>NC_133414.1:102682500-107682500 GCF_049350105.2 Macaca mulatta | reverse complement strand
TATGAAAGGAGTTATTTTAGAAAAGCAATAAAAATATTTTATTCATCATAGCTCTCTGCTTTGGGCTCTGCAGACCACCAGGTACACAGGAGGCCCTCTGCTTCTCAAGCTGGGAAGGCCAAGAGCCTTCCTTCAGCCTTTCTGGTTATGTTACACCTAGCTGAATGTTTACAAGGTCTGGATCCATCTGCCCTCAGGCACAGTTGGGCCAAGCAGAAAGAGAAACACTTCTGCTGTCACCTTGAGTGTCCTCAGGAGTAGCTTCCCTCTGGACTGTAGAGGAGCTAATTGTTTGGAACAGAAAACTGCTGGCTGTCGATTTTGTCCGGTTCCTTTGCCAACATCTGGGCACACCCTTTGCCCAGACACGAGTGGGGAAAGCAGTTTTTTCTCCTCAGTTTCCAAAGTAAATGGGGAATCCCAGCTTTCTTTTCTACTAGCAAATGACCCTACCATTTGTTTCTGCCTTTTTCTTCCGTTCATTGTGGTGAGGAAAAATAAAACTGGTTGAGAGCTTTGTTGTATTAATTCCAGCAGCATGGTAGAAGGCAGCTGGCCTGTGGTCTGCCTCCTGATTATGCGTCTATGTGTGTGAGGTTTGGGAAAAAAAGGCCGGATAGAGTGGCTCATTCCTATAATCGCAGCACTTTGGGAGGCTCAGGCAAGAGGACTGCTTGAGGTCAGGAGTTTGAGACCAGCCTGAGCAATGTAGCAAGACTACATCTCTACAAAAAATTGAAAAGCTGGCCAGGCACAGTGGCTCACACCTGTAATCCCAGCACTTTGGGAGGCCAAGGTGGGTGGATCATGAGGTCAGGAGTTCAACACCAGCCTGCAACATGGTGAAACCCCATCTCTACTAAAAACACAAAAATTAGCTGGGCATGGTGGTGGGTGCCTGTAATCCCAGCTACTTGGGAGGCTGAGGCAGGAGAATTGCTTGAACCAGGGAGGCAGAGGTTGCAGTGAGCCAAGATTGCGCCATTGCACTCCAGCTTGGGCAACAAGAGCAAAACTCTTGTCTAAAAAAAAAAAAAGAAGAAGAAAAGCTTAGCCAGGCATGGTGGCACACACTTGTGGTCCCAGCTACTCAGGAAGGTGAGGTGGGAGGATCACTTGAGCCCAGGGAGTCAAGGCTGCAGGAAGCCATGATCATGCCACTGTACTCCAGCCTGGGCAACAGAGCAAGACTGTACCAAAAAAAGGATGAGGGGTGTGCAGGGAGGGAGAAAACTTTCGTAAATACACAATAGCATTTAAATCAGGGGACTTAGGTTCTTTTCCTTGGAGATATACTCTGAAGACCCCAGTTTTGTGACACTGACTTTAGTGAGTCCAGCAAAAAATATTTTTTGTTTTAGCACAAGGCAGTGGCAGCTTACCAAGGGCCTTGCCTGCCCTGCCAATTCAGAGATTCTGGCTTGCAGAGAAAACAAGGTAATTTCCTATTATCACTCTTGGACAGGTAGGAATTGGTTGGGAACTATGATAGAAAACATTAAAAGGTTTAGGCCTGGAGCAGAATTATCCTAGTCTTGTAATTAAGGCAAATTTTTGGTGTAAGATACCAAATCTACTTGTTTGAAACTTTAAATCCATTTTCCAAAGAATTGAATGTAAAGAATAGAATGTACTAGAACAACTTCAGTGAAACTCTGGAATGTGGAATTGTAAGGTGCAGCTCCTCAGTGACCTAACAATTTAGTGGGGGGAGATTGACATGTAACACAGGAGACTACATTTGTTCAGAAAAGCAATCAGTGTGGCCTAGACTAGTGAGGGGCAAGTTTGGAACTAACGTGGCAGGATGTAGGGGACTGGGAGAGTGAGTGGGAGGGAGGTGATCCCAGGAGCCTAGAGCAACCCTCATGATGACCCAGGGTTTTTCATGGGCAGGAGGGTTCGGGGCCTGAAGTGACTAGTAGAAACACTGAATGGGCCAAACAGCCAAGATAAGCAGGATGGCAGCTCCTTTTGTGGGGACTTGAAAGCCAGACAGACAGAACTGGGAGATAGTTTGGTTTTCTTCACAGCATATTAATGCTCTGAAATTAAAACTGCCTTTTAATAAAGCATATGCTTAGTTATAATCCTGCTTCATGAGAAGAAAACGCACATTTGTAAACATCATGTCTATCATTTTGCCCTTTTCCAAAGCACTTGGAAAGTAACCAGTTTCCCTGAAAGAAAAAGCAAAGTTTTGAGCAGTTGTTATTAAATTAGAGGAAGTGCTTCTGTACAAGGGGAAGTCGGCAGCTGGGAAGCTGATAGCACAGATCCCACTATAGTCCATTTCATAGACATTTCATTCAGTAACCCTGCCTCCGAGGAGACCTGTAGTAAAACTGACCACAAAGCTAATAGAGTATTTAAGTTTTCCAGGTTTGGGCTTCTTAAAGGAAAATAATACGTGACAACTCATCCTCATCTATGGGGTAGCAGACATCCAGTCCACTGCTGACAGACTACCTGCCCCTTTCAGAATCTGGTCCCTCTTGGTCCGTGATTCAGATCCTTAGCCTCATGCTGAAGTGCTATGAGACCATTCTGTGCCTTTAAACAAAGTATATGTCAAATATAATTCACATACCATAAAATTCATCCTCTTAACGTGTACAATTCACTGGTTTTAAATGTATTCACAGAGTTACACAACTATCACCAGAACATTTGTAGTCCCAGCTATTTGTGAGGTGGAAGCAGGAAGATCGCTTGAGCCCAGGAGGTTGAGGCTGCAGTGAGCCATGATCATGCCACTGCACTCCAGCCTGGGTAACAGAGTGAGACCCTGTCTCAAAGAAATAAAACAAACAAAAAACTCAACTTCTTGTGTATTGTATGTAATACTCCATATTTATGAGTAACTTCCCTTTTTTATCATTGTATTTGTTCAGTATTCTGGGTCTTTTAAAGCAGTGGTTCCCAAAGGTTAGTCACAAAGTAATCTTCTAGGGTGCTTTATAAAAATACTGATTCCTGGGCCCTACCCCTAGAGATGCTGAATCCCTGGTGGAAGAGGCAGTTCTGGGAAGTGAGGACTCTAAGATCAGTATTTTGTCAAGTTTTTTAGGTGCTTCTCATGTGCAGCTTGGTTTGTGAAACTGTGGAATGCTGCATAGTGTGGCTCAAACTGGTTTCATTTAGGGTCCCATCATTGCCAACTCCTGAATATGGCCACCATTTCTCAGAATTCC
Source organism: Macaca mulatta (assembly GCF_049350105.2). NCBI lineage: Eukaryota > Metazoa > Chordata > Mammalia > Primates > Cercopithecidae > Macaca > Macaca mulatta. Next base: position 107,679,306 of record NC_133414.1, on the reverse strand, counting down.
AACTGCTCAGAGCTTTGCTTAAGGAGGGGAGGAGACAGCCTCCATCTTTCCATTACATGCATGACTGGACCAAGAATGGAGTCCTGAACCAGTCTAGGCCAGTACAATTTTCTCTCACAGGAACTTGGAATTTAGACCAAGACTTGAAATGGGTCATGAGTGGGCACTAACTGGAAAGACTTTTTAGAGCTAGGAAAGCCATTTTCCACCAAATATTCACTAATGGAGACTCTATCTTAAAGGAAAAGTGGAGAAAAGGAAACAGATGGGCAAAGAAAAGTGTTAGCAAAAGACTTAGAGATGGAGAACCATCTTGAGTTTCTTGTCCCTGCCCCTTGTGAGACCCAATTTGACTTTCTGCCTTTGGAGACTATAAGTTACTCCTTCTAGTAAATTGTCCTGTTCGAATGAGTGTCTGTTTTTATAATTAAATAACTTGAGATTAAGGTAATTTAAGCCTAAAATAATTTAGATGGCATCTAAAGAAGCACTTCTCAATCCTGCCTTCTTATAGACCAATACTAAATGTCCCACTTCCTGTGTGACTGTCTGGTCATATCCAGCCTTATTTCTAATTGCTGAGACAAAAATTAAATCTCTCCAGTCAAAAAAAGAGTCAGTCTTTTTATCATACACAGGAAAAATATCATAGCTGAATTACTTCCTTGACTTCTATGGAGGGAAAAACTAGCTCATATGTCTGAAATTTAATTTTTCCTAATCCATAGTTACATATTCCACTCCTTTCTCTTTATTGATGGAATAGAATATTAGTAGTAAAATAGTAATAAAAACAAGAGCAATAAATAAAATAGAAAATGTCTGTACAATGTTAAAGGATGTTCATTTTTTATACTCTTCACAACCCTATGGGATAGACATTAGCCCTATGGTGTCATTAGCCCTATTTCTTATTTGAGAAAACTAAACCAAAGTAGTTACTTTTATTTATTTATCAAATATCTATTGAATATTTCTTATGTTCCATGAATATACTTCCCTGTTCTCAGGAGCCTATCTTTTAGCAGGGAAGGTAGACAAGCTATTACCAAAAGGTAATCTGTGAGTTAAGAACCAGAACAGGCCTTCTAAAGTGAAGGCCCCTGTCCCTTGGCTCTAGCTATACCCATAGTCACCTAATTCATTCTAAGTACATGATGAGAATCTTAAAACAAAAGATGAGATACCAGATATAACTTATTTGAGGGAAATTTAATTTCTTTTGTTTTTTCTACCCTACTGCAAATCCAAAATGCTCCACATTTAACACATTTCGTATTCTCATTTGTCACCCAAAAGAACTGTTGTTCCCCAGTCACAGTTCCACGTGGCTGGGGAGGCCTCAGGAAACTTACAATCATGGTGGAAGGGGAAGAGGCACATCTTACATGGTGGCAGGCATGAGACAGCAAACCAGTAAAGGATGAAGAGTTCCTTATAAAACCATCAGATCTCATGAGAACTCACCTCATAGATTTCCTGATTCATGGTATTGCAGCATCATTAGATTCCCAAGCACTGCTCTTCTCTCACTCTCCCACTTTGAATAAGTACTGTCAGCTCTCCCTCCTTTTTGTCCCCCATTCCTCTGCTGAAGCGTTTTTTTTTTTTTTTTTTTTTGGCCACCATTTCTTACCTGTGCCTTTGCAATAGGATAATCAACATTCCAGCTCTAGGCCTCTTTACTCATTTCTGGCACAAAAATCTGGTCATACCATTCCAGCACTTACAAAGTCATGTCTCTGTTTTTGAGGATTATAAAATTCAAAATCTTTAGCATAGCACAAAAAACACTTTGTAAGGTAGGATCCCAGTCAGACCCCTCTCCTGTCATGTCCTACTGCAAGTAGCCTCTGTTCACAGGGTGTCTCACACCTCTGCATATATCATTCCCTTATTCCCTCTTCCTCATATGATACTATACTCCTCTCCTCTTTTAGGTAAACCCCTTACTTCTAGCGCTTCAAAGCACAATTTGAATATCAACTCTTTTTAAAGCCATGTATTAGTCTGTTTTCACACTGTTATAAAGACATACCCAAGACTGAGTAATTTATTAAAAAAAAAAAGAGGTTTACTTGATTCACAGTTCCACATGGCTGGGGAGGTCTCAGGAAACTTACAGTCATGGTGGAAGGAGAAGAGGCACGTCTTACATGGTGGCAGGCATGAAAGAGCAAACATGTGAATCGGGAAGAGTCCCTTATAAAACCATCAGATCTCATGAGAACTCACTATCACGAGAACAGCATGGGGGAAACAGCCCCCATGATCCAATCACCTCCCATCAGGTCCCACCATCCACAGGTGGGGATTATGGGGATTACAATTCAAGGTGAGAATTGGGTGGGGACACAAAGTCAAACCATTTCAGCCATCCCTGAATGTCTGGCCATCCCATTCTTTAGTATTTATCACATGGTATTGTAATTATTTGCTCATATATCTCTCTCTTTCATAAGGCTGTGGACTCAACTATGTCTTCTTCCACACCCAGGGAATGCTTGGTACATTAACTTGCTGTCTCAGTCCATTTTGTGCTGCTAAAATACAATAACACAGACTGGATAATTTTTAAATAATAGAAATTTATTTCTCACAGTTCTAGAGGCTAGGAAGTTCAAGATCAAGGTGCCAGCATCTGATGAGGGTTTTCTTGCTGTATCCTCACATGGTGGAAGGGCAGAAGAGCAGCAGAGGACACCCACCCCCACAAAACTTTTGATAGCAGCATTAATCTATTCATGAGGGTCACTCTCCTCATAAAGGTGAGCACTCTTGACCCAAATGCCTCCCATTAGGCCCCACCTCCCAATAGTCTTGCATGGGAATTAAGTTTCAAACATATGAATTTTGGGGGACATATTCAGACCATAGCAGTAGCCAGTGTTTAATGAACAAGAAAATGAATAAATAAACTTAGCAGTGTTATCAGGGACGACAGAAGGGCAAGATGCGTTTCTGTGCCCAACCTCCTATCAAGTGCTGCCCTCCCACCACCCAGCACTATGTGCCTATGCAGGAATGTGTCCTTTGAGCAAAACACAGCAAAGAAAGAGGGAGAAAAATCTCTGTTTTCACTTTTTTTCTTTTTCTTTTTAAGAGATGGGGTCTTGCTGTGTTGTCCAGGCTGGATTTGAACTCCTGGGCTCAGGTGGTTTTCCTGCCTCCACCTACAAGTAGCTGGGAGTACAGGCACACACCACTGTGCTGGCAGGTTTTTGTGGTCTCTCTTGGTCCCTCTTTAAAGGTGAGTCTGCATTCACCTTTGGAATAGTTCTAGTTGTCAGAGATTGAATATCCTATTTTAAAATGCAATATTCTTACAACTGCCTTTGATGAAAGAGAGTTGAGATGGGACCACTGGGGAAATCTCCAGATGACTAGGGGGTAAGCAATTTGATTGCAGTGTCAAAATGCTTCCATTTAAGGAGCCAAAGTTTGCAAATGTGTGTAAACTGATCCAATCTATTCCCAGGATGTGCCTGGAGTAACTAACGTAAGTAAGTTGATCCAACCTATTTCCGAGGTGTGCCCGGCATATATGGTTAACACTGACAAACACACCTTATGAAATCTACCAGCAGCTGAGGATGCCAGGCACCTCTTCTACCTCCCTGGAAGGCCCGCTGGGGCGGCATTTGGAAGCTGTCTTCGCCCCTGTCCTCGGCCCATGTCCCCTCCCAGGACGTGGGCGTTCCCCCTGAACTCGAGTCCCGCCTCCTCGAGCTAGCGGGGGCCTAGTGGGCGGGCCAGCCACGTGGACCGCGGGCCTAATTCTCGAAAGGGGCCTACGCCATTGCCGCGCCGCAGCTCCAGGCCAGGCCCTCGCCCGACGTCAACAGCGTAGGCCCAGCTGCCCAGGTTTACTTTTACGCCACTGACGTAACGTGCGGGACGTGGACGGAAAAAAAAAGAGAGCGAGCGAGCGCTGGAATCAGCCCGGCGTAGAGTGCGGACCCGTGGCAGTGCCCGGCGGCTGCGGCGGTGGTGAGGCAGGTACGCAGCGAGCGGCGGGGATGGCTAGGCGCCCTAGTCTCTGCGGAAGCTGATGCGCGTCCAGGCTCTAGCGCGAGGGGCGTGAGCGCCGGGCCGTTGGTCACAGAGGAGCGGGGGCGCGGCCGGAGCAGGTGCCGGGGCCCAGGGATCTGGCCCGCGGGTAGGTGTGGGCCTTGGCCGAGGGATGGCGGCTGCACCGGGCCGCCTAGGGCGCGCTGCAAAACCCCGGCGCGCTCCCATATGCCGGTGCGCGGCGGCCCCGGGATCTACGGATGGCTCCGGGCCCCTGACCTCCCCGGCCTCCCCTGGGTACACCATGTGAGGAACTGGGCCAAGTGGAGACTTCAGGCCTCCGCGGGCCCCTTCTCGATCGGAGAGTCCGGAGCCTGCACTGGTGGTGGCGGTGGTGGCGGTGGTGGCGGCGCCGGGATGCCGCGGGTTTTAGCTGGCCACACGCCGACATCTCGGGCCTGGGTCTCTAGTTCCCCGCGGCCCTCCGGGCGTTCGTGATCCCCTCCTCAAAGCCAGACTCCCTTTCCAGTATGGCATTCTGTGTATGCTGGGGCCTTCCTGTTACAGCAGGGTGCACCCAGATACCCCACCTCATCCCTTCCCCCATCATTGTCCCCTGCCCTCTGAGGTGGTGAGGCCCATCGGATCTTTGTGTTTAAGTGGTGAGCCATATACCGAGCATGTGTTTGTGGATGAACTGTGTTGGGACTGAAGTTCACTTCTTTGTGCAAATCAGTTAGATAAGGGCTTTCTGTTTAGTCTGTAAAGAGATACTTGAGAAATGTCTTGAGTCAGAACATGAAAACTTTTTTCAACTGATGATACGGAGTCTAAACACACACAGAGAGTCTAGACGCAATCACACGAATCTAGATATGAGTCTAGACAGACACACACACACTCTTTGCTCCTTGGGATCAACTGTGTGCTTCTCGAGGGCGTAATACACTCTGGCAAAGTGAGCTATCCATTACAGTGACAGAGTAGATGTAACCTCCGAGGTCAGTCAGAGATAGTGGTACACGGAAGAGGCCAGGAGGCTTAGTTTCTGTGTCAGTCTTCAACCTCTAATTCAGTGACCGTAAGTGTTCAGAGCTTTCAATCACTCTTGGGTAACAGAGAGGTACACAGTCAGTCAATATATGTGTGTGATTGTATCTAACAGTGAATATTCGTTGAATTCTTTGTTCCTGTGATGGGTCTTGAAGGAAATTAAGGAGAAAATTATCGTAAGGCATCATTAGTGCCTAAAAGACAAAAAGAGGAAAACTGACATTTACTGACCATCTGTTGTACCCAAGCATTTTCCACGCATTATCTCATTTAATTCTCGCTATAATTCCATGAGGTCCTTAGTGTTAGTATCCCTGATTTATAAGTGAGGAAACAGAGGCTTAGGAAAATTAGGTAGCTCTCCACGAGACACACACACAGATAGCAAGTGCAGAGCACGAACCCAAGTCTGACCAATTTCAAAGGCCTTGTTCCTCATCGTTTTTGCCATATTGTCAATGGAAAGTTTGTAATCCAGATGGGAAAAGCAGTAGTCATGGGCTATTTAAAATCTAACCTATGGAATATATATCCAGCTGTGAAGACTAGAGTTGCTGGGGAAGGTTTCTTAGGGAGGTGGAACTGGAATTTGATTGTTCTACCCTTTGGCTCTTCTATAGTTATTTTGGAGAATTCACATGTAAATAATTGTTTAGCAGCCATTATTGAAGGAATTTATATAAGCAGCAAACATAGATCATGTGCCAAAATCATACTTCAGTGTTATGAAAAAACTGAAATAACAAAGATCAATTAATACTTTGTTGCCTACTAGATGCCATATGTTTTAGAACAGCTGTATCCTTCCATTCTCTGTCCTGTTTCGGTGCCTTGTGCAGTATAAATTGTAAAGCAATAACACCATGCCTTATTCTTCTTCACTATGGGGCTAAATGCTAGTCTTCTGAGGCACATTTAAGAGGGCTGGGATATATCCACCAATCCATAGAACAAAAGTTAAAAGGAGGCCCACAAACAAAGAAACCGAAGTGTTTTTCTTGTGTAAACAGCAGTGTCTCTGTAGCATAAAAAGAGCCACAATATTGGGAGGCCGAGGCAGGTGGATCTTGAGGTCAGGATATCGAGACCATCCTGGTCAACGTGGTGAAACCCCAACTCTACTAAAATACAAAAAATTTGCCAGGTGTGGTGGCGCACCGTGCCTGCAGTCCCACCTACTTGGGAGGCTGAGGCAGGGGAATCTCTTGAACCCGGGAGGCAGACGTTGCAGTGAGCCAAGGTTGTTCCACTGCACTCCAGCCTGGCGACAGAACAAGACTCCGTCTTCAACAAACAAACAAACAAAAAAGAGCTACAATAATGAATGGCTTGTTCTCCCTGTACATATAGGAAGGAGTCCCCTACTTTTTTGTGAAATAAACTATTCTTTGTCTAAAGTCTCAAATTTGACCCAGGGTGAGGAAATGCCCATAACTGCCTCATATTCTCAACCAAGATTTCTAGCCATGTTCTCATCCTCCACAGGATTTAGATGTTAGCCACTTGCAGACATTGCCACTGCCTTCCAGGGGTACAAGAGTTACTTTATAATCCTGGGGCATCAGGAAGAAAAACATGGCAGCAGCCTCTGCCCTTTCCTCTTGCTTCTCATGGCTGGCTGGCAAGGATCAAGCTGACATTTCAAATAGGTGCATTTCCCAGTTCTGTTGGGAGGTGTCAGGAGAAAAGTGGACATGGTTGTTTTAGGATATTGGATCCGTTACAGGAATTATATGAAGATTTAGTATTAATACATAAGCATTGCACCTGAAAGATTTTTTTTTTAATTTGGAAGATACCAAAAACAGCAGATATTTTTTGTGTCACAAAATATTCCTAACCCTGCATTATTATTTGCTCACATAAAAACTAAGATGGTCCTAGGAAAGGAAGGGCTAGGGTTGAGACCTAGAAAAGAGCCACTTACTCTTTCTCTCTTTTCTGTAATATGGAGGAGGTGGGAGTTTGTCTAATACAGCAGAGTTTAGAGCAGGAGAGTCAGATTTTTACTCTGAGTGTAAGGGGAAGGAGAGGGAAATGAAATGAATTCTCCAGTATTTTTCATTACTCACTTTTTAAAAAATGTATTCTGCAGATACTTTGGTCAGTGACCACATCGCAACATGTTGAGTCAAGTTTACCGCTGTGGGTTCCAGCCTTTCAACCAACATCTCCTGCCCTGGGTCCAGTGTACAACCGTCTCCAGATCGCGTATGTACCATAGATAACTTATGAGTATGTGGGAAGTTTGATAGTCAAAGTGTGTTTCAACAAGGTTTTCAAAGAGAAAAAAAAGTGTTTGTTTGTTTGTTTGTTTGGAGACAGGGTCTCATTTTGTCACCCAGGCTGGAATGCAGTGGCACAAACGGCTCAGTGGAGGCCAGACCTCTTGGACTCAAGCAATCCTTCTGCCTCAGCCCACCAAGTACTTGGGACTACAGGCACACACCACCACACTGACTCTAACTTTTTAATTTTTTGTCGAGATGGGATTTTGCCATGTTGCCCAGGCTGGTCTTGAACTCTTGAGATCAAACAATCTGCCTGCCTTGGCCTCCCAAAGTGCTGGGATTACAGGCGTGAGCCATCATGCCCAGCCAAGAAAATAGGTTTAAAAGAGGGAAAAAAAAACAAAAAGATGTAATTTGGCAGAATTGGACAAAATTCTGCCAAATAAGGAAACAAAGAGGTAGTCTCCTGGTGAAATGTTCTGAGTGTTTGGGTCAATGAAGTGTTTCCTGTATTTATTGCCCCCAAAATAAATTTTTACATTTTTTTTTTTTTTTGAGTCTTGCTCTGTCACCCAGGCTGGAGTGCAGTGGCATAATCTTGGCTCACTGCAACCTCTGCCTCCCAGGTTCAAGCGATTCTCCTGCCTCAGCCTCCCAATTAGCTGGGATTACAGGTGTGCATCACCACGCCCAGCTAATTTTTTTATTTTTAGTAGAAATGGGGTTTTGCCATGTTGGCCAGGCTGGTCTCGAACTCCTGACCTCAGGTGATCCACCCGCCTTGGCCTCCCTCCCGAAGTGCTGGGATTACAGGCGTTAGCCACTGTGCCCAACCCCATGCTATTTTTGTTCATTACTTTTTTTGTAATTAAGTTTTAGATTTTGAGCTAATTATAAATTCACTTGCAGTTTTAAGAAATAGTACAAAGAGGTCCCTTATACCCTTTACCCAATTTCACCTAGTATCTCAACCAGGGTATTGACATTGATACGATCAAGATACAGAACATTTCAATCACCACAGGATTTTTTATTTCTCTTTAACAGCCACTGTCCTCTTTCCTATTACTAACCTCCGGCCAACATTAATCTGGTCTACATTTTTATAATTTTGTCATTATAAGAATGTTATATAAATGGAATCATCCAGTATGTGACCTTTTGGGATTCTGTTTTCTTTAGTATAATTCTCTGGAGAGTCATTCAAGTTGCTGTGTGTATCAGTTAGTTCCTTTATATTACTGAGTACTATTTAATGCTATGAGTGTATCACAGTTACTGTAACCATTCAGCCATTAAAGGTCATCTGGGTTGCTCTCATTTTTTGGCAGTTATAAATAAGGCTGGTATGAACATTCATGTACAGGATTTTGTGTGAACATAATTTCATTTCTCTGGGATAAATGCCTAAGAGTGTAGTTGTTGGGTCAGATTGTAGCTGCATGTTTAGTTTTTTATATAGTTTGAATGTGTGTCTCTACCAAATCTCATATTGAATTGTAATCCCCAGTGTTGGAGGTGGGGCCTGTGGGAGGTGTTTGAGTCATGGGGGTGAATCCCTTATGCCTTGGTGCTGTCCTCGAGATAGTGAGTGACTTCTCACAAGATCTGGTTAAGTGTGTGGCACCACCCCCTCACTCTCTCTTCTTGCTCTCTCTCTCTCACTGTTGGAGATGCCTGCTTCCCCTTTGCCTTCAGCCATGATTATAAGCTTCCTGAGGCCTCACCAGAAGCTGAGCAGATGCCAGCACCATGCTTCCTGTACAGCCCACAGAACTATGAGCCAATTAAAACTCTTTTCTTTATAAATTACCTAGCCTCAGGTATTTCTTTACAGCAATGCAAGAATGGCCTAACACAGTTTTATAAGAAACTGTCAAACTGTCTTTGCAGAGTGGCAGTACCATTTTACATTCCTACTAGCATTGTATGAGTGATTCACTTTCTCTACATCTTTACCATCATTTGATGTGGTCACTCTTTTTTATTTTAGCCATTTTGATAGGTAGGTAGTGATATCACATTGTGGCTTTAATGTGCCTTTCCCTAATAGCTAATGATACTGAACATCTTTTCATGTGTTTATATCCTCTTCAGTGAAATGTTAGTTCATGTCTTTAGCTCAGTTTTTGTTTTGTTTTGTTTTGTTTTTGTTTTTTGAGATGGAGTCTCGCTGTGTCACCCAGGCTGGAGTGTAGTGGCGCGATCTCAGCTCACTGCAACCTCCGCCTCCCAGGTCAAGCGATTCTTTTGCCTCAGCCTCCTGAGTACCTGGGATTACAGGTGCCCACCACCATGCCCAGCTAATTTTTGTATTTTTAGTAGAAACAGGGTTTCACCATGTTGGCCAGGCTGGTGTCAAACTCCTGACCTCAAGTGATCCCCCCATCTCAGGATTATAAGCATGAGCCTCCACACCTGGCCTTTAGCTCAGTTTGAATTGGAAAGTTGTTTCTTTTTGTTTGTTTGTTTTTTAACTATTGAATTTTGAGAATTCTCTATATCTTCCTGTCTTAGTCCATTTTTATTGCTATAAAGGAATATCTGAGGCTATAAAGGAAAGAGGTTTATTTGTCATGGTTCTGCAGGCTGTACAAAAAGCATGGCACCAATAACTGCATTGGGTAAGTGCCTCAGGCTGCTTCTACTCTTGGCAGAAGATGAAGGGGAGCTGGTGTGTGCAAAATCAGATGGCCAGAGAGGAAGCAAGAGAGAGAAAAGAAAGAACCAGGCCCTTTTTAACAAGCATTTCTTATGGGAACTAAGAGTGAGGACTCATGCATTCCCTCTGAGAATGGCACCAGGCTGTTCATCAGGGATCTGCCCCTGTGATTCAAACACTTCCCACCAGGCCCCACCTCCAACACTTGGGATCATATTTCAACCTGAGACTTGGTAGGGCCGTACCATATGCAAACCATAGCACTTCCAGGTATTAGTCCTTTGTTGGATAGGTGGTTTGCACATATTTTCTCTCAGTCTCATAGATTGTCATTTTATTCTTTTAACAGGGTCTTTCATATAGGAAAAGTTTTTCTTTTGACGAGGTCAAATTTATCAGCTTTTCTTTTTATGGATTATACTTTTGGGGTGGTCAAGTCTAAGAACTCTTTGTATAACCCTAGATTTTGAAGATTTCCTCCTATTTTTTTTCCTAAAAGCTTGATAGTTTATATTTTACACTTAAATCCATGATCCATTTTTTTTTGTTGTTATTTTCTTGAGAAAGGATCTTGCTCTGTTGTTACCCAGGGCTGCAGCATAGTGGCACGATCAAGGCTCAACCTCCAGGGCTCAAGTGATCCTCCTACGTCAGCCTCCCAGGTAGCTAGGACTACAGGTGTATACTACCACACCTGGCTAATTTTTTTCTTTGTTTATTTTTTATTTTATTTTTTTGAGACAGGTTGTTGCTCTGTCAACCAGCCTGGAGAGCAGTGGTGCAGTTGTTACTCACTGCAGCCACAACGTCCCAGGCTCAAGCGATTCTCCTGCCTCAGCCTCCCAAGTAGCTGGGACTATAGGCCTGCACCACCACATCCAGCTAATTTTTATATTTTTTGTTGAGACAGGGTTTTGCCATGTTGCCCAGTCTTGGCACATTTAATTTTTAAAAAAATTTTTTATAGAAATGGAGTCTATGTTGCTCTGGCTGGTCTCGAACTTCTGGTCTCAAAAGATCCTCCTACCTTTACCTCCCAAAGTGCAGGAATTACAGGTGTGAGCCACTGCACCCAGCTTTGTGATCCATTTTGAGTTAATTTTTGTATAAGGTGTGAGGTGTAGGTCAATGTTCATCTTTCAACTTTTAATACCAGTTGTTCCAGCATCATTTGTTGAAAGGCTGTTTACGATGTTTTGAGTTGGCTAGCTCCTCGATATCACCTAAATCTTATCAGTAGTCCATTTCCAGGTTTCATTGCAAGATGACTTGCCAATCAACTCATCAGGCTTATCATTAGACAGAAAAATCTCTTTCCTATTCATGTAGAGTATAAGGGCTAAAAGTTCAGGATTTGGAACCAGGTCCTGGGTTTTTAAAACTAGCCCTTCTCCTTATTAAGTAACTTAGTAGCTTAAAACAACTGTCTGTTTAGGTCACAATTCTGTGGGATGGTATTTTGGACTGGGCTCAGCTGCACAGTGGTTCTGTGTCTGTGTCAGGTCTCAGATTGACTTAGGGCTGATTGTTGGGGATGAAGGGGCCTCTGCTGGGATGACACATCACCTATGTTCTGTGTGGCTTCTCATCCTTCAGCAAGCTGTTCATGGCTTCTTCGCGTGATGCTTACAGGGTTCCCAAGAAGGGCAAGCATGGTAGCTGCAAGTCCTCTTGAGATGCAAACTCAGAATTTATATACTGTTCCTTCTGCCACATTGTTTTGGTCAAAGCAAGTTACAGGGCCAGCCCAAATTTAAGAAGTTTGGAAAATTGACTCACCTGTTAATGGAGAAGCTGCAAAAGGATTGTGGCCATTTTTGTAATCTGGCAACACTGGTAAATTACTCAGTTACTCTGAGCATCGGTTTCCTTATTTATAAAATGGATAACAAGAATAAGGAACTCATAGTAATACCTAACTTATGAGGCTTAATTCATGAGAACTCAGTGAGATGATGATGATGGTGATGACGACGACAATGATGATGAAGGTAGAGTATAGAAAAGCTCAAACTATTTTTCCTCTGCTCTCCATGACAACGAGCAACACAGAAGACTTCTGTGACCAAATGTGTGGGGGTTGCAGTGGACATCAGTTGGGTATCCTTCAGTTCAATTCTGACACTACCTCCCCGAGGACAGCCCACAGGTTGAGGGCTCAGTCCCACAAGATCATCCCCACCTTCCTACCAGTCCTAAGTCCAGGCCTCTGGAACTGCTGACTGACCAGCTTCAAGCTGGGGTTCCCACAATCCCCTCTTTGGGCTTGGTTGATTTGCTAGAATCATGCAGAGAACCCAGGGAAACACTTAGATTTACCAGTTTATTACAAAGGACGCAGATGAAGAGATACGTAGGGTGAGGTGTGGGGTAAGAGGCACAGATCTTCCATGCCCGTCCCGGGCACACCACTCTCCAGGAACCTCCACATGTTCAGCTGTCTGGAAGCTCTCCGAACCTTGTCCCCTTGGAACTCTTATGGAGACTTACTGGGGTAGGCATGATTAAAGCATGGACAACTGTGTTGAAATGTGATTGAACAAAAAGGATGTGACCTAATACTAATAGACTGAGTGGGGTAACCTAGCAAGGCCTGTCTGTTCAGATTTTATCTTGGTCTTTCTGTGCAATATTTCTTCCTCCAAGGTATGGGGCAGGACCGTCTCTGGATTGAGAGTCTTACAACCCACAATCAAATTAGAGTCCTGCCTTGAGCAGGTGAAAGGAGTTCAGGAGAAGATCAGAGAGAGATTCTGTTTCCTTACACCAACATTATAACGAAAGACTAAAAAGCACTATTAGAGTTATAAGCCAGGAACCATGGATATATATGCCATGTCACAATAAGTAACACTTTTTTCATAGTACCAGCTAATATGCATTGAGTATTTATTTTGTGCCAATCTCTGTTCATGCATGAACTTGTTTTATCCCCCATACCAACCTTATGAGATAGTTAGGGAGACAGCAAGTAAGTGAAGAGGTTGAGATTCCACTCAGGCAGTCTGGCTCCAGAGCCAACGCTTATCCTTTTTACTCCTGTAGAAGGTGTGTGAATACTTAGTACAACTCCTGGTATGTGGTAAGTGTTCACTTCAGTATTTTTATTATTGATACTTATCCTCATTAGGCTCATTCGCAGAAGGAGGCACTTTCTAATTGTTTCCCTAGGTTTTTGGATTTGGGGATTTGGATTTTTCTGGAATGGAGCTCTTTCACTGATCATGATAAGCAGAATAGCAGGGGGAAAAAATAGGAAAAGAAAGGCAAAATGAGAAAGCTTATGGAGACAAACAGAGAAGGCAATGGAAGGCCAGAAAGAAAAAGAGAAGTCATGTCAGGGTCCCTTCTTGCTGAGGCCTGGAACACAGCCTCATTGGTTGCTGGGCATAAGGACTCTGATGCTGAAGAAGTAAAGGGTTCTCCTCCTTAAGAGTAATAAGAGTATAATCTGTGGCCCTTAAGAAGAACATGGACAACCCCTCCCATCCCCCACCATGCCACACCTGTACACACATACACCTCACTATGCCCTCATACCTACTAGGAGGGGACAGATTTTCTTTGGAACTTAGAGCCTAAAAGTTCCTTAGAAGATGGGAAACAATTACTTCTCTAGAAACCTTGAATTTTCCTAACTAATCAAGGCCTTCTCCGTTTTCAGTATGGACCCTAACAAGTGTAATACACTGTAGAACATTTAAAAAATACCCCCCAAGAAATGTAAGGTCAACCTTGGAAGGTAAAAGGTGTTGTTCAATAGGAAACCCAAAAAGCTCTGGGTCCCATGAAGCTCTCCTTTGTGCTAGAACCTACTGGATTTGACTGAGTCAGCTGCATGAAACCTTATTAACAGTGGTGACCTCCTCTTGAACCCTAACAGGCCTTATCTACTGCTGTTACCCTATTGTCTTCAGCCAGAATGACCCTTGACTACCTGGCACTGAGCCATGCCACCCACCCTCTTCTGATACAGACTGTGGGTTAGCTTCCTTCATGCTAGCCTGGCTGCTGGATTCTGATTGGCTTCTACCATTTGATCACCATTTGATCAGCTGGACAGACACGCATGCCACTAGCCATGTTCCTGAGGTACCCTCTCAGGCTGCTCCACCCATGCTCACCACCCCTTCCAGGTCAGGATAGGCCCTCCAGCGGACAGGAGAGAAAGCCAGAAAGCCTAGATCTGACAGCTATCAAAGGGATAATACATAATACTTGGCATAGCTCTGAGCTCTGCAAACAGCCACTGATGATCCCTGGTCCAAACCCTAGGGAAGTAAGCCTGTCCCTCCACCACCCTTCTCTCTATCAGATCAGTGAGACCAAACCATTATGTGTACAACTTTTAAACTTAAAACTTATGTGTACATATTGCTTAGGATAATATTCCTGAAAACAGAGTAGGGTACCTGTATTATTAATAATTAACCTAATGAAGGAAAGTAGCACTCCGCAAAACTTAGTCTCAACAACAAACCAGTCTTTTAGTCCCAGGGACTCCCGCAGCAGGAAGAGACCATACACCTGTGGATCCAGCAATGCCGTCAGAATCCCAGTTCCATCCCAGATAATGGCTTACTAAGTAGCTGTGTGCCCGGATCTAGATGCCAAGCCTATTGTGAAAAAAGATCATATTATCTTTCTTATATCTCCACAAACCTGAAACATAGTCACTTGAAAAATGGTTATTTAAGGAAAGGAAGAAATGAATCTTCACTACTTTGTTAGAAATGTTCTAAGATTTGTGTGTGAAGGACACAGGAAGGGAGGAGAACCCACAGTCGCCTTCCCATTCATGAGAATAAGCTCCTGCCTACTTTACCCACCATCAGTAGATTATGGTTAGGGAGTGAGTTAGTGACCAGGAGAGAGTCAGAGGTCTAAAGAGGTTTTCAGAAAATTGTCATTTATAGACAGACAATATAAAGGGAAGTGATAATGGTTGGTTCAAGTGAAGGTACTTAACTCTCTAATACAGTAATAGAACAGTGGTTCAAAAGGTGGCTTGGAATGATTATTTTAGTAATTCATTTGAATATTTATGAGTTGCTTATAATGAGATATAGAAAAGTCTTTGCAGGGAATTGCTTAAAGCTTAGTCCTGCTGAGAACCTATGTTACCCACCACGTCTTGCTTCTTGCTATCAGGAAGGAAGCTCTATTTGCTGTAAGTGCTCCTCCACCCCCACTGATTGACAGCATCTTCTCTCCCATGGAGACCTCACCCAGCCCATCTGCCTATGCAGTCATTCTCCTTCTATGTCAGTTACAATTATGTGCATGTAGCAGGAAACTCAAAATAATAATGGCTCAAACAGGATAGAAATGTATTTCTCTCTTTCTCCTGAAGGAAGCCTAGCAGTCCTGAAAGAAGGTAGGCAGTCCAGGGCTTCCAGAATAGCACTGTGGAATCATCAGAGATCCCTGCTCTTTCGTTCTTGTTGCTTCACAGTTCCTTCCAGTTCAAAATGAGTGATTGAGCTCCAGCCTTCATACCCATGTTCCAAGCAGCAGTGGGGATGAATGGAAGAAAGCATGTCTCTTTTAAGTTCCTAGAAATTCCACATAACATTTTCACATGTATCTTGTTAGCCAGATATCTTGTTAGTCAGATATCTTGTTGGTCACATGGTCCTGTCTATCTGAGCAAGAAAGGCTGGGAAATGTAGTCTTTAGACTGATGGCAGTATGCCTCGCCAATACTTGGGGATCTGGTAATTGTGTGAGAAAGGACGAATGGGTAATTAGTAATCAGCGAAGCAGGAGGTGTTGGGCCCATGAGAAGTGTTGAAGGGGTTCTGTGCCTGACATTCAGCTTTTACTCTTTTACTTCTGGCTTTATGCAGGTTTCTCTTTGGCTTTTAATCAAGATTTTTTTCCTCCTTAGAAATCTTGTATAATTTTTTTTGTTTGTTCATCTGTACAAATGATCTGTAATCTTGTACAGTGTTACAAGAAAAAGAATCAAGAAAATTGGTTAGAGGCAGATGTCCGAGGGGATAGAAAGTATCTGACTCTAACATTGCTTTTCCTTCAGAAAGCTCTTTGGTTTCTTTCATCATTGTTACAGGCATCTGAATTCATCAAAGAGAAATTGTAGATAGGCTAGTTGAGATTTTGTATTATTCATACACTTACTTTGTTCTTTACTGTCTTTGCTAATCAGGTTCTTCCTTCTTTTTTTGTTTTTTGAGAAGGAATCTCACTCTGTCGCTCAGGCTGGAGTGCAGTGGCACGATCTCGGCTCACTGCAACGTCCGCCTCCCAGGTTCAAGCGATTCTCCTGCCTCAGCCACCTGAGTAGTTGAGATTATAGGTGCCCACCACCACACTCGGCTAAGTTTTGTATTTTAGTAGAGACGGGGTTTCACTATGTTGTCCAGGCTGGTCTTGAGCTCCTGACCCTCAAGTGATCCTTCTGCCTCCGCCTCCCAAGGTGCTGGGATTATAGGTGTGAGCTGCCATGCCTGGCCGGCTCTTTCCTCTTTTTATAGTTTCTTTAGAAACACCCATATTTTTCTGATTATGAAAGCAATGCATCTTTACTGCATAAGCTTGGAAAACCTAAGAAAGAACAAAGAAGAAAATTTAAAATTGCTTATAATCCTATCAAGAGATAAAATATTAATTTTCCATTAATTTTATCCATCTATGTGTTTATACATATATGAAATTAACATATAAGCATTTTTGTACATTATTAAAAATTCTAAAAATGTTAATCTTTTTCCCTTTATCCAACATTTACTCTACTTCTGATTTTTCTGATAATAAATAACACGGTGATGAATAGCTTTCTGATAAATCTCTTTTTTAGATAACTTTTTTAAAGGCTTTTGATACATTTACCAACCTGTCTTCAAGAGAGATTAATTTGTTTGTACTGTTCACCAACAGCATTTGAGTATGCCTATGACCTGCATCCTGGGTGTAAACTCCATACAATAGTAAAATAAGAATATGCTAGATAGAGCTTTTGATATACTGTACTAGTTTTACACAGTTAATAATGATAATGCTGTTTTTTGGTATCTAAACTGGTTAATACTGAGCATGTATGTTTTTATTGAAAAACTATATTATTTCTTTTTTTCTTGCATTTGACTTTGATGGCTACAGATTGTATCCAGCCTTCAGTCATCAGACATGTTCGTTCTTGGAGCAACATCCCCTTTATCACTGTACCCCTCAGTCGTACACATGGCAAGTCCTTTGCCCACCGCGGTGAACTGAAGCATGCCAAGAGAATCGTGGTGAAGCTCGGCAGTGCTGTGGTGACCCGAGGGGATGAATGTGGCCTGGCCCTGGGGCGCTTGGCATCTATTGTTGAGCAGGTGATTGCCAAGATAGAAATTATGCTGTACTGAAATTTGGGTTTTAAGTTACTACTTCAAATTGGGTTTAAGTTGCTCATCAACTTATAAAAATAATTGTGATTTCAGTGCAATAGATTTAACCCAATGTGAAAACTGTTTCCCAACGTAGATGCCAGTGAGAGATGGCATCTTAGGGCAAGAAAAGGGGATGTTAAGGAGTAGGGGTGATTTCATGCAGTTCATGCCTCAGACTTCTTCGTGATAAAGAGCTGTTTCTGTTGGAGATTCTTAGTTCTGGCTATGCAGTAGAATCATCTCGGGCCTGGAGATGCCTGGGTTTCACATCTAGCCGTTTAGTAAGTATCTCTGGGATGGGGCTGCTGTGTTTGTCTGTCTTGAGAGGATCTCACTCTGTCACCCAGGCTGGACTGTTGTGGCATGATCATGGCTCACTGCAGCCTCGACCTATCGAGCTCAAGTGATACTCCCACCTCAGCCTCCTGAGTAGCTGCAGCTACAGGCACAAACCATTATGCCCAGCTAATTTGTGTAGTTTTTGTAGAGACGGGGGTCTCACTATGTTGCCCAGGTTGGTTTCCAACTGCTGGGCTCAAGTGATTCTCCTGCCTTGGCCTCCCAAAGTGCTGGGCCTGCAAACTTTTTCTGCAAGAGACCAGATAGTAAATATTTTAGTTTTGTAGGTTATATGTTCTGTGTCTCCAGTACACAGCTCTGCAGAAGCAACCACAGACAGTACATAAATGAATGAGCATGGCCGTGAGCTGATAAAATTTCATTTACAAAAACAGGCAGCATGCCAGATTTGGCCAAAAGTAAAAATCCAGACATCCCAGCATCCCACAGATAAAGCAAGAGCTCTTCTATGGCATCTGAAATTTTACACTACCCTCGTCATTAAATTTTCAGTTTTTAAAAAACAACTTTCCTGAGGCGTTAATATTGGGAAACTGCTAACCTGAAACTTGATACAATTTTTTTCTTAGATTTTCTATTCTAAATAATTATCAAGCCTGAGCAACAAAGTGAGACCCTGTCTCTACAAAAATGAAATCGCTGGGCGTGGTGACTTGCACCTGTAATCTCAGCACTTTGGAAGGCTGGGGCAGGAGGATTGCTTGAGCCCAGGAGTTCAAGACCAGCCTAAGCCACATAGTGAAACCCCATCTCTACAAAAAATTTTTAAAAAATTAGCCAGGCATGGTGGCACATTCCTGTGGCCCTGGCTACTCAGGAGGCTGAGGTAGGAGGATTGCTTGAGCCTGGGAGGTTGAAGCTGCAATGAGCTATGATCACGCAACTGACTGCACTCCAGCCTTGGTGACAGAGCAAGACCCTGTCTAAAAAAGTTCTGACTTCTTGGTAGGCTGAGGCAGGGGGATTGCTTGAGCCCAGGAGCTCAAGGTTGCAGTGAACTATGATAAAGTCACTGCACTACAGCCTGGGCAACAGAGAAAAATCCTGACCTCCAGTCCCCACCCCCCCACACACACAAAAAGAAAACAGCAATAATCAAACCCACCTTCTAGATTGAGTTCATCAGATAAATTTTAAAAATATTTATCAAGAGACTACACTATGAGGGGCACTAGCTTCTCTACCCTCTCTACCTTAGAGATATAACAGTCTCTACCCTTTGGGAGCCAGAACTGGGACTCCCCAGACATTAAGGTGACTGTTCAGGGCAGTAAATATCCAAATAAGTGGGCCCAGATGACAGTGAGCGATGGGTCCAGAGATGGGAAACTCAGATGAGAGTGTGGTTGTTCCTGGGGCTTCCTAGGAGAGCTGGAACTCAGCCTGGGCCTTGACAACTGATGGGATTTGTACAAACAGAGGGGAAAAGTTCCATGCTAATAAGTATCAGTGTGACATGCTTCTGCAGTTGTGCAGTCCAGTGGTTCTGGGGAATGGACAGGGTCTCAAGCGGATTCCAGATCGAGGATAGACAGGAATGAGTGTGGCATGCTGTGGGCCAGGGAGGAGATAAGCTGGAAAGTAGAGGTGGTCATCTCATTAGAAAGAATGAAAAAAAAAAAATGGATCATTGCATTAGGCAGGGCTCTGACGCCAACTGTGTGAGTTGGAGTGCAGTCTCAAAAGCAGACTGAAGATTTTGAACGGAGGAGAAACTTGATGAAAAGAGTAGGAAAAACCTGGTAAAGGTTTGCGTAGGTTACCAGCTTTGTAGGGCTGCATTTGGACCTAATGGAAGAGCTGTCTCCATCAGGGCCTGCCTAATAGTCATCTTATCATGTCAGATGGACTCAGGAACCAACTTAAAGTGGTTTCCACTGGCCATAAATGGGATGATTTGAACATCAAGAAAGGGAATCACAGCTGGGCACAGTGGCTCATACCTGTAATCCCAACACTTTGGTAGGCCAAGGTGGGGGGATCACCTGACGTCAGGAGTTCAAGACTAGCCTGGCCAACATGGTGAAATCTTGTCTCAACTAATAATGCAAAAATTAGCCAGGCATGGTGGCACCTGCCTGTAATCCCAGCTACTTGGGAGGCTGAGGCAGGAGAATCTCTTGAACCTTGGAGGTGGAGGTTGCAGTGAGACGAGATAGCACTACTGCATTCCAGCCTGGGCGAGAGTGAGACTGATTCTCAAAAAAAAAAAAAAAAAAAAGGGAATCACTGCACAATGCAACAAAATATGTTTAAATCCATGAGTTCATAATTACACTTAAAAAAAAAAAAACTTCATGGACGGGCGTGGTGGCTCATGCCTATAATCCCAGCACTTTGGGAGGCCGAGGCAGGCAGATCATGAAGTCAGGAGATCCAGACCATCCTGGCTAACAGTGAAACCCCGTCTCTACTAAAAATACAAAAAATTAGCTGGGTGTGGTGGTGGGCGCCTGTAGTCCCAGCTACTTGGGAGGCTGAGGCAGGAGAATGGTGTGAACCTGGGAGGCGGAGCTTGCAGTGAGCTGAGATTGCACCACTGCACTCCGGCATAGGAGACAGTGAGACTCCGTCTCAAAAAAAAAAAAAAAAAAATTTCATTGGCCATTTTTGGAGGGTGCTAGAGAAGCTACTCATTATATTGAAAATGGATTAGTAAAGGGGAGGAGACACACATTTGTCCTGCTTTTCATCGGCAAACTGTACCTTCAGGGTAATCAAATAGTTAGTAAAGGAGAGTTTCCCTTTTGGAATTTTTCCAGATTATAAATGAAGGAATCATTGAGTTAGAGTATCAGCATTTTGCAGCTCCTAATGGAATAATGGATCTTGGCAATGATCATCAACAGATGCTAACATCACAAAAAGAAAAATAACCAGGCATTATGTATCTCCTTGATGGATGTGCACACCACAACTTATAAAGACTTGTTGGGGGAAAAAAAAAAGCCTTCATACCAAACATCAGTTTATAGGATATACAAAGTGCAGGATTAACATCATAAGGACACAATTGGGAAAATGTAGGCTGGGAAATCCTAAAGAATAAACAACTCAGTTTAACAAAAATTACAAGGGGGAAAACTGATGGAGAGGGGAACCCATGAATTAAAGGAACTTGAGAGACACTTCAATTAATTTGTAATGCAGGGTTTAATTTGCATCTCAATTTGAGCAAGGAAAAAAAATTGGAAAAATATGAACACTGGCTATTTGATATAAAGGAAATCATTGAAATATTCCAGATGATAATGGTATAGAGCAGTTATTGGAGACTAGGAAATTGGCCATGAGAGATAGTTGGTGAAACTGTGTGGTATGTACATGGGGATTTATAATACTATTCTCACCACTTCGGTTAAATATGAAATTTTCTTTTTTTTTTTTTTATTTTTATTTATTTATTTTAGAGAGAGGGTCTTGCTCTGTCGCCTAGGCTGGAATGCAGTGGTGTAATCATAGCTCACTGCAGCCCTGAACTCCTGGGCTCAGTTGGGATCCTTCTTTAGCCACCTGAGTAGCTGGGACTATGGGCACATGCTGCTTGGCTGGTTTTTTTTTTTTAATTTTTCATAGATATGGGGTCTTGCTATTTTGCCCAGGCTGGTTTCGAATTCCTGGCCTCAAGCAATCCTCCCACCTCAGGCAGCTGAAACTTTCTGTGATAAAATATTGTTGTCGGGGCCAGGCACAGTAGCTCACACCTGTAATCCCAGCACTTTGGGAAGCTACTCAGGGGGCTGAGGTGGGGGGATTGCTTGAGTCCTGGAGGTCAGGGTTGCAGTGTGCCGTGATTGTGCCACTGTCCTCCAGCGTGGGTGACAAAGCAAGACCCTGTTTCAAAAAAAAAAAGTTATTATTGTTTTAAATCATGGTTTATCATAGCTGTTTGTGAGTTCCTGGACCAGTTAAAAGGGTTCAGATATCAGAAGGAAAGGACAGTTTAGGAATATTGACTTTATTGCATCTTGAGTCTTTAATTTTTTCATATAAGTCTGCTTAAGGTAGGAAACAAAATGACCACATTTGGTTCTGGGCAGGCAGAGCAGAACAAGGTCACCATCTGCCCCTGGTGTAGGCAGAGGCAACCCATAGGATCAGATGTGCCACCAGAACAGCCTCATTTACCCGGGTTAAGCCTTAGAACCTGAGAAGCCATCTGCTGAGTCTACATTGCATTTCCTACCTGCGGACTTTTATTCTGGGCTTCATTTCTTGGAGCAACGAGGCCTTCTGTATTACACACTCCCTGCAAATATTAGGTTGGCACAAAAGTAATTGTGGTCTTTGCTATTACTGTCAATGGTAATTGACATGCAATTACTTTTGCACCAACCTAATACAATCATGTCCTATAGATGTCAAACTTGGCTAGACACCAGAATTTCCTTATTAAAAATGTCTGTCTGAGGCCAGGTGGCTTATGTCTGTAATCCACAGCTTTGGGAGGCCGTGGCAGGAGGATGGATTGATACCAGAAGTTTGAGGCCAGTCTGGGCAACATAGTGAGATTCCATTTCTACAAAAATGCATTAAAAAAGAAAAATTAGCTGGGCATGGTGGCATGAACCTGTAGTTCCAGCTACTTGTGAGGCTGAGGCAGGAGGATCACTTAAGCCTAGGCAGCCAAGGCTGCAGTGAGCCACACTCCTGCCACTGCACTCCAGCCTGGGTGACAGAGCAAGACTCTGTCTTAAAAAATTTTTTTTCATAGGGTTCTTTTTGTTGTTGTTGTTTTTGAGACAGCATCTCTCTCATTCTATTGCCCAGGTTGGAGTGTGGTGATGCGATCATGGCTCACTGCAGCCTCATCCTCCCTGAGCTCAGGTGATCCTTCTACCTTGGCCTCCCGAGGTAGCCGGCATGCACCACCATGCCTGGCTAAATTTTGTATTTTTTGTAGAGACTGGGTGTTGCCATGTTGCCTGGGTGGTCTTGAACCTCCTGGGCTCAGGAACCTTCTGCCTGCCTTGGCCTCCCAAAGTACTGGGATTACAGGCATGAGCCACCATGCCCAGCCAATTGTTTTAATTAAAAAATAAATTAAAATGTCTGATTTTTATCTGCCACCTGCTAAACAGAAATTTGAGACAGGATGTAGGAATCTGTGTTTTTACCAGACAGTCTGGTTGATTCTTCCAGAGCCAGCCCCATGCTGGTTCATAAACCATCATTCGGGATCTACTCAATAGTCCACCCTACCTCCATCCCTTGTGAAAAGATGAACGAGACAGTACAGTGACTTGTGATCCCCTTTCCTTTCTCAATGCCAGGTATCAGTGCTGCAGAATCAGGGCAGAGAGATGATGCTGGTGACCAGCGGAGCTGTAGCCTTTGGCAAACAACGCTTGCGCCATGAGATCCTTCTGTCTCAGAGCGTGCGGCAGGCCCTACACTCGGGGCAGAACCAGCTGAAAGAGATGGTGAGTGCTGCTTCCCCACACGTTAAAATGGACCTTCAGGTCTTCTTCCCTCATTTCCTACCACACCTTGTCTCATTGGTATATTACAGGCAATTCCAGTCTTAGAGGCACGAGCCTGTGCAGCTGCCGGACAGAGTGGGCTGATGGCCTTATATGAGGCTATGTTTACCCAGTACAGCATCTGTGCTGCCCAGGTGAGAGGCTGGGCTTTGAAAGGGGTGTGGGACCTGTGAGGGTGGTTCTTGTGGAACAAAGGGGTCTGGAACTAGTCTACTAGAATATGGTGTCAGCTTCATCACTTGCTACTTGAGAGATCTGAAGAAAGTTTTTTATCTAACCTTTTTGTGCCTCAGTTTCCTCATCTGAAAATGGGGATAATATCAGTGCCTATTTCAGATAATTTTTGGAAGGACTCAGTGGGAAAATATATGAAAAGCATTTGGTATAGTGTTTGCTACATAATACATTCTCAGTATTAGCTCGTGTTACCCTAATAACACTTAGGATTACAAGTGCTAACACTTCTGAAGACAGAGAAGTTAAACGGCTTTATTTCACTGCTTCTTTGATTTCAGGTGGCTTGCTTCTCTTTGCATGTGGTTGGTTGCCTTTTATAGGAGATACTTATTAAGCTTTGAAGGGAAAGAGGAATGCTGCTGGGTGGCTGGTTTTTCACTCATTCAGCAAATATTTATTGAGCACCTATGGTGTATCTAGCAGTCTTGGGCATTGGGGATACTGTGGTGAACAAATCAGACATGATTCCAGTCGTCATGGGACTTATGAATTTTTAGTGGCTACCCCTAAATGTTCTAGAACCTTCTTTCTGCATTGTTTCATTTTTACCTAAATCTCCTGAATTTTTTTGAATTATATTCTTAATCAACTGTACAGCTACACACTAGAGACATCTAAATAGCAGTCACTTCAGGAAACAACTGAAAAAAAAATCTAACTCCCAAATTATTTTATTTTGAAACCCCTTTACCTGTAAAGATGTAAAATAGCCGTTATTTTATATTATGGATATTATTTTACATGTGCACTACATGCACGGATGTTATTTTACACCGGTGATATTGTTATGTATACATATATTGTTTCAGGTTTTGCTTCTTCATTTCCTGTTACTTTTTTTTGTTTCTCCATCATTTGCCTGTTTGTACCCACAGTGATGTTCTGGTATTACACCAGAGTGTCCTCATGTCAGTGAGTTAAAACAGAAAGGCATGGGCTTGTCCCATTGCCTATGACTGGGGACCCTACTTTCTGTAATCTTAGCTTTTTTCTCTTAGTATAAATGCAATATAAATCTCTATTTCTATCACTCTTCTTAATTATCTGCTTTCTCGTCTCCACAGTCCAGTGACAGTTTTGGTCTTTAATTTTTTTAAAGTGCCTGGAGCTGGGTGAGGAAGCTCAAGTCCAAGAGCTATGGTTTTGCTGTGGTTTGGTTTTTCCCAGGGATGATACTTTTTGAGAGTTTGTTTTTGTTTTGTTTTGTTTTGAATGACAGTAGCATGAAGAGTCCCTGCAGTATCAGCCATTGTTTCCATTTACACTGAGTGGAAGAAGAGCTCTGCCCCTCCGGTTCCCAACAAGCTTCAATCCCTGGGCTGTTTCCTCTCACACCTGTGTCTTCCCCCAAGGCCATCATATCTACAGAAAATATTTGCCCTTTATACCTTATCCTATGGTTCCTTATTTTCTTCAGTAATATCATAGAGAAGACCATTATCAGTGGCTTTTGAAAACTTCCAGTAGGTAGTTTGCCAGGTTAAAGACTTAAACACTTAAAACAGCTTGTTTTTTCTTCGTAGAAGGGAAACTGATTTTCCCTCAACAGATTGCCCTTGTCTAAACACGTACATTTCCCTCTTGGGGCTCTTTATCTCCTACCTTAGTGCTGAGATCCCCAGGCCATGTTTGTGAAGCTATTTTAGTGACAGGTATTTTTCCTGGACCTTTAGACCTCCTGCTTGTCTCTCCTACCCACGGGTTTATATTAATTGTTCGATCTTTCACCATCATGACTAGAATCTGTGTGTTCAGCTTTGACCTAGTCCTGTGTCCAGCAGAACTAAGCTTTTCTGAAAAGGAGTTCATGATTTTCCCTTTCAAAAATATGCCCCATTTTGTTTTTCCCCAAACCATCAACATTCTTATTCTCCATTCCAGCAACTAGACCCTGGCATTTCAGAGGTACTTAACAAATTTTTTATCAAGTGAGCGAGTGAATTATTTTTCTATGTATGTTTCCTGTGTTTTATTATCATTAAGGCTGCTGTTTTATTGCTATATTCTTCTTAGTTACCATAGCCAGACCCTTAACCATCCTCACTTTGACTGTTTCAGTGCCTGCTTTCTTTACTATTTGCTTCCAACTTTTCCTACCTTAGCCTGCCCTACATAGCCAGAACCCTCTTCCGTAAACATTAGAGAGATTACATTATTTACTGTTGAGCCTCAAGGTTTGTTGCCATTTAGTTTCTTGCTATCTCCATTTACCCATTTATCTTTTTCTCCTAAACACTGCATAAAATTCTAGTTCAAGCTAGAAAGCAGAGCTGTTTACCAGCCCACACGCCCATCTCCATTGTACCTTTGAGCACCTTATGCTCATCTCCTCCCTTGAACCAAGTTGTGTTCTGCCCCTCTTTCAGCTTGTGACTAAAGACTAACCTCCATAAATTTCTCAGACTAACCCCACATGCTCACACACAGTCTTAGTTAACTCCAGTAATAGTCTGCTTCAAAGCAAGAGCAGGGATAACACAACCCTGTTCCATTTTGTCTAACACACTTTTCTAAGCAGGGAAAATAATTTATTCACTCACTCGCCAAATATTTAAGGGCCTACTATGGCCAGGCCCTGAATCAGATCCTAGGATACAGAGATGTTTTAGAAATTGCTGGGGCACAGCAGTGTGCATCTTTAGTCCCAGTTACTCAGGAGGCTGAGGTGGGAGGATCACTTGAGACGAGGAGAACACAGCAAGACCCTCTCTATAAAAAAAGAAAAGAAAGAAAAGAAATTAATGGATAATCACTGACTCCCCCAGTATTCCTCTAAAAATAGATACATTAATTTCTTAATTTTGTAAATGGATGAGATTTTGGGATTTGTTAGCTCTCTGAGGATTAAAGTACTTTTGCAAGAAGTCTTGAACATTCTTACATAAATCTTTCAGATTGTTGTAATTTTTTTATCTCTACAAAAATTGGGGCCAGGTGCAGTGGGTCACATCTGTAATCCCATCAGTTGAGGCCAGGAGTTTGAGACCAGCCTGGCCAGCATGGCAAAACCCTGTCTCTACTAAAAATACAGAAATTAGCTGCGCGTGCCTATAATCCTAGCTACTTGGAAAGCTGAGGCATGAGAATTGCTTGAACCCAGGAGGTAGAGGTTGCAGTAAGCAGAGATTATGCCACTGCACTGCAGCCTGAGCAACAGAGTAAGACCCTGTCTTGAAGAAAACAAAGAATTGGATAGCACCCAGATATGCGTATTTCATTCTAATCTGTATGGGGCCCCAGAAACCTAAAGTTTAACTCCCCTACTCTTAGCATCTTTTGTATACTGGGAAGTTTAGCATTTTTCTCCCTCCTGCATTTTCCATCTATTTAATCCTTTTAGATTTTGGTGACCAATTTGGATTTCCATGATGAGCAGAAGCGCCGGAACCTCAATGGAACACTTCATGAACTCCTTAGAATGAACATTGTCCCCATCGTCAACACAAATGATGCTGTTGTCCCCCCAGCTGAGCCCAACAGTGACCTGCAGGGGGTAAATGTGGGTAAAGTATTTCTAAAGGTTCAGCATGCTGGAGACACTAACACCATGCTATGCTGCATGCACTAACACCGGAAGTTTGGCATAAACAAGGTGGAAAAGTTGTGAGAGAAACTGTTGTCATGGAGCAGTGACTGCATAAGCTCTTCTGAACTTGTGGTTGCATTCAACAGGGTGAGGTGCTATAGTCACTTAAGATGGTGCAATGAGCATGGCTTGTATGTTTCAGTGGCTAGCAGACTGCATGTTTGGAAAAGGGATTGTCAGTAGACACTGTGTTTTGCAGACAGAAGGGGCCTGCAAGAGCTGTCATCTATATATTTGGGTTCATTGGTTTTGCCTGAGCCTAGCTTGGTTTTGCCTGAGCTTGGCTGGGTGCTTCCATGAATTTCTGTTTGGACTGCTTAGCTCACTCACTTATGACTTTTTAATCTGCATTCTAGGTTATTAGTGTTAAAGATAATGATAGCCTGGCTGCCCGACTGGCTGTGGAAATGAAAACTGACCTCTTGATTGTTCTTTCAGATGTAGAAGGTACAAAGTAATGCTTTTTTCTTTTATCTGCCCTTTGTTTTAAATGCTACATGTATGAGCATGTGAGTTTCCCTCTTTCTTTGCGTCCCTCTGATCTATTTTTTGCTATAGATCATTAGCCATGTGTTCAGACAAAGGGCTTTTATGATTCAAAACAGGGTGGGCGAGTCTAAGAGATGTAGTTTGAATACTGAAATGTTATTTCCAGGTGCTTTCAGTTGTTTTTCTTAAATAACAGCTTTATAGAGATATAATTCACATACCATACAATTCACTTATTTGAAGTTTATAATTCTGTCCTGGCGTGGTGGCTCACACCTATAATCCCAACACTTTGGGAGGCCAGAGCCGGAGGATCACTTGAGCCCAGGAGTGCGAGATCAGCCTGGGCAATATAGTGAGTCCCTGTTTCTACAAAAAATAGAAAAGTTAGCTGGACATGATGGTATGCGCCTATGGTTCCAGCTACTCGGGGCTGAAGCAGAAGGATCACTTGGACCTGGGGGTTCCAGGCTGCAGTGAGCAGTTATCGCGCCACCGTACTCCAGCCTGGGTGACAGAGCGAGACCCTATCTCAAAAATAAATAAATAAAGTGTACAATTCAGTGATGTTTAGTGTATTTACATAATTGTGCAACCAAAACCACAGTCATTTGTAGAACACTTTCCCTTTCATCACCCCAATAAGAAACTCCATAACCGTTAGCAGTCACTCCCCACTTCTACCCAAACTCCCTATCCCTAGGCAATCTCCAGTATACTTTCTGTTTCTGTGGATTAACCTGTTCTGGACATTTTATTTAAATGGCTTCATATATTATGGTGGCCCTTTGTGACTGGCTTTTTTCACTTAGCATGTTTTCAGGGTTCATCTATTTTAAGCATGTATCAATACTTCATTTTTTTTATTGCTGAATAATATGCCACTCTGAGACCATGTTTTATTGATCAGTTCATCAATTGATGGACATTAGCTGTGAACATTCATGACACGTTTTTGTGCGAACATGTTTTATTTCACCTAAGAGTAGAACTGCAGGGTCACATGGTAACTCTGTTTAAAAGACTTTTGAGGAACTACTAGACTGTTTTCCAAAGCAGCTGTACCATTTCATATTCTCACCAGCATTGTATGAAGGTTCTAATGTGTTTACATCATTGCTGTTACTCAGTTGTTTTGTTTTTTTTTTTGTTTGTTTGTTTTTGTTTTTGTATTTTAGTAGAGACGGGGTTTCATCGTGTTAGCCAGGATGGTCTCGATCTCCTGACCTCGTGATCCGCCCATCTCGGCCTCCCAAAGTGCTGGGATTACAGGCATGAGCCACCGCGCCCGGC
Source organism: Macaca mulatta (assembly GCF_049350105.2). NCBI lineage: Eukaryota > Metazoa > Chordata > Mammalia > Primates > Cercopithecidae > Macaca > Macaca mulatta. The sequence continues at coordinate 107,650,507 of NC_133414.1, read as the reverse complement.
CATACTCAGTTGTTTTTATCTGCCTTTTTTATTATAGCTATCCTAATGGGTGTGAAGTAGTATCTCATTGTGGTTTTGATTACTTTCAGTTTTTAATGTAAACCATAGGACAGATTATAGGTTTTTTTGTTTGTTTGTTTTGTTTTGCTTTATTTTGTTTTGTTTTGGTTTTTTTCTTTTTCTTTGTTGGGACAGATTGTTTTAAGTTGGAGCCACTGTAGAAGTCTAGGCTATCTGGCTACTATGTTCTTATATGTTGCTCTGTTCTTCTCTGCTGTTCCCTTCTTCCTGGAGGGGCCACTCTTGGCTCTAATATATCTTTCCATTCACTCTTCTCAAGCTTCCTTAAGCTATTTCCATTTCACAGTCTGACCCATAAGAAATATAGTAACTGTGTCCAGAATCTAGGATTCCAGAAGTCCCCTGTTACATTCCCAGAAGGTTAGAACACCCCTACTTAATTCCCAGCCCACACCAAGGCAGGTTAACACGGGAAGACCTGTTCTCTGTTTTATGCTCAGGCAGTTGTATGGTAAGGGCAGGGGCTACGTAGTGGAGGCAGGGGCAGACATAGATGAATTGATATGTCTCTGCCCATGTGGAAAGTCAAAGATAAGACACCTACATGTCAATGTCTTTACCTGTAAGAAGTCTTAGTCCTGTGTTATCCACTGTAATTTGAAGTCCCAGGATAGGAACAGCTAAGTTGGAGTAAGTGTGAGCCACCCTGGAGAAAGAAGGCATTTTGGTTAATCAGTGGGTTTTCTATTCATTTTTCCCCTCAAGACGGAGTCTTGCTCTGTCGCCCAGGCTGGAGTGCAGTGGCACGATCTCGGCTCACTGCAACCTCCGCCTCCTGGGTTCAAGTGATTCTCCTGTCTCAGCCTCCCAAGTAGCTGGGATTACAGGCGTGTGCTACCATGCCTGGCTAATTTTTGTATTTTTAATAGAGACGGGGTTTCATCATGTTGGCCAGGCTGGTTTCGAACTCCTGACCTCGTGATCCGCCCACCTTGGCCTCCCAAAGCACTGGGATTACAGGCGTGAGCCATGGCGCCTGGCCAATCAGCAGGTTTTTACTGAATGTCTACTATGAGCACATAGTGTGCTAGGTGCTTGATAAATGTAATTTATTCAATCTTTATAGCAACCCTACAATGTAGGTAGTAGGTAGGTTAACCCAATTTTACAGATAAAGAAATTAAAAATTAAGTTCAAACTGGGCACGTGGCACATGCCTGTAATCCCAGCTACTTGGGAAGGCTGAGGCAGTAAGATCACTTGAGCCCAGGAAGTTGAGGCTGCAGTGAACTGTGATCATGCCACCTCACTGCAGCCTGAGTGACAGAAACAGAGACCCTGTTGGGAGAGGAGAGGGGAGAGAAGAAGAAATAATTTTTTAAAATTTAGTTTAAAATTAGATTAAGATCTATTAAATGGTATATCTAAAGTCACATAGCAAGTGCTTGACAGAGGCCAGTTTCAAATCTGAGTCTGTTCAATTAAAAAAGCTACACTCTTCCTTCTCTCTTATACTGCCTGACAAGGTAAAAAAAAAAAAAAAAAAAAAAGTAGGTTTTCGAGATTAATTTATAAAACCCAATTTAAACAACACTCTAGCAAATAATTTTGATGCAGCTTCAAGCACCAAAATCGGGTCACTGGTAGACTGGCATTCATACTGTGATTATCCTAATTCGTTTTCTACTGAGTGTTGATTTTTTAGAACAGTATCTGAATTTTAACTATGCTCTTGGTGGGGTAAAGGGAAAGGAGGAGTAGGCACATTATCAGCATGCTAGGAACCCTTCACTGTCTTTGGAGAAGGTTTGGCTAGAATTGCCCACTCTTTCCTATACTAATATATGAAACTGAAACAACTTCCAAATCTAAATCTGTGATCTCACAGCACTGTATCTTCTGGGAAGATCCTAACCCTAAATCTTGGAGAGCTGTGGAGTAGTAGGTTGAGACTGACAGATTGTGAAAGGTTATTTTTTCTTTTCCTGTAATAATTTGCACTGCTTATGGTTGTCACTGCTCTGCTCTACAATGGGCATCGATTTCCTCACTTCCTTGATTCACTTACTTCCTCAGAGAGGTAGTATGTAGCAAGATTGTCTTAAAGGTTTGGAATAATGGAGGGGAGAGGTATATTATAGCACAGGAAAAGCAGTAACTTGAAACCAGAAAAATCACTGCCCAAAATGTCCTTCAGCCAGTCCCCAGCCTTCCCATCTGTGTCCACTTTAGGTCTTGATTTAACTCCAGTTTCTTAGCCCCCTGTTACCCCCGCCCCCCTTTTTCTTTTCCAAGCTCCTACTTACTCTTTTTCAAAGTGAAATTGTGAGGATTTTTCATCTTGGATTGTATGCATGTGACGTTTCATGTAACTATTTTATGTCACTCCACTTAGTTATAAAAGGGACATGTGCTTTATGGTAATAAATCCAGATTGAATGTCAAGAGTCATGCAGTCTCCTGCTGACTCAGCCTAACCTCTACAGTGACTCACTCATAAAATTGGGAGTGTAAATTAGTGACTGTTTCAAAGGGTACTGTGAGAGTTAATGAGAACCTCTGTTGCATTTCATCTGCTTGGAAACGGTCACATTTAACAGTATATGGCTACTATGCCGTTTCTGCAATAGCCACCCTTCTTTTTCAGTTCTGTCCTTAAAGCACAACATCTTAAGTAGCTATGGCAGAATTAAGGATACCTTGCCAGGGATATGGGCAGGGCTAATAAATGTGCCAAGGATATGGCCATGGTCTGATGTGGGGAAACATTTATTTATCAAGCCAGGTTATAGGAGTATATAAGGTGAGTCCTCCTGGAGCTGTTTGTCAGTGTCGAATCCTTTGTTCTCTTTTTCTGGTTAAAACAGGTGGTAGTGCAGTGGCATTCATTTGGATGAGTAAAGTACAGAGTGATTGACAGGTGCCCTGGGGAGGCCTGTCTTGGAGACACTTCCATCAAAGCGGTATTACTGACTCTTGTCTATTTTTTAGGCCTTTTTGACAGCCCCCCGGGGTCAGATGATGCAAAGCTTATTGATATATTTTATCCCGGAGATCAGCAGTCTGTGACATTTGGAACCAAGTCTAGAGTGGGAATGGGTGGCATGGAAGCCAAGGTAAGAATCTGGTACCTTAACTGCCTATAACAATTTTAAAGCCCAAACTGTATTGTATCCTTTTTACTTTTGTAACTATTTGGGGGTTAATGGTTCAGATAGTAGGCACATACACACTTAAATATGTACATACCTAAATATAGATTTATTGAGTGTTGCATTCCAACATTTAGTTATGTCTGTGTCTGTGGGTTTTTTTCATTAATATTATATGAACAGTGTGTTCATGTTGTAAACTCTGCAAGAGCAGGGACTATATATTTTTCATAATTCATAAATCTCTCATTTATCAGTTCAAATATTTCTTGATAAAATCTTTCAAAAATTTTGTCCCATTAATTATTCTTAGAAGTCACACCCCTATGGTACAGCATCACATGTATCAACAGCACAGATGAGGACAAGATCCCCACTTAGAAAAGCTGAAAGTACTCAAGATCAGACTCTGGTCAAACCCCAGCCTGTTGGTCTCCTTAGTTGTTTCTAAGTTGAGGTACAGTAAATCAAATGTAGGAGTTATGAGTCCCATACTAGGGAGACTGAAGAGAGAACAGACTGGAAACAAAGGATAGGTTGGCTTACCTTTAAGTAACACATGCCAAGGTTGAGCTGGAAAGTGTGTAAGCTGTAATGTGTTTTTGGAGCTTCTAAGCTTTTAAAAACACATTTCGTATACTTAAGTTGTTCAATATCAACTTGTATTTTATATCTTTTTGCAAGTTTAAAATGTGGGTGAGTAGGTCTGAATCTCATGTTTGCTGGATCTAACCTGTCTCATTAGGTGAAAGCAGCCCTCTGGGCTTTGCAAGGTGGCACTTCTGTTGTTATTGCCAATGGAACCCACCCAAAGGTGTCTGGGCACGTCATCACAGACATCGTGGAGGGGAAGAAAGTTGGTACCTTCTTTTCAGAAGTAAAGCCTGCAGGTAAATAGTTCTTCATAAGGTCCCAAGTTCTGTGATAGGAACTAGTGACACCTGGCTTAGTTAGAGATCACAAAATTGATATGCTAATATTTCGAAATACGGCATTATTTTGAGCACTATTTGCAAAATTGGATTTTGCTTTGCTTTTGTGAAATTCTGTCTAACCTGCCTAGGTAGGCCTATTCTCTGTACAATCACTCAGTTAAAGTATATAAGCATTGATTTTCTCAAGAAACATTTGCTAGGCCTATGTTAGATGCCAGGTAGTAATAAGCACTAGAGATGCAAAGATGCATATGATATAGTATGTGCTGTCGAGTGTTTACAAAGGACAGAATTACCTCATAATCTGCATTCAGAAATGTAAACACATTAAAAAATATCGCCGAAGTGGAATTCAGAAGAATTCTAGAAAACTTAAAATATATCGTCTACCCCAGAAATACAGGCAAGTTCTTATGTTTATGCCCAAGTGAATCTGGCACATTCTTTTGCTATTTTATTGGTCATACTGATCCCCTGTGTGAAACAAGCATCATGTGTTCCTTCTGTGGGCGTGATGAGCCTGTGCAAGTGCTGGCAAAGTGAAAGAGAACTAAGGTGACCAGGACCTGATATTTGCACATATTCTTGCAGGCCCTACTGTTGAGCAGCAGGGAGAAATGGCTCGATCTGGAGGAAGGATGTTGGCCACCTTGGAACCTGAGCAGGTAATAACCTTAGCTGATAGTATTGTTACAGTTTTCAGAGTGAGTCATGCTGTATGGTTACAGGAGTCAAACCTGCTAACTCCGTCTTTATTCCTAGTGAGCCGTAGAGTTATCTGAGTTACAAGTCTGATTCATATTTGCTCTGCCTTTTTTCTTTTTCTTAATTTTATTTTCTCTTTTATCTTTTATAGACAGAGGCCCAAGATAACTTTTCATCACTATGATGTTTTGATCAAAAGCATTATAAAAATGATGAGATTAGGAAGGTTACCTAATTCTGCCACATACTGGGCATGGAAATGTGGGAAAATTACTTATCCCAACCCATTCCAAATCCCCTGACTTGTCTGGAAGATGGGAAGCTCGAGAGCCTGCTGCCTAGTTGTAGCCCTGACCTGTCTGGCATGAATTAGTCTAAGTAGCAAACATGATGAGGCTGGAAGTGGTGAGGAGGTCAAGTGGAAGCTGGGAGCTGGTCCCCCAGGGGTTATATTGTCGAGGATGGATTTCAGAGTAAGGATGTATATGGGTTTATACTACTGAATCCTTTGGCCTGAGAAAAGAGAAAGTAACTCCAACAGCAGAGAAAGGAAAGCAGAGGAGGAGCCTAGCTTCCCTTTCAAACCACTTCCCTCTACTCCTCCAATAATCAGCATACTGATTTGCCACGTTTCCTAATCTAGCAGGGTCAGGTTTGGGGTGTCTTCAAATACCTAGGACTGAATTTTTTCACTTTGATTAAATGCTTTAAATAAATAATTTACGAGGAAGAACCAGATGTAAAAACTTACCTGGAAATAAACCAGTTAATGATATTAAATAAGTAAGACTCGGCCGGGCGCGGTGGCTCAAGCCTGTAATCCCAGCACTTTGGGAGGCCGAGACGGGCGGATCACGAGGTCAGGAGATCGAGACCATCCTGGCTAACACGGTGAAACCCCATCTCTACTAAAAAATACCAAAAAAAAAAAACCTAGCCGGGCGAAGTGGCGGGCGCCTGTGGTCCCAGCTACTCGGGAGGCTGAGGCAGGAGAATGGCGTAAACCCGGGAGGCGGAGCTTGCAGTGAGCTGAGATCCGGCCACTGCACTCCAGCCTGGGCGACAGAGCCAGACTCAGTCTCAAAAAAATAAATAAATAAAATAAATTAAAAAAAATAAGTAAGACTCTATGTATCGTGTTACTTCAAAGTCCTGGCCCCTGTACAGTTACATAATCTCCTACAGATTATACAGCCTTTTTTTTTTTTTTGAGACGGAGTCTCGCTCTGTCACCCAGGCTGGAGTGCAGTGGCCGGATCTCAGCTCACTGCAAGCTCCGCCTCCCGGGTTTACGCCATTTTCCTGCCTCAGCCTCCTGAGTAGCTGGGACTACAGGCGCCCACCACCTCGCCCGGCTAGTTTTTTGTATTTTTTAGTAGAGACGGGGTTTCACCGTGTTCGCCAGGATGGTCTCTATCTCCTGACCTCGTGACCTGCCCGTCTCGGCCTCCCAAAGTGCTGGGATTACAGGCTTGAGCCACTGCGCCCGGCCAGATTATACAATCTTTTACAGATTGTATCCATCATGCCCCTTCCCCGCCTCCTTTTTTTTCCTTATGACTCCTGATTATTATAATTAGCCATGGTTTGCTAATTATAATAATCAGGAGTCATAAGAGAAAAAGAAAGAGGAAAAGTGAGAAGTGACTTAGGGGTTGGCAATGAGAGAGGAAGGAAGAAATAAGGGGAGCAGTGGTGGGAATAAGTGACGGGAAATCAGGAGATTTCAGTCGGTGGTGACCTTGGATGTGGGAGCAAGGCCTGGCACTCTCAGAAGAGTAGGTTTAAAAACTGTGGTGTGCATTCTTCTTGGATTAACAGCTCTGTTTTTTTAATGGTGTACCTTTCTTCTAGAGAGCAGAAATTATCCATCATCTGGCTGATCTGTTGACGGACCAGCGTGATGAGATCCTGTTAGCCAACAAAAAAGACTTGGAGGAGGCAGAGGGTAAAGACCAGACAATTTAGAGTCAATGTTATGGAGGGGTGTGGGTTATTTTGGTTTTTGGTATTACTAGTAATTCTTATGTCTGCCTAAAGATAAGGATTGTTATAAAAGAAATTGTACATTATATATCATTTCCATTGTGGTTAGGTGGGTGATCGGTATTCTTCTTCCCCAGATACTTTAGTATAATCCCCAAAGGAACTTTTTTCATTCCCCGCAGGTCACAAGCTGTGGCTACTATGGCAGTCAGGACAAAAAAGAACAAGATTGAGAACACCACTGCTTAAGACATTCAGCTAATAGCTAACATTTATTGAGGTCTTTCTGTATTGACAGGCACTGTGCTAAGGGCTATACAGTCAGAATGTCATTTAATCTTCATAACATAGTGCCTCTGAGATAGCTGCTACTTATTATCCCCATTTGACAGAGAAGGAAACTGAAGCTCAGAGAAGTGTCACTTGCCCAAAGCCATATGGTCAGTGATGGACCAGGATTTAAACACAGATGGACTGTACATGTGAAAGAGTTGTAGAAATAGTTTGTGCAGCCTGTGAAGAAAGATGGCTTGTTTCTTAATTAACCAGTCTTTTGTCTTCGCTAAGTTAGCACCAGGTGCCATTCAGAAATACCCTTGAGGTGCTAATGGTAAAGTAAGATGTTAAACTCACATTGTGAACACCTAGAGATGTAGCGTGTCAGGGCCCTGACTCTTTCTCTTCTTTTTCTTAATTCTGTCCTTTCCACCTTAAAATAAGAGGGATTGATTTTATGGGGTTTTGAATTTCCTCTGCATTATCTTGAACATCATATTAATGGTGTTTGTTTCAAGAAAATTTTGCAAGGTTCAACAACATTACTTTCATTCCTTAAAACATTTTTGAACCATTGTTTTAGAACCTCCTCTAGAGTTTACATCTCATTTTTATAGTATTACAAAACATACAATAGATTTTCAGAACTGGAAGAAATATTTGATACTATCCACTCATTAATTTAAAGTAAAAGAATTAAGACCCACAGAGAGTAAAGCTGTTGTTGCCCGAGGTTCCACAGCTTGTTGTTGGCAGAACTTTGACTCCTGATCCCAGCTGTACGTCTCTGAACATGCGTAAGGACACACAGTGGGTTGAAAACAAAGCCTTGGGTATACATGAGCATGGCTTAGCAATCCCAGTTCAGGGAATTTATCCTCAAAAACTATTTCTAAAGAAAATAGGTCTTTAGGCCAGGTGTGGTGGCTCACGCCAGTAATCCCAGCACTTTGAGAGGCCAGGATGGGTGGATCATCTGAGGTCATGAGTTCGAGACCAGCCTGGCCAACATGGTGAAACCTCATTTCTATAAAAATACAAAACTTACGGCTGGGCGCAGTGGCTCACGTCTGTAATCCCAACACTTTGGGAGGCCGAGGTGGGTGCATCACCTGAGGTCGGGAGCTTAAGACCAGCCTGACCAACATGGATAAACCTCATCTCTACTAAAAATACAAAATTAGCTGGGCATGGTGGTGCATGCCTGTAATCCTAGCTACCCAGGAGGCTGAGGCAAGAGAATCGCTTGAACCCAGGAGGCGGAGGTTGCCGTGAGCCAAGGTGGCACCATTGCACTCTGGCCTGGGCAACAAGAGCAAAACTCCGTCTCAAAAAAAAAAAAAAAAAAAAAAAAAAGCCGGCCATGGTGGCTCAAGTTTGTAATGCCAGCAACTTGGGCAGCTGAGGCAGGAGAATCACTTGAACCTAGGAGGCAGAGGTTGCAGTGAGCTATCGCGCTACTGCCCTCCAGCCTGAGCAGCAGAGCAAGACACCATCTCAAAAAAAAAAAAAAAAAAGAAAAGAAAATAGCTCTTTATCTAAAGATTTTTAGAGCAGGATTTATCACACTGAAAAACTGGAAACAAGCTGAGCATTTAATAACATAGGTGTGGTTAAGTGTGTTCAGCTGTATCAAATTAATGGAATATTTAGTAGTAATTAAGATAATTTTTGCAACATGGAAAATGTACTTGGGTTGTGAGGTGAAATGCTAGGATGTAACATTTAACATACACTATAATTAAAACTTGTTTTTTAGCATATGGGGAAAAGTAAAGAAAATTAATTAATTTGTATAATTGGTTGGTAGAAAGATGGTTTAATTTTTTTTTCTTAATATAAGGTCAGTTGCTTCCCCCCAAGGCAGAAATCTTTTTGTTATTTTATCTTAGTGGCTGTGACTGTAAAAAAAGGAAAGGGAAAATTTTTGTAATCTCAACATTGACCACAGTAATGATTTGTGATATATGATTTCAAATGGTTTTCCTGAGTATATGCATGTATATATATGAATATGTACATACATGTTTGTGCGTGGAGAGAGGGAATCACACCATGTATACTACTGTTTTTAAAGAAAATTCTGGGCCGGGCGCAGTGGCTCATGCCTGTAATCCCAGCACTTTGGGAAAGGCCGAGGCGGGCGGATCTTCAGGAGATCAAGACCATCCTGGCTAACACAGTGAAACCCCGTCTCTACTAAAAATACAAAAAATTAGCCGGGCATAGTAGCAGGAGCTTGTAGTCCCAGCTACTTGGGAGGGTGAGGCAGGAGAATGACTTGAACCTGGGAGGCGGAGCTTGCAGTGAGCTGAGATCGGGCCACTGCACTCCAGCCTGGGCAACAGAGCGAGACTCAAAAAAATAAAAAAATAAAATTCTACCTATGAGCTTGCCATAATTCTATTTTTTTTTCGGCCAAGTGTGGTCGCTCATACTTGTAATCCCAGCACTTTGGGAAGTGGAGACAGAAGGATCACTTTAGCCCAGGAGTTCGAGACAAACCTGGGCAACATAGTGAGACCCCTATCTCTACAAAATATGTTTTAAAATTGGCCAGGCGTGGTGGCTCATGCCTGTAATCCCAACACTTTGGGAGGCCGAGGCGGGTGAATCACGAGGTCAGGAGTTCAAGACCAGCCTGGCCAACATGGTGAAACCCCATCTCTACTAATAATACAAAAATTAACCGGGCATGGTGGCACACACCTGTGGTCCCAGCTACATGGGAGGCTGAGGCAGGAGAATTGCTTGAACCTGGAAGGCAGAGGTTCCAGTGAGCCGAGATTGTGCCGCTGCACTCTAGCCTGGGCAACAGAGCGAGACTCCTTCTCAAAAAAAAAAAAAAAAAAAACATGTTTTAAAATTAGCCAGCCATGGTGATACATGCCTGTAGTCCTAGCTACTCTGGAGACTGAAGCAGGAGGATCACTTGAGCCCAGGAGTTCAAGGCTGCAATAAGCTATGATTATACCACTGCACTCTAGCCTCAGTGACACACTGAGACCCTGTCTGTAAAAGAAAAAAAGCAAAAAAGTTTTCTTTTTTAAAATTCTATTCTCCTTCCCAAAATATTTAACATTTTATTTTAGAAGAAAACATCTTTGTTGGTTCTGATTATAAAAATAATGCACTCATTATAAAAAAATAAAATAATATAGAAAGATAGATTATTACTTTTCTGGATGCATTCCAGATTTCTTCCTGTGCACACATATATGGACAGTGTTTGATAAATAGGATCATATCGTACATGCTGTTGTATAGTTTGCTTTTTTCGTAGACTATATCCTAGATAGCTTTCCATGTCAGTGAACCTAGGTATAGTCTTTATAATAACTGAATTATAAACCATTGTCTGAATATTTAGGTAGAATTCAATTTCTCAGTATTACAACAATGTTGTGGTAAGTATCCTCGTTATATACCTGCCTGTTCATACAAATGATAAATTTCTGGAACTGAAATTGCTGGGACAAAGGGTATCAGGGTACACAGCTTTACATGATGCTATGTACTGCCAAACGGACGCCTAAGAAAGACAGTCTAAGTGGTATGTCATTGTCTTCCTGAGTCTGTTCCTAATGCAGTCCCACATGTTCAGTAAAACATCAAGACATATCAGTTGGGCCAGGCACTGTGGCTTGCACTTGTAATCCCAGCACTTTGGGAGGTCGAGGCGGGCAGATCACTTGAGGTGTGGAGTTCAAGATCAGCCCGGCCAACCTGGTGAAACCCCATCTCTACAAAAATGAGCCAGACCTGGTGGCACATGCCTGTAGTCCCTGATACTAAGGAGGCTGAGGTGGGAGAATTGCTTGAACCCAGGAGGCGGAGGTTGCATTGGGCCTAGATCATGCCACTGCACTCCAGCCTGGGCGTCAGAGTAAGATCCTGTCTCAAAAAAAAAAAAAAAGACGAATCTGTTGGTAGCTGCAGCCTGCCAGGTCTGCTACTTCATCATATCCTCTTAATGGCTTTTCAGGGAGACTTGCAGCTCCTCTGCTGAAACGTTTAAGCCTCTCCACATCCAAATTGAACAGCCTGGCCATCGGTCTGCGGCAGATCGCAGCCTCCTCCCAGGACAGCGTGGGACGTGTTTTGCGCCGCACCCGAATCGCCAAAAACCTGGAACTGGAACAAGTGACTGTCCCAATTGGAGTTCTGCTGGTGATCTTTGAATCTCGTCCTGACTGCCTACCCCAGGTGTGTATATACCCCAGGTGAATAAATACCCTGCCACTGGGGGCTGGTGCAGATATTGGAGGAAGAATATATATGTGTGTGTGTGTATATATATATATTTTTATTATACTTTAAGTTCTAGGGCACATGTGCACACCGTGCAGGTTTGTTACATAGGTATACATGTCATGTTGCTTTGCTACACCCATCAACTCATCATGTACATTAGTTATTTCTCCTAATGCTATCCCTCCCCTAGTCCCCCACCCCCTGACAGGCCCCAGGGTGTGATGTTTCCCGCCCTGTGTCCAAGTGTTCTCATTGTTCATTTCCCACCTGTGAGTGAGAATGTGCGTTGTTTGGTTTTCTGTCCTTGTGATAGTTTGCTGAGAATGATGGTTTCCAGCTTCATCCATGTCCCTGCAAAGGACATGAACTCATCCTTTTTTATGGCTGCATAGTATTGAATGGTGTATATGTGCCACATTTTCTTAATCCAGTCTATCATTGATGGACATTTGGATTGGTTCCAAGTCTTTGCTATTGTGAATAGTGCTGCAGTAAACAGACATGTTCATGTCTCTTTATAGTAGCATGATTTATAATCCTTTGGCTATATACCCAGTAATGGGATCACTGGGTCAAATGGTATTTCTAGTTCTAGATCCTTGAGGAATCGCCACACTGTCTTCCACAATGGTTGAACTAATTTACACCCCCACCAACAGTGTAAAAGCATTCCTATTTCTCCACATCCTCTCCAGCATCTATTGTTTCCTGACTTTTTAATGACTGCCATTCTAATAGGCATGAGATGGTATCTCATTGTGGTTTTGATTTGTATTTCTCCGATGACCAGTGATGATGAGCATTTTTTCATGTGTCTGTTGGCCGCATAAATGTCTTCTTCTGAGAAGTGTCCATATCCTTTGCCCACTTTTTGATGGGGGTGTTTTTTTCTTGTAAATTTGTTTAAATTCTTTGTAGATTCTGGATATTCGCCCTTTGTCAAATGGGTAGATTGCAAAAATTTTCTCCCATTCTGTAGGTTGCCTGTTAACTCTGATGGTAGTTTCTTTTGCTGTGTAGAAGCTCTTTATTTTAATTAAATCCCATTTGCCTATTTTGGCTTTTGTTGTCATTGCTTTTGGTGTTTTAGTCATGAATTCCTTGCCCATGCCTATGTCCTGGATGGTATTGCGTAGGTTTTCTTCTAGGGTTTTTATGGTTTTAGGTCTAACATTTAAGTCTTTAATCCATCTTGAATTAATTTTTGTATGAGGTGTAAGGAAGGGATCCAGTTTCAGCTTTCTACTTATGGCTAGCCAGTTTTCCCAGCACCATTTATAAAATAGGGAATCCTTTCCCCATTTCTTATTTTTGTCAGGTTTGTCAAAGATCAGATTGTTGCAGATGTGTGGTGTTATTTCTGAGGCCTCTCTTCTGTTCCATTGGTCTATATCTCTGTTTTGATGCCAGTACCATGCTGTTTTGGTTATTGTAGCCTTGTAGTATAGTTTGAAGTCAGGTAATGTGATGCCTCCGGCTTTGTTCTTTTTACTTAGGATTGTCTTGGCAATACAGGCTCTTTTTTAGTCCCATATGAACTTTAAAGTAGTTTTTTCCAATTCTGTGAAGAAAGTTATTGGTAGCTTGATGGGGATGGCATTGAATCTATAAATTACCTTGGGCAGTATGGCCATTTTCACGATATTGATTCTTCCTATCCATGCTCATGGAATGTTCTTCCATTTGTTTGTGTCCTCTCTTATTTCGTTGAGCAGTGGTTTGTAGTTCTCCTTGAAGAGGTCCTTCATATCCCTTGTAAGTTGGATTCCTAGGTATTTTATTCTTTTTGTAGCAATTGTGAATGGGAGTTCACTCATGATTTGGCTGTTTGTCTGTTATTGGTGTATAGGAATGCTTGTGATTTTTGCACATTGATTTTGTATCCTGAAGGATATATTTTCAATACTGGAGATAAGCTTCCCAAAGACAGTTGTGTGTGTGTGAAGGTCTTTTAACAAAAAAAAAAAAAAATTTTTGAGACTTTATTCTCAGGTTGTTCTTGAGGTAATATATGTTCTTGATTCCTCCAGTATCCTAAAGTAGTTGTTCATATGTCCATTTTAGAGCTGGAGAAATTGAACCTCATAGAAGGTAAGATTCCTGTCACACTTGTAAGGTGCAGCTGGGACTGTAGCCCAAATCAACCTACCATACCACAGTGCAGGAGCAAATTTCCAAATATCTTAGCCTGTGGTTCACTTTGTTCTCTGACCACAAGTCTCTGATAGCCTGCTGCTGTCATTCATGTATAACTGGCTTGACCCGTGTGAAAAGGACACCTTTATTGTCAGCGTCATTGATGGCTTCCTATAGGTACGTCTGTTAGGAAAAAGAACTTTCAGTAGTTAATGAAAATTAGAATACAACGCTCGGCCAGGCATGGTGGCTCATACCTGTAATCCCAGCACTTTGGGAGGCCAAGGCAGGTGGATCATGAGGTCAAGAGATTGAGACCATCCTGGCCAACATGGTGAAACCTTGTCTCTACTACAAAATACAAAAATTAGCTGGGTGTGGTGGGACCTGTAATCCCAGCTACTCAGGAGGGTGAAACAGGAGAATCACTTGAACCCAGGAGGCAGAGGTTGCAGTGAGTCAAGATCACGTCACTGCATTCCAGCCTGGCAACAGGGCGAGATTCCATCTCAAAAAAAGAAAAGAATGCAACCCCCTTTAAGCAAGTTGACATATCACAGCCTCCTGTTGAGAAAGCATATATTAAAGTTCTTGCCAAGCAGCTGTGCTGGGAAATACAAGGTGTCATTAGAGAGTGGCCCCACTTTATTACCCTAAACTCCCTCCCTGAATTCTGGGAGCGTTTCCCCCACTGGACTGTCCTATAGGATACCAGCTCTTTCTTTGCACTAGCCCCGAAGTCTCAAAGGGAAATTCTATTTTAAAAACAAAAAACTAGCACCTCTTTACTATAAGACATAGGTGACTGTGGAATCTGGAATGCTCTGTGAAGGGTACTCTCTGACATCCCCTTACACCAGTGTGTTCACCAAGGGGCTCCCATACCACTGAGGCCTGTCATCAATCCCTGGCTGATGCTGGCTCACTACCTCTCTGGCCACATACCTGTCTTGCAGAAATGCCCCAGTGATGACTTAGCACACAGAAAGAGTGCTTATGAATGCTAACATCACTGTTGCTATTACTGTTTGTCCCCTTTGATCCACTGCTCTCCCTTTGATCTGCAGGTGGCAGCTTTGGCTATCGCAAGTGGTAATGGCTTGTTACTCAAAGGAGGGAAGGAGGCTGCACACAGCAACCGGATTCTCCACCTTCTGACCCAGGAGGCCCTCTCAATCCATGGAGTCAAGGAGGCCGTGCAGCTGGTAGGTCCCTGGGAATGCACCAAGTCAGGCCCAGAAGGGCCAGGTCAGGTGTTTGGGAATTTAAAGCAAAACTTAGGCCACACAGAGCCAAGACTACAGGCAGACTTGACACTCCAGCAGGCCTGTGAGCCCACAGACTTTAGGCCATTCTACAGAGCCAGATGGGTCCTCAGTGACTTAGGAAGGCCCCTGCCTTATAGCTGCATCTTGGCACTATTTATTTACGAGGATGTCAATTAGACCTTCATTTTTTGGGTCACAAGGCAGCAGGAGTACCAGACCTAGAGTGTGAGGCCTATGTTCCTGTCATTGGCAGAGTGATCTAGGGTAAGTCAGATGAGAAACTTTACAAAAGTTTGTCATAAACTGTCATGCAGTGTGTTGAGTATCAGATCATGCTGTTATCGCTATTATTATTTAAGGGCATTACTTTAACTGACCATTTCTCATTCTCTTCAACTGTCAAATGAAGTTTGATAATAATAGCTACTACTTGTTGAGTACCTACTATGTGCAAGGCTCATTTTATCCATTAATTCATTTGATCGTCACAACAGTCCCATGAGGAAAATATCATTAATTATTAGACTCATTTTCTACATTGGGAAAAACAGATTCAGAGGTAAAGTAATTCCCCAAGAGTCACACGGTGTGTGATAGAGTTTAGATTTGGACCTAGGCTGACTCCAGATCCTTTTTTTTTTTTTTTTTTGTGGCTCATTTGCTCCAACATTCCAGGATTCTGTTGGCTACTGGGAGAATGTCTACAAGCCTGCTCATTACACACTCAGTGACCAGAATCTGGTTTTTTTCTTATGCCAACATAGTGGTTGGAAAGAGCATAGATTTTAGGGCTTCAAATCCCAGCTTTACCACATCCTAGCTTACACAGGTGCCCTCCCTCCTTTTCTTCCTATTGATGTGTAACATACATAAAGTATACAGATCCTGTGAACAACTCTGTGACTGTTCACACACACACATATATAACCACCAGCCACATCAAGATACAGAACAGCCCAACATCCTAGAGGGCCCCCTGTGCCCTTCCCAGTCAATATGTAGCCCCCTTCCCCACAAACTACTTTTTTGACTTCTGTCACATTAAATTACTTTTGCCTTTCTCTTTTGAGACATAGTCTTGCTCTGTTGCCCAGACTGGAGTGCAGTGGCACAATCTCAGCTCTTGGCTCACTGCAGCCTCAGCCTCCCAGGCTCCAGCAGTCCACCCACCTCAGCTTTCCTAGTAGTTGGGACTACAAGTGTGTGCCTCCAGACCTGGCTAATTTTTGAGGTTTTTTTGTTTTTTGTAGAGACAGAGTTTCACCATGTTGCCCAGGCTGGTCTCGAACTCCTGAGCTCAGGCAATCTGCCTGCCTCAGCCTCCCAAAGTGCTTGGAATGTGCCACCACGCCCGGCCTTTTGCCTATTCTTGAACTTTATATAAATGAGATCAAACAAAACACACGTTTATGTTGCCTGTCATTCCTTCGTTATGTCTGTGGCATTCATTCCCATTGTTGCATCTAGCAGTAGTTTTCTCATTTAATCGCCATGTAGTGTTCCGTTTACCTGCATGCACTACAGTTCATCTTTTCTTCTGTTGATGAATATTTAGGTTGTTTCCAGTTTTGGGCTGTGAGGAATAAAGTTGCTGTGAACATTCTGGTACATATATATATTTGTTGTAAAAGTAATATGACCATATGGAGAAAAATTAAAAATCAAGAGAAAACAAAATGCCCATAATCTCAGTATCCTCACACAGGCTCGTTAAGTCATTCCAGTCCACATCCCAGGGTAGAAGTTGTCATCAGAAGTCATGAGAACCATGACTCCCTAGCAAGACCAACCCAACATTTCCTCAATGCTGTGAATAGAAAACCAACAGAGCAGCCACTCCCTTTTGTGATCATGGCCTGAAGTAGTGTACTGCATTTAACCTCCATAGATACCCCTTTGTGCTCCTTCTGGCATTTTAAAAATTGTCTGCCCAATATTATGACTAGCAGTACCCTAGTGCTGCCTTCGCTACTTGATGCTGAGCTCTTTGAGGGCATGTCCTGCATCCTGCGTGATCCGTGATGTGGAGCACAGCACCGAATATATAGTGTTTGATAAGCATTTGCTGGACAACTTTTTGGTTCCCATGATCGGGAGCTTAATTTTGTTTTTAGAAGAAGTTTCACAGTGTCTCACTTAGTTCTCAGAATGTACAGATGTTTATCTGTAAAAGAGAAGCTGCTATTTTCATATTTTGTGTGGTCAGAAGATGTCATCTTTATCATTTTCTTCTTTCCTTCTAAAGGTGAATACCAGAGAAGAAGTTGAAGATCTTTGTCGCCTAGACAAAATGATAGATCTGATCATTCCACGTGGCTCTTCCCAGCTGGTCAGAGACATCCAGAAAGCTGCTAAGGGGATTCCAGTGATGGGGCACAGCGAAGGGATCTGTCACATGTATGTGGATTCCGAGGCCAGTGTTGATAAGGTCACCAGGCTAGGTGAGCTGGATGGGGTCTCCTCTTTCACAAGGGGGAAATATTACGTCCTCTGCAGCTCTGGATCATATTAGTGGAAACAATTCTTTGCTCATCTTTCAGTCAGAGACTCTAAATGTGAATATCCAGCTGCCTGTAATGCTTTGGAGACTTTGTTAATCCATCGGGATCTGCTCAGGACACCATTATTTGACCAGATCATTGATATGCTGAGAGTGGAACAGGTGAGTTCCACAGGACTAGTACATTACTTCCTGTCTTAGAAGCCTGCGGAATTAAACCAGGCATAGCCATACCACATAAGGCAGTTTAAGAAACAGTATTTTTTAATATCTCCTATGTACAAAGTTCCATGCTAAGTACAGAGGTGAGTAAAACACAACCCCCGCCCTCTAGTAGTTGAACCAAACCAATACACAAATAGCTTTATTACAAAGTGGAATGTGTTGTGTGCTAAAGAGGGTTCAAAGGTAAGACAGACCACATGGCACTATGCTGACTGAACTGTTTCTGGCAACCTTTTGTTCACCTATCAGGGTGTTCCCAAACGTATATTATTTTTTGAATTTGATTTGAAAAGATGGTGCAGAAATGTTTCAAACCAAAAACTTATGTACGTTCACTGCTTGCCCCCAGTGTCTTTGGTTACCAATATTAATGTACTTAATGCAGTGATATTTGGGATTCAGTAATTTGTAGAATGTCTCCCTGGATTATGTTTTACCATGTTGTTAAGGTTGTAAACAAACCAAAAGCCAATTAATTTCAAATATAAAGTTGTGCTGTGTCCTAAATTCATGCCTGCAAGAAAATATAATAGATGCCCTCAAGGCAGAAATGGACAGTCTGTTAAACTCTCTGCATGGATGCATTTTAAGCTTTAATTTCTGATGTCACAGTACACTTTCAGAATTATATAAAGCAGCATGGCAGTAGAGAATGTGCTTATTGGCCTTGGTTGCTTTGACTCTGAGCATGTGTCTCTTCCCTTCCATCCTTTGACTGGAAAGGAAGGCTCCAGTTAGCTTATAAATGTGGCATGGTCCCGGTGAGAACTGGAAAGAATTGTTTTGAAAATGAAACTGTACTCCACAGATTACAAGGGAGTTAGATCACATGATCATTCATGTTTGGGGGCCTTACTTTACTTTGGTAAGGAAGCCTGTTGGTTGGGCACCTGTGTTTGCCAAGCACCACAGTGAACTGGATTAGACAGGAGGAAAGCTCTCCTTTAGCCAGGACTAAACCCTGCCCCTAGACCTAATTTGAACACACCAGTGTTATCCTCAGTCATTAAAATGAGGATGGCCTTGAAATTCCAAATCAAAATGAGTCACTATGTGTACTTCATCCAGCACTAATGGATGGCATAAAGTAAAGCCAGAAGGATGGCTTGCACAGGGGTGGGATTCCAGTCTCCAAGGAACACAGAGGAAGTGAGATCCCAGATAGGAAACAATGGCAGGGCCTTGGGACTCATGAGGATAGGGCAGACACCACTCATAACTTGAGCCAAGGCAAAAGCTTGGTCCCAAAGAATCAAGGCATGAAGCCTGTCCTGGGGATGTCTCAGAGAACAAGGCTTAAGTGGGATCCAGCTTGTGATTGGGGCCCTCAGTGACCAGCCTCAAAATACTTAAATTCCTCCAACCAGAAGCAGGATTAGAACCAGAGCCTAGGGCTGAGCTGAACCTAGAGGTGGGGCCAGAGTGACACAGTTGTAAATCAAATGAGTAGCCAGAGTTTGAGGTGCTGAAACCAAGTACTAGGTACCTAACCAGGTACCTAACCAAGTACTGCTTACCTCTAAAGCAAACCTGGGACTTCGCCAGGGTACAGGGAGTAGGAATGTTTATGTGGCACCTCCCTCTTTCCATGCGAGTCCAGTGCCTAGGTACCATATGTAGGGACTGGGATCTTTATTGTTAAGTATTCGTTTTAGTAAAATACCAGAAGTCAAGGCCTTATGTTGATAACCCACTGAATGCCTTGCACATTCTTTTTTATTCTTTTTTTTTTTTTTTTTTTTTTTGAGACGGAGTCTTGCTCTGTCACCCAGGCTGGAGTACAGTGGCACGATCTCGGCTCACTGCAACCTCTGCCTCCGAGGTTCAAGCAGTTCTGCCTCAGCCTCCCAAGTAGCTGAGATTACCTGCCACCATACCCAGCTAATTTTTTAGTAAAGACGGGGTTTTGCCATGTTGATCAGGCTGGTTTCGAACTCCTGACCTCAAGTTATCCACCCATCTCAGCCTCCCAAAGTGCTGGGATTACAGGCGTGAGCCACTGTGCCCGGCCCACCTTGCACATCCTTAACGTTCAAAGGTTTCCTGCTTCAATCCCTGTTCCAACTGCCTTGAGGGCCCTTTGCTTGCAAGTGGCCGGTCAGATCATGCTGGAGGGAGGAAAGTAGGACTAGTTCTGTTGTCGAGGCCACAGGAGCCACTTTGGGCTGTGGTTTTACAGGCTCACCTTTCTGTTCTATCCTAGAGCTTGCTTATTTCAGTTGTTTTTTTGTTGTTGCCCCTGGACTTCCTCTGTTCCAGGTAAAAATTCACGCAGGCCCCAAATTTGCCTCCTATCTGACCTTCAGCCCCTCCGAAGTGAAGTCACTCCGAACTGAGTATGGGGACCTGGAATTATGCATTGAAGTAGTGGACAACGTTCAGGATGCCATTGACCACATCCACAAGTACGGCAGCTCCCACACGGATGTCATCGTCACAGAGAACGGTCAGTGTCCAGATGCTTCCCGCATAGTGTCTGCCTTTGCTGCTTTCTCATCCTGCTCCTCTTAGCCCCTCTTGGCCTGCAGAAAAACATCATTTGAGTAGGCTTATGGTAATGCTTAGTAGTGGTTGCATTTGGTACTTTGATGTCACAGCCGGAGGAGGCGGGGCAGGGATGATTAGCTCTGCTTTGAAGATGACTAACCCTGTCAGCGGCGTTATCATTTAATGCATGCAACAAATCTTACAAAGTAGTTAAAATAAACCCATTTTACAGCTGAGGAAACCAAGGCCCAGGAGATTAAGGGCAGAACCAACTCTGCACATTCATTCATTCATTTATTCCACAAATATGTATGCAGGGACACTCCTGGGTGTCAGATACTGGAGCCTCTGTGGAGGATGCCAGTAGGGCCCCCTCGAGGAATTTACAGTCAGTTAATTGGGGCACCAGAGCAGTGCCACCCATATTAACAGCCAGCACTTACCAAGCACTCACTGTGTGCTAGGCACTAGGATGAGTACTCCCCAGGTGCTAACTCATTTCATCCTCTCTACAACCCTATCAGCTAGGTAATGTAAGTCCCTTTTCACCCAGAGAGTTTTATACACCTGCAGAAGGTCACAAAGCTGGTGGGTGTACAGCTGGAGTTCAGGCCTAGGCATTCTGGCTCTGGAGCCCATAAGTTGGAAGTTTTGGCAGGTCACCTGCATGGGAGATCTGGATTCCAACCCAGTCTTTCCACAACACTGTGATTGATGAAGCTGACTTGTCTTCTCCCTGTTGAGATTTTTCACAAGCCTGAATATTTAATATGTGAGAACACATGGGGAGGCCCAGTGGGGACCCAGACCTTGCCCTGATCTGTCACCAATGAATGGCTGGAAACGGGGATGTTCGCTGGGTATCATCCTGACTTGGTTTCTCTTTCTTTACCCTGCAGAAGACACAGCAGAGTTCTTCCTGCAGCACGTCGACAGTGCCTGTGTGTTCTGGAATGCCAGCACTCGCTTTGCTGATGGCTACCGCTTTGGACTGGGTAAGAAAGACTCTGGTTGGGGAGAAAGAAGTTCCTCTTGAAGCACTGTGTGGTCCAGGGGTATGTTGAGGTGGGGGAGACACCTCCCCTTGACTCACATGCTTGGTCAAGATAAGAGAGAGAGATAGGCTGGGTGGGCATAGTGGCTCACGCCTGTAATCCCAGCACTTTGGGAGGCCGAGGCGGGTGGATCACCCGAGTTCAGGAGTTCGAGACCAGCCTGGCCAACATGGTGAAACCCTGTCTCTACTAAAAATACAAAAAATTAGCCGGGCGTGGTGGCAGACGCCTATAATCCCAGCTACTCAGGAGGCTGAGGCAGGAGAATTACTTGAACCCGGGAGGCAGAGGTTGCAGTGAGCCCGAGATTGCGCCACTGCACTCCAGCCTGGGGGACAGAGTGAGACACCATCTCAAAAAAAAAAAAAAAAAACAGACTTCTGGCAAGGTAGAATTATCAGGGAGAATAATTAATGAAACCTCCCATGAGTTGGTGGAAGGCCTATCTTCTAAGCATTTCACATGCTAAGAAGGCAGGTACTTGTATTTCATTTTTCATAGAGGGAGAATGAGATTCAGAGAAGTGTAGTAACTTGCCCGAAGTCTCACAGCTGGCATTCAGACCCAAACTTGTGCAAGTCCAAAGCCTGGGTTCTCCCGCTACAGCATGGGCAGACTGCAGCCTGCCTTTTTGCATAGGCTGTGCCAGAGGTACATGCTGCGTCCCTTGAGAGCACTCCTTTTACAGACTTATTTCACCCACAGCCAGGTTGCCTCAGAGATAGGAAACCCCACAATAGTAGGACAAAAGAAGGTACCGTGGGCCTAAGTACCAGGATCAAAACAAACAGGCCAGCCGGAAGCACAAGGTTACCTTCTACAGCAGACTTTGAAATAAAAAGCTTCAGAAGGACATTTCTCTCCCCTTCCATTAGGTATAAAATCTCCAGCCCTCTGTCGTGTTGGGGTTATTTGGACAGTCTCTGGTTTTCAGGGGTACCAGTATATAAAACTCCAGAACAGGCACAGTGGCTCACGCCTATAATTCCAGCACTTTGGGAGGCCAAGGCGGGCGGATCACCTGAGGTGGGAGTTCGAGATCAGCGTGACCAACATAGAGAAACCCCATCTCTACTAAAAAATACAGAATTAGCTGAGTATGGTGGTACTTGCCTGTAATCCCAGCTACTCGGGAGGCTGAGACAGGAGAATCGCTTGAACCTGGGAAGCCGAGGTTGCAGTGAGCCGAGATCGCACCATTGCACTCCAGCCTGGGCAACAAGAGCTAAACTCCATCTCAAAAAAAAAAAAAAGAAAGAAAGAAAACCTCCAATAATACATTTATGACACGTTTTCTGAATATTTGAGAATTATTTCAACCACTCAAAACATTTTAGGCCACGTGCAGTGGCTCACACCTATAATCCTGGCACTTTGAGTGGCTGAGGCAGGAGGATCTCATGAGTCAGGGAGTTCAAGACCAGCCTGGGCTACGCAGCAAGACCTCCTCTCTACAGAGATGAAAAAATTATCCAGGTGTGGTGGCGTGAGCCTGTAGTCCCAGTTACTCAGGAGGCTGAGGCAAGAGGATCCCTTGAGCCCAGGAGTTCGAGGCTGCAGTGAGCTAAGATGGTGCCACTGTACTCCAGCCTGGGAGAGAGTGAGGCCCTATCTCTATAACAAAACAAAACAGAAAGACACACATTTTAATCCTTCTGAACTTTTTGAGTAGATGATCTGCCTGGAGAAATAGTTCTCACCGAATTGTTAAAGATTATAAAAGGGAATTTAACTCAGTTATTCTTAGTCATTATACTCTTTATTTTTAGTTCCCCATTTCTTTTATGTTGGGATTTGATGTAATTATCACATCACTTGCACTGATCTTTATACTCCATGTACTTGAAAAAGAAATAGCAATATATTTTTAAGGGCTGGGGCACCCAGCATTCAAATGAAAATCCAGGATGAGGGAAGAACAAAAGACCATTTCATTGTCCTTCCAACACCAGCTCAGAGTGAAAGCTGGTTGAGTTAAATTCCTTGTGAAATGCATTAATGACAATAGAGATTTTATTGAGCATTTACTACATTCCCAGCACTGTGCTAAATGTGTCACAAGCATGCTCTCACTTCATTCTACAAAATGAATTCTTTTTCCAGATGAAGAAACTGAGGCATGAAGTTAGGTAGCGTGTCCAAAGTCATGTGGTCTCTATGCTATTGAACCAGAATCTGAATCCTGCTGGTTTCACTCTCCTTGCCAACCACTACCCCAAGCACATCCCACCCTCGCTGCATTTCCTACTTGCTCTTCTCTCTGCCTGCAGCACCTCTGTCTGGTTTTCTCCAGCCAGCTCCTTCTCACTGTTCAGGTCTCAACCAAAAGGCACTTCTTTAGGGAGGCTTTCCCTGACCACCCTTCCCAGCGTGTCCCTAGCTCCACCACACAGCCTCTGTCATAGCACCCATCACTGCACTTGAGCACCACAGGAGACTATTTACTCACCTGTCCTTTGGCTGCCTCGCCCACTATAATATCAGCTCCACGAAAACAGGGCCTTGTATCTATTATTCACCACTTTATCCCCAGGGCTCAACACAGTGCCTAGTACATAGTACATGCTCAGTAAAGTGATAATGAGGGAACCCTGCCTCCACTGTATACATTGCAGAACACCAAGCCAGGCCCAGGAAAACCCCTGACGTTCCCTGGGTCTGAGCTGGGAGCAAGAGGAAAGTGAATGAACAGTAACCCTTTGATGTATTCAGTAACTGTCTAATGAGTCCCCTGTGCTAAGACTTCTAGGGGATACCAAGAACACGTCCCTTTCTTTCTAAGATTTAAAGAGTGTTTGAGGAGGAGGTGAAACCATTTTGGTAAACGTTGTCGTACCCCCAAAACATGCTCAAATGTCAAAATATGGTATGCAATTCAGATGCTAAACTGATACCAGAGACAGCACTTGTATTAATAGCATTGTCAAAATGCACTGGGGATAAAATACAGAAGAGGGGTTCACACACAGTTTCACGAGAAGGGGTGTATCATGATTTATAGTAATTGGAGGACATGTTTATGGGAACAGGATGACTCCGCTGTCCTGGGGAGGATGGGTGAGGAGTTAGCAGGAAGAGAGGGTACCAAGTGAGGGGAAAGCAGCAGGGTGGGTCTGGAGCATGGACAGGAAGCAGAGGCTGGGAAAAGCTACATCTTTTATTCATGCTTTTTCACAGGAGCTGAAGTGGGAATCAGTACATCGAGAATCCATGCCCGGGGACCAGTAGGACTTGAGGGACTGCTTACTACTAAGTGGCTGCTGCGAGGGAAGGACCACGTGGTCTCAGATTTCTCAGAGCATGGAAGTTTAAAGTATCTTCATGAGAACCTCCCGGTTCCTCAGAGAAACACCAACTGAAAAGAGCCAGGAAAACCCGGGAATGTTCCAAAGGTCTTTGCAGTTAAACTTGTCTTATCTCAGGAGAGAGCCCACTCTTGTCTCCCAATTCCTGGTAGGGTCTGCCTGTTGGAAAGTGTACTTGGATGCTTCTGGGCTCCGTTTGGCAATAGCAGTCTTGGCTGATGGGCGCAGTCTGGCTCCCAGCTCACCCCCTTTTTTTTTTTTTAAAGTAAGAAAATAATTGCTACCAATAGAGACTTTGCCAAGTCCAATTATCTTCTAGGATTGAAAGGTGCATTTTCCCCATATAAAAGGCGAGGAAAATCCATGGCTGCTTTGTATTACCTCAGTGAGTTACAGCCCCCCTTGGCATTTAGTTGGTACTAGAGCCAGTCATCCTTAACAAATCTTTTCACATTTTATTTCTTTCACACATAGTCATCTTCAAAAAGGAAAAAGATTTGGAATTTTAGAAGAGGGGCAACTCTTCTTTTTAGCATTCTCATCAGAAAGTCACAAAAATAGACGGAATCATTTCCACTGGGAAGATTGACCTTTTGTATTTATTTGTGGGGTAAATTAACAAGCATTCCAGATGCTTGCAGCTTCCTGCATCCAGGAGATGCTGTGCTCCCCGTGATGCAGCTGGAAGCTGAGCTGCAGACAGGAGGTGCGAGTTTCAGGATGCTCCCCACTGAGCCGGAGGAATATCTACGGCAGTGATGCTTGAAATTTTTGTATGAATTATTTTGTCGTCCTACCCGTTTCCTCCAAAACAAAAATTAGAGGATTATTTTAATACTTTGGATTCTTCCCCCCTTTTTGAGAAATAAAGTTTTTTATGAAAAGCCTGTGCATGATTAAAGTTTTCTCCCTTATTTGTCATTACCCCCTTCTTTTTCTTCTCTTGTGACCCTTGTGCCCTGCTTGCAGGCATGTTCTCTTCTCTTAAAGCTGTCTGGGGAGACAAGACATCTGCCTCAACAGTGTTTGTTGGTGGAAGCAACATAGGCAAAACCCACAGAGGGACTCAGATGGGGAGAGAAGAAAGGAAAACAGGAGATTAAGCCCCAAGAGCTTGAAGACTAAAAGTGCGGTGAGGGTCTGAAGTTGGTGGGGTCCGACCTGAGCGAGCTCCCACGGTGGCACATAGCCCCAGCTGACATCCTTAGTTCACTGCATCCCCCAGCTCCTCCCTGCCCGTCTTGTTGCCTCAGGATCACCTGACAGTTCAGACCCTCCCCACTCTCCCTCCACTTAGCTCCTGTCCTTAGGGCCCCTGGTGCCTGACAGTCTGCAGTTGAAAGATTTCTTGTCTCATGGGGGCCTCCTAAGGAAGTAAGCACTCGCTTACAATGCTGCTGCTTTTCCTCTGGGGATGTTTCACCAGCACAAGAATGATGGTGTCGTGTGGAACATGTTCCCAGGCTGGCTGCACAGCCTGCCTCTCATCCAGACCCTTACATGGTCTGGCAAGTCACCCCGACTGCCCTGCCCTCTGGATGGGAAGTTCTGGCATAGCTTGCCTGAAAAGGCTATAAACAGCCCTGCCTGAAACTGTCACAAACACCACAATGAGCTCCCAACCAGACAACAAATGCCCAGGTATCTTAAATAGAAGGCAGCCTAAGAGAGCTGGGGCCCTTGGGGAAGACCACTGAGAAGGCAGGCCTGCATCTGGGCCCTAAGAAAGACCACTATCATCAGACAGAAACCCCAAGTTTCACTCATTAAACTGGCCTGCATCAATCATTGCTGTAAATGCACACATTGAGTTTAACTGCATCCCACAGAAACTTCAAAGAATTGGGGCTTGAACTTGATCATTCCTTTTTCTCATGTAAAAAGAGCTCTGGAAGTAGGCAGCTTCAAGGCTGAGGTAATGCCTCCATGAAGGCCATCAGGCACTGGGGCTGCTTTTGGTTTATGCTCTTCTGTCCTAGGGCAAGGCTCTTGTCCACATGGTAGTGGCATTCCAACCATCAGGACTGCATTCCAGCCAGCAGGAAGAAGGAAGAACCATAGGCAGAGGAGTGTCTGCCCGCTGCCCCTTCTAAGTGACATCCGCTGCCCCTTCTAAGTGACGTTCCAGGAAGACCCCCGCAGTGGCTTGACCAAAACGAGCTCATGGCCTCCCTTCTCTAAAAGTGATCTGGGAGGTGTAGCTTTTTTATTTGGGCACACTGCAGCTCCAAGAAAGTAAGGGTGCTATTGGTAAGGAAGGAGGAAAATCAGATAGGGGAAGAAGATTATCCTAATTGATTCGTGGAGCTGAGAGCAGGATTCATTCACCTAAACAGTATGGCTGCTGGAGAACAAAAGAGGGCTGGGATTGTGGCCAGAGAGGTAGCCACAATGTCCCACTGCACTGCCTCACAGAAAGGAAATGGAAAGGAGAGGTGAGCAGACACTAAAGATTCATGGTGCTATTTGCAGCCCAGTGTAATGGAGGGAGCACTGAACTGGGACTCCAGAATTTTTTTTCCAGCTCTGTCACTGACTGGCATTATGACCTTGGGTAACTAAACATTTTTGCCTCAGTTTCCACACTCACAAAATGGGAGCTTGGATAAGCTTCCTAGTGAGATGGGGGTATGGGAGGCTCTTCATCACTAAATTGCAAATTAGCTGAACAAGGTATTTTTTTATGTGACAGCCATAGCTGGCCAAGTCTTTGGTAGGCATTGAAAGCTAAACGCAACATCACTGACCCACTCTTCTCCACGCACACACACCCCTCTCCTATTTGCTGGATTTGTGGACCTCAGACTACTTCAAACTGTAGTTCAAGGATCATTGTAACAGAATGACCACAGGGGCTAGCTAAAACTGTAGATTGCTGCACCCAGATCTGCTGAGCCTGAATTTCTGAGGATGGGGCAAGGAATTGGAATTTTTAGTAAGCCCCTTATGTGATTTATCCCAGCATTACCACTACTGTAAGTAACCTGAGAGTTTTGTTTTTCTTCTATAATGAGAAGTCCAGAAGTAGCTCAAGACCAACAAGGCAATTCTGATGCCATTAGGAACCCAGACTCTTTCCAACTTTCAGCCCTGACATTCTTAACTCCGCAACTTCCCTTGCACCACGATGGCTGTTCCATCTCCACACCTGTGTTCCATCTATGTCCCAGTCAGGAAGAAGGGCAGGGGAAAGAGGCGTGCACAGCTGAGTTCGCCCAACACACCCACATTCAAAGAGCTTTCCTGGAAGCTCCAGTCAGTCACTTCCCTTATATCTCATCAGGAGGAACTGTTTCTTGGGGCCACGTGAACAACTATAGCTGCGAGGAGGCTGGGAAATAGAGTCTTACAGCTGGGCACATTCCTGCTCAAACAAAAATCATGATCCTCTTTGTGAGGAAGAGAAGATAAAAATCAGGTAAGCTACTACATTAGGGGGTAGCCATGTTAGGTACAGTTACCCCTAGTGACTTTCCGAAGAGTAGATTTTCTTGGAAGGCTCTTTTATTACCTTGAGCTCATTGATAAGTTTTGTAATCCAGGTTTCTATGGGAAAGCTAAAGTGCTCCATAAGAGATGGAGAAAAGACAAAATTCCCAGGCAGTTTTGGAGAGGAAAGAGTAAGTCGTAGGCCGGTGCAGTGGCTCATGCCTGTAATCCCAGCACTTTGGGAGGCCAAGGTGGGTGGATCACCTGAGGTCAGCAGTTCAAGACTAGCCTGGACAACGTGGCAAAACCTTGTCTCTACTAAAAACACAAAAATTAGCTGGGTGTGGTGGCGGGCGCCTGTAATCCCAGCTACTTGGGAGGCTGAGGCAGGAGAATCTCTTGAACCAGGAGACGGGGGTTGCAGTGAGCCGAGATCGTGCCATTGCTCTCCAGCCTGGGCGACAAGAGTGAAAGTCCGTCTCCAAAAAAAAAAAAAAGAGTGAGTTGTAGACTTGCCCTAGGCAGAGGCTACAAACTAAGGGTCAGTAGGAAATTAGGCTAAAGAAAGCTAAATGTAAGAAACAAAGTATAGGAAAAGCCATCTGTTTTTAAACTGATGGCTTCTTGATGGAGGTTGTTATGTTGTTATGGACTGAATGTTTGTGCCCTTCCCAAATTCCTCGTTGAAGCCCTACCCCTCAATGTGATGGTGTTTGGAGACGGGGCCTTTGGGAGGTAATTAGGGTTAGATGACGTCATGAGGGTGGGGCCCTCATGGTGGGATTGGTGCTTTCGTAAGAGATGGCATGTCTCTGAACAAACTGTTGGGTAAACATGTCTCTCAACAAACTGTTGGGTAAAAAGTAAAATAAGAGATACTAGAGACCTTGACCTCCCGTCCTTCATGTGAGGACGGGAGAAGACAAAACAGTCTCCTGCAAGCTAGGAAGCAGGGCCCTCACTAGGAACTGAACTGGCCAGCACCTTGATCTTGGACTTCCCAATCTCCAGACTGAAAAATAAATTTCTGTTGTTTGATCCACCTAGTCTATGATATTTTGTTATGGCAGCCCAAGCAGAAAAAAACAGACGTAATTGTCTTAGAGGTACCTGCATTTTAGAAAAGGAGTCCTACTATTTCAAAGAATTGGCCAGAGTGGCATAGCGGAAAGAGTATGCATTTGGGAGTGATATGACTTGCACTGCCATCTATAAATTGTAGGAACTTGCAGGATTGTTTTTTGCTGCAATGAGCCTCAATTTCCTTATTTGGAAAAAAGTAGACAGCTAATACTTACCTTGAAGATTCCTGTCAGTAAATAATCAGGTCATGGACTGGACACCTAGCTCATGGAAGAAGCACCATCCATGTTGGCCACAATTAGCCACATCTGGTATATCTGTCTTTGTATCCCCCACGGAGCCTAGCAAGGCGTAATGCACACAGATGTTTACTGAGTAGCTATTGAAACAGGCTACTTGGGCAGAGCTATTGAGGTGGAGGGGGCTTTCTCTGAGATCCATGGACCATTAGGGACGCTGGTATGAGGCTGGCAGTCTAAAACGATCATGTCTTCCCTGACTCCAACTTATTTCTAAACCATTGAGGAGTATCATTGTTCTCTCTTCCTTATGAAAGTGCCCCGTGGAGTCTCCTGTAGTAGACATTGAGTTAAATGTTACAATGTCTTTTTCACTGGCACTTCTGGCAAAAATCGATGAATAACTTCATAACCACTCTTAAGGGCACCTCATGTAAGTTTGCAGATCTCTGCTATTTTGCAGAACTCTGCTATTAGTGAGAATGAGATTTTAAAGCCTCATTCAGTATCCAGTGAGCACCCACTACGTGCCAGATGCTGGAGATAAGAGACATTTCCTCCCCCTGATGGTTCAAACGTTGATCTGTCTGAGAATTGCTGCTCTAAACTCAGGTAATTCTTATCCTTAACTCCTGCCCTTTACTGCCTATTTTACCCTACTCCCTAAGAGAAATCCTTTGGCCAGTAGGAAAACACCAAACTAGACAGATATGATCCCATGCTGAAGGCAGAAGGATTCACCATAACCTAAGAAAATCAACTCACTCTTTATTCCATCTGGCCCCAGGATTCCTCTAACGCTAGAGGGCAGTCGGGTCCCATAGACCTAAGGAAGTCAGCCTGCTCTTCATCAATGCCCAGCAAATTATCCCCTCCCCGTCCTCAGGCTGCTCTCCTGGAAATGAAGTGCTGATCAGTAAAATAACTTCCAGAGATCCTCTTACCTACAGGGTAAGAACACTGGCCTTTTCAGTTTAGAGGCAGAATAGGGTTTGGACCTTGATTCTAACACCTACTAGTTGTTTGACCTGGGGAAAGTGTCTTAACTTCTCTGAATTTTGATAATATGTATCCATAAATGGTTTTGCGAGAGTAAACGTAAAGCACTCAGCACAGTATTCAGCATGTGGTTAACCTTCAGTAACTGTTGGCTGTTACTATTAGTGATTGTCAGGAATGACTTTCTCTTAGTTCTTGACATTGCTTTTTTTCCCCTTTGAGACAGGGGTCTCACTCTAAAACCCAGCCTGCTCTCAAACTCAACTCCTGGGCTCAAGCAATCCTTCTGTCCCAGCTCCTGAATAGCTAGGGTTACAAGTGCATGCCACCGCACCAGGCCCTACAGTTCTCTTTTATTTAAAGTCCAAGCATCAATTCCTAGGACATAAAGTGAGGACATTCTTAAGACAGATCTACTATGTACTAAGCATCATAGTAAGGGGGCCAGATGAATTATGTATGATGCCACAATAATCTGAGTGAGGGAATTGTTACCCCTATTTTACAGGTATAGAACCTAAAGATCAGTAAATTGCCCAAGATCACACTGTAGTGGAGGAACCTGGATTCGAACCCAAGACAACAGAGCTTCAAAACTCTTCACCACAGGGGGCATAGCAGTAGTGTTTTCCCAGAAGCTTCTTGTACCTGATCCCAAAGGCAAGTTGTGAGGCTGAAGAAGGAGGTTGCCACAGCTACTAACTGGACCCCTTTTCACGTAATCAGATCCTTGGTCTGCTCCAGTTTTGCAAGAGGAGCCACTTGTCTGGAAACTCTCCTCAACACCTGCCCCTGGAGGGAGCCGACTGTGCCTGAATTATTTAGAGTCTCTAGACACTTGATATAATGAGCAGGTGTGGATGCTTCTCTGAATTCCCCAACATGCCTTTACTTACCTCCTTTCCCCTCCCCCCAGTTGCCTATGAGGAAAAAGGAGGCATCATCCTTTTCCTCACTGTAGATGTGTATGCCTCGTCCTTCATTTTTCATCCCGAAGTCTATTTGTAAGAAGTGGACCATTTTCCTTGCAAATATCAAAAATCATGTTGATTTCCATTGAAACTGGTGGTGTAAATTGACCCTAACTAGTAAATGTGTAAATTGGCCAGGAATGGTGGCTCATGCCTGTCATTCCAGCATCTTGGGAGGCCAAGGCAGGAGGATCACTGAAGCCCAGGAGTCTGAGACCAGCCTAGGCAATATAGTGAGACCCTGTCTCTAATTTTTTTATATTTTTTGTTTTTTTTTTGAGACGGAGTCTCGCTTGTTTCCCAGGCTGGAGTGCAGTATCACGATCTCGGCTCACTGCAACATCTGCCTCCCGGGTTCAAGTGACTCTTCTGCCTCAGCCTCCCGAGTAGCTGGGACTACAGGTGCATGCCACCATGCTCGGCTAATTTTTGTATTTTTAGTAGAGACAGGGTTTCACTATGTTGGCCAGGCTGGTCTTGTGCTCCCAGCCTTGTGATTCGCCCACTTCAGCCTCCCAAAGTGCTGGGATTACAAGCATGAGCCACCGCTCCCGGCCAAAATTCTTGTTTTTGAAGAATATTTACTGACATGGAGAAGAGATGCACTAGAAAATATTGAATGGGAAAAACTAAGCTATAAAACAGTATAATTAAAAATTCTCAATTATACATATTTAGTTAGAAAAAGACTAAAAGACAATGTATCAAATAATATTATGGGCTGGGTACAGTGGCTCACAACTGTAATCCCAGCACTTTGGGAAGCTGAGGCTGGATGATCACTTGAGGACAGGGGTTCAAGACAAACCTGGGCAACATATCAAGACCCTATGTCTACAATTTTTTTTTTTTACTTAGCCAGGCATGTTATGTGTACCTGTAGCCCCAGCTATTTAGGAGACTGAGGCAGGAGGGTCTCCTGAGCCCAGGAGGTTAAAGCTACAGTGAGCAATAATCAAGCCACTGCACTCCAGCCTGGGTGACAGAGTGAGACCCTGTCTCAAATTTAAAAAAAAATTATATATATACACACACACACACACACACACACACAAAACAGAGAGAGAGTCTCACTCTGTTTTCCAGGCTGGAGTGCAGTGGCACAATCTCAGCTCACCACAACCTCTGCCTCCCGGGTTCAAGTGACTCTCCTGCCTCAGCCTCCCGAGTAGCTGAGACTACAGGCACACGCCACCATGCTCGGCTAATGAGTGATTTCTACTGAGCAGTGAGACAAGTGAGTTTTATTTGTCATTATACTTTTCTAAGTTTTCTACTTTATTTTAAAGTAGAAAATGGGAAATGGGAAATTATTGGTGCAGGCCAGGCATGGTGGCTCACACCTGTAATCCCAGCACTGACTGGGAATCCTAGGCAGAGCATTGCTTGAGCCCAGGAGTTTGAGACTAGCCTGGGCAATATGGTGAGACCCTGTCTCTACAAAAAGAAAAATAATACAAAAAGTAGCTGAGCATGGGCCAGGCATGGTGGCTTATGCCTATAATCCCAGCACTTTGGGAGACTGAAGCGGGCAGATCACAAGGTCAGGAATTTGAGACCAGCCTGGCCAGCATGGTGAAACCCCGTCTCTCCTTAAAAAAATACAAAAGTTAGCCGGGCATGGTGGCATACACCTGTAGTCCCAGCTACTCGGGAGGCTGAGGCCGACTTGAACTGGAGAGGCGGAGAATTGCTTGAACGGGGGAGACGGAGGTTGCAGTGAGCTGAGATCGCGTCACTGCACCCCAGCCTGGGTGAAAGAGCAAGACTCTGTCTCAGGCCGGGCGCGGTGGCTCACGCCTGTAATCCCAGCACTTTGGGAGGCCGAGGCGGGCGGATCACAAGGTCAGGAGATCGAGACCACGGTGAAACCCCGTCTCTACTAAAAATACAAAAAATTAGCCGGGCGCGGTTGTGGGCGCCTGTAGTCCCAGCTACTCGGGAGGCTGAGGCAGGAGAATGGCGTGAACCCGGGAGGCGGAGCTTGCAGTGAGCCGAGATCGCACCACTGCGCTCCAGCCTGGGCGACAGAGCGAGACTCCGTCTCAAAAAAAAAAAAAAAAAAAAAGACTCTGTCTCAAAAAAAAAAAAAAAAAAATAGCCAAGCATGGTTGTACACATCTGTGGTCCTAGCTACTAGCTGCTAGGGAGGCTGAGGTGGAAGGATTGCTTGAGCTCAGGAGTTTGAGACTGCAGTGGGCCAAGATCATGCCACTGCACTCCAGCTTGGGCCACACAGAGTGAGACCCTGTCTTGAAAAAAATAAAAAAGAAAGAAAAAAAGAGAGCGAGCGAGAGAGGAAGGAAGGAAAGAGAGAGAGAGAGAGAGAGAGTCAGAAAAGAAAGAGAGAAAAAGAAAAGGAAGGAAGGCAAAAGAAAGAGAGAAAGAGAAAGAAAGAAAAGAGAAAGAAAGAAAGAAAGAAAGAAAGAAAGAAAGAAAGAAAGAAAGAAAGAAAGAAAGAAAGAAAGAAAAGAATAAAAGAAGGAAAAGAAAGAAGGAATTATTGGTACAATGGTGAAAATAAAATTTGTGATAACAATTTTTTAAATTTATAGACAGGTTTATTTTCCATCCCATCCTCCTTTGTATTCTATCTTTTACAGATGAAGAAATCAAGGTTCAGATGCTCTTGGTGACATAGCCAGTTGAAGGGAAAGTACAGACTAGACGCCAGACCTTTACACAGGAGGGAGACAGTGACCTCAAAGGGGAGTCTGGACTAGTGACTTCTAAGGCCCCTTCCAGACCGAGGCGCTCTTCCTCTCTGCTGCTGGGCTGGTTTCACCCCCTGCATTCACAGCCCTCCCAAGGTAAGAGAACTTCAGAAACCCATGAAGTGCTTCTGCCCCAGGTACTTCACTGAGCTCTAGTTTTCTTTCTGTAACTTGCAAATAGGGCTACAACTCTGACTCTGTGTTTCCAGATTCTGTTTCAATGCAGACAATTAGATGGTAAATAATTCAAGAGAACGGAAACTGGCAAAGTGGTGTGTGATGTCCAAATAGCTATCTTCTTTACCCTCTGGTGTAAACTTCAGGCTCCTCTGCAACTCAGGAGCCCCAGGAGTAAGTGAAATGTACAAACACAGGAATCTCTTGTTTCCATTCCCCTCATTTTTAAATATTGTTTGGGGGTGGGAATGCAGTTTAATCAAAGATTAAGGTAAGACAGTTTGGCTTTGGATGACAGATTCAGACAACTTCTTAGGCATGTCTGAATTTCTTCCCATGGTGGAGTAGAGTGATCAGAATCCAGAGGCGTCGGTTTCTCCTTGACCTGAGGATTCATGATCCAAAGTTGTGGTCTCAGAAATATCACCATTCATCCTCTTTCTCTTCCTTCTGGGCAATGAGGGAGACACATTTCACCAGACCCTTCTAAACTGCCCCGCCATTAAAGAAGTAGTCTTAGTTAAGACCCGTTGAATTACAGGTAACATAAACCACCTCTGCCCTGCCTAAGAAGAAAAGGATAATGTATTATATGGACATAGGGGTGTCTTATAAAGCCCAAGGGCAAAGAAAATAGAGATGGAGCCTCTCAAGAAATTGGAGCTAGAGGCATCATGTTACAGGACTTCAAAATATATTACAAGGCTATAGTAACCAAAACAGCATGGTATTTGTATAAAAATAGACATATAGACCAATGGAACAGACTAGAGAACACAGCCAACTGATCTTCAACAAAGGTGCCAAGAGCTTACACTGGGGAAAGGACACCCTCTTCCATAAAGGGTGCTGGGAAAATTGGATAGCCACATGTAGAAGAATGAAATTGGATCCTTCTCTCTCACCATATGCGAAAATAAATTCAAAATAGATTAAAGACTGAAAAATAAGATCTAAAACTGGCCGGGCGCGGTGGCTCAAGCCTGTAATCCCAGCACTTTGGGAGGCCGAGGCGGGCGGATCACAAGGTCAGGAGATCGAGACCACTGTGAAACCCCGTCTCTACTAAAAATACAAAAAATTAGCCGGGCGCGGTGGCGGGCGCCTGTAGTCCCAGCTACTCAGGAGGCTGAGGCAGGAGAATGGCGGGAACCCGGGAGGCGGAGCTTGCAGTGAGCGGAGATCGCGCCACTGCACTCCAGCCTGGGCAACAGCGTGAGACTCCGTCTCAAAAAAAAAAAAAAAAGATCTAAAACTATAAAAATACTAAGAAAAACTCTCTTGGACATTGGCCCAGGCAAAGAAGTTATGACTAAGACCTTGAAAGCACAGACAACAAAAACAAAAACAGACAAATGGGGCTATATTAAACTAAAAATCTTCTGAACAGCAGTTGATTGTTTCAATCAACAGAGTGAAGAGACAACTTGTTGAAAGGGAGAAAATATTTGCAAACTATTTATTCAACAAGGGACTAACATCCAGAATATAAAAGGAACTCAAAAATCTCAAAAAGGAAAGAACAAATAATCCCATTAAAAAGTGGGCAAAGGACATAAATAGACATTTCTTAAAAGAAGACATGTAAATGGCCAACAGGTATATGAAAAAATGCTCACCATCACTCATCATTAGAGAAATAAAAATCAAAACCACAATGAGATCTTACTCCAATCAGAATGGCTTTTATTAAAAAGACAAAAAAAAAAATAACATATTGGTAAGGATATGGAAAAAGGGAAAGTCTTTTACACTGTTGGTGGGAATGTAAATGAGTACAACCACTATGGAAAACAGTGTGGAGATTTCTTTTTTTCTTTTTTTCTTTTTTTTTTTTTGAGACAGAGTCTCACTTTGTCGCCCAGGCAGAGTACAGTGGTGCAATCTCAACTCATTGCAACCTCTGCCTCCCGGGTTCAAGCAACTCTCCTGCCTCAGCCTCCTGAGTAGCTTGGATTACAGGCACCCACCATCAATGCCTGGCTAATTTTTGTATTTTTAGTAGAGACGGGGTTTCACCATGTTGTCCAGGTTAGTCTCAAACTCCTGATCTCAGGTGATCCACCTGCCTTGGCCTCCCAAGGTGCTGGGACTGCAGGCATGAGCCACCGTGCCTGACCAGAGATTTCTTAAAAAAACTAAAAGTAGAATTACCATTTGATTCAGTGATCCTACTACTGGGTATCTACCCAAAGGAAAAGAAATCAATGTATCAAAAGGATATCTGCAAACTTGCATATTTATTGCAGCACTATGCACAATAGCTAAGATATGGAATCCACCTAAGTGTCCATCAATGGAAGAATAAAGAAAATGTGGTATATATAC
The DNA here is from genome assembly GCF_049350105.2 of Macaca mulatta. Classification (NCBI taxonomy): domain Eukaryota; kingdom Metazoa; phylum Chordata; class Mammalia; order Primates; family Cercopithecidae; genus Macaca; species Macaca mulatta. Next base: position 107,614,262 of record NC_133414.1, on the reverse strand, counting down.
ACAATGGAATACTGTTTAGCCGTAAAGAGTGAAATCATGTCATTTGCAGCAACATGGATGGAACTGGAGATTATTATTTTTTTTAATCACAAATAGGACTTTTTATTTGCCACTATTTTTTTTTTTTTTTTTTTTTTTTTTTTTTTTTTTTTGAGACGGAGTCTCGCTCTGTCACCCAGGCTGGAGTGCAGTGGCCAGATCTCAGCTCACTGCAAGCTCTGCCTCCCGGGTTCCCGCCATTCTCCTGCCTCAGCCTCCCGAGTAGCTGGGACCACAGGCGCCGCCACCTCGCCCGGCTAATTTTTTTGTGTTTTTAGTAGAGACGGGGTTTCGCCGTGTTAGCCAGGATGGTCTCGATCTCCTGACCTTGTGATCCGCCCGTCTCGGCCTCCCAAAGTGCTGGGATTACAGGCTTGAGCCACCGCGCCCGGCCTATTTGCCACTATTTTAAGTCTGAACTTTAAACAGATTCTTGGACTGGTCGTTCATATCCATCAGTTCGTTCAACTTTAGCACCTGTCTTGTCCCCAGTGACTTTTCCGGAACTACTGCCTTCACCATGAAGCTCCATGAGTTTTCCCAATTCAAACTTGAGCTTCTTCAGCATTTTTACTTTTCTAACAAAGACATCATGGAGAGGATAAATAGATTGGCAAGCCTTTTCTATGTCTTTTCCAATGCTGTCTAGAATCAATTTATTTTTTTATTTATTTATTTTTTTGAGACGGAGTCTCACGCTGTTGCCCAGGCTGGAGTGCAGTGGCGCGATCTAGGCTCACTGCAAGCTCCGCCTCCCGGGTTCCCGCCATTCTCCTGCCTCAGCCTCCTGAGTAGCTGGGACTACAGGCGCCCGCCACCGCGCCCGGCTAATTTTTTGTATTTTTAGTAGAGACGGGGTTTCACTGTGGTCTCGATCTCCTGACCTTGTGATCCGCCCGCCTCGGCCTCCCAAAGTGCTGGGATTACAGGCTTGAGCCACCGCGCCCGGCCGAATCAATTTATTGACCATTTCTTTCAAGTCATTTGTCGGCACCTCTTGGGTCATGATTTCCATCATCTTCTGGATTTGGCGGACCTGTTGGTGCTGAGCATAAGAGGTCTTCCGTATCTGATTGTTGCGTTTTTTAGTAAAGCCAACACAGAACAGACGAAGCAAGTAACCATGAGTAGTCTTGACATCAATGTGAGCTTCAATCATTGTCTGCCATTTTTTGACCATGGAACACATTTTGTCACGAATAAGATCCATGCCATGGAACTTAGTCAGGCAGTTTTTGCCCTGAACATCTTCAGTAATCAGCTTGAATTTTCTAAATGCAAATTCGTCATTCTGCAAATCAGCAAGACTCACTTCAAACACACAACCCTTGAGGCTGTCGGATGCAATTTTGGTTCCTTGGGTCCTGGTGACTAGCGTCTTTCCAATATTTCTTATATTGAACATAGCAGCTGCTTTCACATTATACCAATCTTTCTTAGAAAATGGATCAATCACTTTCTTCTTGGCTCCCTTTTTGCTGCCTTTTGTAAGGCGCTTGTTCTTGCCAACCACCATGGTGCTGCTCAGAGAGCCACAAGGCCTGGAGGTTATTCTCTTAAGTGAAAAAAGTCGGGCACGGAACAACAAATATTGCATTTTCTCACTTATATGTAGCAGCTAAAAAAATTGAACACGTGGAGCTAGAGAATGGAAAAACAGTTAATAGAGATGGAAGGGACAGTGGTGGAGGGGCGGGTGGATAAAGAGAAGTGTTAAAACATACAAACATACAGTAAGATAAAAGGAATAAATTCAATATTCCACAGCAGGGTAGGATGACTAAACTTAACAAAAAAGTATTGTACTCACATGACGGACACCCTGAATGCCCCTTCTTGATCACTATGTATTATATACATATAACAGATTTTCTCATGTACCCCATAAATATACACAAATAACTTAAAAAAAAAAAAGAAACTGGAACTAACTCACGAAGAAAAGGGAAGTGTGTGGCTCAGGTAACCAACCATAGCAGGAGCAAGTGACTGGAATCAGGGACTCCAACATCCCCTGGGTGCTCCCAATGCTTCTCCTTTCCGTGGAAGGGCTTCATTTCCTCCTGCTGGAGACTGGCCTCTTCCATGAGCATGGGGCATAGCCATTGGAAGCTTCCAGACTTATTCTCACAGCTTTGTCACACTTTCCACCCACTGTAAAAACAAAAAGGCTCACGGTCCCCAGTTTCAATGCAAAAAGACTCTGGTCTGCTTGGGCCGCCTGTCCTCGCTGTAGTGGAGGTGTGGAGCAGGGGCCATGGTATGCTCTGGGTTTATTCAGCCGTGTATACCTGGATGACCTCACCATGGTTAAATGTTGAAAGGGTTTCAGAGGGCTTCCTCTTCTGGAGAGGATGTATATGTAGGAACAATTCAACACTCCTACTGAAGCAACTAGAAAAAACAGAGTAAGTTACAAAAATCACCTTTTTAAGACATTGCAGAGTTGAGCCATCAATGAGGACTAATGAATTGAAACTCTGGAGAGGAAAGAGGCCTTTCCCTTTTTTTTTTTTTTTTTTTGAGAGAGAGTTTCACTCTTATTGCCCAGGCTGGAGTGTAATGGCGCAATCTAGGCCCACTGCAACCTCTGCCTCCCGGGTTCAATTGATTCTCCTGTCTTAGCCTCCCGAGTAGTTGGGATTGCAGCCATGTGCCACCACACCCAGATAATTTTGTATTTTTATTAGAGACGGGGTATCACCACGTTGGTCAGGCTGGTCTCAAACTCCTGACCTCAGGTGATCTGCCCATCTCGGCCTCCCAGAGTGCTGGGATTACAGGCGTGAGCCACCGCGTCCGGCCAGAAAGAGCCCTTTCTAAATGTGCTGATTGTCTCTGACCATTTTCTTCCCGGGGAGTATTTGTCAAATCTGTGCACAGGCCAAGGATAGGGCTTGACCCAGGCATAGCGTCTCTACTGGAACAAAGAGAAACTGGTAGAGTTTTTGATGATCAACGTGATCTGTTGTAATGCTAGAATCTAGAACTAAGCCAGAGCTCCTAAGAACAGAGCTGAATCTTCCATAGGCTTTCAGGGATGAGAAGACAGAGACGTGACAATGAAAAGAGTGGGCTCCATCCAAGGACCAGTGATGACCCAGAAGTGGACTGGGACTAACTAAGACTGCAACCCCACCTCAACCCAACTGAATTCTTGACTAGATTGAGGTGATCAATCCCTCACCCCATCTGCTAACAGAAGAAAAAGAGATTCATCACTGGAGGAAAATAACATCATCTGTTGCCTCTGTTTTCTTTTATATAATTATAAGGAATATAAAGAGCAGGAAAATGTGACTGATCAGAAAAAAGGCAGGAGCCAGGTGCAGTGGCTCATGCCTGTAACTCAAGCAATTTGGGAGGCTGAAGTGAGCGGATCACCTGAGGTCAAGAGTTTGAGACCAGCCTGGCCAACATGGCAAAACCCCGTCTCTACTAAATATACAAAAATTAGCCAGGCGTGGTCGTGGACACCTGTAATCCCAGCTACTCAGAAGGCTGAGGCAGGAGAATCGCTTGAACCTGGGAGGTGGAGATTGCAGTGAGCCGAGATTACACCATGCACTCCAGCCTGGGTGACAAGAGCAAGACTCTGTCTAAGAAAAAAAAAAAAGAAAGAAAAAGGAAAAAGAAAAAAATAGGCTGGGTGCAGTGGCTCATGCCTGTAATTCCAGCACTTTGGGAGGCTGAGGTCAGTGGATCACTTGAGCTCGGGAGTTTGAGACCAGCCTGGGTAACATGGCAAAATCCCATCTCTACTAAAAATACAAAAATTAGCCAGGTGTGGTGGCACATGCCTGTAGTCATAGCTACTTGGGAGGCTGAGGTGGGAGAATCACTTGAATCCGGGAGGCGGAGGTTGCGATGAGTAGAGATCACACCATTGCACTCCAGCCTGGGCGATAGAGTAAGACCCTGTCTCCAAAAAAAAAAAAAAAAAAAAAGAGGTTAAAAAATTACCTGGGCTTGGTAACAATACCTGTAGTCCCAGCTACTTGGGAGGTTAAGGAGGGAGAATTGTTTAAACCCAGGAGGTCAAGGTTGCAGTGACCCATGATTGCACCACCACACTCTAGCCTGGTCAACAGAGAAAGACCCTGTCTCAAAAAAAAAAAAAAAAAAAAAAAAATAGAGAAAGAGCAGGGAGTAGAAGCAGACCCACAAATGATTCTGATATTTGTGTTAGCAGACAAAGACTTTATAATAAGTATTATAAACATGGTAAATAGAGAAAAATAATACAATAAATGAAAAATGAAAAATTTCAACAGTGCATTCAAATCTATAAAAAAAGAACCAAATGGGCATTCTAGAACTAAAAAATGCAATATCTGTAATTAAGAACTCATTAAGCGAAATATTTCCATAGCTGTTGGTAAATACCTATTGGCCCAAGATTCCTAAGTTCCCTGTCCTCATCTCCTGGCCATCCTGGACCTCCTTGGGACACCCTGGACTTCCCCACAGCCCAACAAGTAAGAGTTAATGGCAAGCCCAGCCGGGGGCATTCAGGAGCCTGCTTTGCCACTGCTGCAAGTGTCCCTTATGATTGGTTGGTGTCTGTGCTTTCCCATTGTTTAACTATTTTGATTTTGATGTCATCTCTGACTAATTGATTGACTGATAGAGATGAGGAGTTGTGTTTGTTTGTTTTTTGTTTGTTTGTTTGTTTGTTTGTTTTTAGATGGAGTGTTGCTCTGTCACCAGGCTGGAGTGCAGTGGCGTGATCTTGGCTCACTGCAACCTCCGACTCCTTGGTTCAAGCGATTCTCCTGCCTCAGCCTCCTGAGTAGCTGGGATTACAGGCACGCGCTACCATGCCCTGCTAATTTTTGTACTTTTAGTAGAGACGGGTTTCACCATGTTGGCCAGGACGGTCTCAATCTCCTGACCTCATGATCCACCCACCTTGGCCTCCCAAAGTGCTGGGATTACGGGCATGAGCCACCTCGCCTGGCCTGAGATGAGGTCTTGCTGTGTTGCCCATGCGGGTCTCAAACTCCCGGGCTCAAGTGATTGTCCTTCCTTGGCCTCCTGAAAAGCTGAGACTTGATGTCTTGTATTGGTACTGTCATTGGAAGTCCCTATCAGAATCAAATAAATGAAATTGGGTAGAAAGAATTCCTCAAAGGGGGTAATACCAATAAGAGGAGACGTGAAAGGACACAGAAAGGATATTTGTTGATGTATATGCCCACTCAGAAAGCCAGATATCTAAGACTGAAGCCTGCTGTTTGCTGAGTTGAGCTTCTTTTAAGTTTCCTCACCACTGTATTTGAGGAGACTTGAGTGAGCCAGGAGGGAACAGATTTAGTGAGGCTAGATAAGTTTGCTGTGTGGCTTGGTCTCTTGAATCTGATCAGTTTGTAGCTCCTACACCAGTTATTTTCATGAAATACTCAGGACAGCCTTAGCAACTTGAGTTTCTCAAAGGCAAAAGAATTTAGTGTGGACTAACTGCCTCCCAGAATATAGGTTAAAAGAGGAGATTTTAGAGATGGACGGTTCTGGATTCAGACTCCATATCTGCCTTTAACTGGTTGTTGGACCTTGGGCAAATCGCTCTGCCCCTCTGAACTGCTCATGTGTATCTCGAAGGTTTGCAGCGGACACTGTTGGTTAACTACCGAATGGGTTTCCCCTTTTCTTTGCTGAAAAAGACCTTTTTTTTTTTTTTTTTTTTTTGGGATGGAGTCTAGCTCAGTCGCCAGGCTGGAGTGCAGTGGCACAATCTTGGCTCACTGAAACATCCACCTCCCTGGTTCAAGCAATTCTCCTGCCTCAATTTCCCAAGTAGCTGGGATTACAGGCACGTGCTGCCATGCCCAGCTAATTTTTGTGTTTTTAGTAGAGACGAGGTTTCACCATGTTGTCCAGGATGGTCTCGATCTCCTGACCTCGTGATCTGCCAACTTCAGCCTCCCAAAGTGCTGGGATTACAGGCGTAAACCACTGCGCCTGGTCAGACCTCTCTCTCTCTCTCTTTTTTTTTTTTTTTCAGAGTGTTTCATCTCTTCCTCTCTCAGCTCAGGGGTGAATTATGCTTGGTGTAGGCCCATTGCAATAATCCCACTTTTGGGTCAATGGTTGGATTAAGCATGCATGTATGACCCAATTCTGGCCACTGAGATGAGAGGGGTGATCAACTAGAGGCTTCTTGGAAGCTTTTATTGTACTTAAAAAAGACACAAGGAAGAGATCATCCCTCTGCTAAATACTGTCGTGTCCAGATGGGATGCCTAAAAGTGCAGCAGCAATATTGTGGTCATGAGGGGACCCAGGCTGAAGATCCAAGCCAACTAAGGATGACAGAGTGAAAAGATGGCAAGAACCTGGGTCCCCAACGACATCATCAAGCTTCTAAGTTAACCAACCCTAAAGCTACCCCTGGTAGGGACTTATTATTACGTAGAAAATAACTCATTTCCTCATGTTTAAGCTTTTTTGAGTTGGGATTTCTCTTACGTGGAGTCAAAAGCATCCTGACAAACCCAGAGTTGTTTATGAGGATTTGATTCAATAAAATGATTTATGTAAAGCACTTAACATAATTCCTGGTATAAAAGGTGCTCAAAAAATAAGTATTATTATTATCGTCATCATTTTTTTCTCATTTTTATTTCCCCTTATTGTCTCAGTTCTGGCTGTAAGCAGAGGATAATGAGTCTGGGATTTAAAGACGTGATGACAGGGATGGGGGAGTCAGAGGGAAAGGGATGAATTTAGGTGCCTGGGCTCTTCATCCAGAGCACCTTTGAACAGTAATTTTGGTTAAGGGTTTTTTTAATCTGTGTGTGGATGCAGACAATAGAAACTGACTTAGGTTAGCTCAAATGAGCAAAAAGCCATTTTTTTTAAGGGTATGGAGTGTGTCACATAATTGAAGGAAGAGATGAACAGCAAAGATTTAGGCAAGGAAGGAATTAAGTTTCAGAAATTCTCTTCCTCTGAACATCCCTCTCTCTTTGGAGCTCTCAGATAAGGACATTTGGGCAAGGTGTCTGCACTGTGTTAATTGGCTTTGGCCAAGGGGCAGGGACATACAGATGTGGTAATTGAGAGGGACCATCCTTGGCTATCAGGACCTTTCTGAAAGAAGGAAGAACCCAAGATATATCTCTTGCTCCCAGATGCTTTTCCAAAACTGCAGGTTTCCCCTAACTTTACACAAAAAGCAGCAGCCCCAAGCCAAATTCTGGACATGCTCAGAATTCAGTAATGCCAAAGGCGGTCTTTTTTCCACGGTGACTGGGAAAGGAAAAGAAAAACCTGGGCAAGGGACTAGCCTGAACCGTGAAGTCTAACCAGACGTCCTCACTTGGGGCATCCAAACACTCACTTGGAATGCCCAAGCCAGAAGGACTAACACTGCCCTGGCATTTGCAAAAGTGCAAATATTGTCCCATGTGACAAATGTCTAAGTGCTTAAAAGCTATAAATCGAGTTATGCCCACCTCTACCCGACATTCCCAACCAGGCTTTTCCCTCTCACAAAGCTCACTTCTTTGAGTCTTGGAAGCTAAAGGAGCCAGGTTCTCTTTGCATCATTCCTTCCATCGGGATGCTTGAGTTGTCATACCCTGGTTATGCTGGGACAGGGCAGGGCAGTGCAGAAGCTGGCCTCAGGCCCAGGACTTTTGGGTGGTAACTGGATCCACCCATTCTTGGGATAGGGACTGATTCAGTCAAGCTCTCTTTTTTGCCAGGGTGGCCAGGTTACTTTCCTCACACCTTACTTTTCCAACTTAGGATCTCCAGGCATTTTTACGTGCCTCCCCAAACTACACTATCCTAACTGAAGAGCAGGGAGTGGGGAAGAGAGGATCGGCAGGAAAGGAGTTACTGGGATTCAGTTCTGTTGAGACACACGCTTGGGTTGATTTGAGGAGATAACTTGAAGTTGAAGCAACCACTCTCTCCCTGATTTCCCAGGACAGAGCTGTGATTCTGTCCCCCTACTCCCCACCCTCACCCCACTCTCAGTGACAGCCTCAGGCCTCCTCCTCTAGCCTGAGAGGATGAGTTGGGTTTACACACACCCCCTTTCTCCTACCTTTCAGAAAATTTTCCTGTAAAACCCAAGAATAAAAAAACCTTTGTGTCTCAATGTGTATACTATATGAGGCCAAGGGTGGGCACTATTCTTTGCTTGATCTGAGGACAGGACTAAGAAGGACCTTAGAGATTATCTCAGAAGCTGAGTTCACAGAAAGTAAGAACCTATCAAATGCCACTGGAGTGGGGTCAAGAGGGCTCAGGAGCAAATTAAGAGATCCCACAGTCCCACTGGTCAATGGTAGAAGAATCAGTGAGGATTATAACTTCACTGAACTCAAACTCATTAAATATATTAAACCCATGAATTTTTAATGACACTTAGAAAAAAAAAAACAGGCCCTCATTTGTCATCTTGTGAAAGATGCTAGGAAATCAACCTATTATTTTGAAACTGACAAGAAAGGAAAAGAAACAGCATTGATTCTGCCTTTTCTTTTCCAACTGTGTGTCATGATAACCAAATAGTTGATAAGAAGATGATTTTCTTTATAGAAACATTCTAGCTAATAAATGAAGAAGAAAAGAAGCTAAGAAATGTTAGCATATCAACATTTTGCATTTCGGAATTTTTCAACTCATAATGAAATAATGGAGCTAGGCAATGATCATCAATAGCTGCTAACATCAGAAAAAGAAAGATAACAGGGCGTTATGTGCCTCCTCATGGAAACACAAAAAGCTGGGCCGAGTGCGGTGGCTCACGCCTGTAATCCCAGCACTTTGGGAGGCCGAGGCGGGTGGATCACTTGAGGTTAGGAGTTCAAGACACAGCCTGGCCAACATGGCAAAACCCTGTCTCCCCTAAAAAGACAAAAATTAGTCAGGCATGGTAGTGCATGCCTGTAATCCCAGCTACTCTGGAGGCTGAGGCTGGAGAATCGCTTGAACCAGAGCAGCAGAGGTTGCAGTGAGCCAAGATTGTGCCACTGCACTCCAGCCTGGGTGGACACAGTGAGATTCTGTCTCAAAAAAAAAAAAAAAAAAAATTGTATGATGCAATCAGTGAAATTTGAACATGGAATTAATATTAAATGATATTTAAGGAGGCTGGGCATGGTGGCTCATGCCTGTAATCCCAGGACTTTGAGAGGCAGAGGCAGGAAGATCACTTGAGTCCAGGAATTCAAGACCAGCCTGGGCAACAAAGTGAGACCCCTGCTTTCTACAAAAAATAGAAAAAAAAAAATTAGCTGGGGCATGGTGGTGTGTACCTTTAGGCTGAGCTGGGAGGATCGCTCAAACCCAGGAGGTTGAGGCTACATGCCACTATACTCCAACCTGGGTGACAGAGCCGGGCCCTGTCTCAAAAATCCATAATGATAAAAAATGATATTTAAGGAAGTATTATTAACATTTTAGGTCTGATAATGATTTTATGGCTGTATTTACATAGTACTTATCTCACAGTGACGTACTGAAATATTTGTAGGTGAAATTATATGATTTCTGGCACTTGCTTCAAAATAATATTTGGGACATTTAGAGGTCAGCTAATAGGAGCATAGAAAAGCTAGATTGGCCTTGAGGGATGATTCTTGGGGCTGGGTAATGGGTACATGGGAGTCTAGGAGTCTACTATGTGTCCTTTTCGTGTGTGTGTTTGAAACATAATGAGCGCATCATGAGTGTGTGTGCCAAGAAGGCACTGTGCCAGGTGTTAAGGATTCTAAAATGATGCATCACCATCCCTATTCTAGAGTGACTTGAGTCTGGTTCCCAAACTCTTATCACTGAGCACCTATTTTATTTTTCTTTTCCCTCATAAGTCGTGTGTTTGGGAGATTCTCATCACCTAATAAATGTATTTATTTATTTATAAGTTTCTCCGTACTGGCTAGGCTGGTCTTAAACTCCTGGCCTCAAATAATCTGCTTTCCTCGGCCTCCCAAAGTGCTGAGATTACAGGAATGAGCCAACACGCCCAGCCAATGCATTTATTATGTAATAATTTAAAAGTACTCTTTATGGTGTGTCCAAACATTTCTTCTTTTTTGAAGTCTTAAGGGAAGACTGGGAACTCCAAAGTGGCCCAAACTTTTAATTTTACAGAGACAGAAACTAAGGCCTAGACAGGGAGACTGCCCAGGCCACACGCATTGGCAGAGGTGAGAGTGGAGTCCGGTTGTAGAACCCACTCTTCTGCTTGTCCAGTGCGCCACCACTGGCTGAGGACTGACGGTGCTTTGCAGTGTGTAGCTGATCTCATTTACATACTGGGAACAGTCACTATATTAGCCTGTCAGCTTCTCTTTTTAAGACTAATTGATGCCAATTTCTTCAACTTTTCTTTTTAATTTTTTTTCTTAATTTTTTTTTCTTTTTTTCTTTCTTTCTTTTCTTTTCTTTTTTTTTTTTTTGTAGAAACAGGATTTCACTTTGTTGCACAGGCTAGTTTCAAACTCCTGGGCTCAAGTGATCCTCCCTCCACGGCCTCCCAAAGTGCTGGGATTGCAGGTGTGAGCCACCATGCCCAGCCCAACTTTTCTTCATAGATTTTCTTTACTTTCCACCTTCTGAGACTATCCCAAAGCTGTCTGATACATTGCCAATGTCAATTTAAATTTTCGCTTTATGACAAGTTGCTGAGCACTTATTTTCTTCACGCCTCCGTAGTGAAAAAGGGAGCCAGAAAAGAAGTCAAGCACAGTCAACTCCTGGTTATCGCAGGGCAGGATGGCCAATTTCCTATCAATCATGCTGAAAACAAAACAAATACAATTATGTGATAGGGGTAGAATAGTAAGCAGTACATGCCACACTGGGTAACTTTTTTTTTTAAGACTGGTGAAGCGCAGTAGTGACAAGGTGGGGAAGGAGTAGAACAAGGAGTATGGGCCAGGCTCAGTGGCTCACACCTGTAATCCCAGCACTTTGGGAGGCCGAGGCGAGTGGATCACGAGGTCAGGAGATCGAGACCATCCTGGCCAACATGGTGAAACTCCGATAAGCCAACCTACTTACCACCCTGCTTCCCTGACTTTCAGTACTCGATTTCCTACCTAGAAACTCTAGTCTAATAACCACAACTACATATTGTACAAGCTTAGCAAACTAAAACTAAAAATATAAAAAATTAGCCTGGCATGGTGGTGCGTGCCTGTAATCTCAGCTACTCGGGAGGCTGAGGCAGGAGAATCCCTTGAACAGAGGAGTCGGAGGTTGCAGTGAGCCGAGATCGCACCATCACACTCCAGCCTGGGGTACAAGAACAAGACTTCGTCTCAAAAAAACAAAAAAAAAAAAACAAAAAAACAAAAAAACAAGGATTTCAATCTGTAACTGACTGAACAATCAATTGAGTTATCCCACTACCTTCATACCAGCCCACATTGGGTAGCTTTGATGTTAGAATGTCCGTCCTTTCACCAGTCCCACAGATGTGCAGGTTGGTTTACTGAGAGATGCCTATGTCTGAGTGTTTAGTACTTTATTTTGGATGCTTATCACAAACATTTTTACTGAAATGTTTCCAGTGTTAAGTGCACTTCATCAATGTTTCACTTGCAACCTCCTCTCCCTCAAAACAATTTTCACGTCCTCCTTCGCAGCCTCTCATCAAGCTGACAATGTAGCGTGAGCAACCAACCTCACTTGCCAACATTCTCACAGGCAAGATTGAGATCTTTAAAAGCCCTTTTGGATGGTACTGTGGTCAACTCTTGTCTCTGTTGGGAATTATTTGGTTTCCTTCCTGAATTTCCATCAGGGAGAAAAAGAAGCTCAATCTGCTCATAGCAGGAACAAGAAGTGGCTTTCACAGCACTGACTGGAATGGAAAACCAGCATCAGATCCACCTCCAAAAAAGCTTTCACTTGAAAGGGATGTAGTTTCAGTTATTTGCTCCAATTTTTACCAAAAGTCTCCTGGAAAATCCAGAGTTGCTTGTATAAATTAATAAAAGAAGAAGCAAGAACTGTAACTAGAGCCTAGTTTTATCATTACTGCACTCAAGGGTCACCTGAAATCTGAACTGCAACATCTCAGTTAGTTTATGTGCAGTAATTATCAGTGCCATGACAGTCCCTCAGGACAGGATTCTCCACCATGCCCCAGCCTGCCCACCTGGCCTCAATTCTTTCTTCTGATATTCCCAGGATACCTCCTAAGCCAACCTACTTATCACCCTGCTTCCCTGACTTTCAGTGTTCGATTTTCTACCTAGAAACTCTAGTTTAATAATCACAGCTATATATTATATAAGCTTAGCAAACTAGGACAGAAGAGATCTCCCCCCAATTGGATAAGGACTATTTGGTACAAAACCTAGCAAAAACATAATTAATGGCAAAAGATCAAAGGCATTTCCATTAAAGTTAGAACAAGATAGACAGCTATCACTGTAGTGGAGATCTTTACTATTACAACAGGTAAGAAATCAGAATCATTCATATAGGTGAGAGGGTAAGAGAGTTTTCTGGTTCTTCTCTGTCCTCACTGCTGACTGCTTCCCTTCTGACCTGGATTTTTACCTTTCCATCTGTGGCAAGGAGCAGATGAAAAATGGCCTGCAGCTTAAGATGCCTAAGTGATGAGAAAATGAACATTTACTGATTTTACTGTTACCATGTTGATTATTTCCTCTTAGCTATCTGCAGCCAAGGTAGAGGTCAGAACAGAAGGGGAGATTTTTTTTTTTTTTTTTTGTAATCTTACTGATTAGAGTTTCCATGCTATAAAGAAAGATGAGGGGAAAGAAAATAAGCAAGAGAGAATTAACTGAGCAAGAAAGACACATAAAAGAGAAAGAGAGAATGGCTATGCGGTGGATACATGAATGAGTAAGAGCGGAATAATGAGTAGAGCAGAGAGGTAGGTGGAAAATGAGAATTAGAAAATGGGAAGAAAAATAGTCAGGAGATCACCTAGAAGCTTATCATGACTGAAAAAGTGTGGAGGTAGGCCAGGCGCAGTGGCTCATGCCTGTAATCCCAGCACTTTGGGAGGCCGAGGTGGGTGGATCACCTGAGGTCAGGAGTTCGAGACCAGCCTGGCCAACATGGTGAAATCCCATCTCTGCTAAAAATATAAAAATTAGCTGAGCATGGCAGTGGGTACCTGTAATCCCAGCTACTGGGGAGGTCAAAGCAGGAGAATTGCTTGAACCCAGGAGGCGGAGGTTGCAGTGAGCCGAGATCGCACCATTACACTCCAGTCTGGGCGACAAGAGCGAAACTCTGTGTGAAAAAAAGAAAAAAAAGTGTGGAGGTGTCCAAGACAGAGCTGGGGAGTTAACAGGAAGATTTTTTTTTTTTTGACAGTCTGACTTTGTCACTCAGGCTGGGAGTGCAATGGTATGATCTCTGCTCACTGCAACCTCCGCCTTCTGGGTTCAAGAGATTCCCCTGCCCCAGCCTCCCTAGTAGCTGGGATTACAGGCACCTGCCACCATGCCTGGCTAATTTTTGTATTTTTAGTAGAAACATGTTGGCCAGCCAGGCTGGTCTCGAACTCCTGACCTCAGGTGATCCTCCTGCCTCAGCCTCCCAACATTCTGGGATTGTAGGTGTGAACCACCACACCCAGCCAACAGGAAGATTTGACTGGGAAAAATGGAGCTTGTAGGGGCATGGAGAGCCATTTAGGTCAGAGGTAAAGTTTGCGGAAGCTCTGAGTCCTTAAAGATGTGGCAGGTACTCTGCTAAAAGTGGTTTGCATTTATTGCCTTATTTAACTCTTAGAATAACTCTGTAATGTGGATTCCCTTATTTTTTCCATTGTACAGAAGAAGAAACTGAGGTTCAGAGAAAGTAAGCATTTTGCCTAGGATCAGTCTTCCAATAGCAAGAGGAGCTGAGATTCAGTTGTGCTTGGATCTGTTGACTCTAGAGCTCTGGCTGGGTTATCTCAACTTCCCTCCTCCAAATTCTAGTTTCTCCTGACCCAGTTTCTCTTCCAAGATAGGGTGTATTCAGGGTCATATGGGAGGGATTGCTATCCATTTAGGGAGGTAAAAACTTATGGATGCCAATGGGTACAAAAATTCATGTCAAGTAAGGAAACTTTGGAGGAGCTGGAGTTGATTAGTCTGGCTGAGAGAAAGGTGGGACATTGGATAGCTGAAGTGCAGACATAGAAAAAGCAATCATCTCCTGAGTTGTTCCAGAGAGGAGATCAGTTGGTGCAAATGACAGGGAAGTGGGTTACAATTCAGTCTTGGGATAGACCCTCAATTAAGGCTTTCTGAAAATGGATAAGCTGCTACATGCTGTAGAAGCTCCCCATCACTGAAAGTGTCCAAACCAAGGTCCCATCATTCATTCATTGATTCATTCATTGATTCCTACAAATTTTTGTGGAAGATCCACAATATGTCATCTCTGTTCTAGGGACCGGGGTACAAAAGGCAATAAGACAAACATATTACTTCCTGAAGATTTAATTTTAGTGGGGACAAACAAGGATAGAGACAAATAATTACACAAATTACTTGTAAACCGTGACATGTTCTATAAAGGAAATGAACAAGGGTCTGAGATAAGAAATAAGGGGAACTGGAGTTGATCCTGTTGGTTGATGCTCTGCTGAGGTTTTCTTGAATCACTTTTGCAGTTTTGATGTGCTGGTCCCCCAGCTTCTGAGTACTTTCATTTTTAAGGGCTGGACACATACAACTTTGTTCCAAGGGTAGCCCTTCAGCTACCAGAGCTCTTTGCTTACATGCACGGAAAGCTGCCTCAGCCAAGCACTCAGCTAGTCAGGTGAGGGTATGAAAGCCCAGCCCCATTACGTTTAGGAGGAACAAGTTCTGGCTGCAATTTATTATGCAGTTTTCCTGAGGAATCAGGCTGAGGCTGGGTCTGGGCCTGAAATCCAGGCTTCTAGACTTTTCCCTGCCTGATGTCTTCCACTTCCCTGTCCAGCTTTCCCTACTTTCTTACCTGTTTCTGCCTGGGGCTCTTTTTAAATAAAACACTTGCTCATGAATTTCTGTGTCAGGGTCTGCTTCTGGGAACACAGCCTAGGATCTAGAGAGAGAGTCATGATCTGATTTACATTTTTAGAAGGTACCCTAGTTCCTGGGAAAGAATAGCCAGTAGATCTGTTCACGGGGCTAGTTGCCTAGGTGAGGGGTGAAGGAGGCTTACTCCAGGAGAGCGCCAATGGTGCTAGGAGGAAAGGAGAGATCTAAGATCTTTTTTGAAGATAGAAACGATGAGGTTTGCTTGGGAGTGACCGAAGGAAAGGGAGGAATCCAGGATATCCCCGAGATTAGACGAGGACGTGTAAAGGTATTTTGCACAGAAATCCCCTCACTGGGTGGGAAGTAGAACTAGGTGACTTCAAAGGCCGTGTATCCATTTGAAAATCCATCTGCAATGGCTGGATTCAGCAACCGAACAAATGGTAGGAGCTAGAGAACAAACATGAACACAGAGGACATACATACAGGCTGGCAGATAGCTTGCAAAAATCATGAAAGTTGCCCAAATTCCTTTTGAGTTAGCTAATGGGGTGTCCCTATTTTCTGCTCCTGCCGTGCCCCACCCGTTTGAATCCAGGCCATGCCTGCCTTGGTGAAATGTGCTGGGTTTTTCTCTAGGTGGGAGTGTCAGTGTGAGACTCATGCTGATCTTCTTGGCTTGGCTATCTTATGCTCCCAGGGACTGATTGCCTTTCTTTTTAAAAGAACAGGTGCTAAGCTTTGTTATCACTATCTTCATTATTATTGCTAGCATTCACCAAGCACTCACTAAGTGCCAAGTACTTTGCACATACAATCTCACTTAACCTTCACAACTCTTATATTCCCTTTCTGGGGTTGAGCCATCATGTCTTAGCCATTGCCCAAAGCCAAATAGCCAGAGAGTGGTTGAGTGGGGTTTAAACCAGAAGTCCCATACTAGATCCCAAGTTCTCAACCAGTGCGATAAACTGACTAAAAAGAGTAAATGCTCTCAGAGGAGCCTGCGGACTTCCTCCGTCTACACAAAACTCCAGCCCCTCATGGCTACTGGGCTGCAGGGTAGTCGCGCTGGGCTCTCACTTTCCCACCCTCCAGATTCTCTGAGCAGACACACCCAGTGCCCTCTGTCCCCACCCAGTCTGCCATCCCAGTTCTTCATAGCATCTGTCTTGCTCTGCTCTAGAGAACGGGGCACCCTCTTACCACTCTGGTGTCTTTCTTAGTTCCTAGTGTATAGTACCAGCTCTTAAGGAGTCAGCACCCTGTGTGGCTTGAGAATTTCCTTACAGATGACTCCCAAGTGACTTGTTGCAGAGCAAGTTGGATCCATTCCACCGTGTTCATCAATACCTGCTCCATGTATTTGGCAATGAGGGGAGAAGTGGTTGACAATGTCCTTGACTGCCGAGAACTCACACTTAATGTCAAACATGTCATACAGGTGACACATATCCAGAAAGGTATTTCCAATAGCCTTATATCCCCACTTCTCTGGAGACTTCAAGGGCCTTTTCTAGTTTAAGAGGGGATCCTCAAAGCCAGGAAAACTTCGTGCCATAGGTGAAAGCCTAATGGTCTGAAAGTAAAGGTTCAGTTAGCTCACTAATTTAATCCACATCCTGAAACATTCTTGTAGCCCTTTAAAATAAAAAAAAAAAAAGAAGAAAAATCCTGAATTACATAGTTTCATACTATGTTGTGAAGCGGAAAAGAAAGGCGATACAATATTTTGCGCACTAGGATCCTATTTACATGAAAAAAATAAATCCATTGTATGGTTAATAGTGATTATCTTGAAATAGTGAAGCTTCTCATGATTTTTGTTTTCTTCATTGTGATTGGCTTTAAATTTTTGATTTAAAATATAAATTATTCAGGAGCCTATCTGAAAAGATGCAGTGTATGATTCCAAGTATGTGACATTCTGGAAAAGGCAAAACTGGAGAAAGTGAAAAGATCCGTGGTTTCCAGGTGTTTGAGTGGAAGGAGGGATGAATAGGTGGGGCACGGAGGATTTTTAGGGCAGTGAAACTACTCTGTATGACACTCTTATGGCGGATCTATGTCATTATACATTTGTCAAAATCCATAGAATGTATAACACAAAGAGTGAATCGTAAAGAAAACTGGACTTTAGCTAATAATAACATATGAATATTGGCTCATTGGTTGTAACAAATGACCCACAGTAATGCAAGACGGTAATAATAGAGGAAACTGTGGGGTGGGAATTTAAGAAGAAAGTCCCTGTACTTTCTGCTCAACTTTTCTGTAAACCTAAAACTTCTCTAAAAAAATGAATAATTTTAAAAATAATAATGTCTATATTTCAAACATGCAGAAAAATACAGACTATAAAGAACACATTTATTCATCACAGATTTAATACATTTTAAGATTTTGCTATATTTGTTTTAAATCTTTTTAAAAGAAATAACAGGCTGGGCGCAGTGGCTCACACCTGTCATCCCAGCACTTTGGGAGGCCAGGGTGGAGGATCTCTTGAGCTCGGGAGTTCGAAACTAGCTTGGGTAACATGGCGAAACCCTGTCTCTACAAAAAATACAAAAATTAGCCCGGCGTGGTGGTGCATGCCTGTAACCCCAGCTACTCAGGAAGCTGAGGTAGGAGGATGGCTTGAGACTGGAAGGCAGAGGTTGCAGTGAGCCAAGATGGTGCCACTGCACTCCAGCCTGAGAGATAGAGCCAGATCATGTTTAAAAAAAGAAAAACCCAAAAAACAAATAGCAGAAACAATCAAAATTCCTTTACACTCCTCCTTAATTTCAATCTGTTTCCTCCTTCCCTGAAGAAAATTTTTCCCATACATTTTCTATACTTTTCTTTCTTTTTTGAGACAGAGTCTCGCTCTGTTGCCCAGGCTGGAGTGCAGTGGCGCCATCTTGGCTCACTGCAAGCTCCGCCTCCCGGGTTCATGCCATTCTCCTGCCTCAGTCCCCAAGTAGCTGGGACTACAGGCACCTGCCACCACGCCCGGCTAATTTTTTTGTATTTTCGGTAGAGACAGGGTTTCACCATGTTAGCCAGGATGGTCTGGATCTCCTGACCTCGTGATCTGTTCGCCTTGGCTTCCCAAAGTGCTGGGATTACAGTCGTGAGCCACCGCACCTGGCCTCTATACTTTTTACATGTAAGTCAACATAAACAATGTATAATATTGTTTCAGTTTTTTTTTTTTTTTGAGATTGAGTTGCCATTTTGCCCAGGCTGGAGTGCAGTGGCACGATCATGGCTCACTGCAGCCTCTGTCTCTCAAGTTAAAGCAATCCTCCCACCTCAGCCTCTGGAGTAGCTGGGACTACACCAGCTAATTTTTGTATTTTGGTAGAGACAGAGTTTTGCCATGTTGCCCAGGCTGATCTCAAACTCCTGGGCTCAAGCAATCCATAGGCCTTGGCCTTGAAAAGTGCTGGGATTACAGATGTGAGCCACTGCTTCTGGCCTTTTAACTTCTCAAAAATGACTTTGAATTATATATTAACACTTGGCTCTACAAATTACCTTTTTATTAACCTTATATTAACAATTATTTGTATTGCTACATGAAGCTCTAGTTTATTCATTTTAATGGCTATATCGTATTCCATTTCATGAAAATACTATAGTAAGAGGTTTTAAAATAATGTTTTGTGCTTTTTTTTTGTTATCTTCTTCTCCCTGAAATACCACAGTAAAATAATATTTTGGAATATATCTTAACAATATGAGGAAATATGATATTAAATGAAATAAACAAGATGTAGAATATTATTTACAGTATGACACAAAACACATATATGCAAGGCAAAATACTAAAACAACAAATGTTAAAATGTTAGCAAGCAATGCTTTTTTTTTGAGAAGGAGTTTTTCTTTTGTTGCCCAGACTGGAGTGCAATGGTGAGATCTCGGCTCACTGAAACCTCTGCCTCCAAGATTCGAGCAATTCTCCTGTCTCAGCCTCCCGAGTAGCTGGGACTACTGGCGTGCACCACCACACTCGGCTAATTTTTTGGTATTTTTAGTAGAAACGGGGTTTCACCATGTTGGTCAGGCTGGTCTCGAACTCCTGACCTCAGATGATCCACCTGCCTTGGGCTCCCAAAGTGTTAGGATTATAGGCATGAGCCACTGTGCCCAGCCACTTTTTTTTTTTTTATACAGGGTCTTGCCCTGTTGCCCAGGCTACAGTTCTGGGCACTAGCATGGTTCACTGCAGCCTTGAACTCCTGGGCTGAAGAGATCCTCCCACCTCAGCCTCCTGAGTAGCTGAGACTGCAGGTGCATGTCACCATGCCTGGCTATTTACTCTTATTTACTTCTGTAGAGACAGGGTCTCACTATGCTGCCTGGGCTGGTCCTCAATGCCTGACCTCAAGCCATCCTTCCACCTTGGCCTCTTAAAGTGCCGAAATTACAGGCATAAGCCACCATATCAGCAACAATGCTATTTTTGGATTGTGGGATTATAGATACTTTCCCATATTTCCTAAACCCGCTACAATGAATAAGCATTGATTTTATAACTTCTTAAAAGTTACAAATAAAAGCATGCAGTACCACTGAAACTGGAGTTTGAGCTATGTAATCCGTGAAATTATCACGTCCCTCTCCACCACTGTTGGCAGAGCCCCTCCATAATCTCTAAATAGCCCCACCCTACTTCTGCCCAGGGGTCTCTCAGGGGCAGCAGCTGCCTCTGCAGCTCCCATATCTCCCTGGTCTCTCTGTGGCACTTTGGGTTGGTTTTTCTGATGCCTGATACCAGCAGCACAATTGCAGGATTGGCTATAATTATGCCTGCAGTGATATTATGGGATTGGATATAAATATTCTTGCTACATGTGAACAGGGTTTATTTCTGTCCACAGTTTACCATCTGGTTGCAGCACACCCTTTTCTAGCTGGGACAGAGGGAGAAGAGCACTATTCAATCCAGAGGTGAAACAGGAGTTGGATTAGAGGTTTTAAGTAATCAGCTTCTGGAAAATCATCTCAACGTGTGTGATGCTGATAGGGCCATCGTGTCAGGAATCATAGGAAAGAGGCAGAAGTTCGTATCAGGTTTATATTGCACCTAATGTAGAGGGGGCAGGCAAAGAGATCTCCATTTCTGTCCCTGCTCTGAGCTCAGAATGAAGCTCAGTCAGGCTGGCTCAGACCTTCCTAATTCACAGTGCTCCCGTGGATGTGATGCTCCCCTGTGCACAGAGGTACCCACATCTCTACCTTCTGCCTTGATCTCCCTCTCCAGGTCAAGTCCTACATTTTCTCCTGCCTGCTGGATCGTTCCATCTGCCTGCCCTGCTGTACCATCAAACTAGATTCAGAATTATTTGTTCTTAGATGCCCAAACTAGTTCTTTCTCCTGACTTTACTATTCTCTTAACAGCCACACCATGGTCCTAGTCACCTAGGGGAATATCTTTGGTCACCTTCTGCCTAGGACCTGGTATTCCAGCAGAAGGCAAGTCATGGCACACCTTCCTTGATGAACTTAGTGGCCGATCTAGTAGAGTTCCTGGTTGTCAGTGATTAACAAATGCTTGTTGGATGAATGAATGAGTCGATGAATGAAATGTCTCTTCCTTTCCATTCCTCATGGTCACCTCCCTTGTTCCAGCCCTTATTACCTCACACGTGGATTGTTGCAGCACCCTCTCAACTGGTTGTTCTGCCTCTGATCTTTCTCAGCTCCAGTTCCTCCCGCTCCTGCCACCAGGCAGGTTGTCCTTATGTACCACCTGCATCTCACCAGTTCCCTGTTTAAAAACCTTGGTGACTCCTCACTGGCTACCACATAAATTCAAAGTCATGAGCTTAGCTTTCAAAGCCACTGCACTCCAGCCCCAATTAATATCTCTAGCGTGTGACTAAAATTACTCACATTCCTGACCCTGTGTTCTGTTCTCACACATCTTTCACTTGACCATCTCCGTGGCTACGCTCAGGCCATTCTCTTAGTTTGAACTGATGTTGCCATTTCCATCTGTTCTCCAAACCTTCCCATCTTTCAGAACCCAGCTCACATTCCTTTCCTTCCAGCAAGTTTGCTCAGGTTATCCCACCCCTGAATTCCTGGCCTAGGACTTACTGTCTATGCTATTGTTGGAAAATTAATCATGTTCTGCCTTGTGCCATGTTTAAATAAACTTATTGTTTATCCCTTGTTTTTGTTTTACCCTTTTCTATGCTTGTCTTAGTTTTCTAACTAGATCATACAGTCCTTGCAGGGGAGACTGTTCTGTCTTAGGGACATTTTTGTTTGGGTGCTTTTGTGCTTTATCCATCCCCTCCTCCATGTCCATTTCCCACCATGACGTGCGACCTGGACCAGACATTCATAGTACCCAATCCCCTTGTCACATTGATTATTCCAGGGATGACTCATCATGGTCCATGACCCCAACTCATCCAACCCTGGTCTTTTCCCAGTATTTGTCTCACTGAAGCTGGTGGGGAAAGATATCTCGCCTCTAGGTTCCCAGAAGTGGAAAGGTGTGAATCTGGGACCACCACGTTCCCCTTCAAGTGGAAAAAGGTGGAGGTGTCCTGGTTTGCAGTAGGAGAGGATGTGGCCAACACCCAAAGAAAAACAGTCAGAACTGAAAAGAGAGAGCTCCGACAATGGCTCTTGGATTGCTGGATCAAATTGTGCCTAGAGCCAGATTTACCCTTAACATTTTAATTACCAAGCCAGCAAATATCCTATAGAGGCTAATACACCTTTATTACTTTATGTATTTTTATTAAAATTTTCTGAGGATAAATGTGCTCTTAATAATTTTAGACAGTTTTGAGTGCAGAAAAGTTTAAAGAAAAAAATGATAATCATCCATATCCCCACCAGCCAAAGTTACTGCTGTCTATATTTGGCATGCTTTTTTAAATTTAATCCTTTTTTCTATGGTTTTTTTTTTTTAAATATATAAAGCAATGTCACTGTACTGTATGTTCGGTTTTATATTCTGCTTCTCTTTCTAATCACTATATTGTAAGTAGTTCAGCATTCACTGTTTTATAAACTAGTCTTCAAATTGTTTATGTTTTTCTCTTAAAACTGTTCTTATTTTTTTAACTTTTGAAGAGGGGGCTAAGATGAGAGAGAGAAGGAGGGAGGGAGGGATTGGGGGAAAGATGAGAGAGTTGCCAAGGAGAATACATGAGAGAGAAAGAAAAGAAAGCAGAGATGATCCTCGTCTGTTTTCTTAGAAGTCCATATTTTATGCTGCCTGGTTCCAGAGAACATTTAAGGTACTATTGTCCTTGCAGCCTTAGAGCAGCTCTCCAGTTTCTTTTTCAGTGGTGGTGGCTGCAGTGGCTGCTGTTGTTCCGAGTGTCTGTGCCCCTGAGGCTGAGCCAGAGCCGGCTTCTGCAGGCTGCAATTCAAGATGGCCAATTCGCAATCCTAGCAAAATCAATCTATTGGAAACTAATGAGGCACAAATAGTTCATGCACTTTGAGGCTGATCTGCCAAATGAGATAAACAGGGCTCAATCAGCAGGGAAAATCAGTGATGCAAAAATTCATTTCAATCTAGCATTATTTCCCCCTGGGATGCCCACGACATCACATTCTATTGTTTTGATGCTTCTGTGGCAATTCTTGTCTAAGCTTCTGTAGACCAGGCCAGGCGAACTCCCTCACTCAGGGTTTTATGCTTCTAGAGACTTGTAAACGCCAAGATTTGGTGGCTAAGACTGGGAGGTCTGGGCAACCACTATGTGCAAGAAGCAAAGATTTTCTGTTTTGTACACAACACTAACCTCTGTTTCTAAACCATCTTCTGTATTAGGCAATGTAATTAGCAAATAATATAATTATGAACTTTGCATGAGAGCAAATCACAAAAGTATTATACAATTAATTCACATTTATAACACAAAATGCAAAGTAATATTTTTTAAATCCTATCATTTTTGTGCCACTAAGTTTATTTTTCCTTAAATGTTATACTAGCAAGATATGATCATTGCAAAAAATTTAAAAAGTACTGATAAGCAGAAATAAAAAAGTTAAGTCATCTCTTTTTTTTTTTTTTTTTTTAATTCTTGGAGACAGAATCTTACTCTGTCACCCAGGCTGAAGTGCAGTGGTGCAATCTTGGCTCACTGCAACTTCCACCTTCCAGATTTAAGTGATTCTTGTACCTCAGCCTCCCAAGTAGCTGTGATTACAGGCATGCACCACCACAGCCGGCTAATGTTTGTGTTTTTAGTAGAGACGTTTCACCAGGTTGGCCAGGCTGGTCTCGAACTCCGAAGTTCAGGCAATCTGCCCTCCTTGGCCTCCCAAAATACTAGGATTATAGGTGTGAGCCACTGCACCCGGCCTCTGTTATATATTTTTTTAAAAACATGTTCCACTCTCTTTCCCAGGCTGGAGTGCAGTGGTGCAATCATAGCTCACTGCAGCCTTGGACTCCTGGGCTCAAGCGATCCTCCTACTCAGCCTCCTAAAGAGCTGGGACTACAGGCTTGTGCAACTATGCCTGGCCAATTTTTTTTTTTTTTTTTTTTTTTTTTTGGTAGGCACGGGGTCTTGCTATGTCGTCGTGCTAGTCTTTAATTCTTGGCTTCAATTAATCCTCCAGCCTCAGTCTCCCAAGGCGCTAGGGTTACAGGTGTAAACCACCACACCTAGTCCTTCATCTCTATTAAATTTTATTTATACTTGCCAAATTTCTTTCCATGCAGAATTATTTAAAAAATAAGATCATGTGATTCATGCTGTTGTATAACCTACTTTAAAAAGTTGTAATTTGTTGGAAGTTGCCTATTCGATAATAAAGAGGCCTTTTCTGCTGTCATAGTGTTGCTTGGACGGGTAAAACCTCTGTTGATGCCCTGTGTGTTCAGAAACCCACTTGCTTCTTGAGAGGCCTAATTAGAATAGATGGTTTGGCTCAGAAAAGTAGGGAAGGAATCAGGAAACACCAAGTCTGATCCTGGATAAGGGGTGTCCTGCTGAAACTGGGTTCCAGGCAAGGAGCTAAGTCTGACAGGCCTAATCAGTCAGCTAGCTCTACCACAACCACTGGGGATAAATGTCCACCCACCTTCCCCTATGGGGTCATCAGATTAAACCCAAGGATGGCCAGCAAACTGAGGTTTGAGATCCAAGGCCCAGCCTAACAAAGAAGACACAGGGTGGGGCCATCCTGGGGTCCTGTAGAACCTGTGGGGAATGTGAAATCATTGACTCTCTCCTTGAGAGTGAAGACTGAATCAATTTGTACTAGCCTTAGTGCCCGGTGGAGGAGAAATTCAGTAAATATTTTAGAATACAGGAATGATGGTTCTACTTCTTCCTAATTATCTTTCTAGTTTTGGCTCAGATATTCTCTCTTCCAGGAAGTCTTCTCTAAGCAACCACCCCTTTATTCATCATTTCTACCCTCATTCTTGAATAAATGATCTTCACTGAGACTCATGCAACTCAACAATCAAAAGATGAATAATCCAGCTAAAAAGGCAAAATATTTGAGTGGACATATCTTCAGAGAAGATATACAAGTGGCCAATAAATACATGAAAAGATTCTCATCATCACTGGTCATTAGAGAAATGCAAATCAAAACCACAATAAGAAGCCAGGCAGGGTGGTGAGTGCTTGTAGTCCCAACTACTCAGAAGGCTTAGGTGGGAGGATCACTTGAGGCCAGGAGTTTGAGGTTGCAATGTGCTATGATTAGATCTGTGAATAGCCACTGCACTGTAGCCTGGGCAGCATAGAGAGACTCTGTCTCTAATCAAAATAAAAGAAAAATAAAAACCAACCAACCAGAATGAGATACTACTTTATACCTGCTGAGATGGCTATAGTAAAAATTACACACAATAACAGGTATTGGTGGGGATTTGGAGAAACTGCAACTCATATATTACTGGTGTGAATGTAAAATGGTGCAGCTGCTTTGGAAAACAGTCTGGCAGTTTCTCCAAAACTTAAACATAGAGTTCCCATATGAGTCAGCAACTCCACTCGTAGGTATATACACAAGAAACTTGAAAACATATGTTCATACAAAAACTTGTACATAAATGTTCATAGCAGCATTATTCACAGCAGCAGAAAAGTGGAAACAACTCCAAATGTCTATCAGCTGAGGAATGGATAAATAAACTGTGGTGTAGACGTACAATGGAATAGTATTCAGCCATAAAAAGGGACAAAATACTGATACATGCTACAACAAGGATGAAACTTGAAAACATTATGCTAAATGAGGCCAGATGCAAAAGGCCATATATAATATGGTTCCATTTATATGAGATGTCCAGAATAGGCAAATCTATAGAGATGGAAAGTATATTAGTTATCACCAGGGATTGGGGAGAAGGAAAATGGGGAGTGACTGCTAATAGATACAACTTTTTGTGCATGTGGTGATGAACTATTCTAGAATTTGATTGTGGTGATGTCTGCACAACATTATGACTATACTAAAAATCACTGGATTATACACTTTAAAACAGCAAATTTCATGTATGTGAATTTTATCTCAAAAAAAGAGAAGAGTGTGTGTGTCACATTGTCTTGTGATTCACTGTGTATTTATTGGTCTTTCCATTCAGTTGTGTCTTCCGGACAGGATCCTTATTTTCTGGTTCTCCAACACTGAGACCTGGAACACAGTAGGCACATGATGTTAGTTAACTGAACAGTTTGAGAGTTCTCTTTCTACAATCCCAGGGCCACCTGTCTGGTTGCTCCCCACCCTCTGAGAACTATATGAGAGTTAGCAGCCCTAGTTCAGGTATAACATCCTCTGGAATCAAAGAGTAGGGCTCATCCACCCAGTGGCCTGTGGTTTGTATACCAACTGGGGGAACCACGTAGTTTAACGTATTGAGCCTTGTCAATAGCGGCCACACTGAACCCAAGTAAAGGGGCTGCCACTGACCCCTTGGGAGTCCTTACTCTGCTCCTGTTGGAGGATTCACCATGAATAACCCTTCTTCTCTGGAGGAGGCAGCCTGGGCTGCAACAGGTTCTGGAAACCTGGTTCTAGCATGCTGTCTATTTCTGCTCTACTTCCTCTTCAAGGTCAAATGAAGAAGTCCTTGGTTCTTTTGGCCTAAGGGAGGAGATAGGTATCTCTGTCCAGTTCTCCCGTCAACAAAGTCCAGTTGCCCTCACTCCCTTTGGCTGTAGGACATGGTTCTTTCAGAATATCTCCTTTTTACAAACTGAGCCACAGAAACAGGTAGGTCATGCAAGCATGGCTTAGATTTGTCCATTGAAAGAGGGCTCCAAACATCCCTGGAAACAGAGGACTTTCCCAGGCCTCCTCTGAGAGACATGTACACTTGAGTGAACCACTTGGTTCAGACAGTTGGGCGAGCAGGTGGTAAGATCCCTACGGGGCATGGCCAGGTGACCAGAGATGGTTACTAAACTGCCCTTCAAGAAAGTGGGTCGAGGTAACTCAAGGTTTGGGCTTTGCTGAGAGGGGGCAGGGAAAGCAAGTTCAGCGACAGGACAGACTTGCTGAGGTAATGGAGAAGGGGCTGATACCCAACGCGCGGTCCAGCCACCTTCACTTCTGCCCTGCCCCACTCCCCCAGGCACTCCGCATCTCCACTCGAGAAATGCTGAAGAAGTGGAATTAATTTTCCCAGGGCACCCCTGTGACTTGATTTGGTCCTGTGTAATGAGTTCCCTCAGTGAACTCTTCCAATCACCTCTGACAAGCTTCCAGCAGCTTCCGGAACATCAGTTATTCTCTTAACACCATTGTTGTTGATTTTTTAACCTTGTTAGGGTTATATTAGTGACGCTAGTTGCTCGGTTTCTGAAGTTGCAGTGTTTTTTTCTCAGTCTATCAAGATGATCTCACTTTCTCTCTTACTTTCTCTGGCTCTCTCCCAATTTCCCTGTGCCACCTTCTTCTTCCTCCTCTCTCCCTCCTTATTCCTCCTTCCTGACACCTCTCCTCATCTCTCCAGCCTCAATCACAATGCCTCTCCTAGAGTTATCAGCTGTATCCCCCAACCTAAAAACGGTTTTCTCAAGTAAACACTTCATTAATGTAATTACTTTAAAGTAGGAAGTCTTCTAAGGTAAACGCAACATGTTCTGACCAATAAATCCCCTGCCCCAGTCAGAAAAAAAACTGATCTCTCAGCAGCTGTCTTCAGATTGGCACCTTGTCTTACCCTCTCCCAAACCCCAACCTTCCACTGACACAGTAGAAGTTGAGAGAAGTGCATTCTGTACTTGTAATTTCTCTCAAAAGTCCATCAAGGTCAACTTCCTTCTTTCCCCCTCCCTCTTTCCTTCCTTCCTTCCTTCCTTCCTTCCTTCCTTCCTTCCTTCCTTCCTTCCTTCCTTCCTTCCTCCCCTCCCCTCTCCTCCCTTCTTGTTCCCTCCCCTCCGCTCCCCACCTCCTCTACCCACCCCTCCTCTCCTCTCCCATCCCCTTCCTTCCTTCCTTCTTCTTTTCTTCTTTTTTTACAGGATTTTGCTTGCCTGCCCGCCTGCCTTCCTTCCTTCCTTCCTCCCTCCCTCCCTCCCTCTCTCCCTCCCTCTTTTCTTCTTTTTTTACAGGATTTTGCTCTGTTGCCCAGGCTGGAGTGCAGCGATGTGATCATGGCTCACTGGAGGCTGGAACTTCTGGGCTCAAGTGATCCTCCTGTCTGAGCCTCCTGAGTAGCTAAGACTACAGGTACACAGCACCATGCCCAGCTAATATCTATGCATTTTTTTTTTCAAGACACAGTCTCACTCTGTTGCCCAGGCTGGAGTGCAGTGGCATGATCTTGGCTCACTGCAACCTCCACTTCCTGGGTTCCAGCAATTCTCTTGCCTCAGCCTCCTGAGTAGCTGGGATTACAGGCACCTGCCTCAATGCCTGGATAATTTTTGTATTTTTAGTAGAGATGGATTTTCGCCATGTTGGCCAGGCTGGTCTCAAACTCCTGGCCTCAAGTGATTCACCCACCTCACCCTCCCAAAGTGCTGAGATTATAGGTGTGAGCCACCGTGCCTGGTCTTGCCCAGTTAATTTTAAAAAATTTATTTGTAGAGATAACGTCTTCCTCTGTTGCCCAGGCTAGTCTCAAACTCCTGGCCTCAAGTGCACTCCTGCCTCAGTCTCCCAAAGCACTGAGATTATAGGAATGAGCCACTGTGTCTTGCCAGGCCAATATTTTAAATGTCTTTGGCTATCTAACAGAATAAAATAATCTCCAAGCCAAACCTTGGATATTTGGTCAAATATAATACAAATATAATACAAAAATATAATACAAAATATTTGGGGTGCTATTATGTGTACAAGTTTTCTCTCAAGCAACAACACAAGACACACTGGAGCAAGTGTTTTTATTTTTATTTTCTTTTAGATACAGCGTCTTGCCCTGTTACCCAGGCTGGAGTGCAGTGGTGCAATCATAGCTCACTGTAACCTCAAACTCCTAAGATCAAGTGACCTCCCAACTCAGCCTCCCAAAGCACTGGGATTACAGGCGTGCACCGGTGTGCCAGCCAGTCAGTGTTTATAGATTGGTAAACAGAGGCCCTGTGAACAGAGTCCTGGGGTTACTCATACTCATCCTAGCCCTGCTTCCCAAGCACAGTAATCCCTCCTGCTCCTCTGGTTTTCTTTTTTTTTTTTTTTTTTTTTTTTGAGACGGAGTCTCGCTCTGTCGCCCAGGCTGGAGTGCAGTGGCACGATATCGGCTCACTGCAAGCTCCACCTCCCGGGTTCACGCCATTCTCCCGCCTCAGCCTCCGAGTAGCTGGGACTACAGGCGCCCGCCA
Organism: Macaca mulatta; assembly: GCF_049350105.2. Taxonomy (NCBI): domain Eukaryota; kingdom Metazoa; phylum Chordata; class Mammalia; order Primates; family Cercopithecidae; genus Macaca; species Macaca mulatta. The sequence continues at coordinate 107,585,489 of NC_133414.1, read as the reverse complement.
CCACGCCCGGCTAGTTTTTTTTTTGTATTTTTAGTAGAGACGGGGTTTCATCATGTTAGCCAGGATGGTCTCGATCTCCTGACCTCGTGATCCACCCGCCTTGGCCTCCCAAAGTGCTGGGATTACAGGCTTGAGCCACCGCGCCCGGCCGCTCCTCTGGTTTTCTGCCTGGCCCCATAGACCTCTCTTGACCTACTCCACCATTTCACCAAACTTCCCTAAAGCATCGTCCACCAGCATTAACCTCTAAGGAATGTGGAATTCTTGGCTCAGGCAGTCCATCATCTTCAAATCAGTTCCGTGCCCTGAGGCATGTGTGTGTAGATTTGCTTTTTTATCAGTAATTAATCAGTAAGAAACAAGACAATCAGTTATTTAAGGAGTTTTGCTCTTTCCACTACTTGCTTTGCTTTCTGTAAGATGCTACAGAAGGCATTAGACAAACGTATTCAAGGGGTTTTTGGTGATACAGCAGCAAAACTCTGATTCATAACTCCCTTTCTCTCATTTGATTTTCTTCTTTTCTCCTGGCGTTCTCCAGCATGACATCTCTGAAAACGACTATGGTCAAGATTTTGGGTAACTGGGAAAACAGCTTACCAAAACCAACGTATTCTAAGAAGGTGTCTTTCTCAACACTGCCTCCTAGTAATGTTAAAATAATATTCACTTATTGATGCTTATGTGTGTCAGGCAGTGTAGGCACTATCCATGCATGATCTCATCTTCAGCTTGCAAGTAAACCTATGGAGGGTTGTGTTTTCTCCAGGTTACAGACGAGGGAAGTCTGCACACTAGGCACTGAGCTAGGATTCTGCCAGGTGTCTCTGGAGCCCGCAGCCTTTACTGTTATGCTACTGCCAGCTCCAGGGCCTCTAGTTTATTTCCCTCTCTCCCAGTCTGTGTGGCTCTGAAGATGAAGTAAAGGCTGATGACTCTGGACTGTCCTCTGAAAAATCCTGCTCCCTCCTCTCCTCATTCCTCACACTTATGACTTGCTTGGGGGATGCTTCCCACAGCACGTTTATGATCCTGGTTTGTGTGCATGACTCTCTGCCTGATATTTTTATTTTTCTCTAACAGTGGAAGGACTGCTGGGAATAATCTGATACACATGAAGAGAAAACGAGGAGTCACTAATAAGATTAAATTAAACTTAAGCACATTTTAAACAGCGTGTAAAACACAGGACTAAGCACTGTTTGAGATGAGCAGACACAAGGCACGACCTCATGGAATTTACAATCTGCTGGAGAGAGGAAATGAGGGATAAGACTACACACAAATATACAGGAGTTTATGCCAAATATGGCAAGTTCCATGAGAAAGGAAGAAATGAAGCAGTGTAGGGCTGGAAGGCAGGAGTCCTCCCGTTTCCCTGGGGACCCAGGTTTAAGAGAAACTGTGGAGACTGAGACTGGAGAACGGGAAGTTTTACTCAAGGCTCAGTCACTGATGCACTGACAAGGCCTCCCCAGGACAAGTTACATAATTTACAGGGCTCAGTTCAAAAATTAAAGGCAGGGCCCTTTGTTCAAAAATGAAGAATTTCAAGATGGTGACGGCAGAGCATGTAATCAAGTGTGGGGCCCTCCTCAGCACAGGCTGCATCCCCACAGGGCTGGCCCTGCCCAAACGAACCTCCCTGGGCCTCTGGTTCCTTAGGGCTCACCTTTGGGAAGTAGGGAGCAAGTATGTCCCTCACCACCCTGTAGCCAGCACCTAGCCATTCATCTCAGGGCCAGATGAATCCGTGAATGACTGGAGATAGGATGAACTAACACGATTACACCTGATTATTTCTTGGGTTGCTTTCAGTGTTAAGACATTGAAAGACTGGCCAGGCGCAGTGGCTCACGCCTGTAATCCCAGCACTTGGGGAGGCTGAGGTGGGCAGATTGCTTGAGTTCAGGAGTTCGAGACCAGCCTGGCAAAATGGTGAAACTCTGTCTCTACCAAAAATACAAAAAATTAGCTGGCCACAGTGGCCTGTGCCTGTAGTCCCAGCTACTTGGGAGGGTGAGGCAGGAGGATGCCTTGAGCTTAGAAGTTCAAGGCTGCAGTGAGCCGAGATTGCACCATTGGCATTCCAGCCTGCGTGACAGGAGTGAGTGAAACCCTGTCTCAAAAACAGAAACACAATCCGTCAAAAGACAGTGACTTTGAACATTTCTTGGAGGAAACACCTGAGATGAGTCCTGAAGGACAGTAGGATTTTTCTTTTCTTCTTTTTTTTTTTTTGAGATGGAGTCTTGCTCTGTCGCCAGGCTGGAATGCAGTGGCGTGGTCTCGGCTCACTGCAACCTCCACCTCCTGGGTTCAAGCGATTGTCCTGCCTCAGCCTCCTGAGTAGCTGGGATTACAGGCGTGTGCCACCACGCCCAGCTAATTTTTTGTAGTTTTAGTAGAGACAGGGTTTCACCATGTTGGCCAGGCTGGTCTCGAACTCTTGACCTTGTGATCCGCCTGCCTCGGCCTCTCAAAGTGCTGGGATTATTGCGTGAGTCACCAGTAGGATTTTTCTTTCTGTTTTCTCCACTTTCCTTCTCTCTTGACTTTCCACTATTTTTCCATTTCTTTCATAAATCCTAATGGCAATGTTATGCCTTACAGTGAGACAAGCAACAGTGACACAGACTGGAAACAGCAGAAAGGTTAAATATTTGAGGGATGACTTGAAGCCTTAGATGGTATAGTTGATTCTTTGAGATGGTATAGTTGAAATCTTCATTGATAGAGTCTGGTCTTTCATCTTAGAATTATTTTGTTTTATTTTCATTGGACAAGTTGGTAGATGTTTGTGAAGAAAAAAATCAGAAAACTATAGATGAGCAAAAATAATTACTTGCAGTCCCATAAGAATAGTTCTAATGGGATTGCAGTATAAAACTAGTTTTCAATCTATTTTTCCATTCAATAATCTGAGCATTTTTTTTTTTTTTATTTTTTTGAGATGGAGTCTCGTTCTGTTGCCCAGGCTGGAGTGCAGTGGCACGATCTTGGCTCACTGTAACCTCTGCCTCCCTGGCTCAAGCAATTCTCTTGCCTCAGCCTCCCAAGTAGCTAGGACCATAGGTGCATGCTGCCATGCCCAGCTAACTTTGGATTTTTTAGTAGAGATGGGGTTTCACCATGTTTCCCAGGCTGGTCTCGAACTCCTGAGCTCAGGCGATCCGCCCCTGCCCACCTTGGCCTCCCAGAGTGTTGGGATTACAGGCATGAGCCACCACACCCAGCCTATTAGGAGCATCTTTATGTGTCAATAAACCTCTTCATTTTTTGTAGCTATTAATATATGATCTTCTGTCATATGGTTGTACTCTCATTAACCAATGCACTCAAATTGGATATTTGAATTGCTTTGATTTTTTTTTTTTTGGCTATTCTAAAATGGTGTTGCCCTGAATTTGCTGGATAACTCTACCCTTTGTTTTCCACCTCTGTGGATAACCTCAGGATAACAATACTGTTCCCACCTGGGGTTGTGTGGTGGATGTGAGTTAACGCATGTGAAGCTCTTAGCACAAGTACAGTACAGTGCATAGCAGCCTAGATGTGCTTAGTAAGTATTAGCTGTTTTATTACTTTATAGCCCAGAGAGAGCTGTCTTTACACAGATCGTGGAGTAAATAGGAGAGCCTGGGAAGTGTTCTTTGAAAAGCTGCAGGATAAGGTGCAGGTAGGGGAAGGTGTGGGCTGGGGGCTCCCTAGGTTGAGTAGTTCCCCAGTGTTTTCTCATTTGTACAGTAAGCTTCCAGATGGCTAGGAGTCTTCTTCTTCTTCTTTTTTTTTTTAAATACACAGCAGAGGACACCAGGTGGTCACCAAAGACAAAGGGTCACCATTCCCTGACATCTAAGAATCTTTGCAGATGAGCTTCTGATCAGTCTGTGCAGTCATCAAGGCCAGTCTTTTCCCCACCACCCACAGCCTGTTCACTGGGAACGTGTTCTGGCTGGCTGAATATTCTTGCAAGGGCAGTTGACAAAAATCAGTTGTGCTCAGCCCAAGGGGCGACTGTCTTATCTTCAGGGATGTGGGAAGCTGGGCATGGAGGGAGCAAGTTCCACACCAGTACTTGCTGGCTCTGTGACCTTGGGCCAGCAGTTTCCCCACTCTGATCCCTGTCTCTGTAACTCTGAGGGGGACTAGAGGAGGTTAGGAGAATGGTATAGCACAGTGGTTAGCTCTGAACCCCATCTAACACAATGCCTTCCCTCCACTTGCAATGACCCTGTTGCATTGTATGCACTCTACTTTTCACATTGCAGAGGATCTTATTTATTTACTTGTCTCCACTAAAATGGAAACTTCCTGAGGGAAAAGGCCTTGCCTGTCTTGTTCTCTGCAGTTAACACCGGGGTCCAGCAATGCCACAGAGCCTCTAAATATATGTGTGTTGCATGAGTGAAATCTCAGAGCCTGGGTTCCAATCCTGGTTGCACCACTTGCTGTGTGACCTCGGACAAGTCACTTAAACTACACCTCAGTTTTCCCGCATAAAAATAGTAATTATTTTCAGTTTTCTCACTAGAAAAATATGGATTAGTAATCGTTCCTCTCTTATCAGGCTAAGAGGATCAAATGAGGAAATATCCAGCAAGCATTAAGCATACTGGTTGGTACAGAGCACACGAATGATAACAACAAACGTTTATGTAGCACGACGGCCAGCAGGCACTGATCTAAATGCATCGCCTATGTTAACTATGTTAATCTTCACTAGATTTTACGAAATCGGTACTATTATGCCATTTTACAGATGGGTAAACTGAGGCCCTGGGGTTAAATAATTTATCACTGTTATTTTACGTCTAAGGTTCCTTCCAAGCTCCCCGTGGGCGACCCTTCTGAAGAACCAGAAGGCACGCCAGGCCAGCGTCCGGCCCGGCCAGGACTGAAAGGGTCAGTCGGCCCGCGCACCAGTTACCGGAGGAGGCCGGCGGGCTCACAATGCCAGGAGCCAGGCGCCGGACGCTTTCTCGCCTCCCATCCACGCACACGCCCCTTCCTGTCACTGCCGGGCCCGGCCCCGCCCCTGGCTCCGCCCGCTGGCCAGGCGCTGCCAGAGTGGACGGTTCCAGAGGCATGCTAATGAGGGGGCGGGCACCGCAGCCCATTGGTTGTCCGCGGAGTGTCGGTGAAGTCAGCGCTGAGTCCCAGAAAAACAGAGCGGGGCCAGCTGCAGCGTGTAGTGCGAGTGGGGCGGACGCGCGCAGCCCGCCTGCCCAGCGACCAGCAAGGTAAGCCCGCGCCCGCCCGGCCGCGCTTGCCCGCTCGGCAGCGGCGGCGCCGGGGGTGTGCGCGGCCCGGCCCCCGCGGGCGGCGCCTTTGTTCAGCCCTCGGAGGAGGCGCATTTAAAGGACCAGCTGTTGGAAGGACTTGGGGGACCCCCTCCCCCAGAGCATCTCCCTATGGGCACAGGGAAAGCGGTGGTCCCCCGCGGTCGAACCGTCCATCCTGCCTGCTCGGCGGATCCCCAGTCTTTCAAGGGAAGTTCCCCAGGGTGCGGAGGATCTGGGGGCTTCCAGGGTTGGGTTTTTTTTTAATTTCCTTTTTTGGTGGGTGGGGGGTAGTGCGATCGTGGCCTCTGCTAGGAGAGAATGTCCGCCCGTCTCAGGGTGGCTGCAATATGGGTGGGTGGAGGAGACATCAAAGCCCGGATGGGTTTGTGCTGTAAAGTGAAACTACCAAGGAGGGGCACCTCTGCAGCAGCCAGAGGAAGGCGGAGGGAGCGAGCGGCAGGATGGAGGCATCTCAGGTGTGTTCATTCATCAGCATCCCCTGGAGAGGGCGGCGGGAGGGGCGCAAGGACGACGCGGCTGGCCGGACCCGCCTGAATGAACGGGGACGAGTATGCGCCGAGGACACCGCGCCTGCCCGTGCCGCCCGTGCCCCTTTTTCTCCCCGAGTGGCTGACAGCATCTTGCTAGGCAGCTCATCACCGACATGTACAGCAAGCAACTCCTTTCTCCGAATTCCCCGGGCATCCCCTGCTCCCACCTCGCTGCTTTCCGACGTGGCTTCCTTGATACGTGGTAGCGCCATTCAAGATAGAGGGGGAAAGAGACTTGAAGTCATTATGTTTCCTTCATGGGGGAATGTGCTGTCGAATTCTGCATCCCCATACATCCGCTGTCGTAAGATGGCTTTGAAATTCACCAGTGCCTGCTTTCTCCAGGCAGACAAGAATTTATTACGCTATTACATTGCTACATAAAAGCAGAAGGGATCCCACTGAGCGTGGCTCGTTTTATCCAGTCCTTGGGTTTTCCCAGCATGTTCTGGGCGAGCCTTTGGATTTTTGTTTTAAACACTGAGCGTTGGGATGCCCCTGTTGTCACAGGGTCGACCTGCTGAAATTGCTGGAATTGGTTTCACCGTCAATAGGAGGGAGGTTCATCTAGAGACATCATGGAACCTATCTGGCATGTCAGGCCTCTGACTCCATCTCTCCCCTCAACCCCCCGCCCCTGCCCAGCCCCCCGCGCCCTTTTTCCTCTTCACTCTCCTTGTGTTTTGAGCTCCTCTGCTTAGATTCAATTCTGTGTTTTTGGTTGAAAAGGTATCTTGGTGGTGATCGAAGAAAGGAGGGTTGGATTAAAAGTGGGGTGGGCAGCAGAGGGGTCAGCAGCATCAATGACAGAAAACAGATGATGGACATATCTACAGCCTTCAGACACCCATGAGGTAGATGGCTGTCTACAGAGTGAGGGGCATGTGTTTGGGCTGTGAGGGGGAGGGGTGGGGGAGGAGGATGCCCCCAGCAGTTTTCTGCCCCGCCCTCTGGATGCTGCCTTAAATAGCCCCTTGCCAACCAAGCTCTGATGTCTCCTTCTTGGCCTGAGGGGAAAGAAGGGAAGGGTTGGTCTGTTGGCACCTTTGCCCTAGGCACTGTTGGAGCAGATGGTTAGGAAACGGTTAGTTCTCCAGGGGTTGCAGAGAGCACATTTCTCAGCTCTGAGACCACTCCTCTAGTGACTTCCCTGCAGGGAATTAGCAACTGAAATGAAGTGCTGTCTACCCTCTGGGGTAAAGAGTTGGGGGGGTATTGTCATCTTGTGGACTATACCCACCTTGTTGGCCCTTTCCTTCTGCCTGCCTGCTTTCATTTGTTGTAGTTGGAGAGTTTCTGTAAACTTTTCAGAAGAGATTGGGCATATTGGGGAGTGGGTAGGAGTTATGGGAAAGGATGAGCAAATTCTTCTTCCTGGTAGAACAAAGCACTGCTCAGCTATTCCCGTCTCTCCCCTTCTCTAAAATAAGAGTTCAAAACAGATAGCAGAGTCTAGGGCTTTCTTTGCAAAGAATGAAAGGGCAGGGCCAGGAAAGAAAGTTTTTATTGTTCAGCATTGATAATCATCGGGTCATCCAAACTTATCTCCTGACCCCTCCCTGGATCTGGAGATAGATTTGCTGTAGAGGGCACTCTATGGTAATTTAGGATTTGACCTGTCTCTAGGAGAAAGGCGTGGATGGTCTCAAAAAGCTTTGGTGGAGGAGCTCTGGGCCAGAGGCAGGACAGCTGGCTTTGGTCCTGGCCACCAATCTTTGGGGTTTGGGCTTCTGCTCTCTGGGCCTGTGTCCTTGCTGGTGAAGTGGAGGATGATAGGGCAGAGGGTCTTCCAGGGTTCCTGACAACTCCCCTGTTCTTAGAGTCACAGTTTGTGATGGCATTTTCAGGTTCTTTCCTGTTTGCTAAACTGATAATAAATTCAAAGTATTGCACAATGGCGTGAAAGAAGCATTCTAGGACGCAGGCTTCTGTTGGATTCACATCTACCTTTTCCTTGATTAGTGTGATTGGTGAGGTTTTACTGGAAGTACATAAATAATTCCGAGCTAGAATGGCCCAGACTGAGAGGCACAGAGAGAGACCCCAGAGTGAGTGGTTGTCTGTGGGAGATGAGGATGCGATGATAGATTGCTGAGGAAAGGGAGTTTTTGTAATTTGTTCTCTTTCCCTGTGGATGTTTAACTTGCTGGTTTATTTATGGTTCTACAGGTGAACATTTACTTATCTAGAAGATGAGAGTTATAAAAGACCTCTGTGATTGCCATGTTCCGCCCCCTCCTCTGCCAAACTGAGGAATTTGAGGGGTTGGGAGGTTTGGCCATTTTTCCAAGGTCGCACAGCTAGCAAGACGTGGAGCTGGGGTGGGAACTCAGGTGGAGAGATTGTAGATCTTGTTTCCACATGTATCTGGGTTTTTTTGTTTTGTTTTGTTTGTTTGTTTTTGTGTTTTGGTGGTGGTGGTTGTTTTGAGACTGGGTCTCACCTGTCACCCAGGCTGGAGCGCAGTGGCACAGTCACAGCTCACTGCAGCCTCGACCTCCTGGGCCCCGGCAGTCCTCCTACCTCAGCCTCCGGGGAACTGGGACCACAGGCACACACTACCACACCCAGCTAATTTTTGTGCTTTTTGTAGAGACAGGGTTTTGCTGTGTTGCCCAGGCTGGTCTCAAACTCCTGGACTCAAGCTATCCGCCTGCATCAGCCTTCCAGCATGCTGGGGTTATAGGCTTGGGCCACTGCGCTGGCCTGTATGTATCTGTTAAGCCCCCTCTTCCTCTGAGAGAAAGGATCCTAAGATGGAATAGGAAAACATGAGGAATAAATAGGAGCACAAGAAGAGAGAGATTGAAGAAACAGACAAGAGAAAGGAGGAGGCTGGGGACAGGTTATGTGGGGAAGGGAAAAACACAGAAACCAAGCTTGGAGGAGAAAAGGATGGAGCTTGAAAGGGGGAGGCTCTATTGTCTCTGAAACAGCTGAGCTCTTCTGCAGCCCTTGGGCTGAAGTGAGGAGAGGTTTGGTAGACTAGAATGGGGGGTGGGGGAGTGGACTGAGAGTTCAGCCTCAACCTGAGACTCACTTGGAATCTCCTTGGGATTGCTGCTGTTGACCCTCAGATTGCAGAGTGTCGTGGAGGCTGCTCAGTTTCAGGGCCAACTGAGGCCTTTAGATCCATGAGAGCATGCAGAACGTGGACATGTGGAAAGTCAGGTGTGTGGGTGGTGATGCTGGCTGATGCTGAGGTGGGACTCAGTTCTGCTGAAGTCCCGGTTTTTTTGTAAATGCAAAACTCAAAACACTTTTCCGTGGGTTTCTTTTCCGTGCAAGCGGCATTTTCTCCTTGGATTTTCAACATTTGCTTTGAACGTTTTATGAGATGGTGTTTCACATACTCCCTTTTCAGAGGAGATACTTGGAGATGAATGATCTACTGAATTGTGGCTCATTTGGGGGAGCTTCTGGCTTGTGACCTAAGCTAAGCCTCAGAATTTTCAATGAGCAATTAAAGAGCTGCGAACAGTGGTTGACTAGAGCATTAACCATTCGAAGGCAAGGATAAAGGGTGATAATAGTTCAAGGTCTGGAGCTATAGCCAACAGCTGGCCATGAACAATGTAATTGACTTTGGCTAACTCTTCAAGCCCAAGGAAGTATCTCTGTGGGTCCTTTGGTGGCTGCCCGTTTTTGTGTGCGGTTAGGCATGTGGGCCCGTCCTTGAATCTTGCTGTCCCCCATTCTTCTTTTCCTACGTCTCCCTCCTCTATCCATTTCTTTTTCTTACCTCTTTCTCCTTGCCCTCCTCCCTCATTCTTTCCTTATTGTCAACAATATATCTTTGCAGTTTCTTTTAATCTCTTGCCATTAAAATTTAATGTTCTCTGTTCTTCATTTCAAATCAGTTGAGGGCCAGGCACGGTGGCTCACACCTGTAATCCCAGCACTTTGGGAGGCCGAAGCGGGTGGATCACCTGACGCCAGGAGTTCGAGACCAGCCTGGTCAACATGGTGAAACCCCGTCCGTCTCTACTAAAAATACAAAAATTAGCTGGGTGTGGTGGTGGGTGCCTATAATCCCAACTACTCAGGAGGCTGAGGCAGAGAGAATTGCTTGAGCCTGGGAGGTGGAGGTTGCAGTGAGCTGAGATTGCAGAGTGAAACTGCATCCAAATAAATAAATAAATAAATAAATAAATAAATAAATAAAATCAATTGAGTTCAGTCTTTTTCGAATGTGTATGTGTTTTACACACAAAACAAAAAAGAGGCAAATGAACCAAATCCAACTAAATTGCTTTTTACTTCTGTGTGGCCTTCCATTGATTTATCCCCCCCACTTCTTCTGTGGTCAGCAGTGGCTTTTTATAGAAAAAAAAGTTCCCAGGTCTCTGTCATGCGGTTATTGTTTTTACAACAATAGAAAAAAGTTTCCACCCTTGTATTGTGGACCACAAGGGACACCCTCTCTCAAGGGGTGTACCCTGTTTCTAGGCTTCCTTCCATGGAAAAAGTGTCTTTAATGCATTCTGTAACAGAGGCCTGTACTGTAAGGGCTAGGGCTGCTGATGGCAGAGGTGGGGCTCTTCTCAGTGACTGCTGTATTGCTTAGAATAGGGGCTGGCAGGCTATGGCCTAGAGAGCACATCTAGGAAGAATTAGCATCATTGTTTTCTCTGTTTCCTCAGGCTGAGCTAACCTAACTGGCTGTAGCAGGACCCAGACCCTTTTGGAAAAGAATGAGATGCTTGTTAACTTTCTGATTAGTGTTGAGTGGGACCCAAGGTATGCCTTCCGCCCACCTTGGGAGGGTGGGCACCCACCAGCAGTTGCTGGTGTAAAGTCCCCAGATGCTTTGATGGATGGATGCTGTACCGCTTTATGCTTTTCTTCCGACTCTAATTAGTTACAGAGAGGATTGACTCTTGATGCTCAGTGGTCAGCAAGTGCTTTAGAATCTAAAGTGGGCCCGCAAACAAGAAGTCACCTTGAAGTTTGCAGTTTTGTATTAAAAAATCACATGAGTTTTGTATTCTCTGTAATATATCTGTGCTGGTTTTAGTATAAAAGTATTTAAGTTGCTTTACTGTTGAATACAATTGATGTTCTAGGAAAATGTGTTTATCGTGGGCCCTCATTTGTCCCAGCCCTCCCTAAATATGTGTATCAGTCCCATACCCCAGCTGAAGAAGCCAGGGATAGGGTAGGCATCAAACCTGCTGGTGCTGAGCCTCCATGCTTTCCTGCCGGCTCTGCCAAACCACCAGATGCCCAATCATTCCCTACTACACGTCCCCAAAGGCCAGGCCCCCCTGCCCCTCCCACCAGGACTGGTTCCCTCACCAGAAGGCTTTTTTCTGCGTTTCCTGGCTGATGCCTTCTTCCCTCAGACTCCCCTCACATCTTAAAGAGATGCCTTTCAGCCGGGCATGGTAGCTCATGCCTGTAATCCCAGCACTTTGGGAGGCCGAGGCAGGTGGATCACCTGAGGGCAGGAGTTCACAACCAGCCTGGCCAACATGGTGAAACCCCATCTCTACTAAAATTACAAAAAAGTAGCTGGGCATGGTGGCGCACGCCTGTAGTCCCAGCTACTCAGGAGGCTGAGGCAGGAGAATCGCTTGAACCCAGAAAGTGGAGGTTGCAGTGAGCTGAGATCACGCCATTGCACTCCAACCTGGGTAACAAGAGCGAAACTCTGTCTCAAAAAAAAAGAGATGCCTTTCTTCTTGCGTTCAGCTTTCTACTTCTGTTGTTATTGCTGGTTCTCTTGTCTGTTTCCTCCCCCATATTGTGAGTTCTAGGAATAGAGTGAGTCTGTGTTTCTTCTCTTTTTAAATTAAATTTTAATTTGTATAAAAATTTCGCATATATATGTGTGTGTGTGTGTGTACACAGAGAGTTTCTTTTTTGTTTGTTTTGAGACGGAGTCTCCCTCTGTCACTAAGGCTGGAGTGCAGTGGCGTGATCTCAGCTCACTGCAACCTCCGCCTCCTGGGTTCAAGTGATTCTCCTGCCTCAGCCTCCCGAGTGTCTGGGACTACAGGAGAGCACCACCACCCCCGGCTAATTTTTTTATTGTTAGTAGAGACAGGGTTTCACAATGTTGGCCAGGCTGGTCTCGAACTCCTGACCTCAAGTGATCTGCCTATCTCGGCCTCCCTAAGTGCTGGGATTACAGGCATGAGCCACCGTGCACCCCTGCCCCACACAGAGTTTTGAAAGTCAAATAGGCTGGGTGTGGTGGCTCATGCCTGTAATCTATTGGGAGGCTCAGGTGGGCAGATCACCTGAAGTCAGGAGTTTGAGACCAGCCTGGCCAACATGGCAGAACCCCGTATCTACTAAAAAAACACAAAAATTAGCCAGGCATGGTGGTGGGCACTGGTAATCCCAGCTACTCTGGAGGCTGAGGCAGGAGAATCGCTTGAACCAGGGAGGCGGAAGTTCAAGGGAGTGCAGTGAGGGAACCAGGGAGTGCAGTGAGCTGAGATCGTGCCACTGCACTCCAGCCTGGGCAACAGAGCCATACTCCGTCTCAAAAAAAGAAAAAAAAAAAGTCAAATAATACTACTAGAAAATATATAAAGGCTGGCTGGGCGCAGTGGCTCATGCCTGTAATCCTAGCAGTTTGGGAGGCTGAGGCCGGTGGATCACTTGAGGCCAGGAGTTCAAGATTAGCCTGGCCAACATAGTAAAACCTCATCTCTACACAAAATACAAAGAATTAGGCATGGTGGTTAGGATGTAGACATCTTTGAGGGGCTGCTGTTACTCTGTTTACAACAGTTACTTCTAATGCACTGAGCTATTTCTCCTGAAATTACTGTCGTATTTATTGTTACCTGTTTACAACGCTGTTTTCTGATTGTTCATTTTAGATGTTATTTTTGTTTTTCCTTATTTTTGTTTTTGTAGAGACAGGGTCTTGCTATGTTGAGACTTTGCTTGAGGCCAGGGTGGACTTTTAACTCCTGGCCTCAAGAACTCCTACCTCGGCCTCCTAAAGTTCTGGGATTACAGGTTTGAGCCTAGAGGTTACTTTTAGATGTTTTGTCTTGATGTCTTACTATGGATTGGAGCCTCTCCTCTGCTCCCCAATACTTCCCTTTTGCCCTATTCTTTCATTATAGATAAATCACAATTTTTGATTACATTGATATTTGGTGCTGACATTATTTTGGCTGTGTAAATAGTGTTCATGACAGAGCCATATAGTATACTATAATATTTTCTTTCTTGTACATTTTTTGAGTTAATAATTATCTTACATTTTCTGTTTACTTAGTTTCTATGTACTTGTTGCTAATTTGCAAAGTATCTGACAGCATCTTAAAACATTTGTTTTATAACATGTGTTCCTGTTTATTTATTTATTGAGATGGGGCCTTGCCCTGTCCCCCAGGCTAGAGTGCAGTGGTGTGATTGTAGCTCACTGCAGCCTTGACCTCCTGGGATCAAGTGATCCTCCTGCCTCACCCTCCTGAATAGCTAAGACTACAGGCACCACCATGTCCAGCTAATTTTTAAAGTTTTTTGGTAGAAATGGAGTTTCGCTAGATTGCCCAGGCTGGTCTCTAACTCCTGCCCTCAAACAATCCTCCCTCCTCAACTTCTCAAAGTGCTAGGATTACAGGCATGAGCCACTGTGCCTGGGCTTGTTCCTTTTTATTTTATTACTGTTTTTTTTTTTATTTTTTATTTTTTTACACTCCTTTGGAGACTTCCCTCCTATGGGTCTCCATTCTCTCTCCTTTGTCCTTGCCCATTGACCTCTAGGTCTGTGGCATGACTCATTCTGGGAATTTCCTCACCTTATCCTGGGTGAAATCCTGTTTCCTCTGTTGATTTATTCCTCCACAAGTTTCTGAGAGAGGGTCTGTGGAAGTTGATCATTTTAAGCTTGCAGGTCTGAAAATGTTCGTATTCTACATTCATATTTGATTGGTGATTTGATTCATCTAGAATTTGAAGTTGAAAGCCATTTCCGTTAGAATTTTGAAGCCATCATTCCACTGTCATCTAGGTTCCAATATTACTATCAAAATTTGGATACCATTCTAATTCTTGATCATTTATGGATAACCTGCTTTTTCACTGAAAGTTTTTAGGATCTTCTTTCTTTTCCTGTATTTGAAATTTCCTTGCTTTAAAAATGATTGGCCTGGGTCTTTGGTGTGTGCCTTTTTTTTTTTTTTTTTTTTTTTTTTTTTTGAGACGGAGTCTCACTCTGTTGGCCAGGCTAGAGTGCAGTGGTGCGGTCTCGGCTCACTGCAACCTCCGCTTACCAGGTTCAAGCGATTCTCGTGCCTTGGCCTCTCAAGTATCTGGGATTACAGGCGCGTGCCACCACGCCTGGCTAGTTTTCCCATTGTTAGTAGAGACAGGGGTTTCACCACATTGGCCAGGCTGGTCTTGAACTCCAGACGTCAGGTGATCCGCTGCGGCCTCCCAAAGTGCTGCAATTACAGGTGTGAGCCATTGCATCTGGCCAGTGTGTGCCTTTTTGATCTGAAGATTGACGTCTTTCAGTTTGGGGAAATTTTCTTAAATAGATATCTTTTAATAATTTCATTTTCTCCATTTTCTGTGTTTTGTCTTTGGAATGCCTATTAGTTGAATGTTGGACTTCCTGTATCAAGTTTATAATTTTAAAATGTTTTATTTCCTTTTTTCATTTTATTATATTTTTGTCTTACTTTCAGAGAGCTATCTTCAGCTTTATCTTCAACCCTTTTCCATTTTAAACTTTGTGCTTTCATGTATTTATATGAAACATATTTGCATGTTTTACTTTCTAAGAGCTCTCTAGTTCTCTGAACACTTGCTTTTCTTTTTTAGATGGCATTCTATTCTTGTTTCATGGGTGCAGTAAATTCCTTTATATTAGCGTTTTTTTTGGATGGTTTTCTGCTGTTGCCTGCTGTCCCTTGGAAGATGTTGTTTCCTCTAAGTCCCTTTTTCCACTTGTTTTGGTTACTGTATCTTCCATTGCAGCTATCCTTCCATGCATGCTGATCCTTGATTGTCTATGTATATTTTAAGAATGGACACCGAAATGCTGATTGGGCATCAGTGCCACAAGGAAGGGACTTGTTAACTTCATTGTAGAGTGATCCAGCAGAGAGCCCCCTTTTTCTCTACTGGAGCAACCTAGATATCAGCGCCAGTAGATCTTTTCTCTGGGGCTTTCCTGGATAGGGCTTTCTTGGAGAGGATTTTACCTGGGTGTGGGTAGGGTGGGGTGGGGTGAGTAACAGCCTGGCCTTCTTGGATTCTGGGAGCCTCCATGGGGAAAGGGGCTAGGTATTAGTCTGTTTGATATGCAGACTTTCACTCAATCCCTGGGTCTTTTGAAAGTTGCCCCCACCCACCATCCCTCTCTCCCATCTCTCTGCCTCCCTCAGCTGTGTCCCTCCCTCCGCTGTGTCTCTGGTGTAAGTTACCTGATCAGTGGATCTCCACCTTCTGCTGGCTAAGGCAGGGAAATCACCAGGCTGAGAAGATTGCAAGAGGACCCTGGGTCTGACTGCTCTTTGTACCAACTTGCAGGCAAGTAGGCACCCTTCTTTTTAGCCCCACCCTGTTTCCCTTTAGAGTCCTTGGTGCCTCCAGTTCCTGAGCCGTCTCTGGATTCTGTGCCATGAGTTGGGTACTTGTTTAGTGGCTCCTGCCCTGCTTGCACTTAGCAGAGCAGACAACGCAGAAACCTAAATCAGCTACTGCATGGTGGTCAGCTCTCCACTGCTGTTGACATAGCTCATCTGCTGGGGTCTCTTTTTCATTAAGAAACGTATCCATCTATTGTCCTTTTAGTGGGAGTCCAGAAGAGAGCAGAGATAAACATGGGTGTTCAGCTCTCTGATTTGACCAAAAGTTTATTTCATTTCTTCATTCACACACTTAAATTTGTGCCTGATATAGGGTATATTCTCAAGAAATGTTTGTTAAATGATTGAATGCCTGTTCCTAAGATGATATGCGTACATTTAGTCATCAGATTTCAAGAGACCCAAACATAGAGTGTTACAAAAATAAATCCGTTGCTTATTCTGAGATAGACATAATAACAGGCAGCAGATCCTGCCTATTCTCCCCATGCAGTGGAGGATAAGACACATTGGGAGGGAGACAGTGTTCCAGAGTGTTGCTGTCTTCAGCCCTGTCAGTAACTACCACGAGTCACTTTGAGAAGTCCCTTAACCTATCTGGACCTTGGTTTTCCCAGCCTTACAATGAGATGTTGGTCAGGGTTTGATTCGGTTCTGTGCATTGAGCACCTGCTGTGTGCAAGCCATGGTGATGGGATTCTCCACGTGTCTCTTCTAAGGCAGCCAGTGTGGTGGTTTGTATGTGTGTTTGTTTTGGCATGGGCCACACTGAGTTGATTGTGTTTGGTTTCTATGTCTTTCTCCTGGCTTAGTTCAGCGCCTTGTACAGAGTAACTCCTCTGCACATTTTGACTCTCCCTTTTTCTAAACCGAGGGCTCCTTGTGAGCACCACATCACCATCCTCTGTATCTCCTGTGTCTGCCACCGTGGTTGGTACAGAGGGGGTATGTAGGAAATACTGGATTTTTCCACTGAGGAGTGGAAAAGAACTATGGGCTTGGAGAACAAGGCTAGCTTGTTGAGGGCCTAGCTGCACAGTCCCTGGCCCACTTATGGAGTTGGGGGACTCAAATGCATTAGTATTAAAATCAATGGAGACAGCAATTCTGGACCCCAGCCCTGACAGTAGAGGATTGTTTTCTCCCAAACAGATAGTAGTCATATATTTGTTTCAAACAGCACAGTGGAGTGGAGGAAGACTGTTGTTACCAGTTGAGATCAGATTCATCTTAACCATGAAAATGAATTATAGATGTATCCCTGCATTAAGGTGTTTAAAAACATTTAAGTGTTTTTTCATAACTTCTTTTGGTTTTCCCACACTTGTGAGTTTATGTGCCAGGACTAGTGACTAGAAATTTTAGGGAGATTGATTTAGTTCAGTGGAAGACATTTTTTATTGTAAGAGCAACTCCCTACCAGACTGCATTAGGAAGCCCTGAATTCTGTGTCAAGCCGAGGCTAAATGTCCACTCGCCAGGGAACATGAAGAATTGATGCCTGTGTGGGAGATGAGGTACTATTAGAGCACCTGTAAAGTCCTTTGCTTTTGATTTGTTCATCAAATAGTTATTGAGCACCAGTTATAGACCAGCGTCCATGCTGGGCTCTGGGAATATAGCAGCGAACAAAGAGAAATGGCACCTACCCTCTTGGAATTTATAGCCTAGAGCTGAGCTGTCCAGCATAGTAGCTACTAGCCACATGTGGCTATTGAAATTAATTAGTTTGAAATACCATTAAAAATTCAGCTTCTCAGTCATGCTAGCCACATTTTGAATGCTCAATAGGCACGTGTGGCTAGTGACTGCCCTGTGGTCAGCATGGGCAGTTGTAGAGTGTTTCTGTAATCTCAGGAGGATCTCTTAGGCAGGCTGATCATAGAGCTAAGATTCTGTGTTTCTAGATCACATTTATGATTAGCATTTCATGGTGGAGGCAACTGAGGCACAGAAAAGCCATTTGCTTGAGGTTATGTGGCTGGATGGGACTGAGCTAGGAACAGGTCTCTTCTCTGAGT
Source organism: Macaca mulatta (assembly GCF_049350105.2). Taxonomy (NCBI): domain Eukaryota; kingdom Metazoa; phylum Chordata; class Mammalia; order Primates; family Cercopithecidae; genus Macaca; species Macaca mulatta. The sequence continues at coordinate 107,568,066 of NC_133414.1, read as the reverse complement.
GTGGCTCTTCTCTCCCTGAGGTGAGGTAGGGCAACTGAGAGTGTAGTCTTTGCACTCAGGCTGCCTGGGTTCAATTCCTGGCTTTGCTACTTCCTGGATTTGGGTCTTAGGGCAAGTCACTGCCCTGTGTGCCTCAGTTGTGTCACCTGTGAAATGGAGGAAGTAATAGCAATAGCACCTGCCTCACAGGATTGCAGGGAGGTTTAGATGATCCAGTCATTCCAGTCTTTAGAACTGTGGGCTGGGCGTGGTGGCTCACACCTGTAATCCCAGCATTTTGGAGGTCGAGGTGGGAGAATCACTTGAGCCAGGAGTTCCAGACCAGCCGGGGCAACATAGGGGAGACCCCCATCTCTACAAAAACTTGAAAAATTAGCTGGGTGTGGTGGTGCAAGCCTGTAGTCCCAGCTACTTGGGAGGCTGAGGTGGGAGGATCTCTTGAGCCTGGGAGGTTGAGCCTGCAGTGAGCCATGATCACAGCACTATACCACTCCAGCCTGGGCAACAGAGCAAGACTCCATCTCAACAACAACAAAGCACTATACCAATCCAGCCTGGGCAACAGAGCAAGACTCCATCTCAACGACAACAACAACAACAAAAAAAAAAAAAAAAAAAGGAAAGAAAAGAACTATGCCTGACACATAAATAGTAATCACTCAGTGAATTCTGATTACTATTATTGAGACTGAGAAGGGGACAGAAGGTATAGGGAGAGCCAAGGAGGCATTTTCAAACAGCAGAGTGGAGGGGAGAAAGACTGTTGTCAGGAAAGGCTATGCTTTTAGAGCTGACTGACTACCTGGGGAGGGATATGTAATGGAATGTTTCTCAGCCAGGGGCTGCTTTAGTCATGCAAGCTGATGTGAAAATGCCAGTATGTCCACGAAGCCCTCTGAGTGTCACAACGGGTCACTGGTCCTCTGAATAAGGATCCTTTCAGTGTCTCTTTTCTCCTGGCTTGCCTGCACTCAGGCTGGTCCCCACAGCCCTTTCCCCTGTCCCCATACATTTTTTTCTCCCCTCACTACATCTCCATCATGGAATGGGTGGGACATTTACCATCACCCCTGTGGAGCAGAGGGCTGCATTGAAGGAATGCAGAAGAGAGCAGGGACAGAAGCCCAGCTGGGCCCTGGTATTTTCTTGGAGGTTTCTATCTCTTGTTGGTGTCATTCCCTCTGTTGCTCAGTCTTTCACAGTGTTCTAGGGGTGCTCCATTTTGCTGGATGAAGAGACAGAAAGCTCTGATGTTAGCCCCAGGGATGGGAGGGTGCCCATTGGGTAGGTAAATCTCTGCTTATATGTGGAACTTTGGCTTAAGAAATTATTTATTTATTTATTTTTTTGAGACAGCATTTTGCTCTTGTCGCCTACGCTGGAGTGCAATGGCATGATCTCAGCTTACTGCAACCTCTGCCTCCCGGGTTCAACCTCAGCCTCCCGAGTAGCTGGGCTTACAGGTGCCTGCCACCGCACCCAGCTAATTTTTTGTATTTTTTTTTTTTGAGACGGAGTCTCGCTCTGTCACCCGGGCTGGAGTGCGGTGGCGCTATCTCAGCTCACTGCAAGCTCCGCCTCCCGGGTTCACGCCATTCTCCTGCCTCAGCCTCCCGAGTAGCTGGGACCACAGGCGCCCGCCACCACGCCCGGCTAGTTTTTTGTATTTTTTAGTAGAGACGAGGTTTCACCGGGTTAGCCAGGATGGTCTCGATCTCCTGACCTTGTGATCCGCCCGTCTCGGCCTCCCAAAGAATTTTTTGTATTTTTAGTAGAGGTGGGGTTTCACCATGTTAGCCACGCTGGTCTCGAATTCCTGGCCTCAGGTGATACACCTGCCTAGGCCTCCCAAAGTGCTGGGATTACAGGTGTGAGCCACCGCGCCCAGCCAAGAAGTACTTTAACAGAGCAGTCTCATCAACAGTGTAGACATGGCCCCCGCCCTGCAGGAGTTTATTTCTTTGTGAACACCCAGAGGGCAGGGCTCTCGTCTTCCCCAACAGACATCAACAGTGCATTTCAGGCTATGAAATAGGAAGGTTCTAGTATGATACAGTGTCTGTGGAGGTGCAGGTAGTGAGGGTGCTCTAGAGGTACATAATGGATGTGGCAGCTTGCCTCACCCAGGGGAGGCACACAGGGAAAGTACTATAGGCCAGAGATGTATCTGAGGTCAGGTGTCTAATAGTGACAGACCCTGGGCTGACCTGTGAGGAGACTGTTCCTAGCAAGCCTGATTCTCAGCATGACATAGAAATACAGGTTCTCCCTGATTACCAGTGATCAGGAGTATTGAGTGCTTGGCTGGGTGCGGTGGCTCACGCCTGTAATCCTAGCACTTTAGGAGGCTGAGGTGAATGGATTGTGTGAGCTCAGGAGTTTGAGACCAGCCTGGGCAATATGGTGAAACTCTGTCTCTAATAAAATAAAAAAAAATAGCCAGGTATGGTGGCATGCGCCTGTAGTCCCAGCTATTCGGGAGGCTGAGGCATGAGAATTGCTTGGACCCAGGAGGCTGAGGCACAAGAATCACTTGAACCCAGGAGACAGATGTTGCAGTGAGCAGAGATCATGCCACTGCGCTCTAGCCTGGGAGACAGAGCAAGACTCTGTCTCAAAAACAAACAAACAAAAAAGAAGTATTGAGTGCTTGAGGCTTCACCTATGGTACAGTTTGGATGTGTGTCCCCACCCAAATCTCATATTGAAACGTAATTCCTAGTGTTGGAGGGGCCTGATGGGAGGGGATGGGATTGTAGGGGCTGTTTCTCATGAGTGGTTTAGTATCATCCCTTTGGTACTGTCCTCACGATAGTGAGTGAGTTCTTGTGAGACCTGGTCATTTAACAGTGCGCAGCACCTCCCTCTTTGCTCTCTTGCTCCTGCTGTGGCCATGTGCCATGCCTGCTCCATGCCTGCTCCATGCCTGCTCCTCGCCTGCTCCTCCTTCACCTTCCGCCTTGATTGTCAGTTTCCTGAGGCCTCCCTAGAAGCCGAGCAGATGCCAGCATCATGCTTCCCGTACAGCCTGCAGAATCATGAACCAATTAAACCTCTCTGTTTATAAACTACCCAGTCTCAGGTATTTCTTTATAGCAATACAAGAAAGGACTGATACAGCCTGTAACTGGCTTTGCCAGTTCATTCCTGTTTGGACCTTGACCTTCCATCATCTTGGGTGGTGGTCTAGCTTATAACAGTTATGATAGGAGTGGGTGCTTAGTAGATCCCGGAATTGTCCTTCTGTTTACATGTCAGTGTGAAAGCTCATTACACATTTATATAATGGCTCATGCATTGATTATTAACATCAGCCTGTGGGCTGACCTTGGTTTCCTGGTATGAAAGGCCACTAGGAAATTCCTTGTGAATTTCAGTTTCTCTTATTGCCTGGAGTCTGTGAAACCTGGTGGCTGAGCATACAAGCAGTATGTCTGACGTGTAAAAAGATAATTCATTTGCATATTGCTTTTCTCCACTTAGAATTTGTCTTTAGTTGGGGCAGATCCAGTGTTGGGTGACTGTTTCCTGTGAGCATAGAATTATGGCCAGGGGTTGTAATTGCTTTTAACAAATTGACAGGGAGGAAAATGGAACTATTTGCCTGGTACATTGATGTGAGGGAGTCTTTCCAGTGCTGCTGTAAGATATACAATGCTGACTCTTCGGGGCTTGGGCCTTTCTTTCTCTCCCTTTTTTTTTTTTTGAGATGGAGTTTCACTTTGCCACCTAGGCTGGAGTACAGTGGCACGGTCTCGGCTCACTCTAGCCTCTGCCTCCTGGGTTCAAGTGATTCTCCTGCCTCAGCCTCCTGAGTAGCTGGGACTACAGGCACCTGCCACCACTCGTGGCTAATTTTTTGTGTTTTTAGTAGAGACGGGGTTTCATCATGTTGACCAGGCTGGTCTTGAACTCCTGATCTCAGGTGATCTGCCCACCTCGGCCTTCCAAAGTGCTGGGATTATAGGTGTGAGCCACCACAGGGCCTTTCTTTGTAGACAGTGCACACAGGAGGCTGGTGATAGGAGACTGGGCAGAGTGTAGAAGCCAGGGATGAGGTAAGAAAGGCTGGAACTGGAGCTGGGAGATCTGAGTCGCTGCCCCAGTGGCCTGGCCAGTGGGGAATGTGGGTGGAGAGGTGAGGTAGGAGTGGGAACTGCTTTTAAGCAGGACAAAGTGAAAAGAGGCTCTGGAGAAAGAAAGCAAAATCCCAACAGGGACAGAAATGAGAGTAGCTGGAGAAAGCTGGGGCTTGGGAGAGCTGAGGGCCTAAGCAGGGTTTGGTGGTGGTTGCTGAAAGTCAAGTTGCCAGGTCCATGAACCGAGGCCAACGCAATGTTAGGCCTTTTAGGACTATTCTGTGTCTGCTTCACAGGGCCTCTATGTTGGACGTGGTACATTAGAGAGCCAGCAATGGCAGGTGTAAGGGGGCGAGGCCCCCTAGGAACTGGGAAATATTAGTCATGCCTGAGCACTGATAGAAGATACGGCTTCTCATCAAGACAGCTGCTCTGGGAGGAGGCTCTGCAGCCGCCAGCCTGCATTACAGTTTATGTTCTTGGTTTTGTCTTTAATTATTAAAGGCATGGGCTATTTAAATACTCACCTGAAGCGTCATTGTGAGTAATTTTCCCTTCCTGGGGTCAAAGATGCTCCAGCAGGGAAGGGATTTGGTGGCCTATGGTTCTGGGTTCTCCAGGTGCTTCCCTCAAGGATGCAAGGATGTCATGAGGACATCGTAACATGCCCTTGACAGTAGGGTGCAGACCGCCCTGGGCTGTCTTGCAGATTGGCATTTATTTTGAGTGAGTCCTTCATTTGAGGAGTATAGGGTGTTCCCTTTTGTTGTAGGCAAGGAAGAAACAGTGTTGTTAGAAGATGTAAAATATTTAACACTCTCTTTAAAAAATTAACTGTCCAGGAGTCTTTGATTAGTAGTGCCTGTGGCAACATGCGTGGTTTGCAGGAGTGTCTTCTCAGAGTCCCTGGGCTCCTCAGAGGGGTGATGTGGGGGTCCATGGGTTAGGGGTGATGTGGGGTCCAGTCTTGGGAGGGCTGTCTGGGAGGCCAAGAGCCTGCCTGTTCTGCCTGGCTTAGAGGCTGGGCAGTAGCGGGGCTGAGCCACTCCCTCAGAGGGTAGTAGTCGAGTGTGGTCTGTTTTGACAAGTGGAGAGGAGTGAAGGGGAGAGGGAAAGCTCGCCGTCCTTCTTGGCTTGCTGAGTTTATGCATTTGTTTTGTTTTGCTGGCCTCTGTTAGTCCCTGGTGCCTACCATTCTCCGTCTAGCCTCAGGACTTTTGCACGTGTGGTTTCCTTAGCCTGGAGTGTGAAGGCAGCCTTCCTCCCTTACCTGGTTAGGGCCTCTTACCCCTCAGATCTCACCTGGAGCATATGTTCTGGGGAAATTATCTCTGGTCCTGCTTCCTAGGTGACACTCTCCTGTTTGAGGGCTCTTATGGTTCAGTGGTCTTTGTTACACTTGTTTGGAAAATCATTGTTTGCCCACCCTACCAGCCTGTAGGGTTATGACGACAGTGGTCAGGGCTCTTTCTTGTCACTGGTATGTCCCCAGTAACTAGCATGGGCCTGGCCTACAGAGGGGCCCCGCTATCTATTAAGTAAATTAATTCATTGTTTCATTTATTGTGTTTTGGGTTCGGTAGAGATCCTGGGAATACAAGGAGAATAGAACACCCCTGCTGTCCTCACCAAGTTCCTAAACCAGAGCAGTGGATAAGCCGTGCTCAAGATAGCCATGGAGGGCAGGAAGAAAGCTTTATCAGTCGGAGTTCTGTTTATGCTTTAACTAAAGGAAAGACTTAGCTTTCCTATGTATAGGAGTACAGATTTTATAATTACTTTGTAAGTATCCTCAAAACTATTTCACAAATAGGAAGGTGTGATCAAAAAGTTTGGAGACTACTGGTCTGAAGGGAGAGGCAGGCAAATGAAAGGGTAGTTTTTTTTTTGAGACGAAGTTTCTCTCTTGTTGCCCAGGCTGGAGTATGATCTCAGCTCACTGCAACCTTCGCCTCCCAGGTTCAAGTAATTCTCCTGGCTCAGCCGCCCAAGTAGCTGGGATTGTAGTCGAAAGGGTTTTTATGCCAAAGTGTGATGAACAATATGTTAGGGCAAGTACAGGGTACCATGAGGGCATGTGGGCTGGGGGGTGAGCTGGAATCCAACCAGAGGACAAATGGACCAGCACATGCAGGCTTAGTGGATTGGGAGAAGGGCACATACTTTAGTAAGGCAGGAGGAGGGCTTGCTACTGGGATTGGGAGGGGTTAAGAGTTAGGAATACCAAGAGAGATGAGACTGGGCCCCTGCCTGCAGCACGGGCATAGTCTAGCAGTGGTGCAAATGTGCCTTAGGAGAGACACAGCATGCGGAATACTTGGCATTCAGAAGAGGGTAGATATTTTGCTTAGGAGGGATCGGGCCTGGTCATGCTTTAAAAATGGAACATGCTCAAGATCACAGAGGCCCCTCTGTTCATTGTAGAAGGGGAAGAGGAGGGCGCTGGAGGTTGACTTCAAGGCTCTTTAAAGCCCATCTCAGGAGAATGACGTTCTCCTTGGTCTCCTTCTACCCAGGGGGATTTTTATCGTAATGTGATTTAGACCCCTCCTCAGGTTTTATTTTGCAGGTTACAACATTGTATAGGAACAAGAAAATGGCATATGGTATATATAAATAAGCATATTTGGTGTGTTTACTTACCTGTGTAATCATGCACACTCCCTTCTTTTCTTTTTTTGTTTTCAAGTCCCAGGGCTTGAAGTAATTACGTAATTAGAATCCACAAAGAGTGTGGCTAGATAAGGTGTAATTAAAGAGGAAAGCCTAATTTTGGAAGAATGATAAGAGGTCATTTGACTCAGTCTGGGCCCAAATCCAATCTTGGAAGAACAGTGAGAGGTCATTTGGATGTAGGGAGCTTGAGGCCACCCCAGAGCCCAGACTGGCCTCAGAATTGGACAGATTCGGTTTCAGTTCACTGTGAAAGCCACTCATTGAGCATCCTTTTGGTATACGGTATTGTGGGAGGCCCAGCTATGAGTAAGGAACAGAAGTCCTAGATCTCAGGGAGGTAATGGGGGAATAGGGCCTGAGCATAAAGTGAAGAGATGACTCCTAGGGATGGGGTGGGGGGCGGTGTGGGGAAGGATTCATAGAACAGGTGGCATTTAACTTGTGCTTTGAAACATAAGGAGGGTTTCAAGAACATGGACAAGAACTTTCTGGGTCTGTTAGAGACACTCAGAGAATATTTGTGGAATGAATGCCAGGCTGAGGCTGGAGGTGGAAGGAACATGGCCATATCGATGGATGGTCATTTTGCAGTTTGGTGATGGGGTCAAGCTTGTACAGCTCAGACAGTGTAGTGACAACTCAGAGCCAGGAGGCCAGCAGGCTTGGGCGCTGACTGTGCAGTGGGGATTGTGTGCAGAGGAGTCAGAGAGCACTGTGGAGGTCATGGGAGGCCTCCGTGTGGAGGGAAACTTGGACAGAGCCTTGAAGGATCAATAGGAGGGAGGAAAAGGGAGAAGGGAGGACCCTCCAAAGGAGGGGAATGACATGGGTACCTAGAGAGGGATTAGAGAGGAGATCATCCCCGCAAGAGGGGAGGGGCACATACAGGAGCAGGGTGAAACCAGCTTGGCAGGGGTGGGTAAGACTGGTTTCTGGGGGTTGGGTGTGTTGGGCAGGATTGATCCAGTGGGATAGAGGAGCCATGGTAGATTGTTGGACAGGTGAGTGGCATGAAAAAGGCATGTTAGGGCCAGAAGAATCCGGCCCTGTTGGTGGGATGGGCTCTGGGGAGCTCAGCCTCAGCTCCTGGGCATGAGGTGGTAGGGACCAGGCTTGGGAGGTTGGGGCCATCTGCAATTTCTTATCATGGAAGGGTTCTGGTCTTGGTGCTGAGAGGATGCGAGAAGGCAAGGGAAGAGCTGGAGGTGTTTGCAAGGTCCCAGCCTGGGAGAATGGAGATACTTGAGACAGGAGGGGTACCAGCTATTGGGGAAAGAGGGCGTGAGTGGGGACTTGGTATATTGAGAGCCCCAAGAGCCCTGTTCTAACCCCTGGTTGTGATCTAGTGGAGAGACCTCAGGCCAGTCCCTTCATCTCCTGAGCTCCATTTCATTGTCAGCAGGAGTTGCTGCCTTTATGGTTCCATCTCACCTCAGTGCAGTAGTTGCAGCCCTGGGCTCAGGCAAGGGGAAGGGTCTAGGCTGGGGATTTGTGAGGCCATCCCTTAGAGTGAGAGAAGAAACATATTGTCCTGTTCCTTGTTCTGGAGCTGAGCAGCTTGGATGAGGAGTTGTGGGGAAGAAGGGGCTGTCCTGACTTAACCAGCCCATCTCAGGGTGGTTTTGAGACTCTTTGACGAAGGGGTGTATGACTTCTAAGCTTATGCAGATGTTGAGGTACGTGCAGTATTCTGGGGGCACAGCAGGGAAGGGGTTAATCTTCCTGAATTTGCAGAAAGGAAATTCTCAGGGTAGGGAACGAGTAGCTTGTGGACTCCTACCCAATCTCCACAAAGCTAGTCTTTGGGAAACTTAAGGCCTTGGGTCTTTAGAGACAGGGTCTACAGGGAGGGCTTCCTGGCAGAGGAGGACTTGGACAGAGCCATGAAGGATGAATAGTATGTTGGAAAGGAGAGAAGAAAGAACTTTCCAGAATGACATGGAGTTATAGTACAAAATTCACAGAATAGATTCCAGAAAGGAAGGCATACGTTTTTTGAATACCTAGTATGCCTACCAGCTCTGTTTGCCAGGTGCTTTCATGATCTTTGTCTCGTTATCTTTACATCATTTCTGCCTTTCTTATTATTAGCCCATGTTACAGATAAGGCAGTAGGATTAGAGGGGTGAGCTACTTTGCCCAGGGTCTCAGTGGTAGGGTGAGATTTCATTTTATTCAGATTTCTGACTCCAATGGCAACAAATACCCATGCCACTATATTCTGCTGGCACTCTGGTAATATAGGAAAAACAGATAGTGATTTGTCTACATGACTTTACTCCCAAGTTAAACAGTTACCTAAAATGCGGCTGCGGCTGCCACCCCTGCTGCAGCTTTGCAGTACTGTGCAAATCTTAGAGAGCAGTGATGGGAGGCCCTTAGAGCTCCTTGGAGTCTGAAACCCTCATTTATAGATGAGGAAACTGAGGCCCACAAAGGAGAAGAGAATGTGCCAAGGTCAGGGGCAGAATGGGAATGTTCTAGAACTAGAAGAGTCTGGAGACTTTGGCTTTTGTGGTTGTTTAAAGGCTTCCTAGGCTCCCTGTGTAAAAGTTTGTTTTTAGACAACAATGGGAACCTTTGTCTGGAGAGTTGGTCTGACCAGGGTTGAATATGAAAGGGGGTGTGTGTGTGTGTGTGTGTATGTGTGTGTTTCTTTCCTTTGCTTTAACCTCAGATGCCTTTGAACTAGCAGGAAGGATTCTTTCAGACCAAAGGTTAAGACTAAAGGCATTTAACAGGTGGAAAGAGCATAGGAAGGAGGGGGAAGATCAGAAGCCACAGAAATAGAAGACTAAACTCCAGGCTTGGATAAAAGGGATTTTCCAAGCCTGTAAATAATCACTAACATTTATTGAACACCCACTGTGCCAGGCAGTCTTTACATGTCCTTTTATGTAACTGCCATCGCTTCCCCATGAGGTAGGTGCTGTTTAATTGTTCCCATTTTGCAGATGAAGCAACTGAGGTTCCAAGAGTCTAAGTGACCTATTTAAAGTCATAGAATTAGTACAGTGTAGAACCAGGACTCCAACTCGCCAGATCCTAAGCTCTCCCTTTAACTCCCAAGGCATTTTATTGGACTAGGTGCTCCCAGGTGCCTGAGCTTATGAGGATATATGAAATAGCAAACTTAAGGAGGTCATCCTTTGGCAATAGTTCTCATGGGGACGCAGATTTTACCCCCGGGAGACATTTGGCAGTGTCTAGAGTCATTTTTGTTTGTCACAAATGTTACTGGCATATAATAGGTAGAGGCCAAGCATGCTTCTGAACATCTTAGAGTGCACAAGATAGCTCCTTGTAACAGAGTTACCCCAAGCAGAATGTCAGTAGTGCTGAGGTTGAGAAACTCTGGCCTTTGGGAACCTGGTTGTATCGTTACCACTCAGAGCACAGTGCTAGCGGAAAGTCCCATCTGAGGAACGTGAGTTCTTGCTTTAGCTCTAGAGACTTACATTGTACCTTACTGAATATTTATAGTTTGGGTTTGTCACTGACTGCGCCTTGATGGGCCAAGGTGGTGGGAGTGGTGTGTGGAGGCTAGAAAGAAAAATTCTAGCAAGGTGTGACCAGCCATGGTGGCCCAGGGCAGCATCTTAGTTGTAGCAGGTGAGAGGTGGTTGGGGTCCACTCCAGGCCACTGATAATTGATTTGCTTACTTCATGTGTAACTGAAATAAGAATCCAGATGCAGCTAATTGTGCTTTTGTAAAATTTATTTTTATTTTTTTGTGAGACAGGGTCTCGCTTTGTCACCCAGCCTGGAGTTTAGTGGCGCAATCACAGCTCATTGCAGCCTCAACCTCCTGGGCTCAAGTGATCCTCCTGCCTTGGCTTCCCAAAGTGCTGTAATTGTGCTGGTTTTTAAAAAATTAAATTATTGCTCTGACTGCTCAGCATCAGAAACCTCTGAGGAAGGGTTACATGTTGCAGATACACTCAGATACAAGTATGCTGCTTGCCAAATTCCTCTGTTACCAGGTACTGTTTAATCTAATGCTAGTCAGCCCCTATCCACTTGGAGAACTGCGCACAAATGTGGGGAGCCCCAGGACCCTTGGCTTTTACTGGAGCTTCCCATGCTGAACCCGTCAGTCAGAGCAGCCTCTCTCCTGAGGGCAGTGCCGAGGAAAGGGGCCACTGCGTTACCCTGACTGCTGTTGTGTTCCTTTCCCTCTTCCAAGTCAGACATGGAAAGGTGGCTCTGTGGGCATGTCTCAGATGGTGACCTCCCCAGGCCTAATTTCTGGCCCAGCAGCAGCCCCTCCCTCTGTAACACTGGTTGAGTGCTAGCACTGCCTTGCCAAGCGACTGCTCTGGCCACAGACACATACTTATGGCCCTGCCTTCACCCTGCCGGCCACTTCCTTTCTATCACCTGGGACTCACCCCGAGGCCTCTTTCACGAAGCTCTCTGATCATTCCAACTAACAGTGTCCGTTCTCAGGCACTCTCTGCTCCAGTGACTTCTTTGCTCTTTTTTTTTTTTTTTGGAGGCAAAGTCTCACTCTGTCCCCCAGGCTGCAGTGTAGTGGTGCAGTCATGGCTCACTGCAGCCTCAACCTCCCGGGCTCAAGTGATACTCACACCTCAGCCTCCCAAGTCACTGGACTGCAGGTGTGAGCCACCATGCTTGGCCAATTTTTTTTGGAGAGATGGGGTTTCGCCATATTGCCAAGGCTGATCTGGAACTCGTGGGCTCAAGTGATCCGCCTGCCTTGGCCTTGCAAAATGCTGGGATTACAAGTGTGAGCCCCTGCACCGGCCTCTTTTGGCTTTTTACCCAGTTGTTAAATTCTGAGTCTTTCCTGGATCACCTTCTGACCTCTCCAGTGGCCCAGCCACTCGCTAGCTATGTGACCACAGGGGAAGCAGCATAGCACTGAATCACTTCCCTTCCAGCATCGGGGTGGAATGAGAGTCATAGTTGTGGGACCTGGGGTGGTGTTCCTCTCAGGTCAGTGGAAATTCAGGTTCTCCTCTGATCTCATACAGATTAATAGAGAATTGAGAACTGGTTGTTAGCAAATTCTCTTCAGATTAAGTAAGTAAGCTTCTTTAATATTAATTCTTCACCTAGCAAATGTTTGTTGAATACGTGCTCCACCCAGGGGCGTGTGGTAGGTTCAGCAGGGGTGGGAAATAGACCTTTTTGGCCTTGCCTTCAAGGAGCTTACAGCCTTGTGGGGTGGTGGTTGTGTCTGTTCAAAACCATAACAGGGTAGCCTCTCCAGCATGTCACTCTGTGTCTTCCTTAGGACCAGTTATCACTGTTAGGTGAATGTACCTGCACCCCCACCCCCAACACTTGAATTAAAGTTCCGGGGAGATGGAATATTTTCAGTCTTATTCACCATGTGCCATAATAGGCAGGCAGTACATATTTGTTGGATGACTGCAGTAACGAATAGTACTAGTTAAATTGCGTTTTGAATGCATGATGAGATTTAGACCTACCTAGATGGGTAAGGGGGCATTACAGACTGGTGGGGGATGGGGTGGATGGAGGCAGGAGGAGGGACTGGCGCGAGCAAATGGACAGAGGCAGTGAAGCCCAAGGCATGCTGGGCACCTGCAGGCCCACTGTGATTAGACTATGTGGCACAGTCAGAATGCAAAAAGACTGTGAAGTAAGTCAGGCCCAGATGGTGGAGAATCTTGAATTCAAGCCGTTAGAGGGATTGGATTTATTCTGTATAGTAGGATGACCTTGTGGTCCGGTTTCCCAGGGTGCTTCGTCCCAGTGTGACCATTACTAGCGCCCTCTTTCCCTCTCAAGTGTCCTTGCTTGGATGATAAATTACATGATCTTGCCATCCTCAAGGTTGTTTGGCACGCCTGAAGGTTACACAGTGGGCCATGGTCAAGCTGGCCTTAGGAAGGTCAGTGTCCACAGTGCCTGCTGGAGCCTAGGGGCAGGAGATGAGATGTCCCCTGGTCTAGGCATTTCAGGCCTGAGCTGGAGGAGCTGTAGTGACTTCTGAAAGGAGGAGGTGGTTACAAACGAGACTGAAAATCCAAGTGACACCCACACATGGTCTCTAAAAAGGCTCCAAAGTGGCTCTTCCAAGATAGACCCATTCTAAAGTTCAGGGATCCCAGACAGGCATTTTTCTAACTTGAGGTTATGACTGATTAAAAAGAAAAAACAAAAAACAAAACGAAAAAACATTGTGCCCGCTTCCTGAGCAATTAGCAGTTAAGAGAAGCTTCTGCCCAGACTCCAAAATGGCCTGGTGGAACTCACTGGTATTCACTTTCCTAAACCCCGGCATTGTTCCTTGGAATTCAAAATAGGTTATGAATGTGCTTGATGTCAGGAAAGATAAATCTGTGAGGAGGACTGTAGTCAATACATTTCCTTTTTAAGTAGAAACAATATAAAGAGCTTAATTCAGCCCTGAATCAATCTCACTTTGTTGCCATGATTGTGTAAAACCTGAACTGCTTTACGTCTGTCTTACAATGTTTATATTCCCCTGATGTTCCCTGTCTCAGCCGGCCCTGCAGAGTCCCAGCCTTTTTAGGCCATGTGCGGCTCTCTTCTTGAGGCTGTTTTCTTGGGTGCTGCCAAAGGGCTGTGCGATGAGCAGTGATTTCATTTCATATCTAGGGGTTCTCTTCAGGGTGGCTGTTCAGTGGTGCCCGCAAATGAGCTTCCTTGTCTAAGCAAGTTGGAAGGCTAAATTCTTTTGCCTTTTCCTTTCCATTAAAAGATTATTAAATGTAAAAATAGTTTGATACATACACATGGTTTGGAAATTAAGGCACTATAAAAATGTATATGTTGAAAAATTTCATTTTTATCCCTGCTGGGTCCACTATACTCCCTCCCTCACCCCGCCCTCATTAGCTGGAATGAAGCAGTTTGTCCAGAGCAGTTCCAGTTTACCTTCTTCGTTCCAGTGAATGATCAATCACACCCTCTTTCATTTTCAAAAGCGTCCCAGTTTAGGTGATGAATTATATATTATCCAACAGATAGGTAATTAGTTTTATTAATTTCTTGTGTATCCTTCCAAGATTTCTATATGTAGATATATACATGTATATAATATATATATTGCTTTTGCCTCTTAACAGTGTATCCTAGAAAACTCTTATTAGTACAAATGGAGTGTCCTCATTCTGCTAAACTGTCTTTGGAGAGTCATGTTTGTAGAGACTGATAGTTGCTGTTCCCTTGGTTTATCAGTTTAATTGCTGTTTAGGGCTTGCTTCTCTTTACCTAGAGAGAAATGACAGGCTATGGGAAGTGAAGGCAGATTCCTTTACTTAGGAAAACTGAGTTCAGTAGTAAACCCATCCAGGATGTATTTATGAAGCACCAACTTTACGTCTCCCTAACATGGTACTAAGCACTTTGGGTGAAGTGGTCTCTGCTTCATCTTTACTTGTTTACATCCTTCAAAGCCTAGCTCAGATGTTTGAGCCCTCATGAAGCTGTCCCTGATTTGCTGACCAGAATTCCTTGGCATCTGTATCCATCCACTCATCCATCCATTTCTCCACCCCATCATCCATCCATTCATTTATCCATGTCATCAACCAGTGCTTACAGAGTCCCTCCTTGTGTCAGGACTTGTGCTAGATAAGGAGGATGAACAAGATGGTGAGCTTCTTGCTACAGGAGACAGAGACAGATACAGTGCAGTGTGGTAGCTGCAATGATAGTGATACGTCCAGGGTGTTGGGGAAGCACAGAGTGGAGGATTCCTGATCACTGAGCTTGGGAGGGTAGAGAGGTCTTCTGAAGAAGACCCTTCCCCTAATGGGACTTGCTTTTCACTTTCTACACTGTGTTTGCTTTATCCTCACTGTTAGACTGAGATGCTTCATGCTTTCTTCAACTCTGGCCCCCACCCTTGTCACTGCAACCCCTAGTGTAGTCTTCTTCATTTAATAGTCACTCAAATACTTATTGAATGGAGAAAAAAGCCAAAATGAATTAAATAGGATCTTAACGTCAGAAAGAGCAGGTGAGATGTTCTTTGCTGCCCTTGGCCTTCACGGTTTATTGATGTAACTCACGTCCTGAAAACGGCTTCTCTAAATTGGTGCTGGGGCCTCCTTCCAGTCTCCTTTTATCCATGCCACACAGTCTCTGCCCATTGATCATCCCTTAGCATTGCCGTTGTAGGAAACCCGTATGACTCTGATTAGTGTTGAAGGAGCTGCATGGGCTGGGCGTGGTGGCTCATGCTTGTAATCCCAGGACTTTGGGAGGCTGAGTTGGGTGGATCACGAGGTCAGGAGTTCCAGACCGGCTTGGCCCACACAGTGAAACCCCGTTTCTACTAAAAATACAAAAATTGGCTGGGCGTGGTGGCAGGCGCCTGTAATCCCAGCTACTAGGGAGGCTGAGGCAGGAGAATCACTTGAACCCGGGAGGCGGAGGAGGTTACAGTGAGCCAAGATCGCGCCACTGCACTCTAGCCTAGGCAACAGAGCTAGATTCTGTCTCAAAAAAAAAAAAAAAAAAAAAAAAAGCTGCATGATTGGGGGCCTCAAGTCATACCCCCTCTCTTGTCTTGGTTTCCCCCTTGGAATTAGGGGCATAGCTGTGACTCCTTAGGATTTCTGGATTTTTGACATTTCAAAAACAATGATTTCTAGACAGCCTTGTGGTTCAGCCAGCTCCTTCTTTTATCTTCTTCTAATAAATCCCGTTTCCTTTGCCATTTCCTGGTGCCACAGGGGGTGATCTGCCCAGGATAAGAGATAACCAGGCCAGGAAAATGACCTTTTAATAAAGTTGAAAGGGCTACTGGGAGAGCGGGGCGGCCAGTCATGTGGCTACGAGCCTCTTTGCTGTGCTGTGTGCTGGGGTCCACAAGAACAGAGGTCCAGGTAGACTCCAGCTATGCGGCTGTGGAGGCAACCAGCAGCAATGGGTTGTCCTGGAAGATAATTTTGGCTGAATATTAGCAGACGGTTTCCTAAAACCATGCAGAAGCAGCCTTTTAGGGGAAGAGGTGCTATTTGTTTTTGACAGCTCACACTCCCCGTTCGGTTGTCCTCATCTGTTCTTTCTGCAGTTTTTCACAGGAAGTGAAAAAGTGAGATGGTGTTTCTCTGGTAAGTCCATTTTGGACTGTGGCATAGTGTTGTCTGTGTGCCTGGAATTGCACTGGACATCTCTACATTCCATTAAATCACTGGTTCTTAAACTTGAGGAGTGTAAGAGTCCCCTGGGGTGCTTGTGAAAAATGTATATTACTCTCTGGTGGGACCCCAAAATCGTGATTTATAACATATTCCCTGGGTTATGCAGGTCAGACCCAGATTTTTTCAGCTGCAAGTCAGAAACCCTAAGTCAGATTGGCTATGTCCTGCAGTGGGCAGGCCTATGCGAACCTACCCCCAAAGTTCAAGGATGCTGAGAGGCTGAAGAAGGAGGCTGATATATCTGGTTTCTCAGAAACATTCAATAGGGACTTGTGAACAGAAACCATGTCTGTGTTTTGGATGGTGGCGAGACAACATGGTGGATCCCTGCGCCATTACCCGCTAGACCCGCGGTTTATATACTGTACCATAGGGAGGGAGTGACTTACGAAGGGATGTGTAGGACATTTGAAGCATGATAACATCAAGGTTGTTCACCTAAGGGCAGGATTTATGTATGTGCTCTTAGACAAAGAAGAACCGATACACTGGAAATCTTAGAGGCCTTCCATGCACAGTGGTTAATCAGAAGTCAACGTGACGGATTAATATCCAAGATGGAATTGTCTAGGCCACACAGGAAGACAGTAGGGAAATTCATTGTCTTTCAAACAGGAGTGGTTTCATGTGGACTGCAGTGCGAATCATGCCCCCTGGAGTTGTGCAGTGGGGCCATTCTTAATCCAGACACAGGGCAGGTTTGGGATTGATTGTTTCAGTGACTTGGGGATGTCAACGAGGCTCCAGCTTCTTCCCATCTCTGTCATCCTTGGCATTATCTTCATTTGCAAGCTGGGAATGAGACGGCCACAGCATTTCCAAGCATCTCAGACACAACATTCTTGGGAAGAAGGGTATAAATGGATTCTGGCGCTTCTCAGGAGTCAGGAAGCTTTTGGAGGCACCATCAGCACTCTTCTCATCATGCCCTCTTGGCTGGAGTTGGGTCACATGTCTTCCCCTGAATCAATCACTGTTGACTGAAAGGGGATCCTATTTCCTGAGCCATCTGGAGGAGGGGCAGGTACCCAAACAGAGTGGAGGCTCTGTCAGGAAGGAAGGAGCAGGAACCAGAGGCTGGGAAGGTCCCCAGCAGGGCCTGAGCTGCAGGTGGTGTGCAGGCCACACTCGGAGAAACCCTTCCTTCCACCATCCTGGACAGTTGGGGGTTGTTGGTGAGGTTATCTGTGTCATGCAGATGAGGAAGTGAGGCTCAGTGAGGCTCAGTGAGGGTTAGTGGCTTGTCTTAGATAACAGGCCTTGTAGGTTGTGGAGGTTGGGACTGAGGGAACTGGGGCATTTGAGAGGCCTTTTTAGCCCCAAGAGAGTAACCATCCCCTTTTGCCTTCCTAAAGTGTCCAAGCTGCCCCCTTCATTTCTGATTTCTCCTCCATGACTGCATTTATTTGTGGCAGGAGGCCTTCCTGAGTATTTCCTATGGTACGAAATCTCAGGTCATGAGAAAAATATATATACTGTGTTTTCCCCTCCAAGTTGACTTTGCCTGAAAGTAATTGAAATAATATCAGTTCCTATTCTGGGGGGAGTTAAAATAATAAAACGTAACTTAAGAGGTCGTTGTTAGGATTTAAGATCACACAATGCACATGTTGGCCCCTGTGCATGTTATCTTAAATCCTAACAACAGTCCCTTAGGTTAGGTTTTATTATTTGTGTTGTGTGGGTGGGGAAACCGAGACTTGGGAAGGTGAAGTTGACTGTGGTGGGTTACATAGCTCGTCGTCGGGAGTGGACCTGGAGCGGGGTCCTACCTGGTTGAAAGTCCATGCTGCTTCTCCATGCCACACTGTGGCTTACCAGCTGCAGCCAGCCTTGTTTTGCCCCTGAAGGCAGGTTCTCAGGGAAAGAGGTTTCATGTCAAAAGAGTTCCAAATGAGCTGAATGTTTCCTATGGGAATAAGTCTCAGAGCGTTAGGAAAAAATATCCTGAACATAATAAACACATGAAAGAATCAGGAAATCTGGTTTGTTATATGGCAGCTAAAATACAAATAGGGAAAACTCGGCCGGGCGCGGTGGCTCAAGCCTGTAATCCCAGCACTTTGGGAGGCCGAGACGGGCGGATCATGAGGTCAGGAGATCGAGACCATCCTGGCTAACCCGGTGAAACCCCGTCTCTACTAAAAAATACAAAAAACTAGCCGGGCGAAGTGGCGGGTGCCTGTAGTCCCAGCTACTGGGGAGGCTGAGGCAGGAGAATGGCGTGAACCCGAGAGGAGGAGCTTGCAGTGGGCTGAGATCCGGCCACTGCACTCCAGCCTGGGTGACAGAGCAAGACTCCGTCTCAAAAAAAAAAACAAAAAACAAAAAAACAAACAAAAAAAACAAATAGGGAAAACTCTCAAAAAGGCTTCAAGGGCTATTGGCTTTAAAGTAGAAGGCCCCTGTTAAGATGGTGAGAAAACCATACTGGGTCCAGGAGGCGACTGATACTTGTGGCCACTGTGGCAGCAATGAGTGGAAAGTCTGCACACCTCGCTGTGAGCCCCAGTATTGCTGCTTTTGAGCTGTGTGACCTCTGGCAAGTCGCTTAGCCTTTCAGGGCAGTTTCTGCACATGTGAAATGGGGCTCTGGCTGGCAGTTTGGTGGGCAGAGGGAGGCTGGCCAGCTGCACAAGGCCTTGCAAAGGTGAGGCAGTAGCAGGTGTAAACCACAGACCTGGCACCTCTGAGTTGGAAGTTTAGTGGCTGCTCTACCTGGCTGCGAGCTGGTAGTTGCCTAGAGCACAGGGGTGTGGCAGAGCATGGCAGAGCGGGCTGAGGGCAAAAGTCTGGCTTCGACCTCTCAAAGAGAAATCATCTTTGTCTGAAAAGCCCCTCTCTAGCTCTGGACATTTGGAGAACCTCCCTTGGTGCTTTGCCTGGCACCAGGGAGTATTGTATGGGGACCGCTGCCTCTACAGATGCCCTAGGGCGGTAACATGTACAGGGTGGGCAGAGATAAGTGCCCAGTTCTCAGTACAGAAGGTACAGACTGTGGCAGCTGTGGGAGGGTCTGAGGCTCGGGATGCTCTGGCTAAACTGGGAGGTGGGAGTTGAAGGAATGTGTTGAGGGTGGACCACAGGTGTGTGGGGGTATTGACAGGGGAGGACCTTTCCAAATGCTGCCAGAACAACTCTCTGATCATGGTGGCCTGAAGAGAAGGTGACTTGGCTTTCCAGATTTGAGCAGAGGAAATGCTTAAGTATTTCTTTCCCCCAGCAGAGCACATCTACACCTTTGTAGGGTTTTGAGTCTGTAGTGAGATATTTTAGATTACTTTCTCCCTTTCATTCTTCCTGCCTCCCTCCCTTTATTGAACACCTTCTAAACATTTGTTGGGCAACTTCTGCATGGCAAGCTGAGCTAGGGGCTGAGGTTTCAAAGACAAAATCATCACTCTCAAGGCATCGTCTCATAGGTAAACAAGGTGACCACAAAGCTGTGTGATAAGTGCTAACAGGTAAGTACAGGGTCCTCTGGGAGAGGTAGGAAGGAACACCTGGTTATGTCTGGTGGGAGGAGGTGACACCTGAGCTGGAGCTGGGATGACGGGAAATGCGGCAGGTGAACCAGCTTCTTGGAAGGCATTCTATGCAGAGGGTGGTAACAGCATTCATTCTTGGAATAAAAGAGTTCATTAAGACTTCATATGTGACAGTGGTGATGCAGAGATGGATGGGACCCAGTCCCTGCCATGCAGGTGTTCACAGTCAGGTGAATAGGAAACGGCGGTGCAGGTGACAGTGTTTGGGGTGTAGACAGAGGTCTGTGGCAAGAAACACAGGGGCCCTGCTGAATCCAGTTATTGCTATTTGCTTATCAATCTTCCTCCCAGGGGACCTCTTTTGCAGGTTCTCTCATTGGGGAGAGGCTCTGTTTAAGGACCTAGCTTGCTGTCTGCTGCCCTAGGGGTTGACCATGCCCTTCAACAATTTGGGTTATACTGTGAGGCATCTATTCTTATTTCTAGCTTTCTTCCTTGTGGAGCCATTATTGGACTTAGAAAGTTGGACTTGGGCAGTCACTTCACTACTTTGGGCTTCATTTTTCTTACAAAAATAGCCCATTGGACCAGGTCAATGTTTCAAGAGTTGTCTAGGGACTACCTACCTTTGAATGGCATGGGGTGCTTACTGAAATATAGAGTCCTTATGGGCAATGCCTTTTTTGCATTCATACAGTTAGCCTCTTTAGGGGCTGGTCCTGGGGTTCTGCATTTATCCGGCACTCCAGGTGATTCTTAAACATCTTAGAGTTTTGGGACCTCTGGGCTACAACATTTCAACCTGCAATCTTTTCCTCCCTAATCTCCTCAGCTGTGTGTCTACAGGAACTGGACAAATAAAATGTTAGCTTTTTGAATGTTTTATTGTTGCAATGATGCCCTCGGCAAACTGCTTAGTAGTTTAAGTGTCCAGAATCTTGACAATGTGTGCTTATGAGCTGTTTCTGCAGGCTGTTTTTGATATTCCTTAAGGAAGAAAAGCCTTGTTAACAGGCACCCGAATGTGGCTGTCAGAATCTGTTTAAGAGCTGAATCATGACAGCAAACACTCATCTCAGCCTTTCATGTCTGGCTTTGGAGTATATGACTTGCTTCCCTTTTCTGAGTCATTCTCTCTTGGCCTCCTGCATTCTGAGGAGGTCATTTGCATTGTCTAACATTGGAGCCAAAGGTTTCAACTTCTCTGACAAATGGAATCTCCACTTTGGTTCCAACCTGACCATCTTTGTAGGGTCCTCCAGGAAGGTTCTCAGTGTTTTAATAGCTGCTACGTGGGTTCTCATTTGTTGGTACCATGTCTGTGGAAACAGTTTTTTTTTTTTTTTTTTAATTGAGACAGAGTCTTGTTCTGTTACCCAGGCTGGAGTGCAGTGGTGAGAACTCCGGTCACTGCAACCTCTGCCTCCCGGTTCAAGCAATTCTCCTGCCTCAACCTCTCAAGTAGCTGGGATTACAGGCACCCACCACCACACCCGGCTAATTTTTGTATTTTTAATAGGGATGGGATTTCACCATGTTGTCCAGGCTAGTCTGGAACTCCTGACCTCAGGTGATCCACCCACCTCAGCCTCACAAAGTGCTGGGATTACAGGTGTGAGCCACTGTGCCCAGCTAGAAACAGTACAAAGTATGTAAATAAAGACTCTTAAGCTTTATATAGCTGGCTGGGAGTCTTCCCCAGTTTCTTATCCTTTCCGCTTGGAAATCTCCTAGTTGCTTCTAAGACTTCACAGTGTTGGTGATGTTGAGAAGCTGTTGCCTAAGAACCACTCTCAGGATGACCCCTTTATATCATTCAGGTGTGAGTGAAATGGATTTCAGACAAGGGCTGGACCAGGCACAGCACTGTATTCTGACGCGTTATGAAGAGGTAAACCTTGACAACTGGTATCCTAGATCTTAAAAATTAAAAGTTTTCCTCTGGGTCTTGGTTCACTCCTCATTCTATTATTCTGTGTTTTGGTTTTCCTTGATGAAATCAATCTGTAAACACAGAACTCTACACTAGTAAATTTTAATGAATCCCTCGACATTACCCTGGTCGGGGAAATTCAGAGCTATCTTTAAACAATGTAGTAGATGCAGGTACACACCCAAGAAGGCAGAGCAGGGCGTAAGCCTTCTCTGTATTCTACAAGGGTCTTGCATAGTGTTCTGCCCACAGGGGGTGCCCAGAAAGTGGCTGTTAGAAGAATGGACTTTTAAAAAGTAATGGACTGATAATTAAACTGGCAAAGGTATGCAATTCAAAGGGTAGCTCAGTGTGGTTTTGCATTTGCCCTTGGTTCTTCCTCAAGTTTAATTTTCATGGAGATACCAATTAGATGCAGGATTAGTGGCGATGCAGAATGGCAGAGAGGGGAAAAGGCAGACGCTGTATGCATTTTAAGTTCTTTGGTACATCTGTTAGTTGTTTATTATTTGCCAGTCACTTTGTTATACAATCCCAAGAGATTGAGAAACCCCTTCATTTTGTGTCCAGGGAAACTGAGGCTGAGAAGTGCAACAATTGGTGTAAACTTACGTAGTGAAGCTGTTGGCAGGCTTGCTGATCAGTAGTCAAGGATTCATAGAGCGCCGGCTCTCTACTGGATCGCACAGGAATTAAATTTGGCTTTGTGAAAAATGTTAGAGGTGATGGAGGTCAACTATACACTGTCTTGGGGTGTGTAGTTGCTTTGTGACATTTCTGTTACATGGCTATTTGGCCTCTGCTTGCATCTTTCCAAGGACGGGGAGCTCACTACTTATTGAGTCAGTTCATTTTATTTTTGAATTATTTTAATTGTTAAAATTCTTAATTAATTAATTAATTAATTTTTTGAGACAGAGTCTCACCCTGTTGCTCAGGCTGGAGTGCAGTGGCGTGATCTCGGCTCACTGCAACCTCCGCTTCCAGGGTTCAAGTGATTCTGCTGCCTCAGCCTCCGGAGTAGCTAGGATTACAGGCACCTGCCAGCATGCCTGGCTAATTTTTGTATTTTTTTTTTAAGTAAAGTCAGGGTTTCCGCATGTTGGCCAGGCTGGTCTCGAACTCCTGACCTCAAATGATCCGCCTGCCTTGGCATCCCAGAGTACTGGGATTACAGGCATGAGCCCCTGTGCCCGGCTAATTGTTAAAATTATTTCATATGAGCTGAAATCATCCTGTAATACAGTTTTCTCATTTAGGACTCATGTCACACTAGTTTTTACACCCCATGATTCATTCCGCCATTCAAGCATATGTATTGAGCAGCGACTGTTTTAGGTTCAGGAGGAATAAGAGTAAACAAGATAGATAAGGCTTTTTCTCTCTTGGAAGTCAGAGCCTGGTATTAGTACAGTGGAAAGAAGATTGAACTATATGTCACAAAACCTAAGTATCAGTCAAAGAATTTTACAGAAAGAAAGAAAAGAAGATATGAAGGTTATATAACACTTATAAACTTGGCTAAGACACTTGAGTATCAGTTTTCACTTCACTTAACGGAGGACATTATCCCATTGGACCTTCCAGAACAGGGAAGGCTCGCTGGGATAATGTACCTTGAAAAATGTTAATTGCTATGTATTACTAAGAGGAGGAATAATAGCTCTTGCTTCTGTAGAGTAGTTCTTAAAGCATGGTCCTTGGATCACTAGCATCAGCATCACCTGGAAACTTGTGCAGATTCTCCAGCCCCACCCCAGACCTACTGATTCAGAAACTCACAGGGTGGGGGCCCCAAAATCTTTTTTACAAGTAATCCAGGTGAATTTGATGCCTTTCCTAGCTGGAGGACTACTGCTGTGGGTTAGAGCAATAATTCTCAGCCTTGCCCGCACATTGGATTTGCCTGAGGGGGGCGGGGGGCCGGTGTGCTTTCAAAACTATGTCTGTTCCCCCCAACTCCCCCCAAAAGTTAGATCAGAATCTGGGGTGGGGCCTGTGCAGAGGCTGCTGGGTCATCTGTAGATGCGCCAGGTCTGAGAATGCTGCTGTGGCCACAGGGCCCAGCCCGGAGGGACAGGGGCTTAAGGTAAGGTGCGGCAGCCTTGGAGTTACCTGGTTTGGTTTGAGTCTGAGCTCTGCCCCTTCCTGGCTCTGCGGCCTTTGGCAGGAGGACTCTGGCCTGAGTTTCCTTATCTGCATAGTAAGGATAAAAATGTCCATCTCTCAGGGTTGTTGTGACAGTCGATCAAATGATGTATGCAAGCCCGCAAGCATGTGTCAGGCACAGGATTGGTGAAGGAGGACTGAACTTATTGATGGTAGCTGTGGGTATCTGAGGGTGATGGTGCTCACCTTTCCCTGCAGCCCTCTTTGCTCCATACTAAGCCTCTTTAGCTCTTCCATCTGGGACATAAATTCCAGTCCCCTTTTTTAGAAAACTCCATTTTGTCCATTTCTCTCTTTAAAAGGTGGTATCCAATTTGACAGACAGTATCTATCAAAATTACAAAGATACCCACTTTATCCTATAATTCCACTTTATGGAATCTGTCCTACAGATACACCTGCATATGTGAAAAAAGATGTATGTCTTTCTGACAGCATTGTTTGTGGTAGCAAAAGACTGGAAAACCTAAATGTCCATCAGTATAGCGTCTTCTTGCAATTGAAGACTGTGCAGTCACAGAAAGAAATGAGGCAGCTTTTTAAGTACTGACATGGGACTCTGTAGCATATATTTTTATGTGAAAAAATAATGTGCAGCTGTATGGTGTGCTACCATTTGTGCAAAAACAGGACAGGACATTTGCTTGTATGTGCATATACTACGCCTGGAAGGGTACAAAGGAAATGGGTAATGTTGGTTGCTTTTGACTTCAGGGTGGAATAGGGACTTTTCACTATAAACCATGGGGTGTCTTTTAAACCATGTGATTGGAATCTATTAAAAACAATACATTAAAAGAAGTGTGATGCCCCGAGCTGAATCCTCCGCTTGTGGCCTGACCACAGCAGGGTACAGTGTGAGTATTACTATTTTTTCTGTGAACCGGATGCTGTCCTACTTTTAATGCCATTGAAGATTGCATTACCCTGGGCACTGTGGGCTCTGATGAACCTTGTGGTCAGGATGGCACCCTTCTCTGTTTCCCATGAATGGTTGCCAGGGCAGGTCTCGTGGACTTCAGGAAGTTTAGACCTGCCCCCAGCCTGTACTTGCACAATCGCCTTTGTTTTTGGCCCAGAATGCTGGGTTATTAGGGTCATTTGAATCTTGATTCTGGCATCTATAGCATTAGCTCTTCTTCCCAGTTTTGTGCCATCTAAGGGTTTGATAAGCCTACCCTTCATGTCTATCTCTAGTCAAGTCATTGTTAAAAAGACAGTGGACAGTGTGTGCCTAAGAATTGAACCCTGCATCATGCCACCAGTGACCCTTCTCTAGCTTGTCGTCAAGCCATTAGTGATGCCAGTGTACGCATTTACTCACCAGATGTTTATTATGTGCCCATTATGTGCTAGGCACTATGCCAGTGCCGAAGGTACAAAGGAATAAGACAACTGTCCTGCTTGGAAAGAGATCATCAGCTTGAAAAGAGGTCATGATTGACGCAGTTTTTCTCTAAAGGGCTAGATGGTAAATATTGTCAGCTTTGCGGGCCATACATTCTCTGTTGTAACTAGTCAGCTCTGCCGTTGTGGCACCAAAGTAGCCATAGACAAGATGGAGACAAGTGGCGTGGCTGTTCCTATAAAACTGCAAAAACAGGCGATGGGCTGGGTTAGGCCTGTGGGTGATTGTTTGCTGACACCTGTTCTAGTAGAAAGACAAGTAACTCAATCAAGTTTAATAAGTGCTCTGAGAGCATATGCACAGGGCACAATGGTGGCCCAAAGGAGGGAGTGATGTATGGTCAGTGGGGTAGTAACCGTCTGGCTACATAGACAGTAGTGCAAGCAGCTTCACTCTATTTCACTGTGTTATCTACAAGTGAATCGTAAGAGGTTTTTCTAGATGCTTTGCTGAAATCTAGGTGCATGATATCTTTGGCATCTCACCTGATCTACCAACTTGGTAACCACAAGAGAAAAATAGATTGGTTTTTGGCATGCCTTTGTCATTGTGGACGCACATTGCCTTTTCCCAACATTCACATTTTTTTCGAAATGTTCCCAAACCATTGGTTCTACAATTTTGCCAGGAGCCATTATTGGTCTGTAGTTGTCCAGGCTTATTCATTTGTGGATGTCATGATCACCCACTTTCCTGCTTTAAAATTGAGACATTGGCCTGTGTCTCCTACCCTTAGACCCCGAACTTTGTGTGACTTTGAAGTTGATCAATAGCAGTTCTAAGAAACTTATAGGCTGGGCGCGGTGGCTCATGCCTGTAATCTTAGCACTTTGGGAGGCCGAGGCGGGTGGATCACGAAGTCAGGAGATTGAGACCATCCTGGCTAACACGGTGAAACCCCGTCTCTGTTAAAAATACAAAAAAAAATTAACCGGGCATGGTGGCGGTCACCTGTAGGCCCAGCTACTTGGGAGGCTGAGGCAGGAGAATGGCGTGAACCCGGGAGGCGGAGCTTGCAGTGAGCCGAGATCGCGTCACTGCCCTCCAGCCTGGGCAATGAGCAAGACTCCATCTCAAAAAAAAAAAAAAAAAAAAAAAAAAAGAAACTTATAATCAGCTAAATATGCATGCAAGAAATTATATGTTCTCAAAAGAAAAATCGGAGCCACATCAAAAAGTGGAAATCAGCCATGGCCTTGCTGCTCCAGTGTTATCCCTGCTAACATGTTGGTGTTGCTTTTGCCAAATATATGAGAAGTCATCAAAGCTCACAATCATATTGCTGTGGAAGGGGTATGGCTTATAGGGGGAGCCTGATGTGTAAGCTACTTAACCTTTTAGAGGGGCACATTCATATGTGTTTAGGGGATAGTGAAGGCAGAGAGGAGAAAGGGGTTTGTTTCACCTGAACAAGTGGATGTCTGGGAAAGGCTCCGTGGAACTGATGACCCTTGATAATCAAGTAGAAGTAGCTGAAACAAAACAGAATTGCATACGAGCTATGGTTACAACCATGTGCTAAATGTATTCTTTAAAAACTGCAGGGAACTGTCCTAAAATAATACTGTGGTTGGAATATTGTGGTTGGAATGTTAATGAATGTGGTTTTATTTTCTCTGGGTTTCCAAATGGGAGTCTATTGCCTCTTATAATTATTTTTCTTAATGCAACACATGCATGTCCCTGTCCTCGGGAACTCAGGGCCGCAGAGCTTGGCTGCAGTCTGCTGCAGGGTCAGGGAGCTTGGAGCCGTGTTCCATGCACCCCTGTCTTTTTCATTAGTGGTAGCTGAGGATGAAGTAGAGAATCGAATACTTCTGTGGTAGCCCAGCCCTGGGAGTAGTCTAGTCTTAGGCTTGGAACCTGAAAGTTTTAGACAAATCTTGGAATAAAACTCGAATACAATAGTGCAGATTGCTTCTTTGAAACCCAGTCTGAATAGGTGAGACCTTGCTTTTCCATGCTGAAGTATTTTACTTAGCAAGAATTACTTGCTTTAAAAATGTTCAACTGCAGAAGCGTGAGGTATTGGTTCGGGAGGTAAGTGACATTATTCAGGGCATAGAGAAACTGTTTACACGTTTATTTCTGACGCACAGATTTCCCATCCCCAGCATTCGTTTCCACCTGCCTTATCCACAGGCAGAAGAGAGGGCACCCAGAACTGAGGAGGGTCTCCAGACATTCTGAAGTCCTGTCTCACTCCTGTCCACCTCTGGAGAAAGGAGAAGTGTAGTTGTTGCATTGTCTAGGGTCCAGACTTTAGTGCTGCTTCTTAACTTGCTGTGTGACTGTGGGCAAAGTCTTGGCGCTCAGCTTTTCTTCGCTATTAAATTGGGATGATAAAATTGGCCTCAGTTGTAAGGATTGATTGAACTGGATAGTGTATGTAAGCACCAGCTTAATGCCTGACCTGTAAACAGGTACCTAATACAGCATGCCTGCTTTTATTCATTATTACTGTTTGATTGTTAGTGCCAGCCTTGGAAATCGGCTCTTGTGTGTCCCCTAAGTGGTCATGCAGAAAGAACCCTTGCCAAGCATTCATTATCAGTATTTTGCACCCATATGAATGATCTGCCCCATGGTTCTGAATGTTGACTTGAAGTTGGTGAGCTGTGGAGCACTAGCGGGATGTGGAGCACTAGTGGGATTTGTGGTCCAGCAACACAAAATAATATTCAATGACATTTCTCTTCAGAGATTATTTTTCACAAAAGACTTTCTTTTTTCTTTTTCTTTTTTTTTTTGAGACGGAAGTCTTGCTCTGTTGCCCGGGCTGGAGTGCAGTGGCCGGATCTCAGCTCACTGCAAGCTCCGCCTCCCGGGTTTATGCCATTCTCCTGCCTCAGCCTCCCGAGTAGCTTGGACTACAGGCGCCCGCCACCTCGCCCGGCTAGTTTTTTGGTATTTTTTAGTAGAGACGGAGTTTCACCGTGTTAGCTAGGATGATCTCGATCTCCTGACCTCGTGATCCGCCCGTCTCGGCCTCCCAAAGTGCTGGGATTACAGGCTTGAGCCACCGCGCCCGGCCCACAAAAGACTTTCTGTAAGATTGCTGAAGGGTTGTGTTCATGAAATGTCAGGTGCTATGTGTGTGATGGCATTATATTGATGAAGGCAGTGTTAAACTGCATGTGTTAAGTAGGGACTCGAGAAGTAAGTACGGGTTGAATAGAAGAACAAAAGGGAAATAATCAGCAACAAGGGGAAGGAAAGGGAGAAAAGGAGGCGCCTTTCAGTTGGGCGATGGGACCCTGTTAGAGCTTCTGCACCCTTCCTGTCTCTCTTTAACCTATAACCACACTGGGACCTGGCTGTGAGCTTTATGAGGCCTGGCAAACTTGTGTTGTTGAAGTTAGTGATGTGTCTTCATCCTTTTTCCAGACGCCCCCATTTTCACTTTTCTGCCACTCTGAGATTCTACTAAATTCCAGATTCAGTCTTATTGGTGACCAGAAACAAGATAAAATTAGAGAAGGAAGGCCAGGTGTGGTGGCTCACACCTGTAATCCCAGCACTTTGGGAGGCTGAGGCAAGGGGATCACTTGAGCTTAGCAGTTCAAGACCAGCCTGGGCAACGCGTATCGAAACCCTGTCTCTACAAAACATACAAAAATTAGCTGGGCATGGTGGTGGGTGCCTGTAGTCCCAGCTACTCAGGAAACTGAGGCGGGAGGATGGCTTGAGCCCCAGAGGTTGAGCTGCAGTGAGCTGTGATCATGCCACTGCACTCCAACCTGGGTGACAGAGATGAAACCCTGTCTCAAAGAAGAAGAAAAAAAATTATGGGAGGAAGCTCTGTCCTCAATCAGGAAGGCCTAAAGGGTGGGAAGATAGGCTTATAAGTTAAGAGAGAATGTTAGGCATGGTGGCTCACACCTGAATCCCAGCTAGTTGGGAGGCTGAGGCAGGAGAATCCCTTGAACCCGGGAGGCGGAGGTTGCAGTGAGCTGAGATCGCACCACTGCACTCCAGCCTGGGCTACAGAGCAAGACTCCATCTCAACAAAAACAAAAAAAACAAAAACAAAAAAAAAACAAAAAATGCTGAGAGAGAAAGGAAGATGAAAGAGTTACTTTTGTCAGCCTCTTAAGGTGAAAAACATAACTTAGGCTGACATGCTCCTCGGTTGCACTGAGCACCTAGCTCTCTGTGTGCCGTTCACCTCTGCCTGCTGGTAAATATCAGCTGTGTCTGAAGGTGTGGTATGGCATTCAGTCCCTCTTCATTCTTAACCTATCATGGCCATTGGGGACTGGGAAGACAAAGGGTCAGGCAAAGGGGGTATCCTATTAGCACTGAGGTCTGGCACATAGTAGGTGTTTAATAAACACTTCTCTGTCTGGTTTCCTGGTTCAGAATCCATCTGTGGTAATTACTTTGAATTCAGGGCTTGGATAGAACTGGAACCATTCTTTGTGTGTGTATTGTTTTTAAAATATATTTGAGCAGTAGGACAGATGGTATTGAGAGTACTGAAGTTAATATATAAAAAAACACTTTAAACATCTTTTTGTAGAAATGTCCATTTTAGCAAATTTTACAGAGAGTAAAAGTCTGTTGATTTCAATTTAGCTGCCAACTACCCTTTTCCCTAATTTGGAGAACCATAGCTAGATCTAATAGATTAGTTTCTCAGTCTTTCTGCATCCTCTTAGGCCCCCAGGCATTTATTGCCAGATTGTGGGAGCATTTTGTGCCCTTTGAGTATGCATGCATAACACTTCCTTTATTTTTAAATACCTTAAAATTTTAATTTCATAAAGTTGCATTTTACTATTTAATTTGAAGGGGTTTACTTAAGTATATTTAGGCATTTATAAACTTTTTTTTTTTGGAGATGGAGTCTTGCTCTGTCACGCGGGCTGGAGTGCAGTGGTGAGATCTCGGCTCACTACAACCTCCGCCTTCTGGTTCAAGCGATTCTCCTGCCTCTGTCTCCCGAGTAGCTAGTAGCTGGGACTACATGCATGCGCCACCACGCCTGGCTAATTTTTGTATTTTTAGTAGGGATGGGGTTTCACCATGTTAGCCAGGCTGGTCTCAAACTCCTGACCTCAGGCAATCAGCCCACCTCGGCCTTCCAAAGTACTGGGATTATAGGCCTGAGCCACCATGCCCAGCCTAGAAGCTTTTTTTTTTTTTTTTTGAGACGGAGTTTTGCTCTTGTTGCCCAGGCTGGAGTGCAATGGCGTGGTCCGGGCTCACTGCAAACTCCACCTCCTGGGTTAAAGCGATTTTCCTGCCTCAGCCTCCCGAGTAGCTGGGATTACAGGCATGCACCACCATGCCTGGCTAATTTTGTATGTAGAGATGGGGTTTCTCCATTTTGGTCAGGCTGGTCTCAAACTCCTGACCTCAGAGGATCAACCTGCCTCGGCCTCCCAAAGTGCTGGGATTACAGGTGTGAGCCACCGTGCACAGCTTTTTTTAAGAAGCTGGAAATGTCTTCAAATTCTGTGTCTGGTATTTATGGTGGTCCACTTAATATTTGTCAGTTTGCTTTTCTGATTTTGCAGGAGATTGGGTGCTGACTTAGTACAATTATTTTGTCAGGGTTTGTTGTGTCTTTGGTGTGTGATGGTTAGAGTGGAATTGCAGAACTCCCTTTTGAAAGGCCTTGGTAAGTAGGGGGAGAGGAGAGCAGGACCAAGGCTACGAGGCAGCTTCAGGTTGGGATGACTTAGCATGGGACTTTGTCTTTACCCTGTTCCCCTTTCTGTATTTTCCATTCTGCCCCTCTTCTTTCCCTTGTTTCTCCCTACTTTCCTGCTCCTGAAATATTTCATATACATTGCTGGATTTAGTGCATCTAGGATTATGGTAAAGAAGAGGGATTTTCCTTCCTTCCTCCACTCCTCCCCTTCTGCTCTTGCTTAAAATTCAGGTTTGATTTTGAGGAACATTTTACAAAGTATCTTTGGCCATTTCCTCCATACCCTGCCATACCTGTAAAAGTCAGCATGGGTTTTGCAGAGTATGGAGCTCAGGAGTCATCTAAAAATGGATGTCAGTTCTTTTGTGACTCCTATTTTGGTTCTGGGGTGACTGTGCTCACTCTTAGTGGGGACAAGCAGGAGGTGGTAACATTCACAGGCGCTGGTGGCAGGACTGGTCTGTGTGCTAGAGGGGACCAGCAGGAGGTGGTGACATCCACAGGTGCTGGTGGCAGCGCAGGCCTGTGTGCTGCTGAAGCCTGGCCAGCACCAGGTGCCTTGGCTGCAGCTCTGCCTGTTGCTAACTGCATTTGGCTGTTGGGTTTTGGCTTTCTGAAGTGTCGTTTGTATCGGCCATTTAGCCTGTTCTGTTTCATAGCCTTTTCATCCGAGGAATCACACAACTTGAGCATTTTTGACCTTGTAAGGCTTTGTAGAAGAGACTGTAAATTCCAGATCACTCTCTACAGCAGTGCAGGGGTTGAAGTGAGGGAAGATCTGTTACTCAGACGGATGGCCTTGGCCTCTGAAGGCAGTCCCTGCAGTTGGTCTTGGGTGTGTGTTGAACACATCCCAGAGGGAGGTGGGGCGCACAGAAGACTGCCGAGGGCGTGAGCCCATGGGAGATTTGGAGACTGACACCTGCTTCTTTGGCAGCATATGGCATTTTTTCAGTTCTCCGCAGGAGGGAGGGAGGTTTGGGTATTTAAATGTATGGTAAACAGTCTCCTTTCCTTTATTACTTATCCTTGGTTCATTCCAAGCCAGTTTCGGGGGCCTAGTAGAAAAGTAAGCGTCCTCTGTCGTTCCCTCCCTACCAGAAAGCTCCAAGTTTCCGGCTAGCCTCCAGTTTGGATGAGAGAGAGAGCTGAGAGGCAGTGTGGCTGGGTCCTGGGTAAAGGCCAGGCAGATGTGGTTTCATGATAGGTTCTGACTGGCAGGTGTTTTTATGTGCTCAACAGCATCCTATCTCTTCTCTTAATGGCCATCTAGTTCATCCTTTAACATTACTGGGGAGGAAGCCTCCCTGGGGCCCAGGGAGGTGAAATGACTTACTCCGGGTCACATAGTAGTGGAAGAACCCACACTAGAATTGTATCTCTTTTCTGTTTTATATCATGTTGCATTGAGTCTCCAAGGTCTGTACATCCTTCACAGACTCTTAGAGAAACTTATACGTAATATGGTGATGGATAGCTGAATATGGGAATATGGCTAAGAGCACAGACTTTGCAATCTGATTTGGGTTCTGTTAATAGTTCTGGCTGTGCTACTTATTCACTATGTGATCATGAGTATGTTCCTGGTCTCCCTGAGTCTCAGTTTCTTCATCTGTAGAAAGGGGACAATAACTACCTCATTAGGTTTTGAGGATCACCCAGGACTATTGCTTGGTGCATGTAGACACTCAGTACATTGCAGCTGGCAGCATTATTTTCCATGCCTTGCTGTAGAGCTCCAAAGTGTAGTGAGGCTGCCAGCTGTGGTGAGGCTGGCATCCCTCCACTTTGAGATTGAGGTAGGGAGAACTGCGGCACGTCCCAGACCTGCCTGGATTCCTGTGCCATCTTTGCTTCATTCAGCACATGCCCTTTGAGCAGCCTGGGGCATGCGCACCCATTGGAAGAGGATGCCTTTGGGTTTAATAACTTGTGCGTTTAATAATCAGCCTTTTTGGCTGAGTGATATGGCAGCAGCAGATTGATTTTACTGGGGCAGAAAAAGAGCTGTGTACTTCTCCGAGTAGCCCTGAGTCACAGACTGCCAATTTGTTATCTGCACGTATGCATAGTCAGCTGCGCACAACCTCCCCTTCCCTGCCCGGCTGCTCTGGTGTGATTCATTCTACTAATATTTGAGTACCTACTGTGTTCCAGGCACAGGACAAAGTACCAGGGGAAGACACGTTGATGAGTGGAAACAGACCTGAGCCCTGACTTCATGGAGTTTGTGAGGTTGTGGAGAAAACAGGCATTAAGCAAATGAGGGTAACATTATAATCAGTGCAAGGCTATGAAGAGCAAGTACATGGGGCTACTGAAGCAGGTACTAGAGAGATTTGACCTAAGCTGGAAGTCCACGGAAGGTTCCCAAAGAAGCGGCAAGTGAGCTGAAGGAAGGCCAAAGTGGTGAGGAGTGGGTGAGGGCAGGACCTGACTCTTGTGCTGTCCCCTGAGCCCAATACCCTTCCTTCATTTTCTTGGTCCTTTAGGAGGCAGTTAATCCTCTTGCAATCAGTCTTGCAGTCAGTCTTCAGATGTATGCTACTTCTTTTTAACTGCATAGTTTTCAGGGCAAAAATAAAGTATGGCCTCTACTTTAGGAGTTCAGCAATATAAACTGCAGCCACTTGTTGGATATCAACTGCGTGCCAGACACAGTATGCATTTTCATTGAATCCTCTCAACCCTGGAAGGTCAGTATAAGGATTCCCAGGTGAACAAACTGAGGCTCAGAGAAAGGCTAAGTAACTTGGGCTTTTGTCTCAAGTTGGTTACTGATTAGAAAGCTGGGATTTTAACCCTTTGGCTCATTGCCAAACACTCTTGTGTCCTCTGCCTCTCCCTCTCACAGACAGCTTTGTGGCTTGACCTTGGGATCCAACCACTATCTCCATGTCACGTCCAAGGGAAAATGCAATCTGAGTTCCAACCCTCCAACATGAGCATGAACTTTTGGCGCATGACCTGTTTATCAGTTGAGGGCTGTTGTCTTAATTCTGTGTCAGGCTGGCATTGAGACTAAGTGGATCTGTCTCGCAGTGGTTTTAAAATCACCTTTTCAGTTCAAATCCATAATTAATGGAAGATGGTCTTGGAAATAGTCACCTGAGGTGAGTAACAATGGACCAGATAAAAAGAAAGTCAATTTCACCCCTGTTGTGGCCAGTATCCCCATGGACCATGGGAAAAAGAAATGGGTGTGGGCTGGTAACTTTTAATTATTTAGAGTTAAGTCTCTCATTTTCATGCGCTTTGTTAATGAGTGGGCTCTGGGTAGGGGTAATCTATGCCAGTTACTTCATCTATCTGAGCCTCAGTCTCCTCTGTAAATTGGGATAATGCAGCTTATCTGCTTCAGCATTGCTGTGAGATTCAAATGAACTACAGAGCCTTAGGATTAGAAGATAATACATTTGAAAGTGTTTTGTAGGCCTGTGTATACGATGCTACTTTTATTGATTTACCACCATGGTTCATATTATTATTAATAGCACAACACACTGGTTCTTAAACTTGAGCTATATTAGAATGACCTGGAAGGCTTGTTAAGACACAGATTGCTGGGCCCCTCCTCCAGAATTTCTGATTCAGAAGCTATAGGGTGGGGCCAGAGGATTTTTATTTCTAACAGGTTCCCAGGCAATGCTGCTGGGCTGGTGACCACACCTGGAGAACTACACCACCCAGATCTGGAGCTGCCAGGCCCAGTTGGTGCCTCAGGCCTAGAGAGTGACAGGTAAAACCCACTGACCGTGGTGGAGGGTGGGTGTGGATGTCAATTCAGGGCTATCGTGTGGCCAGACAGAGCTGAGTTGGCATTGGCGAGCCTAGGTCAGGGACTGTGATGTCTGGAGCAGGGTGGAGGCAGCTTCTCTGCTCCCTTGGGTCCCTCAGGACTTAATATGGCCACTGGCAATCACCATTTCTTGGAGCTATGGTGTGTGGTACAGAAGGTACCTCTCTCATAGGGTGCTTTAGGCCAAACTTAGATAGACCTATCCACGTTGGTGAACTCCTTCCTTCTTGAGGCTAACTCTGATCCATCCAAACTCAAGCCCCCTTGGGCTTCTGTAAAGAAATCACCTTCTTTCTAATGATTTTCCAAGGGTGCAGTGAAGGGAGAGTTTCCCTGTGAGGCTGGGTGACTGATCATCATATCCTGTCTCTCATCCTAAGAGATTTCCTACTTCCTGCTCCAGCCACACTCCTTCCTGCCCCCCAGCCCATGTGTGATTTCTTCTTAAATCTCTTTCTTAATTGAGATAGACAACTTTTTACAAAATTACCCCCTATTTCAGAAGAGGACAGGCTGGAGCAGGCTAGTAGCAATTTTCGCACTTTTGGGATCATATTGAGTGGCTTGGTAAAGATGCAGATTCCCTGGCTATCCCCTCAAATGTTTTGATTTCTCAGGTCTGGAGAGATCTCAGAAATTCTGATGCAGGGGTCTGAGAACCATACTTAGGGAGATAATCCAAGAGAATTGGATTTGCTTTTCAGTCTGCTGACATGTGGATACCACTTTACTCCAGCTACCCAGTGCCCACGAGCCCCTGCTTGGACATCTGTCCTCTTTAGAGTCTCTGCCTGAAAGCCTATACCCCATATTTGAGAGACGAAGCCGCAGAGTGGGAGGGGAGTGGGGCTTGCTTAAGGTTGCTTTCTTGGTCAGCTAGCTTCAGAGTTTCCATTATGGCCTCTAAAGAGGTCTTTTTACCTGCAGTATCTTCCATCGATATTCTGCCTCGTATACACGCTATTTCTGCCTCAAGGCCCAGTATGACTCTGAAGTCACAGTGACTTTTGTAGCCCATACTTGGTTCCTTCTCACAACTTCTCTGAATGATGATGGGTCTTTTGGTTTTCCTTTTGCCTTGTATGGCTGTCTGATTAGCTTCCATTGGACTGATTTTATTTCTGAAATTATATTGTAAGCATCATGGAGATAATGGGGTTTGCATGGTGTTGGGCATGCAGTTATCAGTGATTATGGATAACTTGGTTCACCATGATGTTTCTGGGATGGAGTGACCTCTGTTTGATACCTGGTTTGACAGATATCAAAACCATGGCAATAAGGGTCTAGAATTGGCCTGATCTCCACAGTATCTCTTAGATGCAAAGACATTTTAGGCACAGGGCTTTGAGTATCAGTGCCATCAAATAGTACTTCCAGGGGGAACCCCAGGCAAGTCTTGGTCCTAACTGAAACCAGAGGTTTTAGCCAGAAATAAACCAGCATCAGGAAGAGAGCTGGTCAAACACTGTTCCACTGCATCAGTGGGTGGCAGAGGCTGCTGGCAGGACAGAGTTAGCTGGCATCAGTCACAGCAGAAGATGACTCATAAGGCTAGTTGAATGTGTGTGTATGAGTGTGTGTGTGTCAGAGAGAGACAGAAGAAAGATCCTTACTTCAAACAGCATTCTTCCCGTGTCTCCTGAGGATGTATTTTTTTTCCCCTCAGATGTTTCTTTTTTTCTACATAATAGTCAATGTTCAAGATTTTGTAAAAAAAAAAAAAAAAAAAAAAATTAGGAAATAATCCAAGAACCCAATATTCAAAAGGGCCTGGGCAAACTGTCAACATTTTGTCAATGGTGCTTTCTAGCCTGGGTTGCTTGTGTGGTGGCGTGCCAGATCCATCCAACAAGATTGCCATTTGCTTTGCCTGTTCTTTGCTCTCAGTCTAAATAACTTCTCAATTCATTCTAGTCCTTTTAAATTTTCATGGCTTGCTGCATTTTGTTAGCTCACTTAAATTGAGAACATGGAATCAATACAGCACAACCACAGGCCCAAAGATGGTTAGACTTGCAAGAGTCTTTTCTAGATGGTCCCATCTGGCCCACAGAGATCTTGAGCTCCTTGGTGTCAGGGTCCTAAGCCCAGTTGTCCCATGTCTGATGAATTTAATTTTCTTCTCCCAGCCCTGTACCTGCCATCTTTGCAATCCTGCTTTCCCTCTGCTCTTCCCTCAACCAAACTGAGGTCTGGCCTATAGAGAGAAATAGGTTTCTCAGGCCTGAGGTAGATGGAACCATTTAAGTACAAGGAATCCGGTGTGGAAAGGGGTGTTGTTCAGATTGCATTTAAAAATGGGTTGGGAATAACACTGGCTGTGAAAACATTATCAAAAATCTGCAAAATCAACACTCTTTCTTCCTGCTAAACATGAAGGGCTCGGCAGCTGCACCTCCCTCACATGTGTTTGGCCAACTGCTACTCGGGACATTGTGCCTCCCTCAGCGGCTCATGGGTGCTGATTGAAGCCAGGATTGGCTCTTTGCTGGATCGAAAGGTGTCTCAATGCTCTGAAATGCCATACCAGTCAAGGGTGCAGTTGAACTTAACTGTAGCATATACCTGTCCATCTGGGTTACATGGACACTTTGATGCTCCCCACATCCCTGTTGAGGTTTCACTGCGTCAAGACCCAGGGCAGGCAGAACTGACCCTCCTGCTTAGGCAAAGGTGACTTGTGGGTGATTTCTTTCCGTCAGAATCCTCACCCTCTCAGTCACCCCATAACCTTATACAAGAGAATTTGTTTATTTCGGAGAATCAGCCCACACACAGGTTTGAAGCAAATCCAAAAGGAACATTTGCCACTGTATGAAACTTGTCTCATCTTGCTGCTCTTCGATGAGAACTGGTCCACTACTTCTCCCTGACCCCCCAAGTTGCCAATATCATTCGCGGAAAACTTACTGTTTGGAAATTTACTGGTTTCCCAGAACAGGAGCTATTTGCCTGAGTTTCTTTTAGAGAAAGTTGAACTGCCTTTTTGGCGCTCCTAGTCTTCCTTTCTTTTTCCCCCGTGTGTCTTCATAAGGAGATGGCTTGGAAATAGTTACCAAGAAGAATGCAGCTGTGTACTCCAGTCTGATTTCCTGGAGCGTGAGCTGTGTCAGAGGGCTCGGATTCTGTTTTTGACATGGACTCAGGGATGTGCTGCAGATACAGCAGCAGGTGGGCTGAATTCAGGGAAGCATCTAACCAGAAACCTGTGGCTGAAATAGGATGTGGGCGCTGGATGATAAGGCTACAGGTAGATGCACTGTTGGCTGAATTATTAGATCAGATTTACATCCTCGATTCAGGAGGCTTCTTATGGTGCTTAGAATTGTGCCTGGACCTGTTCTGGTCTTTTTTTTTTTTTTTTTTTTTGAGACAGTCTCGGTCGGTTGCCCAGGCTGGAGTGCAGTGGTACGATCTTGGCTCACTGCAACTTCCACCTCCTGGGTTCAAGCGATTCTCGTGCCTTCAGCTTCCCGAATAGCTGGGACTACATGTATGTGCCACCATGCCTGGCTAATTTTTGTACTTTTAGTAGAGATGGGGTTCTGCTCTGTTGCCCAGGCTGGTCTCGAACTCCTGATCTCAAGTGATCTGCCTGCCTTGGCCTCCCAAAGTGCTGCGATTATAAGCGTGAGCCACCATGCCTGGCCCTGGTCATTTTTGATCAGATACTGGAGCTCTGGAGGGCAGCCCTGTGAAGTGGGCAGATCTCTCAGATCTGGGAGAGAGAGCTTACACTTCAAAGAGTGATCAGCACCTAACAGCTCTTTTAACATGTGTCTAGCATCTAGGTTACAAAAAAACCCTATATGTATAGGATGGGGGTGACCTGATTTTAAAAGAAGCTCTTGTGAAGAAAGACTTAGCCATTTTGGATGACCAGAAAAAGAAGGCCCTCCTTAGAGGGCTGGAGGAA
Source organism: Macaca mulatta (assembly GCF_049350105.2). Classification (NCBI taxonomy): domain Eukaryota; kingdom Metazoa; phylum Chordata; class Mammalia; order Primates; family Cercopithecidae; genus Macaca; species Macaca mulatta. The sequence continues at coordinate 107,529,765 of NC_133414.1, read as the reverse complement.
GAGGTGGTTCTTTAGCAGCGTGCTCTGATAGCTTTGGGTTTGTCTTCTGGGGCAGTTGACTCTCCTGAATGGGGTGATGCTGGGCTCGTACTTCAGGAGCAGAGTAAGTTGGCTCTGACACTAGCCGTCTTCCCACTAGCTGTCTGTCCTCTAGAAAACTACCCTCTCCCTGATGCAAGGCCTCTTCCGTGTCTACACTGGCTTCTCCAGGCAGGAGCCAGGGCTTTTCTCATTTCTGAGGGTTTCTAACTCAGTCCCAAAGGCTGCAGCTGCCTTTGATGTTGAGAAACAACAACAAAAACAAGCAAGAAACAAGGCAGCAACATAGGCTTTAGGAGACATATCAACAGGCCGGGCATGGTGACTCAAGCCTGTAATTCCCGCACTTTGGGAAGCCAAGATCGATTGATTAAGGCCAGGAGTTCGAGACCAGGTTGGGCAACATAGCATGACCCCATCCCTGCAAAAATAAAAGTAGAATTAGCTGGATGTAGTGGTGCATGCCTGTAGTTGGAGTTACTTAGGAGGCTGAGGTGGGAGCATGGAGCCTCCCTTGAGCCTGGAGTGTCGAGGCTGCAGCGAGTCCTGATCTTGCCACTGCACTCCAGCCTGAGCAACAGAGTGAGATCCTGTTGCTCAGGAAAAGAAAAAGAAAAAGAAAAAGTTATAAACAGAAGGCTTTGTATTTCAGTTTATAACTTACAAATAAGCAGCATTTAATTTGATTTTGCAAATGTAGTAAGGATGTGATCTTAGTTCCACATTGCATCAGGTTACAGGTGGCACGGAAAAGGTACAGGTGTGAGAGAGTGGAATAAAACAGGAAGTTGGGGTGGAGAGGAAAGCTAGTGACAAGTAGGGTTGTGGGGAGGAGAAAGCAAAGACCGGCTTGCATGGAATGAAATAAACGTGCATGAGCGGGCTTGTGAGCAGAGTTAGAAAACAGCACAATTTGAGGGGGAACCAGATTTGGTTCTCTTTTCCTTTCCCTTCCCATCCTCATAAGGGTCCTCTCTTTAATGCTGTAATTTATGTCCAGAAATTCTGAAAAATTACATCTTCGCTTTCATTTTTTTCCCACTTAAAAAAAAATTTTGACAGGGTCTCTATGTTGTCCAGGCTGGTCTCAAACCTCCTAGGCTCGAGTGATCCTCCCCAGTAGCTGAGACTACAGGTGTGAGCCACCATGCCTGTTAATACCTTCACTTTTCAAAAACTTTTGACAACCTGACATACCTACCTGTCCTTTTAGAATGAACGCTTGATATTGACCGATGGTGCTGTAAGAAGCAAAGACGCAATTTATTTAATAATCTTCCAAATAAAATGCTTTTTCTCAGGAGTTCAAGACCAGCCTGGCCAACATGGTGAAATCCTGTCTCTACTAAAAATGCAAAAATTAGCTGGGCGTGGTGGCAGGTGCCTGTTATCCCAGCTACTTGGGAGGCTGAGACAGGAGATCCCTTGAACCTGGGAGGCGGAGGTTGCAGTGAACTGAGATTGCACCACTGCACTCTAGCCTGGGTGGGAGAGTGAGACTCTGTCTCAAAAAAAAAAAAAAAAAAAAAGCTTTCTTTCCCCTAAACAAAAACCTTTTTGTCTTTGGATGAGCCCAAAGAGTTAAAGAAAATTGTCTGTATTGATACATGAATATACATATACACATATATATAAAGAGAAAAGGAAATACCTTCATATCATCCAGCAGTTTTTTTCTGGGTGGTAATTTTATGACTATTTTTTCTTTTTTTGTGGGGGAAGGGTGAGTTATTTTTTATCTTTTTAAAAACAGTGAACAGTATTACTTTAATCAGAAAAGGAGTTATTAAGATGTAATGCTCTGGTTGAAATATATGGATAAACAATATTTACATACAGTATTATCATTTACCAAAAGTATTATTTACTTTTTATAGCTAAAGTTTGGAAATGCATGCATTTAGTGTATATTAGCCCTTCCCCTGCTTTCTTCTAGCTTTTAAAATTTGTAGTTTTTACCAAAGTTACACAGGCATAGAGTTTCAAGAATCAAATATTTCTATAGGACCACAGTCTCCGGCACCGTCACCTTTAGCCCCCTGCTGCCCGGGTGGCAGCCACTTTAAACTCTTAACTGATTCTTTTGATATTTACTTCCACATTTGATAGTAACCTGTATGTTTTACTTCCTTTTGGTAGTAAATCTGTCTTTTGGACATCATCTGTTAACTTATCACCATGTAAGATGAAGATTTGGTTCTCTTTTCCTTCCCTTTCCATCCTCATTTTTTTTTTTTTGGAAGAAAAATCCTGTCTTCTTCTCTGAAAATCTTGGGTGTCAGGCCTTATCCGAGAGGGACAAGCTTTCCTTATTTGGAATAACGTGAGCATTCTTTGGCCTTTTGTGATTTTGCCAGTAAGACTTTTAAAGTCTGCTCCAAAACTCTAAGTTATTGGCTTGAATTGGGCCATGTGTTGCTATGAGCTCTGTAGACCAAATAAAACCAGGGGATTGTCAGAATCTGGATTGAATTTAAGGCATCTCCTGGAGGTTATTTTTTGGACCAAATTACAGATTACCAATTATTTTATTATCCTTTGGTCATAAAAGTAGAGTGTAGAGAAAATATACAACCCTAGTAAATTGTTTGCTAGACTCTGGAAAACTTGGCGGGGGTGGGGTGGGGTTCCTAGAAGGCACCTTCCTTGAGCTCTCAGTTTCAGAAAACTCTCAGAAGATGTCTTCTGTTCATGTTTGGTGATGTACAGGGTTTGTGGGGCACCGGTGGAGATGCCTGTGTCTGGGGGACCCAGCTGGATTTCTATAAAGTCCCAAGAAGTGCCCCTTTTCCAGAAGGGCTGCTACAATCCAGTCTCTGGAATGTGGACTGTTATCTGAGTTCTGACAGTTTTACTTTGTTCCCAGGGCCACCCCCAGTCACCTCCAAATTCTTTGTATAATTCCAGAGGCCATTCCTCTGGGTTTATCCTGCTTCCTCCACGCTAGTGAATAACTCCCACCTCCTGCCCTTTGTCTCTCTATTTATGGCCCTTCTGAGTTCTGGAGAAGACTTCACTGGGACTGACGTCAGTGAGCTTAACATCTTTCTCATGAATGAGGAATGAGAGAAGGCAACAGGGCAATGCCCCCATGGCTTCCACTGTAAGAAACTTGAAGGCTCTGAATCTTAAAGTTATTAGAGCAGTTGGAAGCCACATGGTTTTAACAGCTCTACTTGTGTACCTCTGGTAATGAGCAACTCACTGTCTAGGAGCCACTCTTTCTAATGTTGGATAGCTCTTCTCATTGGAAAGCTCTTTCCCGCTCATCTGACATTCTTGTCTGGAACTTTCATCCATTTCAGAGGATAGGAGCATTCTTGACGGTACAGTTTGTCCAACCAGTCAACATATTACTCTTCCTTTTGTTCTGACATAAGTGGTATAAAATGAGGTAATAGATGCATTTTGGAAAAAGTAATGGCACCATACAAATGCAAGAAACATTATTGATTGGCTTTTATGGCTTAGATGAGTCTGACTTGAACTTTCAGCATCATATACTCCATTAGTTGAGAACATTGCAGTGACCTTTTTTAGGAAACAGTTTCCTGGAGATTTAGTCAGTATAGAAAAATACCATATTCAGCCTTTATTCCACAAAAGTGTCACATATTTATATGTCTGAATAGTCTGGGCTGGGTGTGCCAGCCCACACCTATAATCCCAGCAGTTTGGGAGGCTGAGGTATGAGGATTGCTTGAGCCCAGGAGTTCAAGACCAGCGTGGGCAAAACGTCAAGATCCCGTCTCTACAAAATACTAAAAAATTAACTGGGCATGGTGTTGCACGCCTACAGTCCAACTACTTGGGAGGTGGAGGCAGGACGTTCTCTTGCATCCAGAAGTTTGAGGCTGCAGTGAGGTATGATCACGCCACTGCACTCCAGCCCGGATGACAGAGTGAGACTCTGTCTAAAAAAAAAAAAAAGTCTGGGCCACTACTGTTTTGACTTAGATGCCCTTTAATTTCTTCCTTTTCCTTTCCCTTTCCTTTTTTTTTTTTTGATGGAGTCTCGCTCTCTTACCCAGGCTGGAGTGCAGTGGTGTGATCTTGGCTCACTGCAACCTCTGCCTCCTGGATTCAAGTGATTCTCCTACCTCAGCCTCCTGAGTAGCTGAGATTACAGGCGTGTGCCACCACACCTAGCTAATTTTTGTGTTTTTAGTACAGATAGGGTTTTGCCATGTTGGCCAGGCTGGTCTTGAACTCCTGATCTCAGGTGATCCACCCTCCTTGGCCTCCCAAAGTGCTGGGATTACAGGCGTGAGCCACCGTGCCTGGTAGGCCTTTAATTTCTGTGTGTCCCATTTTGTTTTTCACATATCTCCCTCTATGTGAACGTGTGTGTATGTTTAGTTTTAAAATTCTGTTTTTTTTTTAGAGAAGAAAGATATTAAGTAAGAGCTAACTATGGTACCTTTAAAAATGAAATTTGGAAGTTGAAGATTAAATTACTTATACATTTTATTAATTGATACTTTCCAGGAAGAAAGTATCCTGTTTTGTGCAAGGGAAGATCAGGCTGCTTTTCAGGAAGGGATATCAGAAGGTTAAGAACAGGCTTTTTGAGTGGTGGCGGCTCTGTAATTCCAGGGCCTACCCATCCCTCACTTCTAGGTGCCTGTATTCCTTCCCAAGTCCTCACCCACCTGTGACTAGATATGGTTAGGGAGGAGGACCAGTTTTGTACATACCAGAACAAGTATCTTCTAACTGTATTTGAGTCTTGATAAAAATGAGTCTAACACGCAGCTGTTGTCCGGGTGCGGTGGCTCACGCCTATAATCCTAGTTCTTTGGGAGGCCGAGGTGGGCGGATCCCCTAAGGTCAGGAGTTCGAGACCAGCCTGGCCAACATGGTGAAACCCCGTCTCTACTAAAAATGCAAAACTTAGCCGGGCGTGGTGGTGGGTGCCTGTAATCTCAGCTACTTAGGAGGCTGAGGCAGGAGAATCCCTTGAACCCGGGAGGTGGAGGTTGCAGTGAGCCAAGATTATGCCACTGCACTCTAGCCTGGGTGACAGAGGGAGACTCCCTCTCAAAACAACAACAACAAAGAAACCATGCAGTGTTACACGTTCTCCCACCTGCCCTAGGACTTCTCTTACCTTCACCCTTAAATGCTTTCTCTTTGGAAAAATCACTTGGGTGCAGTTTGTTGAAACTGGTCAGCAAATTATTGTTTCCATAGGTCTGGCATAAGTCTCATTAGAAATGATTTTATGAGGCAACCGTAAAAGGAGCTGGTTTTCTCAGTATTTAGAAAACTCTTGTTTTCTAAGTAGTGAGTGTATTGCCAGAGGTTCAGTTTTGTTTTTCTTATGATTTTGATTTATTTGAGTCTGATAGAATGGTATCAGTGACATGAGGAATAATTACAGCATCTTTTGAAATTCTATCCTGGAACCCCACCAGGAACTGACCCAGATTGGTGCCAAGGTACACATAATAGGTTTTAGGTTTTTGAAAATTGGAAATGCTAGGCTTTTTGATACTTAAAGACCATTGTTTTAGTGGGTGGAGTTCTTTTTTGATCTTCTAAGTTTAAACTTTTTAGTTCGGGGTGGCCAGTGACCGTCCTGTGTTGTGAGAGTTTAAGAGGCCTCTGAGAGGCAAGACCTGCATGTGTGTGTGTGTGTGAGTGTGTGTGTGCACACATGTGAACATACACTCACATTTGCACTGTCTTCATTTTGCCGACAAGTTTTAAGCTTTTCTGGACTTTCTGCTTTTACTGAATCTTCAGGATGCTTGCTATCTTAGGAAATTTAGTATGATATTAAGTCTTTAAATAAAGATAAAAATAATTTGCTTTAAACCAAGAAAAAGAAAGAGAGAAAGAGAGAGACTGGCAGCAATAAATTAACATGTTAACATTGGTGGACAGATTCTTGTGTTTTCTCTGAGACTTCCTTTGTTTTCCCAGCTTTCTATGATTAACATGTATTACTTTTATATTAGAGAAAATGATTTGTAAAAAAGCATGGTTGCTTTGAAATTCATTCTCAGTCTGCCGATGGGATAACAAGGTAGAGAATACAGGAGGGATGACAGATTGGAGCTTAGGGACGTCGGGAGCCGGGGCTGCCATGGGAACTGTTGTTCCCAGCCTTTTTGTCATCAGAGACGCCCTTCTTTTGTTTTTATACTTATTTATTTTTCTTCTAAATACCCCTTGCTCTGAAAAATTTCATCCAACCCAACACCATGTTTATTAAGTAATAATATATTTCCCCACTCTTGATCAGTCGAAGATAGACTTAACTGCCTATTAGAGTTACCCGAGCCTTTATGGAGTTGCTACTGTTCCAGCTGAGAGTAAAGATGTGTGATGTTTGAATTGACTCTCGTGTTAGACATTCATCTATGTCCTCTACACTCATTTCTACCTGAGTGGAGTTTTCTGGGCTGTGGACCCAAGGCTGAGGCTCTGCGGTTAGGGCTCTTCTGTGTTTTGGACCTAGGATCCCCGTATTCCTTCTGACACTGGAGGCCAGAAATAGGCATTTTTTGTGGCTGGGAAATGCCTCCTCCAATCCATTTTGGTCCTAATCTAAATGAGAAAGAAGAGAGCCAAATTCCCCAACTCCAGTGTCCACATACTCGGGTTTAAACCCACTCCCGTGGAGTCCCGCAGAACACGGGAGGAGGAGCTTCTGGCACCGTTTCCCAGCCCTGTACTCCAGTTTTCTGGTCACCCTTTCTGACGCTTCTGCTGGGGAACTGTGAAAACAAAGAATGGTAACCATACAAGGAAGCAATCCAACTCAAACATCATAAAAATTAATTTAAAATGTTAGTGGATCTCTTGTTGAACACCAACGGGAGAGAATTAAATTATTAATGCCTAGGAAAATGAAATTCTTTCTCCGTCTCTACCACTTGGTATCTCGTACACGATGGCAGCTGCTCTTCTAGAAACTCCCTTTTACTTTTCATCTCCTCACTCTCCACAGCCCTCCAGGAATAGGGGGGCGTAGAAAGCCTCCCATCCCTTTCATCTGGACAGGTCCCGAAGCTAGAGGGGGCACTTGTGTTCTTACAGGATGACCTCAGTTCCATTCCAAGGATAGGGTATAGAACAAGAGTTTTTAGTTTTTATTGGAACATGGACCCCTTTGAGAATCTGATGAAAGCTTTGGACACTTTTTCCAGAAAAATTATATGAAAATAACTAACATTTATGTTGTAGACATTGTGCTAAGCACTTAGGTGTATTATCTCTTTTGATGCTCATCACAACCCTGTGAGGTGTAGGCACTGTTATCTCTGTTCTGCAGATGGGAACACTGAGCCACTGAGATGTTAAAAGATTTGTGCAGGGATACACGTATAAAAAGTTGTGGAGTCTTTGCATATAATTTTAGTTGGTGCTCAGGTTAAGATCTTCAGCTCTAGATTATGAGCCACCACCTGCAATGACTTAAAGACAGATGTCTGTACATGTAACAGGGTAGCAGGTGGATACTAACCCCCAGGGCTGGTGACCAACCTGCTTGGCAGGGTGGAGAAGGAAGGGAAAGGCTGCTCTTGGCTCCCCATTTGCAGAGTCCTCCCCCGTCCTCTTCGACCAATTAGGTGAATCTGTGTGTGGGTTTCTAAGTGTCTATGCTTTGCAGCGATCCCACACAGTTATCTAATTGGCATTTAATGTGAGCTGGGAAGTCAGACAATCTGGGCTTCTCTCTTGGTTTTGCTACCACCAGACTGTGCGACTTGGGGAGTCATTCAGACCCTGTGCGCTCATCTGCAGACCAGGGAGAATGAACTCTGGACTTCACTGGATTGGGAGGGTCTTGCTACAGTGAGAGGAAGTCACTGCCTTTAGTGCATCTTCCTGTGGCCCATAAGTGGCCTGTTAGAAATAGTGTGCACATCTTTTTCTTATTAAGATTAGGGCTCCCAGAAACTGACCCGTGACTGCTGACCACACTTGACATCTGCAGTTTTTGGAGTTGCAGTGAATGTTTTCTTAGAGCTCCAATCAATGATTAGTAATAATTAAGATTTTATAATAGCTTGTACCCCCTCTTCTGTCTGCCCTTCTTCCCACCCGTTTGGCCATGACCCCCATGGCAGGTATCCTTAAAATCACAGAGCTGTGAAATGTCAGTGCTGGAAAGGAACTTGATCACCTATGGCCAGCCATGCCATTGTGCAGAAATGGAAATAGGCTCAGAGAGGTGCAGAAACTTGCCCAGGGCCACACAGCTAATCCATAGGAGTAGAGGCTGGGTCATATTCATCATAGTTTCTCTGTTTTCGTCCTCACTGCCTCTCAAACTTCCTCAGTGCATGGAGAATGGAGGAACAAACTATTTGTACAAGCAGAGCCATTTTAGAAGTTCTTCACGGCGCTAGGCCCACAGTTCCTCACTTTCAGGTCATTGTTAAACTTCTCTAAGCACCAAGATGAATCTCTGCTGTAGACAGAGACCTGGGAAATATCCCTGTCTATTTACTGTGTTATCCCAGGTAATGTAGAGATAGATATAGCCAGGTGGTGTGTTGAGAGACTTTTGGAGGTCAGGGTGGTATGGTTTATTAATGGCTGTGCTGGAGTTCTCTCTGCAGCAGAAGTCTAAACTGGATATAAAGAGCATCTTTTCTGAAGCTGGGTCCAGCTGATCTGAGCGGTGACATTCAGCACTACTAGGCATTAGCTTCTAGCATCTCCCACCTCTTGCCACATGCCACTGTGAGTATTCATGGACTTTCTCCTCTTCTGTCTGCGAAAGAGAATTCTATTGTCTATTACTCAACTTTCCTAGTAACACTACCTTCTAAGGAGAAGTTTCTCTTGGTTAGTTTAGTGCCTGGGCCTTTTTCATGTGGAGTCAGGGCAATGAGTAGAGGCTGAATTAGAGAACTAGGAAGTAGGGATGGTCAGAGTGTTTGTGTGTGTGTGTTTGTGTGTGTGTATGTGTGTAAGCAGCTACTGGCATCTGAAAGGGCCAATACTTGTAGGTGAGAGGAGAGAATGAAGGCCAAAGGAAAGGAGGAGGGAGAGGAAAGTGTTTATCAACTGGGGTTTAGGGAGAGTGAGGAGATGAAAAGTAAAAGGAAGTTTCTAGAGGAGCTGTCTGTGTTTAGGATATCAAGTGGTAGAGAAGGAGAAAGGACTTTGAAGATACTTTCCTGTGCATTAATAATTTAATTCCCTTCTTTTGGTGCTCCACAAGAGATCCCCTAACATTTTAAGTTAATTTTTGTTATGTTTGAGTTGGATTGCTTCCTTGTATGGCCACCAAATGGACGCTGGGCTACATGGAGACCCAGTTATGTTCAGGCGACACTGGTCTGTTCTATCTGGGGCTGATGGTGAGGCAGTAGAGTGTGAGAAGCACATTCTGGAAGGTGGGTGATGGCGGAAGTGCTCTGTGGCGGGGGGGCCTCAGGCTGATTTGCTGAAGTCAGCTTGTTACTTCATTCTGCACAAATCCCAGATCATTTTCCTGTGTTAAAAATAAAGAAATATGTCAGAGTTCTCAGATTCAGTGCTTATTTACTTCATACCCTCTCTTCAAAAATAATTTGAGGCAGTTTGAATTTAGTGGGGAAATGTGGCAATTCATTCAGACTGTATTTTTTCCATAAATAGAAAGGAAATTTGCTTTGAGAAGAAAGAATAGGTTGAGTTTCTAGGCCACATTTTGCTGAAAGAAATATTATTGGGGAAGGATATTTTAATTTTTGTTCTCCAAGAAATTGCTCTTTTGTTCTGCTTTGAGGTGGAGGTGGTTTAGCACAGAGTAGATTTTTAGACCAAGGCAAGGAGCAGTGACTGTTTAGCTTAGATAAAGAGAGTGCTTTCTTCTGTCTGTGCCTCGTGGGGTCGAATCGATCTGTGTGAGCTGCCTGTCCAACATTCACGTTCAGTGAGATGACTTCTTTGAGTGGCTAAAGGCCCCAGAACAAACAGGCTGCTGGGACTTGCAGGTCTGCGCATGGAGCTTCTTTCTGTTGCCTCCTAGAAGGGCAGAGCAATGCTTCTGCGGAAGAGTGACATCCAGAAGACTGACACTCAGATTTCAGGCAAGAGTACCAGGCAAGAGCAGGAAAAAAGACCCGCCTGGTACTGCTGGTAAGTAAATAAGCATCACAGTCTTATTTACTTATTTATTTATTTTTTTAGAGACAGGGTCATGCTATGCTGCCCAGGCTGGAGTGCAGTGGCTGTTCACAGGTGCGATCATAGCACATTGCAGCCTTGAAATTTTGGCCTCAAGCCATTTTCCTGCCTCAGCCTCCCGAGGAGGTGGGACTACAGACCCACACCACCATGCCTGGCTTCAGCAAGGTCTTTTTAGCCCATTGGCCAAGCTGTTGGGTACCTTGAAATTGTCCATATTTTTTGACCCCCGTAAGGGGCCCTGTGTGAGGGCAGGAAGTGTCAGCTGCCTTCTGATGTTTGAAGCAGTGCCCAGGGCAGACGGTGATTGCCTGCCTAGGTTTGAAAGATCTCAGGAGAGCAGCCCTATGCTGGCAAAAGGCCTGTGACCAGTTCCTGGTCTCTCCGTGGGCCACACCTGCCTTGTTCAGGCTGGTCTGTCTGACTGGCTGGGGAAGTCCCCAGGGAGTCTTGCTGATATTGGTCACTATTTCTCAGCTATGTCAGTGTTTCTCAAAGTGACTTCTAGATCCCAGGCATCAGGATGTTCTGAGGCGCTCGTGGGAAATGTGTGTGCCTGGACCCATACCGGGTGGACAGAGTCAGAACCTCTGGGGGGTTCGGGCATCCCGGATGATTCCTTTTACCCTGTAGATGGAGAACCACTGTCCTGCTTCCTGCCACTGTGCAGAACTGGTCATTGTGGTGAGTAAGTTTGAAGCCAGATGATCCTGAACTCAAATTTTGTGTCCTTAAGGAAGGCGGGGAAGGAAGAAGAGCCGGCGGTGTGCAGGTGTTGAGTACCAGCTGGGAGAAGATGTGTGGTTAGTGCTTCCAGCTCTCTTCTTTTATGTGCGCTCAGCAGCAGCCCAGGGTGTGGATGTTATCGTGCCTGTGTACAGGGGAGGAAACTGGACATCAGAGATTGAGAACTCGTTTAACATCACACAGTTGGTAGGTGGAAACCAGTGTGGCCAACCTTCTTGCCTTTTCAGTTATGACTGTAATCGCCACTCTAGAATGATGAGTGCCTCCTTGAGTCTGGCTGTGCAGTAGACATATGATATGAGCTACATAGGTAATTTAAGACTTTCTAGTAGCCACGTTAAAAAAGTAGAAACAGACAAAATTAATTTTAACAACACTTTTTTCTAACTCAGTATATCCAAAATATTATCATCATTTCCATATGTAATTGTATAAAAAAACTCTCAGATATTTTACATTCTTTTTAAAAATTCTGAGTCTTCAAAATCCAATGTGTGCATGACTCTTACAGCACATCTCAAGTCACATTAACCATATTTCTTTTTTCTTTTTTTTTTTTTTTTTTTTTTTGAGACGGAGTCTTGCTTTGTCACCCAGGCTAGAGTGCAGTGGCCGGATCTCAGCTCACTGCAAGCTCCGCCTCCCAGGTTCACGCCATTCTCCTGGCTCAGCCTCCCGCGTAGCTGGGACTACAGGCGCCTGCCACCTCGCCCGGCTAGTTTTTCGTATGTTTTAGTGGAGACGGCGTTTCACCATGTTAGCCAGGATGGTCTCGATCTCCTGACCTCGTGATCCGCCCGTCTCGGCCTCCCAAAGTGCTGGGATTACAGGCTTGAGCCACCGCGCCCGGCCTACATTAACCATATTTCAAGGGCTCAATTGCCACCTGTGGCTGGTGGCTGGCGACGTATGTCCCACCCTGCTGTCCAGGTAGCCAGGGATCAGAGTTTTCTAGATCACTGATTTCCAGGCACCCCAGGATGGATTCATGCTGGGCAGACTGCTTGCGTGTCACCTGAGGAGAGGATATTAAAATTCATCCATCAGGCTGGAGCCCCAGGTGATCTTTTTGTGTAACCTGGTTGGAAATGGCTGTGCTAAAAACATTCACTGGCAATTTACTTGGGTTGTCTGTGACTATGCCCGCCCCCTTTTCAGGGACAGTTGCATTCCAAGCACGTTCTCTAGGAGTGGGGGGGTGGTGGGGTGGTAAGAAAGGTGGGGGAATGCACACCCTGAGGGTCTTTTCACTACCTTACTAAATAGAACTATAGTTTCAGTGGAGAAAAGAAATCCTATTTATTTTTCTGAATGTGATCTTGCATAAGGGGTGGAACCTTTCCTTTTGATGGCTGAGAGCAGGATCCTGTGTTCTCAGGAAAGGCGAGATGAAAGAACCAACATACTTAGGGGAGAATGAGATATTGTGTACTTAAGCTGTGTTCTTTTCCAGTAGTTTGATTTTAAAGTTTATTTGCTGACTTAGAGTAAGAAATTGGGTCCAGGAGTCTAAACCTCAAATGCTTCAGAGGTCAGGCAGGTAGCACGAGATGAAGGGTAAGAGATTGAAGACCAAACTGTTAGGAATGTTCTCCTCTCTCACAAACATGTTGTGGTCTTCCTTTTTTCTGGAAACATAAGACTCTTGACCTTTCGTTTTCCTGTTTTGGATAGATAAATATTTATCTTTTGTAAGAGAAAACCCGGTGCGTGCAGTTGGGATCAATGGCAGCCAACACTCAGCTTTGGTGTTAGGGAGATGAATCGGAGAGCCATGGCCGTTTACAGGGCAGCAGCTACTACCCGGCTCCATCCAGTTGTTCTCCTTGAGGCCCAGTGTTGCCAGATCCTGTTATTTTTAAGGAGAAGCCACATTTTGGAATTATAAAAGGTTTGGCTTTATAAATTTTATCATAATTTAAAAATCATTATAAGGCCAGGCATGGTGGCTCGTGCCTGTAATCCCAGCACTTTGGGAGGCTGAGGCTGGCAGATCACTTGAGGTCAGGAGTTCGAGACCAGCCTGGCCAACATGGTGAAACCGTATCTCTACTAAAAATACAAAAATTAGCTGAGCGTGGTGGCGGCTGCCTGTAATCCCAGCTACTGGGGAGGCTGAGGCAGGAGAATCTCTTGAACCTTAGAGGTGGAGGTTGCAGTGAGCCAAGATTATGGCACTGCACTCTAGCCTGGGCGGCAGAGCAAGACTCTGTCTCAAAAAAAAAAAAAAAATCATTATAGACTCACAGAAAGTGGCAACAAATGGTACAGAGGGATCCTGTGTGTCCTTCACCCCACTTCCCCAGTGTTAATATTTTAGGTAGGTATAGTATGACATGAAAACCAGGAAATTGACATGCTGCAATCTATAGTTCTAATTCAGATATCACTTGTGTTGTATGTACTCATTTGTGTGTGTGCACACATGTATGTAATCCTATGCAGATTTGTGTAGTCACCACCATAATCAAGAAAACCTTTGAGGCTGGGCACTGTGGCTCATACCTGTAATCCCAGCACTTTGGGAGGCCAGGCGGGAGGATTGCTTGAGCCCAGGAGCTTGAAACCAGCCTGGGCAACATCATGAGACAATATCTCTGTAAAAAAAAAAATAATTAAAAAGAAAATCTTTGGCTTTTGAATTATTTGTGCAAATATAACATATTGAAAACTTTGTTTAGGTCTAAAGAATATGCCATGGGCCTGGTGTGGCCTGCTGGACCTCCAATTTTCAACCTCTGTTCTAGTCTAGCCCTTTCTTTCTTTTATTCAGATAAAATTCACATAACACAAAATTCATTGTTTTAACCATTTAAGTAGACATTTTTTTTTAGTATATTCACAAAGGTTTGCAACCATCACTACTAATTCCAGAACATTTTTGTCACCCCAAAAAGACGCTCCATTTAGCATTTTCACTCCATTCCCCTCTACCCCTTTCCCTGACAACCAACAATCTACTTTCTGTCTCTATAGATTTATCTATTCTGGACATTTCATGTAAATGGAATCATATAGTATGTGACCATTCGTGTCTGACTGGGCCTTTTATCTTACAGAGGAAGAGACTTAGGGCCAGAGAAGGAAGGTGTCATGCCCATAATTATACTGCTGGCAAGCACCCTAGTCTGGACTTGAACCCAGAACCAGTACTCTTTGTACCATACCTTTCTGCCTGTTAGCATTCAGGTCTTCAGTTTGATGATGATGATGGTGAAACTACCACCCCAGCTATTTCTTATCAGTTGGCTTAAGTAAGCATGCATAATAACAATAGTTCTGTTACTTGTACTGAGTATTAATATTCTGCAAAGAGTCACTTTGGAAATGGGAATTGTCAAGGAGCAAACAAGATAGTTTAGTTCCGTGTGTGTTTATTGAGTGCCTACTATGTGCCAGGCTCTGGGCCAACAGGGATGAATTGGATGGGTCCCAACCATCAAGGAGCAGTCATTTGGGGCAAACAAAGAGATTAAAGATAATTTCCAGATGTTGAGGGCAAATATGACTGTGGGGCAGAGGGAAAGGGTATCAGTTCTAGCCTGGGGGTGGGGTGGTGGTGGTGGTGAGGGATGACTTAAGGGGTGGAAGGAAGCTACCAGGTAATGAGGTAGCAGAAAGATGTTTTAAGCAGTAGAGACCTGAGCAAAGGTTTAGGCATGGGATCCAGAGAGCTGAGCCATGAGCTCATTGGTGGTGATGGAGGGCGAAATGGGGTATTGGAGATATGGTTCGAGGGGTGGGCTTGGGTTAGAGTCTTGAAGGTCTTGAAGTCATAAAAGGTCAGACATCCCTGTGGATGTCTGAATTTTTCAAGCTGAGGATGGCTGAATGGGAGCAGAGTAAGAGAAGCCAAACATGGGAACTAGGTTTCCTGGGAAATACCCAGGTCTGAACAATTGGGGTGGAACTGGGGGTATATGGTGGTGGAACCAGTATCTAAGTAGCAACAGACTTGAGAAGAATCAAGGCAAGAGAAACCAAGAGACCCAAGAGAGGCCATGGTGAAGTCCTGCCCATGCTTCATGCCATGATGAAGATGCCACGGGGCATCTTTAAAGGGCTCTTAGGCCTGTTCCCACCGGCCTGCCGCCGCCTCCTTGTTTACCCGCCCACCCACTCAGCAACATTTTACTGAGTACTTGCTATGTGTTGTGTTGCTGGGGGTACAGCAGTAAACAAGTTGGGCAAGATTCTTACCGCCTAAAGGGAAATATGGATAAATAAGATAATTACAGATTGTGAGAGGGTCTACAAGGAAAGCGGCTTTTGCTGGCGAGAGTAAGGTTAGGGAGTCTGGGCTGGCCCCAGTGAAAAAGCATATTTGATCTGAGCTCTCAAAAGTGAGAACGCTCTCTTTCCCTGGTGAGAAAAAGGTGAAGAGCTTTGCAGGCAGAGAGAACAGCAAATGCAAAGACCCTAGTGGGGAAGGACCCTCTGGCATGGGGTACCCTGGGCTTCGTCGAGATTTTTTCAGGGGATCTCAAATCAGATAGAAGAGGTTTCTGGAGATCTGGCCCTACACTGTCTTAGGGAGGGGGAGGAGAGAGAACCATTAGCTTTGGGAGGAAGAATACATATCCTAGTGGAGGAAAAATTGTGAAGTCATTGTGAATCATTGAAAGTAGGCATGCTTTCCTTTTTTTTTTTTTTTTTTGAAGGGGGAGCTAAACTCATTTTGCTATTTTTCAACTAATTTCGTTATACTTTATGAGCTTTGTGTCATTCAGAGAACTTGGAAACATTCATTCTCCCTCCTACTAAATCAGCGGAGTAGGTGGAAGAGCTTTAAAAAGCTCTTGAGGATTCATCTTCCTTTGCCAATGGATGCAGGAGGAGGACAGCTGGGCAATGGGAACACAGCCAGGAGGTGGTTGGGAAGTGGGAGCCACCTCAGCACTGAGAACCTGGGAAGCTTCAGTAGGGTTCACATCCTGGAGATGTTGGCACCGGTTATGGCCCCAGTGGGTTTTGTTATGGAAAAGAGAGAAGTCTTTTTCAAGGTCAGAAAAGGGATTCATTTTGCATATTAGAACATCATCTTAAATAAAATAATGCAGTGTGATTTAAAAAAACACTGCCCATGGCGGGGCACAGTGGCTCACGCTTGTAATCCCAGCACTTTGGGAGGCCGAGGCAGGCAGATCAGAAGGTCAAGAGTTCGAGACCAGCCTGGCCAACATGGCGACACCCCGTCTCTACTAAAAATACAAAAATTAGCTGGGCATGGTGGTGCGTGCTTGTAGTCCCAGCTACTCAGGAGGCTGAGGCAGGAGGATTGCTTGAACCTGGAAGACTGAGGTTGCTGTGAGCTGAAATCATGCCACTGCACTCCAGCCTGGGTGACAGGGTGAGACTCTGTCTCAAAAAACAAGCAAACAAAAAACAAAGAACAAAAAAACACTGCCCAAACATGAAATAGATGACTTCTGATTTGTTTCCTTCCCAAGTTAGTCAGCCTCAGGGCCAGTTGGGTATTTTCTTCCCTGGATTGCCCGTGTTTGTTGATGGAAGAGTTGGAATTTGTGGAGGGAGAAGGAGAAGAGAATATGTCGTGAGCTCAGAAAGCAGCTTGGGCCTTGGATTTGGAACAAGAAGAGAGGGACCAAGTCTGAGCTGAGTGGCATGAAATTCGAGGTGTATTTTGAAGGAAACCTGAGGGCTCCAAGGTGCTATATTGGGATACAGTGAGCCAGTCAAACAAAGACCCCTTAAAATTTTAAAACAACAGCAGTAACAAGGCAAAGCAGAAATGATTATATGGATCCCTGTCCATATATAGGCTAGTGGGACAACAATGTGAAAATATAAGTGATTCATGCTAGGAAGGAGAGATACATGGGCTATGAGAACTTGTAACAGGAGAGGCCAGAGTGGTCCAGAGTGGGTTGGGTGGTCTGGATTGATGTTTGGTAGGAATGAGGGTGGCAGAGGCAACTTTCACAATGGTTGGTATTGATCTGTATTCTTGGGATGGGGGACGAATAAGGGAGATGATGGTTCGAGGTCTTTGGCAGGGCCTGGGATGACTCTTGTGAGGTCTTTTGGAGAGCTGGGACAGAGAAAGGTCTTGTTTTAGGCCAGAATATAACAGTACTGCAGGGAAAATTAGTGAATCTTTTAAAAATTGAGGACCACCACCTGGCGTGGTGGCTCACGCCTGTAATCCCAGCATGTTGGGAGGCCGAGGCAGGCGGATCACGAGGTCAGGAGATCGAGACCATCCTGGCTAACACGGTGAAACCCTATCTCTACTAAAAATACAAAATATTAGCCGGGCTTGGCGGCGGGCGCCTGTATCCCCAGCTACTCAGGTGGCTGAGGCAGGAGAGTGGCGTGAACCTGGGAGGTGGGGCTTGCAGTGATCCGAGATCCAGCCTGGGAGACAGAGCAAGACTACTTCTCAAAAAAACACAAATAAATAAATAAATAAAAATAAAAATTAAAGGCCACCAAGAAGGGGCAAATTATGATCTTGAGCTTTTCCTAAACTTTCTCTTCCACCATGCTCTTCCAAGTTTGCATTATGGCTCACATGGAGGATCCTTAGGTTGATGGGAACACCTGCCTGTCTCCTTGTTCCTTGGAAGGATAGTATGGATTGCTGCTGGGCCTTGCAATCAGGAAGGTTGACCTTGGTCAGCTGTGGGTTTCTCTGGTGCTGGCTGCTGCCTGAAGGTCACCTAGTGGCACCTTGTAATGTTGGGGGAAGAGATTTCTGCAGGCTGGTGCATTCAGGGAGCCAGTTTACTCTGATCCGTCCATCATCTTTGCGGTACACGGCATTTACTTTGCCAGTCTTAGCTTGAGATTACTCAGGTTGTTACATGACCACAAAGTGGAAATCTGGAAAGAGAAGTGCTCAGCCGGGCTTGGCAGGTTTGCAGGTGCTTCATTGATCGGTAGAGTTCTGCCCTTTGGTGGGCAGGAAGGACCTGATCAGAGTGCTTTGGAGCTATTCCTCGAAGGCCATCTGCATAACTGGATACTCCCACATCCTTTGTTCTGCCAGAGCAGTGAACCCACACAGGTGTATGAAGGCTCAGATCTGCTGCTGAGATTGGACACCTCCATTCGTTTATCAAGAGGCACTGACATTGGGTCATGGTGTACAAGGGATGGGGCAAAGAGGAAGGCCACTTCACTACCCATTTGCTATTCCGGCTGCTGGCATTCCTTTTTTTTTTTTTTTCTTTTTTTTTTTTTACATTTACTTAAAAGAAGTTGTGATTGTTGTCATAGTGTGATGCAGAGAGTGGGTAAACATACCAGGGATGTGCTACTCCCCTAAAGATCTGGATCCTTGGCTCCTTCCTGGAGGATGCTGAATTCATGTCCTTGAAGAGGTTTTGGAGCTTCTGAGACCTCTAGGTGAAATACACTCTTTTGATATTGGACATCACCATCACGTGTGAGGAGGTTCTGGACAGTGCTTGGACCTCCAGACCATAGATTCTGATTTAATGGCTCTGGTACGTAGGGGATTATTTTGTTGCTGTAGTTCTGCAGGTGTTTCCAATTTTCAGCCATACTCGGGAACGTGCCCACTAGTTACTGATCCAGGGAGGCTCTTCCGATTCTTCAGGTGAATTCTGCCTCTTTGTTTCCTCATACGGGCCTTGAACTGGAACCCTACCCTTGACTACCTGTTTGGTCTTTACTCCTCTGTGTGCTTCTTTCCAGCCTGTGTTTTGGAGCGCTTTTCCCCAGCTTTGCCTCAGTCTAGATCAGGGCTGGCGACTCACTTCTTTCTTATCTATGAAGAAAAGGAGGACTCTATGTGCGGATTTTGATGGGCAGATATTCTGGAACATTTTTTCACAAAGCTTCCTGCTTGAGGCTCAAATGCATAGTAGCTTCTTGCTGTGGAAATCCAGGCCCTGGGGTGGAGATAGACAGGGCAGCCTTGACTGGTATGAGAAAAACATCTTTATTTACTGTCTTCTGTCCATCATGAAAGGCTTAGTATTTCTTTATTTCTTTTTTCTTTTTTTTTTTTGAGACGGAGTCTCACTCCGTCACCCAGGCTGGCATCAGTGGCGCGATCTTGGCTTACTGCAACCTCCGCTTCCTGGGTTCAAGCAATTCTCCTGCCTCAGCCTCCTGAGTAGTTGGGATTACAGGCGTGTACCACCATGCTTAGCTAATTTTTTATTTTTAGTAGAGATGGGGTTTCACCATGTTGGTCGGACTGGTCTCAAACTCCTGAACTCGTGATCCACCCGCCTCGGCCTCCCAAAGTGCTGGGATTACAGGTGGGAGCCACTGCACCTGAAGGCTTAGTATTTCTACCACCATGTTTCTTACGTCCTGCAGACTCTGGGACAGCAGACTCCAGGGAGTCATAGGTAGGTACTGCCAGGAAGCAGGGCTGAATTGGTGACATTTTTGTTATGGGCACTTGTCAAGATAAACTTCTGTAAGTGCATATGTAGGGCTGTGGATCAAGTTCCAGCAGATGTTGGGTCACGTGGCATTAGGCAGGGGCTTTTAAGACCCAAGGCTAATAAGAGATCTGGACAAGACCAAATTGTAGGGGCTGTTCTCACCTCCTTGCTTTTGCCTCCATTGTCCTCCATTTCTCCCTGTGCCTGGTCCACTCCCATCCAAGCGTTGGGATTTCCTGAGGCCTCTGTCCATGCTGGGAAGTATCTTTTCACCTCCACTATATCAGGTGCCCCTGCTCAGTGCTCCCGTAACACAGGTGCATACTGAGATCACTACACTTACCGTAGAGGGTTTAGCTCTGGGGCAAAGCATTTGACTGCAGATCACTACACTTACCCATTATTTTATAATTCATTTTGAGTGTCTGGATCTATCTTTTATGCAGATAGAGCAACTTGAGGGTCTTGTCCACTTTTGTATCTCCATCACCTTTCATACTTCCTGGAGTGTAATGGGGCTTAATAAATATTTAAGTGAATGAATCAATAAATTCTTTGTGGGAGTGATATAAATAAGTACTATCAAGATCTTATTGTTGAACATTGCTTTCTTATTACAGTGCTGTTACCTTGTACATAAACTTATTTACAGTCTTGTATTCAAGATGCATACTAAGGGAGATCTTCCTAGCAGACAAAGTATTCCAGACAGTTTGGGACACTGAGCACTTTTGATGTATGGCAAGCATTTTAGTGGAAAGTGGGGTGCTTCAACTGTATTTCCTTGACTTTGATACTTCTCTGAAAGTATTATTTTTGATAATTATTTTTAATTAGTTAATTGTGTGTATTTGTTTATTGTATTAATTTTTTTGCTTATAAAATAGTATAACACTAGTATGTAGTCCAGCATAGTGAAATAGTCCTGGATTAGGCAATCGAGAGACCTAGGTTGACCTCTGCATCTAACTATGGGAGCGGGCAAGTCAGTTTCCTGCTTTCATTTAATTCATGTAAAGTGGGAGTGTTGTACTTGTTTGGGGGTTGCAAATGTCTGCAGGAGTGAGGCCACCAACTTGAGTTACTGTATGTGCTGTACCATTTTTTTTTCTTGGAACTACGCCCCTTTTGTTTTCCCACTTTTGTTAGAATTATAAGTAGAAAATATTTCTGTACCACAAGAAAAACAATAATGCAAGGGTAATGACTAATGACAACCCCAGTTCTTCTCTGTGTTGAGGAGACAGTAGCGAGTGGTGGGAACTGTGGTATGTTGGAGCAGCCAAGCCTGCCTATGAAGTGTGACTGCTTTTAATGCTTAGCAACACCTGATCATTTTCAGACATAAATGTGGGCCATGTTGACAGGTCTGATTTTTTTTTTCTTTCTTTAAGAGAAGCCAGAAATCTGAGTTTTTGTGTGATAGCTCTGATTTTTATGTTTGGCTCAGATTTTCTAAACATATCCACAGATGAAATGTAACACTTCCACCCTGGATGTCACCCCTTGTGCTTTCGGTTTGTGATCTCCATTAAAGATGATCTGTGAAGCTGCCTTCTGCGCAAGATCCTGTGATTCTAATGAGTACCATTTCAGCTGGTGAATTAAAGATTCTTGTTCTGCTTTGGGAAGTCAGAGTGGGGAAGGAAATTGGGCTAAAAGAGATAGGGGTTTAGGCCTAAATTGCCTGGCAAATGGTGTTTAAATGAGTCCCCTTGGGGAGAGGCCACAGGGTGCCTGTGATTCACACCAGGTGTTTTGTACATTTGTGATTGCAGGAGTTGGCATCGTTTGGAAGAGTTCGTGAAACCTTTCTGCCCAGAGCTCCTGGACCAATGCGTCTTCCCACCACCTTAAACCACTGGTGAATATATGTGTTTTTTTCCTTCTTCTCAGTGAAGGGAAATACTTTGTTAACTGTAGAATGTAATTTGTCCTTTCTATTAGAGAAGGAAGGATACTGAGCTGGGCCTAGGCATATCTGGGTTTTGGTACTTACTTGGTTCTGCCATTTTACTGTGGGATTGTAGGTGAATGCTTTGACCTCCCAGGCCCCAGACAGAGAAACATATCCTGCTGTTTAAGGATATGTTTGCTTTGCAGACTAAAAGAGATAATCTATGCAAGAAGTAATGTATGCACAAATGCTTATATTTGCCCAGGGAGAATAAAGTCCTAGGCAAATAGAAGGTAATACTGTTTGGCTCTGAGATGTAGAGCAAGGCAATTCTCGCCCTACCTGCTACATTTATTAACTTTATTAACACACTTTTTCAAGTTGGAGTTCCAGATGTAAGTGTTACAGTGTAGCTGCCATACTCAGCCCAATTCAACTGATCACCAGTTTGGGGCTTTCTACCTTGACTTTTGTGATGGTCATAGACATCTTCATCTGCTAGTCTCATAGGGGTATTCAAGCAGGGCACTTCTGAGCCAACAGATACATTAAAGTGTGAAAACTGATATGTTGGAAACAATGGGGTTTAAATACTTATTTTCTGAGACTTCCAGAGTGGTTCTTCAACAGATTTCCATTCTCTCTCTTTTTTTTTTCCCTTCCTACCAGTATAGCTACCATTTTCTTGAAAGATGAATTAACGACATTTCACAATTACTTTCATTTTTATTTGAGATCAGAGAATTTCACAGTTAACAAATGTTCTTCTTTTTCTGAAAGAAACTTAATTACTTATCACAGCAGGTACACGTCTTGCTTCTATGACAGTTGAAAGAGGCAAAAATATGTCCTTAATAACAGTGTGTTCCAGTGCTGAGGTGAGAGTGCCTCCAGGTATGATAGCTAGTTGGTGCTGGAGGTCTTAGGTGAGATACTGAGGGTAAGGACCACCGTGGGCCAGGGACGCTGAACAATGCTTGCATCTTTATTTCAGCTACTCTTTGTAGAGAAAAGCTGGCCTGGTTAACACTGACTACCTGGTCAGCTCCTATGATGTAGATCAGGTGCTCTCGTGACCCACTGAGACAGATCCCAGTGGGATGGTCACCTGGTGAGTTTGCAGGGTGCTGGGGGTTGGAACAGGAAGGAAGGGCAGTCAGGATAAGCAGGCCCAGGATTAGGAAACCAGCTCAGCCACAGGAGGCTGGCTGTCCAGACTGCCCTGTCCAAGGGGACATAGTGACATTCTGAGTCCCAGAACCTGAATTCCATCTGGTAGGCAGGAAGAGCTCTGTAGTGGAAGTCCTCAGGGAAGCAAATGGCATCAGGTAGCAGGACACTTAATGCGTTCAACAAATATGTATTAATGCCTGCTCTGTGCCAAGGCACTGTTCTGGGGATTCAGTGGTCATAAGACAGACCGTGTCTGTGCCTCCCTGGACCTTAGATTTGAGTGGGAATGATAAGAATGTGAGCTCCATGAGTGCAGGGGTCTTTGCGTGTCTTGTCTTGTTTACTGTTGTATCCTCAGCTCTTAGAAGAGCACCTCACACCTGATGGGTGTTCACTAAGTATTGTGAGCAATACTATGAAGGAAGCAAATGAATAACTAAATAGACAATATAATTTCAGGTGGTAATGCGTGGTATGAAAACAGTAGAACAAGGTGAGGGGCTGACGGGGCTCTTTTTGAAAGAATGGTCCAAAAAGGGTTCTATGTGTGTGAGAGAGAAAAAGAAGATTGACTTTGTGTAGAGACCTGAGTGGAGTAAAGGAATCAGGGGAGGAGGAGGAGTGTTCAGGCAGAGGGAATAGCAAGTGAAAAGAAAGGCCGTTGACATAGGATAAGGTTGGCTTGGTAGGGGAACAGGAAGGCAGCCAGTTTGTCTGGTCTTGGTCTGGGGGTGTTGATAGGGAGGGAGAGTGATGTGAAATGAGAGTGGTAGGTGGGAGCCAGACCCTGTAGGCTATGGTAAGGAGTTTGATTTCTTTCCTTTTTTTTTTTTTTTTTTTTTTGAGACGGAGTCTTGCTCTGTCGCCCAGGCTGGAGTGCAGTGGCAGGATCTCCACTCACTGTAAGCTCCGCCTCCCGGGTTCATGCCATTCTCCTGCCTCAGCCTCCCAAGTAGCTGGGACTACAGGCACCCGCCACCATGCCTGGCTAATTTTTTGTAGTTTTAGTAGAGACAGAGTTTCACTGTGTTAGCCAGGATGGTCTTGATCTCCTGACCTCATGATGCGCCCGCCTCGGCCTCTCAAAGTGCTGGGATTACAGGCGTGAGCCACCGCACCTGGCCAGGAGTTTGATTTTTACTCTGAGAGTGATTGGATTCCATAGTCCATGTGATCTTCTTTGTGCTTTAACATTTTTTCTCTGGATCCTGAGTGCAGAATAGATTCTAGGGGCAAGAGTAGAATCTGTATAACCTATATCACTGGTCCTTCCAGTGATCCAGGCAGGAGATTAGGGTGTTACTTGGATTAGAGTAGTGATGATTGAATGATACGAAGAAGTGGTCAGACTCAGGATATATTTTGAAGGTAGAGCCTTCTAGGTTGCATGTGGGGTATAAGTAAAAACAAGAGTCAAGGGTTAGTCCCGTGTTTTTGGCTAGGTGAATGACGTTGCTGTTCACTGAGATAAGGAGCAAAGAGGGACCCTAAGGGTTCTGTTGTGTCATCTTAGGTTTGAGATGCCCGTTCGATATTCCCATAGAGATGTAGAGTTGGCTGGGGCTGGAAATGGTATCTCTCAGAGTCATCGGCATATAGATGATATTTAAAGCCATGTGACTGAATGAGATCATCTAGGGAGAGAAAGGAAGAGATACATAGGATTTTTGACAGAGGAAAGAGGGAAGGCGAAGGCAAAGGGTAGATTTTCCATATCAAGTCCCTACTAAGAAGTAAATGAAGACATGCTAATGAATATGGTTTCTACTGTATGCAAATATGAATTATACAAATGAGATAATGTGATATAAAAGCAGTCATAAAGTCTCACCTTATGTAAAAAATTTCAAGTGCTATGACTTCCCCAAATCAAGAAAATTAGTTTCAGGATTGCATAATTATAAATCTGGTCAGCTGAGTGAATTATTAGCAAGCAGGAACATCCAGCAGCCTTTGCCAATAACCTGTAAGCTACATCTTGGGCACTGGAACTTCTACAAGCCATTTCAATGACTAAGTTTAATTTACTGTTATTACATTTCAGGTATTTTTCTCATT
The DNA here is from genome assembly GCF_049350105.2 of Macaca mulatta. Lineage (NCBI taxonomy): Eukaryota > Metazoa > Chordata > Mammalia > Primates > Cercopithecidae > Macaca > Macaca mulatta. Next base: position 107,505,330 of record NC_133414.1, on the reverse strand, counting down.
CAATAGTTATATCATCCAAAAGTTCATTAATTGAGGGCTCACTAAGTGAAAACATACCTGAAAATCAGTAATTTTGCAATGAAAATTTAGATATGATAAAATTTTCTGAAGAAAGCCAAACAGGCACCATGACTTACAGGGCTACAAGTTAGAAGATATTTATGATTATCTTCAAAATATCAAGGATAAATGCTACAAGATAAAAAGTATACTGTGTTTGGGAGGCCGAGAAGGGCGGATCACGAGGTCAGGAGATCGAGACCATCCTGGCCAACATGGTGAAACCCCGTCTCTACTAAAAAATACAAAAAACTAGCCGGGTGAGGTGGCGGGTGCCTGTAGTCCCAGCTATTCGGGAGGCTGAGGCAGGAGAATGGTGTAAACCCGGGAGGCGGAGCTTGCAGTGAGCTGAGATCCGGCCACTGCACTCCAGCCTGGGCGACAGTGAGACTCCGTCTCAAAAAAAAAGTATACTGTGGTGGTTGTGGTAGATGTATGCATCCCACCTGTACCCCTCAACCACCATTGACTGATATGCGAAAATCAGTTCTGACTCACACACATCTTCATCTATTTGTGGGCTTCTGGCATAAAATGCAGCTGCTCCATATTTGCTTTGTCTGTTTCCCAGACAAATCGTCCTATTGAGCTTCTTCCATCTTCTCACTGGGCGCCTGAGTTTTCCCATTTTGAGGCTCCTAGTGAGTTCCTTTAGTCTTGCAGTCTCCAGCTGCCATAGACATTTTTGCCTCTTCCCACCATCACTGGCTCCAAAGCCTATTTGCCTCCTCCTCCCTCTGACTGCCTTTGTAAGCCTTTCAGATTAGGATCCCCCCCAATCCCCCTGCCTCCAAAGCTTTTTAATAGCCTCAAGATTTCCTTCTTTGAAAACATTTTCACTCCTTCCCTCAACCCCAACCCCATGTGGTCTTCTCAGGCCTTTTGTGGAAATGATGACAAAAGAGAGGACAGGATGATCAGCAGCATTCTAGAATGGGGTCTCTCCCTCCCGTGGGCATGGGCAGTGCTGACTTGCTTCTACATGTGTTTAAAGACTCCCCAGCTTGAGTGAAAACACTCTGAGTGGTACTTCCGGAACTTGGAATCTCTAGAAAAATGAGCATTGATTATGTAGTGTTCTCTGTCTATGACCAATGGTTTATGGCAAATGAGGGTTTCAGTGGAATGGTATTTATGACGAATGGCATCAACCCTGGTTTTCATTTGTTGTCTTTTCTCACAGAATGGAACCTAAATAAAATTAAAAAGAGTGAAACTTACTGGTAATTACAGGGGGAGGATTTTTCCTTCTGCTTCCTCCTTCAGTAAGTGATTTCAGGAATTAAAAAGGTATGGGACCTTCCCATGCCCCTGGAGACTTAGAGTGGTTGGACATTTAAAAACTGGTGGTATCCTTCTTAAGTTAAACACACACTCACACACACACACACACACACACACACACACACACACAAACTGCTGAGGCTGTAGAATAGTCTTCAGTGCTTGTATATTTGTAGACCATCTCAGGAGGAGATGCCTGAGATGAGTAGCTATTTTAAATTTTTTTTGTGGTATGTTTATGTATTATCTTTAAAAAGGATAATAATAGTATCCCTTTTATTCTTTATAAATGATCTAGAAACATTGAAAGTTTCCTCACCAGTTGGCTTTATAACTCCTCTTGCTCAATGTGTTTTGATTAAGGGCATTGCCTGTTCACAGGGCCTTTAATTGGTCTGAGGCTTCACATTTATTAACAACTTGGGACTTGAGTACTTTGACTTGAGTTTCAAATTTTGCATGTATGGGGATATGTCAGTCAGGCCAATTTCTTTCTTCCATCCTTTCCCTTATTTCTATAAAGGATTTAAAGCTGTTTGTGCTCAATATTTTCTTTATTCAGCAGCTTTAGACAAATATGGATTTGAAATGAGGTGGTTGCCATGAGTTGAGCCACAGATTATTGCCATTTCAACTGAACATCTCACTGCTGCCCTTTAGGGAAAGGTCTTCTTGCATTGTGGAACAGAACAGGATTTGGAATCCTTTGTGATTGATAGTTTCTAACTGCAGAGTTCAGACACATTAAAAAGCAATTCAAAGCCATTTTCTTTCTCTTAAGAATCCCAGCTTCCCTAGGAAAATGCTCAAAATAGAATTGGTATAAGTTGCCACCTCTCTGAAAGAGTAGGGTAGAATTCAGTGTCCAGAACCAATGATACCAGTCACCACACTGCTGTTTGGATTGTGTGCTTTTGGGGGCAGCTTCTCAGGGGTCATTGTCTAGAAGTATCTCCCTGGGCTGCCATATTGCTTTATGTCACCAGAGGTTCATAAGGCCACTTTCTGGCCAAAGTTATCGTGACCTACAATGACATCATATCCATTTCATGCAAGAGCGACATCTCTTAGGTGTTGGTGTTTCTCCAAGAGCTTTACACATTTGAACTTGTACTTTTTAAACAAACAGGAAGTTGTAGCACATTTGCCAGCCACATGTAAAAACAAGATACTTTCTCTTTTTCCATCTAGTGACTACAAATACTGAGTGGAATACAGTTTTTGTCTTTCCTTTTTTTTTTGCCCTGGTTTGGAGAAGTAAACATGAAATTGTGTTGGGGTCGTCACTAAAACAAGGAGATCAGCATCATCTCCGGTGATTACTGCACGTCATGGGAAGAAATCATTCTGATTGTTCCACTGACTAATTTAGACAAGGCACCATCTGATGCCTACTTCACAGCAGTGCCCTCATCCTGCTGTCTCCTTATCAACATAGAGATGACTCACTCCATGTTTTCCTCACTCAGAGAGAATTTCTCTAGTCTGCTGATTACAGCAGTGATTAAATAAAAAATGGTTCCAGCAGAGGTATGCTTGAAAAAAATGACTATTATTTGTGCTTGTTGAACTTTGGATAATTCAGCATTCCCTATCATAATCAGTAAGGTACTGGTTTTTAGGCTTTTCGGGTAAAGGGTCAGGAACCCCTTTAAGGTACATGTGCACATACACAATTTCCATATATAACACTTCTACATTTTTAGGAGATGACATTCCCCTGCCCAGTTATCATGCTTAGTCACACATCCCATTCTAAGTGTGTCTGCTTCTGGATAGCTCTGTGTGGCAGGTAGGTGCCTGCTGTAAAGGATGGCTTTTCTGATTAGATCTAGGTGAAAGATTGGGGAAGATAGCTATGTTCAAGGCAGCCTAACTTCAATAAAATTTACAACTTCCAGAATTGTCCCAGCATGGACTCAGAAGCTGGAAATAGTCTCTTATATAAGTTGCTAATTCTTTTAATTAAAAAAGGAGGCAGAAGCACCTTTACACTTTTTGTTTTCTTTCTATTTGAGACAGGGTCTCACACTGTTGTCCCGACTGGAGCGCAGTGGTGCGATTATGGCTCACTGCAGCCTCGACCTCCCAGGCTCAAACAATCTTCCCGTTCAGCCCCATTAGTAACTGGGACTACAGGTGTGTGCCACCATGCCCACCTAATTTTTGTATTTTTTGTAGAGACAGGATTTCACCATGTTGGCTAGGCTGGTCTTGAACTCCTAGGCTCAAGCTGTGCACCCACCTCTTCCTCCCAAAGTGCTGGGATTACAGGTGTGAGCCACCGCGCCTGGCCTGATACCTCTGTTTTTAAATAACAAAACTAAAATGTAAATGATAGGGAAAAAAATGTTGGGACAGTAGGGTAAACCAAATATTTTTTTCTTTAAAGAAATTTGTGTGTTTTATGGCTGGGCCTGGTGGCTCATGCCTGTAATCCCAACACTTTGGGAGGCTGAGGTGGGTGGATCACCTGAGATCAGGAGTTCAAGACCCAGGCATGGTGGCGGGCACCGATAATCCCAGCTATTTGGGAGGCTGAGGAAGGAGAATTGCTTGAACCTGGGAGGCAAAGGTTGCAGTGAGCCGAGATGGCGCCATTGCATTGCACTCCAGCCTGGGCAACAAGAGCGAAACTACGTCGAAAGAAAGAAAGAAAGAGAGAGAGAGAGAGAGAGAGAGAGAGAGAGAGAGAGAGAGAGAGAGAGAGGGAGAGAGAGAGAGAGAGAGAGAGAGAGAGAGAGAGAGAGAGAGAGAGAAGGAAGGAAGGAAGGAAGGAAGGAAGGAAGGAAGGAAGGAAGGAAGGAAGGAAGGAAGGAAAGAAAGAAATTTGTGTGTTTTTAACTAAGGGGAAGGAAAGAAAGCAATAATTTTTAAAAAGTATTCTTTACAAAAATCAAGTCATTATATTAGTTTTGAAACATATAATGTCCTTTGTATAATGTGATTTACTCATAAAAATACCATGTTGGGAACATTTATACAAATTTACTCATTACATTTGCTCTTAAATATTTTCGTTTTATTTTTCAAATAGAAGTGAACTACTGAACTCAAAGGAGTTGAACATTTCTTAGTTTTTTTTCCTTTTAATAGTCAGACAAAAATATAAAACTGGATAATAGAAGTCGCCAGTGTTTTAATGAAAGAAAGAATTAGTTTTTGGGTCTGGTACCTTCTAAAGCATCTATAGATTCTAGAAAAGGAACTTCACACCACTACCACCAACAAAAAAGCCCAATGAACCCACAACTTGAATAACTGAACTTAATCCGAGTTATTCCTATTTTATGAGCCATCATGATCCACATTTTCTGTTTCTTCTCATATCACCGTTGCCTTTCTGAAATCATTCTTCTAGACTGCTGAAGACTAAATGCTAGCCCAGATGGAGACTGAATTTCAATGTTTTTCATTTTTAGCTTCTTGGTTTTAGGGTGAGAGTTCATCAGACTGTTGGTATACGTGCCTTGCCACCAACCCTACAACAACCTGCTGTCTCTGAGCTTTAGTTGTTTCTGATATAAATGAGATCATGTCTGGGCCTTCCTCAAGCTCAGACATTCTAGAATTCCGCTATCCTGTCCCATGCCGCACACACTCAGTGCTGGGGAAACCTGGAGTACTGGCCATGTAACAACTTCTGTGGGGTTCAAAGGGCAGAGTCTCAGTAGAGATGGGTTCCTAATGTCATCATTTATTTCTCATGGCTGCCTGTAATAAACACCAAAGAAGAACTAAATACAGTGAATTATATACTCACCAGCTCATGGGATCATCCTGAACTTGCAGCACTGGGAGGAAATTCTGTAGCTCCGTTCAGTAGATGGTACAGAGTAAACCAGGAAGAAGGCTTTTCATCTTCTTGTCATCCCACAGAATATTTCTGATGACTAGAGCTCTGACTTCTGTGAGCCTACCCGTGTTCACCGGTGCTCATGACACTTGGACTACTCTAATAATTGGATTTTACAATCCTAGGTTATATTTTTTCTTGATTTTTTTTTTTTTTTTTTTTTTTTGTGGTGGGTCCAAAGCCAGTTGAACACCATCTCTTGGCCGTGATGAGTCAAAATTGTGACCAGTACAAAAAATAAATGGTACAGAGCTTTAGCAGAGGAAACAAAACATTTTGTAGAACATGCTCAGCACAGGATGGTGTAATGGAGGCTGCAGTGGGTGTCTTGCGGTGGGCCTATGTCAGCAGTCATTGGCTAAGAGCTTATAATGGCACTTAGAGCATGGCACAAATGTATATATACGCCCACAAAGTATAGTGTACTATATGTGCAATATACTAAACCTGTTGTGCTTATATTTTACACTAAATATATTGTTTTAGGAAGTTATTTCCAAAATAGCCAAAATACATCATTAAAATGATTCAGCACTGCTCAGGTTGGCATTAAGTGGGCTGTGTGTGTAGGAGCAAAGGAGGCATCAGAGTTTTGAAAACTCTGGTTTTAGAAAGGATCCTCTTGGCCGAATTCTAGACTGCATTCCTGGTCCCCGTGCTGATGATACTGAGTATTTTGCAGCTCTTTAGATTGCCTCAAATTCATTGATTTGTTTATTCATTTATTCAACCAACACATATGGAATAGCTCTAATATTTACACAGGGCCTTTTGCCATGCAGAGTACATTCATATACCTTATCCCACCTAAGTGTGCTTGTTTCAGAGCCCAGTCACATGCATGGGCAACAGCCTGCATTGGTTGATGAATGCAATCTCTATTTCTTCCTAGAGTTTTTCTCTTTGCTTTCTTTTGTGTTTGTAAGCAGAGATACCCATGGTTTTGTCTGCACCATTTAGGAAGGAACTTAGGACAGGTGGGCAGGAGGGTTGCTATGGGAGTTGTGCTGGACAGTCATTCCCAGGAACAGAGGAGGTGGGAGTCATCGACTAAGTATGAGAGTGGGGTGGGTGGGAGGGATGTGGTTGTGGCTTTGAGGAAGATGGAAACTATTTGGAACAGCTGACATGGGTTGGGCACTGAGGGCTGAGCAAGAGCTGAAAGCAAGGCCTGCTGGGTGACTGAGAGGAAGCTTCTGTGTCAGCAGGTGTGGCCTGGATGTGCAGGGCGGCAGGTGGAGCTAGATGAGACTCGGGGACAAAAGGAGATGGCTGGGGGCAGGGGTGGGATGGTTGCTTGACTGTTGACATAAGGGGACTTGGAGGAGCTGTTTCTGACCCTGATGTGGCCATATAGGGAGTTGTTGAGGTGAACAGCAGGGGAGGTACAGGGGCCTGGAGGTGCTTGGCAGTAGCTCTTCTTAGTTTAGCTTATAAGGCCTTTGATCTCTTCGCACTCCTCCCACCCTGCATGTCCTACTGGGCCATTCCTGAGTGCATACTATCATGCATACATACTATTCCTTTTTTTCTTTCCTTTTGCCTAATTACCTCCTACCTCAAGTGTTAGCCCAGGAATCACTCCTGGGCAACTGTTTCCGATTGCTGTCTGCCCCGTCCACTGCTAGAACCCTTCACCCTGTCCACACATCTCTCCCTTTGTACTGTACAGACTCATTGACAAGTCTCTCGCATGTGTGGATCGGAAGGTTCCTTGGGTGCAAGATTGTCCCTCATACCAAGCGCGGAGTTGCTGGCATGCAGAATGCGTTCAGGAAATGCTTGCTGAGTGGATGCATTAACGCTTTTGTTGCATCATGAGTGGCATGACAGAATGATAGAACTGAAAGACACCTACAAGATCAGCTAGTCTAAGTCATTCGTTTCATAGTTCACAGAGAATTGAAACCCAGAGGGGTTGAATGCCTAGCCTGAGGTCACACAGCTTGTTCTAGGCAGAGCCAGGACTCAAGTTCACCCCCTCTGACTCCAAATGCCATGCTCTTTCCACCACACCACAGTGGTCTCCAGATGCTTTTTATGTGTGTGAAGACAGCAGCCCTCTGCCTCTGCTTAGCGCCTGGATTCAGCCTAACATCACTATTCATACTGTTATCTAACTTTTCTCATCGGGAGGAAAACTATGTCCTGACCACGCGGGGAGCTTTTCCTCTGCATGCGTGGTGCCAGGTTTACAACAGCCCTTACCTCACTGCTTCCCCTTCCCTTTCCGGTTTGTCCTAGTTTATCTTTGGGCCGGGTAAGCATCAGCAACTGTTTCTAAGTAAACAGAGGAATTGCAGATTCAGGATTTGTGGTTTCAAGTATTCAGTGTCTTTTGCTTCGGCCTGTCCCCTCCTGGCTGCCATCACTGCCTCCCCTGTCTCCACATTGCCCCGATTTAGCATGTGTTGAAGACTGATAGCGCATGATGGAGGTTTCTTGCTTGGGGCAAGCAGAAGAACGGACAGAGCATTGAAAAGGGAATCTTTGAGACAGAGAGAGCGGGCACATCTCCGAACCATTTTGTGTCAGTTAAAAAAAACAAACCAAAGTGTATCTGCTGGTTTCTGGACCCATCCCTGGAAGATGGCATACAAGACGGCCATCTAGAAAGGCTTGTGTGTACACCTCCCTTCTCCAAAGTGTGTCTCTGAGCTTTTGAGCAACACTGATGTTTAGTATGTTCTGTTTAGGGTTAAATTTGCAGCGTGACCGAGGCTGGGGTGTGGCTAGTTCCCTTACAGCCTGTCCATGGATGACGCAGTTTTGTGAGGTTGGTTCCAGATCGCCACGGATCATCTGACCTCTCTCCCCATCACCCTGGCCCGAAGTACCTCAGGGTCAGTTCCAGGACTGAGTGCTGGGAGTGGGGGTGATTGGTTTGAACCTTTTGTCTCCTCGGTTAATTAACTAAACAGTGCGTGGCTAAAAGTGTCTATTTTGGGGAAAAGGACTCTGGAGACCAGTCTTTAAATCCTTCGCTACTTTAAGGAACTCTGCAATACTGTTTCCCTGAGTACTTGTATATTCCCCTCACCTTTTTCTTTTTTTTTTTTTAAAGTAAGATGATGTTCAATCCTCCCATTAGCTCGGAAATCCTATGGCTTGGAACAAGCCCAGTGTCTTCAGTCTTAGAGATTTCTGAAGCCACTTTGGACCTTCTTGGCTTCCAGCCACATGGGAGCCTGTGTCTGATCCTCCCTGGGCTGGTCTTGAGTTCCAGGCATTGAGCTGGAAGTACATCAGCCAAGGATTTGGCTGTGTCAGGAAGTATTTTGATTTGCTATATTCTCTGCTTGGCATCTACTCATTTCCTTCAGGGACGTCCCCTTCCTTGGAAAAAATAGCTCCAAAGATGCTTGTCTGACTGATGAGCTAAGAAGGAGTTCCAACCAGGCGTTTCCATTCAGGGATCTTGGCTTGGCAGTCACAGGTCACTGAGTGAGAAGGGTGTCACTACACTTAAAATGTTCTTGACATCCCCGGTCCCCTCCTGCCTGCAGTGGTCTTTATGCTGGCTAGTTTTGAGAATGACAGTCCGGAGACAGATCCAGCTTGGACTAGCAGGCCTTAACGATCATGTATTTCTAAGGTGTCAGCCATCACACTGCTTGGCTGTGACCTTTAGGGGATATCCTCAGTGGTGTCCTTCCTTGCGCCCTAACCTCAAGCTCTCCTCCAGGTGTGCATCATTTTCCCGTGTGGTGCCAGGGAACTGTGGTTATAAATGAGAGAGAAGGGGCTGTGTGGGGGTCCCAGAAATGTGTTGGGATCCTGTCTGTAAAGTTATGCTCATCTGAGCTGTTGGTCTAATAATTCTATTTTAAAAAGGGAAATTAATTGATACCTTTTCACGGTGAGCCTGTGTCAGTTCTTGGAGTGACACCAAAAGAGAGTCACCACTTTCTTTTCTTAGCTATTCATCTATTTAATATTCCAGGCTAGAATTCTTCAGGATGTTGACGCCAGGCTTCTCAGTGTATACTTCTAGACCCTTCTTAGTGTTAATTATTTAGTTCCTCAATTTTTATCACCTTTCCTCCTCTCAGAGGTTTCTGAAAGATTACTGATAGTGATTCATCAGTGACAGTTCAGATTCTTTCAGGTGTCTATGGATGTGGTTCACCTGAGCCTGAAAACCTGAAAAGGAGTAGCTGTCACTCAAAGGGGCTGTGACTCTCCTAGCTCCACACCTGTCTTCTGCCTCAGTCACCTCTTACCAGAGTCTCCCTTTCCAGTAAGATCATTCTCATCGTTGGAGGAGGTGGAAGCAACACGGGGAGAAATGGCTTCTTTTATAATATGACGAGGGCTTCTTCAAGCAGGTCTGTTATCATACGCTTTGCTTTTCTTCTTGGTGATCATAGATTTTTTTAAAAACAACCTCCAAAACAAAAACCCTGATGGTTATTTTGATTTCTCCTGTTTTAACTCTTCCTGGACCTTAGACCAAGCTTGTCCAACCCAAGGCCTGCGGGCTGTATGTGGCCCAGGATGGCTTTGAATGTGGCCCAGCACAAATTTGTAAACTTCCTTAAAACATTATGGGATGTGTGTGTCTGTGTGCGTTTTGTTTTGTTTTAGCTCATCAACTATCACTAGTGTTAGTGTATTTTATGTGTGGCCCAAAACAATTCTTTTTCTTCCAACATGGCCCAGGGAAGCCAAAAGATTGGACACCCCTGCCTTAGCCTTTTGGACTTTCCTGTGACCATAAATGCTGCTGTTCTTTGGTCAGCTTTGACTCCATTCCTTCTTCCTGTAGCCCAGACATGCAGATAGGGCATTCCAACGTTAGGAGTGCTTTGCAGCCCCTTAAAGGATTTTCTAGTGCTTTCCTGGCTCCCGACTTTCCCCACCCTCTTTGGACCACAGAGTTTTTCTCCAAGCTCAGATAACCTCGGACTCCTCATTTGCCCTTCCAAAAACTTTGCTTCTCACCATGGTGTTCTCTCTCATTTTAAGCTGTGACTGGCCCTCTGGGCTGCCACGCATAACCATACAGGGCTGAGTTAGTGACTCAGGTCAGGATTCAGCTGTGCTGACCACCCAGAACTTATTCCCACTCCTACTCCCCAAGAGACCAGCTCTTCAGGACTCCCACCCAGGGCAGGGCTGGGCTGGGTCCACCAATGCCTCTGCCAGGGTTGAGTTCTCCAGGAGCATCTGGGCCTCTCCCTGAGCTGAGGCATAAGACCAAGGCTGCCCAGCCCCTAGGTCAGAGACTAAAGGAAGGAACAGGCTAGGGGTGGGCTGGCCGAGAGTTCGGGCTCCCCGAGCTGGGAGTAGAGTATTTGGGGAAGGGAAAAGAGGAAGAGGTTGGAAAGTTTGTGATGACTCTGAAGACTCTCGGGTTTGTCCCAGGGGGACTCAGTCCACCAAACTGTTCACTTTTCTGCAGCTCGGTGCTGGGAGTGTGCTTTCTCTTGGAGTCACCCATCCTATTTTGGGATGACTGAGTCAAAGGGGTAGCTCTATGTTGGTGCCTGGAAGTGCCTCACATTTCCTCGTTTTAGGTTTGCTATTCCTATAGAGAAAAGCAGCTTAATTCCATTATTAAAGATTCAGGATCATTAAGACTCAGGCTGGATTGAAATTTATCTCTTTAGTGTCTATGGAAAAGGATTTAAGGAGAAAAATCACTGTGAGGGATGTCGATTTAGGAAAACTTTCTAAAGAACCCACTTTAGGAATGTGCATTTGCATACAAACAATGAAAGTGCTAATTAAAATGATTCTCACATCGTCATTTTAGCAGTGCAGGGACTGCTGCTTGGCAACACTTATGAAGTGGAAATGAGTGTACTTTGAAAATAATAAAATATTGTTCCACGCATTGAATCCACTAAGACATTAGGTCCTTTTATTTGCAAGGCACTGTGCTAGAACCACTGTGTGTGTTTGTATTGGTCAAGAGTATAAAACCTAGCCCTTGCCCTCTAGGGCGACCAACTGAGGGGTTTCCCTGGGATAAAAGACTATCAGGAAAGCCTGAGAAGAACCAGGTTGAGTTGGGCAAAACCTGCCTTGGGAGTTGAAAGGCTGGCAGGAATGAGCAGTGTTCCTCAAATATTTCACCTGTTGAGATAGGCCACACCTGTTCACATTGTTTTAGAAACAGCATTTTGCCCTGAAGGATGTTTTTGCCCTGGAAATTGAGTAGTCTAATTCCCTTTTGAAGCAAGAGTCTAACATTTAAAATATTTCTGTCGTACTTGTCGTTATTGGCATCAGCTATCACTGGGCACCTGCTGTTTGAGGCCGGGACTTTGCCCTGGAGAGCGGGGGTGGGGCTGATCTGGCCTGGAGATGATGTGAAAACCTTTTAGCTCCTGGGTGAACAACTGCCACCTTATCTTTTTTAAAAAAAGAATTGTGTTTTAGAACACGGAGCCCGGAGCGCAGTAGATGCAGAGTCAATATTTGTGGAGTGAAGTTTATTAACTTTGTGGTTGAGAGTTCAGGGTCTGCAGTCACATAGACTCAGTTTCAAATCCTGGCTCTGCCATTTGCTTGCTCCACGATCTTAGCTTGTGACTTACCTCTCTGAGCCTCCTTTTCTTCATTTGTGAAATTGAGATAAACATAACTTTAGTTATTATATAATATTAATGTTCATATGATAATTATGACAGGCTGCATATTGTGGTATACAGTACCACAAACTCGAGTCAGGCTGCTAAAGTTCAAATCTCCCTTACTAGTGTCATAACTTCCAGCAAGTTATTAAACCTCTCTGGGCCTTAATTTTCTTATCTACAAAACAAGGATAATAATAGTACCCTTATCAGAGGGTTGTTAGATGTGAGAATTGTCAAGCACCTCATCCCAGCCATAAGAAAACATTATATACATGTTTGCTGAACCTTAAAGACTGTGAAACTATTCTTAATTATTTCATTTTGGTTCTTATAGAAATCCTGTGAGGTTAGATACAGGGCAAGTATTACTCCCCACTGCCTCATTCCCTGTTTGTTGTTATTGCTTGTTTTGTATTGGAGGGGGAAAAATGAAGTTCTGAAAGGTTAAAGTGGTTTGCTGAAGGGAACCTGGCTAGTATATGTTATAACTAGAACCAGAACCCATGGTACTTGCTATAAAAGATACAGGTGCACCTGTACACATTTATCAAGGGCATGAAGATATTAAGGCTTTACTGTAATAAATCTGAAGACAAGTGACTAGTGTATCTCCCTCTTCTGCACCACCGCCCCCACCACCATGTGCCAGATCTGCTGGCATACTGCTCACTGATGTTCTTTGTGAATGATGGCATTGAGCTTGTGCCCTCTCATTGGGTCTCTGGGGCTTACTAAGGCAGCCAGTTTAAACCTCTTCCAGATTCTAACTGCATCAAAGTTCGTGTTCCCTGCTCTCTGGCTGGACTTCCTTTGGAGACCAGAAGATTCTACTATATTCCAATACCTGATTTCAGAACCCCTTAGAGGAGCCATGTCATTTGCTGGAAGCTCAGGCTTAAATAGGAACGCTCCCGTCCCCCTGCCTTTCTATTTGCGATAGAAACTCTTCACTGGTCTTGAGAAACTTAATTAGGAGAGCCATATTATCAGGGAGTGTAAACATAGCTTTAAAACACTTGCCAATCTCTTGTCACCTAGGCAGTTATCTTTAGATTAAAACATTCTCATATTTGTTCCCAAACATGGGCACTTTAACACATGCTGCCACATGAGGGGTTAAAACATAAATATTATCCTATATGAGCAACGAAAGGTGCTTTAGTACTTAAGTCCTATTTTTGAGCTGTGGAATTCAATTCCTTCCTGTTGCCAGCTGAACCTGGGACTCTGATGTATTAGATGAAAATATATTCCTATCTTCAAACATGGACAACAGGACATTCTGTCCTCCAAATTTCAGTGTTTGAATTGGGTGTTACAGGAAACTTGGCACCCTCTCTCTTCAAAATAATAAACAGACATGATGTGGCTTCATGTTTCATCTGATAGGGCTTTAGATGCTATTGCCTCATAAAGGCTGATTCACAGACAAATGGAAACTAATTATAGTAACTTAAAAATAATATCCCTGTTTAAATTTGGCAAGGCAAGATGCCTTGCATGCTTTGTGGGACATGAGAGACTCCGTTTCTTTGGTGGCATGGAGGTGACATACCCATTTCTATTTCAGCCACACAGCGGTGGTGCTGGTTCATTACCTGCCATCTTTATTCTTTTTTAAGGATTTTTTATGATCTCTCACATATACCCCACGCACAAACATTGAACTCCTTTTCCTATAATCTATACAGGGAGTTCTTTCCTGCTATCTGTCCACTGCATTTTTAAGAAACAAATGTCTGGGCTGAGGGAAGTGAATGGCTTTTTTTTCCTTTTTCCTAAGCATTTCAGAATCTCTACTGTGAAAAATTGCAGGAAGTTATTCACTTCTCTCTAAGGAATGAATAGAGGATGTCTGTCAAAAGAGACCGTTCTGATTACTTTTATTCTATCCATCTTCCCCAAAACTGTGCATTAGGTTGGAAAACAGTTTTAATCTGTTTTTGAATTTGCTTTAAATAAGTAGGTGATATACGAAATTGACCATGTGCAAAATGTAAAAATTAGTAAAAACATTTTCAGTGAAAAGTAAATCTTCTACCTCTCTCTTATCTAGGATCTAGGTACTCTCTTTGGAAGAAATCCTGAGCACCATTTTATTCTATACTATTCTGGAGATTTTCTAGATATTTATAAATATGTATGTGTGTGTGTATATATTATGCATATAGTTCATATAAATGACACATATTATCTACAATTTTTTTTTTTTTTTTGAGATGGAGTCTCACTCTGTTGCCCAGGCTGGAGTGCAATGGTGTGATCTCGGCTCACTGCAGCCTCCACCTCCCAGGTCAAGTGGTTCTCCTGCCTCAGCCTCCCGAGTAGCTGGGATTACAGGTGCCCACCATCACGCCCAGCTAATTTTTGTATTTAATAGAGACAGGGTTTCACCGTATTGGTCAGGCTGGTCTTGAACTCCTGACTTCAGGTGATCCATCCACCTCGGCCTCCCAAAGTGCTGGGATTACAGGCGTGAGCCACTGCGCCCGGCGAGCTACAATATTTTGAACCATTTTTATTTAACTCTAATCTTGGAGATCATTCCACATCACACATTAAGATACTTCATTCTCTTTAACAGCTGTCTAATTTTCCATTAAGTAGATGTGCCATAATACATAAACAATTGCCTACGAACGGTAGTTAGGCTGTCTTAATCTTGTGCCCGTAAAGTCATGATACAATGAATAATCTTATACATCTGCTGTAGGATAGGTGGTCTGTCTCAGTGGTTACAAGCAGGGCTCTGGAGCCCAAGGACCTGGGTTTAAACCCTAGTTTCTTCATTTACTATTGAAGTATGTGGTCTTGGCCAGTTACTTTATCTCTCTGTGTCTCAGTGTCCTCATTTGTAAGATAGAATTTATCTTGTAGGCAGGATGTAATGGTTAAAAACACTAGTCTATCTAAAGCTTATAGACCTGTGCTGGACATGTAGACAGGCCTGTTTGTATTTACTAGTGTTATTTCATATGATCTGGAAACATACGAATCCTAAGCTCTTCTTATCTCTGCATGTTTCTGAACCATCTCAGTGGCTTTCAGAAGCCATACCACAATTGTTGGGTCTCTGGGTTATATCTGTTTCCTTGATTTGTTCAGATGTCACGTTTGTCCTCCTGTCCTTCATCATTCCCTTGTAACTTTTGTGTAACATCCTGGAGGAGAATAGGGAAGATGGTTTTTCAGGCCACTGTACTCATGTGTTCAAACCCCTTTAGAGGTATAAAATGTATTGTCAATGGTGATAATTTTAAACAAATTGTCTGACTCCCCCCCGCTCCATTCATAGTTAATTTAGAACCTTACAATACTTAAATATTTACATTTAGGCAAATATATAGCTCATGTGTATGTATGACTCAATATTTAGTAAATCATTTCATCAAGTTTTAAGTTATAAGTTGAATCTTTGGAAAAGACTGCTCAGTGTCCTTACCCTGCTTTAGCCGACTTTGGAGGTGGATGTTCCAGGGCCTTACATCACCTTAAAAGACTACCAGTTGGATTCAGACAAACCAGAGCTAAAATTGCCACAGCGGGGTTTGTTAGCTGTCTGACTGTGGGCAAGTCACTTAAGCTTCCAAAGCTTTGGTTCTTCATTTACAAATGGTTCCACCTCATGGAGCTTTATGAGGATAACAGGAGAGAGCAGGCGAAGGACTCAGCAGTGTGCAACAGAGGGCAGGTGCTCAAGGGCCATCTGTTCTTCCCTTCCCTCTTCTGCCTTCCACTTCCTCCTGTCACTGCCCCATGGTTGCCTGGAAGTACCCTCCTTCACCTTTTCTTTTTGAGACAGGATCTTGCTCTGTCACCCAGGCTGGAGTGCAATGGTGTGATCAGAGCTCACTGCAGCCTCACCCTCCCAGGCTCAACTGATCTTCCTGCTCAGCCTCCCAAGTAGCTTGGACTACAGGTGTGCACCACCATGCTCAGCTAATTTTTATTTTTATTTTTCGTAGAGATGGAGTCTCACTATGTTGCCCAGGCCGATCTCAAACTCCTGGGCTCAAGCAGTCCTCCCACCTGGCCTCCCAAAGTGCTGGGATTACAGGTGTGAGCCACTCTACCTGACCCCTACTCCATCTTAACCTCAGTGTTCTTCCTCTCCACTCTCCTCCTGACTCATGCCCTATGATTTACCAGTGTGCTTTTTCTGCCTTTACTGGGAGGGCAGTTTACAGCTCAATTGTTGTCAATAGCATCCTACCTTAAACGTTAACCAAATGTTCAATGAATGAATGCCTGTACATGAGTGAATTAGAGGCAGGCTTATCATCTCCCTACTCCAAGGAGGTCATTACTATTTCTCTGACAGCAGTAACTAGCAGTGGCATTGTGAAATGAGAATTGGGGGCACAGTGATGTATGGTAGCCCCTGAAGTGATAATAGAGAATGGTAGTTTCGACCTTGATTATTCCTTGGAAGCATTTTGCCATGGCCCACTCACAAAATCCTTTCCCCAGATATTTTTTTTTTTTTTTTTCGAGACAGAGTCTTGCTCTGTCACCCAGGCTCGAGTGCAATGGCGTGATCTTGGATCACTGCAACCTCCGCCTCCTGGGTTCAAGCAATTCTCCTGCCTCAGCCTCCCTAGTAGCTGGGATTACAGGCACCTGCCACCACGCCTAGCTAATTTTTTGTATTTTTAGTAGAGGCAGGGTTTCGCCATGTTGGCCAGGCTGGTCTCAAACTCCTGAATTCAGGTGATCCGTCCGCCTTGGTCTCCCAAAGTGCTGGGGTTACAGGTTTGAGCCACCACGCCCAACCCTTTCCCCAGATTCTATTGGTTGTTGTTGGGGAATGTGGCAGGACGTAGAGGCAATGTCAAGAAACGGTTTCATCTCATCAAAGCTCTATTAGAATCGCACTTGCATGAGAACTACTTTGACTCCTTTGCTCTCCACTTTCAAAAGAAAGCATGAACTGTTGGCTTGCAGATTTAGTGGTCCTTAGTTTAGGTTGTTGGGGATGGGCTACAAGGCAGTGGGGGTGGTGACCTGGGGAAGTAAAGCTGCAGATGGAAAGGGAGCAGGAAGACCTTTGCTAGCTCCTCCAAATCACTTATTTGTAGAGGAACTACTCTATTTTGCATTAAGTGTTTTGCTGTGAATTTTTGAGATAGCAGTCACACCCATATTTAAATGTAAGAACCAGTGTGTTTTCCAAAGACATACAGGCCAGGTCTCTTCCAGCTCCAAAAGCTATGATTTTACAAACACAAATATTGGGATAATAGGAACCACTGTTTCCACTTGGAATGCTCTTCCCATTCTTCATCTCTTCCTTATACTGACCTTTCTATCCTTTAAGGTCTAGCTCAGTTCTCACTGTCTAACTTTTGTAGTTCTTTGACTCTGGAATTTTTGGCAGTTAGTTAGATATGGCATTTTATGTTGAAGAGTAGTTCCTTAAACCTGTTGTCATTTAGGTGTTTTCACGTGTTTATGCCTTGGTCACCCACTAGGTCTTTACTCTTTAGGGCAAGGTGCTACCCATCTCCTGTACCCCTGCCGATGGATGTAGTTCAGTGGTTCTCAACAGGTGCCTCCTAGCATCAGGATCACCTGGGAACTAGTTAGAAATGTGCTCATACCCACTGAAGTAGATAGAAAGTCTGGGGTCAGAGCTCAGCAGTCTGCCCTTTAACAAGCCCTGCTGGTGACTCTGCTGTATGCTGACTTTTGAGAACCTCTAGTGTAGTGGTACGAGCAGGGGACTGAGGGTCTAAGAGACCTGAGTTTGAAGCCAGCTTCACCATTTACTCTCTGACTTTGGGAAAGTGAATTTGTCTGTCTTCTCTCCCCTTCTAGGGGTATTTTGTGAACATTTATGATGCGGGATGTTAATGGGTACCCAAAGGGTAGGGGTGGGTGAGGGGTCCTGTGGCCAAATAAGTTGGTGAAATGCTGCTGTGGCTAATGTAAGCAGGATTCTTTTGGGCAAAACTTTTCAGATGCCTCAGTATGTCACTGAAGGTCTCAGAGTCTCCATGGATGTTGCAAACTTGCGAGCCCCTGGAACACATTTTCTGCTGCATACCTGCTTTTTCCGGGAACACACAGTGTTTTGTGGAACACATTTTGGGAAATGTTGGCTTAGCTAATCTAAGGGTGCTTTGAGCCTCGAGATTTTATGACCTTGTAAATCAGTGAGACATTTAGAAACTTCAAATACAGGTTTAGTCAGACCCGGTGCCAGAATCTATAATTTGGGTAAACCAGGCTTATACAGCAAGTTGAAAATTGAGATGATATGGAAGTAATTAAACATTAGAGAGTAAAGGGTTATATTTTTAAAAGAAGTGAGTTTTTCTTAGGTAGAAAATGGCGTATTAGGGTCAAGGTGGGGAAGATAAGGAAGGGAAAATGTCATTTACTGAGCGTTTGGGAGGCCTGGCAGAAAACATATGGCACATTTAAATCGGTAATTTAATGCGATTTTAATGAAGGAACTATTTATAAAGGATGTGGGCAGAGCTTGGGAAAAGCATCGGCAATGATGCAGGACTTGATTCCTCTGTGTACCCAAGGTTTTACATGTAGCACATTGTCATCGTCATAGCCCCAAAGCAGGTCTTATTATTTCATACCTTGCAGAAGAGGAGTGAAGCCCAAAGAGGCAAAGCAAAATGCCCTTAGATAGGACCTGAGATGGAGGAGACAGAACTCCATTCTGCTCTACCAGGCCCCCAGCCTGCGCCTCCTGGTTCACATTTCTTTAGGCTGAGCCCCCTTATTTCCTTCAATCTTTCTCTATGTAATGAGGCTAAAAACATTGCTTTGTAGAAGCTCATGTTTGGAGCTAGGTGCGTTGCACTGAGCAATCAGTAGACAGGAGAAAATAGCACCTTAGGCAAATATGTACATTAATAATAAAAGCGTACAGGTTCCATACGTGGGAAAGAAAGATCGTAAACACCAATTTTCATGTCTGGCCGAGTTGGAGCTGTGGAAATCTGTCATCCATTCTTTCCTAGGATCCATCCATCCTAGAAAATCTTTCTGGAGGAGGTAGGAGCCATGTAAAGGACATGATGTGGCAGCTTAGCTTGTAGGGGCTGGGAAGAGGGAGAGGGAAAATTTTTCAGACAAGGGGGTGCTGCTGGGGAAAGCCTGGCAGTGAGAGTGGAAGGCAAGGGTTCTCCTTGCGCGGGTGCCTTAACCAAATGGCAGTGTGGGCGGTTTGGAGAAGGGGTCACCGTGGGATCTGAGGGTGCTGCTGACCACCAGTTTTTACATCTGGGCCATGCTGTTCCAGTGAAGTCTCTTTAGCCTAACACCTTTGTTAGGAGACGGTAAAGACTGAATTTTCTAAGAAGTGATTTTTCTTCCTTTGGGAAGTTTCAGAGTATATCAGTGCTCAATTTCTCTTAAGCCCAAAGACAATTTAGAAGTCATGTTTCTGTGGAGGTTTCTTTTCCCCATGTGAGTTTAAATTTGGGTTGGCTTTTAATGCTCAATTAGAATACTTCTTATGGTTAAGTACTTTCTATTCCAAAAAACAAAAACACCTCTCAAATCCTCTGCACAAGACCTGCCTTTGAAAACATCTGGTAAAAATAACAAGTCACTTGGAAAACTGTGATTCTCAGATGGACCCCCGCCTCTTGGTTAGTGGGAAGTCACTGGGGTAAACCTTTATTTCCTGTTGCTTCCACACAGCCGGCCCTTCACGGAAATATTTCACATGTTTCCTCAGGCAGCAGGGAACCTTGAAGGGCAAACAGAGGGCTGGGGCCCCAGATAGGAACACAGTTGCTGTCTTTGCCCAATAGCGCCTCAGGGTGCGTGGAGAGC
Source organism: Macaca mulatta (assembly GCF_049350105.2). Classification (NCBI taxonomy): domain Eukaryota; kingdom Metazoa; phylum Chordata; class Mammalia; order Primates; family Cercopithecidae; genus Macaca; species Macaca mulatta. The sequence goes on along the minus strand of NC_133414.1, from coordinate 107,485,743 downwards.
CAGCCTCGCTCGGCCTTTGAAGCTGGGCCAGCTCCCTGCCCCAAACTGCTGAAAACCCAGCTCTCCCCCAGGCTCGAGCAAGGCCCAAACTTGCCACACCTCTGGCTCTTTTTGCAAGAGAGATGTTTTAAAATAGTCTTAAATGTCAGACATATTTTTTTTTTTCACAACATGCCTCAGACATCTCATAAATTATTCTGCAGTAAAACTTTAATAGGAATGCTTAGAAAACGAAGAGTTCTAGACAATGGAGTTTTTGGTAACTTATACAACTGTTAACCCCAAATCACCCTACCTTTTCTACCCCAGAACTCGTTGAAGACAATAATTTAAAAATAGAGATGATTTTTCTGAACCCATGTTGGAGGCTGTCTTTGATGACTGAAGTCTTATGTTTCTTCATAATGCTATATGTTACTTTGAACAACATGATATTCCAATATTTGACCATTTTTTTACTTTAAAAAGGTTATTTGAAATGGTTCAAACTGATAATAATGTAGGAAGTATAGGAGTTGGAGTTCAGTGTTTTCTGACCAGAATATACCTATAAAGTTGATTTTATTTCCTTAGGGGGGAAAAAAAAAGAAATCTGTGATATCCACCTTTCTTGCCATTTGCTTCTTTCTCATGAATATAGGTAATTAAAGATTCTGGTTGCAGAATTTGCATTGTTGCTCAAGCTGTGTCTGCTGTCACATTGGCTCCACATTGGGGCTCTTACAAATATGTGTCACATCTATAGCTGCAGCTCTAACGAGCTCTTTTTCGTGTGCACATGCTTCTGTACATGAGCCTGTGAGCCTTCCTTCCTTTTGTGGTTTTTCAGTGTTGTGGCTTAGATTTATTTCTATTTATAATGCTTACTGTCTTGATTTATTCAGTTACTAGTTCCTGAAAAGTTGGAATTTAGGAAGAATTTTTTTTTTTTTTTTTTTTTTGAGATGGAGTCTTGCTCTCTTGCCAGGCTGGAGTGCAGTGGCGTGATCTTGGCTCCCTGCCACCTCCACCTCCACCTCCAGGGTTCAAGCGATTCTCCTGCCTCAGCCTCCTGAGTAGCTGGGATTACAGGCGCCTGCCACTACAGCCAGCTAATTTTTTGTATTTTTAGTAGAGACGGGGTTTCATCATGTTGGCCAGGCTGGTCTCCTTCTGAGACCAGCCTGGTCGAACTCCTGACCTCGTGATTAGCCCACCTCAGCCTCCCAATGTGCTGGGATTACAGGCATGAGCCACTGTGCCCAGCCATAATTTTTTTTTTTTTTTTGAGTCTTGCACTGTTGCCCAGGCTGGAGTACAGTGGCACGATCTTGGCTCACTGCAACCTCTGCCTCCTGGGTTCAAGCAGTTCTCCTGCCTCAGCCTCCCAAGTAGCTAGGATTACAGGCGCCCACCACCACGCCCAGCTAATTTTTTTGTATTTTTAGTAGAGATGGGGTTTCACTATGTTGGCCAGGCTGGTCTCAAACTCCTGACCTCGTGATCTGCCTGCCTCAGCCTCCCAAAGTGCTGGGATTACAGGTGTGAGCCACCACGCCTGGCCCAGAATTTTTAATTATTGGGACAGAGGTAGATAATTTGAGCTGGGACTGTCATAACAAGTCTGGAATATGTGCTACATCACAGAGTCATGGTCATCAGTGCCCAAAGTGATGCTGCATAGATGCCTTTTGTCCATAGGAAGAGTCAATGATATTTAGATGCTAGCATACTTCATTTCGTGATATTCCTCATTCTTTAAAAATTGAACTTGCTAATTTACCAGTATATTTCATTATCTAGAACATTTCATTAACTCTGTATTTGGCAAGTGTTTGAATTGACTAGAAATTTCAAAAGTGAGGGTATACGTCCTAGTATATTTTTGTCTTTTTTTTTTTTTTTTTTTTTTGAGAAGGAGTCTCGCTCTGTCGCCCAGGCTGGAGTGTTGTGGCGTGATCTCGGCTCACTGCAAGCTCTGCCTCCTGGGTTCACACCATTTTCCTGCCTCAGCCTCCTGAGTAGCTGGGACTACAGGCACCCGTCACCACGCCCAGCTAATTTTTTGTATTTTTAGTAGAGACGGGGTTTCACTGTGTTAGCCAGGATGGTCTCGATCTTCTGACCTCGTGATCCGCCCGCCTCGGCCTCCCAAAGTGCTGGGATTCCAGGCGTGAGCCGCCAAGACTGGCCTCTTTTGCCTTTTTATGTGAGATCAAAGCAACAAAATGTCTCTTGCCCCTTTACTTCATCCAAGGCACCGTGTTAAAATTCAGAAGGCATATTTGCAGTGACTAAAGAATTTTGCTCCTCTTTAAACATGACACTAGCATGACATTCTCCTTACCGTTTGGTCCTGTAGGAAAGTCAGTTATCTGCAACTTAACTCAGGACAGCATCCTTTGGGGGAAGCAGCGCTGTGTTGAAAGTTACAGCCCTTGTTTCATTCCTGTCCAGGTCCCAAGCTCATTGTGACTTTGTGGATAGACTTTCTCCTTTTCCACCTGGACTGCTTCCTCTTCTATACAGTGAAGATGTCAAACTAGATCATTTCTAAGGTCTTTCACAACACAGTAAACCCAACAATGCTTTTTATTGACTACTTTTCACTTCGCAGGGTCCTGAGATAGTTCCAACTGTAAGAGAGCATGTCACACCTGGGTATTTTCAAAGGTCCCTCATAGATAAGTAAACCAAGAAAACATGTTTGTTGGTCATCCTGCAAGAGCAGAGAGAATGCCAGAGTGTGCAGAGTATTCAGCCCCTCCAGAGAGTTATGTGTGGCTTGGAGAAGAATAAATAATGCAGGACCTGTCACATACGTGGGACAGAGAGTAGGCTAGACAGCGAGTGCCCTGAGTGACAGCTGTCGTTTATCAAACACTTGCACCATACCCGACTCTTCCAGGTGCTTTTAATTGCTTTACCTATAATATCCTAATCAAGCCTCGTAGTAACCACATGAGAGGAGTGCTGTGTTTACCCTTTCTTACAGACGAAGACACCAAGATAATTTGCCCAAGTTTCCATAGCCAGCAAGTGGTGGAGCTGGTACTTGAATTTGAGCCTACTTTTTTTTTTTTTTTTTTTTAAAGACAGAGTCTCGCTCTGTCTCCCAGGCTGGAGTGCCATGATGCAATCTCTGCTCACTTCATCCTCCACCTCCCAGGTTCGGGTGATTCCCGTTCCTCAGTTTCCCAAGTAGCTGAGATTACAGGCACGTGCCACCTTGCCTGGCTAATTTTTGTATTTTTAGTAGAGGTGGGGTTTTGCCATGTTGGCCAGGCTGGTCTTCAACTCCTGGTCTGTAGTGATCCTCCCACCTCAGCCTCCCAAAGTGCTGGGATTACGGGTGTGACCCACTGCCCTGGCCTGAGCCTACATTCTTAATTGCCTTGCCTCTAAGAGAAGATGGAGGCATGGATAGAGAGAAGAAAAAAGACTGTCTCATTAAAGGAAAGCATGGAATTGCCAGGGGTTAACAATGGCAGGAGAATCGGGACATTTGTGACCATGGGCTACTTAGGTGGACCCATTTCCTGAGGGTCCTCTCACCTTGGTTACCTGTCACTGCCTTGTGGGCCCTGGGGGGTACTGCCTGTCTATTAAGACTCTGGCTCAAGCGTGGCCAGAAAAACCTCCTGCCAGCCCCCTCCAGCACTCTGCCAGTGCTAAAAAGAGCCTTGTGTTTACTGGAACTTGGGATATCTTTTCCACTTGAGTTGGCCAGAGCCAAGTCAAGGGAATAAAGAGCTGGACTGAAACAGCCACTTGGGATTGGAGGGTGACCCCAATAGTATAACTATGCAAAGACTTTAAAAACCCCTTTCCAAATTTTCGAAAACTTGGTTTTACTTTAAACTGATATTTTCCTTTTAATGCCTCCATTTGCAGAACCAAAAACTCCCAGTTCTGGAATTTGTGCTGTGAAAGGGTCGGTCAGAGTGAACAATGCGAAGCATCCTCATTAGCTTTCAGTTTATTTCTTGGATGGAAGGGATCACTTGTATCTGCTCAGGGGGCTCAGGACAAACTTCTGTTCACTGTCACTCTCTCAGCAGCCATCATCAGTGGGACACTGGCCAGGCATCACATGGCTTAAAAAAAAAACAAAAAACCAGTGTCTTGCTTTTAAGCACCCTCTGTGCCTTGGATTATAAGACCACTGCTGGCTGGGCACACTGGCTCATGCCTGTAGTCTCAGCACTTTGGGAGGCCGAGGCAGGTGGATCACGAGGTCAGGAGATCAAGACCACGGTGAAACCCCGTCTTACTAAATATACAAAAAATTAGCGGGGCGCAGTGGCAGGTGCCTGCAGTCCTAGCTACTCTGGAGGCTGAGGCAAGAGAATGGCATGAACCTGGGAGGCAGAGCTTGCAGTGAGCCAAAATCACACCACTGCACTCCAGCCTGGGCGACAGAGCAAGACTCCGTCTCAAAAAAAAAGAAAAAGAAAAAGAAAAAGAAAAAAGAGTACTGCCTCCTTGAGGGGCAGTGATAATGTTCATCTCCATAGCCTGGCACTGAGCACAGCATGTGGTACCAAGGAGACACTCCATAAGCACTTGGCAAATTATTTGTTGAGCACATTGTTTTAATCACCATACAAACAAATGCAATGGAAAGATGTTTTTAAAATGAGGTGAGTGCAAGGAAGGGAAATGCATTGCAAGGCACAGCTTTGTAGTATGAGGCATAATAGTTCTTAAGCGCCCTGGGATTTAGGGTCAGATAGATTGGGTTATACATCACAATTCCACCATTTACTGGTAGGGTGACCCTAGAGAAGACACTGGATCATTGCCTCCTTTCTAAATTGGTAACAGTGCCTACTCAGTAAGGCTACTAAGATTAAATGAGATATTGTATGTAATGTGCTAAGCATGAGGTGAGGTTCTTGATGATAACAATAGGGTTTTTTTCCCCTAGCAATAAATAAAATACATCAAATTTAGCTGCCATTCAAAAGAAGTGGGAAGCAGAACTTGTGTATATGCTACCTCCCTGACCAAAGAAAAAAAGTTTGCATGTTACAGAGTGGTATAGTACTGAATATTTTGCAATTATCTGGATCAGAGGCAAATTCAGCAGGATATGAGTGGTCGTTGTGGAAATGTAGTTCAACAGATTTCTGAAGTCTGGAAAACTCTTTATATAGAAAACATGCAGAATTAGAACCATATTTCAAAGCTTTTATAGCAGGAAGAAAAATACTTATGAGATAATACTATTCATATACTGTGAACATAACCAGATAATATAAAGAAAGATTACAGGGAAATTCAGCAAATAATGAGATTGTGTTAGGGTAGTGACATTATCTTTTTATTTCATTTTCAGATGTTTAGTTGTGTGCTTATATTTCTTTTGTAGTTTAAAAAATGCTTTCAAAAATAAAACAAACCTATTCAAAAAAAAGCTTCGCTCTTGAAATGAAATGAAAAAGAGTCTTCTTAAAAAAAGTTTGATACTTGAATGGCCGCTTTTGAATTTTTTGGTTTTTATTGCTTTTCCAATTGTTTTCTTTAAGAAACTTTTTCTATTGCAGAATAATTAATAAAGACTATACTTAGTGAAAACACATCGAGAAGTTGGGAATTTAAGAGTTTGATGCAAAATGGAAATTTTCCTTTGAAAATAATATGATAGGATAAAGTATTAATGGACTATTAGAAATCAAAGCCTGTCTAATTAAAAAGTAAACACTCTTTAGATGGCATCACAGATGTGTCAAATATATCCATTTTTAAAGTTATAGTCATTTTGTAGATTATGATATGAAACAGTCTTAAAGGTAGGGTGCCTTTCAATTCTTTGCTTTCCTAAACGTCCAGTCTTAGAAATATTTAAGTTAATGGATGAGTATACTCCTAGTAAACTTCTCACTTGGAAACCCTGTGCCAGACTGTGTGCAGATGGGGCAGCAGTCATGACTGGCAGGCCCAGCAAGTAGAATCACATTTGCACATTGTTTTATTCACTGTGAACATTTTTGCAGGAAAAAAAGGAAAAACTGTCTCCCTGCTTAATGCAATTCTGACATGATCAGTACAAATTATAAATTACATTTAAAGTGATGGTACAAATTAATGAACATTTCCAGCTTTGTGTGACAGTTTAGGGTTGAGCATCATTGTTTAATACTTGGTGTTGCAGTCACTTGGTTGTATTGACCAACATTTCTCAAAATATAGCCCTAAATGACATCTGCCAGAAATGCAGATTCCAGGGCCCCTTGGAACTTCAGAATCAGCATATCTGGCTGCAGAACTTGTAATCTGCATTTTAAATAAGTTCCTCCCCAGATGATCCACGTAAAGCAGTTTTGTTGAGGCCCTCTAGTACAGTGGGAACGTTTGCAAAGATTATTTGTTCTATCAATTTAAGATATTTAGTTTTAAATCCAGAGAATACAAATGTATAATGAAAGTTTGAGAGCAAAGCTGACTTATTTTGGGTCCATATTTCTACTTATAAGTGAGATTTGAGACTTCAAGGCACTGTGGATAGTGTCTTCAATTTGTGCAATAAAATTAATTTTCAAAGTACAAGTTAGAAATTTAGTTGAAGGGCACATGTGAGAATAATTTAAAAATGTTCTTGCTGTTTTTCCAAATTCTCCAATTCATCAGAGTTGACTTGGAACAGCATTGCAAGTGGTCATTTAAAATGCTTTCTCAATATCAATAAGAAAACTTGCATTTGAGAAAATCTCTGATTATTAAATCATTTGTGAATTCATAAAACAGCAAATTTGGAGAAAAAGGGATGAAGACAGAGACCCAATGTTACATCAAGGATTGTAACTAATATTTAGTTCAATAAATATAATTGAGGGTAAATGTAAAGAGAATATTCAGTTATCTGCAAAAGAGATGATGATGGTTTTATTAGGGTCTTCCAACCACATACTTATAGTAGGCAGCATTTTTGGCTTTTAAAGTAAAGAAATCAAAGCCAAAAAGCGGTCGGTTTGTATCTGGCTATACTCTGTATAAAGTTATTAATTTTTATTTTTATTTTTTTTGGAGACAGGGTCTTTCTCTGTCTCCCAGGCTGGAGTGCAGTGGTGCGATCACAGCTCACTGCAGCCTCGATGTCCTGGGCTCAAGCAATCCTCCCACTTTAGCCTCCTGAGTAGGTAGGACTACAGGCACTCACCACCATGCCCGACTAACTTTTGTATTTTTTGTAGAGATGGGGTTTTTCCATGTTGCCCAGGCTGCTCGCAAACTCCTGAGCTCAAGCAGTTCACCTGCTTTGTCCTCCCAAAGTGCTGAGATTATAGGAATGAGCCACCACAACTGCCTAAAGATGTTTTTAAGGGATTGACAGTTGGGATTAGAGAGAAGCAATCACTTTGAATATCTTAAAACTTCTTTGAGTTTAAAAGTGATCTCACATAATGTATCTGTGCTTAAATATAATTTCTTAATGTCACTTGTGTAGACTTCAGTGATAGAAGAAATAAATAAGATTTAAATAAACTTTAACCCTCCGTTTAGCGAATAAATTTATATATATTTTTATCTTCATAATTTAATGATTCTTATAATGAATTGGCCTTTCTTTATCCCCTGCTGAAATAGTGTTTGGGCTGGGAAACATTGGTCTCTTTTTCATCCGCTCTGTTTTGCTTGTCTCTGGGGACTCCTTACCCCCATGTCTCATCTTCCTCCATCTCCTGTCCCTGCTTGGCAGCAATGGGGTCAAGGAGACTGAATGTGGACCTGACACATCCTACAGAGATCAGGCAAGATCAGAAGTACTTGACTAGGCAGCATTTTGGTTTTGCAGCTCCCAGGCAACCCCGATGCTGCAAAGGCATCCTCACATTGGAAGAGGCACACTTTGAGGATGATTTCCTTATCTTCCTGACAGTTGCCTGAAATCTCCCTTCTCGCACTGTGATCTATGAGCTCTCAGGAACTCAATTTATTTTCTTTGCTAGGAATTTCTAGAGCCATGGCTGGGTCACCCTTTGCTTTCTCGGCAGCTGGCTTCACTCTGAACTTAATGAGGTTGCAGAGCTGAGGGGCCACGGAAGGGTTTCCCCCGTTGGAAGGACTCTGCTGCTTGTCCCTATTAAAAGAGTAAATGCTCACTGCTGGGTGACTCCAAGGAAGGGCTTTTCCAGCCAGTTTCCATGTGGTCAGTGTCTAGTGCACATTCCTGAGCCTGCCTGCTCCTCCTTTTCTTCTCTTTGGACTTTAGTGTAACCAGCAGTGAGCAGGAATGTATTTTAGATCACATGTAGATGTAACTTTTGGAGTCGCTGGGATTTTCTGTCCCTATCCACTGGTCAGACAATTTATCAAAGCCTGTTGGCAAACTCGTGTAACCATCCAGGATTTCATGCTACCAAAGGCCTCCCTGCACCTGATTCTCTGCATTCGAGCTTGCTGGTTAGTTGTTAGAGCTGCGATATTAGCAGAGGGGAATTTGAAATGCTTCGTTGCCATTCTGAGAGTTCAAGTGTTTTTTATTTCTGTTTTTAGTAAGTGCTTAAAACACATATTTTATTTTTTTTCCCTTACAATCTAGTGTATAAAAATCTTTTTAACTTAGGCTTTATATTCTTACAGAAGAAAAAGCTTATTTATTTTTGTACTTTTATTATTAAACAGATAGGAAAAAAGTCTACAATTATATGCCTCTTAAGCTGGATTTCCTCCACAAGTGTAATATATTCACCAAACTCCACAAATACCAAAGCTCCCTTTAAGCATATTGGGAACCAACCCAAGAGTTCTAAAGTTACGATTTTCCTGAAGGATTTTTGTTGAATACTTAGGGGGAAAAAAAAAAAAGGTGCAGGGGAGGTGAGGTGGGGATTCTTGTATGGGACCTTTATCCTTTCCCACATCTCTATAGTCTTCTTAAAATGCCCTCTGTCAGACTTTTTGATGGTTTGCTCTCTAGATATTCAAGACGTAAATTTAAACAGTGAGATCCACTATTCAGTGCCCCATATTTAGTTCACATTTAGTGAGCTTTTACTGAATGAATGAGCTCAGAAGCACCGAAGGACATTTGTTTGTGGACTTGCTTTAAGTTAAGGATTTTTTTCTTTTTCTTTTTCTTTTTTTTTTTTAATTTTTAGGAGAAAGCTGACCTGAGCAAGGTGGTGCATGCCTGTAGTCCCAGCTACTTGGGAGGCTGTGACGGGAGGATCACTTGAGACCAGGAGTTCAAGGCTAACCTGGGCAACATAACAAAGCCCTTTCTCTAGATAGACAGACATAGCTAGATAGCCATTTATGCTCCAACTCAGTACTTGTATATATGACTTTAGTTTTAGAGACACTTGGACCTGTATAAATGTTAAGAAACCTTAGATTTTAATTCTCAACTGCTGGCTTTTCCTTTTCAAGAGAGGAAGGGAATGCCACAATGAAATTTTAAAAGCAATTTAGAAATATTTTAGTGCCCTCGTGACTGAAGAAACATCATACAGCTAAACACAGATGACTGTCTTTAGGGAGTGTAACATCTAGAAAGCAGAGCAGGACTACAGACATAGTAATTATAACATCTGCTGCTGACATGGCTTGCTCCTTGTCCTGTTGGAAGGGCTTGGCAGGATGAGAGTTCTTTGTTTTAGGGAGGACGCATACCTGGACATTGCATTTTCTCATCTCAGTGGATTGATCAGGACTGTAAAGCCCATGACATTTGGAAACTGTGGTTTTTTCTAGCCCTGAAATGCTTTTTTTCTTTTTTGGTAGGGATATATATATATTTTTTAATAGACTTAGGGGTGCAAGTACAGTTGTATTACATGGATATATTACATAGTGGTGAAGTCTCCAGCCTTGAAATTCTATGATGCTCTGAGACCTTTGGCCTCATGAAACATTCTTAAAGATGATAGTGCCTTGTTTTTGGTCTTGTTTTTTTGAGATTGAACTCAATTACTGGCTTGTTTTGCAGGCAGCCAAGGGCAATGCTGTCCTGTAACCTGCAGAGTTCTGCACAAATGCAAGGTGTTGGATGGGGTCACTACAAGATTTGTGTTGAGTTTTCTCTGCCCAAGGCAAAAAGCCTTCATTCCTGGCAATGCCCTTGTCTCCATGCAGGGTTCAGTACATTGTTGTTAAAGTAAAACAGTGACTAACTGGAGCCTTTTATTAACCAGGATTCCTACTTCTGACTCTCCTCACACTTCATTTTTGGAGTTAGAACAGGATAAATAAACCAATTATGTCAATAGGTGACCATTTACTGAGTTCTTCCTGTGTGTCAAGCACTGCTATGTGGGTAAATGGTTATCTCGATTAATCCTCACAACAGGGAGGTTAGTGCTGCTTTTATTCCTGTTTTTCATGTAGGGAAACTGTACAGTGGTAATGTCACTGCCTGAGCACCTAGAATTCTTTGCTAACAGGGTTGTGTGTGAATAATTTAATTAGTCTCTTAAGATCTCAACACACTCCCTCCCTGGCCCCTGCTGTAAACATCCTACACTGATTGGAATAGAATACATAGTTCTTTTCTTCCAACATGGTGTGTTCTATTGATACAAGTTGTGAATTGTGATGACAAGGCCATTTTGTATTGAGAACCATTCTCTTTAACATTTATTAGTTTGGAAATGATCTAAACATCCCTAACTCTGTCACCTTTTATTCCATTGTGGTGGTTGATATCATAGTGTCTTCATTTAGTTAATAAGCTTCTTTGAGTTCTAAAGGATTTTTCGACACCTTTTATTTTCTGATAATTTTATCTTGTCATACACCAAGGCGATTGGGCAGAAAAAAAGCTTCACTGTGGACAAAAGTGGCAAAATGAGATTTAGGGAATTTACTCAGAAAATCAGATTCTCTCTTAGCAGCAGTTTTTTCTACCCATAAGCAAGAGAAGACAAATGTAGAAACTGTCACCTATGTTTGCTGCCATCGAGGCTTCTATGGAGTTTTCACAGCCAAATGAGCAGAACAAGTTTGCTGGGAACTCCTCTCCTGGGCAGAGAGGGTGTATATGGTTGAGGCATATTTCATTTTTTTTTTTGGTCTCATAAAAAGCACTGGGCACCATTGCCCCTCCTGTGGCCCAGCCAGCTCACAGGCAGTTAGCCTGCATGCCCTCTCTGCCCCAGGGCCCCGCCTCTACAGTGCATTCTGCCTGCTTCAGCTAGATCAATCATTGTCTCAACTTGTTTCTTGCTATATAACAGGATACCACAGACTGGGTAATTTATGAAGAGTAGAAGTTTGTTTGGCTCACAGTTCTGGAGGCTGGGAAGTCCTAGATCATGGAGGGGTTGCATCTGGTGAGGGCCCTCTTGCTGCATCATAACATGGTGGACTCATCCTTTTATCAGGAGCCCACTCTGGCAATAACTAACCCACTCTCTTGATAATGACAGTAATCTATGCATGAGGGCAGAACCTTTATGAACTAATCACCTCTTAAAGGTCTACCTGTTAATATTATCACAATGACAACTAGATTTCAACATGAGCCTTGGAGGAGACCTTCAAACCTTTGCAATCTTGAATTTGGAAACTTCTCTTCTGCAGAACTCTCCTTGGTTTCATGGCCCAACAGAATGTCATTGCCTGGCATTCAAGGTCATTTTATGGTCTGTGTACACCATCTTCCTAATGTTATTTCCATATACTCTGCAATAGAAACCCTTTGTGTGTTCTGTGCTGTGTTCCAAACATTACCTATGTGAGAACTGCTTTGGAAACTCTAGACACTTTGTGAGGAAAATAGTTTGTTAAAAGCAAAAGACATGGTACACAAGTTTTTGTTTGTTTGTTTTGAGACAGGGTCTCATTCTGCCACCCATGCTGGAGTGCAATGGCAGAATCATGGCTCACTGCAGCTTCGACCACCCAGGTTCAAAATCAGTCCTCCTGCGTCAGCCTCCTGAGTAGCTGGGATGACAGGCATAAGCCTCCTGAGTAGCTGGGACTACAGGTACATGGCACCATGCCTGGCTAATTTTTATATTTTTTGCACAAATGGGGTTTCACCTTGTTGCTTAGGCTGGTCTCAAACTCCTGGGCTCAAGCGATCCACCCACCTTGATCTCCCAAAGTACTGGGATTACAGGCATGAGCTGCCACAAGCAGTGTGGAAGACAGGTTTTATATATCCTGGAAGAAGTGGTAAAGTTAAAAAAAAGTTTTATATGTAAATCAAATAATACCTAGCCAGTAACATCCATGAGTATTAACTGTGGGGAGAAAGAGGAGACTAGTTACTTTACTTCTTATGGAAAGTTATGAGAAGATTGTGCTGTTGGGGAAAGACGGGATATGTCACCTCATGAGGGAGAGAAAGGTGCTGTAAGCTCTTAAAAGGAGCACTGACCGAGACTATTCTTTTAATTAGCTTGAAAAGACTCACCTCTCTATGTTGGACATAGAACATCTGCTGCTACTCAGAGAAACCAGATGAGGAGAAAGTGGTTCAGACCCCCGCCCCAGATGCTATTGATGATGATCATTATGCTGAACACAGCTAAAATTTATTAATCATTTTCCAACGTTGTAATAGGCACTGGATGTACTGAACCTTATTCAGTCTTTCACCATAATGCTATGATATTGATGGCTGCTATTATTCCCGCTTTATAGATGAGGAAACTGAGACTTAGCAAGGTTAACTGACTAACTGCATGTAGTAAGCGTCAGAATAGCAGCTCAAATCCACGTTATACTAAGTCTAGGGATGTTGATGGGTGTTGTTGCTTCCTAAAATCTGTTAGAAAATGCTGTATGTGATCTTATTCCCTTTTAACTTCCCCTAATGAAGACTTTCTATGAAGAAATTGATACCATGAGAAGTACGGGCTATTTTGTGCTTTTGTCAGCATGTGCTTGGGTGTTTCCCAGGTAAGTTGTGAAGCTTGGCATTCTCTTAGCTAGAAGATTCCTGCAGCAGAGGGCAGTCCATGGATACTCTTCCATGCTGTTTGTAGTAACTCATCAGGGTTTTAAGGGTTAGTCTTATCTCTCCAATTAGAATATAGTCTCTGAGGGCAAGCACCATCTCTTATCTTGATTGATAACGTTGATAATTTAATTGCCACAGCTGGATGAAAAAGCCCCCAAAGACAATCCATTTATCTTTAAGTCTGTATATTCTCCAAGCAACCTTTGTACACAAGAGCATCTTGCTGCAGGCAGGGACTGTTTTGTGCCTCCTTGGCTGAGGTCATGTGGCAAAGTGGAAGGAGCCTGGGTTGAGGAGCCGGAGCCAGGACCTGTATTCCAGCTTTCCCGCTTGCTTCCGCAAGACTTTTCAATGAGCCTTCCAACTTTTATTGAAGCTCAGTTTCTCCATTTGCAGAATAGGTGCAGAAACCTTACTAGGTGTTCTGAGGATTAAAAATAACGTGATGTGTCAAGTGGCTGGTTCACAGTGAGCATTTAGGAAATGAAGAGACGGTTCACCTCTGTTTCTGTCGTGTGAGCACAGGGCCTTGCGCAGAATGCATACACACTCAGTGTGTCTTGATAATAACGGTTTGGTTCTTTGGCACCTGAACCTAAGGAGGGAGCAACTGTGAAGTCTTTTAAAATATGATGCTTTTTATCAAGAATGTCCTTCATTGCCAGACTTGGCATAGGAAGGCAGACCTGGAAACTTTTGACTGTTTGGTTCTTGAATCCTGCTTCAGTTCATAAAACCTGACGTTTGGTACAGGTAAGTATTAGTAATATCAACCTCATAATCAGATATTCAATGATCACATTCATTAGTCTGTTAAAATAATAAACAAAGGATAACAAAGAATAGACCCAATACCTTTGCTAGAATACTTTTCCTTTTATAACACAACAATTTACAGTGTTTCTTATATACAGTTATCTCTCAGTATGCAACAGAGGTTGGTCCAGGACCCCATGCATACCCAAATCTGAGCAGACTTTTGTCCTGCAGTGGGCCCTGCAGTACTCACAGGAAAAATTGGCCGTCCACATATGCAGCTTGCACATCCTACAATGCTGTGTCGATCCGAGTTTGGTTGAAAGAAATCTACATATAAGTGGACCCTCACAGCTGAAATGTGTGTTGTTCAAGGGTCAACTGTATTTTAAAATTTAATCTTAAGAACCACTTAATGGGCCGGGCACAGTGGCTCATGCCTGCAATCCCAGCACTTTGGGAGGCCCAGGTGGGTGGATCACCTGAGGTCAGGAGTTCGAGACCAGCCTGGCCAATATGGCGAAACCCTGTCTCTACTAAAAATACAAAAACTAGCCAGGTGTGGTGGCGCGTGCCTGTAATCCCAGCTACTAGGGAGGCTGAGGCAGGAGAATTGCTTCCACCTGGGAGGTAGAGGTTGCCGTGAGCCAAGATTGTGCCACTGCACTCCAGCCTGGGCAACAGAGTGAGACTCCATCTCAAAAAAACAAAACAAAACAAACAAACAAAACACACTTAATGTAAGTAGGGTTTTTAATTTTGTTTTTGTTTTTTTGAGACAGTCTTACTCTGTCACCCAGGCTGGAGTACAGTAGCACAATCTTGGTTTACTGCAACCTCTGCCTCCTAGATTCAAGAGATTCTCATGCCTCAGCCTCCCAAGTAGCTGGGACTACAGGCGTGCACCACAACACCTGGCTAATTTTTGTATTTTTAGTAGAGACAGGGTTTCACCATGTTGGCCAGGCTGGTCTCGAACTCCTGACCTCAAGTATTCCACCCGCCTTGGCCTCTCATAGTACTGGGATTATAGGTGTGAGCCACCATACCCAGATTAAAGTAGTATTTTAAATTCCCTTTTATGGATGAGTAAACCGAGACTGACAAATTAAGGGACTTCTCAATTTGCACAGCCCTGCCAAAGTTTGGATTCTAATTGAGTTCTTCTTACCCAGCTTTTTGCTGCTTTCCCGCAGCCACCAGGCACATATACAACTCAAGTCAGAAGTGTGTGCCAGATGCCGACTGAGGCAGAGTCCTTGTAAGCCTATAATATAGGTAAATTGTATGTATGTGTGTGTGTATGTGTGTTTGTATAAATATAAACACAGAGATACTAATTTTTATATATTAATATATAAATGTATAATGCCAACCTATTTCTAAGTAGTCTGGGAGACAATATAGATTTTAAAAAAATACTTTCATTGAATTTTTGCTGTGAGCTTGTTATTATGTTGAATGTTTTAGTGGTTTTATCTTGGTTTGAAGAAAACTCATTACAGAAATTTGTATTGTAATTTCAGTGGTTGGATGTTGTTGCTTTTATAACTGATATATTCAAAAGTTGCCTAAAATTAGGGTAAAAATAAATGAGGATAGGTAAAAGTAGCTAACATGATACATTCACCGGATGAGTGATGGGAGCCAAGGTCTTGCATTTATTACAGTGAGGTGCTAATGATCTGACGTGGTCCATGGCCCCAGAGCCTGTGCTCAGGGATTATTGATTTTGGGCCTGTGTATATGTGTTCCACCTCAGTTATTAAACAAATGCCACCGAGAAGAGAGCTTTTCTCAGAAAAGACGGTGTTTACAGTGTTTCGTATTACCTTTTTGGTAGGTTAGTATATATTCAGTTACAAGTTCAAAACTTCTTAAGGAAAATAAGCAATTCCTGAACAAGCCAGTGTTATGAACTGAAGTATTTAAGTTATGTGTTTGCGAAAGACCCAAGGTCTTTTTACTGAATGGAGCCTCTGTTCCCTCTTTCCTGAGCATGGTATGGGTCTGTACTGCAGATGTCTGTATAATATATGATGTGGTAAATACATAGCCTCAGGGATTTTGTGGTTTAAAAGAAAAGTTGAGAGGGAACTGTGGATTGTCTGTAAGAGCAGAGCCCTCTCCTGCCATATCAAACCCACCCTGCTTTCCCATTTTCAAGCTCTTAACAGACTGCTTTTCAGCTTTTTAACATTTTTTTTCCCAGCCATACACAGTACTTCTTCATCTCGTTTACCTATATTGTGGACTATGGCCCAACCTGGATTCTCCTGAGAATCCAAAATGCTTTCATTCATGACCTCTCACTGGCAGACATTGTATAGCCACTGCTACAGAAGAAAAATGGCTTCTGTGTTCTGGGCTTGCCTTTATTCTTTTGAGGTTATGTATTTATGATTTAAACAGAGTTAAGATGTCTTGCTTTTATCTCATGAATTTGGGAATCTGCCCTATTTTGAGTTATCTGGATTGTCTAAGGAGAAGGCTCCAAATGTGCTGAATGCCACAGTTAGACAGCTTTGTTTTGGTTCTGTAGACACAACCATATTTGGGAAACACAAATAGGCCAGTTTTTGCTTTTAAGACTTGTCTTGGTTAACAACGCGTGTTTTAGAAACTGTGTGTGCCCGGAGTTTTACATATAAAGGATTTGAGAAGGAGCTCAGGGCTCTGGAATGCCATGAAGTGGGGTTAGAAGCAGGGACTTGGCAGTGAGCAGGCACTGGGAGCAATGGGGGTGGTTTGTGTGTTGTCACCTGGCAGCTCCTGCTGACTATTTTAAGATAAAATGTTTTGGTGCGATTGCTTCTTTAGGAAATCTAGCTGAACAGTCGAGTCCGTTTATTGCCCCTTCATCCTCCTAAGGAGCTTCATGGGAGTAGTTTGGCTTCATTAAACAAAAGCAATCACTGATGATGAATGTTAGAATCGCACAAGTTCTGTGGAAGATGGCATCAGGTGGCTCTGCCATGTTCTAATGGACATGACTGTCAGTGGCATTTTTAACTTCTCTCCTAGAATTTTTTCTTTCAAGTTCTAAATATTACACAATTGCATATCAAATGTCATGTAGGAGCTAAAAAAGATACTTGTCATTAGAAAAGAAATGTATTATAACCACATTATAAACAGTTTGGAAAATAGAAAAAAAAAGTTACCCATAATTCCATGCTACCACAATCACTATTAGAATTTGGACATATTTTCTTTTAACTGTATACATGTGTTTTGCCTATTATGTAATTATAATAACAGAGCCGGGCACAGTGGCTTATGCTTGTAATTCCAGTACTTTGGGAGGCCGAGGTGGGCAGATCACCTGAGGTCAAGAGTTCGAGACCAGCCTGGCCAACATAGTGAAACCCTGTCTCTACTAAAAATACAAAAATTAGCTGGGCGTGGTAGTGGGTGCCTGTAGTCCCAGCTGCTCAGGAGGCTGAGGCAGGAGAATCGTTTGAACCCAGACGGTGGAGGTTGCAGTGAGTACAGATCGTGCCATTGCACTTCAGCCTAGGCAACAGAGTGAGACTCCATCTCAAAAAAAAAAAAAACATTGTAATCACATATGTCACACAGACTTATACCCTGCTTTAGTCACCTAATCTTATGAGAAGTCTTTTCCCATGTTGTATGGTCAATGTTAGTTTTTCTCATAACTGTTCAACAGTCCCCCCAGTGGGTATGTGGTCAGGTAATTAGCCCCTCTGTTATTGAACACCAGAGGGTTTCAAGGCTTTCACTATTACTAATAAAGCTATGGTAAATGTCTCTGTATGTATAGCATTATTGTCATTCAAGGTTCTTTCTTTAGACTAGGTTCTCCTAAAGCACAGGGGTATGAGGTGCATAGCTCTTGGTGTGTATTGCTGAAGATAATGATAAAAATGTAGTGTCATTGGCCGTGTAGGAAAAAGCCAATGTCTTTGCATTTGCCCACATTATTAGTTTTAAAAAAATTTTGGACTAATATAAGAAGCAGAAAAAATGGTTAGTCATTATTTATATATATAAATATATATATAGTTTGTTTGTTTGTTTTGAGATGGAGTGTTGCTCTGTCGCCCAGGCTGGAGTGCAGTGGCGCGATCTCAGCTAACTGCAAGCTCTGCTTCCCGGGTTCACGCTATTCTCCTGCCTCAGCCTCCTGAGTAGCTGGGACTACAGGCACCCGCCACCACGCCCGGCTAATTTCTTTGTATTTTTTTAGTAGAGACGGGGTTTCACTGTGTTGGCCCAGATGGTCTCCATCTCCTGACCTCGTGATCCGCCTGCCTCGGCCTCCCAAAGTGCTGGGATTACAGGCGTGAGCCACCCCGCCCGGCCTATGTTTTTTAACTGGTTGGGTTAAGTAAACATTTTCTCATAGATTTGTTTATTATTTGCATTTTGTCTTCTGGGAATCATTTCTTCATGTGTCTAAAAATATTTTTCTTGGCAATTAGTATGATTACATTAGATTAAGGATATTAACCCATCATTTTGTTTGCTGCAAGCCATGCATTTTAATACGTTAGACAATGTAATATATCATTACAAATTATCTCCTAAATTCTGTTGTTTGAAGCTCAAAGAATACTGCATTTATAAGACTTGAAACTGTTTGGGGGGCTGAATTTGCTTATTGGGATGGAAGTCAACATTTTATATTTATTTAAAGGCTCCACTCAAGTATTTTAAAATGATTGCAGATTTATTGGTGGTGAATGTTCTAGCTCCAAATCTGCCCCTTCTCTGGCATGAACCTGGAACGAAAGTTTGATGTTGATAGTGGAGTTTGGGCATGGGCTTTCTGAATATTGTGATCATAAATAGGTTTTATTAAAATGAGTTCTTGGCTAGGTGCAGTGGCTCATGCCTGTAATCCCAGCACTTTGGGAGGCCGAGGCGGGTGGATCACTTGAGGTCAGGAGTTCAAGACCAGCCTGGCCAACATGGTGAAACCCCATCTTTTTTTTTTTTTTTTTTTTTTTTTTTGAGATGGAGTCTTGCTCTGTCACCCAGGCTGGAGTGCAGTGGCCAGATCTCAGCTCACTGCAAGCTCCGCCTCCCGGGTTTATGCCATTCTCCTGCCTCAGCCTCCCAAGTAGCTGGGGCTACAGGCGCCCGCCACCGGGCCCGGCTAATTTTTTGTATTTTTTTAGTAGAGACGGGGTTTCACCGTGTTCGCCAGGATGGTCTTGATCTCCTAACCTTGTGATCCGCCCGTCTCGGCCTCCCAAAGTGCTGGGATTACAGGCTTGAGCCACCGCGCCCGGCCGTGAAACCCCATCTTTACTAAAAATACAAAAATTAGGCAAGGTGGCACGTGCTTGTAATCTCAGCTATTTGGGAGACTGAGGCACGAGACTCACTTGAACCCAGGGGGCGGAGGTTGCAGTGAACCGAGATTGTGCCACTGCACTCCAGCCTGGATGAGAGGTGAGACTCTGTCTCCAAAATAAAAAAGTTCTTCATCTTCATGACTTTATATGGGGATCAAAACCAAAACTATTTCCGGCCAGTGTAACTACAGAAAATAAAATAAAATAAAATAAAATAAAATAAAATAAAATAAAAACTAGATGAAAATAAAAACTTTTAGTTTTTGTTGAACCAGTGCATCTGGCTATTGGGATTGGCCTTAAATTTGGGGAGATGAGGGAAAGGGCATTAGTGGGAAGCAACAAGATTAAAGGCTTAGAAATGGGAACTCTTATCATAAATCAGTAGGAATAGCAAGTATGGTACATGTACAGTTTAGGACTCATGGGAGGATGTGAGGGAGATGAGACTGGAAAAATAACTGGGACGTGATCCTGCAGGGCCTTATGGCACATTAAATTTGGACTTGAATTTTTAGATCAGTGTTTCCAAAAGTGTGACATTTGAGGTGATTTTAGAAGGTATGTCCATGAACATTGGGACATTTTGGTATTTACTCATTCCTTGATTCTCTCTCTCATTGTGCTCCCATGACACTTAAGCCAGATTGCTAGCAGAAGGGTTATCTCATTGTGTTACATTTAAAAGGGCCATGTCTGCCACCCTACAACCCTGTGATGGCCTCAAAGACAGCAATCCTGTCTGATCCTGTTGGCCCCCACTGGGCCAAGCACTTTCCTGGATGCAAAGTAGGTACTAAAGAATTGTTTTTGAATGGTATCATCAGGCCTGTGTTTTAGATATAAAACTCTTTCCCGGAAGCTTTGCTGCCTTTCCCTTGCCCGCCATACTGCCCAGCCAACCCCTCTGAGTGTATAGGAGCCCTGTGGATTTTTTTTCCCCGTTGAAATTTGACCCACGTTGAAGTGAAAACTGGGGAGTACATAGGTGGGTGCCAGCACAGTGGCTGGAGGGGGCTCATGGAACCTCCTTCCAACACAGCTGGAAAACCAGGAAAATGGTCTGGGTAACCTACATAGATGCTTCTGGTTCTAAAGAAGTGAGCATGTAGTTGAAACAGAATAAAGACCAGCTTAGGGCCCTCTGGCTCCCTAAACTCCTGAAGAACTACAGCGGCCCTGTTCTAGAAGGATCCTCATGGCCCAATGTAAATCAGTTCACAGTGACACTTAGAAATCAAGACCGGAAAGTGTGGGGAGGAGGAAGGAGTTAACTGTCTTAAATGCAGTGGAAAGATCAGTGAAGCCCGGACCAGTGCAGAAACCGTTGGACTTGGCCATGCATGTGCACTGGAAACCTTTCTGAAGGCCATTTCAGATAATTGGTTAGAACGGAAACCAAGTTGGAGGGACTCCAGGAGGAAATGAGAGGATGTGGAGGATGGCCTTTCTGATGTGTTTTCCTATTGCTCCCTCTCCAGAAACATTGGTCTTTTTACAGAAACTTCGTGCTTGTTGTGTTCTGAGCTCCCAGGAGTGTCATGGGATTCTAGACTGAAGTTAATGTCAGGGTCAAGTTTATCCCACTTTCTTCCCCTTGAAAGGAAGTATCAGCGACTCAGTGTTTATCCTTTCTGGCTTCTGAAGAACCTTCTGCACCCTTTGCAATAATGTAGAGGGTGCATTTGAAGAGAAATGACATTAATAGAGATTGAGAAGAGAAGGCGCTGTTGAAAAATTGGAGAAATGTGGCTCTGCTAGTGGATCCGCAAAGTACAAAGAAATAAGGCCAAGCATTTATTCTGGGGCTCTGTGCGCTGTCTCTATTCTTTTCAAGCTGTTGGAAGTAGCTGTACATATATAAAATCAAGTCCCAGATTAGATTTTTTTTTTTTTTTAAATACAGGGTCTCACTCTGTTTCCCAGGCTAGAGTGCAGTGATGCGATCTTGGCTCACTGCAACCTCTGCCTCCTGGGTCCAAGCGACCCTCCCACCTCAGCCTCCAGAGTAGCTGGGACTACAGGCGTGCACCACCACGTGCGGCTAATTTTTGTATTTTTGGTGGAGACAGGGCATCCCCATCATGTTACCCAGGCTGGTCTTGAACTCCAGACTCAAGCAGTCTGCCTGCCTCGGCCTCCCAAGTGCTGGGATTACAGGTGTGAGCCACGGCGCCCAGTATCAGACTGGGTTTTCTTTTCTTTTTTTTTTTTTTTGGAGACAGAGTCTTGTTCTGTCACGCAGTTTGGAGTGCAGTGGTGTGAGCTCAGCTCACTGCAACCTCCGCCTCCCAAGTTCAAGTGATTCTCCTGCCTCTGCCTCCAGAGTAGCTGGGACTACAGGCGTCCACCACCATGCCTGGTTAATTTTTGTATTTTTAGTAGAGATGGGTTTCACCCTGTTGGCCGGGCTGGTCTTGAACTCCTGACCTCAAGTGATCTTCCCACCTCGGCCACCCAAGGTGCTGGGATTATAGGCGTGAGTCATTGCACCCGGCCCAAGATTGGATTTTAAAGCTAAGGCATAACCAGCATTTTGTACAAGTCGGGAGCTGGCTCCCTTTTAAGGAGCCACAGTGGAGTTAAGGAGGCTCTTGGCTATCTTGAAGGTAAGACTCTGAAGTTAGGTTCTGAAGGTTAAACAGGGGCGAGAAAGGCCATGACTGAGCACCTCCTGCATGCCCAGTGCTGAGGATGATGTAGTTTTTCCTTTCCAGATATTTACACTCTATTGTTGGGGATGGGGGAGCTATGGAGGCAAAACACCATAGAGCATAGGAGAAGCTGGAGCATGTTGGCTGGGAGATTTAAAGGCTCTTTGTTTTCCAAGAACCTTTGCAGGACCTTGAATTCATTTTTACAGACATACTCAATTTCTCCCTAGTCATATATCCCTAAACTATCCATATAAGGACCTTCTTTCCTTTCCCAGTAACCAACCCATATTTAGTTGATTGTTTTTCAGCTGGAAGCATGAGTATAAATTTGACTTTTTAGTAATTAATCACTTTGTGTCATCAAAACTTGTCTTAGTATAGGGTCCTGGAATTGGCGGGGTAGGTGGACAATATGGAAAGATTAATTATCTGGATGCTTTCTTAACGACTCTGGCCACTTCACATCTTGTTCTTCTCATGGAATGTCTGTGTTGATGCTGTGGTACTTGGACCAAGTACGGCAGGTCCAAGCAGCTCAAAGCGTGGAATGGCGGTTTGACCCCCCGCTGGCACACCCAAGCTGTAACACTGCATAGGCTCCTGCAACTCACTAAGGGAATTAACTGCCCACTTGTAGTTGTCTGATTTTGCCACTAGATGGTACACTGTTCATCCTTTTGGCTTTTACCCAACGGTGCCTGGCTCATTTGGAGGGGGGACTTGTAAGAGACATTCCAAAGTCATGCCATCATGTACTCAACCAAATCAGGCTCTTTACAGCTTAGTTTTTAAATAAATATTAAGTGTTAGAGGTTTTTTATGTAAAATAAACTCTCAAGTTCTCATCTGACTGTAATGACCCTTATTACCTCTAAATAAACAGCAGGGACTAGACTATGATTTTCAAAGCTTTCAGTGTTCTGGTCAAGCTCAGTTTGTGTAGTTTCATGGATGCATCCTCACTTCCCAGGCTCTGAGCACTTAAGGTTGTAGAGACACAACCACTGCCAAGCCACTTGGGATTCAGATCTGGTCAGCCTCATGTCAGGAGACAGGAATGAAGATTCTCCTCTTCAGATGAAATCTTGGAGACTTCTCCCTCCCATCTTCTACTGGTCAAAGTTCTTGGGTGGCAGATAACCAGAAACCACCTCTGGTGAACTCAAACTGAGAAGGGATTTATTGGCAAGATCTTGGGTAGTTCACGGAGTTTATGGAAGGTTGGAGAACTGCACTCAGAACTGGGGCAGGAATTCCAGGAGGCTGAGCTGGCTGGGATCAGAGCCAGAATCAGGCCCTGGAATAGTCTGGATAGGACGTTGCTGCTGTTGCCACCACAGGGGAGGACTGGACACGGGGCACTGTCCTTGGCACTGCTGCCATTGCTGCAGTTCCTTTTCTTCAATCAGCCCGTTCATCCTCAGCACTTTTAATTTTATTTTAAAATGTCCTTGTTTGTTAGTATCAACTGCTGGAGATTTAATCGCCAGAGTGAACACACAACAGAACCTGCTACTCAAAAAGTCCTCGTGTGCAAGAGCTGGTACTCACCTGTGCATTGTCATTGTCACGTACTATCATCACACTAGGTCTTAAAATATCAAAGTAGTCTGTTAACACCCAGGATCCATTTGCCTTCTACCCTCTAACCATCCAGCCATTAAATGGTTAATAGCAGGCACAGGGAGGGGCCTCCCAGAGAGTGCTACAACTGGTGTCTGCTCCAGTTGGTAGACATTTGTGGCAAAATGATGGTTAAATATTTTGAAGATTATCTCTGACCATGTCTATTTTAGGTCAGTTTGTAAGTAAGAGGGGCTGACACTTAGAAGTTAGTAGTTTCTATATTGAGAAATGTGAAATGTGCAAAGGGCTACCTGCATATGACAGTGATTACTCATCATGTATGAGTTGAGGTATCCCTTTTTGTTTGGTTCATAAGACATCTCCATTCATTCCTTCTCCAGCCTAAGAATGCTGTGTGCTTTGTACTTGTTTTTTAAATTAAGATGAATTAAGCTATACAAAGGAAATTGGTAAATGGATTATGGAGTGTTATTACAATGAAATACAGCCATTAAAATGATGGATATGCTGACTATGTAGAATCCTAGAAAAATGTTCATGAAATATTTGATTTAAAAATTAGAACACAAAGCTGTCCAGATAGCATGTTTACAGCAGTGTACATGCTATTTATGTATCTAGAGGCTAGAAAGGACTCCTAAAAGAATGAAAATAGTTTCAGTTAAGATAGCTTCACAGTTGAATCAAGAAGATTTCTTCAATACTGCTTTAAAAATTGAGGAAAGGCCAGGTGCAGTGGCTCACACCTGTAATCCCAGCACTTTTAGAGACTGAGGCAGGAGGATCGCTTGAGGTCAGGAGTTGAGGCCAGCCTGGGCAATAGAGAGACCCCATCTCCAAAAAATAAAAATTTTAAAAATTAGCCACATGTGGTGGTGCACAACTAGTCCCAGCTACTTGGGAGGCTGAGGTGGGAGGACTGCTTGAGCCCAGGAGGTTGAGGCTGTAGTGAACCGTGATCACACCAGTGCACTCCAGCCTGGGTGATAGTGCAAGATCCTGTCTCAAAAAAAAAAAAAAAAGAAAAAATAAGGAATAAAAACCTTAACATAATACAATTGCTCATGAAAATTATTTATAAAATAAAAGCATTTGGATGGTATCACAACAACCCTTTTGATCCTGGGAGACAAACTAAGGTATCAAAAAATTAGGATTGGAAAACATGAGGACATACAGATAACAGCAGGTTGTGTGTTTCTCAATTGAAAGAACAGATGTTTCCACAGCTTAGAAAACTGGCTGTGTGGACAGCTACTGAAGGTCATAGATAGTCTCAGATGTATTTGCCAGTGACAGAGGCAAAGTTACTGCTGATTTGGGCTGCAGAGATGGGCTTAGGATGATTTCCTTTTCATCCTTAGCATTCTACTCTGTTAATTACAAGGACAGTAAGCAAAGCAACCATCCAGAAAGGAAATCAGTGTCCAACTTCAGCTTTTTTTTAAAAAGAAGCTAAAGCATGTCTCCTTTTGCAGACCTTCATACCGTATCTTCACATCCCTATTACAGAATTTGTGAACGGGAGCTTTCCTCTGCATCATTGCTTCTCACACCTTAAAATGCAAAGAGAGCACCTGGAATTTTGTTAAAATGCCCATTCTGATTCAGTAGGTACAGGATGGAGTCTGAGCTTCTGCATATTCTTTACTTTTTTTTTTTTTTTGGAGATGGAGTCTCACTCTGTCACTCAGGCTGGAGTGCAGTGGCACACACGGACTAGGCTCACTGCAACTTCCGCCTCCCAGGTTCAAGCAATTCTCCAGCCTCAGCCTCCCGAGTAGCTAGGATTACAGGCACCCACCACCACACCCAGCTGATTTTGTATTTTAGTAGAGACAGGGTTTCACCATGTTGCCCAGGGTGGTCTCGAACTCCTGACCTCAGGTGAACTGCCCAACTTGGCCTTCCAAAGTGCTGGAATTATAGGCATGACTCACCACGCCTGGCCGCTTCTGCATTTTCAGTAAGCTCCCAGCTAATGCGAATGCTGCTGGCCTGTGGACCACACTTGAAGTATCAAGGTTCTGCGTATCCCAAGGACTTGTTTTTCAGATTGTGTGACCTTCAGATGTGTTCAGTAAGACTTTATTAGTTGAAGTATGTACAAGACTTGTACTTTGAAAAAACTATAAAACATTACCAAGAGAAATTAAAGAAGACCTGGATAAAGGGAGAGATAGGTCATACTCATGAACTGGAAGACTCGATATTGTTAAAAATGTTAGTTTTTCACAGATTCAACACGATTCCAGTTAAAATCTGAACAGACTTTTTTTGGTAGAAATTGATAAGGTGGTTTTAAACTTTATATGAAAATGCAAAGGACCTGAAATAGCCAAAATGATTTTGGAAAAAAAACTCAAGTTGGAAGACTCACTGTATTAGGCCATTCTTGCACAGCTGTAAAGAAATACCAGATACTGGGTCATTTATAAAGAAAAGAGGTTTAATTGGCTCACAGTTCTGTAAGCTAGCTGTACGGGAAGCATGGTGCTGGCATCTGCTCGGCTTCTGGGAAGCCTCAGGAAGTTTCCCATCATGGTGCAAGGCAAAGGGGGAGCAGGAGTGTCACACGACAAGAGCATAAGTAAGGGTGGGGGAGGTGCCACATACTTTTAAATGACCAGGTCTTGTGAGAACTCGCTATTGCAAAGATAGCACCAGGCCATGAGGGATCCACCCCCATGATTCAAACACCTCCCACCAGGCCCACCTCCAACATCGGGGATTACATTTTAACATGAGATTTGGGCAGGGACAAATATCCAAACTCTATCACTCACATTGCCTGATTTCAAGGCTATGTAAAACTATAGTAATCAAGACAGTGAGTTATTAGATAAAGACAGCTCACTGAAATAGAAGAGTCCAGAAACTGACCCAGCCATATCTAACCAGTCGCTTTTCAGAAGTGTTATGCTAAACAAGAGAAGCCAGACGCAAAGAATTACCTATACTATGATACCATTTATATAAAATCCTGGAAAAGGTAAAACAATAGTAACAGAAAGCAGATCAGTTGTTAACAGGGACCTGAGATGGTACTTGGCTGTAGAGATACACATGGGAACTTTTTGGGGTGATGGAAAGGCTGTATATTGTGATTGCGGTGGTGGTTATAGGATGTATATATTTGTCAAAACTCATCGAATTGTAAAATTAAAATGGATATATTCGGTTGTATGCAAACGATAACTCAGTAAAAGATCTAGATATATATTAGGGCATTGTCAGTACAATTTAAGCTTTCTTTGAGACCCTACTAAATTAAGGGGTTATCTATTTGAACATCAGGCATTGGTTCCCAGCTCCAGGTGGTAGAGCACAGTGCATAGGAACGTGGGCCAGAAAGTCAGGCTGTCTGGGTTCCAGTATCAGCTCCTCCACTGTGGCAAGCACACAGCTTCACCTGTCTGTGTCTCGGTTTCCTCATCTGTGTAAACTAACATGACATTAGTGCTTACCTTCTGGGGTTGTGAGGTCAAATGCATTAATATATTTAAAGCATTTAGAACATTTCCTTGTGCATAGTAAGCTATGTATAAGCATTCAGTATGATCAGTAAGTTCTCAAATCAGTTTGTGTCGTGATTTTACCTCTTTCTCCTAAAATGTGTTTTTTCCCTTTCCTTTACCCTCTCTTTAAACCACGTGCACTCATGTAGCTTGGGGTTTTTTTATAGAATGTTAGAGCTGAAAGGGATCTCGGATAACATTAGCATCAAGTATGGGCAACAAAACTGAAACCAGTGAGGTTGAGTGATGTGCCCAAGGTCACAGTAATATGTGGGTGACCATGAACCAGAAGCCTGGCCAGGTGACTCCTGGTTCAGCTCTGTTTTATCAAGGGTTACAGTGTTTGCATTTTTAATACTAACCATTGGGATTTATCGCGAACCTGCCATTCATCAATTGCATTGTGTGGTGTTTGTTTTTCTACAGAGCAGTTCAGAGCCCCAGTTGCAGACGACTTGTCCTGCCACCACCATGAGCTCTGGTAAGTCATTTTAAACTCATCTTTCTCTCATCTACCAGACTGGGCCGTTTACCCAGATTTCCCACGCACCCCGAAGGCCCCACTCTGGCATTATATTTTTTATTTTTTGCAAACTGGGTGAATGCCAAAGCTTTGTCATAAGTTGTCATCATGACTATCATCACCTTCATGGTTAATGATTTTTTGAGTGCCTACTACTATTGCCAAAGAACTGTGCTATACACTTTACATGCACATTAGCCCTCTCTTTATTGAGATGTAACTGGCATACTATAAACCACAGATATTTTAAGTATACAATTTGATAAAATTTGACATATGTGTACACCTCCATGGCATTTCTTAATCTGAGTGACTGCAGCAAAAGTAAACTGAGTGGCCATAATTGCCCCAGGATGTGAACTAATCTAATGCTTCCTTCATCCAGGCTAGTAGAGCAGTCTGCTCTCTCTTTTGCTTTGCCTTTGGTAGTAAAAGTCAAGACCTAAAGAAATAATCAGTTTTGAGTATTTTTAGTTTTGAGCTGAGGTAGAAAACGTGGGTTAGGGAAGACAGAGATGGGAACAGATCCCTGCTCATCATGCAGCCAAGAGCTGTCAGCTTTCCAACCCAGAATTGGAGCAGAGAAGTTTCCATCTGGAGATTAAGCCCCACCTAGGCTACTGAGCATACCCTGGAGCCTCCTGAGACCTGCAGGTGGGGCAGGCTGTGGGGTGGGAATATGACCATGTGGCTATCTCATTCAGGGGTCTCCCAATCCTGCAGTATTTTGTGAGTGTTGTCAGTGACCTTTGTGGATTAAAAATCATCCTTTTCCATTTATTTGCATACAATATCCTTTTAGCCAAGTTCTGAGCAGGACAGTATGTAGTTAAGACCTAGGAAGGCTCTGGGTGGAATAGCTGAGGCCCACACCCTGACCTCTTTGCTTACTGGCTGCATAGTCTTGGGCCCGTGGTGGACCCTTCTCTGCATTTTCCTCTGCAAAATGGACATAATAAAAGCCCTAGTTCATTGGGATTTAGTGAGGATTAAGTGAGGCAATGCTTTCATTTATTTTTTTTGAGACGAGTCTCGCTCTGTCATCCAGGCTGGAGTGCAGTGGCATGATCTTGGCTCACTTCAGTCTCTGCCTCCTGAGTTCAAGTGATTTTCCTGCCTCAGCCTCCTGAGTAGCTGGGATTACAGGTGCCCACCACCACGCCTGGCTAATTTTTTTGTATTTTTAATAGAGACGGGGTTTCACCGTGTTGACCAGGCTGGTCTCGAACTTCTGACCTCAGGTGATCCGCCCCTCTCCGCTACCGTGCCTGGCCTGAGGCAGTGCTTTTAAAGTGCTGGGCTCTGTGTCCAAGGCATGGCAAGGGCTTCATCTTTGGGCTCGTACTGTTATGAGTTCAGAGTTCCTCCCTGCAAAGCCAGGGACTTGGCTTCTCAGCAATTCCTTGAGTGCTTTTGCTGTGTGCGAAGAGGCCGTGCACCTTTTCCCCTCTAAGCAGGCTCAGGTACTGCCAGTAGCTCCTGCTTCATAACTCATTTTTGTCTCTTTGGCTTTTTGCTTTTGTTGTCATTTAAAATAGGCCATGGTGTTTGGCTTTATTTTGTTTTAAACTTTTTCTCTGTAGCCTAAAGCTACTTTCTCGTCCAGTGGCAGAACTGGCCTAACTTTGGTTTACTCCTCTTGGCATTAAGGGCCAGAGAAGGAGGAAGGGAGAGGCCTGGAAGAAGGGTATGGGTGTGGAAAAGCCCAGGAGACTTCTCCCCAGAATCTCTCTCTCAACGTGGGGGATTGGAAGGAGGCATTGCCTAGGAAGAGTTCAGAAACTCTGGAGCCTTTGACCCGATGATCCCACTCTTGGGAATTTCTATCTTAATTCCAAGGAAACAAAAATATCACCCACATGAAGTGGGGGATACGAGTAAGTACGTTATGTGTATTTACTTGATGGAATATTACACCGCTATTAAAATGGTCATTAGGAGAAAAGTAGCTACATGGGAAATATTTGTTTTAATGCTGGTGGAAAGAGCAGTGTAAAAATGGTGGATTCTTTTTATTCCAAGTTTGGGCTGGGCTGCCAGTCACCAGGTGAAGTGCTTTACCTGTGTGATCTTGTTACATTCTCCTGGAAAACCCTCACAGGTGGGGCGTGGTTTGCCACCCTCATTACACAGATGGGAAAACTGAGGCCCTGAGGGGTTAATAATATGGCTGGGATCACTCACCTAGTGTGTGCTGTGGCTGAATCAAACTCAGGAAGCTGGACACCAACATTATGCTGCAGAGGTTTGAGTTTCGGGAGATGGAGTTACTAATTTTTAAATACCTTTCCAAAATTTCAAGTTGGGTTGTTACATTTAATTAAAAAAAAGGAAGAACATGGGGCTGGGCCTGCTGGTAGCTCAGAGGCTGCCCCACACTAGCCTGGGGAGGCCTGGAGCAAGGCCTACAATCACAGAAGGAACTAGAGCAGGTACTTGGATTTCTGGCCTTCTCACCAGCACCCTTCTTCCACTCATCTCAGAAATCAGAGCTCAAGGAAGACTCTGACATCTAGAAGAATTAGCCTTCACCTATAGGCGGGTGTGGGCAATTAACAGGCCACAGCCTGTGAGGCCAGCATGGGGAAGTCCAGGCACTGGGTGGGGCAGTGGCCCTGCTCGTGTATGGCCACTGGCAGCATCCAGACTGGCCTGTCAGTGTGGCTTATAGCAGGCGACCCCCATTTTGGGAGGCTGATTGTTAAGGGCCTAGGTAAGGTGACTTAGGTCTCAGCCTAATGAATTACAGGGGTGTGGGACTAAGCTTCAGTCCCAGCATTTGGAGAAACAGAATATATGTGTATACATATGTATGTATGTATATATTAGGAAACCCAAATGTTTATCCTATTTGGGGAGGAAGAAGATGAGCTGTGAGATGGGCAGACCCGAGTTCAAATTTCAGCTTAGTGATCTCGGGCAGGCCTGGAATCCTCTCTGCCTCAATTTTCTTATCTATAAAATAGGCATTCCTAACTCCTAGTTCTGGAGGTCTGGGTCTTAAGGATAAAATGAGATATGCTAATTATGCAGTGCTAAGCATGGATCCTCAGACCTGGGCAAGTCAGTGTTTAAAAACCCATAGCTAGTCGTGATTATGTTTGTAGCTTGGTTAACTCTGGGCTTGGAGGGGTTCCTCCAAGCACACATGTCCTAGGGCGACAGGGCCTGCCGGCCTGCCTTCCTCGGCCTGTCTCTATCTATTTTGGGATGGGGACCTGGGTGGGGCTTAGGCTGCAGGTGAGCAGGGATGGTCTCAGCTTCTGTGACTGAGCAGAACTCAGGAAAGTCTCAGCCAACCCAGAGGACATGACATCTGAGGGGAGCCCCAGGGATGCGTGGAATTTCCATCAGGTGAGAAGGGAGGATGAGGCATTCTCGGCAGAGGGCCTCTTAGGAACCGAGGCCTAGAGGTCTGAAGGTATCTGGGCAGGACCCCTCTGCTTCCTCCTGACTCTGACCCCAGCACCTTCTGCCATGCAGGACTCAGTAAGTGCTGGGGCAGTTTACTCACAAACTTCATGCTCTCTTTCTTTCTTGCAGAATGTGATGGTAGTTCCAAAGCTGTGGTGAATGGCTTGGCACCTGGCAGCAATGGTCAAGACAAAGGTAAGGTTCTTGGAGAGAAGTCTGGATTGGTACTGGAAAGCATTTCTAAAGGTGTGGAGTATGTCAGGCCGGGGCCATCCCATCTGCCTGGTGCGAACACCATTGGCCTAACCAAGCCCTAAACTGGGGACCTGGTCCCTATACTGATTTGCTGAGACCTGGAGCCTGTTCTTGCATTTCGGGAGTCTGAGGCTGCCATTTTCCCACTGTGAGGTATTAAAAACTTTCCCTAGCACACAAGGATGCTGTGAATG
The DNA here is from genome assembly GCF_049350105.2 of Macaca mulatta. Taxonomy (NCBI): domain Eukaryota; kingdom Metazoa; phylum Chordata; class Mammalia; order Primates; family Cercopithecidae; genus Macaca; species Macaca mulatta. The sequence goes on along the minus strand of NC_133414.1, from coordinate 107,454,620 downwards.
ACAGATCAGGCACGTGGACCAATGCATACTTCATGCCTGGTACAGATGGCATTTATCAGCCTGAAATATCCCTTGCTCAGCCTTTCACCTTCACCTATAATAAACAGTGATGTGTTCACAGTCCTGACCCTAAGGTAAGAGCCTAAATCATTAAAATAAATCATTTCAGTGGCATTAATTTAATGCACATCCTCTCATAGTTTCAGTTTTTAAAAATTTTAGGATAAAAGATTTAAATGTGAAATGAATGATGGATGTGATGAATGACCTTTGAGGTCCTGCTTGGCCTGGAGACTTTCATCCTGACCTCAGTGTGGCTGTGCAGATAGCCTGGCGACGGGGCTCGCGGTACCACTTTTACTGAGTGGTGTGATGGACACTCAAGCTGGAGTGACAAGGCATGGGTTCAAGTCCCAGCTCTGCCACCATGAACAGGACATCTTGAGAGGCCCTTTATCTTTGTGGGTATGGGTTCCCTTATCTACAAGATGAGGGAATTTATGCTCTGCCATATTTATTTCTGCTTCAAATTCAGAATTGGAATGAATGCTCATCCAGCTAAATTTTATGGTATACAAGAGGAAGGGCCAGAATCCTCGCATTGGGCATTTAAGTCAAGATGCATCTCAAAGAATAATTTCAAACAACTTGGCATTTTGATCTGTGTAATTTCCATCTGGGTCAACAGAGTGTTCCTTTTAAGACAAGGCAAAGTGTGAACTAAGAGGAACCAGCCGTAGAGGGTATGCCCAGAGACTAGGAGGGGCTGGGGTACAGGGCCCAGGTGGTATGGGGGTGGGTTCCTTGGTGGCCGGAGGGGACCTGCCATGCTCCTGTTCTTGCCTCCCTGCCTGGTCGCCCGTCTGCACCCATGGTGTGGGGCCCTGGACAGTCTCGACCAAGTTGCACTTAGGGAACTGAGGGGCAGTGCCTGTGGAGTGGCTGCAGGCATGTGTTTAGCATCCAGTGAGGAGCATGGAGAGGGGTGGGGGCCCTATTAGTTTAAAACCTGTGGAGTCATCGACCCCATCCATGTGAACTCATTTATACAAGAGACTTAAGGCATGTGGGGGAGGGTGGCAGGTGGAGTGGGTCCCACCCTCTCCTTGGTGAGACTCACTTTTGTCTGCAAACAAGCAGGCAGGGGTGACCTGAAGGGCATCAGGGTGGCCTGAGGTCACTGAACCAGAGCTGGGATAGCCGAGCTCCAGTCTCAGCCTCTCTGCTTGAGAACTGAATGAGCCTGAGCAGTTCGCTGAGCCTCTTGCTTCTTCCTCTGAAAATGGTTACAAAAGTCTCCCCCAAGCCCATCTCCCAGGTGGAGCAGACAGGAAGATGCTGTGAGAGCACATGTGTGTCTTAATCCATGCAGTAGCGTCGTTAGCAACCTAGTCATTAATGACCAGGCGCCGTGTGACTGCCTCATGCCTCAGGAGGTGAGCTGACAGCAGGATGGACTGGAAGGCGCACTGTCCCTGGCCGACATGCCTCCCTTCTGTTGCCTTGACAGGCTCACCAATGCTGACTCTGCAGTGGTGGTCTTGTTCCCAGACAGCCCCACCCGCTGTGTTTCTGTAGATATGCGGCCACAGTTGACTCTGGCACCTTCACACAGAGCTCCCATCCCTCTTTATGTGCTGCCCTTAAAGGAGAGGATGAGGGAGGCCTCACAACAGGCTCCGTGTAAGGAGAGTTAGGGGACGTGCCTACCATGAGATTCCAGAATCTGGGCAGGCAGGGAGCCCAGAGACTCTGCCGATAGATAAGTTTGAGCACCCAGGATGTTTGAGCGGTGGCCTTCACTGTGTCCCAGGCAGGCATCCCTGCTCTGCCTTAGCTCAGCCGGGCATCGGGGTCCTGGGCTGTGCACTTGGGTGCTGCCCCAGAGACTACATATGCACTTGGACACTTGGCACCTCCTGACCAGGAAAGGGTGGGTTTGGGCAAGGCCATCTGCTGTTTAACAGATGGAGGTTCTGATTTGCTTGGGGCCAGAGGGCTACAATTGTCGGAGCAGGCACAAGACCCCAGAAGTTATGCTATGGCGGAAGTAGCTCTGATGGCTGAAGGGACCAGGCAACTCACGATCTTGTTCCTTCGTTCTTGCACTCATCTGCAGCCCATGGGCCACCGCCCTCCTCCTCGGAACCCCCTCCCCAGCATGCTCCCAGGAGGCCCTGTGGACCCTGAGTGCTCTCCCCTTCCTCTGTTTGCCAGGCCATCTGTGTGCCTCTGTAAATCATTGTCCAGAGCCTTGGCAAGCTCCTGGTGTGGCAGGAGGCACCGATCAACACTGACCAGCTGTATTTGGGTGATGGTTGGAGGGGAGGGGTCTGTTGTCTTGGCCTAGAACTCTAAAGAGAGAAAGCAGGTTATTTTTAATTACTGCATCTACTGCCCTTTGTATTGTTCTTGTTGTGTGGGCGACTTCCTCCTATTGTCCCTGCCCAGTTCCTCAACTGCCTGAGTGTTTCCCAAATGTTCTTTCTGGATGCACCATTTACCCTTTTGTGTTTTCAGCAACTGCCGACCCTTTACGTGCACGCTCTATTTCTGCTGTTAAAATCATTCCTGTGAAGACAGTGAAAAACGCCTCAGGCCTAGTTCTCCCTACAGGTATCTCCTTGGGTCGGTTTATTTTCTGTAATTGTGAGCGGATCATGGCATGGTTTTCATTTCTTCTTTTCTTCTAACACGCACTTTGAGTTGAATCGTTGCATGTTTAGTAGGCATTCCGTCTCACTTCCCCAGCTTGCTTCCTTACTTCCTCTGCGTACGTGAATGTCTGTGTGCGTTTTCCTGGGAGCCAGTGAATGTGGGGAAGAACTGAGGACAGAGGGCTCGCCCCTCTTTTCTTTAGGAGAAGGGTCAGTCTGGAGGCTCAGCTTTCCCTTTGGGACGAGTCTGAGGTGCATGGACATCCTAGGCTCTCCCTAGAGGTTTCCAACTCCCAGTACTTTAGCAAAAACTGCAGTCTCCCTGAGAATTAACCTGGTGTCACAGAGAACCTCTGAACGACTGAATTTGAAGCAGCTGCCTTAGGTGCCCAACCTAGACTTGCCTCTGATGCTCACCGGGCCATCCCAGAGCATCCCCCATGCCTTCCCCAATTTTACCTGCAGCCCCTTCCTGCCTCTCCCCTCCAGGGGGTGGGGGAGTACGGTTCAGATGTCAGCTCCGGCTCATCGCTTCCTTCTGTACAAAGTGGGACACACGAGGCCTACACAGTACTTTATCCAATGGTGCTTTCGGAAGTAACTGGGCTGTGTGTCCAGGAACCTATGGATGGGCTGCATCCATCAGTGTGCCCCTCATCCTTTTGAAGTGACTATGAACCAGTTTTCCCAATAGTTTGGTGACATCAGTCACTTAGCCTCTTGATAGAGTTGGATAAGTCAGATGCTCTCCAAGGCTGACACTTGCCCTGCCACACATTGTGTGTTTTGTGCATTGCGTTCAATACAAGAGGTGCTGACGAGGCAGGTCCATTCTCTTGTCTAACGTTAATGATCATTCTCCCTGAGTTGTTGGAAGTGGGCTGCTGGCGTGGAAAGCAAGGAGAGAAGAGGCTTTGCTTCTCTCTGCCCTCAAACAGGAATGGGATGAGTCCGGTGTCTGAACTCACATCCTGCCCAAACGCACACCCTGAACATCAACCTGTAATCCTAATTGTGACAATTTTAGGTCAGGGATCTAGGCTGTGAGCAGTCTGAAAACAAAACAAAACTGTGGCGTTCTGCATAGCTCAGCTGCACAAAAAGAAACACTCAGTGCGTGTGCCTCCCAGAACTGTGTGGTCTGCCCCGGTTCCCTGCCTCCGTGACTGATTTCCTGCAGGATGGCATTCAGATCTTTTGAAGCGTATTTTGAAATCTTTCTCAAGGAAACTCTCGAAGTTGACCCGCGTCTGTTATTAGGCCCTAGTGAAACTGTAGGAGACGCCAGGACCCTGTGAAGACAGCTGAGGCACAGTGGACACTGCTCATTGAAGGATTTAGCCTTCCAGGTCGTTTTTGTTGCTGTGAGTTTTCTTTGTTATGTTTGAAAAGTGAGGCTGTCACTCATGAGCTTTCTTGCCAGGTAGCATATCCTTCTGTCTCAGCATTTCGGGAGTCTTGACTTGCTAATCCAAGGAGATTTGCTTTTCCTTTTCCCACTGGAAAACTGCAAGGAGTAGTTGTTCTCCATGGAACTGCCCCCGCCCCCCAACTTCCTTAGTTGCCAACTTGGTCTTCAATGAGAAGAATGGTCTGGAAGCTTGAAACGTCTTTCATAAACTCTTTCTTGAACTGTGCCTTACTAACTGGTCAGAAGTCTGCTCACCAACCTAAACTTCATTTAATAAAAGGAATAAACCTGCTTTCATTCTGAAATGTTTTCAGCTGATATTATAACTCATCCATTTACTCAGAACTCACCATTGCCGCCATGTTCCCCTAACTTCCTGATGCACAGTAAACCTCTGAAAACTTGCCCCTCTCCACCACCCACAGATTAATTTCATTGACCACAAGTGTTCAAAGACTTCGCGTGGCTGTAACCAGGTTCATCTCATTCCCCAGCTGTAACAATTTGCTAACCAACTGTCCTTTAATCCTTCAGGAGTCTTGGATTCAGTCTTCAATTTTGGACCTTTTCTTTTCAGACATGGATCCTACAAAAATCTGCACTGGGAAGGGAGCGGTGACTCTCCGGGCCTCGTCTTCCTACAGGGAAACCCCAAGCAGTAGCCCTGTGAGCCCTCAGGAAACCCCGCAACACGAAAGCAAACCAGGTGCGCTGAGGCTGGGGAAGATGTTCAGAGCCACGTGGGAAGGGCGGGAGGAGGCTCTGGTGTTTTTGCTCAGGAGGGTGTGAGTTCATCAGATAACTCTGGGTTCTCTTAGGGACCCCTGGGACAGTCAGCTCCTTTGGATGGGTAGTGGTCAAAGCTTCAAACTGACAGTCACGTGCTGCGGGTGAAGGCACAGCAATGACCACCACTTTATGTTAGCTTTGACTGAGCAGGTCATCCTGTGACAAGAGCCAGTACTCTGCAGACTGCACTCAAGCAGACTGAAATAGCTTAGGGCATAGGGGATAAGCAGTGGGATGGGCTAGAGGTTGGGCTTCTTAGAGCTCATCCCTGCTTCCTAGAGCTTCACTATGACCTGTCCAGGCTGGGCTGGAGGTGCAGCCAGGGGAGACTGAGAAGTGTGGATGACTCGATGACCTTGCTCCCGGAAAAGCAGAGGTGGGCAGGGCTCAGGCCTGGGATGATCACCAGCCAGCTGCAGGAGCAGGATCAGGAGAGTAGTTCAAAGGCCCAGTGTAAACTAGGAGCAAAGGGAGATCAAAGAAGCCACATGAAGCCCATCTCCCCACCTTAACCCATCAAAACCTGAGGTATTGAGTTTTAGAATTGGGACTTCAGAACCTGACAGATCTCTGTGCACACCCTGCCCCCACCACGTGTCGGCTGTGCGACTTTGGTTGAGTTATTCACTCTCTCTCAACCCTAATGAACTGTAGAATGGGGTTGATAATAGCACCTGCCTCATAGGATTATTGTGAGGAAGAAGTGTATGAAGTGCTGTGTGTCATGCCTGGTGGCATGGAATAGACTGTTAGATGTTAGCTGCTATTTGATTATCATTAGATTATTTTGGCCTCTCCAGAGACGACTTTGCACAGCCCAAGTATTCTGGGAGTTGGCAAATGCTGACTTTGAGATCAGGCACAGTTAGTTTAGGGTGAGACAGCACCTCTCCACTCTGTAGGGCAGTGTCTTTCACGCTTTAGCTGCATCAGAATCACTTAGAGTAAAAAGGTAGGTTGCTGGGCCCCAGCCCGGAGTTGTAGAATGTAGGGTTCCTGCTTGCAGGTCTGAGATAGGGTCTGAAGGTTCGCGTTTCTGACAGGTTCTTAGGTCATGCTGATGCAGCTAGTGCAAGGACCGCATCTGAGAGCTGCTGCTGTAGGGGATGGGAGCTTGCTTTCTTGAAGGAAAGGGAGGGAGAAATTGAATGGAGGGGAGGACCACTCCCTTGGGACCAGAGAAGATAGGCAGTAGGGTACGCAGACCCCTCTGGGGCAGCGAGAGTGGTGTGTTGTGATAAGACAGATATGATATGTAGCATGGAAATGGCCAGACCTAGCATCCTGGAAACTGACTTTCTTCCTGCCCAGCCACCCATAACAGGTGCCGGGTCACATGCTGGCGGATGAGGCCAGGCTAGGGTTTGAGCACAAACCCCTTTCTGGTGATGTTGGTCCCTGTGAGGGCTTCTTTATCCTTAGACTGACAGCAGGCCCGAGCAGCCCACAGCCCTGAAAGTCAACAGAGTAGCTTCTTGGTCCTGCATCCCTGAGTCCAGCCCTGATTCCTAACTCACTGGAAAGGTGGGGTTGAGGAGAGAAGGCAAAGTTATTTTATTCTAAGGCTAACCTCATCCAGCCTCTCCAAGCCTAACTGGGAAGACCCAGCTCCCAAGCTAGAGAACGTTTGGAGAAAAGAGAATCCTAAGGGATGATGCAAAGAGAAAGGCCTTATGTGCAGTCAAATGACCTTACAAACCAGCTGTCCCATCCTCTGGCAGTAAATGGAGGTGGTGGAGAGGGAGCCTGGGGCTCCCTCTAGTGGTTACAGTGTGGCATTGACGTAGAACACAAATATGCCTACCAGGTGCACGCCTGTGCTACCAGTACCATGTGTGGATTTGTTTTTTCTTTTCTTTTCTTTTGTTTTTTTGACAGGGTCTCACTCTGTTGCCCAGCCCTGGAGTACAGTGATGCAATCATTGCTCGCTGCAGCCTCGACCTCCCAGGCTCAATCTGTCCTCCCACCTCAGCCTCCCAAGTAGCTGAGGTGCACGCCACCACACTTGGCTAATTTTTATATTTTTTGTAGAGACAGAGTTTCTCCATGTTGCCCAGGCTGGTGTCGAACTTGTAGGCTCAAGTGATTCACCTGCCTCGGCCTGGCAAAGTGCTGGGATTACAGGTGTGAGCCACCATGCCCGGCCCTGTGTGTGGATTTGAGGCACTTTTGGAAACACTCTCTTGTCCTAAAATACGTTTGTGTCTTACAAATTTCTACCAACTAATGTGGTGAAAAGAAACTTCACCAAATCTTTTTCACCAAACCATCACCAGATTGTTTTAAAATGCAAATACTATACTCGGAAGAATTAAGGGATAGCTGTCAGTCATTCACACCTTACAGTAAGTTCATCTTTGTAAATTGAGATCATCGAATCCAAATAAGCATACATTCATTCAGCATTATCTATGTGCCAGGTGCTGAGTAAGTCACTTGGAATTGTGGTGAGAAAGGAGGAAAAGAGAGCAATTCTAGGTGCATTAGGTAAGGAAAAAGGCACTATGTTGCAACAGGAGTCAGGTGTGGACTTGTAGTCAGCCATCTTGCTTTCAGGCTGTGGGTAAGTCCTAGTGTCTTTGAGCCCATATCAAGTATGAGGAACTTGGGCCAGATGCTTTCCAAGCCTTTCTAGCTCCAGAATGCTCTGTGACCTTAGGAAGTTTGGAAGTTAGCCTGACACAAATGGAATCCTTTTGATTGGCGATAAATTTAAGATGGTACAGAAGGGCAGTTTGGATGAAAAGGAATAAGCTGGGTTTGAGTAGAGGAAACAAGAAAACCCCACATGCTCATTGATGCATACGAAGCAGGCTAGAATGGGTTAACACTGGGGAGTGGGCTTAAAAGAGGATGTCAGTAAGCCGGGCGCAGTGGCTCACACCTGTAATCCCAGCACTTTGGGAGGCTGAGGTGGGCGGATCACTTGAGACCAGAAGTTCAAGACCAGCCTGGCCAACATGGTGAAACCCCATCTCTACTAAAAATACAAAAATCAGCCAAGCATGGTGGTGCATGCCTGTAATCCCAGCTACTCGGGAGGCTGAGGCAGAAGAATTGCTTGAACCTAGGAGGCAAAGTTGCAGTGAGTGAGATCACGCCACTGCACTCCAACCTGGAAGACAGAGCACGATTCTATCTCAAAAAGAAAAAAAAAAAAAAAAGAGAGAATGTGAGTATAGACAATTCAGGAATGGAAATCTTGTCCCCTTACTATGCTACCTATTGGCTAGCATCCTGCTGGCTCTTGACTCTGACAGTGTCCATGTCAACCTCCAGATTGACAACTTGCTGGCCTGTACCAGTCTATTATCCCATCCTGGGGCCTGGGAGCTCCTGGGCCTTCCCTGGCTTCATTATAACAGTTTTCAGCAGTATTTGCAGACAGCCATGCCCAGTCTGGACTGGGAGCCCAAGTGTGAGGCGGTGGATGGCTCTTGCCAAGGATTGCTTCCTACTCCCAATGCCTTTGTGGATAGCTAATGTCAGATGGCGTCTGGCTCCCTCCTTTCTCACCAGGGACAGCATTTGTCCCCCAGCTGCTCTCTCTGCTTCCTCACTGACTTGCTCCCTGTTTGCTACCTTCTTCAATGCCTATAGGTGTCCAGGTTGCTGATTATTTGCCTGGACTGGAAGCTCTAGTCCCTACCTGGCCCTCTGATACCCACATTTCAGCAGTGCCCCCTATTTCTAGTCCTTGTCCCAACCCCCTCACCTGGGAGAGTTGATATAGTTTTGGTTTCACACAGTTCTCTACTGAGGCTGAGCACTGCCACTTACTGTCTTTGTGATATGGACAAATTACTCCACCTTACAGGGCTTCAGTTGCCTTATTTATAAATTGGAGATGACCATAACAGAGTTGTTGAGATTAAATGAGCTCTTTTTTTTTTTTTTTTTTTTTTTTTTTGAGATGGAGTCTCACTCTGTCACCCAGGCTGGAGTGCAGTGGTACGATCTCAGCTCACTGCAACCTCTGCCTCCTGGGTTCAAACGATTCTTTTGTCTCAGCCTCCCAAGTAGCTGGGACTACAGGCGCCCGCCACCACACCTGGCTACCTTTTTTTTTTTTTTTTTTTTTTTTTGTATTTTTAGTAGAGATGGGGTTTCACTATGTTGACCAGGCTGGTCTCAAACTCCTGACCTCATGATCCACCTGCCTTGGCCTCCCAAAATGCTGGGATTACAGGCATGAGCCACTGCACCCAGCTAAATGAGCTCTTTCATGTCAAGCATTTGGCACAGGCCCAAAGCAAGTGCTCTTTAAGGGTAACCATTCTAGTTCCTGCAGGTCAAGAGGCTTGTTAAAGATTTGAAATACGTTCAGTTTGAAGTCATGAGGGTCTTACCCTAGCATGGTGTCAATGGGAGTGAAGAGCAGAGGCTGAGGATCAAAGTGCCTTTTGGAGAATGAAATGAGCAGGGCTCCTTGTGGTGTATTTAAGGACCACAGAGAGTAAGACTCCATGTGGCCCAGGAGATGTCTTCCCTGGTTGTCTAGGAGAGTAACTGTGGCACTCATGGAGATGGAGGGATTTGTGAAGAGTGCTGAAAAGAATGTTGAATTCCATCTTTTGACATGTTGAGTTTCTTGGCAAGGGAAGGACTTCCAGGAGAATGTTTCTAATGGGAATTTGGAAATTTGGAGTCTAGTGTGTGGATTTGGAAGCCATCTGCATCCACGTGAACTTTGAGAGAATGGAGACATTCTTGGGGGTGGAGTGACAGAGAGAGCCCTGGAAATTGCCCAGTTGACACTCATTCTCCAGACTCCTCCATTCAAGTGGTGGCTTAACTCAAGATCCCTGACCACAGCTTCCTGATCAGCCTCCTCATCTCTGAATGTGGACCTTGGTTTTTGGATCAGAACCATCTGAAAGGAATAGCAGTAATCTTAGTACCGACTCCCTGCCCCCAGGAGAAACCTCATCACCTTATCCCTGCCTCCTGACCTCATTGCCACACCAGGTCTGAGCGTTGGCCATATTGGTTCAGAGTGACTTGATCATGTCCCAGGTCAGGGTGTTTTCACTCCAGACAGGGAGCCTGAGCTGGTGGTGGGTGTGATACCAAGCTTCCTGTTTGGTATAGTCTAAAGATCTTGTGGCTTGATGTATCAATTCCTGTGTTCTGACTTAGGTGCCAGGGTCCAGTTCAGCCCTTATATTTTGTTAATTCTGTACCAGTTGGCTCCAGTCCTTACTGCCTGATTCTTGAATGCAAAGTTAGCTTTGGACATAAAGATTCTTGGACCCACATTCAAATTATTTCCTCTGGTTTGACTCTCACATTTGCTCTCCAGAAATGGCAGCAGCAAAAAGGTACCATAGGAAGGTTAACATTGAAGCAGTTAAAGGTACCCCATACCTCCATTAAATTTGAGTGTTTTTGATGAGTACACGTGTGAACATTAGGGCCAACTGAGAAGTTGGAGGGAAAAGTCCTCACGAGAGTGCACCCTCCCTTCTGACGCCAATTGCAAGTTCAGGGGATTCCCAAAACAACTATCAGATTTGGTGCAATGCTAGAGGGACTCACATAATGTATTGAAAGCTGCTACGCTCCGGGTTATGGTTTATTTATAGGGAAAGGATGCAGATTTTAAAAGGCAAGAGAAGATGCACATAGGGTGGAGTCTGGAAAAGGTACCAAATGCGGAGCTTCTGTTGCCCACTCTGCGTGGAGTCAGGACATATTATTTCCCAGCAGTGATGTGTGACAGTGTTCTCAGAGCATTTTCGACCAGGAAATGTACCCGAGCCTTTGTGTTCAGCATTTTTACCGTGGCTCCATTACATAGGCATGATCCACTGCCCACAGGGCAGATCTCAGTCTCCAGTCCAACTTCCTAATCGATCGAGCTCCTAGTGGCTCAAAGGCCCCACCCCAAGTCACATAGTTGGTGTGACTCAAAGTCCCAGATAAACAAAATCACTCCTATCAGGCAGGACTTCCCAGGAGCTCAGAGATTACATCCCAGAAGCTGAGGGCCACGGCCAGACTTCCTTTTGGATAAAGTGAAATTCTCTGCTATACAGCATGAATACAAAATAAACACAAATAAGATTTGGAACACCCTTAGACTCACTATTAACATCTATCATCTACCTCTTAAATACTCTTACCAGAACACATCAAGACTCAGTCAGTGAAAATTATCCTAAGATCCCGAGAAGAATTGACTGATCAGCAAAAGACTTTAAAACAGGTCAAAATGAAATTAGCATAGAATGAGATAAAATAAAATATCAGGAGGCTACAGCCACAGGCCAGAAAAGATTGAAATAAAGAACAGCTGGAGGAAAAGATAAGGCAAAGTAAATTATGCGTCTTGCAGAAGGGGTAGATCTCTCAGGACTGCGAAAGCTCTCTAGGATCCAACTTTCCAAGGCACTCCCCCCACCTTGGGAGCTGTAAGGTAACATTTATTGAAAGAAGCATTTTGACAGTCTCTTCAATCAGGAGTTAATAATGGATGACTGTGTGTGCAAAATTTCATACTGCTGCACACTGGCACAGATGGCCCCAGGCTGCTACCAACCTTCCAGGTTCAGAAGATGAGGTAATAGATGAAGGATAGTAAGATGTCAGAAATACAGCTCTCCTTTAACAAGGAAGAAAGGAACATTTAAGAGGTCCTGGGAACTGCCTTTTTGGGATAGGGGAAGGGGAACAGTTTTAAAGACTTGGAGTGAGAGGAAAAAGTGGATGTATCCGTAAGGATCTTATGTTCTTAAAGCTATTTGTCACATGGCAGAGATCAACAATGCTCATTCTTGTCCATGGTTATTTTCCCCCCTTATGCTTTGAATTCTGATTTTGCAAAGCACATGCTTTATGCCAGATACTTTCATTTAGTCCTCATGATTCAAAAGAGGTAGATATTATCTCCATTTCACAGATGTGGCCAGGTCATTTGCCACAGGATATGCAATTAGCAAGATAGAGACTCAGGGCTGAAACTAGGCAATCTGATGTCACAGTGATACCTGGAGGTTTGGAAGAATAGTTCACATCTCAGCTTTCCATGGCATAGCTGTTTGCTAGCATCACTTGAATAGAACCAACCCAACTGAGAACCAGAAAGTGGGCAAAATAATGTGTCCCCAGTTCCATGTACAAAGTTTACATGCTTCATTAGATAGCCCTTCATTCAAAACCTGTTGATGTTAGTATATGCAAAAATCTAATAAATTTGATAGACTTATTTGACAAAGGTGGACTAGAAATAGCAACTTAGAAAAGAAGGTGGAACAGTACAAGTGATAGCTGTGAGGGAGGAAGTGGACCATTGTCACGGCATGTCACCAGGTGTTTAAGGGCCTGCCAGGTGTGAGGGGAGCTCTGGGCCAGGGAGCCGTCTGGATGCGACAGGGAGTGTGGTGCCCTCAGAGGTACTTTCACGAACCTGATCTTTGATTCTCAAAGATTCTCCAGTTCTTCGATTGGAGAGAATCAAAGAATCATACTCCCTGTGAGGAGTATGGGGTAAGGATTACATTTTGTAGATGAGAAAAGTAAAATTTAGCATGGCTGGTGAACTTGCTCCTGGTCATACAAGCCGGTACATTGCAGTATGTGAGCAAAACATATGTCCTGTACCTTTCCCAACTATGGTCGTCCCTCGGTATCTGCCAGTGATTGGTTCCAGGACCTTCACAGGTACCAAAATCTGAGGATGCTCAAGTCCCTTATATAAAATGACATTGTATTTGTATATAACCTATGCACATTCTCCTGTATATTTTAAATAATCTCTAGATTACTTATAACACCTAATATAATGTAAGTGCTATGTAAATAGTTGTTATTCTGTATTTTTTAATGTTATATTATTATTGTTTTCTTATTCTTTGTTTTCTCCGCCAATATTTGATCCACAGTTGGTTGAATTCACAGATGTGGAATCCGTGGGTATCGAGGGCCGACCGCATGCGGTTTTTGTGGGGTGGAGAAGACAAATAGCAGTGAATTGTCCATAAGGAAGTGGCAGAAATGTAACAGGCAACTTGCTAAAAGAATATGTAGCTGAATTTAAAAACTGTTTTAAAGGCGGAAAAATAAAATGGATACAGCTAGTTTTCCAGAATAAGGAAGTTTTTGAGTGTACCTCTCATCGGTGGTTCTCCTGGTGTAGGTTATGGACTGGCAGTCTCAGCATCACCTGCAAACTTGTTGGAAATGCAAATTCTTGGGCCTCACCTCACACTTACTGCATCAGAAGCTGCGGGAGCCAGGCCCAGCCACCTGTGTTTCAGCAAGCCCTGATGCAGCCACACCACTGCTATATGTGAATGCCAATCACTCAGAACCTTTACCCTACCTTGCCTTTTGCTCCAGCTGTTTTTGGCTCCCACCACCTCTCTGAAGCATAGCATCCTCTTCCTGGCTGATGGGGAGGCTGGTGGCTGTGGAGGTGGTAGGCAGGGTGCTAGGTTTGGATTCTGGAGACTTGGGCTGACTGCTTTGTCACTTCCTGGCTGTGTGACTTTGGGCAAGTCAGTTGGCCTCTCTGTTTCCTCATCCATGAAGGAGAGTGATTACCTACTTCACAGAGTTGTTGTGTACACTGAACTAAAACTAAGTGGGGGTAACAGTGACTCACAGTGGCACTTAGAGAGGTGTTCAGTAAATGTCTGTAAATCTTAACTTGGCATCTGGAAAGCCCGTGTCTAGCCCCTGAGGGACCCACATTGAAATGGAGGCTTGGGCAGTGAGACTGCAGTGTTAGTCCCTCTTTTTCTACATGATAAGGCAAGAGGAGACAGCCTGGGAGAGGAAGGGGTTAAGGCTTGGCTAGATTAGGGATTGGCAAACCATGGCTGTGAGCGGAATCTGGCCTGTGCCTTTTTTTGTACAGCCCTCGAGCTAAGAATGGCTTTTACATTTTTTAATGGTTGAAAGAAAAATCAAAAGAAGAATGGTATTGTATGCCACATGAAAATTTTATGAAATTCAGATTTTGGTGTCCATAAATAAAGGTTTATTGGAACACAGCCATGCTCATTCATTTACATATCATCTGTGGCTGCCTTTGTCCTACAATAGCAGAGCCAAGTAGTTGCATCTGAGACCATATGGCCCATAAAACCTAAAATATTTACTATCTGGTCCTCTATAGAAAAAAGTCTCTGGACCCCTGGGTTAGATCAAGGATAGAGAGTAGAGACAAGAGATGATACAGTAGATGATAAATAGCAAACATTTTCTGAACTTTGCCAGGCACTGTGGTAAGCATTTCGCATGCATATATATTCTTATTAACAACACTTATAAAACAGGCATATCATTATCTCCATTTTTCAGATGGGCAAACTGAGGCTTATAACTTGCTCAGGGTCATAGAACCCTTAGGTGGTAGACCCAGGATATGAATTGAGGCCCAGCTGCCTTTCCAGTCAGGTTCGTAACCACTGCAGTCTGCTGCCTTATGGTGCTATGTGCTATGTGGATCAAACTAGGAGAAGTTTAGGGTCTCTGAAATGCATCAGGCAGTGGCTGGGAAGGCTGAAGGGAGACAAGGGTGCTTTGTGATGTGATGAACACTCAAGAAGGGTGATTAGATTTTGAAATGTTTATGTGGCTCATTTAATGGAAAGAAGAAAAGCAGGCAGGGAAAAAAGTCTTTATCGCAGCAGATACCTCCTGGCTTAAGTCATGTTCTGTCCCTTAGCCCAGCACCCTCACCCCTGGAAAAAGTGTTGATCCACTTCTCTCTCTCCTGGGCTTGTTAGTTGGTTGGGAGTGGTCATTCTGAGCCCACAGCAGGCTCGAGGAAGGGGAATGAGAGGCAGTGAGGAGGGACTGGACAGTAGAGAATTCTGTTGCCTTTTTGTCTGTAAAATAAGAATGTCAAGTAACAATTGTTTCTTCATCCCTGTGAATGTGAGCCTTGTGTTTTCAAAGGTCAGTGCCTGTGAGCACATCATGGTTTTGAGTGGGTTCCTATGGTAATCAGGCCATCGTGACTGAGGGCATTTTGTGTCAGACAACGGGGTGCTGGATTTTCAACCTTCTATGCAGTTCATGCTTGTTTCCTGCAAATGTAACCATTTCTGTTTTTCCCCTTTTCTTGTTTCCATCCTTTCTGCACCACGTGTAGGTCTGGAGCCAGAGCCTTCTTCAGCAGGTATGGCTTCTCTTGCATTCTCACCTTTCTGGCCTTCTACTAAGGACCCCGGAGTTACAGGGGAACCAGGGAGTTATTCCCTGTGAGTGAGAGCTTTTTTTCCTCCCTATTTCTCAGATGAGTGGAGGCTTTCTTCCAGTGCTGATGCCAATGGAAATGCCCAGCCATCTTCACTTGCTGCCAAGGGCTACAGGAGTGTGCATCCCAATCTTCCTTCCGACAAGTCCCAGGTAGGCATGTGCCCAAGGGCAGGGTGGGGACTGGTGAGTGGTACCTGTTCTTGAGTCTCTTAACTTAGACTGGTGACTTCCTGCTTCCCCAACTGGATAATGGAGTAGGTTTCAAGCTTTCGGACAACTCCAGATAAGCTCTGCAAGGACCGAGCTAAGGGAAAGTTGGGGTCAAGGGAAGCAGAGGCATGGAATGAGGTTGGTCTGTACCTGGGTGTTGGAAATAGGCCTTGATGCCTATTTAGGTTTGTTATGTATGTAGAAGTGTTCTGAAAGAGGGAATTCATTTAGCCTTGGATACGTAGGAAAAAGGTCTGAGTTTTTTTTTTTTTTTTTAATTCTTTAGAGTGTAATATTTGAGAGAAGAATGCATCTTGTGTTTATTCCAATTGTTTTCTGGAGATGGGGCTGTAAGAACTCCAGCAACAGTATCCTTACAGATTAAGATCAGGTAGCTGTGGCCAGGCTCTAAGTCCAGCAACCCAGGAACAGGCAAAATGACAGTACAGCCCAGCTGTATCCTACAAAAGAAAATCCCCCAAAGCTGTACAAATTGGAATAAGGATACTTTTGCTTAAGTCTTTCCCCCTAGGTGGCTTTCTTGATCTTTCTTCCTTCCCTCTCCTGTTGTTACTTTGTCATTTTGATAAAGGGAATAGACTATGTTTTAATTTAGGTGATCTGTGATGAACATTTTTGCATACAGGAGCCACATCTGTGGAATCGACTACTACTCCTTTCTCTCTCTCTCTCTGTCTCCCCTCTCTCTCTTTCTGTCTTCCTCTCTCTGTTTTGGAGTCAGGGTCTCTATCTGTTGCCCTGGCCAGAGTGCAATGGTGTCATCGTAGCTCACTGAAGCCTCCGATGGCTGGCCTCAAGCCATTCTCCCACCTTGGCTTCCCAAAGTGTTGGGATTACAGGTGTGAGACACCACACCTAGCCTAGTCTTTTCTCTTAAAGGAAGCTGTACTGCTCAAAAACTATTGCAGAAATGTGTTCCTTATGTGGTCCACTTCCCTGTGCCTTCCTTCTGTGAAGGTGTTCCCTGAACTCACAAGGGGTCTGGAAATTCTGCAGGTCCTTCCTAGTTCCCACCCCACTTCTCCAATGATCCTCTGGTTCCTGCTCCTGAGGATGTAAAATTGCATTTGCTGCTGAAATGAAGCAGAATCAGAGATGATGTTTTTCTCCCTCCCTACAGATGCTTATCTTCCCCAGCGTGGAATTGGTTGCTTAACTATCTGCCTTGTATGCTGAGCAACAAACACATTTAGCCTTTCTGCCACCTGCCATCACTTGCCTCTCTAGGTACAGCCATATGCATCCTGGGTCACCGGTTAGAACCAGGAGCTGTAAATGAGCCTGGCTTTTTGAAGTCCTCATTAGACACAGGGACTGGGGAGGTCACTTGTCCGGTAAAGGACTTGCCATGGTTTTCCCATTCCTAAACCCTCTCACGGTGTATAAATGTGCTGCCTGTGGCAGACATACTACTTTTCAACCATCTCAAGAACGGATGCCATCAGCTCTATGCAGATTGAGAAACAGTGCTGATTAATTCAGAGCAAATGTGGAAGCATGTCCTCTTCTACTATCAGTGACTTAGTTCAAAGGGTAACTCAGTAATTCTTTTTGGCTTCTTAAGCAGCTCTTTTGAAAAGATAGTTTTAAAAGCATGTGAAGTAAATAAAAATTCTTTTAAAATAGATTTATTTAACACAGCTTTATTGAGCATCTCCGTGGTGTTCAGATCACTGTGTAAAGCATTGCCCTCAAGAGGTTGATAAGGGTGAACACCCTATAATATCTTTTACAAAGTATGTTTTCTTATCTGTCACTATCCAAGAATTTTCCTTTTATTGGGGTTCCCTTTAAGGGAACCTGGTAAATTGTTGATAAAGAGGTTTTTATCCTGCATATTCAATGTAAAATCAGCCATTCAAATTTCAGGGATCTTTAGGTCATGCATTACCTCTTAGATGTGTTTTCTAAATGGAAACGTGACTTCTTGTCTGTATAGTGATTGCCAAAGCTTTAAGTATGCAGTGGCTTAGACAAGGGAATTGGTAGTTTACAGAACTGTATAAACTATAAACATACCATGATTTTCCAGAAGCCTCATATTTTTACTGACCCACCTTCTAAAAAGATAAATAGAATTTCATTTGTAGCCAACTGGGCAGAATGCAGACTGCCTGTGTGGTTCCTACAATGTTTACAACAAAAAGTAGTTCCCTGCATGTAAAGTCACTGTGCCTATCCCCTTTCTTCTTCAGGACTAAAAGAAGCCCCAGGGCAGGAGACCTTTGGATCTGAGTGCACTGTTGATGCTCTGGGGAAGCGTCCTCTCTACAGGGTCAAAGCCCTGGGAAGGCTCATGCCTGATGTAATGCATCCCTGGCACCATATATGGTGAGAGCCGAAATAAGTTAGAAACTCACTGAAGCTGATTTCTATCTTTGGACAACAAGAAATCACATATGGGACATTTGAGCTGAAAGTAAAAGTAAATCTGAGCTCAAATCAAAATGGTCTTTTGCTTACCTCCCTACTGCCATTATCAGCATACCCGCCAGTCCCTTTGGTGCGTGCTAGCTCCAGTGTTTTGTTTCTAGAATCGTTTAGTCTGTAAACATGTTCACTGAAACCAAGTGAGTTCACCTGAAAGTTTTTGCTGTTGCTTACTACTAGAGAGGGGCTATTCATTTTGTTTTTTTTGTCTGGTACATATTCACTAGCACTGCCATGGGTGCCCTGTGGAAAGGATAGGCATTGGATTAGCCAAGGGTATCCAAGTGAGCTGCTTCTCCAATGAGCTTATTTGTACCTTGAAAACTGAGTTTAAGGAACAGGTTATTTACTGTTTCTGGGTTGATGGTCTAATCCGCACTCAAAAACTTTTTTTTTTTTTTTTTTTTGATAGTCTTGCTCTGTCACCTAGGCTGGAGTGCAGAGGTGCCATCACAGCTCACTGCAGCCTTGACCTCCTGGGCTCAAGCAATCCTCCCTCCTCAGCCTCCTTAGTAGCTGGGGCTACAGGTGTGTGCCACCACACCTGGCTATTTCTTTTTTAAATGTTTTGTAGAGACAGAGTCTCACTGTATTGCCCAGGCTGGTCTCAAACTCCTGAGCTCAAGTGGTCCTTCTGCCTTGGTTTTCCAAAGTGCTGGGATTACAGGCTTAAGCCACAGTGCCCAACCCATAAAACTTTTAAATATTTTTCACCTATTCACCCTTTCTAACATTCTTTCTTTTTGCCACCTGTATGCCACAAATATAAGAATGAAATAGGCCAGACACAGTGGCTCATGCCTGTAATTCCAGCACTTTGGGAGGCTGAGGTGGGTGGATCGCCGGAGGTCAGGAGTTTGAGACCAGTCTGGCCAACATGGTGAAACCCTGTCTTTACTAAAAAAAAATACAAAAATTAGCCAGTTGTGATGGCAGGCACCTATAATCCTAGCTACTCAGGAGGCTGAAGCAGGAGAATCGCTTGAACCCAGGAGGTGGAGGTTGCAGTGAGCTGAGATCACACCATTGCACTCCAGCCTGGGCAACAGGGCGAGACTGCATCTCAAAAAAGAAAAAAAAAAAAGAATGAAATAAAATTAAAAATAAAATCAAAATAGACCCAGGTCTTGCACCCTCCTCATTTTTGGTCAAAATTCACTTACCAGATATTGACCAAACTCTAATATACTTCACTTGTGTAATTTGAAGGAAAGTTCTGGTTTTCTTCTAGAATTGGGATATCTTTAAAAATAGGAGCCACTCACGTCTATAATCCCAGCACTTTGGGAGGCCAAGGCAGGTGGATCACAAAGCCAGGAGCTTGAGACCATCCTGGCCAACATGGTGAAACCCCGTCTCTACTAAAAATACAAAAAATTAGCCAGGTGAGGTGGCATGTGCTTTTAGTCCCAGCTACTTGGGAGGCTGAGGCAGGAGAATTGCTTATACCTGGGAGGCGGAGGCTGCAGTTAGCCGAGATCATGCCACTGCACTCCAGCCTGGGCGACAGAGTGAGACTCCATCTCAAAAAAAAAAAAAAAAAAGGAGCCGTTAAAGAAAATCTAGGCCGTGTGCAGTGGCTCATGTCTGTAATCCCAGCACTTTGGGAGGCCGAGGTGGGCAGATCACGAAGTCAGGAAAAATGAGACCATCCTGGCTAACATGGTGAAACCCCGTCTCTACTAAAAATACAAAAAATTGGCCGGGTGTGGTGTCTTGTGCCTGTAGTCCCAGCTACTTGGGAGGCTGAGACAGGAGAATCACTTGAACCCAGGAGGCAGAGGTTGCAGTGAGCTGAGGTCACATCACTGCGCTCCAGCCTGGGCGACAGAGCGAGACTCCATCTCGAAACAAAACAAAACAAAAAAGAAAATCTAGCAAAATGAAGTTTCCTCATCTTATAGTCTAATTCCCAGTTGAGCCACAGGTTGGCAGATGACTCTTGTTGATGTGAGGATCAGACTAGAGGGTTATCCCATTTCCTGACCCTCTTCTCCACTGAGACCCAAAGGGGAGCAGTGTTGAGAAGAGAGGGATGCTATGTGAGCCTCTGGACCTGCAACCAGAGCTTTGGGCTTAAGCTGTGAATCTGAGGCTGATCATTGACCTCTGGGGCTGATTCCCTTTGTGTGGTGGTGGGCTGGGTGAGATGGGCATGGGGCTGGATTTTGATAAACTAGGCACAGTCCAATCTGGTAAAGGCCAATTCAGTCCTTCATTGCCTGGTCCCCTCTTTTGTGTACATCAAAAATGGGAGACTGTGTGCTTTTAATCTCATGCTTGTCTTCCTTCTAATAATTAGCTTCATCAGATTCTTTCCTCTGAGAAAAGAGCACATGTGTATTCAAAAATCCTTGGCATTCTCTTCTTAGGGCGCTTTAATTTGTTATGCTTACGGAATTGAGTGCTAAATCTCAGTGACTCAGTTAAGACATCTGTCTCCTGTGAACACAAATAAGGATGGCTCTTCCAATTCTCCTTTTCCTAAGGGAAAAGAATGAAAGGCACTCAAAAGAGTTCCAGTGAACATAAACTTCTAAGGCCGAAGGCTCAAAGATAAATCTTGAGGGAAGGAGGTTTGAGAGGGAGTTGGGGGCTTTGGGGCCTCTCCCACTGGTGTTTAGTTCACTTGGCGCCCTTCTTGAGTCAGGACGTCTCATAAAGATGCAGTCAGCCAAGGATTGGTGTCAAAATTGATGTAGCATGTGGCCTGCTATGGGCTAGGCTCAGCCTCCCTGGATGCAAAGGAGAGTCAGGCCTACCTCTCCAGGTGAGTGGGATTCAGTCTTTGGCTTTGCTCAGAGAGAACTGTGGATACTAGGAGGAATCTAACCTGAGGATGTGCTGAAAAACGTGTTAAGAATTGTTTTTGCTTAGATCATGTTATGCTGTCGTTTCTAACGATCGTCCTTCTTTCCATTTCCCTCCTCTTTCTTTTTTCCCTGTTTGATAACATATCTTGAAAATATTGCTAAAGGTTTTCTCTCCCCCACGCCCTCCTCTCCCTCAAAAGGACCGCTTTGCATGGCAGTCCCCCACCATCCACAATACCTACAAGGATTCCCTCTACCTGAGCTCACCAAAGCCTTACGTCCCACTCAGCACCCCCAGCCAGCAGAACCCCTCACAACCCCAGCCCATCTCTGTCCTCCTGGCAGCTGGATCGGCTCCCAAAGGTGTGGTGTGCCCTGGTTCCTTGCTTCCGGACTCCACGTTCCCCAGTGCTTCATCCCAACCCCAGCAGCGCTATGCAGCCACCAGGACAGTTTATCATAAGAATGTGAGCTCTAACCCATGTCATGAGGCAGTTGGGATTAAAAAGGTCAGCAGCTTATATGTACCTTGTTTATCCAATAACATTTGCCTGGCGGCGTCAGAAAACTCCTCTCGTGTTGCACGTGACCCTGCCAAAGGCACTCCCTCGGAGGCTGCGGGCACCCGAGCACCGGCTCCCAGCCTTGTCTCCCGCACAGCCGGCACAGGAAAACCACCCCCTGCTCCTCCTCCTGACCCTCCCAAGCTATTCTTTGACATCCGTAAAGATGCCGTTAACCGTGGCGAGAGTCCTTCCCTGGGGACTCGGGCTTCGTTCCCAGATGTGAGACCACCTGTGCTAGGCCCCCGGGTTACCTCTGATCCCGAAAACCGGAAGAGCAAAGAATCTTACTTTTTGCAGCCGAGTTATCCAGCCAAGGCAAGAAATTAGGAATGTTTGTGTGTCTTCTCCACTGTCTCTTTCAAAACTGTTGCGAGCAGCTCATTGTTCACTGGGCTGCCCTACCCTCCCTTTCCTCATTAATATTGTTGTGGCTTGAATCCTGAATTCTTCAGTCTGAACCTCTCAGCACAGTACTCTCTTTGTCTGTCTCTCTTTTCTGTAAATGTGTAAGTATGCCGGAGCGTGGAATCCAGAGACTAATAACATGGTGAGATACTCATTGTTCATGTTTTATTACAAGGTGCCAAAGAAATTGTATTTACTTCCAAGCTTTCAGGCTCTATGGTGGTGTTGTGGGGTTAAACACAGCCTGCCTGCCTGTTCTGTTGTTCTCTCTTTCTCTCTCATAAAGTGTTAAAAGGATTCAAAAATAGATGGATGAAAAGCGGAGTTGGATGGGGTTCTCTCTGTGTCATGGAGTGTCAGAAGGCCAGCTGGCCAGCTCCGACTGTCTCATGTACTCTGAGGAAAGGGCACTGATTAAATGTTTCTCAGAGTACCTCACTGCATGCCCACTCTCAACCGTTTAAATATGGAATTCTTTCCTCGTATCATACCCCTTTCCATAACGACCCCCTTATTTCCACAGGGTGCCACTTCCTCCAGTGCAGCCCAGCCGGAGGTAATAGTTGTCCCTCTCTACCTGGTTAATACTGACAGAGGGCAAGAAGGCACTGCCAGACCTCCAGCACCTCTGGGGCCTCTTGGCTGCGTCCCCACAATCCCAGCGACCGCCTCTGCCGCCTCACCTCTGACCTTCCCGACTCTAGATGATTTCATTCCCCCTCATCTGCAGAGGTGGTCCCACCACAGCCAGCCAGCCCGCGCCTCTGGCTCCTTTGCCCCCATTAGCCAGACGCCACCATCCTTCTCACCACCACCTCCACTGGTCCCTCCTGCCCCGGAGGACCTCCGCAGAGTCTCGGAGCCTGACCTCACGGGAGCTGTTTCGAGTACCGTAAGCTTGCCGGACTCCCCTCCTCACGGCTTTTCTGAATGTCTCCTCCCAGCGGTCACATTCCCTTTCTCACTGAAGCTCTGAGCTCTGAGGACAGCACTGGCTGCCGCTGTGCCTGCGTGATGACTGGAGCCGTGTCCCCTGTCACTAGCGTGCATGCTTCCCATGTGTCTTCCCTGGGTCTCTCGGGTTGTTCCCCATCTCTGCAGTGCCTCGTCTGCTCTGTCCTGTTGGGAATGCACATCTTTCTCCCTCTGAAGACAACATCTGTGGCCTTTATGTTGACTGGCCATGCTCTCCACAGGCCAGGTCGGGGGGTCATGTAGAGAGCTGAGGAAAGCTGAAGAATTATGGGGAAAAGGAACGGCAGGTGTGGTGGGTGCTACTTGCCAGGGAGTGGGGAGATCTCGGGAGGAAGAGATTCTTATGTTGACCTAGTGAGTAAATAAACAAATAAACTCTCTGTACTATGCAGAAATGACAGAGACTAGATTTTTTTTTTTTTTTTTTAAGTGAGAGAGTTGGGTTTAAGTGAGCAAGTGGGTCTGAAAGCCCTGTACAGATGTTAGGACTTTTACCTCAAAAGGCAGGCAATTGCTAGGGCCCCTGAGGAGGAGGCCCCAGGAGCCTTTGTGGCAAAACAGTGCACCAGTGGCCCCAGGAAGTCAAAGGGCCCTGATGCCTCAGGTCCCATCCTGCGGGTGAGGGAATGAGTTCCCGTCACAGCCAAGAAAGCACAGCTGCTTTAGAGTAAAAGCTGAGTCAAAGTGCTTGGGTCTCTTTTTTCCTTAGGAGCCCTGGGAATTGAGAGAATCTGAGAACTTCAGTGCGAGTTGTAATATGGGGATACGTGAATCTACTCACAGGGCTGCGGGTTCAGTGGGACCGAGTAGTAAAAGTTCCTGTTATGGGGCTTGACATAGAGAAGGTGCCTAGTGAATGTTAGCTATGTTGCTGAGGACTTGCCCTGGCAAATGAGGGCCAGGGTCACTCAAAAGCAAGTAACTGGTTAGTTAACAGTTCATCATTGAGTTTCTACCGTGGTCTAGGCATTCTGCTAAGTACCCGGGCACAACCATGAGTCAGGGCCTTGTTCCAAAGGAATTTTTGGAGTAGGAGGTCACTTCTCAAGCTTTGCGTACATGGGATCATCTGAGGGTCAGGGAGGCTTGTTTAAATCGTCACCCTCAGGTTATACTCCTAGAATTTCTGACTGAGTGGGTCTGGAGAAGAGCCTGGGAATCTCTCTTGGGAGCAAGTGCTCAGGGCTTTCAGATGCTGGGGTCCACACACTACACTTTGAGATACAGTCATCTAGTGGGTCATGCAATTAATTGGCTGATGGAACTAAGCGTTTACTGACATCCCTTCGTGTAAAGATGGATGCCTGCAAAACTGTTCCAAATGGCTTGTTAAGCTGAAGCCAGTCATGCAGAAAGCAGGAAGGAAACTTTTTATTTGGCTTATTAGATAAATTATAATGAGGCATCAAGCACATCAAAGCTGGGAACTGTTAGGTCCTGAGCTGCGGCCTGTTTTGAAATCTCTAGTGCTGTGCAATGTAGTTAGGTCAGCACCAGGCCCAGTGTGGCCCATGGGCTTGGATATCCTTCTAGCTTTGAATTTTGCAGCTCAGCCCCATTGGAGAAAAATGCTAGATTGTTCCCTGATCTATTCCCCTCTACCTTCAGCCAAACTTAGAATTTAGAAGCCACTCTTGTTTTGGGGACTGCAGGCATCTTCCCTTTGACATGGATTATGTTTGTCTGGAGTAGGGTAAAGTGAGTCTTATGTTTAGTGTCTTCATAGACCGTTGTGAATAGTTTAATTGTGTATCCTATAATTTATCATTTGTGTAGACCTAGGTTTTCATATCAAGTTGGTTTTAGGTGTACCAGGACAGATTAGTTGGGACAGTGTCCTCGATGTCTCAAACCTGACTAATCAGCCTGTTGTAGAGCTCCCAGAAGGACCTCAGGTGGCCTGATAGCTTCGGGTTTGGCCCTGGGAAACAGAGGTGAAAAAGGAAACTCCTTGGATTCCTCTTGACAGAGGAGGAACCCCTGTGGATGGTGTCTGAGCTGTGAGCTGATGCCTGCTCCATCTGTAGCTAGTTGAGAGAAAGAAGGAAGAATAAAAGTCATGTTAATTGATTTGAGTTATTTTAGTCAATAGCTGTTTTTGTGATGTTCCAGAAATAAGACACAAAGTAAAATTTGTAAAGAGCTTAATGCTCCTATGATCCACCCAAACATCACATTAGGCATTTATACTTTAAAGAGCTGTATGCCTGATATTTTGTGTTTCTTGGATGCATTCAGGCAGTTTTTAATGATATGTCATTTATCATAATTATATCACTTTGGAGATAAATTAGGAAAAGTGTAATTATTTTCCACTTTCTAAATGGAGGAATCAAGGTGAGGCACTTTTGTATAAAATCATACTGTGCTTCTCAAGTCTTGAGAAAAGGTTTTATTCATGAAATTGAGCTGCCCCTCATAACTAAATAGTGGCGGCTATTTAGCAGACTATCAGAAGAGATAGACTGACCTAGGCAGTGTTGTGAAGTTCCTACTGTGTGTCAGGAGCTGTCCTGGGTGCTGATGCCTATATCCTCTTTTGATAAGCATTTGTTTTCTTGCTACAAACATTTGCTCAGACACACCATTGCTGAAAGATGCCGCCTGTCATTCACGTAGCATTTACTAGCACCTGCTATCTGCAGGGCATTGAGCTAGGTGTGAATGAGGGGGTGGCCCTCATCCTGTGGGTACGTTCACAGGAGTTGATCTCTGATTATTGCTTCCAGATAATTATTGCTTTAAAAGTAACTATCAAAATCTTGTTCTTAAAGCCCTTTAAGAAAAGCATCCTCAATTTACGAGTTATAAATTCAAAAATAGAAATGTATAAATATCATGAAGGAAACTATCTAAATATCCCTAGTACCTTTTGGGGTCTTATTTTGTTTTAAAAGACTGGTATTATCCCCAATATGCAGCTTATAATTTTAGTATTAATAATTTTATTGGTATTTCTGGCAGAGATCTCAGGTTTTTAAAGTCAGGATTCTCACAAGTCTTAGGGATCTTTGTCACTTTAATATGAGAGTGAAAAAATGTCACAGTAGGATAGGATAATATCCAAATCTCAGAAGCAAACATCAGTAAAATTGCTCAGTGATGCTGATGCTAAGGGTAGCTTTCTGAAAAAACTGTTGCTCAACTCCTCCCTGTTCTTACTTGATGTCTTCTTGTCCTCACATTGTCTTACATTTCTCTGTACAGAGTACTAAACTTCCCTGATTTTTCCCAATTAAACCAGCTCTTGTTCTTGGATCGCATTTGGAATTGCATGGTTTTTGCATGTTATTCTACTTGGATTTGAATTTGTTTTTTCAGTAACCGGATTGACCCACAACTGTTAGCAGGTGGACCTAATGAATGATGTTGCTGAGACTTGCAGTAACATTCACCTTCCCTCTCTCCTCCGCCCCATACTAATACCAACAAAGAGAATAAGCATTCCAACTGAACCTTCTAACTGGAATTAATGATATGATATATCTCATTGATTGCATTTCTTTTTATAATTAAGATCATTGTAAAGCTTTAAATTTCTTCTTTTTAAAAAACATTAACACTAGCTTTTTATATTTACAGTTAGTTACATTGTTTGTTTGTTCGTTTCAGGATTCCAGTCCTCTACTAAACGAAGTTTCTTCTTCCCTTATTGGAACTGATTCCCAAGCCTTTCCACCAGTTAGCAAGCCTTCGTCCGCCTATCCCTCCACCACGATTGTCAATCCGACTATTGTGCTCTTGCAGCACAATCGAGGTAAGAGAGGCTTGTGCCCCACTCCCAGCCCACTGGAATCAACATAGCTCTTCCATGACATCTGTCTGGGTCAAAAATTCTGTTATTTCACAGAAATGTTCACAAATCCCATTGTTTCCCAAGGTCATTTGCCCCCGTTTACTCACTCTCGTGGCCCCTAAAATAAACCCCAGCAGACAGACAGAGGCCCCTGATTTGAGGTGATGTCAGGGGTCTGAATAAGTAAGCTGGGTTCGTTCCACTCCTTGGGTGTTCATGGTTGTCTTCTTCAAATCGTAACACCAAAAAAAGAAGAAAGGAAAAAGTTTGGTCTCTTGATGGTAATAGAGATTTAGCTTCGAAAATCTAGGTACAATAATACCTCTTTTAAGTAGTATCTTAAATGATTCAGTTTTTTGACATGAAATTTAGAGAGAGCAGAATTTTTAGTATCAAATTTAGAAAAGAAAACATATTGTGTAGAAAATTTTGTGGAATGTAAAACATGTTTTTGTGCCTTGAAAACAGAGACTATTGAATTTTTCTTGACGACTCACTGGCCTTCATTCTTGCCAGCTGTTTGTCTCTGTACTATGTGGCTCTATGCAGCCCTGCTTAGAGTTTTCGCGTTTGTTTTCTGTAGCGTCTGACTGCTTCCGGTTGGTTTTTCTGCTTCTCTGAAAAGCAGAGAAGCTTTGAGGTGGGGTGAAGCGGAAGTTCTTTGGGTATATATTGACTCTTCTGCTTTAAAATTCCAGACGATGATTCTAAATCCCAAGCTTTCCTTTTTGGAATTCCATACAGGAATAAATTTTCTCTTTACAAAAGTCCTTTGCAGCATGAAATGTAAGGTTTTCAAGCTGTTTCCTCACGTAGAAAGGGCTCGTTTGTCTGAATTTCCGATAACAGTGGAGGTTTAATTATTTTGTTCAGAGCTCACATCTTCCTTTTGACACTGTGCTCTCTGACTTCATAGTTTTCCTCCACTCCTCCCCCCTCCTCCTTCCTCTCTGCATTAATTTGAATGAGAATGGGACTGGAGTCTATTTTTAATTGTTTTCCATACTAAATAGAGTTTTTCTGTTTCCTGCTTCTAACTTGAAAAGCAGATGAATAAAACATTTTCTTTCACTTCAGATCTTTCCACTAAAATCTTAAGGTTGTTTTAGTAGTTTTGTTATTTTTTTCACTATGTATGGCTCCTGCATTAATTTTCACGCATGAATTTGGGTTCTTGAAAAGAAAAAAAGGGTCCCAGCTCCCACACGGAACCATGCAGGAGCCCATTCTGCTTCAGCGGTGCCATGCCCCTTCCTGGCAGTGGCTCTCCTTGCCCAGAAAGTGTCTGTAATGCGGGACAAAGTGAAATTTTGTTTCTCTGAACTTCCTTGTGACTCATATTTGAAAAAAAAAAATTCAGTCAAACAGAATTAAGTTAGTTCCCAGAAGGACAGGCAGTTTCTTTAAAAATGGGATTTATTCTCAAGGCAACTTGGTTTTTGGGAAATGCCAAGTGTAATGTCAGCTGGTTCCCCTCTGATGACACCTAGTGAGACATCTTTGGGCACAGAAATGCCTATAGTTCCTTTTTGTTTCTTCCTTGAATAGATGGATACCTTTTATTTACCCAAATGCCTTTGGTTCTTGCCTTTCTCTTTTGTCCAAGTCCTGCCCTTGGGTTTAAAAATCAGAATTGTGCAGCCTGAGACACACATCCTTCAGAAAAGGATACAAGTAATGGCATTCATTTTTTGGAATTAAATGATAGATTTCCATAAAGAGCAAAACCATATGTTCACTAAGCAGGTAGGGCAGGAAGAGTCGAGAAGAATAGGAGAGCCTCACTGGCCCAGCCCCGTATTACTAATCATAAATGGGGTTTAGGTCAAGTGTTTTTGGCATTGCTTTGGAATTTGCCTAACCTGGCAGCTCTGCTTTGCTTCATAAACAGTCCCCATAAAAATAATTTCTTAACTATTGCAAAGTCTCCTGAGGGAATAACTTTACTCCACTTCTGGAATTCTAGTTTTGTCATCCTAAAAAATGCCTCCCTCCCTGCCCTTTTTTTTTTTTTTTTTTTGCCTAGACTGTCCCAGGGCATAGTGTGGCAATAATCCTGTCTTTCCCGGCCAGCTTCCCCCTGCTGGAAACAGAGGGGCACTGAGCCTCTGGCCTGGCGCTCATGGTTGTGAACAACACAGCCCTTTCCCCCTCTTTCCTGAGTTTTCACACCGCATGGGTTTGAAGGCCAGTCACTTACCATCTGTCTGGGAGGGAGGCTTTGAATCGGAAAGCTGTCAGGATGAAAAGAGGTGCATGGGTCCCCTTGCTTAGGGCTTCTCCGTCTATGTGCTTCGGATCCTGAGAGTCTTGTTAACCTGCAGGTTCAACCTCAAGAGGTTTGGGGTGGAGGAGACGAGATTCTACGTTTTCAGCGAGCTTGCTGGGCAAGCCAGTGCCATCGGCCCACAAACCGCTTTGAGAACTAGAGCTCAGAGGTTCCCAGACTTATGGATACATGAAGCAGTCTAGGGATCACCCTAGGGCTTTTCATTCTAATGCTTTAAAATAACACCACTGGAAAGTGGCTACTGTTATCTGTGTTGCATGTCATGCTATGAAAGAAAGGCCATTTCACACCTCAAAACTGGAGACAACATAGTCTTTTTTTTTTTTTTTTTTTTTTTTTGAGACAAGGTCTCACTCTGTTGTTGAGGCTAGAGTGCAGTGGTGCAGTCATGGCTCACTGCATCCTCAACCTCCCAGGTTCAGGTGATTTTCCCATCTCAGCCTCTCGATGCCAGTAACTGGGACCACAGGCGTGTACCAACACACCTGGCTAATTTTTAAATATTTTTTGTAGAGACGGGGTTTTACCATGTTGCCTAGGCTAGTCCTGAACCCCTGGGCTCAAGGGATCTGCCTGCCTCAGCCTCCCAAATTGCTGGGATTACAGGCATGAGCCACCATGCCTGGCCAACGTGGTCTTTTTCATTCATTCATTTATTTTTTTTTGAGACAAAGTCTTTCTCTGTCACCCAGGCTGGAGTTCAGTGGCACGATCTTGGCTCACTGCAACCTCTGCCTCCCAGGTTCAGGTAATTCTTGTGCCTCAGCCTCTGGAGTAGCTGGGATTACAGGTGTGTGCCACCACGCCTGGCTAATTTTTGTATTTTTTAGTAGAAATGGGGTTTCGCTGTGTTGGCAACATGGTCTTTTAAGTGGAGTACATTCACTTCTGCCAGCTGGAGCTCAGCAGCCTTCAGATTAGTGTGTGGGAACCATAGGTTCCCTTAGTACCAATAGGGCCCTTTGACATAACACAAGGAAACTGAGGCCAAGAGATTTAGTGGATTGACCATTGTCATCTGAAAGTTGCTGGCAGAGCTGAGGCCAGAGCTGCACTGGGCTTCTGCATATTCAGCTAGTACGAACCTCATCCACATGGCAGAGGTGGCCAGGCACCGCTTCCCAGGCTGTGAGCTCCTGGGCTGTCCGCTGTTTACTTCTGGTTCACACTGATTGTAGCAGGAGGGTGGGAATGTAGCCAAGGGGAATGATGACAGTACCCGTGGGTTGGCAAGCGTTCTATTTTTATCTATGTGGCTGCTTTATATTTAGCAGCTGTGGAAGGTAAAGGTCATTTTTGTGCTGTCATCTCATAGCACGTACACATAGGACTCCACAAAGGAGATAGTGGCTTACCTTTCATGCGAGTGCCCAGGATGGCAAGAAACCAATAGCCCTTCAATGCCAAGGACCAGCAAGGTCTTGATGACTAGAATTGGAATGAACTGTGGACTAGGAGTCAGGGACCCAGGTTCTAGATCCAACTGATTTTCAGTGTTCTCTTGGGCGATTTGTGCCCCTCATCTGAAGTTTCTTGGCCATTGCTGATTTTTTAAGGACTTCTCTTATACTCTGGACAAGCCAGATTACTATCGTGACTAAGGCTAGGCCTTCGTTTCCTCCTCTGTACAATGGGAGAGAATAATCGTACCCAATGACTAGAGTTGTTGCAAAGTTTACAAGTGTTATTTGTAAAAGCCCTAAAACAGCGTCTGGCATTTAGCAAGCTCTCAGGAGACAGTCACTGCCATGGTTGTGTTTATAATTACATTTCCCTCAAAAGGTACGAAGACTGGGGTCATATAAGGTCTTGCTCACTTGAAGTTGGAGGGTTGGGTGGATTCCCTTCTATTATGGAATCCTCTTGAAATATGTAAACAACTAGAAAATTGTGGCAGTCCCCTGAATCCTGGTGCAGATCTGGAAGCGGGGCGGGCTGGGAGACACCACACTGGCATAATGGGAGCCACACTAATACCCCAGCAGTCAGCTGGCTGCATGCACATTGTACCATCTAAGTCCAGAGGACAGTGAGGACTCAGGGTTGAGATCCTAACGAGTTATGCCAGGGCTTCTTGGTCTTACTGTGTGCTGTATAAATCTTACTTATACTGTGTGTTCTTTTATCACAGAACAGCAAAAACGACTCAGTAGCCTTTCAGGTAGGTGAGAAATATTTATTTATGTGTTAACCCCATTCCTGTTGAAATCGTCTTCCGGTCACCGCCCGATGTTCAATCAGCAATATCTTCCGAGATCCTCTGATGTCTTGGGAGACTCTTTGTTGATGGACTACCAAGATGATGAAAATAGGCATAGTTCCTGCCTCCCTGGAGCTTGCAGGGTGGTGGACAGACCAGACCAGTGAGCCACACTAATAAACATGTCCCATGGAACTGTGATAAGAGCCTTGATGGGTAAGAACAGGATGTTCTGGGTTAAAAAGAACCAGGAGTCCAGCTTTAGATGCAGTGTTCATGGCAGGCCTCTCTGAAGAGGTCATCTTTCTGCTGCTTCTATCTCCCTTCTGGGATGTGAGGAGTCAGGGGTTAGGAGATGTGGGCAAGTTCTCTCCTTTTTGGGTGCCAAGCCCAAATGCCAGTAGATGCCCATGGGGTGGTGGGTCCAGGTGAGAACCTTTAGACCAGCAGTGCCCAGAAGACAGTGTGAGAAAACTGCTTCTTGAGCTTGATCTGGCATACAGAAATTCCTGGAGAGCTTGTCAAAACTCAGATTCCTGGGCCATCCCCCTAGAGATTTGGATTTAATGGGTATGGGTAAGAATTTGCATTTCTTTTTCTTTCCTTTCCTTTCCTTTTCTTTCTTTCTTTCTTTTTTTTTTTTTTTTTTTTTTTTTTTTTTTTTGGTAGATACAGGGTCTTGCTCTGTCACCCAGGCTGGAGTGCAGTGGCATAGTCATAGCTTACTGCAGTCTTGAACTCCTGGGCTCATGTGATCCTCCTACCTCAGCCTCCTGAGTAGCTGGGACTACAGGTGTGCTCCACCATGCCAAGCTAGTTTTTTTAAAGTTTCTTTTTTTTTAGTAGAGCTGGAGTCTCACTATGTTGCCAAGGCTGGTCTCAAATCCTGACCTCAAGCAATCCTCCCCCCTCAGCCTCCTAAAGTTCTGGGATTACAGGCACCAGCTACTGTGCCTAGCCAAGAGAATGTGCATTTCTGCCCAGCTCCCTGGTAATGCCAGTGCTGCCCTCTGTGCTGACCACACTAGAGTGTGGCAAGTGGCAAGAGTCGACGGTGGGGAGTGACTGCAAATATAATCAGACATATACAAATATAATTAGCTCACCCTTGATAAAGTGTGGAGGATTGGGACCATGTCAGAGCGGGGAGGGAACCCAGGAAGGGGAATGTGTAGCTATTTCCTTGTGGCTTCCTGTAGCCATTCTGCTTTGAATCCTGGGTCTGGTGCTGCCTCATGCAGGTTATCTAATGTCTCTGGGCTTCAATTTTCTTACTGTCAAGTGAGGAAAGCAGCAGTGCCTCCCAGGTTGTATGACGATCAAATGAGATTCTGCTCATTAACAGCTCAGCCCTGAGCTGCTGCTTAATAGGTGTGCATTCCTGTTACCAGGCGGCGCTCTGTGGGTTCACTTACCCTTGTATTCAGGGCCTCCTTTGTATCCTGCACTGCCCCGGACTCTGAGGCTACATCAGGGAACTGTGCTGCCCTTGAGCTGCTAATAGTGTGGTGTAACTTTTCTTTGTTAATGGACTCTTTGAGAGAAACTATTGAAGGCAATAGATTGATTCTCAAAAAAAAAAAAAAAAAGCCACACACGTGTAAACATGTGCACATGATTTCTGTGGATTTGCACACACTCATGAACTTCAGGGTTAAGAATCCCTGATTGGTAGATAACAAGAGCTACTGTTTTCTGAACAGCTGCTACATGGTTTCTGTGCAACTTCATGCCACTGCTGTTCTGTGATTGGTGGCCAGCCTGGATGGGGAGGACATGGGGTTCTCACACCTCTCAGCCTTGTCAGGACTTGGCTGTGAGACCAAGACAGTCTGTGGTTGACCTCAAGGTGTCCTTGGCTGCCCCTCCTTCAGCTGCCACTCTCCAGCCCACTTCATTCCTTGGTCCCAGCCAAGGTGCTAAGAGTGGTGGCTCTGAAAAAAAAAAAAAAAAAAAAAAAAGGTGGCTCCTGTGGGCTCCTTCCTGCTGGTGGGAATTTGAAAGAAGGGTAGAATAGCTGAAAAAGGCCTCCAGCCACACATTGGGAGATACAGAGTTTGGTCCTAGCTCCTTCTTCTTGGAGCTGTGTTTCTGTGTGAGTGACTTCATCCCTCTAAGCCAGTTTCCTCATATGGGAAACAAGGGTGGTAATCCTTTGCTCAGCCTGGAGGAGGTGTTATTGTGATAGGAAGTGGGAGGATGTTTTGTGCATTGAGAAAAGACAGTAAAAATGTGAGGGTGGGCCGGACACAGTGGCTCACGCCTGTAATCCCAGCACTTAGGGAGGCTGAGGCGGGTGGATCATGAGGTCAAGAGATGGAGACCATCCTGGCCAACATGGTGAAAACCCGTCTCTACTAAAAATACAAAAATTAGCCGGGTGTGGTGGTGCACACCTGTAGTCCCAGCTACTCAGGAGGCTGAGGCAGGAGAATTGCTTGAACCCAGGAGGCAGCGGTTGCAGTGAGCTGAGATCGCGCCACTGCACCCCTGCCTGGTGACAGAGTGAGACTGTCTCAAAACAAACAAAAAAAAACCAGGGTGGCTCCACTGTGCTGGTAGCTCAGGCTTATTCCTTGGCTCTAAAACAAGCCTGATGCCATCGCTTTCCCTGAGTTTTGGGACAGATCCACTGATGATGTTTGAAAGAGTGGGGCCTAAAGTAGGTGCTCACTAAATATTAGTTTATGCTTTAAAAGAAGTAGTACTGCTGTGTTCAGGAGCTCCTGAAAGAGAGAGGGCTGGCTGGGTTGGCACTCTCTAGTCTCTTAGATCAAGTAAGGCTTAGCCATCACCTGCGGGGATGGGACTCCAGGGCTGCCAGCCTCCCTCTCTGTAGCAGATTTTTGTTGAGGCTCCATGGGGCTTGATGTTCAGGGAGAGTCATCTGGGAATGAAGCCTACATGGTGTTCTCAGGTACCTCTCCGTCCCCTTGGGGAGACAGATGGGATAATAAGATAAGGGCTAGGAGAGAGAGGCTGGCGTAGGGTGTAGAGAGGCCATGATTCTTCTGCAGAGAAGTATGAACATTGCTATAATCTTCAGTCATCAGCTCTCAGCGTGAAGAAAAGGGAGGCTATCCCACCTCCTACAAACAGAGGCCCCATCTGAGGTTGTCAGTATTGTCATTTATTTAGTGGCCTAGAACCTTCCTTTTTAAAGCACAGTATAAACCTAGAAGGAGGCTAGATTTGCAGTGCCTCACACCTGTAATCCTAACATTTTGGGAGGCCAAGGTGGGCAGATTGCCTGAGCTCAGGAGTTTGAGACCAGCCTGGGCAACATGGTGAAACCCCGTCTCTATAAAAAAAAAAAATACAGGCCGGGCGCAGTGGCTCAAGCCTGTAATCCCAGCACTTTGGGAGGCCGAGGCGGGCGGATCACAAGGTCAGGAGATCGAGACCATCCTGGCTAACACCATGAAAACCCGTCTCTACTAAAAAAAAAACAAAAAACTAGCCGGGCGTGGTGTTGGGCGCCTGTAGTCCCAGCTACTTGGGAGGCTGAGGCAGGAGAATGGCGTGAACCCGGGGGGCAGAGCTTGCAGTGAGCCGAGATTGCGCCACTGCACTCCAGCCTGGGTGACAGAGCAAGACTCCATCTCAAAAAAAAAAAAAAATACAAAAAATTAGCTGGGGCCAGGTGCAGTGACTCATATGTGTAATCCCAACACTTCTGGAGGCAGAGGTGGGCAGTTAGGAGGCAGAGATGGGCAGATTCCTTGAGCCCAGGAGTTTGAGACCAGCCTGGGCAATATGGCAAAACCTCATCTCCACAAAAAAACACAAAATACTAGCCAGGTGTGGTGGTGCACACCTGTAGTCCCAGCTACTTGGGAGGCAAAGGTGGGAGGATCACCTGAGCTCAGGGAGGTCGAGGCTGCAGTGAGCCGTGATCATGTCACTGCACTTCAGCCTGGGTAAGAGAACAAGACCCTGTGTAATTAGAAAAAAAAAAAAGACTAGAAGGAAATGCCCCCAGGATGTCATGTGAAGGATCGGCATTTTCCTACTGAGAAAACAGCAAGCCCTCATTGTAATACGGATGGCAACGCCTGATCCTGTCACCTGCATGGTACAGTTAAGTGTCACTTTGGGTTTTCATGATATAAAGTGACACTTTTTCTTCAGGGACTCTCTGTATATTGAAATCCACTCAATGATGAGTCACATGACCACAAGCTTCTCAAGTAAAACAATTCAGGGCTAAATTTTGTAGATCAAAAGGACTCTGACAGCTTTAGGAGAAATCCATGAACTATCAGCCTGATTTTTGCACTCAAATGTGATTGTTATTAGAGCCACCTGCCCTGACCCTGAGAATGGCATGTCTGTGATCCTCACCATGATCTTGAATCACCATGTAAGATTGAGCTTGAACTCAGCCTCTTTTCTGCTCACGTTCAACAGAAGGCCCTTCCAGGTGGGAGGAGAATGCTCAGCAGAGCCATATTAAGGGTAGACTTGGGTGACTTGAAATCCCTCTACACTTCCAGGCTTCCTGCCAAATCCTTGGCTTCACGTTGGAATTTTCTGGGAGCATGAGAATTCATTCCATAAAGCCAATCTGGTCTTAACATCGTTTGACATTGACGGTGATAATGCCAGGGATCAGGCTTTCTGAAGCACTTACTAAGCTTAGAAATCATTTGGCTGTAGGCAGTCTCCCCATGGAGGAGACTGAAAGTTGTAAAACCTTAGCATACTGAAGTCATTGTTTCCCCCACTTCTCCAGCGTCTCCTCCACTCACAGACATCTGACTTTCTCACAACTTTGCCTGTGTCCTCATGTTCTTCCTTTTTACCCAAGTGTAGTCCCCCCAGTCAGCAGTCTGCACCTTTTCCTTTTTCAAAGATGAGAACCTGTCCGCAGTCAATCAATAAGCAGGTTTTAACTGAGCACTTACTAATTGCCACAGCACGTCTTGATGCCCTTCATCCCTACCTCATGGGCCTTACTCTCACTGATAGGATTTTAGGCTCCCTTGGCCTAAACTTTTTTATTATTATTTATTTTTGAGACAGAGTCTTGCTTTATTGCTGAGGCTGGAGTGTAGTGGCATGATCATGGCTTACTGCAGCTTCGAACTCCCAGGCTCAGGAGATCCTCCCAACTCAGCCTCCCAAGAACTGGAACAACAGGCATGTGCCTCGCTAATTTTTTAATTTTTTGTAGTGATGGGGTCTCGCTATGTTACCCAGGTTGGTCTTGAACTCCTAGGTTCAAGGAATCCTCCTGCCTTAGCCTCCCAATGTGTTGAGAGGCATGAGCCACGGCACCCAGCCGGCTTAAACCTTTTTGCCCCTAATCTTTTGAACTCTTGAATTACCATCTAGCACACTCCTTCCTCTGTGCTGAACTCCCCACTCACTCCCCCAACTTCCTGCTCATACCTTCAACCCTTTCCCTGCAATCTGGCACCCACCCCCACTGCCCTCCTGAAGTTGCTCTCTCTGAGTGTTCCTGTGACTTCTCTCTTGCCTAATCTAATGCCGCCTCCTCCTCTGCTTCAATTTCTGGGTTTTTTGTTTTTTTTTTTTTTTTTGAGACATTTAACCACCCACTTCTTGGAGTTCTGTCTTTCCTGGTTCACTGGTACCTTGTGTACTTTCCTGGTTCATCTCCTGTCCCTCGGATGACTTTGCATCCCTTTGGGGATTGTTTTGCCTTGCAGCTGTAACTGTGGTGTCCTTCCATGCATGACTTTAGCGCTTCACTCTGCCCTTGCTTCTGTCCCCCGCTGAGCTCTGCCATCTCCCTGGCATCAGCCATCACTTTTGGGCTGATGCCTCCAAAGTTGTACTGCTGTCAGGGTGTCTCACCTGGGCCCCTCCATATTTCCTCTAGGGGTCTCTAGGGCATTCCTACTTGAGTATCTTGCTGTCTTCTCAGAGTTACCATGGTCCAAATGGAAGCAGCCATTTCTCCCTCCCTTTCCCAACCCAATTCTAACTTCTCCTTGAATTAGGCCAGGCTCCCAGACTTGAAACCTTGGTACTATCTTTGAAGGAGGCAAGACAGGATGTGGTTCAGAGAGGACTGCTAGAGTCAGGTGGACATTAGGCCACATCACAGCTTGGCCACGAGCTGGTTATGTGGCCCCAGGCAGGGTACTTTAACTTCTCTGTGTATTGATCCTTTAATTATTTAAAAAAAAAAAAAAAAAAAAAAGAGGTGTAATAGTTTCTTCCTCATGGATCTTTGGGAGGATAAAATGAGAGAATGTCTATGAAGAGTTTAGTGCATTGCTTGGCACATAATTAGCCCAGTAGTCCAGAGGCCCTCAAGCATTTATTTAAGCTGTTCCTCTGGAGCACCCTTCATTTCCTGTGGGTCTGGTTGGCTTCTCTTCTGAGAGTCAGGCCTTGTCACCCTTGCATTCTCATTGCTGGCTCCCTTGGTTTTCTGCCCACTAGACTGTAAGCTCCCTGAGGCTAAGATTCTGGAATGCTCACCTTCATGTCCACAAGGCAGAGCGCAATGTCTGCCCAATAAATAAATGTCATAGCTTGGAAGCCAGATTCTATTAAGTAATTTTATAATCTGTAGATCATATCTGGTATCTTTATTAGTGCTCTATAACTTCCAATCTTGAACAAAAATAATCTATAATATACACTTAGAAATGTACAGCTTCCTGAACACTTTGGCATAAGTTACCCTGATAACTCCTCTCACCACATTGCTGTGAGTTTGCCAATAGAAGTATTATCCCTGTTTTTGGATGGGAAAACTGAGGCACAGAAAAGTTAAGTGACTTCCTCAAGAGGAATCAAAAACTTTCAAGTAATGTTTAGCCCCCTCCTGTGGTTCTACCTGTTCCTGAATTTCTAGAACAGTCAGAACTACTCAGTTGACCAGAGCACGACGTGCATACTTCTCTGCAAAGCTCTGATCACACTGTTGGCAAGCCTTTTTTTTTTTTTTTTTTTTTTTTTTTTAAAGGACCAGATAATAAATATTTTAGACTTTGCAGGCCATATGGTTTCTGTCACAGCTACTCAGCTCGGCCATAGTAGTGCAAAAGCATCCATAAATAATATGTAAGGGAATCGGCATGGTTATGTTCCAGTAAAACCAGCCCATGGGCCAAAGTTTGCTGACCCCTGCTCTAAGCAGAACTAATTCCAGTTGAGAATTAGCAGATACACTTCCCCCCAGCTAGCCTGTTCAGGAGTGTTTTGCTTTGCCGCTACCAAAAGAGCTTCAGCTAACAATTGCTTTTCATTTCCAGATCCTGTCTCAGAAAGAAGAGTGGGAGAGCAGGACTCAGCACCAACCCAGGAAAAACCCACCTCACCTGGCAGGGCTGCTGAAAAAAGAGCAAAGGATGACAGTAGGCGGGTGGTGAAGAGCGCTCAGGACCTAAGTGATGTTTCCATGGATGAAGTGGGCATCCCACTCCGGGTACACTTAGAGGTCCTTCTTAGGCTTCATCTTAAGCTGTGACAAGTGTACACCCTGAGTACATGTGAACCCCATCACACCATCATCTCTATAAGCCCCATGAGTGCCAGAGCCCCCAGGAGCTGTGCTCCAGACTTGGTGTACAACAGCTTTTCCCAAAGTGGGTGTTGGATGTTATAAGTCCTATGAATAAAGCATTTCGTGGTCAAGTAAATGTGAGGAAAAGCTGAGTGGGACCAAGTCAGAGAGATTTCTCTGCTATAGAACTTTTCAGAGGCTTTGAATATCTGAGTGTTCTAGGGACAATGTTATGGGCAGTCTTCCTTCATTATTGTTTTGTGTGATGTATGTTGAGAAATTCCTGGTCTAGGGTTAGACAGTCCTGGGGAGAGTGGGAGGCCCAAGGTCCCTATTGACAGGTTCAGGAAGAAGATCTCCCTGGATGGGAGATCACGTGTCATCCCTAGTGAGTAGGGAACGCTAAGGGAACCTCAGAATGGATTCCACCAGCCAAGCCTCCAGGACAGAGCAGGTCTCGTGGCATCCCTGACCCAGCTCTCCCCAGTAACACAGGCCTGCCAGTCCTGCAGGCCCTAAGGAATTCCAGGGAACAGGCTCCGATGGGCAAGAAACATTTAACCTAAAGCTGGGCAACTTTTGGAACTGGATTCGGGTGAATTCCGTTCTTTTCCGTGTGTCTATCAGACCATTGCCTGCAATATGTTCCACTGTGAATTCCATTTAATAAATGTGTCCTTTTGGAGGAGGCCAATAGAAACCACAGTGGGCTAAGCCTCAAAATAACTCTTCTCTGGTCCTAAGCAGTAATATAGAAGGAGAGTTATTCCTAAGAGAAATCGCAGCTACCATTTGCTGAGTACATTATCTCATTTAAGCATCACTCACCCGAGTGAATAATGGATACTAATATCATTTCCATCTTATAGATGAGGAAACAGGGACTCAGAGGGATTTGTTACTCATCCAAGATTACACAGCTTGTGGGTGACAGAATGGTCTGTCTGACTCCCAAACCCTTACCCACTAACCATCGTGTTGGATGGCCCTTCCACTCACCTTCTCATTAGCTCTGTGACTTTGGGCAGTTTGCTTTGTCATTCTGTATCTCATTTTCTCTTCTGTAAAGTGGGAGTGAAAATATCTAGCCACCTGTCTGTCACCTTCCTTGTTTTATTTTTATCTTAAAAAAAAAAAACCAAAAAACCCAGCCATTCCAACTCTGTGGTTAGGGTGAAAACTCTGGCAGTGGATGCTGTAATGAGTTATGTTTTAATGTATGCATTCTAAATCTGGCCCTATGCAAGGTGACTCGGATACGTTGCTATTGAATAATCTAGAATGGGTGGGGGCACAGCATGATGAGCAAATATCCTTTGTCTCTTATATTTCTAGGAGACTTTCCTTCAGTTTAGCACAGTCTATATATAGCGAGATTCTCTCTAAAAATGAAATTTAAAAAATTTAAAAATGGATACCTTTCAAGTGTATCCTCATCCACTGTTTTCACACTCTGTATCCTTTCAGTCAAATATTACTCTGTAGACTGAGGTTTGGGACGCTTGGTTTTCTCTTTCTAAAAAGTTTTGCCTTTTTAAAAAAGATAAATGTGGCTGAGTTTTGAATTCAGATATCATTACTTTCCATTTTGATTTTGAAATCATAGGAGGTCTGAAATGTGTCAAGATATTCATTTACTTTTTCTCTTTGCCTTTATTTTTCTACAGAACACTGAGAGATCAAAAGACTGGTACAAGACTATGTTTAAACAGATCCACAAACTAAACAGAGGTACTGATTTTCATTTGTAGAAGCTGTGCTGTGCTATGTGCCAATACACTGTTTTGTGGGCCTGAACTCACTTTGCTAGGATCCCAGAAGACTGGGTCCTGCAGTTGGACCTCATTAGGTGCTGGTCTGCCTGAGCCCAGCCATGCACCTTCAGAGCACAGGGAGGAAGCACTTGTGTGCCTGCCTCAGAGCTGGAATTTGAGATCTGCTCTCAAATCCTCCCTCCCAGATGTGGAGTGCAGCAGACTGAGCCCAGCACTGTGCCTGTGCTGCAGCATCTGTCTGCCTGGGATGTGAGCAGCTCCATCTCCCACCTGCTTCCAGCTTTAGGTACATCTCCCTGTGTCAGCCCATGACTGCCTTGTGGGCAGAGTGAGTTGAGAACGCACCAAACTGGGAATTAAGAACACTGTTCTCTGGCCGGGCGCGGTGGCTCAAGCCTGTAATCCCAGCACTTTGGGAGGCTGAGGCGGGTGGATCACCTGAGGTTGGGAGTTTGAGACCAGTCTGACCAACATGGAGAAACCCTATCTCGACTAAAAATACAAAATTAGCCAGGCGTGGTGGCGCATGCCTGTAATCCCAGCTACTTGGAGACTGAGGCAGGAGAATCACTTGAACCCAGGAGGCGGAGGTTGCGGTGAGCCAAGATCGCGCCATTGCACTCCAGCCTAGGCAACAAGAGTGAAACTGTCTCAAAAAAAAAAAAAAAAAGTTCTCCCCTGGATTGAGTCCCCCAAGCACTCAGGTAACCTTGGACCAATCATGTACCTTTCTGTGTTTGTTCTGCTTCCCTTCCTCCAGAGGATGTCACAGGGTCTAAAGGAGAACACATTTGGCCTTATGAGGTAGAATTTATAGTACGCTTCTCAGGCTGTGTTCATATGAACAACAATCTTCCCCAGCTGAGAGCCAGCCTTTGGCAGGTAGCCCTGAGAGTCAGTCAGGAGCTGACACACCAGAGCCCGCTCAAGCTGAAAGAGCAGCGCTTCCAAATCAGATGCCGGCTGGGCTATCAGCAGGTGACCCAGCATGGAGAATCGCAGGCCAGTGCTTGGGCAGGACATGACCCTACCGGCTCCCATCGCTGCCTGTGCCGCCAGTCAGCTGATAGGCGGGATGTACCTGCACCATGGGAAGGGTACCACTCCTCCCACGGGCAGAGCATCCTGCCCTTCCCCTTACCCAAATCCAGTCTGGCTGCCTGGCATGGATGACACATGAAGGCAAAGAGAAATGTTCTGGTCAGTGTTCCCACCTAAGCCCAGTCTGTCTGATGAGCTGCAGATGCCAGCTAACATCACTGTTAATTAACTCCCTCTGGGTTCAAAGTGAACCTGGGTGTGCCCCTGTTCAAACTATTTCTCAATATTGAAGTGCTCCAAATATTGAGGCGTTTAGCATTTCCAAGTCAAGAGTAAATCCACTGTGGTTGGGTGGATGAGCGTGGTCACAGTGGTGAAACTAAATGCTTGGATTTCTGTGATCAGATGGGGTCATCTCCACTCATCACTTCCTGCAGTCACTGCCCATTTCCTCTTGCAATCTGTGACTCTCTCACCTTTAGACCCTGCTTTGGAAGCCTAATTGCAGAGACATGAATGCATGTAAATGTGCAAAATATGTAATTTTGCCCCACAGGCAGCTTTGGTCTTCTCATGTTATAGTTCTTAATCTAAATTGTAGGTGCTAAACAAAACCACGTGCCTCAATGGTAGGCAGAGGTATTTGAAAAATTAATGATCTACTTGTTTGCCGAATGTCCACAACACAAGCTTTGATTTAAAAAAACGTTTTAGGATAGCTTGTTTATTACATACTATTTATTATCATACTTAATATTTCTTGCCTATCAAAAGTAAGAACCTGAAGCTTTATGTTAAATGTTTCTTGCCCATTGGAGCCTGTTCATGGGAATTCTTTGTCCAAGAAGAGTAATGGTATTGTCTCTTTCGATGTGTCTTGGTAATTCAGGCAAAAGGACTGGATTTTTAAAAGCAGTTTGAATTTCTTTCATATCACTAGTGAAGCTTAGTATGTTCCAGAATTCAAGGAGCCTAACTTGTATGTGGATTCCTACTCGTTTATTCTCTCCATTTGTATCTTCCTCTATTCTCTCTCCCAAACCTGCTCCTCTGCCTAGACACTCCTGAAGAAAACCCTTATTTCCCTACGTACAAATTCCCTGAACTTCCTGAAATCCGGCAAACTTCTGAAGGTACCATAAACTTAGACAGCATATCTGTTGTCCGAGCTTTAAATTAATTCTTATAGTTCCATTGTAGGCATAAGATTTGGGCTTTTAGATTTTGTTTTCATAGTCGTTTTTGGCTGGTGAAAATTTTATTTCACTCATTTGCATGATGTGCTATGTGAAAATAACTAAATCCTTCTTAATTCATTAATCTGTTTTTAAGTGTGATGCCCGTGTGCTTTAATAACACTAAAATATTAGGTAATCAGTCATTCAAAAGAGTCGATTGGGATTTGTCACTTCCTCTACTTCCTGGTGGATAGTTTCAAAATCCACTGCTTTTCTCTGCTACAGAGGACAATCCTTACACTCCCACCTACCAGTTTCCTGCATCTACTCCTAGTCCTAAGTCCGAAGGTAATTAAAGGAAAACTGTGTGCCTCTCTTTGTACTGGTGCTGCTACTTTCTTTTTTACCTTGGGGTTTTTTCTGGTGGCTAAGGGCTGCTTCTCAGTCATTTGCTTCCCTCTAACCTTGTGTTTTGTGGTGTTGTCTCACTCCTTGCTGACTGTATCACCGGTGTCTATCCAGATGGTATTTTAGTCCTATTCCCTTAGGGTTTACATGATTAACAGGGTAGCCAGTGTTAGCTTAGTTATAATGCTTTGAACATGTGGGGCTCTGGTAAAAGCTGCCTTTACCCAACTACCCACGGCTTTGTACCTGAGGTGGTCACCTGATGCTGGTGGTTGAGCAGTGACTCAGGGAAGCTGAGTCATTATAGTGGGTGGGCAGGAGGTAGATCGGCAACCATCAACAGGAAAATTACCCGGTTCTCATGCCTGCAACTAACTCATTGCTGGGGCCCTCTTTTCATGGGCCCTCAGGGTATGTCTCTTTGGTAGGGAATTCCTAAAGAGGTATCCAGGTATAAGATTCAGTCATAGTGGGAGATGACATTTCTTGAAAACAAGGGTTTTAGCTAAGCTGGAAAACATTTTATGAAAGAGCTGGATGGGAATTTGTACCTGCTGGAGAAGACAGCCACATTTGTGTCTAAGAAATATTATTTTGGGGGCAAAAAGTCTAAGTGTCAAGGAAGTTTCTAAAAGGTGAGTTAGGGGCAACGTCTTAAGAATTATCCTAATAGCAGGGCTTATCTGATCTTTGGATGAGTAACCCAGAACAGGGTGAATAGATATGGTATG
Organism: Macaca mulatta; assembly: GCF_049350105.2. Taxonomy (NCBI): domain Eukaryota; kingdom Metazoa; phylum Chordata; class Mammalia; order Primates; family Cercopithecidae; genus Macaca; species Macaca mulatta. The sequence goes on along the minus strand of NC_133414.1, from coordinate 107,411,228 downwards.
GAGGAGGAAGTTTTGTTAAATACTGTTCTAGGATGAGACATTGAGTGCTCTGAACTTCATTCATTCAAGTAGTATTGAACACTTGCTGTGTGCCAGGCGCTGTCGTTGGAAGTAATGCCATGAATAGGACAGGTACCCTGTCCTCAGAAGTTCCCATCTGGTAGAGAGTTCAGCAAGGCCACTTCAGCTTACTGTGTCCAGTGTGGGGGCAGTTGTGACAGCATGTGTCCAGAATGCCACAGAAAACCTTGCCGGCACACAGTGGGTCCTCAGTAATACCTGGAAACACTGATGAGTGAAGGCTCTGGACTATGGAGCCAGAGTTCTTTCTTAGGGATGAATGCTGGTGCCACAATCTTGATACTTCTCCACTCTGATCAGCTCAGCAGACCATCCCTCTCAGCCCTTCTCATCATTGGTAAAGTTATTCATTTGATCATTCACCAAACTCTTATTGATCAGTCATATATGAGATGACACACTGGGATGTGTTGGATACAGTTAAAATACCATAGTCCATTTTTGGTCTCTCATATGCCCCAGTAATTGGTTTCCAACCATTTCATGCCTGGGGCCTATTTTGAATGAAAAGAAAGGTCTACCAAATAAACCCAGACTTGCAGAACTAAAAGCTGATAATTTAATTCTGATCAGTGACTTCCTCAAGGCCAAGAAGAGTCTATTTGGTGTAGAGAGCCCAGTCTTTCTGTCTCATGGTACTGATTACCACACACAAGCATTGGTGAAAAAACAACTGACTGAGTTGAGTTAGGGAGTTTTTTCAGAATAATTTTGACTAGTTGCAGTTTTTGATTTGTGCTTCATTTGGACTTGTGAACCCAGCCAAACTCGTAAGATAAGAGTTTCGTTTAAGGCAAAAAGCACAGAGCATGCAGAAGGCACAGTATCCCACGGACACAGGCAAAGGAAGGCCCACTTGAAGAAGTCCTGTGGAGGGGAGCAGTGGCTCCCATCGGACTAGAAGACTGCCTTAGGCCTGCCACAGGCAGCACCCACAGCTTCCACAGTCAGCTTGGCTGTTGGTCCAAAGACAAGGTTTCATGGCTGCACAGCCAGAGCTCCCGTGTCATCAGCCACCACACCTAGTAACCGCTGCTGATGATCGTGTCTGATTTTTGGCATGCATCGAGTCCAGCATATGAAGGAACTGAATTTCTTTTCATAGAGGCATAAACAGTAAGGGATGTCATGATAACTTGTCACATATAATTTAGAAGCAAACCTTACTATTTTTTAATTTTCAGAGACCGAAAGGAAGAAATAGTCTTAAAAAATAAAAAGGAAAAAATTAAATTGAACATAAAAAAATTAATAGCAAAGATGATTAGACTTTAACACAAGTTTCTAAAAAGACATCCTCCCTGGAGATCTTTTAAAAATAGGGTAAATTCCATCTCACGCCCCCACTCCTGCCTAGATGACATATCCAGGCATAGATCACTGATGTGTTCAATTAGATCAAGGCTTCTTACAAGTGAAGGAAACATTTGAGCTAGATCATTTTAAATAATCACAGGGTTTTGGTTTTGAGGGTTTTTTTTTTTTTTTTTTTTTTAAACCATTTCAAGAGAGTCTCTGGATTTCTTAATCCTTGATTTGTGGTTTTCATGTTGTCTGTGAGCTCCGGCAGGTCCTCATCAGCCCTGTCCGTGGTGCTGCTCCAGCCCTGTGCTCCTCAGTAGGTGGCCCTGCGCTCTGTGCACATCCTTCTTAACATAGGAAAGATGTATGCCTTTCAAAGAAAGCCATTCAAGACAGATTGGCACTGAGTGGAGGCTCTACCCATAGATGTTAATGTGCATTAAGAAACAACGTTACTGAGAAATCTGAGCCATCATTCCGGAGTGTCTCTCCTGGGGAGAAGTTTGTTTTTACCGCTGGGTTTTTTGTTTGTTTGTTTGGTTTTAATTCAGGATTTGGAACTAGAATTATTTATGATAGACCTATCAAAGCCTAGCCTAAGGGCTGCCTTCCCTGTCTAAATTCTAGTTGTTTATGCGGTATAAAACAGACATTTCTGAAGATCTTGAAGCTGATTCTCCTCAGTAGTAAGCGACCGTGTGAAAGTTTGTTTATGCTGGCTTAGCAACCTTCTTTTTTCCCCCAGCTACAGTGAAAAAGCAAACTTCTGGCCAGACTTTTAGACTATAAATAGAGTTATCATGTCTCAGTCAATGAGGGTTAAACTGTTCTTTTTTAAAAAAGAAAACTGTAAATTCCAAGAAGGGGCAGTCACTTTTAGTCATTTTGTAATCTTGGAGACTGTTGTCTGTGGGATGGAAGAGATGTTAGCAGAAGGCAGAGGGGCAAACTGTGCAGAAACAGCTTCAGAAATGCAGCCCCTATCTTCTCCCCTGCTGCTTTAAGGAACAGCAGTGTGGTGGCCAACATCTCAGCAGCCCAGAGTGGTAATCCTGTTAATAATAATAGTCTTATAATGACATCACCACCACCTCAGTGACTATGTGGCTGTCATTAATTGAGCCCTTGCCACATACAAGGTTCTCTGCTGAATATATCACTATTGTTATCTCATTTTCATTCTCCCAGCAGCCCCGTGAAGTAACTCTTCATTTTATCAATGAGGAGTATTAGGCTCAGAGAGATTAAGTAATATATGCAAGATTACACAGTAAGTAGCAGAACCAGGATTCAAACCTAGGTGTTTGGGGCTCTATAAACATAGGCTTTTACTCACGCTGCTATACTGCCCTGCAGATTCCTTTCCCCCTCCTGACTCTGTGTTCTTGGTTGTCCTCTTCTTGCCCAGAGGCTCTCTGGTACCCGACTGCAGGCATTCAGCTTCCCCTGAGTCAGTCCTGCCTCAGTCTGCTAAGCCAGTACCTCCCAGATGGTGCCTGGGAATTTATAAATAGGGACCAGGCACAGTGGCTCATGCCTGTAATCTCAGCACTTTGGGAGGCTGAGGTGGGCGGATCACCTGAGGTCAGGAGTTCGAGACTAGCCTGGCCAACATAGTGAAACCCTGTCTTTACTAAAAATACAAAAAAAAATTAGCCAGTGGGTGTGGTGGCAGGCGCCTGTAATCCTAGCTACTTGGGAGGCCGAGGCAAGAGAATCACTTGAATCTGGGATGCAGAGGTTGCAGTGAGCCAAGATTGCACCACTGCACTCCACCATGGGCGACAGAGTGAGTCTCTGTCTCAAAAAAAAAAAAAAAAAAAGAAAGAAAGAAAGAATATATAGTTAGGAAAACTCCCCAAGTGATTGACAGACAGGATTGAGAACCACGGGATGGGGAAATACTAGTCTTTCCCAGCCCCCAAAAAGAGGTGAAGAAAATTGGCCAGATGCAATTTTGGGAATATGGATATAGGATGAGAATGGAGAATGCAGATTTTAAAGAATTAGCGCCCCCTACTCTGAACATGCCCAAATGATGTTGGCTCACTTGGCACATTTGATGTCAAGAAGAGGGAAAATATTTTCAAATAATGGCTCAGAATTTGCAGCAAAACCAAATAACTGGTATGTTACTTCATGGTCCGTGGCCTCTCCTGACTTTCCACGGCCTGTGAGGACCCGCTGGACCATGTCAGCAAGAAGGTGAGTCTGGGTGAAGCCCCGAGACCAGCTTTTTTCCTGTGCTTTCGGATCCCTCTTCTACCACTTCTGGCTGGTGGTGGCCACTGCCACCTCTCAGTGATGTCCCTCAAGACACCACCTCTAGGCATCCCCAGGTTGTGGTGTCAAAATGGTCTGTCTCAGTGCTTCTTCCTCATTCCTAGAAGAGATTGCACTAAGGCAATGATTTAAAGATGCTCATCTTCTTAGGCACAGCTGTAGTTGAGTTAAAATAATTCTCTACTGGCCTTACAGGATTTGCAAGAATAGCTTTGTTTTGCTTGATTTCAAGCAAATAATTCTATTGTGAAGATGCTTGGCCAGGATCTGTGCCTCCTGCCCCAGACTCCAGCCAGTACTGCCCAGGGGAGGGGCCGAGTTGCTCTCCTAACGAGAGCCTCCCGGGAGATCTCCGCCTAGCAAGTGCAAAAGCCATTGACTGGCCTGCGGGATAGTTAAGAAACGTAGCAGTTACTCCCTTTGCACCTTCACAGCCCAGGAGTTCGATAGCAGATGAAGACGGTGAGTCTTCTTCTAACCCTATGGTTCTCCCAAACTTTCTCCTTTAACTTATTTTTTGCTCCACCTCATTCTCTTCTTCAGAGTTCTGTTTTTTCTCTGACTATGTCTTCTATAACTACTGTACACCCTAGCCTGATCTTTTTTTGCATTCTTTAGAACTTGATGCCACATCTGTAATCCCAGCTACTCAGGAGGTCAGGGCAGGGGGACCCCCTGAGCCCAGGATTTTGAGGCTGCAGTGAGTTACTCCCTCCAGTCTGGGCGACAAAGCGAAACCCTGTCTCTTAAAAAAAAAAAAAAGAAAAGAAAGAAAAAGAAAATAACTTGATGGCCTTTAGCTAAAATGTAGACAGCTTTGTAACACTTTCCCCCAAGCTGGGCTTCCTGACGTCCTTGCCCTTTTGTTTGTTCTTCCCTTCCCACCCCACCCAGACTCAGTACCCAACTCTACATCTGTGTCTTTTCCCTTGACTACTATTTTTGTTCATGGGGGTCATGTATGACTATCTTTACCCTTTTATCCTTTCTCTTCCTAAGTGTGAGGGGTAAAGCCAGAGGAGGATTTAAGTTGAGCAGTGGAAGAAAGATTGTGTCAAAAATGAGCCATTAATATTTGGAAAATTGTTTTAAGTTTAAAAGCCTGAGAAATGCATAAAATTGAAATTTAATTGATACAGGCAAGTGGTTATGCAAATGATTTTTGTCCATCCTCCCATTTTAGTTAGTTATGTAGTTTTTCAGAACAACTTTCAACCAGTACTTTCTTCAGTTGTCTTTGAGATTTTTATAAATTAAAGAAAAAGCAACAGAAAAAAAAATGATTTGGAAGCTCATTTAAAGTCACTGTGCTTGAAAAAGCAATTATGTGGCTCCTGGCAGTTGTAGGAGAGTGGCTGTCCCCAAATTGAGCTACCAAGGACAGATTGCCAAAGCCCAGAGAAGAATCATTGTGTAAACATTAGAGCCCAGCAGGACCTTCAGAGGCCTAAGTGAGTTGTTTGCCCTGTGTAAATCCCATGCAGTGTTACAGCTTCCTGGAAATCACTGGCATAGGAAGGTCCGAGTGTTGCTGCCAAGGTTTGATGTCTGCTGCCTGGAGCTCTGAGGAGCACAATTAGCACGTGGTTCCACCATGAGCAGGAACCACAAGATTTCTGCACAGCTGAGCCCACTCTGGCATTGTTTTAAAGGCCCTTGGAGAAATAATGAAGGCAGAGCTTCAGGTGCTAGGTAATAGACAATTTGAGAAACATTTCATTTAATGTGTCTTAACTATGTTAAGCACACTTGTCTCATTTGGCTGGCTCTAGTGTGGAGAAATGCAGACATGCTCCTTACACTGTTTTCCCATTCCTTGGTATTTCTAACTGCATACCCATCTTCCCCATTGTGGACTTAGCCTCCCAGGAAAAGGCAGCAAGGAGCAGCAACTATTAATAAAAGGTGTACAGGCCAGGTGCGGTAGCTCATGCCTGTAATCCCAGCACTTTGGGAGGCTGAGGCAGGTGGATCACCTGAGGTCAGGAGTTCGAGACCAGCCTGACCAATATGGTGAAACCCTGTCTCTACTAAAAATGCAAAAATTAGCTGGGCATGGTGGCGGGCGCTTGTAGTCCCAGCTACTTGGGAGGCTGCGACAGGAGAACTGCTTAAACCCAGGAGGCGGAGCTTGCAGTGAGCCAAGATCGCGCCACTGCACACCAGCCTGGGCAGCAGAGCAAGACTCTGTCTCAAAAAAAAAAAAAAAAGAAAAAGAAACAGATGTAGCAAGAGTGACTCAGTGTTACCCATTGTCCCTGGAGACCAGCAAGAGGAAAACTAGAAATGTGAGGCAACTCAGAAAACTTGCTTAAACATCACTGAGGGCGGGGGGGATGCAAAAATCGGGCAAAGGCTTCAGGGGCCGGAAATTGGCTCAGCCAACAGTGCAGTGCATGCCTTGAGTTTCAAGACAGCATCTTTCTCTACGTCTTCTATAAGAACATGGTAATAGAGTAGCCAGTCTTTCAGTTTTCCCAGGATTGGGCAGATGAAGCTGGGGTGAAAGAACACAGTGGGCATCTCTGTCCCGGGGCTACGAGATGACATAGGGAAGTGGAATCTGAAAGACCTTGAATCCATTTCTACTTTGTCTTTCTCACCCTGCAGCCAAGGGCAAATCTTCACAACCTGCTTGGGCTTTAGTTTCCTTGTCTGTAAAATGAGGAACTTTGAGTTTTTTGCAAGGTTTAAGTGAGATGACATTAGTAAATTACCAGCCATTGTTAGTCACTTAACAATGGGAGCTATAATTATTATTTTTATTCATAAGCTGAGGTAAAATATTCTTGCATTAGATTTACAAGACAAGCATCAAAAATTAAAAGATTTTACATGCCCTAGAACTTGTCCTGCGTTATAGTTGTTCAGATGAATCTATATGACTTCAGTTTGTCCTGTTAAAAGTTCATGAGCTGAAATCCACATATCAGAACCTGTGGATCTTTGAGAGAAATGAAAACTTGTTCACAGAGACTCCCCTGCTCCGTTTTAACCTGGCGTGGGTAAGATTTCTCTACCGACACTGAATAAGAAACAAGTGGCTTTTTTTTTTTTTTTAGAGAGAAACTCTTGCTCTGTCATGTCACCCAGGCTGGAGTGCAATGGTACAGTCGTAGCTCACTGCAGCCTCAAACTCCTAGACTCAAGCCATCTTCCCACCTCAGCATCCCAAGTAGCTAGGACTGCAGCTGTGCGCCACCATGCGTGGCTAATTTTTAAAAATTTTTTGTAGAGATGGGATCTCGCTATGTTGCCCACGCTGGTCTTGGATTTCTGGCCTCAAGACATCCTCCCTCCCCAGCTTCCCAAAGCATTGGGGTTACAGGTGTGAGCCACCAGTCCCGTCCAAGAAAGGAGCTTTAAGCACATTCAGTTCTTCAGACGCCTCTGTTACCTGCATCCCCCAACTCCAACTTTCCTGCTTCTCCTTCTCCTTTTCAAAGTACATACACTGTTAAACTTCCCAAGTAGTGTTATTTTTTTCCCCATCTTACAAGAACTATTTCTCATTTTCTTCATCCTTTTTTTTTGTTTTTTTCTTTTTGAGAGAGAATCTCACTCCATCACCCAGGCTGGAGTGCAGGGGCATGATCTTGGCTCACCCCAGCCTCCGCCTCTGGGGTTCAAGCAATTCTTCTGCCTCAGCCTCCCAAGTAGCTGGGACTACAGGCGCATGCCACCACGCCTGGCTAATTTTTGTATTTGTAATAGAGATGGGGTTTTACCATGTTGGGCAGGCTGATCTCAAACTCCTGACCTCAAGCGATACACCCACCTCAGCCTCCCAAAGTGCTGGGGTTACAGGCGTGTGCCACCACGCTCAACCAGTATTTCTTATTTTCTTCTAATAAACCTTCTAGAGTTCCACGTTAGAAAGCTCTAGAGAGAAACATTTTTTAAAGAGCTCAGGCTTAAAAAACAAAACGACGAAAAAAAAACCTCTGAATATTTAAATGCCACTCCTCTCCACCCAGTGAAAACTTTGATTCTTACTTCATGAACCAGGTAATAGTTATAAATTAACCTTCATCTCATCATCTACTAATAAGCTGTAATTTCTCCGTGAGATGTGCAGGGTTTTGAGCTAAAATGCTAGGCTACATTTTAAGCAGTGCATACATCAGCTTCTAACTAAGCTAACTTTTCATTCGGGCATTTTCATTGCAGCACTTTTTCTAATCAAGTCCCTGTAATCAAAGCTCATTTTTAGTTTTCTTTGACATCATGGCATTTTGTCAGTATAATCAGACGTTCTGTTTAAAAAAACAAAAAACTGGAAACACACAATTTTTCAGAATAATCTTTCAAAAAATCTTTTTCTGGATCCCACTTTATCTCCTTCCCCTGTTCTATTTTTAGAAGATAACTAAGCTTACACACTCACTTTAAAATAGTGAAAGGCTTATTGGTAGGAAAAAAACCTTAAGCCCTGTTCAACCTTGATATTGATAAATTCTTAAAAGTGAGGGAAGGAAGTAGGGGAAAAGGCACTTTGGTACCTGATGCCTGTCCCTTATTTGGGCCAAGGGAGACCTGAGACAAATAAAAATGGGGAAAAGAGGGGACAAGAAGTAGTGATTGTTAGAGAGGCTGTCTGAACTAATAGCAATGTTAGCTTATTTATATTTTACAAAATATTCTGGCCTTGTCTCTTCTGAAACTTCAAATGATTTGTATAGAAACAAGGACTTGATTAACACGAAGTCACCTCCATACAGTGAACTCTTTGACTTGTCTTTGCGGGTTAGTTCATGTGCTTTGCTAAAGTTGTCATGAACTTTAGGGAAGGAGTTGGGTCTTCATTCCATGTATGTGAATTTTGAATCCAGATTAGCAAGATGTTAGAACACGGGAAAGGCTATTTCAGACTAACTCGTTTTGGAGTAGTGCTTTGGAGGGATCATCATGGATGTAGTGACTAGATAGAATGCATTTTCGGGACAGTCCCACTTTAAAAACCTGTTCCCATCGATGTGCCTGTGGTCTGATTTTTAGTTCAGAAAGTACAACCACTTCCACAAGGGGTTCAGATCTTTATACATTCTGCAAGTTTTAGAACCCAGTGTCAAGCCTACATAGGGATGTGTGTCATGCCTTTGGAGAGCCACCTCCCACCATAGAGACACGTGTGAGTTTGATTTGTTCCAGAGTTGCAGTTTAGATACTCACTCTGAGTAGTACCTTTGCAGAGGAAGCCGTTTAACCATGGGTCTCTTGTGTTCCAAGGAAACAAATCTACTCAGGGAACCAGATTGAGGTGGAATCAAAACAAATTTTGATGAGGATTTTCTTAAATTCTTCCCTTAGCTGCAGAACTTCTTTGTTAATGATGTGTATGAAAGCTTACCATATAAAACAGGTCAAAGCTGAGGCAAGGAGCTAGAAAACCCACCCTCTGGGCATCTCCTTCCCATCCAGTAGCAGCCCGAGGCCCTGCTAAGAGGCCTTTCAAGACATTGTTGAACTTGGTGGGCTTAACCATACACTGAGCTGGCGCAGCTGGGGATCCATCTCAGCCCCTGCTTCCCATTCAGCCAGACCCAGACCCTGCATTCCAGCTTGGTTGTGTGGATCCTCTGGAGGAGGACCCTTGGCTGTTTGTCCCCATGCATTTCTTGATGTCAGGCAGCAGCATCCGCCAGTTGTGACTGTCCTGCCTGGACTACAGGTTTGGTTGGATGTGCTCTACAAACCTTGCTCCTCTCAAACGTGCGCTGCCGTGGTGTAGCTTCCGGCGCTTCACTCTACTTCTCTCTGCTGGGATCCCTAGTGGGGCTGGATGCTTGTACCGGACTGTGGAAGTGGGGAACATACAACTTGGTTCTCTTACCTTCGCCAGACTTCTCCTGATTACGTTTTGTTTTGTTCAATAGATGATGATTCAGATCTGTACTCTCCCAGATACTCGTTTTCTGAAGACAGTAAGTGACTTCGAATAACCTGGTTGTGGGGGAGGAAGGGAAAGTGGTGGATAAAGGAAGATAATCACCCTGTTTTCAGTTTTCGTGAGTTTTAAGTCTTTTGTCTGCACTCTTTCTCCAGCAAAATCTCCCCTTTCTGTGCCTCGCTCAAAAAGTGAGATGAGCTACATTGATGGTGAGAAGGTAGTCAAGAGGTCGGCCACGCTACCCCTCCCAGCCCGCTCTTCCTCACTGAAGTCAAGCCCAGAAAGGTAAGTGCCCGCTTGTCTCTCATTCATCCAGCCTGGGCCTCGTCAGTGTTCATTGAGACCTAGGAGCCTCCATTCTTAGGAATGTGGAATTTGAGTCTGTCCCCTGTCACCTGTAGCAGTGACTTCTTATTTCTTAGCCTCAATGTCCTCCTCTGTCAAATGGGGATAAAAATAGCGTGGTTCCTAGTAAGGATAGTGCGAGGATAAAATGAGATAATGTATGTAAACATTCCTGGTAGCCCTTGGCTCAGAGTATGGGCTTAATTAATATTGACTATCATTATCATCACTTTTTACATTTTCACAAGAGAAATCTTAACTGCAAGATTTGTCACATGTTGTCACATTCTTTGTGCATACTGTGTTCACATATTCATAGCAATGACTATAACTTTAAAAAGAAGCCACACTTTTTAATGTCCATTTACTCATACAACATGTATTATTGAGACATAAGCCTTGGACTTGTTCTAGTGACGACATTAATAAATCTCTTAAAATGCCTGCACCAAACAACACAGTTTTCTTTTTCTTGAGTTTTTTTTGCTTGTTTGTTTGTTTGGTTTTTTTTTTTTTTGAGATGGAGTTTTGCTGTGTTGCCCAGGCTGGAGTACAGTGGTGCGATCTCTGCTCACTGCAACACTCTGCCTCCTGGGTTCGAGCAGTTCTCATGCCTCAGGCTCTCAAGTAGCTGGGACTACAGGTGGGCACCACCACTTGCGGTTAATTTTTGTGTTTTTTTAGTAGAGACAGGGTTTCACCATGTTGGCTAGGCTGGTCCCAAACACCTGACTTGAGTTCTTATCCCTAAAAATGCCCTCTGAAGCAACTTTCTCATGCTATTTGGACAGGTGTTCCATGCATCTTCCAGCCCCAACTTACACCACTTCTCAACTCACAAAAGGCTCTGGCCAAACAAAATTATTTACTTCTTCCTTAAATACACATCCAATTTCATACCTCTGTACCTTTTCCAATCTCATAGACAAATTAATGGCTGTTTTAAAAGCACCACACAAACTTAAGTGGCATCTGCCTGAGGGGTTTGATAATTAATTTGAAAAGAAAGCTGGGTATACCTGCAAATCCCTTATAGGTGCCTCCATCCGGAACCCACTGGGTGTGTTCTCTGCAGATGTATTATGGAAGGATATAGGTATATAAAAATCATTATCTGCCTTCAAGAAGTTTACAGCCTTGCATGAGAAACTTAATATAATCACAGAGCAAAGTACAGTAATGCACAAATAAAAAATTTGCAAAATAGAGCTTATAGTAACCAAAACAGCTTGGTACTAGCATAAAAGCAGACATGTAGACCAATGGAACAGAATAGAGAACCCAGGAACAAATCCACACACTTATTGTGAACTCATTTTCCACAAAGGTGCCAAGAACACACACTGGGGGAGAGACAGTCCCTTCAGTAAGTGGTGCTGGGAAAACTGGCTATGCAGAAGACTGAAGCTAGACCCCCATCTCACACCATATATCAAAATCGGTTACTGACTTGAATCTAAGGCCTCAAACTATGAAACTGCTATAAGAAAACATTAGGGAAAATCTCCAGGACATTGGTCTGGGCAAAAATCTCCTGAGTAATACTTCACAAGCACAGGCAACCAAAGCAAAAATGGACAGATGGGATCATATCAAGTTAAAAAGTGTTTGTACAGCCAAGGATACAATCAACAATGTGAAGAGGTAACCCAGTTATCTCTTCCCTATTCCAGTATGGAACAGGGAAGAATGCAGTTATGGTAGCAGCTAACATTTATTGTGTGGTTACCATGGGCCTGGTACTCTGCTCAGTGATTTACATGCGCTGTCTCATGTAAATTGTTTAGTCTTTACAACAACCCCATTTTTCAGATGAGGAAACTGAGATACCAAGAGGTGAAATACTTGTCTAAGATCACCTCGCTAGCAAGGGGTGTGGCAGGATTTGAATCATAGTCAACTGGCTCCAGGACCTGTGTTCTCTCTCACTGCGCTAGTGTGAGTGGGAAGTACAGGCATGTCTGTGGAATGAAAAGCCCATGAGAGTGAAGCAAGGTGAAAGATTTTTCCAGAGCCAGCTTTGATGCTGCTGCCACCTCCTTTCCTGTTGCTTTCTCCTCTCCCCTTCCTGGTGCCTGGTTTTGAGCACAGGACATCTCAAACCTTTTGTGAAGCGAACACCAAAGTTTAACTGGTTGTTTTGAGAAGCAAACCAGCACAACTAAATTGTTCACCCTGACTCCGATTTTATGCTTTGGATATAAAGTTCTTTGATTACACTGCAGCCATCCAAAGTCAGACTGTGTCAGAAGCGAATGCCAGTTGTCATGAAAATAGCTCTAATAGAATTTTCTTTCTACAGAAATGACTGGGAACCCCCAGATAAGAAAGTAGATACAAGAAAATACCGTGCAGAGCCCAAAAGCATTTACGAATATCAGCCGGGCAAGTCTTCCGTTTTGACCAACGAAAAGATGGTAATGTGCATATTAAAGTTCTTTTGTCTCACCTTGCCCATGTTCTTTAATCAGAATGCATTGTGCAGTTGGATTACATTCTTTCCCCCTTGAGACAGACTTGCTTTGTTTTGAAGATAATGACAAAAATGAAATACTTTTACCATTTTCATTTTTGCAGGTGTTCATAAAACAAGTCCCGCGAGTCTGCTTTTAAAAAATCCTCTTACTGTGGCTCTGTTGCTCTTTTTGTGCATGGTTTTAACTAATATTAATTTTTCTACTAACATAAAGATTGATTTTGCTGCTGTCTTTTTTTAAATGTCTAAGTGTTCATTTATCAGGCTTGTCATTAAGTGGACTGAAGTCCAGTTTTTTTTAAGTGACTCTGAACAGGCATAAATTTTGTACAAGTTGCTAGAACATCATTAAAAGCTACATAACTAATAGGATGTTGTGACTTGGAAAAAAGGCCCCAGGCTGTTAGAATCTATCTTTTAGGTCTTCCTTTTCTGACAAGTGCGATATTGCGGACTAATTTCATATTCGACCTGGTTTATGATTCCCTATAACAGTTCACATCTCTAAGCAATTTTGAGTGGGGGAAATGGTGTGTATGCATATAGCAGACCCCCCTGGAAAAGCGGCCTCTTCTGTGAAGCAGGGAGAATTCTTACACATTCAGTAGTTTCATACCTGCCAATCACGCGTCCTTTTATTCACCCTTCCTTAGGAAAAGCTGGTTTGGAATTGTGATCCTAGTTAAGGGGTTCTCCGAAGCTTCATAAACATTGCAGTCCTCCAGCGGGACAGCAGGATGGAATTATTATGCTGGGGGTTGGTTTTTATTAAAATATGGTCACCACAATGTGTGCAGAATAAGCAGGCCTCTGAAATGCAGGCTCCAATTATGTTCCCTTTGCCTCTTCGGCTCTACATGTCTTGAAAGAAGAATCGATTTGACTTCTACTGAGATAAAAATGTGACATCTCTAAAAGAACTGAACGATAACTCATTTTAATTAGGAAAAAAGGTCAACAGGTCACAGACATACTTGGAGTTGTCGTTCTGTAGCGTTCACCATCCACCACAGTTATTTCAAGCAGAAAGTTCAGAGAGGAGCACAGAATTTTACCACTGCCCTTCTTTGGAGGTTCTCTGCTGTTAGAAGATACCGTACGTAAGAAACATGGAAGGTAACCTTGCACCCAGGTGCCCCTGCAAAGAAAGTCATGCTCCTTGGGTTTATTTCCAACATTAATAATAAGTCTGGGACCCACCATTACATATGAATACATTTAAATGATTTCAGGGACTCTGTAGACCTTTGGGTGTTTTTGTCTTGGCAGTATCACCGTTTATAGTTTTTCATGGCTCTTACTGAAGGCTCCCTTTTCTCAATTTCTCCTTTGTTTCCAGCTCCTTTCCCTGGTTCTTAGTCATTTAACCACTACTGAGAACTAGGAAAGACAACATAGTTTTGTTTTTCTCATTGATACTGCAGTAGTTTATGAGAATCTTCCATACCACACTTCTTGGGATCATTTACGTTGTTTTTACAGACCCTGAAAAGTAACACATAGTGCCCCACGGGGCCCTCTTGGAGAATGGTGGTGAGCATGCACATGGATTGCAAAGCTGCTCTGTGTAGTACCAAGCCCTAGGCCAAGCCACTAATGGGGCTTGAACACCAAAGGCAGGCCAGGGCGGAGTAGGAATGTCCAATAGTTTCACCCAATTTAGCTCTGTTCCTCCAAAGAGAAGTTTTAGTTGAATCTTAATCTTTTGACAGTCTGCCCTTCACAGTAGTCGAATTCATCCTTTATGTTTGATTTCATTTCCTGCTATTTTTATCACATGGACAGAAAAGGTGAAGTGTGAGTTTCAGCATGCGAGTCTTGGCTTTTGGTATCTAGTATCTGGTTTGCCAGAATCTGAGCATACACCCCCAAAACACACACTTGCATTGTTAACTGTGGGTAAGTATACTCACTAGTGACAGATGTAGAATCTAAGCCTGCTCTCAGATACGCACTACCTCATTTTGGGAGAAAAACTGCTTTTTCCATTTGAGGTACTGATGTCTGCTTGACTCTGGCAATTTAAATTGTGACTTCATAGGCACATCTATGCATGGTTAGCAGGAGAGGTTGCCCTGGAGCTCACCTTGCCCCTGGAGCATACTCAAATCATTCCAGAAAGATGGAAGAAACACTGTACTGCCTTCAAAACTCCCTACAGAAGACTTAAACCTTGATGACCTAGTCATCTATTTGAAAGACTCATATGAAGGTCTTTTTTTTTTTTTTTTTTTTGAGATAGGGTCTCACTCTATCACCCAGGCTGGAGTGCAGTGATGTGATCATGGCTCACTGAAGCCTTGACCTCCCAGGCTCAGGCAATCCTCTCACTCTCAGCCTCCCAAGCAGCCGGGGCTACAGGCATGCACCACCATCCCCAGCTAATTTCTTTCTTTGTTTTTTTGAGACGGAGTCTCGCCCTGTTGCCCAGGTTGGAGTGCAGTGGTGCAATCTCAGCTTACTGTAATCTCTGCATCCCGGGTTCATGCTCTTCTCCTGCCTCAGCCTCCCGAGTAGATGGGATTACAGGCATGCACCACCACGCCCGGCTAATTTTTGTATTTTTAGTAGAGATGAGGTTTCACCATGTTGGCCAGGCTGGTCTTAAACTCCTGGCCTCAAATGATCCGCCCACCTCTGCCTCCCAAAATGTGGGATTACAGCCATGAGCCACCGTGCCTGGCCCCAGCTAATTTTTTTTTTTTGGTAGAGATGGGGTCTCACCATGTTGTCCAGGCTGGTCTCAAACTCCTCGGCTCAAGCAATCTACCCCTCTTGGCCTCCCAAAATGCTGGGACTATAGACTTGAGCCACCAAGCCTGGCACGTATGAGGGTCTTTATCTCTGCTTGGTCCCCTCTTATCATAGTAGGATACCTTTTTCTCTTCTAGCCTTGGAATTGGAGATCTATTGGTCAGTCCTTGCTTTGTCAAAAATGACCTTTTTCAGGACTCATTCTTCATCATACCTTCCTCTAAGTCTCTTACAGAAGTTCAGCTCAGTTAAATACATATATATATATATATATATATATGTGTGTGTGTGTGTGTGTGTGTGTGTAGTAGGACAGATAGATATTAAAAGAGTGATTACAGACACAGTATACATTTGGAAGTGTAAAACAAGGGGATTTATGCAGCTTGGTTTCTTCCCAGTTCACCCTCACTTTGAGTTCCTTCCCTGACTTTTCAGCGTGGTCATTTAGCCCTGCTTTAGCTTGGTGTCATCGCAAACTTAGTGGGCCTGTCCCCCTGTGATGTGGAATATGAAAAGGGGAATGTGGTATAGTGTAAAGAACACTGGACTAGGAATTGGAAGATCGGGTGGGTCAAATGTGATAATATGGGTACAGTAACTATGAATATTAATAAAGTACTACACAGACATACCACATTCAGGTGATTTATTTAATTGGAATTTGAAGCTGGTCTCTGGCTTCTATTCAAGAAGCAAAACTGTCTTTGAGGAGAAGCTGGCAATTTTCTGGTGAGTTACCTGCCCTTTTCCAAGGATTTTTTTTTTTTTTTTTTTTTTTTTTTTTTTTTTTTTTGAGCTGGGAGAATAGCCTGTGGTACTAAGGAACTTCCCCAGGCGTTATGGAATTTTCCTTGTCTGCCAGGCCAGAGTTCCTGCTCTGTGTCCAGAAGGATGTTTTTCTATTGGTCTGTTCCATAACAGGATCCACAGCTGAGCTATACTTGGCAGAATCAAATGCAGATGTGAGGGCTGTGTGGTATCACCTTTTTAGCTTTATCTCTGGGCAGCTCAAAGGACTGAGGCTGGTTGCTCTCACCCATCGCTGTTTGACATAACCTCCTGATTCTATTATGGGCACAGCATTAACCTCCACAGTAAAACAATCTGCAGACAACCTTTGGGAATAAAATGAGTTAATTACTTCGGGATCATGAGTACCAAAACTTTCAGGCAGTTTCCCAAAAGAGTTGGTACATTTTATTTAAGAAAAGAGAAAAAAAGCCTAACCATCCCCAGAGGGCAGTTTATAAATAATCTTTGTAAAAATAACAAACATGAAATAGATTTCATGAAACCCCATCATAGTAGGATCTAGAAAGTCCCAGTGTCTAAATTGCCACTCCTGAATAGTTGTGTTTTTGTACATATCGTACCTCCTTTCGCTGAATTGAATAAATATAGAATCCATTTACTACAGAGAGAGCAAGCCTTCTCCTTCAGGATTTAAACCCTAAGTCCCTAAAGACAACTGGAGGAGGTTTTATCTGCATGCAGGAGGACAGGCTTTGTGTTTCAGTATGTATTTCCCTCCGATTTCAACCTAGCTTGATTTCAGTTAAAGGAAGGTTCCCTGCTGTATGTCCATATCGTCCTCTACCTGTAGCAAAAGTGAAAGTAATGCTAAAGATTCTTTTAAAGATCTTAGAAAAAGGGATTGGTAAAGGTCACTAAGAAAGTTAGCAGCCATTTCTACAAGCTGCAAAGGGGATGTTAACTATGTTGTGAGAAAAGTATAGTCAAGAAGAGCTGGTTTGTGAAGCACTAGCATTAAAGACCTGCACACCAGACATGGCAACCCCCTACCTCAGATGTTATAGCCCAGAAGTAGTGAAGTTTGTTGTGCAGTGTTTTCAATCTCAGTAGAAAGTATATGCATTTTATATTTCAGGTTATTGTAGAAAATCACCCCAACTCTCTTTTCGTGATTACCAAACTTTTTTGAAACATATATACATATTTAATTAGTCATGAACCTCAAACACTTTTGCCTGATATAAACATTTCTCCAATTTATTAAGGGGAAAACCTGATTTGCTTTGCACGCGTTCGTTTTCCAATGAGTTTCTTCCAGAAACACGTGTTACTCCATGAAATAGGTGCCAGAACTTTATTTGGTTAAATATTATATCCCGTGGAATCAAATTATCAGTCTATTGATACCTCATAGTGTTATATAAAGTGAGAAATCTAACTTATTTTTGTCACATAACTCAGAAGTTTTTTCCCCTTTGTTCTGTTATCTGTCTTGTCTAGCTTTTCTTTCACTTTATTTTTTCCCAATTCTTTAACATTTATTTGTTAAAATACGAAGTATATTCTGTCTGTATTCATCCACCATGGATGCTTGTTTAAAATGTTTTTTTCACTGTGTCCTCTGTCTTTACTTATATCATTTTTCACTTTCACTTTACTATGTATGGGACATGGTTTCCTACCTACTCATGTGCCATTAAAGATGCAGTATTAACCAATTGGCTTTTATAAAGTGTCAATATTTGCGTTTATTTCGAAAACCTTAAGGTGGCTTTGCAAATAAGTACTAAAGTTGTACTAGCCCATAAAAATCTGCTCTACTCAACTGGCATAGATGGCTAAATGTTTGGTGTGCTCACCAGGTAATTTGCTCATAACTAATAGTTCTTTGTAAAGGGCTTTCTTTTCTTCGACATTACTGAAGATTATTGCGGAATGCTGTTATGCCCAGATTCAGACTTGTTGTGTAGGCAGCAGTGTGGTACAGAGTTGTCCATCTGTAGTCCATTTTCTTCTGCCTTAGGGCTGAGAATGATTCACTCACTGTCCCCTGCCTCAATTTCCCTGTTTTTGTAAACCTGTCCTCTCCCTCCTGTTTTTGCTGTTGTCAGTAAAAACAGATGATTGCTGCTGTTGAATGCAGCTGCTGTATATACCTGGAAACCACTGCATCTCTACTGGCCTGTTCTTATGTAATCTTTGCATAATGTTATCCTTCTCTTTCTTCCATTTCCCTATCACCAACCCCTATAGAGTCGGGATATAAGCCCAGAAGAGATAGATTTAAAGAATGAACCTTGGTATAAATTCTTTTCGGAATTGGAGTTTGGGAAACCGGTAAGTTTAATAGCTTCAGTGGTTATACACCTTTTAAACTAATGCTGTGGATGCATTGTTGCTGCTAAAGAATCAGATGTTTGTAAGGAATTCAGAAAGCAGGGAGCAGTCATGTTAGTTGTCCGTAGTGGGATTGTCTATTCTCACTACAACCTCTAAGCTTTCCTTTGCCTTACTTCACTGAGAAAGGATAGTGAGCTCTGGAAGTATATCTTGCTGGAATATCCCAGAGAAACACAAATAATAATCATTGCTTGTCTTAGACCTCCCCCGACTAACAACAAGTATCACATGCCTTGTGGATGGCATTATTTCAGTCATTGGTTCACTTCCTTGACCAAAGTCTTTATGGCCTGTGAAAGACAAGCTGAAAATGCATTACACACTGAGAAGACCAGCATTGTCTCTGCTTTAAATAGCATTTGTAAAAGCACATATGTAAATGAAGTCCCAGAACAGGCCAACAAGGACCTCTTTACACAGATGTGACCCACAAATGCAACCCCATTATAGGTGACTTTTAGGGGATGATTTCTATTTCCCAAAGTTTGAAATGAGAGTAAGGAATTTGAGCATATTTAGTATTCAGCCTACTCTTGCCCCATGATCTCTCTGAATCGGCTCTGGTACAAATTGACTTTTGGCACTTAAAGGAGGATTTTCTTAGCCTTGCACCCAAAGGAATATAAAATAGAAGGGAGAATTGAGCTCATCCTTCCTCTAGAGATAACTGGAAACTGACTTTAAAACTCTAGTTACTTTAAAGTCTTAATTATTATAGCTGCAAAAAGAATTTACAGGTAGAGGAGTTAAGTGTATAAACACATTTTATTCAATGATTGTATGAGACTTTAAGCATTGGATCCAGCTTTTGAGTTTCTATGGTCTGGATGATAGTTTTATTTGCAGACAGGAATGAATTTTATAGTTCAGTAAAATGTCTTAAGATTTTTTATTAAAACAAAGACAAAGAGAAATTAAGCTGGTGCTTAGGAATTGCTCTTTGATTTGGCGGTGCTGAGCTTTGAAAGTTCAGGCATCTTCTGAGTTAAGAGCACCAGACTTGCAAACAGCCTGCTTGTTCCTCTCTTCTGGTCCCTCCTAGACACTGTCTCCCGATAGCAGCTGAGCTGTCCTGGATGAACAGCGCCACCTAGTGACCAGTGGAGAGGGACGCATCTGACCCAAAGTCTGCACCCTCCTTCTCCCCTTCCCAAAGCATTGGTGCACACCTCATTTCTTCTCCTTCCTCTCCTTTTTTTCCCCCCTCTGCTGTTCACCATTCAGACATCAGTTAAGTCTACCTCAGGAAATCTTTTCCATGTGCAGTATTTAACAGTCTCCTAACCCTTTCTCTTTTCTTCTTTTTCTTAAAACCTGGTCAATTATGTCACCAAGAAAAGCTTTTGCTATGTGTAGTTGTCTCCCCACCCCCAAAACAGACCATGATTGGTATATGAAACAATAATTCCACACTTTAATCAAGGAGAGCAAAAGCTATTAAATTACATTTCATAGAGTCCATGTCATTGCTTTTTGAAGTCTGTTTCAGAATCCACAAATTTCTGCCTATCTCATCTGCCAAACAGCTAAATCAGGTTTGTCTAAAATGTTAGCTTTCAGGAAACATGGTGGAACTTTTTCCTAATTAGTTGTGAATGTTTTACTAAATCTATCATTACAAATAATTTTTGAGGATAATATATAGTATTTTGATGCCAGCATACATTAAATAGTCTCCATGCATAGCTTGATAAATTAACAGTATTGCTGCCAAAAACTTCACTCCAGGTACCACACATCTAACTTCAAACAAATGTTGAGAACACAGTCCAGTTGTATACTGGGGCCTTCCTCTAGCTTGTATCCCTACCCCATTGCTCTAATTGCCTCTTAATTATTTAAAGACTCAGAGATGCTTTTTCAAAATAGCATTTTCTCTGAAGCCACATGCATTCTTTGCACAGGCCTCAGAGTTCTTCTAATGAGACTGTTCCTTTTTGTGTAGGTCTTATTTTAAAAGGTAATACTTGTGAAGACTTGCCAAATTAACTAAATCAATGCCCATATCCTGAGGAATAGCCCTGAAATGAACAGCTCTTTATGGTCTGAGGCATCCTAATGGTGGGCTTATGACCTAGTTGAACCAACAGGGTTTGGGAGGAAGGTGTGGTAAGGAAAAATTTTTTCTTCACTTACTACTCAAACCACTCTGCCACAAAAGAATAAGAGACATAAATAAATAAAGTGGCATAAACCATGGAAGTTGTTTTGGAAAGTTTTTCAGCCATTCAGAAGCAGAATCAAAACTACCAGATCATGGGAATTAGCATTTCTACTTTTTTTTTTTTTTTGTCACACCAACTGGGAACCACTTTCCCCCAGTAAAGCCTGTCAGAACTTTGACACTAGACATTTACCCTGAACTCCTTGCTTCCTCCACCCCTTCGCTTAAACCACCCAAAACGAACTGAAATTTCAGCAGGATTCTCACTAAAAAGATACCTTTTTAGCTCCAACAAGTTGTTAGAATAGCAAATAGTTCAAGACTCCAGGGACCATTTTTGGATGGATTATTTAAAACCAGTTTAATTTGTAAACACTGTCCTGTTTATTGCAGTAAAGAAAGAAATGATCATAAGTCATTAGACTTTAAAAAGTCTGCTTCTGCAGATGAACAGTCCAAGTGTATCAAGTGCTTAAAGATGAATGGTAATTGCTAATATCACTTACTTGACGAAATGCAGAATATACATGTGCAGAGATGACATTACTGACCTGTTGCTGTCAGTGGTGAACACACCTTGGAATCAGATTACTTCTCATTTGCAGATGTATTACAAAGAGCCTGGGAATCAGCTTTTTCTTCTAAGTTGCTTTCCTCTAGTTTCTATAGAAATTGACGTTATTTCTATATGTAAGAGCAAGTCAGAATTTCATAATGTGAACCAATTTGAATGCTTCCATAGAGTTGGCTATAATGAAATTTGCACAAAAGTTTAGGAGCTGTTAGTGATCTCCTATTTCTTATCCCCCTAGAGGTCATTATGTAAGAAAACTCAAGTCTAAATAGGCAGAAAAGTGGAAGAGAGGATCCAGAGTTAAAAGTCACCTGTAACCTCTGAATGTTCCACCCTCTGGACTCCTCCCTCATTAAACTTACAACAATCTTTTGGCAAATTTCTGTCTTAGGAATGCAGCTCTAAATCTGACTTGAAGAGTTAAAAGACAAAACAAAAATAACCTTATAGTCCCCTCTTTAAATTCTGGGTTTAAACTCTGTTCTCTAAGAGGGGATGAAAAGTATGTCTCCACCACTATCAAGGTCTAGTTAAATTGTAAAAGGAGATTTTAAAACTACTGGTATGAAATTGCCTAGTGCACTATTTAACACTCATTTTATACGTGGATTTCGTTGCTACAAACCACGGAAAGTACATTTGGTTCAGTCCATTGATCAATCCAGTGATCATAGATTCACATACGTGTTAATACACAATGAATTTTACAGCAGAAGACTGCCTCAAAAATGTAGAATCTTCAGTGTCAATCTTAGTTTGAAAAGAACAATGAGGAATTTAAAAGTTTCTATTTTTGTTCAAATGTGTGTTAATGCTTTTCTTTCCCCCTTCTTTTCTTTTTTTAAGTTTTCAATATTTAGAATCCAATGATGATTTGCTCTTGAAACGTAGACATAGAAACAGACTTCCTAGGTCATGGTCCCAGCTCCCAAGTCCTCAGGCTTCCGCTCCAGCAGGCAGCCTTGTGTCTGTAGGCAGCACCCACTCCCCTTACTTTTGAGTTCACCTTTCTGTGTTGATACAGTTCTCCTAGTGTGCCCCTCCTTGTTTGAGCCAGTCTCCATGTTTGTCTTTATGTCTTTATGCTCATTTCTTCATTTCCTCCTCTGCTTCCCATCAGCCTCCCAAAAAGATATGGGATTATACTCCTGGAGACTGCTCTATCCTTCCTAGAGAGGATAGAAAGGTAATTCCGCTGTGCCTCCTCCGTTGGACTGTGTGTGCTCTCTAGCCTTGGTTAGTGTGAGTGTGTTGTGGGTTTGTTTTTTGGTTTTTGTTTTTGTTTTTTTCTTAAATCACTTTTTTAAAAACTTGATGCTTTTTTTTTTTTTTTTTTTTTTTTGGTTTGGTAATAAAACTTTTAACAAATTCTCTAAGACATATACTAATGTTTAGAGGTTTTTAAAGCAATTATGTGTTCTTCTGACCAATAGTATTTGTCACCATCACCACACTCTGAAAAAAGAGAAAATAGGCATTTCCTTAAAGGTAGGTTTTTATAGTTCTCTTTGGCAAGTAGAATGGCTTTTTGAAGCTCTGATGACTTCAGGATTTCCGTTTTATATGCCTAATGTTACATTCTCTGTTTTCATGTCTTCAACTAATTTCCAGTGAGCTCTCGTGTTTTAGTCATGCTATCTTGGCCATATGAAAGTATAACACTAAGAAAAAAATTCATTTTTTCTAACTTAACCTTCCATTCTTTCTCCCTTTCGTCTAAACTAAAACCTTCTTTCCCATCTTTTCTTTCTTGAACCAGACTAATCTAGACAAAGATCTCAGCCTCTGCCAGACAGAGTTAGAGGCAGATTTAGAAAAAATGGAGACGCTTAATAAAGCACCCAGTGCAAACGTGCCACAGGTATTTCCTAGTTTTTCTCATGCCATCAGTTCCTTTTCAAGCTGTGCTTTGTTTTCTTCTTTGTTCTATGGTTGTTGATGTAGTTGAGGTGACGGACAGTGATGCTGGCTATTTTAGGCTGCATGGCTTTCTGACTCCTGTTTTAGACTCCTTCCCCCACCCCTACCCAGTTCATTTTTGCTTGGTTTTCTTTTGAGCTTGGCATCTTCCTTAAAGGGGATTCTTCAAATATATGCAGAGAGGCTGCTAAACTACTCTACCTTACTCTCTTCCTCTGCTTTCCAGGGGCGACCTTTTAAGTTCCCTTCCTTCGCCTCTCTCTGCCTTCTCTGAATTTTCAGGGAGCCATTTTTGGCAGTTTCCTTGTCTTTTTTGCAGCCCTGGGAGATACCAACCTCAGAGATCAGTTTCAAAAACTCAGCAGCAGTGCTTTGGGTACCCTTTCTGTGCATGGCGCTGTCAGAGTAGTAGTGTTTGTTATTTTAAAGGTCAGAAAGTTGTCAATGAAAAATGCACTCAGAGGTCAGATGGCCTGGACACACAAAAAGAGTGTTTGAAACTGAGCCTGCATTGATATTTTAAAGGGAGCTATGTCAAAATGTGGTTTATTAAAGGGTATATGAGACAGAGTAAGAGAGAGAGAAAAAGACACCATGGCAAGTAGGTTTCCAAACAGGAAAAAACCAAATGTTCATAGAATTGCCTGGAGGGCTCCCTGACAAAACAAAAGAGACTCTTAAAAGGAAAAGATATCTTTAGAGAAGATACAAAAGGAGGTGGCTTCGCCTGCAACACCAGCAATTTGGGAGGCCGAGGCAAGTGGATCACTTGAGGTCAGGAGTTTGAGACCACCCTGGTCAACATGGTGAAACCCTGTCTCTACTAAAAATACAAAAACTAGACAGGCATGGTGGCGGGCCCCTGTATTCCCAGCTATTTGGGAGGCTGAGGCAGGAGAATCGCTTGAATTCGGGAGGCAGAGGTTGCAGTGAGCTGAGATCACATCTCTGCACTCCAGCCTGGGTGACAGAGCAAGACTCTGTCTCAAAAAAAAAAGATACAGAAGGAATATGGAGCTGAGGAGGCCAGGAAGGTCCACAAACCATGACAGGAAAAGTGGAAACTGCTGATGGACCCATACCACACTTAAGCAGAACGGAGACGAGGGGAGTCAGATCTCCAGCCCCAGTGACTTGGGCGCAAAAGAAGTTATGAGAGCATCAGAGACTCAAACCAGGGAAGGGGTGAAGAGACCGGGGATTTGGCCAAGGGGTCTGGGATAAGAGAGTCAGGAGCCAAGGAGCTGCAGGTTGCTTGAGGGTGTTAGGAATTGGGAATCCAGAGACAGCAGAGCGTGAGGAAGCCAGCAGGGCCAGGGGTTAGGCTCATACTCTCCCTCAGCACTTGAAGGAGCCACCAGAGGCACTGCACACATGGGTGAAGCAGACAGGTGATGGGTGGGGCAGGCGGCGGGGGAGGGTTAGGGGCTGAGTTTCCAATTAGGGTGAAGGGACCAGATTAGCCACTGTGGAACTGAAAGTCCCAGGTGAGAAGAGATCACAACTAGTCCTGGAGTGAGAATAGTGACTGTGGCTGTGGTGAGAGCCCATGCTGGGTGTGCCAGCGTGCAGTGAGGCGGACAGATGCAGGCCAGGTCACTGAGGATGTTGCAGTGGGACAGTTTAACTGGTGTGAAGAGCAAAGAATTGAGGGATGGGATTCAGACGAAGACAACGTTAGGGTTTTGGCCAGGCAGCTGGAAGAATGAGGATGTGAGCACGTCACAGAGGAAAGCCGGGAAGAAGATCAGGGCAGAGGCAAGGTGAGGGAGTTGGCTTTAGGTAATGACCTTTGAGGTGTTGGTTGGGTGTCATGTAGGGAATATCCGGTAGGCAGTTGGAACTTTAAGACTGGGGTTCTTGCAGGAGGCATGGGCTTAAGATGGGGATTGGAGTCACCTGAGGAGAGGCGATGGTTAAACTCTGGGAGTAGAAGAAGACACCCAACTAGGGAGTAGATGGAGTAGATGAAAGACTGAAGAGGGAATTGTGTTGAGAGAAAGGATGTGAAACCAAGGACTACCCATGGGGACGTTGGGTGACGTGGAACAGTAGAAGGGGAGAGGGAGAGAAAGGAGAGTTCCCAGAAGCAGAGGGAAAAGCGAGTGGTGGAGCAAGAGGAGAAAGTGTGAGATCTTCCCAGAGGTCCAGAAAGGTGGACTCCCAGGAAGGTCAGTGGATGTGCTGACTAAGATGTTTCCAAAGGCTTTGGAGGTTGCTGGGTGAGTAGTTCATGGCAGTTAGAGTATACGGCAAAGAATCGGGAGCCTGCAGAGGTATAGCACTGAGTGAAAAGATGTGGCCATGGGAGGAAGGAGGGGAGGGGAGTGTTCCCAGAGGATTCTACAGGGTCAAAGTTTTTTCAAGGTGGAAGACCAGACAGGACAGGTGTTCAGAGGTAGGAGACTCAAGAAGGAGAGGATGGGCAGGCAAGACAGTGCAGCCATGAGGGCTGGAGGATGGATGTGGAGGTAAGAGGGGTGTGCTTTCTGAGGAATAATGGGGGTGGCGTGGGGTACAGTCCTCATCGCGGAGCAGAGGGGCCCTCAGAAATGAAAGCACACAAGCCCACCAGGTTTCAGCAGGCAGGGGGCTAGTGGGTGAGTTTGCCTGTTCTTCCCTGTCATTTCCTTTTCTCTCTTTCACAATCTCTTCCTTTTCTTTCTCTCCTTTCCTTAAATGTCTCTTCTCCAAATAATTAGTTTTTCTTAAAATGGTCATTATTAGAGATAAGGGCATTATTTAAGGTAGAAGTATCTTTAAAATTAACCTTTGCATTGATTTATTCAACTACTACCTTATTTTTAAAAACAAGCATGTCAAAGCCTTTGCATTTTTCTCTCAAAGACAACAGAAACCCTAAACTACAGAATTATGTTGCTTTTTCTCTGCATGTAGCTCTTGGTTGTTTTCTTCGTTTTGCGTGGTGCCTGGTAATTTTATAAAACATTCCCTTATTCATGCCGAAATGGTCATTAATAGGGTTGGTGAAATTGCAAATCTCCCCATTTCGGCACTCCTAAATTTGCAGGCATACACAAGTTATCTAAATACAGCGTGGTATTTTAAAATACGCTTTTGTACATTCTGGACCTAAAGTGTTGGGTGACCCTCTCTCTGGATGTGGCATTTGGGGTGCATGAAGGGATCTGCAGTGGGCTCAGAGGGGGTCTGAGGGCTGTGGAGAAGCTGGTGGAGGATGTGCTGTCCATGTCACTAAAGCATGTTGGCCCACGGTGGGCCGTCACCTAGTGACCTGTGACGGAAGATAAGTATGAGCCAGGAGGCCTTCTCCTGACCCACCCAGAGGGCCTTGGCTGCATCCACTGGAAGGCAAAAAATTAGGAAGGCCCACCTGCCCATACAGTCTCCTCCCAGAGAAAGAGCACCACCCTCCACCAGCACTGAAGACCTTTTCCATCCAGCCCCCGTGACTTCCAGAGATCCTGATCTAAACTAGGAAAAGAAATTGACCTCTCTCTTTTTCCTCTTGACTTGAAACATATGAGTCAAAATAAATCATTTACATTATTATTTTTTCTTCTTTTTTTTCTTTTTTGGACATTTACAGAGCTCAGCCATCAGCCCCACTCCGGAAATTTCTTCAGAGACTCCTGGATAGTAAGTTGCTATTTTATTTTGTTTACATTGCTTACTATGTTAAATGTCAGAAATGGGAAGAGAGAAGCTTATGTTTTGGACCCAAAGTGTGTTTTGTTTGTATCAGCCTAATGGCTCTGAATGATGTACAGTTTGGTGATAAGAAGAGATCTAATAATAGTCTTCAAATTATTTTTCTTCTGTTCTCTCCTCTTCCAAATTAATTTTGTGATGATTTGTATTACCTTTCATGAACTTTCCCCATTTCGGCATATTTACCTTTAGAATGGGAGTTTATTTGTCTAAGTTTAGAATCAAAGTTCTTGCCTGGCATGGTGGCTCATGCCTGTAATCTCAGCACTTTGGGAGGTTAAGGCAGGAGGATCACTTGAGCCCAGGAGTTCAAGACCAGCCTGGGCAACATAGACGCTGTCTGTACCAAAAAAAAAAAAAAAAAAAAAAAAAAAGCTGGGTATGGTGGTATGCACCTGTAGTTCCAGCTACTTAGGAGGCTGAGGCAGGAGGATCATTGAGGCTGCAGTGAGCTGAGATCGTACCACTGCACTCCAGTCTGAGTGAAAGAGCTAGACTGTGTCCCAAAAAAGAAAGAAAAAAAATCTCATTTGCTGGTTCTTGTGGGGAGGTGAGTGACTGAGACAGGCCACATCTGGTGTAAAGACTGGGGGAGGGGGCCAGGTGCAGTGGCTCACTCCTGTAATCCCAGCATTTTGGGAGGCCGAGGCAAGTGGATCACCTGAGGTCGGGAGTTTGAGACCAGCCTGGCCAACATGGTGAAACCCTGTCTACTAAAAATACCAAAATTAGCCAGGCATGGTCCCAGCTACTCAGGAGGCTGAGGCAGGAGAATCACTTGAACCTGGGAGGCGGAAGTTGCAGTGAGCCAAGATTGCGCCACTGCACCCCAGCCTGGGTGACAGAGTGAGATTCCATCTAAAAAAAAAAAAAAAAAAAGACCAGGGGAGGGAGGGGCCGAGAGGGGGCTAATTTACCTGATTCTCACATAGACGGGCATCTGTTTTCCTGTGTCAGTTCTTTGGACTCTGTCTGGATGATGCATGCATACCCCGCTCCTTCGTGGGGTGCCACCAGCCTCTTCCCCCTGCCAAACCATCCTGAATCCTATAGTAGGAAGAGAATCCTGTAGCCTTTCTCAGCATTTTGCTATGAAGCTGTTATCCCAGCTGAAAATGTTCAGTGCTACCCTCACCTCCTGTTCTACACGTGTTAAATAGCAAACATTTTAGCTTGTATAGATAAGCCCTCGTGGAGCCTTCCTGTACCCAGGCTCACGTTAGTACCTCTATGGCCCTTACTTCTGTTGCTGTATACCTGAGTTATACTCTTGTATTTTTATAATTGCTAGTGTATTATAAACTCCTCAAGGGCAAGGCCCCAGTCTTCACAGTGCCTGGTGCACCCAATGAATTTAGGAAAGGAGCTTGTTCTGGTAGGAGCTTTTCTTATTTTGTCACCATCACATCTGTGTCTTGTTCTTTGAAATATGACAGTGAGGGGAAGACACCCCTATTACCTATTCTAGTAGGGTTGGATAAATCCACAATGAGCAGAGTTGCTGAGTGTATAAGTTTTTTTTGACAGATACTGTGGTCTCTGGGACATATCCTACCTACATTGCTGGAGAACGTGCTTTACAGGAAGAGTTTCATTTGAAAGTCAGCAGGGATTTGGGTATTTGGGTGGAAAAATGGAAAAACTCTCATCTTTTTAGGGTAGTGATCAAAAGCTCTAGCTAGATCCATCGTGTTAATTTTTCTTCTATAAATATGTATGTTTCATGATTAATATACCCAGGAGCGTAAGAAGAAATTAAGAAGACATATTAAGATAGCAGCTAGAGAAGCACTGCCTTAGGGGACAGTTCCCGCCTTGAAGAAGGACTGGTGTAAAGTCTCTTGCATTCACTGTGGGGTTGGTGACTAAGTCACCAATATGACAGGTGTCAGGGCTCATGTGTAGCATCGGGACCCATGTCCCCCACTCTGGCTCTGCAGCTTGCTCCCTTTTAAAGAGCTTCCAATTGAGCCAGGCCTTCAGCTCTAAAAATGACAATAAGTCACAGGTCCTCTAGGTCCTAGAGATGTGCCTTCAGAGGTGAAGCCCACCAGATGACCCTAGGCTACCTGCAGATAAAGGATGTCCTCAAGGCCACAGCTCCAAGCAAACTCTCCTTGGTCCCCCCAGGCCACCTCTTTATCCTCAGCTTGTCACTTTGGCAGTCCCGACTGCCTGTATTAACCCTGCTGCCTGCTCCCCTCCTTTACCTCCTCACCTCCATCCCCCAAAACTACACAAGACAGAAAGGGCTTCATGGGACAGCTGGCTGAGGGAATTCCCTAGCTCTACTGGATCCAAGGCACTAAGCTCTGCATTCTAATAGGAATGTAGATATAGTCCCTTAATAGTTTTGGGACAAAACACACACACACACAAGTAAGGTTAGTAAATGAAAAGGCAAAGTGGCAAATGCCACCACAGGCAGTCAGGAGAAAGGAGCACAGGCGTTGAATAACACCATTTTAACAATTTATCAGGCATTTACTATGTGCCAGGTCCTGTGCTTGGTATTTTATCTACCTTACCTCATTTAATCTTCTGAACATTCCAAGATGAGGCATTATTTTTAATCCCCATTTTATAGATGAGGAAATAGGCACATCAAAGCAGTGTAATGCCGTAGTTCCTCAGCAGGTTCAGGGCAGAGCCATATCCAGGTTAGGAACAGTGAAGCTCTAGACCAAGGCACTGGGGTTGACAGTAAACTCTCATGTGCTCCATACTGATTCAAAATTTGGTAATAAGTTAGCGGAAGATATACTAAGGTTTGATGTTTTTGAGCTATTAAAAAACAATTTAGACCTGGCATGGTGGCTCACACTTGTAATCCCAACACTTTGGGAGGCCAGGGTGGGGGGATCACTTGAGGCCAAGAGTTCAAGACCAGTCTGGGCAACATGGCAAAACTTCCTCTTTACAAAAAATACTTTAAAAATTAGCTGGGCTTTGTGGTGCATGCCTGTAGTCCCAGCTACTCGGGAGGCTGAGCTGGAGGACTGCTTGCCCGGGAAGCGGAGGTTGCAGTGAGCCAAGATCACACCACTGCACTCCAGTCTGAGTGATAGAGTGAGACTCTGTCTCAAGAAGAAACAAAAAACAACCTTAACCCCTGCCAACAATTTAAGAAACCATTTATGACATTGAGTTAGCAGGATTGGAGGGTACTAATGTAAGCTGATTAAAAGAGCAAATTGTTTTCAGACACTCTGAATGTGCATGAAGACATTCAATCTGTTAATTTACCAAGAATTCTTATTTATATCACTGAAAATAGGTCTTCAAAGTCTCTGTTTTTCAGCTCTCATGAAATACTTGGCAGGAATAAATGAGTTGTTTCCTCCTACTATTCTCCCATTTGGGGATTTTTCAGTAATCGGGCTTGGTTTTCCCCCAGTTTATCCAAATGAGTAAGATTTTCTTATATCTGAAATTGGTGAGGAACCAGCCTAAGTGGGGTGCCTGACACAAAGGAAAGCTTACAGTAAATGTTTGCTCAATGAATGGATGGATCTATAAATCTTAATTAACCGAAATCCAACTTGGTTAGCACTGAGGCAGGCAGCTTGTAAGTTGAATGTAGCCGTTTTCACTGGTTGGACAGGAATGATGGGTAGGCAGAAACATTGGTAGGACTTGACCTTAACCCAAAGAATGAAGAAGGAGTAGTCACAGGTGGCCCAGGTTCACCGTTTTGTGGCAACTGGAGAAGTGATGGCGTTGTTTTAAGTCCACTTTAATATCTTGGACAGACTTCAGTTGAGAATTTTATTAATTAACCCTGATTACATATGATAATATTAAAAGAACTGGGAATGGAGAGGAATTCACCCATAGTCCCAGTATCCTAATACAACTACAAGTCCTTGCCTTCTATATATATATTTTTTATAGTTAACATCACAGTGTGTGTCCAGTTTTGTACTTTATTTTCCTAGTATTTCAGATCTATAAATCAGTAGTCTTAACTACTCATTATTTTCATTTCAATGTATTTCAGCGTTAACTTCTTTGCCTAACCAAAGAGCTTTACTCTATTTGACCAGCAGGTGGCACTCAAGAACAAGCAGTTCTTCTCTACATGGTGAGGGTAGACTAGCAAACACTTTTTCCCTTTAATCTGATTTGAGAACAAAACACAGATAATAACCTGAAGAACTGTATGAAACAGCAGAGGTCCTCCTGCTCTTTACAAATGTGTCAGAAATCTGTATGCATGTAGGCATTTAATTTTATAGAATCATTTATTCTACTAATATTTATTGAACAACCACGCAAGGCACCAGACATGCAAAGATTAAGCAGATAAACTTCCTGCCCTCAAGGGGTTCCAGGTGTAATAGGGGAGACAGATTTGTAAATAACCAGAGTCCAGTGGGGTAAATGCAATGATGGAGCCCAGGAGGGAGGAGTGAGCACCTATTGTTCTGTGGAGGGAGAAAGGTTAAACTTTATAGAGAAGCTGCAAATCAAATGTGAATAACAATATCATCATAAATATAATGTTTTTCATGCAGTACAAAAGACTATAAAATGAAACTTCTAGAGGATTATCTAGACTCCCTCCTGCAAAGCCACCGTTAACAACAGTTAGGTTTTTTTTTCTTCTTCTTGAAATAAGTAAATAATTTTGAATGGTGAATGTAAGCTTTGTGAGGCTGGAACTTTGTGTCTGTTCTGTTGCCTGTTTATGCTCAGTAAATATTTGTTGACCAAATAAATGAGCAGTAGAATGACATGATGAGGTCTTTTCTAGACAGAGATGACTGGAGGGCGTCAGGGCTGCAGACTCGGGGAGCAATGTGTGTTTGTTGTACAGTTGTAGGTGAGCGATGATAAGGCGGGAGGTGGAGGGCAAAGGGATTAATGTGAGCTGGGTCCAGGACAGGGAAGAAGCAGGACTTGATAACTGATTAGGCTTAAGGAGCAAGGAGAGGGAGAAGGGGACCGATTTCCTGAGCTTTCTGGGTTAGGCGATGGATGATGGTTTGGGACATGTTGAGTTTAGGATACCTGAGAAACATTCAGATGGATGTCTAGAAGGCAGTTGAATGTATGTGTCTAGAGCTCAAAAGAAGTGTCTGTGTACATAACAGATTTGCAGGTGGATTTTTGTACAATCTCCCCATGCCTATTAGTTTTGCAAGTGAAAGAAATTGAGGCCAAGAGAAACAGACTGCAAGTTTTTCAACAAGAATGGGTTTGCCTCCACTGATCCACATTCCTTGCTGGAGTCAAGTGGGAATCCCAGTCTCCAGGACTCTGTCCACTGCCTCCAGAGCCTGCCCATTAGCACAATTGGAAATAGTTGGCCCTAGGATAATTGCTCTGTTCTCTCACTTTATTCTTCCAGCAAGTGTGTTTTTGTTGAATCCCCTTGAAACTCAGCAGCCAGCTCTGCATCTTAGCCAGAGGCTGAATTCTCTGTGCTAGCTCTTCTTGCTTGCTCTTCCTGAACCAAAATCTGGCTTAATCAAGGCTGCTCAGAGCTGAGCTTCTGAACTTAACTTGTTTGGTTAAGTACTCAGCTGCTATTCCTGATTGGGCCTTTCTCAACCAGCTGAGGGGATAAGGCGGCTTCTCTCATCCTCTCTGGTACCCTTGAACAGAGCAAGTACTCTGTGACCTTGGGCAAAGGACTTTGACACTCTAGTCTTCAGTTTCCCCTTTTGTACGGCGAAACAAATGGTCTCTCTTCAACATTAGAAGTGCTGATGGATATGATACACTTAAAAACATTGTTGTGGCCGGGCACGGTGGCTCACGCCTGTAATCCCAGCACTTTGGGAGGCCAAGGTGGGCAGATCATGAGGTCAGGAGCTCAAGACCAGCCTGGCCAACATAATGAAACCCCGTCTCTACTAAAAATACAAAAAAAAAAAAAAAAAATTAGCCGGGTGTGGTGGCAGGCACCTGTAGTCCCAGCTACTTGGGAGGCTGAGGCAGGAGAATCACTTGAACCCGGAAGGCAGAGGTTGCAGTGAGCCGAGATCACGCTACTGCACTCCAGCCTGGGCGACACAGCATTGTTGTAGAGCTCTTAGGTATTGTTTTTAAATGAGGAGTGCCTCGGTTTCAAAATGTTGCACATCTGGAAAAAGCATGTTTTGTTAGCTTTGGTATCAGAAAAACAATTGGCTGTGGCAAATCCATTCTGAGAGATTTCCTGAGTGCTGGTTTATCGTTCTGGTAGGAAGCAGGGAAAAATGGTGATAATGGGTGGAATAAGGCCAGAGAGTGAGGTGGCTGAGGGGTTGGGGTAGGGTGAGATCTGACCATTGGTGAAGTAGAGCAGAGGTATGAGGTCAGGCAGCCAGTTATGGCCAAGAGTCATGACAGAACAAAGTTATTAGGAACTTAGGAAGATGACTTAGAAGTTCTGGCCAGGCCAGGTGTGGTGGCTCACTCCTGTAATCCCAGCACTTTGGGAAGTTGAGGTGGGTGGATCACCTGAGGTTAGGAGTTCAAGACCAGCCTAACCAACATGGCGAAACCCCGTCTCTACTAAAAATACAAAAATTAGCCGGGCGTGGTGGCGCACGCCTGTAGTCCCAGCTACTCGGGAGGCTGAGGCAGGAGAATCACTTGAACCCAGGAGGCAGAGGTTGTAGTGAGCCAAGATGGTGCAACTGCACTCCAGCCTGGGCGACAGAGTGAGACTCTGTCTCAAAAAAAAAGTTCTGGCCAAAGCTGAGGCAATTCAAAGGATAGCAGGCACAGCAGAATGGAAGCTGTTGTCAGTCACTCTGTTAAAAGAAAAACTTTAGACAAATTAAATTTAGCAGATTTATTTAAGGTATAGAAGGATTTATGTTCCAGCAGCCCTCAGAACCAGAGGCAGTTCAGAGAGCTTCACCCAGCAACATGGGCAGGCAGCATTTATAAACAACAAAAGACAGTGAGTACAGCTACAGCTGGATTGGTTGCAGCTCCACAGTTGCCTGTTTGGGCATTTATATAGACATGGGCTGATCAGTTGGTAGCCTGGGATTGGCTGAAGCTTGGCTGCTGTGATTGGCTGAGACTCAGCTACTTGTTATAAGAGCATACTTTTAGATTGTAGTTTGTTTACATAGTTAGGTTGCAGAAGAATAGGAACTCAAAGTATGGAGGCAGCCTCAAGCCAATTTTAGTTTACTGCTCTCCAATGCTGAAGGAGGTGTGGTAGCCCCAAACCAGGGTGGGCGGGGCTTCAGACACCGTACCTTCAAAAGAGACCTCAGTCACCACAACTGTTGGTCAGCAAGGATAAAGGACATCTATTCATGGATGTTTTTGCTGTTGGGGTTATACAAAAAGAGGAAACATAGCATTAAACTGAAGGGCAAAATCAGAAAATGCAACCAAAGGGAAGAGGGTGGATAATGAATAGGAAATTTAGAAAAGGGACATATTTATTTTTAATTAGGAAATTCAAAATTATAAGCCAGTTTAAATCAACTCACATTTATTTAAATTGGCATATGGTGCCGCAGCCTTGCAAGCTACCCTCAGGTTCTTCCAACTCCTCTAAGTAAAGAGGAAAAGCATTTGACCCCCACATCTAGGCCAGAGTGAATGAAGAGGGCCCTGGGGGAGCCCTGACCCCCATCCTCTGCAGTCCCTTGAAATAGGGTGGGTAAAGCCCTAAGCCCGAGGTGGGTACAAGGTGAGACTCAGTAAGTGGCAGCTCTGTGAGGAGATTGTCAGTGCCAGAAGCAATAGTAGTGCTCAGGGAACTTTATTATTCTAAGGTGGAGATGTGGTATTCTACCAGAGTCCCCACCTCGTTTCCGTTGCTGACTTCTGCATCTGGTGCCACTCATCTTAGGGGTGTATATATGGTGGGTAACACTCAGCGGTGATGGTGTATAGGGAGCTGGCGCATCCCTCAGCTCCCCTCTGGTTCCCGTAGTGTGCAAGCCACTGCCTTCTTAGTTGTAGGGAAATGTTGTATCTATCAATAAAACAGGAGCTGAAGGTTGGGCCCAGTGGCTCATGCCTGTAATCCCAGCACTTTCGGAGGGCAAGGTGGGAGGATCACTTGAGGCTAGGAGTTCAAGACCAGCCTGGGCAACATAGCGAGACCCTGTCCCTACAAAAAAATAAATTAATAAGCAGTGAAATAAAACAGGAGCTGAGAGAGAATATTATCTGTGTAGTACTCAATGGCCTGGTTCAAGTTCCAGCCCTGCCATCCTGCTAACCTGCCTACTTTGATACGTTACTGAATCTCTCAGTGCCATGTTTCCTCATCTGAAAAATGGCAGAAGTAGGATTGTTAGGATTGAAGTGAGAATGACCAATAGGCACAGTGCCTGCCATGTAGGATGCTCACCAAGAGGCGTGTAGAGTTGTTTTTGTTGTCATTATCAGTGACCATGGGGACTCAGAGGCTGCAGTTATGCACAGAAAGAAAGGCCAGTTTCCCGAAATGTAAAAGCATCACATTATTCATCATTGCTGGATGAGTAGAGGGAAATATAGCTGGACAGATGTGTGATCGAGCAGTCACAGTTTGTGGCCCCTGTAGAAGCTAGGTGGCGGGAATATGGGTGTTCACTCTGTAATTCTTTAAGCTGTTCTATATGTTAGTTGATGTTCACAATGAAACAGAGGGATGAAGGAATTCCACCTAGCAATGGGTCTTCAGAGCTGAAAAATCTATTTTGATACCAGTTACCTGAGTTCGGTAGGAATAAAAGAAGCCCAGCAGAAGCCTATGTGGTTCTCCGGGACAGGAGTCATTCACTTAACTGAGAAATGTGTGTGTGTGTGTGTGTGTGTGTGTATGTGTGTATGCACGTGCATGTCTGTGCATGTACGTGTCTGTTTGTGTGCGTGTGTGTGTGTGAATGACAGTGTGTTAGTGGCAGGCATAGAAAAGTGGGATTAGGAGAAGGGAGGGACTCGGTGAGTAAGTACCCTTAATTTTTTTTTTTCTGTGCCTCACCTCATTCCAAAAGGAATTTGTGGTAACTTGCAGAAATACCTTGATTTTAACAAGATAAAAATAAATGGAGGCTATAAATGAGCAATCATTTATGTTCATACTGCATGTCATGTCATAATCTTCTGAACACAAACTTTGAAAGAAGTGAGTGCAAATGTGGCTGTGACACTAAGAGCCCATAGAATCCCAGGTTCCAATTTCACTTGGTCACTGATTTTCCTGGATACCCAAGACAGTTGGGCCTCCCCCTTTCATTGATGATTTTAATATTCCAAATGCTTACGAAGAATAACCCAGAAAAATAATCCAGGTAGTGGACTTGGAGTAGCTGGCACTGCCTGGCTACATGACAGAGGCACCCCTCATGTCCTCGACTGCACCATCTTGCGTGCAGCCATTGGGTCCTCCTGCACTCCCCTGTGTGTGATCTTCCCCCTGTTCTTCCCTATCCTTCCTCCAACCCTTTTTCCCCAGGCGGCGGCGTTCCACAGAATTTTTCTTTTAAAGCGCAAATGCAGCCATTTCAGTTAGAGAACTTTGCTATTTGGGCAAGATTCCTGAGCATTCGGGGCTCCATGGGCCTGTCTGTAGAAATGTGTGTCTAAAAAGAGCACTCTTTAGAAAGGACAGTTGTTGATTAGGATGCCGGCTGTATTTCTTGTCCTCAGCAGGTAATGTGCTGTTTGAAAAATGTTAAAAGCACTAACTCCTATTCTTACCTTTATTTTTTCCCTTTTCTCTCTTTCTTTCAAAATTACCTGTTCATAGTATATATTCTTCCAACTTCCATGCAGTGAAGAGGGAATCAGATGGGGCTCCTGGGGATCTCACTAGCTTGGAGAATGAGAGACAAATTTATAAAAGTGTCTTGGAAGGTGGCGACATCCCTCTTCAGGGCCTGAGTGGGCTCAAGCGACCATCCAGCTCGGCTTCCACTAAAGGTAATTAACTGGGTGAAGCCTGCAAGGCCTCCATCTCCCATCCACCTCCATTCACTGAGCGTCGGCCGTGGTGAA
This sequence comes from Macaca mulatta, assembly GCF_049350105.2. Lineage (NCBI taxonomy): Eukaryota > Metazoa > Chordata > Mammalia > Primates > Cercopithecidae > Macaca > Macaca mulatta. The sequence goes on along the minus strand of NC_133414.1, from coordinate 107,374,642 downwards.
CCTCCAGCAATGGGGATTAGTCGTGCCTTGTTCAGACCCACATCCAGGCCTCAGAGCCCTCTTAAATTCCCTCCCCTATTTTCTTACCGGCCATTTTTCTTTCTGGTTTTAATAGTTTCTGTTCCTTTGACACCCCCAACCTTGCTCTCCTTGAAGATTTCTCTCTCTCTCTTTCTCTCTCTCATTCTAATTACCTTTTCTTAGAAATTAGCTGAGCTTTAGCCATTCCTAACTCTAGCAGGGTAGGCATTTTTTGTTGTTGCATCCTTGCACCTGCTTTGCAGCACAGATTATTTTGCTTCCGGACATCGACTGGAAATTTTTTAAAAGCCCTTATGACAAATGAGCATGTTACCTTTCCTTTTTCTTTTTAGCAGCTTTCAGCTTTAACCTAATGGGTCTATTTATTTTATTCTGCATGCTTACCAGTGGATCGTAAAGGTGGGAATGCTCACATGATTTCTTCATCTTCAGTCCATAGCCGAACGTTTAACACTAGCAATGCGTTAGGCCCTGTGTGTAAGCACAAGAAGCCCCTGTCAGCTGCGAAAGCCTGCATTTCGGAAATCCTTCCTTCCAAATTCAAACCCAGGCTCTCGGCTCCCAGCACTCTTTTGCAGGAACAAAAGAGTATCCTCTTGCCCTCAGAGAAGGCTCAAAGCTGTGAGAACCTTTGTGTTTCCGGTTCTTTGAATGATTCCAAAAGAGGCCTCCCGCTCCAAGTGGGAGGGAGCATTGAGAACCTGCTCATGCGCTCCCGACGGGATTATGACAGCAAGTCGAGCAGTACCATGAGCCTCCAGGAGTACAGCACCAGTGGCAGGAGGCCCTGCCCTCTCTCAAGAAAGGCTGGGATGCAGTTCACGATGCTTTATCGGGACATGCACCAGATCAACCGAGCTGGCCTCTTCCTGGGCTCCATCTCCTCCTCCTCGAGTGTGCGGGATCTTGCCTCCCACTTTGAAAAGAGTAGCCTGGCATTGTCCAGGGGTGAGCTGGGCCCCAGCCAGGAGGGCTCGGAACACATCCCCAAGCACACCGTCTCTTCCCGCATCACCGCTTTTGAGCAGCTGATTCAGCGGTCCCGTTCCATGCCATCCCTGGACCTGTCCGGCAGGCTGAGCAAGTCTCCCACACCTGTGCTGTCCCGGGGCAACCTGACCTCAGCCCGCTCGGCCGAGTCCCTCCTTGAGTCAACTAAGCTCCGTCCCAAGGAGATGGATGGGATGAACTCCAGTGGGGTCTATGCCTCCCCAACATGTAGCAATATGGCGCACCATGCCTTGAGCTTCAGGGGCCTTGTGCCTTCTGAGCCCCTCTCCACCTGCTCTGATGACCTGGACCGCTGTTCAAATATCTCCACTGACAGCAGAGAAGGCAGTAGCAGCAGCGTTCACGGAGATTTCCCCAAACATCGCCTCAACAAGTGCAAGGGCACCTGCCCGGCCTCATACACTCGCTTCACCACCATCCGGAAGCATGAGCAGCAGCAGACCTCTAGACAGCCCGAGTGGCGCCTGGATTCCAGAGGGGACAAGAGCACCCTCCTCAGGAACATCTACCTAATGAGCCCCCTTCCTTTCCGGCTGAAAAAGCCCCTCCACCACCACCCCAGACAACCTTCTCCTGGTGACTCCTCAGGCCTCCTGGTAGGCCAGAAGCCAGACCTCCCCAGTCAGCCCCATCAGGACCGGCCCCCTTCTGGGGGGAAGCCCGTGGTTCCCACACGCCTGTCTTCCCGACACACCATGGCCAGGCTTAGCCGCAGCTCAGAGCCCTCTCAGGAGAGACCCACGGCCCTGGAGGACTACCCAAGGGCCATTAATAATGGAAACTCCGTGCCATACTCAGACCACAGCCTGGACAGGAACAACAACCCACAAAGTGAACTGGCACCATCCCGCGGAGGTGGCATTTTGTGTGTTTGCCTAGTCTCACCTGCCCGTCCCTCCACTTTGCTTGCATTATCCCTTCCTCCTCTGTGCCCTTGGTGCTCATTTTCTGGTCTGTCCTTTGTTTTCTGTTTGTTTTGCTTGGCAATTAATCATGGCTCATAGTGGCTGCACTTCTTTAAAAACAAAGCCCCCATGTCATTTAGACTAACCACCAAACTGTGTTTCGAAAGAAAAATTGGCCGTTTAGCTCAACTGAGAAATGTGTTCATTTGAACTCTTGAACCCCTTGCTGTTTGTACCAATCCCCAACATATCCCGTGGTTTTTTGAGAGGCAGCCTCTCTCAATGGCCCTATATGTGTGTGAGTGTGTGCCTTGTCCCTATAAGGTCCTGCACGCCTCTTTGTTAGGGAAACTTTACAAAGAAAGTTCTCTCATTTTGCTCACCTTTTGCCTTCTGAGTAGTTTTCTTTGCATTAAAGTAGTTGACAAATAAATCCAAAAAATGGGGCAGGGGGTGGAATTTTTTTTTTTCCTTCAGAATTCGACCATTGATCATTGATCAAGAATGACTTTAAAATTTTGATATTTATAATAGATGAAAGGTGAACTATTTTCCCAAGCTGGTTTCCAGCGAAATCTTTGCCTGTTTTAACTCTACTTTATTGTTTTAAAGATTCAGAATCGCCAAGACATTTTATACCAGCTGATTACTTGGAATCCACAGAAGAATTTATTCGAAGACGTCATGATGATAAAGAGGTAAATCCCATCTTTTAAATCTCTTAGCTTTTGCTTGGAAAAATGTATGAAGAAAATAAAGATTCTAGACATCTGTCAGAGAGGTGACATGGTCTAGCAATTGGAGACAAAAATTGAGGCTTTCACAAGTGATTTTTTTTATATGACATAGGCTCAATGTCATATAAAAAAAATCACTTGTGAAAGCCTCAATTTTTGTCAACTTATTATTATTTTTTTTTTTTGGTCGACTTTTCCAAAAAGTAGGACTGATTTCCCCACAGGCACTAGGTTATAAATGCCAAGTCCAGCCAGCACTGCTGCATGGGAGATACAGAAAGAGATTGTCCACTGCTGTACTTAATGCCCTGTAAGCTGGAAACCAGAGTTCGCTCTTTCATCCCCCCTCAACCCCACGCTTGATAATCCCTAAGGAAATCCGCCTGCATATTTCTCCAATACTGCCCACCCCTCTGTTGGCACAAAGCATTGTTCAAATTGAGAAGGGTGCAATAGGAGAAAGGAAAATGAAAAATAGTAATGACCTTGATACATTTTATAAAACAATTTGAGGAAGTTGCCTATAACTCTGTTGCCTTCAATTCAGAAGAAGGCAGATACACCAAGAAATGCTGGAAAACCCCAGCCAAGAACTTCAAAATGTGGATATTTTCTGGTAGCTACTGAAATGCCTGTCCTGCCATGGGGTGACTGGCAGGGCCTGGGAAAGAGCCCCTTTTCTCGGGGATTTGGGAAGAGGTAATTCTTTGTATCAGTCAAATGGGCAAAATCACAAGCTTCTGCTGGGATAAAGCATTGTGATGATACATGCTTTCTGGGCCTCACATCCCCAAGAAAAAAGTCCTAGAGATTAAACAAGCTCCCGAGCCCATATTCCTGAAATGAATTAAGAGATGGAAAAATCACATTGACCTGGTAGGAGTCGGGGAGGGAGTGCATGTGTACACAACTCTGTCCCATTCACGTTCAAGTCTGAAGCCCTTTTTCTCTGTTGTTATGCCTTGTTGAGTAGTTCCAGAGTTTAGGTGGGGTTTCCTGAAGGATTTAGGATAAGGCTGACTTGGGGACCAGTGGGATGATGATAATTATTGCCACCAGATGGCGAAACAAAAGACAAAAATAAAAGCACCATGGCCAGGCGCGGTGGCTCATGCCTGTAATCCCAGCACTTTGGGAGGCCAAGGCAGGTGGATCACTTGGGCAGGAGTTTGAGACCATCCTGGCTAAAACGGTGAAACCGCATCTCCACTAAAAAAATACAAAAAAATTAGCCGGGCGTGGTGGCGGGCGCCTGTAATCCTAGCTACTCAGGAGGCTGAGGCAGGAGAATCGCTTGAATCCGGGAGGCACAGGTTGCAGTGAGCTGAGATCGCACCACTGGGCACCAGCCCAGGCGACAGTGCGAGACTCTGTCTCAACAAAAAAAAAAAAGAAAGAAAGAAAGTTAAACCGCTGTACCTCTCCCCATCTCCGGGCACAATTGAACAGTATTCAATAAGAAACTTGCACCTGTCCATGGAAAGAAACAAGATAAAGCATCTGATGTACAGTTATTTATTGTAATAACTCACTAATGATGAGTATCCATCAGGCCATAGAGCAGATTCATTTCTATAGCTCTTTGTTAAATATTTCCTGCCACAAGATACAAGATTCCCATGTATGTAGGCCGGGGCTGCTATGATGAAGGAAGATGAAATTCCATGTTAGTAATATAAGCCCTAGTCTCTGACCTAGAAGGTTCTATGGGACAATTCTTGCCTACCACATGGGAGGTGTAGTTTATCTAGTGGCTTAGCAATGGATATATTAGAACTTACATAAGAAGGCGAGCAGTTGTCTCCTGAATAACACTGGCTCATAGATCCTTAAAAGTTTTGTGTCTTTATCCATGGTTTTTGGCTTATCTGGTTAAACTACAGTGCTGAGGGACTTACTAAGGTCAGATTAAAGTACTGGATTGGGAGCTTTGCCCCATTTGATGTCCACTTCCACTGATTATGTTTAACTCCAGCCAGAACACAAGGGGCCGTGAGTAAGAACTGTGGCAGTCTCAAGCATCACTCCATTCCCATGGCTACAGAAGCAGCTCACACTTCCCAGCTCGCGGGATGTCAGTCAGGCCCTCCCCATTGCAAATGCTTTATCATTAACATGGATTTTCAGAAAATGAGAACATATCAGACTTGGCAGGAACATTAGTGGTCATGTAGCCAAGCCCCTGGTTTAGTCCAGGAAAGGACCACAGCAAGGTAGTAGCTTGCCCAGGGCTGCATAGTAAGTTAACCTATACCAATAGCAGAGCTAGAAACCAGGGCTCCAGATGCCTGGAACAGCACTCTTTCTATAGCACTGGGCTTCTCAGAGGACTTTCTCATGTCTTTTCTCATTTATCTTTACAACTTACTTGAGTACTGGAAATCCCACAGCCATTTGATGAGTTGTCACTTTGTTATTTGTAGTCTCTGGAGAATCGGCCCACCCTCCTTTGGGGTTGCATGTCACATGAGGCATTTAATTGCCTGCTGGAAGAAGCCTACTGTTTTCCAATGCTAAGAATCAGTTCTAATTCATGCTTTCCTATAAGGAAAGTTAATCCCAGGAAATTAAGATTGTCTAGTATCAGAAAACACATTTAAAATTCTGTTCCATGGGGTCATTTTAATAGGGCATTTGGTAAAAAGCAACATTGTTTGATTTTTCAGAGAAGCCTTTAAAAATAGAAATAGATGACTTTTTCCTTACTCTAAGAGAGAATATTTCTTCTAATCTCAGGTACCATTATTCTTAGGGTTTTTTTTTTTTTATATTTATATTCTTTGTCATTCCCTTTAACTCAGCTTCATTTCACCCAGTGAAGAAATCATTCAGTAAGAAAGCAACTGATGCTCTCTGTCAGCCACATAATTAGCCTGTGGTGTATATCCTAAGGCCTTCTAAAAATTGTGCCTAGGGGAAGACTTGGCTGTCTAGAAGGGGCTTCATCTTTTCTAAAATGGGCTGCTCCACTCTGTCAAGAGCATATTAGAGTAATAGATACAGGAATCACAAAAACGACCTGGTGCCATAGACTTCACTAGCAAAAGCCTGTAGCAGGTTTAATAGGCCTGAGATGGGCAGCAGGAATTGGCCAGCCCTGGTCCTGCCAGGGGAATATGCTGTGGGAATATATCCTTGCCTAAAAACACGGTAGAGATGGCACTTCCAGCCTCCCGCTGCTAGCCCAGCATGGTTGGAGATGCCCTGGATGGGAATGCCCCTGGCTCACCTGGCCTTTTGCTGCCAGGAGCAGGAGGCTTTGGACTGCGCTGGGGGTAGGTAGTTTGCTGGACAGTGTAATCATGTGGAATCATCCTTCCCCTATCCTGGCTTTCCCAGTGAAGTGCCGCCTCCTTTCTATAGTGCTCGGAGGGTGGTTACGATGGGAGTGTAGTAGCTGTGGCTCTAAGGCCCTTGTGACAGCTGACCCTTAAAGCCTCTGCCCCATTCACCCAGCACCTCCTTCCCTAATTACTTTTGTTGGCAGTTTTCTAATATGCTGGAACAGATGATTCACTGCCCATTTTATGCAATTTTATGGCAGAAACTTTTAGCGGACCAGAGACGACTTAAGCGCGAGCAAGAAGAGGCTGATATTGCAGCTCGACGCCACACAGGCGTCATTCCGACGCACCATCAGTTTATCACTAATGAGCGCTTTGGGGACCTCCTCAATATAGACGATACCGCCAAAAGGAAATCTGGGTCAGAGGTCTGTTCTGGTCACCTCAATCTGCTGCTTGACCCAAAGCAATATTTGCCTATTTGCCTCCCCTCAGCATTGCCCTCTGTAGGCCAATTTAGTTCTCCAAACAGCATTTGTCATCCTGGCCTCCCTTAGGCTTGCTTTGGCTTCTTGTGGCTGGTAAATAGACATGACCTCATTATGTCCTGTGCTCTGTATGTTCAAGCATGCCTGGCTGGGGGACCGGGGTCTGCTGGCACATGCCCCTGTTGCATGCCTTAGAGCATTGGCTGCCTTCGTGAGTCCAGCCCTCCACATCCTGCATTTTATCATGCTACTGTGTTGCCTGTGCGTTCTGCTTAGAAACCTGATACCTGAGTCCATATGCATTGGTAGCTATGGTGTGGACAGTTACACAATTCTTCTTTGAAGAGATGGTTAATGAAACTTTACAAAAGTTAGCTTAACAATACTTTGTACCATTTACGAAGGCCTCCAAATTTAGTGCCATTAATTTTGAAATAGAGAACAATGCTGCTGCTCACGTGTAGGTGGATGAACTGTGTGAAGTGTTCAGTAGTGCTGCAGTAGTGCGCCTCACTGAAGAATTTGGAAGCCCAAAGACTTTCGCAGTTAGGATAAACCCACAGAGAGTAAGACAGTTCTCCAAGGGATGTTTCATTTGTTCTTTTAGTTTTGACATTTCCAAGCCTAGGTTATGAAAGCTTAATATTATAAAAGGAAAGAGAAGAACAAACTTTGAAGTGATTTTTATCCAGATCTTGGCCTCCTACACTAAGGTCAACATGTTGAAATTCTCATGCTAGCCAAATGCTGGATCTTGCGTAAGAGTTTATGCTTTGCCATGTAACCCTTAAGTAGCCCCACTGAAGATGATCTCTTTTAGGGAAAATGGGCGTATCTGGGATTTGGGGTGGGAGCTAGGGAAATGGGGGAATAACACCCAAAGTATGTACTGTTTTATATCCTTTCAATACAGTAGCTTAATATTTATGTTTATTTATTTATTTTTTAATTTTTATTTTTCTCTCTAGAAGCATCATTGCCTAGTCATCTTTTTTTTTTTTTTTTTTTTTTTTAGAAATATGACTGGGCATAGTGGCTTACACCTGTAATCCCAGTACTTTGGGAAGTCAGGGTGGGAGAATTGCTTGAGCCCAGGAGTTCGAGACCAGCTTGGGCAACATAGTGAGACCTCCATCTCTAATTAATTAAGTAGGTAGATAGATTGGTAGATAGCCAGATGTGATGGCACGTGTCTGTAGTCCAAACTACTGGGGAGGCTGAGGCAAGAGGGTTGCTTGAGCCTGGGAGGTCAAGGCAGTGAGTCACGGTCATGCCACTGCACTCCAGCCTGAGCAACGGAGCAAGACCCTGTCTCAAAAAAAAAAAAAAAAAGTGTCTGGGAAGAAGAGATAGTGAAAAGAGGGAACCAAATTAAAAGAAAGAAGGCTGGCTGGGTTTAGTGGCTCAAGTCTATAGTCCCAGCACTATAAGAAGCTGAGCCAGGGTGATCACTCACGGCCAGGAGTTCGAAACTAGCCTACACATCATAGGGAGACCTCATCTTGACAGTTAAAAATATGTGTGTATACATATAATATACATATTATAATATATATAATATTGTATTTTATGTATATATAAAATATATAGAAAAATTAGCCAGGCTTGGTGGTGCATGCCTGTAGTCATAGCCACTTGGGAGGCTGAGGTGGGAGGATCACTTGACCCCAAAAGTTCAAGACTGCAATGAGCTATGAACACATCCCTCCAACCTGGGTGGCAGAGTAAGATCCTGTCTCAAATTAAAAGAAATTTGAGCCTGTCTCAAATTAAAAGAAAAAGGAAAGCTGGGGAAGAGAAGGAGACTCTAAAGTGATGGAAAAAAGAAAATCTATCAAGGAAGAAGCAAAAGTTAGCAAGTGTTAATTGCAAGGGAAAGATAGCCCTTGAGTCCTCAACGTTCCAGCTCCTCCTCAAAATGGCCCTTCTCAGAAGGCTCTGAGCATGGTTTGTCCTCACCGATAGTCCTGCCTGCTTGTAGGTAGAAGAAGATGGGAACAGGTAAAGGCGCTAGGGCTGCACACTTACACATGTACTTGATACATGCAAACAGAAATGCACCATGGGTGGAATAACCGTGGACAGAGGCAGGCAAACTCTGCTCAGTGAGCCTGCCTCCCTTCTAGAGCAAACTCTGACAAGTGCGTTAGCATCCCCCGGAGGGCTTGGTAAAATACAAACCCTGGATCCTATCTGCAAAGTTTCTGATTCTGCGGTGGGGCCTGAAAATTTACATTTTTAACAGTTTCCCAGGTGATATTGGTGATACCAGTTTAGAGACCACATTTTGAGAATTACTGCCCTAGAAGTTGACTGATGGACTTGAAAAAGTAGAGACCAACACATCCCAGGTGCACCACACTGTGTCAAGGCACTTCAGTCCCATTCAGTAGGACTGGGGTGACCACTGGTTCTGTGTAAGACCCTATGGGAGGCAGAAAGAACTCTGTCTGTGTGCCCTTGGGGAGCTGACAGTGGAAGAGTCTCCCTCTTACACAGTTATCTCTGTCCTATAGTAAGTAATACAATACTGTGAAAGCCAGAGGAGGGAAAGATGGATTCAGTCTTGGAGCTACAGGGAGATAAAGAGGGAGAGGATGCTGCTTTGTATAACTACCAGTGACTCACATACACGTCTCAAGAGTTTAATGGAATCAGTGAATTTTAACAGGCCTTCAGTGAAAAAAATCTCACCACCCCCCATTATTAACCTAAGTCCACTTACAAATTAATCATAAACTACAAATCTTTATAATTATATTGATTTAATTGATAGGAGATACTGTTTTGACAGAACTCAGTTACCAGAGTGTGAATGTGGTGCTGCTTTGGTATAAATTTTTTAAAGTTCACACAGCTCTACAGCTGGGTGACATGAGGTAACCTACTTCCTTGTGTTTTTCTATTGGAATCACTGTAAAATTCGTATCCTTATAATTTTGGTCATTTAGTTTTCTCTTGTAAACTTGTCATTTATCATTAACCCCACATCCGTTCTTTTCTTGTTCACCTGCAACTGAAATTATGCCCTTTGGTTACAGACACAAACACAGGTATTGAAATTGTGTGGCTTTAACTTGATTATAAGGTGATCATTCGCGTGGCCCCAGTATGTATGGTATAGATAGGTAGATAGATGGAAACATCAATGTGAAAATGCAAACTTTAATACCTGCGGAAGGCTAGGCACAGTGGCTCACACCTGTAATCCCAGCACTTTGGGAGGCCAAGGCAGGAGAACTGCTTGAACCCAGGAATCTGAGACCAGCTTGGGCAACATCGTGGACCCTATCTGTACAAAAATTACCCAGGCTTGGTGGTGCGTGCCTGTAGTCCAGGCTACTCAGGAGGCTGAGGTGGTAGGATCATCTGAGCCTGGGGAGTCAAGACTGCAGTGAGCCATGATTGTGCCACTGCACTCCAGCCTGGGCAACACGGCAAGATGCTGTCTCAAAAAAAAGAAAGAAATTCCACAGCCAGGCGTAGTGGCTCACGCCTGTAATCCCAGTACTTTGGGAGGCCAAAGTGGGCGGATCACTTGAGGCCAGGAGTTAGAGACCTCCCTGGCCAACATGGTAAAACCCAGTCTCTACTGAGAAATACAAAAGTTAGCCAGACATGGTGGCACATGCTTGTAGTCCCAGCTGCTCAGGAGGCTGAGGCAGAAGAATTGCTTGAACCTGGGAGGCAGAGGTTGCTGAGACCGTGCCACTGTACTCCAGCCTGGGAGACAGAGCAAGACCCTGTCTCAAAAAAAAGAAAAAAAAGAAAAGAAAAAAGAAATTTCAGAGAGAGGAGGGGATAGGAGGGGGTTCAGTTGAGGTGTAGCAAATAGATTTGACTGGAACAGGAACAGTGTAGTAGAGATAAAGGCAATTCGGTTAAGAGTAGGGAGAAACTACCCAGAGGCCTTCACCTATGGCAGGAATTGAGATTTGAACTGAGGGAAAGTTGAGAGCAGCAGCCAACTTCAAAGCAAGGAAGAGATGTGAGGAAGAATGTTAGGAATGTTATTTGTGCTCCCGGGTGACAGATTAGAGTGAAGAGAATGTGAAATCAAAGGAAGCTTTGTGTCAATGGGAACTAGGCGTCAGCTTTGAGCAACAGGGTTGCGGAGGGATGGAGGTGTGGAGGGAGGTCCCTCCTGACTTAATGACACACTTGATCAGGAAGTGGAGAAGGGGCGGAGGCTGACTCGGACCTGGGCATCTGGGAAGAGAGGACTACCCAACAGGATTGGAAGTCTTGGCAGGAGTCATTTGAGCTCAGGGACCACTTTATCTGGCTTTTTGGATGAGGTCACAGACCGTAAGAAATATATGGAGTTGGAGATGATGTGAGAAGTGAGTCGGCGTTTCATCTACTTGCATATCATAATTTAAGCAAATAAATGTACCTAAGGAATAAGACAGTAGATAAGGAACATCTTAGGACTTCTGGCTGACTTTGTCTTTTGTTTGTTTGTTTTTTCAATAGCCATGGTCTGCATGTTTTGAGGAACTGGTACCTCAGCTTTGGGACCTTTCTAACCATCTCTTCCCCAGATCTGGTTGTTTTTAGGGGATTCTCATGCATGACATACATAGTTAACTAAACATTTATCTAGTATTCTACTAAGGTCAGACAAATGTAATTTTGCCCAGATTTCTACACTAGAACAAACTGGCTAGAGTGAATTTCTCTGCTTTGCTTTCTAGAAATTTGTGAAAATGTGTCCTTGTTGTACCTGAATCCTGATTTTAACTTGTCATTGTTTCTTATGTTCAGATGAGACCTGCCAGAGCCAAATTTGACTTTAAAGCTCAGACACTAAAGTAAGTGCTACCAGTTATATTTATTTATCTTTTTAGCTGTCTCTTTGAAACACAACAGTTTGTTTGTAGAGAAGAGTTGGAGAAATAACAATTATCAAAATTGTTGTTAAAAAAAAAAAAGAACAAAACAGTAGTTCATAGAGTTTGCTATGTGCCAAACACTATTCAGAGTACTTTGCATATGTTAACTCATTATGGAGTGGGTGCTGTGATGATCCCCACTGTTCAAATGAAAAGGCCAAGGGACTATAAGGTTAAGGAACCTGCTCAAGCTGGTGTGAGAGAGTTGGAATTCAAACCTAGGCAGAGGTTGGGCTCTTATACCCTGTCCCACCCTGCCTCCTCCTATGTAGGGGCTCTATTTGCTTATGTGGTGGCTTGATCTGACCCATCTTTTCTGTGGAAGGATCTAGACCAGTCTCTAGGGAGATAACTTTACCCATTTTGCTACAACATCCCAAGAGATTAAAGGCTTACATGAACCCACCGGAGACTAGCGTTTCTCTAAGTGTGTTCCTCAGAGTGCTAGCCCTATAAGATTTTTCTCAAAAAGGGAGTTCTGTTGTAGAATGAGTTGGGAAACAGTGCATGCTATATCTATACCTCCCACCCACTTTGAAGAAATACTTTGTTGATGGCATGTTAATAGCTCCAGAAGTCTTTCAAGAAAAGAACCTGAAACACGATTTGGGAAATGCTACCAAAGACTGGGTTCCATAAGGAAACAGCTGGCTTTTTATCTAATTATGGATTTAAATAGTCCATGAGTTCTCATTGGCAGCTAAAAGTACAATGGACAGTGGCCACCCCATTGTCCTGCAGATGGACGGTCATGCATCTGGTGATCAGAGGGAGAGCTCCCTGTCCTTAGATGCTGGGAAATGCTATGTGGAGCTAACCAACCATGGTTCTGATCTCCTCTATCCCACAAAATGAGTGACCAGGCCACAGTGTCTAGAACCTAGTCACAAATCTGGTATAGTTGGGTTTGTGTGTATTACTCCAGTCCTTTAGTTGGTCAGCTAAAGGAGGTGGCTGCGTACCATACTGCAAAGATTGCGAGCTTTAGAGTCAGGAAGTCCTGTGTTCAAATCCTGACTATGCCACTTACTATCTCTGTGAGTGTAGTCAAGTTATCAACTTCTCCCCCACTCAATTTTCTTTATCTGCAAGATACGGGTAAAAATGCCTCTCTTTCAGGGAAGCTGGGGTAATACCTGTAAAACATTTTGCGTAGTGTACCAAAATTTAGTGCTCAAAATATATTATCCTCTTACCCCCCTTTTTTTAAACCAGACAAGATAACAGAGATATATAAATTAATTTGCAATTTAATTAATACACTTTTTCTTTGAATTGAGAAAGGTCTATGTAAGATTTATTAAATGGTCTAGTGATGATAATAGTACATTTTCCCAGATTTCATAAAGAGTCTTAAAACAACTTTTTTTTAGAGCAACCCCGTCAAATAGAACAGGTGAGAAAGCTTAGATCCACAGAAATTGTCACCTTTTATCAACATTGCTAATGCCGGAGAGAGGTTTCCTTCCTTCTGATTCCGTGTTTTCATCACGACATGCTGCCTCCAAAAAAAGTCCACAAAATTTAGTGAAAAAAGTAAATTCTAGCTCCATGGTCTTTTAAGCCCTTCAGTCACTTGGTTTTACATTTCCCCGCAGTCAGTTACTCAAAAAAGCATGCTGCCGGGGCCAGGCGTAGTGGCTCATGCCTGTAATCCCAGCACTTTGGAAGGCCGAGGCTGGCAGATCACTTGAGGTCAGGAATTCAAGACCAGCCTGACCAACATGACAAAACCCTGTCTCTACCAAAAAATACAAAAATTAGTCGGGGCGTGGTGGCAAGTGCCTGTAATTCCAGCTACTCAAGAGTCTAAGGCATGAGAATTGCTTGAACCCAGGAGGTGGAGGTTGCGGTAAGCTAAGATCACGCCACTGCATTCCAGCCTGGGGAACAGAGTAAGACTCCGTCTAAAAAATTTTAACAAATAAAAAAAATAAAAAAAATAAAAAGCATGTTATGGAATACTTGGTTCAACAAAGTTAAACAAGTTTCTTTCCCCTGGGTCTTCTCAGAGCCTCTGCTGTGCTGATGTACACTGTGATGCTCAAAAAAAGATCTAAAGCGAATCATATTTCTCAAACCCTCTCACCAGCAGACCTGGTCGCATGGTTCTTTGGGAGCTAGGAGTATAGTCCACAGTAGTGGCAGAATAGGGCCCCAGGTTTCCCATGGTAGACTTCCATCAGCCACAACTACTGACCCCTCAGTTCCTCTCTCACACACAAGTGTATCCTTTGCTTAACAGTAGGACCATTACGCTCCCGCCCCCCTCCACAGCTGCAAGATACTTAGTATAGTAGAGTCAGGAGCCTGCAGGTCTCCACAGCAGTGAATATGCTGAGGGTCTTGCTCATCTATGTGACTGTGGTTGGGGGTAAAGGAAGAGGGAATTCATAATGCCCGCCAAAGAGGGCTGTGGCAAAAATGTGGCCCGAGACATTCCTTCTCACAGAGACAAATGCCCACATCCCCTTTACAGACCTCTTGAGGGTTAGAATCCTGTTTGCTAATGTGAGACCCACAAAGGCTGCCTTGTGCTTTTATTCAGCACAGAATTGACTTTCTATAGTTTTCCAGATGTGCCCTCATTGTTCGGCCAGCACCCCTCACATACCGTGGGACTTCCTGGCATCCTGCAAAGTGAGCACACCCCTTCCAAGTTACAATTGGAGACTTTTCCATCCTATTGGTTTGACACAAATGAAAAAGATCTAGGTCATTTTTTTTAATTCAAGAAAATGTTACAATTTTAAAATTATTTAATTCAAGAAAAAGTTGTAAGGGCCAGGCGCAGTAGCTCACGCCTGTAATCCCAGCACTTTGGGAGGCCGAGGCGGGCGGATCACCTCAGGTTGGGAGTTCGAGACCAGCCTGACCAACTTGGGGAAACCCCATCTCTACTAAAAATACAAAATTAACTGGGCCTCGTGGCCCATGTCTGTAATCCCAGCTACTGGGGAGGCTGAGGCAGAAGAATAGCTTGAACCCGGGAGGCAGAGGTTGCCGTGAGCTGAGATCACACCATTGCACTCCAGCCTGGGCAACAAGAGCAAAATTCTTGTCTCAAAAAAAAAAAAAAAAAAGAAAACGTTCTAATTTTTATCCTTAAGTTTTCATTTTGTTTAAAATTTGCCTTTGTCTAACTTTTTTAAAAAAAGAGTCCTGGTTAAAAATTAACATCATCTGGGCCAGGCGCGGTGGCTCACGCCTGTAATCCCAGCACTTTGGGAGGTCAAGGCAAGTGGATCATGAGGTCAGGAGTTCAAGACCAGCCTGACCAACATGGTGAAACCCCGTCTCTACAAAAAAAAAAATTAGGCGGGCATGGTGGTACATGCCTGTAGTCCCAGCTGCTCGGGAAGCTAAGGCAGGAGAATTGCTTGAACCTGGGAGGTGGAGGTTGCAGTGAGCTGAGATTGCACCACTGCACTCCAGCCTGGTGACAAAGTGAGACACTGTCTCAAAAAAAAAATAATAATAATAATAATAATAACATCATCATTATTAAGGCAAACAAAAGAATGGATATGGAAAAGTTGCAAAGGGGCACAAAGAGCATTTGAAGGAAAATCTACTTTTCTTTCCAACATCACTTTTCCATGTTAAAAAGCAAAGGAATTAGGCCGGGCGCGGTGACTACATGCCTGTAATCTCAGCATTTTGGGGGAGACTGAGGCAGGAGGATCACTTGAGCCCAGGAGTTCAAGACCAGCCCGGGCAGCATGGCAAAACCCCATCTCTACGAAAATATATATGTAACAATTGGCCAGGCATGGTGGTGCATGCCTGTAGTCCCAGCTACTCAGGAGGCTGAAGTAGGAGGATCACTTGCGCCCAGGAGGTTGAGGCTGCAATGAGCCGTGATCATGCCACTTGCACTCCAGCCTGGGCAGCAGAATGAGACCTTGTCTCATGAAAAAAAGTAATGGAATTAACATTTATTTATTGAGTGTTACCTACCTGTACAACAGGCACCATCCTAGCTGTTTATTTTTAGTTTGTTGAAGCATTCTCCAGCAACTCTGAGTTAGCTCCAAGTTCAGCTAAAGAAACAGTGTCTCAGATTAAGTATTGTGTCCCTGGTCCCAGAGCTACTAAATTTCAGAACTGGGTTTTGGACCAGATCTGCCTAACTTCAGAACCTTTCTACTGCATGATGATACAAAGACGGATGGTAAAATGGATGGGTGGACAAATGGTGAAATTGATGGAATGATAGAAGGATGCCAATATATCACAAATAATTTGAGGGCAATTTAAAGCAACGAAAGCATGTCCTGCTAGGGCATAGTAGAGGATAGTGAAGGTATCCAGAAGGAGACGCTTTTCTTCGTTTAATAAACATCAGTTAAGGCAGCTGAGTGCATTGTTGTGTGTTGCATAAATATTCTGAGCATAAGACAACATTCACAAAAAATGCATTTAGAAAACCACAACAAATTAATAAGGCCTCTGAGCACTTTCAAGGGCTAGTCAATTTGAATGTTAACATCCATCCTGCAAAAGACTGGAAAAATGCCAAACGTGATGTAATTTCCTGAATAGTGGGGTTCTTACTTCCAAATATGGAGTCCCCTCTCTGGAATTTGTACCCTTTGACCCCACTTAAAAGTCTTCTTTTGCTACAAAACTGAAGTGTCTTAATCTTACACATACTGAAACATCTGCTAAAATGCCGTTGACCCTCTGTCGACAGGGAGCTTCCTCTGCAGAAGGGAGATATTGTTTACATTTATAAGCAAATCGATCAGAACTGGTATGAAGGAGAACACCACGGCCGGGTGGGAATCTTCCCACGCACCTATATTGAGGTACCGCAGCCCCTTTTCTTTCTAAGGAAAAGCCTGACTGTGCCCAAAGCACCATTTATTTACTAAATGCTTATGTTTTGTTTCCTCCTTTTCCTCTTGTTTCCCTGCTTTCTTCTCTTCCCTTGTTCTCTTTTACCTGTTTCCCTTTCTCAGCTTCTTCCTCCTGCTGAGAAGGCTCAGCCCAAAAAGTTGACACCAGTGCAGGTTTTGGAATATGGAGAAGCTATTGCTAAGTTTAACTTTAATGGTGATACACAGGTAGAAATGTCCTTCAGAAAGGTAAGCTGCCCTTCTCATGCCTTGCTTTGGGGCTCTCTTGGATGGCACAGCTATGTGGGGAAGTGTGGTGTTGCTATCACATCCCAGTCTGGGGGTGCTATCTGTACCCTTAAGAGAAGTATGCTAATCAATAATTGCATTAAGGGCTGGGCACGGTGGCTCACGCCTGTAATCCCAGCACTTTGGGAGGCCGAAGTGGTTAGATCACTTGAGGTCAGTTTGAGACTAGCCTGGCCAACATGGTGAAACCCCGTCTCTACTAAAAATACAAAAATTAGCTGGGCATGGTAGTGGGTTCCTGTAATCCCAGCTACTCAGGAGGCTGAGGCAGGAGAATCATTTGAACCTGGGAGACAGAGGTTGCAGTGAGCTGAGATTACTCCACTGCTCTCCAACCTGGGCAATAGGGTGAGACTCTATTTCAAAAAAAAAAAAAAAAGAATTGCATTAAGGCTTGTAATCCCAGCACTTTGGGAAACCAAGATAGGAGGCTCACTTAAGGCCAGGGGTTCAAGACCAGCCTGAGCAACATAGCAAGACCCCATCTCTATTGAAGAAAAAAGCTAAAAGAATTGCATTAAGGGCAATTGGAGAATTTTCTGAGGTAAGGTATTTTTAAAATAAACCCTAGGCTAATGTCAGGGTTTAACTGTATTGAGCTCACTGATTAAAGATAGTATTTCTGGAGTCTTAGACATCTTTTATAAGCTGTTTTCAACCAACACTTACCAACTAATGATGTGATAATGCACTGTGTTGGGGACTGGGTTTTACAATATATTGGTGTGATCTAGTGGAAGAAACAGGTGCATTGATACCAGGAGAAGTTTGAAAAGCTTTGAACCCAAAAGGCACAAACCAGCTGTGCAGAATGTGGGAGTTAAATACTTTTTCCAAGCCACTATTTTCTTATAGAAAATAATGAAGATAGATGGCTCTCCCCTAGGTGGTTGTAAGAGACTTAGGTGAAACAGCTTATGTGAAGCCCCCAGCATGACACATGGTATCTGGTTTGTGCTTAGTAAACAGGAGATGCCAGTATTATTATCATCACCGTCATGCTTATTCAGACGCAATTACACTGTGCAGAGAAGTTCTTCTTTCCAGAATCCAAACACTCTACCTGGCAAAATTCTCTGGCTTCCTAAAGTTACTAAGTTACTGATTTTATTGAGGATTGAGGGAAGTGAGCACATGGGTTAGAAAAAGATGAACCATCTTATGTAACACTGGAAGCAACCCAATTTGCCCCACAGCAGGGGATCAGTAATTAAATCATTATATGTGTGTGCAACAGAATACCCTGCAGTGGTCCATTAAGCTGTGCAATGCCATTAAAAATCTAGAATTCTATTTTTTGATAAAGAAGGAGGTTTACTATGTACTATTAAGTATTTTTTAAAAAGCAAGTTGGAAAAGTTTGGAAACACAGTTTATACTCAATTTTTATAAGAAAAAATATGTGAGGTTTAATTCACATGCGTAGAAGTAAATCTGGGAAGTCCATATGCCAAATATTAATAGTGTTTATCCCCAAATGACTATGTGATGGGTGAAGATTGTTTTCTGCTTTATGTTTGTGTTCTGATTTTTCTATAATGATACATTATAAGTATTTATAATTCTACAAAAGAAAGAAAAAGAGAAACCCCCCAAAATCTTTGCCTTAGAGATGAAGATTGGATATCTGTTTCACATTAAATGAGTCAAAAACACTATATTTGTTCCCTGGCTTAGGGGCACAAATCTGATGTTCTCCTTTACTAAAATACTTAAAGAACCAAGGTAAACTTCCCAGCATCAAGGTAGCTCCTCTGCCATTAGCATCCTCATCCCAGTGGTGGTAATTCCCTCCGGGTTCAGCAGGGAATGTTTTTGCTGAGCTAAGAATGTGGTAAACAATGCAGGACATTGAAGCATGCAGGCAGAGGCCCCAGGCATGCAGAGGCATGCTAGGACAAGGACCCTGTCTTTGCTGTGTCTTCCAGGGTGAGAGGATAACACTGCTCCGGCAGGTAGATGAGAACTGGTATGAAGGGAGGATCCCAGGGACATCCCGACAAGGCATCTTCCCCATCACCTACGTGGATGTGATCAAGCGGCCACTGGTGAAAAACCCTGTGGATTACATGGACCTGCCTTTCTCTGCCTCCCCAAGTCGCAGTGCCACTGCAAGCCCTCAGGTATCTAAGCTTCTCGTCACTGGTTTTCATACTCAGCGTGTGAGTTTTCTTAGTCAACAGTGCTGTTGGCACACAGCCTCTCTGGGGAGGTTTTTGAGCACTGCAATTAAAAACTGTCTGCAGGAGGCCGGGTATGGTAGCTCACACCTGTAATCCCAGCACTTTGGGAGGCTGAGGTGGGTGAATCACCTGAGGTCAGGAGTTCGAGATCAGCCTGGCCAACATGGTGAAACCCTGTCTCTACTAAAAATTCAAAAATCAAAAAAAGATGGCGGGCGCCCATAGTCCCAGCTACTCGGGAGGCTGAGGCAGGAGAATTGCTTGAACCCGGGAGGCGGAGGTTGCAGTGAGCTGAGATCACGCCACTGCACTCTAGCCTGGGCGACAGAGTGAGACTCTCAAAAAAAAAAAAAAAAAAACTGCAGGAAAGCAGACTGTACACTGGACTTTGTCTTCATGCATACAAATGGCCTTTTCCAGTGCTTGGTTGAAGATATATTATCTCAGAGGAAAAGAAAGAGTCAGATAATTGCTCTGGGAATAAAGTGACTAGGGAAAGAGAAACAAGAGCCTTTATCAGTTGGTCCCTCCTGGGTGAAGCTGTTGGTGTGGGGACCACCGCTGTGTCATAAATCCCATGGTCCAAATGTGGTCCTCAGTCATCTTGGCCAAAGTTGGCCTGCAGAAGACAAAGGCTGAAAGAGAGACTTACACCTTCTTCTCGTCAGCCACGTAGACCAGGTCCAAAGTGTTTGCATTCACCGGAACCAGGTTGACTGGAACAAGTAACTTATAGCATTCAGTCTCAGTGGGCTGAAAGGATGTAGGTTTATAGGCATGGTAAGATGTTGGCTCTCCCAAACATTAATTATGAATAAACTTGTTTAGAAACATAAACTATTCCAAACTGATCCCCACTTTCCCAAAGCCAAGAAAATGTCAGAACCTTGAGTTCAGGGTGATATGGTGGGGGTGACATCCTGTGAAAAAGTCCAGCCAAACCACCATGTATGTTGTAAGGAGGTTGGCAGAGGAACAAGAGTAGGACCTGGGGGCCCAGGTTGACCCTGAGATGATGCCTCTTGTCTAGTCCTCTAATTGTTTCCTCCTCTGACACCTGCTCATCACTGACCCCAGTAGAGGGTTCTTGGCAGAAAGCATTAAACAGGCTGACCCAGGGCTTCCTGCACAGTGACAGCCGCATCCTGTTGTCTTATAAGACAGGGTGTGTGACTGGGGCGGGACATTCTGCTTTGTAAGGATGCAGAGAACTCAGCTACATTTTTCACTTGACTGTAGCCAAGAGTGATTGTAAAACAAAACTAGTACACTACTCATACTCCTTTCTGGAAGACTCTGCTGAGCTCCCAGAGAAAATAAAACCTCAGGGAAGGGCCATGGCAGTGCGGGGCCACCTTTCCCCATGGTTCCGGGTCAGGGATCTGGATGCACAGGGGCTGGGGGGCTGGGATAGGGAGCTTCCAGTGGGTCCCTTTGAAACTCCAATTCTGCAAAGCAGGCTGGCCTCATCCGTCACTACTCTGATGGGAACCTCTCTCCATCTCCACACCTGTGGCTGCTTCCTCCACCCACTGCCTGCACACATCAGGCTCACGTTCGCACATGCTCACACGCACACTCACCCATCCTGGTTTCTCCCCAGATGTAACCCAAGGATTTCCTTTTTGGACACCAGAGTGTCCTTGCGCATCCTCTCCATTTCATTCCTCTTTATATACCCCTTGTGATTATTTTCCTTCTTTTTCCTTTATGCTGACACTTGTACCTTTTGCTTCTTTCTTTTGTTTTCCTCTCTCTTCTTCTTTTTAAGTTTTCCAGTCACAGCAAGCTCATCACGCCAGCACCCTCATCTCTGCCCCATTCCCGCCGAGCCCTGTCCCCTGAGATGCACGCCGTCACCTCTGAGTGGATCTCGCTGACTGTGGGGGTCCCAGGCAGGCGTTCTCTGGCCCTGACCCCACCCTTGCCTCCTCTGCCAGAGGCTTCTGTCTATAACACTGACCACCTCGCCTTGTCACCAAGGGCCGGTCCCTCCCTGTCTCTCAGCCTCCCCCATTTGAGTTGGTCAGATCGTCCCACCCCACGGTCAGTAGCTTCTCCACTGGCCCTACCTTCCCCACACAAAACCTACGCCCTAGCACCCGCTTCCCAGGCCTCCCTTCACATGAATGGAGACGGTGGTGTCCACACGCCATCTTCAGGCATCCACCAAGATAGCTTCTCGCAGCTGCCACTGGGGAGCTCTGATAGTGTCATCTCCCAGCTTAGTGATGCCTTTAGCAGCCAGAGCAAGAGGCAGCCATGGCGCGAAGAGAGTGGACAATATGAGAGGAAAGCAGAGAGGGAGGCAGGCCAGAGAGGCCCTGGCGGACCCGAGATCTCTAAGAAGAGCTGCTTGAAGCCTTCAGACGTGGTCAGGTGCCTGAGTACTGAACACAGACTCTCAGATCTCAACACCCCTGAGGAGAGCCGGCCCGGCAAGCCCCTGGGTAGCGCTTTTCCAGGAAGTGAGGCTGAGCAGACAGAGCGGCATAGAGGTGGCGAGCAGGCGGGGAGGAAAGCTGCTCGGAGAGGTGGGAGCCAGGTAGGACTGCAGCATGCCGCGTGTGCACTTGGCGTCTCACTTGGCAGGGTGGGCTGCACGTCTCGCCCCGGTCCATCTACGGAGGCCAAGTGAATGCTGGTGAGACCATTTGCTTGCCTCGGGAGCAAAGAGATGGCCCCGGAGGGAATGGGGGGACATGAATTCAGGTGCCAGGGCTGGATACAGTTGGAGGGAAAGGACAGGCTGTATCTGACCACTTGAGGTCATTCGGAAGTTATCTCTACTTTGAATGCCTCCTGGCCTGCTGCAAGGGCCTCTGAGAAGGCAGACCTTCCTCACGTCCCACGTATGCCTTGGAGATGACCCTCGGTTTGCTTTGACTAACACAGCTGAGAACACCAGGCTTTGGTGTGGTGGTGTGGTTTGCTTTTATGTAAGATGCACTTTGTTTCCATAACCCATGGTGCTCTGCTAGTGCTCGGTTCTGTCAGGTCTTTGTCCTGTCTCGTGTTTGTGTGGGCGCGCGGGGCCTTTGTTTGCCACGCAACAAAGGTGTTTTGGTTCTGGAGAGGAGAATGCAGGTCTCCTGGGGCCCTGACTGGCATGGGGTATCCTTGAGTAGGCATGCCAGGTTTTTGGGTGAGTGTCCCATCTTCTCTCTGGGTCAGCTACAAAGAGTGCAGCATTTGGGCAAAGGTAGCCTTAGGGTGTTTTGAGACCTGAAAATTTTTTTGGAGACATGAAATTAGCAACTAAACAAATCACAATTCTGATTTTGGCTATGCTGTTTACTACTGCTAAAGTCAAAGACTTAAGCAACTCCTCTGAAGCAACCAGGTTTGAATGCCAGCTCCACCTCTTACTGTCTAGTGACTTGGGAGTTACTTCCGCTCTCTGAGACTCAGTTTCCTCATCTGTAAAATGGGGATGATAGCACCTACGTCAAAGACTGGTTGAGTACAAGGGCTTATGATCCTGGGAACATGGTCAGCACTTTATAAATGGAAGTGATAGAGCCACCATCTTGGGTGATCTAGAACTGCTTCTAGAACTGAGAATATTCTTAGAACCTCCTTAGATCCAGATCGAGTTCCTGAAGATGTCTGCAAGCCATTTATTAAGTATCTAGTATGTATGATGTCCACAGTAAATAGTGCTTAACCCTTAGACTTGCAACCTCAGTTTCCCTTTGAGGCTGTAGTTATTCCGTCTATGAATAAGACCTGCAGGTAGCAGCCTCTGGGCAGAGTACAAGGGTCATTTGTCTCTCCTCTTGAGGACCCTAAGTTCAAGCCTCCTCAAAACAAGGAGGAGCCTACAAACATAGCAATACCACCAGGGCAATAATAGAGGCATGCTTGGGGGACACAGGAGCACAGGGGCTTGAGACACACTAGGCCAGACTTCCAGCTCCAGCCAAGCACATGTGGGCCCATGGGTGGGCCAGCACATCAGGAGTAGAGATCACTGAGGGTGAGCCAGGATGGGGTAGTTTATAAGAAATGAGGCTTAGTCTTTTGCTAGAAAGCCATTTAACCTCTCACATGCAAAATAGGAGTGGAAGCAGTCTATCGCTTGTAGGGCAAGGATTCAATGAGGTAATTAACGGAAGTTGGTGCTTGGCACGTGCCAAGGCTCCATATGTGGGATCTCCCGCTGCTGTGTGGGGCCGTAGGAAAGCAGCAATACCTGGCAAAGGCTTTGCCTGGCCCTGGAACAGGTTGAGGAAAAAATAGAAGAGGTGGTAAAGTGGCTAGCTGAAAAGAATTAAACGTCTCTGACACAGGAATAATTCTATAAACGTTCTAAGTCAACCCAAGGCACGCGAGGACATCCTTATCGTCAGTGTTGAGTCATCATCCCGGCCCAATTCCAAGATCCTGTGTGTATAGGAAGTGCGCACGGTGCCGGATCTCCGAGTAAGGTTAGGGGTATACGCTTCCTGCTTCCTAAGGCAGGATAGGAGTGGAGTAGCTGGCAACACTGAAGATTATGTTGATTGGAAAGTCAGGCTTGTTGAAACTTGGTGTTCCTTTCTTGGTGGGTCTCCAGACCCCAAGTGTACCACTTCCTGTCCCCTCCCTTCCTTCTGACCTCCTGGCACAAGCCCCTTTTCCATGGGTGTGCCCAGGCTGTGGCCTGGGGCTCGCTCCCCCTTGAGAGCTGGCATTTGTGTGAAAAGGGCTGCTCCCGCACCTCCCCTTTAGCCGCCTCACTTTCCCCTCCTGTGGCTGGAGCAGGAGCTGACAACTCTGGAAACGGGGTCCTTCAGAAGAGGCTCCTGTGTCTTGGGCCCCCTTTGGGTGACAGACATGCTAAAAATGGGAAGGACTTATATGACAACTGTTCTCTGGCAGCCCCATCAGAATGACGTGACCACAGGCTGTTGCTTATTTGGAAAAATGCATTCCAGACCAGTTTGCGTATCAAGAGAACTGTCAGCCATTATGATCCTTGCTGAACTAAAGAGCTGAAACAAAAGTTCACTTTTATTATAGGTATTGGGGAGGTAGGTTGAGAATCTGACCAATAATGAGAGGGAATTTTACCTGAGAACCTTAAATGAAAAGATATTCTGAAATGTTATGATCATTTACTCTTTGAAGCATTTGGGATATTTCAGGCAGTTTGCTGCGAGAGACAGAGAGGGGCGAACATCATCAGGGCTTCCATTTAGATGTAGCTTCTAGGAAGCTGTTGGGGCCAAGGGAAAGTTTCCCTTTTGTCCTTTGAAGTTTCCCTAAAAATTACTGATAAGAAGCAAAAAAATTTTTTTCTTTTCTTTCTTTTCTTTTTTTTTTTCTTTTTTTTTTTTTTTTTTTTGAGTCAAGGTCTCACTCTGTCATCCAGGCTGGAGTGCAATGGCACAATCTCATTGCAACCTCTGCCCCCAGATTCAAGACTTCTTCTACCTCAGCCTCCTCGAGTAGCTGGGAGCACAGGCACATGCCACCATGTCCAGGTAATTTTTGTTTTGTTTGGTAGAGACGGGGTTTCACCATGTTGGTCAGGCTGGTCTCAGACTCCTGACCTCAAGTGATCCTCCCGCCTCGGCCTCCTTGGATTACAGGCATGAGCCACCACACCCGGCCAAGAAGCAAATTAATAGGAGAAAAGGCATACAGTTTTATGTGACATAGGAGCCTTCAGAATGAAGACCCAACCCCCCAATGGAGTGCAGAAGCTTATACCATCTTGAGGTTACAGAAGAATGGGGGCTCAGAGGATGGCCAAAGACAGGTTATGGTGGTAAATCAGATTTTAAGCAGCAAGACACGTTATGGGAGGGAGAAAAGTAAGGCTTGGCTAGCAAAGGGGGTCTTGTTATTTAGATGAAAGCTCACAGGTAGCAGCCTCAGAGAGAATAGATGGTAAATGTTTCTTTTAGGCCTTTAAAGGTGTCAGCCTGTCAGTTCATCTTTTCTAGATCTAGACAAGGGAAAGCCTCAGAGAAAACCTGGCTGCATCAATGCAGATTTTTCTCTATAAATACAAATCTCCTGCACAAAAGACAGCTTTGCAGAGCTACCTGTTTTTGCTGGCTCTCTGACAGCCATCCCAAAATATGTCAAAAAATATATTTTGGAGTAAAATATTCTGATTTCCTTTAACACCTTTCCTGATAGCCTCCCCCACCCCTGCATGAGTGGATTCAGTGCTCTGACTTTGTGCTGCCACAGCCCCTGCAATGGTCCGAGTGAGTGAGCCTCTCTCAGCCCCCTTTGCTTCCCTGTGTTCCCATAAAGTATCAGTGCTCCAAGGGCAAGACCATGATACCTGATGTATGGAAGGCACTCAGTGAATATTTGTTGAATGAAAGAAAAGGCAAGCCAGACACCTGTAATCCCAGCACTTCGGGAGCCTGAGGCAGGCGGATCTCTTGAGGTCAGGAGTTTGAGACCAGCCAGCATAGGGAAACCCCATCTCTTCTAAAAATACAAAAATCTCTTCTAAAAAATAAAAAAAATCAGCTGGGCGTGGTGGTGCATGCCTGTAATCCCAGCTACTTGGTAGGCTGAGGTGGGAGAATCACTTGAACTCAGGAAGCAGAGATTGCAGTGAGCAGAGATAGGGCCACTGCACTCCAGCCTGGGTGACAGAGCAAGACCCTGTCTCAAAAAAAAAAAAAGAAAGAAAGAAAGAAAGAAAGAAAAGACAAACAATGACTGACCCCAACGAAAGGAGTTTAGGATCTCCAACAGGGGAGTAAGATCTGTTCCCAAATAATTATAATGCAAATAAGGAAAGAGAGTCACAAACTACACCCCCTGGAAGATCAAGATGGGGAGAAATAATAACAAGGGAGGAAGGTGGTTGTCTGGAAACCTCAGGAAAAAAAATGCTGGGCAGGATGTCAGAGCCCCAGCACGAGGAGGTGGTTGACTTGAGTGTTGGTAAGAAAAATTGACTGATAACAGTATAGGTTTGAAGAAGGAAAGTTTATTAGAAAGAAAGAATACTGCAAAAGGGTGCAGCAGGGCACTCAGTGAGAGAGGACTGAGCGCACTGTGGTGGATGGATTTTCTTCAGGAGTGTTTATGGACCTTAAGGCGGAAGCTTAGGGGCAATTTGGACCATACTGGCCACATAGGTCATAAATGATTACATCTGTAGATGTTTTGGTGCCTTAATGTCAGCAAGGGTTGCACAATGAGTTTCAGCATGCCATTCCAGAGATGTGTAGAAATTCTAGTTACTTATAAATTTGGAGGCAAAGAAATCTGGGACCAGATGCCTGCTTTAAATGATAGGGAAGTCTAATTACTTCTGATTTTCCCAGATAAAGAATTTGGCCTGTTTGATGGTCACCAGGTGGTCATTGCTCCCTTCTAAATTCCTCAGATAAGGAGTTTTTGCCTCTGGGGCCTGCTGGATGGTCACCAGGTGATTTTGCTCTCCTCAAAAAAGTAGCATTTAATCTGAGCCTTAAAGAATAAGAGTTTTTCTCACAGGTGTACAACAGGAGGGTGGGACTCAAGGCAAATAGCTCAAGCAAAGGCCCAGAGGTAGGACCATGAAAGGTATGCATGGAGAATGATGCATTCCTGGTTTGGGTGAGGCTTCTGGTGTCCACATGTGAATAGAAAAGGGGATTTCTGGAGAAGGGGCTGGGACCAGAACCTACGTCAGGAGTCACGGTGACCCTTTGAATCAGTCACCTGCCCACCTCCTTCAACTCTGCAAATGTGTGGACACTTCGTGTGAAATGGTTTGACTTTTCCCTCCTAAACTAGTTTACACTGGGTCAGTTGCCCATGTTTTTAGGTGTGTTTTTTATCTGAACAGCAGAAGAGAGTGAGTGAAATGAATGCAAGGGTCTTCAGGGACATCAGGAAGGGGTGGGAAGAGCACTGGATTGAGAGTCAGGGTTCCAAGTTCTAGCTCTAGCTCTGCCATTGGTTTGCCAGGTATCTTTGGTTGAGTCACTTCTCTTTCCTGGCAGCTACTCTGTCCATAAACAAAAGATTCAGACAAGAAAAATGCCATTCCTTTTAGCTTTGATATCCTTTGATTAGGTAAAAATCCTGCATGAATTTTAGTTGAAATGAGAAAGAAGAACACATACAAAAGTTTAAGTCAGGGGTTTATAATCAATTTACAGACCTTCACAATGGAAAAATAGAAGCTCTTCCTTTTAATTTTTGAGAGACAACTTATTGGATGAAAAATGTGCATACAAAATGCCCAAGCATTCAGAATTATCACCGAAGTTCTTGGATTTTCTTGAGCGCAATTTTGGCCAACAACATTTAGAACAATCAAGAAGGTACGCTGGGCATGGTGGCTCATGCCTGTAATCCCAGCACTTGGGAGGCCGAGGCAGGCAGATCACTTGAGGCCAGGAGTTTAAGACCAGCCTGGCCAACATGGCGAAACCCTGTCTCTACTAAAAATAGAAAAATTAGCCAGGCATGGTGGTAGACATCTGTAATCCAAGCTACTCGGGAGGCTGAGGCATGAGAATTGCTTGAACCCAGGAGGTGGAGGTTGCAGTGAGCTGAGAGCATGCCACTGCACTCCAGCCTGGGTGACAGAGCAAGACTCTACTTCAAAAAAATTTTAAAAAGTAAACAAAGGAAAAGAAAGTAAGGGGCACAGGTCTGATGGTAGTGAGTTATCTCAATTCATTGTTCACAGTCAGTTACAGATCAAATTGGTTGTTCCACTAAAAAATAGAAAAAGAAAGCAAAGGGAAGATCATCTTGAAAAAGCCCATCACTTGCATGATCAAATATTTACGGAGTTTCTCCATGACAGAAGCACTATTTGTTGACTGGCATCCAGCCTTGGTTTTTAAGAGTTTTTACAATGTGTGAGAGTACCTCCTAGAACTTTTGAATTAAAAAGAATATTTAGAGACCATCTACTCCAGTAACTGATAACTTTTTCTAGATCAAGAACCTTTGAGAATCTGAGATCAGCTGAGGACTGTAGGCCAGTAGTTTGGGGAGGAGAGTGACACACAGTTTTGCATCGTTTCAAGAGGCCCACACCCAAGTCCATCTGTGACAAACCAGTAGGTTAAGAGCCTCCAGTCTTTTACAATGAGATGAGAAAACCAAGGCCTGAGGAAAGTGACAAAACTTTTGTGATGTTAGTTTGGTTCCTAAAGGGAAGGAAGCTAATCAAATAAAATCTCAATATACAGGAAAGCTGTGTGTCCTCAAAGCATCTGTCTGAGAAGCATGAGAACAAACTATAGGCTTAGAGAAGGGAGAAGGAGGCAAAGTGACTCAAGACAGAAAGATGTGACTTCAGAGGGAACACTTCTCAACACAAGGAAACTAAGTTCATTCCCAGAAAGATAAGAACAGAGGCATAGGCCTGCCTTGAGGATGGAAATCAGAAATAGAAGAGGAAGCTGTGATGTAACCTGCAAGAAAAAAGAAAATTTAAATGTTAAGATACTCAAGTAAATATAGGAAACATTTTCCTTTGACTCACTCAGAAGGGAAATCTCTAAATAGAGGGCATTTAACAGCTTACGGGATGGGGAGAGACGTTGGCTGCAGTACTTACAAAAATAAGCAGCAGGTATTCTCTCAACACTAATGTTAGGGAACTGGCCGGGCATGGTGGCTCACACTTTCGGGGGCCAACACAGGAAGATCTCTTAAGCTCAGGAGTTCGAGACCAGCCTGAGCAGCACAGGGAGACTACGTCTCTACAAAAATAAAAACATTAGCCAGGAGTGGTGGCGAGTGCCTGTGGTTCCAGTTACTTGGGAAGCTGAGATGGAAAGAATGCTTGGGTCTGGGAGGTCAAGGCTACAGTGAGCCATGATCATACCATTGCAGTCTAACCTGAACAACAGGAAAAAAAAAAAAAAAAAAGGGTAAGGGACTAAGACCCAAAGCTAAAGTGTGTACCCTTATGAAAGTGTTAGGAGAATGGAGCATGTCAGTAGAAAGTGCCAGCCACAGGGTACTGGACAAATTAAGGTGACCTGTTGGTCAGCATCCCTCTCTAGCTCTTCTGATATCTTCCTCTGGCAGAACACAAACCTCGAAGGTTGGGGTGTGGTGGAGTGTGCAGAACTTGGAGTCTGAGAGACAGATGTTCCAATACTAACTGTTCACATTCCCAACTCAGACATGGCAGGTCTTCGTTTTCTCATTTGTAAAATGAGGTCAATGTTGAGCACCTTCTTGGGTTACTATGAGAATTAAATGAAATATAATAGAGATGAAAGCAGCTAGCGCAGAGCCTGTAATGGAATCATAAATAACCTGTTGTGTGATGTCAAGGTACCACGGAAATGAAACAAAAGTAGTTTACTTTATCCACCTTACCCTGTTCCACCTAAGAGAGAAAATGGTGGCGGGGGACGGTGGGGGGAAGAGAAGAAAATAGAGAATGGGAAAATCATTTTACTTTGGGTTACACAAATCGAGAATTTAGAAAATTTGGAATTTGTGCTCCCCAAATTAGTTTCTTCTACCTTCAGTATAAAGGCATAAGCTATTCTTGGAAAGCCTTTGGTTTCTTTACACTTGAGTATGTATCTGCCATTACTCCCCTAACTGTCTTATGAAAGAAAGAGAAGACTGTATGATAGTCTATGAAGAGAAGGCTGAGCACTGGGTGAATATTTACTGAGCATGTAAGTTTAGTGTTGTAATCAGATTCAAATTACAACAAAGTAAATGTGTTGTCTATTGAGTGATTAGCAAGGAGATAAAATCTAGGTGGTAAGCAATTGAACTAGTTGTTTGTAATTCATTTTATATTTAAGCTGTGGTCTTTTTCTCAGTAAACTTAATAAGATAACTCAGTGGAGTCAGAGGCTGTTTAGAGGGTGCTCTGGTGATTTCCTGAAGCTCAAACCCAGGAGACTGAATCATTCGGGCCTTTCTACTCCCCTGGAAGAGTTTGCCCATGATGTTCCAGTAGGTGCAAATCTTCTATGACTATTCTGGGGCAGTCACTTGGGATGCTTCCAGAAGTGAGCACTCCAGCCATATCTGGAGGCTGTAGTCAAAAGCCTTCCCCCTGCCAGTCTTCAGTAAGCGATGAGTAGAGTGCTGCCTCCCTTAAGCCAGCTCAGCCCCTGCCACTCCTACTTCTTAACCCATAGGACAGGCACATTGCAATCATGGAGCGTTAAAGCCAAAAAGGACATTTATGTAAATTATGTCCAATCCTCTTATGTATTTTAGAACTCGAAGTCCTAAGACATTAAGCATTTTGTTCACAAGACAATCAGTTAGTACAGAGCATGGCCTGGAACCCGGATTTTCTCACTGTCCCACTGGGAGGTCAGGGTAGGTCATGAGAAAGGTGGGGTGGGGTCTGAGAAGACTTGGGACGTGAGACGACTAGAGGAGTGCCGTCTCTGTGAGACTTGGGCAGATTAGGGGAGTAGCAGAGCCTCGCGCTGTTTCTAGAGGGGATTTGGGGCCAGGGGAAGTTGAGTTTCTCTGTCCTGTCCACATCATCAGGACTTCCTGCTGTTCTGTAGCCTGTGTGCAATTGATTTGGGTCCACAAGGCCTTGGCGCACACCCAAAGCTGGAAGCGGATGCTTAGTAACTCCGCAGTAGCGCCAGGTGTTCTGTGGATCCAAAGGGATTAACAGCTCCAGGGAGGCTAAGATCTGATTTCTGGGGGATTTCCGTGAACTGAAAGTAGAAGGGCAACAGCAAGGACGCATGCAGGTTCACCCAATTGGGGAGAATGAAGCAAGCACTCCAGGCCAGGAGAGGCGACTTGTGTACAAATACAGAAGAAAGCAGTTTCTAGATCACGAACTATCATCTGCTTACTATTAATGGGGGAAAGGAGGGAAGTGCAGTGTGTGTGTGTGTGTGTGTGTGTGTGTGTGTGTGTGTGTGTGTGTGTGCATGTGCTGGGCTGGTTGTTTTGTAAACAAGTGAAAAACTAGAATACCATCACCAGAGTCGGCAATGTCCTTCGCATGAGATACACTCCCTTTATTCTTAACCCTAATGAAGTCCTTGTTAGAATTTGTATCTTCTTTTAGGCTTAAATAAGGGCAGACCCTGAGGACCTGGGGAGGGTTCAGAGCAGCATTGTCTAATAGAAATATAATGTGAGCCACATGTGTGATTTTAAAATGTTCTAGTAGACACAGTAAAATGGAACAACTGAAATTTTAATAATAGATTATAACCCAATATATCTAAAAATTATTACTGAGATTTTACATTCTTTATTTTGTACTAAGTTTTTGAAATCCAGTGTCTATTTTTACACATAACACGTTTCACTTCATACTTGCTACATCTCAAGTGTCCAACAGCCACCTGTGGCTACTGGCTACCATCTTGGACAGGACAGGTCCAGAAGAAGCACAATGCAAAGCTGTAAAGTGGTTAGAAAATGGGGACAGGAAAAAAAAAAAAAAAACCTAGAGGGGAAAAAAAAATCTGAGGATAAACAGCCTGCAAAATGAAGGGCTGATTCTTGTGATGGATAGTGATGGTTTCCGTTTCCACTGAGGGTCTACCCCCATGCCATGTCTCCATCCCCTGAAAAAAAACAAAACAAAACTGGTTTACATTTCAGTTATGTAAGCTATTTCACTTCAATCTAAACAGAGAGAAATTGAGTCTTAGCTAATAGAATAAATGTTTATCTTGACTTCTTCCTTCATTTATTCAATAAACGCTAAGTGAGGCACTCAGTCATCCCTACCTCTTAGGAATGGGGTTAAGTTTGTACTATACAGATGTTAAAGCTATGATGATGATTATCCTTAGCTTGGGGTATGGCCTGAGACCAAGGAAGGTACAAGGTGGGCCATCAATATCCCTTTCAGTACTATAGTTCACAGTTAATGATTGGATGCTATTGCCATACACCGTATCTTTTATATAAGGAAATGTCTTTGAACACCTAGAGTAAAAAGTATTCAAGAAGAGAAATGATAGATAGTGCCTGTTTTCAGACAAGGCAGAAATTGGGTATTGCTATCATAGTTACACAAGCAATCGAATCATGATTCAAGAGGGAGGTGGCAGGTGGTATATGGAGATTAGACGTCAAAGGGCTCAGCTCTCACACTACTTTGTGCAAACCTCACAATGTCAGGTCCCAGCCACCTGGCAAAGGCCTTAATGTCCTGAGACATTGTAGAAGAAGCATGAAATGGCCCCTTTCATTTTATCCCTTCCTTTACTTCTGTCAGAGTCTGAGGTGACTTGTTTGAGTGACTGCAGTTTAGAAGGAGTTTAGAGAACTCAAAGACTCTTCCGAAAAGGACAAGAGTATAGAAGTGGGGCCAGGCACAGTGGCTCATGCCTGTAATCCCAGCACCTTGGGAGGCCGAGGTGGGTGGATCATTTGAGGTCAGGGGTTCGAGACCAGCCTGACTAACATGGTGAAACACCATCTCTACTAAAAATACAAAAAAATTAGCTGACTGTGGTGGCCCACGCCTGTAATCCCAGCTACTTGGGAGGCTGAGGCAGGAGAATTGCTTGAACCTGGGAAACAGAGGTTACAGTGAGCCCAGATTGCACCTGGGTGACAGAGCGAAACTCCGTCTCAAAAAAAAAAAAAAAAAAGTAGTGCCTGGGATGGAACTCCTCTGAGCCTTAAATTCCTTATTCTGCACTCCTCAAGTCAGAGGGTTAGTACAAAAGTCAGGTATGTAAAGGACCTATATATCCTTGTAAAATATCAGGTTCTTTTTACTGTATTTGATTCACTGATCCTCTTTTCAGCACCAAATTGTTTGCCAGATAATTGATTCCAGTCACTCCTTTGGGATGAGTGAAGCTGAGTGGAAGGATGCTAGGTTTCTGTAAGCTATGGAGATCTTGCCAAGAGATTGTCTATATCCTCTCTTTTTTGTTGTACTGCATTTGACCTGAGGTCATGAGGCCACCAGCTGGAATTTGGAAATATTTTATTTTTTATAAGAACTTTTGTTTTCATGAGGTGTGACCCAGACCACCGGTCTTGGCATACTGTAGCCAAAGAATCTCAGTGTAGGGCAGTTGAGGTCCTCTGCACCCTTGCTGCCTAAAGTTGGTCTGTGAACCAGCAGCGTCAGTACTACCAAGTAGAAATGCAGAATTTCACAATACAGTCCAGGTGTATCAAGTCAGAGTCTACATTTTAACAGGGTCCCAAGTGATATGTATATATACATTAAAGTTTAAGAAGGATGGCTCTACAATATCCCAATTAGTTATAGTCCACAGCAGCCTCAGCTTAAACAGCTGCCATGGCAGCCAACTCATTTCCTCTTGTGGCAGCCCCTTGTATTGTTGGATTGTTTGGAAGTTCTCCCTTCTGTCATGTTAAAATCTGCATATCATTATCACCCACTCAAGGTGCCCAGAGTAAGTTTCATTCTTCTGAAAGCCCACATAGAAGTTACTTGGAAATGTCCATTTCTTTCCTTTGTGATACGGACACCTTAATCCAGAGGCGGTGAGTGGAGTGTGGGTGGTAAGTGGAGCCACACGAGGTCGGCTCCCAGTCACCCGGCAAAGACCTAACATCCAGAGTCATTGCAGAAGGAGCATGACATGGCCCCTTTAGTTCTGCCTCTTCCTTTGCTCCTGTCAGAGTGCAGGGTGACTGGTTTGAGTGGTTGCAGTTTAGAAGGGGTTTGGAGAACTTGAAGAGGCTTCCTGAAAGGACAGTGGTATTGAAATGATGCCTGCAATGGAAGTTAGTCCTGCAGGGCTTGCTAACGGATGAAGACATTTCCAGTGGAGGTGAACAGGAGGGGGTGGTCTGGTGGAGGGGAAAGAGCAGCCAAGCCACTTTACCTCTTACTTGCTGTGTGATATTGAGGAATGCACGAAACCCCTTTGAGCATCAGCTTCCTTGGTTTTTAAAGAAAACAGTGACAAACCCTGTCTTTCCTGACTCCAGGGTTTCTGAGGGACTCACTGAAGATGAGGTCAATGAGCACACTCTGTAAAGTAGAAGATGGTCTGAGGATGAAAGACAAGGTCAGATGGGACAATAGATGAAGCCAGGAGAAAAGCCTACCACTGACTTGCTGTGTAACCTCAGGGGAGGCTCTCACTCTCTCTGTCTCTCTGTGAAACAAGTGGGTCATACACAAAAGATTTCTAAGTGTGCGTCTAGAAGGCCCTGGAGTTGTGGCCTATTGCTTTTTTTTTTTGAGACAGGGTCTTGCTTTGTCACCCAGGCTGGAGTGCAGTGTTGCAATCATGGCTCACTGCAGCCTGAATCTCCCTGGCTCAGTTGATCCCAAGCAGCTGGGACTACAGGTATATGCTGCCACACCTGGCTAATTTTTGTATTTTTTTCATAGAGACGAGGTTTTGCTTTGTTGCCCAGGCTGGTCTCCAACTCCCAGGCTCAAGCAGTCCTCCTGCCTTGGCCTCCCAAAGTGCTGGGATTACAGGTATGAGCCACCATTCCTGGCCGGCCTGTTGCTATTATTGCATGTTACCTGGAGGATTTTTTCAAGGTTGGCTTTTCAGGGTATTTACTTAGAAAAACTTCCTAGAGCTTAGAATTGAATCCTCTCTGGGGGACATGGTTCTAAACACTCTTCTAGTGAAGGCCTGGCCCCTGCAATGGAAGCCCCACTCAAAAGGCGGGTCTGCTTGACCATGTGTTTCTGTGTCAGCCTGTGGTACCTGGGTTGGTAAGTGAAGAGTGACAGTTTTGTCACACACAGTCCTATTTCTGGAAGCAAGCTGTCCTACAAGCTATCTGAACTCATCTCATACCTCACCGGAGTGTGTCATTTGCAGATTTTTTCAGGGGAATGATCTTGGTTGATACTTCAAATCTTACCAAGGAAGTTTTCAAAATGTTATTCCCTTTTCTAAGTTTCTGAAATACAGCAGACCTGATGGTTCTACGGGCCTGCTCTGCTAGAGGGGCCTTCCTGTCAACAAAATAACCACAACTGGCTTTGGGTTCAGCAGCCTTCCCTAGATACTTACTAGCCGAGCGTGAGGGGACCACTATGTGTGAAGGGACATGGCTAAGATGGCCTTTCTGAGTCTCTCTCCTACCAGTCTGGGGACCCTGTGTTCATCCTCACCTCACTGCAGCCATGTTTCCAGTTTCCCATTTCATTTCCCGGATGCTTGCTTCTAACTCTACATTTGCATTTTCTTCTGTGCACCCACCGTGTTGTTGTGGAGACTTGGTGGCCACAGGCCGCCAGTATCCGGTGTCATCCAAGCGTGATGGTGTGGTACGTGGATTTGCTCATGCTTTTATTTTGAATCCTTTCCAATGTGACATCTGCTAAAATGTCTCCCTTATAATTTGCTTGGTGATCACAGCTTTCTCATCATTCATTGAGAGCAGGACCTGATCTCACAGAATCTGAAAAGAGCTATGTGGTAAGATGCCTGTTGAATAAGACTGCAGCCTTTCCAAAGAGAATTTTTACTGATCCTGCTTTTGGAATCTAGACTAGAATGATGCCTGGTTAACCCACAGAAACATTATTTACAAGAATTCTGTGGCTATTGTAGTAGAACGAGATATTAGGCCACTCCCTTACCCCCAGCCCCTGGTAAAGAGCAGAGGAATTTAGAGACAATATTTCTGCTTTGCCTATATGTGGGATTAAATTAATGTATTAGTGCATGATCGGGGATACATACTTGCATTTCTACCCTAAAGTATTCCATTTGTAACAGTTACTCACTAATTACAGGCTTTTATGCTGCTTCCTTTTTTTTTTTTTTTTTTAATATTCTTACTAAATTCCAAATTCTTCTGTATCTTACCTGTTTTTCCATGCTTACGCCTGGATCCCTCCTGCACTCCACTACTGGAATATCTATTTTTTTAACCTGGATCTTCAACTCTGTTTTCTCCCTGGACTTATGTGCTTCGTCTGGAATGTTACATCTCTTCCTCTCTTTCTTTTTTTTTGTCCCCATGTTGACTGTTTTATTGGGGTTTCTGGATATCTTGGGGCCACCTCACAGGAAGCGGTTTGCAATGAGATCATAAACATTGCCGAAAAATCTGTTCATTACTGCGGCACTGTTTCTCATCCCCTTGACTTTCATCACAAGGTATCCCCTTCTGACAATAAATCATCTTTAATCATTTCTCAGCAACCTCAAGCCCAGCAGCGAAGAGTCACCCCCGACAGGAGTCAAACCTCACAAGATTTGTAAGTACTCCTGGTGAACTTCAGTTCTCATGTTCCCAGAGGACTGTTGGTCTTAGAAAGCGGGTCACTGGCTGAATATGGGGCAGTTGTTTGCAGAAATGAGTGAATTACTCCCAGGTTCTCTCCTAAGGATTTCTAGTGAAGGACATGTTCCGCATCAGCCGAGGTGAAAACAGGTGGCAGGTAAATAAAGGCCGTCATAGACTGCTGGGAGAGAGAGACAGATAAAGATTAACTGCTGTAGAATGGCAAATGAGAGCTGTGCTGACTGATTTCAGTGCTAGTGTAGCAGGAAGTTAGAGGAAGGAATGGTTAATTCTGACCAGCCATGAATGAAAGGGTTGCTTCATTCATTCATTCATAAAAAATTATCGGATACCTCCTATGTTTTAAGCACATAGGAGAAAACTCTGTGCACAGAGAAAGAGAGATTTGGACCAAGCACTGAAAGACAAATTGGTTTCTGAGAGCTAGAAAAGGGAGGAAAATATCTTCCCAGAGGTGAGGACCACATGTGCAAGGGCATAGAGTGGGTGTATTTGGAGAACTTGAAAGAGCCCGTGTAGCTGCAGCATATGCTTCATGGAAGAGATAGAGATGAAGCTCAGAGGTGGGATGGGACCAGATGGTAGATTCCAGAATGCAGTTGAAGTAAGTTTGGATTTTATTCTGTAGGTACTAGGGAGCCACTGAAGTAAGGAACATATTGATCATATTTTGTTTTAGGGAGATAACTCTGGCAACAGAGTGGAGGGTAGATTTCATAGACCAGGGACAAAGATGTTTGTTAGAAGACATCAATCCAGCTAAGAAGCCATGAGGGCCTGAGCCAGGACACAGTGGGCATTTTGTAACCGTCGAAGTGAGTATGATTACCAACAGAGATACAGGTGAAGAAGCCTAGCCAGCCACAGAGACAGAGAAGGGGCAACAGGAGATGCCAGTGAGGGTCTAAAGACGTTCGCTTTCACAGAACAGCTGCAGCATCTGGTCAGCAGTGTCACCTGCCCAGAGAGGCCAAGAGTGGGAAATGAGAAATTTCCACCAGGCATTTTCCATGGCAATTGGAAAAATCCCTGGTGACCTCTGATATGGCAGGGTTGGTGTTAGTAGGGGTGGCAGCAGGTGCTGTGTTAGGAAGGGTCGATGGTGAGTGGAAGGCGGGGGGCTATAGATCAAGGGAATAGCAGAGGCAGGGGAGGTGTTTTTAGGGTGCAGAGACAAGCACATTTGTACCAGAGTAAAATGCCAATTAACGCAAATAAGATCTAAGTGAGGCCAGGTGCTCACAGCTGTAATCCCAGCACTTTGGGCGGACAAGGTGGGTGGATCACGAGGACAAGAGATCGAGACTGTCCTGGCCAACATGGTGAAACCCTGTCTCTACTAAAAATACAAAAATTAGCTGGGCGTGGTGGTGCGCGCCTATAGTCCCAGCTACTCCGGAGGCTGAGGCAGGAGAATCGCTTGAACTCGGGAGGCAGAGGTTGCAGTGAGCTGAGATTGCACCATTGCACTCCAGCCTAGAGATAGATCAAGACTCTGTCTAAAACAAAAAGGAAAAAAAAAGAAGTAAGTGAAGGAAGAGCCCAGGAAGGGGTTCAACATGGCTTGGAGAAGGGACCTTTCTTTCCTCATGTGTGGGAGCAGAGGCAGGAAGGTGAGTGGAGGCACAGAGACTTAAATCTGGAGGGGAGGAGGATTAAGGTGCTGCGCACAGCAAGCTTCCAACTCGAGAAGTGGGTGTAGAGTGAGAGCTCTTGGCTGAGCTGGGGACACCAGGATTGGCAGGAGAGCTGGGGGAAGGACCCCATGGGACAATGTTCTGAGGAGTATGAGGTTCATCCCAAATTAGAACTGACTGGGGGACCCAAGCAACAAGAGTGTGGGACTTTGTCCAGCCAGTCTCCACTGTCTGGGAGTGAAAACAGAGAAGCAGATATTGGAGTTATTTCCCAGGGCTGAGGCTGGCAAAGCAGCCATGGTGGGAGTTAAAGGGCCCAGGCATTCTAAGAAACTGGCAAGAGCATGTTTTGGGAGGCCAGTAGCGGACTCCAAATTGAGTAGGAGACAGCAGGCAAATACAGAAACATGAAAAAAAAAAAAAAGTATTTACCAATTGGAAATTGATCTTCATCTCTTAATTCCTCATTTGAGACCTTCCTTCTGGCAACCAGATCCATCCACCAAATTATCAATACGTTTGGATAAATATGGAAAGTAAAGTTGTCCCTTTGGTTTTAGCAGAGAAGAATGAACCTCTCGTTCCTGGGAAGTGACTCCACTTGCTTGTTTCTAGTCTTTCTTGCTCGCACACTGGAATTCATTGACATCTACTGGAAATGGTAGATGATTGGCCCATTTACAGTTTTGCCTGCTACTGTTGTGTCTCAAAATAATAAACAGAGTTGTGAAGTTGGTGCATAGTAGGTGCCTCTTATGTATTTGTTGAAGAAATAAATAAAAACAAAGCTTTTCCTTGATGCCAAAGCAAGGATCAGATTTCACCACAAGCAGTGGCTGTTAGAACAGACAAAACAGCATAGACCCAATGCCTTAGGCCAACTAGCAAGTAAATAAAAATCTTGCCCTCAATGCTCACTGGGATAGAAAAAAGAAAAAAAGCTTTCAAGGGTTTCAGAAAAATGACATCCACATTTAAAAGCAGTGAATGAAATGTGTTCAGGCATGTAAAGAAACTCAAGATAGTTTTGCTAAACAGTGAAGCAATTGGAATGTACTTTTAATAGCATATATATAGCTATTATATGTATTATATATGGCTATTATACACACACACTTTTTTAAAAAACAAATGTTTTATGTTCTCCATTTGTAGGACCAGAATGTAATGTCTCTGGGCCCAAATAACTTCTGATTGTGCTTCATAATCTACATAGATTATCCTATGTTAAGGAAAAGGCTTGGTTTACTTTAAAGCAGGGGTCCCCAATCCCCAGGCATTAGCACCTGAGTTCTGCCTCCTGTCAGATCAGCAGTGCATTAGATTCTCACAGGAGCATGAACCCTATTGTGAACTGCACATGTGAGGGATCCAGGTTATGCCCTCCTTATGAGAATCTAACTAATGTCCCAAGAGTTTCATCCCCAAACCATCCCCCAGACCTCACCCCGTCTGTCGAAAAATTGTCTCCCACGAAACCAGTCCCTGGTGCCTAAAAGGTTGGGGACCACTGCTTTAAAGGCAGAGGTCGGCCGGGCATGGTGGCTCACGCCTGTAATCCCAGCACTTTGGGAGGCCGAGGCGGGCGGATCACGAGGTCAGGAGATCAAGACCATCTTGGCTAACATGGTGAAACCCCGTCTCTACTAAAAATACAAAAACTTAGCCAGGCGAGGTGGTGGGCGCCTGTAGTCCTAGCTACTCGGGAGGCTGAGGCAGGAGAATGGCGTGAACCTGGGAGGCGGAGCTTGCAGTGAGCCGAGATCGCCCACTGCACTCCAGCCTGGGCGACAGAGCCAGACTCCGTCTCAAAAAAAAAAAAAAAAGGCAGAGGTCGGGGTAGAGTGGGAGGTGCTCTAGATAAAAAGGCTTGGCTGTGGTGACCAAATGAAGCTAAGTAAGAGGACTGTTCATGGCTTGCTTGTCAGAAGTTCTCCATCCCTCAGCCTTAATTAACTTATATGTGGAATGCATCTCCGCAAATGCTAAGTTATTAGGGAAATAGTCAATAAAATGCTTTTATCCCTACTGATAAGTAGGAAACACTACTGAAATGTTGATTGAACTTGAAATGGAGTTTAAAAATTCATTATTTAATCCTGTCAACATTTGAGTCACTTACTATTCATTTTTTTCATGTATAGATTTAGCTATCAAGCATTATATAGCTATATACCACAGAATGATGATGAGTTGGAACTCCGCGATGGAGATATCGTTGATGTCATGGAAAAATGTGACGATGGATGGTTTGTTGGTAAGAATCTCATCATGCTTTTCTTACTAGTTGTGTATTGAGGGAATAACAGGGGGCGAAGAGCCATGCAAAAAGCAAAGCAATCTTCTCTGCACAGAAAGAAGAGCCTTCTGAGCTTTTTACAACCTTGGGAATTCTGGGCCACCAGTCTGTGTTGCTATTAGGATGGTGTGGATGTTGCTTATGTTGAACCTGAAACCAAATCTGCTGCACAGAAGAGCAGTAGTCAAATTTATTAATTGGGTTTCCATTTATGTTTTATTTTTTTTATTTTTATTTATTTATTTATTGAGACAGAATCTCGCTCTGTCGCCCAGGCTGGAGTGCAGTGGCGTGATCTTGGCTCACTGCAACCTCTGCCTCCCAGGTTCAAGCAATTCTCCTGTCTCAGTCTCCCAAATAGCTGGGACTACAGGCACCTGCTACCACGCCTGGCTAATTTTTGTATTTTTGGTAGAGATGGGGTTTCACCTTGTTGGTCAGGCTGGTCTTGAACTCCTGATCTCAGGTGATCCACCCGCCTCGACCTCCCAAAGTGTTGGGATTACAGGCGTAAGCCACTGTGCCTGGCCCTAGTTTCCACTTACATTTATATTGTGCATGTGTCTATTTTGCATCTGGAAATTTTATCTTTAAAACCCTTGTGAAATAACACAAGAAAATTTTTGACTGACCCTGTGTCTCCACCATGAAACTCAGGCATATGTGTAGACATTCTAAAGACCTTGTTTCCTCCAGGCTTTCAGTAGTATTAATCAAAGCAGCCTGCTTAATTAAAGGATTTGCCTGTATAAGAAGGAGAGAGATCAAACTTATTGAGATTCTGTTACAAACCAGACACTGTGTTTGTTATGCTTTTATTGACGTTCTCTCAACAAACAGCCCAGTAAGATAAGAATTATCTTCATTTATCAGATTCGAAAACTGAGGCCCGAACAAGAAGATCACCAAGGTAGCAAATAGTGGGGCCAGGATTTGAACTCAGGCCACCCATCTCTCCTAAAATCTGTGTTCTTTCTGCTCAGGCATGCATATAATGTTGGGAGATATTGACCCACTCTTTGCCTCAGTTTCTCCCCATAGAAGTGACTTTACCTTCATCTTCTTTCCAAAGACCAGCCCTTCCCTGATTTTTCTGGCAAAGCTTTGTTAAAGCAAAGTAGTATCAGGACTGGGGTGGTGAGGACAGCAAGACCTCAACATGAATGAGAAGTCAGAAAGATTTACTTTGTGCTCACCAGCCTCTTAGAGAACTACCCCATCCTCCCAAGGTCCACAGAAGCCCACAGCCCTCACTACCTTGAGTCGTCTGTTCATTAGAAATCAGGTCTGAGGCCGGGCGCGGTGGCTCACGCCTGTAATCCCAGCACTTTGGGAGGCCGAGGCGGGTGGATCAAGAGGTCAGGAGATTGAGACCATCCTGGCTAACACGGTGAAACCCCGTCTCTATTAAAAATACAAAAAATTAGCCGGGCGTGGTGGCGGGCGCCTGTAGTCCCAGCTACTGGGAGGCTGAGGCAGGAGAATGGCGTGAACCCGGGAGGTGGAGCTTGCAGTGAGCCAAGATCGCGCGGCTGCACTCCAGCCTGGGTGGCAAAGCGAGACTCCGTCTCAAAAAAAAAAAAGAAATCAGGTCTGAGAAGTCAATGACCACTCCAGGGCAGCACAATCCAATAGAAACACAGTGTAAGCTGTGTATGAAATTTAAAATGTTCTAGAAGCCCCATGGAAAAGAGTAAAAAGAAACCAGTGAAATTAATTCTAATGTATTTTGTAAACCCAGTGCGTTCAAAATGCTATCATCTGAACATGTAATCAATATTAAAAATTGTTAGTGAGTTATTTTACAGACATCTTTTCATACTAAGTCTTTGAAACCCAATGTGTATTTTATAGTTAACAGCGCCGCTCGTTTCAGACTAGCTGCATTTCAAGTGCTCAGTAGTCACACATGGCTATCATTTTAGAGAGTGCAGCGCTAGTAAGCACTAGCTGTTAAACTCGTTCAGCAGTATGTTTTTTTTATGAGAACTTAGGTGTGGGAAGGAGCACCAGTTCTCTAACAAAGGCCTGCCAGGCAGCTGGGTAAAGGAAGTATTTTGGGATGAGTATCTTCCTTGCATCCTTGAACTCTTCACTATTTTTTTTTTTTTTTTTTTTTTTTGAGATAGAGTCTTGGTTTGTCACCCAGGCTCAAGTACAGTGGCATGAACTTGGCTCACTGCAGGCTCTGCCTCCCAGGTTCAAGCGATTCTCCTGGGTCAGCCTCCCAAGTAGCTGGGACTACAGGTCAGCATCACCATGCCTAGCTAATTTTTATATTTTTAATGGAGATGGGGTTTTACCATCTTGGCCAGGCTGGTCTCAAACTCCTGACCTCAAGTGATCT
The DNA here is from genome assembly GCF_049350105.2 of Macaca mulatta. Lineage (NCBI taxonomy): Eukaryota > Metazoa > Chordata > Mammalia > Primates > Cercopithecidae > Macaca > Macaca mulatta. Next base: position 107,332,510 of record NC_133414.1, on the reverse strand, counting down.
GCCTGCCTCAACCTCCCAAAGTGCTGGGATTGTAGGCGTGAGCCACCATGCCCAGCCTCCTTGGTCACTTCGAAAAGTAGCGTTTTCAAACTACAAATAAAGTAGCCTAGCAGAACTCATTTTTCTCATCCATAAAGGAAGATGCTAACTAGCTATGTGGCCCTAGGCAAGTTTCTTATTATCTCTGGACCTTACCATCTCAGTTCTCTAGCCTTCTTAGCCATTCTCCGTAGGAGTTCAACTAGATGTTTTAGGTGTCCTAAGCTTTAATATATTTTTTTTTAGCTTAGAAGTTTCACTTTGGGTACTAATTCCAACCCACTGGTAGTGGCTGCTTGAGATGTTGTGTGCAACAGGATTCCGAAGCCAAATCTAAGCCAATTGTGATAAGGGTGCAATTATCAAATTGGGATGTCTGCTAAAGAGAGGATAATGATGACACAACATATATCTGCCACTCCTGCTTTAGAGAGAGAATCCCAAGGGAAGGAACTAGATTAAGGATCAGCAGTGCTGCCTGTGGAGCAGCCCAGGAAGGGCTTTGTTCCCAGATGGCTCAGTGCTCCTGGCTTAGCAGGAGCCCTAACAAGGTTAGTACCAAAGATAGGGACTCAACTGGGGTCTTAGGCACAAGCTTGATAGGAATTTCCTTTTGATGGGTGGCCATAGTCAGTGGGCTTTCAGAAACTGCATGGTCTAGAAAATCTAAATCCCAGGTATCTTCTTGTGTCAGATAAATGTGTGAATTCCTCCAGAAAGCAGAAGTGTTGGAAAGAGCAATGGACTGGGAGTCAGAAGACCTCGGTTCAGATTCTGCCTCTGATACTTACTAAGCGGTGGAACCTCAGACATGTTACTTCCACTCTCTGAACCTGGGTTCCTTCTTCTGAAAAACAGGAGTACTAGAAATGCCTACATTGCTTACCACCCAGCATTATTTGGCAGCCTAAGTGAGATAAGGTAGGGGAAAGGACTTTGGAAACCATATGGTGTTCTCTAAGCTGCAGGACTGTTAACAAGGGGCGTTTGAGCAGACATCCCTGCAGCGTGCTGTCTCAACTCAAGTGAGTGGGTCTTCTCACGTTTCGTATGTGTGTGCTTTTTTATAGGTACTTCAAGAAGGACAAGGCAGTTTGGTACTTTTCCAGGCAACTATGTAAAACCTTTGTATCTATAAGAAGACTGAAAACCATGGAGATTATTTTTATTGGAGGATGAAGCATCATTCATGAACCGATCTTTTTAGTTGAGTCAGTAGGAAAATTAATACAGTGGATAAAGTAAGAAGCAAAAGACAGGGGCAGAGAAGTGTTGTGTTTAAAACCCAAGCCTGTCTAAGGTTACTGTGTATTAGACAGGGCTGAACTAGTGTGCTGAACAAAAAGAATTGAGACAAATTGTATTTACTTAGCCGCTTCTGGGAGCCACTCCAGCCTTTCCCCTCCCCTCCACCTCTTGGGTAATCTGACCTGAAGCATAGTCTGGGATCAGAGTTAGCCAGAAATGCCTCCTCCTGCCCCAGCCTTAGAGAGCTCCCATCTCAAAGGAATCATTGATCCTGAAGGCTTCAAGCCCAAGGATGCACCAAGACCCCCAGCCTACATTTCCCAGCTCCCCTGGAGCCAGCTGATCCTCTAACTGCTGGAGGTCAGTCTGGGCTGCCAATACTGTCCCCTAGACAAAGGTGGAGTCCCCCAAACTGCCCCAAGACCAAATCCCTCACTCAACCTGCTGAGGTGTGGATGGGGAAACGGAGGCAAAACTTAGGCGCCCAATGCATTCAGCCTGCTGTGTAGCAGTGCCGTTGACTGCCCTGGTGTTCAGACAGAAAAGCACACAAGGTTTGCCCATGAGAACTGGGGAGCAGATGGCCAAGCAGATAGGTTATGTCTGTTTTCTGAGTGATGAAGTCAGGAAGCCCTGTGGCTCTGGAGGCCACTTGTGGTTCATTCTTTTCCCATATCCTTGGCTTTTAGAAATGGTTACCTTCAGGACAGCGCAGCTGCATTTTTCAGAGCACTGTTGCTAACCTTTCTTTTCTGGCTTGTGTTTGCCTGGGACAGTTTGGAATTGGAAGGCCTATTCTCATAGAAAACCAAAAATGATGTTCATTCATTCATTTAACATACAGCAATATACGCTGGCTGCTGGGGGGACAACCAAAAGCAAGACATGCCCAGGGTTTGCTGTGGCTCCAGATCTACTCCCTGTAGGAGTTCAAGGATCACACAAAATGTAGTAACCAGGGTTGTGAATCTGAGTACACCCTGGCAAGGCTTCTCTTCAGACTGAAGCAGCAATTCTGCCACTACCAGCGGCAACCAGGACGTCTGTTCTTTGTGGGGGCCAGATCAGAAGAGAGAGGCCCCTGTGACATCTGGGGTGCGTGGTCACAGCTCTGTCCAACTCAAGGACGTTTATCGGCCTCTCTTAGACCCCCGAGTGAGACAAATGCAGAAATGACCCATTCCCTGCCCACCAGGAACTCGAGGTGATTGGGGAGACAGACACAGGAAAATGAACTTAATCAAGAGAGACCGTGATAAGTGCTGAGAAGGGCGTGAGGGAGGAAGAGATGAATTTTCCCTGGAGGAATCCTAGAAAGCATTGTCATATTTCCATCTCCATTAGCTCACTTTTAAACAACTAGGGTGCTGGAAGAACCTTTGTCTGAGGGTAGTTCATAGCTGGAAATACCTGGAATATTTTCCAGAGTCTCCAAACTGTCATCTCCCCCCAAAGATACACATCCAAGCTCACAAATAGGAGTAACAATTATAGGTGGTAGGGTTGTATACAGGAAGCCCTGGCTGTCTGCATATAGCTCAGAATTACCCCAGGACCATTGTCCCAAAGTCTAAAGTCTTTACAGGTAGGCAAAATTTGTTTTCAATGCCTGTGGCTCAGCTGCTGTCACAAATACCCATCTTAGGATCCCACCAGCTTCCCACCCTCCACCAGAGAGCCGCAGTACCCTCACTTTCTCCCTATTGTTCTTTCAAATCCTGTTCTCAGGAAAGAAACTGCCACTAATTCATTCACACTAAAGTGTAAGTGATTGATAATAGGAATGAGTTACCTCTTCCCACAGACATTTGTTTTTAACTATGACAGAGCAGGGCCTTAATCCCAAGGGAAAAGGCTATGGCACTGGAGGGGGTGAGCTTTCTGGGTAGAAGGAGACGTCCTGATTTTCCTTAAGACCCAGTAAGAGTAAGACGTCTTGCTTTGGAAGGTCTGCTCCACCATCTAAGAGCACTGGTTTGTTGTTGTTGTTGTTGTTGTGTTTTTTTTTTTTTACTGTCTCTGAGGGAATATAGTAAAAATGCATATGCACGTGCAATTTGCACGGCAGCATTTCACCGATTTTGGAATGTATTGGCTAATGTATTTCCTGGTCTTTAGATGCAAACGATTAATAACACTATCTTATCTAATAGTTTTTTGAGGGGTGCTTCTTGATTAAGTAGGTAATTTTGAACACCTCTTTAAATACAGCTAGAAAATAAAACCAATTCGTAAAGCCACATTTGCATATGATGCCAGCCTCACGCATTTGTATATCTCCAGAAATTCAGGTATGCCTCACCAATTTGCCCGTCTTTAATGAAATCATGTGTTAAAATTTGCATCACGTCGCCTTCCTATGTATGATGAAACAAGGAACAGAGGTTTCCAATTGCTCTTTTGTCTTCAGACATTTAGTAATATAAAGTACCTATTTTTATGCTGAAATGTTTATACAGGTTTATTAATAGCAAGTGCTACTAACTGGCGGCATGCCTTGCAACACATTTTGATATATTAGCCATGCTTCCGGGTAAAGGCAAGCCCCAAACTCCTTATCTTTTGCAGTCTCTCTGGGATCAGTAAAAGGAAAAAAAAAACATCATGTGCTTAAGAAGTGGGACTGTAAATATGTATATTTAACTTTGTATAGCCCATGTACCTACCTTGTATAGAAAAATAATTTTAAAAATTTGAATGGAAGGGGGTAAAGTAAGGAAGTCATGAAGTTTTTTGCATTTTTATTTAAATGAAGGAATTCCAAATAACTCACCTACAGATTTTTAGCACAAAAATAGTCATTGTAAAGTGTTAAAATTTATGGTAATTATTCTATTGGGGAGGGAAGGTAACTATGATCTCAGTTATAGTTTTTTTTCCTTTTTAATTTCATTATTTTGGTTTTTTGGTTTTTGCAGTCCTATTTATCTGCAGTCATATTAAGTCCTATTGCTAGAATAGGTTACTACAAAAAAGATTATATTCTGAAAGAAAAATAACTGACATATATAACCATTTAATTTAAAGTATTGCCATTTAAATTACACACTGAGAGCATGTCCTATGCAGACATAGATTTTTCTGTTTGTTTATTTTTCTTCATTGCAGTGGATTGATTTGATAAATAGATGTGTTGAATTACTACATTTGCTGTACATATTATTTAATAAACTTTATTCAGAATTGCGTGGCATATGTTTGTTCTGGTCATTCATTGTTTCTTTCCTTCCTTTGCCAAGCTTCTCAAATGAGGCTTAAATTCACTGCTTCAATTTCTCATACCGTCCTTTCCATTCTTAATCATTTACCATCTGCCTTCTGCCACCTCCTTGAAGACACCACTTCTTACCTTTTTTCTGAATAACCAAACTCCTGACCCTCTGAATTAATTGATTACTGTTGACCATTTTGCCATTATTTCTAAAATATGTTTGTATTTGTTCTGATAACAAAAGTAATGCACAAATGTCTTTAAAAACAAAAGTAAAACATTATAAAATATGTATAACGGGTCTAGATTTGCTGTGTAAAACATGGGTATGGGAAATGACATAGCACTTTGTTTTTCTAAATAAAATTAATCTGGCTGTGAGTCCTCTCTTGGTATGGGTGGGCGAAAATGCAATCTGTCCTTTTTCTCCTCCAAACCAAATGTGTTAAGGCACTAGGCATGCAGTCTCCCCTGGCATCCCATGGCTACAACTACCGCCATCTTAGTCTGGGATGGGGTCTGCTGTACATGAGGCACGGATCTGTCCCCTAATAGGAAAGCTCACACCTCTACCCTCTCTCCCTGGGTTCTGTCCTCCACCTCCAACTAAATGCACCAGTTTGCAATGCTGCCTCTGGAGTAACTCGGTGTACCTGGGCCTCAAACAGGTGTAGGAGAGGGGCCTAACAGTCTCTTCTTTCAAGGGTCTGACAGTCTTTAACACTAGGCCCTGAATCACAGGCCCTATGAACCCTTGTCTCTAACAAATCCGTCAGCTTACCTCCTAACTACTTTTAGAAGCCAACCACTTCTACCATCATAGCCCAAGCCGTTTTCTCTCACCTGGATCATTGCAATAACTTTCTAACTGGCTTCCCTGCTTCTGCTCTTGCCCCCTCTAGTCTTGTCTAGACAGAGCAACCAGAGTGATCATCTAAATGTTGGTCCAAAACCCTCTAGTGGCTTCTCATCTCGCTAATGTGGTACAATGGCAAGTCTGTAGACATACTGCTCCTCCCCTCCCCCGACCCCTGAATTATCTCCTTCATTCCAGCCACACCGCCCTCTTTGTGGCCTCAGACTCATTAAGCACATTTGAGGTTTAGGGTCTTCATGTTTGCAATCCCCTGGAAGGCCCTTTCCCCAAGAGCTGCATGGTTTTCTTCCTCTAGGTCTTCCTGTTGTCTTCTCAATGGGGCTTTCTGTGACTACTTTACATACATTTAGGAAACTAGTGTCCCCACCCACTGCGTTCCATCCCCCTCTTCCTGCTCTGTTTCTCCATAACACCACCATCTGAGATTTGTCTTCACAAGCAATCCTGTAAATTTGGTGGGATTAGTGACTCTGCTTTGCTAATATATGCCTGGCACCAAGAAGAGAGTCTAATGTGGCACTCAATCCTTTGTTGATCAAACAAACGGATAAAGAAGCCCTTGAGACCAGAGATCCTAGAACTCAGAATATGTTCTACCAACAATGAAAGAAGGGAAACCATTTTCTTACAGTGGCAGAAACAACGAATTAATCTTTCATATTATGCTGGTTTCATACAAACATAGAAAGTGAAAGTTCTGCGTAATAACACTCCTCACAGAGATCACTCCAATATATGGTCCTCCCAGCTTGCTTCTCTACACATACTAAACACACATGTCTCTAAAATGCTTTATGTAGTCTCATACACTTTTACTTTCCTTTGGTAGAACTTGGATGTGTTTCCATAACTTACTTAACCCATCCTCTATTGATGATGCAAGTATTTGAGGTTATTGCCAGCTTTTTACCACAACAAACAATGCTGCTTTGAGTAGAATTATTGGCTCATAGAGCAGGAACATTTCAAACCTTAAGAGATTTCCAAATTGCCTTCCCAAAAGTTCCAATTATACTCCCATCAAGTCCATGGAACTGTGTTTCCCACCACCCAGTTAAAACTACATTGTCTGCTTCCATGAATTGCTGCTCCTTGGTTCACCTGCTTTTGGCTGGCCAGCCCCTTCTTCATCCTCTTTCTAGATCTTCACTGCATTCTCAGCCCTCTGTTATTTTCTCTCAATACATGCTCCTGCGGAGAGCAGATCTCTCCCAATATAATTATGGCCCAAAGAGTCAATTGTGGGAAGGCCCTTTCAGTGATTAAATGGTAGACGCCTAGGCTGGGCATGGTGGCTCACTCCTGTAATCCCAACACTGGGAGGCCGAGGTGGGTGGATCACCTGAGGTCAGGAGTTCGAGACCAGCCTGACCAATATGGTGAAACCTATCTCTACTAAAAATACTAAAATTAGCCGGCCGTGGTCGTGCGCCTGTAATCCCAGCTACTCGGGAGGCTAAGGCAGAATTGCAGGAACCCACGAGGCAAAGGTTGCAGTGAGCTGAGATCGCGCCACTGCATTCCATCTCAAAAAAACAAAAACCAAGGTTGCAGTGAGCTGAGATCGCGCCACTGCATTCCATCTCAAAAAAACAAAAACCTAACACTACTGCATTGGCTGAGACATACCAAAAGGCGCTGGAACTAGCCTCAGTCAGGGGTTAATCCAGAGACTCAAACTCTCATCAGTATTTGTCTTATTCTTGGCGTTTTGTTTGGCTACATTTTCACCTACTGAATGCCCCAGTGGGAAACATGGTTGCAGGCTGCTCCAGCCTCCTTCTTCCAGCTCTCTGACTCCAAATTCTCAAGGCAAAAGTACTTTCCTATTTGGCTTTCCCTGAAAACAACTCCAGATGCTGGCAGGCCCAGTCTGGATATTTACCCTTCCCTAGACCAATCACTTTGATTAAAGAGGCAACTTTAGTTGTAAAAACCTTTGTGGCTTTTGGCTCGGCATGGCGACTCACACCTGTAATCCCAGCACTCTGGGAGGCCGAGATGGGTAGATTGGCAGCTCAACCAAAACCTCAAAGAATGAGGGAGAGGAATGGCTGGGGGAGGGGGTGTCTGCTCTAAGAAGGGGAAAAGGAAGCCGGAGAGAGAACTCAATTGTCCACTGGACTTGGAGAGTTATTGTAACACACTTTGAAAATGGAACACTATTGTCCTGTCCCAGTATAAACTTCAGTGTAGCTGAAAGCAGGCTATGTGCTGAAGTTTTGCTAGCCAGGGTCTTGACAAGAATAGAGTGGGAGGAGAAATCCCAGAGGAGGAGGCGGCCAATGTGACCAGGGGTGCACAGCACAACCGTAATCTCATGCTAAAAATATCAGGACTCTAATGGAAGGGAACCAAGTTAATGTCTCAGAAGTCACAGAGGATGTTTGGATGAGTTGTACATGGGAGTATTTTTCCAAGTCTTAGCACATAGACACCACCATACCTGTCTCAGGAACACTTAACCAAGGTCTTTTAGGACAAATCAAAGAACTTATCACTTAATACAGGTAATTTTTGGAACAAATTAGCCAACAAAGTGGTTCAGATTGAAAATATTATAGAACATTTAAGATAAATCCATAGATGCAAAAATCCATAATGAGAAGTTGTGAACCACCGTGTGACACTATGAAGTCTGTCCCGGAGGACAACTGCACTGGTCTTCCAGGACCCTCACTCTGGCCTTGTCAGGGGCAAAATACTGAGTAGATTAAGAGTCTCTCTACCCTTAGGGTTTACTTGTTTTTCAAGTAATATCTGACAAACAGACGAATCTACAAAAGGGAGATCAAATCATCTTCAATAGTAGCATAATGTAAATTGATGATCTCAAAGCATGGTTCATGGTCCCTTTGGAATCTCCAAGCCCTTTTGAGAGATTCATAATGTCAAAACTATTTTCAAATCATGTGAAGGTACTTGTGGTAGTCAGTGTCCAAAGATGCCTCCAGTCACCGTAACCTCCTGGTATTCAGGCGCTTGTGTGGTCCCCTTCTCCATTCTATCGGGATTGGTCTGTGTGACCAGTAGAAGGTCGCAGAAAAGTGCAACTTCCAAGGTAAGGTTGTAAAATCCTTTGTGGCTTTTGGCCTGGCATGGTGACTCATGCCTGTAATCCCAGCACTCTGGGAGGCCAAGGTGGGTGGATCACCCAAGGTCAGGAGTTCGAGACCAGCCTGGCCAACATGGTGAAAACCTGTCTCTACTAAAAAGACAAAAATTAGCCGGGCATGGTGGTTGGGCGCCTGTAATCCCAGCTACTTGGGAGGCTGAGGCAGGAAAATCGCCTGAACCTGGAGGCAGAGGTTGCAGTGAGCCGAGATTGTGCCACTGAAAAAAAGAAAAAAGAAAAACCTTTGTGGCTTTTGTCTCATGCTTGGATCACTCACTTGGGGAGGAGTGGACTACAGTTTAGAACTTCTGGCCGGGCGCGGTGGCTCACGCCTGTAATCCTAGCACTTTGGGAGGCCGAGGCAGGCAGATCATGAGGTCAGGAGATCGAGACCATCCTGGCTAACACGGTTAAACCCTGTCTCTACTAAAAATACAAAAAATTAGCCGGGTGTGGTGGCGGGCACCTGTAGTCCCAGCTACTTGGGAGGCAGAGGCAGGAGAATGGCGTGAACCCGGGAAGTGGAGCTTGCAGCGAGCTGAGATCGTGCCACTGCACTCTAGCCTGGACGACAAAGAGAGATTCCGTCTCAAAAAAAAAAATAGAACTTCTAAGTTCTGGTATTTTGTTGTTTTGGATAAACGCACGAATTCTTGAAAAAAGGAGAGGTATTGGAAAGAACAATGGGCTGGCAGTCTGAAGACGTGAGTTCAAAGACCTCTTAGGCTTACCTACTTTGTGAGACCTCAGAAATGCCACATAGGCTGTCTGAGTCTGAGTTTTTTCATTTAGGAGGGAAAGATGCCTGGACCAAAGTGAGGTTCTTCTAGGAAGGAGGAAGAAAAGGAAATTTGGAAGGCAACCTGCAATGTCCACATCGGAGCTCCCCAATCTTTCTATTGCCTACTGTATACCAGCACTTTCCATGCATTATCTTTTAATACCACCTCGGTGAGGAAAGTATTCCTATCTCCATTGACAGGTGAGGGAACTGAGACTCAAAGGAGTTCAGCCCCAGGGTATATGTGCAAGTACATGGCTTCAGTCTGACTCCAAAGCCAGTGTCCTTTCCATTGATCACACTCTACTGCCTGCAAGGCACAGAGCTGGGACAAGACTGTGGACCAGTATACCTCTGGATCACCTAAACTTTACCAAAAGACTATAACATCTTCAAAAGCTACCTCACTGAATAATAGTGATAACCATTTGATGAGCGCCTACTACGTGCTTGAACACTGAAAGTTGCATTAAAGGTGTATGTCCCTCCTCGGTCAGTCTTCTGCCAGAGCCGAGACAGCAGTAATGGCATAGAAGAAATCTGCCAATTTCATGTCATCTTACTCTCCAGCACTCACAAACCTCTCAGAAGTGTGGTCCAGCCTCGAACCTGTATTTCCTGACCACCAGTCTGAACTCTTTGTCACCTGCACTGTAGCTCCCATATGTGGTGTTAATAGATCTGCAAAGCTAAAAGTGGACAAAAACTTGCACTCTTATTTTCTGTATCAATTAAGAATAACTCCAGCTGCAATAACATACGGCCCAACGAATGCCAGCTTATGTGATGCAGATGTGTCTCATTATCTTGTGGAAAAGAAGACGGCTCTGGGTTAGTACGTCCCTTGGCCTTTCTCTCATAGTGGCAGTCTGGCTACCATGGCAGCTCCAAGCATCACATCCTCATACAACTGCGTTTGAAGGTTGGAAGCAGGGAGCAACAACACAGGACAGACGTTTTCTCTTTGCATGTTTCCCTCATCGGGGAAGAAAAATCTTTTCCAAAAGCAGCCCGTCCACACCCCCCGCAACCCACCCAGCATCTCATTGGCTAGAAGTGACCATGTGGCTACTCCTAACTACGAAGAAATTGCTTCGAGGAAGTGGACAAGGCAGAGAGGACTGGGAGTGGCCTTGAAGTAGCCAACCAGGGGGGGTTTTGTAAGCAAGCCCTTTTTGGGAGCTGTATCTTTTTCTTAGGTTTCTGTGAGATCTTCCTGCCTTTTCCCTCAGTTTCTTTGAGTTCTTTCCTGGCTTCTCACCTTCTTCTCATTCCCTAAATATGAATGTTTCCAAGTTTTTCTCTGTAATCTGTTAGTTGGGCAATCTTATCTATTCCCTTTGTTTCAAATATCACCCCTCGGCAAACTACTTGTTTCCACTTTTTAAATTAAATAAAACAAAGTTGTTAGCTAAACTTTAAGAAGTAAAACAAACCGAAAACTTGTATAATCAGCCGGGCGCGGGGGCTCACGTCTGTAATCACAGCACTTTGGGAGGCCGAGGCGGGTGGATCGCTTAAGGTCAGGAGTTTGAGACCAGCCTGGCCAACACGGTGAAACCCCATCTCCACTAAAAATACAAAAATGAGCCGGGTGTGGTGGCACGTGTCTGTAATCCCAGATATTCGGGAAGCTGAGATAGGAGAATCACTTGAACCTGGGAGGCAGAGGTTGCAGTGAGCTGAGATCGTGCCACTGCACTCTAGCCTGGGTGACAGTGAGACTCCATCTAATAAATAAATAAATAAATTGTATAATCACCACTGCTGAGACATAACCTCTTTAAAGTGCTCTACCAAATATATATATAGGTGATATGTGTATAAACTGCTTTTTTTACTTACTAGATTAAAAAGTCCTTTCTTGACAATATATATTCATGTCTGCATCATCACTGTAATGGTTACATGATATTCTGTAGTATGAACATGCAACCCTCTATAATTGATACTTGGGATGTTTTCAGTATTTTGTAATTATGGAGAATTCTATAATGAACATCCTTTTCCATACTCTTGACACCTTGAATGGCTACTTTTTTCTGGATAAATTCCTAGAGTGGAATTGCTAGATCAAAGGGTATGCTGTATTTAAGAATTTCGACACGTACATATTTGTCATCTGACTGTTGACAAGACCTGCCGGTTCTTCCTTTTAACTTATCTTGGGTTTGTCCTTCCTCTCTGTCTCTAATAATCATCACCTTACACCGTACCTCAACTCGTACCATTGCCTGAAATCTCTTCTTCTATGATAAAATGCTTCCTACCCACAAAATGGTTGTGGATTTAGAGGTGCCCTTGTCACCTTCAGTTTGGGAGTCCAATTGCAGGTGAACCAGACTTTAGTATTTTTGAAAAGTTTCCAGAGAACTAAAGAGGGGGTCCTTAACACAGGGCATTGGGAGTCAAGGAAGGCAGCTGTGGTAAAGGGGGCGTGCTTAGCAAATTACGGCAGAAAAAGGCCAGATGGGACCAGGGAAAGGGGAGTCAAGGAAGAGAGAGAAGCTTTCCAGAAGAGCTGCAAAAAGAAACGTGACAGGTAGGAAGTTAAGCTTTAATCCACTGGGCATTGAAAGGTCAACCCAGGGCAGGGTCAGACCAGAAAGGAGAGTAACAATAGTGCCCCATTTACCTAAGAACAATGAAGGGCCCTGTATACAATTACAGCAGCCTTTCTATGACCCTGCTGAGAAGGCCTATACCCCTCTTTTTCAATTAAGGAAAAACCTCTCTCGTTCCTGCTCCTCCTCCAGCTCCTGCCTCATTTCTCTCGTTCCCTTTAAGGTAAAACACCTCAAAAAAGCTATGGATGCTTGCTACCTCCAATTCTGGTCCTCTCATCCTCTCTTGAACCACTCTGTTTAGGATTTTGACCTCTTGCCTTAACAACACCATTCTCTTAGGACCCTCAATGACCTTCCCAGTATTAAACCCCATGCTTGACTTTCAGTTCTCAATTTCCTTGACTTTTCAACAGCATTTAGGATGCTTGAGCTTTCCTGCCTCCTGCAGAGGCTTTCTTCACCTGCTTGCAGATGCACCCTCTCTAGATTCTCCCTGCTCCTTCTCAGTGTCCTTTGTTAGTTCCTCCTCATTTCCCAGGCTCCATCCTTGGCCTCCATCTTCTTTCCTACTCCCTGGTGCCCTCATCCACACTTGCGTCTGAATATCTTCTATATGCTGATCTCTTGCCTGGACCCTCCCCTGGAATCCAGACTCCTATATACAACTGCCTGCTTTACATCTCCACTGAAATATCTCATGGGTGTCTGAAACTTAAATATATCCAAAACTAAATTCCTAAACTCAGCAGTATCCCCAAAAGCTGCTGCTTCCCCTTTTCAGTTAATGGCAATTCCATCCTGTAGCTGCTGTTCAGGCCAAAAAACATGACTCATCCTCAAACATCCCTCCTATACCTTACTTCCTATCTCTCAGCAGATGCTTTAAAATGTAGCCAGAATCTAAGCGCTGCTACAAACTCCTCGACTCCCACCCTGGGCCCAAGCCAGTCATCAGCTCTCGCCTGGACGATAACAACAGCTGATTACTGCTCCCCTGCTTCTGCGGCTTGCCTCCTCCATCTGTTTTCAACACAGCAATCAGAGTGCTGAAAACATAAGTCAGGCCATGTTCATCTTCTGCACAAAGCCCTCACGACCTTCCCTCCTACTCCTGGTGCTTCTCAAATGTCCACGAGGTGCTGTCCAGTCAGACTCCCTGTTATTTCTCTGACTTCATCTTCCCCACTCTTTCCCTCACTCCCTCAGCTCCAGCCCCACTGGCCATCTTGCCGGTGAACGCTCCAGGCTTGTTCCTGTCTTTGAGTGTATTATTTCCTGCACATGGACTGCTTGTCCTCCAGATATCTCCATGGATTGCTCATTCGCCTTGTTCAGACTTTCCTCAATTCACTTTCCCAGAGAAGTCTTCTTTCATTACTCTTACTGTTGGCATTTGTTTTATTTTTGGCCCTGCTTCTGTAGAACACAACAGCATCTATTGTACCATATATATATATGCATATAGTTTTATACACACACACACACACACATACATACACACACACAGAGTTGTTTGTTTGTTTTAGAAAACATTTTATTTGAGCCAGGCATGGTGGCATGCACCTGCAGTCCTACCTGGGGCAGGAGGATCACTTGAGCCTAGGAGGTTGAGGCTGCAGCTGTAGCCATCCAAGATTGTGCCAATGCACTCCAGCCTGGGTGACACAGCTAGACTCTGTCTCTAATAATTATATATAATATTGTATATGTTTTATATATTATATATATTATATATATATATAATTGACCAAGCGCTGTGGCTCATGCCTGTAATCCCAGCACTTTGGAAGAGGCCAAAGCGGGTGGATCACCTGAGGTCAGGAGTTTGAGAGCAGCCTGACCAATATGGTGAAACCCTGTCTTTACTAAAATTACAAAAATTAGCTAGGCGTGGTGGTACTTGCCTGTAATCCCAGTTACTTGGGAGGCTGAGGCAGGAGAATCGCTTGAACCCGGGAGGCGGAGGTTGCAGTGAGCCAAGATTGTGCCACTACACTCCAGCCTGGGAAACAGAGAGAGACTCGGTCTCAAAAATATATATATAAAATATATAAATATGTATAATAAATATATATAATATATAAATATATTTTTATATATTTATATAAATATATAATAAATATATATAAATATATATAAATAAAAAATATAAATATATATTTATATATATGTATTATCTGTAAATAATATTTATTATCTGTATGGATTGTGGATTTTTATTTTCTCCAATGGGTTATAATTCCTTTCATAATTATATTATATATAATTCCTTTTATAACTATATTATATATAATGTATATTATATAAATATATAAAAATATATACCATACAATACATATATATTGTATACTTAATATATATTATATATAAATGTATCATGGTTGCAAAATGGTATTTTTGAGACTGCTGCACTTCCCTTACATTTATCAGTTGGTATTTATAATTCTACTGTAAGCAAGAACCCTTGCTTCCCACCCATCCAACCGTCCATCCACCCACTCATGCATCCATCCATTTATTTATTTATTTATATTTTTTGAGACACAGTCTTGCCCTGTCACCCAGGCTGGAGTGCAGTGGCATGATCTCGGCTCACTGCAACCTCCATCTCACAGGTTCAAGTGATTCTCCTGCCTCAGCCTCCAGAGTTGCACCACGCCCAGCTAATTTTTTGTATTTTTAGTAGAGACGGGGTTTCATCATGTTAGCCAGGATGGTCTCAGTCTCGATCTCCTGACCTTGTGATTCACCTGCTTCGGCCTCCCAAAGTGCTGGGATTACAGGCGTGAGCCACCGCTCCTAGCCTATATATTTATTATTATCTGTATGGATTGTGCATTTTTATTTTCTCCAGCGGGTTATAATTCCTTTCATAATTATATATATGTATATAAATAATGGGCTGGGCGCAGTGTCTATGAGGCAGGTGGATCACTTGAGGTCAGGAGTTCAAGGCCAGCCTGGCCAACATGGCAAAACCTTATCTCTACTAAAAATACAAAAATTAGCCAGGCGGTGTGTTGTACACCTGTAGGTCCCAGCTACTTGGGAGGCTGAGGCATGAGAATTACTTGAACCTGGGAAGTGGAGGTTGCAGTAAGCCGAGATTGTACCACTGCACTCCAGCATGGGAGAGAGTGAGACTCTGCCTCAAAAAAATAAAAAATAATAAAAAACATTTTGTTTGGGAATAAATTCAAAACTACATAAAAGTTACAAGAATAAGGACAGTACAAAGGGCATCCATATGTCCTTTACCCAGATCCCCCTTTTGTTAACATTTTATACCATTTGCTTCTTTTACTCCCTATAGCCGTCCTGACCTCAACACACACACTCACATACACATAACATTTTTCTGAACCATTTGAGAATAAATTATACATATTGTGGCACTTTATCTCTAAATACTTCCGTGTGCATTTCCTAAGGATAAAGATACTATCTTACATAACCACAGTCCAGTTATCAACCAGTAAATTTAACATTGATACTTTTATCTAATCCACCATCTGTATCCAATTTCATCAGTTGATCCAATATTGTCTTTTTTTGTTTTTGTTTTTGTTTTTGTTTTTTTGAGATGGAGTCTCACTCTGTGGCCCAGGCTGGAGTGCAGTTGGGGGATCTCAGCTCACTGCAACCTCCATCTCACAGGTTCAAGCAATTCTCCTGCCTCAGCTTCCTGAGTAGCCAGGATTACAGCCCCTGTTACCACGCCCAACTAATTTTTGTTTTTTCAGTAGAGTCAGGGTTTCATCATGTTGGCCAGGCTGGTCTCAAACTCTTGACCTCAAGCAATCCTTGGCATGATTTCTGCTCATTGCTGCCTCAACCTCCTAGGCTCAAGTGATCCTCCCATCCCAGCCTCCTGAGTAGCTGGGACTACAGGTGTGCGCCACCACACTCAGCTAATTTTTGTATTTTTAGTGGAGATGGGGTTTTGCCATGTTGGTCAGGTTGGCCTTGAACTCCTGGGCTCAAGTGATCTGCTTGCCTTGGCCTCCCAAAGTGCTGGGATCACGGGCCTAAGCCACTATGCCCAGCCTATTCTCCTTTAATCTGAAACGTAGCTACAGCCTTTCTTTGTCTTAGGATATTGCCTTTTTGAAGACATAGTTCCACCCACATTCAGTTTTCTTAATAGGGGGTTGTGTGATGTTTCCCTGTGATTAGATTCAGGTTATGCATTCCTTCCTGGAAGGTAATGTATGAGGTGTGTCCTTATCAAAGTATCATATCTGAGTTATACAATGTTCTTCTGCCCCTCACCGGGGATGTTAATTTTGATCTCCTGGTAAGGTATTGTTGGAATTTGCCATGTATCATGCTATAGTCCATGCTATGGTTTGAATGTGTCCCCTTCCAAATTCAGGTGTTAAAACTTAACGGCCAGTGTGATAGTATTAAGAGATGGGGCCTTTAAGAAGTGATTAGGTTATGAGGAGCCTTCCCTCATCAATGAGATTAAGGCCTTTATAAAAGAGGCTTCACACAGCGTGTGGTTCTCTTGGCCTTCTGCCATGTAAGGACATAGTGTTTCTCCCCCTCAGCCTTCAGAACTGTGAGAAAATAAATGTCTGTTCTTTATAAATTACCTAGTCTCAGGTATTGTGCTATAGCAGTACAAACAGACTAAGAAAGAATGTTTGTGTCCCCCCTCAAAGTACATATGTTGAAATCTAACCCCCAAAGTGGGGCCTTTGGGAGATGATTAGATTGTAAAGGCTCCATCCATTTTTTTTTTTTTTTTTTTTTTTGAGACGGAGTCTCGCTCTGCCACCCAGGCTGGAGTGCAGTGGCCGGATCTCAGCTCACTGCAAGCTCTGCCTCCCGGGTTTACGCCATTCTCCTGCCTCAGCCTCCCGAATAGCTAGGACTACAGGCGCCCACCACCATGCCCAGCTAGTTTTTTTTGTATTTTTTAGTAGAGACAGGGTTTCACCGTGTTAGCCAGGATGGTCTCGATCTCCTGACCTCCTGATCTGCCCGTCTCGGCCTCCCAAAGTGCTGGGATTACAGGCTTGAGCCACCGCGCCTGGCCTTTTTTTTTTTTTTTGAGACGGAGTCTCGCTCTGTCGCCCAGGCTGGAGTGCAGTGGCACGATCTCGGCTCACTGCAACCTCCATCTCCCGGGTCTAAACGATTCTCCTGCTTCAGCCTCCTGAGCTGGGATCACAGGTGTGCACCACCACACCTGGCTAATTTTTGGATTTTTAGTAGAGATGGGGTTTCACCATGTTGGTCAGGTTGATCTCAAACTCCTGACCTCGTGATCCGCCTGCTTCTGCCTCTGAAAGTGCTGGGATTACAGGTGTGAGCCACCGTGCCTGGCAGCTCCATCCTTACAATGGAATTAGTGCCCTGGTAAAAGAGGCCCAAGGGAGCTTGTTTGCCTCTTCCACCATTTGAGGACACAGCAAGAAGATGCTATCTATGAGAAAGGGAACCCTTACATGATAATCCCCTAGTGCCTTGATCTTGGACTTCTCAGCCTCCAGAACTGTGAAAAATAAATTTCTTGTGTTTATAAGCTAAAGAGTCTGTGGTATTTTTGTTAGAGCAGCCCCAACAGACTAAGACACATCATTGTTGTTTTTTCCTTTGCATCGAATAAGCAGTCTGCAGGGAGATATTTAAGACTTATAAGAGTCTGGCTCATCATCAAACTCTCGCCCTAGATTTTGCATCCAGTGATGATTCTTGCCTAAATAATCTTTACTATTATGGTTGCAAAATGATGTTTTTGAAACTCCTGCACTCCCCTACATTTATTAGTTGGCATATTAGTTCTACTATAATCAAGAACCCTTGCTTTTCACTCATCCATCCATCCATTGACTTATTATCTGTGTGGACTTGTGGATTCTTATTTTCTCCAATGGGTTATAATTTCTTCTTGTTGTTCTTATTATTATTTGAGATGGAGTCTCACTCTGTTGCCCAGGCTGGAGTGCAGTGGCATGATTTCCGCTCACTGCAACCTCTGCCAACCAGGGTTCAAGCAATTCTCTTGCCTCAGCTTCTCGAGTAGCTGGAATTACAGGCATGCCCCACCACACCCAGCTAATTTTTGTATTTTTGGTAGAGACAGGATTTCACCATGTTGACCAGGCTGGTCTCAAACTCCTGACCTCAGGTGATCTGCCTGCCTTGGCCTCTCAAAGTGCTGGGATTACAGGTGTGAGCTACCGCGCCCGGCCAATTCTTTATTATTTTAGTGCTCAAATTGCCACTCATGTGGCCAGTGGGAGCTCCTGAAGCAGGCTTCTGTGTCCTTTAACATGCCCCCATCACTTTTTACTTTTTTAAGTTCTTTTTTACTTTATGCATAATAAGCTATTCCAGGCTCATCTTATACCTATCCTGCCACAGCAACCTATTCTGGAATTTCTCTGAGGGATCATGGTTCCTTTTCATTTAGAAACCAAGGTGTGGGTACTGGGTGTGTATATTGCTCTGGAGTATTTTTGCTTTTAGGCCTTTGGGGCAGAAAAACATATCCATGCAAATACAAGTACCTATACATATGTATATTCATGTACATACATATATAAATACACACGTACATAAACATACATATACAAAACATACCATATAGTTTACTTATTTATTTTATTGTGTCCCCTTACACTAAGATGTCAGCTCCACAACGGAGGACATTTTGGTTAGTGTTGTTTGCTGTTGATATTCTAATACATAGAACAGTGTATAGCCAATTCAATAAATAGTTGTTGACTAAAAGACAATAAAGAAACAGCTCTAGTAGGCTGAAAGACTTGTCAAATCCTCATAGCTGACAAATGGAAGAACTCTTTTTTTTATAACCATGCTTCGAAGACTCCAAATAGGAGCTAAATTTGGCTAGGATAGTATTAACAGATAATCTTCATTGTGATTTTCCCACCATTATTGTTTTTCTGTCCTCTTCTATCTCCAGACCTCTGTCATTTGTATCTTCTCTTCCTACCCTCTGGGATTTATAACTTCAGGTGGTCAGTAGGTAGGAGTTGAAGGCAGAGGCTAAGTGGGCAGGCCTGGGGGTAGAAGAAGAGGACCCCAGGCCCACATTACCCAGTAGTAATGGCTGAGCCCCAGCCTGGTATGTGCCCTAATGTGAAGACGGGAGGAGAGGGGGAAATGGTGGTGGTACCTGGAGCCAGCATTGTCACTGCTAGCTGGTCTTCTGCTGTGTTCTCACCTAGCAGCAGCCCTGATGCTACCCAAGGAATGACACTGGAAGCAGTGTAGGAGGTAACTGCAGAGAAGGTGGACCTAGAGGAGGTGGGTGGGGACCCAGCAGAGAGGAAGTCGCCCTCTAGGAGCCCTGGTGTCATGGAAACTGGCGCTGCCATTCTATCTGTCCTCAAATACTATAAATAGTCAGCTTCAGTATCAGCTATGGCCAGACCAGGCCAGCAGCACAGGCAAACCCTGAGAGGAAATGGATTGGTGTGGGAGGATGGAGTTATAGAGACAGAGTGTATGGGTGGAATGAGAGGGGCTGACGGGAAGCCTTTGCCTGTTCCCACCGCATCCACATCAGATCACTGACATTCAGAGCCCTCCCCAGCAAAATTTCCAGCCTGCGTATCATCAATAACGTTATTCCACCAGGCCATCCCACTCCCTTCCCATTACCTTGTTCATTCTGTCCCTGCTGCCCATATGGCTTTTCTGACTCCATAGTTGCTTGTACTTTTAAAGTATGTTTCAAATTCTACTTCTTCCGTGGAGGAAACTGAAAAATCCATCCCTGAAAGGATCTAGTCTAGTTCCTAGATGCTGACACTTGGGCTGTGGGCATCCCTGTTAGCACAGGAGGAAGATTTAGCTCTTTGGAACTCCATGAATTGTGGACCTGAAGGGTCTCCTGGGGTACCAGGAATCTCTGAATAACCTTCTGCCCTGTTAACAAGGCCCTTCACATCCAAAAGCTCTTCGCCTGCCTCTCTAGCCCTTTTCCTGCCTCCTTTGCCCCATTCCTTGGTTACTGAGTGATTTTAGGGAAGTCTCTTAGTCTCTCTGGATCTGTTGCAGGCTGAATTCCCTGGTCCCAGAGACAGTTTATCAGGCAGGATGTTATTTAAAGAAGGTCATGTGCCACCACACCCAGCTACTTTTGTATTTTTTGTAGAAACAGGGTCTTGCTATGTTGTGCTGGCTGGTCTCGAACTCTAGAGCTCAAGCGATCCTCCTGCCTCGGCTTCCCAACGTGTTGGGATTACAGGTGTAAGCCACCGTGCCTCGTCTAATTCATTAATACTAACATATTACATTGTCTTTTTGTTTTAATTTTTCAATATAAACATTTAATATGAGCCACCGTATTTATGACCCTGTTTTGGAATTTCTTCTTCTCGTTTTGATATTCAAGGATGCTTGAGACATTATCGCCCAAGTTTCTCTCTGCTTTTGAGAACACTAGTGCCACCTGTCCAGGTGGAATGGGAACCACGAGGCAGGTGGGTGACATAGCTGTGGTCCCTGGGCTCGTCCCTCAGTTCTTTGTTTACTAGGCACTCGGCAGGCCTCAGATCTGGCAGTTCATCTGCTCACACCTCACCAGCCCCGAGGGAACGCCAGCCAGGTCTGTGCCCAGGTAGGGGTCTTTATATCCAGAAGCCCACGGAGCATGCTTTGTGCAACTGGAATCCGAGAGGCACCCAATTGCCAGTGGACACTTCAAGATTTCCCGAGCTGGAGCAGAAAGCGGGAGAAAAGGATTGGGAGCTCAATTCCGCGTCCAGTCGCTAGCGCCGCCGGGAGAGCCTCTGCCCGCCGGGTCTCGCATGCAGCCAGCTGCCTGGAGCAGCGCCGCGACGAGTTGCGCGTGGGGCTCCATCAAAGACGCGCAGACCCTGAGTCAGGGGTGACACAGGATAGCTCCGGGCGGGTAAAGATGTCTTTGTTTTGCGAGGCTCTGAGCCTGAGTTTCGGTTCTTTTCACAGCAAAGAGAAGCAAGTTGCTTGTTTGATCAGGGCGCCCGCGGCAGCCAGTTGCACCACTTTGGAGACGTGAGAACCGGTGCGCGATCTGCACTCAGCCGCGGTGAAACCAGAGCTTCCGGCGGTTCTTTGGTTGGCTGCGCAGAGCCTGGCCTCACTTACAGACCAGAGCGGACCTCCCAGTCAGGAGTCACTCGCTTTCGCTTGGTCCCAGCTAGAAGCCTAGCCCCACAGAGGGCTCTTGAGTTAGCTGGGCAAGTCCAGGACTTGTTCTGCAAAGTCAACGAGACTTACTGTAAAGCTGAGCACAATCTTAGACTTACTGCCTTTAAGAAATGGGGCTGTTGTTCCAGGAAGCAGTCTCCACACAGTGGCTCTAAAAGGTCCTGGCAATTGCACCCTGGGTGTGGGGGTTGCCAGCTCTGCAGAGGCCAGGCTGGGGGAGCCAGGTCAGCAACCATTTCCCACCCACGTCACATTGTAAAACTGGACTGAGAGCTGGAGAGACCACTGTCCCACCCTTGCATTTTCCACCCGCCTTGCCTCCTCTTCTCATTCTCCCTGCCTGCCCTAGAACACCCAGATGTTGAATGGAGGCTGTTTAGGTCAACAAACTTTCATGGAATGTGTTATAATAATAAAAATAAGGCAAACTGAAGTTCAGAGAGGTTGTTTAAGGCCATTCAACTAGCACTGGGCAGGAGTGGAGGCTCTGAGGGAACTGGAAAGCATGAATAAGTAAGTAATGGTGTTTAAAGTAAGGGAAGATTGTTTACGTTTTGGGGTGAGAGCCGTCAATCTGTTTCTGGGTATTTTCTGAGTTTATATGCTATGTGCCCAGTTCAGAGCTAGCTGGCTGGGGGAGAGAAGAGGAGATAAAAAAGATAAATGGAGGCCGGGCGCGGTAGCTCACGCCTGCAATTCCAGCACTTCCAGAGGCCGAGGTGGGTGGATCACTTGAGGTCAGGAGTTTGAGACCAGCCTAGCCAACATGGTGAAACCCCATCTCTACTAAAAACCCAAAAATTAGCCAGGCGTGGTGGCAGGAGCCTGTAATCCCAGCTACTTGGAAGGCTGAGGCAGGAGAATCGCTTGAACCTGGGCGACAGAGGTTGCAGTGAGCAGAGATGGTGCCACTGCACTGCACTCCAGCCTGGGCAATAGAGTGAGACTCTGTCTAAAAAAAAAAAGTTAAATGATCAGGTCTCTATCCTGAGAAAGACTAGCATTTAGTCTCCATCCAAGGAGCTGGGACCATTTTGATGTTTATTATGAAAATTTTGCATCATTAGAGGCAATTATTAAAAAAATTCTCATTCTGTCTGCCAGTAGTTTTCCTACTTTCTCTTAATTTCAATAGGTATATAAGCTTTTATTTTTTTTAACATGGTATACAAATAATTTTGTTGCACTCTTTTTATATATTTTGAAAACACATTTCCCTGTCTCTTCATAGTTTTCATGGTTATTTTCATGCTGCATACTCTTCCCTCTTACAGCCATACCATATTTAGCCACTTTTCTGTTACTGGTTGATTCCAGTTTTTCGTCATTATAAATAATGCAGCTATAAATATCTGTACACATATAGCATTTTTCTTTTTAAAAATTATGTCCTTGGAATTGTTGCCCAGAAAGTGGATGACTGGGTCAAAGGGTTGACTGTTTTATAGCTCTTGCTATGTAGAGCTAGACTACAACCGAGAACATTTAACAACAAAGCAACTGAGGCCTCAAGTCTCACAGACATTTTGCTAACACACTAGTGCACTATGTCTGTATAGACTATTGTATGGAATAAACACTTATCGACACCTACTATGATTGAGGTCCATGCTAGCAGGGCACTTGGAATGAATGAAAGGCAGTCTCTGCCCTCAGAAGCACAGAAACTGTGGCTTTTCAACCCTTTTCTCCTTCTAGGACAGAAAATATTCAAGATGGTTACACATCTAGGGACAGATTCAGAATTTGGTGATTCCTGCAAATTCTGCAGGGACTTGAAACACAGTCATGCTTTCTAATCAACAGAGTCTTGAACAAAGAGAATGTATTTTTGGTGTTCATAAAGCAGGTGGCTGGTTACTGGCTATAACACCTATAACACCATTCCTTTGTCTCAGGTTCAGGAAAGAATATCAGGATGCAAGAGGTTGAGAGGGATGTATAATGATATAGCTCCACTTTGATTTCCTTTTTTTTTTTTTTTTTGAGACCGAGTTTCGCTCTTGTTGCACAGGCTGTAGTGTAATGGCACGATCTAGGCTCACCACAACCTCCACCTCCCTGGTTCAAGTGATTCTTCTGCCTCAGCCTCCCGAGCAGCTGGGATTACAGGCATGTGCCACCACGCCCAACTAATTTTTGGTATTTTCAGTAGAGATGGGGTTTCTCTATGTTGGTTAGGCTGGTCTCAAATTCCAGACCTCAGGTGATCCTCCCGCCTCCACCTCCCAAAGTGTTGGGATTACAGGTGTGAGCCACTGTGCCCGGCCCTCCACTTTGATTTCTAAAAGCAAACAAACTATTCCCAAACATAGGCATTTGTGCTGTCACACAATTAGACGAGCAAGATAATCTTTTTATGTGTAAATCTGTATACAGGGCTCCTCAGTAGGTAGGCCAGGATCACAGGGAGACAGAGCTGTGCACTGAACAAACTCATGGAGCATGAGCTCTATGCCAAGCACTGTGCTGGGGCCTGGGTGCCAGGATGAATGGGTGCCAAGAAAACTGCGAAGAAACTGGGCCCAGAGAGAGTGAGTGGTCCTGAGGATGGCCAATGTGTTACATCCATTAAGTACTACGTGCCAGGCACTATTGTAGGCACTGGGGCACAGCAATGATTTAAACAGATAAAAACCCCTGTCCTCATGGAATTAATGCTTAAGAGTGGGGTGGAACAAATACATATGCAAAATGTAGAGTATGCCAGATGGTGATACATACAAAGGAAAAAAAAAGGCAGGGGAAGGTAATAGAGCATTCTAGAGAGGATATCTTAAATGATGCTTAGAGATGACCTCAGAAAATCACATTTGCATGTTTTTTTATTTTTTATTTTTTTGAAATAGGGTCTCACTCTGTCACCCAGGCTGGAGTACAGTTGCACGACCACAGCTCACTGCAGCCTTGACCTCTCTGGCTCAAGCCATCCTCCCACCTCAGTCTCACGAGTAGCTGGGACAGGTGTGCGCCACCAAACCTGGCTAATTTTAATTTTTTAATTTTCTTGTAGAGACAGGGTCTTGCCATGTTGCTGGGGCTGGTCTAGAATTCCTGGGCTCAACTGATCCTCCTGCCTCAGCCTTCCAAAGTGCTGGGATTCCAGGCTGGAGCCACGTGTCCAGCCCCTAGAAAATGACATGTGAACACAGAGAGTGGTGGGGATGTCTGGTAGAAGAGCATTGCAGACAGGGTCCTGAGGCAAGGCCCTGAGTCAGGAGCAAGGAGCACAGCCTGGCAGAGTGGCGGGCAGGTGAGGAAAGGGCAGGAGGAGTTGGGGTCAGAGAGGGAGTTGGGGCCATTCTAGGTGTGGCCCTGTTGGCATTGTAAGGATCTGGGTTTTTACCCGTGGTGAGGTGGGGACGCCATGGACAGCATAAGACATGATCTGGCCCGGCATGGAGAATGCACTCGACCGGGAGGGCGTCAGGGAGCCTGCCTAGGAGGCTGATGGGAGGCTGGGAATCCAGGTCTCCGCACTCAGCTCTTTTTTTGCACTGAGCCCTTGGCCCGCCCCAAACTTGAGGTTTGAACTGTTGAGGTCAGAACCTACCCACGAACTCCATCCAGCCTGGAGGAAAGATTTCTAGGAAGGTCTTGAAGTTCAGTTATAACCTGTGTGATGGTCTCATTAGCATTATAAAAGTTCCAGGATGGGGTTCTGTAGCACTGGGACTGGCAGTGGTCCAGATGCTGACGAGTGGTGTAGCCTCGGGCAAGTCTTCTCATCTACTGAGCAGACTCAGTTACTTCATCTGTAAAATGGGACTAAACGCCCGGGTTGCCTCAGCATCAAATGAGATCATTCGAAAGCACCTTTTAAACATCATTACCGATTACAAAAAGCAAATGGGAAGCCGGAGCTGACCTCAGAGGGCTGATTTGGCACAGCACTTCAAAAGTTCTCGTTTTACAAAGCACCAGGCGCGAGTTTGTCTCGCTGTTGGGACCCGCTTCCCTCTCACCTAGCACCCGCCCCGGGCCTGAGAGCCGCGGTGCGGCCGTGCGTACAGGAGGGAGGGAGGCGCTGTGGGGTCCCCGGCAGAGCTGCCGAGAGCCCCGGCCCCGCATCTGACTCGCGTTCTCTTGGCGGGACTCTGGGCCGGGGCCCCTAGGCAGGCGCGCAGGGCGGGGAGCGGCTGCGGGCGGGAGGACGGGCGGGGAGGAGGGCGGCGGGCGGCTACGCGGCCTGGGCGGAGCCCACCCCGCCCTGGCCCTAGCGGTTGCCCTGCCCCCGCCAGCCCCAGGCTACCCGGGCCCGCGCCGCGCTTCTCTTTCTACGACAGCTGCCGGTGGAGCCCTGTAAGCCGTGCCGCGCGTCCTGCCCGTCTGTCCCCGCAGGTAGTCGCCCGCCACAGCCGCGCCATGACCACCCAGCAGATCGTCCTCCAGGGCCCGGGGCCGTGGGGCTTCCGCCTCGTGGGCGGCAAGGACTTCGAGCAGCCTCTCGCCATTTCCCGGGTAAGAGCAGCTGGGACGCGCGTGGAAGCGGGGCGCTCTGGGAGGGGATGTGCAGAGACTGGGGCCCCGCTGGCGCTGTCGGGGACGGAGTCGGGACCGCCGCGGGGCGCGTCCAGGTGCGCTGTTCGTTGAGCGCTCTCCTAGCGCCCGGGCCCCGCCGCTCCCCGCCGCACCTTCGCGGAGGCTGCGCTCCCGGGCTGGCCGACCAGCTGCGGGCGCGCTCAGTGTATGCCAGAAAAAAGAAGGCAGTTTTCGTTCCTTGGCCCCGGAAGCGCGGCGGGGCGGGTGTTAGTTCTTTGTCGACCAGCGAGGGGACCGGGGCGCTGGGAGATGGCACTTCTTCCCAAATCGCAGTGCAGCCGAACGCAACAGGAAAGACCTGGAAAGTGAGGTGGGGTGGGTGGGAAGTTTACTGGGGTGGGGGATAAGTGGGGTTAACCTAAAAAAAAAAACAACCGAAACACGCTCTTTGGACTTGATCCACGGCCGAGGCTCGCCCCTTGAATGCCTTTTGAAGAATGTGCTGGATTTGGGAAATAAACACAACAAACAAACTCAAGTAAACCCTCTTGTTCATTCTTCTCCCCTCTGCGGAACGTGGCCCCGCCGTCATTCTTCCTAGCATTCCCAGATTATCTCCTTCCCCTCCCCACACCAGCCCTTTTTTCTCAGGGCATGAGTAGATACTGGGATGGGGTTTCCACCTGGGGTGGGGTGGTGGTGCTTGAAATCTTAGAGGGGCCTCGGATCTTTAGAGGGACTTACGTTGTATCAGGGGCCACCAGAACCATTGCCCCCCTGATAAAGTGAAACCCCCAGGGAGACCCAGACTCAGTGTTCAGAGGTCTGGGCTTTGGCCATTTAATCTGGCCAAACACAGGTTGATGTCCCACTGAGAAATGTCACATTCAGTGCTTGGGCACCAAGAAGAGACTCAATAAGTTCCTCGAATGAGGAAAGGGAGAAAAAGAAGTCCCCTTTTTGTCCAACCATGGCCACTCCTTGCCTGTAGGCGGCACATTCCATTCTTGGGCCCTTCAGCTTGTCTCCCAGGCCTTCTAAACATCCTTCTTTTTGCTTGGGGTTGGGGGAAGGGTGGAGAAGGAAGGGAATGATCCTTATGGATCCTTTTGACTCAAGCCCCTGCCTCCAGCAGCTGAAGGAGTTTGGTGGGAGTTGCAGGAGAAGAATTGGTGGCCTCCTCTTGACTTGTCTGCCAGCCACAGTCCTACCCATGCTTCTTTCCGGGTTGGCCTGGCCCAGTGAGGAGATCTTCTCTGACTATCTCACCCCCCTAAAAGAGTAGGCAGGTCAGTTTTTGGGCCTTGTCTTCCACCTGTTTGCCTCGTGCCACAGAGATCTCTGATTATTCTCAAAGGTACACACTGACTTTCCAGCCACCAGCCTAATTCCTCAAGCGCAGGAACTGTGCGTTCCCCAAATTGCCCCCAGGCTTGGTGCAGACCTGTGCCTGGCCGGGCTGGGTAAATCCTTGCAGGCTTATTAATAAATGCTTGTCTAGGGAGGACATTGCCTCTGCACATTTCAACTCGCTTACCTCATAGTCCATTTGTCCCTGTTCTTTGTGTCTATAATTAACCTGTCAGCCCTCTCCACTTCTGAGATTTATATATGACATGAAACCCTTTTTTAAGTAGTGGAGGATGTATTGGCAATCTGTTAAAAGGGCAGTTACTGCCTTTCATTTTAGCTGCTTTTAAAAGTCTTAATGCATGAATGAATGATGGAATGGGGTGGAAAACACCACACTGTGAATTCATCAGTTTTTGCCTTCATATATTAATGAATTCATTTATTATTTATATTATTTATTGATGGCGTGTGCACGTGTTTAATGAGCAGGTATCATATTCCAGAAACCACACAAACTCTTCAGAAATGAGAGGGCACAGCTCCATTCTCAAGGTGTTCATGGTCTAGTGAGGGAAGCTAATCTTTATAATGCCCTTGGCAGGTGCTTTAATTGAAAAGTGAAAGTGACTCAGAAGAGGTAACCTTTTCATACTGACAGTAATTTACTTGTTTCTCTTCAGCTTCTTATTAACACATGGAAAAATTGTGAGCCTGTTCACCTCATGGGAATGGGAAAGTCATTGTTATAAAGGGACCCTGGGATGGCCATCTGAGATCTGGTGCTGGTCCAGTGTCTGCTTGCTTGAGCTGTACCTGGGGTGAATCTTCCACTGTCTGAGGCTACTTAAAAAAAAAAAAAAAAAAAAAAAAAATATATATATATATATATATATATATATATATATATATATATATATATATATATCTGCAGTGTGGATAGCACCAGCCGCTGGCTGTGAGTTAAGGTATGTGACAGTGCTCCATAAATAGTGATAGTGAGGAAATGTGAGCATTGACAAAGAGCTGTACACACTTTCTGATTGGTAGGTATGCTACATTATTTATCATCCTGGGCAGCTTGCTGGTATGATTTTGTATATGATAGACTTTGAGCCTCCACACCAAAGCAAACCATAAAATTAGGCTTGGAGAGGAGGGCCTTTTATTTAAATGACCATGTTTGCTTTCTCTTGCATGAATTATTCTGGTATTGGCTCCAGTCTTTTGCTAAACTGCTAAAGTTTCTTAATATAATGCTAATCTTATGTACTTGAAATTTTTTTATTTTTTAACTTATTTTTTATTGTGGAATAAAAATATCATAAAATACAAATGCATAGCAAATGATTATAAAGCAAGCATCTGTGGGCCGGGCGCGGTGGCTCAAGCCTGTAATCCCAGCACTTTGGGAGGCCGAGACGGGCGGATCACAAGGTCAGGAGATCGAGACCATCCTGGCTAACACGGTGAAACCCCGTCTCTACTAAAAAATACAAAAACCTAGCCGGGCGAGGTGGCGGGCGTCTGTAGTCCCAGCTACTCCGGAGGCTGAGGCAGGAGAATGGCGTGAACCCGGGAGGCGGAGCTTGCAGTGAGCTGAGATCCGGCCACTGCACTCCAGTCTGGGCGACAAAGCGAGACTCTGTCTCAACAACAACAAAAAAAAAAAAAAAAAAAAAAAAAAAAAAAAGCAAGCATCTGTATAGTCACTACCCAAGTCAAGAAATAGAGTATTGTAGCACCAAAAGTTCCCTAAATGTAACGCTATCCTGACCTATGGTAATCCTTGCTTTTCTTCTTAGTTTTACCACCTAAATGAGGTATCCCAAATACCATAGCTTAATTTTGCCTGTTTCTGAACAGACTCATACAGAACGTGTGTGTGTGTGTGTGTGTGTGTGTGTGTGTCTGTGAACAGCTTCTTTAGCTCCTTAATGTTTTCATCTAGTATCGTGATCAACTTAAAATTTCAATCTAGATTTCCAACTTTAAGTGGACATAGGCTAGCTTTCTTCTTTTACCCATACTCTTGTTTAGTGCTCTTGCCTTGTGTTCCCTGATGATCTGGCCACACATTTGCTACTGTTCTCTGATATTTTTTTCTGTCAATTCCTGCTTCAAATCAACACTTGCCCATTTCCTTGAGGTGTTTTTTTTTTTTAATTAAAAAAATTTTCCATGCCTATTTCTTATTCCCTCTAGTTACTTTCAAGGGAAGCCTTCAGAGAAATACTCAGGCCAACATTGCAACTCAGTTTATGTTGACTGTTTTTCTCTCCCAGCAACTGATAAAAGACAGGAAGGGGTGAGGCCAAGATCAAGGGATGCCCTTAGTTGGAGGAGTTGCTCATTTGTCTCTGGAGTCCTGGGGAACCCTTTGCTAAGAACTGAGCGGTTTTGTGGCACATGCAATGCTTATGCCTTTTCTCAAGTATCCCAAGGGGTGCTTAATAATGGATACTGTGGCCAGAGGGTCATTTCTGATTTTTAAGAGTGGTATTTCCGGATTCAGATAGATTTTACATCATGTCCTAAAGATAGAAAGAGAAGGGTTTGTCTGTCAAATTATGAAAAGCAAGAAATGTCCAAAAAGGCTCATTATGTTTTAATGGCCATTGTGCTGCATGCCCTTAGTCTGTGAAGTTGATACCTGGGAAATATTAGCGACTTCAGCTGCTCACAGTTGACTTAAGGAGAGAGGGGGAAGAGGACAAATCAAAGAGAATGCCTGAGCCCGTACTGCGTTATCACCCTCTGACCAGATACTCTCCCCTCCCCAAACTCCTGATGCCAACCTTGCTGGTTTGTTTGAGGAGGTAAGAGGGAAGAACAATGGCTTTAGGGTATTGCAGCCAGGCAGATGACTGAGAGGACAGTGTCGTCTAACCATCTGGGTCATATTCTCCTAGGCTGACCAGGACTGGGAAAAGCACCAAGGAATTGCTGTGTGCTGGGACCAGGATAGGAGTGGCACATTCTTAGGCCATGCCTTACTCTTGCTCCACAGAGGAGAGGAAAGCTAGCATTCTTTGCCTTTTGCAAATAGGAAAGCTCAGGTGCCCACAGGTTAGGTAATTTGTTTGAATTTACATAATTTCTCACTGGCCAACTTACTACTCAACTTCCTTGTAAAGGATAGAGTAGAGACTGGAGCAAAAGTGGTTGTGTTAGAAAACTAACTTTTAAAGGATTATTTTACTTCCAGTAGGTCTCAGAGGAAAGCCTGGGGGAAGCTTCCAGGACTTTAATTGGCGGCCTGGTACAATGTCCAAGGCAGGGACTCAAGCTGAGTTCTAGTCCTGAGCACCTCGGTGAGTGATCGTGGGAAAATCATATGTCTTCTCTTGGGTTCAGTTCCCTATAAAGATAAAATAATATTCCCTGTAAAGATAAAATAATAAACAAGCAAGCAAACCCAGAGGTTTTCATACCCTTTGAATATGACAGTGTACTTTTTTTTTTTTTTTTTGAGACAGGGTCTCGCTCTGTCGCCCAGGCTAGAGTGCAGTGGTGTGATCTTGGCTCACTGCAACCTCCACCTCCCGGGTTCAAGCAATTCTTGTGCCTCAGCCTCCTGAGTAGCTGGGATCACAGGCATGGGCCACCACGCGTGGCTAATTTTTGTATTTTTAGTAGAGATGGGGTTTCGCCATGTTGACCAGGCTGGTCTCAAACTCCTGGCCTCAAGTGACCTGCCACCTTGGTCTCCCAAAGTGCTGGGATTACAGGCATGAACCAAGAGCCCACTTTTTTTTATTGTTAGAGTGTCCTAGTCTCTCATGGCATTAGTTGTACCTTCAATCATAAGTTGATTTAGAAAACACTATGAATTCAGGAGTGTTTCAGATGAATTTGTGTTCTGTTAATCACAGCAGCATCCATTTACATTTGAAAGATTTGTGTGAGAAATATTTATTTGATCTGCTTGCAATAATAACCATAGTTAAAACATATACAGGACTTTTAATATGCCAGGCACCATTCTAAGACCATAATATATTCAGTGATCTTCACATGTATTTTGTGAGGTAGGATTCAGATCCCCATTTTACAGATGAGGGAACTGAGGCGTGGAGACATTAAGTACACAGCCTGCATCATATACCAGTGAGTGGTAGAGCTGGAGTTTGGCTGGGGAGTCCGGCTTCCAAGCCTGTAGTCTTAATCTCTATGCCATAGTAATATATTAATAGCAGCTAACATTTTTTGAGTGCCTGCTCTGTGCTAAGCATGCACTTACATTATCTTCTGTATTCCCTACAACCCATGACAGAGGGACACAGAAAACAAAGTTAGACAATTGCAGAGCGGGGAAGTGAAGTCAGGCAGACTCACTTCCAGGCCAGCTTTAACCACTATGTTCTGCCTCCTAATAAGCCATGACTGTCAAGATTTCATTGCTAACGGTGTTAATCCAGCACACGGCTTTGAAAAGTGCTAAGGGTGGTGCAGGCTTCAACATGAGGGATGAGACACTCCTGGGCTCCACACCCTGGAGCCTCTCATGCCCCTGAGGTTGTCTGTGGTAGCTCTCCGGTTGCCTTAGAACCTCAGCTCAGAGCACCTCACAAAGCAGCACCTCCCTTCGCTGCCCCCCCTGAAAAGCTGGAAGTCATGGCCCCACCTGGGAGAATTTATAGTCCAGTTATGAGGTTCCATGCCCACTTGGACAGTGAAGAACAGAAGAGCAGAGGAGTGGAAGGATTGGCTAGAGAAAGACCGGTTTGTGGCGGGTAGGAGGGCATTTGGGAACGGTTCTTATGGTAGATGAAGATGACCAGGCAATGAACAGTTCCACCTTGCGGTAGCCAAGCTAAGTCCAAAACCGAATATACCCATGAAACCTAAGACAAAAAAGGAATATTGTATGGCTGTTAGCACCCTGTGTGATTATGGATACTGTTGTTAGTCTCATCCTGGGTAAATCAGGCTGCTCATCCGTGGCTGAGTTCTGTGGTGTACTTTCCCATATGTAGTACACTGTCTCCTTGGTAGATGCCATAAATACTAAAAATGATTTTCTGAAGAACACAGTGGTCTTGTAGGAGGCCAGATTCCTGACTGAAGACTCAGGGACTACTTTTTACAGACATGACCATTCATATCAAATAACACAATAAGAACATAGATAGGACCTAGTTTGGATAAAGATATTGAAAATGCATACGGAGGCCAGGCACGGTGGCTCATGCCTGTAATCCCAGCACTTGGGGAGGCCAAGGTGGGTGAATCACCTGAGGTCAGGAGTTTGAGGCCAGCCTGGCCAACATGATGAAACCCCGTCTGTACTAAAAATTCAAAAATTAGCTGGGCGTGGTGGCAGGCACCTGTAGTCCCAGCTGCTCAAGAGGCTGAGGCAGGAGAATCGCTTGAACCCAGGAGGTGGAGGTTCCAGTGAGCTGAAATCATGCCACTGCACTCCAGCCTGGGCAACAAGAGCGAAACTCCATCTTAAAAAAAAAACAAAAAACATACAGATAGATTAAATGTGGTTGATACAGCAAATAGTTTGCACTCATTTCTTTTTTTTTTTTTTTTTTTTTTGAGACGGAGTCTTGCTCTGTTGCCCAGGCTGGACTGCAGTGGCCGGATCTCAGCTCACTGCAAGCTCCGCCTCCCGGGTTCCCGCCATTCTCCTGCCTCAGCCTCCGGAGTAGCTGGGACCACAGGCGCCCGCCACCTCGCCCGGCTAGTTTTTTGTATTTTTTAGTAGAGACGGGGTTTCACTGTGTTAGCCAGGATGGTCTCGATCTCCTGACCTTGTGATCCGCCCGTCTCAGCCTCCCAAAGTGCTGGGATTACAGGCTTGAGCCACCGTGCCCGGCTTGCACTCATTTCTTTAAAAAAAAATATAAAAAATCCTTATGCTTCTGAAGCTGAACATACCCATACCATATAACCCAACAGTTCTCCTAGTTAAATACTCAATAGAAACTGGGTCCACATGAGTGCTAAAGGACAAGTTTGAGAATTTTCCAAGCAACACTTTTCATAATAGCCCCAAATTTGAAACGATTCACATGTCTAACAGCAATAGAATAGATAAGTAGTGGGTGTAATAATATAATATAAAACATCACAGCAACAAGAATGAAGAAATTACAACTATGCACAGTGACACGGAGGAGACACACACACACACACACACACATACACACACACATTGAGAGAAAAAGGCCATACCTAAGAGTAAAGAGTGAATACTGTGTGATTCCAGTTACATAAAATTAGACAGAATTAATCTACAGTGTTAGCATTCAGGATCATGGCAGACCTTTGCTAGGAGGTCAGTGACAGAAAGCGGGCACAGGGAGGTTTAGCAGTTCAGGTAATGTTCTGTTTCTTTATCTCATGCTGTTTCCTTGGGTGTGTTCTATATGTGAGAATTCAATCAGCTGTATAGTTAGCATTTGTGCTGTATACATGTCATCCTTCAGTAAAGGTTACATAGAAGCCCGTGTAATTGTTTAAAAGATCGGACAATATAAACCTACAGAAAGCATAAGGTAAAAGGCTTTCCCAATCTTACTTTACAGAGGTAAACACAGTGAACAGCTGGCTGCAAACATTTCCAGACTTTTTCCATACACATAGCATTTCTAAAACCAAATTACTATATCGCAGTGAACTATTTGGACTTCATTGCTTTGTGTTTTCTGCCTTATTTTTACTGTAACAAATCAAGAATTAAAGATATCTTAATGTCAAGGGAAAAATACATTTTTGATATCTGCTAGATCTGGCTCAAACCTTATCTTGTCCATTTACTAGCTTGTATGTTCTTGGACAGGTTAACCCCTGAAAATTCAGTGTCCTCATTTGCAATGTAGGAATAATAGCTCTTGTCTTCAAAGGTTGTGGTGAGGATTAATATGATATATAGAGAGAGCCTAGTGGTACTATTAAACAAATATTAATGGTAGCTACTGTATATTGAGTGTTTATTACATGCCAGGCATTGTTCTGAACTCTTTACAAACGCAGTCTCATTTAACCCTTCCAACAACCTGATGAGGTTGATGTATTATGAATTTCATTTGACAAATGAAGATACTGAGTCAGAGAGAGTAATTCCCTCAAGGTTTAGTGAGTGTTTAGGCTTTGGGTTATGGGTGGTAGCTGTTGGAGCTATTTAAAAGCACATAGGGCTCATAGGAGCTTGTTTGGAAACTTTTGAGGAACTTGATGACTTCATGATGGAGTCTCGCTCTGTCGCCTGGGCTGGAGTGCAGTGGCATGATCTCGGCTCATTGCAACCTCCATCTCCTGGGTTCAAGTGATCCTTCCACCTCAGCCTCCCAAGTAGCTGGGATTACAAGCATGCGCCATCATACCTGACTTATTTTTGTGTTTTTAGTAGAGATGGAGTTTCACCATGTTGGTGAACAGGCCTTGAACTCCTGACTTCAAGTGATCCGCCCATCTTAGCCTCCCAAAGTGCTGGGATTACCGGCATGAGCCACCGCGCCTGGCCTCGATGACTTCTTAAGAATTTAGTCAGGGTATTCTATTTGGCTACCTGTTTTATTGTATTCCTATCTGAGAAATGGTTGTTGGTCTTTCAGACTGAGAGAGGAGCACATCTCTTTGAACTGTCACCCCTTAGCACTAATAACTTCTTTTTGCATCATGCACAGTGTGAAGCTGGATTAAGGCACAACTTATCTACAAGCACCTACCCTATTTTATTGCCTCACTTCCCTGAGAAAATGGTCATAGACTAACCAAGAACATTTTGAAACAGTCTTATGTTTTCAGGTCACCCTGTATAAGTGCATACAGCTTCTGCAGCTATAATGTGACTGTGAAGTCTGTGCCACAGCCTCGGCCTACAAACATACTGAGTCAGAAGATTCTGACTAAAGAGAGTTCAAATTCCACATCTAAATGGCATCCTACAGGGCTGGGTCCTGCTTTATCCCCAGTTTAGAAACTGTTAAATTTGTACCCAGATACCTCGACACAACTATTAAATCAGTGGAGATTATGCTTAAAGGCATGTAGCATTGAGATTGAACTTGAATCTCACATTTCTCTATCCCAGTTGTATATTATTATTATTGATACTATCATTATTTAGGCTGTCTCTTTCACTTACTTGCAGGCTTGTCTTTCACTTACTTACATATTTACAATATTTAAAACACAAGAACACACATAAGATTTAACAAAAAATTGGAACATAGAAGAGGAAAGAGAGAGAAGTGCCAGGAACTTTGAATCAGTTGGTTCTGTAATTGCACACTACATTTAGCTGTGAGTTTTCTGGCCAAGGGAAAATAGGACCCACGTCGAGTTATTTAGAATCTTGTTTGGAGTTAATTATACTTCTACTGGATGGACGCAGTGGCTCATGCCTGTGAAACTAACACTTTGGAAGGCCGAGGTGTGAGGATTGCTTGAGGCCAGGAGTTCAAGACCACCCTGGCCAACACAGCGAGACCCCCATCTCTGTTTAATAAAAAAACAAAGCAAAATGACTTATATAATGCTCCATTTGCATAGCACTTTCAGGGGTGTTAACCAACATTACAGGGGCTGTATTTTTTTGTTTGAGACAGCGTCCTGCTCTGTCGCCCAAGCTGGAGTGTAGTGGTGCTCATAGCTAACTGCAGTCTCAACCTCCTCCCAGCTTAAGCGATCCTCCCACCTCAGTCTCCTCGAGTAGCTGTGACTGCATGCCTGGCTAATTTTTAATTTATTTAGAGACAGGGTCCCACTATGTTGCCCAGGCTAGTTTCAAGTTCCTGGGCTTAGGCAATCTTCCTGCTGTGGCCTCCCAAAGTGCTGGGATTACGGGCATGAGCCACCCCTGCCTGGCCTATTTTTTTTTTTTTAAGTCTGTTTTGGTACGAGATAGATAAATACTGTTCTAGTGGATACTCCTTTCAAGGACTTTCTATGTATTTTATAGGAGTATAAGTTCTGCCCTTGAAGGCGTTTCTGGAGGAGCTCAGATTTTAGGGTCTAATTACTTTTTTTCTACCTGTTGACTTTAACATTCACTCAGGGAGAGAGTTTAAGGGGAAAAGATAGTCATCATCTCCCTTGGTGTTTCCAAACCTGATGAGCATTAACATTTTCTGGGAAGCTTTAAAAATATATGGGTTCTTGGATTTCACTGTATAGGCTATCTTTGGTGGATCTGAGATGGGGTGTAGAGCTCTATCTATATTTTTAATCCCTGCCCCCATGGGATCTGAAGACCAACCTGTTTGGAAACCATTGCCTCATCCTTGCAAATATCACAGTTGGCTGAGTGTTAGTGAGCGGGGTTGATTTCTGGCATGAGGTTTAGATGCCAACTCCAAGGGGCAAGGTTAACAATGTTCCATGAAGAGTCAGGAAATTGACCTGTAGACCTGTCCACAAATAAACCTTCTGAATAGACACGGCTTTTCCCTCAAGAAAAAGAAAAAAATAAAACAAAAACCTCTGCCTTAGAACCATTTAAACCATTTGACAAGTATTTGGTTAAAACCCCCACCTCTGTCAAAAAGGCAGCAGTACCGTTTATCATCCAGGCTGGAGTACTTCTGAGAATGAAATGGGGTGGTCTTGATAGTTAAGCTGGGAAAATAGGTTGCTGTTTTGGGCAAATCAGGGTGTTTGGTAATCCTAGTCATAAAGTATTTCTACATATAATCCTGCTTTCTATAACTTTTAAACTGAGTCAGTGGTCACAAACTCATTTGTATCAAGGGGCTAGGAGGCAATCTAAGAGTTTTTTTTTAAATTTTTTTTTTTTTTTTGGAGATGGAATCTCGCTCTGTTGCCCAGGCTAGAGTGCAGTGGGGTGATCTTGGCTCATTGTAACCTCTGCCTCCCAGGTTCAAGTGATTCTCCTGCCTCAGCCTCATGAGTAGCTGGGATTACAGGCACCTGCCACCACCCGGCTAATTTTTTGTATTTTTAGTAGAGATGGGGTTTTGCCATGTTGGCCAGGCTGGTCTTGAGCTCCTGACCTCTAGTGATCCACCCACCCTGGCCTCCCAAAGAGCTGGGATTACAGGTGTGAGCCACCATGCCTGGCCTAAAATTTTTTTTTTTTAAAAGAAAATTTACTAAAAAGGACTAATATGCTCATACTTACTCATTTTTGTTAAATTCTGTATGTTATATATGTAAAAGAACATTTTAAAAAATGCAACTTTTAAGAAGCTGGGGCCGGGCGCAGTGGCTCACGCCTGTAATCCTAGCACTTTGGGAGGCTGAGGCAGGTGGGTCACAGGTCAGGAGTTCAAGACCAGCCTGGCCAAGATGGTGAAACCCTGTCTCTACTAAAAATACAAAAATTAGCCGGGCATGGTGGCACTTGCCTATAATCCCAGCTACTCGGGAGGCTGAGATAGAGAATTGCTTGAATCTGGAAGGCGGAGGTTGCAGTGAGCCGAGATCACGCCACCGCACTCCAGCCTCGGTGACAGAGCGAGACTTTGTCTCAAAAAAAAAAAAAAAAAAAAAGCTGGCATTGGGTTTATGTTGCCTAGAATTGAAGCATATGGCCTGTTTGCAGCAGGAAGTTGCCTGGTAAATAATATTTTTCCTCATCTCTGAATCCCAGTGGGCCCCCAATGGGATCTCTGCTGTCTTGTCTTTGCCCACCAACACTGTTTCTTTGCTTATGAGAATTAAATAAGAATGTTGCTTGGCTTGTTTTAGAATCATATTTTCTTGCTGCATTCATTTCTGCTTTAGTAATTTTACAGAAGGCAACTTATAATCCCTAGTCCAAACCGTTTTTAGCACAGGGACAATGTTTTGCTCCCCTGAATAATCACAGTGAACTCTGACTCTGCCCAGTGTGTAGCATACAGAGCTCAGCATGTTGGTTGAATCAACAAATGATGATGGACCAGACCTCCAAAATGGTTTCCCCTAAAAACTAACATCCTTTAAGGCAGTGGAGAGGAAAAGCATTAGAGTTGAGGTTTGAATTGCCTCACCCAGCAAGCTCTACTCAATTATTTTTTCCTCATACTGTATTAGAAGAGTCAAGAAGGTAGTTATATGGTGGTATAAAGTATAATCATATGTATATATTAGAATGGGAAAAAATGTCTAGAAACTTATATACCATAATAAGTGAGTTTTGAGTAGGTGAGGTAGTCAGAAAATTAATAGCTGCAAGAATGATGATAAATGTTAACAGGTACTGGGTTTCTGTGGCTGGGGTAGTAGAGCATAGTAGAGCCTATGGCTAAATGGAGAGCATGTGTCTCATATAGAGGATCAGAGGCTCCTCATTTGGTGCTGATTGTTGCCATATGGGAATCTAGGCCCAGAATTGCCAGATTTTCTGATTTTTCAAAAGAAGCTGAGAATCTAGGGGTTTGAGTGAAATTTGCTGATATATGAATATTGGCATGTAATTTAAATGTAAGAAAAAAAGAAGACTGCGGGCTGCGTCCATTTCATGGGCCTCTAGGTTTCAATCTTGAGCCAGTGAGTTAAAGGAACCCCATCTAGCTGTCAGTAGAACATGTGATTTTTAAGTAGGACTGCCTTCTGAAAGACCCACTAGGGAAAGCCAGCCACAGAATGGCTGACCTAGAGGCCGAACGGGTGATCCCTTGAATGGGTTTGCTGCTTTGAGCCGCTGTTAGAGAGCATCTGTCAAATGCAGTCAGCTTAATCTCAGCAGAGCTAAGGCTCAGTGGTTGTTTCTTGGCAGTTAACTGGGCAGTCAATGTCAGATGCTATATTTCAACTTCTTTGTTGGTCTCCTAGTCTGTGTTTACATCTCCAGCCTCATCCCCGTCCTCTCCCTTCACTTGCTACATTTCTTTCTTTTCTTTCTTTCTTTTCTTTCTTTCTTGAGACTTGGCATGCTCTTTCCTTTTGCTTTTTTTCCTTTTGTGGCTTTACACAGTTTTAAGCAGCACCTGCTCCAGGGAGTGTTCCGTGATTCCACCTTTAGGCTCCTACTGCCTTGTTGGTTCTAGCACAACACTCATCAGCTGTTGTACATGCTTGTCTCCCCCAGGAGGTTGTGAGCTTCTTGATGGCAGGCACCACCCTTTTCACAGCTGCATTCCAGTGCCTTGTGTGGTTCCTGGAATCTACAAACAATAGCTTACATTTCTGGAGCCCTGACAGTGGGGGCTCTGCCTACATTGCCTCATGTAATCCTTGCAACAGGCTTCTGATATCAAAGCTATTCTTTTCATCCTTGGTGCATCCTTGTTTATACAGAGATAAAATATCCTGCCCAAGGACACTTAGCTCACAAGCGAGGCAGGACTTGAACCCTGACCATCTGACTCCAGAAACCACATCTTAATGAACAAGTTACACTGTCTTTCAGAATGTGCATAAGGATGTCTGATAAGTGAATGAACAGAGAGAGAAGGAGGGAACAGGGGATGGATGAAGTGGAAACATGCCATTATCATGGAGGAGGAGAGTTATCTTTTTATTTGTCATGGGTATGCATCCAGTTCTGTATGATAGTAGTGTCATTTAGGTATGCA
This sequence comes from Macaca mulatta, assembly GCF_049350105.2. Taxonomy (NCBI): domain Eukaryota; kingdom Metazoa; phylum Chordata; class Mammalia; order Primates; family Cercopithecidae; genus Macaca; species Macaca mulatta. The sequence goes on along the minus strand of NC_133414.1, from coordinate 107,293,190 downwards.
GTTATTTAAATGTAAGTTGAAGAAAGTGGGAGAGCTACATCGTCATCCTATTTTATTTACACCAGTTAGAAGTGCAATTAAACTTCAAAAGCCTTCTTATGTGCTCAGGACTGGCAGCAGTGGACAGGTCTTAAAGATGCATTATGAACTTGGAGTAGAGAACGTGTTGGCCTCTAAACAAGCAGTATCTACCTGGGGGTGCTGGTGGGGACAAAAAGTGAGGGACACAAGAATGAATTGAGCAGAAAATGGTAGATTGTTCATTAGTGGAAATTGTGCCTAAACCCATTTGCTCTTTTTTTTTTAGACAGTCTTACTCTGTCTCCCAGGCTGGAGTGCAGTGGTGCGATCTTGGTTCACGGCAACTTCCGCCTCCCTGGTTCAAGCAATTCTCCTGTCTCAGCTCCCTGCGTAATTGGGATTACAGGTGGTGTGCATCACCACAGCTGGCTAATTTTTGTATTTTTAGTAGAGACGGGGTTTCACCATGTTGGCCAGGCTGGTCTTGAACTCCTGAGCTCATGTGATCTGCCTGCCATCTGGCCATCTGACCTCCCAAAAGTGCTTGGCCTCCCAAAGTGCTAGGATTACAGGCCTGAGCCACCATTCCTGTCCCCATTTATTCTTATGCAGCAAGAGTTGTGTGATCTAGTTGTATGGTCTCTGGCGAAGAAGGCTGGCAATGAATGGCATGTTCATTGAACAAATGGGGGTGAGTATACAATTTTTTTTTTTTTTTGAGACGGAGTCTCGCTGTGTCTCCCAGGCTGGAGTGCAGTGGCGTGATCTCGGCTCACTGCAAGCTCCGCCTCCTGGGTTCACGCCATTCTCCCGCCTCAGCCTCCCAAGTAGCTGAGACTACAGGCGCCCGCCACGACGCCCGGCTAGTTTTTTGTATTTTTAGTAGAGACGGGGTTTCACCATGTTAGCCAGGATAGTCTCGATCTCCTGACCTCGTGATCCACCCGCCTTGGCCTCCCAAAGTGCTGGGATTACAGGCTTGAGCCACCGCGCCCGGCTTTTTTTCTTTTTCTGAGACAAAGTCTCACTCTATCACCCAGGCTGGAGTTCAGTGACACAGTCTCAGCTCGCTGCAGCCTCTACCTCCTGGGCACAAGCCATCCTCCCACCTCAGCCTCCTGAGTACCTGGGACTACCGGCATGTGCCACCACTCCCTCAAAATTTTTTTGTATTTTGTAGCGACAGCGTTTTGCCGTGTCGCCTAAGCTGGTCTCGAACTCCTGAGCTCAAGGCGAGCCACTTACCTTGGTCTTCCACAGTGCTGGGATTATAGTCATGAGCCACCATGTCTGGCCCAGAAGTTTTTTTTTTTTTTTTTTTAAGAAATTGAAGCTGACTCCATTAGGAGCTGGTTCTGATGAACTGGATGGTCAGAAGGAAATTAGAACAGATAACGTGGCCTAGTTGGTTAAGTGGGTGGACTCTGGAGCCTGCTGTGGCCTGCCGCTCACCAGCTGTGCAACCTCAGGCAAACTGCTTAACCCCTGTTCCTCCATTTCCTCTTCTGTAATGATGCAGATAACATTGCCTGTCTGGTAGCATCACGTGAATATTGGTGAGTTAACCCTTGCTAAAGACTTTGTCATGCTTGGTACCTAAACGCTCATTAACTGATGGCTGTCGTTATGATTATGATTGTGATTATAGTGTTTGGCAAGGATTGGAATCCACCATTCAAGACAGGAACTATCCAGTGTTAGAGGCACAGGCCTTCTGTCTCGTAACCTTTGTCACTCTGTGTTAGGATTTGTTAATTTTATAATGGGTGGGGTTACTGGGCCCCAGATCAGTACAGGGTGGGGGAGTGACTGTCCCGTGGTGGGGAGGCACTCAGCCAGCAGCAGGACTTTGTGACACTCCAGGTCCTATGTAGAAGGCCACTGCAGATGAGTCTCCTGGACTTTTTTTTTTTTTTTGGCTTTGACAGTTGAGTTTGGAGCCTCTGCTTGTGGCGGTGTGCTAAAGCAAAAAGGAATGGAATTTGCAATGAGAGAGCCTTTCAAGTTCAGACTTAGCTTTTAGCTGTGTGAACTTGAACCCCTCATAATCTCTCTGAATCTCAATTTTCTCAATGGTAAAGTTTATCTAATATGTTGGTGGTGAGGTAATCATATTATTATCTCAAATAGGAGATTGTATATGAAAGGGCTTTGGAAAGGCAAATCCCATAATTTGTTTAAATCCACTTTTTCCTCCAAAAAAGATATCTCATAAAAGAATGTGAACTTAATCTGTATGTGTAATTTCTTTCAAGTCCTATCTGATGTTGCTTGTGACTTTCTGAGATTTCCTTTGGCATCTTACCAGTTTGGCTTTAAAAAAAAAAGCAACAAAGAAATTAGACTGAAAGATAGGATGACCAGACCTCAATTACTCAGGCTTGGGGCTCCTAAGACTGGTTCTAGCTTGTCCAGGACCTGTTGGGATATACTTAGCAGAAATGTCTCTCCCACAAAACAGTTGGAACCAAATGCTGGACATTCTGGACTTCTCAGCAGTTCAGTGTAAAAAAGTGAAAGGAAACTTTTTTTTCATCTTCTCAACCTCTCCAGTTCCAATCTCATTATTTGAGTTTTGTGAGTGGTCATGCTTCAGGATAGCAATGTAGAGGGAAATGATTATTTGATTTTTGAAATAAAAATATTTTTGATGTTTTTGAAATAACTCGTTTTAAAGATAAAAAGAAGCAGCCTGATTACATATTTAACAACACTAGGTGTTTTAGAGCCAGTTGTTTATTATACAGATATTTATTGAGCACCTACTATGTTCCAGTTATTGGGTGCTGAGGATACTGTAACTGCCCAATGGGTTCTTGCCCATTGCCCAGATAGAGCTGATTTATCAAGACAGGATTTGCGATACAGAAAGTTTAATACACATAGAGCTGACTAAATGGAAGACTTGAGTTTTATTATTACTCAAATCAGCCTCCACGAAAGTTGAAGGCTAGGAGTTCGGCAGGCAGGGGGCTAGGGAACGTCAATGCTGATTGGTTGGGCATGCCATCACCGGGGTATGGAAAATGGTGTGTTGAGTTTGCATGTTGGTGGGGGGCATCTGGTAGTCAGAAATGCACAAGCCTGAAAGGACATCGTGAAAGGCCAGTCTTAGGTTCTACAATAGGGGTGTTATTTACAGGAGTAACTGGGGAAGTTGCAAATATTGTGAGCTCTGGAATAATGGCTGGTAATCATTTAACTATACCTACATCTTAGCAGAATTCAGGCCCCTCTCGTCCTCCTAACCTGGTGGCCTTTCATTAGTTTTTCAAAGACAGTTTAGTTTTGGCAAGTGCTACCATCATTTAAACTATACACTAAAATTTCTCCCAAAGTTAGCTTTGCTGATGCCCAGGAATGATCAAGGACAGTTTGGAGATTAAAGGCAAGATGGAGTTGCTTAGGCCAGATCTCTTTCACTGTCATAATTTTCTCACTGTTAAAATTTTTGCAATATCACAGCACAGAAGGCAGACAAAATCCTGTCCTCATGCTCCTTACTGCTGAGTAGGCCTTTCAACATTAAACAAACTAACCCACCAAGGAGGTTTGGAAACATAAAGTGACCAGTGCCATGAGGAAGAACCAAGTATATTAAAAGGATGACTGGGAGTGGTGGCTCATGCCTGTAATCTCGGCACTTGGGAGGCCTAGGTGGGTGGATCACCTGAGGTCAGGAGTTTGAGACCAGCCTGGCCAACATGGTGGAAAAACCCTATCTCTTCTAAAAATGTAAAAAATTAGCTGGGCATGGTGGCGTAGCCTGTAATGCCAGCTACTCAGGAGGCTGAGACAGGAGAATCGCTTGAACCCGGGAGGTGGAGGTTGCAGTGAGCTGAGATTGCGCCACTGCACTCCAGCCTGGCAACAAGAATGAAACTCAGTCTCAAAAAAAAAAAAAAAAAAAAAAAAGACTGTGGGGGTATAGCTTAGATTGGACGTTGAGGGAAGGCCTCTTTGAGAAGAAGGGTTGTTTACACAGACACCTGGAAGATGAGAAGTTAATCGGGCCGAGGTAAAAGCAGGTGTGAAAGTCCTGAGACCCTGTAGCTGGAGCCCAGTGGGGAAGAGGCATGATGCGGCTGGGGAGGGAGGCACTGGCTTTAGCGGCCTTGTTAAAGATTTTGGATTTCGTCCTAAGGGGACTGCTCTTTGAAACTGCTAGATTTAGCCATGATAAGTGAGTTCCATCAGGCATTATTCTCCTTGATTCAGGTTACTCTCCTTGGAGTTAGAGTTTGCCCATCAAGAACCCTTGCCAATCCCAAATAAAGTGATGCTTAGGGCCATTTAAAAAATAAGCCTACGTTGTCCTTTAGTAACAGTGAAATGTATATGAGGATGCACCAGATCAATCTTCTCAGGACAATAGGTCAGAAAATGGAGGATTTTTTTTTTTTTTTTAATTGCACGCACTGGATGACTCAGAAGCTAACTCTCTATTGTTCACTGAAATGAGAGCGGCCTGTGCTTGCCTGGATAAAAAGTCCTGTCCCAGTGGCTGGATGAGGGGAAGATCTGAACCTTGAATCAAGAGGCTGCTTTCATTTCCTAAAACCCAGATCTCTGGTAAACAAATGATGGGAAAGCCAGAAAGGAAGGTTAGGAGGTCAGGATCTCGGTACTGGTTTCCATATCCTGCCACATTCCAGGAGAGTTTTGCCTGATAAAGTCATAGAATGTGCGGGCCAGAAGGGACCTCAAGGATCAGCTTGTCTTGTCCTCATTTTATGGGGTCAGGGTGCTGATGGGGAATGCACCATAATAGCAGCACCACACTAGCTGCGCTGAGGGCTAATTGGAAACTGTAGCTGCTAAAAACTGCATCAGATACTGAGGTTTAGGGCCTAACTTGTGTGTCCTGGTTTGGTGCCTTGAAGAACCTGTTACCTGTGGTTCAGCCATAAGGAGACACCCAGGTGTTCATAAGATCTTTTTCAACTGGATCCCGAGAGTCAAGGGCCTTCTCCAAAGGGTGGCCAGAGCCCTGTGGGCACTGGGAGCCTGGGGTGTTACTGCCACCCTGCTCCTGCGGGCTTGGAATTCCCATCCAGGAAGGTCTTGTAATGTGGAAAAAAAAAGTTGTGGACTTACCCTGGGATGATGACAGTAATATTTTTAGTATACCTTAGTTTAGAAAATCTAACCAAATACCTCGGTTAGAAATAGTACTCCGAGGTGAGTACTATTTCTTTTTTTTTTTTTTTTTTTTTTTTTTTGAGACGGAGTCTCGCTCTGTCGCCCAGGCTGGAGTGCAGTGGCCGGATCTCAGCTCACTGCAAGCTCCGCCTCCCGGGTTCACGCCATTCTCCTGCCTCAGCCTCCCGAGTAGCTGGGACTACAGGCGCCCACCACCTCGCCCGGCTAGTTTTTTGTATTTTTAGTAGAGACGGGGTTTCACCATGTTAGCCAGGATGGTCTCGATCTCCTGACCTTGTGATCCGCCCGTCTCGGCCTCCCAAAGTGCTGGGATTACAGGCTTGAGCCACCGCGCCCGGCCTTTTTTTTTTTTTTTTTTAAATTAATTTATTATTATTATTATACTTTAAGTTCTAGGGTACATGTGCATAACGTGCAGGTTTGTTACATATGTATACTTGTGCCATGTTGCTGTGCTGCACCCATCAACTCGTCAGCACCCATCAACTCGTCATTTACATCAGGTATAACTCCCAATGCAATCCCTCCCCCCTCCCCCCTCCCCATGATAGGCCCTGGTGTGTGATGTCCCCCTTCCCGAGTCCAAGTGATCTCATTGTTCAGTTCCCACCTATGAGTGAGAACATGCAGTGTTTGGTTTTCTGTTCTTGTGATAGTTTGCTAAGAATGATGGTTTCCAGCTGCATCCATGTCCCTACAAAGGACACAAACTCATCCTTTTTTATGGCTGCATAGTATTCCATGGTGTATATGTGCCACATTTTCTTAATCCAGTCTGTCACTGATGGACATTTGGGTTGATTCCAAGTCTTTGCTATTGTGAATAGTGCCACAATAAACATACGTGTGCATGTGTCTTTATAGCAGCATGATTTATAATCCTTTGGGTATATACCCAGTAATGGGATGGCTGGGTCATATGGTACATCTAGTTCTAGATCCTTGAGGAATCGCCATACTGTTTTCCATAATGGTTGAACTAGTTTACAGTCCCACCAACAGTGTAAAAGTGTTCCTATTTCTCCACATCCTCTCCAGCACCTGTTGTTTCCTGACTTTTTAATGATTGCCATTCTAACTGGTGTGAGATGGTATCTCATTGTGGTTTTGATTTGCATTTCTCTGATGGCCAGTGATGATGAGCATTTTTTCATGTGTCTGTTGGCTGTATGAATGTCTTCTTTTGAGAAATGTCTGTTCATATCCTTTGCCCACTTTTTGATGGGGTTGTTTGTTTTTTTCTTGTAAATTTGTTTGAGTTCTTTGTAGGTTCTGGATATTAGCCCTTTCTCCCATTCTGTAGGTTGCCTGTTCACTCTGATGGTAGTTTCTTTTGCTGTGCAGAAGCTCTTTAGTTTAATTAGATCCCATTTGTCAATTTTGGCTTTTGCTGCCATTGCTTTTGGTGTTTTAGACATGAAGTCTTTGCCCATGCCTATGTCCTGAATGGTACTACCTAGGTTTTCCTCTAGGGTTTTTATGGTATTAGGTCTAACATTTAAGTCTCTAATCCATCTTGAATTAATTTTCGTATAAGGAGTAAGGAAAGGATCCAGTCTCAGCTTTCTACTTATGGCTAGCCAATTTTCCCAGCACCATTTATTAAATAGGGAATCCTTTCCCCATTTCTTGTTTCTCTCAGGTTTGTCAAAGATCAGATGGCTGTAGATGTGTGGTATTATTTCTGAGGCCTCTGTTCTGTTCCATTGGTCTGTGAGTACTATTTCAAAATGAGTTTGGATCTTGTTCATTTTAATAGCATCTATATTCACTTGAAAAATAGTTGTCCATCAGTGTAGGAGATGTGATATGTATTGAGTCCACATGTATTGCTCTGTAGGCAGGTGAATTTAAGGACCTATTGCAGTAATTGATTGGCTTCCCCCAAGCATCAGTGATCTGTCAGTTTGGAACCACTGGTTTTAGAAGCATCAGTCTGCAGAAAACCAGCTGCCTATATGGAATGACCCTGGTCATTTTGGGAGATTAAACCAGTATAAACCTATACTACCATACTTTAGGATATCCTTGATTGCTTTTAACAATTTTTTATTTTTTTAATTTTAATTTTATTATTATTTTTTGAGACAAAATCTCACTCTGTTGCCCATGCTGGAGTACAGAGGTGTGATCTTGGCTCACTGCAACTTCCACCTTCCGGGTTCAAGCGATCCTCCTGCCTCAGCCTCCTGAGTAGCTGAGATCACACCTGGCTAATTTTTTTGTATTTTTGGTAGAGACAGGGTTTCACCATGTTGGCCAGGCTGGTCTTGAGCTCCCGACCTCAGGTGATCCGCCTGCCTTGGCCTCCCAAAGTGCTGGGGATTACAGGTGTGAGCCACCATGCCTGGCCAATACTTTTTTAAATTAAAAAGTAATTCAATATTATTGTAAAAAACATTGCAAAACTGTATAACTGTGAACAATTTAGTGTGCAGTGTTTCTACTTTCTTTTGTATATATAACATTAAGATTTTTAAAGAAACGGTGTTATAGTATATAATGTTCTCTAAATTGTGGTTTTTTAAAAATGTAATTGTTAACTAATTTTAAGGAAGCAGACATGGTTCAGTGGGAAGGACATCAGATCTGTTCAGGGTTTGTGTCCTGGCTCAGTAATACACTAATTGGAGGACTAGTAATATAATAATATACTAGTTGGGTGATCCTGGGTAAGCCATAGGTCTTTCTAAGCCTCAGTTCCTTGTCTTGGAAATGGGGACTGCTATTTGTCCTCCTTTCTCACGAGGTTGCTATAAGGATACAATGAGATCACATTAGAAAAGCACTCTTTGTCAATGATAACATAATATAAATGATTGTTATTATTTAAGCTTATGATTTCAGCCCTCTTTTGTTTTTCAGGGCTTTGCTCCATATCAGTGAATAGTTGGTGATAACTTAGTGGTTTGGAGACAAATAGTAACTAGCCTGCTCTCCCCTTTTTTCTAGGTCACTCCTGGAAGCAAGGCGGCTCTAGCTAATTTATGTATCGGAGATGTAATCACAGCCATTGATGGGGAAAGTACTAGCAATATGACGCACTTGGAAGCTCAGAACAGAATCAAAGGCTGCACAGACAACATGACTCTCACTGTCGCCAGGTGAAGCCTATGGAAACGTTTTGTTCATTTCTGATTGAGTAGAAGCTGTTTGTGGGCAGGGACTGTTTTTCCTATCTCAGAATCCCCCAGACCTTCTAGCTCAGTGCTGTGTATATACTATAGGCATGCCAAAAGATCTGTGGAATTTGAACTTCAGATTGTTTATTTCCCCTCTTTTTTTTTTTTTTTTTTGAGACGGATTCTTACTCTGTTGCCCAGGCTGGAGTGCAGTGGTGCAATCTCGGCTCACTGCAACCTCTGCCTCCCGGGTTCAAGTGATTCTCCTGCCTTAGCCTCCCGAGTAGCTGGGATTATGGATTTGCACCACCACAGCCAGCTAATTTTTGTATTTTTTGTAGAGATGGAGTTTCACCATGTTGGCCAGGCTGGCCTCAAACTCCTGACCTCAGGTGATCCACCTGACTTGGCCTCCCAAAGTGCTAGAATTACAGGTGTGAGCCACCATGCCCAGCCCACCTCTAATTTTCACAGTGCTTCTTATGATGTGGGCTTCTTTCAGTAAGATATCTGCATTTTCATTTGATTCAACTTAACTAACCAAAATTTTGAGTAAGTAAAATGTCCTGGCCAGGTGCGGTGGCTCTGCCTGTAATTCCAGCACTTTGGGAGGCCAAGGCAGGCAGATCACTTGAGGTTTGGAGTTTGAGACCAGCCTGGTCAACACGGTGAAACCGTATCTCCACTAAAAATTAGAAAATTAGCAGGGCGTGGTGGCAGGCGCCTGTAGTTCCAGCTACTTGGGTGGCTGAGGCAGGAGAATCACTTGAACCCAGGAGGCGGAGGTTGCAGTGAGCCGAGATGGCACCACTGCACTCCAGCCTGGGCAACAGAGCGAAACTCTGTCTCAAGAAAAAAAAAAATGTCCTTAGGATGCTGCTCCTACTGCACTGTACTGAGCAGTGAGCAGTGGGTACCATGCCAGGAGATTTCTATAACAGAGAAAAGCTTCAACACATTAGCAGCAGAGTGCTGAGTGTAACTTTAAGTACACGACAAGCAGGGAGTGCTGGGGATAAAAGGATGAGTGAGGACAGTACCTCGGGAGCTGTAATTAGGGTAGAATTTCCATTCTTCTTTCATTTAGCCTTGGAACATGCCCTGCAAAGGCAGGATTTCAGAAGTGATTTGGTTCAACCCTCAGTGGCTCCCTATTTTCTACTGCATCAGATTCAGATGTTTCATTCTGATCATCTGTTATTTCACTAACCTTAGCTGCCATAGCTCTTTGTCATGAACCCTTTGCTTACATTCTCATCTGTGAAGTATGTTTTTTGCTTTTTTTTTTTTTTTTTTTTTGCCTTGTGGCACAGGACTGGTATCTCAAAATATTTTGTACATTTCAGAGACCTACCCCATGAAAGGTACACCGTGTTATTACTACCCCCTCCAAAGCACATCTGCCCTTCATTCTCATCTCCGTTTCTATCTTAGTCCAAATCTTCTCCTTCAAGCCTGAGTTCAGGACATTCTTTCATTGATTGATTAATTGATTTTTAAATTTATTTGCTGACATGTTAAACAGGGACATCTTGCATATATCTGGCACAGACATTTTGACAAATATAAAGTTAAGTATGGCCAGGTGTGGTGGCTTATGCCTGTAATCCCAGCACTTTGGGAGGCCAAGGCGAGTGGATCACCTGAGGTCAGGAGTTCAAGACCAGCCTGACCAACATGGTGAAACCCTGTTTCTACAAAAATACAAAAAAATTAGCCAGGGATGATGGCAGGTGTCTATAATCCCAGCTACTCGGGAGGCTGAGGTGGGAGAATTGCTTGAGCCTGGGAGGTGCAGTTAGTTGAGATCATGCCATTCATTGCACTCCAGCCTGGGCGACAGAGCGAGACTCTGTCTCAAAAAATAAATAAATAAATTAATTAATTAATAAATAAAATAAAATAAGTAAAGATAAGTATAAATATTTTCTACCTGCAAGAGAGGAAACAACTACACTAATGAAAACTGAGACTAAAGTAAAATCATTGCTCTGTGATTGGTACAAAGAAAATTGTCTATAAGCACAAAAGAGGGGCATTCTTCTCTCTCTTTTTTTTTTTTTTTTTCTTTTTTGAGATGGAGTCGCTCTGTCACTCAGGCTGAAGTGCAGTAGCACTCTCTGGGCTCACTGCAAACTCTGCCTCCTGGGTTTAAGCGATTCTCCTGCTTCAGCCTCCCGAGTAGCTGGGATTACAGGCTAATGCCACCACACCCGGCTAATTTTTGTATTTTTAGTGGAGATGGGGTTTCACCATGTTGGCCGGGCTGATGTCGAACTCCAGACCTCAAGTGATTCACCCACCTTGGCCTCTCAAAGTGTTGGGAGGCATCAGCTATGAATGTTAACAGATGGGGGTGTTTAAAAGATCAACCAGGTGGCAAATGGAAGGTAGGGCTGATGGGAGGGTGCTAGTTCAGAGTCTGGTGCAGGAAAGAGGGGGCATTTTTCCAGTTTGTCTTTGGTATGTATTATTTATTTTGCATGAGTGAAACAGCAGCTTTGTTAATCTGTTGTAGATCTGAACATAAAGTCTGGTCTCCTCTGGTGACGGAGGAAGGGGGGAAGCGTCATCCATACAAGATGAATTTAGCCTCTGAACCCCAGGTAAGTTCTTGCTCACCATTGCCACTACTCTCACCACCCAGCAGTTTGCCATTTCTGACACTGCTCAGCACATTCCTGTTTTTCCTGCCCTGGAGACCTGAGGATGAGACCACAGGGAGAGCCCTGCACTGTCACTGCTGGTATCTGGCTCTTGTTCAGTTCTTCCCGTAAGGGAACTGCAGGAGGAAAGGGCTGGAAAATCCCAGGGCAGTGACGCTGTGTCCTCGGCTGGAAGCAGGGGGTCGGAAGGCGATAAGGGAAGCCGGTGGAAGCCTTCCTGCGTGGGAAGGGTTGGCAGGATCACAGTGAAGTCAAGGAGCTATTCAGCTCGTTATGGATTTTAGCAACAAATGAATCATGACAGAGATGGAAATAAGTTTAGGTCTGGAGGCCTAGAGCCTGGAAGAAATCGGGGGATATGTAATAGGAAGCCCTGCTTCTCCCCACCTTATGCCCCTGTTATGTTTCTGTGAGCCATGGAGTGGAAATCTCTATTTTTGTTACAGTGAAACTTCTAGTGAGACTTTAAAATTACTAAAACAAAGTGGCAATTAATATAAAAAAAGCAGTATGTAGTACACAATTTGTCACCCAGACAGAATTTCTCAGGACAGTAGACTGCCCTAAGATCCCATATTTGTGAATACATCTCTCAGAAGTTAGATTATATGATTTTATTTCTTTCTGCCTTATGTGTGTCTTCTACACATCTGCATGCATGGGTATTGTTTTTGAAATAAGAGACAAACTTAGAGATGTTTAGAACATCTTTTGTAAAATTCCTCACACCCAACATGCTACTTGTCATAAAGTATGTGTCTGTTGGATACATTAATGAATTAGTAATGATAAACTAGTATGTTGATAATGCCTTTTGAAAATTTTAGACTGGTTTGTGATGGTTATGCATTTGACCCAAGTTGAAGATTTGAAATTTAATTTATTTTTTGAAATTGGGGATACTATTTAGTGTTTATGGTGAATTAAGATATAATTAAAATACAATATATAACTAGCTATCTTATATACATAAAACAGAAACTTGTATGACGTTGAACTCACTTGGTATATTAGTGTGCGTTAATTGGGTGGTTCGATATAAGTCATATTTTCTCAAATAGAATCCATTAAAATTTCAAAAATGAAGTCACACAAATTTTTTGCCATTTTAAGATAGTAAAAATAATGATTAAAAATCCCAAGAGTCATTTTAAGGATCATTTTGCATCATTTCAAAACTGACGTGAACATATTCTTCTCTACAACTCCTCTCAGAAAAGTTTGTAAAATGGCACTTGGTCTATACACTGGCCGTTGTGCAAACTAATTTAAAACATGCCACAGTTAGTTTCAGTTTCCTTGGGAGTTTTCAGCTACTTCATTAAATTTACCATAAATGTTAAATTTTAACTGTTAAATTTTAATTTTTACGTATTTTATAACACACAAGGAATGATTTCGTTTTAACTTGGTCTATCGGAAATCCTCATTTTCATGTAAATAAGGTAATTATGTAAATTTCAGTTATAGTTTTCATTTGTAGTATATTTGAATTTTCATTTTAAATCTATAAACTAGTTACCTGTATTAATCATTTGAAGGTAGTTCTCTTCAGAGTACAAGAATTCTCAAATACTTTCAACCCTAGTATTTTTCTTGTGATTCCAGTAATGCTTTATTACTGTAAGAAAAACTTCCCACCCATCATTTTTCCAAAGTCTTTTACTTTCAGCCATTCTAAACCAGAGGATAAATGAGTAAGAGCAGAGTTCATCTGTAATAAAAAGATCTGTTGGTTCATGTAATGCCAACCAACACCCCAGCTTATCTGAGGTCAGCATAGTTACACACCTAGTTTGTATTTCCTCATTATTGAGTTTCCTTGGAGACTGATAAATACAAAGCCCAAACAATTACGTCATCCCTTCTAAAAGGCAAGCCCTGAATCTGCCTGCTTTCTGGAAAGACCAGTCAGTATTCAGATGAGGGTAGAGATATTCCTTTTATGTACAAACCAGATGCATTCTTGAAAGATTCTTTATAAAGTGAAATCATCCGAATTTTCAACCTGAATTTTCCATTGACTTCCATTCTAATTGGAAATGTGTATCTGGGGAGGGAGAAAGGAATAGACCCTGGATGAATATGTGCCACGAGCCAGGCACTGTACTTGACACTCTGGGAACTCATACAAATCCTTGTGAAGAAGGCTTTTTCTTCTACATTTTAAAGATGAAAAATGGGCTCAGAGGGGTATTCCTTGCTCATGGCCAAACAGGAAATTGCAGGGAAAAATTGAGCCAAGGCAGAAAAATAAAGACCCTTCCCTGGGGCTCTGCATCCTCTGCTGCTCCTAGGAATTGGCGTGGGGATGGAGAGAAGAAGAAACCATGACCATCCTGGCTGCGACATATGTAGGCAAGGGTCCCCGGCCACCAATCTGTAAATCTCCTGTCTTCATGACCATAGCCTTTAATTACTATATATGATTTCTTTGGGTAGCTGTGCCAAAAAATTTACTTAACTACTCTTTGATAACTGCTGAAATTTTGTGGTGGTGTTTTTTATTTTTTATTATTTATTTTTATTTTTTCTGAGACAGAGTTGCTCTGTCGCCCAGGCTGGAATGCAGTGGCGCAGTCTCGGCTCGCTGCAACCTCCGCCTCCTGAGTTCAAGTGATTTTCTTGCCTCAGCCTCCAAGTAGCTGGGATTACAGGCAGGTGCCACCACGCCTAGCTAATTTTTGTATTTTAGTAGAAACGAGGTTTCACCATTTTGCCCAGAGTGGCCTTGAATTCCTGACCTCAGGTGATCCTCTTGCATTGGCTTCCCAAAGTGCTGCAGTTACAGGAATGAGCCACTGTGCCTGGCCTGTTTTGTGTTTTTAGAGATGAGTCTTGCTCTGTCACCCAGGCTGATGTGCAGTGGCACGATATGGCACACTGCAGCCTCCATCTCCTGGGCTTACACTATCCTCCTTCCTCAGCCCTCTCAAGTAGCTGGGTCTGTAGGCATGCACCATCATGCCTGTCTAACTTTTTTTTTTTAGGACTGGGGTCTTACTATGTTGCCCAGACTGGTTTCGAACTCCTGGGCTCAAGCAATCCTCCTGCTTTGGACTCCCAAAGTGTTGGGATTATAGGCATGAGCCACTGCACCCAGCCAAAAGAGAAATCTTTTTTTTTTTTTTTTTGAGACAGAGTTCTACTCTTGTTGCCTAGGCTGGAGTGCAATGGTGCAATCTCGGCTCACCTCAACCTCCGCCTCCCGGGTTCAAGAGATTCTCCTGCCTCAGTAGGAGAGTAGCTGGGATTACAGATATGCGCCATCACGCTTGGCTAAATATTGTATTTTTAGTAGAGATGAGGTTTCTCCATATTGGTCAGGCTGGTCTCGAACTCCCGACCTCAGGTGATCTACCCACCTCGGCCTCCCAAAGTGCTGGGATTACAGGTGTAAGCCACCGCGCTTGGCCAAAAAGAGAAATCTTAAACATAAAAATATTTTCATATAAAATATTTTCATAAAAAAAAATTTCATAAAAATATTTTCAATTTGTTTTATTTTATTTTAAATTAGGTACTCAATAAACCTGTTTTCATATTTTTTTTTTTAAGAAAGCATAAAATACTTAAAGATTTAACAAAAAAGGAGAGAAAAAAAGGAAGTGCAACAGACGACAGAAACTCTTTTGGGGGCAGCTGTTCTGGGCCTGCATGTTTTAAGAAAGAGATTAGAGTTCAGGAAGATTTTTCTGGAAAACACAGACAGTAAGACACATTTTGAGTTCAGCAGGCTGCACAGAGCATGCATCACCTAGAAGCCATGGGTTGATCCAGACACCCATATAGAAAAGACCCTGCTAACTGGGCTATCAGAAAAACTGTGATGCTGGCAGGGGGGAAAGAAAAAGTAGAAAAGTTGTAGTTTTAGAAAACAGGAATGTTAATTTCAAAAGTGGTTTTGGGGGTTTGTAAAGGAGCTCTGAGATGTTGTAGCTGTAGTAATTATTCACCTGACTCCTAGCAAGTCTAGGGTGGGGGTGGAGGGAACTTTCTCAAATTACAGAAAGGGGAATGAGAATACAAGGAACTCAAAGTCCTCTTCTGCAGCTCTGCTGGGTACCGCCCCTGTAACAGGTATCCCCTGACCTTCTATCTGATTAGCCTTGTCTTTCTCCCAGAAGAAACAATAGATAGATCCTTAATTCCCTTTACCCTTGTTCTGCAGGAGACTGAGGCCATCTCTGCCTAGTCAGCAGCTGCTTCCCCTGTGACACCACACCCTCTTATCTTGCTTGTCTAACTTGCTCACTTCTGGAGAATTTATCTCCACCTTTTATCATCTCCTGTTTTGCACTGACCAAAGTGGCTGCATGTTTCTCTCCACCTAGTGCTTTAATCCCTTTGGTATGTGCCCTGAAAGCGTGTTTTAGCTCTGACTTCAATCTTACAGCCCAAAGCATCAAGGGCTGTCTGGCCCAAGGGTGCCCAGAGGGCAGGCTTTGCTGGGCCTCAAGGAAGAATCAAAAGGCAGAGATGATTCAGAGGATGTGAACTCCCAAAGGTGCCCATTGTGGGAAACTTCCCCAGTCATTGCCCGTGTGTCTCAGTGGGTGTATCAGTGCCCCTCAGCTAAAGTTTGGGTTGAACTAGGGCCATCTTAGCAGCTGGAACACCTCTCCCTGGTACTCAGCCTGCACTGCCCATCAAGGGGTTTGCATTGGATGCCCCCCTTGATTTGTCCTCTGATCCCTGCCTGCAGGAGGTCCTGCACATAGGAAGTGCCCACAACCGAAGTGCCATGCCCTTTACCGCCTCGCCTGCCTCCAGCACTACCGCCAGGGTCATCACAAACCAGTACAACAACCCAGCTGGCCTCTACTCTTCTGAAAATATCTCCAACTTCAACAATGCCCTGGAGTCAAAGACTGCTGCCAGCGGGGTGGAAGCGAACAGCAGACCGTAAGTAGTCCTCCTCTGAGCCGGTCCTGGTAGGGGCTTTCACATCAGGCCCAGGGCTGCCCAGGCAGGTGCAAGAGCCACTACTCCAGGGAGAAAAATGACTACATTAGCAGAACACTTCTGTGTTCATTTTCTTCATCTACGCAAAGAGGGCAATACCTCCTGCTTTATAGGGTGTCTGTAAAAGTAAGAATTAACATGTAAAATGCCCAGCATCGTGTCAAGCACAAACAAATCAGTGAATCCTCCAGAACTGTTTTTATTTGTGTTTTGATTTCTGTGATCATCATCTTCTAATTGAACACAGTCCTTCCTTGACAGGCCTGCTGCTTCCCGAGAAATTCTTCAGTATTATTAGTCGGGGAGTGTTTGAGAGAATCTAGAGTAGCCTGTGCTTGTGTTCACCATCTGAACTAAGGGAGAAATACTTCATGGTGCACAGTTTTGGTGAAGCAGCATTTGCTTTTTCCCCAGAGTGGACCAGAAGTCATAAAAGAAGAGAGGTCCCTGAGGATATAAATGCTTGTCCTTAAGAATAGGTTCTGATCTGGGGACAGAGGCAGGCTTAACTGGGGGAGAGGTAGGGCTGCAGGTGGAAAGGGGAGAAGTACCTGAGGAAGTGCCTTGCTGGGGACTGGGGAGGTATGTCCTCTTCTGTCACAGATCATTTGGCTGCAGCTGCCTTTGAGTCTTTTTTTTTTTTTTTTTGAGACAAAGTTTTGCCCTGTCACTCAGGCTAGAGTACAGTGGTTTGATCACGGCTCATTGCAGCCTCAACCTCCTGGGTTCAAGTGATCCTCCTGCCTCAGCCTCCTGAGTATCTGGTACTACAGGTGTGTGCCACCACACTTGGCTAAGTTTTAATTTTTGTGTTTTGTAGAGATTGGGGTCTCACTGTGTTGCCCAGGCTGGTCTCGAACTCCTGGGCTCAAGTGATCCTCCCACCTCAGACTCCCAAAGTTCCGGGATTACAGGCATGAGCCACCAAGCCCTTTGAGTCTTTATTGGAGTCTCCTGGATCTTCCCAGCAGAGGGGCCCAGTCTGCTCCATCTCAGACTCTTTGAGGATGAATCCAGAAACACTGGGAATCCCAGCAAAGGGACTGGGTTTGAGGATGGGTTAGAGATGGGGCCAATTCTCCGTAGGTGTAAAGGAGGTGGACTAGGTTAGGAATTTCCCACTCAAATACCCAAAAGTGGCAGGCAGGATGAGGAACTGAGGCAGAGCTCTGAGTAAACAAGGGTGCTGGGTAGGGGTGGGGTTGGGGGTGGCAGCTGGAGCCTGCATTCCTGGTCCAGAGGGGCCGCTGCTCCTTGGCTCCAGCTGCGTGCCACATGCAGGTCTCGTTTCTGCTGATTATTTCCATTAAAACAGAAGTTGGAAAGCCTCTTTTTATCGGAAATCTCCTGATTTTTAAGTATTGGTGACATTTAAATTTTGGTGGAAAACACTGTGTGGTCCAAACTTGCCTGAGCTCTGAGAACCTTTCCCACTTGGAATTCTCAATTTTTGTATTGCCTCTGAAGCCTGCTTTGCCATTCAGTTTCTCCCCAATTCACCTTTAACAAGAACCTGCTCAACTCTTATGGTAATTAAATTGCAAACCAATGGCTTCAAATGCAGGTTGAGAGATGTGAAGATACTAGCGGTTCCAAACTACTTAAATGTTTGGAACACCTCTCAAGGGCTCCTTGGCCATTCCGTGCATATAGTCACCCCTCCCCTCCCCACAGAGACACAGATGTCATTGGAAACCCATGGCATGCGCGTCCCTGTGCCCGACACTGAGAGGACACTAAGATTTCTTTCTTTCTTTTTTTTTTTTTTTGAGACGGAGTTTCACTCTTGTTGCCCAGGCTAGAGTGCAATGGAGCGATTTCGGCTCACCGCAACCTCCACCTCCCCGCAACCTCCACCACCTGGGTTCAAGTGATTCTTCTGCGTTAGCCTCCCAAGTAGCTGAGATTACAGGCATGCGCCACCATGCCCGGATAATTTTGTTTTTTTAGTAGAGATGGGGTTTCTCCATGTCGATCAGGCTGGTCTCAGACTCCCGACCTCAGGTGATCTGCCTGCCTCAGCCTCCCAAAGTGCTGGGCTTACAGGTGTGAGCCACTGTGCCCAGCTGACACTGAGATTTCTTTTAACATTTCTTTGAGTCTAGTAGGGCAGACTTTTTTCTGTGTGACTTTGGCTTTAGAAGATGTTAAAGGTTACTGGCCATTTATCATAGTAACCAAGGCAAAGTCGCCGCCAGTGCTGCTGCTTCCCCAAATTCTGGTTCTTGCAAGGGCTTACTGGCTTGAGATGATGATCCTCTTCCAGGTGACCGTGGGGACATTTGAGACACTTGAGAAAGGTGTCATACTGGGTCCCCAGGCTTTCCACAGACATACCCTGAGGGGAAGCTTCCAAGCAGCTCAGGAGTGGTGGAAACACTAGGGGCTGTGATCCTTGTTTTTAGCTGCTTTGGTGCTGGGGAGGCTGAGAACGTGACCCTCTTTTACTGTCCCAGAGTGGAATGTTCCATGATCCTGGACTTAATAACCCAGGAAATGACACATCCTTAATTGAAAGAGCTGCTATGCATTGGGAGAAATATGTGCCTGGGAAATATTTTTAGTATGGCCTTGGCTATTTTTCCTTCATTAATGTCTTTCTTCTTCTCTTACGTTCCTTGCATGCTCCCTCCCCCGAGTCTGAAACTACCAGGTGGCTGTGTAAGCCTTTCCTCTAGCCCCTGGCCCAGACTCTTCAGCTGCAGTAGTTTCCGAGTATCAAAATTTGTCTCTTTGCAGGTTTTCTCAGCAGAGAGGGTCCCGTTTCTGTTCCATCCCACACTCTTTGAGGATGAACCCAGAAACAGTGGGAAAACCAACAGCCTAAGGCAGAGGAGCTGCCTAACTGGCCATGCTGCTTGTATGGGGGGGCGGGGTGTCAGCTTGCTGGTGTATTTCTAGTGCCTTCCCACAAAGAAAGATTCTCCTGTGAGCTCAGCAGTCACCCGGTAACTTTGCTTGCTCAGTCAGCACAAGTCCCAAGTGCTCGTTCCCTCCCACTGTTTAGTCTGTGAAATTCGCTGAGGTTCCAGAATTGGCTCACTGCATACTTTGCATCTGAGGTCATCATCCATTCTCTGGGGCTTGCCCTGGATTTCTTTGTCCTACACACTTGAAGGTATCATGGTGTGTCTGTGGCTATCTGTCTTGTAGGTCTTTACAGAGCTGTGTCCCAGTCAGATAAGAACAGAGATAGCCTTGCCAACCGGTAAGGCAGGTGCTTCCCTTCCTCTCAGTGCACACAGTGGAGGGGGAGGTCCTCAGTGGCCTTTTTCCTCTAGGTCAGTTCAGCATAATAATCATTTATCGAGTGCCTACTGTGTACCATGTGGGCAAAGAAAATGTCAGTTCAGCAGAAAGCTAGCACCTTTCCTCTGATCTCTTTTAATTGAGTTGAGGGGACCTGGTCAAAATCAGAAAATTCAGAGCCCAGATTTCATTGTTTATATGACACTGCCTGATACTTCCTAAAGGCTTGGTAGATAGAGGGGCCCGAGCCTTGAATTCCAGCTCTGCCTCTTACTAGCTGTGTGACCTTGGAAAAACCATGTAACATATCTGAAACTCAGTCTCCTGAGATCTAAGGTGGAAATAATACTAACTTCTTCACCACCAGATTGTTGAGACAATGCAACGGGATATGCACAGAACACTCAGCACAGTGCCTGGCCCCTGGTAGGTGCTCAGTAAATGCTAATTATTGCTGACTTTGGTGTCCATGAGTAACTCCATCCCCATCACTTCTGAGAACTGGCGGCTACAGAAGTGTGGAAGCACATAGACAAATGTAATGGAGAAGACTTTGCTGTGGCTTATGGTACACTTCTTTCCTTCCCATTAAATTCAGCCAGCCCACACAGCTCATCAGCTTACTGATGGGGTGATGGTGTTCTCTTCAAGGAATGATTGGAGAGCTCCTATAACCAACATACTAGGCCCTAGATAATAGCTCTTCCAAATTGTGTTGTAAGATGTTGCCCCCAAACACTCATGAGGGAGATTTATAAGCAGCTGCCCTGGAAATAAAGGGATGCATCATTTTCTATTCAAATGATATCACAAGGATGATATTAACCCTGGCTTCTTCAGAGCTGAATCAGAAGTACACCTCTGTGATGAAGGCTGCTTGCCCCTCTAGCTAAACTTGCCTGCCACCCACAGAAAACTGGCTCTGGTATGTGGACGTTCCTCTCTCTTTTTCTGGTGCCCACAATTACCTCTCTGGTTTCTTATTGCAGGACCAACACGTGTGCCTTTGAAGACCAAAACTTAGGAAGCATACAGGCCAGGCTTCCCTTCTGAAAATGATTACATAGGGTTTCCCAGAATGGTGTTTGTGCGTGAACATTGGGGTAATCAGGCTGAGACATTTCATTTTTTGCGATATGAGATAGGAAGGATTTTTCTGGGTCCTTCTACCTCCTTTACCCCCACCTACATAAAAAAACAAGTATTCCTCTACATTATTTCCAGTTAGCACATAACTTCTACCATTTGGGGAAAATATTTCTTAAAATTAATTAAAATTTTTATTTTGAGATAATTGTAGATTCACTTGCAGTTTTAGGAAATAATACAGAGAGATCCCCTATACCCTTTACCAATTTCTCTCAGTGGTAACATCTTGAAAACACAATAGTAACAAAACCAGGATATTGATATCAATACACTCAAGATACTGAACATTTCCATTTCTGCAAGGGTTTCTCATGATGCTCTTTTATAGCCACACTCACTTCCCTCCTGTCCCCTCACCCTCCTTAACCCCTGGCAACCTACTCATCTACTCTTTATATTTTTATTATTTCAAGAATGTTATATTAATGGAATCATACAGTATGTAACCTGGGATTAGCCTTTTTACTCAGTATGATTGGAGATTTATTTAGGTTTTTGTATCAATAGGTTTATGTATCAATAGTTTGTTCCTTCTGTTCTGTGAGTTTGTCTTTTTTTATTGTGTTAACACATGGAATTTATGATCTTAATCGTTTTTAAATCTATTGTGATGTTTATTGTATGTACATTGTTGTGAAACACATCTCTAGAACTTTTTTATCCTGCAAAACTGAAACTCTATACCCATTAAAAAACAACCTCACCTTTCTCCATCTCTTGAGCCCCTAGCAACTACTGTAATACTTTCTAAGAGTTTGATTACTTTAGATATCTTATATAATTGGAGTCATGCATTTGTCTTTTTTCAATTAGCGTAATGTCCTCAAGGTTTTCCCATGTTGTAGTATATGACAGAATTTCCTTTTTCTTTTTAAGGCTGAATAGTATCCCATTTTTTTTTTTTTTCGCATTTTCTTTATTCATGTTGATATGGTTTGTCTGTGTCCCCACCCAAATCCCATCTTGAATTCCACGTGTTGTGGGAGGGACGCAGTGTGAGGTAATTGAATCATGGGGTCAAATCTTTCCCATGTTGTTCTCGTGATAGTGAATAAGTCTCACAAGATCTGATGGTTTTAAAAAGAGGAGCTCCCCTGCACAAGCTCTCTCTCTCTCTCTTTGCCTGCTCCATCCATGTAAGATGTGACTTGCTCCTCCTTCCACCATGATTGTGAGGCTGCCCCAGCCATGTGGAACTGTAAGTTCAATTAAACCTCTTTCTTTGTAAATTGCCCAGTCTTGGGTATATCTTTATCTACAGCAAGAAAACTCACTAATACACATGTTTTTATGGATGTTTAGGTTGCTTGCATCTCCTGGCTATTGTGAGTAATGCTGTAATGAATGTGGGTGTGCAAATATCTCTTTGAGATTCTTCTTCATTTCTTTTGTATATAATCAAAAGTGGGATTGCTGAATCATGTGGTAAATTTTTAATTTTTTGAGGAATCTCCATACTGTTTTCATAGTAGCTGTACCATTTTACATTCCCACCATCAATACGCAAGGGCTCCAATTTCTCCACATCCTTACCAACATTTGTTTTATGTCTTTTTGATAGTGGCCATCTTAACAGATGTGAGGTGATATCTCATTTTGGTTTTGATTTGCATTTCTTTAATGATTAGTGATGTTGAATATCTTTTCATATGCTTGTTAATCATTTTTGGCTAAATGTCTATTCAAATCATTTGATCAGTTTTTAATCGAGCTATTTGTTTTTTTGTTGTTGAGTTGTAGGATTTTTAAATATATTCTAGATATTAATTCCTTATCATACATATGTTTTGCAAATATTTTTCCTATTTCGTAAGTTGCCTTTTCACTCTGTTGTTTCCTTTGTGGTGCAGAAGTTTTAAAGTTTTTAGTTCTATTTGTTTATTTTTGCTTTTGTTGCTTGTGTTTTTGTGTCATATTCAAGAAACCATCGCCAAATTCAGTGTTAGGAAGCTTTATTTTTATTTTTTAATAGAGACAGAGTCTCAGGCTGGTCTCGAACTCCTGGGCTCAAGTGATTCTCCTTACCTTGGCCTCCCAAAGTGCTGGGATTACAGGTGTCAGCCACAGCACCTGGCCCCCTATGTTTTCTTTTAGAAGTTTTATATTTATAGTATCTGGTCTTATGTTTAGGTCTTTAATCTATTTTGAATTGTTATTATTATTATTATTGAGACAAAGTCTCATTCTGTTGCCTGGGCTGGAGTACAGTGGCATGATCTTGGCTCACTGCAACCTCTACCTCCTGGGTTCAAGTGTTTCTTCGGTCTCAGCCTCCTGAGTATCTAGAACTATAGGCTTGTGTTGCCACTCTCGGCTAATTTTTTTGTAGTTTTTGGTAGAGATGGAGTTTCACTGTGTTGGCCGGGCTGGTCTCGAATTCCTGACCTCAAGTTATCTCCTGCCTCAGCCTCCCACAGTGCTGGGATTACAGGCATGAGCCACGGTCCCTGGCCAAATTATTTTTTATGTGGTGTTAGGTAAGGGTCCAGCTTTATTCTTTTACATGTGAATATCCAGTTTTCCCAACACCATTGAAGAAATTATTCTTTAACCATTGTGTAGCTGTGGCACCCTTGTCGAAGATCATTTGACAGTGTGTCCAAAGGTTTATTCATGGGCTCTCTATTCTATTTCATTGGTCTGTATATCTGTCTTATGCTAGTACCATACTGTTTTGATTACTGTAGCTTTGTAAAATGTTTTGAAATAAGGATATATGAGGCCTCCATTTTTGCTTTTCCTTCTCAAGGTTGTTTTGACTATTTAGGGTCCTTGGAGATGTTATATAATTTTACAATGGTGTTTTTTTATCTGTAAAAAATGCCATTAGGGTTTTCATAGTGATTGCATTGAAGATGTAGATGCTTTGGGTAGTACAGATATTTTAACAATCTTAAGTCTTCCAGTCCATGAACATGAGATGTCTTTGTTTATTTGTGCATTCTTTGGTTTCTTTCAACAATGTTTTATATTTTTAAACATTTAAAAATGTTTCATAATTTTAAAATGTACTCTATTCAGTGTACAAGTCTTTCACCTCCTTGGTTAAGTTTATTAGGTATTTTGTTCTTTTTGATGATTACACATGAGATTGTTTTCTTAGTTTTCTTTTTGGATTATTCATTGGTAGTGTATAGAAACAATTCATTGGTAGTGTTTGTTGATTTTGTGTTTTGCAACTGTGAATTCATTTATTAGTTCCAATAGTTTGTGTGTGTGTGTGTGTGTGTGTGTGTGTGTGTGTATGTGTGTGTGTGTAGTGGGGGGATCTTTAGAGTTTTCTATGTATTTGATCATCACGTCTTTGAACAGATACAATTTTACTTCTTCCTTCCCAATTTGGATGCCTTTTATTTATTTGTATTGCCTAAGGTCTCTGATTAGGACCTCCAATGCTATGTTGAAAAGAGGTGGTAAAAGTTGGCGTTCTTGCCTTGCTGCTGATCTTAAGAGGAAAAGCTTTTGGTTTTTCATTTTGAGTGAGATGTTAGCTGTGGGCTTTTCATACATGGACTTTATTATGTGGAGGTAATTTCCTTCCATTCCTGTTTTGTTGAGTATTTTTATCACGAAACTTTGTTAAATTTTGTCAAATGCTTTTTCTGCATTCAGATGACTGTAGTTTTTGTCCTTCATTCTGTTAATGTGATGTGTTACATTGATTGATTGTTATATGTTAAAACATCCTTGCATTACAGGAATAAATTCCACTTGGTCATGGTGTTTAATCCTTTTAATATGCTGTTGAATTTGGTTTGCTAGTATTTTGTTGAGTATTTTTGCATCAATATTCATTAGTAATATCAGTCTATAGTTTTTTTTTTTGTTTGTGGTATCTTTGTCTGGTTTTGGTATCAGAGTAATACTGGCCTCATAGAATGAGTTTGGAAGCATTCTCTCCTCTTCAGCTTTTTGGAAGAGTTTGAGAAGCATTAGTTTTAATTATTTTAAAATTGTTTGATGGAATTCACGAGTGAAGCCATTTGGTTCTGAGCTTTTCTTTGTTGGAATGTTTTTGATTACTGATTCAACCTCCTTACTAGTTATAGGTCTGTTTAGAAATTTTTAATTTTTTTTAATGACTCAATCTTGGTAGGTTGTGTTTTTGGGAATTTATCCATTTCTTCTAGGTTTTCTAATTTGTTAATATATAATTGTTCATAGTAGTCTCTTACTGTCCTTCTGTGGTATCAGCTGTAATGTCTCTTTCATTTCTGATTTATTTATTTATTTACTTACTTACTTAGAGACAGTCTGTCTCTCTTGCCCAGGCTGGAGTGCAGTGTCTCACTGCAACCTCTGCCTCCTGGGTTCAAGTGATCTTCTCACTCCAGCTTCTTGAGTAGCTGAGACTACACAAGTATGTGTCACTATATCTGGTTAATTTTTTTTGTAATTTTTGTAGAGACGGGGTTTCACCATGTTGCCTAGGCTGGTCTCCAACTTCTGAGCTCAAGCAATCCTCCTGCATTGACCTCCCAAAGTACTGGGATTATAGTCGTGAGCCACCGTGCCTGGTATGATAGTATTGTTGAATTTTTCTGTATCCTCTCTGATTTTCTGTCTAGTTGATCTATCAGTTGTTAAGAGAGGGGTGTAGAAGTCTTCAGCTAAAATTGTGAATGTGTCTCTTTTCCTTTCAGTTCTGTCAGTTTTTGCTTTACATATTTTGAAGCTCTGTTGTTTGATGCACGCATATTTAGCATTGCTATAGCTGTTGTTAACTCTTTTGTGATTATATACTGTCCCTTTCCATCTCTGGTAAATTTACTTGTTCAGAGGTATACTTATCAGATATTATTAATAATATAACCACTCCTGTTTTCTTCTGATTAATATTGGCATGATATATTATTCTCTACCCTTTTACTTTTAGCCTGCTTATATATTAATATCGGAAATGAGTTTTATGTTGATAGCATATGTTTGGGTCATGTTTTAAAATGTACTGTTTTGTATCTACCCTGTTGGTTTCTGTCTTTCAGTTGGTTTATTTAGATGATGAACATTAATGCAATGATTGATATGTTAGGGCTTAAGTCTGGTATTTTATTTTTTGTTTTCTGTTTTCCATTTCTCTGTTTTCTTTTGCCTGCTTTCCTGTGGGTTATTTGACATCTTTTTTTTTTTTTTTTTTTTTAGAATAACATTTTTATTTGTAGTGTTTTTTATTCTATGTGTTTGTATAACCTTTTCAGTAGTTATCTGGGTATTACATTGTGTATATATATATATAACTTATCACAGTTTACTGGTATCATCATTTCAGGAGTTCAAAGAAGTATTGAAACTTTGCTTCTCTTTGTGAACCTTCGCCCTCCCCTGCTTACAATGTAGTTAAAATAGATCCTTTTATACACTTAGAACCACATCAGACAGTGTTACAATTTTTGCTTTACTTGTCAACAAGAATTAGAATACATTAAGAGGGAAAGCAGTTTTTAAACCCATGTTTTTGCTTATGGGTTCTTTTTTCATTCTCGATATTCCAAGGTTCCTTTTTTTTTTTTTTTTTTTAAAGACAGAGTCTCGCTCTTGTCCCCCAGGCTGGAGTACCGTGGTGCGATCTCCGCTTACTGCCACCTCCACCTCCCGGGTTCAAGTGATTCTCGTGCCTCGGCTCCTTGAGTAGCTGGAATTAACAGGCGTCTGCCACCACGCCCAGCTAATTTTTGTATTTTTAGTAGAGACAGGTTTTTGCCATGTTGTCCAGGCTGGTCTTCAACTCCTCACCTCAGGTGAGCCACCGTGCCTGGCTGGTTCCTCCTTCCTTTAAACATTGTTAGGGTAGCTTTGCTAGAGATAAATGCTCTCAGTTTCCCTGTATCTGAGAATGTCTTGATTTCTTCTTCATTCTTGAAGGATATTTCCACTGTATACAAAATGCTAAGCTGGCAGTTTTTTTTCTTTCAGCAGCTGAAAACATTGTGCTATTTCCTTCTTTTCTTTATGGATTTTGATAAGAAATCTGCTGTCCTTTGAATTGGTTTTCCCCTCTAGATATGGTGTCATTTTTCTCTTACTGCTTTGAAAATTCTTTCTTTGTTGTAGTTTTCAGAAATTTACTATTCTGTGTTTTGGTGTAGATTTTTTTAGGTTTATCCTGTTTCCTGTTCACTTCACTTATTTATGTCTTTTGCCAAATTTAGGACACCTTCAGACATGATTTCTTCTAATACTTTTCTAGTCCCACCTTTTTTCTCTTCTTCCAAGACTCCATTGACATGAATTTTTGATCTTTTATATATTCCCATAAGTTTGTGAGGCTCTTCATTTCTTTCTTTTCCTCCCCATTCTATTTTTCTATGTTCCTGAAATTGTATAATTTCTAATATTCTACCTTCCAGTTCACTGATTCTTTCCTTCGTCTTCTTCATGCTGCTGCTGAGTGTATCCACTGTGGTTTTATTTCAGTTATTTTGTCAGTTCTAGAATTTCCATTTCATTCTTTATATCTTCTGTTTATTGAGACTTCACTTTTTTTGTTTCAAGTGTGCTCATAATTGTTCATTGAAACATTTTTATGATGACTGTGTTACCATCTTTGTTAGATAATCCCAACATCTCTGTCATCTTGGTGTTGGCATCTCTTTATTGTCTTATTTACAGTTTGATATCTTCCTGATTCTTCTGAGAGATGTGATTTTTCAACTGACTCTTGAACATTCTTGTTATTATGTTATTAGATTCTGGATCTCATTAAAACCTTCTGTTTTCACTGGCTTCCTCTCAGATAGGGGGTTGGGGATGTTGCCTCATTACTGACAGGTGGGGGTAGAAAGTCTCATTTCCCCACTCTGCCTATGTCACACCTGAGGTCATTGGGGCCACTCATTACTCCTGGATGGGGTGGGAGTTCTGGCTCTGCACATGGCCTCCACTGACACCTTATGGGTGAGTGGTAGCCTAGACACTGCTGAGCAGTGGTGAGAGTCCTGATTCCTAGGTTTTCTTCATTACAGCTGGGTAAGGATGAAATATGGACTCCCTATTGGGCTTTCTCTGAGCCTATCCCAGTGAGGTAGTTGGGGAACCACATCATAGCCTGGTGAGACTGGAAGTCTGGACTCCCCACTTGGCCTTTTCTGGCATTTGGCTGGAGAATAGTGGTTGTTGTTTCAACGTGTTGTGTTTTGCTGGGCTGCCCCTCTCTGGCCATTTGGTCAGAGACAGCAGGCTCCTCTTGAGACTTCTGTCTGTGCCCATTGCCCTTTCCAGGTTGCTGCCCTCAGCTCCATGTCTGGGATGTCCAAGGAAACAGAAACACCGTGGGAGCTCACCGTCATGGTCCTCAGGACGCGGGGTCCCTAGCCAGTCTGACTTCTGTTGCCGTGTCAGAGTCTTCTCATGTTGTTTTATACGTAATGCCCAGGGATTTTGGTTGTACTGGGTGAAACAGGGAAAAATATGTCTACCTCATCTTCTCAGACAGGAAAAAGATTTTTATGAGGAGACCATCTTCTCCTGTCTGGATGCTTTCAATAATTAACGTAATGCCCCTTTCTATTCCAATCTTTGTCTCACAGGCAGTTTTATTAAAGTATCAAAATGTTCTTACTATGTGAGAAAATGACCCTACTAAGGTTATATCAGCAGTGAGGATTTTTTTCTTATGGCAGTCTTGTTTTAGCAACCTCTGCCTCCTAGGTTCAAGCGATTTTACTGCCTCAGCCTCCCAAGTAGCTGGGATTACAGGCGCACACCACAGCACCTGGCTAGTTTTTTTTTGTATTTTAGTAGAGATGGGGTTTCACCGTGTTGACCAGGCTGATCTCAAACTCCTGAGCTCAGTCAATCCGCCTGCCTCGGCCTCCTAAAGTTCTGGGATTACAGGCGTGAGCCACTGTGCCTGGCCTAGCTGAGATTTATATACAGATAATTAAGTTGCTGCCACAGATGACAGCCCAAGTTAAAAAAAAAAAAAAGCCCCTTATATCCTCACTCTGGGCACTTCATGGTTCTGATGGAGTAGACTTTCATCCCAGGGTTGCTGTGCTGACCCATGCTCCACAGCCATGGACATACTGCTTTCCATCCTCCTTGTCCTTCTGACCCTCACCCCAGCTGCCCTTTTGGCTGGAGCAGGTGTGAGAGTCGCATAATGTCTGCAGGCTCAGCAGACATTAAAATCTGGGAGGTGGGCTCGAGGGGAGTTTCTTCTTATGTTCTAAAGACTACTGGGACCCTCCTACACCTGGCTTTGTCAGCCACCTGATTCGGCAGGGATGGGAGTGGCGTGGCTAGAATAACCCTGGGGCCCTCAGGTCAGGTCCTAAAATAGTGGGAGAAAATATTCAACGTTTAGGAAACTGATACACATCAGCTCCCAGGGAGAAACAAGAACTAGGAAACTTTGTGTAATGTATTGTTACTCCAAAGTAGTTGAATTTCCTTAAACTCGTTATTAAAACTGTACAGAGTGGGTTCAGAAGAAAGTGTTTATTTTCACTGTTCCACCCTCAAAACTTGTTCTCCTGGAAACTGAATGGTGTGTGTTATATTTTCTGAAGCCGTATCACTGTAATATTCTTTCTCTCATTGCTGTTATTAATATCAAAATGAGAAATTTTTTGTTCCATTTCTCCTTCATATTTTTGTCATTATTTTTTAAGGTATTGTGGTAACATGTCAATACCTTGTAGTCTAGTGTCTAAGACTTAGACTTTGGATCTTAGGATGTTATTTTTGATTCAGGTGTATCAATACCTTAAGTAAGGTAATAGATATAGAAAGTCTTTTATAAATTATCCAATGGTGTAAAGATACTATCATTATTGGGGAAAAATGGTAAGTTATTTTTTTTTAATCATTACTCATTACTGACAGGTGGGAGTAGAAAAATCATGTAAATCCTTCACAAGGTGATTTGCTGGAAGAATATTTGATGGCCTTGTGGTCTGGGTTCTGTCATTTTTTTGGTGTGTTCTGTTGGTGGCTTCCAGACATAACATACACCAAAGAAGAGGAAAAAATCTTTCCCAAGAACATTCCATAGTCTGATCTCAATTTTAAAATAGTCCTAAGTGTAATAGAAAAAAGATTTATCCAAAAATAATGTAATATGCTTATTATGGGGCAAGTTCCAAACTCAGGACTCCTAAAAGAGTCAGGCATATAACTCAAAGAAAGGGCTGGGAAGTGAGACAAAGAAAGACCCTTGGTTAAAACAACTCCCCCAGGTGGCCCCATTGCCTGCCCTAGGAGGCACCCACAGGTCCCTGCAGGTGGGGGAAGAGGCCAAGCAGAGAGCAGCTGGAGTGGGCAGGACAGGCAGGGATAGCTGCTTTCCCTCCCCCAAATGCTGCCAGCTCGTGTGACCAACCCATGAATCTTGCTACTTAAATTCTGACCACCTTTGGCAGCCGCAAAGCATATGTCACTCTTTGGGTGCCTTTTCCTTTATTGTGAGAACATGGTTGGAGTCGAAGGGAAACACCTGGATCTTGATTGCTGTGATTGACTCTGCCTTTAGCTGCGGACCTGAGTACTGAACATGCCCCAGAGGTTGTCTCAGAAAAGAGAAAGGAAGAAAGGAGAGGGAGAGAGGAAGAGGAAAAGGTAACTTGCAGAGAATTACCCAGGGCAAACATATACCCTGGAAATGAGTAAGCGTAATTGATATAATTCAGTGACTCCAACCCTAAAGAGAGACTGGTTAGAGTTGCTGGATAAAACCACTCCTGGCCACTGCCTGCATCTGTAAAGCTGGGAGACAGCCTGGTGGGCTGGAGACTTTATAGCTTTATTACTCAGGAAGCATCACTTGTTTATATACAAATCTATCCATCTGCATCAATAAATTGCCCCACCATCTGATATTTGCTCTTTGGTTCCACTGGGCACGCTAGCCTTCCTCCCTAGCAGCTCAGGCTGTGCGGAAGGAGGTGATTCGGGGCCAGGAGGTGTGGCTGCCCATGTCCCTGGCAGAGCCCTCAGAGGCCGGCTGCCCTGGAGGACTTTGTGAGCCTACAGGAACAGGGGGAGCACAGCAAGGAGGAAGGAGGCCCTGGACCCACTCTGCAGTGTACATTCACTTGCTTGATGCCTGCTGAACTGTGACCTGTGCCTGGC
Organism: Macaca mulatta; assembly: GCF_049350105.2. NCBI lineage: Eukaryota > Metazoa > Chordata > Mammalia > Primates > Cercopithecidae > Macaca > Macaca mulatta. Next base: position 107,262,784 of record NC_133414.1, on the reverse strand, counting down.
ATTGAGCCAGGCCTGGGAGTGTGATGGGGAGCAAGACAGGCCATGTCCCTGCCCCCCTGGGGCTTACTTTCCAGGGGGAGACAGACAACAAAGAAATAAGGGAATGCAAGTGGAATCCATGGGGAGAGAGCAGGTAGGGAGTTAAGAGTGATGGTGGGGATGTGGCGGACTGTTTGGAGTCGGGGTCAGGAAGGCCTCTCTGAGGAGTGCACTTGAGCAAAGACCTGGATGAAGCATGGGAGCCATGACAACACCTGGGAAGGGCATTGCAAGCTGAGGGCACAGTAGGTGCATAGGCTGTGAAGCTAGTGTTTCCCAGGCACAGCAGGAAGCCTGGTCTCAGTAAAGTGAGCCAGGGCTCGCAGGGTATGTGTATGGAAGAAGCGTGGGACACATATATGAGGGACTTTTTCCTCTGTGATAACATTTACTCCCAAAAAGTTTATTTTGATTAAACATATTTTAGTATTAAAACTAAATATTTTGTGCTAAGTCAAATGAGAATACATTGAGCCACAGCATGACATAGTCTGATTCATGTTTAAAATATCACTCTGGGCCAGACACTCTGGCCCATGCCTCTAATCCCAGCGCTTTGGGAGTCTGAGGCTGGAGGATCACTTGAAGCCAGGACTTTGAGACCAGCCTGGGCAACACAGCAAGACCCTGTCTCTACAAAAATAATGACAAAATTAGCGGTGGATGGTGGCACACCTGTAATCCTAGCCACTCAGGAGGCTGAGGCAGGAGGATTTATCTATTGAGGCCAGTAGTTCGAGGTTACAGTTATCTCTCATTGCACCACTGTACTCCAGCCTGGGTGATAGGGTGAGTCCCTGTCTCTAAAAAGCATGAAAAACATCGCTCTGATATTTTGAATACAGGCCATCACTCTGGCCTCTAGTCAAAAATAAGACTGTCCTTGGGCCGTCAGTGATAGTAGAGACAAGTCACGCATCTTGTCAGCTGTGCTGGTAAGGCACGGCATGGCTTGCACCTGGGGGAGTGGGGGAGGTGAGAAGGGCTCAGATGCAGGATAGATTTACAGGTATAGCTGATGAGAGACTACCATCCTGTCACCGTCCACCACTTAGAAAGTGGAGCCCCGGGGGAAAGAGGCAGGCTCTGCCTGTCTTGTCCTGTTCTGGGTCACCCAGAATGACAGGAGGAAGGTGAGGAAGACAAGGCCTGGCTTGCCCAGTCCCTGGGCCTGAACATGAACACTTCACAAAGCACTTACATGTCCCATCCTTACTACCAACCTGTGAACCAGGCAAGGAAAGTACTGTTACCTCTGTGTTATAGGTGAGGAGACCCAAGCTCCTGGCCTTGAGAATTAGGAAGAATTTATAGACAGGGAAAGCACGGTGAGACCGTCGGGAATGGAGAACACGGTGATTCCTGCTCGTGAAAGCAATGTTTGTGGCCCATACAAGGGGGACCTGGCTGAGTTCTTCATGGTCGGGCTGTGGTTGACTTTTTTTTTTTTTCTTCTTCTAAATTTTCTCTGGACATAATGCTGTTGATGGAATTTATAAAGAGATAGAGCATTCTCATTCCATGGGATTAGGCCCAAAAGTAATTGAGCTACTGAAGCTATTTAGAAGAAGAGCCTCTGATTGCATTGAAGCAGCAGCCAGCTCTGACGACAAAGACTTCTCAGTTTCACTGCGCTGGCAGCAGGTCTGTGGCTGATTTAGGAGAGGGCTTTGAGATCATTTCTATCCATCCTTCAAATCAGCAGTGTCTTTGCCTGGAGGAGGTTCCTGGTGAAGTTATTTTTAACTTCTGTCATGTCCTAATCAATTTTTCAAACATTCTTCACAGCTTAGACCATGCTCAGCCTCCAAGCAGCCTTGTCATCGACAAAGAATCTGAAGTTTACAAGATGCTTCAGGAGAAACAGGAGTTGAATGAGCCCCCGAAACAGTCCACGTCTTTCTTGGTTTTGCAGGAGATCCTGGAGTCTGAAGAAAAAGGTAATCAGCTCCATCTGCAGTCAGAGGCTCTTGTTGAAGGTCAGATGTGAGAGTCGGTCATTGCGGAAGCACAGGTGAACACACTCTGGAGTCGGCTTTGGAGGGCATGGGCTTTTAAAATGCTGAAATTCTTGCCGGGCGCGGTGGCTCAAGCCTGTAATCCCAGCACTTTGGGAGGCCGAGACGGGCGGATCACGAGGTCAGGAGATTGAGACCATCCTGGCTAACACAGTGAAACCCCGTCTCTACTAAAAAAAATACAAAAAACTAGCCGGGCGAGGTGGCAGGCGCCTGTAGTCCCAGCTACTCGGGAGGCTGAGGCAGGAGAATGGCGTGAACCCGGGAGGCGGAGGTTGCAGTGAGCTGAGATCCGGCCACAGCACTCCAGCCTGGGCGACAGGGCAAGACTCCGTCTCCAAAAAAAAAAAAAAAAAAAAAAAAAAGCTGAAATTCTTTAAAAGAGATAGAGAGAGGAAGAGAGGGTGCTGACCACATTTTCTCATCTGGGTCTGTATTTAAGCAACTCCAGGCCTGGCCAACTGTGTCCTGTCATATGTACAAGAGGATGCTGAGGTTGGGGAGAGCCTGACTGCTGTGGGAGACTGTTGGTCTGTCCTTTGGCCATTCATTTGCTTTGAGCCCAGAAGCAATACCTTGGTGGTGGCTGAGGAAGGCGAGTGATGAAGGCCATGGGCAATGAGCAGCAGAATGAGAATGCATTAGCGCTCAGTGAAGCCAGGGGCTGGCTTTGCTTGGGGGCTTGTGTTTGCATTTGCTCTAGGGAGGGTGGCCTCTTGAGGGCCTGAGAGCACCCCCTTGTGGCCATGTTCTTACTTTGTGACCTGTGGCAAATCTCTGAACCTTCCCAGGCCTGTTTTCTCATCTGTCCATCAGGGATAAAAATCCTTTCCTCTAAGATTATCATAGTCATGAAATGGCATAAGTTGTGTAAAACATCCATCATTGTAACTGAGTGCTCGCTTCATAGTTATTGTGATGTTTGAAATGTCATGAAGACGCTTTCTTGTCCTTGGGGTGAGCCTTGATGTTGAGGCACCCAGGGTCACCCCGTAGGGTTCTGCAGGTCTCAGGAGACACGCTTCTCACTGAAGACATTATGTAACGTATACTTATTATGATCATGTTTAAGTGGATAGCTGTAAAATTATCTTCACTTAATAACAATGGTATACGTTGAAAAATTGTGACAGGTGCATGTATTGAAGAAGGGTTTATTCCCTTCACAAAGGTGACTGTGGATCAGCAGCCCTCACACCTGCTTCTTCCCGGGTGGTTCCTCATCAGCACCTCCTGTGATGCTCATGGGCTGCCTTTTCCAGAGAGCTGGGTTTTGTACCCTTCCTAGTCCCTGTGATGCCCAGTCCTCCACACTCTCTTCCTTTCTTGAGGCTTGGGCACTTCAGTGGGGTCTTGCTTTCTATGCCCTCTTTCTCTCTCTCATGGACCCATCTGCAAAGAGACAGTGGATGCCCCAGTGAGGAGACACCTTGTGATTGTGAGTGTGGGACCTGCCTCAGCCAGGCTGCAAAGGGATTGGCATGTTGGCTGAGAGGCTAGTGTCCTCTGGAAGATGAACCTCCCCCCTCAAAGTCCGCAGCTGAAGATTCAGCTTCCTGGGGAGCCCTTTCTGATAAGAAAGTTCCCTTCTGAACACACCCGACACCTGGGCTTCCTCCCCATTTGTGTGATTTCTTTAGAGACGGTGGCAATTTACAACCATAGGAAATCAGGAAACCATGGGCCATGTGTTTGCATGTGCTTCTTTTATGCTAAAATGATACTGTTCTACCACTGCTTTCCTCTTTTGCTTGGAGTAGCTGAGCAGCTGGGAAGTAGTGAACCATGCTTTGTATCAAGTTCCAGTATTAGCTTCACCTGACAAACAACTTGGGGGCCAACCCTTGAGGATGACAGCTTTGTTAAAACGTGGGAAACCACAGCTTATTTCACTCTTATGTGGATGTGAAACCCTTTAATGAGAGGCAAGGTCAAGTTCATCCATGCCCAAATAAACAAATGCTGCAGGGCTCATCTGGACTCACAGAGAAGGACCTGAGCATGGATTTGGAAGCTCCATGCTTTTCAAGATCTGGACTTCTATCCTGCATGCCAGCAACCAAATTTGTGGCTTCCATTCCCAAGTTTACTTCGTGGTCCTGGTTGGCAGCTGGTGTTCCAACCATCATGCTTACCTCCAGGTGACAGGGAGGAAGAAGGGAGATAAGGCTAACCGGGAGTCCCTATTTCAGATGAGCCAGCTTTCTCCTTCCTAGAAGTTCGACACTACTCTTCCATTTAAATTTTATTGACCGTGATTTAGTCACCTGGCTACACCTAGTTAAATGAGAGTCTGGGAATTAGGATTCTTTTTAAGAAAATTTTAGGCCGGGCGCGGTGGCTCAAGCCTGTAATCCCAGCACTTTGGGAGGCCGAGACGGGCGGATCACAAGGTCAGCAGATCGAGACCATCCTGGCTAACATGGTGAAACCCCGTCTCTACTAAAAATACAAAAAACTAGCCGGGCGAGGTGGCAGGCGCCTGTAGTCCCAGCTACTCCGGAGGCTGAGGCAGGAGAATGGCGTGAACCCGGGAGGCGGAGCTTGCAGTGAGCTGAGACCCGGCCACTGCACTCCAGCCTGGGCGACAGAGCGAGACTCCGTCTCAAAAAAAAAAAAAAAAAAGAAAATTTTATCCCTTAGTCTGGATGGTTCTTGTCCCAAAGAGAATCAAGATTCTGCTGGAAGGGAAGAGGGAGATAGCAAATCTTGTAGTTTCTCCTATATCTCTTAATGTGTACCTGCATTAAATCTTTACTGACTGTAACAGGATAAATTCCATTCTAAACATTCTTTACATGCAGAAGTCTCTTGGGGGAAGGAACCCAAATGCCTGTTTTTTTTTGTTGTTGTTGTTATTTGTTTGTTTGAGACAGAGTCTTGCTCTGTTGCCCAGGCTGGAGTGCAGTGGCACGATCTCGGCTCACTACAACCTCTGCTTCCCAGGTTGCAGCGATTCTCCTGCCTCAGCCTCCCAAGTATCTGAGATTACAGGTGTACACCACCATGCCCAGATAATTTTTGTATTTTTAGTAAAGATGGGATTTCTTCATATTGGCCAGGCTGGTCTTGAACTTGTGACCTCAGGTGACCCACTCGCCTGGACCTCCCAAAATGCTGGGATTACAGATGTGAGCCACTGCACCTGGCCCCAAATGTCTGTTTTTATTTGAGATAAAATGATGAAAGGTTAAGGCAGTAAAAGCAGTTGATGAGGGGTCCTGTTATTCAGAAAGGCCTCTGGTTTAGAAAGCAGTGCTGCAGGGCAGAAAGAGGACTGGCATCCAGGATCTGCCTCTGACCTGCTGTGATTTCTGCACAGCTACAATGAAGCTAATAGCCAGGACCTGACGGGATTGTTTACAGGGTTAAGTGAAGCCGCGTCTGTAAACTGCCAGGTGGACAGTGAGTGAGGCCCCTGAAGGAAGCTTGGCTACAGCAGTATTTGGTCATAAACCTTGAAGACCCAACACAGCTGTCTCATTTTGGGTAAAATTCAGCCTCTAGGATAAAGGGCTCTTGGTTCCTCAAACTTCATCTTGTTCTGGATCAAATTCCAAAACTTGCAGGCAGAAGAAGCCGTTATATTAAAAAAAAATGGTGAAATATACTTAACATAAAATTTACCATCTTAACAAATTTTAAGCGTACAATTTAGTGGTATTAAGTACATTTATGTGATTGTGCTATTATCACCACCATCCATCCATAGAACCCTTTTATTTTGCAACACTGAAACTGTTCTCATTAGAGTATCTCCCCACTCCTCCCTCTTCCCAACTCCTGGTAACCACCCTCCTGCTTGTCTCTATGAATTTGACTACTCTAAATCTCTTATATAAGTGGCGTCATGCAGTAGTTGTCCTTTTGGGCCTGGCTTAGTTCACTTAGCATAATATCCTCAAGGTTCATCCATGTAGCATGTATCAGAAATTCTTTCCATTTTAAGGCAGAATATTATTCCATTGTTTGTGTATACTACATTTTATTTATCCATTCCTGTGTCCATAGAAGGAGACTTTTAATGATTGGAGGTTTAGAAGGAGCAGTCATAGGCTGAGAAAACAGTGGTGGCCAGAGGCTCTGAGATGAGAAAGCTGGAGACTTGTTCAGCAAGTACCAAAGCTTGTTTTGGCTGGTGCCCAGGGTTCCAGGTGAATCCTTGGGTGATCTCGAGTTAGATACGGGGGACCACCAGGTGCAAGGTTAAGAATCATGAACTTGATTCTAAAGGCAGTGTGGAGCCACGCAAGGGTGTGGAGCCACGGAAGGGTGTGGAGCCATGCAAGGGTGTGGAGCCATGCAAGGTTGTTGAGCAGTGAAGTGGACAGAAAAACAGCTGTGATTTAGCTAATTTTCATTTTTTTTCCAGAAATACTTGGGATACAGCGTTCACTGGAAGAAGAGAAATTTGGAAATTTTTGTAGTTGCCTGGAGTTCAAAGGAAGCTAGTATTTTCACTGTAAGCTAGTTGAGAAGAAAGGAAGAGAGATTTCTTTGGATTAGCAGTGCTGGCTGGATATGTGAGAGAAAAAAACCTTGAAGCCAGCAGGTGGCGCTGTAGGGCTGAACAGGCCATAGTGAATCTTGTGTTGGGCAGGCAGCCTTCTCCGCCCCAGCTGTGCTCAGTTTTATCCAGGTCAAGTCTCTTCATTCTAGAAACAGATGTGGATTCTCCCACCAAGTGGAGATTTCATGTCCCTCCTGGCTTTTTCTCATTCTACCCTTTTGCAGCCTCTCTTCTTTCCTGGTGATTTTTCTGTGGATTGAGTGGATTCCAGGTCTTTAAGTGTGAAGTGTGAAAAAACCCATTGGATAAGAGAGCCCCACATCACTGAGCTGGTTCTCAGCCCAATCAGTGCCTTTGCAAACTGCCCAGGTATGTAGAGATGCTGCCATTTTCTTCTTGTCGTGGGCAGGCAGCCAGATGTCTTCATCAGCCAGAAAATGAGGGAATCCGTTTGGGATGCTGGAGGCATGATTCTTAGACAAGATGCTCCCCAGGCCCTTCTGAGATCCCTTTAGGCAGGGCCAGGATCAGCGTGAGGTGAGGGAGGCACTGCTTTGAGTGCATAAATTTTTGTTTTTTTAGGCCGCTCTGTCGCCCATGTTGGAGTTCAGTGGCGTGATCTCAGCTCACCGCAACCTCCGCCTCCTGGGTTCAAGCCATTCTCCTGCCTCAGCCTCCCAAGTAGCTGGGACTACAGGCATGTGCCACAATGCCTGGCTAGTTTTTGTATTTTTAGTAGAGATAGGGTTTCACCATGTTGACCAGGCTGGTCTCGAACTCCTGACCTCAAGTGATCTGCCCGCCTTGGCCTTCCAAAGTGCTGGGATTACAGGCATGAGCCAGCATGCCCGGCCTTGAGTGCAGAATTTAAGGGGGCACTGGAAAACTCAATAATCAAGACAAAAATGACATTTAAATGCAATATTAAAAAAAATACAGGTAAAATATGTGATGAATAAAATTGGAGCTTTGGCCTCCTCCCAAAGGAAGGGAGGAAGGCTTGGGAAGGGCAAGAAGGTGCCTTAGGCTCAGGGAGAACAGAAGTACCAAGGTGGTTTCTCCTTATGCACCTGCTGGTGGGGCAGAACTGAGTCTTCCCCAAGCCCATCCGTAGAGCTCACCACTTAAAACTACAGAGCCTCCTAATGTCTGCCCCATCTCATGTGCTGCCAGGTGGACATCTGTGTGCATCGGTTCCCAGTGATGAACAGTCCCAGCTCTGAGGGGGGAAGCCTAAGTCTGAGCCATGGCACCATGATAGGGCTGTTGAGAGTTCAGGCTGCATTCACATATACCCTCTTGTTGTTCCCCATAAGCCAGCCAAGTACCCCAAACCATCTCTCATATTGTATTAGTCAGCAGTGGGTAACCTGTATTTCTGAGGGCTACCGGACAACTGTGGCTCTGCTGGGCTTGGCAGGGCTGGACCAGGCCCCCTGAGGCCTCTCATTCAAGCCCCGGGAAGGGAGAGGCACTCTGGTGCTTGCTGTTTTCATGGCAGAGGCAATAGCTCTATGGGGACAGGGCCAAACCACACTAGAGCCCTTAGTGCTTTTGCCGGTACAGAGCTCACATGTGCTCACGCTGGCCAAAGGCTGGGGATGGGGAAGTCTACTCCATTGACAGCAGGGTTTCTCAGCCTTGGTGCTATTGACATTTTGGGCCATATGAGTCCTTGTTGTGGGGCTGCCCTGTGTATTTTGGGATGTTCAGCAGCATCCCTGACCTCTGCCCACTGGACGCCAGTGGCACCCCCTTTCAGTGTGACAATCGAAACTGCTCTCTAGGAGACACAATTGCCCCCAATAGGGAACCACTGACGGGAGGTAAGCATGGCAAGAGATGGGCGGGGTAATTGTGGTCAAAATACAGTCAACCATGTATTCTAAACACCCCTTGTTGCCAGGTGCAGCAGCTACTGGAGAAGCTGTGGTGGGAGGATCGCTGGAGGGCAGGACTTTGAGACACAACATAGCGAGACGCTATCTCTAATCAGTAAAAATAAAAAAATTAATAAATGTCCATTGTGTGAACATGTGTCTCAATTTTTGGTTTGGAAGTATTGGTCAGCATACAGGGACTCTTTCTGAAAGGACAAGAGAGCTAAGGCCCTTGTCTGTCAGCCCCACGATTGCCCAGCGTGACTGCAGTCACAGGGTGACCCTCTCCTCATCCCCTCGCCTGGCACAGGAAGCTGTTTCTTTGCTCTTGTTCAGTGGTTCTTGGATCAACAGCAACTGGGAACTTGTTGGAAATGCAAAGTCTTAGGCCCCATCCTGGGCCTTCTGGATCGGAAACTCTAGGGGTGGGGCCCAGCAATCTGTGTGTTAACCAGGCCTCCAGGTGATTTTTACCATTATTAATAGCTACCATGATACAGGGCTTTGTTACCTAAGATGTGATGAGCTGGGCCTTAGGCAGCTCAGCATCTAGCTACTAGGGGCTTATTTTACATGCACCAGGCTGTCTACAGAAAGGTTCCTTCCTCTGATCTGTAGGAGATGATTGTCATCTGGCTGCTGTAGCATGCTGTACTCTGATGGTTTTGTTCTTTCTGTGATGTGGATTTCTTTTCTTTTTTAAAAACTTTATTTATTTTTAAATTTCCAACATTTAAGTTCAGGGGTACACGTGCAGGATGTGCAGGTTTGTTACATAGGTAACGATGTGCCATGATGGTTTGCTGCACAGATCATCCCATCACCTAGATATTAAGCCCAGCATCCATCAGCCATTCTTCCAGATGCTCTCCCTCCCCTATTCCCCACCATCTGACAGGCCCCAGTGTGTCTTGTCCCCCGACCATGTGTCCATGTGTTCTCATCATTCAGCCCCCACTTGCAAGTGAGAACATGTGGTATATAGTTTTGTGTTCCAGCGTTAGTTTGCTGAGGGTAATGGCGTCCAGTTCCATCCATGTCCCTGCAAAGGACAAGATCTCGTTCCTTTTTATGGCTGCATAGTATTCCCTGGTGTATATGTGTCACATTTTCTTTATCCAATCTATCATTGATGGGAATTTAGGTTGATTCTATGTCTTTGCTATGGTGAATGGTGCTGTGATGAACATAAGAGGGCATATATCTTTATGATAGAATGATTTACATTCCTTTAGGTATACACCCATTAATGGGATTGCTGGGTTGAATGGTATTTGTGCTTCTAGGTCGTGGAGGAATCACCACACTGTCTTCCACAGTGTTTGAACTAATTTACACCCCACCAACAGTGTAAAAGCGTTCTTTTTTTCTCCACAACCTTGCCAGCATCTGTTGTTTTTTGACTTTTTAATAATAGCCATTCGGACTGGCATGAGTTGGTATCTCATTGTGGTTTTGATTTGTATTTCTCTAATGATCAGTGATGTCGAACTTTTTTTCATGTTTGTTGGCCGCATGTATGTCTTCTTTTGAAAAGTTCTGTTCTTTGCCCATTTTTTAATGGGGTTCTGTTCATGTTCTTTGCCCTTTTTTTTTTTTTTTTTTTGTTTTGAGACAGAGTCTTGCCCTGTCACCCAAGCTGGAGTGCAGTGGCACAATCTTGGCCCACTGCAACTTCCGCCTCCTGGGTGATTCTCTTGCCTCAGCCTCCTGAGTAGCTGGAACTATAGGTGCATGCCACCACACCTGGCTAATTTTTGTAATTTTAGTAGAGGCGGGGGTTTGACTATGTTGGCCAGGCTATTCTCAAACTCCTGACCTCAGGTGACCCACCCACCTTGGCCTCCCAAAGTGTTGGGATTACAGAAGTGAGCCACTGTGCCCGGCTTATTTTTTTCTTGTAAATTTGTTTAAGTTCCTTGTAGATGCTGGATAATAGATCTTTGTCAGATGGATAGATTGCAAAAATTTTCTCCCATTCTGTAGGTTGTCTCTTCATTCTGATGATAGTTTCTTTTGCTGTGCAGAAGCTCTTTAGTTTAATTAGATCACATTTGTCAATTTTTGCTTTTGTTACAATTGCTTTTGGAGTCTTCATCATGAAATCTTTGCTCATGCCCATGTCCTGAATGGTATTGCCTAGATTTTCTTCTAGTGTTTTTATAGTTTTGGGCTTTACATTTAAGTCTTTAATCCATCTTGAGCTGATTTTTGTATATGGTGTAAAGAAGGGATCCAGTTTCAATTTTCTGCATATGGTTAGCCAGGTCTCCCAGCACCATTTATTAAATAGGGAATCCTTTCCTCATTGCTTGTTTTTTGTCAGGTTTGTCAAAGATCAGATGGTTGTAGGTGTGTGGTCTCATTTCTGGGTTCTCTATTCTGTTCCATTGGTGTACGTGTCTATTCTTCTATCAGTACCATGTTGTTTTGGTTACTGTAGCCTTGTAATATAGTTTGAAGTTGGGTGGCATGATGCTTCCAGCTTTGTTGTTTTTGCTTAGGATTGTCTTGGCTTATTGGGCTTTTTTTTTTGGCCAGGTGTCAATCTCCTGTTTTATAGAAAAACAAACTGGGGACCAGAGAGGTTAAGTAACTTGCCCAGAATCACACAGCAGAGTCACTCCAGTTCCCATGGCCTTGCTTGAACATATATTTATAACTGCTTCTGAAGAGCTGAGTGATACTTAAGCAATTCTGCCCTTCCTGGCCAATGAGTGTGTTTTCCTCATTTCAGGGGATCCCAACAAGCCCTCAGGATTCAGAAGTGTTAAAGCTCCTGTCACTAAAGTGGCTGCATCGATTGGAAATGCTCAGAAGTTGCCTATGTGTGACAAATGTGGCACTGGGATTGTGTGAGTATCTGCTTCCCACAGCCTTTGTAGACCCTGCAGGTTGGGTAAACCATGAAAATGTGGAAAGTGCTGGATGTTGCACATTTTGCTTGTGAAGGAGACAAATCCGTCCCAGAAAAATGCAGCAGAGAGACCAGGAAAGTCCCGTGTCCCAGAGCCAGGTTGTGAAGGTTTTCCTTCACTGTGGAGCCCTTAGGTTATGAACATGTAAAATGAGAAAAATCAGGGCTGCCCTGTTGAAGTAGGCGGGGTTTTTGGAAAAATGTCTCTGGACCCTGGGAAGGAGAAGCAAGTCCCTTATGATTGGAGGCCAGTTGGGAGGCCCTGGTTTCTGGGTGAAGCCCCAGGCCCCTGCTCAGGAAGGATGGTGCCACCTGCTCGGGTGCCACCTGCAGGTGCTTGTCACTGATGGAGTCCCTTCCCTGCCTTGCTTCTGTAGCGGTGTGTTCGTGAAGCTGCGGGACCATCACCGCCACCCTGAGTGTTACGTGTGCACTGACTGTGGCACCAACCTGAAACAGAAGGGCCATTTCTTTGTGGAGGATCAAATCTACTGTGAGAAGCATGCCCGGGAGCGAGTCACACCACCTGAGGGCTATGAAGTGGTCACCGTGTTCCCCAAGTGACCCAGCAGATCTGACCACTGTTCTCCAGCCGGCCTCTGCTGCAGCTTTTTCTCTCAGTGTTCTGGCCCTCTCCTCTCTTGAAAGTCTCTGCTTACTTTGGGTTTCCCTCTGCTTCTAAAACATTGAGTTCCCTCCCCGCCTTGGTTAATTGACTCACACCAGCTGTGCGATGCCTGCTTTTACAATGAAAGGAAAACTGTTTTGTTCAGTGTCCCCTTGTCAGCAACACCATATCCCTTCCTCCCCTCTGTTCTTCTCTGCTGCATTTGGACATCAGCCAAATTTGAACCCAATCAAATATAATGTGTCTGACGTTGATTTTGTTTTTACTCAATAAATTTATAGACTCCAAAGCAGTGTGGTGTCTGTTATCTGATCATGTGTGGCGTTTCCTACTCAAGCCTGATGAGAGTTCTGAAGCCTGTCTTCTTGTTTTGGGTTTCTTGCTTCTCAAATAATAGGTGGGAGCATTAGCAGTTGGCTTGGAAACATTCCCTAGTAAGTCCCTCTTCAGTCTGGTTGCTGACATCACAGCTGCTCCCCTTTGTGAGGGGCAGCAACCTCAGGAAAGTGTCCCGCAGCAGCAGAGAGGCCAGGACATGGCCACTGTGTCCTCCTCACAGAGGAGACTGGGGACCCTGGCTGCTAAGAAAGAGTCCTGAGTCAAGATCTGAGGTCACCACAGTTCATCTCCTGGTGACTAATCCCTCATAGGGTCAGTTGAGCAAACAGTGGTGCCCCCATCCCTCCAGACACTGAGACTAAGTTATATGAGAGGCAGACAGGGTACTCCAGGCAACCCTCCTTCCTCCAAAGGAGCAACCGTCTATTCTTGAGCATGCCCACCACCCTCACTAATCGTTCATGACCTTTAATTATGAATGCACTAACGTGGTACATACTCTAAGCATAAGAATTTTAATCAGTACCAGGATTTCATACCACAGACTCTGAAGCCAGAATGTACGATGGACAGTTTATGCACATGAGCCATTTTAGTGCCACAACAAGCAGAACTAAACTGTTCAGGCAGAAAATCATGTCATGTTAAAGCTCTTGATTTTTTTTTTTTTTTTTTGGCAGTTAATGAGTTCTTTCTTTAAACCCCATCTGTTTCTACGCTTGTAAAAGTCAAGGAGGCTTAAACTTTGCAATTCTTAGAAATCAACATAAAATGAAAAGTCTCTGAACCACAGCAGGTCTGACTCATTTACAAAGACATTAACAGTTATGATTTGGATTTTGATTGTATGGAATAGATGAGTCATAGATTCTTAGAACTTTCTCTAATCCCTCTCCTCAGATACTGTGCCAATCAAATGTCTGACATTTGTCAGTATTACTTCTTAGGTGTGGGTCTTTCATACAGATATCTTGGCTTCCAGGGGAGGCCAAATACTAACAATTTCAGGTGACCATTATTACTATTCAATATAGCCTGTATGAGGAGTTCATTTCCTGATTGAATAAATGAAACAGAATTGTCAGCATTACCACCCCTAAGTGCAAGCTGTGTGATGTGGCAAAGAAGCCCTTCCCTTTGGCCCCCAGTATTTGGCACATACAAATATTTACTGCTCTGCCAGGTGTGGCCCACGCCTGTAATCCCAGCACTTTGGGAGGCTGAAGCGGGTGGATCACTTGAGGTCAGGAGTTTCAGACCAGCTTGGCCAACATGGTGAAACCCTGTCTCTACTAAAAATACAAAAGTTTGCTGGGCGTAGTGGTGCATGCCTGCAGTTCCAGCTACTCCGGAGGCTGAGGCAGGAGAATCACTTGAACCTGGGAGGTAGAGGTTGCAGTGAGGCGAGATCGCGTCACTGCACTCCAGCCTGGGCAACAGAGTGAGACTCTGTCTCAAAAAAAAAAAAAAAAAAAAAAAAAATATATATATATATATATATATATATGTGTGTGTGTGTGTATATATGTGTGTGTATATATATATGTGTGTGTGTGTATATATATATACACAAAAAACTGTTGAGAGCAATTTGTGATTTGGCCTATTTTTTTGTGCTTCATGCCTACCATATTTATCTGATTGTTTCTCTTTCATGCTTCCTCTAAAAGGAAAGAAGATTGGAAGGAACAGTCTAACTCTATAGCCATCTTTAATTACTAAGCTTTCAGAAAATTTCCTGAAAAGGAAAAAGTCAGCCAGAGTCATGCAGACTTTGGTCAAGCTGTTTTCTCTGACTTGGTATGCTCTTCCTGCACCTCTGGATTACTTAACGTTTAATAAAGTTCTGTTGTCTTTTGAGATTGAGCCACCCCCTCCTCCAGACAGGCTTCCTGACTGCCCAGCATGACTTGGATGCGACTCTCCTATGCTCCCATACCCAGGGGACACCTCCTTCTTGGCATGCATCACACAAGACACTAATCACTCATCTCCTGAAAGGAAAGAAGCTTCCATGAGAGCTGATCCTTTGTCTTTTTCAGCTTTTTCTCCTTGGCACTCAGCTCAGTACCTCACAAGTGGCAGATAGTCCACAAGCTAGGTAAATCTGTAAATGGGTGATTGCTGCTTCATTGCTGTCAAATAGAAGTATGATGCAAGGCATAAATGTAATTTAAAATTCTCTAGTAGCATTGTGAAAAGAAAAAAGCAGGTAAAATTAATTGTAATAATACTTTCTTTTTCTGAGATGGAATCTAGCTCTGTTGCCCAGGCTGGAGTACAGTGGCACAATCTTGGCTCACTGCAACCTCCACCTCCCAGGTTCAAGCCATTCTCCTGCCTTAGTCTCCCAAGTAGCTGGGATTACAGGCACGCACCACTATGCCCAGCTAATTTTTGTATTTTTAGTAGGGAAGGGGTTTCACTGTGTTGGCCAGGTTGGTCTCGAACTCCTGACCTTGTGATCCACCCACCTTGGCCTCCCAAAGTGCTGGGATTACAAGTATGAGCCACCATGCCTGGCCAATAATACTTTCTTTGTTATTTTTTTGAGACAAGGTCTTGCTCTGTCATCCAGGCTGGAGTGCAGTGGCACAATCATGGCTTCCTTGACCTCCTGGTCTCAAGTGATCCTCCCACCTCAGTCTCCTGAGTAGTTGGGACTACAGGCACAAGCCACCATGCCTGTAGTTATACACATGCACAAAAAAAATAGGCCACCATGCCTGTAGTTATACACATGCACAAAAAATAGGCCAAATCACAAATTGCTCTCAACAGTTACATATATATATTTTTTAATATATATAATTTTTATTTATTTTGGATCCCTTCCATTTTGGAAATTATATAAAAAATATAATTTTTATATTTTTAAATAGAGGTGGGGTTTCGCTATGTTGCCCAGGGTGATCTTGAGCTCCTGGGCTCAAGCGATTAGCCCACCTCAGCCTCTCAGAGTGCTGACATTACAAGTGTGAGCCACCATGCCCAGCCAATAATACATTTTATATAATGCTATATATGCAAAGTATTATCGTTTCTTTTTTTTTTTTTATAGTTTAAAGTATTTTAATAGCAAACTTACAGGAACAGCACAGAAGACAGACAACATTAAAAACATGTACTTGCATGTGGGACAACTCAGAAAAGGATAGTGAATGGATGGAATCTACTGTATGATAAAAATGCTACAAACACCATTTAGTTGCCGTCAATAAGAAATGTACTTGTTTTAAAAAAAAATCTAAATGCTGGCATTGTCCAGAAAAATTTAACAGGTTTATTTATAATTATAAAGTTGAACCGCTGAAACTTGTTCACTGAAACATTTTAACTTGCATTAATGCTTTACGCCTCTGCATTTATATTAAAAATTCACACACAAATGAAAATGGAAAAACTGCCAATACCTGATTTCTGTCCCCTATTTTTCCACTTGCAATCATATACTTAGGTACCTTTTGACCCCATGGAAAAAAAAAATCTAACGTTCAGAACTACCAATAACAGGAAGAAATCTTTTTTTTTTTTTTTTAAGAATGAAATGTTTCCTATCATAGTGGATTTTTAAGCACGTTCTCCACGTATGCGGCGTGCTAGCTGGACGTCTTTTGGCATAATTGTTACACGTTTGGCATGGATAGCACACAGGTTGGTGTCTTCAAAAAGGCCAACCAGATAGGCCTCACTTGCCTCCTGCAAAGTGCCCATAGCTGCGCTCTGGAAGCGCAGATCTGTTTTAAAGTCCTGAGCAATTTCTCGCACCAGACGCTGGAAGGGAAGTTTGGGAATCAGAAGTTCAGTGGACTTCTGATAACGTCTAATTTCACGGAGCGCCACAGTAGCAGGGCTGTAACGATGAGGTTTCTTCACCCCCCCGGTAGAGGGCGCACAGTAGCGATCGGCTTTTGTAGCCAGTTGCTTCCTGGGTGCTTTACCACCGGTCAATTTGCGGGCAGTCTGCTTTGTACGAGCCATGGTACAGAGCCCTCCTTACTTACCCCCCTACTCCTTCGGCTGGAGCTCGGGGAGCGAGAGGCAGCGCGGCGGCGGCTGCGAACACAATTGTATTACCATTTCAACATTTGTCATAAGCCACATTTCAAGTGCTCAGTACACACATGGGGGTAGTGGCTACTGTATTGAACAACACAACTTTAAACTCATCTTAAAGACATTTTGGATTTCTGCTTCCCTTCAAGGCTGCCAGTTTTGATCTGGCCCACAGCAGAAGAGTGATCTGCAGCAGGTGCAGGCTGTGTGGTAGAAGTGGCTCTGTGCTTGGTTCATATGATCTAGGAGATCCTATGATGTCAGAGTTTTCAAGATGGTGAACCAGTGGGAGAATAAAAACCCAAGCCCCTTGGGTTCTAGAACAAGACTGCCATCTGCAGTACAGAACTTTATGCTTTTCATAAAATAACTCCTGGCATTCTTCCATAGCTTGGATAGAGACAAAACCCTGACCGTGGGACATCAGGTGGCAGAACTGCTCATCATGATTTGGGTTCTCTCATTCTCATTAGGTCAGAAGGTCAGGCATCTCCAAGAGCAATCCCTCATGAGATGGAAGGACGACTTGAGCAGGGCTGAAGGAAATACGTGAACTGTAGGAGCACAGAAGCCTGGATCCTCATGCTGTCTACTGCTGTGCCCCTCCCTCAGCTCTTCCCCATGGCTGATAGGGGATCCCATATGAGCAGCAGATGGTGGAAGAGGAAGCCCACACTTGATTCATGGATGAGTTGGCTAGGCATGTGGGGGCATGCTGAAATGGTGGCTGCACTGCTGTACTTCTTGAGCTGGCCTTGTAAGAAGAAAAGAAGTCCTCCCACTAGGCAGAGCTTCCGGTAGTGTTCCTAATGATCTACTTTCTGTGGCAAGAGGAGTGGCTTCAGTATAAATGTGTCTGGACTTATGGACAGTGGTGAATGACGTGGTTGGCTGATCAGAGGGGAAAGATGAGAAGATCAGGACGAGGAGGTCTGGCGTAGAGGAATGTGGATGGACCTCTGTTAACCCTCATTAGAATAAACCATGGAAGAGATAGTAAGGGATCAGGTTGACAAAATGAATTAGCCAATGGACATGAGCCAGCCTGTTGTTGGCCACCCCTATGTTGGCATAATGGGTGCGTGGGTGGAGTAGCCATGATTGTCGGCGATAGAGGCTCTACGTGTTTGCAGTAAAGATGCTGTTTCAAGGCCAATCTAGCTATTGCTGCTGCCAAATGTTTAACCTTCCAGCAAGAATGACCAACTGAACAGTGCTATCTTTGAAGACACCAGCGAAGCCGCTTGGTGGCAAGCTGACTAGCTTGGATCCCTTCCATTTTGGAAAGTGCAATGATTTATGTATTTAGTCAGAAATAGACCCATATAGTATGTTGGGTTTGCCTTTGCTGTCCACAGGGCCTCAAACACAACACTTTCTGAGGACATAAAGACCTTTAGATCCACCAGCGCAGGACCCCACACGGCCTTGTGGGACCAAGGACCCATTTTACTGCAAAGGAGGCACAGCAGTGGGCACATGACCACGGAGTCCACTGGATCTATCACATTCTGCACCACCCAGAAATGGCCAACATAAAAGAGCGATGGTATGCCCTGTTGAAGACATAGTTGAAATGCCAATTTATATACGTGCCCTTGTGAGTGTAGAGCGCCATTTTCTAGAATGTAGGAGCACTCAATCGGTGAAATTTACTTGGTGCTGTGTCCTCAAGAGATAGACTGAGTACAGGAGCAAGGGGGACAGCAAGAGCATTCCTGCTCAGGATAACTCCTTGTGACCCACTTGGGGAATCAGTACTCCCCACACGATTATCAATTATGAAAACAAAAACAATTAAAAAATTCTTTCAGCTTTTTTTTTTTTAAGCAGGCAGGAAAGAGGGCACCTGAACATCTTATCAAAATTTTTTTCCGTGTAAACTTATATGAAAGAATTTGGAGTGGGACTTCATGGGTTCAAATCCTGGCTCCACTTCTTGATCACTGTATAACATGGATAAGTCATGTAATCTCTCTGAACCTTAGTTTACTCATCTGTAGACAGATTAGTAATAACAGGAGATTGACAGCTCAGGGAGAACTCAAAGCACAGGGTTGTCCCTGGTAAACACACAACTTTTGGCCAGGTATGGTGGCTGACGCCTGTAATCCCAGCACTTTGGGAGGCTGAGGCAGGCGGATCACCTGAGGTCTGGAGTTAGACACCAGCCTGGCCAACATGGTGAAACCCTATCTCTACTTAAAAAAAACAAAAAAACAAAACAAACAAAAAAAAGCCGGGTGTGGTGGCGGGCGCCTGTAATCAATCGTAGCTGAGGCAGGGGACTCGCTTAAACCCAGGAGGCAGAGGTTGCAGTGAGCCGATATTGCGCCATTACACTCCAGCCTGGGCGACAATAGCGAGACTCAGTCTCAAAAAAACAAAAAAAAAAGCACGCAACTTTTATATTTAGCCTTGATGAGTCCCGGAGGTACAACTTCTACCTGGTTAACTGGATACATCTCACCTCTTCCCCTGGTTTTGCCCCTTCCTCAGGCTCGCAGAAAGACGTCGTCCTCGCAGATGTTTTAAAAATACTATGCACCAGTCTGTAGGAGAGGGCGCAGGGGGTTGGCGAGGCAATCTCGGCCTGAGCGCCTCTGGCTTTCCTTTTGGAGGAAGCGCCCCCTCCACGAGCACACGCGCGCCTCTGAAGGGGACGGAGCTGCGCATGCGCGGCAGAGTCGCGCTGCGTAGCCAGATTCAGGCGCGGCCACGCGTGAGTCTCCGAGGCTCCTTGCGGGCCGGCGTCCCAAGCCGAGGGTAGTGGCGACCTGCTTTCCAGAAAGGCCGCACAACAGGCTCAGCTCTGCTCGCGAGCAGGAGGCGACGGCAGAGGAAACTTCAACTCGATAAAGTTCCCGGTCGCGGGAACATTTGCCTCCTCCTGCCACTCACCGCCTCTGCTCTGGTCCCTCCCTCCAGGAATCTTCATAGCGTCCTTTCGCCCCACCCTCTCTCATCCCGCGTCTTCCATATTTGCCCCAGCTTGGCTCAGGGCCACAGTTCTGCACTCTTCAGCGGGCGGCGCCACCTGCAGTTGTTTCTACGCGGGAAATAGGGCAGCCGCATCCCCGCACTGCCGAGTGCCCAAGGATGGTAAGCCGGGGAGGGCAAGCATCTTCTTTTCAGGGATTCTGATCTCACTATACGAAGCGGAAAGAACTTTGAGGGTCAAAAGCCTCAACTGAGGGCCTAGTTTGGTTACGGGAACTTAAGATAAATGAATTAACCAGGGGAACTCCGTCCCCATTTTCTCCTCCTACTCAGTCTTTAAAATCCAGAGAAGGCGGGGGTGGGGTGGGGGGATGACCCGTTTTGACTGTTTGGAGTGGTGCAAACTCTTTTGTGACGCCTGCTGTGAGAGCTGTGAGAGGGTCTTGGGAATCGACGCCTCTCAACCACCCATACACTCAATCCCAAGGGTGAGAGAAAATGCCTAACTTCCCACGTGCAGCGGTGTTGGGCAAAGGAGGCATTCTTAAATTGGAAACAACCTCAGTCACCATTAACGTAAGAATGGATAAATTCTGCGTGTATTCATATAATGGAATTCTGTATAGCAGTGAAAAAGAATGGACTGTTGATCCATACAACAACATAAATGAATTGTCTAGGCGTTATTTTGTGAGAAGACGGACACAAAAGAGTGCAAACTGTATGATTCCATTATATGAAGTTCGGGAACAGGCAAATTTGACCTGCACTTTAGAAGTCAGAGTAATGGCTACTTATGGGGGAGGGGCTCAAAGTAAAAATTGATAGCAGTTAGAGGCAGAGGCAAGCACTTCGTTCACTGCTGCTGCAACAAGGAGTGGTCAAGGGAGAGAGACTTCATGAGCAAAATTTAGTTGGGATTGTTTAATTGGGTCAAGGATCAGAGTGGAATAGTGGTGAGAAAGCACCTTTTTTGACTCACGTCCCAGGAGCAGTGGCATGTAATAGCAATGAGCCCATAAAGCCTAGATCTTGATTTCTATTTCTCAATATTCCTGTGATTTTTGTGGTCAGCAAGCTCTGAATCAGGATGACCCATGGTATCTACTTGCCACCATCTGCCCTTGGAATTTATTGCTCCTTAGAATTTAGTCTTCTTTTCTCAATCTCTGAAACTGTCTTTAGGCATAGAAATTCAGTCCAAAGTTCATGAAAGAAGTATAGCTTGCACAGAGGTATGAGGACATGAATGAGAGCCCAGGAGGCAAAAAGTATCCTATATCTTGATCTAGATGGTTACAGGGGTGTGTATGTGTGTAGGCATCCATTGAGCTATTCATGTAAGATCTGTGTACTTATTGGTCATGATAAACTAATTTAAAAAGTGAATTTTTATATTTAATTGCCCAGAAAAATGTTTCTATTACATCGTTGAGTGAAAAAGGCAAGTTATGCTAGAGCATTTCTCCCTGAACTCACTTCTACCAAGAAAAAAAAAAAAAGTTACATATAAGAAGAAAGAAGATTAGAAGAATATACTCCAAAATATGAGATTGTGGATGAGGTTTTTTTTTTTTTTTTTTTTTTGGTTGTTTGCATTTTCTACAGTTTAGAGATATTCCTATGTATTGGAAGCAGTCCAGAGTCTTATCCAGACTTCCACAGCCCCAGGCTCAATAGCAATAACCACAGCATTCACAATCTCTGACCCAATGCATTGGCAACATCATCAGCTCTACCAGACAACCAGAAGTAGCCGTCTTCATGCATGATCCCTCTGTCACCTGTGAGGTAAAAGCATGTGGCCTCTTGCTGAAGCATATTCCTCCAAGCTCACCTGATAGAATGAAAAATCCAGAAATCTACATTTACTTCCCTTTCACAATCATTTAGTGATATGAATTGAGCACTCTGGCTAGCGCCAGGGGAGACTGAGAAAAATAAGTCAGGATCCCCACTCTCCAGGGGATCCCACATAGAAAACTTAACACACACGGAGAACTTTCCTTGGTCATTTCTTTTAACTTCTACTTTTTTTTTTTTTTTGTCTCAGCTAGAAACAGGTGTAATGATGGCACTTCACTCAGAAGTTTGTCCTGAGGCTTAAATGAGGCAACATGGACACAGCATTTAGCACAGGGCCAGGTACACTATGTGTAAGGGTTGTTGGCTGCTATTTTCTCTGGCTTATCATCCATCAGATGCAGTCACCGCTCCCTGTCTTTGAATTGTGCCTTTAATTTTCGTACTGCCCATGACCAAAATTCCATCAGAAAAAGGTGATTTTAGCTTAAGGTTCTTACACCAGAAACACAATGAGAGTGATTGTGAAAATGTCCCTTTGCATGAGACTGGCCCATTTTGCAGGATCGTTCTGTGGAGTGTTCACAGATAATTTTTTTTTCTTTTTATTGAGACAGAGTCTGACTCTGTCACGCAAGTTGGAGTGCAGTGGCATGATCTCGGCTCACTGCCAACATCTGCCGCCCAGGTTCAAGCGATTCTTGTGTCTATTAACCATGGTCCCGTAGATCCACTTTTTGGGATGAACAAATATCTCAGGTTAGGCCTCTTAAGTTACAGTTCAAGGGAAAAGCATATGACAGAAGCATGGTCAATCAGAGTCTGTTCCAAGAATTTTCCAAAGTAGAAGTAGAAGTAGGGCTATTTTGACCTTGTCTGAAGGAGAGATGACTCCAGAGTTACCGGTGTTATTCTTGTCTGCTTTGTGTAAGAAACTCATCAGAGAACAACTCAGAGAAAAAAGCAGATGGAGCAATTAAGAGGGAGAGAGAGAGAGCGAGCTGATGTTTTAAGAGTTAATATTTTTTAGTCCTGGCGTTTTCACCCCTCCAGTCTTGATTCCATAAGCCTTGAAGCTGTTCCCAGCAAAATGGACTTATAATTTCTACTTTCACTCAGGCTTGTTTGAAATACGTTTCTGTCACTTGCATCCTAAATAATGCTCACAAAACACAAGGCTGCTTAGCTATTGCCAGTACATTACAATTAAATGGAAGATGTACATTTTCTCCTATGCAGGCTGTATAACTGACTAAAAATGCCAAGTTTATTAAGTGTTGCTGGAATCAGATCAACTTGGTGTATCAACCTTGCTTATTTCAGATGTTCTGAGTGTCATATTTGTATTTCATAAAAAGAAAGATAAAGCCAAAATGATTATTGCCTAAGATGTGCTGTTTTCTTGCTAGACAGAATCATTCACAACCTGAGATCAGTGGGGAAACATAATGCAATGAATGAGTCCTGGGTGCTGAAAGTGTCAACTCTTTGGATGAAATTAAATGGATCTGTGAGTGTGGTATAGACAGAATCTGAGACAGAATTTGATCATTTCTCAAGTTCCCTCTTTTACAGTTTTTAATTGTAACCTGCCTGCCAAGTGTGAGCTTGACTGTGAGGTCTCAAACATTTGAACCTTGTGTTATGAATTTTCTTTAACTTTCTAAGTGAGGGTGTTTCCTGAACCGTATGGAACTACATAGCTCCACCAGGGTCCTCAAACTATAGACCTCTCCCCAGAGCCTGGGCTATCAATTTGACTGTTTCATCTTCTCCCACACAGGTTGAGGTTTTCCTAGTCACCAAAGAATGCTTTTGAAAGTATAAGGACTAAGTCCTATAAAAAGGCTTTGGTGTTACCAAGATGATGGAATTCCCTTCTTAGTATAATTCAAAAAAACAGTAGTAATATATAAAACAAATATAAGAAATCCCTACACGCCAGCCCCCCCACCCCCAAATTCTTATTTTTTCCATGCTGACTATTTGAATGTTTTAAAAATATTGGATATTCAATTCTTTAAAAAATATTTTGTGTTTCTGCTTCTCAGAGAGCCTATTTTATGGACCATCTAGCATGAATGCAGTTAATCCAGGCAGCACTTGCCTATTTTCTTTTCTTTCTTTTCTTTTTTTTTTTTTTTTTTATTTGAGATGGAGTCTCCCTCTGTCGCCAGGCTGGAGTGCATTGGTGCGATCTCGGCTCACTGCAACCTCTGCCTCCTGGGTTCAAGTGATTCTCCTGCCTCAGCCTCCTGAATAGCTGGGACTACAGGTGCGTGCCACCACGCCTGGCTAATTTTTTGTATTTTTAGTAAATACAGGGTTTCACTTGTTGGCCAGGATGGTCTTGATCTCTTGACCTTGTGATTTGCCCACCTTGGCCTCCCAAAGTGCTGGGATTACAGGCGTGAGCCACTGCTCCTGGCCCACTTCCCTATTTTCTATTGTTCCTATCTACCTGGAAAACACTGAAACCAATTCATGTCAAAATTTGGCCACCAGCCTAAGGTACCAGCTCTCCATTCCTATCTGTGGTGTTTCCATCATGTAAACTTTTCTGCTTATTTCTCTTTTCCTGCATTCTCATCCTCATGTTGCAGGAACAGCACTGTTTGTTTCCTGACTCTTTCTCTCCCTCCAGAAACTTTTCACAGTGCCCTCTAGATAGAACATTAATTGAGTGGTTAAGGAACTATTCTACATCCACATCTATATCCTCTTTACTGGATGTTGTCTTCATCAGTTGCCTTTCCAGAGACCTGGCTCTTCCGTGGGAAGAGGTTTCTACTTATTTTTTTCAAGTGGGGGATGTTGATCCTTTTATATTCCTTGGATTTGGCATCATCTTCTGAGCTCCCAATACCACCTTCTAACTATTACTTCTCTGACGCTATGTGCAACCCCCTTGTCTTTTTGACATTCATGCCACTTACTTTTACCACCCTATACCACTCTTGGTTGTTATAATTTACCAACCTCTCTGTCATTCCTTATCCCTTAAAGCTTTCAGCATGATGTTCATGATCTTTCCTTTGACTCCAGGTCCCACTGTCATCCCTAGTGCCTCCTACATCCGTATGAATGATCAGTCCTACCCCCAGTCTCTTCCTTCCTTGATCCTGATCTCCAGGAAGTATCATGTGTCTCCTTAAAATGTATGTACTAAAGCCCTAATACTCACTGTGATGGTATTTGGATGATGGTTTCCAGCTTCATCCATGTCCCTGCAAAGGACATGAACTCATCCTTTTTAATGGCTGTATAGTACTCCATGCTGTATATGTGCCAGATTTTCTTAATCCAATCTATCATTGATTGACATTTGGGTTGGTTCCAAGTCTTTGCTATTGTGAATAGTGCTGCATGTGTCTTTCTAGTAGCATGGTTTATAATCCTTTGGTTATATACCCAGTAATGGAATCACTGGGTCAAATGGTATTTCTAGCTCTAGATCCTTTAGGAATTGCCACACTGTCTTCCACAATGGTTGAACTAATTTACACTTTCACCAACAGTGTAAAAGCATTCTTATTAAATAAGGAATCTTTTCCCCATTGCTTTTGTGTGTCAGGTTTGTCAAAGATCAGATGGTTGTAGCTGTGTGGTGGTATTTCTCCGTTCTGTTCCATTGCTCCATGTATCTGTTTTGGTACCAGTACCATGCTGTTTTGGTTACTGTAGCCTTGTAGTATAGTTTGAAGTTAGGTAGCATGATGCCTCCAGCTTTGTTTCTTTTGCTTAGGATTGACTTGGCAAAGCCAGCTCTTTGTTGGTTCCATATGAACTTTAAAGTAGTTTTTCCCAATCCTGTGAAGAAAGGCAGTGGTAGCTTGATGGGGATGGCGTTGAATCTATAAACTACCTTGGGCAGTATGGCCATTTTCACAATATTGATTCTTCCTATCCATGAGCATGGAATGTTCTTCCATTTGTTTGTGTCCTCTTTTATTTCCTTGAGCAGTGGTTTGTAGTTCTCCTTGAAGAGGTCCTTCACATCCCTTGTAAGTTGAATTCCTAGTTATTTCATTCTCTTTGTAGCAATTGTGAATGGAAGTTCACTCATGATTTGGTTCTCTGTCTGTTATTGGTATATAGGAATGCTTGTGATTTTTGCCCATTGGTTTTTATCCTGAGACTTTGCTGAAGCTGCTTATCAGCTTAAGGAGATTTTGGGCTGAAACGATAGGGTTTTCTAAATATACAATCATGTCATCTGCAAACAGGGACAATTTGACTTCCTCTTTTCCTAATTGAATACCCTTTATTTCTCTTGCCTGATTGCTCTGGCCAGAACTTCTAACACTATGTTGAATAGGAGTGTTGAGAGAGGGCATCCCCATCTTGTGCCAGTTTTCAAAGGGAATGCTTCCAGTTTTTGCCCATTCAGTATGATATTGGCTGTGGGTTTGTCATAAATAGCTTGTGTTATTTTGAGATACATTCCATCAGTACCTAGTTTATTGAGAGTTTTTAACATGAAGGGGCGTTGAATTTTGTCAAAGGCCTTTTCTACATCTATTGAGATAATCATGTGGTTTTTGTTGATGGTTCTGTTTATGTGGTGGATTATGTTTATTGATTTGTGTATGTTGAACCAGCCTTGCATCCCAGGGATGAAGCTGAGTTGATCGTGGTGAATAAGCTTGTTGGTGTGCTGCTGGATTCTATTTGCCAGTATTGTATTGAGGATTTTTGCATCCATGTTCATCAGGGCATCAGGGATATTGGTCTAAAATTCTCTTTTTTTATTGTGTCTCTGCCAGGCTTTGATATCAGGATGATGCTGGCCTCATAAAATGAGTTAGGGAGAATTCCCTCTTTTTCTATTGATTTGAATAGTTTCATAAGGAATGGTACCAGTTCCTCTTTGTACCTCTGGTAGAATTTGGCTGTTACTCCTTCTCGTCCTGGACTCTTTTTGGTTGGTAGGCTATTAATTATTGCCTTAATTCCAGAGCCTGTTATTGGTCTATTCAGAAATTCAGCTTCTCCTGGTTTAGTCTTGGCAGGGTGTTTGTGTCCAGAAATTTATCCATTTCTTCCAGATTTTCTAGTTTATTTGCGTAGAGGTATTTATAGTTCTCTGATGGTAATGTGTATTTCTGTGGGATCAGTGGTGATATCCCCCGTATCATTTTTTATTGTGTCTGTTTGATTCTTCTCTCTTTTCTTCTTACTAGTCTTGCTAGCGGTCTATCAATTCTGTTGATCTTTTCAAAAAACCAGCTCCTGGATTCACTGATTTTTTGAAGGGTTTTTTTTTTTTGTGTCTCTATCTCCTTCAGTTCTTCTCTGATCTTAGTTATTTCTTGCCTTCTGTTAGCTTTTGAATGTGTTTGCTCTTGCTTCTCTAGTTCTTTTAATTGTGATGTTAGGTTGTCGATTTTAGATATTTCCTTCTTTCTCTTGTGGGCATTCAGTGCTATAAATTTCCCTCTTCACACTGCTTTAAATGTGTCCCAGAGATTCTGGTACATTGTGTCTTTGTTCTCACTGGTTTCAAAGAACATGTTTATTTCTGCCTTCATTTCTTTATTTACCCAGTAGTCATTCAGGAACATGTTGTTCAGTTTCCCTGTAGTTGTGTGGTTTTAAGTGAGTTTTAAAATCCTGAGTTCTAATTTAATTGCACTGTCTAATTGCACTGAGAGACAGTTTGTTGTGATTTCTGTTCTTTTACATTTGCTGAGGTGTGTTTTATTTCCAACTATGTGGTCAATTTTAGAATAAGTACGATGTGGTGCTGAGAAGAATGTATATCCTGTTGATCTGGGGTGGAGAGTTCTATAGATGTCTATTAGGTCTGCTTGGTTCAGAACTGAGTTCAATTCCTGGATATCCTTGTTAAACTTCTGTTTCGTTGATCTAATATTGACAGTGGGGTGTTAAAGTCTCCCATTGTTATTGTGTGGGAGTCTAAGTTTCTTTTGGGTCTCTAAGGACTTGCTTTAAGAATCTGGGTGCTCCTGTGTTGGGTGCATTTATATTTAGAATAGTTACCTCTTGTTGTTGCATTGATCCCTTTACCATTATGTAATGGCCTTCTTTGTCTCTTTTGATCTTTGATGGTTTAAAGTCTGTTTTATCAGAGACTAGGATTGCAACCCCTGCTTTTTTTGCTTTCCATTTGCTTGGTAGATCTTCCTTCATCCGTTTATTTTGAGCCTATGTGTGTCTCTGCACATGAGATGGGTCTCCTGAATACAGCACACTGATGGGTCTTGACTCTTTATCCTATTTGCCAGTCTGTCTTTTAATTGGGGCATTTAGCCCGTTTACATTTAAGGTTAATATTGCTATGTGTATATATTTGATTCTGTCATTATGATGCTAGCTGGTTGTTTTGCCCATTAGCTAATGCAATTTCTTCCTTGCATTGATGTTCTTTACAGTTTTGCATGTTTTTGCAGTGACTGGTACCGGTTGTTCCTTTCCATATTTAGTGCTTCCTTCAGGAGCTCTTGAAAGGTTGGCCTGGTGGTGACAAAATCTCTCAGCATTTGCTTGTCTGTAAATGATTTTCTCCTTCATTTATGAAACTTAATTTGGCTGGATGTGAAATTCTGGGCTGAAAATTATTTTCTTTAATAATGTTGAATATTGGCCCCCCTCTTCTGGCTTGTAGAGTTTCTGCCGAGAGATCTGCTGTTAGTCTGATGGGCTTCTCTTTGTGGGTAATCTAACCTTTCTCTCTGGCTGCTCTTAACATTTTTTCCTTCATTTCAACCTTGGTGAATCTGACAGTTATGTGTCTTGGGGTTGCTCTTCTCAAGGAGTATCTTTTTGGTGTCCTCCGTATTTCCTGAATTTGAATGTTGGCCTGGCAACATTCAAGGTTGGGAGGCCTTGGGAAAGTTCTCCTGGGTAATATCCTGAAGAGTGTTTTCCAACTGGTTCCATTCTCCCTGTCCCTTTCAGGTACAGCAATCAAATGTAGATTTGGTCTTTTCACATAGTCCCATATTTCTTAGAGGCTTTGTTCGTTTCTTTTTACTTTTTTTTCCCCTAAAGTTCTCATCTTGCTTTATTTCATTCATTTGATTTTCAATCACTGATACCCTTTCTTCCAGTTGATCGAATTGGCTACTGAAGCTTGTGCATGTGTCATGTAGTTCTTGTGCCATGGTTTTCAGCTTCAACTGGTTATTTAAGGTCTTCTCTATACTGTTTATTCTAGTTAGCAATTCATCTAATGTGTTTTCAAGGTTTTTAGCTTCCTTGTGATGGGTTCGAACAACCTCCTTTACTTCGGAGAAGTTTGTTATTACTGACCTTCTGAAGCCTACTTCTGTCAGCTTGTCAGTCATTCATTGTCCAGCTTTGTTCCTTTGCTCGTGAGGAGCTGCGATTCTTTGGAGGAGAAGAGGAGCTGTGGTTTTTAGAATTTTAGGCTTTTCTGCTCTGGTTTCTCCTTATCTTTGTGGTTTTATTTACCTTTGGTCTTTGATGATGGTGACCTACAGATGGCGTTTTGTTGTGGATGTCCTTTTTGTTGATGTAGATGCTATTCTACATTTCTGTTCGTTAGTTTTCTGCTATTTCTGTTTGTTAGTTTTCCTTCTAATAGTTCCTCAGTTCAAGGTCTGTTGAAGTGGGGGTCCTCTTGTTGCTTGAGAGGCAGGCATTGGCATAACTCAGGCATGACTAGACTTCAGACAGCCTGCCTGGCTGTCTCAGCTTCCACTTTAACTTCCTGGAGTGAAGGCTGAGATTTCTCCTTCTGGGTTATAGCCTGGGGTATATATCCATCTGAGCCTGGCTGCTCAGGGGCAGTTAGCCTTGGTAAAAGGGGCTAGATTGGAAAGTATGGAGGAGGAGTCTTCATTCCTTCTGGTGGTTCTTGCAAAACGGTTTTTCCTGTAGCTTTTCTTTTTCTCCATAGCTGACAGCACAGTCAGCTGACTTATCTAGGACTTCTTTTTTAACTTTGTGGTTTCCCGCAAAGCTGCTTTCTTTTGGCTCAAGCTGTGAGCATTTTTGCCACAAGCTGCTAGTCAAGACTGCATCCAGCCATGAGTCAATATAAGAAAATTTGGTCTGAATGCCGTGACTGTCCTCTGACTCCAGTCACTACCTTAAATACACCCCCAATTGTTTCCTTATCTATAGTATCTCTGGCAGGCCAGCCAATACTAAAAGAGGGCTATTCTAATTCACAGAGAGTTCTTAGCATCTGAGGGCTTAACTCCTTAATCTCCTGCAAAGCCTTTCTTAAAGTTCGTTAACATACATTCTAATTCTAATGTGGTGGGTTTTGATGCTCTTTCTCCTATCATGGTGCAGCACATTCACCTTTCCTTTCACTCTGGACCCACTGGATGATTGGACCTGGTTGGTCCTACACTGCTGGGAGCTTACAGCCTCTACTAAGAAACCTGCAGCCTCCTACACGTGACTCCTCGCAGTGGTTCTTCCCAGAACTGTCTCTCTCACACTCACACATGTCCTCACTCCTAATTCCCTTTCCTGGTTGGGGCAGTGAGCCACTTTCACCGCCTCCAGTTTCTTATCCTAACCAACTTAGCGAGCCACTCCTGTCCTGTGTCGGTTACTTTTAGTCAAAAGGGGCGAACCACTCTCACTACTTACAGTTTCCTTTCCTGACCGACCCACAAGCCTCTCTTGCGCCCTGTCAGTTAGGGTGAAAGTTTCATCCAAATCAATGAGCAACTCCCGTTGTTCCTAGTCCTTCTGGGTCGGATTAGTCCTCACACCCTGGGAGGTGATTAGGCTCCCCTTCCATCCTTAAGGACCGGTTGTGCCTCAGGGCCCAAACCTTACCGTGGTTCAGATATCTGCTCTCGTTTCCGGATACTATCCAGCAATCCCCTTTACTGGTTCCATTTGCGCTGTCAGAAAGGGCATCTGGACACGGAGGGCCGATCCCCTTTTGGGTTGAAGCTCTCCCATTGGTGTCAAGCGTCCTAGTTCTTCCCTGTCCAGGAGCCTCAGTCCCACAGGCAGAGATAGAAACCTGCCATCCCCAGTCCCAGGTTTGGGCACCAAAATGTTGCAGAAAATTAAGAAACTGTAGAGACCAATCCGGAGGCAGGAGAGCTTTTATTTTAGGTATACTCTGGCTCAGCAGACATGCGTCCTGAAAGTCTGAGCCTTGAACAAAGAAAACCAGTGCGTTTTAAGCATCTTGAGGCAGGAGCTATGTGAAGCAATAAGCAGGCTTGCAGAAGTGAGAACAAAGACCTTTGTGTCTCTTTTGCAACATATTTTACATCTTTGGGAAACTTGGTTTGCAACTTACGCTTATCTGTTTTGTGACCTTGCAGCTGTGTAGGGAAGAAAGAAACTGGAATTTATGGAGCTTGCAAAATATGTGGAGGGTAGATATGGTCAATCTGTCTTGAAACAGACAGTATTCTCTTTAACTTTAACTTTAGAGGGGCTACTTAAATTCTTTTTAGCCTTTGTTAATACAGCAATTCATTGTATGAGCTATTGTTATTTTTTTTACTATTACTATAATGTTTACTATTATTATGCTATTATGTTATTTTCTTAATTTCTTACTTCAAAGCGATTGCTCCAAACAGGAGACAGGGAGCAAGTATATTATATATTTTTATAGATATATATATACACACACACACACACACACACACACACACATATATGTTTTTTCATTTACTTTTAAATATGCCCTTCTTTCAACAACATAAATGTACTGAGGCAGTTGTATGGAATTGGATAACTAATCACTGCATTTCTTTGTAATAAACAAATTCCTTGAATCTTGGTTTTCCTAAATTCTAAAGATTATAAAGGGACAAACTTTTCTGAACTCTCATTTGTATTTATGTAGAAAAAGTTATAGACTTAGTGACTGTTCAATTTTAAATAAATTGTTTAAGTCCAAAGTGAGTCTATGTGTTACATAATAGGTATTCAAAAAATATTTATGGAGGGTAATTGAATTGAGATTCTTCCCAATGCAGAGTTCACAAGTTGTTAAACCAGAGTTGGTATCTTTCCCTGCCTTAGCAGTAGAAATTTCGGTGAATCTCATCAGTTCATTTTCCTCCTTTGTAAAATGGATAAAAATTACCTGCCTGTGTCATAGGTTGATTATGAGAGTCAAATAATAACGTATTCACAAAGGTACATCATAAGCTTCACAGAACTCTACAAATAAAAATAAATATTGTTTTTGAACTAAGAAAAACATTTTCTTTTTAAAAAGAACTTTAAAATTCTAGGCACTTACTTAAAAACCTAATATTACTTTTAAAGAAGATAATGATAAAATTAAGTTCTCTTACAGAAGTGATATCAAGAGTGGCATTTTGATTTTCTTTATATCCTTTGCCCACTTTTTGATGAGGTTGTTTGATTTTTTTCTTGTAAATATATTTATGTTTCTTGTAAATTCTGGGTATTAGACCTTTTCAGATCGGTAGTGTCAAGCCTCTCAGCCCAAGCCAAGCCATCGAATCCTCTGTGACTTGAGGTATATGCCCAGATGAATCACAAAAGAATTGCTAATGCCCTGCCCCGCCTTAACTGATGACATTCCACCACAAAAGAAGCGAAAATGGCCAGTCCTTGCCATGATATTATCTTGTGAAATTCCTTTTCCTGGCTCATCCTGGCTCAAAAAGCTGCGCCACTGAGCACCTTGTGACCCCCACTCCTGCCCGCCAGAGAACAACCCCCCTTTGACTGTAATTTTCCTTTACCTACCCAAATCCTATAAAATGGCCCCACCCTTATCTCCCTTCGCTGACTCTCTTTTCAGACTCAGCCCACCTGCACCAAGGTGAAATAAATAGCCATGTTGCTCACACAAAGCCTGTTTGGTGGTCTCTTCACATGGATGTGCATGACAGGTAGATTGCAAAAATTTTCTCTCATTATGTAAGTTGCCCGTTTACTCTGATGATAGTTTCTTTTACTGTGCAGAAGCTCTTTAGTTTAGTTGGATCCCATTTGTCATTTTTGGCTTTTGTTGCAATTGCTTTTGACATTTTAGTCATGAATTCTTTGCCCATGCCTATTTCCTGAGTGGTATTGCCTAGGTTTTCTTCTAGGATTTTTATGGTTTTGGGTTTTCCATTTAAGTTTCTAATCCATCTTGAGTTAATTTTTTAAAGGTGTAAGGAAGGGGTCCACTTTCAATTTTCTGTATATGGTCAGTTTGTTTCCCCAGCACCAGCTACTGAATAGGAAGTCCTTTCCCCATTGCTTGTTTTTGTCAAGCTTGTCAAAGATCAGATAGTTGTAAAAGTGTGGTGTTATTTCTGAGGTCTCTGTTCTGCTCCATTGGTCTATATTGTCTGCTTTGGTACCAGTACCATGCTGTTTTGGTTACTGTAGCCTTGTAGTATAGTTTGAAGTCAGGTAACGTGATGCCTCCAGCTTTGTTCTTTTTGCTTAGGATCGTCTTGGCTATACAAGGTCTTCTTTGATTCCAGATGAAATTTAAAATACTTTTTTCTAATTCTGTAAAGAATGTCAATGGTAGTTTCATGGGAATAGCATCGAATCTATAAATTACTTTGAACAGTATGCCCATTTTCACAATATTGATTCTTCCTATCTATGAGGATGGAATGTTTTTCTATTTGTTTGTGTCCTCTCTATGAACAGACACTTGTTAAAAGAAGACATTTACACAGCCAATGCACATATGAAAAAAATCCCAACATCACTGATCATCAGAGAAATGCAAATGAAAACCACAGTGAGATACTATCTCACACTAGTCAGAATGGTGATTATTAAAAAGTCAGGACATAATAGATGCTGGCAAGGCTGTGGAGCAATAGGAATGCTTTCACATTGTTGGTGGGAATGTAAATTAATTCAACCATTGTGGAAGACAATGTGGTTATTACTCAAGAATCTAGAAGCAGAAATACCATTTGACCAAGCAATCCCATTACTGGGTATATACCCAAAGGAATATAAATCATTCTACTATAAAGACACATGCACACATATGTTACTGCAGCACTATTTACAATAGTTAAGACATGGAACCAACCCAAACACCCATCAATGATAGACTGGATAAAGAAAATGTGGTACATATACACCATGGAATACCATGCAGCCAGAAAAAGGAATGAGATTATGTTATTTGCAGTGACATGGATGGAGTTTGAGGCCCTCATTCTCAGCAAACTAACACAGGAACAGAAAACCAAACACCATATGTTCTCACTCATAAGTGGAAGCTGAACATTGAGAACCCACGGACACAGAGAGGCAAACAGCACACTCCAGGGTGTGTTGGGGGTTTGGGGGCAAGGGGACGGAACTTAGAGTATAGTTCAATAGGTGCAGAAAACCACCATGGCACACATATACCTATGTAACAAACCTGCATGTTCTGCACATGTATCCCTCCCCCTTTTTGAAGAAATAAAACAAAAGTAAAAAAAACAAAAAAACAAAAACCAAGAACATTTATCTTATTACATTTAGATCCTGATCTAAATATATCATGTACTTTTCTGTGGAATCTGGACATGGTATTATTTCTGGACTGAGGTATTTTTGATCTAGTCATTTCCCCACCCTCCTCTCTTAACTTATAAACTTGACGACTCCTTATTAGCCTTGTTTCCCTGCAGCGACAGAAGATGTGAAGGAAATTCTCTCCAAACTTTTCTGCTGACTTCCTGTAGATTGCCCCTGCCTGCTGCAACACCGAGCACAGCTCTTCAAAAACAGGGTAGGAGACTAAGGAACATTGAGAGTCCTGTGTTGGACTCTGCATATACATGGCTGCTAGTCTGGGAACTCCTTTTCCTTTCTGCTGCTGTTGTGTTGGTGCCTATTGCTTCTTTAAGTATAATCGGCAGATGTGCTGTGTCAGCTGTGTCTTCCTGGGTTCAAATTCCAGCTTTATTCCTTATTTGGTTAGGGAAATATCTGAATTTTCTCAGGTTAATTCAGCTGTAAACATTGCTATCAGATACAGTTTTTTAAAGATTCAGTGATTTAACAGGGTCTATCTAATAGGATTATATAACCTAACTGGTGCAAAAGAGCCACTAAAATATTTCTTCATTTACTATTGTGATGCTGGTTATGTGCTATTTCTTCATGTAGCTGTATTATGAAATAAAGCTACTTAAATCTTCTGAAGGATTTATTTTGTATTTATACATGATTGATATACTCGCTAGCAATGAAGAAATTTCTAGAACTATTGTCAATTCTACCAAACTTTGTAGTTTTTGTCATTGTTATTTTGCACTTAATTTTTGATACATAGAATTTACTTTTAGTCTTTCCTTTTATTTGGTCCATAGTGGTCACTGAGCAGTATATTCAGGAGGTGCTGCCTGTAAATGCTTATCTCATCTTAGCAGAAAATGAGACATCTTAGTTTCTCATCTGATGAATTTTATCTAATGCTTATTAGAGCTCATGTTCTTATATTGTCCTCAGGATTAACTTTCCTTTATATAATTTTGCATTTTCTCTACTGTGAAAAAGGTATTAAGGTTTTGGTGGTATATATAAAACTTTTAGTTAACAAATTGCCTATTGTAGTTGTTTGTATCTATGTAATCAAAGATGAGAATTAGTATCAATAATCTTTGGCAGTAAGATACCCCATTCTCAGAAATTTGACAATTCTTCTTGTTTTTTGTTAGCTTATTTCAAAGGGATATTTTTCTTATGGCTTTGTTCTTTTTTCTTATTAGTTGCCTCTTTATGTATTTATTTTTATAACCACATTCTGAAAACAACATTATTGGTTTGTTCAGGTTTTCTATTTCCTCATGGTTTAATCTTGTTTCGTTGTATGAGTCTAGGAATCTGTCCATTTCTTCTATATTTTCAAATTTATTGGCATATAGTTGCTCATAATAACCACTAATAATCCTTTGGAATTTCTACAATATCAGTTGGAATGTCTTTTTTTTTTTTAATCTCTGCTTTTATTTATTTGAATAGTCTCTCTCTCTCTCTCTCTGTCTCTCTGTCTCTCTCTGTCTCTCCTTTTTAGTTACTCTGGCTAAAGGTTTGTCAATTTTGTTTAACTTTTCAGGAAAAAACCTCTGCTTTATTGATCTTTCTTTTTTAAATTTAAATTTCATTTATTTTTCTCTGATCTTTATTATTTGTTTTCTGCACTAATATTGGATTTGATTTGCTCTTGCTTTTTAGTTCTTTAAGATTCATCATTAGGTTGTTTATTTGAAGTTTTTTTGTAATCATTTATAGCTGTAAACTTCACTCTTAACACTGCTTTTGCTGTATCCCATAGGTTTTGGTTTGTTTTGTTTCATTATCATTTGTTTCAAGACATTTTCCATTTCCTTATTAATTTCTTCATTGACCCACTTGTCATTTAGGAGCATATTTTTAAGGTTCCATGTATTTGTATAGTTTCCCAAATTCCTCTTGTTGTCAATTTCTAATTTTATTCCATTGTGATCAGAGAGGATACTTGATATTATTTCAATTAAAAAAATGTTTTAAGACTTGTTTTGTGACCTGGCATATGGTGTGTCATTGAGAATGATTATGTGCTGAGGAAAAGAATGTATATTCTGCAGCCCTTGGATGAAATATTCTGTAAATATCTCGTAGGTCCATTTGGTTTACGGTGCAGATTGAGTTGGATGTTTCTTTGTAGATTTTCTGTCTGGAAGATCTGTCCAGTGTTTATAGAGTGTGGAGTGTTAAGAGACTCCAGCAATTATTGGATTGGGGCCTGTATTTTACTTTAGCTCGAGTAATATACTTTATATATCTTGGTGCTTTAGTGTTGGGTGCATACATATTTACAATTGTTATATTCTCTTACTGAATTGACCTCTTTATCATTATATAGTGACCCTTTTTGTCTCTTCATTTAGTTTTTGTCTTCAAATGTATTTTGTTTGATGTTATCATGGCTACTTCTGCTCTTTTTTGGTTTTTAATGGCATGGGCTTTTTTTTTATCATTTAATTTGTAGTCTGTGTGTGTCTTTAGCTGTGAAGTGTGTTTCTTATAGGGAACAGAACATTGGGTCTTGTTTTTTTATCCATTCAGCTGCTCTATGTCTTTTCAATGGAGAGTTTAAGTCATTTACATTCAATGTTATTACTGCTAAGTATGGACTAATTCCTACCATTTTGTTATTTTTCTTTGTGGTTGTGTTGTGGTCTTATCTTCCTTCTGTTTTTCTTTCCTCCTGTCTTCATTTCAGTGATGGTAATTTTCTCTGATGCTATAATTTTATTTATTATATTTTATTTTTCCTTGTATGTTATTTGGTTCAAGGTTACCATGATGGTTGGAAATACTATCTTATAACTAATTTTCTAATTGATAACACTTAATGCTGTTTTTATAAACAAAGAAAACCTAATAATCTATGACTTTTTATCTCTCCACATTATAACTTTTTGTTGCTACTATTTATATATTATTGTATTATTACTTGAAAAGTTACTGTAGTTACTATTTTTGATAGGTTTATCATTTAATCTTTCTACTCTGGATAAGAGTAGTTCACATACCACACTTACACTGTTATAATATTCTCTGTTTCACTCTGTACCTACTATTACCAGTAAGTTTTCTATCTTCAGATGATTTCTTATTGCTCATCATTGTACTTTTCTTTCTGATTGAAGTACTCTCTTTAGCATTTCTTATAGGGTAGGTCTAGTGTTGATGACATTCCTCCATTTTTGTTTGCCTGAGAAAGTCTTTATTTCTCCTTCAGGTTTGAAGGGTATTTTTGCTGGATATACTATTTTAGGGTAAAAGTTTTTTCCTCCAGAACTTTATCTATGTCATGCCACTCATTCTGGCCTGGAAGGTCAGAAGTCTGCTGTGAAATGTATTAGAGCTCCATTATATGCAATGTGTTTCTTTTATCTTGCTGCTTTTAGAATCCTTTCTTTATCCTTAAGTTTGGGGAGTTTGATTATGAAATTCCTTGAGGTAGACTTCTTTGATTAAATTAGCTTAGTGTTCTATAACATTATTATATTTGGATATTTATATCTTTCTCTAGGTTTGGAAAGTTCCCTGTTAATATCCTTTTGAGTAAATTTTCTACCCCTGTCTCTTCCTCTCCCTTTTCTTTAAGGTCAATAACTCTTAGATTTGCCCTTTGGAAGGTATTTTTTACATCCTGTATATGTGCTTCCCCCCTCCCCCCCTTTTGTCTGCTCTTTTGAGTATTTTCAAGTAGTCTGTCTTTAAGTTGACTTTTTTTTCTTCTGCTAGATCGGATGTTGAATAAGAGTGTGAGAAAAGGCATTCTTTTCTTGTGCTGGTTTTCAAGGACTATGCTTCCAGTTTTTGCCCATTCAGTGCAATGTTGGCTGTGGGTTTGCTATAGTTGGCTCTTACCATTTTGAAATATAATCCTTCAATACCTGCTTTATTGAGAATTTTTAAAATGAAGGGGTGTTGAATTTTATCAAAGGTCTTTTTTTGTATCTGTTGAGATAATCATGTTTTTTGTCTTTAGTTAAGTTTATGTGATAAATCACATTTATAGATTTGTGTATGTTGAACTAACCTTGCGTCCCAGGAACAAAGCCTACTTGATTGTGGTGGAAAAGCTATTTCACATGCTGCTGGATTCAGTTTGCCAGTATTTTGTTGAGAATTTTAGCATCAATTGTTCATCAAAGATATTAGCCTGAAGTTTTCTTTGTTTTATTTATTTATTTATTTATTATTATACTTTAAGTTCTAGCATACATGTGCTTAATTTTAGATTCAGGGAGTACATGTGCATGTTTGTTTCTTGGGTATATTGTATAATAATGGGAATTGGGCTTCTATTGTACCTGTCATCCAAATAATGACCACTGTATCAATTTTTAATCATTTCACTGTGTCCACTTTTCTTCCTTTCCCTTTCTGGAGTCCTCAGTGTTGTCTGCTTTTCATTTTTATTTTTATGGATGCTCATTGTTTAGCTTCTACTTAAAAATAATATGCAACACTTTATTTTTTGCTCCTGAATGAGTTTTCCTAGGATAATGGCCTCCAGCTTCTTCTA
The DNA here is from genome assembly GCF_049350105.2 of Macaca mulatta. Taxonomy (NCBI): domain Eukaryota; kingdom Metazoa; phylum Chordata; class Mammalia; order Primates; family Cercopithecidae; genus Macaca; species Macaca mulatta. The sequence goes on along the minus strand of NC_133414.1, from coordinate 107,224,664 downwards.
TGTTGCTACAGAGTATATGATTTCATTGGTTTGTATGGCTGTATAGTATTCCATGATGTATATATACCCCCATTTTCTTTATCTGATCAACTGTTGATGGACCCTGGTTGGTTCCATGACTTTGCTATTGTGAATAGTGCTGCAGCAAATATACAAGTGCAGCTGTCTTTTTTATTTAATAATTTCTTTTCCTTTTGATACATACCCAGTAGTGGGATTACTGGATTGAATGGTAGCTCTATTTTAATTGTTTTTGAAATATATTCATACTGTTTTCCATAGAGGTTGAACCAATTTACATTCTCACCATAGTGTACAAGTGTTTTCATTTCTCTACATCCCTATCACATCTGTATTAAAAATTTTTTAAATAGTTGCCATTTCAGGCTGGGTGTAGTGGCTCATGTCTGTAATCCCAGCACTTTGGGAGGCTGAGGTGGGCAGATCACAAGGTCAGGAGATGGAGACCATCTTTGCTAACACAGTTAAACCCCATCTCTACTAAAAATACCAAAGAAAATTAGCCTGGGGTGTCAGGCGCTGGTAGTCCTAGCTAATGGGGAGGCTGAGACAGGAGAATGGCATGGACCCAGAAGGTGGAGCTTGCAGTGAGCGGAGATGGCGCCACTGCACTCCAGCCTGGGTGACGGATCGAGACTCCATCTCAAAAAAAAAAAAAAAAGAGGGTAGCCATTCTGACGGGTGTACAATGTTGTCATTGTGAGTTTAATTTGCATTTATCTGCAATTAGCAATGTTTAGCACTTTTTCATGTGTTTCTTGTCTACTTGTATTCTTTCTTTGGAGAAATATCTGTTAATGTGTTTTGTGCAATCTGTAATGGGGTTTTGTCTTTCTTTTCTTGTTTAGTTTGTGTTCCTTGTAGATTCTAGATGTTATTACTTTGTCAGCTGAATAATTTACAATTAGTTTCTTCCATGCTTTAGGTTGTCCATTTAGTCTTTTTTTTTTTTTTTTTTTTTAAATATACTTTAGGTTCTAGGGTACATGTGCACAACGTGCAGGTTTGTTACATATGTATGCATGTGCCATGTTGGTGTGCTACACCCATTAACTCGTCATTTACATTAGGTATATCTCCTAATGATATCCCTCCCCCCTACCCCCTCCCCACAATAGGACCTGGTGTGTGATGTTCCCCTTCCTGTGTCCAAGTGATCTCATTGTTCAATTCCCACCTCTGAGTGAGAACATGCGGTGTTTGGTTTTCTGTTCTTGTGATAGTTTGCTGAGAATGATGGTTTCCAGCTGCATCCATATCCCTACAAAGGACACAAACTCATCCTTTTTTATGGTTGCATAGTATTCCATGGTGTATATGTACCACATTTTCTTAATCCAGTCGGTCACTGATGGACATTTGGGTTGATTCCAAGTCTTTGCTATTGTGAATAGTGCCGCAATAAACATACGTGTGAATGTGTCTTTATAGCAGCATGATTTATAATCCTTTGGGTATATACCCAGTAATGGGATGGCTGGGTCAAATGATAGTTCCAGTTCTAGATCCTTGAGGAATAGCCACACTGTTTTCCACAATGGTTGAACTAGTTTACAATCCCACCAACAGTGTAAAAGTGTTCCTATTTCTCCACATCCTCTCCAGCACCTGTTGTTTCCTGATTTTTTAATGATGGCCATTCTAACTGGTGTGAGATGGTATCTCATTGTGGTTTTGATTTGCATTTGTCTGATGGCCAGTGATGACGAGCATTTTTTCATGTGTCTGTTGGCTGTATGAATGTCTTCTTTTGAGAAGTGTCTGTTATCCTTTGCCCACTTTTTGATGGGGTTGTTTGTTGTTTTCTGGTAAATTTGATTGAGTTCTTTGTAGGTTCTGGATATTAGCCCATTGTCAGATGAGTAGATTGCAAAAATTTTCTCCCATTCTGTAGGTTGCCTGTTCACTCTGATGGTAGTTTATTTTGCTGTGCAGAAGCTCTTTAGTTTAATTAGACTCCATTTGGCAATTTTGGCTTTTGTTGCCGTTGCTTTTGGTGTTTTAGACATGAAGTCCTTGCCCATGCCTATGTCCTGAACGTTGTTGCCTACGTTTTCTTCGAGGGTTTTTATGGATTTAGGTCTAACATTTAAGTCTCTAATCCATCTTGAATTAATTTTTGTATAAGGAGTAAGGAAAGGATCCAGTTTCAGCTTTCTACTTATGACTAGCCACTTTTCCCAGCACCATTTATTAAATAGGGAATCCTTTCCCCTTTTCTTGTTTTTGTCAGATTTCTCAAAGATCAGATGGCTGTAGATGTGTGGTATTATTTCTGAGGGCTCTGTTCTGTTGCATTGGTCTATATCTCTGTTTTGGTACCAGTAGCATGCTGTTTTGGTTACTGTAGCCTTGTAGTATAGTTTAAAGTCAGGTAGCATGATGCCTCCAACTTTGTTCTTTTGGCTTAGGATTGTCTTAGCAATGCAGGGTCTTTTTTGGTTCCATATGAACTTTAAAGTAGTTTTTTCCAATTCTGTGAAGAAAGTCATTGGTAGCTTAATGGGCCTGGCATTGAATCTCTAAATTACCTTGGGCAGTGTGGCCATTTTCACAATATTGATTCTTCCTATCCATGAGCTTGGTATGTTCTTCCATTTGTTTGTGCTCTCTTTTATTTCACTGAGCAGTGGTTTGTAGTTCTCCTTGAAGAGGTCTTTTATATCCCTTGTAAGTTGGATTCCTAGGTGTTTTATTCTCTTTGAAGCTATTGTGAATGGGACTTCATTCGTGATTTGGCTCTCTGTTTGTGTGTTATTGGAGTATAAGAATGCTTGTGATTTTTGCACATTGATTTTGTATCCTTAGACTTTGCTGAAGTTGTTTATCAGCTTAAGGAGGTTTTGGGCTGAGACGATGGGGTTTTCTAAATATACCATCATGTCATCTGCAAGCAGGGACAATTTGACTTCTTCTTTCCCTAACTGAATACCCTTGATTTCTTTCTCTTGCCTGATTGCCCTAGCCAGAACTTCCACCACTATGTTGAATAGGTGAGAGAGGGCATCCCTGTCTTGTACCAGTTTTCAAAGATAATGCTTCCAGTTTTTGCCCATTCAGTATGCTATTGGCTGTGGGTTTGTCATAAATAGCTCTTATTATTTTGAAATATGTCCCATCAACACCTAGTTTGTTGAGAGTTTTCAGCATGAAGGGCTGTTGATTTTGTCAAAGGCCTTTTCTGCATCTGTTGAGATAATCATGTGGTTTTTGTCTTTAGTTCTGTTTATATGCTGGATTATGTTTATTAATTTGCATATGTTGAATCAGCCTTGCATCCCAGGGATGAAGCCCACTTGATCATGGTGGATAAGCTTTTTGATGTGCTGCTGAATTCAGTTTGCCAGTGTTTTATTGAGGATGTTTGCATTTATGTTCATCAGGGATATTGGTCTAAAATTCTCTTTTTTTGCTGTATCTCTGCCAGGCTTTAGTATCCGAATGATGTTGGCCTCGTAAAATGAGTTAGGGAGGATTCCCTCTTTTTCTATTGATTGGAATAGTTTCAGAAGGAATGGTACCAGCTCCTCCTTGTACCTCTGGTAGAATTCGGCTGTGAATCCGTCTGGTCCTGGACTTTTTTTGGTTGGTAGGCTATTCATTATTGCCTCAATTTCAGAGCCTGCTGTTGGTCTATTCAGGGATTCAACTTCTTCCTTGTTTAGTCTTGGGAGAGTGTCCAGGAAATTATCCATTTCTTCTAGGTTTTCTAGTTTATTTGCGTAGAGGTGTTTATAGTATTCTCTGATGGTAGTTTGTATTTCTGTGGGGTCAGTGGTGATATACCTTTTATCATTTTTTATTGCATCTATTTGATTCTTTTCTCTTTTCATCTCTATTAGCCTTGCTAGGGATCTATCAATTTTGTTGATCTTTTCAAAAAACCACCTCCTGGATTCATTGATTTTTTTGGAGGGTTTTTGTATCTCTATCTCCTTCGGTTCTGCTCTGATCTTAGTTATTTCTTGCCTTCTGCTAGCTTTTGAATGTGTTTGCTCTTGCTTTTCTAGTTCTTTTAATTGTGATGTTAGGGTGTCAATTTTAGATCTTCAGTGGTTTCTCTTGTGGACATTTAGTCTATAAATTTCCCTCTACACACTGCTTCAAATGTGTCCCAGAAATTCTGGTATGTTGTATCTTTGTTCTCATTGGTTTCAAAGAACATCTTTATTTCTGCCTTCATTTCGTTATGTACCCAGTAGTCACTCAGGAGCAGGTTGTTCAGTTTCTATGTAGTTGAGCGGTTTTGATTGAGTTTCTTAGTCCTGAGTTCTAGTTTGATTGCACTGTGGTCTGAGAGACAGTCCGTTATAATTTCTGTTCTTTGATATTTGCTGAGGAGTGCTTTACTTCCAACTATGTGGTCAATTTTGGAATAAGTGCAATGTGGTGCTCAGAAGGATGTATATTCTGTTGATTTGGGGTGGAGAGTTCTGTAGATGTCTATTAGGTCCACTTGGTACAGAGTTGAGTTCAATTCCTGGATATCCTTGTTATCTTTCTGTCTGGTTGATCTGTCTAATGTTGACAGTGGGGTGTTAAAATTTCCCATTATTATTGCATGGGGGTCTAAGTCTCTTTGTAAGTCTCTAAGGACATGCTTTATGAATCTGGGTGCTCCTGTATTGGGTGCATACATATTTAGGATAGTTAGCTCTTCCTGATGATTGATCCCTTTACCATTATGTAATGGCCTTCTTTGTCTCTTTTGATCTTTGATGGTTTAAAGTCTGTTTTATCAGAGACTAGGATTGCAACCCCTGCTTTTTTTTGGTTTTCCATTTGCTTGGTAGATCTTCCTCCATCCCTTTATTTTGAGCCTATGTGTGTCTCTGCATGTGAGATGGGTCTCCTGAATACAGTAAACTGATGGGTCTTGACTCTTTATCCAATTTGCCAGTCTGTGTCTTTTAATTGGACCATTTATTCCATTTGCATTTAAGGTTAATATTGTTAAGTGTGAACTTGATCCTGTCTTTATGATATTAGCTGCTTATTTTGCTCGTTAATTGATGCAGTTTTTTTCCTAGCATCAACGGACTTTACATTTTGAAATGTTTTTGCAATGGCTGGTACCTATTTTTCCTTTCCATGTTTAGTGTTTCCTTCAGGATCTCTTGTAGGGCAGGCTTGGTGCTGACAAAATCGCTAAGCATTTGCTTGTCTCTAAAGGATTTTATTTCTCCTTCACTTATGCAACTTAGTTTGGCTGGATATGAAATTCTGGGTTGAAAATTCTTTTCTTTAAGAATTTTGAATATTGGCCACTACTCTCTTCTGGCTTGGAGAGTTTTTGCTGAGAGATCTGCTGTTAGTCTGATGGGCTTCCCTTTGTGGGTAACCTGACCTTTCTCTCTGGCTGCCCTTAACATTTTTTCCTTCATTTCAACTTTCGTGAATCTGACAATTATGTGTCTTGGAATTGCTCTTCTCGAGGAATATCTTTGTGGTGTTCTCTGTATTTCCTCAATTTGAATGTTGGCCTGCCTTACTTGGTTGGGGAAGTTCTCCTGGATGATATCCTGAAGAGTGTTTTCCACCTTGGTTCCATTTTCTCTGTCACTTTCAGGCACACCAATGAGATGCAGGTTTGGTCTTTTCATATAATCCCATATTTCTTAGAGACTTTGTTCATTTCTTTTTACTGTTTTCTCTACACTTCTCACTTCATTTCATTCATTTGATCTGGTATCGCTGACACTCTTTCTTCCAGTTGATCAAGTTGGTTACTGAAGCTTGTGCATTCGTCACATAGTTCTCGTGTTATGATTTTCATCTCTATCAGTTCTTTTAAGTACTTCTCTACATTGGCTATTCTAGTTAGCCATCTGTCAAATCTTTCTTTAAGGTTTTTAGTTTCATTGTGCTGGTTACGTAGTTCCTCCTTTAGGTCTGAGAAGTTTAATTGACTGAAGCCTTCTTCTCTCAACTCATCAAAGTCATTCTCCATCCAGCTTTGTTCTGTTGCTAGTGATGAGCTGTATTCCTTTGGAGGAGGAGATGTGTTCTGATTGTTTGAATTTCCAGCTTTTCTGCACTGCTTCTTCCCCATCTTTGTGGTTTTATCTGCCTTTGGTCTTTGATGATGGTGACATATGATGGGGTTTTGGTGTGGGTGTCCTTTCTGTTTGTTAGTTTTCCTTCTAACAGTCAGGACCCTCAGCTTCAGGTCTGTTGGAGTTTGCTTGAGGTCCACTCCAGACACTGTTTGCCTGGGTATCAGCAGCAGAGGCTGCAGAAGATAGAATATTGCTGAACAGCAGGTGTTGCTGTCTGATTCTTGCTCTGGAAGCTTCGTTTTAAGGGTGTACCCAGCCGTGTGAGGTGTGAGGTTCAGTCTGCACCTAGTGGTGGATGTCTCCCAGCTAGGCTACTCAGGAGTCAGGGACCCACATTAGCAGGCAGTGTGTCCGTTCTCAGGTCTCAACCTCCATGCTGGGAGATCCACTGCTCTCTTCAAAGCTGTCAGACAGGGACATTTACCTCTGCTGAGGTTTCTCCTGCTTTTTATTTAGCTATGCCCTGTCCCCAGAGGTGGAGTCTACAGAGGCAGGCAGGCCTCCTTGAGCTGTGGTGGGCTCCACCCAATTCGAGCTTCCAGGCTGCTTTGTTTACCTACTTAAGCCTCAGCAATGGCGGGCGCCCATCCCCCAGCCTCGCGGGCTCCTTGCAGTTAGATCTCAGACTGCTGTGCTAGTAATGAGGGAGGCTCCGTGGGTGTGGGACTCTCTGCACCAGGTGTGGGATATAATCTCCTGGTGTGCCATTTGCTAAGAGCCTTGCTTATGTGCAATATTAGCGTGGGAGTTACCCGATTTTCCAGGTGTTGTGTGTCTCAATTTCCTTTGGCTAGGAAAAGGAATTCCCTTCCCCCTTGTGCTTCCCAGGTGAGGTGATGCCTCACCCTGCTTCAGCTCTCACTGGTTGGGCTGCACCTGCGGACCAGCACCAACTGTCCGACATGCCCCAGTGAGATGAACCCAGTACTTCAGTTGAAAATGCAGAAATCTCCCGTCTTCTGTGTCGCTCACACTGGGAGCTTGAGGCTGGGGCTGTTCCTATTCGGCCATCTTGGGCACACTCCCGGAGTTGAACCTTTGAATAGACCAATAGCAGGGTCCAAAATTGAGACAATAATTAGTAGCCTACCAACCAGAAAAAGTCCAGGATCAGATGAATTCACAGCCGAATTCTACCAGAGGTACAAAGAGGAGCTGGCACCATTCCTTCTGAAACTATTCCAATCAATAGAAAAAGAGGGAATCTTCCCTAACTCATTTTATGAGGCTAGTGTCATCCTGATACCTAAGCCTGGCAGAGACACAACAAAAAAATAGGAATTATAGGCCAATATTCCTGATAAACATTGAAGTAAAAATCCTCAATAAAATACTGGCAAACTGAATCCAGCAGCACATCAAAAACTTATCCACTACGATCAAGTTGGCTTCATCCCAGGGATGCAAGGCTGGTTCAACATATGCAAATCAATAAACGTAATCCATCACATAAACAGAACCAATGACAAAAACCACAAGGTTATCTCAATAGATGCAGAAAAGGCCTTTGACAAAATCAACAGCCCTTCATGCTAAAAATACTCAATAAACTAGGTATTGATGGAGCATATCTCAAAATAATAAGAGCTGATTATTACAAACACACAGCCAATAGCATACTGAATGGTCAATAACTTGTAGCATTCTGTTTGAAAACTGAGACAAGAAAAGGATGCCCTCTCTCACCACTCCTATTCATCATAGTATTGGAAGTTCTGGCTAGGGCAATCTTTCTTTCTTTCTTTTAATATGTCTTTTTCTAATTTTAATTTTAATATGTGTTTCTTTCTTTCAATATGATGTATCATATTTTTTTTCCCTATGATAAGCCATTGTGGCATATCTGGCATGAATCGACCTTGATGATAGTGAATATTCTTTTCATTGTGTTGTTGAATTTGCTTTGCTAGTGTCTTTTAAGGATTTTTATATTGATATTTATTAGATATATTGGTCTGTAGTTTGTGTGTATGTGTGTGTTCTTGTTTGGTTTTGGAATCAGGTTATGCTAACCTTGCAAAATTAGTTTGGAAATATTTTTTCTTTTAATTCTGGAATAGTTTGAGTAGAGTTAATATTAATTCTTCTTTAAATGTTTGGCAGAATTCTGTAGTTAAGCTATCATATTCTGGGCTTTCTTTTGATGCAATAGCTTTCTGTACTGATTTAATTTTCTCACTCTATATTTATCTGTTATATTTTCTATTTCCTCATTTAATATTAGAAGGTTGTATGTCTCTGGAAATTTATCCAATTATTCTTTTATTAAATTTAGTTACATATAGTTGTTCATAACAGCTTCTTATGATCCTTTGTATTTCTTTAATATTATCTGAAATGTCTCTTTTTTACCTCTGATTTTATTTGAGTGTTCTCCCTTTTTACTTCAGTATTCTTGCTAAAAGTTCATCAATTTTCTTTTTTCTTTTCAAATACCAATTCTTTTTTTATGTTTTGAATTGCTTCTCAGTCTCTATTGCATTTATTTCTGTGCTGAGGTTTATTATTTTCTTCTATTAATTTTGATTTTATTATTTCTTGCTTTTACAGAAGTGAGGGTTATCATTTAGTTACAATTTTAGGTTAAACTTAAGAACTAATCAATATTAAATTAATTTTTGTTTTTACTTCTACCAGCAGTTCAAGGTGTACTAAAGATAAAAAAAATCAATCATCCAAAGTTCAAAGTCTTAGTACGTAATTGGTGAGGAGCTTGCACTTTGGTTTACAAAATCTTTAGATTCTTAGCTTTCAACTGCATTTTCAAAGAGCCCAGCAATGGATCTCTTCATCATCCTGGTGATTTGTCTTTCTTGTCTGATTCTTCTTTCTCTGTGGAACCGAAGCTATGCCAAAGGGAAGCTTCCACCTGGCCCAACTCCTCTCCCCGTTATTGGAAATATTCTACAGTTAAATAGTAAGAACATCAGCAAATCCATAAGCATGGTAAGTATGACTAATTTTCCTTTAGTTTTCTGCAGTGAGTAAGTCAGATATCCCCATAACTAAGCAATATATGTCCCCAGATACCAAGTTTTAAAGAGATGCCTTTATAGAGATGTGTCCATTAGACACCCAGATATGCCTTTATAATGTAGACATATAGAAGAACATGCAATTGGTACATCCAAAAGAAATGAAGAAATCAGCAAGTTTGAGGCAAATAAGTGTTTACTCCAGAATGGATGTTTCAACTGGAAAGCAATTATAGACTGTATCACCTAAGAGAAATGTTGGAGATAAATGCTTGGTGCCACAAAGTGAAACTAGCACTCAGGCAAAAGTTTTCTCAGCAAGGCAATTTACTTCTTCAGAGGGGTGCTGCCTGCATCAATCACGATCACAAGAGTATAGTGAACAAAGGAGAGAAAGAGGTTTTATCTCTTCCACGTAGTCTCTACCTCTGTGTCACTCACCCCATGGACTACGGTCAGACCACACAATCTAAGCTGACCTGATTAGCTATTTGTGAATATTTTCTTAAATAAGGAAGGGAAGGGAGATGTGAATTGCAGTGGTTTTGGTGGGCCATGAAGTTTCAAAGGGTGGAATGGGTGCAGAGTGGGTAACTAAGTAAACAGAGGTGAGTTATTGATTAGAGCTGACAGGAAAGTAACTGCGGGCAAGGAGGCATGGAGAACAAGAAAGTTGAGTTTGAGAACAAAGAACAAGGAAGTTAACAGGCTAAACCTTTGAAGAGAAATTCATTTTATGCAAGGAATATGGGGGCTTCCATTTATATAGGAACTCGTTTCAATTATATAAATTGTCAGATTTCTTCATTGGTAGATTAAGCAAATAATGCATCATCAGTCATTAGTACAAGAGTGCATTTGCATATTTGAATCAGATGTAACTTATATACAAAGTTTTCTTGTATTGTATATTGTTGAGAGCCCAGTTATTTGTGAAGAAAATGTTTTTCACAATTCCTTATTGACGTCAAAGTTTATCAGCAGTTCAACACGGCAGTAGTTGCTCAAGATGTGAGTCATTCCTGCCACCAGTGGAACATTACTAAGGTCATTGATCCATGTTATGATTGTTGACATTGCCAGGAGCAGAAATTCTTTGTCAATATTGTAATCCAGGTTGCTTTAACTCTTCTTTGGTAAATGCTAGTGAAAATGGAACAGCTTTTAGTTTTCTAAATAAGCACCGATTTACAGTGTCACAGCACCACGTTTTCATAAAGCATATATGAATTGAAATCAAGGGAATTACTAAGGGTTCAGATCTTTCATATTTCATACTGTAGTTCTCAATAAATGAGTAACTTCTCTACTCCAAGTTGTTTACATAGCAGTTGCTCTCTAAAGCCTGAAGAATGATGTGGAATCTGTCTTTCTCTTAAGAAAGCCAGTTACTGGAATACTGCTTCTGGAAGCTCATTCTTCCTATGCCTTGGCTTTGAATTGAAAGAGATTGTGTCAGCGCCCCAGCTCATCTATTGATTATTTAAATTCACAGATTTAAGCAGGATTAAAACCTCTCTTCGCTTTAATTTCCATTTCTTGAAGATGTAAATAAGAAAGATTTTGCACAGGTTACTTAAGTACACCACATTTTCTATAAGTAATTAAATACCTCCTTGCATGGTGCATGTGAGTTTCAATGGCAAAAGAAAATTTAAAGTGACCCCATCATTAAGGAACTTACAGTTTAGAGGGTAGGAATATATTTATGAAACAACAATGCAAGTAAAGGTATGATTACAAACTGTGTAACAGGGACATGGTAGAAAGAGACCATGTAATTTCAAGGGACTAACCAGTTAGAGGAGAATTCAGGCATTCAGCAAAGGGTTCTCTGAGTAATTGAAGTTGGAGCTGATAATCGTAAGAATGATTAGGAATTAAACATATCAAATATCAACAAAACCCAATTTCACATGTTTTTAATCTGGGGGAGAATTGCTTCTGTTGATGAAAAGAGTCAAACTGCAAAATACTTGAAGAGATTTATTCTGAGCAAATGTGAGTGACTATGACGCATGACACAGCCGTCAGGAGATCCCGAGAATATGTGCCCATGGTGGTCAGGGCACAGTTTGGTTTTATACATTTATACGTTTGAGTATGTACACATGAGACTCCTGTCAATACATTTAAGATATACATTGGTTTGGCCCAGAAAGGTGGGATAACTCGAAGCAGTGGGAGAGGGGTTGCTTCCGTGATATCCAGAGTTTAAAATTTTGTGATTGACGATTGGGTGAAAGAGTTATTGTTAATAGAGAGGAATGTCTGGTTTATGATAAGAGTTGTGGGGACCAAGGTTTTATCATGCAGATGAAGCTTCCAGGCAGCAGTCTTCAGAGAGAATAGATGGTAATTGTTTCTTATCAGAGTTAAGGTCTGCCTTAATGTTAAATGTTGGTCAGCTTTTGCTGAATTGCAAAAGGGAAGAGGGCATAATGAGGCATGTTCAATGCCCCCTTCCCATGATGGCATGAATCAGTTTTTCAGGTTAAATTTGGAGGGACCTGGCCTAGAGAGGAAGTCTGTTTAAATTGCTGGTGGTAAGGGAGTGGGGCCAGCTGGCGGTGAGAGGGGTGCTTTGAATTTTATTTTTGGTTTACACTTCTCTCCCTAAGACCCTGAAAAGAGGACAAAAGTGTTTGTAGTTCAGAGACTAAGTAAGAATATGGTACAAGCTGAGAGTAGAGAGGGATGCAGGGGACAAGATATGCAGGCCTTGCAAGGATGTAAAAAACACTTGTTTTTATCATAAGATCAATATGGGCCGAGCCTGGTGGCTCACACCTGTAATCCCAGCACTTTGGGAAGTGGAGGCAGGAGGATCACCTGAGGTCGGGAGTTCGAGACCAGCCTGACCAACATGGAGAAACCCCGTCTCCACTAACAGTAAAAAATTAGCAGGGCATGGTGGCACATGCCTGTAATCCCAGCTACTTGGGAGACTGAGACAGGAGAATCACTTGAACTCGGGCGGTGGAGGTTGCGGTGAGCAGAGATCCTACCATTGCAGTCTAGCCTGGGCAATAAGAGTGAAACTCCGTCTCAAAAAAAAAGGAAAGAAAAAAAGAGCAATGTGATACCATTAACATGCTTAAAGGACAGTCAGGTTAACATCTTCCTTGTGAAAAGGTCACTATAGTTTGTAGAATGAATTTTTAGGTTGGCAAAAAAAGTTCTACACTAGAAAAGTTGAAATATTGTAAGTCCTATATCATTTAGGATACCACATAAGCTGATATTACAGAAAGATGATGCTGAAAGAAGATAGGAGATTATTTCTATCTCACACAAGAAACTCTAGGTGCTCGCTGTCAGCTTGCCTCTCCTCCATGATGCCATTAAGAGAACCAGTTTTGTTTTTTTTTAAATCTTTGTAGTTCTAGTATCTTCTGCCTCTAGACTATTTTTCTCATTTGCATGGTCATAGTAGGGGCATCTCCATACTATTATTTCAACCCATGGGTAGGGGCAGAAATGAAGGGGAAGCAATTGTCTGTTATGCACAAATGTCGAATTTTATCACAACACTGTGCTTACGTGAGTTCATGGAAACTGAGTCACATGGCTGCATCTAGCTTTGAGTGAAGCTGGGAAATATGTATGACCACATTGCTATGTTATCATGCATTATAAAAATATGGCAGTATCTCGTGCTAAAAGTAAATTTATCAAGAATGAACAATGATGGACAATTATTAGACTACACATGAGGCAAAGTAGATGGACTTCCCTTAACCCAAAGAAGAAACACAGAATTTACTGTAATTGTAAGAAGATAGGAGAAAGTTGGTACAATTATTAATTTGGCATAAAAATTTAATAAAATAATAGGAACAAAATGTATAATATAGCCCCTGTGATATAGTAGGGGCTGAACAAGAAATAAATATTGAAGCTGATACTAACACTAATAGAATTGTTACTAATAAAGTGATGATAATTACTATTCAAATACTTTCTTCTTATCAAATAATTGATTCTAAAGAATTAAATTTTATATACTTGGTGGAGAAGTATTAAAACATCTTTCTGGCAAGTTTAAAAATGTTTCCCTAAGCTATCTACATTTTATTTTTGAAATTTACACTTTATTTGCATCTGCTATTCTTTTTGCAGCTAGCAAAAGATTATGGCCCTGTGCTCACTGTTTATTTTGGCATGAAGCCAACTGTGGTGTTACATGGATACGAAGCAATTAAGGAAGCACTGATTGATCAGGGAGAAGTATTTTCTGGCCGAGGGAGTTTTCCAGTGGCAGAAAAAATTACCCAAGGATTCGGTATGCTTCCCTTTGGGGTATGTGTGTGGGTCTGTAAGTTGTAAAAATTTGAAAAATTTGAAGAAATTGAGAAATCGTAAGTATTAAAAAAATTTATGAAACACACTTTTCGTATTTTCTACCTGAGGCTAAGAATAATTTTTCTATAAAGGATCATTAATCTATATTTAAAATCCGTGAAAGTGACACAATGTCCCTGTTAAACATTATATTCATGATAACAAGCCATCTAGCCACTAATTTTTCACGAATTTGTTACAAAGAGAAGTTCATCATAAATTATGGTCAGTTGAAAAAATAGAAAAGCAATAGAGAGATGAGAGAGAGAAGGAATATTACTTAGTTATCTTATTCACCAAATATTTTGCTGCCGGGTCTTAGTCATGGATACCCAGAGATTATTTTAGGAAGCTTGAATAGTGTGCATGGAACCACATGAGTTTGGAATATTTCTATCCTCACCTTCAAATATGATTCTAAAAAAGCATGAGCAATATTAGAATACAACAGAAGACAAAGCATAAAGCAAACGTATGTTCTGAAAACATCATGGAGAAACATGATCAGAGTATGAGTATGTATCAGAATTGATATTAGAAAAAGTTTTTTTGATTAAGTGCTGGAAATTTCTTTTATTTGTTTTTGGAGCTAGCCTTAAACTATCAAGTCTTCTGGTGGATCACAGGGTTCTGGCAAACAGAGATATGACCTGAACGGGGTTCTGACTTCTTCTGCACTGTTTTCTTTTTTTTTTTCTTTTTTTTTTTTTTAATCATGTCAGCCCCTTTATTTATTTATTTATTTTTAAATTTATTTATTTATTTTTTTATTATTATTATACTTTAAGTTCTAGGGTACATGTGCATAACGTACAGGTTTGTTACATATGTATACTTGTGCCATGTTGGTGTGCTGCACCCATCAACTCATCATTTACATCAGGTATAACTCCCAATGCAATCCCTCCCGCCTCCCCCCTCCCCATGATAGGCCCCGGTGTGTGATGTTCCCCTTCCCGAGTCCAAGTGATCTCGTTGTTCAGTTCCCACCTATGAGTGAGAACATGCGGTGTTTGGTTTTCTGTTCCTGTGATAGTTTGCTAAGAGTGATGGTTTCCAGCTACATCCATGTCCCTACAAAGGACACAAACTCATCCTTTTTTATGGCTGCATAGTATTCCATGGTGTATATGTGCCACATTTTCTTAATCCAGTCTGTCACTGATGGACATTTGGGTTGATTCCAAGTCTTTGCTATTGTGAATAGTGCCGCAATAAACATACGTGTGAATGTGTCTTTATAGCAGCATGATTTATAATCCTTTGGGTATATACCCAGTAATGGGATGGCTGGGTCATATGGTACATCTAGTTCTAGATCCTTGAGGAATCGCCATACGGTTTTCCATAATGGTTGAAGTAGTTTACAATCCCACCAACAGTGTAGAAGTGTTCCTATTTCTCCACATCCTCTCCAGCACCTGTTGTTTCCTGACTTTTTAATGATTGCCATTCTAACTGGTGTGAGATGGTATCTCATTGTGGTTTTGATTTGCATTTGTCTGATGGCCAGTGATGATGAGCATTTTTTCATGTGTCTGTTGGCTGTATGAATGTCTTCTTATGAGAAATGTCTGTTCATATCCTTTGCCCACTTTTTGATGGGGTGGTTTGTTTTTTTCTTGTAAATTTGATTGAGTTCTTTGTAGGTTCTGGATATTAGCCCTTTGTCAGATGAGTAGATTGCAAAAATTTTCTCCTATTCTGTAGGTTGCCTGTTCACTCTGATGGTAGTTTCTTTTGCTGTGCAGAAGCTCTTTAGTTTAATGAGATCCCATTTGTGAATTTTGGCTTTTGCTGCCATTGCTTTTGGTGTTTTAGACATGAAGTCTTTGCCCATGCCTATGTCCTGAATGGTACTACCTAGGTTTTCTTCGAGGGTTTTTATGGTTTTAGGTCTAACATTTAAGTCTCTAATCCATCTTGAATTAATTTTCGTATAAGGAGTAAGGAAAAGATCCAGTTTCAGCTTTCTACTTATGACTAGCCATTTTTCCCAGCACCATTTATTAAATAGGGAATCCTTTCCCCATTTCTTGTTACTCTCAGATTTGTCAAAGATCAGATGGCTGTAGATGTGTGGTATTATTTCTGAGGGCTCTGTTCTGTTCCATTGGTCTATATCTCTGTTTTGGTACCAGTAGCATGCTGTTTTGGTTACTGTAGCCTTGTAGTATAGTTTGAAGTCAGGTAGCGTGATGCCTCCAGCTTTGTTCTTTTGACTTAGGATTGTCTTGCAGATATGGGTTCTTCTGCACTGTTTTCTAAGAGGCTCCCTGGAAATGTTTCCTATGAGCCTATTTTTTCCCCTTGATCTGGTCTTGACTCTGGCAGCCTAATATTGAACTTCTTTGATGTTTCCTTCCATATTTCATGGGTAAGATTTAACAAATAGAGGGGAAATGTTGAAATGAGACTAGCTGTCTGTTTAATGACTGTACCCCTTATCTGAGAAATGATTATCAGGAGATATCTTCCAATGAAAAAGTGCTGTCTCACATTCTCCTGATAATTCCCTCCTCTTGTTATTTCTCTTAAAATTAACTTACAATTTGAAAAGCCAGCCCTGAAAATTTAAGCTATGACCAGGACTCACCATGTTTATTGCTGCAGGATCATGAGCAAGCATTTTGCCTTTATGATTTTTAGCATCCCGTAAAATGGGACAAAGCCTTCAGTTTACAGAATTATTCTGAGGTTTGGTGCAGCTGGTGGATTAAGAATAGTTTAGCAATATGCAAAATTAAGAATCCTGACAGTTAAATAGTAGTTTGGGTTCAAAGAGGAGGCAGGTGTGATGAAGGGCTCAATGTGAATCACTGAAGCTGACACCATTATATTTACATCCTGCTGAAATGTCAATATCATCTCCTGAGATGAGAACTGTCAGCTCGTATTCATGACAATGAAGAATATTTTCTCTCTCTGTTTTTTCTTTTGTGTTGATAGGAGTTATTTTTAGCAATGGAGAAAGATGGAAGCAAATTCGGCGTTTCTCTCTCATGGTTTTGAGGAATATGGGAATGGGGAAGAAAACAATTGAAGACCGAATTCAAGAGGAAGCCTTGTGTCTGGTGGAAGCATTAAAAAAAACCAATGGTGTTTATTTCTTCATATAATTAACACTAATAGTTTGGGTAGAACAAATGGTATTGTAAATAGACTACAAAATATTATGATGGCTGAAGTATCATAGTTTACTTTTTGCTCACATAACAGAATTAGGAGGTGAAGTGTTTGGAATAACAGTCTTTTTAGGTACCAGGTTAATTGGGCTTTGATATCTTCAGCAAATGTCTTTCAATATCATCAATGATTCGTATCTCTGTGTGATACAGGAAGGAGAAAAGAGCAAGTTAAAAAGCAAATACTTTAGGCCAGGCATAGAAGTGGCACACGTAACGTCTCTCATGTGTGCCACTTAGTAACAGGGCCACACTTAACTGCCAGAGAAGCTGGAAAATGTGGTTTACTCTGTGCACAGGAAGAAAAGAACACGGACTTTGGCAATTAGCTATCAGTCTTGGCCACATATGCTTAAAAAATTAGGTCACTTTTCTAGTAAAGTGTTTAAGAACAATACAGGGGTTGCCAACTACCACCAAAGTGTGGGGCTGCCATCCGCCCCTCGTAATAGAGTGTGGATATGAAGAGATGGTACTGCAACAGCATAGATCTCTGCGGTGCGTAGATGTGTGTGTGCACTTGCAGGGCTGGGAGAGGAAGTGGAAGAGAAAGGTCCAGGCAGGCAAGCAAGGGGTAAGATCATAAGATATATGTGGTTTTATCATGTCATGTATTGAATGAATATTTTTGTGTGTTTAACTTTTAAATGTTTTTCAAGAACAGTATTAGCTGGATAGTACAGTAGTCCTTTATTTTGGACACACCAGGGTTTATTTAACCCTCTGTTTTGGCCAGATAGGTTGATTCTAGTTTTTCCTGCTCTTAATATACGAAAGTGCAACCCATATGAATTATTGTAAATCTCTGACTACTTTCTTTGAATCAAATTTGGAAATAGAATTAGTCAAGCAATGAATATTGAATTTTGGCACATATTATCTGTGAAATTATTTGTATCCTTAATTTGTATTGAAGCAGAACTTGTTATTAACTTGTTCAACTTTTCCTGTGGTGACTATTACCTTCTCTCAACTCCCTGACCTTTAGTCATCCAAAATCTACTTGATTCCACTTTGTTGTAGGGACCTCACACTCTTGGGGAAGCCCATTTCATCACTAATAACACTAACAGTTTTAAGTTATTTCCACAGGTTGAGGAGAGCTAATTTACATCATAACTTCTAATTTTTGATCTGAGCTTGCATTGTCTTTCTAGAGTTGTGGTGTTGTCACCACACAGAGGCAGGAGGGACCTACCTATCATCCAAAATCTGGTTTAGATGATTACAATAGGGATGCCACACAAACACCAATAGGATATGAAAGGTTTATTACTCACATAATGTTGCTTTCAATGAAGATCAGGCTGACACCCAACCAGGTCCAAAATGACACTGAAAGAGCAGCAGGAGGATAGTGGCATGAGGTTTTCATGGCAATTAGGGTTTAGGGCTGGGTTGAAGTTTCCTGTGTGCAGGTCAGGGCTTGGGTGGCTTAAACTGTCTATTTGTGCTAACAGAGGGAACTGTTACGTACTTTTTTTTTTTTTTTTTTTTTAGGCATTTGAAGTTTATAGTAGTGGTGGCATGTCCAGGTAGTTTCTATTACGGAAACATCTTAGAAATCAATCATTTCCAATTATTTTAAGCAGTCAATTTTAGATTTATATGAAAATTGTGTATTAACTTCTGACTGGCATTGTTTGTAGCATCTCCCTGTGATCCCACTTTTCTTCTGGGTTGTGTTCCCTGTAATGTCATCAGCTCCATCATTTTCCAGAATCGTTTTGATTACAGGGATCAGAAATTTCTAACCTTGATGAAGTATTTTAATGAAAACTTTGAAACTGTGAGCACCCCCTGGATACAGGTAAGGCCAAGGTTCTTTTTAGAATGTGTAATAGTTTTCAAGCTCATCTATAGCTCATGCCTACCCCATCTCTCTGCCCTATTTAAAAATGTCCAAAGCAATGCTTATCAAACTATCATTTGCAACACATTAGTGAGTTATCAAATCAATCTAATGTGATGCAATAAAATTGAAAACATGAAGTAAGGTAGAATAGAAAAAAATACATAATCTCAGAGTGCTACATTTATAGCAAGATTTGTTTGGATGAAACTTTTTTGTTGTTTTTTTAAGATCCTCAGATATAGAGGGTAGTGATTTAAGATGTATTTCTTATTAAAGTACACTGTCAGAAAATGTCAGTAACCTATGTTTTACAATCACTAACAACTAAAATTCTATACTGATCATAAGTTCCTGATGTGACCTACCTTCAAAGCACCCTAGAGAAAAAATAATCTAATGTCTCTTATTTACTGGAATGGGAAACTGATCCAGAGCTATTAGGCATATTTTTCAAAATAGCCTAGCTAAGACAATGAACATCAAAATCTGGAATCTAGAATTCCTGATTCCTGATTCTGTATCTAGTTTGATTTGAGCTACAAGCCTGAATATATTATGTTGATGCCTTCCAAGGGTATTAGGTCATTAGGGTGTTGTCTAAATTAAAGCATGTTCTGTAAGCTCTAGGACTAGCAAAAACATGAGTCAGGAAAATATGCACATTCTTTGGGGTGGAATATTTTAATTATATATATATGTATATGTGTGTGTTTGTGTTTTTTATACATATGTATACGCTAAGTGATTTGGGCACTTTCTTAATCTTTCAGATGTACTGTTTCTTCATTACCACAAATGAGTATGAGTCTTCAAAATTTTTAGACTATCCCCTGGTAAAACATATATTGTGTATACTGGTGCAAACACAGGGTATTAGCTCCGAGATCACTAGTTTGGTGTCTTCAAATTGTTGATTAACCTTATGAACTTCAATTTCCTTATCTAAAGAGAGGTGACAACAGGGGTAATTTCCTGACTTCCTTCAGAGAGTTATGGTTAGGAAATCAATGTGATTGGCCTTGAAGTTGCTTTGTAACCTGTGCATACTGTCTCTGCCTACTTTTTCAGTGCTCTCTCCTTCAAATTCAGAATGCATTCCTGTGCAGGAAGCATGTCTATTCATCTTTATCTACTTAGCATATAACCAGTGTCTGATAAATGATAAGGACCAGTGTTTGGTGAATGAATTAATGATGGATTCTTCCTCCTTTCAGCTCTACAATGCTTTCCCCTTTTTACGAGTTCTCCCAGGAAGTCATAATGTGTTATTTAAAAATTATGCTCTCCAAAGAAGTTTTATTTTGGAGAAAGTAAAAGAACATCAGGAGTCTCTGGACATCAATAACCCTCGAGACTTTATTGACTATTTTCTGATTCGAATGGAAAAGGTACAATGTAATCCTGATTTGCTACTTTATCTTTGTGGGTGTTGTGACTCATTGATATGCTTTGATTTTCCTGGTGAAACTGAGATATGAAAACAAATGCTGTATCCTAAAGTGTATTAATTGTTTATGCAACATATTACCTGTGTAAGCCATATTGCATGTCTCTGGATATTTCTAAGTTCTCACCCTAAGAGACTTAGGTTTTATGTTTACCATGTTAAAGCTGATTCCTTATCTGGGGGCTGATCAAAACATGCAAACACACACATGCACACATTCATTCAAGACTGATGATAACATATCATGGTTCCGTGAAGAGAAGATGTAACAAATGAGGGAACACAGGAATGGATAGAAACCCAGACAGGCTTACTTTTGGGCAATCTCTAAGATATATTCATTTACAGATGAGGTAGGTTTGAGAAACTCTGACTTAGTTAAACAGGGAGGAGAAAATAGATCCAGGAGATGATGAGTACAGTAATCAAGTTTGTGAAATTTTCAAAGAGGCTCTAATGATTGTAATTGAAGAGCAGTCTTGGGTGTAATGACTGATGGAGTTGTAAATACTGCTGTAGTTTGGGTGTAATTAGTTCAAGAAACTTGAATGAAAAATTAGATATGATGAAATAGACAATAGATGCTAGAGTTGACAGTGATTAGCAGTGATAACTTAATTAAAAGTATGTTTAAAAAATTACAAAGGAACTGACTGGCTCTAGTGGGTTAGAAATTGAAGATTCAGAAAGTACTTGAATGTTTGTGAGTCCGATGCTATTTTGAATTTGAAGCAATTCTAACAGTTTACCTAATATTATCTTCACCCATAGCACACTCTAAAGTCTGGCTTAATTAGCCAGGTACTGATGTTGTACTGAATAGTATAGTGTTACTTGAAAAGCTTTTTGTTAAGTAATTGTAACATGTCATTGCTAGGAAAAACACAATAAAGAGTCTGAATTTACCATGGACAACTTGGTTGCTACTATATGGGATATGTTTAGTGCAGGAACAGAGACAACAAGCACCACAATGAGATATGGACTGTTGCTCCTGCTGAAGCACCCTGAGATCTCAGGTATGAACAGATGATGGGCAGGATCAAATTTCAGGTAGAAGTGGACAGAAAATACTGATAACCACCCCACCATTTACCTGCCAACACAAGGTACAACAAAATTTCTCATCATTAGTACATCTACCTACCACTGGGTGGATTCAATTCAAATTAGTTCCTAGTATAAAAGGAGAATAAAATGTTTAAATAATGATAGAGATTTGAAGAGCAGAGGCCATTATTCTCCCTGCGATGGTATAGGATTCTTGATTTAGTTTGGAACAGATGCAGCAGTGTGGCATTGTTATTTTGAACAATGAGCTGTAGACTTCAATAGCGGTGCCTTTGAATTCTGATTCTACTAATAGGTGGCTTGCTTGACCTGCAGACACATGATTACTTTTCATATCTGTGGTCCCTTATCTGTTCAAGGGGGATAATATGGGAAAGACCACATATTCCCTGAGCATCCTTAGGAAACTATTTACTTCTCTGGACTTGTTTCTTTGTAAGGTACATGAAATTATACCTACCACATAGAAGTTTTTTGAAGAATTATAAAGTAATATAATGAAGAGTGCAGTGTGTCTGTCCTATATTATGAATACCTTCTGAATAAATTTTAACTTGTTAAGTTTTTGTGCTGAATCAAGTTAATATCTCATTTCCTGAACTGCACTGTGTACTTCTTAGATTACTGAAACTTAAATATTTAAGATAAAATTGAAATACACAAAATGGTTAAACTACAAGGTCTTCAGTGATTCTTCAGGATCCCAGATCTCTGAGTCTGTCAAGAAAAAGTACACAGAGTAGGGAATCAAAGTTGAGGATTGAATGTCATGGTGCAATTGTATTTCATACCTGCATACTTGTGTCTAATGATCTTTCAATTTGCCCAAGAAATGTAAACTGTGTGTCCTTTTTTTTTCTCTTACGGAGGTAGTGACACATAATTTTCCATCATTGTCCCATCTCCAACTACAATGGGACAATGATGAAGGGAACCTACAAATGGTACTTCAAGTTTTTTTCACTTCTCATAAATTCTGACTCCTGCCTTGCCAGCTAAAGTGCGGGAAGAAATTGATCATGTGGTCGGCAAAAACCGAAGTGTCTGCATGCAGGACAGAAGCCGGATGCCCTACACGGATGCCGTGGTGCATGAGATCCAGAGATATATTGACCTCATCCCCACCAATGTGCCCCATGCAGTGACTCAAGACATTCGGTTTAGAGAATACCTTATTCCAAAGGTGAGAGATATTATGTCTATACCCTTCCTTAGGTGTCTTAGGCAATCAAATATCATAGCAGTAGAACTGTAGATTGCCTAATCTTCTACAGGTATGGCATAGTCATAACTCAGGCATCCTACCCTGTAACCACATACTTCTTTCCTTCTAGTTTTTGATACAAGTTTCTAAATGTGATAGTGCCTAGACTCCCACAGGATTTTCCATGCTTTGATAGCTCCACACTCTGCCTGTCCATTAGTCCAGTGTGCTATCCTGTCCCTTCCTTTCAATTTTATGTTTTATTACTCTTACCAATTAACGTGTATCCTGTATCCCACCCCTTCTCTACTGTCCCTATGACTTACTTGTGAAAAGTCCAACATAAAAGTCTCCTTCCTCCCTGCCTGATTATTGGCTACTGAGCTGTGCTGGAAAAGACCATGCAGCCCAGCAAGTTGATATTGTTATCATCAATGCCAAATGTGGTGGTTTAATTTTCATCAATGCCAAAAGTATTGTCAATCTTACCCAACAATCCTGTTTTATAATCTAACTCAACTTGCTTCACCATACTCCACAATGACTTTCAACCTTGAACTCTTCTCAACCTTTCATTATCTTACTTTTAATAGGTGACCTGCTCTTCCATCTCACAGAAAAATTAGTCACTGGAAGTGGACTCCTCTAATGCTTTCCATTAGATTTACATACTTGGCTACATTTACAACCTTTGATTCTCTTTCATGTCAGTTACTGTGACTGATGGGCTTTCTTTTGTTCCACTATAAGCTGTTTTAACTGTGGCATGGATCCCTTCTCTCTTACTTTTTCAATTATCTTTCTTAAATAATTATTTCTTCTTCCTTCCTCGTCATCTTCTTCCTTCTTCCTGGCTCCTTTTTATCAGCCTGTGAGCATGATCAATTCTCTTTTATTTATGATTGACACCTAATAATTGTTCATATTTTTGGAGAACAACATGATGTTTAGAAACATGTATGAGTTGTGTAATGATTAAATCAGGGTAATTAGTATCTCGATCACCTTGAACATTTATTATTTATTTGTGATGAGAGTGTTCAAGAACCTCTCTATTAGCATTTTGAAATCCATTTGTATTAGTCTGTTTTCATGCTGCTGATAAAGACATACCTGAGACTGGGCAATTTATAAAAGAAAGAGGTTTATTGGACTTACAATTCCACATTGCTGGAGAGGCCTCACAAACATGGTGGAAGGCAAGGAGGAGCAAGTTACATCTTACATGGATGGCAGTAGGCAAAGAGGAAGCTTGTGCAGAGAATCTCGTTTTTAAAACCATGAGATATGAGACCCACTCACTATCACAAGAACAACATGGGAAAGACCTACCCCCAGGATTCAATCATTGTCCACTGGGTCCCTCCCATGAAACGTGGGAATTGTGGGAGCTACAAGGTGAGATTTTGATGGGGATACAGAGCCAAACCATATCATTCTGCCCCTCGCCCCTCCCAAATCTCATGTCTTCACATTTCAAAAGCAATCATGCCTTCCCAACTGTGCCACAAAGTCTTAACTCATTTCAGTATTAACTCAGGAGTCCACAATCCAAAATCTCATAAGAGATAAGGCAAGTCCCTTTACCTATGAACTTGTAAAATCAAAAGCAAGTTAGTTACAGCCTAGATACAATGGGGGTACAGGCCCTGGGCAAATACAGCCATTCCAAATGGGAGAAATGGCCAAAACAAAAGGGCTTCAGGCCTCACACTAGTCTGAAATCCAGTAGGGCAGTCAAATCTTAAGGCTCCAAAATGATCTCCTTTGACTCCATGTGTCACATCCCAGTCATGCTGATTCAAAACATAGGTTCCCATAGTCTTGGGCAGCTCTGCCCCTGTAGTTTCTCAGGGTGCAGTCTCCCTCCCAGCTGCCTTCATGGGCTGGTGTTGAGTTTCTCCAGTTTTTCCAGGCACATGGTGCATGCTGTCAGTGTATCTACCATTCTGGAGTCTGAAAGATGGTGACCGTTTTCTCACAGCTCCACTAGCTGGTGCCCCAGTAGGGGCTCTGTATAGGGACTCCCACCCCACATCTGCCTTCTGCACTGCCCTAGTAGAAGTTCTGGCTAAACACCCTTTGGAAGTCTCCAAAGCTTGAGGCTTGCACCCTCTGAAGCCATAGCCAAAGTTCTATGTTGACCCCTTTCAGCCACATGTGGGATGCAGGACATCAAGACCCTAGGCTGCACATAGCATTGAGACCCTGGGCCCAGCCCATGAAATCACTTTTTCCTTCTAGCCCTTCAGGCCTGTGATGGGAGGGCTACCACAAAGATCTCTGACATGCCCTGGAGACATTTTCCCCATTTTCTTGGTGATTAACATTCTTCTCCTTGTTACTTATGCAAATTTCTGCAGCCAGCTTGAATTTCTCCCCAGAAATGGGATTTTCTTTTCTATTGCATTGTCAGGCTGCAAATTTTTGAAACTTTTTCCATTTGCATTTGAAACTGAATGCCTTTAACGGCACCCAAGTCACTTTTTTTTTTGAGATGGACTCTCGCTATATCACCTAGGCTGGAGTACAATGACATGATCTCAGCTCACTGCAACCTCTGCCTTTTGGGTTCAAGCTACTCTCCTGGCTCAGCCTCCCGAGTAGATGGGATTACAGGCATGCACCACCATGCCTGGCTAATTGTTGGTCAGGCTGATCTTGGACTTCCAACCTCAGGTGATCCACCTCGGCCTCTCAAAGTGATAGGATTACAGGCATGAGCCACCACACTGGGCCTACTTGTATTTTGTTAAGATTTTTTGCATCTATGTTCTTCAGAGACAATGGCCTGCAGTTTTCTTTTCTTGTTTTGTCTTTGATATTAGGGGAATCATGACCTCATAAAATGAATATGGAAGGATTTCCCCCTTTACAATTTTTCAGAAGAATTTCTAAAGAATTTTTCTTGGTATATTTTTAAATGTTCGGTAGAATTCAGCAGTGAAGCCAAAAATAATAGTCTTTGGCTTTTCGTTGATGGGAGATTTTTATTACTGATTTAATTTGTTATTTAATTATTATCATTTTCAGATTTTTTATTTCTTCATGATTCAATCTTGGTATATTATATGAGTCCAGAAATTTATCCATTCCTTCTAGATTTTCCAATTTGTAAGCATATATTTGTTCATAATAGTCTCTAATGATCCTTTGCATTTCTGTGGTCCAGTTGTAATGGCCTCTTTTTCATCTCTCGTTTTACTTATTTTGGTCTTCTCTCTTTCTTCATAGTCTAGCTAAGGGTTTGTCAGTTTTGTATATCATTTCAAGAAAACCAAAACTTTCTTTCATTGACTTCTTTGTATTTTAGTTTCTATATCTATTTCGTATTTTATTGATTTATTCTATAATATTTACAATTTTTGTCCTTCTACTTATTTTGGATTTGGTTTGTTTTTGGTTTTTATAGTTTCTTAAGTTTCAATGTTGGATTGTTAGTTGAGATTATCCTCTTTTTTGATGTAAAGGTTAATTGTTTTAAACTCCATTGTTAGTACTGATTCTACCGTATTTCATAGATTTTTGGTATGTTGTACTTCCATTATCATTAGTCGCAAGAAATTGTTAAATATTTCCTCTTAATTTGTTCATTACTTCATTGGATCTTTATAAGCATGTTAATTAATTTTTAGGTATTTGTATATTTTCTGTTCTTGATTGCTAGTTTTATTGTACTATTTTCAGAAAAAAATAGTTGATTTGATTTTAAGTTTAAAACTCTGTTAAAACTTGTTTGGTGACTTACCATACGATCTATCCTGGAGAATGTTTCATATGCTGTATAGAAGAATGTGTATTCTGTAGCTGTTGGGTGGACTGTACTGCGCATACCTGCTAAGTCAGGTCAAAAGAACAGTTTAACACCGCTGTTTGTTGTTTGATCTGTCTATTGTTGAAAATAGGGTATTACGTTCTCTACTATTATTGTTTTGAAGTCTATTTCTTCCTTTAGGTCTATTAATATTTGCTTCATATATTTAAGTGCTTTGATGTTGAGTTCATGTACATTTATAATTTTTATACCCACTTGAAGAAATTCCCCTTTATCGTTATATGATCACCTTCTTTGTCTGTTTATACAGGTTTTAATTTAAAGTCATCCCTTGGTATTCATGGGGAATTGGTTGCAGGACTCCTTGTAGATATTAAAATGCACATATACTCAAGTCCCATAGTCAGCCCTGCAGAATTCATGCATACAAAATGTTGGCCTTTCCTATCCATGGCTTTTGCATCCCATGAACACTGTATTTTGATCTGGTTTATCTTTTTTTTTTCAGGGCACAACAATCTTAACAGATCTGACTTCTGTCCTGTACGATGACAAGGAATTTCCCAATCCAGAGAAGTTTGACCCTGGCCACTTCCTGGACGAAAGTGGCAACTTTAAAAAGAGTGATTATTTCATGGCTTTTTCAGCAGGCAAGCAAGCTTTTTATGTGCACATCGGGGTCTCTGGGCTGAACAATTTGCCATTTGCATAAGGTCAGAGGCACCACTCCCAAAGACGGTTATTTCTCATGGGACTGGTGACTGCGTTCATAGATTCTGCTTCCTGGTCCGCTACGTAGGTCATTAAAAGTTCCTCCTAGAAGTCCAGTTCTAGTAAAACTTTTCTCATTTACCCTGAGAAGCCAGTTCACTCAATAAACTTCACTGAGTACCTTACATATGGCAATGCAATGCTCAGGTCAGGCATACAAATGTGAGTAAGTATTAGATCTTTTCTCTAAGAGAAAGGAAAACAAATGAAGAGGCAATGAAATTCCAAGATCACAAATGCTATGCTTGAGGTTTCTTTGGGAGTCCAGAGAAAGGGAGGGAGAGAGAGAGAACGTGAGCAAGAGAGAGAGAGAGAGAGCGCGCTTCAGATGATTTATTTGAGAGGGACAGGGGCAGAATAGTTGGAAAGTAAGTGAAATTTTCTTGCAATAAATCACATTTGAGTATCTTCCCTCAATTTTTGATAGTCCTGGAAAGAAACATTCAGCAGTGTCAATAAAGTTAATAAAAGAGAGTTTAATAAAGAGATGGTTTTGAGAGGTGTGGGCCAAACAAGGGGAGTAACAAAATGTGGGGAAGAACTCAGGACTAACATCAGCAAGAAGATGTTACAATCCTGGATCAAAAGATTCAAAAGAAGGAGAGTGTTGCTGGCACCTGAATAATGAGCAGATTCCTCATCAAGAGAAGCGTCTTTAGGTAGAGGGATGTTGGCACTGTTAAACTAGTCTGACAGAGTAGGATGGAGGGAACAAATACTCTGAACTTTTCAACATCTGAGCCTCTGAATGTATCCAGAACCCAGAAAGGACTACCTCCTGGTTTAATGCAGTTCTGAGAGGTCAGTTTCCTGGGAATAGAAAGGCACATGAGATAAACACAAAATGGATCTGGAAAGAGGAAGAAATGGAGAATATTCAGCACACTTCAAAGAAGTAGGAGGTGGATAGGAGGGTAGAAGACGTTTCCAACAGAAATAACTGAAACAGAGACAAAAATAAGAGATTTGTTCCTGTTTAATTATATAAGAAAATAAGTGTAGAGCAAGCCTTGATGTTGTGTTCTCAAGATTATGTGCATTGCTCAGAGATAATCTCAAAAAAGCCGTTGCTATGTGACTTCTTATCTCCTTTCATATTTTGGAGTCCACTGTTGCACCATGAGCCTGCTCAACATTTCTATTCATTTCACATGGCTTGCAGGCCAGCTTTTGTCCTGACAGTGGGTATTACTGTGTGCATTATCAGATCTAAGGGTTTACCTTAAGAGTTTGTACTCCAGTTTGTAAAACAGATGAATAATTTACAGTTCATGTGAAATGTAGTGTATTAGAAGCATTAATGAATATTGTGGAAAACTTGAGAGCGTGAATTGTATATCCTGATGTATCAAAGAAGATTGCATAGAATAAATAACATCTGAGCTGAATCTGAAAGAATATGGGGACTATTGGCAGGCAAAGCAGAGTAGGAGACCATTCCAGGTAGAAGAATACCTGGAATCTGAGAGGAATCTTGAAATTGCCAATCTCTTTGGGGAGTGGTGAATCATTAGTAATGGCTGGGGTGAGGGGAACTGGGTGGAAGATGTGGAAAGAAATGATGCCCTAAGAATTGCCTGTGGCCACTTGGTGACATTTCTTTTTATACCTGGCAATAATAAGCTCTTGACTATTTTTTTTAGAGCAGATATGTGGCAAGATTGATTATCCTTTAGAATCCAGATAAGGACAAATAAATCTATTTGTCAAGTCCAGGGTCAGAAGTATATGGAGAAGTAGATACAGTGTTGTGTATCATGCCAGTTGGGATAGATTGTGTGTGTGTGTGTGTGTGTGTAAAGATGTCACTGGCAAGCTGCAACACAGCAGTTCCAATGTGCATGGACAGAAAAGATTGTTTTCATATAGTACATTCACAGAAATATGTGCTAAAGAATAGAAAAGAAACCAGGTTTGGGTGTAAATAGAAAAAGTTGTAGGTTCATTAGTCATTCATTAATAGATTTCTTCATTCCACATTAATTTCAGCCTCCCTGTGTGCTAACTCAGCTAAAGAATTAAATGAGTAATGATCTTGTGTGTAATTTTTAGGAAAAAGAATTTGTGCTGGAGAAGGCCTGGCCCGCATGGAGCTGTTTTTAATCCTGACCACCATTTTGCAGAATTTTACCTTGAAACCTCTGGTTGATCCAAAGGATATTGACACCACCCCAGTTCACAAAGGCTTTGGCACTATACCACCCTTCTATGAGCTTTGTTTCATCCCAGTCTGATGAAGTGTCTGGCTGCTAGATTGCAGAGCAAGGCTGTTCAGTCCCATGTGAAAAATGCAGATGTTTCCTTGCCTGTGTGTCAACCATTATCTCCTCCTATCTTAATAGGAAGAAGGCCATCTCTGAGCCCTATCTCTTTTGATTGTATCCTTCCTTCAAAATCCATTCCAATTTTCCCTGTATGAAAGAAAATTTATTGTTTCATTTCCAATAAAATTATGTTTGTAACACAATCTTAAGATCATATGCTACATTTTATCTGTAGTCATATGAAATGGAAAGCACCCTATAAATGCCATATTTTGCTTTGCTACCACAAATGAGAAATCAGAAATTATTGCGTGAGATTTTAAAAAAATGTTGAAAGTATTAAAACATGAGCTTTATTAATCTCTCACTCCTATCTACCTGTCTAGGCAAATGATCTCTTGACAGATTAGCTTGTATACTTTCTTTTTTCCCCCAGTGGCTATTAAAATATAATTACATGTACATATATGCATGTGTTGGATATATATGTTGTATATGTGTTTATTTTAGCATGTATATGCATGTGTATAAATGCAGGGAGAAAAGAAAAGAAGGTCACTTTAGCCAAAGGGAATGACATGATATAAACTTGAATTAGCCAGTCTGTCCAAGGTTATCCATTCTTTTCTCCCCCAGTGGTTAGATACACACATACAGGGACACACACAGATGTACAGACATATTAAGGCAAAGAAAAGGGGAACATGTATTTGAATATACACAAACAGAAATATGTGTATATGTGTGTTTATGTGTATATGTAGAATATAGCTGTGATTTGGAGGAGACAGTTGTATAGTAACATATAGATATTTTAAAAAGCAACATAAAGAAATGTAGCTCATACTGTCCTATTTAATGGCTATTCCATATTTTCAGAATTATTTCCATCTTCAATGATGTTTAGATTATTTTTGAACTGTTGTTTACTACAAGTGCTGCTATCTGCATACATCTTATATTATTTCTTTAAGGTGGTTTTATAGATAAAAATGGCTGCACCATAATGTATATAATCTTTTACTTTTCATAAATACTGGAATATAGTTCACTAAAACTTATATATGTGTTTACTTTTCTAACATGAGTATAATGGAAAGACTATTTCCCCAAATCCGTGTAAATACTGAAGATTGAATTCTTTGATAATTTTAGCAATTTTGGGTTACCTTTCATGGAGTTTTCAAATAGTAAATCCTTTCATCTGCAAATAATGTTTCACTGTAACAACCAGAAGTTTTAAGAAATAGCACCTACTGCAAATCTTTGTCAATATCTGTTTCTGTCTCTGCTGTTTCCTCTCAGTTACCCATCTCTCTCTCACATAGACATGCAAATATGTAGTTTTACAGAAACTGATAAAAGTTGTAAAGATTCGTGGAGACAGCATAACAGTTTAGGAAATTCATTTGGCAAGCCTGATATTTTATGCAATTTATCTGTTGAAATGATTGCTGATTTGAAATCAGTAGCTGAAAGGCTGAAATTCTGGCTATAAAATTTCATTCAGAAACTTTAGAATTGGGAAATAATTTCTGGCAAATTCTCACTTAGAGGAAATTAAATGGAGTATAGAGCTTTTCAAGTGAGAAAGACCAAGTAAGCACTTTTATTTCAGTTGAAGCCTAAAGGCCATTATGAAGGTTTGCAACCAAGGATTAGAATAAACCTGCAGTTGAAAAGGCCTCATTATAAGGCCATAGTCTTGCTTTAAATAATCTACTCCTATACATTCTCTTATTTCTGCAGACATTTTTCGCTAGAGAAACGTAATGTTCCGCTCTCATAGAGCCTCAAAGTTAGTCAGAGGCGAGGGCTTAGGGCATTCTCAGATATTTCCTAAGCCTGTGTGGCCTTCTGTGTTCCAGAAATGTGTCACCACTCTTCAAAGCCTTCTATGAACATCTTATTTTTCAATTCCTTCTTTTAAGATTTTTAGTTAGCTAGCAGATTTACAAACTGCCCAGGTAGGTGTTAAAGGCATTCCCCAACACGCACATAGAGCCTCTTGCAAAGACTGGGAAATTTATTGGTTTCTGATGTCTAAGGAAATCTCTGTCCCATTAATAGTGGGGCATTAAGCTAATTGAACAATGACTTTATTAAGCTGACATAAGAAAGAAGAGAGACTTTACAGAATTATTTCAGAGAAACCACTAAAACACAAAGCAAACTGGAGTAAAAATGCCTTATTTAGGTCTTGAGAGTACAAATGTATAATTGAATAGAATTGCTTTGTCGGTGGTGAAACAGAATGGACAGAGGAAATGATTATCTTCATAGTTCACTGCAGCCTCAAACTTCTGGGCTCAAATGACTCTCCCACCTCAGCCTCTACCACACTTAAGTAATTTTTAATTGTTTTTCAGAGATGGGGTCTCTCTTTGTTGCCCAAGCTATTTTCCAACTCCTGGCCTGACACAATCCTCCCACCTGGCCTCCCAAAGTGCTGAGATTACAGGCAGGAGCATGCACGCACAGCAACATTTTCGCCTTGCAAAACTGAAAGTCTGTACCCATTAAACACTACCTCCCCATTCCCTCCTCCTCCCAGCCCCTGGAAACCACCATTATACTTTCTGTTTGGTGATTTTTTTTTTTTTCACTATTCTAGGTACCACATGGAAGAGGAATCATAAAATATTTGTCCCTTTGTGACTGGTTTATTGTACTTAGCATCATATCTTCAAGGTTCATCCATCCTCCATGTTGTAGCATGTATCCGACTTTTTTTTTTTTTCGTTTTTAAGGCTGAATATATTCCATTGTCTGTAGAAACCACATTTTGTTCATGCATTCATCTGCTGATGGACAAATGGGTTGCTTCCATTTTTTGGCTATTGTGAATAATATTGCAATGAACATGGGTGTGCAAATATCAGTTTGATGCTTTCAGTTTTTTGGGGTATATACACAGAAATGTAATTGCTATATCGTATGGACATTCTACTTTTAATTTTTTGAGAGACTCTGTCACACTGTTTTCCACCATAGGTTCACTACTTTACATTCCCACCATCAGAGTAGGAGAATTCTGATTCCTCCACGTCCGTACCCATGCTTGTTGTTTTCTGTGTTTTTTTTTTTTTTAAATTAAAAAAAAAATTCCTATAAAGGAACTTTAGAGAACTTTCTTTAAACACTATTTTATGGTAGGTTTGCTAGAGATAAATTATCTTTGTCTCCCTTCATATAAGAATGTCTTGAATTCCTCTTCATTTGTGAAGAATACTTTTTTAATAGATATAGAATGCTAGGCTGGCAGATTTTTTTTTTCCCAGCACTTAAAAACGTTCTGCTAATTCCTATTTCTCCACGGATGCTGATGACAAGTGCCCCGCTAGGTAAGGTGTAATTTTTCTCTGGCTGCTTTGAAAATTATTTGTTTTCCTTTTTGGAAAATTTCCCAGAAGCGTTCGGTGTGGATTTAAAAAAAATTTATCCAGATTGATGTTCACTATGATTCTTCAATCTGTAGGTTTATGTCTTTTTCCAAATTTGGGATATCTTCAGACAAAATTTCTCCTGGTACTTTTTCAGCCCTACATTTTCTTCTCTTCCGGCAGCACTCCATTTACATAATTTTTAGATCATTTATATAGTCCCATAGGTCTGTGAGGTTCTTCTCATTTCTTTTTATCTCTCTGGTCCATTTCTCTCTGTTTTTCATATTAGGTTATTTTTATTGTTCTGTCTTCCAGTTCACTTTGTCTTTGTCTCATTAATGTCACTTTTCCTTTGTTTCATTAATGCTACCACTGAGCCCATCAACTGTAGTTTTATTTTGGTTATTTATTTCTCTATTCTAGAATTTCTATTTCATTCTTTATATCTTCTATTTATTTGTTGTTATTTTCTGTTTCTTTGCTGAGACTTTATACATTTTTCATTTGTTTCAAATGTGTTCATAATTGCCCATTGAAACATTTTTATGATGACTGCTTTAATAGCTTTGTCAGATAATTCTGACATCTCTTGTCATCTTGGTATTGGTAGCTTTTGATTGTCTTATTTGCAGTTTGAATCTTCTTGCTTCTTCTAAGACATGTAATTTTCAGTTGAATCCTGGATATATTTTTTTATGATGTTATAAAACTCTGGATCTTACTAAAACCTCCTTTCACTGGCTTCCTCTCAGAACCCTATGGCCAAGGAAGAGGTGGCAGTGCTGCCTCAGTACTGGCAGGTGGGGGTAAAACTCTAGTTTGCTCACTCAGCCTACATTCACATCTGAGGTTATTGGGGGCTCCTCATTACTGCTGGGCAGGGGTGGGATATCTAGCTCCACACATGGCCTCCACGGACACAACTGGGGATGTCCTCCGTACTGCTGAGTAGTGGTGAGAGCTTTGACTCTCCACTAGGCTTTCTTCATTACATCTGGGTAGGGATGAAATATGGGCTCCTTATTGGGCCTTTTCTGTCCCCAACTCAGTAGGGTATTTGGGGCACCTCATTATAGTATTTTGAGTGTGGAAGCCTGGACTCCCCACTTGGCCTTTTCAGGCATTTGGCTGGGGAAAGGTGTTACTGTTTCAAAGTATTCTGCCTTGCTGGGCTGCCCTTTCTGGCCATTTGGTCAGAGACAGCAGGCTCCTCTTGAGACTTTTTCTGTATGTGCCCATTGCCCTTTCCAGGTTGCTGCCCTCAGCTCCAGGTCTGGGATGTCCAAGGCAACAGGAACACCCTGGGAGCTCACCACCATGGTCCTCAGGTTGCGGGGTCCCTAGCCAGTGTGCCTTCTGTTGCCCTGTCAGAGACTTCTCATGTTGTTTTATATATAAAGTTGAGAGTTTTTAGTTGTATTGAGTGAGTAAAACAGGGAAAAATATTTTTTTTTTTTTTTTTTTTTTTTTTTTTTTTTGAGACGGAGTCTCGCTCTGTCACCCAGGCTGGAGTGCAGTGGCCGGATCTCAGCTCACTGCAAGCTCCGCCTCCCGGGTTCATGCCATTCTCCTGCCTCAGCCTCCCGAGTAGCTGGGACTACAGGCGCCTGCCACCTCGCCCGGCTAAGTTTTTGTATTTTTAGTAGAGACGGGGTTTCACTGTGTTAGCCAGGATGGTCTCGATCTCCTGACCTCGTGATCCGCCCATCTCGGCCTCCCAAAGTGCTGGGATTACAGGCTTGAGCCACCGCGCCCGGCCTTGAAAAATATTTTTATGAAGAAACCATCTTCTGTCTGGATGCTTTCCATAATTCAAGTCATCCCCCTTTCTGTTCCAATCTTTGCTTCATAACATACTAATCTTTATTTAGTAAATAGGTAGTTTTACTAAAATATAAAAATTCATTTACTATGAGAGAAAATGCCACTATTAAGGTTGTATCAGCTGTGGGAAATTTTTTTTTATGGTTTTCTTGTTTAGCTAGGAGTTATATGCAGAAAATTTGCCTCCACAAGAGATGATGGCTCAAGTTAAAAAAAACAGACCCTTTATCCTCACTCTGGTCACTATGATTATGAGGAGGTAGACTTTCATCCTGTTTGGTTGTAGTAGCTCATCCCAGAGTTATGGGTTTGCTCTTTTCTGTCCTTCTTGACCTATTTTTTTTTTTTTTTTGAGACAGATTCTCACTTCATCACCCAGGCTGGAGTGCAGTGGCATGATCATAGCTCACTGCACCCTTGACTTCCTGGTCCTTGACCTTCTAACCCTCACCCTGGGTGCTCTTTTGGCTGGAGCAAGCCTGAGAGTTACATAAAGTCCACAGGTTCAGCCTCCAAAACCCCTCTCTGGGAGACGGACTCAAGAAGGATTTCTTCTTACGTTCTAAGGACTACTGGGATCCTTATTGCCTGGCTATTTCAGCCTGGGAGGGGTTTGGCTGGAATATCCCTGGGGAGGCAGGCTCTCAGGGCTAAAAATAGTGGGAGAAAAGATTAAACCTTTAGGAAACTGGTACACATCAGCGCTAAGTGTGACTCAGGGAGAAACCAGAACTAGGACACTTTGTGTAATGTATCCTTACTCCAAAGGAGTTGTATTTGGTTAAACTCTTGTATTTTCTTATTAAAACTTTTGCAGGGCCGGGCGCGGTGGCTGAAGCCTGTAATCCCAGCACTTTGGGAGGCCGATACGGGCGGATCACAAGGTCAGGAGATCAAGACCATCCTGGCTAACATGGTGAAACCCCGTCTCTACTAAAAAAATACAAAAAAAAAAAAAACTAGCTGGGCAAGGTGGCGGGTGCCTGTAGTCCCAGCTACTGGGGAGGCTGAGGCAGGAGAATGGCATGAACCCGGGAGGCGGAGCTTGCAGTGAGCTAAGATCCGGCCACTGCACTCCAGCTTGGGCGACAGGGCGAGACTCCGTCTCAAAAAAAACAAAAAAACACAAAAAACAAAACTTTTGCAAAGTGGGTTGAGAAGAAAGTATTACTTCCAGTGTTACACCCTCAACACTTTTTCCTGTGGAGACTCCAGCATGTTCATTGTGTTTTCTGAAGCCATGGCACTGTAGTACTCTTTCATTGTTGTTATTATTATTTAATAATATAAAATAAGACATTTTTGCTGCATTTTTCATTCATATTTTTGTCCTAATTACTTTTTAAATATATTCTCGTGTCAGGTCAATATTTATAGTCTAACGTATAAGACTTAGACTTTGGTTCTTAGGATGTTATTTTTGAATCAGCTGCGTCTGGTAAGGTAATAGATATTGAAAGTGCCTTGTAAATTGTCCAGTGGCGTAAAAGTATTGTCATATCTTTATGACATAAAAGAGAAATTGTTTTCTTCTTTTTAGCATGGAAATACTTTACGAAGCCATTTGCTGGGTGACTGTGTGATGGCCTTGTGGTTTGGATTTCATGATTTTTGGTGTTCCCTTGAAGGGTTCCAGATATAACCTATACCAAAGAAGAGGAAAATTTTTCCAGTACATTCCATGATCTGACCTTGATTTGAAAATAGTTCTAAGTGTAATAGAAAAAAGATTTATCAAAATAGTACACTACACTTCCTATAAAGCAAGTTCTAAACATAAGACTCAAAGAAAGAGTCACACGTATAACTCAAAGAAAGGCTGGAGGCCAGTCATGGTGGCTCATTCCTTTAATCCCCACACTTTTGGAGGCTGAGGTGGGAGGATATCTTGAGTCCAAGAGTTCAATACCAGCCTGTGAAACATAGTGAGATTCCATCTCTACAAAAAAGACAAAATTAGCCAGGTATGGTGGTTTGGTCCTGTAGTCCAAGCTACTCAAGAGGCTAATGGAGAGGAACTGTTGAGGCTGCAGTAAGCCCTGATTGAAGTGTGAGCTTTCTCACACTTTCTCTAGGGGGTAAAGAGAGATGGGGATAGGGTAGACTGTTTTAAGTCCTAGATGAAGCATGGGAGCCATAGTAGCACCTGGGAAGGGCATTGCAGGCCGAGGGAACAGTAAGCACAAAGGCTATGTGGTTGTTTTGTCACAGGCCCAGCAGGAAGGCTAGTCTAAGTAGAGCAGGGTGAGTCAGGGATAGCAGGAGATATCTCTGGAGACGGAAGCTAGGCCACATCTTTTAGGGCCTTTGTCCATTTTGTGATAAACATTTACTTCAAAATAGTTGAATTTGATTAAAGTTGTATTTTGCTATTAAAACTGTATTTGATTCTAAATCAGTTGAGAATACATAGAGTTACAGCACGACAGGGTCTGATTGGTGTGTTTAAAATATTACTCTGGACTGGGCATGGTTACTCATGCCTGTAATCCCAGTGTTTTGGGAAACCAAGGAGGGAGAATTGCTTGAGGCCTGGGGTTTAAGATTAGCCTATGCAGCATAGCAAGATCCTGTCTCTACAAAAAATGATGGCAAAAATTAATGATACATGGTAGTGTGTGCCTGTAGTTCTATCCACTGGGGAGGCTGAGGCAGGAGCATTGCTTGAGCCCAGGAGTTTGAGGCTGCAGTGAGCCATGATCATGCCACTGCATTCCAGCCTGGGCACCAGACTGAGACTCCATCTCTAAAAAAATAAATTAAAAAAAATAAAGCAAAGTATCACTCTGCCTTCAGATTAAACATATGACTGTCTGGGCCTAAGAATGACAGCAAAAAAACCAAATAGGCAGCTAGTCAGCATGTTGGTAAGGGATGGGATGGCTTAGACAGTGGAGCCCAGGGTAAAAGAGGCCTCATCACTCTGCACATCTCATCCTATGCTGAAGCACCCAGAATGACAGAAGGAAAGTGTGAGAGGCAAGGCCTGGCTCGCCCAGTCCCTGAGCCTGAACATCGACAGATCACAGAGTACTTACATGTTCCATCCTCACATCCAACCCTGTGAACCAGGCAAGGAAGGTACTATTGCCTGTGTGTTATAGGTGAGGAGACCCAAGCACCTAGTCATGAGAATTAGAAGGCATTTATAGAGACAGAGAAGGCACTTCGAGATAATCAGGAGTGAATAACACTGTGATTCTTGCTCATGAAAGGAATGCATGTGGCTGGAATGGAAAGGATCCAGCTGAGATTTTACTGGACAGGTTATGGTTGGCATTTTTCTTCTCAATTTTCTGTGAACATAATGTTGTTTATGTAATTTCTAATGAAAGAATGCATTCCCATTCTATTGGGTTAGGCCACAAAGTAATTAAATTACTGAAGTTATTTGAAACAAGAGCCCCCGATTGCACTGAAGCAGCATGCAGCTAACTACAAAGACACTTCATTTTCACCACGCTGGCAGGTTGTGGCTGAGTTTGGATAGGGCTTCGTTCATTGGGATAATTTGTGTCAATCCTGTGAATCAGGGATGTCTTTGCCTGGAAGATGCGCCTGGTGAAGTGTCTTCTAACTTCAGACATTTCCTAATGAATTTCCAAACATTCTTTACAACTTAGACCATGCTCAGCCTGCAAGTAGCCTCATCATTGGCAAAGAATGTGAACTTTACAAGATGCTTCAAGAGAAACAGGAGTTGAATGAGCTCCTAAAACAGTCTGTCTTTCCTGGCTTTGCAGGAAATTCTGGAGTCTGGAAAACCTGCAGTCAGGCTGTCATTCAAGGTCAGGTGTAAGAGTCAGCCATTGTGGAAGAACAGGTGAACACAGCCTGGATTAGGTGGAAAGAGCACGGTGTGATTTGGAGGGCACGGGCTTTTAAAATGAACAAAGGGAGAGAGAGGGAGAGAGAGAGAGAGAGAGAGAGAGAGAGAGAGAGAGGAAGAGAGAGATTGAGCTCACAAACCACACACTAGTGGTGGCTGAGGAGTGGGAGTGGGAGTGGGTGAAGACCATGGGTGATGAGAAGCAGAATGAGATTGAATCAGTGCCCAGTGAAGAAGGTGCCAACTTTGCTCTGGGGCCATGTCTTTGGTTTTTCTCTTGGGGGAATGTCCTCTTCAGAGCTTGAGAGCCCTAGTGTGGCCATGTTCTTACCATGTGACTTTAGGCAAATCTCTGAACCTTCTGAGGCCTGTTTTCTTGTCTGTCCATCAGGATAAAAATCCTTCCTCCTACAATTTTTATGGATGTCAAATGTCACAAATTGTGTGAAACATCCATCGCCAAGACCAACTGGGTGCTTCATTATTATTGTGATGTTTCAAATCTCAAGAGGCTGTCATGTATATATACCATATACTCAGTGTATGGTATATAGTATATGGTATATACACTATATACCATATATTTATTATGATAATATTCAAGCAGATAGCAGTAAAAGTATCTTCACTTAACAACAATGGCATATTGTGAGAAAGTCTGACAGGTGGATGTATTGAATCAGGGATGCTTTTTCCCCGCTCATAAACCTGACCTGTGGATCAGCACTTCTCATGCTCTGCTCCTCCCTGGTGGTTCCTCATTAACACCTCCCGTGATACTCATTGGCAGACTTTTCCAGACAGCTGGATTTGCATCCTTTCCTAGTTTCTGTGATGCCCAGCTCTCCACACTCTCTCCCTTTCTTGAGGCTTGGCATCTCACAGGGGTCTTGCTTTCTATGCTCTCTACCTCTCTCATGGGCCCACCTGCAAAGAGATAGTTCGTGCTCCCTGGGGTGGGGGCTACATCTTGTGATTATGTGTGTGTGAGACCTGCCTTTGTAAAGGAATTGATATGTCGGCTGAGAGTTTATTTCTTTCTGGAAGAAGAAACTCCCTCCTCACGGTCCACAGCTGAAGATTCAGCTTCCTTGGGAGCCCTTTCTGAGTAGAAAGTTCCTTTCCGAACACCTGAGACCTGAGCTTCCTCCCTATTTGGGTGGGTTCTTTAGAGAGAGTGGCAATTTACAACCATAGGAAATTAGGGGAAAAAAGTGCTTCTTTCATGCTGAGATGATACTGTTCTACCAGCACTTTCCTCCTTTGCTTGGAGTACCTGAGCAGCTGGGAAGTAATGAGCCACACTTTGTATCAAGTTCCAGTATTAGCTTTGCCTGCCGAACATCTTGGGGATCAACCCTTGAGGATGACAGCTTTGTTAAAACATATGGGAAACCACAGCTTATTTCACTCTGTGTGAGTGGGTGTGAAACCCTTCACTGAGAGGCAGTCAGTTCATCGCAGAGCTAACTAGGACATAGACAGATGCTGCAGAACTCATCTAAGCTCACAGAGAAAAACCTGAGCATGGAGTTGGCAGCTCCATGCGCATCATGATCTGGACTCCTTCCATCGTGTGCTCCAGCAACCATACCCATGGCTTCTGTTCCCAAGGTTACCTTGTGATCTTAGTTAACAGCTGGTGCTCCAGCAATCATACACACTTCCAGGCATCAGGGAAGCAGGGAAGAGGAATGGAGACCTGGCTATTGGGGGAATCCCTATTTCAGATGAGCCAGCTTTCTCCTTCCAAGAAGTGCCACACTACTCTTCCATTTACATTTTATTGACCACAATTTAGTCACAGGACCATATGTAGTTGCATGAAAGTCTGGGAAATATTTACATATTTTATCCCTTAGGCTGAATGCCTTCTTTCCCTCAAAGAGAATTGATACTTTGTTGAAAACAAGGAGGGAGATAACAGATCTTGTAGTTTCTCCTGTATTTCTTAATAAGCACTTGCAATTAAATTTTTACTGAATACAATAGGATAAATTTCAATCCAAACATCCATCACATGCAGAAGGCTATCCAGGGAGGAAACTCAAATGCCTGTTTTTATTTGAGATAAAATGTTGAAAGCTTAGGACAGCAAAGGCAGTAAAGACCCTGGAAGAAGGGTCCTGTCTTTCAGAAAGGCCTCTGGTTCAGAAAGCAGCACTTCAGGGTAGAAAGGGCACTAGGATCCAGAATATCTCTTTATATAGCCACTTCTTTTGTAGAATGTTTTAATTGGGTATATAATTTTATGTAGTTAAAAATCATTTGTCAGAGTTTTCTACATTATTTTTTCCAACATTTTCTTTGCTCCATTCTGCTTCTCTTCTCCTGTAGAGACTCCAATTAGATATATAGCAGATGGCTTAATATGATACCAGATGTCAACTAATGTCCTCTTTTTTGATTTTCAATTTTGTTCATTCCTTTTTCTCTCTGTGCTGCAATTTGTATAATTTTTATTGACACCTTCTACTTGGTTCCATTTGCTGTTATGTACATCCAATGCATTCTTCACTTTTGATATTGCAATTTTAAATTCTAAAATGTCTATTTGGTTTATTTTAGGGTTTTTTTCTGTGCTAAATTTGTTCATAATTTTATTCATTATCTCAAATTCCATCTCTCAATTCTTTAACATATTTTTAATAGATAATTTCATGTCCTTTCCTGCTAATTTCAACATCTTGGTCATCTGTGGGTCTGTTTCTTCTGATGGATTTTTGAATCATGTGTTACATTTTTCTGCTTTGTTTCATACCTCGTAAGTTTTTATTGCGTGCTAAAGACACTGGATAAAACAAGAGTAAAAACTGCAGGTTTGCCATACCTTTTTCCCTATCAGGCCGAATGGAAAGCTAAACTCTTTGAATTAATCATAAGTTGGGTGCCTTTGGTGTTATAATTCAATTTTAATTGGTTTCAGTTGATTCACTTCATTGTTACGAGAGCAGGATCATGCCCCTTTCCTCAGCGGGGCTTGAGATGTAAGCACCTGAGGCTTTTTGTTTGCTTTGCCGCTGAGCTCCAGCTTTTTGTACTAAGGGGACCTCTTCTTCCAGCCCATCCTCAGTGTGCTATACTCTGCTGTGTGTATGGTAAATGACTATTGGGGGGAAACTCACTGGCAGTAAGGAATGGTGTTATGTTTAGAGCTCCTTCAGTTTACTGTTTGTTACTCTCGGCTCCTCAGTCATTCAAAATTCATCTGATTCTTCTTACTCTTTAGGTGTGAAAATGGCCATCTAGGAGGAATCTAACCTCCTCTGGAGTTGAGTTGCCCCCTCAGCTCTCCTTTAGGTCAGTAAGATTATGGTGCCTCTCCAGTGTGTTCTTGATGTTACTACGGAAACAATGGGCTTTCGTGACCATCTACAATGTAACCAGAAGTGAATTTCACTCTTTAGTCCTATTCTGACCCAAGTATTTTTCTCCCCAAATAAGCTTTCGAAAAATTTAAACAGCATTTCACGAAGGTAAAATGATTTGAATGAATTTACACAATCAGCAACAGGGCAATATTTTCTCACAGGATAATTGTGTGTTATCTGTCTGTGAATATATCAGGTGTTATTGGAATGAAATAATCTCGTGTCTATGGAACATAAAACAACTATAGGCACAGATGTATTTGTCGCTTAATACGACTGTATTTTTATTGCCAGACATAGATTTGACTCTTTCTTCCTGGGTCCATATTTGTGGTGCTTTGGTGCCATCAGATCAATTAAAGGGCCTTTTAATGGATTTCGCTTTCTAATTACGTTTTAGCGTTTTTCATTAAGTGTGGTTACTCTTTATATAGTTTATTAAAATTAACAATATAAATTTCCTACAAATTTCCTCCATTACTTACTAATTAGTGTTTCTTCATAAACCCTTTAAGAAACAGTAGACCACAGAACAATTATGGAATACACACAAATACCAGTAAATAAATGGACATATTTAACAATCACTGCTTCCTCTTTGTTCACTGTCAATACTTTTTTTCTATTTTCAGCATTGTTTATCTTAAATAAGTTATATATTTTTAGTTTGTTCAATGTTGCTGCATACATATTTTTAATTTGTATTCTATCTGCTTTCATTGGAAAGAACAATAATGTTGCCACAAAGAAATTCCAGAAGCTGCGCCATTGATAAAGAAAAAAGGTTTATTTGGCTTACAGTTCTGCTGATTGCACAAGAAGCATGACACTAGCATCTGCATGGCCTGATGCCTCAGGTTGCTTTCACTCATGCTGGAGGCAGGAAGGAGACAGCTTGTGCAGAGATCACGTGGCAAGAAAGGAAATGAGAGAGTGGAGGAGGTGCCAAGCTCTTTTTTTGGGTTTAAAATGTAGATTTTAATTTTCTGATTTTCTGTAACATAGTAATTTTTCTATTGTTTATTTTTTCAAATTTATTTTAACTTCTAGGATGCATGTGCAGGATGTGCAGGTTTGTTAAATAGGTACACATGTACCATGGTGGTTTGCTGCACCTGTCAATCCCTAACCTAGGTATTAAGCCCTGCATGCATCAGCTGTTTATCCTGATGCTGTCCCTGTCCCCATCCCCCTGACAGACCCCAGTGTGTGTTGTTGCCCTCCCTGTGTCCATGTGTTCTCATTGTTCAGCTCCCACTTTAAATTAGAACATGTAGTGTTTGGTTTTCTGTTCCTGCATTTACTGAGGATAATGACTTCCAGCTCCAACCTTGTCCCTGCAAAGGACATGATCTCGTTTCCTTTTATGGCTGCATAGTATTCCATGGTGTATATGTACCATGTTTTCTTTATCCATTCTATCATTGATGGGCATTTGGGTTGATTCCATGTCTTTGCTATTGTGAATAGTGCTGCAGTGAACATATATGTGCATGTGCTTTATAATACAATGATTTCTATTCTTTTGTTTATATACCCATTAATGGGATTGCTTGGTCAAATAGTATTTCTGGTTCTAGAGCCTTGAGGAATCACTGCACTGTCTTCCACAGTGGTTGAACTAATTTGCATTCCTACCAATAGTGTAAAAGCTTTCCTATTTCTCCACAGCATCTGTTGTTTCTTGACTTTTTAATAATCGCCATTCTGACTGGCATGAGATGGTATCTCATTGTGGTTTTGACATGCATTTATCTAATGATCAGTGATGTTGAGCTTTTTTCATGTTTGTTGGCTGCATAAATGTCTTCCTTTGAGGAGTGTCTGTTCGTGTTCTTTGGTGCCAGGCTCTTTTTAACAAGCAGCTCTCCTAGGAAGAAATAGAGGGGGAGCTCACTCCCCTCCCTCCACAGGGTGGGCATTGATCTGTTCAGAGAGATTAACCCCCACTCCGCAAACACCTTCCACAAGGCCCCACGTCCAAACACTGCCGCAATGGGGATTAAATGTCAACATGAGAT
The DNA here is from genome assembly GCF_049350105.2 of Macaca mulatta. NCBI lineage: Eukaryota > Metazoa > Chordata > Mammalia > Primates > Cercopithecidae > Macaca > Macaca mulatta. Next base: position 107,181,262 of record NC_133414.1, on the reverse strand, counting down.
TTGAAGAGGACAAACTTCCAATAGCAATGTTGATAATGGGTTAAAACACTGGTGGTAATTATTTAACTCGCACTACCAGTTCTGATGACCCATATGGTGCTTGACTCTGCAAGGGCTTAAACTCACACAATGGCTGATTGTCATCTTGCATTTGAAAATGTCTCCACTTTTTTTTAGGATGGTCTTTTAATCTAAATGAATGGAGATCGATAGCAAATCAGTATTCAGGCTGAAAATCATAATAGTCTTACTTTACATGTGCACTTCTTCAAAAGAAACTTTCATATTCCTTGAAAGTTCATCTGTAAGATAAAGGAATTGAGTAAACTATGGTCACATTTTGAAATACATGCATTTTGTTTTCGTTAAAGGTTCTATGTGGCAATATCCTAAAAGGCCACAAGATGGCATGCATTCCCTTTAAAGTAGAACTTTGAACTACATGTCCAGGACTTTCAAGATTTTCTCTTAGGTTCATGAAAACTAGGAAACACGACCTTTCTTTCTTCAGTTTAAACCCATGCTTGTAGTTGGAAAACAAATATCTTATTTTTATTCTCTTTTCATGCAAAGATGAAAATCAAAACATGCTTGCCTTTAGGAATGTCTACTCATTTGTCTTAGTTTTTCTCCTAGAGCAATATGGACAACTTTTTATTTTTCACCTGTAATCTTTCAAGTATCTGACTTTATTCTCTCTCCTCTTTGTCTCTTTCTCTTTCTCTGTTTCTCTGGACCTATGCTCAGTTACTTTTACTTTTCAGTATGTAAAAGGGTTTCATGATTCTTAGCACCCTGCTTTTTTATACCAACGTTTAACTGTCTCCAGGCTTTGCAAGCAGCTATCAGTCTGTGCTGATAGCTGTAATTACTATGTATAAAGCTTTAGAAGAGTGGCCTCTTATATTTTTTCTTTTGCTTTACAGAAAGCTTTGGGTGAAACAGGCAGGATGTGTGAATGGGTATTTGTAAGGCCATTGTTAAGTGACTCATGGTGGTACAGTTAATTCAAGTTTGAAGGAAAGGTGGTATGTCTGGTTTTATACATGGTAACTTTTGGTGATGTAAAACTCTTTTGGTGGATATTACTTCAGAGTTTTTCAAAGATAATTTGACCTTAATCTCAAAGATAGACTTGCAATATATGCTATATTGCAAGCAATACATGCTATATTACAAGCAATACAACATATTTTCTACCATTTAGCCTCACTCTTTGATTCTGCCTTTCTGCCTTAGCTGTGCTTCCTGCGATGTGATATGCTTGTATAGCTTCTAGAATCATTTTCATTTTAAAGATTAGAGTTTAGGCCAGGGGCACGGGCTTGCATCTGTATTCCCAGCACTTTGGGAGGCCAAGGTGGGAGAATCACTTGAGCCTAGGTGCTCCAGACAAGCCTGGGCACCATAGTAACATGCTGTCTTTACAAAAAATCAAAAAAAAAATTAGCTGAATATGGTGATGCATGCTGATAGTCTAACTTACTGGGAGGCTAAGGTGGGAGGATTGCTTGATTCTGTGAGGTTGAGGCTGCAGTGAGTCATAAGAGCACCACTGCTCTCCAGCCTATGTGACAAAGTGAGACTTCCTTCACAAGAATAATAAAAACATCAGCGTTTTATTAACTTGATGAAGAAATTAACTGAAGACATTAGGATTTTGAGTTCACCAGGAATTCATGTGAGGCCAATATACTGTCTTCCTCAGCAATTATTTATGCTCTTGTCTAAAATTTACCTAGACCATCTGTGACATCAAGTGTTTTAACACTGAAGTCCTTCCTAGAGCTCAGAATCATCCATCCGGGAAAGACCCTGGTGATTACATAGTCCTATTCTTTATTTTGTAGATGATGAAAGGAATTCTCAGAAATAGAAAGCAAAGTTTTAAGGATTGTTCAGAATCTTAGAACCTAAGCAAAGAAAATAGGGCTATAAAGCAAGCCCACTGGCTCCCTGTGCAGGGTTTTTTCCACTGTATTCTAGCTGGTTTTCTGTAACGCATTGTGGTATTTTCAAATGACTGCCCATACCAGTCAGCACTGACCGAAGGGTCTTGTTGAAATGCTTTCAATTCCTTGAGGTTGCCCTCTAGTCAACACTTCAGAGACTCAGTCCTCCGACTAAGTGGCTGACTTTACTCTGGAGAGCAGAAAGCACCACCCTGGAACAAAGTACTTTTAGGTTTTGGAGATGTACAAATTTTGCAGTGAGTGATACTGCTCTTATTTAATTGAACTAGGTCTGAGTTTGGATACTCCAAGTAAGGACTTTGGCAGCTTCCATTTAGCTGAGTTAGGAATACTGAAATGATTGGAAGTGTTTGGATCAGAGCCATGTATCACAGTTTTACCCTGTGCTGACCTGACATGCCTTGGACTTTGCATAATTATTAATTAACTGAGTAATTTTTGAGAAATCATTTAACTACTGTGCTCCATGGTTTCTTCATCTGGAGTTGGATTTCATGCTATCTGAGGAACTTTCTCATTTCTATGATATTGATTCTATTTCCAGTGTCATCTTATAGAAATAGAGCACTGACAAATGTGTGCTGCATAGAGGGTTCCAGATTCCCTGCATCTCTCCTTATCTGCAAATTGTGTATCCACTAGTGAGTCCCTATAAATGGATTGTCCCTAGGTAGATTCCCTTTGTCCAATCATTTCTTCACAAATTTATCATTCTTTATCTAAATACCATTAAAGCATCTTGCTTTGGCCACTTCTTTGGACTTAGCTCTGTTATGAAGATTCCCATGTACATGTAAAACGAATAAAGTTTTTATGCATTTTCTCTTGTTAGTCTGCTTGGTGTCAATTTGGTTTCTAGATTCAGCTGAAGATCCCCTATAAGCACTAAGGGGACGTTGGAGGAGATCTCTGGCAGTCCTTTGAATCTGGCACCAAATGCACCAAATATGGGGTTCTGCTTCACTTGCTGGAACAGTGCTTGCTCCAGAACTACTGTAGCTGAGGTCCTGGACCTATGAAAAAAGGCTCGTAAAAGTTATACCCCCTGTAATATTGCCACTTATTACCAGTTTCTTTCTGATCCAGTCAGACATAAGAGGCCTGTAACTGGATCCAAGCCCATTAACTACTGAATCCAGCCCAATCCTGCACCCAGTCCAGTTTCTCTCATGACTTATAAACCCAGTTTCAATCAGAACTTTGCTTGAAGAAATTTGGAGAGCTCAAAACACAAGTCTGTGGAGCTTCAGAATCTAAAAGATAAGTTACTATGATCCCCAGTTGCTGCAAGAGAGCAGTGAACACAATGGACCTGGCAGGTACCTCGCTTGGTCACTTGGCACTCCTGGGGGTCACTGGAAGCTCTACTTCAAATCCCACTTCTGACATAATCTAATACAAGAAAATTCATAGCCCAATTAAATTAAACAGAGTTTAATTGAGCAAAAAACAGTTCACAAATCAAGAAGTCTGCCAAGCCAGAGAAGGCTCAGAGACTCCAGTGCAGCCATGCGGTGAAGAAGATTTATAGACAGAAAAAGAAAAGTGCATTCAGAAAATGGAAGTGAGGTACAGAAACAGCCGAATTGGTTACAGCTTGGCATTTAGCTTATTTGAACATGGTTGAACAATTGGCCCCCTTTGATTAGCCAAACTCATTGATTGACAGAGAAGTAGGTTACAGTCTGTTTGCATGTCCACTTATGTTGTAGTTCACCATGTACAGAGAAACCTTTAGGCTGAGCTTAAAATATGTAAGGAGGCAGCTTTAGGCTAAACTTGATCTAACAGTATGATTTTCTCAGAGGAGTTATCTCCACTTGTCACTTCTGATTCTACTGAAGCTGTTGGAGTCTCTGGGAAACCTATTTCATTGCACATATCTCAAGCCACCCCAATATCCTTATGCCCTTTTTTTTTTTTTTTTTTTTTTTTGAGACAGAGTCTCACTCTGTCACCCAGGCTGGAGTGCAGTGGCATGATCTTAACTCACTGCAACCTCTGCCTCTCAAGTTCAAGTGATTCTCCTGCCTCATCCCCTTGAGTAGCTGGGACTACAGGCGTGTGCCAGCATACCTCACTAATTTTTGTGTATTTTTGGTAGAGATGGGATTTCACCATCTTAGCCAGGATGGTCTCGATCTCCTTACATCATGATCCACCCTCCTCGGCCCCTCAACCCTTATGCCCTTTTAACAAGCACCATGCCTTTCTACTTCCTAAGTTCTCACCAATAATCTTTTTAGGTAGAGACTTGTTCTGTACTTTTAATTCCATCATAAAATGTAATAAGGAAGGTATTTTTATTTTTCTACCTTTAGACCAAATGTCAAACTTCCTACTTTCTCTCTTGGAATCCCATCTTGATTTATTCCTCCAAAGAGGATACAATCTTAAGAGATATCCCAGCTCGTCTCTGGGCTTCATGTGCAAATGAGGTTGGACTAGTACTGAGTACAGAACCTGTAGACATTACATGAAAAAGGAATAAGCCATTCCCATCGGTAGCTAAGTACTCACTGTAATGAGATGTGGAGTGTGGAATCGAACCTATAATAGACTCCCTTTTACAGCAGGGTGTACTTATTTTTACCACTTCACCCAGTAGCATCTCCTTGGTGCCGTCCTCATGACAATGAGTTCTTATGAGATCTGGCTGCTTAGAAGTGTGTGGGCCCTCCCTATCTCTGTCATGCTCCTGCCTTTACTACATAATATGCCTACTCCCCCTTTGCCTTATAGCATGATTATAAGCTTCCTAAGGCCTCCCCAGAAGCAGAAGTCACTATATTTCTTGTATAGCTTGGAGAACCATGAGCCAATGAAACCCCGTTTCTTATACCTAGTCTCCAATATTTCTTTATAGCAGTGCAAGAATGGCTTACTGTAGAGTTGCTGAGAAAGTTTCTGAAATTCCCCCTTGTTCCCTCCCCACCTCCCCATTGGGGCTGTGACAAAACTCTTTTTTAGGTGGTAGCCGCTTTGCTGTAAGCTGTAAATCACTGTGCATAGTGTGAAGATAGGCCATTTTCTGACTATGTGACCTTGGACATGTTACTTAACACTCTGAGCCTTTCTAAGGGGGTGATAATAGCTACCTGGCAAGATCTTATATTACAAATAATATGGTTCCTATCCACATAGTGGGTACCCAGTATTAAAGTGCCTTCTGCTCCTTTCCGCTTCACAGGGGGATGCTCCTTTCAGTCCATCCCTTCTGGTTGAAGTATGCTTTCTCTGAGAGATTTTCTTTGTGATGAGCGAGCTGGGAGCATGTAACTTCCTACCCAGTATATCCTTACAAATATCATTTGATTATCTGCTGTCCAGGCCTTCTGATTTGTAGAGATATGCCCTTGAAGGCAGAGTCTACATTGTAGCTTTCTTCTCTGTCATCTGACAGGACTGGACTGCTGCACCTTCTGGTGAATTTCTGTGGAACAATTACTTGCTAACTTTTATAAATCATTACTGTCTAGAAGGCGTTTCCCACCTATTTTCTTATTAATCTCACAAAAATTATGCCAGTTGTCCCTTACAAAAGCCTTAGGAGAGAGTCATTGCCCCATTTTACAGGCAGGCATCTCAGCTCGGAACTGCACTGAATCAGGCAGGGTCACCCAGCTAATCAGTGGTGAACTTGTTATCCATCCTGTTCCTTTCACTCTGAATTCTGTTCTCCACATCATTGCTTATGCTGACACTGGGGTCACCTAGTATCTGAGTCTGTTTAGGCTTCTCTAACAAAATGCCAGAGACTGGGTGACTTCAACAATAGGAATGTATTTTTCACAGTTCTGGAGACTGAGAAATCCAAGATCAAGGTGCCAGCAGATCTGTTGTTGGCAAGGTCTCCCTTTCTGGCTTCTCGCTGTGTGTGCAAGTGGCTTCCCCTCAGTTGTGATGGATAGAACAAGAGAGATGTTAATCTATCCTCTTCTTATAAAGACACTAATCTTGTAAGGGCTACACCCTCATGGCCTCACCTAAACCTAAAAACTTTCCAGAAGCATCCTCTCCAAATACCATCATATTGGGGATTAGGACTTCAACATACGACTTTTGGGGGAAAATAAGCATTCAGTCCATAGCACCTTTATATGCATCCCTTAGTGATGCAGAATTGTGAACTTCTCTAGGGTCTTCTGCGGAAGGAAGCTTTTAAAGTCACTTTGATATACACAAAGGGCAGGCCAGGAGGCCACTAGGTTAAGACTAGTCAAGAGGACCTCTCAAGGACCCAGCCTATACATTGCATTTCTGTCTCTGAGTCCTGAAGAAGCAGAACACCAATTAGGGTGTTCTGAGGTCACAGGGTCTCTGAGGAAATATCGTGACAACAAATGTCCTCTTGTCCTTCATGAACCACCTCAGTTTATGCCTTCCCTTCCCTCTGGAAGCCTTCCTTGACCACTGTCCTACACTTCTATGGGAATCACTATTGACCTCATAGCTCCTTATGGACTTGTATATATTCTTAGTCATAATTTCAATTTCCTTTTTCCTTGTTTCAAAAGAAACTAATAATCACTACAGGGAATTTGAATAAACAAAAATAAAAACATAATACTGGTTATCACCCCACTCAAATGTAACCAGTTCATATTTGACGTGCAGTCTTTCAATATGTTAGGTGTATATATGTATAATATGTAATAATATATGTATAAATATATGTGTAATATATAATCTATGTGTATATATATTATAATATATATATTTGTATGTATATATGTACATATGGAATACAAACACATTTTACATGTTTTGTAATTTGGTGTTTTGTTAAAATTATGTCTTGAATATCCTTTGTGGCAATGAAATATTCTTCTACTACTCCCCCTCACAAGCTATAGAATGGCAGAAAACATCTGAAAGCCCCCTATCTGACAAAGGCCTACTGTCTAGAATAGATAAAAGAAAAATACTCAAAATTCAACTGCAAGAAAATCCAATTAGGAAATGGGCAACAGACTTTAACAGGAATTTCACTAAAGAATAGATACAGGTGAGGGCGCCAAGATGTCCTAATAGGAACAGCTCCAGCCTCCAGCTCCCAGCGTGAGCGACACAGAAGACGGGTGTTTTCTGCATTTCCAACTGAGGTACCGGGTTCATCTCACTGGGGTGTGTCAGTCAGTGCAGGACAGTGGGTGCAGCCCGATGAGTGAGAGCCGAAGCAGGGTGAGGCATCACCTCACCTGGGAAGTGCAAGGGGGAAGGGAATTCCTTTTCCTAGCTAAGGGAAAATGTGACACACAACACCTGGAAAATCGGGTAACTCCCACCTTAATACTGTGCTTTATCAAGGGTCTTAGCAAAGGGCACACCAGGAGATTGTATCCCACACCTGGCTAGGAGGGTCCCATGCCCACGCAGTGTCCCTCATTGCTAGCACAGCAGTTAGAGATCTAACTGGAAGGCGGCTGCGAGGCTGAGGGAGGGGCGCCCGCCATTGCTGAGGCTTAAGTAGGTAAACAAAGCAGCCTGGAAGCTCGAACTGGGTGGAGCCCACCGCAGCTCAAGGAGGCCTGCCTGCCTCTGTAGACTCCACCTCTGGGGACCGGGCATAGCTAAACAAAAAGCAGCAGAAACCTCTGCAGATGGAAATGTCCCTGTCTGACAGCTCTGAAGAGTAGTGATTCTCCCAGCATGGAGTTTGAGATCTGAGAAGGGACAGACTGCCTGCTCAAGTGGGTCCCTGACCCTGAGTAGCCTAACTGGGAGACATCCCCAATTAGGGGCAGACTGACACCTCACACCTCACGTGGCTGGGCATACCTCTGAGTTGAAGCTTCCAGAAGAAAAATCTGTCAGCAACACTTGCTGTTCAGCAATATTCTCTCTTCTGCAGCCTCTGCTACTAATACACAGACAGAGTCTGGAGTAGACTGCAAGCAAACTCCAAAAGACCTGCAGCTGAGGGTCCTGAGTGTTAGAAGGAAACCTAACAAACAGGAAGGACATCCTCACCAAAACCCCATCTGTTCGTCACCATCATCAGAGACCAAAGGTAGATAAAACAACAAAGATGGGGAAAAAACAGTGCAGAAAAGCTAAAAATTCTAAAAATCAGAGTGCCTCTCCCCATCCAAAGGAACACAGCCCCTTGCCAGCAATGGATCAAAGCTGGATGGAGACTGACTTTGATGAGTTGAGAGAAGAAGGCTTCAGACAATCAAACTTCTCAGAGCTAAAGGAGGAACTATGAACCCAGCACAAAGAAACTAAAAACGTTGAAAAAAGATTTGATGAATGGATAACTAGAATAACCAATGCAGAGAAGTCCATAAACGACCCGATAGAGATGAAGACCATAACACGAGAACTATGTGACAAATGCACAATCTTCAGTCACCGACTAGATCAACTGGAAGAAATGGTATCAGTGATTGAAGATCAAATGAATGAAATGAAGTGAGAAGACAAGTTTAGAGAAAAAAGCAAAAAGAAATGAACATACCCTCCAAGAAATATGGGATTATGTGAAAAGACCAAATCTACGTCTGATTGGCGTACCTGAAAATGATGGGAAGAATGGAACCAAGTTGGAAAACACTCTGCAGGATATTATCCAGAAGAACTTCCCTAACCTAGCAAGGCAGGCCAACATTCAAATTCAGGAAATAAGAGAACACCACAAAGATACTCCTTGAGAATAGCAACTCCAACACACATAATTGTCAGATTCACCAAAGTTGGAATGAAGGAAAAAATATTAAGGCCAGCCAGAGAGAAAGGTCGGGTTACCCACAAAGGGAAGCCTATCAGACTAACAGCAGATCTCTCGGCACACAGTCTACAAGCCAGAAGAGAGTGGGGGCCAATATTCAATATTCTTAAAGAGAAGAATTTCCAACCCAGAATTTCACATCCAGCCAAGTGAAGGAGAAATAAAATCCTTTACAGGCTTTCTTTTGATGCAATAGCTTTCTGCACTGATTTAATTTTCTCACTCTATATTTATCTGTTATATTTTCTATTTCCTCATAATTTAATATTAGAAGGTTGTATGTCTCTGGAAATTTATCCAATTATTCTTTTATTAAAGTTAGTTACATATAGTTGTTCATAACAGCTTCTTATGATCCTTTGTATTTCTTTAATATTATCTGAAATGTCTCTTTTTTACCTCTGATTTTATTTATTTGAGCCTTCTCACTTTTTACTTCAGTATTCTTGCTAAAAGTTCATCAATTTTCTTTTTTCTTTTCAAATACCAATTTTTTTTTATGTTTTGAATTACTTCTCAGTCTCTATTGCATTTATTTCTGTGCTGAGGTTTATTATTTTCTTCTTTCTATTAATTTTGATTTTATTATTTCTTGCTTTTACAGAAGTGAGGGTTATCATTTAGTTACAATTTTAGGTTAAACTTAAGAACTAATCAATATTAAATTAATTTTTGTTTTTACTTCTACCAGCAGTTCAAGGTGTACTAAAGATAAAAAAAATCAATCATCCAAAGTTCAAAGTCTTAGTACATAATTGGTGAGGAGCTTGCACTTTGGTTTACAAAATCTTTAGATTCTTAGCTTTCAACTGCGTTTTCAAAGAGCCCAGCAATGGATCTCTTCATCATCCTGGTGATTTGTCTTTCTTGTCTGATTCTTCTTTCTCTGTGGAACCGAAGCTATGCCAAAGGGAAGCTTCCACCTGGCCCAACTCCTCTCCCCATTATTGGAAATATTCTACAGTTAAATACTAAGAACATCAGCAAATCCATAAGCATGGTAAGTATGACTAATTTTCCTTTAGTTTTCTGCAGTAAGTCAGATATCTCCATAACTAAGCAATATATGTCCCCAGATACCAAGTTTTAAAGAGATGCCTTTATAGAGATGTGTCCATTAGACACCCAGATATGCCTTTATAATGTAGACATATAGAAGAACATGCAATCGGTACATCCAAAGGAAATGAAGAAATCAGCAAGTTTGAGGCAAATAAGTGTTTACTCCAGAACGGATGTTTCAACTATAAAGCAATTATAGACTGTGTCACCTAAGAGAAATGTTGGAGATAAATGCTTGGTGCCACAAAGTGAAACTAGCACTCAGGCAAAAGTTTTCTCAGCAAGGCAATTTACTTCTTCAGAAGGGTGCTGCCTGCATCAATCACGATCACAAGAGTATACTGAACAAAGGAGAGAAGGAGGTTTTATCTCTACCACGTAGTCTCTACCTCTGTATCACTCACCCCATGGACTACGGTCAGACCACACAATCTAAGCTGACCTGATTAGCTATTTGTGAATATTTTCTTAAATAAGGAAGGGAAGGGAGATGGGAATTACAGTGGTGGGCCATGAAGTTTCAAAGAGTGGAATGGGTGCAGAGTGGGTAACTAAGTAAACAGAGGTGAGTTATTGATTAGAGCTGACAGGAAAGTAACTGCGGGCAAGGAGGCATGGAGAACAAGAAAGTTGAGTTTGAGAACAAAGAACAAGGAAGTTAACAGGCTAAACCTTTGAAGAGAAATTCATTTTATGCAAGGAATATGGGGGCTTCCATTTATATAGGAACTCATTTCAATTATGTAAATTGTCAGATTTCTTCATTGGTAGATTAAACAATACATCATCAGTCATTAGTACAAGAGTTCATTTGCATATTTGAATCAGATATAACTTATATACAAAGTTTTCTTGTATTGTATATTGTTGATAGCCCAGTTGTTTGTGAAGAAAATGTTTTTCACAATTCCTTATTGACATCAAAGTTTATCAGCAGTTCAACATGGCAGTAGTTGCTCAAGATGTGTCATTCCTGTCACCAGTGGAACATTGCCAAGGTCATTGATCCATGTTATGATTGTTGACATTGCCAGGAGCAGAAATTCTTTGTTGATATTGTAATCCAGGTTGCTTTAACTCTTCTTTGGTAAATGCTAGTGAAAATGGAACGGCTTTTAGTTTTTTAAATAAGCACTAATTTACAGTGTCACAGCACCACATTTTCATAAAGCATATATGAATTGAAATCAAGGGAATTACTAAGGGTTCAGATCTTTCATATTTCATGCTGTAGTTCTCAATAAATGAGTAACTTCTCTACTCCAAGTTGTTTACATAGCAGTTGCTCTCTAAAGCCTGAAGAATGATGTGGAATCTGTCTTTCTCTTAAGAAAGCCAGTTACTGGAATACTGCTTCTAGAAGCTCATTCTTCCTATGCCTTGGCTTTGAATTTAAAGAGATTGTGTCAGCACCCCAGCTCATCTATTGATTATTTAAATTCACAGATTTAAGCAGGATTAAAACCTCTCTTCGCTTTAATTTCCATTTCTTGAAGATGTAAATAAGAAAGATTTTGCACAGGTTACTTAAGTACACCACATTTTCTATAAGTAATTAAATACCTCCTTGCATGGTGCATGTGAGTTTCAATGGCAAAAGAAAATTTAAAGTGACCCCATCATTAAGGAACTTACAGTTTAGAGGATAGGAATACATTTATGAAACAACAATGCAAGTAAAGATATGATTACAAACTGTGTAACAGGGACATGGTAGAAAGAGACCATGTAATTTCAAGGGACTAACCAGTTAGAGGAGAATTCAGCAAAGGGTTCTCTGAGTAATTGAAGTTGGAGCTGATAATCGTAAGAATGATTAGGAATTAAACATATCAGATATCAACAAAACCCAATTTCACATGTTTTCAATCTGGAGGAGAATTGCTTCTGTTGATGAAAAGAGTCAAACTGCAAAATACTTGAAGAGATTTATTCTGAGCAAATGTGAGTGACTATGACCCACGACACAGCTGTCAGGAGACGCCGAGAATATGTGCCCATGGTGGTCACGGCACAGTTTGGTTTTATACATTTATACGTTTGAGTATGTACACATGAGACTCCTGTCAATACATTTAAGATATACATTGGTTTGGCCCAGAAAGGTGGGACAACTCGAAGCAGTGGGAGAGGGGCTGCTTCCAGGATATCCTGAGTTTAAAATTTTGTGATTGACGATTGGTTGAAAGAGTTATTGTTAATAGAAAGGAATGTCTGGTTTATGATAAGAGTTGTGGGGACCAAGGTTTTATCATGTAGATGAAGCTTCCAGGCAGCAGTCTTCAGAGAGAATAGATGGTAATTGTTTCTTATCAGAGTTAAGGTCTGTGTTAATGTTAAATGTTGGTCAGCTTTTGTTGAATTCCAAAACGGAAGAGGGCATAATGAGGCGTGTTCAATGCCCCCTTCCCATGATGGCATGAATCAGTTTTTCAGGTTAAATTTGGAGGGACCTGGCCTAGAGGAGGAAGTCTGTTTAAATTGCTGGTGGTAAGGGAGTGGGGCCAGCTGGCGGTGAGAGGGGTGCTTTGAATTTTACTTTTGGTTTACACTTCTCTCCCTAAGACCCTGAAAAGAGGACAAAAGTGTTTGTAGTTCAGAGACTAAGTAAGAATATGGTACAAGCTGAGAGTAGAGAGGGAAGCAGGGGAGAAGACATGCAGGCCTTGCATGGATGTAAAAAACACTTGTTTTTATCATAAGATCAATATGGGCCGAGCCTGGTGGCTCACACCTGTAATCCCAGCACTTTGGGAAGTGGAGGCAGGAGGATCACCTGAGGTCGGGAGTTCGAGACCAGCCTGACCAACATGGAGAAACCCCATCTCCACTAACAGTACAAAATTAGCAGGGTATGGTGGCACATGCCTGTAATCCCAGCTACTTGGGAGACTGAGGCAGGAGAATCGCTTGAACTCGGGGGGTGGAGGTTGCGGTGAGCAGAGATCCTGCCATGGCAGTCCAGCCTGGGCAAAAGAGTGAAACTCCATCTCAAAAAACATGGAAAGAAAAAAAGAGCAATGTGATACCATTAACATGCTTAAAGGACAGTCAGGTTAACATCTTCCTTGTGAAAAGGTCACTATAGTTTGTAGTATGAATTTTTAGGTCAGCAAAAGGAGTTCTACACTAGAAAAGTTGAAATATTGTAAGTCCTATATCATTCAGGATACCACATAAGCTATTACAGAAGATGATACTGAAAGAAGATAGGAGATTATTTCTATCTCACATAAGAAAGTCTAGGTGCTTGCTGTCAGCTTGCCTCTCCTCCATGATGTCATTAAGAGTACCAGGTTTGTTTTTTTTTAAAATCTTTGTAGTTCTAGTATCTTCTGCCTCTAGACTATTTTTCTCATCTGCATAGTCATAGTAGGGGCATCTCCATGCTATTATTTCAACCCATGGGCAGAGGCAGAAATGAAGGGGAAGCAATTGTCTGTTATGCACAAATGTCGAATTTTATCACAACACTGTGCTTACATGAGTTCATGGAAACTGAGTCACATGGCTGCATGTAGCTTTGAGTGAAGCTGGGAAATATGTATGACCACACTCCTATGTTATCATGCATTATAAAAATATGGCAGTGTCTCGTGCTAAAAAAAAATGATCAAGAATGAACAATGAGGGACAATTATTAGACTACACATGAAGCAAAGTAGATGGACTTCCCTTAACCCAAAGAAGAAACACAGAATTTACTGTAATTGTAAGAAGATGGGAGGAAGTTGGTATAATTATTAGTTTGGCATAAAAATTTAATAAAATAATAGGACCAAAATGTATAATATAGCCCCTGTGATATAGTAGGGGCTGAACAAGAAATAAATATTGAAGCTGATACTAACACTAATAGAATTATTACTAATAAAGTGATGATAATTACTATTCAAATACTTTTTTCTTATCAAATAATTGATTCTAAAGTATTAAATTTTATATAATAGGTGGATAAGTATTAAAACATCTTTCTGGCAATATTAAAAATATTTCCCTAAGCTATCTACATTTTATTTTTGAAATTTACACTTTATTTGCATCTGCTATTCTTTTTGCAGCTAGCAAAATATTATGGCCCTGTGTTCACTGTTTATTTTGGCATGAAGCCCACCGTGGTGTTACATGGATACAAAGCAATTAAGGAAGCACTGATTGATCAGGGAGAAGTATTTTCTGGCCGAGGGAGTTTTCCAGTGATAGAAAAAATTACACAAGGATTCGGTATGCTTCCCTTTAGGGTATGTGTGTGGGTTTGTAAGTTGTAAAAACTTGAAAAATTTGAAGAAATTGAGAAATCATAAGTGTTTAGAAAAATTTATGGAACACACTTTTCATATTTTCTACCTGAGGCTAAGAATAATTTTTCTATAAAGGATCATTTAAATAATCTATATTTAAAATCTGTGAAAGTGACACACTGTCCCTGTTAAACATTAAATTCAATGATAACAAGCCATCTAGCTACTAATTTTTTACGAATTTGTTACAAAGAGAAGTTCATCATAAATTATGGTCAGTTAAAAAAATAGAAAAACAATAGAGAGATGAGAGAGAGGAGGGATATTACTGAGTTATCTTATTCACCAAATATTTTGCTGCCGGGTCTTAGTCATGGATAGCCAGAGATTATTTTAGGAAACTTGAATGGTGTGCATGGAACCACATCAGTTTGGAGTATTTCTATCCTCCCCTTGAAATAGGATTCTAAAAAAGCATGAGCACTATTAGAATACAACAGAAGACAAAGCATAAAGTAAACATATGTTCTGAAAAGATCATGGAGAAACATGATCAGAGTATGAGTATGTATCAGAATTGATATTAGAAAAAGCTTTTTTGATTAAGTGCTGGAAATTTCTTTTATTTGTTTTTGGAGCTAGCCTTAAACTGTCAAGTCTTCTGGTGGATCACAGGGTTCTGGCAAACGGAGATATGGCCTGAATGGGGTCCTGACCTCTTCTGCACTGTTCTCTAAGAGGCTCCCTGGAAACGTTTCCTATGAGCTTATTTTTTCCCCTTGATCTGGTCTTGACTCTGGCAGCCTAATATTGAACTTCTTTGATGTTTCCTTCCATATTTCATGGGAGAGATTTAACAAATAGAGGGGAAATGTTGAAATGAGACTAGCTGTCTGTTTAATGACTGTACCCCTTATCTGAGAAATGATTACCAGGAGATATTTTCCAATGAAAAAGTGCTGTCTCACATTCTCCTGATAATTCCCTCCTCTTGTTATTTCTCTTAAAATTAACTTACAATTTGAAAAGCCAGCCCTGAAAATTTAAGCTATGACCAGGACTCACCATGTTTATTGGTGCAGGATCATGAGCAAGCATTTTGCCTTTATGATTTTTAGCATCCCGTAAAACAGGACAAAGCCTTCAGTTTACAGAATTATTCTGAGGTTTAGTGCAGCTGGTGGATTAAGAATAGTTTAGCAATATGCAAAATTAAGAATCCTGACAGTTAAATAGTAGTTTAGGTTCAAAGAGGAGGCAGGTGTGATGAAGAGTTCAATGGGAATCCCTGAAGCTGACACCATTATATTTACATCCCTGCTGAAATGTCAATATCATCTCCTGAGATGAGAACTGTCAGCTCATATTCATAACAATGAAGAATATTTTCTCTCTCTGTTTTTTCTTTTGTGTTGATAGGAGTTATTTTTAGCAATGGAGAAAGATGGAGGCAAATCCGGCGTTTCTCTCTCATGGTTTTGAGGAATATGGGGATGGGGAAGAAAACAATTGAAGACCGAATTCAAGAGGAGGCCTTGTGTCTGGTGGAAGCATTAAAAAAAACCAATGGTGTTTATTTCTTCATATAATTAACACTAATAGTTTGGGTAGAACAAATGGTATTGTAAATAGACTACAAAATATTATGATGGCTGAAGTATCATAGTTTACTTTTTGCTCACATAACAGTAATTAGGAGGTGAAGTGTTTGGAATAACAGTCTTTTTAGGTACCAGGTTAATTGGGCTTTGATATCTTCAGCAAATGTCTTTCAATATCATCAATGAATCATATATCTGTGTGATACAGGAAGGAGAAAAGAGCAAGTTAAAAAGCAAATACTTTAGACCAGGCATAGAAGTGGCACACATAGCTTCTCTCATGTGTGCCACTTAGTAACAAGGCCACACCTAACTGCCAGAGAAGCTGGAAACTGTGGTTTACTCTGTGCACAGGAAGAAAAGAACATGGATTTTGGCAATCAGCTATGAGTCTTGGCCACATAGACTTAAAAAATTAGGTAACTTTTCTAGTAAAGTGTTTAAGAACAATACAGGGGTTGCCAATTACCCCCAAAGTGTGGGGCTGCCATTCACCTCTCATAATGGAGTGTGGATATGAAGAGATGGTACTGCAGCAGCACAGATCTCTGCAGTGCGTAGATGTGTGTGTGCACCTGCAGGGCTGGGAGAGCAGGTGGAAGAGAAAGGGCTAGGCAGGCAAGCAAGGGGTAAGATCATAAGATATATGTGGTTTTATAATGTGTATTGAATGAATATTTTTATGTGTTTAACTAAATGTTTTTCAAGAACATTATTAGCTGGATAGTACAGTAGTCCATTATTTTGGACACACCAGAGTTTATTTAACTAATCCTCTGTTTTGGCCAGATAGGTTGATTCTAGTTTTTCCTGCTCTTAATATACAAGAGTGAAACCCATACTAATTATTGTAAATCTCTGACTACTTTCTTTGAATAAAATTTGGAAATAGAATTAGTCAAGCAATGAATATTGAATTTTGGCACATATTATCTGTGAAATTATTTGTATCCTTAATTTGTATTGAAGCAGAACTTGTTATTAACTCGTTCAACTTTTCCCATGGCGAATATGGCCTTCTCTGAACTCCCTGACCTTTAGTCGTCCAAAATCTGCTTAATTCCACTTCATTGTAGGGACCTCACACTCTTGGGGAAGCCCATTTAATCACTAATAACACTAACAGTTGGAAGTTATTTCCACAGGTTGAGCAGAGCTAATTTACATAGTAACTTCTAATTTTTGATCTGAGCTTGCATTGTCCTTCTAGAGTTGTGGTGTTGTCACCACACAGAGGCAGGAGGGACCTACCTATCATCCAAAATCTGGTTTAGATGATTACAATAGGGATGCCACACAAACACCAATAGGATATGAAAGGTTTATTACTCACATAATATTGCTTTCAATGAAGATCAGGCTGACACCCAACCAGGTCCAAAATGACACTGAAAGAGCAGCAGGAGGATAGTGGCATGAGGTTTTCATGGCAATTAGGGTTTAGGGCTGGGTTGAAGTTTCCTGTGTGCAGGTCAGGGCTTGTGTGGCTTAAACTGCCTATTTGTGTTAATGGAAGGAACTGTTACATATTTTTTTTAAAGCATTTCCAGATGTGGGTACAAGGGGAAGAGTTCAGGGTGAGTCTTATAAAACTTCTAGCAATCAAACATCCAAAAATGGAGCCATGCTCTTTATTGCATATACGAAGTCTATTTCTACCCACAATGTAGTTTTTCAAATATGTAACTATAATTCCAATTTCTCTCATTATTTTTATCTTTTACAAAAAAAGACAACCAAATTTTTCAACTCTGTTTTCCATGTTGTGTTTCAAGTTTCTTCAGTATTTTGATTTTCTTTTTAAGTTGTTTAGTTTTCTGTTGGCATCATGAGGATGTATCAACACTGATAATTAAATTCCATACATTAAAAAATATTTTAAATGGCCTCTTTTTATTTTGTATTCCTTCTTGTGAATTAGAACATTTTGGAAAATGATATAAATAGGAGACTTCTTGGGGCAAAATTATCAAATAAAATGGACTGGATTAGACAGTTTTATTTGGATAAATACAGCAAATTTTATTTTAAGCATTTGAAGTTTATTGTAATGGTGGCATGTCCAGGTAGGTTTTATTTCTAGAAGATCTTAGAAGTCAATCATTTCCAATTATTTTAAGCAGTCAATTTTAGATTTATATGAAAATTGTGTTTTAACTTCTGACTGGCATTGTTTGTAGCATCTCCCTGTGATCCCACTTTTCTTCTGGGTTGTGTTCCCTGCAATGTCATCAGCTCCATCATTTTCCAGAATCGTTTTGATTACAGGGATCAGAAATTTCTAACCTTGATGAAGTATTTTAATGAAAACTTTGAAACTGTGAGCAGCCCCTGGATACAGGTAAGGCCAAGGTTCTTTTTAGAATGTGTAATAGTTTTCTAGCTCATCTATAGCTCATGCCTACCCCATCTCTCTGCCCTATTTAAAAATGTCCAAAGCAATGCTTATCAAACTATCGTTTGCAACACATTAGTGAGTTATCAAATCAATCTAATGTGATACAATAAAATTGAAAATATGAAGTAAGGTAGAATAGAAAAAAATACATAATCTCAGAGTGCTACATTTATAGCAAGATTTGTTTAGATGAAACTTTTTTTGTTTGTTTTTAGATCGTCAGATATAGAGGGTAGTGATTTAAGATGTATTTCTTATTAAAGTACATGGTCAGAAAATGTCAGTAACCTATGTTTTACAATCACTAACAACTAAAATTCTATACTGATCATAAGTTCCTGATGTGACATACCTTCAAAGGACCCTAGAGAAAAAATAGTCTAATGTCTCTTATTTACTGGAATGGGAAACTGACCCAGAGCTATTAGGCATATTTTTCAAAATAGCCTAGCTAAGAAAATGAACATCAAAATCTAGAATCTAGAATTCCTGATTCCTGATTCTGTATCTAGTTTGATTTAAGCTACAAGCCTGAATATATTATGTGGATGTGTTCCAAAGGTATTAGGTCATTGGGGTGTTGTCTAAATTAAAGCATGTTCTGTAAGCTCTAGGACCAGCAAAAACAGGAGTCAGGAAAATATGCACATTCTTTGGGGTGTAATATTTAAATTATATATCTATATATGTATATGTGTATGTTTGTGTTTTTTTATATATATGTATACTCTAAGTGATTTGGGCAGTTTCTTAATCTTTCAGATGTACTATTTCCTCATTACAACAAACGAGTATGAGTCTTCAAAATTTTTAGACTATCCCCTGGTAAAACATATATTGTGTATACTGGTGCAAACACAGGGTATTAGCTCTGAGATCACTAGTTTGGTGTCTTTGAATTGTTGATTAACCTTATGAACTTCAATTTGCTCATCTGAAGAGAGGTGACAACAGGGGTAATTTCTTGACTTCCTTCAGAGAGTTATGGTTAGGAAATCAACGTGATTGGCCTTGAAGTTGCTTTGTAACCTGTGCATACTGTCTCTGCCTACTTTTTCAGTGCTCTCTCCTTCAAATTCAGAATGCATTCCTGTGCAGGAAGCATGTCTATTCATCTTTATCTACTTAGCATATAACACAGTGTCTGATAAATGATAAGGACCAGTGTTTGGTGAATGAATTAATGATGGATTCTTCCTCCTTTCAGCTCTACAATGCTTTCCCCTTTTTACGGGTTCTCCCAGGAAGTCATAATGTGATATTTAAAAATTTTGCTCTCCAAAGAAGTTTTATTTTGGAGAAAGTAAAAGAACATCAGGAATCTCTGGACATCAATAACCCTCGAGACTTTATTGACTATTTTCTGATTCGAATGGAAAAGGTACAATGTAATTCTGATTTGCTACTTTATCTTTATGGGTGTCGTGACTCATTGATATGCTTTGATTTTCCCGGTGAAACTGAGATATGAAAACAAATGCTATATCCTAAAGTGTATTAATTGTTTATGCAACATATTACCTGTGTAAGCCATATTGCATGTCTCTGGATATTTCTAAGTTCTCACCCAAAGAGACTTAGGTTTTATGTTTACCATGTTAAAGCTGATTCCTTATCTGCGGGCTGATCAAAACATGCAAACACACACATGCACACATTCATTCAAGACTGATGATAACATATCATGGTTCCATGAAGAGAAGATGTAACAAATGAGGGAACACAGGAATGGATAGAAACCCAGACAGGCTTACTTTTGGGCAATCTCTAAGATATATTCATTTACAGATGAGGTAGGTTTGAGAAACTCTGACTTAGTTAAACAGGGAGGAGGAAATAGATCCAGGAGATGATGAGTACAGTAATCAAGTTTGTGAAATTTTCAAAGAGGCTCTAATGATTGTAATTGAAGAGGAGTCTTGGGTGTAATGACTGATGGAGTTGTAAATACTGCTGTAGTTTGGGTGTGATTAGTTCAAGAAACTTGAATGAAAAATTAGATATGATGAAATAGACAATAGATGCTAGAGTTGACAGTGATTAGCAGTGATGACTTAATCAAAAGTATGTTTAAAAAATTACAAAGGAACTGACTGGCTCTAGTGGGTCAGAAATTGAAGAATCAGAAAGTACTTGAATATTTGTGAGTCTGATGTTATTTTAAATTTGAAGCAATTCTAACAGTTCACCTAATATTATCTTCACCCATAGCACACTCTAAAGTCTGGCTTAATTGGCCAGGTACTGATGTTGTACTGAATAGTATTGTGTTACTTGAAAAGCTTTTTATTAAGTAATTGTAACATGTCATTGCTAGGAAAAACACAATAAAGAGTCTGAATTTACCATGGACAACTTGGTTGCTACTATATGGGATATGTTTAGTGCAGGAACAGAGACAACAAGCACCACAATGAGATATGGACTGTTGCTCCTGCTGAAGCACCCTGAGATCTCAGGTATGATCACAGATGATGGGCAGGATCAAATTTCAGGTAGAAACGGACAGAAAATACTGATAACCACCCCACCATTTACCTGCCAACACAAGGTACAACAAAATTTCTCATCATTAGTACATCTACCTACCACTGGGTGGATTCAATTCAAATTAGTTCCTAGTATAAAAGGAGAATAAAATGTTTAAATAATGATAGAGATTTGAAAAGCAGAGGCCATTATTCTCCCTGCGATGGTATAGGATTCTTGATTTAGTTTGGAACAGATGCAGCAGTGTGGCATTGTTATTTTGAACAATGAGCTGTAGACTTCAATAGCAGTGGTTTTGAATTCTGATTCTACTAATAGGTGGCTGGCTTGACCTGCAGACACATGATTACTCTCCATATCTGTGATCCCTTATCTATTCAAGGGGGATAATATGGGAAAGACCACATATTCCCTGAGCATCCTTAGGAAACTATTTACTTCTCTGGACTTGTTTCTTTGTAAAGTACATGAAATTATACCTACCACATAGGAGTTTTTTGAAGAATTATAAAGTAATATAATGAAGAGTGCAGTGTGTCTGTCCTATATTATGAATACCTTCTGAATAAATTTTAACTTGTTAAGTTTTTGTGCTGAATCAAGTTAATATCTCATTTCCTGAACTGCACTGTGTACTTCTTAGATTACTGAAACTTAAATATTTAAGATAAAATTGAAATACACAAAATGGTTAAACTACAAGGTCTTCAGTGATTCTTCAGGATCCCAGATCTCTGAGTCTGTCAAGAAAAAGTACACAGAGTAGGGAATCAAAGTTGAGGATTGAACGTCATGGTGCAATTGTATTTCATACCTGCATACCTGTGTCTAATGCGCTTTCAGTTTGCCCAAGAAACGTAAACTGTGTGTCCTTTTTTTTCTCTTATGGAGGTAGTGACACATAATTTTCCGTCATTGTCCTATCTCCAACTACAATGGGACAATGATGAAGGGATCCTACAAATGGTACTTCAAGTTTTTTTCTTCTCGTAAATTCTGACTCCTGCCTTGCCAGCTAAAGTGCGGGAAGAAATTGATCATGTGGTCGGCAAAAACCGAAGTGTCTGCATGCAGGACAGAAGCCGGATGCCCTACACGGATGCTGTGGTGCATGAGATCCAGAGATATATTGACCTCATCCCCATCAGTGTGCCCCATGCAGTGACTCAAGACATTCGGTTTAGAGAATATCTTATTCCAAAGGTGAGAGATATTATGTCTATACCCTTCCTTAGGTGTCTTAGGCAATCAAATATCATAGCAGTAGAACTGTAGATTGCCTAATCTTCTACAGGTATGGCACACTCATAACTCAGGCATTCTACCCTGTAACCACATTCTTCTTTCCCTCTAGTTTTTGATACAAGTTTCTAAATATGATAGTGCCTAGACTCCCACAGGATTTTCCATGCTTTGATAGCTCCACACTCTGCCTGTCCATTAGCCTAGTGTGCTATCCTGTCCCTTCCTTTCAATTTTATGTTTTATTACTCTTACCAATTAACCTGTATCCTATATCCCACCCCTTCTCTACTGTCCCTATGACTTACTTGTGAAAAGTCCAACATAAAAGTCTCCTTCCTCCCTGCCTGATTATTGGCTACTGACCTGTGCTGGAAAGGACCATGCAGCCCAGCAGGTTGATATTGTTATCATCAATGCCAAATGTGGTGGTTTAATTTTTATCAATGCCAAAAGTATTGTCAATCTTACCCAACAATCCTGCTTTATAATCTAACTCAACTTGCTTCACCATACTCCACAATGACTTTCAACCTTGAACTCTTCTCAACCTTTCATTATCTTACTTTTAATAGGTGACCTGCTCTTCCATCTCACAGAAAAATTAGTCACTGGAAGTGGACTCCTCTAATGCTTTCCATTAGATTTACATACTTGGCTACATTTACAACCTTTGATTTTCTTTCATGTCAGTTGCTGTGACAGATGGGCTTTCTTTTGTTCTACTATAAGCTGTTTTAACTGTGGCATGGATCCCTTCTCTCTTACTTTTTCAATTATCTTCCTTAAGTAATTATTTCTTCTTCCTTCCTCTTCATCTTCTCCCTTCTTCCTGGCTCCTTTTTATCAGCCTGTGAGCATGATCAATTCTCTTTTATTTATGATTGACACTTAATAATTGTTCATATTTTTGGAGAAGAACATCATGTTTAGAAACATGTATGAGTTGTGTAATGATTAAATCAGGGTAATTAGTATCTCGATCACCTTGAACATTTATTATTTATTTGTGATGAGAGTGTTCAAGAACCTCTCTATTAGCATTTTGAAATCCATTTGTATTAGTCTGTTTTCATGCTGCTGATAAAGACATACCTGAGACTGGGCAATTTATAAAAGAAAGAGGTTTATTGGACTTACAATTCCACATTGCTGGAGAGGCCTCACAATCACGGTGGAAGGCAAGGAGGTGCAAGTTACATCTTACATGGATGGCAGCAGGCAAAGAGGAAGCTTGTGCAGAGAATCTCCTTTTTAAAACCATGAGATATGAGACCCACTCACTATCACAAAAACAACATGGGAAAGACCTACCCTCAGGATTCAGTCATCTTCCACCGGGTCCCTCCCATGAAACGTGGGAATTGTGGGAGCTACAAGATGAGATTTTGCTGGGGATACAGAGCCAAACCATATCATTCTGTCCCTGGCCCCTCCCAAATCTCATGTCTTCACATTTCAAAAGCAATCATGCCTTCCCAACTGTGCCACAAAGTCTTAACTCATTTCAGTATTAACTCAAGAGTCCACAATCCAAAGTCTCGTAAGAGATAAGGCAAGTCCCTTTGCCTATGAACTTGTAAAATCAAAAGCAAGTTAGTTACAGCCTAGATACAATGGGGGTACAGGCACTGGGCAAATCCAGCCATTCCAAATGGGAAAATTGGCCAAAACAAAAGGGCTTCAGGCCTCACACTAGTCTGAAATCCAGTAGGGCAGTCAAATCTTAAGGCTCCAAAATGATCTCCTTTGACCCCATGTGTCACATTCCAGTCATGCTGATGCAAAACATAGGTTCCCATAGTCTTGGGCAGCTCTGCCCCTGTAGTTTCTCAGGGTGCAGTCTCCCTCCCAGCTGCCTTCATGGGCTGGTGTTGAGTGTCTGCAGTTTTTCCAGGCACATGGTGCACGCTGTCAGTGTATCTACCATTCTGGAGTCTGAAAGATGGTGGCCCTTTTCTCACAGCTCCACTAGCTGGTGCCCCAGTAGGGACTCTGTATAGTTACTCCCACCCCACATCTCCCTTCTGCACTGCCCTAGTAGAAGTTCTGGCTAAACACCCTTTGGAAGTCTCCAAAGCTTGAGGCTTGCACCCTCTGAAGCCATAGCCAAAGTTCTATGTTGACCCCTTTCAGCCACATGTGGGATGCAGGACATCAAGACCCTAGGCTGCACATAGCACTGAGACCCTGGGCCCAGCCCATGAAACTACTTTTTCCTTCTAGCCCTTCAGGCCTGTGATGGAAGGGCTCCCACAAAGATCTCTGACATGCCCTGGAGACATTTTCCCCATTTTCTTGGTGATTAACATTCTTCTCCTTGTTACTTATGCAAATTTCTGCAGCCAGCTTGAATTTCTCCCTAGAAATGGGATTTTCTTTATTTTCTTTTCTATTGCATTGTCAGCCTGCAAATTTTTGAAACTTTTTCCATTTGTATTTGGAACTGAATGCCTTTAACAGCACCCAAGTCACTTTTTTTTTTGAGATGGACTCTCGCTATGTCACCTAGGCTGGAGTACAATGGCATGATCTCAGCTCACTGCAACCTCTGCCTCTTGGGTTCAAGCTACTCTCCTGGCTCAGCCTCCCGAGTAGATGGGATTACAGGCATGCACCACCATGCCTGGCTAATTTTAGAAGAGATGGGGTTTCTCCATGTTGGTCAGGCTGATCTTGAACTTCCAACCTCAGGTGATCCACCTCGGCCTCTCAAAGTGGTAGGATTACAGGCGTGAGCCACCACACTGGGCCTACTTGTATTGCATCTATGTTCTTCAGAGATAATGGCCTGCAGTTTTCTTTTCTTGTTTTGTCTTTGGTATTAGGGGAATCATGACCTCATAAAATGATTATGGAAGGATTTCCCCCTTTACAATTTTTCAGAAGAATTTCAAAAGAATTTTTCTTGGAGTGTTTTTAAATGTTTGGTAGAATTCAGCAGTGAAGCCAAAAATAATAGTCTTTGGCTTTTCTTTGATGGGAGATTTTTGTTACTGATTTAATTTGTTATTCAACTATTATCATTTTCAGATTTTTTATTTCTTCATGATTCAATCTTGGTACATTATATGAGTCCAGAAATTTATCCATTCCTTCTAGATTTTCCAATTTGTAAGCATATATTTCTTCATAATAGTCTCTAATGATCCTTTGCAATTCTGTGGTACAGTTGTAATGGCCTCTTTTTCATATCTCGTTTTACTTATTTTGGTCTTCTCTCTTTCTTCATAGTCTAGCTAAGGGCTTGTCAGTTTTGTATATCATTTCAAGAAAACCTAAACTTTCTTTCATTGACTTCTTCGTATTTTAGTTTCTATATCTATTTCGTATTTTATTGATTTATTCAATAATATTTACAATTTTTGTCTTTCTACTTATTTTGTATTTGGTTTGTTTTTGGTTTTTATAGTTTCTTAAGTTTCAATGTTAGATTGTTAATTGAGATTATTCTCTTTTTTGTTGTAACGGTTAATTGTTTTAAACTCCATTGTTAGTACTGATTCTACTGTATTTCATAGATTTTTGGTATGTTGTACTTCCATTATCATTAGTCGCAAGAAATTGTTAAATATTTCCTCTTAATTTTTTCATTACCTCATTGGATCTTTATAAGCATGTTAATTAATTTTTAGGTATTTGTATATTTTCTGTTCTTCATGATTGCTAGTTTTATTGTACTATTTTCAGAAAAAAATAGTTGATTTGATTTTAAATTTCAAAATCTGTTAAAACTTGTTTGGTGACTTACCATACGATCTATCCTGGAGAATGTTTCATATGCTGTATAGAAGAATGTGTATTCTGTAGCTGTTGGGTGGACTGTACTGCGCATACCTGCTAAGTCAGGTCAAAAGAACAGTTTAACACCACTGTTTGTTGTTTGATCTGTCTATTGCTGAAAATAGGGTATTACGTTCTCTACTATTATTGTTTTGAAGTCTATTTCTTCCTTTAGGTCTATTAATATTTGCTTCATATATTTAAGTGCTTTGATGTTGAGTTCATGTACATTTATAATTTTTATACCCACTTGATGAAATTCCCCTTTATCGTTATATGATCACCTTCTTTGTTTATACAGGTTTTAATTTAAAGTCATCCCTTGGTATTCATGGGGAATTGGTTGCAGGACTCCTTGTAGATATTAAAATGCACATATACTCAAGTCCCATAGTCAGCCCTGCAGAATTCATGCATACAAAATGTTGGCCTTTCCTATCCATGGCTTTTGCATCCCATGAACACTGTATTTTGATCTGGTTTATCTTTTTTCTTTCAGGGCACAACAATCTTAACAGATCTGACTTCTGTCCTGTACGATGACAAGGAATTTCCCAATCCAGAGAAGTTTGACCCTGGCCACTTCCTGGACAAAAGTGGCAACTTTAAAAAGAGTGATTATTTCATGGCTTTTTCAGCAGGCAAGCAAGCTTTTTATGTGCACATCGGGGTCATGTAAGATAAGGAAGGACTCTGCATGGAGGCTGCTCTGGGCTGAACAATTTGCCATTTGCATAAGGTCAGAGGCACCACTCCCAAAGACGGTTATTTCTCATGGGATTGGTGACTGCGTTCATAGATTCTGCTTCCTGGTCCACTATGTAGGTCATTAAAATTTCCTCCTAGAAGTCCAGTTCTAGTAAAACTTTTCTCATTTACCCTGAGAAGCCAGTTCACTCAATAAACTTCACTGAGTACCTTATATATGGCAATGCTATGCTCAGGTCCAGGCATACAAATGTGAGTAAGTATTAGATCTTTTCTCTAAGAGAAGGGAAAACCAATGAACAGGCAATGAAATGCCAAGATCACAAATGCTATGCTTGAGGTTTCTTTGGGAGTCCAGAGAAAGGGAGGGAGAGAGAGAGAACGAGAGCAAGAGAGAGAGAGAGAGAGAGAGATTCAGATGATTTATTTGAAAGGGATAGGGGCAGAATAGTTGGAAAGTAAGTGAAATTTTCTTGCAATAAATCACATTTGAGTATCTTCCCTCAATTTTTGATGGTCCTGGAAAGAGACGTGCAGCAATGTCAAAAAAGTTAATAAAAGAGAATTTAATAAAGAGATGGTTTTGAGAGGTGTGGGCCAAACAAGGGGAGTAACAAAATGTGGGGAAGAACTCAGGACTAACATCAGCAAGAAGATGTTACAATCCTAGATCAAAAGATTCAAGAGAAGGAGAGTGTTGCTGGCACCTGAATAATGAGCAGATTCCTCATCAAGAGAAGCGTCTTAGGTGGAGGGATGTTGCCACTGTTAAACTAGCCTGACAGGGTAGGATGGAGGGAACAAATACTCTGAACTTTTCAACATTTGAGCCTCTGAATGTATCCAGAACCCAGAAAGGTACTACCTCCTGGTTTAATGCAGTTCTTAGAGGTCAGTTTCCTGGGACTAGAAAGGCACAAGAGATAAACACAAAATGGATCTGGAAAGAGGAAGAAGTGGAGAATATTCAGCACACTTCAAAGAAGTAGGAGGAGGATAGGAGGGTAGAAGATGTTTCCAACAGAAATAACTGAAACAGAGACAAAAATAAGAGATTTGTTCCTGTTTAATTATATAGGAAAATAAGTGTAGAGCAAGCCTTGATGTTGTGTTCTCAAGATTATGTGCATTGCTCAGAGATAATCTCAAAAAAGCCATTGCTATGTGACTTCTTATCTCCTTTCGTATTTTGGAGTCCACTATTGCACCATGAGCCTGCTCAACATTTCTGTTTGTTTCACATGGCTTGCAGGCCAGCTTTTGTCCTGACAGTGGGTATTACTGTGTGTATTATAAGATCTAAGGGTTTACCTTAAGAGTTTCTACTCCAGTTTGTAAAACAGATGAATAATTTACAGTTCATGTGAAATGTAGTGTATTAGAAGCATTAATGAATATTGTGGAAAACAGATGAGAGCGTGAATTGTATGTCCTGATGTATCAAAGAAGATTGCATAGAATAAATAACATCTGAGCTGAATCTGGAAGAATATGGGGACTATTGGCAGGCAGAGCAGAGTAGGAGACCATTCCAGATAGAAGAATACCTGCAATCTGAGAAGAATCTTGAAATTGCCAATCTCTTTGGGGAGTGGTGAATCATTAGTAATGGCTGAGGTGAGGGGAACTGGGTGGAAGATGTGGAAAGAAATGATGCCCTAAGAATTGCCTGTGGCCACTTGGTGACATTTCTTTTTATACCTGGCAATAATAAGCTCTTGACTATTTTTTTTAGAGCAGATATGTGGCAAGATTGATTATCCTTTAGAATCCAGATAAGGACAAATAAATCTATTTGTCAAGTCCAGGGTCAGAAGTATATGGAGAGGTAGATACAGTGTTGTGTATCATGCCAGTTGGGATAGATGTGTGTGTGTGTGTGTGTGTGTGTAAAGATGTCACTGGCAAGCTGCAACACAGCAGTTCCAATGTGCATGGACAGAAAAGATTTTTTTCATATAGTACATTCACAGAAATATGTACTAAAGAATAGAAAAGAAACCAGGTTTGGGTGTAAATAGAAAAAGTTGTAGGTTCATTAGTCATTCATTAATATATTTCTTCATTCCACATTAATTTCAGCCTCCCTGTGTACTAACTCAGCTAAAGAATTAAATGAGTAATGATCTTGTGTGTAATTTTTAGGAAAAAGAATTTGTGCTGGAGAAGGCCTGGCCCGCATGGAGCTGTTTTTAATCCTGACCACCATTTTGCAGAATTTTACCTTGAAACCTCTGGTTGATCCAAAGGATATTGACACCACCCCAGTTCACAAAGGCTTTGGCACTATACTACCCTTCTATGAGCTTTGTTTCATCCCAGTCTGATGAAGTGTCTGGCTGCTAGATTGCAGAGCAAGGTCCTTCAGTCTCATGTGAAAAATGCAGATGTTTCCTTGCCTGTGTGTCAACCATTATCTCTCCTATCTTAATAGGAGGAAGGCCATCTCTGAGCCCTATCTCTTTTGATTGTATGCATCCTTCAAAATCCATTCCAATTTTTTCTGTATGAAAGAAAATTTATTGTTTCATTTCCAATAAAATTATGTTTGTAACACAATCTTAAGATCATATGCTACATTTTATCTGTAGTCATATGAAATGGAAAGCACCCGATAAATGCCATATTTTGCTTTGTTACCTCAAATGAGAAATCAGAAATTATTGCGTGAGATTTTTAAAAAATGTTGAAAGTATTAAAACATGAGCTTTATTAATCTCACACTCCTATCTACCTGTCTAGGCAAATGATCTCTTGACAGATTAGATTGTATACTTTCTTTTTTCCCCCGTGGCTATTAAAATATAATTACATGTATATATATGCATGTGTTGGATATATATGTTGTGTATGTGTTTATTTTAGCATGTATGTGCATGTGTATAAATGCAGTTAGAAAAGAAAAGAAGGTCACTTTAGCCAAAGGGAATGACATGATATAAACTTGAATTAGCCAGTCTGTCCAAGGTTATCTATTCTTTTTTCCCCCAGTGGTTAAATACACACATACAGGGACACACACAGATGTACAGACATATTAAGGCAAAGAAAAGGGGAACATGTATTTGAATATAAACAAACAGAAATATGTGTGTATGTGTGTTTATGTGTATATGTAGAATATAGCTGATTTGGAGGTGACAGTTGTACAGTAACATATAGATATTTTAAAAAGTAACATAAAGAAATGTAGCTCATAATGTCCTATTTAATGGCTATTCCATATTTTCAGAATTATTTCCAGCTTCAATGATGTTTAGATTATTTTTGAACTGTTGTTTACTACAAGTGCTACTATCTGCATACATCTTATATTCTTATATTATTTCTTTAAGGTGGTTTTATAGATAAAAATGGCTGCACCATAATGTATATAATCTTTTACTTTTCATAAATACTGGAATATAGTTCACTAAACTTATATATGTGTTTACTTTTCTAACATGAGTATAATAGAAAGAGTATTTCCCCAAATCCGTGTAAATACGGAAGATTGAATTCTTTGATAATTTTAGCAATTTTGGGTTACCTTTCATGGAGTTTTCAAATAGTAAATCCTTTCATCTGCAAATAATGTTTCACTGTAACAACCAGAAGTTTTAAGAAATAGCACCTACTGCAAATCTTTGTCAATATCTGTTTCTGTCTCTGCTGTTTCCTCTCAGTTACCCATCTCTCTCTCACATAGACATGCAAATATGTATTTTTATGGAAACTGATAAAAGTTGTAAAGATTTGTAGAGACAGAATAACAGACAGTTTAGGAAATTCATTTGGCAAGCCTGATATTTTATGCAATTTATCTGTTGAAATGATTGCTGATTTGAAATCAGTAGCTGAAAGGCTGAAATTCTGGCTATAAAATTTCATTTAGAAACTTTAGAATTCGGAAATAATTTCTGGCAAATTCTCAGAGTTAGAGGAAATTAAATGGAGTACAGAACTTTTCAAGTGAGAAAGACCAAGGAAGCACTTTTATTTCAGTTGAAGCCTAAAGGCCATATGAAAGTTTGCAACCAAGGATTAGAATAAACCTGCAGTTGAAAAGGCCTCATCATAAGGCCATAGTCTTGGTTTAAATAATCTACTCCTATACATTTTCTTATTTCTGCAGACATTTTTCGCTAGAGAAACGTAATGTTCCGCTCTCATAGAGCCTCAAAGTTAGTCAGAGGCGAGGGCTTAGGGCATTCTCAGATATTTCCTAAGCCTGTGTGGCCTTCTATGTTCCAGAAATGTGTCACCACTCTTCAAAGCCTTCTATGAACATCTTATTTTTCAATTCCTTCTTTTAAGATTTTTAGTTAGCTAGCAGATTTACAAACTGCCCAGGTAGGTGTTAAAGGCATTCCCCAACACGCACACAGAGCCTCTTGCAAAGACTGGGAAATTTATTGGTTTCTGATGTCTAAGGAAATCTCTGTCCCATTAATAGTGGGGCATTAAGCTAATTGAACAATGACTTTATTAAGCTGACATAAGAAAGAAGAGAGACTTTACAGAATTATTTCAGAGAAACCACTAAAACACAAAGCAAACTGGAGTAAAAATGCCTCATTTAGTTCTTGAGAGTACAAATGTGTATTTGAATGGAGTTGCATTGCTGGTGGTGAAACAGAATGGACAGAGGAAATGATTATCTTCATAGTTCACTGCAGCCTCAAACTTCTGGGCTCAAATGACTCTCCCACTTCAGCCTCTACCACACTTAAGTAATTTTTAATTTTTTTCAGAGATGGGGTCTCTCTTTGTTGCCCAGGCTATTTTCCAACTCCTGGCCTGACACAATCCTCCCACCTGGCCTCCCAAAGTGCTGAGATTACAGGCAGGAGCAAGCATGCACAGCAACATTTTCGCCTTGCAAAACTGAAAGTCTGTACCCATTAAACACTACCTCCCCATTCCCTCCTCCTCCCAGCCCCTGGAAACCACCATTATACTTTCTGTTTGGTGATTTTTTTTTTTTTTCACTATTCTAGGTACCACATGGAAGAGGAATCATAAAATATTTGTCCTTTTGTGACTGGTTTATTTTACTTAGCATCATATCTTCAAGGATCATCCATCTTCCATGTTGTAGCATGTATCCAACTTTTTCTTTCATTTTTAAGGCTGAATATATTCCGTTGTCTGTAGAAACCACATTTTGTTCATGCATTCATCTGCTGATGGACAAATGGGTTGCTTCCATTTTTTGGCTATTGTGTATAATACTGCAATGAACATGGGTGTGCAAATATCAGTTTGATGCTTTCAGTTTTTTGGTGTATATATGCAGAAATGTAATTGCTGGATCATATGGACATTCTACTTTTAATTTTTTGAGAAACCTTGCCACAGTTTTCCACCATAGGTTCACTACTTTACATTCCCACTGTCAGGGTAGGAGAATTCTGATTTCTCCACGTCCTTACCCATGCTTGTTTTTTTTTTGTGTTTTTTTTTTTTAATTTTTAAAATTTCCTATAAAAGAACTTTAGAGAACTTTCTTTAAACACTATTTTATGGTAGGTTTGCTAGAGATAAATTATCTTTGTCTCCCTTCATATAAGAATGTCTTGAATTCCTCTTCATTTGTGAAGAACACTTTCAATAGATACAGAATGCTAGGCTGATAGATTTTTTTTATCCAGCACTTAAAAATGTTCTGCTAATTTTTATTTCTCCGTAGATGCTGATGACAAGTCTGCCCCACTAGGTAAGGTGTAATTTTTCTCTGGCTGCTTTGAAAATTATTTATTTTCCTTTTTGGAAAATTTCCCAGAAGTGTTTGGTGTGGATTTTCAAAAAATTTATCCAGATTGATGTTCACTATGATTCTTGTATCTGTAGGTTTATGTCTTTTTCCAAATTTGGGATATCTTCAGACAAAATTTCTCCTGGTACTTTTTCAGCCCTACATTTTCTTCTCTTCCGGCAGCACTCCATTTACATAATTTTTAGATCATTTATATAGTCCCATAGGTCTGTGAGGTTCTTCTCATTTCTTTTTTCTCTCTGGTCCATTTCTCTCTGTTTTTCATATTAGGTTATTTCTATTGTTCTGTCTTCCAGTTCACTTTGTCTTTGTCTCATTAATGTCAGTTTTCCATTGTTTCATTAATGCTGCCACTGAGCCCATCAACTGTAGTTTTATTTTGGTTATTTATTTCTCTATTCTAGAATTTCTATTTCATTCTTTATATCTTCTATTTATTTGTTGTTATTTTCTGTTTCTTTGCTGAGACTTTATACATTTTTCATTTGTTTCAAATGTGTTCATAATTGCTCACTGAAACATTTTTATGATGACTGCTTTAATAGCTTTGTCAGATAATTCTGACATCTCTTGTCATCTTGGTATTGGTAGCTTTTGATTGTCTTATTTGCAGTTTGAATCTTCCTGGTTCTTCTAAGACATGTAATTTTCAGTTGAATCCTGGATATATTTTTTTATGATGTTATAAAACTCTGGATCTTACTAAAACCTCCTTTCACTGGCTTCCTTTCAGAACCCTATGGCCAAGGAAGAGGTGGCAGTGCTGCCTCAGTACTGGCAGGTGGGGGTAAAACTCTTAGTTTGTTCACTCAGCCTACATTCACATCTGAGGTTATTGGGGGCTCCTCATTACTGCTGGGCAGGGGTGGGATATCTAGCTCCACACATGGCCTCCACGGACACAACTGGGGATGTCCTCCGTACTGCTGAGTAGTGGTGAGAGCTTTGACTCTCCACTAGGCTTTCTTCATTACATCTGGGTAGGGATGAAATATGGGCTCCTTATTGGGCCTTTTCTGTCCCCAACTCAGTAGGGTATTTGGGGCACCTCATTATAGTATTTTGAGTGTGGAAGCCTGGACTCCCCACTTGGCCTTTTCAAGCATTTGGCTGGGGAAAGGTGTTACTGTTTCAAAGTATCGTGCCTTGCTGGGCTGCCCCATTCTGGCCATTTGGTCAGAGACAGCAGGCTCCTCTTGAGACTTTTTCTGTATGTGCCCATTGCCCTTTCCAGGTTGCTGCCCTCAGCTCCAGGTCTGGGATGTCCAAGGCAACAGGAACACCCTGGGAGCTCACCACCATGGTCCTCAGGTTGCGGGGTCCCTAGCCAGTGTGCCTTCTGTTGCCCTGTCAGTGTCTTCTCACGTTGTTTTATATATAAAGTTGAGGGTTTTTAGTTGTATTGAGTGAGTAAAACAGGGAAAAATATTTTTATGAAGAGACCATCTTCTCCTGTCTGGATGCTTTCCATAATTCAAGTCATCCCCCTTTCTGTTCCAATCTGTGCCTCATAACATACTAATCTTTATTTAGTAAATAGGTAGTTTTACTAAAATATAAAAATTCATTTACTATGAGAGAAAATGCCCCTATTAAGGTTGTATCAGCTGTGGGAAATTTTTTTTTATGGTTTTCTTGTTTAGCTAGGAGTTATATGCAGAAAATTTGCCTCCACAAGAGATGATGGCTCAAGTTAAAAAAACAGACCCTTTATCCTCACTCTGGTCACTCTATGATTATGAGGAGGTAGACTTTCATCCTGTTTGGTTGTAGTAGCTCATCCCAGAGTTATGGGTTTGCTCTTTTCTGTCCTTCTTGACCTATTTTTTTTTTTTTTTTTAGACAGATTCTCACTTCATCACCCAGGCTGGAGTTCAGTGGCATGATCATAGCTCACTGCACCCTTGACTTCCTGGTCCTTGACCTTCTAACCCTCACCCTGGGTGCTCTTTTGGCTGGAGCAAGCCTGAGAGTCACATAAAGTCTTCAGGTTCAGCCTCCAAAATCCCTCTCTGGGAGATGGGCTCAAGAAGGATTTCTTCTTATGTTCTAAG
Source organism: Macaca mulatta (assembly GCF_049350105.2). NCBI lineage: Eukaryota > Metazoa > Chordata > Mammalia > Primates > Cercopithecidae > Macaca > Macaca mulatta. The sequence continues at coordinate 107,147,219 of NC_133414.1, read as the reverse complement.
GACTACTGGGATCCTTATTGCCTGGCTATTTCAGCCTCAGAAGGTTTTGGCTAGAATATCCCTGGGGAGGCAGGCTCTCAGGGCCAAAAATAGTGGGAGAAAATATTCAACCTTTAGGAAACTGGTACACATCAGCTCTAAGTGTGACACATCAGCTGTAAGTGAGAAACAAGAATGAGGACACTTTGTGTAATGTATCATTACTCCAAAGGAGTTGTATTTGGTTGAACTCTTATATTTTCTTATTAAAACTTTTGCAAAGTGTGTTGAGAAGAAAGTGTTACTTCCAGTGTTACACCCTCAACACTTTTTCCTGTGGAGACTCCAGCATGTTCATTATGTTTTCTGAAGCCATGGCACCGTAGTACTCTTTCATTTCTGTTATTGTTGTTTAATAATATAAAATGAGACATTTTTGCTCCATTTTTATTCATATTTTTGTCCTAATTACTTTTTAAATATATTCTGGTGTCATGTCAATATTTATAGTCTAATGTTTAAGACTTAGACTTTGGTTCTTAGGATGTTATTTTTGAATCAGCTGTATCTGGTAGGTAATAGATATTGAAAGTGCCTTGTAAATTGTCCAGTGGCATAAAAGTATTATCATATCTTTATGACATAAAAGAGAAATTGTTTTCTTCTTTTTAGCATGGAAATACTTTACGAAGCCATTTGCTGGGTGACTGTGTGATGGCCTTGTGGTTTGGATTTCATGATTTTTAGTTTTCCCTTGAAGGGTTCCAGATATAACCTATACCAAAGAAGAGGAAAACTTCTCCAGTACTTTCCATGATCTGACCTTGATTTGAAAATAGTTCTAAGTGTAATAGAAAAGATTTATCAAAATAGTACACTACACTTCCTATAAAGCAAGTTCTAAACACAAGACTCAAAGAAAGAGTCACACATATAACTCAAAGAAAGGCTGGAGGCCAGTCATGGTGGCTCATTCCTTTAATCCCCACACTTTTGGAGGCTGAGGTGGGAGGATATCTTGAGTCCAAGAGTTCAATACCAGCCTGTGAAACATAGTGAGATTCCATCTCTACAAAAAAGACAAAATTAGCCAGGTATGGTGGTTTGGTCCTGTAGTCCAAGCTACTCAAGAGGCTAATGGAGAGGAACTGTTGAGGCTGCGGTAAGCCCTGATTGAAGTGTGAGCTTTCTCACACTTTCTCTAGGGGGTAAAGAGAGATGGGGATAGGGTAGACTGTTTTAAGTCCTAGATGAAGCATGGGAGCCATAGTAGCACCTGGGAAGGGCATTGCAGGCCGAGGGAACAGTAAGCACAAAGGCTATGTGGTTGTTTTGTCACAGGCCCAGCAGGAAGGCTAGTCTAAGTAGAGCAGGGTGAGTCAGGGATAGCAGGAGATATCTCTGGAGACGGAAGCTAGGCCACATCTTTTAGGGCCTTTGTCCATTTTGTGATAAACATTTACTTCAAAATAGTTGAATTTGATTAAAGTTGTATTTTGCTATTAAAACTGTATTTGATTCTAAATCAGTTGAGAATACATAGAGTTACAGCACGACAGGGTCTGATTGGTGTGTTTAAAATATTACTCTGGACTGGGCATGGTTACTCATGCCTGTAATCCCAGTGTTTTGGGAAACCAAGGAGGGAGAATTGCTTGAGGCCTGGGGTTTAAGATTAGCCTATGCAGCATAGCAAGATCCTGTCTCTACAAAAAATGATGGCAAAAATTAATGATACATGGTAGTGTGTGCCTGTAGTTCTATCTACTGGGGAGGCTGAGGCAGGAGCATTGCTTGAGCCCAGGAGTTTGAGGCTGCAGTGAGCCATGATCATGCCACTGCATTCCAGCCTGGGCACCAGACTGAGATCCATCTCTAAAAAAAATAAATTAAAAAAAATAAAGCATAGTATCACTCTGCCTTCAGATTAAAAATAGGACTGTCCTGGGCCTAAGAATGACAGCAAAGAAACCAGATAGGCAGCTAGTCAGCTGTGTTGGTAAGGGATGGGATGGCTTAGACAGTGGAGCCCAGGGTAAAAGAGGCCTCATCACTCTGCACATCTCATCCTATGCTGAAGCACCCAGAATGACAGAAGGAAAGTGTGAGAGGCAAGGCCTGGCTTGCCCAGTCCCTGAGCCTGAACATCGACAGATCACAAAGTACTTGCATGTTCCATCCTCACATCCAACCCTGTGAACCAGGCAAGGAAGGTACTATTGCCTGTGTGTTATAGGTGAGGAGACCCAAGCACCTAGTCATGAGAATTAGAAGGCATTTATAGAGACAGAGAAAGCACTTCGAGATAATCAGGAGTGAAGAACACTGTGATTCTTGCTCATGAAAGGAATGCATGTGGCTGGAATGGAAAGGATCCAGCTGAGATTTTAGCGGACAGGTTATGGTTGGCATTTTTCTTCTCAATTTTCTGAGAACATAATATTGTTTATGTAATTTCTAATGAAAGAATGCATTCCCATTCTGATGGGTTAGGCCACAAAGTAATTAAATTACTGAAGCTATTTGAAACAAGAGCCCCCGATTGCAGTGAAGCAGCACGCAGCTAACTTCAAAGATACTTCATTTTCACCGTGCTGGCGGGTCTGTGGCTGAGTTTGGATAGGGCTTTGTTCATTGGGATAATTTCTGTCAATCCTGTGAATCAGGGATGTCTTTGCCTGGAAGATGCGCCTGATGAAGTTTCTTCTAACTTCAGACATTTCCTAATGAATTTCCAAACATTCTTTACAACTTAGACCGTGCTCAACCTCCAAGTAGCCTTATCATTGGCAAAGAATGTGAACTTTACAAGATGCTTCAAGAGAAAGAAACAGGAGTTGAATGATACGAAAACAGTCTGTCTTTCCTGGCTTTGCAGGAAATTCTGGAGTCTGGAAAACCTGCAGTCAGGCTGTCATTCAAGGTCAGGTGTAAGAGTCAGCCATTGTGGAAGAACAGGTGAACACAGCCTGGATTAGGTGGAAAGAGCACGGTGTGATTTGGAGGGCACGGGCTTTTAAAATGAACAAAGGGAGAGAGAGGGGGAGAGAGAGAGAGAGAGAGAGAGAGGAAGAGAGAGATTGAGCTCACAAACCACACTCTAGTGGTGGCTGAGGAGTGGGAGTGGGAGTGGGTGAAGACCATGGGTGATGAGAAGCAGAATGAGATTGAATCAGTGCCCAGTGAAGAAGGTGCCAACTTTGCTCTGGGGCCATGTCTTTTGTTTTTCTCTTGGGGGAATGTCCTCTTCAGAGCTTGAGAGCCCTAGTGTGGCCATGTTCTTACCATGTGACTTTAGGCAAATCTCTGAACCTTCTGAGGCCTGTTTTCTTGTCTGTCCATCAGGATAAAAATCCTTCCTCCTACAATTTTTATGGATGTCAAATGTCACAAATTGTGTGAAACATTCATCGCCAAGACCAACTGGGTGCTTCATTATTATTGTGATGTTTCAAATCTCAAGAGGCTCTCCTGTATATATACCATATACTCAGTGTATGGTATATAGTATATGGTATATACACTATATTTATTATGATAATATTCAAGCAGATAGCAGTAAAAGTATCTTCACTTAACAACAATGGCATATTGTGAGAAAGTCTGACAGGTGGATGTATTGAATCAGGGATGCTTTTTCCCCGCTCATAAACCTGATCAGCAGTTCTCATGCTCTGCTCCTCCCTGGTGGTTCCTCATTAACATCTCCCGTGATACTCATTGGCAGACTTTTCCAGACAGCTGGATTTGCATCCTTTCCTAGTTTCTGTGATGCCCAGCTCTCCACACTCTCTCCCTTTCTTGAGGCTTGGCATCTCACAGGGGTCTTGCTTTCTATGCTCTCTTTACCTCTCTCATGGGCCCACCTGCAAAGAGATAGTTCGTGCTCCCTGGGGTGGGGGCTACATCTTGTGATTATGTGTGTGTGAGACCTGCCTTTGTAAAGGAATTGATATGTCGGCTGAGAGTTTATTTCTTTCTGGAAGAAGAAACTCCCTCCTCACGGTCCACAGCTGAAGATTCAGCTTCCTTGGGAGCCCTTTCTGAGTAGAAAGTTCCTTTCCGAACACCTGAGACCTGAGCTTCCTCCCTATTTGGGTGGGTTCTTTAGAGAGAGTGGCAATTTACAACCATAGGAAATTAGGGGAAAAAAGTGCTTCTTTCATGCTGAGATGATATTGTTCTACCAGCACTTTCCTCCTTTGCTTGGAGTACCTGAGCAGCTGGGAAGTAATGAGCCACACTTTGTATCAAGTTCCAGTATTAGCTTTGCCTGCCGAACAACTTGGGGATCAACCCTTGAGGATGACAGCTTTGTTAAAACATATGGGAAACCACAGCTTATTTCACTTTGTGTGAGTGGGTGTGAAACCCTTCACTGAGAGGCAGTCAGTTCATCGCAGAGCTAACTAGGACATAGACAGGTGCTGCAGAACTCATCTAAGCTCACAGAGAAAAACCTGAGCATGGAGTTGGCCGCTCCATGCGCATCATGATCTGGACTCCTTCCATCGTGTGCTCCAGCAACCATACCCATGGCTTCTGTTCCCAAGGTTACCTTGTGATCTTAGTTAACAGCTGGTGCTCCAGCAATCATACACACTTCCAGGCATCAGGGAAGCAGGGAAGAGGAATGGAGACATGGCTATTGTGGGAATCCCTATTTCAGATGAGCCAGCTTTCTCTTTCCAAGAAGTGCCACACTACTCTTCCATTTACATTTTATTGACCACAATTTAGTCACAGGACCATATGTAGTTGCATGAAAGTCTGGGATATATTTACATATTTTATCCCTTAGGGTGAATGTCTTCTTTCCACGAACAGAATTGATATTTTGTAGAAAAGAGAGGGAGACAACAGATCTTGTAGTTTCTCCTTATCTTCTTAAGATGCACTTGCAATTAAATTTTTACTGAATACAATAGGATAAATTTCAATCCAAACATCCATCACGTGCAGAAGGCTATCCAGGGAGGAAACCCAAATGCCTGTTTATTTGGGATAAAATGTTGAAAGCTTAGGACAGCAAAGGCAGTAAAGACCCTGGAAGAAGGGTCCTGTCTTTCAGAAAGGCCTCTGGTTCAGAAAGCAGCACTTCAGGGTAGAAAGGGCAGTAGGATCCAGAAAATCTCTTTATATAGCCACCTTCTTTTGTAGAATGTTTTCCTTGGGTATATAATTTTATGTAGTTAAAAATCATTTGTGAAAGTTTCTACATTATTTATTCCAACATCTTCTTTTCTCCATTCTGCTTCTCTTCTCCTTTAGAGACTCCAATTAGGTGTATAGTAGATATAGGCTTAATATGACACCAGATGTCAACTAATGTCCTCTTTTTTTCTTTTCAGTTTTGTTTATTCTTTTTTCTCTCTGTGCCACAATTTGCGTAATTTTTGTTGACATTTTCTACTTGAAGGTTTGCCATACCTTTTTCTGTATCAGGCCGAATGAAAAGCTAAACTCTTTGCACTAATTATAAATTGAGTACCTTTGGTGTTAGAATTCAATTTTAATTAGTTTCAGTTGATTCACTTCATTGTTACGAGAGCAGGATCATGCCCCTTTCCTCAGCGGGGCTTGCGATATAAGCACCTGAGGCTTTTTGTTTGCTTTCCAGTTGAGCTCCAGCTTTTCATACTAAGGAGACCTCTTCTTCCTGCCCATCCTCAGTGTGCTATACTCTGCTGCGTGTATGGTAAATGTCTGTTGGGGGGAAACTCACTGACGGTAAGGAATGGTGTTATGTCTAGGGCCCCAACAGATTACTCTTTGTTACTCTAGGCCACTCAGTCATTGAAAATTCAGCTGATTCTTCTTACTCTTTAGGTGTAAAAATGGCCTATCTAGGGAAGAACTTAACGTCCTCTGGAGTTGAGTTGCACCCTCAACTCTCCTTTAGATCATTAAGATCTTGGTGCCTCTCCAGTGTGTTCTTGATATATCACTATGGGAACAACGGTCTTTTGTGACCATCTACAATGTAACCAGAAGTGAAATTTCACTCTTTAGTCCTATTCCGACCCAAGTATTTTTCTCCCCAAATAAGCTTTCTAAAAATTTAATCAGCATGTCACAAAGATGAAACAATTTTAATGAATTTACACAAGCAGTAACAGGGCAATATTTTCTCACAGAATAATTGTGTGTTATCTATCTGTGAATATATCATGTGTTATTGGAATGAAATAATCTTGTGTCTATGGAATATAAAACAACTGTAGGCACAGATGTAGTTGTCACTTAATATGACTGTATTTTTATTGCCAGATACAGATTTGACTCTTTTTTCCTGGGTCCACATGGTGCTTTGATGCAACTGGATCAATTAAAGGACGTTTTAATGAATTTAGTTGTCTAAGTATCTTTTAGTGTTTCTCTTTAAGTGTGGTTTCTCTTTAAACATACAGTTTATTAAAATTAACAGTATAAATTTCCTCCATTATTTATTAATTAGTGTTTCATCATAAACACTTTAAGAAACAGTAGACCACAGAACAATTATGGAATTCACACAGATACCACCTACTAAATGGGTATATTTAAAATCATTGCTTCCTCTTTGTTCACTGTAAATACTTTTGTTCTATTTTCAACATTGTTTATCTTAAGTAAGTTATATTTTCTTAGTTTGTTTAATGGTGCTCTCTCTCTCTCTATATATATTTTTTCATTTTGTATTCTACCTGCTTTCATTGGAAAGAACAATAATGTTGCCATAAGGAAATTTCAGAGGCTGTGTCATTGATAAAGAAAAAAGGTTTATTTGGCTTACAGTTCTGCAGATTGCATAAGAAGCATGACATAAGCATCTGCATGGTGTGAGTGCCTCAGGTTGCTTTCACTCATGCTGGAGGCAGGAAGGAGACAGCTTGTGCAGAGAATACATGGCAAGAAAGGAAATGAGAGAGTGGAGGAGGTCCAGGCTATTTTTGGGTTTAAAATGTAGATTTTAATTTTCTGAATTTCCATAAGGTAGCAATTTTTCTATTTTTTAAAAATTAACTTTATTTTAACTTCCAGGATACATGTGGAGGACGTGTATGTTTGTTAAATAGGTACACATGTGCCATGGTGGTTTGCTGCACCTATCAGTCCCTCACCTAGGTATTAAACCCTGCATGCATCAGCTATTTATCCTGATGCTATCCCTCCCCCACTCCCCTAACAGACCTCAGATTGTGGTGTTTCCCTCCCTGTGTCCATGTGTTCTCATTGTTCAGCTCCCATTTATGAATGAGAACATGTGGTGTTTGGTTTTCTGTGCCTGTGTTAGTTTGCTGAGGATAATGGCTTCCAGCTCCAACCATGTCCCTGCAAAGGACATGATCTCGTTTCTTTTTATGGCTGCATAGTGTTCCATGGTGTATACGTACCACACTTTCTTCATCCAGTCTATCATTGATTGGCATTTGGGTTGATTCCATGTCTTTGCTATTGTGAACATATGTGTGCATGTAGCTTTATAATAGAATAATTTATAGAGGAATAAATTGAGGAATCACCATATTGTCTTCCACAATGGTTGAACTAATTTGCATTCCCATCAACTGTGTAAAAGCTTTCCTACTTCTCCACAGCATCTGTTGTTTCTTGACTTTTTAATAATCGCCATTCTGACTGGCGTGAGATGGTATCTCATTGTGGTTTTGACATGCATTTATCTAATGATCAGTGATGTTGAGCTTTTTTCATGTTTGTTGGCTGCATAAATGTCTTCTTTTGAGGAGTGTCTGTTCGTGTTCTTTGGTGCCAGGTTCTTTTTAACAACCAGCTCTCCTAGGAAGAAATAGAGGGGGAGCTCATCCCCTCCCTCCACAGGGTGGCATTGATCTGTTCAGAGAGATTAACCCCCACTCGGCAAACACCTTCCACAAGGCCCCACGTCCAAGCACTGCCGCAATGGGGATTAAATGTCAACATGGGATTTGAAGAGGACAAACTTCCAATAGCAATGTTGATAATGGGTTAAAACATTGGTGGTAATTACTTAACTCGCACTACCAGCTCTGATGACCCACATGGTGCTTGACTCTGCAAGGGCTTAAACTCACACAATGGCTGACTGTCATCTTACATTTGAAAATATCTCCACTTTTTTTAGGATGGTCTTTTAATCTAAATGAATGGAGATCGATAGCAAATCAGTATTCAGGCTGAAAAATCATAATAGTTTTACTTTATATGTACACTTCTTCAAAAGAAACTTTCATATTCCTTGAAAGTTCGTCTGTAAGATAAAGGAATTGAGTAAACTATGGTCACTTTTATTTTCGTTAAAGGCTCTACATGGCAATATCCTAAAACTCTCTCTCTCTCTCTCTTTTTTTTTTTTTTGATACGGAGTCTCACTCGGTTGCCCAGGCTGGAGTTCAGTGGCCGGATCTCAGCTCACTGCAAGCTCCGCCTCCTGGGTTTACTCCATTCTCCTGCCTCAGCCTCGCGAGTAGCTGGGACTACAGGCGCCCGCCACCTGGCCCGGCTAGTTTTTTGTATTTTTTAGTAGAGACGGGGTTTCACCGTGTCAGCCAGGATGGTCTCGATCTCCTGACCTCGTGATCCTCCCGCCTCTGCCTCCCAAAGTGCTGGGATTACGGGCTTGAGCCACCGCGCCCGGCCCGTAATCTTTCAAATAATCTGACCTTATTCTCTGCCGCCTTTGTCTCTCTCTGTTTCTCTAGACCTACACTCAGTTACTTTTACTTCTCAGTATGTGAAAGGGCTTCATGATTCTTAGCACCTAATTTTTTTCTATAAACGTTTAACTGTCTCTAGGCTTTGCAAGCAGCTATAAGTCTGTGCTGATAGCTGTAATTACTATGTATAAAGCTTTAGAAGAGTGGCCTCTTATAATATTTTTTCTTTTGCTTTGCAGAAAGCTTTGGGTGAAATAGGCAGGATGTGTGAATGGGTATTTGTAAGGCCATTGTTAAGTGGCTTAGGGTGAAATAACCCTGTCTTGGGTATGTCTTTATTAGTAGGGTGAAAATTGTATTCCAACAGATTGGATAACCTCAATGAAATGGAAAAATTCCTAGAACCACGAAACCTACCAGGACTAATCACAAACAAATAGAAAATTAGAATATACCTGTAACTTATAAGGCAATTGGAACATGAATCAAAAAACAGTCTTACCAAAAACAGCTTAGGGCCAGATGGCTTCTCTGAGGAATTCGACCAAACGTGTAAAGGGAAGTTAGCACAAATCCTTCTCAAAGTCTTCCAAGTAGTTAAAGAGGAGAAAACAGTTTTAAACTCATTGCATGAGGCCATCATTACCCTGATACTGAAATCAGACAAAGACACTACAAGAAAGAAAACTATATCCATATCTCTTAGAAATACAATTGACCTTAAATAATGCAGTAGGGACTCCCAAAGCCTGTGCAGTCAACATTTTATATATAGGTTTTGTCTCTCCTAAAACGTAACTGCAAATAGCTTAGTACTGACTGGAAGCTTTACTGATAACATAAACACTTCATTAACCTATATTTTTGATGCTATATGTTTTATATACTAGATTCTTACAATAAAGTAGGCTAGAGAAAAGACGATGTTATTAAAATAATGAGGGAAATATAGTTGCTATTCGTTGAGTGGAAGTTAATCATCATAAAGGTCTTTGTATTCATCATGTTTATATTGAGTAGGCTGAGGAAGAGGAAAAGGGGAGATTGGTGGTGTTGTCCTAGGGTTGGAAGAAATGGAAGAGATGGATGAGGTGGATAGAAAGTCAAGAGAGACAGGGGCACTTGGTGTAATTTTATTGAAAAAAAAAAACAACTCTGCCTAAAAGTGGATCTGCACAGTTAAAATGTGTGTTGTTTAAGGGTCAGCTGTGTATTGTTTTAGTAGAACAGTGGTTGTATGTGTCTGCAAATCTTATATTTGTAATTAAAAATAACAGTTGTATATACTTGTAGGGTACAACGTCATGTTATCATACACGTATACATTGTGAAAGGATCAAACCAGAGTAATTAGCACATCTGTTAACTCAAATATTTATCATTTGTTTGTGGTGAGAACATTCAAAATTTTCTCCCTTAGCTATTTTGAAATATATGATTCCTTATTATTAACTGTAGTCATTATGGTGTTCAGTGGAACACCAGAACCTTTTCCTCCTAACACCTGAAACTTTGTACCCATTGACCAACATCTGCCCTTTCTCCATCCACACCCCCTTCTAGACTTTTAGGGCCACCATTGTACTCTAAGCTTTTATGAGTTTGACTTTTTCAGATTCCACATGTAAGTGAGATTATATGGTATTTTTCTCTTTTGTGCTTGGCTTATTTATCTTAATATAACGTGCTCTAGGTTAATCCACTCTGTCATAAAAACGGACATTTTGTCTTTTTAAAATGCAGAACAGTATTCCATCGTGTATATATACCACATTTATAAAATACATTCATTCATTGATGGAAACTGAGGTTGTTTCTTTATCTTGGTTATAAGAATAATACTGCAATAAACATAAAAGTGTATGTATCTCTTAAAAATATTGATTTCAATTCATTTGAGTTTATAACCAGAATTAGGAATGCTGGAGCATATAGTAATTCTATTTTTAGGTTTTTGAGAGCCTCCACATGGTTTTTCAAATGTCTGGCACTGATATATCCCACAACCAACAGTGTACGAGTTTTTTGTTTACTCCACATTCTCACCAACACTTGAGGTCATTCGTCTTTTTGATCACAGCCAATCTATCAGGTGTAAGGTGATAGTTTACTGTGATTTTAATTTGTGTTACTCTGATATTTAGGGATGCTGAACATTTTCTTATGTATCTATTGGCCATTTGTATATCTTCTTTGTTTCTTGTTTCTCCGCACTCGAATCCTTTTTTTTCCCCCCATAACTTTTATTTTAGATTCAAGAGGTACATGTGCAGGATTGTTACTTATGTTGCATGATGCTGAGGGGAAATTGATCCTATCACCAAGGTACTGAGCATACTTCCCAATAGGTTTTCAACACTTGCCCATTTCCTCCCTCCCTTGTCTAGTAGACCCAGCTTCTATTTTTGCCATTTCTATGTCGATTAGTATGTGACGTTTAGCTTCCACTTATAAATGAGAACATGTAGTGTTTGGTTTTCTGTTCCTGTATTATTGTGCTTAGAATCATGGCCTTCAGATGCACCCATGTTGCTTCAAAGAACATGATTTCATTAATTTTACAGCTGCATAATATTCCAAGGTGTGTATGTACCATATTTTTTTAATCCAATGTAACATTGAGCACTTGGGTTGATTCCGTGTCTTTGCTATTGTGAATCATGCTGCGATAAACATGTGAGTGCATGTGTCTTTTGGAAGAGAATTTGTTTTCTTTTGATATATACCCAGCAATAGGATTGCTAGGTTAAATAGTAGTTCTGTTTTAAGTTCTTTGAAAAATCTCCAAAGAACTTTCCATAGCGGGTGAACTAGTTTGCATTACCACCCAGCAGTGCATAAACGTGCTTTTTTCTCAAGCATCTGGTTTTTTTTGTCTTTTTGTTTTTGACTTTTTAATAGTAGCCAATCTGACTGGTGTGACATAATACCTCATTGTGGTTTTAATTTGCATTTCCTGATAATTAGTGATGTGGAGTGTTTTTTTATATGTTGGTTACTTATCTGTCTTCTTTTGAGAAGTGTCTGTGTCTTTTGCCTATTTTTTAATAGAATGAGTTTTTTGCGTGTTCAGTTCCTCATAAATTCTGGAATACTAAACCTTTGTCAGATGTGTTGCTTGTGAGCATATTCTGCCATTTTGTAGGTTGTGTGTTTACTCTGTTGAGATTTTCTTTTGCTGTGAAAAAGAATTTTTTTTTGATTTAACTAGGAGTCACTTGTCAATTTTTTGTTGCAATTACTTTTGAGGACTTAGTCATACATTCTTTGCCAACACTGACATTCACAATAGTGTTTCCTAGGGTTTTTTTTTTCCCCCCCTAGGATTCTTATCGTTTCAGTTCTTACATTTAAACATTTAATCTATCTTGAATTAATTTTGTATATGGTGAAAGAAAGGGATCTAGTTTTATTTTTCTGCATATGGCTAGCCAGCTGTCCCAGCACAATTTATTGAATAGGGAGTCCTTTCCTCATCGCTTAATTTTTGAGAACTTTGTCAAAGATCAGATGATAGTAGGTGTGTGGCTTTATTTCTGGGTTCTCCACTCTTTTCCACTGGCATATGTGTCTGTTTCTGTGCCAACACCACACTGTTTTGGTTTCTGTATATCTACTGTGTGCCCACAAAAAGTAAAACTGTTTTTAAAAATTTAACTCGAAGTTCTGGAATACGTATGCAGAATGTGCAGGTTTGTTATATAAACATACACATGCCATGGTGGTTTGCTATACCCATCAACTCGTCATGCACATTAGGTGTTTCTCCTAATGCTATCCCTCCCATAGCCCCCAGTTCCCAACAGGTCCCTGTGTTTTGTGTTCCCCTTCCTATGTCCATGTGTTCTCATTGTTCAACTCCCACTTATGATTGAGAACATGTGATGTTTGCTTTTCTGTTCCTGTGTCACTTTTCTGTGAATGATGGTTCCCAGCTTCATCCATGTCCTCAGAAAGGACACGAACTCATTCTTTTTTATGGCTGCATAGTATACCATGGGGTATATGTGCCACATTCTCTTTATCCAGTCTATTATTTATGGGCATTCGGGTTGGTTCCAAGTCTTTGCTATTGTGAATAGTGCTGCATTAAACATATGTATGCATATGTCTTTATAGTAGAATGATTTATAATCCTTTGGGTATATACCCAGTAATGGGTTTGCTGGGTCAAGTGGTATTTCTGGTTTTAGATCCTTGAGGAATCACCACACTGTCTTCCACAATGGTTGAACTAATTAATAATCCCACCAACAGTGTAAGAGCATTGCTATTTCTCTACATCCTCTCCAGCATCTGTAGTTTTCTGGCTTTTTAATGATCCATTCTAACTGGTGTGAGATGGTATCTCATTGTGGTTTTGATTTGCATTTCTCTAATAACCAGTGATGATGAGCTTTTTTTCATAAGTTTTTTGGCCACATAAATGTCTTCTCTTGAGAAGTGTCTGTTCATGTCCTTCACCTACTTTTTCATGGGTTGTTTGTTTTTTTTCTTGTAAATTTGTTTAAGTTCCTTGTAGATTCTGGATATTAGCTCTTTTTCAGGTGGATAGATTGCAAAAATATTCTCTCATTCTCTAGGTTCCCTGTTCACTCTGATGATAGTTTCTTTTTCTGTGCAGAAGCTCTTTGTTTAATTAGATTCCATTTGTCAATTTTGGCTTTTGTTGCCCTTGCTTTTGGTGTTTTAGTCATGAAGTCTTTGCCCATGCCCATGTCCTGAATGGTATTGCCTAGGTTTTTTTCTAGGGGTTTTATGGTTTTAGGTCTTACATTTAAGTCTTTAATCCATCTTGAGTTAATTTTTGTATAAAGTGTAAGATGTCCAGTGGCAGTTTTCTTCATATGGTTAGGCAGTTTTCCCAACACCATTTATTACATAGGGAATCTTTTCCTCATTGCTTGTTTTTGTCAGGTTTGTCAAAGATCAGATGGCTATTTCTGAGGCCTCTGCTCTGTTCCATTGGTATATATATATATATATATATCTGTTTTGGCATCAGTACCATGCAGTTTTACTTACAGTGGCCTTGTAGTATAGATTGAAGTCAGGTAGCATGATGCCTCCAGCTTTCTTTTTCTTTTCTTTTTTTTTTTTTTTGCTTAGGATTGTCTTGGCTATGTGGGCTCTTTTTTGGTTCCATATGAAATTTAAAGTAGCTTTTTCTAATTCTGTGAAGAAAGTCAGTGGTAGCTTGATGGCAATATCATTGAATGTATTAATTACTTTGGACAGGATGGCCATTTTCACAATATTGATTCTTCCTACCCGTGAACATAGAATGTTTTTCCATTTGTTTGTGTCCTCTCTTATTTCTTTGAGCAGTGGTTTGTAGTTCTCCTTGAAGAGGTCCTTCACATTCCTTGTGAGGTGTACTCCTAGGTATTTTATTCTCTTTGCAGCAATTGTGAATGTGAGTTGACTCATGATTTGGTTTCCTGTTTGTCTACTATTGGTGTATAAAAATGCTTGTGATTTTTGCGCATTGATTTTGTACCCTGAGACTTTGCTGAAGCTGCTTATCAGCTTAAGGAGATTTTGGGCTGAGATGATGGGGTTTTCTAAACATACAATCATGTCATCTGCAAACAGAGACAATTTGACTTCCTCTCTTCCTGTTTGAGCTCCCATTATTTCTTTTACTTGCCTGTTTACCCTGGTCAGAACTACCAATACTATGTAGAATAGGCGTAGTGAAAGAGGGCATCTTCATCTTGTGCTGGTTTTCAAAAAGAATGTTTCCAGCTTTTCCCCATTTAGTATGATATTGGCTGTGGGTTTGTCATATATAGCTTTTACTATTTTGAGATACCTTCTGTCAATACCTGGTTTCTTGAGAGTTTTTAGCATGAAGAGGGGTCGAATTTTGTTGAAAGCCTTTTGTATATTTGTTGAGACAATCATGTGGTTTTTGTCATTTTATGTGATGGGTTACATCTATTAATTTGTGTATGTTGAACTGACCTTGCCTCCTAGTGATGAAACTGACTTGATCGTGATGGATAAGCTTTTTGATGTGCTTCTGGATTTGGTTTGCCAGTATTTCATTGAGGATTTTCACATCAATTTTCATCAGGGATATTGGCCTAAAATTTTCATTTTTGTTATGTCTCTGCCAGGTTTTGGTATGAGGATGATGCTGGCTATAAAATGGGTTAAGGAGGAATCCCTCCTTTTCTATTATTTGGAATAGTTTCAGAAAGAATGGTACCAGCTCTTCTTTGTACCTCTGGTAGAATTCGGCTGTGAATTTGTCTGGTCCTGGGCTTTTTGTTGTTGTTGTTTGGTAGGCTATTAATTACTGCCTCAATTTTTGAACTTATTATTGGTCTATTCAGGGATTCAACCTCTTCCTCATTTAGTCTTGGGAGGGTGTTTAGGAATTTATCTATTTCTTCTAGATTTTCCAGTATATTTGCATAGAGGTGTTAATAGTATTCTCTGATGGTAGTTTGTATTTCTGTGGGATCAGTGGTGATATACCCTTTATCATTTTTTTGTGTGTCTATTTGATTCTTCTCTCTTCTCTACTTTATTAGTCTGGCTAGCAGTCTATCAATTTTGTTAATCTTTTCAGAAAACCACCTCCTGGATTCATTGATGTTTTGAAGGGTTTTTCATGTTTCTGTCTCCTTCAGTTCTGCTCTGATCTTAGTTATTTCTTGTCTTCTGCTAGCTTTTGAATTTGTTTGTTCTTGCTTCTCTACTTCTTTTAATTGTGATGTAAGGGTGTCAATTTTAGATCTTCGCCACTTTCTCCTATGGGCATTTAGTGCTATAAATTTATTTCTAAATACTGCATTAGCTGTGTCCCAGAGATTCTGGCACGTTGTGTCTTTGTTCTCATTGGTTTCAAATAACTTATTTATTTCTGCCTTAATTTCTTTATTTGCCCAGTAGTCATTGATGAGCAAGTTGTTCAGTTTCCATATAGTTGTGTGGTTTTGAGTGAGTTTCTTAATCCTGAGTTGTAATTTGATTGTACTGTGGTCTGAGAGACTGTGTGCTGTGACTTCCATTCTGTTGCATTTGCTGAGGAGTGTTTTACTTACAAAATGTGGTCAATTTTAGAATAAGTGCATTGTGTTGCTGAGAAGAATGTATCTTCTGTTGATTTGGGGTATAGAGTTCTGTAGGAGTCCATTAGGTTGGCTTGGTCCAGAGATGATTTCAACTCCTGAATATCTTTGTTGATTTTCTGTCTCATTGATCTAATACTGTCAGTGGGGTGTTAAAGTCTCCCACTATTATTCTGTGGGAGTCTAAGTGTCTTTGTACATCTCTAAGAACTTGCTTTATGAACGTGGGTGTTCCTATACTGGGTGCATAAATATTTAGGATAGTTAGCTCTTCTTGTTGCAGTGATCCCTTTACCATTGTGTAATGCTGTTCTTTGTCCCTTTTCATCTTTGTTGGCTTAAAGTCGGTTTTATCAGAGACTAGAATTGCAACCCCTACATTTTTGCTTTCCATTTGCTTGGTAACTATTTCTCCTTCCCTTTATTCTGAGCCAATGTGTGTCTTTGCACATGAGATGGTCTCTTGACTACAGCACAGCAATGGGTCTTAACGCTTTATCCAGTTTCCCAGTCTGTGTCTTTTAATTGGGGGCATTTAGGCCATTTACATTTAAGGTTAATATTGTTATGTGTGAATTTGATCCTGTCATTATCATGCTAGCTGGTTATTTTGCCCATCAGTTGATGCAGTTTCTTCACAGTGTGGATGGTCTTTACAGTTTGGTATGTTTTTGCAGTGGCTGGTCCCTGTTGTTTCTTTCCACGTTTAGTGCTTCCTTCAGGAGCTCTTGTAAGGCAGGTCTGATGGTAACAAAATCCCTCAGCATTTTCTTGTGTGTAAGGGATTTTATTTCTCCTTTGCTTATGAAGCTTAGTTTGGCTGGATATGAAATTCTGGGTTGAAAATTCTTTTCTTTAAGAATGTTGAATATTAGAATCTGATGATTATGTGTCTTGTGATTGCTCTTCTCGAGGACTGTCTTTGTGGTGTTGTCTGTATTTCCTGAATTTGAATGTTGGCCCATCTCACTAGGTAAGGAAATTCTCCTGGATAATAACTTGAAGTGTGTTTTCCAACTTGGTTCCATTCTCCCTGTCACTTTCAGGTATACCAATCAAATGTAGGTTTGGTCTTTTCACAAAGTCCCATATTTCTTGGAGCCTTTGTTCATTTTTTTTTGGTTCTTTTTTTCTGTTATCTCGTCTTCACACTTTATTTCATTAAGTTGATCTTCAATCTCTGAGATCCTTTTTTCTGCTTGATGGATTCAGCTATTGATACTTGTGTATGCTTCACGAATTTCTTGTGCTGTGTGTTTCAGCTCCATCAGGCCATTTATGTTCTTCTCTAAACTGGTTATTCTAATTAGCAATTTGTCTAACTTTTTTAAAGGTTCTCAGTTTCCTTCCATTGGGTTAAAATATGCTCCTTTAGCTCAGAGGAGTTTGTTATTACCCATCTTCTGAGCCTACTTCTGTCAATTCCTCAAACTCATTATCTGTCTGGAGGAGAAGAGGTGTTCTGGTTTTTGGAATTTTCAGCCTCTTTGCACTGATCTTTCCTCATCTTTGTTTAGTTATCTACCTTTGGTCTTTGATGTTGGTGAGCTTCAGATGGCATTTCTGTGTGGATGTCCTTTTGGTTGATGTTGATGCTATTCTTTTCTGTTTGTTAGTTTTCCTTCTAACAGTCAGGCCCCTCTGCTACAGGTCTGCTAGAATTTGCTGGAGATCCACTCCAGACCCTGTTTTCCTGTATCACTAGCAGAGTCCACAGAACAGCAAAGATTGCTGCCTGATCCTTTGGAAGCTTTGTCCTAGAGGGGCACCCGCCAGATGCCAGCCAGAGAGCTCTTGTATGAGGTGTCTGTCAATCCTTGCTGGAAGGTGTCTCCGAGTCAGGATACATGGGGGTCAGGGTCCCACTTGAAGAGGCAGTCTGTCCCCTAGCAGAGCTCGAGCACTGTGCTGGGAGATCCACTGCTCTCTTCAGAGCCAGCAGGCAGGAACTTTTAAGTCTGCTGAAGATGTGCCCCCTGCCACCCTTTCCCCCAGGTGCTCTGTCCCAGGGAGATAAGGGTTTTATTTGTAAGCCCCTGCCTGGGGCTGCTGCCTTTCCTTTAGAGATGCCTTTCCCAAAGAGGAGGAGTCTAGAGAGGCAGTCTGGCTACAGCGGCTTTGCTGAGCTGCAGTGGGCTCCTCCCAGTTCAAAGTTCCTGGCAGCTTTGTTTACACTGTAAGGGGAAAACCACCTGCTCAAGCCTCAGTAATGGTGGACGCCCTTCCCCCTACCAAGCTTGGGCATCTTGCATCTACTTCAGATTGCTGTGCTGACAGCAAGAATTTCAAGTTAATGGATTTTACCTTGCTGGGCTCTGTGGGGGTGGGATCAGCTGAGCTAGACCACTTGGCTCCTGGCTTCAACCCCCTTTCCAGGGGAGTGAATGGTTCTGTCTTGCTGCCATTCCAGGCACCACTGGGGTATGAAAACAAAACAAAACAAAAACAAAAACAAAAACAAAAACAAAAAAACTGCAGCTGGCTCAGTGTCTATTTTGAAACATATTCCTTCAATCCCTACTTTATTTAGAATTTTTAAAATGAGAGGATGTTGAATTTTATCAACAGTTTTTTTTCTGCATCTATTAGATAATCATGTGGTTTTTGTCTGCAGTTTATGTGACAAATCACATTTGTAGATTTGTGTCTGTTGAACCAACCTTGCATCCCAGGAGCAAAGCCTATTTGATTGTGGTGGAAAGCTATTTCATATGCTACTGGATTCAGTTCGCCAGTATTTAGTTAAGGATTTTAGCATAAATTGTTCATCAAAAATATTAGCCTGAAGTTTTCCTTATTTTTAAATTTTAGATTCAGGGGGTACATGTGCATATTTATTTCTTGGGTGTATATTGTATAATAATGGAAATTGGGATTTTAGTATAGCTGTCCCCCAAATAATGACCACTGTATCAATTTTTAATCTTTCCACCCTTTCCTCCTTTCTTCCTTTCTTTTTCTGGAGTCCTCAGTGTCTATTTTTTCATCTTTGCTTTTATGGATGCTCATTGTTCAGCTTCTACTTATAAATGAAATTATGCAACACTTTATTTTTTGCTTCTGAATGAGTTTTCCTAGGATAATGGCCTCGGCTCCTTCTATGTTGCTACAGAGGATATGATTTCATTCATTTTTATGGCTGTTTCATATTCAATGGTTTATATATATTACATTTTCTTTATTTGATCAACTGTTGATGGACCCTGGTTGTTTCTATGACTTTGCTATTGTGAACAGTGCTGCAATAAATATACAAGTGCAGGTGTCTTTTTTTTATATAATAATTTCTTTTCCTTTGGATAGATACCCAGTAATGGGATTACTGGATTGAATGGTAGCTCTATTTTAACTTTTTTGAAATATATTCATACTGTTTTCCATAGAGGTTGAGCCAATTTTCTTTCTCACCTACAGCGTACAGGTGTTCTCTTTTCTCTGTATCCACATCAACATGTTCTTTCCTAAAAATTTTATTACTAGTAGCCATTCTGACTGGTGTAAAATGTTGTCACTGTGAATTTAATTTGCATTTCTCTGATGATTAGCAATGTTGAGGATTTTTTCATGTGTTTCTCATCTGTTGTATTTCTTTTTTTGCGAAATATCTGTTCATGTGTTTTGTGCAATCTGTAATGGGATTTTGTGTTTCTTTTCTTGTTCAGTTGTTTATGTTCCTTGTGAATTCGAGATGTTATTACTTTGTCAGATGAATAATTTACAATTAGTTTCTCCCACGTTGTATATTGTCTATGTACTCTCTTGAGAGTTTCTTTTGCTGTGCAGAATCGTATTTTTAGTTTAATTAGATCCCATTTGTCTAGTTTTTTTTTTTATTGCATTTGCTTTGGGGTTTTCTTTATGGATTATTTGCCTCTGCCAATGTCCAGAAAGAGATTTTCTTAGGTTTACTTCTGGCAGTCTTAGAGTTTCAAGTTCTATGTTTAGGTTTTTGATCTCTCTTGAGTTAATTTTTGTATAGCGTGAGAGAGATGAGTACACATTCATGTTTTTAACCTATTTTTAGCCAGTATTCCCAGCACCATTGTTTGAATTGGATGTCCTTTTCCCATTGTTTATTTTTGTCAACTTTGCCAAAGATCAGTTGGTTGTAGGTTTGTGGCTTCATTTCTGAGTATTCTATTGAGCCCCATTCATCTGGGTGTCTGTTTTCATACCAATACTGTGCTGTTTTATTGACTCTAGTAGTATAATTTGAACTCAGGCAATGAGATGACTCCAATTTTGTTATTTTTCCGTAGAATTGCATTGGCTATTTGGGCTTTTTTGATTTTGTATGGAATTAAGGATTTTTTTTCTAATTCTGTGAAAAATGACATTGGTAATTTGATATTCCACTCAATCTGTAATTCATTAATATGTTCATTTTAACCATATGCATTATTCTGAACCATAAGCGTGGGACGTTTATTTCCATTTGTTTAGGCCATCTCTGATTTTTTAAAATCAGAGTTTTGTTTTTCTCCTGTGGAGATCTGTCACCTACTTTGTTAAATGTATTTCTAGGTATTATATTTTTTGTGTGGCTATTGTGAACTGGAGTGCTTTTTGTTTGTTTGTTTTTCACAGCTTGAATGTTATTGGTGCATTAAAGTGTTACTGATTGTTGTACATTCATTTTTGTGTCCTGAGATGTTACTAAAGTCATTTATCACGTCTAGGAGACTGTTGGAGGAGTCTGTAGGGTTTTCCAGGTTAGCAATTATGTCATCAATGAACATAGATAATTTGACTTTCTTTTTTCAATTTGAATGACTTATATTTATTTTTCTTGACTGATTGTTCTGGGCAAGACTTCCAGTACTATGTTGAGTAAGAGTGGTGATCATAGACTTCCTTGTCTTGTTTGACTTCTTGGGTAAAATGCTTTCAAATGTTTTCATTTAATATGAAATTGGCCATGTATTTATGATATATGGCTCTTAGTTTGTTGAGGGCTTTTATCATGAAGGAGTGTTAGATTTTATTGAATGCTTTTTGTGCATCTATTGAGAATGTCATGTGATTTTGTTCTTTGTTCTATTTATGTGAATCAGTGAATCATGTTTATTTATGTGCATATATTGAACCATCCTTGCATCCCTGAAAGACAGCCCAGTTGATCATGATGCATTTACTTTGTGATGTGTTGTTGAATTCAATTTGCTAGTGTTTTCTTGAGAATTTTTATATATGTGTGCATTGTGGATATTGGCCTGTAGTTTTCTTACTTTGGTTGTCCTTTCCTGATTTGGGTATCAGGGAGATACTGGATTTTTAGAATTAGGAAGAATGTCTCCTCTTCAATTTTTTTCTGGTCATTTCAATGAGATTTTAAAAATCATTTTCATGAGATTTCCAGTCATATCCATGAGATTTGCCGTCATTTCCAGGAGA
Source organism: Macaca mulatta (assembly GCF_049350105.2). NCBI lineage: Eukaryota > Metazoa > Chordata > Mammalia > Primates > Cercopithecidae > Macaca > Macaca mulatta. The sequence continues at coordinate 107,126,128 of NC_133414.1, read as the reverse complement.
TTTTTTCCAGTCATTTCCAGGAATTTCCATGAGCTTTTCTTTGTACACCTGGTAAAATTTGGCTGTGAATCTACCCGGTCCTGGGTCTTTTTTCTTTAAGAATTACATTTACTAATTCACATGCATTTCTAGTTACAGGTCTAGTCAAGATTTCTATTTCATCCTGGTTCAATCTTGGGATGTTGTATGTTTCCAGGAATTTGTCTGTTCCCTCTGGGTTTTCTAGTTTGTGTCCATAGAAGTGTTCATAGTAGTCTCTGATGATCTTTTATGTTTCTGTGGTATCAGTTGTAATGCCATTTTTATTATTTCTGATTAGCCTATCTTAAATCTTCTGATTTTTTGTTAGTCTACTTAGGGGTCTCACCATTTTGTTATTCTTTCAAAGAGCCAACTTAATTTTTTTGATTTTTTGTATTATTTTTTCTCATCTCAGTCTCATTTCGTTCGCTCCAATCTTTGTTATCTCTTTTCTTCTTCTATCTTTAGATTTGGTTTGTTTGTGTTTTTCTATTTGCTTCATGTTCAAGTTGAATTGTCAATTTCAGATCTTTCTATCTTTTGGATGTGGGCATTTAAGGCTGTAATCTTTCCTCAGTCTATCAGTCTTTCTTCTTAGGTCTACTAGTATTTGTTTTATGAATCTTGGTGCTCCAGTGTTGGGTGCAAATATATTTAGGAGAGTTAAAATTTTCATTTGTATGGAAAACTTTATCATTATGTAATGCCCTTTTGTGTCTTTATAAACTATGGTCTGTTTAAAGTCTGTGTTATCTGTTATAAGAATGGATACTTCTATTCACATTTGCTTACAATTTGCATGATATGTCTTTTCCCACTTTTTTCCTTTGAGTCTGATGATGTCTTTAGCCATTAGGTGGGTCTTTTGTAGGCAATAAATAGTTGTGTCTTATTTTCATTAACTCTACCACACTACACTTTTTAGATGGGATGTTTAGGCCATTTGCAATTTGAGATTAATATTTGTATGTGAGATTTTGTTCCTGCCATAGTGTTTTTAGCAAGCTATTTGAAGTTTCAATTGTGTAATTCTTTATAACACCTGTGAACTTTGAACTCTGTAGTTATATGCCCTTTTCAGATGAGTATTTTTTCTTTTTTTTTCTTTGTCCTCTAACAGCAACATTATTATTGTTATTATTTCATTATTATTATTATACTTTAAGTTCTAGGGTACATGTGCATAACGTGCAGGTTTGTTACATACGTATACTTGTGCCATGTTGGTGTGCTGCGCCCGTCAACTCGTCAGCACCCATCAACTCGTCATTTACATCAGGTATAACTCCCAATGCAATCCCTCCCCCGACCCCCTCCCCATGATAGGCCCCGGTGTGTTATGTTCCCCTTCCCGAGTCCAAGTGATCTCATTGTTCAGTTCCACCTAGGAGTGAGAACATGCGGTGTTTGGTTTTCTGTTCTTGCAATAGTTTGCTGAGAATGATAGTTTCCAGCTGCATCCATGTCTCTACAAAGGACACAAACTCATTCTTTTTATGGCTGCATAGTATTCCATGGTGTATATGTGCCACATTTTCTTAATCCAGTCTGTCACTGATAGGCATTTGGGTTGATTCCAAGTCTTTGTTATTGTGAATAGTGCCTCAATGAACATACGTGTGCATGTGTCTTTATAGCAGCATGATTTATAATCCTTTGGGTATATCCCCAGTAATGGGATGGCTGGGTCATATGGTACTTCTAGTTCTGGATCCTTGAGGAATTGCCATACTGTTTTCCACAATAGTTGAACTAGTTTACAATCCCACCAACAGTATAAAAGTGTTCCTATTTCTCCACATCCTCTCCAGCACCAGTTGTTTCCTGACTTTTTAGTGATTGCCATTCTAACTGGTGTGAGATGGTATCTCATTGTGGTGTTGATTTGCATTTCTCTGATGGCCACTGATGATGAGCATTTTTTCATGTGTCTGTGGGCTGCATGCATGTCTTCTTTTGAGAAATGTCTGTTCATATCCTTTGCCCACTTTTTGATGGGGTTGTTTGTTTTTTTCTTGTAAATTTGTTTGAGTTCTTTGTAGGTTCTGGATATTAGCCCTTTGTCAGATGAGTAGATTGCAAACATTTTCTCCCATTCTGTAGGTTGCCTGTTCACTCTGATGGTAGTTTCTTTTGCTGTGCAGAAGCTCTTTAGTTTAATTAGATCCCATTTGTCAATTTTGGCTTTTGTTGCTATTGCCTTTGGTGTTTTAGACATGAAGTCCTTGCCCATGCCTATGTCCTGAATGGTATTACCTAGGTTTTCTTCTAGGGTTTTTATGGTATTAGGCCTAACATTTAAGTCTCTAATCCATCTTGAATTAATTTTCGTATAAGGAGTAAGGAAAGGATCCAGTTTCAGCTTTCTACTTATGGCTAACCAATTTTCCCAGCACCATTTATTAAATAGGGAATCCTTTCCCCATTTCTTGTTTTTCTCAGGTTGGTCAAAGATCAGATGGCTGTAGATGTGTGGTATTATTTCTGAGGACTCTGTTCTGTTCCGTTGGTCTATATCTCTGTTTTGGTACCAGTAGCATGGTGTTTTGGTTACTGTAGCCTTGTAGTATAGTTTGAAGTCAGGTAGCATGATGCATGATTATCTCAATAGATACAGAAAAGGCCTTTGACAAAATTCAACAGCCCTTCATGCTAAAAACGCTCAATAAATTCGGTATTGATGGAACATATCTCAAAATAATTAGAGCTATTTATGACAAACCCACAGCCAATATCATACTGAATGGGCAAAAACTGGAAAAATTCCCTTTGAAAACTGGCACAAGACAGGGATGCCCTCTCTCACCACTCCTATTCATCATAGTGTTGGAAGTTCTGGCCAGGACATTCGTGCAAGAGAAAGAAATAAAGGGTATTCAGTTAGGAAAAGAAGAAGTCAAATTGTCCCTGTTTGCAGATGAGATGATTATATATTTAGAAAACCCTATTGTCTCAGTCAAAAATCTCCTTAAGCTGATAAGCAACTTCAGCAAAGTCTCAGGATACAAAATTAATGTGCAAAAATCACAAGCATTCTTATACACCAGTAACAGAAAAACAGAGCCAATTCATGAATGAACTCCCATTCACAATAGCTTCAAAGAGAATAAGATACCTAGGAATCCAACTTACAAGGGATGTAAAGGACCTCTTCAAGGAGAACTACAAGCCACTGCTCAGTGAAATAAAAGAGGGCACAAACAAATGGAAGAATACACCATGCTTATGGATAGGAAGAATCAATATTGTGAAAATGGCCATACTGCCCAAGGTAATTTATAGATTCAATGCCATCCCCATTAAGCTACCAATGACTTTCTTCACAGAATTGGAAAAACTGCTTTAAAGTTCATATGTAACAAAAAATGACCTCGCATTGCCAAGACAATCCTAAGTCAACAGAACAAAGCTGGAGGCATCATGCTACCTGACTTCAAACTATACTACAAGGCTATAGTAACCAAAACACCATGCCGCTGGTACCAAAACAGAGATATAGACCAATGGAACAGAACAGAGCCCTCAGAAATAATACCACACATCTACAGCCATCTGATCTTTGACAAACCTGAGGAAAACAAGAAATGGGGAAAGGATTCCCTATTTAATAAATGGTGCTGGGAAAATTGGTTAGCCATAAGTAGAAAGCTGAAACTGGATCCTTTCCTTACGCCTTATACGAAAATTAATTCAAGATGGATTAGAGACTTAAATGTTAGACCTAATACCATAAAAACCCTAGAAGAAAACCTAGGTAATACCATTCAGGACATAGGCATGGGCAAGGACTTCATGTCTAAAACACCAAAAGCAACAGCAACAAAAGCCAAAATTGACAAATGGGATCTAATTAAACTAAAGAGCTTCTGCACAGCAAAAGAAACTACCATCAGAGTGAACAGGCAACCTACAGAATGGGAGAAAATGTTTGCAATCTACTCATCTGACAAAGGGCTAATATCCAGAACCTACAAAGAACTCAAACAAATTTACAAGAAAAAAACAAACAACCCCATCAAAAAGTGGGCAAAGGATATGAACAGACATTTCTCAAAAGAAGACATTCATACAGCCCACAGACACATGAAAAAATGCTCATCATTAGTGGCCATCAGAGAAATGCAAATCTACACCACAATGAGATACCATCTCACACCAGTTAGAATGGCAATCATTAAAAAGTCAGGAAACAACAGGTGCTGGAGAGGATGTGGAGAATAAGGAACACTTTTACACTGTTAGTCGGACTGTAAACTAGTTCAGCCATTGTGGAAAACAGTGTGGTGATTCCTCAAGGATCTAGAACTAGAAATACCATTTGACCCAGCCATCCCATTACTGGGGATATACCCAAAGGATTATAAATCATGCTGCTGTAAAGACACATGCACACGTATGTTTATTGCAGCACTATTCACAATAGCAAAGACTTGAAATTAACCCAAATGTCCATCAGTGACAGACTAGATTAAGAAAATGTGGCTCATATACACCATGGAATACTATGCAACCATGAAAAAGGATGAGTTCATGTCCTTTGTAGGGACATGGATGCAGCTGGGAACCGTCATTCTCAGCAAACTATTGCAAGAGCAGAAAACCAAACACGGCATGTTCTCACTCCTAGGTGGGAATTGAACAATGAGATCACTTGGACACATGAAGGGGAACATCACACACCGGGGCCTACCATGGGGAGTGGAGCGGAGGGAGGGATAGTATTAGGAGATAGACCTAATGTAAATGACGAGTTAATGGGCGCAGCACACCAACATGGCTCATGTATAGATATGTAACAAACCTGCATGTTGTGCACATGTACCCTAGAACTTAAAGTACAATAAAATAAAAAATAATAATATCAACAAAAAATTTCTGCTCCTTGCAATGTCAACAATCATAACATGGATCAACAATCTTGGCAATGTTCCAGTGGTGGCAAAAATGACTCCCTTCTTGGGCAACTGCTGCCATGTTGGACTTCTGATAAGCTTTGACATCAATAAGGAATTGTGAAAACCATCTTCTTCACAAACAACTAGGCTCTCAACAATACACAGTAGAAGGAAACTTCGTATATGTTATTTCTGATTCACTTACGCAAATGCACTCTTGTACTAATGACTGATCATCCATTATTTGTTTAATGTACAAATGAAGTAATCTGACAGACAATTTATATAATCTAAATGAATTTCTATATAAATGGAAGCCCCCATATTCCTTGCACGATACAATAATTTTCTCTTCAAAAGTTTAACCTGCTAACTTCCTTGTTCTTTGTTCTCAAACTCAACTTTTTTGTTCTCCATGCCTCCTTGCCACTAGTTGCTGTAAACAATTTTCCCATCGCCTCCAATCAATAACTCACATCTGTTCCCTTAGTTATCCACTCTGCACACATTCCTCCCTTTGCAACTGCATGGCCCACCACTGTAACTCACATCTCCCTTCCCTTTCTTAAGAAAATATTCACAAATAGCCAATCAGGTCAGCTTTGATTGTGTGGTCTGACCCTAGCCCATCAGGGGAGTAACACAGAAGTAGAGACTACACATTAGAGTTACAGATTGCTTCTCTCCTTTGTTCATTGTACTCTTGTGATCTTGATTGATGCAGGCAGCACCCTTCTGAAAACGTAAATTGCCTTGCTGAGAAAATTTTGCCTGAGTGCTTGTTTCACTTTGCAGCACCAAGCATTTATCTCCAACATTTCTCTTATGTGAAATTTCTCTTACGTGAAGCAGTCTATACCTGCTTTCCAGTTGAAACCTCCATTCTGGAGTAAACACTTATTTGCCCTGAACTTGCTTATTTCTTCATTTCTTTTGGATGAACTGATGTCATGTTCTTCTATCTGTCTACATTGTAAAATCGTATCTGGGTGTCCAACAGACACATCTATATAAAGGCATCTCTTTAAAACTTGGTATCTGGGGACATATATTGCTTACTTATGGGGTTATCTGACTCACTCATTGCAGAAAACTAAAAGAAAATTAGGCATACTTACCATGCTTATGGATTTGCTAATGTTCTTAGTATGTAACTATAGAATATTTCCAATAATGGGGAGAGGAGTTGGGCCAGGTGGGAGCTTCCCTTTGGCATAGCTTTCATTCCACAGAGAAAGAAGAACCAGACAAGAAAGACAAATCGCCAGGATGACATAGAAATCCATTGATCTGTTCTGTGAAAATGCAGAAGAAAGTTAAGTATCTAAAGATTTTGTAAACACAAGTGCAATCTTCTCACCAATTATGTACTGCGACTTTGAACTTTAGATGATTGATTTTTTTATCTTTAGTATACCTTGAACTGATAGTAGAAGTAAAAACAAAACTTTACTTTAATATTGATTAGTTCTTAAGTTTCACCTAAAATTGTAACTAAATGATGACTCTCACTTTTTAAAAGCAAGAAATAATAAAATCAAAATTAATAGAAGAAAATAATAAACCACAGCACATAAATAAATGCACTAGAGACTGAGAAGTAATTCAAAACATAAAAAAAGAGTTGGTATTTGAAAAGAAGAAAAAAGTCAATGAACTTTTAGCTAGAATACCTATGTAAAAGTGAGAAGACATAAATAAATAAAATCAGAGATAGCAAAGAGACATTTCAGATGATATTAAAAAAATACACAGGATCATAAGAAGCTGTTATTAACAACTATATGTCATCAAATTGAATAACAGAATAAATGGAAACATTTCTGGAGGAATACAACTTTCTAATATTAAACTATGAGGAAATAGAAAATATAACAGATAAATATATATAGAGAAAATTAAATCAGTACAAAAAGGTAGTCATTAAAAGGCAGCCCAGGACATGATAGCTTAACTAGAGAATTCTGCCAAACATTTAAAGAAGAACTAATACAAACTCTTCCCAAATTATTCCAGAAATTAAAAGAAGAAAAATATGTTCAAACTAATTTTGGCTATATAATATATGATATTATATATATGATATAAATACAGAGAGTTTTTATCATGAAGGGCTGTTGAATTTTGTCAAAGGCCTTTTCTGCATCTATTGAGATAATCATGTGGTTTTTGTCTTTGGTTCTGTTTATATGCTAGATTATGTTTATTGATTTGTGTACATTGAACCATCCTTGCATCCCAGGGATGAAGCCCACTTGATCATGGTGGATAAGCTTTTTGATGTGCTGCTGGATTCGGTTTGCCAGTGTTTTGTTGTGGATTTTTGCATGGATGTTCATCAGGGATATTGGTCTAAAATTCTCTTTTTCTTGTTGTGTCTCTGCCAGGCTTTGGTATCAGGATGATGTTGGCTTCATAAAATGAGTTAGGGAGGATTCCCTCTTTTTCTATTGATTGGAATAGTTTCAGAAGGAATTGTGCCAACTCCTCCTTGAACCTCCAGTAGAATTTGGCTGTGAATACATCTGGTCCTGGACTTTTTTTGGTTGGTAGGTTATTAATTATGGCCTCAATTTCAGAACCTGCTATTGGTCTATTCTGGGATTCAATTTCTTCCTGGTTTAGCCTTGGGAGAGTGTAAGTGTCCAGGAGATTATCCATTTCTTCTAGGTTTTCTAGCTTAGTTGCATAGAGGTGTTTATAGTATTCTCTGATGGTAGTTTGTATATCTGTGGGGTTGGTGGTGATATCCCCTTTATCATTTTTGATTGCATCTATTTGATTCTTCTCTCTTTTCTTCTTTATTATTCTTGCTAGTGGTCTATCAATTTTGTTGATCTTTTCAAAAAAACAGCTCCTGGATAGATTTTTTGAAGGGTTTTTTGTGTCTCTATCTCCTTCAGTTCTTCTCTGATTTTAGTTACTTCTTGCCTTCTGCTAGCTTTTGAATGTGTTTGCTCTTGCTTCTCTAATCCTTTTAATTGTGATGTTAGGGTGTCAATTTTAGATCTTTCCTGGTTTCTCTTGTGGGCATTTAGTGCTATAAATTTCCCTCTACACACTGCTTTAAATGTGTCCCAGAGATTCTGGTATGTTGTATCTTTGTTCTCCCATTGGTTTCAAAGAACATCTTTGTTTCTGCCTTCATTTCATTATGTACCCGGTAGTCATTCAGGAACAGGTTGTTCAGTTTCCATGTAGTTGAGCGGTTTTGATTGAGTTTCTTAGTCCTGAGTTCTAGTTTGATTGCACTGTGGTCTGAGAGAGAGTTTGTTATAATTTCTGTTCTTTTACATTTGCTGAGGAGTGCTTTACTTCCAACTATGTGGTCAATTTTGGAATAAGTGTGATGTGGTGCTGAGAAGAATGTATATTCTGTTGATTTGTGGCAGAGAGTTCTGTAGATGTCTATTCGGTCCGCTTGGTGTAGAGTTGAGTTCAATTCCTGGATATCCTTGTTAACTTTCTGTCTGGTTGATGTGTCTAATGTTGACAGTGGGGTGTTAAAGTCTCCCATTATTATTGCTTGGGAGTCTAAGTCTCTTTGTAAGTCTCTAAGGACATGCTTTGTGAATCTGGGTGCTCCTGTATTGGGTGCATATATATTTAGGATAGCTAAATATATCCTATATATTATATAAAAATAATAGCTCTTCCTGATGAATTGATCCCTTCACTGTCATGTAATGGCGTCCTTTGTCTCTTTTGCTCTTTAATGGTTTAAAATCTGTTTTATCAGAGACCTGGATTATATACCACATTTTAAAAATACATTCATCCATTGATGCAAACTGAGGTGGTTTCTGTATCATCGTTATAAGAATAATACTGCAATAAACATAAAGGTGTATATATCTCTTAAACATATTGATTTCAGTTCATTTGAGTTTATAACCAGAATTAGGAATGCTGGATCAGGTAGTAATTCTATTTTTAGGTTTTTGAGAGTCTCCACACTGTTTTTCAAATGGCTGGCACTGATATACAACACAGCCAGCAGTGTACAAGGTTTTTATTTTCTCCACATTCTCACCAACATTTGAGGTCATTCACCTTTTTGATCATACTCAAATCTATCATGTGTAACGTGATAGCTTACTATGATTTTAATTTGTGTTACTCTGATAATTAGGGATGTTGAACGTTTTCTTATATATCTGTTGTCCATTTGTATATCTTCTTTGTTTGTTTTTTCTTGGTACCTGAATGGTTTTTTGTTTTTTCCACACCTTTTGTTTTAGATTCAGGAGGTGCATATGCAGGATTGTTTCCTATATTGCATGATACTGAGAGTAAAAATGATCCCATCACCAAGGTACTGAGTATACTTCCCAGTAGTTAGTTTCTCAACACTTGCCCCATTTCCTCCCTCCCCTGTCTGGTAGTCCCCAGTTTCTATTGTTGCCATTTCTATGTCGATTAGTATGTGACGTTTAGCTCCCACTTATAAATGAGAACATGTAGTGTTTGGTTTTCTGTTCCTGCATTAGTTTGCTTAGAATAATGGCCTTCAGCTGTACCCATGTTTCTTCAAAGAATATGATTTCATTCTTTTTATGGCTGCATAATATATAACCAAGGTGTATATGTACCATATTTTCTTTATGCAATTTACCATCGAGCACCTGGGTTGATTCTGTGTCTTTGCTATTGTGACTAGTGCTGTGATCAACATGTGAGTGCATGTGTCTTTTGGCAGCGGATTTGTTTTATTTTGGATGTATACCCAGAAATAGGATTGCTAGGCCATATAGTAGTTCTGTTTTAAGTTCTTCGAAAAATCTCCAAACTGCTTTCCATAGTGGGTGAACAAATTTACATCACCCCCAGCCGTGTATAAGCATGCTTTTTTCTCCAGCATCTGTTATTTTTTTCTCACTTTTTAATAGTAGCCATTCGGACTGGTGTGAGATAATACCTCATTGTGGTTTTGATTTGCATTTCCTGATAATTAGTGATGTGGAATACTTTTTCATATGTTTATTGGCTGCTTATATGTTTTCTTTTGAGAAGTGCCCATGTCTTTTGAATATTTTTTGATGGAATGAGTTGTTTTTTGCTTGTTAAATTCCTTACAGATTCTGCAATAATAGACCATTGTGAGATGTGTTGTATATGAACATATTCTCCCACTTTGTAGGTTGTGTGTTTACTCTGTTGATAGTTTCTTTTTCTGTGCAAAATCTTTTTAGTTTATTTAGGACCCACTGTCTATTTTTTGTTGCAATTACTTTTGAGGACTTAGTCATACATTCTTTGCCAACACTTACGTTTAAAATAGTGTTCCCTACGGGTTTTTTTTTCCCCCTAGGATTCTTATAATTTCTGTTGTTACATTTAAATATTTAATCTGTCTTGAATTAATTTTGTACATGGTGAAAGGAAGTGGTGTAGTTTTATTTTTCTGCATATGGTTAGCCAGCTGTCCCAGTACAATTTATGCAATAGGGAGGACATTTCTCATTGCTTAAGGTTTGTGAACATTGTCAAAGAACAGATGACTGTAGGTGTGTGGCTTTATTTCTGGGTTCTCCATTCTTTTCCACTGGCCTATGTGTCTGTTTCTGTACCAATACCACACTGTTTTGGTTAAAATATATCTACTTGTGCCCACAACAATTAAAACTTAATATTTTTTAAAAAAATTAAACCATAAGTTCTGGGATACATGGGCAGAAAGTACAGGTTTGTTAAATCGGTATACACATCCCATGGTGGTTTGCTGCATCCATCAACCCATCATCTACATTAGGCAATTCTCCTAATGCTCTCCCTCCCATAATAACCCATCCCCTGAGAGGCGTCAGTGTGTGATGTTCCCCTCCTTGAATCCATCTGTTCTCAATGTTCAGCTCCCACTTATGAGTGAGAACATGTGGTGTGTGGTTTTCTGTTCTTGTGTTAGTCTGCTGAGAATGATGTTTTCCAGCCTCATCCACGTCCCTGCAAAGGACATGAACTCATCTTTTTAATGGCTGCATAGTATTCCATGGTTTATATGTGCTACATTTTCTTTATCCAGTCTATCATTGATGGACATTTGGGTTGGTTCCAAGTCTTTGCTATTGTGAATAGTGCCACAATAATCATATGTGTGCAGGTATCTTCGTAGTAGAATGATTTATAATCCTTTGGGTATATACCCAATAATGCGATTGCTGGGTCAAGCAGTATTTCTAGTTCTAGATCCTCGAGGAATCGCCACACTGGCTTGCGCAATGGTTGAACTAATTTACACTCCCACCTACAGTGAAAAAGTATTCCTATTTCTCCAAATCCTCTCCAGCATCTGTTGTTTTCTGACTTTTTAATGATGGCCATTCTAACTGGCATGAGATGCTGTCTCATTGTGGTTTTGATTTGCATTTCTCTAATAACCAGTGATGATATCCTTTTTTTCATATGTTTGTTGGCTGCCTAAATGTCTTCTTTTGAGAAGTATCTGTTCATATCCTTTGCCTACTTTTTGATAGGGTTGCTTGTTTTTTTCTTGTAAATTTGTTTAATTTCTTTGTAGATTCTGGATATTGGCCCTTTTTCAGATGGATAGATTGCAAAAATTTTCTCCCATTCCATAGCTCGCCTGTTCACTCTGCTTATAGTTTCTTTTGCTGTGCAGAAGCTCGTTAGTTTAATTAGATCCCATTTGTCAATTATGGATTTGTTGTCATAGCTTTTGGTGTTTTAGTCATAAAGTCTATGCTCATGCCTTTGTCCTGAATGGTATTGCCTAGGTTTTCTTCTAGGCTTGTTTTGGTTTTAGGACTTACATTTAAGGCTTTAATCTATCTTGAGTTGATTTTAGTATAAGGTGTAAGGAAGGGGTCCAGTATCAGTTTTCATCACATGGCTAGGCAATTTTCCCAACACCATTTATTAAATAGGGAATCCTTTTCCCATTGCTTGTTTTTGTCAGGTTTGTCAAAGATCAGATGGTTGTAGATTTGTGGTGTTATATTTGATGCCTCTATTTTGTTCCATTAGTCTATATATCTGTATTGGTACCAGTACCATGCTGTTTTGGTTACTGTAGACTTGTAGTATAGTTTGAAGTCAGGTAGTGTGATGACTCTTGTTTTGTTCTTTTTGCTTAGGATTGTCTTGGTTATGCGAGCTCCTTTTTGTTTCCATATGAATTTAAAGTAGATTTTTCTAATTCTGTGAAGAAAGTCAATGGTAGCTTGATGGGGATAGCATTGAATCTATAAATTACTTTGGACAGTATGGCCATTTTCATGATATTGATTCCTTCTATCCATGAGCATGGAATGTTTTTTCATTTGTTTGTGTCCTCTCTTGTTTCCTTGAGCAGTGGTTTGTAGTTCCCCTTGAAGAGGTCCTTCACATCCCTTGTAAGTTGGATTCCTAGATATTTAATTCTCTTTGTAGCAATTGTGAATGGGAGTTCACTCATGATTTGGCTCTCTGTTTGTCTGTTATTGGTGTGTAGGAATGCTTGTGATTTTGCCCATTGGTTTTGTATCCTGAACTTTGCTAAAGTTGCTTATCAGCTTAAGGGCTGAAATTTGGGCTGAAATGATGGGGTTTCTTAATATACAATCGTGTCATCTACAAACAGAGACAATTTGACTTCCTCTCTTCCTATTTGAATACGCTTTATTTCTTTCTATTGCCTGATTGCCCTGGCCAAAACTTCTAATACTATGTTGCATAGGAGTGGTGAGAGGGAGAGCATCCTTGTCTTGTGCTGGTTTTCAAAGGGAATGCTTCCAGTTTTTGCCCATTTAGTATGATATTGGCTGTGCATTTGTCATAAATAGCTCTTCTTATTTTGAGATATGTTCCACCAATACCTAGTTTATTCAGAGTATTTAGCATGAAGGGGTGTTGAATTTTATCGGAGACCTTTTCTGCATCTAACGAGATAATCATGTGGTTTTTGTCATTGGTTCTGTTCATGTGATGGGTTACGTATTGATTTGCATATGTTCAACCTGCCTTGCATCTCAGTTATGAGGTCACTTGGTCATGATGGATAAGCCTGTTGATGTGCTGCTGGATTTGGTTTGCCAGTATTTTATTGAGGATTTTCGCATCTGGTTTATCGGGGATATTGACCTGAAATTTTCTTTTTCTGTTGTGTCTCTGCCAACTTTTGTTATCAGTATGATGCTGGCCTCATAAAATAAGTTAGGGAGGTTTCCCTCTTTTTCTATGGGTTGGAATAGTTTCAGAAGGAAAGGTACCAGCTCCTCCTTGTATCTCTGGTAGAATTTGGCTGTGAATCCTTCTGGTCCTGGATGGTTTTTTTGGAAGGCTATTACTGCCTCAATTTTAGAACTTGTTATTGGTCTATTCAGGGATTCGCCTTCTTCCTGGTTTAGACTTGGATGGGTTTATGTGTCCAGGAATTTACCCATTTCTTCTAGATTTTCTAGTTTATTTGCATAAAGGTTTATAGTATTCTCTGATGGTAGTTTGTATTTCTGTGGGGTTGGTGGTGATGTCCCCTTTATCATTTTTTATGGTGTTTATTTGATTCTTTTCTCTTTTCTTCTTTAGCAGTCTATCCATTGTGTTGATCTTTTTAAAAACCAACCCTTGGATTCGTATTCATTGAGTTTTTGAAGCATTTTTTGGTTCAAACCTATGTCAGTTCTGGTTGATCTTAGTTATTTCTTGTCTTCTGCTAGCTTTTGAATTTGTTTGCTCTTGCTTCTCTAATTCTTTTAATTTTGATGTTAGAGTGTTGATGTTAGATCTTTCCTGCTTTCTCTTGTGGGCATTTAGTGCTATGAATTTCCCTCTACACACTGTTTTAAATGTGTCCCAGAGAGTCTGGCACCTTGTGTCTTTGTTCTCATTGGTTTTAAAGACTATCATTATTTCTGTCTTTATTTCTTTATTTACCCAATAGTCATTCAGGAGCAGGTTGTTAATTTTCCGTGTAGTTGTGTGGTTTTGAGTGATCTTCTTAATCCTGAGTTCTAATTTGATTGCACCATGGTCTGAGAGACTGTTTGTTATGATTTCCATTCTTCTGCAATTGCTGGGTAGTATTTTATTTTTAATTATGTGGTCAATTTTAGAATAAGTGCAATGTGGTGCTGAGAAGAATGTATATTCTGCTGATTTGGGGTGGAGAATTCTGTAGATGCTTATTAGGTCCACTTGGTCCAGAACTGAGTTCAAGTCCTGAATATCCTTGGTAATTTTCTGTGTCATTCATCTGTCTAATATTGACAGTTGGGGGTTAAAGTCTCCTACTATTAATGCGTTGGTGTCTAAGTCTCTTTGTAGGTCTTTAAGAACTTACTTTATGAATCTAGGTGCTCCTTTATTGGGGGCATATATGTTTAGTATAGTTAACTCTTCTTATTGCATTGATCCCTTTACCATTATGTAATGCCCTTCTTTGACTCTTTTGATCTTTGTTGGTGTAAAGACTGTTTTATCAAATACTAGAATTGCAACCCCTACTTTTTTTCTGCTTTCCATTTGCTCAGTAAGTGTTCATCCATCCCTTTATTTTGAGCCTATGTGTGTCTTTGCATGTGAAATGGGTCTCCTGAATACAGCACACTTATGGGTCTTAACACTTTATCCAATCTTCCAGTCTGTGTCTTTTAATTGGGGAATTTAATACGTTTTCATTTAAGGTTAATATTGTCATGCGTGAATTTGATCCTGTCATTATGATGCTAGCTGGTCATTTTGCCCATTAGTTGATGCAGTATCTTCATAGTGTTGATGGTCTTTACAATTTGGTATGTTTTTGCAGTGGCTTGTACCAGTTGTTCCTATCCACACTTAGTGCTTCCTTCAGGAGGTCTTGTAAGGCAGTCCTAGTGGTGCCAAAACCCCTCAGCATTTGCTTGTCTGTAAAGGATTTTATTTCTCCTTTGCTTATGAATCTGTTTGGCTGAATATGGTTTTAAAATTCTTTTCTTTAAGAATGTTGAATATTGGCCCCCACTTTCTTCTGGCTTGTAAGTTTTCTGCAGAGAGATTCACTGTTAGTCTGATTGGCTTTCATTTGTTGGTAACCTTACCTTTTTATCTGGCTGCCCTTAACATTTTTTCCTTCATTTCAAGCTTGGTCAATCTGATGATCATGTTTCTTGGAGTTGCTGTTCTTGAGGAGTATCTTTGTGGTGTTGCCTGTATTTTTTGAATTTGAATGTTGGTCGGCCTGTCTGGGTTGGGGAAGTTCTCCTGGATAATATCTTGAAGAGTGTTTTCAAACTTAGTTCCATTCTCCACATCGCTTTCAAGTACACCAATCAAATGTAGATTTCTTCTTTTCACATAGTCCCATATTTCTTGAAGGCTTTGTGTGTTCCTTTTCATTCTTTTTTCTCTAATGCTGTTTTCACACTTTATTTCATTAAGTTTATCTTCAATCTCTGATATCCCTTCTTCCACTTGATCATTTCGGGTATTGAAACTTGCGTATGCTTCAGAAAGATCTTGTGCTGTGTTTTTCAGCTCCATCAGGTCACTTGTGTTCTTCTCTAAACTGGTTATTCTAGTTAGCAATTCCTCTAACATTTTTTCAAGTTTGTTACCTTCTTTACATGGGGTTAGAACGTGCTCCTTTAGCTCGGAGGAGTTTGTTATTACCCACCTTCTGAAGCCTACTTCTGTCAATTCGTGAAACTCATTCTCCATCCAGTTTTGTTCCCTTGCTGGTGAGGAGTTGTGATGCTTTAGTGGAAAAGTGGCATTCTGTTTTTGGAATTTTAAGCCTTTTTACAGTGGTTTCCTCCCATCTTCATGGATTTATCTACCTTTGGTCTTTGATGGTGGTGACCTTCATATGGGGTTCTGAGTGGATGTCCTTTTTGTTGATGTTAGTGCTATTCCTTTCTGTTTATTAGTTATCCTTCTAACAGTCCAGCCCCTCTGCTGCAGGTCTGCTGAGGTTTGCTGGAGGCCTACTTCGGACCCTGTTTCCCTGCATATCACCAGGGGAGGCTTCAGAACAGCAAAGATTGCTGCCTGTTCCTTCCTCTGGAAGCTTCGTCTTGGAGGGGCACCCACCAGAAGCCAGCCAGAGCTCTCCTGTATGAGGTGTCTGTTGGCCCCTGCTGGGAAGTGTCTCCTCTCAGGGACTCACTAGAGGAGGCAATCTGACTGTCAGCCAAGCTTGAACGTTGTGCTGGGTGATCCGCTGCACAGAATCGGCAAGCAGGGACATTTAAGTTTGCTGAAGCTCCACTCACAGCCGCCCCTTCACCCAGGTACTCTGTCCCAGAGAGATGGGATTTTTATCTATATGTCCCTGACTAGGGCTGCTGCCATTTTTTTTTTTTTTTTTTTCAGTGATGCCCTGCCCAAAGAGGAGGAATCTAGAGAGGCAGTCTGGCTATGAGCAAAGATCCAGCAAAAATCTAGAGAGAAACGTCTGGCAGCTTTGCTAAGCTGCAGAGGGCTCTGCCCACTTGGAACTTCCCAGTGGTTTTGTGTACGCTGTGAGGGGAACACTGCCTACTCAAGCCTCACTAATGGCGAACACCCCTCCTTCCACCAAGCTTGAGCGTCTTAGGTTGACCTTAGACTGCTGTGCTGACAGCAAGAATTTCAAGCCAGTGGAGTTGGTCTTAGCTTGCTAGCCTCCATGGGGGTGAGATTCACTGAGCTAGACCACTTGGTTCTCTGGCTTCAGCCCCCTTTCCAGGGGAGTGAATTGTTCTGTCTTACTGGTGTTCCAGGCACCACTAGTATAAGAGAAAAACTCCTTCAGCTAGCTTGGTGTCTGCCCAAATGGTCACCCAGTTTTGTGCTTGAAAACCAGGACCCTGGTGATGTAGGGATCCTAGGGAATCTCCTGGTCTATGGGTTGTGAAGACCATGGGAAAAGCATAATATTTGGGTCGGGGTGCACCATTCCTCACAGCACAGTCCCTCAAGGATTCCCTTGGTTAGGGGAGGGAGTTCTCCATCCCCTTGCACTTCCTGGGTGAGGTGACACCCCACCCTGCTTTGGCTTGCCTCCGTTGGCTGCACCCACTCTCTAATCAGTGCCAATGAGATGAATTGGGTACCTCAGTTGCCAATTCAGAAATCACTTGCCTTCTGCATTGAGCTCACTGAGAGCTACAGACTGGAGCTGTTCTTATGTGGCCATGTTGCCAGGAGTCCCAAGAGGCCGTTATTTTAAACTTGACTCATACACTAGGCCACAAAAAAGCAGACCAAACCAAAAAAGAGTGACTCATACTAAATAAACATAATAAACAAACATTTTGAAAAGAATAAATACCAAAACAAATAGTTTTTTCTCTTTTAAAAATAAAAAAATCCAAAGTAAAGAGGTACCTTCTAATCTAATTGTTACAAAAAATAAACTAAAGTCATTATTCCACAAGAACGAAGGGAATCCACAAATAAGGCTCCGTACCTACAGTCAACAGATCTTTGGTAAAGTTGACCAAAATATACACTGTGGAAAGGACATCCTATTTAAGAAATGGTGCCAGGAAATTTGAATTGCCTTATGCAGAAGCATAATATTGAATCCCTACCTCTCACTGTATATAAAAATTAACTCAAGATGGATTAAAGACTTAAATGTAAGACCTGAAACCATAAAAATCCTAGAAGCAAACCTAGGAAAAGCTCCCTGACATGAACCTAGGCAAAGAGGTCATGACTAAGACCTTAAAGAGAAATGAAACAATAGCTAAAGACAAATGGAATTTTGCCCAATTTTTAATGGGATTACTTGTTTTATCTTATTGAGTTTGAGTTATTTATAGATTCCAAATAAGCCCTTTTTGGATGCAGAGTTTGCAAATGTCTTCTCCCATGCTATAGATTGTGTGTTTACTCTGTTAATTATTTGTTTGCTGTGCATAAGCTTTTTAGTTTAATTAAGTTACCATGTCTTAAACCTTTTTTTTTTTTTTGAAAAATAAAAATCTAGATGTAGACCTTATCCTATTCACAAAAGTTAACTCAAAATAGTTCACAGAAATTAATGTAAGACAAAAACTATAAGATCCTAAGACGATAACATAGGAGAAAATCTAGATAATCTTGATCTGGAAATTTTTTTTAAATACCACAACAAATATACAATCCATTAAATAAAGAACCAATAAGCTGGACTTCATTGAATTAAAAACTTCTACTCTAAAAAAAAGGAGAAAAGCCTGTCAAGGAATTAGAATTAAAGCTAGATGAGAGGAAATAATCCCCAAAGATACACCTTATAAAAGACTATTATGTATATGAAAGAGTTACAAAGAACTCTTAAGGTCAATAATATAATAGTGGACATCCTTTTTATAAACATCAGCAAAAGGTCTGAACAGATATCACACCCTATAAGACATACAGATGTCAAATAAGCATGAAAACTGTGCAACACCATACATCATTAGGGATCTGCAAACTAAAATAATGACACATACCTATACAGTGATTAAGGGCACTGATAAAATGTTGGCAAGGATGTGGAGCAATGGGAACTTTTAATCGTTCGTGGTAAGAATGCAAAATGTTACAGACACATTGTTAGAGAGTTTGGTAGTTTCTTACAAAACTGAAATATACTTACCATATGATCTAGCAATTGTGTTCCTTGATATTTGTCAAAAAAGTTGAAAACTTGCATCCACACAAAAACTTCCACATGGACATTTATAATAGCTTTACTTATTATTTCCCAAAACTGGAAGCAACCAAGATATTCTTCAATAGATGAACAGATAAACAAATGGTGGTGCATTAATACAAAAGAATATTACTGAATTATTATTTAGTGGTAAAAAGAAATGAGTTTTCAAGGCATGAGAAGACATGGAAGAACTTTATGAATATTAATAAAGGAAAGAAACCAATCTTGATAAGACTAAATACTATATGATTCCAACCATACAACAATGTGGTAAAGGAAAAAACTATGACAATACTAGAATGTTCACTTGTTACCAAGGGCTTAGAGAGAAACGAGAGACAAATAGAGTACAGAGGATTTTTAGGGCAATGAATATATTCTGTGTGATGCTACAATGGTGGATACATGTCATTCTACATTAGTCAAAACCAACGGAAGTACAATACAAAGAGTGAGACCTATGTAAACTGTAAACTTTGGTTGATGATTATGGCTTGTTGTTTAGTTGACTATAACTAATGAACCACACTGATAAGAATTGCTGATTGTGGGAGAGACAATGTGTCGGTGATTGGAGGAGATCTATGGGGACTATGTATGTTCCACTTAGCATTGCTGGGAACCTAAAACTGCTCTAAAAAATACATTCTATTATTTTTTTTTAAACCTGTTCTAAGTCACAACTAGTCAAGTTGAGGTTTGTATCACTCCATGACTGTAGAGGGTTTAATGCTGAAACCTTCTTGATAATTTGTACTGAAGTGGGAATTACATGGGATGGGATGTGAGATGTCACTGAACTGGGAAGTTAGAAAACTGACATTCTAATACAAAATCTTGTACTGAAACATTGGTGATGCTCTAACGTACTGCGTCATCAATCTCTCATTCTTGAAGAACAAATTACCTGTTTCTTTCATTCTATGAAAAGACAGGTCTTGGCAGGAGCCTCGGCTCAGCAGAAGAAATGAGGATCAGAGCAGGGGCATCTCTCAAGGAATCAAATTATTGTTCTAAAGAGAGAATATTGGCTTATTTTATCTAAATAAACTGATTTAGTTCTTTTGGAGTTTAGACCTATGTGAGTCAGGAATTAAATCACTATTTACCATGATCTGAACTCACTCACATTTTAAAGGTTGTAAAATCAAAGTTTTTTGACCCCTATTTTTCTCAGCTGGTGCTGGAATTATTAACTAAATTAATGTTTATTTTTAAAGTTAATGTTTAGTTCAGTCCTCAAATATTGAATTTCATTACACAATCAGTAAATCTTGGTGACCCAGTTGAACTGAACGTTTTGCTTGGACAGATGGCAGCAAGAGGCAGGGGTTATGGTTTCCAGCTCCAGCTTGTTTACCTGTATTCTGTGTGTCCTTCATCAAAGTACTGAATCTCCATGATCTAGCTTTCTCCTCTCTAAAATGGCAACAATTTTGCCTTGGACAAAGGTAATTGAGAGAATACAAAGAGACATGATAAGTATGAAAATTCTCTGTAAATTTGTCAGAATCTCTGTAAACATGACCAATAAAACATTATGTAATTGAGTCCACTCAATTAGCTTCTCTTAATAAATTAAGAGAATTAGCTTCTCTTAATAAAAGATCTGGAAATAACTGCAGTAATCAATTTAGAAGAAATACGAAATCTTTACACAGTATGCCTTTGCACACACAATTTGTCATCGGTGATCTAGTGATGTGTATAAATCCAGTTGTATTTAGATCTTCATGACCACTAACTATCAGTTTCCATTCAGGTCTGCACGTTGTGGTGGTTCTGAGCCCTGGGTCCATTCAGCAATTTCCCTACCTCCTATCCTTTATTGAATCCACAACTGTTGTTCTGTGTATAATTTCCCTTTCTTGCTGTGTATTATTATATTATTTTGACAATGACAGACCAAAAATAACAGAGGCAGACACGTCTGGAGGTGACTGGGAGGTGAGGTGGAGAAGCCATAGATAAAATATTATTGAGAAAAATGAAGGAAACTATATATACATGGAATAATGTGTTATATTTATTGATTAGAAACTTGATAATATAAAGATATCAATCGTAATCAAGGACCAATTATAGTCAAGATCAAAATAGATTTTTCATGTGAAAATTACATTCTGATTCTAAAATTTATGTAAAAATTATGAAGGCCAACAATAGGTAAGGAGAAGAAAGAGGCCAGTTGCATTGGGTCACGCCTATAATCTTAGCACTTTTGGAAGACAAGGTGGGTAGATCTCCTTGATTTCATGAATTCGAGACTAGCCTGAACAACATGGTGAGACCCTGTCTCTACCAAAAATACAAAGTTAGCCAGGCATGATGGCATTCACCTGTGGTTCCAGCTACTTGGGAGGCTGAGGTGGGAGGATCCCTTGAGTCTGGGAGTGAACTGTGATACACCACTGCACTCCAGC
Organism: Macaca mulatta; assembly: GCF_049350105.2. Lineage (NCBI taxonomy): Eukaryota > Metazoa > Chordata > Mammalia > Primates > Cercopithecidae > Macaca > Macaca mulatta. The sequence continues at coordinate 107,105,204 of NC_133414.1, read as the reverse complement.
CTGGGTGACAGGGTGAGACCCCATCTCAAAAAAAAAAAAAAAAAAAAAGAATAGTTAAGGAGATCATAAAGAATGAAGTGTAAGCAATTACTCTAATAGATATAAAAGTCTATTTTTGAAGCACAGTAGTGAATAGAATGTACTATTGCTATAATGACATAAATAAATCATTCAATTTTAACAGAGATTCAAGAAACAGCCTCACACACATGTGAACACTTTATGATGAAGATGGTATACAGTTTTGTAAAAAAGACAGACTTTTCAATAAATGATGCTGCATAAATTTACTATTCTCATATAAATAAAAATGGAATTTGACCCCTATATCATACGTATACAGAAAACAATTCTAGGTGAAATGCAAATGTGAAATTTGAAACAGTTAATTGTCTAGGTCACATACACCATACTCGTGATTTCAGAAAGTATGTTACCTTTTTATTGCTACTATAACAAATTATCACAACCTTAGTAGCTTAAAGCAATGCAGATTTATTATCTGATAGGTCTGGTGTCAAAGGTCCAAAATTGATGTCACTGGGCTAAAATTAAAAGGTCTGCAGGGCTGTGTTTATTCTGGGGGGTTCTAGTTAAGAATAAGTTTCCTTGTCTTTTTCACCTTATAGCAGTGGCCATTTGCCTTCCTTGGTTTGTGGTCCCATCCTCTATTTTCAAGGCAAGCAACACAGCATCTTCAAATCTCTCTCTGATTCTGACTGATGTGGTTTGCCTGTGACTCCATCCAAATCTCACGTTGAATTGTAGCTCCCATAATCCCCATGTGTAATGGGAGGGACCTGGTGGGAGGTAACTGAATCATGGGGGCAGGTTTTCCCATACTGTTCTCATGATAGTAAAAAACTCTCATGAGATCTGATGGTTTTACAAAAAGCAGTTCCCCCGCACATGCTCTCTTGCTTGTCACCATGTGAGAGGTGCCTTTGCTCCTCCTTCCCTACCACTGTGATTGTGAGGCCTCCCCAGCCACATGGAACTAAGAGTCCATTAAACTTCTCTTTCTTTATCAATTACCTAGCCTTGGGTATTTCTTCATAGTAGTATGAAAATGAACTAATACATTAACCCTCCTTCCTCCCCTTATTGCTTATAAGAACCTATCTCATTAAATGCATCCCATCTAGATAATTCTGTATGTCATGATCACTAACTTAATTACATCTTCAGTTTGCTGTAGTCATGTAAGATAATGTATTCACAAGTTCTGGGTGTTAGGCCATGGACATTTTGGCAGTTCATTATTCTGCCTACCACAGGTAGGAAAATATTCCTTAAGTAGGACTTTTAAAAGCACCAATCATAATGGAAAAGATTAATATATTGATGAAAGTCCTCATTTTAGAAGCAACATGTCATCGAATTTCCATAATAGGAGAGTGGGATTCTTCTCAAAAGAAAGAAACAGTGTAACAGAAGTAAAGCAAACCTGGGTTGTGGCTGAGACAGGGATGAAGTTCAATCCTGTGTTCTTTCCCTAGCTCTTGGTTTCTCCAGTAATGTAATTGATGCCTCACCTTCACCAGATGTGATGCTGATCACAACCATATAGGGCATAGAGTAAACCATGGTTTCTCAGTAACTCTCTCATCTCCCAAGGCCAGGTCTCAGGACCTAGGGAAATTTTCTAAGCTCACAATCACTGGTTACTTACAGAAAGAGGTAGACACAATAATCTGTAATTATCTTTACTAGATTCTTAATTTAGTCACACCTGCCAGTTCTATTTTTTTCATGTAAAGTAACATATTCACAGGTTCCAGTGATCAGGTTGTAGACATATTTTGGTGTCTACTATGCTGCCTACCACAAGAAGAAAAATATTCCCTAATTAGGATGAAAGAGGTACCAACCATAATAAAAGAGATTAATGAATTGTTGAAAGGCTTCATTAAAAGATTAAAAACCACGCAACTGACAAGACATTTGCAAAATATATGACTGATTTCCCTCTTTCCTTCTCTGGTTCCTGTTCCTTTTCTTCTAAAAAAAATTAGTACCAAATCCACTATGGGTCCAAGCAAATTAGTTGTTTATGGCACTAGAGATAAGCTAGGTACACCGTGAGTTGTCAGATCCCAATCAAGTTGAAAATGACACTCTTGCAGACAGGCATCCTGGGGTAGTATATGAAACCCTGATCAGGGAGAAGAGGTTGCTTGCAGAGAGAGGTGGCCTGAAATGACGTATCAGACCCTGAGCAAATGAGCAGGACCTCCATGCTGATGATCACCTAATTTGGAGTTTCATAGACCGAACCAAGCAAGAAGAGGGTATCCATTGTGGGAACTGGGCATGGGGTATCAGGGCTTGAGTAAGTGAGGAGGACATTCATGCAGAAAATAGGGCTGCCTGACAAATGAACTCAGAGTCAAGCATGTTGAAAAGGGTAACTGTGGAGGCTGAAGTAACTCTATCTTGAATACTAATCTGCAGTGTTAGCTTCTAATTAACCCCATTTCTGGGAAGGCCTCTGAAATTTCCAGTTTACCTATTGTCCCTTGTTTAAGAGCAGGTACTTATCCTAAATCCTGCCCTTAGGGCAAGTCAACCTTAATAAACAGGTTAATCCTGCCCTTAGGGCAAATTTCCACCCATTCTTTCTGACATTTGTAACCCTCTCCTATGGTATATAATCCCTGGGTCTTGCAGGGGAATGGTGACAGATTCCATTGCCTTGTCTCACCACCATGACAACCCAGACATGGCTTTTGTTCATTAGTCTCTATTAAATATTTCTTTAAAGAAACTGAATTTCTCAGCCTCTTTTTGCAGCCTCTCAGCCTTCTTCGACTTTGTGGGGTAGGTTTACATAGGCCTTCCCACTGAGAAACAGCATCGCCATAAAGGGGCAATTCAGAATGGATGTCAGAGCCCAAGAGAGGCAAGAAAGGCATCCATATGAGAAAGCTGGGAGAGCTTGCCTTGTTTCGGGAGTTGGAGAATGAATTCTGAGGTGCACATAGAGGATTTCATTTAATTTATTGGGAAAACACAAATGGGGTCTGGGATTAGATGACTCTAATGCTTAATATTAATTCCTTGATTTAGACGGTTGTGTTATAGTTAATATAGGAGAATTGCCTTGTTTTAAGAAATTCATACTAACTTATTTTGGTCTTAGGAACATCAAGTCAGCAATTTGGTGTAAAATAGTTTAAAAGAAAAGAAAGTCTTTGTATATACATTCAACTTTTCTTTACACTTGTGATTTTTAAATATCTATCTACCTGTGAGTAGGAGGAAGCATAAGGAAGCTTCTGGGGTCCTGAAAAATTTTTTTTTTCCCCTGGCCCAAGAGGAATTATGTCTGTGTTAGCTAAACAGATATATTCACTTTGTTATAATTCATTAAGCTATATATTTAGCACATGTGCAACATTCTTTATGTATATTCTTTTTCAATGAAAGCAATTATTTAAAAACAGAAACTCTAGCCAGGCAAAGTTCATTACCCTGTGTCTGTGGAGTGCTTTATGCCAATGACATCTCATCCATCCATTTGGGCAGTGATGGGAAATCTTATTGATATGAGAAGTTATAAACTGGGAACTGGAAACCTGGACTCCATAACAAGGTCTTTTTCTGATGCATTAGTAACACTTAACCTTGCTGAGTCACCAATTGCTTATTCTTAAAAATAAAGTAGGGGATTAGGCGAGTGGACCTCTGAGATTCCCTTTGTCTCCAATTATCTATAATTCTCTCACTTTATAACAAGACACAGGGCAAGGCAGGAACCTCATGATAGGAAGGAGGAATGCAGAGACCTACATCTCTTAGGGAATAAAGCAATGATCTAAAGAGAGCCTGAGTTTATTTTACCCAAAATAAGGAAGTGTGTGGTTCCTTAAGAGTTTAGAGCTTGTGAATCAGGCATCAAGTTACTACTTCTCTTTGTCTTAGTATGCAAAGTTCACCTAGACCTGGATTCATGCAAGTTCTAAAGTTTACAAAGTCAACTTTCCTAGTCCCCATTGCAATGAACGGGTACTGCAATGATTAACTCAATGTTTATTTTGAAAGTCACTGATTAGAGGAAATCGTGAAATATGGTATTACAGTGCACACTCAGTGAATGTTGAACTGAATATTTTCCCTAGAGAGAAGTATATGAGGTACAAACGTTATGGGTACTAGCTTTTGCTCTACCACCAGTAGACACTATATTCTTGGCCAAGGTACAACATCTCCAAGCCCCTGAAAATACAAGGGTTAAACACTATGTAACTGGGGTCTTGACAGATACTTAATTTTTCCTTATAAAACAACTTAGAAATAACTACACGGACCAATTTAAAACAAATATAATAATATCTCTAAGGACATAACTTTGCGCAAGCATTGCCATTAGTGATCTAGTAATGTATATCATTCTAGTGGTATATACATCCTCATGACCACTGAATGTCACCTCCCATTCAGGTTTGCATATTATGGTTCTTATGTGCTGTGCATTTGTTTAATGAAGTCTCCTCCTCACATCCACCTCCAATGCACACACCTGTTGTTCTCCTTCCAATATTACTTTCTTGATGTACTATATTTTGTTCCATTATTTCTGACAATGATATACTAAAAAAAGCAACAATAGCAGCTTTATCTGGTGGTGACTGGAAACTGGAGAAGCCATAGTTTCTCAAGCCCTCCACACCAAATCCTCTGAGATGGGCTCTTTCCCCAGTAATAAAATTTCGCCTCTGGAGTGATGGATGGGGAAAACTCTATCTGTTTCTTCTTCTTTTTTCTTTATTATTATAATTTAAGTTCTAGGGTACATGCACACAATGTGCAGGTTTGTTACATATGTATACTTGTGCCATGTTGGTGTGCTGCACCCATCAACTCGTCAGCACCCATCAACTCGTCATTTACACTAGGTATAACTCCCAATGCCATCCCTCCCCCCACCCCCCATAACAGGCCCTGGTGTGTGATGTTCCCCTTCCCGAGTCCAAGTGATCTCACTGTTCAATTCCCACCTATGAGTGAGAACATGCGGTGTTTGGTTTTCTGTTCTTGTGATAGTTTGCTGAGAATGATGGTTTCCAGCTACATCCATGTCCCTACAAAGGACACAAACTCATCCTTTTTTACAGCTGCATAGTATTCCATGGTGTATATGTGCCACATTTTCTTAATCCAGTCTGTCACTGATGGACATTTGGGTCGATTCCAAGTCTTTGCTATTGTGAATAGTGCCACAATAAACATGCATGTGCATGTGTCTTTATAGCAGCATGATTTATAATCCTTTGGGTATAGACCCAGTAATGGGATGGCTGGGTCATATGGTATTTCTAGTTCTAGATCCTTGAGGAGTCACCATACTGTTTTCCATAATGGTTGAACTAGTTTACAATCCCACCAACAGTGTAAAAGTGTTCCTATTTCTCCACATCCTCTCCAGCACCTGTTGTTTCCTGACTTTTTAATGATTGCCATTCTAACTGATGTGAGATGGTATCTCATAGTGGTTTTGCATTGCATTTCTCTGATGGCCAGCGATGATGAGCATTTTTTCATGTGTCTGTTGGCTGCATGCATGTCTTCTTTTGAGAAATGTCTGTTCATATCCTTTGCCCACTTTTTGATGGGGTTGTTTGTTTTTTTCTTGTAAATTTGTTTGAGTTCTTTGTAGGTTCTGGATATTAGGCCTTTGTCAGATGAGTAGATTGCAAAAATTTTCTCCCATTCTGTAGGTTGCCTGTTCACTCTGATGGTAGTTTCTTTTGCTGTGCAGAAGCTCTTTAGTTTAATGAGATCCCATTTGTCAATTTTGGCTTTTGTTGCCATTGCCTTTGGTGTTTTAGACATGAAGTCCTTGCCCATGCCTATGTCCTGAATGGTATTACCTAGGTTTTCTTCTGGGGTTTTTATAGTATTAGGTCTAACATTTAAGTCTCTAATCCATCTTGAATTAATTTTCATATAAGGAGTAAGGAAAGGACCCAGTTTCAGCTTTCTACTTATGGCTAGCCAATTTTCCCAGCACCATTTATTAAATAGGGAATCCTTTCCCCATTTCCTGTTTCTCTCAGGTTTGTCAAAGATCAGACGGCTGTAGATGTGTGGTATGATTTCTGAGGGCTCTGTTCTGTTCCATTGGTCTATATCTCTGTTTTGGTACCAGTACCATGCTGTTTTGGTTACTGTAGCCTTGTAGTATAGTTTGAAGTCAGGTAGTGTGATGCCTCCAGCTTTGTTTTGTTGACTTAGGATTGTCTTGGCAATACAGGGTCTGTTTTGGTTTCATATGAACTTTAAAGCAGTTTTTTCCAATTCTGTGAAGAAACTCATTGGTAGCTAGATGGGGATGGCATTGAATCTATAAATTACCTTGGGTAGTATGGCCATTTTCATGATATTGATTCTTCCTATCCATGAGCGTGGTATGTTCTTCCATTTGTTTGTGTCCTCTTTTATTTCACTGAGCAGTGGTTTGTAGTTCTCCTTGAAGAGGTCCTTTACATCCCTCGTAAGTTGGATTCCTAGGTATTTTATTCTCTTTTAAACTATTGTGAATGGGAGTTCACTCATGATTTGGCTCTCTGTTTGTCTGTTACTGGTGTATAAGAGTGCTTGTGATTTTTGCACATTAATTTTGTATCCTGAGACTTTACTGAAGTTGTTTATCAGCTTAACGAGATTTTGGGCTGAGACAATGGGATTTTCTAAATATACAATCATGTCATCTGCAAACAGGGACAGTTTGACTTCTTCTTTTCCGAATACCCTTGATTTCTTTCTCTTGCCTGATTGCCCTAGCCAGAACTTCCAACACTATGTTGAATAGGAGTGGTGAGAGGGCATCCCTGTCTTGTGCCAGTTTTCAAAGGGAATTTTTCCAGTTTTTGCCCATTCAGTATGATATTGGCTGTGGGTTTGTCATAAATAGCTCTTATTATTTTGAGATATGTTCCATCAATACCGAATTTATTGAGCATTTTTAGCATGAAGGGCTGTTGAATTTTGTCAAAGGCCTTTTCTGCATCTTATGAGATAATCATGTGGTTTTTGTCTTTGGTTCTGTTTATATTCTGTATTATGTTTATTGGTTTGCATATGTTGAACCAGCCTTGCATCCCAGGGATGAAGCCCACTTGATCATGGTGGATAAGCATTTTGATGTGCTGCTGGATTCGGTTTGCCAGTATTTTATTGAGGATTTTTGCATTGATGTTCATCAGGGTTATTGGTCTTAAATTCTCTTTCTTTTTGTATGTCTGCCAGGCTTTAGTATCAGGATGATGTTGGCCTCATAAAATGAATTAGGGAGGATTCCCTCTTTTTCTATTGATTGGAATAGTTTCAGAAGAAATGGTACCAGCTCCTCCTTGTACCTCTGGTAGAATTCGGCTGTGAATCCATCTGGTCCTGGACTTTTTTTTTGGTTGGTAGGCTATTAATTATTGCCTCAAATTCAGAGCCTGCTATTGGTCTATTCAGGGATTCAACTTCTTCCTGGTTTAGTCTTGGAAGAGTGTAAGTGTCCAGGAAATTATTCATTTCCTCTAGGTTTTCTAGTTTATTTGCGTAGAGGTGTTTATAGTATTCTCTGATGGTAGTTTGTATGTCTGTGGGGTCGGTGGTGATATCCCCTTTATCATTTTTTATTGTGTCTATTTGATTTTTTTCTCTTTTCTTCTCCATTAGCCTTGCTAGCAATCTATCAATTTTGTTGATCTTTTAAAAAAACCAGCTCCTGGATTCATTGATTTTTTGGAGGGTTTTTGCATCTCTGTCTCCTTCAGTTCTGCTCTGATTTTACTTATTTCTTGCTTTCTGCTAGCTTTTGAATGTGTTTGCTCTTGCTTCTCTAGTTCTTTTAATTGTGATGTTAGGGTGTCAATTTTAGATCTTTCCTCATTTCTCTTGTGGGCATTTAGTGCTATAAATTTCCCTCTACACACTGCTCTAAATGTGTCCCAGAGATTCTGGTATGTCGTATCTTTGTTCTCATTGGTTTCAAAGAACATCTTTATTTTTGCCTTCATTTTGTTATGTACCCGGTAGTCATTCAGGAGCAGGTTGTTCAGTTTCCATGTAGTTGAGCGGTTTTGATTGAGTTTCTTAATCCTGAGTTCTAGTTTGATTGCACTGTGATCTGAGAGATGGTTTGTTATAATTTCTGTTCTTTTACATTTGCTGAGGAGTGCTTTACTTCCAACTATGTGGTCAATTTTGGAATAAGTGCGATGTGGTGCTGAGAAGAATGTATATTCTGTTGACTTGTGGTGGAGAGTTCTGTAGATATCTATTAGGTCTGCTTGGTGCAGAGTTGAGTTCAATTCCTGGATATCCTTGTTAACTTTCTGTCTCATTGATCTGTCTAATGTTGACAGTGGGGTGTTAAAGTCTCCCATTATTATTGTATGGGAGTCTAAGTCTCTTTGTAAGTCTCTAAGGACTTGCTTTATGAATCTGGGTTCTCCTGTGTTGGGTGCATATATATTTAGCATAGTTAGCTCTTCCTGTTGAATTCATCCGTTTACTATTATGTAATGGCCTTCTTTGTCTCTTTTGATCTTTGTTGGTTTAAAGTCTGTTTTATCAGAGACTAGGATTGCAACCCCTGCTTTTTTTTGTTTTCCATTTGCTTGGTAGATCTTCCTCCATCCCTTTCTTTTGAGCCTATGTGTGTCTCTGCATGTGAGATGGGTCTCCTGAATACAGCAGACTGACGGGTTTTGACTCTTTATCCAATTTGCCAGTCTGTGTCTTTTAATTGGACCATTTATTCCATTTACATTTAAGGTTAATATTGTTATGTGTGAACTTGATCCTGTCATTGTGAAAATAGCTGGTTATTTTGCTCGTCGGTTGATGCAGCTTCTTCCTAACATCGATGGAGTTTACCTTTTGGCATGTTTTTGCAATGGCTGGTACTGGTTGTTCCTTTCCATGGTTAGTGCTTCCTTCAGGATCTCTTGTAGGGCAGGCCTGGTGGTGACAAAATCTCTAAGCATTTGCTTGTCTGTAAAGGATTTTATTTCTCATTCACTTATGAAACTTAATTTGGCTGGATATGAAATTCTGGGTTTAAAATTCTTTTCTTTAAGAATGTTGAATATTGGTCCCCACTCTCTTCTGGCTTGTAGAGTTTCTGCCGAGAGATCTGCTGTTAGTCTGATGGGCTTCCCTTTGTGGGTAACCAGACTTTTCTCTCTGGCTGCCCTTAAGATTTTTTCCTTCATTTCAACTTTGGTGAATCTGAGAATTATGTGTCTTGGAGTTGCTCTTCTCGAGGAGTATCTTTGTGGCGTTCTCTGTGTTTCCTGAATTTGAATGTGGCCTTCCTTACTAGGTTGGGGAAGCTCTCTTGGATGATATCCTGAAGAGTGTTTTCCAACTTGGTTCCATTTTCCCCCTCACTTTCAGGCACCACAATCAGACATAGATTTGGTCTTCTCACGCAATCCCATACTTCTTGAAGGCTTTGTTCATTTCTTTTTCCTCTTTTTTCTCTAGACTTCTCATCTCGCTTCATTTCATTCATTTGATCTTCAATCACTGATACTCTTTCTTCCAGTTGATCGAGTTGGTTACTAAAGCTTGTGCATTTGTCATGTATTTCTTGTGTCATGGTTTTTATCTCTGTCAGTTCGTTTATGGCCTTCCCTGCATTGATTATTCTAGTTATCCATTCTTCCATTTTTTTTCAAGATTTTTATATTCTTTGCGCTGGATATGTAGTTCCTCCTTTAGCTCTGAGAAGTTTGATGGACTGAAGCCTTCTTCTCTCAACTCGTTGAAGTCATTCTCCGTCCAGCTTTGATCCGTTGCTGGTGATGAGCTATGTTCCTTTGGAGGGGTAGATGCGCTCTTATTTTTTGAATTTCCAGCTTTTCTGCCCTGCTTTTTCCCCACCTTCATGGTTTTATCTACCTTTGGTCTTTGATGATGGTGACGTACTGATGGTGTTTTGGTGTGGGTGTCCTTCCTGTTTGTTAGTTTTCCTTCTAACAGTCAGGACCCTCAACTGTAGGTCTGTTGGAGATTGCTTGAGGTCCACTCCAGACTCTGTTTGCCTGGGTGCCAGCAGCGGAGACTGCAGAAGGTGGAATATTGCTGAACAGCGAGGGTTCCTGTCTGATTCTTGTTCTGTAAGCTTCATGTCAGGGGTGTACCCCACCATGTGATGTGTGGGGTGTTGGTCTGCACCTAATGGGGAATGTCTCCCAGTTAGGCTACTCAGGGGTCAGGAACCACTTGAGCAGGTAGTCTGTCTGTTCTCAGATATCAACCTCCTTGTTGGGAGATCCACTCCTCTCTTCAAAGCTGTCAGAGAAGGTCATTTACATCTGCAGAGTTTTCTGCTGCTTTTTGTTTAGCTATTCCCATGTCCCCAGAGGTGCAGTCTACAGAGACAGGTAGGCCTCCTTGAACTGCTGTGGGCTCCACCCAGTTCAAGCTTTCTGGTGGCTTTGTTTACCTACTTAAGCCTTAGCAATGGCAGCGGCCCTCCCCCAGCCTCGCTGCTGCCTTGCAGTTAGATCTAAGACTGCTGTGCTAGCAATGAGGGAGGCTCTGAGGGCGTGGGACCCTCTTGGCCAGGTGTGGGATATAATCTCCTGGTGTGCCATTTGCTAAGACCTTTGGTAAAGCACAGTATTAGGGTGGGATTTACCTGATTTTCCAGGTATTGTGTGTCTCAATTTCCCTAGGCAAGGAAAAGGGATTCCCTTCCCCTTTGTACTTCTCAGGTGAGGTGATGCCTTGCCCTGCTTCAGCTCTCACTGGTCAGGCTGCACCAGCTGGCCAGCACCAATTGTCCGGTGCTCCCCAGTGAGATGAACCCAGTACCTCAGTTGAAAATGCAGAAATCAGCCGTCTTCTGTGTTGCTCATGTTGGGAGCTGGAGACTGGAGCTGTTCCTATTCAGCCATCTTGCTCCAGGACCCCGTTTCTCCTTTTACAGCATCTATAGCCTACTTATTATCCTTGGAGTAAAGTAAGAAGTGTCTAATAGGAAGCCTGTGGTTTTGTAAACAGTCAGTGGGGAGTATATTTAGAGTAACTAATGCTTTAGTAGATTGGATTTGTTTTGCTAAAATTGTTTTCAGTGCAGCAGTACTATTAATCATAGTATACCACAATGGACATCAGAAGATCTGTTTAAATCCAAGTTCTGCCACTTATATATGCTGAGCATTACTGACAGGTCTCCTTCTACCAGAGACTCTCTTTCTCCATTTGAAACAAACAATATTTGGTAATTTCCAGTGTTTTTAGGGTGCTTAATGGTAAAATTTGTGTATATTTACTTAAGTAATTACTTGATGTGTGTTTGGGTATTCAAAATGTATGGATTATACTAGGCATTTTATGTTCAGGCAGCTGAGAAGTTAGTAGGATGTATTAAATATTTAAAAGGATTTCATTTACAAGGAAAAAAATATAGTGCTTGGTAAAGTATTGCAACATACAATTCTTTCACTATAGAAGCCATAGAATGCACTGATTTTCCCCAAAGTCATAGATTCCCAGCTGATCATCAGTATGGGAATCCAGATTGAAACCACCTGAGGGTTTCTTAAAATTTGAATTGATATATAATATTTGTATATATTTATGGGACTACATGTGATATTTTGTTACATACACAGATTATGTAATGATAAAGTCAGGGTATTTGGGGTGTCAATTACCTTGAGTATTTATTATTTCTATGTATTGGGAACATTTCAAATCCTCTCTTCTAGCTATTTTGAAATATATGAGTTTATGGGGGGCGGAGCAAGATGGCCGAATAGGAACAGCTCGTCTCCAACTCCCAGCGCGAGCGACACAGAAGACCGGTGATTTCTGCATTTTCAACTGAGGTACTGGGTTCATCTCACTGGGGAGTGCCGGACGATCGGTGCTGGTCAGCTGCTGCAGCCCGACCAGCGAGAGCTGAAGCAGGGCGAGGCATTGCCTCACCTGGGAAGCGCAAGGGGGAAGGGAATCCCTTTTCCTAGCCAGGGGAACTGAGACACACAACACCTGGAAAATCGGGTAACTCCCACCCCAATACTGCGCTTTAAGCAAACAGGCACACCAGGAGATCATATCCCACACCTGGCTGGGAGGGTCCCACACCCACGGAGCCTCCCTCATTGCTAGCACAGCAGTCTGTGATCTACCGGCAAGGCAGCAGCGAGGCTGGGGGAGGGGCGCCCGCCATTGCTGAGGCTTAAGTAGGTAAACAAAGCTGCTGGGAAGCTGGAACTGGGTGGAGCTCACAGCAGCTCAAGGAAACCTGCCTGTCTCTGTAGACTCCACCTCTGGGGACAGGGCAATAACACACACAGCCGAAACCTCTGCAGACGCAAACGACTCTGTCTGACAGCTTTGAAGAGAGCAGTGGATCTCCCAACACGGAGGTTGAGATCTGAGAAGGGACAGACTCCCTGCTCAAGTGGGTCCCTGACCCCTGAGTAGCCTAACTGGGAGACATCCCCCACTAGGGGCAGTCTGACACCCCACACCTCACAGGGTGGAGTACACCCCTGAGAGGAAGCTTCCAAAGCAAGAATCAGACAGGTACACTCGCTGTTCAGAAATATTCTATCTTCTGCAGCCTCTGCTGCTGATACCCAGGCAAACAGGATCTGGAGTGGACCTCAAGCAATCTCCAACAGACCTACAGCTGAGGGTCCTGACTGTTAGAAGGAAAACTATCAAACAGGAAGGACACCTACACCAAAACCCCATCAGTACATCACCATCATCAAAGACCAGAGGCAGATAAAACCACAAAGATGGGGAAAAAGCAGGGCAGAAAAGCTGGAAATTCCAAAAATAAGAGCGCATCACCCCCGGCAAAGGAGCGCAGCTCATCGCCAGCAACGGATCAAAGCTGGACGGAGAATGACTTTGACGAGATGAGAGAAGAAGGCTTCAGTCCATCAAATTTCTCAGAGCTAAAGGAGGAATTACGTACCCAGCGCAAAGAAACTAAAAATCTTGAAAAAAAAGTGGAAGATTTGATGGCTAGAGTAATTAATGCAGAGAAGGTCATAAACGAAATGAAAGAGATGAAAACCATGACACGAGAAATACGTGACAAATGCACAAGCTTCAGTAACCGACTCGATCAACTGGAAGAAAGAGTATCAGCGATTGAGGATCAAATGAATGAAATGAAGCGAGAAGAGAAACCAAAAGAAAAAAGAAGAAAAAGAAATGAACAAAGCCTGCAAGAAGTATGGGATTATGTAAAAAGACCAAATCTACGTCTGATTGGGGTGCCTGAAAGTGAGGGGGAAAATGGAACCAAGTTGGAAAACACTCTTCAGGATATCATCCAGGAGAACTTCCCCAACCTAGTAGGGCAGGCCAACATTCAAATCCAGGAAAAACAGAGAACGCCACAAAGATACTCCTCGAGAAGAGCAACTCCAAGACACATAATTGCCAGATTCACCAAAGTTGAAATGAAGGAAAAAATCTTAAGGGCAGCCAGAGAGAAAGGTCGGGTTACCCACAAAGGGAAGCCCATCAGACTAACAGCAGATCTCTCGGCAGAAACTCTCCAAGCCAGAAGACAGTGGGGGCCAATATTCAACATTCTTAAAGAAAAGAATTTTAAACCCAGAATTTCATATCCAGCCAAACTAAGTTTCATAAGTGCAGGAGAAATAAAATCCTTTACAGATAAGCAAATGCTTAGAGATTTTGTCACCACTAGGCCTGCCTTACAAGAGACCCTGAAGGAAGCACTAAACATGGAAAGGAACAACCGGTACCAGCCATTGCAAAAACATGCCAAAATGTAAAGACCATCGAGGCTAGGAAGAAACTGCATCAACTAACGAGCAAAATAACCAGTTAATATCATAATGGCAGGATCAAGTTCACACATAACAATCTTAACCTTAAATGTAAATGGACTAAATGCTCCAATGAAAAGACACAGACTGGCAAACTGGATAAAGAGTCAAGACCCATCAGTCTGCTGTATTCAGGAGACCCATCTCACACGCAGAGACATACATAGGCTCAAAATAAAGGGATGGAGGAAGATTTACCAAGCAAACGGAGAACAAAAAAAAGCGGGGGTTGCAATACTAGTCTCTGATAAAACAGACTTTAAACCATCAAAGATCAAAAGAGACAAAGAAGGCCATTACATAATGGTAAAGGGATCAATTCAACAGGAAGAGCTAACTATCCTAAATATATATGCACCCAATACAGGAGCACCCAGATTCATCAAGCAAGTCCTTAGAGACTTACAAAGAGACTTAGACTCCCATACAATAATAATGGGAGACTTTAACACCCCACTGTCAACATTAGACAGATCAACGAGACAGAAAGTTAACAAGGATATCCAGGAATTGAACTCATCTCTGCAGCAAGCAGACCTAATAGACATCTATAGAACTCTCCACCCCAAATCAACAGAATATACATTCTTCTCAGCACCACATCGTACTTACTCCAAAATTGACCACGTAATTGGAAGTAAAGCACTCCTCAGCAAATGTACAAGAACAGAAATTATAACAAACTGTCTCTCAGACCACAGTGCAATCAAACTAGAACTCAGGACTAAGAAACTCAATCAAAACCGCTCAACTACATGGAAACTGAACAACCTGCTCCTGAATGACTACTGGGTACATAACGAAATGAAGGCAGAAATAAAGATGTTCTTTGAAACCAATGAGAACAAAGATACAACATACCAGAATCTCTGGGACACATTTAAAGCAGTGTGTAGAGGGAAATTTATAGCACTAAATGCCCACAAGAGAAAGCAGGAAAGATCTAAAATTGACACTCTAACATCACAATTAAAAGAACTAGAGAAGCAAGAGCAAACACATTTGAAAGCTAGCAGAAGGCTAGAAATAACTAAGATCAGAGCAGAACTGAAGGAGATAGAGACACAAAAAACTCTCCAAAAAATCAATGAATCCAGGAGTTGGTTTTTTGAAAAGATCAACAAAATTGACAGACCACTAGCAAGACTAATAAAGAAGAAAAGAGAGAAGAATCAAATTGACGCAATTAAAAATGATAAAGGGGATATCACCACCGACCCCACAGAAATACAAACTACCATCAGAGAATACTATAAACACCTCTACGCAAATAAACTAGAAAATCTAGAAGAAATGGATAATTTCCTGGACACTTACACTCTTCCAAGACTAAACCAGGAAGAAGTTGAATCCCTGAATAGACCAATAGCAGGCTCTGAAATTGAGGCAATAATTAATAGCCTACCAACCAAAAAAAGTCCAGGACCAGATGGATTCACAGCTGAATTCTACCAGAGGTACAAGGAGGAGTTGGTACCATTCCTTCTGAAACTATTCCAATCAATAGAAAAAGAGGGAATCCTCCCTAACTCATTTTATGAGGCCAACATCATCCTGATACCAAAGCCTGGCAGAGACACAACAAAAAAAGAGAATTTTAGACCAATAACCCTGATGAACATCGATGCAAAAATCCTCAATAAAATACTGGCAAACCGGATTCAGCAACACATCAAAAAGCTTATCCACCATGATCAAGTGGGCTTCATCCCTGGGATGCAAGGCTGGTTCAACATTCGCAAATCAATAAACA
Source organism: Macaca mulatta (assembly GCF_049350105.2). Lineage (NCBI taxonomy): Eukaryota > Metazoa > Chordata > Mammalia > Primates > Cercopithecidae > Macaca > Macaca mulatta. The sequence goes on along the minus strand of NC_133414.1, from coordinate 107,089,616 downwards.
TAATCCAGCATATAAACAGAACCAAAGACAAGAACCACATGATTATCTCAATAGATGCAGAAAAGGCTTTTGACAAAATTCAACAGCCCTTCATGCTAAAAACGCTCAATAAATTCGGTATTGATGGAACGTACCTCAAAATAATAAGAGCTATTTATGACAAACCCACAGCCAATATCATACTGAATGGGCAAAAACTGGAAAAATTCCCTTTGAAAACTGGCACAAGACAGGGATGCCCTCTCTCACCACTCCTATTCAACATAGTGTTGGAAGTTCTGGCTAGGGCAATTAGGCAAGAGAAAGAAATCAAGGGTATTCAGTTAGGAAAAGAAGAAGTCAAACTGTCCCTGTTTGCAGATGACATGATTGTATATTTAGAAAACCCCATTGTCTCAGCCCAAAATCTCCTTAAGCTGATAAGCAACTTCAGCAAAGTCTCAGGATACAAAATTAATGTGCAAAAATCACAAGCATTCTTATACACCAGTAACAGACAAACAGAGAGCCAAATCAGGAATGAACTTCCATTCACAATTGCTTCAAAGAGAATCAAATACCTAGGAATCCAACTTACAAGGGATGTAAAGGACCTCTTCAAGGAGAACTACAAACCACTGCTCAGTGAAATCAAAGAGGACACAAACAAATGGAAGAACATACCATGCTCATGGATAGGAAGAATCAATATCGTGAAAATGGCCATACTGCCCAAGGTAATTTATAGATTCAATGCCATCCCCATCAAGCTACCAATGAGTTTCTTCACAGAATTGGAAAAAACTGCTTTAAAGTTCATATGGAACCAAAAAAGAGCCCGCATCTCCAAGACAATCCTAAGTCAAAAGAACAAAGCTGGAGGCATCACGCTACCTGACTTCAAACTATACTACAAGGCTACAGTAACCAAAACAGCATGGTACTGTTTTGGTACCATGCTGTTTTGGTACCAAAACAGAGATATAGACCAATGGAACAGAACAGAGTCCTCAGAAATAATACCACACATCTACAGCCATCTGATCTTTGACAAACCTGAGAGAAACAAGAAATGGGGAAAGGATTCCCTATTTAATAAATGGTGCTGGGAAAATTGGCTAGCCATAAGTAGAAAGCTGAAACTGGATCCTTTCCTTACTCCTTATACGAAAATTAATTCAAGATGGATTAGAGACTTAAATGTTAGACCTAATACCATAAAAATCCTAGAGGAAAACCTAGGTAGTACCATTCAGGACATAGGCATGGGCAAAGACTTCATGTCTAAAACACCAAAAGCAACGGCAGCAAAAGCCAAAATTGACAAATGGGATCTCATTAAATTAAAGAGCTTCTGCACAGCAAAAGAAACTACCATCAGAGTGAACAGGCAACCTACAGAATGGGAGAAAATTTTTGCAATCTACTCATCTGACAAAGGGCTAATATCCAGAACCTACAAAGAACTCAAACAAATTTACAAGAAAAAAACAAACAACCCCATCAAAAAGTGGGCAAAGGATATGAACAGACATTTCTCAAAAGAAGACATTCATACAACCAACAGACACATGGAAAAATGCTCATCATCACTGGCCATCAGAGAAATGCAAATCAAAACCACAATGAGATACCATCTCACACCAGTTAGAATGGCGATCATTAAAAAGTCAGGAAACAACAGGTGCTGGAGAGGATGTGGAGAAATAGGAACACTTTTACACTGTTGGTGGGATTGTAAACTAGTTCAACCATTATGGAAAACAGTATGGCGATTCCTCAAGGATCTAGAACTAGATGTACCATATGACCCAGCCATCCCATTACTGGGTATATACCCAAAGGATTATAAATTATGCTGCTATAAAGACACATGCACACGTATGTTTATTGCAGCACTATTCACAATAGCAAAGACTTGGAATCAACCCAAATGTCCATCAGTGACAGATTGGATTAAGAAAATGTGGCACATATACACCATGGAATACTATGCAGCCATCAAAAAGGATGAGTTTGCGTCCTTTGTAGGGACATGGATGCAGCTGGAAACCATCATTCTTAGCAAACTATCACAAGAACAGAAAACCAAACACCGCATGTTCTCACTCATAGGTGGGAACTGAACAATAAGATCACTTGGACTCAGGAAGGGGAACATCACACACAGGGGCCTATCATGGGGAGGGGGGAGGGGGGAGGGATTGCACTGGGAGTTATACCTGATGTAAATGAAGAGTTGATGGGTGCAGCACACCAACATGGCACAAGTATACATATGTAACAAACCTTCACGTTATGCACATGTACCCTACAACTTAAAGTATAATAATAATAAATTAATTAAAAAAAAAGAAATATATAATACTTTATTGTTAACTATAGTCACACTACCCTGCTGTGTAACAGAGCTTATTCTTCCTATGTTTGTATCCGTTAAGCAACCTCTTTTCATCCTGCTCCACACCCATACAAATTTCCCAACCTCTGGTATCTGTTATTTTACTTACTATCCCCATGAGATCAACTTTTTTTAACTTTCACATATGAGTGAGAACATGTGGTTTGGTCTTTCTGTCCCTGGATTATTCCACTTCATGTAATGTCCTCCAGTTCCTTCCATGGTGCTGCAAATGACATGATTTCATTCCTTTTTAAAGGTACATAGTATTCCATTCTTCAGATATTCCATTGTGTGTATTTTCTTTATCCATTCATCTGTTGATAGACCCAGGTTGATTTCATATTTTTGTTATTGTGAATAGTATTTCAATAAACACAGGAGCACATACTGATTTCATTTCCCTTGGATACATATTCAGTAGTTGGATTGCTGGATTATATGATAGTTCTATTTTTAGTTTTTTGAGAAATCTCCATACCATTTTCTATATGGCTGTACTAATTGATATTCTCATCAATAGCGTGTAGGAGTTCCCCTTTTTCCACCTCCTCACCAGTATGTTTTTTGTCCTTTTAATAATAGCCATTCTAACTAGGGTAAGATAGTACCTCACTGTGGTTTTGAGTTGCATTTTTCTGATGATTAGTGATATTGAACATTTTTTCATATGCCTGCTAGCCATTTGTATGTCTTTTTTTTTTTTTTTTAAGAAATGCTTATTCATATCTTTTGCCCAATTTTTGATGGGTTTTAAAAATGTTATTTGAGTTTCTTCTATAGTCTGGATACTAGTCCCTTGTTGGGTGAATAGTTTGCAAGTGTTTTTCCCAATTAAACAGATTATCTCTTTACTCTGTTGATTGTTTCCTTTGCCATGCAGAAGCTTTTTAGTTTAATATAGTCCCATTTGTCTTTTTGCTTTTGTTGCCTGTGTTTTACACGTTTTATCCATAAAATCTTTGTGTAGACTAATGTCCTGAATTTCACTATGTTTTCATCTAGTGCTTTCATAGTAATGGGTCTTATGTTTAAGTTCTTAATCCATTTTGAGTTGATATTTGTATATTGTGAGAGCTAGGGGTCCAGTTTTATTCTTCTGCATATAGATATTCATCTTTTGCACACCTTTATTAAGGGGTGTATCCTTTCCCGGATGTATATTCTTGTGCTTTTGTCAAAAATTAGTTAGCTTTAAATATGTGGATTAATTTCTGTGTTCTGTATTCTGTTCCTTAGTCTGTGTGTCTGTTTTCATACCAATACCATGCTGTTTTACATACTACAGCCTTATATATTTTGCAGTCAGGTAGTGTGATGCTTCTAGCTTTGTTTCTTTTGCTCAGGATTGCTTTGGCTATTGTGGCTCTTTTTTGACTCCATAGAATTTTAGGGTTTTTCTATTTCTGTGAAGAATGTCATTGGTATTTTGATAGCAATTGCAATTAATCCATAGATTATTTTGGCTATATGAGCATTTAAGCAACATTATTTTATCCAATTCCATGAGCACGGGATGTCTTTCCATTTGTTTCCTCTTTAATTTCTTTCATCAATATTTTGTAGTTTTCCTTGTAGAGGTCTTTCACCACCTTGTTAAATGTATTCCTATATATTTTATTTTTTGTATCTGTTGTAAATGGAACTGCCTTTTTTATTTCTTTCTCAGATACTTCATTAATGACTTATGGAAAAGGTACTGAGTTTTGCATGTTGATATTTTTTCCTGCAACTTTACTGAATACAGTTGTCAGATCTAAGTATATTTTTGTGGAGTCTTTAGATTTTCTAGCTATAACATCATGTCATTTGTGAGGAGGGACAATTTGCCTTTCTCTTTTCTAGTTTGAACGACTTTTATTTCTTTCTTTTGCCTGAATGCTCTGGCTAGGACTTTCAGTGCTATGTTTAATATAAGTGGAAAAAGTGAGTGTTTCTGTCTTTTTTCAGTTCTTAGAGGGAACTTCTGTATGATGTTAGCTGTACATTTGCCATATATGGATTTTATTATGTTATGTGCCTTCTATTCCTAATTTGTTGACACTTTTTATCATGAAGCAATGTTGAATTAAATTTTTTTTTTCTGCATCTATTGAGATGATTATTTGGTATTTGTCCTTCATTCTGTTGATGTGGTGTATCACATTTATTGATATGTGTATGTTAAATAATCTTGCATCCCTTAGTAAAATTTCACATGATTATTGCATGTTATCTTTTTGATGTGCTGTTGGATTAAGTTTGCTAGTAATTTGTTTTGAGTTTTTGCATCTGTGCTCATCAGGGATATTTGCCTCTAGATTTCTCTTTTTCAGTTGTGTCTTTTTCTTTTTTTTTTTGAAATGGAGTCTTGCTCTATCGCCCAGGCTGGAGTGCAATGGCACAGTCTCGGCAATCTCAGCTCACTGCAACCTCTGCCTCCCAAGATCAAGTGATTTTCCTGCCTCAGCCTCCTGAATAGCCAGGATTACAGGCATGCACCACCACACCCAGCTAATTTTCGTGTTTTTTTTTTTTTTTTTTTAGTAGAGATGGGGTTTCACCATGTTGGTCAGGCTGGTCTCTAACTCCTGACCTCATGATCTGCCTGCCTTGGCCTCCCAAAGTGCTGGGATTACAGGTGTGAGCCACCATGCCCGGCCTCGGTTGTGTCTTTTTCTTGCTTCAGTATCAGGGTAATGGTGGTCTTGGAGTTTGAATTAAGGTTGATTGTTTCCTCTTCAATTTTTTTGAAATAATTTGTGGAGAGTGGTGTTAGTTCATTGATTTTTTTTTTAAATGTAATTAAGCAGTAAAGCCATCTAGTCTTGAACTTTTCTTTGTTAAGAGTCATTTTCTTACTGATTATCTTCTAATATTGACATGTCCTTTCTATTTTCCAGTTGTCAAAAGTCTGTGACTCCATTTTCACTGTGTATCTTGGAATGAAGCCCATTCTGCTATTGCATGGATAGGAAGTTCTGATTGATGTGGGCAAGAAGTTCTCTGGAAGAGGCGGTTTTTGGAAGAGGAAATGATAGAAAAATTTAATAAAGTACTTGGTAGATGTGTATGTGCTTGTATGAGCATTGGTAGTGGGGGTGGGAAGAATGAGAGATAGAGACTTGTAGAGCTCCTTAAACAGCATGTGGCCTATCCATGTGGCTGTTCAGCTCCTATTTCCTTGCCTAAATTATTTCTCCTAGTTTCTGCCCCACTTCTATTAGGATTCATTTTCAACAATGGAAAGAGATGGATGGCTATCCAGCACTTCTCTCTCACAAACTTGTGGAGTTTGGGGTAGGGAAAAAGGAGCACTGTGGACTATGTTCAAGAGGAAGCCCACTGCCTGGTTGAGAAGTTGAGAAAAATTAGGGGTGGGTGACTCTTTACTCTGTGTCACTGACTTTAACAGACTTCATTCTTGTCTAACAACATCCTTGAAAACATATCAGGGGTAGCCAGGTCTTTCATAATAGGTGGTAGTTGTGAGTCCTTAAGTCAATGAGTGAAGTTTAAAGCAGAGAGCCAAGGGAGCTTTAGAGCACTTATGATTGTTGTGTTGTACACAATGACTGCACATACAATGTGAATTTAGAAAGATCATTTAATTTCATTCTATAAAAAACTGTCTATTTTTTTATTTTTTATTTGTTTCTGAGTACACAGGAGGATTTATTATACTGGTCTATTTCTTATTATGATTGAGATTTTCCATTATGAAGAGGAGAAAAACAAAAACAAACTTAAGATCCTCTGCTACTTCTTTTCTTCTTTCATTTTGTTTACCATTGCTTCTAGTGACACTCCGTTTTTATTTTTGTTTAATCTGGTTTGATTTGACTCAAATTTCATTTTTTAAAATTATACTTTTAGTTTGGGGATACACGTGCAGAACGTGCAGCCCTGTTACATAGGTATATATGTGCCATGGTGGTTTGCTGTACCCATCAACCCGTCACCTACATTAGGTATTCCTCCTAATGCTATCCATCCCCTACCTCCCACCCACTGATGGGCCCTAGTGTGTGATGTTCCCTTCCCTGCATCCATGTGTTATCATTGTCCAACTCCCGCTTATGAGTGAGAACATGTCGTGTTTAACTCTCTGTTCCTGTGTTAGTTCGCTGAGAATGATGGTTTCCAGCTTCATCCATGTCCTTGCAAAGTACATGAACTCATCCTTTTTTATGGCTGCCTAGTATTCCATGGTGTATATATGTCACATTTTCTTTATCCAGTATATCTTTGATGGTCATTTGGATTGGTTCCAAGTCTTTGCTATTGAGAATAGTGCCACAATAAACATATGTGTGCATATGTCTTTATAGTAGAATGATTTATAATCCTTTGGGTATATACCCAGTAATGGGATTGCTGGGTAAATGGTATTTCTGGTTCTACATCCTTGAGGAATTACCACACTGTTTTCCACAATGGTTGAACTAATTTACACTCCCACCAACAGTGTAAAAGTGTTCCTCTTTCTCCACATCCTTTCCAGCATCTGTTGTTTTCTGACTTTTTAAATGATCACCGTTCTAACGGGTATGAGATGGTATCTCATTGTGGTTTTGATTTGCATTTCTCTAACGACCAGTGATAATGAGCTTTTTTTCACCTGTTTGTTGGCTGCATAAAAGTGTTCTTTCGAGAAGTGTCTGTTCATATTCTTTGCCCATTTTTGATGGTGTTGTTTTTTTCTTGTAAATTTGTTTAAGTTCCTTGTAGATTCTGGATATTAGCCCTTTTTCAGATGGATAGATTGCAAAAATTTTCTCCCATTTCATAGGTTGCCTGTTCCCTCTGCTGATAGTTGCTTTTGCTGTGCAGAAGCTCTTTAGTTTAATTAGATTCTATTTGTCCCTTTTGGTTTTAGTTGTCATTGCTTTTGGTGTTTTAGTCATAAAGTCTATGCCCATGCCTATGTCCTGGATGATATTGCCTAGGTTTTCTTTTTGGTTTTTTATAGTTTTAGGTCTTACATTTAAGTATTTAATCTATCTTGAGTTAATTTTTGTATAAGGTGTAAGGAAGGGGTCCAGTTTCAGTTTTCTACATATGGCTAGCCAGTTTTCCCAACACCATTTATTAAATAGGGAATCCTTTCCCCATTGCTTGTTTTTGTCACGGCTGTCAAACATGAGATGGTTGTAGGTGTGTAGCATTATTTCTGAGGCCTCTGTTCTATTCCATCGGTCTTTATATCTGTTTTGGTACAAGTACTATGCTGTTTTGGTTACTGAAGCCTTGTAGTATAGTTTGAAGCCAGGTAGCATGATGACTCCAGCTGTTTTTTTTTTTTTTTTTTTTTTTTTTGCTAAGGATTGTCTTGGCTGTATGGGGTATTTTTTGGTTCAATATGAAATTTAAAGTAGTTTTTGGTAATTCTGTGAAGAAAGTCAGTGGTAGCTTGATGGGGATAGCATTGAATCTATAAATTACCTTGGGCAGTATGGCCATTTTCACAATATTGATTCTTCCTATTCATGAGCATGGAATGTTTTTCCATTTGTTTGTGTCCTCTCTTATTTCTCTGAGCAGTGGTTTGTAGTTCTCCTTGAAGAGGTCCTTCACATCCCTTGTGAGTTGGATTCCTAGGTATTTTATTCTCTTTGTAGCAATTGTGAATGGGAGTTCACTCATGATTTGGCTCTCTGTCTATTATTGGTGTATAGGAATGCTTGTGATTTTTGCACATTGGTTTTGTATACTGAGACTTTGCTGAAGTTGCTTATCATCTTAAGGAGATTTTGGGCTGAGATTATGGGGTTTTCTAAATATACAATCATGCCATCTGCAAACAGAGACAATTTGACTTCCTCTCTTCCTATTCAAATATGCTTTATTCCTTTCTCTTGCCTGATTGCCATGGCCAAAACTTCCAACACTATGTTGAATAGGAGTGGTGAGAGAGGGCATTCTTTTCTTGTGCCAGTTTTCAAAGGGAATGCTTTCAGTTTTTGCCCATTCTGTATGATAAAGGGAATATCACATTTATCATATATAAATATCTCTTATATTTTTGGGATACGTACTTTGGGATATGTTCCATCAATACTTAGTTTATTGAGAGTTGAAGTGGTGTTGAATTGTATCCAATGCCTTTTCTGCATCTATTGAAATAATCGTATGGTTTTTGTCATTGGTTCTGTTTATGTGATGGATTATGGTTATTGATTTGTGCATGTTGAACCATCCTTGCATTCCAAGGATGAATCCAACTTGATCATGGTGGATAAGCTTTTTGATGTGCTGCTGGATTCAGTTTGCCAGTAGTTTATTGAGGATTTTTGCATCAATATTCATCAGGAATATTGAACTGAAATATTTGTGTGTGTCCCTTCCAGGTTTTGGTATTAGGATGATGCTGGTTTTATGAAATGAATTAGGGAGGAGTCCCTCTCTTTCTATTGTTTGGAATAGTTTCAGAAGTAATGGTACCAGCTCTTCTTTGTATCTCTGGTAGAATTTGGCTGTGAATCTGCATGGTCCTGGGCTTTTTTGGTTAGTAGGTTATTAATTACTGCCTCAAATTTAGAACTTGTTATTGGTCTATTCAGGGATTCAACTTCTTACTGATTTAGTCTTCAGACAATATATGTGTACATGAATTTATCCATCTCTTCTAGATTTTCTAGTTTATTTGCATAGAGGTGTTTATAGTATTCTCTGATGGTAGTTTGTATTTCTGTGGGATCAGTGCTGATATCCCCTTTATCATTTTTTATGGTGTCTATTTGATTCTTCTCTCTTTTCTTCTTTATTAGTCTGACTAGTGGTCTATCTATTTTGTTAATGTTTTCAAAAAACTAGGCCCTGGATTCATTGATTTTTTTGAAGGGTTTTTTGTGTTTCTATTTCCTTCAGTCCTGCTCTGATCTTAGGTGTTTCTTATCTTCTGCTAGCTTTTAAATTTGTTTGCTCTTGCTTCTTTAGTTCTTTTAATTGTGATGTTAGGGTGTCCATTTTAGAACTTTCTCAGTTTCTCCTGTGGGTATTTAGTGCTATAAATTTCCCTCTAAACACTGCTTTAGCTGTTTCCCAGAGATTCTGGAACGTATCTTTGTTCTCATTGGTTTCAAATAACTTATGCATTTCTGTCTTAATTTCTTTATTTTCCCAGTAGTCATTCAGGAGCAGATTGTTCAGTTTCCTGTAGTTGTGTGATTTTGAGTGAGCTTATTAATCCTGAGATCCAATTTGATTGTGTGTGATCTGAAGGATGGTTTGTCATTATTTCTGTGTTTTGCATTTGCTGGAGTGTTTTACTTCTGATTATGTAGTCAATTTTAGAATAAGTGCAATGAGGTACTGAGAAGAACGTATATTCTATTGATTTTGGGTGGAGAGTTCTGTAGATGTCTCTTCGGTCTGCTTGGTCCAGAGCTGAGTTCAAGTCCTGAATATCCTTGTTAATTTTCTGTCTCACTGATCTAATATTGACAGTGGGATGTTAAAGTGTCCCACTATTATTGTGTGGGAGTCTAAGTCTCTCTGTTGGTGTCTAAGAACTTGCTAGAACTTGCTTTATGAATCTGGGTGCTCCTGTATTGGGTGCATATATATTTACAATAGCTCCTCTTGTTGCATTGATCCCTTCACCATTATGTAATGCCCTTCTTTGTTTCTTTGTGTCTTTGTTGGCTTAAAGACTGTTTTATCAGAGACTAGGATTGCAACCCCTGCTTTTTTTTTCTTTCAATTTGCTTGGTAAATATTCCTCTATCCCTTTATTTTGAGCCTATGTGTGTCTTTGCACATGAGATGGGACTCCTGAATACAGCACACTGATGGGTCTTTACTATCTGATTTGCCAGTCTTGTCTTTTAATTGGGGAATTTAATACATTTGCATTTAAGGTTAATATTGTTATGCATGAATTTGATCCTGTCATTATGATGCTTGCTGGTCATTTTGCCCATTAGTTGATGCAGTATCTTCATAGTGTCGATGGTCTTTACAATTTGATATGTTTTTGCAGTGGCTGGTACCAGTTGTTCCTATCCATATTTAGTGCTTCCTTCAGGTCTTGTAAGGCAGTCCTGGTGGTGCCAAAATCTCTCAGCATTTGCTTGTCTGTAAAGGACTTTATTTCTCCTTTGCTTATGAATCTCAGTTTGGCTGGATATGGGTTGAAAATTCTTTTCTTTAAGAATGTTGAATATTGGCCCCCTCTCTCTTCTGGCTTGTAGGATTTCTGTAGAGAGATCTGCTGTTAGTCTGAATGGCTTCCTTTTTGGGTAAACTGACCTTTCTCTCTAGTTGCTCTTAACATTTTTTCTTTCATTTCAACCATGGTGAATCTGATGATTATGTGTCTTGGGATTTCTCTTCTCCAGGAGTACTTTTGTCGTGTTCGGTGTATTTCCTGAATTTGAATGTTGGCCTGTCTTGCTGGGCTGGGGACATTCTCCTGGATATACTAAAGGGTATTTTCCTACTTGGCTTCATTCTCCTCATCACTTTCAGGTACACCAAACAAATGTAGTTTTGGTTTTTTCACATAGTCCCATATTTCTTGGAGCCTTTGTTCATTTTTTTTTCATTATTTTTTCTCTAATCTTGTCTTCATGTTTATTTTATTAAATTGATCTTCAATCTCTGATATCCTTTCTTCCACTTGATCGTTTCAGGTATTGATACTTGTGTTTGCTTCATGAAGTTCTCGTGCTGTGTTTTTCAGATGCATCAGGTCATTTGTGTTCTTCTCTAAACTGATTATTCTAGTTAGCAATTCCTCTAACCTTTTTTCATGGTTCTTAGCTTTGTTGCATTGGGTTAGAACATGCTCCTTTAGCTCAGAGGAGTTTGTTATTACCCACCTTCTGAGAGGTTACTTCTGTCAATTCATCAAACACATTCTCCATCCAGTTTTGTTCCCTTGCTTGAAAGGAATTGTGATCCTTTGGAGGAGAAGAGGCATTCTGGTTTTTGGAATTTTCAGCCTTTTTGAGGTTGTTTTTCTGCATCTTCATGGATTTAGTGTCTGAACCCACCTACAGATGGGGTTCTGAGTGGATGTCCTTTTTGTTGATATGTGCTATTCCTTTCTGTTTTTTAGTCTGTCAGCAGACTTTTCAGTGGAAAATTTTTAGACCTGGAGAGAGTGGTGTGACACATTTAAAGTGCTGAAGGATAAAAACTTTTACCCTAGCATACTATATCCACTTAATTCCTCCAACATGCAGAAAGAAATACTTTCTCAGAGAAACCAAAGCTAAGGGATTTGATTGACACCAGACTTGTCCTGCAAGAAATGCTCCAGAGAGTACTTCAATCAGAAAGAAAAGGATGTGGATGAGCAATAAGTAATCACCTGGTGATACAAAACTCACTGACAATAATAAGTATACAGAAAACCACAGAATATTATAACACTGTAACTTTTGTGTGTAAACTACTCTTATTATAAATGGAAAGATTAAATGGTAAAATGAGCAAACACAGTAATTACAAAAACTTTTAAAGACAGACTATACAAAAAGATATAAATAGAAACAACAAAAGTAAAGGAACAAAGTTAAGGCAAATAATTATTATTTCTTGTTGTCTCTCTGGATGTTTATTCAAACAAAGTTAAATTCTTATCACATTAAAAGAATAGGTTATACTATAGTATTTGGAATCCTCATGGTAACTTCAAACCAAAAAACATGCAACAGATACACAAAAAATAAAAATCAAGAAACTAAATCATATCACCAGAGAAAATCACTAAACGGAAAATAGGAAGGGAGAACAAAAGAAAGAGAAGACCGGAAAACAACAAGTTAACAACAAAATGCCATGAGTAAGTCTTCACTTATCAATAATAACACTGAATATAAATGAACTAAACTCTCCAATCAAAATATACAGAGTGGCTGAATGGATGGAAAAACAAGACCCATTGATCTGTTGCCTTGAAGAAATACATGTTGCTTATAAAGACTCATATAGAATGATAATAAAGGGATGAAAACAGATAATTCATCCCAATGGCAATCAAACAAAAGCACGAGTAGCTACACTTATATCAGACAACGTTGGTTTCAAGACAAAAACTATAAGAAGAGGCAAAGAAAGTCACTATATAATACCTCAACCGCACAAAGACACCTTAAAAAAAAAAGAAAACTACACACCAATATCTCTGATGAATATTGATGGAAAATCCTCAACAAAGTATTAGTAAATTTAATTCAAAAATACTATTGAAGGATTATTCATCAAGTCCAGGGACCCATGCAACTATTATGAGCCACAAAATTAACCAAATTTCCCTGTTAATTTTGTCTTTAACAGTAGCCATTTTATATCATTCCCACAGTTAATTACTTAATTCAAATATATTTTTCTAGAAGGTCTTCACAAACAAGTGAAATCCTGGAGCGTTGTGTCTTCAAAGAGGTACACAAAAAACTTTAAAAGGATTCTGACAAATGATTTTAAGTACAAGTTTTTAATAACTTTAATATTCACATCATTTAGACTAGACAAAAATCCCCAAAACTTTAATAAGGAGATTGTCTCATTTATAAAAATTCTAACCTAAACAAAAATAATAATAACCAAATAGCAAAGAATACTCTGTCAAATTTTCAGACTAAATTACCCAATGCTAAAATTATTAAGGTACATAATTTAAATAAACTCCATGGTCTGAGTTCAATTGCCTATAGTAACCCTTTTAATAAATAGTATTGCACACCTAAATTCAAAACACAAAATTTGTATTTAAAAAGATGGAGAATGTGATACATATACACCATGGAACACTATGAAGCTGTAAAAAAGAATGAGTTCATGTCCTTTGCAGGGACATGGATGAAGCTGGAAACTATCATTCTCAGCAAACTAACACAAGGACAGAAAACCAAACACGGCATGTTCTCATTCATAAGTAGGAGTTAAACAATGAGAATATATAGGCACAGGGAAGGGAATATCACACTTTGGGGCCTTTGGAGCTGTGGAGGGTAGGGGAGGGACAGCATTAGGAGAAATACCTAATGTACATGACAGGTTGATGGGTGCAGCAAACCACAATGGCACATGTATACCTATGTAACAAACCTGCACATTCTGTATGTGTATCCCAGAAGTTAAAGTATAATAAAAAGAAACAAATAAAAAGATGAAAATCCAGTGTTAAGCATAGATACATAGAGAGTTTAGAGGGCTTTCTGGTCCTTCTTTTTTTGTTATTATTATACTTTATGTTCTAGGGTACATGTGCACAATGTGCAGGTTTGTTACATATGTATACATGTGCCATGTTGGTGTGCCACACCCATTAACTGGTCATTTACATTAGGTGTATCTCCTAATGCTATCCTTCCCCCTCCCCCCACCCCACAACAGTCCCTGGTGTGTGATGTTCCCCTTCCTGTGTCCAAGTGTTCTCATTGTTCAATTCCCAAATATGAGAGAGCACATGCGGTGTTTGGTTTTCTGTTCTTGCAATAGCTTGCTGAGAATGATGGTTTCCAGCTACATCCATGTCCCTACAAAGGACAAGAACTCATCCTTTTTTTATGACTGCATAGTATTCCATGGTGTATATGTGTCACATTTTCTTTTTTTTTTTAAATTTATTTATTATTATTATACTTTAAGTTGTATTGTACATGTGCATAACGTGCAAGTTTGTTACATATGTATACTTGTGCCATGTTGGTGTGCTGCACCCATCAACTCATCATTTACATCAGGTATAACTCCCAATGCAATCCCTCCCCCCTCCCCCCTCCCCATGATAGGCCCCTGTGTGTGATGTTCCCCTTCCTGAGTCCAAGTGATCTTATTGTTCAGTTCCCACCTATGAGTGAGAACATGCGGTGTTTGGTTTTCTGTTCTTGTGATAGTTTGCTAAGAATGATGGTTTCCAGCTGCATCCATGTCCCTACAAAGGACGCAAACTCATCCTTTTTTATGGCTGCATAGTATTCCATGGTGTATATGTGCCACATTTTCTTAATCCAATCTGTCACTGATGGACATTTGGGTTGATTCCAAGTCTTTGCTATTGTGAATAGTGCCGCAATAAACATACGTGTGCATGTGTCTTTATAGCAGCATAATTTATAATCCTTTGGGTATATACCCAGTAATGGGATGGCTGGGTCATATGGTACATCTAGTTCTAGATCCTTGAGGAATCACCATACTGTTTTCCATAATGGTTGAACTAGTTTACAATCCCACCAACCGTGTAAAAGTGTTCCTATTTCTCCACATCCTCTCCAGCACCTGTTGTTTCCTGACTTTTTAATGATCGCCATTCTAACTGGTGTGAGATGGTATCTCATTGTGGTTTTGATTTGCATTTCTCTGATGGCCAGTGATGATGAGCATTTTTTCATGTGTCTGTTGGCTGTATGAATGTCTTCTTTTGAGAAATGTCTGTTCATATCCTTTGCCCACGTTTTCATGGGGTCGTTTGTTTTTTTCTTGTAAATTTGTTTGAGTTCTTTGTAGGTTCTGGATATTAGCCCTTTGTCAGATGAGTAGATTGCAAAAATTTTCTCCCATTCTGTAGGTTGCCTGTTCACTCTGATGGTAGTGTCTTTTGCTGTGCAGCAGCTCTTTAATTTAATGAGATCCCATTTGTCAATTTTGGCTTTTGCTGCCATTGCTTTTGGTGTTTTAGACATGAAGTCTTTGCCCATGCCTATGTCCTGAATGGTACTACCTAGGTTTTCCTCTAGGATTTTTATGGTATTAGGTCTAACATTTAAGTCTCTAATCCATCTTGAATTAATTTTCGTATAAGGAGTAAGGAAAGGATCCAGTTTCAGCTTTCTACTTATGGCTAGCCAATTTTCCCAGCACCATTTATTAAATAGGGAATCCTTTCCCCATTTCTTGTTTCTCTCAGGTTTGTCAAAGATCAGATGGCTGTAGATGTGTGGTATTATTTCTGAGGACTCTGTTCTGTTCCATTGGTCTATATCTCTGTTTTGGTACCAGTACCATGCTGTTTTGGTTACTGTAGCCTTGTAGTATAGTTTGAAGTCAGGTAGCGTGATGCCTCCAGCTTTGTTCTTTTGACTTAGGATTGTCTTGGAGATGCGGGCTCTTTTTTAGTTCCATATGAACTTTAAAGCAGTTTTTTTCCAATTCTGTGAAGAAACTCATTGGTAGCTTGATGGGGATGGCATTGAATCTATAAATTACCTTGGGCAGTATGGCCATTTTCACGATATTGATTCTTCCTATCCATGAGCATGGTATGTTCTTCCATTTGTTTGTGTCCTCTTTGATTTCACTGAGCAGTGGTTTGTAGTTCTCCTTGAAGAGGTCCTTTACATCCCTTGTAAGTTGGATTCCTAGGTATCTGATTCTCTTTGAAGCAATTGTGAATGGAAGTTCATTCCTGATTTGGCTCTCTGTTTGTCTGTTACTGGTGTATAAGAATGCTAGTGATTTTTGCACATTAATTTTGTATCCTGAGACTTTGCTGAAGTTGCTTATCAGCTTAAGGAGATTTTGGGCTGAGACAATGGGGTTTTCTAAATATACAATCATGTCATCTGCAAACAGGGACAGTTTGACTTCTTCTTTTCCTAACTGAATACCCTTGATTTCTTTCTCTTGCCTAATTGCCCTAGCCAGAACTTCCAACACTATGTTGAATAGGAGTGGTGAGAGAGGGCATCCCTGTCTTGTGCCAGTTTTCAAAGGGAATTTTTCCAGTTTTTGCCCATTCAGTATGATATTGGCTGTGGGTTTGTCATAAATAGCTGTTATTATTTTGAGGTACGTTCCATCAATACCGAATTTATTGAGCGTTTTTAGCATGAAGGGCTGTTGAATTTTGTCAAAAGCCTTTTCTGCATCTATTGAGATAATCATGTGGTTCTTGTCTTTGGTTCTGTTTATATGCTGGATTATGTTTATTGATTTGCGAATGTTGAACCAGCCTTGCATCCCAGGGATGAAGCCCACTTGATCATGGTGGATAAGCATTTTGATGTGTTGCTGAATCCGGTTTGCCAGTATTTTATTGAGGATTTTTGCATGGATGTTCATCAGGGATATTGGTCTAAAATTCTCTTTTTTTGTTGTGTCTCTGCCAGGCTTTGGTATCAGGATGATGTTGGCCTCATAAAATGAGTTAGGGAGGATTCCCTCTTTTTCTATTGATTGGAATAGTTTCAGAAGGAATGGTACCAACTCCTCCTTGTACCTCTGGTAGAATTCAGCTGTGAATCCATCTGGTCCTGGACTTTTTTTGGTTGGTAGGCTATTAATTATTGCCTCAATTTCAGAGCCTGCTATTGGTCTATTCAGGGATTCAACTTCTTCCTGGTTTAGTCTTGGAAGAGTGTAAGTGTCCAGGAAATTATCCATTTCTTCTAGATTTTCCAGTTTATTTGCGTAGAGGTGTTTATAGTATTCTCTGATGGTAGTTTGTATTTCTGTGGGGTCGGTGGTGATATCCCCTTTATCATTTTTAATTGTGTCGATTTGATTCTTCTCTCTTTTCTTCTTTATTAGTCTTGCTAGTGGTCTGTCAATTTTGTTGATCTTTTCAAAAAACCAACTCCTGGATTCATTGATTTTTTGGAGAGTTTTTTGTGTCTCTATCTCCTTCAGTTCTGCTCTGATCTTAGTTATTTCTAGCCTTCTGCTAGCTTTCGAATGTGTTTGCTCTTGCTTCTCTAGTTCTTTTAATTGTGATGTTAGAGTGTCAATTTTAGATCTTTCCTGCTTTCTCTTGTGGGCATTTAGTGCTATAAATTTCCCTCTACACACTGCTTTAAATGTGTCCCAGAGATTCTGGTATGTTGTATCTTTGTTCTCATTGGTTTCAAAGAACATCTTTATTTCTGCCTTCATTTCGTTATGTACCCAGTAGTCATTCAGGAGCAGGTTATTCAGTTTCCATGTAGTTGAGCGGTTTTGATTGAGTTTCTTAGTCCTGAGTTCTAGTTTGATTGCACTGTGGTCTGAGAGACAGTTTGTTATAATTTCTGTTCTTGTACATTTGCTGAGGAGTGCTTTACTTCCAATTATGTGGTCGATTTTGGAGTAAGTACGATGTGGTGCTGAGAAGAATGTATATTCTGTTGATTTGGGGTGGAGAGTTCTATAGATGTCTATTAGGTCTGCTTGCTGCAGAGATGAGTTCAATTCCTGGATATCCTTGTTAACTTTCTGTCTCGTTGATCTGTCTAATGTTGACAGTGGAGTGTTGAAGTCTCCCATTATTATTGTATGGGAGTCTAAGTCTCTTTGTAAGTCTCTAAGGACTTGCTTGATGAATCTGGGTGCTCCTGTATTGGGTGCATATATATTTAGGATAGTTAGCTCTTCCTGTTGAATTGATCCCTTTACCATTATGTAATGGCCTTCTTTGTCTCTTTTGATCTTTGATGGTTTAAAGGCTGTTTTATCAGAGACTAGTATTGCAACTCCCGCTTTTTTTTGTTCTCCATTTGCTTGGTAAATCTTCCTCCATCCCTTTATTTTGAGCCTATGTATGTCTCTGCGTGTGAGATGGGTCTCCTGAATACAGCAGACTGATGGGTCTTGACTCTTTATCCAGTTTGCCAGTCTGTGTCTTTTCATTGGAGCATTTAGTCCATTTACATTTAAGGTTAAGATTGTTATGTGTGAACTTGATCCTGCCATTATGATATTAACTGGTTATTTTGCTCGTTAGTTGATGCAGTTTCTTCCTAGCCTCGATGATCTTTACATTTTGGCATGTTTTTGCAATGGCTGGTACCGGTTGTTCCTTTCCATGTTTAGTGCTTCCTTCAGGGTCTCTTGTAAGGCAGGCCTAGTGGTGACAAAATCTCTAAGCATTTGCTTATCTGTAAAGGATTTTATTTCTCCTTCACTTATGAAACTTAGTTTGGCTGGATATGAAATTCTGGGTTTAAAATTCTTTTCTTTAAGAATGTTGAATATTGGCCCCCACTGTCTTCTGGCTTGGAGAGTTTCTGCCGAGAGATCTGCTGTTAGTCTGATGGGCTTCCCTTTGTGGGTAACCCGACCTTTCTCTCTGGCTGCCCTTAAGATTTTTTCCTTCATTTCAACTTTGGTGAATCTGGCAATTATGTGTCTTGGAGTTGCTCTTCTCGAGGAGTATCTTTGTGGCGTTCTCTGTTTTTCCTGGATTTGAATGTTGGCCTGCCCTACTAGGTTGGGGAAGTTCTCCTGGATGATATCCTGAAGAGTGTTTTCCAACTTGGTTCCATTTTCCCCCTCACTCTCAGGCACCCCAATCAGACATAGATTTGGTCTTTTTACATAATCCCATACTTCTTGCAGGCTTTGTTCATTTCTTTTTCTTCTTTCTTCTTTTGGTTTCTCTTCTCGCTTCATTTCATTCATTTGATCCTCAATCACTGATACTCTTTCTTCCAGTTGATCGAGTCGGTTACTGAAGCTTGTGCATTTGTCACGTATTTCTCGTGTCATGGTTTTCATCTCTTTCATTTCGTTTATGACCTTCTCTGCATTAATTACTCTAGCCATTAATTCTTCCACTTTTTTTTTAAGATTTTTAGTTTCTTTGCGCTGGGTACGTAATTCTTCCTTTAGCTCTGAGAAATTTGATGGACTGAAGCCTTCTTCTCTCATCTCGTCAAAGTCATTCTCCGTCCAGCTTTGATCCGTTGCTGGCGATGAGCTGCGCTCCTTTGCCGGGGGAGATGCGCTCTTATTTTTGGAATTTCCAGCTTTTCTGCCCTGCTTTTTCCCCATCTTTGTGGTTTTATCTGCCTCTGGTCTTTGATGATAGTGATGTACTGATGGGGTTTTGGTGTAGGTGTCCTTCCTGTTTGATAGTTTTCCTTCTAACAGTCAGGACCCTCAGCTGTAGGTCTGTTGGAGATTGCTTGAGGTCCACTCCAGACCCTGTTTGCCTGGGTATCAGCAGCAGAGGCTGCAGAAGATAGAATATTTCTAAACAGCGAGTGTACCTGTCTGATTCTTGCTTTGGAAGCTTCCTCTCAGGGGTGTACTCCACCCTGTGAGGTGTGGGGTGTCAGACTGCCCCTAGTGGGGGATGTCTCCCAGTTAGGCTACTCAGGGGTCAGGGACCCACTTAAGCAGGGAGTCTGTCCCTTCTCAGATCTCAACCTCCGTGTTGGGAGATCCACTGCTCTCTTCAAAGTTGTCAGACAGAGTCGTTTGCATCTTCAGAGGTTTCGGCTGTGTTTGTTATTGCCCTGTCCCCAGAGGTGGAGTCTACAGAGACAGGCAGGTTTCCTTGAGCTGCTGTGAGCTCCACCCACTTCGAGCTTCCCAGCAGCTTTGTTTACCTACTTAAGCCTCAGCAATGGCGGGTGCCCCTCCCCCAGCCTCGCTGCTGCCTTGCCGGTAGATCACAGACTGCTGTGCTAGCAATGAGGGAGGCTCCGTGGGTGTGGGACCCTCCCGGCCAGGTGTGGGATATGATCTCCTGGTGTGCCTGTTTGCTTAAAGCGCAGTATTGGGGTGGGAGTTACCTGATTTTCCAGGTGTTGTGTGTCTCAGTTCCCCTGGCTAGGAAAAGGGATTCCCTTCCCCCTTGCGCTTCCCAGGTGAGGCAGTGCCTCGCCCTGCTTCAGCTCTCGCTGGTCAGGCTGCAGCAGCTGACCAGCACCGATCGTCCGGCACTCCCCAGTGAGATGAACCCAGTACCTCAGTTGAAAATGCAGAAATCACCAGTCTTCTGTGTCGCTCGCGCTGGGAGTTGGAGACTGGAGCTGTTCCTATTCGGCCATCTTGCTCCGCCCCTCTATGTGTCACATTTTCTTAATCCAGTCTGTCATTGATGGACATTTGGGTTGGTTCCAAGTCTTTGCTATTGTGAATAGTGCCATAATAAACATATGTGTGCGTGTGTCTTTATAGTAGCATAATTTATAATCCTTTGGGTATATACCCAGTAATGGGATGGCTGGGTCATATGGTATTTCTAGTTCTAAATCCTTGAGGAATCGCCACACTGTCTTCCACAATGGTTGAACTAGTTTACAGTCCCACCAATAGTGTAAAAGCATTCCTGTTTCTCCACATCCTCTCCAGCATCTGTTGTCTTCTGACTTCCTAGGTATTTTATTCTCTTTGAAGCAATTGTGAATGGGAGTTCACTGAGACCCATCTCATGTGCAGAGACACATAGGCTCAAAATAAAGGGATGGAGGAAGATTTACCAAGCAAATGAAAAAAAAAAAAAAGGCAGGGGTTGCAATCCTAGTCTCTGATAAAACAGACTTTAAACCATCAAAGATCAAAAGAGACAAAGAGGGCCATTACATAATGGTAAAGGGATCAATGCAACAAGAAGAGCTAACTATCCTAAATATATATGCACCCAATACAGGAGCACCCAGATTTATAAAGCAAGTCCTTAGAGACTTACAAAGAGACTTAGACTCTCATACAATAATAATGGGAGACTTTAACACCCCACTGTCAACATTAGACACATCAACCAGACAGAAAGTTAACAAGGATATCCAGGAATTGAAATCAACTCTGCACCAAGTGAACCTAATAGACATCTACGGAACTTTCCACCCCAAATCAACAGAATATACATTCTTCTCAGCACCACATCGCACTTATTCCAAAATTGACCACATAGTTGGAAGTAAAGCACTCCTCAGCAAATGTAAAAGAACAGAAATTATAACAAACTGTCTCTCAGACCACAGTGCAATCAAACTAGAACTCAGGATTAAGAAACTCAATCAAAACCTCTCAACTACATAGAAACTGAACAACCTGCTCCTGAATGACTACTGGGTACATAACGAAATGAAGGTGGAAATAAAGATGTTCTTTGAAACCAATGAGAACAAAGATACAACATACCTTCTGGTCCTTCTTGAGTCCTTAAAACTTCCATTATTATACTATTTAAAAAACTGCACTTTGTTACTCATGATAAAAAAACAAATAATTTAAGTGTGTACATATATGTATATATATACACACACACATACACATATATAATATACATATACACACATATGTATATATTTGTGTAGTTACTGTTCTAAATTACTAAAATAATTAATGACTAATTTAGTTGGTCAAATCCACAATCTTAAAAAGACAACTAAAACTTCACATACATTTCTACTACCCTAATGGGCCATTTTGATATTTTTAGAGCTATTCATTCAATTATTATTTTCAATGCATGTTTTCTAGCTACTTAAAAATTTCCCCATACAAAAAGATTAATACTATAGCAGTAACTAAAAGGTTGCTAAAAACACATTTCCCTCATAGTACATTTTGAACAATATCTTTCAATAAAAGTTATAAAATATTACAAACACAATAATATTAGATAAGGTTGACTAAATCAATTAGATTGCATTAGTAAAACTAACACAGAATAATGGCAATTAGATCTACTTCCAACAAAAAACAAGTTAACCCTTTATAAAATGGTCACTAAAAGGCCTTTGCCGCTAGTAATAAATCCTCATATATCATTCATACTTGCACTCTAATATCACTAAATTTTATGAGACTCTAATACATTATACCAAAATATATTTTCCCTGGTAAAAAATCTTTTCACAATTTACTAACTAAATATGATCAAACCTATCACAATCTAAAACCTAAAATTTGGGTCTTCTAAAACAGCATCAAACAAAGACCTTTTCTGACCAGACTACAACAAAACGTTGAGATCTCAAACCTTAGGTTTGTAATCTCACAACTCAAAATGGTCATCCAGACTCTTAAAACTATACACTTATTACAAATCTAAAGGTAAATGTTTTTCAGATAACATCCTAGATGTAGACAGTGATCCCAAAATAACACATCAAGATTTCTCTAACATCACAGAGACTCTTACTTCTTTTTTCTTACTTATGTGTCTATAAAAATTAAAACTAAAATAGAGGATCTTATGTACACTCATAAGATATACTTTCATGCATAAAACGTTTCACAATCAACCTTATACACAATAAACTTATGGCTTAATAAATAAAAATAAAAGGGCCATTGTGGGCAAAAACATTGAATAGTACCTTTGATATTCCATAATCAGTCAAAAAACAAAACACTGGACCACTCCTCTTAACCAATAACACTGTTTTAAAAAATTGACAAAATCGTAGGCCCTGTGGCTCACACCTGTAATCTCAACACTTTGGGATGCCGAGGCGGGTGGATCAGGAAGTCAGGAGATGGAGACCATCCTGGCCAACATGGTGAAACCCCGTCTTTACTAAAAATACAAAAAGTAGCTGGGTGTGGTGGTACACGCCTGTAATCCCCACTACTCAGGAGGCTGAGGCAGGAGAATCGCTTGAACCTCGGAGGCGGAGGTTTCAGTGAGCCAAGATCACGCCACTGCACTCCAGCCTGGCAACAATGCAAGACTCCATCTCAAAAAAAAAAAATTGACAAAATGCATTCCCTACTCTAGATAGACATCATTTGTTAGATCCCTTTTCCATAGTTACTTGAAATATATAAAACAATAATTAAAAATGTATCCCTCATAATAGGCTCTTTAACAAATTATACCACAAAGGCTATGATGACATAACGACTTCTTTAAATTCCCTTACTAGAGTCATACAAAATAACAAAATGACTCTAAATTACTGAAGTGACTGAACACAAAAACTTTCCAATTATTAACACTTCTTGATTCACATAAATATGACAAATATTATAAAAATTCAATGATAAAACTAGGGCTATTTAGTTAAAAATGGACTCTTTAGCTAACTCATTCTTTAATCTATTTTGTTTTAATTAGTTTGGTTCATAAAAATCCTGACCAAAAAAAGACTTCAAACTATTAAAATTATTCTCCTAATAGTCATAATGATAGTCTTCTTGATATACTGTATTCTCTCAGAAGGTTTAAAATTTACATACAGCCATTCATAAAACGTCAAATAATCTCCCACTAAAACACAAAAACTTAAATATAATATAGTCATAAAATCACTAAAACTCATACTAAGACAAAAAGCAAAATAATAATGAAACATCAAAGTTCTAAATTTATGTCATTCTCTCATCTAAATCAAAACCAAACCCAAAATAGTTTTTAAACAAAATTATGGGGCCAATTTTTCTGATGCTTATTTATTTAATTAGTTAGTTTTCTTTCTATTTTTAATTTTATTTTCAGGATGTACACAGGCAATTTTGTAACATGAGTAAATTGTGTGTGTAACATGAGTAACATCAGTAAACTGAGGCTTAATGTGCAAATGATGCTATCATCCAGGTAGTGAGTATAGTACCCATTAAGAAGCCTTCCAATCCATGTGCCCTTTCCACTCTCAAGCAATCCCCAGTATCTGTTGTTTCTGTCTTTGTGCCCATGTGTAATCAATATGTAGCTCCCACTTAAAAGCAAGAAATACAGTATTTGGTTTTCTGTTCCTGCATTAGTTCACTTAGGATAATGGCCTCTAGCTGCATTCATGTTGCTGCAAAGATATGATTTCTTTTCTTTTTTATGGATGTGCAGCATTCTATTATGCACTTGTATTACATTTTCTTTATGCAGTCCATCATTGATGGGCATCTTGGTTGATTACATGTCTTTGCTATTGTGAATAGTGCTGCAATGAACATACATGTGTGTTTTTGGCAGAATAATTTATTTTCCTTTGGGTATATACTCATTAATTGAATTGCTGAGTTAAATGGCATTTCTATTTTAAGTTCATTGAGTAATTTCCACACTGATTTCTACAGTGGCTGAACTAGTTTATATTCCCATGAACAGTGTATAAATGTTTCCTTTTGTCCACATCTTCACCAGCATATCTTGGTTTTGACTTCTTAATAGTAGCCATTTTGACAAGTGTGAGATGGTGTTATTGCAAGTAATGATGAGAATTTTTTCATATATTTATTGGCTGCATCTACATCTTCTCTTGATAAGTGTCTGTTCATGTCCTTTGCCCTTTTTAAATGAGGTTATTTGTTTTCTGTTTGTTGAATTTTTTAAGTACCTTATAGATTTTGGATAATAGAACATTTCTGCATGTATATTTTTGACTATATTTTTCTATGAATTGTCTGTTTACTTATAGTTTCTTTTTCTGTGCATAAGCTCCTTAATTGCTTTCCATTGTTAATTTTGTTTATTGTTGCAATTGCTTTTGGAGACTTAGTCAAAAATTATTTGCTAAGGTCAAAGTCCAGAATGGTATTTTCTAGGTTTTCTTCTAGGGTGTTTTTGTTTTAGGTTTAATGTGTAAGTATTTAATCCATCTTGAGCTAATTTTTGTGTATGGTGAAAGGAAGGGAGACAGTTTCAATCTTCTGCATATGGCTAGTCAGTTATCCCAGCACACTGTATTCAATAGGGAGTTCTTTTCTGACTGTTATTGTTGACTTTGTTG
Organism: Macaca mulatta; assembly: GCF_049350105.2. Classification (NCBI taxonomy): domain Eukaryota; kingdom Metazoa; phylum Chordata; class Mammalia; order Primates; family Cercopithecidae; genus Macaca; species Macaca mulatta. The sequence continues at coordinate 107,064,923 of NC_133414.1, read as the reverse complement.
AAGATGCAAAACTCACTGGTATTGTAAGTACACAGAAAATCACAGGATATTATAACAGTGTAACTGTGGTGTGTAAAACTACTGTTATCCTAAGTAGAAGACTAAATGATAAACCAATAAAAAATAATGACTATGAAAACTTTTCAAGACACATAGAACACAATACGATACAAATAGCAACAACAATAAGTTTAAAAATGGAGAAAAGCATTTCAGACATAGTTTTTATTGAGTTTTGCTTGCTTGTTCATTGTTCATAACACTGTTTATATAAACAGTGTTAAGTTGTTATCAGCTTAAAATAAAGGGTTATAAGATAGTATTTGCAAGCTTCATAATAACCTCAAACCAAAAAACATACAACAGTAATGCAAAACATGAAAAGCAAGAAACTAAATCGTATCACCAGAGAAATTCACCCTCATTAAAAGGATGATAGAAAGGAAAAAAGAAAGGAAGAGAAAACCACAAAACAATCAGAAAACAAATAACAAAATGGCAGAAGTATATCTTTACTTATCAAAAATAAAACCTAATGTAAATGTACTAAACTCTCTAGTTAAAAGATATAAATTGGCTGAATGGGTGACAGAACAAGATTCATTGATCTGTTGTGTACCATAAACACACTTCACCCTATAAAGATATTGAAAATATCAGATCTGGTTACTTCAGATAGGCTAAAAGTAAAGGAATGCAAAAAGATATTCCATGCCATTGGAACACAAAAAAGAGCAGAAGTAGCTCTATTTATATCTGACAAAATATATTTTAAGATAAAAGCTGTAAGAAGAAACAGAGACACTATATAATGATAAAGTGGAAAGTTCAAAAACAGGATATATCAATTTTAAATATATATGCTTTAAAGAGTGCATCACCTAGATATATAAAGCGAATATGATTAAACCTAACGAGAGTGATAAGCTTTAGTACAGTAATTTCTGGAGTCTTCAATACCCTGCTTTAAGTATTGGACAGATCTTCCAGATAGAAAATCAACAAAGAAACATCAGACTTAATCTGCACTGTAGACAAAATGGATCTAATAGATACTTACAGATTTGATCCAATGACTCCAGGAAACACATTCCTTTCCTTGACACATGGATTATTCTCAAGGATAGACCATATGTTAGGTCACAGGACAAGTTTTAAAACATTCAAAAAATTGAAATAATATACAACATCTTCTCTGGCCACAGTGAAATAAAACTGGAAAGCAATAAAAAGAGGAATTTTGGAAACTACACAAATACATGTAAATTAAACAATGTCCTACTGAATGACCACTGGGTCAATGAAGAACCCACTGCTGGGTCCACATTCCCCCAAAAGGAAATCAGTATATTGGAGTGATAGCTGCACTTCCGTGTTTCTCACAGCACTGTTCGCAAGAGATAAGATTTTGAAACAATCCAAGTGTCCATCAACAGATGAACATATAAACAAAATGTGGTATTAATACATATACACCATGGAGTACTATTGAGCCATAAAAAAGAATAAGATCCTGTCATTTGAAACAACATAGATGAAACTGGAGATCATTATGTTAATCAAAATAAGCCAGAGACAGAAGACAAATATGGCATGTTCTCACTTATTTGTGGGTTCTAAATATCAAAGCAATTAAACTCAGTGATGTAGAGAGGAAATGGATGGTTACCAGAGGCTGGGAGATGTAGTGGGAAGGTGGGGTGGATCTGGCGCAGTTAATGGGTTCCACGAAATAGAAGAAGTAAGACCTACTAGTGGACAGCAGAACAGGGTGAATATAGTCATTAATAATTTAATTATACATTTAAAAATAATTAAAAGAGTATAACTGGATTGTAACACAAAGGATAAATGCTTGATGAAATGGAGAGCCCATTCTTCATGTTGTGATTATTACACATTGTATGCCTGTATCAAAACATCTCATGTTGCCCATAAATAAATATACCTACTATATACCCACATAAATAAAATAAAATAAAGTAAATATAATCCAAAATAAAGAGGTGACTTCTACTTTAGATATTCCAAAAAATAACCTAAAGTCTTATTCCTACATTAGAACAGAATAGAGAATTCATAAATAAAGCCACATATCCATGGCCAGCAGATCTTGGACAAAGTTGTCAAAGATATACACTGTAGGAAGGACATCCTATTTAATAAATGGTACTGGGAAAGCTGGCTTGCTATTTGCAGATGAATGAAATTGGACCCGTCTTTCACTGTATATAAAAATTAATTAAAGATGGATTAAATACTTAAATGTAAGACCTGAAACCATAAAAATCCTAAAAGAAAACCTAGGAAAACCTCTCTGACATTGGCCTAGGCAAAGAATTCATGACTAAGACCTCAAAAGCAAATGCAACAATAGTTCAAGACAAATGGAATTTTGTCCAATTTTTAATGGGGCTATTTGTTTTGTCTTTTGAGTTGAGTTCCTTGTAGACTTTGGATATTAGCTTTTTTTGGATTCACAATTTGCAAATACTTTATCCCATTCTGTAGGCTGTTAACTCTTACTTATTTGCTGTGCAGAAGCTTTTTTGTTTGTCCCACTTTTCTTAAGCATTGTTTTGCAAAAATAAGAATCTAGATGTCGACCTTACACTGTTTACAAAAGTTAACTGAAATTTGTTTATAGAGATAATGTAACACACAAACTATAAAATTCCGAGAAGATGACATAAGAGAAAATCTAGATGACCTTGGCCTCACAATGGTTTTTTAAATACAACAACAAATGCACAATACATGAAAGAAAAAACAATTATCTGGACTTCATTAAAATTAAAAACTTCTACTCTATGAAAGACACTTTTACGGGAATGAGAAGTTAAGTTCAATGAGAATAAATAATTCCCAAAAATATATCTTGTAAAATATTATTATCCAAATTATTCAAAGATGTTTTAAAGCTCAACAATAAGAAATTGGTGATTTCTTACAAAACAAAAATATGCTTACCGTATGATCCAGCTGGTGTGCTTTTGACATTTGCTAAATGAGTTGAAAAATTATGTCCACAAAAAACTTGCACATGGACATTCACGGGACCTTTATTCATTGTTGCCAAAATTGGAAGCAACCAAGATGTTCAATAGATGAACAGACAAACAAATGTGGTACATCAGTATAAGGAAATACTATTTTATTATTATTTAGTAGTAAAAAGAAATAAGCTTTTGAGGTATGACAAGATATGGAGAAATCTTATGCATATTAGTAAATGAATGATACCAACCTGAAAAGGCTACATGCTGTGTTATTCCAACTATATAATAATCTAGTAAAGGCAAAACTATGGCAACACTAAAATGTTCACTTGTTACCAAAGACTAGCAGGGAAAGGCCTAAAGAATAGGCAGAGGCCGGGTGGGGTGGCTCACTCCTGTAATCCCAGCACTTTGGGAGGCTGAGGCGGGTGGATCACGAGATCAGGAGATCGAGACCATCCTGGCGAACACGGTGAAACCCCGTCTCTACTAAAAATAACAAAAAATTAGTCAAGCGTGGTGGCGGGCACCTGTAGTCCCAGCTACTTGGGAGGCTGAGGCAGGAGAACGGCGTGAACCCGGGAGGCAGAGCTTGCAGTGAGCCGAGATCACGCCGCTGCACTCCAGCCTGGGCGACAGAGCGAGACTCTGTCTCAAAAAAAAAAAAAAAAAAATTGGCAGAGCACTGAGATTTTTAGGCAGTGAAACGATTCTGTATGATGCTATGGTGGTGGATATATGGCATTATACACTAGTCAAAATATATAGAATGTACAACACAAAGAGTGAATCCTTTGTAAACTATGAACTTTGGTTGATGATTATATCTGATTGTTGATTTATTAACCATAATTAATTAACCTCAATAATAAGGTTGTTGATTGTGGGAGACTATGTGTTGGTGCTGGGAAGGAGTTAGTGGGAACTGTATACTTTCCACTTAGTGTTGCTGGAAACTTAAAGCCGCTGTAAAAATTAACTATATTAATTTCTTTAAAAACCCTCGAATTCACCACTCCAGCAAAGCTGAGATTAGCATCATTCTGTGACTGTAGATGGCTTAATATCGATACCCTATTGATCATTTGGACTGAGGTGGGGATTCTGTAGGATGAGATGTGAGACATCACTGAAGCAGCAAGGAGGGAAACTTGGATTCTAATGAAAAATCTTGTATTGATGCATTAATGACACTCTAAGTCACTGAGTCACCAAGTGCTAATTTCTAAACAAAACACACACACACACAAAATTTAGATTAGTTGGTCTCAGAGACCCCTTTTGTCTCTAAATTGTCTATATTTCTTTCATTCTATTAAAGAAACTGTCAAGGCAGGAGCCTTACCTTAGCCAAAGAAAGGAGGAGCACAGCAAGGACAACTATCTCTTGAGGAATAAATTTATTGCTCTAAGCTAGTTTGGTTCTTTTAGAGTTTATAGCTACATGAGTCAGGCAGTAAATTACTGCTTCTCTTCGCCCTGGATAAAGGGCTCATGAGGACCTGGACTCATGATTTAAAGGTAATAAAACCAAACTCTTCTGACCCACATTTTACTCAACTGGTGCTGGAATTATTAACTAAATTAATGTTTGTTTTGAAAGTCACTAATTAGATCAGTCCTGAAATACTGAATTTCAGTAGTTCTTGGTAATATAGTTGGAATGAATTTTTAGGATAGAGAGAAGGCAGCAAGATGCAGCAGTTGTTGGTTCCAGCTCCAGCTTGTCCACATGTATTCTTTGTGTCCTTGGCCAAAGTACTGAATCTCCATGGCCCAGTTTCTCCTCTCTAAAGTGGGAATAATTGAAAGAATAGAAATATATGTGATCAGCGTGAAAATTCTCTGTAAATTTTTCATTATCTCTGTAAACATAATCAATAAAACGCTGTATATGTGGGTCTTAAATTTTTATTAATTAAAAAGCTGGAAATTACTGCACTAGTCAATGTAAAATCAGTATTATGATATCTTTTCAGAACATGGCTTTGCACACACACTTTGTCATTGGTGATCTAGTAACATGTATAAATCTAGTTGTATTTAGATCTTCATGACCACTGAATATCAGTTTCCATTCAAGTCTGCACATAGTGATAGTTTTGTGCTCTGGGTCCATTCAATGATTTTTCTACCTCCCATCATCTATTGAATCCACAGCTGTTGTTCTGTGTATCACTTTCTCTTCCTTGCTGTGCATTATTGCATTCTATTATTTTTTACAATGACAGACCAAAAACAACAGAAGCAGCCATGTCTGGAGGTGACTGAGAGGTGGAGAAGCCACAGATTTTCAAGTTCTCTCCAATAAATTATCTGAAATTGACCTTTTCCTCAATAATGCTGACAACTTTCACTATATGGTGATGCAGAGGAGAGGACTCTAATTTTTAATCCTTCTTTTGAGCATCTCTGGTCCTCTTATTCTTCTAGACAAATGAGCCTCTATTTAATGTGAAGCCTGTTGCTTTCTGAAGAGAGTCAACGTGGTGTATCTTTAGAGTAACTAATATCTAGGGGTTTGTTTTGTTTTTCTAAAATTGTTCTTGAGCCAGCTCTGGTGTAAGTGATAATACACCCCAATGGGCATTAGAAGATCTCTGCTCATATGCCAGTTTTACCACCTATCAGCTGTGTGGCACTGACAGGTGTCCTGTCCTCCCAGAGTTTCTCTTTCCTCATTTGAAAAATTAAAAAATGATAATCTTTGTCTTGCAGTTCTTAACTTAATGATGAAAGGCATGTAAATTTATTAGTTAATAATTTGATTTATTAGCTAATTATTAGCTAATAATTTGGTCATTAAAGATGTATGAGTAATTTTTGCTATTTCATGTCTAAAGCGATGTATTTTTTTCTTTTTTTTCTTGTTTTTGTTTTTCTTTATTATTATTATTATTATACTTTAAGTTCTAGGGTATGTGTGCATAATGTGCAAGTTTGTTACATATGTATACTTGTGTCATGTTGGTGTGCTGCACCCATCAACTCGTCAGCACCCATCAACTCGTCATTTACATCAGGTATAACTCCCAATGCAATTCCTCCCCCCTCCCCCCTCCCCATAATAGGCCCCAGTGTGATGTTCCCCTTCCCGGTCCAAGTGATCTCATTGTTCAGTTCCCACCTATGAGTGAGAACATGGGGTGTTTGGTTTTCTGTTCTTGCGATAGTTTGCTGAGAATGATGGTTTCCAGTTGCATCCATGTCCCTACAAAGGACACAAACTCATCCTTTTTTATGGCTGCATAGTATTCCATGGTGTATATGTGCCACATTTTCTTAATCCAGTCTGTCACTGATGGACATTTGGGTTGATTCCACGTCTTTGCTATTGTGAATAGTGCCACAATAAACATAACGTGTGCATGTATCTTTATAGCAGCATGATTTATAATCCTTTGAGTATATACCCATTAATGGGATGGCTGGATCATATGGTATTTCTAGTTCTAGATCCTTGAGAAATCGCCATACTGTTTTCCACAATGGTTGAACTAGTTTACAATCCCACCAACAGTGTAAAAATTGTTCCTATTTCTCCACATCCTCTCCAGCACCTGTTGTTTCCTGACTTTTTAATGATTTAGAGTGATGTATTTTTAGTCAATTATATTAAATATCTGAAAGGCTTTCATTATCAAAGTTTCCTATTATTTGAAGTAGGATTAAGATACATTTTTCTTTATATGAGGCATAGAATACACTGATTTCTCTCAAAGTCATAAATTCCCAACTGGTCATTAATGTGAGAATACTGACTTTTGAGTGATTTTCTAGCATCCAGTCTAAATGACTTCAGTGTTTCTCCATCATCTTTGCACATTGAAACAACCAGGGTCTTTTATGTTTTTAATTATCACTACCTTGACTCCAATCCAATGCAATTAAACCACAGTGTCCTAGGTGGACACTGGAAAGAAAAAGACAACAAGACTAAAAAATATTTTTAATTGCTCGATGAGCCAAAGTCCATTCAGAAAATAGCATAATGTGTATCTAGGTGATTGGTCACCTTACATGTTAACGAGGCATGCCTGAATTAGCGGGGAGAGATATAAAAGGCTTGCAGTGCAAGCTGCCAGTTGTCTTAGTAAGAAGAGAAGGCTTCAATGGATCCTTTTGTGGTCCTGGTGCTCTGTCTCTCCTGTTTGCTTCTCTTTTCACTCTGGAGACAGAGCTCTGGGAGAGGGAAGCTCCCTCCTGGCCCCACTCCTCTCCCTATTATTGGAAATATCCTACAGTTAGATATTAGGAATATCAGCAAATCTTTCAGCAATGTAAGTATGCTTTATATTCCTCCAGTGACTTGAAAAGAGTAAGTTCTTTGACTTCTATTTTTAAATAAAATATATTCCTGGTACCACACTATTAAAATGGATCACTGTAAAGCAAAATACTCCCTGCAAACTTTGCTATTTCTCTTGTCTTTTCCATTCTGTCATTGTGGGAAATAGTGGGATGAGTTAGTGCATTTTGTGAGTGGAGAAACATTTTGGTCAGTATACGGTAGAATCAAATCAATATAGTGGAAAAAGTTTGGAGTGATGGTTCTCTTTTTTGCTTCATACCACTTTGCTCTAATTTTTGGCTGAAGGTAAATTGTAAGGAAAGTGTATGAGTTTAAAGATGTCATCCAATAAGTCATCTATTCTATTAATCATATGTTTTATTCAGAATTGCTATGAAAATTGAAGTTTCTCTGAAGAATAAACTAATGCTTAATGTGAAGGCAACAGCTATGGGTTCAGGATCAACATAAGTAGATGAAAGAAAGACATATTCAGTCAGGGACCAATTGGTGGTAACAGAGTTCTTTTGAATTCTGCATAAAGCTGCCATCTGTGGCTAAGGTTGCTGGAGGATGGAAGACATTGTTCTTCCAGCAGATGCTGAATGTCCTGTTTCTGTCTCTGTGGTGCTTACTTTTTCTGTATTGGCAGTAGTAGCAGTTAGAAACTTGACTTGGCATTAGAATCACCTGGAGTGCCTTATAAAATATGGATTACTAGTGTTCATCACAGGACTGCTGAGTCAGAATCCTTACTGTTGGAGCCTTCCAGGTGACACTAAAATTGTCAGCTGGGTATTGGTCTCAAGGTGGACACGGGGGACTGATAAATTGCTCAGGCATCAGAGTTTAAATTAGCAGAAGTTCCAGTTTGGAGCTTCTATAGACTACCTGTGGGACTCTGAAAATGAATTTGGAGTTCTCCTGACCTCCGTTTCTTTATTTATAAAACAGGGTGAATAAATGTGCTGAATGTGTTAAAGTGAGGATGAACCGTGACTTGTGTACCAATTGCCTGGGTCATTACACGGCATGTCACAGGCCATCTAAAATGGCAGCTATAACAATCACTATCACATTTATGTATAAAATTCAGAAATATCAAATCTGTGTGTAATAAATATAAACATTAAACTATACAATGATAATATCAGTCTGAATCATACATAATATTTGAACCAAACAGCCACTTATTTTGCTGCTATTTGCATCTCCTTTCCCAGTTCTCAAAACTCTACGGCCCTGTGTTCACTGTGTATTTTGGCCTAAAGCCCACTGTGGTTTTGCATGGATATGAAGCTCTGAAGGAAGCCCTGATTGATCATGGAGAGGAGTTTTCCGAGAGAGGTGCTTTGCCACTAATTGAAAGAAGTCAGAAAGGGCATGGTAGGTGTGCAGGTGCCTGTGTCAGCATTGGTAATTAGGGTTAGGAGGATGAAAAGCAGAGACTTGAAGGCAGAGCTTAGCCCATCTGAATGGCTGTTGAGTTTCATCTTCATCTTCTTTACCTGAGAATCCCCTCCTAGTTTCTGTTCTTTTTTTGTTAGGAATCATTTTCAGCACTGGAAAGAGATGGAAAGAGATGCGGCGTTTCTCTCTTTTGACCTTGCGAAATTTTGGGATGGGTAAGAGAAGCATTGAGGACTGCGTTCAAAAGGAAGCCCGCTGTATTGTGGAGGAGTTGAGAAAAACCAATGGTGAGTGACTCTACTCTGCATCACTGACCTTAACAGTCAGCTCTCTTTACTAAGGATGTTCTTGGTACATTTCAAGGATGGTCAGATCTTCATTGAGCATCCTGGTTGTCAGCCCCCGAGTGGTGGAGGGAGGTTTAAAGCAGAGAGAAAAGGGAGCTTGTGTGTGTCTTTGTGGGTGTACAGGCATGATAATGCACACAGTGTGGGTATAAAAGGTCATTTAATCCTGTTTTCTCCTCAATTTTGTTTCCTTGTTTTCAAATTAGAAATCATAAATGCAGGTCTTCAGTTCATTTTTGAAAAGCATTAAACAGCAATGTTTCCCCTATAGCATAAACCTGGGTTCCAGCTTTCAGAACATTTCACCAGAAAATACTTGGCTAGTGAACATGGTGGGAATTACCCCCATCACACCCTTATGGACCGTGAACCAAGTGACATGTGCTTTCATTTAACTGAACTTTATTCATATGGTCAAACTCACTGACATGTCTGGGGATTTCTCCCAGGTCCATGCCTATAGTTTTGGCCAGTGGTGATACTATGTATGGTTTTACCTGTTTAATTGTATCTCAGTGCAGTTCTCAGTTGTTATTTCTCAGGAAATACGATATTATTTGGAAAATATCAGGATTAATTATTTTTTATTAACCATTACTTATTATAGCAATTTATAAATTTTGAGTAAGCATATGCTATGGTATGTTTCAGCAAAATATATAAATACCAATTTATAAATGATCTGTTTAACTATTGTGAATAACTCTTTATTCTGTTTTTCTTAAATGTAATTAGGCTCTGCTTTCAGTTTTGCTTATCTTTTCCTCTTGTTTATTGGATTTTAGCTTGGACATTTATGGTAATTCCTTTCTTCCCCGTGCCAACTCTACTTACCTATGAAGGGCTTGTCACAGTGAATCTGAATATCAGCCAGGATTCCAAATTAACTTTTAAAAAATTATCTCTTCTAAGCGCAGTGAATGGAAAGACTGAAAATCAAATTTTACCTCAGTAAACACATAAACACATGCACACATACAATCCTCAAGGCTTCTGAAATTACCCTCCATGCCCTCAGCTACAATAAAACTTTTTCTGAAAGCTTAGAACACTGTTATGTTTACAGGAACCCAGCTTGAAAGCAGCTAACTCAACAGGTTTCCTGTTGTTTAATGTCCTTCCATTTATTTAGAACACTTTCAATTTACTTCACCTTATTTAGGATATATAGATGTGAATTTGGGAACTCCTTACATATAAAGTTTATTCATCACTTGATTACAACAATTTCACTTAGAGAACCCCCCCTACTAAAAAAGAAAACCTTTCTTATAATTTATTTACCCATAAAATGATATACTTACTCTAACATATGGTGAAAATTTAAAAATTTATTAAAACATGCTTATCTTGATGGCTATATGGAACAATGTCCCAGAATCTTCAAGAGTGGTTTTGTCCAAATGAATTAAATTTGGAGCATGACTGGGAATAATAAACAATAGTTCCTAAGAAATGAAATTCATTGTTTTAAACATTGAAATAAGAAATAAAAAGTCTCCATTATCAATTTACTTTTACTTTTTGTTTGCCTTACTGGGATTTATATCGAAATAAAAAGTTTTCATTTTATTTTTTGGATAAGAAAATCACTTTCATGTTTATAGTTCATTTATATTAGTTTTTCTTCTCGTATAACATGGACATATTCTGCTTTTTACATTTTTTTTTTCTTTAACCACGTGAATTCACCCACAGTCTCTCTAACTTTAGTTCCTCTTTACTAATGTAACACAATTCTTTTAGCTATTTATTATGTATAAAAAGTTTCTAGGTCCTCAACTTTTCTCTCCCTTTGTGCTTTATTGTCCACAGGCTTTCCAGACAGATGTGATTCTGCTTGAAAAACGCAATTAGAGTTTTTAGAACGTCTTCTTTTAATTCCAAAATAGCAGACACCTTGGGTTATAAGGGTTTAAATAAAGGCAGTGGGTGTGAATTGCCACATATGAAATGCCAGTCTTTAACGATCTAGGTTGTTATGCTCCACTCAGATTTCAGGTAAAACTGATGCGCTGATTTCACACATGCTGATTTTTATTTTTGGGGTGCAAGAGGAATTTGTCAGGAATTGCTTACAATTTCTAAATTTCCTTTACATCTTAACAAATGCATATTTTAAAGTTATTTATATTTTAATTGAATTTTAAAGTTGTTTCCAATCCTTTAGCCTCACCCTGTGATTCCACTTTCATCCTGGGCTGTGCTCCCTGCAATGTGATCTGCTCCATCGTTTTCCAAAATCGATTTCAGTATGAAGATAAGAATTTTCTTACCTTAATGGAAAGATTCAACGAGAACTTCAGGATTGCAAGCACCCCATGGATCCAGGTGAGGCCAGGATTTTATCTTCCCAAAAAATCACTGTCTTTTCTTTTAAGTCCAAAATTCTGTGTGAACTAATCCTTGAAGTGCATGTTTGATCGCCACAGTCCTCAAGTAAACATCTGGGAAAGATGACTGAGCCTTTCATTTTACACAAAGAAACTTAATGCCTGAATATTGGCCTGGCTTTCAAGTCTGTTAGCTTCCCGACTCGTGGCTTTCCTACTAAACCCCAAAGCCGTGTTTCTGTACTTTGATGACCACCCAAAAACATGCCCATGTCATTCCATGGACATCTGGGCCTTTTCTGAAGGCTTCCATTACTCACTAGTTTCGTCCTCCAGTTCACACTTAGAGACCTCTTCACCATACTACTTGGCAGAAATATCCTAATTTGGGAAGGGAATATCTCCTTCAAGAAGAAAGAATAAGCCAGGCGCGGTGGCTCACGCCTGTAATCCCAGCATTTTGGGAGGCCGAGGCAGGCGGATCGCGAGGTCAGGAAATCGAGACCATCCTGGCTAACAAGGTGAAACCCCGTTTCTACTAAAAATACAAAAATTAGCCGGGCGCAGTGGCGGGCGCCTGTCGTGCTAACTACTCAGGAGGAGGCTGAGGCAGGAGAATGGTGTGAGCCCAGGAGGGAGAGCTTGCAGTGAGCCGAGATTGCACCACTGCACTCCAGCCTGGGCAACAGAGCGAGACTCTGTCTCAAGAAAAAAAAAAAAAAAAAAAAAAAATATATATATATATATATATATGTGTGTGTGTGTGTGTGTGTGTGTATATGTATGTGTGTATATATGTGTGTGTGTATATATATGTGTGTGTGTGTGTATATATATATATATAGATAGATATAGGTGACCCTAGAAGCTACCAGAAAACACTGAGTAGGGCAGGGGTGTTTGGTGCTCCATTTGGGATCCTGGCTGATGAGGTAACTGGATTAGGAATGACAAAATAATTGGCTTTATAGTGTATGAACCAGAAACAAACATCCCAATTTTACCCTGTGCTGAGCTAGCATGCCCTAGGCTCTGCCTGAATAATAGCTGTGTGATCCTACGGAAGTCACTTAACTGCTTAGGTGTACAGTTGGGATTCAAGGTATCTTTGAGTGCCTCCAATTTCTAAAATACTTGTTCCATTTTTGAGGCTGCTATGTAGAAATGAAAATAGCAGGGACTATCTTTGTGCTCCAGTCACGTTGACCAAACTCCCTTAACATTGGTGTCATCTACAAAATGTGAATCATAGTACTTTATACCGTCTTATATTTCAAGGTTGTAGGCAAGAATTGTTGTAAAAATGAGAAAATTGACATAAAGATACTTTTATTCAATAAAAATAATGTATTATATAGAAAATAACTCTCATTTTCTATTCTCTGGTCAGAATTTTCTCCCTCAAATCTTTCTGTGAGTAGAGAGAACTGCTGTACATTCACAATAAAAATTTACCCATTAAGATCTATACCATATATTATTCATATTTATAGCTATAATTTCTAATCAGGACTTGGTATATGGTACATATGTCTTTATGATGTGTTTATATTTAATAATTTTTTTTTTAGGTTTGCAATATTTTTCCTTTTCTCATCGATTACTTCCCAGGGACTCACAACAAATTCCTTAAAAATGGTGCTTTTACAAAAAGTTATATTTTGGAGAAAGTAAAAGAACACCAAGAATCACTGGACATTAACAATCCTCGGGACTTTATTGATTGCTTCCTGATTAAAATGGAGCAGGTAAGATGTTTGCAACAGATCAGCATTTTGATTTCTTTTCCATTTCGTGCTTCATTAAATCCTTCTCTAATTATTAGGAATGTTTAAATGGTCAGACCCATAATGCTTGATTAGCATTTTAAGAATATATAGTATTTATGTGTCTGCAGTAAACATCATGGAAAACATAAGATTATCAAATGGCTAGAATACATTGACATTCTTCTTCAAATAAAAATAATCTACCAGAGGAGAATAGAATGGACACTGCAGCCAAAGGGAAGCAATTACAAATGAGGTAGCAAATATAAAATATTACCATAAATTGAATATGGGCATTATCATTACACATAATGTATGTGAGAATGGAAAAGAATGGCTTAACCAAGGTGGACTTCCTGAATGTCCCATAGATTGAAATATACCTTAAATTATTCACAGTAAGGAACAGGGGAGAGGTTTCAGATGGGTTGAGTAGTTTGTGGAGAGGTATATGGTAAGAAAGAGTAGGTGGATGGAACAGAGAAACCTGAATTTGGTGCAACCTAAAGTGAATTTGCACCAATAAGGAGTTAGAGGTTGGTGTCTCTCAGGTAACCTGTAAGCATGAATCCTGTTGTCACTGCACTGTTTATTGAACAAACTCTTTTTGTTCCTACTGAATTGTCTTGGCAATCTTACCAAACACCAATGGATTATAAAGGGGAAAGTTTGTTTGTGGGCTCCCAATTCTTCCCAATTGATCTATTTCTGTCCTTATGCCGGTAATACATCATTTTGAAATCTTAATTACTATAGCTGAATTACTATACTGAATTACTATAGATAAATTACTATAGCTACATCTTAAATGCAATAGTTTGATACCATAGTATCAAGTTTTAAAATCAAGAAATGAGAGTCCTCAAAGTTTGTTCTTTTATTTTTTTAATTTTTATTTGTATTTTTACTTTTCTTTTGAGATGGAGTCTCGCTCTATTGCCAGCCTGGAGTGCAGTGGCATAATCCTGGCTCATTGCAACTTCTGACTCCCAGGTTCAAGTGCCTTTCCTGCCTCAGCCTCCCGAGTAGCTGGGACTACAGATGCACACCACCACGCCCAGCTAATATTTGTATTTTTAGTAGAAACAGGATTTCACCACGTTGGCCAGGATGGTCTCAATCTCTTGACGTTGTGATTGGCCTGCCTCTGCCTCCCAGAGTGCTGGGATTACAGGCATGTGCCACCACACCCGGCCAAGTTTGTTCTTCTGAAGACTATTTGGTTTATTTCGGGTTCGTTGAGTCTCCACATGAATTTTAAGATAAGCTTGTTCATTTCCCCAAAGAATTCAGTTGGGATTTTGACAAGAATTGCATTAAATCTGTAGATTGATTCAATGAATTATGACATTTAAAGATTGAGGTGGAATTCACAATCCCTACATTATCCAATTTAAAGTGTATACTTTATTGGTATTTAATGTAATCACAATGTTGTGCAATTAACAGCTCTCTTTACTTTCAAAACTTATCACTCTGTAAAAATATACTATAGTCATTAAATGATCACATCTCATTCCCACCTCATCATGTAGTAAATAGTAATCTGCTTTCTGTCTCTATGGATTTCTCTATTGCTAGCATATGTGACCTTTGTTTCTGACTTCTTTCACTTACCATAATGACATGGAGGCTCCAAAAAGTTGTAGCATGTGTCAGCATTTTTGTTTTTTTGTGGCTAATATTCCATTATACATGTACACATAACAATTTGTTTATTATTCATCTGTTGGTGTATATTTGTGTTATTTTCATCTTATGGCTTTTATAAATAATGCTGCTATGTATATTTGTTATAAGTTTCTTCATGGACATACTTTCATTTTCCTTGGGTATAGTCCTAGGAGTGTTAATTCTGGGTCATGTGGTAATTTTATGTCTAATTTTTTGAGAAGCAATTAACATTTGTAAACTGAATGCACCATTTTACAATTCCACTGGCAATATTTGAGGGTTCCTATTTTTCCATCTGTTAATATTTTTTAATTTTACAGTATTTTGTGTCAGTGAAAAGTGGAATTTCATTGTGATTTTGACTTATATATACTTAATGACCAATGAAAAATGAACATCTTTTCATATATTTTTTCCTATTTTCATATGTCCTTTATAGAAATGTTATTCAAATCCTTTGTGCATTCTTTAATTGAGTTGCTTATCATTTTATTGTTGAACTGTAAGAATTATTTGTGCATTCTGAACATTAAATCCCTATGTATGTATGATAAGAAAAATAGTTTCTTCCATTCTGTAGGTTGTGATTTCACATTCTTAATTATGTTCTTTGATGTACAAACATTTTAGTTTTATTATTTTATTTATTTTGTTTGTTTCCTTTTTTCTCTATTTTTTGATTTGATGTACAAAAGCATTTTACTTTTCTAAAGTCCAGTTTATCTATTTAATCTTTCATTACTTTAGTGTCAAATCTATGAATTCATTGCCAAATCTGAAGGCATTAATATTTACCCCTATGTTTTATTCTAAGAATTTTATAGTTTTAACTCATATTTGAGTTTTTCATCCACTTTCAGTTATATTTTGCATATGGAATGAAGTAGGAGTCTAACTTCATTCTTTTGCATTTGGTTATCAAATTGTTGCAGCACTGTTTGTTGAAGAAACTCTTCCTTTAGACTGAATGGTCTTGGGATGCTTGTTGAAAATGAACTGGCTATTGATGTTTACAGTTATGTTTGGGATTTAAATTTTATTCCATTGTTCTTCTCTTTCCTTGTGCCAGTACCACACTATTTTCATTTTTACATTTATGTTTGGGATTTTACCTTTTAGATGTTTACATTTATGTTGGGATTTAAATTTTATTCCATTAATCTTGTCTTTCCTTATGCCAGTACCACACTGCTTTCACTAATATAGCTTTGTTTTGAAGTTTTCAAGTTGGAAATTGATTCTATTCCCTGTAGTTGCATATAAATTCTGGATTGATTTTCCCATTTCTGCAAAACAGGCCATTAGAATTTTAATAGTGATTACACTGAATCTTTACATTACTTTGGGGAGCATTGCCATCTTAACAATCTTATGTCTTTCAACCCTAGAGTATGAGTTTTTTTATTATTTAGATATTTTTATATTGTTTTAGGCAACGTTTGATTATTTTCAGTGTGAGAATCTTTCACCTCCTTGTTTATAGATTTTTAGAGCTTTCATTCCTTTGCATGCTATTGCAAATGTAATTATTTCCTTGATTTCATTTTCAGATTGTTCATTGCTGGGGCACAGCTGAGTTTTGCATTGATCTTATACTCTGAGATTTTGCGTAAAACATTTATGATATGGTTTGTCTGTGTCCCCACCCAAATCTCATCTTGAATTATAGTTCCCATATTCCCCGCATGTGGTGGGAGGGACCTGGAAGGAGGTAACTGAATCATGGGAGCAGTTTCCCCCATGATATTTCCATGATAGTGAGTAAGTTCTCTTGAGATCTCATGGTGTTATAAGGGGTTTCCCCCTTTGCTCAGCTCTCATTCTTCTCCTTCCTGCTGCCTTGGGAAGAAGGACATAAACATATCCTCTTGCTTTCCCTTCCACCATGACTGTAAGTTTCCTGAGGCATCCCTAGCCAATTAAACCTCTTTTCTTTATAAATTACCAAGTCTCAGATATGTTTTTATTAGCAGCATGAGAATGGACTAATATAACTTATTAGCTCTAGTTTTTTGGTGTGAATTGTATGGACTTATCTTTATATAGAATCCTGTTATCTTTAAATAGAAATAGTTTTACATCTTCCTTTGTTATCTAAATGCCTTTTATATCTTTTGGTTGCCTAATTGTTCTGGTTTGGACTTTAAGTACTACGCTGAATAGTAGTGGTGAAAGTGTATACATTTTTTTTTTCCTCCCTGATTTTAGGGCATAAGCTTTTAGACTTTCACAATTTAGTATGAAGTACCTTTGGAGTTTTTATAAATATATTTTATTATGATAATGAATTTTCCTTGTGTCCATAGTTTTTGGGTGATTTTACCCTGAAGAGTGTTGAATTTTGTCCTATGCTTTTTCTGCTTCTCTTGAGATAATCATATTGTTTCTTTCCTTTCATGCTAATAATGTGATGTATTAAAGTGATTGATTTTCTTGTTGAACCACTCTTGCATTTCTGGTATAGATTCTACTTTGTCATGATGTATATAAGCCTTAAACATTTTTGAAAAGTGTGTCAAAATATGCATAACATACAAGTTGCTATATCAGACATTTTAAATGCATAATTTAGGGACATTAAGTACATTCACATTGTTTTACAACCATCACCTCTATTTCCAGAATTACTTCATCTTGCAAAATAGAAACTCTATACCCAATGTACAATTTCTCCCTCCTCCCAGCCCCTAGCAACCATTCTAACAAACCAAAACATCCTGTTTTCTGTGTCTATGAATTTAACTGTTTTAGGTACTTCATAAAAATACAATCATACGATATTTGTCTTTTGTGACTGGACTTTTTCACATAGCATGATAACTGCATAGTTCATTCATGCTACCACTCTACCATAAAAAGAATAAAATAATGTCTTTTGTGGCAACTTGGATGGAATTGGAGGCTGTTATACCAAGTGAAGTAACTCAAGAATGAAAAATCAAATACTGCATGTTCTCACTTATAATATGTCTTATTTTTTCATTCACTCTTAAGTTAATGGGCACTTAAATTTACTCCATATCTTTGCAATTGTAAATTGTGTTGCAATAAACAGGCATGTGCAGGTGTCTTTTTGATATAATGACTTCTTTTCCTTTGGGTAGATAACCAAGAGTGGGGTTCCTGGATTGAATAATAGATCTACTTTTGGTTGTCTGAGAAATTTCTATACTGTTTTCCATAGAGGTTATACTATTCTACATTCCCACCAGCAGTGTATAAGTGTTCCTTTTCTCTGTACCCACACCAACGTCTATTGTTTTTTTGACTTTTTAATAATGGTCATTCTGACTAGGGTAAATGTGGTGCCTCATTGTCATTTTGATTTGCATTTCCCTGGTTACTGGTGATGTTGAACTTCAAAAAAATTAATATGTTTGTTTGCCATTTGTATATCTTCTATTGAGAAATATCTGCTCATGCCATTTGCCCAGTTTTTTTTTCTTTCTTTTTTTTTTTTTTTTCCTGAGACAGTGTATATTCTGTTGCCCAGGCTGAAGTACAGTGGTTTGCTCACAGCTCACTGCAGCCTCAATCTTTGGGGCTCAAATGATCCTTCCACTCCCTCAGCTTCCTGAGCAGCTCAGACTACAGCCATGTGCCACTATGTCCCACTAAATTTTTTCTTTTTTCTTTTTGTAGATATAAAGGTTCACCATATTGCCCAGGCTGGTCTCGAACTCCTGGGCTCACGTGCTCCTTCTGCCTTGGCATCCCAACATTCTGGGATGATAGGAGTGAGCTGCTGTGACTTGCCTGTCTACTTTTTCTTGGGATTATTTGTTTTTTTTTTCTTGTTGATTTGTTTGAGTTCCTTGTAGATTTTGGATATTAGATTTTTGTTGGAGGTATAGTTTACAGATATTTTTTTCTATTCTACAAGTTGTCTAGTTATTCTGCTCATAGTTGCTTTTGCTGTGTGGAAGTTCTTTTAGTTAATTAAGTCCCATTGTCAATTGTTGTTATTGTTGAAATTGCTTAAATTATTAGCCTAGGCCAATGTCTGGAAGAGTTTTTCATAGGTTTTCATCCAGAATTTTTATGGTCTCAAGTCTTAGATTTGAGATTTTAATCCATCTTGAGTTAATTTTTGTTTATGGTAAGAGATAGGCATTCGATTTCATTCTTCTACATGTTCCCCTGGGTAACAGAAGCCAACTACAAATCTCATAGCTACCACTGATGCTGGCTGTCTTTTGCAAGTACCGCCTACTGGCCAGAGGCCAATACACACAGCCCATTACAACATCTGCTGACACAATAGCACAGCTTTTGGGAAGGAAAAATATTTTGTGTGACCTCAGCTAACACCATTATTCACATCACCCCAGCTGGACAGGAAGTCTTGAGCCTGTTCACATGCCTAGTACATTACTACTACAGCTGACATATGAGAAAACCACCACACTAAGGCTATTTATTACCAAGGAAACCTCACAGAGTGTCTATTAGTCCTCTGCCAACCTCATCAGAGGTTGTGCTTGCACCTGCTGCTAGGGGACCAGGGGACAGGTCAGCTTGGTCCTGCTCTGCCCAACATTGCTCTTCTCTGGAGCTAAGAACAGAGCCAAGCCACTGCACATCCCACAGATCTGTCCACAGCTTGAGGCATCAGAGTGCTTCTCCAGTTGGCTGACAACAGATGTCAGTGACCGATTCTCTGCAGAAAGGAGAACCAAAATTACAAGTGAATAATCATAGCCCAGATGGAGTAAGGGGAGAGTAATGGAACCTAGCAGAGAGATCATTGGAAGGATCTACAACATACACAAAGAGAAAGTAATAAGAAGCTGGCGGATATCAAACTGTGAGAGGATTTGTAATCCATAGAAGGGTAAATAAGAAATAATAAGGATTATAAAAGATTACTATAAACAATTGTACACCAATAAATTAGATGACCTAAATAAAGAGAGGCTTTAGTGGTAATGTCCCTGCTCTCATTTTTGAGTTTAGTTATTGGTGTCTTCTCTTTTTCTTTTTATTTGGTCTGTCTTGCTAGACATTTGTCAATTTTGTTGATCTTTTCAGAGAACCAATATTTGGTGTCATTGTTTGTTGTATTGCCAGAATCTATTGGACTTAATTATCTTTTTTCATTTATCTCTGCTTCCATTTATTGTCTTTGAGTTTAGTTTGATATTCTTTTGCTAGTTCCTAGGTTGTAATGTTGATTCAAGCACTTGTTTCTTTTTAAATGTAGATGTCTACTGCTGTAAATTTTCTTCCAAGAACTTCTTTTGTTGTGTATCATTATTTTGATAATTTAGTGTTTATTTTCATTTATCTCTCAATATTTTCTAATTTCCCTAATAATTTTTTTTCTTTAACACACTGGTTGTTAAACACCATGTTGTTTGATATTTAATTTTCTTCCTGTTACTGATTTCTAAGTCCATTATGTTGTGGCTTGAGAAGATATTTTGTATGATTTTGGTCTTAAAAATTATTCAAAAGTGTTTATTCTCTACCTGGATAAAGTTGCACTTGAGAAGTTGTATATACTACTGTTGTTGAATAAAATATTCTCTATATGTTTGTCAGGTATAGTAATATCTAGTGTTGTTGAAGTCTTCTGTTTCCCATTAATCTTTTGTCTAGATGTTTTATTAGTGAAAATTTGGTACTGAAATTTCTCACTATTTTTGTGTGAAATCTATTTGTCCCTTCAATGCTGCCAAATTTTGTGTCACATATTTTAGACGTGTATTGATTGGTGCACACACATTAATAATTTTATATCTTTGTGATGAATTCATCCTTGATTCCAACAGAAAATACCTTTATTTGCTTATCTTAAGAATTTTAGCATAAAATCTTTTTGTGGTATTAATATAGCCATTCCATCTTGCTTCAGCCAAAATTTGCATGGAAAATAGTTTTCTATTTTTTGCTTTCAGGATTATTGTTTCTTTTGGTATAAGGTGAGCCTCTTATAGACAGCATATAACTTTCTATTAAAGAGCCCATTCCTTCCAGACCTGTATTTTAAATGGCAAATTCAGTCATGCTATGTGCCCTTAGTATTTCCATTTACAATGAAAGTGATAAGCTACATCAAAGGACTTATTTCTGCTATAATGCTATTTTAAATTTTTTTTGTATCTTTATTTTTCCCTCAATTTCTACAATATTGCCCTATTTTTGTCTGATCATTTTTTATCTACTGAAACTTTTGATTCCTTCTTGACTTCTTTCCTGGTATATTTTGTTTCTTTTGTAGTAGTTTCCCTGAAAATTTCTGTTATATCATTCCTTGCACATCATTTTCTTCAGCTCTCTGAGGAAATGTTAGATATTTAAAGGTTTTTTTAGTAAGTCCAATGTCTGGGCTTCCTCTGGGATGGTTTCTGTCAAATTCCTTTTTTAGTTGCTAATGCACTATATTACTTGATTCTTTATATGCTACGTAATTTTTGTTGAGAAGTAGACATTTCACATATTGTAAGGCATTAAACCTGAAAATAAGATGTTTTCATCGTCTAGCCATTGCTGATGTTGCTTGATGAATGCTTCAGTCATCAATTTGTTTAGTGACTTTTCCAAAATATTATTGCAAAGACTGTATTTTTTGTCTTATGTGATCACTTAAGTCATTGTACTGTTATTTCTACAGTCAGGTAATGATCTGACAAAGGTTTTCTTAAGTCCCTGGATTAAGCATCAAAAGGACAAAAAATAAAAGAGAAAAGTTTTTTCTCTTTAATTCATCACATGTAATGTCACTGGGGAAGTCGCTTGAGCCCATGGGGATTGAAACATTGGCCAGCCTCTGTACTATTTCATCAACAATCAAACGATACAACCCCGATTTTTGAAGGAAAATGTTTCTGTTGTCCAGTTTGGAACCAAGAAACTGCACTGGCCACACAGTACACTGTTCCCCAAATTGCCATGTAACAGCTATAAGGGATGTTAGCCTCTATGAAAGATGCCAAATTTACTGAAACTTACCAGTTGCTTTCTTTATCCCTTACTTCCCTGGGTGCTACAATTGTTTGACTAGGCTTTAGAGTCCCAAAATAATTTCTTCAGACAGATTATGCAGGGTCAATGGTTGCTTTAGTGCAGCCATTGATTCCTGAACTTCCCAGTAATTGTGACATTACCCCAGTAATGCCACCATAAGAATATTAGCATTTCAATCTATGAAATAAATATCCTTCCATGTATTTAGATTTTCTTAATTTCTTCAAACATTGTTTTGTATAGTCTAGCTTAATTATTATAGGCTATGTGCATATTACCTGAAAATCTCCAAATTCACTTCAACAGAATTGACATATTAATATTAGTTTATGAGCATAATGCTTTTCTTACTAACAGTAATTTTTTTGAGACACAATCTGGCTCTGTTGCCAGGCTGGAGTGCAGTGGTATGATCTTGGTTCCCTGCAGCTTCTGCCTCTTGGGTTCAAGTGATTACCCTTCCTCAGCCTCCTGAGTAGCTGGGATTACAGGTGCCTGCCACCATGCCTGGGTATTTAAAAAAAATGTAGAAATGGGGTTTCACCATATTGGCCAGGCTGATCTTGAACTCCTGACCTTGAGTGATCCACCTGCCTCAGCCTCCTAAAATGCTGTGATTACAGGCGTGAGCCACTGTGCCTGGCTGTGACTTAAAAGTAACTTTACCTTCATGAGTTTAGAAAACCATGAAGCTGTTGGTACCAAGGGAGATGACTATCTTTGTCTAGCAAGTATAGGTTTTGAGAGTATTTGTTTTATCTTAATGGTGTTTATTACATAATATTAGACATGTCACATGTCACCTGTAGATTATAAAAATATTATCAAAGTAAGGCTGGCCTAGGGATTGGTTAGAAAGTAATATATTGGTATATTTATGATTCCCTGTACTCAATATTAAAGACTGCCTCTTTATTGTCAATTCTGTGTCATATCATCTCAGTCCTAAAAGAAACTACTTATCTTTGCCAATTACTTTCTCTATCTTGACTTTCAACTAATGAGCACTTCATTCAGTTAGTCCCTTAGCCTTGGCATCTATCTGCATTATCCCTACTGTTTTCTTCTTTACCCTTTATGGGCAGGTGGTGCCTCAAAACTCTGTCTTAATGATTGCCATTTCTCTTCACTTTTTATATTCCTATTCGTTTCTGAACTTGTTCCCTAGAAAAAGTTGCAGGTTGCCTTCTATCTGGATTATAATTTTGCTGTCCTAATCTTGTCTTTGTGAATTGTGTCCCTTTCACTATATTTCATTCTAGGTTTTGTCATCACATTAGTGTTTACACACAATTTTAGCTTCATAATGAGTCTCTAGGCAATATTGAGCCTATGTAAATTTTTGACAGAAGAAGACAATTGCAAACTCATGATTCAGGCTTGTAACACCTTCCATGATATGGACCTAAATTACCTATTTCTATTAACTAAAATTATATTCATTTACTAATAAGAAAAAATAGTAAATAATGGCTTAACTAAACAGTGGATTCCTTTATCTCAAATACAAATAGTTTTATGGTGGGTCAAACTAGAAATAATATGGTATTCCTGAAGCATCATAGAGCCAAGTGTTTTAGATTATTTTCACCATATTTAGTATTGAAGCTGTATTAACCCATTCTTGCATTGCTATAAAGAAATATCCGATACTGGATCATTTATAAAGAGAAGAGTTTTAACAGACTTATGGTTTCATAGATTGTACAGGAAGCATGGCAGCATCTGCTTGGCTTCTGGGGAGGCCTCAGGAAGCTTACAATTATGGCAGAAGGTGAAGGGGAAGCAGACATGTCTTACATAGCTGGAACAGAGAGAAAAAGGGGAGGTGCCACACAGTTTTAAACAACCAGATCTTATGTCAACTCACTCACTATTGTGACATAGTACCAAGCAAGAAATCTGCCTCCATGATCCAATCACTTCCCACCAGGTCCTACCTTCAACACTGGGGATTACAATTCAACATGACATTTGGGTAGGAATGCAGATCCAAATCATATAAGAAGCCTTCATTTTTATGATTTAAGTAGTCATGTCCCAAGATGATGTTTATCCTAACACCTCCTTCACATCTGTCTCTTGAGTAAGAAGGAGTAAATAGAAGACTCATACTATGGTTTGCATGTATCCCCTCAAGTTCATGTGTAAAAACTGAATGCCAGTTTATTAGGTGGAGCCTAATAAAATTGTTTGGCCTTCTCTGGCTCACTCACTTACCCTTCCGTGCCTTTCTACCTTTTGCCATGTAATGACACAGCATGAAGGCCATTGCCAGAGGCCAGTGCAATGCTCCTGACCTTCCCAGGCTTCAGAACCATGAGAAACAAATTTATTTTCTTTATAAAGTTCCTAGTCTGTAATATTCTGTTATATAACACAAATTGTACAAAGACAGTGCACCAAAATGCTTCTGCATATATATATTTGGAAAAATAATATGATGTGTGGCTAACCTAAGCAGCAAAGAGTTTCATGAATGGAATTCATGGGCAAGCTGGGAAAACAGGGCAGGAAATGAAGTTTGGGTCAACTGATACACTGTTTCTGCCATACCATATACCATACCATACCATACCATACCATACCATACCATACCATACCATACCATACCATACCTACCATACCATTGTTTTGTCTAATACTGTACTCTCCAGTCTCTTTTTTTGTCTAATTTTATGACATGAGTTTCAAAAAATCCAGTGTAATTAAATATGCTGGCACATAATTTGTCAGATAATTGCATGAAATTATTTCTAGGAAAAGGACAACCAACAGTCTGAATTCACTATTGAAAACTTGGTTAGCACTGTATTTGACCTGTTTGTTGCTGGAACACACACAACAAGCACCACTCTGAGATATGGACTCCTGCTCCTGCTGAAGCACCCAGAGGTCACAGGTAGGACCACAGATGATGAACAAAGTGAGTTTCAGAACAATGCTGAGAAGATGGTGCCAGTGTCCTCCACCCTGTTTCTCTTAAAGAAGCTTCATTTTTTAAACTTCTCTGTCACTAGCTGTAATCAGTCTAAATTTAATGACATGATTAAGAAAGACATCTTTGCACAATGGAGGAGGAGACTGAGAGCAGTAAAACAGTGTGGCAGTAGCAAAAGCAATAGAGCTCTGGTGGTGTCAGGATTTCAGTGGAGGTAATTAGTGGTAAGCAGAGCCAGCATAAATTGTCCTGAGACTGAATGTTGGTTTTATTACAGAAGTCCACTTTGAACAGTAGGTACATTATTGAAGATATCCTTTTCTCATTCTTTTTTTTTTTTTAATTCCATGCTCTAATGCTAGGGTAGGAAAATGAAAACTCTCTTTCCTGAAGCAAAAGTGGAAATCCTATCATTTTAGTGAGACTTCCTGAGGTAAATTTCAGTCTAGGAAGTAATCTAAAAAGTTAGACTAATAAAAAAGGTGTTTTGGGCCGGGTGCAGTGGCTCACACTTGTAATCCCAGCACTTTGGGAGGCTGAGGTGAGCGGATCGCTTGAGGTTGGGAGTTTGAGACCAGAAACCCAGTCTCTACTAAAAATACAAAATTAGCTGGGCATGGTGGCGCATGTCTGTAATCCCAGCTATTCGGGACACTGAGATAGGGGAATCACTTGAACCCGGGAGGCGGAGGTTGCGGTGAGCCAAGATTGTGCCATTGCACTCCAACCTGGGCAACAAGAGCGAAACTCCATCTCAAAAAATAAAATAAAATAAAATAAAAAATAAAAAAAATAAAAAAAAGGAAAGGTGTTTTCATTTAGGCAGAGGATGCACTTAAGGAATTTTATTATTCCAGAAGTATGTTTCATAAAACTGGTGTTTGCCAAAATAGGAATTTTTTGAAGGAGGGTTAATAATTTTATCTTTTGCAAGCAACTTTTATTTAGAATTTACCTCTAGAGTAAATTCCACCTTTCTTTAGAATTTATATTTAAAGAGTTTCGGTTTTGCAGCAGATAACATACTTTTTGTCCCTGTGTCAGGATGTCACTGAAATTTCAATAACCTAATTAGAAATCAGAATTAGCCTTTTAATAAAAAGTGAGAGGAACAGGCAACAGCCAACTAGTCTTTGACAAATTTCTGAAACACAGCGAGCAGTTAGAGGGGTGATAATGAACTCAGCACAGAGGATGAAGTTGTAACTTAACTTCAATATCAGAAGTTAACTGATAAATGTTAGAAGAGGACAATTTATCACAAGGAAACACTAATCTGTATCACTACAATACCATAGGGTTCAGTATAAGAGGTATCGAGGGTCAGAAAAGGTAGGGAATGAGGTTGAAGAAGGAGGCTCTCTCACCCAGGTTTCCTCCACAGCTCCTTTTTTCAGGTAACTGATGTTCCCCCACAGGAAAAGGGAGGCTCATTCTCTAGAGTAACTGAGCCTAATAAGCTCTGTACTCAGGGACGCTAGGCAGCGACAGGAAAGTGTGAGGTGTAGGGCTCAAAAGAAAGGTACAGAAAGGGTTTCCTCCTTGAATTCAGGGACTCAAATTGTTCACCCTCTTCCTTCTTGAAATTTATCAGCCAGATGTATTCTTCAGAGAGGAAACAACTCTCCAAATACAAAGGTCTAGGAAAGACCTCTGTATTTTGGTATCTGAATATCACCTCATCCACAAATGTTCACTAGAAGGAATGAAACAAAAACATCCACTCCAAGACAGAGGGTCATGGAATTTCAGAACACCAGGATTAAAGGGAAAATCAAAACCTTTCAGAGAGATATATCAGGTCATATATAAATGATTAACATTCAGACAGTATCAGAATTCTCAAGCATAAATATTACCTTGTATATTAATAGAAAAAGGCTATTTTGAGACTTGAATGTTTGCCACAAACTTTACCCTTTCTTTAATAATAGAGATTGTGTTCCATCCAAGTGTCAGAAACCATGTCAGAAGTCATGATCTCCAGGAATTAGGAAATCTCATGTAGGAGAATGAGAGTGTCAGTGAGGCTGCTGGGCACCAGGCCTAGAAAACAAGCACTTCAGAATGGACCAGGTGGATAACACAGGTGTGGGAGGAGACATCAAGGACCAAAGAGAGGAGAGCAATAGTCTGAGATTTCTCTATGATTTGTAAATTATTACTAGGAGGTTGAAACATCTGCCTGAGCATTTGGAAACAATTCTAACTTGAAAATGGAAAACTATGATTTATGTAAAAAGACACTGTTAAATCCAAGAAAGTACCAAGTACAAAATGTAATCATATTATCCTTGTCTTACCAAGAAAGAGTAAATATGTAGTAGAAATATGTAAAGAATGAATATTGATATAACCAGAAATTATGGCCTAAGGTATTCTGGTAAATAGAGGGAGGAGAATTGTGTGTGTGTTTATGTGTATATGTGTGTGTGTGTGTATATCAGTTTGTGGATGTGTGTCTATATATGGGGTGAAGACAGAGATGAAAATTATTATCTCCCATACCAGTAAACCATTAAATATTGTCTAAAAATTGTTAAGGAAAACAATAGAAACAGAGAGTCATTATTTAGAAATATAAATATAAATTTCAGAAGAAAGTGCTAGCATGCTCAGAGTGGCCACATTTGGGAAGTGTAAGAATGAAGAGAGTACCACAGCTAATTGCACACCTCCTTCCTACACAAACACACAAAAACACATACATATATATATATAAATTCATTCAAAATTACAGTTTTGAATTCTTCAAAATTCAAACTGAATTGTTTGAATTTCAAATTCAATTTGAATTGTTCAAAATTAAACTGTTCAAAATTAGTTTAATTTTGAACCCCATATATTATGTTGGTATATATGTAATACTGAATTTCTGTTTTTCTTTTTGTGAGCACTGTAATTTCTTGACTTATGTTGTTTATTTTTGAAATAACTTATTATGTTTTTATGAATTGTCATGTATACTAATTTATAGGAGCATGCTTATGCATTGTGATGCTTACTTTGTAGGAGACTGGTATGTATCCATACTCTGGCAATTCTCTATATGGTTCTGGGCATGTAATCATGTTTGTAATGCTGTTGGGACCTCTACCTGATGGTTTATGAGCCATTCACTGCTATGACAAATGTGCCACATATCTTCTTTTTTCATCAGCTCTTACTTGTGTCTTATCAGCTAAAGTCCAGGAAGAGATTGACCGTGTAATTGGCAGACACAGGAGCCCCTGCATGCAGGACAGAAGCCACATGCCTTACATGGATGCTGTATTGCATGAGATCCAGAGATACATTGACCTTATCCCCAATGGCTTGCTTCATACAGTGACCTCTGACATTAAATTCAGAAACTACCTCATCCCTAAGGTAAGCTTGTTTCTCCTACATTGTACTTCTGTGCTTTTGAAATTCTCAAATTCCCAGTGTGGTTCCAATCCTCTACCAACACAAGATGAGAGAAGTACAAAGCTTATACATGTGGTGGCTTGATGGACTTTCTGCTATTTCTTTTGGGACTATAAAGATTTATAAAATTGTATAATATATATCTTTAATATTGTTTGGGCTACTCTGTGTTTATACTTTCAAATAATTGTTGACAATATTGGTGTCAATTTCCCAAACACTGTTTTGGGATTTTTATCAGGATTACATTAAATCTACAGTTCAATTTGGAAAGACCATCTTAATGTGTTGAAACTTTCAATTCATGAATATGATTATGCTCTCAATTTATTGGCTTTCTTCTATTTTCTCAGTAATGTTTTGTTTTCAGTGCACTGACTTGCAACTCTTCTGCTGAATTTTTCCTAGATAAATAATGTTTTGTTGTTTTTATAAATAAAGTGCCTTTTTCATTTCTTTGTACCCAGTATTTGGAAATATATTTTATCATTCTGATGACATTATACCTAGCACCTTTGCTAAATTTACTAATCATCACAAACTACTAATCATTTTTTGTCTGCAGATGCATTTGGAATTTCCATGTACCTTATTCTGCTACCTGGGTTAATATTTATTTTATTTATTTACTATTTTCCAATTCTTGTGTCCTTAATTTATCTTTATTGCATTATTGCACTGGCTAGGATATTCAGAATAGTGTTAAACAGAACAGAATAGTGTTGAACAGAATTGATGATAGAAGTCATCCTTGTTTCATTTCTGATCTGCAGGGAGGGGTGGAGGTTTAATGTTTCACTATTGAGAATGGTGCTTTCAGTAGATTTTGGTAGATATTCCTTATCAGATTAGGGAAGTTTTCCCTCTTGTCTTATTTGTATATACATTTTTGTGATGAACATGTGTACAATTTTATGAAATTGATTCCCTGAATGTGTTTGTATGATTTTATATATTGGCCTCACTATCTTCACTAAATATACATAAGTATAAATGAGCAATTGGATTTAATCTTCTACATACTGTTCAGGACTTCTGTATTTTTATTTACAAGAGAGTTGGTCTCCAGTTCTTCTCCCTCAAAATTTTCTTTTCAGGGTTTTAAAATCAAGGTAATGTTGGGTGCACAAAACTTCTTGAAAATGATTCCGTAATGTGGGTCTGTTTTTGTTGTCTTCCCTTTCTTCCACTTTCTTTTTGTGATCACTCAGTTGTACCCTTGAAATACTTAAAACTTATGGCTAACTACCAGATATTATATATGAAGAAATGCAGAATTTCAGTGGATGTTTATCTTCTTCCAGAGTAGATTCATTCCTCTCCCATAGGCAGTCAGAATAACTTACCTCCTGTCCTGATTCAGAAATGATGTGAACACAGTTGAAAATTCACTGCAGATATTAGCTTAGCTCTCTGAGGGTCTACTATCACTGGAACCTTGGGACAAAATTTTGTCTTTTTAGCTCTGTAATGCCTTCTATCATATAGTTTCTGTATTGGTTTATAGTTACAATGCCATAAGCTTACTCTATTCCACTTATTATTATCATTAAATTAAAAATAATATAACTAAAAGTTGTCTTTTCATGGGAAAAACAATGATATTGGTAAGCTTGTCTGGAAAAGACAGAATTGGCAACTTACTAGGAAGTTTTGGCGCTTGCTCTAATCACCAATTTGTTATAACGGTTCGGACTTGAATTGTCTCTGTGTTCACTAAAGCACACAACCAAGAGAGACTTCCATTTCTCAATATTAGGATCTATCTATACCTCAATACTTCAGCATATATGTCCCAAGAACAAAAATTTTATTCTACATAATAATAACAGTACTCACAACCAGGAGTTATTAATATAATAACATTATATTAATTAATATACAGCCTGTATTTAAATTTATCAACTTTTCTAGACTATTTTATGGCTTTTTTTCTTTTGAAATTTGCTATCCAGGCAAGGAACAGCACATAATTCAGCTATCACATGTTTGTAATCTCTTGTAATCAAGAACAGTCCCTTTCCCTTCTTTGTTTCCTTTCAGTATCTTGACTTTTTGAAGAGTCTCAGCCAGTAATCATTTAACCATCAGCCTGTTCCTCAGATGGCTTTGTGTGACTGTTTCATAGAGCTAGATTCTGGTTGTGATTTTGGCAAGAAAATTACATAGTATCCCACTGAATGTTATTGGTCAGGTGGGGGCATATAATATTACATATGCCATTGTAGGTTATTCTAAGTCTCTCATTTAATAAGGTGGTGATTGCTAGAGCTCTTTATTGCAGAGGTTCTGCTTTTTTTGTAGGTCATTAATAAAAATCTGTGACAGTACTTTAAGACTGTGTGAAAACACTGCTTCCAAAATCTCACACCCAGTAGTTTTAGCTTTAATTGATGATCCTTGCCTGACCTGATGATTCTGACCTGAATTGTTAAAAAATAATGATTTTTAAAATTTCATTGTTCCTTCTGTGGATTTAAGTTAGAGTTAATCTGGAATGAATAGCTTCTGCATATTTTTGAATAAAGACAAACAAACTTCATGTTAATGATAAACCCTCAATGGTGTTTACTTCTTACTGTATTTATTGCTGTCATCCTAGAAGATATAATTTTAAAGTAGATTAAATTTTTACTTACAGAAGTCCTATTAACAGATACTCTGGAAATTTCCAGCATCAACAGAGACTCCCATTTTAAGTCATACTCAACATATGAGATGTGTGAAAACTGAAATGATGAACTAGAGCAGGAAGTGAGGATACACACCTTTGCCCAAGCTTGATGATAGGGAGAACAAATTCAGAAGCTTGCACCCAAGTGCCCAAGTACTTAAATTTTCAGATATGATTGGGAAGCCCTTTAACAACATTCTGCCACTGGCCTTAAACCCATTTCTGTTTATTACTGTATCTGGGTCGACCTTAGTTTCCTCATCTAAAGGTAAATGCTATTGGACTATGTGATGTCCACTATTTCTTTTCAACTCTGGACTTCTTTATAACTCATATTATCTGTTCTGTTACTTCCAGGGCACAAACATAGTGCCATCACTGACTTCAGTGCTTTACGATGACAAAGAATTCCCCAACCCAGAGGTATTTGACCCTGGCCACTTTCTGGATGAGAGTGGCAACTTTAAGAAAAGTGAAAACTTCATGCCCTTCTCAGCAGGTAATGGAAATTCATTCCCATCTGTACTTTAGGGAACAAGGTAATTTGGGGGAATCTATTGGAACATATGTGGCATCTACTCTGGGGCTGGTAGAATTGCTCTTTGTCCATGATTAGGAGCATGACTTCCAATCCTTGTGTGCTCCACCCTCATAATACAACCTCATTATTGGGATAGATTAGTGGGGCTTTGGGGAGTTAACCCCTTTCTTCCCAGTTGAGAACACTGAAGTGTAGGTTGGTTGAATTCTGTCACTAGATACATCACTGAGGTACCCAAGAGCTCCACATAGGAGGTGAGACTCATTTAGACTTTCATCACCTGCCATGAGGAAGATATCTAAGTCTACAACTCCACTGACTATCTTCCACATGGTGTCCCTCACCCCATAGGCTGAACTCTGAGGATACAAGAAATAACCATAAGCACAGAATGGACTATAAAGAGTCTCACTGCCAAGTTAGGGAAGCAGATCATTGTACTTCAGTAGAACTAGGGCCATGAGAGAGGAAATCGCAAGCTTCTGGGTGATAGACAATAGAGGGAGAACCTGCGTGCTTTTTGCTCCTCATGCCTCACAGTGAGGCATAAAATGAGCTAAGCAACATTCTAATAACAGAAATGATGTCTGAGCTGCCTCAAAGGAGACAGAGAAAATGTAAGAGAAGGTATAGCATTTTCCTTTTCCTTTTTACTTTTTTTTGTGTGACAGAGTCTCACTCTGTCACTCAGACTGGAGTGCAGTGGTACAATCTCAGCTCATTGCAACCTCCACCTCCTGGGTTCAGGCAATTTTCATGCCTTAGCCTCCTAAATAGCTGGGACTGCAGGTGCATACCACCATGCCTGGCTAATTTTTTTGTAGTTTTAGTACAGACAGGGTTTCAACATGTTGGCCAGGCTGGCCTTGAACTCCTGGCCTCAAGTGTTCCACCTGCCTCTGCCTCCCAAAGTGCTGGAACTACAGGCATGAGCCGCAGCACCCAGCTGGCATTTTCAAGGAGGTAATAAATGACAGGGCAAGACATTTGCTCTAAATAAAGGATGTCAGAACCTTTGCCAAAACCGTGGGGTTACAGAAACATTGGGAATGTAGTAGGATACTTTGCTGTGATTCCAGACCATCTTGCACTTCCTCCAATCATGATCATGTATCTTGGATGCTGAATTTTCACACCTGCATTTTGTGTGGTGAGTCTCTGGCCATGGAATCTCCTTCTTTTATCCTGTGACCTTTGATGTCTGCTTTATATTTGTCACTGTAGATACCAAGTCGACAAGGTCAGAGACCTCTCTTCAAGAATTCACATTTTTGCACAATAGAAAAATAAATAAATAGGGAATAATGATTATATGTGATCCATGCTTCAATGAAAACATTAATATGACATTGTGGAAACCTAGACAGTGTAAGATATTATTACTTGAGGGGATTGTAAAGAGTGTAAAGAGGAAATGAAATTTGACCTGTGTTCTGAGTGCAGCATAACAAAGGTACACCTTGACCAGAAGGAACAATATGATGTAAAACTTGAACTTCATGGTGTGTTGCAGATTGATAAAGTATGTGTATGGCTAAAGCTGAGAGTAGAGGGTGTGAAGGGTTGGAGGAAAGATCATGGAATATCAGGCTTGGAACAGGAAACAAGTGTTTCTATAAAGACTGATGGAAACTCAAAATATCAAAACAGCTGTTATAATGTGGGAATGCCTAATGAAGTGCTTGTTATGGAGCTGACACTCAATGAATATTTGTTGAATGGAGGGTGCCTATTAAGATCAGAAGCTAGAAAGATAGCAAGTATGTTCATTCTTTATTCATTTGTCCATACAAACATCCATACATCCATCTGTTTCATGCATTCACCCACTCATCCATCCATCCATCCTTCCGTTCATCTATCTATCCACTCAATCATTTATCAGATATTTACTACATATTCTATTTGTGCAAGTCATAAACAGATTGTCATAGTCAGAGTTACACACAAGGAGTAACTACAATCTCTGTTTATTATTTTCAGGAAAACGGATTTGTGTTGGAGAAGGACTTGCCCGCATGGAGCTATTTTTATTCCTGACTACCATTTTACAGAACTTTAACCTGAAATCTCTTACTGATTTAAAGGCCCTCAATGCCACTCCCACTGCCAAAGGACTTGTTTCTATGCTACCTTCATACCAGATCTGCTTCACTCCTGTCTGAAGAAGGTTAAGTCACCTGGCTACTGATCTTTTGTCACCTGCAAGTCTTTTTTAATTTTTTTTTTAAATCAGGGAGAGTTCCAATATTAGGGATATCTTTTCTGACCTCTAATCACATTTTCCCATTCCCTGAAGATGCATTGAACATCCGATCTTCATTAAGGAGACTTGCTTGGGTCATTGCACAAATATATCTGTTATTATTAATATTCTGTATTACTTTTATTGACTGCTACACATACTAATAATTTGTGCTGAGTTTTTAATGTTTTCGTTATAAAACAGAGAAAAATGATTACCATATCATAATTCAGATTCATTTCTTCTGTGAATATTCTAAATGAAAAGTGTTACTAATTGCTAGCTTATTCTCAGCTTTTTCCTCTTTTGTCCATAATGCAAGAAAGAAATGAAACAGAGTATCAGCCATGCTGTCCCTCATAATGATAAGCATAGAGAGGGACAAAGGGAAAGAGGGTGGGGAAGCTTTCTTGGCTGCGTGTTATCTAGAGTTTCTCAAGGTTTGGATTTGAGAAAGAAGGTCTGTCAAAGAGCAAAACTAACCTTTAGGGAAATATTAAAAGGATAAGTGATAGGTAGGAATGAACATTAAGTGTCAGAACTCATGCCCTTACTTAGGTGTTACTGTCCACACTAAATACAAATTTGAAATATTATTTTTACTTCATGTTTCCAACTTAGAATTAAGTATAAATATATGCTCTCAAATTGCTACTCATGTGTTCTGAATGTTATTCTTCTCTCCCCAAACAAGAACAAAATCTCCGCAAAGCCTCAGTAGATTATATTATTTTTCTAATTTATACCTCATTGTTTCACACTTATCATTAATGTGATGATAATTTGATTCTATGGCCCTGAAGTGATTAGCCTCATTTTATCTCCAAAATATACACAATTGAACATCTAACACACATCAAATTCTAGTCTTCCATTCCCATTCCTTCTATCTTCAAGTTTATGAAATGAGAATGGACATCAGTGATTACTCTTTGTGAGCTTATCTTCCAGAGGAAGTCACTTTGTCATGCATTTTAAGCTATTATGTAAGTGTACTGATGTACATATATGTATATATGTATCTATACACATATGACTACATAAATATATATTCACTCATTGTATATATTATATACACACAAATACATATGCTATTAAATGTGGTTCTTTATAAAATTGGGCTCATACTACACATATTTTCTACAACTTGATGTTTTTCTAGTAAACAATATACCAGGAACCACCCCAATATAATAAAAACATGGAAAAATGATTCTAATGAACACATTGGAAAAGAAAATGGAAATGGTTATTAAACATGAAAATAACTTAAAAACAAAAAAGTATATATTATATATCTTTTAAACATTCTTGAGTGGAAAATGAAAATATGTTCATGTAAGCATTGGTCAAGGTGTGGACAAACAGGCACTCTTGTACATTTATACAGAAGGCCAACTTCTCAATGAGGCATACATTGAGTACCTTACTGAAATTTGTAATCTTCCCTTCATCACCACCTTTCCCCATCAGTCAACTTTTGGTTCCCTTTACATTTCTTTTTGGAATTTTGCATGTTTTGTGTTAATCTTTCTTATAAACCTAGGAGGTATGTAAAATTTGTGTTAGTTTCCATGAGTACTATAACAAATTAGAACGAACTTAGTAGTAAAAGAATGCAAATGACTTTCTTACAGTTCTGAAGTTTGAAGGTCCAATATCAGTTTCACTGGGCTAAGATCAAGGTGTTGAGTAAGGCTGTTTCCTTCTGAAGGTTCAGGGGGGAATTTATTTCCCCGCATTTTTTTTTTTTTTTTTTTTTTTTTTTTTGCTTCTAGAGGCTGCCAACATTCCTCATCTCATGAGTCCTTTGCTTGGGGTATCACATCTTCTACTATCCACTCTTATCCTCTTATTTCCCTCTTAGAAGGATCAATGTGATTACATTGGGCCCACTTGGATAATCTAGTGTAATTTGCCCATGTCATATCCTTAGCATAATACATTTGGAGTGTTTCTTTTACCATGAAAAGTAATACATTTATAGGTACACAGGTTGCTAGGATTAGGATATTTTGTGAGGAGATGAGGTTATTAATCAGCCTACCACACTACAGTTACACCCATTTTATCACCAAATAACTGAGATGATGTTTTGTTATGAGTCTTGCTCAAGGTCAAACAGATTTTAAGTGCAGAGACCAGAATGGAACCAATGCTATCTGACTGAAAAGTGGAGTTGCTAATCACTTTGCTATTAACTCTTTTTCCTCCCAATTTTGTGCTAAGATAAAATACACATAAATAAAATTCACTATCTTAAACATTTTTAAGTGTACAGTGTTTTTATGGTTTGGCTGTGTTTCCCCATCCAAATCTCATGTTGAATTGTAATCCCCACGTGTAGAGGGAAGGAGGTGATTGGATCATGGGGGCGGTTTCTCCCATGCAGTTACATGATCGGGAGTGAGTTCTCATGAGGTCTAATGGCTTTATAAGCATCTGGCATTTCCCCTGTTTGCACTTCTCTCTCCTGCGACCATGTGAAGAAGGTCCTTGCTTCCCTTTCGCCTTCTGCCATGATTGTACGTTTCCTGCAGCCTCCTCAGCCATATGGAACTTAGCTAATTAAATCTTTTTTGTTTGTAAATTACCCAGTCTCTGGTATTTCTTTATAACAGTGTGAAATTGGACTAATACAAGGGCAGTGGTATTAAATATATTCTAATTTCTAATGTTATTCAACCACCATGCTCATTCATCTCTGTAACTTTTTTTATCTTATAAAACTGAAACTTTATACCCATTGAATAATAACTCCCATTTCCCTGTCCCCCAGCTTCTAGCAATCATTTTACTTTCTATCTCTATGATTTTAACTATTCTAAGTTCCTCATGTAAGTGAAATCATACAGTATTTCTCTTTTGGTAACTGGTTTATTTCATTTATCATAATGTCCTCAAGATTCATCCATGTTGTGTGCTGTTAACTCTTATTGTGTTTATTCTTTATTGATTATTTTCTTTCAATACAATACATGTTTCATGTTCAGCTGGCACAGGATTGACGCCTAGTGGAACCCAACTGAGTGATCTGTGCAGTGTGGTGTTTTCCAACTGGCCAAGGTGTCTGCAGGGCCCACAGAATTTTCCAAGCAAGAAGATATTTGGGTACTTGGAGAAACTTCATCCTGCTGGAGGTCTGGATTAGTGGTAAACTCTTGTGATTCTAAAGCGTTCCATAGCAGAACCCACTGATGATGACAAACTGAACCTTGGTGTCCCTGGATTAGTGGGAGGTGGTGAAAGGATTCTGTGATAGTTCAGGTGTTCACAGCTCTCTTGCTTTTGGCAGAATTTCTCAGGTAGTCAAATAAGTATTTTTTTTTAAAGAATTTAAAATTTTAAAGAGAATTACCATGTCACTTAGCAATTCTACTTCTGGATACATATCCGAAAGAAATGAAAGTAACTTATCATAGAGCTATATCTGCACCCATGTTCATAGCAGCACTATTCACAATATCCAAAAAGTAGAAACATCACAAGTGACCATTGAGGAAGTAATGTGGTGCAAATATACAATGGAAGATTATTCATCCTTAAAAGAAAGTAAATTTTGACACATGCTATACCATGAATGAAATTTAAAGATATTCATGCAAAGGGAAATAAGACAATCACAATCATACAAAATACTGTGTGACTGGCTTATCTAAGGTACCCAGAATACACAAGTTCATAGATACAGAAATTTTCTATGGGTTGTTATATGGGTGGTTGTTAGGAATAGGAGGAAATTGAGGACGGGTAGTTACTGTTTAATGATACAAAGTTCAGTTTTGCAAGATGAAAAGAGTTCTTCAGACAGTGATGTTGGTTACATAATAATTTGAATGTAATTACAGGTGCTAAAATATACACCCTAAATGATTAATATATTTAATTTTATGTTACATATATGTTACCACAGTTAATAAAATGTCATTCATGTCTGAAAAAAAGCACTACTTACATTATCCAGACATTAAAATAGAATCAGAATACTTAGTGTTTATTGAACAAAGCTACCCTGAAAATTATATTAAAATGAAGATGCAAAAGAGTGTAAAAGAAACCATTCATAGAGCATGTGCTGGTGAAAAGCTGTGCCCTCAAATACCTTACTCCTTGCAATTCCTTTTTATAGGCATCACCTCCAGAATCTACTTGATGTGGATGACTCTGACTTCGATGAACTGTTTTCCTGTGAGTAATTTCTCCAGTTTAGACAGAGCTATCCATGGGAAGGTGAGTCTGATCAAACTACTTGACCATGATCAGAACAATCTGCCTCCCCATTTCATCATCAAACTGTAATTTTAAAAGCCCCACTTTAATTTAAAAAGCCCCACTTTCTGTCCATCCCCATAGCTCCTCCCTCGCCCACCAAAATGAGTCACTAGGGGCAGTGGTGGGCAGATGATTTCAGATATCCTGATCTCAATTCCCTGATCTCAGTACGTCTGCAAATTCTTTTTTTTTTTTCAACTTTTATTTTAAGTTCTGGGGTACATGTACAGGATATGCAGGTTTGTTACATAAGTAAACATGTGCCATAGTAGTTTGCTGCAAAGATCATCGCATCACCTAGGTATTAAGCCCAACATCCATTAGTTATTCCTCTTGAAGCTCTGCCTCCCCTGGCTCCCTGCTCTGGGAGGCCCCAGTGTGGGTTGTTTCCCTCTATGTGTCCATGTGTTCTCATCATCCAGCTAATACTTATAAGTGAGAACATGTGGTATTTTGTTTTCTGTTCCTGCATTAGTTTGCTAAGGATGATACCTTCCAACTCCATCTGTGCCCCTGCAGAG
Source organism: Macaca mulatta (assembly GCF_049350105.2). NCBI lineage: Eukaryota > Metazoa > Chordata > Mammalia > Primates > Cercopithecidae > Macaca > Macaca mulatta. Next base: position 107,026,529 of record NC_133414.1, on the reverse strand, counting down.
GACATGATCTTATTCCTTTTTCTGGCTGCATAGTATTCCATGGTGTATATGCATCACATTTTCTTTATCCAGTTTACCATTGATGGGCATTTAGGTTGATTCCATATCTTTGCTATTGTGAGTAGTGCTGCAATAAACATATACATGCATATATCTTTATAATAGAATGATATATATTCCTTTGATATATAATAGAATTATATATATATATATCTACTAATGGGATTGCTAGGTCAAATGATATTTCTGCCTCTAGGTCTTTGAAAAATCACAACACTGTCTTTCACAATGCAACCACTGTGAAACTAATTTACACTCCCACCAAGAGTGTAAAAGTTTTCGTTTTTCTCCACAACCTTGCCAGCATCTGTTGATTTTTGACTTTTTAATAATAGCCGTTCTGACTGGCATGACATGGTATGTCATGTATATCATTGTGGTTTTGATTTGCATTTCTCTAATAACACATTTATTATTAAGGAACTTTTCTTCACATATTTGTTGGCCGCATGTGTATCATATTTTAAGAAATGTCTGTTCATGTTCTTCACCGCTTTTTAACAGTGTTGTTTGCGTTTTAAATTTGTTTAAGTTACATGTGGCTTCTGGATATAAGATCTTTGTCAAATAGATTGCAAAAATTGTCTCCCCTTCTGTAGGTTGTCTGTTCACTCTGATGATGGTTCCATTTGCTGTGTGGAAGCTCTTAAGTTGCATTAAATCCCAGTTGTCAATTTCTGCTTTTGTTGTAATTGCTTTTGGAGATTTCATCATGAAATCTTTGCCTGTACCTATGTCTTCAATGGTATTGCCTATATTTTCTTCTAGGGTTTTTATTTTAAAATTATACTTTAAGTTCTGGGGTACATGTGCAGAATGTACAGGTTTGTTATATAGGTATACACATGCCATGGTGGTTTGCTGCACCCATCAACCCGTCATCTATGTTAAGTATTTCTCCTAAAGCTCTCCCTCCCCTAGCCCTCCCTGTGTGTGATGTTCCCCTCCCTGTGTCCATGTGTTCTCATTGTTCAACTCCCACTTATGAGTGAGAACATGTGGTGTTTGGTTTTCTGTTCCTGTGTTAGTTTGCTGAGAATGATGGCTTCCAGCTTCATCCATGTCCCTGCAAAGTACATGAACTTATCTTTTTTTGTGGCTGCATAGTATTCCATGGCAATATGTGACACTTTTTCTTTATCCAGTCTATCATTGATGGGCATTTGGGTTGGTTCCAAGTCTTTGCTATTGTGAATAGTGCCCCAATAAACATACATATGTGTGTGTGTGTGTCTTTATAGGAGAATGATTTATAATCCTTTGGGTATATACCCAGTAATGAGATTACTGGGTCAAATGGTATTTCTATGACCAGTGATGATGAGCTTTTTTTCATATGTTTGTTGGCTGCATAAATGTCTTCTTTTGAGAAGTCTCTGTTCACATCTTTCACCTATTTTTCATGGGTTGTTTGTTTTTTCCTTGTAAATTTGTTTAAGTTCCTTGTAGATTCTGGATATTAGCCCTTTGTCAGATGGATACATTGAAAAAATTAGGTAAGTTGCCTGTTCACTCTCCCATTGGGTAAGTTGCCTGTTCACTCTGATGATAGTTTCTTTTGCTATAGAGAAGCTCTTTAGTTTTATTAGACTCCATTTGTCAATTTTGGCTTTTGTTGCCATTGATTTTGGTGTTTTGTCATGAAGTCCTTGCCCGTGCCTATGTCCTGAGTGGTATTGCCTAGGTTTTCTTCTGGGGTTTTTATGGTTTTAGGTCTTAAGTTTAAGTGTTTTATCCATCTTGAGTTAATTTTTATATAAGATGTATGGAAGGGGTCCAGTTTCAGTTTTCTGCATATGGCTAGCCAGTTTTCCCAACACTACTTATTAAATAGGGTATCCTTTTCCAATGCTTGTTTTTGTCAGGTTTGTCAAAGATCAGATGGTTGTAGATGTGTGGTATTATTTGTGAGGCCTCTGTTCTGTTCCATTGGTCTATGTATCTGTATTGGTACCAGTATCATGCTGTTTTGGTTACTGTAGCCTTGTAGTATAGTTTGAAGCCAGGTAGCGTGATGCCTCCAGCTTTCTTCATTTTGCTTAGGATTGTCTTGACTATGCGGGCCAAGAGATAAATTTCATATGGAATTTAAAGTAGTTTTTTCCCAATTCTGTGAAGAAGGTCAATTGTTTTTTTTTTTTAATTTATTTATTATTATTATACTTTAAGTTGTAGGGTACATGTGCATAACGTGCAGGTTTGTTACATATGTATACTTGTGCCATGTTGCTGTGCTGCACCCATCAACTCATCATTTACATCAGGTATAACTCCTAATGCAATCCCTCCCCCCTCCCCCCTCCCCATGATAGGCCCCGGTGTGTGATGTTCCCCTTCCTGAGTCCGAGTGATCTCATTGTTCAGTTCCCACCTATGAATGAGAACATGCGGTGTTTGGTTTTCTGTTCTTGTGATAGTTTGCTAAGAATGATGGATTCCAGCTGCATCCAAGTCCCTACAAAGGACTCAAACTCATCCTTTTTTATGGCTGCATAGTATTCCATGGTGTATATGTGCCACATTTTCTTAATCCAATCTGTCACTGATGGACATTTGGGTTGATTCCAAGTCTTTGCTATTGTGAATAGTGCTGCAATAAACATACGTGTGCATGTGTCTTTATAGCAGCATAATTTATAATCCTTTGGGTATATACCCAGTAATGGGATGGCTGGGTCATATGGTACATCTAGTTCTAGATCCTTGAGGAATCGCCATACTGTTTTCCATAATGGTTGAACTAGTTTACAATCCCACCAACAGTGTAAAAGTGTTCCTATTTCTCCACATCCTCTCCAGCACCTGTTGTTTCCTGACTTTTTAATGATTGCCATTCTAACTGGTGTGAGATGGTATCTCATTGTGGTTTTGATTTGCATTTCTCTGATGGCCAGCGATGATGAGCATTTTTTCATGTGTCTGTTGGCTGTATGAATGTCTTCTTTTGAAAAATGTCTGTTCATATCCTTTGCCCACTTTTTGATGGGGTTGTTTGTTTTTTTCTTGTAAATTTGTTTGAGTTCTTTGTAGGTTCTGGATATTAGCCCTTTGTCAGATGAGTAGATTGCAAACATTTTCTCCCATTCTGTAGGTTGCCTGTTCACTCTGATGGTAGTGTCTTTTGCTGTGCAGAAGCTCTTTAGTTTAATGAGATCCCATTTGTCAATTTTGGCTTTTGCTGCCGTTGCTTTTGGTGTTTTAGACATGAAATCTTTGCCCATGCCTATGTCCTGAATGGTACCACCTAGGTTTTCCTCCAGGATTTTTATGGTATTAGGTCTAACATTTAAGTCTCTAATCCATCTTGAATTAATTTTTGTATAAGGTTTAAGGAAAGGATCCAGTTTCAGCTTTCTACTTATGGCTAGCCAATTTTCCCAGCACCATTTATTAAATAGGGAATCCTTTCCCCATTTCTTGTTTCTCTCAGGTTTGTCAAAGATCAAATGGCTGTAGATGTGTGGTATTATTTCTGAGGACTCTGTTCTGTTCCATTGGTCTATATTTCTGTTTTGGTACCAGTAGCATGCTGTTTTGGTTACTGTAGCCTTGTAGTATAGTTTGAAGTCAGGTAGCGTGATGCCTCCAGCTTTGTTCTTTTGACTTAGGATTGTCTTGGAGATGCGGGCTCTTTTTTGGTTCCATATGAACTTTAAAGCAGTTTTTTCCAATTCTGTGAAGAAACTCATTGGTAGCTTGATGGGGATGGCATTGAATCTATAAATTACCTTAGGCAGTATGGCCATTTTCACGATATTGATTCTTCCTATCCATGAGCATGGTATGTTCTTCCATTTGTTTGTGTTCTCTTTTATTTCACTGAGCAGTGGTTTGTAGTTCTCCTTGAAGAGGTCCTTTACATCCCTTGTAAGTTGGATTCCTAGGTATTTGATTCTGTTTGAAGCAATTGTGAATGGAAGTTCACTCCTGATTTGGCTCTCTGTTTGTCAGTTACTGGTGTATAAGAATGCTTGTGATTTTTGCACATTAATTTTGTATCCTGAGACTTTGCTGAAGTTGCTTATCAGCTTAAGGAGATTTTGGGCTGAGACAATGGGGTTTTCTAAATATACAATCATGTCATCTGCAAACAGGGACAATTTGACCTCTTCTTTTCCTAATTGAATACCCTTGATTTCTTTCTCTTGCCTGATTGCCCTAGCCAGAACTTCCAACACTATGTTGAATAGGAGTGGTGAGAGAGGGCATCCCTGTCTTGTGCCAGTTTTCAAAGGGAATTTTTCCAGTTTTTGCCCATTCAGTATGATATTGGCTGTGGGTTTGTCATAAATAGCTCTTATTATTTTGAGGTACGTTGCATCAATACCGAATTTATTGAGCGTTTTTAGCATGAAGGGCTGTTGAATTTTGTCAAAAGCCTTTTCTGCATCAATTGAGATAATCATGTGGTTCTTGTCTTTGGTTCTGTTTATATGCTGGATTATGTTTATTGATTTGCGAATGTTGAACCAGCCTTGCATCCCAGGGATGAAGCCCACTTGATCATGGTGGATAAGCTTTTTGATGTGTTGCTGAATCCGGTTTGCCAGTATTTTATTGAGGATTTTTGCATCGATGTTCATCAGGGATATTGGTCTAAAATTCTCTTTTTTTGTTGTGTCCTTGCCAGGCTTTGGTATCAGGATGATATTGGCCTCATAAAATGAGTTAGGGAGGATTCCCTCTTTTCTTATTGATTGGAATAGTTTCAGAAGGAATGGTACCAACTCCTCCTTGTACCTCTGGTAGAATTCAGCTGTGAATCCATCTGGTCCTGGACTTTTTTTGGTTGGTAGGCTATTAATTGTTGCCTCAATTTCAGAGCCTGCTATTGGTCTATTCAGGGATTCAACTTCTTCCTGGTTTAGTCTTGGAAGAGTGTAAGTGTCCAGGAAATTATCCATTTCTTCTAGATTTTCCAGTTTATTTGCGTAGAGGTGTTTATAGTATTCTCTGATGGTAGTTTGTATTTCTGTGGGGTCGGTGGTGATATCCCCTTTATCATTTTTTATTGCGTCAATTTGATTCTTCTCTCTTTTCTTCTTTATTAGTCTGGCTAGTGGTCTGTTAATTTTGTTGATCTTTTCAAAAAACCAACTCCTGGATTCATTGATTTTTGGAGGGTTTTTTTGTGTCTCTATCTCCTTCAGTTCTGCTCTGATCTTAGTTATTTCTTGCCTTCTGCTAGCTTTCGAATGTGTTTGCTCTTGCTTCTCTAGTTCTTTTAACTGCGATGTTAGAGTGTCAATTTTAGATCTTTCCTGCTTTCTCTTGTGGGCATTTAGTGCTATAAATTTCCCTCTACACACTGCTTTAAATGTGTCCCAGAGATTCTGGTATGTTGTATCTTTGTTCTCATTGGTTTCAAAGAACATCTTTATTTCTGCCTTCATTTCGTTATGTACCCAGTAGTCATTCAGGAGCAGGTTGTTCAGTTTCCATGTAGTTGAGCGGTTTTGATTGAGTTTCTTAGTCCTGAGTTCTAGTTTGATTGCACTGTGGTCTGAGAGACAGTTTGTTATAATTTCTGTTCTTGTATATTTGCTGAGGAGTGCTTTACTTCCAATTACGTGGTCAATTTTGGAGTAAGTACGATGTGGTGCTGAGAAGAATGTATATTCTGTTGATTTGGGGTGGAGAGTTCTATAGATGTCTATTAGGTCTGCTTGCTGCAGAGATGAGTTCAATTCCTGGATATCCTTGTTAACTTTCTGTCTCATTGATCTGTCTAATGTTGACAGTGGAGTGTTGAAGTCTCCCATTATTATTGTATGGGAGTCTAAGTCTCTTTGTAAGTCTCTAAGGACTTGCTTTATGAATCTGGGTGCTCCTGTATTGGGTGCATATATATTTAGGATAGTTAGCTCTTCCTGTTGAATTGATCCCTTTACCATTATGTAATGGCCTTGTCTCTTTGGATCTTTGATGGTTTAAAGTCTGTTTTATCAGAGACTAGTATTGCAACCCCTGCTTTTTTTTGTTCTCCATTTGCTTGGTAAATCTTCCTCCATCCTTTTATTTTGAGCCTATGTATGTCTCTGCGTGTGAGATGGGTCTCCTGAATACAGCAGACTGATGGGTCTTGACTCTTGATCCAGTTTGCCAGTCTGTGTCTTTTAATTGGAGCATTTAGTCCATTTACATTTAAGGTTAAGATTGTTATGTGTGAACTTGATCCTGCCATTATGATATTAACTGGTTATTTTGCTCGTTAGTTGATGCAGTTTCTTCCTAGCCTCGATGGTCTTTACATTTTGGCATGTTTTTGCAATGGCTGGTACCGGTTGTTCCTTTCCATGTTTAGTGCTTCCTTCAGGGTCTCTTGTAAGGCAGGCCTAGTGGTGACAAAATCTCTAAGCATTTGCTTATCTGTAAAGGATTTTATTTCTCCTGCACTTATGAAACTTAGTTTGGCTGGATATGAAATTCTGGGTTTAAAATTCTTTTCTTTAAGAATGTTGAATATTGGCCCCCACTCTCTTCTGGCTTGGAGAGTTTCTGCTGAGAGATCTGCTGTTAGTCTGATGGGCTTCCCTTTGTGGGTAACCCGACCTTTCTCTCTGGCTGCCCTTAAGATTTTTTCCTTCATTTCAACTTTGGTGAATCTGGCAATTATGTGTCTTGGAGTTGCTCTTCTCGAGGAGTATCTTTGTGGCATTCTCTGTATTTCCTGGATTTGAATGTTGGCCTGCCCTACTAGGTTGGGGAAGTTCTCCTGGATGATATCCTGAAGAGTGTTTTCCAACTTGGTTCCATTTTCCCCCTCACTTTCAGGCACCCCAATCAGACGTAGATTTGGTCTTTTTACATAATCCCATACTTCTTGCAGGCTTTGTTCATTTCTTTTTCTTCTTTTTTCTTTTGGTTTCTCTTCTCACTTCATTTCATTCATTTGATCCTCAATCGCTGATACTCTTTCTTCCAGTTGATCGAGTCGGTTACTGAAGCTTGTGCATTTGTCACGTATTTCTCGTGTCATGGTTTTCATCTCTTTCATTTCATTTAGGACCTTCTCTGCATTAATTACTCTAGCCATCAAATCTTCCACTTTTTTTTCAAGATTTTTAGTTTCTTTGCGCTGGGTATGTAATTCCTCCTTTAGCTCTGAGAAATTTGATGGACTGAAGCCTTCTTCTCTCATCTCGTCAAAGTCATTCTCCGTCCAGCTTTAATCCGTTGCTGGCGATGAGCTGCGCTCCTTTGCCAGGGGAGATGAGCTCTTATTTTTTGAATTTCCAGCTTTTCTGCCCTGCTTTTTCCCCATCTTTGTGGTTTTATCTGCCTCTGGTCTTTGATGATGGTGATGTACTGATGGGGTTTTGGTGTAGGTGTCCTTCCTGTTTGATAGTTTTCCTTCTAACAGTCAGGACCCTCAGCTGTAGGTCTGTTGGAGATTGCTTGAGGTCCACTCCAGACCCTGTTTGCCTGGGTATCAGCAGCAGAGGCTGCAGAAGATAGAATCTTTCTGAACAGCGAGTGTACCTGTCTGATTCTTGCTTTGGAAGCTTCCTCTCAGGGGTGTACTCCACCCTGTGAGGTGTGGGGTGTCAGACTGCCCCTAGTGGGGGATGTCTCCCAGTTAGGCTACTCAGGGGTCAGGGACCCACTTGAGCAGGGAGTCTGTCCCTTCTCAGATCTCAACCTCCATGTTGGGAGATCCACTGCTCTCTTCAAAGCTGTCAGACAGAGTCGTTTGCGTCTGCAGAGGTGTCTGCTGCGTTTGTTTAGTTTACTGTGCCCTGTCCCCAGAAGTGGAGTCTACAGAGACAGGCAGGTTTCCTTGAGCTGCTGTGAGCTCCATCCAGTTTGAGCTTCCCAGCAGCTTTGTTTACCTACTTAAGCCTCAGCAATGGCGGGTGCCCCTCCCCCAGCCTCGCTGCTGCCTTGCTGGTAGATCACAGACTGCTGCGCTAGCAGTGAGGGAGGCTCCGTGGGTGTGGGACCCTCCCAGCCAGGTGTGGGATATGATCTCCTGGTGTGCCTGTTTGCTTAAAGCGCAGTATTGGGGTGGGAGTTACTCGATTTTCCAGGTGTTGTGTCTCAGTTCCCCTGGCTAGGAAAAGGGACTCCCTTCCCCCTTGCGCTTCCCAGGTGAGGCAATGCCTCGCCCTGCTTCAGCTCTGGCTGGTCGGGCTGCAGCAGCTGACCAGCACCGATCGTCCGGCACTCCCCAGTGAGATGAACCCAGTACCTCAGTTGAAAATGCAGAAATCACCGGTCTTCTGTGTCGCTCGCGCTGGGAGTTGGAGACTGGAGCTGCTCCTATTCGGCCATCTTGTTCCGCCCCCAGAAGGTCAATTGTTGCTTGATGGGAATAGCATTGAATCAATTAATTACTTTGGGTGGTTTGGCCATTTTCACGATATTGATTCTTCCTATCCATGAGCATGGAATGTTTTTCCATTTGCTTTGTCTTCTTGAAGAAGTCCTTCACATCTCTTATAAGTTGTATTCCTAGGTATTTAATTATCTTTGTAGCAATTGTGAATGGGCGTTCACTCATGATTTGACCCTCTGTCTGTTATTGGTGTGTAGGAATGCTTGTAATTTCTGCACATTGATTTTTTTATCCTGAGAATTTGCTGAAGTTGCTTATCAGCTTAAGGAGATTTGGGGCTGAGATGATGGGGTTTTCTAAATACACAATCATGTCATCTGCAAACAGATGATTTGACTTCCTCTCTTCCTATTTGAATATCCTTTATTTCTTTCATTTACCTGATTGCCCTGGCCAGAACTTCCAAAACTGTGTTGAATAGGAGTGGTGAGAGAGGGCATCCTTGTCTTGTGCTGATTTTCAAAGGGAATGCTCCCAGTTTTTGCCCAATTAATATGATATTGACATATTGACTGTGGGTTTGTCATAAAGAGCTCTTATTATTTTGAAATATGTTCCATCAATACCTAATTTATTGAGAGTTTTTAGCATGAATAGGTGTTGAATCTTGTCAAAGGACTTTTTTACATCTATTGAGATAACCATGTGGTTTTTGTCATTGGTTCTGTTTATGTGATGCATTACATTTATTGAATTGTGTATGTTGAACCAGCCTTGCACCCCAGGTATGAAGCAGACTTGATCACGGTGGATAAGCTTTTTGATGTGCTGCTGGATTTGGTTTGCCAGTATTTTATTGAGGATTTTCTCATTGATGCTCATCAGGGATATTGTCCTGAAAACTTCTTTTTTTCTTGTTTCTCTGCCAGGTTTTGATATCAGGATAATGCTGGCCTCATAAAATGAGTTAGGAAGGTTTCCCTCTTTTTCTACTGTTTGGAATAGTTTCAGAAGGAATGGTATCAGCTCATCTTTGTGTTTCTCGTAGAATTCGGCTGTGAATTGGTCTGTTCCTGGACTTTTTTTAGTTGAAAAGTTATTAATTACTGCCTTGATTTCACAACTTATTTTTTGTCTGTTCAGGGATTTGACTTCTTCCTGGTTTAGACTGGGAGGGTGTATGTGTCCAAGAATTTATCCATTTCTTCTAGATTTTCTAGTTTATTCATGTAGAGGTGTTTATAGTATTCTTTGCTAGTAGTTTGTATTTCTGTGGGATCAGCGGTGATATCCCCTTTATCATTTTTTATAGTGTCTATTTGATTCTTCTTTCTTTTCTTCTTTATTACTCTGGCTAGTGGTCTATCTATTTTGTTGATCTCAAAAAACCAGGTTCTGGATTCATTGATTTTTTGGAGGGTTTTTCATGCCTCTATCTCCTTCAGTTCTGCTCTGATCTTAGTTATTTATTGTCTTCTGCTAACTTTTGGAATTTCTTTGCTGTTGCTTCTCTAGTTCTGCTAATTGTGATGTTAGGATGTCAATTTTAGATCTTTCCTGCTTTCTTTTGTGGACATTTACTGCTATAAATTTCCCTCTACACACTGCTTGAAATGTGTCCCAGAGATTCTGGTACATTGTGTCCTTGTTTTGATTGATTTGAAAGAACATCTTTATTTCTGCCTTAATTTCGTTACTTACCCCCCAGTAGTCATTCAGGAGCAGGTTGTTCAGTTTCCATGTAGTTGTGCAATTTTGAGTGAGTTTCTTAATTCTGAGTTCTAATTTGATTTCACTGTGGTCTAAGAGAATGTTATGATTTCCATTCTTTTGCATTTGCTGAGGAGTGTCTTACTTCCCATTATGTGGTCAGTTTTAGAAAAAGTGCAATGAGGTGCTGAGAAGAATGTATATTCTGTTTATTTGGGGTAGAGAGTTCTGTAGATGTCTATTAAGTCTAGTTGGTCCAGAGCTAAGTTCAAGTCCTGAATATCCTTGTTAATTTTTTGTCTTGTTGATCTGTCTAATACTGACAGTATGGTGTTAAAGTCTCACACTGTTATTGTGTGGGAGTCTATGTTTCTTTGTAGGTCTCTAAGAACTTGCTTTATCAATCTGGGTGCTCCTGTGTTGGGTGCATATCTATTTAGAATAGTTAACTCTTCATGTTGCATTAATCCCTTTAGCATTATGTAATTCCCTTCTTTGTCTCTTTTGATCCTTGTTGGTTTAAAGTCTGTTTTATCAGAGACTAGGATTGCAACCCCTGTTTTTTTTTTTTTGTTTTTTCTTTCCATTTGCTTGGTAAATATTCACCCATCCCTTTATTTTTAGCCTATGTGTGTCTTTTTCACATGAGATGGGTCTCCTGAATACAGCACACAGATGGGTCTTGACTCTTTATCCAATTTGCCAGCCTGTGTCTTTTAACTGGGGGCATTTAGACTGTTTCTATTTAAGGTTAATATTGTTATGTGTGAATTAGATCATGTCATTATGATGCAAGCTGGATATTCTGCCCATTAGTTGATGCAGTTTCTTCATAGTGTCAATGGTCTTTACAATTTGTTATGTTTTTGCAGTTGCAGGTACCTGTTGTTCCTTTCCATGTTTAGTGTTTCCTTCAGGAGGCACTTGTAAGGCAGGCCTGGTGATGACAAAATCTCTCAGCATTTGCTTGTCTGTAAAGAATTTTATTTCTCCTTTACTTATGAAGCTTAGTTTGGCCATGTATGAAATTCTGGGTTGAAAATTATTTTCTTTAAGAATGTTAAATATTAGCCCCCAGTCTCTTCTGGCTTGTAGGGTTTCTGCAGAGAGATCCACTATAAGTCTGCTGGGCTTCCCTTTGTGGGTAACCCAGCCTTTCTCTCTGGCTGTCCTTAACATTTTTTCTTTCATTTCAACCTTGGTGAACCTGACAATTATGTGTCTTAGGGTTGCTTTTCTCAAGGAGTATCTTTGTTGTGTTCTCTGTGTTTCCTGAATTTGAATGTTGGCCTTTCCTGCTAGGTTGGGGAAATTATCCTGGATAATATCTTGAAGAGTGTTTTCCAACTTGGTTTCATTCTCCCCGTCACTTTCAGGTACGCCAATGAAATGTAGATTTGGTGTTTTCACATAGTCTCATATTTCTTGGAGGCTTTCTTCATTCCTTTTTGTTTTTTTTTTCCTCTAACCTTGTCTTCTCGTTTTATTTCATTAAGTTGATAATCATTCTCTGATATCTTTTCTTCCACTTGATCAATTTGGGTATTGATACTTGCATATGCTTCACGAAGTTCTTGTGCTGTGTTTTTCAGCCCCATCAGGTCATTTATGTTCTTCTCTAACCTGGTTATTCTAGTTAGCATTTTGTCTAACCTTTTTTCAAGGTTCTTAGCTTCCTTGCATTGGGTGAGAACATGCTCCTTTAGCTGAGAGGAGTTTGTTATTACCCACCTTCTGAAGCCTACCTCCGTCAGTTCATCAAACTCATTCTTCATCCAGTTTTGTTCCCTTGCTGGCGAGGAGTTATGATCCTTTTGAAGAAACGAGGCATTCTTGTTTTTGGAATTTTCAGCCTTTTTGCATTGGGTTCTCCCCATCTTTGTGGATTTCTCTACCTTTGGTCTTTGATGTTACTGACCGTCAGATGGGGTCTCTGATTGAACATGTGATTCCTTTCTGTTTGTTAGTATTCCTTCTAACAGGCCTCTCTGCTGCAGGTTTGCTGGTGTTTGCTGGAGGTCCACTCCAGATCCTGTTTTCCTGGGTATCACCAGCAGTGGCTGCAGAACAGCAAAGATTGCTGCCTGTTCTTTCCTCTGAAAGCTTTATTCCAGAGGGACACCTGCCAGATGCCAGCCAGAGCTCTCCTATATGAGGTGTCTGTCAGCCCCTACTGGGAGGTGTGTTCCAGTCAGGATACATGGGGGTCAGTGAACCACTTGAGGAGGCAGTCTGACCCTTAGCAGAGCTCAAGAGCTGTGCTATGTCATCCGCTGCTCTCTTCAGAGCTGTCAGGTGGGGACATTGAACTCTGCTGAAGCTGTGCCCACAGCCACCCTTTCCCCCAGGTACTGTCCTGGGGAGATGGGGGTTTTATCTATAAGCCCCTGACTGTGACTGCTGCCTTTTTTTTCAGAGATGCCCTGCCCAGAGAGAAGGAATCTAGAGAGGCAGTCTGGCCACAGTGGACTTGCTGAGCTGTGGTGGGCTCTTCCCATTTCCAACTTCCCAGTGGCTTTATTTACACTGTGAGGGTAAAACTGCCTACACATGCTTCAACAATGGCAGACATCCCTCCCCACACCAAATTTGAGCTTCCCAGGTCAACCTCAGACTGCTGTGCCTACAGCGAGAATTTCATGCCAGTGGATCTTTGCTTGCTAGCCTCTGTGCAGGTGGGACCCACCAAGCCAACCACTTGGCTCCCTGGCTTCAGTCCCCTTTCCAGGGTAACGAACGGTTCCGTCTCAATAGCATTCCAGGTGCCACTAGGTTATGAAAAAAAAGTGCAGCTAGCTCAGTGTCTGCCCAAATGACTGCCCATTTTTGTGCTTGAAATCCAGGGTCCTGGTGGTGTAGGCACTGGAGGATATCTCCTGGCCTGGGGGTTGTGAAGACCATGGGGAAAACACGGTGTCTGGGCCAGAGTGCATCATTCCTCATGGCACAGTCCCTCATGGCTTCCCTTGGGTAGGGGTGGGAATTCCCCAACCTTTTGCACTTCAAGGGTGAGGCGATGCCCCACCCTGCTTCTGCTGACCCTCCATGGGCTGCACCCACTATCCAACCAGTCCCAATGAGCTGACTCAGGTACCTCAGTTGGAAATGCAAAAATCACCTGCCTTCTGTGTCAATCTTGCTGGGAGCTGCAGACTGGAGCTGTTCCTATTCAGCCATTTTGCCAGAAATCCTCCATTTTTTTTACATTGGTAGAATATAAGCCTCATTGACAAAATGACAAAAGTCCTTGTAACAGGCATAATGGAGCATCTGGTATGTTAGAAGTGTTCTGGATCTTGATGTAAATGGTGTTTATGAAGGTTTATACATGTGTAAATATTCATTAATGTTTACACTTAATATCATTGCTCTTAACTGCATTTATTTTATATTTCAACAGTGCAAAAGAAAACATGAAAGAACTAAATATGCAAAAAAAAAAAAAAAAAAGGCATACCAAGTATAGTGATGCATGCCCTAGCTTCTTGGGAAGCTGAGTTCTCTGAAAGTGGTATAATAGTAAATATTACTATATATTTATAGAAATAAATTCAAAGATAAATAATACCAGTATAACAATATAAAATATTTTAAAATATTAAATGAAAATTTTGCAACTAAGAATACACTAACTACAGTGAATTGCTTAATGAATGGGTTTAACACCAGATATTTCATAGCTACATAATTCATAAATTGGAAAATATATGAGAAACAACACACCATCTTAAGAAAAAATATAGAGAAAAGGCAATGAAGTTTATAGAGCTTAGGGTGAAATTAGACTTCCCAAGGAGAGATTAGATAGAATGGAGAAGAAGCTATTGAACAGATAAGCACCTGTAATTTTTCAGAGCAGACTAAAGATATTGAGTTACATATTGGAGGAGAACTACGAGTCTGAAACAAGATATAAGAAAACATGTTTAGGGAGAAAGTAGTAAAAAAACTATAAAATAAATATTAAAGAAAGGTCCTAAAAATTGAAAGAGAACAAAGAGCATTACCTTTCAAAGTAGCAATACTATTGCTAACTTCTAAATAAAAGCAATGAAATTCAGAAGATGATAGAGTGATACAATCTAAATGCTAAAAGGAAATAACTGCCAGTCTATAATACTTTATCCAGCAAAGAAAAAATATTGTTTAATGGTGAAGAAAAGAAAACCAGACAGGACTTCAATAAGAAAATACAGTACTTGAACAATACTATAATCAGTTGGAATCTAACAAACACATGCAAAGCACTCCACACAAGTAACAAAATACATTTTTTTCAATGTATATGGAAACTTCTCCAAGATGCAACATATGTTAGTGATATATGAGTCAAAAAATTATTTAGAGACACATGAAAAAATGCTCATCATCACTGGCCATCAGAGAAATGCAAATCAAAACCACAATGAGATACCATCTCACACCAGTTAGAATGGCGATCATTAAAAAGTTAGGAAACAACAGGTGCTGGAGAGGATGTGGAGAAATAGGAACACTTTTACACTGTTGGTGGGATTGTAAACTAGTTCAACCATTATGGAAAACAGTATGGCGATTCCTCAAGGATCTAGAACTAGATGTACCATATGACCCAGCCATCCCATTACTGGGTATATACCCAAAGGATTATAAATCATGCTGCTATAAAGACACATGCACACGTATGTTTATTGCGGCACTATTCACAATAGCAAAGACTTGGAATCAACCCAAATGTCCATCAGTGACAGACTGGATTAAGAAAATGTGGCACATATACACCATGGAATACTATGCAGCCATAAAAAAGGATGAGTTCATGTCCTTTGTAGGGACATGGATGCAGCTGGAAACCATCATTCTTAGCAAACTATTACAAGAACAGAAAACCAAACACCACATGTTCTCACTCCTAGGTGGGAACTGAACAATGAGATCACTTGGACTCGGGAAGGGGAACATCACACACCGGGGCCTATCATGGGAAGGGGGGAGGGGGGAGGGATTGCATTGGGAGTTATACCTGATGTAAATGACGAGCTGATGGGTACTGATGAGTTGATGGGTGCAGCACAGCAACATGACACAAGTATACATATGTAACAAACCTGCACGTTATGCACATGCACCCTAGAACTTAAAGTATAATAATAATACAAAAATAAAAAAAATTAAAAAAAATTATTTAGGCAGACAGTGAGAGCACAGCAGTCCTCAGTAAGGTTTTCCTTTTAATGAAAAGCAGCCCCCAAATACTTTTGTTTTCCAGCAAATAACAGACTATAAAATGGACTTGCAGACATAGAGAAACAAGCTGGAAGCTTGCACCAGTGAATGCCATCAGTCGTGCCAATAAGGAAAAGCTACCTGGGACTGGGCATGTTCAAAATGTCAGCTCCATCTTCCCTTCTCTTTGCCAGACATATGTACAGTAAGGAGCAGGGAACATGGCATTAGTCAAGCAAAGATCCCATTTGCATAATAAGATGATTAGGATGGGATGACCAGCTTCCCCATGCACTATGTAAACTTCACACCTGGTCCAACAAATCTGTGGGCCCAATGTAAATTAGACACTGCTTCCTCAAGCCTGTCTATAAAATCTGGTTCACTCTGCCATAGGACAGAATTCTTATTTGGTTGCCCCTCTCTCTCACAAGAGAGAGAGCCATTCTCCTTTCTCTTTCTTTTGGAAATAAAACTTCTACTCCTAAACTGACTCCTTGTATGTGTCCATGCCCTTAGACTTATTGTTGCAAGACGATGAACCTCAGGTATTTACCTTAGACAACAATGAAGCTTAATATTGGGGGCTCGTCCAGGATCCCAAGGTACTTCCGTTGGAATGTTGAATACAGGAGTGAACCTCAACTCTGTCCTTTCATTTCAAGGCTCTCAGCCTCCATTTTAGAATCAAATCATACCAAATACTGGGCTCCCTTCAGCCATTTCAAAATAATTACATGGCTGCCAGCTTTACAAGACTTGGGGGAGAGGCTTGCTGGGGAAAACATTTAGAATCCCCCAGTACCCACATGTTGCTAGGCATATTGGCCATGTTTGAACCAGTTTTCTTTCACAGAGTACCTAGCAATCACATGAGTCTGGAAAAAGTCCTGAAGCAGCTGAGGATTTCTGGCTGAAGCTACTCCCTGGTGTTATCCAAACGATTTGGACTGACCCCATCCTCTGACTGCCTGAGAGTGTCAGCAACAGGACCTCCAGCTTTTATATTATAATTTCCTCCATTCCTGTCTGCAACCACCATGTCTCACATCCTCTCTCTGTATGCAATGCTACAGGAATTTTACAGTTTGGGAAAGTAATCCTGTTAGGTAAGATCAGGAAATGTCATAGTAACTTAGGGCATAGCTCAAAGGAATGCCATCGTAATTTTCTAGGAACAGAGGGTCCCTCATCACAGTGAGGTCACTCTCTGCCCTTGGTCTGGAGAGCATATGACATTTCCAGGTAACTTTCTACCCTTGTCTGGAAAGCACATGGCATTTGAAGTTCACTCTCTGCCCTTGGTATGGAGAGCACATGACATGTCAAGGTCACTCTGTTCTCTTAGAGATCACATGGAATTTCAAGGTCAACAGTGCCACCTAGTGGAATGGGAATTTTCTCCATGAGGCACATGGTTGGTCCTCTGCTGAAACACTCTAGCCTCCCAATTCTTGTCCCTTTTTGTGCCCCTCAACAAGAGACCAGGCTTCATGCTCCTTCTGTGAACAGGAAAACTCAGCTGTCAACAATTAGGACTAAAATGTCCTCCAAAGACAAATTTTAGTTTTGATACTATCCCATCAGCTAGAAAACTGTCAGTTTGTCCCTATGTTCTTTTAAGGCACCTATTCTGCCTCCAATTAGAATGGTACTTACATAGTAAGGGGATTTTAAGTTCGGAAGTTAATCGGAACCATTCTCTAAGCGTAAACGCTTTAGCATGGGCCATAATAGCAGGATATAGAGTTCAATCTAACATGCATTATCCATTAAAGGAGCCTTGCTCAAATGCAAATATTATAATTTTTCCTGAGATCCATCTTTCTGGGAGCCACACAGGTCACATAAGTCTAGGAAATCACAATCAGAGGATTAGAGTCACATGGGTAAGCATGACTAATCTTAATTGCTTAGTTCCTCTGGTCCTGTATTTTTAAATGGCTGCAGGGTTGCAAGCATGCAGCCATGGGCAGCACTTTAAAATAAGGTGCCAGGACCCAGGAGCCAAGGAGGAAAAGCAGTAGGTGGGACATGCCACCACCGTCTTCCCCTCCACCCTGGGTCACACCAATAGGAAGGAGAATAAAGGGACATCTTTTTCATGCTTTCATTTCTAGATGAGTAACAGATCATCTTTGGCCTGTACTCCTCTGGAGTACATTCCAAAACACTGGGACTCCTTTTACCCTGAGATATGAAGAAAAGTGGATTTTTTTTTTCCACAAAGGTGTGGCCTTCTTACCCACTTGAAACAGCCTGACCTGTGGAAAGGACCTTTAATTTAAATATTATCCAACAATTAGATATTTTCTCCAGGTGGGAGGGAAAATGGCCCAAGGTCCATTATATACAGGATTTCTTTGCCCTGTGAGAAAACCCAGACCTTTGCAAGCATTGCACAATTCACCCAGTCCTTCTAGCAATCATATCAGGAAGGCCCAAAGGGAATGATTCCCCAAGACTAGAAAAGCAACTTCCAGGGTATATTAGTCTTTTTTCACACTGCTGATAAAGACATAGCCAAGATTAGGCAATTTACAAAAGAAAGAGGTTTAATTGGACTCACAGCTTCATGTGGCTTGGGAGACCTCACAATCCTGGTGGAAGGCAAGGAGGAGCAAGTCACATCTTACATGGATGGTATCAGGCAAAGAGAAGAAGTTATGCATGGAAATTCCTCTTTTTAAAACTATCAGATCTCATGACCCTTATTCACTATCACAAGAACAGCACAGGAAAGACCTGCCCCCATGATTCAATTACCTCTCACCAGGTCCCTCCCACAATATGTGGGAATTCAAGATGAGATTTGGGTGGGGACACAGCCAAACCATATAATTCCACTGCTGGTCCCTCCCAAATCTCATGTCCTAACATTTCAAAACCAGTGATGCCTTCCCAACAGTCTCCCAGAGTCTTAACTCATTTTAACATTAACTCAAAAGTACAAGTCTAAAGTCTGAAGTCTCATCCAAAACAAGGCAAGTCCCTTCTGCCTATGAGCCTGTAAAATTGAAAGCAAGTTAATTACCTCCTAGATACAATGGGGGTAGAGGCATTGCATAAATACAGTCATTCCAAATGGGAAACATTGGCCAAAAAAAATGGGCTTCAGGCCCCATGGAAGTCTGAAATCCAGTGGGGCAGTCAAATCTTAAAGCTCCAAAATGATCTCCTTTGACTCCATGTCTCACATCCAGGTCACACTGATGCAAGAAGTGGGTTCACAATGTCTGGTCAACTTCACCCATGTGGCTTTGCAGAGTAAAGTCTCCTTTCTGGCTGTTTTAATGGGCTGAAGTTGAGTGACTGTGAATTTTCCAGGTGCATGGTGCAAGCTGTTGGTGGATCTACCACTCTAGGGTCTGGAGGAAAGTAGACCTCTTCTCACAGCTCCACTAGGTGGTGCCCCAGTAGGGATTCTGTGTGTGGGCTCCAACCCTACATTATTCTTCTGCACTGCCCTAGCAGAGGTTCTCCATGACAGCTCCATCTCTGCAGCAAAATTCTGCCTGGACATCCAAGCATTTCCATACATTTTCTGAAATTTAGGTGGAGGTTCCCAAACCCCAGTTCTTGACTTCTGTGCACTGGCAGGCTCAACACAATGTGGAAGCTGACAAGGCTTGAGGTTTACACTCTGAAGCCACAGCTTGAGCTCCTTATTGGCCCCATTCAGTCATGACTGGAGTGGCCAGGAGGCAGGGCACCAGTCCCTAAGCTGGACACAGCATGGGGAACTGAAGCCCAGCCCAAAAAACCACTTTTTCTTTCTGGGACTCTGGACTTGTGTTGAGAAGCACTGCTGTGAAGACCTCTGAAATGCCCTAGAGACATTTTCCCCATTGTCTTGGGGATTAACTTTTGGCTCCTCATTACTTATGCAAATTTATGCAGCTGGATTGGATTTCTCCTCAGAAAATGGGATTTTCTTTTCTATTGCATTGTTAGGCTGCAAATTTTCTGAAGTTTTATGTTCTGTTTCCTTTTAAAACTGAATGCCTTTAACAGCACCCAAGTCACCTCTTGAATGCTTTGCTGCTTAGAAATTTCTTCTGCCAGGCAACTTAAATTATCTCTCTCAAGTTCAAAATTTCATAAATATCTAAGATAGGGGCAAAAAGATGCCAGTCTCTTTGCTAAAACATAACAAGAGTCACCTTTGTTCCAGTTCCCAACAAGTTTATCTCCATCTGAGACTACCTCAGCCTGGACCTTATTGTTCATATCACTATCAGCATTTTTGTTAAAGCCATTCAACAAGCCTCTGGAAGTTTCAAACTTTCCCACATTTTCCTGTCTTCTTCTGAGTCCTCCAAACTGTTCCAACCTCTGCCTGTTACTCAGTTTCAAAGTTACTTTCACATTTTGGGGTATATTTTCTATAGTGCCCCACTCTACTGGTACCAATTTACTGTGTTAGTTCGTTTTCACACTGCTGATAAAGACATAGTTGAGACTGGGAAGAAAAAGAGGCTTTAATGGAATTACAGTTCCATGTGGCTAGGGAGGCCTCATAATCATGGAAGAAGGCTAGGAGGAGCAACAGGCCAAAAAGGCTTGTGCAGGGAAACTCCCATTTTTAAAACCATCAGATCTCATGAGACTTATTCACCATCACAAGAACATCACAGGAAACACCTGACCCTATGATTCAATTACCTTTCACCAGGTCCCTCTCATAACACCTGGGAATTCAAGATGAGATTTGGGTGGGGACACAGCCAAACCATATCATGGAGGAATCATCTGCGGCAGCTATTGGGTGTTATAACCCTTCCAACCCCCTTACCTGGGGCAACCTCATACTGCACCACCAGCTCCTCCACCCCCACCATCTTCAAAATTCCCCATTTCCTCACCTTCACACTTATGCCTACAGGAAATGCCCAGCAGAGGTGATGTCATGAGGGTTCAAGCTGCCTTCTTATTGCAGGACCTTAGGCAAATAAAGGGAGACTTAGGCAGATTTTTTGTGACACTGTTAGGTATATAGAAGCTTTCCAAAACTTAACTCAGGTGTTTGACCTCTCATGGAGGGATGTTATGCTGCTCCTAAGCCAAACCCTAACCACAGCGAAAAGCAGGAAGCTCTGCAGGCAGCAGAGAAATTAGGAGATTAGCAGTATGTCTTCTATAGTAGGCCAAAAAGGAAAAGAGAGAATAGGGAAGGTGAAGAAATAGGAGAAAAACCATTCCCAATAAGAAGAGAGGCAATATGTCTTGACAACCCTAATTGGAACTTAAGTGACACCACAGATGAATGAAAAAGAAAACAGTTTCTAATGTGCATATTGGAGGGCCTACAAAGAATTAGGACCAAAGATCTTAATTACTCTGAACTGTCCATGATAGACCAAAAGCCAGATGACAATCCCACAGCCTTTATGGAAAGACAGAGAGGCACTAATAAAACACACCTCCTTAATCCCCAATTCAGTTGATGCACAGCTCATCCTAAAGGACAAGTTTATTATACAGGAATCTTCTGATATTAGAACGAAACTACAGAGGCAGGTTATAGGATCAGATAGCACCTTGAAGAACCTCCTGAGGGTGGCCACCATCGTTTTTATCATAGGGACCAGGAGGAGGTCCAGGAGAAAGAGAAGAAGTGAAAGAGAAGAAAAGAGGCTCTAGTAAGTGCTTTGGAAACTTTCAAAGTCCAGGATCCCTGAGGTGCATCCATTAGTGGCTATCAGTGCAAGTCAGGGCACTTTAAGGAGTGCCCAGGCAGCAAGAAGAAACCACCATGACCCTGTCCAGAATGTGACAAGGATCACTGGAAATTGGATTGTCCCTTGAGATAAAGGTTGCTGGGTTCAGAACCAATCTCACTGGGCTGATGTGTCCTGGGGCTCAAACCTCTGGCTCCAGGAGCTCAAACTGCCACTACAGCACAGGAGCACCAGGTGATTCTGGAAATTGAAGGAAGAAAAGTACACCTCCTTCTGGACACTAGAGCAAGCCTCTCTCTTCTCCTTTCTAATCCAGGCTTCCCATCTTCCCATAACTGTGAGGGGCATCTCAGAAAAAACTCTAATCTATATTTTTTCTCAACCCCTTAGTTGCAGTTGGGAGGAACCTATTATTTACACACGACTTTTCAATCAGACCTGAAAGTCCCACTCCTTTATTAGGTAGAGACATTTTGGTTCACATGGGTGCCACTATCCTTATAGCTCCAGGACAAACTCTTTGTCTCCCCCTGGTGGAAGCTAATATCAATCCAGAAGTGTGAGCAACCCAAGGAAGAGTAGGTTGAGCAGTAATCGCGAGTTCAGTCCAGATCCATCTTAAGGATCCCATTTATTTTCCCAACTGAAGATAATACCCCCTAAAGCCAGAGGCTAGGAAAGGGCTAGAAGCCATTATTAATAACCTGAAGATGCAGGACCTTTTCAAACACTGTAACGCCCCTGCAACACCCCAATATTAGGAAGGCAAAATCCCAATGAGGAATGGAGACTACTTCAGGCCTCTGCCTCATTCATGAGGTGGTAGTCCCAATTTATCCAGTAGTACCTAATCCCTATACCGTGCTGACCCAAATACTTGAGGGAACTAAATGATTTCCAGTCCTAGATTTAAAAAAGGCCTTTTTCTATATACCATCACATCCTGACTCAATACCTGCTTGTCTTTGAAGATCCCTCTGACCAAATTGCCCAGTTAACATGGACAGTGCTGCTTAGGTATTTTGAGATAATCCTCTTTTGTTTAGACAGGCTCTATCAAAAGACCTCTCTGAGGTTTTCCATCCTCAGTTCAGGGTCTTGCAACATGTAGATGATATACCGCTCTGTGCCCCAACTGAAGAAGCTTCTAAGAAAATCACTGAAGTTCTTCTTAATTTATTAGCTGACAGAGGATATAAGGTTTCAAAATCTAAGGCCCAGCTTTGAAAAATCTCAGTGAAGTACTTGTGTGTAGTGCTGTCTGAAGGGACCAGAGCATTAGGGGAAGAAAGGATTAAGCCTTATTTATTCCTTTTCCCTCCTCAAAACCCTAAAGCAATTAAGAAGATTTTTGGGCATTATAGGATTTTGCAGGCTATGGATACCTGGGTATGGTGAGATAGCTTGTCCTCTATATCACCTCATAAAAGAAACTCAAGTGGCTAAAACTCATCTCTTAAACTGGGAACCCAAAGCTCAAAAGGCCTGTAACCAGTTACAACAAGGCTTGCTTAAGGCACCTGTCCTCAGTCTTTTCATAGGGCCTTCATTCTGTATGTATCAGAAAGGAAGGGAATGGCCCTGGGAGTTTTAATGCATGCCTGAGGACCAGCTCAACAGCCAGAGGTTTATCTGAGTGAGGAATTTAATTTGGTGGCTAAAGGATAGCCAGCATGCCTCTGAGATATTGCCATGGTGGCCCTACTGGTCCCAGAAGCCTCCAAATTAACCCTGGGAAAGGATTTCACTGTTTACACCCCACATAATGTGGCAGGATTACTGTCCTCCAGGGGAACCTTTGGCTAACAGATAGCCAGCTCCTTAAATATCAAGCTGTCTTGTTAGAGAGTTCCACCATCCAGGTAAAAACTTGCTCTTGCCTAAACCCAGCCACTTTTCTCCCTGAGGAAACAGGGGAATCTGAGCATGACTTGAACAAGTTGTGGTACAGACCTATGCAGCCAGGGAGGATCTCAGAGAAACTTTCCTAGAAAATCCAGACTGAACCTTCTTTATAGATGGAAACTCCTTTGTGGAGCATGGAGTTCATAGGGTGGGATATGCAACAATCACTCTGAATTATGTTATTGAAAGTGCGTCTCTTGCTTCAGGCCTAAGCACTAAACTAGTTGAACTGATAGCCCTTACAAGAGCATTTGAATTAAGCAAGGGAAAGGTAGTTAACATTTACACTGACATCAAGTGTGCTTTCTTATTTCTCCATGCTCATGCTGCCATTCGGAAGGAAGGACACTTTTGTACTGCCAATAGATCTTCCATAAAATACCAACAGGAAATTAACAGTTTTCCTTCCACGAGAGTTTACAGTGATGCATTGTAAGGGACATAAGAAAGGAGTAGATATAATAGCCACTGGAAACATGTTAGCTGATCAGGCAGCCAAGTCAGCAGCAAGGAAGCCTCAGGATATCAGCACACTTCAAGACCCTTTAATCTGGGAAGGCTTCATAATAAATTAAACCTCAGTACTGCCCTGGAAAAAATGGAATGGGGCACTTCATTAGGGTACACTCTCCAGTCCTCAGAATGACTACAATCAGAGGATGGCAAGGTCCACTTGCCAGCCCTGTCAGCCCCCAGCCAATGGAAAATCCTTAAACTCCTTCACCAAGCTTTTCACTTGGGAAAGGACAAAATTGATCAGTGTGTCCAGAGATTGTTTCCAGGAAAGAGCTTATTAAGAACAGTCAAACAGGATGTTAATGGTTGTGAAGTCTGTCTGAAAAATAATTCCCTTGACAGATGGCTCCTTCCTTCTCAAACCAAAAGGATGGGAAACTACCCAGGGGAGTGCTGGCAAATAGACTTCACCCACATGCCAAAATGAAAGGCATCCAATACCTCCTGGTATTGGTAGATATTTCCACTAACTAGGTAGAAGCACTTCCATACCATAGAGAAAAATCCTCTGAGGTAATACAAGTGTTAATTAATGAAATTATTCCCTGTTCTGTCTACTTAAGTACCTCCAAGTGACAACAGCACCTCATTTAAGGCAGCAGTCATACAGGGCATCTCAAAGACACTAGACATACAGTATAATCTCTATTGTGCTTGGAGACCTCAGTCCTCAGGAAAGTTAGAGAAGACAAGTGATATCATCAAAAGACACCTCGGGAAACTGTCCCATGAAACCTACCTTCATTGGGTCACTATTCTTCCCATGGCTTTACTGTGAAAATTAACTCAACTAGCAGAAGCCCAACCGCAAGAAATAGGACCACCTTTATTTAACCCAGAAGATTTGGTATTGGTAAAAGCTCTCCCTTCGCTTTCTACTTCCCTATGCCTAATCTAGGAAGGGCCCTGAATTGCTTTTCTTTCAGTCCCCTCAACAGTAAAAGTTACAGATATCAGCTCCTGGATACATCATACTGAAGTCAAAGCCTGGAAAGCTGAGAGAGCAACCCCTGACAACCTAAAGGAGTGTCCTGGATATTAATGTGAAGAAATAGGAGATTTCAAGCTGAAAATCATAAAAGATAAGTAAAGGTGTAAGGGCTACTCATCCTACTTAGTTCCATGTTTACCTTACCACATATATTTAGTCATTTCTCCTTTTCCTCATGAGAGTCACCGCCAGGTATTAAAACATTTTTTCATACATACTTGCAGGGAGATTTTTAATTATTAATGGAATTGCATTTGTAACTTCATACACACCCAAAGGGAAATGCTATGTCTTGGTGAGTAAAATTTTAAATGTAATTTATCTACTACACCACACTTTCAGAAACTGCTATACTCACTCTACTATTTGCAGTGGGACTATATACTGTAGCACCTTCTAACTGGAAAATCAGACAGTTTCTATTGCTGTAGTATTTTGCTTAATTATTATCGTTATAGCAGAGATAATAGTTACCAACAAAAAGGAAGCATGAAAGTTTTACTATCACTGAGTCTGCTAGAATTTTTTATTGAGTTTGGTCACACCCTAGCTATGCAAAGAAGGTTAAAAAGAAAAGAGATTTTATATAAGAAATGATCTTTTAGGGTAAATTCTTGTCCTAAAGAGAATAACTGGTTGTTTAAAAAGAGGCATGTTTAGGACAAGTGAGAAAGTTGAAGCATTTTCTAGATGGTCTGTGCAAGTCTTGAAAGAATTAATAATTGCAGGAGAGATTTAGCCAAGGTTAACACTAAAGTTACTTTAGCCACAAAATAACATATTTCTCCCAATCATATCACAAATTATAAAAGATAACCTAGACTTAAAATTATTCCCTAATGGCAAGTCAATGGGGGAATATATGTTTTTCTCAAAAAAATTGTTGCTTTCCTATCAAACTCTCAATTGGGAGAGAAGCCCACACTTTCAGAGCAGTGAGAGGGAGCATGGCTGCAATCATGAGGAAATAGAGAAGCCATGTGGCCAAGCAAGAATCTGCTTACTGATCATCACACTTAAGTTGCACCAAGGGGTCACAGCCCAAAACTTCAATACCAAAAATACTTTGATAAAATAACCCCTATGAAACCAAGGACAAATTTTCAGCTGCAAATAAGACCCTGCACAAACCCTTGGCCCTGTTAAAACATTCAGAAAAGAAGTCTACTGACTGTGCTCAGTTTACACTGCAGTTAAAGGAATACCAGCCCACACAGATGAGAAAGAACCAGTGCAAAAACTCCAGAAATTCAAAAAGCCAGACTGTCTTTTTTCTCCAAATAACCACACTAATTCCCAGCAAGGGTTCTTAACCAGGCTGAAATGGCTGAAATGACATATATAGAATTTATAGTATGGATAGGAATAAAGATCATTGAGATTCAGGATAACCCAATCCAAAGAATATAAGGATTACAATAAAATAATACAGAAACTGATGGACAAAATATCCACTATAAAAAAAAAAAAAGAACCAACATGACCTGATAGAGCTGAACTAAACACACAAAAATTTCATGATGCAATCATAAGTATTAACAGGAAGTATAAGGGAGCGTCTGTGGTCCTGAGATTTTTTTTCTTGGCATGTTGGTTGGCTAAACAGACATATTCACTTTGTAATAATTCATTGAGCTATATATTTAGGACATGTGCAACAATCTCTATGTATATTATTCTTCAATGGAAATTGCTATTTAAAAATAAACAACTTGACAGGGGGTGGAGCCAAGATGTCCAAATAGAAGCAGTGTCAGTCAGAGGCTCCCAACCAGAGGAACAAAAACAGCATGAGAATCTTGCATCTGCAACCAAGGCATCCAAGTTCTATCATCAGAATTGACTAAGCAGTTGACATGACCCATAGAGAGCCAGGAAAAGCAGGGTGGTGGGTTGCCCCACCTGAGAGCTACATGGGGCAAGGGGAACTCCCACTCCCAACCAAGGGAAGTGGTTAGTGAGCAAGCTACCAAGCCTGTGAAACAGTGCTTTTTCCATTGGTCTGTATAACCCACAGTTCAGAAGACCCCACTTTTGATCCCACACTACTAGGGCCTTGGGTCTCAACCACAGAGCTACACAGATTCTCAACAGCAACTCAGCTGGAACCTGCCTAAGATTACCAAGTTCCCAGAAGGAGGGGCAGCCATCATCACTACAGCTGCCTATTGTCTAATACATTTGAGCTCCCTCGGGGAGGGGTGGCAGCCATCACTGCAACTGCTGACTGTCTAAGAAAACTGAGTTCCCTGGGGAAGACATGGCAGCCATAACTGTGGCTGCTAGCTGCCTAAGACACTGAACTCCTTGGGGGGAATTGCAGCAGCCATCACCATAGCTCAGGCCATGTTTTTTTCCTGCTGGAGCTGGGGAGACTGAATGCCTTGGCTCCAAAAAAGTATTTCCTCACAATGAAGCACACCAGCTGTGGAAAATCTTAGCCAGACTGCCTTTTTGGCTGGACCCTGACCCATCCCTCCTCAGTGGGCAGGGCTTCCCTGCAGGAACTCCAGCAACTAAAGCCAGGGACTTAGGGACATAGCTCTGATATCCCTGGGCCTGAGTCTCTAAAAGGAGTGGTGGCTATGGTTTCCACAGACCAGTATACTTACTATTTCCCCCTCCTAGCTCTGAAGAATCTGCATGAGATGAGAAGGAATCAGCCCAGATGAGTGGGTTTCCCCATAGCACAGCACACCCACTCCACCAAGGGACAACCAAAGTGCTTCATTAAACAGGTCCTGGTTCCCACTCACCCCAACTGGGTGAACCCCACAACGGGGATCATCAGACACCCTATACAGGAGTGTGCCTACTGACATCAGGTTGGTGCCCCTTGAGGTCAGACATACCAGAGGAAGGAGCAGGCACCCATCTTTGCCATTCTCCAGCCTCCTTGTGTTACATCACCAGGTACTGGAGAGACCCAGAGGAATATGACAGGAAATGAACCCCTAGCAAACTGCTTCAGCCTTACAGAAAAGGGACCTAACTATTGAAAGAAAGACAAACAGAAAGCAACAATAACAGCATCAACAAAAAAGTCCCCACAAAAACCTCATCCAAAGGTCAACAGCCTCAAAGATCAAAGCTAGACAAACACATGAAAATGAGAAAGAATCAATGAAAAAATGGCAAAAACTCAAAAGGCCAGAGTGCCTCTTCTCCAAATGATTGAAACACCTCTCCAGCAAAGGCACAGATCTGGATGGAGATTGAGATGGACAAATTAACAGAAGTAGGCTTTAGAAGGTGTGTAGTAACAAACTTTGCTGAGGTAAAGGAGCATGTTCTAAGCCAATGCAAAGAAGCTAAGAACCACAATAAAAGGTTATAGGAGCTGTTAATGATAATAACCAGTTTAGAGAGGAAGA
Organism: Macaca mulatta; assembly: GCF_049350105.2. Lineage (NCBI taxonomy): Eukaryota > Metazoa > Chordata > Mammalia > Primates > Cercopithecidae > Macaca > Macaca mulatta. The sequence goes on along the minus strand of NC_133414.1, from coordinate 106,998,809 downwards.
TAAATGAGCTGATGGAGCTGAAAAATAAAGCACAAGAACTTCATAATGCAAAAACAAGTATCAATAGCTGAATTGATCAAATGGAAGAAAGAATATCAGAGCTTGAAGACTATCTTGATGAATTAAGGCAGACAGATAAGATTATAGAAAAAAGAATGAAAAGGAATGAACAAAACCTCCAAGAACTATGGGACTATGTAAAAAGACTGAACCTACAACAGATTGGAATACCTAAAAGAGATGGGGAGAATGGAACCAAGTTAAAAAACACACTTCAGGATATCATCCAAGAGAACCTCCCCAACCTAGCAAGAGAGGTAAACATTCAAATTCAGGAAATACAGGGGACCACAGTAAGATACTCCATGAGAAATCAGCCCCAAGATACATAATTACCAGATTCTCCAAGATTGAAATGAATGAAAAAATGTTAAGTGCAGCCAGAGAGAAAGCCCAGGTCACCTACAAAGGAAAGCCCATCAGACTAATAGTGGGCATCTCAGCAGAAACCCCACAAACCAGAAGAGAGTGGGGGCCAATATGCAACATTCTTAAATAAAAGAATTTTCAACCCAGAATATCATATCCAGTCAAACTAAGCTTTATAAGCAAAGGAGAAATAAAATCCTCTTCAGACAGCAAATGCTGAGGAAATTCATCACCACCAAGCCTACCTTGCAAGAGCTCCTGAAGTAAGCACTAAACATGGAAAGAAAAAAACCGGTCAGCCACTGCAAAAACACACTGAAATACAAAGACCAATTACACTATAAAGAAACTGCATTAACTAGTGTGCAAAATAACCAGCTAGAATAATGATGACAGGATCAAACTCACACATAACAATATTAACCTTAAATGTAAATGGGGTAAATGCCCCAATTAAAAGACACAGACTGGCAAACTGGAAAAAGAATCGAGACTCATTGGTGTGCTGTATTCAAGAGACCCATCTCACATGCAAAAACACATACAGGCTCAAAATAAAAAGATGGAGAAAAATTTACAAAGCAAATGGAAAGCAGGAAAAAAGCAGGGGTTGTAATCCTAGTTTCTGACAAAACAGACTTTAAACCAATGAAGAGAAAAATACAAAGAAGGGCATTACATAATCGTAAATGGATTAATTAAACAAGAAAAGATAATTATCCTAAATATATATGCACCCAATACAGGAGCAACCGGATTCACAAAACAAGTTCTTAGAGACCCACAAAGAGGCTTAGATTCCCACACAATAAAAGTGGGAGACTTTAATTCCCCACTGTCAATATTAGACATATTGAGACAGAAAATTAACAAGGATATTTAGGACTTGAACTGAGCTCTGGATCAAGTGGGCCTGATAGGTATCTACAGAACTCTCCACCCCAAAACAACAGAATATACATTGTTCTCAGTGTCACATGGCACTTACTCTAAAATTGATCATATAATTGAAGTAAAACACTCCTCAGCAAATGCAAAAGAACTGAAATTCTAACAGTTTCTCAGACCACAGTGCAACCAAATTAGTACTCAAGACCACACAACTACATGTAAATTGAACAACTTAATCCTCCATGACTCAGTCCAAAATCTCCTTAAGCTGATAAGCAACTTCAGCAAAGTTCATTATACAAAATCAATGTGCAAAAATCAAAAGCATTCTCATACACCAACAGTAGACAAGCAGAGAGCCAAATCATGAATGAACTCCCATTCACAATTACTACAAAGAGAATAAAATACCTAAGAATAGAGCTAACAGGGTATACGAAATGCCTCTTCAAGGAGAACTACAAACCACTGCTTGAGGAAATAAGATAGAAAGAAACAGAAAAACATTTCATTTTCATGGATAGAAAGAATCAATGTCATGAAAATGTTCATACTGTTCACAATGATTTATAGATTTAATGCTATTCCCATCAAACTATTATTGACATTCTTCACAAAATTAGAAAAATCTAATTTAAAATACATATGGAACCAAAAAAGAGCCTGTATAACCAAGACAATCCTAAACAAAAAGAACAAAGCTGAAGGCATCACACACTACCTGACTTCAAACTACATTACAAGCCTATAGTAACCAAAATAGCATGGCACTGGTACTAAAACAGACATATAGACCAATGTAACAGAATAGAGATCTTAGAAATAAGACCACACATCTACAACCATCTGATCTTCAACAAACCTGATGAAAGCAAGCAATGGGAAAAGCATTCCATATTTAATAAATGGTGCTGAGAGAACTGGCTAGCCATATGCAGAAAATTGAAATTGGATTCCTTTTTTACACCCTATACAAAAATTAACTCAAGATGGATTAAAGACTTAAATGTAAAACTCAAAACTTCAAAAACACTAGAAAAAAATTTAGGTAACACCATTTAGGACATATGTATGGAGAAATATTTTATAATGAAATCACCAAAAGCAATTGCAACAAAAGTAAAAATTGACAAAGGGAATCTAATTAAAGTAAAGAGCTTCTGCACAGCAAAAGGCAACCTACAGAATGGGAGAAAAATTTTGCAATATACTCAACTGGCAAAGGTCTAATATCCAGAATTTACAAGGAACTTAAACAAATTTACAAGAAAAAAAATAACCCCATGAAAAAGCAGTCAAAGGACATAAACAGACACTTCCTAAAAGAAGACATTTATACAACCAACAAACATGTGAAAAAAGGTTCAACACTAGTGATCATTAGAGAAATACAAATCAAAACCACAATGAGATACCACCTCATGCCACTCATATCAATTCAAGAAACAACAGATGCTAGTGAGGCTGTGGAAAAATACACTGTTGACGGAAAGGTAATTTAGTTCAACTATTGTGGAAGACAGTGTGGTAATTCCTTAAGGAGCTACAACCACAAGTACTATTTGACCCAGCAATCCCATTACTGGGCACATACCCGAAGGAATATAAATCATTCTATTATAAAAATATATGCACACATATGTTTAATGCAGCACTATTCACAATAGCAAAAACATGGAATCAACCCAAATGCCCATCAATGATAGGGTGGATAAATAAAATGTGGTACATATATATCATGGAATACTAGGCAACCACAAAAAGCAAAGAGATCATGTCCTTTACAGGGACATGCATGAAGCTGGAAGCCATTAACCTCAGCATACTAACACAGGAACAGAAAAACAAATACACATGTTCTCACTCATAAGTGGGAGGTGAAAAATGTGAACATGTGGACACAGAAAAGTGAACAACACACACTGAAGCCTGTCAGGGGCGGTGGGGAGAGGGAGAGCATCAGAATAAAACTAACGCATGTGGGGCTTAATACATAGGTTATGGGTTGATAGATGCAGTAAACTACTATGGCACATGTTTACCCATATGTAACACACCTGTACATTCTGCACATGTATCCTGGAACTTAAAAAAAAATTTAAACAAAGCAACAAACAACTCTTGTCAAGCAAGGCTGATGATTCTTTTTGTGGAGCACTTTGTGCTAATGACATCTTGTCCATTCATTTAGGCAGTGATGGAAAATCTTATTGATGTGAAAAGTCACTGAACAGGGAATTGGAAACCTGGATTTGAAAACAATGTCTTATTCTCATTCATAGGTAACACTTCGCCTCACTGAGACATGCATTCCTTACTCCTAAAGATAAAGTAGGGAATTAGAAGAGTGGGTCACTGAGGTTCCTTCTATCTCCAGTTACCTGTAATTCTCTCATTTTATAAAATGATACAGGCGGGAGTCTTATGATAGGAAGGAGGAGGAGAGTAGACACCTGCATCTCTTAGGGAAAAAAGCTGATGATCTAAAGAGAGCCAGTTTTCATTTTAACCATAATAAAGGAGTGTGTTTCTTTCAGAATTTAGAGCAATGTGAATCAGGCATCAAATTGCTGCTTATCTTTGTTCTAGTATAAAAGTTCACCAAGACCTGGGTTCATGCAAGTTCAAAAAGTTACCAAATCAAACTTTCTTCACCCCGTTTTTAATCAACTGGTACTGCAATGATTAACTCAATGTTTATTTTGAAACTTGCTGTTTAGAGGAAATAATGAAACAGTGTATCACAGTACTCTGTCATGAATGTTGAACTGAACAATTTACTTAGAGAGAAGCTTTTGAGGTGCAAAGGTTATGGGTACTAGCCTCTGCTCTACAACTTGCAGACACCATGTTCCTGGCTAAGATGATAAGTCCCTGAGTCTTGATTTCCTCTTCTTTAAAATGGGGATGATTTTACCATAGGTGAAGGTAATTGAGAGAATCAGAAGTGAAATAATGAGTGTGAACATTCTCTGTGAGTTATCAGAGTCCTTAAAACATGAGGGTTAAACGTTGTGTAACTGGAGTCTTGACAAAAACTTAAATTTTCCTTATAAAACAGCTTAGAAATAATTATACTGACCAATTTAAAATAAATATGATAATATCTCTACAGGACATACCTTTGCACAAGCATTGCCATTAGTTATCTAGCAATGTATATAATCCTAATGATATATAGCTCCTTATGCTCACTGAATTCCATCTCCCATTCAGGTTTGCATATTGTGTTCCTTATGTGCCATAAGTTTGTTTAATACAGTCTCCTCCAAGAATAGACCACATGTTATGTACCAAAACAAGCCTTAAAATGTTGTCAAAAAATTGAAAAAATAAGCCTCTTCTCTGACCACAATGGAACAAAACTAGAAATTAATAACAAGAGGAATTTAGAAAATTATACAAATAGATGTGTAAATTAAACAATATGCTCCCTAATGACCAGTGGGTCAATGAGCAAATTAAGGAGGAAATTCAACAATTTTTGAAGGAAATGTTAATGGAAACACATTATACAGAAACCTATGGGATAGAGTAAAAGCAGTACTAAGAGGAAAGTTTGTAGCTATTAAGCACCTACATCAAAAAAGAGAAAAAACTTGAAATAAACAATCTAACAACACATCTTAAAGAACTAAAAAAGAGAAAACCAAACACAAAATTAATAGAAGAAAAGAAATGGTAAATATCAAGGCAGAAATAAATAAAATTAAATTTACAAAATTACAAAATTTACACATTTACAAAATTAATCAATGAAACAAAAAGTTGTTTTTTTTAAACTTAAACAAAATTGACAAACCTTTAACCAGATGAACAAAAAAAGAGAGATAAGATCCAAATAGATAAAGTCAGAAATGAAAAAGGAAACATTACAATTGATACTTAAGAAATTCAAGAGATCATTAGTGACTACTATGACCAATAAATTTAAAAATCTAAAAGAAATGGAAAAATTCCTAGATACAAACAACCTACCAAGATGGAATTAGGAGAAAATCCAAAACCTGAACAGATCAGTAACAGGTAATAAGATCAATGTCATGATAAAAAGTTTTCCCATAAAGAAAAGCTCAGGACCTGATGTCTTCACTGCTGAATATTACCAAACATTTAAAGATGAAGTAATACCAGTCCTACTCAAACTGTTCCAAAAAATAGAAGAAGAGGGAATACTTCCAAAGTCATTCTAGGAAGCCAGTATTATCTTGATACCAGAGCCAATCAAAGATTCATACAAAAAAAATCTACAGAGCAATATCACTGATAAACATTGATGCAAAAATCTTCAACAAAATCCTAGCAAACTGAATTCAACAGTACATTACAAATGTTGTCCATCATGATCAAGTCATTTATTCATGAGATGCAAAAATGGTTCAACATATGCAAATCAATCAGTGTAATACATTGTATCAACAGAATGAAGAATAAAAACAATATGATCATTTAATTGATGCTGAAAAGCATTTGATAAAATTTAACATCCCTTCATGATAAAGACTCTCAAAAAACCGGGAATAGGAGAAACATACCTCAACATAATAAAAAGCATATATGACAGACCCACGACTAGTACATACTGAATGGGAAAAGACAGAAAGCTTTTGTTCTAAGATCTGGAACAAGATGAGGATGCCCACTTTCCCCATAGTTAGTCAACATATTAGTGGAAGTCCTAGCTAGAGAAATCAGACAAAAGAAAAATATCAAAGGCATCCAAGTTGGAAAAAAAAGTCAAATTATTCTTGTTTGCAGATGATGCAATCTTATATTGGGAAAAACCAAAAGACACCACAAGAAAACTATTAGAACTGATAATCAAATTTAGTAAAGTTGCAGGATACAAAGTCAACATGTAAAATTTAGTGACATTTCTTTATGCTAACAGTAAACAATGTGAAAAAAATATATAGTAATCCCATTTATGAGAGCCATACAGAAAATTAAATAGCTAAGAATTAACAAAAGTACTGCATTGCTACAGTTTCAATGAAATTCCTGTAACAATACCAATGACAGTCTTCACAGAAACAGAAAAAAATTCTAAAATTTATATAGAACCATAAAACACCCAGAATAGTCAAAGCTATTCTAAGCAAAAATAACATTACCAGACTTCAAATTCTACTGCAGAGCTGTAGTAACCCAAACAGCATGGCACTGGTATAAAAACAGACACATAGGCCGGTCGCGGTGGCTCAAGCCTGTAATCCCAGCACTTTGGGAGGCCGAGACGGGCGAATCACGAGGTCAGGAGATCGAGACCATCCTGGCGAACATGGTGAAACCCCGTCTCTACTAAAAAGTACAAAAAAAAGCTAGCCGGGCGAGGTGGTGGGCGCCTGTAGTCCCAGCTACTTGGGAGGCTGAGGCAGGAGAATGGCGTGAACTCGGGAGGTGGAGCTTGCAGTGAGCCGAGATCTCGCCACTGCACTCCAGCCTGGGCGACAGAGCGAGACTCCGTCTCAAAAACAAAACAAAACAAAATAAAAAAACAAAAAAACAAAACAAAACAAAAAAAACCAGACACATAGACCAATGGAGCAGAACAGAGAACCCAGAAATAAATCCACGCTCCTACAGTAAATTGCTTTTTGACAAGACTGCCAAGAACATACATGGGGTGAAAGACAGTCTCCACAATAAGTGGTGCTCAGAAAACTGGATAGCCATACGCAAAAGATTGAAACCAGACCCCTATCTCTTGCCATATACAAAAATCAAATCAAAATAGATTAAATACTTAAATTTAAGACCTCAAATTATTAAACTACTACAAGAAAGCATTTGAGAAAATCTCCATGACATTTGTCTGGGCAAAGATTTCTTAAGCAATACCCCACAGGCACAGGCAACCAAAGCAAACATGGACAAATGGTATCACATCAAGTTAAAAATCTTTTGCACTGCAAAGAATACAATCAACAAACTGAAGAGACAACCCACAGAATGGGAGAAAATATTTGCAAGCTACTCATCTGGCAAGGGATTAATTACCAGAATGTACAAGAAGCTCAAACATCTCTATAGAAAAAAATCTAATAATCCCATCTAAAAATTTGCAAAATTTTGAATAGACATTTTTCAAAAGAAGAAATACAAATGGACAACAGGCATATGAAAAGGCGCTCAATGTCAATTATCATCACAGAAATGAAAATCAAAACTACAATGAGATATTACCTCATCCCAGTTAAAATGACTTACATCCAAAAGACAGGCAATAACAAATGCTGGTGAGAATGTGTACAAAAGGGCACCCAGGTACACTGTTGGTGAGAATGTAAATTAGTACAACCACTATGGAGAAAAGTTTAGAGGTTACTCAAGAAAAACAAAAATAGAGCTACCCTATGATCCAGGTATCCTTTTTCCCAAGAAAAAGGAAATCAGAATATTGAAGAGATAGCTGCACTCCCATTTTTGCTGCAGCACCGTTTATAGTATTCCAGATCTGGAAGTAACCTAAGTGTCCATCAACAGATGAATGGATAAAGAAAACATGGTATACACAATGAAGTACTTTTTAGCCATAAAATGAATGACATCCAGTCATTTGCAGCAACATGGATGAAAACTGGAGATCATTAGGTTAAGCAAAATAAACCAAGCACAGAAAGAAACATCACATATCATATATTTGTGACATCTAAAAATCAAATCAATTGAACTGATTGAACATAGACAGTAGAAGGATGGTTATCAGAGGCTGGGAAGGGTGGTGAGGGGCTCAAGGAAAGGTGGGTATAGTTTATGTGCACCAACAATAGAAAGAATAAATAAGAACTACTATTTGATAGAAGAGTAGGGTGACTATACTCAATAATAACTTAATTCTATATTTTAAAATAATGTAAAGAATGAAATCAGATTCTTTGTAACTGAAATGATAAATGCTTGGGGGATAGATACCCCATTCTTCATGATGTGCTTATTTCACATTGCATGGCTATTTCAAAACATCCCATGTACCCCATAAATACGTGCATCTACTATGTACCCACAGAATTTTCTAAATACTAAAACATTAAGTAAAAAATTAAAAAATTGAATTATATAAAAATAAACACAATAAAGTATGTAAACATTTTGCTTGTGTTAAAAGTTATTTTTTGGAAAAATAAAAGAACATCAATAATTCCTAAGCAGTACCAGTCCATGAGATTTTATTAATTTTTGTATCAAAATGGGACATGTAAAATGTTATTTCCTTGCCTATATTTTTGTGGCTTATTTATTAGTTCTGTACTTATTGGAGACATTGAGATGATCAATCCAGAAGTGTTTGACAAGCACCTATTGTGTATATGCATGTGGCCTAAGCTTCATGGAATAATTAAAAATTAAATTGTTAAATAATTAGAATATACTAATTACACTGTTTTTAGTTACTAATAATCTAAGAAAGACATAATGCATATGTCAGGTGAAATGGAAACACAAACAAGTTAAAAAATACAAATATAAATTGAATGTAGGCATAATCATATCACAGCATATGGAAGAGAAAGAAGGAGGGGTTAAACCTAGGAGGGCCTCCTGTAATCCCTGAGGTTTGATGTATATCTTTAAATTTTTGCATGAAACATAGGAGAGGGGATTTTGGATGAGTAGAATGGTGCTGTCAACTAAAGAAAAACACCTTGCTTTTAAAGAATTAAAGTTAATTTTATTCAGAGTCTTCCTGAGGACTGCAATCTAGGGTAGTCTTTCAGAGTTTCTGTTAAAATACTCTAAAGCAGTGAGTTAGTCAAGAGCTTATATACTGGTGGTGGAGATTCTGCATGTGCTCAGAAGTTACATCAAATGTGGTTAGAAGTTACTTTAGAGCAAAATTTCATCAAAGTTTCAATGTAAAGGTACATCTACTTATAAATTACAGATGCATTATTAATAAACCTGTCAGATATTATCTTAGGTACAGAAAAAGGCAAGGGGTATAATCATTAAACTTATATATTTTTAAAATGCCATAATTCAGGAAAGATTCGTGGAGACCTGTACTGTATCCTGCTTATAGCCTTCAAGTTATTCTCCCTGAAAGCTGCACTCAGTCGCTGAGTCAGAGTTTTGTGAATTCATGCTGACAAGCAGAATGAACAAATGGATTCTTCATGACAAGGGCTGACTATGTGGCTGGCCAGAGCCATATGTTTGCCACTATTGTCTTGCAGTATGATGAGAGGTCCAGAGGTATTTGGTGGCAAAAAGATGGAGGAGAGAAACCTTAATTGAGTGGAAACAAAAATGAATTTGAATAGATATGGAATTGGGGATGTCTTTCAATAATCTGCAAGCCTGAATGTTGGCATGAAGAGTTTTTATTTGGTCAGGTATGCACCAGAAAAAGAGTTGAATGTGGATAATTATTAGAGAAAATTATACTAGGAGTTCTGTAGAATGATTTATACCATGAAAACAGAACTCAGGGACCAGATTATGAGATTGTTCCTCTCTTTGGCCTCTGTCTTCAAGGAAGTCTGGACTATGGAAATGCAGATTCTATAATAAAGTCTGGCTCTCCATTCCAAGATGGCCGAATAGCAACAGCTCTCGTCTGCAGCTCCCAGCATGAACAATGCAGAAGACAGGTGATTTCTGCATTTCCAGCTAAGGTACGTGGTTCATCTCATTGGGACTGGTTGGATAGTGGGTGCAGCCCATGGAGGGCAAGCTGAAGCAGGGCAGGGCATTGCCTCACCCAGGAAGCACAAGGTGTTAGGGGATTTCCCTTTCCTAGCCAAGGGAAGCCATGACAGACTGTACCTGGAAAAATGGGACACTCCCGCCCAAATACTGTGCTTTTCCCAAGGTCTTAGCAACCAGTAGACAAGGAGATTCTCTCCCATGGTTGGCTCAGCGGGTCCCATGCCCACGGAGCCTTGCTCACTGCTAGTGCAGCAGTCTGAGATCAAACTGTGAGGCAGCAGCCTGGCTCGGGGAGGGGTGTTTGCCATTGCAGAGGTTTGAGTAGGTAAACAAAGCAGCCAGGAAGCTTGAACTGGGCAGAGCTCACCACAGCTCAGCAACCCCACTGCCTCTATAGACTCCACCTCTGTGGACAGGGCATAGCTGAACAAAAGGCAGAAAACAACTTCTGCAGACTTAGACTTCTCTGTCTGACAGGTCTGAAGAGAGCAGCCACTCTCCTAGCACAGTGTTTGAGCTCTGAGAACAGACAGACTGCCTCCTCAAGTGGTTCCCTGACACCCGTGTAGCCTAACTGGGAGACACATCCCAATAGGGGCCACCTCATACATGTGGGTGTCCCTCTGGGACAAAGCTTCCAGAGGAAGAATCAGGCAGCAATATTTGCTGTTCTACAGCCTCTGCTGGTGATACCCAGGCAAACAGGGTCTGGAGTGGACCTCCAGCAAACTCCAATTGACCTACAGCTGAGGGACTTGACTGTTAGAAGGAAAACTAACAAACAGAAAGGAATAGCATCAACATTAACAAAAAGAATGTCTACACCAAAACCCCATCTGTAGGTCACCAACATCAAAGACCACAGGTAGATAAAACCACAAAGATGGGAAAAACCACAGCAGAAAAGCTGAAAATTTAAATTTTCAGCAAAAAAACCTGAAAAGTTAAAAACCAGACCACCTCTTCTCCTCTAAAGGATCACAGTTCCTCACCAGCAATGGAACAAAGCTGGATAGAGAATGCCTTTGATGAGTTGACAGAAGTAGGCTTCAGAAGGTCGAAAATAACAAACTTATCTGAGCTAAAGGAGCATGCTCAAACCCAACTCAAGGAAGCTAAAAGCCTTGAACAAAGGTTAGATGAATGGCTAACTAGAATAAACAGTGTAGAGAAGACCTTAAATGATTTGATAGAGATGAAAACCATGGCATGAAAACTTCATGATGCATGCACAAGTTTCAATAGCCAATTCGATCAAGTGGAAGAAAGGATATCAGTGACTGAAGATCAAATTAATGAAATAAAGCAAGAAGACAAGATTAGGGAAAAAAGAGTAAAAAGAAATGAACAGAGCCTCCAAGAAATATGGGACCATGTGAAAAGACCAAATCTATGTTTGATTCGTGTACCTGAAAGCGATGGGGAGAATGGAACCAAGTTGGAGGATACTCTTCAGGATATTATCCAGGAGAACTTGCCCAGTCTGGCAAGGCAGGCCAACATTCAAATTCAGGAAATACAGAGAACACCATAAAGATAATCCCTGAGAAGAGCAACCCCAAGATACATAATTGTCAGATTCACCAAGGTTGAAATAAGGAAAAAATATTAAGGGCAGCCAAAGAGAAAGGTCAGGTTACCCACAAAGGGAAGCCCATTAGACTAACAGTGGATCTCTGTGCAGAAACCCTACAAGTCAGAAGAGAGTGGGGCCAATATTCAACGTTCTTAAAGAACTTTCAGTACAGAACTTCATATCCAGTCAAATTAACCTTCATAAGTGAAGGAGAAATAAAATCCTTTACAGACAAACAAATGCTGAGAGATTTTGTCACCACCAGGCCTGCCTTACAAGAGCTCCTGAAGGAAGCACTAAACATGAAAAGAAACAAAACCCAGCACCGGCCACTGCAAAAACATGCCAAATTGTAAAGACCATTGAAGCTAGGAAGAAACTGCATCAATTAACAGGCAAAATAACTAGGAAACATTATAATGACAGGATCGAATTCACACATAACAATATTAACTTTAAATGTAAATGTGCTAAATGCCCCCAATTAAAAGACACAGACCGGCAAATTGGATAAAGAGTCAAGAACCATCAGTGTGTTGTATTCAGGAGACCCATCTCACATGCAAAGACACATAGACTCAAAATAAAGGGAGGGAGGGAGGAAGATCTACCAAGCAAATGGAAAGCAAAAAAAAAAAAAAAAAAAAAAAAAAGCAGGGTTGCATTCCTGGTCTCTGATAAAACAGATTTTAAACCAACAAAGATCAAAAGAGACAAAGAAGGGCATTACATAATGTTAAATGTATCAATGCAACAAGAAGAGTTAACTATTCTAAATATACATGCACCCAATACAGGAGCACCTAGATTCATAAAGGAAGTCCTTAGAGACCTACAAAGAGACTTAGACTCCCACACAATAATAATGGGAGACTTTAACATCCCACTGTCAGTATTAGACAGACTAATGAGACAGAAAGGTAACAAGGATATCTAGGGCTTGAAATCAACTCTGTACCAAGCAGACCTAATAGAAATCTATAGAACTTTCCACCCCAAATCAACAGAATATACATTCTTCTCAGCACCACATCATACTTATTCTAAAATTGACCACATAATTGGAATTAAAGCACTCCTCAGCCAATGGAAAAGGACAGAAATCACAACAAACTGTCTCTCAGACCACAGTGCAATCAAGTGAGAACTCAGAATTCAGAAACTCACTCAAAACCACACAACTACATGAAAGCTGAACAACCTATTCCTGAATGACTACTGGGTAAATAACGGAATGAAGGCAGATATAAAGATGTTCTTTGAAACCAAAGAGAACAAAGACACAATGTATCAGAATCTCTGGGACACATTTAAAGCAGTGTGTAGCAACAAATTTATAGCAGTAAATGCCCACAAAAGAAAGCAGGAAAGATCTAAAATCGACACCCTAACATCACAGTTGAAAGAACTAGAAAAGCAAGAGCAAACAAATTCAAAAGATAGCAGAAGGCAAGAAATAACTAAGATCAGAGCAGAACTGAAGGAGATAGAGACACAAAAAACCCTTCAAAAAATCAATAAATCCAGGAGCTGGTTTTTTGAAAAGATCAACAAAATTGATAGACTGCTAGCAAGACTAATAAAGAAGAAAAGAGAGAAGAATCAAATAGATGCAATAAAAAATGATAAAGGCAGTATCACCATGGATCCCACAGAAATACAAACTACCATCAGAGAATGCTATAAACACCTCTATGCAAATAAACTAGAAAATCTAGAAGAAATGGGTAAATTCCTGGACAGATGCAACCTTCCAATACTAAATCAGGAAGAAGTTGAATCTCTGTATAGACCAATAACAGACTCTGAAATTGAGGCAATAATTAATAGCCTACCAACCAAAAAAAAAAAAAAAAAAAAAAGTCCCAAACCAGAAGGATTCACAGCCAAATGCTACCGGAGGTACAAAGAGGAGCTGGTACAATTTCTTCTGAAACTATTCCAATCAATAGAAAAAGAAGGAATCCTTCCTAACTCATTTTATGAGGCCAGCATCGAGACACAACGAGAAAAGAGAATTTTAGACCAATAATCTGATGAACATTTATGCAAAAATCCTCAATAAAATACTGGCAAACCGAATACAGCAGCACATCCAAGTGTATCCACCACAATCAAGTTGGCTTCATCCCTGGGACGCAAATCAATAAATGTAATCCATCATGTAAACAGAACCAATGATAAAAACCACGTGATTATCTCAATAGATGCAGAAAAGGCCTTTGACAAAATTCAACAGCCCTTCATGCTAAAAACTCTGAATAAACTAGGTATTGATGGAACGTCTAACAAAATAATAAGAGCTATTTATGACAAATCCACAGCCAGTATCATAGTGAATGGGCAAAACTGGAAGCATTCCCTTTGAAAACTGGCACAAGACAAGGATGTCCTCTCTCACCACTCCTATTCAACATAGTGTTGGAAGTTCTGGCCAGGGCAATCAGGCAAGAGAAAGCAATAAAGTGTATTTGATTAGGAAAAGAAAAAGTCAAATTGTCTCTGTTTACAGATGACATGATTGTGTATTGAGAAAACCCCATCGTCTCAGACCAAAATCTTCTTAAGCTGATAAGCAACTTCAGCAAAGTCTCAGGATACAAAATCAATGTGCAAAAATCGCAAGCATTCCTATACACCAATAATAAACAAACAGAGAGCCAAATCATGAGTGAACTCCCATTCACAATGGCTACAAAGAGAATTAAATACCTAGGAATCCAACTTACAAGTCAAGATTTGGAATCAACCTAAGTGTCCATTAACAGGTGAATGGATAAAGAAAATGTGGCATATATATACAAAGAAGTTCTATTCAGCCATAAAAAAAAGAATGAGATCCAGTTATTTGCAACAACGTAGATGCAACTGGAGATCATTATGTTAAGTGAAATAAGCCAGACACAGAAAGACAAACATTGCATGTTTTCACTTATTTGTGGGTCCTAAAAATCAAAGAAATTTAACTCATTTTATACCCCCCATTCTCCCACTACCCTTCCCATCCTCTGGTAACTCTACTCTCTATTAAAGTTACTGTCTCATAGTTACAAGAGGCTGGGAAGGGTAGTGGGAGGGTGGGGGGTATTTGGGGTGCTTAATGAATGCAAAAAAATAGTTAAAATAAAAAAGACCTACTATTTGATAGAAAACTAAGGTGATTATAGTCATTAATAATTGAGTTGCACATTTTAAAATAACTAAGAGTATAATTGTACTGTAACTCAAAGGATAAATGCTTGAGGAGATGGATATACTATTCTTCGTGATGTGATTTTTACACACACACAAAAAAAAAAAAAAAAAAGAAAGAAAAAGAGGGAAGGGAAGGGAAAGGAAAGGAAGTGGGAGAGGATTGCTTAAACGCAGGAGGCAGAAGTTGCAGTGAGCCAAGATCTCGCCACTGCATTCCAGCCTGGGAGACAGAGCAAGATTCCCCTCTCCCACTTCCTTTCCTTTCCCTTCCCTTCCATCTTTTTCTTTTTTTGGGGGGGGAGGTTTACACATTACATGCCTGTATAAACACATCTCATGTACTCCATAAATAAGTACACCTGCTATGTACCCACAGAAATTAAAAATTAAAGAAAAATAAATTGCAAAATAAAGAGAGTCTCTCTACTGTAAACCTTACAAAAATAGTGTGAAATCCTTACTCCTATATTAGAACAGAATAGAAAACCCATAAATAAAGCCACATACCTATGGCCAACAGATCTTTGGCAAAGCTGACAAAGATATACACTGTGGAAAGGACATCCTATTCAATAAATGGTGCTGGGAAAATTAGCTTGCCATAAACAGAATGAAATTGGGCCCCTAATTCTCACTGCATATCAAAATTAACATAAAATGGATAAAAGACAAATGTGAGACCTAAAACCATAAAATTCATAGAAGAAAACCTAGGAAAAATTCTGACATTGGCCTAGGCAAATAATTCATAACTAAGACCTCTAAAACAAATGCAACAATAGCCTGTGACAATTGGAAATTTGCCCAGTTTTTAATGGGGTTATTTGTTTTGTCTTATTGACTTCTTTGAGTTCCTTATAAATTCTGGATATTAGCTCTTTTCTGAATACATAGTTTGCAAATATTTTATCCTATTCTGTAGGTTGTCTGTTTACTCTGTTATTTATTTCTTTGCTGTGCAGAAGCTTTTTAGTTTAATTAAGTCCCACTTGTCTTAAGATGTTTTTGCAAAAATAAGAATCTAGATGTAGATCTTACACTATTCACAAAAGTTAACTCCAAATTGTTTATAGAACTAAATGTGAAACACAAAACTATAAAATTCTGAGAAGATAATATAGGAGAAAATATAGAAGACTTTGGCAATGGTTTTTCAAATACAACAACAAGTGCACAATCCGTGAAAGAAACAATCAATTATCTGAACTTTGTTTAAACAACAAAGTTCTACTCTGTAAAAGACACTATCAAGGGAAGGAGAAGTCCATCTAAAAGAGGAATAATAGTTCCAAAAGATACAAGAATATATCTTTATAAGAATAAAACACTGTCATCCAAAATACTCAAAGAACTCTTAAAGCTCAACAATAAAAAACTGGACACCCTTAATAGAAACATGGGCAAAAGATTTGAACAGACACCCCACCAAAGAAGATAAACAGATGTCAAATAAGCATGAAAACTGTTCAACATTACACATAATTAGGGATCTGCAAACGAAGACAACAATGACACACACCTTTACAATAAGAACATCTAAGACATTGATAAAACCAAATGTTGGCAAGGATTTGAAGCAATGGGAACTATTAGTTATTGCTAGTATGAATGCAAAATGTTACAGACACTCTGGAAGAGAGTTTGGTGGCTTCTTACAAAACTAAAATATGCTTACCACGTGATCCAGCAGTTTTGCTCCTTGATATTTGCCAGATGAATTGAAAACATATGTCCACACAAAACTTACACATGGACATTTATAGCACCTTTATTCATTATTGCCAAAATTGGAAGCAACCAAGATATCCTTCACTAGATGAATAAACTGTGGTACATCAATACAAGGGAATATTATTATATTACTATTTGGTGGTAAGAAGAAATGAGCTTTCAAGCCATGAGAAGACACGGAGAAACCGTCTGCGTATTAGTAAGTGAAGGAAACCTGTCTGAAAAGGCTACATACTGTGTGATTCCAACTATATAACAATCTCTTATAGTAAAGGCAAAACTACGGCAACACTAAAGTGAACTATGGTTCAATTCTTACCAAGGACTTGCAGGGAAGGGAGAGAACAGGCAGAGCACAGAGGATTTTTAGGACAGCAAATCCATATTGTATGATGCTACGATGATGGATATATGGCATTGTACATCAGTCAAATTTATAGAATGTACAACACAAAGAGTAAAACCTATGTAAACTTTGAACTTTGGTTGATGATATGCCTTATTGTTGGTTCACTGACTGTAACTAATGAACCCTGCTGATTGGGGTTGTTGATTGTGGGAAAGACTATTTGTAGGTGCTGGGAAGGGGTTTGTGGGAACTGTTGCTGGGAGCCTAAAATTGCTATAAAAATAAGTTCTATTAATTTAAAAAACCCCGCTCTAATTCACAACTCTAACCAAGCTGAGGTTGGTGTTAATCTGTGACTGTGGAGGGCTTAATTAATGCTAATACACTCTTGATCATTTGGACTCAGGTGGGAATTCTATGAGATGGGGTATTTCACTGAACCACCAAGCAGGAAAACTGGGATTCTAATACAAAATCTTTTACTGGTGTATTGATAATGCTCTAACTCACTGAGTCGCCAATTGCTCATTCCTGACAAACAAAGCAAAATTAAATTAGTAGATCTCAGAGATCCTATCTGTCTTTAAATGATCTACATTGCTTTTATTCTATAAAGAGAAAGGTCAAGGTAGGAGCCTCAGCTCAAGAGAAGAAACAAGGAGCAAAGCAAGGACAACTGTCTCTCAAGGATAAAATTATTACACTAAAGAGAGAAAGTGAACTTATTTTATCCAAATAAACTAACTTATACCTATGTGAGTGAGGCAGTAAATTACTGCTTCCCTTTGCCCTGGATAAAGGGTTCACCAGGACCTGGACTCACTCACCTTTTAAAGGTTATAAAACCAAACACGTCTGACCTACATTTTACTCAACTGGTGCTAGAATTATTAACTAAATTAATGTTTATTTTGAAAGTCACTGATTAGATCAATCCACAAGTGTTGAATTTTAGTAAATCTTGGTGCCCCAGTTTAACTGAATGTTTTGCTTAAAAAGAAGGCAGCAAGATGCAGGGGTTATGGTTTCCAGCCCCGGCTTGGTCACTTGCATTCTGTGTGCCCTTAGCTAAAGTACTGAATCTCCATGGTCTAACTTTCTCCTCTCTAAACTGGGAATAATTTTACAGGGGGCAAAGATAATTGAGAGAATAAAAAGAGGTGTGATGAGTGTGAAAATTCTCTGTAAATTTGTCATAATGTCTGTAAACATAATCGATAAAACATTGTATAACTGGGTCTTAATATTTTCCTAATGAAAGAGCTGGAAATAACTGTACTAGTCAATTTAGAATAAAGGTAATCTTTTCAGATCATGCCTTTGTACATACACTTTGTCATTAGTGATCTAGGAATGTTCATAAATCCAGTTGAATTCAGATCTTCATGACCATTGACTATCAGTTCCCATTCAGGTCTGCACATTACAGTCGTTCTGTGCCCTGGGTCCATTCAATGATTTCCCTATGTTCCATCTTCTATTGAATCCACAACTATTGTTCTGTATATAATTTCTCTTCCTTGCTGTGTACGATTACATTCTATTATTTGTAACAATAACAAACCAAAAACAATAGAAGCAGCTATGTCTGGAGGTGACTGGGAGGTGGAGAAGCCATAGATTGTCAAGCCCTCTGCCATAAATTATGTGAGGTTGGCCCTTTCCTTAATAGCGCTGAACAACTTTCACTTGTGAGGTGATGCAGAGGGCAGAACTCTAATTTTTATTTCTTCTTTTGAGCATCTCTGGTCCTCTTATCCTTATAAACAAATAATGGACTTCTATTTAATGTGAAGCCTGTTGCTTTCTGAACAGAGTCAAGGTGGTGTATCTTCAGAGTAACTAATGTCTGGGGTTGTTTTGTTTTTCTAAAATTGTTCTTGAGCCAGCTCTGGTGCAAGTGGTAATGCACCCCAATGGGCATCAGAAGATCTCTGCTCAAATCCCGGTTTTACCAGTGATGAGCTGTGTGGCACTGACAGGTGTCCTGTTCTCCCAGAGTTTCTTCCCCCATTTGAAAAATAAAAAATGACAATCTCTACATTCCAGTCTCTTTTAATGGTGAATATACATTTATATATATCTAATATAATATTTAATAATAATATAAATATGTGTTTTTGTTATGTAAGAACGTATTAACACTCCCTGCTAATTCAGTGTGTCTCTTTGACATGTAAACAATCACCTATCATTACAATAATGTAATAATAACATAAATATTATTATGTAATAACATAAATACATATTTATGTATATCATTTATATACAATTCAATATATATATACATTTATTAGCTAATACTTTGATATATGTGCAGTCATTCAACATGTATGAGTTATATTCAGTATTTCATGTTTAGGCAGTTGTATTTTAAGTGAACTATACTAAATATTTGAAAGGCTTTTGTTATCAAGGGTTAAGTCTTCTATTTTTTGATATAGCATTACAATGTACATTTTTTATACACGACATACAGAATACACTGATTTCCCTCAAAGTCATAAATTCCCAACTGGTCATTAATCTGAGAATATTGAATTTTGAGTATATTGGAACATAGAATCATTTACTTCAGTATTTCTCCATCATCACAGCACATTGGAACAACCAGGAACTTTTAATTACCAATACCTGGGCTCCAATCCAATATAATTAAACCAGAATCTCCTAGATGGGCACTGCAAAGAAGGAGTAGGACAAACGAACATTTTATCTCTATCCATGGGCCAAAGTCCACACAGAAAAAAAGTATAAATTGGACCTAGGTGATTGCTTACTTTACATGTCAAACAGACACACACTGAATTAGCAGGGAGTGTTATAAAAGCCTTGGAGTGCAAGCTCTCAGCTGTATTAATAAGAAGAGAAGTCTTCAATGGATCCTTTTGTGGTCCTGGTGCTCTGTCTCTCCTTTGTGCTTCTCTTTTCACTCTGGAGACAGAGCTCTGGGAGAAGGAAACTCCCTCCTGGCCCCACTCCTCTTCCTATTATTGGAAATATGCTACAGATAGATGTTAAGGACATCTGCAAATCTTTCAGCAATGTAAGTATGCTTTATGTTCCTCCAGTCACTTGCAAAGGGTAAGTTATTTGACTGCTATTTTTAGACAAAATATATTCCTGGAAGCACTCTATTTTAATAGATCATTGTAAAGCAAAATAATCCCTCTGAACTTCTTTGATGTTTCTTTTGTCTTTCTAAGTCTGTCATTGTCAGAAATAGTAGAGTGAGTTGATGCATTTTGTGAATACAGAATCATTGGGGTCATTGTATGATAGAATCATTTAACACAATGTCAAAAGTTTGAAGTGCTGTTCACCTCTTTGCTTCAGAGTGTTTTGCTATGATTTTTGACTGAAGGTGAAGGGAAATATGTGTGATTAGAAATTTCATCCAATAAGTCCTCTACTGCAGTAGTCATGTGTTTTATTCAGAATCGTCATGAAAATTGAACTTCTCTGAAGATTCATTTGATGGCTGATATGACAGAAATATTTGTGGGTTCAGGACAAGCATACATGCATGAAAGAAAGAAGTAATCAGTCAGGGCCCAATTGGTGGTTAACATAATTCTTCTGGATTCTGAACAAAGTCACTGTCTGTGGTCAAGGTTGCTGGAGAATGGAAGAAATTCTTTTTTCAGGAGTTGCTGAATGTCCTGATTCTAACTTTGTGGTACTTCATCTTTCCGTATTGGTAATACCAGCAGTTACAAACTGGATTGGGCATCAGAATTGCCTAGGGTGACACTGATAATACAGATTTCTAGGGTTGATCACAGGACTGCTGAATCAGAATCCTCATGGTAAGAGCTTTACAGGTGACCCTGAAGTCCTTAACCGGGTATTGGCCTCAAGGTGGACATGGGGGAGTGATAAATTGTTCAAGCATCAGTTTAAATTAGCAGAGGTTCAAGTTTGGAACTTCTATATATTACCCGTGGGACTCTGAGAATGAATTTGGAATTCTCTGGCCTCAGTTTCTTCATTTTTAAAACAGGGCAAATGAATGTGCTCAATGTGTTGAAGTGAGGATGAACTGTGATTTGTGTACCAATTGCCTGGGTTATTGCACAGCATATCATAGGTCATCTATAAGTGGCAGCTATGACAATCACCATCACATTTATGTACAAAATTCAGAAATATTGAATCTATGTGTGGCAAATATAAACATTAAAAAATACAATGAAAATATCAGTCTGAATCATACGTAATATTTGGAGCAAATAGCGACTTATTTTGCTGCTATTTGCATTTCCTTTCCCAGTTCTCAAAAGTCTATGGTCCTGTGTTCACCGTGTATTTTGGCATGAATCCTGTAGTGGTGTTGCATGGATATGAGACAGTGAAGGAAGCCCTGATTGATAATGCAGAGGAGTTTTCTGGAAGAGGCATTTTGCCAATATCTGAAAGAATTACTAACGGACTTGGTAGGTGTGCATATACCTGTGTCAGCTTTGGTAACTGGGGTGAGGAAGATGGAAAACAGAGCCCTAAAAAGCTTCTCAGCAGAGCTTAGCCTATCTGCCTAGCTGCCCGGTGTTGCAGCACTTTCTTCCTTGGCTATGAATTCTCCCAGTTTCTGCCCCCCTTTTTTGTTAGGAATCATTTCCAGCAATGGAAAGAGATGGAAGGAGACCCGTCGTTTCTCTCTCACAACCTTGCGGAATTTTGGGATGGGGAAGAGGAGCATTGAGGACCGTGTTCAAGAGGAAGCCCGCTGCCTTGTGGAGGAGTTGAGAAAAACCAAGGGTGGGTGACTCTACTCTGCATCACTGACCTTAACAGTTAGCTGTCTTCACTAATGACATCCTTGGAAACATTTCAGGGGTGACCAGATCTTCATTGTGCATCCTGGTTGTCAGCCCTCAGGTGGTGGAGGGAGGTTTGAAGCACAGACAAGGGAAATTTTGTGTACCTGTGCTTTACCTGTATAAATGTGTTGGTTCATAGGGTATAGGAATCAAAGGTCATTTAATCCTATTTTCTGCTCAGTTTTTTTCCCTTGTTTTCAAATCAGAAATAATAAATAAGGGTCTTGAGTTCATTTTTTGAAAAGAGTTAAAGAAGAAGGTTTCCCCCATAGCATAAATCTGCATTACCTTCACCAGAACATTTCACCAGAGAACACTAGGAAAGTGGACATGGTGAAAATGACCTCATCACACCTTATGGAACATGAACCAAGTGACATGTGCTTTCATTTAATTAGAGTTTTTTCATATGGTCAGACTCACATGTCTGGGAATTCCTTCCAGGTCCATGCCTACAGCTCTGGCCAGTAATGACACTATGTATGGTTTCACTTTCTTAGGTATATCTCAGTACAGTTTTCATCAGTTGTTATTTCTCAGGAAACACGGTACTATTTGAAAACTGTCAGGATTAATTATTTCTTGTTAACCACTACTTACTGTAACAATTTATATATTTTGAGTAAATATAATCTACAGTATAACTCAGCAAAATACACAAATACTAATTTATAAATAATTTAACTAGATTTTAACTATTATGAAAAACTCTTTATCTTATCTTCCTTAAATGTAATTTGGCTATGTTTTCAGTTTTGTCATCTTTTTTCCACTGTATTGGATCTTAGCTTTGAAATTTGTGCGAATCATTTTTCTCCCACTGCCAATTTACTCACCTATGAAGTGCTTGTTATAATCAGTGTGATTATCAGCTGGGATATAAAATTACCTTTTTAAATTCACTCTCCCAAATGCAGTAAAAAAAAAAAAAACCTGGATATCAGATTGTACCTGAGAATCTCTCTCTCTCTCACACACACACACACACACACTCACCAAGGCTTCCTAAATTACCTTTCACCCCCTTGGCTAAAACAACTGTTTTTCTGAAACTTTAGAGCCCAGTAATGTTTAAAGGAGTCTGGCATAGAAGTTGCTAACTCAGCAGGTTTCCTGTTGTTCAATGTTCCAACTTTATTCAGAACCCTTTCCTTTTATGTCACTCTTATTTAGTACCTATCGATGTGAATCTGGGCACCCTTTCCATTTATGTTCACTAGTCACTTGGTTACAGCAATTTCATTTTAGAGATTCCTGTACCAAAAAAAAAAAAGCCTTTTTAATAATTTATTTACCTGTAAAATGACAGATTTGGCTTAACTTATGGTCAAATTTAAAACTTTATTAAAACATACTTATCTTGATAACTATACTGAATAATATCCCAGAATCCACAAGAGTAGTTTTGCCCAAATTAATTAAATTTGGAAGATGATTGAAAATGATAAACATTATTCCAAAGGAAGGACATTCATTTTTTACAAATTGAAAAAGAAATAAAAAGATTCCATTTATCAATTTATGTTTTGGTTAGCTTTACTGGGATTTAGATTTGAAATAAAAAGTTAACATTTTACTTATTTAGATAAACAAATCTGTTATACTTAATGCTCATTTATATTAGTTTTTCTTCTATGCCATATGGATGTACCTGCTTTTCACATTTGTTCCCTCAGACACATGCATTCACCCACAATCTCCCTAACTTTAATTCCTGTTGGTTCAGCACATTATACTTTCAGCTATTCACTGTATGTAAGACATTTCTAGGTCCCCAAATTTTCTCTTCCTATCTGTGTGTTTTATTGTCCAGAGGCTTTGCAGACAGACATGATTCTGCTCTAAAAACTTGAATTATTAGGATTTTGAAAAAGTCTTCTTTTTCCTTCCAAAATAAAAGATACCCTTGGGTTAAAAGAGTTTAAATAAAAGCAGTGGATGTGAATTACCACTTGTGAAATGACATTGCTTAGCTAGACTGGAATGCTCAACTCATATTTAAGGTAAAAGTAATATGTTTATTTCATGCATGCTGATTTTTTTTGGACACATGGGGAATTTGTAAGATATTGTTTAAAATTTCTAAATTTCCTTTATGTCTTAACAAATGCAGATCTTTTAAATGTTTATTTTTTAATAATATTTTAAAACATTTTTAAATCTTTAGCCTCACCCTGTGATCCCACTTTCATCCTGGGCTGTGCTCCCTGCAATGTGATCTGCTCCGTTGTTTTCCAGAAACGATTTGATTATAAAGATGAGAATTTTCTCACCCTGATGAAAAGATTCACTGTAAACTTCAGGATTCTGACCTCCCCATGGATCCAGGTAAGGCCAAGATTTTATCTTCCTGGGAAACTATTTATGCTATGTTTTCTGGTAAGTCCAAAGTTCTATATGAAGGGCATGTTTGACCACCACAGTACTGCTCAGAAATTTATGAAGTGAACATCTGGAAAAGATGACCAAGTCTTTTATTTTACACACAGAAAATGAATGCCCAAATACAGGGGTGGCTTTCAAGCCCAGTGACTTCCTGACCAGTGGTTTATCCACTAAATCCCAAAGACTGTTTCAATAAAGTGCTTTGGTGACAGCCCAAAAACATGTCCATATCACTCCATGGACATCCGGGCCCTTTCTGAAGGTTTCCATTACTCAGTAGGCTTATCCTCCAATCAATGCTTACTGACCTCTTCCTCACATTACTTGGCAGAAATATTCTAATTTAGGGAAAGACTATCTCCATCAAGGAGGGAGAATATTTGTGACCATAGAAGGTGCCAGGAAATACTGAATAGGGCAGGTGTGTTTGATGCTTCAGTTGAGATCCTGGCTGATGAGGCAGCTAGGTTAGGAATGACAAAAATGGTTGGTTTCATGGTGTATGAACCATAAACAAACATTCAAATTTTACCCTATGCTGAGTTGGCATGTCCTACACTCTGCCTAAATAATGATTGTGTGATCTTAGAGAAATCACTTAACTGCTCAGGTGCACAGCTGGGTTTTAAGGTATCTTTGAGCTGCTCGCACTTCTAAAATACTGATTCCATTTTTGAAGCTACTTGACAGAAATAAAAACAGTGGGTTCTAGCTTTGTGCTCTCTATCAGGTTGCCCAAACCCCCTTAACCTCTAGCGTCATGAACTAAATATAAATCATAGTAATTCATGCCATCTTATATTTCAAGGTGGTAGGGAAGACTTGGTTTAAAAATGAGAAAATTGATATTAAAATGTTTTTATACAATAAAATGATGTATGAGTGAAGAAAATAATTATCATCTTTGATTTCCTGTTCAAAATTTTCTCCCTCCAATCTTTAGGTACAGAAAATTGCTATACATGCACAATAAAAATTTCCCCATCAAAATGTACATAACATTTTATTCATATTTATAGCTATAATTTCAATCAGGCTTGGTGTAAGACACATATGTCTTATGACGTGTTTATATTTAATATTCTTTTCTCTTTTAGGTCTGCAATAATTTCCCTCTACTCATTGATTGTTTCCCAGGAACTCACAACAAATTGCTTAAAAATGTTGCTCTTACAAAAAGTTACATTAGGGAGAAAGTAAAAGAACACCAAGCAACA
Organism: Macaca mulatta; assembly: GCF_049350105.2. Classification (NCBI taxonomy): domain Eukaryota; kingdom Metazoa; phylum Chordata; class Mammalia; order Primates; family Cercopithecidae; genus Macaca; species Macaca mulatta. The sequence goes on along the minus strand of NC_133414.1, from coordinate 106,973,564 downwards.
CTGGATGTTAACAATCCTCGGGACTTTATCGATTGCTTCCTGATCAAAATGGAGCAGGTAAGATATTAGCAACAGATCAGTAATTTGATTTCTTGTCCATTTTGTGATTCATCGAATCCTTCTGTAATTTACTAAGGATGTTTAAATGATCAGGCCAGCAATGCTTGACAAGCACCTTAATTACGTATTGTATTTATGGGCCTGTACTAAACATCATGGAAAATATAAAATTGTCCAATAGCTAGAATGCATAGACTCTCTTCTTGAAATAAAAGTAATCTACGTGAGTAGAATAATATAGACACTGCAGTCAAATGGAAACAATTACAAATAAGTAGAAAATATAAAATATCCTACCATAAACTGAAGATGGATATCAATATTGCACACAGATTATGTGACAATGGAAAAGAATGGCTTATCATAAATGGGCTTCTTGCATGCCCTGCATATTGAAATAGCCCTTAAAATATTTGCAGTGTGGAACAGAAAAAAGGTTTCAGATGGACTGAGTAGATTGTGGAGAGGTATGTGATGGGAAAGAGTTGGTGGATGGAAGAGAGAAGGTTTAATTTGGTGTAACCTAAAATGAATTTGCACAAAGGAGTTGGAGGTTGATGTTTATTAGGTAACCTGTGAGCGTGAATCCTGTTTTCATTGCACTATTTATTGAATTGTCTTGACGACCTCATTATAAACCAGCTAAATATAAATGTGAGGATTTGTTTGTGGGCTCTCAATTCTACTCCATTGATCTGTCTGTCCTTATGACAGTAGTATCTCATTTTGAAGTCTTAATTACTGTAACTTTGTATCAAATTTTCAAATCAAAAAGTGTGGGTCCTCAAAGCTTTTTTCAAGACTATCTGGGCTTTTTTGGGTTTATTCAGTCTCAACATAAATTTAAGAATAAACTTGTCAATTTCTGCAAACAAGCCCATAGGGATTTTAACAGATTGCATTAAATGTATAGATTAATTCAAAAAATTATGACATTTTAAATATTGAGATGAAATTCATGTACCATTATCACCCAATTTAAAGTGTACACTTTAATGGTATGATTTCAATTACAATATTGTGCAACTGAGGTAAGAGGCGGGAATCAACTCCAGAAGTGGGACTTGGACACAGGACCAGATTGACGGCTAGCTAAAACAGGGCCAGGACGCCTTCAATCAGTCCCGCCCACCAGTGTGCCGTGTCAATTTACTATTCCCATGGCAACACCCAGGAGTTACCTCCCCTTTCCATGGCACCCAATGACCCAAAAGATAAGACCCCTTCCCTTCACAAACTGTCCATTAATATGCATGCAATTAAAAGTGGGTATAAAATGACTGCAAAACTGCTCTGAGTTCCTACTCTCTGCCTATACCATAGCCCTGCTCTGCAGTAGCCCTCACAGACCTGTACCACTGCCTGTTCAACAAAGCTGTTTTCTTCTACCTCTGAGCTACCTTTGAATTCTTTTCTGGGCAAAGCCAAGAACCCTCCCAGATTAAGCTCTACATTGGGACTCGCCTGCCCTACATCACAACTACCGTCTCTCTCTACTTTCAAAACTTTTTTATCACTCCACAGAAACATACTCTATCATTAAATAGTTACACCTCATTCCCCACTCCATCATGTAGTAAACATTAATCAACTATCTTTATGGATTTTCCTATAATGAATATAGCATTTAAAAGGACCCATGGCATACGTGACCTTTTTCCTGGCTTCTTTCACTTAGCATAATGATATGGAGGGTCAACTAAGTTTTAGCATGTGATAGTACTTTGTTTTTTTTGTGGTTGAATAATATTCCATTTTCATGTACACATACAACAATTTGCTTGTCATTCATCTGTTGATGATCATTTGTGTTATATAAATGATCTTTTGGCTCTTATAAATAATGTTGCTGTTAACATTTGTACACAAGTTTCTTCGTGAACATATTTTCAGTTTTCCAGGGTATAGTCCTAGGAATGTTATTTCTGGGTCATATGGTGATTTTATGTTTAACTTTTTGAGAAACAACTAAACATTTCTACAGTAAATGCACCATTTTAAAATCCCACTATCAATGTTTGAGGGTTCCTCTTTTCCATATTATAGCTAATATTTGTAGTTTTCTGTTTTTTTGTGTCAGCTCAAAGTGGTATTTCATTGTGGTGGTGGTTTTGACTTGACCAATGATATTAATCAGCTTTTTACCATTTTTACAAGATCTTTGGAGAAATGTTATTCAAGGCCCTTGCTCTTTTTTTTTTTTTTTTTTTTTTTTTTTTTGGAGATCAAGCCTCTCTGTGTTCCTCAGGTTGGAGTACAGTGTTGTCATCTTGGCTCACTGCAACCTCTGATTCTTGGGCTCAAGTGATACTCCTACCTCAGCTTCCCAAGTAGCTAGGAGCACAGGCACAAACCCCAACACCCAGCTAATTTTTGTATTTTTTTGTACAAACATGCTGGTCTCAAACTCCTGAACTCAAGCAGTCCACCCACCTCATCCCTCCCAAAGCACTGGGATTGCAGGTGTGAGTCACCACACCTGGCCCTTTGCTCATTTCTATATTGGGTTGCTTGTCATTTGTTGTTCAACTGTAGGTAGTTGTTTATGGATTCTGGGCATTAAACACTTACTAAATATGTATGAAATACAAATATTTTCTCCCATCCTATATATTGTCATTTCACATTCTTAATTTTGTCCTTCGATGAACAAACATTTTAAATTTGGTGAAGCCCAGTTTATCTCTCTTATTTTAGTTGCTTTGGTGTCAAATCTATGCATCCACTTCCAATTCTGAAGGCATTAAGATTTAACCCGATGTTTTATTCTAAGAATTTTATAGTTTTAGTTCACATTTGAGTTTTTCGTTCACTTTCAGTTATATTTTGCATAAGAGTGAGATAGGGGTTCAACTTCATTCTTTTGTATGTGGTTACCCAGTTGTCCCAGCACTGATTGTTGAAGAAACTCTTCCTTTATTTATTTATTTTTTTTGAAACTCTTCCTTTAGATTGAATGATCTTGGCACGTTTGTTGAAAATGAACTGGGCATAGATGATCAGGTTTACGTTTGGATTTCAATTTATTCCATTGGTCTTTATTTCTTTCCTTTTGCCAGTACCATGCTGTTTTGACTACTATAGTTTTGTTTTGAAGTTTGGAAATTTGGAAATTGAGTCCTCTCCCTGTAGTTGCATATAAATTCAGGATTGGCTTTTCCATTTTTGCACAAATAAAAATTTTAAAAAGGACATTGGAATTGTGACAGTGATTACGTTCAATCTTTAGATTACTTTTGGAAGCATTGCCATCTTAACAATTTTAAGTCTTTCAATCCTTTAACATGACGTGGTTTGCCATTTATTTAGGTACTCCTTATTTTTCTAAGCAACATTTGATAGTTTTCCATCTTTTATCTTCTTGATTATAGATTCTCAGGGCTTTTGGTCCTTTTGATGCTATTGCGAATGTAATTATTTCCTTGATTTTATTTTCATGTCACTCATTGCTGATATAAACAGACACAACAGATATCTGGACCAATTTTACACTCTAAAATTAAGCTGAAAACATTTGTCAGCTCTCGTTGTGTTTTGTCAGTTGTATGAACTTTTCTTTATATATAATTGTGTTATTTTAAAATAGAAACAGTTTTACATCTTCCTTTGTTACCTAAATGCCTTTTATTTCTCTTTCCTGTCTAATTGTTTTGGCTAGGACATTAAGTGCTATGCTGAATAGCAGCAGCAAAATTGGATATACTTGGATCTTTTCCCCCTGATTTTGGGGCATAAGTTTTTAGATTTTCACAACTGGACATAAAATACCTTTGGAATTTTTATAAATATATTTTATTACAAAGAATTTCCCTTCTATTCATATTTTTGAGTGATTTTATCAGGAAGAGAATTGAATTTTGTCTTATGCTTTCTCAGCTTCTATTGAGATGGTCATTTTGTTAGATTTTTCCTTTCTTTCTAATAAGGTGTATTACATTAATTGATTTTCTTATTGAAGCACTCTTGCACTACTCATATAGATCCCATTTAGTTATGACATATAATCCTTAATTTTTTTTATTATACTTTAAGTTCTAGGGTACATGTGCACAATGTGCAGGTTTGTTGCATATGTATACATGTGCCATGTTGGTGTGCTGCACCCATTTACTTGTCATTTACACTAGGTATATCTCCTAATGCTATCCCTCCCTCCTCCCCTTCCCCCTTCCCCACAATAGGACCTGGTGTGTGATGTTCCCCTTCCTGTGTCCAAGTGATCTCATTGTTCAATTCCTACTTACGAGTGAGAACATGCGGTGCTTGCTTTTCTGTTCTTGTGATAGTTTGCTGAGAATGATGGTTTCCAGCTGCATCCATGTCCCTACAAAGGACACAAACTCATCCGTTTTTATGGCTGCATAGTATTCCATGGTGTATATGTGCCACATTTTCTTAATCCAGTCTGTCACTGATGGACATTTGGGTTGATTCCACGTCTTTGCTATTGTGAATAGTGCCGCAATAAACATACATGTGCATGTGTCTTTATAGCAGCATGATTTATAATCCTTCGGGTATATATGCAGTAATGAGATGGCTGGGTCAAATGGTATTTTTGGTTCTAGATCCTTGAGGAATTGCCACAGTTTTCCACAATGGTCGAACTAGTTTACAGTCCCACCAACAGTGTAAAAGTGTTCCTATTTCTCCAGATCCTCTCTAGCACGTGTTGTTTCCTGACTTTTTAATGATTGCCATTCTAACTGGTGTGAGATGGTATCTCATTGTGGTTTTGATTTGCATTTCTCTGATGGCGAGTGACGATGAGCATTTTTTCATGTGTCTGTTGGCTGTATGAATGTATGCATAATCCTTAATTTTAAAAAAATCCATTATATACAACTTGTCATATTATTTATCTTTCTTGTCTAATTGTTTTGGCTAGGACCTTAAGAACAATGCCAAATAGCAGTAGTAAAAGTAGATATACTTGGGTTTTTTACCCCCTGATTTTAAGGCACAAGCTTTTAGATTTTCACAATTTGATATAAAATATCTTTGGAATTTTTATAAATACATTTTATTATTATAAGGAATTTTCCCTTCTATTCATATTTTTCAGTGATTTTTTAAGTTATACTTTAGGTTCTGGGATACATGTGCAGCATGTGCAGCTTTGTTACATAGGTATACATGTGCCATGGTGGTTTGCTGCACCCGTCAACCCATCATCTAGGTTTTAAGCCCCACATGAATTAGGTATTTGTCCCAATGCTCTTCCTCCCCTTGCTCTCCACCCCCTGACAGGCCCTGGTGTGTGATGTTTCCCTCCCTGTGTCCATGTGTTCTCACTGTTCAACTCCCACTTTTGAGTGAGAATATGCAATGTTTGGTTTTCTGTTTCTGTGTTAGTTTGCTGAGAATGATGGTTTCCAGCTTCATCCATGTCCCTAAAAAGGACATGGATTCATATTCTTTATGGCTGCATAGTAGTCCATGGTGTATATATGCCATATTTTCTTTATCTAGTCTATCATTGATGGACATTTGGGTTGGTTCCAAGTCTTTGCTATTGTAAATAGTGCTGCAGTAAACATACGTGTACATGTGTCTTTATAGTAGAATGATTTATAATCCTTTGAGTATATACCCAGTAATGGGATTGCTGACTCAAATGGTATTTCTGATTTTAGATCCTTGAGGAATCGCCACCCTGTCTTCCACAATGATTGAACTAATTTACACTCCCACCAACAGTGTAAAAGCATTCCTATTTCTCTGCATCCTCGCCAGCATCCGTTGTTTCCTGACTTTTTAATGATCGCCATTCTAACTAGTGTGAGATGGTATCTCATTGTTAATATTATGTGTGGATATTGTAAATAGGATTACTTTTTTAAATTATTCACTGTAGGAATATAGAAATACTACCAATTTTTGTATGTTATTTTGTGTCTTCCAACTTTACTGAATTTGTTTATTATTTCTTGTAGTTTTTTAGTTGAGTCTTCAGGTTTTTTAAAATATAAGATAATATTATCTGCAAATGAGGATAATTTGACTTCTTTCATTCTAATTGGGATCTCCTTCATATCTTTCTCTGATTGCTCTAGCTAGGTATTCCAGTACAATGTTGAATAACAGTGGTGAAAGTAAGCATCCTTGTTGTTTTCCAGACCTTAGAGGAAAGGCTTTCAGTTTTTTCCTCATTTAGTATGTTACTAGCTGTGGGTCTTTTGTAGATGGCTTTTATTATGGTGAGGTATATTCCTTCTATACCTTGTTTTTTTAGGGCTTTTACCATGAAGGGATGTTGAGGTTTATCAAATAATTTTTCAGTATCGATTGAAATCACCACATGCTTTTGTTCTTTATTCTGTTGATAGGATGTACCACATCTATTAATTGGCATATGTTAAAGCACCCTTGCATACAGTGATAAATCCCACCTGGTTGTGATGAATGAGTTCTTTAATGTATTCATTAGTTTGGTTTGCAGCTATTTTCTTGAGGATTTTTGCATCAATATTCCTCAGAGACATTGGCCTATACCTTTCTTTTTTTTTTTTTTTTTTAACATGTCTTTGGTTTTGTTATCAGAGTAATACTGGCCTTATAGAATTAGTTTGGAAGTATTCCCTCCTTCACTATTTTGTAAAATAGTCTGAGTAGGATTGGTATTAGTTCTTCTTTAAATGTTTGCTAGAATTCATCATTGAAGTCATTGAGTCCTGAGCTTTTCTCTACTAGGATGCTTTCTCTTGAGTTCAATCTGATTACTTGTTATAATTTTGTTCAGGTTTTGGATTACTTCATGGTTCAATTTCAGTAGGTTGTATGTATCTAGGAATTTGTTCATTATTTCTAAGTTTTCTAATTTATTGGTATATAGTTGCTCATGGTAGCCACCAATGATCCTTTGAATACCTGTGATATCAGTTGAAATGTCTTCTTTTTCATCACTGACTTATTTGGATCGTCTCACGTTATTCCTCAGTCTGGCTAAAGGTTTGTCAGCTTTCATTAATGCTTCTAAAGAACAACTTTTTGCTTTATTAATATTTTGTTGTTTTCTTTATTTCAATTTCATTTATTTCTGCTCTGAGCTTTATTATTTCTTTTCTTCTACTAATTTCGGATTTGGTTTGCTCCAGCTTTCATAGTTTCTTAAGGTATATTGTTAGGTTGTTTATTTGATGTTTTTCTTCTATTTTGATAGTTGACACTTACAGCTATTAACTTTATTATTAGTACGACTTTTGCTGAATCCCGTAGGCTTTGGTATGCTGTGTTTTCTCATCATTTGTTTCAAGAAATTTTTCAATTTTCTTCTTAATTTCTTCATTCTCCCACTGTTCATTCAGGAGAATATTGCTTAATTTTCATGTATTTAAACTTATACAAAATTGATTCAAGATGGATTAAAGACTTAAATGTAAGGTCCAAAACTATAAAAACCCTAGCAGAAAATCTAGGCAATACAATTCAGGATGTCCTTGGGAGTTTTATTATTAAATACCTGGAAGTAGTCTTCGTTGGGTTTAATCTGCTTGGTGTTCTATCAGCTTCTTGTACTTAGATAGTGATACCTTTCCCTAGTTTTGGAAAGTTCTCTGTTATTTCCCCTTAAATACATTTTCTACTCCTTTCTCTTTCTCTACCTCCTCTTTAAGGCCAATAACTCTTAGATTTGCATTTTGAGGCTATTTTCTAGATCCTGTAAGTGTGCTTCATTGTTTTTTATTCTTTTTTCTTTTGTCTCTTCTAGCTGTATTTTCAAATAGCTTCTGTTAATGCTCACTAATTCTTTCTTCTGCTGGATCAATTCTACTATTCTATGATTCTACTAAAGACTAATACATTCTTTAGTATGCCAATTGCATGTTTCAGTTCCACAATCTCTGCTTGACTTGTAAATTATTTCAGTCTCTTTGTTATGTTTACCTGATAGAATTGTGAATTTCTTCTCTGTGTTATTTTGAATATCTTTAGGTTTCCTCAAAACAACTATCTTATATTTTCTGGCTGAAAGATCACATATCTCTGTTTCTCCAGGATTGGTCCCTGGTGCCTTATTTAGTGAATGTGGTGAAGTCATGTTTTCCTGGATTTTCTTTATACTTGTAGATGTTCATCTGGGGCTGGGCATTCTAGAGTTAGGTATTTTTGTCATCTTTGTAGTCTGGGATTTTTTTTGTACCCATCCTTCTTGGTAGGCTTTCTAGATATTAAAAAGGACTTAACCTATTTTCAATTTGCCCCTAGAATACTGCACTGGCAGTGAACTGCACTTTTTTTAATAAATGGGAAATGAGTTAAGTGTTGTGATCTAAGCTTTATCTGCTTTAGGGGCACTCCAAGCCCAATAATGCAGTGGTTCTTGAAGACTTGTAGAGATACTGCCTTGATGGTCTTGGACAGGATCCAAGAGAATTCTGTGGATTACCAGAAAGAAACTCTTGTTCTCTTCCCTTAGCTTCTCCCAAATAAACAAAGTCTCTCTCTCTGTTCTGAGCCAACTGAAACTGGGGATAGAATGACACAAGCACTCACGTATCCGCCACCACTGTGACTGCACTGAGCCAGACTTAAAACCAGCAGAACACTGGGCCTTGCCCAAAGCCTGCTGCAACCACTCCCTGGCTACTGCCTATGTTTCCAAGCATCTGGGGCTCTACAATCAGCTGGTGGTGAATCCAGCCAGGCCTGTGTCCTTCCCTTCAGTGCAGCAAATTCTTCCAGTACCCAGGCATGTCCAGAGGTACCACCTAGAAGCCAGGGGCGAGTCAAAAACCTTAGAAATCTATTTGGTGTTATGTTGTACTGCAGCTGATCTGGCACTTAAACCACAAAATGCAGTCCTTCTCACTCTTCCCTTTCCTTTCCAAGGGCAGTGAAGTCTCACCCCTTGAGCAGTGCTATCAAAGGCCTATTGAGAATACTAGACCCTGCACAAGAGCCAAGTCCTGGTTTTGGAGACTCCAGGAGTGCACTTGGTGCTCTACCCTCCTGTGATCAAGCTGATACCTAGTTGCAAGACAAAGTCGCCTTTATATTTTACTCTGATTTCTCAAGTAGAAGGAGTCTTTCCTGATGGCCAGCTAGCTGGGAATGTGTTGAGTCTTACCTAAGCCAGCAAGTCTCAAAGTCTTACCCAAAGCCCTCAACGTAGTACCTGGGTATTGCTGCTAGCTATTCAAGCCCCCACTCCTCAAGCAGAAGAAAGGAGTTTCTTTTGGAAGTGAAAACTGTGCAGCTTGGGATTAGGAGAGGGGGAATGTCAGCACTCCCTTACCCATCTTCAGCTGGTGTTTCAGTAAGTTGCACCTCCCGCCACCGCTCTATTGTCTCTAGGCCCAGTTCAGAACTAGGACTCACATAAAAGTTACAATCCTTGTAGCCAAGTCTGTCTTTCAAGTTTATTTATAGTCCCAGAGCCCTATAGTCCACAGTGATGAGGCTTGTAGAAACTTGGTTCCAACCACTGGTATCAGAGATTCATCTCAGGCCAGGGCTAGTTTAAATGCTCCCTCTGTGAGTGGGCATCAGCTGAATGTGGCCTGTTTTCCCTCCTGCCATAACAGAACAGCATTAATTTTATGCTGTGTAATTACTGTGTTCTCCCTCCTTCAGTACTCAGAAACACTCTCTGAACCATGCCACTGCTGCCAGGGGAAGAGAGGATGTCAGTAATTCAATAGTATTTTTTCTATCTCTTCTGTTCCTCTTTCAGTGACATACATTTAAATCTAGGTACTGTGCATGCTCATCTGATTTTGGTTCTTATGAAGGTACACTTTGTGTAGATAGCTGTTAAGTTGATGTCCTTGCATGGGGAATAATCAGTGAAGCATTCTATTCTGTCATCTTGCTCCACTCTCTCATTTGTATATCTTCCTTTGAGAAATTTCTGTTCATGTTGTTTGCCCACTTTTTAATAGGATTATTTGGATTTTTTTTTCTTGCTGTTTGAGTTTCTTGTAGATTCTGGAAAATAGTCCTTTGTTGAAGGTATATTTTGCAAATATTTTCTCCCATTCTGTAGGTTGTTTACTCTGCTTGTCATTTCTTTTGCTGTGCAGAAGCTCTTTAGTTTAATTAGGTCCTATTGTCAATTATTTTTGTTGAAATTGCTTTTAAACACTGAGTCATAAATCCTTAGCCTACACCAATGCTCAGAAGAGTTTTTTCTAGGTTTTTGTCTAAAATTTTTATGATTTCAAGTCTCATTCTCATATCTAAGTCTTTAGTCCATCTTGAGTTAATTTTTGTATATGGTGAGATATAGGAATCATATTTCATTCTTCTACATGTTCCCCTGGGTAATATAAGCCAAGCACAAATCCCACAGCTACTAGTGTAGGTGGCTCTCTCCTGCAAGAACCACCTCCTAGCTGGAAGCCAATAGGCACAGCCTATTACAACATCTGCTGGCAAAATAACACAACATTTGGGAAGAAGAAGACTTTTGTCTTATCTCAGCTAACACTATACCCACATCACCCCAGCTAATTAGAATATCTTCAGTGTGTTCACAAACCCAGAACATTGCTAGTACAGCTGGCATTTGAGAAAATCACCACACTAAGCCTATTTATAACCGAGTAAATCTTACAGAGTCTATGTCACTCTCTTGCCACCCTCAATAGAGGTGGTGCTTACACCTGCTCCTGTGAGACCAAGCACAGTTAGGCCCAGTTAAGCCCCCACTCAATATTGCCCTCCTTTGTAGCAAAGAGTGGAACCCAAGCACTGTATATCTCTCCGACCTTTCCATAGCCTGAAGCATCAGAGATTTCCAGTTGGCTGACAAAGATGTCAATCATCAATTATTCTCAGAAGGAAGAGCCAATATTACAGGTGAATAATCATACGCCAAATGGACTGTTAAAGAGACAGCAATGGAGCTTATTGGTCAATTCATAAGAAGAATCTACAACTCACAAACATGTACACATACACACATGCACACACACACACACAAATAAAGTAAAAAGAAGCTGGCAGAGGTGAAACCCTGAGAGACTTAGTAATCCATGGAAAGGGCAGGTAGGAGTGTTCTCAGCCTTCCTGCTCAATTTGGCAGTCTGCTGGGATCTGAAGTCAAGGTGACCTTCTTTGCCTTCACAAGCACAAGTACTGGAGTGGGCTGTGGTTTTGAGACTTCTCAAGAACATTACCTTGTTCACACAAGTTCCCTTTCCTTTTCCCTTGGATCTGAGCTCTTTTCAACTATTTTGGTAGAATTCACTAGTGAAGTAATCTTGAGTTGGAACTTTTTTTTGTGGGGAGGGTGGGGTGGAGTTCTTGATTACTAATTCAAATACTTTACTCATTGTAGGTGTATTCACACTTTCAATTTATGAGAACTTTATTCAATTGGTCCCTTAGCCTTGGCATTTGCATTACCCCTACTCTTCTTTATCCAATATAGGCAGTTAATGCCTCACGTTTTTGTATTAATAATTGCCATTTCTCTTCACTTTGTATTTTCCTATTTATTCCTGAACTTATTCCTTAGAACAAGTTGCCTGTTGCCTCCCATCTAGATTACAATTTTGTTAGACCTGTCTTGTCTTTGTGAACTCATTATCTTTCACTATATTTCATTCTTGGTTTTGTTGACATATTTGTTTCACATATTTCAGCTTTGTAATGAATATGTAGGTGTAACTGAGTCTTTGTAAATTTTTGACAGAAGAAAATTGCAAACTCTTGATTCAAGAGTGTAACACTTTTCATGATATAGCCCTAATTTACTTATATTTATACACTAAAATCGTGTTCACTTACAAATAATAAAAAATCATAAAAATGAATGTGTTAGGCTGTTCTTGAATTGCTACAAAGAAATATCTGAGGCCAGATAATTTATAAGAAAATGAGGCCCAATTGACTAACAGTTCTGCAGGCTGTACGAGCATGATGCTGTCATCTGCTCAGCTTCTGCAGAGTCCTCAGGGAGTATTTGCTCATAGCAGCAGGCAAAGCAAGAACAGGCACATCACATGGCAAGAGGAGAAACAAGTTGGAGAAATAGTTTTAAACAACCAGATCTTATGTGAACTCATTTATTATCAGGATGGGAGAGATAAATATTTATTATCCAAACTATATCAAGAGCATAATCAAATAGTTGGCTTATATATCTCAAATACAAGAAGCCTTATGGTGGGCTAGACTAGAAATAACATGGTAGCCCTTAAGCATGAGAGAGTCAAGTGCCTTCTTTTTTTTTTTTTTTTATATACCATATTTAGTATAGAAGTCTTCATTTCTATGATCAAATGCTCATGTCCAAAGATGATGTCAATCCTATTCCTCCTTCACATTTGTGTTTTGAGTAATAAGGAAAAAATAGAAGAATATTCATGTTCTGGTTTGAATGTGTCCTCTATAGTTCATGTGTTAAAAGTGAATGCCCAATGCAACAGAGTTGGTGGGTGCAGCCTAACAAAACATGACTACGTCATCAGTGTTCTGCCTTCATAAATATACTCATGTCATTATTGCAAGAGTGGGGTAGTTCTTGACAGCTTGTTATAAATGTGATTGTGCCCCCACCCTTGCTCTCACTCTTACTCTTTCTTGCCCTTCCACTTTTTGCCACATGATGAAGTAGCAAGAAGGCCATTGCCAGAAGCAAGTGCCATGCTCTTGGACTTCCCAGCCTTCAGAATCATCAGAAATAAATTTCTTTTCTTTACAAATTACCAAGTATATAGTATTCTGTTATATAACACAAATTGAACTAATACAGGACATCTGTATACTTCTGCTTTTATTTCTGAGGAAAGAAATATTCTGTGTGACTAACCTAAGCAGCAAATGGTTTCATGAATGGAACTTGTAGGCCTATCAGGAAATAAAGTTTGAGTCAACTGATCTGCAGCTTCTGCCATACCACACAGTTGCTTTTTCTAATACTGTACTGTCCAGTATCTCTTTTGGCTAACTTTATAACATAGTATTTTTTTTTAAATTTTGTATATTTAGATATACTGACACATAATTGGTCAGATAATTGCATGAAATCATTTCTAGGAAAAGGACAACCAAGAGTCAGAATTCACTATTGAAAACTTGGTTGGCACTGTAGCTGATCTATTTGTTGCTGGAACAGAGACAACAAGCACCACTCTGAGATATGGACTCCTGCTCCTGCTGAAGCACCCAGAGGTCACAGGTAGGACCACAGATGATGAACAAAGTGAATTTAAGAACAATGCTGAGAAGATGGTGCCAGTGTCCTCCACCTTATTTCTCTCAGAGAAGCTTCATTCCTTAAATTTCTGTGTCATCAGCTGTAATCTGTCTAAATTTGATGACATGATTAAAAAGGACATCTTTGCACAATGGAGGAGGATGACTGAGATCAGTAAAAACAGTATGGCAGTAGCAAAACAAATAAAGCCATGATGAAGTGTCTGGATTTCAGCAGAGATAATTTGTGGTAGGGAGAGCCAGCATAAATTGGCCTAGTAGTGAATGTTGGTTTTATTATGAAAAGTCCACTTTGAACAGTAGGTACATTCTTGAAGATATCTTTTCTCATTTTGAAAATTCCATGCTCTAATGCTGAGGTAGTGAGATGAAAACATCCTTATTGAAGTATAAGTGGAATTCTAGAAGTGTACTGAGGCATCCTGTGATTAATTCCAGTATGGGAAGTAATCTAAAAGTTAGGCTTCTAAAAAAGATGTTTCTGTTTAAGCAGAGACCATACCTAAAGGAATTTTTTTATTCCAGAAGTGTGTTTCATAAAACTGCTCTTTGACCAAATAGGAATATTTGGAAGGGGGTTAATAATTGCATCTTTCACATACAACTTTTCTTTAGAATTTACAATTTACTTTTAGAGTAAACTCTACATTTCCTTCAAATTTACATTTAAATAGTTCTTGTTTGGCAGCAGATAACATACCTTCTTCCCTGTGTCAGGATCCCACTGAAATTTCAATAACTAAATTACAAATTAAAATTAGCCTGTTGAAGTAAAAAGAGAGGAGAATAGAAAACAGCCTATAAGTCTTTGGCAAATTTCTGAGACACGGAGAAACAATGGAGGGCTGACAATTGAAACAGCATAGGGGATGGAGTTGTAACAAATATCAGCAGAGGAAGATTTATCAAGAGGAGAGGCAAATCTGTGTCACTATGATTCTCATAAGGGTCAGTATTTGGAGGCACCAAGGACCAAAGAAGGTAGGGAATGAGACTGAAAAGGGAGCCTCCCCTGCCCAGGTTTCCTCCATGACTCCTTTTATCAGGTACATGATTTTTTCCCACTGGAAAAGGGAAGCACAGTCTCCAGAGAAATAGAGCCTAAGAACCCCTGTACTCGGGGACACTTTACAGGGCCAGGAAAGTGTGAGGTGTGAAGCCAGAAAAAAAAGCTTTGGGAAATATCTATTCCTCAGATTCAAAGACTCAGCACTTTTCTTCATCTTGCTTCCTGACATTCAGCAGGTAGATATTCTCCAGAGAAGAAACATGTCTAGAGAAAAGACCTTCGTATTTTGCCATCTTAATAGAAAGTTATCTACAAGTGTTCAGCAGAGTGAATGAAATTAAAACATCCATCACAGGACACAAAGTCATGGAATTTCAGAGCACCAGAAGTAAAGGGAAAATTAAAATCTTTCAGACAGTTATATCAAGTCATATATAAAATATAAGCATTCAGACAGCATCAGAATTCCCAATCATACTATGTTGTGTATTCATAGAAAAAAGTATTTGGGACCTACATGCTTGTTACAAATTTCACCCTCTATACTAACTTTCTCCAATACTGGGGATTGTGCTCCATCTCATGTCTGAAACCAAGTCAGAAGAAATTAAGGGTGCCAGGAATCAGAAGACCCCATGTAAGAGAATGAGAGTGTCAGAGATGCTGCTGGGCTCCTAGGAAACAACCACTTCAGAAGGGACCAGATGAATAATACATGTAGAGGAGACTTCAAGAACCAAAGAGATGTGATTGATAGTCTGAGATTTCCCTATAATTGGGAAATTATTACTAGGAGTTTCAAACATGTGCAAATACTCTAACTTGAAGAATAGAAAATTGTGATTTAACTAAAGAACCAAGGAAGAATATGTGTGTGTGTGTGTGTGCTTGTGTGAGTATATTTAGAATGATATAAACAATGAATAGTGATATAACCAGAAATTGTGGTCT
Organism: Macaca mulatta; assembly: GCF_049350105.2. Lineage (NCBI taxonomy): Eukaryota > Metazoa > Chordata > Mammalia > Primates > Cercopithecidae > Macaca > Macaca mulatta. The sequence goes on along the minus strand of NC_133414.1, from coordinate 106,958,377 downwards.
AAATATATTCTGGTAAGTAGAAGGAGGAGAATTGTGTGTGTGTATACGTGCATGTGTGTGTGTCTGTGTGTGCAAATATCACTTTGTGGGCATGCGTCTGTATATGGAACAGAGATAGAGATAAAAATTCTCATCTCGCATACCAGAAAATTATTAAATATTGTCTAAAAATTGTTTAGTAAAACATAGAAAGAAATAGTGGATATTTAGAAATGTAAATATAAATTTCAGAAGAAGCTGCTAGCATGCTTAAAGTGGCCACAATGGGAAGTGGAAAAATGAAGACAGTACCAGTGCTAATTGCATCACCGCCCCTGCCCCGCCACCGCACACGCAAATATATTTACAAAACCATTGCAATTTAACATTATACCCCATATATTATTTGGTAATACATATAATATTTGATTCCTGTTTTTCTGTTTGCAAGCACTGTAATTTCTTGACTTCTGTTTATTTTTTAAATAACGTATTACTTAAATTTGTATTAGTTGTCATATATGCTAATTTATAGAAATGTACTTATGCACTGTAATGACTAGTTTGTAGGAGAATGATATGTATCTATATTATGGTAATTCTTTTTATATGGCTGGTTGTACTTCTGCACATGTAACTTATGTTTGTAACGTTGCTGGGATTTTTACATCATGTTTAATGTGGCCATGAATTGCTATGACAAATGTTCCATCAGTTCTTTCTTGTGTCTTGTCAGTTAAAGTCCAGGAAGAAATTGATCATGTAATTGGCAGACACAGGAGCCCCTGCATGCAGGATAGGAGCCACATGCCTTACACAGATGCTGTAATACACGAGATCCAGAGATACATTGACCTTGTCCCCACCGGCGTACCCCACGCAGTGACCACTGATATTAAGTTCAGAAACTACCTCATCCCCAAGGTAAGCTTGCTTCTCTTACACTATATTTCTGTGCTTCTGAAATTTCCAAAGTGCTAGTTTAGCTCCAATCCCCTAACAACAGAAGATGAGAGAAGTGCAAAACTCATACATGTGGCAGCTTGATGGACTTTCTGCTATTTTGTTTGGGGCTATAAAGATTTATAAAGCTAGGTCTCCTTAATAGGCTACTCTTAGGTGTTTACACTTTCAAATAATTGTTGAAAATATCAGTGTGTCAATTTCCCAAAACACTTCTGAAATTTTTATCAAAGTGACATTCATTGTGTAGTTCAATATGGAAAGACTTAACATGTTCATGCATTGAATTTTTTTTTTTAGGTTTCAATATTTTATTCAAGTTTTTTTAAGTGACGTTAATTACAGCATTTGGAGGATCAAATTTCACACATAATGGAAGACTCTAAAATGTACCCATTAAACTGCTAAAAAACAAATTGAGTGGTGAGAATACAACAGAAGTCCAATTTAGATTCTGAGTGTTGTCACCATGTGATTCAATCACACAGACACTTCCAAGCTCATAGCTGGAGCTCCTGGAAGCTATTTCATACTCTGGTGCAAGGGCAAACAACAACAACAACAACAACAACAACACAAGAAGGACTAAGTCCTGAATTGTTGGCTTCATCACATCCACCTTCTCCACTCCAAAATGGTACAAAAGAAACAGTGACCACACCCTGCAGACCTTTTGGTGTAAAAGAGCTAATGATGAACTGGGGTGGGAACAGGTCATGAAGATCTGTCTAAAAAAGTCCCATTCAGGTGAGTTTCTACACACCATCAAGCAGCGAGCCTCTCATCAATCAGGGTTAGGAAACCAAGGTTCGATTCTCAGGAAAGCACAATTTCATTCATTTACTCAATATGAATTTACAAAGTGCCTACATATTATCAGCTTCCACTTGCAGCCATTTCTAGATAAAAAAGAAACCTGGCATCTCAAAGGGGCCACCAAGTTCCCCCTCAAGTCTACCACTGAAAGGACCTTTTTTGGAAATGGATTTTATCTGCCCCTCTGGAAAGGTAACATCTTAAAGCTGAATCATCTTTAACCTGGAGGGCTAACATATTTAGCAATACTTGCATCCCAGACATACAACATTAAAAGATATACTAAATTCTGAAGGTAGCTATGCTGCAAAATAGTTTAAAATTAAACAATTGTACAGTATTCATTTATGCTTGAAATTCCAGTCCTAGATCAAGCTTGTGACCACCAGCATTGACATTCTTGCCATCCAGAAGAGCTGACGGTGTCAGTTTGATACCTGGCTTTAGAGTCTGAGTGTATCCTAAACCTATCAGGCTGGAGTTGTTCACTTTAGCCGAGAAGCAGGGGTCAGGGTCAATCTGATACTTGGCTGCTATTCCGAAGCGCCTGTTACTGTTTCCTGCTGTCCAGGCGAGATTGACAGCGGTCTCCAACTTCTTGTTCACTTTCTGGTAAATGGAGCCGCCAAACTCTGTCCTGTCATTCACATTAGTGTGAAGCTGGAATTAGCAGTCTTGTAGGAACTGCAGAGTTGCTCTGGGTTACTCGGGATGTTGCAGTCTCAAAATTCATCTGGTAGCCGGCCAGCCAGTCCTCCTAACCCAGCACCAGAGCACCCCGGATGGAAGGCCCAGTAATGTCGAAATCCATGTCGCAGCTCAAGTTAATGTGCTCCCGCTTGTACCCTGTCTTGATTTTAGCATTTTTCTTCCCAGTGTTAGGTAAGAAGTATGAATCGAAGGTCAGCTTCAGTTCACGTGCAAGCTGATCTTCCACAGTAATCTCGGTGCCTAGTGTATTGTTGGTGTTCCATTTCTTTGTAAACGTAAGGCCGCACTCAGTCCATCTGTACTTGGTTTCCAGACTGCCCGTCACTTTGGTGGTCTCAGTGTTGGCTGAGCCGGAGCTTGTAAATTCCAGTCCATTCTCAGATTTCGTTTTCAAATCAAGCTTTATTACGCCAAATCCATAGCCCTTGGTGAAGACATCCCTGGCAGATTTGCCAAGATCAGCATACATGGGTGGCACAGCCATCTTTTGCTCAGAGGCAGTAGCGGCGGGCTCCGAGGCGGCTACCGCAGGGGCTGTGGTGCGGAGGCAGGGGACCAAGCAGAGCAAGCTTCATGCATTGAATTTTTAAGTTCATGAATATGGTTGTGCTCCCAACTTATTGAGTTTTATTCTATTTTCTCAGTAATGTTTTATTTTCAGTGCAGTGACTTACAACTCTTTTATCAGGTTTTTCCTAGATAATTAATAATTTGTTGTTACAAACTTTTAATGCTTTTTTTATTTCTTTGTAATTGGTATATGTAATTGTATTCAATTATACTATTTTGATGACCTTATATCTAATAACTTTCCTAAATTTACTGATCATTGCTAATAATTTATCTATAGATATATTTGGAATTTCTATGTACATTATTTTGCTATCTAGGTTAATATGCATTTTATTTCTTATTTTCCAATGATTTTGTCTTCAATTTGTCTTTATTGCATTACTGCACTGGCTAGGATTTCCAGGATAGCATTGAATAGAATTGGTGATAGAGGGCATCGTTATTTCATTTCTGATCTGCTGGGGGGTAGACTACAAGAATATTAATATTTCACTACTGAGAATGATGCTTTAAGTATTTTAGCAGATATTCTTTATCAGAAATCTTTAAGATTTTAGTAGATATTCTTTATCAGATTAGGGAAGTTTTTCCTCTTCTCTTATTTTTATATAAATTTTTGTCATGAATGTGTGTGCAATTTTATCAAATTGATTCTCTGCATCTATTTATATGATTGTATATACTGGCCTCACATCCCTCACTAAATATACAAAGTATACACAAACAGCTGGATTTGCTCTGTTACTTACTGTTCAGGACTTCTGTATTTATATTCATAAGATATTTTGGTCTGCAATTTTTCTTCCTCAACATTTTCTTTTCAGAGTTTTGATAACAAGATAATGCTGGCTGCATAAAACTAGTTGAGAAATGGTCCCTAATGTGGGTCTGTTTTCATTGCTTTCCCTTCTTTCCACTTTTCTTCTTATGACTGCTTAGTTGTATCTTTCAAATGCCTGAAACCCTATGGCTCAGTACAGATATTATATATGAAAAAATGCAGAATTTCAGAGAGTGTTTATCTTTTTCCAGAATGGATTCATTCACTTCTCATAGGCAGTTATAATGACAACACCTCCTGTCCCGATTCAGAATTGAATATTACATGAACACAGTCAAAAATTGACTGTAGGTATGAGCTCACCCCTCTGAAGTTCTCCCGTCACTGGAGCCAATTATTGTCTTTGTAATCTGAGGCCAGTTTTGGTCTTTGCAGCTTTACAATGCTGTCTATCATATGGTTTCTGTATTCATCCAGATGTTTTAGTTGCTATGCTATAAACTACACAATTCCACTTATTATTATTCAATTAAAAGTAATAAAAGTTATATTTTCGTGAAGGAAAACAATGAGACTGATAAGATTTCAATTACTAATGTTATCCTCCAGAGAAGACAGAATTCATAATTTATCAAGATGCGATAGGGTTTTCCCTAATTATCACTGATTTTTTACAAGGATTAGGACTTCAATCCACACTGTTTTTACCAAAGCACACAACCAGAAGAGGTTTTTCTTTCTCAATACAAGGTTTATTTACACCTCAATACTGCAGTATGTATGCCCCCAAACAAAGATTTTTCTTATACACAATAATAGAGTATTCACACTCAGTAGCTATTGTTCAAATAATAATACAGCCTACATTTCAATTATCTCAATTTTTCTAGAATATTTTTATGCCTTTTTTCTTCTGCAATTTACTATCCAGGCAAGGAACAAGCATATAATTCACTTATGTTGACCTTTTCACCTCCTGTAATCAAGGAAAGTTCCTTTCCTTGTTTGTTTCTTTTCCATCAGTTGACCTTTTTGAGACCAGCAGTCATGTAAAATGTTCCTCAGGCTAGTTTTGTGTGACTGTTTTCTAGAGGCAGATTCCAGCTACAATTTTGGCAAGAAAACTACATAGGTGCTGAATCCCACTGAATATCCCACTGAATCACATTGATGAGGTGGGAGCATAAAATGTCACATATGTCATTATTGGTCACGCTAAGTTCCTCATATAATATGGTGGTATCCTCCAGATCTTACCATTGTAGGGGTTCTGCTTTTTATACACAACTAGTAAAAGTCTATGGGAGTACATTAAGACTTTGTGAAACTCCTGCTTCCAGATTCACACACCCAATGGTTCTAGCTTTAATTGATGATCCTTACCTAACCTGATGATCCTGACTTGAATTGTAGCAAAGTGATAATCTTTCTAATTTCATCATCTTTTCAGTGTTTTAAGCTAAAATTAATCTGTAGCATGGCAATAATAAACACTCAATAGTTTTTACTGGTTATTGCACTTGTGGTTAGCATCCCAGATGACATCATATTAAAATAGATTACATGTTTATTTACAAAAGTTCTATGAACAGATACTCTGGACATTTCAAGTGTCAACAGAGACTTCCATTTTAAACTGTAATCTACATAATCTAAATACAAGATTTGTGAAATTTGAAGTGATGGGGACAGACAAGGGCATCGAAACTTGATGATCTAGAGAACACATTCAGAGGGTTGCACACAAGTATCCAAAATGTAAGACTTCAAATGTGATTGGAAAGCTCTTTAGCAAGCTTCCACCACTGGCGTTTAGCTCATCCATGTAAATTACTGTGTCTGGCTGGACATTAGTCCCCTCACCTATAGATCAATGATATGGGGCTACGTGATGTCCACTACTTCTTCTCACTTCTGGACTTCTTTATAAATCAGATTATCTGTTTTTTTACTTCCAGGGCACAATCATAATGACATTACTCACTTCCGTGCTGCACGATGACAAAGAATTCCCTAATCCAAAGATCTTTGACCCTGGCCACTTTCTGGATGAGAATGGCAACTTTAAGAAAAGTGACTACTTCATGCCTTTCTCAGCAGGTAATAGAATCTCGTTTCCATTTGCATTTGAAGGAAAGAGAGAACTTTTTGGAATCAGTTGGAATTTACATGGCACCCCCTCTGGGGCTGGTAGAATTGCTATTTGTCCATGATCAAGAGCACCACTCTTAATACCCATGTGCTCCACCCTCACAATATACCCTCATTGTTGGGCCAGATAGTGGGGCTTCCAGGAGTTAACCCTATTGTTCCCAATTGAGAAAACTAACATCTAGGTTGACTGAACTCTGCCACTAGATACATCGCTAAGGCAACCAAGAGCTCCTCCTGGAAAGTAAAATTCATCTGATCTGTCCTTACCTGCCTTGGTGAATGTATCTGAGTCCACAACTGCATTGAGTGTCTTCTACATGGTGTCTGTCACCTCCCAGGCTGAGTTCCAAGGGCACAACTTTCAATGAGAACAGAGGCTCACTCCTGAGTTAGGGAAGAAGAGTAAACAGGTTGTTGTAATTTAGTCAGACCAGGACAGTGAGACAGGAATGCACAGGCCCCTCTAGGGGCTAGAGGGGGAATCTGCATGCTTCCTGCTCTCTCATACAACACAGTGAGGCATAAAATGGGGTAAGAAACTCAGAGGACGTTTGATGTGCTTCAAAGGAGGTGATAAAATTTAAGGGAAGGCTGGGCATTTTGAGGGAGATAATGAATGACAGAGCAGGACATTTGCTTTAGATCAAGGATGTCAGAACCTTTTCCAAAAAATTATGGGGTTCCAGAAACATTGGCAAGGGAGGAGGTTACTTTGCAGTGATTCCATAGCACCCTGTCTTCCTCCAATCATGATCATATATCCTGGATACTTGATTTTCACACCTGTGCTTTGTGTGCTAAGTCTCTGGCCATGGAATCTCCTTCCTTCACTCTTTGATCTTTTATGTCTGCTTTATATTTGGCACTGTAGATACCAAGATGACAAAGACAGAGACCTTCCTTCAATAATTCACATTTTAGCACAATAGATAAATAAATACAGAATTATGATTCCTGGTGATCCATGCTTTAGTGAAAACATGAGTATGATGTTGAGGAAAACGAGAGAGCATAGGATTTTATTACTTGAGGGAATTGTAAAGAGTGTGAAGATGAAATGAAATTGAACCTATGTCCTGAATGTAGCCTAATAAAGATGTATCTTAGCCAAAACGAACAACAGGATATGAAACTTGAAACTTCTTGGTGTGTTCAAGATTGATGAAGAGTGTGTATGACTAGAGTTGAGAACAGATTATGTGAAAAGTGGAAGGAAAGATCATGGAATATCAGGCTTGGAACAGGAAACAAGAATGTGCATGTATTTCTATAATGACAGATGGAAACTCAAAATGGCAACAGAGTTGTTTTAATGTGGAAATAAATAATGAAGCGACTGTTATGGCACTGATGATCAATGAATATTTGCTGAATGAAGGGTGCCTATTGAGATTAGATGTTAGACAGATAGCAAATGTGTCTCTTTTTGTACATTTGTTTGTCCTATCATCCATTAATTCATTCATCATTTCATCCATCCATTCATCCACATGTTCATTCATCTACCCAATCATTAATCAATTATTTACTGCATATTCTGTTTGTGCAAGTCACAAACATACTGTCACAGTCACAGTTAAACACAAGGAGTAACTACTTTCTCTCTTTGTTATCTTCAGGAAAACGAATTTGTGCAGGAGAGGGACTTGCCCGCATGGAGCTATTTTTATTTCTAACCACAATTTTACAGAACTTTAACCTGAAATCTGTTGCTGATTTAAAGAACCTCAATACTACTTCAGCTACCAGAGGGATTATTTCTCTGCCACCCTCGTACCAGATCTGCTTCATTCCTGTCTGAAGATGCTAGCCCATCTGGCTGCCGATCTGCTATCACCTGAAACTCTTTTTTATCAACGACATTCCCACTGTTATGTCTTCTCTGACCTCTCATCACATCTTCCCATGCACTCAATATCCCGTGAGCATCCAACCTCCATTAAGGAGAGTTGTTCAGGTCACTGCACAAATATATCTGTAATTATTCATACTCGTAACACTTGTATTGACTGTCACATATGCTAATACTTTTCTGATGCTGACTTTTTAATATGTTATCACTGTAAAACACAGAAAAGTGTTTAATGAATGATAATTTAGATCCATTTCTTTTGTGAATGTGCTAAATAAAAAGTGTTATTAATTGCTGGTTCAGTTCTCAGACTTTCCCTCTTTTGTGCATAATGCAAGAAATAAAAGAAAAGAGAGTGCCAGGAGGCCAGGCTTGTCCTCATAATAATAAACAGAGAGAGTGACAAAGGAGAAGAGGGTAAGGAAGGTCTCTGGATGTTTGCCATCTAGAGTTACTGAAGGTTTGGCTTTATAACAGAAAAAGTCTGTCTAAGGGAAGAAACAACCTTCAGGGAAATATTGAGAGAATCAGTTCAGTTGTGTATTATTTGCAGATAAAATGAGGCTAATTACTTCAGGGCCACAGAATCAATTTACCGGTGCATTTATGTTAAGTGTAAAACAAGAAATAGAAATTAGAAAAATAATGTAATCTGTTGAGACTTTCCAAGGATTTTCTTCTTGTTTGGAGAGAGAAGAATAAAACTCAGAACATATGATTAGCAATATGATTAGTATATATTCATACTTGACTCTAAGTTGAAAACATAAAGCGAAAAAATATTCAAATTTTTATTTAGTGTTCACAATGATACCAAAACAGAGGCATGAATTTAGACACTTAATTTCCATTTCTTCACTGACCCACTCATCTTTAACCCCATAGGTGAAAAAATTGAGCAGGGACATGAGGGCACTCAAGCACAAAGCCTCTGTAAACAGTCAGAACCACTACAGCAGGTTCAGTGGTCCTCTTATCGGAATAAGGTTACTGAAATCCGTCTCTTGTCCCATGAAAGTTGTAGCTATGGCTTGTGGAACCATGGGTAGAGGTGGGCATCTGATGGAGGCCAGTGCTTGTATAGTTGCTAGAGAAAAATTAAAATCTTGAGCCAGTTAGAACACAGTTTATTCTTTAAGTGTGGGAGTGAATGACCTAACTCTTGCCTGCCATGACCTTAGGTCCTATTTATAAGTTGGTATCTTATTGCCACAAAGAGTCCACCCCATCAGTCTCATGGTCTCTATTTTAACACTAATGTTGATGAGTTGTTTTGTGTCAACCACAAAAGGGAGGGGGTCTAAAGAGACATGTCTGATCTCCCATCCTCTCATGGCCGGGAATACAGTTTTTAAGGTTTTGCTGGGGTTCCCTTGTCCAAGCAGGCTTGGGATTTATTTTTAGTTTACAATAATTACAAAATTTCAAAGAATCTACCTACAGAATACATCTAAGTTACATAGTTGAGAAGAACATAGTTACCATAGAGAAGACAGCCACACACTATCTGAACCTAGTAATCAAATGACATCATTCTAATGAAACACATTGAAATTGTCTATCACTCCAAAATGAAAAGTATCCTCTGATATTCCTGGCAGAGATTCATCTGCTCAATTTAATCATTAAAAAACATTAGACAGGCCTAAATTGAGGGACATTTTATAAATATTCAGCCTATACTCTCAAAGAGTGGCAATGTCTTGGAAGTCAAGTAATGACTGAAGAACAGCTCCACACTGAAGTAGATGAAAGAGATGTGACAGCTAGTTGTGGCATGAGATTCTGGATTCTGAACTAAATTATAAGAGGGACAAAAAGCATATATTTTAGGACTTTTGGTAAAACACCAACAGGAACAAGAATTAGAAAGTTCCAATGCATTAATATTGATTTTCTGATCCTGATGGTTTTACTATAGTTATATAAGAGAAGCACATTGTTTTGAGTAAATACATACGAAAATACTTCAACTATCTGGAATCAGATCAGTATTTACTTTCAAAAGGTTCCATGTAAAACAATTATTTATAAGAACAAGCAGTTCTTCTATAAACCTGCGATTGTTTTAAAAACAAATAAAGCCAACTGTGTGCTTATATATGCAAAATAAACTAGGCTTTCACAAATGAAGAATCACTGCTGTCAATGCAACTTGAATTGCTCAACATCATTAAGCTTCATGGAAATACAAATTAAAACTTCAATTAGATATTATTATATAATTCATCAGAATGGTTCAAATGAAAAAAGGACAGATCATGTTGTCTGTTGACAAGAAAGTGAAACAATCACAGTCTCATAGAAAAAATAATAAAATAATTCAACCATTTGGATAATCCTTTGGTGGAATTTACTTAAAGTAAATACATGCATATCTAGCAATTGCAGTTGTAGGTATGTACTAAACAGAAATACAGCAATGCCTTGTGATAGCAAAAAAACGTATCGGAATGTACATAACAGCACTATTCAAAATAGCCTCACACTGGAAGCAATGCAAATGTTTGAAGCAGTATCATAAAACAATTGTAAAATGCTCATAAAGTGAAACACTAAGAAACAGATAACAACTATTGCTGTCTGCAACAACTTGATTGAATGTCACAATACATTAAATGAAAGTACTTGACAGTAAATAAGTACTATGGGATGATTCTATTGATATAAATTGACAAATAAATAAAACTATCATTTTGTTTCTTTTTTTAAAAAAAAGTGTGTGGTTTTTTTTGCCAAGATGGTAGATTAGAAGCTTTAACATGCCTCAGCCACTTGGAAATAGCAAAATAGTGTGTAAAGATCAATTCTGTGAGCTTTAATTCAAGAAAAAATGTGGGAATTCGCTGAAATAGTGAAACACACTTCAGATCCCAAGTGAAGGAGGTGGGAATGCAGGCCCCATGATGGTGTTCAGCTTATCAAAACAGGTGAAGCCCCCAGTATGTGAGAGGGCCAGAGAGTCTCCCTCTCTGAATCTCCTTTCCAGTAGAGATCCAGGCCCCAAATGCTGGAACTTACTTGGAGGGAGGCTGGAAAGTGATGAAAGGGAAAGACACTAGGAAAATCTGCATGTGTTTCCCAGACCCAGAACTGAGAAGACGTTGCCATTTTTAATCTGCGCTCCTGGAAAGTCAGTCATTGGTGACCTGGCAGCAGCAGTCACTGTAGGCATTTTAGTCTCAGGACAGAGACAGAAGCACTTGTTCTGGAGCAGGGAAAGGGCACCCACAGTCAGAATTGAGCGGTGAGTGTGGTGAGCACCCCAACAGTAAGCGCTGGAATTGAGCTCTCTCCCATCACTGGACTGGAGTGGGAGGAGAGTTGCTGAAATCGAGGTTTCTCTTGGGCATCACAGCTTGCAGTCTGGGACAGCTTTGTGACTTGGAACTGGTCTGCCTGTGTCACTGCTGGATGCCCCATCCTGCTCCCTTGTTCAGTCATGACAGAGTGTCCCACCAGTTCTGAGAAACAGGAGAGAGGCAAACCACACTCCTGCTTACCTGTATTGGGAGCCTGAGCCAAGTTACCCTTTCCTTACTAAGATCTTGGCAAGGTGGTACGTGTGCCCTCCACTCCACTCCTGGTCATTTTTCCAAGCATTTGGAGCACCCACTCAGATGGATTAGCAGCCTGAGCTTCCCCTCCCTTCCCATGCAGAGACCTTGGCGCAGAGGCACACTGTTTGCTCCATACCCACACATAACACCAAGCTTTGGGTGTACCTACTCACTGGAATAGGAGCTTGAGTCACCACTTCTTCCCACACAAAGACCTTAGTGCAGTAGCACTTCCTCTGCTGCACACCCAGACATAACTGCAGGCATTCTGCAAACCCATTCTCAATGATTAGGAGTTTGAACAGCCCCTACCTTCCCATGCAAAGACCTTGTTGTGGCGATTTCTGTGCTCATTCCCTAGTCATCTCACACACAGTTTGAGCGGCACATACTCTCTGGGATTAGGAGCTTGACTTGCCCCTCTTATCCCCTGCAAAGATCTTTTGGCAGCAGCAGTTTTTCTGCTACCTCCTCAGGCATATTTCCAGGCATTTGGTACACCTGCTTCCCTGGATAAGGATCCTGAAGTACCCTTCCCTTCAGGTGAAGAAATATTGGTGTAGCCATGGCCTCTCTGCTTGATGGCCAGAAATATCTCCAGGCACTTGAAGCACTCACTATTCTAAATTAGAAGTTCAGGCCACCCCACCCATGCAGAGAACTTGGGGCAGCCAGGATTTCCTGACAACATGAATTAGCACACCTCCAGATGCCTGGCTATGGTCCACTAGACCTGCTTTCAAAGCTGATGCTTGTTCCTGACACTAGGAGACCTGTAGGCAGGCCTGTCTCATCACCCCACCAGTCTTGGTCCTCCATTTGAGGGCTAATCTGGGAGCTCAGACAAATGTGCATGCCACTAATCAGCCCATTGCCTGAGGTAACAGAGAGCTTCTACCAGTAAACAAGGATCAAGTATATACACATCTGCATTAACCTTAGCCAGCTCTTACCTATGAGTACCACCAGTGGTCCTGGAGGTTGAAATGCATAACACAATAGAAAATCTACTGACACAATGCACAGCACTGGGGAACAATATATACTTTCTGAGAACTCCACACTCTAGCCCCAGAGGAGAAAATGAGCCTGCTCACGTACCATGCACAGCACTATTTCAACCAGCATCTGAGAAAGCCATTATACAAAGGCTATTTATAACCAAGGAACTTTTACAAACACTTTGCCACTGAAAGCACCCAGAACCAAAGCCAAAGGACCCTAAACAGCATATGTAATACACTTTCTTAAATCTTTTCCCATTAGACAAAAAAAAGTACAGCTCACTGTCAGCATTTATTTAATTTTACATAAACACTCTCTTTGAGGCTGAAGCAAAGGTTTTGAATGTGAAAATAAAATATAAAAACTTTCCTTGGAGTTGTTTCCAAACAGAACTTGTCTCTAATCCTAATGTAACAAAAGTATATGTAAAGATCAGTATTTAATAGTTTTTCTGTGTGGTAAATTTCAAACCATAGAACAACACAAAGTGGAACATCACATTCCACAAAAATGTACTGCATTTCTCTCTGAATCTTCTTGCCATCCTTGTCATTGTGTGAGCAGCAAATGATACAGCAACCAGCCAATTCTGTTTCCCTGACGTTGGTGGTATGCTTTTGGGGAAATGTCATCTAGACAGGCAATGTGGTGTGACATCATCACAGCATGGAGGGTCTTGAAGAGGTTGCTGCCCTTGCTTGTGATGCTTTTCCAGCATTCTTTCTATCAACGTCACTCTGAAGTTTGCATGACTGATCATGTGAGCAGAGTAATGTTTAAAAGGTGGTAAAAGAATTTCTTATACCAAAACCTGGTGTGTTATCTCAGGGTAAATGCTGCAGCTGCAAGTGCCAACAGAGAGCACTCTCAGTGCAAATGGGGAATGGATTAAGGGGGGGAATTTGTTATTCAAACAAAAGCTAATTCAAAAAACAAGAAGGTGAAATAGCTCATTCAAATGAGAGAAAAGCAGAGAAACAACTCTAAAGGTATGAAAAGATGAAGTGTATAACACCTCCAAAGGATCATACTAACAAAAATAAAATATTTGAATACCAAATAAATAATGCAAAGTATTCATTTTTAAAAGCCCAGTGAGGTCCAAGAGAAAGTTAAAGACCAACACAAATAAATCAGAAAAACAATTCATGATATGAAAAAAGAAATAGATATCATTTTTGAAACCAAACAGAACTTCTGGCAATTAAAAAAAAAATGAAGGATTCACAAAATACAGTTGAAACTTTAACAAAAGGCTAGACAAAGTGGAAGAATTTCAGACCTGGAAGACAGGTCTTTTAATTGATCGAGTCAATCAAAAATAAAGAGGAAAGAGTTTTAGAAATGAACAACGCCTTTGAAAAATATGGAATTCTGTAAAGCATCCAAAACTACAAGTTACTGGCACTCCAAAGGGAGAAGGGAAAAAACTAAAAAGTATGGGAAAACCTAGTTTAGGAAAAAATTCAGGAAAAGTTCCCTGGTCTTAGGAGAAATTTGAGACATTCAGATTTGTGAGCTCAGAGAGCTTCTGGAAGATTTTTTGCAAGAAGAACCTCATTATGGCATATAGTCATCAAACTATCTAAAGTCAACGTGAAGGAAAAAAGTCCTAAGAGCATCAAGAAAGACATTTCTAATCACCTATAAAGAAAATCTCATCAGAGTAATACTGGACTGCTCTGAAGAAACCCTGCATGCTAGAAGAGATGGGGACTATTTATTTTTAGCATCCTTAAAGAAAGAACTGCCAACCAAGAATGTCATATCATGCCTAACAAAACTTCAGAAATGACAGAGAAATAGTCATTTGCAGACAAACAAACATTAAGGGAATTGCTCACCATGAGCCTGGTGCTACAAGAACTGATAAAAAAATCCTAAACTTGGAAACAAAATGGGAATACTCACTGTAAGAGGACATACGAATACAAAGCTCATACATCTGATAAAAACAATTTTACAAATTTTACAATTGAAACTCAAAGGCAACAAGCTAACAACGCTATGACAGGAACAAAACATCACATATCAATTTTTTGTGTGTGTGTGATGGTGTTTTGCTCTTGTTGCCCAGGCTGGAGTTCAATGGTGCAATTTCGGTTCACTGCAACCTCTGCCTCCCAGGTTCAAGCGATTCTCCTGCCTCAGCCTCCTCAGTAGCTGGGATTACAGGCATGTGCCATTAGACCTGGCTAATTTTGTATTTTTAGTAGAGACAGGATTTCTCCATGTTAGTTACACTGGTCTCAATCTCCTGACCTCAGGTGATCTGCCCGCCTTGATCTCCCAAAGTCCTGGGATTAAAGGTGTGAGCCACTATGCCTGGCCACATATCAATATTAACGTTGAATGTAAGTGATGTAAAGACTCTACTTAAAAAATACAGAATGGCATATTTGATTGAAAAACAAGACCTAGTCATTTGCTGCCTTCAAGAGACCTACCTACCAGCTAAAACAGCTATAGACTCATAGTAAAGGGGGGAAAAGATATACCATGCAAATGGAAAGCTAAAGTGAGCTGAAGTAGCCACGCTCATATCAGATAAAACAGATGTTAAACCTACAATTGAAAAAAAAGAGGATTATAATGATAAAGAGTTCAATACAACAAGAAAAAATAAATATCCTGAATATATATGCATCCAAAACCAGAGCACCCAGATTCATAAAACAAATAATACTGCATATAAGTAAACAGACTGATAGCAATAGAATAATAATGAGGGACTACAACAGCACACTGACATCACTAGAAGATCATTGAGGCAGCAAATCAACAAAGAATTTCTGGACTTAAACTTGGCTATAGATCGTATAGACCAAGTAGACATTTATAGAACATTCTATCAAACAAATTCAGAGTATAAATTCTTCTCAATTGCACATAGAACATTTTCCAAAGTCCACTATATGCTTAGCCATAAAGCAAGCCTCATACATTCAAAAAATATCAAAATCATATTAAGTGTCTTCTCAGACCACAGTGGAATAAAATTAGACATCAATACGAAGAGGAACTCTCAAAACTAAACAAGTATGTGGAAGCCAAACAACCTGCTCCTGAATGACCTTTAAGTAAACAATGAAATTAAAACAGAAATCAAATAATTTTTTGAAATAAATTAAATATAGACACAGTATACCAAAACCTCTGGGATACAGTAAAAGCAATGCTAAGGAGAAAGTTTATAGTGTTAAATGTCTATATCAAAAAACATAGAAAGATTCCAACTTAACCTAATGTCATACATCATGGAACTAGAAAAACAAGCACAAACCAATCTCAAAGCTAAGAGAAGAATGGAAATAAAAAAGATCAGATCAGAGCAGAACTAAGTGAGACAGGAAATAACAAAGTTCAGAGCATAAATAAATGAGACTGAGGCCCCCCAAAATTGATACAAAGAATCAATGAAACAAAAATGTGGTTCTTTGAAACAACAAACAAAAATGATAGACAACTACAGCTAGAGTACCGAAGAAATAAGGAGAAGATTTAAATAAGTATTATCAGAAATAATAAATGTGACATTATAACGGATACCTCAGAAATACAAAAGATATCAGAAACTACAAAGAACACCTATGCAAACAAACTCAAAATCTTAAAGGAAATAGATAAATTCATAGAGACATACAACCTCGCGTGACTGAACTAGGAATAAATAGAAATCCTGAATATACCAATAATGAGTAATGAAATCAAATCAGTCATAAAAAATCTTTTAGCAAAAAATGCCCAGGACCAGACAGATTCATAGCCAAATTTTGTCAGTTGTACATAGGAAAGCTGACACCAATGTTTCTGAAACAACTCCAAAAAGTGAAGGGGCAGTAATTTCTCCTTAACTCATTCTATGAAACCAGTATCACCCTAATACCAAAAACAATCAAGGACATCCACACACACAAAAAGGAAAACTACAGGCCAATATTCTTGATGAACACAGATGCAGAAATCCTCAACAAAATATTAGCAAACCAAATGAAACAGCACATCAAAATGTTTATACACTGTTGGTGGTAATGCAAATTAGTCCAGTCACTGTGGAAAACACTCTGATGGTTTCTCAAAGAATTTAAAGCACAGCCACAATTCAACCCAACAACCCCAGCACTTTGGTATATAGCCAAAAGAGAAGAAATCATTCTATCAAAAAGATATGTGCATGCATATCTTCATCACTGCATTATTCACAATAGCAAATGCATGGAATCAAAATATGTGTCCATTAATGGTAGATTGGATAAAGAAAATGTGGTACATATGTATCATGAAGTACTATGCAGCCATAAAAAGAATGAAATCAGGTCCTTTGCAGCAACATCGATGGAACTGGACACCATAATCCTGAGCAAACTAATACAGGTACAGAAAACCAAATAATGAGCATTCTCACTTGTGGGTAGGAGTTAAACATTGAGCATACATGGACATAAACATGGGAAAAAATAGCACTATGGACAACAATAAGGTGGGAGAGGGGGTAAAAACTACCTGTCAGGTACTATGCTTACCACCAGGGTGATTGGATCCATACTCCAAATCTCAGCATCACACAATGTACCAATGTAACAAATCACCACATGTAGCCCCTGTATCTAAAATAAAAATTGACTTTTTAAAAAACCAAACAAATAAGTAAACAGAAATCCTAATCAAGTGGATTTTCTTCCGGGATGCAAGAATGTTTCCACGTACACAGATGAATGAATGTGAGTCATCAAAGAAACACAACTAAAAACAAAAACCATATGATTATCTCAATAGATATAGAAAAGGCAATTATGATAAAAAAAACCCTCAACATATTAGGCTTTAAAGGAACATACTGCAAACTAATAAGACCTACCTATGACAAACACACAACCAACATCATGTAGAATGTGCAGAAGGGAAAACAACCCCTAAGAACTGCAACAAGACAAGGATGTCCACTCTCAGCACTCCCTACCGGACATAGCACTGGAAGCTATAGCCAGAGCAACCAAGAAAGAAAAAGAAAGAAAAGACATTCAAATTGGAAAAGAGGCACTCAAATTATTTCTGCTAGTTGATGATAGAATCATATACCTAGAAATATCTAACAACCTCTTTTTAAGTCTTCTAGACTTAATTGACAACCTCAGTAAATGTTCAGGGTACAAAAATCTGTAGAATTTGTATACACCAATAAGATTCAAGATAAGAACTATATCAGAAAGTAAATCTCATTGAAAACACCCACACATTGTCAAGATGGTTGAATAGAAACAGCTGCAGTCTGCAGCTCCCAGCGAGATTAATGCAGAAGATTGGTGATCTCTGCATTTCCCACTGAGGTACATGGCACATCTCATTTTGACTGGTTAGACAATGGGTGCAGCTCATGGAGAGTGAGCCAAAGCAGGGTGAGGCTCACCCCAGAAGCCCAAGAGGTTAGGGAACCCCTACCTTAGCCAAAGGAAGCCATGAGAGATTGTGCCTGAGGAATGGTGCACTCCAGCCCAGATACCATGCTTTTCCCATGGTCTTCACAACCCACAGACCAGAAGTTTCCATCAAGGGTCTACACCACCAGGGTCCAGAGTTTCAAGCACAAAACTGGGCAGTATTTGGGCATGCACTGAGCTAGCTGGAGGAGTTATCTTTCATACCTCAGTGGCATCTGGAAAACCAGCGAGATAGAATCATTCACTCCCCCGAAAAGGGGGCTGAAGCCAGGGAGCCAAGTGGCCTAGCTCAGTGGAATTCACCCCACAAAGCACAGGAAGCTAAGTTCTACTTGCTGGAAATTGTCGCTGCCAGCACTGCAGTCTGAAGTTTTCCTAAGATACTAGAGTTTGATGGGGGGAGCAGAATTCACCATTAGAGAGGCTGGAGTGGGCACTTTTCCCCTCACAGTGTAAACAAAGTCACCAGGAAGTTTGAACTGGGCAGAGCCCACCATAGCTTGGCAAAGTCACTATATCCAGACTGCCTCTCTAGATTCCTCCTCTCTGAGCAGGGCATATCTGAAAGAAAGGCAGGAGCCCCAGGCAGAGGCTGATAGATAAAACTCCCATCTCACTGGGACAGGGCACCTGGGGGAAGGGGTGGCTGAGGACACACTTCAGCAGACTTAAACTTTTCTGCCTGCCTGCTCTGAAGAGAGCAGCTGATCTCCCAGCACAGTGCTGAAGCTCAGCAAAAGAACAGACTGCCTCCTCAAGTGGGTCCTTGACACCTGTGCCTCCTGACTTGGAGACACCTCCCAGCAGGGGTCAACAGACATATCGTACAGGAGAGCTCCATCTGTCTGGCATCTTGTGGGAGCCCCTCTGGGAAGAAGCTTCCAGAGAAAGGAACAAGCAGCAATCTTTGCTGTTCTGCAACCTTTGCTGGTGACACCCAGGCACACAGGGTCTGCAGAAGACATGCAGCAAATTCCAGCAGACCTGAAGCAGAGGGTCCTGACATTTAGAAGGAAAACTAACAAGCAGAAAGTAATATGATCGACATCAACGAAAAGGACATTTGCAAAGACACCTCACATGAAGGTCACCAACATCAAAGACCAAAGGTAGATAAATCAACAAAGATGAGGAAAACTCAGCACAAAAAGGTTGAAAATTTCAAAAACCAGAATGCATCTCCTCCTCCAAAGAATCCCAACTACTTGCCAGCAAGGGAACAAAACTGGATGAAGAATGAGTGACAAATTGACAGAAGTAGGCTTCAGAAGGTGGGTATTAACAAGCTACTCTGAGTTAAAGGAATGTGTGCTAACTCAATGCAAGGAAGCTAGGAACCTTGAAAAAAAGTTAGACGAATTGCTAACTAGAATAACCAGTTTAGGAAAGAACATAGATTACCTGATGGAGCTAAAAAACACAGCACAAGAACTTCATGAAGCATACACAAGTATCAATAGCCAAACAGATCAAGTGGAAGAAAGGATATCAGAGACTGAAGATCAAACTAATGAAATAAAGTGTAAAGACAAGATTAGAAAGAAATGAATCAAAGGAAATGAACAAAGCCTCCAAGGAATATGGGACTGTGTGAGAAGACCAAACCTACGTTTCATTGGTGTACCTGAAAGTGATGAGGAGAATACAACCAAGTTGGAAAACACTTCAGAATATTATCCAGAAGAACATTCCCAATCTAGCAAGGCAGGCCAACATTTAAATTCAGGAAATACAGAGAACACCACAAAATACTCCTTGAGAAGAGGAACCCCAAGATACATAACTGTCAGATTCAACAAGGTTGAAACGAGAGTGGGCTGAAGCAGCGCAGGGCATTGCCTCACCTGGGGAGCACAAGGGGTCGGGGGATTTATCTTTCCTAGCCAAGGGAAGCTGTGAGTGACTGTACTTGGAGGAACAGTATACTTCTGCCCAAATACTGCACTTTTCCCATGGTCTTCACAATCAGCTGACCTGGAGATTCCTTTCCATGCTTGGTGCAGTAGGTCCCAAGCCCATGGAGCCTTGCTTGCTGCTAGTGCAGCAGTCTGAGATTGATCTGGGACACTGGAACTTGGCAGGGTGCAGGTGTGTCTGCCATTGCTCACGCTTGAGTAGGCGGTTCTATGCTTGAGTAGGCGGTTCCAGTGTAAACAAAGCGGCAGGGAAGCTCAAATTGGGCAGAACCCACCACAGCTCAGCAAGGCCTACTGCTGCTCTAGATTCAACTTCCGGGGGAAGGATGTATCTGAACAAAAGGCAGCAGACAGCTTCTGCAGACTTCTGTCAGCTTCTGTCAGTCCTTGTCTGACAGCTCTGAAGAAAGCAGTGGTTGTTCCAGCACAGTGTTTGAGATCCAATAACAGAAAGACTGCCTCCTCAAGTGGGTCCCTGACCTCTGTATAGTTTGGCTGGGAGACACCTCCCAGGAAGGGCAAAAATGCACCTCATACAGGTGGGTGCCCCTCTGGGATGAAGCTTCAAGAGGAAGGATCAGACAGCATTATTGGCTGCTCTGCAGCCTCCACAGGTGATACTCAGGCAAACAGGGTCTGGAGTGGACCTCCAGCAAATTCCAACAGACCTGTCACTGAGGGGCCTCTCTGTTGGAAGGAAAATAGAATCAACATCAAGAAAAAGGACACCCATACCAAAACCCCATCGGTAGGACACCAACATCAAAGACTAAGGGTTGGTAAAACCACAAAGAGTGGGAGAAAGCAGAGCAGAAAGACTGAAAATTCCAAAAAAACAATGCCTCTTCTCCTCCAAAGGAACATAGCTCCTCACCAGCAAGGTAACAAAACTGGAGGGAGAATGAGTTTGACAAATTGACAGAAGTAGGCTTCAGAATATCAGTAATAACAAACTTCTCTGAGCTAAAGCAGCATATTCCTTTTTTTTTCTTTTTTTATTATACTTTAAGTTCTAGGGTACATGTGCACAACATGCAGCTTGGTTACATATGTATACATGTGACATATTGGTGTGCTGCAACCCTTAACTCATCATTTACATTAGGTATATATCCCAGTGCTATCCTTTCGCCCTTCCCCACCCCACAACAGGCCCAAGTGTGTGATGTTCACCTTCCTGTGTCCAAGTGTTCTCATTGTTCATTTCCCACATATGAGTGAGAACGTGTGGTGTTTGGTTTTCTGTTCTTGCTATAGTTTGCTAAGAATGATGGTTTCCAGCTGCATCCATGTCCCTACAAAGGACATGAACTCATCCTTTTTTATGGCTGCATAGTATTCCATGGTGTATATGTGCCACATTTTCTTAATCCAGTCTGTCACTGATGGACATTTGGGTTGGTTCCAAGTCTTTGCTATTGTGAATAGTGCCACAATAAACATACGTGTGCATGTGTCTTTATAGCAGCATGATTTATAAACCTTTGGGTATATACCCAGTAATGGGATAGCTGGGTCAAATGGTTATTTCTAGTTCTAGATCCTTGAGGAATCGCCACACTGTCTTCCACAATGGTTGAACTAGTTTACAGTCCCACCAACAGTGTAAAAGGGTTCCTATTTCTCCACATCCTCTCCAGCACCTGTGGTTTCCTGACTTTTTAATGATCGCCATTCTAACTGGTGTGACATGGTATCTCATTGTGGTTTTGATTCGCATTTCTATGATGGCTAGTGATGATGAGCATTTTTTTCATGTGTCTATTGGCTGCATAAATGTCTTTTTTTGATAAGTGTCTGTTCATATCCTTTGCACACTTTTTATGGGGTTGTTTGTTTTTTCTTGTAAATTTGTTTGAGTTCTTTGTAGTTTCTGGATATTAGCCTAAAGGAGCATATTCTAACCCATTGCAAGGAAGCTAAAAATCTTGAGAAAAGGTTAGATGAATTGCTAACTAGAATAACCAGTGTAGAAAAGACCTTAAATGACCTGATATAACTGAAAACCACAGTACAAGAACTGCATGAAGCATACACAAGCTTCAATAGCTGATTCAATCAAGTAGAAGAAAGGACATCCTTTCAAAGGACTGAAGATCAAATAAACGAAATAAAGCAAGAAGACAAGATTTGAGAAAAAAGAGTGAAAGGAAATGAACAAAGTCTCTGAGAAATATGTGACTATGTGAAAAGACCAAATCTACATTTGATTGGTGTACCTGAAAATCACAGGGAGAATGGAACCAAGTTAGAAAACACTCTTCAAGATATTATCAAGGAGAATTTTCCAGACCTCGCAAGGCAGGCCAACATTCAAATTCAGGAAATACAGAGAACACCACAAAGATACTCCTTGAGAAGAGCAACCCGAAGACACATAATTGTCAGATTCACCAAGGTTTAAATGATGGAAAAAAATGTTAAGTGCAGCCAGAATGAAAGGTTGGGTTACCCACAAAGGGAAGTCCATCAGAATAACAGCAGATCCCTCAGCAGAAACCCTACAAGCCAGAAGAGAGTAAGGGCTAATATTCAACATTCTTAAAGAAAAGAATTTTCAATCCAGAATTTCATATCCAGCCAAACTAACCTTCATAAGTGAAGGAGAAATAACATATTTTACAGACAAACAAATGCAGAGAGATTTTGTCACCACCAGGTCTGCCTTACAAGAGCTTGTGAAGGAAACAATAAACATAAAAAGGAACAACCAGTACCAGCCACTGCAAAAACATGCCAAATTATAAAGACCATCAACACTGAAGAAACTGCAGCAATTAACAGGTGAAATAACCAGCTATCATCACAATGACAGGATCAAATTCACACATAACAATATTAATCTTAAACGTAAATGGGCTAAATGCCTCAATTAAAACACACAGACTGGCAAATTGGATAAATAGTCAAAACCCATCAATGTGCTGTATTCAGGAGACCCATCTCATGTGCAAAGATACACATAGGCTGAAAATAAAGGGGTAGAGGAAGATCTACCAAGCAAATGGAAAGTGAAACAAAGCAGGGGTTGCAATCCTGGTCTCTGATAAAACAGACTTTAATCCAACAAAGATCAAAAGAGACAAAGAAGGCCATTACATAATGGTAAAGGGATCAATGCAACAAGAAGAGTTAACTATCCTATATATATATGCACCCAATACAGGAGCACCCAGATTCATAAAGCAAGTCCTTAGAGAGCTACAAGGAGACTTAGACTCCCACACAACAATAATGGAAGACTTTAAGACCACACTGTCAATATTAGACAGATCAATGAGACAGAAAATTAACAAGTATATCCAGGTCTTGAACTCAGCTCTGAACAAAGTGGATTTAATAGACATCTACAGAACTCTCCACCCCAAATCAATAGAATATACATTCTTCTCAGCACTACGTTTCACTTATTCTAAAATTGACCACATAATTGGAAGTAAAATACTCCTCAGCAAATGTAAAAGAACAGAAATCACAACAAACTGTCTCTCAGACCATGGTGCAATCAAACTAGAACTCAGAATTAAGAAACTCACTCAAAACTCACTCAAAAACTCCATGGAATCTGAACAACCTGGTCCTGAATGACTACTGAGTAAATAATGAAATTAAGGCAGAAAGAAAGATGTTCTTTGAAACTATTGAAAACAAAGACACAAGGTACCAGAATCTCTGGGACACAAGACAAGGATGCCCTCTCTCACCACTCCTGTTCAACATAGTATTGAAGCTCTGACTAGGGCAATCAGGCAAAAGAAAGAAATAAAAGGTATTCAATTAGGAAAAGAGGAAGTCAAATTGTCTCTGTTTGCAGATGACATGATTTTATATTTAGAAAACCCCATTGTATCAGCCCAAAATCTCCTTAAGGTGATAAGCAACTTCAGCAAAATCTCAGGACACAAAATCAATGTGCACAAATCACAAGCATTTTTATACACCAATAACAGACAAACAGAGAGTCAAATCATGAGTGAACTCCCATTCACAATTGCTTCAAAGAGAATAAAATACCTAGGAATCCAACTTACAAGGGATGTGAAGGACCTCTTCAAGGAGAACTACAAACCACTGCTCCATGAAATAAAAGAGGACACAAACAAATGGAAAAAAATTCCATGCTCATGGATAGGAAGAATCAATATCATGAAAATGGCCATACTGTCCAAAGTAATTTATAGATTCAATGCTATCCCCATTAAGCTACCACTGACTTTCTTTGCAGAATTGGAAAAAAACTACTTTAAAGTTCAAATGGAACATAAAAGAGCCTGCATAACCAAAACAATCTTCAGCAAGAAGAACAAAGCTGGAGGCATCATGCTACTTGACTTCAAACTATACTACAAGGCTACAGTAAATAAAACAGCATGGTACTGGTACCAAAACATATAAATATAGACCAATGGAACCAAATAGAGGCCTAAGAAATAACACCCCACATCCACAACCATCTGATCTTTACAAACCTGACAAAAACAAACAATGGGGGAAGGGGAAGGGATTCCCTATTTAATAAATGGTGCTGGGAAAACTGGCTAGCCATATGTAGAAAGTTGAAACTGAGTCCCTTCCTTACACCTTACAGAAAAATTAACTCAAGGTGGATTAAAGACTTAAAAACTAAAACCAAAAAAGCCCTAGAAGAAAACCTAGGCAATACTATTCAGGACACAGGCATGGGCAAAGACTTCATGACTAAAATAGCAAAAGCAATGGCAACAAAAGCCACAATTGACAAATGAAAGCTAATTAAACTAAAGAGCTTCTGCACAGCAAAAGAAACTATCATCAGGTTCAACAGGCAACCTACAGAATGGGAGAAAAATTTTGCAATCTATCCATCTGACAAAGGGCTAAAATCCAGACTCTACAAAGAAATTCAAACAAATTCAAAAGCTTGCAGAAGACAAGAAATAAATAAGATCAGAGAAGAACTGAAGGAAATAGAGACTTGAAAAACCCTTCAAAAAAATCAGTGAATCCAGGAGCTGGTTTTTTGAAAAGATCAACAAAATAGACCACTAGCTAGACTAATAAAGAAGAAAAGGGAAAAGAATAGACACAACAAATAATGATAAAGGGGATATCACCACTGATCCCACAGACATACAAACTACCATCAGAGAATACTATACACACCTCTATGCAAATAAACTAGAAAGCCTAGAAGAAATGGATAAATTCCTGGACACATACACCCTCCCAAGACTAAACCAGAAAGAAGTCGAATTCCTGAATAGACTAATAACAAGTTCTGAAACTGAGGCAGTAACTAATAGCCTATGAACCAGAAAAAGCCCAGGACATGACAGAATAACAGATGACTTCTACCAGAGGTACAAAGAGAAGCTGGTACCAGTCTTTCTGAAAGTGTTTCAAGCAAAAGAAAAAGAGTAGCTCCTCCCTAACTTATTTTATGAGACCAGCATCATCCTGATAACAAAACTTGGCAGAGACACAATAAAATAAACTTTTAGGCCAATACCTCTCATGAACATCAGTGTGAAAAACCTCAATAAAACACTGTCAAACTAAATCCAGCAGCACATCAGAAAGCTTATCCACCATGATCAAGTTGGCATCATCTGTGAGATTAAAGCCTGGTACAACATACACAAATCAATAAATGTAGGCCAGGTGAGGCTGCTCACGGTTATAATCACAGCACTTTGGGAGGCCAAAGCAGGTGGATCATGAGGTCAGGAGCTCATGAGCAGTCTGGTTAACATGGCGAAACCACGTCTGTACTAAAGATACAAACATTAGCCAGTTGTGGTGGCATGTGCCTATAATTCCACATACTCAGGAGGCTGAGGCAGCAGAATCACTTCAACCTGGGAGGCGCAGGTTGCAGTGAACTGAAATCACACCACTGCACTCCAGCCTGCATAACGGGGATAGACTCTATCTCAAAATAAATGAATAAATAAACGTAATCCATCACATAAACAGAACTAATGACAAAAACCACATGATTATTTCAATAGATGCAGAAAAGACCTTCAATAAAGTTCCACACCCCTTCATGCTAAAACTCTCAATAAACTAGGTATTGATGGAATGTATCTCAAAATAATACAAGCTATTTATGACAAACCCACAGCCAAAATCATACTGAATGGGCAAAAGCTGGAAGTATTTCCTTTGAAACCGGCATAAGACAAGGATGTCCTCTCTCAACACTCCTATTCAAC
Organism: Macaca mulatta; assembly: GCF_049350105.2. Taxonomy (NCBI): domain Eukaryota; kingdom Metazoa; phylum Chordata; class Mammalia; order Primates; family Cercopithecidae; genus Macaca; species Macaca mulatta. Next base: position 106,932,432 of record NC_133414.1, on the reverse strand, counting down.
ACAGTATTGGAAGTTCTGTCCAGGGCAATCAGGCAAGAGAAAGAAATAAAGGATATTTGAATAGAAGGAGAGAAGATCAAATTGTCTCTGTTTGCAGATGACATGATTTTATATTTGGAAAAACCCATTTTCTCAGCCCCAAATCTCCTTAAACTGATAAGCAAATTCACAAAGTCTCAGGATACAAAATCAATGTGCAAAAATCACAAGCATTTCTATACACCAGTAATAGACAGAGAGTCAAATCATAAGTGAACTCCCATTCATAATTGCTACAAAGGGAACAAAATACCTGGGAATACAACTTGCAAGGGATGTGAAGGACTTCTTCAAGGAGAACTACAAACCACTCCTCAAGAAATTGGAGAGGATGCAAACAAATGGAAAAACATTCCACGCTCATGGATAGGAAGAATTAATGTCGTGAAAATGGCCATACTGCCCAAAGTAATTTATAGATTCAATGCTATCCCCATTCAAGCTACCATTGACTTTCTTCAGAGAATTGGAAAAAACTACTTTAAATTTCATATGGAACATAAAAAGAGCCCACATAGCCAAGACAATCCTAAGCAAAAAGAACAAAGTGGGAGGCATCATGCTACCTGACTTCAAACTATACTACAAGGCTACAGTAACCAAAGCAGCATGGCACTGGTACCAAAACGGTGGACCAGTGGAATAGAACAGAGACCTCAGAAAGAACACCACACATCTACAACTATCTCATCTTTGACAAACCTGAAAAGAACAAGCAATGGGGAAAGGATTCAATCTATTCAATCCAGTAATCTCACTACTGGGTATATACCCAAAGGAAAAAAAAATCATTATATAAAAACACACCTTTATTAATATTCTCACAATACTATTCACAATAGCAAATTCAGGGAACCAACCTATATGTCCATAAGTGGTTATTCAGGTAAAGAAAATGTGGTGTATTTAGACCATGGAGTACCATATAGTCATAAAAAACAGAACAAAATCATGTTTTTTGCTGCAACCTGAAAGGAGCTGGAGGCCATTATCTTATGTGAACTAACTCAGAAACAGAAAATCAAATAACACATGGTCTCACTTGTAAGTGGGAGCTAAACAATGGGTACACATGAACATAAAGATGAAAATAATAGACAATGGGAACTCCAAAAGTGTGGAGGATGTACTGGGGGGCAAAGTTTGGTGAATTACCTATCAGGTGTAATGTTCATCATTTGGGTAATGGGTGCACTAGAAGCCCAGTCCCAACCAGTACACAACATACCCATTTAAGAAATATGAGCATGTATACCCTGACTATATAATACAACAAAATTTTTAAAAACTAACCTGTGGAATGATAGTGGATACCTTAAGAGAGGATGTGGCAGTAGAAAGAATGAGGATGCCTTAGAAACAAAGTTCTTTTTTATGCCTTACTTGTAGGTTGTACAAAGACATTCACTTTATGTTAATGCATTGAGCTGTACATTTAGAACATGTGCATCTTTTTCTATGTATATTGTACTTCAATGAAAAAAGCTTATTTAAAAACAAAGTGTTCTGCGGAAGCAATATTTGAAGCAGTAATGACTGAGAATTTCCCAAAATTAAGGACAGACAGCAAACTGCAGATCCAAGAACCTCAAAGAACACCAAGTAGGTTAGGTACCCAAAAGCCTACACCTAGGCACATCATATTCAAATGAGGAAAATAAAGACTAAGCAAAAATCTTGAAAGAAGCTAGGGGAAGAAAACATCATAGCTATCTAGGAATGAGAATAAGAATTACATCAAACATCTCTTAAAAGTTCATGCAAATAAGAAGAGAGTGAAGCAAAATATTTAAAGTGTTGGAAAATATTCTCATCCACTTTGCTTTCTGTATCCAGAAAACTTATCCTTCTTAACTGAAGGAGAAATAAGGACTCTCACTCATAGAAAGTTGAGAAAATTGTCTTTAGTTCCTGCCTTGTAAGAAATGTTAAAAATTTCCTCAGAAAGAAGAAAATGATATAAGCCAAACACTGACCCACAAAAAGAAAAGAACAATGTTAGAGAAGGAGTAATTGAGAGCAATATAAAACTTCTATTTTTCTTATTCTTAATTGTCAGACAGATAGTAGTCTGTTCAAAATAATAATGACAACAATGTATTTGGTAATTATAGCTTATGGATAGGTGAAATGAATGGCAGTAAGGATATAAGGAATTGGAAGGAGGAGTTAAGAATACTTTGTTACAGATAGATGCACTACCCATGAAGCAGTGTAGTGTTATTTGAAAGTGATCTTGGATTAATTACAAATATAAATTGCAAACTCTAGGGAAATTACTAAAGTAAATATTGAAATATTATGTGTTAAGAAGAGGAAATTAAATTATATAAAATGCTCATTTAAAACCACAGGAGGCAGAAAAAGAATTGACGACAAAAATAGAAAAAGAACAAGGGCAATGAGTGGAACACAACAACAAACATGTGGTACATATAATCCCACTATATCAAAATCACTTTAAACATAACTAAATACACCAACTAAAAGACACAAACTATCAGAGTGGATAAAAAACAAGGTCCAACTATGTGTATGATACCAAAAGCTTGTTCTTTGAAAATAAATTTAACAAACATCTAGCCAGTTTCACCAAGAGCAAAAAGAGAGAAAACACATTTTAATAACGTCAAAATTAAAAGGGGTATAACTATTGATACCTTAGACATTGAAATGATAATAAATATATATTATGGTCAACTCTTTGCCCACAACCACGGTAATTCAAATGAAATCGATTAATTTCTTAAAGACAAATCTTCTAAAACTCAGACAAAAGAAAATAGATAATCTGCTTAAGCCTTTTTTACTAACTTAGTTGAATCAATAATTAGTAACTTCCAAAGCAAAAAGATATAAGCCCTAATTATATTCACTCTTGAATTCCTCCAACATTTAAGAAAAAAAATTATACCAATTATCTTTAATCTCTTCCAGAAAATAGTGGCTGGCTTCACACCTCACACTTTCCTGGCCCTGTAAAGTGTCCCCGAGTACAGGGCTTCTTAGGCTCTGTTTCTCTGGAGAGTGTGCTTCCCTTTTCCAGTGGGAAAAAATCAGGTTCCTGGTAAAAGGAGTTATGGAGGAAACCTGAGTAGGAGAGGCTCCCTTTTCAGTCTCATTCCCTACCTTTGGTCCTTGGTGCCTCCAAATACTGAACCTTATGAGAATTATAGTGACATAGATTAGCTTCTCCTCTTGATAAATCTTCCTCTGCTGATACTTACGTTACAACTGCATCCCCTATGCTGTTTCAATTGTCAGCCCTCCATTGTCTCTCCGTGTCTCAGAAATTTGCCAGAGACTTATAGGCTGTTTTCTATTCTCCTCTCCTTTTACTTCAACAGGCTAATTTTAATTTGTAATTTAGTTATTGAAATTTCAGTAGGATCCTGACACAGGGAAGAAGGTATGTTATCTGCTGCCAAACAAAATCTGCTACATTTACTATTTAAATGTAAATTCTAAGGAAATGTAGAGTTTACTCTAAAGGTAAACTGTAAATTCTAAAGAAAAGTTGTATGTGAAAGAAGCAATTATTAACCCCCCCCCACTTCCAAATATTCCCATTTGGTCAAATAGCAGTTTTATGAAACACGCTTCTGGAATAATAAAATTCCTTTAGGTATGGCCTCTGCTTAAATGGAAACATGTTTCTTAGGTGTCTAACTTTTAGATTACTTCCCAGACTGGAATTTATCTCAGGATGCCTCAGTACAATTCTAGAATTCCACTTGTGCTTCAACAAAAATCGTTTTCATCTCCCTACCCCAGTATCAGAGCATGCAGTTTTCAAAATGAGAAAAGATATCTTCAAGAATGTACCTACTGTTCAAAGTGGACTTTTCATAATAAAACCAACATTCAATACTAGGCCAATTTTGCTGACTCTCCCTACCACAAATTACCTCTGCTGAAATCCAAACACTTCATCAGGGCTTTATTTATTTTGCTACTGCCATACTGTTTTTACTGATCTCAGTCATCCTCCTCCATTGTGCAAAGATGTCCTTTTTAATCATGTCATCAAATTTAGACAGATTACAGCTGATGACACAGAAATTTAAAGAATGAAGCTTCTCTGAGAGAAACAGGATGACAAACACTGGCACTGTCTTCTCAGCATTGTTCTGAAATTCACTTTGTTCATCATCTGTGGTCGTACCTGTAACCAACAGATGCAGAGATCCATATCTCAGAGTGGCTTGTTGTCTCTGTTCCAGCAACAAATAGATCAGCTACATTGCCAACCAAGTTTTCAATAGTGAATTCCAGTGGTTGGTTGTCCTTTTCCTAGAAATGATTTCATGCAATTATCTGACAAATTATGTGCCAGCATATCTAATTATACTAAATTTTAAAAAATATACTATATTATGAAGTTAGCCAAAAGAGAAACTGGACAGTACAGTGTTAGAAAACAAAACCAAAAACAAAAACAACTGTATGGTTTGGCAGAAACTGCAGATCAGTTGACCTAAACTTTTTTTCCTGACAGACCTAAAATTCCATTTATGAAATCATATGCTGCTTAGGTTAGTCACACAGAATATTTCTTTCCCCAGAAATAAAAGCAGAAGTATACCGATGCTCTGTCTTAGTCAGTATTTGCAATATAACAAAATGGTACTGGTACAAAAATGGATAGATAGACCAGTGGAACAGAACAGAGGCCTCAGAAACAACAGCACACATCTACAATCATCTGATCTTCAATAAACCTGACAAAAACAAGCAGTGGAGAAAAGATTCCCTACTTAATAAATGATGCTGGGAAAACTGGTTAGCTATATGAGGAAATCAGAAACTGAACCTCTTCCTTACACCTTATACAAAAATTAACACAAGATGGATTAAAGACTTAAATGTAAAACCTAAAATCATAAAAACCCTAGAAGAAAATCTAGACAATACAATTCAGGACATAGGCATGGGCACAGACTTCATGACTAAAACACCAAAAGCAATGGCAACAAAAACCACAATTGACAAATGAGAGCTAATTAAACTAAAGAGCTTCTGCTCAGCAAGGGAAGCTATCATCGTAGTGAACAGCAGCTTACATAATGGGAGAAAATTTTTGCAATCTATCCATCTGACAAAGGGCTAATATCCAGAATATACAAAAAAACTTAAACAAATTTACAAGAAATAAACAACCCCATCATAAAGTGGGCAAAGTATCTGAACAGACACTTCACAAAAGGACATTTCTGCAGCCAAGAAACATGTGAAAAAAGCTCATCATCACTAGTCGTTAGAGAAATGCAAATAAAACCACAATGAGATACCATCTCACCCAGCAATCCCAATACTGGGTATATACCCAAAGGATTGTAAATCATTCTTCTATAAAGATACATGGTCAGGTATGTTTATTGCAGCACTGTTTACAATAGCAAAGAGTTGCAACCAACTTAAATGCCAATGAATGATAGACTGGATAAAGAAAATGTGGCAAATGTGCACCATGGAACACTATGCAGCCATAAAAATGATTAGCTCATGTCCTTTGCAGGCACATGGATGAAGCTGGAAACCATCATCCTCAGCAAACTAACATAGGAACAGAAAACCAAACACCTCATGTTCTCACTAATAAGTGGAGTTGAACAATGAGAACACACGGACACAGAGAGGGGAACATCACACACCGGGCTCTGTCGGGGGTTGCGGGACAAGGGAAGGGAGAGCATTAGGACAAATACCTAATGCATGCGGAGCTTAAACCTAGATGACGGGTTGATAGGTGCAGCAAACAACCATGGCACATGTATCCCTATGTAATAAACTCGCACGTTCAGCACATGTATCCCAGAATTTAAAGTATAATAAAATAAAACAAAATAAAATAAAAATACCATCTTTATCATTAATAAAATCTTGCCTTTGTAAAATGGGGTAATAATGCTCATCTCATAGAAATATGTGTGTATTAAAAATGACGCTACATATGAATTACAAAACATGTTAGTCACACAAAAAAAGAAGGATTACCTTGAGGGTACTGATGAATTGCTCAACTGTAAGAGTTTGAATAAGTAGAGATTCAAATGTGGATCTTCTATATATTGACCTTAGGACCCTGAAAATGAATTTGAGATTCTCTGACCTCAGTTTTTTTATGTGCAAAACAAGGCAAATAAACATGCTGAGTGTATTGATGTGAGGATAAATTTTAATGTCTACCGGTTGTCTGGGCCATTTCATGGCACATTGCAGGCCATCCATAAGTGGCAACTAGAGTAATCATCAAATATGTGTATATATATCTCCTTTCCCAGTTCTCAAAAGTCTATGTCCCAGTGTTCACTGTGTACTTTGACATAAAGCTTATCCTGGAGTTGCATGAATATGAAGTGGTAATTGATCATGGAGAGGAGTTTTCTGGAAAAGGTATTTTCCCAGTATCCAAAAAAAGCAAGGAAGGAGTTGGTAGGGGTGTGTGTGTGTGTGTGTGTGTGTGTGTGTGTGTGTGTGTGCACGCCTTTGTATGGGTAATGAGGCAGAAAGGGAATGGAAAGCAAACACTTGAAGAGCTCCGAAAACTGACCTTGGCCCATATGTGTGGCTGTTGAAAATTAGCTCCCTCTTTCTTGCCTAGGACCTCCCTCCTTGTTTTTGTTTCTCTTCCTGTTAGGATCATTTTTAGCAATGAAAAGACATGTAAGGAGATCTGGCTCTTCTTGCTCATGACCCTATGGAATTGTGGGGTAGTGAAGAGGAGCACTGGGGAAGCATGTTCAAAGGGAAGCCCACTGTCTTGTGCAGGAGGTGAGAAGAACCAAGGGTGGATGACTCTACTCTGCACCACTGACCTTAACAGTCAGCCATCTTCACAGATAACACTGGAAAATTTCAGTGGTGACCTGATCTTTCATTATAGGTGGTGGTTGTCAGTCCTGATGTAGAGGAGGGATTATTTGGAGGAGAGAGCCAAGATTGCTGCTGTGTACCTGTGCTGTGTTTACATAGGCATAACAGTGCATACAGTGTGTGTATACAAGGTCACTTAATCCTTTTGCTTCAACTTTGTTTGTTTTCAAATCAGAAATCATGAACACAAGATTTGAGTTCATTTTCAGAAAGAGTTAAAGAACAATGCTTTCTCCATAGCATAAATGTGGTTTATCTCTTCCAGAACACTTCACCAAAGAACATTTAAGAATATACTTCATTTAAGATATACTTCATTTATATACTTCATTTATATTATTCTTAAATACTAGCTAACATAATTCAACAGTATATCAAAAAGATAATCCACCATGAGTAAGTGGGCATCATACCAGTGATGCAAGGATGGTTTAACACATGCAAGTCAATAAATGTGATACACCACATAAACAGAATTAAAAGCAAAAATCACATGATTATCTTACTAGATGCTGAAAAGGCATTTGACAAAAACCAGCATCCCTTTATGATTAAAAGCCTCAGTGAAATTGGCATACAAGGGACATAACTCAATGTAATAAAAGCCATCAATGACAAGCCCACAGTCAACATAATACTGAGTGGGAAAAAGTTGAAAGCATTGCCCCTGAAAACAGGAACAAGACAAGGATCCCCATTCTCACCACTCCTCTTCAACATAGTACTGGAAGTTCTAGCCAGAACAATAAGACCGGAGAAAAAAAATCAAGGGCATCCAAATCAGTAAAGAGGAAGTCAAACTGTCACTGTTTGCTGGTAATATGATCCTTTACCTTGAAAACCCTAAAGACTCCCCAGAAAGCTCCCAGAACTGATAAAAGATTTCAGTAAAGTTTCCAGATACAAGATAAATGTACACAAATCAGTAACTCTCCTATACACCAACAGCGACCAAGCAGAGAATCAAATCAAGAACCTAACCCCTTTTACAATAGCTGCAAAAATAAAATAAAATACTTAAGCATATACCTAACCAAGAAGTCAAAAGACCTCTGCAAGGAAAACTACAAAACACTGCTGAAAGAAATATAGATGAGACAAACAAATGGAAATACATCCCATGCTCTTGGATGGGTACAATGAATATGGTGAAAATGACCATACTGCCAAAAGCAATCTACAAATGTAATGCAAGTCCCATCAAAATACTACCATCATTCTTCACATAATTGGAAAAACAACAATTCTAAAATTCATATCAAACCAAACCGTAAAAGAACCCACATAGCCAAAGCAGACTAGGCAAAAAGAAGAAATCTGGATGCCTCACGCTACCCAATTTGAAACTATACTATAAGGCCATAATCACCAAAACAGCATGACACTGGTATAAAAATAGGCACAGAGACAAATGGAACAAAATAGAGAACCCAGAAATAAACCCAAATACTTACAACCAATTAATCTTTGACAAAGCAAACAAAAACCTAAAATAGGGAAAGGACCCCCTTTTCAACAAATGGTATTGGGATAATTGGCTAGCTACATGTAGGAGAAAGAACCTGGATCCTCATCTCTTACCTTATACAAAAACCAACTCAAGATGGATTAAGGACTTAAATCTAAGACCTGAAGCTGTAAAAATTCTAGAAGATAACACTGAAAAAAATACTTCTCGACATTGGCTTATGCAAGGATTTCATGACCAAGAACCCAAACACAAATGCAATAAAAACCAAGATAAATAGTTCACACTTAATTAAACTAAAGTGCTTTTGCACAGCAAAAGGAACAGTCAGCAGAGTAAACAGACAACTCACAGAGTGGGAGAAAATCTTCACAATCTATACATCTAAAGAATGACTAATATCTAGAAGCTACAACAAACTCAAACAAATCAGTAAGAAAAAACAAACAATCCCATCAAAAAGTGGGCTAAGGACATGAATAGGCAATTCTCAAAAGAAGATATACAAATAGCCAACAAACTTATGAACAAAATGCTCAACATTACTAATGATCAAGGAAATGCAAATCAAAACCACAATGCAATACCAACTCACTCCTGCAAGAATGGCCATAATCAAAACAATAAAAAAACAGTAGATGTTGGCATGGATGCGGGGATCAGGAAACATTTCTACACTGCTGGTGGGAATGTAAACTAGTACAGCCACTATGGAAAACAGTGTGGAGCTTCCTTAAAGAACTGAGAGTAGAATTACCATTTGATCCAGCAATCTCACTACTGGGTATCTATCCAGAGGAAAAGAAGTCACTATATGAAAAAGATGCTTGCACATGCATGCATGTTTGTATCAGCACAATTCACAATTGCAAAATTATGGAACCAACCCAAATGTCCATCAATCAAAGAGTAGATAAAGAAACTGTGGTGTGTGTATATGTGGGGTGTGTATACACACACACACACACACACCACATATATATATACCATCATGTATACATACCATCATAAAGATATATGATGGAATACTACTCAGCCATAAAAAGGAGTGAATTAACAGCATTTGCAGCAACCTGATGAGATTGAAGACTATTATTCTAAGTGAAGTAGATCAGGAATGGAAAACCAAACTTCATATGTTCTCACTGATATGTGGGACCTAAGCTATGAGGATGCAAAGTCATAAGAATGATAAAATGGATTGTGGGGACTTGGGGGAAAGACTGGGAAGGGGGTGAGGGATAAAAGACTACAAATATGGTACAGTGTATATTGCTCAGCTGATGGATGCACCAAAATCTCACAAATCACCACTAAAGAACTTATTCGTGTAACCAAATACCACCTGTACCCCAATAACTAACGGAAAAATAAATAAATAAAGATAATTTGACATCTTCCATTCTAATTTGGATGGCTTTTATGTCTTTTTTTTTTTTTTTTTTGTCTGATTGCTCTAGCTAGGACCTACAGTACTATCTAGAGTAACAATGATGACAGTGGGCATCTTTACTGTGTTTCAGATCTTAGAGAAAAGGCTTTCAGTTTTTCCCCATTCAATATGATACTAGTTGCGTGTCTGTTGTATATGGATTTTACTTTGAGGTATGTTCCTTCTATCCCCAGTTTTTTGAGGGTTTTCTTCATGGAGTGATGTTAAGTTGTATCAAATGCTTTTTCAGCATCAATTGGAATGATTATATTGTTTTTAATGCTTCATTCTGTGAATATAATGTATCACATTGATTGAGTTGAGTGTGTAGAACCATCCTTACACTCCAGGGATAAATCCTACCTGGTCATGATGAATGATCTTTATAATGTATTGTTGAATTCACCTTGTTAGTATTTTGTAGAGGATTTTTGCATCGATATTCATCAGAGATATTGAGCTACAGTTTTCTTTTTGTGTGTGTCTTTGTCTGATTTTGGTATCAAAGTAATACCAGCCTCAAAGAATGACTAGGGAAGTCTTCCCATCTCCTCTGTTTCTTGGAATGTTTTGAGTAGGATTGGTATTCATTCTTCTTTAAGTATTTGGTAGAATTCAGCAGTGAAGCTGTCAGGTCCCAGGTCTTTCTTTAGTGGAAAACTTTTTATTACGACTTCCATCTTGTTACCTGTTATTGGTCTGTTCACGCTTTTTTATTTCTTCATGGTTTGGTCTTGGTATGTTCTATATATCTAGGAATTTGTTTATTTCTTCTAGATTTCATAATTTATTGTCATATAGTTGCTCATATCAGCCACTAATGATCCTTCAAGTTTCTTTGGTATCAGTTGTGATATCTCCTTTTTAATTTCTGATTTCATTCATATGGCTTTTCTTACTTTTTTCCTACTTAGTCTGGCTAATGGTTCATCAATTTGTTTAACTTCCCCCCGCCCCCGCAAAAAAAAAAAAAACCACAACTTTTTGCTTCATTGATCTTTTTTCATATATTTATTTTAAAAATAACTTATCCAAAATCTGTATTTATGCATCAAGGTTTACATTTTATGTCTTGTACCGATGTCATTGTTGACAACTTATATTTCCACTGTGAGAATCCCAATTGTCTGTTTCTCTTAGTATTTTCCTTTGGGTCCATCAGTTTTCCTTTTGTATTGTTTTTCATTTCAATTTCATTTCTTTCTACTCTGATTTTTATTATTTCTTTTCTCCAACTAATTCTGGGTTTGGTTTGCTCTTGCTTTTCTAATTCTTTAAAATGCATCATTAGATTGTTTATTTGAAGTTTTTCCTCTTTTTAATGTAGGAACTTGTAACTATAAACTTCCGTCTTAGTACTAGTTTGCTGTAGACCCCAGGTTTTCATATGCTGTGTTTCCATTATCAGTTGTTTCAAGAAATTTTTCAATTTCCTTTTTAATCTCTTCATGGACTCACTAGTCATTCAGGAGCATACTGTTTAATTTCCATGTATAGGAATAGTTTCCAAAATTCCCCTTGTTACTGATTTCTAGTTTTATTCTATTGCAGCCAAAAAAGATGCTTGATATTCTTTCAAATTATGTGAATGTTTTAAGAACTATTTTGTGACCTAACATATAGTTTATCCTTGAGAATGATCTGTGTGCTAAAGAAAAGAATGTGTATTCTGTAGCTCTTGAATAAAATGTTCTATAAATATCTATTAGATCCATTTGTTTTATAGTGCAGATTCAGTTTGATGTATCTTTATTGATTTTCTGTCTGGAATTCTGTCCAATATTGAAAGTGAGGAGTTGAAATCTCCTATTATTTTATTGGGGCCTATTTTCCTCTTTAGCTCTAATATTTTCTTTGTATATCTGGATGCCTTAGTGTTGGGTGAATATATATTTAAAATTGTTACATCCTCTTGCTGAATGACCCCATTATCATTATATAATGACCTTCTTTGTCTCTTATAGTTTTTGTGTTGAAATCTGTTTTGTCTGATATAAGTATAGCAATGCTGCTCTTTATTGGTTTTCATTGGCTTGGAATATCTTTTTCCATCTTTCTATTTTCAGTCTATGTGTCTTTATAGGTGAAATATGTTTCTTTTAGGCCACAGATCACTGGGTTATTTTTAATCCATTTAGCCACTCTACAAAGTTTGATTGAAGAGTTTAGTCCATTTACTTTCAATATTATTATTGATAAGTAAGGACTTACTCCTGTCATTTTGTTCTTTGCTTTTGTTTGTTTTTTAGTCTTTTCTTCCTTCTTTCTTTCTTTTTTTTCTTGTCTTCCTTTTAATGAAGGTTATTTTCCCTTACAATATAAGTTAGTGTCATGTTTTTAACTTTTGTGTCTCCATTGTATTTTTTTTCTTTTTGGGTGGGGGGTTGAGGTTACCATGGCACTTGAAAATACTACCTTATAATGCATTATTTTAAGCTGACAACAACTTAACACTGTGTGCATTTAAAAAAAAAAAAAAAAAGCAAAAAGAGAACTAAGAAAGACCATACACCTTAATTTCACTTGCCCACATTTAAAATCCCTTTTGGTTGCTTTTAAGATTGTCTTTTGGGGAAAATATAGCTATTATATTTTCCATATTTCTTTTATCCACATTTATGAGCAATGATTGTACATTTTAAAATCTAGTTGAAGTTGTCCCACCACTTATTTATTCTTTGGTCTTTTTTTTTTTTATTTTAAGTTCTAGGGTACATGTGGACAACGTGCAGGTTTGTTACATATGTATACTTGTGCCATGTTGGCATGCTGCACCCATCAACTCATCAGCACCCATCAACTCGTCATTTACATCAGGTATAACTCCCAATGCAGTCCCTCCCCCCTCCCTCCTCCCCATGATAGGCCCCGGTGTATGATGTTCCCCTTCCCGAGTCCAAGTGATCTCATTGTTCAGTTCCCACCTATGAGTGAGAACATGCGGTGTTTGGTTTTCTGTTCTTGTGATAGTTTGCTGAGAATGATGGTTTCCAGTTGCATCCATGTCCCTACAAAGGACACAAACTCATCCTTTTTTATGGCTGCATAGTATTCCATGGTGTATATGTGCCACATTTTCTTAATCCAGTCTCTCACTGATGGACATTTGGGTTGATTCCAAGTCTTTGCTATTGTGAATAGTGCCGTAATAAACATACGTGTGCATGTGTCTTTATAGCAGCATGATTTACAATCCTTTGGGTATATACCCAGCAATTTATTTCAGTCTTTTTTTTTCCCTTTGTTTAATTTAGAATAGTTTCTTCTCTTATGTCTTCAAATTCACTTATTTTTTTTTTGTAGTTTCTAATCTACAATTCAATCCAGTGTGCTTTTCATTTCAGACCTTGCATTTTTTTCTCTAGGTTTCCAATCTGTGTTTTTTTTTTAATATATCCCCTTTTGATAAGTAGTATGGCCAATCTTCCCTCTGCTTTCTTGAACACATGGAAGCTAGATATTCAGATATAACTATCTTATTTTCCTTGTCATAATTTTTAAACCTATTTCTATATATTACTTTTTTTCTCATATCTTCCCTTTTGCTTGCATGTCTGATAATTCTTGTTTGGATAAAAACCATTGTGATTTTATGTTAAGGCTGCAGAAAATTTGTATGATCTTATAAATACTTTTGTGTGTTCTTCCAAAATGTAGTTAAGTTACTAGAAAACAGTTTTATCCTTTTGAAGTTTGTATTTAACTTTATTAGAGCACATCAGAGCAGCTCTTAGCCTATGGATTATTTTTTTCCCTTTTACTGAGGAAATACTCTTTGAACACTCTACCTGATATCCAATGAATTAGAGGTATTTCTCTCTGGAGGATGGTTACAGAAATTCTTACTAGCACTATGTAAGCCCTTATGTTGTTCCCTGTGCTCTTTTCTTTTTTTGCGGGGGAGGGGTGCATCAGTTTTATTTATTTATTTTTTAATGTTACAGATTTATTTATTCTTTTTTATTTTTCCATAAGTTATTGGGGTACAGATAGTATGCTGCCAAGGGAAATTCATCCGGGGGTGCTTGGAGGAGAGTCCAGCCACTGACCAGCCCTATTCCAAGGGAAGACCACTTCCCACCCCATCTCCCTCTAAATCTTAATCCATCTCTCTGAGAGCTACTTCCACCACACAATGAAACTTTGCACTCATCCTCCAAACCCACATGGGATCTCATTTCTCTGGTAACTAGGGCAAGAACCCAGGATACAGAAAGCCCTATGTCCTTACAATAAGGCAGAGGGTCTAGCTCAGCTGATTAACACAAGCCATGTGCAGAGAGCAAAGCTGAAAAAGCACACTGTAACACAGCCCACTTGGGCTTCAGGAGTCACAGACACCCCTAGATGCTGCCATGGGGCCAGAGTCCAAAAAGCACTCCCCACAGCCTCTGTACCTGCCCATCTGCATGCTCCCTTGAGCAGCGAAGCACCAAGGAGGTGAGCCACACCACTGTCACACATCCTGCGAGGGGGATAAGGAAACACCCATTTCATTATTACTGAGGGACTGTGAAGCTAAGGCTTTTCTACCCAGATCTGGAATAGCATTGAAGAGCAATGGAAAGGAGAACATAGATATCAGGATAGCATGAGGCGGAAGAAGGGAGGCCATGTCTCTCAGAGCCAGAGCCTAGAAGGACTGTACAGATGAGACTCCCCAGAAATAGAGTTTGGGAGTAGACTCTGGAGTCAGATCTTCTATTTACCCCATCTGTGTCACTTATTTGCCTTGTGACATTGGACACGTTAATAAACATCTCTATTCCTCCACGACCTTATCTGTTAAATGAAGATGAATTATAATTGTACCAAATTCATTGTATTGTTATAAGAACTAAATTAATTAATGTTTTCATATGATTAAAATAGTGTCTGCCATACAATAAATACTTCATCATTATATAATTATGAAAATCATTTGAAACTATGCATACTTTTCCACTTTTAAGATCCACCATAATTTATTTACAACCTCCAGGAAGATTTTTGTTTCAAATCTATTACAAACAATCATAAAATAAGCATTCATATATAGAGTAATTAATATATACATTCAGTGATATCCATTATACTCAAGAAGTGAAACTGTTTGAAGGATGGAGGTGTTTATACACATTTCTATGAATATAGTCCCATTGGCTTTATAAGAGAATAAACAAATTCACACGCTCTTTTTTGCCACATTCATTCATTCATTCATTCACTAAGTAGTCATTAATTTATCTAGTATTTATTTAGCCAATATCTTCTAAACAGTGTTTCAGATGGCTGGTATTCGTTAGTGAGCCAAAGAAAGTTCTCTGCTCATATGAAACATGTATTTTAGGGATGAAATATAAACAATAAAAATAAACGCAGAGATTTAGCAAAGTTGTTAGCACCTTCTACTTTCCAGTCAGATTGTCATTTTTCAACTGTTGGCTCTGACACTTAAAAAGCTGTGTCACCTTGAACAAGATACTTAACAGATCATCAGTGCAGTTGTTTGAGTGTTCAAATGGGTATAATAATAGTATGGTAGGCTAAATAATGTCTTGACATAAAGAGATTAAGCTGGTGGGTTTCATGTAATCACAAGGGTCTTTACATAAGTGTTAAATATAGTGAATCCCAAGTTTCTCTTCAAAGAGTCAGTATGTTCAGCTATCTTATTCTTTGATTTTCTGTTTTAAAGTTTAACTTGCTGATTCTCTTTGCCCCCTTGCTCCCAGTTTCAGTAAACAACTTTCTTATCAGTCCCAATCAGCAGTTCACATCTGTTCTCCCTGTCACTTCCTTTGACCCGAGTCACCCCTGGTCACCTGTTCCATCCTGACTCATCCTGAGCCACCAGTTCTGTAACCGCCCTTCCCCCTAAACTACTTACCCCACCACTCCAGCTCATACGCCTGCTCTTTTTTAAAATAGCCAATCAGAATTAGCTTAGACTGTGCAGTCCAACCCTAGCCAATAGGGGAATGATACAGCAGTAGAGGTTACCTGCATCAGGAATAAGAACCTCGTCCCCTCCTCAGTACGGGTGTGCTCTCGCCATTGTTCCACCTGCAAGGAGCACTCTTTCTGCAGAAGATAAAAATTGTCTTGCTGAGAAAATTAAATTTATATTCAAGCGCTATTTCTTTGCAGGACCAGGGAACAAGTATTTTGCATTTCTAACAATTTGGTGGCCCGTACGGGGACCTATTCTCCTCTGGGGGTGGTCTCCAGTCTTCTCTCATAAGGAGGCGCCCTGCTGCCTCATTGTGGTGACCTCAGGGGTGAGGAACTGAAACCCTGCTGTGTTGAATAAACCCGAACTCTCAGCAAGGCGGAAAGAAACGGGCTGGTGACCTGGAGTAAAGGATCCTCACGTACCTCGTGGACCAGACAACTTCCTGCACAAGCCAAGGAAGGAAACACTGGAGGAAATGGTAAAGTATTTCCTTGGTGGTCAGGACTAAGGAAAGAAAAAACGCAGGGGCAATGAAGCATTCCTTGGTTGGGACATACCAAGGAAAGAAAAGCTACAGGGGTGGTAAGGCATTCCTTAGTTGGGACTAAGGAAAGAAAAGCCATGGGGGGCAATGAAGTATTCCTTAGTCAGGATATCTTGGGGATGAAAAAGAGGTGAGACATTTCTAGTAAGGGAAATTGAGCCTCACCCAAAAAGGCAAGGTATTTCCAGTAAGGGAATTGAGCCTCACCCCAAAATGTGAAACATTTCTGGTAAGGGAAATTGAGCCTAACCCCCCAAACGGAAAATACCCCAAGTAAGGTGAAGGATAAAGCTAACAACAATAATATTCCCCCTAATAATCCCCTAGGCCTAATGTTAAAATATTAGAAGGATAAAAAAAATAGAGAGACAGAGAGAGAGAGAGTAGTAAAGTGAAAGCAATGTACCCTATTCCTTTAAAAGCCGGGGTAAATTTAAAACCTGTAAGTGATCATTGAAGGCCTTCTTCGTGACCCTATAACACTCCAATACTGCCTGTAAAGAAGCCAGATGGGTCACACCAGTAAGTGCAAGACCTTAGAGGTATTAATCAGACAGTTCAAATGACCCACCCTGTTGTTACGATAATAGATTTTTTAAATGCCTTCTGGGCTTGTCCATTGGCAGAGGAGAGCCAGAACCTATTTGCCTTTGAGTGAGAAGACCCTCACTCCAGTTGAAAATAGCCAATACCCATAGACAATCTTACCCCAAGGGTTTACAGAGTCTCCAAATTTATTTAGTCAAATATTAGAACAAGTCATTTAATTACCAAAGGTAAACAGTAAATTAAGCTTGAACAGATTGAAGGCATCATATCCATGCCTCTGCTAGAGACTAAACAAGCACTTAGAAAATTTCAAGATTAGTTGGAAACTGTCATCTATGGATAGACTCTTATGCCCTAAAAACAAAACCCTTATTAAAAAAACCTCACACAAGATGGGCCAAACACCGTCATTTGCCAAATACCAGAAATCCAACAGGTGGAAAAGTCAAAACATCTATTAGTAACTGCCCCTGTCCTAGCTTTACCTTCCTGAAACAGCCATTCCATCTTGTTTTCAGTGTAAACAAGGGCGTAGCCTTAGAAATACCCAAAAGCACTGACAGCCCGTAGCCTTCCTATCAAAAATTCTTAACCTAGTAACCTGCAGATGGTCCAAATGCTTTCAGTCTTTAGTTGCAACTGCTTTGCTAACAGAAGAAAGTAGAAAAATAACTTTTAGAGGAAACCTCATTGTGAGCACACCTTACCAATTCAGAACTATCCTAAGTCAAAAAAAGCAAAAAGGTAGCTTACTGACTCAAGAATCTTGAAGTATTTTATTTTTAAACAATGAAGGGCATTAAGTGTGGTAATCTGAGGCATATTTAGTAAAGAGTTTTGGAAAAGTTAAAACAAAAAAAAGAATCTTGAAGTATGATGCTATTCTGTTAGAAAAGTGTGATTTCACGTTAGCCACTGATAATTCACTTAATGCAGCAGGTTTCCTAACAGGGGATCTAAATCTTAATTAATTACCTTACAAAGGCCCAACCAGACCTAAGAGGAACTCCCTTCAGGATGGGACAACACTTATTTATAGGTGGTGCCACCTGGGTGATTGAGGGAAAAAGAAAGAATGGGTATTCAGTAATTGATTGGGAAACTCTTGTAAAAATAGAGTTAGGAAAATTGTATAATAATTGGTCTGCTCAAACGTGTGAGCTGTTTGCACTCAGCCAAGCCTTAAAGTACTCACAGAACCAGGGAAGAACCATCTACACCAGTTCTAAGTATGCCTTTGAAGTGGCTTATACTTTGGGAAAAAAATTTAGACCAAATGAAGTCTTATTAATAGCAAAGGATAATAAAAATCCCAAACTTACAAGGTTTTCAACAAAAATAAAGTTAGCTAAAAATTAACAGTGTAACATGTATTATCCTAACTTTCAATCTTGTGGCCTTAGGCAATCTAGTCCATGGACATGAAGGAAGTTCACTTTGGAAAAGAACAGTTATCATCTTTGACCAAAAAAAAGGGGGGGAGGAGAGAATTTATGTAAAAGAAATGTTATGTGGTAACTTCTTGTCCTAAAATAGATTAATTGGTTGTTTCAAGAAAGGGATGTTTACAAGTCAGAAAGTTGAGCCATGTCAAAGACTGTCTGTGAAAGTAATGAAAAATGCTATAAAAGGGAATTTATGCAAGAATTATTGTATAAATTGAAAGTAATTAGGCCTCTTGAATGTAAAACTATTGAAGAAACAGTTTACGTGCAAGGTGTGTAAGGAAAGTAAAATGTACTTTTGGTAAAAGGATTATAAGGAGGCATAAAAATGTGAATTTTACCTACATTAAAGATTTAAAAAATTGTTTTGAAGGCTTAAGCAAACTTTGAAACGTTAATTATAAAGGAAATTCTGTGGTAAACATTGGCTAAAGTTAAAGGGGTATCATCCAGTTTTTCTGTGAACTAGACATAAAAAGCATAACAGTTTTTTTTTTAAGCACTAACCTGCTCTTTAACAAAAATTATAAAGGGTTAAAAAGAGTCTATAAAAATCTTACCTTATGGTCAGACATTAAAATTGGATAAATAATGTCTACAAGGTTTTACAAAAATTGAGTTTAACATTAATAGTATACTAATATAAAGGTAAAATTTAGCTTATCTGCTATAAAATCAGAAAGCATTGTCAAATATAAAATGACATGTGGCTTTCTTTGTCTAAAAACTAATAAAATTAGGTGCTAAAAAAATTCAGAAGGAAAAAGGAGAGTGCTAAACCAGAGAAAAATGTTATCCAAACATCTTACAAGGGGAAATATTGTTCCAACTGCATCAAGGGACCCACTGGGGACCCCAAGGCATGTGTGATGTAGTTCTCAGAGTTTATAGTGGTATAGAAATTTATACCCTGGCCAAACAAGTTACAGACAGTTGCTTAGCATATAAGAAAACTAATAAACAAGCTATAGAATCATTAATCCTCAGGGGAAGGAATCCAAGCTTAACGCCATTCCAGAATATCCAGATTGCTTGCATAGAAATGCCTCCAATTGATTGTCTAAAGTATTTATTAGTAATAGTAGATCACCTTACTCATTGGGTAGAAGCTATTTTCTTTTCAAGTCCAATTGCTAATAGTATAGTCAAGGCATTAGCTGAAAATATTATACCTAAGTTTAGATTAATAGAAAACATTGATTCAGATAATAGGACTCATTTCACTGTACATGTCATTAAGAAATGAGCTCAGGTACTGGATATAACATGTGAATATCATACTCTCTGACACCTACCTTCAACAAGTAAGGTAAGAAGGCCTATTACACTGTTGAGAGTCTGAATTGCTCTCTGAAAAGACATAGGCCTATTCCCTTATGAGATGCTTTATAGATTGCCTTATCTACTTTCAACTACTGATCTCCCTACATTTGAAACAAAAGATCAGTTTCTCAGAAATTATATACTTGGTTTATCTTCCACTTTCCCTTCCCTCAGAACAAAAGGTCTTTTAGCACAGGTGCCACCCCTAGAGTTTCCAGCATACCAACGTCAGCCTGGGGACCACGTCATTGTCAAAAGTTGAAGAAAATGAAAGGTTCGAACCGGCCTTCGAAGGACCTTACCTAGTGCTCCTAACTCCCGAAACCGCAGTCTGGACAGCAGAAAAAGGATGGACCCATCACACCCTAGTCAAGAAAGTGCCGCCCCTTCCAGAGTCATGGGCCATAGTCTGAGGGGAAAACCCTATCGAACTAAAGCTAAGAAAAATTTAACTCCTTTCATCTACTCTGTTACTCCTTCTTCTTTCCTTGCTCTATTGCTGACCACCTAGTTATTGATGTACCAAGTCAATTTTGCCTCAAACTATTACTTTTGATGATTGCCTTGTTACACCCTGTGGAGACTTGCCAAGTTAGAGGCAACTCTCCACTTCAGAAAAGTACTTTATCCTTCCTAGCTCTCCTCAGACTAAAAATCTGTTAACAGGGATAAGTTAGTTTGAGAAGAGTTTGATGAAGATTCCAGTATTAACTGGAAATCTTGTCCTCCTAGATCAGAGCTTCTCTGCCAAAGTTGGTTCAATGCTCTATAAAATACTAAAGAGCAAGGATGGACCACCCCAACCAGTATCTGCAATTTCTTAAAACCATATATTCATTTTACTAAAGGAGTTATCCCTCCCCACTGTCAGCTAAACCAATGTAATCCAGTACAGATTACTGTCTCTGCTCCCCAGAGTTCTTCCCTTCGTTAAGCCATTTCTATGGTATAGGAGCAGAAGTCTCAGGATCCTTTGAAATGTGCTTCATTGCCTCCTCACTTCCTGCACCCTTTTCTCCCTCTCCTACATTCTCCCCTAACCAAACCTTCTCTTGTTATATACCCGATGATAAAATCAAAGTAGTTGTTGTAGAGGTTAACTATTTAAAACAAACTATAGCAATTGAAAAAGGGTATCAAGATGCAAATGCTTGGCTGGAATGGATAAAATATTCTGTTTGCACACTAAACAAAAGTGACTGAAACGCTTGTGCGATAGGCAGGCCAGACACCCAGATGTTCCCTTTCTACTTGGATGGTCGTCTCAGGGACTGGGCATGAGTTGTATGGTAGCTCTCTTCCAGAACCCCACAACCTGGGGTGATGGGTCATGCAAGACTCTTTTACTGCTTTACCCTGAGGTTAAGAGCCCTGTGGGTCAGCCCTCAAGGGCCATCTGGCCTCCAGCCCCTGATATTAACTTCACCTCATGCCTTTCACGGCAGGGGGAAAAGTTAGCATTCCTTGAAGATTTAACAGGGTGTAGTGAAACCAAGCCTCTTCAAGAGCTTACCAATCAGTCTGTCCTTGTTCATCCCTGAGCATAAGTGTGGTGGTAGTATGGGGGACTATTGCTGGGTACTCTGCCAAGTAATTAGAGCAGCTCTTGTGCTCTAGTCCAATTTGCTTTCCCTTTGACTCTAGCATTCCGTCAACACAATTACAAAGAAAAGAGAAAATTGTAAAGGAAGAAGTACCCTATATGGGTCCTTTGACCCCCTTGTTTATATAAATGCTATTAGAGCTCAACGAGGAGTGCCAGATGAATTTAAAACCCATGATCAAATAACTTCAGGATTTCAGTCAATATTCTGGTGGGTGAAAATTAATAAAAATGTAGTCTGGATAAATTACATCTATTATGGTCAACAGTGGTTTATTAACTACACTAGAGATGCTGTTAAAGAAATAGCAGAGAAATTAGGGGCTGCTAGCCAGATGGCTTGGGAAAATAGAATAGCCTTAGACATTATATCAGCAGAAAGAGGAAGAGTTTGCCTCATGATTAAAACTCAATGTTGTACCTTCATCCCAAATAATACTGCCCCTGATGGAAGTATAACAAATGCATTGCAAGGTCTAACTGCTCTGTCCAGTGAGTTAACCAAAAACTCAGGGGTAAATGACCGCTTTAAAAGGTGGCTAGAAAAATCATTCAGTAAATGGAAAAAAAATCATAGCCTCAGTTCTTACTTCTCTCATGGCCGTAGTGGGCATATTCATTCTTGTTGGGTGTTGTGTCATACCATGCATCTGTGGGCTGATGCACAGACTCATACAGGCAGCACTTACTAAAACGTCCCTTAATTGTCCTCCACGTTATTCAGAGAAGCTTTTTCTTTTAGAGAATCATGCCAAACAGCTAAGCCAAGACATATTAAGGAAGTTTGAAGAGAAAGAATTGGAAAAATTCAAGATGAAGAATTGTTAAATATAGTGAACCCCAAGTTTCTCTTCAAAGAATCAGCATGTCAGTATGTTCAGCTCTATTATTGATTCTCCATTTTAAAGTTTAACTTCCTGGTTCCCTTCACCCAGTTGCTTCTAATTTCAGTAAACAACTTTCCCTCCAGTCCTAATCAGTAGTTCACATCTGTTCCCCTGGTCACTTGCTTTGAAATGAGTCACCCCGGTCACCTGCTCCATCCTGACTCACCCTGAGCCACTAGTTCTGTAACTGCCCTTCCTGCCAAACTACATGCCTCACCACTCTGGCTCATACTCTTGCTCTTTTTTAAAATAACCAGTCGAAATTAGTTTAGACTATGCAGTCCAACTCTAGAAAACAGGGGAATGACACAGCAGTAGAGGCTATCTCCATCAGGAATAAGAACCTCTTCCCCTCCTCTGTACATGTGTGCTCTCACCCTTGTTCCATCTACAAGGAGCACTCTTTCTGCAGAAAGTAAAAACTGCCTTGCTGAGAAAATTAAATTTATGTTTGAGTGCTATTTATTTGTGGTACCAGGGAAAAAACATTTTGCATTTCTAACGTAAGGGAGATGTGAGAATAAGAGTCAGTAGTAGGAGTAGGAGATGTGACAACAGAAGCAAGTGTTTGGAGTGAAAGAAGGAAGAGTTCATGAGCCAAGGAATGCAGGCAGCCATTAGGAGCTAAAATAGGCAGGAAAACAGATTATTCACTACAGTCTCCAGAAGAAAACAGACTTAACAACTCCTTGATGTATCTCACCTAGGGATGTTTGCCAACACCTCTACTAACACTACATTAATACATTTTCATTTCCCACTGAGGAAGGTTTAAAAGGTATAATGTGTAATTTCCATTTGGTTCTTCCCATTAACGTAATACTCATATCCACTTTCTCTTCTATTATCTCTCTGAATCATTTGCCTATGTTTCTATCACTTCAGAGGTTTTGCTGGCATGTTACTTGATAGGAAAATAGTAAGTTTTAATACAAGATGTGTGATATGAGCCCAATATTGTAAATAAACATTTAACCCTATATGTGTATGTGCATAAGTTATATATAATATATAAAATGGGTGAATACACATAAAGTACACATACATATATAGATGTACATGTACACCTGCACCCACATATTATCTTTAAAACATGTTCCAAAGTATAAGTAACTTATTCTGGGAGATGAGCTGTGAGAAGCATAATGAGTTATGTTACTTCTTATTTCTTACATTTCAAGTAGAAGACAGGAAGAGTGGTGAATATAATTTAACATAAGATACTTAGTTGTCTATGCTTTGGAGATGACATGAGGCTAATTATATTAGGGCCATAGCATAAAATTATCATCCCACTTATGTTAAAAGTAAAATAATATAGGAGAAATTGAGAAAGATAAAATCCTGGTAATTCTTCTTAGAAATTTTGTACAGCCAAACGTAGTGGCTCATGCCTATAATCCCAGCACTTTGTGAGGCTGAGGTGAGTGGATCACTTGAGGTCAGGAGTTCAAGACCAGTCTGGCCAACATGGTGAAACCCTGTCTCCACTAAAAATACAAAAATTAGCCTGGTGTGGTGGTGGGCACCTGTAATCCCAGCTACTTGGGAGGCTGAAGCAGGAAAATCACTTGAACCCTGAAGGTGGAGATTGCAGTGAGCCAAGATCACACCATTGCACTCCAGCCTGGGCAACAAAAGTGAGACACCATCTCAAAAAAAAAAAAGAGAAATTCATTCATGTTTGAAGAGAGAAGCATGACAGAGCACATGAGCAGCAATATGAAAGCATATATTTATGCTTCTTTACCTGGTTCTAAGTTGGAAACATGAAGTAATAAAAGTACTCTGATTCTTTATTTAGAGATAAAATAATGACACTTTAACACCAGACCAGGCACAGTAGTTCACACCTGTAATCTCAGCACTTTGGGAGGCCGAGGCAGGCAGATCACGAGGTCAGGAGTTCGAGACCATCCTGGCTAACACGGTGAAAACCTGTCTGTACTAAAAATACAAAATTTAGCCAGGCGCGGTGACATGCACCTATAATCCCAGCTACTCAGAAGGCTGAGGCAGGAGAATCACTTGAACCTGGGAGGCGGAGGTTGCAGAGAGCCGAGATCGTACCACTGCACTCCAGCCTGGGTGACAGAGCAAGACTTTGTCTCAAAAAACAACAACAACAACAACAAAACAAAACAAAACAAAAACACCAATGTGGATATAAGAATTCTAACATTTAGTATCCATTTCTCCCTTTGGCTAATCCTCTGACTATTTCCCTACAGGTTGGAACTGCTCCTGGACACAGTTTCTCACTTTCAAATCCAATCCTCAAGTAACTCTAACACTCAGTCAAAATAGCTTCCCGACCCTCTTCCCCTTTGTCCTTTCTGTCCTCATCATTTTGAGAACCAGCATGGCCTCCTGGAACTCTATTTTGTTTAATTACTCACCTACGTTATGCATAAAAGAAGGAAGATCTAATAAACTGACTCAGCAAATAATAATGTTTTTTTATTTAGAACATGCAAAGAAGAAATGCCTTTGAATTATAATACACAAATCATCTTTCTCTATTTAACACTGAAAACATATTAATAACTCAACATTAGATAAGTATTAGCATTATGTGACAGTCAATGCAACTGTTAGAGAGTATGGAGAATAGCAGATATATTTGCACAGTGAAACATAGGAAATTCTCCTTAATGGAAGCTGAATGCTCACTAGATCTTGAGGGAAAGGAAAATGTGAGATGACAGGCCAGAAAAGGTATCGCAGATAGTGAAAGGTGGATAACGCCCTGGAGGAAAGAGAGCTGCAGGGACAGCACAACAGCTGCCAGACCATCTGCTCTTCTTTAGACAGGGATGAAGCACAGCTGGTAGATGGGCGGCACAGAGACAAATCCATTGAAAACTGGAGTGGTGTCAAGGTCCTTTAAGTCAACCAGAGATTTCAGATTGAAGTTCTGTAAAATGGAGGTCAGGAATAAAAACAGCTCCATGCGGGCCAGGGCTTCTCCCACACAAATCCGTTTTCCTGAAAATAGAAAACACAGAGATCTGTTATTCCTCATGTGTAACTGTGACAGTGACAAACACTGTCTCTATAACTGGCACAAACAGAATATGCAATAACTGTTCAGTGAATCACAGGAAGGACAAGGAGATAGATGGGTGGTTGGGTGCATGCATGAGTGAATGGATGGATGGGTGGATGGATAAATGGATGAATGGATGGATGGATAGGCAACTGAAAGAATGAATGGACATACTTACTCTTCCCCTAATATCAAATCTTAACAGGCACTCTGTATTCAACAAACATTTATTGAGTACCAGCTACATGCCAAGCACTTTATTAAAATCTTTCTACAGACTTTAAATGTCTTCATCAATCTTTCTTTAGAAACATACGTTCCTTGTCAAGTGGGTTGAACTGAGAAGGACCTAGAGGAGGAGGCTAACATACTGTATTTCCCTTTGTATTTCTGGCTCAATACGCAGTCAAAGATTTTTTTTTTCCCCCTAGGTACTTTCAGGAGCACATGTCTAAACATGTCACCTTCTTACTTTAAAACTTTCAATGACTTCCCTGTCTGTCCTATAGAATAAAGTCCCAATGGATTGACCTGGACCCTCACATTCTGTTTCCAGTCTGATGATTCATATCATTCCTTACACTCTTCACATCCCCTACCCTCAACTCTAGGCATAGCCACTCATCATCAGCCTCTAGCACACTACGAAGTTTCAAGTTTTATATCACGCTGCTCCTTTTGGCCAAGATGAACTTTTCTGTTACTACAGTCAGGACATAGGTCAAATTTTATCTCCTTTCATACCCGCTTTCTCATCTTCTTGAGCAAGAAAATGTTGCTTACTCTGGATTTCTTCAACATTATATTTATGTTTCCATTGAAAAATGTGCTATGATCTGAATATGGCTTCTCCCAATTTTGTATGTTGAAACATAATCCCCAATGCAACATTACTAAAGAGATGAGGCCTTGTAGGAAGTGAATAAGTCTGGAGGGCTCTGTCCTTGCTAAAATAATAACATCAAGAGATGCAAGGGAGCCATTTCTCCCCTTTTGCCTTTTTTGCCCTTCTGCCATATAAGGATACAGAGGGGGCATTATCTATAAGGAACAGGCCCTCACCAGGCACTGAACTTGCTGACACCTCGATTTTGGAACTCCCAGCCTTCAGAACTGTGAGAAATAAATTTCCATTATTTATCAATTACCTAGTCTTGGATATTTTGTTACGGCGGAAGAAACAGACAGCATGGGTCACCTAGACTAATAATCATTTATTTATTTGTGTATTTATTTATTTATTCATTAGTGTGTGATATGGTTAGGCTCTGTGTCCTTACCCAAATCTCATGTCAAATTGTAATTCCCAATGTTGGGGGATATACCTGGTGAGAGGTGATAAAATCATGGGGGATAATTTCCCCCTTGCTGTTCTCATGATAATGAGTGAGTTCTCATGAGATCCGGTTTTTAAAGGCATATAGCCTTTCCTCTTTGCTCTCTCTCTCCTGCTCTGCCACGGAAAGATGTGCTTGCTTACGTTCTGCCTCCCACCATGATTGCAAGTTTCCTGAGGTCTCCCAGCCATGCTTCCTGTACAGCCTGTGGCACTGTGAGTGAATTAAACCTCTTTTCTTCATAAATTACCCAGTCTCAGGTAGTTCTTTATAGCAATGTAAGAATGGACTAATACATGTGCTAAAGGTGAATGCTTGAAGGAAGGTTTCTTTTATTGTTTTCTTGGTATCTACAGTGCCGGATATAAAGCAGACATCAAAGGTCACAGAATAAAGGAAGGAGATTCTATCACCAGACGCTCAGCACACACATTTCGGGTGTGGAGATCCAACATTCAAGATACATGGCCATGACTAGGGAAAGAGCGTGGTGCTCTGCATCACTGCAGAGTATCCTGCTACATTCCCACTGTCCCCCTCATCCCATCCATGGTTATTTGGCAAAGGTTCTAATATCCTTTATTTAGAGCCAATGTCCTGCTCCTTTAATAACCCTGCCTTCTCTTCTTTTCATCCTCTCTGCCTCCTTTGAGGTAGCTCAAATGTCTTTACTGCTATTAAAATGTTACTTATGCCTCACTTTGGGGTATAAGAGAACAACAAGCAGACAGCTTTCCATCTACCTCCCAACTCCCAACAGCTTATCCTTTCCTGTATCACAGCCTCAGTCCTATTGAACTAAAATGATCTGTTTGCTGTGTTTTCCAAACTCATAAGTGAGGCTTTTAAAACCCTCTTCAGTGTTTGAGGATTTTGAGGATAATTTTATCCTACAAGCCCAGCCTAGGGGGTGAGGGACACCATGTGGAAAACACTCAGTGAAGTTCTGGAGTGAAATAACTTCCTCATGGCTAGTGAGGAAAATGTAATTAGTTTTATCTTCTAGGAGGAGTTCTTGGGTACCTCAGTGGTGTATCTAGAGGCAGAATTCAACCAACCTATACTTCAGCTTTCTCAATTTGGAAGAATTGGATTAACTCCCCAAAGCCCACTAATCTGGCCCAATAATTAGGATGTATCATGAGCAGGGAGCACACAGACATTCAGAACAGTGCTCTTGATCATGTACAAAGAGTAATTGTATCACTGCAGAGGAGGCACACGTAAGTTCCAACTGATCAAAAAAGTTGTCTTATACCCTGAGACACAAATGGAAATACATTTATATTACCTGCTGAGAAAGGCATGAAGTAGTTACTGTTCTTAAAATTGCCACCTTCATCCAGAAAGTGACGAGGGTCAAACATCTCTGGGTTGGGAAATTCTTTGTTGTCACGTAGCACAGAAGTCAGGGAAATTAATATGGTTGTACCCTAGAAACAAGAGACATAGATGAACTGAAATGTAAAGAAGTCATGAAGGTTGAAGACGGAGTGGTAATCATGTAGTTAAATCTTTTGATGTGCAGATGAGGAAATCCCATTCCAAAGAAGAGCAGTACCATTTCCAGATGCATAGACCAAGTAATAAGAGGCATGAGCTTAAGACCAGAGAAAATAAACTTGCTAAAGTGCCCTGA
Source organism: Macaca mulatta (assembly GCF_049350105.2). Taxonomy (NCBI): domain Eukaryota; kingdom Metazoa; phylum Chordata; class Mammalia; order Primates; family Cercopithecidae; genus Macaca; species Macaca mulatta. The sequence continues at coordinate 106,904,306 of NC_133414.1, read as the reverse complement.
AATCACATTTGAAGTCCAGAGTACTTGGATATTTGGGTGCAACCTTCTGAGTCTGTTCTCCCTTTCATCAAGCTTGGACACTAGTGGCTGTCCACACTTGCTGCCCTATTCCATCATTTCAGTTTTCACCAACCTTATGTGTAGATTATGACTTAAAGTTGAAGTCTTTGTTGACATGGGAAATGGCTACAGTATCTGTTCACAGGGCATTTGTGAATAAACACATGATTGAGTTTCAAATGACATCTTCTGGGATGGTAACAAGTGTAGTGGCAAGGACAAAACTATTGAGCTCTTGTCATTGTCATGCAGTTTGTTTGTCTTCATTTAAAGATATGGGAGAGATATTCATTACAGATTTATCCTAGCTTAAGCAGGGTGTTCAGTCTTACAGTACCATGCCATAGATTTTCATCATTTACACATAAAAAGCAGAACCCCTTCAATGGAGAGATCTGGCAGATTCCAACTTATTAGGTGAGAATCTTAGCACAACCCAATAATGGCATATGTGACATTATGTGCCCCTGCCTCACCACTGTGATTCAGTGGGATATTCAAAGTACTATGTAGCTTTCTTGCCAAAGTCATAACTGGAATATAATATCTAGAAAACAATCATACAAAATGAGCCCCAGGAAAATTTAAATGACTAATGACTTCAGCTCTTCACAGAGATCAACATACTGAAAGGAAACAGAGGAAATGGACTCTTCTTGATTACAGGAGATGAAAATATCAGGATACCGAAATTATGTGCCTACTTCTTGACTGGAGAGTGAATTGAAAGAAAAAAGTGATTAAAATATTCTTTAAAAATTGGGACATTTTAAATATAAGCTGTATAGTAAATAATAATGTTTTACTAATAACTCCACAGTATGAATGCTATTATTATCATGTAGGAGAAAACCATTGTTATTGTGCTATACATACTCAAGTATTGAGGCATAAATAGATGGATGGACAGATATCAAAGTAGATATATATACACACTGCCATATGTACATACACATATGTGTGTGTAATGTTATTTATTTAAAAAAATGTTATAATGCAAAGGTGAGGAAAAATTCTACCCCCTAAATTTCTATATAAATAGTCTATAATTTTGTTTTTTAAAAATATTCCCTTGAATGTTTCTAAACAAGTACTATATTAAAATGTTATTAAGATGCCAACGCAGATTTATTTCTACAAATGTTACTCGAATAAGTAGAAATTTATAGACATTGAAGCATGGCCACTATTACTTCATATTATGAATAAAAATTAATTTGAAATATGTCATTGTTCTAAATATAAGAGCTAAAACAAAAAAATTCTGGGAAAGTTAAAAGCCAGTCTTTGGAGTCTTGTGCTGACAAATATTTTTAAAATAGGACACAAAAGCACAAATCAATCACACATCTTTGCAGAAAATTCTGCTGGACAGGAATTTCTTATATTAGGCATCAAGAAAAAATACTCCCTGCACAAATCCATCCTGCCACCTGTTTTTGTATAGTATGTGAGCTAAAAGTATTTACATTGAACAAATGCAAATAAGAAATAATATTTTTGAAACAAACATTTTATGGGAAATTTACATTTGTTTCTATAAAAATTGGAACATATCAATCCTCATCCATTTGCAGATTATGACTGCTTTCATGCTACAATAGCAGATGTCAAAAATTGCAACAGAAACCACATGGCCGGAAAAGTCTAAAATATTTACTATCTGACCCATTACAGAAAGTTTGCCAACTCCTGTCTCAGACTACTATCTCCAGCTAGATAAATGGATCCAGCCTGTGACAGAAGAACACATATATCTGATTTGTAAAGAGGGTAGAATTGGCCACACAGTGTTGCATTTTCTGTACTGGGCTATTCCATGAAGAAGGGATTCAATGGGTAATTCCCTTGGGCTCTGGCTTCTCAGGGCTCAAAAGACACCAGACACAGCATGAGTTGCCCTGCATGGGGGTGAGTGAAGAAGCTCATCAGATGCAGCATTTCCCCTCCAGCAGGTCACCAAAGCTGATGCAGTGAACTGGGGAGACTGGCAACTCCTGCCTGATTCTTCAGTATATTTCTCATTTAATTAGTTATAGGAGAAGAAGTAAGTTTCATTACTATTACCCTCAGACCCTAATTTTGAGAAACAAAAATCTTCTCTGGTTACCTCCTGTGTTTGTGAAGACAGAGTGCATTGAAGTATTTTTTCTTGTATTAAATCAGTGACCATTAGGGTAAGCCGCATAATCTCTCAGTAAATTATCAATTCTGTCTTCTTCAAAAGATGACATTAGTAATTGCAACCTTACCAATCTCATTGCTTTTTCCCCTTGAAAATACAAGTTTCAGTTATATTATTTTTTATTTCACTAATAATATTGCAGTGCATTGGAGACTATGGTTTTACTTGGAAAAAGTAGGTTTGAGATGGCAACTGGAGTGTCTGGATAAATACAGAAACCATGTGATAGAACGCATTGTAAAACCACTGAGATAAAAATTGGTCTCAAGGTTCCAGAGGTAGGAGAAACTCAGAGAGCTAAGCTAACACTGACACTCAATTTTTGGCTGTCTTTGCATTACATCCAATTCTGAATCATGACAACAGGTGTTATGTCATTATGACTGCCTATGGGAGAGGAATGAATATTTCTTTAAAGAATATAAACTTCCTTTGCAATTCTGCAATTTCTTATATATAACATCTGGTATTTAACCAAAATTTATCAGACATTTCAAAGATACAACTAAGTTATCACAAGAAGAAAAGTGGGGAGAGGGAACGGCAATAAAAACAGACTCGCATTAGGAAACTTTTTTCGCCTAGTTTTATAAGGCTGGTATAATCTTAATATCAAAAATCTTGAAAATTCTGGGAAAGAAAATTATAAACTAAATCTCTTGTGAATGTAAACACTGAAGTCCTAAACAATATGAAGAAGGTCAGTTCATCTTTATGTGGATACTTATTTTTATTTAGTGAGGAATGTAAGCCAAATATATGTAATCTGATGTTGAATGGATATTTGTCCCCTTCAAATCTCATTGTGATTCCCAATGTTGTAGGTGGGGTCTGGTGGGAGGTATTTAGGACATGGGGATGAATTCTTCATAAGTGGCTTAAAGCACTTCCCATGATAATAAGTGAGTCCATATTCTGTTAGTTCACACACAAGCTGGTTGTTTAAAGTTACTTCTACCCCTTTTTCCCTTACACCCTCTCTTGCCATGTGACACGCTTGCTTCCCCTTCACCTTCTTCCATGATTGAAAGCTACCTGAAGTTCTCACTAGGAGGAGATGCCTGCTCCCATTATGCCTCTTGTACAGCCTGCAGAACCATGAGCCAAAATAAAACTCTTTTTAAATAAATTACCCAGCCAAAGATATTCCTTTATAGCAATGGAAATGGACTAACACACAATTGTATAAATAGATGCCCAGAATTGATTGATAAGATTTTATACACAATGATGACATATATATACATATATGACAGCAAACTTCTCTAATCTTATAAAAAGAAAAACTACCAAAATCTACTTCAAGCATCATTCTCGATATTGAAATGGAAAACTTCCACTGCTTTCTGCAGATTAGAAATGAGAAACAAGGATCCCCACTGTCACCAATTCTATTCAACACTCTCCTAGAAATTCTAGCCAATGCAATAATGAATGCAATAAAGAGGCATTAAGCCCATGAGAAATGGAAAATAAGAAATAAAACAATATTAACCCAGATACATATAATGTACACAGAAATTACAATGAATCCAGAAATAAATTATGAACAGTGATTAGTAAAATTAGCAAAGTTGACAGATTAACATCATCAGAATGATAAAAACTGATTATGTTCCACAACAAGAATATTAATTATCTAGGGAAAACCAAAGACTTGAAAGCCATGACAACAAAATCACAACATTCCTGGGAAAATAAAAGAAACCCCAAATAAACTGGAAGGATAATTATATTGAGGAATGGAAAGACTCAAGGTGTCAAGATTCAGTTCTTTCCAAACTGACTTACAAATTTAATGTCACCCTGACAGAAATTCCAGCCCAATGTTTTGGGAAATTGACAAACTAATACCTTTAAAATGTATTTGGAAATATAAGCACCTAAGAGAGGCCAAACCAATCTTGAAGAAAGATAATAAATCTGGAAAACACACACTGCCAGACACAAGGACCTGTTACAAAACTTTGTAGCCCCAAACTGGAAACAACAGAAAGTCCCATTAAACTGCCATACATATGAGTTAGGCACTTCTTTCACTCGGTGATGGTAGAGGATAAGAATGATACTATAAATTTGGGGACTTCAAAAACATGAAGTTGCAGTGTAGGAGAAACAAACTTACCTTGGGAATCAGATAGTTTCTGAATTTAACGTCACAGGTCACTGCATGGGGCACGCTGGTGGGGAGGAGGTCAATGTATCTCTGGATCTCGTGCACCACAGCATCTGTGTAGGGCATGCGGCTCCTGTCCTGCATGCAGGGGCTCCGATTTCTGCCTATCACATGTTCAATCTCTTCCTGGACTTTAGCTGACAAGACACAAGTAAAAACTGATGGAAAAGGAGAAAAAATGGCACATTTGTTACAGCAATTCAGGGCTACATGAATCATGATGAAGGTATCCAAACATCATTAGAAATTTAAATTATAGTGATGGAAGTATACGCAACCTTAAAGAGAGGACTGTTACAGATGAACAAATGTGTAACTGCTATAAACTAGGCATTAAGAAAAATCCGTACACATGTAAGCAGAGAAAATTATCTTCAATAAAGGAAGGCAGGAAGAAATGAAAGAAGGAAGAGATGTCCACGAAACAACCAGAAAACAAATAACAAAAGGGCAGGGGTAAGTCCTTACTTGTCAATAATAACACTGAATGTAAATGGACTAAAATCTCCAATCAAAAGACATAGTGGATGGAAAAACAGGACCTATTAACCTGTTACCTAAAAGAAACACACTTCACTTATAAAGACACACATAGGCTGAAAATAAAGGAATGGAATGAGACAGTACCTGCCAATGGAAATGACAAAAAGAGCAGGAGTTACTATATTTAAAACAGACAAAGCACATTTCAACACAAAAACTGTAAGAAGAGAAAAAGAAGATCACTATTGGTAATGAAGTGGTCACCTCGGTAAGAAGATGGAACAATTTTAAATATATATGCAACCAACAATGGAGCACCCAGATATATAAAAGAACTATAATTAGAACTAGAGAGAGATAGACCACAATACAATAATAGCTGGAGACTTCAACACCCCACTTTCAGCATGGGACAGGGCATTCAGAGAGAAAATCAACAAGAAAACATTGAACTTCATCTGCACTATAGACCAAATGGATCTAATAGATATTTGCAGAATACTTTATCCAACTGCTACAGAATACATTCTCTTTTCCACAGCACATGGATTGTTATCAAGAACTGACCATATGTTAGGTCACAAAACACGTCTTAAAATATTCAAAGAAACTGAAATAATATCAAGCATCTTCTCTGACCACAATGTAATAAAACCAGCAATCAATAACAAGAGGAAATTTGGAAACTACACAAATAAATGGAAATTTAAAAATATGCTCACAAATGAACAGTGGGTCCATGAAGAGATTAAAAAGGAAATTGAAAATTTTCTTGAAACAAATGATAATGGAAACACAACATACCAAAACCTAGGGGCTACAGCAAGACCACTAGTAAGAGGGAAGTTTATAGCTACAAGAGCTTATATCAAAAATGGAGAAAAATTGACAAGTAAACAATCTAATGATGCATCCTAAAGAACTAGAAAAGCAAAAGTAAATTAAACCCAAAGTTAGTAGAAGAAAAGGAATAATAAAGATCAGAGCAGAAGCAAATAAAATTTAAATGAAGAAAACAAAACAAAAGATCAATGAAACAAAAAGTTGCTTTTTTGAGAAGTTAAACAAAATTGACAAACCTTTAGCCAGAATAAGAAAAAAACAAAAAACAAACAAACAAACAAAAAAAACAGAGTAGATTCAAATAAATAGAAACAAATTAAAAAGTAGGCATTACAACTGATTCTGCAGAAATTCAAAGAATTATTAGTGGTTACTATGAGCAACTATATGCCAATAAATTGGAAAATCTACAAGAAATGGACAAATTCCTAGACAAATATGACCCATCAAGATTGAATCAGGAAGAAATCCAAAACCTAAACATGCAATGACCAGTACCAAGATCAAACAAAAAATAAAAAGTATCCCAGTAAAGAAAATCCCAAGACTGACTAGCTTTACTGCTGATTTTTACCAAACATTTAAAGAACTAATACCAATCCTACTCAAACTATTCCAAAAAATAAAGGCAAATAGAACACTTCCAAACTCATTCCATGAGGCCAGTATTACCCTGATACCAAAATCAGACTAAGACACATCAAGAAAACAAAACTACAGGCCAATACACCTGATGAACACGAATGCAAAAATCTTCAACAAACTGTGAGCAAACCAAATTCAGCAATACAATAAAAAGGTCATTCACAATGACCAAGTGGGATTTATCCCTGGGATGCAAGGATGGTTCAACATGTGCAAATCAAGCAGTGTGACACATCATATCAAAAGAATGAAGGATAAAAACCATATGATCATTTCAGTTGATGCTTTAAAAGGATTTGATAAAATTTAACATCCTTTCCTCATACAAATTCATGAAAAATAACTTGAGATAGAAGAAACATACCTCAACGTAAAAAAGCTATATGAGAGACACACAATTAGTACTATACTGAATCGGGAAAATGCAAAGTCTTTCCTCTCAGATCAGAAACACGACAAGGATGCCCACTGTCACCATTGTTATTCATCATAATACTGGATGACCTAGCAAGAGCAATCAAACGAGAAAAATATAAAGGCTATCCAAAATGGAAAGGAAGAAGTCAAAATATCCTTGTGTGCAGATGATATAACCTTTTACTAGGAAAAACCTAAAGCTTCCACAAGATAATTATTAGAACTGATGAACAAATTCAGTAAAATTGAAGGATACAAAATCAATATAAAAATCAGTAGTGTTGTTATATGCCAACAATGAACAAAAAGAAAATTTAAAAAGTAATCCCATTTACAGTAGCCATACATAAAATTAAATACCTAGGAATTAATTTAACCAAAGAACTGAAAGATCTCTGTAATGAAAACGATAAAACACTGAGGAAAGAAATTTAAGAGGACACAAACAGAAAAATATTTCATGTTCATGGATTGGAAAAATCAACATTGTTAAAGTGCCCATGTTATCAAAACAATCTACAGTTTCAATAAAATCCCTATCAAAATATCAATGGCATTCTTCAAAGAAATAGCAAAAATAAATCCTAAAATGTATATGGACCCACAAAAGACCCAGAATAGTCAAAACTGTCCTAAGCAAAGAGAACAAAATTGGAAGAATCACATTATCTCACTTCAAATTATACTACACAGCTGTGCTAACTAAAACAGCATGGTACAGACATAAAAACAAACACATTGACCAATGGAACAGAATAGAGAATCCACAAACAATTTCACAGACCTAGAGTGAACTCATTTTTGACAAAGGAGCTGATATGGTTTGGCTGTGTTCCCAGCCCAAATCTCATCTTGAATTGTAATAATCCCCACAAGTCAAGGGTGAGGCCAGGTGGGGATAATTGAATCATAGGCGTGGTTTATTCCATACTTTTCTCATGGTAGTGAATAAATCTCACAACATCTCATGGTTTTATAAATGGAAGTTCCCCTGCAAAGCTCTCTGCCTGCTGCCAGGTAAGACGTGACTTTGCTCCTCATTCACCTTCTGCCATGATTGTGAGGCCTCCCCAGTCATGTGGAACTGTGAGTCCATTAAACTTCTTTCCTTTATAAATTACCCAGTCTTGTGTTGGCTTTATCAGAAGCATGAGAACAGACTAACACAGGTGCCAAGGATGTACAATGGGGGAAAGACAGTCTCTTCAATAGATTGTGCTGGGAAAATTTAATATCCTACACAGAAGAATGAAACTGGACTCATATCTCTTGCCATAAACAAAAATCAACTCAAAATGGATTAAAGACTTAAATCTAAGACCTCGAACTGTGAAAGTACTGTAGGAAATCCCTAGGGAAAATCTCCCAGACATTGGTCTAGGCAAAAATTTCTTGAGCAATACCCCACAAGCACAGGCATTCAAAGCAAACATGAACAAATGGGATCGCATCAAGTTAAAAAGCTTCTGCACAGCAAAAGATACAATCAACAAAGGGAAGAGACAAACCACAGAATGGAGAAAAATATTTGCAAATTATTCATCTGACAAGAGATTAATAACCAGAATATATAAGAAACTCAAGCAACTCTATAGAAAATAATCTAATAATCCAATCCAAAAGTGGGCAAAAGATTTGAATAGATGTTTCTCAAAAGAAGACATTTAAATGGGTAACAGGCATACGAAAAGGTGGTCAACACCACTGACCCTCAGAGAAATATAAATCAAAATTACAATGAGATGTCATCTCACCCCAGTTAAAATGGCTGATATCCAAAAGACAGGCAATAACAAATGCTAGTGAGGATGTGGAGATAAGTGGACCCTCATACAATGTTGGTGGGAATGTAAATTAGTATGACCACTATGGAGAGCTATTTGAATGTTCCTCAAAAAACTAAAAATAAAGCAACCATATGATCCAACAACCCTACTGCTGGGTATATACCCCCCATAAAAGGAAATAAGTATGTTGAAGAGACATCTGCACTCTTATGTTGGTTGCAGCACTGTTTACAATAGCTAAGACTTCAAAACAACCTAAATATCCATCAACAGACAAATGGATAAAGAAAACATAGTACATATACACAATGTAGTTCTATCAGACGTAAAAAGAATGAGATTCAGTCATTTGCAACAACATGAAGGGAACTGGAGATCATTACTTTAAGTGAAATAAGCCAGGCACAGAAAGACAAACATAGCATGTTCTCACTTATTTGTGGGATCTAAAAATAAAATAATTGAACTAATGGACATAAAGTATAGAAGGATGGTTACCAGAGACTCAAAAGGGTAGTGGGGGGTGGGAGGGGAGGTGGGGATGAATAAGACCTACTCTATGATAGCACAACAGGGTGACAATAGTCAATAATAATTAAATTGTACACTTTAAAATAACTTAAAGAGTGTAACTGAATTGTTTGTAACTCAAAAAATAAATGCTTAAGGGGATAGATACCGCATTCTCCATGACATGCTTATTTCACATTGCATGCCTGTATCAAAACATCTCATGTACCCCCAAACATATTTATACCTACTATGTACCCATAAAAATTAAAGAAGATAAAAGATGAATCTGTGTATAAATTATACATTAGTATATATAATAATACAAAGAAAAATAATAAAATGTTTGAAAACATAAAGTAAGCATATAATTTAGTCATGAAATTACTGTCTTAAAAAAACAGGGATTGATTTCATATCAAAATAACATATGTTGCTTAAACATTAAATTATACTCTCAGATTTATGCGTATATATGACTGTATTTGTGCATCTGTGTGTGGCAAGGGTCGCAAATTGCAATGGTTTGCAATTTGTACACTTTCCAAATCCACCATTTTGAACATTCTAGCAGCTCCTTCTGAACATACATCCACATTTTAAAATAAAGACTCTGTTTCTATTTCTTACTTATCCTTTTGTATATTATATTTAATAATTTTTTATTATGAGAGATGAGAATTTTAATCTCTATCTTCACCTCATATTTGAACACACCACAGATAGACATACTCACTTTTTCACATGCTTTTTTCCAGAATATATTTGGATGACAATTTTTATGATATCAGTATTCATTGCTTACATCATTCTGACTACACAAATATAGTTATTTGGTAAGACAGCTATGATTAAATTATATTTTTAGTACTTTCCTTGGCTTAACCATGTCTCTATTTCAATTTGTAATTTTCTGTTTCCCAAGTTAGAATTATTTACAAATGTTCAGGCAGATGTTTGAAACTCTTTTTTAGTTATTGGAAACTCCCATAAAATCTGTCACATCTCTTGTTCTTGCTGTCTCCTCTCACTTCTGAATTATCCACCAGGTCCATTCTGAAGTAGTTCTTTTCTAGGTCTGGTGCTACGCAGCCTCCCTGACACTCTCAGTCTCCTATGTGAGGTTTCCTGATTGCTGGAGCTCAGGACATTCTCTAACTAGGTTTCAGGCATTTGAATGAAGTGCATTCTCCAACATTTTTCTGAGAAAGGGAAAATAGAAGGTAAAATTTTTGGCAAACATGCAAGTTTGAAAACACCCTGTTTCTATTAATATACACGATAATATTAATAGTTCTTGAGAATTCTGAATCCTAATTCTTTCACTATAACCTGGTATAGCTCTGAAAGTTTTTGTGATTTTCCATTTAATTCTCACGTCCTGAAATTCCATAACCCTGGGTCTAGCAGTATATGTTTTCATTTCATTCACTCTGTTGGACATTGAAGATAATTTTCTGTTAAGATGGCAAAAGAAAAATGTCATTTTTCTAGATCAGTTCCCTTTCTGTGGGATAAAGCTAGCTACTGAATTTTAGGAAGCAAGATGAATAAAAGAGATAAGAGTCTTTGAATTCAAGGAGCAGATCCGTACCAAATCTGCCTTTCAAGCCTACACCTCATGCCTTTTCTGGCACTTCCCTGTGTCCCTGAGTACAGGGCTTCTTAAACTCAGTTTCTCTAGAGAATAAGCCTCCTTTTCCATGTGGGAGAAAATTAGTTACCTGATGAAAAGAGTTGTGGAGGAAACGTAGGCAGGGAGAGCTTCCTTTTTCAGTCTCATTCTCCACCATCTTTGACCCTTGGTACTTCCAAATACCAATTGGGGGGATTTAAGGGACACTGATTAACTTTTTGTCCTTGATAAATTTTTCTCTTCTGACTTTTTGGTTACAGGTTTATCCTCTCTGTACAGATTTATCATTCCTCTATATGCTCTGTGTGTTTTAGAAATTCATTGAAGTCTTCTTGACTATCTCCTGTACTCTTCCTACATTAAAGGACCTAAATGTCTAATATCCAAAATCTATAAAAAATGTAAACAAATCAACAAGCATTAAACAAAAAAATCAATTAAAAATGGGCAAAGGACATGAACAGGCACCTCTCAAAATGTGACATACAAGCAGCCAACAAATATATGAAAAAATGCTCAACATCACTAATCATCAGAGAAATGCAAATCAAAATCACAATGAAGTACCATCTCACACCAGTCAGAATAGCAATTATTAATATTAAAAAGTCCAAAAACAACAGACGCTGGTGAAGTTGCAGAGAAATGGAAATACTTTTACACTGTTGGTGGGTATGCAAACTAGTTCAGTCACTGTGGAGACCAGTTTGGATATTTCTGAAAGAACTTAAAATAGACCTACAATCCAGCAATCCCACTAGGGAGTATATGCCCCCAAAATATTTATTCTCTCAAAAAGACACACACCTCAATATGTTCACTGTAGTGCTTTTCACAATAGCGAAGAAATGGAATCCACTTATGTGCTCATCAACATTGGATTGTATAAGGAAAATGTGGTAAATAGACACTTATATGGTTAGGCTGGGTCCCCACCCAAATCTCCTCTTGAATTCTAGCTCCCATAATTCCCACGTCATGGGAGGGACTCATTGGGAGGTAATTTAATCACAGAGGCCGGACTTTCCCATGCTGTTTTCATGATAGTGAATAAGTCTCTATCAGAGACTTATCGTGAGGCCTTTACAGCTGTGTGGAATTGAGAGTCCGTTAAATCTCTTTCCTTTACCCTGTCTCAGGTATGTCTTTATTAGCAGCATGAGAACAGACTAATACATACACCATGGAATGTTATGCAGCCATAGGAAAGAACAAAAATTATGTCTTTTGCAGGATGATAGATGAAGTGGGAGGCCATTATCCTAAGCAATCTAATACAAGAACAGAAAACTAAATACCACATGTTCTCACTTATAAGTGGGAGGTAAGCATTGAATACACAAGAACTTAAAGACAGGAACAATAGACACTGAGGATCACTAGATGGGGGAGGGAGGGAAGGGATGTGGGCTGAAGAACCATCTGCTGGGTAATACGTTTACTGTCAGTGTGATGGAATAGCTGGGACCCCAAGCCTCAGTGTTACACAACTTACCTATGGAACAAACCTGTATTTGTACCCTTTAATTTATAATAAAAGTTGAAAAATAATCATCTAGAACTCAATAGGCTAGTAACTGTTCTGAAAAAAGGCCTAATTCTTATTCGTAATTGGCTTATTGTCATTTCAATGGGGGATACTGACATAGGAGAAAAAAAGAATATTTCTTATCTGCAGCATAACCAAAAGTCCCTAAAAGTAAATTTCTAAAGTAAAGTTGTTCCTGAAAGATAAAATTATTGACTCCCTTAAAATATCTTATTTTGTCCAGCACCAATTACACGGGAATTGTCTCAGGTACATATTCTGCCTAAATGGAACATTCTTTAGGTAACTCTTCTGGTAAACAGAATTACCTTTCTTATGAATCTAACTTTTTAGAATACTTATCGGACTAGGAATTTTCTCAGGCAGACTCACTACATTTCTAGGATTACCATTTATCCTTCAATAAGGAGAGTTTCCAGTTTCCCTATTCCAGCATTCAAACCTGAAATTTTGAGAATGAGAAAAGTTATCTTCAAGAATATACTTGCTATTTAAAATGGCCTTCTCATAATAAAACCAACATACAATCCCAGGTCAATTTATCTTGTCTCTTCCTGCCAGAAATTGTTGTCTATGAAATCCAGACATACTGGACCACAGCTCTATTGCTTTTGCTACTGCTATGCTGTCTTCATTTCTCTCAGTTATCTTCCTCTACCATGCAAAGATGACCTTTTTATTTTCCTCTTCTGTTTTTTTCTTTCTGAGACAGAGTCTCATTCTGCCGCCCAGGCTGTAGTGCAGTGGCAAAATCTTGACTCACTACAGCCTCCGTCACCTGGGTTCAAGCGATTACGGTGCCTCAGCCTCCTGAGCAGCTGGGATTACAGCCGTGTGCCACAATGCCTGGCTAAATTTTGTACTTTTATTAGAGATGGGGTTTGGCCATGTTGGCCAGGATGGTCTTGAACTCCTGGCTTCAAGTGATCCACCCACCTCAGCCTCCCAAACTACTGGGATTACAGGTGTGAGCCACCATACCAGGCCAATATATCCCATTTTAATCACCATTAGTTTGGAACATATTACAGTTGGAAGCAGAGAAATTTAAATAATGAAGCTCCTCTAGGAGAATCATGAAGGAGGACACTAGCAACACCTTCCCAACATCTTTTCTGAAAATCAATTTACTCAATATCTGTGATCATACCTGCCACCTCTGGGTGCTTCAGCAGGAGAAGGAGAGCATATCTCAGGGTTGTGCTTGTCGTCTCTGTCCCAGCTGCAAACAAGTCAACTGCAGTGTTTTCCAAGTTTTCAATATTAAATTCAGACTGTTGGTTGTGCTTTTCCTAGGAATGATTTAAAAATGCAATTATCTGACAAATTATTTACCAGCATATTTGATTACAGTGAATTCAAAATTACTCACATTGTTATGTAGTTACCAACATAGAAACTGGAAAGCATACTACTAGAAAAAAAATACTGTATGGTGTAGCAGAAGCTGTAGACCAACTTGCCCAAGTTTTATTTCCTACCCCCTTGTTCCGTGCTTGCCTTAAAAATTCCATTCATCAGGCTCTTTGTAGTTAGCTGTGTCACACAGTGTAGTGTTTTGCCAAAAAATAAAAGCAGAAGGTCTCTAGGTCCACTTCTTCTATATCCTCTTTCATACCCAAAACACAAATGTGAAGTAGGAGGTAGAGTGGACTCTATCCTGGGATTTAATCATGAAAATGAAGTTCTGTATACTAAATTTAGGGGGAAAAAGGAAAGCCCTTGACTCTCTACTGCTTTGGGGCTGCTGTATTATCCCTAGATTGCCCCACTGTGAGATTCCCTGTATTTGAGATAAGTAAAGACATTATGTGTTAAAGCCATTATTATCTGTAGACAACCGCAATCTAAATTAATAAAAAAAGTAAATTAGGGCCATATCATTAGATACTGTGAGCCTGAATCAAGAGTCTGCAATTATCTTCTTCTGTCAGAAAGGTACATGGACTCAATATTGCCTCCAGATTCATTACAAAGTTGAAATTTTGTAAAAACAAATATGAAAAAAGCAATATAACAGCAAAACCTAGGATAAATCATAGAGAAAGAGAATGGGTTTGCAATGACAAGATGGGCCTACACTATTATAATCTAGATGGGAGGCAACAGACAACTTGTTCTAGGATGCAGTAGTGCAGGAATAAATAAAAAATGTACAAAGTGAAGAGAAAGGACAATGATGAAGATGGAGAATAAAGCAATTAATTGTCACAGGGGATAAAGGAGTGATTAAGGGTAATGCATATGCTAAGGCTCAGAGGCTGGAGTTCTCATAAATTGGAAGTTAGGAGAAAGAAAGCAACGAATAAGGAATACTTAGTTGAAAGAGACCATCAATATACAAAACATATTACTTTTTAACCAGTCCCTAGGTCAGCAATAAATTAATGATGCTTTTAGATTCTCCAAGTGACATGGGTCATATTGAATATTGTGTAATCAACACCACTGAAATAGACTAGATCCACTCAACATGTCTACTTACTAGATGAAGACAATCCTCTCTCTTGGTAACATCCGCTTCATACAGTTTTCTAAGCTTGTCATGTTAAAAATTATTCTTAAGTAAGAACAGTGCACTCACAAAACCAGTATTAACATTTCCATCTGTTGACTTGAGCTTGGTTATTTAGCAGTTGTGTGCCTGTCCTATCTTATTAATGATAGTAGCCATATTCTACTTGCTGTGCTCAAATCTAAAGAGCACTCCTTCTACATCAGAGGCAGGTCAGGGCATTGTCCTGCACCTCACCCTCAGAAACAGACTCACAGCTACAACTCAGTCTGTGGGCTTCAGCTGCTAGGGTGTACTACAGAGTCATAGATCTTGACTCTGTGGGCAATCTACATTCAACTCTGCCTGAGAGTGAATCTGCACCCCAAGACCCAGGTGTCACAGTACATGATTAAAAGACCCTGAGTCTAGAATGATGCCTCTATGACAATTTCACGGACCTGTACTTGTAACCCAGCACCAATGCAGCTGCGTGTATGCCATGTCAGAGCTAACATCAAAAGGAATCCCTTAGGCTAAGTCACTCCAATTTTAGGAAAATAAAAATAGGAGGATACCCAAATACTTCGACACCAAGGACATTAACAACCTACACTACTCCTGATACTGCTGCAAACTTCCATAACCTAGGCCACTGAAGCACCCAAAATTATTGCTGATGTTGACCACAGCTAGAGAAACTACATAGATACTATCACATGGCATCTATTCAAAAACTGACTTACCCACTCTTCATCACCTGCACACAAACACTCAACTTCAAAAAAAAAATTAGGGGGGCGGAGCAAGATGGCCGAATAGGAGCAGCTCCAGTCTCCAACTCCCAGCGCGAGCCACACAGAAGACCGGTGATTTCTGCATTTTCAACTGAGGTACTGGGATCATCTCACTGGGGAGTGCCGGACGGTCGGTGCTGGTCAGCTGCTGCAGCCCGACCAGCGAGAGCTGAAGTAGGGCGAGGCATTGCCTCACCTGGGAAGCGCAAGGGGGAAGGGAGTCCCTTTTCCTAGCCAGGGGAACTGAGACACACAACACCTGGAAAATCGGGTAACTCCCACCCCAATACTGCGCTTTAAGCAAACAGGCACACCAGGAGATCATATCCCACACCTGGTCGGGAGGGTCCCACACCCACGGAGCCTCCCTCATTGCTAGCGCAGCAGTCTGTGATCTACCGGCAAGGCAGCAGCGAGGCTGGGGGAGGGGCGCCCGCCATTGCTGAGGCTTAAGTAGGTAAACAAAGCTGCTGGGAAGCTCGAACTGGGTGGAGCTCACAGCAGCTCAAGGAAACCTGCCTGTCTCTGTAGACTCTACCTCTGGGGACAGGGCACAGTAAACTAAACAAACGCAGCAGACACCTCTGCAGACGCAAACGACTCTGTCTGACAGCTTTGAAGAGAGCAGTGGATCTCCCAACACGGAGGTTGAGATCTGAGAAGGGACAGACTTCCTGCTCAAGTGGGTCCCTGACCCCTGAGTAGCCTAACTGGGAGACATCCCCCACTAGGGGCAGTCTGACACCCCACACCTCACAGAGAGGAGTACACCCCTGAGAGGAAGCTTCCAAAGCAAGAATCAGACAGGTACACTCGCTGTTCAGAAATATTCTATCTTCTGCTGCCTCTGCTGCTGATACCCAGGCAAACAGGGTCTGGAGTGGACCTCAAGCAATCTCCAACAGACCTACAGCTGAGGGTCCTGACTGTTAGAAGGAAAACTATCAAACAGGAAGGACACCTACACCAAAACCCCATCAGTACATCACCATCATCAAAGACCAGAGGCAGATAAAACCACAAAGATGGGGAAAAAGCAGGGCAGAAAAGCTGGAAATACAAAAAATAAGAGCGCATCTCCCCCGGCAAAGGAGCGCAGCTCATCGCCAGCAACGGATCAAAGCTGGACGGAGAATGACTTTGACGAGATGAGAGAAGAAGGCTTCAGTCCATCAAATTTCTCAGAGCTAAAGGAGGAATTACGTACCCAGCGCAAAGAAACTAAAAATCTTGAAAAAAAAGTGGAAGAACTGATGGCTAGAGTAATCAACTTCAGATGAAAGTCTTTCTCTATGAAATCCACTCCAAAACTGGAACAGCCATTGTCCCACCACATGCATAGACAACAATGCAGGGACACAACATGAAAAATCAAGAAATATGACACCACCAAAAAGACATAATAACTTTCAAATAATAGAACTCGATGAAAATAAAATCAACAAATATTCAAAAAAGGAATTCAAAATAATTACCTTGAAGAAACTTAATAGTGGGGGTGGCTGGCAAGATGGGCGAATCAGAAGAGTTTCAATCTACAGCTCCCAGCAAGATCAACAAAGAAGGCAGGTTATTCCTACATTTCCAACTGAATTACCCAGCTCATCTCATTGGGACTGTTTAGATGGTGCAGCCCACAGAGGGCAAGTCAAAGCAGGGTGGAGCATCAGCTCACCCAGGAACCCCAAAGAATCAGGGAACTCCCCCCCCACCAGCCAAGAGAAACAGGGAGGAATTGTGCCATGAAGAATAGTGCACTCTGGCCCAGATACTAGGCTTTTCCCGTGGTCTTTGCAAACTGTAGACCAGGAGATTCCCTCAGATGACTACACCACAAGGGCACTGGGTTTCAAGTACAAAACTGGGGAGCCATTTGGACAGACGCCGAGCTAGCTGCAGGAGATTTTTTTCATACCCCAGTGGCACCTGGAACACCAGAGAGACAGAACTTTTCACACATCTGGAAAGGGGGTTGAAGCCAAAGAGCCAAGTGGTCTTGCTCAGGAGATCCCATCCCCATGGAGCCCAGCAAGCTAAGATCCACTGGCTTGAAATTCTCACTGCCAGCACAGTGGTCTGAAGTTCACCTGGGATGCACCAGTTTGGTGGGGGAAGGGGCATCCACCATTACTGAGGCTTGAGTAGGTAATTTTTCCCTCACAGTGTAAACAAAATGGCTGGGAAGTTGGACTGGCCAGAACCCACTGCACCTCAGCAAAGCAGCTGTAGCCAGACTGCCCCTGTAGATTCCCCCTCTCTGGGCAGGGCATCTCTGAAAAAAAGGCAGCAGCCCCAATCAGGGGCTTATAAGTAAAACTACCATCTCATTGGGGCAGAGCACCTGGAGGAAGGGGCAACTGTGGGCGCAGCTTCAGCAGACTTAAACATTCTGGCGTGCTGACTCTGAAGAGAGCAGCAGATCTACCAGCACAGCGTTTGAGCTCTACTACAGGAAACACTGCCTCCTCAAGTGGGTCCCTGACCCCGTGGCTCCTGATGGGAGACACCTCCAAGCAGGGGTTAACAGACACCTCAGAAAGGAGAGCTCCTGCTGGCATCTGGTGGGTGCCCCAATGAGACAAACTTCCAGAAGATGGAAGAGACAGCAATCTTTGTTGCTCTGCAGCTTCCGCTGGTGATACCCAGGCAAACACGGTCTGGAGTCGACCTCCAGCAAACCCCAGCAGACCTGCAGCAGAGGGGCTTGACTGTTAGAAGGAGAACTAACAAACAGAAAGCAATAGCATCAACACCAACAAAAAGGATGTCCACACAAAAACCCCATCTGAAGGTCACCAACATCAAAGACCAAAGGTAGATAAATCAATGAAGATGAGGAAAAACCAGTAAAAAAAGACTGAAAATTCAAAAAAAACAGAACACCTCTTCTCCTCCAAAGAATCACAACTCTTCACCAGCAGGGAACAAAACTGGACAGAGAATGAGTTTGATGAATTGACAGAAGTAGGGTTCAGAAGGCAGGTAATAACAAACTTCTCTGAGAGAAAGGAGTATATTCTAACCCAATGCAAGGGAGCTAAGAACCTTGAAAAAAGGTTAGACAAATGGCTAGCTTGAATAACCAGGTTACAGAAGAACATAAATGACCTGATGGAGCTGAAAAACAAAGCACAAGAACTTCATGAAACATACATAAGTATGAATAGCTGAATCTATCAAGTGGAAGAAAGGATATCAGAGATTAAAGATCAACTTAATGAAATAAAGCCTGAACACAAGATTGGAGAAAAAAAAATGAAAAGAAATACACAAAGCCTCCAAGAAATATGAGACTATGTGAAAAAACCAAACCTACATTTGATTGGTGTACCTGAAATTGATGGGGAAAGGGGAACCAAGTTGGGATACACTCTTCAGGATATTATCCAGGAGAACTTCCCCAACCTAGCAAGACAGTCCAACATTCAAATTCAGAAAAAACAAAGAATACCACAAAGATACTTCTTGAGAGGAGTAACCCCAAGACACATAACTGTCAGATTCACCAAGGTTGAAATGAAGGAAAAAATGCTAAGGACAGCCAGAGAGAAGGGTCGGGTTACCCACCGAGGGAATCTCACTAGACTAACAGTGGATCTCTCTGCAGAAACCCTACAAGCCAGAAGAGAGTGGGGGCCAATATTCAACCTTCTTAAAGAAAAGAATTTTCAACCCAGAATTTTATATCCAGCCAAACTAAGCTTCAAAGTGAAGAAATAAAATAAAATCCTTTACAGAAAAGCAAATGCTGAGAGATTTTGTCACCACCAGGCCTGCCTTACAAGAGCTCCTGAAGGAAACACTAAATATGGAAAGGAAAAACCAGAACCAGCTACTGCAAAAACATACCAAATTGTAAAGGCCATCAACACTATAAAGAAACTGCATCAACTAATGGGCAAAATAACCAGCTGGCGTAATAATGACAGGATTAAATTTACACATAACAATATTAACCTTAAATGTAAATGGACTAAATACCCCAGTTAAAAGACACAGACTGGCAAATTGGACAAAGAGTCAAGACCCATCAGTGTTCTGCATTCAGGAGACACATCTCACGTGCAAAGACACACCAAGGCTCAAATAAAAGGGATGGAAGAAGATTTACCAAGCAATTAGAAAGCAAAAAAAAAAAAAAAAAAAAAAAAAAAAAAAAAAGGCAGGGCTTGCAATTCTAGTCTCTCATAAAACAGACTTTAAACAAACAAAGATTAAAGAAACAAAGAAGGGCATTACATAATGGTAAAGGGATCAATGCAACAAGAAGAGCTAACTATCCTAAATGTATATGCACCCAATGCAGGAGCGCCAATATTCATAAAACAAGTTCTTAGAGACCTACAAAGAAACTGAGACCCCCACACAATAATAATGTGAGAATTTAACACCCCATTGTCAAAATTAGACAGATCAATGAGACAGAATATTAACAAGGATATTCAGGACTTGAACTCAGCTCTGGACCAAGAGGACCTAATAGACATCTACACAACTCTCCACCCTAAATCAACAGAATATACATTCTTCTCAGCATCACACTGCACTTATTCTAAAATCAGCCACATAATTGAAAGTAAAACACTCATCAGCAAATGTAAAAGAACAGAAATCATAACAAACAGTCTCTCAGACCACAGTGCAATCAAATTAGAACTCAGGATTAAGAAACTCACTCAAAACTGCACAACTATGTGGAAACTGAACAACCTGCTCCTGAATGACTACTGGGTAAATAACAAAATGAAGGCAGAAATAAAGATGTTCTTTGAAACCAATGAGAACAAACACACAATGTACCAGAATCCCTGGGACACAGCTAAAACAGTGTTTAGAGGAAAATTTA
Source organism: Macaca mulatta (assembly GCF_049350105.2). NCBI lineage: Eukaryota > Metazoa > Chordata > Mammalia > Primates > Cercopithecidae > Macaca > Macaca mulatta. Next base: position 106,883,878 of record NC_133414.1, on the reverse strand, counting down.
GAGCACTAAATGCCCACAGGAGAAAGCAGGAAAGATCTGAAATCGACACCCTAACATCACAATTAAAAGAACTAGAGAAGCAACAGCAAACAAATTCAAAAGCTCACAGAAGACAAGAAATAACTAAAATCAGAGCAGTATTGAAGAAGATAGAGATGTGAAAAACTCTTCAAAAAATTAATGAATCCAGGAGCTGGTTTTTTTTTGCTAAGATTAACAAAATAGATAGGTTACTAGCCAGACTAATAAAAAAGAAAAGAGAGAAGAATCAAATAGACACAATAAAAAATGATAAAGGGGTTATTACCACTGACCCCACAGGAATACAAACTACCATCAGAGAATACTAAAAACACCTCTATGCAAATAAACTGTGAAATCTAGAATAAATGGATAAATTCCTTCCCATATACACCCTTCCAAGGTTAAACCAGGAACAGAAAACCAAACCACATATTTTCACCTATAAGTGGGAGTTGAACAATGAGAACACACAGACACAGGGAGGGGAAAATCACACACCAGGGTCTGTCGAGAGGTTGGGGGAGTAGGGGAGGGATAGCATTAGGGGAAGCACCTAATGTTGATGATGGATTGTTGGGTGCAGCAAACCACCACGGCACATGTATACCTATGTAACAAACCTACATGTTCTGCACATGTATCCCATAACTTAAAATGCAATTAAAAAAAGAAAGAAATAGCAGGATAGTTAGTAGAGGTAGAGAAGTAAGGGAGATAGCCAGAAGTTGGTTAACAGATACAAAAGTTCAACTATATAAAAGGAATAAGTAATAGTGTTCTATAGCAGTATAGAGTGACTATAGTTAACAACAGCTTATTGCATATTTTAAAATACCTAGAAGAGCAGATTTTTAATGTTTCCAGCACAAGGAAATGAAAAATATTTGAGGTTATAGATATGTTAATCATCCTGCTTGATCATTACACATTGTATACATGTACTGAAATACTACAGTACACCCCATAAATATGTACAATTATTGTGCCCATTAAATTATAAATTATACATTTATAATAATATATATTTATATATGATATATAATATAAATTTATAATATATAATATGTAATACTGTATTATACATTTATTACTAAATAAGCAATAATTAAATCAAATAAGTAAAGGCTAAGAAAACAAAAGAAAATAACAAGTGCTGGTGAGAATGTGGAGAAATTGGAAACCTCAGGTCCTACTGATGGAAATGTAAAATGGTGCAGCTGTTAAGGACAATATTAAGGCAGTTAAAGAATTAAAAACAGAATTACCACATATCCCAGAAATGCCACTTCTGGATATATATCCAAAAGAATTAAACTCAACACATCAAAGAGATATTTGTTTATCCATATTCATAATAGTATTACTCACAAAGTCAAAAGGTGAAAGTAATCCAGATGCTCATCAACAGATAAATGGGTAAGAAAATTTGGTTTATACATATAACGGAATATTATTCACTCTTAGAAAGGAAGAAAAATCTGACACATGAGAAAACATGAATAAACCCTGAGAACATAACATTAGGTTAAGTGAAATAAACCAGTCACAAAAGGGCAAATATGTAATGATTCCACTTTTATGAGGTACACAGCATACTTGATTTTATAGAGACACAAAGTAGAATGTTGGTTGCCATGGGATGGTGGAAGGGAGAAATGTAGAGTTATCATTTGAGGTGGGGGTGGGGTTCTACAACATTTCTTCCTGCATCATCTACGTCTCTGGACACTTCTCTTTGGGCAACCCATTCCCTTTAACTTCAGATAAATTTCAGGGCAAGAGATAAGGGAATGGGAATTTTATCTGCAGCTAGTCTACACAGTCTCTGGCAGATAAGACTGACAAAGACCTCAAAGAATGTGGTGGGCCACCTTTACAAGGCCCACCTTCTGTTCTTGTGTTGCTATGGACACACTTCATGGAATTATTAATATGAATTAGTTTGCATAGTTGAGAAGATTATGTTACTTTGGTTTTGTTTGTTGATTACTTTGTTGGTAGAGACAGGGTTTTGTCATGTTACCCATACTGGTCTCGAACTCCTGAGCTCATGCAGTCTGCCCACCTCAACCTCCAAAAGGGCTGGAATTACCGGCATGATCTACAATGCCTGGTCAAGAGTTATTAGTAAGTGGGTATAAAGTTTCCGTTTTGCAAGATGAAAAGGATTCTGGAGATGTATGGTAGTGATGTTTGCACAACAATGTGAATGTAATTAATACCAATACACTATACACTTAAAATGATTAATACAGAAACTTTTATGTTATGTGTATTTTGCCACAATTTTTTTACAAAATTAAAAAATATATAAATACACAATAAACAAGTGAGATTTATCCCAGAAATGCAAAAGTGGTTTAACAAGAAAGTCAATCAGTGTACTACACCATATTAGAATAAAAGAGAAAAACATGTTCATCTCATTAGACACAGAAAAAGAAATTGACAACTTTTAATACCCATCATAACAAAAACACTTAGAAAACTCTAATTGAAATAAAACTCCCTTACCAAATAAAGCATATTTATGAAAACTCCAATGCTAAAGCATACTAAATTGTGAAAGACTAAAAGCTTATAACGTAAAATCAGAAAGAAAAGAAAAAAAAACCAAGAATGTCCATTTTTACTACTATTAAACATAGTATTGGAAGTTCTAGCCAGAGAAATTAGGCGAGAAATGAAATAAAACACATTCAAATAGGAAAGGAAAAATTTAAGTCATGTGTATTTGAAGATAACATGATTCTATATATAGAAAAATCTCATACAATACAGACAGAAAACAAGTAGAGCTAATAAATGATTTCAGCATAATTTCAGAGTACAAGATCAATGCAAAACTCAGTTGTCTTTCAGTGCTGGTGCTGGTGCTAGTGCCTGCCATTAGGGGACCTGTAGATAGGACTACCCAGTCCAGCAACACCCATCTTGATGCCCCCGGGACTGAGCAGGGAGCCCAGGCTACTCTGAATTCCACAGATAAACAGATTGTCTGAGGAAACAGAGAAGCTCCCCCAGAAAACAAGGATCAAGCTGTGATATATCAAGTTGTGCTAGCCACAGCTGGCTTTCACTCATAAGTGCCATCTACTGACATGTATGTCAAACTGCACAGGCCAATATAAAACTGCCCACAGAGGTGAACACAGCTATAGAATCAAAGTCAAAGGTCCCACACAACATACTTTACAGTCACACCACATAGGAAGGGGGAGAGGAAAAGGAAAGAAAAAAACATACGGAGAGAAAAACAATTCTATCTGCACAAAAATAATTTCAAAAATCAGAAGAGGTAGCCTCTCCAAAGAAGAAGAAACCAGCATAAAGAATTCTGGCACCATGAAATGTCTGAATGTTGTAAAACCAACAAAGGATCACATGAACTCCCCAGCAATGAACCCTAAACAAACTGGCAACTCAGAAATGACGGATAAACAATTCAAAATATGGATTGCAAGTAAGCTCAGTGATCCAAGACAAGGTTGCAAATCAATGCAAGGAAACACCTAAAGCAGTCCAGGGAATGGAGCGACAGATAAACATCTTAAAAAGAAATCAATCAAAGCTTCTGGAATTGAAAGACTCACTTAAGGAATTTCAGAATGCAATTGAAGGGTTTATCAATAGACTGGACCAATTTCAGAGCTTGAACACCAGTCTTTTGAACTAACCCTGTCAGATAAAAATAAAGAAAGAATAATTTTAACAAATGAACAAAGTCTTCAAGAAATATGTGATGATTGAAAAGGAGTAAACCTAGGAATTATTGGCATTCCTGAAGAGAGAAGAAAAAGTAAATAATCTAGAAAATATATTTGAGCTAATAAGTAGAGAAAGTTTTCCCAAACTTGCTAGACAGGTAGACACCCAAATACAATAAATCCAGGGAATATATGTGAGACACTATACAAAATTAACATCACTAAGGCATTTACTCACCAGGCTGTCCAAAGTCAAGGCTAAAAAATAATTTTAAAAGCAGCTGGAGAAAAAGGTCAGATTGCATACGAAGAGAACCTTGTCAAGCTAAAAGGATGCTCAGCCTATTTTCAACATTCACTTTTTTAAAAATTACAAAAAAGAATTTTATAGTTTGCCAAAGTAAGCTTCAAAAGCAAAGAAGAAATACAATCTTGTCCAAACAAGTAAGTGTCAGGAAAATCTGTTACCATTAGATCAGGCTTATAAGAGATCATTAGGCCGGGCGCGGTGGCTCAAGTCTGTAATCCCAGCACTTTGGGAGGCCGAGACGGGCGGATCACGAGGTCAGGAGATCGAGACCATCCTGGCTAACACGGTGAAACCCCGTCTCTACTAAAAAATACAAAAAACTAGCTGGGCGAGGTGGCGGGTGCCTGTAGTCCCAGCTACATGGGAGGCTGAGGCAGGAGAATGGCGTAAACCTGGGAGGCGGAGCTTGCAGTGAGCTGAGATCCGGCCACTGCACTCCAGCCCGGGCGACAGAGCAAGACTCCGTCTCAAAAAAAAAAAAAAAAAAAAAAAAGAGATCATTAAGGGAGTTCTAAATATGGAAATGAAAGAACATTTCATTTCTACCACAAAACACACAAGTATGTAGCCCACAGACTCTATAGAGCAATCACACGATAGAAACTAAACCTCATAAATCAATGTTAACATTGAAGGTAAACAGTCTAAATGCTCCACATAAAAGTCAAAGAGTAGGAAGTTGGATTAAAAATAAGACCCATCCTTCTACTGTCCTCAGGACTACAAGGACCATCTTCTACTAGTAGAAGTAGAAGAACCATCTCAGACTTAGAAGACCCATCTTAGACCTAGAAAATCCTGAAGAACCTTCCAAAAAACTCCTAGAACTGATATACAATTTCAGTGAGATTTCAGTACACAAAATACATATTCAAAAATCTGTAGCATTTTTATACACCAAAAATGTTCATGCTGAAAGCCAAATCAAGAACTCAATCCCATTTACAATAGCCACAGGAAAAAACCTAGGAATACAACTAACAAATGGGGCAAAAAGGTCTCTACAAGGAGAGCTACAAAATACTGCCAAACAAAATCATAGATGACAGAAACAAACGGGAAAACAGTTCATGCTTATGGATTGAAACAATCAATATCATTATGGCTAGACTGCCCAAAGCAGTCTACAGATTCTGTGCTATTCCTATCAAACTACCAATGTCATTTTATTCTGAAATTCATATAGAACCAAAGAAGAGCCCAAATCCAAAGCAATCCTAAGCAAAAAGAACACTGGGAAGCTTCACATTAGGTGACTTCAAACTATACTGTAAGTTTACAGTAACCAAGAGAGCTTGTAACTGGTACGAAACACAAATTGAACAGAAGTAGAGAAGCCAGAAATAAAGCCAAACACGTATAGGCAGCTGATCTTCAACAGTTGACAAAAATAGTCAATGAGGAAAGAATTCTCTATTTAGTAAATTGAACTAGAATAACTGACTAGCCATATGCAGAATGAAACTGGAACACTTCCTTGCACCATATACAAAAATTAACTCGAGATGGATTAATGATCTAAATTTAAGACCTCAAACCATAAGAATCCTATAGAAAAAAATCTATAAAATTCCATTCTGGATACAGGCTTTAGAAAAGAATTTATGAATAATTCCTCAAAAGAAATTGGAACCAAAATGAATATTGACAAGTGGGACCTAATTAAAGAGCTTCTGCACAGCAAGAGAAACTACCAACAGAATAAACAGACAACCTACAGAATGGGACAAAATACTTGCAAACTGTGAATCCAACAATGGTTCAATAGCAAGAATCTATAAGGAAGTTAAACAATTCAACAAGTTATAAAACAAGTAACCCCATTAAAAAGTGGGCAAAGGACATATGTCCTTCCAAAGAAGACATACACATGGCCAACAAGCACATGACAAAATACTTAACATCACTAATAATCAGAGAATTGCAAATCAAAACCACAGTGAGATATCATCTCATACCAGTCAAAATGGATATGATTAAAAAGTCAAAAAAATAACAGACGTTGGTGAGACTTCAGAGAAAAGAGAACAGTTATATACTACTGGTGGGAATGTAAGTTCAGCCATATGGAAAGTAGTTTGGAGATTTCTCAAAGAACGAAATGCAGAACTATCATTCTATTTCACTACTGGGTATGTACCCAATGGAAAACAAATTGTTTTACCAAAAAGACACATGTGCTCATATGTCCATTCCTGCACTTTTCACAATAGTAAAGACATAGAACCAACCAATGATGTGTCACATAAAGCAAATGTGGTATATATACACCATGAAATGCTTTGCAGCCATTAAAAAATCATATCTTTGCAGCAACATAGATGCAGCTGGAAGCCATTATCTGGAGAGAATTAATGCAGCAACAGAAAACCAAATACCACATGTTCTCATATAAAAGTGGGACACAAAGATGGAAACAATACACATGGAATTACTATAGAGGGTAGAGAGATATAAAGGCAAGGGCTGAAAAACTATGTATTGGGTATTAGTCTCACTACCTGGTTGACAGCATTATTTGTACCCTAAACTTCAGCATCACACAATATACCCATGTAACAAATGTGAACGTGCACTTCCTGAATCTAAAAGTTGAAATATTTTTTTAAAAAGAAGGCATTTAATATGGTACCATTTTAAAATCAGACAATCAATGGTCATAACTAAATACAAAATTTAAGATAAACTTGCCTTTTAAACTAAACCAGACCCTTGCAACAGAGGAGAAAAGAATATCTAATACCTAAATAAATTGAAAACTATCCCATGTTCAACGATTGGAAGACTTAAAGATGGCAATACTCCTCAAAGTGATCTAAAAATTCATGCAATCCCTACCAAAATACCAATGGTCTTTTTTCCAGAAATGGGAAAGTTGATTGTTCAATTAATATGCAACCATATGGTGATGAAGCAGCTACGTTGTCTGGGATGTACACCCTCGGGTTTGTCATCACGCCCCAGGACAATTTAGGACAGGGACACATCTGAGTGGGTTAAGTAGCAGAAAATTTAATAGAAGAAAGGAGAGAAAAGAGCAGTTTCTTGTGCGAGAGAGGGACATTGGAAAAGGGGGAAGGAGGTGGATAACAGCAAATCGTATAGGCAGGCTGGAGGAAGCAGTGTCTGATTTACATAGGGCCCATAGAAATTGGTTTAATCAGGTGTGACATTTACATAGCGAGTGGGCAAGGCTGGCCTCCCCACTATAATCTTATTATGCATATGGACTTTCCACTTGACCGGTGCCATCTTATCTGCTCCTTACTATACACGTTGCTGGCAAAGGGGAGGGAAGATGAAGCCGCCATTTTGAACATGCCTAGTCACAGGTAGTTCTGTACTACCAGCATTCGCCCAAGAAGCTTCCAGCTTCCTCATCTGTGTCTGCAGCTCAATTTTACAAGCTGCTCTTTGTTAGAAAATGATTTGGGGCTGCTTTCCATTGAAAAGAAAAACCTTACTGAGGACTCCCAAAGGCATACTATCTGCCTAAGTAATTTCTACTTAATTTCTGTATCTGTGAGTACTCAGTTTCCAACTTCAAAACTTACTACAAAGTATAATAATCAGAACAGTGTGGTACTAGCATAAAGATATCATCAAGACAAATGGAATAAAACTGAAGTCACGAAATAAACCTAAAGATCTATGGCAAACTTACTTTCATCAAGGGTGCCTAGACCATTCAATCTGAGGAAAGAATCCCTTCAACAAATGGTGATGAGACAAGAGGACAGTGAAATGCAGAAGAATGAAACTGAGACCTTCCCTACTTCACTCCAAATGAAAAATATAACTGAAAATGGATGGATAAACTTAAATATAAGAGCTAAAACTATAAAACTCTTAGAATAAAACATACGGGTAAATCTTCATGACTTCATATTTGGCAATAGATTTATAAATTTGATACCAGGGCAGCAAAAGGAAAAATAGATAAACGAAATTTCATCAAAATTAAACTTGGTGCAGCAAGAATATAATTAAGAATGTGAAATGACAACCAACAGAATGGGAGGAAATATTTTCATATTATGTATATGTAAGAGTTTAATGTTTTGAATACACAAACCATTCTAACAGCTTAAAAAGAAAAATAAAAGCAACTTAATTTAAATAGAAAATGTACTTGAATGGCATGTATCCAAAGAAGATATACAAATGAGTAATAATATATTATATTATTATACTATATATAATATTATATATATATTGAATAATAATAACATATTATTATTCAAGTTCAAAATCATTGGCCATTAAATACAAGTTAAAACCACAATGAGAGCTGGGCGCAATGGCTCACACCTATAATTCCAGCACTTAGGGAGGCCAAGATGGGCAGATCACCTGAGGTCAAGAGTTCGAGACCAGCCTGGCCAAATTGGTGAAAACCCATCTCTACCAAAAACATAAAAATTAACCAGGTGTGGTGGCACATCCCTGTAATTCCAGCTACTCTGGGGACTGAGTCAAAAGGATTGTGTAAACCCAGGAGGCAGAAGTTGCAGGGAGCTGAGATCGTGCCACTGCAATCCAGCCTGGGTGACAGAGTAAGACTCTGTCTCTAAATAAATAAATAAATAAAACCACAATGAGCTACCACTTTACATTCACTAGGATGGCTTCAATAAATACAGAAAATTACAAGTATTAGCAACTATGTGGAAAAATAGAAATCCCTCTACATTGCTGGAAGGAATATAAAATGCCACATTCACTGTAGAAAAGTTTGGCTCCTATACAAGAAAATAAACATAAAATTACCATTTGACCCAGCAATTCAACTCCTGAGAATATATCCATGAATGATGAAAACATGCTCATAAAGACACACAAATGGTCAAAACAAGATTATCTATAAGAGCCAAAAGTTGGAAACAATGCAAATGTCCATAAACAGATGAATAACAAATTGTGAGATATGTGCGTGGAAAATAAAATATATTTCAGCGACAAAAAGAATGAAGTACTAATACACGTTGCAACTTAGATGAGCCTCCAAAACTTCATATGTGAAAGGACCCAGAAATAACAGGCTACATATGCTATGAGTCCTTTATATATCCATAGCAGGCAAATCCATGGAAACAGAAAGAAGATTAGAGGTCATTACATGATGGGGTGGAGGAATGGAGTGATAATTTAATGAATATGATATGTTTTTGTAGAGTGATAAAAACATTTTGAAACCAGAGAAAGCTGGTGGTTGCACAACATTGTGAATACATTAAATACCACTCAAGTGTACACTTTAAAATGGTTAATTATATATTGTGTGAATTTCACTTCAATTTAAGAAATGACATAATTCCCTGATCTACAGACTTAATGCAATCCTGTCAAAATCCCCATTGGCTCCTTTGAGAAAATTGACAAGTTTATTCTAAATTTCATATGAAGATTCAAGGGACCCAGAATAGTGAAAATGGTACTGAAAAAGAATAACAAAAGACTCACACGCCTTGATTTGATTTAATAACTTGGTATTAATGCAATACTACAGTAATTAAGATGGTGTATTATAGGGATTAGGAGAGACGTATAGATCAATGGAGTACAATTGAGAGCGCACACACACAAAAAAAACCTTCACACATTTATAGTCAATTGGATTTTGACAGGGTTGCCAAGACAATTCAATAGGGGAAAAAATAGCCTTTTCAACAATGGTGCAATAACAACAGGATTGATGTTTACACATCATCTGATAGACACCAAATTCCAACTGTTATCTGTACAAATCATTTTAGTTTACACTCATTGAAGGCTTCCCTTCCCTCTTCCATCCACCTACTCTTTTCCATCACCCACCTCTGCACCTCCATGTAGAGCATTCTGATCCATCTGAAACCCTCCTCTGACTCTCACTGCAAATATTTTATGGCCTATTTCAATTTGCAGGAATCCAGGAAACCCACCTAAGTTAAGCCATTCTTTCCCATTCTCAAATAAACTGTGTGCAATAATGATGCTCATCTTCATCATATGGCATATTTTATATTTTCATATTTGTCGGTAATTGATTCCATTTCACCTGAAATATGCATTCTGTTTCTTCTTGGGTAGATTTATACATATATATATATTTTAAGTTCTGGGATACATGTGCAGAAGGTACAAATTTGTTACATAGGTATACATGTGCCATGGTGGTTTGCTGCACCCATCTTGGCCCCGGCGTTGATGCTCCCCTCCATGTGTCCATGTGTTCTCATTGTTCAACTCCCACTTATGAGTGGGAGCATACAATGTTTGGTTTTCTGTTCCTGTGTTAGTTTGCTGAGGATGATGGTTTCCAGCTTCATCCATATCCCTGCAGAGGACATGAACTCATCCTGTTTTATGGCAGCACAATATTCCATAGTGTATATGTGCCACATTTTCTTTATCCAGTCTGTCATTCATCAGCATTTGGGTTGGTCTCAAGTCTTTGCTATTGTGAATAGTGCTGCAATAAACATATGTGCACCTGTGTCTTTATAGTAGGATGATTTATAGTCCTTTGCTATAGTATAGCTGAATATGAAATTCCGGATTGAAAATTCTTTAAGAATGTTGAATATTGGCTCCCACTCTCTTCTGGCTTATACTGTTTCTGCAAAAAGATCTGCTGTTAGTTTTATGGACTTCCTTTGTCTTAGGGTTGCTCTTCTCAAGGAGTATCTTTGTGGTCTTCTCTTTATTTCCTAAATTTGAATGTTGGCCTGTCTTGCTAGGTTAAAGAAGTTATTCTGGATAGTATCCTGAAGAGTGTTTTCTAACTTGGTTCCATTCTCCCCATCACATTTAGGTACACCAATCAAATGTAGGTTTGGTCTTTTTACATAATCCCATATTTCTTGGAGGCTTTGTTTGTTCCTTTTCATTCTTTTTTCTCTAATCTTGTCCTTGCATTTTATTTCATTAGGTTGATCTTCAATCTCTGATATCCTTTCTTCTGCTTGATCAATTTGGCTATTGATACTTGTGTATGCTTCACAAAGTTCTCGTGCTGTTTTTTTTGGTTCCTTCAAGTCATTTATGCTCTTCTCTAAACTAGTTATTCTAATTAGCAACTTGTGTAACCTTTTTTAAGGTTCTTAGCTCCCTTGCATTAGGTTAGAACATGGTCCTTTAGCTCGGTGAGGTTGTTATTACCCACCTTCTGAAGGCTATTTCTGTCAATTCATTAAACTCATTCTCCATCCAATTTGTTCCCTTGCTGGAGAGGAGTTGTGATCCTTTAGAGGAGAAGAAGCATTCTGGTTTTTGTAATTTTCAGCCTTTTTGCACTGTTTTTTTTTTTTTCCTCATCTTCATGGATTTATCTACCTTTAGTCTTTGATGCTGGTGACCTTTGGATGGGGTTTTCGTGTGGATGTCCCTTTGGTTGATATTAATGCTATTCCTTTCTGTTTGTTAGCTTTCCTTCTAACAGTCAGGCCCCTCTGCTGCAGGTCTGCTGGAGTTTGCTGGAGGTCTCCTCCAGACCCTATTTGTCTGGGTATTCCCAGAAGCGGCTGCAGCCCTGCAAAGATTGTTTCCTGTTCCTTCTTCTGGAAGCCTTATCCCAGATGGGCACCTGCCAGATGCCAGCCAGATGGAGCTCTCCTATATGAGGTCTGTCAACTTCTGCTGGGAGTTGTCTGCCAGTCATGAGGCATGGGGGTGAGGGGCCCACTTGAGGAGGCAGTCTGTCCTTTAGTAGTGCTCGAGTGCTTTGAAGGGAGATCTACTCTCTTCAGTGCCAGCAGGCAGGAACATTGAAGCCTGCTGAAGCTGCATGCACAGCCGCCCCTTCCCCCAGGTGCTTTTTCCCAGGGAGATGGGAGTTTTATCTATAAGCCCCTGACGGGCTGCTGCCTTTCTTTTAGAGATGCCCACCCAGAGAGGAAGAATCTGGACAGACAGTCTGGTTACAGCAGCTTTTTGGAGCTGCAGTAGGCTCCACCCAGTTCAGACTTCCTAGTGGCTTTGTTTACATTGTGAGGGGAAAACTGCCTACTCAAGCCTCAGTAATGTCGCACGCCCCTCTCCCCACTAAGCCCAAATGTCCCAGGTCAATTTCAGACTGCCGTGTTGGCAGTAAGAATCAAGCCAGTGGAGCTTGCTGGGCTCTGTGGGGGTGAAATCCACTGAGCCAGACCACTTGGCTCCCTAGCTTCAGCCCTCTTCCCAAGGCCGTGAACAGTTTTGTCACGCTGGTGTTCCTGGTGCCCCTGAGGTGTGAAAAAAAAAATTTCTGCAGCTAGCTCTGTCTGCCCAAACAGCCCCCCAGTTTTGTGCTGGGCCCTTGTGGTGTAGGCACCTGATGGACTTTCCTGGTCTGCAGGCTGTGAAGACCGTGGGAAGAGCATAGTATCTGGGCTAGAATGCACCATTCCTCATGGGAGGGTCCCTCACAGCTTCCCTTGGCTAGGGGAGGGATTTCCTTGACCCTTTGCCCTTCCTGGGTGAGGCGAGGCCCCACGCTGCTTTGTCTCACCCTCCATGGGCTGCACTAACTGTCTAACCAGTCCCAATGAGATCAGCCACGTACATCAGTTGGAAATGCAGAAATCACCCACCTTCTGCATTGATCTCGCTGGGTGCTGCAGACCAGAGCTGTTCCTATTCGGCCATCTTTATTGTTTGGGCAGATTATTTTTATTTAAACAATTTAGTCTACATATTCTAATTATTTAACAATCTAATTTTATATTTTCCATTATGCTTACTGGATATTCATTCATACGATAACAACTTAAAGTGCTTCTCAAGCATTACTGTTTGACCAGTTAAACATCCCGAGTAAACACAGAGCAAGTCAATGAATCACAGATTCACAAGCAGTCACATAACTAAGCTTTTGTTAACATTTTACCTTCTCCATTTTGATCAGGAAGCAATCAATAAAGTCCCGTGGATTGTTCATGTCCATCGATTCTTGGTGTTCTTTTACTTTCTCCAAAATATAACTTTTCACAAAAGCAATGTTTTTAAGTAATTTGTTATGAGTTCCCGGGAAATAATCAATGATAGGAGAAAAATTGTTGTAGATCTAAGAGAAAACAATAATTTATTAAATTAAAAGATTTTAATAAAGGCATATATACCACATACCAAGCTCTGGTTGTAAATTACAGTTATAAATATAAATAAAATATATCATATATCTTGATGGGAAAATTTTTATTGTACATATGTAGTAATTATCTGATTATAAAAGATTTGAGGAAGAAAATTCTGACCAGAGAATCAATTCTAACCCAATGATAAACATTTTCTAGACTCATACCTCCTTTTTATTGTATAAAAGCATCTTCATATTAATTCTGTTACCTTTTACAATTCTTCTCTACAATCTTGAAATATAAGATGGCATGAATTACCACATTCACGTTTTGTAGACGACAGCATAGGTTAAGAGAGTTTGGACAACCTGATTGATAGTACAAAGGTAGTCCCTACTATATTGATTTCTATCAAGCAGCCTCTGAAATGGAATTAGTATTTTAGAAGTAGGAGGGGCTCAAATATACTTCAAATTCCAACTGTGTACCACAGCAGTTAAATGACTTCTGTAAAATCACACAATTATTATTTAGGCAGAGTATAAAACATGCCAATTCAGCACAGAGTATAAGTATGATGTCTGTTTATGGTTCATAGACCATAAAACCAGTAATTTCATCATTCCTAACCCAGCTATCTCATCAGCTAGAATCCCAAACTGAGATATCAAACATCCCTGCCCTATTCATGTTTCTCGGCAGCTTCTATGGTCCCAAATATTCTCCCTTCTTGAAGGAGATGTCTTTCAAATTAGGATATTTCTGCCACACAATATGACAAAGTGTGAATTGAAGAACAAGTCTTGTGAGTAATGGAAGCCTCCAAAGTGCCTGGATGTCCATGGAGTGATATGAGCACGCTTTGGGGCTGTCACCAAAGTGCTTTATAGAAACAGGGCTTTGGAGTTTAGTGGAAGAAACATTGATAAGGAAGCTAATGGGCTTAGAAGTTAGGCCTATATTGGGACATTTATTTTCCATGCATAAAATAAAGGACTTGGCCATCTTTCCCAGATATTCACCCCATCGTTGTCTGGGCAACACTGTAGTATTCAAAAATGCACTTCAGAGCTTGATCCATATAGAATTTTGGATTTGTCAGAAAAAAAGAGCATAAGTGGTTTATCAGGAAGTAAAAATCTTGGCCTTACCTGGATCCAGGGGCTGCTCAAAATCTTGGCGTTTTCGTTAAACTTTTCCATCAAGTTAAGAAATTGCTGATCTTTATAATCAAAACGTTTATGGAAAATAATGGAGCAGATCACATTGCAAGGAGCACAGCCCAGGATGAAAGTGGGATCACAGGGTGAGGCTAAAGAATTAGAAACAATTTAAAACACTATTAAACTTCAGATATAAAATGCTTTGTATTTGTTAACAGATAATAGTAGTTTAGAAATTTTAAGCAATATCTTACCTATGAATTCCCTTAACAGCAAAAAAGAGTTCGGCATGCATAAAATCAACACAGCACTTTTACATTAATCCCGAGTTGACCATTACAACCTAGCTGGTTAAATAACGGTTGTTCAAATGATAAATTTACATTGCCAGCCTATTTGTCTTTTACTTTGGGGGAAAAAAAAGACATTTTCTAAAAACCTAATAATTCACATTTCAGAGGGAATCACATCAGTCTGCAAAGTCTGTAGACAACAAGGCACTGAGATAGAAAGGGCAAGAATAGTTGAGGATTTTAAAACTTTTTATATATAATGAATAGCTGAAAGAGTCATGTGTTGAACCAGTAGAGAGGAACTACAGAGACTGTGGGTGAATTCATGTATTTAAGGAAATAAATGTAAGAAGCAGAATGTGTTTTATAAGAAGGAAAACAAATGTAAATGAATAATATGCCTAACACAGATCAGTTTGTAAAAATTTAAATGAAAACTTTGTTGTTTGTTTTTATTTATTATTTGTTTGTTTTGAGATGGAGTTTCATTCTTGTTACCCACGCTGCAGTGGAATGGCATGATCTCAGCTCACCACAACCTCTGACTCCTGGGTTCAAGCAATTCTCCACCTCAGCTTCAGAGGTAGCTGGGATTACAGGCATGTGCCACCATGTCCGGCTAATTTTGTATTTTAGTAGAGACAGGTTCCTCCATGTTGGTCAGGCTGTTCTCGAAATGCCAACCTCAGGTGATCTGCCCACTTTGGTCTCCCAAAGTGTTGGGATTACAGCCATGAGCCACAGCGCCTGGCCAAAAAGTTTTTATTTTAAATATAAATCCCAGGTAAGGCAAATAAGAAAGTGTAAATTGATAAATGGAGTTTTTTCTTCTGTAGCTTTTTAAAAATGAATTTCCTTATGTAGGAACTAAATGCCCACCATCTGTAGTCATCTGCAAATTTAACTTATTTAATTTGATATTGATTAGGCCCAGCCCATCATTTAATAGCTAAATAAATTAAATTATAGGTAAGGTTTTCTTGTTTGGTGGAGGATCTCTGAAATAAAGTTGTTATAATCAAGTGATTGATAAAGTTTATATTTTTTAAATTTTCTTTTGTTTTGCTTTAAGTTCTAGGATACATGTGCAGAACGTGCAGGTTTGTTACATAGGTATACATGTGCCATGGTGGTTTGCTGCACCTATGAACCTGTCATCGAGGTTTTAAGCATCTCATGCATTAGGTATTTGTCCTAATGCTCTCCCTTTCTGGCCTCCCATCCCCTGACAGGCCCCAGTGTGTGATGTACCCCTCCCTGTGTCCATGTGTTCTCATTGTTCAGCTCCCATTTATGAGTGTGAACTTGTGGTGTTTGGTTTTCTGTTCCTGTGTTAGTTTGCTGAGGATGATGATTTGCAGCTTCACCCATGTCCCTGCAAAAGACATGAACTCATCCTTTTTTATGGCCACATAGTATTCCATGGTGTATATGTGCCACGTTTTCTTTATCCAGTCCATCATTGATAGGCATTTGGATTAGTTCCAAGTCTTTACTATTGTGAACGGTGCCACAATAAACATACATGTGGATGTGTCATTAGAGTAGAAAGGTTTATAATCCCTTGGGCATATACCCAGTAATGGGAATTCTGAGTCAAATTGAATTTCTAGTTCTAGATCCTTGAGGAATCACCACACTGTATTCCACAATGATTGAACTAATTTACATTCCTACCAACAGTGTAAAAGTGTTTGTTTCTCAACATTATCACCAACATCTGTTGTTTCCTGACTTACTAAGGATCACCATTCTAACCTGCATAAGATGGTATCTCATTGTAGTTTTGATTTGCATTCTGTAACGACCAGTGATGATAAGCTTTTTTTCGTACATTTCTTGGCTCCATGAATGTCTTCTTTTGATAAATATCTGTTCATAAACATTGTCCACTTTTTGATGGGGATATTTCTTTTTTTCTTGTAAGTTTGTTTAAGTTCCTTGTGGATGCTGGATATTAGCCCTTTGTCAGATGGATAGATTGCAAATAATTTCTCCCATTCTGTAGGTTACTTGTTCACTCTGATGATAGTTTCTTTTGCTGTGCAGAAGCTCTTTAGTTTAATGAGATGCCATTTGTCAATTTTGGCTTTTGCTGCCATTGCTTTCGGTTTTTTAGTCACAAACTCTTTGCCCCTGCCTATGTCCTGAAAGGTATTGCCTAGGTTTTCTTCTGGGGTTTTTATGGTTTTAGATTTTATGCTTAAGTTTTTAATCCATCTTGAGTTAATTTTTGTATAAGGTGTAAGGAAGGGGTCCAGCTTCTGTTTTCTGCATATGGCTAGCCAGTTTTCCCAACACCATTTATTAAATAGGGAATCTTTTCCCCATTGCTTGTTTTTGTCAGGTTTGTCAAAGATCAGATGATTGTGGATGTGTGGTAGTATTTCTGAGGCCTCTGTTCTGTTCCATTGGACTACATATCTGTTTTGGTATCAGTACTATGCTGTTTTGGTTCCTGTAGCCTTGTAGTATTGTTTGAAGTCAGGTAGAATGATGCCTCCAGCTTTGTTCTTTTTGCTTACAATTGTCTTAGCTATACAGGCTCTTTTTTGGCTTCATATGAAATTAAAAGTAGTCTTTTCTAGTTCTGTGAAGAAAGTCAATGATAACTTGATAGATATATCATTGAATCTATGAATTACTTTGGGCAGTATGGCCATTTTCACAATATTAGTTCTTCCTATTCGTGAGCATAGAATTTTTTTTCCATTTGCATCATCTCTTTATTTCCTTGAGCCGTGGTTTATAGTTCTCCTTGAAGAGGTCCTTCACATCCCTTGTAAATTGTATTCCTAGGCATTTCATTCTCTTTGTAGCAATTGTGAATGGGAGTTCACTTATGATTTGGCTCTCTGCTTGTCTATTATTGGTGTGTAGAAATGCTTGTTATTTTTGCACATTGATTTTGTATCCTGAGACTTTGCTGAAGTTGCTTATCAGCTTAAAGAGTTTTGGGGCTGATATGATGGGGTTTCTAAATATACAATCATGTCACCTGCAAACAGAGACAATTTGACTTCTCTTCCCATTTGAATACCCTCTTGCCTGATTGCTCTGTTCAGAACTTCCAATACTATGTTGAATAGGCATGGTAAGAGAGGGCAACCTTGTCTTGTGCTGGTTTTCAAAGTGAATGCTTCCAGCTTTTGCCCATTCAAAATGATATTGGCTGTGGGTTTGTCATAAATAGCTCTTATTTTGAGATATTAAACTTTATATTTAAAGAGCTCCCAAATTCACATCTATGGGTCCTAAATAGTGACTTTATTCAATAGTACTCTGAATGGCTGGGCATCGAACAGCTGGAAATCTGTTAGTTTGTTGTGTCATTCACAGATAAATCTGATTTTCAGTCTTTCACTTCATTTGGAAAACAGAATTTAAAAACAAAGTAATTTGGTATCGAGGCTGACAAACAGATACATTGTAAAATTTCATAGATGAGTAGAGATGGCAGTGGAAAAAATAATTACCATAAATTTCTAAGCCAAAATTTCATAAATATGGTGGGAAAAAGATAAGCATAACTGAAACAGAGCAAATTATACTTAGGGAAAATAGATTACAGAGTTACTACTACTAATTAAAATCTAGTTAAATAAATCGTTTTGTAAATTGACATTTGTATATTTCACAGAATTATGCTACAGCACATATTTACTGAAAATATATAAATCAAGAGTAACAAGAAATAATTAACACTATTTTTTAAATAATACCATGTTTACAGAGAAATAATAATTGATGAGAACTGCTGTAAGATATGCCTAAGCAAGCATGGGCCTAGAAGAAACCCCAGACAAGTCAGTGAGGCTGACCATACAAATACAGTCCAATTAAATAAAAGCACATGCCATTTGGTTCATGCTCCCTAGGGGTGTGATAGGGCCATTCCCACCATGTCTATTCTCTGGTGACTTGTTCTGGAATAGGTAATGGGAAAAACTGCTCTTTAACTCTTTCAAAAAATGAACTCAAAATCTATATTCATGATTTCTTATTTGAAAGCAAAGAAGCAAAATTCAGGAGAACACAGGATTAAATGAGCCTTTTATACCCGCAGTGTATGCACAATCATGTCTGTACACACACAGCACAAGTATGTGCAAATTCCCTTGGCTCTCAGCCTCAAACTCCCACTTCACATGAGCTAACAAGTAGGACTCATAATGAAAGATATGGCCACCCCTGAAATGTTTCCAAGAATGTCAGTAGAGAAAATAGTAGTCCAGTAAGGTCAGTGATACAGAGTAGGTTCACCCACCCTTGGTTTTTCTCAACTCCTCCACAAGGCAGCGAGCTTCCTCTTGAACACGGTCCTCAATGCTCCTCTTCCCCATGCCAAAATTCCGCAGCGTCATGAGGGAGAAACGCCGGATCTCCTTCCATCTCTTTCCATTGCTGAAAACAATTCCTAAAAAGAAGAGAAACAGAAACTAGGAGGGAGATCCCAGGCAAGAAAGAGGAAGCTAATACTGGGCAGCCACGTGGATGGGCCAAGCTCTGCCTGAGAAGCTCTGCAAGTCTCTGTTTTCTTACCCTCCCCATCTCCAAGATGGACACTGAAACAGACACATGCACACCTACCAAATCTTCTGTTAGCTCTTTCAAACAGTGGGAAATGGCCTCTTCCAGAAAACTCCTCTCCAAGATCAATCAGGGCTTCCTTCACCGCTTCATATCCATGCAGCACCACCATGCGTTCCAGGCCAAAATACAGAGTGAACACAGGGCCATAGACTTTTGAGAGCTAGGAAAGTAGATATAGATAATAGCAAATGCAGCAACTATTTCGTCCATTTACTAAGCCTCACTTAGAATGATATTTTCATTGTATTTGTATGCTTTTATTCAGCCACACAGGCTTCAGATATTTCTGAATTTTACATATAAACATGATGATGATTATATTCGCCACTCAGATGATCTGTGATGTTCAAGGCAATAGTCAGACAATTGCTGCACAGATTACAATTAATCCTCACATCAACATATTCAGCAGGTCTATTTACTCTATTTTAAACAAACAGCGATGTGTGGTGGCTCACACCTGTAATTTCAACACTTTTGGAGGCTGAGGCAGGTGGATCACAAGGTCAGGAGTTCAAGACCAGCCTGGCCAATGTGGTGAAACCTCTTCTCTACTGAAAATACAAAAATTAGGTGGGTATGGTGGCACATGCCTGTAATGCCAGCTACTTGGGGGCCTGAGGCAGGAGAATTGCTTGAACGGGAACCCAGGAGATGGAGGTTGCAGCGAGCTGAGATCACACCACTGCACTCCCGCCAGAGCTACAGAGCAAGACTCTGTCTCAAAAATAAATAAATAAATAAATAAATAAATAAATAAATAAATAAAAACTGAGCTCAGAGAATGACAAATTCATTTTCAGTGTCCTACAGCTAATATACAGAAGACCCAAATTTGAAACTCCATTTATTCAAATGCTAATGCTTGATATATTTATCAGCACTCTTGAGACCACCTTAAGACCAATACCCAGCTTCAAGAACTAGCAATTTCCTGGTTTAATAGCCTTTTATGAATAGCGTGCATCATAGCATTTATACTAAAAATATCTCTCTATGGACTCCACTTAGGACTCCCAAAAGCCCACATAGAGGCACCCATTGCCAGGTCAATAGTCCTCACAGCAGTACTCCTAAAATTAGGTGGCTATAGGATTATACGAATCATTTTAATACCTCACCCCCAACAGAGCTTATAGCTCATTCCTCCCCTATACTATCCTTATGAGTTATAATCATAACAAGCTCCATTTGTCTGTTCCAAACTGATCTAAAATCACTCATTACTTACTCTTCCATAAGCCACATGGCACTTGTTATCATAGCTTTTCTCATTCAAATCTCCTGAAGTTTCAGCAGTGCAACTGTCCTAATAATTGTCCACAGACTAACCTCATCCCTATTATTCTGTCTTTCAAACTCAAACTACAAATGAGTTCACAGCCAAACCATACTACTAACACGGGACCTTCAAACACTTCTCTCCCTGAAAGCCATGTGATGACTCCTAACTAGTCTTGCCAACCATGCCCTGCCCCCTACCATCATCTAGTAGGAGTAGTCTTCATAACTATAGCCTCATTCTCTTGGTCTAATCATACCATCATGCTCATAAGGTTTAATACACTAATCACAGTCCTTTACTACCTGTATATGCTAATTATTACACAACAAGGGGTATTCACATATCATATTAACACTGTTAAACCATCTTTCACTCGAGAAAAAACCCTAATACTTATACATCTTCTGACTCTCTTCCTACCATTACTAAACCCTAAGGTCATTTTGGGGTTTATATATTGTAGCTACAGTTTAATTAAAACATTAGTTTGTGGATCTAATAATGGAAGCCTGTAACTAATTATCTACCATTTATCTGCTTTTGCTGGTCCTGAATCCACAGCTATTTCCTTTACAACAGGCATAAATTAATTCTTCAGAGAAGTTCAGTTTTCATGGCTATTCTGAATAAAACACATGGCTAGTATAGTAGAGGACTTAATAAAATCTCTAACAACAAACACGTCCCTTACCATTTACCTTCAGCAAAATTTATAGCAAATAGCTATGAAATGAAGAAGAAACACAGCATTTCAAACTATTGACTTGTTATTTTGAATCTAACATGCAAAGACCCAAATCTTTCTCTACTCTCAAAATACATGATTTCATTCCACTATTTCTGACACTGACAGACTGGAAAAGGCAACAAAAGCCTTTCAAAGTATTTTACTTTACAATGATCTCTTGTAACAATGTACCTCAAGGGATATACTTTATTCAAAAAATACAGGTGAATTTACTTACCTTTTGCAAACCACTGAAGGAGCATACTTACATTGGTTAAGGATTTGCTGACATCCTTAATACCTATCTTTAGGATATTTCCAATGACTGGGAGAGGAGTGGGGCCAGGAGGGAGTTTTCCTCTCCCAGATCTCTGTCTCCAGAGTGAAAGGAGAAGCAAACAGGAGAGACAGAGCACAAGGACCACAAGAGAATCCATTGAAGCCTTCTCTTCTTGTTAAGACCAACATGAGCTTGCACTCCAAGCCTTTTATAACACTCCATGCTAATTCAGTGTGTGCCTCTTTGACGAATAAAGTGACCAATCACCTAGGTCCACTACAGGCTCCTTCTGAAAGGACTTTGACCCACTGATAGAGATAAAAATAAAATGTCCTTTGATCTTGTTCTCCTTCATTTCAGTGCCCACTCTGTACATTCCTGTTTCATTGTACTAGGTTGGAGCCTAGGTATTGGTAATAAAAAACAAATGTTAACTCAGATGGTTCCAATGCACCATCACGATTGAAAGCACTGAAGTAAATAATCTGACGCAAAAACAATTACTCAAAATTCTGAATTCTTAGATTAATAACCAGTTGGGAACTTATGATTTTGAGGGAAAATAATGTATTCCATGCCTTGTGTATTTAAAAAGTATGTCAATGCTATACAAAGATTAGGAGACTTTGTTCTTTATAATGAAATCCTTTCAAATATTTAATATAGCCTACTAAAAATACAGCAGCTTAAACATGAAATAGCTAGCATAACTTGTATATCTTAAATAACCAAACATATATCAAATAAATTAGTTTAGCAGATATAAACACCTTTACAATTAAACCTGCAAAAAAAAATACGTGAAGGCAGGAATTGTTACTTTTTATTTTTCAAATGGGAAAAGGGAGACCCTGGGAGAACAGGACATCTGTCGGTGCCACACAGATCATAGCTGGCAGAACTGGGATCTGAGCTGAGGTCTTCTGATGCCCATCATAGTGTATTATCTCTTACACCAGAGCTGCCTTGAGAACAATTACAGCAAAACAAAACAAACTTCTAAACATTAGTTATTCTGAATATGCACCACATTGATTCTGCTCATAAAACAGGCTTCACATTAAATAGAACTCCTTATTTGTCTCTAACGAAAACAGCACCAGAGATGCTCATGAAAAGAAATAAGAGTTCTCCCTTCTCCATCACTGCAGAGGTGAAAAGCTCAGTGTAACTGAGGAAAGAATTTGGTGCTAAGGGTTTGAGAAACTTGGGCTTTTCTATCCCCCAGTCACCTCCAGACCTGGCTGCTTTCTATTGTTTTTGGTCTCTCACTTTCAGAAATAATGTAATAATGCACAGCAAGCAAAGGAAATTATGGACAGAACCACAGCTGTGGATGCAACAGAGGATGAGAGGTAGGAAAATCACTGAATGGATCCACAATACAGAACCACCACAATGTATAGACCTTAACAGGAGCTGACATATTGAGTTGAGGGTCTAAATACAACTAGAAAGATACACTTTACTAGATCACTAATGACAATACTTGTGCAAAGCCATTTTCTTTAACTATATCATCATATTTGTGCTAAATTCCCTAGTGGGTTTATTTCCATTTCTTTTATTGAGAAAAATAAAGTTATGTTAAGACACAGCTGCACCATGCTTTACTGGTCATTTTTAACATGGATTCTAACAATTTACAGAGAATTGTTATGCCTCATGTCCCTTTGGAATCTCTCAATTACCTTTGCTTACAATAAAATTGACCCATTTCAGGAATGAGGAAGCTGAGCCTTGAAGATTCAGTACCTTAACCAGGAACATGGTGTCTACCTTAGCCAGCACCATGTTCCATGTCTTATGGGACTAGAACCCATAAGCCCTGCATCTTGAAGGTTTCATTTCAAGCAAAACATTGAGTTCAATTGAGTCTACCAATATTTACTGATTGTGTACAATGATTCAGTATTTTGTGATTCAGTCTAGTAAATGATTTTCAAAATAAACATTAATTTCATCAATAATTGCAGCCCCAGTTGACTAGATTGAGAGGTCAGAAGAGTTTGGTTTTATAACCTTTAGTTCTTGGGTAAGTCAAAGGCCTTGGAGATCCCTTTACACAGGACAAAGAAAAGCAATAACTTTGTCCCTGACTCATGTAACCCTAAACTCTAACAAAAATATACTACCTTATTTTGGGTAAAATAAGCTCAGTTACTCTCTTTAGTATAATCATTTCATTCCTTCAGAGCTAGGTGTCCCAGCTCGGCTCCTTCTCTCTCCTACTGAGTTGAGGCTCCTGCCTAGATCTTTCAGTTTATAGGAAGAAAGAATTACAGATAATTTGTAGACAGAAGGGATCTCTGAAATCAACTAAACTTTGCTTTGTTTTTTTTTTAGAAATGAGCAATTGTTGACTCAGTGAGACAAAGTATCACAATGCGTCAGTATAAGACTTTTTATTTATTTATTTATTTATTTATTTATTGAGACGGAGTCTCGCTCTGTTGCCCAGGCTGGAGTGCAGTGGCACGATCTCTGCTTACTGCAAGCTCCACCTCCCGGGTTCCAATCATTCTCCTGCCTCAGCCTCCCGAGTAGCAGGGACTACAGGCACCCACCACGACGCTGGTCTAATTTTATTTTATTATTATTATACTTCATATTCTAGAGTACGTGTGCACAACGTGCAGGTTGGTTACATATATATACATGTGTCATGTTGGTGTGCTGCACCCATTAACTCGTCAATTACATTAGATATATCTCCTAATGCTATCCCTCATCCCTCCCCCGACCCCACAACAGGCCCCAGTGTGTGATGTTCCACTTTCTGTGTTGAAGTATTCTCATTGTTCAATTCCCACCTTTGAGTGAGAACATGCGGTGTTTGATTTTCTGTTCTTGCCATAGTTTCCTATGAATGATGGTTTCCAGCTGAATCCATGTCCCTACAAAGGACATGAACTCATCCTTTTTTATGGCTGCATAGTATTACATGGTGTATAGGTGCCACATTTTCTTAATCCAGTCTGTCATTGATGGACGTTTGGGTTGGTTCCAAGTCTTTGCTATTGTGAATAGTGCCGCAATAAACATACGTGTGCATGTGTCTTTATAGCAGCATGATTTATTGTCCTTTGGGTATATACCCAGCAATGGGATGACTGGGTCAAATGGTATTTCTAGTTCTAGGTCCTTGAGGAATCGCCACACTGTCTTCCACAATGTTTGAACTAGTTTACAGTCCCACCAACAGTGTAAAAGTGTTCCTATTTCTCCAGATCCTCTCCAGCACGTGTTGTTTCCTGACTTTTTAATGATCACCATTCTAACTGGTGTGAGATGGTATCTCATTGTGGATTTGATTTGCATTTCTATGATGGCTAGTGATGATGAGCATTTTTTCGTGTGTCTGTTGGCTACATAAATGTCTTCTTTTGAGAAATGTCTGTTCATATCCTTTGCCTACTTTTTGATGGGGTTTTTTGTTTTTTTCTTGTAAATTTGTTTGAGTTCTTTGTAGGTTCTGGATATTAGCCCTTTGTCAGATGAGTAGATTGCAAAAATTTTCTCCCATTCTGTAGGTTCCCTGTTCACTCTGATGGTAGTTTCTTTTGCTGTGCAGAAGCTCTTTAGTTTAATTAGATCCCATTTGTCAATTTTAGCTTTTGTTGCCATTGCTTTTGGTGTTTTCGACATAAAGTCCTTGCCCATGCCTGTGTCCTGAATGCTACTGCCTAGGTTTTCTTCAAGGGTTTTTATGGTTTTAGGTCTAACATTTAAGTCTCTAATCCATCTTGAATTAATTTTTGTATAAGGAGTAAGGAAGGGATCCAGTTTCAGCTTTCTACTTATGGCTAGCCAGTTTTCCCAGCACCATTTATTAAAGAGGGAATCCTTTCCCCGTTTCTTGTTTTTGTCAGGTTTGTCAAAGATCAGATAGTTGTAAATGTGTGGTGTTATTTCTGAAGGCTCTGTTCTGTTCTATTGGTCTATATCTCTGTTTTGGTACCAGTACCATGCCATTTTGGTTACTGTAGCCTTATAGTATAGTTTGAAGTCAGGTTGTGTGATGCCTCCAGCTTTGTTTTTTTGGTTTAGGATTGTCTTGGCAATGCAGGCTCTTTTTTGGTTTCACATGAACTATTAGGACTTATTGTTTGAGAAATTACGTTTTCTCTCTCAAAGAATAAAGATTTTCAACCTTTTTTTCCTCAAATGCCGAGACCAGCTGAGTCAAGGAAACCCTAAACCAGCAGCACTAGAGGAATTAAAGACACACACACAGAAATATAGAGGTTTGAAGTGGGAAATCAGGGGTCTCACAGCCTTCAGAGCTGAGATCCCTTAACAGAGATTTACCCACGAATTTATTAACAGCAAACTAGTCATTAGCATTGTTTCTATAGATATTAAATTAATTAGAATATCCCTTATGGGAAATGAAGGTATTGGCCAAATTAAAGGAATAGGTTGGGCTAGTTAACTGCAGCAGGAGCATGTCCTTAATGTACAGATTGTTCATGCTATTGTTTGTGGCTTAAGAATGCCTTTAAGCGGTTTTGCACACTGAATGGGCCAGGTGTTCCTTGCCCTCATTCCGGTAAACCCACAATCTTCCAGTGTGGGCATTAGGGCCATTATGAACGTGTTACAGTGCTGCAGAGATTTTGTTTATGGCCAGTTTGGGGGCTAGTTTATTGCCAGATTTTGGGGGGCTTGCTCCAAACATGTCCCCTTTCTTTGATTTGCAAATCAATAAAAGCAAAGACAGTTTTGTCACAGTGAGCTACTTCTCACAGGAGTCAGGATCTGCATTTGCAGACTATACAAAGATAAGCAACATAGATTAAAAGCACAATCATCATTGAAATCACAGAGCTTCCAAGTGTTTTTATTCATTTTAATGGGTTACTAGCTGCTAATTTGACTGCAGCTCCTTTAAGCACTCCAGTTCCTGGCATTAAGGTCAGGTGTACCTGGGATGCTTTCAATATTTGTTCTTGTAATTTTGCTATATCCAAAAACAAGTTTGTAGAGTGTCCTTCTGGATTTTTTTTATGCTTTCCCACATTTTGATCTTATTAAGAGCATTTAATAGTTTCTACAAATCCTTATGTTAAGCTCCTAGAGCAGGCCATATCATTTGAGGTTGAGGTGCCACAATACCACCATGGTTTCAGATAATAGGAACTTTTGATGTATTCCTTATCATTTCTACCATCTGACCATTTTGTTCAGATCATCTGAACATAGTATGGCCGTGGCACACAGACTGAGAGGTGCAATTCAAGCTAAACATCCTCTTAGGGGACCAATCAATAATGACTCCATAGGAATCGTTGTGCAGCACCACTGCCTGTTCTGCAATGCAATCTTGCTAAACAAGTATGTTTGTTATTTCTGGCCAGGTTCTACTTTGTTTCTACTTCAAATAGGTTTTTGAAGGCCGTATGCCTCAATTATAGGAGCAGATTTATTATGGTAAATAATGAGATCAGAAAGCATGTGTAACTGTGTCAGAGCAATTGCATCCAGGCATTATTGCCAGCCAAGATTGATAAAAATGCCCAATAAGTATAACTGTTCTCTGTGTCAGCCCTTATTGAAGGAATACTCATGGCAGTGTTGATAACCACTATCATAGCTACCATTAAATTGTTCATTGTCACTGGTTGTCCCACTTTTCTCAGGTTTTCTTCTGCCATCTGTGACAGCTTCTTGATCTTTCCCCAGGTGGGTGGCTGTGTTCGATGGGCATTGATCGTGACAGTTGGGGTCCTCCTCAGCATCAGTCTCAACATGTTGCAGCTGCAACTGGTGGGTCCTCAGCATCCTCCTGGAGTCTCTTCCTTGGCATCTGGCTCATGACAAGGTTTCAGGTGTCTTGTTGGTATCCAAATTGGCTGTTGATTTTGTCCTTGAGAAACACAAGCATAACCTCTACCCCAAGTTATTATTTTACCTATTTCCCAACTTTTTGTTATTGGATCTCTCCACCAAATCAGTTGTTTTGTTTCTGTCTTTGCAGCTGGTTTCTGTGGATGCTGTTCAGTTGCTGATAACATCAGGCTCAAAAAATTTAAAGTTAATAATGCTAGCTTCAGTTGCATCTGTGGGGTTCCATATTCTCTGTCTCCCGTTTTCTGCTTTTGCAACTGCTGTTTTAGGGAGAGATTCATTCTTTCCACTATGGCTTGTCCTTGAGAATTGTATGGGATACCAGTAATGCGTTTAATGTTCCACATAAAGAA
This sequence comes from Macaca mulatta, assembly GCF_049350105.2. Lineage (NCBI taxonomy): Eukaryota > Metazoa > Chordata > Mammalia > Primates > Cercopithecidae > Macaca > Macaca mulatta. The sequence goes on along the minus strand of NC_133414.1, from coordinate 106,856,255 downwards.
AAATGAAGCTAGAGTTTAGCTAGTATAACCTGAGCATTATCTGTTTTAATAGTAGCTGGAATGCCCATCACTGCAAAACACTGCAAAAGATGACATTTAACACAGGCAGAAGTCTCTCTTGTTTGACAGGTAGCCAAGAAAAAGTGAAAAAAGATGTCCACACATACATGTATGTAAGCTAGTCTCCCAAATGAGAGAACATGTGTGACATCCATTTGCAAAGAGAGTTAGGTCCCAGTCCTCGAGGATTAACTCCTGTAAAAGATGAGAAATGTACCATTTGGCAAGTTGGGCATCGCTGGATAATAGCTTTAGTTTCTTTCCAGGTAATGCTGTATCTGTGTTTGACACCAAAGGCATTAACATGGGTTAAATTGTGAAAATATCCAGCATTAGATATTGCATTAGGAACTAGGCGATCAGCCATTTGATTCCCTTCAGTCAAAGGTCCTAGAAGAGGTGTATGAACCCTAATGTGAGTGATGTAAAAAGGGTGCATTCTACTCCTAACTGCTATTTGCAATTGGGTAAATAAAGTCATCAGTTGTTCATCTGTATGAAATCATAACTGAGCATTTTCAATTAACTGTGTGGAATGAACCACGTATGAAGAATCAGAAATCACATTAATAGGCATATCAAAAGCAGTCAATACCTCAATTACTGCTACAAGCTCTGCTTTTTGAAGTGAAGTATACGGCGTCTAGAAAACTGTACTTTTTGAGCCGAAATAAAAAGCTTTACCGTTACTAGACCCAGCTGTAAAAACATTCTCAGCACCTTCAATTGGTTTAAATTTAGTTATTTTGGGCAGAATCCAATTAGTTAATTTCAAAAACTGAAACAACTTCATTTTAGGAAAATGATTATTGAGAATACCCCAAAGTCAGCTAAATGGGTTTGTCAAGTAAGACTTTTTATAAAAGCTTGCTGTATTTGTGCCTTCATGAGAGGGATAATAATTTTTCCAGGATCATATCCATGTAATTTAACAATCTAAATTCTCCCAATCCCTGTAATAGTTCAGTTGCTGATAACATCAGGCCAGGTTCTACTTTGTAATAGTAGCGATTTGATCTAAATAAGTAGTTAGAGTCCATGAATTAGTATGTGGAAGAAAAAGCCACTCTACTAAGTCCTGTTCTTGGACAATAACACCAGTAGGTGAATGCTGAGTTGAAAAAATTAGCAAATCTAGAGTCTTCTCTGGATCTATTCTATTTATTTGAGCTTTATGGACTTGCTTCTCAGTCAGTTGTAACTCTGCCTCAGCCTCCTTTGTTAATTGCTGAGAGCTAGTGAGACTAAGATTTCCTCTAAGGACAGAAAACAGATTACTCATGGCATAGGTAGGAATGCCTACAGCAGGTCGTATCCAATTAATGTCCCCTAGTAATTTTTGAAAGTCATTTAATGTTTTTAATTGACCCCTAGGTGTGGTTACTTTCTGTGGCACAATGGTAGTGTCATTTACTAAGGTCCCCATGTAGGAGTAAGGAGTAGTAGTCTGAATTTTGTCAGGAGCTATAATTAAACCAGCATGAGAAATTGAATGTTGCAAGTGATCATAACATTGGAGTAATATTTCTCAAGTGGGGGTAGCACAAAGTATATCATCCATATAGTGAATAATGTAACACTGTGAAAATTTTTTACGAGTAGGTTTAATCGCTTGGCCCACATACTTCTGGCAAATTGTTGGACTGTTTAACATGCCCTGTGGCAGCACTTTCCAATAATAACTCCTGGCAGGCTACAGGTTGTTTACTGCAGGAATTGTAAATGGAAACCATTCACAGTCTTGCTCAGCTAAGGGGATAGTAAAGAAACAGTCTTTTAAATCTATGACTATTAAAGACCAATTTTTTGGAATTATAGCAGGAGAAGGCAATACTGGCTGTAAAGCTCACATAGGTTGTATAACTGAATTGATGGCTCTTAGTCAGTTAACATTCTCCATTTACCTGATTTTTTTCTTAATTATGAAAACTGGAGAATTCCAAGGGGAAAATATTGGAGCTATGTTACCATTTTCTAATTGTTCAGTAACTAATTTCTCTAAAGCCTCCAGTTTCTCTTTACTTAGCAGCCATTGTTCTACCCAAATTACCTTATCTGTTAACCATTTTAAAGGTATAGGTTCTGGAGGCTTCACAATGGCTGCCATCAAAAATGATATCCTAATCTTCAGCAGGAACTTTTTAAACTTTGCAAATTTTTTTCTAGTCCCATACCAGGTACATACCCCTTTTCATGCATTATATGTTGACTTTGAGGGCTATATAATTGTTCTGGAATTAGAACTTGTGCTCCCCATTGTTGTAATAAATCTCTTCCCCAAAATTTATAGGTACAGAAGTTATAATTGGTTGAATAGTCCCAGGTTGTCCATTGGGCCCTTCACAATGCAAAATATAACTACTTTGATATATTTCAGGGGCTTTACCAACTCCAGCAATGTCAAATTGAGTGGGTTGAATTGGCCCCGTGGACAGCCAGTGCTATAGAGAAATGACTGAAATGTCAGTTCCTGTATCTACCAAACCTTTAAATTTCTTTCCTTGAATAGTTATTTCACAGGTAGGACATTTATCAGTAGTTTTATTTACTCAATAAGTTGCTTTGCCTTGTTTATTTGTGCTTCCAAATCCTTCCATTCATTTAACTTCACTTTTTCCCATTCCTACATACAGCACAATCAGGAGCTGTGCTATGCACTTTCCTGGCTCTGCTTTCCAGGGAACAGAAGTAGATATAAAAATTTGAATTTCCCCATTGTAATCTGAATCAATGACTCCTGTATCTATTTGTAAGCCTTTCAAACTTAAACTAGACCTTCCTAAAAGTAATCCTATTGTCCCTGCTGGCAAGGGTCCACAGACTCCTGTTGGGACCTTTTGTGGGGGTTCCCTATACAGAAGGCTCACAGCTTTTGTGCAGCATAAATCTACTGCGGTACTACCGCCTGTGGTGGGGGACAGATATTGTACAGGGGTGAGGGAGTGGCCTGAACTGGAAATGTCCCAGTTTAGAATGGGGCCTTAGATGGGCCCCTCATGGCATTTTCTGAAATTGGGTTCCCATCTTTATCAAACTTAAAGTGACACTGACTAGCCAAATGTTTTCCTTTTTTACATTGTGGACATATTTCAGGCTCAACGGTTTTCTTTTTTCCCCTATCTGGTGGCCTGACTCGCTGATTTTTTCCACATTCTTTTTTAGTATGACCATGCTTCCTACAGTTGAAACAAGCTCCAGGAATTGGAGTATTTCCTTCATCCACTCTCAGTACTGTCATTACCTGTGCCAACACAGTAGCTTTATGCAGATTACCTCCAATACCATCACAGGCCTTGATATAATCAACTAAATGTACTTTCCATCTGATAGGTTGCAGAGCAGCCTGGCAAATGGGATTAGCATTGCCAAAAGCTAATAACTGCAACATTATATCCTGAGCAGCTGAATCTGCAATCATCTTTTTAAGAGACTCTTGTAACCAAGCCATTAAATCAACATATGATTTTCTTGGTCCCTGATTTATAGCAATAATGGAAGTGTATTGTTCTCCACATGAAGTGATTTTTTCCCAAGCTGTAATGAACACTCATCTAAGCTGTTCTATGGCATCATCCTGCATGACCACTGGTGCATCTAAACCATCCTAGCCACCAACCCCCAAAAGTTGGTCTGCAGTTATATTAATTTGAGGTTGTGCCTGGGTGTTACAAGCATCCTGAATGGATGCTTCCTCTGCCCACCAAGTTTTAAACTGTAAGAACCGAGCAGGAGTTAGACACACTCGAGTAAGAGCATCCCAGTCAGTAGGTATCATCCAACTGGAAACAGTAACATTCTTTAATAGTTCCATTACAAAAGGAGAACCTGGTCCAATTGGATTTATAGCTTGTTTAAATTCTTTGAGTAATTTAAAAGGAAAAAGCTCAAATGTAGCTGTAATATTTCCCTCTTGATCTGGGGGGTGTATTCTAACAGGAAACTGCCAAGTCCTCTATATGACCCTCTCATCTAGCTTACTGAATTCCTGCCTGAATAGAAATAAGAACAGTCACTCGAGGTGCTGCTCAAACAGTCACTGGGGCAACTACTTTTCACCCAGTGTCCTCTGGATAAGAAAGATCTGGAGGTTCATTTTCTTCACAATAATAAGGAAGTGATGAAGAAAGGTAAGGATGAACCTCTCCTTCTTTTGTCTCTTTAGCTTTAACTGGTAAACATGCTCTGTAACCTCTTCTGTTACTTCACTATACTCTCCTTCCTCCTCATCATCAGTGTGAAAAAGTTCCAAGGTGAAACGAACCAGACTCCACACTTGTCCCATTGCTACCCTGACACTTCTGTACTCCCTTTCTTACTCACCATGGAGATTGCTTTAAGAGTACTCGGGTATCCTCCAGCTAGTTTTCCATTCCAACTGCCGCTCCGGTGACCCTTCGACCTGTATTCGAGCCCCCATGATGGATGCCACTTGCCAAGACCAGCTCAGCTGGGGAGACCCTAACCCAGTGGCATTAGAGGAATTAAAAACACACATACAGAAATATAGAGGTGTGAAGTGGGAAATCAGGGCTCTCACAGCCTTCAGAGCTGAGATCTCCTAACAGAGATTTACCCACAAATTTATTAACAGCAAACCAGTCATTAGCATTGTTTCTATAGACATTAAATTAACTAAAAGTATCCCTTATGGGAAATGAAGGGATGGGCTGAATTAAAGGAATAGGTTGGGCTAGTTAACTGCAGCAGGAGCAAGTCCTTAAGGCACAGATTGCACATGCTATTGTTGGTGGCTTAAGAATGCCTTTAAGCGGTTTTCTGCCCTGGGGGGACCAGGTGTTTCTTGCCCTCATTCTGGTAAACCCACAACCTTCCAGCGTGGGTATTAGGGCCATTACAAACATGTTACAGTGCTGCAGAGATTTTGTTTATGGCCAGTTTTGGGGCCAGTTTACAGCCAGGATTTTGGGAGCCTTGCTCCCAACACTCAAATCTTTGAGTTATCATGTTGGCTAAATGAATGACTTATTTTACAATAACCTGTGATCCAATTTTGTGATATCAAGTGTCTTAAACTTTTTATATTTAACAAACTTTCCAAAATCAAATTCTACCTTTGGTCCTTATTAAAATTTTGATATTAGTCCCCTGAAGTCCAAAAGAGATATATTTAGCTTATTTGATATAATAAAATCATACAGAAAATATTGTCATATATAAAGTGATGTTTAGCCTTCCTTGGATTATATTTATATAAATGTGTTATTAGTATGTGTTCCTGAATTCTATGAAATTCCTGTGCTTCTGATATATCTTAGCATACGTTATCAGTAGTAATTATGACTATTATGTAAAATTCTTATATGCCACAGATTTAACCAAATTTCCTTGTAAATTGTGTATTTAACTATGACTGTTCTGAGACTTCTGTCATCCACAGTTGTGTTACTTTTATCCTTTTCAAAAGGTGGTTTTACAATCAGCTATAAGACTCTGACAAGTGTGCTTGAATGCAAGTTTCTGATAACTCTGGAGATTGTGACACTAGAATAAAGGAAAAACTTCCAAGACTCCCATGGAGAACTGAAATATTCATGAATATCAAGCAAAACAAGAGTTAACTGCATGAGCTGAACTAACAGAAGATTGAAATAATTATTTTATGACATTTTGCTTAAAACATTGCTAATCCTTTGTTTGTTTTTCAGAGCCAAGAGAACTTTTCTTTTGGGCTATATACAGCTTTTAATAATTGAGTAAACTATACTCCTATAAGCAAAATTTGGAGCATGTTTCTTTCTACCTGATGTCTTCAAAATTTGGAAACTAGCTGTGAGTATTCTTATAACAATACAGTTACTTACATAAGATTATTAAGAATCTATTTTCTTTTGTAACAGGACACAATAGGAGATACTGGTTATTTTACCAAGGTTTTGACTGGAATGGCATGCATTCAATTACAAACAAGCTCTTTAAAGGAATCAAAATTGACTTGCAGAACCAATAAAAACCCCCTGGGAAAGCTGGCCTCATACCTTGTTTACACAGTCACTGTACAGGTTTCTGTCCCATGATAACTAAAGGATGTCATTTTCTGACAAGTCCAGGGGCCCCAAATTTTCCTGGGACCTTGAGGTGAGGAATTCCTCCAATTAACACAGGAATTCATAGGTACAAGCTGGGCCTAAGGCATTGAAGCTAAATCTGAGATTTTTTCTCAAATGAAGTTCTAGTAAAGCCAATTTAAACAAAAAAAAAAAAAAAAAAAAGGAGCCGAAATGGCAAACAATTATTTTTGCTGACTTTATGCAAATACTCTGGACAAGTATAAGACTAAAATTTATTTTGCAAATGAATTTGTCCTATGATTTGTCTGTAGTGAAAATGGGATTACAAAGAGAAAAATTGTTTCACAATAAACTATAGCACAATTGTTTTTAGACTGTAGTCTTGTCTAACAGTTTTGATTTTTATTATTTTCTAAAGTTTGGACTGCATTTGAGAATTTTTCCTGCCTACAAGTCTCTGAAATAATGTTTTTCTTTTTTTCTTCCTTCCTTTTCTCCCAATTTTTTCCTGATTTGAAGTAACTAAAATTTAAGCTGTTCTTTCTTAAAGCCCTGTAAACTGAAGCTAGACAACTTAAACTTCAGAAGAAAATAAGAGTAACCTATTTACATACATAAACTACTTTCATACCTGCCTACTAATGTATGGACTTCAGGGTAATATGGTCTGTATCAATTTTCCAGGATTGTTATTTTTGTTGTTGTTGTTTGTTGTTGTTTTTCTCCCTTCTTCTCCTGATTTTCTCTTCATAAAATGTGCGACTTTACCACCTGTTAAAAATGAGCTTTCCTAATAATTCCTACCCATCTAGGAATACATTGTCCTAATCAGGAGAGATCAGACAAAATCTGAAACTAGAGACTCATTTTCTTGAGAAATGCTTTTTCCAAGAGAAAATAAAAGTTGGAAAATGTGAAAGGAAAATAAATCTCAGGGTCTCAAAATCACTAAGCCAAAGGGAAAAGTCAAGCTAGGAACTGTACTGAGCAAACCTGCCTCTCATTCTATTCCTGAATAAGATAGCTACAAAGAGCTTAAAAAGCTACATATATCCCTCACAGTTTGACCAGAAGAAAATCACTTGTGGACAAAGGACAGACATTAATTTAAACGTTAAAGAAGCTCAAGAAACTCCAATGAATATATCTCAGAGACCCATATCGAGACATATTATAACTTAATTTTCAAAAGACAATGACAGAGTTGTTGAAAGCAACTAAAGGGAATTTTCACCAGTATATCATTAAACTTTTTTCAAAGCACTAGAAGGCAAAGATTAACATTTTTTAATTTTTAAAATGGGGAAAGGGAGATCTGTCTAGTGTCACATATCTGATTATTTGGCAGAACTCAGATTTGAATGGAGATCTTATGATTTCCATTGTGGTACATTATTGCTTATAACACAGCTGCCTCAAGAGCAATTTTAGCAAAACAAAACAAACTCCAAAAGCATTTGTTTCCCTGAATGTATACTCTAGTAACTCTGTTCCTTCATCAAAAAAGTCATCACATTAAATAGAAGACTGTTATTTCACTCAAAGGAGACAGAGGTCATAGGTGTTCAAGAGAATGGGAAAAAAATATAGTGTTTTCATCTCTCCATTACTGCAGAAGTAAGACATGTTCAGAATAACCAATGGAAGAGCCAATCTCAGAGAATTTAGTAGAGAACACTTGAGAAATTATGGCTTCTCCCACCTCTTAGTCACCTCCAGACATAGCTGCATCTGTAACTTTTTCCCCTGTCATTGTCAGAAATAATAGAATAAGGTAACACACACCAAGAAAGAGAGATGATAGAATAGCAACAAAATGTGCTTCAGTGGTATACAGGAGATAGTTATATTATCAAACAGACACACAGTGAAGAATGACCACAATGTACAAAACTGGATGGAAAACTACATTTTTGGTTATGAGGATCACCAGGCATATCTTGAAGATATTATGTGCTCAATTCCAGACCACCACAACAATGCAAATATTTCAATAGAGCATGACACATGATTTTTTTGGTTTCCTAGTATGTATAAAAGCTATGTTTATACTATACTGGAGGTAAAGTGTGCAATAGCATTACACCTAAAAAGTGTGCATAAGTTAATTTTAAAATACTTTATGACTACAAAGTGCAATGATCATTAGAGTCTTCAGCAAGTCATAATCTTGTTGTTAGTGGAGGGTGTTAGCTCAGTGTTGATGGCTGCTGACTGATCATGGTAGTGCTTGTTGAATCTTTGAGTGACTGTGAAAATTTCTTAAAATAAAACAACAATGAAGCTTGCCACATTAATTGACTCTTCCTTTCATGAAATATTTTTCTATAGCATGTGATACTGTTTAATAACATTTTATCCACAGTAAAACTTCTTCCAAAATTGGAATCAATCCTCTGAAATCCCATTGCTTCTTCACCAACAAAGTTTATGTAATATTTTAAATCCTTTTTTGTCACATTAACAATGTTCAACAGTAGTATGTTCATCGTCAAGGAAACAATTTCATTGCTTATCTGTAAGAAGCAACTCCTCATCCATTAGAGTTTAATTATAAGATTGCAGCAATTTAGTCACATTTTCAAGCTCCACTTCTAATTTTCTAGCTATTTCCACCACATTTGCATTTACTTTCTTTACTGAAGTCTTGAACCTCCAAGTCATCTATGAGGGTCGGAATCAATTTCTTCCAACTCAGGTTAATATTGATAGTTTAAATCCTCTCATGAATCACAAATGTTCTTCATCTTTTTCAAAAGGTTTTTAATTTACTTTGCCCACATTAACCTGAGGAATCAGTATCTCTGGCAGGTATAGCCTTCTGAAATGTACTTATCAAATAATAAGACTTACAAGTTGAAATTACTACTTGATTCATGACTGCGGAATAAATGTTGTGTTGTCAATAATGAAAATAACATCTCTTGATACATCTCCATCAGTGCTCATCGGTGTCATGATTAGGTGTATTGTCAAGGAGCAGTAATATTTTCAAAAGAATTTTTTTTCTGAGTGGTAGATCTCAAAAGTGGTCTTAAGATATTCAGTAAATTATGATGCACACTGATGTGCTGTCATCCAGACTTTGTTGCTCTTTTTTCTTGAAAAAAAATTTTGAAGTATTCTGTCAAATACATTTTCCATGCTGTTTACTTTATCTTCTCTCTCAGGAATGCCAATAATTCATAGGTTTGGTTGCTAGACATCATCACATATTTCTCAAAGGTTTCTTCATTTTTTAAAATTCTTTTTCTTTATTTCTGTCTTACTGAGTTAGTTCAAAAGACTGGTCTTCAGACTCTGAAATTCTTTATTCTGCTTGATCTAGTCTATTGGTAAATCTTTCCATTGTATTCTGAAATTCTTTAAGTGAATTTTCCAATTCCAGAATTCTGATTGATTTTTTAAAGATGTTTTTCTTTTTCTTCATTTCCCCAATTACTTTAGTAGTTTCTTTGTGTTCATTTTCAACCTTGTCTTGAATCTCATTGATCTTCCTTGCAATCCATATTTTGAATTCTTTATATGTCATTTCTGAGTTCTCATTTTGGTTAGGGTTCATTTCTGGGGAGCTAGCATGATCTTTTGATGGTTTACAACATTCAGATATTTCATGGTATCAGAATTCTCATGATGGTTCCTTCTCATGTGGAGAGGATGCCACTTTAAAATTTGAAATTATTTTTCTGTGGATATAATTTTTTCTTTCCTTATTATTTCTTTTCCTTTATCATTCTCTCCCTTCCTATGGGGTGTAACTATAGAGTATATTGGGTAAGGTCTTTTGGCTTTTCTTCTATAGAACTATACCCTCTGTCAGCAGATTTTATATCAAACTGTCCGATTCAACTTATAAGCAAGTAGATGGCACTTACAGGTAAGAACCAGCTGTGGCACAAGCAGATGGGTATGTAGGGTATCTTTGTTTACTGCGAGATGTTCTCTGTTGTTTCAGGTGATAAGCCGGACATTGGAGTGCCCAGTTCCCTGAGCTTCCTGTTCTGTGGGGATACAGGGCCACAGCTGGGCAAAGCTGGCTTACCCATAAATACCTCAGTGATGAGCACAGGCACGGGGTTTGATAAGTATGGCTGAGAAGTTCCTGGTAAGATTCACTGATCCCTCCATGAAGTGTGACTGGGCTGCACCAGCTCCATGTCCTGGATAGACAGAAACATGATGTTTCCTTCTCTCACAGACACAAAATTTAAATAATATCAAGCATCTTCTCTGACTACAATGGAATAAAACTAGAAATCAGCTGGATGCAGTGGCTCACACCTGTAATCCCAACACTTTTGGAGGCCAAGGTGGGTGGATCACCTGAGGTCAGGAGTTTGAGACCAGACAGATCAATGTGGAGAAACTGCCCCCCCCCCCCGTCTTTACTAAAAATAAAAAAATTAGTCAGACGTGGTGGTACATGCCCATAATCTCAGTTACTCAGGAGAGTAACTGAGGCAGGAGAATCACTTGAACTCAAAGTTGCGGTGAGTCAAGATCACACCATTGCACTCCAGCCTGGGCAACAAGAGCAAAACTCTATCAAAAAAGAAAAAAAAAAACCTCAAAATCAATAACAAAAATATGGAAATTGTACAAATACATGTATCCCGGCCCGCGGGATCGTCGAAGCAGGCCCTGGAGGAGGGAGTGGGAATTTGGGGGACAAGAGACACGAGAAATGGAGACAAGACAGTGCTCTGATCAAGTCTCGTTTAATGGCAGTAATGCAGTGCCTTATATACACTTGGAGGGGAAGGGGTTGGGCCAGAGGCGGAGATGATCTCATCGCAGAGGGCGTGACCAAGTAGGTATTGGTTTTTCTGGTCGAACGTCATGTTGCACCTGCGCTGTTAGTTGGTAATTTTCCCGGGCACGGGATGGTGCCTGTGCTACAAAGTAACAATTTTCGTGGCCGCGGGGGAAAAAACAAGTGAAGAAGAAGCAGGAAGAGCGCCATCTTTAATGAGGTATTAGTACAGGGGAAAAAAGGCAAAGATAGGGAGGAGGTAGAAGGTGGAAATGAATAGAGCTCAAGCGTTTTAATCGTTAATTATTATTCGCTATGGCCGGGGCGTGCAGCTCCGGATATACATGGAAATTAAACAATACACTCCTGAATGACCAGTGGGTCAATGAAGAAATTAGGATGGAAATTGAAAAAATTATTTTAAAAAAAATGGAAACACAACATACAAAAACCTATGGAATGCAGCAAAAGTAATACAAAGAGGGAGTTTACAGCTACAACTGCTTGCATCACAAAACAGGAAACTCTTCAGATAAGCAATCTAACGATGCATCTTAAAAAATAAGTAAAGCAAAAGCAAACCAAACCCAATATTAGTAAGAAAAAAAGAAATCATAAAGATCAAAGCAGTAATAAATAAAATTGAAATTTAAAAACAATACAAAAGATCAACAAAATAAGACATTTGTTTTTTGAAAAGTTAAACAAAATTGACAAACCTTTTGCCAGAATAAGAAAAAAGAAGAGAAAATACAAACAAATCAAAGATGAAAAAGGACACATTACAACTGATACTGCAGAAATTCGAAGGATCATTAGTGGCTACTATGAGCAACTTCATGCCAATAAATTGGAAAATCTAGAAGAAATTGACAATTTTCTAGTCACGTAAAACCTACCAACATTGAATCATGAAGAAATCCAAAACCTGAACAGACTAGTAACAAGATCAAAGCCTTAAGAAAAAGTCTCTCAGTTAAGAAAACCTAGGACCTAATGGCTTCACTACTGAATTCCACCAAACATTTAAAGAAGAATAATACCAATCCTACTCAAACTATTCCGAAAAATAGGGGAGGAGGAAATACTTCCAAACTCATTCTACAAGGCCAGTATTACCGACACTGAAACCAGACAAAAAAAGAAAAATTACCAGCTAATATCGCTGATAAATATTGATGCAAAAATCCTCAACAAAATACTAGCAAATCAAAATCAACAATACATTAGAAAGATCATGTATCATGACTAAGTGGGATTTATGACTGGGATGCAAAGAAGGTTTAATATACACAAATTAGTCAATGTGATATACCAATAGAATGAGGATAAGAATGGTATGATTATTTCAATTGATGCTGAAAAAGCATTTAGTACAATTGGACATCCCATCATGATAAAAGCCCTCAAAAAACTGGGGATAGAAGGAACATACCTCAACATAATAAAAGCCATATATGATAGACCCACTGTTAGAATCATACTGAATGGGGAAAACTGAAAGCCTTTCCTCTATGACCTGGAACATGACAAAGCTGCCCACTTGTCACCACTGCTATTCAACATGTTACTGGAAGTCCTAGCTGGAGCAATCAGACAACAGAAAGATATAAAGGGCATCCAAATTGGAAAGGAAGTAGTCAAATTACTCTTGTTTGTAGATGATATAAACTTATATTTGGAAAAGTCTAAAAACTTCCCAAGAAAATTATTAGAACTGGCAAATTCAGTAAAGTTGCAGGATATAAAACCAACATGCAAAAATCAGAAGCATTTCTATATGTCAACAGTGAACAATCTGAAAAAGAAATAAAGGAAGTAATTCCATTACAATAGCTATACACAAATAAAATATTCAGGAATAACTTAACCAAAGATCTCTACAATGAAAACTATAAAACATTGATAAAAGAAATTAAAGAGGACACCAAAAAATGGAAATATATTCCATGTTGATGGACTGGAAGATTTAATGCAAAATCTTCAACAATTGTTAAAATGTCCATACTATCCTAAGCACTTCACATGTTCAATGAAATCCCCATCAAGACACCAATGACATTCTTCACAGAAATAGAGAAACAAATCCAATAATTCATAGGGAATGAACAAAAACCAGAATAACCATAGCTATCCAAAGAAAAAAGAGCAAAACTGAAGGAATTATATTACCTGACTTCAAATTATACTACAGAGCTATAGTAATCAGAACAGCATGGTACTGGCATTAAAACAGATACATAGGCCAATGGAACAGAATAGAGAACCCAAAAATAAATCCACACACCTAAAATGAACTCATTTTTCACAAAATTGCCAAGAACATACCCTGGGGAAAGGATATTTTCTTCAATAAATGGTGCTGGGAAAACCGGACATCTATATGCAGAAAAACAAAACTGGACCCGTATATGGTGAGAGCACCATATACAAATATCAAATTAAAATAAATTGAAGACTTAAATCTAAGACCTCAAACTCTGAAACTACTAAAAGAAAGTATCGAGGAAACTTTCCAGGACATTGGTCTTGGCAAAAATTTCTTGAGTAATACCTCAAAAGCATAGACAACCAAAGCAAAAATGGACAAATGGGATCATATCAAGTTTGAAAAGATCCTGCAAAGCAAACATTCAATGAAGTGAAGCAACAACTCACAGAATTGGAGAAAATACTTATATACTATCTATCTAACAAAGGATTAATAACCAGAATATGTAAAGAGCTCAAACAACTCAGTAGGAAAAAGTCTAATAATTCTATTTTTTAAATGGGCCAAAGATTTGAATAGAAATTCCTCAAAAGAAGACATACAAATGGCAAACAGATATATGAAAAATACTCAACATCATTAAATCTCAACCCACTTAAAATGGCTTTTATCCAAAAGATAGGCAATAATTGATGCTGGCAAGGATGTGGATAAAAGAGAACTCTTATACATTGTTGGTGGGCATGTAAATTAGTACAATCTCCATGCAAAACATTTTAGCAACCTAGTATGGATGTTCCTCAAAAACTAAAAATAGAAATACCATATTATCCAGCAATCCCACTGATAGATATATACTCAAAAGAAAGAAAATCAGTGTATTGAAGAGATACTTGCATTCCCATGTTTATTGCAGCACTATTCTTAATAGCCAAGATTTAGAGTGTGTTCAACAGGTAAATGGGTGAAAAGAATGTGGTATATTTATACAATAGAATATTATTCGGCCATAAAAAAAGAATAACATCCTGTTATTTGCAACAACATGGATGCAACTGGAAGATATTGTGTTAAACGAAAGAAATCAGGCACAGAAAGACAAATACATGTTCACTCATATGTGGGAGCTCAAAGTTAAAACAATTGAATTCATAGAGATAGAGAATAGAATGATGGTTATCAGAGGCTGAGAAGGGTAGCAGGAATTGGGGGATAAAGTGGGGATGGTGAGTGAGTGTAAAAATATAGTTATATATAATGAATAAGACCTAGTATTTGATAGCACGGTAGGGTGACTACAATCAATGATGATTTATTGTATATTTGAATTAACTAAAAGATTGGAATTGGAATGTGCCCACTACACACAAAAAAAGATAAATATTTAACATGACCCCAATTACGCTGATGTGATTATTACACATTTTATACCTGTATCAAAACATCAAACGTACCCCATAACTATAAGTACCTACCAATGTAATTTTCATACCCATCATACTCCTTTTTATTCTCTCAATTACTTTTGCCTAAGGTAAAAGTACTGTCATTTTAGGGATCAGGAAGCTGGGCCTCAGAATTTCAGTGTCTTGACCAAGGACATGGTGTCTGCAGATGCTATGGAACCCATAACCTCTGAGTCTTGCACCCTTTCTCCCAAATAAAACATTCAGTTCAACTGGGTTTGCTAACATTGACTGATTGTGTACTGTGTTTTGACATTTCATGATTCAGCCTAGTGAGTGGCTTGCAAAGTAAATACTAATTTAGTTAATAATTACAGTGCCAATTGACTAAAATGGGGGTCAGAGAGTATAGTTTTATGCAACCTTTAGTACTTCAGTGAGTCTAGATCTTGGTTAATTCTGTATCCAGGGTGAAGAGTTACTGTCCAACTCCCATACCTCAAATTCTAGAAGAACTAGGCCATCTTATTTTTGATAAAATAAGGTCAATTGCTCTCTTTACAGCAATCATCTTATTCCTTGAGGGTTGAGGGTCCCCTTTACAGCAATCATTTTATTCCTTGAGAGGTGAGTGTCCCTGAATTGCCCTCCTCCCTTTGGATGAAATGAATCTTCTGCCTAGACCTTTATATTTATAGAATGAAAGAATCATAGATAAGTTAAAGACAGAAGGGACCTCTAATTTTGATTTTTTTTTTTTTTTAGGAATGAGTATTTGGTGACCTAATGAGATAAAGTGCCACCAATGCAAAAGTGTGTTAGAATTTCAGCTTTTCAACAGTTTAATGACATCCTACATCCCATCCTGTAAAACACACATCTCAATCAAAATGATCACGAGAGTATCAGCATTAAGCCCTCCACAGTCACAGAATAATGCAAACCTCAGCTTGGCTAGAATTGTGGATTACAGTGGGAATGTTTTAATTAGTAGAATTTATTTTTTAGGATTGTTTTGAATTCCCAGCAAAACTAAGTGGAAAGTACACAGTCCCCACATACTCCCTCTTGTCACCCACAGATAACTTCCCCCACAATTAGTTACTCTCACCAGTGAGGTTTCATAGCTACAATCAATAGACCAATATTGACACATTGCCATCAACAAAGTCCAGCTTATACAGGGTTCACTCTTTGTGTTGTACATTCGATGGGCTTTGACTAATGTATGACATGTATCCAGCACGTTAGTATCATACCGAATAGTTTCAATCCCCTAAAAATCCTCTGTGCTCTGCCTATTCATTCCTCTCTTTCCCCAAGTCCTTGGCAAAAATTATAATATTTTAGTGTCACCATAGTTTTGCCTTTTCCAGAATGTCATATAAGTTGGAATCACACAGTATATAGCCTTTTCAGGTTAGTTTATTTTAGTTACTGGTATGCATATGTTTCTCCCATGTCTTTTCATAGCTTGACAGCTAATTTCTTTTTAACCATAAGCAATATTCCATTGTATGGATTTACTACTTTTCTTATTCACCTATTAAAGACATGTTGGTTGCTTCCAGTATTGGCAATGACAAAAAGTCGTCAAAATCATCCATCTGCAGGTTTTTGTGTAGAAATAACTTTTCAACTAATTTAGGTAAATACTGAGGTCTCTTGGTGCTGACATGAAGCTGTCCCTATTTGATTTGGACTGGTCCCACATTTGAAGTAAGTGATCAGTGACTAGGAGTCAGTGCCAAAACCCTTTTAGCCACATCTGAGCAGCAAGGAAGTTTCAGAAAAGTGGTCCCCAGGCTGTCTACATGGAGTTTACTGTTAAGTTGAATTTTGTCTGCTCTGTAGGCAATAGCTATAATCTCAAAGTGCCGGGCCAGCATTCTTCTTTTAGAAGTTGCACTTCTGCAGAAATTTAACAAGTTACAGGTAAAAATGCAAAAAGGAAAATACAAAGTAATTAATAGTAGCGTGATAATCTCAGTTTGCAAAACAGTTTTAAAGCCACGAGCCTAGGTTTAAAGGCAACCAATTGAAAAATCAAATGACCGTAGAGAATTAAGTGAGACTTCTTATAACCCTGTGGCCCATTTTCTTATTTTGTATATATGGGCCTCAACTCTCCCAGAGGAATTTATTCAGGCAGAGCATGTATTATTACCTATAGCATAGACATGGCTCTAAAGAAGCAACTGATGGATTTGTACAACTTCTAACCCAAATAAAGCAGAATAAAAATTAAGTAAATGTTCATCATGATAACCCACCACAGGAAAAAAAAATTAATTATATGAGATCAAATAACTGATGAAAATGATATTTTATGACTATCACTTGAAATCTTGTTGATTCTTTAATGTTTTGCCTTTCAGATTTAAGGAAACTTTTCTCTTCAGCTATTTAAAGTTTATAGCAATTTGGTAAAGTACACTTCTGTGAATAAAGGTAGAAATTTTTACTTTTAACCCCTACTTGATCCCTCCAAAATTGGGAAGCTGTTCATGAGTATTTCTATGCTAGTATGGCTATTTGCATGAATTCAATAAAAATCTGCTCTTATTATAACAGGATACAATTGGAAACAGTTATTCTACCAAGGCTTTGACTCAAATATCATACATGAGAATGTGTGTAAAAACCTGGCTTCTAGGGCTCCCCGTCTTACAGTGAGGGCATAAAAGCTGTCTTTTCTTGGCAGGCTCAAGAACCTTAAGATTGTAGGTAGGCTCAGGGACCATAAGACTGTCTGGAGTGGAGCACAGGAAAACATACCAATTCCCCAAGGGTCACCATACTACTCTAGAAGACTTTAGCCTTGGGGTACTGTCAGACTTGGACAGAGCAGGATGGTCTTGCCCATGAGGCAGAGCCAGTCCAAGTGCTTTCTGTCTATAGGTCTCCCCAGGAGCCCCAGCCTGGCCAAGCCCATTTGCAGGGCAGCCTCAGATGCCCACCTGGGGTACTTCCCTGGGGCCCTCATCATAGCTCCTTTGCCAACAGAACCTGCATGACCATCAGAGAGCTTCAAGAGAGCAGCCCCACCAATGTGCAACAGCCTACCCACACCCTTTTCCCACTGAAGCCTCTCCTACACCACTTTGCCAGCATGCACTTTCCCACACCCACCCTCCACTGACTGCTTTGCTACCACACACGCACACAGATCTCATCTCCCCTACCTGCCCGTGCACGTGTGTGCACACACCACACTGTGTCACTGCTACCAGCATGAGCATACCCCACCCCCGTCCCAGGGCATGCCACCATTGCCAGTGCAAACATATGCATAAATACTGGCAACCCTGGCCCCCAGCACACAGCCACTGCCAACAGTACAAACAGATGCACAGAGGCCAACAACCCTGATCCCAAGCACACAACCGCCACCACTGCTGCAAACACGTGTGTGCACCCTACCCCCCAATGCCACACCACCACTGTCATCACCACAATGAGAATGAGCATGTGGAAGAAGGCTGCAGCCCTGATCCCACTGGTACTCTGCCCCAGCCAACATTCATGCACCCTGCCATACTGCAACCACTGCTGGCACACAAAAACAAGCATGGATCCCACTGTGTCCACCCCAGTGAAGCACTTTGGCTGGTACCATGCATTGGAACACTGTGGCCAGCAGTCCAGGAACACAGCAGTCACATCAGCTCAGCACATTACTAACCTCAAGGGGTAAGAGAACAAAGCTGGGAGCCAGATGCTAGTCCCTGAGAGTTAGAGCCCGCAACCCAGGAGTGCTGAGCTGAACCTTGGCACCCTAACATCTCCTGGAAATGAAGCCAGTCAACTTAACCTACCTTGCAAAACAATCAAACCCCCAAGGACATCAAATAAGATAAAAGCAAAAAGCAAAAAAAAAAAAAAAAAAAAAAAGCCGTCCAAAAGACAGAAACTTCAAATATTGAAGGAACATCAGCCCACACAGATGGGAAAGAACCAGAGCAAGAACTCTGGCAACTCCAAAAGTCAGAGTGTCTTCTACCTACAAACAACCACTCTAGTTCCCCAGCAATGGTTCTTAAACAGGCTGAAATGGCTGAATTGACAGATAGAATTCTGAATACGGCTAGGAACAGATCATTGAGATTCAAAACAAAGTTGAAACCTAATCCAAGAATTCTGAGGAATACAATAAAACAATACAGGAGATGAAAGATGAAATGGTCATTTTAAGAACAAATTAGCTACCATGATGGAGCTGAAAAACCACTGCAAGAATATTATAATGCAATTGTAAGTATTAACAGCAGAATAGGCCAAGCTGAGGAAAGAATCTCAGAGCTTGAAGATCAGTTTTCCAAAATAACTCATTCAGACAAAAATAAAGAAGGAAGATAAAAGAAGAATGAACAAAATCTCCAAAAAATATGAGATTATGTAAAGACACTCTATTAGTCCATTTTCATACTGCTATGAAGAAATACCCAAGACTGGGTAATTTGTAAAGAAGAAAAGGTTTAATGGCTGTGTATGGTGGCTTATGCCTATAATTCCAACACTTTGGGAGTCAAATGGATCACCTGAGGTCAGGAGTTTGAGAGCAGCCTGGACAACATGGTGAAACACTGTCTCTTTTTTTTTTTTGAGATGGAGTCTTGCTCTGTCACCCAGGCTGGAGTGCAGTGGCCGGATCTCAGCTCACTGCAAGCTCCGCCTCCCTGGTTTACACCATTCTCCTGCCTCAGTCTCCCAAGTAGCTGGGACTACAGACGCCCGCCACCTCGTCCGGCTAGTTTTTTGTATTTTTTTAGTAGAGACGGGGTTTCACCGTGTTAGCCAGGATGGTCTTGATCTCCTGACCTCGTGATCCGCCCGTCTCGGCCTCCCAAAGTGCTGGGATTACAGGCTTGAGCCACCACACCTGGCCAATGAAACCCTGTCTCTGCTAAAAATACAAAAATTAGCTAGCCGTGGTCATGCACACCTGTAATCCCAGCTACTCAGGAGGCTGGGGCAAAAGAATCGCTTGAGCCTAGGAGGTGGAGGTTGCAGTGAGTCGAGATCATGCCACAGCACTCCAGCCTGGGCAACAGAGTGAGACTCTGTCTCAAAATAAATAAATAAATAAATGATACATGCATACGTATGTTTACTACAGCACTGTTTACCAGTAGCAAATACATGGAATCAGCCTAAATGTTCATCAATGATAGCGTGGATAAAAAAAATATGCACATATACACCATGGAATACTATGCAGCCATAAAAAGGAACAAGATCATGTCCTTTACAGGAACATGGATAGAGCTGGAAGCCATTATCATCAGCAAACTAACACAGGAACAGAAAATCAAATACCTCATGTTCTCACTTATAAGTGGGAGCTGAATGATGAAAATACATGGACACATGAGGGGAACAATACACACTGGGACCTGTCAGAGGGTTGGGGGTGGGAGGAGGGAAAGCATCAGGAAGAACAGCTAATGGATTCTGGGCTTAAACCTAGGTAATGGGAAAATCTGTGAGGCTACTCACCATGGCACACATTTAAGTATGTGACAAAGCTGCATATCCTGCACAAGTACCCCTGAATTTAAAATAAAAGTTGGAAATCAAAACAAAATTAGAAACATCTCAAATTAACAACCTAACATCACATCTAGAGGAACTAGTAAAACAATGAGCAAACCAACACCAAAGCTAGCACAAGACAAAAAACAACCAAAATGAGAGCTGAACAGAAGGAAGTCAAGACATGCAAAACCATATAAAAGACCAATGAATCCAGTTTGTTTTTTGAAAGAATAAACAAGATCAATAGACTACTAGCTAGCCCAATGAAAAGACAACATCCAAATAAACACAACAAGAAGTGAAAAGGCAGACATTACCACAAAACCCACAAAAATACAAAAGCCATCAGCGACTACGATAAACACTCTATGCACACAAGGTAGAATACCTAGAAAAATAGGCAAATTTCTGGAGACATACAACCTCCCAAGATTGAACCAGGAAGAAATCAAATCCCTGAACAAACCAATAATGAGTTCAAAAATTG
The DNA here is from genome assembly GCF_049350105.2 of Macaca mulatta. Lineage (NCBI taxonomy): Eukaryota > Metazoa > Chordata > Mammalia > Primates > Cercopithecidae > Macaca > Macaca mulatta. The sequence goes on along the minus strand of NC_133414.1, from coordinate 106,835,770 downwards.
AATTAGCAATGCAAAGCCTACCAACCAGGAAAAAAAAAAAGCCCAGGACCAGATGGATCAATACGCAAATTCAACCAGATGAATAAAGAGCAGGAAGTGTTACTACTGAAATGATTCCCAAAAAAATGAGGAGGAGGAATACCTCTGTAACCCATTCTTTGAGGCCAACATCATCCCAATATCAAAACTTGGCAGACAGACACACATACACACAAATTCGGGTCAATATCCTTGATGAACACTGATGCAAAAATTCTCAACAAAATTCCAGCAAACTGAATCCAGCAGCACATTAAACAGCTAATCCACTGCAGTCAAGTAGGTTTCATATCTGGTATGTCAGATTGGTTTAATGTACACAAATCAGTAAACTGTGATTCATCACATAATGTACACAATGTATGTGCACAAATGTACACAAATGTACACAAATCAGTAAAAATGTGATTCATCACATAAACAGAATTAAAAACAAAAAATTCACAATTATCACAATATATGCAGAGAAGTCCTTTGATAAAATTCAACACCCCTTCATGTTAAAAACCCTCAACAAGGTAGGCTTTTAAGAAACATACTTCAAAATAGTAAGAGTCATCTTATCTGGTAAACAATAATAATTTTAAAAGAAAGAGAGAAAGACAAAGAAGGAAGAAAGAAAAGAATAAGAGTGATCAATGACAAACCCACAGCCACATATACTGAATGAGCAAAAGCTGCAAGCATTTCCTTTAAAAACGGGAACACGGTAAGGATGCCCTCTCTTACCACTCTTATTAAACATGGTATTGGAAGTCCTAGCCAAAGCAATTAGGCAAGAGAAAGAAATAAAACTCACCCAAATTGGAAGAGAAGAAGTCAATCTATCACTGCAGATGATATGATTCTATGCCTAGAAAACTCACAGTCTGTACCCAAAAGCTCCTTGATCTGATAAACAATTTCAGCAAAGTTTTTGGGTACAAGATTTATGTACAAAAATTCATAGCATTTCTATATACCAACAACATCTAAGCTGAGAGCCAAATCAAGAACAGAATGTGATTCACAATAGCCACAGAAAGAATACAATACCTAGGAATACAGCTAACCAGGGAAGTGAAAGAGCTCTACAAAGAAAACCACAAAACACTGATGAAATAAATCAGAGATGACAGAAGCAAACGGAAAAACATTCCATGCTAATGAATTGGAAGATTCAATGTTATTAAAGTGGCCATACTACTCAAAACAATTTACAGAGTCAATGCTATTTCTATCAAATTATCAATGACATTCTTCTCAGAATTAGAAAGAACTATGTTAAAATTTATATGAAATCAAAAAAGAGCCTGAATAGCCAAGGCAATCCTAACCAGAAAGAACAAAGATGAAGACATCACAGTACCTGACTTCAAACTATATTATAAGACTACAATAACCAAAACAGCATGGTACTGGTACAAAAACAGACTTATAGATCAATGAAACAGCATACAGAGTCCATACATAATGCGACATACCTACATCCATCTGATATTCAACAAAGTCGAGAAAAATAAGAAAGGGAAAAGGACTCCCTCTTCAATAAATGTTGCTGAAATAATTGGTGAGCCATATGCAGATGACTGAAAGTGGATTCCTTCCTTACACCATATACGAAGTCAAGATGAATTAAATATTTATTTGTAAAACCTAAAACTATAAACACCTTGGAAGATAATAAGGGAAATACAATTCTGGACATAAGGCCTGGCAAAGATTTCATGATAAAGATGCTAAAAGTGATTGTAACAAGGGTAAAAAATGGCAAATGAGACCTAATTAATCTAAAGAGCTTCTTCATAGCAAATAAACTATCAACAAAGTAAAGAGACAACCTACAGAATGGGAGAAAATATTTGCAAACTATGCATCCAACAAAGGTCTAATATCCAGAACCCATAAGGAGCTTAACCAAATGAACAAGCAAAAAATGAACAATCCCATTAAAAGGTGGGTGAAGAACATGAACAGACACTTTTGAAAAGAAGTCATACATACAGCCAACAAACATTAAAAAATGCCCAACATCACTAATCATTAGAGAAGTGCCAATCAAAACCACAATGACATACCATCTCACACCAGTCAGAATGGCTATCATAATAAAAAGTCAAAAAATAACACATGCTAGCAAGGCTGCGGAGCAAAAGGAATGCTTATAGATTCCTGGTGGGAATGTAAATTAGTTCAGCCACTTTGGAAAGCACTTTGATGATTTATCAAAGAACTTAAAACACAATTACCACTCAACTCAGCAATTCCATTACTGGGTATATACTACCCAAAGGAATATAAATTGTTCTACCATAAAGACATATGCATGCATATGTTCATTGCAGCACTATTCACAATAGCAAGAACATGGAATCAACTTAAATGCCCATCAATCGCATGCTGGAAAAAGAAAAGTGTACATATACACCGAGGAATACTACACAGTCATATAAAAGAACAAGATCATGTCCTTTGCAGGAACATGGGTGGAGCTGGAGGCCATTATTCTAAGAGAACTAACACAGGAACAGAAAACCAAGTAGTACATGTTGTCACTTATAAGTGGAAGCTAAACATTGAGAACACATGGGCACAAAGAAGGGAACAACAGATATCAGGGCCTACTTGAGGGTAGAGGGTGAAAATCAAAAAACTTCCTATCAAGTACTATGCTAATAAGTACTTGATTAGCATAGAAAACTCACAGTCTGTAACCAAAAGCCCCTTGATCTGATAAACAATTTCAGCAAAGTTTTGGGGTACAAGATTTATGTACAAAAATTCATAGCATTTCTATATACCAACAACATCTAAGCTTACAAAGCTTAGATGTAATAATAATCTGTACACCAAACTCCCGTGACTTGAAATTAACCCGCATAACAAACCTGCACATGTACCTTGAACCTAAAATAAAAGTTAAAAAGAAGAAAAAAAAACAATAAATCTGAGATTCCTCTGTGATCAATGTAGAGAGAAAAAGTATGTTTGTAGAGAAAAGTGACACCAGTTATTGGATTGTAGCCCTGTGCATTGTTTTCTAGTTCTTGTCATCTACCTACAGAGTAGACTAGATCTTGAATTCTTCTAGATTTCTCTAATCCCATTTTCTTTGATGAAATTTCTAAAACTGGGAACTGCTCTGGTTCTGAAGCCCTATAATCTGAAACTAGATGAATTTTAAGGGACGAGTCTCATTCCTGATGTGTGGGGCACACAGAAAATTTACCAAACCTCTCAATGCCCATAACCAGAGACATTCAAACTGCAAACCAGAATGAGAAGTTGATGGCTTCATGGCTTCATGCTATTGACAGCATTTCCCACAACACTAGAAAAAGACTCCGTATTGTAAGACTCTTATCACTATTAATGCCTATGATTTTCACTTAATTTAGAGAACCTTTAGTCCACCTGGAGGGCAACTTTGGGCAACATTGCTAATACAACCATCGCTCACTCCCTGCTTTAAGTTCAACACAGTAATGGGACAGTAGCATTGGTGAAAAAGCTGCTGTATATTATCTATTGATTAAATAAAGAAATGTCTGTTTTATTGCTAATATTACAAGTAATGTAGCTTAATGTATATGTTTTATTTTTAAGCTATTTTAATATTTTTAATTAAATATTAAATTAAAATATTTTTAATTTTTGGCCATTTCCATGTTCTCTTCTGTAATCTGACCAATGAAATGACTTGCCCATATTTCTACTACCTTGGAAATTTTCCTGGCATATGGTTTAGTACAAAACATATCTTTTGCAGGAAAATTGATGGATCTGGGGCCATTATCAATAGCAAATTAACAGAAACAGAAAACCAAATACCACATGATCTCACTTATAAGTGGGCGTTAAATGATGAGAACTCATGAACACAAAGAAAGGAACAACGAACACTAGGGACAGCATGAGGGTAGAGGGTGGGAGGAGGAAGAGGAGCAGAGAAAAATAACTCTTGAGTACTAGGCTTAGTACCAGGGTGATGAAATAATCTGTACAAAAATACCCCGTGACATGAGTTTACCAACATAACAAACCTGCGTGTGGACCTCCTAACCTAAAATAAAAGTTAAAAAAAGCCAGCAAGTTGTATAATATAGTGTGTGTAATATAAACCCAGTATATTAAAGAACCACTATTAATCTTATATATATATGCGTGTATATATTATGTGTAAATATACACCTATACAAACATATGTGTGTGTGTTTATAAAACTATACACATGTGTTATCTTGTCAATGCATGATAAGTATAAATGACTTTCTGTTGGAGATGAACTGAGAAAAAGTTAATGTGTCATTTCTCATTTCATACACTTCAAGACAGAAGGAAGGAAAAAAAGACTAGAATTTGATGTGTATGAGTTGTTCACTCATTTAAGCTTTAGAGTTGACATAAGGCTAATAATTTCAGGACTATAGCATCTAATTACCACTGCATTTATGTTCAGTCAGAAAAAAAAAATGGATGCAGTGCAAAATAGAAAAAAATAAAACCTGGTGAGAATTTCTGGAGATTTTTCTCTTGTTTGGAAGAGAAAAATAACAGTCATTAATGCATGACTAGCAATAAGAAAACATATATTTAGACATGATCTAAGTTGGAAACACAAAGGAAAAAGATTATCCAAATCTTGATCTTGTGTTTACAGTAACACAAAATCAGAGCATGAATTCAAACACTTAATGTTCATTCCTCTTACGGCTGATTGTTCCAGTATATCCCTACAGGTTACAGCTGCTCCTAGACATAGTTTTTCTGTTCCAAATCCAGACCTCCAGTAATTCTAGGTGACACTCAGCCAAAACAGCTTTTCTACCTTCTTACCTTTCTCTCTTTTTGTGCTTAACATTATGAGGTCCAGCAAAGCCTCTTCACATTCTATTTTCTTTCATTTCTCACTTTCATTTTACTCAAAAGACAGAAATCTGAGAATTGACCCAGAAAATAATAATCCTTTTTATCTAGAACATGCAGAGAATAAATGGCTCTGAATTGTCATTTATTAATCATTTTTCTTTGTTTTACAGTGATAACATATTAACGACTCAGCAGTAGATAGGTATTAGCATATGTAGTGATCAATACAAGTGTTACAGAGTATGGAGAATAGCAGATAAATGTATGCAGTGACCCAAGAAACTCTCTTTAATGGAGGTTGGATGTTCACTGGATCTTGAGGGAATGGGAAGATGTGGGTTGACAAGTCAGAGAAGATATCCCTTATGGTGGGAAGGAAGAGGGTGATGGCTCTGATAAGGGAGAATTGCAGGTGACAGCACAGCAGCAGCCAGACCATCTGCCCTTCTTCAGACAGGAATGAAGCAGAGGTGGTACAAGGGTGGCACACGACCGATGCATTGGCAATGGGGGTGATGTCAGTATCCTTTGGGTCAACCTGAGATTTCAGGTTAAAGTTCTGCAAAATGGTGGTCAGGAATAAAAACAGCTCCACGCAGGCCAGGCCCTCTCCCACACACATCAATTTTCTTGAAAATAACAGACATAGAGGATCTGTTCCTTGAACATTAGGTCATGAACAGTCACAAAAAGTATGCAGTAACTATTTGATAAATGATCAAATTGATGGATGGATCGAAGGCAGAATGGCTGGAAGGAAGGTTGGATACATAGAAAGGCAGAAAAATGGATACATTTCCTATCTACTTAATATCATATTTTACTAGATACCCTTCACTCAAAAAATATTTATGGAGTATCAGCTCTATGCCACGTACTTCACTAAGTATTCCCACATTATAACTGCTCTTTTGACACTACTAGTTTCCATCAGTCTTTTTCTAGAAATGAACTCACAAGGAAGAAGGTTGAAAGGAGAAGGCTCATACAGTGTGTTCTCCTTTGTACCTCTAGAACAATATGTAGCCAAAGATTTTTTGCCTAGTGTACTTTGAAAAGTACATGTCTAAACATGCCACTCTCTCACTTTACAACTTTAAATGACACCCATCTGTCCTATGGGATAAAGGTCAAATGGCTTGACCTGACTCTTCACATTCTGTTTCCAGGCTGACATTCTATATCACTCCTTCCATTTTTCATCTCCTCCACTCTCAGCTCTTGGCATATCCATTCTTCATCAATCTCCAACACACCACAAAGTTTCAAGCATTATCTCTTGCTGTCCCATCTGTCTAAAAAGCTCTACTCTCATGCTTCCTTCAGAATTTATGTCCCATGTCATTTCCTCTTTAGGATTTCTGTGATCACTAGTCAATAGAAACTCATCCTCTCTAGGTTTCCTCATCATATTCATGCTTCCGCTGGAGCATAGATCACCTAGAATTCTATTCTCTGTGTATTTATTTTTGTATCCCGCTAAAACGTGAGATCCTTAAATGAAGGTCTCAGTTCTTGACATCTTAGTGTATACAGTGCCAGATCCAAAGCTGGGATCAAAAGCCAGAGAAAAAAAATAAAGGGAATTCCATGTCCACAGACTCACCACACACTTTAGCTGTAGAGATTGAATATCCAAGATGTATGATCATGAGTGGAGGGAGATCAAGGTGCTCTGGAATAATTGCAGACTATCCCTCCATATTCCCAGGGTTTCCTGACCCTGAAATTTGTTGACAGGTTCTGATCCTCTAGATCTACAGAAAATGTCCTGCTACTGGGGTTCATTACCTCTGTAAAAATTTCCTGCCTTCTCTTCTTATCCTGCTTCCTGCTCCAATGTGGCAACTTAAGTTTCCTTCCTCTTGGAAGTGGTATGGCCTGTGAATGAGCAGGAAGCAGGCAGCTTCCCCCACTGAGCTCCCCAACATCCTGTGCTTTCCCCTCTGGCAACCTTCCTCCTACTATATTACAATGATCTGTTTACTTGTCTACTTCTCTAAATCAGAAGTGAGCCTCTTAAGAGCCCATTCTCTGCTCTCAGATACTTGTATCTCCAGAGCTCAGTCTAGGGAGTGAGGGACACCACAGGGCAGATATTCAAAATTGTGGAATTAGATACCTTTCTCATGGCAGATGAGAAATGTCTAAATGAGTTTCACCCATTAAGAGGAGCTCTTGGGTAGCTCAGTGATGTATCTAGAGGCAGAATTAAATTATCCTACACTCTAGCTTTTTCAGTTTGAAAAACTGGATCAACTCCCCAAAGCCCCACTAATCTGGCCCAATAAAGGGGATGTTCAACAGGGAAATCGCATAGGCATAGGGAACGGTGCTAATGATCTGCAAAGCAATTCAGCCAGACCCCAGCAGAGGCATCATGTAAGAGTCAAATGATCCCAAAAAGGTATCATGTCCCTTGAAGGACAGATGGAAATGAATATCTATTACCTGTTGAGAAAGGCATGAAGTAGTCACTTTTCTTAAAGTTGCCACTCTTATCCAGAAAATGGCCAGGGTCAAACACCTCTGGGTTGGGGAATTCTTTGTCATTGTGCAGCACAGAAGTCAGTGATGTTATTATGGTCATGACTTGGAAATAGCAAAACAGACAAACTAAGTTATAAAGAAGTCAAAGAATTGGAAGAAGTGGTGGAAATCACCTAGTCCAATCTCTTTGGTCAATAGATAAGAAAATTGAGGTCCAAAGAAGTTACATTCCCACCCAGACAGACCTAGTAAGAAGCAGGATGAATTTAAGGCAAGTGGCAGTGACTTTGCTAAAGTCCCCTCCAATTAATTGCATTTGAAGTCCTGAGCATTTGAGTACTTGGGGGCAGCCTTCTGAATCCCCCATTTATTATCAAGCTTGGACCCTGGTGTACATCCCCACTTGCTGCTGTATTTCATCACTTCAGTTTTCACACATCTCACACACGGATTACCTTTTTTGTTGTTTGTTTGCAGGATTGCTACACAGGTATATTGTGTGATGCTAAGGTTTGGGATACAAATAATTCCATTACCCAAGTAGAAAGCACAGTACCGAACTCGGTGGTGGCCACTGCGCAGACCAGACTTCGCTCGTTTTCGTGCGCCTCGCTCCGCTTTTCCTCCGCAACCATGTCTGACAAACCCGATATGGCTGAGATCGAGAAATTCGATAAGTCGAAACTGAAGAAGACAGAGACGCAAGAGAAAAATCCACTGCCTTCCAAAGAAACGATTGAACAGGAGAAGCAAGCAGGCGAATCGTAATGAGGCGTGCGCCGCCAATATGCACTGTACATTCCACAAGCATTGCCTTCTTATTTTACTTCTTTTAGCTGTTTAACTTTGTAAGATGCAAAGAGGTTGGATCAAGTTTAAATGACTGTGCTGCCCCTTTCACATCAAAGAACTACTGACAACGAAGGCCGCGCCTGCCTCTCCCATCTGTCTATCTGGCTGGCAGGGAAGGAAAGAACTTGCATGTTGGTGAAGGAAGAAGTGGGGTGGAAGAAGTGGGGGTGGGACGACAGTGAAATCTAGAGTAAAACCAAGCTGGCCCAAGGTGTCCTGCAGGCTGTAATGCAGTTTAATCAGAGTGCCATTTTTTTTGTTGTTGTTCAAATGATTTTAATTATCGGAATGCACAATTTTTTTAATATGCAAATAAAAAGTTTAAAAACTTAAAAAAAAAAAAAAAAAGAAAGCGCAGTACCCAACGGGTAGTTTTTCAACCCTTCCTTCCCTCCAGCCCCCATCTAGTAGTCCCCAGTGTCTATTGTTGCCATCTTTATGTCCATGAGTACTGATGTTTAACTCCCCCCTGTAAGTGAGAACATACAATATTTGGTTTTCTGTTCCTGCGTTAATTCACTCCAGCTGCATCTATGTTGCTACAAAGGACAAGATTTCATTCTTTTTTATGACTGCATAGTGTTTCCTGGTGTGTTTGTACCATCTTTTCTTTATCCAGTCTACTGTTGATGGGCATTTAGGTTGATTCCAATCCTTTGCCATTGTGAATAATGTTGTAATGAATATACAAGTGCATGTGTCTTTTTACTAGAATGATTTATTTTCTTTTGGCAATATACCCAGTAATGGGATTGCTGGATCAAATTGTAATTCTGTTTTAAGTTCTTTGAGAAACCTCCAAACTGCTTTTCACAGTAGCTGAAATAATTTACATTCCCACAAGCAGCCTATAAGTGTTTCCTTTACTCCACAGCCTTGCCATCATCCACTGTTTTTTGACTTTTTTATCATAGCCATTCTGACTGATGTGAGATGGTATCCCGTTTTGGTTTTGATTTGCATTTCTCTGATGGTTAGTGATGTGAAGCATTTTTTCATATGTTTATTGGCCGCTTGTATGTCTTTTGAGAAGCATCTGTTCATGTTTTTTGCCCACTTTTTAATGGCATTGTTTTTCTGTTTGTTCAATTGTTTAATTACCTTATAGGATATTAGACTTTTATCAGATGCCTAGTTTGCAAATACTTCCTCCCATTCTGTAGGTTGTCTGTTTGCTTTGTTAACAGTTACTTTTGTTACACAGAAGCTCTTAATTTGTAACTAATGTATCAATTTTAATTAACATATCTTTTTTTTTCATTGTGACTGCTTTTGAGGACTTAGTGATGAATTCTTTCCCAAGGCCAATGTCCAGAATGGTGTTTCTTGGGTATTTCTTTTGCAATTCTTATAGTTTGATGTCTTACATTTAAAACTTTAATCCATCTTGAGTTCATATTTGTATATGGTGAAAGGATGGGGTCCAGTTTCATTCTGCATATGGCTACCCTGCCATCCCAGCATCATTTATTGAAAAGGGAGTCCTTTCCCATTGCCTAATTTTTGTCAACGTTGTTGAAGATCAGATGGCTGTAGGTATGCAGCTTTATTTCTGGGTACTGTATTCTGTTCCATTGGTATGTGTGTCTGTTTTTGTACCAGTACCATGCTATTTTGGTTACTGTAGCCTTATAGCATATTTTGAAGTCTGGTAGCGTGATGACTCCAGCTTTCTTCTTTTTGCTTAGGTTTGTTTTGGCTATTCAGTCTCTTTTTTGTTTCCATATGAATTTTAGAAGAGACACTGGTAGTCTGATAGGAATAGCATTGAATCAGTAGATTGCTTTGGGCAGTATGGCAATTTTAACAGTATTGATTCTTCCAATCCATGAAAATGGAATGTTTTTCCATTTATTTGTGTCATCTATGATTTCTTTCAGTAGTGTTTTGTAGTTTTCCTTATAGAGATCTTTCACCTCCTTGGTTAGATGTATTCCTAGGGATTTAATGTTTTGTGGCTATTGTAAATGGGATTGTGTTCTTGATTTGGCTGTCAACTTGAACATTACTGATATATAAAAATGCTAATGATTTTTGTACATTTATTTTGTATCCTGAAACTTTCCTGAAGTCATTTATCACTTCCAGGGGCCCTTTTGACAGAGTCTTCAGGGTTTTCTAGGTGTAGAATCATACTATCAGTGAAGAGAGATAGTTTGATTTCTTCTTTTCCTATTTGAATACATTTTCTTTCTTTCTCTTGCCTGATTGCTCTGGCTAGGACTTCCAGATGATGACTTTTAAATAGAAGCCTCTGCTGGCTCTTAAAGAGTCAGGAGAATTTGGAATCCATTCATAGGGTTTTTTAAAATCAAAATCTGATTTAATTAAAAGTGACTTCTGAGATGATATCAACAAGTACACTAAAATCTATTGAGGGATTGATCACAGAAGTGCTATATGTTTCTTTTAATTAAAATATGTGGGGGAACTCTTCATTACAGATGAATCCAACCTAAAAAAACACAGAAGGCATGATAAAAGTGAAAAAATCATCATTTTTGCAACCATTCAGGTAGGACCATAGATTCAGGCAAGGATCATCAATTAACTTTAAAACTACTGGGTAAATTCTTTTGGAAAGTAATATTCACAAGATATTAAAGTACCATGCCATCTTTTTATTAACTGTATATGAAAAACAGAACCCCAACAATGGAGAGACTAGCAGACACACCGTTACAAAATGTGGACCGCACATGTGAAGCAATAGCACATATATAACATCACCTACGTAACTTTCTTGCCAAAAACACATAACTGGAAGCTAATTCTCAAAAAACATTCAAGGAAAGTCAGACTGAGCAACATTTTACATAACAAGAGTACAGGACTTTTAAAAATTGTCTATGCATTAAAGTGAAACAAACTAAAAAATACTGTTCATGATGAAGGAGGACTAACAAAACAAGATAACCAAATTAAAAGCTTGTTCCTTGACTGGACTACAGGAAGTCCACCAAAAAAAAAGCTATAAGAGATATTTTAGTATAACTGGGAAAATGTAATTGTAAGATATTAGATAATATTAACCTATTGATAATCATTCCTTCAGTGTGAATGTTATTATTATTATGTAGGAGAAAGTCCTTGTTTTGGGGAATTATATACTGAAGTACTTAGGTGTTAAATGTGACAGATTAGATTACATAGGTAGATAGATGATAGATAAATGCAGATAAATGTATAGATGAAAATGTAGATGTATACACATTTCAGTATATTATATGTATACTATATACCTACACACACATATTCATTCTAGAAAGATATTATGATACATGATAGTTGCTATAGATTTTCTAATACTCCCAATAATGTGGGAGTGGGGAGATACCATATAATTGAATACATGATATTTCTTTTCTTCTTTCTTTCTTTTTTTTCTTTTTTTTTTTTTCTTTTTTTTTGTGACAGGGCCTCGCTCTGTCACCCAGGCTGGAGTGCAGTGGTACGACCATAGCTAACAGCAGCTTCAACCTCTTGGTCTCCAGCAATCCTCCCACTGCAGCCTCCCAAGTTGCTGCGACTATAGGCACATGCCACTACACCCAGCCATTTTTTAAATTTTCTGTAGAGATATGGTTTCACTATGTTGTCCAGGCTGGCCTCCAGCTCCTGGGTGCAAATGATCCTTCCACTTTAGCCTCCCAAAGTGCCTGGATTCCAAGTGTGAGCCTCCACACCTGGCCTTTTCTTTAGCAAAACATTAATATTTATACAAAGTATGATAAGTAAGGAATATAAATACATTCACTCCATGCAAGTAAAGGTTTAGCCAAATGAAATTACACCTACCTCAAATTGGTTTTAGCTATTCAGGCTTTTAGTATTGCATAATTGAGAATGAGATATTTCTAACCCTGTATTATAGAACATTTAAAAATTAGACATGTGTTCTGTAGCATGGTAGCCATGAATGATCCATGGTTATTTGTATTTAAATTTAAAGTAATGAAAAGTAAATTAAAATGTTAATTTCAATTCTTCAGTTGCATTCATTATACTTCAGTACTCAATAAGTACCTGTGGCTAGTGGATTCCATATGGCACAATACAGACATTCAGGATTCCCTCTTCCCTGTAAGATAGCAGTAGTGATTTCATCCTTAACAAACTCCAATCCTTTTTCCTCTCAAAGTTAAATTTTCATTATTTTATTTATTTATAATGGCAATATGTACATGCTTCAAGTGGAATGGAGCAGCTTGCAGAATAGCAACTAAAAAGTCCCAATAAACACAGAAACCGTGTGTTAGAAAGCACTAGAAAAGCTGCTGAGACAAAAATTACTCAGGCTTGCAGACATAGGGGAACCTCAGAGAGCTCAACTGATGTCTACAGTCAATTCTTGACTGTGTTCATATCTAATTCTGAATGAAGGTAGAAGGTGTTGCATAATTCTGTCTGCCTAGCACGGGAGGGATGAACCTTTTCTGAAAGAAGATTAACTTCATCTGACATTCTGCATTTTTTCATATGTCATAACTGGCACTTAACCAAAACTTATGAGTCACTCCAAAGACAGAACTAAGTGAGCACAATAAGAATAGAGAAGAGAGAAAAGGTTATAAAAACAAGCACAATAGGGAACATTATCTTCCTTATTTTATGAAGCCAGCCTTTCCTTAATATCAGAAATATGACAAGAAAATTTTGAGGAAGAAAAATTGCAAACCAATGTCTCTTATAAATATAAATTCAAATATCCTGAAAAAACATAGCAACTAAGACCCAGTTGTGCATGTCTCTGTGTGTGTATTTGTGTGTATTTTAACTTATATATATATATACACACACACATATATGTTATATATATAGGCAGGATAAAATATATCAATTGATGCAGAGAATCCATTTGATCAAATTGTATACACATTCATAACCAAAAAAAATCATCAAAAGTAAAGAAGAAGGCAATCTTCTGTAAACTGATTTTTTAATACAAAAATATACATAAAATATCATTCTCGCTGGTGAGATGTTAAAGCTCCACCCATCCTGAATATCATAGATGAAACAAGGATGCCCACCATCATGATTTATTCAACACTGTCCTGGAAATCCTAACCAGTGAAATAAAGCAATAAAGAGAAAATTGAGTTATAAGAATTGAAAAATAAGAAATAAAATAAAACAGATCACAGAATACATAGAAATTACAAGTAAATTTACAAACAAAAAATTAGCAATGCTAAGTAAATTTGCTTGATGTAAGGTCATCAAAATAATAAAATCAATCATATTTCCATGTTCCAGAAACAAAGAAATGAAAAGGCACTTTTTTTTAAAGTATATGATTTAAAAGCCAGGTGCAGTGGCACACATCTCTAATCCCAGCTACTCAGGAGGATGTTGTGGGAGGATTGCTTGAACCCAGAAGATCAATCTGTGCAACATAGCAAGACTGTGTTTTGAAAACATATTTTAAAAAATATGATATATATCTTGGACTTGGTTCAACCCTGTCAGGTGACCAGCGACATGGGGCCAGGCTCGGCACCTGGGGTTGGGGTTCATCACCAGGAGGAGGCTCAAATGTGTTTGTCTTAAAAAGAATTCAAATTGCATTCCAAGATGGCCAAACAGGAACAACTCCTGTCTGCAACCACCAGCATGGTTGACAGAGAAGATGGGTGATTTCTGCATTTCCAACTAAGGTACTTGGTTCATCTCATTGGGATTGGTTGGAAAGTACGTGCAGCCCACAGAGGGCAAGCTGAAATGGGGTGGGGTGTCGACTCCCCCAGGAAGTGCAAGGGGTCAGGGGATTTCCCTTTCCTAGCCAAAGGAAGCCATACCTTAACTGAAGATGGTACCTGGAAAAATGGGACACTCCCACCCAAATACTGCATTTTCCCAAAGTTCTTAACAAATGGCACACCAGGAGATTGTATCTCGCACCTGGCTCAGTGGGTCCCATGGAGCTTTGCTCACTGCTAATGCAGCAGTTTGAGATTACCTGTGGGCAGGAGCCTGGTATGGGGAGGGGCATCCGCAATTGCTGAGACTTGAGTAGGTAGACAAAGCAGCCAGGAAGCTTGAAGTGGGTGAAACCCACTGCAGCTCAGCAAGGCCTCTGTAGACTCCACCTCTGGGGGCAGGGCATAGCTGAACAAAAGGCAGCAGAAACTTCTGCAGACTTAAACAACCCTGTCTGACAGCTCTGAAGAGAGCGGTGGTTCTCCCAGCACAGTGTTTGACCTTGGAGAACAGACAGACCGCCTCTTCAAGTGGGTCCCTGGCCCCTGTGTAGCCTAACTGGAAGACCCCTCCCAGTAGGGGGTGACTGACACCTCATACAGACAGGTGTCCCTCTGGGATGAAGCTTCCAGAGGAAAGATCAGGCAGCAATATTTGCTGCTCTGCAATATTTGCTGTTCTGCAGCCTCCGCTGGTGATATCCAGGAAAACAGGATATAGTAAACTCCAGTAAACTCCAACAGACCTGCAGCTGAGAGATCCAACTGTTAGAAGGAAAAATAACAAATAGAAAGGAATAGCATAACATGAACAAAAAGGACATCCACACCAAAACCTCATCTGTAGGTCACCAACATCAAAGACCAAAGGTAGATAAAACCTGAAAGATGGGAGGAAACCAGAGCAGAAAAGCTGAACATTCTAAAAACCAGAGTACCTGTTCTCCAAAGGATCGCAGCTCCTCACCAGCAAAAGGACAAAGCTAGATGGAGAATGACTTTGAGGAGCTGACAGAAGTGGGCTTCAGAAGGTTAGCAGTAACAAACTCCTCCAAGCCAAAGGAGAATGTTGCAACCCATTGCAAGGAAGTTAACAACCTTGAAAAAAGATTAGACAAATGGCTAACTAGAATACACAGTGTGGAGAAGACTGTAAATGACCTGATGGAGCTGAAAACCATGGTACGGGAAATATGTGATGCATGCACAAATTGGCTTCAGTAGCCAATTTGATCAAGTGGAAGAAAGGATATCAGTGACTGAAGATCAAATTAATGAAATAAAGCAAGAAGACAAGGTTAGAGAAAAAAAGAGTAAAACGAAATGAACAAAGCCTCCAAGAAATATGGGACTATGTGAAAAAAGAAAATCTATGTTTGATTGGCGTACCTGAAAGTGATGGGGAGAATGAAACCAAGTTGGAAAACATTCTTGAGGATATTATCCAGGAGAATTTCCCCAACCTAGTGAGGCAAGCCAACATTCAAATTCAGGAAATACAGAGAACACCACAAAGATACTCCTGTAGAAGGGCAACTCCAAGACACATAATTGTCAGATTCTCAAAGGTTGAAATGAAGGAAAATGTGTTAAGCGCAACCAGAGAGAAAGGTCGGGTTACCACAAAGGGAAGCCCATCAAACTAACAGCGGATCTCTTGGCAGAAACACTAGAAACCAGAAGAGAATGGGTGCCAATATTCAACATTCTTAAAGAAAAGAATTTTTTCAACCCAGAATTTCATATCCAGCCAAACTAAGCTTCATAAGGGAAGGAGAAATAAAATCCTTTACAGACAAGCAAAAGCAGAGAGATTGTCTCACCACCAGGCCTGCCTTACAAGAGCTCCCAAAGAAAGCACTAAATATGGAAAGGAACAACTGGTATCAGTCACTGCAAAAACATGTCAAATTGTAAAGACCATCAATGCTAGGAAGAAACTGCATTAACTAATGGGCAAAATAACCAGCTAGCATCATAATGACAGGATCAAATTCACACATAACAATATTAACCTTTAATGTAAATAGGCTATATGCCCCAATTAAAAGACACAGACTGGCAAATTGGAGAAAGAGTCAAGACCCATGAGTGTGCTGTATTCAGGAGACCCATCTCACATGCAAAGAACGCACACTGGCTCAAAATAAAGAGATGGAGGAAGATCTACCAAGGAAATGGGAAAAAAAAAAAAAAGCAGGAGTTGCAATGGTAGTTTCTGATAAAACAGACTTTAAACCAACAAAGATCAAAAGATACAAAGAAGGCCATTACATAATGGTAAAGGGATCAATTCAACAAGAAGAGCTAACTATCCTAAATATATATGCACCCAATACAGGAGCACCTAGATTCATAAAGCAACTCCTTAGAGCAGTGCAACTCCAAGGTAGTCTTTAGACTCCCACACAATAATAACGGGAGACTATAACACCCCACAGTCAATATTAAACAGATCAATGAGACAGAAAATTAACAAGGATATCTGGAACTCTAACTCAGCTCTGAACCAAGAAGACCTAATAGACATCTACAGAACCCTCCACCCCAAATCAACAGAATATACATTCTTCTCAGCACAACATCACACTTATTCCAAAATTGACAACATAGTTGTAAGTAAAGCACTCCTCAGCAAATGTAAAAGAACAGAAATCACAACAAACTATCTCTCAGACCACAGTGTAATCAAACTAGAACTCAGGATTAAGGAACTCACTCAAAACTGCACAACTGCATGGAAACTGAACAACCTGCTCCTGAAGACTACTGGGTACCTAACGAAATGAAGGCAAAAGTAAAAGTGTTCTTTAAAATCAATGAGGATAAAGACACAATGTACCAGAATCTCTGGGACACATTTAAAGCAGTGTGTCGATGAAAATTTACAGTAATAAATGCCCACAAGAGAAAGCAGGAAAGATCTAAAGTCAACACCCTAACATAACAATTAAAAGAACTAGAGGAGCTAGAGCACACAAACTCAAAAGCTAGCAGAAGGCAAGAAATAACTAAGATCAGAGCAGAAATGAAGGAGATAGACACACAAAAAACCCTTCAAAAAATCAATGAATCCAGAAGCTGGTTTTTTGAAAAGATCAACAAAATTGATACACTGCCAGCAAGACTAATAAAGAAGAAAATACAAAAGAATGAAATAGACACAATAAAAAATGATAAAGGGGATATTATCACTGATCCCACAGAAATACAAACTACCATCAGAGAATACTATAAACATATCTACACAAATAAACTAGAAAACCTAGAAGAAATTGATATATTCCTGGACACATACACCCTCCAAGACTAAGCCAGGAAGAAGTTGAATCCCTGAAAAGACAAAAAGCAGGTTCTGAAATTGAGGCAATAATTAATAGCCTACCAACCAAAAACATCCAGAACCATATGGATTCACAGCCACATTCCACCAGAGGTACAAGGAGGAACTGGTACCATTCCTTCTGAAACTATTCCAATCAATTGAAAAAGAGGGAATCCTCCCTAACTCATTGTATGAGGTCAGCATCATCCTGATACCAAAGCCTGGCAGAGACACAACAAAAAAGAGAATTTTAGACCAATATCACGAAGAACATCAATGTGAAAATCCTCAATAAATACTAGCAAACTGAATTTAGCAGCCCATCAAAAAGCTTATCCAGTACGATCAAGTAGTCTTCAACCCTGGGATGGAAGGCTGGTTCAACATACACAAATCAATAAACATAATCCATAACATAAACAGAACCAATGACAAAAACCACATGATTATCTCAATAGAAAAGCAGAAAAGGCCTTTGACAAAATTCAACAGCCCTTCATGCTAAAAACTCTCAATAACCTAGGTATTGATGGAAAGTATCTCAAAATAATAAGAGCCATTTATGAAAAACCCACAGCCAATATCATACTGAATGGGCAAAATCTGGAAGCATTCCCTTTGAAAACTGGCACGAGGCAGAGATGCCCTCTCTCACCACTCCTATTCAACATAGTGTTGGAAGTTCTGGTCAAGGCAATCAGGTAAGAGAAAGAAATAAAGAGTATTAAATTAGGAAAAGAGGAAGTCAAATTGTCCCTGTTTGCAGATGACATGATTGTATATTTAGAAAACCCCAACGTCTTAGACCAAAATCTCCTTAAGCTGATAAGCAACTTCAGTAAAGTCTCAGGATACAGAATCAATGAGCAAAAATCACAAGCATTCCTATACACCCATAACAGACAAACAGAGAGCCAAATCATGAGTGAACTCCCACTTACAATTGCTACAAAGAGAATAAAACACCTAGGAATGCAACTTACAAGGGATGTGAAGGACCTCTTCAAGTAGAACTACAAACCACTGCTCAACAAAATAAAGGAGAACACAAACAAATAAAACAACATTCCATGCTCATAGATAGGAAGAATCAATATCACAAAAATGGCCATATTGCCCAAGGTAATATATACATTCAATGCCATCCCCGTCAAGCTACCAATGACTTTCTTCACAGAATTGGAAAAAACTACTTTAAAGTTCATATGGAACCAAAAAAGAGCCTGCATTGCCAAGACAATCCTAAGCAAAAAGAACAAAGCTGGAGGTATCATGCTACCTGACTTCAAAGTATACAAGACTACAGTAACCAAAACAGCATGGTACTGGTACCAAAACAGATATACAGACCAATGGAACAGAACAGAGGTCTCAGAAATAACACCACGTATCTACAACCATCTGATCTTTCAGAAAACTGACCAAAAAAAAAAAAAAAAAAAGAAAATGGGGAAAGGATTCCCTTTTTAATAAATGGTGTTGGGAAAACTGGCTAGCCATATACGCAGAAAGCTGAAACTGGAGCCTTTCCTTACACCTTATACAAAAATTAATTGAAGATTTATTAGAGACTTAAATGTTAGATGTAAAACCATAAAAACCCTAGAAGAAAACCTAGGCAATACCATTCAGGACATAAGCATGGGCAAGGACTTCATTACTAAAACACCAAAAGCGATGGCAACAAAAGCCAAAATAGACAAATGGGATCTAATTAAACTAAAGAGCTTCTGCACAGCAAATGAAACTACCATCAGAGTGAACAGGGAACCTACAGAATGGGAGAAAATTTTTGCTGTATACCCATCCGACAAAGGGCTAATATCCAGAATCTACAAAGAACTTAAACAAATTTATAAGAAAAAAACAAACAACTTCACCAAAAATTGGGCAAAGGATATAAACAGACACTTCTCAAAATAAGACATTTATGCAGCCAACAGACACACGAAAAAATGCTCATCACCACTGGTCATCAGAGAAATGCAAATCAAAACCACAGTGAGATACCATCTCACACCAGTTAGAATGGCAATCATTAAAAAGTAAGTAAGCAACAGATGCTGGAGAGGATGTGGAGATATAGGAACGCTTTTACACTGTTGGTGGCAGTGTAAACTAACTCAACCATTGCGGAAGACAGTGTAGCAATTCCTCAAGGATCTAGAACTGGAAATACCATTTGACCCAGTGATCCCATTACTGGGTATATACCCAAAGGATTGTAAATCATGCTACTATTAAGACACATGCACAAGTATGTTTATTGTGGCACTATTCACAATAGCAAAGACTTGGAATCAACCCAAATGTCCATCAGTGACAGACTGGATTAAGAAAATGTGGCACATACACACCATTGAATACTACGCAGCCATAAAAAAGGATGAGTTCATGTCCTTTGCAGGGACATGGATGCAGCTGGAAACCATCATTCTGAGCAAACTATCACAAGGACAGAAAAGCAAACACCACATATTCTCACTCATAGGTGGGAATTGAACAATGAGAATACCTGGACACAGGGCCTGGAACATCACACCCCAGGGCCTGTCATGGGGTTGGGGGCAGAGGGAGGGATAGCATTAGGAGAAATACCTAATGTAAATGACCAGTTGATGGGTGCAGCAAATCAATATGGCACATGTATACCTATGTAACAAACCTGCACATTGTGCACATGTACCCTAGAGCTTGAAGTATAATAAAGAAAAGAAAAAAGATACATAAATATTTCATAATAATTCATATTATATATTTATAATTATACATTATATACACAATGTACAATTACATCCAAAGTATCATTTATTTCAGAAAAAATTATATAATACATGTGAAAGCCACTGAACTGAAACCAAAACATTACTGACAAAATAGAAGAAAGCCCAAATAAATTAAGAACATAATCATATCCATAAATTGAAAGATTCAACCTGTCAGGACATCAATTCTTTCTAAATTGATCTAAAGAATTAATGTCACCATGATAAAAATTCCAGCACGGTGTTTTGGGAAATTGACAAAACTACACTTCAAACATTTTTTTGGAAACACCTGAGAATAGCCACAAAATATTATTAAAGAAGCAGAACAAAGTTGGAAGACATACACTGCTAGATATCGTGACCTGTTATAAACCTTCATAGGTCCAAACTGGAATGGAAATAGCAGAGTCCATCAAGCTGCCCTAAGTATGAATTTTACACTTTTCTCATCGTGTGTTGTTAGAGGATTGGTATCATACTATGAGTTTGGGAACTTCAAGAGCATGGAGGTCTGGTGTAGGAGAAACAAGCTTACCTTAGAGATGAGGTAGTTTCTGAATTTAACATCACAGGTCACTGCATGGGGCAGGTCGGTGGGGATGAGGTCAATGTATCTCTGGATCTTGTGGACCACAGCATCTGTGTAGGGCATGTGACTCCTGTCACACATGCAGGGGCTCTGGTTTCTGCCAACCACACATTCAATCTCTTCCTGGACTTTAGCTGATAAGACACAAGTAAGAAATGATGGGAAAGGAGAAAAATGACACATTTGCTGTGGCAATTCAGGTTACATGAAGCATAATGAAGGGGTCCCAACATCATTATAAACTTAATTTATAGGACTGAAAATACACCTAGACTTTAGAGAAGAAATTACTACACTATAAAGACATCTAACCCTTCTACAAGCTAAGTATTAAGATAAAGCTGTAACCGCCTACATATTAGCATACAGGGTAATCAGTACAAATGTAAATCATAAAATACTTCAAAATACAAATATTTAGTACATTATAAACTCAAGAAATTACTGTTCTTGGAGAAAGAAAAAAACCAAATTAATGTTGTATCAGAATAATATATAATGTTTTAAACCTTTAATTCTACGAATAGATCTATATGTAAGAATGGATTTGTGTATTATGTGCATACGTTATTTGAAACTTGAAATGATATTCTCTTATCCTCACACTCCGCAAAGGTGGCCATGTTGAAACATTCTAGAAATTTCTTCTGAAATTTATATTCATATTTCTAAATAATGACTCTCTTTTGATTTTTTAATTTATTTTTAGAAAATTTCTAAAACTTCATGGTAAGAAAGATGAGGACTTTCTCCATCACCAACCCATAACAAATAGACACACACCCACAAACAGAAACATTCACACACACTCCCACTTCCCCCCACTCAAGCTTCCCCAATGTATTTATATCAATTTTTATTATATTAATACTCGTGTTCACATCATTATGATTTTATAAACATCGATCACAAGTGGGACAGCTATAATTATGTCTCCTCTTTTGTATATCCTTGGACTTGAGTGTCTATTTCAATTCTAATTGAAATAATTCATATGTTTACTGCAACAATATTCATCAAGCCAAATTTATAAAATCAACCTAAGCATCCAACAACAGATGATTGGATTAAAAATGTTATGTGTGCGGTTTAAAAATCTGCATCTAGTATTCCATGGTGTGTCTCACACACACACACATACCATGCACTACTACTCAGCCATGTAAAAGAATGAGATCATGTCTTTTGTGGCAATATGGATGGAACTGGAAGCCATTATCCTAAGTGCAAAGGCTCAAAATAGAAAGTCAAAAACCACATGTTCTCACTTAAAATTGGGAGTTAAACAATGGGTACACAGAGACATACAGAGTGGAATAATAGACACTGGAGACTCCAAAAGGTGGAAAGGTAGGAGGGAGGTGAGGGACGAAATGCTATCTATTGGGAAGAATGAACACTATTCAGGTGATGGGTATACTAAAAGCCCAGACTTCACCACTATGGAATATATTTATGAACACAATTCACTTGTACCCCTAAGTCTATAAAAATAGAAATTTACCAAAACATTAAAAAATGGCATCAAACTAACCACAAAAGTATTGCCAATAATAAAAATTAAAAATAAAAAGAGTTTCTGTCTTTACTGTCTCAGCATTAAAACACTTCAGTTCCAGAATAAGGGAAGATCTGTAAGAGCATACCTGACTGGGCACAGTGGCACACACCTGTAATCCCAGCACTTTAGGAGGCCAAGGCAGGCAGTTCATTTGTGGTCAGGAGTTCGAGACCAGCCTGACCAACATGGTGAAACCCTGTTGTATCAGAATAATATATAATGTCTACTAGAAATACAAAATAATTAGCTAGGCATTGTGGGTACACCTGTAATCCCAACTACTCCAGAGGATGAGGCAGGAGAATCGGTTGAACCTGGGAGGTGGAAGTTGTAGTGAGCCAAGATTGCACCACTGCACTCTAGCCTGGGCAACAGTGTGAGATTGTTCTTTAAAAAAAAAAAAAAAATAGCGTACTTGTCACTCAAAGTGGTCTGTTCTGCTGGAAAATGGAATTTTGTAGACATGGCTTTTAGTGAAATACAATTTCTACTCATTTCAAAAAAGAAACTGCAACAAAGTGGTCTGTTCTTAAGAAAACCACCATACAATCCTAGGTCAATTCATCATGCCTATGTCTGCTACAAATCCTCTCCCATGAAACCTAGACACCTTATTCAGAGTATTTAGTCACTTAAATCCAGGGCTTTATCACTTTTGCTACTGATTACACTGTCTTCACTTCTCTTAGTCACTCTTCCCTATTGTGCAAATTTGTCTCATTCTTATCCCTTCATTGTATTTAGACAACTTAAAACCAATGGCACAGAAATTTCAATAATGAAGCTTCTCTAAGAGAAACAAGATGGAGGACAATAGCAGTGTCTTCCCAACATCTTTTCTGAAAATCGCCCTGCTCATCATACATCATCATACCTGTGACCTCTGGGTACTTCAGCAGGAGCAGGAGTCCAAATCTCAGGGTGGTGCTCATTGTCTCTGTTCCAGCTCCAAACACATCAGTTACGGTGGCTATCAAGCTTTTAATAGTAAATTCAGACTGTTGATTGTGCTTTTCCTAAAAATTATTTCATCATTTAATTATTTGATAGTTTGCCAGCATAATAACAAAAAATCCAAAATATATCAGGCTGTTCTAAACATAAGGAAATTTGGAAACTAGAGAGTGTAGTATTAAAACTACAACACTGCAAAGTGTGGCAGAGAATGTAAATATGATAAGGGATACGATGAAGTTCATTTCCCATTTCCACTTATCTATTGCTTGCCTAAAAATTCCATTTCCCAGGATATCTTGGAGCTGTGTTGGCCATGAAAAGTATTTCTTGTCTATGACATAGAAGCAGGAACCTGCTGATGGCATTTTCTCTCCTTTTTACTCAAAATACAAATATGAAGGTAGAGATGGTATAGACATCACCTTGGAACGTGAGTATTTAAGAGTCCTAACAAGACCGTCTGTGGTGGCTCATGCCTGTAATCCCAACACTTTAGGATGCCGAGGCAGTAATATCACTTGAGCCCTGGAGTTTGACACCAGCCTGGGCAACAAGTGAGAACCCCTGTCTCTTAAAAAAAAAAAAAAAAAATCAAAAAATTGTCCAGGCGTGGTGGCTCATGCCTATAATCCCAGCATTTTGGGAGGCCAAGACAGGCAGATCATCTGAGGTCAGGAGTTTGAGACCAGCCTGGGCAACATGGTGAAATCTCGTCTTTACTAAAAACACAAAAATTAGCTGGGCGTGATGACATGCGCCTGTAATCTCAGCTACTCAGAAGGCTGAGGTATAAGAATCGCTTGAACCCAGGAGGTGGAGGTTGCAGTGAGCTAAGATGGTGCCACTGCTCTCTATTCTGGGTGATAGAGTGAGATTCCTTCTCAAAAAAATAAAATAAAATAAAATAAAAATAAAATAATTGGGAGGCTGAGGCAGGAGAATGGTGTCAACCCAGGAGGCAGAGCTTGCAGTGAGCCAAGATCGTGCCACTGTACTCCAGCCTGAGTGACAGAGCAAGACTCCATCTCAGAAAAAAAAAAAAAAAATTAACTGGGTGAATGACACATATCTGTAGTCCAAGCTATATGGTAGGCTGACACAGAAAATCACATAAGCCCAGGAGGTTGAGGCTGCAATGAACCATGTTCATGTCACTGCTCTTCAGCTTGGATGACAAAGAGAGATCCTGTCTAAAAAAAAAAATTAGTCAAGATGAAGATTCATGTTATAAGTGTGGGGATCAAAAATGGCAGGCACCTGGTTCTAGGATGCTTCAGAGCTACAGTACTAGTTCTGCACTGCCCACATGACACCCTGTATGTGAAATAAATAAACACATTATTTGTTTAAGCCATGTTAACTGTTTTTTCTTGTTTGTATACACACAATCTTAATTGACAGAAATGGAAATAATTAAATTAGAGACACAAATATAAGCCAGAATCAAGGGTTTGCAATTCTCAGTGTCACAATGGTGACATTGCAGAATAGGAGGCTCCAGTATCTCCTTCCACCCAAGGATACACCAAGTAAACATCTATTCACAGATCATTTCCCTCTGAGAGAAAGTCAGAAACAAGTTGAGAGACTTCTATGTACTGGACAACAAAGAACATATACACATAGACTGGGAAGTAAAAGCTATGACAACAACCTCACCCAGGCACTACACCATACAATTGAGAAGGAATCCCCAACATCCAGCTTCTCCCTGGGAAAAGGAGGGTTTAGACCACACATTAACACCCTAACCCTAAGGTTCCCCACAGCTATCCACTTAACTTACCAACTCTGGGAGCAGAGAGGACTAAGTATACAGGAGTCTCTCTCTAGACCACAGGAAAAAGTACCAGTAATATATTGGCATACAAGCACTTCCAGAGGTTTTATCCTCTGGGATCAGGGCAGAGAAAGGGATGAAACTCAAAAGTCCAAGTTTCTGCGTAGATGAGACTTAGTATGTTCTGCAAACTGCTGCTCCCAACAGTGGAGCTTCTAACTAGCCTCAACACAATGAAGTCCATATATGACAAGTGCACAGCTAACCTCATATTCAATAGTGGAAAGTTGAAGGATTTTCCTGTAAGGCCATGAAAAACACATGGATACCCACTCTCACTACTTCAATTCAACATAGTATGGGAAGTACTAGCCAGAGCAATGAGATAAGAAAAATAAATGAAAGACATCCAAATAAGAAAACAAGTAAAATTGTCTCTGTTTGGTGATGGCATGATCTTACATACAGAAAACCTTAAACACAATACCAAAAAACTTTTAAAACTGATAAATAAATTCAATAAAGTTGCAGGATACAAAATCAATTAATAGCGTTTCTATATACTAACAAAAAATGGAATGAAAAAGATACTTTAAAACAATCCCATTTACAATAGCATCAAAGAAATAAAGTATTTAGGAGTAAATTTAACCAAAACAGAGAAAAGTCACCAAAAACCATAAAACATTAATTTAAAAAATGAAGAAGACACAAATTAAAAAGAGATACCATATACATGGATTGGAAGAGTTGATATTGTCAAAATGTCCATACTATCTAAAGCAATTTGCAGTTTCATTGAAGTCTCTATTAAAATATCAGTGTTATCTCTCATAGATACAGGAAAAGTCATCCCCCCAAAATTCATATAGAACCACAAAAATACCCAAATAGCCAAGGCAATCATTAGCAGAAAGAACAAAGTTGGAGGCATCACATTACCTGATTTCAAGCTATACTAAAAATTGGTAATAATTAAAACAGCATGATACTGGCATAAAAATGGATACATCAACCAACAGAATACAATAGAGAGCTGGAAAAGAGCCTATGCAACTACAATTGATTTTAGACAAAGGTACCAAGAACATGCAATGGAAAGGAGATAGTCTCTTAAATAAATGGTGAGAACACTGGATATCCATATGCTAAAGAATAAAATTGAACGTTATCTCACACCATATACTCAAGCAACTCAACATGGATTAAAGACTTAAATATAACACCAGAAATGATAAAATACTAGAAGAAAAGATTGAGAAAAAAACTACATGATATTGGTCTGGGCAATAATTGTTTAGATTTTACCCCAAAAGCAGAGGCAGAAAAATCAAAGATAGACAAATGGGATTATGTCAAACTAAAAAGTCTCTGCACAGCAAAGGAAACAACAGAGTGAAGAGACAACTTATGGATTAGGAGAAGTATTTGCAAGCCATATATCTGATAAGGGATTAATATCCAAAATACATAAGAGGGTTGGGCATGGTGCTTCACACTGTAATCCCACCACTTTGGGAGGCCAAGGCAGGTGGATCACTTGAAGTCAGGAGTTCGAGACCAGCCTGGCCAACATGGTGAAACCGCATCTTCACTAAAAATACAAAAATTAGCCAGGTGTGGTGACTCACATCTCTAATCCCAGCTACTTGGGCAGCTGAGGCAGGAGAATCTCTTGAACCCAGTAGGCGGAGGCTGCAGTGAGCCGAGATTGTACCACTGCACTCCAGGCTGGTCAATAGAGTGAGACTCTGTCTCAAAAAAGAAATAAAATAAAATAAACTATATATATATACACACACACACATATACACACACACACACATATACACACACACACATATATACACACACACATATATACACACACACACACACACACACACACATATTAAACTTAAACCGAGATGGGTGGATCATGAGGTCAGGAGATCGAGACCATCCTGGCTAACATGGTGAAACCCCATCTCTACTAAAAAAAATACAAAAATTAGCTGGGCGTGGTGGTGGGCACCTGTAGTCCCAACTACATGGGAGGCTGAGGCAGGAGAATGGCGTGAACCTGGGAGGTGGAGCTTGCAGTGAGTGGAGATCACGCCACTGCACTCCAGCCTGGGTGACAGAGCGAGACTCTGTCTCAAAAAAAAGAAAAAGAGGCGGAGCAAGATGGCCGAATAGGAACAGCTCCAGTCTCCAACTCCCAGCGTGAGTGACTCAGAAAACCGGTGATTTCTGCATTTTCAACTGAGGTACTGGGTTCATCTCACTGGGGAGTGCCGGACGATTGGTGCTGGTCAGCTGCTGCAGCCCGACCAGCGAGAGCTGAAGCAGGGCGAGGCATTGCCTCACCTGGGAAGCGCAAGGGGGAAGGGAATCCCTTTTCCTAGCCAGGGGAACTGAGACACACAACACCCGGAAAATCGGGTAACTCCCACCCCAATACTGCGCTTTAAGCAAACAGGCACACTAGGAGATCATATCCCACACCTGGCCGGGAGGGTCCCACACCCACGGAGCCTCCCTCATTGCTAGCACAGCAGTCTGTGATCTACCGGCAAGGCAGCAGCGAGGCTGGGGGAGGGGCGCCCGCCATTGCTGAGGCTTAAGTAGGTAAACAAAGCTGCTGGGAAGCTCGAACTGGGTGGAGCTCACAGCAGCTCAAGGAAACCTGCCTGTCTCTGTAGACTCCACCTCTGGGGACAGGGCACAGTACACAATAACAAACACAGCAGAAACTTCTGCAGATGCAAATGACTCTGTCTGACACCTTTGAAGAGAGCAGTGGATCTCCCAACATGGAGGTTGAGATCTGAGAAGGGACAGACTCCCTGCTCAAGTGGGTCCCTGACCCCTGAGTAGCCTAACTGGGAGACATCCCCCACTAGGGGCAGTCTGACACTCCACACCTCACAGGGTGGAGTACACCCCTGAGAGGAAGCTTCCAAAGCAAGAATCAGACAGGTACACTCGCTGTTCAGAAAGATTCTATCTTCTGCAAACAGGGTCTGGAGTGGACCTCAAGCAATCTCCAACAGACCTACAGCTGAGGGTCCTGACTGTTAGAAGGAAAACTATCAAACAGGAAGGACACCTACACCAAAACCCCATCAGTACATCACCATCATCAAAGACCAGAGGCAGATAAAACCACAAAGATGGGGAAAAAGCAGGGCAGAAAAGCTGGAAATTCCAAAAATAAGAGCGCATCTCCCCCGGCAAAGGAGCGCAGCTCATCGCCAGCAACGGATCAAAGCTGGACGGAGAATGACTTTGACGAGATGAGAGAAGAAGGCTTCAGTCCATCAAATTTCTCAGAGCTAAAGGAGGAATTACGTACCCAGTGCAAAGAAACTAAAAATCTTGAAAAAAAAGTGGAAGAATTGATGGCTAGAGTAATTAATGCAGAGAAGGTCCTAAACGAAATGAAAGAGATGAAAACCATGACACGAGAAATACGTGACAAATGCACAAGCTTCAGTAACTGACTCGATCAACTGGAAGAAAGAGTATCAGCGATTGAGGATCAAATGAATGAAATGAAGCGAGAAGAGAAAACAAAAGAAAAAAAGAAGAAAAAGAAATGAACAAAGCCTGCAAGAAGTATGGGATTATGTAAAAAGACCAAATCTATGTCTGATTGGGGTGCCTGAAAGTGAGGGGGAAAATGGAACCAAGTTGGAAAACACTCTTCAGGATATCATCCAGGAGAACTTCCCCAACCTAGTAGGGCAGGCCAACATTCAAATCCAGGAAATATAGAGAACGCCACAAAGATACTCCTCGAGAAGAGCAACTCCAAGACACATAATTGCCAGATTCACCAAAGTTGAAATGAAGGAAAAAATCTTAAGGGCAGCCAGAAAGAAAGGTCGGGTTACCCACAAAGGGAAGCCCATCAGACTAACAGCAGATCTCTCGGCAGAAACTCTACAAGCCAGAAGAGAGTGGGGGCCAATATTCAACATTCTTAAAGAAAAGAATTTTCAACCCAGAATTTCATATCCAGCCAAACTAAGTTTCATAAGTGAAGGAGAAATAAAATCCTTTACAGATAAGCAAATACTTAGAGATTTTGTCACCACTAGGCCTGCCTTACAAGAGACCGTGAAGGAAGCACTAAACATGGAAAGGAACAACCGGTACCAGCCATTGCAAAAACATGCCAAAATGTAAAGACCATCGAGGCTAGGAAGAAACTGCATCAACTAACGAGCAAAATAACCAGTTAATATCATAATGGCAGGATCAAGTTCACACATAACAATCTTAACCTTAAATGTAAATGGACTAAATGCTCCAATGCAAAGACACAGACTGGCAAACTGGATAAAGAGTCAAGACCCATCAGTCTGCTGTATTCAGGAGACCCATCTCACACGCAGACACATACATAGGCTCAAAATAAAGGGATGGAGGAAGATTTACCAAGCAAATGGAGAACAAAAAAAAGCAGGGGTTGCAATACTAGTCTCTGATAAAACAGACTTTAAACCATCAAAGATCCAAAGAGACAAAAAAGGCCATTACATAATGGTAAAGGGATCAATTCAACAGGAAGAGCTAACTATCCTAAAGATATATGCACCCAATACAGGAGCACCCAGATTCATAAAGCAAGTCCTTAGAGACTTACAAAGAGACTTAGATTCCCATACAATAATAATGGGAGACTTCAACACTCCACTGTCAACATTAGACAGATCAACGAGACAGAAAGTTAACAAGGATATCCAGGAATTGAACTCATCTCTGCAGCAAGCAGACCTAATAGACATCTATAGAACTCTCCACCCCAAATCAACAGAATATACATTCTTCTCAGCACCACATCGTACTTACTCCAAAATCGACCACGTAATTGG
Organism: Macaca mulatta; assembly: GCF_049350105.2. Taxonomy (NCBI): domain Eukaryota; kingdom Metazoa; phylum Chordata; class Mammalia; order Primates; family Cercopithecidae; genus Macaca; species Macaca mulatta. The sequence continues at coordinate 106,805,997 of NC_133414.1, read as the reverse complement.
AAGTAAAGCACTCCTCAGCAAATGTACAAGAACAGAAATTATAACAAACTGTCTCTCAGACCACAGTGCAATCAAACTAGAACTCAGGACTAAGAAACTCAATCAAAACCGCTCAACTACATGGAAACTGAACAACCTGCTCCTGAATGACTACTGGGTACATAACGAAATGAAGGCAGAAATTAACATGTTCTTTGAAACCAATGAGAACAAAGATACAACATACCAGAATCTCTGGGACACATTTAAAGCAGTGTGTAGAGGGAAATTTATAGCACTAAATGCCCACAAGAGAAAGCAGGAAAGATCTAAAATTGACACTCTAACATCGCAATTAAAAGAACTAGAGAAGCAAGAGCAAACACATTCAAAAGCTAGCAGAAGGGAAGAAATAACTAAGATCAGAGCAGAACTGAAGGAGATAGAGACACAAAAACCCTCCAAAAAATCAATGAATCAGGAGTTGGTTTTTTGAAAAGATCAACAAAATTGACAGACCACTAGCAAGACTAATAAAGAAGAAAAGAGAGAAGAATCAAATCGATGCAAATAAAAATGATAAAGGGGATATCACCACCGACCCCACAGAAATACAAACTACCATCAGAGAATACTATAAACACCTCTACGCAAATAAACTGGAAAATCTATAAGAAATGGATAATTTCCTGGACACTTACACTCTTCCAAGACTAAACCAGGAAGAAGTTGAATCCCTGAATAGACCAATAGCAGGCTCTGAAATTGAGGCAATAATTAATAGCCTACCAACCAAAAAAAGTCCAGGACCAGATGGATTCACAGCTGAATTCTACCAGAGGTACAAGGAGGAGTTGGTACCATTCCTTCTGAAACTATTCCAATCAATAGAAAAAGAGAGAATCCTCCCTAACTCATTTTATGAGGCCAACATCATCCTGATACCAAAGCCTGGCAGAGACACAACAAAAAAAGAGAATTTCAGACCAATATCCCTGATGAACATCGATGCAAAAATCCTCAATAAAATACTGGCAAACCGGATTCAGCAACACATCAAAAAGCTTATCCACCATGATCAAGTGGGCTTCATCCCTGGGATGCAAGGCTGGTTCAACATTCACAAATCAATAAACATAATCCAGCATATAAACAGAACCAAAGACAAGAACCACATGATTATCTCAATTGATGCAGAAAAGGCTTTTGACAAAATTCAACAGCCCTTCATGCTAAAAACGCTCAATAAAATTGGTATTGATGGAACGTATCTCAAAATAATAAGAGCTATTTATGACAAACCCACAGCCAATATAATACTGAATGGGCAAAAACTGGAAAAATTCCCTTTGAAAACTGGCACAAGACAGGGATGCCCTCTCTCACCACTCCTATTCAACATAGTGTTGGAAGTTCTGGCTAGGGCAATCAGGCAAGAGAAAGAAATCAAGGGTATTCAGTTAGGAAAAGAAGAAGTCAAATTGTCCCTGTTTGCAGATGACATGATTGTATATTTAGAAAACCCCATTGTCTCAGCCCAAAATCTCCTTAAGCTGATAAGCAACTTCAGCAAAGTCTCAGGATACAAAATTAATGTGCAAAAGTCACAAGCATTCTTATACACCAGTAACAGACAAACAGAGAGCCAAATCAGGAATGAACTTCCATTCACAATTGCTTCAAAGCGAATCAAATACCTAGGAATCCAACTTACAAGGGATGTAAAGGACCTCTTCCAGGAGAACTACAAACCACTGCTCAGTGAAATAAAAGAGGACACAAACAAATGGAAGAACATACCATGCTCATGGATAGGAAGAATCAATATCGTGAAAATGGCCATACTGCCCAAGGTAATTTATAGATTCAATGCCATCCCCATCAAGCTACCAATGAGTTTCTTCACAGAATTGGAAAAAACTGCTTTAAAATTCATATGGAACCAAAAAAGAGCCCGCATCTCCAAGACAATCCTAAGTCAAAAGAACAAAGCTGGAGGCATCACGCTACCTGACTTCAAACTATACTACAAGGCTACAGTAACCAAAACAGCATGGTACTGGTACCAAAACAGAGATATAGACCAATGGAACAGAACAGAGTCCTCAGAAATAATACCACACATCTACAGCCATCTGATCTTTGACAAACCTGAGAGAAACAAGATATGGGGAAAGGATTCCCTATTTAATAAATGGTGCTGGGAAAATTGGCTAGCCATAAGTAGAAAGCTGAAACTGGATCCATTCCTTACTCCTTATACGAAAATTAATTCAAGATGGATTAGAGACTTAAATGTTATACCTAATACCATAAAAATCCTAGAAGAAAACCTAGGTAGTACCATTCAGGACATAGGCATGGGCAAAGACTTCATGTCTAAAACACCAAAAGCAACGGCAGCAAAAGCCAAAATTGACAAATGGGATCTCATTAAACTAAAGAGCTTCTGCACAGCAAAAGAAACTACCATCAGAGTGAACAGGCAACCTACAGAATGGGAGAAAATGTTTGCAATCTACTCATCTGACAAAGGGCTAATATCCAGAACCTACAAAGAACTCAAACAAATTTACAAGAAAAAAACAAACAACCCCATCAAAAAGTGGGCAAAGGATATGAACAGACATTTCTCAAAAGAAGACATTCGCACAGCCAACAGACACATGAAAAAATGCTCATCATCACTGGCCATCAGAGAAATGCAAATCAAAACCACAATGAGATACCATCTCACACCAGTTAGAATGGCAATCATTAAAAAGTCAGGAAACAACAGGTGCTGGAGAGGATGTGGAGAAATAGGAACACTTTTACACTGTTGGTGGGATTGTAAACTAGTTCAACCATTATGGAAAACAGTATGGCGATTCCTCAAGGATCTAGAACTAGATGTACCATATGACCCAGCCATCCCATTACTGGGTATATACCCAAAGGATTATAAATTATGCTGCTATAAAGACACATGCACTCGTATGTTTATTGCAGCACTATTCACAATAGCAAAGACTTGGAATCAACCCAAATGTCCATCAGTGACAGATTGGATTAAGAAAATGTGGCACATATACACCATGGAATACTATGCAGCCATCAAAAAGGATGAGTTTGTGTCCTTTGTAGGGACATGGATGCAGCTGGAAATCATCATTCTTAGCAAACTATCACAAGAACAGAAAACCAAACACTGCATGTTCTCACTCATAGGTGGGAACTGAACAATGAGATCACTTGGACTCAGGAAGGGGAACATCACACACAGGGGCCTGTCATGGGGAGGGGGGAGGGGGGAGGGATTGCATTGGGAGTTATACCTGACGTAAATGACAAGTTGATGGGTGCAGCACACCAACATGGCACAAGTATACATATGTAACAAACCTGCACGTTATGCACATGTACCCTACAACTTAAAGTATAATAATAATAAATAAATTTAAAAATAAAATAAAATAAAATAAAATAAATTCACTCTCTCAAGTGCAGTTAAAAAAAAAGAACTGGATATCAGATTGTACCTGAGAATCACACACACACACACACACACACACACACACACACACACACACACTCACCAAGGCTTCCCAAAGTACCTTTCACCCTCTAGGCTACAACAACAGCTTTTCTGAAACTTTAGAGCCCTGTAATGTTTAAAGGAGTCTGGCATAGAAGCTGCTAACTCAGCAGGTTTCCTGTTGTTCAATGTTCCAACTTTATTCAGAACCCTTTCATTTCATGTCACTCTTATTTAGGACCTATCGATGTGAATTTGGGCACCCTTTCCATTTATGTTCACTAGTCACTTGGTTACAGCAATTTCACTTTAGAGATTCCTGCACCAAAAAAAAAAAAAAAGCCTTTTTAATAATTTATTTACCTGTAAAATGACAGATTTGGCCTCACTTATGGTCAAATTTAAAACTTTATTAAAACATACTTATCTTGATGACTATACTGAATAATATCCCAGTATCCACAAGAATAGTTTTGCCCAAATGAATTAAATTTGGAAGATGACTGGAAATGATAAACATTATTTCCAAAGGAAGGACATTCATTTTTTACAAATTGATAAAAGAAATAAAAAGATTCCATTTATCAATTTACTTTTTGGTTAGCTTTACTGGGATTTAGATTTGAAATTAAAAGTTAACATTTTACTTATTTAATCTGTTATACTTAATGCTCATTTATATTAGTTTTTCTTCTCATATCATATGGATGTGCCTGCTTTTCACATTTGTTCCCTCAAACACGTGCATTCACCCACAATCTCCCTAACTTTATTCCTATTGGTTCAGCACATTATACTTCAGCTATTCATTATATATAAGACATTTCTAGGTCCCCAACTTATCTCTTCCTATCTCTGTGTTTACTGTCCAGAGGCTTTGCAGACAGATATGATTCTGCTCTAAAACTTGAATTACTAGCATTTCAAAAAAGTCTTCTTTTTCTTTCCAAAATAAAAGATACCTTGGGTTAAAAGAGTTTAAATAAAGGCAGTGGATGTGAATTACCACGTGTGAAATGACATTGTATAGCTAGACTGTAATGCTCAACTCATATTTAAGGTAAAAGTAATGTGTTTATTTCATGCATACTGAGTTTTTTTTTTTTTTTGGACACATGAGAAATTTCTAAGATATTGTTTAAAATTTCTAAATTTTCTTTATGTCTTAACAAACGCAGATCTTTTAAATATTTATTTTTCAATAATATTTTCAAACTATTTTTAAATCTTTAGCCTCACCCTGTGATCCCACTTTCATCCTGGGCTGTGCTCCCTGCAATGTGATCTGCTCCGTTGTTTTCCAGAAACGATTTGATTATAAAGATGAGAATTTTCTCACCCTGATGAAAAGATTCAATGAAAACTTCAGGATTCTGACCTCCCCGTGGATCCAGGTAAGGCCAAGATTTTATCTTCCTGGGAAACCATTTTTGCTCTTTTTTCTGGTAAGTCCAAAATTCTATATGGACCAAGCCATGAAGTGCATGTTTGAACACCACAGTCCTGCTCAAAAATTTATGAAGTGAACATCTGGGAAAGATGACCAAGTCTTTTATTTTACACACAGAAAATGAATGCCCAAATACAGGGGTGGCTTTCAAGCCCAATGACTTCCTGACCAGTGGTTTATCCACTAAATTCCAAAGACTGTTTCAATAAAGTACTTTGGTGACCACCCAAAAGCACGTCCATACCACTCCATGGACATCCGGGCCCTTTCCGAAGGTTTCCATTACTCAATAGGCTTATCCTCCAATCAACGCTTACTGACCTTTTTCTAACATTACTTGGCAGAAATATTCTAATTTAGGGAAAGACTATCTCCATCAAGGAGGGAGAATATTTGTGACCATAGAAGGTGCCAGGAAACACTGAGTAGGGCAGGTGTGTTTGATGCTGTAGCTGAGATCCTGGCTGATGAGGCAGCTAGGTTAGGAATGACAAAAATGGTTGGTTTCATGGTGTATGAACCATAAACAAACATTCAAATTTTACCCTGTGCTGAGTTGGCATGTCCTACACTCTGCCTAAATAATGATTGTGTGATCTTAGAGAAATCACTTAACTGCTCAGGTGCACAGCTGGGTTTTAAGGTATCTCTGGGTTGCTTGCACTTCTAAAATACTGATTCCATTTTTGAAGCTACTTGACAGAAATAAAAACAGTGAGTTCTAGCTTCGTGCTTTCTATCAGGTTGCCCAAATCCCCTTAACCTCTAGCGTCATCAACTAAATATAAATCATAGTAATTCATGCTATCTTATATCTCAAGGTAGTAGGGAAGACGGTTTAAACATAAGAAAATTGATATTAAAATGCTTTTATACAATAAAAATGATGTATGGGTGAAGAAAATAATTATCATCTTTGATTTCCTGTTCAAAATTTTATCCATCCAATCTTTAGGTACAGAAAATTGCTACACGTGCACAATAAAAATTTCCCCATCAAAATGAACATGATATTTTATTTGTATTTATAGCTATAATTTCAATCAGGGCTTGGTGTAAGATACATATGTCTTATGACGTGTTTATATTTAATATTCTTTTCTCTTTTAGGTCTGCAATAATTTCCCTCTACTCATTGATTGTTTCCCAGGAACTCACAACAAATTGCTTAAAAATGTTGCTCTTACAAAAAGTTACATTAGGGAGAAAGTAAAAGAACACCAAGCATCACTGGACATTAACAATCCTCGGGACTTTATTGATTGCTTCCTGATCAAAATGGAGCAGGTAAGATACTAGCAACAGATCAGTAATTTGATTTCTTGTCCATTTTGTGATTCATCGAATCCTTCTGTAATTTACTAAGGATGTTTAAATGATCAGGCCAGTAATGCTTGACAAACATCGTAATTACTTATTGTATTTATGGGCCTGCACTAAACGTCATGGAAAATATAAAATTGTCCAATGGCTAGAATGCATAGACCCTCTTTTTGAAACAAAAATAATCTATGTGAGTAGAATAATATAGACATGCAGTCAAATGGAAACAATTACCAATAAGTAGAAAATATAAAATATCCTACCATAAACTGAAGATGGATATCAGTATTGCACGCAGATTATGTGACAATGGAAAAGAATGACATCATAAATGGGCTTCCTGCATGCCCTGCATATTGAAATAGTGCTTAAAATATTTGCGGTATGGAACAGAAGAAAGGTGTAAGTCGGACTGAATGATTTGTGGAGAGGTGTGTGGTGGGAGAGAGTTGGTGGATGGAAGAGAGAAGGTTTAATTTAGTGTAACCTAAAATGAATTTGCACAAAGGAGTTGGAGGTTGATGTTTATTAGGTAACCTGTGAGCGTGAATCCTGTTTTCATTGCACTATTTATTTAAAAAGCATTTTTTTTCCTATTGAATTGTCTTGACAACCTCATTATAAACGAATTGAGTATAAATACGAGGATTTGTTTGTGGGCTCTCAATTCTACTTCATTGATCTATCTGTCCTTATGCCAGTAGTACCTCATTTTGAAGTCTTAATTACTGTAGCTTTGTATCAAGTTTTCAATTCAAAAAGTGTGAGTCCTCAAAGCTTTTTTCAAGACTATTTGGGCTTTTAGGGGTTCATTCAGTCTCAACATAAATTTAAGAATAAACTTGTCAATTTCTGCAAACAAGCCCATAGGGGTTTTAACAGATCATTAAATCTAGAGATTAATTCAGAAAATTATGATATTTCAAATATTGAGATGAAATTCATATACCATATATCACCCAATTTAAAGTGTACACTTTAATGGTATTTAGTTTAATTACAATATTGTGCAACTGAGTTATGAGGCGGGAATCAACTCCAGAGGTGGGACTTGGACACGGGACGAGATTGATGACTAGTTAAAACAGGGCCAGGACAAAAGCAGCTTTCAATCAGTCCCACTCACCAGTGTACCGTGTCAATTTACTATTCCCATGGCAACACCCAGGAGTTACCTCCCCTTTCCGTGGCACCCAATGATCCAAAAGATAGGACCCATTCCCTGCACAAACTGTCCCTTAATATGCATGCAATTAAAAGTGGGTATAAAAATGACTGCAAAACTGCCCTGAGCTGCTACTCTCTGCCTATACCATAGCCCTGATCTGCAGGAGACCTCACAGAGCTGTACCACTGCCTGTTCAACAAAGCTGTTTTCTTCTACCTCTGAGTTGCCCTTGAATTCTTTTCTGGGAAAAGCCAAGAACCATCCCAGACTAAGCTCTACATTGGGACTCGCCTGCCCTGCCCCATCTCTCTCTACTTTCAAAACTTTTTTATCACTCCACAGAAACATACTATATCATAAACTAGTTACACCTCATTCCCCACTCCATCATTGTAGTAAACATTAATCAACTATCTTTATGGATTTTCCTATAATGAATATAGCATATAAAAGGACCCATGGCATATGTGATCTTTTTTCCTGACTTCTTTCACATAGCATAATGATATGGAGGATCAACTAACTTTTAGCATGTGATAGTACTTTGTTGCTTTTTGTGGTTGAATAATATTCCATTTTCATGTACACATACAACAATTTGCTTATCATTCATCTGCTGATGATCATTTGTGTTATTCTCACCTTTTGGCTCTTACAATGTTGCTATGAACATTTGTAGGCAAGTTTCTTCGTGAACATATTTTCAGTTTTCCAGGGTATAGTCCTAGGTGTGTTATTTCTGGGTCATATGGTGATTTTATGTTTAACTTTTTGAGAAACAACTAAACATTTCTACAGTAAATGCACCATTTTAAAGTCCCACTAGCAATGTTTGAGGGTTCCTTTTTTCCACATTATAGCTAATATTTGTAATTTTCTGTTTTTCATGTCAGCGCAAAATGGTATTTCATTGTGGTTTTGACTTGACCAATGATATTAATCAGCTGTTTACCATTTTTACATGTTCTTTGGAGAAATGTTATTCAAGGCCCTTGCATTTTATTTTATTTTATTTTATTTTAATTTTATTTTTGAGACAGGGCCTGTCTGTGTTGCTCAGGTTGGAGTACAGTGCTGTTATCTTGGCTCACGGCAACTTCTGACCCTTGGGCTCAAGTGATACTCCTACCTCAGCTTCCCAAGTAGCTAGGAGCATAGGCATGAGTCCGAACACCCAGCTAATTTTTGTATTTTTTTGTACAAATATAGTTTCATCATGTTTCCCAGGCTGGTCTCAAACTCCTGAGCTCACGCAGTCCACCCACCTCAGCCCTCCCAAAGCACTGGGATTGCAGGTGTGAGCCACCACACCTGGCCCTTTGCTCATTTCTATATTGGGTTGCTCATCATTTGTTGTTGAACTGTAGGTAATTGTTTATGGATTCTGGGCATTAAACCCTTACTAAATATGTATCAAATACAAATATTTCTCCCATTCTGTAGGTTGTCATTTCGCATTCTTAATTTTGTCCTTTGATGAACAAACATTTTAAATTTGGTGAAGCCCAGTTTGTCTCTCTTATTTTAGTTGCTTTGGTGTCAAATCTATGCATCCACTTCCAATTCTGAAGGTATTAAGATTTAACCCGATGTTTTATTCTAAGAATTATATAGTTATAGTTCACATTTGAGTTTTTTGTTCACTTTCAGTTATATTTTGCATAAGAGTGAGATAGGGGTTCAACTTCATTCTTTTGTATGTGGTTACCCAGTTGTCCCAGCACTGTTTGTTGAAGAAACTCTTCCTTTATTTATTTTTTAAACTCTTCCTTTAGATTAAATGATCTTGGCACATTTGTTGAACATGAACTGGGCATAGATGATTAGGTTTACATTTGGATTTCAATTTTATTCCATTGGTCTTTATTTCTTTCCTTTTGCCAGTACCATGCTGTTTTGACTACTATAGTTTTGTTTTGAAGTTTGGAAATCTGGAAATTGAGTCCTCTCCCTGTAGTTGCATATAAATTCAGGACTGGCTTTTCCTTTTTTGCACAAATAAAAAATTTTAAAAAGGACATTGGAATTGTGACAGTGATTACATTCAATCTTTAGATTACTTTTGGAAGCATTGCCATCTTAACAATTTTAAGTCTTTCAATCCTTTAACATGATGTGGTTTGCCATTTATTTAGGTACTCCTTATTTTTCTAAGCAACATTTGATAGTTTTCAGTCTTTTATCTTCTTGACTATAGATTCTCAGGGCTTTTGGCCTTTTGGATGCTATTGCAAATGTAATTATTTCCTTGATTTTATTTTCATATTGTTCATTGCTGATATAAACAGACACAACTGATATCTGGACCGTTCTTACACCCTAAAATTAAGCTGAAAATATTTATCAGCTCTAGTTGTTTTTGTGGGTTGCATGGACTTTTCTTTATATAGAATTGTGTTATCTTAAAATAGAAAGAGTTTTACATCTTGCTTTCTTACCTAAATGCCTTTTATTTCTCTTTCTTATCTAATTGTTTTGGCTAGGACCTTAAGTGTTATGCTGAATAGTAGTAGAAAAATTGGGTATACTTGGATCTTTTCCACCTGATTTTGGGGCATAAGCTTTTAGATTTTCATAATTTGATATAAAATATCTTTGGAATTTTTATAAATATATTTTATTATAAGGAATTTCCCTTCTCTTCATATTTTTGAGTCATTTTATCAGGAAGAGTGTTGAATTTTGTCTTATGCTTTCTCAGCTTCTATTGAGATGGTCATTTTGTTAGATTTTTCCTTTCTTTCTAATAAGGTGATGTATTATATTGATTGATTTTCTTATTGAAGCACTCTTGCACTCCCCATATAGATCCCATTTAGTTATGACATATAATCCTTAATTTTTTGAAAAAAATCCATAATGTACAAGTTGCTATATTATTTCTGTTTCTTGTCTAATTGTTTTGGCTAGGACCTTAAGAAAGATGCTGAATAGCAGTAGTAAAAGTGTATATACTTTGGGTTTTTTCCCCCCTGATTTTAGGGCATAACCTATTAGATTTTCACAATTTGATATAAAATGTCTTTGGAATTTTTATAAATACATTTTATTATGATAAGGAATGTTCCCTTCTATTCATATTTTTTAGTGATTTTTAAAATTATACTTTAGGTTCTAGGATACATGTGCAGAATGTGCAGGTTTTTTACGTAGGTATACACGCGCCAAGGTGGCTTGCTGCATCCATCAACCCGTCATCTAGGTTTTAAGCCCCACATTAATCAGGTATTTGTCCCAGTGCTCTCCCTCCCCTTGCTCTCCACTCCCTGACAAGCCCTGGTGTGTGATGTTTCCCTCCCTGTGTCCATGTGTTCTCACTGTTCAACTCCCACTTTTGAGTGAGAACATGCAGTGCTTGGTTTTCTGTTCCTGTGTTAGTTTGCTGAGAATGATGGTTTCCAGTTTCATCCATGTCCCTGAAAAGGACATGAATTCATTCTTTTTTATGGCTGTATAGTATTTCATGGTGTATATGTGCCATATTTTCTTTATCTAGTCTATCATTGATGGGCATTTGGGTTGCTTCCAAGTCTTTGCTATTGTAAATAGTGCTGCAATAAATGCACATGTACATCTGCCTTTATAGTAGAATGATTTATAATCCTTTGAGTACATACCCAGTATTGGGATTGCTGGGTCAAATGGTATTTCTGGTTTTAGATTCTTGAGGAATCACCACACTGTCTTCCACAATGGTTGAACTAATTTACATGCCCACCAACAGTGTAAAAGCATTCCTATTTCTCTGCATCCTTGACAGCATCTGTTGTTTTCTGACTTTTTAATGATCGCCATTCTTAACTGGGTTGAGATGGCATCTCATTGTTAATTTTATGTTTGGATATTGTAAATGGGATTACTTTTTAAAATTATTTTTTAAATTTTTCACTGTAGGAATATAGAAATACTAGCGATTTTTGTATGTTATTTTGTATTTTCCAACTTTACTGAATTTGTTTATTTTTCATAGTTTTTTAGTGGAGTCTTTAGGTTTTTTAAAACATAAGATTATATTATCTGGAAACGAGGATAATTTGACTTCTTTCATTCTAATTGGGATCCCCTTTATATCTTTCTCTGATTGCTCTAGCTAGGTATTCCAATACAATCTTGAATAACAGTGGTGAAAGTAAGCATCCTCGTTGTTTTCCAGACCTTAGAGGAAAGGCTTTCCATTTTTCCCCATTTAGTGTGTTACTAGCTGTGTGTCTTTCGTAGATGGCTTTTATTATGGTGAGGTATGTTCCTTCTATACCTTGTTTTTTTAGGGCTTTTACCATGAACGGATGTTGAATTTTATCAAATAATTTTTCAGTTATCGATTGAAATCACCATATGCTTTTGTTCTTTATTCTGTTGATATGATGTACCACATCTATTAATTGGCATATGTTAAAGCACTATTGCATACAGGGATAAACCCCACCTGGTTGTGATGAATGAGCTATTTAACGTATTCATTAATTTGGTTTGCAGCTATTTTCTTGAGGATTTTTGCATCAATATGCCTCAGAGACATTGGCCTATAACTTTTTTTTAATGTGTCTTTGGTTTTCTTATCAGAGTAATACTGGCCTTATAGAATTAGTTTGGAAGTATTCCCTCCTTCACTATTTTGTGGAATAGTTTGAGTAGGATTGGCATTAGTTCTTCTTTAAATGTTTGCTAGAATTCATCATTGAAGTAATTGAGTCTTGAGCTTTTCTCTACTAGGATGCTTTCTCTTGAGTTCAATCTGATTACTTGTTATAATTTTGTTCAGGTTTTGGATTGCTTCATGGTTCAATTTCAGTAGGTTGTATGTATCTAGGAATTTGTTCATTATTTCTAAGTTTTCTAATTTATTGGTATATAGTTGCTCATGGTAGCCACCAATGATCCTTTGAATACCTGTAATATCTGTTGTAATGTCTTCTTTTTCATCTCTGACTTATTTGGATCATCTCACCTTTTTCCTTACTCTGGCCAAAAGTTTGTCAGCTTTCTTTAACTCTTCTAAAGAACAACTTTTTGCTTTATTGATATTTTGTATTGTTTTCTTTATTTCAATTTCCTTTATTTCTGCTCTGAGCTTTATTATTTCTTTTCTTCTACTAATTTTGGGTTTGGTTTGCTCCAGCTTTCGTAGTTTTTTAAGGTATATTGTTAGTTTGTTTAGTTGATGTTTTTCTTCTATTTTGATAGTTGACACTTACAGCTATTAACTTTATTCTTAGTACCACTTTTGCTGAATCCCATAGGTTTTCATATGCTGTGTTTTCTCATCATTTGCTTCAAGAAATTTTTCAATTTTCTTCTTAATTTCTTCATTCTCCCACTGTTCATTCAGGAGCATATTGTTTAATTTTCATGTATTTGAACTTATACAAAATTGATTCAAGATGGATTAAAGACTTAAATGTGAGGTTCAAAACTATAAAAACCCTAGCAGAAAATCTAGGCAATACAATTCAAGATGTCCTTGGGAGTTTTATTATTAAATACCTGGAAGTAGTCTTCATTGGGTTTAATCTGCTTGGTGTTCTATCAGCTTCTTGTACTTAGATAGTGATACCCTTCTCTAGTTTTGGAAAGTTCTCTGTTATTTTCCCTTAAATAAATGTTCTACTCCTTTCTCTTTCTGTACTTCCTCTTTAAGGCCAATAACTCTTAGATTTGCATTTTGAGCCTATTTTCTCAATCCTGTAGGTGTATTTCATTGTTTTTTATTCTTTTTTCTTTTGTCGCTTCTAACTGTATTTTCAAATAGCTTGCGTTAAAGCTCACTAATTCTTTCTTCTGCTGGATCAATTCTACTATTCTATTATTCTACTAAAGACTCTAATGTATTCTTCAGTATGCCAATTGTATGTTTCAGCTCCTCAATCTCTGCTTAACTCTTGTAAATTATTTCATTCTCTTTGTTACGTTTATCTGATAGAATTGTGAATTTCTTCTCTGTGTTATTTTAAATATTTTTAGCTTTCCTCAAAACAACTATCTTATATTCTCTGGCTGAAAAATTACATATCTCTGTTTCTCCAGGATTGGTCCCTGGTGCCTTACTTAGTTCATGTGGTGAGGTCATGTTTTCCTGGATTTTCTTTATACTTATAGATGTTCATCTGGGGCTGGGCATTCTAGAGTTAGGTATTTTTGTTTCTTTGTAGTCTGGGATTTTTTTTTTGTACCCATCCTTCTTGTTAGGCTTTCCAGATATTAAAAAGGACTTAACCTATTTTTGACTTGCCCCTAGAATACTGCACTGGCAGTGAACTGCCCTTTTTTAAATAAATGGGAAATGAGTTAAGTGTTGTGATCTAAGCTTTATCTACTTTAGGGGCACTCCAAGCCCAATAATGCAGTGGTTCTTGAAGACTTGTAGAGATACTGCCTTGATGGTCTTGGACAGGATCCAAGAGAATTCTGTGGATTACCAGACAGAAACTCTTGTTCTCTTCCCTTAGCTTCTCCCAAATAAACAAAGTCTCTCTCTCTGTTCTGAGCCAACTGAAACTGGGGATAGAATGACACAAGCACTCATGTATCTGCCACCACTGTGCCTGCGCTGAGCCAGACTTAAAACCAGCAGAACACTGGGCCTTGCCCAAAGCCTGCTGCAACCACTCCCTGGCTACTGCCTATGTTTCCAAGCATCTGGGGCTCTACAATCAGCTGGTGGTGAATCCAGCCAGGCCTGTGTCCTTCCCTTCAGTGCAGCAAATTCCTCCAGTACCCAGGCATGTCCAGAGGTACCACCTAGAAGCCAGGGGCGAGTCAAAAACCTTAGAAATCTATTTGGTGTTATGTTGTACTGCAGCTGATCTGGCACTTAAACCACAAAATGCAGTCCTTCTCACTCTTCCCTTTCCTTTCCAAAGGGAGTGGAGTCTCAAGCTTTGAGCAGTGCTATCAAAGGCCCATTGAGAATACTAGACCCTGCACAAGAGCCAAGTCCTGGTTTTGGAGACTCCAGGAGTGCACTTGGTGCTCTACCCACCTGTGATCAAGCTGGTACCTAGTTGCAAGACAAAGTCGCCTTTATATTTTACTCTGATATCTCAAGTAGAAGGAGTCTTTCCTGATGGCCAGCTAGCTGGGAATGTGTTGAGTCTTACCTGAAGCCAGCAAGTCTCAGAGTCTAACCGAAAGTCCTCAACATAGTACCCGGGTATTGCTGCTAGCTATTCAAGCCCCCATTCCTCAAGCAGAAGAAAGGAGTTTCTTTTGGAAGTGAAAACTGTGCAGCTTGGGATTGGGAGAGGGGGGATGTCAGCGCCCCCTTACCCATCTTCAGCTGGTGTTTCAGTAAGTTGCATCTCCCACCACCGCTCTACTGTCTCTGGGCCCAGTTCAGAACTAGGACTCACATAAAAGTTATAATCCTTGTAGCCAAGTCTGTCTTTCAAGTTCATTTACAGTCCCAGAGCCCTATAGTCCACAGTGATGAGGCTTGTAGAAACTTGGTTCCAACCACTGGTATCAGAGATTCATCTCAGGCCAGGGCTGGTTTAAATGCTCCCTCTGTGAGTGGGCATCAGCTGAATTTGGGCCTGTTTTCCCTCCTGCCATAACAGAACATCACTAATTTTATGCTCTATAATTACTGTGTTCTCCCTCCTTCAGTACTCAGAAACACTCTCTGAACCATGCCACTGCTGCCAGGGGAAAAGAGGATGTCAGTAATTCAATAGTATTTTTTCTATCTCTTCAGTTCCTCTTTCAGTGATACACATTTAAATCTAGGTACTGTGCATGCTCATCTGATTTTGGTTCTTATGAAGGTACACTTTGTGTAGATAGCTGTTAAGTTGATGTCCTTGCATGGGGAATAATCAGTGAAGCATTCTATTCTGTCATCTTGCTCCACTCTCTCATTTGTATATCTTCCTTTGAGAAATTTCTGTTCAGGTTGTTTGCCCACTTTTTACTGGGAATATTTCGATTTTTTTTTCTTGCTGTTATGAGTTTCTTGTAGATTCTGGAAAATAGTCCTTTGTTGAAAGTATATTTTGCAAATATTTTCTCCCATTCTATAGGTTGTATGTTTACTCTGCTTGTTGTTTCTTTAACTATACAGAAGCTCTTTCATTTAATTAGGTCCCATTGTCAATTGTTTTTATTGAAATTGCTTTTAAACACTGAGTCATAAATCCTTAGCCTACACCAATGCTCAAAAGAGGTTTTTTCTAGGTTTTTGTCTAGAATTTTTATGATTTCAAGTCTCATATTTAAGTCTTTAGTCCATCTTGAGTTAATTTTTGTATATGGTGAGATATAGGAATCATATTTCATTCTTCTACATGTTCCCCTGGGTAATATAAGCCAAACACAAATCCCACAGCTACTAGTCTATGTGGCTCTCTCCTGCAAGAACCACCTCCTAGCCGGAAGCCAATAGGCACAGCCTATTACAACATCTGCTGGCAAAATAACACAACATTTGGGAAGGAGAAAACTTTTGTCTTATCTCAGCTAACACCATACCCACATCACCCCAGCTAATTAGAAGGTCTTGAGTGTGTTCACAAACCCAGTACATTGCTAGTACAGTTGGCATTTGAGGAAATCACCACACTAAGCCTATTTATAACCAAGTAAATCTTACAGAGTCTATATCACTCTCTTGCCACCCCCATCAGAGGTTGTGCTTGCATTTGCTGCTGGGAGACCAGAGGACAGTTAGGCCCACTCAACATTGCCCTCCTTTGTAGCAAAGAGTGGAACCCAAACACTGTACATCTCTCAGACCTTCCCACAGCCCGAGGCATCAGAGATTTCCAGTTGGCTGACAAAGATGTCAATCATCAATAATCCTCAGAAGGAAGAGCCAATATTACAGGTGAATAATCATAGGCCAAATGGACTGTTAAAGAGAGAGCAATGAAGCTTATTCGTCAATTCATAAGAAGAATCTACAACTCACAAACGCGCGCACGCACACACACACACACACACACACACGCACACACACAAATAAAGTAAAAAGAAGCTGGCAGGGATAAAACCCTGAGAAACTTAGTAATCCATGGAAAGGACAGGTAGGAGTGTTCTTAGCCTCTCTACCCAATTTGGCAAGCTACTGGGATCTGAAGTCAAGGTGACCTTCTTTATCTTCATGAGCACAAGTACTGGAGTGGGCTGTGGTTTTGAGACTTCTCAAGAACATTACCTTGTTCACACAAGTTCCCTTTCCTTTTCCCTTGGATCTGAGCTCTTTTTAACTGTTTTGGTAGAATTCACTAGTGAAGTAATCTTGAGCTGGAACTTTGTTTTTGGTGGGGGGTAGTTCTTGATTACTAATTCAAATACTTTACTTATTGTAGGTGTATTCACACTTTCAGTCTATGAGAACTTTATTCGATTAGTCCCTTAGCCTTGGCATTTGCATTACCCCTACTCTTCTTTATCCAATATAGGCAGTTAATGCCTCACATTTTTGTATTAATAATTGTCATTTCTCTTCACTTTGTATTTTCCTATTTATTCCTGAACTTATTCCTTAGAATAAGTTGCCTGTTGCCTCCCATCTGGATTACAAGTTTGTTAGACCTGTCTTGTCTTTGTGAACTCATTATCCTTCACTATATTTCATTCTTGGTTTTGTTGACATATTTGTTTTACACATTTCAGCTTTGTAATGAATACATAGGTGATACTGAGTGTTTGTAAATTTTCAACAGAAGAAAATTGCAAACTCTTGATTCAAGAGTGTAATACTTTTCATGATATGGCCCTAATTTACCTATATTTACAAACTAAAACTGTGTTCACTTACAAATAATTTTAAAAATCATAAAAATGAATGTGTTAGGCTGTTATTGAATTGCTACAAAGAAATATCTGAGGTCAGACAACTTGTAAGAAAATGAGGCCCAATTGGCTCACAGTTTTGCAGGCTGTACAAGCATGATGCTGGCATCTGCTCAGCTTCTGCAGAGTCCTCAGGGAGTATTTGCTCATAGCAGAAGGCAAAGCAGGAACAGACACATCATATGGCAAAAGGAGAAGCAAGTTGGAGAAACAGTTTTAATCAACCAGATCTTATGTGAACTCACTTATTATCAGGATAGCATCAAGGGAAATAGCGTTCATGAGAAACCTACCCCCATGATCCAATCACCTCTCACCAGGTCCCACCTACAACACTGGGGATTAAGTTTCAACAAAAGATTTGAGAGAGATAAATATTTATTATCCAAACTATATCAAGAGCTTAATCAAATAGTTGGCTTATATATCTCAAATACAATAAGTCTTATGGTGGGCTAGAATAGAAATAATATGGTAGCCCTTAAGCATGAGAAAGTCAAGTACCTTCTTTCTTTTTGTTTACCATGTTTAGTATAGAAGTCTTCATAACTATGATCAAATGCTCATGTCAAAGATGATGTCAATCCTACCTCCCCTTTCACATTCATGTTTTGAATAATAAGGAGAAAATAGAAGATTCATGTTCTGGTTTGAATGAATCCTCTACAGTTCATGTGCTAAAAGTGAATGCCCAATGCAATAGTGTTGGTGGGTGCAGCCTAACAAAACATGACTACGTCATCAGTGTTCTGCCCTCGTAAATATAATCATGTCGTTATTGCAAGAGTGGGGTAGTTCTTGACAGCTTGTTATAAATGTGAGTGTGCCCCCACCCCTTGCTCTTACTCTTACCCTTTCTTGCCCTTCTACTTTTTGCCATGTGATGAAGTAGCAAGAAGGCCATTGCCAGAAGCCACTGCCATGCTCTTGGACTTCCCAGCCTTCAGAATCATCAGAAATAAATTTCTTTTCTTTATAAATTACCAAGTCTATAGTATTATGTTATATAGCACAAATTGAACTAAGACAGGGCATCAGTATACTTCTGCTTTTATTTCTGGGGCAAGAAATACTCTGTGTGACTAACCTAAACAGCAAATGATTTCATGAATGGAACTTGTACGTCTGTCAGGAAATAAAGTTTGAGTTAACTGATCTGCAGTTTCTGCCATACCATACAGTTGCTTTTTCTAATACTGTACTGTCCAGTATCTCTTTTGGCTAACTTTATAACATAGTATGTTTCTTTAAAATTTAGTGTATTTAGATATACTGGCACATAATTTGTCAGATAATTGCATGAAATCATTTCTAGGAAAAGGACAACCAACAGTCAGAATTCACTATTGAAAACTTGGTTGGCACTGTAGCTGATCTATTTATTGCTGGAACAGAGACAACAAGCACCACTCTGAGATATGGACTCCTGCTCCTGCTGAAGCACCCAGAGGTCACAGGTAGGACCACAGATGATGAACAAAGTGAATTTTAGAACAATGCTGAGAAGATGGTGCCAGTGTCCTCCACCTTGTTGCTCTCTGAGAAGCTTCATTCTTTAAATTTCTGTGTCATCAGCTGGAATCTGTCTAAATTTCATGACATGATTAAAAAGGACATCTTTGCACAATGGAGGAGGATGACTGAGATCAGTAAAAGCAATATGGCAGTAGCAAAATAAATGAAGCCCTGATGAAGTATCTAGATTTCAGCAGAGGTAATTTGTGGTAGGGAGAACCAGTATAAGTTGGTCTAGCAGTGAATGTTGGTTTCATTATGAAAAGTCCAGTTTGAACAGCAGGTTCATTCTTGAAGGTATCTTTTCTCGTTTTGAAAATTCCGTGTTCTAATGCTGGGGTAGGGAGATGAAAACAATCTTTATTGAAGCATAAATGGAAATTCTAGAATTGTACTGAGGCATCCTGAGATAAATTCCAGTCTGGGAAATAATCTAAAAGTTAGGCTCCTAAGAAAGGTGTTTCCATTTAAGCAGAGGCCATACCTAAAGGAATTTTATTTTTCCAAAAGTATGTTTCATAAAACTGCTGTTTGACCAAATAGGAATATTTGGAAGGGGGGTTAATAATTGCATCTTTCACATACAACTTTTCTTTAGAATTTATAATTTACCTTTAGAGTAAACTCTACATTTCCTTAGAATTCACATTTAAATAGTTCCCGTTTTGCAGCAGATAACATACCTTTTTTCCTGTGTCAGGATCCCACTGAAATTTCAGTAACTAAATTACAAATAAAATTAGCCTGTTGAAGTAAAAAGAGAGGAGAATAGAAAACAGCCAATAAAAACACAGAGAGACAATGAAGGTCTGACAATTGACACGGCATAGAGGATGGAGTTGTAACGTAAGTATCAGCAGAGCAAGATTTATCAAGAGGAGAAGCTAATCTGTGTCACTATGATTCTCATAAGGGTCAGTATTTGGAGGCACCAAGAGCCAAAGAAGGTAGGGAATGAGACTGAAAAGGGAGGCTCTCCTGCCCAGGTTTCCTCCATGACTCCTTTTATCAGGTACATGATTTTTTCCCACTGGAAAAGGGAAGCACAGTCTCCAGAGAAATAGAGCCTAAGAACCCGTGTACTCGGGGACACTTTACAGGGCCAGGAAAGTGTGAGGTGTGAAGCCAGAAAAAAAAGCTTTGGGAAATATCTATTCCTCAAATTCAAAGACTCAGCACTTTTCTTCATCTTGCTTCCTGACATTCAGCAGCTAGATATTCTCCAGAGAAGAAACAAGTCTAGAGAAAAGACCTCCGTATTTTGCCATCTTAATAGAAAGTTATCTACAAGTGTTCAGCAGAGTGAATGAAATTAAAACATCCATCACAGGACACAAAGTCATGGAATTTCAGAGCACCAGAAGTAAATGGAAAATTAAAATCTTTCAGAGAGTTATATCAAGTCATATATAAAATACCAGCATTCAGACAGCATCAGAATTCTCAAGTATATTATCTTGTGTATTCATAGAAAAAAAGTATTTGGGAACTACATGCTTGTTACAAATTTCACCCTCTATACTAACTTTCTCCAATACTGGGGATTGTGCTCTATCTCACATCTGAAACCAAGTCAGAAGAAATTAAGGGTGCCAGGAATCAGGAGACCCCATGTAAGAGGATGAGAGCGTCAGAGAGGCTGCTGGGCTCCTAGGAAACAACCACTTCAGAAGGGAACAGGTAAATAATACACGTAGAGGAGACTTCAAGAACCAAAGAGATGTGATTGATAGTCTGAGATTTCCCTATAATTGAGAATTTATTACTAGGAGTTTCAAACATGTGCAAATTCTCTAACTTGAAGAATAGAAAATTGTGATTTAACTAAAGAACCAAGGAAGAATATGTGTGTGTGTGTATATGTGTGTGTGTGTTTGTGTGAGTATATTTAGAATGATATAAACATGAATAGTGATATAACTAGAAATTGTGGTCTAAATGTATCCTGGTAAGTAGAAGGAGGAGAATTGTGTGTGTGTAGATGTGTGTATGTGTCTGTGTGTACACATACGACTTTGTGGGCGTGTGTCTATACATGGAATAGAGATGGAGATAAAAATTCTCATCTCACATACCAGAAAATCATTAAATATTGTCTAAAAATTGTTAAGTAAAAAATAGAAAGATATAGTGGTTATTTAGAAATGTAAATATAAATTTCAGAAGAAGCTGCTAGCATGCTCAAAGTGGCCACAATTGGGAAGTGGAGAAATGAAGACAGTACCAGTGCTAATTGCATCACTGCCCCCGCCCCACCACCGCACACACAAATATATTTACAAAATCATTACAATTTAACGTTATACCCCATATATTTTTTCGATAATACACATAATATTTGATTCCTGTTTTTCTGTTTGCAAGCACTGTAATTTCTTGACTTATTATGTTTTATTTTTAAAATATTTATTACTTAAATTTGTATTAGTTGTCATATATGCTAATTTATAGAAATGTACTTGTGCACTGTAATGACTAGTTTGTAGGAGAACGGTATGTGTCTATATTACAGTAATCCTTTTTATATGGCTGGTTGTACTTCTGCACATGTAACTCATGTTTGTAATATTGCTGGGATTTTTACATCATGTTTAATGTGACCATGAATTGCTATGACAAATGTTCCATATATCTCCATTTCCATCAGTTCTTTCTTGTGTCTTGTCAGCTAAAGTCCAGGAAGAAATTGATCATGTAATTGGCAGACACAGGAGCCCCTGCATGCAGGATAGGAGCCACATGCCTTACACAGATGCTGTAGTACATGAGATCCAGAGATACATTGACCTTGTCCCCACCGGCGTACCCCACGCAGTGACCACTGATATTAAGTTCAGAAACTACCTTATCCCTAAGGTAAGCTTGTTTCTCTCACACTATATTTCTGTGCTTCTGAAATTTCCAAAGTGCTAGTTTAGCTCCAATCCTCTAACAACAGAAGATGAGAGAAGTGCAAAACTCATACATGTGGCAGCTTGATGGACTTTCTGCTATTTTGTTTGGGGCTATAAAGATTTATAAAGCTAGGTCTCCTTAATAGGCTACTCTTAGGTGTTTATACTTTCAAATAGTTGTTGAAAATATCAGTGTGTCAATTTCCCAAAACACTCTTCTGAGAGTTTTATCAAAGTGACATTCATTGTGTAGTTCAATATGGAAAGACTTAACATGTTCATGCATTAAATATTTTAATTCATGAATATGGTTATGCTCCCAACTTATTGAGCTTTATTCTATTTTCTCAGTAATGTTTTCTTTTCAGTGCAGTGGCTTACAACTCTTTTATTAGGTTTTTCCTAGATAATTAATATTTTGTTGTTATAAAATTTTAATGCTTTTTTATTTCTTTGTAATTGGTATATGTAATTGTGTTCAATTATATTATTTTGATGACCTTATATCTAACAACTTTCCTAAATTTACCGATCATTGCTAATAATTTATCTGTAGATATACTTGGAAATTCCATGTACATTATTTTGCTATCTGGGTTAATATGTATTTTATTTCTTATTTTCCAATGATTTTTGTCTTCAATTTGTCTTTATTGCATTACTGCACTGGCTAGGATTTCCAGGATAGCATTGAATAGAATTGGTGATAGAGGACATCCTTATTTCATTTCTAATCTGCTGGGGGTAGACTATAAGAATATTAATATTTCACTACTGAGAATGATGCTTTAAGTATTTTAGTAGATATTCTTTATCAGAAATCTTTAAGATTCTAGTGGATATTCTTTATTAGATTAGGGAAGTTTTTCCTCTTCTCTTATTTTTATATATATTTTTGTCATGAATGTGTGTGCAATTTTATCAAATTGATTCTCTGCATCTATTTATATGATTGTATATACTGGCCTCACATCCTTCACTAAATATACAAAGTATACACAAACAGCTGGATTTGCTCTGTTACTTATTGTTCAGGACTTCTGTATTTATATTCATAAGATATTTTGGTCTGCAATTTTTCTTCCTCAACATTTTCTTTTCAGAGTTTTGATAACAAGATAATGCTGGCTGCATAAAACTAGTTGAGAAATGGTCCCTAATGTGGGTCTGTTTTCATTGCTTTCTTTTCCTTCCACTTTTCTTCTTGTGACTGCTTAGTTGTGTCTTTCAAATGCCTAAAACCCTATGGCTCAGTACCAGATATTATATATGAAAAAATGCAGAATTTTGGAGAACGTTTATCTTTTTCCAGAATGGATTCATTCACCTCTCATAGGCAGTTATAATGACAACACCTCCTGTCCCGATTCAGAATTGAATATGACATGAACACAGTCAAAAATTGACTGTAGGTATGAGCTCACCCCTCTGAAGTTCTCCCGTCACTGGGGCCAATTGTCTTTGTAATCTGAGGCCAATTTTGGTCTTTGCAGCTTTACAATGCTGTCTATCATATGGTTTCTGTATTCATCCAGATGTTTTAGTTGCTATGCTAAAAACTACACTATTCCACCTATTATTCAATGAAAAATAATAAAAGTTATATTTTCATGAAGGAAAACAATGAGACTGATAAGGTGTCAATTACTAATGTTATCCTCCAGAGAAGACAGAATTGACAACTTATCAAGATGCGATGGGGCCTTCCCTAATTATCACTGATTTTTTACAAGGATTAGGACTTCAATCCACACTGTTTTTACCAAAGCACACAACCAGAAGAGGTTTTTCTTTCTCAATACAAGCGTTTATCTACACGTCAATACTGCAGTATGTATGCCCCAAAACAAAGATTTTTCTTATACATCATAATAGAGTATTCACGCTCAGCAGCTATTGTTCAAATAATAATACAGCCTAAATTTAAATTTTTTCAATTTTTCTAGAATATTTTTATGACTTTTTTCTTCTGCAGTTTACTATCCAGGCAAGGAACAAGCATATAATTCACTTATGTTGACCTTTTCACTTCCTATAATCAAGGAAAGTTCCTTTCCTTGTTTGTTTCTTTTTAATCAGTTGACCATTTGAGATCAGCAGTCATTTAAAATGTTCCTCAGGCTAGTTTTGTGTGACTGTTTTCTAGAGGCAGATTCCAGCTACAATTTTGGCAAGAAAACTACATAGGTGCTGAATCCCACTGAATATCCCACTGAATCACATTGATGAGGTGGGAGCATAAAATGTCACATATGTCATTATCGGTCACGCTAAGTTCCTCATATAATATGGTGGTATCCTCCAGATCTTACCATTGTAGGGGTTCTGCTTTTTATACACAACTAGTAAAAATCTATGGGAGTACATTAAGACTTTGTGAAACTCCTGCTTCCAGAATCACACACCCAATGGTTCTAGCTTTAATTGATGATCCTTACCTGACCTGATGATCCTGACTTGAATTGTAGCAAAGTAATAATCTTTCTAATTTCATCATCTTTTCAGTGTTTTAAGCTAAAATTAATCTGTAGCATGGCAATAATAAGCACTCAATAGTTTTTACTGGTTATTGCACTTGTGGTTATCATTCCAGATGACATCATATTAAAATAGATTACATGTTTATTTACAAAAGTTCTATGAACAGATACTTTGGACATTTCAAGTGTCAACAGAGACTTCCATTTTAAACCATAATCTACATAATCTAAATACAAGATGTGTGAAATTTGAAGTGATGGGGACAGACAAGGGCATCAAAACTTGATGATCTGGAGAACACATTCAGAGGGTTGCACACAAGTATCCAAGATGTAAGACTTCAAATGTGATTGGAAAGTTCTTTAGCAAGCTTCCACTACTGGCCTTTAGCTCATCCATGTAAATTACTGTGGCTTGCTGGACCTAAGTTCCCCCACCTATAAATCAATGATATGGGGCTATGTGATGTCCACTACTTCTTCTCACTTCTGGACTTCTTTATAAATCAGATTATCTGTTTTTTTACTTCCAGGGCACAATCATAATGACATTACTCACTTCTGTGCTGCACGATGACAAAGAATTCCCTAATCCAAAGATCTTTGACCCTGGCCACTTTCTGGATGAGACTGGCAACTTTAAGAAAAGTGACTACTTCATGCCTTTCTCAGCAGGTAATAGAATCTTGTTTCCATTTGCATTTGAAGGAAAGAGAGAACTTTTTGGAATCAGTTGGAATTTACATGGCACCTCGTCTGGGGCTGGTAGAATTGCTATTTGTCGGTGATCAAGAGCACCACTCTCAATACCCATGTGCTCCACCCTCACAATATACCCTCATTGTTGGGCCAGATAGTGGGGCTTCCAAGAGTTAACCCTATTGTTCCCAACTGAGAAAACTAACATCTAGGTTGACTGAACTCTGCCACTAGATACATCACTAAGGCACCCAAGAGCTCCTCCTGGAAAGTAAAATTCACCTGATCTGTCCTTACCTGCCTTGGTGAATGTATCTGAGTCCACAACTGCATTGAGTGTCTTCTACAGGGTGTCTGTCACCTCCCAGGCTGAGCTCCAAGGGCACAACTTTCAATGAGAACAGAGGCTCACTCCTGAATTAGGGAAGAAGAGTAAACAGGTCATTGTAATTTAGTCAGACCAGGACAGTGAGAGAGGAATGCACAGGCCCCTGGGTAGGGGCTAGAGGGGAATCTGCATGCTTCCTGCTCTCTCATACAACACAGTGAGGCATAAAATGGAGAAAGAAACTCAGAGGATGTTTGATGTGCTTCAAAGAAGGTGATAAAATTTAAGGGAAGGCTGGGCATTTTGAGGGAGATAATGAATGACAGAGCAGGACATTTGCTTTAGATCAAGGATGTCAGAACCTTTTCCAAAAAATTATGGGGTTCCAGAAACATTGGCAAGGGAGGAGGTTACTTTGCAGTGATTCCATAGCACCCTGTCTTCCTCCAATCATGATCATATATCCTGGATACTTGATTTTCACACCTGTGCTTTGTGTGCTGAGTCTCTGGCCATGGAATCTCCTTCCTTCACTCTTTGATCTTTTATGTCTGCTTTATATTTGGCACTGTAGATACCAAGATGACAAAGACAGAGACCTTCCTTCAATAATTCACATTTTAGCACAATAGATAAATAAATACAGAATTATGATTCCTGGTGATCCATGCTTTAGTGAAAACATGAGTATGATGTTGAGGAAAACGAGAGAGCATAGGATTTTATTACTTGAGGGAATTGTAAAGAGTGTGAAGATGAAATGAAATTGAACCTATGTCCTGAATGTAGCCTAATAAAGATATATCTTAGCCAAAACGAACAACAGGATATGAAACTTGAAACTTCTTGGTGTGTTCAAGATTGATGAAGAGTGTGTATGACTAGAGTTGAGAACAGATTATGTGAAAAGTGGAAGGAAAGATCATGGAATATCAGGCTTGGAACAGGAAACAAGAATGTGCACGTATTTCTCTAATGACAGATGGAAACTCAAAATGGCAACAGAGTTGTTTTAATGTGGAAATAAATAATGAAGCAACTATTACGGCGCTGATAATCAATGAATATTTGCTGAATGAAGGGTTCCTATTGAGATTAGATGTTAGATAGCAAATGTGTCTCTTTTTGTACATTTGTTTGTCCTACCATCCATTAATCCAGCCATCATTTCATCCATCCATCCATTCATCCACATGTTCATTCATCTACCCAATCATTAATCAATTCTTTACTGCATATTCTGTTTGTGCAAGTCACAAACATACTTTCACAGTCACAGTTTAACACAAAGAGTAACTACTTTCTCTCTTTGTTATCTTCAGGAAAACGAATTTGTGCAGGAGAGGGACTTGCCCGCATGGAGCTATTTTTATTTCTAACCACAATTTTACAGAACTTTAACCTGAAATCTGTTGCTGATTTAAAGAACCTCAATACTACTTCAGCTACCAGAGGGATTATTTCTCTGCCACCCTCGTACCAGATCTGCTTCATTCCTGTCTGAAGAATGCTAGCCCATCTGGCTGCCGATCTGCTATCACCTGAAACTCTTTTTTATCAATGACATTCCCACTATTATGTCTTCTCTGACCTCTCATCACATCTTCCCATGCACTCAATATCCCGTGAGCATCCAACCTCCATTAAGGAGAGTTGTTCAGGTCGCTGCACAAATATATCTGTAATTATTCATACTCGTAACACTTGTATTGACTGTCACATATGCTAATACTTTTCTGATGCTGACTTTTTAATATGTTATCACTGTAAAACACGGAAAAGTGATTAATGAATGATAATTTAGATCCATTTCTTTTGTGAATGTGCTAAATAAAAAGTGTTATTAATTGCTGGTTCAGTTCTCAGACTTTCCCTCTTTTGTGCATAATGCAAGAAATAAAAGAAAAGAGAGTGCCAGGAGGCCAGGCTTGTCCTCATAATAATAAACAGAGAGAGAGAGTGACAAAGGAGAAGAGGGTGAGGAAGGTCTCTGGATGTTTGCCATCTAGAGTTACTGAAAGTTTGGCTTTATAACAGGAAAAGTCTGTCCAAGAGAAGAAATAACCTTCAGGGAAATATTGAGAGAATCAGTTCAGTTGTGTATTATTTGCAGATAAAATGAGGCTAATTACTTCAGGGCCACAGAATCAATTTACGGTGCATTTATGTTAAGTGTAAAACAAGAAATAGAAATTAGAAAAATAATGTAATCTGTTGAGACTTTCCAAGGATTTTGTTCTTGTTTGGAGAGAGAAGAATAAACCCCAGAACATATGATTAGCAATATGATTAGTATATATTCATACTTGACTCCAAGTTGAAAACATAAAGCGAAAAAAAATTCAAATTTTTATTTAGTGTTCACAATGATACCAAAACAGAGGCATGAATTTAGACACTTAATCTCCATTTCTTCACTGACCCACTCATCTTTAACCCCATAGGCGAAAAAATTGAGCAGGGACATGAGGGCACTCAAGCACAAAGCCTCTGTAAACAGTCAGAACCACTACAGCAGGTTCAGTGGTCCTCTTATCGGAATAAGGTTACTGAAATCAGTCTCTTGTACAACGAAAGCTGTAGCTATGGCTTGTGGAACAGTGGGTAGAGGTGGGCTTCTGGTGGAGGCCAGTGCTTGTATAGTTGCTAGAGAAAAATTAAAATCTTGAGCCAGTTATAACACAGTTTATTCTTTAAGTGTGGGGGTGAATGACCTAACTCTTGCCTGCCATGACCTTAGGTCCTATTTATAAGTTGATATCTTATTGCCACAAAGAGTCCACCCCATCAGTCTCATGGTCTCTATTTTAACACTAATGTTGATGAGTTGTTTTGTGTCAACCACAAAAGGGAGGGGGTCTAAAGAGACATGTCTGATCTCCCATCCTCTCATGGCCGGGAATACAGTTTTTAAGGTTTTTGCTGGAGTTCCGTTGTCCAAACAGGCTTGAGATTTATTTTTAGTTTACAATAATTACAAAATTTCAAAGAATCTACCCACAGAATACATCTAAGTTACATAGTTGAGAAGAACATAGTTACAATGGAGAAGACAGCCACACACTATCTGAACCTAGTAATCAAATGACCTCATTCTAATGAAACACATTGAAATTGTCTATCACTCCAAAATGAAAAGTATCCTCTGTGATATTCCTGGCAGAGATTCATCTGCTCAATTTAATCATTAAAAAATTAGACAGGCCTAAATTGAGGGACATTTTATAAATATTCAGCCTATACTCTCAAAGAGTGGCAATGTCTTAGAAGTCAAGTAATGACTGAAGAACTGCTCCACACTGAAGTTGATGAGATGTGACAGCTAGTTGTGGCATGCGATTCTGGGTTCTGAACTAAATTATGAGAAGGACAAAAAGCATATATTTTAGGACTTTTGGTAAAACACCAACAGGAACAAGAATTAGAAAGTTCCAATGCATTCACATTGATTTTCTGATCCTGATGGTTTTACTATAGTTATATAAGAGAAGCACATTGTTTTGAGTAAATACATACGAAAATACTTCAACTAACTGGAATCAGGTCAGTATTTACTTTCAAAAGGTTCCATGTAAAACAATTATTTGTAAGAACAAGCACCGCTCAACTACATGGAAACTGAACAACCTGCTCCTGAATGACTACTGGGTACATAACGAAATGAAGGCAGAAATAAAGATGTTCTTTGAAAACAATGAGAACAGAGATACAACATACCAGAATCTCTGGGACACATTTAAAGCAGTGTGTAGAGGGAAATTTATAGCACTAAATGCCCACAAGAGAAAGCAGGAAAGATCTAAAATTGACACTCTAACATCACAATTAAAAGAACTAGAGAAGCAAGAGCAAACACATTCAAAAGCTAGCAGAAGGCAAGAAATAACTAAGATAGAGCAGAACTGAAGGAGATAGAGACACAAAAAACCCTCCAAAAAATCAATGAATCCAGAAGTTGGTTTTTTGAAAAGATCAACAAAATTGACAGACCGCTAGCAAGACTAATAAAGAAGAAAAGAGAAAAGAATCAAATCGACGCAATAAAAAATGATAAAGGGGATATCACCACCGACCCCACAGAAATGCAAACTACCATCAGAGAATACTATAAACACCTCTATGCAAATAAACGAGAAAATCTAGAAGAAATGGATAATTTCCTGGACACTTACACTCTTCCAAGACTAAACCAGGAAGAAGTTGAATCCCTGAATAGACCAATAGCAGGCTCTGAAATTGAGGCAGTAATTAATAGCCTACCAACCAAAAAAAGTCCAGGACCAGATGGATTCACAGCTGAATTCTACCAGAGGTACAAGGAGGAGCTGGTACCATTCCTTCTGAAACTATTCTAATCAATAGAAAAAGAGGGAAACCTTCCTAACTCATTTTATGAAGCCAACATCATCCTGATACCAAAGCCTGGCAGAGACACAACAAAAAAAGAGAATTTTAGACCAATATCCCTGATGAACATCGATGAAAAAATCCTCAATAAAATACTGGCAAACCGGATTCAGCAACACATCAAAAAGCTTATCCACCATGATCAAGTGGGCTTCATCCCTGGGATGCAAGGCTGGTTCAACATTCACAAATCAATAAACATAATCCAGCATATAAACAGAACCAAAGACAAGAACTACATGATTATCTCAATAGATGCAGAAAAGGCTTTTGACAAAATTCAACAGCCCTTCATGCTAAAAACGCTCAATAAATTCGGTATTGATGGAACGTATCTCAAAATAATAAGAGCTATTTATGACAAACCCACAGCCAATATCATACCGAATGGGCAAAAACTGGAAAAATTCCCTTTGAAAACTGGCACAAGACAGGGATGCCCTCTCTCACCACTCCTATTCAACATAGTGTTGGAAGTTCTGGCTAGGGCAATCAGGCAAGAGAAAGAAATCAAGGGTATTCAGTTAGGAAAAGAAGAAGTCAAATTGTCCCTGTTTGCAGATGACATGATTGTATATTTAGAAAACCACACTGTCTCAGCCCAAAATCTCCTTAAGCTGATAAGCAACTTCAGCAAAGTCTCTGGATACAAAATTAATGTGCAAAAATCACAAGCATTCTTATACACCAGTAACAGACAAACAGAGAGCCAAATCATGAGTGAACTCCCATTCACAATCGCTTCAAAGAGAATAAAATATCTAGGAATCCAACTCATAAGGGATGTAAAGGACCTCTTCAAGGAGAACTACAAAACACTGCTCAGTGAAATAAAAGAGGACACAAACAAATGGAAGAACATACCATGCTCATGGAAAGGAAGAATCAATATCGTGAAAATGGCCATACTGCCCAAGGTTATTTATAGATTCAATGCCATCCCCATCAAGCTACCAATGAGTTTCTTCACAGAATTGGAAAAAACTGCTTTAAAATTCATATGGAACCAAAAAAGAGCCCGCATCTCCAAGACAATCCTAAGTCAAAAGAACAAAGCTGGAGGCATCACGCTACCTGACTTCAAACTATACTACAAGGCTACAGTAACCAAAACAGCAGGATACTGGTACCAAAACAGAGATATAGACCAATGGAACAGAACAGAGTCCTCAGAAATAATACCACACATCTACAGCCATCTGATCTTTGACAAACCTTAGAGTAACAAGAAATGGGGAAAGGATTCCCTATTTAATAAATGGTGCTGGGAAAATTGGCTAGCCATAAGTAGAAAGCTGAAACTGGATCCTTTCCTTACTCCTTATACAAAAATTAATTCAAGATGGATTAGAGACTTAAACGTTAGACCTAATACCATAAAAATCCTAGAAGAAAACCTAGGTAGTACCATTCAGGACATAGGCATGGGCAAAGACTTCATGTCTAAAACACCAAAAGCAACGGCAGCAAAAGCCAAAATTGACAAATGGGATCTAATTAAACTAAAGGGCTTCTGCACAGCAAAAGAAACTACCATCAGAGTGAACAGGCAACCTACAGAATGGGAGAAAATGTTTGCAATCTACTCATCTGACAAAGGGCTAATATCCAGAACCTACAAAGAACTCAAACAAATTTACAAGAAAAAAACAAACAACCCCATCAAAAAGTGGGCAAAGGATATGAACAGACATTTCTCAAAAGAAGACATTCATACAGCCAACAGACACATGAAAAAATGCTCATCATCACTGGCCATCAGAGAAATGCAAATCAAAACCACAATGAGATACCATCTCACACCAGTTAGAATGGCAATCATTAAAAAGTCAGGAAACAACAGGTGCTGGAGAGGATGTGGAGAAATAGGAACACTTTTACACTGTTGGTGGGATTGTAAACTAGTTCAACCATTATGGAAAACAGTATGGCGATTCCTCAAAGATCTAGAACTAGATGTACCATATGACCCAGCCATCCCATTACTGGGTATATACCCAAAGGATTATAAATCATGCTGCTATAAAGACACATGCACACGCATGTTTATTGTGGCACTATTCACAATATCAAAGACTTGGAATCGACCCAAATGTCCATCAGTGACAGACTGGATTAAGAAAATGTGGCACATATACACCATGGAATACTATGCAGCCATAAGAAAGGATGAGTTTGTGTCCTTTGTAGGGACATGGATGCAGCTGGAAACCATCATTCTTAGCAAACTATCACAGGAACAGAAAACCAAACACCGCATGTTCTCACTCATAGGTGGGAACTGAACAATGAGATCACTTGGACTCAGGAAGGGGAACATCACACACCGGGGCCTATCATGGGAAGGGGGGAAGGGGGAAGGGGGAGGGGAGAGGGGGAGTGGGGAGGGGGGAGGGATTGCATTGGGAGTTATACCTGATGTAAATGACGAGTTGATGGGTGCAGCACAGCAACATGGCACAAGTATACATATGTAACAAACCTGCACGTTATGCACATGTACCCTAGAACTTAAAGTATAATAATAAAAAATAAATAAATAAATAAATAAATAAATAAGAATTTAAAAAAAAAAAAAAGAAAATGTGGCACATATACCCCATGGAATACTATGCAGCCATAAGAAAGGATGAGTTTGTGTCCTTTGTAGGGACATGGATGCAGCTGGAAACCATCATTCTTAGCAAACTATCACAGGAACAGAAATCCAAACACCGCATGTTCTCACTCATAGGTGGGAACTGAACAATGAGATCACTTGGACTCGGGAAGGGGGACATCACACAGCGGGGCCTATCATGGGGAGGGGGGAGGGGGGAGGGATTGCATTGGGAGTTATACCTGACGTAAATGACGAGTTGATGGGTGCTGACGAGTTGATGGGTGCAGCACACCAACATGGCACAAGTATACATATGTAACAAACCTGCACATTATGCACATGTACCCTAGAACTTAAAGATAATAATAATAATAAATAAATAAATAAATAAAATACATTTTCATTTCCCAATGAAGGTTTCAAAGGTATAATGTGTAATTTCCATTTGATCTTCCCATTAATGTAATACCCATTTCCACTTTCTCCTCTATTATCTCTCTGAATCTTTCGCCTATGTTTCTATCACCTTAGAGGATTTATATATGTATATTACATATACATATATAAATGTATATATATTATATATATACACACATAATGTACACATCCATATATACATGTACATGTACACCTGTACCCACATATTATCTTTAAAATGAATTCCAAAGTGTAAGTAGCTTCTTCTGGGAGATGACCTGTGAGAAGCATTACGAATTATGTTACTTCTTCTTACATTCCAAATAGAAGACAGGAGAGTGGTGAATATAATTTAACATAAGATACTTAACTGTCTATGCTTTGGAGATGACCTGAGGCTAATTATATTAGGACCATAGCATAAAATTATCATCCCACTTAGGTTAAAAGTTAAATAATAAAGGAGAAGCTGAGAAAGATTAAATCCTGGTAATTCTTCTTAGAAATTTTGTCCAGCCAAGCGTGGTGGCTCACACCCGTAATCCCAGCACTTTGGGAGGCCAGGGTGGGTGGATCACTTGAGGTTAGGAGTTCAACACTAGTCTGGCCAACATGGTGAAACCCTGTCTCTACTAAAAATATCAAAAATTAGCCTGGTGTGGTGGTGGGCATCTGTAATCCCAGCTACTTGGAAGGCTGAAGCAGGAGAATCACTTGAACCCTGGAGGTGGAGACTGCAGTGAGCCAAGATCATGCCATTACACTCCAGCCTGGGCAACAAAAGCAAGACTCCATCTCAAAAGAAAAAAAAAAGTAAAAGAAAAGAAATTTTGTTCATGTTTGAAGACAGAAGCATGACAGGACACATGAGAAGCAATATGAAAGCATATATTTATACTTCATTACATCAATATAAGTTGGAAACATGAAGTAATAAAAGTAATCTGATTCTTCAGAGATAAAGTAATGACACTTTAAAGTAACACCAGGCCAGGTGCAGTGGCTCACATCTGTAATCCCAGCACTTTGGGAGGCTGAGGCGGGCAGATCACGAGGTCAGGAGATCGAGACCATCCTAGCTAACACGGTGAAAACCCATCTGTACTAAAAATACAAAAAATTAGCCAGGCATGGTGGCATGCACCTGTAATCCCAGCTACTCAGGAGGCTGAGGCAGGAGAATCACTTGAACCTGGGAGGCAGAGGTTGCAAAGAGCCGAGATCCCACCACTGTACTCCAGCCTAGGTGACAGAGCAAGACTTTGTCTCAAAAAAAAAAAAAAAAAAAAAAAAAGGAACATCAATGTGGATATAAAAATTCTAACATTTAATGTCCATTCCTCCCTTTGGCTGATCCTCTTAATATTTCCCTACAGGTTGAAGCTGCTCCTGAACAGTTTCTCACTTTCAAATCCAATCCTCAAATAACTCTCACACTCAGCAAAAATAGCTTCCCTACCCTCTTCCCCTTTGTCCTTTCCGTCCTTATCGTTTTGAGAACCAGCAGGGCCTCCTGGAACTCTATTTTTCTTTAACTTCTGACCTGCATTATGCATAAAAGAAGGAAGGTCTAATAAACTGACTCAGCAAATAATAATGCTTTTTATTTAGAACATGCAAAGAAGAAATGCCTTTGAATTATGATACACAAATCATCTTTCTCTATTTAATAATAACATATTAATAACAACATTAGATAAGTATCAGCATTAGGTGACAGTCAATGCAACCGTTACAGAGTATGGAGAATAGCAGATATATTTGCACTGTGAAGCATAGGAAACTCTCCTTAACGGAGGCTGAATGTTCACTAGATCTTGAGGGAAGGGAAAATGTGAGATGACAGGCCAGAAAAGGCATCACATATAGTGAAATGTGGATAACGCCCCAGAGGAAAGAGAGCTGCAGGGACAGTACAGCAGCAAACAGACCATCTGCTCTTCTTCAAACAGGAATGAAGCACAGCTGGTAGAAGGGCGGCACAGAGGCAAACCCATTGACAACTGGAGTGGTGTCAAGGTCCTTTGGGTCAACCAGAGATTTCAGGTTAAAGTTCTGTAAAACGGAGGTCAAGAATAAAAACAGCTCCATGCGGGCCAGGGCTTCTCCCACACAAATCCGTTTTCCTGAAAATAGCAAACACAGAGAGCAGTTACTCCTCATGTATAACTGTGACAGTGACAAACACTGTCTCTGTAACTGGCACAAACAGAATATGCAATAACTGTTCAGTGAATTGTAAGAGGGATGAGGAGATAGATGGGTGGATGGGTGCATGCATGAATGAATGGATGGATGGGTGGATAGATAAATGGATGAATGGATGGATGGATAGGCAACTGAAAAATGAATGGACATACTGACTCTTCACCTAATATCAGATCTTAACAGCCACCCTATATTGAACAAATATTTATTGAGTACCAGCTACATGCCAAGCACTTTATTAAAATCTTTCTACAGACTTTAAATGCCTTCGTCAATCTTTCTTTAGAAACATACATTCCTTGTCAAGTGGATTTAACTGAGAAGGGCTTAGAGGAGGAAGCTAACATACTGTATTTCCCTTTGTATTTCTGGCTCAACATGCAGTCAAATATTTTTTTTTCCCCTAGGTACTTTCAGGAGCACATGTCTAAACATGCCACCTTCTCACTTTAAAACTTTAAATGGCTTCCCTGTCTGTCCTATAGGATAAGGTCCCAATGGATTGACCTGGACCTCACATTCTGTTTCCAGTCTGATGATCCATATCACTCCTTGCACTCTTCAAATTCGATACTGTCAACTCTAGGCATAGCCACTCGTCATCAGTCTCCAGCACACCACAAGGTTTCAAGTTTTACAGCATGCTGCTCCTTTTGATCAAGATGAACTTTTCTGTTACTGCAGTCAGGACATAGGTCACATTTTATCTCCTTTTTTACCCTCTTTCTCATCTTCTTGAGCAAGAAAAATGTTGCTTTCTCTTGGTTTCCTCAACATTATATTTATGCTTCCATTGAAAAATGTGCTATGGTCTGAATATGCCGCCCCCAAATTCATATGTTGACAAATAATACCCAATGCAACATTACTAAAGAGATGGCTCCTTTTAGGAAGTGAATAAGTCAGGAGGGATCTGTCCTTGCTAAACTAATAACATCAAGAGATACAAGGGAGCCATTTCACCCTTTTTGCCTTTTTTGCCCTTCTGTCATATAAGGATACAGAGGGTGCATTATCTATAAGGAATAGGCCCTCCCTAGACACTGAACTTGCTGACACCTCAATTTTGGAACTCCCAGCCTTAAGAACTGTGAGAAATATATTTCCATTATTCATCAATTGCCTAGTCCTGGATATTTTGTCATGGCCAAAGAAACAGGTAGCATGGGTCACCTAGAATAATAATTACTGATTTATTTATTTATTAGAATGTGATATGGTTAGGCTCTGGGTCCTTACCCAAACCTCATGTCAAATTGTAATTCCCAATGTTGGGGGAGATACCTGGTGAGAGGTGATAGAATCATGGGGGATAATTTCCCCCTTGCTGTTCTCATGATAGTGAGTTCTCATAAGATCTGGTTGTTTAAAGGTATGTAGCCTTTCCTCTTTGCTCTCTCTCTCCTGCTCTGCCATGGAAAGATGTGTTTGCTTCCACTCTGCCTCCCACCATGATTGCAAGTTTCCTGAGGTCTCCCAGCCATGCTTCCTGTACAGCCTGTGGAACTGTGAGTCAATTAAAACTCTTTTCTTCATTAATTACCCGGTCTCAGGTAGTTCTTTATAGCAATGTAAGAATGGACTAATACATGTGCCAAATGTGAATGCTTGAAGGAAGGTTTCTTTTCTTGTTGTCTTGGTATCTACAGTGCCAGATATAAAGCAGATATCAAAGGCCACAGAATGAAGAAAGGAGATTCTACCACCAGACGCTCAGCACACACATTTCAGGTGTGGAGATCCAACATCCAAGATACATGGCCATGACTAGGGGAAGAGCGTGGTGCTCTGCATCACTGCAGAGTATCCTGCTACATTCCCAATGTCCCTCTCCTCCCATTGACAGTTATTTGGCAAAGGTTCTAATATCCATTATTTAGAGCTAATGTCCTGCTTCTGTGGCTCATTATCTCCTTTAACAGCCCTGCATTATCTTCCTTTCATCCTCTCTGCCTCCTTTGAGATAGCTCAAATGTCTTTACTGCTTTTAAAATGTTACTTATGCCTCACTTTGGGGTATAAGAGAACAAGAAGCAGACAGCTTTTCCATCTACCTCTCAAACCCCAACAGCCTGTTCTTTCCTATATCACAGCCTCAGTCCTATTGAACTACAATGATCTGTTTACTCTGCTTTCAAAACTCAGAAGCGAGCCTTTTAAGACCCTCTTCAGTGTTTGAGGATAATTTTATCCTACAGGCCCAGCCTAGGGGGTGAGGGACACCATGTGGAAAACACTCAGTGAAGTTTTGGAGTGAGATAACTTCCTCATGGCTAGTGAGGAAAATGTAATTAGTTTTATCTTCTAGGAGGAGTTCATGGGTACCTCAGTGGTGTATCTAGAGGCAGAATTCAACCAATCTACACTTCAACTTTCTCAATTTGGAAGAATTGGATTAACTCCCCAAAGCCCACTAATCTGGCTCAATAATTAGGATATATCATGAGCAGGGAGCACACAGACATTCAGAACAGTGCTCTTGATCGTGTACAAAGAGTAATTGTACCACTGCAGAGGAGGCACATGTAAGTTCCAACTGATCAAAAAAGTTATCTTATACCCTGAGACACAAATGGAAATACATTTATATTACCTGCTGAGAAAGGCATGAAGTAGTTACTTTTCTTAAAATTGCCACCTTCGTCCAGAAAGTGACGAGGGTCAAACATCTCTGGGTTGGGAAATTCTTTGTTGTCATGTAGCACAGAAGTCAGGGAAATTAATATGGTCGTGCCCTATAAACAAGGGACATAGATGAACTGAGCTGTAAAGAAGTCATGAAGGTTGAAGAAATAGTGGTAATCACGTAGTTGAATCTTTTGATGTGCAGATGAGGAAGCACCATTCCAAAGAAGAGCAGTACCATTTCCAGATGGATAGACCAAGTAATAAGAGGCATTAGCTTAAGACCAGTGACAATAATCTTGCTAAAGTGCCCTGCAATCACATTTGAAGTCCTCAGTACTTGGATACTTGGGTGCAACCTTCTGAATCTGTCCTCCTTTTCATCAAGCTTAGACACTAGTGGCTGTCCACACTTGCTGCTCTATTCCATCACTTTGGTTTTCACCAACCTTATGTGTAGAGTATGACTTAAAGTTGAAGTCTCTTTTGACATGGGAAATGGCCACAGTATCTGTTCACAGGGCATTTGTGAATAAACACATGATTGAGTTTCAAATGACGTCTTCTGGGATGATAACTAGTATAGTCACAAGTATAAAACTATTGAGTTCTTGTCATTGCCATGCAGTTTGTTTGTCTTCATTTAAAGATATGGGAGAGATATTCATTACAGATTAATCCTAGCTTAAAAATACAGAAGGAACAATGAAATTAGAAAAATCACCTATTTGTAACCATTCAGGTCAAAATCATCAGGTCAGGTGAGGATCATTAATGAAAGATAAAACTATTGGATGTGTGACTTGGGAAGCAGGGTGTTCAGTTTTAAAGTACCATGCCATAGATTTTCATCATTCACACATGAAAATCAGAACCCCATCAATGAAGAGATCTGGCAGATTCCAACTTATTTGGTGAGAATCTTAGCATAACCAATAATGACATATGTGACATTATGTGCCCCTGCCTCACCACTGTGATTCAGTGGGATATTCAAAGTACTATGTAGTTTTCCTGCCAAAGTCATAACTGGAATATAATATCTAGAAAAGAATCATACAAAATGAGCCCCAGGAAAATTTAAATGACTAACGGTCTCAACTCTTCACAGAGGTCAACATGTCGAAAGGAAACAGAGGAAATGGACTCTTCTTGATTACGGGAGATGAAAATAACAGGATACCGAAATTATGTGCCTGTTTCTTGACTGGAGAGTGAATTGCAAGAAAAAAAGCGATTAACATATTCTTTAAAAATTGGAAAATTTTAAATATAAGCTGTGTAGTTAATAATATTATTGTATTAATAACTCCACATTATGAATGCGATTATTGTCATGTAGGAGAAAACCATTGTTATTGTGCTATACGTACTGAAGTACTGAAGCATAAATAGATGGATGGACAGATATCAAAGTAGATAAATACACATACTGCCATATGTACATATACATATGTGTGTGTAATGTTACTGATTTTAAAATATTTTATAATAAAAAGGTGAAGAAAAATTCTACCCCCTAAATTTTCACATCAATAGTCTATGATTTGGTTTTTCAAAAATATTCCCTTGAATATTTATAAACAAGTACTATATTAAAATGTTATTAAGAACCAAAGCAGATTTATTTCAACAAATGTTACTTGAATAACTAGAAATTTATAGACATTGAAGCATGACCATTATTACTTCATATTACAAATAAAAATTCATTTGAAATATGTCATTGATCTAAATATAAGAGCTCAAGCAAAAATATTCCAGGAAGGTTAAAAGCCAGTCTTTGGAATCTTGTGCTGACAAATATTCTTTAATAGGACACGTATTAAGCACAAATCAATCACACATATTTGCAGAAAATTCTACTGGACAGGAATGTCTTATATTAGGCATCAATAAAAAATACTCCCTGCACAAGTCCATCCTGCCACCTGTTTTTGTATGGTATGTGAGCTAAAAGTATTCACATTGAACAAATGCAAATAAGAAATAATATTTTTGAAACACATTTTATAGGAAATTTACATTTGTTTCTATAAAAATTGGAACATATCAATCCTCATTCATTTGCAGATTGTTTATGACTGCTTTCATGCTACAATAAGAGATGTCAAGTATTGCAACAGAAACCACATGGCCAGAAAATCTAAAATATTTACTATCTGGCCCATTACAGAAACAGTTTGCCAACTCCTGTCTCAGACTATTATCTCCAGCTAGATAAATGGATCCAGCCTGTAGCAGAAAAACACATGTATCTGATATGTAAAGAGGGTAGAATTGGCCACACAGTGCTGCATTTTTCTGTACTGGGCTATTCCATGAAGAAGGGATTCAATGGGTGATTCCCTTGGGCTCTGGCTTCTCAGGGCTCAAAAGACACCAGGCACAGCATGAGCTGCCCTGCAGGGGGATGAATGAAGAAGCTCATCAGATGTAGTATTCCCTTCCAGCTGTTCACCAAAGATGATGCAGTGAACTGGGGAGACTGGCAGCTCCTAGCTGATTCTTCAGTATATTTCTCATTTAGTTAGTTATAGGAGAAGTAAGTTTCATTACTATTACCCTCAGACCCTAATTTTGAGAAACAAAAGTCTTCTCCTGGTTACCTCCTGTGTTTGTGATAACAGAGTGCATTGAAGTCTTATCTCTTGTACTAAATCAGTGACCACTAGGGTAAGCCCCATAATCTCTCAGTAAATTATCAATTCTGTCTTCTTCAAAAGATGACATTAGTAATTGCAACCTTACCAACATCATTCCTTTTTCCTCTTGAAAATACAACTTTCAGTTATATTATTTTTTATTTTACTAATCATATGTATTGGTTTTAATTGGAAAAAGTAGGTTTGAGATGGCAACTGGAGTGTCTGGATAAATACAGAAACCATGTGATAGAAGGCATTGTAAAGCTGCCAAGACAAAAATTGTTCTCAAGGTTCCAGAGGTAGGAGAACCTCAAGAGCTAAGCTAACACTGACACTCAATTTTCGACTGGGTTCACATTATGTCCAATTCTGAATCATGACAACAGGTGTTATGTCATTATGACTGCCTATGGGAGAGGAATGAATCTTTCTTTGAAGAATATAAACCTCTGAAATTCTGCAGTTTCTTATATATAGCATCTGGTATTTAACCAAAAGTTATCAGGCATTTCAAAGATACAACTAAGTGATCACAAGAAGAAAAGTGGGGAGAGGGAACGGCAATAAAATCAGACTCACATTAGGAAACTTTTCTTGCCTGGTTTTATAAGGCTGGCATAATCTTAATATCAAAAATCCTGAAAATTCTAAGAAAAAAAAATTACAAACCAAATCTCTTGTGAATGTAAACACTGAAGCCCTAAACAATATGAAGAAGGTCAATTCATCTCTATGTGCATACTTATTTCTATTTATTGAGGAATGTAAGCCCAATACATATAATCTGATGTTGTGTGGATATTTGTCCCCTCCAAATCTCATGTTGAAATGTGATTCCCAATGTTGGAGGTGGAGTCTGGTGGGAGGTATTTAGGACATGAGGGTGAATTCTTCTTGAGTGGCTTAAAGCTCTTCTCATGATAATAAGTGAGTTCATATTCTGTTAGTTCACACACGAGCTGGTTGTTTAAAGTCACTTCCACTCCTTTTTCTCTTACTCCCTCTCTTGCCATGTGACATGCTTGCTTCCCCTTCACCTTCTTCCATGATTGAAAGCTACCTGAAGTCCTCACTAGGAGCAGATGCCTGCCCCCATTATGCCTTTTGCACAGCCTGCAAAACCATAAGCCAAAATAAAACTCTTTTATTTACAAATTACCCAGTCAAAGACAGTCAAACATATTCCTTTATAGCAATGGAAACAGACTAACACACAATTATAGAAATAGATGCAGAGAATTGATTTGATAAGATTTTACACACAATTATGACATATATATATGACAGCAAACTTCTCTAATCTGATCAAAAATATCTACCAAAATCTACTTCAAGCATCATTCTCAATACTGAAATGGAAAACTTCCACTGCTTCCTGCAGATGAGAAATGAGAAACAAGGATCCCCACTGTCACCAATTCTATTCAACACTCTCCTAGAAATTCTAGCCAATGCAATAATTAATGCAATAAAGAGACATTAAGCCCATGAGAAATGGAAAATAAGTAATAAAACAGTATTAACCCAGATATAATATAATTATACAGAAATTACAATGAATCCAGAAATAAATTATGAACAGCGATTAGTAAATTTAGCAAAGTTGACAGATTAACATCATCAGAATGACAAAAACTAATTATGTTCCACAACAAAAATATTAATTATCTAGGGAAAACCAAAGACTTGAAAGCCATGACAACAAATCACAAATTTCCTGGGAAAATAAAAGAAATCCCAAATAAATTGGAAGCATAATTATATTCAGGAATGGAAAGACGCAACATGTCAAGATTCAGTTCTTTCCAAACTGATCTATAAATTTAATGTCACCCTGACAGAAATTCCAGCCCAATGTTTTGGGAAATTGACAAACAAATGCCTTTAAAATTTATCTGGAAATATAAGCACCTGAGAGTAGCCAAACCAATCTTGAAGAAAGATAATAAATCTGGAAAACACACATTGCCAGACACTAGGACCTGTTACAAAACTTTGTAGCCCCAAACTGGAAACAACAGAAAGTCCCATTAAACTGCCATACATATGAGTTACGCACTTCTCTCACCCAGTGATGGTAGAGGATAAGAATGATACTATGAATTTGGGGGCTTCAAAAACATGGAGTTGCAGTGGAGGAGAAGCAAACTTACCTTGGGGATGAGGTAGTTTCTGAATTTAACATCACAGGTTACTGCATGGGGCAGGTTGGTGGGGAGAAGGTCAATGTATCTCTGGATCTCGTGCACCACAGCATCTGTGTAGGGCATGTGGCTCCTGTCCTGCATGCAGGGGCTCCGATTTCTGCCAATCACACGTTCAATCTCTTCCTGGACTTTAGCTGATAAGACACAAGTAAAAACTGATGGAAAAGGAGAAAAATGGCACATTTGTTGTAGCAATTCAGGGGTACATGAATCATGATGAAGGTATCCAAACATCATTAGAAATTTAAATTATAGTGCTGGAAGTATATGCAAATGTAAAGAGAGGACTGTTACAGATGCACAAATGTGTAACTACCATAAACTAGGCATTAAGAAAAATCTGTACACATATAAGCATAGAAAATTATCTTCAATAAAGGAAGACAGGAAGGATTGAAAAAAGGAAGAGAAGTCCACAAAACAACCAGAAAACAAATAACAAAAGGGCAAGGGTAAGTCCTTACTTATCAATAATAACACTGAATGTAAATGGGCTAAAATCTCCAATCAAAAGACATACTGACTGGATGGATAAACAAGACCCATTAATCTGTTGCCTAAAAGAAACACACTTCACTTATAAAGACACACATAGGTTGAAAATAAAGGAATGGAATGAGACAGTACATGCCAATAGAAAAGAAAAAAAGAGCAGGAGTTATTATATTTAAAACAGAAAAAGTAGATTTCAAAACAAAAACTATAAGAAGAGACAAAGAAGATCACTATTGGTGATAAAGTAGTCAGATTGGCAAGAAGATGGAAAAATTTTAAATATATATGCAACCAACAATGGAGCACCCAGATATATAAAAGAAATATAATTAGAACTAGAGAGAGATAGTCCCCAGTACAATAATAGCTGGAGACTTCAACATCCCACTTTCAGCATTGGACAGGTCATCTAGATAGAAAATCAACAAGGAAACATTCAACTTTATGTGCACTATAGACCAAATGGATCTAATAGATATTTGCAGAATATTTTATCCAACTGCTACAGAATACACATCCTTTTCCACAGCACATGGATTGTTATCAACAATTGACCATATGTTAGGTCACAAAACAAGTCTTAAAATATACAAAGAAACTGAAATAATATCAAGCATCTTCTCTGACCACAGTGTAATAAAACCAGCAATCAATAACAAGAGGAATTTTGGAAGCTACACAAATAAATGGAAATTTAAAAATATACTCATAAATGGGGAGTGGGCCCATGAATAGATTAAAAAGGAAATTGAAAAATTTCTTGAAACAAATTTTAATGGAAACACAACATACCAAAACCAAGGGGCTACAGCAAAACCAGTACTAAAAGGGAAGTTTATAGCTACAAGAACTTATATCAAAAATGGAGAAAATAGACAAATAAGCAATCTAATGATGCATCCTAAATAATTAGAAAAGCAAAAGCAAATTAAACCCAAAATTAATACAAGAAAAGGAATAATAAAGATCAGAGCAGAAATAAATAAAATTTAAATGAAGAAAAACAAAAGATCAATGAAATAAAAGTTGCTTTTTTGAGAAGTTAAACAAAATTGACAAACCTTTAGCCAGGCTAAAAAAAAAAACAGAGTAGATTCAAATAAATAAAAACAAATTAAAAAGGAGGCATTACAACTGATACTGCAGAAATTCAAAGAATAATTAGTGGTTACTATAAGCAACTATATGCCAATAAATTGGAAAGTCTAGAAGAAATGGACAAATCACTAGACAAATATGACCCATCGAGTTTGAACCAGGAAAAAATCCAAAACCTGAACATGCAATGACCAGTACCAAGATCAAATGAGAAATAAAAAGTATCCCAGTAAAGAAAACCCCAAGACTGGCTAGCTTCACTGCTGAATTTTACCAAACATTTAAAGAAGAATTAATACCAATCCTATTCAAACTATTCCAAAAAATAAAGGAGAAGAGAATACTTTGAAACTCATTCTGTGAGACCAGTATTACCCTGATACCAAAATCAGACTAAGACACATCAAGAAAAGAAAACTACAGGTCAATATACCTGATGAACACTAGTGCAAATATCTTCAACAAAATACTGGCAAACCAAATTCAGCAATACAATAAAAAGGTCATTCACAATGACCAAGTGGGATTTATCCCTGGGATGCAAGGATGGTTCAACATGTGCAAATCAAGCAGTGTGATACATCATATCAAAAGAATGAAGGATAAAAGCTATATCATTTCAGTTGATGCTTAAAAAGTATTTGATAAAACTTAACATCCCTT
The DNA here is from genome assembly GCF_049350105.2 of Macaca mulatta. Lineage (NCBI taxonomy): Eukaryota > Metazoa > Chordata > Mammalia > Primates > Cercopithecidae > Macaca > Macaca mulatta. Next base: position 106,761,482 of record NC_133414.1, on the reverse strand, counting down.
CCTGATAAAAATTCATTTTAAAAAACCTGAGATAGAAGGAACATACCTCAACATAAAAAAGTTATATGACAGAGCCACAACTAGTACTATACTGAATGGGGAAAACCAAGAGTATTTCCTCTAAGATCAGGAACACGACAAGGATGCCCACTGTCACCATTGTTATTCATCATAGTACTGGATGACCTAGCAAGACCAATCAGACAAGACAAAGATATAAAGGCTATCCAAATTGGAAAGGAAAAAGTCAAAATATCCTTGTGTTCAGATGATATAACCTTATATTAGGAAAAACCTAAAGATTCCACAAGATAATTATTAGAACTGATGAACAAATTCAGTAAAGTTAAAGGATACAAAATCAACATAAAAATCAGTAGTGTTGTTACATGCCAACAGTGAACAAAAAGAAAAAACAAATTTAAAAAGTAATCCCATTTACAATAGCCATAAGTAAAATTAAATACTTAGGAATTAATTTAACTAAAAAACTGAAAGATGCCTAAAATGAAAACTATAAAACACTGAGGAAAGAAATTTAAGAGGACACAACAAATAGAAAAATATTTCATGTTCATGGATTGGAAAAATCAATATTGTTAAAAATGTCCATACTATCAAAACAATCTACAGATTCAATAAAATCCCTATCAAAATATCAATGGCATTCTTCACAGAAATAGAAAAAATAAATCCTAAAATTTATATGGACCCACAAAAGACCCGGAATAGTCAAAACTATCCTAAGCAAAAAGAACAAAACTGGAAGAATCACATTATCTCACTTCAAATTATACTACAGAGATAACTAAAACAGCATGGTACTGACATAAAAACAAACACATGGACCAATGGAACAGAATCCAGAAACAATTTCACAGACCTAGAGTGAACTCATTTTTGACAAAGGTGCTGATACGGTTTGGCTGTGTCTCCACCCCAAATCTCATCTTGAATTGTAATAATCCCCACAAGTCAAGGGTGAGGCCAGGTGGGGATAAGTGAATCATGGGGGTGGTATCCTCCATACTTTTCTCATGGTAGTGAATAAATCTCACAACATCTGATGGTTTTATAAATGGGTGTTCCCCTGCAAAGCTCTCTGCCTGCTGCCATGTAAGACGTGACTTTGCTCCTCATTCACCTTCCGCCATGATTGTGAGGCCTCCCCAGCCATGTGGAACTGTGAGTCCATTAAACGTCTTTCCTTTATAAATTACCCAGTCTTGTGTTGGCTTTATTAGAAGCATGAGAACAGACTAACACATGTGCCAAGAACGTACACTGAGGGAAAGACAGTCTCTTGAATAAATGTGCTGGGAAAACTTAATATCCTACAAAGAAGAATGAAACTGAACTCATATCTCTTGCCATATACAAAAATCAACTCAAAATCAATTAAAGGCTTAACTCTAAGACCTCAAACTCTGAAACTAATATAGGAAAACACTAGGAAAAATCTCCAGGACATTGGTCTAGGCAAAAATTTCTTGAGCAATACCCTACAAACACAGGCATTCAAAGCAAACATGAACAAATGGGATCACATCAAGTTAAAAAGCTTCTGCACAGCCAAAGATACAATCAACAAAGGGAAGAGACAATTACAGAATGGAGAAAAATATTTGCAAACTATTCATCTGACAAGAGATTAATAACCAGACTATATAAGAAACTCCAGCAACTCTATAGAAAAAAAATATACTAATCCAATCCAAAAGTGGGCAAAAGATTTGAATAGATGTTTCTCAAAAGAAGACATTTAAATGGGTAAGAGGTGGTCAAAAAGGTGGTCAACACCACTGATCATCAGAGAAATATAAATCAAAACTACAATGAGATGTCATCTCACTCCAGTTAAAATGGCTGATATCCAAAGACAGGCAATAAGAAATGCTAGTGAGGATGTGGAGATAAGTGGACCCTTGTATAGTGTTGGTGGGAATGTAAATTAGTATGACCAGTACGGAGAGCTGTTTGAATATTCCTCAAAAAACTAAAAATAAAGCAACCATATGATCCAACAACCCTACTGCTGGGTATATACCCAAAAGAAAGGACATAAGTACATCGAAGAAGTATCTGCACTCTTATGTTTGTTGCAGCACCGTACACAACAGCTAAGACTTTGAAACAACTTTAATATGCATCAACAGAAAATGTAGTATATATACACAATGTAGTTCTATTCAGTCATAAAAAGAATGAGATTCACTCATTTTCAACAACATGAAGGGAACTGGAGATCATTATGTTAAGTGAAATAAGGCAGGCAGAGAAAGATAAACATAGCATGTTCTCACTTATCTGTGGGATCTAAAAACAAAAGAATTGAACCAATGGACATAAAGTATAGAAGCATGGTTACCAGAGACTCGAAAGGGTAGTGGAGCCTGGGAGGGGAGGTGGGGATGAATAAGACTTACTATATGGTAGCACAACAGGGTGACTATAGTCAATAATAACTTAATTGTACATTTTAAAATAACTTAAAGAATGTAATTGAATTGTTTGTAACTCAAAGAATAAATGCTTGAGGGGATACACCATTCTCCATGACATGCTTATTTCACATTGCACGCCTGTATCAAAACATCTCATGTACCCCCAAACATATTAATATATACTATGTACCCATAAAAATTAAAAAAGATAAAAATGAAAAATCTATATATACATATACATTAGTATATATGATAATTAATATAAATAAAAATAATAAAATGTTTGCAAACATAAAGTAAGCATATAATTTAGTCATGAAATTACTGTCTTGGAAAAAAACAAGGATTAATTTCATATCAAAATAACATGTTGCTTAAACATTAAATTATACTATCAGATTTATGCATATATGTGACTGTATTTATGCATCTGTATGTGGGAGGGGTCGCAAATTGCAATGGTATTCTCTTCATTCTCACACTTTCCAAATTCACCATTTTCAACATTCCAGCAGCTTCTTCTGAACATACATTCACATTTTTAAATAAAGACTCTGTTTCTATTTCTTACTTATCTTCTTGTGGATTATATTAATAATTTTTTATTATGAGAGATGAGAATTTTAATCTTCAACTTCACCTCATATTTGAACACACCCTCAGATAGACACACTCACTTTACAACACTCCTTTTTCCAGAATATATTTAGATGACAATTTTTATATCAGTATTCATTGCTTACATCATTCTGACTACACAAATATGGTTCTCTGGTAAGACAGCTATGATTAAATTGTATTTTTAGTACTATCCTGGGCTTAACCGTGTCTCCTTATTTCAATTTGTAATTTCTGTTTCCCAAGTTAGAATTATTGACAAATGTTCAGGCAGATGTTTGAAACTCCTTTTTGAGCTATTGGAAACTCTCATAAAATCTGTCACATCTCTTTTGTTCTTGCTGTCTCCTCTCACTTCTGAATTATCCACCAGGTCCATTCTTAAGTAGTTGTTTTCTAGGTATGGTGCTAGGCAGCCTCCCTGACATTCTCATTCTCCTACATGAGGTTTCCTGATTGCTGGAGCTCAGGACTTTCTCTAACTAGGTTTCAGGCATTTGAATGAAGCATATTCTCCAATATTTTTCTGAGAAAGGGAAAATAGAAGGTAAAATTTTTGGCAAACATGCAAGTATGAAAACACCCTATTTCTATTAATATACAAGATAATATTAATAGTTCTTGAGAATTCTGAATCTTAATTGTTTCAATATAACCTGGTATAGATCTGAAAGTTTTTGTGGTTTTCCCTTTAATTCTCATGTCCTGACATTCCATAACCCTGTGTCTAGCAGTATGTGTTTTCATTTCATTCACTCTGTTGGACATTGAAGAGAATTTTCCATTAAGATGGTGAAAGAAAAATGTCATTTCTCTAGATCAGTTCCCTTTGTGTTGGATAAAGTTAGCTGCTGAATTTTAGGAAGCAAGATGAATAAAAGAGCTAAGAGTCTCCTAATTGAAGGAGCAGACCCGTACCAAATCTGCCTTTCAAGCCTACACCTCATGCCTTTTCTGGCACTACCCTGTGTCTCTGAGTACAGGGCTTCTTAAGCTCAGTTTCTCTAAGGAGCGAGCCTCCTTCTTCTTGTGGGAAGAAATCAGTTACCTGATGAAAAGGCTTGTGGAGGAAACGAGGCAGGGAAAGCCTCCTTTTTCAGCCTCATTCTCCACCATTCTTTAACCCTTGAAACTTCCAAATACTACTATTGGAGAGACTTAAGGGACACTGATTAACTTTTCCTCCTTGATAAATTTTTCTCTTCTGACTTTTTGGTTACAAGTTTATCCTCTCTGTACAGATTTGTCAATCCTCTATATGCTCTCTGTGTTTAGGAAATTTGTTAAAGTCTTCTTGACTATCTCCTGTACTCTTCCTATCTTAAAGGACCTAAATGTCTAATATCCAAAATCTATAAAAAAAAAAAATAAAATAAAATAAAATAACTTAAATCAACAAGCAAAAAACAAAAAAAAATCAATTAAAAATGGGCAAAGGACATGAACAGGTACTTCTCAAAAGATGACATACAAACAGCCAACAAACATGAAAAAGTGCTTCAACATCACTAATCAACAGAGAAATGCAAATCAAAATCACAATGAGGTACCATCTCACACCAGTCAGAATAGCAATTATTAATATTAAAAAGTCCAAAAACAACAGATGCTGGTGATGTTGCAGAGAAATGGAAATGCTTTTACACTGTTGGTAGGTATGCAAACTAGGTCAGCCACTGTGGAAACCAGTTTTGATATTTTTGAAGGAACTTAAAATAGAACTACGAGTTGACCCAGCAATCCCACTATGGAGTATATGTCCCAAAAATATTCATTCTATCAAAAAGACACACACCCCAATATGTTCACTGTAGTGCTATGCACAATAGCAAAGAAATGGAATCAACTTATGTGCCCATCCACAGTGGATTGTATGAGAAAAATGTGGTAAATATACACTGATATGGTTAGGCTGTGTCCCCACTCAAATCTCATCTTGAATTGTAGCTCCCATAATTCCCACATGTTATGGGAGGAACTCAATGGGAGGTAATTTAATCACGGAGGCCGGACTTTTCCATGCTGTTCTCATGATAGTGAATAAGTCTCTACCAGAGACTTTTTGTGAGGCCTTTCCAGTCATGTGAAATTGAGAGTCCATTAAACCTCTTTCCTTTATGAATTACCCTGTCTCAGGTATGTCTTTATTAACAGCATGAGAACAGACTAATACATACACCATGGAATGTTATGCAGCCACAAGAAAGAACAAAAATTATGTATTTTGCAGGACGATAGATGAAGTGGGAGGTCATTATCCTAAGCAATCTAATACAAGAACAGAAAACCAAATACCGCATGTTCTCACTTATAAGTGGGAGGTAAGCATTGAATACACAAGAACTTAAAGATGGGAACAATAGACACTGAGGATCACTAGATGGGGGAGGGAGGAAAGGGATGTGGGCTGAAGAACCATCTGCTGGGTAATATGTTTACTGTCAGTGTGATGGAATAGCTGGGACCCCAAGCCTCAGCGTTACACAACTTATCTATGTAACAAACCTGTATTTGAACCCTTTAATCTATAATGAAAGTTGACAAAAAATCTTGTAGAACTCTATAGGTTAGTAACTGTTCAAAAAAAAGGCCTAATTCTTATTTGTAATTAGGTTATTGTCATGTCAATGGGGGATACTGACAGAGGAGAAAAAAAGAATATTTCTTATCTGCAGCATAAGCAGAAGGCCTTAAAAGTAAATTTCTAAAGTAAAGTTGTACATAAAAGATAAAATTATTGACCCCCTCAAAACAAAATCTTATTTTGTCCAACACCAATTTCATGGGAACTGTCTCAGGTACATATTCTGCCTAAATGGAACATTCTTTAGGTACCTCTTCTAGTAAACAGAATTACCTTCCTTATGAATCTAACTTTTTAGAATACTTAGCAGACTAGGAATTTTCTCAGGCAGACTCGCTACATTTCTAGGATTACCATTTATCTTTCAATAAGTGGAGTTTCCAGTTTCCCTACTCCAGCATTCGAACCTGAAATTTTGAGAATGAGAAAAGTTATCTTCAAAAACATACTTGCTATTTAAAAATGGGCTTCTCATAATAAACCCAATATGTAATACTAGGCCAATTTATCTTGTCTCTTCCTGACATAAATCATTATCTTTTTTTTTCAGAGATGCCCTACCCACCTTGGACCAGAGCTCTATTGCTTTTGCTACTGCTGTCTGTCTTCATTTGTCTCAGTTATCTTCCTCTACTGTGTAAACATGCCCCCTTTACCTTTTTTTCCTTGTTTTTTTTTTCCTTCTGAGACAGAGTCTCACTCTGTTGCCCAGGCTGGAGGGCAGTGGCACAATCTTGGCTCACTACAACCTCCACCACCTGCGTTCAAGTGATTCGGGTGCCTCAGCCTCCCGAGGAGCTGGGATTACAGCCACGTGCCACCATGCCTGGCTAGGTTTTACATTTTTACTAGAGACGGGATTTGGCTATGTTGGCCAGGCTGGTCTTGAACTCCTGGCCTCAAGTGATCCACCCACCTCAGCCTCCCAAAGTGCTGGGATTACAGGTGTGAGCCACCATGCCAGGCCAAGATATCCCATTTTAATCACACCATTAGTTTGGAACAGATTACAGCTGGGAGCAGAGTTTAAGTAATGAAGCTTCTCTAAGAGAAACAGGAAGGAGGACACTAGCAACACCTTCCCAACATCTTCTCTGAAAGTCAATTAACTCTTCATCTGTGATCATACCTGTGACCTCTGGGTGCTTCAGCAGGAGAAGGAGAGCATATCTCAGGGTTGTGCTTGTCGTCTCTGTCCCAGCTCCAAACAAGTCAACTGCAGTGTTTTCCAAGTTTTCAATAGTAAATTCAGACTGTTGGTTGTGCTTTTCCTAAGAATGATTTGATGCAATTATCTGACAAATTATTTACCAGCATATTTGATTACAGTGAATTCAAAATTACTCACATTGTTATATGGTTACCAACATAGAAACTGGAAAGTATAGTACTAGAAAAAAAATACTGTGTGGTGTAGCGGAGGCTGTAGGCCATCTGGCCCAAACTTTATTTGCTACCCCCTTATTCCATGCTTGCCTAAAAATTCCATTCATCAGGCTCTCTGCAGCTGGCTGAGTCACACAGCATTTTTTTTTTTTTTTTTTTTTGCCAAAAGATATAAGCAGAAGGTCTCTAGGTCCACTTTCATTTCCTCTTTCATACTCAAAACACAAATGTGAAGTAGGAGGTAGAATAGACCCCATCCTGGGATTTAATAATGAAAATGAAGGTCTGTATACTAAATTTAGTGGGAAAAAAGGAAGGCCCTTGACTCTCTGCTGCTTTGGGGCTGCTGTATTATCCCTAGATTGCCCCTCTGTGAGATTCCCTGTATTTGAGATAAATAAAGACATTATGTGTTAAAGCCATTATTACCTGTAGACAACTACAATCTAAATTAGTAAAAAGGTAAATTAGGGCCATATCATTAGATACTGTGAGCCTGAATCAAGAGTCTGCAATTATCTTCTTCTGTCAGAAAGGTACATGGACTCAACATTGCCTCCAGATTCATTATAAAGTTGAAATTTTGTAAAAATAAATATGAAAAAAGCAATATGACAGCAAAACCTAGGATAAATTATAGAGAAAGAGAATGGGTTTACAATAACAAGATGGGCCCACACTATTATAATCGAGATGGGAGGCAACAGACAACTTTTTCTAGGGTGCAGCAGTGCAGGAATAAATAAAAATATGCAAAATGAAGAGAAAGGACAATGATGAATATGGAGAATAAAGGGATTAATTGTCACAGGGGATAAAGGAGAGAGTAAGGGTAATGCATATGCCAAGGCTCAAAGACTGGAGTTTTCATAATTTGGAAGTTAGGAGAAAGAAAGCAATAAATAATGAATATTTAGTTGAAAGAGATCATCAATATACAAAACATATTACTTTTTAACCAGTCTCTAGGCCAGTAATAAATTAATTACGTTTTCAGAGTCTCCAAGTGATGTGTGTCATGTTGAATATTGTTTAATCAACACCACTGAAATAGACTAGATCCTCTCAACATGTCTACTTACTAGATGAAGATGGTCCTATCCCTTGGTAACATCAGCTTCACACAGTTTTCTAAGCTTGTCATGTTAAAAATTACTCTTAAGTAAGAACAGTGCACTCACAAACCAGTATTAACATTTCCATCTGTTGACTTGAGCTTGGTTATTTAGCAGTTATGTGCCTATCCTACCTTATTAATGATAGTAGCCATATTCTACTTGCTGTGCTCATATCTAAAGAGCACCCCTCTACCTCAGACACAGGCCAGGACATTGTCCTGCACCTCGCCCTCAGAAACAGACTCACAGCTACAACTCAGTCTGTGGGCTTCAGCTGCTAGGGTGTGCTATAGAGTCACAGATCTTGGCTCTGTGGGCAATCTACATTCAACTCTGCCACAGAGAGTGAACCTGTACCCCAAGACCCAGGTGTCACAGTACCTGATTAAAATACCTTGAGTCTAGAATAATGTTTCTATGACAACTTCAAGGATGTATACCTGTAACCCAGCACCAATGCAGCTGCATGTATGCCATGTCAGATTTGACATCAAAAGGAATCCCTTAGGCTAAGTCACCCTAATTTTAGGAAAATAAAAATGGGAGGACACCCAAATACTTTGACACCAGGGACATTAACAACCTACACTACTCCTGATACTGCTGCAAACTTCTACAGCCTAGGCCACTGAGGCACCCAAAATTATTTCTGATGTTGACCACAGCTAGAGAAACTACACAGATACTATCACACTGCATCTATTCAAAAACTGAGTTACCCACTCTTCATCACCTGCACACAAACACTCAACTTCAGATGAAAGTCTTTCTCTATGAAATCCACTCTAGAAACTGGAATAGACATTGTCCCACCACATGCATAGACATCAATACAGGGACAAAACATGAAAAATCAAGAAATATTACACCACCAAAAAGACATAATAACTCTCAAATAACAGAACTCGATGAAAACAAAATCAACATATATTCAAAAAAGGAATTCAAAATAATTACCTTGAAGAAACTAAATAAGGGGAGTGGCTGGCAAGATGGTCGAATTGGAACAGTTTCCATCTGCAGCTCCCAGCAAGATCAACAAAGTAGGTAAGTTATTTCTGCATTTCCAACTGAGGTACCCAGCTCCTCTCATTGAAACTGTTTAGGCAATAGGTGCAGCCCACAGAGGGCAAGCCAAAGCAGGGTTGAATGTCACCTCACCCAGGAACCCCAAAGGGTCAGGGAACTCCCTACCTTAGCCAAGGGAAGCAGTGAGGGACTGTGCCATGAAGAATAGTGCACTCTGGCCCAGATACTATGCTTTTCCCATGGTCTTCGCAACCTGCAGACCAGGAGATTCCCTCAGGTGTCTACACAACAAGGGCACTGGGTTTCAAGCACAAAAATGAGGAACCAATTTGCACAGACACTGAGCTAGCTGCAGGAGACTTTTTCATACCCCAGTGGCACCTGGAACACCAGTGAGACAGAACTTTTCACTCACCTAGAAAGGGGGCTGAAGCCAAAGAGCCAAGTGGTCTTGCTCAGCAGATCCCATCCCCATGGAGCCCAGCAAGCTAAGTTCCACTGGCTTGAAATTCTCGCTGCCAGTACAGCAGTCTGAAGTTTACCTGGGATGCACGAGTTTGGTAGGGGAAGGGGCATCCACCATTACTGAGGCTTGAGTAGGTAATTTTCCCCTCACAGTATAAACAAAATGGTTGGGAGGTTCGGACTGGCCAGAGCCCACTGCACCTCAGCAAAGCAGCTGTAGCCAGACTGCCCCTCTAGATTCCTCCTCTCTGGGCAGGGCATCTCTGAAAAACAATGTAGCATCCCCAGTCAGGGGCTTATAGGTAAAACTACCATCCCACTGGGGCAGAGCACCTGGGGGAAGGGGCAGCTGTGGGTGCAGCTTCAGCAGACTTAAATGTTCTGGCATTCTGGCTCTGAAGGGAGCAGCAGATCTACCAGCACAGTGCTTGAGCTCTACTAAAAGACACACTGCCTCCTCAGGTGGATCCCTGAGCCCCATGGCTCCTGATGGGAGGCACCTCCAAGCAGGGGTTAACAGACACCTCAGAAAGGAGATCTCTGGCTGGCATCTGGTGGGTGCCCATATGAGACAAACTTCCAGAGGAAGGAACAGATAGCAATCTTTGCTGCTCTGCAGCTTCCGCTGGTGGTACCCAGGCAAACACGGTCTGGAGTCAACCTCCAGCAAACCCCAGCAGACCTGCAGCAGAGGGGCTTGACTGTTAGAAGGAAAACTAACAAACAGAAAGCAATAGCATCAACACCAACAAAAAGGATGTCCACACAAAAAACGCCATCCGAAGGTCACCAACATCAAAGACCAAAGGTAGATAAACCATTGCAGATGAGGAAAAACCAGTGCAAAAAGGCTGAAAATTCAAAAAAACAGAACACCTCTTCTCCTCCAAAGAATCATGACTCCTTGCCAGCAGGGAACAAAACTGGACAGAGAATGAGTTTGATGAACTGACAGAAGTAAGCTTCAGAAGGTGGGTAATAACAAACTCCTCTGATAGAAACGAGCATGTTCTAACCCAATGCAAGGCAGCTAAGAACCTTGAAAAAAGGTTAGATGAATGGCTAACTTGAATAACCAGTTTAGAGAGAAGATAAATGACCTGATAGAGCTGAAAAACAAAGCACAAGAACTTCATGAAACATACATAAGTATCAATCGCTGAATCGATCAAGTGAAAGAAAGGATATCAGAGATTAAAGATCAACTTAATGAAATAAAGCCTGAACACAAGATTGGAGAAAAAAATGAAAAGTAATGCACAAAGCCTCCAAGAAATACGGGACTATTTGAAAAGACCAAACCTACATTTGATTGGTGTACCTAAAATTGGTGGAGAAAAGGGAACCAAGTTAGCACACACTCTTCAGGATGTTATCTAGGAGAATTTCCCTAACCTAGTAAAATAGACCAACATTTAAATTCAGAAAAAACAAAGAACATCACAAAGATACTTCTCGAGAAGAGTAACCCCAAGACACATAACTGTCAGATTCACCAAGGTTGAAATGAAGGAAAAAATGTTAAGGGCAGCCAGAGAGAAAGGTCGGGTTACCCACAAATGGAAGCCCATTAGACTAACAGTGGATCTCTCTGCAGAAACCCTACAGGCCAGAAGAGAGTGGAGGCCAATATTCAACATTCTTAAAGAAAAGAATTTTCAACCTAGAATTTTATATCCAGCCAAGCTAAGCTTCAAAGTGAAAAAATAAAATAAAATCCCTTACAGACAAGCAAATGCTGAGAGATTTTGTCACCACCATCTTGCCTTACAAGAGCCCCTGAAGGTAGCACTATATATGGAAAGGAACAACTGGTACCAGCCACTGCAAAAACATACCAAATTGTAAAGGCCATTGACACTATAAAGGAACTGCATCAACTAATGGGAAAAATAACCAGCTAGCATCATAATGAAAGGATCAAATTCACATATAACAATATTCACCTTAAATGTAAATGGACTAAATGTCAAAGTTAAAAGACAGAGACTGGCAAATTGGATAAAGAGTCAAGATCCATCAGTGTTCTGCATTCAGGAGACACATCTCACATGCAAAGACACACCTAGGGTCAAATTAAAGGGATGGAAGAAGATTTACTGAACAATTAGAAAGCAAAAAAAAGCAGGGGTTGCAATCTTAGTCTCTGATAAAACAGACTTTCAACCAACAAAGATTAAAGAAAAAGACAAAGAAAGGCATTACATAATGGTAAAGGGATCAATGCAATAAGAAGAGCTAATTATCTTAAATGTATATGCACCCAATACAGGAGCACCCTGACTCATAAAACAAGTTCTTAGAGACCTACGAAGAAACTGAGGACCCCACACAATAATAGTGTGAGACTTTAACACCCCATTGTCAATATTAGACAGATCAATGAGACAGAAAATTTAACAAGGATATTCAGGACTTGAACTCAGCTCTGGACCAACCGGACTTAATAGACATCTACAGAACTCTCCTCCCCAAATCAACAGAACATACATTCTTCTCAGCATCACATTGCACTTATTCTAAAATCAACCACATAATTTAAAGTAAGACACTCCTCAGCAAATGTAAAAGAACAGAAATCTTAGTCTTTCAGACCACAGTACAATCAAATTAGAACTGAGGATTAAGAAACTCAAAACTGCATGACTACATGGAAACTGAATAACCTCCTCCTGAATGACTACTTGGTAAATAATGAAATTAAGGCAGAAATAAACAAGTTCTTTGAAATCAATGAGAACAAACACACAACATACTAGAATCCCTGGGATACAGCTAAAACAGTGCTTAGAGGAAAATTTAGGCCACTAAATGCCCACAGGAGAAAGAGAGAAAGATCTAAAATTGACACCCTGACATCACAATTAAAAGAACTAGAGAAGCAAGAGCAAACAAATGCAAAAGCTATCAGAAGACAAGAAATAACTAAGATCAGAGCAGTACTGAAGAAGACAGAGATTCAGGAACTCTTCAAAAAATTAATGAATCCAGGAGCTGGTTTTTTGTTAAGATTAACAGAATAGATAGGCTGCTAGCCAGACTAATAAAGAAGAAAAGAGAGAAGAATCAAATAGACACAATAAAAAATGATAAAGGGGATATTACCACTGACTCCACAGGAATACAAACTACCATCAGAGAATACTAAAAACGCCTCTATGCAAATAAACTGGAAAATCTAGAATTAATGGATAAATTCCTTCACACATACACCCTCCCAAGACTAAACCAGGAACAGAAAACCAAACACCACATATTCTCACCTATAAGTGTGAGTTGAACAATGAGAATACACGGACACAGGGAGGGGAACGTCACACACCAGGGCCTGTCAGGAGGTTAGGGGACTAGGGGAGGGATAGCACTAGGAGAAATATCTAATGTAGATGACGGGTTGTTGGGTGCAGCAAACCACCATGGCACATGTATACCTATGTAACAAACCTGCGTGTTCTGCACATGTGTCCCAGAACTTAAAGTGCAATAAAAAAAAAAAAGAAAGAAATAGCAGAATAGTAGTTCGTAGAGGTAGAGAAGTAAGGGAGATAGCCAGAAATTGGTTAACAGATACGAAAGTTCAGCTATATAAAAGGAATAAGTTATAGTGTTCTATAGCAGAATAGGGTGACTATAATTAACAACACTTTATTGTATACTTTAAGATAGCTAGAAGAGTAGATTTTTAATGTCTCCAGCATAAGGAAATGAAACACATTTGAGGTTATAGATATGTTAATCATCCTGCTTGATCATTACACATTGTATACATGTACTGAAATATTACAGTACACCCCATAAATATGTACAATTATTGTGCCCACTGAAATAATAAATTATAAATTTATTATAATATATCAATAATAATATAAATTTATATATTATATAATATAAATTTATAATATATTTATAATATGCAATATTTTATACATTGCAGTATAATTTTTAATATTTATAAATTATTACTAAATAAATAATAATTAAATCAAATAAATAAAGGCTAAGAAAACAAAAGACAACAAGTGTTAGTGAGAATATGGAGAAATTGGAACCCTCATGTCCTACTGATAGAAATGTAGAATGGTGCAGCTGTTAAGGAAAATATTAAGGCAGTTCAAGAATTAAAAATAGAATTACCACATATCCCAGAAATGCCACTTCTGGTTATATACCCAAAAGAATTGAAAACAGCACATCAAAGAGATATTTGTTTACCCATATTCATAATAGCATTACTCACAAAGTCAAAAGGTGAAAGTAATCTGGGTGCCCATCAACAGATAAATGGGTAAGCAAATTTGATTTATAAATACAACGGAATATTATTCACCATTAGAAAGGAAGAAAAATCTGACACATGCAAAAACATGAATAAACCCTGAGAACATAACATTAGGCTAAGTGAAATAAACCAGTCACAAAAGGGCAAATATGTAATGATTCCACATTTATGAGGTACCCAGCATACTCGATTTTACAGAGACACAAAGTAGAATGTTGGTTGCCATGGGATGGTGGAAGGGAGAAATGTAGAGTTATCATTTGAGGTGGGCGTGGGGTTCTACAACATTTCTTCCTGCATCATCTACGCCTCTGGACACTTCTCTTTGGGCAACCCATTCCCTTTGACTTCAGATAAATTTCAGGGCAAGAGATAAGGGAACACAGTCTCTGGCAGATAAGACTGACAAAGACCTCAAAGAATGTGGTGGGCCACCTTTACAAGGCCCATCTTCTGTTCTTGTGTTACTATGGATGCACTTCATGGAATTATTAATATAAATTAGTTTGCATAGTTGAGGAAATTATGTTACTTGGTTTTGTTTGTTGATTACTCTGTTGGTAGAGACGATTTTGCCATGTTACGCAGGCTGGTCTCAAATTCCTGAACTCATGCAATCTGAGTTCATCAACCTCCCAAAGGGCTGGGATTACAGGCATGATCTACAATGCCCGGCCAAGAGTTATTATTAAATGGGTATAAAGTTTCCGTTTTGCAAGATGAAAAGAATTCTAGAGAGGTATGGCAGTGACGTTTGCACAACAATGTGAATGTAATTAATACCAACACACTATACGCTTAAAATCATTAATACAGAAACTTTAATGTTATGTGTATTTTGCCACAATCTTTTTTACAAAATTTAAAAAATTATGCACAATAAACAAGTGAGATTTATCCCAGAAATGCAAAAGTGGTTCAACAAGAAAGTCGATCAGTGTACTACACCATATTAGAATAAAAGAGAAAAACATGTTCATCTCATTAGATGCAGAAAAAAAAATTGACAACTTTTAATACCCATCATAACAAAGACACTCAGAAAACTCTAAATGAAATAAAACTACCTTACCAAATAAAGCATATTTATGAAAACTCCAATGCTAAAGCATACTATATTGTGAAAGACTAAAAGCTTATCACTTAAAATCAGAAAGAAAAGAAAAAAAACAAGGATGTCCATTTTTACTACTTTATTTTTTTTTTTTGAGACAGATTCTCC
Source organism: Macaca mulatta (assembly GCF_049350105.2). Classification (NCBI taxonomy): domain Eukaryota; kingdom Metazoa; phylum Chordata; class Mammalia; order Primates; family Cercopithecidae; genus Macaca; species Macaca mulatta. Next base: position 106,746,337 of record NC_133414.1, on the reverse strand, counting down.
CTATGTCGCCCAGGTTGGAGTGCAGTGGCGCGATCTTGGCTAACTGCAAGCTCCGCAGTGAAAGGTTCACGCCATTCTCCTGCCTCAGCCTCCTGAGTAGCTGGGACTACAGGCGCCCGCCACCACGCCTGGCTAATTTTTTTTATTTTTAATAAAGATGGGGTTTCATCATGTTAGCCAGGATGGCCTCGATCTCCTGACCTTGTGATCTGCCCACCTCGGCCTCCCAAAGTGCTGGGATTACAGGCGTGAGCCACCACGCCTGGCCCATTTTTACTGCTATTAAACAATAGTATTCGAAGTTCTAGCCAGAGCAATTAGGCAAGAAATGAAAGAAAACACATTCAAATAGGAAAGGAAAAATTCAGATCATATTTGAAGATAACATGATTCTGTATATAGAAAAATCTCATACAGTACAGATAGAAACAAGTAGAGATAATAAATGATTACAGCATAATTTCAGGGTACAAGATCAATGCAAAAATCAGTGTTCTCTCAGGGCTGATGCTAGTGCCTGCCATTATGGGACCTGTACATAGGACTGCCCAGTCCAGCAACACCCATCTTGATCCCCTTGGGGCTGAGCGGGGAGCCCAGACTACTTTGAATTCCACAGATTAACAGAAGGTCTGAGGAAACAGAGAAGCTCCCCCAGAAAACAAGGATCAAGCTGTGCTGTATCAAGTTGTACTAGCCACAGCTGGCTTTTGCTCATAAGTGCCATCTACTGACTTGTATGTCAAACTGCACAGGCCAATATAAAACTACCCACAGAGGTGAACACAGCTATAGAATCAAAGTCAAAGGCCCTACACAGCATACTTTATAGTCACACCCCATTGGAAGCAGGAGAGAAAAAGGAAAGAAAAAAAAAATAGGGAGAGGAAAAACAATTCTATCTGCACAAAAATAATTTCAAAAATCAGAAGGGATAGCCTCTTCAAATAAGAAGAAACCAGCATAAGAATTCTGGCACCATGAAATGTCTGAATGTTGTAAAACCACCAAAGCATCGCATGAACTCCCCAGCAATGAACCCTAACCAAACTGGCAACCCAGAAATGACAGATAAACAATTCAAAATATGGATTGCAAGTAAGCTCAGTGATCCAAGACAAGGTTGCAAATCAATGCAAATAAACTACTAAAGCAGTCCAGGGAATGGAGCGACAGATAAACATCTTAAAAAGAAATCAATCAAAGCTTCTGGAATTGAAAGACTCACTTAAGGAATTTCAGAATACAATTGAAGGGTTTATCGATAGACTGGACCAATTTCAGAGCTTGAACACCAGTCTTTTGAACTAACTCAGACAAAAATAAAGAAAAAATAATTTTAATAAAGGAACAAAGTCTTCAAGAAATACTTGATTATTTCAAAGGAGTAAACCTAGTGATTATTGGCATTCCTGAGAGAGAAGTAAAAGTAACCAATCTAGAAAATATATCTGAGCTAATAAGTTGAGAAAATGTTCCCAAACTTGCTAGACAGGTAGACATCCAAATACAATAAACTCAGGGAATATATGTGAGACACTATACAAAATTAATATCATCAAGGCATTTACTCACCAGGCAGTCCAAAACCAACGCTAAAACATAATTTTAAAGGCAACTAGAGAAAAAGGTCAGATCACATACAAAGAGAACCTTGTCAAGCTAAAAGGATGCTCAGCCTATCAACATTCATTTAGAAAAAAATTAGAAAAAAAGAATTTTATATTTTGCCAAACTAAGCTTCAAAAGCAAAGAAATACAATGTTGTCCAAACAAGTAAGTGCCAGGAGAATCTGTTACCATTAGACCAGGCTTATAAGAGATCATTAAGGGAATTCCAAATATGGAAATGGAAGAACAATACCTGCTACCAAAAAAACACACTTAAGTATGTAGCCCACAGACTCTATAAAGCAATCACACTATAGAAACTACAAAGCAACCAGCTAACCACTTCACAATAGAATCAAAACCTCATATATCAATGTTAACATTGAAGATAAACAGTCTAAATGCTCCACATAAAAGGCAAAGAGCAGGAAGTTGGATTAAAAATAAGACCCATCCTTCTACTGTCCTCAAGACTGCGAGGCCCATCTTCTACTAGTAGAAGTAGAAGACCCGTCTCAGACCTAGAAGAACCATCTGAGACCTAGAAAACCCTAAGGAACCTTCCAAAAACTCCTGGAACTGATACACAACTTCAGTGAGATTTCAGTACACAAAATACATATTCAAAAATCTGTAGCATTTTTATACACCAAAAATGTTCATGCTGAAAGCCAAATCAAGAACTCAATCCCATTTACAATAGCCACAGGAAAAAACCTAGGAATACAACTAACAAATGGGGCAAAAAGGTCTCTACAAGGAGAGCTACAAAATACTGCTGAACAAAATCATACATGACACAAACAAAAGAAAAACAGTTCATGCTTATGGATTGAAACAATCAATATCATTAAAATGGCTAGACTGCCCAAAGCTATCTACAGATTCAATGCTATTCCTATCAAACTACCAATGTCATTTTATTCTAAAATTCATATGGAACCAAAGAAGAGCCCAAATCCAAAGCGATCCTAAGCAAAAAGAACACTGGGAAGCTTCATATTAGGTGACTTCAAACTATACTGTAAGCTTACAGTAACCAAGAGAGAATGTAACTGGTACAAAACACAAATTGAACAAAAGTAGAGCAGCCAGAAATAAAGCCACACACCTATAGCCATCTCATCTTCAACAAAGTTGACAAAAATAATCAGTGAGGGAAAGAATTCTCTATTTAGTATATTGAACTAGGATAACTGACTAGCCATATGCAGAATGAAACTGGAACACTTCCTTGCACTTTATATAAACATTAACTTGAGATGGATTAATGATCTAAATTTAAGACCTCAAACTATAAGAATCCTATAGAAAAAAAAATCTATAAAATACCATTCTGGATACAGGCTTTAGCAAAGAATTTATGAATAATTCCTCAAAAGCAATTGGAACCAAAATGAATATTGACAAGTGGGACCTAATTAAAGAGCTTCTGCACAGCAAGAGAAACTACCAACAGAATAAACAGACAGCCTACAGAATGGGACAAAATACTTGCAAACTGTAAATCCAACAATGATTCAACAGTGAGAATCTATAAGGAAGTTAGACAATTCAATAAGTTAAAAAACAAGTAACCCCATTAAAAAGTGGGCAAAGGACATATGTCCTTCCGAAGAAGACATACACATGGCCAACAAGCATATGACAAAATACTCAACATCACTAATAATCAGAGAACTGCAAATCAAAACCACAGTGAGATATCATCTCATACCAGTCAAAATGGATATGATTAAAAAGCCAAAAAATAACAGATATTGGTGAGACTGCAGAGAAAAGAAGACGCTTATATACTAGTGGTGGGAATGTAAGTTAGTTCAGCCACTATGGAAAGCAGTTTGGAGATTTCTCAAAGAACTAAAAGCAGAACTACCATTTGATGCAGCAATTCCACTACTGGGTATGTACCCAATGGAAATCAAATTGTTCTACTAAAAAGACACATGTGCTCGTACGTCCATCCCTGCACTATTCACAACAGTAAAGACATAGAGCCAACCAATGATGTGTCGCATAAAGAAAATGTGGTGCAGTTTGAATCGCGGTGCGACGAAGGAGTAGGTTGTGAGATCTCACCGTGGGTCCAATTAGCCTTTTCTCTGCGTTGCTTGCTTCAGCTTCAGCAGAATTCGAAATGGCTGGCGGGAAGGCTGGAAAGGACTCCGGAAAGGCCAAGACAAAGGCGCTTTCCCGCGCGCAGAGAGCCGGCTTGCAGTTCCCAGTGGGCTTTATTCATCGACACCTGAAATCTAGGACGACCAGTCACGGACGTGTGGGCGCGACTGCCGCTGTGTACAGCGCTGCCATCCTGGAGTACCTCACCGTCGAGGTACTCGAACTGGCAGGAAATGCATCAAAAGACTTAAAGGTAAAGCGTATTACTCCTTGTCACTTACAACTTGCTATTCGTGGAGATGAAGAATTGGATTTGCTCATCAAGGCTACAATTGCTGGTGATGGTGTCATTCCACACATCCACAAATCTCTGATTGGGAAGAAAGGACAACAGAAGACTGTCTAAAGGATGCCTGGAGGAATCCTTGTTATCTCAGGACTCTAAATACTCTAACAGCTGTCCTGTGTTGGTGATTCCAGTGGACTGTATCTCTGTGAAAAACACAATTTTGCCTTTTGGTAATTCTATTTGAGCAAGTTGGAAGTTTAATTCGCTTTCCAACCAATCAAATTTCTGCATTCGAGTCTTAACCATATTTAAGTGTTACTGTGGCTTCAAAGCAGCTATTGATTCTGAAGTAGTGGGTTTTGATTGAGTTGACTGTTTTTAAAAAACTGTTTGGATTTTAATTGTGATGCAGAAGTTACAGTAACAAACATTTGGTTTTGTACAGACATTATTTCCACTCTGGTGGATAAGCTCAATAAAGGTCATATCCCAAAAAAAAAAAAAGAAAAGAAAATGTGGTATATATACACCATGAAATGCTATGCAGCCATTAAAAAAATCATGTCTTTGCAGCAACATAGATGCCGCTGGAGGTCATTAACTTGAAAGAATTAATCCAGCAACAGAAAACCAAATACCACATGTTCTCATACAAAAGTGGGACACAAAGATGGAAACAATACACACGGAATTACTATAGAGGGTAAAGAGATATAAAGGCAAGGGCTGAAAAACTACCTATTGGGTACTCGTCTCACTACCTGGGTGATGGCATTATTAGTACCCTAAACTTCAGCATCACACAGTATACCCATGTAACAAATGTGAACATGCACTTCCTGAATCTAAAATAAGTCAAAAATTTTTTTAAAAAAGAAGGCATTTAGTATGGTATCATTTTAAAATCAGGCAATCAATGGTCATAACTAAATACAAAATTTAAGATAAACTTGCCTTTTAAACTAAACCAGACCCTTGCAACAGAGGAGAAAAGAATATCTAATACCTAAATAAATTGAAAACTATCCCATGTTCAAAGATTGGAAGACTTAAAGATGGCAATACTCCTCAAAGTGATCTAAAAATTCATGCAATCCCTACCAAAATACCAATGGTCTTTTTTCCAGAAATGAGAAAGTTGATTATTCAATTTATATGCAACTACATGGTGATGAAGCAGCTACGTTTTCTGGGATATATACCTACAGATTTGTCATCATGCCCCAGGAAAATTTAGGACACAGACACATCTGAGTGGGTTAAGTAGCTGAACATTTAATAGAAGAAAGGAGAGAAAAGAGCAACTTCTTACGAGACAGGGGGAAGAGGGGGAAGGAGGCAGACCCAGCAGATTTTATAGGCAGGCTGGAAAAGGCAGTGTCTGATTTACATGGAGCCCAAAGATTGGTTCAATCAGGTGTGGCATTTACATAGTGGACAGGGAAGGCGGGCCACCTCACTCTAATCTTATTGTGCAAATGAACTTTCCACTTGACTGGTGCCATCTTGTCTGCTCCTTACTGTACCTGTGGCTGGCAAAGGGAAGGGAAGATGGAGCCGCCATTTTGAACATACCTAGTCACAGGTAGTTCTTTCCTACCAGATTCACCGGTGCAGGCTTCCAGCTTGTTTCTCTATGTCTGCAGCTCGATTTTACAGGCTGCTCTTTCCCAGAAAATGATTTGGGGTTGCTTTTCATTAAAAAGAAAAATCCTACCGAGGACTCCCAAATGCTTACTATCTGCCTAAGTAATTTCTTCTTAATTTCTGTATCAGTGAGTTCTCAGTTTCCAACTTCAAAACTTACTACAAGGTATAATAATCAAAAGTGTGGTCCTAGCATAAAGATAGACATCAAGACCAATGGAATAAAACCAAAATCAAGAAATAAACCTAAACATCTATGGCCAATTTAGTTGTATCAAGGGTGCCTAGACCATTCAATCAGAGGAAAGAATCTCTTCAATAAATGGTGATGATACAATTGGATGACAAAATACAAAAGAATGAAGCTCAGACCTTCCCTACCTCACTCCAAATGAAAAATATAATTGAAAATGAATGGAAAAACTTAAATATAAAAGCTAAAATTATAAAACTCTTAGAATAAAACATAGAGGTAAATCTTCATGACTTCATATTTGGCAATAGATTCATAAATTTGATACCAGAATAGCAAAAGAAAAAATAGATAAACCAAACTTCATCAAAGTTAAACTTTGTGATTCTTGTGAATCAAGAATATAATTAGGAATGTGAAATGACAACTGACAGAATGGGAGGAAATATTTTCATATTATGTATATGTAAGAGTTTACTGTTTTGAAAACATAAACAATTCTAACAGCTTAAAAAGAAAAATAAAGGAAACTTAAATAAGAAATGGACTTGAATGACATTTCTCCAAAGAAGATATACAAATGGGTAGCAGTATATTAAAAGAAGTTCAAAATCACTGGTCATTAAATACAAGTTAAAACCCCAATGAGAGCTGGGTGTGGTGGCCCTCACCTGTAATCACAGCACTTAGGAATGCCAAGGTGGGCAGATCACCTGAGGTCAAGAGTTCGCAACCAGCCTGGCCAACATGGTGAAACCCTATCTCTACCAAAAATATAAAAATTAGTCAGATGTGGTGGCACATGCCAGTAATCCCAGCTGCTCTGGGGACTGAGGCAGGAGAATTGCTTGAACCCAGGAGGGAGAGGTTGCAGGGAGCTGAGATCATGCCACTGCACTCCAGCCTGGGCAACAGAGTGAGACTCTGTCTCAAAATAAATAAATAAATAAATCCATACTGAGATACCACTTTACATTCACTAGGATGGCTTTAATAAACACAGAAAATTACAAGTATTCACAATTATGTGGAAAAATAGAAATCCTTATACATTGCTGGAAGGGATATAAAATGCCACATTCATCGTAGAAAAGTTTGGCTCTTATACAAGAAAAGAAACATAAAATCACCATTTGACCCAGCCATTCAACTCCTGAGTATATACCCAAGAATTATGAAAACATGCCCATAAAGAAACATACACAAATGTTCAAAGCAAGATTATCTATAAGAACAGAAAGTTGGAAAAAATGCAAATGTCCATAAACAGATGAATAACAATTTGTGATATATGTGCATGGAAAATAAAATATTTTTTATCCACAAAAAAGAATGAAGTACTGATGTATACTACAACTTAGATGAGCCTCCAAAACATTGTAAGTGTAAGGACCCTGAAACAAAAGGTCACATATGCTATGAGTTCTTTATATATCCATAACAGGCAAACCCATAGAGACAGAAAGAAGATTAGAGGTTATTACGTGATGGAGTGGGGGAATGGAGTAATTATTTAACGAATATAATGTGTTTTTGTGGTGTGATAAAAACATTTGAAACCAGAGAAAGCTGACAGTTGCACAACATTGTGAATACATTAAATACCACTTAGGTGTATGCTTTCCACTGGTTAATTGTATGTTGTGTGAATTTTACTTCAATTTTTTAAATGGCCTAACTCCCTGTTTTACAGATTTAGTGCAATCCTGTCAAAATCCCCATTGGCTCCTTTGAAGAAATTGACAAGTTAATCCTAAATTTCATATGAAGATTCAAGGGACCCAGAATAGTGAAAACAGTATTGAAAAAGGACAACAAAAGACTCACACTCCTTGATTTAGTAAGTTGATATTAATACAAAGGTACAGTAATTAAGACTTCAAGACAGTGTACTATAGGCATTAGGAGAGACATATAGATCAATGGAGTAGAATTGAGAGCCCCCCAAAAAAACCCTTCACACATTTATAGTCAATTGGATTTTGACAAGGTTGTCAAGACAATTCAACAGGGGGAAAAAATAGCCTTTCCAAAAATGATGCAATGACAACAGAGGTGATGTTTACACGGTATCTGATAGACACCAAATTCCAATTCTTACCTGTACAAATCATTTTAGTTTACACTCAGTGAATCCTTCCCTCTTCCATCCACCTACTCTTTCCCATCACACACCTCTACACCTCTATGTAAAGCATCCCAACCCATCTGAAACCCCTACTCTGATTCTCACAGCAAATATTTTAAGGCCTATTTCAATCCGCCGGAATGCAGGAAACCCACCTAGGTTAAGCCATTCTTTACCATTGTCAAATAAACTGTGTGTAATAATGATGTTCATTTTCATCCTATGACATAATATTTTATATTCTCTAACTTGTTGATAATTGCTTCCATTTCACCTAAAACATGTATTTTGTTTCTCCTTGGGTAGATTTTTGTTGTTATTATTATTATTATACCTTAAGTTCTGGGATACACGTGCAGAACGTGCAGGATTGTTAAATAGGTATACAGGTGCCATGGTGGTCTCCTGCACCTATGAACCTGTCATCTACCTTAGGTATTTCTCCTAATGCTCTCCCTCCCCTAGCCCTCCACCCCTTGACAGGCCCCAGTGTGTGATGTTCCCCACCTTGTGTCTATGTGTTGTCATTGTTCAACTGCCACTTATGAGTGAGAACATACGGTGTTTGGTTTTCTGTTCCTGTGTTAGTTTACGAGAATGATGGCTCCCAGCTTCATCTATGTCCCTGCAGAGGACATGAACTCATCTTTTTTATGCCTGCATAGTATTCATGGTGTATATGTGCCCCATTTTCTTTATCCAGTCTGTCATTGATGGACATTTGGGTTGATTCCAAGTCTTTGCTATTGTGATAGTGCCACAATAAACAAATGTGTGCATGCATCTTTATAATAGAATAATTTATAATCCTTTGGGTATATACCCAGTAATGGGATTGCTGCATCAAATGGTATTTCTAGTTCTAGATCCTTGAGGAATTGCCACACTACCTTCCACAATGATTGAACTAATTTATACTCCCACAAACAGAGTCAAAGCGTTTCTATTTCTCCACATCCTCTTCAGCATCTGTTGTTTCCTGACTTTGTAATGATCGCCATTCTAATTGGCATGAGATGGTATCTCGTTGTTTTTATCTGCATTTCTCTAATGACAAGTGATGATGAGCTTTTTTTCATGTTTGTTGGCCACATAAATGTCTTCTTTTGAAAAGTGTCTGTTCATATGCTTCGCCTGCTTGTTGATGGAGTTGGTTTTTTTTCTCTTTTAAATTCGTTTAAGTTCCTTGTAGATTCTGGGTATTAACCTTTTGTCAGATGGACAGATTGTAAAAACTTTCTCCCATTCTGTAGGTTGCCTGTTCACACTGATGATAGTTTATTTTGCTGTGTAGAAGCTCTTTAGTTTAATTAGATCTCTTTTGATTTTGTTGCTGTTGCTTTTGGTGTTTTAGTCATGAAGTCTTTGCCCATGTCTATGTCCTGAATGCTATTTCCTAAGTTTTCTTCTAGGGTTTTTGTGGTTTTAGGTCTTATGTTTAAGTCTTTAATCCATCTTCAGTTAATTTTTGTATAAGGTGTAATGAAGGGGTCCAGTTTCATTTTTCTCCATATGGCTAGCCAGTTTTCCCAACACCCATTTATTAAATAGGAAATCCTTTCCCAATTCTTGTTTTTGTCAGGTTTTTCAAAGCTCAGATGGTTGTAGATGTGTGGCTTTATTTCTGAGGCCTCTGTTCTGTTCCATTGGTCTATATATCTGTTTTGGTATCAATACCATGCTGTTTTGGTTACTGTAGCCTTGCAGTATAATTTGAAGTCCGGTAGCATGATGCCTCCAGTTTTGTTCTTTTTGCTTAGGATTTTCTTGGCTATACAGGCTCTCTTTTGGTTCCACATAAAATTTAAAGTAGTTTTTTCCAATTCTATGAAGAAAGTCAATGGTAGCTTGATGGGGATAGCATTGAATCTATAAATTACTTTGGGCAGTATGGCCATTTTCACGATATTGATTCTTCCTATCCACGAGGATGGAATGTTTTTCCATTTGTTTATGTCGCCTCTTATTTCCTTGGGCAGTGATTTGTACTTCTTGAAGAGGTGCTTCACATCCCTTCTAAGTTGATTCCTAGGTGTTTTATTCTCTTTGTGGCAATTGTGAATGGGAGTTCACTCGTGATTTGGCTCTCTGTTTGTTTATTATTGGTGTCTAGGATGCTTGTGATTGTTGCACAATGAATTTGTATTCTGAGACTTTGCTGAAGTTTCTTATCAGCTTAAGGAGATTTGAGGCTGAGACGATGAGGTTTTCTAAATGTACAATCACATCATCTGCAAACAGTGACAATATGACTTCCTGTCTTTCTATTTGAATACCTAATTTCTTTCTCTTGCCTGACTGACCTCACCAGAACTTCCAATACTATGTTGAATAGGAGTGGTGAGAGAGGGCATCCTTTTCTTGAGTCAGTTTTCAAAGGAAATGCTTCCAACTTTTGTCCATTCAGTATAATATTCACTATGGGTTTGTCATAAATAGCTCTTATTATTTTGAGATACGTTCCATCAATACCTCGTTTATTTAGAGGTTTTAGCATGAAGAGGTATTAAATTTTTTTGAAGGCCTTTTCTGCATCTATTGAGATAATGATGTGGTTTTTGTCATTGGTTCTGTTTATATGATGGATTACATTTATTGATTTGTGTATGTTGAATCAGCCTTGCATTCCAAGGATGAAGCCAACTTGATCGTGGTGATAAGCTTTTTGATGTGTTGCTGGATTTGGTTTGCCAGTATCTTACTGTGGATTTTCACATTGATGTTCATCAGGTATATTGACCTGAAATTTTCTTTTTCTCTTGTGTCTCTGCCAGGTTTTGGTATCAGGATGATGCTAGCCTCATAAAATGATTTAGGGAGAATTCCCTCTTTTTCTATTGTTTGGAAGAGTTTCAGAAGGAATAGGATCAGCTCCTCTTTGTACCTCTGATAGAATTTGACTCTGAATCAGTGTCTTGTTTTGTTTGTTTGTTTTTTGTTTTTTGTTTTGTTTTGTTTGGTTGGTAGGTTCTTCATCACTGCCCCAATTTCAGAACTTGTTATTGGTCTATTCATGGATTCTACTTCTTCCTGGTTTAGTCTTGGGAGGGTGTATGTGTCTAGGAATTCATCCATTTCTTCTAGATTTTCTGGTATACTTACGTAGAGGTGTTTATAGTATTCTCTGAGGGTAGTTTGTATTTCTGTGGGATCAGTGGTGATATGCCCTTTATCATTTTTATTGTATCTATTTGATCTTCTCTCTTTTCTTCTTTATTAGTCTAGCTACTGGTCTATTTTCTTAATCTTTTCAAAAAACAACTTCTGGATTCATTGATTGTTTGAAGGAGCTTTTGGGTCTCTATCTTCTTCAGTTCTCTCTGATCTTAGTTATTTCATGTCTTCTGCTAGTTTTGAATTGTTAGCTCCTGCTTCTCTAGTTCTTTTAATTGTGGTGTTAGAGTGTCGATTTTAGATATTTCCCACTTTCTCCTGTGGGCATTTATTACTATAAATTGCCCTCTAAACACTGATTTACATGTGACCCACAGATTCTGGTACATTGTGTCTTTGTTCTCATTGGTTTCAAAGAACTTATTTATTTCTGCCTTAATTTTATTATTTACTCAATATTCATTCAGGAGCAGGTTGTTCAGTTTACATGTTGTTGCGTGATTTTCAGTGAGTTTCTGAATCCTGAGTTCTAGTTTGATTACACTGTGGTCTGAGAGACTGTTTGCTATGATTTCCATCTTTTGCATTTGCTGAGGAGTGTTTTATGTCCAATTATGTGGTCAATTTTAGAATAAGTGCAATGCGGTGCTGAGAAGAATGTATATTCTGTTGATTTGGAGTGGAGAGTTCTGTAGATGTCTATTAGGTCCACTTGGTCCAGAGCTGGGTTCAAGTCCTGGATATCCTTGTTCATTTTGTGTCTCATCGGCCTGTCTAATATTGACAGTGGGTTGTTAAAGTCTCCCACTATTATTGTGTGGGAGTCTAAGTCTCTTTGTAGGTCTCTAAGAACTTGTTTTATGAATCTGGGTGCTCCTGTATTGGCTATATATATATTTAGGATAGTTAGCTCTTTTTGTTGCATTGATCCCTTTACCTTTATGTAATGCCCTTCTTCATCTCTTTTGATCTTTGTTGGTTGAAAGTCCGTTTTATCCGAGACTAGGATTGCAACCCTTGCTTTTTTTTTTCTTTTTTTTTTGCTTTTTTTTTTTTTTTTTTGCTTTCCGTTTGCTTGGTAAATCTTCCTCCATTCCTTTATTTTGAGCCTACATGTGTCTTTGTACATGATATGGGTGTCCTGACCACCTATGGGTCTGGACTCATTATCCAACCTGCCAGTCTGTGTCTTTTAACAAAGGCATTTATCTCATTCACATTTAAAGTTAATATTCTCATATGTGAATTTGATCCTGTCATTATGATGTTGACTGATTATTTTGCCCATTAGTTGATACAGTGTCTTCACAGTGTCAATAGTCTTTACAATTTGGTATGTTTTTGCAGTGGTTGGTACTGATTTTTCCTTTCCATATTTAGTGCTTCCTTCAGGAGCTCTTGTAAGGCAGAACTGGTGGCGACAAAATCCCTCAGCATTTTTTTGCCTGTAAAAAAATGATATTTCTCCTTTGCTTATGAAGTTTAGTTTGGCTGGATATGAAATTCTGGGTTGAAAATTCTTTTCTTTAAGAATGTTGAATATTGGCCCCTGCTGTCTTTTGGCTTGTAGAGTTTCTGCCGAGAGATCTGCTGTTAGTCTGATGAACTTCCCTTTGTGGGTAACCTGACCTTTCTTTCTGGCTGCCCTTAACATTTTTCCCTTCATCTCAACCTTGGTGAATCTGACAATTATGTGTCTTGGTGTTGCTCTTCTCAAAAAGTATCTTTGTGGTGTTCTCTGTATTTCCTGAATTTGAATGTTGGCCTGCCTTTCTAGGTTGAGAAAGTTCTCCTGGGTAATATCCTGAAGAGTATTTTCCAACTTGGTTCCATTCTCCTCATCACTTTCAGGTACACCAATCAAATGTAGATTTGATCTTTTCACATAGTCCCATATTTATTGGAGGCTTTGTTTGCTCCTTTTCATTCTTTTTTCTCTCATCTTGTCTTCATGCTTTATTTCATTAACTTGATCTTTAATCTCTGATATTCTTTTTTCTGCCTGATCAATTTGGCTATTGATACTTGTGTATGCTTCACGAAGTTCTCATGCTGTGTTTTTCAGCTCCATCAGGTCATTTATGTTTTTCTCTAAATTGGTTATTCTAGTTAGCAATTCATCTAACCTTTTTTCAAGGTTCTTAGCTTTCTTGCATTGGGATACAATATGCTCCTTTAGCTCAGAGAGTTTGTTTTCACCCACCTTCTGAAGCCTACTCCTCTCAATTCATCAAACTCACTCTCCGTCTAGTTTTGTTCCCTTGCTGGCAAGGAGTTGTGGTCCTTTGGAGGATAAGAGGCATTCTGGTTTTTGAAATTTTCAGACTTTTTGTGTTGGTTTTTCCTCATCTTTGTGGATTTATCTACCTTTGGTCTTTGATGCTGGTGACCTTTGTATGAGATTTTTGTTGATGTTGATGCTTTTTCTTTCTGTTCATTAGTTTTTCTTCTAACAGTAAGGCCCCACTTCAACGGGTCTGCTGGAGTTGCTGGAGGTCCACTCCAGACCCTCTTTGCCTGGGTATCACCAGTGGAGGCTGCAGAACAGCAAAGATTGCTGCCTTCTCCTTCCTCTGAAAGCTTCATCCCAAAGGGGCACCCACCAGATGCCACCCAAAGCTCTGCTGTATGATGTGTCTGTTGACCCCTGCTGGGAGGTGTCTCCCCATCAGGAGGCTTGGGGGTCAAGCACCCACTTGAGGAAGCAGTCTGTCTCTTAGCAAAGCTCAAGCACTGTGCTGGGAGATCTGCTGATCTCTTTAGAGCTGGCAGGCAGGAAAGTTTAAGTCTGCTGAAGCTGCGCTCATGGCCACCCCTTCCCCCAGGTGCTCTGTCCCAGGGAAATGGACACTTTATGTACAAGCTCCTGACTGGGACTGCAGCCTTTCTTTCAGAGATGTCTTGCCCAGAGAGGAAGAATCTAGAGAGACAGTCTAGCTACAGTGGCTTTGCTGAGCTGCAGTGGGCTCCACCCAGTTCTAACTTCCTTGTAGCTTTGTTTACACTGTGAGGGGAAAACCACCTACTCAAGCCTTAGTAATGGTAGATGCCCCTCCCCCCACCAAGCTCCAGCATCCTGGGTGAACTTCAGACTGCTGTGCTGGCAGGGAGAACTTCAAGTCAATGGATCTTAGCTTGCTGGGCTCCATGGGGGTTGGATCCATTGAACTAGACCCCTTGGCTCCCTGGCTTCAGCCCCCTTTCCAGGGGAGTGAACAGCTCTGTCTCACTGGTGTTCCAGTGCCACTGGTGTATGAAATAAAGAACTCCTGCAGCTAACTCGGTGTCTGCCCAAACAGCTGCCCAGTTTTGTGCTTGAAACCCAGGACCCTGGTGCTGTAGGCACCTGAGGGAATCTTCTGGTCTGCAGGTTGCTGAGACTGTTGGAAAAGCATAGTATCTGGGTGGGAATGCACAGTTCCTCATGGCAGAGTCTCTCACAGCTTCCCTTGGCCAGGGGAGGTAGTTCCCTGACCCCTTGAGCTTTCCAGGTGAGGTGATGCCCCACCCTGCTTCTGCTCACTCTCCATGGGCTGCAACCACTGTCTAACCAGTCCAAATGAGATGAGCTGGGCACCTCAGTTGGAAATGCAGAAATCACCGACCTTCTGCGTTGATATCACTGGAAGCTGCAGAACAGGGCTTTTCCTATTCTGCCATCTTTGTTGTTCAGGTAGATTATATTTATCTAAACAATCGAGTCTATGTATTCTAAATATTTAACAATTTAATTTTATATTTTCTATGATGCTTACTTGATATTCATCCATACAATAAAAACTTAAAATACTTCTCAAGCATTACTCCTTGACCACTTAAACATCCATAGTAAACCCAAAACTAGTCAATGAATCACAAACACGCAAGCAGTCACATAATTAAGCTTTTGTTAACTTTTTACCTTCTCCATTTTCATCAGGAAGCAATCAATAAAGTCCCGAGGGTTGTTCATGTCCATTGATTCTTGGTGTTCTTTTACTTTCTCCAAAATATAACTTTTCAAAAAAGCAATGTTTTTAAGTAATTTGTTATGGGCTCCCGGGAAATAATCAATGAAAGGAGGAAAATTATTGCATATCTAAGAGAAAACAACAATTTATTAAATTAAAAGCATTTAATAAAAGCTTACATACCATATACCAAGCTCTGGTTGTAATTTAAAGATATAAATATAAATAAAATATATTCTATATCTTGATGGAGAAATTTTTATTGTACATATGTAGTAATTTTCTGATTATAAAAGATTTGAGGAAGAAAATTCTGACCAGAGAATCAAAGATGATAATCATTTCCTAGACTCATATCTCCTTTTTATAGTATAAAAGCATCTTTATATTAATTCTCTTACTTTTTACAATTCTTCTCTACAATCTTGAAATATAAGATGGTGTCAATTACTACATTCACGTTTTGTAGATGACAGCATAGGTTAAAAGAATTTGGAAAATCTGATTGATAGTACAAAGCTAGTCCCTACTATATTGATTTCTATCAAGCAACCTCTGAAATGTAATTAGTATTTTAGAAGTTGGAGGGGTTCAAAGATGCTTCAAATTCCAACTGTGCACCAGAGCAGTTAAATGACTTCTCTAAAATCACACAGTTATTATCTAGGCAGAGTATAAAACATGCCAGTTCAGCACAGGGTAAAAGTGTGATGTCTGTTTATGGTTCATACACACAAAAAAAACCAATAATTTTGTCATTCCTAACCCAGCTATCTCATCAGCTAGAATCCCAACTGAGATATCAAACACCCCTGCCCTATTCAGTGTTTTTTGGCAGCTTCTATGGTTCCAAATATTCTCCCTCCTTGAAGGAGATAACATCTTTTAGATTAGGATATTTCTGCCACATAATATGACAAAGTGTGAATTGGAGGACAAGACTTCTGAGTAATGGAAGCCTCCAAAGTGCCTGGATGTCCATGGAGTGATATGAGCACGCTTTGGGGCTGTCACCAAAGTACTTTATAGAAAAAGGGCTTTGGAGTTTAGTGGAAAAAACACTGATCAGGGAGCTAATGGACTTAGAAGCCAGATCTATATTGGGACATTCATTTCTTGTGCATAAAATAAAGGGCTTTGCCATCTTTCCCAGATATTTACCCCATGGCTGTATGGGCAAGACTGTAGTATTCAAAAATGCACTTCAGGGTTTGGTCCATATAGGATTTTGAATTTGTCAGAAAAAAAGGGCATAAGTGGTTTCTCGGGAAGCAAAAATCTTGGCCTTACCTGGATCCAGGGGCTGCTCAAAATCTTGACGTTTTCATTCAATTTTTCCATCACTTTAAGAAATTGCTGATCTTTATAATCAAAACGTTTATGGAAAATAATGGAGCAGATCACATTGCAGGGAGCACAGCCCAGGATGAAAGTGGGATCACAGGGTGAGCCTAAAGAATTGGAAACAATTTTAAAATACTAGTAAACTGTAGTTATAAAACACTTTGTATTTGTTAACAGATAATAATAGTTTAGAAGTTTTAAGCAATGTTTTACCTACGAACTCCCTTAACAGCAAAAAAAAAAAAAAAAGAGTTCGGCATGCATAAAATCAACGCACCACTTTTACATTAATCCTGAAATAACCATTACAACCTAGCTGATTGAATAATGGTTGCTCAAATGCTAAATTTACATTCCTGGCCTATTTGTCTTTTACTTTGGAAAGAAAAAAAAGGAGAATTTTTTTAAAACCTAGTAATTCAAGTTTCAGAGGGAATCACATCAGTCTGCAAAGTCTGTAGACAACAAAGCACTGAGATAGAAAGCGTGAGAATGGTTGGGGATTTCAAAGCTTTTTATATTATAATGAATAGCTGAAAGAATCATGCGTTGAATCAGTAGAGAGGAACTAGAGAGACTATGGGTGAATTCATGTATTTGAGAAAATAAATGTAAGAAGCAGAATGTGTTTTATGAGAAGGAAAACAAATATAAATGAATAGTATGTCTAACATAGATTAGTTTGTCAAAAAAAATTAAACAAAAACTTTTTATTTGAAATGTAAATCCCAGGCAAGGCAAACAAGGAAAAGTAAATTAGATGGAGCACGGTGGCTCACGTCTGTAATCCCAGCACTTTGGGAGGCCGAGGCGGGTGGATCACCTGAGGTCAGGAGTTCAAGACCAGCCTGGGCAACATGGTGAAATCCCATCTCTGCTAAGGATGCAAAAATTAGTCGAGTGTGGTGGTGGGTGCCTGTAATCCCAGCTTCTTGGGAGGCTGAGGCAGGAGAATCTCTTGAATCCAGGAGGCAGAGGTTGCAGTGAGCTGAAATCGCACCAGTGCACTTCAGCCTGGCAAAAGAGCAAGACTCTGACTGAAAGAAAGAAAGAAAGAAAGAAAGAAAGAAAGAAAGAAAGAAAGAAAGAAAGAAAGAAAGAAAGAAAGAAAGGAAGGAAGGAAGGAAGGAAGGAAGGAAGGAAGGAAGGAAAGAAGAAAGGAAAGAAAGGAAAGAAAGGAAAGAAAGGAAAGAAAGAAAGAAAGAAAGAAAGAAAGAAAGAAAGAAAGAAAGAAAGAAAGAAAGAAAGAAAGAAAGAAAGAAAGAAAGAAAGAAAGAAAGAAAGAAAGAAAGAAAGAAAGAAAGAAAGAAAGAAAGAAAGAAAGAAAGAAAGAAAGAAAGAAAAGAAAGAAAGAAAGAAAGAGAAAGAAAGAAAGGGTAAATTAATAAAAGGAGTTTTTTGTTTCTTCTTTAGTTTTTTAAAAATGAATTTTCTTCTTTAGGAACTAAATGCCTATCATCTCTAATCATCCTTCATATTTAACTTATTTGAAATTTGACATTGATTACGCCAAGTCTATCATTTAATAGCTAAATAAATTAAATTATAGGAAAGATTTTCTTGTTTGGTGGAGGATCTCTGAAATAAAGTTGTAATCAAGTGATTGATAAACTTTTTTAATTTTTTTATTTTACTTTAATTTCTGGGATACATGTGCAGAATTGTGCAGATTTGTTACATAGGTATACATGTGCCATGGTGGTTTGCTGCATCTATGAACTTGTCATCTAGGTTTTAAGCCCCACATGCATTAGGTATTTGTCCAATGCTCTCCCTCCCCTTGTCCCCCAACCCTTCGACAGGCTCTGGTGTGTGATGTTTCCCTCCCTGTGTCCATGTGTTCTCATTGTTCAACTCCCACTTATGAGTGAGAACATGTGGTGTTTGGTTTTCTGTTCCCGTGTTAGTTTGATGAGGATGATGGTTTCCAGCTTCATCCATGTCCCTGCAAAAGACATGAACTCATTAGTTTTTATGGCTCCATAGTATTGTGTGTATGTCCGTAGTGTGTATGTCCCACATTTTCTTTATCCAGTCTGTCATTGATGGGCATTTGGGTTGGTTCCAAGTCTTTGCTACTGTAAATAGTGCTGCAATAAACATACATGTGCATGTATCTTTATAGTAAAATGGTTTATAATCCTTTGGGTATATACCCAGTAATGGGATTGCTAGATCAAATGGAATTTCTGGTTCTAGATCATTGAGGAATCAACACACTGTCTTCCACAATGGTTGAAATAATTTACACTCCCACTAACAGTGTAAAAGTGTTCCTATTTGTTCACATTCTCACCAGCATCTCTTGTTTCCTGACTTATTAATGATCACCATTCTAATTGGCATAAGATGGTATCTCATTGCGGTTTTGATTTGCATTCTCTAATGACCGGTGATGATGAACTGTTTTTCATGTTTGTTGGCTGCATAAATCTCTTCTTTTGAGAAGTGTCTGCTCACTCACTTTTTGATGGAGTTGTTTGTAGGAGATCAGTCAGAGTGGTGGGAGAAAGTATAGGGAAAGGAACAGCTCTTCTGAAAGGTGAAAAGGCTCTGCATAGCTTCAGGTGAGAATAGATGAAGGCAGCTGTTCTCTGACCCTGAGGCAGAGGGCAAGAATATGCATAAGGGAGGGAAGGGGAAGTCATCATGAATAGGCTTGTTTACTTATATTGACCAGGAGCTGACCTTTGATCATCCCTGCTTGATGTTCCCTGAAAGGGGAACAATAAATATTAATTACCTACAGATTATGTGGGCTCCAGGTTTTCAGCATTGTGCCTGCACTGAATAAAAGCATGCAGCTCCAGCTTCTCGAGGCTACACTCTGGCCACTTAAGCCAGACAGCCCCCTAGCTGCTCTTACACTGCATACCTGTATATGAGTATTCGTTTCATCCATTGGCCAGGGTCTGCAGGACAGACCCAGTAGTTTTTGTTGTTGTTGTTGTTGTTGTTGTTGTTGTTGTTGTTTTGTAAATTTGTTTAAGTTCCTTGTGGATTCTGGATATTAGACCTTAGTCAGATGGATAGATGGCAAAAATTTTCTTCCATTCTGTAGGTTGCCTGTTCACTCTTATGATAGCTTCATTTGCAGAAGCTCTTTAGTATACTTAGGTCCCATTTGTCAATTTTGGCTTTTGTTGCCATTGCTTTTGGTGTTTTAATCATGAAGTCTTTGCCCATGCCTATGTCCTGAATGGTATTGCCTAGGTTTTCTTCTAGGGTTTTTATCGCTTTAGGTTTTACATTTAAGTCTTCAATTCATCTTGAGTTAATTTTTGTATAAGATGTAAGGAAGGGGGGAGGCTCCAAGATGACCAAATATGAACAGCTCCAGTCTGCAGCTCCCAGCGTGAGTGATGCAGAAGATGGGTGATTTCTACATTTCCAACTCAGGAACTGGGTTAATCCCACAGGGGTTTGTCAGACAGTGGGTGCAGCCCACAGAGCAGGGCAGGGCATCACCTCACCTGGGAAGTGCAAGAGGTGGGGGAATTTCCTTTCCTAGCCAAAGGAAGCCATGAAAGATTGCACCTGGAAAATTGGGACACTGCCACCCTAATACTGCGCTTTTCCAATGGCTTTAGCAAATGACACACCAGGAGATTGCATCCCACACCTGGCTCAGACAGTCCCACACCCACAGAGCCCCACTCACTGCTAGTACTGCAGTCTGAGATCAAACTGTGAAGCGGCACTGACACTGGGGAGGGGCAGCTGCCATTGTTGAGGCTTGACTAGGTAAACAAAGTGGCTGGGAAGCTTGAACTGGGTAGAGCTCACCACAGCTCAAGGAGGCCTGCCTGCATCTGTAGGCTCCACCTCTAGGGGTAAGGCATAGCTGAAAAAAAGGCAGCAGAACCTTCTGCAGACTTAAAAATCCCTGTCTGACAGCTTTGAAGAGAGTAGTGGTTCTCCCAGCATGGAGTTTGAGATCTGAGAATGGACAGACTGCCTCCTCAAGTGGGTCCCTGACCCTGAGTAGCCTAACTGGGAGACACTTCCCAGTTGGGGGCGACTGACACCTCATATGGCTGGGTGCCCCTATGAGACAAAGATTCCAGAGGAAGGATCAGGCAGCAACATTTACCATTCTGCAGCCTCTAATGGTGATACCCAGGCAAACAGGGTCAGGAATGGACCTCTAGCAAACCCCAATAGACCTGTAGCTGAGGGTCCTGACTGTTAGAAGGAAAACTAACAAACAGAAAGGACATCCACACCAAAACCCCATCTGTACATCACCATCATCAAAGACCAAAGGTAGATAAAACCACAAAGATGGGGAGAAACCAGAGCAGAAAAGCTGAAAATTCTAAAAATCAGAGTGCCTCTTCTCCTCCAAAGGAATGCAGTTCCTCGCCAGCAACAGAACAAAGCTGGATGGAGAATGACTTTGGCAAGTGAAGAGAAGAAGGATTCAGATGATCAGTAATAACAAATTTCTCCGAGCTAAAGCAGGATGTTCAAACGCATTGCAAAGAAGCTAAAAACCTTGAAAAAAGATTAGATGAATGGCTAACTAGAATAAACAGTGTAGAGAAATCCTTAAATGACCTGATAGAGCTGAAAATTATGGCACAAGAATTACGTGACACATGTACAAGCTTCCGTAGCTGATTTGATCAAGTGGAAAAAAGGGTATCAGTAATTGAACATCAAATGAATGAAATGAAGTGAGAAGAGAAGTTTAGAGAAAAAAGAGTAAAAAGAAATGAACAAAGCCTCCATGACATATGGGACTATGTGAAAAGACCAAATCTACATCTGATTGCTGTACCTAAAAGTGACAGGGAGAACAGAACCAAGTTGGAAAACACTCTTCAGGATATTATCCAGGAGAATTTCCTCAACCTAGCGAGGCAGGCCAACATTCAAATTCAGGAAATACAGAGAATGCCACAAAGATACTCCTCGAGAACAGCAATTCCAAGACACATAATTGTCAGATTCACCAAGTTGAAATGAAGGGAAAAATGTTAAGGGCAGCCAGAGAGAAAAGACAGGTTAGCCACAAAGGGAAGCCCATCAGACTAACAGCAGATCTCCTGGCAGAAACCCTACAAGCCAGACGAGAGTGGAGGCCAATATTCAACATTCTTAAAGAAAAGAATTTTCAACCCAGAATTTCATATCCAGCCAAACTAAGCTTCATAAGTGAAGGAGAAATAAAATCCTTTACAGAAAAACAAATGCTGAAAGATTTTCTCACAACCAGGCCTGCCTTACAAGAGATCCTGAAGGAAGCACTAAACATGGAAAGGAACAACCGGTACCAGCCACTGCAAAAACATGACAAATTGTAAAGACCATTCATGCTAGGAAGAAACTGCATCAATTATTGAGGAAAATAACCAGCTAACATCATAATGACAGGATCAAATTCACACATAACAATGTCAACCTTAAATGTAAATGGACTAAATGCCCCAATTAAAAGACACAGACTGGCACATTGGATAAAAAGTCAAGACCCATCAGTGTGCTGTATTTAGGAGACCCATCTCACATGCAAAGACACACATATGCTCAAAATAAAGGGATGCAGGAAGATCTACCAACAAATGGAAAAAAAAAAAAAAAAAAAAAAGCAGGGGTTGCAATCCTAGTCTCTCATATAAAACAGACTTTAAACCATCAAAGATCAAAAGAGACAAAGAAGGCCATTACAAAATAGTAAAAGGATCAATTCAACAAGTAGAGCTAACTATCCTAAATATATATGCATCCAATACAGGAGCACCCAGATTCATAAAGCAAGTCCTTAGAGACTTACAAAGAGACTTAGACTCCCATACAATAATAATGGGAGACTTTAACACCCCACTGTCAACATTAAACAGATCAATGAGACAGAAAGTTAACAAGAATATCCAGGAATTGAACTCAACTCTGCACCAAGCAGACCTAATAGACATCTACAGAACTCTCCACCCCAAATCAACAGAATATACATTCTTCTCAGCACCACATCACACTTATTCCAAAATTGACAACATAGTTCGAAGTAAACCACTCATCAGCAAATGTAAAAGAAGAGAAATCACAACAAACTGTCTCTCAGACCACAGTGCAATCAAACTAGAACTCAGGATTAAGAAACTCACTCAAAACTGCTCAACTACATGGAAACTGAACAACCTGCTCCTGAATGACTACTGGGTACAAAACAAAATGAAGGCAGAAATAAAGATGTTCTTTGAAACCAATGAGAACAAAGATATAACATACCAGAATCTCTGGGACACATTTAAAGCAGTATGTAGAGGAAAATTTCGAGCATTAAATGCCCACAAGAGAAAGCAGAGAAGATCTAAAATTGACACCCTAACATCACAATTAAAAGAACTAGAGAAGCAACAGCAAACACATTCAAAAGCTAGCAGAAGGCAAGAAATAACTAAGATCAGAGCAGAACTGAAGGAGATAGAAAGACAAAAAACCCTTCAAAAAATCACTGAATCCAGGAGCCAGTGTTCTGAAAAGATCAACAAAATTGATAGACTGTCAACAAGATTAATAAAGAAGAAAAGAGAGAAGAATCAAATAGATGCAATAAAAAATGATAAAGGGGATATCACCACCAATCCCACAGAAATACAAACTACCATCAGAGAAAACAATAAACACCTCTACGCAAAAAAAACTAAAAAATCTAGAAGAAATAGACAAATTCCTGGACACATACACCCTCCCAAGACTAAATCAAGAAGAAATTGAATCCCTGAATAGACCAATAACAGCTTCTGAAATTGAGGCAATAATTAATAGCATACCAACCAAAACAAGTCCAGGACCAGACGGATTCACAGCTGAATTCTACCAGAGGCACAAAGAGGAGCTGGAACCATTCTTTCCAAAACTATTCCAATCAATAGAAAAAGGAAGAATCCTCCCTAACTCATTTTATGAGGCCAATGTCATCCTGATACCAAAGCCTGGCAGAGACACAACAAAAAAAGAGAATTTTAGACCAATATCCCTGATGAACCTCAATGCAAAAATCCTCAAAAAAATACAGACAAATCTAATCCAGCAGCACATCCAAAAGTTTATCCACCACAATCAAGTTGACTTCATCCCTGGGAAGCAAGGCTGGTTCAACATATGCAAATCAATAAAGGCAATCCATCATATAAACAGAACCAAAGACAAAAACCACATGATTATCTCAAAAGATGCAGAAAAGGCCTTTGACAAAATTCAACAGCATTTCATGCTAAAAACTCTCAATAAACTAGGTATTGATGGGACATATCTCAAAATAATAAGAACTATTTATGACAAATCCACAGCCAATATCATACTGAATGGGCAAAAACTGGAAGCATTCCATTCAAAAACTGGCACAAGACAGGGATGCCCTCTCTCACCACTCCTATTCAACATAGTGTTGGAACTTCTGGCCAGGGCAATAAGGCAGGAGAAAGAAATAAAGGATATTCAGTTAGAAACAGAGAAAGTCAAATTGTCCCTGTTTGCAGATGACATGATTGTATATTTAGAAACCACATCGTCTCAGCCCAAAATCTCCTTAAGCTGATAAGCAACTTCAGCAAAGTCTCAGGATACAAAATCAATGTGCAAAAATCACAAACATTCCTATACATCAATAACAGACAA
Organism: Macaca mulatta; assembly: GCF_049350105.2. NCBI lineage: Eukaryota > Metazoa > Chordata > Mammalia > Primates > Cercopithecidae > Macaca > Macaca mulatta. The sequence continues at coordinate 106,722,317 of NC_133414.1, read as the reverse complement.
ACAGAGAGCCAAATCATGAGTGAATTCCCATGCACAATTGCTTCAAAGAAAATAAAATACCTAGGAATCCAACTAACAAGGAATGGGAAGGACCTCTTCAAGGAGAACTGCAAACCACCACTCAGCAAAACAAAAGAGGACACAAACAAATGGAAGAACATTCCATGCTCATGGATAGGAAGAATCAATATTGTAAAAATGGTCACACTTCCCAAGGTAATTTACAGATTCAATGCCATCCCCATCAAGCTATCAATGACTTTCTTTACAGAATTGGAAAAAAATACTTTAAAGTTCATATGGAACAAAAAAAAGAGCCTGCATTGCCAGGACAATACTAAGCCAAAAGAACAAAGCTGGAGGAATCACGATATCTGACTTCAAGCTATACTACAAAGCTGCAGTAACCAAAACAGCATGGTACTGGTACCAAAACAGAGATATAGACCAATGGAACTGAATAGAGCTCTCGGAAATAATACCACACATCTACAACCATCTGATCTTTAACAAACCTGACAAAAACAAGAAATGGGGAAAGGATTCCCTATTTAATAAATGGTGCTAGGAAAACTGGCCAGCCATATGGCAAAAGCTGAAACTGGATTCCTTCCTTACACCTTATACAAACATTAATTCAAGATGAATTAAAGACTTAAATGTTAGACCTAAAACCTTAAAAACCCTAGAAGAAAACCTAGGCAATACCATTCAGGACATAGGCATGGGCAAGGACTTCATGACTAAAACACCGAAAGCAATGGCAACAAAAGCCAAAATTGACAAATGGGATCTAAGTAAACTAAAAAGCTTCTGCACAGCAAAAGAAACTACCATCAGAGTGAACAGGCAACCTACAGAATGGGAGAAAATTTTTACAATCTACCCATCTGACAAAGGGCTTTTATCCAGAATACACAAAGAACTTAAACAAATTTACAAGAAAAAATCAAACAACTCCATCAAAAAGTGGGCAAAGGATATGAACAGACACTTCTCAAAAGAAGACATTTATAGACATTTATGCAGCCAACAGACACATGAAAAATGCTCACCATCACTGGTCATCAGAGAAATGAAAATCAAAACCACAATGCCACAAATACTACAAAACCAGAAATACTATCTCACACCAGTTAGAATGGCGATCACTAAAAAGTCAGGAAACAACAGGTGATGAAGAGGATGTGGAGAAATAGGAACACTTTTACACAGTTGGTGCGACTTTAAACTAGTTCAACCATTGTGGAAGACAGTGTGGCAATTCCTCAAGGATGTAGAACTAGAAATACCATTTGACCCAGCCATCCCATTACTGGATATATACCCAAAGGATTATAAATCATGCTGCTATAAAGACACATACACATGTATGTTTATTGTGGCACTATTCACAATAGCAAAAACTTGGAACCAACCCAAATGTCCATCAATGATAGATGGGATTAAGAAAATGTGGCACATATACACCATGGAATACTATGCAACCATAAAAAAGGATGAGTTCATGTCCTTTGTAGGGACATGGATGAAGCTGGAATCCATCATTCTGAGCAAACTATTGCAAGGACAGAAAACCAAACACTACATGTTCTCACTCGTAGGTGGGAACAGAATGGTCAAAACACTTGGACACAGTGTACGGAACATCACACACCAGGGCCTGTTGTGGGGTGTGGGGGTGGGGAGGGATGGCATTACGAGATATACCTAATGTAAATGACGAGTTGATGGGTGCCGCACACCAACATGGCACATGTATACATATGTAACAAACCTGCATATTATGCACGTGTACCATAGAACTTAAAGTATAATTAAAAAAAAAAAAAGAAGAAGAAGATGTAAGGAAGGGATCCAGTTTCTGTTTTCTGCATATGGCTAGCCAGTTTTTCCAACACCATTTATTAAATAGGGAATCTTTTCCCCATTGCTTGTTTTTGTCAGGTTTGTTGAAGATCAGATGGTTGTAGATGTGTGACTTTATTTCTGAGGCCTCTGTTCTGTTCCATTGGTCTATATATCTGTTTTGGTATCAGTACCATGCTATTTTGGTTACTGTAGCCTTGTAGTATATTTTGAAGTCAGGTAGTGTGATACCTCCAGCTTTGTTCATTTTGCTTAGGATTGTCTTGGCTTTACAAGCTCTTTTTTGGTTCTGCATGAAATTTAAAGTAGTTTTTTCTAGTTCTGTGAAGAAAGTCAATGGCAGTTTGATGGGAATAGCATTAAATCTATAAACTACTTTTGGCAGTATGGCCATTTTCACGATATTTATTCTTACTATTCATGAGCATGGAATGTTTTTCCATTTGATTGTATCATCTCTTAATTCCCTGAGCAGTGGTTTGTAGTTCTCCTTGAAGAGGTCTTTCACATACCTTTTAAGTTGTATTTCAGGGCATTTTATTCTCTTTGTAGCAATTGTGAATGGGAGTTCGCTCATGATTTGGCTCTCTGCTTATCTATTATTGGTGTATAGGAATGCTTGTGATTTTTGCACATAGAATTTGTTTCCTGAGACTTTGCTAAAGTTGCTTATCAGCTTAAACAGTTTTGGAGCTGAAACAATGGGGTTTTCTAAATATACAATCATGTCGTCTATAAACAGAGACAATTTGACTTCCTCTCATCCTATTTCAATACCGTTTATTTCTTTCTCTTACCTGATTGCCCTGGCCAGAACTTCTAATACTATGTTGAATAGGAGTGGTGAGAGAGGGCATCTTTGTCTTGCTCTGGTTTTCAAAAGGAATTCTTCCAGATTTTGCCCATTCGATATGATATTGGCTATGAGTTTGTTATGCATAGCTCTTATTATTTTGAAATATTAAACTTTATACTTAAACAGCTTCCAAATTCACACCCATAAGCCCTAAATAGTGACTTTAATCAAAAGTACTCTGAATGAATAGCAAGGCATTGAACAGCTGGAAGTCTGTTGAGTGTGTGTGTATCATTCACAGATAAATCTGATTTTCAGTCTTTCATTTCATATGGAAAACAGAATTTAAAAACAAGGTAATTTGGTATCCAAGCTGATAAACCGATTCATTGTAAAGCTTCATAGGTGAGCAGAGTTGGCAGTGGAAAATAATAATTACCATAAGTTTCGAAGCCAAAATTTCATAAATATGGTTAGAAAAAGATAACCAAAACTGAAATGGAGCCAAATTGTACTTAAGGAATACAGATTACAGAGTTATTACTAATAGTTAAAATCTAGGTAAATAAATCATTTTATAAATTGACATTTGTGTATGTCACAGAATTATGCTACAGCATATGTTTACTCAAAATACATAAATCAATAGAGTAACAAGAAGTGACACTATTTTTTAAATAATGCTGTGTTTACAGAGAAATAAAAATTGATGAGAACTGCAATAAGATATGCCTAAGCAATACAAACTGTAGAATGTCATTACTGGCCAGAACGGCAAGCAGGGGCCTAAAAGAAACCCCAGACAAGTCAGTGAGGCTGACCATATAAACACAGTCCAATTAAATAAAAGCATGTGCCGTTTGGTTCATGCTCCCTAGGGGTGTGATAGGGTCATTCCCACCATGTCCACTTGCCAAGTATTCTCTGGTGACTTGTTGTGGAATAGGTAATGGGAAAAACACTGCTCTTTAACTCTTTCAAAAAATGAACTCAAACCTATATTCATGATTTCTTATTTGAAAACAAAGAAGCAAAGTTCAGGAAAACATAGGATTAAATGAACCTTTTATACCCACACTGTATGCACAATCATGCCTGTACACACACAGCACAAATATGTGCAAATTCCCTTGGCTCTCAGCCTCAAACCCCGCTTCACATGAGCTAACAACCAGGACTCATAATAAAAGATCTGGCCACCCCTGAAATGTTTCCAAGAATGTCAGTAGAGGGGAGAGCAGTCCAGTAAGGTCAGTGATACAGTGATACAGGTTCACCCACCCTTGGTTTTTCTCAACTCCTCCACAAGGCAGCGGGCTTCCTCTTGAACACGATCCTCAATGCTCCTCTTCCCCATCCCAAAATTCCGCAGTGTCATGAGGGAAAAACGCCGGATCTCCTTCCATCTCTTTCCATTGCTGAAAACGATTCCTAACAGGAAGACAAACAGAAACTAGTAGGGAGATCCCAGACAAGAAAGAGGAAGCTGACACTGGGCAGACATGTGGATGGGCCAAGCTCTGCATGAAAAGCTCTGCTAGTCTGTTTTCCATCCTCCCCATCCCCATGACCTATGCTGAAATAGGCACATGCACACCTACCAAATCCTCTGTTAGCTCTGTCAGCCAATGGAAAATGTCCTCTTCCAGAAAACTCCTCTCCAAGATCAATCAGGGCTTCCTTCACTGCTTCGTATCCATGCAGCACCACCATGCGTTCCAGGCCAAAATACAGAGTGAACACAGGGCCATAGACTTTTGAGAGCTAGAAAAGGAGATACAAGTAACAGCAAATGAAGTCACTATTTCATCCATTTACTAAGCCTGACTTAGATTCATATTTTCATTGTATTTGTAAGCTTTTATTCAGTCATACAGGCTCAAATATTTCTGAATTATACATATAAACATGATGATTATTATTATACTTGCCACTCAGATGGCCTATGATGTGCAAGGCAATGGTCAGACAATTGCTACACAGATTACAATTAATCTTCACATCAACATATTCAGCAGGTCTATTCGCTCTACTTTAAACAAACAAACTGAGCTAAGAGAATGATAAATTCATTTGCAGTGTCCCACAGCTAATATACAGAAGACCCAAATTTGAAACTCCACTTACCCAAACACTCATGCTTGAGAAATTTATCAGCAGCACTCTCATGTCTACCTTAGCACAAATATCCCTTCAAAAACTAATAATTTCCTGGTCTAATAGCCTTTTATGATTAGCATGCATCATAACATTTACAGTAAAATCACCTCTCTATGGACTCCACCTAGCACTCCCAAAAGCCCACGTAGAGGTCCCCATTGCTGGATCAATAGTCCCCACAGCAGTACTCCTAAAATTAGGTGGCTATGGGATTATACGAATCACCTTAATCCTTAACCCCCTAACAGAGTTTATAGCTTATTCCTCCCTCATATTATCCCTATGAGGAATAATCATAACAAGCTCTATTTGTCTGTGCCAAACTGATCTAAAATTACTCATTACTTACTCCTCCATAAGCCACATGGCGCTTATTATCATGGCTATTCTCATTCAAACCACCTGAAGTTTTACAGGCACAACTGCCCTAATAATTGCCCAAGGACTAACCTCATCTGTACTATTCTGTCTTGCAAACTCAAACTACAAACAAATACACAGCCAAACCATACTAATAACATGGGGCCTTCAAACACTTCTCCCCCTGATAGCCACATGATGACTCCTAACTAGCCTTGCCAACCTTGCCCTGCCCCCTACCATCACTCTAGTAGTAGTCTTCATAACTATACCTCATTCTCTTGGTCTAATCATACCAGCATGCTTACAAGGTTTACTATACTATACGAATCGCAGCCCTTTACTTTCTGTATGTGCTAATTATTACACAATGAGGGGTATTCACATATCATATGAACACTGTTAAACCATCTTTCACATGAGAAAAAAACCCTAATAATTATACATCTTCTACCACTATTCCTACTATTACTAAACCCTAAGGTCATTTTGGGGTTTATATATTGTAGCTATAGTTTAATTAAAACATTAATTTGTGGATCCAATAATGGAAGTCTATAACGTCCTATCTACTACTTATCTGCTTTTGCTGGTCCTGAACCCACAGCTATGTCCTTTGCAACAGGCATAAATTATTTCTTCAGAAAAGTTCAATTTTCATGGCTATTCTGAATAAAATACATGGCTAATATAGTAGAGGACCTACATAATAAAATCTCTAATAACAAACACATCCCTTACCATTTACCTTCAGCCAAAAATTATAGCAAATGACTATGAAATAAAGAAGGAACACAACATTTCAAACTATCAACACTTTGTTATTTTGAATCTAACATGCAAAGACCTAAATCTTTCTCTACTCACAAAATACATGATTGCATTCCACTATTTCTGACCCTGACAGACTCAGTTACACTGAGGTTTCACCTCTGCAGTGATGGAGAAAAGGCAACAAAAGCCTTTCAAAGTATTTTACTTTACAATGATCTCTTGTAACAATGTACCTCTAGGGATATATTTTATTCAAAATCTACAGGTGAATTTACTTACCTTTTGCAAGCCACTGAAGGAGCATACTTACGTTGGTTAAGGATTTGCTGACGTCCTTAATATCTATCTGTAGGATATTTCCAATCACTGGGAGAGGAGTGGGGCCAGGAGGGAGTTTTCCTCTCCCAGATCTCTGTCTCCAGAGTGAAAGGAGAAGCAAACAGGAGAGACAGAGCACAAGGACCACAAGAGAATCCATTGAAGCCTTCTCTTCTTGTTAAGACAACCACGAGCTTGTGCTCCAAGCCTTTTATAACACTCCATGCTAATTCACTGTGTGCCTTTTTGACGTATAAAGTGACCAATCACCTCGGTCCACCATATGCTCCTTCTGAAAGGACTTTGACCCACTGATAAAGATAAAAATAAAATGTCCTTTGGTCTTGTTCTCCTTCATTCCAGTGCCCACTTTGGAGCCTAGGTATTGGTAATTTTAAAAATAAATAAATAAATAAGTTAACCCAAGTGGTTCCAATGCACCATCATAATTGAAAGCACTGAAGTAAATAATCTGATGCAAAAACAATTACTCAAAATTCTGAATTCTTAGATTAATAACCAGTTGGGAATTTATGATTTTGAAGGAAATTGATGTATTCTATGCCTTGTATATTTTGAAAGTATGTCAATGCTATATCAAAGATTAGGAGACTTTGTCCTTTATAATGAAATCATCTATTTAATATAGCCTACTAAAAATACAGCAGCCTAAACATGAAATAGCTAACATAACTCATATATCTTAAATAACCAAACATATATCAAGTAAATTAGCTTAGCAGATATAAATACCCTTACCATTAAACCCCCTGAAAAAACACATGAAGCCAGGAATTGTTATTTTTTATTTTTCAAATGGGAAAAGGGAGACCCTGGGAGAACAGGACACCTGTTGGTGCCACACAGCTCATAGCTGGCAGAACTATGTTTTAGCAAAACAAAACAAACTTCCAAACGTTAGTCATTCTGAATATATACCACATTGATTCTGTTTATAAAACAGGATTCACATTAAATAGAACCCCTTATTTATCTAAGCAAAACAGCCCCAGGGATGCTCATGAGAAAAAATAAGAGTTCTCCCTTCTCCATCACTGCAGAGGTGAAACCTCAGTGTAACTGAGGGAACCGCTGATCTCGGAGAATTTGGTGCTAAGGGCTTGAGAAACTAAGGCTTCTTGACCTCCCGGTCACCTCCAGACATGGCTGCTTTCTATTGTTTTTGGTCTCTCATTTTCAAAAATAATGTAAAAAAGCAAAGCAAGCCTAGAAAATTATGGACAGAACAACAGCTGTGAATCTAATAGAGGGTGGGAGGTAGGGAAATCACTAAATGGACTCATAGCACAAAACCACTGACCTTAATGGGAACTGACATTTTGAGTTGAGGGCCTAAATACAACTAGAAAGATACACTTTACTAGATCACTAATGACAATACTTATGCAAAGCCATTTTCTTTGAAGATCTCATCATATTTGTTCTAAATTCCCTAGTGAGGTTATTTCTAGTTGTCTTATTAAGAAAACTTAAGTTGGCCGGGCGCGGTGGCTCAAGCCTGTAATCCCAGCACTTTGGGAGGCCGAGACGGGCGGATCATGAGGTCAGGAGATCGAGACCATCCTGGCTAACACGGTGAAACCCGTCTTTACTAAAAAATACAAAAAAAAACTAGCCGGGGAGGTGGCGGGCGCCTGTAGTCCCAGCTACTCCGGAGGCTGAGGCAGGAGAATGGCGTGAACCCGGGAGGCGGAGCTTGCAGTGAGCTGAGATCTGGCCACTGTACTCCAGCCTGGGCGACAGAGCGAGACTCCGTCTCAAAAAAAAAAAAAAAAAAGAAAACTTAAGTTATGTTAAGACACAATTGCACAATGTTTTACTGGTCATTTTTAACAGGGATTCTAAAAATTTACAGAGAACTCGCACACCTCATGTCCCTTGGGAATCTCTCAATTACCTTTGCTTACAATAAAATTGACCCATTTCAGGAATGAGGAGGCTGAGCCTTGAAGATTCAGTACCGTAGCCAAGAACATGGTGTCTGCTGCTGCTAGAGCTGAGACAAGAACCCATAAGCCCTGCATCTTGAAGGTTACATTTCAAGCAAAACATTCAGTTCAATTGAGTCCACAGATATTTACTGATTATGTACTAAGGTTCAGTATTTTGTGATTCAGTCTAGTAAATGATTTTCAAAATAAACATTAATTTCATTAATAATTACAGCCCAAATTGACTAGATTGGGGGTCAGAAGAGTTTGGTTTTATAACCTTTAGTACTTGGGTAAGTCAAAGGCCTTGGAGAAACCTTTATACAGAGTAAAGAAAAGCAACAACTTGGTCCCTGACTCACGTAACTCTGAACCCTAACAGAAATATACTACCTTATTTTAGGTAAAATAATGTCAGTTGCTCTCTTTAGAATAATCATTTCATTCCTTGAGAGCTAGGTGTCCCAGCTCTGCTCCTCCTCTCTTCTGCTGAGCTGAGGCTTCTCCTTAGACCTTTCAGTTTATAGAATGAAAGAATTATAGATAATTTGAAGACATAAGGGATCTCTGAGATCAACTATTCTAAACAGGGTTTGTTTTGTTTTTTAGAAATGAGCAATTTTTGACTCAGTGAGACAGTATCACAATGCCTCAGTATAAGACTTAGAATCCCAGTTTTTCAATTCCCAGTTCAGTGACATGTCATATCCCATCTCATAGAATTCACATCTCAGTCCAAATGATCAGGGGAGTATCAATATTAAGCCCTCCACAGTCACTGAGTAATACAAACTTCAGCTTGACAAGAATGGTGGGTTAGAGTAGGCTTTAGAAAAATGTATTTCTTAACAGCAGTTTGGGGTTTCCAGCAACACTAAGTGGAAAGTATATAATTACCAATGCCTCTTTCCCTGCACCCATACACAGCCTCTCTCACAATTAAGAACTCTCATGGGTTACAATCAATGAACCAACATTGACACATCATCATCAACCAAAGCTCATAGGTTATGTGGGGTTCATTCTTTGTGTTGTACATTCTATTGTATTTGACTAATGCATAATGACATTTATCCACCATTGTAATATCATATAAAACAGCTTTACTGACCTTAAAAACCTCTGTGCTCTACCGGTTCACCCTCTCTTCCTTGTGAGCCCTAGCAACAAATAATCTTTACAGTGTCGGCATAGTTTTGCCTTTTCCAGAATGTCATGTGTTTGGAATCATACAGTAGGTAGCCTTTTAAGATTTAACTTACTAATATGTATAAAGTTTCTCCATATCTTTTCAAGTCTTGATAGTTCATTTTTTTTTAACACTAAATAACATTCATTGTACAGGCTTACCACGTTGTTTATTCATTTATCTATTGAAGAACATCTTGTTGATTTCTAATTTTTGACAATGATGAATAAAACTGCTATAAATATCCATGTGCACATTTTTGTGTGGAAATATATTTTCAATTCATTTGGCAAATGCCAAGGAGCACAACTACTAGATAACATAGTAAACATACTTAGGTTTATTAGACACTGCCCAACTGTCTCCTGAAGTGTCGGTACCATTTCTCATTTCCAATGAGAACTATGACTAATAGTTCTCATCGCTGCACATCCTTGTCAGCATTTGGTTCTTTCAGTGTTTTGAATTTTAGCCATTGTATAAGTGTGTAATAGTGTCTCATTGGGGTTTTAATTTGCAGGTCCCTAATGACATTTAATGATGAGAACTTTTCATATATTTATTTGTCACCTGTATGTCTTCTTGGATGAGGTATCTGTTCAGCTCAGTTGCCCATTTTTTTAATCAAGGTGTCTGAATTCTAATCGTTGAGTTTTAAAAAATTTTAGATAGCTGTCATTTATCAGATAATATCTTTTGAAAATATTTGTCCCAATCTGTGTCTTGTCATCTCATCCCCTTGATAGTGTCTTTTGTGGAGCAGAAATTTTAAATTTTAATAAAGGCCAGCTTAGTTATTCTTTATTTCATGGATTGTACCTTCACTGTAGTATTTTAAAAACCATTGCCAGATCAAGGTAATTTATTTTCTCCTACCTTATGTTATCAGAGTTTCATAGTTTTGCATTTTATATTTAGAAGTTAACTTTCATTAAAGATGTAAGGTTTATTTCCAGATTCATTTTTCTGTATGTGAATCTCCAGTTACTCCATTAGTCTTTGTGGAAAAGACTATTTTTTCCCATTGACTTGCCTTTGCTTTTTTTCAAAGATCACTTGGCTGTATTTCTGATTATCTATTTTAGGCTCTTTACTCATTTGCATTAATCTATCTGGCTATTTTTTCACCAATGGCACACTCTATTGATTACTGTAGCTTCAAAATAAGTCTTGAAGTTGAATTGGGTAAGGTTAATCATTTGACTTTGTTCTCCTTAACATTGGCTGTTCTGGGTTTTTTGGCCTCTCCATATAAACTTTACAATCAGACTGCTGATATCTAAAGATAAAAAATAATAAAAATAGAGGCCCCCCAATTCCAAGATGGCTGAATAGGAGCTCCAGTCTATGGCTCCCAGGGTGATCGACGGAGAAGATGGGTGATTTCTGCGTTTCCAACTGAGGTACTTGGTTCATCTCATTGGGACTGGTTGGACAGTGGGTGCAGCCCATGTAGGGCAAGCCAAAACAGGGTAGGGCATCACCTCACCTAGGAAGAACAAGGGGTTGGGGGATTTCCCTTTTCTAGCCGAGGGAAGCCATGAGAGACTGTACCGGGAAAATTGGGGCAATGCCGCCCAAATACTGCACTTCTCCAATGGTGTTAGCAAAGGGCACATCAGGAAATTATATCCTGTGCCTCGTTCAGCAGGTCCCACGCCTATGGAGCCTTGCTCACTGCTAGCACAGCAGCCTGAGATCAGACTGCAAGGTGGAAGCCTGGCTGGGGGAGGGGCATCCGCCATTGCTGAGGCTTCAGTAAGTAAACAAAGCAGCCAGGAAGCTCGAACTGGGTGGAGCCCACCACAGCTCGATGAGGCCGGCCTGCCTCTGTAGACTCCACCTCTGGGGGCAGGGCATTGCTAAACAAACGGCAGCAGAATCTTTTGCAGACTTAAATGTCCCTGTCTGACAGTTTGAAGACAGCAATGATTTTCCCAGCACAGTGTTTGAGCTCTGAAAACAGACAGACTGCCTCCTCAAGTGAGTCTCTGAATCCCATGTGGCCTAACTGGGAGACACCTCCCAGTAGGGGCTGATTGACACCTCATACAGCCAGGTGCCCCTCTGAGACAAAGCTTCCAGAGGAAGGATCAGGCAGCAATATTTGCTGTTCTGCAAAATTTGCTGTTCTGCAGCCTCCACTGGTGATAACCAGGCAAACGGGTTCTGGAGTGGACCTCCAGCAAACTCCAACAGACCTGCAGCTGAGGGACCTGACTGTTAGAAGGAAAACTAACAAACAGAAAGAAATAGCATCAATATCAACAAAAAGGACATACACATCAAAACCCCACCTGTAGGTCACCATCATCAAAGACCAAAGGTAGATAAAACCACAAAGATGGGGAGAAACCAGAGCAGAAAAGTTGAAAATTCTAAAAACCAGATCACGTCTTCTCCAAAGGATCATAGCTCCTTATCGGCAATGGAAAAAAGCTGGATGGAGAATGACTTAGATGAGTTGACAGAAGTACGCTTCAGAAGGTCGATAATGACAAACTTCTTTGAGCTAAAGGAGGATGTTTGAACTCATGGTAAGGAAGCTAAGAACCTTGAAAAAAGAATAGAAAAATGGCTAACTAGAATAAACAATGTTGAGAACACCTTAAATGACCTGATAGAGCTGAAAACCATGGCACAAGAACTACATGATGCATGCACAAGCTTCAGAAGCTGATTCAATCAAGTGGAAGAAAGGGTATCAGTGATTGAAGATCAAATTAATGAAATGAAGCAAGAAGAGAAGATTAGAGAAAAAAGAGTAAAAAGAAATAAACAAAGCCTCCAGGAAATATGGGACTATGTGAAAACACCAAATCTACCTTTCATTGGTATACCTGAAAGTGACAGGGAGAAAGGAACCAAACTGGAAAACACTCCTCAGGATATTATCCAGGAGAACGTCCCAACCTAGCAAGGCAAGCCAACATTCAAATTCTGGAAATACAGAGAACACCACAAAAATACTCCTCGAGAAGACCAACCCCAAGACAAACGATTGTCAGATTCACCAAGGTTGAAATTAAGGAAAAAATGTTAAGGGCAGTCAGAGAGAAAGGATGGGTTATGCACAAAGGGAAGCCCATCAGACTAACAGCAGATCTCTCAGCAGAAACTCCACAAACCAGAAGAGAGTGGGGGCCAATATTCGACATTCTTAAAGAAAGAATGTTCAACCCAGAATTTCATATCCAGCCAAACTAAGCTTCATATGGGAAGGAGAAATAAAATCCTTTACAGCCAAGCAAAGGTTGAGAGATTTTCTCACCACCAGGCCTGCCTTACAAGAGATCCTGAAGAAAGCACTAAACATGGAAAGGAACAACCAGTAACAGCCACTGCAAAAACATGCCAAATTGTAAAGACCATCAATGCGAGGAAGAAACTGCATCAATTAACGGGCAAAATAACCATCTAACATCGTAATGGCAGGAACAAATTCACACATAACAATATTTTTATTATTATTATACTTTAAGTTCTAGGGTACATGTGCATAACGTGCAGGTTTGTTACATACGTATACTTGTGCCATGTTGGTGTACTGCACCCATCAACTCATCAGCACCCATCAACTCGTCATTTAAATCAGGTATAACTCCCAATGCAATTCCTCCCCCCTCCCCCCTCCCCATGATAGGGCCCGGTGTGTGATGTTCCCCTTCCCGAGTCCAAGTGATCTCATTGTTCAGCTCCCACCTATGAGTGAGAACATGCGGTGTTTGGTTTTCTGTTCTTGTGATAGTTTGCTAAGAATGATGGTTTCCAGCTGCATCCATGTCCCTACAAAGGACACAAACTCATCCTTTTTTATGGCTGCATAGTATTCCATGGTGTATATGTGCCACATTTTCTTAATCCAGTCTGTCACTGATGGACATTTGGGTTGATTCCAAGTCTTTGCTATTGTGAATAGTGCTGCAATAAACATACGTGTGCATGTGTCTTTATAGCAGCATGATTTATAATCCTTTGGGTATATACCCAGTAATGGGATGGCTGGGTCATATGGTACATCTAGTTCTAGATCCTTGAGGAATCACCATACTGTTTTTCATAATGGTTGAACTAGTTTACAGTCCCACCAACAGTGTAAAAGTGTTCCTATTTCTCCACATCCTCTCCAGCACCTGTTGTTTCCTGACTTTTTAATGATCGCCATTCTAACTGGTGTGAGATGGTATCTCATTGTGGTTTTGATTTGCATTTCTCGGATGACCAGTGATGATGAGCATTTTTTCATGTGTCTGTTGGCTGTGTGAATGTCTTCTTTTGAGAAATGTCTGTTCATATCCTTTGCCCACTTTTTGATGGGGTTGTTTGTTTTTTTCTTCTAAATTTGCTTGAGTTCTTTGTAGGTTCTGGATATTAACCCTTTGTCTGATGAGTAGATTGCAAACATTTTCTCCCATTCTGTAGGTTGCCTGTTCACTCTGATGGTAGTTTCTTTTGCTGTGCAGAAGCTCTTTAGTTTAATTAGATCCCATTTGTCAATTTTGGCTTTTGCTGCCGTTGCTTTTGGTGTTTTAGACATGAAGTCTTTGCCCATGCCTATGTCCTGAATGGTACTACCTAGGTTTTCCTCTAGGGTTTTTATGGTATTAGGTCTAACATTTAAGTCTCTAATACATCTTGAATTAATTTTCATATAAGGAGTAAGAAAAGGATCCAGTTTCAGCTTTCAACTTATGGCTAGCCAATTTTCCCAGCACCATTTATTAAATAGGGAATCCTTTCCCCATTTCTTGTTTCTCTAAGGTTTGTCAAAGATCAGATGGCTGTAGATGTGTGGTATTATTTCTGAGGGCTCTGTTCTGTTCCATTGGTCTATATCTCTGTTTTGGTACCAGTACCATGCTGTTTTGGTTACTGTAGCCTTGTAGTATAGTTTGAAGTCAGGTAGCGTGATGCCTCCAGCTTTGTTCTTTTGACTTAGGATTGTCTTGGAGATGCGGGCTACTTTTTGGTTCCATATGAACTTTAAAGCAGTTTTTTCCAATTCTGTGAAGAAACTCATTGGTAGCTTGATGGGGATGGCATTGAATCTATAAATAACCTTGGGCAGTATGGCCATTTTCACGATATTGATTCTTCGTATCCATGAGCATGGTATGTTCTTCCATTTGTTTGTGTCCTCTTTGATTTCACTGAGCAGTGGTTTGTAGTTCTCCTTGAAGAGGTCGTTTACATCCCTTGTAAGTTGGATTCCTAGGTATTTTATTGTCTTTGAAGCAATTGTGAATGGAAGTTCATTCATGATTTGGCTCTCTGTTTGTCTGTTACTGGTGTATAAGAATGCTTGTGATTTTTGCACATTAATTTTGTATCCTGAGACTTTGCTGAAGTTGCTTATCAGCTTAAGGAGATTTTGGGCTGAGACAATGGGGTTTTCTAAATATACAATCATATCATCTGCAAAGAGGGACAATTTGACTTCTTCTTTTCCTAACTGAATACCCTTGATATCTTTCTCTTGCCTGATTACCCTAGCCAGAACTTCCAACACTATGTTGAATAGGAGTGGTGAGAGAGGGCATCCCTGTCTTGTGCCAGTTTTCAAAGGGAATTTTTCCAGCTTTTGCCCATTCGGTATGATATTGGCTGTGGGTTTGTCATAAATAGCTCTTATTATTTTGAGGTACGTTCCATCAATACCGAATTTATTGAGCGTTTTTAGCATGAAGGGCTGTTGAATTTTGTCAAAAGCCTTTTCTGCATCTATTGAGATAATCATGTGGTTCTTGTCTTTGGTTCTGTTTATATGCTGGATTATGTTTATTGATTTGTGAATGTTGAACCAGCCTTGCATCCCAGGGATGAAGCCCACTTGATCATGGTGGATAAGCTTTTTGATGTGTTGCTGAATCTGGTTTGCCAGTATTTTATTGAGGATTTTTGCATCAATGTTAATCAGGAATATTGGTCTAAAATTCTCTTTTTTTTGTTGTGTCTCTGCCAGGCTTTGGTATCAGGATGATGTTGGCCTCATAAAATGAGTTAGGGAGGATTCTTCCTTTTTCTATTGATTGGAATAGTTTCAGAAGGAATGGTATCAACTCCTCCTTGTACCTCTGGTAGAATTCAGCTATGAATCTGTCTGGTCCTGGACTTTTTTTCGTTGATAGGCGATTAATTATTGCCTCAATTTCAGAGCCTGCTATTGGTCTATTCAGGGATTCAACTTCTTCCTGGTTTAGTCTTGGAAGTGTGTAAGTGTCCAGGAAATTGTCCATGTCTTCTAGATTTTCCAGTTTATTTGCGTAGTGGTGTTTATACTATTCTCTGATGGTGGTTTGTATTTCTGTGGGGTCGGTGGTGATATCCCCTTTATCATTTTTTATTGTGTCTATTTGATTCTTCTCTCTTTTCTTCTTTATTAGTCTTGCTAGCAGTCTATCAATTTTGTTGATCTTTTCAAAAAACCAACTCCTGGATTCATTGATTTTTTGGAGGGTTTTTTGTGTCTCTATCTCCTTCAGTTCTGCTCTTATCTTAGTTATTTCTTGCCTTCTGCTAGCTTTCGAATGTGTTTGCTCTTGCTTCTCTAGTTCTTTCAATTGTGATGTTAGAGTGTCAATTTTAGATCTTTCCTGCTTTCTCTTGTGGGCATTTAGTGCTATAAATTTCCCTCTACACACTGCTTTAAATGTGTCCCAGAGATTCTGGTATGTTGCATCTTTGTTCTCATTGGTTTCAAACAACATCTTTATTTCTGCCTTCATTTCGTTATGTACCCAGTAGTCATTCAGGAGCAGGTTGTTCAGTTTCCATGTAGTTGAGCGCTTTTGATTGAGTTTCTTAGTCCTGAGTTCTAGTTTCATTGCACTGTGGTCTGAGAGACAGTTTGTTATAATTTCTGTTCTTTTACATTTGCTGATGAGTGGTTTACTTCCAATTATGTGGTCAATTTTGGAGTAAGTGTGATGTGGTGCTGAGAATAATATATATTCTGTTGATTTGGGGTGGAGAGTTCTGTAAATGTCTATTAGGTCTGCTTGGTGCAGAGTTGAGTTCAATTCCTGGATATCCTTGTTAACTTTCTGTCTCGTTGATCTGTCTAATGTTGACAGTGGAGTGTTGAAGTCTCCCATTATTATTGTATGGGAGTCTAAGTCTCTTTGTAAGTCTCTAAGGACTTGCTTTTTGAATCTGGGTGCTCCTGTATTGGGTGCATATATATTTAGGATAGTTAGCTCTTCTTGTTGAATTGATCCCTTTACCATTATGTAATGGCCTTCTTTGTCTCTTTTAATCTTTGTTGGTTTAAAGTCTCTTTTATCGGAGACTAGTATTGCAACCCCTGCCTTTTTGTGTTCTCCATTTGCTTGGTAAATCTTCCTCCATCCCTTTATTTTGAGCCTATGTATGTCTCTGCATGTGAGATGGGTCTCCTGAATACAGCAGACTGATGGGTCTTGACTCTTTATCCAATGTGCCAGTCTGTGTCTTTTAATTGGGGCATTTAGTCCATTTACATTTAAGGTTAATATTGTTATGTGTGAACTTGATCCTGCCATTATGATATTAACTGGTTATTTTGCTCGTTAGTTGATGCAGTTTCTTCCTAGCCTCGATGATCTTTACATTTTGGCATATTTTTGCAATGGCTGGTACTGGTTGTTCCTTTCCATGTTTAGTGCTTCCTTCAGGGTCTCTTGTAAGGCAGGCCTAGTGGTGACAAAATCTCTAAGCATTTGCTTATCTGTAAAGGATTTTATTCCTCCTTCACTTATGAAACTTAGTTTGGCTGGATATGAAAGTCCGGGTTGAAAATTCTTTTCTTTAAGAACGTTGATTATTGGCCCCCACTCTCTTCTGGCTTGGAGAGTTTCTGCCGAGAGATCTGCTGTTAGTCTGATGGGCTTCCCTTTGTGGGTAACCCGACCTTTCTCTCTGGCTGCCCTTAAGATTTTTTCCTTCATTTCAACTTTGGTGAATCTGGCAATTATGTGTCTTGGGGTTGCTCTTCTCAAGGATTATCTTTGTGGCGTTCTCTGTATTTCCTGGATTTGAATGTTGGCCTGCCCTACTAGGTTGGGGAAGTTCTCCTGGATGATATCCTGAAGAGTGTTTTCCAACTTGGTTCCATTTTCCCCCTCACTTTCAGGCACCCCAATCAGACGTAGATTTGGTCTTTTTACATAATCCCATACTTCTTGCAGGCTTTGTTCATTTCTTTTTCTTCTTTTTTCTTTTGGTTTCTCTTCTCGCTTCATTTCATTCATTTGATCCTCAATCGCTGATACTCTTTCTTCCAGTTGATCGAGTCGGTTACTGAAGCTTGTGCATTTGTCACGTATTTCTCGTGTCATGGTTTTCATCTCTTTCATTTCGTTTATGACCTTCTCTGCATTAATTACTCTAGCTATCAATTCTTCCACTTTTTTTTCAAGATTTTTAGTTTCTTTGCACTGGGTATGTAATTCCTCCTTTAGCTCTGAGAAGTTTGATGGACTGAAGCCTTCTTCTCTCATCTCGTCAAAGTCATTCTCCATCCAGCTTTGATCCGTTGCTGGCGATGAGCTGCGCTCCTTTGCCGGGGGAGATGCGTTCTAATGTTTTGAATTTCCAGCATTTCTGCCCTGCTTTTTCCCCATCTTTGTGGTTTTATCTGCCTCTGGTCTTTGATGATGGTGACGTACTGATGGGGTTTTGGTGTAGGTGTCCTTCCTGTTTGATAGTTTTCCTTCTAACAGTCAGGACCCTCAGCTGTAGGTCTGCTGGAGATTGCTTGAGGTCCACTCCAGACCCTGTTTGCCTGGGTATCAGCAGCAGAGGCTGCAGAAGATAGAATCTTTCTGAACAGCGAGTGTACCTGTCTGATTCTTGCTTTGGAAGCTTCCTCTCAGGGGTGTACTCCACCCTGTGAGGTGTCAGGTGTCAGATTGCCCTTAGTGGGGGATGTCTCCCAGTTAGGCTACTCAGGGGTCAGGGACCCAGTTGAGCAGGCAGTTTGTCCATTCTCAGATCTCAACCCCCGTGTTGGGAGATCCACTGCTCTCTTCAAAGCTTTCAGACAGAGTCATTTGCATCTGCGGAGGTTTCTGCTGCTTTTGTTGTTGTTTACTGTGTCCTTTCCCCAGAGGTGGAGTCGACAGAGACAGGTAGGTTTCCTTGAGCTGCTGTGAGCTCCACCCAGTTCGAGCTTCCCTGCGGCTTTGTTTACCTACTTAAGCCTCAGCAATGGAGGGTGGCCCTCCCCCAGCCTCACAGCTGCCTTGCAGGTAGATCGCAGACTGCTGTGCTAGCAATGAGGGAGGCTCCGTGGGCGTGGGACCCTCCCGGCCAGGTGTGGGATATAATCTCCTGGTGTGCCCATTTGCTTAAAGTGCAGTATTGGGGTGGGAGTTACCCGATTTTCCAGGTGTTGTGTGTCTCAGTTCCCCTGGCTAGGAAAAGGGATTCCCTTCCCCCTTGCACTTCCCAGGTGAGGCGATGCCTCGCCCTGCTTCAGCTCTCGCTGGTTGGGCTGCAGCAGCTGACCAGCACTGATTGTCCAGCACTCCCTAGTGAGATGAACCCAGTACCTCAGTTGAAAATGCAGAAATCACCGGTCTTCTGTGTCGCTCACGCTGGGAGTTGGAGACTGGAGCTGTTCCTATTCGGCCATCTTGCTCCACCCCTCACACATAACAATATTAACCTTAAATGTAAATAGGGTAAATGCTCCAATTAAAAGACACAGACTGACACTTTGGATAAAGAGTAAAGACCCATCAGTGTGCGGTATTCAGGAGCCTCATCTCACATGAAAAGACACACATAGGCTCAAAATAAAGCGATGGAGGAAGATCTACAAAGGAAATGGAAAGCAAAAAAAAAGCAGGGGTTGCAGTCCTAGTCTCTGATAAAAGAGACTTTAAACCAACAAAGATTAAAAGAGACAAAGAAGGCCATTACATAATGGTAAAGGGATCAATTCAACAAGAAGAGCTAACTATCCTAAATATATATGCATCCAATACAGGAGCACCCAGATTCATAAAGCAAGTCCTTAGAGACCTACAAAGAGACTTAGACTCCCACTCAATAATGGGAGACTTAAACACCCCACTGTCAATGTTAGACAGATCAATGAGACAAAAGGTTAACAAGGATATCCAGGATTTGAATTCAGCTCTGCACCAAGTGGACCTAATAGTCATCTACAGAACTCTCCATCCCAAATCAACAGAATATACATTCTTCTCAGCACCACATCACACTTCTTCCCAAACTGACCACATAGTTGGAAGTAAAGCATTCCTCAGCAAATGTAAAATAACAGAAATCAAAGCAAACTGTCTCTCAGACAACAGTGCATTCAAACTAGAACTCAGGATTAAACTTACTCAAAATTGCACAACTACATGGAAACTGAGCAACCTGCTCCTGAATCACTACTGCTTAAATAACAAAATGAAGGCAGAAATGAAGATGTTCTTTGAAACCAATGAGAACAAAGACACAACATAGCAGAATCTCTGAGACACATTTAAAGAAGTATGTGGAGGGAAATTTATAGCACTAAATGTCCACAAGAGAAACCAGGAAAGATCTAAAATTGACACCCTAACATCACAATTAAAAGAACTAGAGAAGCAAGAACAAACACATTCAAAAGCTAGCAGAAGGCAAGAAATAACTAAGATCAGAACAGAACTGAAAGAGATAGAGACACAAAAAAAAATTCAAAAAATCAATGAATCCAGGAGCTGGTTTTTTGAAAAGATGAACAAAATTGAGAGACCACTGGCAAGACTAATAAATAAGAAAAAAAAGAAGAATCAAATAGATGCAATAAAGAATGATAAAGGGGATATCATCACTGATCCTATAGAAATACAAACTACCATCACAGAATACTATAGAGGTACACAGAGGAGCTGGTACCATTCCTTCTGAAACTATTCCAATCAATAGAAAAAGAGAGAATCCTCCCTAACTCATTTTATAAGGTCAGCATTATCCTGACACCAAATCCTGGCAGAGAAACAACAAAAAAAGAGAATTTTAGGCCAATATCCCTAATGAACATCGATGAAAAAATCCTCAATAAAATACTGGCAAACCGAATCCAGCAGCATATCAAAAAGCTTATCCACCAAGATCAAGTTGGCTTCATCCCTGGGATGCAAGGCTGGTTCAACATAAGCAAATCAGTAAACGTAATCCATCCCATAAGCAGAACCAAAGACAAAAACCACATGATTATCTCAATAAATGCAGAAAAGGCCTTCAACAAAATTCAACAACCCTTCATGTTCTTTTTGTTGTTGTTGTTTGTTGCTGTTTTTCTCCCTTCCTCTCCTGATTTTCACTTCATAAAATGTAGGATTTTACCACCTGCTAAAAATGAGTTTTCCTAATAATATGGGACTTATTCATCTAATAATAAATTATTCTAACCATGAGAGATCAGACAAAACCTGAAACCAGAGACTCAGTTTCTTGAGAAATGCTTTTTCCAAAAGATTGAAAAAAAAAAAAATGCTGGAAAATGTGAAAGGAAAATAAATGTCAGGGTCCTAAAATCACTAAGCCAAAGGGAAAAGTCAAGCTGAGAACTGTGTTGGACAAACTTGCCTCTCATTCTATTCCTAAATAAGATAGCGACAAAGAGTTTAAAAAGCTACCAATCTCCCTCACAATTTGCCCACAAGAAAATTACTTGTGGACAAGGGACAGACAGAACTCAAAGTCATCTCTCTGTTTATGTGAGACAAATATCTGATTGTTTCCTCTTCCTTATTGTTTTACTAACCCAGACTAAGGAATAAGTGACTATTGCTGTGAATTGTGTATTCAGCAAAAAGCTAATCAGAAACCCAAAAGAATGCAATCATTTGTCTTTTATCTACCTATGTCCTGAACCCCACTCCCCACTTTGAGTTGTCCCATCTTTCCAGATCAAATGAATTCAAATACATTTGAATTCATTTACTGATGTCTCATGTCTCCCTAAAATGTATAAAACTAAGCTGTTCCCTGACGACTTTGACCACATGTAATCAGGATCTCCTGAGGTTGTGTCATGGATGTATCCTTAATCTTGGCACAATGAGCTTCCTAAATTGACTGAGACTTGTCTCAGGTATTTTGAACTCACAAACTAAGATATGATAAAGGTTAAACAAAAGATGTATGAACAAAATATAAATATTAATAAGGAGATAAAAACCTAAAATTAAACCAAAAAGAAATTCTGGAGCTTAAAAGTATAATAACTGAGATTAAAAATTCACTAGAGGGATTCAAAAGCAGATTTGAGCTGGCAGAAGAATCAGAGATCATGAAGATAGATTGGTCAGTGGAAAGTATCAAGCCTGATGAACAGACTGAAAAAAGATTAAAGAAAATGAAATAGAGCCTAAGGGATCTGTAGGACCCCATCAAGCAGACCAACATATGCATTATGGAAATCCAAGGAGGAAAAGAGATAAACAGACAGAATATTTAAAGAAACAACGACTTAAAACAACCCAAATTTGATGACAGTCATGAATATAAACATTAAGGAAGGTCAAGAAACTCCAATCAATATATCCTCAGAGACCCACATAAGACACATTATAACTTAATTATCAAGAACAATGAGATCACTTGGACTCGGGAAGGGGAACATCACACACAGGGGCCTATCATGGGGAGGGGGGAGGGGGGAGGGATTTCATTGGGAGTTATACCTGATGTAAATGACGAGTTGATGGGTGCTGACGAACTGATGGGTGCAGCACAGCAACATGGCACAAGTATACATATGTAACAAACCTGCACGTTATGCACATGTACCCTAGAATTTAAAGTATAATAATAATAAAAAATTAAAAAAAAAAAAACAGTGACAGAGATTCTGAAAGCAACTAAAGAGAATTTTCTCCACTTTATCATTAAACTTGTTCCAAAGCATTAGAAGGCAAAGAATAATTTTTTTTATTTTTTAAATGAGGAAAGGGAGATCTATCTAGTGTCACATATCTCATTATGTGGCAGAACTTGGATTTGAATGGAGATCTTACGATTTGCATTGTGGTACATTATTGCTTATACTACGGCTTTCTCAAGAGCAATTTTAGCAAAACAAAACAAACTCCAAAAGCATTAGTTTCCCTGAATGTATACTGTAGTAACTCTGTTCCTTCATCAAAAAAGTCATCACATCAAATAGAAGGCTGGTATTTCACTCCAAGGAGACAAAGGTCATAGGTGTTCAAGAGAATGGAAAAAATATAGGGTTCTCCTCTCCCCATTACTGCAGAAGTAAAACGTGCTCAGAATAACCAATGGAAGAGCCAATGTCAGAGGATTTAGTAGAGAAAACTTGAGAAATTATGCTTCTCCCACCTCTTAGGCACCTCCAGACATAGCTTATCTGTAATTTTTTTCCCTATCATTGTCAGAAATAATAAAATAATGCACACCAAGAAAGGAAACTGATAGAACAGCAAAAAAATGTGTTTCAGTGATATATGGGAGGTAGGTGTATTATTAAACAGACACACAGTGAAGAATGACCACAATGTACAAAACTGGATGGAAAACTACATTTTTTGGTTATAAGGATGACCAGGCATATCTTGAAGATATTGTGTGTTCAATTCCAGACCACCACAATAATGAAAATATTTCAATAGAGCAGGACACGTGAATTTTTTGGTTTCCCAGTATGTATAAAAGTTACGTTTACACTATACTGTAGGTTAAGTGTGCAATAGCATTACATCTAAAAAGTGTGCATAACTTAATTTTAAAATATTTTATGGTTACAAAATGCTAATAATCATTAGAGTCTTCAGCAAGTCATAATCTTGTTGCTAGTGGAGGGTGTTAGCTCAGTGTTGATGGCTGCTGACTGATCATGGTAGTGCTTACTGAATCTTTGAGTGGCTGTAAACATTTCTTTAAATGAGAGAACAATGAAGTCTACCACACTGACTCTTCCTTTCATAAAAGACTTTTCTATAGCATGTGATGCTATTTGATAACATTTCATCCACAGTAAAACTCCTTCCAAAATTAGAATCAATCCTCTGAAATCCTGCTACTTCTTCCCCAACAAAATTTACATAATATTTTAAATCCTTTCTTTTGTCATGTTAACAATATTCAACAGTAGTAGATTCATTGTCAAGGAAACAATTTCATTGCTTATCTGTAAGAAACAACTCCTCATCCACTAGAGTTTGATCATAAGATTGCAGCAATTTAGTCACATTTTCAAGCTCCACTTCTAATTCTCTTGCTATTTCCACCACATCTGCATTTACTTTCTTTACTGAAGTCTTGAACCTCCAAGTCATCTATGAGGGTTGGAATCAATTTCTTCTAACTCATGTTAATATAGGTAGTTTGAATCTTCCCATGAATTACCAATGTTCTTAACCTTTTTGAAAAGGTTTTTAATTTACTTTGCCGTCATTATTCAGAGGAATGACTATCTCTAGCAGGTATCGCCTTCTGAACTGTACATGTCTAATGATAAGACTTACAATTTGGGTGCTGGGAAAATTGGCTAGCCATAAGTAGAAAGCTGAAACTGGATACTTTCCTTACTCCTTATATGAAAATTAATTCAAGATGGATTAGAGACTTAAATGTTAGACCTAATACCATAAAAACCCTAGAGGAAAACCTAGGTAGTACCATTCAGGACATAGGCATGGGCAAAGACTTCATGTCTAAAACACCAAAAGCAACGGCAGCAAAAGCCAAAATTGACAAATGGGATCTAATTAAACTAAAGAGCTTCTGCACAGCAAAAGAAACTACCATCAGAGTGAACAGGCAACCTACAGAATGGGAGAAAATGTTTGCAATCTACTCATCTGACAAAGGGTTAATATCCAGAACCTACAAAGAACTCAAGCAAATTTAGAAGAAAAAAACAAACAACCCCATCAAAAAGTGGGCAAAGGATATGAACAGACATTTCTCAAAAGAAGACATTCACACAGCCAACAGACACATGAAAAAATGCTCATCATCACTGGCTATCAGAGAAATGCAAATCAAAACCACAATGAGATACCATCTCACACCAGTTAGAATGGCGATCATTAAAAAGTCAGGAAACAACAGGTGCTGGAGAGGATGTGGAGAAATAGGAACACTTTTACACTGTTGGTGGGACTGTAAACTAGTTCAACCATTATGAAAAACAGTATGGTGATTCCTCAAGGATCTAGAACTAGATGTACCATATGACCCAGCCATCCCATTACTGGGTATATACCCAAAGGATTATAAATCTTGCTGCTATAAAGACACATGCACATGTATGTTTATTGCAGCACTATTCACAATAGCAAAGACTTGGAATCAACCCAAATGTCCATCAGTGACAGACTGGATTAAGAAAATGTGGCACATATACACCATGGAATACTATGCAGCCATAAAAAAGGATGAGTTTGTGTCCTTTGTAGGGACATGGATGCAGCTGGAAACCATCATTCTTAGCAAACTATCACAAGAACAGAAAACCAAACACCGCATGTTCTCACTCATAGGTGGGAACTGAACAATGAGATCACTTGGACTCGGGAAGGGGGACATCACACACAGGGGCCTATCATGGGGAGGGGGGAGGGGGGAGGGATTGCATTGGGAGTTATACCCGATGTAAATGACGAGTTGTTGGGTGCAGCACAGCAACATGGCACAAGTATACATATGTAACAAACCTGCACGTTATGCACATGTACCCTAGAACTTAAAGTATAATAATAATAATAAAGAAATTTAATACTATCTTAGGCAAAATCTCATATCACAAAATAATCTTATAGTTACTGTAAAAGTGTAAGTATTTAAGAATTATAAAAAATACAAAAAACAGAGTAATGATTATGTTTTTCCTATCAAATACTATAATACATTATAAAACTGCAATATTAAAGATTTTGTGACACACACACACACAAAAAAAGACTTACAATTTGAAATTACTACTTGATTCATGACTGCAAAATAAATGTTGTGTTGTCAGTAATGAAAATAACTCTCCTGATACATCTCCATCAGAGCTTATGGGTGCCATGATTAGGTGAATTGTCAAGGAGCAGTAATATTTTCAAAAGAAATTTTTTCTGAGTGGTAGATCTCAAAAGTCATCTTAAGATATTGGGCAAATTATGATGCACACTGATGCACTGTCATCCAGATTTTGTTGCTCTTTTTTCTTGAAAATTTTTGAAGTATTCCCTAAAATGCATTTTCCATGTTGTTTACTTTATCTTGTCTCTCAGGAATGCCAATAATTCATAGGTTTGGTTGTTAGACATAATCACGTATTTCTCAAAGGCTTTCTTCATTTTTTAAAACTATTTTTCTTTTTTTCTATCGGACTGGGTTAGTTCAAAAGACTGGTCTTCAGACCCTGAAATTCTTTCTTTGGCTTGGTCTAGTCTGTTGATAAATCTTTCCATTGTATTCTGAAATTCTTTACGTGAATTTTTCAATTCCAGAATTCTGATTGATTTTTTAAAGATGTGTATCTTTTTCTTCATTTCCCAGATTGCTTTGGTAGTTTTTTTGTGTTAATTTTCAATTTTATCTTGAATTTCATTGATCTTCTTTGCGATCTATATTTTGAATCCTTTATATGTCATTTCTGAGTTCCCATTTTGCTTACAGTTCATTTCTGGGGAGCTAGCATGATTTTTTGGTGGTTTACAATGTCCAGATATTTCATGGTGTCAGAATTCTCATGATGGTTCCTTCTCATTTGGAGAGGCTGCCACTTTTAGTTTTTGAAATTATTTTTCTGTGGATAGAATATTTTCTTTTCTTATTTTTTTCTTTTCCTTTATCCTTCTCTCCCTTCCTATGGAGTGTGACTATAGAGTATATTGGGTAAGGTCTTTTGGGTTTTCTTCTACAGCCCTATGCCCTTTGTCAACAGATTTTACGTTAAACTGTCTGATTCAACTTACAAGCAAGTAGATGGCACTTACAGGTAAGAACCAGCTGTGGCACAAGCATATGGGTATGTAGTGGATCATTGTTTACTGTGAGATGTTCTCTGTTGTTTCAAGTGATAGGCTGGACATTGGAGTACCCAGTTCCCTGAGCTTCCTGTTCTGTGGGGATGCAGAGCCACAGCTGGGCAAAGCTGGCTTGCCCATAAATACCTCAGTGATGAGCATAGGCATGGGATTTGAGGAGTATGGCTGAGAGGAGATCCTGGTAAGATTCATTGAAGTCTCTGTAAAGGGCGAGTGGGCTGCACCAGCTCCATGTCCTAGATAGGAAGAAATGTAATGTTTCCTCTCACACACACACAAAAATATTGAAATAATATCAAGCATCTTCTCTGACTACAATGAAATAAAACTAGAAATCGGCCAGGTGCAGTGTCTCATGCCTGCAACCCCAGCACTTTGGGAGGCTGAGGTGAGCAGATCAACTGAGGTCAGGAGTTTGTGTCCAGTCCGACCAACAGGAAGAAACTCAATCGCTACTAAAAACACAAAAATTAGGCAGGTGTGGTAGTGCATGTCCATAATCCTAGCTACTTGGGAGGCTGAGGCAGGAGAATCACTTGAACTCAGGAGGCACAGGTTGTGGTGAGCCAAGATCATGCCATTGCACTCCAGCCTGGGCAACAAGAGCAAAACTCCATCTCAAAAAGAAAAAAAATAAATAAAAAATAAAAAACCTAGAAATTAATAACAAGAAATTTTGGAAACTATACAAATACATGGAAATTAAACAACACACTCCTGAAAGACCAGCAGGTCAATAAACAATTATGAAGGAAATTGAAAAACTTCGTGAAAAAAAAAATAATTGAAACATAACATACAAAAACCTATGGAATGCAGCAAAAGCAGTACAAAGAGAGAGTTCACAGCTATAACTGTTTGCATCACAAACAGGAAAAACTTCAGAAAATAAATCTAATAATGCATCTTAAAAAATAAGTAGGGTGCATGCCCAAGATGACCAAATAGGAACAGCTCCAGCCTCCAGCTCCCAGCATGAGTGACACAGAAGACAGGTGATTTCTGCATTTTCAACTGAGGTACTGGGTTCATCTCACTGGGGCATGTCAGACAGTTGGTAGTGATCCACGAGTGTAGCCCGACCAGAGAGAGCTGAAGCAGGGCGAGGCATTGCCTCAACTGGGAAGAGCAAGGGGGAAGGGAATCCTTTTCCTAGCCAAAGGAAACTGAGACACACTACACCTGGAAAATCAGGTAACTCACACCCTAATATTGCACGTTACCAAGGGTCTTAGCAAAGGGCACACCAGGAGATTATATCCCACACCTGGCCCAGAGGGTCCCACACCCACGGAGCCTCCCTTGTTGCTAGCACAGCAGTCTGAGATCTAACTGCTAGGTGGCAGTGAGGCTAGGGGAATGGCTAACTAGAATAACCAAGATAGAGAAGTCCTTAAAAGAACTGATAGAGATGAAAACCATAACACGAGAACTATGTGACAAATACACAAACTTCAGTAACCGACTCGATCAACTGGAAGAAAGAGTATCAGTGACTGAAAATCAAATGAATGAAAGGAAGTGAGAAGAGAAGTGTAGAGAAAAAAGAGTAAAAAGAAATGAACAAAGCCTCCAAGAAATATGGGATTATGTGCAAAGACCAAATCTACATCTGATTGGTGTGCCTGAAAGTGACGGGAAAAATGGAACCCAGTGGGAAAACAGTCTGCAGAATATCATCCAGGAGAACTTCCCCAATCTAGTAAGGCAGACCAACATTCAAATTCAGGAAATACAGAGAACCCCACAAAGATACTCCTCTAGAAGAGTAACTCTAAGACACATAATTGTCAGATTCACCAAAGGTGAAATGAAGGAAAAAATGTTAAGGGCAGCTAGAGAGAAAGATCGGGTTACCCACAAAGGGAAGTCCATCAGACTAACAGCAGATCTCTCAGCAAAAACTCGGCAGGCCAGAAGAGAGTGGGAGCCAACATTACATTCTTAAAGAAAAGAATTTTCAACCCAGAATTTTATATCCAACCAAACTAAGTTTCATAAGTGAAGGAGAAATAAAATCCTTTACAGACAAGCAAATGCTTAGAGATTACATAGGCTCAAAACAAAGAGATGGAGGAAGATTTACCAAGCAAATGGAAAACAAAAAAAAAAGCAGGGGTTACAATCCTAGTCTCTGATAAAACAGACTTTAAACCATCAAAGATCAAAAGAGACAAAGAAGGCCATTACACAATGGTAAAGGTATCAATTCATCAGGAAGAGCTAACAATCCTAAATACATATGCACCCAATAGAGGAGCACCCAGATTCATAAAGCAAGTCCTTAGAGACTTACAAACAGACTTAGACTCCCATACAATAATAATGGAGACTTTAACACCCCACTGTCAACATTAGACAGATCAATGAGACAGAAAGTTAACAAGAATATCCAGGAATTGAACTCAACTCTGCACCAAGCAGACCTAATAGACATTTACAGAACTCTCCACCCCAAATCAACAGAATATACATTCTTCTCAGCACCACATCACACTTATTCCAAAATTGACAACATAGTTCGAAGTAAACCACTCATCAGCAAATGTAAAAGAACAGAAATTATAACAAACTGTCTCTCAGACCACAGTGCAATCAAACTAGAACTCAAGACTAAGAAACTCAATCAAAACCACTCAACTACATGGAAACTGAACAACCTGCTCCTGAATGACTACTGGGTACATAACGAAATGAAGGCAGAAATAAAGAAGTTCTTTGAAACCAATGAGAACAAAGATGCAACATACCAGAATCTCTGGGACACATTTAAAGCAGTGTGAAGAGGGAAATTTATAGCACTAAATGCCCACAAGAGAAAGCAGGGAAGATCTAAAGTTGACACCCTAACATCACGATTAAAAGAACTAGAGAAGCAAGAGCAAACACATTCAAAAGCTAGCAGAGGGCAAAAAATAACTAAGATCAGAGAAGAACTGAAGGAGATAGAGACACAAAAATCCTCCAAAAAATCATTGAATCGAGGAGGTGGATTTTGAAAAGATCAACAAAATTGATAGACTGCTAGCAAGACTAACAAGAAGGAAAGAGAGAAGAATCAAAGAAATGCAATTAAAAATGATAAAGGGGATATCATCACCGACCCCACAGAAATACAAACTACCATCAGAGAATACTATAAACACCTCTATGCAAATAAACTAGAAAACCTAGAAGAAATGGATAATTTCCTGGACACTTACACTCTCCCAAGACTAAACCAGGAAGAAGTTGAATCCCTGAATAGACCAATAGCAGGCTCTGAAATTGAGGCAATAATTAATAGCCTACCATCCAAAAAGAGTCCAGGACCAGACGGATTCACAGCCAAATTCTACCAGAGGTACAAGGAGGAGTTGATACCATTCCTTCTGAAACTATTCCAATCAATAGAAAAAGAGGGAATCCTCCCTAACTCGTTTAATGATGCCAACATCATCCTGATACCAAAGCCTGACACAGATACAACAAAAAGAGAGAATTTTAGACCAATATCCCTGATGAACATAAATGCAAAAATCCTCAATAAAATACTGGCAAACTGAATCCAGCAGCACATCAAAAAGCTTATCCACCATGATCAAGTGGGCTTCATCCCTGGGATGCAAGGCTGGTTCAACATATGCAAATCAATGAACGTCATACAGCATATAAACAGAACCAAAGACAAAAACCACATGATTATCTCAATAGATGCAGTAAAGGTCTTTGACAAAATTCAACAGCCCTTCATGCTAAAAACTCTCAATAAATTCGGTATTGATGGAACGTATCTCAAAATAATAAGAGCCATTTATGACAAATCCACAGCCAATATCATACTGAATGGGCAAAACTGGAAGCATTCCATTTGAAAACCAGCACAAGACAGGGATGCCCTCTCTCACCACTCCTATTCAACATAGTGTTGGAAGTTCTGGCTAGGGCAATCAGGCAAGAGAAAGAAATCAAGGGTATTCAGTTAGGAAAAGAAGAAGTCAAATTGTCCCTCTTTGCAGATGACAAGATTGTATATTTAGAAAACCCCATTGTCTCAGCCCAAAATCTACTTAAGCGAATAAGCAACTTCAGCACAGTCTCAGGATACAAAATCAATGTGCAAAAATCACAAGCATTCTTATACACCAGTAACAGATAAACAGAGAGCCAAATCTTGAATGAACTCCCATTCACAATTGCTTCAAAGAGAATAAAATACCTAGGAATCCAACTTACAAGGGATGTAAACGACCTCTTCAAGGAGAACTACAAACCACTGCTCAGTGAAATAAAAGAGGACACAAACAAATGGAAGGACATACCATGCTCATGGGTAGGAAGAATCAATATTGTGAAAATGGGCATACTGTCCAAGGTAATTTAAATATTCAATACCATCCCTATTAAGCTACCAACGACTTTCTTCGCAGAATTGGAAAAAACTGCTTTAAAGTTCATATGGAACCAAAAAAGACCCCTCATTGCCTGGACATCCTAAACCAAAAGAACAAAGCTGGAGGCATCATGCTACCTGATTTCAAACTATACTACAAGGCTACAGTAACCAAAACAGCATGGTACTGGTACCAAAACAGAGATATAGACAAATGGAACAGAATAGAGCCCTCAGAAATAATACCACACATCTACAGCCATCTGATCTTTGACAAACCTGAGAAAAACAAGAAATGGGGAAAGGATTCCCTATTTAATAAATGGTGCTGGGAAAATTGGCTAGCCATAAGCAGAAAGCTGAAACTGGATCCTTTCCTTACTCCTTATATGAAAATTAATTCAAGATGGATTAGAGACTTAAATGTTAGACCTAATACCATAAAAACCCTAGAAGAAAACCTAGGTAATACCATTAATGACATAGGCCTGGGCAAGGACTTCATGTCTAAAACACCAAAAGCAATGCAACAAAAGCCAAAATTGACAAATGGGATCTAACTAAACTAAGGAGCTTCTGCACAGCAAAAGAAACTACCATCAGAGTGAACAGGCAACCTACAGAACAGGAGAAAATTTTTGCAGTCTACTCATCTGACAAAGGGCTAATATCCAGAACCTACAAAGAACTCAAACAAATTTACAAGAAAAAAATAAACAACCCCATCAAAAAGTGGGCAAAGGATATGAACAGACATTTCTCAAAAGAAGACATGCATACGGCCAACAGACACATGAAAATAATGCTCGTCATCACTGGCCTTCAGAGAAATGCAAATCAAAACCACAATGAGATACCAACTCACACCGTTAGAATAGCAATCACTAAAAAGTCAGGAAACAACAGGTGCTGGAGAGGATGTGGAGAAATAGGAACACTTTTACACTGTTGGTGGGATTGTAAACTAGTTCAACCATTATGGAAAACAGTATGGTAATTCCTCAAGGATCTAGAACTAGATGTACTATTTGACCCAGCCATCCCATTACTGGGGATATACCCAAGGGATTATAAGTCACACTGCTATAAAGACACATGCACACGTATGTTTATTGCAGCACTATTCACAATAGCAAAGACTTGGAATCAACCCAAATGTCCATCAGTGACAGACTAGATTAAGAAAATGTGGCACATATACACCATGGAATATATGCAGCCATAAAAAAGAATGAGTTCGTGTCCTTTGTAGGGACATGGATGCAGCTGGAAACCATCATTCTCTGCAAACTATCGCAAGAACAGAAAACCAAATACCAAATGTTCTCACTCATAGTTGGGAATTGAACAATGAGATCACTTGGACACATTAAGGGAAACATCACACACTGAGTCCTATTGTAGCCAGGGGGTAAGGGGGAGGAATAGCTTTAGGAGATATACCTAATGTAAATGATGAGTTAATGGGCACAGCACACCAACATGTCACATGTATACATATGTAACAAACCTGTATGTTGTGCATGTGTACCCTAGAACTTAAAGTATAATAAAAAATTAATAAATAAGTAAAGCAAGAGCAAACCAACCCAACATTAATAGAAAAAAAGAAATCATAAAGATCAGAACAGAAATAAATAAAACGGAAATTTAAAAACAATACAAAAGATCAATGCAACAAGACATTTGTTTTTTGAAAAGTTAAACAAAATTGACAAACCTTTTGCCAGATTAAGAAAAAAGGAGAGGAAATACAAATAAATAAAATCAGAGATGAAAAAGGAGACATTACAACTGATACTGCAGAAATTCAAAGGATCATTAATGGCTACTATGAGCAACTACATGCCAATAAATTGGAAAATCTAGAAGAAATTGACAATTTTCTAGACACATACAAGCTACCAAGATTGAACCATGAAGAAAACCAAAACCTGAGCAGACTAGTAACAAGGAACAAGAGCAAAGCCTTAAGAAAAAATCTCTCAGTTAAGATAAACCCAGGACCTAATGGCTTCACTGCTGAATTCTATCAAACATTTAAAGAAGAGTAATACCAATACTACTTAAACCAATCTTCAAAACAGAGGAGGAGGAGGAAATACTTCCAAACTCATTCAACAAGGCCAGTATTACCCTGACACCAAAACCAGATAAAAAAAAGAAAATTAGAGGCTAATATCTCTGATAAACATTGATGCAAATATCCTCAACAAAATGCTAGCAAACCAAAATCAACGATACATTAGAAGGATGATGCATAATGACTAAGTCGGATTTATCACTGGGATGCAAGGATGGTTTAATATACACAAATTAGTCAATGTGACATACCAATAGAATGAAGAATAAGAGTGATATGGTTATTTGAATTTATGCTGAAAAAGCATTTGATACATTTCAACATCACTTCATGATAAAAGCCCTCAAAAACCTGGGGATAGAAGGAACATACCTCAACATAATAAAAGCCATATATCATAGACCCACTGTTAGTATCATATTGAATGGGGAAAACTGAAAGCCTTTCCTCTATGACCTGGAACATGACAAAGATGCCAACATAGTACTGGAAGTCCTAGCTGGAGCAATCAGATAACAGAAAGATATAAAGGGCATCCAAATTGGAAAGGAAGAAGTCAAATTACTCTTGTTTGCAGAAGATATAATCACATATTTGGAAAAGTCTAAAAACTTCCCAAGAAAACTATTAGAACTGACAAATTCAGTAAAGTTGCAGGATACAAAATCAACATACAAAAATCAGTAGCATTTCTATGTGCCAACAGTGAACAATCAAAAATAAATAGAAGAAGTAATCCCATTAAAATAGTTACACACAAAATAAAATATCTAGGAATAATTTAACCAAAGATTCTACAATAAAAACTATAAAACATTGATAAAAGAAATGGAAGAGTACACAAAAAATGGAAAGATATTCCATGTTGATGGATTGGAATAATTAATACTTTAAAATGTCCATACTACCCTAAGCACTCCACATATTCAATGCAATCCCTATCAAAACAGCAATGACATTCTTCACAGAAATAGAAAAAAATTCTGTAATTTATAGGGAACCACAAAAGACCCAGAATAGCCAAGCTATCCAAAACAAAAAGAACAAAACTGAAGGAATCACATTACCTGACTTCAAATTATACTACAGAGCTACAGGAACCAGAACAGCATGGTACTGGCATTAAAACAGATACACAGACCAATGAAACAGAATGGAGAACCCAGAAATAAATCCACACACCTACCATGAACTCATTTTTCACAAAAGTGCCAAGAACATAAGCTGGAGGAAGGATATTTTCTTCAATAAATGGTACTGGGGAAACTGGACATCTGTATGCAGAAAAAAATGAAACTAGACCCCTATCTCTCACCGTATACAAAAATCAAATAAAATAAATTGAAGACTTAAATCTAAGACCTCAAACTATGAAATTACTAAAAGAAAGTATCCAGGAAACTCTCCAGGACATTGGTCTTGGCAAAGATTTCTTGAGTAATATCTCAAAAGCACAGACAACCAAAGCAAAAATGGACAAATGGGATCTTATCAAGTTTAAAAAGATTCTGCAAAGCAAACATTCAACAAAGTGAAGCAACAACACACAGAATTAGAGAAAATATTTATACACTATCCATCTAACAAAGGATTAATAACAAGAATATTTAAGGAGCTCAGACAACTCAATATGAAAAAAAAAACCTAACAATTCTATTTTTTAAATGGGCCAAAGATTTGAATAGAAATTTCTCAAAAGAAGACACACAAATGGCAAACAGATAATATGAAAAATACTCAACATCATTAATCATCACAGAAATGCAAATCAAACCTACAATGAGACGTCATCTCAACCCACTTAAAATGGCTGTTGTCCAAAGATAGGCAACAATTGATGCTGGCAAGGATGTGGATAAAGGAGAACACTTGTATATTGTTGGTGGGCATGTAAATTAGTACAATCTCTATGGAAAACATTTCAGCAACCTAGTATGGAGGTTCCTCAAAAACTAAAAATAGAACTACTGTATTATCCAGCAATCCCACTGCTAGATATATACTCAAAAGAAAGAAAATCAGTATAGTAAAGTGATACCTGCATTCCCATGTTTATTGCAACACTATTCATAATGTCCAAGATTTGGAGTGTGTTCAACAGATAAATGAATAAAAAGAATATGGTACATTTACACAACAGAATATTATTCAGCCATAAAAAAGAATGACATCCTGTCATTTGCAACAACATAGATATAATTGGAAGATATTATGTTAAATAAAATAAGCCAGGCACAGAAAGACAAATACATGTTCACTCATATGTGGGGGCTAAAAAATAAAATGATTGAATTCGTGGAGATAGAGAGTAGAATGATGATGACCAGAGGCTGAGAAGGGTAGCAGAAATTGGGGGATAAAGGGGGTATGGTTAATGAGTGTAAAAATATAGTTATATATAATGAATAAGATCTAGTATTTGATAGCACAGTAGGGTGACTACAATCAACGATAATTTATTGTATATTTGAAAATAACTAAAAGAGTAGAATTGGAATGTACCTACAACAAAAAAATGATAAATGCTTGGCTTGACCCCAATTGCCCTGATGTGATTATTACACATTGCATACGTGTATCAAAACATCAAATGTACCCCATAATATAAGTACCTACAATGTATCCATAAAAATTAAAATTAAAAAAATTAATATGCAGTTACACAATGTTTAATCAGTCATGTTTACAGGGATTCTGACAATTAACATAGAATTTTCACACCCATCATACTCCTCTTTATTCTCTCAATTACTTTTGCCTAAGATAAAAGTACTCTTATTTTAGGGGTGAGGAAGTTGGGCCTCAGAAATTCAATACCTTAACCAAGGACATGGTGTCTGCAGGTGCTATGGAACCCATAACCTCTGAGTCTTGCACCCTTTCTCCCAAATAAAACATTCAGTTCAACTGGGTTTGCTTACATTGACTGATTGTGTGCTGTGTTTTGATATTTCATGAGTCAGCCTAGTGAGTGATTTGCAAAGTAAATATTAATTTAGTTAATAATTACAGTGCCAATCAATTAAAATGGGGATGAGAGAGTATAGTTTTATACAACTTTAGTAACTTGAGTGAGTCTAGATCTTAGTTAATTCCGTACCCAGAGTGAAGAGTTACTGCCTAACTCCCATACCTACAAATTCTAGAAGAACTACAACTACACCACTTTATTTTGGATAAAATAACCTCAACTGCTCTCTTTACAGCAATTACTTTATTCCTTAAGAAGTGAGTGTCCCTGATTTGCCCTCCTCCCTTTTGATGAACTGAGTCTCCTGCCTGGGCCTTTTATAGAATGAAAGAATCATAGATAAGTTAAAGATAGAGGGGACCTTTAATTTTGATTCATTTTTAAGGAATGAGCATTTGGTGACTCAATGAGATAAAGTGCCACCAATGCAAAAGTGTGTGAGAATCAGTTTTTCAACTCCCAGTTTAATGATACTGCACATCCCATCCTGTAAAACACACATCTCAATTAAATGATCAGGAGAGTATCAGCATTAAGCCCTCCACAGTCACAGAATAATGCAAACCTCAGCATGGCTAGAATTGTGGATTACAGTGGGGATTTTTTAATTAGAATTTATTTTTTAGGATTGTTTTGGGTTCCCAGCAAAACTAACTGGAAAATACATAGTTCCCACATACTCTCTCTTCTCACCCACAGATAACCTCCCCAACAATTAGTTACTCTCACCAGTGAGGTTTCATAGCTACAATCAATAGACCAGTATTGACACATCACCATCCACAAAGTCCAGCTTATATAGGGTTCACTCTTTGTGTTGTACATTCGATGAGTTTTGGCTAATGTGTGACATGTATCCAGCATGTTAGTATAATACAGAATAGTTTCAATCCCATAAAAGTCCTCTGTGCTCTGCCTATTCATTTCTCTCTTTCCCCAAGCTCTTGGTTAAAAATATAATATTTTAGTGTCACCAGAGTTTTGCCTTTTCCAGAATGTCATGTAGATGGAATCATACAGTATATAGCCTTTTTAGGTTAGCTTATTTCAGTTACTGGTACACATATGTTTCCCCCATGTCTTTTCATGGCTTGACAGCTCATTTTTTTAACAATAAGCAATATTCCATTGTATGGATTTACTACTTTTTAATTCACCTATTGAAAGACATGTTGGTTGCTTCCAGTATTGGCAATGACAAATAAAAAGTTGTTAAAATCATTCATGTGCAGGTTTTTGTGTAGAAATAAGTTTTCAACTCATTTAGATAAATACTGAGGTCTGTTGGTGCTGAGAAGAAGCATTCCCTGTTTGATTTGGACGGGTCCCTTCCAGTCCCTTCCAATGTGGTCCCTTCCACATTGGAAGGAAGTGATCAGTGACTAGGAGTCAGTGCCAAAACCCTTTTAGCCACATCTGAACAACAAAGAAGATTCAGAAAAGTGGTCCCCAGGCTGTTAAGTTAATTTTGTCTGTTCTCTAGGTAATGGCTATAATCTCAAAGTGCTGGACCAGCATTCTTCTGTTAAGAATTGCACTTCTGCAGAAATTTAACAAGTTACAGGTAAAACCACAAGAAAAAACAAGCTACAGTGTGTAAAAACCTGGCTTCTAGGGCTCCCCATTTTACAGTGATTGCATAAAAACTCTCCTCTTGGAAGCCTCAAGCAAATTAATAGTAGCATGATAACCTCAGTTTGCAAAATAGTTTTAAGCCATGAACCTAGGTTTAAAGGTAACCAATTGAAAAATCAAATGACCATAGGGAATTAACAGATGAGTTGTAAGATGAAAGATGAAATGATCATTTTAGGAAACAAACTAGCTAGAATGATGGAGCTGAAAAACCACTGCAAGAATATTATAATGCAATAATAAGTATTAACAGCAGAATAGGCGAAGCTGAGGAATGAATCTCAGAGCTTGAAGACCAGTTCTCTAAAATAACTCATTCAGACAAAAATAAAGAAGAAAGATAAAAGAAGAATGAACAAAACCTCCAAAAAAAAAATGAGATTATGTAAAGACACTATATTAGTCCATTTTCATACTGCTATGAAGAAATACCTGAGACTGGATAATTTGTAAAGAAGAAAATGTTTAATGGACTCACAGTTCCATATGCCTAGAGAGGCCTCCCAATCATGACAGAAGGTGAGCAAAGGCATGTCTTACATGGTGGCAGGCAAGAGAGCATATGCAGGGGAACAGCCCTTTATAAAACCATCAGATCTCATGAGACTTATTCACTATCACAAGAACAGCACAGGAAAAACCTGCCCCGCAATTCAATTACCTCCCACCTGGGTCCTTCCCACAACATGTGGGTACTATGAAACCTACAATTCAAGATGAGATTTGTGTGAGGACAGAGCCAAACCATATTATTCCACCCCTGCCCCATCCCAAATCTCATGTCCTTACATTTCAAAACCAATTATGCCTTCCCAATAGTCCCCCAGAGCCTTAACTCATTCCAACATTAACCCAAAAGTCCACAGTTCAAAATCTCATCTGAGACAAGGCAAGTCCCTTCTGCCTATGAGTCTGTAAAATCAAAAGCAAGTTAGTTACTTCCTTGATACAATGGGGGTATAGGCATTGGATAAATATACCCATTGCAAATGGGAGAATTTGGTCAAAACAAAGGAGATACTGGCTCCACGCAAGTCTGAAATCCAGCAGGATGGTCAAATTTTAAAGCTCAAAAAAGATCTTCTTTGACTCTGTGACTCACATCCAGGTCACACTGATGCAAGGGATAGGTGTCCATGGTCTTGGGCACTCCATCCCTGTGGCTTTGCAGGGTACAGCCCCACTCCTGACTGCTTTCAAAGGCTGGTGTTGAGTATCTGCAACTTTTCCTGGCACACAGTACAAGCCAAACTGTTGGTGGATCTACCATTCTGAGGTCTGGAAGATGGTGGCCCTCTTCTCACAGCTTCACTAGGCAATGCCCCAGTGGGGACTTTGTGTGGGGGTTCCCACCCCACATTTCCCTCTGTACTCCCCTGGCAAAGGTTCTCCATTAGGGCTCCACCCCTGCAGCAAACTTTGCCTAGACATCCAGGCCTTTCCATACATCCTCTGAAATCTAGGCAGAGGTTCCCAAATCTCTATTTTTTTTTTTTAGATGGAGTCTTGTTCTGTCACCCAGGCTGGAGTGCAGTGACACAATCTTGGCTCACTGCAAACTCCACCTCCTGCCTCAGCTTCCCGAGTAGCTGGGATTACAGGTGTCCACCCCACACCTGGTTAATTTTTTTGTGTTTTTAGTAGAGATAGGGTTTTTCCATGTAGGCCAGACTGGTCTCAAACTCCCAATTTCAGGTGATCTGCCTGCCTTGGCCTTCCAAAGCACCGGGATTACAGGAATGAGCCACCACACCTAGCCTCCAAACCTTAATTCTTGACTTCTGTGCACCCACAGTCTCAACACCATGGAAGCTGCCAAGGCTTGGGGCTTGCACCATCTGAAGCCACAGCCCGAGCTGCATCTTGGCCCCTTTTAGCCATGGCTGGAGTAGCTGGAATACAGGGCATCAAGTTCCTAAACTGAAAACAGGGAGACCCTAGGCCCAGCCCAGGAAACAATTTTTTTTCTCTTAGGCCTCTGGGCCTGTTATGGGAGGGGCTGCCACAAAGGTCTTTGACATTTCCCCCCATTGTCTTAGCGGTTAACATTTGGCTCTTGTTACTTATGCAAATCTCTATAGCAGGCTTGAATGTCTCCCTGGAAAATGGGATTTTCTTTTCTATTGCATCATCAGGCTGCAAATTTTCCAAACGTTTATATTTTGCTTCCTCTTGAACACTGCCACTTATGAATTTCTTCTGCCAGATACACTAAATCATCTCTCTCAAGTTCAAAGTTCCACAGACCTCTAGGGAAGGGGCAAAATGCCACCAGTCTCTTTGCATAGCAAGAGTGGTCTTTATTCCAGTTCCCTAAAAGTTCCTCATCTGTGTCTGAGACCACCTCAGCCTGGACCTTATTGTCCATATCTCTATCAGCATTTTGATCAAAGCCATTCAACGAGTCTCTAGGAAGTTTCAAATATTCCCACATTTTCCTATCTTCTTCTGAGCCCTCCAAACTGTTCCAACCTCTGCCTGTTATCCAGTTTCAAAGTCACTTCTACATTTTTGGGTATCTCAATAGCAGTGCTTCACTTCCAGGACCAATTTACTGCATTAGTCAACTTTCATACTGCTATGAAGAAATACCAAGACTGGGTAATTTATAAAGAAAAAGAGGTTTAAGGGACTCACAGTTCCTCATGGCTGAGGAGGCCACACAATCTTGGCAGAAGGTGAAGGAGGAGCAAAGGCACATCTTATATGACAACAGGCAAGAGAACATTGAGGGAAACTGTCCTTTATAAAATCATCAGATCTCATGAGATTTATGCACTATCATAAGAACAGCATTGTGAAAACCAACCCCCATGATTCAATTACCTCCCACCAGGCCTCTCCGACAATACATGGGGATTATGGGGCTCACAATTCAAGATGAGATTTGGGGTGGTGACATAGCCCAACCATAACAGACATGAAATCTAAGTCTCATTGGTGTCTCTGAAAGAGAGGAAGACAAAGGAAGCAACTTGGAAAACATATTTCAGGATACTGTCCTTGAAAATTCCCCAGTCTCACCTACGGAGGCTGACATTCAAATTCAGAAAATGCAGAGAACCTCTGTGAGATACTATACAAGATGAAAATCCCCTAGACACACAGATTCTCCAAGGTTGAAATGCAAGAAAAAATATTAAAGGCAGGTCACCTAGAAAGGGAACCCCCTCAGGCTAATGGTAGACTTTTTAGCAGAAACCTTACAAGCCAGATTGGGGGCTCATATTCAACATTCTCAAACAAAAGAAATCCCAACCAAGAATTTCATATCCAGTCAAACTAAGCTTCATAAGTGAAGGAAAAATAAGATCCTTTTCAGACAATCAAATGCTAGGAGAATTTGTTACAACAAGACCTTTCTTACAAGAGGTCCTGAAAGGAGTGCTAAATATGGAAAGAAAAGTGCCACAAAAACACAGATCCATGACACTATAAAGCAATCACACACACACACAAAAAAAAGGCTGTATAACAAGCAGCTAACAATATGATGACAGGATCAAACCTGTACATGTCAATATTAACCTTGACTGTAAATGG
The DNA here is from genome assembly GCF_049350105.2 of Macaca mulatta. Taxonomy (NCBI): domain Eukaryota; kingdom Metazoa; phylum Chordata; class Mammalia; order Primates; family Cercopithecidae; genus Macaca; species Macaca mulatta. Next base: position 106,681,307 of record NC_133414.1, on the reverse strand, counting down.
GCTAAATGCCACAATTGAAAGGCACAGAGTGGCAAGTTGGATAAAAAAGTAAGACTCAACACTATGCTGTCTTCAAGACCTCCACCTGACAAGCAATGACACCCATAGGCAAAAAGTAAATTTGCAGAGAAAAATCTACCAAGCAAATGGAAAACACATAAAAAAAGCAGAAGATGCTATTCCAATTACAGAAAAAACAGCCTTCAACCCAACAAAGATCAAAAAAAGACAAAAAAGGCATTACATAATTGTAAAGGGTTCAATTCAACAAGAAGATCTGACTATCTGAAATATTTATGTACCAAATACGGAAGCACGTAGTTCATAAAGTAAGTTCTTAGAGACCCGCAAAGAGACTCAGATAACTACCAATAATAGTGGGAAACTTCAGCACCCCACAGACAATATTAGACATATCATCAAAGCAGAAACTAGAAACAGAACTCAACACATGACCAAGTGGGCCTAGTAGACATCTACAGAATGCTCCACCCTAAAACAACAGAATATATATTCTTATTGCCACATGGCACATACAGTAAAATAGACCACACAACTAATGATGAAACAATTCTCAGCAAATTCAAAAAAATCAAAATCATACCAACCACACTCCTGAACCACAGTGCAATAAAAATGTAAATCAATACTAAGAATATCACGCAAAACCATACAACTACGTGGAAATTAAACAACATGCTCCTCAATGAATTTTGGGTAAACAATGAAATTAAGGCAGTAATCAAGAAGCTCTTTGAAACTAATGAGAACAAAGATAAAACATACCAGAATCTCTGGGACACAGACCCAGCCATCCCATTACTGGGTATATACCCAAAGGATTACAAATTATGCTGCTATAAAGACACATGCACACGTATGTTTATTGCAGCACTATTCACAATAGCAAAGACTTGGAATCAACCCAAATGTCCATCAGTGACAGATTGGATTAAGAAAATGTGGCACATATACACCATGGAATACTATGCAGCCATAAAAAAGGATGAGTTTGAGTCCTTTGTAGGGACTTGGATGCAGCTGGAATCCATCATTCTTAGCAAACTATCACAAGAACAGAAAACCAAACACCGCATGTTCTCACTCATAGGTGGGAACTGAACAATGAGATCACTCGGACTCAGGAAGGGGAACATCACACACCGGGGCCTATCATGGGGAGGGGGGAGGGGGGAGGGATTGCATTGGGAGTTATACCTGATGTAAATGACGAGTTGATGGGTGCAGCACAGCAACATGGCACAAGTATACATATGTAACAAACTTGCACGTTATGCACATGTACCCTACAACTTAAAGTATAATAATAATAAATAAATTAAAAAAAAAAAAAAAGAGGGAAACATTTAGTGCTAAATGTCCACATCAAAAAGTTAAAAGGATCTCCTAGTCAGCAGCATTATAATTAAAAAGTCAAAAAACAACAGATGCTAACAATATTGTGGAGGAAAAGGAACACTTTTACACCATTGGTGGGAGTGTAAAGTAGTTCAACCATTGTGGAAAATAGTGTGGTGATTCCTCAAAGACCTAGAGGCAGAAATGCCATTTGACCCAGCAATCTCATTACTGAGCATATACCCAAAAATATATAAATTATTATATTATAGAGATACATCCAGCCAGGTGTGGTGGCTCATGCCTGTAATCCCAATACTTTGGGAGGTGGGTGGATCACCCAAGGTCAGAAATTTGAGACCAGCCTGGCCAACATGGTGAAACCCTGTCTCCATGGGAAAAAAATGGAAAAATTAGCCGGGCATGGTCATGCAGGCTTGTAATCCCAGCTATTCGGGAGATTGGGGCAGAAGAATCACTTGAACCTGGGAGGTGGAGGCTGCAGTGAGTTGAGATCATGCCACTGCACTCCAGCTGGGCAACAGAGTGAGAATCTGCCTCAAAAATAAATAAATAAATAAAAGATACATGCACGTGTATGTTTATTGCAGCACTATTCACAGTAGCAAATACATGGAATCAACCTAAATTTTCATCAATGATAGCCTGGATAAAGAAAATATGGTACATATACACCATGGAATACTATGCAGCCATAAAAAGACATAAGATTATTTCCTTTGCAGGGACAGGGATGGAGCTGGAAGCCATTATCTTCAGCAAACTAACACAGGAACATAAAATCAAATACCTTGTGTTCTCACTTATAAGCGGGAGGTGAATGATGAGAATACCTGGACACGTTAAGGGAAAGACACACACTGGGACCTGTCAGAGGGTTAGGAGTTAGAGGAGGGAAAGCATCAGGAAGAACGGCTAATGGATGTTGGGCTTACCTAGGTAATGGGATGATCTGTGCAGCCACTCCACCATGGCAGACGTTTAAGTATGTGACAAGGCTGCATATCCTGCACAAGTACCCCTGAATTTAAAATAAGAGTTGGAAATCAAAACAAAATTAGAAAGATCTCAAATTAACAACCTAACATCACACCTACAGAAACCAATAAAACAATAAGCAAAACAACCCCAAAGCTAACAGAAGACAAGAAATAACCAAAATCAGAGCTGAACTGAAGGAAGTCAAGACATGAAAAGCCATATAAAAGACCAATGAATCCAGTTTGTTTTCTGAAAGAATAAATAAGATCAATAGACTGCTAGCTACACTAATAAAAAGGGAACATCCAAATAAATGCAACAAGAAGTGATAAAGGGGACATTACTATTGGGAAAAGGCCCCCCAAAATCTGGCCATAAACTGACCCCAAAACTGGTCATAAACAAAATCTCTGCAGCAGTGTGACATGTTCATGATGGCCATAACGCCCACACTGGAAGTTTGTGGGTTTACCGGAATGATGGCAAGGAGCACCTGGCCTGCCCGGGGCGGAAAACTGCGTAAAGGCATACTTAAACCACAAACAATAGCATGAACAATCTGCGCCTTAAGGGCATGTTCCTACTGCAGATAACTACCCAGACCCATCCCTTTATTTTGGCCCATCCTTTCATTTCCCATAAGGGATATTTTTAGTTAATTTAATATCTATAGAAACAATGCTAATGACTGGCATGCTGTTAATACATACATGGGTAAATCTCAGTTCAGGGCTCTCAGCTCTGAAGGCTGTGAGACCCCTGAATTCCCACTTCACACCTCTACATTTCTGTGTGTGTGTGTCTTTAATTCCTCTAGCAACACTGGGTTAGGGTCTCCCTGACCGAGCTGGTCTTGGCAAGTGATGTCCATCATGGGGGCTTGAATCCAGGTCAAAGTGTCACCAGAGCAACAGCTGGAGAATGTGGAACTAGCTGGAGGACCCCTGAGTACTCTTAAAGCAATCCCCATGGTGAGTAAGAAGGGGAGCTTGAAGCATCAGGGTAACAATGGAACAAGTGTGGGCTGTGGTTCATTCCACCTCAGAACCTTTTCACACTGATGAGGAGGAGGAAGGAGAGTATAACGAAGTAATAGAAGAGGTTAAAGAGCAAGTTTATTTGCCAGCTAAAGTGGCAAATGAGGGAGAGTTTCATCCCTACCTTTCTGCACCCTCTCATTATTATTTTGAAGAAAAAGACCCTCCAGATCTTTCTTTTCTGGAGGACACTGGGCAAAAAGTAGTTGCCCCAATGACTGTTCAAGCAGTTCCTCGAGCAACCACTCTTAATTCTTTTCAGGCAGGAATTCAGCAAGCTAGACTAGAGGGTGATTTAAAGGCTTGGTAGTTCCCTGTTAGAATACACCCCCCAGATCAACAGGGAAATATTATAGCTACACTTGAGCCTTTTCCTTTAAATTACTCAAAGAATTTCAACAAGCTATAAATCAGTATGGACCAGGTTCTCCTTTTGTAATAGGACTGTAAAAGAATGTTGCTGTTTCTAGTCAGATGATTCCTACTGACCGGAACACTCTTACTCGAGCTTATCTAACTCCTGCTCAGTTCTTACAATTTAAAACTTGGTGGACAGATGAAGCTTCCATTCAGGCTGCTTGCAATGCCCAGGCCCAACCTCAAATTAATATAACTGCAGACCAACTTTTGGGGGTTGGCAGGTGGGCTGGTTTAGATGCACAAGTGGTCATGCAGGATGATACAATAGAACACTTAGAGGAGTGTGCATTAGATCTTAGGAAAAAATCATTTCAGGTGGGGAACAATACCCTTCCTTTAGTGCTATAAAACAGGGACCAAAAGAACCATACATGGATTTTATAACTCGGTTACAGGAGTCTCTTAAAAAGGTGATTGCAGATTCGGCTGCTCAGGATATAGTGCTGCAGTTATTAGCTTTCAACAATGCTAAACCCAATTGCCAGGCTGCTCTGTGACCTATCAGAGGGAAAGCACATTTAGTTGACTATATCAAGGCCTGTGATGGTATCAGAGGTAAGCTGCATAAAGCTACTTTGTTGGCACAGGCAATGGCAGGACTGAGAGTGGATAAGGGAAATACTCCATTTCCCACAGCTTGTTTTAACTGTAGGAAGCATGGTCATACTAAAAAAGAATGTAGAAAAAAATCAGCCAGTCAGGCCACCAGATAGGGGAAAAAAGAAAACTGCTGAGCCTGAAATATGTCCAAAACGTGAAAAAGGAAAACATTGGGCTAATCAGTGTCACTCTAAGTTTGCAGGAAATGCAATGAGGGGGCCCATCCCAGGCCCCATTCTAAACTGGGGCATTTCCAGCTCAAGCCATTCCCTCACCCCTGGACAATGTCTGTCCCCTGCCACAGCTGGTAGTGCCACAGTGGATTCATGCTGCACAAAAGCTGTGAGCCTTCTGCCTGGGGAACCCCCACGTAGGTCCCAACATGAGTCTGTGGACCGTTGCCAGCAGGGATGATAGGATTACTTCTAGGCAGGTCTAGTTTAAATTTAAAAAGGGTACAAATGCACACAGGAGTCATTGATTCAGATTACAATGGGGAAATTCAAATTGTAATATGTACTTCTGTTCCCTGGAAAGCAGAGCCAGGAAAGTGCATAGCACAGCTCCTGATTGTGCCATATGTGGGAATGGGAAAAAGTGAAATTAAATGAACAGGAGGATTTGGAAGCACAAATAAACAAGGCAAAGCAGCTTATTGGGTAAATCAAATTACTGATAAATGTCCTACTTGTGAAATAAGTATTCAGGGAAAGAAATTTAAAGGTTTGGTAGACACAGGAGCAGACATTTCAATCATCTCTCTACAGCACTGGCTGTCTGTGTGGCCAATTCAACTTGCTCAATTTAACATAGTTGCAGTTGGTAAAGCCCCTAAAGTATATCAAAGTCGCATATTTTGCATTGTGAAGGGCCCAGTGGACAACCTGGGACTATTCAACCAATGATAACTTCTGTACCTATAAATTTATGGGGGAAAGATTTATTACAACAATGGAGAGCACAAGTTCTAATTCCAGAACAATTATAGAGCCTTCAAAGTCAACATACAATGCATGAAATGGGGCATGTCCCTGGGATGGAACTAGAAAAAAATTTGCAAGGTTTGGAAAAACCACTTCAAGCAGAAAGAAAAAGTTCCTGCCAAGGTTTAGGATATCATTTTTGATGGTGGCCATTGTTAAGAATCCAGAACCTATACCTTTAAAATGGTTAACAGATAAGCCAATTTGGATAGAACAATGGCCACTAAGTAAAGAGAAACTGGAGGCTTTAGAGAAATTAGTTGCCAAACAATTAGAAAACACACGCATAGCTCCAATATTTTCCCCTTGGAAGTCTCCAGTTTTCATAATTAAGAAAAAGTCAGGTAAATGGAGAATGCTAACTGACTTAAGAGCCATCAATTCAGTTATACAACCTGTGGGAGCATTACAGCCAGGACTGCCTGCTTCTGCTATAATTCCGAAAAGTTGGTCTTTAATAGTCACAGATTTAAAAGACTGTTTCTTTACTATCCCTTTAGCTGAGCAAGACTGTGAGCGGTTTGCATTTACAATTCCTGCAGTAAACAACCTGTAGCCTGCTAAGTGTTTTCGTTGTTTTACAGATGGGTCTAGTAATGGTAAAGCTTCTTATTCTGGCTCGAAAGTAAAGTTTTCCAGGCACCCTATACTTCAGCTCAAAAAGCAGAACTTGTAGCTGTAATCGAGGTATTGACTGCTTTTGATATGCCTATTAATGTGTTTTCTGATTCTTCATATGTGGTTCATTCCACATAGTTAATTGAAAATGCTCAGTTATGATTTCATACAGATGAACAACTGATAACTTTATTCATCCAACTGCAAACAGCACTTAGAAGTAGAATGCACCCTTTTTACATCACTCACATTAGGGCTCATACAGCTCTTCCAGGACCTTTGACTGAAAGGAATCAAATGGCTGATTGCCTAGTTGCTAATGCAATATCTAATGCTAGTCACTTTCACAATTTAACCCATGTTAATGCTATTAAACACATTACTGGAATCCCATACAATTCTCAAGGACAAGCAATAGTGGAAAGAATTAATCTTTCCCTAAAACAGTTGCAAAAGCAGAAAGGGGAAAATAGAGAATATGGAACCCAATAGATGCAACTGAATCTAGCATTATTAACTTTAAATTTTTTGAGCCTGCCCAAAGGCCAGATGCTATCAGCAGCTGAACAGCATCTACAGAAATCATCTGCAATGACAGAAGCAGAACAACTGATTTGGTGGTGAGATCTGATAACAAAAATTTGGGAAATAGGTAAAATAATAACTTAGGGTAGAAGTTATTCTTGTATTTCTCCAGGCCAAAATCAAAAGCCAATTTGGACACCATCAAGATACCTGAAACCTTATCATGAGCCAGATGCTGAGGAAGAGACTCCAGGAGGATACCAAGGACCCCCCTGTTGCAGCCATGCCAAGACTGACACTGAGGAGGACCACAACTGTCATGAGCAACACCCATCGAACACAGCCACCCACCTGGGGAGAGATCAAGAAGCTGTCACAGATGGTGGAAGAAAACCTGAGGAAAGTGGGACAACCAGTCACAATGAATAATTTAATGGTAGCTATGATTGCAGTTATCACCACTGCCATGAGTATTCCTTCAATAAGGGCTGACACAAGATTGATAAATATTATTGGGCATATTTATCAATCTTGGCTGGCAATAATGCCTAGATGTAATCACTCTATGACACAGTTACACATGCTTTCTGATCTCAGTATTTACCATGATAAATCTGCTCCTGTAATTGAGGCATACTAGCATACTGCCATCAAAAACCTATTTGTAAACAAAATAGAACCTGGTCAGAAATAATGAACATACTTGTTTAGGAAGATTGCATTGCAGAACAGGCAGAGGTGCTGCACAATGATTCCCATGGAATCATTATTAATTGGTCCCCTAAGGAGATGTTTAACTTGAATTGCACCTCTCAGTATATGTGCCAAGGCCACACTATGTTCAGATGGTCTGAACAAAATGGTCAGATGGTAGAAATGATAAGAAATATGGGAAAAGTTCCTATTATCTGGAACCATGGCAGTATAGTGGCACCTCAACCTCAAATGATATGGCCTGTTGTAGGAGCTAAACATAAGGATTTGTGGCTTAATAAGATCAAAATTTAGGAAAGAATAAAAAAGCATCTATAAGGACACTCTACAAACTTGTTTTTAGATATTGCGAAATGAAAAGAACAAATACGTAAAGCATCCCAGGCACACCTGATCTTAATGCCAGGCACTGGGGTGCTTGAAGGAGCTGCAGACAAATTAGCAGCATAAAAACACTTGGAAGCTCTGTGGTTTCAATGATGATTGTGCTTTTAATCTGTGTTGTTTGTCTTTGTAGTCTGCAGATGCAGATCCTGAATCCTGAGAGAAGTAGCTCACCATGACAAAGCTGCCCTTGCTTTTATCGCTTTGCAAATAAAATAAGGGGGACATGTTGGGAACAGGCCCCCTCAAAAATCTGGCCATAAACTGACACCAAAACTGGCCATAAACAAAATCTCTGCAGCACTGCAACATGTTCATGATGGCCATAATGCCCACACTAGCAGATTGTGGGTTTACCGGAATGAGGGCAAGGAACACCTGGCCCACCCAGGACAGAAAACCACTTAAAGGCATTCTTAAACCATAAACAATAGCATGAGCAATATGTGCCTTAAGGGCATGTTCCTGCTGCAGATAACTAGCCAGACTCATCCCTTTTTTTGGCCCATCCCTTCACTTCCCATAAGGGATATTTTTAGTTAATCAAATATCTATGGAAACAATGCTAATGACTGGCTTGCTGTTAATAAATACGTGGGTAAATCTCTGTTTGGGACTCTCAGTTCTGAAGGCTGTGAGACCCTTGATTTCCCACTTCACACCTCTATATTTCTGTGTGTGTGTCTTTAATTCCTCTAGCGCCACTGGTTTAGGGTCTCCCTGACCGAGCTGGTCTTGGCACATTACCATCAAACCCACAAGAATACAAAAGCCATCAGAGACTACCAAAAACACTCTATGCACACAAGCTAGAAAACCTAGAAGAAACAGGCAAATTTCTGGAGACATACAACCTCCCAAGATTGAACCAGGAAGAAATCAAATCCTTGAACAAACCAATAATGAGTTCCAAAATTGAATTAGCAATATAAAGCCTACCAACTAGGAAAAAAAAAAAAAAGCTCAGGACCAGATAGATCGATAGCTGAATTCAACAAGATGTATAAAGAACAGGAACTATTACTATGGAAATGATTCCCAAAAAATGAGTAGCAGGGATACCTCAGTAACCCATTCTTTAAGGCCAACATCATCCCAATATCAAAACTTGGTACACACACACACACACACACACATACACACACAAATGCCCACAAATTCAGGTCAATATCCTTGACGAATATTGATGCAAAAGTCCTCAACAAAATTCCAGCAAACTGAATCCAGCAGCACATTAAACAGTTAATCCACTACAGTCAATTAGGCTTTATCTCTGATATATGATTGGTTTAACGTACACAAATCAGCAAACGTGATTCATCGCATAAACAGAATTAAAAATAAAAACTATGTGATTATCTCAATATACGCAGAAAAGGCCTTTGATAAAATCCTACATCCCTTCATGTTAAAAAACCCTCAACAAAGCGGGCTTTTAAGAAACATGCATCAAAATAGTAAGAGCCATCTTATCTAGTAAACAATAATAATTTAAAAAGAAACAGAGAAAGACAAAGGAGGAATAAAGAAAAGAATAAGAGTGATCAAAGACACACCCACAGCCACATATACTGAATGAGCAAAAGCTAGAAGCATTTCCCTTAAAAACAGGACCAAGACAAGGTTGCCATTTCTTACCACTCCTGTTAAACATGGTATTGCAAGTCCTAGCCAGAGCAATCAGGCAAGAGAAAGAAATAAAACTCACCCAAATTGGAAGACAGGAAGTCAATCTATCACTGCAGATGATATGATTCTATGCCTCGAAAACCCAAAGTCTGTTCCCAAAAGCTCCTTGATCTGATAAATAATTTCAGCAAAGTTTTGGGATATAAGATTTATGTACAAAAATTCATAGCATTTCTATATACCAACAACATCCAAGCTGAAAGCCAAATCAAGAACACAATCCCATTCACAATAGCCACAAAAAGAACACAATACCTAGGAATACAGCTAACCAGGGAAATGAAAGAACTCTATAAAGAAAACTACAAATCATTGATGAAAGAAACCAGAGACGACAGAAGCAAATGGAAAAACATTCCATGCTAATGGATTAGAAGAATCGATATTATTAAAATGGTCATACTACGCAACACAATTTACAGATTCAATGCTATTTCTATCAAACTATCAATGACATTATTCTCAGAATTAGAAAAAGCTATGCTAAATTTATATGAAACCAAAAAAGAACCTGAATAGCCAAGGCAATCCTAAGCAAAAAGAACAAAGATGAAGGCATCACATTACCTGACTTCAAACTATGCTATAAGGCTACAATAACCAAAACAGCATGGTACTGGTACAAAAATAGACACATAGACCAATGGAACAACATACAGAGCCCATAAATAATGCTACACACCTATATCCATCTGATCTTCAACAAAGTCAACAAAAACAAGCAATGGGAAAAGGACTCCCTCTTCAATAAATGGTGCTGAAATAATTGGCAAGCCATATGCAGATAACTGAAAGTGCATCCCTTCCTTACACCATATACAAAAGTCAAGATTAATTAAAGACTTATATGTAAAACCTAAAACTATAAACACCTCGGAGGATAATCAAGGAAATACCATTCTGGATATAAGGCCTGGCAAAACTTTCATGATAAAGATGCCAAAAGTGATTGCAACAAAAGCAAAAATTGACAAATGAGACCTAATTAAACTAAAGAGCTTCTCCACAGCAAAAGAAACTACCAACAAAGTAAAGACACAACCTGCAGAATGGGAGAAAATATTTGCAAACTATGCATCCAACAAAGGTCTAACATGCAGAATCCATAAGGAACTTAAACAAATTAAAAAGCAAAAAACAAACAATCCAATTAAACAGTGGGCAAAGAACATGAACAGACACTTTTCAAAAGAAGTCATACATACATACAGCCAATGAACATTAAAAAATGTCCAACATCACTAACCATTAGAGAAGTGCCAATCAAAACCACAATGACATATTATCTCACTCCAGTCAGAATGGCTATCATAATAAAAAGTCAAAAAATAACACATGCTAGCAAGGCTGCAGAGCAAAAGGAATGCTTATAGACTCCTGGTGGGAATGTAAATTAGTTCAGCCACGTTGGAAAGCACTTTGGTGATTTATCAAAGAACTTAAAACACAATTACCACTCAACTCAGCAATCCCATTATTGGGTATATACTACCCAAAGGAATATAAATTGTTCTGCCATAAAGACATATGCATACATATGTTCATTGCAGCACTATTCACAATAGCAAGAACATGGAATCAACTTAAATGCACATCAATGGTATACTGAATAAAGAAAATGTGTACATATACACTGAGGAATACTACACAGCCATATAAAAGAACAAGATCACGTCCTTTGCAGGAACATAGATGGAGCTGGAGGCCATTATTCTAAGAGAACTAACATAGGAACAGAAAACCAAGTAGTGCATGTTCTCACTTATAAGTGGGAGCTAAACATTGAGAACACATGGGTACAAAGAAGGAAACAACAGACTTCGGGGCCTACTTGAGAGTGGAGGGTGAAAATCGAAACACTATCAAGAACTATGCTTATTATCTGGGTGATGAAATAATAATCTGTATACCAAACTCCTGTGACATGAAATTAACCTGCATAACAAACCTGCACATGTAACTTGAACCTAAAAGTTAAAAAAAGAAATAAACAATAAATCTGAGATTCCTCTATAATCAATGTACAGAGAAAAAGTATGTTTGTAGAGAAAAGTTAGACCTGTTATTGGATTGTAGCCTTGTACATTGTTTTCTAGTTCTTGTTATCTACCTATAGGCTAGACTAGATCCTGAATTCTTCTAGATTTCTCTAATCCCATTTTCTTCTATGAAATTACTAAAGCTGGGACTTGATACTGTTCCTGAAGCCCTGTAATCTGAAACTAGATTAATTTTAAGGGACGAGCCTCATTCCTGATGTGTGGGGCACACAGAAAATTTACCAAACCTCCCAATGCCAATAACCAGAGATATTAAAATTGCAAACCAGGATGAGAAGTCAATGACTTCATGGTTTCATGCTATTGACAGCATGTCCCACAACATTGGAAAAAGACTCCGTATTGTAAGACTCTTATCACTATTAATGCCTATGATTTTCACTTAACTTAGAGAATCTTTAGTCCACCTGGAGGGCAACTTTGGACAGCATTGCCAATACAACCATTGCTCACTCCCTGCTTTAAGCTCAACACAGTCATGGGATTGTAGTGTTGGTGAAAAAGTTCCTCTATATTATCTATTGGTTAAATAAGGAAATGTCTGTTTTATTGCTAATACTACAAGTAATGTAGCTTTCATGTATCCTTTTTATTTTTAAGCTATTTTAATACTTTTAATAGCCATTTCCATTTTCTCTTCTGTAATCTGCCCAATGAAATGACTTGCCCATGTTTCTACTACCTTGGAAGTTTTCCTGGTGTATTGTTTAGTACAAAACATGTCTTTTGCAGGAAAATTGATGGATCTGGGGCCAGTACCATTAGCAAACTAACAGAAACAGAAAACCAAATGCCACATGCTCTCATTTATAGGTGGGCATTAAATGATGAGAACTCATGAACACAAAGAAAGGAACAACAGACACTAGGGACAGTATGAGGGTGGAGGGTGAGAGGAGGGAGAAGAGCAGAAAAAAAGATAACTATTGAGTACTAGGCTTAGTACTCGAGTGATGAAATAAGATGTACAAAAAAAACCTGTGACATGAGTTTACCAATATAACAAACCTGCATGTGGACCTCCTAAAATAAAAGTTAAAAAAAAACCAGCAAGTTATATAATATTATGTGTGCAATATAAACCCAGTATATTAAAGAGCCACTATTAATCTCATATATACATGCATGTATATATTATGTGTAAATATACACCTATACAGACATATGTGTGTATGTTTATAAAACTATACACATGTGTAATCTTACAAATGCACAATAAGTATAAATGGCTTTCTCTTGGAGATGAGCTGAGAAAAAGTTAATGTGTCACTTCTCATTTCATACACTTCAAGACAGAAGGAAGGAAAAAAAGATGACTAGAATTTGATGTCTATGAGTTGTTCACTTGTTTAAGCTTTAGAGTTGACATAAGGCTAATAATTTCAGGATCGTAGCATCTAATTACCATTGCATTTATGTTCAGTAAAATAAAAAAATAAAAAATAAAAAAAAAGTATGCGGTGTAAAATAGAAAAAAATAAAACCTGGTGAGGATTTCTGGAGATTTTGCTCTTGTTTGGAAGAGAAAAATAACAGCCATTAACACATGATTAGCAATATGAAAGCATATATTTAGACATGACCTAAGTTGGAAACACAAAGGAAAAAGATTATCCAAATCTTGATCTTGTGTTTACAGTAACACAAAATCAGATCATGAATTCAAATACTTAATGTTCATTCCTCTTATGGCTGATTGTTTCAGTATTTCCCTACAGGTTACAGCTGCTTCTGGACATAATTTTTCTGTTCCAAATCCAGATCTCTAGTAATTCTAGGTGATTCTCAGCCAAAACAGCTTTCCTACCCTCTTACCTTTCTCCCTTTTTGTGCTTAACATTATGAGGTCCAGCAAAGCCTCTTCACATTCTATTTTCTTTCATTTCTCACTTTCATTTTATTCAAAAGCAAGAAATCTAAGAACTGACCCAGCAAATAATAATCCTTTTTATCTAGAACATGCAGAGAATAAATGGCTCTGAATTGTCATTTATTAATCATTTTTCTTTGTTTTATAGTGATAACATATTAACAACTCAGCAGTAGATAGGTATTAGCATATGTGGTGGTCAATACAAGTGTTACAGAGTGTGGAGAATAGCAGATATATGTATGCAGTGACCCAAGAAACTCTCTTTAATGGGGGTTGTTCACTGGATCTTGAGGGAATGGGAAGATGTGGGTTGACAAGTCAGAGAAGATATCTCTCATGGTGGGAAGGAAGAGGGTGATGGTCCCCATAAGGGAGAATTGCAGGTGACAGCACAGCAGCAGCCAGACCATCTGCCCTTCTTCAGACAGGAATGAAGCAGAGCTGGTACAAGGGTGGCACACGACCAAATGCATTGGCAATGGGGGTGATGTCAATATCCTTCGGGTCAACCTGAGATTTCAGGTTAAAGTTCTGCAAAATGGTGGTCAGGAATAAAAACAGCTCCATGCGGGCCAGGCCCTCTCCCACACACATCCGTTTTCCTGAAAATAACAGACATAGACGATTTGTTCCCTGAACATTAGGTCACGAACAGTCACAAAAAGTATGCAGTAACTATTTGATAAATGATTAAATAGATGGATGGATCGAAGGCAGAATGGCTGGAAGGAAGGTTGGATACACAGAAAGAAAAATGGATACACTTCCTATCTACTTAATATCTTATGTTACTAAGTACCTTTCACTCAACAAATATTTATAGAGTATCAGCTCTATGCCATGCACTTCACTAAGTATTCCCACATTATAACTGCTCTTTTGACACTACTAGTTTCCATCAGTCTTTTTCTAGAAATGCACTCACAGGGAAGAAGGGCTGAAAGGAGAAGGCTCATATACTGTGTTCCCCTTTGTACCTCTGGCACAATATTTAGCCAAAGATTTTTTCCTAGTGTACTTTCAAAAGTACATGTCTAAACATGTCACTCTCTCACTTTACAACTTTAAACGACACCCATCTGTCCTATGGGATAAGGGCCAAATGGCTTGACCTGACTCTTCCCATTCTGTTTCCAGGCTGACATTCTATATCACATCTTCCATTGTTCATCTCCTCCACTCTCAGCTCCAGGCATATCCATTCTTCATCAATCTCCAACACACCACAAAGTTTCAAGCGTTATCCCTTGCCGTCCCATCTGTCTAAAAAGCTCTACTCTTATGCTTCCTTCAGAATTTATGTCTCATGTCATTTCCTCTTTTTGATTTCTGTGATCCCTAGTCAACAGAAACTCACCCTCTCTAGGTTTCCTCATCATATTCATGCTTCCGCTGAAGCATGAATCACCTGGAATTCTATTATCTGTGTATTGTTTTTCTATCCTGCTAAAACGTGAGATCCTTAAAAGGTCTCAGTTCTTGACATTATTAGTGTATACAGTGCCAGATCCAAAGCAGAGATCAAAAGCCAGAGAAAAAAATGAAGGGAACTCTATGTCCACAGACTCACCACACACTTTAGCTGTAGAGATTGAATATCCAAGATGTATGATCATGAGTGAAGGGAGATCAAGGTACTCTGGAATAATCGCAGACTATTCTTCCATATTCTCAGGGTTTCCTGACCCTGAAATTTGTTGGCAGGTGCTAACCACCTAGATCTACAAAAAATGTCCTGCTACTGTGGTCCATTACCTCTGTAAAAGTTCCCTGCCTTCTCTTCTTGTCCGGCTTCCTGCTCCAATGAGGTAGCTTAAGTTTCCTTCCTCTTGGAAGTGTTATGGCCTGTGAAAGAGCAGGAAGCAGGCAGCTTCCCCTGCTGAGCTCCCCAACATCCTGTGCTTTCCCCTCTGGCAGCCTTCCTCCTACTATATTACAATGATCTGTTTACTTGTCTACTTCTCTAAATCAGAAGTGAGCCTCTTAGGAGCCCATTCTCTGCTCTCAGATACTTCTGAGCTCAGATACCTAGAGCTCAGTCTAGGGAGCAAAGGACACCACAGGGCAGATATTCAAAGTCATGGAATTAGATACCTTTCTCATAGCAGATGAGAAATGTCTAAATAAGTTTCACCCAGTAAGAGGAGCTCTTGGGTAGCTCAGTGATGTATCTAGAGGCAGAATTAAATTAACCTACACTCTAGCTTTTTCAGTTTGAAAAACTGGATCAACTCCCCAAAGCCCCATTAATCTGGCCCAATAATGGGGATGTTCATCAGCAGGGAAATCGCATAGGCATAGGGAACGGTGCTAATGATCTGCAAAGCAATTCAGCCAGACCCCACAGGAGGCATCATGTAAGAGTCAAATGATCCCAAAAAGGTATCATGTCACCTGAAGGACAGATGAAAATGAATATCTATTACCTGCTGAGAAAGGCATGAAGTAGTCACTTTTCTTAAAGTTGCCACTCCTATCCAGAAAGTGGCCAGGGTCAAACATCTCTGGGTTGGGGAATTCTTTGTCATTGTGCAGCACAGAAGTCAGTGATGTTATTATGGTCGTGCCCTGGAAACAGCAAAACAGACAAACTAAGTTATAAAGAAGTCAAAGAGTGGGAAGAAGCGATGGAAATCACCTAGTCCAATTTCTTTGATCAATAGATAAGAAAATTGAGGTCCAAAGAAGTTACATTCCCACGTAGACAGACCTAGTAAGAAGCAGGATGAATTTAAGGCAAGTGGCAGTGACTTTAATAAAGTCCCCTCCAATTAATTGCATTTGAAGTCCTGAGCATTTGAGTACATGGGGTATCCTTCTGAATCCCGTTTATCATCAAGCTTGGACCCTGGTGTACATCCCCACTTGCTGTCGTATTTCATCACTTCAGTTTTCACATATCTCACACATGGATTACCTTTTTTTGTTGTTGTTTGTTTGCAGGATTGTTACACGGGTATATTGTGTGATGCTGAGGTTTGGGGTACAAATAATTCCATCACCCAAGTAGAGAGCACAGCACGCAACAGGTAGTTTTTCAACCCTTCCTTCCCTCCAGCCCCCATCTAGCAGTCCCCAGTGTCTACTGTTGCCATCTTTATGTCCATGAGTACCGATGTTTAACTCCCCCTTGTAAGTGAGAATGTACAATAGTTGGTTTTCTGTTCCTGCGTTAATTCACTCCAACTGCATCTATGTTGCTACGAAAGACAATATTTAATTCATTTTTATGGCTGCATACTGTTTCCTGGTGTATTTGTACCACCTTTTTTTATCCAGTCCACTGTTGATGGGCATTTAGGTTGATTCCAATCCTTTGCCATTGTGAATAGTATTTTTTGCCTTTTAATCATTGCTATTCTGACTGATGTGAGATGGTATCCCATTTTGGTTTTGATTTGCATTTCTCTGGTTAGTGATGTGAAGCATTTTTTCATGTTTATTGGCCACTTGTTGTCTTTTGAGAAGTGTCTGTTCATGTCTTCCCCACTTTTTAATGGCATTGTTTTTTGTTTGTTCAATTGTTTAATTACCTTATAGGACATTAGACCATTGTCAGATGCATACTTGGTAAATATTTCCTCCCATTCTGTAGGTTATCTGTCTATCTTGTTAATAGTTACTTTTGTTATGCAGAAGCTCTTTAGTTTGTAACTAATGTATCAATTTTAATTAACATATCAATTTTTTTTCATTGTGATTGCTTTTGAGGACTTAGTCATGAATTCTTTCCCAAGGTCAATGTCCACAATGGTGTTTCCTAGGTATTTCTCTTGCAATTCTTAAAGTTTGATGTCTTACATTTAAAACTTTAATCCATCTTGAGTTCATATTTGTATATGGTGAAAGGATGGGGTCCAGTTTCATTCTGCATATGGCTACCCTGCCATCCCAGCATCATTTATTGAATAGGGAGTCCCTTCCCACTGTCTATTTTTTGTCAGCGTTGTTGAAGATCAGATGGCTGTAGATATGCAGCTTTATTTCTGGGTTCTCTATTATGTTTTATGGGTCTGTGTATCTGTTTTTGTGCCAGTACCATGCTTTTTTGGTTACTGTAGCCTTATAGCATAGTTTGAAGTCTGGTAGCACGATGACTCCAGCTTTGCTCTCTTTGCTTAGGTTTGTTTCGGCTATTCAGGCTCTTTTTTGTTTCCATATGAATTTTACAAGAGACACTGGTAGTCTGATAGGAATAGCATTGAATCAGTAGATTGCTTTGGGCAGTATGGCCATTTTAACGGTATTGATTCTTCCAATCCATGAGAATGGAATGATTTTCCATTTGTTTGTGTCATCTACGATTTCTTTCAGTAGTGTTTTGTAGTTTTCCTTATAGAGATCTTTCACTGCCTTAGTTAGATGTATTCCTAGGGATTTAATGTTTTGTGGCTATTGTAAATGGGATTGCGTTCTTGATTTGGCTGTCAGCTTGAACGTTACTGATATGTAAAAATGCTATTGATTTTTGTACATTTATTTTGTATCCTGAAACTTTACTGAAGTCATTTATCACTTCCAGGGGCCCTTTTGGCAGAGTCTTCAGGGTTTTCTAGGTGTACAATCATATCGTCAGTGAAGAGAGATAGTTTGATTTCTTCTTTTCCTATTTGAATACGTTTTCTTTCCTTCTCTTGCCTGATTGCTCTGACAAGGACTTCCAGATGAAGATTTTTAAATAGAAGCCTCTGCTGGCACTTAAAGAGTCAGGAGAATTTGGAATCTGTTCATAGGGTTTTTTTAAATGGAGGTCTGATCTATTAAAAATGACTTCTGAGATAATATCAACAAGTACACTAAAATCAATTGAAGGGTTGATCACAGAAGTGTTATACGTTTCTTTTCATTAAAACATGTGGGAGAACTCTTCATTATAGATGAACCCAACCTAAAAAACACGTAAGGAATGATAAAAGTAGAAAAATCATCATTTTTGCAGCCATTCAGGTAGGACCATAGATTCAAGCAAGGATCATCCATTAACTTTAAAACTACTGGGTAAATTAATTGGGAAAGTAATATTCACAAGACCTTAAAGTACCATGCCATCTTTTTATTAACTGTATATGAAAAACAGAACCCCAACAATGGAGAGACTAGCAGACACACCGTTACAAAATGTGGACTGCACACGTGATGCAGTAGCACATATATAACATCACCTACGTAACTTTCTTGCCAAAAACACATAACTGGAATCTACTTGTCAAAAAAGCATTCAAACAAAACCAGACTGAGCAACATTTTACATAACAAGGGGACAGGACTTTTAAAAACTGTCAGTGTATTAAAGTGAAACAAACTAAAAAAAACTGTTAGTAATGAGAGAGGACTAACAAAACAAGATAACCAAATTAAAAGCTTGTTCCTTGACTGGACTACAGGAAGTCCACCAAAAAAAAGCTATAAGAGATATTTTAGTATAACTGGGAAAATGTAATTGTAAGATATTAGATAATATTAACCTATTGATAATAATTCATTGAGTGTGAATGTTATTATTATTATTATGTAGGAGAAAGTCCTTGTTTCGGGGAATTATATACCGAAGTACTTAGGTGTTAAATGTGACAGATTAGATTACATAGGTAGATAGATGATAGATAAATGCAGATAAATGTACAGAGTAAAATGTAGATGTATAAACATTTCCATATATTATATGTATACTATATGCCTACACACAAATATATTCATTCTAGAAAGATATTATGATACATAATAGTTGCTATAGATTTTCTAATACTCCCAATAATGTGGGAGTGGGGAGATACCAAATAATTGAATACGTGATATTTCTTTTCTTTTTTCCTTTTTTTTTTTTTTTTTTTTTGAGACAGGGCCTTGCTCTGTCACCCAGGCTGGAGTGCGGTGGTATGACCATAGCTCACAGCAGCCTCAACCACTCGGGCTCCAGCAATCCTCCCACTTCAGCCTCCCAAGTAGCTGGGACTACAGGCACATGCCACTACACCCAGCTAATTTTTTTTATTTTCTGTAAAGATAGGGTTTCACTATGTTGCCCGGGCTGGCCTCCAGCTCCTGGGTGCAAATGATCCTTCCACTTTGGCCTCCCAAAGTGCTGGGATTACAAGTCTGAGCCTCCACACCTGGCTGGCCTTTTCTTTAGCAAATCATAAATATTTATACAAAGTATGATAAATAAGGAATAAAAATACATTCAATCCATGCAAGTAAAGGTTTAGCCAAATGAAATTGCACCCACCTTAAATTGTTTTTAGCTATTCAGGCTTTTAGTACAGCATAATTGAGAATGAGATATTTCCAACCCTGTATTACAGAAAATTAAAAACTTAGATATGTGTTGTGTAGTATGGTAGCCATGAATAATCCATGGTTATTTGTATTTAAATTTAAAGTAATGAAAACTAAATAAAATGTTAATTCCAGTTCCTTAGTTGCATTCATTACATTTCCAGTGCTCAATAGGTACCTGTGTCTAGTGGATTCCACACGGCACAATACAGACATTCAGAATTCCCTCTTCCCTATAAGATGGCAATAGTGACTTCATCCTTAACAAACTCCAATCCTTTTTCCTCTCAAAGTTAAATTTTTGTTATTTTATTTCTTTATAATGGCATAATGTACTTGCTTCAAGTGGAATGGAGCAACTTGCAGCATAGCAACTAAAAAGTCTCAGTAAACACAGAAGCCATGTGTTAGAAGGCACTGGAAAAGCTGCTGAGACAAAAATTACTCAGGGTTGCAGACATAGGGGAACCTCAGAGAGGTCAGCTGATGGCTACAGTCAATTTCTGACTGTGTTTCATATGTTTATTGTGGCACTATTCACAATAGCAAAGACTTGGAATCAATCCAAATGTCCATCAATGATAGACTGGATTTAGAAAATGTGACACGTACACCATGGAATACTATGCAACCATAAAAAAGATGATTTCATGTCCTTTGCAGGGACATGGATGAAGCTGCAAACGATCATTCTCAGCAAACTATCACAAGATCAGAAAACCAAACACCGCATTTTCTTACTCATAAGTGGGAGTTGAACAATAAGGACACAGGATGGGAACATCACACACCAGGGCCTGTAGGGGGTGGGGGGGGGCCTAAGGGATGGATAACATTAGGAGAAATACCTAATGTAGGTGACAGGTTGATGGGTGCAGCAAACCACCATGGCACGTGTATACCTATGTAACAAAACTGCACATTCTGCACATGTATCCCAGAACTTAAAGTATAATAAAAAAATTGAAAAAAAAAATTTTTCAACCGTGTTCATATCTAATTCTGAATGAAGGTAGAAGGTGTTGCATAATTCTGTCTGCCTAGCACAGGAGGGATGAACCCTTTCTGGAAGAAGATGAACTTCATCTGACGTTCTGCATTTTTTCATATGTCATAACTGGCACTTAACCAAAACTTATGAGTCACTCCAAAGACAGAACTAAGTGAGCACAAAAAGAATAGAGAGTGAGAAAAGGTTATAAAAACAATCATAATAGGGAACATTATCTTCCTTATTTTATAAAGCCAACATTTCCTCAATATCAGAAATCTGACAAGAAAATTTTGAGGAAGAAAAATTGCAAACTGATGTCTCTTATAAATATAAGTTCAAACAACCTGAAAAAAATGTAGCGAATAAAATCCAGCTGTGTATGTCTCTGTGTGTGCATTTGTGTGTATTTTAACTAATATATATATTATATGTATATGCAGGACAAAATATATGGCCATATTAATTGATGCAGAGACTCCATTTGATCAAATTGTATAAACATTCATGACCAGAAAAAAATCATCAAAAGTAGGAGAAGGCAACCTTCTCTAATCTGATTTTTTAATTACAAAAATATACATAAAACATTGTTCTCACTGGTGAGATGTTAAACCTCCACTCATCCTGAACATCATACATGAAACAAGGATGCCCACCATCATGAATTATTCAACACTGTCCTGGAAATCCTAACCGTGAAATAAAGCAATAAAGATAAAATTGAGTTATAAGAATTGAAAAATAAGAAATAAATATTAAAACAGATCACAGGATACATAGAAATTACAAATAAATTTACAAACAAAACATTAGCAATGCTAAGTAAATTTGCTTGATGTAAGATCATCAAAATAATAAAATCAATTATATTTCCATGTGCCAGAAACAAAGAAATGGAAAAGGCATTTTTTTGAGTATATTATTTAAAAGCCAGGTGCAGTGGCACACATCTCTAATCCCAGCTACTTAAGAGGATGAGGTGGAGGATTTCTTGAGCCAGAAGATCAATCTGTGCAACATAGCAAGACTCTGTTTTGAAAATATTTTTAATATTATATATATTTATTTTATATTATATATTACATATTTACTATTATATATTATATACACAACTTACAATTACATCAAAATATCATTTATTTCAGAAAAAAATATAATACATGTGAAAGCCACTGAACTGAAGACAAAACATTACTGACAAAATAGAAGAAAGTCCAAATAAATTAAGAGCATAATCATATCCATGAATTGAAAGATTCAACCTGTCAGGACCTCAATTCTTTCTTAATTGATCTAAAGATTTAATGTCACCATGATAAAAATCCCAGCACAGTGTTTTGGGAAATTGACAAATTGATACTTTAAACATTTATTTGGAAATGTAAACACCTGAGAATAGCCACAAAAAATTATTACAGAAGCAGAACAAATTTGGAAGACATAAACTGCTAGATACTGAGAACTGTTATAAACCTTCATAGGAACAAACTGGAATGGAAACAGCAGAGTCCAGAAAGCTGCCCCAAGCATGAATTTTACATGTCTCTCATCACGTGTTGTTAGAGGATTGGGACCATACTATGAATCTGGGGACTTCAAGAGCATGGAGGTGTAGGAGAAACAAACTTACCTTAGGGATGAGGTAGTTTCTGAATTTAACATCACAGGTCACTGCATGGGGCAGGTTGGTGGGGATGAGGTCAATGTATCTCTGGATCTCGTGCACCACAGCATCTGTGTAGGGCATGTGACTCCTGTCCTGCATGCAGGGGCTCCGGTTTCTGCCAACCACACATTCAATCTCTTCCTGGACTTTAGCTGGTAAGACACAAGTAAGAAATGATGGAAAAGGACAAAAATGGCACATTTGCTGTAGCAATTCAGGTTACAAGAAGCATAATGAAGGGGTCCCGACATCATTATAAACTTAAATTATAGGACTGAAAGTACACCTAGACTTAGAGAAGAAATTACTACATTATAGATACATCTAACTCTGCTACAAGCTAAGTATTAAGATAAATCTGTAACCACCTACATATTAGCATACAGGATAATCAGTACAAATATAAATGATAAAATGCTTCAAAATATAAATATTTAGTATATTATAAACTCAAGAAATTACTGTTCTTGAAGAAAGAAAAAAATCAAATTAATGTTGTATCAGAATAATATATAACGTTTTAAAACTTTAATTCTACTAACAGATCTATATGTATGGGCAGATTTGTGTATTGTGTGCATATGTTTATTTGAAACTTGAAATGATATTCTCTCTCATCCTCACACTCCACAAAGGTGGCCATGCTGAAACATTCTAGAAGTTTCTTCTGAAATTTATATTCATATTTCTAAATAATGACTCTCTTTTGATTTTTTAAATTTATTTTTAGAAAATTTCTAAAATTTCATGGTAAGAAAGATGAGGACTTTCTCCATCACCAACCCATAACAAATAGACACACACGCACAAACAGAAACACACACACACACTCACACTTCCCCCTACTCTAGTTTCCCCAGTGTATTTATATCACATTTGTATTATATTAATACTCATGTTCACATCATTATTATTTCATAAATATTGATCACAAGTGGGGCTGCTGTAATTATGTCTCCTTTTTTGTATATTCTTGGACTTAAGTGTATCTATTTCAATTCTAATTTTATGCCAATTTAGAATTACTGCGAATGCTCAGAAATGTTTCAAACTCTCACTAATAATTCTCTAAATACTAAAAATAATCAAATAATCAATCAACTTCTCTTTGTCCTTAATGTCTTCCCTCACACCTCCATTATCCACCTGGTCCATTCTAAAGCATTTGTTTTCTAGGCCAGGTGTCCAGCAGCCTCCCTGACACTTCCATCCTCCTACATGAAGTCTCCTGAGACCTGCAGTCCCTGACTTCCTCTGACTTGGTTTCAGATATTTAGATGGAAAATATTCTCTAGTATCTAAGAAAATAAACACAAAGGATAAAATTTTTTTGCCCACTTGCAGGTCTGAAAATATTCTTTATCTATAAATACACAAGATGACGGCTGCTCTTGAGAATTCTAATGTCATTCTGATTCCTGACCCTTTATAGGTGAACTAATTTATCTCTGAATGTTTTTATCACTTTCCCTTTAACTCTGATGTTCTAAAATTTCATGGCCTAGTGTCTTGGATGAATATTTTCCATTTCATTCACTTTGCTGGACATTTGGTAAGCATTTTCTATCTAAATGGTGAAAAATGGAGGTCTTTCCACTGGTGCTACTTATTCTCAGGAGTTTACACCTGACTGCTGAATTTTAGGAACAAGATGCAGAAAGGTGCTAAAGGCCTCAGAATTCAAGTGGACTCTTACTTAACCCCTCACTCTTTCCCTGTCTCTGTCTGTTGTTTATGAGTAAGCCTCTTAGGTTCAGTGTCTCTAGAGAGTGAACCTCCCTTTTCTGTGGGGAAAAAACAATTAGTTTACAAATGGAGTTGTGGAGGGAATCTAGGCAGGGAGAATTTTCTGTTTTCTGCCTTATTCTCCCTCTGTGTTCTTTGGGAGTCTCTGTTCTTTTGAATACTCAGCCTTACAGGGACTATAGCAACACAAATTCTTGTGGCCCTTAGGTTGCAACTTCAATCTCTCTGCCAAATTGGTTACCATCCTTCTATCTGCTCCCTGTGTCTCAGAAGTTTGTTAAAGACTTGATAGTTGTACTCTAACCTTAACAGGAGTAATTCTCATATGTAATAAATTTGTCATCATTTCAGTGTGATTCTGACCCCAGAAAAACAAGTGTGTGGCTAATAGGCTATGCAGAGCCAGAATCTGCTCATAGATAAATACAAAATTTGAAGGAAAAAAAAAAAGTTGTTTGTAAAAGATAAAACTATTGACCCTAAGAAAAAATATTGACAAGTACCATTTTTCTAGGTGCAAATTTTGATAATCATAAAACTCCTCAGGCACATTTTCTACTTAAATAGCGTACACCTTTATTATACAGCTACATGCTTAAAATACTTCCCAGACTACGCAGATTTTCTCAGGCTATCTCATCAAATTTCTAGAATATCCATTATACACTTCAATAAATAGTATTTCCCAAATAATCAAAAATAGAACTATCATTTGATCCAGCAATCCCACTACTGGGTATCTATCCAAAATAAAAGAAATCATTTTATCAAAAAGACATCTGCATTCATATGTTTACTGCAGCACTATTCACCAAGGCAAATTCATAAAATCAACGTAAGTGTCCATCAACAGATGATTAGATTTAAAAAGTTACGTGTGGGGTTTAAAAATCTGCATCCAGTAGTGTCACACATACACACAAACTCACACCATGCACTACTACTCAGCCATGTAAAAGAATGAAATCATGTCTTTTGTGGCAACCTGGATGGAACTGGAGGCCATTATCCTAAGTGCAAAGACTCAAAATAGAAAGTCAAAAACCACACGTTCTCACTTACAAGTGGAAGCTAAACAATGGGTACACAGAGACATACAGAGTGGAATAATAGACACTGGAGATTCCAAAAGGTGGAAAGGTGGGAGGGAGGTGAGGGATGAAATGTTACCTATTGGGAACAATGTACACTATTCAGGTGATGGGTATACTAAAAGCCCATACTTCACCATTAGGGAATATATTCATGAACATAATTGCACTTGTACCCCTAAGTCTATAAAAATAGAAATTTACCAAAACATTAAAAAATGGTATCAAACCAACCATAAAATAATTGCCAATAATAAAAATTAAAAATAAAAAGTCTCTGTCTTTACTGTTCCAGCATTAAAACACTACATTTTCAGAATAAGGGAAGATCTGTAAGAGCATACATGGCTGGGCACAGTGGCACATGCCTGTAATCCCAGCACTTTTGGAGGCTGAGGTGGGTGGATCATTTGAGGTCAGGAGTTCGAGACCAGCCTGACTAACATGGTGGAACCCCGTCTCTACTAAAAATACAAAATAATTAGCCAAGCATGGTGGGTACACCTGTAATCCCAGCTACTTGGGAGGTTGAGGCAGGAGAATCACTTGAACCCGGGAGGTGGAGGTTGCAGTGAGCCAAGATTGCACCACTGCACTTCAGCCTGGACGACAGAGCGAGACTCTGTCTCAAAAAAAGAAAAAAAGAGCATATCTATCACTCAAAGTGGTCTGTTCTGCTGGAAAATGGAATTTTGTAGACATGGTTTTTAGTGAAATAAAATTTCTACTCATTTCAAAAAAGAAACTGCAACAAAGTAGTCTGTTCTTAAGAAAACCAACATATAATCCTAGGCCAATTCATCATGTCTGTGCCTGCTACAAATCCTCTCCCATGAAATCTAGACCCTTTATTCAGAGTATTTAGTCACTTAAATCCAGGGCTTTATTACTTTTGCTAGTGATCACACTGTCTTCACCTCTCTCAGTCCCTCTTCCCTGTTATGCAAATTCATCTCATTCTCACCCCTTCATCGTATTTAGACAACTTAAAGCCAATGGCACAGAAATTTCAATAATGAAGCTTCTCTAAGAGAAACAAGATGGAGGACAATAGCAGTGTCTTCCCAACATCTTTTCTGAAAATCACCCTGCTCACCTATGGTATCATCATACCTGTGACCTCTGGGTACTTCAGCAGGAGCAGGAGTCCAAATCTTAGGGTGGTGCTTGTTGTCTCTGTTCCAGCTCCAAACATATCAGTTACAGTGGCTATCAAGCTTTCAATAGTAAATTCAGACTGTAGATTGTGCTTTTCCTAAAAATTATTTCATCATTTAATTATTTGATAGTGTGCCAGCATATGAAATTACAAAAAATCCAAAATATATCAGGTCGATCTAAAGATAAGGAAATTTGGAAACTACAGAGTGCAGTATTAAAACTACAACAATTGCACAGTGTTGCAGAGAATGTAAAATAGTTCATTTCCCATTCCTGCTTATCCATTGCTTGCCTAAAAATTATATTTCCAAGTATAGAATGTTCTCACTTATAAGTGGAAGCTGTGTTGGCCATGAAACATATTTCTTGTCTATGACACATAAGCAGGTACCTGCTCATGGTACTTTCTCTCTCTCCTTTTTACTCAAAACACATATATGAAGGTAGAGTTGGTATAGATATCACCTTGGAACACGCGTATTTAAGAATCATAACAAAGCCATCTGTGGTGGCTCATGCCTGTAATCCCAACACTTTGGGATGCCGAGGCAGGAGGATCACTTGAGTCCTGGAGTTTGACACCAGCCTGGGCAGCAAGTGAGACTCCCTGGCTCTAAAAAAAAAAAAAAAAATTCAAAAAATTGGCCAGGCATGGTGGCTTATGCCTGTAATCCCAGCACTTTGGGAGGCCAAGACAGGCAGGTCACCTGAGGTCAGGAGTTTGAGACCAGCCTGGGCAACATGGTAAAATATCGTCTCTACTAAAAACACAAAAATTAGCCAGGCATGATGGCATGTGCCTGTAATCTCAGCTACTTGGGAGGCTGAGCTACGAGAATCTCTTGAACCCAGGAGATGGAGGTTGCAGTGAGCCAAGGTTGCAGCACTGCACTCTATCCTGGGTGATAAAGCGAAACTCTTTCTCAAAAAAAAAAAAAAAATCAAAAAATGAAACAGGTGAATGGCACATATCTGTGGTCCCAGCTACAAGGGAGGCTGATGCAGAGAATCACATGAGCCCAGGAAGTCAAGGCTGCAGTGAAGCATGTTCATGCCACTGCTCTTCAGCTTGGATGGCAAAGAGAGATCCTGTCTCAAAAAAAAAATAATCAAGATGAAGGTTCGTGTTGTAAGTGTGGGGATCAAAAATGGCAGGCACCTGGTTCTAGGATGCTTCAGGGCTACAGTACTAGTTCTGCACTGTCCAACATGACACACTTTATGTGAAATAAATAAACACATTATTTGTTTAAGCCATGTTAATTGGTTTTTTTTTCTTATTTGTATACACACAATATTAATTGCTAGAAATAGAAGTAAGTAAATTAGAGACATAAATACATTATAAACCAGAATCAAGGGTTTTGCAGTTCTCAGTGTCACAATAGTGACATTGCAGAATAGGAGGCTCCAGTCTCTCCTTCCACCCAAGGATACACAAAATAAATATCCATTCACAGATCAATTCCCTCTGAGAGAAAGTCGGAAACAAGTTGAGAGACTTCTATATACGGGGCAACAAAAAAAAAAAAATCCACATAGACTGGGAAGAAAAAGCTACAGCACCAACCTCACCCAGGCACTACACCATACAATTGAGAAGGAATCCCCAACATTCAGCTTCTCCCTGGGGAAAAGAGGGTTTAGACCACACATTAACACCCTA
Organism: Macaca mulatta; assembly: GCF_049350105.2. Classification (NCBI taxonomy): domain Eukaryota; kingdom Metazoa; phylum Chordata; class Mammalia; order Primates; family Cercopithecidae; genus Macaca; species Macaca mulatta. The sequence goes on along the minus strand of NC_133414.1, from coordinate 106,653,443 downwards.
ACTCTAAGGTTCCCCACAGCTATCCACTTAACTTACCAACTCTGGGAGCAGAGAGGGCTAAGTATGCAGGAGTCTCTCTCTAGACCACCAGAAAAAGTACCAGTATTATATTGGCAAACAAGCACTTCCAGAGGTTTAATTCTCTAGGATCAGGGCAGAGAAAGGGACGAAGCTCAAAAGTCCAAGTTTCTGCCTAGATGAGACTTATTAGCATGTTCTGTAAATTGCTGCTCCTGACAGTGGAGCTTCTAACTAGCCTCAACACAAGTCCATATATGACAAGTGCACAGCTAACCTCATATTCAATACTGAAAAGTTGAAGGATTTTCCTGTAAGATCAGGAAAAAGATATGGATGCCCACTCTCACTACTTTAATTCAACATAGTATGGGAAGTACTAGCCAGAGCATGAGACAAGAAAAGTAAATGAAAGACATCCAAATAAGAAAAGAAGTAAAATTGTCTCTGCTGATGGCATGATCTTACATACAGAAAATCTTAAACACATCATCAAAAAACTCTTAGAACTGATAATTAAATTCAGTAAAGTTGCAGGATACAAAATCAACACACAAAAATTGATAGTGTTTCTACACGCTAACAACAAATGATATGAAAAAGAAATTTTAAAAGCAATCCCATTTACAATCGCATCAAAGAAATAAAGTATTTAGGAGTAAATTTAACCAAAAAAGTGAAAGTCACTGAAAAATATAAAAATTAAAAAATGAAGAAGACACAAATTAAAAAGAGATACCATATACATGGATTGGAAGAGTTGATATTATTAAAATGTCCATACTATCTAAAGCAATTTACAGTTTCATCGAAATCTCTATCAAAATTCCAATGTTATCTCTCATAGATACAGGAAAAGTCATTCCAAAAAACTTCATATAGAACCAAAAAAATACCCAAATAGCCAAGGCAATCATTAGTAGAAAGAACAAAGCTGGAGGCATCACATTACCTGATTTCAAGCTGTACTACAAATTAATAGTAATTAAAACAGCATGGTACTGGCATAAAAATTGATACATCAACCAACAGAATACAATAGAGGGCCAGAAAAGAACTCATGCCACTACAATTGATTTTAGACAAAGGTACCAAGAATATGCAATGGAAAGGGGACAATCTCTTAAACAAATGGTGAGAAAACTGGATATCCATATGCTAAATAAAATTGAATGCTTATCTCACACCATATACTCAAGCAACTCAACATGAGACTTAAATATAACACCAGAAACTGTGAACTACTAGAAGAAAAGATTGAAGAAAAACTACAGGACATTGATCTGGGCAATAATTGTTTAGATTTTACCCCTAAAGCAGACGCAACAAAAGCAAAGATAGACAAATGGGATTAAGTCAAACTAAAAAGCCTCGGCACAGCAAAGGAAAAAACAGAGTGAAGAGACAACGTATGGATTAGGAGAAGTATTTGTAAGCCCTATATCTAATAAGGGATTAATATCCAAAATATATAAGAGGGCTGGGAGCGGTGCCTCATACCTGTAATGCCATCACTTTGGGAGACCAAGGAAGGTGGATCACCCAAGGTCAGGAGTTCGAGACCAGCCTGGCCAACATGGTGAAACCCACATCTCTACTAAAAATTTAAAAATTAGCCAGGTGTAGTGGTGCATGCCTCTAATCCCAGCTACTTGGGAGGCTGAGGCAGGAGAATCTATTGAACCGAGGAGGCAGAGGCTGCAGTGAGCCAAGATTGCACCACTGCACTCCACTCCACCCTGGGCAACAGAGTAAGACTCTGTCTCAAAAAAAACCTATATATATATACACACACACACACACACGATCATATATATGGAACTTAACTCTATAGAAAGAAAATAAATAATCCAATTAAGAAATGGGCAAATCACCTGAATATTTCTAAAAAGAAGACATATGAGTGATTAAGAGATACATGAAAAAGATGCTCAACACTAATCATTAGAAAGTTACAAATTAAAAACAGTGAGATATCACCTCACATCTGTTAGAATGGCAATTATCAAAGAGAAAAAAAACAAGTGTTGGTGAAGATATGGAAAAAGGGAAACACTTGTGCACTGTTGATGGGAATGTAAGTTAGTGCAACCATTATGGAAAACAGTAAAAGGTTCCTCAAAAAACTAAAAATAGAATTACATGATCCAGCAATTTGGTTTATGGACATTTACTCAAAAGATTTGAAATCAGTATGTCAAAGAGATGTCTGCACTCCCATGTAAACTGCAGCACGATTCCCAATAGCTAATATATAGAATCAGCCTAAGTGTCCATCAATAGATAAATAAAGAAAATGTGGCATATATATACAATAGAATACTATTCAGTCTTAAAAATGAAGAAATTCTGTTATTTGTGATAACAGGAATGGAACTGCAGAACATTATGCTAAGTTAAATAAGTCAGGTCAGGAACAGGAAAACAAATACCATATATTCTCACTTATATGTGGAATCTAAAACAACCGAACTCATAGAAGAGAGTAGAATACTGATTGCCAGAGGGCTTGGGGGTTGGGGGAAAAGGGGAGATGATAGTCAAAGGCTATAAAGCCTCAGTTAGAATGGAGGAGAAAATCTGATCTCTCTTTTAAAAAATAATAAATTGCACAGCCAGTTGAATATAGGTAATAATAGAGTACAATCCACCTTCCTATCCATGGATATCACATCTATTGATTCAACCAACCTTAAATCAAAAAAAAAAAAAAAATTGGAAAAAGAGGCCAGGAGAGGTGGCTCATGTCTGTAATCCCAGCACTTTGGGAGGCCAAGATGGAGGATTGCTTGAGCCCAGAAGTGCAAGACTAGCCTAGGCAACATGGAAAGACCCTCTCTCTACAAAAAAACAAAATTAGCTGGGCATGGTGGCATGCACCTGTGGTCCCACATACTCAGGAGGCTGAGGTGGAAGAATTGCTTGAGCCCAGGAGTTCCAGGCTGCAGTGAGCTATGGTCATACCACTCCACAACAGCTTGGGCAACGGGACAAGATTCTGCCTCTAAAACAAAAAAGAATAAAATTCGGAAAATAAAAGTGTTTGTATTGGACATATACAGACTTTTTTCTTGTCATTGTTCCCTAAAAAATATAGTATAACAACCATTTACATTGTATTAGGAATTATAAGTAATTTAGACTGGGCACAGTGGCTCACGCCTTAAATCCCAGCACTGTGGGAGGCTGAGGCAGGAGGATTGCTTGAGTTCAGGAGGTCCACTCCAGCCTGGGCAAACACAGTGACACCCTATCTCTATAAAAACAAATTTTTAATTATCTGGGCATGGTGGTGTGCACCTGCAGTCCCAACTACTGGGGAGGCTGAGGTGGGAGGATCACTTGAGTCCAAGAGGTCAAACTACAGTGAGCCACAATCATGCCACTGCATTCCAGCCTGGGTAACAGAGCAAAACTCTGAGAAAAAAAAAAGAATTTAGTTAGACTCAATATTACCTGCAGACTTATTATGAACTTGGAAATGTGCAAAAGATAACATGGTAGAATATCCAAAATTATGGAGAAAGAGAACAGATTGACAAGACAAGGTGGGGCCAGCCATTATTGTATTCCAGATGTGAGGTAATAATCAACTTGATCTAGTAAACAAGCACAGCAATGAATAAGAATATAGAAATTGAAGAGACACTACAGACATGAAGACAGAGAGTTTAGACATTAACCACCTATACAGGATGAAGGAGAGAGTAAGGGCAATGGAGATGCTTAGGACAAGGGACTGAATGAATTGAGTTCTTATATTTGGTTGGTGAAAAAGTAATTGCAGTTTATGCCATTAATAATAAAATGGAGAGTGGAAGAACAAAGCACTTCACAAGGCAACTAAGGCTGGTTTAAGATGAGGGAAATATGTAACACAAAATTGACCATAACAATGGGACAGTTTAAAATACTGATTACAGGGAGTAATTAACATACAAAAAATGATTTCTTCCTATTCAATCCTCTAGAACAGCATTAATTTAATAAGGTTGTTATAATCTCCATGTTACCTGTGGCATGCCTAATATTATGTAATCAACCACAGCAAGACAAACCAAATCCTCTCAACAGATGTACTTGCCAGACAAAGGTCATCATGCCCATTGGTAACATTTAGAAACTTAACACAGTTTTCTAAGCTTATCAACTCAAAATTACACCAAGGCCAGGAAGGAGAGTAGAGCACTTGTAAACCAATAGTAATATTTCCATCTGCTTAAGTGAATTTGAAAAATCAGCGGTTATGTACAAATAGCCTATCAAAATTAAGCTAGTTGATAAAAAACATTGTTAAAAGAAATTAAAGAAGACCTAAATAAATGGAAAGACATCCCGTGTTCATCTATTGGAAGACTTAATATTGTTAAAATGGCATTACTTCCCAAATTGATCTACAGATTCAAAGTGATCCATATCAAAATATTTGCGATCTTTTTAATAGAAATTGACAAGATTACCATAAAATTCATGTGGAACTTTACATAACCAAAATAGCTAAGAACCAAAACAATCTTGGGAAAGAACAAAATTGGAGAACTGACACTTTCCAATTTGAAAACTTACATAAAAGCTACCATCATCTAGGTGCATGGTTTACTTCTGTAATCCCAGCAATCTGGGAGGCCAGGACAGGCAGACCGCTTGAGGCCAGTAGTTGGAGACCAGCCTGGACAAAATAGCAAAACCCTGTCTCTGCTAAAAATACAATAAATTAGCTGGCTATAGTGGCACATGCCTGTAATCCCAGCTACTCAGGAGGCTGATGTGGGAGAATCACCTGAGCACGGGAGGTAGAGGCCAAGATCATGCCACTGCACTACAGCCTGGGCAACCAGAGTGAGACCCTGTCTCAAAAAAAAAAAAAAGTACTGTCATACTGGCATAAAGAAAGCCATCAATGAAATAGAATTGAGAGTCTAAAAATAAATCCTTGTGTTTGTAGTCAACTGATTTCAACAAATGTACCATGGTCACTCAATGGGGAATGAATGTCTTTTCAACAAATGGTACTAGGACAACTGAATATGCACATGCAAAGAATGAAGTTCTACCCACACCTCACACTATAACCAAAAATTGACTCAGAATGGATCTTAGACCCAAATGTAAAAGTTAAACTTATAAAACCATTAGAAGAAAACTTGGGGTGAATCTTTGTGATATTGGACTAAGTAATCATTTCTTAAACATGACAAGAAAATTGTAAGAAACCAAGCAAATAAATTGGATTTCACAAAAATTAAAAACTTGTATTTCAAAAGACACTATTAAGAAAGTGAAAGACACTTGACAAAATGGGAGAAAATATCTTTAAATAACATCTGATAAGGGACTTTTATCTAGAATATACAAAAACATTTCCATCTCAATAATTTCAAAAATATAATAACCTAATTTTAAAATGGACAAAAGATCTGAATATATTTTTCTCCAAAGACAAATACAAATGAACAATAACCAAGAGAAAAGATTATTTGGTGTCAGGAAAATGCAAACCAAACCACATGGAACCACCTCACCCCACTGGGATGGCTGGAATCAAAAAGATAAGAAGCATTAGCAATGTTGTGGAGAAAGTGGAACCCTCAAAACATTGTAGCGAGAATACGAAATGGTGCAGCAAATTTCATGCCTAGGTTTTCTTCTGAGAGTTTTATATTTTTAGCTCTTACATTTAGGTCTTTGATCCAGCCACAGTTTCTCAAAGATTAAGCATACAATTGCTGCATGATCCAGCAATTCCACAGCCAAGTATATACCCAAGAGAAATAAAAACTTATCTATACACAAAATCTTGTACACAAATGTCCATACCAACATTATTCATAACAGCCAAAACAGAAACAATCAAAACCATCAACTAATGAATGGAAATATAAAATATGATATAGCCACACCCAAATATTATTTGTCTATATAAAGGAATGAGGTACTGATATATGCTACATCAATGAATCTTGAAAACATTGTGCTAAGTGACAGAAGTCAGACAAAAAAGACCACATACTGTGTAATTTCATGTATATGAAATGTCCAGAATAGCAAATCTATAGAGAGAAAAAGTATATTAGATTGCCTAGAGCCACCCCAATATGGGGTGACTGTTAAGCATATGGTTTTCTTTTCAGGATGATGGAAATGTTCTGAAATTGATTGTGGTGGTGGCTGCACAGCTCTGTGACAAATACTAAAACTATTGAATTGTATTTAAAATGTATGAGGGTACAATATGTAACATCAATAAAAATGTTATAAAAAATAAAATAAGCTAGATTCTAAATATTATAGTGAGGTCAAAGGAACAACACACTTTTTAAATACAGTAATGAGGACATAGCCACTGGTCACTGAAACACCATAGACCTTACAGTTCTCCTTAACCTGGAATTAACGGAGAGGATTCATAGCATTAAGGAAAGCCCTCTAAATGTGTACAAAAATGGAGAACTCATACAGTTTCATTTTTCTGGCAAAGTGTCCACATTTTAATGAGATTCTCAAATTAATTAGATCCCAGAACCATTGAACTAGCAGTAGAGAAGGTGGACAGTAAGAATAATTTGCTTCTTCCCTTCTCCAGTTTCCTCAAAGTATCTCATCTTCTTCACTTCACTCTATCTAGAACACATTATTCGAGCAGTCCTGCTAACATTCCATGGGCAATTTCATGAAAGTCACCTTCATTAGCATCTTTGACTCCGTGCCATTTTCACCTACTGGCTGATTCTTCATTTCCACCCAGTGTTGTAAAGTGGTTGAATAAAATAATGGTGACCTCACAAGAATTTTCTTTTCTAGAGTTAACTCTTTTCAGTTTGTTCTGGATTGGGCCACTTCTCAGTTCAAAGAGTACTTTGCACCTTAGTGTCCTGAGGGTATCTATATTACCCTTCTCAGTTTCCATATTGACCCTACCACTATTATTCATCATTTGGCTCCTATCTGATCCTCTAACTGAAACTAATATCTACAGATTTTTGGCAATATGACAAAATGGACAACTTGATTTTATTTCAGAATCTGTGTTTCTGTAGCCCACACTTTCAGCAAGCTGAAATTCAAAGATATGAAAAGTCTTGTAGCAAGTTTTTGACCTCCATTCTCATTGTACATATCCTTCTACACAACTCCTAGGATTATTTTCTCTAATAATTATATGCATCCCACTCTTGTTAGGGCTCACACATATACCTGATCAAATCAAAACTCTCCATGCTAGCATTCAGGTCTGCAGGTTAGACACCTCCAATTCCATATGTGTCCAGATTTACTTTTGGTTCCATTCAGTTAAGGCCTCCCTTCTCTGTCTCTTTGCCACCACACACCTCTGAACCTCTCATCACACTGTTCTGCACACTAAAAAATTGACTGCATCGTTATTCATTGTAAATATTTTAAGATTTACACCAAACATCAGGACATGCAGGAGGCCCATTTAGGTTAAAGCCTTTCACCTAACTCTCCCATATGCTGTGTGATATGACCATGCCCACTTTCAATTTATGACTATATATTTTGCATTTTCTAACTTATTTGTATTTCCTTTTCATCTGAGGCATGCATTCCGTCTTTCCTCAGATAAATTATTAGTACCTAAAAATATTGCTCACATATTCTAATTGTTTAACAATTCAATTATAAATTCTCCATGGTGCTTCACCCAGATCCATACTCATAATAAGTACTTAAAGTGATCGTGAAGAGTTTCTTGCCTCACCATTTAAGCAATCATTATAGAACTAATCAATGAACCACAAGATGTAGGCAAACAAATAACATTTTACCTGTTCCATTTTGATCAGGAAACAATCAATAAAGTCCCGAGGATTGTCCATGTCCAGGGATTCTTGATGTTCTTTTATTCTCTCCAAAACATAACTTTTAACATAAGCAAAATTTTTAACTACTTTGTTATGACTTCCTGGGAGATAATCGATGAGAGCTGGGAAATTATTGCAGACCTTAAAGATTTTTTAAAATTAATTAAATTAAACACATGTATTGAAGACATATACCATAAGTTAACTGCTGGTTTAAAACTGAAGTAAATTTTTAAAAATTGTCTCCCTCTTTAAGAGGAGCATTTGAGTGTACGTACAAAGTAGTCTTCTATACTGAAAGATTTAAGTTAGAAAATTCTCAACAAGGGATCAAAGATGATAATTTCCTATACTCATATATTGTTTTCAGAATATTAAAATATCTTCATGTCAATTATCTCATTTTTTACATTAATTTTTCTCTATAGCCTTGAAATATAGAATTACATGAATTGCTTTAATTCCCATTTTGCAGATAAGAACAGAGGTTAAGGAAATTTGAATAACATGAAATAGACCACAGAGCTGTTCCCTGCTATTTCTACTCCTAGCAGGAAGCCTCAGAAATAGAATCACTCTTTTGTAACTGGGAGGGGTACAAAGATACCATAAAATGTAATTCAGCATTTTATGGATAAGTACCCGTACACCAGAGTAGTTAAGATACTTCCGTGAGTAGTTAAGATAATCACACAATTATCTTTTAGACAGAGTTTGGGACACGCTAGCTCAGCACAGGGCAAAACTGTAATTTTTTAATGATTCATACACCCCAAAACCCAATCATTTTGTCATCTTAACCTTAATTGCCTTGCTGAAGCAGCAAACACCCCTATCCTATTCAGAACTTCCTGGTAGAATCTGTGCTCCCAAACATTCTCCCCTTTAGCCAAATAATGTGATGAAGAGGTCTCTAGCTGTGAATTAGAGGAAAAGCCTGTGAGTAATGCCAGCTTTTCAACAAGGGACTTGGATTTCCATTGAGTGTGTGCTTTTGGACAGTCACCAAAGTACTGCCAGAAACTGGATTTGGGGGTTTGGTGGAAAAAAAAAAAACACTAGCTAATGGGCTTGAATTCCAGCTCTATATTCAGGCATTTCTTTTCTTGTCTGTAAAATAAAGAAATCATCTATCTTTCCCAGATGTTAATGCCACAATGCTAAGATATGGACAAGCTGTAGTGTTCAACCACTCACTTCACAGAGTAATAATGCCTACAAAATTGGCACAAAAGACAGTTCCATGGGCCCATCTCTCCATGAAAACACCCAAAACTTCAAACAAAAAAGTCAGAATCAACTTTAACAGAACTCTGGAAATCAGTCAAAGGTTTACAGCAATCAAGAGAAAGCTGAATAAAGAAAATGGCAACTTAAAAATAGTAGAAAAGCTTTGTGGGTTTATTTTTATTTTAAGTTCCAAGGTACATGTGCTGGATGTGCAGGTTTGTTACATAGATAAATGTATGCCACAGTAGTTTGCTGCACCTATAAACTCATCACCTAGGTATTAAGCCCTGCACACATTAGCTATTTTTCCTAATGCTCTCCCTTCCCCAACCCCCCAACAGGCCCTAGTGTGTTGTTCCCCTCCCTGTGTCCATGTGTTCTCATTGTTCAGTTCCCACTTATAAGTAAGAACATGCGGTGTTTGGTTTGCTGCTCCTGCATTAGTTTGCTGATGATGATGGCCTCCAGCTCCACCCATGTCCCTGGAAAGGACATAATCTCATTCCTTTTTATGCTACATAGTATTCCATGATGATGAAGTATTTATGGCTACATAGTATGGCTTATGGCTACATAAGCTTTGTGGTATGTTTATTTGCTCTTGTCCCACCTCTGTCATCAGCTTGGCAGTGATCTTGTCAAGGGTAGCCCTGTTCCCAGTGGAGGACCCTGGTTCCTGGTTCCAGAGAGACCACAGAAGACCTTACTTGCAAAAAAGTATGTTTCTCTTTCTCACCTGTCTGAGGACTACCATGGGCTAACATGAGGCACTCAACTTTGTTTCACCTGATTCAAAATTCATTCAGGATGGAAAAGCAATGGCCATTTCTCAAAAACCTTCTAAGACAAATGAACAACCCAAAGCTACCTGGGGCAAATGATAACAGTTGAGGCACACAGTACAGCACTAAAATCCTGAAAATAAAAGCTGAGAGACAGTTTCTTTGGAAAACTGGGATGTTCAAAAGTGCCTATGTATACTAAGAAATTTAGAAAGTTATCAACATGCCCAGAGCAGGACAGGCTAATTAGAAAAACGTGAGAAGATCCTGAACTTTCACCTCTGGCTGATATCCAGGCTCAACAGTAAGTGAAGGCTATGACAAGGAGTGCCCCAACCAATCTGAAAGACTAGCCTGCCTCCTTCCCTCCTTTCCTTCTTTCCTTCCTTCGTTCCTTCCTTCATTTCTTTCCTTACTTCCTTCTATCTTTCTTCTACTATTTATATATATATAAATACATATATTTTTTCTATGTCTCTTTTTTGCCTCTCCACATTTAAGAAAATTTCTGTCAAAACTATCTGAACATAAGCTGAAGAAAAGACTTCAGAAACCACACATGATTTGCAAAAATAGTTTTGAAAAGTCACTAAAGAAAGATATAGCCTTCAGAAGAAAAAAAAAACTATAGCAGGCAACAAAACACCCTAAGGAGAGGAAAGACTCTGATTTCCAGAGTTACTGCATAACAGTATCCAAAATTTCCAGTTTTCAAACATTCACTTCACAGCTTGGTACATACAAAGTTTTGGACTGGGATTGGGGCAAGATGGCCAAACAGGAACAACTCCAGTCTGGAGCTCCCAGCGAGACCAATGTAGAAGGCCAATGACTTCTGCATTTCCAACTGAGGTGCCTGGTTCATCTCATTGGGACTGGTTTGACAGTGGGTACAGCCCACGGAGGGCAAACAGAAGCAGGGTAGGGAATTGGCTCACCTGGGAAGCACAACAGGTCGGGGAACTCCCTCCCCTAGCCAAGGGAAGCTGTGAGGGACAGCGCTATCTGGTCCAGATACTACACTTTTCCCATGGTCTTTGCGACACGCAAACTAGGAGATTCCTTCAGGTGCCTACACCACAAGGGCCCTGGGTTTCAAGCACAAAACTGGGTGGCCATTTGGGCAGACACTAAGCTAGCTGCAGAAGTCTTTTTTCATACCCCAATGGCGCCTGAATTCCAGCAAGACAGAACCATTCACTCCCCTGGAAATGGGGCTGAAGCCAGGGAACCAAGTTGTCTAGCTCAGAGGATCCCACACTCATGGGGCTGAGCAAGCTAAGATCCACTGGCTTGAAATTCTCACTGTCAGCACAGCAGTCTGAAGTCCACCTAGGATGCTCGAGCTTGATGGGAGTGGGGGGTGTCCACAATTAATGAGATTTGAGTAGGCAGTTTTCCCCTCACAGTGTAAACAAAGCCTCTGGGAAGTTGAGTCTGGGCAGAGCCCACCGCAGCACCACAAAGCCCCTGTAGCGAGACTGCCTCTCTAGACTTCTCTCTGGGCAGGGCATCTCCGAAAGAAAGGCAGCAGTCCCAGTCAGGGGCCTATAGATAAAACTACCTCTCCCTGGGACAGAGCACCTGGGGGAAGGGGTGGCTGTGGGGACAGCTTCAGCAGACTTAAATGTTTCTGCCTGATGGTTCTAAAGAGAGCAGCAGATCTCCCAGCACAGCACTCAAGCTCTGCTAAGGGACAGACTGCCTCAAGTGGGTCCCTGGACCCTGAGCCTCCTGACAGGGAGACACCTCCCAGCAAGGGTCAACAGACATGTCATACAGGAGAGCTCTGGGTGGCATCTGGCTGGTGCCCCACTGGGATAAAGCTTCCAGAGGAAGGAGCAGGCAGCAATCTTTGCTATTCTGCAGGCTCCGCTGGTGATACCCAGGCAAACAGTGTCTAGAGTGGACCCCTACCAAACTCCAGCAGACCTGCAGAAGAGGGCCTGACAGAAGGAAAACTAACAAACAGAAAGCAATACCATCAACAAAAAGGATGATGACGCAAAACTCCATTCGAAGGTCACCAACAGCAAAGACCAAAGGTAGATAAATCCATGAAGATGAGGAAAAACCAGCACAAAAAGGCTGAAAATTCCAAAAACCAGAATGCCTCTTCTCCTCCAAAGGATCACAACTTCTCGCCAGCAAGGGAACAAAACTGGACGGAGAATGAGTTTGACAAATTGACAGAAGTAGGCTTCAGAAGATATGTAATAACAAACTCTTCCAAGCTAAAGGATTATGTTCTAACCCAATGCAAGGAAACTAAGGACCTTGATAAAAAGAGGAATTGCTAACTAGAATAACCAGTTTCGAGAAGAACATAAACGACCTGATGGAGTTGAAAAACAAAGCATAAGAACTTCATGAAGCATACACAAGTATCAATAGCCAAATCTATCAAGCAGAAGAAAGGATATCAGAGATTGAAGATCAACTTAATGAAACAAAGTGAGAAGACAAGATTAGAGAAAAAAGAATGAAAAGGAATGAAGAAAGCCTCCAAGAAATATGGGACTATGTGAAAAGACCAAACCTATGTTTGATTGGTGTATCTGAAAGTGACAGGAGAATGGAACCAAGCTGGAAAACACACTTCAGGATATTATCCAGGAGAACTTCCCCAACCCAGCAAGACAGGCCAACATTCAAACTTGGGAAATACAGAGAACATCACAACGATACTCCTGGAGAAGAGCAACCCAAAGACACATAATCATCAGATGCACCAAGGACGAAATGAAGGAAAAAATGTCAAGGGCAGCCAGAGAGAAAGGTTAGGTTACCCACAAAGGGAAGGCCATTAGACTAACAGCAGATCTCTGTGCAGATCCCTACAAGCCAGAAGAGAGTGGGGGCCAATATTCAACATTTTTAAAGAAAAGAATTTTCAACCCAGAATTTCATATCCAGCCAAACTAAGCTTCATAAGTGAAGGGGAAATAAAATCCTTTACAGACAAGCAGACGCTGAGAGAGTTCACGTCCTTTGCAGGGACATGGATGAAGCTGGAAACCATCATTCTCAGCAAACTAACACAGGAACAGAAAACCAAACACTACATGTTCTCACTCATAAGTGGGAGTTGAACAATGAGAACATATGGGCACAGAGAGGGGGACATCACACACCAGGGCTTGTTGGGTGGTAGGGGGTAAGGGGAGGGATAGCATTAGGAGAAATACCTAATGTAGATGACAGATTGATGGGTGCAGCAAACCACCATGGCACATGTATACCTATGTAACAAATCTGCCCATTCTGCACATGTATCCCAGAACTTAAAGTATAATTTTTAAAAATTTAAAAAATTTTCAAATGTCTGATAAAATAAGAAAAATAATATCTCAGGAAGAGAAGCTCATGATCTCACCTGGATCCATGGGGAGCTCAGAATCCTGAGGTTTTCATTGAATTTTTCCATCAAGTTAAGAAATCTCTGATCTTTATAATCAAATCGATTATGGAAAATAACAGAGCAGATCACATTGCAGGGAGCACAGCCCAGGATGAAAGTGGGATCACAGGGTGAGGCTAAAGGATTGGAAATATTTTAAATTATCATTAAAATATATATATATAAAATACTTTGTCTTGGATAACAGGGAAAAGTAATTTTAGAAACTCTAAACCAATATCTACCTAGAAATTCTCTTATCAACACAAACTATAGTATATTGAAATTTAATACCTCACTTTTTCCTTAAAATTGAATTAATTATTCCATCCTAGCTATTTAATAATGGTTTTCCAAATACTGCATTTACTTCACTGCATTTCTTTATACAATTCTGACCCAAGATGCCTGTTATTTTGAAGAGAAAACAAAAAAAATTTAAAGAGGCCACATTTAAAACCACTTAATAATTCAAGTTATCAGTGCAGAATAACATTTATCTGGAAAGCTTGTAGACAATTGATTGATAGAGGAAGGGAGAAAATAGGAACCTGAAAACCTCTTCTATATAATGAATAGTTGAAGTAACTGTGTGTAGAATCAGCAGAGGAAGAGACTAAAGAGAGAAAGAGTATGGGAAAATTCAGATTGATGGAACAAATGTAAAAAAGCAAAAGTCATCTATGTTATACAAGAAAAAAGCTAACACAAATAAGAAGATAGACTGGTTTGCCTAAAATAAAAGTAAATAAGAAACTTTCATTTCAAACCTAAATTACAAATAGGGCAGACAGAAAAACTTAAATTGATAAATGGAGTCCTTTTGTTTCCTTATTTCGATATTGAAAGAAAAAAAAAGAATTTCCGGCTCTAAGAAATTGTGTCTATTATCACCGGGCACTATCTTCAATTTATTTGAACAAAGCCTGACCTCTTATAGAATCCTCGGTTATTGTTCCATCTAGCCATCCAAAAAAATACCTTATGTTATTATAAATTTTTTAATTTGATCATCATTTAGGTAATTCCATCATTTCACAAATCAATAAATTATTATAGAGGAAAGTGATTATTTGTGAGCAATTTTTAAATAAAATTGTTATAATCAAATCATCAATGAACTTTACACATGAGAGTATCATAAATGTAATTAAGAGTGACTTGAACAAAAATGCTGTGTGGTAATGATGGGGAATTAAATAATAGGACTGTGTTTAGTTAACTGCTCCTATGCCAGGCTTCTTTTCAGCTGAAACATGCCAGGGCACTAAGTTTTCAGAAAATCTTTTATTCTAGCCTGGAAGGCAGGGGATAATTTGGGATTATTAGTTTGAGATTTCTGTGTGTGTGTGCATGCACGTGCACGTGTGTTTGTACATGCCCATGCACATGATATTCATAGTGAAAATCTAGTTTATGATCTTTCCTTTCACTTCAATTGGGGGAGTATATTAGGCTGTTTTTGAATTGCTATAAAGAAATACCTAAGACTAGGTAATTTATAAGAAAAGAGATTTAATTGGCTCGCAGTTCTGCAGGCTGTGCAGGAAGCATGATGCATGGCAGAAGGCAAAGTAGGAGCTTGCATTCACATGGCAAAAGCCAAAGCAAGAGAGGGAGGCAGGAGGTGCTACGCACTTTTAAATGACTAGATTTCATGAAAACTCACTTGCTATCATGAGGAAAGTACCAAAAGGGTTGGTGCTAAACTATTCATGAAAAATCCAGCCCCATGATCCAATCACCTCTCACCAGGCCCCACCTCCAGTACAGGGATTACATTTCAATATAAGATTTGAATGGGAACACACATCCATACTATATCAGGGTGATAATAAAAATCAGGGTAATTTGTAATCCAAGCTGAAAATCAGACTTATTATGACAAGAACTTTATAGGTGAGTCCAACTGGGATGAGGAGAGGATAAATAACTTTTAATCCTAAATCCAATTGTTTTAATATTCACCGTGGATTTTGTTTCTATTTAGATTTGGTGAGGTCAACAGATCAGGTAGCCCCAAAACAGACTGCCCTTGAAAAGACAGTTCATTGCTCGCAGTTCCTGGAGGAGGGGCACTCCACACCACATTGAGGGTGTGGGGAGCCACATGGGGAAGTACCAGGGTTGGTCAGGAGGCAGCAAGAGCAAAAAGAAACCATGGGGCTGAGCCTTTATTGGTGTTTTCACAGGAAGAAATGAGTGAGATAGGGTGGGTAGACTGAGTAAGCCTGGGAATAGATAGTTTGAACAATTTCTGTGGGCTCTGGGATATAGGGGTGGTCCATAGTTGTCCCATAACTGGCTCTGTAATGATTTAAGACAAGGAGAATACAGTCAGCACTCTGTATCCATGGTGTATCATGGATTCAACCAACCCCAAATCAAAAATATTCAGAGCAAAAAAAAGTATCTGTACAGAACATGTACAGACCTTTTTTCTTGTCAATATTCTCTAATATTGGGAAATATTATAAACAATATTGTCAATATTCTCCAAATATATGGCAAATATTATGCCATATTTAAGGGACTTGAGCATATGTGGATTTTGGTATCCAAGAGGAGTCCTAGAACCAATGTCTTACTGATAAGGAGGGACAACTATATTGGATTCATGTGTGAGAGTTTGATAAAGAAGGTGGATGGGGCTCTGAGCTCTGGAGAGTTTGCTTTGTAAATCAGAGACATGTTGTGGACAAGATATTTGCTATCTCTAGGAACTGTCTGACTTTGGGAGAGGCAGTCCCTTCTAGGACCACAAAATCCCCAAGATGTCGAAGCATCATAAAAAAATAGAAAATAAAAAACATGATTAATACACAAATAAAGATGAAGGAAAATACAAAGAAAGCTGAATACAGAGCTAATGTACAACTAGGGAAAGTAGGATAAAGAGTTATTAATAATACTTAAAATTTATTTAAATAAACATTTTATAATTTGGCATTGTTTTTAATTGAAAGACTATGTTATAGCATTTATTTTCTTAAAATATATAAAACATTACAGTAAATAGTAACATTAAATAACTCCAGCTGATAATTTTAATTAGTTCTTAATTAACAGGGAAATTAAAATTGATAAAAGCTACACTAAAGATGCCTAGTCTCTTAAAACCATAGATAAGCATCATTATGGTAGCAATTATAGTCACACACCTCAGAAGAAACCCCCAGATATGTTAGTGAGGCTGACTGTACAAATATAGACCAACCAAATGAAAGTACATGTCAGTTGTTTCATGCCTAAAAGATGTAAAGAAATCATTCCCACTATGTCTGTGCCACAAGTATTCCCTGGTGAAATGTTCTAGAATAGATAATCCACAATTACACTATGGGAAAAACATTACTCTTTAATAATTTGAAAAAAATGAGACAAAACCTTCTAAATTAATGCTGTAATGATTTGAAAACAAACCAAGCCTGGGACAGAATAGGATTAAATAAGCCTTTTATACTCACACTGTATGCATAGTCATTGTGTACATGCATAGGTGCACAAAAGCTCCCTTGGCTCTCTGCTTCAAACCTCCCCCCTCCATATGAGGACTGACAACCACTGCCTATCATGAGAGATCTGGCCACCCCTAGGAGGTTTCCAGGGATGTCATTAGAGAAAAGAGCAGTCTGTTAATGTCAGAGTATTATGTATTTCAAGATAGCTAGAACACAAGTCTTGAAATGTTCTTAACATATAGAAATGATAAATGTTCAACGTGATGCATATCCTAAACACCCTAACTTGATCATTACACATTCTGCACGTGTAACAAAATATTATATGTACCCCATAAATATGTATAAAGGTTATGTATCAATTTAAAAATAAATTAAAATAAATTTTAGAAAACATTTTACAGGAAAAAAAAAAAAGTCACCCACCATTGGTTTTTCTCAACTCCTCCACAAGGCAGAGGGCTTCCTCTTGGACACGGTCCTCAATGCTCCTTTTCCCCATCCCAAAATTCCGCAGAGTCATGAGGGAGAAACGCCGGATCTCCTTCCATCTTTTTCCATTGCTGAAAAGGATTCCTAACAGAACAGAAAACAGAAACTAGGAGGGAGATTCCAAACAAGGACAAGAGAGCTGACACTCGGCGGCCACGTGGATGGGTCAAGTTCTGTCTCAGGAGCTCTTCAAGCCTCTGTTTTCCATCCTCCCCATCCCTATAACCACTGCCCAGTACATACACATGTACACATACACACGATACATGCACATTTACCGAGTCCTTTATTAACTTTTTCAGCCACTGGAAAACTTCCTCTTCCAGAAAACTTCTCTCCATGATCAATCAGGGCCTCCTTCACTGCTTCATATCCATGCAACACCACAATGGGCTTCAGGCCAAAATACACAGTGAACACAGGGCCATACACTTTTGAGAACTGAACATAGAAAAGGAGGTTCAAATAGTAGCAAAGCTCAGTATTTGGTCTATTTATTGTCCGTGATTCAGACTGATACTAGCATCATAATGTTGATATGATTATTCTGTCAAATACAGCTTCAAATATTTGTGGATTTTACATAAAGATGATGATTATTGTTTTAGCTGCACATATACAGTGCCTTCAATGTGCCAGGCAGTGGCCCAGGAAATTAGTATGCAGGTTATTAAACTTAGTCATCACATCAACACCTTGAGCTAGATTTGTTTACTTTATTTTACAGATAAGACAAATTGAATTTTAAAGAATTTCAAATTCATTGTCAGTGTCCCACAACTGAAAAACAGAACGTCCAAATTTGAAGCCTGCTTAGTCAACCTGTGATGCCTGAGCAATTTATCAGTTTCCAATGTCCATATTTTGACCAATATTCAGCCACTGGGACACTGCTTCAGGATCCCCTGCAAAGCTCATCCCATAGGGATCCTGATGCAGGAGTCCTGTCATCAATACTAAAAAATCTACACCTTTTTAAATCACCCAGATGATTCTACTGCCCAGCCTACTTTGAGATCCACTGGTATAATCACCACAGAAAGACAGTGGACCCTACAGAGATAGTATCAAGATGTGTGGCATCTCACAGAGGAACAATGTTTTCCATGCTGTACACTCATAGGTCACAGACAGCAGCTTTGTACAGAGGCCATAAATATTCTGTTACCACCCAGATGGCCCTGACTAATTCTTTCTTTCATTCATTTATGTTTATGATGAACTCATAGATATTTCTTTGACATCAGGCATGACTTGCTTTTTAAGAAGTTTAATGATCATAGCTAATATAAGCAAAATACATAGCATATACAGTTACTGACTTCTCAAAACCTTTAATCACAAAACACTTCCATTACCATTTTCTTTCAGGCAAAAAAATTATAGCAAATGACTGTGAAGCAAAGAAAAGCAGCAGGCCTTTATCATTTTGATTCTACCTTACAACTTAAAATGTTTCTTTTCTGGCAAAATGCATTATTTTATTCCACTATTTCTGACAATGACACAAAAGAAAAACATACTCCACAGGAAGTATTTGCTTTACAATAACGTACTTTAATAATTGGCCTCTGGTAGTACAGGAGGAATGTTGAGGAATGTTCCTATAATATAACATATAACCTTTAATAACTGGCCTCTGGTAATACAGAAGTTTCTATGTGACATTAATGGTTATATGTGACAAGCCCACAACTAACATCATATTTAACGGTGAAAAGCTAAAAGCTTTTCCTGCGAGATCAGAAATTAGAGAAGAATGCCCTCTCTGACCATTTCTGTTCAACAGAGTACTGGAAGTCCTAGTCAGAGCAATTAGACTAAAAATAGAAAATATTAATATAGGAATATTCATATAGGAAAGGATGAAGTGAAATTGTCTGTTTCCTGATGATGTAATCTTATATGTAGAAAATCCTAAAGACTTCAGAATGAAAGTGCTAGAACGGATAAACAAATTCAGTAAACTTGAAGGATACAAAATCAACATGCAGAAATCAGTGGCATTTCTATACACTAGCAACAAAATATCTAAAAAAGAAATTAAGAGAACAATTCATTTATAGTAGCATCAAAAAATAAAATACTTAGGAATAAATGTAACCAAAGAAGAGAAAGATCTATATACTGAAAACTACAAATCATTGATGAAAGAAATTGAAGGTGACACAAATAAAGGCGAAGCTATCCCATGTTCATGGATTGGAAAAACTAATAGTGGTAAAATGTCATACTACCCAAAGCAATATACAGATCCAATGCAATCCCTATAAAAATTTTAATCTCATTCTTCACAGAAATAGAAAAAACAATCTTAAAATTTGTATGGAACCACAAAAGACCCCAAATAACTAAAGCAAATTAACCAAAAGAATAAAGCTGGAGGCATCACACTATTGAACTGCAAAATATGTGACAAAGCTATAGTAAGCAAAACAGCATAGCATTAGCATAAAAACAGACACATTGATTAAAGGAAAACATAGAGAACCCTGAAATAAGCCCACACATCTATAATCAATTGATTTTTGACAAAGGTGCCAAGAACATACAATGGGGAAAGCACTCTTCAGCAAAAGATGTTGAGAAAACTGTATATTCTTATGCAAAGAATAAAACAGAATCCTAATCTCACCCCTTATATAATAATTAACTCAAAATGAATTAAAGTCTTAAGCATAAGACCTGAAACTAAAAAATAAAACTGCTAAAAGAAACCATAGAGAAAAACTCCATGACATTGGTCTAGGCAATGATTTCTTGGATATGATTCTAAAAGCACAAGCCACGAAAGCAAAACTAGACAAATGAGATTCTGACCACCTAAACTTCTGCACAGCAAAGGAAACAAGTCATAGAGTCAAGAGACAATCCACGGATTGGGAGAAAATATTTGCAACTCAGACATAAGATAAGGGACTAATATTCAAAATATATAGACACTCAAATTACTCAATAACAAATAATTCTATTTAAAATGAGCAAAAGGGTCAAGTGCAATGTCTCATGCCTATAATTCCAGCACTTTGAGAGACCAAGGTGGGTGGATTGCTTGAGCTCAAGAGTTCAAGACCAGCCTGGACAACAGAGAGACCACATCCCTACAAAATATTAAAAAATTATCCAGGCATGGTGGCATACACCTGTAGTCCCTGCTACTTGGGGGACTAAGGTGGAAGGATGGCTTGAGCCCAGGAGCTCAAGGCTGCAGCAAACTGTGATCCTATCACTACACTGCAGCCTACAACAAAGCAAAACCCTGTCTCTATTAATTAATTAATTAATTAAATGGGCAAAGGATTTCAGTAGACATTTTTCAAAAGAAGACATATAAATGGTGAACAGATATATTTTTTAAATACTCAACAAATTTAATCAGAGAAATGCAAATTAAAACCACAATGAGATATCTCATCACAACTTGTAGATATTATTATTATCAAAAAGATAAAAAGATAACAAGTGTTGACAAAGATGTGGAATAAAGTGAACCTTGGGTATGTAAATTAGCGTAGTGATTTGAGAAACCAGTATGGATGTTCCTCAAAAAACTAAAAATAGAACTATCAGATGATCCAGCAATCCCACTACCAGTATATACCCAAAGGAATTGAAGTCAGTATGTGGAAGAGATGTCTGTACTTCCATGTTTATTGCAGTGCTATTGATAATAGCCAAGATATGGAAACAACCTAAGTGTTCATCAATAAATTAATCGATTTTGTATGTGGCATATATGTACAATGAAATGTTATTCAGCCTTTTAAAAAGGAAAAAATATTCTTATTTATGACAGCATGGATGAATCTAGAGAACATCATATTAATAAAATAAGCCAGGCATAGAGACAAATATCATATATGATCTCACTTCTATGTGGAATCTTAAAAAGTTGAATTCATAGAAGTAGAGATTAGAATGGTGGCTATCAGAGGCTGGCAGGTGGAAATGTGCCAAATAAGGGAATACTTTGGTCAACAGGTACAGAGTTACAGTTAGATAGGAGGAATAAGGTCGGGTGTTCTACTGGACAGCAAGGTGACTATAATTAATGTTAATGTACTGTATATTTCAAAACAGCTAAAAAAGAGGATTCTAAATGTTCTCATTACAAAGAAATGACAAATATTTGAGATGATGGATATGCTAATTACCCTGATGATCAATTCACAATGTATACATGTGTCAAAATGTAATATTGCACCCCATTAATATATTCAATTACCATTTATCACTTTGAAATGAAATAAAACTTTGGGAATCGTGAGGTTAAATACACCTTGTAAATTACTAGAGGAGCATAAAACATACTTACATTGGTTAAGGATTTGCTCATGTCCTTAACATCTAACTGCAGGATATTTCCAATAATTGGGAGAGGAGTGGGGCCAGACGGAAGCCTCCCTCTTCCAGAGCTCTGTCTCCAGAGTGAACGGAGAAACAAACAGGAGAGACAGAGCACCAGAGCCACAGCTGGATCCATTGAAGGCTTCTCTTCTTAGTAAGAAAACTGTGGGCTTTCACTTCAAGGCTTTTATAACACTCGCTGTTAATCCACCTGTGATTCTAACTCTGACTGTGACTAGTCAGCAAAAAGCACTTTAATCTCTCTTCTGAATGAACATTGGCTCACTGAAAAAAATAAAAATAAGGTGTTCTTTTTTCTTGTTCTCATTTCCAATGCCCCACCCTGGAGATTCTGGTTTAACTAGTCTGAAGCAGAGCCCAGGTTTTTTTTGTTTTGTTTTGTTTTTCTTTTTTTCTTGAGCTGGAGTTTCGCTCTCGTTGCCCAGGCTGGAGTGAAAGGGCAAGATCTCAGCTCACTGCAGCCTCCACCTCCTGGGTTCGAGCGATTCTGCCTCAGCTTCCGGCGTAGCTGGGATTACAGGCATGCATCACCATGCCTGGTTGATTTTGTATTTTTAGCAGAGACAGGGTTTCACCATGTTGGCCAGATTGGTCTCGAACTCCTGACCTCAGGTGATCCGCCCGCCTTGGCCTCCCAAAGTGCTGGGATTACAGGCATGAGCCACCATGCCCGGCCAGGCCTAGGTTTTTTTCAAAACCCCAGGTGGTTCCACTGTGCAGCCAAAATTGAGAACAAATGAAATAAATTATTTCATCAAAAAAGTATTCAAAATTTTGGATTCTTAGATTGATGAACAGTTGGAAATATGACCTTGAGGGGAATCTGTGTATTATATCCCTTGTATGTAAAATAATATTTATCCTATTGAGAGGAGGTAGCCAGCTTGCTTTAGGTAGGCAGTAAGGGAAGGGTCCCCAGAGAACCTCCAACCCTTCCAGGTCATCGCCCAATCCACAAAAACCCCAAGTACTTACACTAGATGTTTTGTGCAGATAAGGGAACTTGCACAGGGAGCTTGACTAAATATGCCCGCAGTGAAAAATTCCTACCTTTAACACATGTGCAGTAACGGAATTAAATCAATATGGAGTGGCTTACACTAAGAGTCCACATGCGCAATGGAAGGAAGGGGTGGAAACACCAGGAATTCACGCCTTATGCAAATAAGGATCCCAGCCTCATCAGCTTTTCTATAAAAATCCTGGTATTCAACTGTGAAGTGGCAATCCGCAACCCGCTTTCAGGGCCTCTCTTTGCTGAGAGTTTTCCTTTCACTTAATAAATTCTACTCCACTCACTCTCTGGTGTCTGTGTGCCTAATTCTTCCTGCATAAGATAGCAACTCGGACCTAGCTGAGCTAAGGATCAGCAAGACTGCAACACTATAATGCTTTCTCAAGCACTGGGATCATTTTCCTTGAAAATGAGATCCTTTTGAAATGTTTTAGTGTAGTACTAACATTACAGCTGCCTAAACATAGCGCAGCTAACAAACTCATTCATCTTAAACGGCTAAACCGGTTATCAATTAACTAAGTAAACATACACACCTTTTTCCATTAACCCCCCTGAAAAACCTGGACAGCTGAGAATATTATTTCATATTTTTCAAATGGGGAAAGGGAGACTCTAGGAGAAGAGATGACGTATTCAGTGTTCCATAGCTCATAAATGGCAGGCTGGGATTTGAACTGAGATCTTCTGATGCCCACTGCAGTATATTATCACTTACACCTGAGCTGCCCTGTGAACAGTTTTAGCAAAATAAAATAAATCCTAAAAACATTCATCAGTCTGAATCTACACCACACTGTTCACAAAATAACAGGGCTGTACATTCTCAAGAGAAGAAATAAAAGCTAGAGTTTCTCCCCTCTCTGTTACTGAAGAGCTGAAACTTACTCAGTGTAACTGAGGAAAGAGCCAATCTCAGAGAATTAAGTGGGTAAGAGCTCAGCAACTATGGCTTCTCCACCTCCCACTCGCCTCCAGACACAACTGTTTCTATTGCTTTTTTGGTCTATGTCAGAAATAATGGAATGAAATATTCCACAGCAAGGAAGGGGAACTATAGGCAGAACAACAGGCATGTGCTTCAGTGGTGAATGGGAGGTAGGGAAATCATTAAACAGAGCCACAGCACAGAACAAACACAGTTGTGCAGACCTGAACAGGATATGACATTTAGTGGTCATGAGGCTCTATATATCACTAAAATGATACACACATTTCTGGATCATTAATGGCAATGCTTGTACAAAGGCATATTCTGTAAAGATATCATTGTGGTATTCTAAATGACTAGTACAGTTATTTATTTGCATTGTATATATTTAAGGTATACAACATTGGTAGACATAACAGTGGAATGATTACTACAGTTAAATTTACATATCCATCAATTCTATAATTACCTTCTTTTTTGTGGTATAAGCACCTAAAATCTACTCTTTTAGCAAATTTTCAGTATAGTATATTAACTATAGTCCTCTTGCTGTATATTAGATCTTTAGACTTATTCATCCCATCTAACCGCAAATTTGGGCTCTTTAACGCGCTTTTTTCCATTTTCTCCCCCTTCCACTTTTGGTAACCACCATTCTACTCTCTGTTTCTATGTACTTGACTTTTTAAAGATTCTTCATATAAGTGAAATCATGCAATCTTTTTTCCTCTGTATCTAGCTCATATCACTTAGCATAATATCCTCCAGGTTCATTCCTTGTTGTTGCAAATGGCAGTATCTCCTTTTAAAGTTTAAAAGATATTCCATTGTGTATGTAAATAAACACCACAATTTCTTCATCCATTTATTTGTGAATGAACACTTAGGTTGTTTCTATATCTTGGCTATTGGAAATAATACTGGATTCGTGCAGTTATTTCTAACTGCAATAAGGAAAAATTAAGTTTTGTCAAGATCCCATATCAACAATGTTTTATCAAACATGTTTACAGGGATTCTGACAATTCACAGAGAATTTTTATACCCATCATAACTCTTTTGATCCTCTCAATTACCCTTGCCTATGGTAAAATTATTCCCACTTTAGAGATAAGGAAGCTGGGCCTTGGAGATTCAGTATTTTGTTCAAGGACACAGAGGCTGAAAATTATAGGGCCGAGGCTGGAACCCTATCTTCTAACTCTTACATCATTCCCTCCAAGCAAGAAATTCAGTTCAACCAGAGTCACCAACATTTACTCACCATGTACTCTGAGGCAATATTTCATTACTCAGGATAATCAGTGACTTTCAAATACACATTAACCAACTCAACATGTGCAACATAGGTTGATTACAATTAGGGTGTGGTTTTGTAACCTTTGGAATTTGAGTCAGTCCAGGTTGTGGTGAATAATTTATCTGAGACAAAGAGAAACAGTTATTTTACTGCTTGGTTCACATAGCTCTGAACTCTAAAAGAAGTGCACTACTTTGTTTTAGATAAAATGACCTCAATGTCTTTCTTTAAAACAATCATTTTATTTCTTGAAAAATGGGTTTCTATTCCTTCTTTCTATTGAGACTTCTGCCTGGTCCGGTCAAAGAATGAAAGAAACATAGACAGAGACAGAAGGGGTCTCAGAGATCCACTAGCCTAATCCCTACTTTATTATTAGAAATAAGGAATTGGTGAATAAGTGAGGTGAACTCTCATCAGTGCATCAGCATATAATCTTTTTTTTTTTTTTTTTTTGAATCCAGGTTTTAATTCCCAGTTCAGTGATTGTCACATTGCAGAGATTTCCTATTATTGCCCAAATGGATTGTCAGGAGGGCATCTGGCTGAAGCCCTCCACAGTGACAGAGTAATGCAAACCTCAGCTTGGGTGAAATTGGGTGAATGCAAACTGCTTCTTTTTAAATAAACCTTTTCACTGGAATGTAATATACAAAGAGAATGTTGGAAACATCCTAAATGTATATAGCTCAATGAATTATCATGAATTAAACATATCTGTGTAATCAACACACAGATCAAGAAAAGTAATTTTGCCAGGACCCCAGAAGTCCCTTTATGTCTCCTCCTACCTTCCTCCCCCAATAGATATCTCCAATATTATGCCATAGGTTAGTTTTGCCTGTTTGTGAACTTAATATAAATGGAATCACATTATGTATTTTTAGGTATCTAGTATTTTCACTTAATTTTGTGTTTGTAGGATTCATTCATGTTGTCACAAATAGCAGTAGGTAAGTTAGGGTTACATTAGAGTGTTTTATTTTATAACAATTCCAAAATTTATATTTTCATTGTATTGTTACGGACTTTTGAGTTGATTCTAGTTTGTGGCTATTGTGAATAGTGCTGTTATTACTGTAATACATTGTTATCCCAGTATAAGGATTTCTATTGATACAACTATGAGCATAATTGCTGGATGTGCATGTGTTCACTTTTATTAATGACTGCCAAATAATTGTCCAAATGGTTTAATAAATCTACAATTTTACTGAGAGTGCCAACTGCTTCTCTTTCTTGCCAACCCTTAGTATATTGTCTTTTTTCATTTTAAGCATTCTGATGTATGTGTAATAATATTTTATTGTAGTTTTAATTTTCATTTCAGTGGAGCTTCATGATGCCGGGTGATTTTTCAAATGTCCTTTGGCAATATCAAATCTTTTGTGAAGGGCTTGCATAGATTAGATATGAGTCCATTGTTGGTTTTATATGTATCATTTATCTATGTATATGCATATCTATATGTATGCATATCTATATATATACACACAAATACATATATAATATATTTGTATAACTTTAATAACTATAAATGTAATAAAAAGTTGGAGGTACAAACAGAGAATTTTCTCTATTTTGAACATTTGAGAGTAATTTTGGACCTGAAGCTCCAAACCTGAAATATTTTAGTATACAGCTCTTATAAGCAAGGCAATTTGACTATATAACCAAAATATAACTTTCAAATTCAGGAAATTAACATTTATGCATTAGGGCCATCTAATCCTCATTTTCATTAGTGTTTCCTCAATAAATCCCAATGATATTCATTATATTCATTTTGGAATCCAGTTTAGAATCCTGAATCACATTTTGCAACTAGTTTTCATGTCTCCTTAGTCAACCACAGCCTGACACAGTTCTTCAGTCTTTCCTCAACCTCCTTGACCTTGTCACTTTTGAAAAGCATAGGTTGGGAGTTTTTAAAATTTCTCTCAATTTGGGATTATCTGAAGTTTCTTCATAATCAGATTCTGGCTATGCAACTTTGGCAGGAATATCACAGAAGATGCTTTGACTTCTCATTGCATCATATCTAGTGACAAATAACTTCAATCTGTTCCATTACGGGTGATGTTTACTTTGATTTTTGATTATGGTGTCTGGTTGTGTCCTCCACCATAATGTCATTCTTCCTGCATTTGTAATTAAGAAATACAGGAGGCTGAGGCAGGAGAATCGCTTGAACCTGGGAGGCGGAGGTTACAGTGAGCCAAGATCGCACCATTGCACTCCAGCCTGGGTGACAAGAGCGAGATTTCATCTCAAAAAAAAAAAAAAAAGAAATATTTTGTGGGTAGATTCTTTGATACTACATAACTATATATTCCTCATCAAGTTTTTAATGTATTCATGTATTTATTTATATCATTATGGAATCACGAATTCAGTTGTGTTCAATGGGTTATAATCCATTATAACATTGCTTACTTTGGTGCTCAAATTATCTTCTAATGACTGGATTCTGAGTCCTTTTGTCATGTCCCCCTCAATCCTTAAGCAATTCCTTACTTTCTGGCACAGCAAGATATTATAGCTCATCTTTTCCTTTTTTTTTTTTTTTCTTTGAGACAGAGTCTTGCTCTGTCACCCACACTGGAATGCAGTGGCGAGACCTTGGCTCACTGCAACCTCTGCCTCCTGGGTTCAAGCAATCCTCCTGCCTCAGCTGGGATTACAAGCATCTATTGTAGATTCTCACTAAAGAGGGAGGAAGACTTAGACTTGTGACTCCCTTCCTCTGTTCCAACTTATCAGGAGACCTGATGGTCACTGGGGCCCTCAAACGTTTCATAAGAAAAATAATCCTATCCCAATATCGCCTCCTTGTCAAAATGCTGTCTTTGGGCTTCACCTGCTATTGTCATCATTGACATCTTCCCCAAAAGCTTGAGTGTGGGACTTTGCTGCTTGAGGACAAAGTACAGAGGTAGTTCTGCTCAGCAGCCACAGGGGGCTGAAACAGAGTCAAGCATATCCCCAGGGTTGGCATGTGGGAAGGTGTGAGAGAAGAAAGCATAGCTGAGGTCTCAGGAATTTAGGCAACAAGTCCTGTGTCTGAGGCTCAGACCCATCTTACACTACAAATGACAGATGAGGTTGCGCTGATTCTGAGCCTGGTCCAGAGCCACAAACATTTTCAGCAAAGTAGCTGTCAGAGTCCTCAGCGGAGTTGTGTCACAGATCCTTGGTGTCAGCCAGATCAAAGTTTGTAATGACACTGTTGAAACTGCAGACTGTTTGATTACCACAGAGTCTCAGGTTTCCTATCGGTATGTGGATCCAATATTACGAAATGCCTGTAGTAGGCAGTTCTTGCATTACTATAAAGAAATACCTGAGGCCGTGTGAGGTGCCTCATGTCTGTAATAACCAGCACTTTGGGAGGCCAAGGTGGGTGGATTGCTTGAGTCCAAGAGTTCAAAACCAACCTAGGCAACATGGCGAGATCCCATATCTACTAAAATACAAAACATTAGCCAGGCATGGTGGCACGTGCCTGTAATTCCAGCTCCTCGGGAGTCTGAAGCATGAGAATCACTTGGACCCTGGCAGCAGTGAGCCACTGCACTCCAGCCTGGGTGACGAAGTAAGACCCTGTCTCAAAAAAAAAAAGAAAGAAAGAAAGAAATACATGAGACTGGGTAATTTATAAAGAAAAGAGGGCCGGGTGTGGTGACTCAAGCCTGTAATCCCAGCACTTTGGGAGGCCAAGACGGGTGGCTTACGAGGTCAGGAGATCGAGACCATCCTGGCTAACACGGTGAAACCCCATCTCTACCAAAAAATACAAAAAAACTAGCCAGGTGAGGTGGCGGGCACCTGTAGTCCCAGCTACCTCGGGAGGCTGAGGCAAGAGAATGGCATAAACCCAGGAGGCGGAGCTTGCAGTGAGCTGAGATCCGGCCACTGCACTCCAGCCTGGGCAACAGAGCGAGACTCCTTCTCAAAAAAAAAAAAAAAAAGAGGTTTAATTGGCTCACAGTTCTGCAGGCTGTCCAGGAAGCATGGCGCCAGCATCTACTTGTCTTCTGGGGAGGCCTCAGGAAGCTTGCAATCATGGTGGAGGGCAAAAGGAGGATCTGGCATCTCACAGGGTGAAAATGAGAACAGAAGGGAGAGTGGGGGTTGCGGGGGCTTGCCACACATTGTAAAACAACCAGATCTCACACAAACTCACTCACTATCACAAAGACAACACCAAGCCTGAAGCCATAAGGGATCTGCCCCCATGACCCAAACACCTCCCGCCAGGCCCAGTCTCCAATACTAGGGATTACATTTCAACATGAGATTTGGGTGGGACAAATATCCAAATCATATCAATGCATATCAGAGGTCCTGGGAAGCTTCCAATATAAATAAATTCCAAATTCAAAATTCTTTAGAATTAGCAGCGGAGTTGCCCAGCCTAATTCCCAGTGATTCATTTAAGGGCAGACTGTTTGGTGCTGGAGCAAAAGGGTGTTGTAGGCAAGAGGGGTCCTCTCATTTCTGTTCACTGATACAGTGTGAGAGTTCACTTTCTAATAATGGTGAGTCACTAGTCCAGCCTCACTTTCTTACAGATAACAATTATTAATTCTGAACAACTTATTCATCAGAAAATAATTCACAGAATGCATTCAAAAGCCACTCAAATCAAGCAGATCCTAGAGGGGATTACCTGAGAAGCAGAAACTACAAGGAGTGAGATCTCTACGTGTACAGCTTTTCAACTAAGGACAGGCCCCAAGACACACTAAGTATTAAACATCACACAAATGACACAGGATAAAATAGGGAATCTGTAAGCAACATTGGTTAAAAAAAATTGATTTTATAATCAAAATTGACTACACAAAGTCAACTTCAACTTTAGATGAGTTTCCTCACAAATTCTATCAAGTTGAAGGAAGTAAAAGCACCAGCCTTACAACGCTCTCAGAAAGAGGAGGAAGAAAGAACACTTCCTGATTTGTTGTAGAGCACCAGTCTCACCCTGACACCAAACATGCCAAAAGCATCATATGAAATAACATACCAGTATGTCTCAAGAGCATGTTTATACAAAGTGTTAACAAAAGGTACATATATTGATCCAGCAACGTATGACAAGAACAAGACAACATAACCAATGGTATTTATCAACAGAAAGGCATGTTAACTTTTTTAAATCCATATTTGAAGTCCACCTTTGTTAACTAAATGATAAATTTAAGCATAAATTCACCTCAATACACTCAAGAAAATAATTTGAAAAAATTCATCACATTTCATTATGGGGGAAAAAACTCTCAGTAAAATTAAAGTACAAGGAGATTTCCTGGATGTAATAAAGTTTACCTATAAAGAGTCTAAACTAGCTTTATCTTTAATGGTGAAGGATGGAAAAATTTCCCAACAGTTTTAAGAATAAGGTAAGCTCTCACTTCTACTCTACATTAGGTAGAGGACTTAGTAAATGCAACATGACAAAGAAAAGAGAAAACAGATCAGAATGTTGGAAAGGAAGAAGTAAAATTTTCCCTCTTCACAAAGGCATGAACTTATATGTAGAAAACTTAACACATTTGTTCTTAAAAACTACTTGCAATAAAATGTGCCTGAGATTGGTTTTAATCAGGTATGGTAGGACATGCAGACACAGAAACTCTTGTCATGAGGGAAGAGGTTTTTACTCACTATCCCCTACAAACAAGATTCCCCATGTGATGCAGGCCACGTGCGAAGCACCCATGTTGGTCAGGAGCCAGAAGAGGGGCATAAGAGAAGCAGGAGCAAAAGCCTTTGTTGCAGTTTCTGTGGGAAGTAACGGGCAAGACCGAGTAGGTAAGCTGAGTAAGTTTAGGACTGGCTAGTTTGAATTATCTCAGCAGGCTCTGGGGTGTAAGAACTGACCCAAGCTGCCCTGGGATGATTGGGACAGGAATATTGTGTCTTGGAGTGTATGAGCCAGATAGAGAGGATGGGTGAGAGTATGAACGCAGGATTGCTTGGTCTGCATGGCATGCTCACAGGAAAGTCAGTTACTATCTCTATGAATTAGTTAACCCAGGGAGGGAGAAGCAATCTCTCCCTGGTCAGTGAGGACCCGATGTTAAAACTTCGTAAAACATAGAAAATAAAAAGCACGATTAGTATGATTTGTCCTCTAATGGTTTGACATCATATTAAGAGAACTTTAAGGTGATAATAGTGGGGACTTTTAAAGAGTAGAGCATACGTTGCCCTCAAGAGCACAGAAAATATTGTGTTATGATAGTAGAAAGGAGGAACACAACTAGAGGTATAAGGAGTCCTAAGTTCCCACTTATATGGCATTAGTCAATAAAATGGGTCTAAAATTTTGAGAGGTTTCTAACAATAGCTTTGTGGAGCTGTAAAGTGAAAATATGAGTTTGACAATAATATCTCATTGTATTTCTCAAGTTAAGGTGGCAGGTCCAGCAGTTATATTATTGGAGAATATGAAATAATAAGTTAGTAAATTATATGTAAAGTGATGTGGTTGTTGTGTGTAACTAAGGGGGAAAAGAGGGTTATAGTTAGAGATGCAGGGCAGAAGGCCATGGTGAAAGCTGGAGAGGTGTTAATGGGAGAAGGCATGGAGGAGTGCATGGTTCTCCCTCCAGGGGTCAAGGGGTTAACTGAGATGAGGCAGGTGCTCCCTGGGGAAAGCAATAATCTCCTCTAATTTTTAGAATGGCACAGAGAATATTAATCCTGTCTTAGTCCATTTGGGCTACTATAACAAAAATGCCTTAGACCAGATGAGTTATAAACAACGGAAATTTATTTCTCACAGTACTTGAGGCAGGGAAATCCAAGATCAAGGAGCTGGCAGATTCAGTGTCTGGTGAGGGGCCATTTTCTGGTTCATAGATGTCCCTTTGTCCCTTCTTGCTACGTTCACACATAACAGGAGGGAACTATCCCATTCACCTCCAAGAGGCCCCACCTTCAAATACCATCACACTGGAGATTAGGTTTCAACATATGAATTTTGGAGGGACACATTCAGTCAATAGCAAACCTCTACCAGATTTTTCTTTAGGCATAGGAGTGTAAGGATGTACATTTTGGCAGACAGCAAGGAGAATACCAGGATGGTAAGCTAAACAGTCAACAAGCTCAGAAATACAATAGGACCTCTAATATCAGAGAAAGAAAAGAAATAAATGTCCTGTGTTCAATTTGTGCCTTGTGAAAGGTAATCCATGGGTGTTGCTGGGGCAGAGGTTTTAGTATCTAGGATGAAATCATCCCTGATAAAAGGGTGAAGTCATCTCCATTGATTAGGTCTTGGACTTGAGTGATGTCATCTGAGGTGATATAATCTCTAGTAGGGAACTCCTGGGCCAAGGTAATGTCATCTGGGATGTGGGATCATGGTGTCCCTTCTAAGGGCATACACATTTGAGTGAATATGGGTCTTCATATTTACCATGCTTGGTTGAAACAATGGCCTATGGCCAGGTGTAGTGAGATTAGCTTGGGCAACACAGTGAAACCCTGTCTCTACTAAAAATACAAAAATTTTCTGGGTATGGTGGCATGCACATGTGGTCGCAGCTACTCAGAAGGCTGAGGTGGAAGGATCACTTGAGCCTGAGAGGTCAAGACTGTGGTGAGCTATGATCATGCCACTGCGTTCCAGCCTGGGTGACAAAGCAAGATCTTGTCTCAAAAAAAAAAAAAAAAAAAAAAAACAGAAGAAGGAAAGAAAAAGGTAACAATGTCTTATCTGAAGAACTTAGGGCTCCATATTATAAACCAATGAAAGCACCCAGACTACTAGTAATAAGGCCAACAGTCACCAGAATCATGTAGCTGCTCTAGATAGGTTTTTGTTTCTTAGTTTTCCTGTAGATTTTTTGTGGAAGTTTATGCTCAGATGGGTCCGCTGTGAGATGAGCAGCTGCCTGGCCTGTGGGACAGTCTATGGTTTTTTTCTTCATAAGTATTTCTACAATCTATATATTTATTTTTAGCATAAAATACTTTTTTATATGAGTGGTTTTACTTTGCTCACTTTGTATTTTTCAAAAATGGAGTGCTGGCAGATTCAGTGCCTGGTGAGGGTTCACTTTCTGGTTCATACATGGCTACTTCTCTCTGTGTTCACACAAAAGAGAAGGGACAAAATATTAATAATTATTTAATTATTAATAATTTTAAAAATGCAACATGAGGAAAGTAAAACCACTCATAAAAGTATTTAAATGACAAATAATAATTGCACATATTTATGGGGTGCAATGTAATGTTTTTATATATGTATTTGACATATGCATATATTGTGGAATGATTAAATCAAGCTAATTAACATATCTATCACCTCACCTATTTATTTTTGTATGGTGTGAATATTTAAAAATCTACTCTTACAGCAATTTTGAAATATCCTGAATGTAATATAATTTTTAGGATAGTCATATTAAATCAATATTATTTAAGTTATTCTCATTTGTGATGGTTAACTTGATGTATCACTTGTTTAGGCTGTAGTGCCCAGGTTATTTGATCTAGCAGTAATGTGGTATTGCTGTAGAGGTATTTTGTAGATATAGTTCACATCTATAGTCACTTGATTTTCAGTACAGAAGATTATCCTTGATTATGTGTACAGGGCTCACCCTATTAATTGAAAGGCCTTTAAGAGCAAAACAGGTTTTTCTGAAGTAGAAGGAATTCCACCTAGGAACTACAAAAAAAAACTCGTGTTTTTGCCCAAGTTTCCAGCCTCCATGCTTGCCCTATAGATTTTGGACTTGTCAGCCCATACAAACAGGTAAGCCAATCCTTCTGTGTGTGTGTGTGTGTGTATGTCCTATTGGTTCTGTTTCTCTGAAGAAACCTGAATAACACAGATTTTAGTACGTAGAGTGGTTCTAAAGGAACAGAATCTTAAGGATGAGTTTTCTAAATTGGTTCTGGTCTGTCTGAAATTGGTTCTCTCATCTGACTAGATTTAAAGGCACTAATGACTTTATTTCCAGTGATAATGAGATCATTGGTCATGGCATAATGTGGCAATAGAAATATGCAAGATATTGCCATTGAATACTCATAATTAAATATTTATAAAGGGCACGGTCTGAGTGCCATGTATTTGATACCTTAGAACATGTTAGTAATGAATATAACAACTGGT
This sequence comes from Macaca mulatta, assembly GCF_049350105.2. Taxonomy (NCBI): domain Eukaryota; kingdom Metazoa; phylum Chordata; class Mammalia; order Primates; family Cercopithecidae; genus Macaca; species Macaca mulatta. The sequence goes on along the minus strand of NC_133414.1, from coordinate 106,619,481 downwards.
TGGCTGCTCCTAACCACTCTGGAGAAAGTGGGGATAGAAAAGGATGATCTCAGGGCTTCAAATTCTCAACTCAGGGCTTCAAATTCCACATAAGCTCCACATAAATGACCTGAAAGTGTCTATGTCTTCCTTGAAAAATATGCTTAAGGCAGGGTGCAGTATAGTAGCTCACAGCTGTAATTCCAGCACTTTGGAAGGCCAAGGTGGGTGTATCACTTGAGCCCAGGAGTTTGAGACTAGCCTGAGCAACAAGGCAAAACCCCATCTCTACAAAAAAAAAAAAAAAAATTAGCCAGTTGTGGTGGCATGTGCTTACAGTCCCAGCTACTTGGGAGGCTGAGGTGGAGAGGATCACTTGAGTCCAGGAAGTTGAGGCTGCAGTGGGTTGTGATTGCACCACTGCACTCCAGCCTGGGCAACAGAAGTGAGACTCCATCTCAAAAAAAAAGAGAAAGAAAGCCTTATCTCCTGTAGCTACAAGGCTGAAAACCAAACCCGGACTTTCATTCTGTAAGTGGCAAAATTACAACACAAATTGAATTCCCAACATTGCAGGGTGTCTGCTGTTAAAGTGAGGGCCTGGACTTGGAAGGAATGGAATTGTAAACGTTGGAATAGGAGCATATAGAGTAGATCCCAATGCAGCTGGGAAGACTGAACCTTAAAATCTGTTGTGGCTCCTTTGCCAGTAGAAGCAGCCCTCCAGCCCTGTCTGTGGAGGTTATTATTGTTTTGCCTGAAGAACCTATAATGGCCTTCTTTGAGGCCTTGCATGGCACTGCAGGGCCCCCAACAACCTTCTTTGCTTCTAGACCTACAACTAGACTCAAGCCCCAGCAGGCCTGAAAGGGTAACCCATGAAGAGGTAGCCTAAACACCAAAATGATTGCATGATATTTCCAATTCATGCAGATAGTAATCTGCATAATATGTGTAAGAGCGGATACTAAGAGTGTGGGATAATGGTGAATGGAATACAAAGTTGGATCAGGCCAATTTATTGACATGAGTTCACTAAGCAGAAATTCTAAATTCAATGTTGTAACTTGATGGGCTAGAAAGAGCCTGTTTGTTTGGTTGGTAGTTGCTTGGCTGAAACACAGAATAAAAAAAGGCCTACACCAAACAAAGTTAATATGCCAGAACTTCTTGGTACACTGTAGATGAAGGGATTCAAAGACTCAGAGAGACTCAAATGTCAGAATGAATTTATCTTATCAAAACTGCTCACACATCCCAAGGAGGGTCCAGTGGATCACCATTCAGCACAGCTATGAGAAATAAATTTGTAAGGGGATCCCCAGCATCCTTGAAGAACTCTGTGGGTGTTCTTCTCTGTAAGTTAGAAATTATAATGCGAACTGAACTAGAATCCTTTGGTACAATGAAGATAATTGAATCCCAGGTTAACAAGGGCCAAATTGTAGCACTTAGCCACCAAAGACAAAATGTTCGTAGTTATCATAATGGACAGTGGAGTTAAAGCAATAATCAGAATAATCTGACTCTTATCTACTTATGGCACTGGTCATAGTGTCCCTACAAGAGGAATGGATGACCAGTCTACCAAATTCTCAGCTGGTCTGTATAGACAATAGAGGAGTTCTAGAGTGAGTGAACAGAAGTCTAACTTGAATCACCCAAGCATTGAATCATGACCCCTCAATCTATTCCTGGATTTGAGACAGTTTACAGACCTAGAACCCTGTTGAAGAGGCATCCAGTTCCCCTTAAAGAATTGCCCTGCTAAATTCCCAAAAATGTATACTGTGAATCTTTCTTCCAGACTTTCCCAAAATCTGATGTTTTACCACAGTGAATGTGCATTGAGAAAGAGCAAATAATCGGACTTTGGGGAAATTACTGTAACAGGATCTAAATTGACAGTAATTCTGAGTGACCCAAAACACCACTTTGATTCACCAGTCAGAGTAAAGTCTTATGGAAGTCAGGTGATCAATGGAGGCTTAGCTCAGGTCTGTCTCCCAGTGAGCCCAGTAGGGTTTCAAAATCATCTTGTGTTTATTTCCCCAGTACCGGAATGCATAATGGAATAAATGTACTCAGCAACTGGTAGGATTCCCAGATTGCTTCCCCGACCTATATAGTGGCAGTTATTATGGTAGGAAAGAAAAAGTAGAAGCCCCTAGAACTGCCTATGCCTAGGAAAATTGAAACCAAAAGCAATACCATATTCCTGGAAGGATTGCAGATATTATTTTCACCATCAGGAACTGAAAGATTCAGGAATGGTGATTCCCATCACATTCTCACTCAACTCACCTATTTGGCCTATGAAGAAAACAAATAGTTCTGGAGAATGACAGTGAATTATCATAATCTTAACCGGGTGGCAACTCCAACTAAAGCCATTGTTCCAGATTGATTTCATTGTTTGAGCAAATTAAGATATCCTCTGGTAACTGGTATGCAGCTATGGATCTGGCAAATACTTTTTTTGATACATGTTAGTAAATAGCACTGGAATCAGTTTGCTTTAAGCTGGGAAATCTAGTAACAGCCCTTTCACTCTCCTACTTCAGGAGTCTATCAATTTTCCAACCTTGTATCATAATTTAGTCCATAGGTACTTCGATCACCTTTCCCTTCTGTAAGGCATCACGCTGGTCATTACATTGATGATATTACGTTGACTGGACCTACATGAAGTGGCCCAAATGCCCATTGTCCCCACTCCGGATACATTACCTTCTCTCTTCCAGCCTACTATGGCCTCATGGAGAGTTTCTTATGATCAGTTGACTAAGGAAGAGAAAATTTGGGCCTGGTTTACAGGTAGTTCAGCATGGCATGTAGGCATCACCTGAAAGTGGACAACTGAAGCACTACAGCACCTTTCTATAACATCCCTGAAGGTCAGTGATGAGGCAACATGCTCCAGGTAGGTAGAACTTCAAGCAGTGCACCTCCTTGTTCATTTTGCTTGGAAGGCCAGAGGTACAAGTCTATACCATTTCATGAGCTGTGGCCAATGGTTTTACTGGGTAGACAAGGGTTTGGAAGAAAAATGTTTAGAAAATTAGTAACAAGGAGACGTGGGGCTGAAGTATCTGGATAGAACTCTCTGAATGGAAAAAAAGGAAGAAGATATTTGTGCCCATCTCAGTGCTCACTACAAGGTGACCTTGGCAGGGAAGGATTTTAATCATCAGGTGGATAGGATGACCCTTTTTGTGAATACTAGCTAGCCTCTCCCCAGCTGCTCCTGTATTGGGAAAACCCGCCCCCGATAGTTAATGTGGGTTCTTTTCTATTTCCCTAAGCATCTCGGCTTGTTTGAGAAAGGAAAGAGTACAAAAGAGAGAAATTTTAAAGCTGGGTGTCCAGGGGAGACATCACATGTCAGCAGGTTCCATGATGCTCCCTGAGCCATAAAACCAGCAAGTTTTTATTAGTGATTTTCAAAAGGGGAGGGAGTGTACAAATAGGGTGTGGGTCACAGAGATCACATGCTTCACAAGGTAATAAAATATCACAAAGCAAATAGAGGCAGGGTGAGATCACAGGACCACAGGATGGGGCAAAATTAAAATTGCTAATGAAATTTTGGGCACGCATTGTCATTGATAACATCTTATCAGGAGACAAGGTGTGAGAGCAGACAACCAGTCTGACCAAAATTTATTAGGCAGGAATTTCCTCATCCTAATAAGCCCGGGAGCACTACAGGAGACTAGGGCTTATTTCATCCCTTCAGCTTTGACCATAAAAGATGGCCGCCTCCCAGGGGGCCGTTTATAGACCTGCCCTCAGGGTGCATTCTCTTTCTCAGGGATGTTCCTTGCTGAGAAAAAGAATTCAGTAATATTTCTCCTATTTGCCTTTGAAAGAAGAGAAATATGGCTCTGTTCCATCTGGCTCACTGGCAGTCAGAGTCCAAAGTCTTATCTCCCTTGTTTCCTGAACATTGCTGTTATCCTATTCTTTTTTCAAGGTGCCCAGATTTCATATTGTTCAAACACACATGCTCTACAAACAATTTGTGCAGTTAACGCAATCATCACAGGGTTCTGAGGTGACATACATCCTCCTCAGCTTACAAAGATGATGGGATTAAGAGATTAAAGACAGGCATAGGAAATCACAAGGATATTGATTGGGAAAGTGATAAGTGTCCATGAAATTTTCACAATTTATGTTCAGAGATTGCTGTAAAGACAGGCATACGAAATTATAAAAGTATTAATTTGGGGAACTAATAAATGTCCATGAAATCTTCACAATTTATGTTCTTCTGCCACAGCTTCAGCTGGTCCCTCCGTTTGGGGTCCCTGACTTCCCACAACACTCCTGTCATTGCTTAATTGGCTCATGAAGAAAGTAGCTATAGTGGAAGGGATAGAGGTTATGCATGGGCTCAGCAACACGGATTTCCACTAACCAAGGCCAACCTGGCTACAGTCACTGCTGAGTGTTCAATCTGCCAACAGAGACCAACACTGAGTCCTCAGTATGGTACCATTCCTCAGGGTGATCGGTCAGACATCTAGTAGCAGGTTGATTATACTGAACCACCTTCATCATGGAAAAAGCAGCGTTTTGTTCTTACCATAATAAACACTTATGCTGGATAAAATGCATCTGCCAAAGCACCATCTGCGAACATACAGAATACAGTGTCTTATCCACCCATCATGGTAATCCACAAAGCATTACTTCTGATCAAGGAACTCACTTCACTACAAATGAAATGCAATGATGGGTCCATGCTTATAGAATTCACCGGTCTTACCATGTTCCCCATCATCTAGAAAGTTAGCATGATAGAATGCTGAAATGGCCTTTTGAACAAACTTACAGTGCCAAGTTCGTGACAATATCTTGTATGACTGCAGCAGTGTCCTCCAGGAGGATGTATATGCTCTAAATCAGCATTCAACATACACAGCTGTTTCTTCCCTAGCCAGGATTCATGGGTCCAGAAATCAAGGTATGAAAATGAGAATGGCATCACTCACTATTCCCCCTAGTGATCCACTAGCAAAATTTTTTATTCCTGTTTCTATAACTTTATGCTCTGCTGGTCTAGAGACCTTAGTTTTAGACAGAATTGTGCCCACCAGGAGATACAACAACAATTCCATTAAACTATAAGTTAAATTCCCACTCAGCCACTGTGGGCTCCACATGCTTCTGAATCAACAGGCAAAAAAGGAAGATACTACACTGGTTGAGGTAACTGATCCTGATTACCAAAGAGAAATTGAGCTGCTACTACACAATGGTGGTACAAAGAGCATGTATGGAACACAGAGGGCTCTTTTAGAGTGTCTCATAGTACTACCACGATGAAAGTCAATGAAAAACTACAAAAGACCAATCCAGGCAAGACTTCCTATGGCTGAGACTGTTTAGGAATACAAGTTTGGGTCATTCCACTAGGCAAAGAACCACTGTCAGTTGCTTGCTGAAGGCAAATATGAGGTGGACAGTCAAAGGAGGTAGTCATAAATACTAGCTATGACCACATAACCATTTGCAAAACTGAGGACTATAATTATGAGTGTTTTTTCCTTATTTTATCAAACATTTTATATATACAAGTATTAATATTTTTATTTTCTTTTTTCTCATTCCTTTATCATCTAACATGAGATATTCATAAAACTTCACTTTGTATCACAGTATTTAAATTACAGAATATTAAAGAAAAGAGTGAACATCATTCAAAGACTTGTATCCTCCTCTGGGTAAAGAATTAGCATGTTTACAGTTGTATTAGGTGGAAGTATGACTTGGTTGTTGTTATTATTTAGAGATTAGGTATGATTTAAGACATGTATAGGTGCCAAGTTGATAAGGAGTGAACTGCGATAAAACTGAGAGTTATGGGTCAATTTGGCTAGGCTATAGTACTGAGTTATGTAATCAAACACTAATCTAGATGTGGCTGCAAAGGTATTTTGTAGACAGGATAAATATCTATAACCAGTTGACCTTAAGTAAAGATGTATTTCCTTGATAATGTATTTGGACTTTATCTAATTAGTTGAAAGGCCTAAAAAACAAAACTGAGGTTTGCCTGAGGAAGAAATTCTACTGTGGACTGTGGTGTCAGCTCCTGCCCTCAAGTTTCCAGTCTGTGAGCCTGCCCTACAAATTTTGGATTACCTAGCCAGGTTACACAATAATGTAAGCCAATTTCTTGCAATAATCTCTCTCTCTCTCTCTCTCTCTCTCTCTCTCTCTCTCTTTCTCTCTCTCACTCTCTCAGTCTCTTTCTCTCTTTCCCCTACTGGCCTCCCACTCACTCTCTATCTCTCAGTAAGAGATATGTATAATCTTCTACTGGTTCTTGGTTCTTTTTCTCGGGTAGAATCCTGACTGATAGAGAATATGTCAGTTCTCTCAAAAAAAGTTAATAGCACAAATGGATAAATTTATGGAAAATAATGAACCTTAATATCTACTTCATACCAAATATCAAAATTAATATTAGGTTTAGACATGAATGTTAAATTTATACATTTCCTAGAAGAAAACTAAGAATATATCTTCATAATTTTGAGGCAGAAATGTCTTTAAAAGTTTATTGCATTGAAAGATCCTATTTAAAAAATGAAAATAAAAGCAATAGGCTGGGAGAAAATATTCACAAGACATATACCCAACAAAGGACTTATATCTAGAATACACACAAAGAATCTTTTTTTTTTTTTTTTTTTTCAGATGGTGTCTTGCTCTGTTGCCAGGCTGGAGTGCAGAGGCACATTCTCAGCTCATTGTAACCTCCACCTCCCAGGTTCAAGTGATTCCCCTGCCTCAGCCCCTCAAGTAGCTGGGACTGCAGGTGCATGCCACCACGCCCAGCTAATTTTTTGTACTTTAGTAGAGACAGGGTTTCACCATATTGGCCAGGCTGGTATTGAACTCCTGATCTTGTGATCTGCCCACCTTGGCCTCCCAAAGTTTTGGGATTACAGGTGTGAGCCACCACACCCAGCCAAGAATCTTAGTAAATCAATGGTGAAGAGACAAACCATCCAATTTAAAAATGGACAAAAGAAACAGATGCTTCACAAAAGAGGATATATGAATGGCCGATATGCACAAGAAAATGTCATCAATAGCACCAATTAATTTCAAAAACATACTGCTTAGCAAAAAAGGTCATATACCTAGGATACATACTATATTATTTCACGTATACAAATTTCAAGAAATAAAAATTTTAATTTATGGTAATAGCAATCAGATAAGTATTCCTTTAGGACAACTGGGGACAGCAATTGCCTAGGGGGAACACAATAGAACTTTCAGAGGTAATGATTGATAATGTTCTCTATCTTGATTTGAGTGGTTGTTACATGAATGCAGAAACTTTTTGAAACATCAAATTGTACACAAGATACGTACATTTTCAGGAAAAGGAGAGTATCTTCAATAAATAGTGTTGGGAAAACCAGAGTTTCACATGCAGAAAAATAAAACTGGACCCTTATATCACACTATAAACAAAATTCAATTCAACATGGATTAAATACTTAAACATAAGACCAGAAACTCTAAAACTACTAGAAGAAAACATGCAAGAGTTTGAGACCAGCCTGGGCAACATAGCAAAATCCCATCTCTACAAAAACAATTAAAAAATTAGCCAAGTGTAGTGGGGTGCACCTGTAGTGCCAGCTACTCAGGGGGCTGAGGCAGAAGGATCACTTGAGCCCAGGAGTTCATGGCTGCAGTGAACTGTGATGACACCACTGCACTCCAGCCTATGCAACAGAACAAGTCACTGTCTCAAAAAGAGGAAGAAAGACAGAAAAAAGAAAGGAAGGAAGGAAGGAAGGAAGGAAGGAAGGAAGGAAGGAAGGAAGGAAGGAAGGAAGGGAGGGATGGAGGGAGGAGGGAAGGAGGAAGGAAGGAAGGAACGAACGAAAGAAAGAGGGAGGGAGGGAGAGAGAAAGAAAAAAAAGAAAGAAAGAGAGAGAAAGAGAAAGAAAGAGAAAGAAAAGAAAGAAAGAAAGAGAGAGAAAGAAAAGAAAGAAAGAAAGAAAGAAAGAAAGAAAGAAAGAAAGAAAGAAAGAAAGAAAGAAAGAAAGAGAGAGAGAGAGAGAAAGAGAAAGAGAAAGAGGAAGGAAGGAAGGAAGGAAGGAAGGAGAGAAAGAGAGAAAGAGAGAAAGGGAGAGGGAAAAAAAACAAACCTGAGGTATCCAGTTTCTCACACAGACTGACTAGGCAGATGGCTAGACCCATGGAAAGTGAGGAAAGCAGGGTGGGGTAACAGCCCACCCAGGAGTGGCATGGAGCCAGGGGAGCCCCACTCCCAGCCAAGGGAAGCAGCAAGTGACTATGCAACCCTGCCCAGGAAAACATGCTTTTCCTAGACATCTTTGCAACCTAACAGAGCAGGAGATCCCCTCATGAGCCCACATCACCAGGGCCTTGGGTCCACAGCACAGAGCTGTGTGGCATCTCAGCAGAGTAGCCACTCATTCATTCGGCATGCAGAGAACCCCAGGAGATTTGCATATTCCAGCCCCAGGAATTCTGACAAAGCAGAAGATCTCATGCATGCCCCTAGGAAGGGGCTGAATCCAGGGAGCCAAGCGGCATCATTCTGTGGGCCCCACTCCCATGGTATCTCACAAATCAAGGCCCACTGGCTTGGAATTCCAGCCAGCCAGTGGCAGCAGGCTGGAGATGGCCTGACATGGACTAAAGTTAGGGGAGTGGGGAGAGCTGGCTGCCATATCTGTGGTTACAGTTGGCCACTCTAGCCTGCCAGTATGGGGGCGCTGGGAGAAATTCCCCACAGTGCAGCACAGCTGCTGTACCAGATTATGGGCAATCTGCTTCTTTAAGTGGGACCTCGATCCATCCTTCTTCACTGGGTGGGGCCTTCCTGCAGGAATTTCAGCAACTCCAGCCATGATTATACAAAGAGAACTCTGATGTCTCCCTGAAACAGAGTCCCCAGGGGGAGGGGCAGCTTCTCTCTCTGCAGTTCAGCAGACTTAAGTCTTTCCAGGTTGCTGGCTCTGGAGAGGCCAGAGGTCAAGCACAGCACACTTGCTCTGCCAAGGGGCAGTCAGACTTCTTCTTTAAGTGGGTCCCCGAGTCCGTTTCTCATGTCTGTGTAAGACCTCCAACAGGGATCTCCAGAAACCTCCTACAGGAGCATTCTGGCCAGCACCAGGTTGGTGCCCCCAGGGACAGAGCTCCCAGAGGAAGGAACAGGCTGTCATCTTTGCTGTTTCACAGGCTTCCCCGGTGATACCTCCAGGTGCAGGAGGGTCCAAGGTGACTAGGGTCTGGAGTGTGCCCCTACCTAGAAAACTGCAGCAGGCCCACTGAAGAGGGGCCTAACTGTTAAAACATACATACACACACACACACACACACACACACAGAGAAAGCAACAACAACATTAATAGAAAAGACCCCACAAAAACCCCATTCAAAGATCAGCAACCTCAAAGACTGAATGTAGATAAGCCCACAAAAGGAGAAAGAATCAATGCAAAAATGTTGAAAACTCAAAAAGACAGAGTGCCTCTTTTCCTCCAAGTGACAACACCTCCTCAGCAAGGGCACAGAACTGGGCTGAGGCTGAGATGGCTGAACTGACAGAAATAGGTTTCAGAAAGTAGGTAATAATGAACTTCCCTCAGCTAAAGGAGCATGTTCTAACCAAATGCAAAGAAGCTAAGAATCATGATAAAACATTACAGGAGCTGATAATCAGCATAACCAGTTGAGAGAACATAAATGACCTGATGGAACTGAAAAACACAACATGAGAACTTGACAATGCAATTCCAAGTATCAATAGCAGAACAGACCAAGCCAAGGAAAGAATCTCAGAGCTTGAAGACTATCATTCTGAAATAAGGCAGGCAGAAAAGAAAAAAAGAAATGAAAAGGAATAAACAAAACCTCTGAGAAATATAGGATTATGTAAAAAGACTGACCCTATGACTGATTGGAGTACCTGAAAGAGACAGGGAGAATGGAATCAAGTTGGAAAACATACTTCAGGATATCATCCAGGAGAACTTCCCCAACCTAGCAAGATAGGCCAACATTCAAATCCAGGAAATACAGAGAACCCCAGAAAGATACTCCAGGAGAAGATCAACCCCCAAGACACATAATCATCAGGTTCTCAAAGGTGACAATGGAAAAAAAAAATGTTAAGGGCAGCCAGAGAGAAAGGCCAGGTCACTTACAAAGGTAAGCCTATCAGACAAGCAGACCTCAGTGGAAACCTTACAAGTCAGAAGATATTGGGGCCAATATTCAACATTCTTAAAGACTTTCCAACTCAGAATTTCCTATCTGTCCAAACTAAGCTTCATAAGGGAAGGAGAAATAAGATCCTTTTCAGACAAGCAAATGCTGATGAAATACGTCACGACGAAGCAGTGCTTTGCAAGAGTTGCTGAAGGAAGCACTAAATATGAAAGAGAAAAACTGTTACCAGCCACTACAAAGGCATGCTGAAGTACACAGACCAGTAACACTATGAAGCAACCACATAAGTATGCAAAATAACCAATTATCATCATGATGACAGGATCAAATTCACATATAACAATATTAATCTTAAATGTAAATAGGCTAAATGCCCCCACTTAAAAGACACAGAAGGACAAGCTGGATAAAGATTCAAGCCCCATTGGTATGCTGTCTTCAAGAGACCCATCTCATGTGCAAAGACAGAAATAAGCTCAAAATAAAGGGATGGAAGAAAAATTACCAAGCAAATGGAAAACAGAAAAAAAGCAGGAGTTACAATCCTAGGTTCTAATAAAACAGTGAGAAATAGACACTTACTACAGATATGAGTTTACCTATCCTCTGCCCTTTTCATGATGCCCTTATTCCAGATATGGATTTGCCAAACCTTTGTCCTTTTCATGATGGAAGAGGTCTAGTATAATCAACCTGTTACCAAGTAGCTGGCTGATCACCCCGAGGAGTGGTGCCATATCAAGGGCTCAGTGCTGGTCTGTGGTGCTGGCAAACTGGGCACTCAGCTAATCCCCATCTCTGCCATCATGGCCACTCTGTTTATGGGCCCATTGGTTGATGACAGGGGTGGCTGGGGAAAGAGGCTGAGTGGTATCCACAGAACAGGTCATCCTTTTCACTTGATTATTAAACTCCTCCTCTGCTGAGGTCACATGGGATACATGGTGAGTGCTCACATGGGATACAAATATATTCACAGTCTTTCACCACTCAGAGAGGCCCATCCACATACCTCTTCCCCAAACTTCTTTGTCACCAATTTTTCAATGATGCTTCTTCCAACTCCCTGACCATCCAGCCAAACCATTGGCTACAGCCCGTGAATCAGTACATAATCACACATCTGGCCATTTCTCCTTCCAAGTAAGGTGCACAACCAGGTGCACTGCTCAAAGTTCTACCCACTGGGGAGATTTCCCTTCACCACTGTCCTTCAGGGATGTCCTAGAAAGGGGCTGTAGTGCCGCAGCTGTCCACTTTCAGGTGGTGCCAGCATATCATGCAGAATCATCTGTAAACCAGGCCCTAGTCTTCTCTTCCTCTGTCAACTGATCATAGAGAACTCCCCATAAGGCCATCAGTGCAGGCTGGAGAAGAGAAGGCAGAGTGGCAGGAGTGGAGACCCATGGGCCTTTGAGCCACTTCCTCATGTAACTTACTTGTGCCTTCAGGAACTGCTTGAGCCTGGTAACATATATACCACTTTTATTTGATGATGGAATGCTGCTGTGCATGACCCACTTTATGGCTAGATTGGTCAGAAAGCACGCAGTTCATGATAGGCAGTTCAGGTCACATTCATGGTGACTTGGTGACCCACAGTCAAATGTTCAGTTTCCACCAAAGCCCAGTAACAGTCCAAGAGCTGTCTTTCAAAAGGAGAGTAATTATCTACAGAAGATGGTGGGACCTTGCTCCAAAATCCTAGAGGCCTCTGCTGTTATTCACTTATAGGAGCCTACCAAAGGCTCCAAACAGCATCCTATCTGCCATTGACACTTCAAGTGCATTGGATCTACTGGGTCATATGGCCCAAGTGGCAGAGCAGCTTGCACAGCAGCCTGGACCTGTTACAGAGCCTTCTCCTGTTCCGGACACCACTCAAAACTGGCAGCTTTTCAGGTCACTCAATAAATGGGCTGGAGTAACACACCCAAATGAGGAATGTGTTGCCTCCAAAATCCAAATAGGCCCACTAGGCATTGTGTCTCTTTCTTGGTTGTAGGAGGGGCCAAATGCAGCAACTTATCCTTCACTTTAGAAGGAATATCTCAACAGGCCCCACATCACTAGATCCCTTGAAATTTTACTGAGGCAGAAGGTACCTGAACTTTAGTCAGATTTATTTCCCATCCTTTGGCACACAAATGTCTCACCAATAAGTCCAGTGTGTTTGCTACTTCTTACTCACTGGATCCAATTAGCATAATGTCATCAATGTAATGGACCTGTGTGATATCTTGTGGAAGCAAAAAGCTATCAAGATCTCTTATAAGATTATGGCACAAAGCCAGAGAGTTGATATACCCCTGAGGTAGAACAGTAAAGGTATATTGCTGGCCTTGCCAGCTGAAGGCAAATTGCTTCTGGTGGGCCTTATGAACAGGAAGGGAGAAAGGAGCATTTGCCAAGTCAATGGCTGCATACCAGGCACCAGGGGATGTGTTAATTAGGTCAACCAATGAAACCACATCTGGTACAGGAGCTGCAACTGGAGTCACCACTTGGCTAAGCTTATGATAATCCACTGTCGTTCTCTAAGATCCATCTGTCTTCTGCACAGGCCAAATAGGAGAGTTGAATTGGGATGTGGTAGGAATCACCACCCCTGGGTCTTTCAAGTCCTTGATGTTATCACTAATCTCTGCAATCCCTCTAGGGATGTGATGTTGGTTTTTATTTACTATTTTTCTAGGTAGAGTCAACTTTAATGGCTTCCATTTGGCCTTTCCCACCATAATATTCCTCAACCTACCAGTCAGGGAGCCAATGTGGGCGTTCTGCAGGCTGCATATGCCAATTATACATTCTGGCACTGGGAAAATGACCACAGGATGAGTCCAGGGACCCACTGTAAGTCAGACATGAGCTATAAAACTCCACTAATTACATGACCTCCATAAGCCCCTACTTTAACAGGAGGACCACAATGACATTTTGGGTCCCCTGGAATCAACGTCGACTCAGAGCCAGTGTCTAGTAGTTCCTGAAATGTCTGATCATTTCCCTTTCCCCAATGCACAATTACCCTAGTAAAAGGCTGGTGGTCTTCTTGGGGAAGGATAGGAGAAAGATCAACAGCATAAGTTGTTCATAGTTAAGTGGGGTCCTTCCTCAAGAGGACCTAGTCTTCCCTTCATTCAAGGGTCTGTAAACTGGCTCAAGTCTGGAAGTTGATTAAGGGGCCATGATTCTCTGTTTTATAATTCAAATTAGTCTTTTGTCCATTTGACCTGGAAGTTTTCTGCTTATATAAATTAAGTAGGAATGGAGAAGGCTTCCTATATCAATTTCATATCTAGGAACACCATGATTAGCCAATGCCAGCACACTCCATGAGTCAGATTATTCTGATTGCTGCTTTGCTTCTGCTGTCCATTACAGTAACTACATCCACCTTGCCTTTGATGCTTGAGTGCCACCACTTAGCCCCTGCCACCTCGGTATCCAATTATTTCCGTTGTATTTAACTTTTGTAGTTGAGTAACTGTGATTCCCACTGTTAGATCTGACATACAGAGAAGAGCAATTACAGGGCTCTTCAAAGATGCAGGTGCTGCCCTCATAAATCTATTTTGCAAAGTACTAGTCAAGGGTATATTTTCTGCACCCTCCCAGCTGGGATGAGTAGGTCCAAAGTAACTAATCCACTCCACCATCCCAATCTCCCTAAGCCTTTAGATCCCTTCCTTTACATTAAACCAAGGAAGATCAGGCATGTCCAGCTTGCTCACAGTGGGCCCTCTTTTAATCCACATTTCAGCCAACCAAGCAAATAAACTATTAAAACCTTTTTTAACTCCCTGAGCTGCAACATTAAAATCAGAATCTCTACTTAGTGGGCCCAAATCAATAAATTCAGCCTGATCCAACTCTGTTTCTTCCACCATTATCCTACACCCTTAATATCCATTCCCATGACTGTTCTCCAGATTTCTGCTTATATAAATTAGAAAAGCCAAGCAGTTCTTTTCTATTGTAACACACCTCCTCATGGGCCACACTCTGAACCTCACTTCTAGGGGCCCACCAGAACTTTAGTCTAGTTATAGGTCTGAAGCAAACAGGAGTGTTGGGGGTGGCTCCTGAGGAGAATCAACATTATCTTGCCTGGCCTCAAGGGAGGCCATCACTACTGCCTCAGATAGCACAGGGTTTATCTACTCAGACAAAGGAAGAAAGGTTGATGGCAGCATGGGTCACAGAGGGGATGTTGCCACTACTGGGGATGGGGAAGCTGTTTCTTCTGGCAAAAAAAAGATTTATCAGAGTTCACTAGCTTAGTGTCCCCAGATTCAGCAGGGTCCTCCCACACATCCCCATTCCAAGTTGCAGGGTTCCATTCTTTTCCAATCAATGCCCTCACTTTAACAGTAGACTCCTGGCAAGGCTATGCATTCACCTTTCATTGCAGGTCAGCCACTTGTATGATAAGAGCTTGTGCCTGTTTTTCCACAATTTCAGCTCTTTCTCTACAGGAGACAAGATTCTCACTCAGAGCAATCTTAGTAGATTTGAGGCTCAGTATCTGCTTCTGAAGCTTGGAGTTAGAATCCCTGAGTTCATCATTTTCTTTCATCACTTTGTCCAGTGAACTTAGTAGCAACCAACCAACTTCATTATGTTCCTTGGTTCTCCAGATGTAGTCAAAGGTATTATGTATAGAGAACCTAAACTCCTTGCATCTCACAATCTGTGAATCAGAAGTGTCAAATGCATCTATTTTGCATAACTCTCTAAACAGTTCACACCAAGGACTATCAGTGTTCTCCATACTATTAGAAGTAGAGCCCTTAGCATTTTGGGGTCAAATCATATTAAGCAGCCAATTCCAGAAACCCCAAAACCAATGAAAGAACTCCATGCTTAATATTCTGTTCATCTAGAACCACTCCTGGTACCAAAATCTGTATCAGTCAGGGTTCTCTAGAAGGAGAGAACTAATATATATGTGTGTGTGTGTATATATATATGTGTATATATATGTGTGTGTGTGTGTGTGTGTGTGTGTGTGTGTGTATATATATATATATATATATATATATATATATATATATATATATGGAGTTTATTAAGTAGTATTAACTCACATGATCATAAGGTCCCACAATAGGCCATCTGCAAACGGAGGAGCAAGGAAGCTAGTCCAAGTCCCAAAGCTGAAAAACATGGAGTCCAATGTTTGAGGGCAGGAAGCATCCAGTGCAGGAGAAAGATGTAGGCTGGGAGGCTAAGTCAGTCTAGTCTTTTCACTTTTTTTTTTTTTTTTTTTCCTCCTTTACATTCTGGCCTCACTGATAGCTTATTAGATGGTACCTACCCAGATTAAGGGTGGGTCTGCCTTTCTCAGCCCACTGACTCAAATGTTAATCTCTTTTGGTAATACTCTCATAGACACACCTAGGATCAATATTTTGCATCCTTCAATACAGTCAAGATTGGATTGTGTCTGAGTGTCAGAATACTGAGTGTCAACTTGATTGGATTGTGATTAACCATCACACCATCTGACAAAAGTCTGATATCCAGAGCCTACATGGAACTTAAACAAAATTACAAGAAAAAAAACAAAAACCCCATTAAAAAGTCAGCAAAAGACATGAACAGACACTTCTCAAATGAAGACATTCATGAGGCCAACAAACATACACGAAAAAGTCCAGCATCCCTGATTATTAGAGAAACACAAATCAAAACCACAATGAGACACCATCTCACTCCAGTCAGAATGGTGATTATTAAAAAGTCAAGAAACAACAATTGCTGGCAAGATTGTGGAGAAAAGGAATGCTTTTATATTGTTGGTGGAAGTGTAAATTAGTTCAACCATTGTGGAAGACAGTGTGGTGATTCCTCAAAGACCTAGTGCCAGAAATACCGTTTGACCCAGCAATCCCATTACTGAGTATTTACCCAAAGGAATATAAATCATTCTATTATGAAGATACATGCACATGTATGTTCATTGCCTCACTATTCACAATAGCAAAGATATGAAATCAACTCAAATGCCTATCATGCCCATCAATGATAGGCTGGATAAAGAAAATGTGGCACATATACACCATGGAATACTATGCAACCATAAAAAGAATGAGATCACATCCTTTGCAGGGACATAGATGGAGCTGGAAGCCGTTATCCTCCGCAAACTAATGCAAGAACAGAAAACCAAACACCACATTTCTCACTTATAACTGGGAGCTGAACAACGAGAACACATGGACACATTGTGGGGGAACAACACACACTGAGGCCTATTGGGAGGGGGCACAAGTAGGAGGGAGAGCATCAGGAAGAATAGCTAGTGGGTACTAAACTACAGGGTGATGGGTTGATCTGTGCAGCAAATCACCACGGCACACATTTACCTATGTAACAAACTTAATTAGGGAAATAAAATTACAATGAAATAACACTTCACATCTGTCATAATAGTTTTTATCAAAAAAAATAAGAGATAATAAGTATTGGGGAGGACATGGAGGAAAGGAACCCTGTACACTGTTAGTAGGAATGTAAATTAGTACAGCCATTATGGAAAACAGCGTGGAGCTTCCTCAAAAAACTAAAAACAGAATTACCATATGATCCAGGAGTCTGGGTATCCACTTCTGGGTATTTCTCCAAAATAGCTGAAATCAATATGCCAAAGAGACAACTACACCCAATGTTCTTTATTAGCACTATTCACAATAGCCAAGTTATGGAATCAATGTAAGTGTCCATGAACAGATAGATTTTTTTGAGACGGGGTCTTGCTCTGTCACCCAGGCTGAAGTGCAGTGACACCATCATAGCTCACTGCAGCCTTGACCTGCAGATTTTTTTGAGATGGGGTCTTGCTCTGTCACCCAGGCTGAAGTGCAGTGACACCATCATAGCTCACTGCAGCCTTAACCTGCCTGGCTCAAGCAATCCTTCAGCCTTAGCCTCCCAAGTAGCTGGGACTACAGGTTGGGCCACCATGCCTGGCTTAGATTTTTTTTAGTCTGGTATATATACACAATGCAATGCAATACTATTCAACCTTCAAAAAAGAAGGGAATTCCGTCATTTGTGACAAGATGGATAGAATTGGAGAACATCATGCTAAGTGAAATAAGTCAGGCACAGAAAGATAAATACTGAATGATCTCACTCATATGTGGAATCGACTCGGGTACAGAGCATGGAGCAGATCCGCGAGGTCACCTCGGGAGCAGCCTGCATCCTGAGAAAGATGGTGGGCCTCATCGGCTGCAATTGCAGGGGGCAGGCAATTGCTGTTCTACCCAAAACAATTGAACTCATAGAGAGAGTAGAATGGTGGTTACAGAGGCTGGGGGATGGGAGGAATGGGGATATAATAGTCAAAGGATACAAAATCTCAGATGGGAGGAATATCTTTTTTTCATTTTTTGAGTTCTATTGCACAGCATAGTGAATAGTTCGTAATAGAGTATTGTACATTTCAAAATTGCTAAGAGAGTAAATTTCAAGTGTTCATCATTAAAAATGCTAAGGATTTGAGATGATGGGTATATTAACCAGCCTCATTTAATTATTCTACATTGTTTTAATAAACTATAATATCAATTTGTATCCCATAAATTTATACAAGTGTACATTGTCAACTTACAATGAAAAAATACATTTTCCTGTGCTAAATTTTATCTCAATAAAAAAGAAAGTAGGTGCTGGGTGGGCCAGCTTGGACCAAAGTGGGGGTCTGACCCAGCAGGGCCTCACACCAGCGAGGTCACTGGTGCCCCTCGTATCTGTGGGGCCTGGTAGAGGAGAAGACACAAGACCACAAGGGATATTGGGGTGGGGCCCTAGCCTGCGACCAAGGATTACGGAAGCAGCAAGGACCTGGCAGGACTGTGTATGAGCCACCTCCACTCCCAGTGATCGCAGACTCGGGGAGCTAAAGACCTGGAGCCGTGGGGTTCCTGGCCCCTCTAGTGGACTCTCAAGGAGGTTCGTTGATTGCACAATGGTAGCAGACTTGCAAGGAAACAGGTTTTGAACCAATGAAGCTGTATTTACTTAAAAAGACGGACCACCCATCATGCGACCTACAGCGTCTGTGGACAGATTTACAATGGGTTCATTGTGCCATCAGGCACGCAGGTTCAGCCAAGTTTCCCTAAGCTCTTAGAGGGTTGCTTTAGCTTTTGAATCTGAGTTGCAAAGTTCAATAAATAATGGCCCTATGGATAAGCACAAAGTCAAGAGACAGCAATTGAACGGAATTTGTGAAGGGTGAAGGTATCCGCTTTCAGACCGTGAATAGGCTCTTTGCACCCCAGCAACCCCCAGGCCCCAGTGGCATTCCTGGACTGAGGCCACTGCACTGTGGAGATGCCTATCATGAAAAACCTAGCCACCGTGGCCTTCTGTGACATGCAGTCCACACAGGAGATCCAAGAGTAGGTTTAAATGAAGTTGAAAACAATGTTTTGTTTTGTTTTTTGAGATGGAATCTTGCTCTGTCGCCCATACTAGAGTGCAGTGGCGTGATCTTAGCTCACTGCAACCTCCGCCTCAAGAGATTCTCCTGCCTCTGTCTCCTGAGTAGCTGGGATTACAGGCACCCACCACAACACCTGGCTAATTTTTGTATTTTTAATAGAGACAGGGTTTCACCATCTTGGCCAGGCTGGTCTCAAACTCCTGACCTCGTGATTGTCGGGCCTCTGAGCCCAAGCCAAGCCATCGCATCCCCTGTGACTTGCACATATACGCCCAGATGGCCTGAAGTAACTGAAGAATCACAAAAGAAAATCACACTTTTGTGACTGAAAATCACAGAAGTGCAAATGCCCTGCCTTGCCTTAACCAATGACATTCCACCACAAAGAAGTGAAAATGCCCGGTCCTTGCCTTAAGCAATGATATTATCTTGTGAATTTCCTTTTCCTGGCTCATCCTGGCTCAAAAAGCTCCCCCACTGAGCACCTTGTGACCCCCACTCCTGCTCACCAGAGAACAACATTCCTTTGACTCTAATTTTCCTTTACCTACCCAAATCCTATAAAACAGCCCCACCCTTATCTCCCTTCGCTGACTCTCTTTTCGGACTCAGCCCGCCTGCACCCAGGTGATTAAAAAGCTTTATTGCTCACACAAAGCCTGTTTGGTGGTCTCTTCACATGGACGCGCGTGACAGTGATCAACCTGCCTCAGCCTCCCAAAGTGCTGGGATTACAGGCATGAGCCGCCGCACCCGGCCTATTTTGTTTTGTTTTTGAGACAGGGTCTGCTCTGTTGCCCAGGATTGAGTACAGTGGCACCATCATGGCTCACTGCAGCCTTGACTTCCTGGGATCAATCCATGTTTCTCCTTCAGCCTCCTGAGTAGCTGGGAGTGCAGGCGCATGCTACAGCACCCAGTTAATTTTTGTAGAGATGAGGTTTTGCCCAGGCTGGTCTCTAACTCTTGGACTTAAGCAATCTGCCTATCTCAGCTTCTCAAAATGAGATTACAGGCATGAGCCTGGCCAAGAATGAAAATTTTAAACTGTCATTTATAATGTCAAAAAATTATGTAACCATTAATCTAAGACATTACATGCAAAAATTCTTTAAAAAACTGTAACACTTTATTGAGAGGCATTTGAGAAAATGAATAAATGAAGGGATATACCAAGTCCATTGATGGGAAGACTCAATAATATACACTCTCAATTCTTATTATAAATTGTTAATTCTCTCCAAACTTACCAGTAGATTTGGTGCAACTTAAATCAAAACCCTAATAGGCTTTTTTTCTTTTCCTTTTTGTTTTTTTTTGGTTTGGGTTTTGAGACAAGGTCTCACTCTTTCACCCAGGCTGGAGTGCAGTAGTGCAATCACAGCTCATTGCAGCCTTGACCTCCTGGACTGAAGCGATCCTCCCACTTCAGCCTCCCAAGTAGCTGGGATTACAGGAACACACAATCATGCCTGGCTAATTTCTTAACTTTTCTGTAGAGACAGGGGTCTCACTATGTTGCCCAGACTGGTCTCAAACTCCTGCTCTCAAGCCATCCTCCCACCTTGACATTCCAAATTGCTGGAAGTACAGGCATTGAAAGGACACAAAGATACAAAAATGCGTACCCTCCCTTCCTCCCCCCGATGTTGCTAAACTCTTTGTTCTGCTTTCTAATCTCTGCACGTACCAGAGGTTTCGTAAGTTCTGTAAGTACATGTTTTTCTTTCTGAGGCCAGGTCACAAGGAATGTTTAAGTAAGATAGCCAGGTCACAAGGTGTGTTTAAGCAAGATAGCCATAAACTGGTTGTGCAACCTGACGCAATATAATTAACTGCCTTTGTGTAAAACTGCTCTTCCGCCTCAAGGGTTGTACTGAAATATCAGAAATGGCGGGAACCAATCATAGTTTGCCAAATCGCTTTGTTCAAACTCCAGCCAATCATACCTCTAATTTGTATAATGATTCTATGCCTACTTTCCTTAGACTATATAACATTGTTCGGAGCTCAGTGGGGGAGCTCTCCTGCCCGTCTCATTTCACGAGCAAGTGAGAGCTCCAGGTTCGAACCTGTAATAAAGATCCTTGCTGCTTAGCTTTGACTCTGGACTCTGGTGGTCTTCTTCGGGGAATAAACGGGCTGGGCATAACAGCATGAGCCACCATGTCTAACTTTTTTCCTTTTTGTAATACAATTTGACAAGCTGACTCCAAAATGTATTTGAAAATGCAAAGACAAGTAATAGGAGGAGGAGGAGAAAAAGGAAGAGGAAAAGAAGAAATAAAGTTTTACTCTACCAGAAATCAAGACTTGTTATAAAACTAAGTAATAGGTGATAGACACAGTGACAGAACAGAATATGTGGATTCTTGATTTATGAAAATGGCAGCATAGTCTTTTCAATGAATAGTGCGGGTAAAATTATTAAATATGTATCATTATGAAAAAAGGAAATGGGCTGGGTGTGGCAGCTCACACCTGTAATCTGAGCACTTTGGGGGTTGAGGTGGGCAGATCACAAGGTCAGAAGTTTGACACCATCCTGGCTTATATGGTGAAACCCTGTCTCTACTAAAAATACAAAAATTAGCCAGGCATGGTGGCAGGCCTCTGTAACCCCAGCTACTCAGGAGGCTGAGGCAGGAGAACTGCTTGAACCCAGGAGGTGGAGGTTGCAGTGAGCTGAGATTGTGCCACTGCACTCCAGCCTGGGTGACAGAGTGAGACTCCATCTCAAAAAAAAAAAAAAAATGAAATGGACTACTACATGCTACCATACACAAAAATCACCTTCAGATGTATTATAGGCCAAATATAAAAGGCCAAATTATAAAGTTTTTAATAACATAGAAGAAAATCTGAATTATTTTAAGAAAGGGAAGAATTTTTTTACATAAGCTGCAAAAAGCATTAACCATAAAGGGAAAGAAGGGCAAATTTGAGTGTATTAAAATTCAAAGTGCATATATGTATGTATGTGCATGTGTACCAGGGTAAATGTGTAATTATTTTTATAGCATCATTGTTCCCAACAGTCAAAAACTAGAAATAAAATTTTTATATGCTCATACAATGAAATACTGTATAGGAATGAAAATAAATTTGAGATACATTAAACAACTTAGAAGAATTCTAAAGACAAAATGCTGATGTAAAAAGTCAGACACAAGGACATACAGACTGAATTATTCTATTTTTGTAAAGTTTGTTATGGGCTGAATTGTGCTTTCCAAAATTCACATGGTGAAGTTCCAACCCCCAATACCTCAGAATATAAACATTTTTTATCATGCCTTTACTGATACTCATGCCCCTACTCTGCTATTTTATCAGATTCAAAACTGTCATCCAGAACTCAGATTCAAACAGTTGCCTCTATTAATTACACCTTCTGTTTGACACACCTTCCATGCCCATTCATGTGGATCCAGTCAACCTCTGTATCTGCCCTATTCTTCTTGATCCCTGGCCCATCATTCCCTGGATTTTCTGTGTCCCTCAGTCTCTCATTTCAAGTTAACATTGCCTCGGGTGATTTCTTTGATGAATCCTTTCCAGATTCTAATCAGCCTAATCTAATCACATCTGTTAATCTAATCAGCCTAACCTAATCACAATCTTCTGTAATGACTCATTTAAATATGACAGCACATTGCTTATCATTATCGTGTGTGGGCGTGCACACGTGCATGTGTCTTCTGTCTAGCATCGGCTTTTATGTAGCAAGAATCATAACTTCTAAATATTTTACCTTTTAAATTTTTTAATGCTTATAAAGTGTGAAAATCACATATAGTTCTTAGGTATCTAAACATCTTTCAGATATCATGTTTGTGGCACACCTAAATGTCAATGGGAGAAACAATCAGTCAGTGACTTACATAAGTAGTGAGAACCAAGCAGCCACTCAATGGGTCACATTTTACCTGTACCCTATTGATCAGGAAACAGCCAATGAACTCTTAATGGTTGCTGAGACACAGAAGAGCTTTTTAACATTCTCCAAAACAGAGTTTTGAGGGAAGCAATATTATTAATCAAAACAGGAAAAGCCTTATAGAGCTAAAAAAGGATAAATCTAATAATTTATTCAGCAGCATTTATAGGTTTCTACTATGTGTAACTTTGCCAAGCACAAGGAAGAGATAGATTGAAACATGTAACATACATGTTATGTGTATATATATGTATATATGTATTAACTATATATACATAACATATATATTTACATATCCCTACCACTAACAAATATATAATCATGCATGAAACATAATACTTTATTTCAAACATATTAAACTTAGCATTTAAGGTAAGATCTTAGAAAGATAATCAAAGGTAATATTCATCTTTTATATTACATTCCATTTTACTGTTTTAAAAGCATCAGTAGTACCTTGATCAAGTTTGTTTTCTCACCATACGCCTCCACGGAAAATTCAGACACGTATTTCTGCAATTCCTATTTTTCAGCTAAGGAATTGATAGTTGAAAAAGGTCAGTCTGATTTGCTGGCAACATGTCCAAATAGGAACAGCTCCAGTCTGCAACTCCCAGCAAAATCAGTGCAGAAGCGGGGTGATTTCTGCATTACCAAATGAAGTACCTGGTTCATCTCACTGGGACTGGTTGGGCAGTGGGTACAGCCCAAGGACCTGAGCTGAAGAAGGGTAGGGCGTCACTTCACCTGGGAAGTGCAAGGAGTGGGAGAACTCCCTCTCCTAGCCAACAGAAGCCATTAGGGACTGTACCATGCACTCTGGTCCAGACACTGCACTTTTCCCACGGCCTTCACGACCCACAGACCAGGAGATTGCTTCCAGTGCCTACAACACCAGGGCCCTGGGTTTCTAGCACAAAATTGGGCGGCCATTTGGGCAGACACTGAGCTAGCCACAGCAGTTTTTTTCATACTCCAGTGGCACCTGGAATGCCAGCAAGACAGAATCGCTCACACCCCTTGGAAAGGGGACTGAAGCCAGGGAGCCAAGCGGTCTGGCTTGGCAGGTCCCACCCCCACGGAGCACAGCAACCTAAGATCCACTGGCTTGAAATTCTCATGCCAGCACAGCAGTCTAAGCGTGACCTGGGACACTCAAGATTGGTGGGGGGGAAGGGTATCTGCCATTGCTGAGGCTTGAGTAGGCAGTTTTACCCTCACAGTGAAAACAAAGCTCCAGGAAGTTCGAACTAGGTGAAGCCCACCGCAGCTCAGCAAGGCCACTGAAACAAAACTGCCTCTCTAGATTCCCTCCTCTCTGGCCAGGGCATCTCTTAAAAAAAGGCAGCAGCCCCAGTCAGGAACTTATAGATAAAACCACCACTTCCCTGGGACAGAGCACCTGGGGGAAGGTGTGGTGGTGGGTGCAGCTTCAGTGGACTTAAACATACCTACCTGGCAGCTCTAAAGAGAGCAGCGAATCTCCCAGCACAGCATTCGAGCTCTGAGAAGGGACAGCCTGCCTCCTGAAGTGGGTCCCTGACCCCCCATGTATACTGACTGGAAGACATCTCCCAGTAGGGGCTGACAGACACCTCATACAGGAGAGCTTTGGCTGGCATCTGGCAGGTGCCCCTCTGGGACAAAGCTTCCAGAGGAAAAAACAGCCAGTAATCTTTGCAGTTCTGCAGCCTCTGCCAATGATATCCAGGAAAACAGGGTCTGGAGTGGACCTCCAGTAAACTCCAGCAGACCTTCAGCAGAGGGGCCTCACTCTTAGAAGGAAAACTAACAAAAAAGGAACAGTATCAACATCAATAAAAAGGACGTCCACTCAGAGACACCATCTGAAGGTCACTGACTTCAAAGACCCAAGGTAGAGAACTCCACAAAGATGGGGAGAAAACAGCGTGAAAAGGTTGAAAAGCCAAAACCAGAATGCTCTTCTCCTCCAAAGGATCAGAACTCCTTGCCAGCAAGGGAACAAAACTGGACAAAGAAGGAGTTCGATGAATTGACAGAAGTAGGCTTCAGGAGGTAATAACAAACTCCTCCAAGCTAAAGAAGCACGTTCTAATCCAATGCAAGGAAGCTAAGAAACCTTGAAAAAGGTTAGACTAATTGCTAACTAGAATAACCAGTTTATAGAAGAACATATATGACCTGATGGAGATTTAAAACACAGCACAAGAACTTTGTGAAGCATACACAAGTATCAATAGTCGAATCGATCAAGCAGAAGAAAGGACATCAGAGATTGAAGATTAACTCAATGAAATAAAGCAAAAAGACAAAATTAGAGGAAAAAGAGTGAAAAGAAATGAACAAAGCCTCCAAGAAATATGCTACTATGTGAAAAGACCAAATCGACGTCTGATTGGTGTGCCTGAAAGTGATGGGGAGAATGGAACCAAGTTGGAAACACTCTTCAGGGTATTATCCAGGAGAACTTCCACAACCTAGCAAGGCAGGCCAACATTCAAATTCAGGAAATATAAGGATCATCACAAAGATACTCCGTGAGAACAGAAACCCCAAGACACATAATCAACAGACTTACAAGGCTGAAATGAAGGAAAAAATGTTAAGAGCAGCCAGAGAGAAAGGTCAGGTTACCCACAAAGGGAAGCTCATCAGAAAAACAGCGGATCTCTCTACAGAAACCCTACAAGCCAGAAGAAAGCAGGGGTCAATATTCAACATTCGTAAAAGAATTTTCAACCCAGAATTTCATATCCAGCCAAACTAAGCTTCATAGGTGAAGGACAAATAAAATCCTTTACAGACAAACAAATGCTGAGAGATTCTGTCACCACCAGGCCTGCCCTATAAGAGGTCCTGAAGGAAGCACTAAACATGGAAAGGAACAACTGGTACCACCCACTGCAAAAACATGACAAATTGTAAAGATAATCAACACTATGAAGAAACTGCATCAACTAATGGGCAAAATAACCAGCTAACATCATAATGGCAGGATCAAATTCACACATAACAATCTTAACCTCAAATGTAAACGGACTAAATGCCCCAATTAAAAGACACAGCTGGCAAAATGGATAAAGAGTCAAGACCCATCAGTGTGCTGCATGCAGGAGACCCATCTCACATGCAAAGACACACATAGGCTCAAAATAAAGGGATGGAGGAATATTTACCAAGCAAATGGAAAGCAAAAGAAAAAAGCAGGGGTTGTAACCATGGTCTCTGATAAAACAGACTTTAAACCAACAAAGATTAAAAGAGGCAAAGAAGAGCATTACATAATGTTAAAAAGATGCAACAAGAAGAACTAACTATCCCAAATATATATGCACCCAATACAGGAGGAACCACATTCATAAAGCAAGTCCTTAGAGACATACAAAGAGACTTAGACTCCCACACAGTAATAATGGGAGACTTTAACACCCCACTGTCAATATTAGACAGATCAACAAGACAGAAGGTTAACAAGGATATCCAGGACTTGAACTCAGCTCTGCACCAAGTGGACCTAATAGACATCTACAGAACTCTCCACCCTAAATCAACAGAATACACATTCCTCTGAGTACCACATCACACTTATTCCAAAATTGACCACATAGTTGGAAGTAAAGCACTCCTCAGCAAACGTAAAAGAACAGGAATCACAACAAACTGTCTCTCGGACCACAGTGCAATCAAATTAGAAGTCAGGATTAAGAAACTCACCCAAAACTGCACAACTATATGGAAACTGAACAACATGCTCCTGAAGGACTAATCAGTAAATAACGAAATAAAGGCAGAAATAAAGATGTTCTTTGAAACCAATGAGAACAAACACACAACATACCAAAATCTCTGGGACAATTTAAAGCAATGTGTAGAGGGAAATTTATGGCACTAAATGCCCATGAGAGAAAGCACAAAAGATCTAAAATCTACACCCTAACATCTCAACTAAAAGAACTAGAGAAGCAAGAGCAAACACATTCAAAAGCTAGCAGAAGGCAAGAAATAACTAAGATCAGAGCAAAACTGAAAGAGACACAGAAACAAAAAACCCTTCAAAAAATCAATGAACCCAGGAGCTGGTTTTTTGAAAAGATCAACAAAATTGATAGATCGCTGGCCAGACTAATAAAAAGAAAAGAGAGAAGAATCAAATAGATGCAATAAAAAAATGATAAAGGGGATATCACCACTGATCCCACAGAAATACAAACTACCATCACAGAATACTATGAAATCTCTTCACAAACAAATTAGAAAATCTAAAAGAAATGGATAAATTCCTGGACACATACACCCTCCCAAGACTAAACCAGGAAGAAGTTGAATCTCAATAACAGGCTCTAAAACTGAGGCAATACTTAATAGCCTACCAACAAAAAAAGTCCAGGACCAGACAGATTCACAGCCAAATTCTATCAGAGGTACAAAAAGGAGCTGTTACCACTCCTTCTGAAACTATTCCAATCAATAGAAAAAGAGGGAATCCTCCCTAACTCATTTTGTGAGGCCAACATCATCCTGATACCAAAGCCTGGCAGAGACACAACAAAAAAAGAGAATTTTAGACCAATATCCCTGATGAACGTCGATGCGAAAATGCTCAATAAAATACTGGCAAACTGAATTGAGCAACACATCAAAAAGCTTATCCACTATGATCAAGTGGGCTTCATCCCTGGGATGCAAGCCTGGTTCAACATATGCAAATCAATAAATGTAATCCATCTCATAAACAGAACCATCAACAAAAACCACATGATTATCTCAATAGATGCAGAAAAGGCCTTCAACAAAATGCAACAGCTCTTCATGCTAAAACCTCTCCATAAACTAGGTATTGATGGAATGTATCTCAAAATAATAAGAGTTATTTATGACAAACCCACAGCCAATATCATACTGAATGGGCAAAAACTGGAAGCATTCCCTTTGAAAACAAGCACAAGACAGGGATCCTCTCTCTCACCACTCCTATTCAACATAGTGTTGGAAGTACTGGCCAGAGCAATCAGGCAAGAGAAAGAAATAAAGGGTATTCAATTAGGAAAAGAGGAAGTCAAACTGTCCCTATTTGCAGATGACATGATTGTATATTTAGAAAACCCCATTGTCTCAGCCCAAAATCTCCTTAACCTGATAAGTAACTTCAGCAAAGTCTCAGGATACAAAACCAATGTGCAAAAATCACAAGCAATCTTATACACTAATAATAGAGAGCCAAATCATGAGTGAACTCCCATTCACAATTGCTACAAAGAGAATTAAATACCGAGGAATCCAGCTGACAAGGGATGTGAAGGACCTCTTCAAGGAGAACTACAAATCACTGCTCAACAAAATAAAAGAGGATGCAAACAAATGGAAGAACATTCCATGCTCATGGATAGGAAGAATCAATATTGTGAAAATGGCCACACTGCCCAAGGTAATTTATAGATTCAATGCCATCCCCATCAAGCTACCAATGACTTTCTTCATAGAATTGGAAAAATCTACTTTAAAGTTCATATGGAACCAAAAAAGAGCCCGCATTGCCAAGACAATCCTAAGCAAAACGAACAAAGCTGGAGGCATCATGCTACCTGACTTCAAACTATACTATAAGGCTTCAGTAACCAAAACAGCATGGTACTGGTACCAAAACAGATATACAAACCAATGGAACAGAACAGAGGCCTCAGAAATAACACCACACATCTACAACCATCGGATCTTTGACAAACCTGACAAAAACGAGAAATGGGGAAAGGATTCCCTATTTCATAAATGGTGCTGGGAAAATTGCCTAGCCATATGGAGAAAGCTGAAACTGGATCCCCTCCTGATACCTTATACAAAAATTAATTCAGGATGGATTAAAGATTTAAATGTTAGACCTAAAACCATTAAAAGCCTAGAAGAAAACCTAGGCAATACCATTCAGGACAGAGGCATGGGCAAGGACTTCATGACTAAAACACCAAAAGCAATGGCAACAAAAGCCAAAATTGACAAATGGGATCTAATTAAACTAAAGAACTTCTGCATAGCAAAAGAAACTACCATTAGAGTAAATAGGCAACCTACAGAATGGGAGAACATTTTTGCAATCTATCCATCTGCCAAAGGACTAATACCAAAACTCTGCAAAGAACTTAAATTTACAAGGAAAAAAAAAAAACATCAAAAAGTGGACAAAGGATATGAACAGACACTTCTCAAAAGAAGACATTTATGCAGCCAACAGACATATGAAAAAATACTCATCATCACTGGATATCAGAGAAATGCAAATCAAAACCACAATGGGACACCATCTCACACCAGTTAGAATGGCGATCATTAAAAAGTCAGGAAACAACAGATGCTAGAGAGGATGTGGAGAAATAGCAATGCTTTTATACTGTTGGTGGAACTGTAAACTAGTTCAACCATTGTGGAAGACAGTGTGATGATTCCTCAAGGATCTAGAGCTAGAAATACCATTTGACCCAGTGATCCCATTACTACGTATATGCCCAAAGGATTATAAATCATGCTACTATAAAGACACATGCACACGTATGTTTATTGCGGCACTATTCACAATAGCAAAGACTTGGAACCAACCCACATGTCCATCAATGATAGACTGGATTAAGAAAATGTGGCACATACACACCATGGAATACTATGCAGCCATAAAAAAGGAGTTCGTGTCATTTGCAGGGACATGGATGAAGCTGGAAACCATCATTCTGAGCAAACTATCACAAGGACAGAAAACCAAACACCACATGTTCTCACTCATAGGTGAGAACTGAACAATGAGAACACTTGGGCACAGGGCAGAGAACATCACACCCTGGGGCCTGTCATGGGGTGGAGAGCAGGGGGAGCGATAGCATTAGGAGAAATACCTTAATGTAAATGACGAGTTAATGGGTGCAGCAAACCAATATGGCATACATATACCTATGTAACAAACCTGCGCATTGTGCACATGTACCCTAGAACTTAAAGTATAATAAATACATTAATTAATTAAATAAAAAAGAAAACTTACAATCATGGTGGAAGGGGAAGAAGGCACATTTTCACATGGTGGAGCAGGAGATACAGTGAGAGCTGGAGGAAGTGCTACATACTTTTACAACAACCAGATCTCATGAGATCTCACTCACTATCATGAGAACAGCATGCGGTAAAGCTGCTCCCATGATTCAATCACCTCCCACTAGACCCCTCCTGCAACACTGTAGATTACAATTCAACATGAGATTTGGGTGGGGTCACAGAGCCAAATAATTACATTCTCCTCTGGCCCCTCTCAAATCTCATGTCCTTCTCACATCTCAAAAGACAATCATGCCTTTCCAACAGTCCCTGAAAATGTTAACTCTTTCCAGCATTAACTCAAAGGTCCAAGTCCAAAGTGTCATCTGAGACAAGGCAAGTCCCTTCCACCTGTGAGCCTGTAAAATGAAAAACAAATTAGTTACTTCCAAGACACAATGGGGATACAGGCACTGGATAAATGCTCCCATTCCAAAAGGTAGAAATCAGCCAAAACAAAGGGGCTACAGGTCCAATGCAAGTCCAAAACCCAACAGGGCAGTCATTAAATCTTAAAGCCCCAAAATAATCTCCTTTGACTCTATGTCTCACATCCAGGCCACACTAACATGTGGGGTGGGCTCCCAAAGCCTTAGGCAGCTCTGCCTCTGTAGCTTTGCATGGTACAGCCTCCTTGGCTGATTTCATGGGCTGGCACTGAGTTCCTGCAGCTTTTCCAGGTGCATAGTGCAAGCTGTCAGTGGATCTATAATTCTGAGGTCTGGAGGACAGAGGCCCTTTTCTCAGAGCTCCACTAGGCAGCCCCAGTAGAAACTCTGTGTGAATACTCCAATCCCACATTTCCCCTTCACCCTTCCCTAGTAGAGGTTCCCCATGAGGAATCCACCCCTGCAGCAGACTTCTGCCTGGAAATCCAGGCATTTCCATACATCCTCTGAAACTTAGGCAGAATCTCCCAAGCTTCAACTCTTGCCCTCTGCCAATCCACAGGCTTAACACCACATGGAGGCTGCCGAGGTTTGGGACTTGCACCCTCTGAAGCAATGGCCTGAGCTGTATTTTGGCACCTTTTAGACGCAACTGGAGCTGGAGTCACCAAGATGCAGGGCACTGTCCTGAGATGTCCTGAGGCTGTACAGAGCAGCGACGCCCTGGCCTACAAAATCATTTTTCCCTCCTAGACCCCAGGCCTGTAATGGGAGGGGCTGCTGTGAAGGTCTCTGAAATGCCTTGGCAGCACTTTCTCCATTGTCTTGGCTATTAACATTTGGCTCCTCTTTACTTATGCAAGTTTCTGCAGCAGGCTTGAATTCTTCCCCAGAAAATGGGTTTTTCTTTTTTACCATACAATCACGCTGCAAATTTTCCAAACATCTACGCTCTGCTTCCTTTTTAAATATGAGTTCCAGGCTGGGCATGGTGGCTCACGCCTATAATCTCAGCACAATGGGAGGCCAAGGTGGGCAGATTGCCTAAGGTCAGGAGTTCGAGACCAGTCTGGCCAACATGGTGAAACCCTGTCTCTACTAACATTACAAAAAAATTAGCCAGGAGTGGTGGCATGTACTCATAATCCCAGCTACTCAGGAGGCTGAGGTAGGGGAATTGTTTGAACCGGGGAGGTGGAGGTTGCAGTGAGCCGAGATCACACCATTGCACTCCAGCCTGGTTGACAGAGACAGGCTTCCTCTCAAAAAATATATATGTATATATATGTTCCAGTTTCAGATAATCTCTTTGTGCATGCATATGGGTGTATGCTGTTAGAAGTAGCCAGGTCCCTTCTTGAATGCTTTGCTGCTTAGAAACTTCTTATCTCCAGCTCCTAGTAAGTTCCTCATCTCCAGTTGAGAACTCCTCAGCCTGGACTTCATTGTCCATATCACTATCAGCATTTTGGTCACAACCATTCAACAAGTCTGTAGAATGTTCCAAACTTTCCTTCATCTTCCTGTCTTCTTCTAAGCCTTCCAAACTGTTCCAACTTCTGTTCATTACCCAGTTCTGAAGGTGCTTCCACATGTTCAGGTATCTTTGTAGCAATGCCCCACTTCTCTGGTATCAATTTTCTGTGTTAGTCCATCCTCACATTAACATAAAGAACTACCTGAGGCTGGGTGTGGTGGCTCACGCCTGTAATCCCAGCACTTTGGGAGGCCGAGGCATGTGGATCATGAGGTCAGGACTTCAAGACCACCCCGGCTAACACAGTGAAACCCCATCTCTACTAAAAATACAAAAATTAGCCAGGCATGGTGGCAGGTGCTGGTAGTCCCAGCTACTTGGGAGGCTGAGACAGGAGAATCACTAGAACCTGGTAGTCAGAGGTTGTAGTGAGCCAAGATTGTGCCACTGCATTCCAGCCTGGGTGACACTGTATCTCAAAAACAAACAAACAAACAAAAAAACAAAAACTACCTGAGACAGGTTAATTTATAAAGAACTACCTGAGACTGGGTAATTTATGAAGACAAGAGGTTAAGTTAACTCATAGTTCCACAGGCTGTACCAGAAGCACGGCTGGGGAGGCCTCAGGAAACTTATAATCACGGCAGAAGGGGAAACAGGCACATCTTCACATTGTGGAGCAGGAGACAGAAAAAGAGATGGGGGAGGTGCTACATACTTTTACAACAATGAGATCTCATAAGAACTCACTAAATGAGAACAGCAAGGGTGAAGTCAGTCTCTATGATTTAATCACCACCCACCAGGCCCCTCCTCCAACACTGGAGATTACAATTTGACATGAGATTTGGGTAGTGACACAGAGCAAAAGTGCACCCATGTTCATCAGAGCATTAATCACAATAGCCAAAATATGGATATATATTATTTAGCCTTAACAAAGAACGAAATTCATGAAAGATAATAATACTAATATACTAAACATAAATATATGTGAATATATTTATATATTACATATTCTCTTATATACATTATTCTATATATCATAAATATATATTTATATTATAATTATATATAACATAATTGTAATATATTACATATATTTATAACATATAATATATATTTATAAATAAAAAATAATACAATTAAAAATAATACATAATAAAAACAAATTTTTTAAAAAGAAGGAAATCCTGCCATTTGCCACAACATGGATGAACCTAGAGGACATTATGCTAAGTGAATAGTGAATGAAACAAATCAGACACATATAGAAAATACTGCACGGTTTCATTTATACATGGAAACTTAAAAAAAAAACTCGAATACATAGAAATAGAGAGTAGAAAGGTGGTTGCCAAAGGTGAGCGGGGGGGGGGAGATGGAGAGATGGAGGTGAAAGAGTACAAAATTTCAGTTATGTAAGATAAATAACCCTAGAGATATAAAGTACAGCATGAGGAATACAGTTAATAATACATATTGTATTGTATACCGGAAATTCGCAAAAAGAGTAGGTTTTAGGTACTTTACCACATACAAACAAAGGTAACTGGCTGGGTGCAGTGGCTCACGCCTCTAATTCCAGTACTTTGGGAGGCTGAGGCAGGAGGATTGCTTGAGTCCATGAGTTCGAGACCAGCCTGGCAACCTAGTGAGACCCTCATCTGTACAAAAAATAAATTTAAAAAAAAATAGCCAAGCGTAGACATGCTTGTAGTTCTAGCTACTTGGGAGGCTGAGGTGGGAGGACCACTTGAGCCCAGGAGATAGATGTTGCCGTGAACCATGATCAGGCCACTGCACTTGTTAATTTGCTTGGCTGAATTCATTTCACTACGAACATGTATATGAAAACATTATGTTGTACACCTTAAATATATAAAATTTAAAATATATACATAATAGAAGAATTTAAAATTTTCCCTTGCTGTTACAGGTAAAGAAGTTAATAAATTGTTTTTCTTCCTCTTTTCCAACAGGAGAAACAAAATAAATAAAATTGAAATCTTGCCCTGTTAAGTCAAAAGACTAGAGGAAATCCAATTTAGAGCCCTGAAAGTCAGTTTTAATAAGGAAATTATGCCACCTCGTGGTAATTTAGTATATTGCCAAATATAACCGTTTTCAGGATACAGTTATTACTAAATTTTGAGATTGTTCTCCAGCTTGTAAGTAGAGGGCCTCTTACGATATCATGTCAACTTACTTGACACAAAGAAAAGTGCTGCCTATTAAATGAGATAGTTATCATCTGATATTCGACAAACTTGACAAAAACAAGCAATGGAGAAAGGATTCACTAATAAATGGTACTGGGGCAACTGGCTAATCATATGCAGAAAATTGAAACTGGATTCCTTTCTTACACCTTATACAAAAATTAACTCAAGATCAATTAAAGATTTAAGTGTAAAACCCAAAACTATAAAAATTCTAGAAGAAAATCAAGGACATCAGCACAGGCAAAGACTTCATCATGAAAATGCCAAAAGCAATTGCAACAAAGGCAAAAACTGACAAATGGGACCTAATTAAATTAAGGAGTTTCTGCACAGCAAAAGAAACTATCATCAGAGTGAAAAGACAACCTACAGAATGGGAGAAAATTTTGCAATCTATCCATCTTACAAAAGTCTAATATCCAGAGGCTACAAAGGACTTAAACAAATTTACAAGAAAAAAATAAACAATCCCATTAAAAAGTCGGCAAAGGACATGAACAGACACTTCTCAAAAGAAGACATTCATGTGCCCAACCAACATATGAAAAAAAGCTCAGCATCACTGATCATTAGAGAAATGCAAATCAAAACCACAATGAGATACCACCTCACACCAGTCAGAATGGCAATAATTAGAAAGTCAAAAATCAACAGATGCTGGTGAAGTTGCAGAGAAAAAAGAACACTTTTACACTGCTGATGAGAATATAAATTAGTTCAACCATTGTGGAAGACAGTCTGGTGATTCCTCAAAGATCTAGAAGCAGAAATAACATTTGACCCAGCAATCCCATTACTGGGTATATACCCAGAGGAATAAAAATCATTCTGTTATAAAGATACATGCACATGTATGTTCACTGCAGCACTCTTCACAATAGCAAAGACATGGAATCAACCCAAATGCCCATCAATGATAGACTGGATAAAGAAAATGTGGTACCTACACATCATGGAATACTATGCAGCCATAAAAAGAAATGAGTTTACAAGTGAGAGCTGAACGATGAGAGCACAGAGACACATGGGGAGAACAACACACACTGGGGCCTGTTGGGGCCAGGGGGAGCATCAGGAAGAATAGCTAATGTTTGCTGGGCTTAATATCCAGGCGATGGATTGCTCTGTGTAGCAAATCACCATAGCACACATTTACCTACGTAACAAACCTGCACATCCTGTACATGTACCATGGAACTTAAAAGTTGAAGAAAAAAATAAATGAGATGGTTATAATGAATACATAAAATGTTTATATATAATGAACCACTACTATCAATAACAGAAAATCATCTGAGTTGGCTGATTCCAAAATAAGGGTTGTTCCCAACTGAAACATTGTAATTCTACGTTTGGAGTTAAATTTTTATACTGGCTGCAGAGAGAGACTGAAGTCACTAACAAAATTTTTACCTTCATTGTTCAGTGGAAAACAAAAGGTCTGAAGGACACTTCAGAAGCCAAGCTCACCAATGAAGCCATTTAACTGGGCCCTGGTCCAAACCTGCCCAGGCCCAAGTGAGATCCTTGCAGGCACAGTAACGACAAGAAGATTATTAGTGCTGGGTGGGGCGGGGTTGGGGTGGGGGCAGTTGGTGCAGAATACTGCCTTAGCTGGAGGCCTAAACAGGTGGTTAATAGGTTATTCAGCTAAAAATTGCTCCAAGGTAATTTTTTTTAAAGCAAAAAGATCTAAAACAAAGTTGCAGAGAACAAGTAAAAACCAAGCAGTAACTAGTAACAGTGAAAATCTGGCAAAAAATGGCACAATCTTTATCACATCTGTTGATGAAAAGAGTCAAACTCTGTAAATTATTTGAAGAGATTAATTCTGAGCCAAATATGAGGGACCATGCCCCTGTGACACAGCCATCAGGATGTCCTAAGAACATGTTCCCAAGGTGGTCAGGGTGCAGCTTGGTTTTATACATTTTAGGGAGACATGGGACTTTAATCAAATACTTTCAAGAAATATACTGGTTTGGTCCAGAAAAGTAGGACAACTCAAAGTGGTGGGGGCAGTGGGTCAGAGCTCCCAGCTTATAGGTAGTTTAAAAATGTTCTGGTTGACAATTGGTTGAGTTTATCTAAAGACCTGAGATCAATAGAAATGAATGTCTGGGTTAAGATAAAGGACTGTGGAGACCAAAATTCTTATTTGCAGAGGAAGCCTTCAGGTAGTAAAAGGAATAGGTCATAATATGTTTCTTATCAGACTTAAAGTCTGTGCTGATGTTAATGCTGGACAGGTATAATGAGGCATGTCCTACCCCCACTTCCTGTCATGGCCTGAACCAGTCTTTCAGGTTAAGTTTTAAGAGTGGCCTAGCTGAAGAGGAAGTCCATTTAGATGGTTGGGGGGCCTCAGAATTTTGTTTCTGGTTTACATATCATTCCCTTAACATAAAAATAAAAGCAACTATTAGAAAAGAGATCAATGACTTATGCTGTTATTTAATAGACATTAATTTTTGAAGCAGAAAAGCATATTGGTTGGCTAACTTGAACTCTCACATGAAGTTTTACTAAAAAGATTTAGTATAAGTCATGTGCTTTGAACAGTGCAGAGTAGTACAATACACTATGCATACATGGTAGCAATTATCATCAGACTATCACTATAGTATGTTTTTCTTGTTGTCTACAAGCTTGCCTCTGACAAAAAAAACAAACAAAAACACCAGCATAACTCACAAAATGCTGAGTAAAACAAAACAAAACCAAACTACTGCCCTTTGGATGATTATAACAGCATGTGATTCAAAATGCTGATTCATATCTCAGTGACAAATCTGAAAAGGATGAAAATACTAACCATTATGACAATCACGAAACATTAATGAAAAAGGTGATATTTAAATTAAGCATTAAATAATAGGTTGGGTTGCCAAAATAATGCACATTGCTTCCAAAGACCATTTCAAATATCTCCAACTGGTTTTCTATTTCCTTGCATTTGAGAATCACAATTTAACTCTGAGAAATAATTCTGGAGGGTAGTTTGCATAAACACTTCACTTCTCTCTGTACCCATAACCTTTGTCATGTAACTTTGCAGTGTCCTCCAACCATGATTCTGGGCTTGCCCTTGTGACTTCCTTTAGCCATAGGATATTAGCTGGGATGCAAGTAGAGGCTTGAAAAGTACTCCCTCAATTTCACTTACTTTTGTGTCTCTGCCTTTGTTACGAGAAGAGCATGTCTGAGCTAGCTCTTCAGTGGCAGAAGGATGAGAAAACCTTCTCAGCAGTCTCCTCAACCCCACTGAGTCTAAATCAACTGACTACCAGCTGGCCACAGATGTGAGTCCAGCCAAGGCCAGCTGAGCCAATCACTCAAGCCCTGCCTAGACCAGCTGTCCACAGCCAACTCACAAACTCAGAATAAGCATTTTAAGCCACTGAGCTTTGAGGGTGGTTTTGTATCTGGCAATATCAAACTAGTAAATTCCATAATTACCATCGCAGGGTGTTTTGCTTATTTTATTCTTGTCCCAACTTCTTGGTCAAAAAATGACTTTTATTCTGATTTATAAAATATGTCTTACTTTCTGATTTGTAAAATATGTCTTACTTTCCCTCCCAATATCTTATTTTAAATGACAAAATAAATATAAAAATTAATCTATAGCAGCATCAAAAATCCAGGAGCTGAATAACAGACCATAAAATTGAGAAACTCCTAGAAGACTAAGTATACAGAAATAAATTGCCAACAAAATACAACCAACTTAAATTCAAAACATCAGATATGAAAAGAGATTTATTTTAAAAATAAGAGTTTAGAAAGGTGTGGTGGCTCACTCCTGTAATCTTAACACTTTGGGAGGCCAAGGCAGGCAGATCACTTAAGCCCAGGAATTTAAGACCAGCCTGGAAAACATGGCAAAACCCCCTCTTTACAAAAAATACTTTAAAAAATAGCTGGGTATGGTGGCACACACCTATAGTCCCAGTAACTCGGGAGGCTGAGGTGGAGGATCTCTTGCCCAGGAAGTGGAGGTTTCAGTGAGCCAAGATGGTGCCACTGCACTCCAGCCGGGGTGACAGAGCAAGACTCTTGTCTTAAAAAGAAAGGAAGATTCTAGTTGGGCATAGTGGCACATGCCTGTGGTCCCAGCTACTCGGGAAGGATCACTTGAGCCCAGGAGGTCGAGACTGCAGTAGGCCATGATCATAGCACTGTACTCCAGCCTGGGCAAGACAGCAAAACCCAGTCTAAAATAACATAACATAACATAACATAACATAACATAACATAACATAATAAAATAAAAACTGGACTCCTAAATTTAAATATATTTGTTTATGCATGATGCTCTACTATCACTGTTGTGGTTCAAATATACCTTCAAGGTCCTCTGACCATAATTCCAATCTGGGGACAGGTGGAAAATAGGTATAACTTTATGATGACAAAGGCTGGCCAAGCAGAAAAAAATATAGCATGTCTTAAGAGGGAGACAGTTCTAAGTGTCAAAGACTACAGGTACAAGCCCTATTATCATAGATAGTTGTGTGATAACCTTCCTGTGAGTATCTTCTTGTCAGCCTCCCCCATCTCCAACTGAATCTTTGACAGTCAACTTCCAGGCAAAGGTACAAATAAGACCCACAGACAGGTTCTTCCTACTATATGATATAGCAGTGTACCTCGAATTAGACTAACTGAAAAGTGAGGGCACAATTCTCCAGACTGCGAGCCTTCTGACAGCAACTATAAGTTTTGAGTTTCCCAAAATCACCCTGAGATTCAATAATTTTCTTGCAAGATTCATAGTACTGAAAGCTTGTCTCAGTAACCAGCCAAAAGAAGAGATGTATCAGGTGGAGTTGTGGAGGGGTCCAAACGAAACAGGAGAGTTCCTTGACCCCCCTCTCAGGACGTGCAACAGGGGTGGGGCTCATGTTTGGTCACTGCTGCTGCTGCTCAAATCCTTGACGGGAGTGGGAGCATGCAGACAGGCAGGTGGAGTACCTAGGGTGAGTGCTTTGGGCTCCGGCCCCATACTAGTCTCTAGGGGTGGGGGCCTGTGGCCCCAGTGTTACAATGCGCTTTTAGCCTTGCCTTCCTCAGATGGCTTTTCACAAGGGCAGAGGACCATTGTGACAGCTTTCTGCATCCTGAACTCTTGCCCAGTGTCCTTAAAGAATTGGGTCACACACGAGCTTGATGGATGAATGCGGAGGTTTTAATGAGTGGTGGAGGTGGTTCTCACCGGGATAGATGGGGAGCTGGAAGTGGGGATGGAGTGGGAAGATGATCTTCCCCTGGAGTTTGGTCATCCAGCAGCTGAACGCCTCTCGGACCACCCCCAGCCGAACTCCTCTTGGTGTTCAGACATTCCTTCTCTTCTTTCTCTGTTGTGCCATTCTCCCACTTGGCACGTTGTCTCTGTCTCCTCATCTGCTTCTGGAGCCTGTGGCTCGGGGTTTATTTGGGTACAGGATACGGAGCCATGGCAAACCAAAAGGCAACTTTTGGGGCACAAAAACAGAAGTGCCTGTTCTCAGTTAGGGCCATAGGTCTCCAGGCTTGAGAATGGGGCCTTTGCTGGGGAAACACCTTCTTCTATCCAGTATTTCCGTCTCCTGTCCGCATCACAAATGCTGAGCTTTCCGTTAACCTCTACCCGTGGATCTATAGCCAGTGGTACTTCCTCCCAGCCACAGTGGGCTACAATACCTACATAAGGCAAAGCTCACCTTACTGTGTCCAGAAGTTTTATTCAGGCTTAATGATTGATTCATTGGCCACAGGTTGAATGTAGGCATCAGCTCTCCCTGCTTCCCAGGTCAGGCTGACATCATGGGGGCCCATCATTACACACCTTATTTTGAGATAGGGTGGCACTCTGTCATCCAGGCTAGAGTACAGTGGAGCCATCATAACTCACTACAGCCTCAACCTCCTGGGCTCAAGCAATCCTCCCAACACAGCCTCCCAAGTAGCTGGGATCACAGGCACACGCTGCCATGCCTGGCTGATTTTCTTAAATTATTATTTGTAGAGATGGGGTCTCATCACATTAGCCAAGTTGGTCTCCAACTCGTGAGCTCAAGTTATCCTCCCACCTCAGCCTCCCAAAGTGCTGGAATTAGGGGCATAAACCACAGCACTCAGACCATGAACCACCTTATTAACACTAACTAGCCTTGTCCTCTGAGGGGCCCACAAAGACATTCCTATCACTTACGAAATTTCAATAGCTTAAAGATTACCTCCTAGTTGCCAAGACAAAGGCCAGGTCTCTCCTCCGATGAGGCCAGATTCTTTATTAAGAAGAAACTTCTCTGTTGACCAGAAAAGGTTCTGTGATTCTTATGGGGAAGTAGGGTAAATATATGGTAAACAAAAAGGCCAATATAACCATCTGCAGTCATGAGTTCAGGAATACCCTTGTTATCTATAACAATGTGATAATAATGTAAGGAAGAAAAAACAATTTTCTCTACCATTCATAGTTCTTCACTGGGATTCCCTGTAACAATATATAGGTTAACTAGAGAAAAACTTTATTAGCATGTATATTTTCATATACACAAGAAAGGCATGTAAGGAATAAGTAATTTTTTAGAGTACAGAAAAAAAGTGTGCGGAAAAAGCCTGGTTAAGATGAGACCCAGGAAAAGCACCTTACACAAAGGTAAGATTTGTTATGTGAGTGCACCTTCTCCATTTAGTCATCCCTCTCTTCTTTGTGCAAAGAAGATATCCTTACTGAGGAAAGATCACCTCGGCCATCAAGCAGACCATCTGGAGGTAAAGCCCCTTATCTGAGGAATTCAAAAAGTAATTACACTTCCCTATTATCTTATGAAAGGAAAATAAATCTCAGGACCCCAAAATCACAAAGCCAAGGGAAAAGTCAAGCTGGGAACTACATCAGGCAAACCTGACTCCCATTTTATTCCAAAATTAGCTAGCTAAAAAGATAAAAGAGCTACATACCTGGCTCACAATTTGCCCACAAGGAAATTCCTTGTGGGCCTCAAGCTCTCTACCCTAAAGGAGTTCTGTTGAATTTAACTCTGACAATAAACTGATAGCTTATCTTCACAGGTGCAGCACAGAAAGTCATCCCTCTGCTACCTGAGACAAATGCATATCTGATTGCTCCTCTGCGCTATTGTTCATGTAAAAATACAGATTCATTGAGCCATACTAAATTGTGTATTCAGTGGAAGGCTGGTCAAGGACTCAAAAGAATGCAACCTTTTGTGTTATTTACTTATGACCTGGAAGGCCCCCCATGTCCTCCCCTTTCAAGTTGTCCCACCTTACCCCACCAAACCAATGTACACTTTACACATATTGATTGATGATACATATATATGTATCAAATGTATAAAAGCAAGCTGTAACCCAAACATTTTGGGCACATGTCATTAGGACCTCCTGAGGCTGAGTCACAGGTGCATCCTTAACGCTGGCCAAATAAACTTTCTAAATTGGTTGAGACCCATCTCAGATATTTTGGGTGCACAATCTAAAGCACGCTTGTCTAGGCCACAGTTCACAGGCTGCATGAGGCCTAGGACAGCTTTGGATGCAGCCCAACACAAATTCATGAGCTTTCTTAAAACACTGTAAGAGTTTATGATTTTTTTATTTTTTTATTTTTTAGCTAATCAGCTATCATTAGTGTTACTGTATTTTATGTGTGGCCCAACACAATTCTTCTTCCAATGTGGCCCAAAGCAGGCAAAATGTTGTACAACCCAAACTGAATATCCGTTATTTTTTTCTTTTGCCTGATTGCCCTGGCCAGAACTTCCAATACTATGTTGAATAGGAGTGGTGAGAGAGAGTATCCTTGTCTTCTGCCAGTTTTCAAAGGGAATGTTTCCAGTTTTTGCCCATTCAGTATATTTGCTGTGGGTTTGTCATAAATAGCTCTTATTATTCTGAGATACGTTCCATCAATGCCTAGTTTATTGAGAGTTTTTAGCATGAAGGGCTGCTGGATTTTGTCGAAGGCCTTTTCTGCATCTATTGAGATAATCATGTGGTTTTTGTCATTGGCTCTCTTTATGGGATGGATTATGTTTATTGATTTGCGTATGTTGAACTAGTCTTGCGTTCCAGGGATGAAGCCGACTTGATTGTGGTGGATAAGCTTTTCAATGTGCTGCTGAACTTGGTTTGCAGTATTTTATTGGGGATTTTCGCATCAATGTTCATCAGGGATATTGGCCTGAAATTTTCCTTTTTGTTGTGTCTCTGCCAGGTTTTGGTATCAGGATGATACTGGCCTCATAAAATGAGTTAGGAAGAATTTCCTCTTTTTCTATTGTTTGGAATAGTTCCAGAAGAAATGGCACCAGCTCCTCTTGGTACCTCTCGTAGAATTCGGCTGTGAATCTGTCAGGTCCTGGATTTTTTCGTTGGTAGGCTATTAATTACTGCCTCAATTTCAGAATTTGCTATTGATCTATTCAGGGATTCAACTTCTTCCTGGTTTAGGAAAAGAAGCAGTCAAATTGTCTGTTTGCAGATGACATGATTGTATATTTAGAAAACCCCATCATCTCAGCCCCAAATCTCCTTAACCTGATAAGTAACTTCACAAAGTCTCAGGACACAAAATCAATGTGCAAAACTCACAAGCATTTCTATACACCAATAACAGACAGAGAGCCAAATCATGACTGAACTCCCATTCACCATTGCTTCAAAGAGAATATAATACCTAGGAATCCAACTTTCAAAGGATGTGAAGGAACTCTTCAAGGAGAACTACAAACTACTGCTCAAGGAAATAAGACAGAACACAAATAAATGGAGAAACATTCCATGCTCATGGATAGGAAGAATCAATATTGTGAAAATGGTCATACTGCCCAAAGTAATTTATAGATTCAATGCCATCCCCATCAAGTTAACATTGACTTTCTTCACAGAATTGGAAAAAACTACTTTAAAGTTCATATGGAACCAAAAAAGCGCCCGCATTGCCAAGACAATCCTAAGCAAAATGAACAAAGCTGGAGGCATCACGCTACCTGACTTCAAACTATACTACAAGGCTTCAGTAACCAAAACAGCAAGGTACTTATAACAAAACAGATACATAGACCAATGGAACAGAACAGAGGCCTCAAAATAAGACCACACATCTACAACCATCTGATCTTTGACAAACCTGACAAAAACAAACAATGTGGAAAGGATTCCCTATTTAATAAATGGTGTTGGGAAAACCGGCTAGCCATATGCAGAAAGCTGAGACTGGATCTCTTCCTTATACCTTATATAAAAATTAACTGAAGATGGATTAAAGACTTAAATGTAAGACCTAAAAACCATTAAAAGCCTAGAAGAAAACCTAGGCAATACCATTTAGAACATAGGCATGGGCAAAAACTTCATGACTAAAACACCAAAAGCAATGGTAACAAAAGCCAAAATTGAATAATGGAATCTGATTAAGAAAAAGAGCTTCTGCACAGCAAAAGAAACTATCATCAGAGTGAACAGGCAACCTACAGAATGGGAGAAAATTTTTGCAATCTATCCATCTGACAAAGGGCTAATATCCAGAATCTACAAGGAACTTAAACACATTTAAAAGAAAAAACTCCATGAAAAAGTGGGTGAAGGATATGAGAACAGATACTTCTCAAAGGAAGACATTTATGCAGCCAACAAACATGAAAAAAAGCTCATCGTCACTGGTCATTAGACATGCAAATCAAAACCACAATGATACCATCTCACACCAGTTAGAATGGTGATCATTAAAAAGTCAGGAAACAGATGCTGGAGAGGATGTGGAGAAATAGGAATGCTTTTACACTGTTGGTGGGAGTGTAGATTAGTTCGACCATTGTGGAAGACAGTGTGGCGATTCTTCAAGGATGTAGAACTAGAAATACCATTTGACCCAGCAATCCCAT
This sequence comes from Macaca mulatta, assembly GCF_049350105.2. Classification (NCBI taxonomy): domain Eukaryota; kingdom Metazoa; phylum Chordata; class Mammalia; order Primates; family Cercopithecidae; genus Macaca; species Macaca mulatta. The sequence goes on along the minus strand of NC_133414.1, from coordinate 106,575,816 downwards.
TACTGGGTATATACCCAAAGGATTATAAATTATTCTGCTATAAAGACACATGCACAGGGATGCTTATTGTGGCACCGTTCACAATAGCAAAGACTTGGAACCAACCCAAATGCCCATCAATGATAGAGTGGTATCAGGCCTCTTTCCCAAAAATGTGTAAGTAACAAGAATTTCAATACATCTCCAGAATGCATGCATGTTGAAACTCATTGTGCAAACTTCGCTGACATCAAGGCACCAAAATGTCCACACATGTAACCATTTATCATGACCTACATGACTAATATGGTCCAAAGTACCCTTAAGTTCCTGCTTTAAGGTCCATAAATACCCCTAAGGAAAAATCACTGCTGCACACTCAGTCCTCTCTTGCTGAAGTGTCCCAGACACACTGCCACAGTGTTCTAATAAAACTTTCCTTTTCAAACGTATACTATTGTTGGTAAATTCTTTTACCACCAGGAAGCCAACCAGTCTTCACTGTCCGGGCTTTGACATCTTGCCTGGCACTTAAAGTGGAGATTTGCGGTGTAAATTTATCTTACAAATGGGCACCTTTTCAGAACTACTCCTGCATCTGCAGTTTCTTAAAATAAGCAGTTCAAAATAATTTATCAAAGAGGCATATTTCGGGGTGGTATATTATAGTCTCCTACCGTCATAAGAGACTTTGGGATGATGTGCCCTGATGCCAATGACTAGATTCATAATAAAAATATTAAATTACTAGTATGTCAAGTTACGTTATAAAACCATTCCATCTTTCATAAAGCAAAATTTTGTTTATGGAATTTTTGTTTTCCAGCAAAGAACCAAGACTACTTAATCTCTCCAGTAGCATTTCTTAGCCTGGGCAACATGGCAAGACCCTGTCTCTACAAAAATTTAAAAATAAATAAATTAGTTGGGTGTGGTGACACACACCTGTGGTCCCAGCTACTTCGGAGGCTGAGACAGGAGGATCATATGAGGCAAGGAGATTGAGGCTATAGTGAGCTATGTTTGCACTATTGAACTCTAGCCTGGGCAACAGTGAGACCCTCTCTCAAAAATAATAATAGAATGAATAAATGAAAGGAAAATCCTTGAACATTTGTAGGGAACACTATTCCTGGCTTATTCAACATTCTCCCCTACCTACTTTTTTCTTCCTAACAGAGTAATACCAATGTAATTCAGTTATCCACCCATTTCCCCAGGCAGCTAAATACACCCTGGTGGAAGCTGATCCAACCCCTACATCCAGGGAGCAGCAAAACATAATTTTGCATATACTGCCGGAGATTGCCTCAGGAATTTGACACAAGGATTCATTATGGGAACGCTCATGGCAAGTTTTGAGGGAGTTATCTTGTTCTTAGGAGAGCACCAAAAAGGTAGTCTCTCTTGATGTGGTTGTTTCTGGGTGTGATGCCTGGAAACACTTGCTACCAGTATGAGTATGGAGCTGCCACTGAAGGGCATGATGAGAGAGAAACACCCGCATGACATCACTGAACCAAAGAGTCAACCCGCTCTGAAGCATGTCCAAATGTAGACTTCCTATTTCTTTTTAAATTATTACTATACTTTAAGTTCTAGGGTACATGTGCACAACGTGCAGGTTTGTTACATATGTATACTTGTGCCATGTTGGTGTGTTGCACCCATCAACTCATCAGCACCCATCAACTCGTCATTTACATCAAGTATGACTCCCAATGATGTCCCTCCCCCTCCCCCCTCCCCATAATAGGCCCCGGTGTGTGATGTTCCCCTTCCCGAGTTCAAGTGATCTCATTGTTCAATTCCCACCTATGAGTGAGAACATGCGGTGTTTGGTTTTCTGTTCTTGCGATAGTTTGCTGAGAATGGTGGTTTCCAGCTGCATCCATGTCCCTACAAAGGACACAAACTCATCCTTTTTTATGGCTGCATAGTATTCCACGGTGTATAGGTGCCACATTTTCTTAATCCAGTCTGTCACTGATGGACATTTGGGTTGATTCCAAGTCTTTGCTATTGTGAAAAGTGCCACAATGAACATATGTGCGCATGTATCTTTATAGCAGCATGATTTATAATCCTTTGGGTATATACCCAGTAATGGGATGGCTGGGTCATACGGTATTTCTAGTTCTAGATCCTTAAGAAATCGCCACACTGTTTTCCACAATGGTAGACTTCCTATTGTTACAGTAGGTAGCTAGACAGGCATAAGTGGGGCAGGAGCGCGTTCCCCCCATATCCCACCAGGAAAGTCAGGTGACCATCAGGTGATTATCAGGTGGTTAACTGTCAACATAAAATAATAATTGGTCACAGCCAGCACCAGGGAAAGGCAGTCTCCCAACATATAGGAAACACCTGAGACTAGTGATCAGCAGCTTCCTGTTAAGATCTCAGGAGTTGGGCAAGTAACCTCAAGCATGCACATTAACAGGCAAAATGGCAGTTTAACTGGTATATTACCTTTCAGGGGCATTCCAACAGAAAAGAGATGCAAGATGCCAGACCCAGCATATAAAACCCTAAGTCCAAGGTCAAATAGTGCACTTGACCTCCAAGATGTTCACTTGGCCCTCTTCCAAGTGTACTTCATTTCCTGCTCTAAAACTTTGTAATAAACTCACTCCTCCTCTACTATTTGCATCGGTGTCTTCTTTTGCCTTGTGCCCCTCAAATTATTTCTTCTGAAGAGGCAAGAATTGAGGTTGCTGCAGAACCGTATGGATTCGCCACCAGTAACATATTTGGGCCAACAGGAATTGTTCTGGGGGCTGGTTAGTAAGCAGGAGAAAGGGGAAAGAAAACCACGTATGGGGGTTGAATACCTCTAGACAAAAAAGGTGAGGTGTAGAGATTTCTTACCACTACGGAACATATCTGAGCCACATGGCTACTGTAATACTATTATGTGAAGTAGTAAATTATCCCTTTTTTTTTTTTTTTTTTTTTTGAGAGAGTCTAGCTCTGTCGCCTAGGCTAGAGGGCAGTGACGCATCTCGGTTCACTGTAACTTCCGAACCCTGGGTTCAATTCTCCTGCCTTAGCCTCCCAAGTAGCTGGGAATAGAGGCATGCACCAGCATGCACAGCTAATTTAAATTTTTTGAGACAGAGTCTTGCTCTGTCGCCCAGGCTGGGGGGCAGTGGCGCGATCTTGGCTCACTGCAACCTCCACCTCCTGGGATCAAGAGATTCTCCTGCCTCAGCCTCCCAAATAGCTGGGACTACAGGTACCCGCCACCATGCCCAGCTAATTTTTGTATTTTTAGTAGAGACAGGGTTTCACTATGTTGGCCAGGTTGGTCTTGAACTCCTGACCTCAGATGATCCACCCACCTCGGTATCCCAAAGTACTGGGATTACCGGCGTGAGCCACCATGCCTGGCCTTTTTGTATTTTTAGTAGGGATGGGGTTTCACCATGTTGGCCAGGCTGGTTTTGAACTTTTGACCTCAAGTGACCCACCTGACTCAGCCTCCCGAAGTGCTGGTATTACAGGTGTGAGCCTCCGACCCTATTGTTTTTATTTTATTATCCCTGCCTAGAGTAAGCACTGAAATTTCCCTGTTTTTTAAACCAGCCTGAGTTGAGGCTCTCCCAATCAAAATAATCTTAGTTGATAATAGCAGTGATTAGAGGAGATGAAGAAAAAAATCTCATAGAACTCCAACAGAAGGAAAAACTGAGCCACAAAAGAGTGAAAATATAACAGTCATGAGAAATCTATAAATCTTCTGGTTAAAACTAAAATAATGCTGTTTATAAGGGATGGAACTAAAGTACTGAAAATTAAGAAATGAAAAAATATATTTCTGATAAAAACTAAACAAGTGAAAATGGGATAACACTATTACTATTAAGCAAATTAAAATGAATAACATTAACAAGGCCTGAGAGAGAGAACTAAGGATAAAGACTGTTTTGTCAAATTATATAATTGTGTGCCTTAAAGCATCTGACAGCATAGCTTCAACATACGAAAAGCAAAAAACTGGCAAAATAGAAATTCTGTACATCCATAATCAAGATAAAATATTTTAAAAACCTCCCTCAAAATCAAGCAGTTCACTTAAGAAATGATATAAACGATTTGAGTAAGTTTGAACATGTGCGTGTGTGTGCATGCGTGTGTGTGTGTGTGTGTGTGTGTGTGTGTGTAGATCAGGCAGGATTGGTCCAGAGAGAGGATCTCTAGAAGAGAAAAAAAGATCAGCAGGGTTTTTGGCTGCTTCTGAGTCTGGCATGACAAATTTAAACTTTGACAAATTCGTAATACATACAGTTTTCTCCACAGGACATTTGCTGAATTCTGTGGCTACAAATGAAAAAGTGAGACTGGTGGCCTCTAAAAAGAGTGAAATTTCCCATAATCTCAAATTACTTAGAAAACAAGATTCTACTAAGAGTCCTCCACCTCAAGACACTTGCCAGATTTTGAAGATGCAGGGAAACCCAAGGCTCAAGAGCCAATTAGATAAAAACCTCTAAATGGCAAAACTAAATTAGTCCTTCAGGGATAAGGAGCCAGAGACTCACAAGACTATAAATCAAAAGCCAAGGAGAACCATGCTCATAGAAAAGGGATAAACTAGGCCAGGCACGATGGCTCACAACTGCAATCCCAGCACTTTGGGAGGCCAAAGTGGGCGGATCACAAGGTCAGGAGATCAAGACCATCCTGGCTAACATGGTGAAACCACCTCTCTACTAAAAAATACAAAAAATTAGCCAGGCGTGGTGGCGGGTGCCTGTAGTCCCAGCTACTTAGGAAGCTGAGGCAGGAGAATGTCGTGAATCCGGGAGACGGAACTCACAGTGAGCCCAGATCACGCCACTGCACTCCAGCCTGGGCGACAGAGTGTGACTCCGTCTCAAAAAAAAAAAAAAAAAAAAAGAGATAAACTAGAGGTGAACTGAGTTTGACCAAGATTTCAACCTAGTCCGAACCCAATAACCCTGATGGGATTGAAGACACCCACCCCTCATGAGTAATATGTTGTTTAAAAAAAAAAGAAAAGCAATTAGAAGATAAAAAATTTCAGCTGGTAATATTACCAGGCGTTAAATAAGCATTCTAGAACTGAACAATGAAACATCTTAAAATAAGAAGTCATTGAATGGATTTTACCAACAAACTGGAAGATTATATAATTTCCAGTTATATATGAGATTAGAAAACAGGTCAAAAATCTCAAACTGAGCACAGAGAAAAAAAAAATAATGAGAAGACTAAAGTAGTGAATGAGATATATCCAAAAGATCTAAAGTTAGAATCTCTGAAAGGAGACAGAGAATGCGGTACATGGCAAACAGACTTGAAGATGGCCTCCGTGATTCCCACCTCCTTGTGTTCACACCTTTCTGTGACTTCAAACCACCCTGTTGGACTGCATCATTGTTGTGAGGGGTTGTCCTGTACTTTACGTTTAGCATCTACCCACTGGATTACAACAGCACTCTACAGTTTTAACAACCAAATGTCTCCTGATCTTGACAAATGTCCTCTGGAGGACAAAATCACCCAATTGAGAATCACTGATCTATACTGGAGGAAAAGAATCCCATCAGTGGTTGCTCCTGAAGCTGGAGGTAGGGCAGGGATTGACTAGGTTACAACACAAGGAAACAACTGGGGATAACAGAAATGATCTGTATCTAGGTTTTATCAGTTGTTATACAAACATATATACATAAGTAAATATAAATTATAGGTAGCTTATAGATATATAAAGATATTTTATAGATAAGTAAAATTACAAGTAGTTTATAGATATAAAAAATTGTCAAAATTCATGTAACTGTACACTGAAAATGCACTTACTGAGGGCTGGAGGGAGTGATGGTCTCCTATGATGTCAGGAACTGGAGGTTGTCTGGGGAGGGGACCTCTGGGACTTGAGTCCCATGACTCAAGACTCAAGCAGGATTTCAGGACACAGAAGTTCAGGACAGAGCCCAAGGTCCCAGGAAGTACCGAGGGGTCCTTTGGGGCCTGAATCTATCCGTGACTCTGGTGCCCAAAGAAAGAAAAGCTTCAATGATGCGTCCACCTGCACATGAGCAACTGTTTAAAGATAGAGGGTATGATCCAAGTGATGGGTGAGCCAGCTCTACTTTCTCTGTACATCACCCATTACTAAAAAGACCTTGAAATAAGCAAATATCAGTTGTGTACAGAAATATGGAGCCTTTAACACATATTTCTCAGAAAATAATTAACTGAGCAGTCAAAACATAAGCAAATATATAGCTATGTATTTATTAAACAGGAAAAGAGAAATTCACCCTCAATAACCAGAAAATATACATTCTTTTCAAGGACAAATGGAAGCATTCACTAAGTTAACCATGTACTAGGCCACAAAGATGCAACAATATACTCCAAAAGTTAACATCATGCAAATTATGTTCTCTGACAATAATCCAATATAGAAAGCAAGCAATGAGACAATTTTAAAAGAATATACCAGCAAACTAAATATCTAAGAAACCTTTTGATTAAAAGAAAATCATGAAAGCAGTTAAAAAACACAAAATTAAACAATGATGAAAAAACACTACCAGTCAAAACTTAAGAGAAAAGTCTAATAGAGCATTTAGGGAAAAAATTGTATCTTTAAATATCTTATTAGAGAATAAACATCAAAAGCAAATCAAGAATTTAAGATGTTGCTTATTTTAGACGAAACAAATTAACAACGAAGAAATGTTTAAGATGAAAGCAGAAATCAACGAAACATGTCAGAGATTTAACAAAACTAAAAGCTGATTCTGGGAGATTAATATAATAGGCAGAACTGGCAAAACTGACCAAAAGAAAAGCAGAGATGCAAAAAAATAAAATGGAAGAAATACAAAATTGAACAATATGCCACATTACGAGAATAGTAAAAATTAGAAAGTCAAATTAAGTACTAGCAAGGATGTGAGGAAATGGGTACTCAGTCCTGCTGGTAGGGGTATAAACTCATACAATCGTTCTGAAAAGACACTCGTAAGTACTTAGTGAAATTTACCAGAGAAATTCTTGCATACTTCTGTAAGTAAGTTAAATGTGGTGGATATACACTATAGAATTAAATGTACACAGAGCAATATGAACAAATCTTCAAAATACAGTAGTGAGTGAAAACTAACAGCATGGAACATTAGAGGTAGCACATCCTACATATCAAGTTGTCAAATACACAATCTCTGTACACCTTTATTTTTTGAGACAGTCTCACTGTGGCCCAGGCTAGAGTGCAGTGGCACAATCTTGGCTCACTGCAACCTGTCTTCTGGGTTCAAGCAATTCTCGTGCCTCAGCCACCAAAGCAGCTGGGATTATAGGCATGTGTGCCACCACACCCAGAAAATGTTTTAGTGGAGATGGGGTTTCACCATGTTGACCAGGCTGGTTTCAAACTCCGGGCCTCAAGTGATCTGTTCGCCTCAACCTTCCAAACTGTCATGAGCCACTGTGCCTGACCACACCCCCTTTACATTTTAAAAAATGTCTGAGGTCCTCAAGTAACTTTTATTTATGAGGATTATATTGATCGAAGAAATTGGAGCTGAAAGTTTCTGAATATACAAGCACACATTCTATTGCCCATCAGTGATGTCACGACATTATGTAGCTTCTGGAAAACTCCACTGTTCACTTGTGAAAATGAGGAAAAGGCAAATAGCATCATAGTGCCAGTATGAAAATTGTGATCTCACATATTCTCTGAAAAGGATCTTGAGGTTTCCAGACCACATCAAGATGGTGATCAAGAGATACATTAACTTCCTTTCTTTCTGCCTGTGATACTTGGTTAGCGTAAATTTAAATTCCATTATAATACAAACATTGTAGCAACACTGAGTTTCTTATAATAGGTACTATCCAAAGCTTTCTTTTTTTTACATGTATCATTTAATCCTCACAACCACCTGATGATTCATACTATTTACCTGTTTTACAGATAACGAAAATAATCGATTTTCAATTATGACTATGCCTCCAAACACTGGTTTGGATGGATCCTTCACTGGTATAGAGAATAACCTTCTTCCCTTAGATTAGACTCTGGTTGTAATAAAGGATGGTTTAATCATCCCCTGAAGCAATGCATGAAATAATCTGCAATGTATCTTCACATACTGTACCTTGATAGGCAAGAGACCCATAAAGGAAGCTGAGCATGGATTATCAGCTTCATCACAGATTCGAAGAAACTGACATTTACATATGTTGCCTTACCCAAGTTGGGACATCAGAGAGCAGCAACTAAAATCCAGGTCTTCTTCCTATTACATGCCATAAAGGGTCTTCCCTCCCCTCAAAATTTTCAGTCCAATGTCAGCTTTTAGGAAGATCCAATCACTCTTAACTAGAATTGTTCTCTTCACTTAAAATTTCTCAAGCCTAATTTCTTTTTGGGTCCTACAAGTCAGGAAAATACCTCAGAATTGGAACCACATGTTTACAGTGTAAGAAATGAGACAAGTGTGACTTGGGCAAAAAGAGGATACCTTTCCCCTTCAGAGAAATAATGCCTTTATCCAAGGACTGGAGATTAGTGTTTGAGGTGGAATAAAAGCACAGTAAAATGATTCTATGGTTTGAATTTTGGCTCTGTTTACTTTCTTTGGTAGTATACCTATTATCACTGAATTACTAATTATTAATTATTACTATTAATTACTAATAAAAGTAAAATGTAGTAGTGGTGGTGGTCTCTTTGACTTATTGAACATTAAGTGGCAGACATTACATGAAGTACTTTACGTACACTCTTTAATTTACCATGTCTTTGAGATGATTATGACTAAATTTAATAAATGTCCTTTTGTGCACTAACCCATATAAACCCCACATCCTTGAGGCAGGATTAACTATTACTGCCCGCACATGCAGAACAATTTATAATTGCTAGAGCCAGGCCTTAGCTACTATGCAGTATTATAAACTAAGAGTAGAAAAACATGAAGAAATCATTAAAGTCTCTTCAGTACAGCCAGAAAAGAACACTTCTAATTACTCAGAGAAATACATGTTGTGTCAGTCACTTTATCTTCTTTAGCGAGAGAATCTTCTAAGGTCTTCAGTGACATAATGTCACTGAAACTATTCCCTCACACTTAAATAATGTACATGAAGATAAAAGTTCTAGGCTGTAATTTTCTTCCTTCGACACATTGGAAATTTTACTTTTTATCTTACTATTAAAACGTCTGTTATCAGCCAGGTGCGGTGGCTCATGCCCTGTAATCACACCACTTTGGAAGGCCCTAGACGGGCAGATCACCTGAGGTGACGTTCGAGGCCAGCCTGGCCAACATGGCAAAACCCCGTCTCTACTAATTAAAATACAAAAATTCTGGGCATGGTAGTGGGCGCCCGTAATCCCAGCTACTCGGAGGCTGAGGCTGCAGAACTGCTTGAACCTGGGAGGCGGAGACTGCAGTGAGCCAAGATTGCGCCATTGCACTCCAGTATGGGCGAGAAGAGTGGAACTCCATCTGAAAACAAAACAAAACAAAAAATCTATTATCTGATCGATGTTCCTTTGTAGGTGACCTTTCTCTGAAAGATCTGGAAGATTGTCTTTGATGCTCTTATTTGCTCTATAATGCATACATGTGTGGGGAATTTCTTAAGTTTTCTGTTTAACAGTTAATAAACTATCCCAATGAGGTCTTTTTTTTTAAAGTAAGAAAAAAAGTCTCGCTCTGTCGCTAGACTGGAGTGCAGTGGCACGATCTTGGCCACGTGATCCACCTACCTCAGCCTCCCAAACTGCTGGGATTACAGGCGCCACCGGGCCCAGCCTCATTTATTTTTTTAATTCTAGGAAACAGTATTTTTTTAAATCCAGTGTATTCGCTTGGTTTTTCTAGCTTTATTACTGCTTTGTTTCCAACAGGCTATTATATAGTGGTGACAAAACAGACAAGATGCTCAATCTCACGGAAATTATGAGGCAGACAGATTAGCAACAGTGGGGGAGAGGGAGATCATACATTCTAGGTTAAATGTGAGCTAAGACCAAATTAGCAAGCAGCTATCAATGCACGTATCTGAGTGAGGAACACAGCTAAACGTCAATTCCAAACAACAATGAATTAATCAATGATGAATTTAATCTGAGTTGCAGACCTCTCTTCAGGTCTGCTCAGAACTCAATTTCCCAATCTCGTACCCCAAGAAAAGATTAAACCTGTCTCGTGCTGAGCAGTGTAATATTCCAGTACAGCTTCTCCTGTGCCCTAGTGCTAGTACGAAGAGACATCAATGAAAAATGCAGAAACACGTATGAGTACAACATGAACAGGACAAAGCAAAGCTTCTTGCCACCCCATGCTCCCAAATGTGCCTGTGTCTGATTCTCAGCACTAACTATTCACGTGAGACATCTCAACTTGATAAAATATTAAAATGGATGTTTTTCTCATACCATTCATGTACTCAGACAGAATAATTTTAGTGTTCAGTGGCACTCCCAAATCCTAACTCAAGTCTAGTAATAAATAGTAGAGACTTAAGAGAGGCAAGATATACATGTAACTGATCTGATCTCATCAGGGATTCTCTTACCAAGTATTTCATCTATAGTAAGAGAAATCGTCTTATTAACATTCCCTAAACTTCATTATTTAACACACCTATCATAGTTTTTGCTATGCAGAACTAATCCATTGTAATACGGATTACTAAAGTGATTCACCGTGGGATGGGGTTATTAACTAAGAGGGCAAACAGAAGCTTATGAAATGCTAATGTGGATGGTAAAGAGGTGGATATATGTTGGGCGCAGTGGCTCACGCCTGTGATCCCAGCACTTTGGGAGGCTGAGGTGGGTGGATCACCTGAGGTCGGGAGTTCGAGACCAGCCTGACCAACATGGAGAAACCTCGTCTCTAACTAAAAATACAAAATTCATCGGGCGTGGTGGCACATGCCAATAATCCCACCTACTCAGAAGACGGCAGGAAAATCGCTTGAATCTGTGAGGCGGAGGTTGCAGTGAGCCAAGATCACACCATTGCACTCCAGCCTGGGCAACAAGAGAGAAACTCCAGCTCAAAAAAAAAAAAAAAAGTTGGATACAGTATAAATTAAGCTAGCGCTGACAAGATTTTTGTATTGTACTAAAAGAAAACTGTGGGCTGGGTGTGGTAGCTTATGCAATTGGGAGGCCAAGGCAGGAAGATTGTTTGAGGCCAGAAATTGGAGACGCCTGGATAACAGTTTGTGCAAACAAAGCTTTTTAAAAAAAACAAAAACAAACAAAAAAAAACCTAAGCTCTACAAAAAAATTTAAAAATTAACCAGGTACTGGCACACATTTGCAGTCCCAGCTGCTCAGGAGGCTCAGTGGGAGGATCCCTCGAGCCCAGGAGTTGGAGACTGCAGTGAATTACAATCACACTACTGCCTGGATGACAGCGAGAAGTCGTCTCACAAAAAAAGAAAAAGAAAAAAAAACACTAAAAAACTGCCATATTTGTGTTATGACTATACTATTTTACAAATAACATTTCTTTTTAAACTGAAAACAGAAAGAGACCTTTCTTTGACCACTTTAATTGTATGAGTTGTGGTAGAGTATTTAGCATGAAGAGAACCAATCATATATTATTTTTTAAATGTCCTAAAATACCTTAGAGAAGAGCAATAGTTCACATGCTACTCTTTTAGGGTGCTGTAAGAAAGACAGTAAAGGATATAGAGGAATTTAAAGTGCTAAGACTCAAGAAGACATAAAAAATCCAGTGACATGCTTGCAGGGCCAATCTATAGATTCATTAGCCTAAGGATACCTAGGATTTCTAAAAAGAACAGGAAAAATTATGAACAAGTTAATTCCGTCTTTAGACCTCGTTTATCCTCAAACTGGAACCTGTGGACATAAGCTCAGGAATAAGTTTTAAGAATATATTTCAACCAAATGTAAATAAATTTATAAACATATTCTAGACTAATTTAAACAGAAATTCAGAACAAAATAATTCTTTGAAATAAAGACTACAGAACTTAAAACTATCAGAAGCACTTAATGTTCTTAATGTTAAAATTAGGGCTTTGTAGGCTTCTTATAACATCTTACCTCAGGCCACACACAGTGGCTCATGCCTATAATCACAGCACTATGGGAGGCCGAGTTGGGCGGATCAGCTGAGATCAGGAGTTCGGGACCAGCCAGGCCAAGATGGCAAAACCCTGTCTCTACTAAAAATACAAAAATCAGTCAGGTGTGGTGGCATGCACCTGTAATCCCAACTACCCAGGAGGCTGAGGCAGGAGAATCGCTGGACCCCGCTGGGAGGCAGAGGCTGCAGTGAGCCGAGATCGCGCCAATACACTCTAGCCTGGGCGACAGAGCAAGCCTCCATCTCAAAAAAACAAAAACACAAAAACTTACCTCAAATTGCTAAGACTAAAAAAATCATATACAATTGCTAAGACATTGATGAAAGATTTCATCATACGTTTGCTTGGAAATGTTCAAGTACCACCTTCACCATACCTCTTAACACCTTCAAAATATGGAATAGTGACTCATTAAAGAAATAAAGCTAAAAAGTATTTTTTATACTTTGATCAGGTTCTGAAAGACAAGGCCTGGTTTAAGAATAATTTTTCATGTAAGACAAGAGAGGGAGTATTTGTTTCTATATCATGAAATGAGTCTATCTATTCCTTCCCCTCTGTCCCTTACTAAAATCTGGAAACTAAAATGACTATAAAAAATGAAACAGGTGTTAAACACCCCCAGACAATAAAATAGAAGCAAAGGCAAAGTAAGATTTTGGGAAGTGAAAAATAAATGTATCAGTGTTAATTGACTCAATAGACGAGAAATGAAAGTCTCAGTGTTAGATAGAGGTTTTCACTAAAAAACACTGGCCCCATACCTCCCTGTGAAGTGATTACCACTCCCCCTCACAATGGAAGAAATGTCATTATTAACTCCCTGAAAAGGGTGAATCAGAGGATGTCTGGAATAGGGGAATCCAGATATAAACAGGGTACAGTATTTTACTGAAAACTGAGGAGGTCTACATTTTGAATAGTGAACTCTCTAATATACCGTCCCTCCTCCTCACCCCAAAAGAAAACTGGCAAAGTACATATACTCACACAGGACAAGTGATTACAGAATTTCTCTCAGATATAGATGTACATATTCTCTCTCATATACATATACTGACAATTCAGTGACCCTCAAATAAATGGTCTAGTGAATTCACACTGGAGTAAAATCCACCTGTTGAGAACCCTCATGCATGGAGCTTAGAGAGATTTCTTCTAGCTCTTAAATTTGAGGAACAGTAAATGATCCCAAGGCATTTGAAGAAGCATCAAAATAAAAGACTAAAAAAAGGGAAGAATCATTTAATGAAACAGACTATGCAGACGGGGGAAAGAAAGTTTGCTACAAGTTCTAGGCAGAAGCGCTGGTGGTGGTGGCTCATACGTATAATACCAATGCTTTGGGAAGCAAACAGAAGGATCCTCTTGAGGACAGGAATTCAAAAACAGCCTGGGCAACATAGCAAGACCCTATCTCTACAAATTTTTTTTCATTATCTGGGCATAGTGGCACATGCCTGTAGCCCCAGATATTCTGAAAGCTGAGGTGGGAAGATGGCTTGAGCCCAGAAATTCAAGAATGTAGTGAGCTATGATTGCACCACTGCTCTCCAACCTGGACAACAGCAAGACCATGTCTCATAAAAAAAAAAAAGAAAGAAAAAAAAGTTACAGGCAGAGAAGGGATCACACATTCAAAAGACAAAAGCCTCCAAGAAGTCATTCTAAAAAATTCCCATGAATTAAAAGACAGATTTTCAGCCTGAGCTTTTTCAAGAGTAAAACAAAACAAAAATAAGATACACAACATAAAGATGGGCATGGTGTCACATGTCTGTAGTCCACATTACTCTAGTGACTGAGAAGGAGATAACTTGACACCAGGAATTCAAATCAAGTCTGTGCAATATAGCAGAAGTCTCTTTGAAAAAAAGAAAAAAAAAAAGACCCATATCAAGGACACATATTATTAATTTAGAATACAAAAGACAAACATTAGAAGCTCACATTAACAAAAGGCAGATTCTCCCAACATTCAACAGACTGGAAATCAAAGTGGCATTAGGGGGCATTCGGGGGCCAGGTGCAGGAGCTCACACCTGTAATCCCAGCCCTTTAGGAGGCCAAGCGGCGGGGAATTTCTTGAGCCCAGGAGTTCAGGACCAGCCTGGGCAAAATGGCAAGACCCTGTCTCCACAGAAAAATTAAAAACTTAGCAGGGAATTTGGTGCATGGCTGTGGTCCAAACTAAACTGGTGGCTGAGGCTGGACGATCACTTGAGCCTGAGAGGTCAAGGCTGCAGTGAGCTGTATTTAGGCCTGGGTGACAGAATGAGACCCTGTCTCCAAAAAAAAAAAAAAAAAGAGTATCATTAATTTTCTCTCCCACAACACTGGAAGTTCTGAGACAACACAGTAACTTTCAAAATTCTGAGAAGACAATAATTCCTAATCTAAAATCTCAAACCAAAACTACTCTCCATTAAATGTAGGAATTCAACAAAAATACATCCAGATTTTCTCTGAGTTCTCAAAATATTCATTTCTCTTGAATCCTTTTCTCAGGAAAACACAAGAAATACAATCCATCAAAATGAAGGAGTAAACCAAGGAGGAAAAAAAGTGAGATCCAGCCAGGAGCGGTGGTTCACACCTGTAATATCAGCACTTTGGGAGGCCGAGGATGGTGGATCACCTGAGGTCAGGAGTTCGAGACCAGCCTGGCCAACATGGTGAAACCGTCTCTACTAAAAATACAAAAATTAGCTGGGCATGGTGGCAGGCACTTGCAATTCCAGCTACTCAGGAGGCTGAGGCAGGAGAATAGCCTAAACCCGGGAGGCAGAGGTTGCAGTGAGCCGAGATCGAGCCACTGCACTCCAGCCTGGGCAGCAAGAGTGCACCTCCATCTTAAAGGAAAAAAAAAGAAAACAAAAGTGAGACGCAGCAAACAGTAGTTCCAAAACATGAAACAGCCAACAGGAATACCCAACAGGATGGTAAACGAAGGTTGCAGATGGAATCAGTTCTACAGTCCAAACTAGAAGAATGTTCCAGGGAGTAGAGATGATGGGATATATTTGGAGGGGGAGGTTTATTACTGAATCACGAGATCTGTTTTAATATAATAAGAGGTTTATACTTCCAGAGAAATTAGATATAAATTACTGATAGGTTAAAAAAAAAGTAAGTATTAACTTCAAGGAGGAAAAAAAAAGCTGCACAAGAATGAAAAAACCATAGCATATTCCATGGCTTATCTAAAGCTTTAATACTTACAGAGCCATAATAAAACTGAGTCAATCAAAAATTATTATATAACTACACTAAAAAGATGTAAGGGATCATTATTTCATGTTGAAGTGGTGAGAGATGGTAGGAATGCAGGCTTTTCAAGAAGGTATTTCTAAGAACTTTTAAGCATTTGCTCTTAAATATGAGGAACAGTAAATGATCCCAAGGCATCTAAAGAAGACACATCAAAACAAAACACCAAACTAAGGGAAGAATCAAATGAAACAGACTATGCAGGGTACGGGAGGTGGGGGCGGGGGGGGGGCACGGACAGGATGATATTTATAGAAAGTAGGCTGGGCGCAATGGCTCACGCCTGTAATCCCTGCACTTAGTCTGAGGCAGATGGATCACTTGAGGTGAGGAGTTCGAGACCAGCCTGGCCAACATGGTGAAACGTTTCTACTAAAAATAAGAAAATTAGCCAGGCGTGGTGGCGCACACCTCTAGTCCCGGTTACTCGGGAGGCCGAGGCATGAGAATCACTTGAATCCGGGAGCCAGATGTTGCAGTGAGCCAAGATCACGCCACTGTATTCCAGCCCAGGTGACGAACTGAGATTCTATTAAAAAAAAAAAAAAAAAATGCCAGATGCAAAAAAAAATGCCAGATGCGGTGGCTCATGCCTATAATCCTAGCACTTTGGGAGGCCAAGGTGGGCAGATCACAAGGTCAGGAGTTTGAGACCAGCCTGCCAACACGGTGAAACCTAGTCTCTACTAAAAATATAAAAATTAGCCAGGCATGGTGGCATGCGCCTATAACCCCAACTACTCAGGAGGCTGAGGCAGGATAATCGCTTGAACCCAGGACACAGAGGTTGCAGTGAGCCGAGACTGCACCACTGCACTCCAGCCTGGGCAACAGAGCGAGACTCAAAAAAAGGAAAAAAAGAAAAAGAAAAAGTATAGACGAGATTTCCTTTAGAATCAGATGTGAAATGTGAAATGTGAGGGAAGAAAGAGAAGACAAGATTTTTGGTTTAAACAACTGGAAGAATAAAGTTGTCATTTATTGAACTAAGGAAAATGCAAAAGAAGTAAATTCGGATTAAACAAGATGAAAAGTACAGATATAGTTATCAAGCACCTAGTAAACAGTTGGATATGTGAATCTGGAATTCAGGAGAAAGGTTCTGGTTGGAGATACAAATTTGAGTCATCAGCACAGCTCCTATTAAAGAAATGAAGACCATCAAGGGAATCCCAAACTAGGCTTAGGATATTCCAATATTTAGAGGACAGAAAAGGAAACAGCAAAGGAAACTGAGAAAAGAGTCAGAGAAATAGGAAGAAAAAGCAGGCAAATATGTTTGCTAGGAGCCAAATAAAGTAAGTGTTTTAATGGAGAAGAGTCAACAACTGTATGAAATGCTGCTAATAGAACAAGTAAAATGAATTCACTGACGTCACGAGACCTTAAAAAAAAAAACGGCTCCAATGGAAATGAATATCTGATTGGAATTGGTTCAGAAAAAAAACAGAACAAACTAAAAACAATGAATACAGGCAAGGAGTTTTGCGATAATAGAATTCTTTTTCAAGGAGTTTCGGTATGAAAGAAATGAGACATTGCAATTGGCTCAAGCTAGGACAAACAATATATCCATAGTATATAATAAAGGACAGATGGGCATAGATGCTAGGTTTACAGATGCAATGGTGACAACTTTTAAAGATTCTTTTCTGATTGTGTCTATTTTCTCAGGGCAATAGGGAGCAAAGTGAGAGGGAGAAGATATGAGACATGCAATGACAGAGTAAAACTATGAAATCAGTCATTTAGGACAATGTAACAGAAAAGACTGGGTCGCTAAGGACAAGATCACGAGTTTCAAGCAAGCCTAGGTCAGCATGCTTATGTGACGGGTTAACATTTTCACTTACAAAACAAATAAACCCGCTCTATAGTCTTTTATTTAACCAAATGTTCTACCTGAAGTTTTTCTTCACCACCAAAGAACTTATTCATATAACCAAAACTTTCCACCTGTAACCCAAAACTACTGAAATAAAACTTTTAAAGAAAAAAGACCTGTACAAACAGGACACAGGAAAAAAACAATTTAAGTTTTTCTTAAGTGACAGTTTCATTATCCCAAACAGATCATCTGATCTACATTTGAATATGGATGGCAACAGCAATACTTTTCCATGACATAAACACCAGCACAGAAATGTATGGCTCATGGAGTATGTCCCCTCTCCAGGGTACATTCAGGATTTCTCTTCCTCACTGCCTGATATCCTTTCACACAGGGTCTAAATTGTACCCCTTTTGGCCTTTATGCTGTTCTATTACGGATTTTGCATTACTTACATCCTCCTAAGGCCTGTTCTCTTCTATTTGGTTCTAGTTAACCACTATAAATTTTCAGGATCTGTCTTGTTTTGCACGATATACTACCATTTCCAATTTCTAGTCATTTGTCAACGCCCTAAAGTTTCATTCAGAAACTTCTCTTGTGCTAACAGAACGTCCACTTGAAATCTTTTATATGACACACTCCTATAGTACTAGTGAATGAAACCAAGAAAGCAAAATAATCAAATCCTACCGACAGTCAAGTCTTTTGCTATTATTGCACCTAAGCTATTCCTGAAAAAATAATTTAATGAGATCATCTTATAAGGAACATTTATTTGGTAAACTATCTCACAGAAATAGACTCTAAAATCAAACAATGTCTTAAACAATAGAGAGCATAATCCCAATCTCTCCCCATGAAAAGCCTACTTCATAAATGAAGTACCCATAAACTGCATTACTAGAAGAAAGGAGGGAAAAAGACATTTACTAAACTTCCACAGGAAGACTGTATAAATCTGGAAGTAGTTAAGTACACATCGGCCTGTATCCAAGAATACTACTCAGTCTCAAAAATTAACTGAAAATCTAAACTTAATATGGGTACTTCTTTGTTCTTGGTAAGGCTCAGAAAATTACCATCTATTTAAGTACGCATAGTACTAGTTACATGTCAACTGATATAATAAAAAAGGTGAAGTGGACAATCAGTATTTCAAACCCAATACAGGGAAATCACTAGATGTAAACATAAAATCTATTTTTGAGCTCCAGTTTAAAACAAACATTCAGGACTGGAATCTTCAGAATTTTCTAGTATCTTGAATATCCCCATCTTCTCTTTAATTGGTCCTGAAGCATTCATTTGATCTAAGGGAAAAATATTAAAACAGGTACATTTTAGAAGTATAAGAAGAAGAAATAGTAAAAGAAACATCCAATATAATGTTATCAGAAGTGAGTCATCTATCCAAAATTACAAAACTCACAGTAATATAGGGTACTATCTTCCTTAATCACCAAGATTTAATAGCAGTGAAAGCAAAAAGGTACCCTATTCTTAATACAACAACTAGAATCAGCCTCTTGGGAGCATACAATCTAAAGCATCAGTTTGCTAGTCAAAATCTCTTTTGCTGAATTTAAGGTAAGATAAACAAGTTAAAGAGCAATAAACAACATCAATTTGAATCATGCTTTCAGAAATGTTTTAAAAAGAGGCCCATTTATGGTTCATTTAAAAGCTGAAAACACAGTATGAAAAGCTTACCTTGAGAAACATTTTGAATCAATGACAATATGAAGTCTCCTAAGTTTTTATCAACATGACAGCTGTGAAATGAAATCTCTGATTTTAATTTGTATTACTGATTTCTAATCATCCTTGTATGTTCATTAGACATTTCTTTCTCTCTTGGTAACAGCCTGCTCTTATATTATCCATTTTTATTATCAACTTGTATTTACTTGCATATCCTAAACACTTCTTGTTATATGTTGCAAATATTATTTGTGGCTTCTCTCTTATCTCTTTATGGTGGCATCTGTTTTATAGTAGTCCTTCCTATTAATGTAATTAAAATCTATGAAACCTATCATATAATTTGTGATTTCTGTATTATAAAGAATTATTTTCTAATTCTAAAATCATAAATATATTTTCCTATATTTTTGGTTAAATTCTACCTTTAATATTTAGGTTTTGAACACATGGATTGCTCAATCTGAAGTCTGTAAGTGTATTGTGAGGTGAGGAGAATCTAAGTTAATTTTTCCCCTATTAATTACTATTTCCCCAGATCATCTATTGATTAATTGGAATTTCCTATCAGTGGTATGAAATTCCATTTGACATTTACCAGCTTTTCACGAAAGTTGCCCTTCTAGATTCACCATATTGTACTTCTAGCCAATGTATCACACCATGTGCTAATTCTACCATCTGATTATTATGACTATTTAATTTTTAATAAGACTTTATACCCGGTATAGAATACCTTGTTTTTCAAAACTGTCTTGGTTCTGGCCCTTTACTACTCTTTCATATAAATTTTAACAGTCTGTCTTACAAAAAGTCATTCTGGGATTTTTTTTTTTTTTTTTTTTTTTTTTTTAAGAGACAGAGTCTCACTCTGTCACCCAGGCTGGAGTGCAGTGGCACAATCTCCGTTCACTGCAACCTCCACCTCCCACGTTCTAGCAATTCTCCTGCCTCAGCCTTCCGAGTAGCTGGGATTACAGGCACATGCCTCCATGCCCGGCTAATTTTTTCTATTTTAGTAGAGACAGGGCTTCACCGTGTTGCCCAGGCTGGTCTCGAACTCCTGAGCTCAGGCGATCCACCTGCCTCAGCCTCCCAAAGTGCTAGGATTATAGGCGTGAGCCACCGCACCCGGTCGTCATTCTAGGATTTTAATTAGAAGAAAAATTCAAGAATATAAGTTAGTTTTGGGGAACACTGACTTATACTTTGTAGTAACCATTCATATCCACAAATACAGCTAAATCTGTATGTTTACTCAGTCTTTCTATTAATGTCTTTCAATGTTGCATAATTCTGTCCTTATATAAACGTGTTAAAAACTGTTAAACTTTAATTGTAGGCATGGTAGTTTTGTAGCTGTTGTAAAAACCCTCATTATTGAACAATTACTGCTGTTACACATATTATTAATAAGCAATCTTCTTAAATTCTGTTTTAAAAAATTCTGGATTCCCTTGGACTTCCAATGAAGATAATCAAACCAGAAAACTTGCAAATAAAAGCAATTTCGATAATGCCAGCACTTTAGGAGGCCGAGGGAGACAGATCACTTGAGCCCAGGAGTGTGAGACCATCTTGAGCAACATGGCAAAATACACAAAACAGAATTAGCAGGGTGTAGTAATCACACCTGCAGTACCATTAACTCCGAAGGCTGAGGTATAGGGATTGACTGCCCCCAGCAGGTTAAAGTTGCAGTAAGCCATGATCACACCACTGAACTCCAGCCTCCGTGGTAGAACGAGACCTTGTCTCAAACCAAAAAAATTATGAAGATGACAAGTTGGGTTTTGGTATCTAATTAGGTGATCATCTAGTTCTCCATTATTTAATTAATATGGATTGTATTAATATTATCAGATGTTAAACAGCCCTTACATACCTCATATAATGTTGTTTTTTAATATATTTAAGATTTGACCATAATGTTGTATTTCTCATATTTCTCCCTAAACCATTTCAAAGTTAAAATTCAAATAAACATGCAAATAATCCAGAATATCTAAAACAATCTTGAAAAAGAACAAAACCAGAGAAAGTACACTTCCCATAAAGCTACCTTAATTAAATCAGTGCAATACTGGCATAGGAATACCACAGAGATCAATGGAACAGAATTGAGAATACAGAAGTAAAACCTTGTATTTATGATCAAATGATTTTCATCAAGGATGACAAGGCAATCCAACAAAAAAAGGAACAACTTCTAACAAATGGATATTAACATGCAAAAAGATGAAAATTCACTGAAAATAGATCATAGACCTAAATGTAAGAGCAAAAACTATAAAACTGTTAAAAGAAAATATCAACACCTTGAATTAAGAAAAGAGTAATTAGACACGACACAAAATTTATGAGTGACAGAAAAAATTCGTTAAAACTGGAATTCATCAAAATATAAAAATTTTGCTCTTCAGAAGATACCAAAGCAAGAAAGTGAAGAGAAAGGCCACAGAGAATAAGAAACTGTTTTGTTTTCAAAATAATCCATGGTCATCACTGTAGGTGTCAGATCATAAGGTGGTATTCTAAAAACTGATGAAAAAAAGAAGCAATATATCCTGCCTCTCTTCTATCTCAGGAAAACTGTAAGGGAAAGTTCTTAAATAACCCAGCTAATAAAAGAATAACAGAACAAGAAAATCATCACTTTGTAATGATTTAGTTAATAATGGTTCTAATCAACCATTTTTAAAGGATACTAAAAATCATGTTAGGCTAGGCGCAGTGGCTCACGCCTGTAATCCCAGTGCTTTGGGAGGTTGAGGTGGGCAGATCACCTGAGGTCAGGAGTTCAAGACCAGCCTGGTCAACATGGCGAAAACCTGTCTCTACTAAAAATACAAAACTTAGCCAGGCGTGCTGGTAGGCGACTGTAATACTAGCTACTGGGGAGGCTGAGGCAGGAGAATTGCTAGAACCCAGGAGGCTGAGGTTGCAGTGAGCTGAGATTGTGTCAGTGCACTCCAGCCTGGGCAACAGAGTGAGACTCCGTCTCCAAAAATAAACTGAACTGAACTGAACTAACCTAAACTAAACTAAACCATCATATTAAATAAAGGATGAAGGCTGACAAGACATTTTGTAATATTATCTTGATTAATCTTAGCTCACTGGAAATAAGAAACCCAGACATGATGTGCCTCCTGGTATGATGAAAAATACGAAAACAAAGCACTGGTATTCTTAACTAAGACAGGAACTTGAATATATTTACAAAAGTGTTATTTACCAGTTTACAGAAAATATCTGAATTACGGAAAAAGTTAAAGACAATGACATTTATGGGCAAAATGTCATTATGTCTGAGATTTGATTTTAATACTCTGAGAAGAAAAATGACAATAAAACAAGATTAGATATGTGTGGCTGAATGAATTATAAAAGGGGTTCATTATATTATGCTAATTATCTATATGTTTCGAAGCTTCCATTAAGAAAAAGCATGATACTTACCAATAAGATCACTTCGATCTAACAACAACTCTAGATCTTTATCACTAATGACCTTCTCTCTTGATCCTTTTATTTCCCTATAGAAAACAAAATATTCAAGTATATGTGAATAATTCAAAGCTACAAATTAAATCTTTCTAAAATTAAAAACTCACCTTTCATAATCTCTAGATTTTAATAATTCCATTAATTCCTTAGGATCTAAGAAATTCTTAGACAGATTTAATCCAGACTGACCACCTTTGAAATGATCTAAAAAAAATGAGAAATTAAAAACATTAAAATTCCTTTTAAAACTACAACACAACATATTACAAACCAATCACAATGGCTTGCATTAAGAAGGATGGCAAAAAACAAGTGTTGATAAAGAAAAAAAGCAAATAAAACTCTCAGGCTTTGCTGGTAGGAGTGGAAAATGGTATGTCCACTTTGGAAAAGGTTGGTAGTTTCTAGTAGTTAAACACACACCCTCCCTAAGATGAAGGACCAAAAAATGCATATGTCCACAAAGACTTGTACAGGACCAGCTTATTCATAATAACCAGAATCTAGAAATAATTTAAATGTCGACCAACAAGGGAATGGAAAAAACTAACTATTCACCACTTTAAAAAAAAATTCTACTAAAAACAACACAGATGACTCTGAAAAAATATATTCAACGAAACAGCTAAACAAAGAAAAGACTCAACAATGTGAAAAAAATCAGAATACTGGTTGCTTCCTAGTGATGTTAAGCGGAGCATAGGAATTACAGGAAAGGGTGAACAAAGAAAATTTCTTGGATGATGAAAATGCTACCCTGATCTGGATGATAGTTACGTATGAGTACATACATCTGGTCTAACTTCATTAACCTGTACATTTAGTATCTGTGCATTTTGCTTTATATATGTAATAACTGAAAAATGTCAGCATTAAAAAAATTCCTTCAAAATTTTCTACAAAATTAATCTACTAAAAAACTGACAATAAGGCTGAGCACAGTGGCTCACATCTATAACCCCAACACTTGGAGAGGCTGAGGCAGGATGATCACTTGAGTCCAGGTGTTCAAGAACAACCTGGGTAAAAAAGTTAAACAGTGTCTTAAACAGACCTCGTGATCCACCCACCTCGGCATCCCAAAGTGCTGGGATTATAGGTGTGAGACACAGCACCCAGCCCAGGCTGTAACATTTCATAAAGAAAATAAAAACAATTACAAAAATCCACAACACATAATGTACAATTTAAACAATAAAGCACTACGTAAGTGTTATTTACTTTTATGGATGATCAGCTTTTCCAGTTTCCTTTTAGCAGCTGCTCTTTCCACAATTTTCTGATCAACAGTATTTGCTGTAACCAGGCGATAAACAACAACTGGCTTTGTCTGACCAATTCTATGGCATCTATCCTGGGCCTGAAGATCCGACTGGGGGTTCTTAAAGTTAAAAAGAAAAATAACATTTAACGGTATTAGCTTAAAATTAACGTAAACTCATGTGGATAAACTCAACATGAATAATGTAGTCACGAACTTCTAAATAGTGGTGTCTTAATTTAAACTTCCAGAGTGGCTTCATAGATAAAATTATCATTCCACGGATCCTTGGCAATATTAACAAAAAAGTTTAAATACCCCAAAGAAAACATTTCAGGCTGGGCACAATGACTCACTTCTGTAATCTCAGCATTTTGGGAGGCCAAGGCAGGAGAATCATGTGAGGATAAAAGCTCAAGACCAGCCTGGGCAAAACACTGAGGCGTGGTCTCACTAATTTTTACATTTTTTGTGGGCATGGTGACACATACTCATAAACCCAGCTACTCAAGAGGATGATGTGGGAGAATCACTTGAACCCAAAAGGTCAAGGCTACTGAGCCGTGATGGTGTCACTGCACTGAAGCCTGGGTGATAAAGTGAGATCCTGTCTCTAAAAACAAAAGTAAAAAAAAAAATTCAATTTTAACATGCAGAAAACTTTATGAAGAAATAACTCTTAGCTGAAAATGGGTATCTTTTCAAAATAGATAAGTAAATTTGTAACATGTACAATTAAAAATTAAAAATTCAGAATGGCTGGGCGTGGTGGCTCATGCTGGTAATGCTGGTAATCCCAGCACTTTGGGAGGCTGAGGAGGGTGGATCACCTGACGTCAGTTCGGGACCAGCCTGGCCAACACGGTGAAACCCCATCTCTAATACAAAAATTAGCTGGGCATGGTGGCGGGAACCTGTTATCCCAACTACTTGGGAGGCTGAGGCAGGAGAATCACTTGAACCCAGGAGGCGCAGGCAGTGAGCTGAGTCTGCGCCATTGCACTCCAGCCTGGACAAGAAGAACGAAATTCCATCTCAAAAAACTTTTAAAATTCAGAATGCAGGCTGGGCGTGATGACTCAAGCCTATAATGCCAGCACTTTGGGAGGCCGAGGTGGGCGGATCACCTGAGATAAGGACTCGAGACAAGTCTGGCCAACATGGCAAAACTCTGTCTCTACTAAAAACACAGAAAGTAGCCAGGCATGGGGGTGCACACCTGTAGTCCCAGCTACTTGGGAGGCTGAGGAAAGAGAATCACTTAAACCCGGGAGGTGAAGGTCGCAGTGAGCCGAGATCAT
This sequence comes from Macaca mulatta, assembly GCF_049350105.2. Lineage (NCBI taxonomy): Eukaryota > Metazoa > Chordata > Mammalia > Primates > Cercopithecidae > Macaca > Macaca mulatta. The sequence continues at coordinate 106,550,828 of NC_133414.1, read as the reverse complement.
GCCACTGTACTCCAGCCTGGGCGACAGACTGAGACTCCATTTCAAAAAAAAAAAAAAAAATCTAAATGGAAATATAATCAGCATATTCCTTTCTGTACATCCAACTTACCCAATCACTATCATAAATGATAACTGTATCTGCTGCAGTCAGATTAATGCCCAGGCCACCAGCTCGTGTACTCACTAAGAAGATAAATACCTCTGGATCCATGTTGAAGCTGTGCATCTAAAAGCAAAAAGGATGTAAATACAACAGATTAAAAGAAATCTACCAACAAGACTGAAGGAGAAAAATGTTTTGTTACAACTATTAAAGAGTTAAAGGAGGCCAAACAAATCATTCAGATCTATAAAACAATTATGTTAACAAAATCTGTGCTGTTACCTTTTATCATCCAAGCACCTATATTAAAGAGACCTTAATTTTGTTAAAAACCATGTATCACAACAATGTTTAAATAAGAAAAGCTAGTATCAAAAAATGACGAAAAAATTGTAGTTGTTGTCTTTACACATGGGGTGACTAGGAGGGTGAACTGACTAGAAGGGGGCACAGGAAACTTTCTGGGCTCATGGTAACATCTATATCTTAATAGGGATTAGGTATAAATTTACATACGCCATTTGTCAGAAAGATTCAGCAAATGTATACATTATTTGCTTCAGTGTATGTAAATTTTACCCCAAAAGATAAAATATGCTGAAGTTATTACAGAAAAGGGTAGTATCATCTATAATTTATTTTAAAATGCACCAAAAAAAACAGGATTAAATGTTGAATGGATACAGCAACGCTGCTATTACAGGAAACGTGTTTTTAAAAAGGTATAGTCAAATGTTAGCAGCAGATTGTAGGCGGATTTACAGTTGCTTTTTTTCTTTTCAACTTTGCCATACAGTTGATATTTTCACAAGAGAAAGTTAAGAACAGGGCAAAAAGACAAAAAATTTCCTACTATCCCAATATTCTTACAGTGATGGTTAAGTAGGATATTATTAAGATTGTGCCAGAAGATATATATACTTGAATCAAAAATTAAGACTTCTTAGTACTAAATCAAAATGTTTGTTTTTGATAAAACCACAGGGTTTCTGGTCATTTGTATCTTTTTATCAATTTGTGGGTCTATTCAGAATATTACTTCAGAAATCAAGATAGGAATTATAAAAGAATCGTTTGGGATGTATGACATAAGTAGTCTTACGTTTTTTTCTCTCTCTGAGTAAGACATGGACCCATCAAGCCTGCTGAAGTTGAAATCTCTGAGATGGCAGTAATCCATCAAAATGTCCAACATGCTTGTCATTTGTGAAAAAAGCAGCACCTGAAATAAAACATCTTAATATTTATAACAATTAATAAAAAAATAATTGAACAATCCAAAATTCCAATCAAAAGTATCACCTTGTGACCTCTTTTTTTTAGTTCTGGTAGCATTCGATCCAAAATTAAGAATTTCCCAGAATTTGTTACCAATTCTTCATCGATCTTAAAAATGGGCAAAGAGAGAAAAAATTGAGAGAAAAATGTCATTTGCTTTGTTAAAACAAAAGCCATTTGGAAAGTTCAATTTTCAATGCCAAGTCACTTAAAAAACTTAAAAACTGACCTGTTATTCAATCTTTGTAAATCAGAAGATAGTTATTACTCAAAGATGTACTCTAGAACGTAAAACCAGCAACTTCACAAAAACAAAATAAAATACAAATATAACTTTGATCTAACCTCAACACTCCTCCCTCCAAGACGTTGTGAAAGAGAACAATTATGTCAAACTTAATGGGTACATACTCAGGCTTATTCTTTATAATTGAATTATTTCCAACTAAATGTATAGGTAAACTACTGCTAGAATTCTTACCAGAAATTAGAGAAAATACAGGAGCTGATAAGTAATCCAAATACTGTGGATAAACACTCTTTCACCTTCTGGTGAAATGACTTCATGAGAGAGCTACTTCCATCTGAGTGGGAAAGTTTTGTCTTCTTTCTTACTCTAATAAAGATGTAAAGCAGTGCACCTCTCAAATGGGGACAATTTTGCCCTCCACCGATCTCCAGGGTATATTTGGTGGTGGCAGCAAACTTTTTAGTTGTCATAACTGAGGAAAGTGAATACTATTGGCATCTAACGGGTAGAAGACAGGGATGCTGCTAAATGTCCTAAGTGCACGGAACATTACCTCCTAAGAAAGAATTATCTGGCCCAAAATGTCAATATTGCCAGAAGTGGAAAAGTCTATTGTAAACTACTTCAAAACAAGGGTTATTGAGGGTTACTAAGAATTGATTTCTATTAATATTATGCTATCTTTCTATCAACTACCGAAGAAAGCAACTTCATTTATTTAATGTGAAAACCTCCAAATAAAAATTAGTTTTATTCTATGGCTATCTGTTGATCTTTAAGTAATGAGCAACAAGGCTGATTTTGATAAGCCACATAATAATAATAAAAGAAACAGTGAAAAGATTACAACTCTCTCTAAAATATAGCAAGTAAATATGCAGAGTACAAATCAATTACTAAATTTAGAATTATTAGCTGTTCACATAAAACATGTAAATAAAAATATTAGTTGCATAGAGGCCAGGCATGGTGGTTCTTGCCTGTAATCCTAGCACTCTGGGAGGCTGAGGCAGGACTGCCTGAGAAATCAGGAGTTTGAGACCAGACTGAGAAACACAGCAAGACCCTGTCTCTATAAAAAATAAAAAAATAAAAAAAACTAATTGCTCATAGAAAGTGACCATTTCTCTAACCCTGAAAAGGTTCTCTGAAATTTCGGAGAGAAGATTGTCTTAGCTTACTGAAGGATTACAATCTTAATGACAAATAGCACCATACTTATTTTTAATAATTATAATCAAAACAAAGTAACATTTTCCACCAATATAAATTAATATAAATCCAAACAGTAAATTAGAATTAAATAGTATTCACCTTAAACTCTTGTGTAACAGGGTCTATAGGATACTCAATCAAATACGGATGATTGCAACATTTACGAAGTAGCATCATTATATTCTGCAGCTTCAGATTAACTTCAGATTCTACAGGGATATTCACTTCCACAACAGTTCTACCAAAACAAATAATGCATATACATGAGAAACACAAAAAATGGTCCCAGTTTAAAGAATACTTAAATTCATTTTCAAATTCAAACCTTTCTCGGTCCACCTCTGGCTGTATCTGACTGATCAATTTTTCCAATTCATTAGGGAAGTCATCTATTTTGCTGTAATTTATTGATTTTCTAGTTCGTCGTTTTGGTCGACCAGTAGGGCTTAACTCAACTGTTTCTTTCTGAAAGGGAACGAATTAAAGGAAAGCCAGTTTATAAAGCTATATCCTTAGGTTCTAAATGTAAACAAAATAAGGCATACTTTATGTACACAATGACAATCTATAGACAAATACAAATGTTGTAGGAAATTAGTTTAATTTTAACATGGACGATAATATCTGAAAGTAAGAGGAAGGGCCTTCGTATCTCAATAGGGAAAAATGAAGGGCGAATAAAACTACTTTGAACTTACACAAAAGGATTCAATACCTTAAAGATGAAATACGGCTCCAGAAATTTGCACTACAGAGGATATTTCTTCAGACTGGTTAACACTGCATGAAATTGCTCATTAACAGACAAATAATGCAAATTTGTAAATAGCTAGACCTTTCCTTTAATTATAATTAATTATTAAAAAGAGAGAAGAGGCCGGGCTCGGTGGCTCACGCCTGTAATCCCAGCACTTTGGGAGGCCAACGCGGGTGAATCACCTGGATCAGGAGATCAAGACCATCCTGGCTAACATGGTGAAATCCCATCTCTACTAAAAAAATAGAAAAACATAGCCAGCCATAGTGGCGGGTGCCTGTAGTCCCAGCTACTTGGGAGGCTGAGGCAAGAGAATGGCGTGAACCCGGGAGGCGGAGCTTGCAGTGAGCCAAGATCATGCCACTACACTCCAGCCTGGGCAACAGAGCAAGACTCTGTCTCAAAGAAAAACAAAAAAAAAAGGGGGGAGAAGAGAGTCTGGTGGTTCTATTGTTTAAAAATGCATGACAATAAACATTTTGAAAAGAAAATCTATAGGTCCATAGTCGACAATAAAAAATCTGGACAGTTAAACAAAACTTAAGGGTCTCCTTGAGTTAAATGATAATAACATCCTACCTCTATCTCCTATAATATGGTGGGTGATAATAATCATCAAAGTGATTATTAATCCTTTTGGTTCTCAATAACCTTCAGCAAGGAAACTGTACAGGTTGAACATCCCTAACGGGAAAACAGAAATGCTCCAATAAGCATTTCCTTTGAGTGTCGTATCAGCACTCACAAAGTTTCAAATTTTGGAGCAACTCAGATTTTGGATGCTGTATATTTGGAGATTAGTCTAGTTGCCAAGTCCTTAGTACAGGGATTCTCAAATAACTGTGTGCTTGTTAAAAATGAATTTCCAAGTTCATTCCCAGAAAGCGTTTAGAGTTAATCTGCACGGAAATCTAAATTTTTATTTTATTTATTTTTTTTGAGACGGATTTTCGCTCTTCTTGCCCAGGCTGGAGTACAATGGTGCAATCTCGGCTCACCGCAACCTCCATCTCCAACCTCCACCTCCCGGGTTCAAGCGATTGTCCTGCCTCTGCCTTCCTGAGTAGCTGGGATTACAGGTATGTGCCACCACGCCCAGCTAATTTTGTGTTTTTAGTAGAGACAGGGTTTCTCCATGTTGGTCAGGCTGGTCTCAAACTCCCGACCTCAGGTGATCTGCCCGCATCGGCCTCCTAAAGTGCTGAGATTACGGCATGAGCCACTGTGCCAGGCCTAAATTTTTATTAAGTATTCCAGATGACTGCAAAGTAATTAATACAAGGATTATCACTTACATTTTAGCAGGACTGCAGATACTAGGAAACAACTTTTGCCACTTGGCCTTATGCCTTATACCCCAGATACAAATTCACCCACGTCCTGAAAATAAACAAGGGGCCATTAAAACTGGAATTTAGGCCAGGCACAATTGCTAACACCAGTAACCCCAGCACTCTGGGAGGCCAAGGTGGGCGGACTGCTTAAGCCCAGGAGTCTGAGACCAACCTGGGAAACATGGCAAAAAGCCAGTTTCTACAAAAAAAATTAGCCAGGTAGGTAAAGGCTGCAGTGAGCAGCGATTGTGCCACTGCACTCCAGCCTGGGTGACAAAGCAAAATCTTGTCTCAAAAAAAAAGGGAAAAAAGAGAAATTTTATGTCAAGTTTCCTTTACAATACACTTCAAAACCACTATACCTCACTGGATCCAAACATGTTTGCAATTGTACGGTTCACAATGGCTGTATAAAAGATCTCCTGCTTCTTTGAAAGGGGAGCATAAACAACTACTTCTCGTTTAGGAGGAACTTCAAGAGCAACATCAGACTTCAGTCTTCTCAATAAGAAAGGTGTTAAAATCTAAAATTAAAACATGAACAGAAAAATATGAGTACTAAACATTCTTATTTTTTCAAGGAATACTGTCCCCATATACTCCTTTACCTTATCTTTTGACTTCCTATATAAGTAATATCAAATCTCAAAAGGTGAAAATATCTTCTTGAGATTTTCCCAGACCAGACCAAATGGTAAACTCACAGTATTTGTCCACAGCATTTCAGAATTTACTTTTCTCTTAAAAACTGTTAAGAATCTATCTCAAATAATTTTAAAAGTAAAAATATAAAGGTAGCATTTGTATTTCTTAGGGTTAAAGTTTCAGTTATAGCCCACAACTTTTAAAATTAGATTTTATCAGCACCATACAAAAGGGGAAACAAAAATGAAAAAAATTTTAAAAAATTTTTTTAAATGAGTACAAAAAGTAGAAATAATAAGACCTAGTATTTCGTAGCACAAAAGGGTGACTACAGTCAATAGTAATTTAACTGTTACATTTTAAAATATAAGGAAGAGTATAACTGGAGGCCAGGTGCAGTGACTCACGCTTGTAATCCCAGCACTTTGGGAGGCTGAGGCAGGAGAATCACCTGGGTCAGGAGTTTGAGATCAGCCTGGTGAACATGGTAAAAGCCCATCTCCACTAAAAATACAAAAATTAGCTGGGCTTGCTGGTGGGTGCCTATAATCCCAGATACTCAAGACGCTGAGGCAAGAGAATTGTTTGAACCCGGGAGGCAGAGATTGCAGTGAGCCAGGAATGTGCCACTGCACTCCAGCCTGGGTGACAGAGCAAGACTCTGTCTCTACAAAAAAAAAAAAAAAAAAAAAAAAAAAAAGGTATATAGCTGGATCATGTGTAACTGGATCACTAATCCAGGATAATTAAAATTAAAATTAAAAAAGGATAATAAATGCTTGAGGGGATGGATACACCATTCTCCATGAGATGATTATCATGCATTACATTTCTGTATCAATATCAAAACATATAGCTCATAAATATATATACCTACCATGTACCCAAAAAACTAAAAACTTTAAAAAAAACTTAAATTTTTTAATAGAATGAGGTTTTACTCAGTAAAAAGCCAGCTGACCTAGTGATGCAGACATACAAGTTTCTTCTGTAAGTTCTAAAGTTTCAGGTTTAAAATTATTCTTTCATTAGCTGAGGTGGTTACAAATGATTATCACATTTATAAAGAGAACACAGAAGCAACAGACAATTATGCCATTATTAAAATATTTGGGTCATTAAAAGAGAACAAACACTTGTTTAAAATTATTGTATACTCTAGGTCAGCCGCGGTAGCTCACACCTGTAATCTCAGCAGTTTAGGAGGCAGAGGTGGGCAGATCACCTGAGGTCAGAAGTTTGAGACTAGCCTGGCCAACATGGTGAAATCCGGTCTCTACTAAAAAAAATACAAAAAATTTAGTCAGGTGTGGTGGGGGGATTACAGAATCCCAGCTACTCGGAGGCTGAGGCAGGAGAATGGCTTGAACTTGGGAGACGGAGGTTGCAGTGAACCAAGATCGTGGCACTGCACTCTAGCCTGGGCGACAGAGACTTCAACTCAAAAAAAGTAATAATAATAAAAAATAAAAAATTGTATACTCTTTATACCCCTGCCTTTAAATACTAACAATGGTTTACATATAGTAATCATATATAATAAAGCTCATTTTCAGGACTCTGGATTTAAATACCCAACAGGTATAGGGCTAATCATAGACTATTACCAGAGATAGTAAACACATCATCAGTGTTGGTAACTACAGATACCAATCCAAAAACAAATATGTCCACAGGCAAATCAGGAAAAATACATAAATGTTTCATAAATATGCCCACAAACATGTCCGGCCAGGTGCAGTGGCTCACGCCTGTAATCCCAGCACTTTGGGAGGCCGAGGCGGACGGATCACAAGGTCAGGAGATGGAGACCATCCTGGGTAACACGGTGAAACCCCGTCTCCTACTAAAAAATAGAAAAAATTAACCAGGCGTGGTGGCGGGCGCCTGTAGTCCCAGCTACTTGGGAGGCTGAGGCAGGAGAACGGCGTGAACTCGGGAGGCGGAGCTTGCAGTGAGCTGAGATCACACCACTATACTCCAGCATGGGCAACGAAGCGAGACTCCATCTCAGAAAAATAAAAAAAAATAAAACATGTCCACGTCTTTAAGAAAAACATGAAATAACAAGATATTTTTCTACCACATCCACTGACAAATATTATAGTTTGATGTTAACTGAAATGGCAAATATGTAGAAGAAGGGGCACACCATACCGCTGAAACACATGTATAAAAAAAGTATTTATATGTTTTTCCTAGTATACAAGCTTTCTAAGCAGACAGAAACAAGTAAGAGTTATACAAGACCCATCGACCAAAAATTAGCTGGACCTGGTGGCATGCTCCTTTGGTTCCAGCAACTCAGGAGGGTGAGGCAGGAGGATCACTTGAACCCAGAAGTACGAGTCGGAGGCTGCAGATACCAACCTAATGACCAACGATGGCACCACTACTCTCCTCCTGCCTGGATGTCAGAGTCTCCCAAAAAAAAAAAAAAAAAAAATCTGTTGGCCAGGTGCAGTGGCTCCACCTGTAATCCCAGAACTTTGGGAGGCTGAGGCGGGCAGATCACTTGAGGTCAGAAGTTTGAGACCAGCCTGGCCAACATGGGGAAACCTCATCTCCAGTAAAAATACAAAAAAAATTAGCCAGGTGTGGTGGCACATGCCTGTAATCCCAGCTACTCAGGAGGGTGAGGCAGGAAAAATCGCTTGAACCTGGGAGGCAGAGGTTGCAGTGAGCCAACATCGCACCACTGCACTCCAGGCCTGGGCACAGAGTGAAACTCTGTCTCCAAAAAAAAAAAAAATCTATTAGTTATATTTTGGAGATAAGAAAGTAAGTGCAGAAGGAAAACAGAAAGTGTTGCTTTTTACTTTTTATTTTCTAAATTTTTATATTTAAAAATATCTTACTGTGTACACACAATTTTAAAATAAAAAATTTTAAATACATAATTTGTAAAAGTTATACTGCTTTTGGCCTTCTATATGGGGCGGAAATAGAAAAGTAGCAAGCTTAGATAACTTTAAATGGAAAGTAAAAAAAAAATTTTTTTACTATGCAATGTTTATACAAACTATTACCAGACTATTGACAGAGACAGTAAACACATTACCAGTGTTTTATCTACAGACATCAATCCAAAAACAAATATGCCCACAGGCAAATCAGGAAAAATATGTAAATGTTTCATAAACATGTTAAAATACTTCCGGCCAGGCGCAGTGGCTCACGCCTGTAATCCCAGCACTTTGGGAGGCCGAGGCAGGCGGATCACGAGGTCAGGAGATGGAGAACATTCTGGCTAACATGGTGAAACCCCGTCTCTATGCAAACATTGCATTAAAAAAAGGAAAGAATTCTTGCATATAGAAAATAGTTAAGAAAATATACTAGCAATTTAAAACTATCTCCAACTAATCTGAATTCACTTTGAATGAAAACTTTTTCCTCCAGTAATGCATTAAAACATAATTAGGACAAAGCATAAAAGTAATATCAACTCAAATTTAAGCACAGTATTGCACAGAATATTCTTATTGCTAGAACATTCAAAAACAGCCCCTATTTTTGATAAACTGTTGAATTTGGATAGATATAATAAAAGTCCATTATCATATCGAAGTATTAATGGAAATTTGAAGTTATCTTCAATTCCAATTATTCACTGGATAATTCCAGTGAATTATCAACTACGACAAGCACTACAAATGTTCAATCAAAAGGCAGATTATCATTTCTCAGGAATATCTATTTACCTGTATACTCTGTGAGGTAACCTGTAAGTGACCAATTCTATAAATATTCATTGTCTTGACTCTCTAATTAAATTTCCTAAGAAGAGAAACTTAATCCTTTGCTACACTATATGGATTTAACTACTGATGAGGATGTGATGTCGAAACACATCTCTTCCTAAATAAGTCATTTACCCCAATAATTCATACTGGGACATTTAAAAACTTCTATAACTATTGGCACATTGAAATTTCGATCACTGGCTAGTCACAGCAGGAAAAAAAGAAAATTTTAAATATAAACACACACACTTGTGCACATGAACACACAAAAAGACACCATAAACAAAGTTTATCCCAAAAAGTGAGGAGGGGAAAGAAATTCTTCACAACATACAGACCATTAACTTATTTTTAACATAGTTATTATAAACCATTAAGAAATAACTATTCCAACATATGTTGGAATATGGTCACAAGGAACTATCTATAAACATCTCAATTCAGCAATAATCATCCTTTTTAATCTCTGCAACACACTGTAAAGGACTTCTAACCTCAAAATTGGTATGAAGCTTGAATAAATAAGTATTTTCATATGGACGTATGTCATATAAATCTTTTCTGGAGGGCAATTTGCCTTCAAAGAAGCCATCATCTGTAAATTCTAACACATACATTCTAGGAATTCTTTCCTAAGGAAATAGCCAGTAATGGGCAAAGGTGTAGTGTTAAGTAGAGATACTACAACCTTGTTTATATTGTAGAAAATTTTGAAAAGAGGAAGATATAGGTATAATTAATTATAGTAGAACAGGACAATGGGATAATAAGCAGTTATTAAAAACCACTGATTTAAATCTACATGTAGTAAAAGGAAAATAATCTTCTGGTAACTGTTTAAAAGAATATCTTAAGGAATTTTATTTTTACAATCTTTTTCTTCATAAAATATAGATAAAACACACACGTTTACACAAAGACAGAAAAGAGTCTGGACTGTCATATAACACAACACAATCATTCCACATACACTGCTAGGAAGTACAATTTTAAGAGGAAGTGATATTTTTACTTTTCAGTTCTCTCCTGCTTCACATTTTTCTCATGAACATGTATAAACTTTAATATCAGAAAAAATGATAGACTTCAAATAAAATTGCTACACCACAACTGAGAAGCTTTTCAGGCTCATGTGACTAGATTACCTTTGAAAGATAATGTTTCTCTAAATTAAAGATAGGTAGGATGGGGTAGGGATTACAGAAAGCAATAAAAATAGATGAGACAGCAGTCATGCAAGGATGTAAATTGTAAAAGTATTATTGGCAAGGATTCCATAAAAACCATTCCATAAAAACCACAAATTTCTGTTTTGTGCTTGACAAACTTCTCCGTAACCATTGGGGTAAAATGAGTATACTATCTGAAAAGGACAAAACTTAGGTAAGCACTTGAGTTCTGTCATAAAACTCAAGAGAAGAAAAAACAAAGGAGTCATTTAAATGTAGGAGGACCTTCATTTTTCAAATCTCCACTACAAAGGATTAGACAGGTGATCTCCAGAGTTCCTTTTATACTCTATTGAGCCTATGGTTAAGCAGAATAAGAAAACATAGAAAACCTGGTGCAGCATATGCAATACATTCTGCTCTCTTTCTTTAGCAATAATATCTTCAGCAGTTTCAGAAAGACTAGTGATGTCAAACCAAGACTCAAAGCTGGAAGAGAAAAATGTTTAAGTTAACCACATAAATTCAGTTATGTCAACATGATACATGATTATTTACAGTAATAATCTGTGATACTGAAACATAGTATTGTTGCACCAAATCCTTAGGTGCAATTTTTAAAAATTATAATGGAAAAGAACACATTCAAACAACAAAGATAAATTGATTGGATTTTTGAACCATCAAGAACTGTGAGCTTAAAGGGAACACTTTTCTGATTTATAAATAGATTAACAACCATACAATAGTATAAAAATCAAATAAGATTAAGGTATATATTTATAATTTTACTTTACAAAAGTGAGAACTATCTCTGAAAACCAAAGTCATATGATTTTCTCCACCAGTCTTAAGTATGGCCCACTACAATATTTTAAAATTCAACATATACATAACTTGACAATATTATACATGCTTATTCCTTCCCACTGTTAAATATATATATATTACAATGAGCAATTAAGTATGAGCATGCAGATTAATAATATATAATAGGTAACATTACATCCAACTGTGGAAAATGCTAGTAACATTTATGCAGTAGACTAGATGTTCCCAAACTTGGATCACCAGAAAGATGTTCAAAAAACTCAGATTCTCAACTCCTATCTTGACACTGTAATTCAGTATGTCTGCACAGTACCTGGAATTCTTGTCTTTCAATAATAGCGCCTAGAGTCACAATAAGGTAGCCTACCTTGAGACACCATTCAGTAACCAGATTTGAAATAAATTCCCATAATTTAAAATTATATTTCCACATCCAATTACCTTACTTCCTTCACTGATGCCAAAACAAGTATAAATTACCTTTTTTGCCCAGGTTGTATTTCCGTTGTAATCAGTTTTAGATTATGTTAACATTACCTCCTCCTCTATTCTGAAGTTACTAATTACTTTCTGGAAACTACTTTTATTTCTGATTTTATTATATAAGCTAAGATTCAAACATAGTTTCGAGAATTAAAACACTATGTTTACATTGGGAGACCTCAGTTTTAACTTTGGCTCTGGGGCTAACTAGTCTTACCTTGTAACAACTCTACACCTAGGTTTTCTTTTATGTGAGATAGGGAATAATTTAACAACTCTATTGTCCCTGGTTGTTTCATGAGGATATAATGAGAAAAATCCGTCTTAAAATGTTTTACAGGCCGGGCGCGGTGGCTCAAGCCTGTAATCCCAGCACTTTGGGAGGCCGAGGTGGGCGGATCACGAGGTCAGGAGATCGAAACCATCCTGGCTAACACGGTGAAACCCCGTCTCTATTAAGAAATACAAAAAACTAGCCGGGCGAGGTGGCGGGCACCTGTAGTCCCAGCTACTCGGGAGGCTGAGGCCGGAGAATGGCGTGAACCCGGGAGGCGGAGCTTGCAGTGAGCTGAGATCCGGCCACTGCACTCCAGCCTGGACGACAGAGCGAGACTCCGTCTCAAAAAAAAAAAAAAAAAATGTTTTACAAAGGTAACACATAAAAGAACCTTATTATAAAAATATTATCTTAAAGTAGCATTCAGCAGTCTTCCTTTAACCAATGCAAGTAAGTTTTAAATAATCTTTTCTTAATCTGCTCTCACATAATTTGTGACAGGAGTAGAACATACAGTTTATACCAAAAAGAACTTGCCAAATATTTGGCATTTTAATTCAGTTACTGAAAAGAAAGTAATTTTAACTAACAGCACAGATTTTTGAGGTTAAATCATTAAATAACTGGCTTACTCACCTTTTCAAGTCATCAAATACATCTGGCAACAAAAAGTTTAGCAATGACCAAAGTTCTGATAAATTGTTTTGCAAGGGAGTACCAGTCAAAAGAAGTTTGTTATCAGCATTGAATCGTTTTAACTCTCTGATTAGACGGCACTTCATATTCTTAATCCTGTGTCCTTCATCTACTATTAAGTATTTCCAATAGCAATGCTAGAAAATGAATTGAGGAAAAAGATTTTTAAACAATGATCTCACAATTTTTCTAACAAGAATTCTAAAAATAAAACATCTATTATGAAGGATGGATGTTGAATTTTATCAAATGTAATTTCAGTCACTACTGAGATGATCATGTTTTCATTTGATCCACTTACAAGGATTCCTAAAATTGATAATTTCAGTTCCTGGAAGAGTTATCTACTAAAATACGCAATAAAGCTTGAACTCCACCTATTCTGAATTTAAGATTTCCCTATTCAGACCTTAGTCAACGCAGTTGTAGCTTTCTTTTCTAATGTTTTCCCAAGTTTTGATATTAATGTTATGCTAGACTACTAAAAATTGAGTTTTTATTAGTTCCATACGTGCTGAAACATCAAATAGCACTAGAATTTTCTCTTCTTTATTTAAGCAATTTATATTTTCACAGAAAGTCACCCATTTACTTTCACAAAGTTATCATGAAAATGTTTTAACTTTCTCATTTTAATATCTGTGATTTCTCAGGTATCTTTATCAGGAAAATTTATAATTAATCTAATTTATATTAACATACAGAAATACAAAGTATTTCTGGAAATATAAATAACAATCTGAAAAATATAGGTACCCTTAAAAAATGGGACTGAGAAATTGAGGAAAGAGTATAGAGAATGTTTTGCATTTTGCTTTATATATCCCAAAAGAATCAAAACAGTTTATAGTATTGTGTCTTCTTTATTAAAATAACTAGGAAGAGATTTATTTTCCTGGCAATATGGTAAAACTGGAAAACCTGAATTATCTCTCACTGTAAGACAGTTATCTAAAAATGCCAGATAAAAATATAAAATATCCTTTGCCGGGCGCAGTGGCTCAGGCCTGCAATCCCAGCACTTTGGGAGGCCGAAGCAGACAGATTACCTGAGGTCAGGAGTTTGAGACCAGCCTGGCCAACTTGGTTAAACCCCATTTCTACTAAAAATACAAAAATTAGCCGGACGTGGTGGCACATGCCTGTAATCCCAGCTACTCAGGAGGCTGAGGGAGGAGAATTGCTTGAGCCAGGGAGACGGAGGCTGCAGTGAGCCGAGATCCTGCCACTGCACTCCAGCCTGGGTGACAGAGTGAGACTGTCTCAAAAAAAAAAAAAAAATCGGGCCGGGCATGGTGGCTCATGCCTGTAATCCCAGCACTTTGGGAGGCCAAGGCAGGGGAATCAGAAGGTTAGGAGATCGAGGCCAGCTTGACCAACATGGTGAAACCCCGTTTCTACTAAAAATACAAAAAATAGCCACGCGTGGTGGTGAGTGCCTGTAATCCCAGCTACTTGGGAGGCTGAGACAGGAGAATCACTTGAACCTGGGAGGCGGAGGTTACAGTGAGCCAAGATTGCGCCACTGCACTCCAGCCTGGGCAACAGAGCGAGACTCTGTCTCCAATTAAAAAAAAAAAAATGTATATGTATATATATCCTTTTATAATGGGTGAGAGGGAAAAAAAAAACAAGGAAACAAATGATGAGCAATCTGAAAGCCAAATTAGCAAGTGAACTCAGTCACTTCCGCTAGCACTCAGCAACAAAAGCCCTGGAACCTCACACTCAGAGTAAGCTAAGATCCTTGAAATGATAACATAAGCTCACTGAAATGGAAAACTCGAAAGTTTCTAGCCACTAGCAAATGAAATGGACAAGGAAGCTTAACTATTTCATTACAGGACGGGTACGGAAAACAGATTAGAAGGGTCTTCATGTTATATTACTGAGTAGAAAACACAAATTGCAAAAGTGAATGCAGGCCGGAAGCAGTAGCTCACACCTGTACTCCCAGCACTTTGTGAGGCCTAGGCAGGTGGATGGCTTGAGACACCCTGTCCCTACAAAAAAATACAAGAAACAGGTGTGGTGACAGACGTCTGTAGTCCCCGCTACTCAGGAGACTGAGGTAGAAGAATCACTTGAGCCCAGGAGGTTCAGGCTACAGTGAGCTGAGATCGTGCCACAGGACTCCAGCCTGGGTGACAAAGTGAGACCCTGTCTCGGACCAAAAAAAAAATGAATGTATAGTATGATCAAATGTGTAAATTATACCTACATGTTAGCTATAATTATTGAGTATAAAGTAGTTCTCTGGGAGGCTGAGGTGGGCAGATCACGAGGGCAGGAGATCGAGAACATCCTGGCTAACACGGTGAAACCCCGTCTCTACTAAAATTACAAAAAAATCAGCCGGGCGTGCAGGGGGTGCCTGTAGTCCCAGCTACTTGGGAGGCTGAGGCAGGAGAATGGCGTGAACCTGGGAGGCAGAGCTTGCAGTGAGCCAAGATCGCGCCACTGCGCTCCAGCCTGGGCGACAGAGCAAGACTCCGTCTCAAAAACAGGAAGGAAAAAAAAAAAAGTAGTAGTTCTCAGGTAGAATTACAGGTGCTTTTACATCTTCCTGTACACTACCCTTTAAAAAAATTGGTATATATTACTTTTACTGTAAAGAAATGGTTTATATCAGGGGTCCTCAACCCCCAGGCCACAGACCTGTAGGGGTCCATGGCATGTTAGGAACCAGGCCACACAGGAGGAAGTAAGCACCTGTGAGGGAGGGAAGCTTTATGTGTATTTACAGCAAAGGGAAGCTTCATTTATATTTACAGCCACTCCCTACTGCTCACATTATGGCCTGAGTTCCATCTCCTGTCAGATCAGGAGACAATATATTCTCAAAGGAGCATGAACCCTATTGCAAACTGCACATCCAAGGGATCTGGGTTGTGCGCTCCTTATAAAAATCTAATGTTGGATGATTTGTCATTGTCTCCCATCATCCCTAGATGGAAAACAAGCTCAGGGCTACCACTGATTCTACATTATGGTGAGTTATAAAATTATTATTATTATTTTGAGACACAGTCTCACTCAGTTGCCCAGCCTACAGTACAGAGGCATGATCTCCGCTCACTGCAATGTCTGCCTTCCGGGTTCAAGCAATTATCCTGCCTCAGCCTCCCAAGGAGCTGGGCCACTGTGCCCATGTAATTTTTGTATTTTTGTAGAGATGTGGTTTCACCATGTTGGCCAGGAAGGTCTCAAACTCCTCACCTCAAGTGATTTGCCCACCTAAGCTTCCCAAAGTGCTGGGATTATAGGCATGAGCCATTACGGCCGGCCCTATTATTTCATTATGTATTACAATTTTGTAATAATAAAAATAAAGTGCACAATAATTGTAATGCACTCGTATCATTCTGAAACCATCCCCCACCCATGGTCCATGGAAAACTTGTCTTCCACAAAACCAGTTCCTGGTGCCAAATGGTTGCAGACTGCTGGTTTGAATTTTTTTTTTTTTTTTTTTTGAGACAGACTCTCACTGTAGCACGGGCTGGAGTGCAGTGGCGCACTGCACTCCACCTCCCGGGATCAAGCAATCCTCGTGCCATTACAGATGTGCACCATCACACCCAGCTAATTTCTGTATTTTTAGTAGAGACACGGGTTTGTCATGTTGGCCAGGCTGGTCTGGAACTCCTGGCCTCAAGCGATCTGCCCGCCTCACCCTCCCAAAGTGCTGGAATTACTGGCATGAGCCTTCAAGCTCAGCCTGGTTTAAATACTTTTTAATGCTGTACACGTGTCAACTTTGCTAAACTCTTGAGCTAAGATTTCTGCAAATCATATTCCAAAGTTTTACCAGCACACACACAAAACCTGACAATACTCGTCATAATTATGCAAGTCATAATTATTCCACTTACGACTTATGTGTTTTAATTTTATGTTGAAACCATTAAGTACTTTCCTATTTCCAAGCAATTAGATAAACCTCAGGGTACCGCACTAAGAGGGTTCTCACACAGCCAGAGAAAGGAAAAACAAAGCAGTCAAGAATTATAAATGAATGAGGTAGAGCATTGAGGAAGAAGTTCAAAACATCAATAAATGAATTAACAGAAGGCACAAAAGAAGAAGGCACAATTTTTCAATTGTGTTATGCTAACAGGAAATTATTTAAGTAAGTAGCTACAACATCAAGAAAACAAATGAAAATGTTAACAAATAGTCCAATAAGATACTCTAAAAATAACTTGTCTTCAAATACTCTTATTTGATTAAAATACAATAGGTAAATTCTGTATATTCAAAGTAACTGTCACAAATATATCTGTAATACATTCAGAGATTAGGTCTATTTCTGGATGATTCTAAGCCATATGTTAAACTGCCATAAGCTTTAATTATATTGTTACAAATGATGGCCTTCATCTCAATCATTCTGTTAATAAAAGTCTCCAGATTCTACAGGTATATGCACAACATAATCTATAATTTCAACAACAAATTAGACAAATGCTCCCAGATGGTAAGAAAGTGTTATAAATTAAGAAAAACATCTTTTATGTATTACAAAGAAACCAATGAAGATCATTTGTACCTGTAACGCATTTCGGTCTCTCATGGCTATTTCAAATGACGTGATTACCACAGGATGAATTTGCAGAGTCCCTTTCCGTTTGTAAATATTTCTTACCAATTTTTGACGTTCCTCCTGGGTTCCATGATATAACATTGTAGGGATCTGAAAAATTTTATATTGATTTATATCAAACTTAAGAACAAAATGTAAAAATTGACTATTTAGAGAATATAAATCATTCTGAGGGAAAAAATATAATTTAAAATTTCAGTTCTATTTTTCTATAGCAAAATAAGCCAAGCAATTCTAACAAATCATTGAACTACTATGGGAGAAAAATGAAAAAAAAAAAAAAAGTCAGACCGAGCACAATGGCTCACACCTCTAATCTCAACACTCTGGGAACCCAAGGCAAGCAGATCTCTAAAGTCTGCGAGTAGTTCAAGATCAACCTGAGCAACATGGAGAAATCCCATCTCTACACAAAATACAAAAATTAGCTGGGTGTGGTGGTACGCACCTGTAGTGCCAGCTACTCACCCAGTGGAGTGAGATGGGAGGTTCACATGAGCTACTCAGGTGTGAGATAGCAGGCTCACATGAGACTAGGAGGTGAAGGCCACAGTGAGCCAGAATGGCGCCACTGCACTCCAGCCTGGGCAACAGAGCAACATCCTGTCTGAAGAAAAAATAAAAATAATAAAGTCATAAAAATAAATACAAGGGCCGGGCGGGATGGCTCATGCCTGTAATCCCAGCACTTTGGGAAGCTGAGGCAGGCAGATCACCCGAGGTCGGGAGTTCCAGACCAGCCTGACCAACATGGAGAAACCCTGTCTCTCCTAAAAATAAAAAATTAGCTGGGCGTGGTGGTGCATACCCGTAATCCCAGCTACTTGGGAGGCTGAGACAGGAGAATCGCTTGAATCCAGGAGGCAGAGGTTGCAGTGAGCCGAGATAGTGCCATTGCACTCCAGCCTGGGTAACAAGAGCCAAACTCTTTCTCTCTCTCACACACACACAACAACAAAAACCCATAAATACATAAAATACATATAGGCCGGGCGCGGTGGCTCACACTCATAATCCCAGCACTTGGGAGGCCAAGGTGGGTGGATCACAAGATCAGGAGATCGAGACTATCCTGGCCAACATGGTGAAACCCCGTCTCGACTAAAATACAAAAAATTAGCCAGGTGTGCTGGTGCGCGCCTGTAGTCCCAGCTACTACACTCCAGCCTGGTGACAGAGAGACTCCATTTCAAAATAAATAAATAAATTATATATATATATATATATATAATGAGGCAGATGGTGACACTACTTCTAGAATTTCTCATAAGGCAAAAATGTGCAGAAGGGCTGGGTGCGGGGTAACGGTGGCTCACATCTATAATCCCAGCACTTTGGGAGGCCAAGGTGGGCAGATCTCTTCAGGCCAGGAGTTCAAGACCAGCCTGGCCAACACAGCAAGAAATCGTCTCTACTAAAAACATAAAATTAGCTGGGTATGGTGGCACATGCTTGTAGTCCTAGCTACTCGAGTGGCTGAGGCACAAGAATCGACTCAACATGGGAGTCAGAGGTTACAGTGAACCAAGATTGCGTCCCTGTCCTCCAGCCTGGGCAAGAGAGACTCCATCTCAAAAAAAAAAAAAAAATGCAGAAGGTAACGTGTATAGAAAAAAAGTTACAAAAAACAGAAAACTCTCTTCCTCTCTTCTCAGCCTTTTGGCAAAGATCAAGTGAAGAATAAGCAGAATTTTTAATAAAATCTCTACCTAAGTCTGTCTCAGTTGAATCAAATTAACCAATGCAATGAAAATCATTCTGAAATATTTTAGGAAAGATGTCAGGGATTTCCAAAACCTATACTATATAAATTTAAATTAGGGTACTCCACAGATTAAGTCAAATCAGACAAAATATTTATACAGGAACCAATATAATTATAGGAGTTCTACAATTTAATTCCTACAACAACGAAGCATAAAAAAACATGTAAAATTATAATTTTAACATAAGGAAGCATGTCTTACATCTGGTGCAAATCTTTTGAACTCAGCCATCCAGTTAGGAAGTGTAGACAAAGGGCCACAGACAAGAAAAGGTCCTGGTACTCCTCTCTGAATCATCAATGCAATAGTAGCAATGCACTGAACTGTCTTACCCAATCCCATTTCATCTGCTAAAATGCCATTAATTCCGTTTTCCCAAAGCATCTGGATGAAATAATAGATACTGTATTTAAACTCGGATATAAGCAACTACAGGGTTACAATATTTCATTTCTTCTCTTTAAAAAAAAATCACACCCAAAGATAAGAATTATGTTAAAACTGATATATTCACACCATAAATTATAACAACACTGTGGAAAATCCTTTATTAAAGCCATAAAAGTGTTGGAAGTCAATAACAAGGTAATTTCCACGTCTAAAAATTCAGGTTAAAGAAATCAGAAAGTAGGTATTCACACACAAATGTATAATAATGAAACATGACAGAAATGACTCCACTTGTGGTACATCACATTATTAGGCTACTATAGAAATAAAACCAATATGTTGTATTAAAAATTACAATTCATTACCCTAAGCCATTCCATGCCTTCTACTTGGTACCATCGCATCACTCCTCCCGTGAAGTGCTTTGGTTGTTGAAAAGGTACTGGCTGACCATTACACTTCCGGACTGGGTCAAAAAAGAATTTAGTATTCTGCCTAACCGTTTGAGACAATCTATCTTTAATTATACTATTCGAATCTTTATTTTTCTGAAGATTTTCTACACAGAGATTAGTAGAGGAGTTTTCATCCTGTAGAGAAAAAAAGTTTAATAAGATGTTACACAAAATGCTGCTGTATGCCACCATTTATCAGAAAATGGAACTAACAAACCCTACTGAGTCCTATAATCATTAAGTACAGAAGACTAAGATTACATCTGGATTAAAAAACTGCAGACATCTCCATCCCTCTACAAATGAAAAGCTACTAAAAAAACAATAACAGGCTGGCACAGTGGCTAATCCTATAATCACAGCACTTTGGGAAGCTGAGGCAGGAGGATTACCTGAATCCAGGTGTCCAAGACCACCCTGGACAACATGGCGAAACCCTGTCTCTACTAAAAATACAAAAAATTAGCTGGGTGTGGTTGCACGCAACTGCCTGTATCCCAGCTACTCAGGAGGCTGAGGATCACTCGAACCCAGGAAGTCAAGGCTGCAGTGAGCCAAGAACACAACCACTGCACTCCAGCCTAGGTGACAGGAGACTGCCTCAAAAAACTAAAATAAAATAAAATATAAAAAATCTGAGAATAACCCTTACAAATTAAAATCAGGCACATACTTTTGAAAAGATCATTAGAATTATACCTTTCTTCCAAACTTCTAATATTGTGACACTCAGTAATTTATTGAACTGTTACACAGAAAATACAGTATGCATAAATAAGACGGGCAAAAGAGACGGGCAAAAGATACTAACAGATACTTTACAAAAGAAAACATATAGGCCAGGTATGGCAGCTCACGCCTGTAATCCCAGCACTTTGGGAGGCCGAGGCGGGCAGATCACGAGGTGAAGAGATCGAAACCATCCTGGCCAAAATGGTGACACCCTGACTCCACTAAAAGTACAAAAATTAGTTGAGCGTGGTTGCGTGCACCTGTTATCCCAGCTACTTGGGAGGCTGAGGCAGGAGAATCGCTTGAACCCGGGAGGCAGAGGTTGCAGTGAGCCAAGATCATACCATTGCACTCCAGCCTGGGCAACAGAGCAAGACTCCATCTCAAAAAAAAAAGAAAAAGAAAGAAAACATACAGTCATCAAGAACATATTTTTATGTTCAGTAGTAATTAGGAAAATGCAAGTTAAAAACCACACACACTGCCATTTCTCATTTAATAAAATAGCTGAAATTAAAAAGACTATCAAATGCTGACAATAATGTAAGCTGGAATTTTCAAACATTGCTGGCAAGAGAATAAAATGATGCATTTACCTTGGGGGGAACAAATCTGTACTTTCTTATGAACATACATTTGCCATGTAACACAACAATTCCATTCCCAGGTACACAGGCAAAAAGTATGAAAACATGTCTACACATGGACTTGCATGCAAATTATTATAGCAACCTTACTCATAAAAGTCACAAATTGCAAACAACCCAAATGCCCATCAATAAGGGGATGGATGAGAAAATTGTAACATTCATTCAACAGAATACTAGTCAACAATAAGAAGAAACCAGTCACTAAAATGCTCAACAACATAAATGAGTATCATAGACATGTTGAGTGGAAAGGAAATAATAAGTTATCCTATAAAAGGTGTACAAAGTGGCCTCCTCTAGGTTTAGGGGTGGAAAAAGAATTAGAAAAACACAGAAGAGATCCCTCTACAATGGAAATGTTCTATACCTTCATTTGGATGGCAGTTACACAAGTGTACACAAGTGTCAAAATTCATTAAAATACAGTACTTAACAATTATTTCTTCCTGACTGACTGTAAGTTATAAAATGAAGCCAAAATCACATGGTAAATTATTGAAGATTACATCAAGACTTTATCTTAAAAATCCAACTAAATGTTTATCTAACTAAGTCTTGAAAAATCCAATTAAACTGCACCCATACACCAGTCCTTATACTTAACAAAAGAATAAAAATCAAGACAGTTTTATAGTATGAATTTTGGACAAAATTGTATGACCAAATAGAGTATCTCTCATTTTATAAACATTACATTAATTTCTCAAAGGCCTAAAAATCTTTAATATGTAAATTAACTACTTGAAGTTCACATCCATTCACGAATATTTTCATGTCATGATTATTTTGCTTCCCTATGCAACCTGGTAATTTTAAGTACTTGAGCAATAAAAAGTGAGATAACAAGGAACCTCTCTACATAAAATGGGATAAGTGAAGAGGTGGCTCGAAAATCAAGCCTTCTCAAACAGAACTTTTAAGAAACTTAAAAAATCTTTAAGGTCTGAAGCAAGATTAAGGCATCCCTCATCAAAGGCACCCCTCACAGCTTCCATAAGATGACTCATGGTTTATATCCACATGGCTACGAGCAGTTGTATCACTGCCAGATTCACAAGTTAAAAGCAACATTGCTAGACCCATAAATTAACACTTATACATCAATAATCATGCAATAAAATACCTAACTAAAGTTGATACATAAAAAAGAAAAATGTTGGATATGGAAGAAATGAATACATAGGTATTTTTTTAAAGCAAAGAAACGGGATAAAGTGAGAAAAACGTACACTGGTGATTACAGAAAAAGGACTAATAACTGGGGAGTAAATATGACTTCTAAACTTAATCATAAATCTCTTACCTCGTTCTCCTTTTTATTTTTTTTAGCCACAGACAAAATTTCCTAATAGTTTGAGAAAACAAAAACAAATTAATAATGTATGAGGTTCATTTATTTATTTGTTCAACAAGCATTTGTTCTGTGCTTATTTTGCCAGGCAATGAGGATGAGATTCTCAAGATAATTAAAATATAGAGATCTAAAACTAGTGGTCTTCAGGCAGAAATAAGCCTATAAACATTACTGGCTCATAATATTTCCTAACATTCTAAGCTAATTTGGGAACATTTATACAATGGGATATTTCATCAAATACAGTGGTTTTCCAGCTTTTCTTTCTTTTAGTCTGAGATTAAGTACAAATTCACACATGGCAACAAACCTCTAGTCCTGTGGTCAGCAAACTACAGCCTGTACACCAACTCCAGCTAAGCGAATACATAGGTACTTTTTTAAAAGCAAAGAAATGGGATAAATTGGAACAAAGTCAGCCTCACTTGTTTACGGTTTGTGTATGGCTGCTTTCAAACGACAATAGCAAAGTACAGGGTTAAGTAGTTGCCCACAAAACTACTCAAAAGCTAAAAATATTTACTATCTGGCTATTTACAGAAAAAGTCTGGCAAACCATGTTACAGCCCACTTTAGACCTCTGTGGATAGACATCTGAGTTTGCATTCCTGGGTAAGAGGCAAAGACAGATAGATTAAAAATACAGAATAAAGTGCTCTGATTTTGAAGTACCTACTAGATGCTGGTGGTAAGGAGACAAACAATACCTGAGTGTGTCACTGGGTGGCTTAGCAAATAATTATCTTACATAAAATGATCTAAAAAGTTGTCACCAGGCTTCATCATTCAAGATAGTGAGGGTAGATTTCAAGCAGAGAGAATACAGAAGGTATAGGGGATGAAGTAGATTCAAAACAGCATTATCAAATTTAAGATTCACAGAAGAGTAACAGGACATGTAAGTAGGTGACACACACACATATATACACACGGGAATATGTGTATATCGTGTGCATATGAAGTATTATGTACGTATACATATTCATATTCTAAGGCTGAGGCTAAAAGGAATTTATACCAGGAACTGATAAAGCTGTCCTGTAAAATGACTAGATAAAATGAAACTTGAAAGAACAATTTAGAAATAAATCAAAATCTATAAATAGCACCAATGAAGTATTCTTATTAAAAATCAAGCATGGGCAACATGGTGAGATCCCATCTCTACAAAAAATATAAAAGTTGGCTGGGCTTGGTGGTGCACACCTGTAGTCCCAGCTACTCAGGAGGATGAGGTGGAAGGATTGCTTGAGCCCAGGAGTCAGAGGTTGCAACGAGCCGAGATGGCACCATTGCACTCCACCCTGGGCAACAGAGCAAGACCCTACCTCCCTCGACAAAAAAAACAAAAATTAAAAAAAACCTTAATCACAAACTTCTGTATTTAACTTATAGTTACTATAGTTAACAGGAAACACAAGAGGCAGAGAAATCATGGGGATACAATCGGTAAAGTCCAGAATGTGGGGAATTATACAGAATTACTCATTTTCTTCAACAAATAATGTTTCTTAAAAAAGATGAGAGACACTCTAGATCTAAAAGAGAACTAAGACACACATTAATCAAACGCAATTTATGTAACTTTTTTGGATCCTGATTTTAACCAATCATTTTTTAAAAAGGATGAGCTAAGCAGATCACAGTGGGAAGTGCCTATACTCCCTGTACTGCTACTCGGGACACTGAGGCAGGAGGATCATGTGAGCCCAGGTATTTGAGGTGTAGTCACTATGACAATACTCAGGAATAGCCACTGCACTCTAGTCTCGTCAATACAGCAAGCCCCCATCCCTAAAAACAAAAATTAGCCTATTGAGAAATTTAAATATTAAGGAATTACCATTGACTTTCAAAAGTGTGATAACTGTATTGTGGTTATGGTTCAAAAGTCTTGGCCGGGCACGGTGGCTCACGCCTGTAATCCCAGCACTTTGGGAAGCCAAGGCGGGCAAATCACAAGGTCAGGAGTTTGAGACCAGCCTGGCCAACACGGTGTCAATACTAAAAATACAAAAAATTAGCTGGGCGTGGTGACAGGCACTTGTAATCACAGCTACTTGGGAGGCTGAGACAGGAGACTCGCTTGAACCCAGGAGGCGAAGGTTGCAGTGAGCTGAGATCCCGCCACTGCACTCCAGCCCAGGTGACAGCGTGAGACTCCATCTTTAAAAAAAAAAAAAGTCTTGCTCAGCTTTTTCTAAAAATATCCCAGAATTAAAAAGTGATTGGCTGGGCAGGGTGGCTCATGCCTATAATCTCAGCACTTTGGGAGATCAAGACAGGCGGATCACCTGAGGTCAGGAGTTCAAGACCCACTTGACCAACATGGAGAAACCCCGTCTCTAATAAAAGTATAAAATTAGCGGGGTGTGATGGCACATGCCTGTAATCCCAGCTACTCGGGAGGCTGAGGCAAGAGAATTGCTTGAACCTGAGAGGCAGAGGTTGCAGTGAGCCGAGATCATGCCATCGCACTCCAACCTGGGCAAGAAGGGGGAAACTCCATCTCAAAAAAAAAAAGTGACATTCAATTTACTATCCTCTAAATATTTGTAATTTTTCAGATTTTCCATAATACAAAGAAAAAGAATATACATATACGAAAATGTTAGTGATTATCTGTTTGACAGCTTTTCAGGTGATTTTCTTGTATTTTGTTTAGTCTCAAATTTTTCTACAAGAAAATGCAATTCCTTGTGAAACCATAAAAAGTAATGGAGGTTATGAGTGATTAAATTTCCTTCAGAAAAACCAATCTGGTACTCTTGACAATGAATGAGAGCTATACTAGGATTATAAAAATCAATTAAGAAACTACTAACAATAGGGCAGAGTAAGGGCATAAACACCAGAGTAGCAGCGAATGAAATGACTCACAGAAATTGATAAAAATCTAGATATATAAGGAAATTCAGATAACCTCCTAAATTCTGTTTTGAATGACACAGTAGATACTGGTTCTGACACTAACATCAAAGAGAAAACAAAAGAGCAAGATTGGGAAGAAAGAGAGGAAAAGATAAATTGCTTGCTTTGGGCTAGATTATCAATTTCAAAGATCCCAATAAATTCAACTGACAGAC
The DNA here is from genome assembly GCF_049350105.2 of Macaca mulatta. Classification (NCBI taxonomy): domain Eukaryota; kingdom Metazoa; phylum Chordata; class Mammalia; order Primates; family Cercopithecidae; genus Macaca; species Macaca mulatta. Next base: position 106,525,005 of record NC_133414.1, on the reverse strand, counting down.
GTAAAACTGCTCAACTGCACAATGTGTAAGGAAATATGTACAGGCTACTCTTTAAAAAAAAAAAAAAAAAAAAAAAAGGGCCGGACGCAGTGGCTCACGCCTATAATCCCAGCCCTTTGGGAGGCTGAGGCAGGCGGATCATGAGGTCAAGAGATTGAGACCATCCTGGCCAAAATGGTGAAACCCCATCTCTACTAAAACTACAAAAATTAGCTGGGTGTGGTGGCACACACCTGTAGTCCCAGCTACTCGGAATGCTGAGGCAGGAGAATCGCTTGAGGCGGAGTTGAGCTGTAGTGAGTCAAGATTGCAGCACCGCACTCCAGTCTGGCAACAGAGCAAGACTCTGCCTCCAAAAAAAAACAAAAAAAAAAACAAAAAAAAACAGGATCTCATTCTCTTGCCCATGCTGCAGTGCAGTAGCACATTCTCACCTCACTACAGCCTTGACCTCCCCAGGCTCAGGTGATCCTCTTACCTCAGCCTCCTGTGCAGCTGGGACCAAAGCTGTACGCCACCACGCCTGGCTAATTTCTTTTTTTTTTGTAGAGACAGGATTTCACCATGTTGCCCAAACTAGTCTCAAACTCCTGGGCTTAAGTGATCCTCCCACCTTGGTCTCCCAAAGTGCTGGTATAACAGGTGTCAGGCATCATGTCCAGTCCAGCCTACTCTTAAAAAGCTTAAAAATAGGGTGGTGCAGTGGCTCACGCCTGTAATCCCTTGGGAGGCCAAGGTGGGTGGATCACCTGAGATCGGGAGTTTGAGACCAGCTTGACCAACATGGAGAAACCCGATCTCTACTAAAAATACAAAATTTGCCAGGCGTGGTGGCACATGCCTGTAATCCTAGCTACTCGGGAAGGCTGAGACAGAAGAATCACTTGAACCTGGGAGGCGGAGGCTGCAATGAGCCAATTCGGTGCCATTGCACTCCAGACTGGGCAACAAGAGCGAAACTCTGTCTCAAAAAAAAACTTGGAAATAAAGACTAGAAAACAGGACAATCTAGAAAGACTGGTTCAAAAATTTTTGTTCTGCAGACACGAAAACAATGTATCTATAATTGAAAGGCAAAGACCCAGTGAGGAAGGAAAAGGTGAATAAATAGATGGGATAATTTGGAGGAGCAGGGTTCACAGTGACAGAACATTCAATAGGGGTAACACATCTCCAAATGTATTCGTAGATTTAGAGATTCTTCAGCAAGTAACGTGAGATGCAAACAATGAAAAGAATTTAGGCAAAGAGGAAAAGAGAGCAGGAAATTCAGTAAATACACAGAAGAAATAACAGTAAATGAAAGAATAACTGGTATAGGGTCAGGCATGGTGGTTCACACCTGTAATCCCAGCACTTTGGAAGGCAGAGGCAGGCAGATCACTTTGGGTCAGGAGTTTGAGACCAGCCTGGCCAACATGGTGAAACCACCTCTCTACCAAAAAATACAAAAACTTAGCCAGGCGTGGTGGCACGTGCCTGTAGTCCCAGGTGCTGGACTACTCAGGGAGCTGAGGTAACAGAATTGCTTGAACTGGGAGACGGAGGTTGCAATGAGCCGAGATCGCGCCACTGCACTCTAGCCTGGGCCACACAGTGAAACCTTGTCTCAAAAAAAAAAAAAAAAGAAAAAGAAAAGGAAAGAAAGAAAAACTGATATGCCCACAGATCTCTGAACACACTAGCCAAGTGATTCACCAAAATGAAAATTGCTTAAAATCTTTCGATAGCTTCCTACTTTACTTAGGGCAGCCTTAAACTCCTGACCATGCTTACATCTACAGCTTCATCCTTCCTTCATCACTCTTTTCACTTATATACAAATTGGAGGCAAATATAATTTCCTTCAAGTTGTTTTAAACTGCCAGTCTCTCTTGACCCTGGACATTTGTTCAATGCTTTAATTTCTTCCTAAAACACGCCCCCCCTACTATCTTCCCTTTAATTTACTCTTTCCCTATTAATCCCACCTTTAAATAATTTAACTTTTATCCTTCAAGTCACAACATAGATATCATTTCCTTTTCCTAGATGAAAACGTTCAGGAACTGCATGCCTGAGTGAAGAGGCCCTCTAATACGGTATATAAACATCCAATTACCAACCGGGCACAGTGGCTCAGACCTGTAATCCAAGCACTTTGGGAAGCCGAGGCAGGAGCCCAAAAATTCAAGACCAGCGTAAACAACATGACAAAACCCCATCTTTACAAAAAATACAAAACTCAGCCAGGCCTGGTGGCACATGCACAGAGTCCCTGCTACTGGGGAGTTTGAGATAGGAAGATCACTTGAGTCTGGGAGGTTGAGGCTGCAGTGAGCTGAGATTATGCCAGCTGCATTCAAGCCAGGGTAATAGAAACATTGTCTCAAAAAAAAAAAATTCAATTTCATTTACTACTTACTCCTATATATCTCTCTGTATGTAGGCTAAGGTGAAGACAGCGTTTACCTTTCTTTACTAATGGATTTCATCCACCTATGACAAAGTTTGCTCCAAACCAATATTCCACAACCATTTAACAAATTAAATAAACAGCTGTATGACTGGCTAAACTTCAGTATGGCATATTAAAAGTGGTTTTTCTTTTATGAGTAGGAGTTTCACTCTTGTTACCCAGGCTGGAGTGCAATGGTGCCTGCCATCTTGGCTCACCGCAACCTCCGCCTCCAGAGCTCAAGCGATTCTCCTGCCTCAGTCTGCCCGAGTAGCTGGGATTACAGGCATGTGCCACTACGCCCGGCTAATTTTAGTAGAGATGGGGTTTCTCCATGTTGGTCAGGCTGGCCTGGAACTCTTGACCTCAGGTGATTCTCCCACCTTGGCCTCCCAAAGTGCTGGGGTTACAGGCATGAGCCACTGCGCCCAACCTAAAAGTGTTTTAAACTGCAAGTTGAATGGATACCATAATCAATTTCGGTGGGCCCTTTTTTTTTTTTTTTTTTTTTTTTGAGACAGAGTCTTGCTCCGTTGCCCAGGCTGGAGTGCAGTGGCACGATCTCAGCTCACTGCAACCTCTGCCTCCCAGGTTCAAGCAATTCTCCTGCCTCAGCCTTCTGAGTAGCTAGGACTACAGGCGCGAGCCACCATTCCCAGTTAATTTTTGTATTTTTAGTAGAGATGGGGTTTCACCATGTTGGCCAGACAGGTTTCAAACTCCTAGCCTCACGTGATCCACCCGCCTCAGTCTCCCAAAGTGCCGGGATTGCAGGCGTGAGCCACTGCTCCCAGCCCCCTGACAATTATTTTTCAATGAAAAACTATCGCTGCATCCCTAAAGGAAAAGTATTATGTAAATTTTTCTTATGAAGAGCTAAAAAGTCTGAACTTCAGGTAAAAGAACAACAGTAGACAATAGAGTTGTGCTTTTTATTAAATATAAGAATGTGGCCGGGAGTGGTGCCTCACGCCTGTAATCCCAGCACTTTGGGAGACGAAGGCGTGAGGATCACCTGAGGTCAGTAGTTCAAGACCATTCTGGCCAACACGGCAAAACCCTGTCTCTACTAAAAATACAAATAGGCGCCTGTAATCCCAGCTTCTCAGAGGCTGAGGCATAAGAATTGTTTGAATCTGGGAGGCAGAGCTTGCAGCAGTGAGCCTAGATCGTGCGTGCCACTGCACTCCAGCCTGGGGACAGAGCAAGACTGTCTCCAAGAAAAAAGAGAATGTGACACATTAAAAACATGCTAAGGAATTGGTTTGTCAGAACTGAAGATGCTCTAATTCATTCATATTTTGAAGCAAAAAGTGAGAAATGAAAAAAAGAAGTTGGTTTTAGAAATGAGCATATGATTTCAGTTTCGTAAAAGTCTTCAACAAAGAACAAGAATAAAGTTCTTAAGACAAGGTTAGGGGTTACAAAAAGTTAAATTATAGTAACAATTTCTGACTAGGCCAGGCTTAGACTCCTTTAACAAGATACCATCTTTTTCCCTAAAACACTTCTCTGCTCTGGTCAGTGTCTTTACTATCCTACCCTTTCCCCCCACCTCTCCACAACATATTATATGTAATTTTAAGCTGTATGGCCACGCCTGTTGTTTCCACTGTTCCTTGCAAAATACAAGTCTACTAGGTACTTTACAACCACAAGATAATTGGTAGAGTCAAAGCTATTACTGTTTTCTATAATAACCCAAATAAAGCAACCAGCATAGGCCGGGAGCAGTGGCTCATGACTGTAATCCCAGCACTTTGGGAGGCCGAGGCAGGCGGACCACCTGAGGTCAGGAGTTCAAGATCAGTCTGGGCAACACGGTGAAACCCCATCTCTACTAAAAATACAAAATTAGCTGGGCGTGGTGGCACATGCCTGTAATCCCAGCTACTCAGGAGGCTGAGACAGGAGAAACGCTTGAACCTGGGAGGCAGAGGATGCGGTGAGCTGAGACTGCACCATTGCACTCCAGCCTGGGCAACAACAGTAAATCTCTGTCTCACCCCCCCCCGCCCCCCCCCAAAAAAAGAAAACCAGCATAAAGCTGGGCACACTGGCTCACACATGTACTCTTCAGCAGTTTGGGGGGCTAAAGCAAGAGGATCGTTTGAACCCAGGAGTTCAAGAGCAGCCTAAGCAACATGAGACCTCATCGCTACAAAAAATTTAAAAATTAGCCAGCTGTGCATGGTGTCACACACCTGTAGTCCCAGCTACTCAGGGGGCTGAGGTAGAAGGATCACTTGAGCCCGAGGCTGACGCTGCAGTGAGCCATCATTGTGCCACTGCACTCCAGCCTGAGTCCCAGAGTGATACCCTGTCTCAAAAAAAGAAAAGAAGAAAAAAAAAGAAGGAAGCTAGAAAGGCAGAAAGGAAGGAAGGAAGGAAACAAAAGAAGGAAAGAAAACCAGAACAACCTAAAGGTGTAAATCTATTTGCCACTTAAGTGAGGACGTGTGCAATGGCTCACGCCTGTAATCTGGCATTTTAGGAGACCGAGGTGGGCAGATCACCTTAAGTCAGGAGTTCAAGACCAGCCTGGCCAACATGGTGAAACCCCATCTCTACTAAAAATACAAAAATTAGCCAGGCGTGGTGGTGGGCGCCTGTTATCCCAGCTACTTGGGAGGCTGGGACAAGAGAATCGCTTGAACCCGTGAGGTGGAGGTTGCAGTGAGCCAAGGCAGCATGGACCACAGAGCTCCACCTCAAAAAAAAAAAAAAAGTCTATGAAGGTCAGATGACATTAGTTTCAGATTAGTCTCAAGTCTACTGTAGGTTGGTAGATAGCTTCAAACATTTTGGCAACTTCATCTATAAATGATATATAATATTAAATTAAAAACATATTTGATGTGATATTGAATATTCAATCCTTACAGCTTTAAGGTAGTTTAAAACCTACATTTTACTCAACATCAAATGTTAGGTACCCTCTCCCTTTTATTTTTACCTCTTTTGACATGACCTCTGAAATATTGTATGATTCATCTTCTCTTCCTCTTTTTTTCCTCATAACTATAAAAAAAAATTTTATTTTTGATAGCAATTAAAATAGAAATATAAACATATATTATTCAAAACTAGAATAAGGATGTTTACCTGGCTTCTCTTCGCTTGCATCGATTGAATTTTTACCCTACAAAACAAGGATTCAGAATACTGATTTTACTAATGAACTTTATAATATTATACATTAAAAGGCACTGATTAACTTGAGGAAAAAATGTTTCTTGCAGTTGAGCCACATTCACATATAGTTTTTCACTATTATACTTACCTACATGTAATATTTTCAGTATTTCCCTACTACAACTTGTTCATAATCTCTGCTTTTTCCCAACGGTTCTACTTCTGTCCATTATTTTTCCATTTAGAAGAGAAATTTCAAAATTAAACACAGCTGGCATTTCGTTTGTTTTTTGGAGACGGAGTTTCACTCTTGTTGCCCAGGCTAGTGTGCAATGGTACAATCTCAGCTCACTGCAACCTCTGCCTCCCAGGTTCAAGAGATTCCCCTGCCTCAACCTCCCGAGTAGCTGGGATTACAGGTACCTGCCACCATACCCGGCTAATTTTTGTATTTTTAGTAGAGATGGGGTTTCACCATTTTGGCCAGGCTGCTCTTGAATTCCTGATTTTAGGTGATCCACCCGCCTAGGCCTCCCAAAGCGCTGTGATTACAGGCGTGAGGCGCTGCGCTCAGCCCACAGTTGGCATTTTTATTTAGAAATACCATGTACATCTTTATACATTACGCTAAAGATATTCAATAGGTAGGGAATTGAAGGAATATTCATTGTGAATGAAATTCATACATTAAATATAACCCAAAGCAGAAATAAAAGAGAATACTAACTGAAAATTATTAGTGAGGAAGGTAAGGGAAATGAGATGTTAAGAAACAGTTTCTGGCCAGGTGCAGTGGCTCACGCCTATAATCCCAGCACTTTAGAAGGACTAGGTAGTAGACTGCTTGAAGTCAGGAGTGCAAGACCAGCTTGGGCAACAAAGCAAGACCCCCATCTCTTTAAAAAATGTAGAAATTAGCTGAACATGGTGGTGTGCACCTGTAGTTTCAGCTACTCAGGAGGCTGAGGTGGGAAGATGGCTTGACCCCAGGAGTTCAAAGCTGTAGTGAACTACTATGGAGCTATTGAACTCTAGCCTGGGCTACTGAGACATCGCCTCTAAAAATTTTTTTAAGTTTCAAAATAAGAGTTGGGAAACTATTATATCAAGAATAGGTGGGGCCGGGCGCGGTGGCTCAAGCCTGTAATCCCAGCACTTTGGGAGGCCGAGACGGGCAGATCACGAGGTCAGGAGATCGAGACCATCCTGGCGAACACAGTGAAACCCCGTCTCTACTAAAAAATACAAAAAACTAGCCGGGCGAGGCAGCGGGCGCCTGTAGTCCTAGCTACTCGGGAGGCTGAGGCAGGAGAATGGCGTAAACCCGGGGGGCGGAGCTTGCAGTGAGCTGAGATCCGGCCACTGCACTCTAGCCCGGGCAACAGAGCCAGACTCCGTCTCAAAAAAAAAAAAAAAAAGAATAGGTGAACAATATGTATGATAAAATGACAAAAATATATATATAATGAATTTTTAAATTAAGTTACAAAGTCTGAAGATTAAACAAGAAAATACCGAAAAAGGACTGGTGCCATTAGAGTAGGCAGAACAGTTGACACCTTTAAGAAAAAAGCAGAGGGGAAAAAAATCAAAACCCTTATATAAACAGCTAGGTGGAATTAAGTGAAGGATATATTAAAATTAACAGGTTCAAGAGCAGGGAATAAATGACTAAGCCAGTAAAATTATCATATAAATAAAAACATGTTGTTCAAAACCCCTAGGTAAGGCCAGTTGTGCTAGCTCATGCCTGTAATCCCAGCACTTTGGGAGCCAAGGTGTGGGTGTGGGGGACAGCTTGAGCCCAGGAGTTCGAGACCAGCCTGGGCAACAGTGAAGCCTTGTCTCTATGAAAATAAAAATCTGAAAAGCTCTAGGTCTCTGAAATTAGCAAGTGAGTCAAGAATCAGCGGTTTTTTTGTTTTTTGTTTTTTTAGAGATGGTGTCTTGCTCTGTCACCCAGGCTGGAGTCCAGTAGCATGAGCTCAGCTCACTGCAACCTCCGCCTCCCAGGTTCAAGTGATTCTCCTGTCAGCCTCCCAAGTAGCTGGGATTACAGGTACCTGCCATCACACCCGTCTAATTTTTGTGTTTTTGGTAGAGACTGGGTTTCACCATGTTGGCCAGGTTGGTCGCCAGCTCTTGACCTCAGGTGATCCGGGATTACAGATATGAGCCATCATGCCCAGCCCATTTTTATTTTTTTAATACTCTCTCTCAGTAGACTACCAGTTTTATTTATTTATTTATTTATTTAGGAACAGAGTCTCCCTCTATGGCCCAGACTAGAGTACAGTGACACAGTCTTGGCTCACTGCAACCTCTGCCAACCGTGTTCAAGTGATACTCGTGCCTCAGCCTCCCAAGTAGCTGGGACTACAGGCACATATCACCACGCCCAGCTAATTTTTTGTATTTTTAGCAGAGACAGGGTCTCACCATGTTGACCAGGCTGGTCTCGAACTCCTGGCCTCAAGGAATCCATCTGCCTCAGACTTCCAAAGTGCTGGGACAGGCGTGAGCCACCACACCTAGCAGTATTACCAGTTTTAAATAATGGGTTTTGTTGCAAAATAGTCTGCAAAATACTTTATCAGGCATTTTAACATCACCATTAACTAGCCTAAGAATCAAATAACTGGACTTAATCTCCGTACTTTGGGAGGCCAAGGCAAGAGGATCATGAGATCAGGAGTTGAAGACCAGCCTGGCCAAGATGGTGAAACCCTGTCTCTACTAAAAATACAAAAATTAGCCAGGTGTGGCGGCAGGCGCCTGTAATCCCAGCTACTTGGGAGGCTGAGGCAAAAAATTGCTTGAACCCAGGAGGTGGAGGTTGCAGTGAGCCGAAATCACACCACTGCATTCCAGCCTATGTGACAGAGCGAGACTACATCTCAAAAAAATAAATAAATAAAAATAAAGGCAGTTTAGCATAGAAGCTAAGTAGAAGTTCTTAAACTAATCCTGGGTTCAAATCCATAATTTTCAGCAATTCTCATTTCCGATAATGAGAGTCAGCTCTCATTATCTGCAGTACTTGTGGTTCAATAAAATCACTATGACTAATGACTTACTGCCCCTAGGAAAAATACAATTGGGTTCCTGACTCTGGTTATGACATTTTCAACCAACAATACACAACCCTGTTTTCTTTGTGTTTCTGTTTTTAAAGATATCTTATTTAATATATATGTTGATTAATACTGAACATATTATGTCCAAGCACAGTGGCTCACGCCTGTAATCCCAGCACTTTGGAAGGCCGAGGTGGGCAGATCACGAGGTCAGGAGTTCGAAACCAGCCCGTCCAATATGGTGAAACCCCGTCTCTACTAAAAATACAAAAATTAGCCAGGCATGGTGGCACACACCTGTAGTCCCAGCTACTCGGGTGACTGAGGCAGAAGAATTGCTTGAACCCAGGAGGTGGAGGTAGCAGTGAGCTGAGACTACGCCACGGCACTCCAGCCTGGGCGACAGAGCAAGACTCTGTCTCAAAAAAATAAAAATAAAAATAAAAATAAAATAAAATAAAAATTGAACTCATGGCCAACAGCACTGTACCTCATGCCTAAATGAAGCTTACCCAAGACACACTTTCTCCATATGGCACAGCTTTTTTGTACTTAGAAACACTAGACAGCACTTCGGTACACTTGGGGGCCATTTTAACAGCAAAATCACCAGGAAAAGCACACAAAAATGCAAAAATCATGGTGCTAAATGAAGACCATGAGAAGGACATATGCTTGACATACATACAGTAGCAACCCATGTTTGAGCTGAGCTTGGAACATATGTATTGGAAGACTAAAATTATTTGCTGCTCTGAACATAAGCATGTCCAAAAATGACCATGACGGTGTTAGGAATCTTGACTCTGGGGTTACAAATAAATTTAAGTGAGTTGGCAAATTCACAAACATAGAATCCTTGAATAATGAAGAATGACTGTTCTTTATCTCCTTGCATCAGCCTATTTATGTAAAATGGGGGAGAAAAGTACCTCTACCTAATAAGAACTGTTGTGAGAGAGAGAAAACAGGCTGGGCGTGGTGGCTCATGCCTGTAATCCCAGCACTTTGGGAGGCCGAGGCGGGTGGATCACGAGGTCAGGAGATCAAGACCATCCTGGCCAACACGGTGAAACCCCGTCTCTACTAAAAATACAAAAAATTAGCCGGGCGTGGTGGCGGGCGCCTGTAGTCCCAGCTACTTGGGAGGCTGAGACGGGAGAATGGCGTGAACCCAGGAGGCGAAGCTTGCAGTGAGATGAGGCGACAGAGCGAGACTCCATCTCAAAAAAAAAAAAACCAAAAAAAAGTTAAAGTTAAACAGATGATCAAAAAAGTCAGAAGAATACAAAAGTATTTCTTCAATATTTAAATGACATAAAAAATATTCTGCGCCGGGCGCGGTGGCTCAAGCCTGTAATCCCAGCACTTTGGGAGGCCGAGATGGGCGGATCACGAGGTCAGGAGATCGAGACCATCCTGGCTAACACGGTGAAACCCCGTCTCTACTAAGAAATACAAAAAATAGCCGGGCGAGGTGGCAGCGCCTGTAGTCCTAGCTACTCGGGAGGCTGAGGCAGGAGAATGGCGTGAACCCGGGAGGCGGAGCTTGCAGTGAGCTGAGATCCGGCCACTGCACTCCAGCCTGGGCTACAGAGCGAGACTCCGTCTCAAAAAAAAAAAAAAAAAAAAAAAAATTCTGGCTGGTTATATTACCTTTTTAACTTTTAAAGACTCCTTTTTTCTCTCCAATTTTTCTTTCTTCTTCTGTTCCTGTAAGATAATTTTTTCTTATGTCACAAGTGGGAAGTGCACCATTAAAAAAAAAAAAAACGCATATCAATTATCAAATAACTTATGTTTACAATGAGAAACTAAGGTCTATCATAATTAAAAAACAGGGAGGAACTTGTACTTCAACAAGCCTTTATGGACTAATGGGACAGATTTACCATCCTGCCTTAAACTAAAATCCAGATAAAATTTATTAAACAGTGGTTTTCAGACAACATGCAGTAACGAACTATAAACATTGACAAAAGGGAAACAAGGTTAATCTTCTGACTGCCCAGCTTACTGCCTGATACAATTTTAAAGTACAAATAATGGAGAAAACTCCAAACAGAGCCCAACAGTCTCTTTGTGTTGAGGAGACAGAACCCAAAACTTAAAAAACAAAAAACTTAAAAAACAAAGCAGTAGCATTCCCAGGGTCAAGTACCAGAGAGGACAGAGCTGCACAAAGGCAGCTGTTACCTCTCTCTCGGGCTGACTACTGTTACCTCTCTCTCGGGCTGACTACTGGGGTAAGTGCATGGTAACCAAGGCCAGGAGAAAAGTCACCAGAAAGAAGTAGGTGGAAAGGCTCATGTTCCAAGGGGTCAGGCATAATAAGGTATACCTCACATTCTCTCAGCCAAAGTGGAAAGTCCTCTTAATATAAAGGGCATCAAGTAGAGTGCTCAAGAAAGGGATCAACTTATTCCTAGACTAAAAGCTATTCTAGACATACTCTTACAAATGTTTAAAAGACACCAAAAATTCAAACCATTTCCAAGAGGTGATGAAAGGAGTAGATGCTGTGTAACTCATTAAGTTGAATATTTGTTTTTCCATTTGTTTTACTTTATCATAAAAAAGCAATAAAAGGGTTTCAAACAAAGGAAAAAGGAGATTTTATAAACACAGCAAAATTGAAACTGATAATTGGTAAATGTGGGTGATGGGAACACAGGGACTTACTGTATTCTCTCAATTTGCACAAGTTTTTAAATCTTCATAACAGTCTAGTAGAAAGACAAACAATAAATACAAAAAAAGATGTATATCAGATGAAAAGTGCAATGGGAAGAACAGAACAAGGTAAAGAGAATCAGGTGTGTCAGCAACTTTCTTAAAATTGTGAGGGCAGGTCTCATCTAGAAACCATTTAAGTCAAGGCTTGAAGATGAAGTTAAGCCATGCAGTTATTTAGAGGAAGAAGGTTCCAGGCATAAAATAGCAAGGGCAAAAGCCCAAGACAGGAAACACATCTGGAGACAGGTCTGAAAGGTAATGGGATTGAGGGAGGCAATCAAACTGCTTACAGACATATAGATATTATCAGGACTTTCACTTTTCAGAAACAACATAAGCTAGGAGACAGTGAAACATCTTTAAAGTACTCTAAGAAATAAAGTACTAGCCGGGCGCGGTGGCTCAAGCCTGTAATCCCAGCACTTTGGGAGGCCGAGACGGGTGGATCACAAGGTCAGGAGATCGAGACCATCCTGGCTAACACAGTGAAACCCCGTCTCTACTAAAAAATACAAAAAACTAGCCGGGCGAGCTGGCGGGCGCCTGTGGTCCCAGCTACTCGGGAGGCTGAGGCAGGAGAATGGCGTGAACCCGGGAGGCGGAGCTTGCAGTGAGCTGAGATCAGGCCACTGCACTCCAGCCTGGGCAACAGAGCGAGACTCCGTCTCAAAAAAAAAAAAAAAAGAAATAAAGTACTAAAGAAAAACAATTCTTTACCAGTAAAAATGTATTTCAAAAACGAAGGTAAGTGAAGACATTCAGATATATGAAAGCTAAAAGAACACATCACCAACAGAAAATGCAAATGAACCTATAATAATAGAAAACCGATCAATTGGCTATCTGTGGATAGAACATGGGGTAGGGATGGGAAAGAAGAATTATAAATGAGCCGAAAGAATTCTTTGGAATCAGTGGGTATGTCCACTATCATGATTGTTATGTCTTCACAAGTATATCCCTATATCAAAACTTAGGGAATTGTACATTTTAAATATGTGCAGTTTAGTGTATGTCAATTACACTCCAATAACGACATTTCTTAATGGAATCCTTCTCAGGAATAAAAAGAATAACCTACAGAAAAACATGACATGAATTAATCTCAAAAATACATTGAGCAAAAGTAACAAGACAAAGAATGCATATGTGCAAGAATATTGAGAAAAAAAAAACTCAGTTTCTCCCTACACACTCAACAATCAACACAAAAGACTTCTGTGACCCAATGTGTGGGGGTTTTCCCTATACACCAAAAAGCATTTCTGCAGTGACACCGGCTAGGTGTCCTCTATTGTAATTAAATTCTGACACTATCTACCGGGTGACAGCACCATACCCCATAGGTTGAGGGTTCAGTCCCCAAGACTTTACCTACCAGTTCCAGATGCCAATTACAAGGCCCAAGTCACTTTACCTGTGCTTCTGACTGAACAGCTATAAATCAGGGTTCCCACAAGCCCCTCTTTGGGTTTGACTAATTTGCTGGAGGAGCTTACAGAACTCAAAGAAACACTAAAGTTTATTGGTTTATTATAAAGAATATGATAGTCCGGGCGCAGTGGCTCACACATGTAATCCCACACTTTGGGAGGCCAGGGTAAGCAGACCACTTGAGCCCAGGAGTTCTAGACAAGCCTTGGCAACACGGCAAAACTGTGTCTCTACCAAAAATACAAAAATAAGACAGACATGATGGTGTGCTCCAGTGGTGCAATCTCGGCTCACTGCAACCTCCGCCTCCCAGGTTCAAGCGATCCTCCTGCCTCAGCCTCCCAAGTAGCTGGGGTCACAGGCACACACCACCATGACCGGCTAATTTTCATATTTTTGGCAGAGACGGGTTTTCACTACGTTACTCAGGCTGGTGTCGAACTCCTGGGCTCAAGTGATCCACCTACCATGGCCTCCCAAAGTACTGGGATCACAGGCGTAAGCCACAGCCCCCAGCCTGTTGTGTTTTATTTTTGAGACAGGGTCTTGCTCTGTCACCCAGGCTAGAATGCAGTGGTGCCATCACAGCTCATTGCAGCCTCAATCTCCTTGGCTCAAGCCTCCTCCTGCCTCAGCCTCCCAAGTAGCTGGGACTAGAGGCACATGCCACCTTACCTAGCTAATCTGTCTATCAGAGATAGGGTTTTGTCATGTTACCCAGGCTGGTCTCAAACTTCCGGGCTCAAGAAATCCACCCACCTAGGCTTCCCAAAGTGCTGGGATTACAGACATGAGCCACGCCCAGCCCTTTTGGGTTTTTAATGAAGGCTTCATAACATAGACATGATTGATTCAATCATGACCACTGGTGAACAACTTAACTTTCAGTCCCCCTTTTTTCCCTCAAGGTTGAGGGTGAGGCTAAATCCCAACCCTCTAATCCACGCTTTGTCTTTCATAGGCTTCCATCCTGAAGCTACCTAAGGGCTGCTAGCCACTGATCATTAGCATTAAAAAAAAAAAAAAAAAAAAAAAAACACAACGTTGAAGATTCCAAGGATTTTAAGAGTTGTATACCAGCAAATGGTGATGAAGACCAACTATTTACTCACAAAAGCACAATACCATGATTTCATTTATACAATTTTCTAGGAAAAAACAATACTGGTCTATAGTGACAGAAAGCACTGTGGTTGCTGGACACCAGCCATTGGGATCACTGTCAGCACAAGACAATTTTTTGGAGTTCATGGAAATGCACTGTGTCTTGATTGTGCTGGTGGTTACACAGATCTATATATTTACTAGTCAAACTCAGCACACTGTACACTTAAAATCTGTATATTTTAGTGTATATAATGTACACTTCAATAAAGCTATTTTTAAATTTTTTTAAGCTTTCACTTATAGTCAGTTACATATACATACCTCTAATTGTTGCTGTTCCATTTTCGTCAACAAAAATTTGGAGTAGATATTGCTTTTTTCAAGCAAATGTTGAAGTCTACGGTACCGAATTTCTGTCGACTCTCTATCCCAAGACATGCGAGCCTATCCAAAGAGAAAACTTCCATAATTATGAACACTTTCTGATATACATTGATTTCTTTTGGCATAAAGTTTAATAAAAATGGCTAAAGTAACTTTTAAACCAAACACTTTTTCAAACCAAAAACTGGAATAACTGTTAAAAAGAAAAGTTTTTGGGTTCAACAGGCAATCTGATAGATGCAGTTTGTATATCAAAATATTATAATTTCAAATATTGAACACATGGTTTCTGGCATCTACTGAGTTGGAAGGTCTATTTAAAAAACAACTGAAGGCCGGGTCCGGTGGCTCACTGGCTCACACCTGTAATCCCAGCACTTTGGGAGGCCAAAGCGGGAGGATCACCTGAGGTCGAGAGTTCGAGACCAGTCGGACCAACATGGAGAAACTCCGTCCCGACTAAAAATACAAAATTAGCCAGGCGTAGTGGCGCATGCCTGTAATCCCAGCTATTTGGGAGGCTGAGGTAGGAGAATCACTTGAACCCGGGGAGGGGGCAGAGGTTGCAGTAAGCCGAGATCACACCACTGCACTCCAAACAAGAGCAAAACTCTATATCAATTAAAAAAAAAAAAAAAAATTGGGGCGAGGCACGGTGGCTCACACCTGTAATCCCAGCACTTTGGGAGGCCGAAGAGCATGGATCACCTGAAGTTAGTAGTTTGAGACCAGTCTGGCCAAAATGGTGAAACCCCATCTCTACTAAAAATATAAAAATTAGCTGGACGTGGTGGCACATGCCTGTAGTCCCAGGTACTCAGGAGGCTGAGGCAGGAGAATTGCTTAAACCCGGGAAGCCGATGTTGCAGTGAGCTGAGATGATACCACCGCGCTCCAGCCTGGGTGAAAGAGGCGCCATTTCAAAAAAAAAAAAATGTAGCCATTTTCAATCTTAAGTGTGTAATTTGCTAAAACACTGATGTTGTGGTTCCGTGTTATTACATTACCTTGTTACGTACAGAGAAGAGAAATTTTTGATTAATTTTGCACTTGACCCTCATAAAAAGTAACTGCCTAGGTGACACTAGGAAATTCTAAGACAAGTTTTCAGAGTCTCTCCCTGTTTGAGATGAATAAACAAGTTTATCTGGATAGAACATTTTAGAAAAATACTATGAACACAATTCATCCTAACAATCAAAACAGACATCTAGCCAAGATTAACATCCGCACCCTAGGCCGGGCGCGGTGGCTCAAGCCTGTAATCCCAGTACTTTGGGAGGCCGAGACGGGTGGATCACGAAGTCAGGAGATCGAGACCATCCTGGCGAACATGGTGAAACCCCGTCTCTACTAAAAATACAAAAAACTAGCCGGGCGTGGTGGCGGGCGCCTGTAGTCCCAGCTACTCGGAGGCTGAGGCAGGAGAATGGCGTAAACCCGGGAGGCGGAGCTTGCAGTGAGCCGAGATCACGCCACTGCATTCCAGCCTGGGTGACACAGCGAGACTCCGTCTCAAAAAAAAAAAAAAAAAATCCGCACCCCATTTTTTAAGGCAGGGTCTCATGCTGTAAATGGTGCAATTGCAGCTTACTGAAGCCTTTAAATCCCAGGATCAAAGGACCCTCCCACCTCAGCCTCCAAAGTAGCTGGGACTCTAGGCAGATGCCACCATGCCCTGTTAATTTTTGTATTTTTTTTTTGTAGAGGCAGGGTTTCGCTTTATTGCTAAGGCAGGTCTCCAACTCCTAAACTCAAGAGATTCATCTGCCTTGTCCTCCTAAAGTACTGGGATTATAGGCATGTGCCACCATGCCCAACCAAGATTACCAATTCTGTAACATCAATCCAGCCTAGTAAATCAACAAACATGTACTGCAACAATTATATAAATTACATAACTGGTAGAAGACAGAAAGTCTGATTTATACAACAAATGAGGCATTAATATATCTGAAAACAACAAGTATTAAAGACAGATACACATAGCAGCAAACTGTACAATACTATCTAAATCCTGGAAAAGTCTAAGAATCACTAAGATCAGAGAAGTCAGATTTCAGGAAATAGATAACATCTGAGGGGTCTGAAGGATTAGATAAATGAGAGCAGAAGAACTCAAGTTTTGTCAATTACTGTAGAAGTTCCTGAATTCAGCAACATTGGCCTCAGCAACAGCACTAAAAATCACACTTAACTTTAGAATTAAAAATACTTTCAGAGATTACATAGTAGATATCTTTCATTTTATACAGTCTAGACAAACTCTTAAAAGAGTTTAGTGGCAGATTTTTTAGTATTTTGTTTTCTCAACTAAACCAACTCCCCTACTTTTCAACAAGGATAAATGAAAACACAAAGTAAACCAATAAAATCTAACTGCCCCTTTCCCCAGTAATTGGTGGTTTCAACTTAGAGAAAAGTAACTGAGCATTTACAGAGTGTTTGAAATGCGGGATATAAGCTCATTTTTATACTCTAAATGATGCCCTAGCACTTCGGTAGTTTTGCTGCTCCAGCTTGTCAATATCTCTAAGATATCATTTTATATTGCCTTACATTTTCCTTCTGCCCAGGCTGGAGTGCAGTGGCGCAATCTTGGCTGGCCCCCGCCTCCGCCCCCGCCCCCACCTCCGCCCGGGTTCAAGCAATTCTCTGCCTCAGCCTCCCTAGTAAAGCTGGGATTGCAGGCGCCTGCCACCATGCGCAGCTAATTTTTGTATGTGCCGGTGCCTGGCCAGCACATATTTTTAAAATAACTAGATACAGCCAGGCACGGTGGCTCACGCCTGTAATCCCAGCACTTTGGGAAGTCGAGGCAGGCACATCACGAGGTCAGGAGTTTGCGACCAGGCTGGTCAGTATGTTGAAACCTCGTCTCTACTAAAAATACAAAAAAAATTAGCCAGGCGTGGTGGCACATGCTTGTAGTCCTAGCTACTTGGGAGGCTGAGGCAGAAGAATCGCTTGAACCGGGGAGGCGAAGGTCGCAGTGAGCCAAGATCATGCCACTGCACTCCAGCCTTAGCAACAGAGGGAGACTCGTCTCAAAACAAACAAACAAACAAACCCTAAATACTTGCCTGGTGGTCCTGAGAAAATTTTTCTTAAAAAAAAAAAAAAAAAAAACCAGCCGGGCATGGTGGCTAATGCCTGTAATCCCAACACTTTAGGAGAACTAGACGGGCAGACCACCTGAGGTCGGGAGTTCGAGATCAGTCTGACCAAAGTGGAAAAACCCCATCTCTACTAAAAATACAAAATTAGCCAAGCTTGGTGGCACATGCCTGTAATCCCAACTACTCAGGAGGCTGAGGCAGGAGAATTGCTTGAACCCGGGAGGCAGAGATTGAGCCATTGCACTCCAGCCTGGGCAACAAGAGTGAAACTCTGTTTCAAAAAAAAAAAAAAAATCACTAAGGCTTTAAGATGCCATCATGGAACAATAATATACAATTAATATTAGAATAATACCATATAAGTGGTTAATCCTTAAACCTGGTCTGTATTTCAATATCTTCCTATCACTGTTTTTTCTTATCAATTTGATTATTATATTATGGTAAACTGCAACTTCATCTATTGAAAGCACTGAGTGCCTGGCAGGAAACAACTCTGGGTAACTACAGTACAGAGTATGCCAATGGACACCGAGGGCAGAAATTCCTCATTATCTACCCCATTATCTCTCCCAACACCAGTCCCAGATTTTTTACTGGGGGGTGGGAGGAGTTCTATTTTAGCCTACACGTATTATGATCCTTTTACCTCTCTAAGAAATCTCCTGACTCCAGCCTTCCCCCTCCGCCACTTCACAGGCATTATCGGTACTCAAATCTCCTAGACTAACAATGACTTCTTTTAAAGGGAAATACATGTGAAAAGTCAAAGAAAATAACTGTAGCAAATGAATGTCAAAGTCATTTTCTAGGCTCCTCACAAAACTTAGGATTTCCTAAAGCCAAATGCTTCTCATTAAGGAACTTAAGATAGCTCTCTTCCTCTGTTAAGTACTTCTAAATACATGCCCATACAGACTGCATTCTCCCAAAAGAAAAGGAATCTCTACCTTTGCATAGTGAATTGTTTGGCCTCCAAAGACATGTTTATTAATCTCAAGTAGTGAGAGACTGAAAACTTTTCTTAGAATTTTCTAGTGTCACCTAGGCAATCACTTTTTTGTTTTTTTGAGACAGAGTTTCACTCTTGTTGCCCAGGGTGAAGTGCAATGGCATGATCTCGGCTCACCGAAACCTCCAACTCCCAGGTTCAAGCGATTCTCCTGCTTCAGCCTCCCTAGCAGCTGGGATTATAGGCATGTGCCACTACACCCGGCCAGTTTTGTATTTTTAGTAAAGACAGGGTTTCTCCATGTTGGTCAGGCTGGTCTTGAACTCCTGACCTCAGGTGATCCACCCGCATCAGCCTCCCAAAGTGCTGGGATTACAAGCATGAGCCACCACGCCAGGCCACGAAAACAGCTATATGCTTTTTTAATGGAAGGATTGAACATGGATTAAAAATTACTCTTTAGGTTCTATGATGCATAATTATGTGAATGAAGTGTTTCATCCCTTGAACTAATAATGCCTTCTGAAAATGTACTGTTGTCAAATCTCAGGCATATCTTTCTTTAAATGCTATTTCCCTACCCAACACTCATCATGGATATAAGAAGAAACAAGATAAAAGTGAAGATACATTACTGAAAACAAAATTATCACATCCATCTTAGACCTCTTCAGTTGATTCCATTCTGGTCACTTGCCCCAGAATCTATACTTTATAATTCACCTGGTTATATAGCTAATAAGTATATTTAGTGTATGTATATAATCTTGTATATTATAAAATACTATTTTATCATCGTTAGCTATTCAATAAGCATTTACTGATTGCCTACTATGTGCCAGGAGCAAAGCCTACAAAAACAAAACAGCAAGTGATGCATCCTTAAGAAACAAAGTGAGAAAGAATAAAAAGTAATATGAAGTATTTATCATTACTTATTTGATCATGGTAAGTTCTGTGTAATAAAGTACTATGAAAATTCAAAGAATGAGCAAAGGTGGTTCAGGTCAGACCTCTCGATTCTATTAATTCACATCTACCCTGAAGCAAAAAGTATTGATTTTACTTAAAAGAAAATTTGTTAATATATTACCTTAGCTGGTTATAGCCAACCAGAGAGCATCAGTAATAACAGAAGGAGTATTACTGGAGTGAAAGCATAGCATGGTAGTTAAAAAATGTGCATTCTTGGACCACATGACCTACACTGGAATATTAGCTCTGCCATTTACTAACTGTAGCTCCCAAACAACTTCTATGTGCCTCAGTTTCCTCATCTATAAAATAAGATGACTAATAAAACCTATTTGGTTGTGCAGTTCAATAATAGCAATTGTTTGTACTAGTAATTCAACTAGTAAGTTTAATAGTAGTAATAGTAATAGTGAACATCTACTTCACAGAATAGTTGAGGATTCAATGAGTAAATACATATAAAGCATTCAAAATGCATGACTCCTAATAGATGTTCATGAAGTATTAACAATGCTGACAAAAAAATTATTGTTGAGATAATGGAACCAACGGCCTCATTACTCGTTTTTG
This sequence comes from Macaca mulatta, assembly GCF_049350105.2. Lineage (NCBI taxonomy): Eukaryota > Metazoa > Chordata > Mammalia > Primates > Cercopithecidae > Macaca > Macaca mulatta. Next base: position 106,505,079 of record NC_133414.1, on the reverse strand, counting down.
GACTGCATTATTTTCCAACTTAAGTAGTTTTATAAATCATGAGTTAATTCACTATTATTAAGGACAGAAATTCTGGAGGCAGCCTGAGTTGAAATTTGATGTCAAAACTTACTATGTGCCCTTCTCCCTCAGTTTCCTCTTTTATAAAAGAAGATAACAAAAAATAACCTATATCATAATATCGGTAGAGTTTAATAAGCTAATAAAGCACAAGAAAACCACCTATTAGGCAGTACTTAAAGACTCAACTATCATTCTTTTTCTTGCATATGACTGAATCAAGCAGCAGGGTAGGACTTTAGAATAAACAAGAATTTTTCAGGTTAAACACTGCTTTTAGTAATTTACAAAATACTCTCTACAAGAAAACTACAGCAACTTGTCACTGAAAAAGTACAGCACATTTTTAGCTAAAGAATCTTATGTAGCAATACACAGGCCATGAAACCAAAAGGAAAACAAACAGCAAGTTGATCACTTAGGTGGAAAACAGCACTACACTAAAAGGAAATCATTAGACTTGGATTTCAGCCCAGCCTTTGACTGATGCTAACTTCTCCTGCCCTCAGTCTAGTACATCACTTCTGCAGGTTTTGGCGATTCCTGTTTGCCATTAGACATACATTTAAGGTAATTTTTAAAGGAAATAAGGATGGCAAAGGAAAAAACTCACTATCGACTTTGAAAGACTTTTCATGGCTAAACAAGCAATCTGAAATTCTCCCTTAAAATAGATAGGACTACGAAGACTACATCTCATAGAAACACACCATTCAAAGCACGTGCGAAAGGATTCTCAAAGGCAGTATCTGTAAACACACAAAAACGACAAGTAATAAAGCTGTTTTCATTCAAGTTTACGAAAAAGCCCACTAAATAGGAAAGCAAAGAACACAAACCACACCTCCGGGTAAAAGCCGAGGTTACCACGGGCTTTCACGACGACGAACCTGATGCCTAAATTACCTTTTCCAGCATCTTCCGCTCTCTCTCTAGTCCAGCAGCTTCAAGCTGTTCTTCCTCTTCCAGCATGGCCGGGGTAATCACGGCAGTGTCCAGCTGTTCAACCATTGCTGGAGCCTGGGAGCCTGACGGGAGAGAAAGCTTCCAAATTGCAGTTTTTAAAAAATTACTAACTACTCAACTCCAACATGAAACAGCCCTTCTCCCACCCGAGATGCACTGGAGCACAAGGTGAAGACCCAGGGGACGCCAGCATCACCTCTCAGAAGACACCGTAGGTCTTCGCAAAGTCTACAAGTGCCTGGACCACAGTTTACAACTCGGGATGCTCGGAAAATGCAGTTCCCTATGTGAAATCTTCACCGGCATGCTAATATGTGCAATTCCGGGGTCTCCTCCACTCACCGTGGCAGTTTCCCAACCCTCTCTTCCTCCTCAATCCCTGCCCGGGGTCGGCTCCCTCCCCCAAGCTCCGCCGCAGTCTCCATGCTTGCCCACCTCAGCCCCGCATGCCGCCACCCGCGCCCGAAAGAAGGCTCTCCTCACTTACCGCAGCTGCCCGCGGGCCGTTCCGCTGGCATGCCTCGACACGCACCCGGGAACCGGGTCCCCTCCACTCAGCGCCTGCAATGCCGCGAGCTAATTCCTCACAGCCTCTGCCGGCCCAGCCTTCTCGCCAAATCCCCCGCCAGGGAAAAAAGCGCGCTTCTACTTCGCGGGAAAATCCTGTCATCTCGCGATACGTTACATTCCCCGCCCGCCCTCCAGCCCCGCTGCGCGAGATTTGGCGCAGCTTGCGGTTTTCCTCAGACTGACCCGTGGCGACCGTGAGCCTGTACCTGGACCTCTGCCAGGAGGAAACTGGGTCCTGGTGCCGAACTCAGCCTGTAATTATCCTTTGAGATTGGGCGAGGCGGCCGATCGTGGAGGACCCAGTTTCCTCACCTAACTGATGGTTCCGAACTACGCAATTAAAATTTGATAGCGCTGTTAATACTTTGCAAGGCGCCTTCACACGTTGGCTGCTGTGATCGAGCACCCCCTAGCCCGTGATCCTATAGGTGGAGAAGTCTGCGTATCCGCACAAGGATGTCAGAAACATTTTTATAGGGCCAGCCTCGCCGCACCCGCAGCGCGCGGCTCACATCTTGAGTGAAAATCCCCCAAAAATGACCAAGAGGAGGGCTTTTTTGTGGGTGGGACGGGAGAGAGAAGGAACAGGATATTAAGATTATGACTGGGTTAAAGAAAGCTGTTTAGGGTAAGGGCGAGCTGAAAGCAGTGATGGACCAAGCGGAGTGGCCAGCAGAAGGAAGATTCAGGAAACCAAACAGGATTCATTCATTCGAGTGGGCAGTGAAGGAAGGAGTGGACCTTTTCTTGCCCCTGGTTTTCACTTCAGCTTTCAATTCCTCCTTTTCTTGTTTGCATTCCTTTTCAACTATTTCCTTTGTCTCCCTCTCCAGAGCTCCCTTTCCCACCTCCAATTTCCTAGGACGTATGGCATTAAATATACCTGCCATGTAACCACCTGTTTCCTTCATTTTGACTTCCCAAAACTTGTATGATTGTGTCTGCACAAAATTTAAGAGTTTACCGGCTGGCTGCGGTGGCTCACGCCTGCAATCCCAGCACTTTCGGAGCCCAAGGCGGGTGGATCACGAGGTCAGGAGTTGAAGACCAGCCTGGCCAAGATGGTGAAACCCTGTCTCTACTAAAAAATACAAAAATTAGCCGGGCGCGGTGGCAGGCGCCTGTAGTCCCAGCTATTCGGGAGGCTGAGGCAGAAGAATCGCTTGAACCCGGGCGGCAGAGGTTGCAGTGAGCCTAGATCGCGCCATTGCACTCCAACCTGAGCAACTGAGAGAGACTCCGTCTCAAAAAAATAATAATAAATAGAAACGAAACCTAGTCTCTATATTTTATTTTATTAAGATAGGGTCGCCGGGCGCGGTGGCTCAAGCCTGTAATCCCAGCACTTTGGGAGGCCGAGATGGGCGGATCACGAGGTCAGGAGATCGAGACCATCCTGGCTAACACGGTGAAACCCCATCTCTACTAAGAAATACAAAAAAAAAAAAAATAGCCGGGCAAGGTGGCAGCGCCTGTAGTCCCAGCTACTCGGGAGGCTGAGGCCGGAGAATGGCGTGAACCCGGGAGGCGGAGCTTGCAGTGAGCTGAGATCCGGCCACTGCACTCCAGCCTGGGCTACAGAGCGAGACTCCGTCTCAAAAAAAAAAAAAAAAAAAAAAAAAGATAGGGTCTCATTCTGTCGCCCAGGCAGCAGCGTAATGGCGCGATCTCTGCTCACTGCAATCTCCGCCTCCTGGTCTCAGTTGATCCTCCCACCTCAGCCTAGCAAGTAGCTGAGACTACAGGTGCACGCCACCACGCCGGGACATTTTAGTGGTGGACATTAGCCCACACCAGGCTGATTTTTGTTGGTTTGGGGTTTTTGTGTGTTTTTGTGTTTTGCTAGAGACGGGTTTTCGCCATGTTATCCAGGCTGGTCTCGAACTCCTAGGTTCAAGGGATCCTCCCACTTCGGCCTCCGGAAGTGCTGAGAGTACAGGCGTGACATATTGTGCCTGGCCCCTACAAAAATTTCCTAAATTAGCCGGGTGTGGTGGCGGGTGCCTGTGGTCCTAGTACTTGGAAGGCTGAGGTGAGAGAATCACTTAAGCCCAGGTGGTCGAGGCTGCAGTGAGCTGAGATTGTAACACTGCACTCCAGCCTGGGTGATACAGCAACACTTTGTCTCAAAAAAAAAAAAAAAAAAAAAAAGTCCTCAACATACTGAGATGGAGTAGGGATCCCTTTCTCTAGGGGCCTGTGGGCCCCCCAACCTTGGGAATAAAGGAAAATCTTGAGTTGCTTCAAGGGAAATTCTAGGAACCTAGCTAGCCCTGACAGGTAAATAAGCAACTTGATAAGGAAGAAGGTAATAGTAGCCTAAAACAATAGCCCAGGAAGTTGGATTCAGGAGATCTTTGGTTCCTCTGTTAAAACTAGAGGTAATATCTTAACACATGTCTCTAAGATGTTTTTTAGAAACCCCAAGCCCCACCAAACACATCTGCTGGCACTCTCTTGCCTCGTTTGTTCTAAATTTATTCCTAGGGGCCTGGAGGAGGTCACACACACAAGCAGAGCTAGCGTTCTTTTCCGCTGATCCCAAATTTTTGTTTTTTAATTTTTAAAAATTGAGATGGAGTCTCACTCTGTTGCCCAGACTGGTCTCAAACTCCTGGGCTCAAGCCATCCTCCCACTCAGCCTCCCAAGTCAAAGGGAAAGAAATTTTGGGATTACAGGCACACACTACCACACCCAGCTCGCCAAATTTTTAGACAAAACTTCACCTCCTGAACCAACTGCAAATCAGAAAATCTTTTAATCCATCTATGACCTGTTCCCCAAGCCCCATTCCCCTACCCTTTGAGATGGCAGTCAAAACAATGCAGAGACTCCATGTATTAATTGATGACTTTGCCTGTAATTTCTGCTTTCCTGAAATTTACCCCTGCCTTTAAAAATCCTTACCTGCAAGCCATCAGGGAGTTTGGGTCTTAAGCATGAGCTGCCCCAATTCCTACCGCTGCAAAAGCTCAGTGTGGAAGTCTTGTCTTTCTGAGCCAGGCGAGTGGACCAAAGTTCAGTTCTGTAATAGCACCTTATGTTAAATGGGACAATTTGAAGCCCTCCAATCAGACCCTGCCAAGCCAACATTCCTAAATCTTTTCCCTTGCTCTCTGATCCCTTAAAATTTGCCCTAGACCCTAAATCAGGGAGACAGACTTGAGCCCACTCCTATCTCCTTGCTGACCACTTGCAATAAAGCCTTTCTTTTCTCAAAGGCAGGTGCCATAGTTATTGGCTTTTGTGTGTAATGGGCAGTGAGTCCATTTGCTTGATAACATTTTTACTCCTAGTTCATTCAATATTATTTCAAGATAAAATGTAGCCTCTATTAATAGCTACTCTTAAATCTATCTCCTTCTAATCTAAAGCATAGCTGTCCATTTCATTCTACTTAAGATTTGCTTTGTTATGTTTTGAGACAGGGTCTTGCTCTGTTGCCCAGGCTAGAATGCAGTGGCACAATCATAGCTCACTGCAACCTCAAATTCCTGGGCTCAAGTGATCCTCCCACAACAGCCTCCTGAGCAGCTAAGTCTACAGGTACATACCACTACACCCAGCTAATTTTTAAAATTTTTCTGTAGAGACAGGGTTTTGCTATGTTGCTCAGGCTGGTCTTGAACTCCTGGGCTCAAGGGATCCTCCCACCTTGACCTCCCAGAGTATGAAATAACAGGCATGTCAGAGCATGAGCCACATTACCCACCACCCTCACTCTACTTAAGATTTTTGGGGCCGGGAGCGGTGGCTTATGCCTGTAATCCCAGCACTTCGGGAGGCCGAGGCGGGTGGATCATGAGGTCAAGAGATCGAGACCATTCTGGCCAACATGGTGAAACCCATCTCTCCTAAAAATACAAAAATTAGCTGGGTGTGGTGGTGCACACCTGTAATCCCAACTACTAGGGTAGCTGAGGCAGGAGAATCACTTTAACCTGGGAGGCAGAGGTTGTAGTAAGCCAAGATCGTGCCACTGCACTCCAACCTGGTGACAGAGCGAGACTCCATCTCAAAAAAAAAAAAAAAAAAAAAGATTTTTGCCCTTTTACCAACCTATCCTCCAAAATTTCTTTCCCTTTGACTTTTGAAACACGTTTTATGGGGTTTTCCCTAATGTGCTGAAAAACCTTTCCTTGTTCCTTCTTTTGAATTCTGATATGGTTTGGCTGTGTCCCCACCCAAATCTCATCTTGAATTGCAGCTTCCATAATTCCCACGTTATGGGAGGGACCCAGTGGGAGATAATTGAATCATGGCGGCAGTTTCCCCCATACTGTTCTTGTGGTAGTGAGTAAGTCTCACGAGATCCAGATGAGATGATTTCATAAGGGGAAACCCCTTTCGCTTGGTTCTCATTCTCTCTCTTGCCTGCCACCACGTAAGACGTGCTTTTCATCTTCTGCCTTCTGCCATGATTGTGAGGCCTTCCCAGCCACGTGGAACTGAGTCCGTCAAGCCTCTTTTTTTTTTTTTTTTTTTTTTTTTTGAGACGGAGTCTGGCTCTGTCGCCCAGGCTGGAGTCTCGATCTCCTGACCTCATGATCCGCCCGTCTCGGCCTCCCAAAGTGCTGGGATTACAGGCTTGAGCCACCGCGCCCGGCCAAACTTTTTTTTTTTTTTTTTTTTTTTTTTTTTTGAGACGGAGTCTTGCTCTGTCGCCCGGGCTGGAGTGCAGTGGCCAGATCTCAGCTCACTGCAAGCTCCGCCTCCCGGGTTCACGCCATTCTCCTGCCTCAGCCTCCCGTGTAGCTGGGACTACAGGCACCCGCCACCAGGCCCAGCTAGTTTTTTTTTTGTATTTTTTAGTAGAGACGGGGTTTCACCGTGTTAGCCAGGATGGTCTCGATCTCCTGACCTCGTGATCCGCCCGTCTCGGCCTCCCAAAGTGCTGGGATTACAGGCTTGAGCCACCGCGCCCGGCCTCTCTTTTTCTTTATAAATTACCCGGTCTTGGGTAATTTATCAGCAGCGTGAAGATGGACTAATACAAATTCAATTGTGGTCCACCTCCCTAAATCTTTTCTCCATCCATTGTTTTTCTCTAGAAACTTTCTTCCTTGGACCTTCTGCTCTATGGGCAAGGGAGAGAGAGAATTTGTCCAAATACACGAAATGGAGATCAAGAAAATCTCATCTGATTCTCAAAGAACAGACATCTCAACTGACATCTGGCCCCACACTTGCTAATAAAAGTGCATTGGTGCATTTCCTGGCACGTCTTTGCCATTGTGCAAACCCTCCCTTCAAAGTGGCTGTGAACACGCTTGTTCATTCACTTTTATTTAAGAGTCTACATTTATTTTGGGTTTTTTTTTTGCTTTTTTTAATGACTGGTTAGAAAGAATGAATAACACCTCCTATTGATTGCCTAACAGGGTTACTATAGTCAATAATAACTTAATTGCACATTTTTAAATAACTTAAGGAATATAACTGAATGGTTTGTAACTCAAAGGATAAAGATGGATACCCCATTTTCCATGATGTGCTTATTTCACAGTGTATGCCTATATCAAAACATCTCACATACCCCATAAACATATACACCTACTATGTACCCATAAAAATTAAAAATAAAATTAAAATGCCTCCTGGATACTAGGAACTATCATAGGAGCTGCACAGCAATGAACCAGACAGACTACATCCCTGTTGATATGGAACTTACATTCTAGGAGTTGGGGTGAAAAGAGGGAAATTGTGAAATATTAGAATAGGGTGGCATGAGAGTGACTGGATAGTTATTTTAGGTTGAGTAATTGGGTGTCTGAAGAAGTGATAGGCACTTTTTTTTTTTTTTTTGGATGGAGTTTCGCTCTTATTGCCCAGGCTGGAGTGCAATGGTGCAATCTTGGCTCACCGCAACCTCCGCCTCCCAAGTTCAAGCAATTCTTCTGCCTCAGCCTCCCAGGTAGCTGGGATTACATGCATATGCCACCAAGTCTGGCTAATTTTGTATTTTTAGTAGAAATGGGGTTTCTCCATGTTGGTGAGGCTGGTTTCAAACTCCCGACCTCAGGTGATCCGCTGCCTCGGCCTCCCAAAGTACTGGGATTACAGGCATGAGCCACCACACCTGGCCTAAGTGATAGGCGCTTTAAGCAGAGAACCAAATGCCAAGAAGCTAGCCAGCCTGGGGGAAGAGCAATCCAAGCAGAAACTACAGGTGTACAGAGAGTAAAGCAGGAATACACTTGGGCATGTTTGAGTATCAGAAAGAAGGCCAGCATGACTGAAGCCGAATTGGCAAGGGGGAATGGCACAAAAAGTCAGAGGCAGACCCTCCAGATGAGGCACTGGGGATTTTCTTCTAAGTATGGTGTTACAAGTTATTTTTCCCTACCCACACAAAATGTCTTCCTCTTATAGAATCCTTTTCATATTAATGTGCATAACCATCCATCCAATCACAGAAGTCAAAACAAAACCAAACCCTGGTTCCCTCTTGTTATAGTAGATAGCCCCACTTCTGGCCTACCTCACAAAGGAAATAATAGCTTCAAGACAGAAGTCCCCTTTCAGCTTACCAACGTCAAATTTACAAACCCATCTGCATCCTCAACACCTTTCTCACTCTCTCATCTTGTGCTCTGGATCCAACTCCCTGCTGCCTATTCAGAAATTATTTTATATTAGAAATCACTATTCCCTCTTTTAAAAGATAAAATCTTACTCTGTCGCCCAGGCTGGAGTGCAGTGGTACCATCATAGCTCACTGTAACCTTTAATTCCTGAACTCAAGGAATCCTCCCACCTCAGCCTCCAAGTAGCTGGGATTACAGGCGTGAGCCACTGCCCCCAGCTGGAACCTCCTATTTCCCTACCAACTATTGTCAGTTCTCTCTTCCCCTTTAAAGCTTACTTTTATAATTATCTACACTAGCAATGTTTAATTCCTTGCCTTCCACTGATTCTTCAACCTTCTGATTGCAACATTCAGCATACACCAAAGTAGCCCACTAAGGTTTAATGACTTCGACGCTGCTACGTTTAATGGACATTCTCAGTTCTTATTTGAACCTCACTGCAACATAACACTGTTAATCACTCCTTTATGGAAACACTCTTGTCCGTTGTCTTTTCTGATCCCACATTCTCTTGATATTCCTATTCCCAACTTTTACTAGTTCATTCTCTTCTACCCAACCTTTAAATGTTTAACTTTCCTAGTGAACCAGAAACTGAGTTTCTGGTCAATTGCATAATATCTACAATAGAAAAAAATTTAAATGAAAAGGTAAGTTCAGTGAGGAGTGGATCAAAATAAAAACAATCCAATCATCCATATCTACCATAGGGTAGTGATATGCACTATTTTGGGTACTAGCACTTCAGCAGTAAATAAGGCAACGTTTTTGACCTCAGAGTTTACACTGTAGTGGAAACAACAGACAACACTATAAAACAGTGTCAGTTGGTGATATATAATAGAAACTGTAAAGAAATATGAAGCAGAGTAAGGTCATGAGAATAGAGGATAGATGTTTAGAGAAAAGTCCTCTGAGGAAGTGACCTTAAACAGCGGTATAAAGTATAAGCCATACAAAGACCTAGACAAAAAAACACTTCAGAGGGAAGAAAGATCTCAGGTAGATAGAAGGTTGACAAATTGAAAAATGGCAGTAAGTCCACTGGTGCCTACAGGCAGAATGTTTATAAATTGTAGCTGAAACTGGAAAGATGTGTAGTGACCAGATCAAGTAGGACCATGGAGACTAGGATAAGAGTGTGGATTTTTATTATGAGGAATGCCATTAGAGGATCTTGAGCAAAAAAATGAAATTGACTTATACTTTTTTTTTGAGACACAGTCTTGCTCTGTCGCCCAGGCTGGAGTGCAATGGCGTGATCTCAGCTCACTGCAGCCTCCACCTCCTGGGTTCAAGCGATTCTCCTGCCTCAGCCTCCCAAGTACCTGGGATTAGAGGCACTCACCAATGCCCAGCTAATTTTTGTACATTTAGTAGACACAGGGTTTCACTATGTTGATCAGGCTGGTCTCAAACTCCTGACCTGAAGTGATCTGCCACCTCAGCCTCCCAAAGTGCTGGGATTGCAGGTGCGAGCCACCATGCCCAGCTGATTTAGACTGTTTAAAGGTAATAAAACATGTAATCTAATTTAAAATTTCATAAGATGTGTTTGCTTTTCAAGGGTTCACATAAGAGGCTTTTTTGTTGCCTAACTTCCCCCAATTTTTGTTTGTTTGTTTTTGAGATGGAGTCTCGCTGTGTCACCCAGGCTGGAGTGCAGTGGCACGATCTCGGCTCACTGCAAGCTCCGCCTCCCAGGTTCACGCCATTCTCCTGCCTCAGCCTCCCGAGTAGCTGGGATTACAGGAATACGCCACCAAGCCTGACTACTTTTGTATTTTTAGTAGTAACGGGGTTTCTCCATGTTGGTGAGACTGGTCCCGAACTCCCGACCTTAGGTAATCCGCCCGCCTTGGCCTCCCAAAGTGCTGGAATTACAGGCATGAGCCACCGCGCCTGGCCCAATTTTTTTTTTTTTTTAATGTTTTTGAGAAAGGGGCTCACTCTGTTGCACAGGCTGGAGTCCAGTGGTGTGATCACAGCGCAGTGTAGCCTCAACGCCCCCGGGCTCAGGCAATCCTCCTACCTCAGCCTTCCAAGTAGCTGAGACTACAGGCACATGCTACCATGACCAGCTAATTTTTAAATTTTTTGAAGAGATGGTCTTACTATGTTGCCCAGGCTAATCTGGAGCTCCTCAGATCAAGTGATGCTCCTGTCTCAGCCTCCCAAAGTGCTAGGATCACAGACATGAGCCACCGCGCTCAGCTGTGACCAGAATTTCAAGCTTTGCTTTCTGCTTTTATACCATTGTGTATAGCATTATGCCTGAGGATGAAAAATGAGAACAAATATACCCCATTGTTGTCAATTTCATATACTCCTTCAAGTCTATATTCATTTATCATTTACATATTTATTGTAAAAATGATTTTTCAAATACATTGCAATAGTACAAAAGTCATTTTACTTTAAATTTAATAAAGTTAGTATTGTTTACGTAAATTTTCAAATGAAACACTTTCATAATATAATTTTAAGTCAAATTTCCTTCCTTGTGTTTACTAGAAAATAAATCAAACCTACAAAATAAAATGCACATAAGCAGATTCTCATTAACTGAGATCAAGGGATGATCAATATGAACAGCAGAGTATCTGGAAAGAAAGGCAATTTTGGAATTTCCCAAGCCTTTAAAACTTTATGTAGACTAACAAAATGTTAAGAGGCAGTACTTGGCAATAATCAGGGCTTAAGAAATATAAGTATTAATTCAAATTTCCCACTTTTGCAACTACACTCTTACCAAGCAAACAATATTTTTAAAGAGCAGCGCTTTCTCTGGAGTGGTTAGTTTCCCTGAAATCTTGGATTTCATTTTAGTTTTTACATGTTGTAAAGCAGTGAAGTTCTAATTAATAAAGTTTTATTACAGTTGAGAATATTTTAGACAATGTTTGTCAAACAGCAAAATAATATGAATCAATACAAAAACATTTTTTCCTCTCAGAGGACTGTTTTCTGACACTATCAGTCATGACAAATTTTAATTTTTTTTTTTTTTTTGAGATGGAGTCTCGCTCTGTCGCCCAGGCTGAAGTCCAATGGCGCGATCTCGGCTCACTGCAAGCTCCGCCTCCCGGGTTCACACCATTCTCCTGCCTCAGCCTGCAGAGTAGCTGGGACTACAGGCGCCTGCCACCACGCCCGGCTAATTTTTTTGTATTTTTAGTAGAGACAGGGTTTCACTGTGTTAGCCAGGATGGTCTTGATCTCCTGACCTCGTGATCCTCCTGTCTCAGCCTCCCAAAGTGCTGGGATTACAGGCGTGAGTCACCGCACCCGGCCTTTTTGACTCTTTTTTTATACTAGTCTCTGCTGTCTGAATACACTCTTGGAATATAAAATAATTTTATCTTACCCAAACAAAAACAAAATGAAAAGTAAAAATAAATCATATGACATTATGAAGTAAGATAAATTATTTCATGATTATCTGCTTTAGAATTATACCCTTCAGTAGTGTAGACTCTAAAGAGTTGACAGGCCTAGGTCAAAATAACATTAGTTCCTAAGCTACAAGTAAAGCTATTATCTTGAAGTCAGAGATTTTGAAAATGTCAATGTCCTTTTGCAAATGCTACCTAATTTTATAAAGTCAAACAAATATACTCAAAGGTCACAAATGCAATAGACATCAGCAAAAGCTGACTGTAGAAAACTCTGTGAGTTACCGGAGTCTTCTAACAGCATTTTTTTTTTCTAACAGCATTTAAATAAGGCAATGTAGACCTGGACTAAAGGAACATTAAGTAAGATATATATATATTGAGTAGACAAACAAATGAAACACATATTAAATTTCACATTATTTTGAGTATTTTAGGAAAAGGTTTTTTTAATTGAAAATATACTTTAACAATAACAACAAAAACTGCCATATACTGACCATGTGAATTATCACATATTTCCTACATACTGGTCTCAAGAGAAGATACAGTACAATATTTTAGCTGCCAGTACTGCCAGTCTAAAAAGACTGAAGGCTTAGTGCATTCCTTGGAAGACAAATTTGGCAAACAAAAACAAAAATTATTTCCTTTTTTTCCTTGAGATGTAGTTAAATAAAACAGATATCCCCAAAGTAATGAAGACTCATTTCAAGTAATTACTCAGCTTACCAGTTTTATTTACACAGTAATTGTTATGAGTGGTTTTTAGTGAATTCCTTGTATTTACATTTTATATACACATTTATACTTGAAAGGTAAAGAAACTGTACAATAATAAAAAAAAATAAGAAAAAGAAATATAGTAACTTAGGTCCAACTGAGGAAACAAATACATAAAAGTATGATTAAATTGAGTCAGGCAGTATAAACTGAATGAGATTACTGCCAGAGGTTATATTCCCTCTATCAGGGATACCAATACCAAGGAAGTAGTTACTGGAGTTAAAAGGTCATCCTAAAACCTACTAAGACCATGGCCCCTCCTTCAATATTTTATTGTATTACCAGTTTCCAATAAGTAAGTCCCTATAATAGCAGTTACCTTTTGAGGGTTCTACTAGTAGTCCGTAGACTAGAATGACCCATGGGGTAAAAATATATGGGCACCCTAGGGTCCCATACTCCTAAAGAGGCAGTCACTACACTAACAAGGATCCCAGGCTTGTTAGTTTGAAAACTATATAGCACTAACAGAAACAGTGTGCTTAAGTGCTGTTTCAAACTAAACTGCAACAAAAAAAACACTGTAACTCTAACTAAATGGCATGTTATATAGCCATCACTCATAACACTCAAGTGATTTAGATTCAAATTTAAACATAATAGGACAATAGCAATATGTCATTAGAGATCAGAGATCTCTGTCAATCAGATATAGCCTTGCCACCACCTAAAGATGCGTTCGCTGCCTCATGTATGGCTCTAGTAGCAGTTCCAAAAGACAATGCATTCACTCTTGTAAGGACAATGTCAATTGTCCTGACATTGTTGTTGGCTACATTTAACCTATTCTATGATATGGTACTAGAGCTCAAGAAATACATCAAGCCAGATCATTCTGTTCAGACCTTCCAAGGGAAATGTTCCTGGACAGCACCTGACTGGGAAAATGCTATTAATGTTGCTATAAAACACAAAATAGTAAAAGCAGCATTTTCCCCAATTTACTATTCAGTGAGAAAGCCAAGCAGAAACCCAATGCAGCACATTGTGAAAAGTTTCAAAGTTCTATTTTCAGCAGTTAAGCCAGGCATACCACCTCCTTCATCTGACCTGGATCCTGCTCTGGACTTCAAGGAAACATACACCTGATTAGCAGTTCAAGAACTCGACATAAAAATAATTCATGCTATGTTCCAATTGGAGGGTCATGACACTGTTGGGCCCACAGGCAAAGCATTCATAAGTCAATGTACTTTAAGCTCATATCTACCTTTTTGGAAATGACTCCCTATGTTACAATGAAAGAATTCATCAAAGAATGATTCAATCATGCAGCACTACTTCCTAGAGTTGGCAGGGAAATCCATGCATTTCTTGGCGGATGAGAGAAGGCTGATTCAAGAACACAGTGAAGAGACGCTCCCATTCCTCAAAGTATTTCGCCTCTATGGGCATGAGGATTTAGCACGTGCTAAGTTCCCAAACCTATGCAAAGTGGCCAATGTGAGGAAGCGGAAGTTGGATAACTCATTCAGGGCTACCAATCTTCCAAAGAGTCACTATCTAGACTAGCAGATAATGAGGTAGACGAGGCAGTATCAAGACCTTCCTTGAAGAAAGCAATGATGAGTAAAGAAGATGAGGATGGGTTATAGGCAGCATTTAGTGTAACATGTGAAGAGATTAAGATGGCACTGACAGATAAAGGAACCAATAACCAGACTAATCTCACACAGCTTCTTCAGGCAATTGAATCAAGGGCTAGGATGTAGACTTAGAAAAAAAAATTAACTTTACCTTTTTCTTTTATTCTTATTTCCACTGATTAAGAAAAGTTATGCATAGAGTTTTACAAGTCACAGATTTAGCTACATATTAGATTTCAAATTTCAAACTGGAGTTAACAAATTTTGTTTCTATGGGCAGTGGAAGAATTGTAACTAAAAAATATGAAGTCTTGCCAAGTAGCATGCTATTTAAAAACTCTGAGGATTCATTACTTTTTACTCTTATCACTGAGAAACATCATATATATTTTTGGACTTACTCTCAAAGTCAAGTCTTCAATCCACTGAAGTGCAAAGAACTTTCCTTCTACCAGTTATTTATAGTTTTCTTAATGTCAAATTATTAGATGAATAATTTGTTACACTAGAACCAGAACGGCTAAAATTCTCTGAGTGATAGGAATTCCTTAAGGAAGACAACAAATTTCCCTTAAAAAACAAATGGACACGATACTGTGGAAAAACATCTAAACAAACAATAAACAATCTCCCACCAACATTTCCATTTCCTGGGTAACTCAAATTTGCCTCAACTTGTGAATGAAGATAAATGACATCTTCAGTGACTTAAATTAATTTACAATCAAATTTGTTTATTACTCGTCTATAATATCTTCAAAAGGTCAGAACTGGAAACAATGTCTGTACTATAGTACTTTGGAGGTTAACAATAGTATTTAACAATCCTACTCTAGCCTCCAGAGTATCTTTGTGGTAACTGTTACAAAAGAAAAGATGTAAAAATCTGAAGTATCTCCAAAGCTATTTTAAAAATTTATTGCATTAAACTGTTTACTCCAAATTGTGGAGTATAAACTCACCATTTAAACTTTTTCCTTTGAAAAATGACTCTACCTACAAAATAATAGTTCAATACTGACAATAAGTTATTCATTTCATTTACTTCAGCCATAAAATGTAAAATCAGCAGTCTTCCACCTCTTGATTCTTTTAGATATCTCCAACATTTTCTTCCACGCCTTGTACATAGGAAACAAAACCCTTTATCCAAAAACCACATTTTAGATGTCAATTAGTCTGTCAATTTTGAAGACTAGCTTTTCAAAGCAGGACTACTGTTCTTCTCTCCTTCTTTAATATCCTTCATTACAGATGCAAAGACCTGAAAATTATATGAAATAAAGATTAATCCTCAAAAACTACCACCCAGATTAAAGAGATTTAAATAACTATAAATGGGAAAAAGCTTTATTATACTTAACTCTGTCCCCTGAAAGTGTGCCATTCTCAAATCCTCTTTATTTTTTTCTAATCGTGAAATACGATTATATTCTAATTTTTACCAATTGCCAAATATTCTGAAATTACTATTTGGTAACTAACATTTTCTGAACAAAAGAGATTGTGAATTTAATAATGCCAATCGTTTATATCATTCATGGATTAAATGATACTGCTATCCTTTTATGTCACTTAACTTAGATTGCCAATACTTTTACTTTCCTAACAAGACTAAGTTAGGAAAGACTACTTTCCTAACAAGACTAAAAAGCCAGGACCATACATTATATATTCTTTCCACTACAAACCCTAGTACACAGCAGGTATTTAATATATAAAATTGTTGTCTATTTGAAATACCAAAGTAATAACTACTCTGGCAAATAAATGACTACAGTGGGTTGTACTTCACTAAATTGATATTATTGAACTTAAATAAAATAAAGCCCAGCCGGGAGCAGTGGCTCACGCCTGTAATCACAGCACTCTGGGAGGCCGAGGTGGGTGGATCACGAGGTCAGGAAATCCAGACCATCCTGGCTAACACGGTGAAACCCTGTCTCTACTAAAAACACAAATAATTAGCTGGGCGTGGTGGCATGTGCCTGTAATCCCAGCTACTTGGGAGGCTGAGGCAGGAGAATCGCTTGAACCCGGGAGATGGAGATTGTACCGAGCAGAGAACTCACCACTGCACTCCAACATGGGCGACAGAGTGAGACTCTGTCTCAAAAAAATAGATGAAATGAAATGAAATGAAATGAAATGAAATAATGAAATAATGAAATGAAATGAAATAAAATAAAATAAAATAAAATAAAGCCCTAGGTTTGGATAGCTGAAAAGTGGGCAATTTGATTTAAATTCTTGCTTCTTAGAAGTCAAAAATTATTTTTAAAAGACATATTTTTCAGCACTAACATTTAAGAAATACATATTTTTTTTACAATAAGTCAACTGTTTTAACACATCTGTTAGAGAGAGGAAAATGTCACTCTACCTGAGTCCATTTTTTGGTGCTATTCTGCATCTGAATGGCTGCAATACAACTGAATAGCTTTTCCGATGTGATATCTTCTGGCAATTTAGTTAGAAACTGCGCTATATGAATAAAGTCCATCTGCAGGAGAATATCTTCATATAATCGGAGGATTCCTAATCCAGTCCTAAATAAAAATTCTTCCCCATCTCTGCAAAATACATCCCAGACTCGACAGGCCAGATCAAGTGGTAGTGATTTGCTATATAGTGTGAAGATCCTAAAATTAGAGGGAAAAATGGTCACTGAAATTTTTCATTCATTGATTCATTTACTCAGTAAGCAGCTCTATAAAAAAAGAACAGTGTTTATTAGGGATAAAAAGGCAAATAAAATATGGCTTTCCCATCCTGGCTAACATGGTGAAACCCCATCTCTACTAAAAATACAAAAATTAGCTGGGCATGGTGGCACACGCCTGTAGTCCCAGCTATGTGGGAGGCTGAGGTGGGAAAATCGCTTGAACCCGGGAGGTGGAGGTTGCAGCGAGCCGAGATCATGCCACTGCACTCCAACCTGGTGACAGAGTGAGACCCGGTCTCAAAAAAATAAATAAATAAAATAAAATAGCCTTCCTCCCTCAAACTTGAGTAGCGGGAAATTAAATAATAAATATCAAAAGTATGTGAATTTACAATCTTATGTAGAGGAAAGGCCTAATATCTACTAGAGTGGTAGAACAGTCTGGTAGTTAAGGGTATGAGCTCTGAAATCAGAATGCCTGAATTTGAATCTTGAATTTGCCACTTATTAGTTGTGTTACCTTAAGCAGGATAGTTGTCTTTACTGTGCCTCAGTTTCTTCATTAGTAAATTATAAGAAAACTATCTACCTCTCAGGATTGTTTTAAAAATTATAGTAGTTAATAAATGTAAAAGTGTTTACATCAGTGCTTGGCATGTAAGAAATGCTAAATAAAAATTAGTTATTATTATTGTATGAAGAACCCAAATATCATCTTTTAGTCACCTAATATAAACCCAAAATCTGACTTCTCTCTTTTCTCTTCCCCTTGCACAAACATCCATTGTTTTGTTTTGTCTTTTTCTTTCCACCCAGCTTTATTTACTACTTCTTTTGAAGCATGTATACCTTCCCATAGAACCACCAAAATGGTTTTTCCCAACCTTTCTGACAATGGCTGACCATGTAATTCTTTATCCAGTGGTTCTTTGGGAGGCATTCTGGTTGGGGGAAGTGAGGAGAGTAACTATTACAGGACTTGTCTTGAAGTTGCCTTGGTAAAGAAAGGGCACAATTGTTTACACTGATTATGTGTTTATTTGAGGTAGTGCTGATGGGATTTGAGGAAGGGAACTAAAAGCTTTCTCGCCAAAATAATTTTTTAAAAAGTCCTTTTACACTGTCACTTATTCATTCCTATCCCACAAAAATGTCTCTGGGATTTGTATATAATAAACTCAACACAGGCCGGGCGCGGTGGCTCAAGCCTGTAATCCCAGCACTTTGGGAGGCCGAGATGGGCGGATCACGAGGTCAGGAGATCGAGACCATCCTGGCTAACACGGTGAAACCCCGTCTCTACTAAGAAATACAAAAAAAAAAAATAGCCGGGCGAGGTGGCGGGCGCCTGTAGTCCCAGCTACTCGGGAGGCTGAGGCAGGAGAATGGCGGGAACCCGGGAGGTGGAGCTTGCAGTGAGCCGAGATCGCACCACTGCACTCCAGCCTGGGCGACAGAGCGAGACTCCGCCTCAAAAAAAAAAAAAAAAAAAAAAAGCATCAGGGAAATGTAAATCAAAAGCATAATGAGGTATCCTCTTACCCCAGTTAGGACAGCTATTATCAAAAAGACAAAAAATAACAAATGCTGGCAAGGAGGCAAAGAAAAGGGAACTCTTATACATTGTTGTTGTGAATGTAAAGTACAGCCACTATGAAGAACAGTATGGCGGTTCCTCAGAAAACTACCAATAGAAGGAGCATATGATCCAGCAATGATACTCATGGGTATATACCCAAAGGAATTCATATCAGTGTGTTTAAGATAGGTCTGCACTCCCATGTTTATTGCAGCACTATTCACAATAGCCAAGATATGGAATCAACCTGGGTATCTAACAACAGATGAATGGATAAAGAAAATGTGGTACATACACACAATGGAATACTACTAAGCCACAAAAAAGAATGAAATCCTGTCATTTGTGGCAGCATGGATAGAACCAGAGGACATTATGGTAAGTGAAATACTGCATGTTCTCATTCATATGTAGAAGCTAAAAAATGCTAGTTGCTCTCTTTTTCTTTCTTCCTTTCTTTTTTTTTTTCTCGGAGACAGGGTCTGGCTCTGTTGCTCAGGCTGGAATGTAGTGGTGCAATGTCAGCTCACTTGAGCCTCCTAGGTTCAAGCCATCCTCCTACCTCAGCCTCCCAAGTAGCTGAGACTACAGGCATATGCCACCATGCACCATACAGCTAATTTTTGTATTTTTTGTAGAGACAGGGTTTCACCATCTCGCCTAGGCTGGTCTCAAACTCCTGAGCTCAAGTAGTCAGCCTGCTGCAGCCTCCCAAAGTGCTAGGATTATGAGCATGAGCCATAGCATTGGCCAGCTAATCTCATAAATGTAAAAAGTAGAACAGAGGATACTAGAGGCTGGGAAGGGTAGAGAGAAGGAAGAGATAGGCTGAAATTTGTTAAAATATACAAAATTACAGCCAGATAGGAGGAATAAGTTCTAGTGTTCTATAGCACTGTAGGGTAACTATAGTTAACAATAACATACGGTTTCAAATAGGACAACTATACTGAATGTTCCCAACACAAAGAAATGATAAATGTTTGAGATGATGGATATGCTAATTACCCTGATCTCATCACTATACATTATATGTACACAAACATCACTATGTACCCCATGGATATGTACAATTATTATGTGTCAACTAAAAAAAATTTTTTTTAATTCGAAAGAATGAAAAGAAAAAGAAATCTTATTTTAATTCCATTAAACCACATAGCTTAAGAAATTAACTTTTAGAAAATGCAATATACATTGTTACGTTGTTGCAATTATGTTTTTTGTTTTTCTGTTTGTTTGTTTGAGACGGAGTCTTGCTCTGTAGCCCAGGCTGGAGTGCAGTGGTGTGATCCTGGCTCACTGCAACCTCAGCCTCCCGGGTTCAAGCAATTCTTGTGCCTCAGCCTCCCAAGTGGCTGGGACTACAGGTACGGGCCACCACATCCAGCTAATTTTTGTATTTTTAGTAGAGACAGGGTTTCACCATGTTGGCCAGGCTGGTCTGAAACTCCTGAGCTCAGGTGATCTGCCCACCTCGGCTTCCCAAAGTGTGAGGATTACAGGCATGAGCCACCATGCCCAGCCATTATATTTTCTTTAAAAACTGTTTCTTTATATTGTGTAACACTTAAACAGCAACGATTTGACCTTCGCTATGACATTCTACTTCCGCATCTCAATTTCTTCAGCTCTAAAATAATGAGTTTGGATTACTTCCAGTTCTAAAATCCCACCTCTCTGACAAGTAAAAAAACCATAAATATTCTTCTTCAGTAAAATGAGTACTGGTCATGTCATAGTTAATTTTATAAAGAATATGGTTTCTGGGACTGGACCGCTGAGGTTTTAGTTTCTATTCTGCAATTTATTAACTGTGAAATATCAGGTATGGTACTCAAGCCTATCAGAATTTCAGTATCAATTATCCAGTCATGGTGATGCACACCTGTAATCCCAACTACTCAGGAGGCTGAGGTGGGAGGAATGCTTGAGCCCAGAAGTTCCAGGTGGGAGGAGCTGTGATTGCGCCACTGCACTCCAACCCGGGCAACAGAATGAGACTCTGTCTCAAAAAATAAAAAATAAAAATAAAAAAATTTTTTAATGAAAGAAAAAAATAAAAAACAAAATTTCAGGTTGCCCGTCAGTAAGTGGTGTAAATTACAGTACAAATCTTAAGTGGTTACTATGATTAAACAGAAAAAAAGTATGTGTGGTAGAAACTGGCTGTTTACTAAACCACTTCTTTTTCTTTCTGAGCAAACAGCTAAACCACATTTTACATCTTCACTTGCAGTTAGTTGTGGCCACATGACTGAGCCCTGGTCAGTGGAATGTGAGAGGAGGAGATGCCAAATACTTCTAGTCTTAGCTTCCCAAAATCTCCCTTGTGAGTCTCCTTGTTCTCTCCCCTTTTGTGAAAACCCTGGAAACGCCTTGTTAAAGATGGTGGAAGTACAAAAATGGAAGAAACATTGGTGCCTCAATTACAGCTTGTAGGAGAGCTGTATGCCTATTAGGAACACCATTAATATCATTAGTCTTAATATGACAAACGAAAAGTCTAAAAAACTTTGAACTTTAAACACAAGTAATAAAATGGTGATCCTGTCTACAGTATACATGATTTGGCAACATATATAACTTTTTTTTTTAATAGACAGGATCTCGTTCTGTCACCCAGGATGGAGGACAGTGGTGCAATCACAGCTCACGGTAACCTTAAATTCCTGGGCTCAAGCAATCCTCCCACCTCAGCTTCCTGAGTAGCTGGGACTACAGGAATGCCCAACTATGTCTGGCTAATTTTTTTTGAAATTTTTTGTAGAGATGGGGTCTTGCTGTGGTGCCCAGGTTGGTCTCAAACTCCTGGCTTCCAGCAATCCTCCTGCCTTGGCCTCCCAAAGTGCTGGGACTACAGGCGTCAGCCACTGCACTTGGCCTTTTTTTTTTTTTTTTTTTTCCTTAAGCTAGAGAAAGTCTAGGAAGTAAAATTGTGTGTGGAACAGAAAAAATCTGAGCTATTCATGTGTAACTTGGAGAAGGTATATTGTATTTACATTTATTACATTTTTAAAAAAATTTTCAGACAATATATAAGGAAGATCAAATTTAAAAAATCAAATTGGTGTCATCCTGGGGAAAAAGGGCTGGACAAAGCCTTGAAATAAAAAAACAATATGAAGCCCTTAGTAAAGAAACACTATTATAACTATCATAAGCCCCTGTGTGTTAAAAATAAAATAAATAGCAACTAACTCTGAGAGCTTAGTATGTGCTAGGCATTGAATGAGATAATCCATGTAAAACACCCTCGCTACAACTCAAGATAAAGACAGTATTACTCCCAATTTATAGACAAAAAACTGAAATACAAACTGAGAGATTCTGATTTCAACCCAGAGTCTATGAGTCTATGGTCTTTTTTTTTTTTTTTTTTGAGATGGAGTTTCGCTCTGTTGTCCAGGCTGCAGTGCAGTGGCGTGATCTCGGTTCACTGCAACATCTACCTGTCAGGTTCAAACAATTCTCGTGCTACAGCCTACTGAGACTACACCACCCAGCTACGGTTTTTTTTTTTTTTTTTTGAGACGGAGTCTTGATCTGTCACCAGGTTGGAGTGCAGTGGCGCAATCTTGGCTCACTGCAACCTCCCGCCTCCTGGTTCAAGCGATTCTCTTGACTCAGCCTCTCAAATAGCTGGGACTACAGGTGCATGCCACTATGCCTGGCTAATTTTTGTATTTTTAGTAGAGATAGGGTTTCGCCATGTTAGTCAGGCTGGACTCGAACTCCTGACCTTGTGATCCGCCCGCCAAAGTTCTAGGATTACAGGCGTGAGCCACCATGCCTGGCTGAGACTAAGTTTTTGTATATTTGGTAGAGACAGGGTTTTGCCATGTTAGACAGGCTGGTCTTGAACTCCTGACCTCAGGTGCTCCGCCCACCTCGGCTTCCCAAAGTGCCAGGATTACAGGCGTGAGCTACCACACCCAGCCAAGTCCATGCTCTTAAATCAAATGCATCCCCACACAAATTTGGAAGTTTCCCAATTTGTAAAAGAAGGCTCTTTATATGTAAAATCCTGTACATGAGATTCACTCTAGTTTCTAAAACACAAAAAAAGTTATACTTTATTTCATTATTATATATTATGTATGTTATGACTTACCAGTCTATCAAGTATATATCTGGTGTAAGACTATAAGATTTGAAGTGAAGAAATAATTTGGAGAGATTTTCTTCAAAGAATACTTCAAATGTTGCAAAATATTTCAACATCTAAAGATTAAAAAATCAATAAAATTATGAAAGTATATAGTCTAGAAATAAGGAAATTAAATGCTTAAACATTAACAGGAAATCTTGCTCATTAAGAATCTCATCTTTTTCTGAGTCTTCTCAGCAAACATTCATTCATAAACTATAATATAATAAGTTTACAATAGATGAGATTATCTTGGTCTTTCAATTACTGTTTTTCACTCTAAGAGGGCATTAAAACTACAGAAACAAAGGAAAACATGATCCATTCATACCATGCTGTGATCCACACGAAAAAAGGCCAACTGGCATGGCTTATTCAGGAGATTGGCAAATGCAATAAAGGCATCTGCCTCTTCCAAATTGAGAATGAGCACAGCTGCAATGAAGGACATCCCTTGGACCTTCAAAGGGAAAAGAAATTAGTCAAAATGGACTTACAATAATAAATCTATACAGTTTATTTTATTGTACTCCTGAAAAATTATAGTGACATTACAAAGTAGAATTAACCAAGATTTATTTTTTCCTTCCCAGCAAAGGTAAATACAGAAAGCCCCTAAAGATTATGAAATCTCCCTAATTTCTTGTTCATATGGTGTGGTTTTTCAACATTAGGAAGAATTTTTGAAAAAAGAAAAAAGTTCAGATTTTACTGCTACAAAAGGCTATCTCAGTGTATTACCTAGTTTTCATTTCCTCTCAGTCTGAATTCTTTCAAAATAGAGTACAGAATCACAAAATTTAATAAAAATCAGGTGATTATTTTCATTGTTATAACACATCTGAGTAAAAAATGAAGAACTCAAAATAAAAGAGATCTATGAGAAGTGCTGCTGAAATACCAAGAAAGGAGACGTTGTGGGGGTTGAGATAATGAGCCTGGAGTCCTGAAAAAGCAAGAGACAAAAAATGGCAAAAAACCTAAAATGGAAAAGAAGCATGAACTAAGACACAGAAATGGGAACAATAGGACCAGCTCAGCTGGAATAAGGAAAGGCATTTAGAGAAGGTAGGATGTGTTTATGTTGTGAAAAACCTCGAGTAAAAGGCTAAGCTGTATAGATGTTTGCTTCTTGCTTGTGAGTTATTGGCAGCTATCATACACTTCTCCTTTTTTTTTGGTTTATTTTTTCTGAAGCAGGGTCTCACTCAGTCACCTAGGCTGGAATGCAGTGGCATGATATCATCTCACTGCAACCTCTGCCTCCCAGCTCAAGCTATCCTCCTGCCTCAGCCTCCTGAGTAGCTGAGACTATGGGTGTTTACCACCACGCCCACCCAGCCCATACATTTCTTTAATTAAAAAAAAAAGTTATCAAACACACACTTCTGGAAGAGATTTGTATAATGGACTTACACAGTGAGACCATTAAGAATAACTGCAATGGGCTGGGCGCAGTGGCTCACGCCTGTAATCCCAGCACTTTGGTAGGCTGAGGCGGGCGGATCACCTGAGGTCAGGAGTTCAAGACCAGCCTGGCTAACATGGTGAAACCTTGTCTCTACTAAAAATACAAAAAATCAACCAGGAGTGCTGGCGGGTGCCTGTAGTCCTAGCTACTTGGGAGGCTGAGGCAGGAGAATGGCGTGAACCTGGGAGGCAGAGCCTACAGTAAGCCAAGATGGCACCACTGCACTCCAGACCCAGTGACAGAGCGAGACTTCATCTCAAAACAAAACAAAACAACAACAACAAAAAACTGCAATGCTAACTTTGTCTCTTGTTCTCAGCCTAGTGTTCTGAAAGGTATGCCTACAATCACTATTTCTACTTTCTCAGCTCCCTTTTCTTTTCTTTTTTTTTATTTTTTTATTTTATTTTTTGAAACAGAGTTTCGCTCTTTTTGCCCAGGCTGGAGTGCAATGGTGCGATCTCAGCTCACCACAACCTCCACCTCCCAGGTTCAAGTGATTCTCCTGCCTCAGCCTCCCGAGTAGCTGGGATTACAGGCATGCACCACAACCCCGGCTAATTTTGTATTTTTAGTAGAGATGGGGTTTCTTCATGTTGGTCAGGTTGGTCTTGAACTCCCGACCTCAGGTGATTGACCCACCTCGGCCTCCCAAAGTGCTGGGATTACAAGCATGAGCCACCGCGCCCAGCTCTCAGCTCCCTTTTCACTCTTTAATACACTTCAGTATGTATTCCCACTCCATTACCACACTATTTTGAGATTTCTCTTGCCAGCATGACCAATGATACTTATTGTAAAACCCAGTGGGTGCTGTCTCTCTTAACAGCATTCCCTTAGCTTCTGCAATCCAATTATTTCTTTGTTCTCATCTTATTTCTCTTTCTCTGTCTTCTGAGTATTTTTTGCAGATTCTATAGTAATTGCCTACTTTATTTTCTAGAACTTAAGTTCCATGAAGACAGGGACTGTAGTAGGCATAATAATTGCCCACCAAAGATGTCCAAGTCCTTATTAATTACCAGAAGCTATGAAAATGTTGCCATACACGGTAAAGGGGACTCTGCAGATGTGATTAAGTCAAGGATCTTGAGATAGGGAGCTTATCCTGAATTATCTGGGTAGGCCTAAAGTAATCATCATGAGGTTCCTTATAAGTGAAGAAAGAAGGCAAGCTAGTCAGAGAGATTTGAAGATGCTACACTACTGGCTTTCAAGATGGAGCTATAGGCCCATGAGCGAAGGAATGTAGGCAGCCTCTAGAAGGTGGAAAAAGCAAGGAAATGGATTCTGCCCTAGAGGTTCCAGAGGAAGCACAACCCTGCCAACACTTTGACTTCAACCCAGTGAAGTCTATTTCAGACTTCTGACCTCCGGAATTGTCAAACAGTAACTTTGTGTTGTTCTTGTGTCTGTGTTTACATTTTTTTTGTAGAGACAGAGTTTTCCTATGTTGTCCAGGGTGGTCTCAAACTCCTGACCTCAAGTAATCTTCCCACCTCAGCCTCCCAAAGTGCTGGGATTACAGGCATGAGCCACGGTGCCCAGTCTAATTTGTGTTGTTTAAAGCCACTAAGTTTGTGGTAGTTTCTTACAGTATTCATAGGAAACTAGTACAGAGACCACACCATGTTTTTTGTTCATAGTTGTATTCTTAGTACCACAATATTTGCTGAATGAATACAAGGGGCAAAGTGTTAATGATCTGTAATAGAATGGTAGCAAAGTAAATAGAAAGAATTAAAATTACATTTAATTGCATCTAAAATGTTGTTTATTATAAGTAACATTATTTTACATACCACTAAAAAAGAAAAAATGCTGCCAATTAAGCAATGGCATAATGCCTTATCACATGGAATATTTATTTACTTACTTAATTTTTTGGGGGACAGAGTTTAGCTCTTATCATCCAGGCTGGAGTGCAGTGGCACGATATCGGCTCACTGCAACCTTCCCCTCCCAGGTTAAAGCGATTCTCCTGCCTCATCCTCCTGAGTAGTTGGGAATACAGGTGGCACCACGCCTGACTAATTTTTGTATTTTTAGTAGCGACGGGGTTTCACCATGTTGGCCTGGCTGGTCTTGAACTCCTGACTTCAGGTGATCCACCCATCTTGGCCTCCCAAAGTGCTGGGATTACAGGCGTAAGCCACCGTGTCCAGCCCAGAATATTTATTTTATGCATATTTTTAAAGCTATTTATAGCTCATTCAGATTTATCATGTATCACTCTTGTTCATATATGAAAAGAAAATAAGAGCCGGGCGCGGTGGCTCAAGCCTGTAATCTCAGCACTTTGGGAGGCCGAGACAGGCGGATCACGAGGTCAGGAGATCGAGACCATCCTGTCTAACACGGTGAAACCCCGTCTCTACTAAAAAATACAAAAAAAAAAAAACTAGCCGGGCGAGGTGGCGGGCGTCTGTAGTCCCAGCTACTCGGGAGGCTGAGGCAGGAGAATGGCGTGAACTCGGGAGGCGGAGCTTGCAGTGAGCTGAGATCCGGCCACTGCACTCCAGCCTGGACGACAGAGCGAGACTCCGTCTCAAAAAAAAAAAAAAAAAAAAAGAAAAGAAAATAAGAAAAACAGTTATTTATATAATTTCTTCAGAGTCCAATTCTTCTAAATATTTTGCATTATTTATTGACTTATGGTGTGATGCACTGAAAAAGACACATTGTTTATGTAGTATTGCTGACAAAACTGTCTAACCTGAATCTAATCATGAAAAAATAATCAAATTCAAGTTAAGGGTCATTCCGCAAACAACTAGCCTTAACTTTTGAAAAGTGACATTGTTACGACACATACAAAAGGCTGAGGAACTGTTCTGTTTTAAAGGAAACTAAAAAGAGCAACTAAATACCACACATGACCCTGAGTGGATTCTGAACCAGGAGGAAACTGCTGTAACTTTGCTATTAATTTGAAGTTGTTCAAAATAAAAATGTGGGAAACAAACAAACAAAAAAACACAGACAACAAAAAGATACCTATGTATAGGTGCCAGGCAGATCACCTGGGGTCAGGAGTTCGAGACCAGCCTAGCCAACATGGTGAAACCCTGTCTCTACTAAAAATACAAAAAAAATTAGACAGGTGTGGTGGCAGGTGCCTGTAATCCCAGCTACTCGGGAGGCTGAGGTTGCAGTGAACCAAGATCAGCTTAAGAAATAATACTTTACCAGTTGAAGCACCTGTGTAACCCACCCACTTTCTGTCATTTGAAATTTCTCTCTTCCTCTATGCCTAGCTAGGATATGGGACAAGGCAATCCACTTAAATTCCCCACCCTTTATTGTTCTTGCAGGCTTACACACAGGCTTCTTATTTTTTGTGTCTTATTGATAATAACTATGGAGAAACAAGGACTTATAACAAAAAATAAATGAGTCGGGCATGGTGGTTCATGCCTGTAATCCTAGTAATTGGGGAGTCCAAGGCAGGATTGCTTGAGCCCAGAGATTCAGGATCAGCCTAGGCAACACAGTGAGGCTCTGTTTTTACAAAACAAAACAAAACAAAAAACAAGGTGGGGGAGTATACAAATCTTACGAAGTTCTTAGAGTAATATTTGATTCCTGGTCTACATTTTTTACTCCACCTGAGATACTGGGAAACTTGTTTGTCTTCTCACTTCTACTTTTATGATACACCCACCTTAAATCCCCATCATAGGGCAGGCCCAGTTCACTGTAAGTGCCAGGCAAATTAATAGCCACCTCCTTGCTTAAAAAGAGAAAACTTGCATCAGTGGATCTACAGACAGGTAACACTCAACATTCATCCACAACTGCTCTACCCAAAAGCAATCTATAACCATGTCTTGAAAGTAGAAAACTAAGACAATTCAATAACCTTAATCTAGACAGTAGTGGTTTTAACTGGGATAAGTGTGTTTTATAGCCACAAACAGTATCCAGAAAGTACACAGTCATGGATATTTTAAGGGAATTCAATCCCAGATCCTCAATTTACATATGTCTTCTTTTCTAAACATGATCTGGCTGACAATGCCACAGTAACAAGTGAAAGTCACAGTCCTCACCCATGACAAAAATTACTAGGGGGAATCGCTAGGAGGCATGAAATGTGGATAATTCTAAATATTGGTTGGGGAAACCTTCTGGCTTCCTGTCACATATACGACTAAATAAGACTGAATTCTAGTACATGGTAGAATGGGAATGAGTAATGACAATACAGTGACCTCACCTCTTCCGTATCACATGTAATATCAAAAAATACATAGCCCTCGGCCTGGCGCAGTGGCTCACACCTATAATCCCAGCACTTTGGGAGGCCGAGGCCGGCAGATCACTTTAGGTCAGGAGTTGGAGACCAGTCTAGCCAACAAGGCGAAACCCCATCTCTACTAAAAATACAAAAAATAGCCAGGCATGGTGGCATGTGCCTGTAATCCCAGTTACTCGGGAGGCTGAGGCAGGAGAACTGCTTGAACCCAAGGGGCGGAGGTTGCAGTGAGCTGAGATCGTGCCACTGCACTCCAGCCTGGGCAACAGAGCAAGACTCTATCTCGAAAAAAAAAAAAGAATGCATAGTCCTTGAGGGAGAGTTCCAGGAGATCCAGGAGAACAAAGAGAACAGCACCTACAGTACAGAGCCCCATCACGCAGGCTGGAGTGCAGTGGTGGGATCTCGGCTCACTACAACCTCCGTCTCCTGGGTTCAAGCAATTCTCCTGCTTTAGCCTCCCGAGTAGCTGGGATTACAGGCCTGTGCCACCACACCTGACTAATTTTTGTATTTTTAGTAGAGACAGGATTTCGCCATGTTGGCCAGGCTGGCCTCAAACTCCTGACCTTAGGTGATCCACCTGCCTCAGCCTCCCAAAATGCTGGGATTACAGGCATGAGCCAACGCGCCCGGACACTGTGGTTCTTTTAAATAAGTATAACTGAAACGTGAACCAAGATTACCAAATTTTTTCAAGAATAAAAACTACAGATAAAACGTTCATATGAGTTATTTATAGATTCAGCATATGTTATTCATTAACATAGTTAAAAAAACGTATTTGGTCAAATCATGACATGAAATAGGTATTCCAATATAATCTACACTATTTTTAACTTATAAAGTAAGTATGATTTGACTGACTGGTTTGTCAATGAGCCTTGATACTACCAGTTAAGTTATATGGTGGTCATTTTACATAAATTCAATGACCTAACAGAGCTCATTTCGGCAGCAAATATACAATGACCTAATAAGTCTGCAGCCAGGGTTTAAAAAAAATATATTTAAAACATATTCTAAAAAAATCATATCATAAGTGTAATAAAAGTAACGGTATTTTAATTTTCCCCAATTTTTCTCAGTATACCAGGTTAAACAAGTGCCTTTAAGTGAGGATTTTTGTTTGTTTTGAGACAGAATCTCACTCTGTCACCCAGGCTGGAGTGAGTGGCACAACCTCAGCTCATTGCAACCTTTGCCTCCCAGGTTCAAGCAATTCTCGTGCCTCAGCCTCCTGAGTAGCTGGGATTACAGGCATGCGCCTCCACGCTGGGGTAATTTTTGTATTTTTAGTAGAGACAGGATTTCGCCACGTTAGCCAGGCTGGTCTTGAACTCCTGGCCTCAAGTGATCTGCCTGCCTCAGTATCCCAAAGTGCTAGGGTTACAGGCACGAGCCACCGCACGCAGCCTGAAGATATAATTTTAATAGATTTTTTTTCTTTTTTTAAAATCTAGTGTAGGCTGGGTGCAGCGGCTCATACATAAACCCAGCACTTTGGGAGGCTGAGGTGGGAGGATCACTTGAGCCCCAGGAGTTCAAGATCAGCCTGGGCAACAGAGTGAAACCTTGTCTCAAAACAAAAAACACAAAACACAAAATAAAATTTAGCATAAAATGTCAGTAATAGATATTTTGACTAGTCTCAATAAAGGCTTTTGGGATACTTTACAGAAACTGAGAAAATGAACAATTCTAATGATTGGTAATAAAATGTTTTTGCAACTCAAGTACTTAACAGTCTTCTGTTTTTAATAAAGTTGAAGGAGAATCTAATTGAGTTACTGAGATAATTAAAAATTTGTTTTGTTTTTTTCATTTATGTAGTCTATTTGTTTTGATCAGTTATACTAATAATTGTAATAAATTAGAAAAAACATCTAATATTTAGAATATTATGTATATCAGAAATAAAGCTGATTTTTCATTTTTAATTAATTTATATATTTGTAGCAGAAGTATAATGAGATTACTAAAAGACTTTTGGGTAGAAAAGTGTTACATTAGAATAAAATTCTGTGACAGGAATCAAATAAAATACAGTAGTCCTCCACTTTCCTCAGTTTTGCTTTCTGAAGTTTCAGTTACCTGTGGTCAACAGTGGTCTGAAAATATTAAATGGCAAGTTCCAGAAATAAACAAGTCATACATTTTAAACTGCATGCTATTCTAAATAGGGTGGTAAAATCTGGAGTGGTCCTGCTTCATCCTGCCAAGGAAGAGAATCATCCCTCTATCCAGCATAACCATGCTGTATATGCTACCCACCTGCCTAGTAGCCATCTCAGTTATAAGATCAACTGTTGTGCTATTGTAGAGCTTGTGTTCGAGTACTGCTTCTTTTACCTAAATTGTTAGAAGAGTGTTATAACTGTACTACTTTATTATTAGTTATTGCTGTTTATGTCTTATTGTGCCTAATCAATAAATTTTATCATAGGTATGTATGTATAGAAAAAACATAGTATCTATAGGATTCTGCACTATCTGCAGTTTCAGGACAAGTACAAAACCCTATATAGGCCAGGCACGGTAGCTCACGCCTGTAATCCCAGTACTTTGGGAGGCCAAGGCGGGTGGATTGCCTGAGGTCAGGAGTTCGAAACTAGCCTGGCCAACATAGTGAAACCCCGTCTCTACTAAAAATACAAAAAATTAACCGGGCATGGTGGCGGGCACCTGTAATCCCAGTTACTCGAGAGGCTGAGGCAGGAGAATTGCTTGAACCCAGGAGGCAGAGGGTGCAGTGAGCCAAGATCGTGCCATTGCACTCCAAACTGGGCAACAAGAGCGAATCCCCATCTTGGCCGGGCATGGTGGCTCACACCTGTAATCCCAGCACTTTGGGAGGCTGAGGTGGGAGGATCATGAGGTCAGGAAATCGAGACCATCCTGGCTAACATGGTGAAACCCTGTCTCTACTAAAAACACAAAAAAATTAGCCAGGTGTGGTGGCAGGCACCTGTAGTCGCAGCTACTCGGGAGGCTGAGGCAAGAGAACGGTGTGAACCTGGGAGGTGGAGCTTACAGTGAGCCAAGATAGCGCCACTGCACTCCAGCCTGGGCAACAGAGCAAGACTCCATCTCAAAAAAAAAAAAAGGAAGAAAAAATTAAAAAGAGCAAAATCCCGTCTCAAAAACAAAAACAAAAAAACCCAAACTTATATATTTCACTTGGTGTCTTGGAATATATCCCTTAAGGATAAGTGGGGACTGCTGTATATGGCTATTACCAAAAAGACAAAAGGTAAGTGTTGGTGAGGTTGTTGAGAAAAAAACTTGCACACTGTTAATAGGAATGTAAATTAGTACAGCTACTAGAGAAAACTCTATGAAGTTCTTCAAAAAAACTAAAAATAGAATTACTATGTGGTCCAGCAATCTCACTTCTGGCTATTACCCAAAAGACTTGAAATCAGTATATCAAAAAGACATCTGCACTCCCATGTTCACTACAGCACTACTCACAATAGCCAAGTTAAGGAAGCAACCTAAGTGTACATCAATAGATGAATGGGATGAGAGTGTGTGTGTGTGTGTGTGTGTGTGTGTGTGTGTATACAAAAGAATACTGTTCAGCCTTAACAAAGGAAGGAACTCTGTCATTTGGGACAACATGGATGGAACTGGAGAACATTATGCTAAGTGAAATAAGGCAAAAACAGAAAAGCAAATATTGCATGTTCTCACTTAAATGTGTAATCTAAAACCACCGAACTCATAGAAGCAGAGAGCAGAATGGTAGTTACCAGAGGCTTGGGGGTAGGGAAGATGATAATCAAAGAGTACAAAAAGGTCCAGGTTGAAATGAGGAGTAACTTTCATTTTTTTTGAGACAAGGTACCACTCTGTTGCCCAGGCACAATCTCGGCTCACTACAGCCTCAAGAGCCTGAACTCTAGCGATCTTTCCACCTCAGCCTCTTGAGTAGCTGGGACTACAGGCAAACCACCACACCTGGCTAATTTTTTATTATTTGCAGAGATGAGGTCTCACTGTGTTGCTCAGGCTGGTCTTAAGCTCCTGGGCTCAAGCGATCTTCCCACCTTGGCCTCCCAAATGCTGGGATTACAAGCATGAGCCACCATGCCTGGTCTGATTTTTTTTTTTTTTAATATCTATCACACAACATGGCAAACACAACTAATGATTGAGTACTGTACATTTCACAATCTCTTAGAGAGTAAATCTCAAATACTATCATTACAAAAAAGGTCAAATATTTCAGATGTTGGGCAGATTAACTACTTTGTTTTAATTATACAACATTATATTAAAAAATCATAGTATCAGTCAGGCACTGTAGCTCACATATGTAATCCCAGCACTATGGGAGGCCAATGCGGGCGGGTCACTTGAGCCAGGAGTTCAAGACAAGCCTGGGAAACATAGTGCCCTGTCTTAACAAAAAATACAGAAAATTAGCCAAGCATGGTGGCTTGTGCCTGCCGTCCCAGCTACCTGGGAGGCTGAGGTGGAAGACTCACCAGGGACCAAGGGACCAGGAGGTCAAGTCTATAGTAAGTCATGATCACGCCACTGTACTCTAGCCTGGGTGACAGACTGAGACCCTGTCTCAAAAAAATAAAAAAAGAAAGAGATACAAGTTCAGAGAAAAAGCAAAAAATGTAAAATATTAATGAAAAGTTTGTTAATATATACTTTTTTAAATGGACTATGATGTATGTAAATTCATTACAGTATTTAAATTCCACTACAGACTTCTTTTGTTTTTTTTTGAGACAGGGTCTTGCTGTGTTGTGCAGGCTGGAATGCAGTGGTCCAATCCTAGTTCACTGCAGCCTGGGAGTCCTGAGCTCAAGCGATCTTCCTGCCTCAACCTCCCAAAGTGCTGGGATTTATAGGCCCGAGCCACTGTGCCCAGTCTGGGGACTTTTTTTTTTTTTTTTTTTTTTGAGACAGAGTTTCGCTCTTGTTGCCCAGGTTGGAGTGCAGTGGCACGATCTTGGCTCACTGCAACCTCCGCCTCCCAGGTTCAAGCAATTCTCCTGCCTCAGCCTCTTGAGTAGCTGGGATTACAGGCGCATGCCACCATGCCCGGCTAATTTTTGTATTTTTAGTAGAGACGGGGTTTTGCCATGTTGGTCAGGCTGGTCTCCAACTCATGAACGCGTGATCCACCTGCCTTGGCCTCCCAAAGTGCCGGGATTACAGGTGTGAGCCACCTCGCCTGGCCTGCCTGGGGACATTTTAAAAAAACTATAAGATGTCAAATTTAACCAGTGCTAAAAAATTAAATTATTTACAAGTAAACTTATAATAAAAAACTTTAAACTTCAGCTTAAACATGTGAAGGGGATACAAGGTGTTCTTACAATTCATTCACAGAATACCTGAGTAAGAGAGTTTAAAGACTCTGCTTAAATCTAACTTTCTCTATAAGGACTATCTGATGATCTTTCCAAATACTACGACCTGCCCCACCCTAAATCTGGCACTTTCCCCCTTTATCATCCCACACTTTTCCACAGCACTTATCTTTTAATATAACATGATTTACTTGTTTGTTGTTTATTGTCTCTTTCTTCTAAACTGTAAGCATTGTAAGGGAAGAAATCATTTTGTTCACTGAGGTATTTCAAGTACCTAGAACAATGCCTGACATATAGTCATAAGTGCACAATATTTATTGAGTAAACAAACATAGAAATGAACATGCAACAGAACAAAGTAACTTGTACCAGACAGTCACCCTATAGAGATGTCTAACATTCTTTTATTTTAAGGCAAAGGTGCGAAGATGAAAGTTCTATAACTTCTAGTTAAAAATGGCAATTGAACATCACATCTTTCTTTGTTCTCCTGAAAAAATCCAACTAAAAATACAGTAAAGAAAAAAATATTAACCCATGAGGACTACAAGAATGAAAAATTATATAGTAGATAGTTAATAGCGTTTTAGAAATTGTAAATTAAATAAGTGTAGAATGTTAAAACTAAAATATCTACAGAGGAGGAAGCCAACAATCAGCAAGCCAATTCTGCTGTAAAACCCTGAAGGCTCAGAAGCCGAAGTTGTCAGGTACCTGTGAAATTGAGAAATAGAGCTAAAAATAGGATTGGGTGAAAGTCTGTAAAAGGAGCAAATCCCCTCCCCTATCCTTTAGGGACAGGTACCTATCCTTCCCTTAACCTGGTGGAACACAGGAGGTTTACTCTCTAGAGGCACAGTCATGGAAAAGAAGGTTAAAAGATGGGGGACAAGGCACCCCCCTGACATCAGGACATGAAATAAAAGTTTAGAAATTGCATGGTGAAATCTCCCATAGCTCCCCCAGAAAACTGACAGTCTCAAGTACATATAAGCTCAGCAAGAGATGGAAAGATTCTTCACTGGGTAAATTGATAAGCCCAAGAAAAACAGACATAGAGATACAGACATTTGGGAGCTAATACAACATAGGATATTTTGATAAAGAGTGTAGATAAAATGCTTACATTCAAAAAACAGATTGAAACAAATACTTACATAACCAACATCAGGTCTGTAG
The DNA here is from genome assembly GCF_049350105.2 of Macaca mulatta. Lineage (NCBI taxonomy): Eukaryota > Metazoa > Chordata > Mammalia > Primates > Cercopithecidae > Macaca > Macaca mulatta. The sequence goes on along the minus strand of NC_133414.1, from coordinate 106,470,481 downwards.
CACGTGTATGCCCCTAAAATACTATGTAAGACATCATGATATGGGCCACCCTTAGGAGAGAAAAATGAAATTTGAAACTGTACAAATAATTGTCTCTAAGTTAATTTTTATATAACATGTTAATAAACTGTAACATTTCCTAAATGACTAGTTTTAGCATATTTAATAAAAAATATTATAAATGTACTCTGCCAAGATGTTTTCCAAATTATTAATAAGAAATATTTAATACTGCAGATGGGTACAGTGGCTCATGCCTGTAATCCCAGAACTTTAGGAGGTCGAGATGGGCAGGTCACTTGAGGCCAGGAGTTTGACACCAGCTTGGCTAACATGGCAAAACCCCATCTCTACTACAAATACAAAAATTAGCTGGGCATGGTGTCTGTCATACGCCTGTAATCCCAGCTACTCGAGTGGCTGAGGCAGAAGAATCGCTTGAACTCAGGAGGCAGTGGTTGCACTGAGCCAGGATTGCCCCCCTGCACTCCAGCCTGGGCAAAAGAGTGAGAATCGCTCCAAAAAAAAAAAAACAAGAAAGAAAGAAAGAAAAAAGAAATATTTAGTACTAAAAGTCAAATAAACTTACTTGATGGATACAAGCTATATAATTTGCCAACAGTTTTAAAACCTTCTACATTTGGTATAATAAGAGTATGATGGGCCGGGCGCGGTGGCTCAAGCCTGTAATCCCAGCACTTTGGGAGGCCGAGACGGGCGGATCACAAGGTCAGGAGATCGAGACCATCCTGGCTAACACGGCGAAACCCCGTCTCTACTAAAAACACAAAAAATTAGCCGGGCGAGGTGGCGGCGCCTGTGGTCCCAGCTACTCGGGAGGCTGAGGCAGGAGAATGGCGTGAACCCGGGAGGCGGAGCTTGCAGTGAGCTGAGATCTGGCCACTGCACTCCAGCCTGGGGGACAGAGCGAGACTCCGTCTCAAAAAAAAAAAAAAAAAAAAAAAAGAGTATGATGAATACAGACTGTTTCATTTTATATAATACAGCATCAGCAAAAAAAATCATCAAGCTACACTAAACCGTGTTAATAATTTTAATCTTTTTTTTTTTTTTTTTTTTTTTTTGAGACGGAGTCTCGCTCTGTCACCCAGGCTGGAGTGCAGTGGCCGGATCTCAGCTCACTGCAAGCTCCGCCTCCCGGGTTCCCGCCATTCTCCTGCCTCAGCCTCCCGAGTAGCTGGGACTACTTTGCTGGGACTACAGGCGCCTGCCACCTCGCCCGGCTAGTTTTTTTTTGTATTTTTAGTAGAGACGGCGTTTCACCGTGTTAGCCAGGATGGTCTCGATCTCCTGACCTCGTGATCCACCCATCTCGGCCTCCCAAAGTGCTGGGATTACAGGCTTGAGCCCCTGCGCCCGGCCAATAATTTTAATCTTAATGGTAAAAATTTTTATCTCATTTTATTTTTATAAATCTAAACATAGAAGAATTCCATGTATAAAGACTTGAATCAGCTGGGTGTGGTGGCACATGCCTGTAATCCCATAATCCCAGCTACTCAGGAGGCCGATGCAGGAGGATTGCTTGAGCCTAGGAGTTCGAGTCCAGCCTGGGCAACACAGCAAGACCTGATCTCAAATTTAAAAAGAAATAAAAATAAAGACTTCAGCCAAAGGTAAAGTATATATAATGTAGTCATTTCTCTTTCAATAAGGTATAATCAACTTCATAATAGCCTATGTACAAAAAAAAACCATTTCTTCCTATTTTAATGATAATTCTGAAACATTTTAAGTTTTGTGACAAAGTTCTTTATACTTTAACAATATACTAGGCCAAAACATTAATAATTCATATATCTTACAAAATAAAAAGCAAAACAAATTCACTGTAATAAAATTCATCAAGTACCTACTACATAAAAGGTATTAAATGCTATGCTAACTCCAATGTATTTTGGTCAGTGGAATAAAATAATAGAAATTCCTTTATAATTTTATAACTAGTTTTAGACTTTTATACAAGGTTCCCAATTTCTATAGTTTTGCCTTTTTTAAAGTAATAGCTATTCATTTAAATAATCTGTTGCCTTGGATATTGATAGATTTTTTTTTTTTTAAGTAATGACAAGCTGGTTAGAAACCCTCACCTTCTGAAAGATGTAGAGAGATGGAAATGTACGGGATATGTCCAACTTAATTAATTCCAGACTGGCCTCTCGATCAGCAACAGATACACCTGCATTTACCAAGCAGATACAATTTAAATGATCACTTGGCTGTAACAAGTTCAATTTTATAAATACAGAATGATCACACAGCATATGTGCTATTTAATTAAAGTTAAAAGCTGAATAATCAAGAAATTATAAGAAATGTCACATAGCTTTTGTTAGAACTTGTTAGTCTCTTGTACAAAAAAGATAGCTATACATTTATCAGAAAGTTATATGGTAAAAGATTTCTAGTTCTAGTTTTTACAGAAGATAAAGGCAGACCATTATTTTCATGGTAACAACTAGGAAAAAAACTACAAATATCAAATTTAAAAAATCATCAGAGAGCTATGGATACAGAGAGATCAATAGGATTTAAAGTCCAGAAAAGTAAGAGGCTTTCCTTGGTGAGCAGATGTTGCGGGAAGTCAGGGAACCCAAACAGAGGGACGGGCTGAAGCCACAGCAGAAGAACATAAATTGTGAAGATTTCATGGCCATTTATCACTTCCCCAATCAACACTCTTATAATTTCCTATGTCTGTCTTTACTTTAATCTCTTAATCCCATCATCTTCATGAGCTGAAGATGTATGTCACCTCAGGACCCTGTGATGATTGCGTTATCTGCACAAATTGTTTGTAAAGCATGTGTGTTTGAACAATATGAAATCTGAGCACCTTGAAAAGAACAGGATAACAGCAATTTTCAGGGAACAAGGGAGATAACAATAAAGTCTGACGGCCTGCGGGGCCAGACAGAACAGGGTCATATTTCTCTTCTTCCAGAAAGCGAATAGGAGAAATATTGCTGAATTCTTTTCTCAGCAAGGAATAACTCTGGACAAACGAATGCATTTCCAGGCGAAGGTCTCTAAAATGGCCACTTTTTGAGTGTCTGTCTTATGCAGTTGAAGATAAGGGATGAAATACACCCTGGTCTCCTGCAGCACCCCCAGGCTTGCTAGGATTAGGAAATTCCAGCCTGGTGAATTCTAGTCAGACCGGTTGTCTGCTCACGAACCCTGTTTCCTGTTAAGATGTTTATCAATGACAACGTGTGCCCAGCAGAACATGGACCTTCATCAGTAATTCTAGTTTCACCATGGCCTTGTGATCTCACTCTGTCTCTCTGCCCTTGCGATATTTTATTGCCTTTGAAGCATGTGATCTCCGTGACCCATTCCCTATTCGTATACCCCTCCCCTTTTGAAACCCCTAATAAAAACTTGCTGGTTTTTGTGGCTCAAGGGGCATCATGGAACCTGCCGACATGTGATGCGTTCCCCAGACACGCAGCTTTAAAATTTCTCTCTTTTGTATTCTTTCCCTTTATTTCTCAGACCAGCCGACACTTAGGGAAAACAGAAAAGAACCTATGTTGAAATATCAGGGGCTGGTTCCCCCAATAAGTAGACACCAGTGTCCATTTTTCTTCCTAGGGGTATCTGCCAGGTCTGGGTATGGGCTTAGGATCAAGCTTGCCATAGACAAAGTCACTCTGGTTGAAGGAAGATAAACCAGAAAAGCTACACATGGCCAAATAAAACTGATGTGATAGACAGGAATCTGGAGGAGTCCTGAATGTGTACCTGGTTTTCCCTATGGGACTTTTCTGAATGCAGAAGGCCGGGCTAGAAATGCCGAATAAAATCACCCAAAGTCACAAGGTCTTGAGAGGGCCTATCATTGGAGGGAGATACCTGTAATCAAAATAGAAAACTTTGGGCTGGGTGTGGTGGCTCCAAAGTGGCACCACTTTGTGGGGGCTCAAAGTGCTGTAATTCCAGCACTTTGGGAGGCCAAGGTGGGTGGATCATCTGAGGTCAGGAGTTCGAGACCAGCCGGACCAACATGGTGAAACCCCATCTCTACTAAAAATACAAAAATTAGCCAGGCGTGGTGGAGCGTGCCTGTAATCCCAGTTACTCAGGGGGCTGAGCCAGGAAAATTGCTTGAACCTGGGAGGCAGAGGTTGCAGTGAGCTGAGATTGCGCCACTGCACTCCAGCCCGGGCGACAGAGCGAGACTCAATCTGAAGAAAATAAAAACACTTTTTCTCCATCAAGAAATTTGAAACTCAAGATAAACTAAATCTATCGAAAGCTGCAACCTTGCCCCAACCGAGATCAATTAATGGTTGAATTGAGGTGATAAGCCCTTAATCAAACTGCCTAACAGGAAAGAGCAGTTTCCTCTGCAGTGGAAACCTCAGCTTTGGTTTCTACATTCTTTTTATATACAATGTCTGGCATACAATTTAAACATTTAAGATATACAAAGAAGCAGAAAATGTGACTTACAACCACTTTAAAGGGGAAATAAGGGGGAAAAACAGCCAACGGAGGCAGACCTGCAGATGATGCAGTATTGGAATTAACAGACGACAACACTATTATAAATATGTTAAAGAAAATATCTGGCTGATATGCGCTAGAGAAAAAAATAATAATAAATTTTAAAGAGAAAATAGAGGAAAAGATGGGGGAAGGAACATGGGATGGGAAGATGAAGAATTTCAACAGAGAAATAGAATGTATAAAAAGAACCAAGTGAATATTCTACAGTTACAAAGCATATCTGAAATTAAAAGCCCATTACACAGATTTAGATTTAATAGCAGACTAGACAAACCAGAAGAAAGCATTAGTGAATTTGATGATGGATCAATAAAAATCAATGAAACTGAAGCAGAGAAAGAGAGAGAGAGAGAAAAAAAAAAAGAGTTGGCCAGGCACAGGGGTTCATGCCTGCAATCCCAGCACTTTGGAAGGCCAAGGCAGGAGGATGGCTTGAGGCCAGGAGTTTCAGACCAGCTGGGGAAACATAGAGAGACCCCATCCCTATATGATAAATTAAAAATTTTTTTTCAATTATATAGAATTGTATCTATCCCCTACCTCCCCCCCCCGCAAAAAAAAAGAGTGTAAGAGGCTTGTGAAACACTGTTTTTTTTTTTTTTTTTTTTTTTTGAGACGGAGTGTCGCTCTGTCGCCCAGGCTGGAGTGCGGTGGCGCGCTCTCGGCTCACTGCCAGCTCCACCTCCCAGGTTCACGCCATTCTCCTGCCTTAGCCTCCCGAGTAGCTGGGATTACAGGCGCCTGCCACCTCGCCCGGCTAGTTTTTTTTGTATTTTTGTAGAGACGGGGTTTCACTGTGTTAGCCAGGATGGTCTCGATCTCCTGACCTCGTGATCCGCCCGTCTCGGCCTCCCAAAGTGCTGGGATTACAGGCTTGACCCACCGCGCCCGGCCGTATGTGAAACACTGTTAAATGGTCTACTATACATGTAATTGGAGTCTAGAAGGAAAACAGGCAAGATAGGGCAGAAGCAATATTTAAAAAGGCAATGACCAAAAAGTTAAATGACACATGCAAATTATAAATATCCAGGAAATGGCTGGGCACGGTGGCTCAAGCCTGTAATCCCAGCACTTTGGGAGGCCGAGACGGGCGGATCACGAGGTCAGGAGATCAAGACCATCCTGGCTAACACGGTGAAACCCCGTCTCTACTAAAAAGTACAAAAAACTAGCCGGGCGAGGTGGCGGGCGCCTGTAGTCCCAGCTACTCAGGAGGCTGAGGCAGGAGAATGGCGGGAACCCGGGAGGCGGAGCTTGTAGTGAGCTGAGATCTGGCCACTGCACCCCAGCCTGGGCGACAGAGCGAGACTCCGTCTCAAAAAAAAAAAAAAAAAATCCAGGAAATAAGAAAACAGTAATTTATGTAGACACTGCTTCTGACTGGAACTCTTCATTACATTCAATTAATTTCTACTGAAGTGCAACTTTCACCATTTATTCTTTTCTTTTGGAGACGAAGTCTGTTACCCAGGCTGCAGTGCAATGGCGCGATCTCAGCTCACCACAATCTCCGCCTCCCAGGTTCAAGCCATTCTCCCTGCCTCAGCCTCCCGAGTAGCTGGGATTACAGGCACCTGCCACCACGCCCGGCTATTGTTTGTTTTTTTCAGTAGAGACAGGGTTTCGCCATGTTGTCCAGGCTGGTTTTGAACTCCTGACCTCAGGTGATCCACCTGCCTTGGCCCCACAAAGTGCTATGATTACAGGTGTGAGCCATTTGCCCAGCCTCACCAATTATTCTTGAAAAAATATTTCAGAAGTGAATACTTATAATTTTAATTCTTATAATTTCAATGCTTCATAAAAATGAGTTTTCAAAGAATGATGAAATAGCTGCTGTCTGCCAGTATAAAACTTCTTTACCTTTTATGTACTTTTAGTTCTCCACAAATAGCTGACATAGCTAAAAGGCCTTAGGATGATACTTACATGAACTCTTCTGTAAATCAAGTCTTTTCTCTAGCCTTGCTTACTGAAAGGGTTATTAAGATTAAATAAGATGATATATGTAAAGTAATTACTACAGCTTCTGATACACGGTACAAAATCATGCTCAGTAGCTGAATTTTCACCCTAAAATTCTTTTTTTTTTTTTTTTTTTTTTTTGAGGCGGAGTCTCGCTCTGTCGCCCAGGCTGGAGTGCAGTGGCCGGATCTCAGCTCACTGCAAGCTCCGCCTCCCGGGTTCACGGCATTCTCCTGCCTCTGACTCCCGAGTAGCTGGGACTACAGGCGCCCGCCACCTCGCCCGGCTAGTTTTTTGTATTTTTTAGTAGAGACGGGGTTTCACCATGTTAGCCAGGATGGTCTCGATCTCCTGACCTCGTTATCCACCCGTCTCGGCCTCCCAAAGTGCTGGGATTACAGGCTTGAGCCACCGCGCCCAGCCCTAAAATTCTTATATAAAAAAAGAAATCACACCTTCTGTATCATTCTCTGAACTTGTTTCGCTGAAACTTTTCCACCGTTCTTTTGCTCTTGAGAGGAAGATTTCATAAAGTTCTGGAGGGAATGGGGAGAACAAAAATTTATGAATAATACGAAAGAAATATATTTGCAAATTTTTAATTTTTACTCTTCACCTATTACAGGTCAGGTCTCTCTGATGTAGCAAGCATCAAAAAAGTGGCAAATCTAAGTACTTGATTCTACCAAAGCTATTCAGAAAGAAAGCAAATTACTGCAGAGCAATCATCAAGTAGTTACAATATAGAATGTACCTATGAGGCAGAAAGAGATGCTTCTGCTAAGAAGTATCATTGTGGAACAGCAGAAAAAATGGTTTTTGAGGTCAATCAGACCTAGATTCAAATTCTAGCTCTGCCATTTACTATCTGAGGGACAAGAAAGTTACTTAGCTACCCTGGAACTCAGCTTTCTTCATCTGTAAACCAGAGAAAAACACCACCTACTCATAGGGTTACTGATGACTAAATAAGATAATATAGGTAAAGCTCCTGGAACCTCCTAGCACTTCAATAGATGCTAGATCTTGCTTTCTATCACTCCTGAAACTGGTTTCTCCATCATGATATTGCTATCTAAAGATACTTATGTTTCACATAGACTTGGTGTTTGTCACCAACAAACAAAATCTCTACCCCTATCTTTTTAATTTAAGTGCCTAGTCACTGCACTCCCATATGCAGGATCTCATAAAAACTTCAGGACAGGAAAGATTTTAAAAATTTTCTCAATTTCCAAATTTTATTTGTCTCTATTTTGTAACTAACTATTGCAGATATTTGAAACTACATAAAAATAGGACATTTCAGGGACAGAAGAATAGAAAAAATATGTCTTGCCCAAACACCAAAGTTTATATATTGTCCAAAATAACTTTTCTTGCTTCAATTAATTCTTTTTAAAATTTTATTCCTTTTTAAAGGTAATACATGAACATGGTTTTTAAAAATTTCAAAACGGAGGCCAGGCACGGTGGCTCATGTCTATAATCCCAGCACTTTGGGAGGCCGAGGCAGGTGGATCACCTGAGGTCAGGAGTTTGAGATCAGTCTGGCCAACACGGTGAAACCCTGTCTCTACTAAAAATACAAAAAATTTAGCTGGGCATGGTGGTGCATGCCTGTAATCCCAGATACTTGGGAGGCTGAGGCAGGAGAATCGCTTGAGCCTGGGATGTGGAGGTTGCGGTGAGCAGAGATCGCACCACTGCACTCCAGCCTGGGCAACAGAGTGAGACTCCGTCTCAAAAAAAAAAAAAAAAAAAAAAATTCAAAAAGTACAAAACGGTATAGAGAGAAAAATAAATTTCCTTTCCTCAGATGCGAGTGTGGTTATCAGAGCTCTAATTCTTCCAAGAATGAAAATATGCTCGCACAAGTATATACATATATATATATATATATATAAAATCCTTTTTTAAAAAATTGAAGTGGCAACGTATTTCATGCACCGATCCGTATCTTACTTTGTTATATTAGAGGTTGTTCCACATTAGTAGATACAGATCTGCTGTTGTTTCTTTTAAACAACTGCATAATTTTCCAAAGTAATGACTATACCATAACAAGTATTCTTATATTGCCAAGAAGCGTATCATTATCAAATACCTGACTAGATATATTTCAAACACACTCTTACTATTCTAATCTTTTCTCCCTTCTATTTACTTTTCATTACTACTAATAGTTTGGAAAGAAAAAAATTTTTTAAAACTTAATATTCCTATTATTATTTTTTGAGACAGGATCTTGCTCTGTTGCCCAGACTGGAGTGCAGTGCCGTGACCTCAGCTCATTGCAACCTCCCCCTCCTGGGTTCAAGCAATTCTCAGCCTCCTGAATAGCTGGGATTACTGGCATGTGCCACCACATCCAGTTAATTTTTTGTATTTTCAGTAGAGTCAGGGTTTCACCATGTTGGCCAGGCTGGTCTTGAACTCCTGGCCTCATGTGATCCACCTGCCTCAGCCTCCCAAAGTGCTAGGATTACAGGCATGAGTCACCACACCAGGCAAAATTCCTATTATTTATGCCTGGCTCCATCAATGACTACATAGAAGAGATGAATATGTTAAAATTTATACATATAAATTTGGGGGTTATTAGGTATAAAATTGTAAGTTTTAAAAAAAATTTCAAACTGGTTCTAAGACAGTCAGCTTCAATATTCTACCCAAATTTTAAAACTGTCCAAAAAACGGGGGGCTCACCAGACAAACCCATCAGTTTTAGAAGTCATAAAATTGATCCAATAATAAACATGTGGTAATGCGTTTCAAAACATCAAAGGACATCTCTCCAGTAAGATTTACAGTTAAGAAGACCTGCATCTCAGCTCAATTTGATGCTTGGGTCCTCATGTCACACTTACTTTGCTTTGAATCTGCAAAGGGAGAATCTGAAGCAGGCTTAAAGATGATACTTTGGACTTGAACAGAGAATACTTTGATTTCAGTGTATATTTTGCTTTCTGATTTTGTGACAATTATGATATTATCCATACTCTCAGCAAAATGCACTTTCACTATCATCTTATATTATCACAAATAACTGTTAGAACAATCCTTTCATATTCTTACCCCTATTTTACAGATGAAGAAAAACTAAGACTTCTAGATGTTAAGTAATATGCCCGAGGTCACAAACCTAATATATATGGTGGAACCAAGATTTGAACCATATCTGACTGACTTTAGAGCCCTCACTCTTAGCTACTATTCTCTAATGAGTATAAACTTCATGACTAAAACAAGTCAAATTACTAAAGCCATTCAAAAGTAAACAATTAACAAAAATAAATGTACTTCAATCCAATATAGCATCTTTTCCACACTAATAAAAAAGAAGAGAATAAACACACATTCCATTATTGAATACATAAATATTTAGTGAAGAAAATCTAAAATTATGTTGGAAATAAATGACTCAGTTATGTTACAAAACTATAAATTTCAAGCTAAAAAAGAACCTTTTGATTATAGTACCACAAAACATTAACACCAATTTAACCAATATTTTAATGTCTAAGTTATCAAGATAACTCAGATTCTAAAGCCAAAGTTATCAATAAAAACTGCAAACAAAACTTCATATAACCATCAATACCTCATTATCTGTTTGCAAAATTGATTCTTAAGACTTTAAACAATTACAGTATGTTCAAAAATTCTTATTATGGATTTAGAAAATCTAACTGAAAGTTCTGACTATAAGTTAAAAACATTCAATCTGTTTCAAACTCAGAAAGAAAAGGTAATCTCAGTTTATATTTGGAAAGAACAGTTAAGTCATATAAACTCTAATTTTTTCTAAGTTAAATAAAAACTTAATTCTTCCTTTAAATTCTATTTTAAAAGTTTTTAGGTTCTTTGAAATTAACATGTTGGCTGGGCACGGTGGCTCACGCCTGTAATCCCAGCACTTTGGGAGGCCAAGGCGGGCGGATCACCTGAGGTCAAGAGTTCGAGACCAGTGTGGCCAACACAGTGAAACCCCGTCTCTACTAAAAATACAAAAATTAGTCAGTGTGGTGGCAGGCGCCTGTAATCTCAGCTACTTGGGAGGCTGAGGCAGGGAGAACTGCTTGAACCCAGGAGGTGGGGGTTGCAGTGAGCTGAGAGAGCACCACTGCACTCCAGCCTCTGCAACAGAGCAAGACTCCATATCAAAATAAATAAATAAATAAATAAATAAATAAATAAATAAATAAATAAAATAATATGTTTATTACAGGAGACTTGTGAACATCAAATTTTAAAATCATACATAATCATAATATCCAAAGTTGGCACTGCTTTTCAGACAAAGGGTAAACATTTAAATTTTTGTTATAATTCTGTCCAATTATATATAATGCTGATTGCAGAAAAGCTTTTGCATCCAATCCTGATTATTTCCTTAGAGTAAATTCTTAGAACTGAAATAAACAGTCAAAGTTTGTTTGAGACCTTTGGTAAATATTTATGAATGATTTTCAGTCATCCCTGTATGGGTAATTCTCATTCATTTTAATCTCTTTTGAGGGATGAAAAACAGTACTTGGATGTTAACATATATGTCTTTCTTATAGAATGGCAGGAAAAAATATATGTCTTTGATTTGGTTATCACAAGGAAAATGGTTAAATAAATTATAGTACATCCAAATTGTGGAATACAATGTAGCTACAGTACGTATGAGGCAGACTTGTATGCACTAACATGGAAGATGTTTAAGATAGATTACAGGGTGAAGAAAGCAAGCCACAGAATAACCTTATGGCATAAATTGTGGGGGAAAAATAAAAGAAAAGCTTTAAAATTGATCATATGGGCCGGGCGCGGTGACTCACGCCTGTAATCCCAACACTTTGGGAGGCCGAGGCGGGCAGATTACGAGGTCAGGAAATCAAGACCATCCTGGCTAACACGGTGAAACACTGTCTCTACTAAAATACAAAAAATTAGCTGGGGGTGGTGGCGGGCGCCTTTAGTCCCAGCTACTCGGGAGGCTGAGGCAGGAGAATGGCGCGAGCCCGGGAGGCGGAGCCTGCAGTGAGCCAAGATCACGCCACTACACTCCAGTCTGGACGACAGAGGGAAGCTCCATCTCAAAAAAAAAAAAAATTGATCATATGTAGATGCACACTTTATGTACATAGAAAAAAGACCAGAAAGAATATACACCAAATTGCTAACAGTGTTTACAGTAGGATCAAGAATAGCAATTTAGGTGGAAGAGCAGACACCTGTACTTTCTCATTACTTTAATTTTTTTCAATAAATATAAAAAGAAAAATTTTAGAAGTAACAGTGACAATATATTATTTCTAGTATTATACTAAAGTCCTTAAGTCTTTATGTGGTGCCACTGTCTAGCATTAACATTATCATTTAGGCCAATTTAGCACATTTTATTATTAACTATTTATTTATTTATTTAGAGACAGCGTCTCACTCTGTCACCCAGGCTGGAATGCAGTGGCGCAATCACAGCTGCTCACTGCACCTCCTGGGCTCAAGTGATCCTCCCACCTCAGCCTCTCAAGTGGTGTGACCACACATGTGGGCTGCCTGGCTAATTTTGGGATTTTTTTATAAAGACAGGGTCTCACTATGTTGCCCAAGATGGTCTCAAACTCCTAGGCTCAAGAGATCCATCTGCCACAGCTTCCAGAAGTGCTGGGATTACAGGCACGAGCCACCATGCCTGGTCTATAAAGTATTTTACTTTCTTCTATTTGATATTATTCTAATTTTGTCTAATTTAAAAAATTTATTTATTTATTCTATTTTATTTTTGAGATGGAGTTTCACTCTTGTTGCCCAGGCTGGAGTGCAATGGTGCAATCTCGGCTCACTGCAACCTTCGCCTCCCGGGTTCAAGCAATTCTGCCTCAGCCTCCCGAGTAGCTGGGATTACAGACATGCGCCACCACATCGGGCTAATTTTATATTTTTAGTAGAGATGGGGTTTATCCATGTTGGCCAGGCTGGTCTCGAATTCCCGACCTCAGGTGACCCGCCCGCCTTGGCCTCCCAAAGTGCTGAGATTACAGGCGTGAGCCACCATGCCCGGCCAAATTATTTATTTATTAATTTAGAGACAGAGTCATGCTCTGTAGCCCAGGTTGGAGTGCTGCAGCAAAATCATAGTTCACTGTAACCTTAAACTCCTGGGCTCAAGCAATCTTCCCATCTAAACCTCCCAAGTAGCGGGACTACAGGCATGAGCCACCACGTCCAGCTTAATTTTTAAAAAATTCATCAAAACTACTCTGCAAGCCAGGCAGAGTGGCACACATCTGTAACCCAGCACTTTGGGAGGTTGAGGCGAGTGGATCACTTGAGGCCAGGAGTTTGAGACCAGCCTGGCCAGCATGGCAAAACCCCATCTCTACTAAAAATACAAAAAATTAACCGGATGTGTTGGTACACACCTGTAGTCCCAGCTACTCAGGAGGCTGAGGCAAGAGGATCGCTTGAACCCAGGAGGTGGAGGTTACAGTGAGCCCAGATTGCGCCACTGCACTCCAGCATGGGCGACAGAGCGAGACTCCCTCTCAAAAACAAAAACAAAAAAACTAGTCTACATTTTGCTCCTATCTACCAAAGTTTAAGAAACTTAAGAAAAATAATATAACTCTTTGAAAGTCTTCTTTCTTCTTCTGTTCTTTAAAGTTTTCTCTCTTTTTTTTTTTTTTTTTTTGAGACAGTCTTACTCTGTCGCCCAGGCTGGAGTGCAGTGGCTCAATCTTGGCTCACCGCAACCTCCATCTCCTGGATTCAAGCAATTCTCCTGCCTCAGTCTCCCAGCGCACGCTGCCACACCTGGCTAATTTTTCATATTTTAGTAAAGAAGGGGTTTCACCGTGTTGCCAGGCTGGTCTCAAACTCCTGAACTCAGGCAATCCACCTGCTTCAGCCTCCCAAAGTGCTGGGATAACAGGCATGAGCCACCATGCCCAGCTAAAGTTTTTTCTTTATATAGCTAATCAAGTTATAAACTTTAAAATTATTCATTCATTCATTCATTCATTCATTCATTCATTCATTCAGAAACAGAGTCTCGCTCTTTTGCCCAGGTTGGAGTGCACAGGTGCGATCTCGGCTCACTGCAGCCTTCGCCTCCTATGTTCAAGTGACTCTTCTGCCTCAGCCTTCTGAGTAGCTGGTATTACAGGCGTGTGTCACCATGCTCAGCTAATTTTTTTTGTATTTTTAGTAGAGACATGGTTTCGCCATGTTTGCCGGGCTGGTCTTGAACTCCTGACTTCAGGTGATCCACTTGACTTGGCCTCCCAAAGTGCTGGGATTACAGGCATGAGCCACTGTGCCTGGCCTAAATTTTTTAAATTAAAAAAAAAAAAATCCCAAAATGACTGGTTTAGTTAGGTAAACAGGGAGGAAAAGAAACTTTTAGCCTTCCTCCAGTATTTATGTGTTTTTTGTGCAAAAGTGGAGCCTTTTCATAATTGACTATTTTCTTTTTTTATATATATATTTATTATCCACTGCCATGTAGAATCCCAGAAGTTTTTGATATTTGAATGCCAAGAAGATTATTGATAGTTGTAAACTAAAGGAAAACCCATAAATCCTTATATAAATTATAATAACTTATTAAATCATAACAGGTTTTGGGGGGATGAAGCATGCTCTTGAAATGACATTATATATGGTAATGGCCATTTATTTTAATGGTCACTCTACTAATCTGCTATGTGACTCTGTAGATGGCTATTTCTACATGTGGGAGTAACTGAACGTAGAATACAAACCAGGAGTGATATTTAGTTCATTTCCTACAGCTAGACTCCAAACTTTCCCACGGACACTAGGGGGCAATCCCTGCCACCACAATTCTCGAACTCTTCTTGTACTACGCCTAGAATTAAAGGAGGAGAAAAAAGGAGAAAGTTACTTTTTATACCAAAAATACTAGTTGCATGATGGATTATGTTTAGTCTATGGCCAAGTGATCAAATCATTTTTAGGACTATTGAGAATTAAGTATGTAATGCATTCTTTTCTTTGGGTTCATGCTTGCAGGCAACAACATCCTACAAGATGTATAGGATCCCAAAGGGACAACAGTAATCTAAAGGGAAATGCGTTTTATAAATGCCAATGAGAAATCAGAAATATGCAGTCAATTATTTAAAAAACAGGATAAAAGGGACATAAAAATGTGTCACCAATTCAGTACCAAAAACAAAACAACCAAGAATCTACAGTGGGTAAAGCCCTAGTTTTTGAGAAGCAGTGAAGTCTGCTAAAAAAAAAAAACTGTCGGCTTTAAAGTCAGATAGATCTGAGATCCAATCTAATTTAACCATTAATTAAATGTATAACCCTGGGCAAATCACTTAACCTCTCTGACCTTGAATTTCCTTATAAATGGGAGTAAAAATACATATACCTGATAAAAGTTCTAAAAATCAAATATAATTACTTATGTAAAGTGCCTCAAATAATATGTCACACTGTGCCAATATTCAACAAATTCCCAATGTACCAACTACAGTAGGCATTGCAGAAGATATCCCCAACCCTCTAGTCGAGAGGGAAGATAAGGCATATTTTAAAATATTATGTTAAAAGGCAGTAAGAAAGAAATTCTGTCATTTGCAACAACACAGATGAACCTGTAGGATATTGTGCCAAGTGAAATAAACCAGGCACTGAAAAATCAACACATAATCTCAGTCATATGTGAAATCCAAAAAAGTCAATCTCATAAAAGTAGGGAGTGGAATGGTGGTTATGGGCGGAGGAGGGTAAAGTGAATGGAGAAAGGTGAGATGTTGATCAAAGGGTACAAAGTTCCATTAGAAGAAATAAGTGTTAATGACCTATTACACAGAATGGTGACTATAATAAATAATAATGAACTGTGTATTTCAAAATTGCCAAATGAGCAGATTTTAAATGTTTTACCACAAAATACTGAGAAGTACGTGAGCTGATGGATTTGTTAATTAGCTTGATTTAATCATTCCATAATGTAAACATATATCAAAACATCACATTGCACCAGGCAGGTGGCTCACACCTGTAATCCTAGCACTTTGGGAGGCCAAGGCAGGCAGATTGCTTGTGCCCAAGAGTTCGAGACCAGCCTGGGCAACACGGTGAGACCCCATATCTATCAAAAATACAAAACTTCGCTGGACATGTTGGCACGTACCTGTAGTCCCAGCTACTCAGGAGGCTGAGGGAGGAGGATCACCTGAGCCCAGGGAGGTCGGCGTTGCAGTGAGTCATGATCGTGCCACTACACCCCAGCCTGGGCAACAGAGTGAGACCTCGTAAAAAAAAAAAAAAAAACCTCAAGAAACATCATGGTAGGGTGCAGTGGCTCACACCTATAATCCCAGCACTTTGGGAAGCCGAGGCAGGCTGATCACTTGAGGCCAGGAGTTTGAGACTAGCCTAGCCAACATGGTGAAGTCCCATTTCTACTAAGTATACAAAACAATTAGCCAGGTATAGTGGCAGGTGCCTGTAGTCCCAGCTACTAGGGAGACTGAGGCATAAGAATCATGTGAATCCAGGAGGTAGAGGTTGTAGTGACCTGAGATCATGCCACTGCACTGCAGCCTGGGTGACAGAGGGAGACTATCTCAAAACAAACAAACAAATCACACTGTACCACACAAACATATACAATTATTATTTATCTTTAAAAAGATGCTGGCAAAATAAATTTTATTTTATTTATTTATTTATTTATTTTTTTGAGATGGAGTCTCGCTGTGTCGCCCAGGCTGGAGTGCAGTGGCCGGATCTCAGCTCACTGCAAGCTCTGCCTCCCGGGTTTTTACGCCATTCTCCTGCCTCAGCCTCCCGAGTAGCCGGGACTACAGGCGCCCGCCACCTCGCCCGGCTAGTTTTTTGTATTTTTTAGTAGAGACGGGGTTTCACCGTGTTAGCCAGGATGGTCTCGAACTCCTGACCTCGTGATCCGCCCGTCTCGGCCTCCCAAAGTGCTGGGATTACAGGCTTGAGCCACCGCGCCCGGCCAATAAATTTTAAATGAATAAATAAATGCAAAGGCAAGGTAAGTATATTAGTCTCAAAGTATGATGACGGGACATTTACATAAGGGAAAGATCATACATAACATATTTCCTTGATTATGAGATAAGCACTTTAAAAATCACTTTAGGCCGGGCACGGTGGCTCAAGCCTGTAATCCCAGCACTTCGGGAGGCCGAGACGGGCAGATCACGAGGTCAGGAGATCGAGACCATCCTGGTTAACATGGTGAAACCCCGTCTCTACTAAAAAATACAAAAAACTAGCCGGGTGAGGTGGCGGGCACCTGTAGTCCCAGCTACTAGGGAGGCTGAGGCAGGAGAATGGCGTGAACCCAGGAGGTGGAGCTTGCAATGAGTAGAGATCCGGCCACTGCATTCCAGCCTGGGTGACAGAGCAAGACACCATCTCAAAAAAAAAAAAAAAAACCACTTTAATATTAATAAATGCATCTTATAATGCATTTACATATTTAATATTTTCTTTCCAAATAGCTATTACATCAATAGTGCATCTTACAATTGATGGTATGTTGCATTAAGAAAATACAGTAACTAAAGACATTAAAAGTTTTATACATCAATTAGCATTTCAGTTGGGTCCCAAAGGATAGGTAAGACTTAGCAGACACAGAGGATGGTCAGTAAGGGAAGTAGGTGGTAGACACTGAGGGACTTACAAAAGCAAAGGCACAGACATAAATATGGAAATTTTCAGGCATTAATTAATAGTATAATTTAGCCAAAGCATAAAATACATGCTGGGAATAATAAAAATACAGAATCAGAAACAGGAGATCTTCAGAGACAAATGGGAATTCAGGAAAAGTCTGCTTACTTACATTACTTCCCAATTGGGCAGTATTTCATTGATCCAAATTACCATTGCACTTGCAATATTTTCTTCCTGCTTAAATCGTTCTTTCATTATTCTTTTTCTTTTATGCGCTTCCTTAATTTCTGTTTTAAACGAGTAAAAATTATTTCAATACAAATAAGCTAGATCAAAGTCCTCTTCTCCATCTACCTAAACTCTACAAAATAGACTTTCTAAAAAAGAATATTATCATAAGAGGAAAGAAGGAAATAAGGGAGGGAGGGAAAGGGAAAGAAAGGGTGGGAAAAAGTGAAAGTAAATGAACTTGATTAACATAATTTTCTTTTCTTTGTTTTCTCTTTTTTTAGAGATGGGTCTCGCCACATTGCCCAGGTGGCCTTGAACTCCTGGACTTAAAAAAATCCTCACATCTCAGCTTCCTGAGCAGCTTGGACTACACATGTGTGCCACCATGCCCAGCTATTAACATAATTTTAAAATAACATCTCCTGTGCTACTATAAAAGTAAATGGAATAAAAAGTCAGAAAAATAATTTAAATAGATTACTTTATCACATATTTCTATTTACACTTAACCTATGAAGTCAAATTTCTTACGAATTAACTATATAAAAAACAAACAACTGTGGGCAACTAACCAATACCTATTTTCCTACAAGGGTTTATAAATTTTCTGACATAACCCACAGGACACTCAAAAATGATTTTTTCAATAGCACTTTTTAATATGGTGTTTCACTTTACTAATTAGTTTGAAATTTTAAAATGTCCCCCAAAACACATATATTAACAGTACATCTCTTACATTCTAAGGCAAAAGTTGGGGCAAGAAAATACATCTCTGAAAATCAAAGGTCACAATTTCAGAAGAAGAGATGTCTCAAATGCAGAGGCAAGTGAGTCATAAATCAAAACTTTATGTAATTTTAGAACCAGTGAGTATGTCAGAGACCAGCCAGCCAAACTGTTTTCAAACTGTTTTTTCAGATATGCCTTAGAAACCATCTTGAGGGGCAAGCAGAAGGCCAAGTAAACAATGTCTACTTTTTTTTTTTTTTGAAACGGAGTCTCACTCTGTCACCCAAGCTGCAGTGCAGTGGCGCGATCTCGGCTCACTGCAACCTCTGCCTCCCGGGATCAAGCAGTTCTCCCGCCTCAGCCTCCCGAGTAGCTGGGATAACAGGGTCGCACTACCATGTCCAGCTAATTTTTTGTATTTTTAGTAGAGACAAGGTTTCACCATGCTGGCCAGGCTGGTCTCAAACACTTGACCTCGTGATCCGCCCACTTCAGCCTCCCAAAGTGCTGGGGTTACAGGCGTGAGCCACCACGCCTGGCCAACAATCTCTACTTTCTTTTATTTGTTTTATGTATTCATATTCTATAAGATTTCTTGGGCACAATGTTCCACTACTTTACCAACAACAAAAAGAAATGATGAAAGAGAAGCTTCAAAGTCCTGATTAAGCTGACCTGCCTCTCACACTTTACGCATGAGAAAACTAACATTAGGCCTGTTCAGAGTATCACACCCAGGTAGTATCAAACAAGGTTAAAGCTGTGGCCATCTGATTTCTCAGTTCAATATTTTTCCTATCATAACATGCTTTAAAGATCATCCAGTACCAAAAACTATCTTACATAGTAATCATATAGTAAAAACTTTAAAAATAAATAAAAACTTAACTGGAGCCAGTTAACACACTCTAGGGAGGCCCAGGTGGGAGAATTGCTTGAGGCCAAGAGTCTGAGATCAGTCTGGGCAACACAGAGATACACCATCTCTACAAAATAACTTTAAAAAAATGAGCTGGGGCTGGGCATGGTGGCTCACGCCTGTAATTCCAGAACTCTGGGTGGCCAAGGCAAGTGGATCACTTGAGGTCAAGAGTTTGAGACCAGCCTGGTCAACATGATAAAACCCCATCTCTACTAAAAATACAAAAATTAGCTGGGCCTGGTGGCAGGCACCTGTAATCCCCGCCACTCTGGAGGCTGAGGTGGGAGAATCACTTGAACCCAGGAGGCGGAGGTTGCAGTGAGCCGAGATTGCGCCACTGCACTGGAGCCTGGGTGACAGAGTGAGACTTTGTCTCAAAAAAAAAAAAAAAAGAGCTGGGTGTGGAGGCATGCACCTACAATCCCAGCTACCAGGGAGGCTGAGGCAGGAGGATTGCTTGAGCCCAGGAATTTGAGGCTGCGGTGAGCTCTAATTGTATCACTGCACTCCGGCCTAGGCAACGAGTGTGACCCTGTCTCTAAAATAGATACATACATAATAAAAAATAAAAACTAGGCCGGGTGCGGTGGCTCAAGCCTGTAATACCAGCACTTTGGGAGGCCGAGACAGGTGGATCACGAGGTCAGGAGATCAAGACCATCCTGGCTAACATGGTGAAACCCCGTCTCTACTAAAAAATACAAAAAAATAGCCGGGCGAGGTGGCGAGCGTCTGTAGTCCCAGCTACTCGGGTGGCTGAGGCAGGAGAATGGCGTAAACCCGGGAGGCGGAGCTTGCAGTGAGCCGAGATCCGGCCACTGCACTCCAGCCTGGGCGACAGAGCGAGACTCCGTCTCAAAAAAAAATAAAAATAAAAAAAAATAAAATACATAAAAACTTAGGCTGGATGTGGTAGCTTACACCTAAAATCCCAGCACTTTGGGAGGCCGAGGTGGGCGGATCACTTGAGGTCAGGAGTTTAAGACCAGCCTGACCAACATGACGAAACCTGTCTCTACAAAAAAATACAAAAATTAACTGGGCATGGCGGTGCACGCTATGGTCCCAACCACTTGGGAGGCTGGGGTGAGAGGATCTCCTGAGCCTGGGAGACTGAGGCTGCTGTGAGCCAAGTTCGCATCACTGCACTCCAGCCTGGGTGACAGAGCAACACCCTGTCTCAAAAAGATAAAAATAAGCAATAAATAAATAAATAAAAACTGAATTGGATATGTCAGAAATATTTCGAATTCCGTATAGTAAACTACACTCAACTAATGTTTAAATAAGCAAGCCTTTTAGAAAGATATAACTAGCCTTATATATCCTATTTTTACTTAACATTAAATAAATAACTTCATTTCCAAAATAAAACCATAAAGCAGAACTGTATACCATTATAATGTTCCATTCACTGAAGTAAAAGGAAAAAAATCATTTGTTAATAAGGCATTAGATGTTAAGTCTAAAAATGTATACAGCTGTGCAATATCTTCTAAAAATGTATGTTTATCCTGAAATAACAACTGTCAGGAAATAAACACTGTTAAATTATCCTGATATTATTTTTTTTGGTTGGAGAAGAGAATGAATAAATATGTAAATTTATACACATAATAGTATGCATTTATGTGCCTAATCAAATGACACAATTGGGCCTCTGGAGAGACTCTGTAAGTCACAAAAGAGTATTTAAGTTTCAAATCATATTCTCACAGTCATATAGAAAGTTAAAATTATTAAATTATAAAATAATTAGAAATTATTAATTATAAAATATAAAAATGGTAAAAAGTGAAATTCATTAATAGATTCATGAATTATCTTTATATTTATAAACTCAGATAGTAGTAGTCCAAGTTTTATGACTGTAATCTCAAGATTCCTCCTATTAGTTTTGTAAAAGTACATGCAGAAAAACTATGATCCTGGTATGTCATTTTATTCCTCCTTTAGAACAAACTTAATTATAAAAATAGTAGAGAAAAATAAAAGCATGGGCAACATGGTAAAACCTCATCTCTACAAACAATACAAAAAACTAGCCAGGCGTTGTGGCATGTGCCTGTGGTCCCAGCTACTTGGGAGGCTGAGAGGTAAAAGGACTGCTTGAGCCTGGGAGGTCAGGCTACAGTGAGCTGTGAGTGCACCACTGCACACCAGGCTGGGCAACAGAGCAAGACCCTGTCTCAAAAAAAAAAAAAAAAAAGAATTCAGTATCATCTTGAAGATAGACTTGATGAATTTTACCATCCATCTTCCTATTAAAATCAGAAAATTATACCATTTGGAGTTAAATTTTATACCTCGTTTTTTAGCCTCAGCCACCATCTCATCATATTCTTGTCGGTGACGTAAAGCTTCTTCCACAGATTTGGCAGGAAGATTTCTGGAAAAAAAAAGGACTTAAGTCAAGACAATTTTAAAAGATTAACTTTAAACTTATTAACTTCTTTCTTTTTACACCCAGATACAAAGAATTTCTAAACTAACCTCATTTCATACATTAAGGAAGTAAAAGGCTGAAAAGAACTATGCATTTTAGAACAGAATCAGAATCCAGGTTGTTAATATGTGGTGTGTGTTTGTGAATGTGCGTATTTCTATGACATGTGTATATAAGTTCGTATATATTTAAACATTTCAGATTAAAAAAAATAGATATGGGGTCTCACTATGTTGCTCAGGCTGGTCTCAAACTCCTGGGTTGAAGTGACCCTCCTGACTTAGCCTCCCAAAGTGGTGGGATACAGGTGTGAGCCACTGAGCCCAGTCCATTTCAGATTGCAGTCAATATTTTTAGGTTATTTGTTAAACCCACTTAGTAGACTTTTCTTTAGCCAACTTTTTTCAGATATAATTTTCATATAATAAAATGAATAAACATATTTTAAGAGTAGTTTGATGAGTCTTGACAAGTGCATATACCTGTGCAGCTAACTAACCAATCAACATATAGAACATTCCCATCATTCCACTAAGTTTCCTTGTGGTAGCCCAATACTTAACCTCCTCACAAAATTACTTCTTTGATTTCTACCACTATAGATTAATTTGTTTCTTCTTCAAGAATTTTATAGACTCTTGTGTCTGTTTTTTTTTTGTTTGTTGTTCTGTTTTTAATTTACATTGAAGGACTAATGTCTGGCTTCTTTTGCTCAGCACAGTTTTGAAAATCATTCATGTTGTTGTATTCCTTTTCATTGCTGAGTAGTATTCCATTTATCCATGTGGGAGGACACTTGGATTGTTTCCAGATTGGGGCTATAATTAATAAAACTACTATAAATATTAACATCAAGTTTTTGTGTAGACATTTGCTTTCATTTCCCTTAGTTAAACAAAAGTCTTGGGTTATATAGTAAATGTGGATATACCTTTACAACAAACTGTCAAACTGCTTTCCACTAATTAGAGTTTTAAGGCAACATTTTAACTAAAAACTGGATAATCCATCATTTGCATACATAGTAGTCCTCCCTCATCCTTGGGAGTTATGTTCCAAGACCTCCAGCGGATGCCTGAAACCTCATACAGTAACAAACCCTATATATACCAGGTTTTTTCCTATACATACATAACTATGATAAAGTTTAATTTAATTGAGATTAAGTTAGCCCAGCACAACATGTTGCCATCAATTGGAACACATTTTTGTTCAGATCTTCCACCCACAAATTTAACGCCTTTTCAATCATAACTAAACACCACGCACTATGGCAGTAACTTTTGCAATTTAAGGTGCGATAGTAACACTAGCATAAATTTCTTTTTCATTCTTCACAATTTCATGGATAGAAGATTGATTCTTACCATAGATCTTAGCAACCTCAGCATATTTATTTTTTCTTATTAATTTGAGAACTTTCACCTCTTTGCTTAAAGGAGGAACTTTACAGCTTCTCTCTGGCACATCTGAATTGTCAGCACCACTACTCTTAAGCCTTGGGGGCATTATTAAATAAAACAAGGGTTCTTTGAACACAAGCACTGTGGTGTCACCAACAGTCAATCTGACAACCAAGAAGGTTACTAAGTGAACTACCAGGTGGGTAGTGTATATAGCTCAGATAAACTGAACTCATGTCCCTGGCAGGATGCAGCAGGACAGTGTGAGATTTCATCACACTACTCAGAATGGCACACAATTTAAAAATTAAAAGTTATTTCTGGAATTTTCCACTTAATGTTTTCAAACCACAGTTGACTACAGGTAACCGAAATTGCCTTAAACAAAACCGCTGATAAGGGGTAACTACTACACCGTATTTTGGTTTATCAAATCAATGGCTTCACAGAGTCAGTGATTTAGATATAAAAAATACAAAAAGAAATATACTGCTATATTGCCACTTATCCAAACATAATCACAATAATGTCCAGTTTTAGGAGTCAGTTTTTGCTTTTCGACAGGCTAGTGTGGAAAAAGGTATGTGACAAATTTTCAAATTATAAATTCTTCCTCCTCTTCTCAAATTAGTCAATTGATCAGGTAAGTTGTAGGAGGGAGGAATAAAAGTTAAGACTTCTGCTTCAGGCTATAATGGAATAAAAGAAACCAGGTCTACCCTTTCCCCTTAAATAATTAGAAAATAGACAAAATATATTAAACTATAGTTTCCAGACAACAGACACTGGGCAGCACAAGACAGTGATCTTTTGGAGAAAAGAAATAAGCAAGGTAACCCTACAAGTACGTGACATTTCCAGGTCTCAGCGGTCCATCAATCCTCCTAACATGAGGAGACAGTTTAGAGTTGGACAGTCCAAGACAGCTAAAAGCTACAAATCAGAAAACCAGAAAAGAAGGGAGCTGCAGAAGAGTCCTCTCAAGGTTTCGGCTGAGTACTGATCTGTGCATGTGTGTGATTAAACTACGGCCAGAGAAAGAATCACCCGAAAAAAAAAAAAAAGGACATTCTTAAAGTTCACACAAGACCAGCCAGAGTGGAAAGACCTCCTGACAGATAAGAGTACTAAGTAGAGTCCTTAGAAGAATAATGCCTCAGTAGTGAGGACAAATTATTCCTAAGCTATTCTGGAACCACTCTAACAAAGATTAGGTCAAAAGGATCAAACCATTTCCAAAAAACTGCAAATCAGACTAAAGCCAAAAAGTGTCCAAAAGAACACACAAAAAAGTCCAGCATCCACCTATATATAAACCACAATGTCTGACATTCAATAAAAAGAGATGTGAAGCAGAAAAACATAATGCATAATGAGAAGAAAAATTAATCAAGTCACAATATAAAAATGTCACAGATAATAGGATTATAACACAAGGATGATAAAATAGCTGTTATAAATACACTACAGGTATACCTTACTATATTGTGATTTGCTTTACTACATTTTGCAAATATTGCATTTTCTACAAATTGAAGGTTTGTAGCAACCCTAATGTCAAGCAAGTCTATTGGTGCCATTTTTCTAACAATGTGCTCATTGTGTGTCTCTGTCTCACATTATAGTAATTCTTGTAATATTCCTTTTTTTTTTTTTCTTTAGAGACAGAGTTTCACTCTTGTCACCTAGGCTGGAGTGCAAAGGCGTGATCTTGGCTCACTGTTACCTCTGCCTCCCGGCTGGTTTCAAGCAATTCTCCTGCCTCAGCCTCTTGAGTAACTGGGGTTACAGGTGCCCACCACCACGCCTGGCTACATTTTTTGGTAATTTTAGTAGAGATGGAGTTTCACCATGTTGGTCAGGCTGGTCTCAAACTCCTGACCTCAGGTAATCTGCCTGCCCCGGCCTCCCAAAGTTCTGGGATTACAGGGGTGAGCCACCGCGCCCAGCCAATTCTTGCAATATTTCAAACTATTTCATTATCATTGTATCTGGTTTTTTTTTTTTTTTTGAGACGGAGTCTCGCTCTGTCGCCCAGGCTGGAGTGCAGTGGCCGGATCTCAGCTCACTGCAAGCTCCGCCTCCCGGGTTCACGCCATTCTCCTGCCTCAGTCTCCCGAGTAGCTGGGACTACAGGCGCCCGCCACCTCGCCCGGCTAGTTTTTTGTATTTTTTTAGTAGAGATGGGGTTTCACCGTGTTAGCCAGGATGGTCTCGATCTCCTGACCTCGTGATCCACCCGTCTCGGCCTCCCAAAGTGCTGGGATTACAGGCTTGAGCCACCGCGCCCGGCCCATTGTATCTGTTATGGTGATCTGTGGTGATTTTTGTTGTTACTATTCTAATTGTTTTGGGGCACCACACACAGTGCTAACATAAGATGGCAAATTTGTGTGCCAAGGGAAACATGTGTGTCTTACTGCTCCACAGACTGACCATTCCCATCTCTCTCCATCTCTTCAGGCATCCCTATTTCTTGGGATACAACAACATTGAAATTAGGCCAATTAATAACCCTACAATGACATCTAAGTGTTCAGGTGAAAAGAAGAGTCCCATATCTCTCAATTTAAAATCAAAAGCCAGAAATAAATAGGTAAGCTTAATGAGGAAGGCATGCCAAAAGCCAAGATAGGGGGGTGAAGAAAGATGGCAGAACAGAAGCCTGCACCAATTGTACACTCTGCAGGAACACCTAATTTTAACTATCTGCATACAAGTAAGCACCTTCATTAGAACCAAAAATCAAGCGAGCAATCACAGTACCTAGTTTTAACTTCATATCACCCAAGAGGCATTGAAGAGGGTAGGAAAGACAGTCTTAAATTGCCAACACGACCCCTCCCCCAACCCCCGGCAGTGGCTTCTTCGCTAGGAGACAGAACCCACGCACTCAGGGGAGGAACAACACAGTGACTGAGGAATTTTGCATTGAACTTAATGCTGCCCTACCACATGGAAAGCAAAATCATGCTGAACTCAGTCAGCACCTACCCACAGAGGGACCATTTAGAACAGCACTAGCCCAGAGGGGAAGCGCCCATCCCAGAAGCTGAAACTTGAGTTTCAGCAAGCCTTGCAATCGCAGGTTAAAGTGCTCTGGGATCCTAAGTGAACGTGAAAGACAGTCCAGGACACAAGGACTGCAATTCTTAGGCAAGTCCTGATGCTATGCTGGACTTAAGAGCCAGTGGACTAGGGTAGTGCATGACACACTGAAACACCAGACAGGACAGCTGGGGGAGTGTTTATGCCACTCCTCTCTCAATCCCAGTGAAGCTTGCAGCAACAAAAGTAACTCCTTTCTTCCGTTTGAGGAGAAGAGAAAGAAGGGTAAAGAGAACGTTGTCTTGCATCTTAGATACCCGTTCAGCCACAGTAAGATACGGCACCAGGCAGTAGTGAGGACCCCATCTCAGGTCCTAGCTCCTGGACGACATTTCTAGAGACACCCTAGAATAGAAGTGAACCTGCTGCCCTGAAGGGAAGAATCCAGTCCTGGCAGGATTCATCACATGCTGACTAAAGACCCCTTGGAGGCCGGGCTGGTAGCTCACACCTGTAATCCCAGCACTTTGGGAGGTCGAGGCGGGCAAATCACTGGAGGTCAGGAGTTCGAGACCAGCCTGACCAACATGGTAAAACCCCATCTCTACCAAAAACATAAAAAATTAGCCAGGTGTGGTGGCATGTGCTTGTAATCCCAGCTACTCGGGAGGCTGAGGCAGGAGAATTGCTTGAACCCAGGAGGCGGAGGTTGCAGTGAGCCAAGATCGCATCACTGTACTCCAGTCTGGACTATAGTGCAAGACTGCATCTCAAAAAAAAAAAAAAAAAAAAAGGCCCCTTGGGCCCTGAATAACAAACAGCAATACCCAGTGGTGCAATCTCAGCTCACTGTAGCCTCCGCCTCCCATGTTGAAGTGATTCTCCTGCCTCAGTCTCCTCAGTAGGTGAGATTACAGGTACGTGCCACCTTACCCGGCTAATTTTTGTATTGTTTTTAGTAGGGATAGGGTTTCACCATGTTGGCCAGGCTGGTCTGGAACTCCCGACCTCAAGTGATTCACCCGCCTCAGCCTTCCAAAGTGCTGGGATTACAGGCGTGAGTCACTGTACCCAGCCTACTATTAAGTAGAAATATTAAACAATGACCCAATAAAAAAATAATACCTACAACAGCTTTTCAAGACATAGGCAATAAAATAAGACATAAAGACAAACAACAAGTTGGCCATTATGGTGGTTCCCGCCTATAATCCCAGCACTTTGGGAGGCCATGGCAGAATTGCTCATGCCCAGGAGTTCGAGATCAGCCTGGGCAACATAGCAAGACTTCATCTTTACTTAAAAAAAAAAGAAAGAAAAAAAAAAAACAGCCGGGTGTGGTGGCATGCACCTGTAGTCCTAGCTACTTGGGAGTCTGAGGTGGGTGGATCAACTGGTCCTGAGAGGCCACAGTGAGCGATGACTGCACCACTGCACTCCAGCCGGGGCAACACAGCAAGACCTTGTCTAAAAAAAAAAAAAAAAAAAGAGAGAGAAACAACAGAAGTTAAAAAAGAAACAACAAAAGTTAAAAAAAAAAAGTGAAACAAAGCAGGAGGATGAGGTTGAAGTGCAAAGTTTGTATTAGTTTTCTTTTTGCTAGTTTGTTTGTTTGCTTAAGAAATCAATGTTAAGTTGTCATCAGTTCAAAATAATGGGTTATAAGATAGTATTTGCAAGCCACATGGTAACCTCAAATAAAAAAAATTCGACAAATAACACAAAATAAAAAGCAAGAAATTAAATCATACCAGAAAAAAAAAATCACTTTCACTAAAAGAAAGACTAGAAGGAAGGAAAGAAGGATGAGAAGACCACATAACAACCAGAAAACAAATAACAAAATGGCAAGAGTAAGTTCTTACTTACCAATAACATTGAACGTAAATGGACTAAACTTTCCAATCAAAAGAGATAGAGTAACTGAATAGATTTAAAAAATAAAAAAAGACCCAATGATATGATGCCTCCAAGAAATACACTTCACCTATAAAGACATATATAGACTGAAAAGAAAGGGAGAGTAAAAGATATTCCATGACAATGGACACCAAAAAGGAGAAAGAGTAGCTATACTTATGTCAGACAAAATAGACTTCAAGACAAAAACTATAAAAAGAGACAAAGAAGGTCATTATATAATGATAAAGGGGTCAATTCAGCAAGAGGATATAACAATTGTAAATCTATATGCACCCAACACTGGAGCACCCATGTATATAAACCAAATATTATTACAGCTAAAGAGAGAGATGCACCTCAATACGATAATAGTCAGAGACTTCAACACACCACTCTCAGCACTGGACATATCTTCTAGATGGAAAATCAACAAAGAAACATTGAACTTAATTTGCTCTATAGAACAAACAGACCTAATAGATATTAACAAGATACTTCATCCAATGGCTGAATATGCATTCTTCTCCTCAGCACATGGATCATTTTCAAGGATAGACCATATGTTACTTCCTTAGTTAAAGACAAACCAAGTCTTAAAACATTCAAAAAAATGAGATAATATCAAGCATCTTCTCCAATCACAATGGAATAAAATTAGAAATCAGTAACAAGAGGAATTTTGTAAGCTATACAAAAACATGGAAATCAAACAATATCCTCCTGAATGACCAGTGGGTCATTGAAGGAATTAAGAAGAAAATTTAAAAATATTTTGAAACAGTCCTATTTCAGGCGGCCGGGAAGATGGCGGACATTCAGACTGAGCGTGCCTACCAAAAGAAGCCGAACATCTTTCAAAACAAGAAGAGGGTACTGCTGGGAGAAACTGGCAAGGAGAAGCTCCTGCGGTACTACAAGAACCTCGGTCTGGGCTTCAAGACACCCAAGAGGCTATTGAGGGCACTTACATTGACAAGAAATGCCCCTTCACTGGTAATGTCTCCATTCGAGGGCGGATCCTCTCTGGTGTGGTGACCAAGATGAAGATGCAGAGGACCATTGTCATCCACCGAGACTACCTCCACTACATCCGCAAGTACAACCGCTTCGAGAAGCGCCACAAGAACATGTCTGTGCACCTGTCCCCCTGCTTCAGGGACGTCCAGATCGGTGACATCGTCACAGGGGTGAGTGTCGGCCCCTGAGCAAGACAGTGCGCTTCAACGTGCTAAAGGTCACCAAGGCTGCCGGCACCAAGAAGCCGTTCCAGAAGTTCTGAGGCTGGACATCGGCCCCCTCCCCACAATGAAATAAAGTTATTTTCTCATTCCCCAAAAAAAAAAAAAATTTTTTTTTTGAAACAAATGTTAATGGAAATAAAACATAGCAAAACCTATGAGATACAGCAAAAGCAACACTGAAAGGGAAATTTATAGCTATAAGTGCCTACATCAAAAAAGAAGAAAAACTTCAAATAAACAACCTAACAATGCATCTTAAGGAACTAGAAAAGCTAGAGCAAACCAAATCCAAAATTAGTAAAAGAAAAGAAACCCAAAAATTAGCAGAGCATGGTGGCACATGCCTGTAGTCCCAGCTACTCAGGAGGCTGAGGTGCGAAGATGGCCTGAGCCTGGGAGGCCAAGGCTTCGGTGAGTCATGTTCATGCCAATGTACTCTAGCCTGGGTGACAAAGTGAGACCATGTCTCAAAAACAACAACAACAAAAAAGAAGAAGAAGGCCGGGCGCGGTGGCTCACGCCTGTAATCCCTGCACTTTGGGAGGCCGAGGCGGGTGGATCACGAGGTCAGGAGATCGAGACCATCCTGGCTAACACGGTGAAACCCCGTCTCTACTAAAATACAAAAAATTAGCCGGGCGCGGTGGCGAGCGCCTGTAGTCCCAGCTACTCGGGAGGCTGAGGCAGGAGAATGGCGCGAACCCGGGAGGCGGAGCTTGCAGTGAGCTGAGATGGTGCCACTGCACTCCAGCCTGGGCGACAGAGTGAAGACTCCGCCTCAAAAAAAAAAAAAAAACAAAAACAAAACAAAAAAGAAGAAGAAGAAAGAAAAAGAGCACAAGTAAATGAGATTGAAACAGAAAACAATACAAAAGAACATCACAAAAAGTTGGTTTTTTGAAAAGAACTTTTCAAAAACGAAGAATTTTTTTTGTTTTTTTTTTAGTTTTTAAGAAATTAGAAAACTAATTACAAACTTTAAAATTTTGTTTAAAATTGAAACCTTTAGCCAGACTAAGAAAAAAAGAAGACTCAAATAAGTAAAATCAGAGATGAAAAAGGAGACATTATAACTGATACCACACAAATTCAAAGGATTGTTTGTGGTTACTATGAGCAACTCTGTGCCAATAAATTGGAAAATCCAGAGAAAATGGATAAATTCCTAGACACATACAACCTACCAAGATTGCATCATGAAGAAATACAAAACCTGAACAGACCAATATCAAGTTACAATGGAACAAAACATTTTAATTATGGAGTTGTAATTAAAAGTCTCCCAGTAAAGAAAAGCCCAAGACCTGATGACTTCACTGCTGAATTCTACCGAACATTTAAAGAAGAATTGAACTGACAACAATGCTACTCAAATTACTCTGAAAAATAGAGGAGGGAATTCTTATGAACTCATTCTATGAGGCCAGTATTACCTTGATACCCAAACAAGACAAAGACACACCAAAAAAAAAAAAAAAGGAAAACTACGGGCCAATATTCCTGACAAATATGGATGCAAAAATCCTCAACAAAATACTAGCAAACTGAATTCAACAATACATTGAAAAGATAATTCATCATGACCAAGTGAGACTTATCCCTGGAATGTAAGTATATTTCAATATATGCAAATCAATCAATGTGATACATCATATCAATAGAAAGACAAAAACCATATAATTTCAACTGATGCTGAAAAAACATTTGATAAAATTCAACATCCCTTCATGATAAAAGCCCTCGAAAAACTGGGGACAGAAGGAACATACCTCAAAATAATAAAAGCCATATACAACAGACCCACAGTATCATATTTAATAGGAAAAAACTGAAAGCCTTTCTTCTAAAATCTGGAACAAAACAAGGCTGCAGATTTTCACCACCATTATTCAACATAGTACTGCAAGTCCTACCTAGAGCAATCAGACAAGAGAAGGAAATAAAGGGTATCCAAATTGTCAAGGAAGAAATCAAATTATCCTTGTTTGCAGATGAGATAATCTTATATTTGGAAAGTCCAAAGACTCTACCAAAAAACTATTAAAAATTATAAACAAATTCAGTAAAGTTGCAGGATAAAAAATCGAGACAAAAATCAGTAATATTTCTATATGCAACACTGAACAATCTGAAAAATAAGAAAGTAATCCCATTTATAATAGCCACAAATAAAATTAAATACCTAGGAATTAACCAAATAAGTAAAAGGTCTTCTTTTACTTAAAACAATAACAACTGTAAAACACTGATAAAAAAAATTGAAGAGGACACCAAAAAATGGAAAAATATTCCATGTTCATGGATTAGAAGAATCAACATTGTTAAAATGTCCATACTACCCTAAGCAATCTACAGATTCAATGCAAACCCTATCAAAACACCAATGACATTCTTCACAGAAATAGAAAAAACAATCCTAAAATTTGTATGCAACCAAAAAAGACTGAAAATAGCCAAAGCTATTTTGAGCAAAAAGAACAAAACTGGCCAGGTACAGTGGCTCACGCCTGTAATCCCAGCACTTTGGGAGGCCAAGGCAGGCAGATCACCTGAGGTTGGGAGTTTGAGACCATCCTGACCAACATGGAGAAACCCGGTCTCTCCTAAAGATACAAAATTAGCTAGGTGTGGTGGCCTGTAATCCCAGCTGCTTGGGAGGCTGAGGCAGGAGAATCGCTTGAACCTAGGAGGTGGAGGTTGCAGTGAGCCGGAGATCGCGCCATTGCACTACAGCCTACAAAGAGGGAAACTCCATCTCAAAAAAAAAAGAACAAAACTGAATAAATCCCATTATCTGACTTCAAATTATACTTACAGAGCTACAGTAACCAAAACAGCATGGTACTGGCATAAAAACAGAAACATAAACCAATGGACAAAACAGAGAACCCAGAAACAAATCCAGATATCTACTGATAATCTGTCATTTTTGACAAAGGTGCCAAGAACATACATTTGAGAAAAAAGTCTCTTCAATAAATGATACTAGGAAAATTGGATTATCACGTGCAGAAGACTAAAACTAGACCCCTATCTCTCACCATGTATAAAAATCAAATCAAATAGATTAAAGACTTAACTCTAAGATCTCAAACTATGAAACTACCAGAAGAAAACATTGGGGAAACTCTCCAGGACACTGGACTGGGCAAAGATTTCTTGATTAATACCTCACAAGCACAGGCAGCCATAGCATAAATGAACAAATGAGATCACATCAAGTTAAAAACGTTTTGCAAAGCAAGACAAACAAAAACAAAACCAATAAACAGAATGGGAGAAAATATGTGCAAACTACCTGTCTGACAAGGGATTAATATAACAACTAGAATACATAAGGAGCTCGAGCTTATATATCCACAGGGATAAATCTAAAAATCCAATTTAAAAAATGGGTAAAAGATTTGAATAGACATTTCTCAAAAGAAGACATACAAACGGCAAACAGCCATATTCGAAGGTGCCCAACATCACTGATCAGAGAAATGCAAATCAAAACTACAATGAAATATCATCTCAACCCAGTTAAAATGACTTTTATCAAACAGGCAATATCAAATGCTGAAGAAGACATGGGGAAAAGGGAACCGTTGTACACTGTTGGAGATAATGGAAATTAGTACAACCACTATGGAGAACAGTTTGGAGGTTCCTCAGAAAACTAAAAATGGAGCATGATCCAGCAATCCCACTGCTAGGTATATACCCAAAAGAAAGGCAATCAGAATATCAAAGAAATATCTGCACTGCATTCCCATGTTTATTGCAGCACTATTCACAGTAGCCAAGATTTGGAAGCAACCTGTGTCCATCAACAGACGAGTGGGTAAAGAAAATGTGGTTCACAGGAGGTGGAGGCTGCAGTGAGCCGAGATTGTGCCACTGTACACTATACTCCAGCCTGGAAGTCAGAGTGAGACTCTGACTCAAAAAAAAAAAAAAAAAAAAAGAATATGTGGTTCCCATAGACAATGGAGTATTATTCATCCACAAAAAGGAATGAGATCCTGTCATTTGCAACAATATGGATAGAAATGGAAATCATGATGTTAAGTAAATAGCCAGGCACAGAAAAATATCACATTTTCTCACTTATTTGTAGAGCTAAAAATTAAAACATTGAAATCACGGAGATAGAGAGTAGAAACATGGTTATCTAAGGCTGGGAAGGATAGTAGTGGGGCAGGGAGAAAGTGAGGATGGTTAATAGATTTTTAAAAATAGAAAGAATGGGCCAGGCACTGTGACTCATGCCTGTAATCCCAGCACTTTGGGAGGCTGAGGCAGGCAGATCACCTGAGGTTGGGAGTTCACAACCAGCATGACCAACATGGAGAAACCCTATCTGTACTAAAAATACAAAATCAGCTGAACATGGTGGTGCATGCCTATAATCCCAGCTACTCGGGAGGCTAAGGCAGCAGAATTGCTTGAACCTGGGAGGCAAAGGTTGCAGTGAGCCGAGATCGCTCCATTACACCCCAGCCTGGGTGGGCAACAAGAGCGAAACTCCATCTCAAAAAAAAAAAAATACAGTAAGAATGAATAAGACCTAGTATTTGACAGTACATCAGGGTGACTATAGTCAAAAATAATGTAATTGTACATTTAAAAATAATCCTGTAGCCATAAAAAAGAACAAGATCATGTCTTTTGCGGGAACGAAAATGGGAACCATTGATGGAGCCAGAGGCTATTATCTTCCACAAACTAATGCAGGAACAGAAAACCAAATACCGCATGTTCTCACTTATAAGTGAGAGCTAAATGATGAGAACTTCTGAACACAAAGAAGGAAACAACAGATACTGCGGTCTACTTAAGGGTGGAAGGGTGGGAGGAGGGAGAGGAGTAGAAAAGGTAACTATTGGATACTGGGCTTAATTCCTTGGTGATAAAATAATCTGTACAACAAACCCCCATGACATGAGTTTACCTATGTAATAAACCTTCACATGTACCCTGGAACCTAACATAAAATTTGGAAAACAAAAAGAAAAACGAGAAAATAAAAATAACTAAAAGATTATAATTGGATTGCTTATTACACAAAGAATAAATGCTCAAGCGGATGGGTACACCATTTACAATGATGTGATTATTATGCACTTGCACACCTGTATCAAAGTATCTCATTTATCCCATAAATATATGTATCTACTATGTACCCACAAAAAATAAAAATGAAATTTTAAAAAAAGCCAAGATAGGCCAAAAGCTTGGCCTCTTCAGCCAGTTAGGCAAGTGGAGAATGTAATGGAAAAATTCTTGAAGGAAATTAAAAGTGCTAATCAATGAACACACAAATGATAAGAAAGCAAAACAGCCTTATTGCTGAGAAAGTGTGAGTGGTGTAGATAAAAGACCAAACCAGTCACAACATTTGCGTAAGCCAAAGCAAGGCCCTAACTCTCTTCAATTCTATGAAAGGTGAGAGAGTTGAAGAAGTTACAGAAGAAAAGCTGGAATCTAGCAGAGATCAGTTAATGAAGTCTAAGAAAAAAACTGTTTACACACATAGAAGTACAAGATGAAGCAGCAAGTGCTGACGGAAAAGCTGTAGCAAGTTATCCAGAAGATACGCTAAGATCACTGATGAAGGTGGCTACTCTAAACAGATTTTCAATGTAGACAAAACAGCCTTCTACTGCAAGAAGATGCCATCGAGGACTTTCAAAGCAAGAGAGAAATCAATGCCTGCTTCAAAGGACAGGCTGACTCTCTTCTTAGGGGCTAATGTAACTGGTGACTTTAAGGTGAAGCCAATGCTCATGGACCATTCTGAAAATCCTAGGGCCCTTAAGAATAATTCTAAATCTACTCTACCTGTGCTCAATAAAGCCTGGATGACAGGACATCTGTTTACAGCACGGTTAAATGAATATTTTAAGACTATTGATGAGTCCCACTGCTCAGAAAAAAAAAAAAAAAAAAAAGATTCCTTTCAAAGCAATACTGCTTATTAACGATGCACCTAGTTACTAAAGAGCTCTGATGGAGATGTACAAAAAGATGAATGTTGTTTTCATGCCTGCCAACACAACATTCATTCTGCAGCCTGTGGATGAAGAAGCAATTTTGGCTTTCAAGTCTTTTTTTTTTTTTTTTTTTTTTTTTTTTGAGACAGGGTCTGGCTCTGCTACCCAGACTGGAGTGCAGTGGCGTAATCATGGCTCACTACAACCTCTGCCTCTCAGACTCAAGCAATCCTCCCACCTCAGCCTCCCAAGTAGCTGGGAATACAGTTGTGTGCCACCATACCTGGCTAATTATATATATATATATAGTAGAGACAACGTTTTGCTGTGTTGCCCAGACTGGTCTTGAACTCCTGGACTCAAGCGATTCACCCACATCAGCCTCCCAAAGTGTGAGGATTACAGGCATGAGCCACTGCGCCCAGCCTCAACTCTTATTACTAAAGAAATACATTTCGTAAGGCTATAGCTGCCACAGATCGTTGATTCTTCTACTGGTTCTGGGCAATGTAAATTTATATACATTGTTTTTTATATAGGCAGAAGTGAGTATGAACATAAAGAGAAGGGAAACAAGACCCAAATAAAAATGTAACAAATGAAAAATACAATTTCTAAAATGAAAAACACACAAGATAGAGCAATGGGACTGACAGCAGAGTATACACTGCAGAAGAAAAAAATTCAGTGAACTTGAAAATACAATAGCAAACTACTACAGAAAATGAAATACACAGAGAAAAAGACCAAAAAAAAAAAAAAAAGGAAGGGAAGGAGAGAGTGAGAGCATCTAAATGAGCTATGAGACATGGACACTATCAAGCAACATATATTTAGGCATCTCAGAAGAAAGGTGGGTGGGGGCAAAACAAAAAGACAGAAGAAGAAACAAAGGCTAAACTTTTCCTAAAGTTTACAGAAAACTATAAATGCAAATGCAAAGATACATTAGGCCTAACAAACCCAAAAGAGAAGGAATATGAAAAAAAAAAAATAAGAAAGCATATCATAATCAAATTGAGGAATATCAGAGAGAGAAAAATTCTTAAAAGCACTCAAAAGAAAAAAAATTCACTGCCAATGGACTAGTATTAATACAATAAGAAATGTTAAAAGAATCTTCTTCAGGCAGAAGAAAAATGATACCACATGGAAATTTGCAGTAGTAAAGAGAGCACTGGTAGTCCATGGTATGTAACCTAGCAACAGAGATTAGCAAAATATCCCCACTGGATACTCCTAATCAACCACTAATAAGAAGCAAAAAGCTGGGTGACGATGTACATGTTACTTTTGAACATATTTGGAAAACTAAAAAATTTAATAAGATTGGCTGGTTGCTCCTAATGTCATTAGACAAAGTGGAAAAAGAAAAGGATGAACTCAGAGATTTGAATTCCCACCTTAAGCACCACATAAATGACTAAAAGCTTCTACCTTGAGGACCCTCATATCCTATAGTAGCAGGTTGCAACTGCTGAAAATCAAATACAGAATCTCATTCTATGACTGGCTGAACTACAACAAATTTGAACTCCCAGCCTCGCAAGGTCTACTGTTAAAGTGAGGGCAATGTTTGGGAAATAATGGGATCCTGAAAGTTGAAATAGGTATACATGGGAAGACCTTGATGAAGCTGGGGACACTGAGCTTCTAAACTCTGCTGAATTTTCTTTGCCAGTAGAAGAGGCCTCTCCACACCATCTGAAGGTGATCAATCCTGCATTGCCTAAGGAAATGGTAATTGCCTTCCCTGACGCAGTTGCCCTGCAAGACAATGATGATTCTCCTCAGGACCTAGCCTTACTACCCTTTTGCTTCTAGGCCTATAACTAAACTCAAGACTCAGCAGGCTCCTAAAAGTGAGTTACAAAGTGAGACCCATGAGGAGGCATAATATACTCCAAAAGAACTATTTGAGTTTTTAAATTTATACACATAGAAATCTGAGGAACAAGTATGGGAATGGACATTAAGAGTATAAGATAATGGTGGAAAGAACAAGGACTGATATAAGATAAAGCTGGATCAGGATACATTTATATGGGCTCACTAAGCAGAGATGCTGTACTTAATGCTACAGCCCAGAGAATTAGAAAGGGGCTCTAATAGTTTGGTTGGTTGATTGGCTAAAACATGGACCAAAAGGCGGCCCACACTGAAGTGAGGGGGAAATGTCAGACCTGCTTTGGTTTAACGTAGAGGAAGGAAATCAAAGGCTCAGGGAGATGGGAATGTCAGAACAGGTTTGTCATTTAAAACCCGCTCATCTATACAGGAAGGGTCCAGAAAACACACTTGTCTCTTTTTAAAATTTATTTTTTTTTTTTTTTTTTTTTTTTTTTTTGAGACGGAGTCTCGCTCTGTCGCCCAGCCCAGGCTGGAGTGCAGTGGCGCGATCTCGGCTCACTGCAAGCTCCGCCTCCCGGGTTCACGCCATTCTCCTGCCTCAGCCTCCCGAGTAGCTGGGACTACAGGTGCCCACAACCGCGCCCGGCTAATTTTTTGTATTTTTAGTAGAGACGGGGTTTCACCGTGGTCTCGATCTCCTGACCTTGTGATCCGCCCGCCTCAGCCTCCCAAAGTGCTGGGATTACAGGCGTGAGCCACCGCGCCCGGCCAAAATTTATTTTTAATTTTAAAAAATTTTCATGGAGACAGCAGCTCCCTATGTTGCCCAGACTGGTCTCAAATTCCTGGGCTCAAGTGATCCTCCCATCTTGGCCTCCCAAAGTGCTAGGATTACACTCATGAGCCATTGTACCCTAGAGATGACATATTTTTCTCTTTTTTTTTTTTGAGACAGAGTCTTGCTCCGTGGCCCAGGCTGGAGCGCAGTGGCACGATCTCAGCTCACTGCAAGCTCTGCCTCCCAGGTTCACATCATTCTCCTGCCTCAGCCTCCCGAGTAGCTGGGACTACAGGCGCCCGCCACCATGTCCGGCTAATTTTTTGTATTTTTAGTAGAGACAGGGTTTCACTGTGTTAGACAGGATGGTCTCGATCTCCTGACCTCATGATCCGCCCGCCTCAGCCTCCCAAAGTGCGAGGATTACAGCCACAGATGACATATTTTTCACTGCAATTGTGAGAAATAAAATTGTGATGGGAGCCCCAGCATTCTTGAAGAACTCTGTGATTACTTTTTTGTAAGCCAGACCTTCCAGGGCGAACTGCAGTCACTGAACTGGGAAACCTAAATGCAATGGGAATAACTGAATCCTGGGGTGACAGGGACCAAGTGGCAGCACTCAATCACCAAAGCAAGGTGAGTGTAATTACCATAATGAACAGCAGAGTCAAAGTAGCAATCATAGTAGTATGACTTGCACAAACCTATCCTGTTGGCTAGTTTTTTTTTTTTTTTTTTTTTTTTTTTTTTTTTTTTTTGAGACAGAGTCTCGCTCTGTCGCCCGGGCTGGAGTGCAGTGGCCGGATCTCAGCTCACTGCAAGCTCCGCCTCCCGGGTTCACGCCATTCTCCTGCCTCAGCCTCCCGAGTAGCTGGGACTACAGGCGCCCACCACCGCGCCCGGCTAATTTTTTGTATTTTTTAGTAGAGACGGGGTTTCACTGTGTTAACCAGGATGGTCTCGATCTCCTGACCTCGTGATCCGCCCGTCTCGGCCTCCCAAAGTGCTGGGATTACAGGCTTGAGCCACCGCGCCCGGCCCCTGTTGGCTAG
This sequence comes from Macaca mulatta, assembly GCF_049350105.2. Lineage (NCBI taxonomy): Eukaryota > Metazoa > Chordata > Mammalia > Primates > Cercopithecidae > Macaca > Macaca mulatta. The sequence goes on along the minus strand of NC_133414.1, from coordinate 106,431,701 downwards.
TTGATACAATGTTGCTAGAAGTGAAAAAAAGAAACCTACTACATTCTTAGTTGATCTATATAAGCAGAAAAGTGCTAGGTCAAGAGAATAAAAGTCCATCCTGAATCATGAAGACTAACAGCCCCTCAGTCACTCCCCAGACTTGAGCCAGTTTACAGACCCAGAATCCTCTGAATGCAGAAGATGATGGGTCCCCTTGAGAGGACTCCAATACACTACCAAAATTTTACACCATTAATGTTTCTCCCAGCCTTCCCCAAAGGGGCCTTTTACTGGGTAACTTATTCATTAGGTAAAAGAAAACAATCAGATCGTTCAGGGACTACTGCATATCGGCTCTGATCTGACACTAATTGCAAGAGACCCAAAATGTTACCATAGTCCAGAGTCAAAGTAGAGGTATGCAGAGGTCAGGCGATCAGTGGAGTTTTAGCTCAAGTCTGTCTTACTGTGGGTCCAGTGGGTCCCCAAGCCCATTCTGTGGTTAGCATAAGGTCAGCATGAAAATAAAGTTTCTTCTGAATATGGTGAAAGATATCACCCCTTGTCTTTGATACATGGAGCCACCATACTAGCGTGGAACTACTTAATTTGGGCTACTTACACACTTAAATTCTTGTGTATTTAGGCTACTATTTGGGGAGCCTCTTATGTGTAGTTGAATGTAACTACTTAATCATATACCAGTTAATCAATGATGATGCTCTAAAGGTCAAAAGCCATCACAAACTCCAACCACATTTCAAATCCATGGAGTTTAGTCCTCACATCCAGATCCATTGAATCTTATAATTCCTAGTATTGCCTGCACATACTAACTGCCTTAAATCTTGCAAATCGATTCTGTCCAAAGCTGCTTTCTACCTAAGTCATAAGACCAACTATTAACTCCAAAATCCTAGCCTTAAGTCTCTCTTATTTCCTTTTACAAGCTATTCTGCTTGCCTCTCTGTATTTCTGTAAAAGAATAATGGATCTAACTGTTCCTAAATTTCAGATAAAGTGCTTCCTAGAATTACAAAGGATGTGAAGATAAAAGCAATGATGGATTCCATATAGTTCCATGCAAAATAATTACAATATCCCTTTTCATTATGTTAATACTTGAAAAAAAACTTTATTTACTGTAAAGAAAATAAGACCACATGAAAAAATAGTAGCTAAATATAAATCTAGTTTTCAGGTAAACAGTGATACTGGACTCTGGGTAATATTACTTTTTTTCTTTTGCTTCTACATCCCAGAGCAGTATATACCTTTCTGGAATTATTAATCTTTTGAACCTATATTCCCTTCTTTTGCTTTTATAGTCCTTTTAACAACCTTGCAATGAATTCCTCTATTAAAGTTCCTCTATTTGAAATTACTACATTGATTTGTTTTTCTGACTGGACTCAGAGCCCTTAAGATACAGAAACTTGTTTAATTGATAGCTGTACCTCATTTACCTTTAGAAACTTTCATTTTACCATTCAAGAAACAGCTTAATTTAAATCACATTTCCAGTTTTGTTTTTTTTTTTTTTTGAGACAGAGTCTCGCTCTGTCACCAGGCTGGAGTGCAGTGGCACAATCTCTGCTCACTGCAACATCCACCTCTCGGGTTCAAGCGATTCTCCTACCTCTGCCTCCTGAATAGCTGGGACTACAGGTGCACGCCACCATGCCCAGCTAATTTTTGTATTTTAGTAGAGATGGGGTTTCACCACGTTGGCCAGGATAGTCTCGATCTTTTGAACTCATGATCTGCCCCTGCCTCGGCCTCCCAAAGTGCTGGGATTACAGGCGTGAGCCACCACATCCAGCCTACATTTCCAGTTTAACTACAAATCCCGCCTTTAAGATTTCTAACCACCTGCTAGCTTCCACCAAATAGGCCTGATCCTTCTCTTCGCATAAGATGAAATGCTCCTGGTGTGAAGCTTAATCCCTTTTGCAACTGCAATCTCTGTCATTTCATTTTTTTTGAGACAGGGTCTCACTCTGTCACCCAGGCTGGAGCACAGTGGCGCAATCACAGCTCACTGTAACCTCAAACTCCTGGGCTCAGGAAATCCTCCCAAGTAGGCTAGGACTACAGGTATGTATGACCACACCCTGGCTTATTTTTGGTAGAGACAGAGTATCACTATTTTGCATAGGCTGGTCTTGAATTCCTGGCCTCAAGTGATCCTCCTGCTTCGGCCTCCCAAAGTGCTGGGATTATGGATGGGAGCCACCACGCCTAGCTCCTCTGTTGTTTCTTTTCTACAAGTCATGGCAAACGATTTGCTGGGCACAGTTTAGGAGATCTAGTCATCTATTTAATAAGGTGAAATTTGCAGATGGTCTAGACCCCTGGTCCCCAACCTTTATAGTACCAGAGACCAGTTTCATGGAAGACAATTTTCCCATGGGCTGAGATGGGAGGATGATTTTAGGATGATTCAGGTGCATTACATTTATTGTGCACTTTATTTCTATTATTATTACATTGCAATATGTAATAATTATACAACTCATCATAATGTAGAATCAGTGGGAGCCCTGAGCTTCTTTTCCTGCAACTAGACAGTCCCATCTGGGGGTGATGGGAAAAGGTGACAGATCATCAGGCATTAGATTTTCATAAGGACCACACAACCTAGATCTCTCTCACACACAGTTCACAATAGGGTTCATGCTCCTATGAGAATCTAAGGCTGCCGCTGACCTGACAGGAGATGGAGCTCAAGCAGTAACACAAGTAATGGGGAGCAGCTGTAAATACTGATGAAGCTTCGCTTGCTTGCTCACTCACTCACTCACTCATTCACTCACTCACTCACTGCTCACCTCCTGCTGTGCAGCCCAGTTCCTAACCAGAATCAGTCTTTGGCCTAGGGTTTGGGGAGCCCTGCTGTAGAATAATTTCTATCTTCTTCCAGATGTCACCTCTTTGTTGAAGTAGTGGCATTACCAGTAGATAAGACACAAAAGCAGAACAGGCCTCTTGAACCTGCCTGCATCCATAAACAGAAGAAATCTAAGATTACTCAGATCTCTGTTCTAGCTTCTTGGGCTATAACTAGACAGATGTTAGCTGGCCCAAGTCTGCTAGAAGAGTATTATGAGGAAGATAAAGTACAAAGTTCTTTATCTTTAGTACTCAGGTTGTACCTAGGTATTCCCATGTACAGTTTTCTTCCCCTCATCTGGTTTTATACTCAATAAAATTGAAGGTTTCGTTCTCTTCTGTTCTCCATTATCTATTTTTCAATTGGTTGAAGTAGAAGAATAAGTAAGTGATTACACACCCTCACACTCCAACACCATGAAAACACTTTGTTGGTTTGTTTTAGTTACATAAGTCATATAAATAACTTCCCCACACCAAAAATGCCCCTTCAAATTTAAAAAGGTGAACAAAATTCTTAGTTAACCACAGCATCTCAGTGTTGAGTGGAACACTAGAGACCAAATTCAGTCTCTATATTACAGATGAGCAAACACACAGAAACAGAATAAAAGCTATAACATTTATTATAATAATATAACTACAGATAGTTTGAGTGAAAATAAAAGTACTTTTCAGCTGTTTATATCTTTTTGTACACTCAGTTCTTTTCATAATGTTATTATGTCTACCATATTATTTCAAGCCAATTTCATTGAACATTATTTCAAGGAACTCTTTGTGTGTTACAAGAAAGGTACAAGAGAAGTAGATACAACGGAAGGCTGAAGAAATCACCAAAGACTTGATAGAAAAGATAAAGCCTAATCCTTAAGGACTGAGTAAGTAAGAAGTAGAAATAAGACAAAAGCCTTCCAAGACAGGGGAATAACATGAGCAAAGGCATGGAGGCAGAACCTAAAGAGACAGATATGATATAAAATAGAGTATGGTGTAAAGAAAGATTTGTCCCCAACACTGTCTAGAACAGAACTTTTTGAGTGATATTTTCTTTTTTTTTTTAGACAGAGTCTTGCTTTGTTGCCCAGGCTAGAGTGTAGTGGCACTATCTTGGCTCACTGCAAGCTCCACCTCCCAGGTTCACGCCATTCTCCTGCCTTAGCCTCCCGAGTAGCTGGGACTACAGGCGCCCGCCACCATGCCCAGCTAATTTTTTGTATTTTTAGTAGAGACAGGGTTTCACCATGTTAGCCAGGATGGTCTCGATCTCCCAGCCTCCTGATCTGCCTGCCTCGGCCTCCCAAAGTGCTGGGATTACAAGCGTGAACCACCGCACCCGGCCAAGAGATACTTTCATAAATGCTTTCTGGGAAGAAATTAACATACCTGGTAAAAAGCATAATCCATTTTGGATAAATTTTAACAAGCTTAAGCAAACTCTTCTGGGAACTTATCTACGTACTTATCTGACAGTTGCAAAGTCTAAAGATCTTTAACAAGTTATTCTTTTCTCTTGTTTATCTAACCATTCTTGTTTTCCTATAAATGTCTCCACCAAGAAAGGAATCTTTGAATTGGCCTGGTTCATTTTAATCCCTGGCAGCAAGTCTGAAATAAAATTTCACATGTTCTCTAAGTTTCTAAAATGCTTTTTTTAAGCAATGAAAAGACGAATATAAACATATTCATCAAATCCTAAAAGAGGAGTATTGGGATCACAATTCTTTAGTATGAGGGAATGTAACCAGAATAAAACAATAATATACTTAACAGGTCCGGCTTTCTCTTGCAAAGTCCAAAAAATATTCTATACTCTTCTATTTGGCTCCAGACTCTTTTATTATGTTCATCAGGATAATGGGTAGAAAAAGGTCCAGATCAGGAAAATGGCAAGAAAGGCTAGGAACTTTTACATTTAAAAAAAAAGAGAGAGAGAGAGAGAGAGAGAATTCTTTAGCCAGGTGTGGTGGTGTGCTCACGTAGTCCTAGCTACTAGGGAGGCTGAAGTGGCAGGATTGTCTGAGGCCAGGAGTTTGAGGCTACAGTAAGCTATGATTGTGCCACTGCACTCCAGCCTCGATGTCAGAGCAAGACTCCGCCTCTACAAATTAAATTAAATTAAATTAAAAAGAAAGAGAGGGACAGAGAGAGAATTCTAGTAAAAGAAAAAGAATAGATCCAGAAAACCCAAGGAGGAGAAAAAGAGCTAAGAACCAAGTGGTCTTGCTTTAGGATGTGTTTTGTTTAATAATAAATCAGACAATATTCTGATGTACAGCAGCACTGTAGAAAATACAGAGAAGGGCAGATATGGGAAAAGAACAATTTAAGATGTTTTGCTGAGCATTAAGAATGTATTCTTAGGCTAGGCATGGTGGCTAATGCCTGTAATCCCAGCACTTTGAGAGGCTGAGGTGGGTGGATCACTTGAGGTCAAGAATTCAAGACCAGCCTGGCCAACATGGCGAAACCCTGTCTCTACTAAAAATACAAAAAGAAAAAATTAGCCAGGCATGTTGGTGCCAGCTTGTAATTCTAGCTACTCAGGAGGCTGTGCCAAGGGAATGGTTTGAACCCAGGAGGCGGAAGTTGCAGCGAGCTGAGATCGTACCATTGCACTCCAGCCTGGGTGACTGAGCAAAACTCTGTCTCAAAAATAAAAAATTAAAAATAAATAAAATAAAACAAACATAAATAAATAAATAAGGAATGTATTCTTTGTTTTGTTTTGTTTTTGAGATGGAGTCTCACTCTGTCGTCCAGGCCAGAGCGCAGTGGCACGATCTCGGCTCACTGAAACATCTGCCTGCTGGGTTCAGGCAATTATCCTGCCTCAGCCTCCCGAGCAGCTGGGACCACAGGCGTGCGCCACCATGCCTGGCTACTTTTTTGTATTTTTAGTAGAGACGGGGTTTCACAAGGCTGGTCAGGCTGATCTCGAACTCCTGACCTTGTGATCCACCCACCTCGGCCTCCCAGAGTGCTGGGATTACAGGCATGAGCCACCACACCCGGCCCAATAAATGTATTCTTAATAATAATAGTAGGCTCCCAGCTGGGTCAGCCCACTCCTCTCTTGGAGTATATGCTTACTTCCTTAATAAAACTTTTGCTTACCTAAGTAGTTACATAGTACAAAAGGCAAAGACAAGCACATCTTAAATACATATTAAATGTCAAGAAAGGAAAAATAATTGCCCTATCATGTTAAAATGGAGGAGCAGAGAATTGAAATAGAAACAGACATTATGTTTCATATACTAACTCACAGAGACCTCTAGAAAATATGCGTTAAGTCTTAGACAACAACAATATACTCTCTATTAAGGCCAGCAGTGCGTGCCTATAATGCTGGAAGGGGAGACTCAGGCAGGAGGATCACTTGAGTTTGAGAACAGCATGGACAACATAGCAAGACCCTGTCTCTAAACAAACAGAAAATCCAAGAAAAATATATTCTCCCCACATAGTTTTAGGATAGACAACAGGGATTAAATTTTGTAAAAATTAAATCCTTTGTGTATCTATCTCAGCATCTTTCTTGCTATCTTTTAAAATAGTGAACAAAATTAAATTTAACTTTAAAATATAAACAATTTTACTGATTATCACTAAAATACTTACGATGGGCGATCCTCAAGAATCAGGGCAGTGGTAGAAAGTGGCTCAAATTCAAAATTCTTGCGTCTTGAAGACTGAGGTGGTGGTTTACAAGTCCTCCCCGTTCGTGCTTCATATTCCTAGAGTAAATTAAAACATACCTTATGCAGAAACTGCTCCAACATAGTTTGTATTATTAAATCTGTATCATTAAGAGTATTATGCTATAATGAGAGATACATACAATTCAAAAAATAATTTGGTAAAAATATCAAACAGACAAAAAATAAATTTTTTGGGAGGTGGAGGGGAGTTGGGAGAGTGGCTCATGCCTGTAATTCCAACACTTGGGAGGCCAAGGTGGCAGGATTACTTGAGCTCACGAGTTCAAGACCAGCCTGGGCAAGGGACAACACTTCACCTCTACTAAAAATAAAACATAAAAAAAGTTTTGTTTTTTTTTCCTGAAGCAACCTAAACTATAAATATATATTACATACAAAGTATCAAAATGTAAGAGAAGGAAAGACAGAAATACACTAGATTAATTAGGTAAAGTTTTAGGGAGACATTCTTGATTGCCTTCTATGATATCAGCTATCCAAGACCATCTTTGAATAATCTATAAGTAGATAAGCCTACTTATTAAACCTTCAATTAGATCAGTGATTAAAACGAGACAAGTGATTAAAATGAGACAAGATATAGACAATGCCACTGTATTGTTCTGAAGATCCCTCTCAAGGGTGACATTCAACCTCTAATGAAATGATAGTTTTGGATTTCAATCTACTATTACAAATAGATCTACTTACTCTAAATTTATTTATTTATTTATTTTTATTTATTTTTTTTTTTTTTGAGATGAAGTCTTGCTCTGTCGCCCAGGCTGGAGTGCAGTGGCTGGATCTCAGCTCACCACAAGCTCCGCCTCCCGGGTTTACGCCATTCTCCTGCCTCAGCCTTCCGAGTAGCTGGGACTACAGGCACCCGCCACCTCGCCCGGCTAGTTTTTTTTTTTTTTGTATTTTTTAGTAGAGATGGGGTTTCACTATGTTAGCCAGGACGGTCTTGATCTCCTGACCTTGTGATCTGCCCGTCTCGGCCTCCCAAAGTGCTGGGATTACAGGCTTGAGCCACCACGCCTGGCCCACAAATAGATCTACTTACTCTAAATTTAAACAACACTTTGCTAACACATCTTATTCAAAAATATAGCCACAGACTGTCAAATATTTCACTAAAGAAACTTTCTATAGTATTCTTCTAATTCATCCAACCTGATAATCCTAAATTAATTTAATATAATATATGGTAAACACATTTAAATGTCTCCATTCAAGTATTCTTCCACAAATGTTCCCAAACTTCTGAAATTTATTTATAGAAATTTGCCAAAGATCAATACCAAATTTACCAGCTTGCAAGTTTCAGTACCCACATTTTTTCCTTTCTAAAAAATCAAGCTAGCATCTGATCATCTCCAGGCACTAGTTATATTTTTCATTACATTCTCAAATATTACTGAATGATTTCATGAACTATGCAAGTCCACTGGTGGCAAGATAAGACCCTGATTTATATGAAGAAAATAAAATGCACTTAAAGTGGTCAGATATTTCACTTCTTAGTTGCTTAACTACAATTTCCTATAATTCTTTTAATACTATTGTTACATCCTTTCCAACTCAAAACCTATTTCTCCTTACTCAATCAGGCAATTGTAAAATGAGACCTGATAGTTCCATACCTCTTAAAAATTTGATAATCTTGTTTTTTCTTTTTTTTTTTTTTTTGAGATGGAGTTTCACTCTTGTTGCCCAGGCTGGAGTGCAGTGGCATGATCTCGGCTCACTGCAACCTCCACCCCCCGGGTTCAAGTGACTCTCACACCTCAGCCTCCCGAGTAGCTGGGATTACAGGCATGTGCCACCAAGCCTGGCTAATTTTTTTTTTTTTTTGTATTTTTAGTAGAGACAGGGTTTCTCCATGTTGGTTTCGAACTCCTGACCTTGTGATCCACCCACCTCAGCCTCCCAAAGTGCTAGGATTACAGGCATAAGCCACCACGCCCGGCCTTGATGATCTTTTTGAAGCTTAACCTTAATTGAGATATTACTTTCAAAAAACAACTTACGTTGTCTTACAAACTTCAGCTTACCTTGTGGTTTCAGCCACTGTTATAAAGTTTCATATTCATCTTTAGTTCTGCATCTTCCCTTCCATCTACTATATCTATGCTCTGCTTATCTGAGAGTTCCCCTGCATCACCACAATGGGTTTTTAGAAACTTCTCCTCCATCAAATTATTTAGGATTGTGTGCACTTATGTTTATTAACTGTCATCTCAAAGAACTATACAGCCATTCATAATCAAAAGCAATAATGTCACTCATTTCTTTTTCTCTTTTCCAATTTTCTTTCCTAATATCTAGAATATATATCTAATCATGCTCAATGTTTCTTTTCTTCATTACAAACTCCAATGTAATAAATTCCTTTTCTGCTGTTTTTCTTACTAAAAATTATAGAAAAATAATAAATTTGTTATAATTTAAATGGTGTTTCATTTTCCTACAAGGTAACCCGGTTTCACTACCTAACAGAATACCATGAATATTATCCAATAAAACATTTTTCCATGCAAACAAAGGCTATGCACATAGACAGCAAAATCAAACTTTTAAACCAATATATTAATAACAACTAACATTGACTGACACTATGTAACCATGCACTGTCAGTCCCCTCCCAGTGAAGAAAAACTGAGGCACAAAGATGTATACTCACTTGCTGAAGGTCATTACTAGCAGGCAGTTTGGCTCCAGAGCCTGCCTTTTAACAATCTATTATCTTGCTATATTAACAGGCAGTAAAGTAGCTATGTATGACATTAAAATTTTTTTTTTTTTTTGTAGAGATGGGATCTCCTTAGGTTGCCAAGGCTGTTCTTGAACTCCTGGGCTCAAGCAATCCTCCCGCCCTGTCTCCCAAAGTGTCAGGATTACGGGTATGGGCCACTGTGCCTGGCTGATGAAAATTTAAAAGAATGAGATTCATAAAATCATTCAGTGAAAGGCTCATTGGGGTAGATCAGACTGACAATGCCTGAATCCCCAATCCACTTAAATATCACAAAAGGAGATCCCTAGACAGTATATTTCTTGTATGATACAATATAAAGTATATATTACCATTCTTGAAATACTCTTACCAAAAGAAAAATCAAAGTGCAATATAATTAAGCCAATAGAACTGTGTTCTCCAATATGGTGGCCAAAGTTAGTAATAACCAAATAAGCTAATACATATTTGAATATGCATAAAATTATTAAGGAAGTATTAAGAGGTTCTCCTCTGGACAGTGAGATTAGAAATGAAGGGCTTTTGGTTTACCTTATGAAACCAGTGTTGACTGGCTTTGTAAACAACAAAAAATAAAGTATATTTTACGAGAGATCACTCATGGCCATGGTGGATGACTGATAAAGATGATCTTACTAAAGAGGTGGGATCAGAACTGGAGCAAAAATGATGGGTACTGATAGGCAGAAAGAATTAAAAGAACAGGTCAGTGGGAGCAAGCAAAGGCATGGATCAGGGAAACACATTAATCTCACTTAATAGGAAAAATGATGAGAAATAAGATTAGAAAGCGGTGGGTTAAATTACAGGGCCTTTCACTGGCTAAAATATTTGGACTTAATCATGAACAAAATGGAAAACCACTGAAAGTTTGGATAAAGCCAAGTTTGATGAAAGCTGTCCTTTATAAAACATTAACTAAGTATACATTGAATATATAAAGCAACTCAAAATGAAGCAGCTAGAATATAACTTATGTATGTAAGAGAGGAATGAGCTTTTTTTTTTTTTTTTTTTTTTTGGAGATATACAGTCTCACTCTATTGCCCAGGCTGGAGTGCAATGGCACAATCTCAGCTCTCTGCAACCTCCACCTCCAGGGTTCAAGCCATTCTCCTGCCTCAGCCTCCCGAGTAGCTGAGATTACAGGCATGTGCCACCATGCCTGGCTAATTTTTGTATTTTTTGCAGAGACAGGGTTTCACCATGCTGGCCAGGCTGGCCTCAAACTCCTAACCTCAGATGATCCACCCACCTCGGCCTCCCAAAGTGCTGGGACTACAGGTGTGAGCACCACGCCCGACCTAGGAATGAGTTTTGTACAGAATCATCACTCAAACATCATTCACATAAGAAGTTGTATTCTAGCACTTTCCACATAGATCCTTGTCATAAAAGTGCTGTAAAATTCTAGAGAGTAATAATAATAAGCTTTAAAACATTGTATGAGCTCATCTTTATCAGAAAATAGCACAGATTTCCATATCAAAATAACTTAAATATTTGCTGAATAAATTAAACATACCACCTTTTTTTTTTGAGACGGAGTCTCGCTCTGTCGCCCAGGCTGGAGTGCAGTGGCCGGATCTCAGCTCACTGCAAGCTCCACCCCCTGGGGTTCACACCATTCTCCTGCCTCAGCCTCCCGAGTAGCTGGGACTACAGGTGCCCGCCACCTCGCCCGGCTAGTTTTTTTTTCTTTTTTGTATGTTTTAGTAGAGAAGGGGTTTCACCATGTTAGCCAGGATGGTCTCGATCTCCTGACCTCGTGATCCGCCCGTCTCGGCCTCCCAAAGTGCTGGGATTATAGGCTTGAGCCACCGCACCCGGCCAAACCTGCCATCTTAATGCAATCAGAATTACAAATTATATAGCAGTACTCCTGGATAAAAAAATAAAAAGTAAAAAAAAAAAAAAATTACAAATTGTATTAGAAATAATACAGCTGGGCATGGAGGTTCACGCCTATAATCCCAGCACCTTGGGAGGCCGAGACGGGCAGATCACTTGAGCCTAGGAGTTCAAGACCAGCCTGGGCAACATGCTGAAATCCTGTCTCTACAAAAAATACAAAATTAGCCAAGTGTGGTGGCATGCGCCTCTAGTCCTCAGCTACTTGGGAGGCTGAGGTGGGAGATCACTTGAGCCAGGTTGTGGAGGCTGCAGTGGGTCATAATCATTCCACTGCACTCCAGCTTGGGTGACAGAGTAAGACCTTCTCTCAAAACTAATAACAATTATCAAATATTAACACTAGTACTTTCAAAATTCATCACAAGATTATAAGCTATTTATTAAGATGTTTTTGATTATATGTAACAGAAAACCCAACTCAAACAGGTTTAGGCAAATTTATGAGTTCTTAAAACTGAATATTCCATACAATCAGTTAACTTTGGACTCCGTTTGACCAAGAGGTTCACAGCATAAACATCAATCAGCAACTCCACTTCTCTACTGTTCTCTCAGTTCTGCCCTCCTCCATGTGATTTGAAGATGTAATGAGAAATTTAAATAAGTACTGATTTTCATCTACATTTCTAAAAGTTATGTATATACAAATTGGCCAAAAAAAAAAAAAAAAATTCTTCAGAGACATAGGGTAGACTCCTGCTTGGTGAACTGAGTAATTCACACCAACTTTCTTGCTGCAATCTCTGCAGTCCCTGACAAAGGGGGAACAAACAAGATGAGCCTGAGGTTCACTCAACTGTTGTGTCTGGAGGCAATACTGAATGAACATCAGGGCAGGAAGGGGGACCCCAAAGGAAGTTTGACTTTTAGTTTGGAAAGGCCAAAGGGCTAGAATTTTGGGGACACAGTAGTAGAAAAGAAAGTGCCCCATCAAGAAAGAACTCCAGGTCCTGCACAGTGGCTTACACCTGTAATCCCGGCAATTTGGGAAGGGAGGCGGGTAGATTACTTAAGGTCAGGAGTTCGAGACCAGCCTGGCCAACTTGCTGAAACTCTGTCTCTACTAAAAATACAAAAATTAGCTGGGCGTGGTGGCATGTGCTTGTAGTTGCAGGTACTTGGGAGGTTGAGGCAGGAGAATCACTTGAACCCAGGAGGCGGAGGGTTGCAGTGAGCCAAGATCGCCCCACTGCCCTCCAGTCTGAGTGACAGAATGAGACTCCATCTCAAAAACAAAACAAAAAAAAAAGGAAAAACTCCAGAAACCAACATAGCAGTATTCTTGACTCTTTAGTTGAATATTGATCTACACATGTGTATGATAAAACCCTACAAAGCAAAGGAGAACTTTTGGGGAAAGAACAACAACCTGAGGAGCTATAAGCAAAACACTTTCCAGAGCTTACCCAGGGGTGAGAATTATTCACATTATCACCCACCAGAATAAAAAGTCATCGCTGGGAATACACAAAACATTCAGGAGAAACCCAGAAGGTGTCGTCTTTGTTGGATGTAAGACACTGTGAATTTTAGATTGCTGAGGGCTGAATGATGTTTGATTTTGTTCTGTCCAGAAGTCAAGCTTCTTGTGCATCAGTCTGAATATTTTAAGGCTTATTTACAAACATTTTTTAGTTCATGTCTAACGTAATTTTTCCTTTGAGCTAATTTATTCCATAACTAAGAAATTATCAATGAATGTACTTTCTTCTGCAATGTTTAATCTGTGATCAATGTCACCCAGTAAAATGTTCACTTCAGATCTTGCATATTAAAAACTGTAGCACTGTTATCAATGAACTTGAGAACAGAGCAAGAGAAACTACCCAAAAGTAAGCAAAGAAAGGGAAAAAAATTGAAGAAATATAAGCAGAGCTTTAGGGAACAATATCAAGCAGCCTAAATTATGTGTAATTGGAGTCTAGGTACAAAGGAGAACAATATTTAAGAAAATAATAGCTGAAATGTTGTCAAACTACACCCACAGACCCAAGAAGTTCAATAAATTCTAAGCGGAATACAGATAAAACCACACCAAAAGACATAATAATTATTTACTAAAATATGTTAAGAAGAATATTTTAAAAGCAGCCAGAAAAAAAGCACTTATGTTGAAAAGACTGAATGTGAAAAGGATTATAAGACTTTTTCCTGAAAAGTATTCCAGTCAAAAGACAATAGAAAAATCTTTAAATTGCTAAAAGAAAAAAAAATGGAGAGGGAACATCTATCAACTTAGAATTCTATACCAGAGAAAATATCTTTCATAAGTGAAAGCAAAATAAAAATATTTTCAGACAAGCAATAGCTAAGAGAATATGTTGTCAGCAGACCAGCAATATAATTTCAAGGAAATTATTCAGGCAGAAAGTATATATCATATGAAAACATGAATATACACAAAGAGATAAAAAGCACCAAAAATAATAAATATGGACAAATAAAAAAGTCAGTTTTCTCATTTCTTAAAATTAGAGAATATTTGATCATTTCATACAGAAATATACTGGTAAATGTAAACAAGGAGTTTACAGCACAAAAGTTAGAAAGGAGGTAACAGCAGCACACTGTTGTAAGGTTCTTCCATTATACTCAAGTGCTATAAAGTTATTTGACGGTAGACCATGATAAATTAAAGATAAGTATCATAAAAGCCCTAATGGGGAGGTTTCTCGATGTGTAATCAGAAGACCTATGTGTTCAGGAGATGCTTTCATGGGGTCTGCAAAGTCAGAGCTATATTCCTAATAGTGTTAATAGTTTGTCACTACATTGATACTTGTACTAATGGTCCTCAGCAATGTTGAATAAAATTGTCAGCAGCCTGGGCAATATAGTGAGACACTGTCTCTACAAAAAATTAAAAAATTAGCCAAGTGTGGTTGCACGGGCATAGGGGTAGGGGGGTGCTGAGGTGGGAGGATTACTTGAGCCCTGGAGGTTAAGGTTGCAGTGAGCTATGAGCTCACTGCCGCACTCCAACCTGGGCAACAGAGATTATCTCAAAAACAAAAACTCTCAGTGCCCCATCACAAATCAAAGCAATAGCACTACTGATCACTGTATTCTTCAGGACATGCACTGAAAGATTAAAAAAAACAAGGGGCAGCGGCCAGATTCATTTAAGAATGTCTATGACAAAACAGTAAAAATTATTAATTGTATTAAATATTTATATATGAGTAAACATCTTCTTAACATTCTGTGTGACAAAAGGAAAAGTACAGGGCCAGGCAAGGTGGCTCATGCCTATAATCCCAGCACTTTGGGAGGCCGAGGCGGGCAGATCACCTGAGGTTGGGAGTTCGAGACCAGCCTGACCAACATGGAGAAACTCCGTCTCTACTAAAAATACAAAAAATAGCCGGTATGGTGGTGCATGCCTGTAATCCCAGCTACTCGGGAGGCTGATGCAGGAGAACCACTTGAACCCGGGAGGCAGAGGTTGCAGTGAGCCGAGATCGCGCCATTGCATACTCCAGCCTGGGCAACAAGAGCAAAACTCTGTCTCAAAAAAGAAAAGGAAAAGTACCGATAAAGAACTCAACTACATACTTGTGCAAAGGAAAAGCACTTGTGCAAGTATTTGAGTTCTAAACTGAACAAATGTCTTTTTCAAGAACACTACTTTTATTTAAAATACTGACTGCAAACTGCAGTGGCAGTTATTTTCTAAAAATTAGACAAAGTGGGCCCTTCATCTCCATATTTCTCCCAGAAAACCATAAACCCAGTCAAGTCATAAGGAAATCATGAGAGAAACCCAAATTGAAGACCATTCTAGAAAATAATAGACCAGTACTCTTCAAAAGTGTCAAGTTCTTAAAAAAAAGGAAAGATGACAAACTGTCAAAAGCTATAGAAACTAAGGAATTGTGATAGCAAAATATAATGTGGTATTCCAGAGGAGACACTGAAAGAGAAATGGGACTTTAATAGAAAAATTGGTGAAATCCAAGTGAAGTCTGCAGTAATCTACCAAAGTCAGTTTTCTGAGTTTTGACAAATGTACAGGGTAATAGATGTTAACATTAGGTGAAACTGAATGAGAGGTATTTAGGAATTCTCTGTATTATTTTTTTCAAAATCACAATAATAAAGTTATTCCAAAATCTAAAGTTATTCTGTAAATCTAAAGTTATTTCAAAATAAAAAGTTTATTAAAACAAACAAAAAAGGATGAAGTGTGCCAGTGATTTTTAAGGAAAGCAACTGAAAATAAGTATTGCCAATAATAAAATCCAGCCTTTCAGTAAGAATTAAAATGCTGTGAACTTGTATATATATATATATACACACACATATACACACACACACACATATATATAGACCAGCAATATAATTTCAAGGACCAGCAATATAATTTCAAGGACCAGCACTATAATTTCAAGGAAATTATTCAGGCAGAAAGTATGTATCACATGAAAACATGAATATACACAAAGAGATAAAAAAGCACCAAGAATAATAAATATGGACAAATAAAAAAGACAGTTTTCTCATTTCTTAAAGTTTTAGAGAATATGTGGTCATTTAATACAGAAATATACTGGTAAATGTAAATAAGGAGTTTACAGCACAAAAGTTAGAAAGCAGGTAACAGCAGTACGCTGTTGTAAGGTTCTTACATGTAAGGTTCTTATAAAAGTAAGACCCAACTATATGCTATTTATAAGAAACCCACTTTAAATATAAAGACAGATACAAGAATAAAAGGATGAAAACAGAAATGTCTGCAAAATATTAACTGGAAACATGCTCTAGTGGCTAATAAAGTCAGATAAAAACTTCATATATAAGAGTATATATATGTATATTCATATATGTGTGTGCATATATACGTATATATATTCTTACATGTATATACATACACACATATATACATATATATTCTTATATATGTGTGTATACATACATATATACATATATACGTATATATGCACACACACACATACATACATACACACACACACACACACACACACACACATATATATTTTTTAAGACAAGAGTCTCACTCTGTCGCCCAGGCTGGAGTGCAGTGGCATGATATTGGCTCACTGTAACCTCCGTTTCCAGGTTCAAGCGATTCTCCTGCCTCAGCCTCCCGAGTAGCTGGGACTACAGGCGCATGCCACCACACTCAGCTAATTCTTATATTTTTAGTAGAGATGGGGTTTCACCATGTTAGCCAGGATGATCTCGATCTCTTGACCTCATGATCCACCCGCCTTGCTAGGATCCTCCCAAAATGCTAGGATTACAGGCATGGGCCACTGCACCCAGACCTATGCCATCATATATTTAACAGCTTCCCAGAATTAGATTTTTGTGAGATCAGCGGTAATAATACTGTCATTTTTTGATATTTTATAATGCAATGCTGTAATATTTGGAAGATCGACGTATCTGGTGCACCAACATTTTCCAAATCACCAATGCATGATATTATAAAACCATGCATAAATATACATACCCAGGCAAAGTGCAAAAAAGACCAATAGATTTTTCTATAACAGAGTTATATGGTTTCAGATTCCACACTATGACTTACCTTTAAGAAACAACCACTTGATGAATTTTGGAGTGGCATCAAAGAAGAATGCCCACATTATCTGCAAAGACTATTAAAATGTTCTTCTCTTTACTACATACATAACTCTGTGAGATTTTCTTCATGTACTTAAATTTACTAAAACAATATAAAGCAAAAAACTAAATGCAAGAGTACATATGAGAATCCAGCCTTCATTTAAGCCATAGAGATCTGCAAAAATGGAAAATTATGCCACTCTCCCCACTACTTGTTTTTTAATAGTTATTTTTCACAAATATGTTGTTTTTGTTAACATATAATAGCTTTACTCTTGTAATTTTTAAATGATTAATACTTGAACATTTCAGTTTTAACCGGGGGTATAGTAATAATTGATAATCCCATAAACAGAAACTCTTTGAGGTCTTTAATAATTGAGAATCCAAAGGGACCCCGTCTCTACAAAAAAAAAAAAAAAATTAAATTAGCCACGCATAGTGGTATGTGCCTGTAGTCCTAGCTACTCGGGAAGCTGAGGTGGGAGGATGGCTTGAGCCCAGGAGGCAGAGGTTGCAGTGAGCCAAGACTGTACCACTGCACTCCAGCCTGGGCAATAGAGCCAGACTTTTTCTCAAAAAAAAAAAAAAAAGAAAAAGAATCCAAAGGGATCATGAGACTAAGATGTTTGAAAACTGCTGATCAACAGCAACCACCAAAAAAGTAAAACAAAGGTAAAGCTAATAAGCTAATAGTGGAGAAAAAGTACAGTGACAAAAATACTCAGTCAACCCAAAAGAGGGCAGGAGAAAAAAAAAGTGAAGGACCAGATGAAATAATTTGAAAAGAAACAGTAAGTTGGTAAATTTAAACCTGATCATATCACTAATGACAGTAAATGACACTCCATCTAAAAAACAGAGGGTATCAGATTGTATACAAAAGCAATACCCAACTATATGCTACTTATAAGAAACTCAGTTTAAATATAGAGACAGATACAAGAATAAAAGGATGAAAACAGAAATGTCTGCAAAATACTAACTGGAAACAAGCTCTAGTGGCTAATAAAGTCAGATAAAAACTTCATAAAGGGAAATCTTACCAAAGCAAACAGGACGTATCATTGATGGTAAAGGAAGCAATTCACCAAGACAACTTCAAAACAAAGCTTCAAAAAACAGGAAACAAAAATTGACAGAAACGAAAGGAGAAATAACCAAGTAATTTATAGTGGAGATTTTATTGCTCTTGTCTCAGTAACTGGTAGAAAAAGCAAAAAAATTTAAAAATATAAAAGATGTAACACTACCAATCTAACATGACCTAAACTGACATTTATAGAATACTTCACTCAACATCTGCAAAATATACACTGTTTTCAAGTACACAAGGAACGTTCAGTAAGACAAGCTATATCTGGGGCATAAACAAGTCTCAATAAATTGAAAAAACACTGAAATTGCATAACATATATCGTCTGTTATGGTTTGAATATTTGTCCCTTCCAAAACTGGTGTTGAAATTTAATCCCCAGTGTGATAGTACTGGGGATGGGGGAAGGCTTTAAGAGGCAATTTGGTCAGGAGGGCTCTGCCCACATGAATGGATTAATCTGTTCACAGATTAACATGTTATCATGAGAGTGGGACTGGTAGCTTTATAAGAAAAGGAAAAGAGACCTGAGCTCATATGTTCAGCTCCCTTGCCACATGACGCCCTGCATCGCTCTGGGACTCTGCAGAGTTCCAACCAGTAAGAGGACTCTCACCAGATGGAGCCCCTCGACCACGGACTTTTCATCCTCCGTAACTGTAAGAAATAAATTCCCTTTGTTTATAAATTACTCAGTTCCCAATATTCCGTTATAAGCAACGGAAAATGGACTGAGACACTGACCATCCATAATTAATCATTTACAAAAACATATCTGTAAAATCCCAAGATATTTTAAAAGTAAAATAATATACTTCTACATAATCATAAGTAAAGGCAGTAACAAAAGAAAAAGAAAAATATCTTGCATTGAGTGCAAATGAAAACACTGAAATTTATGGAATGCAGCTAAAGCATAGCTAGAGGAAAATTTGTAGCTTAAAATACATTAAAAAGATAAAAGGTCTAAAATGAATGACCCACCTTAGAAAACTAGAAAAAAAGCAACATAAATCCAAAGCAAGTGGATAGTAAATAATGAAGAACAGAAATCAATGAATAGAACACACAAAACCAAGTAGTAAAAATCAGTGAAACAAAAGGTGTTTTTTTTAAAACATAATAAAATTGATAAACTCCTAGTAAAACTGATCAATGAAAAAGAGAAGATAAAAACTGTCAAAATCAGGAATGCAAGAGAGATCATCACTATCCACATTTGTATTACATACCTAGCAGACATTAAAAAAATAAGAAAATATGAATAATTTCATTGTAATAAATCTAGCAACATAGATGAAATATAAAAATCTGTTGAAAGACATGTTACCAAAGCTGACTCAAGAAGAAACAGAAAATTTGAATAGCCCAATCTGAGGTCAAGAAAAACATTAAGTTTATAACTAAAAATACACTCAACAACAAAAAACTTCCACACTTCACTTAGATCAGTAATTCTCAACTGGGGTTGACTTTGCCCCCTTGAGGACATCTGACAATGTCTAAGACATTTCGGTTGTCACAATGAGAAGTGAAGGGGGGTAATTACTACTGGAATTCTTAGAGGCCAGGGATACTATTAAATATCCTATATTTAACAGGATACAATATTTACATTTAGGTCATTTACATTTACATATACATGACCTAAAATGTCAAAAGTGCTGAGGTTGAGAAACCTTGGCCTAAATTATTTCACTGGTAAATTCTGTCAAATGTTTAAGGAAGAAATAACACCAATGTACACAAATTATTTCAGAAAATAGAAAAGAAACAATCCTCAACTTATTAAATGATGATTGCATTATCCCAATACCAGAATCTGACAAAGGCATTAAAAGAAAATTATAGACTGACATCCCTCATGAATATGGAAGCAAAAATCCCTAACATAATATTAGCAAACTGACTTCTGGACTTCCACTCCAGCATGTATACAGCTTAGAAATTGCCATTCCAGGCCGGGCGCAGTGGCTCAAGCCTGTAATCCCAGCACTTTGGGAGGCCGAGACGGGCGGATCACGAGGTCAGGAGATCGAGACCATCCTGGCTAACACGGTGAAACCCCGTCTCTACTAAAAATACAAAAACTTAGCCGGGCGAGGTGGCAGGCGCCTGTAGTCCCAGCTACTCCGGAGGCTGAGGCAGGAGAATGGCGTGAACCCGGGAGGCGGAGCTTGCAGTGAGCTGAGATCCGGCCACTGCACTCCAGCCTGGGTGACAGAGCGAGACTCCGTCTCAAAAAAAAAAAAAAAAAAAAAAAAAGAAATTGCCATTCCAGGACAGGTGTGGTGGCTCGCGCCTATAATCCCAACATTTTGGGGGGTCAAGGTGGGAGGATCTTTTGAGGCCAGGAGGTCAAGGAGTTGCCACTGCATCCTAACAAGTAAAAACCTAAGTAAACTGAAAAATTAATAATTATTCTTAGATTCATCAGAGACATGAAGCCACATAGAAAACCACTGCCCCAAAACTGCAGAGACAAACACATAAAGGAGAATCACAACTTAGCAGAGCAGACACCCAGAAGCTGAAACCTCTGGCAGTGCTGGAGTAGGAAAACATAAACTGTAATAGACAAACTGTTGGAGGCTGAGTGTGGACAAGTCTGATGTTAGAACTCCAGGGGAGATGCAGGTATTTAAAAAAGGAAAAAAATAAAACAAAACTCCAGGAGGACTCAGTTGCATACACTTTTGTGAGTTTTACCTCCAGGAACTCTACCAAGTCCTCAGAGCGAGTACTGTGGGAGAGAAATCCCCTTGTGCTTTCGGCAGGAGAGGAAAAGTAATTATTTTGAAATACTCCTTTACATTCTGTTCCTAACAAGGTCTGCCCTCAGGAGAAACTATTTTACCAGAACCTTACCTGCTCCAACCTAACTAGGGGAAGGGAAATACACAACTCCAGCTCCCTCTGGCCATTCTGTCCTGTCAAAGAGGGAAAAAAAACAAAACTGAAAATACTATGAAGCGTACCATTCAGGGGTACAGGTTCACCAAAAGATTAAGACCTAATCACAGGACTATAGAATGCTTCCCCTTTTCCCACACCTTACCACTACCTTACTAAAGGCCTACTTACCAGTTCCTTTTATCCACCACATTCTATCTACCTTTCAGCAAAAATTATATGGCATACTAAATGGTTATAAGAAAAAAAAAAAAAAAAAAAAAAACCACGGTCTAAAGAGACTAAACAAGCATTAGAACCAGAGTCAGATATGATAGGAATGTTGGAATTATCAAACCAGAATTTGTTTTAAAGAGAACTATGAGCAGTGCACTAAAGTTTCAATGGAAAAAGTAGACAACATGCAAGAATAATGTAAGAGATGGACATTTTAAGAAATAATCAAAAAGAAATACTAAAGATTAAAAAACTGGAACAGAAAGAAAGAATTCCTTTGATGGGTTCATTAGCAAATTGGACATGGCTGAGACAGAATCTCTGAACTTGAGGTATGACAACAGAACTTTCGAAACTGAAAAGCAAAGAGAAAAAAGATGGGGAAAAAAAGTGCAGAGTATCCAAGAACACTGGGAAAACTACAAAGGACAAGAGAGAGGGGAGGAGAAGAGAGACAGAGAGAAGGAAGAAGAAATATCTAAAGCAATATGGACTGAGAAGTTCCCCCAAATTAATGTCAACACCAAATCAAAGATCCAGGAAGCTCAGAGAACATCAAACAGGATAAACATATACATAAAAAAACCCCTACTTCTAGCCATATCATATTCAAATTTCAGAAAATCAAAGATCAAAAAATCTTCAAAGAAGGCAGAGGGAAAAACACCCTACCTATAGGAACAAAGATATAAACTTATCCTCAGAAATGCAAGTAAAGAGTAGAGAGAAATATTTAAAGTGCTGAGAGAAAAAAATTGCAAGCCTAGAATTCTGTATCCTGCAAAGTTATCCTTCAAAAGTGAAGGAAAAAAACTTTCTGAGACAATTATTAAGGAATTTGACAGTAGACCTGCCTTGCAAGAAAATGTTAAAAGAAGTTCTTCTTAAAGAAGATATTTTTCTTTTTCTTCTTTTTTGTTTTTTTTTGTTTGTTTGTTTTTTGTTTTTTGTTTTGAGACAGAGTCTCACTCTGTTGCGCAGGCTGGAGTGCAGTGGCGTGATCTCAGCTCACCTCAACCTCCGCCTCCTGGGTTCAAGCGATTCTCCTGTCTCAGCCTCCCAAGTAGTTGGGATTACAGGCATGTGCCATCATGCCCGGCTAATTTTTGTATTTTTAGTGGAGACAGGGTTTCACCATTTTGGTCAGGCAGGTCTCGAATTTTTCTTATTCTTAATTGATCTAATAGAAAACAGTTTTCTTATTCTATTTTCTGTTGCTTATAACAGAATACCTAAAATTCAAAGGAATTTATTTCTTAACAGTTACAGAGGGTGAGAGGTCCAAGGTCAAGGGGCTACATCTAATGAGAGCCCTCTTACTGATGGGGACGCTCTGTAGAATCCTGAGGTGGTGCAGAGCATCATGCGATGAGGGGCTGAGCATGCTAGCTCAGATCTTGCTTCCTCTTCTTATAAAGTCACTAGTCCCATTCCTATGATAATCCAATAATCCATTAATCTGTTAATGGATTAATCCTGTAAAATAGAGTAATCCTCTTAAAGAATTAATCGCCTCTTAAAGGCCCCACCTCTCAATACTGCCACAGTGGGGATTGCATTTCAACATAAATTTTAGAGGGCATAAACATTCAAACCATAGCAACAGTTTACTCAAAATAATAGCAGCAATAAGGTGTTTAATTATGTATGCTCGTGTGTGTATGCTCACATGCGAGTAAAACGAATGGCAGTAATAAAAGGGATGGGCAGCAGGAATTAGGAATGTTTTGTTATTACAAGGTATTTGCATTACACATGAAACTCCACTTTCAGGTATAGTGTTACACTATACCTGAAAGTGGAGTTGGCTTAGCTATAAATACATACTGCAAACTCCAGGACAACCACCAAAAAAAGTTTTAAAAAAAGAAGTATAACTGATATGCTAAGAAATGGGAGAAAATGGAATCATACAAAATGTTCAATTAAAACTAAAGACTGAAAAGATGTGGAAGACAAAACTGGAAACAAATTATAAAAGCAACAACTAACAAACAGTAACAGAAATGAGAGATAATAATCCAACTATATCAATAATCACTTTAAATATCAATGGTCTAAATGCACCAATTAAAACACAGAGAGGCCAAGCACAGTGGCTCATACCTATAATCCCAGAACTTTTGGAGGACACAGCGGGAGGACCATTTGAGGCCGAGAGTTTGAGGCTGCAGTGAGCTATGATTGCACCACTGCACTCCAGCCTGGGCAACAGAGCAAGATTCTGTCTCAAAAATAAAACAAAACAAACAAACAAATGAAAAAATAGAGACTGTCAAAGTGTATCACAAAACAAGGCCCAGCCATATGTTGTCTACAAAAAAACTCTAAAGGCCGGGCGTGGTGGCTCACGCCTGTAATCCCAGCACTTTGGGAGGCCAAGGTGGGCGGATCACAAGGTCAGGAGATCGAGACCATGGTGAAACCCCGTCTCTACTAAAAATAGAAAAAATTAGCCGGGCGCAGGGGCGGGCGCCTGTAGTCCCAGCTACTCGGGAGGCGGAGGCAGGAGAATGGCGTGAACCCGGGAGGCGGAGCTTGCAGTGAGCCGAGATTGCGCCACTGCACTCCAGCCTGGGCGACAGAGCGAGACTCCGTCTCAAAAAAAAAAAAAAAAAAAAAAAAAACTCTAAGTTGAACAATAAGAACACATGGATACAGGAAGAACAACAACACACACACACAGGGGCCTGTCAGGGGGTCGGGGGACAAGGGGAGGGAGAGCATTAGGACAAATACCTAATGCATTCAGATGTTAAAACATAAATGACAGGTTGATAGGTGCAGCAAACAACCATGACACATGCATACCTACGTAACAAACCTGCACATTCAGCACATGTATCCTGGAACTTAAAAGTAAAATTAAGTTAAATTTTTAAAAACTCCACTTTAACTATAAAGGCACATATAGATTAAAAGACAAGGGATGGAGAAAGATATACCATCCCAACACTAATCAAAGACAACAGGAGTAGCTATAGTAATCTTGGACAGAGCAGACTTCACAGCAAGGAAATTTATCAGGAATAAAGAAGGGCATTACATAATAAAGTGGTTAATAATCCAAGAAGACATAACAATTCTTATCATGTATGCAACTAAAAACAGAGTGGTCAAAATACATGAGGCAAAAACAGGTAGAACTACAAGGAGAAACAGATGAATCTACTATTACACTGGAAAACTTTAAAGCCTCTATCAGAAATAGACAGATCCAGCAGTCGGAAGATCAGTAAGGACACAGCTGAACTCAACAGTACCATCAGTCAACTGCATGTAATTGACATCTGTAGACTACTACATCCAACAACAGCAGATGAAACATTCTTCTCAAGCTAACATGGAACATCGACCAATACAGACTACGTTCTAGGCCACAAAATACACCTTAACAAGTTTAAAATAACAGAAATCATAAAATGTCTGCTCTCAGATCTCAATGAAATTAAACTAGAAATTGACAGAGAGAGATTCCTGAAAAATCCCCAAATACTTGGAGATTAAACAACACACTTCTAAATAACACATGTGTCAAAGAAGAAATCTTAAGGGTAATTTTTTTTTTTTTTTTTTTTTTTTTTTTTTTTTGAGACGGAGTCTCGCGCTGTCACCCAGGCTGGAGTGCAGTGGCCGGATCTCAGCTCACTGCAAGCTCCGCCTCCCGGGTTCACGCCATTCTCCTGCCTCAGCCTCCCGAGTAGCTGGGACTACAGGCGTCCGCCACCTCGGCCGGCTAGTTTTTTGTATTTTTTCAGTAGAGACGGGGTTTCACCGTGTTAACCAGGATGGTCTCGATCTCCTGACCTCGTGATCCGCCCGTCTCGGCCTCCCAAAGTGCTGGGATTACAGGCTTGAGCCACCGCGCCCGGCCCTTTAAGGGTAATTTTAAAATATTTTTAACTATAGGAAAATGAAAATACAACTTATGAAATTTGTGAGATGCAGCAAATACAGTATTAGAGGCAAAAGTATTGCTTTGAATGAATATATGAGAAAAGAAGATCTAAAATCAATCATCTAAGCTTCCACCTTAACAAGAAAAATTCGAGTTAATTGATTACAGAGGAAGCAGAAAAAAATAAATAAAAATAAAGAGCAGGAATCAATAAAATTAAAAACAGGAAGTCAGTAGAGAAAAATCAACAAAACCAAAAGCTAACAGTTCTTTAAAGAGAACAATAAAATTGATAATCCTCTTGCCAGGATAACTAAGAGAAAAAAAAAAAAAAGACACAAATTACCAATATCAGAAATGAAAGTGGAGACATCACTACAGAGCCCAAGGACGTTAAAAAGGATAATGAAGAAATATTATGAACAATTCTTTTTTTTTTTTTTTGAGATAGAGTCTTGTGCTCTGTTGTCCAGGTGCCATCCTGGCTCAGTGGAACCTCCACTTCCCAGGTTCAAGCGATTCTCCTGCCTCAGCCTCCCAAGGAGTTGGCCGACTACAGGCATATGCCACCACGTACAGCTATTTTTTTAAATTAATATTTTTCATACAGCTAATATTTTTAGTACAGACAGGGTTTCACCACGTTGGCCAGGCTGGTCTCGAACTTCTGACCTCAAGTGATCCACCCGCCTTGGCCTCCCAAAGTGCTGGGATTACAGGCATGAGCTACCACACCTGGCCTGTTACGAACAATTCTATGCCCAAAATTTGATAACCTGAATGAAATGAACCAATTCCTTGAAATATACCCAAACTAACATAAGAAGAAATTGAATCAATAATTAATAATCTTCCAAACCAGAAAGCACAGACCCAGATGGGTTCACTGATGAATTCTACCAAATATTTAAGGAAGAAATTGTATCAATTATCTATAATCTCTTCCATAAGATACATGGAGAGGAAATACTTCATCACTCATTATATGAAGCCAGCATTACTCTAATACCAAAACTAGACAAAAGCATTACCAAAACAGAAACATACAGACCAGTACCTCTTATGAACGTAAATGCAAAAAATTCTCAAGAAAATATTAGTAAATCTAATCCAACAATGTATAAAAAGAATTCTATACCATGACCATGTGGAATTTATCCTAGGTATGCACAACTGGTTCAATGTTTAAAAAAAAAATCAATTAATTTAATCAATTGCATCAAGAGGCTAAAGAACAAAAATCACATGATAAAACATCAATAGACGTTGGAAAAGCATTTGACAACATCCAACACCATTCATGATGAAACTTCTCAGTAAACTAGGAATAGAGGGGAACTTCCTCAACTTGATAAAGAAAATCTACAAAAAACCTATAGCTAACATCATACTTAATGGTGAGAAGCTAGAAGCTGTCTCTCTAAGATCAAGAACAAGGCAAGGATGTCCCCACTCATCACTGCTTTTCAACATTGTTCTAGAAGTCCTAGTTAATGCAATAGAAAAAGGAAATAAAAGTTACACTAATTAGGAAAGAAGAAATAAAATTGTCTTTGTTTACAGATGACATGATTGTCTGTGGAGAAAGTCCAAAAATATCAACAGAAAACTTTTGGAACTAATAAGCAATAACAGCAAGTTTACAAGATAGAAGGCTAATGTACAAAAGTCAATCACTTTCTTACAATATAACAGCAATGAACAAGTAAAATTTAAAATTTAAAACATAATACCATAAAAATGAAATACTTAGGTATAAGTCTATCAAAATATACGCAAGATCTGTATGAGGAAAAGTACAAAACTCTAACGAAAGATAAAAAGAAGAACAAAACAAACGAAGAGATGTTCCACGTTTATGATTAAGAAGACTCACCGGGTGTGGTGGCTCTCGCCTGTAATGTCAGCACTTTGGGAGGTCAAGGCAGGTGGATCACCTGAGGTCAGGAGTTCAAGACAAGCCTGACCAGCATGGAGAAACCCCGTCTCTACTAAAAATACAAAATCAGCCCAGCGTAGTGGTGCATGCCTATAATCCCAGCTACTCAGGAGGCTGAGGCAGGACAATTGCTTGAACCCGGGAGGCGGAGGTTGCAGTGAGCTGAGATCGCGCCATTGCACTCCAGCCTGGGCAACAAGAGCGAAACTCTGTCTCAAAAAAAAAAAAGACTCAACGTCATTTAGATGTCAGCTTTTCTCAACTTGATCTACAGATTCAACACAATCCCAATCAAAATCTCAGCAAATTATTTTGGGAATGATAAACTGATTCTAAAGTTACACAGAGAGACAAAAGACCCAGAATAGCCAACTCAATATTGAAGAAAAAGTCAGAGGACTGACACTACTAGAATTCAAGACTTATGAAAAGGCTACAATAATTAAGACAGTGTGGCACTGGAGAAAGAGCAGACAAATAGGTCAATGGAACAGAATAGAGATCCCAGAAATAAGCCCACATAAATATAGTCAACTGATCTTTGACAAAGGAGCAAAGGCAATACAATGGAGCAAAGATACGCATTTCAACAAATGGTACTGGAACAACTGGACATTGACAGCCAAAAAAAAAAAAAAATCAATCTACACACAGACCTTACATCCATCATAAAAATTAACTCAAAATGGTTTACAGACCTAAATGTAAAGTATAAAACTATACAACTCCTAGAAGATAACACAGAAAATTTAGATGGCCTTGAGTATAGTGATGACTTTTTAGATCAATACTAAAGGCATGAGCTACAAAAAAATAAAAATTAAAATACAGTAGTCCCCCTTACCCTTGGGAAATATGTTCTAAGACCCCCAGCGGATGCCTGAAACCATGGATAATACTTAACCCTGTATGTGCTTTTTTCCTATACATATGATAATGTTTTATCAACTTTATAAATTTATAAACTAGACATAGTAAGACATTAACAATAGAGAAATTATAACAAAATACTATAATAAAAGTTATATGAATGTGTTCTCTCACTCTCATACACACACACTCTCACATGCACACATACACAAACACACAAAATATCTTAATATTTTCAGACTGCAGCTGACCATGGGTAACCAAAACTGTGGAAAGTGAAACTGGGATAAGGGGAGACTACTATAATTGATAAGCTGGAGTTCGCTAAAATTTAAAATTTCTGCTCTGTGAAAAGACAAGCCATAGAAAGACAGAACATATTTGCCAAAGGCATGCCTGACAAAGGACTGTTATCCAAAATAGACAAAGAACTCTTAAAACTCAACAATAAGAAATTGAACAATCTGATTTTAAAATGAGCAAAAGACCTGTATATCATCAAAGAAGATATACAGATGGCAAGTAAGCATGTGAAGAGATGTTCAACATCATATGTCATTAGGGAATTGCAAATTAAGACAATGAGACACCACTACACAGTTATGAGAATGACCAAAATTCAAAACACTGACAGCAGCAAATACTGGAGAAAATGTGGTGCAAGAGGAACTCTCATTTAATGCTGCTGGGAATGCACAAGGGGACCAACACTTTGGAAGATATCTTGCTAGCTTCTTGCAAAACTAAACATATTCTTATGATCCAGCAATCACTTCCTTCGGTATTTACCAAAATGAACTAAAAACATAAAACCACACAAAAAAATTGCACGCATAAGTTTAGAGAAGACTTATTAACAGCAGCCAAAACTTGGAAGCAACTAAGACGTCCTTCAGTAGTTGAATGGGTAAATAAACTGTGGTGTTCCCAGACAATAGAATATTACTCAGCACTAAAAAGAAATGAGCTATCAAGCTATGGAAAGGCATGGAGGAAATATAAATGCATATTACTAAGTGAAAGAAACCAACCTGAAACAGCTAAATACTGTCTGGTTCCAATTACGTAATAGTCTGGAAAAGGCAAAACTATGGAGACAAGAAAAAGATCTGTGGTTTCCAGAGGATTGGGGGAGGGAAGGATGACTACACACAGCTCAATTTTTAGTGTAGTGAAACTATGCTGTGTAATACTACAATGATAGATACATGTCATTATACATTTGTCTAAAGCCATAAAATGTGCAACACTGGGAATGAATGATACCGTAAACTACAGACTTTGAGTGACAGTGTGTCAGTGTAAGTTCATTGGTTATAAAAAAAAAGATCCACTGCGGTGCAAGATGCTGACAGTGAAGGAGGTTGTGTGTATGTGGGGACAGGAGTTATATGGAACACTCTGTACTTTCTCCTCAAATCTGCTATGAACCTACAACTGCCATAGTTTTTACATTTAAATACATATATATATATGCAGATCTAATCCAGAAATAAGCAAGGTGAATAATAACTGTGACTGATCATAGTTTATTCCTGGAATGCAAAGTTGGTTTAACAACCAAAAACTAACTTGCACAACTTAATAATTTTTAAAAATGATCACAAGAGTTGGCACTTGAGTTTTGCCTCATATGAATGGACCAACAGCTAGACATATACTGCCCAAGAAACATTCATCAAATCTCTGAAGGATGACATCATGTTAGCCTTCAAACTGCTTTCCATACATGATGTCTCAAATATTATATGTTTGAAATATTACACCAAGCAGTCAAGCAAAGGTAACTGGGCACACAAAGAGGTAAGGTAACACCTGCTAGCCAAAACTAGCAGAAACAATATTTGATATAAGCAGACCTATAGGAGTTCCAGATGCTGGAATTTCCAGACATATGAAATAGCTATACTTACTATGTTCAAGGAGATAAAGGCCAAGCTTGAAATTTCAGCAGGGAACAGTAAACTGTAAAAAGTGATACAGTAGATTTGAAAAAGAACCAGCTAGGAACACAAGAATTAAAAACACATAAAATTGACATGAGGAACTCAATGTATGGAGCCAATGTATTCTTAACACATTCTCTAGGTAGTTCTAATCATCCACTGTGTTTGAAAATTAGAATAATAATTATTTTAAAAATCTTAACAGCCTTGCCCTCAAATCCACTGTTCTTTTTCTAACCTTTTTAAGATGTTTTTATTGGTTTAATTTACACATAATAATTTTACCTACTTACGGGGTACATAGTGATGTTTTGATACATATAATGTATGGTGATCAGATCAGGGTAATTACCACATCCATCATCTCAAACATGTATCATTTCTTTGTGTTGCGAATATTCAATATCCTCCTTCTTGCTATTTAAAACTGTATATTATTGGTAACTATGGTCATTCAACAATGGTATGAAACACTAGAACTTATTCCTTCTATCTAGCTGGAATTTTTTATCCTTTAACAAATCTCTCCCTAACATGCAGCCCCCACCACCACTTTCCTCCTACCCTTTCCAGTCTTTAATATCCCCTGTTACATTTTTTACTTCTATGGGATCAACTTTCTTTCTTGGGTCCCACATATAAGTGAGAACTTGTGGTGTTTAACTTTCCATTTCTGGCTTATTTCACTTAACATAATGTCCTCCAGTTCCACTCATGTTGTCACAAATGACAAGATTTCATTCTTTTTTATGGCTGAATAGTATATGATTGTGTATATATACCACATTTTCTTTATCCATGCATCTGTTGTTGGGATACCGAGGCTGATTTCATATGTTGGCTATTAGGAATAGTTCTGCAATAAACACAGGGGTGCAGATGCCTCCTTGATATACTGATTTCCTTTTGTTTGGATAAATGCCCAGTAGCGGGACTGCTGGATCATTACTGTTTTCTAATCCAGCTCCTAGAATGCCTCCAGAATTATTTTTCTAATACATAAATTTGATATCTCAGTACCTTATTTAAAAGTATTTTAGATAAAACCCAATTCTCTAGCCTCATGGCTAATGAGCCTTCACCATCTACCCTGTATCTTTGATATACTGTCCTATTAGCTAAACAGATCCTATTCATTCCTGCTTGCTTTTTCAATTTCCTCTATCTAGACTGGCTTTCCCCATCTTGTCTGCCTGCTTAATTCCTACTAATACACTTAGGAACACAATTTGCATGTCATCTCTGAGAAAAATAAATCACTCTTTCAACTGTACTCTCATACTCTGTCACAGCTCTACTAAAACACTTACCATACAATATTATAGTTACATATGAAATTCTCTTCTACCCCTTGTCCCCTGCAGTTATACTGAAATAACTCAAAGGCTAGGAGATATAAATATATATGTGTGTGTGTCAAGAACCTAAATTATACCTATTGCATTAAACATAATATTTGTTGAATAAATAATTCATGGAAATAAGCCAGAAAATCTTAGGAAATCTAAGATCAATTCAAGAATTCTGTCCTTCAAGTTCTCCTATAGAAAAGGCCTAGAGTTTACTAATATTAGGTCACACATTGAATTGGCAGCAGAATGGTATTCTACCACACTTTGATGCCTTGTGTTTTGTAGCTAAAGCGATTTACCAGAAAAACGTACCAGGAGGGAAATATGTGAAAAGATCAGACTGGATTCAAAGGGAGAGTGGCAAGAATCTTTGAATAGCTGCCTAAATAAATAAAATATGGGGATTGACAAGAAGAAAGAATAGTAGCATAGAAGCTTCTCCTTCAAAGACAATGAGAGAGCCAAAATAGCCTGATATATACACTGATATATCCATTAACTGACTTGACTTTGAGGTTCAATGGACAGTAGGAACACTCCCCCTTAAAGGGGTTAATGTTAAACCACATTAGTGAGTAAATCCTTCTATTTCTATATGCTGTGAACAATTTATAGGGAGCCAGAATAATGTTTCAGAAGCAGAAAAACTCCCCACCTCTGCTACCTCAAGACCACGTCTGCCCAAGATAAAGAGAGTCTCTTACACAACTTAATCTAAGAGCTGAGGAAACCATTATGCTTGGGATAGACAGGGTTTAGCTGATTACGATGTCTTTATAGATCATAAATTTTATTCCAGATCTATGAATTAGGAGACAAAAAACCCATCCTATATTTCAAGCTCAATTGCAATCTTGGGGCAAAGCATTTCATCACTTTCTGGCATATAAGAGTACCTTAGTCAATTTTATTTTTGCAGAGTTATTAGCACGATCTTGTTTGTTTAGTCTGAAGCCTGCCATAATATACAAGTCTGAGATAAAGACAGGATGAGTACAACTTTTAATATAATGTTGATATACAAAACAGTATTCCTGTAATCAAATATAGATATTCAGAGTATTTTCAAACTGTAACCCTTTCCAAGTCTCTGTTTCTGATAAAATGAAAAAACATTCCCTCAAATTCTACCCTGTTTAATTTGTGAAAACTTAACTTTATTCTTTTAATTTTCTTTAATTAATAATTTAGGTTTCTCTCTTGAGGCTCATACTTCTCCCTTCTCCCAGAAGCACAGGCCCAGAAATATTACTAGCTCCTCTCCAATCTTTAGACCACAAAAATTAATTTTTATGAAATCCA
Source organism: Macaca mulatta (assembly GCF_049350105.2). NCBI lineage: Eukaryota > Metazoa > Chordata > Mammalia > Primates > Cercopithecidae > Macaca > Macaca mulatta. The sequence goes on along the minus strand of NC_133414.1, from coordinate 106,399,324 downwards.
TTTATACATAGAAATGCATAATAATTTATTAACCATCAATAAAGAACACACATGCAACTGGAAATGTAGTTATTCACTGCCTTTTCAAGGTGATAACAGATAAGGTAAATAAAGGTGAAAACAAAACATGCAATAGTGCAACAATTTTTTTTAACTTTTTAAGAAGAACTTCTGGTCGGGCATGGTGGCACATGGCTATAATCCCAACACTTTGGGAGGCCAAGTCAGAGGATCACTTAAGCCCAGGAGTTCAAGACCAGCCAGGGAAACACAGTGAGACCCTGTCTCTACTAAAAGTAAAAAAATTAGCCAGGTATGGTGGTGTGCACCTGTAGTCTCAGCTACTAGGGAGGCTAAGGTGGAAGGATCATTTGAACCCAGGAGGTCAAGGTTGCAGTGAGCCATGATCGTGCCACTGCATTCTAGCCTGGGCAACAGAGTGAGATCCTGTCTCAAAAACTGAATTTCTAAAGAATAACTTCTGAACACAGTCCAGCCCCTCTGCAATTTAACATCAGTGAAAGAATTGCTTTGTTTTTGCAGTACTTAGTCAAATTTTACAGCAAGAATATCGATATGTAAGCATAATTAAAACCAATAAACTTTTCAAATATTCTATTACACATACCAATAAAATCAGAAACCAGAAAATTAAGCTCTAACATGTTCTAAGTTTTATGTATTTAACATTTAACTACTGCTCACAAAACACATGTATGCTAGTCCGTTCCATAATGTTATTCCTGCAGTAAAAAATTTCAAAAGCAAAGGCTTAACTGAAGAAAGCGACTTATTCTACTTTTAAACAATCTGAAGCTGTCTGATTAAGAAATTAGTATCTTACAACTTTTTTCCTCGCCTGTCAAAAGTTATGTGAAACTGATTCACCACTCAACTTAAACTTCACCAGAAAATGGCACAAGTATTGATGAAAAACTTGATCATCTAAGGACTACAATCTCGTTTTCATGTTAAAGATGCCAATATAAAAGCAGTGCCTAGCAAAAAAAGATAAGTTTCACTGAGAGATTATCAGTTTGACATAAACAGTGCATATTCAATCTAGTATGCAATTGTATCATAATTATATATAACATGGTTTATTTGAAATCATTCTCACTTGCAGTTTCGAGTGCCTAAGACAAACAATGTAGCTGTATTCCAACTTTACCTACTAATTTAGGAAAAAAAAAATACTCAGGTCAACTGAACTACGATATAACTGAAATACTATTTATAATTAACGGATGTAATTTTTAACCTGGCTCACCAACTGGTTCAAAAGGCCACAAATGGAATTTCACATCTGCAAGAGAACACATGTGATAATCCTCAAAAAGTAATACTGCGAATGTTCTTGTGATTTGAGAATTGATCATCAAGTTAAATGCCAAACTTCAGTCAGTTTGACTTTGCTATAATCCTAAAATGTTTTTTATGTTTCTTTACTATTAACATGGAAAGCACTAAAATTGATTAGACTTGTAATAAAAGTTACTGCAGGAATAAAAAAAGTTTTAAAATATTTAATCTATTCTTTCACTTATGAACTCACGTATCTCTGAAAAGCTACAGGTACAAAATACGTAAAGTTAAATTATATATATATGTGTGTGTGTATATATATACATCTATATAAATATGGTGACATTTCATTCTTGAAATGGAAAAAAACATATAATACTATACATGCAAAATACATACATGCAAAAATAATTACGTGTTTTCCACACAAAAAAATAAATTTTACAAGTCCTAAAAATGTGAAAATGAACTGAGATATATCATTCTATGTTTTATATTTTATAAAGAGAATACAATCATGTGTTGTTTCACTAATAATAGAGAAAAAAAGGGTTTTTTTGTTTTTGTTTTCTGCTTTTTTTTTTAAACAGCTCAGGCTAGAGTGCAGTGGCGCAACCTCCACTCACTGCAACCTCCACCTCCCAGGTTCAAGCGATTCTCCTGCCTCAGCCTCCCAAGTAGCTGAGATTACAGGTAAGCGCCACTATGGCCATTAATTTTTTTGTTTTTACTATAAATGGGGTTGGCCAGGCTAATCTGGAACTCCTGACCTCAAGTGATCCACCCGCCTCAGCCTCCCAAAGTGCTGGGATTATAGGCGTGAGCCACCACACTCAGCAAAAACTTTGTAAATTAAATCTTTTTTTCTTTACTTAGGTGTAATCTTACAGATGTCTTTCTTTTTTTTATTATTATTAAGTTCTAGGGTACATGAGCACAACGTGCAGGTTTGTTACATATATATACATGTGCCATGTTGGTGTTCTGCACCCATTAACTCATCATTTACATTAGGTGTATCTCCTAATGCTATCCCTCCCCACTACCCCCTCCCCACAATAGGACCTGGTGTGTGATGCTCCCCTTCCTGTGTCCAGGTAATTTCATTGTTCAATTCCCACCTATGAGTGAGAACATGCGGTGTTTGGTTTTCTGTTCTTGCGATAGTTTGCTGAGAATGATGGTTTCCAGCTGCATCCATGTCCCTACAGATGTCTTTCTATTAAAGAAATGTTTGGTTTAATAACATATTTAAAAATATGGCAACTCTGCAGGGCACGGTGGTGTGCGCCTCTAGTGCCCTGTACTCAGGAGGCTAAGATGGGAGGATTGCTTGAGCCCAGGAGTTTAAGGCCAGCCTGGGCAACATAGTGAGCCCCATCTCCCCCAAAAATCTTTTTTCAAAAAATGTTTTAAAAGAATCAACAACTTCTGAAGACCTGCTTTAAAAAGTTATTAGCCAAAGAAATACTACTACTCTAATCTAATAAAGCTTACTGCTTTACCATTCAAAAAGCAAGTGAGGCATCATTTCTCCAAGCAGTTTTTTACACCTAAATTGCCAGCTACCTCTTCATTTCCTAAAGCCTTAACACCTTAAGACCCTATCTCAAACCATAACAGAAGTGTCCTAACATTCCTCATGGCTTTACTGATACTGTCTTCACTTTCAGTTTCTGATTCCAAACATAATAACATCTCTCTGAAAGCATACATGGTAAAGGAGCTCAGATACACAGTTTTATATTCATCTTTTAGAGAATTCAAAAATCAGTGCTGTGAAAAAATGTTTTAGAACAGAGACCTAAGACTGGAAATTTACCATTACAATAAAAAGAAAATCATGTCCACTTTGTAAAGTGAGAATTGCAGGGAAGAGGACAGCAAAATTAGACAAATAGGGAGTAGAGGACACACACTGAAGTAGAGATAGTAGAAAGCAAGAGGTAGGAACATGTTCCATCACATGGTAAAAGTAATACATTTTTTTCTTTCTTTTTTTTTTTTTTTTTTGAGACAGAGTTTTGCTCTTGTCACCCAGGCTGGAGTGCAATGGCACAATCTCGGCTCACTGTAATCTCCGCCTCCCAGGTTCAAGTGATTTTCCTGCCTCAGCCTTCCGAGCAGCTGGAATTATAGGCACCTGCTACCACACCTAGCTAATTTTTGAACTTTTAGTAGAGACCAGGTTTCACCATGTTGGCCAGGCTGGTCTCGAACTCCTGACCTCAGGTGACACACCAGCCTCAGCCTCCCAAAGTGCTGAGATTAAAGGTGAGCCACCGCACCCAGCTGATACATATTTTGAAGGTGGAAAAGGGTCAGAAGAAAAATGACTTGACTATACATAATGCCTCCCAGAGAACAAACATAACCACAAAAAGGGCACTGAAATATATACTAACACCTGTGATATAGCTGGAAAGCTCAAAAACTAAAGTAAGTGGCGCAGAGAAATAATCATCAGTTTAAAGGATCAAAGAAGGGGCTGCAGAGGCAGAGGCAGGAACTACATTTCAACTCTACTCCTTCTTCTCAAATAAAAAAGAGCTGTTCTTTTCCTGACCACTCATGAAGTTTTACTGTTATTGTTACTGTTTTTTGAGACGTAGTCTCGCTCTTTTGCCAGGCTGGAGTGCAGTGGCACAATCTCGGCTCACTGCAACCTCTGCCTCCCAGGTTCAAGTGATTCTCCTGCCTCAGCCTCCCAAGTAGCTGGGACTACAGGCACGTGTCACCACGCCCAGCTAATTTTTGTATTTTTAGTAGATATGGGGTTTCACCATGCTGTTCAGGATGGTCTCGATCTTCTAACCTCGTGATCCGCCCACCTCAGCCTCCCAAAGTGCTGGGATTACAGGTGTGAGCCACTGCTCCCAGCCCACTCATCAAGTTTTTATACCATATGTATAAAAAAGAGAATGTGAGGTCTTGGCTTTCCAAAATGAAAATAGCAGATTAAAGGTATACAGCATACCAGTAAAGATAATTATCCAACCAGTAATTTATTCAGAGACTTATGGTAAGAAAATATCATAGAACGTTAGTTTATATAAAGATATAAAAATGTATGTGCATGCATATTTAAACTACTATACAAAATCAAGAATACCTGTAAAAACCTTCAGTAGCAAGACCACTGTTTTGCCTCTAGAGGGCGAACCTGGTCTTCTGAAAACTTCTAGACAAGGGAAGTTACTTTCAGACTTTACCAAAAAAAACAAAGGAGCTAAAATTTAAGATGTCACAATAGCAGAGGTTCCCAACCTTTCTTGGTCAATGCCTTTAGTGTCTCTAATCTTTTTCACAGTAACTCTTAAGCCAAAAGAAATACCTAATGATTCTGCTTAATAAGTAGCTATGTCGAAACAATTTAATAAGGATGTGTATCTTAACATTTAGTAACCGCTAAAAAAAAAATACACATAAATTGAAAAAAGAAATATGTTTTCTTTCATTCTTTTTCTTTTTCTTTTTTTTTTTTTTTTTTTTGAGATGGAGTCTTGCTCTGGTGCAGTGGCATGATCTTGGCTCACTGCAACCTCCACCTTCCAGGTTCAAGCGAGTCTCCTGTCTCACCCCCTGAGGAGCTGGGACTATAAGCATGCACCACCATACCTGGTTAATTTTTTGTATTTTTGGTAGAGACAGGGTTTCACCATGTTGGCCAGGCTGCTCTTGAACTCCTGACCTCAAGTGATCCGCCCACTTCTGCCTTCCAAAGTTCTGGGATTATAAGCATGAGCCACTACACCCAGCCTCATTCTTAAATAACCACAATTAATTACCAATTTGGGCATGTGTGGCTTTGTGCATTGGATACAATTTCTCAAACCTTAAAAGCAGATTAGACATCACCCTCATTTCCACTCCCACGCTGACTTTTGTACAGTATCTGGCAACCTCAGAAAAAACAGATTCACAAAGATATGATGTCACACAAAAGTATGTAGTAGCACTTAATGTTGGAACTGTGCACTGCTTCAAATTAACAGTCTGCACCATGTCCAACTGATGTGGAATATCACTGAGTTTGCCTGAAAAAATTTAAATATCCCACAGTACCCCACTGTGTTAAGTGCAGCACACCAGAGTGTCTGAGCACATGGTTTGGGGATCACAGCACACAGTTTTAAGTACCAATAGATAAACTATTCACTATTTTAATCACTTGTGAAGAAAATTAACTATAAGCCAGGTGTGGTGGCACATACCTGTAGTCCCAGCTTCTCAGGAAGCTGAGGCAGGAGCATCATCATTTAAGCCCAAGAGTTTGAGTGCAGCCTGGGCGACATAGCAATACCAAGTCTCTTGAAAAAAGAAATTAAGTTAGTTCACAGGCAGAGGAGGAGGCACATAGTCTAGCTACATAGTTCAGGCAAATCCTTCAAAAGGGAAAAGGAGGGGCTGCTTAGAAAGACGGCTCTCTCAGCAACTTCCGTTTGTCTTATGCTTCTCTCAGGGACAAACACGCAGTCATCTAGTGCCGTGCATGTACATTCTATGGGGGTGAACACCTTGGTTCTGTTTAAACAGCTAGTGCTTTTGACAGCTGTGCCAGGAAGGGTTAGGACCAACTACAAAATAATCTAGGTTCTAAAAACATAGTGTTTCCCTAACTTTCTGTTTTTCCTGAGGAAAAAAATAAATCTTTTATTCAAATGCAAAAAGAAGAAAAAAGAACTACAATAATGCTTTTAAAGATCTAAAATTTTTTTCTCATATTACTTGGAAAACAGTTTTTCTTCTGAGCAATAAAAGGAACACTATTAAATCCTTAAAGGAAGGTATCTTTTCCAATTTGAATGATGATTATTGCCTTCATGTGATTGTCTTTATAAATGCTAGCTGTGTTAAATCTGGTAAACTGCAATTTGGAAGGATAAAAATAGGAAATGTATTATATGTCATCTTCTGAGCAATAACTTCTCTGAACTTTAAAGCACTGCAGATTTGATCCAGTCTCACTGCTTTCCTTTCTCACTAATCTAGTACTGAAGAGCCAAAGTTCTAAAGTCAAATAAGATCAGAAAGTCTTAAGAACGCAAGAATACAGATGTTAATAGAGATATCAGAAGAAATAGCTTCCAAATTACTAGAAACAGATTGTGTACCAACTTTTCTCATTTACAAAGTCCTTGGTTTAGAGAGGACACCAGAAAAGTGACAAAGGAAAGAGTTCAACCTCATAATCTACTCAGTTTTTGGTTTTTAATATTTCATCAGTTCACAACAACCAATATTCAGAACAACTGTGCCACTGGCAAATGCTACCAACTTCAACTGGAAGTCAAACAGTATGTGGTGAGAGTGATTAGCTAAGTTTTTAAAAAAATCTATTCAAGGAATAACTGGCTTAAAAAAAAGTCAATGTTCTATTCCTTTGAAGAATTTTCACAATTACAAAAGATAACAGGAAATATGTGATCTGTTTTCCTAAAAAATTTAGCAGGTCCTTATAAATACTTATAATCCCAAAAGTCCATATCTAGAAAAATAAGAATAAAAATAGAATATGGTTAGTTATCAAAAAAAAGAAGAAGAAGAATGCTTAAAAAGCTAGGATAAACTACATGGCTGTGTCTGTACTTACCTGCTGAATGATTCTGGATGTTTTCTGAAGATTCTCTCTAGGAGGGACTTTACCAAATAATTTCCAACCAGGAGCACTATGGACAACTGATTTGAGTTCTTTTGTCCTTTTTGGAAAAAGGTTTCTGAAACACAGAAAAGTTACATGAATTGTGTTTTTTTAACCAGAGAGCTATTTAACAGTAATTTTATAATAAGTTTGTTCCCAAGGCAAAAACAAAAATACTTTTAAATAAAACTATTTCTACTACTTACACCACTATTACTTAGAATAATAAGGCTCAATTAAGAATATGTGGCTTAATACCTAATGAATGCAGGGCTTAAAACCTAGATGACGGGTTGACAGGTACAGAAAACCACCATGGCACATGTATACCTATGTAACAAACCTGCACATTCTGCACATGTGTCCCAGAACTTAAAATAAAATAAAGGCTATCTGGCTTATATAGAGGTATTAGAAGAATCATCAACAGAAATAATAAAAAGAAACAGGCCGGGCGCGGTGGCTCAAGCCTGTAATCCCAGCACTTTGGGAGGCCGAGACGGGCGGATCACGAGGTCAGGAGTTCGAGACCATCCTGGCTAACACGGTGAAACCCCGTCTCTACTAAAAAATACAAAAAACTAGCCGGGCGAGGTGGCGGGCGCCTGTAGTCCCGGCTACTCGGGAGGCTGAGGCAGGAGAATGGCGTAAAAACCCGGGAGGCGGAGCTTGCAGTGAGCTGAGATCCGGCCACTGCACTCCAGCCTGGGCGACACAGCGAGACTCCGTCTCAAAAAAAAAAAAAAATAAAATAAAAAGATAAACAAATTGGAAGGAAAACGACAGCCATAAATAAGACGTAAACATTTGTCCAAATCAGCTACAAAGTATACTAGAATTGACTGTACATGTGCTTAACAATAACAGCCAAAATTCTGAAAACAAAAACATTTAAAAGAAACTATATAACAGTTAAAGGATTAAGTAATACAATATTTGGATAAATATTATTTACAGTAATAATTTATTTATTATAAAATTATAACTACTAATCCCCTATTGCTATAATATATACATTTAACCTGTTTTTCCTAGGCCAGCTATGTACAAGAAAGCTTATTACAAAAGAATCAATATATAACCAAGGAAGAAAGTATCTCTCACTGAAAAATCTAAAAAAAAAAAAAAAAAAAAAAAAAACCAGGCCAGGTGCAGTGGCTTACACCTGTAATCCCAGCACTTTGGGAGGCAGAGGCGGGCAGATCATGAGGTCAGCAGTTCAAGACTAGCCTGGCCAACATGGTGAAACCCCGTCTCTACTAAAAATACAAAAATTAGCCGGGCGTGGTGGTGGGCGCCTGTAATCCCAGCTACTCGGGAAGCTGAGGCAGAAGAATCGCTTGAACCCTGGAGGCGGAGGTTGCAGTGAGCTGAGACCACCTCATTGCACTCTGCGTCAATAAGCACCCTGCAGAGGTATTAAGGATTTTACCTATTATCTCCATGTCCTAACCAACCAAATTAAGTACCTATTTTTTTATGTAAGCAGGGATGATACTCAAAATATGTACCCATCAAAACAACATGACCAGGGCCCACGAACCAATTAGAAAGGTACTGATGAATTCAACTCAATATAAACCCTTTGCATAAGCTATAAATGAACAGTAAGAAAATTTCTAATTCACACAAACAATTAATTACAAACAGTTCCAAATTGGTTGAAGTCCCAAATAATTAGATTTATCTATACTCAAAATGCCGTATCAATATATATTAACAGTGCAGATTAGTGATAATAGAAAATAACTTTTTAACGAAAAATGTTAAGGGACGCCTACAAAAGAATGCAGGATAATCAATAAAGAAAAGAAATTGCCAGGCATAGTGGCTCATGCCTGTAATCCCAACACTGGCAGGCCAAAGCAAAAGGATCACTTGAGCCCAGGAGTTTGAGAACAGCCTAGGCAATGTAGTGAGACCCTGTCTCTACAAAAAATAAAAATAAAAATAAATAGCCAGGATGGTGGTGCACACCTTGTAGTCCCTGCTACTTGGGAGGCTGAGGTGGACAATCACTTGGGCCCAGGAGTTAAGGATGCAGTGAGCTGTGATACTGCCACTGTACTGCAGCCTGGGCAACAGACCAAGACTCTGCCTCCAAAAAAAAAAAAAAAAAAGAAATAAAAAGAAAAGAAACACTCTTATTTCCTCAGGTGTATAACAGAAATAAACATATGACACTAGAATAATTGCTACTTTAAGATACTCTGGAGGTTTCACCTCAGAGACCATGTATAGTAACTTAATTCTCTACTTCATAAGATCACGAAATAGCTGAAAGTTTTCAATAATGAATATGCTGAGGACTAGGAATACTTCTAAGAAAAAAAGTTCAAGCGTCAAAGGATGGTCTATTAATTTAAACAATGTTTGATACATTGTGTACCACTTATCAAGAAAACACTTTGTAGCTGATTTAAATAAATGTTTACATCTTATTTATGGCTATCATTTTCCTTCCAATTTGTTTATCTTTTTATTATTTCTGTTGATGATTCTTCTTATACCTCTTAACTCCAAATTCACCTTTATGCTCTGGGACAACAGAAAAAATTCCTTTAATCATTTCTCCTTTAAAACAAACATGAAATTGTTAAGCTTTCTGGGTAGAGGGCACCAAAGGGACACTGAAGGAGAAAGGGGCTCTCCTGTGGTTTCCAGCTGCTGCAGAGTGGATCGGGGTAGAGGTGTGAGGACATCCAGTAAAACTCTGCTTAGCTAGATGCCCAGACTGCAGCCCCTCAGCAAACTTGCAGCCTTGCTGAACCTGCACCCTCAACCTGGAGATGGCGTCTGTGCAGCCTGCTCAACATAAAAACTGACTCCACCAAAGGCTTCTTGCCAGCATCAGTGTGCTAATTTCCTCTGCAAGCCCCACACAGGCCAGACAGTTCTCATCAAGTCATACTCCCTCTACAATTCCTATGTGACCTGCCTGCACCCTAAAGGTTTCCTATCTACCCACACTAATAAACATGGGAAAAAATCTTTGTCACTATGGTTTAAGAAAAGAATTCTTGGATATGACACCAAAAGCATGATCTATAAAATAAAAAGTTGATGAACTGGGCTTCATTAAATTTAAAACATTTGAACTTCAAAAGACATCATGGATGCAAAATGACAGAATAGGAAGATCTAGGGGTCAGTCTCCCCACCAAAGTAAAAGTTGAGCTAGAAAGAGTAACTGGAGCGGGGCACGGTGGCTCACATCTGTAATCTTAGCACTTTGGGAGGCCGAGGTGGGTGGATCACCTGAAGTCAGGAGTTCGAGACCAGCCTGGGCAACATGGTGAAACCCTGTCTCTAGTAAAAATACAAAAAATTAGCCGGGCATGGTGGTGCACACCTGTAATCCCAGCTACTCAGGAGGCTGAGGCAGGAGAATTGCTTGAACCCAGGAGGCGGAGGTTGCAGTGAGCTGAGATGGTGCCACAGTACTCCAGCCTGGGAGACAGAGCAAGACTCTGTCTCAAAAAAGCTAAGAGTTTAAAAAAAGACTAAGAGTAAATGGAATCAAGTACTTTAGTAGAATTCTAGGAACTGACCAAACCCTTTTAACAACCAGGGGAGTGCTTGATGAAGGAAGAGGCTACTGATCTTTCATAAGTATGAATAAGCAGCATACATAAACCAATTACCCTCCCCTATTCCTCAGAACCACCACCACCACACCCACCACCTCTTGTGGCAGTGGGGATAGCAGCCCATGTTCCCAGAGTTGCTAACTGGTGCCAGGAGGGACAGTGGGGATCATGTCCTTCAAAATTTAGGGTTGTACATTTTGGTTGGTCTGGCCCTGAGGGAGTGATACAGGCATGCATCAGTTTCAATACTCTCCACAGCAGTGGGTTTCACTGTAGGTATTTATCAGAACACTAAAGAAGGTAAAACCTTTTTTGTCTCCTTTTCTGGAGCCAGATATCTAAGAAAATCTTTGTCAGGTCACCAGCTAACCACAGAGACAATAGAACAAAAACTGGTGACCATACACAATATGGAATACATACTTTGCGAAAATAGCTCATAAAGTCACAAACAGGTGGCTTCAGCCCTCGACAAGCAAAAAACAGCAATCATTGAGGAGTGGGAGAAACAGATTTATAGAGTTACCATACTATAATAATCAGAGTATCCAGCTGTCAACAATAAAAAATTACAAAACATACAAAGAAACAGGAAAGTATGGCCCATAAACCTAGAAATAGGAATTGGACAAAAATCACCCCTGAGGTAGCCCAAAGTAATTACCAAAGACATTAAACCAATTTCATTTAAAAAAAAAAAAAAAAAAAAAAAAAAAAAAAAAAAAAAAAAACTCTAGGAGATTGGAAAAAAAAAAAAAAAAAAACCATGGACAAAGAACTAAAGGAAATAAAGGGAATAAAGGGGGAAAATGAACAAAATCAGAATTCCAGTAAAGGCAGAAATTATAATAAGCAACAAAACAAATTCTGGAGCTGAAAAACAACTAAAATTAAAAATTCACCAGATGTATTCAACAGCAAATTTGAGCAGGCAGAAGAAAGAACTGGCAAATGTGAAGATAAGAAATTTGGAACTTTCCACTCTCAGTAGTAGAAAGAAAAAAGAATTAAGAAAAAGGAACAGAGCCTGAGGGGCCTGTGAGACATTACTAAGTGTACCAACTATGTACCATAAAAGACCTAGAAGAAGGGAAAGACAAAGAGGCAGAAAAAATACTTGAAGAAATAACCCACTTTGAGAGGCCAAGGAGGGTGGATCACAAGGTCAGGAGATCAAGACCATCCTGGCTAACATGGTGAAACCCCCGTCTCTACTAAAAAATACAAAAAATTAGCCAGGCGAGGTGGCGGGTGCGTGCAGTCCCAGCTACTCCAGAGGCTAAGGCAGGAGAATGGCATGAACCCAGGAGGCGGAGCTTGCAGTAAGCCAAGATCAGGCTCTGTACTCCAGCCTGGGCAACAGAGCAACACTCTGTCTCAAAAGAAAAAAGAAATGACCAAAAACTTCCCAAATCTGAGGAAAGACATAATCTACACATCCAAGAAACTCAACAAAATTTAAGCAGAATAAACTCAAGGAGGTTCACAATGAGATACATTATAGTCAAACAGCTGAAATTCAAAGACAAAGAGAATTTTGAAAAGTGAGAGGTACCATCAAAACCAGGGGTCCTCAATAAGATTAACAGCTTATTTCTCTTCAGAAACCATGCAGGCCAGAAGTAAGATTACATATTTAAAGGTCAGAAAGGGGGAAAAAAAATTGTCCACCAAAAATTCCATATCCAACACAACTATCCTTCAAGAGTGAAGGAGAGGCCAGGCACAATGGCTCAAGCCTGTAATCCCAGCACTTTGGGAGGCCGAGGCGGGTGGATCACGAGGTCAAGAGATCGAGACCATCCTGGCCAACATGGTGAAACCCCGTCTCTACTAAAAATACAAAAATTAGCCGGGCATGGTGGTGCGTGCCTGTAGTACCAGCTACATGGGAGGCTGAGGCAGGAGAATCGCTTGAACCCGGGAGGAGGCAGAGGTTGCAGTGAGCCAAGATCACGTCACTTCACTCCAGCCTGGATGACAGAGTGAGACTCCGTCTCAAAAAAACAAAAGAAAAGTTGTGTAAATAGATAATGGTGATGGTTGTACAGCACCGTAAATGTACTTAATGTTACTGAATTGCACAATTGTATGCTTAAAAATGGGTGAAATGTTAAGTTTTATACTATGTAAACGTTACAATTTTTAAAAATATGTTATTAAGAAAATTAAAAGATAAGCTACAGATTGAGAGAAAATATTTGCACCACGTATGTCTGAGTAAAGACTCCTTTTTCTTTTTTTGAGATAGAGTCTCGCTCTGTCACCCAGGCTGGAGCGCAGTGGCGCGGTCTCGGCTCACTGCAAGCTCCGCCTCCCAGGTTCATGCCATTCTCCTGCCTCAGCTTCCCCAGTAGCTGGGACTACAAGGCGCCCGCCACCACGCCCAGCTAATTTTTTGTATTTTTAGTAGAGACAGGGTTTCACCGTGTTAGCCAGGATGGTCTCAATCTCCTGATCTCATGATCCGCCCAACTTGGCCTCCCAAGTGCTGGGATTACAGATGTGAGCCACCACACCGGGCCTGAGGAAATACTTTTAACCAAACAATATAAAGAACTCTTACAGATCAATAATAGGAAGTGCTAAAAACAAATAAGATAAAGGTTTTAAACAGAGATTTTATCAAAAATGATATATTAAAAGCTAATAAGCTACCTAAAAAGATACTTAGGATCATTAGTCATCAGGGAACTACAAACCAAAATCACAATGAGATATCACTTTACACCCTCGAAGCCAGCTATAATAAAAAACACAGACAATAAGAAGTGTGGAGAAGTTAGAACTCTCTTACATTGACAGTGGAAATGTCAAAGTATGCAGCCATTTTGGAAAACAATTTGGTAGCCTTTAAAAAGTTAAACGTAAAAACCTAGCATTCCATCCATAGTTATCCACCCAAGAGGAATGAAAACATAGGTCCACACAAAGACTTGCACAAGAATGTTAACCATAGCATTATTCATAATAGCCAAAATGTGAAGACACCCCCAAATGCCCATCAATTACTAAATTTATAAACAAAATGTAATACATCCATGCAATGGAATACTATTCAGCAATAAAAAGGAATGAAAAGAACTGATATATGCTACACATCTGGATGAACATACAACTAAATGCAATAAGCCCAATATGTAAGACCTCATCTTGTATAATTCTATTCATCTGAATTGTCCAGAAAAGGTAAATCTACAATAGAGATAGAAAGTAGAAGAGTGGTTGCCTGGGGTTGGTTTAGGAATGGAGATTGACTACAAATGGGCACAAAGGATTTCACTAGTGTGACAGAAATGATCTAAAAATAGATTGTGATGATGGCTGCACAACTCTCTGAATTTACTAACAATCATTAAACTATACACTTAAAGTGAATGAATTTTATGGTATGTAAATTATATCTCAACAAAGAGACAGAGTGCAAAAGACTGCAACAGTAAAGATCAACAATGCCAAAAGAGCAAAAATTTAAAAGACAAGAAATACCAGAAACAACTATTTTTTGCCAATAATTTAGAACACTTTGACAAAACAGGCAGATTTATAGAAAAATATAACTTGCCCACAGACCCAAAACTATATTAAAAACTAAAATGGTTATAATTTTCCCCATAAAAAATCAGACATAGAGATTTTACATGAAAGCTGTATTGTGTATCAATTTTATATAAACCATTTTAAAGAATAAAAGAGCAAAAAAACTAATCAAATTTGGAAGGTCAATATGAACTCAATAGCAAACCAGATGAGAACAGCTTATGACTATAAAATTACATACCAATATACAATATAACCCATGAACGTAGAAGCAAAAATCCTAAACAAAGTATTAGCAAACTAAATATAATCTTGTATAAGGTAGATAAAGACATCATAACTAGGTTGAGTTTGCCTCAGAAATGCAAAAGTAGGCCAGGCGCGGTGGCTCACGCCTGTAATCCCAGCACTTTGGGAGGCTGAGGTGGGCAGATCACTTGAGGTCAGGAGTTCAAAACCAGCCTGGCCAACATGGTGAAACCCCTGTCTCTACTAAAAATACAAAAATTAGCTGGACATTGTGGCAAACACCTGTAATTCCAGCTACTTGGGAGGCTGAGACACAGAATCGCTTGAACCCAGGAGGCGGAGGTTGCAGTGAGCCAAGATTGTGCCACCACTGCACTCCAGCCTGGGCAACAGAGTGAGACTCCATCTCAAAAGAAAAAAAAAGAAAAAGAAAAAGAAATGCAAAAGTAGTCAAACATTACAAGATCTTAAATGCAATTCAATAATTCAATACATTAACGGAATAAAAGAAAAACTACATGGTCATCTCAATAAAAGCAGAAAAAAGGATGGTAAAATTAAATACTTCATTCATGATAAAACTGTTAAAGCACTCCAGCCAGGGCAACAGGAGTGAAACCCTATCTCAAAAAAAAAAAAAAGTTATTCTTGATAAAATGCTAGAAACATATTCTTTTGAAATCAGGAACAAGACAAGAATGCTACTATTTCTATTTCTCCCTTCCAAGTACTAACCAGGCCTGACACTGTTTAGCTTCCAAGATCAGGTGAGATCGGGCGTATGCAGGATGGTATGGCTATAGACTACAATCCCTATTCTATTCAGCATTGTATTGAAGGTATTACCTAGTGTAATAAGGTAAGAAAGAGAAAAGGGAGAAGGACTGGAAATGGAGAAGCAAGTCATTATTCACTGATAACATAAAAAGGTCTGCATTTTTAAAGTAAAAAATCTACTATCAAATTATTAGAAATAGTTTTTAGTAAGTGGTTGGCTTTAAGATTTTTTTCCGGCCGGGTGTGGTGACTCACACCTGTAATCCCAGCACTTTGGGAGTCCGAGGCAAGTGGATCGTGAGGTCAGGAGATCGAGACCACCCTGGCTAATATGGTGAAACCCCGTCTCTACTAAAAATACAAAAAAAAATTAGCCAGGCGTGGTGGTGGGCACCTTGTAGTCCCAGCTACTCGGGAGGCTGAGGCAGAAAATGGCGTGAATCCAGGATGTGGAGCTTGCAGTGAGCCGAGATCACACCACTGCACTCCAGCCTGGGTGACAGAGCGAGACTCGCCTCAAAAAAAAAAAAAAAAAAAAAAATTTCTTTTTTTAAAAAAAGCAAGTTTGAGTTTGTATCATCATTGACAGCTGGAAATTTTTTAAAATCTAAAGAGATATAATAGCAAGAAAATACAAGGTATCTGAGAAGAAATCTAGCCAAAGTTTTATAAAAATTTATAGAGAGAATGAAATGATACAATATTATTGAACTACATTAAAGAAAACCCAATTAAATAGAAAGATAGTTCACGTTTATAGAAAGGAAAACACTATCATAAAAATATCAATTCTCTCCAAACTTATCTATCAATTTCATCCAATTGCCATCAGAAATACAACAACATTTTTTAGGAACCTGAAGGGAACTCAAAAATTTATATTAAAGAATAAAGGACCTGGGCGGGCACAGTGGTTCACGCCTGTAATCCCAGCACTTTAGGAGGCTGAGGTAGGTGGATCACGACATGAAGAGATGGAGACCATCATGGCCTGTTACATGGTGAAACCCTATCCCTACTAAAAACACAAAAATTAGCTGGCCATGGTGGTGCGCACCCATAGTCACAGCTACTTGGGAGGCTGAGGCAGGAGAATCGCTTGATTGCTTGAACCCAGGAGGCAGAGGTGTGGTGAGCCAAGATCGTGTCACTGCACTCCAGCTAGCAACAAAGTGAGACTCCATCTCAAAAAAAAAAAAAGAGAGAGCGAGAATAAAGGACCCAAGATAAGACATTTTCAAGAAGAAAAAAGGCAAGGCTGAGTTGCCCTAACAGATATCCAAATTTGCCATAACATTATAGTTTTTAACAAAATATGATATTGAACCAGGGATAAAGAAATTAATCAATGGAGAAAGAATAAACAACTCAGAAACATACCCAAGCATAAATGGAAACACAGGTGGCACTGCAGATCCATGAGGAAAGATTGTGTAATAAATAGTATTGGGACCTCCGGCTATCAATGTGAAAGAAAATAAAACTGGATTCCTACCACATACCACAGTCAGTTCCCAATGTATTAAACAGTTATGTATGAAAGGCAAACTTTTGAAAGCTTTAGAAAGAAACACAGGAGAATTTTTCTTCTAATCTCACAGAGAAAAATCTAAAAATCAGGCCCCAAAGCATTAATTTTTAAAACTTGATAAAATCACCAGCATAAAATTAACAACTTCTGCCCAAACAGCACTATAAACAAAGTAAAAAGACATAAATTTAGAGGATAAGTTCCAATACACATAAATGACAAAAAATTAGTACACAGAAAATACAAAGAACTCTATTAACCACTTTCATAAAAGATAATCCAATAAAAAAGAGATAAAAGGTATTGCAGAAAGAGGGAAAACAAATGGCAAATGAGATCTATCATACAATATTTAGCCTCATTAGTAATAAGGGAGCTCACAAACTAAAAACAGAGTAACATTTGTAATGTACTGACCACTGTATATAAAATCTAAGCAAAACCTAAGAAACCTGATAATACCAAGTTTAGAAAAGGAAGAACACTGTTAGAAATTTACATGATACAGATTTGTTTTGATATTTACATGATAAAAATACAGTTGTTTCTAGCTCATAAAGTTGAACAGCTGCATACCCTACCGTCTAACAATTAGACTTCTAGTCACATATCCTAAGTAAAGTCCTGGACATGTACACTTGGAATACATCTATAACAACATTCAGGACAACATTGTACAAGAGAGCAAAAACCTACTCAAAATCCAAAAATCCACTGACAGAAGAATAGAAAATTCTAATTGTGGTATATTTGCAAAAGTAATATTATTCCTCCATGAAAAGCAACCAAAGCTAATCCATCACCATGAATGAAACTTGAAAAAACAATGTTGAGTCCTATGATCTGAATGTGTTTCCCAAAATTCATCTGTTGGAAACTTAATCTCCAATGCAACAGTATTTGGAGGTCAGGCCTAATGGGAGGTGTTTAGGTCATGACGGTTTCACTCTCAGAATGGTTCAATGACACAATAAAAAGAACTCGACCTCTCAGGCTCAAACAGTCCTCTTGCCTCAGCCTCCTGAGTAGCTGGGACCACAGGCACACACCACCACACCCAGCTAATTTATTAAATCTTTTGTAGAGCCGAGGTCTCACTATATTTCCCAGTCTGGTCCTGAACTCCTGAGTTCAAGTAATCTTCCCGCCTCGGCATCCCAAAGGCTGGGATTACAGGTGTGAACCACTGCATCCAGCCCCAAAATATTAGTTTTTATTACATCATGTAATCCTAATGCCCCAATCACGACTCCCTAGTAACTGGATAGCCCTAACTAAAATGGTTAAAAGATTTTCTTTTCTTTTGTTTTTTTTTTTTTAAATGGAGTTTCGCTCTGTCCTACAGACTTGAGTGCAGTGGCACAATCTCGGCTCACTGCAACCTCCACCTCCCGGGTTCAAGCGATTCTCCTGCCTCAGCCTCCTGAGTAACTGGGATTACAGGCACGCACCACCACATCTGGCTAATTTTTGTATTTTTAGTATTTTTAGTAGAGGCAGGAGTTCATCATGTTGGTCAGGCTGGTCTTGAACTCCTGACCTCAAGTGATCCGCCTGCCTTGGTCTCCCAAAGTGCTGGGATTACAGGCGTGAGCCACCACACCCGGCCAATTTTCATATTTTTAACCCATAGCTGAGGAGCTATCAATGTATCCTCTTCCTGCACTGCATTGGGCATCACCTTCTGCCACAAAGCTTAGGTACACTTACTTGAGTCAAAGTAGATAAACATTTCAGACTTCAAGTACCCTTCTTAGGGTCAATTCACATTTATATATAAATCTGTCTCAATTACACTGTGGTAGTCACTGGGTCAGAAACCATACCAACAATAAGCACTTGGGGAAAAAAATTTACAGTGAACAAACTTTATTGGGTTTTTTTTTACAGTTATTATCAACTCCAATCACTGACCAGACTGCAAGAACACGTAGGTAGTTCTCACGAGGGGGAAAAAAACAGCATTCCATTATTTATATTAGAAATGCAGAGTTACACGTATAAATAATTAAAGCAAAGAAACCATAAAATAGAAGGGCTTAAATTAAGCGTATCTTTTAACTCAGTGAAGCACAGCTTCAAATAATGTGACCTGGCTAAGAAAACACACATAGCGGCACATGGAGAAAACCACAAATCTAAGACAAAGTTATACCAAAGGAAAGTAATAACTACAGATCAAAAAATTCTTCATGTACAGAATTCTATAAGGAGCCTTGGGGGTATTTATGTCTCTATAGCTTTACCAACAATTAGATATTGTAATCATTACCAAACATATTCTCATATGAAAAACTAGAGGCTAAGCATATAAATATTGTCTATCAGATCTCTATAAGTTACAGAATTTTTAAAAATCACACCTAAAATGCTAAATATTCATAAATCTTTGATTAGAGACTGTTAAAAATTATCTTGCATTGGCCAGGTGTGGTGACTCATGCCTGTAATTCCAGTACTTTGGGAGGCTGAGGCAGGTGGATCACCTGTGGTCAGCAGTTTGAGACCAGCCTGGCCAACATGGCGAAACCCTATCTCTACTAAAACTACAAAAATTAGCCAGGTGTGGTGGCGGGCACCTGTAATCCCAGCTCCTCGGGAGGCTGAGGCAGGAGAATCGCTTGAACCCAGGAGGGTTTCTGAGACGAAGTCTTGCTCTGTTGCCGAGGCTGGAGCGGCACAATCTTGGCTCACTACAACCTCCACCTCCCGGGTTCAAGCGATTCTCCTGCCTCAGCCTCCCAAATAGCTGGGACTATAGGCGCACACCACCATCCATGGCTAATTTTTGTATTTTTAGTAAAGACAGGGTTTTACCATGTTGGCCAGACTAGTCTTGAACTCCTGACCTCAGGTGATCCACCCATGTCAGTCTCCCAAAGTGCTGGGATTACAGGCATGAACTACCACACCCGGCCACTTATAAGGACATTTTGGACTTCCAAATTTAACTCCAAGAAATACTAACCTCTTAAATCAAATAACGGTAGGTCTTTCAGTGGATGTGGTTTTTGTAGAATCTTGCTATGATCAGCACAGATTAATAGGAAAAAAAAAATAACCTCCAAAATAAAAAAGCCTGGTTCTAATTATGTATTATAGTCCTGACAACACAGTAAGTTCAGAATGAAGTTTAAATTCTTGTTAAATCATAAATAAAAAACAAGCCAAAGCCAAATAACTTAAATGTATGCATCCAGGAAACATTGGTTACTACGAGAAATTTCCATAAAAGAAATATGAGCCCACAGGTATCCAATTGCTAAGAAAGGCTATCAGATATTGTTCCACATTAATTTCTTATGCCAGTAAGAAATTTTGGATTGGGTTTTCAGGTTATTCCCTGCCACAAACACTATTTATAACATAATACAGCAAAACGGCATATACCTGCAATGAAAAGTAATTTTAAAATATTATTACAAATACTGTATATGGAATTGTGTTAAAACATTACAGATTTAATAAGCTTCACTGGTCAGCCCAGGAAGAGAATCACTACTTTATTAAATCTTAAGGGGAAAAAAACAATGAAAAGGTACATAAATAGGCCAAAAATGTGTCATCTTTTCATGCCCCATCCCTTGTCTCCCGATCTACTGTGAGCCTGAAAAGCTGATGTCTCAATGGAGATAAATGTGAGACCACATTCCTCTCTATCACCTTTTCAAATGAAAGACAGAGACAGACCGACAGACAGACACACACACACATTCACTCTCTCTCTCTTCCCTTTCTCCCAACCCCCAAAATATTAAAATTTCTTAAATATAAATCAACACTAAAGGCTTCTTAGCAAAACAAACCAGATGTGTTCAAGCACACCCACATAAAAGATAAAACAATTCTTTCAGGATTCCAGAGACTAGTGTCTGACTATATGAATGACATCTATAGGGCACTTTTGGGTAAGGGGTCACTCGTGATGTTATTCGTGTCGAAGGGAGGGGAAGCAGAAAGGAACATTCCTAGCTTCTCTCTGTCCCCTTATTCATCTCCACCTGAGAGACTAAATTTTGGCAGCAGACACTGCTGCCTAATAGTAGAGAAGATACTCTGTTCTGCTCTCCTGTTAGGAGGCCAAGTTACCTCTGTACCTCTCTGCTCCCCATCCCCACAGGAAATACCTGCTGTGTTAATGTTTTTGCTGAGTAAATTTAATACAAGTGAAATATTAGGAGGCCCACTGCAGTCACACAACAAACCCACATCTTTTGATCCACAATGTATCTGTATTGAGACTGGTATTTTGAGGTACATTTGTTTTCCTATCTTTTTTCTATTGATTCCAAACTTGAGTGGGTTGATAAAAGGTGTTACCTATTAGGCCTCCCCAAGCCCCAAGTTTTTATAAAATGAAAAGTACCTTATTGCTTCAGGTATGGTAGAAATATTAAGAACAACTATGTGTTTTCAAATTGTTTTATTTATTTATTTATTTATTTATTTATTTATTTTTTAAAGTCTTGCTCTATCACCCAGGCTGGAGTACAATGGTACAATCTTGGCTCACTGCAAACTCCACCTCCTGGGTTCAAGTGATTCTCATGCCTTAGCCTCCCAAGCAGCTGGGATTACAGGTGCATGCCACCACACTCAGCTAATTTTTGTATTTCTAGTAGAGACAGGGTTTCTCCATGTTGGCCAGGCTGGTCTCGAACACCTGACCTCAAGTGATCTGACCACCTCAGCATCCAAAGTGCTGGGATTACAGGAGTAAGCCACCACACCCAGCCTTCAAATTGTTTTCTTTCTTCATTCTGTGATATATCTTGTAGTACACGTAGAGAATAGGGAATGGTAGTGTTAATCCGCCTTTCCCCCTTTAAATTAATCTTCCACCCCAATCAACACTATATAAATATAAATACTATGTTCACATACACGCCCATCTATACACACACAGACACAAACACACCATCTTCCATTCTCTCTACTAATTTGTGTCCAGTCTTTTCAGTAAAAAGGAATTGAGCAAATCAGTTGCCCCAGTTAGGAAATAGCATCAACTGAGAAACAGCAGTCTAATGTTTCTTCATTGTTGAAAACATATAGTTGAAAAAGAAAAGAGGCGCACTAAGAAAAGGCTAATGTGGGGATTAGAAAAGAGGGGGAAAGGCCTACTAATACAACCATTTCTCTGCCTTCTCCCTTAGTGGCTTTTATAATAAAGGTTGGGTAAATGACTCTAGTTTATTATTACATGTTAACATTTGCTTCACATATCTGTGTATTTTCCTAAGATTTCATTTCTTTTATCACACACACAAAAAAGCTACATATGACCTAAGAGTCATATGCCTACCATACCTTATCAAGAGTCATTTGCCTACCATATCTTATCAAAGGCTAAAGCTCACTAAAAAGGGGCAAAACTTATTGATATCATGCAAATTCTCTACTAATGCTTTTTTAAATAACAGAATGTACAGTGCTTGGATCTTTAAGAATTGGCAAATCCATTTACTTATATGAGACAAAGCAATGTAAATCCCATAGTTTCTCAGACTGTGGACTTTGACACTATAGAAAATTGTGACTACCTAATCCTGAATCTTCTTACTGCCAACAATAATGTGGGCTCTAGCCTCCCAAAAAAGTAATTAATTTTGCTTAACATTTACATCAATTCGACTATTTTAACCTTTTAGACTCATTAGATAAATTCTAATCATCACTTCAATAGACTTGTATATTAAAAGGGGATTCAACACTGGGCGCAGTGGCACACACATGTTAGTATTGGCTACTCAGGTGGCTGAAGAGGGAGGATTGCTTGAGCCCTAGAGTTCAAGGCCAGACTGGACAACATAGCAAGACCCCATCTATTTTTTTAAAATTGGGGTAGCGGGGATAGAATACTTTTCGGCTGGGTGCAGTGGTTCACACCTGTAATCCCAGCACTTTGAGAGGCCAAGGCAGGCAGATATCTTAAGTCCAAGAGTTTAAGACCAGCCTAGGCAACATGGCAAAACCCCATCTCTACAAACAAAATGCAAAAATTAGGCAGGCGTGGTGGCAGGCACCTGAAGCCCCAGCTACTTGGCAGGCTGAAGCGGGAGGATCACTTGAGCCCAGGAAGTTAAGGCTGGAATAAGGCAAGGTCGTACCACTGCACTCTAGCCTGAGTGACAGAGCAAGAACCTGTCTCAAAAAAAAAAAAAAAAAAAAAAAAAAGGTGGAGGGGACTCAATAGAAAGAGTAAAATCAGTTTTAAAAATTAGAAATCAACGGAGGGGAAGTTGGACGGCTGAAAACATAAAAACTTCCTGGACTTTAATTTCCCCCAAAGAATAAAAAGCCATAAAGAAAACATTATCTAGTGACCATGGAATGCCACAACTGACTACATAATTAATTCAAAGAAGTATAACTACTGTCTCTTTGGTAACCAAACTCAGTACTCGGGTTACCCTTGAGTATTCTGGATTAAAGATCTGGCACAAAGATTACCTACATTCTTTACAAGCCTCAATCATTTTTAACTTGGAAAAAACTTTCAGCTGACTATATGCAAAAAAAGTAGGTTTTTTTGCCAGATAACTTAGGCTTTTTTAATTCCAAGAATTTTCTTTTTCAAGCTGTTTCTGGATCTTGTCTTTGTTGTTATTACAAATCCTAAAAATTAAAAAAAATAGAGAATTTTTATTCAATAAACATTACTTAACTAACTAGATATTTTCTGAGATCAGAGCTATCAAAAAGGGAAATTCAACATCACTCACTCTGTCAAAACAACAGAAATTACAAGGCTGAAAATAAGGCTACAATTTTTTAGATAATAAATAATATTTTAGAGCTTCTAGGGACCTTAGAAAATATCCATAACATTGGAGAGTGTCCAGAGAAAAAGAAAATATAAAATTAAATTAAAAAAAAAAAAAAAAAGACTATCCAGGTCAGAGGTTCTTCATCAAGAGTCAATTGCTGGGCATGGTAGCTGGGCATGGTGGCTCACGCCTATAATGCCAGTACTTTGAGAGGCCAAGGCGGGAGGATCACTTGCATCTAGGAGTTCAAGACCAGTCTGGGCAACATAGTGAGACTCCGTCTCTACAAAAAAAACCAGCCAGGCATAGTGGCATGCGTCTGTAGTCCCAGCTACTCAGAAGGCTGAAGTGGGAGGATCACGTGAGCCTAGGAAGTCAAGGCTGTAGTGAGCCTGATGGCACCACAGCACTCCAGCCTGGACAACAGTGAGATTTTTGTCTCAAAAAAAAGGTCAATGAACCTACACAAATGGGCTAGAGGTTGTCTATAAGTGTTCTCAAATTGTGTGCACAATCCAGTAATGAGGTCAGGTAAGAAAAAAATATTGTATGCACAATTTTAAGTAGATGATTTGCTTACATGCCAGGCATGGTGGCTCACACCTGTAATTCCAGCACTTCAGGAGGCTGAAGCAGGTGGATCACTTTAGCTCAGGAACTGGAGATTACCCTGTGTAACATGGCAAAACCTCATTTCCACAAAAAGTATAAAAATTAGCCAGGCATGGTGGCGTGTGTCTATAGTCCCAGTTACTCGGGAGGTTGAGGTAGGAGGCTCACTTGAGCCCAGGAGGTTGAGGTGGCAGCACGTTGTGATTGCGCCACTGTACTCCAGCTTGGGAAACACAGTTGGACCCTGTCTTAAATAAGTAAATAAATAAAAGGAAGTTCCAAACATTTTTCTTGGCCAGCTTTCATCAAATTCTCCTAGGATTCAATACACCACCCTACCACTTCCAAGACAGACTGATGACCCCACAGAATACTTGCCAAGGTCACGCTATTAAGTGTTTGAAACAGGTCTTTCTTTCATAGTTGCTTTTCTTTCTGATCACATTCATCTTGTTCATGTCCTCCATACAAGAATCAAGATGTAAGAGCTTCACAACTAATCCCTAATCTTCTCCATCCTACACATTGCCAAAATGCCTTCATTTTAAACAATTCAAATACATAAATTATTTTCTTATCCTTCCAGAATACAGCCCAAGTGTATTCATGTTAGCAAGTCACCTTATGATATGTCTTATTTCTTAAGGTAAATAAATTTCAGGCAATGCCTTACTGATAGAGATCTTTTTCTTTTTTTCTTTCCTATTTTTTTATGTGTGTGTGTGTGTGAGAGAGAGACAGGGTCTCACTTTGTCACCCAGGCTGGAGTGCAATGGCACAATCTTGACTCACTGCAACCTCCGCCTCCCAGGTACAAGTGATTCTCCTGCCTCAGCCTCCTAAGTAGCTGGAATTACAGGCATGCACCACCACACCCGGCTAATTTTTGTATTTTTAGTAGAAACAGGGTTTCGCCATGTTGACCAGGCTACCTCCAACTCCTGGCCTCAAGTGATCCACCCGCCTCAGCCTCCCAAAGGCTGGGATTACAGGTGTGAGCCAACGCGCCCGATCTTTTTCTTCTTTTGCAACAGGAGAGAACAAAATAGAATGCATTTAGGGATAAAAGAAAAAAGTAATTATAAAAAGCTTTGCTTTTGTGTTGCATACTTATTACACCATGTACGAAATGTTTTATAAAGAAAGTCTCTGTTGCTTTAGGACCAATGGTAGTATCTAAGATATTCAAAGGGAAGTTAGAAACCACCAGAAGAAAAGAGGAAGGATATAGGAAAGAACTTTCAGGACAAGCACACAAGCGGTAATAAGCAACAACATCAGCAGAACATGGGCAAAATATTTCAGTCACCAGCAGGTAAGATACCTTTTAACATAGGAGAAAGTTGGGAAACACAGCTAAGATGACTGATGACGAATGATAAATAAAACTAACCATATGTGTAAATACCTTTCCATTTACGCCTATCGTATAAATACAACAGAAACTAACAGTGTTTTTGTTTACAGTAAGAGTGAAATACCTTCATGTGTATTTAATCTTCATAATAGGTACAGGGTTTCTTTTGGGGATGACAGAAATGTTCTAAAATTGATTAGGGTGATAGTTGCACAACTCTATGAATGTGCTGAAAACTACCAATTGTACACTTTAAAGGGGCAAGTTGTATGGTATTTTAATTATGTCTCAATAATGCTGTTAAAATATTTAAATTAAAAAAATCAGGCCAGGCACGGTGGCTCACGCCTGTAATCCCAGCACTTTGGGAGGCCGACGTGAGTGGATCACGAGATCAGGAGATCAAGACCATCCTGGTTAACACGGTGAAATCCCGTCTCTAGTAAAAAAATACAAAGAAAAAAATTAGCCAGGCGTAGTGGCGGGCGCCTGTAGTCCCAGCTACTTGGGAGGCTGAGGCAGGAGAATGGCGAACCCGAGAGGCAGAGCTTGCAGCGAGCCAAGACAGCGCCACTGCACTCCAGCCTGGGCAAAAGAGCCAGACTCCGTCTCAAAAAAAAAAAATCAGGCCAGCCATGGTGGCTCACGCCTGTAATCCCAGCACTTTGGAAGGCCAAGACGGGTGGATCAAGAGGTTAGGAGTTCAAGGTCAGCCTGCCCAAGATGGTGAAACTCTGTCTCTATTAAAAATGCAAAAAATTAGCTGGGTGTGGTGGCAAGCACCTGTAGTCCTAGCTACTCGGGAGGCTGAGGCAGAGAATTGCTTGAACCTGGGAGGCAGAGGTTGCAGTGAGCCGAGATCGTGCCACTGCACTCCAGCCTGGGCAACAGAGCGAGACTCCATCTAAAAAAAATCAAATCTGACAATCTGTAAAAGGTAAAACAACAAGACCAAGTGGGGTTTATCTTGGGAATACATGGCTCATTCAACACTTGAAAGTCATCAATGGGCCCGGCGCGGTGGCTCAAGCCTGTAATCCCAGCACTTTGGGAGGCCGAGACGGGCGGATCACGAGGTCGGGAGATCGAGACCATCCTGGCTAACACGGTGAAACCCCGTCTCTACTAAAAAAAATACAAAAAACCAGCCGGGCGAGGTGGCGGGCGTCTGTAGTCCCAGCTACTCGGGAGGCTGAGGCAGGAGAATGGCGTAAACCCGGGAGGCGGAGCTTGCAGTGAGCTGAGATCCGGCCACTGCACTCCAGCCTGGGCGACAGAGCGCGACTCCATCTCAAAAAAAAAAAAAAAAGAAAAGAAAGTCATCAATGTATCAAATTATATTCACAGTCTAAATGAGAAAAACCCACACGATTACATCAATGGACACAGAAAAGTCATTTGGCAATATTAATACGATAAAAAATCCAAAGAAAACTATGAATAAAAGGGAAATTCTTTAGCTTAATTAAAGGCATCTACCAAAACAGAAAAATAAAAAATAATTTTAAAAACCCTACAGGTAACATCATGCTTAATGATGGTGAAACATTAAATGTTTCCCCTGAGAATGGAAACCAGATAATGATGTCCACTTTTGCCATTCCCTTTCAAAATCATGCTGAAAGTCCTAGCCAGTGCAATAAGACAAGAAAAATTAAGTTAAAAATCTCAAATAGTAGAAAGGAAAAAATAAAATGTTCTCTTATTTGCAGACAACATGACTGTCTACAGTCGCCTCATAGAATCTACAAAAAAGTTCCTAGTAAGTTAAGTAAGTTTAGCAGGATTACAAGATAAAAGGCAAGCACACAAAAATCAATCATATTTCTATGAATTAGTAATGAATAGTTAGAAACTGAAATTTTTAAGAAGTATAATTTATAATAGTGCCAAAAAATTAAATATTTAGTTATAAATTTAACAAAATATGATAGGATGTGTATGCTGAAAATGTCAAAACACTGATGAAGGAAATAAAAAATGACCCAAATAAATGGCTAGACATACTGTGCTCAAGAATTGAAAGATTCAACATCATAAAGATGTCAATGCTCCCCAAGTTAATTAACAAGAATTATCTGTAAATAAAAACAAGTTGATTCTAAAATCAAAATGGAAAGGCAAAGGAAATAAAATAGCCAAAACAATTTTGCAAATTTAATCAGCTGCCTTCTGCATTAAAATGCGAGCTCTTACTACTTGGTTGAGTTGCAGAACAAAAAAAAAATGTGAGTTCTATGATGTCTCCACTGCATTAGAGTGTGAGCTCCAAATTTATCATTGTAACTTCAGTGCTGTGACTTCACAGAAGGAATGAAAGTCAGCTAATTTCAGAGAAATTAATTGAACAGGATACATGTAACCTTCACAATGCCCTGCACTCACTGAATATTTTCTTTTTTAAACTGACATAGAACAAAACTGACCATTTTTCTTGTGGTGTATAGTTCTACAAGTTTTATCACATGTATAGATTTGTGTAACTACTATCACAATCGAAGTATAGAACACTCCCAATTCAGGTATAGAACACTTCCATCACCCCCCCCAAAAAAAAAAAACTCCCTCATTTTGCACCCACTGAAGTACAGAGAAAACAAACAAAAAACTCCTTCATGCTATCTCTTTATAGTCACACCCCCTCCTACCCTGGAAATGAACTTGAAGATGGACTTGCAAACCAGAGTTAGTGCCAGAGGAGTAAGTTTTGTTTGCCCCAGGCAGTGATTCCCTATAATTTTATGTTGCCTTGGCATCAGTTTTTAAATATCAGTTTAACTTTCTCATACTAGAAGCAGGGCTCAGTCATCCTTGACAGTTTCCAGTTCTACACCTCTTCCCAGTTCCTCAAGGTGGACCTCCTATTGATCACCTCCCTATGGGACAGCTGAATACAACCTACTTAACTGGCCCCACTGACTGCCAAACCCTGCATGGATTGTGCAGACATGCCACAGTGACCTTCTAAAAGTCTTACCAGTTTACTTTAAACCCATTAATCAGAATTCTCCCTACAGGAAATCTGCTTAGATACGCCCTGGATGCCAATAAAAGCTTTGGCCCATGGGCCCCCTCTACCCTTCCCAGCACTGACCCATCTCCACGTGGCCTTCAGGCATGCCATGTACTCCCAGGGCCTGTAATGAAATCCTCATTCCATTTTGTGTCTCTTTCTGTTGCTGAAGTGCTATTCTTTATTTTCAAAGAATTTAAAACACTCCATCTCATGCTCCCTGAGCTAGTATCACAGCACAGTGTTTCAATTTATGTTTGCATCACTGGTTTCAACAGAAAGGCCTTATTCTAGCTCCTTCTTTTGTTGGAATATAGTTGGTGCTCAAATACGCTTACTGAATGAATGAAGGGAGAATTCAGACAAACACAGATTGGAGAGAGGAAGAAAATGACAGATAAGCCATTACAACTAGAAAACACTACTAAGTATAAGCAGAAAAGAACAGACTATTTCATTTCCTTGTCCCCAAATCCTCAATAACTCCCTACTATTTATGGAAGAGTTTTAATTATTTACCCTCGCATTAAAAGCTCTCCACAATGGGGACGCAAATTATCTTTACAATATTATTTCCTACTACTCTCTTTCTACAACTAGAAAAAATATACAGTGTCCTTCGGCATCTGTGGGGGACTGATTCCAGGACTTCCCTCAGATACCAAAATTCTCGGATGTTCAAGTCCCTTATATAAACTGGTGCACTATTTACATATAACCGATACACATCTTCTTGTATACTTTAAATAATCTTAGATTAATTATAATACCTAAAACAATGTAAATGCTATGTAAATAGTTGTTATACTGTATATTTATAGGGAATAACAAGAAAGAAAGTCTGTACATGTTCAATACAGACTATATTTTCTGGACATTTACGATCCTAGGTTGGTCGAATCCATGGATATGGAACCCACAGACAGAAAGGGTCATCTGACTATACGTGGTTCTGGCATGCCTAAAACCTACTCCCACTCTGCCATTCCTTCTCTGAAACAGTAGCCCAAAGTGGTTATTTTTGTAGTTTATGATCCGACCCCTTAGTCAGAGCTGATTAAACTGTACCACTGATAAAACGGAGAAAAATTCATACACAGGCAAAGACAAGCAGACCCCCCAAGTTTTTTAATAGAAGCCTTAGAGACTGAGACAGTTAAAAAATGGTGAATGAGCCGGGTGTGGTGGCTCACGCCTGTAATCCCAGCACTTTGGGAGGCCGAGGCACTCAGATCACAAGGTCAGAAGATCGAGACCACCCTGGCGAACATGGTGAAACCCCGTCTCTACTAAAAATACAAAAAAATTAGCTGGGCGTGGTGGTGGGCGCCTGTAGTCCCAGCTTCTCGGGAGGCTGAGGCAGGAGAATGGCGTGAACCCGAGAGGCGACGGAGCTTGCAGTGAGCGGAGATCGCGCCACCGCACTCCAGCCTGGGAGACAGAGCGAGATTCCATCTCAAAAAAAAAAAAAGGTGAATGAGGCCAGGCACGGTGGCTCACAACTGTAATCCCAGCACTTTGGGAGGCTGTGGCGGGTGGATCACCTGAGGTCAGGCGTTCGAGACCAGCCTGGCCAACATGGCCAAACTCCATCTCTACTAAAAGTAAAAAAATTAGCCAGGCATGGTAGCAGGTGCCTATAATCCCAGCTACTCAGGAGGCTGAGGCAGGAGAATCACTTGAACCCGAGAGGTGGAGGTTGCAGTGGGCCAAGATCGTGCCACTGCATTCCAGCCTGGGCAACAAGAGTGAGACTCCATCTCAAAAAAAAAAAAAAAAAAAAGGATGATGAATGCTTGAACTGATAATTCGTGTAGAGCTGGTACAGCTTCAGAGCCTGTGTAGGTAGAAACCACGCATTGAACAATTAGGAGACAGAAAAAGAGTCGAAAAACCAAGCATCTCTTGGAAGGCAGAAAAACCACTGTTCGGCCGGGCGCAGTGGCTCAAGCCTGTAATCCCAGCACTTTGGGAGGCTGAGACGGGTGGATCACGAGGTCAGGAGATCGAGACCATCCTGGCTAACACGGTGAAACCCCGTCTCTACTAAAAAAAATACAAAAAAACTAGCCGGGCGAGGTGGCCGGCACCTGTAGTCCCAGGTACTCGGGAGGCTGAGGCAGGAGAATGGCGTGAACCCGGGAGGCGGAGCTTGCAGTGAGCTGAGATCCGGCCACTGCACTCCAGCCTGGGCGACAGAGCGAGACTCCATCTCAAAAAATAAAATAAAATAAAATAAAAATAAAAATAAAAAAAAGAAAAAAAAAAAAGAAAAACCACTGTTCCTGGCACTCTGTAATCTAGATATAGTTTATTTTCTTATTTTACTTTTCTTTTTTTTTCTTTTCTTTATCTTTCCCTCTCTCCTTCTCTTTCTTTCTTTCGAGACAGGGCCTCATTCTGTCACCCAGGCTAGAGCGCACTGGCATGATCATGGCTCACTGCAGCATCAAACTCCTGAGCTCAAACGATCCTCCTGCCTCAGCCTCCTGTGTAGCTAGGGCTACAGGCTTGAGCCACAGTGCCCAGCCTAGTTTATTTTTTATCTTCAAAATGCCCACAAGATGCCTATTATATGCTAACAATAAATTCTACTTTATTTAAGGTAGCTTAGCCAGGTGTGGTGGCTCACACCTGTAATCCCAACAACTTGGGAGGCTTGAGACAGGAGGATTGCTTGAGGCCAGGAGTTCAAAACCTGCCTGGGCAACATACTGAAACATCCATCTCTAAAAAAAAAAAAAAAACAGCAAAGAAATTAGCCAAGCACCGTACGTATAGTCCCTACTACTCAAAAGGCTGAGGCAAGAAGACTGCTTGAGCCCAGGAGTTTGATGCTGTAGTGAGCTATGGTCACGCCACTGCACTCCAGTCTGGCTACAGAGCAAGACTTCATCTCTTAAAAAGTAATAAACAAACAAACCAACATTGTTTCTTGTTGGGAGTCCAGAAAAAAAGAAAAAATAAATAAGTTAGCTTAAGTAGACTTCTGTTCCTTAAAACTACATGAACCCAGCTGGGCGCGGTGGCTCACGCCTGTACTCCCAGCACTTTAGGAGGCCGAGGCGGGCGGATCATGAGGTCAGAAGATCGACACCATCTTGGCCAACGTGATGAAATCCTGTCTCTACTAAAAATACAAAAATTGGTTGGGTGTGATGGCACGCACCTGTAGTCCCAGCTACTCGGGAGGCTGAAGCATGAGAATCACTTGAACCCGAGAGGCAGAGGTCACAGTTATCTGAGATCGGGACACTGCACTCCAGCCTGGCGACAGAGCAAGACTCTGACTCCAAAAAAAGAAAAAAAAAAAAAAAAACCAAAAACTACATGAAGCCTAAGATATCATCTAAACTCTGTACTCTTCAATATATTCTACACTTTCCCGCCTATGCTACAGATAGCTAAATATACATCTTATTTCCCCTATTAAGGTAAAAACTAAACTGGTTACACAAACTTAGAACTGTATACACATAAAATTTAAAACGTTTCTACTTTTGTGCATCAAATGGTACTATCAAGAAGGTTTAATGACACCCATAGGAGAAAATAATTGCAAATCACTTATCTGATAAGGGTCTAGAATCCAAAACAGTCTAAGAACTCATATAACTCAACACCAAAAACACACACAGCCCAATTAATATTAGGCAAAGGATTTGAATAAACATTTTTGCAAAGATGATATACAAATGGGCAACAAGAACATGAATAGATGCTCAGCATCATTCATTATCAGAAAATGCAAACCAAAATCACAAAGAAATACTATTCCAAACCCATTAGGATGGCTATATATATTTTTTTCTGAAAGAAAATAACAAGAACATAGAGAAACTGGAACCCTCATTCATTGCTAGTGGGAATGGAAAATGCTGCAGCTTTTAGAAAACAGTTTGGCAGTTCCTCAATGACTTAAACACAGAATTATCCTATAACCCAACAATTTCACTAAGGGGCATAGCATCCAAAAGAATTAAAAACCAGTGCTCAGGGAATATGCCCAAAGGAACTGATATCAGTATGTTTAAGATATCTCTATACTCCCATGTTTAAACACAGCATTATTCACAATAGTCAAGATATGGAAACAACCTAAGTGTCCATCAATGGACGAATGCATTTTAAAATGTATATGTACATGATGGAATATATTCAGCATTTTTAAATTAGGAAATTCTGTCATTTGTGACAACATGGATGAACAGAGAGAACATTATGTTAAGTGAAATTAGCCACGCAGAGAGACAAATCCCACATGATCTCACTTCTATCTGGAATCTAAAGAAGTCAGACTAATAGCAGTAGAGAGTAGAATAGTAGTTACCAGAGGCCGGGGGGTGGTCATGGGGGAAGGAGATGGAGGTGGGTGGAGGAGAGTGAAAGGGAAAAGGGGAAATATTGGTCAGTGGGTACAAAATGGGTTTCAGTTAGACAGGAGGAATAAGTTTTGGTGTTCTACTGCATAGCACAGTGACTACAGTTAATAGTAATATA
Organism: Macaca mulatta; assembly: GCF_049350105.2. Taxonomy (NCBI): domain Eukaryota; kingdom Metazoa; phylum Chordata; class Mammalia; order Primates; family Cercopithecidae; genus Macaca; species Macaca mulatta. Next base: position 106,366,439 of record NC_133414.1, on the reverse strand, counting down.
CATTTCAAAACAGTTAAAAGAGGATTTTTTTAATGTTTTCAGCATAAATCAATGATAAATGTTTGAGGTGATGATATGCTAATTAGACTGATTTGATTATTCCACAATGCAAACATATATCAAAACTTCACATTGTGCCCCATAAATATACATTTGTCAATTAAAAATAAAACTTGAAAGAAAAAAGTGCTCAAACAAAAATTTGTACACAAATGATACTAGCAGCACTATCCATAACAACTAAAAGACGGAAACCACCCAAATGTCCACCAGCGGATAAATGGATAAACAAAATGATATATCCAAGCAATGGACTATTATGCAATCATAAAAAGTAATGCTGTACTGATGCATGCTACAATATAAATGAATCTTAAAAACATGCAAAGTGAAAGAAGCCAGACATAAACAGTCAAAAACTATATGACTCCCTTTATATGAAATATCCAGACTAAGCAAATGCACAGAGACCAAAAACAGATTGTTGGCTTGGGGACAAGGCAGGATGGAAGTGACTGCTTAGTGAGTACAGAGCTTCTTTTTGGGGTAATGAAATGTTCTAGAACTAGATAGTGGTGCTAGTTGTACAACACTGTGAATGTATTGAATGTCACTAAATGTAAATTTTATGTTATATGCATGTCTTAGCTCAGGTTGCTATAACAAAATATCATCGACTTGGTGACTTGAACAACAGACATTTGTATCTCACAGTTCTGGAGACAGAAAAGTCTAAGATCAAGGTCCCAGCAAATTTGGTGTCTGGTGAGGAGTCTCTTCTGGTTTTCAGACAGCTACCTTTCTGCTGTGTGCTCACATAGCAGCAGGGCAGAAAAAGGGAAGCAAGCTCCCCAGGGCCTCTTCTTATAAGGGTGTTAATCCCATCATTAGAGTCCCACCCTCCTGAACTCATCTAAACCTAATTACCTCAAAGATCCCACCTCCAAATATCATTACTGGGGATTAGGGCTTCAACACATAAATTTTGGAGGGACACAAACATTCAGTCCACAGCAATATATTCCACTGCGATAAAAAAATTTAGCAGATTTATAAAACTGAACTTCCAGTTTCAGTTTTTAAAATATGGTTGCCAGCATTCATCAACAGACTAACTGCTTACTTCTTTCGGTAGGAGTAAGTATCCCAAACCAAAAGCCATATGTAAACCACACATTGCGGTAAAATAAAAACTTAGAGGAGATTCACTTTTTTCTTTGTGGCTCTGTTTGGTATTGAATATATTAAATAGAAAACTAAATTACACTGGTTAAGGCTTTTTAAACAAAATATAAAATGACTGTTCCTATCAAATGCTGTTTATTCTGTATGAGCTGCTTTTAAGTTTGTTTTTTCTTTCCCCAAGACCGAGTCTTGCTCTGTCGCCCAAGCTAGAGTGTAGTGGCGCAATATCGGCTCACTGCAACTTCTGCCTTCCGGATTCAAGGAATTCTCCTGCCTCAGCCTCCCAAGAAGCTGGGATTACAGGCACCACCACGTCCAGCTAATTTTTTCTATTTTTAGTAGAGATGGGCTTTCACCAGGTTGGCCAGGCTGGTCTCAAACGCCTTACCTCATGATCCACCCACCTTGGCCTCACAAAGTGATAAGATTACAGGCATAAGCCATCACGTCCGGCCTTTTAAGTTTGAATCTAAAATGCAGGTTAATGTTAAAAACTTCACTGATGATAAACAAATGTTATTTAGTATGAAATTATACGAAATAACCTATATACTTAATATACTGTAATATACATTAAATAACCTGTACATTTAACACATTTAATAGTAAATGTATAAATACTTAATAAAAGATGTATGTGTTTGCTATCAAAAAAATGGCTGGGAGGCCAGCTGTGGTGGCTCACGTCTGTAATCCCAGAACTTCGGGAGGCCGAGGTGGGCAGATCAGGAGGTCAGGAGATAGAGACCATTCTGGCCAACATGGTGAAACCCCATATCTACTAAAAATACAAAAATTAGCCGGCCGTGGGGGCTTGCGCCTCTAGTCCAGGCTACTCGGGAGGCTGAGGCAGGAGAATCACTTGAACTTAGGAGGCAGATGTTGCAGTGAGCCGAGATTGCTCCAGCCGAGATCGCGCCACTGCACTCCCGCCTGGGTGACAGAGCAAGACTCTGTCTCCAAAAAAAAAAAAGAAAAGAAAAAAAAAAGGCGGGGGAGGGCTGGGCACGGTGGCTCAGCCTCTAATCCCAGCACTTTGGGAGGCTGAGGCAGGTGGATCACTTGAGGTCAGGCGTTCGAGACCAGCCTGACCAACAGGGCGAAACCTCATCTCTACTAAAAATACAAAAAATTAGCCTGGCACAGTGGCACGTGCCTGTAATCCCAGCTACTTGGGAGACTGAGGCAGGAGAATCACTTGAACCCAGGAGGCAGAGGTTGCAGTAAGCCAAGACTGCACCAGTGCACTCCAGTCTGGATGAGAGTACAACTCTGTCTCAAAAATAATAATAATAATAATAATAATAATAAAAGACCAAAATATAAAAAGATTGAGTGCAAAAAACAGACATATCTAGTTCTACAGAAATTGAGAATAATCTGTTAGGCTGATAAGAAAACCTAAAGAAGATATTTTCTTCAAAACTAGCAACAGCATTAAGGCAATATTTATAAAACAAAATTCAGCACTTCCTTTATATTACATTTCAGTTACAGATGCTGTAGTCTAGACTTTCTTAAAAGTTATGCAGCTGCCACAAGTATTTTACCAAAATCTATACGTTTAGGTAGTTAATCCCTTTTTTTTTTTTTGAGACAGAGTCTCGGAGTCTCGCTCTGTCACCCAGACTGGAGTGCAGTGGCCCGATCTCGGCTCACTACAAGCTCCACCTTCCGGGTTCTCCTGCCTCAGCCTCCCCAGTAGCTAGGACTACAGGCACCGGCCACCATGCCCGGCTAATTTTTTGTATTTTTAGTAGAGACGGGGTTTCCCTGTGTTAGCCAGGATGGTCTCAATCTCCTGACCTCATGATCCGCCCGCCTCGGCCTCCCAAAGTGCTGGGATCACAGGCGTGAGCCACCGTGCCAGGCCTGGTAGTTACTCCTTTAAACATGGACTGTGTTTTGCCAGCACACGGGTAACTAAAGATTGTTGGGCTTTGTTAAAATTATTAGAGCTAGATTTACTTGGAGATAACCAAATTTAAGGGTGGCAGACCCCAAGTTTCTGGTTTAATTATCCTTCAATTTAATCTGTATCTCTACGCAGAGGTTAAAAAAAAAAAAAAATGAACAAGAACATGGTCCCTGTCTCTGGAGACTTTGCAATTTAGTAGAAGAGACACACATGGGCCAGGCACGGTGGCTCACGTCTGTAATCCCAGCACTTTGGGAGGCCGAGGCGGGCGGATCACAAGGTCAGGAGATCGAGACCATCCTGGCTAACACAGTGAAACCCCATCTCTACTAAACATTCAAAAAAAATAACTAGCTGGGCGTGGTGGCGGGTGGCCTGTACTCCCAGCTACTCAGGAGGCTGAGGTAGGAGAATGGTGTGAACCCGGGAGGCGGAGCTTGCAGTGAGCCAATCGCCCCACTGCATTCCAGCCTGGGCAACAGGGCAAGACTCCGTCTCAAAAAAAAAAAAAAAAAAAAAAAAAAATTAGACACATACATAGAGGTAATTATGGAAGTCTCAATATTTTGTCTTTATCTCATTCAATCCTCAAAAATGGCTGATGAGTACACTGTCCCAGTCCACTTTTATAAAGCAAGGTACAGAACTTTTACACTAGATGTAAAACCTTGATTTTGCAACAATTTTACACCTCCAGGGTTTTTCCTGAAGTTGTTTCCTTTCTGATCCACAACAGCAAAACATGTAGCCAAATAGCTATTCTGACTCTTTTCCCATCCTCATTAAATTCCTTACAAAATATGGTAAGCATAATTTTTCACATGACTATTTTCATATCATCTCAATTCCTTCAAAAACAAAAATCCAGTTCAAAGTTTATTTTCCTTAAAGCTTCACAAAAAGACTACTGGTATGTCTCACTCAACTTATTAATGACCCCTTCTTGCAGAGACTGAAAGATTTATTTAAAGTTATTTACTTTTTTTCTCTAATCCAATATTACTGGTAAAAAAAAAAAAACAAAAATGTTATTTACATCAACTATCTGGATATCACATTTTGAAAAGGAGACTGACAAGCACCCATAAACTACCATAACTATCTCCATGCTCCAGTTTCTCAAGTCGTAAATCATCTGCCACACTGCTATGCAAGTCACCGTTCCGAAATGTAGTTCTAAGTATGTCGCCATTGTTTAAAAAACTCACAAATGTTCCCTGTACTGCCACCTCTCACTGAATCAGTTCAAATTACTTAGTTCTGTCAGACAAATTTAGCTCCTCCATAATTTAGACCCAACCTTTTTGCCTCAGTTTTTGACACATACCTCATACACCCTAGGGGCAATCATACTGATGAGAATCTGCAGTCCCAAAAAGTGCTAAGCTATTTTATATATAATTCTATATGTTATTTTTACCTGTCCTGTCATCAGAGTCATTCTAACCCAAGCCCTCTTCATTAGTAAAATAATAAGCTTTCATGTTTCATCTACTGTAAAGTTCCTAACTTCCTATCTCAAAGTTAATCACTCCTTCCTCAGTGGTACTGATGCATCTCATATCCTCTTTTATAACACTAATCAGGTAATATTGTAAGCATTGATATTATAGGACTCCCTTATGTGAAACTTTTTAAATAAAATGTTCTATTTACCTAATTTCCTATGTGCCTAGTGCCTAGTATACATAGAGGACTCACAATAATTTGCTGAATGAATAAATAGTAAGAAAATTCCAGACTAATTCGTAAGAACTAAAAAGGGTTCTGCAGCAATCTTAAATGTCTGAAGGGTAATCATGTAAATGAATTGAATTGTTTTTTGTGGCACTAAGGGGAACTGGGACTATGAACATTACGATGAACCACACTGTACTTCAACATAGAACCTTCTAACAACACAACTAATACCCTCAATAGGCTCTGTTGAGAAAACTGAGCTCCAAATTAGTAAAAGAATTCAAGCATGACTAAATAACATGTATCAGATGTCTAAACCTTCTGAGAATAAAAAGGCATACACTTAGCTGTATGGTAGCTGCTGGTGCTTTGCTTTGACATTTTGCTCATGTCTAACCTAGAAGTACATCCTGAACTGACGATATGCATGATAGAACCTTTCTTCCAGTTGCACAGGTGAAACCTGGATCCTGACCAAGGTAATTGTATTTTTTTCCCTACACAGTGTTATGTTTCTATTAAATGGACAACTAAATCAAAAGATTACGTTTCAGTGGTGTTGTAGAAGAGCAATACAATCTTATCTACTCATTAAAATAAGTGGCTAGTTATTATTTTACTCAAGAAAATTTTATAGTGGTTATTTCCTAAAATTTTCCCTTCGTGCAGTAGAGTTCTCAGCTGTGTTATTTGTACACCCACCCAGTTTTGAAAGTTAATCCTTATCCTAGCATTCTTGACAGTATTACTGTGCTTCTGAGAGTATATCACAAAGATGGGCATTATCCTCCAGTTATTTGTTCAATTAGTGTGCTAGTTACCTTATATAATAATTACCTATCAAAAGTTTTATTGTTTGTTTGTTTTTTTTTTTTTTTTTCTGAGACAGAGTCTTACTCTGTCGCCCAGGCTGATGTGCAGTGGCACGATCTCGGCTCCTGCAAGCTCGGCCTCCTGGGTTCACACTATTCTCCCGTCTCAGCCTTTCCAGTAGCTGGGACTACAGGCACTCGCCATTACGCTCGCCTAATTTTTTTGTATTTTTACTAGAGACAGAGTTTCACCGTGTTAGCCAGGATGTTCTTGATCTCCTGACCTCGTGATCCTTCCACCTAAGCCTCCCAAAGTGCTGGGATTACAGGCGTAAGCCACGGCGCCTGGCTAGTTTTATTAGTCTTTAGATCAAAGACTAATAAAATTTAGATCAAAAATTTTGGTAACCAAAACACAATTCTGAATCACGAGTTATTTGTTTCCTAAATAACATTCAAGGGTTACCGATCTCTGTAACTCTGGGCAGTACCAATAACGTCAAAAAGTCAGTGAGGGGTTGGGGGAGTTAAGGCTTATGTAAGTACAAAAAAGCAACTTAAATGTTATCACTCTTCAAAAATACAAAAACTTATTCAGTTGGGATGTTTTCCTTATTTAAAACTTCAATAACTTACTTTAGAACTTAACCTTCTGTGTACTATATCTTCCTGGTAATGAACCATGAATTTTTTCCACATGGGTAAGAGGGACTTTAATTCCATTTGCTAGATTTACCCTGGTACTTGTAGGAAAAATTTTCCTTTCCTTTTAGCACTGGAACTCAAATAAGAATACAGTGTGTGCAACTGTATATTGCATTTATTTTACCTTTTGATAAATGTACATTTTAGTACCCGAAACTATCATATTAACAACCTAAACTTTTAGAGCCTAAATTAAACTTTATATACACGACCTATTATTAAAAAATAGTTCAGTTTGCCTGTAATCCCAGCACTTTGGGAGGCCGCGGGGGATAGATCACTTCAGGTCAGGAGTTCGAGACCAACCTGGCCAACATGGTGAAACCCCATCTGTACTAAAAATACAAAAAATTAGCCGGGCCTGAGGCGCGCAGCTGTAATCCCAGCGACTCCGGAGGCTGAGACCGGAGAATCGCTGGAACCCGGGAGGCAGAGGTGGCAGAAAGCCAAGATCGCACCACTGTACTCTAGCCTGAGAGACAGAGGGAGGCTCCGTCTCAAAAAGAAAAAAGAAAAAGAAAAAAAAAGTTCAGTTTCACAGTATGGCCTATTAAGCCACTGGGAGGTACGGACGGACAATAGGGAAGTTAAGGAGGGACATACAAGATACTTTAAAGAAACAAGTGGCTAGAAACATCCACAAAGGCACTGAGGTAGGCCAAGTAGAAAAATTAGAAAAATATGGAAATAATCTGTGGTTATACTCTGAAACCAACAGGCCTAAGTACTAACTACATGGCTAACTTCTCCCTAATATTTATCTCTCCAGCAATTTCTCTCTCTACGAATATCTTCAAACTCATTCTCTAATAGTTTCTCGTGTCTCTCACCATACTTCCAAACCCTCAAATTTTCTTTATCATCTTCTCACCACCTTAACAAGAATAACGTGGAAACAATGTATTATCTTTAGCTTTATTTTATATTCCTGTCCTGCTTTTCAAAAGCAGATAATGTGAACATTTTATGTTTTTCTAACAAAAAAAAAAAGTAAACTATTATAGTATTTGAATGACTTTTTCCTGGGACAACAACAAAAAATGTATTTGCCCTACTTGACTAAAAGATGGCTATGAACAATCTAGATGAAAACCAGATTTGGAAATTCTAAATAATGCCTAATGTATGATGGGTAGTTGTACATTACAGTACTTGGGAAAATATGAGAAAACAGCACATAATTTGATTTCAAAATTATTATGTTCAGTTCCAAATTTAAAATGTTTTAATCTATGTGGGGTTAGAGACAAGCAGATGAAAATATTTTTTAACAAAAAAAGTATCTAACATAAAATTCAAATTAAAAAACATACCTGAAAAGCCACATTCAAAGATGAGTTAAACACCTTATCAAGTTCACTCTCAAACTAGCTCTAAGTAAGGAGCATGACTTGTAGCTTGATTTCCTAAGGTAATCTTCTCTTAATTGCAGGAAAGAGCACGCTGAAAACCCAGTCAGTCACATGGGTTTCCCTCTCTTTCTTATTTCGGCCACAGAAATAAGAAGCATAAGAAAGGCTGAGGCAGCAAATGCTGGAGGGGAGAAAACTATGTGCAGTGTGCAGGATTTCTTCTTAAAGGCACAGAAAATAATTACAACTAGCAGCAGAAGGAAGGAAAATTAACACTTTTTTCACAGGCTATGAGAGAGGTAAAGGTATGCCAACAAACTGAGTAGACCTGAGGAAAATCTTACAAGTTAAAGCTTTTCACAAACAGGCAAGCATGGCTATCTAAACAGCATAAAATGAAAATAAAAGATTTTTCCCATTAATAAAAAGGAAGCCAAGATTGAATTTGGCCGAAATAATTAATCAACAAAGTAAAGGCTAGGAAAGTACTTCCAGATTTGTATTTTGAATCTGTTCTCTATTATACACCTCTGTTTATACTCATCGATCACATAGTACCTGAATATGACCCAATTTTAAATCAGTAAAGCAATGTGAGCTATAACGGTGTATTGTACTTTCAGTCACTACCTGAGGAGACCTGCCTATTAACCAGCCCAGTATTTCCGTGGTTACAGTCAGGGAATCACCCGCATCAGAATCACATGCGGGCCCTTTTAAAAAGTTGGATTCCTGGTGGACCCCACCCAAGATCTACTTGGGTCTCAAGGAATCTGCATTCTTAACAACCCTCCCCCTTGCAAGTAATTTTAAACACTAAATTTAAGAATCACTGTAGTAGGGTCCAAGCAACTATGAGCCATAACTACCTGAAGATAACTCACAGTGTAGCTAACAGAGTTCCTAGGGAGAAAAGAGCAGCCTCAAAAAGGACACACTTTGCCTTTCTGCATACATTTAGAGATGGATAACAGATGTATCATCTCAAAATCTCCAAATGTTTCCACTCTTTCCCAAAACCTTCCTACCACAACATACTAAGTATGAAATGCATGAGTAAGCCAAGTTAAACATTTCATGAACTTAAACTAAAAAATTGGCTTTGCCTGTCTATAAAAGTTCCTTAAGACAATAAAAGATACAAATATTTTAATCCTTCTCAGCATTCCTTCCTTTCGGTTCCTTCTCAGATTTGCTTTTTAGTCAAAGCTTCAAGACTTTGGGAAATGTTATATCACTACACCAGAATCTACTTTAACATCCATCCAATCCCATGTACAAATTATGTTTAAAAATCTTCTACTGCACAAATTGTGTAACATTTCCCAGACAGTACACGAAAATTCATCCAGTATCTTTCTTTCTTCAAATCAGTGGATTTCAGCGGTGAAGTTGAGGAAGGGGTTATAGTAGTCTTGCTATAGTCTGAATAATAACATTTGAATCTTCACTATATGCCACATAGCAAAAACAAAGAATGTAGAATATTATTTAACTCTCATGGCAATCCCATGAATTAGGCATTATTATAATCCCCATTTTATGGATGAGTTGCTTAAGGTCCAGAGAAGTCCAGAATTAAAGAACTAGTAAGCTAATTCAAACCCAAGCAGCCTAACTCTAGAACCAGCATTTTTAAACACCATACCATCCTGTAATTTGAAGATGCCACCTAGGATTAAGCAATTCACTAAAACCTAGTTGACAATCTGAATCAACTGCAAGCAATTTTATCTTTCTTTGGAGACAGTTTCATTCTGCCATCCAGGCAGGAATGCAGTGGTGCAACCATAGCTCACTGCAACCGCAACCTCCCCAGCTCAAGTGATCCTCCCACTTCAGCCTCCTGAGTAACTGTGGCTACAGGTGCACACCACCATGCCCAGCTAGTTTTTTTATTTTTTGTAGAGACAGCATCTCGCTATGTTGCCTAGGCAGCCTTGAACTCCTGGGCTCAAGCAGTCCCCTCACCTTGGGCTCCCAATGTAGGCATGAGCCACTGGGCCCAAGCAGGCAACTTTCTAAAAATGCAAATTCACCAGCCAAATAGTAGGTCTCCTGAATCTGACTAGGTGGAGGCTGTGAATTAGAGAATCTAACTTTTGTAAATGTGTTTTTAGGTGATTTTTAAAATTTTTTAAATAAAATGAGATGGGGTCTTGCTATACTGCCAAGGCTGGAACTCCTGGCCTCAAGCGAATCTCCAGTCTCAGCTTCCCAAAGTGCTGGGATTACAGGCATGAGCCACTATATCTGGGCGATTTCAGGTGATTTTGAAATATACCAAAAGCTAGAAACAACTGCACTAGCTCACCAAAGTGCCACAATGGCAACCTTCATGAACTCATAGTCTGGAAGTTAAAGGCTTAAATTCCAGTTAATTGATTAACTAAAATGTACTTAATACCCCATTCTCTCTCCCTCTCTCTCTCTCTCTCTCTCTCTCTCTCTCTCTACTCCTCCCCATCTCAAATAAATAATAAGAAAAAAATAGATCTAGAATTTGCTACAGAAAAGAAAAAAGAGCTGCTGCTTTGTGCCACCTTCACATGAAAAAACTGAAAGATCACTGATATTTCTATCATGATTACTCTAAGGCAGAGTTGGACCTTTGCTAAAAGACACATTAAAGGTGGAATTTAGAGTTGAAAGGAATAGTTCTATCTCTAGCATGCCTCTCATTTTACAGAGGGAAAAAAAATCCTGTTTTTTTCAGCTTTCTCTTTAACTCAGTTGACATTTGTAATATTCAATCAGTAAATATTTGTGGTCTACTACTGTGGGTGCAACAGAATTGTGTATTATAATACCACAATATTAGAACTGAAGGGACTGTGAATATCCCAATTTCACAGATGAGGAAACCGAAGTCCAGAAATTTAGTGAATTGCCCAAGGTTAACAGAATTATTTAATGGCAGAAGTTGTTACCTAGGACAAAAACCAAGTTACTTATCTCTCAAGCATTGTATTTTCACTACACCAAAAGCTAAGTTTTTGTTCTTAAATTTATAATTCATAGAAATCAGTGTATTAGCTTCAAGCCCTAGGAATAGATCTATAGTCTAGTTGTAATTCTTACATTTAATTAGCTATCTGACTTTGAACAAATAACCATAAAACAGAAATAAACCCTACCCTTCCTAGGTCACAGCAATATGTAAAGAACAACCACCAAAAAAAACTGTGGCTGGGCACGATGGCTCACACCTGTGATCCCAGCACTTTGGGAGGCAGAGGTGAGCAGATCACCTGAGCTCAGGAGTTCGACACCAGCCTGGGCAACATGGTGAGACCTCATCTCTATGAAAAAAAAGAAAAGGAAAAAAAACTTGTGAAGAAAATACATATGAAAATAATTTTAGAAAACTGTGAAATTATGTAGAACTAAGATACACTTTCATATTTTTTCCTAGAGGCAAACAGGTACTGGTTTTTAAATCTTGTAAATGCTGCCCCTAAATAGTGTGCAGTGAATATCATTGTTCTAGGTTACAAAATGAGTTACCATGCATAATTCATTTCCAATATTAAATTAATACCACCTTGTTAGATAATATCTAGCAAATAAAAGATTATTTGTCAACAGCATCACTGGCTTTCCATGGAGTATTAAGGCATGAATAAGGTGATCATAGAACTTCCTTCCACTTAAAAGATCTAAAAACTTCAAAGTGAAAACTTCCATTTAAAAGTAACAGAACCACTCCCCAAATAAAAACCTTTTAGTCAAAATCTCCTATAAAGTGTGAAGTTTAATTAAGAGCATTGTACAAATGTTAGTTCCTTAGTTGTGACAAATGTACCATAAATATAAGGTGATGTTAACCAAAGGGGAACTGGGGGAGGGGTGTGGAAACTCTTGGTATTACCTTTGCAACTTTTCTACAAATCTAAAACTATTAGAAAATAAAATATTTTAAAAATTGAAAATAAATCTCTATGGCCATTTTGGATAGTTTAGAGATTTCTATTAAACAAGTAACTCCAAGTTAGTATTATAATAATAGTCTGCTTTGCTTACAACTGTGTAGTAAAAAATGTTAATTTGGCCAGATGCAGTAGCTCATGCCTGTAATCCCAGCACTTTAAGAGGCCAAAGCAGGCAGATCACTTGAGCCCAGGAGTTTGAGACCAGTCTGAGAAACATGGCAAAACCCTGTCTCTACAAAAAATACAAAACAAAATTAGCAGGTCGTAGTGGTGCATGCCTGTAGTCTGAGCTACTTGGGAGGCTGAGCTGAAAGGATCAATTGAGTCCAGGAGTCTGAAGCTGCAGTGAGCCATGCCACCGCAGTCCAGGCCTGGACAAGAGTGAGATCCTGTCTCCAAAAAAAAAGTTACTTTAATTTAGCGCTTCAAAGTAATATGTTTGAGTGCTTAAATTATCTTACTTCCACAAAAATCAGAGTTTCTGAATATGTTCTACCTAATTTGTATTCAGGTTATCACATTTCTAATCTGCCAACTGAATGAAAACCACAAATTCCTAAGGTGAAGTCCTGAACCAATGCTGAATTTCCGGTGCTTTACTGTAGGTCCCTAGAGTATTGTTTTTTATGGGGTTTTTAAAAGAAAATACTGGATCTGAGATAGGTGAAGGAGTGAGACACAGGGAAAAGATATAAAAGGCTCTTGAGCTAGCTCCCCAATTTAACATAATGGTAGCTTCACAACACTCTAAAATCCTAATAGACTTTTGTGTTTATTCCAGAGCAATTAATTATGTATTATTTTCTGCTTTCCTAAAATTTTAAACATTAATTATAGTACCAGAGTTGATCCTGAACAAAACAGGTTTTAATTCAATTGATTTTTCCTTCATTCTCCTTGTAAATAATTGTATCAGAGTATTAAAAAGCTGCCCGCTTTGGGGAGCTTTTAAAATCTTTTAAAACATCGTAAGTTTCATATTCTGCCTTTTCTTTAGTTATTTGAGAAAGGAACTTTTTTTTGAGAAACTCACGTTGAAACTCGTTTTTATTTTAGTTGACTGGGGGAGGAATACACACTATGGAACAAGTAAGGGAGCCTTATAGGACAGAGATGTTTATGATGGCTCAGTCAGATGGATGAATTATGATTTTGTCAACTAGTGCAAATTCTAGGTGGAAAAAAGGACATGGCTGACTTTGCTGTTTCCGAGAACCTTAAATTAAGAAAAAAATCTTCGGCCGGGCGCGGTGGCTCAAGCCTGTAATCCCAGCACTTTGGGAGGCCGAGACGGGGGATCACGAGGTCAGGAAATCGAGACCATCCTGGCTAACACGGTAAAACCCCGTCTCTACTAAAACATACAAAAAACTAGCCGGGCGAGGCAGCGGGCGCCTGTAGTCCCAGCTACGCGGGAGGCTGAGGCAGGAGAATGGCGTGAACCTGGGAGGCGGAGCTTGCAGTGAGCTGAGATCTGGCCACTGCACTCTAGCCTGGGTGACAAAGCGAGACTCCGTCTCAAAAAAAAAAAAAAAATCTTCATCGGTTTTCATATTAGGGAGAATGGAGACTATCTAGATGTGAAAAGAAATCACTAAAAGAGCCTTTAGTTTTTCCTACTCAACCCAACCATTGTAAAAAGAGCTCTGTGAAAATAGCTTTTGCCACAATATTTAGGAAGTTTCAGAAGTCAACAACTACAGAGAAAGTCACATGGATCTGTATGTTTCAAAATCTATAAAGTCAATGTTCTTTTCAGATAAAGGGAAAAAAATCTTCAATTATTCCTTCCTTACCTTAGCAATGCCCTTTAAGGTCACCAAATTCATATAAAGACTTGGTTAAAAAAAAAAAAATCAGCACTACCAGGAAACACAGATAAGTATCTATATAAAATAACAGTAACTATGCCAATGCAATCCTAACAAGCTTCAAAAGTATTAAATGGCCTAAAAACAAACAAACAAAAAACTACAAAAGAGTCTATGTAAAAAATAAAGCATTCTACTTAGAAAACAAGACATTAATTTACTTGAAGGACCCACAAAAACTTTGGTTTAGAACTTTTTTTAAGAGACACAGTCTCACTCTGTCACCCAGGCTAGAGTGCAGTGACTCAATCATGGCTCACTGCAGCCTTGAACTCCTGGACTCAGGCAATCCTCCTGCTTCAGCCTCCAGAATAGCTGGGACTACAGGCACATGCTACCATGCCCAGCTTAGAAAGATTTTTTAAGAAGAGTAACAAATGGATCCTTGAGGAATTAAGGCAAGCTTGGAAAAACAAAAGACTTCAAAAGTGTTCACTCCTCCTCACTGCTGAGTGGTACCCATCTAGCATTTCAACTTTTTTTTTTTTTTTTTGAGACGGAATCTGGGTTTCGCCATGTTGGCCAGGCTGGTCTCGAACTCTTGACCTCAGGTGATCCACCCGCCTCGCCCTCCCAAAGTGTTGGGATTATAGGTGTGAGTCACTGCGCCCAGCTGCATTTCAATTTTTATAGACAGGAAAGGGTCAAGGATCTGAGGGAATGCTACTTCTAGCGCTCTGACAGCCAAGTCACCATAAACACAGAAAGGTGTCCATGTGAAACTGAAGCAAGCCCCCAGTAGGGACTGAAATAGAACTCACCTCATGTGGAAGGGAAGGAAGGTGGAAGATGACCACTAAGGCCCTCCAAATGAAAGCAGTCATATTCTAACTGAATTCCTGTATTTCCTATATGATAGCTACCGAAATAATGTGCCTTAATTTAACATAATACTTTGTAGTAATAGATACATTGCTGTAAAATGTTCCCCCTTCTTACGTAAACGTAAAACTTTTTTTTTAAAGGTTTCTCATATAGATTTTTGCCTAATTAAGAGAAAGAGAAGAACGAAGTGGGAAGGGAAGAAGAAGAAAAGCATGGAGGATAAACAGGTGGCAGAGAAAAGAGCCATAAAGTGAACAAAGGTTGTAGACTGAACATAAACATGGACTGGGAAATCAGGAATCCTGGTTTCGAATCCCAGCCTGCCACTAGCTAACTAAATTACCTTCTTTAGACAATGAGATTCCTCATCTAAAAAAAATAAAATGGGAGTAAGAGTTGCACCGAAGAACAAGATTCCATCCCAAACAAGCCACTTCCAAAGAGAGCCCTCACCTGGAGCTTCAGAGTTGAGAATAGCAACTATGCATTTGGGGGTAGGGTTGGATCTCTTGGGTTGTGTTGTGAGACAGGGGTAATTTCTGATTATTTTCACTGAGGATGGAGATTTTTGCTCAAAATTACACTACCTAGCTAGAGCACAGTAAAGGGGAATCCATGAAAGCTACTGATTCAACCCAATCTGAATAGTGTTCATACCAGTGGCTAGGTATTATAGTTTCAGAGATGAATGTCACAGTTCCTGCCTTTAAGGTGTTCAGAATTCAGTTAAGAAAAACTGTGCCTCTCTGACTCTGCCCTTTCTTTCCCAAGAATGTCATATAAAGGAAGCACTGACTCCTAGAGTCTTGACATTCAGACCTCTATCACGAAAAATGAGGCTTAGAGAAATTAACTTTAGGGCACCTGTTTTCTGACTTCAAATCGAGTGCTCTGACACATATGAATAATGTGGCCATATGAATGTCATCTAGCTATATTAAGTTCTATTAGGCTACAAATAAAAGAAAATTTAAAAATTAAATCAAAATTCCTGCCTACTTAAAACACATGGGAAATGAAAGAAAAAATAAAATTCCTGCCTACTGTTAATAATATGAAAGCCTCTTATAAATAACGTTGTTGGCTGGGCGTGGTGGCTCACGCCTGTAATCCCAGCACTTTGGGAGGCTGAGGCGGGTGGATCACCTGAGGTCAGGAGTTCAAGACCAGCCTGGCCAACATGGTGAAACCTGGTCTCTACTAAAAATACAAAAATTAGCCGGGCGTGGTGGCAGGTGCCTATAATCCCAGCTACTCGGGAGGCTGAGGCAGGAGAATCGCTTGAGCCCAGGGGGCGGAGGTTGCAATAAGCCAAGATGGCACCACTTGCCCACTCCAGCCTGGGCAAAAGAGGGAAACTCCATCTCAAAAAAAAAAAAAAAAATTGTTCATAAATTGCAATTTATCTGTCTTCAAACTTAATCCCCACTAGCCTGCACCCCACCTGCAGGTCAGGGACAGTTGTCTAAATCATCTCTATTCACAATGCATGGCACAGAGCAAGAACTCAAGAGTATACTAGTTGAATCTGTGATCTCCAAAGCCCCTCCCAGATCTAAAATTGCCTGACATCTGACCTGAAAACATGACCAAGATAGATATGACCAATAAACACCCAAAGGCCACACAGTGTTACAAATTTATAAACCTAACTCAACTTGAGATCTTTTAGAATATTGCCAGTACAAGTTTTAAATATATTTTTGCAACTATGTTACAAATACAGATCTCATTACTATACATATTGTCCTGAGTAACACAAAATTAGGATTTTCCACTTTTGATTTAAGAAACTTTATATTTGTAAATGTATATGAGCAAAAAAATATGGAATAAATTAGAAAGAGGAATAAGAAATATCAATTATAATCAGAAAATTATGCCTTTATATCTACAATATGTATGTTAATTGTATAACCTGCTAAAACTTGAGCTCAGAATTCGCTTCTTTCACTTCTGGTTGTAGTCAAGATCCCCAAAAAGGTAGCAAAAACACAGTAGAGAGAACTCTATAAAGGAAAGTTTTACAAGTTGGGAATATTTTCCTATTTACCTAGGGATTAAAAAAAAAGAAGAAAAAAAAAGGGCGTGTCAAAATCTAACTCAAGGAAAACTGCCTTTTTTTTTTTTTTTTTTTTGAGAGAAGTCTCACTCTTAACCCCCAGGTTTGAGTGCAATGGCTCGATTTCGGCTCACTGCAACCTCCGCCTCCCGGGTTCAAACGATTCTCCTGCCTCCGCCTCCCAACCAGCTGGGATTAAGTCGCCTGCCAATACGCCCGGCTAATTTTTATATATTTTAGTAGAGACGGGGTTTCACCATGTTGGCCAGGCTGGTCTCGAACTCCTGACCTCAGGTGATCCGCCCGCCTCGGCCTCCCAAAGTGCTGGGATTACAGACGTGAGCCACTGCGCCCCGCCGTAAACTGCCCTTACAGTAACGTCCATTAAGTATTTTCTGACTACTCTTATTTATCCCTATTAAATCAACAAACCCCCATCCTGAAATCTGCAACGTTCAGCGCCATAATTTATTTTCTTTCTTTTCTTTTTCTTGAAAGACGGAGTTTCGCTCTTGTCCCCGAGGCTGGAGTGCAATGGCGCGATCTCGGCTCACTGCAACCTCTGCCTCCCGGGTTCAAGTGATTCCCCTGCCTCAGACTCCCGAGTAGCTGGGATTACAGGCACCTGCCACCACGCCTGGCTAATTTTTGTATTTTTAGTAGAGACGGGGGTTTCACCATGTTGGCCAGGCTGGTCTCGAACCCCTGACCTCAAACAGTCCGCCCGCCTCAGCCTCCCAAAGTGCTGGGATTACAGGCATGAGCCACCGCGCCCGTCCCATAATTTAATTTCAAGAATATCCTGTCAAATAACAAATACAATACCATTTTTTAAAAAAGTTATTGGGAGAAAAAAGTGGAGGCCTATCTGGGAGATTAAGAGAAAAGGCTTTCCTTAAGGGGCTAATTTGGCTTAAAAAATTGGGATAAAATTCTAAACACCAAACTGCATTTTAATAAAGGCCACTGAAACAAATGAATAAACACTATGAAGCACAACCACTTCTAATTTCAAGAATTCCCAAACCACTTGAATGGATTTAGACTCTATGCAAACACAGCAAATAAACAGCTCTACGAAAGGACTTCCTTTTCTTTTTCACAACCACACCCGTACACACATACCGCCTCCCCCCACCCCCAACAACCTAAATCTTTGTAGCACAATTGTTAAAAACTGGGGACGGAGATGGTTATCCGCTTTTCCAGAAAAAGCAACTGCAGATGCGGCACTAGCCAGCTGGCCGACCCTGACTGCTCAGAAGCCAGGTATGAATGGCAGGTACAGCCTCCCGCCGACAAGGCAACAGAAAGACTCGCTGTCCACAAAGCTCACAACTTCTCCTATAAAAACACAAAGCCGACCCAGTTCCTCTTCCTCCAGTGACAAATCAAAGCTAAGCCCTGACGCGTGCGGGGCTGGCAAGGAAGCCGCCCACCAAGCTCCCGGCTCCGGCTCCGGCTCCGGCTCCCGCTCTGGCTCCGGCTGCGACTCCGACCCAGACCTCGGCCCCGCCCCCGGTCCCGGCCCAGCCCCGAGTCCCCACGCAGCCTGCGCCGTACCTGGCGAAGAAGTCCGCGAAGCCGCCGCTCCGTCGAGCCCGGGCCAAAGTCTCCGCAGGACCCTGCTCCGCGGTGGGCAAGGGCACCGACGGCCCGGCCGGGGGCAGGTGATCGCTGGCGCTGTGACCGCGGCTCACCTCGAAAGTGTTCCGAGAGTTCAAGTGAATGTCAGAAAAGCCCAGGCGCGACTCCGCACCCCCACTAGTCCTCTCGGCCGAGGTGGCAGGGGGCGAGCCCTCCTCCGGACCCCCGGCGCCAACTCCCGGCTGCTCTGAGTCCTCGCTACCGCTGCAGCTGTTGGCCGGGCTGTCCCCCGAGCCGCTGCCCGCGCCCTCGGGCTCCTCGGCGTCCGCGGCCACCAGACAGCAGCTCCGCAGCGGGTCCTCAAGCGGCGAGGCCCAGTCGGACGGGCTGCCCGCGCCGTCCGCGTCCTCGTCGCCAGGCCCCTCCAGGCGGAGGCGGCCGCAGGGGCGGCGGCGGCGCGACTCCCGGCCGCCGGCGCGCGCCAGCCCGCGAGCCTCTTCCAGATCGCGACAGTCCCGGCCCGGCAGAAAACCCGAGTTGCCGTTGGTCATGCCTCCGTGCCGCGGCGCGCGGCCATCCGCCACATCCGCGCCGCGGTGCTTCGAACCCGAGCCCAGCGGGCAGGCGTCCGATCGTGGGGCTGCCGAGGGCGGCGGGGCGCAGGCTTGGCCAGCGGGGAGCGGACAGTAGCAGAGCCCCGGCTCCAGCTGCTCCCCGGCCGCCGCGAGGTAACGCTGAAGGAGCTGCCGAGGCGGCGTTTCCTCCTCCTCCTCAGCCTCCTCCCGCGGCTCCACAGCGCCGACGCCTCCGCCAAAGCCGCCCATGGCCCGGATTACCTTCCCGTCCTGGCCCACGGGCTCTGGCGCAGGCACCGGGAGCAACTTGGGGTTTCTTCCCGAGCAGGCTCCAGCATCCTCCGGACCCACCATCTGGGGGCGGGTGGCGGCCGCCCCAGGAGGCAAGGAAGGACTCCAGGCGCACGCTTGGCCACAGAACAGCTCTGAGTGCTGGAGCCGCGGCGACAGCCGCCGCAACGTTCCCAGACCCACCCCTCCCACCCGCGGGGTCAGACAGTTGCGGGAGGGCGGGCACGCGCCAGGACTCGCGCACGCGCAAAAGTCGGACCGGTCAAGCCCCAACCTGGAGATTCCCCGAACCATAGAGACGGTAGCTAGAGAGACGCAGGCTGCCAATCTAGGATCAGCCATCTGGATGGTAGAGGCTGGTTGGCCCGCTCCAAGAGTGACAGTTCTTACCGAAGCGCGGGTATTGCTCGCTTAGCAAAAATTCACTTGATGTATTTCATTTATGGTAGTAAAATACTCCCATATTTGAGAGGTGTTAGCGTGGGTAAGTCCTTCCAGCTCTAATTGGTCACCACTCGACTTTACGATTTTTAACAGCCTTCTCCCGCATCATTGCCACAGTTCAGGGCTTCATCACTTAATCGAGGAGGGTCAACACCCTCCCTTCTTCACTTCATCTAACATTTAAAAAAAAAGATAACCTAAGTTATCTTCCTCACTTAGCACCATGTTTCATCACAATCCTCTAAAAGATTATCACCTAAGGAGGGAGAGGAAGTGGTCAGGCAGAGAGGAGCTATTGAAATAATTCCAGCTTTCTGTGATAGTGGATTAAAACGGGATGATTGACCATGGAGTGGAAATGAAATATATTTAAAGTAAAAGACGAAAGACTTGATAACTGATCAGAAGAAGTGACAGAAGACAGAGTAATCAATGATTACTACAAAGGTATGAGACTGAAACTGATACGGTTTGAAGAAATAGAAAATTGGATAGGAAAAAACAATTAATAGGGGAAATATATCTGGTAAAGTAAACGACTGAAAGAGTTCTAAAACTTGAGTTGTCCGGGCGCAGTGGCTCACGCCTGTAATTCCAACACTTTGAGAGGTCGAGGCGGGTGGATCACCTGAGGTCAGGAGTTCGAGACCAGCCTGGCCAACATGGTGAAACCCGGTCTCTACTAAAAATACAAAACATTAACCGGGCGTGGTGGTGGGCACCTGTAATCCCAGCTACTTTGGATCCTGAGGCAGGAGAATCGCTTTAACCCGAGAGGCTGAAGTTACAATGAGCCAAGATCACACCACTGCACTCCAGCCAGGGCAACAAGAGTGAAACTCTGTTTCAAATAAATAAATAATAAAACTTGGTTTAGGGTTTAGGTTCAGAGACACAGATTAGGCATCATCTGAATAATGCAAATAGGTGGATGAATCATGAGTAACATTGCCTAGGAAGAAAGAATAAAGATAAGGGTCGGGCACAGGCCCAAATGTTTCATTATTTCAGGACAAAAAAGTTGTATTGCAAGAGATGGAAGAAGCATCAGTTGTGGATAAAATGAAGCAGAAAATATAGACCACTCATTCTATAAAAGTATATAGAATATAGACCACTCATTCATTCTCCAAGTATGTTAGTGAATGCAAGAACAGAAATAAAATAGAGTTGTAGAGGAGACATTATTGTCAAGCCTTTAAATTTTTTTCATATAAAAATACCTATACATACAGATATAAGAAAGAGGGAATATAACCTTTATATAATAAAATGTCAATAAAATGGGCATGCATGTACCTAACACTCAATTTAAAAAGCATCAAGAGGCCAGGCACGGTGGCTCACATCTGTAATCCCAGCACTTTGGGAGGCCGAGACGGGCGGATCACGAGGTCAGGAGATCGAGACCATCCTGGCTAACACGGTAAAACCCCGTCTCTACTAAAAAAATACAAAAAACTAGCCGGGCGAGGTGGCGGGCGCCTGTAGTCCCAGCTACTCGGGAGGCTGAGGCAGGAGAATGGCGTAAACCCGGGAGGCGGAGCTTGCAGTGAGCTGAGATCCGGCCACTGCATTCCAGCCTGGGTGGCAGAGCGAGACTCCGTCTCAAAAAATAAAAATAAAAAATAAATAAATAAAAATAAAAAAATTAGCCGGGCGTGGTGGTGGGCGCCTGTAATCCCAGCTACTCAGGAGGCTGAGGCAGGAGAATCACTTGAACTCAGGAGGAGAAGTTTGCAGTGAGCCAAGATCGCACCTCTGCACTCCAGCCTGGGCAACAGAGGGAGACTCTGTCTCAACAAAATAAAAACATCAATTGTCTTCTAAAATGAACATTATTGAAGGCCCTAGGGAAGGACTAAGTGGCAAGGGCATAGTTAGCAATACATTTATTATCAAGGTATTTCAGAAGGAAGAAATGACTTTCAGGACACGAGTGGAAAAGTTAATATAAAAAGAGAGAAAATATTTGCAAATTGTATATCTGGTAAGAGTGCAGTATCCGGAATAAATAAAGACCTTGTATAAATCAACAACCGAAAAACAACCTAATGAAAAAATGGGCAAGGGACTTGAATATACATTTCCCCTAAGAAACATATGTTAATGGAATATTAATAAGCATATGAAGTGATGCCCAACATCATTAGTAATTAAGGAAATGCAAATCAAAACTACAATGAGATAGCACTTCACACTCACCAGGATGTCTATAATCCAAAAAATAGAAAACAAGTGTTGAAAAGGACGTGGAAAAACTAGAACTTTCTTTTTATTTTCTTTTTCTTTTTTTTTTTTTTTTTTTTTGAGACGGAGTCTCGCTCTGTTGCCCAGGCTGGAGTGCAGTGGCCGGATCTCAGCTCACTGCAAGCTCCGCCTCCCGGGTTCACGCCATTCTCCTGCCTCCACCTCCCGAGTAGCTGGGACTACAGGCGCCCGCCACCTCGCCCGGCTAGTTTTTTGTATTTTTTAGTAGAGACAGGGTTTCACCGTGTTAGCCAGGATGGTCTCGATCTCCTGACCTCATGATCCGCCCGTCTCGGCCTCCCAAAGTGCTGGGATTACAGACTTAGTTTTTTGTATTTTTTAATAGAGACGGGGTTTCACCGTGTTAGCCAGGATGGTCTCAATCTCCTGACCTTGTGATCCGCCCGTCTCGGCCTCCCAAAATGCTGGTATTACAGGCTTGAGCCACCGCGCCCGGCCAAAACTAGAACTTTCATACATTTCTGGTAGAAATGTAAAATGGTGCAGCTTCCGTGAAAAATAGTTTGGTAGTTCCTCAATAAGTTAAACAGAATTACTGTATAAGCCAATAATTTTACTCCTAGGTGTATACCCAAAAGAATTGAAAACTGATGTTCAAACAAAAATGTTTTACATGGGCTGGGCATGGTAGCTCATGCCTGTAATCCCAGCACTTTGGGAGGCCGAGGCAGGTGGATCACCTGAGGTCAGGAGTTCGACACCAACCTGGCCAACATGGTGAAACCCCATCTCTACTAAAAAAATACAAAGACTGGGCGTGGTGGCTCATGCCTCTAATCCCAGCACTTTGGGAGGCCGAGGAGGGGGGATCACGAGGTCAGGAGATCGAGACCATCCTGGCTAACACGGTGAAACACCGTCTCCACTAAAAGTGCAAAAAAGTAGCCAGGTGTGGTGGTGGGCGCCTGTAGTCCCATCTACTCCGGAGGCTGAGGCAGGAGAATGGCGTTAACCTGGAAGGCGGAGCTTGCAGTGAGCGGAGATCACACCACTCCACTCCAGCCTGGGCGACAGAGTGAGATTCCATCTCAAAAAAAAAAAAAAGAAAAAAAAAATAGCCTGGCGCAGTGGTGCCTGCCTGTAATCCCAGCTACTGGGGAGGCTGAGGCAGGGAGAATCGCTTGAACCTGGGAGGCAGAGGTTGCAGTGAGCCAAGATCATGCCATTGCACTCCCGCCTGGGTGACAGAACGAGACTCCGTCTTCAAAAAAAAAAAAAAGAAAATGCTTTACATAAATGTTCCTAGCAGCATTACCAACAATAACCAAAAGGTGGAAACAACCCAAATGTCCATCATCAGAGGAACTGATAAACAAAATATGATATATCCATGTAACCAAATATTACTCAGCTGTGAAAAAGAAATGAAGCACTGATTCATGCTACAAGGTGGATGAATCTGAAAAGCATTGTGGTGGTGTGTACCTGTATAGTCCCAGCTTCTTGGGAGACTGAGGTGGGAGGATCTCTTGATCTGAGAAGTTCAAGACCACAGTGAACTCTGATTGTGCCTGTGAATAGCCACTGCGCTCCAATCTGGGCAACATGGCAAGACCCCATCTCTTTAAAAAAAAAAAAAAAAAAGGTAACATATAATTCCATTCCTATGAAATATCCAGGATAGATAAATCCATAGAGACAGAAAGCAGATAGATGATTATCAATGACTGAGGGAAAAGAGAAATAGAGTGTGACTATCTAATGGATATAAAGCTTTTTGGGGGTATAAAATGAATTGAATAAAAATGAGGTGAACAGGAACATATTTTGAAACTAGATAGAGGTTACAGTAGTTCTTCAACTCTGTGAATGTACTAAATGCCATTGAATTGTACACTTTAAAATGGTTAATTTTATATTATGCAAATTTCACCTCAAGTATAGAAAAACAATATACAAGATATCTGGACAATTTTTATTTTTATGTACACACATTTTGATACTAGCTGGACAAGGTGACGTGTTCCTGTAATCCCAGCTACTCGGGAGGCTGAGGCACAAGAACCACTTGAACCTGGGAGGCGGAGGCTGCAGTGAGCTGAGATCAGGAATAACTTAGGAAATGTTTGACAGCAGAAAGAAAATTGCAGGATAAGTTCTTTAGGCAGAGGACAAAGGTTGAAAAGATAAAAGATTGAGATTAGACTCCTGTAGCTACCCTCATTTTTACCATCCTATAACAATCCTTATGTCCAGACATCTCGTATATTGGTTTTTTACACTTGAGGTGAAATTTGCATAATATAAAATTAACCATTTTAAAGTGTACAATTCAATGGCATTTAGTACATTCTGTTTTGTAAAGCAGTGAAACGTACAATTTTTATAAGACTACATGAATTGGTTTGCTACTGAAATATTCTTCAACTTCTGTAAATAGTTTAAATTCCAAGCGTGCCTGGTAAAACCCCAGCTGGTAAGAGAGGGTGACTAGACTAAGGTTGCAGATTATAGTTAGATAACAAGTATTGAAAGGATACCTACTGCAAATTCACTCAGCAGGGTGAGATATGTGTGAGAAATGAATGATAGTAAGATCACAAGGCAGCAGCTATTTGGTAAGCCATAGTGGGACAGCCACAAACCAAGAGACAGATGAATGGTTAAAAATGCACACTGATCCGGCCGGGTGCAGTGGCTCATGCCTATAATCTCAGCACTTTGGGAAGCCAAGGCAGGCGGATCACAAGGTCAACAGATAGAGACCATCCTGGCCAACATGGTGAAAACCCCGTCTCTATTAAAAATACAAAAAAATAGCTGGGCGTGGTGGTGCATGCCTGTAGTCCCAGCTGCTGGGGAGGCTGAGGCAGGAGAAATGATTGAACCTGGGAGGTGGAGGTTGCAGTAAGCCGAGATCGCGCCACTGCACTCCAGCCTGGCGACAGAGCGGGACTCCGTCTCAAAAAAATAAAAATTAAATTAAAAAAAAGATGCTGATAGCAAAAAGTTTAAGAGTTAAAAACTAGAAATTACCTAAATAATCAATAATATGAAAGTATAGGAAAAACTAGCTATATCAATGAAACATTATGAATACAATTAAAATGACAAAATGCAGAAATATAGAGATTTTTTTTACAAAATAATAAGAAAAAGTAGAAATACACAATTGCACACCATAATAACAATGATGTATGAAACTGCATATCTAGCTTGATAAAGATAAAAAAAAGATAGACACGAAAAGAAAATGATGGATTTTGTTTTTTTTTACACTTTTCCTTTTATAATTTAAATTTTCAAAAAATTATTTTGACTTTAGAGACTGAGTCTTGTTATGTTACCCAGGTTGGTCTGAACTCCTAGGCTCAAGCAGGCCTTCTGGCTCAGCCTCCCAAATAGCTGGAATTAACAGGCAGGTACCACTACACCTGGCTTGTCCTTTTATGACATTTTAAAAATTAATGGTTGGGCCGGATGCAGTGGCTCACACCTGTAATTCCAACATTTTGGGAGACTGAGGCAGGCAGATCGCCTGAGGTCAGGAGTTCAAGACTAGCTTGACCAACATGATGAAACCCCATCTCTACTAAAAATACAAAAATCAGCTGGGCGTGGTGGTGGGCACCTGTAGACCCAGCTACTCTGGAGGCTGAGGCAGGAGAATGGCGTGAACCCGGGAGGCGGGGCTTGCAGTGAGCCAAGATGGCACCACTGCACTCCAGCCTGGGCAACAGATTAAGACTTCATCTCAAAAAAAAAAAAAAAAAAAAAAATTGATGATAACTCTGAAGTGCATTTCCAAATGCATATCATAGCTATGAAGAAATAGAGGTTGCAAATATGTTTATACTACAGGAAGGTATTAAGCTATATTTGGAGGAAAAAACACCTATAAGCCTACACTTAAAAATTATGGACTTATTTTTAAAATGATGCATTCTGCAGGTAGTTGTTACTTCTATAATCAAATGAGAGTTTTTGCATAAATTTAATGTGAGGAAAGCCTGACATGGTGATGTACCCTTTTAATCTCAGTCATGGGAGGCTGAGAAGGAAGGATTGCCAGAAGTTGGAGGCTACAGTGCACTATGATGTCTCTTGTGAATCCTGTGAATAGCTACTACACTCCAGCCTGGGCAACACAGAGAGACCCTGTCTCTAAAAATATAAAAATAAAGTAAAGAAAAAGAAAGCAAAATATATTCAGGATGGGGAAGATTACAATTTATTAAATGTTACTATTTTCAGAAACAGTGGGTGCTAGACCTAAATAAGTTAAATATCTCTCTTTTGTTTTTTACAGTGACAGCTCATTTTTATTATTACAAAAGTATAACAGGTTAATGCAAGCCACTGTGCAATAGAACAGAATACAAAAAATTTAAAAGGAAAAAACAAAATGGCCACAATTCCATCACCCAGAAATTATCAATGTTAATATTAATTGAACATTAATAGGATAATTTTTTACACATGTGTTGTAAAAAATTTGTACAACACATTGTTGTGTTTGCTGTGTTGTTTCCCATTCTATGGATGAAATAAATTTTATTTAACTAATCCCCTATTATTTGCCATTCTGATTGTTATCATTGTTTTCTGTTATAAACACTGTTGCAATGAAATTCCATGTTTATATAAATATTTTGCATATCTTTCATTATTTTCTCAGGAAAGTTTATTAGAAATGGAATTGATAGGGGAAATTATACAAACATACATTTTTTAAAGTAGACTCAAAAGCCAAGGGCTTTGCATTGCTTTACGTGTTTTCTTCTTATGCCCAGTTGAATCTCCTTTCTGTTCATTAAAATCTCATTCTTTATTCAAAACCCAGCTTTAAGTTCAATATTCAAGATTATTTCAGTGGGTCCTAGAATGCTCACTGATCTCCCACATTTCTTTTATTACTTATTTTTCATTTGGAAATAATTTCAGACTTTAAAAAACTTGCAAAACAGTACCAAGTATTTCCATGTGCTCTTCATTCAGATTCCCCAAATAATTAATGCATCTAACCTAGCTACAATACAATGACACAAATCAGGAAATTAACTTTGATATAAAACTATTATATAATCTACCAATCTTATTAAAAGTTTTCATTTTGTTCCACTAATGTCCTCCTTCTGGTGCAGGATCGAGCATTCCATTTCATTTTCATGTTTCTTTCTACCCTCCACTGCAAGACAGTTTCTTGGTCTTTCTGCAATTTCCATGACCTCAGGGCCAGCTTTATGAACATTCTATCTGTACAGTCACACAGGACCCTGCATATGTAGTTTAATATTCTGCTGTTGACATCTTGAAAATCTTAATCATGTTGAAGAAGAAATTCCACATTTTGAGGTTTCAATTTGAACTCATCTCTGTAATTTATCTAGCTGATACTGCATAACCTTGACACTTTTGAAGAAGATTGGCCAATTATTTTGTAAGATATCCTTCAATTTTTGTCCACTTAATGCTTCCTCATCATTAAATTCAGGTAATGCATTTTTGGTAAGAATACTGCAGAAGTGATGTTGCATGCTACTCAATGCTTCATAGCAGGAGGCACATAATGTTCATTTATCCCAATACTGGTGATACTAACTTTTAAAATTTTTTTGTATCCCCTGTATTCTGTTGGAATAACTTTGATAATTTAGTTAAGATGTTGTCTGTCAGGTTTCTGCACTGTAAATTTACTGTTTTTGCCATTTGTAATTATCTGATGAGGAAATACTTTTATTTATTTATTTTTAATTGACAAAATTGTACATATTTATTAGGTACGGCATGTTGTTTTGAAATATGTATACATGAGGAGATACTCTTTCTTAAAAGAAAAGTCATGTAAATTTGATTAATGTTACCATCTTGAGATATAAAAAGAATGAGGGCTTAAACTTGGCAAAACAGGTTATGGGAGTAGGGAGAAGCTGAGTTCTGTTGAGGGTCAAAAAAGAATTACTAGGGAGAATGAATGAATCTGGACTAGATGTTATCTGTAAATAGTTTTCTTTGGAATTTGAATGATCCTGGAAGAAAAAATGAGTTTTATTTTAGAGAGAGGTCCAGATTTTAGGCAGATAAAGAAACTTCAGAGAAAAATTTTATCTTGGCTTTGGGAGAGTTGGTAGGAGGGAGCAGGCGAGGTTAGAGAGATCTTGAGACTTCTTCAGTTCAGTGTGTCAAGTCACCATATTTTGGGGTACTGGGGTTTCTAAGGCCCAACATTATCCTGTGTGAAGGTACACACACTAAAAGCTAAGTTGGTGACTTTGAAGAAAAAAGTTGAATCAATAATCGATTTGCAAAGGATTCCATTAAACTTGTCTGCCATTTCTGGGAAGAGGCCATCCCCATTAAACATTTGTATCTCACTTTAGGAAGTGGCATGTAGATGGGCTTTTAAACAGAAGAAAAACGAAGGTTAATGTTTTGAATAATCTATAAACCAGTTTTCTAGGAGTCTGGAGGGCAGTAAGTTGAGGTATCTAGATGTTAGACTTCATGTACATTTAGTAAAAGTGGAAGTAGGCAATGGTTATCTGACAAATTTTTCGCACTTGTAGTTTGTATGTCCCAAGGTATGAGTGTCAGCTTGTAGGGCCTCAGGAAAAAGGTAGTAGCAATTATATTGAGTCCAAGTCAGAAAAATGGAAGAAAAATGTAGAAACATTAGTTTGCAGACTTGTAGTCAGGAAATAATTTAAGAGTTAGTCTAAGTGATAGGCAAATAATAAAAACTCAGAAAAAAAAATGAACAGGGTTAGAATCTAATAACACCACGCCCGGCTGTTGTAGAATCAAATATTTGAAAATAGATCATTCCAGTCAAAGCTTTGGAAAAATAATCAGTGCCTCTAATTGTGTCTTGTTACAAAGGAAAACAGGTTTTTCTTGAATTTATATGTGACTATTTTGCCATAAATCAAGAATATTCACAAATAGTTTCTACACTCTAGAGAGATCATGTAGAGAGAAAGATAAATGTTTTAATTTCGTTTCCAAAAGTATACTTTTCTTAATTGCTAAAAGCTATAAGTAGCTCAAAAGAAAAGAAAAAAGCTTTTTAACCTCTTGAGAACAAGAAAGAATCAGTAATGTTTTAAACAAAAAAGGTCACACAAATTATTTTAGTCTTTTTTGTTTTTTGAGACTGTGTTAGTCCCTTTTCACACTGCTAATAAAGACATACCCCAGACTGGGTAATTTATACAGCAAAAAGGTTTAATGGTCTCACAGTTCCACATGGCTGGGGAGGCCTCACAATCATGGCAGAAGGCAAGGAGGAGCAAATCATGTCTTACATGGATGGCAGCAGGCAAAGAGAGGGCTCCTGCAGGGAAACTCCTGTTTATAAAACCATTAGATCAGCTGGGTGTGGTGGCTCGCGCCTGTAATCCCAGCACTTTGGGAGACCAAGGTGGGCGGATCACGAGATCATAAGATGGAGACCATCCTGGCCAATATGGTGAAACCTCGTCTCTACTAAAAATACAAAAAGTAGCTGGGCATGGTGGTGTGTGCCTGTAACCCCAGCTACTTGGGAGGCTGAGATAGGAGAATAGCTTGAACTGGGGAGGTGGAGGTTGCAGTGAGCCAAGATCGCGCCACTGCACTCCAGCCTGGTGACAGAGTGAGACTCCGTCCCCTGTGATTCAATTACCCCCCACTGGGTCCCTCCCACAACCCATGGGAATTCACCACGATGAGATTTGGGTGGGGACACAGCCAAACTATATCAGAGACGGAGACGGAGTCTCACCAGTGGCATCATCTTGGCTCACTGCAATGTCTGCCTCCCTGGTTCAAGCGATTCTCCTGCTTCAGACTCCTGAGTAGCTGGGATTACAGAAACCTGCCACCACATCCAGCTAATTTTTGTATTTTTTGTAGAGATGGGGTTTCACCATGTTGGCCAGACTTGTCTCAAATTCCTGACCTCAAATGATCCACCCACCTCTGCCTCCCAGAGGTGTGAGCCTACGCACCTAGCTAAATTATTTTAGTCTTTTACTAGCTCAGTCCCATGTAATTAATTTTTGTTCTTTTTGATGGGTTAGCAAACCTCATGAACACATTTACCTTTTTTTTTTTTCTTTCTAGAGATAGGGTCTCTATGTTACTCAGGCTGGTCTCAAACATTTGGCCTCAAGCAATCTTCCTGTCTCAGCCTCCCATAGTGCTAGGATTACAGGTATGAGCCATCACACCCAGCCTACACATTGGCTTTTTTTTTTTTTTCTTGAGACAGTCTTGCTCTGTCACCCAGGCTGGAGTGCAGTGGCGCAATCTTGGCCCACTGTAACCTCTGCCTCCCAGGTTCAAATGATTCTCCTGCCTCAGCCTCCCAAGTAGCTGGGATTACAGGAACCTGCCACCACACTTGGCTAATTTTTGTGTTTGCAGTAGAGACGGGGTTTCACCATGTTGGCCAGGCTGGTCTCAAACTCCTGACCTCAAGTGATCTGCCCGCCTCAGCCTCCAAATGTACTGGGATTATAGGCATGAGCCACCACGTCCGGCTGTTTTTTGTTTTTGTTTTTGTTTTTGTTTTTAACCTAGTCTAATAGTATGATCTCTAAAGTTATGAGAAACTTGTATTGAAGAGTACTTATCAGAATCCTTTCCATGACTTTTCTTGAAGAAGAAGCAAATTTTGGACTGAAGCTATCTACTTTTGAGCAAGCAAATTTGGTTATTACTGTGGCACACAACAATTTAGAGCTAGGTGCAGTGGCTGACACCTGTAATCCCAGCAACTCAGGAGATTGAGGCAGGGGGATCACATAAGGCCAGGATTCAAGACCAGCTTGGGTAACATAGTGAGACACTTTCTCTACAAAATATTAAAAAAAAAAAAAAAAAAAAAAAATCGGGCCGGGCGCGGTAGCTCACGCCTGTAATCCCAGCACTTTGGGAGGCCGAGGCGGGTGGATCACGAGGTCAGGAGATCGAGACCATCCTGGCTAACACGGTGAAACCCCGTCTCTACTACAAAATACAAAACATTTGCCGGGCGCGGTGGCGGGCGCCTGTAGTCCCAGCTACTCGGGAGGCTGAGGCACGAGAATGGCGTGAACCCAGGAGGCGGAGCTTGCAGTAAGCCGAGATCGCGCCACTGCACTCCAGAATGGGCGACAGAGCCAGACTCCGTCTCAAAAAAAAAAAAAAAAAAAAATCTTAGCCAGGCATGGTGGTGCCTACCTGTAGTCCCAACTACTCAGGAGGCTAAGGCAGGAGGATCCTTGAGCCCAGTAGTTCCAGGCTGCTGTAAGCCATGATCATGCCACTGCACCCCAGCATGGATGATAGGTCAAGACCCCAACTTTAATAAAAAAAAACAAACAATAATTATAAACATCATAATTGAGAACATATTCCAAGACCATCAGAATTTTAGGAATCTCATACAATTTTGCAACACATATTAATAACATATTAATACAAATATAACTCAAAAGAAGTTAAAAACCTTTTCTTCTTTGACAATGCTTTTCATATTATTTTAACATACTGATGGCAGCGGCCGCTCCAAACAGCCTGCTACTGCCATCACGCCAACAGCAGCAGAGAGGCTCAGCCATGGCTACATGCTCCATGGAGCCGGCAGGAGCTGGGGACAAGTGGGAGCCTCACCCCTTCTGAGCTGGGGTGGGAGTAGCTCCCCAGGTGCCCGCTGCAGCCACCAAAACCGCTGCTGCAGACCCAGCCTCCTGCTCCACAACTCAAATTATGGCTGCAGATCGGAGCCTCCCTGTGCTCTTGGCCAGGAGCAGGCAAGAGCCCTGCCCTCCTCGGCACAGCTGCAGCCACCCAAACCACAGCCGCAGGCTCAGGCATCCCTGCACTCTTGGGAGCATGAGAAGGTCCCCCGCCTTCCCAGACTTCGAAGTGCCTGCTTCCAGCGCGCCCTAGGAGCAAAGTGGGGCGGAGCCTGGGTACCATGAACAGCAGCAGGAGGCCGACAGATTTTCTGAGCAGAAGTGGGGAAGGGTCCTCGTGAGGCCCCACTTTAAGGCAAGGGAGGGCCTGAAGGCTGGGGACTGGGTTGCCTAGTCCCGCGGATGGGAGCAGGAACTTGTGGTGCTTTTTCCCGGCCTTCCCATGGCCGCCCATGGACCAATTGGTGAGCACTTCCTCCCCTCTTAGGCCCAACAGTGGCTCTCGCCTGTAATCTCAGCACTTTGGGAGGCCAAGGCGGGCAGATCATGAAGTCAGGAGTTCGAGAACAGCCTAGCCAATATGGTGAAACCCCGTCTCTACTGAAAATACAAAAATTAGCTGGGCATGGTGGCACGTACCTGTCCCAGCTACTCAGGAGGCTGAGGCAGAAGAATCGCTTGAACTCGGGAGGCAGAGGTTGCAGTGAGCCGAGATTGTGCCACTGCACTCCGGCCTGGGCAACAGAGTTAGACTCCATCTCAGAAAAAAAAAAAAAAAAGCCCCTACCTCAGAGCTGAGCAGATGACAAGATGACCAGCTGCAGAGAGGACTCACCCTCTTGGAAGGTCCTGTCTGCAGAGAGGAGCCACCTACTCTAGGATGCATCTCTGCTGAGAGCTGCAGAGATGACAGGGCAAGCTTTAAACCTGAGAGGAATCTGTTTATGACCCTTGAAACTCCATAAGGAAAACAGAGGACCCTCCAAAGGTGAGAGTGGTTCCTTTTTCTCTGTTCCTTAAGGCGTCTGAGTCCTTAGAGGCCCCCTCTAGAGCCTTTTATGTGATACTGAAGACAGCAAAGAGAGAGAAAGAATAGGGAGGAGGAGAAGTAAATAGAAGTGAAAAGAGAGACCAAGCGCATTTTTTTTTCTTTAAAGAGGGCTTCTGTCAACTGAAAAGAAAGTACCAAAACAGGATCCTAAAAGAGAAAAAGCGGGAAGTCCTTTTATGCACACCTCTCTCTCTCTATATGTGTGTGTGTGTATATATACACATATATACATGTACTCTCAGACACATATATATGCCTTGAATATCAGCTTTTAATTAAGCTGACTTCTAACCATAGAGCTCTTTTTAAAAAAATATTTTAAAGTCTCATTATTAGATTTTAGCTGGGACGAATAGCTAATATTTCTGACTTTTGAATTGTTTTATTCCAAAGGTACCCTCCCCAATGCCTCACAAGATCCAGAACCACCCAAAAGATAGCTCAAAGAAAGAAAAGTTTTGCTATCTGCAAATAGGGTATAACCCACATTTCTATATTCTCTAGGGTCTCAGCTTCTTAGCTGATCATTTACACACAAAGGTCCAAAAGCCTCATGTGCTTCCTATAGACAGAAGTTGACAGGAAATCATAAGCTGTCCATGGAAGGAACAAGGATCATTAATAAATGGGTTCCTCAAAAAGTCAAAACTCACACAAATTTCAAACCAAAGGAGACTGATTCCCTGACTAGGAATTGAACCTAGGCCGTGGCAGTGAACCTGTGGAATTTTAACTACTAGACTACAAGGCAGAGCAGCCCTTGTAGCCATTGTTAATCCCACAAGAGATTACAAGCAGGCAGTCTGAGTGTACAAAGGATTCTAGCTTTGTTTTAGGTCAGATCTGTGCTCTTTAATTTTGTCAAGAGAATTTCTTTTTCTTTCTTTCTTTTTTTTTTTCCTTTTTTTTTTTTTTTAATGAGACAGTCTTGCTCTGTTGCCAAGGCTGGAGTGCAGTGGCACGATCTCGGCTCACTACAACCTCTGCCTCCCAGCTTCTAGAGATTCTCCTTCTTCAGCCTCCTGAGTAGCTGGGATTACAGGCGCCCACCACAACTCCTGGGTAATTTTTGTATTTTCAGAAGAGACAGGGTTTCACCATGTTGGCCAGGCTGGTCTTGAACTCCTGACCTCAAAGCGATCGATTCACTGACCTCGGCCTCCCAAACTGCTGAGATTACAGGCATGTCCCACCACACCCGGCCTATCTAATTTCTTCCTCCTCCTCTTCTTCTTCTTCTTCTCCTTCTCCTTCTCCTTCTCCTCCTCCTCTTCCTTCTCTTTCCTCTACTTCTTCTTTGAGATGGAATCTCTCTCTGTTGCCGAGGCTGGAGTGCAGTGGCGTGATCTCGGCTCACTGCAACCTCTACTTCCCGGGTTCAAGCCATTCTTCTGCCTCAGCCTCCTGAGTAGCTGGGACTACAGGCGCCCGCCACCACACCCAGTTAATTTTTGTATTTTCTGAGTAGAGACAGGGTTTCACCATGTTGGTCAGGCTGGTCTCAAACTCCTGACCTCAGGTGATCCACCCGCCTCAGCCTCCCAAAGTGCTGGGATTACAGGTGTGAGCCACCATGCCCAGCCCTGCCTAAAGAATTTCTAAGGCTAGCCATGAACTCCGCCTCCCAGGTTCATGCCAGTCTCCTGCCTCAGCCTCCTGAGTAGCTGGAACTACAGGTGCCCGCCACTGTGCCGTTAATTTTTTTTTTTTTTTTTTGTATTTTTAGTAGAGACGGGGTTTCACCATGGTCTTGATCTCCTGACCTTGTGATCCGCCCGCCTCGGCCTCCCAAAGTGCTGGGATTACAGGTGTGAGCCACCGCGCCCGGCCTCTTTTTTTTTTTTTTCTTTGAGATAGAGTCTCACTCTGTTGCCCAGGCTGGAATGCAGTGGCACCATCTCAGCTCACTGCAACCTCTGCCTCCCAGATCCAAGTGATTATCATGCCTCAGCCTCCAAAGTAGCTGAGATTACAAGCATGCACCACCACGCCCGGTTAATTTGTGTATTTTTGGTAGAGACGGGGTTTCACCGTATTGGCCAAGCTGGTGTCAAACTCCTGACCTCAAGTGATCCGCCCATCTGGACCTCCCAAAGTGCTGCGATTACAGGCGTGAGTCACCACGCCCAGCCTGATTAATTTATAATGTTGTATTCATTCCAGTAGTGACTCAGTCCAATAGACTTTTCGTGGAAAGTGAAGAAACAAGTCCGAAGATCTCTGACAAAACATTGACTCCCAGGAATAGGCTAAGATAGACAAACTCTCCTAAGAGCTTGACATATTTGGAACAAAAAGTCTTCAGTTCCCAGCCATTTTCAGGCTGGTCACCTGACGTCCTCTGAAAAATCGCATTCCCTGGATGATGGAGATCAAGAGAGAGTGCTTGCTCACAAGTCAAACTCTCAAGGATATAAAACACGACAAGCGGAAACCTCATCTGGTACCCTTCTTTATAAAAGAACAACACAGAAAGACAAATACAAAGGGGGAAAAAAACAACTATTTCTGGAGGAAAGGGATCAAACAATATGAATATTCATAACAAAAGAACCAAAAAATATACCAGAGTCACTACACCCAAGACTAGTCACACAAATCCTTCTCTCCTATTCATCAAAATTTTGCAGAGGAAAAAGAGACAGCGATTTTTACCATCCACTCAACCAAGATTCCACAGAGAGGCCTGGAGCCTGACTGGCAAGAAATTCTTACCCTTTTTTCTGGCTTGTCAAGTCCTGGGTTCCCTTCACTGTGGCTTCTGGAAGAACAGATCCACTTTGGTGATCCCGCTCACAGCACAAAACTTTAGGGACCAACGTAAAACTTTTCCTCTGTCTCCTGAAGTTTCACTGAAAAATCACCTCACAAAAGGCAGATTAATTGGAGAAAAGGCATATAAATTTTATTAACATGTACACAGGGAGAAACACACACAGAGTGATTATCCATCCCCTAATGGAGTTTAGAAGCTTATGTATCATCTTGAGGTTATAGAAGGAATGGGGGCTTGGATCCTGGCAAAACAGGTTATGGTAGCAGGGACATAAGGAAACACCTAAAGACAATGTAATTATGTTTCTTCTCATAATTTTTATGCTTGAAACATTTATCCCTATGATGTTTGCCAAATGGCATCTATATCCATCATTTGTTCTACATTTAATTGGAATTCTCAGGTAAGAAAGAGATTTCCTCTCTCCTCTGTTTATTTATTTGATTATTTATTTATATCAGCACAGACTAATAGATTATCGTTTTATTCTACCTGCTTAAAATACAGTACTAAACTGTCCTCTATTTGTCCATTGAGAGCCCCTAAAGTTTGTTCCTAGTCTTTTTTGACAGATACTCTTTTTTTTTTTTTTTTTAGACAGAGTCTTATTGTCACCCAGGCTGGTATCCAATGGTGCAAACATGGCACACTGCAGCCTCGAACTCCTGGACTTAGGCAATCCTCCTGCCTCAGCCTCCCAAATAGCTAGGACCTCAGGTGCATGCCACCATGCCTGGCTAATTTTTTTATTTTTATTTTTGTACAGACGGGGTCTCACTTTGTCTCCCAGCTGGTCTTGAACTCCTGGGCTCAAGCAATCCTCTTGCCTCGGCCTCCCAAAGTTCTGAAATCACAGGAAGGAGCCATTGCACCTAGCCTCTCAACCTTTTTTTTTTTTTAAGGAACTTTCTACTTTCTGGCACCACAAGATATTCCAGCTGCTTTCTGTATTTTCCCTGCGTCAGCCTTGGAAAGAGCCATTTTTCCAAAGAGCATTGATTCCTTCTATAGGAGAATGGTATTTATAAATTCAGATTTGGAAACCAGGTGCAGTGGCTCATGCCTGTAGTCTCGGCTACTTCAGAGGCTGAAACAGGAGGATTGCTTGAGCCCAGGAGCTCAAGGTCAACCTGGGACACATAGCAAGATGTCATCTTCAAAAAAATAAAATAAAAAAAGATTAAAAAAAAAATCTGGGCACTAAGTATGCTCATTGATACTGGAATCTCATTGCTTCTAGGCCCACTCAGCAGATAGAGGTAAGAGATATATGTAGGCCAGGCACAGTGGCTCATGCCTGTAATCCCAGCACTTTTGGAGGCTGAAGTGGGCAGATCCCTTGAGATCAAAAGTTTGAGACCAGACTGGCCAACATGGTGAAACCCTGTCTCAGGCCGGGCGTGGTGGCTCAAGCCTGTAATCCCAGCACTTTGGGAGGCCGAGACGGGCGGATCACGAGGTCAGGAGATCGAGAGACGATCCCGGCTAACACGGTGAAACCCCGCCTCTACTAAAAAATACAAAAAAAATAGCCGGGCGAGGTGGCGGGCGCCTGTAGTCCCAGCTACTCGGGAGGCTGAGGCAGGAGAATGGCGTAAACCCGGGAGGCGGAGCTTTGCAGTGAGCTGAGATCCGGCCACTGCACTCCAGCCTGGGTGACAGAGCAAGACTCCGTCTCAAAAAAAAAAAAAGAAACCCTGTCTCTACTAAAAATACACACACAAAAAATTTAGCCGGGCATGGTGGTATGTGCCTATAGTCCCAGCTACTTGGGAGGCTGAGGCAGGAGAATCCCTTGAACCCAGGAGGCGGAGGCTGCAGTGAGCTGAGATCGTGACACTGTACACCAGCCTGGGCAATAGAGTGAGACTCCGTCTCAAAAAATAAAAAGAGACAGATGTGGAGATATATACACAGACACATAACCACACACATTTACATCTATTTCTATATCCATATGCCTTTCTGTATGTCTGCTTTGTGTGTGTGTGTGCGCGCATGTGTGGGTGTATATATAGAGAGAGAGATTATACTGATAAGCCCCATTTCAATCTAATACCATGGAGTTCTAGCCTTCTCCCCTTCCTTGTCTGTAACTCCTTTCTTAAATATACATTTTAAAGGCTTTAGTTTTTTACGATGCTG
The DNA here is from genome assembly GCF_049350105.2 of Macaca mulatta. Taxonomy (NCBI): domain Eukaryota; kingdom Metazoa; phylum Chordata; class Mammalia; order Primates; family Cercopithecidae; genus Macaca; species Macaca mulatta. The sequence goes on along the minus strand of NC_133414.1, from coordinate 106,329,355 downwards.
TTTCTCTGTGTGAATTAAAGGCTCCTGATACACACTGTGAAACTGCTTTTCAGAAAGATCGTGTGTTCCCTCCCTGCACTGTAAGAAAGTGCCCATCTTCCTGAATCCTCACCAAAGATAAATTATATCACTTTAGAAAACTTCCCAACTTTATAAAAGGACTTCTCTTTACTATTTTAAATTACTTTTTTTTTTTTTAAACTACAAGTGAAGCTAAACCTCCTCCCTACCCTGACATTACTTAGCCATTTATATTTCTTCGTTCAAGACTAAGTAAAATTTGTGTTCGGTCCAACTAGCTTCCAGTTCACCTTAGTGACTAGATAATCCTAAGAAGTATTTGAGAATTGAAAGGTGATCTTGGATAAGTGCACAAATTATAGGCTAAAATATAATATTATAGTACTTTAGATGTTTAGCAAAAGACAACAGAAACTTCCATTAGAAGATAGTGATTATCTTTTTATTTTATTTTATTTTTATTTTTTTGAGACGGAGTCTTGCTCTGTCAACCAGGCTGGAGTGCAGTGGCAAAATCTTTGCTCACTGCACCTCCCAGGTTCAAGCAATTCTCCTGCCTTAGCCTCCCAAGCAGCTGAGATTACAGGCATGCCCTACCACGCCCAGCTAATTTTTGTATTTTTAGTAGAGACAGGGTTTCACCATGCCTGTAATCCATGGTGGCTCATGCCTGTAATCCCAGCACTTGGGGAGGTCGAGGCAGGATGGTTGCTTGAGCCCAGGAGTTAGAGACCAGCTTGGGCAACACAGCAAAACCTAGTCTCTACTAAAAATAATTTTAAAAAATTAGCCAAGCATGGTGGTGCACCCCTCTAGTCCCAGCTACTTAGCAGGCTGAGGTAGGAGGATTGCTAGCATCCAGGAGTTCAAGGCTGCAGTGAGCCATGATCATATCACTTCACTCCAACTTGGGTGACAGAGTGAGACCCTGTCTCCAAAACAAACAAACAAACAAATAAACAAAAACAGGACCCGGCTTATCTTAACGTGTACAGGACAAGAGGAGGCTAGAAGTCGTCCCACTGCCAACCCCAAGATGAATGCATATTTGACTTCTTCCTCTACTATACGTTTACTTTGTCTTACATAAACTGCAGATTTACTGAGCATGAGACAAATACAGAATTGGCTGTTCCTCCATTCCATCCTTTTCGCATACAACATGTGGATTCAGTGAGAAATAATCAAAGCCTTAAAAGACTGTAACCACTTACCTAATTTTTTCTACTCTCCCCTTTTGTTTTGTTTCCTCCTTCCCCATCCAGCCTGGTTTCTCCTTTTTAAAAACTGAATCCCTCAAAACCCTTTTTGGAAAAAGTGCAAGCCACGGATTCTACTGTGGGTTGTATTTTTTTTTTCCCCCAGACACTTTCTTAACCTTGACAAAACAAACCTCTAAATTGATGGAGACTTTTCCCAGATACTCTTTTTGGTTTATAAGGCCCAGTTGGCATGATTTAGTTAAGTGCATGCATAAACGATCACCCAGCAGTTGTGCTCCTGGTTATACCCTTCAAGAATTTTCTCACAGGTCCCTGTGAGGACATGTTGGAGGATGTTCATTACAGTGTGTGAGTGAAGTTCTTGTTGTTTGAGGTGAAAAGGAAATGCAGACAATCCAAAACTGGAGTAAATACATACTAAGTGGCAGATGAACCACCCTGGAGCACTAAGGAGCAACTAGAAACAACAGATTAGATATACGAAGAGCAGCTTGGACGAATATTAAAAACATAGTGCCAAGCGAAAAAAGAAATGAAACTAATAAAACAATATCATAGACATAAATTAATAATATATATACAAAACAGTCATTTTTTTTTACAAGAACATGTTTCAAAATGTATATTAAATGCCTTAACATGGTTGCCTATGAAAGAGAGGAGAATGGAATTGCTGAAAGGAGATAAAACTGAATATACAGATAAATTTCAAAAAGCAAAAGAGAGTCTTTGCATTGATGATAATGTGTCAGAAACTGAGAAAGTTGTTAACTTTCTGAATTCAAGGTGAAAGGAGGAAGGAAGGAAGGAAGGAAGGAAGGAAGGAAGGAAGGAAGGAAGGAAGGAAAGAAGGAAGGAAGGAAGGAAAGAAGAGAGGGAGGGAGATAGGGAGGGAGGGAGGAAGAAAGCAGGAAGCAAACCCTGAGCTGTGCTTCCTTTAATCACAGGGCTTTGAACAAGCTGTTTTATCTATTAGAAATTTCTAATCACCACCACCACACACACACACACACACACACACACACACACACACACGCTGTTGACTCCTATTTTTCTCAATCTCAGTTCAATCATTATTTTTCTGGAAAAGTGGAAAAGCCTACTGTAACCTCCTTGACCAGGCCATTTTTCCTTATTATAATATGTCATAACACTATATACTGTCTTTTTTGGACATTAATTACAACTAAAACTTTTAAAAATGTTATATATATTGATGTGGTTCTTTGATTTATATCTGCTTCCCACTAACAGACCATAAGCTCAACAAGAGCAGGAATGGCTCTTTTCTTTTTCTCAGACCCTGACAGAGTGGCTGATATAGAGTAAGTGGTCAATTCATAATTGTTGCATAAATGACTTCATAAAAGTATAAATGAATGAACTGAGAAGGGTACACATAGGAAAATGGAGTGGTGTTGCACAGAGAATGGGGGTAGGGGTGTGAGTTGAACTGTTTCTCCACCACAAGATATAAGGCTTGTGGTGCTGGACCTGGCCAGGTTATAGCAGCCAAGAAAGTTCTATAAAAATATATTATCAACTCCAACCTGATAGTTGACCTAGCCATGGAAGACCTCATTGGATCCTTGGTAGATCAGACCATAACTGGCACTCTTAAAAACGCTTCCTATCCTCCTGTAGTTCCATCTACTCAGGAGTCTGAGGTGAAAGGATCGTTTAAGCCCTGGAGGTTGAGACTACAGTGAGCTAGGATGGTGTCACTGCACTCCAGCCTGGGTGACACAGCAAGACCCTGTCTCAAAAAATAAAAAATAAAAAATAAAAAAATAATTTAAAAAACCTCTTCCCATCGAAAAGCATCAGGAATGAAACTCTAAGATGTATTCCTCCTGGTTCAAGAAATTCCTGTACAAGCCATCAGTCTAGCAGATCAAGTAATTTCTTTCCTTATCAAGCAGACATACTCAAGTCACCAACACAACAGAGGGCACAAAATGTCTCTATCTCAATGTTTTTCACACTATGCATGTGACCCATTAGTGAGTCATGAAATCAATTCCATGAGTCACAATGAACATTAAAAAACAATCAAACAGGCCGGGCGCGGTGGCTTACGCCTGTAATCCCAGCACTTTGGGAGGCCGAGGCGGGCGGATCACGAGGTCAGGAGATCGAGACCATCCTGGCTAACACGGTGAAACCCTGTCTCTACTAAAAATACAAAAAATTAGCCGGGCGTGGTGGCGGGCGCCTGTAGTCCCAGCTACTCAGGAGGCTGAGGCAGAAGAATGGCGTGAACCTGGGAGGCAGAGCTTGCAGTGAGCCAAGATCGCACCACTGCACTCCAGCCTGGGCAACAGAGCGAGACTCCGTCTCAAAGAAAACAAAAAAAACAAAAAAACATTCAAACAAAAGAATTTTTTTAAAGAGATAGGAAAAGAAATTCAAGATGGAAAGGCTGTGCAAATAGCCTCACAGAAGGTCTTGAAATTATTAGCCAGAAAGAAGAGGAAAATGATTATCAGGTTTACCACACCTTTTGTGTGCCAGGTACTTTGCATACATTATCTCTACTCACTTGTAGCATTGATGCCCACATATTTATTTATTTATTTATTTATTTATTTAGAGATGGAGTTTTGCTCTTGTTGCCCAGGCTGGAGTGCAATGGCGCAATCTTGGCTCACTGCAACCTCCGCCTCCCGGGTTCAGGTGATTCTCCTGCCTCAGCCTCCTGAGTAGCTGGGATTACAGATGTGAGCCACTGTGCCTGGCCATTGCCCCCATCTTTAAAATGAGTAGAAGCTGAGTCTTTGTCCATGCTTTTTGTCAGAAACCATTTAGGATGCAGACATTGAGAAAAGCAGGAAAGGGGGAAAATTCACCAGGAGTGCTAAGTAGGAGGGAAAGGAAAGAAGAGAGAGAAAACTATAGCAGAATGCAGGAAGATATTGGCCAAGCTGAAAAGGGAGATGACTATGAAAATATGAAAACAGTACTTTTTTTTTTTTCTTTGAGATAGAGTCTTGCTCTGTCACCCAGGCTGTAGTGTAGTGGCACAATCTTGGCTCACTGCAACCTCCTCCTCCTGACTTCAAGCAATTCTTGTGCGTCAGCCACTCAATTCCCTGGGATTACAGGCATGCACTACAATGCCCGGCTTATTTATTTATTTATTTATTTATTTATTTATTTATTTATTTATTTTTCTTTTCTTTGACATGGAGTCTTGCTCTGTCGTCCAGGCTGGAGTGCAAGATCTCAGCTCACTGCAACCTCCGCCTCCCGAGTTCAAGCGATTCTCCTGCCTCAGCTTCCTAAGTAGCTGGGATCACAGGTGCACACCACCATACCCATCTAATTTGTGTATTTTTAGAATAGACAGGGTTTCACTATGTTGGTCAGGCTGGTCTCGAACTCCACCCACCTCAGCCTCCCAAAGTGCTGGAATTACAGGCATAAGCCACCGCACCCAGCCATTTATTTATTTTTAGTAGAGACGGGTTTTCACCATGTTGGCCGGGCTGGTCTCAAACTCCTGACCTCAAGTGATCCGTCCCTCTCAGCCTTCTAAAGTCCTGAGATTGCAGGTGTGAGTCACCATGCCTGGACTTGAAAACAGTACTTTTGACCTAAAGCTAAAAGTAAATGTACAGGAAACAACTCACCCATAGAATGGAGAGTAAGAATAGGCTGGACCAATAATACATACTGTCATCCTGAGGTTTAAACTCTAGATGCGTGGGTCTCACACTCAAGTGCCCTTAGGGACTAAAAAGGCAGACAGATACTAGAGAACAGAAAATAACAGGGCCTATGGGGAACCACAGAGTGCATACTGAGCATATGCTCCAACCAAAGGCATTCAAAAATCAGTTAAAAAATCACACACACACACACACACACTCAGAGTTTTAACCAAATAAACAATTTCACTGACAGAGTTTAGTCCATGGTCCTCCAGTTTGTGCCTCTTTGACTGCGTTAAACTCTAGAGAAAAGAACTGACCATGTCAAAGAAACAAGTAACAGAAAACACCCAGAACAATCATAGTCCTTGAAATCTGCAACAATCTAATAGGGATACATGGGTCTATACTTAGGATTCATCTTAATTCATTAGTTAAATTCAATTAAACAAACCATTAAATATTTATTGATTATTCTTAGGTACAAAGTACTAACTAGGTTTGCGGGTTATAAAATAGAGTGAGTCACCATCTCTATACTTTGGTATTTAGTTCTCAGTTCAGGTCCTGTGAAGTTTTATGAATGGGCAGTCATAGAGGGTAAAAATAACCTTTCTCTTCTGCTCCGCAGAAAACTAATTCCTTATGGTATACATGACTTAAATCTCATCGTCGGCCGGACGCGGTGGCTCAAGCCTGTAATCACAGCACTTTGGGAAGCCGAGACGGGCAGATCACGAGGTGAGGAGATCGAGACCATCCTGGCTAACACGATGAAACCCCGTCTCTACTAAAAAAATACAAAATACTAGCCGGGCGAGGTGGCGGGCGCCTGTAGCCCCAGCTACTCGGGAGGCTGAGGCGGCAGAATGGCGTAAACCCGGGAGGTGGAGCTTGCAGTGAGCTGAGATCTGGCCACTGCACTCCAGCCTGGGCGACAGAGCGAGACTCCGTCTCAAAAAAAAAAAAAAAAAAAAAAAACAACAACAACTCATCGTCATGATCCTTTGGCTTTAAACCTATTATAGCATTATAATGTTATGGGTTTTTTTTCTTTTTTTTGGGACAGAGTCTTGCTCTTGTTACCCAGATTGGAATGCAATGGCACGAACTTGGCTCACTGCAGCCTTCGCCTCCCAGGTTCAAGCCACTCTCCCACCTCAGCCTCCCGAGTAGCTGGGATTACAGGTGTTCTCCACCACACCTGGCTAATTTTTGTATTTTTAGTAGAGACGGGGTTTCACCATCTTGACCAGGCTGGTCTCGAACTCCTGACCTGTTGATCCATCCACCCGGCCTCCCAAAGTGCTGGGATTATAGGCGTGAGCCACTGCACCCAACCGTAATGTCATGTATTCTAAAACTGGCCCTCTTGTCTACCTACATAAAAACTCCTATTTATTTAGTGATAGGAAAATAGTTTATTTTTAAATTCCAGTGCCTACCCAGGTCCCAATATAGATGCTCAGTAAATATTCATTGAACCCCACTCTGGTGGTTTTAAAATATGTCCACAGTTCTTTGATACTCTTTCTTTCAAGAGGTGAAGCCCAATTCCGCTACAATCGAGTGTGGTTTAGATTAAGTGACTTACTTATGACAAATAGAACAGCAGAAATGACTTTCAAGACTAGGTCTTGGCCGGGCGCGGTGGCTCACGCCTGTAATCCCAGCACTTTGGGAGGCCGAGGCGGGCGGATCACAAGGTCAGGAGATCGAGACCATCCTGGCTAACACTGTGAAACCCCGTCTCTACTAAAAATGCAAAAAATTAGCCGGGCGAGGCGGCGGGCGCCTGTAGTCCCAGCTACTCGGGAGGCTGAGGCAGGAGAATGGCGTGAACCCGGGAGGCGGAGCTTGCAGTGAGCCTAGATCGCGCCACCGCACTCCAGCCTGGGCGACTAAGCGAGACTCTGTCTCAAAAAAAAAAAAAAAAAAAAAAAAAAAAAAAAAAAAAAAAAAGACTAGGTCTTAAAAGGTATTAGAGCTCTCCTCTTGCTCTCTCTTGGATAACGTGCTCTAGGGGAAGCCTGCTGCTTTGTCATGAAGACACCCAATTAGTCCCACGGAGAGGTTCACATAGTGAGAAGCTGAAGCTTTTTTTCCAATAGACATATGAATGAAGCATCTTGGAGGTTAATCCTTGAGCCTTGGTAAAGTCTTCAGGTGACTGCAGCCCTGACCAAGATCTAGATTGTAAAACATCCAGAACCAGAACAAACCTGCTAAGCCATTCCTAAAATCCAGACCCATAGAAAAAGTAATAATGTTTATCGTTATTTTAAGTTGTCAAGTTTTAGGGCAGTTTCTTAAACAGCAATAGATAACTCATATACCTACTAGAACTGACACGCTAAATCATATTAGGTTTTGGAGCCTATCTTTTTCACTCCCTTTCCTCCACTTCCCATTTTTTGCCACCTCCAGAAACTAGCAATTCCCTTTCTTCTTCCCTGGATGTTAAAAAGTCCTAACTAGGATATTTGAAAGTCTTTTTCCCCCAATGGGCTCAAGAAAGAGATTCCTTAGGGGCAGATCCTTTTCTTCTTCTTCTTCTTTTTTGTTTTTTGAGATGGAGTCTTGCTCTGTTGCCCAGGCTGGAGTGCAGTGGTGCGATCTCGGCTCACTGCAAGCTCCACCTCCCGGGTTCATGCCATTCTCCTGCCTCAGCCTCCGGAGTAGCTAGGACTACAGGCGCCCGTCACTATGTCTGGCTAATTTTTTGTATTTTTAGTTGAGATGGGGTTTCACCGTGTTAGCCAGGATGGTCTCGATCTCCTGACCTTGTGATCCACCTGCCTCAGCCTCCCAAAGTGCTAGGATTACAGGCGTGAGCCACCGCACCCGGCCCCCTTATCTTCTTTTTGGTGTGACAGATGCTGGAGTAGATACTCTGGATCAGTTAGACTTCTCATCAGTCTCATGGATATCCACTGATTTTACTTACCTATCCATTTATTTGCCCAAGTGAATTTTAAGTAAGATCAGCAGAGCAGCTTGGAAAATGAAGGAAAGAAATCAGAAGCATAAATGCCACCCAAGCAGGTCTTCGGAGTATATGCACAAGTATTTCCAAATTTGTAACCAAAGGCAGGCAGGACTTGAACTTTGGTGATAGGTGGAGTACAGAGTTTTTGTTTGTTTGTTTGTTTGTTTGTTTGAGATGGGGTCTTGCTCTGTTGCCTAGGCTGGAGAGCAGTGGCACGATCTTGGCTCACTGCAACCTTCACCTACCAGGTTCAAGTGATTCTCATGCCTCAGCCACCTGAGTAGCTGGGATTATAGGTGTGTGCCATCATGCCTGGCTAATTTTTGTGTTTTTAGTAGAGATGGGGTTTCAGCATATTGGCCAGGCTGGTCTCGAACTCCTGACCTCAGGTGATCCACTTCCCTTGGCCTCCCAAAGTGCTGGGATTATAGGTGTGAGCCACCAACTCGGTCTGGAGCACAGAGTATTATTAATAAAATAAGTAGGTAAACAGCACGGTATGGTGGTGTGCACCTATGGTCCCAGCTACTCTGGAGGCTGAAGTAAGAGGATCACTTGAGCCCAGGAACTCAAGGCTGCAGTGAATCATGATTAAGCTGCTACAGTCCAGCCTGGGCAACAGAGCAAGAGCTTGTTTCAAAATAAAAATAATAAATAATCGTAAATTTAAAAAATAAAATAAGTAGGATTGGCATTGTGGGAGGTGTGAGGATGATATACATGATACCTTAGATGTTAGTTTATTTGAGAGTTTCATTCCCATTCAGTTATACTTCCCAGCAGCTTTGGAATGGAGACCTAGAGACAATACATCCTTGTTTTACAGAACATTCTTTCACAGCGAGCTCCTAGCAGAGTCTGGTACAGAGTGGAGGGTGAGAAACTGTTGCTGCTCAAAGGACTATCAGAAACTGTACATGACTTTGTGCATGGAATCCACTTTTCCTTCTCTAGGGATTTTGAAAGACAATGAATAAATAAAGAATGGCTCTGAACAATCAATGTAAGTAAAGAAACAGGAAATGTCATTTCTTAGCTTAATTTATCAACAAACATCTTAAATAGGAAAGAACGTGTATCACAACCCTAGGAAAATCCCTCTTTAATTTTTCCCTGACTATAATATTGCACATTAGGACAACAGCTTAAGGTACTTGACCCCTTTTTTTTGTTGGAAAACTACTCCCACTAGTGGGACTGGCATCTTGTTACGTTCCCCACCTGGTGTAAACACAAACTTGGCTACACTATAATATCTAATCCTGCAAGTCATTAATTAAATAAAAACAAATTAAACACAGTTAATATTTATATCATAAGATTATTGAGGATAAAATGAAATGATTTATATCTAGGGAAACATAAAAAATACCTAAATAAGTGGTACACTGAGGTCCTCTGAATTTGATCTTGAGTTGAATCGTGTCCTCCCTCCAAAAAAAAAGATATGTTGAAATCCTAATCCCTGGTAACTATGAATATGATCTTATTTGGAAAAGTCTTTGCAGATGTAATAAAGTTAAGATGAGATCATTAGGGTGGGTCTAAGGATTAAGATCCAATATGACTAGTATCCTTATAAGAGGGGAAGACAGACATGTGAAGATACAGGGACACAGGGAGAATACTATGTAAAGATGGGGGCAGAGATTGAATTGATGCATCTACAAGCCAAAGATTGCCAAGGATTGCCAGTTGTCACCAGAATCCAGGACAGAGGCATGGAACAGATTCTTCCTCAGAGACCTAAACATAAACAAACAATGCCAACATCTTGATTTTAGATACCTTGCCTCCAGAGCTGTGAGAGAATAAATTTTGGTTGTTTTAACCCACCCAATTTTTGGTTCTTTTTTATGGCAGCTCAAGGAAACAGATACATAAAGACTTGAGTGTAAAAATGGTTTATTTTGAAGGTGAGTCCAGGTACCATTGCTAGCAGGTGGGGTTGTGAGACCGGGAAGCAAAGGACACTAATAGAGCGTGCTGATGAATAGGATAACTCAATCTTTGGGAGACAAAGTGGAAGATGTCTCAGAGCAGGGGTCCCCAACCCCCGGACCACAGACCTATACCAGTCCGTGGCCTGTTAGGAACTGGGCTGTACACCAGGAGGTGAACGGCAGGAGAGTGACATTACTGCCTGAGCTTCGCCTCCTGTCCGATCAGTGGAGGCGTGAGATTCTCATAGGAGCTTGAAATCAATTGTGAATTGCACATTCAAGGGATCTAGGTGGGACGCTCCTCATGAAAATCTAACTAATGCCTGATGATGTGAAGTGGAACAGTTTCTTCCTGAAACCATCCCCCACCCCGATCTGTGGAAAAATTGTTTTCCTCAAAACCCATCCCTCGTGCCAAAAAGGTTGGGGAGTGCTGCCTTAGAGGTGTTCTACCTCTGAGGATTAAGGACATTGGTATGTGTTTGTTATATTTGATTGGTATATTAGTTTTCTATGGCTGCTGTAACAAATTATCACAAATTCGGTGGCTTAAAACACAGAAATTTATTCTCTCACATTTCTAGAGGCTATAAGTCTGAACTTAGTATCACTGGACTGAGCTCTAGGGGAAAGTTTGTTCCTTGTCTCTTCCCCCTTCTGGTGGCTGCCAGAATTCCTTGACTTGTCTGCATCACTCCAATCTCTGCCTATGTGGTCACATTGCCTTCTTGTCTGTCTGTGTGAAATCTCCTGTCTGTCTCTTAAAAGGATCCATGCAGTTGCCCACCTGGATAATCTCTTCATCTCAAAATCTTTAACTTAATCACACCTTTGCCTGTATAAGTTAATAGTCATGTTTCCAGGGACTTGGCCTTCATATATTTGGAAGTCATTTTTCAGCCTACCACAATTGGTATAGTTATCCTTCAATTCCCGTTTTTTGTCGGTTGAAGGATGCTTCCAGTGGAAAAATCTGTGGCACTTCAGACCTTCCCTACAGGCGTCCAGAAAAAGTTCTTAAGTGAAAATTTGCAAGTGCTCAGAGGACTTTTTCAGCATGTATGGAACAGGAAGTGCTGAGGATATGTAGAGGGGACACCAACATTTGTGTAGGGCCCCAGGAGACCTCCCCCACAGCCCCTTGCGGCTTTCTTTCTGTGTCCTGAACAAAAAATCAGAGTGCCTTGACTGCTCTGTGACTTAGCCAGCTGCGTGTTCATCCCAGCAGGCTTCAACACAAAGTGGGGCCTTGAACAGTCCCAGGTACTGATAAAAGTAGCTAGGTTGTTGCCCAAATCACTGAAAGTACTGGCCCAGGCCCTGAGTCAAATACCTTAAACCCTTGTATAAACTCCTTACCCCGATCCCCTCACTGTGGACATACCTAGGTCCACACCCCTTTTCGCTTGCTGTCCATCATGAGGATTGCTATAGCACTCTGTAGATAAGTTCTCCTAACAATTGTTTTGGGTTGATTACCCTGGCATTTAATGCTTCTTTCTATGGAATCCCAAATGAGGGCCTTATCTCCAGACAGTTTAGGACACACCCTTGTGGGAACTTCCCTGCTTTTGTTTGTTTTTGAGATGGGGTCTTGCTCTGTTGCCCAGGCTGGAGTGCAGTGGTGAGATCATAACTCACTGCAGCCACAAATTCCTGGCCTGCCACTGCTTTTGGGGTGATTCAAGCTGTGGGTTCAGTGGGACAAAAATTCTGCTACATCATTATTCTAATGTTTGTTATTATTTTGGTTTTTGGTTAATAATTTTAATTTAGGCCGGGCGCGGTGGCTCAAGCCTGTAATCCCAGCACTTTGGGAGGCCGAGACGGGCGGATCACGAGGTCAGGAGATCGAGACCATCCTGGCTAACACAATGAAACCCCGTCTCCACTAAAAATACAAAAAAATTAGCCGGGCGTGGTGGCGGCGCCTGTAGTCCCAGCTACTCGGGAGGCTGAGGCAGGAGAATGGCGGGAACCCGGGAGGCGGAGCTTGCAGTGAGCCGAGATCGCACCACTGCACTCCAGCCTGGGCGACAGAGCGAGACTCCGCCTCAAAAAAAAAAAATAATAAATAAATAAATAAATAAATAAATAATTTTAATTTAATAATTAATTATAATTATTAGCTATCTTAACCTAATTTTCTGATGCACCACAATATAAATTATTTGCACTACCTGAGTGACCTTGCTTAGAACAAATGATCCCATCTACTTAAACTTTGTCCTTTCTGCTGGTCTCATTTAGATATACATTGCTCTATGACTTCCTCTAAAGCAGCTTTTCTTTAGTTTTTAGCACCTATGTGATCTTTTCTATTATTCTCTATTTGGTCATTCATAATTATCTTTCTTAACTATACACACACACACACACACACACACAATTTCTCAACAATATTTTAACATTTTCAAAGGTAGAGACCATGATACATGTATTTTCAAATTCTTTTTTTTTCTTTTTCTTTTTCTTTTTCTTTTTTCTTTGCGATAGCCTCACTCTGTCGCCCAGGCTGGAGTGCAGTGGCACCCTCATAGCTCACAGTAACCTTGAACACCTGGCCTCAAACAGTCCTCCTGCCTTAGCCTCTCAAAGTGCTGGGATTACAGGCAGGAGCCACAATGCCTTGACAGTAATATCTAAATATTACTAAAATATTACAGTGACTTTTTTTTAGCTCTCTGATTTTATTTTTTTTTTTTTTCCCTTAATTGTCGCATTATCTCAAAGGTCTGAACAGAGATTCTAGACTCCTTCCCTCCCCTAGATTTTATTTTATTTTATTTTATTTTTGTTTTGTTTTTGTTTCCCCTGGATTTTAGCAAGGGAAACAGAAAGAGGCCTAGGCAGAGCCAAGCACTTCGATATAAGGGAGGACTGTATATTGTACAATTCTAGGGGCATCATTCACAGTTTATTTGTAAAGATAGCAAATTTTTTTTTTTTTGACCTATGACAGTGAAGTGTCTTAAGGAAATGGAAGCTTTTTCTAATTTCCACAGGTCCCCTTTGGGTGAGCTGTAGGGCAGCCTGCCTGCCTCTTTCATGTCTAAGATGATTGACAGTGATAACATCCAATTACAACGTTTATTTTTTAATTTGTGATACTGAAATGTGGGCTTCTTCTATTGCCAAACACTTATTACAAAGGGGCAAACATTCACATAGTCCCTTATTATGACTTATGTAAATTATCTTGTGGTACTGGAAAAAAAGAATCCTTATTATTGCATGTCCACTTAGTGACAGTTTTCAAAACTGTTTGTTTATAGAAAATGGATTAATTATAATATGGCAAATGGCCAAGAAAGCCCTGGCTTGTTGACAAAGATCTCCAGAGTATTTGGGATTCTAGCTGTGGGTAAAAGAAAGAAATAGGGAATGTTAGAAGAGGTACAAGTGAAAAAAAAACAGTTCTTTTGAACATGGTAATGTGAAGTCCCATGGTTAGCAGGTAGAGCTGTCCAGGAGGCAGGTGGCTACAAGAATGAAGCTTGAGGAAGAAGTATGGGCTGGACAAAATCTCTTTGTAATAGGTAGATGGATGAAATCATGCTGGGAGAGCAAGTAGAGCGAGAAGAGTAGTAGACAAGTGGGCCAAGAGTAGAACCCTGAGAGTCACCTACATTGAAGAGGCCTAAGGAGGAAGAAATGGAGGTAGGAGGAGAACTTGGGAAACAGGCTAATAGGAAAGCCAAGGGAATCAACATTCTAATGTGTGAAGGGAGATATGCATAGCATCAAAGGCAGCAGAGAGATCTAGTGAGGTTAAATGAGAAAGAAGTAATGTAATTCTGTACACAATTAGAAAAAACTCACAACAATTTGGAGGTTCTTGGTGACCTTAATTAGATCAGTTTCAGTGGAATGTTATGGGCAAATCCACGTAAGTTCTTAGCAGACTTCCCAAAAGTGCTAACAGGAATCTCCAGGTACAATCCCTATAATACCAGTTTGGGAAAGCCCAGTGACCCTTATCAGCTCAAGTGTCCAGGAAAGTTCTAAGGGATCTAAGAGGATCTGGAGTCCAAATGGGGCTTGGCAGTGGATTGAGTGAAGAAGAGATGACACAAAGGTGGACACACAGAATTAAGAAACCAGCAAGATGCCGGGCGCGGTGGCTCACGCCTGTAATCCCAGCACTTTGGGAGGCCGAGGCGGGTGGATCACGAGGTCAGGAGATCGGGATCACGGTGAAACCCTGTCTCTACTAAAAATACAAAAAATTAGCCCGGCGTGGTGGCGGGCGCCTGTAGTCCTAGCTACTCGGGAGGCTGAGGCAGGAGAATGGCGTGAACCCGGGAGGCGGAGCTTGAAGTGAGCTGAGATCCCGTCACTGCACTCCAGCCTGGGGAACAGAGCGAGACTCCGTCTCAAAACAAAAAACAAACAAAAAAAAAGAAATCAGCAATATTAAATGGAATTAAAAGGAATCATATAAACTTCCATTTTTGAGTATTTTCAAATAACAGGCTGCTCAAATTCAAGATGGGAGAGATTTAGCTTGGCAACAATTGCTTTAAAATGATCCAGAGACTTTAGTTGATTGTAAACTTAAAATGGGCCAAGAGTATGACACAGTTCTTAAAAAAGCTAGCACATGCTGGGCATGGTGGCTCATACCTGTAATCCCAGCACTTTGGGAGGTTGGCGTGGGAGGACTGTTTGAGCCCAGGAGTTTGAGGCCAGTCTAGGCAATATAGCTAAGACCAAAACTCTACAAATAATGTAAATTAGCCGTGTGTGCCTGTAGTTTCAGCTATCCAGGAAGGTGAAGTGGAGGATCCCTTGAGCCTGGGAGGTTGAGGCTGTAGTGAGCTGAGAGGTGCCACTGCACTCCAGCCTGGGCAATAGAAAAAAAAAAAAAGGCAATCTTTATATTGAAAAAAAAAAAAATACACAGCACAGGATTGGGCTATGACAATAGAGAAGAGAAAGTGGAGATGCAAAGAGAGTACCTTTTTCTGGAACTAGGGACAAGTAGGAAAAGAGGCATACAAAAGAGCAATTAAAGGGAGATAAGTTTATTAGAAAAAAATCTTAAAAATGGAAGATATTTGAATATGTTTATAAGCTGAGGGGAAGGATCTATTAGAGAGGGAAATAACACAGGAAAGAAGGGATAATTAATGATACAAGAATCTGATGAAGCTGGGAGGAGTTGATTTTGAACTGGAATGGGAATGCCTCATCCTTTTGGAGAGACTAGAAGGAAGGCTGAAAGGATGGGAGTGACTGTAGATATGTTGATATGCTTGGGAGGGAATTCAGGCACTCGGGAAGGGCGCAGGCTGATGTTTTCCACTTGTTTGATGAAGTAATACACCAGACGGACAGGCTCTGCTGTTTCTGACACCGTGTGGAAGGAGACGGAGCAAGGAAGACGTTGGAAGGAAGGTTGAAAGAAGAGTGCCAGATGGACCTCGTGGTCTTTGTGGTGGGATCAGGAAATTGGTACTTTTTTCTCTGTCTAAGAGCAACACTATCCAAGAGGCTCAGAACCCCTTAGTTGCACTGCTGGCTTTTCCTACCTGCTCAGGACTGTGAGGCCAGACTGTGTCAGGGTCATGCTCAAAAATCATAGACTTAAAAAAACCCACAAAAAACTTGAAGTGGAATGTTTAAATTTATTGAGGAAAAAAAAGGCCTTGAGAGACAAGCATTTTGATACTCTTATTCTTGCAATCCATAAAACTTCCTGTAAAAAATGAACAACTTTAGGCCAGGCGCGGTGGCTCACGCCTGTTATCCCAGCATTTTGGGAGGCTGATCACGAGGTCAGGAGATCGAGATCATCCTGGCTAACACGGTGAAACCTCGTCTCTACTAAAAATACAAAAAAAAAAAAAAAAAAAAAATTAGCCGGGCGTGGTGGTGGGCGCCTGTAGTCCCAGCTACTCCGGAGGCTGAGACAGGAGAATGGCTTGAACCCGGGAGGCGGAGCTTGCAGTGAGCCGAGATTGTGCCACTGCACTCCAGCCTGGGCGACGGAGCGAGACTCCAGATATAGTTTTTCTTTTTTTTGAGACAGTCTTGCTCTGTCACCCAGGCTGGAGTGCAGCGGTGTGATCTCGGTTCACTGCAACCCCCTCCTCCTCAGTTCAAGCGATTCTCCTGCCTCAGCCTCCTGAGTAGCTAGGGTTACAGGCGCACGCCACCACGCCTGGCTGACTTTTGTATTTTTAGTGGAGACAGAGTTTCACCATGTTGGCCAGGCTGGTCTCGAACTCCTGACCTCAGGTGATCCACCCGCCTCGGCCTCCCAAAGTGCTGGGATTACAAGCGTGAACCACCGCACCCAGCCACGGATACAGTTCTTTATCAGACTAGTTAAAATTAAAGCAAAAAAAAAAAAAGCAAAATAAAACACTAAGAATCACAGACTTTTTAGTGACCGAGGCTGAAGCAATTGTTGCCAAGCTAAATCTCTCCCATCTTGAATTTGAGCAGCCTGTTATTTGAAAATACTCAAAAATGGAAGTTTATATGATTCCTTTTCTACAAGTTATATGATTCCTTTTCGCCGTTCTACAAACACGGCCAGAAGGTCCATCGAGAGGCAGGCATTACACACAAAAAATAAGCTTCTTTCTGCCCTCAGGACTGTATGGAGGAAAAAGACTACCAAAATCAGTATCTACTACAGGATGAGATAAGCAACGTGAGGAGAGGCACAAAATGCCGTGAGGTGACTGAAAAAACCAGGTCCTCTCATTCTGAGAGGAGGAGCCCGATTTTCCCAAAGTTTTAAAAGAAATAAATAGGACAAGAGTCAAAGAATCACACTCGAAGAACTTTGTAAAGTGCGCCCTCCCGCCCAACTTCCCGCCTTTGGCGCCGACGACCATAGAGCCTTCACTCGTTCCAGTCTGCGCGCGCACGCCGGGGCGCAACCCGCCCAAAGCCGCAAGACCATCACCGCGAGAGGGCGCGAGCCCGAACCTGCCTACGGAAGTCCCGCCCTCACTTCCGGCGGCGGAGGATTGGGAGGGACTGAAGCTCGCTTCCGGCTTGGGAAGTGCGGGGCCATCGGCACGTGTGTCATTTCTCGGATTTCTGTATTAACCCTGCTTCTGGTGAACTTGTGTGGCCGGCATTCCTTTAAGGCCTAAGGATGAAGGCGGTAAGTGTCCTTGGAAGCCCGGTCCCCGCAGCCTAGGGCCCCTCCGGGTGATAGGGTCACTGCCTGAGTTAACTTTTAGGCAGGTTTTCACCCGTGTCTATGGGGCGGTGGTTCATAGACTGGGGGCTTTCTCGTCCTTACACCGAGTTCATCCTTGGTTACCCACTGTGTGCGCGCACGACTTCAGGGTATCACGAAGAGACAGGCACGGAGTTTTGCATCGGTGGGATTTCAGACTTCGAAGGAATTTTTCAAGACCGTCTTTCGAACTTGTTTTTCACAAATGAGAAGCAGGTTCCTGCCCTCAGCAAGTTTATGATGTGAATCACGGTACCCATAAAGGGTAAAGAGACAGAAAAGCAAGTGATTTGCCCTGGTTCTAACAGAAAATAAGAGGTAGTCCTGGGGTTCAGGACTAGCTTTGGGATTTCTGAATGAGGAGTCACCGGCAAGAGAAGTGGAATCCAAAGATCCGAATTCAGTTTTGCCCTCCTTAGTTTATGGGTCCTTTTGGCAGCTTCATCAGTAATGTGAGGATAACAGCAGTCAGTACTCAACTAGGCATTTGGAGGTGATTTGTTGGAGCACTTTGTAAATGACAAAATCGTAAATTAAGTTTTATTAAAGACAGCCAGCATTTTGCTTTGAATGTGTTAAACTACAGGTGTTAAACTAGCCTTGAAGCCACTTTCCGCTACTAGATCAGTGGTTCTTAACCTGCTTGGGCGTCGTAGAGCCAGCCCTTTGAGTTGCTGTGGATTGGGGTCACAGAAAGACCTCAGATTGAATAATTGATGCTGTAGTGCTCTTCTGTAGGATTAAAGCCATCGTTTGGTTTTAGCTCTTACCTGCAAGTCCATGGCTGTGGGACGTTAAAATTGTGGAATTGGTTTGATGAAATTTGTAATCAGTTCTCTTTAAGCTGATTTAAAAAATAAGTTTGTGGGTATGCAGTATTCTTTCTGTTGTTTTCTAGAGAAGAAATAAAAAACAGATCCCAAGCTTTCGCAAGTTAATAAAAACTAGTAAAGTCAAACTTGAAAACAAGCTAAAAAATAAGCAATTTAAACAACAAAGCACTCTCAAGAAGTACCGAAAAGAACAGAGGAAACTAAGGCAAGCGGTGAAAGATGCTGTGTCTAAGAAACCCATTCCATTGGAGAACCCAAAGGAAAAGCGACCAGGTAATTGTGAAAACATCATGTGCTCTGGTTTCCACTGATTTATTCTGAAGTGTTCTTCATGGAAATAACTTTGCTTTCTAATAATCGCTTTTCTTGTTCTCAGATCTTCCTAGAGTGGGTAAGGGTAGTAGTCCTATAGGACTGCTATAAAGCATGTATGCTTTATCACAGTCAGTATGAGAACACATTTCAGTACAGTATTCATTCAAGTTTCTGTTTTTAGTTTGTCTGGAAAGCAGATCTGAAGATGCAGTACTTGGGAAAACAAACTGAAAGTACTCTTGTGCATAAATGTTAGGCAGTGTGCCAGTGCTGCCACTTTCCCATTCACTAGCAGTTAGGTAAGAACATTGCTTGTCTCTGGTTCATTCTTCACAGTATTGCCAAGGTACACTTCTTTTCTAAACTTCTGACTTTCTTTTCATGTGGAAACTTGGGGTGAAATTGAGTTGTAATTGTCATGGTTATTTTGTAAAACTAAAAACTCTTAAGTACTCAAAACATGTAAGGAATATGACTTTTGAGTCAGGCTAGTTCAACAACTTTACTGGTACTTTTAGGGTATTCTTATTTGACTGTATCAGGTTATTAGGCAACTATTCAGTCTTCCCAGGTCCATCTTTTTAAAAATTAATTAATTTTTTTTTTTTTAAATAGACAAGGTCTTGTTCTGTCACTGAGGCTGGAGTGCAGCGTGCAAAAATAGCTCACTACAACCTTGACCTCCTGGGCTCAGGTGATCCTCCTGCTTCAGCCTCTGAAAGTGCTGGAATTGCAAGGGTGAGCCTCTGCACCCAGCTAAAGTTTTTTTTTTTTTTTTCCTAATTTTGTGAGTACATAGTAGGTGTATATATTTATGGGATACGTGAGATACTGTGATACAGGCATACAATGCATAATAATCACATCAGAGTAAATGTAGTATCCATCACCTTAAGCATTTATCTTTGTGTTACAAACAATTCAGTTATGCTTTTTTAGTTATTTTAAAACATACAGTAAATTATCGTTGACTATAGCCACCCTACCTATCAAATACTAGATCTTATTCTATCTTAAGTGTATTTTTGTACCCATTAACAATCCCTACTCCTATCTCCTCCAACTGCCTTTCCCAGCCAATGGTAACCATCATTCTACTCTCTTCATGAGTTCAGTTGTTTTAATTTTTAGCCACCACAAGTAAGTGAGAACATGTGAAATTTGTCTTTCTGTGCCTGGCTTATTTAACTTGGCATAATGGCCTCAGTTTCATCGCTGTTGTTGCACACAGGATCTCCTTCTTTTTTGTGACTGAATAAGACTACATTGTGTACATGTACCATACTTTCTTTTTTTGTTGTTTGAGACGGAGTCTCTCTCTGTCGCCAGGCTGGAGTGTAGTGGCTTGATTCCGGCTCACTGCAACCTCCGACTCCCCGATTCAAGTGTTTCTCCTGCCTTAGTCTCCCGAGTAGCTGGGATTACAGGCATGCGCCACCACGCCCAGCTAATTTTTGTATTTGTAGTAGAGCCGGGGTTTCACCATGTTGACAGGCCAGGATTGTCTCGATCTCCTGACCTCGTGATCCACCTGCCTCGGCCTCACAAAGTGCTGGGATTACAGGCATGAGCCACCGCGCCCGGCCCCATGTTTTCTTTATCCATTTATCTGTTCATGAACACTTAGGTTGTTTCCAAATCTTGGTTCTTGTGGATAGTGCTGAATGAACATGGGAGTGCAGATATCTATTTGGTATACTGATTTCTTTTTTTGGATACATGCCTAGCAGTGGGTGGGATCGTAGGATTATATAGTAGTTCTGTTTTTAGTTTTAGTTTTTTGAGGAACTTCCAAACTTTTCTCCATAGGGGTTGTGCTAATTTACATTCCCACCAGCAGCGTATGAGGGTTCCCTTTTCTCTGTATCCTTGCCAGCATTGTTACTGCCTGTCTTTGGATAAAAGCCTTTTTAACTAGGATGAGATGATATCTCATTGTAATTTTGATTTGCATTTCCCTGATCATCAGTGATGTTGAGCACCTTTTCATATACCTGTTTGCCATTTGTATGTCTTCTTTTGAGAAGTGTCTATTCATATCTTTTGCCTATTTTTTAATGGGATTATTAAATTTGGAAGGCTCATTTAAAGTAGATAGGAGTGCCATTCTGTGCAGTGTGTACATTTATATAGCAAGAGTTACTAGATTTTTTTTTCTCTGGAGACGGAGTTTTGCTTTTGTTGCCCAGGCTGGAGTTCAGTGGCATGATCTCTGCTCACTGCAATCTCTGCCTACTGGGTTCAAGTGATTCTCCTGCCTCAGCTTCCCAAGTAGCTAGGATTACAGGCATGCGCCACCATGCCCGGCTAATTTTTTGTATTTTTAGTAGAGATGGGGTTTCACCATGTTGGCCAGGCTGGTTTTGAACTCCGCCTCAAGCAATCCACCCGTCTCAGCCTCCTAGCGTGCTAAGATTACAGATGTGAGCCACTGCACGCAGCCAAGATTTATGAGTTTTAATGGGTCAGGAAGAATTGTAAGTTCTACTAGGAAAGACGCTAAGATTGTTTTATTCATACTTGAATCCTCAGCACTTCAAACAGTGCCTGGCACTTAGCTGACTTTTTTTTTTTTTTTTTTAAATAAAAAATAAAAGGAGATGGAGAAAGAGAGCAAGACACAGAGTGAGCAGAAAGAGAAGTTAGAATGATCTGTAGTTGGGATTTTGTTAGATGTGAGTGCCTGAAGTGTTGAAAGAAAAATAGTTGAGGATATTGGCAAGAGTGTGGTTGAAGTGATAATCTTGCAATCTAAGTGAGGGAGTGAAGACAGAACACACTGGTAGATAGAAAGTGGAGTGGTCAGTGGATTGAAAGGTTATATAGTTGGTTAAGGAAGAAGTAGTGTGGAAGTAACTGAATGGGAACTGGAAGGACAAAAGCTTGTGGTCAGAGAGAGAAGTGAGCACCAGGGTTTGGAATGTGGCCATTGGAGGGGCTGGCTGAAATGGAATACAAAGTGAAAGTAATTGGAGATGAGAAGGAGCTGAGGGGCTAAGTCATTGGCTCTCGATGCCCTGAAAGGCATTTCAGAGTGTGTGGAGACATTTAGTTTTTGGTTGTTACAATAACCTGAGAATGCTATTGGCATTTAGATTGCAGGAGTCAGAGATGCTAGCATTTTTCCAGATTCAGAACACCCCAGTATGATAAATAATTGTTTGCCTAGCATGTCAGTAGTGCTTCCATTTAGAAACACTGGGCTCAGCTGGGAGCCATGGCCCATGCCTGTAATTCCAGCATTTTGGGAGGCTGGAGTGGGAGGATTGCTTCAGAAAGCATAAACTTTTCCTGTTTAAACCCAATATGCAGAGAGTTCTACATCTCTGATACTTGTTTCTAATTTTTCTTTGTGTGTGTGTGGTGCAGGTAAAAGGATTGAGAGGGAAGAAGAGGAAGAAGCAGCCCTTCCTTTAGATATGATGGATGAAGATGACTTACAGTTAATGAAGGATTTAGGACAAAGAGCATCTTTTCTAACAAGAGATCTTTCTTCTAGGTAATACTTCATGTGGGTTATAATCATTCATATCCATATACTGTTAAAAACTTGGTTCTGAATTTCACTTAGGTGGTTCAAGGTGTTTACCTTTGAGCACAATGTTTACAAAGAATAAACTATTATTTAGCTTATTTCCTAAATAAAGGAGGTTCATGTATAAGACAAGCTGATTTCATTTAATGTACATCTTTCTTTTGCGTCTGAATAGTGAAGTAGAGTGAATGGGGGAAGAATGCTGTTCTCATTTTGAGGTGTTGGCAGAATAGTTCTGAGTTCTTTATGGCTATGATCTCACTTAATCCTCATTACCCTGCTAGGTAGTTCTTATTCCCACTTCCAGAGAGGAAACTGATGGTTCCTTGCAGTCACAAGTATCTGGAATTTAAACTTGGACCTTTTTTTTAACTCCAAAGTCTGTGGTATACTCTAAATATTTTGGGAAAGTAAGAGTCACACTTGGTTCTATGGACTGTTCTTGAGAAAGAATCTGCTGTAACTTTCACCTTTATTTTGCATCTAGAGGGAAAACTAGATGTAGCCAGAGTTAGAGTCTGTGTGGTAGGCTGTTTACCCATTTCATTTATTCATTTGCTGTTTGAGTGCTTGCTATGTGCCAGACACTGGCCTAAGTGCTAATATCCATATACCTATTGAAAGTTGGCTGGTGGTTTATTTTTCTGTACTTTTGAAATGATAGGTCTCTAGATACCTTTTTAGATCTATTAAGACTGAAAATTGATCTTTTTTTCCCCCGCAGTGAGCCTGTTCATGCGAAGAAACGGAAGCATGAACACATTATAGATAAATATGAAAAAATACCAAGAACTCTGCAAACTGCACCAGAGAAGGAACTGATTCATTTGCTTCCTATCAAAGATAAAAGTGGTATAATCCCACAGACTAGGGAGAAGCCAGGTGAATTTAATAAGCTGGTAATATTAGTTGAACTTTTACCCCCTTACTGATATAACGTGTTTTTTTTTTCACTCAAAATTTAATTTTAGTTTGATTTTACCCATATCTGCAAAATATTCAATTAGTCTTATAGCAAGCTTGATGATTTGGGCCAGAATTATAGATGATTATCTCAGGTATCAATTTGTACTGTGAGGACAACTTAAGCTACAAGGTTCAGGTGATTTTCTTTTCACTAAATTTTGTTGTTTCTGAAACTAGAGCATATTAACTGTTCTTGGTTAGCTTTCTTTTTTAATGTATCTTTCATATGTGAAATAAAACAGAAAAGTTCAGATATCAAAGATGTGAAATTACGTGGTTTATAACAAAGTGCATACCTATAAAACTACCATCCAGACAAGAAAAAAAATTACTACTAGCTTCTAGAAACCTCCCTTGTGCTCACCTCAATCACTAATTGCTCTCTTCCCATAAAAGTAATTGCTATCCTGAGTTTTATCGTAATCACCTCCTAGCATTTCTTTAGTTTTACCACTTAAGTATATATCACAGTTTTAATACACATGTTTTCCATATAGTTACTGATAGTAACAAAGATGAAGAGGATCAAGAAGAAGAGAGGGAACTTGAGGAAGGTAATATGTCTTTACAGTTACTAAATTGTGAATTGAGAAGTAGTTTTTTTGCTTAATAGTAAATGTGAGTTAATTTTAGATAAAATCTGGAAGGTACATTTTGGAGTACTGCTCATTTCAAGGTCATTTTGAATATTTTTCCACATTTGAAAGCTTCATCTTGTGGAATTATGAATAGATTCTTTGTTTTTTTAATTATGGAAAATTTTACACAATCATATTTGTGGTATCTAGGCATACATGAAGTGTGTCTTGTTAATTATTACTGTTCTGAATTCCTTTTAATTGTAAGAGAAAGACTAACTTATACAAATAACTGTTAACTTTTTAGCCTTAAATTACAAAAGCGATTATGTAGTGTGAAGTCATTTTGGTTTGTTTTTAGCGCAATTATGCTTGTGTATGTTTCATATAATTGAATGTCAGTTTCTGTTATCTAGGACAGTTTAATCAAAATTGAACTGAAATAATGCATTTTATTGTTTGAAATTATATTAGTTTGGAATTTGTGACAGAACAATCTAGTTAAATTTTACTTTTGCTTAGCAGACCTCATTAATAGCAAAAATGAATTACAGGTCAACTGTTTAACTGTTTGCAGTCACCCATCATAAAACCATTACAGATTATGCTAGTGTTGATTAAATCTAGTTCCCTATGAATTTCTTAAGGCGGGCATGTTTTTCTGTAGCCCAAAACTACGAAGTATTAGTTTGTGTAAAGTAATATATAGTGTTGAAAACAAAGAAGAATATTCTGCACTTAAAAAGAGACTAAATCAGATTATTCTATTCATTAATTAATAAGAATTATTTTGGGCTTATTAGCATAGAAGCTAAGAATATGAGATCTAAGCTGGTTGCACTGGCTCATGCCTGTAATCCCAGCCCTTTGGGAGGCTGAGGCAGGAGGATCACCTGAGCCCAGGAGTTCGAGACCAGTCTGGGCCACATGGTGAAACCCCATCTCCACAAAAAATACCAAAATCAGCTGTATATAGTGGCTCACAGCTGTGGTCTCAGCTACTGGGGAGGCTGAGGTGGGAGGATTATTTGAGCCTGGGAGGTGGAGGCTGCAGTGAGCTGTGATAGTGCCACTGTATTCCAGCCTAGGTAACAAGTGAGACCCTGTCTGTAAAAAAAAAAAAAAAAAAAAAAGCTCTAGAATCAGACTGCCTGAGTTTGAATCCTGTTTCCCTTTGGTTTATGAGCTTAGCCAAGTTATTTTCTCTTCCTTTGCTTCAGTTTTCTCATCTATAAAAGGGGGCTAATGATAGTACCTGTATTGTTGAGGAGATGATGTGTAGTAATAAAGGCAAAATTCTTAGCTATCATCATTATTATTATTACTATAAAATATTAAGATTCTCGGACACTTGTAAGTAGAGGAATATGTAAGGGAACATCTAATCTGTTTTAGAGATCACTGAAGATCCTATTCAAGAGCTGACCATAGAAGAACATTTGATTGAGAGAAAGAAGAAATTACAGGAGAAGAAGATGCATATTGCAGCCTTGGCATCTGCCATATTATCAGATCCAGAAAGTAATGTAGGTGGCATTAATTTCTTTAGGCTTTTTATATTAGGTATGGTGTAAATGCCTAATATTTTAAGATTCCCTTGTTACCTGTAAGCATACACTAAAAGGAAAAGCATTAACTAAACATAGTAGCTGGGTTAGAGTAAGAGAGTCGACAGAATCTTAGCTTAATGCTATGTCTGGACTTAATTTCTTTTGTAATCCTAGAAAAGTTACTTAAATTCTCTGAATCTTATTCTCTTCATCTTCTTATATGAAAATATTGGACATGTTATAACTCTAAAAATATTTAAGTCTATAAAATTATATTAGGGAGGAGGAACCTGTTTGCAAATTTGCTTGACTAACCTGTGGAGTTTTTAAAAACGAGCGCGCTACAGGGAAGTGTATGGAATTAGTTCAGGAATATTTGTAAGTTGAAAATATTTTAAGTGAACTAGAGCCAAAGTTAAAAGTGTTATTGTGCCATGTGTATAGTGGTGAGTTAGTGATGGTTATAACACATGAACTAGAGAAATCTGAGGTTTAATCTTGGCCCTGATAAGTACTATCTGTGAGACTTTGGGTAAGTTATTTATCCAAGACTCTTTCATCTCTAAAAAAGGACAGTATCTTTTTCAAAACTTTGTGGTGAGGGTTATATGATGAAATATACATGAAGTCATATAAAATGATACTATTATTATTGTTACGTTGGTGTCCCCGGCATACTATTATAACAAGTATTTGTGTATCAAATGATTTACATTTGTGGAAACAAATTTCATGTGGGAATGCTTTAGAGTAGTGTTTGTCCTTTTCTAATAAAGTGAGGGGAAGATCTAGAGCAGAATTAGGGAAGAGAGATTTGGAATATTTCTTATTTGTATTCTCTCAATCATTACAAAACCATAGGCATAAGAGATTGATCTAATTTTACAGCTGGAAAATTGAACATTAAAAAACCCAAGTGATTTGTTCCAGATTTTAACAGCCACTGAATTGGAACCCAGATCTTCTACTCAGGAACCTATGCTCACAGGCAATAGTAGTTTATCAAAGCAATCAAAACCACCTTTTGCATTATGCCATAGAAATTATCTTTGAAGCTAAAGTTAATGTGGCTATATTATATGTAATTCCTGATTAATTCATGTGTATGATTGATATATTTGGTTAATGTATATAACATTTTAGTATATTTTGAAAAGTGTTTTTAGAAAAATAGGAGACATGTACTTTAGGAAAATCCAGCTAAAAAGAATTTCCCAAAATAGCTAAATAATAAATTTAAACTAGTTTTTTAAGGTCTATATTTTTCTAACTATATAACAAAAATATGATTACTGATATAGTTTGGATGTGTGTCCCCTCCAAATCTTATGTTGAAATGTGATCTCTGATGTTGGAAGTGGGCCTGGTGGGAGGTGTTTAGATCATAGGGGTGGATCCCTCATGAATGGCTTGGTGCCATCCTTGTGGTAACAAGTGACTTCTTACTCTGGTAGTTCATGTGAGAGCTGGTTGTTTAAAAGAGCCTAGCACCTCCCCTATCTTTCCTGTGACATGCTGGCTCCCGGTTTGCCTTCTACCTTGTTCGTAAGTTTCCTGAGGCCTCACTAGGAGTAGAGGCTGGCACCAAGCTTCCTCTATAGCCTGCAGAACTATGAGCCATAATAAACCTCTTTTCTTTGTAAATTACCCAGCCTCAGGCATTTCTTTCTAGCAACACAAGAATGGACTAATACAATTACCTTGTAACTTTATCAACTTATCTCTTGGTAAAGTGAGCAGTGTCTGGAGTTTGGTGAGGCTTGACTAGACTTGGAGTCAT
Organism: Macaca mulatta; assembly: GCF_049350105.2. NCBI lineage: Eukaryota > Metazoa > Chordata > Mammalia > Primates > Cercopithecidae > Macaca > Macaca mulatta. Next base: position 106,302,765 of record NC_133414.1, on the reverse strand, counting down.
TGTGTGAATTCCGCTTATTTTGCCGGATGTGGGGTTGTTTTTTGTTCATAATTGTTTTGCCATGATTTCTCCAGCTTTATAAGCTATTTCTTTAACAGATTAAAAAATTGAAAGAATTACGTTCTATGCTGATGGAACAAGATCCTGATGTGGCTGTTACTGTTCGAAAGCTAGTAATTGTTTCTCTGATGGAGTTATTTAAAGATATTACTCCTTCATATAAAATCCGGCCCCTCACAGAAGCAGAAAAATCTACTAAGGTAATGCTAGATTGCTAGATATAATTACTATCTAAAATAACTGAACGTTTTGGAGAGATAGACTCTTTTTTTTTGAGACAGAGTTTTACTCCGTCGCCCAAACTGGAGTGCAGTGGCGTGATCTTGGCTCACTGCAACCTCTGCCTTCCCGGTTCAAGCGATTCTCCTGCCTCAGCCTCCTGAGTAGCTGGGATCACAGGCATGCGCCACCAGGCCCAGCTAATTTTTGTGTTTGTAGTAGAGACGGGGTTTTTCCACGTTGGCCAGGCTTGTCTCAAACTCCTGACCTCAGGTGATCCACCTGCCTCTGCCTCACAAAGTGCTGAGATTACAGGCATGAGCTGCCGCACCCGGCCTAAGCGACTGCTGCATTTTTTTTTTAATAGTACTGGGTGTATACTAGACAACCATATTTAATACTAATTTTGGGGTTTTAATATTCTGATTTTAAAAAATGATTGACCTTTTTGGTCTTTTCAGACCCGAAAAGAAACACAGAAGTTAAGAGAATTTGAAGAAGGCCTGGTTAGCCAGTACAAATTTTATTTGGAAAATCTGGAACAAATGGTTAAAGGTATATTAAATGTATCTTAAAAGTATGTAGCGTACATAGCCTTGATCATGAAGGTGAATTCTGTACAGTGTTCTGTGTTGTGTAGTGAGAGGCAGGTATGATCAGGAACAGAGTCTAGAGTCAGACTTCCAGGGGTCAAAGCCTGGCTCCACCACTTACTACCTATGTGATGGGAAAATTACATAGTCTTTCTGTGTCTCAGTTTTTGTCTATAAAATGGAAATAATTATAGCACTCACCTTCCAGGATTATTGTAAGAAGTAACTGAGTTTGTAGATATGAGGTGCTTAAAACAGTGCCTAGCATGTGCTATATACTATATTTTATCAACTATTAGTATTATTGCTGCAGTTTTTAGTAAGCAGTTGTATTTTTGTTGACAATGCTTTTAACAAAATATATTGTTATGAACAGTTGGGATTTATTCTGCTGTTTTCTATTTGGAGGCATGGTAGTCAGGGAAGAACGATAACTAGAGGCCAGGTGTGGTGGGTCACACCTGTAACCCCAGTGCTTTTGAAGACCGAGGCAAGAGGATTGCTCCAAGCCAGGAGTATTGCTCCACGCCAGGAGTTTGAGACCAGCCTGAGGAATGTAGTGAGACTCCTGTCTCTAAAAAAAAAAAAAAAAAATTAGGCATGATGGCCTAGGCCTATAGAGCCCCAGCTACTGGAGATCTGAGCTGAGAGGATGACTTGAGTCCAGAAGTTTGAGCTTGCAGTGAGCTATGATTATGCCACTGCCCTGTAGTCTGGGCGATAGAGTGAGACCCTGTCTCAAAAGAAATGAATAAATAAATAGAAGGATAACTAGAAATGGATATTTGCATGCCTTGAAAATGGGTTTATGAGTCAATTATTTGGCATCCCAAATAAACTCTTAAACTCTTTTTCTTCAGAAAAGGAAGGACATAGAAAAAATAGGGGTAGGAATAGGGAAGATAGTTGGTTGCCTAGGCCAGGTGCTTTCATTTGGCCTAATTGGCTCATTTACCCAGCTTATTTAGTAAGGATCACCCATTGCTATCAGCTGGAACAGGACCACTGAATCCTGTTGGCCTAATAAGGGCATAAAGGTAGTAGAGTATAGTGGGGTGGGGGTGGGTGGTATGGATATTGCTTCTATGTTCTGGTGTTCCAGCTGGCACCCTATTAGCATTTGTTTTTCCAGTGAGAGGGCCTGGGAGTTTTTCTTTTGTTTCTGAATTTCTGAACTGTTTGGAAAGCTGGGAGCTTTGTGTAACCATCTCTGTCTGATAGAACTATAACATGAGCCACATATGTCATTTAAAAAAAATACAGACACACTAAAAAGCAATGACATTAATTTTAACAGAACATTATATATATTCAGATTATCATTTCAACATGTAATCAGTTTTAAAAATTAGTGTCTTACATTCTCAGTTTTTTTTAGTACTAAGTTCAAATCTGGTTTGTATTTTATAATTAGAGTATATCTTAATTTGGACTAGCTGCATTTCAAATGCTCAGTTGCATCCTATATGTAGCAATTAGTAGCCTCCATATTGGACCTTTCCTAAGCTGATCAAGCCATTATGAAGTCTTTCTTTTTTTTTTTTTTTTTTTTTTTTTTTTTTTGAGATGGTGTCTTGCTCTGTTGCCAGGCTGGAGTGCGGTGGTGCAATCTCAGCTCACTGCAATCTCTGCCTCCCAGGTTCAAGTGATTCCCTTGCCTCAGCCTCCTGAATAGCTGGGACTACAGGCACGTGCCACCCACCATGCCTGGCTAATTTTTTTATTTTGGATTTTAGTAGTGATGGGGTTTCACCCTGTTGGTCAAGATGGTCTCAATCTCCTGACCTCGTCATCTGCGCGCCTTGGCCTCCCAAAGTGCTGGGATTACAGGTGTGAGTCATCATGCCTGGCGTATGAAGTCTTTTTTTAAGGGGTATGGATGTGTGTGTGTTTATGTGTGTTAAAATGTACATTGTTTGTAAAAGAAAGCCAGTTTAACTTTTGACCAATGAGTAAAGTAACTACAGTTATCTTTTGATTAGATTGGAAGCAGAGGAAGCTGAAGAAAAGTAATGTAGTTTCCTTAAAGGCATACAAAGGACTGGCAGAAGTTGCTGTGAAGAGCTTGTGTGAGCTGTTGGTGGCACTACCCCATTTTAACTTTCACAACAACATTATCGTATTGATTGTCCCTCTCATGAATGACGTGTCAAAATCGGTGAGTTGCTATAAATGGTTATTGCTGTCCTCCTTAGAAAATTATATACTATGTGTGCCGGGTGCGTTGGCTCACGCCTGTAATCCCAGCACTTTGGGAGGCCGAGGCAGGCAGATCACGAGGTCAGGAGATCGAGACCATACCGTCTAACACGGTAAAACCCCATCTCTACTAAAAATACGAAAAATTAGCAGGGCATGGTGGTGTGTGCCTGTAGTCCCAGCTACTTGGGAGGCTGAGGCAGGAGAATGGTGTGAACCCGGGAGACAGAGCTTGCGGTGAGCTGAGATCGCACCACCGCACTCCAACCTGGCAATAGAGCGAGACTCTGTCTCAAAAAAAAAAAAAAAAAAAAGAAAATTACGCACTATGTGATTTTTCTCCCCCTACAAAATTCTTCCGAAGTTATTTATTGCTAAAATAATATCAATTTATTAAACACTCTCTCTGAAGAAATTTATCTGAACATAAGTTTAGTGGTTCACAACAGGAAGCAGTTTTGTCCCCCAGGGAACATTAGGTAATGTCTGCATGCATTTTTGGTTGTGATGACTGTGGTGAAGATAGAGTCTTAACTACTGGCATCTAGTGGAGAAAGTCCACGGGGGCTATTAAACATCCTAGGACAGTCCCCCTACAACAAAGATTTCTGTTACCCAAAACGTCAGTAGTGCTAAGGTTGAGAAACGCTGGTTAAGTGTGACATTTTATTTTTCAGATATCTGAAATGTGTTGTGAAGCTGTAAAGAAACTCTTTAAGCAAGATAAATTAGGCCAAGCTTCTCTTGGTGTAATTAAAGTGATTTCTGGTTTTGTGAAGGGCAGAAATTATGAAGTTAGGCCAGAGGTGAGCCTTTCTTTTTTTACTTTGCATTTTGTTTTTAAATTACAAAGTTGACTTTCAGTTGTTATGAGGAATTTATTCCTTATAAGCGTATGAAGTAAAAAGTATTCAAGCTCTTTAAGTGTTTAACATGTTAACTCCTGAAATGTTTGATACTATTAACAGTTTGGTATTTATCCTTCTAGGTGTTTTTCTATGCAGATATAGTCATATATACTTGCTTATATTTTAAAATAAAAAATCGGCTTGTACTTCGAAAACTGTTCCAGAACAGTTTTCATTTTCTATATTGTGAACTTACATATAGGGTTATCCCATTCTTTCTAGTGCCTACCAGAGTATTCCATTGTGTGCCCTAATTGATGAACAGCTGAGTTTTTTCTAGATTTTTGCTGCCACAGTCAGTGTTGAGAACATTTTGACCTTACTATTTTTTAATATTGTGTGAGTATTTTGTGAATTAAACTTATAAAATGTAGATGCTGGATCTAACAGTAATCACGTTTACAAACTCAAACTGTTGTTCAAAAACGTTTAATCACTGTGTTCCTGCTAGGAGTGTCATTTCCCTCCTACCTGCTCAGAATGTTACTATTTAATCTTTGGTAGTCTGGTAGTTTATATATATATAAACTTTTCACCTACCAGACTGCTTATTATTCGTCAATTTTTCTCTTAAATTGTCTTAGTGACTTGTGATGAGTTTTTAGTACATACTCATTTTAATAAATATCTGCTATGTGCCAGGCACTTTTTTTAGGTCCTGGGAATAAAATAGTAACAAAAGAAACAAAACTGTCTGTGGAGCTTGTATTACATAATAAGAATATTAACTCTTTGTTACATATGTTGCAGATTTTTCTCTTTTTTACTCTGCCTTTTACTTCTGTATTGAGCCTTATATATGGAGATATATTTTTTGTTATGCACGTAGTCTCCTCAATCCCAATTTACGGAGTCTTTCTAAGATTTTTAATTTTAATTTTTATATTTAAATATTTAAGCCATTTGACATCTTTATATGTGTGGTATGAGTACAGATTTAATATCTGTGTTTAATGTATGTAATGAATATGTATTTTATAGTTTAATGTATATTAAATATGTATGTATTTGAAATAATTTGACAGCCAGTTATTTCATCACCATTTTTTTCTGCTGATATAAAATGCTGCTTAATTATTGTGTTATATCTATAGTATATTTGGGTACCTGGTACCGTAATACTAATCAGAAAGGGTATGATTGATAAAAGACATGACTATTCTTTTTTCTCCAAAATATTCTTATTTATTTCAGTATATTACTCCAGGCAATTTAAAATCCATTTTTCACTTCCTTCCCTCAAAATAGCCCACACAGAGAATCTGATTAGAATTGATTCAGTGTATTGATTAGTCTGGATGAATTAAAATATTTACAGAATTGATTTTTTTCTGTTCAAGAATATTGTATCTTGCCATTTGTTTAAGACTTTTATGTTCTTAAGTGAAATTTTATAGTTTTCTTCATTGGGGTCTTAGATATTTTAATTTGTTTTTAGTAATACAGTTTTGGGTGTTAAGCTGTTCTACCATTTTATTTCTGGATTTCACAGTTTTCCTTTGGCATCAGATCCCTTTTTATTTTCTTAAAACTGATTTCAGTTGAATTGCTAAAATTATAAACATTGAATGAAAGTAACAGAACATATTTAGCATCTTTAGTCAGAACTGTAGAGCAATCAGATAAGGCTTAAACATGAAACTCAGCCATAGGAGAACTCTTTAACTTTCACGATGCTAGAATAAAAACCACATCCTTTGACTTGGAGTTACTTTTCCTTGGTAGGTGATATTTTGAGCACATACAGTACCTACAGAATATTCAGAGTTGATCTTTCTGATACCTAGAATGACTTCAGGTTCACTCTTTATGCCTTTAGTTATTCCTTGTTTCGTTCTGTGCTTTTAGTCCTCTAATCTCAAAAACTCAGCTTTCTTCCAGATGTGCATATTGGAACATCAAAATAATACAAACCTGTATTTCTCAAGGTTTTTTCCAGGAATGCTTCTGTGCCTGCAGGAGGTCGGCAGGGTGATTTCATCCAGAGAAAGTGTAGCGTTTTAAACCCCTTTTGTTCTTAGTGTTTGAGTATGAGAAGTTTGCTGTATCACACAAAAACACCAGTTTCTAAATTAGTTTCTGAATTTTTGAGTGGCATAAAGCAATAATTTTTATTTTCGTCCCCGAACCAGCATCAGCTGGGAATTAGAATGCAAATTCTGGGGCTCAACTCAGACCTACTGAATCAGAAACTCTGGGGATAGAGCCCAGCAGTTTGTGTATCTTCTTCTCCCATAGTGGTCCAAACCTTTTTCTGGCCTATTTTCTCTTTGTCATCCTGTTGGCATGTGTTCTCTCTTCCTCATACTCATTAAACTGCAAAGAAAGTTTTGTATATTTAGCTAGTATTTGCTAGTGTCCTTTTTGTGTATTTGCTCCTGTCCTTCCGTAGACACAAGTTATTGAATATAGCATACAGATAAAAGAACTTGGTGTAAAATGTTATAAAAGATGCTTGAAGGTTTTTTTTCTTGAATGAGGGAAATAACACTGTCAAGTACTTTTCTGTGTAAAGTTTTTGAGGGCAATATAAATATTAAGCTGTATATTTGTGTTTTTTTCCAATATTAGATGTTAAAAACGTTTTTATGCCTAAGAATCAAGGAAGTAGAAGTGAAAAAAGATACAGAAGACATTAATAAACCAAAAAAATTTATGACTTTCAAAGAAAAGAGAAAATCTCTATCAAGAATGCAGAGGAAGGTTTGACTTATTTCCCCTTTTGTTTCATTTAAATTTTTCTGTTTATTTGATCTTAAACTTATAGTCACAGGTAAAAATCAGTTAAATCATAAATATACAAGTTTTGAAATATATCATTTAGAGAATTTTATCTTTCCCAGTTACTGCAAAAAAATGTTTTCTTAAATCAATTTTAACTGATAATGATTGGCAAGGAGAGCAATAGATGAAAAGATATTTTTGCCATGCTGGCTTTTATCCTTTGGCTTTTTAGATCAATTTAGAGTTGTGATACACAGATTCCTTACTTAACAGAAAAGATGCATTCACATGAAGTTGGCAGCAAAGTGAGTTTCTGTTAATTGAATCTTGTTTCTTTATTGGTTTGTATTTTAAACTTGGGTTGAAATTTCAGCCCCTTGTTTATTTACTGAAAGGTTGGAAACTTTTTTTTTTTTTTTTTTTTTGAGAAATGGGGCTAATAGTACCTACCTTGCAGGTAATCGTGCAGTTTAAATGAGATGATGCTTATAAAACACTTGGCAGGCTTTATAAACATTAGTTTTTACTACCACCACCATCATCACTATTACTGTTATCACAGCTCAGAACATTTCTAAACAGTTTATTAGAGTGATCAAGTTGCTTTTAAAAACAAAAGTAATCTCGGGATATTCATGTTTGAATGGGTCTAAGTTTGAAAACATGATGGAAGTATCAAAATAGACTTAATAATTGTGAACAAAAGAAGATAAATATTTTAACTATTTATATCATACTATCCTAATGCAGGTTGGATAGCTCTGTTAGGAAGAGCATGTTTATAGATGTGGTGGGGAAACAAAGACCAGTAAGAACATGGCAGCTCTTTAACAACTTCTCATGAGAGAAGGAAACAGTTTCTCAGTTCCCTGTGCCTCAGGCAGCTTAGAAATTATCATTTACTGCTCTTACAGCATTAGGAAGTAGAAGAAAAAGGATATTTTATTGAATTTCTTTATAGTATCTGGTTTGATGCATTGTATGTAAATATGTTAGGGAAGTATTGTTGGTGACTGGCTTCCAAGTTATAGGTGATTTAACTATTTTGGGCTCAACATGTTCTTTCCTTTCATTTGAAGAACTTTAATTACAGAAAATGATAGCATATCCCAGATACCTACTATTTAGAGTGAGCAAATATTAATAGATTTACTTTAGTTTTTTTCCTGGAAAAGAGAGAAACCGTACGTTAGAGAGTAGGAATTTCTTTTCTGTCTCCAATTTCATTCTTCTGCTTTCCTCCCAGGAGACACCATCTTTAATTTGGTTTGTGTATACTTCCAGTCCATGTTTCTCTACTTTTGTTTATATTTGCATTCATAGACAATATGTGGTATTACTGTATGTGTTTTATGACATTTACGTATTCTGCCTCTGCTTTTTTCACTCTGTGGTATATACTCTTAGATTTTTTTTTTTTCAATCTATTTTCAGTGGAAGAAAGCAGAAGAGAAACTAGAGCGAGAGCTTCGAGAGGCAGAAGCTTCAGAGAGTGCTGAGAAAAAACTTAAACTGGTAGGCAGTTTCATATTCTGTTATGCTTTTAATGTTAAGTTGTTTAAACTAGAAATTTATTGTTTCAACTTGTAGCTGTGTAATTTTGGTTTCTTTCATGAGGCTTAGATGTGTGACTTTTGTGGTGTGTGGAAAACTATGATGTGATCAGTGCTAGTTTTATGAAGTCACAGAATGTATGTCTTCGTTCTGTTTTGTTAAAAATTTCAAAGATTGCGTTGTGGGGAGGCATGGGTAGGGAAAAAGAAGTTTAACCTGTTGAAGTCGTAGTTATGCTTGCTCAGTAGAAACCATACCAGGGTATCCTAAAGTCATTTTGTCTGTCTCCTCTGCCAGCACACAGAGACTCTGAATATTGTGTTTGTAACCTACTTCAGAATACTGAAGAAGGCCCAGAGGTCACCTCTCCTGCCAGCAGTTCTAGAAGGTCTTGCCAAGTAAGGGCTGTGTAGGTTGAAATCTTTTAGATTCTTTCTAAACAGGAAAGACCAAAGAATTTTAGAGGGTTCCCTAATGATGGCCCATTATCCTCAGTTCTCATTCCTTTCTGTTTGTCACCATCCTTTCCTTGAAGCTATTCATAACAGTGAGCTTTTTTGATTTTCTCATCTCAAACCTTTTATTTTTTATTTTTATTTATTTATTTTTGAGACGGAGTCTCGCTCTGTGGCCGGGGCTGGAGCGCAGTGGCCGGATCTCAGCTCACTGCAAGCTCCGCCTCCCGGGTTTACGCCATTCTCCTGCCTCAGCCTCCTGTGTAGCTGGGACTACAGGCGCCCGCCACCTCGCCCGGCTAGTTTTTTGTATTTTTTTAGTAGAGACGGGGTTTCACCGTGTTCGCCAGGATGGTCTCGATCTCCTGACCTCGTGATCCGCCCGTCTCGGCCTCCCAAAGTGCTGTACCAACTCCTTCTTTCTGCCTATTAAATTCGAGGTGTTCCTAAGGTTAAATCTCTCAGTTCTTGACTCTTTCTGCACTGTGTAGTCAATTGCCTATCGTCATAGTTGGAGTGGATCATGTCGATGACTCTTAAGTCTATTTTAACCTGGCTGTACATCATTTCTCTAGTTCTGTGTAATCTGTTTCTGCTAAGATAGATCTTTCTGTGTATTCACTCAGCACTAATGGCCTTGTCAGGATGTGAGCTAGAGTAAGGGTTGTGGTTGTCATGATAGCGTTCCACAATTTTTTGAGGTGGTATCCTGTAGAACATTGCTATTTGGTAAAAATATGATGTGAACTTACATATATAATTTAAAATTTTCTATTAGCCACATTAAAAAGGTAAAAAACACATGAAATTAATTTTTATATATTTTACTGGATTTATCTAAAGTATTTTAACACAATATTAAACATTAATGGGATGTTTGGTGTTTTTTCATCACATGTTTTCGAACACTTATTTTATGCTTGTGTCTTAATTTGGACTAGCTACATTTTAAGTGCCTAATAGCCACATGTGGCTAGTGGCTACCATTGTTGGGCAGCACAGCTTTAGGAATAGAGTTGGAAATAGAACTGATGGCTAGAAGATATAGAAAAGGCAAGTTCTGTTCATCATAAGAAATTACTTTCTAATGACTGGAGCTATTTGGCAATGGTATGCATTTCCTTATATGGTGATATGGTCCTTGTGGTTGAAAATCTTCAAAGAGGCTAATCAGAGAAGGGATTATTACTACATTGTGTAGGACCTGATGTTTTTGTTTTTAAATTGAGACAAGCTCTCACCATATTGCCCAGGCTGATCTTGAACTCCTGAGTGAGTCATCCTCCAGCCTTGGCCTCACAGAGTGCTAGGATTATAGGTGTGAGCCACCATGCTCGACCCAGCTATTTGTTTTTTAATGACTAATTCCTTTATTTAAAACAGTTTAAAAAATAATATATGCTCATTTAAAACATTTAAAATTTAAAAATGCAAAAGAATATACAATTTAAAATTGCAAGCTCCCCCCCTATATATGTATGTAGTCTGTCTGCATGCCATCTGCCATCATTTTTTTTTTTTTTGGAGATAGTGTCTTGCTCTGTTGCCCAGGCTGGAGTTCAATGATGTAATCTGAGCTGACTACAGCCTCCATATCCCAGGTTCAAGCAGTCACTTGCCTCAGCCTCCCGAGTAGCTGAGACTATAGGCATGTGCCATCACACCTGGCTAATTTCTGTAGTTTTAGTAAAGATGGGGTTTCCTCAGGTTGGCCTGGCTGGTCTCGAACTCCTGACCTCAGGTGATCCATCCGCCTTGGCCTCCCAAAGTACTGGGATTACAGGCATGAGCCATCGCACCCCGCCTGCCTGCCATCTTTCATGCAAATGGAATCATGCTATGTTTAGTGTCCTGTAACTTGCTTTTTTTTTGGTTTTGTAAACAGTTACTTTTGGTACCTCTCCCTTATCACGTATATATCACTTAATTTTTTAAAAATTTATAATACTAGGCCGAGGCGGGTGGATCACAAGGTCAGGAGATCGAGACCATCCTGGCTAACACGGTGAAACCCTATCTCTACTAAAAAAATACAAAAAATTAGCTGGGCGTGGTGGTGGGCGCCTGTAGTCCCAGCTACTTGGGAGGCTGAGGCAGGAGAATGGCGTGAACCCAGGAGGCAGAGCTTACAGTGAGCCGAGACGGCACCACTGCACTCCAGCCTGGGTGACAGAGCAATACTCCATCTCAAAAAAAAAAAAATTTATAATACTCCATTTTATAGATATATTGTACTTTATTTGGTCAGTCCCCTATTTGCACTGGAAATACTTGCGCACGTGTGTGTGTGTGTGTGTGTATGTGTATATCTTCATGCACATGTGTGCATGTATTGCCAGATCAGAGGGTATGCTCATTTTAAATTTTGATAAATAATTGCCAAATTGCTTCTCCAAAAAGTTGTACTAATACGCATGGAATATATCACTCATAAGGTCTTTTATTCTTCTACGATTTACGTAGATCAAAGACTCCTCACTAATATTGAAGAGATATCCTGACTTTAACCTACTTCAGTGTCTAATATAGTATATGGAGTAACTCTCAAATTTAGCAGCTCATATGATTCCTTTTTACCCTCTTGTGTGGTCTCAGTTATTTCTACAAATAGAGACCTGGGACAGTGAAGTGAGTTACCCAGGATCATGCAGGTAATTAAGGATCCAGTATTCTTTCCATTTTATCCTTAAAGCTGTCATAAGGTCCATATTCTTGGAAGCAGCAGAATCTTTCCTCGTCTCTCTTCCCACCACCTGTTGTCTTAGAGCTGGTCCTGCTGGATACCTAGTAAACTTTTCCTCAGGAAGTTGTTTGCTTCTGGTAATTTCTTTCTCAGTGCAGAAGGATTTTTGAAATATTTTTGGTTTGTTCAATGCCTTATATGTTTCTACTGAGTTTAGTGTTCAATGGTGCATGAATTGTTGACTAGGCCAATCTGAATTAATGAAAAGTATCAATAATTGCCGTCTCTTTCATAGCTAACATTTTGAAATAAAGAATATTAAAAATACAGTTTTAGAGTCAAGCTTAATTTCTACCAGCTTTATTTCTGCTTTTAGTTCATTGATTAAGTTTTGTTTGATTCCAGGTTTGCTCACCTTATAAATGTGGAATTTTTTGATGATCTGTTAGTAGTTCTTCATACTCTCATCGAGTCTGGTGTAAGTAGTAATAAATTACTTTTTAAAAGATATAAATGGTAATTACTATTTTAAAAATTTGTCAGGTTTATTGAGATATATTTTGTATACAGTAAAACTCACCCCTTTTAGATGTACAGTTTATGAATTTTGACAAAGGCCTATGATCATATGATTACCACCATAATCAAGATGTAGAACGTTTTCAAACATTGGAGAGTTTTAAACAGGAGGGTTGCCTGACCTGTTTTCTTTGTTTTTTAACTGATGCATAATAGATGTACATGGTTTCAGGGTGTATGTGATAATTAAATATATTTGTATAATATAGTTTGTAAAGATTTTACTTGAGATATCAGTCACCTTAAATATGTGTCTTGATGTGACAACCATTCAAATTCTTCCCTCCTAGCTATTTTGAAATAGATAATAGATTATTGTAAACTATAGTCACCCTGTCAATCTGCCTCATACTAGGTTATCTTAAAGCTAACCTTTGCAGGTCTTTTTATTCTTTTTTGAGGTAGGGTCTCACTCAGTTGCCCAGGCTGGAGTGCAGTGGTGCAACCACAACTCACTGCAGCCTCGACCTCCCGGGGCTCAGGCGATCCTCCCACTTCAGCCTCTTGAGTAGCTGGGACTACAGGTGTGTGGCACCATACCTGGCTGATTTTTCTATTTTTTGTAGAGATGGGTTTTTGCCATGTTGCTCAAGCTGGTCTGGAACTCCTGGGCTCAAATGATCTGCTTGCCTCAGCCTCCCAAATTGCTGGGATTACAGTCATGAGTCATTGCTCCTGGCCTTAAAGGCCTTTTTAAAAGATATAAATGGTAATTATCATTCTTAATATTCCATCCCCCCTCACCCCCCCCCCCTTTTTTTTTAAGGACCTAAGCTATCAAGAAAGTCTTCACTGTGTCCAGACTGCTTTTCATATTCTTTCTGGACAAGGTAAGATATTTTCTTAATCTCAAGTTTTGTTTGCCTTACCTTTGAATGCTACAACATACCTAATTGGTGTTTATTGTCATTTGAAAGGTGATGTTCTGAATATTGATCCAATGAAATTCTACACACACCTCTACAAAACACTATTCAAATTACATGCAGGTATGTATGTTTAGATAATGTTTCTTTTATATGTATTTATGTTTTAAGAATATGTTATGACCAGTCATTGTAGACAAATGAGAAATAGGAACAGGTACATAAAATGCTGACTTGCCAGTGCCATGCATCTGTATTTAATCTTATGTAAGACTTGGAGAAAGAGCTTCTGGAATTGACTGGAGATGCAGTAAGTATAGCCCGCTGTATCTCCTTAGCAATATAGCACTACCTCATTGATTAGAGAAATGGTTTGGGACAGGTACAAAAGTTTATCTTGGGTTTATCTGAAGTTCAGTCCAGTTGCATAATGGAAAAGTAATGAGAACAGCTCTGAGGGATATGTCTGCTGTTTTAGGTGCTACCAATGAAGGTGTTGAGATTGTACTCCAGTGCCTTGATGTCATGCTAACTAAGCGCAGAAAGCAAGTTTCTCAGCAGCGAGCTCTTGCCTTCATCAAACGCCTTTGTACCCTTGCTCTTCATGTTCTTCCAAATTCAAGTATTGGCATTTTAGCAACTACCAGAATATTAATGCATGTAAGTAGTGACACAAATGAACAGAGCTAAGTTCTTATAATGCAGTGATTTTTTTTTGTTTGATGCATGTCTTTCCCCCTTTTTATATTATTTCAATTACAGAAGTAATTCACACTCGTAACAAAATCAGGTGACAAAAGAATTATATGAAATTGAAAAAAAGCATTTTGTACCTATTGACACTTCTCAGAGTGTCATTAGTTGGGTGTCCATTTATCATTTGGTGGGTATTTTTCTCGCAGTCTTTTAAAGTTCATATATAAACACATACACATAGAAACAACACAACTTTGTATTTTAATGGAAAGAGGATTATGCTATATATTCTACCACTTTTTTAACCTTAGCATTTTAATCGTGGTAAACACATAATGTCACTACTCTTATCTCTTTAATGTCTATGTAAGGTTTATTTAGTTCTTTGCTTAACAAACACGTAGTTCTGACTATGTGCCTTCCACTGTTATGCCTTACAAAAATTTAATTTTCATAACTCTGAGGTAGCTACTATTCTTATTCCTGTTTTACATGTGGGAAAACTGAGGTCCGGAGAGGTTAAGTGTCTTGTCTTGAGTAGCAGTGCCAGTCAGTGGTAGAAGTGATATTCAAATGTAGGCAGTCTGGTTTTTCTATTTCTCTTGATATAGGTTATTTCTTTTTTTGCTATTACAAATGATGCTATAGTGAATATCTTTTTGTATTTATCTGATGTAATTATTTCTATCAGATTTCTAAAAGTGGGATTGCAAGGTGAAAAGAATATTGTTTTCTTTTGCAAGATAACATTTTAAAGACAAAGATAAAATTTTTTTTGCAACTTTTGTTCTTACGATATAAACTTAAAATTGTTTTTTATTAAAACTAGGTGTAAACACTTTACACCTAAAGAGCTAAAGCTCTTCTTATACAACTATAAATTTAAATGCAAATACAACTACAAACCAGTAACACCTTTTACATTAACAATGTTAATTTAACCAATTCTTTTTATGTGACATTTTTGCAGACTTTCCCCAAAACAGATCTACTGCTTGACAGTGAATCTCAGGGAAGTGGAGTTTTCCTCCCTGAACTGGATGAGCCTGAATACTGCAATGCTCAGAACACTGCTCTGTGGGAACTACACGCTCTGCGGGTAAGAGTGGCCCTCGTTTTTTTCTTTTTGGGGATGTGTGTGAACAATTGTTTTCCAGTTTTTCTTCAAATAGTTGTTATTGCCAGAGTACTTAATTATAATTTTGTTCTGGGGCTGCTTTTTTTTAGAATTCCTGTGTTAGTATGCTACATTTTACTTTGCTCTTACTATTTTTTAAGCTGTTGAGGTACATTTTCTAAGGAAGCAGAAAACTGTCAGTTCTGTGGGGTGAGGTTGTGGAAGATTTACTGAAATCTTTCCCTTTATTGAAATCTTTCCCTAACACTCTTCAGAGGATTTGTTAGCAGGTGCATTTCTGTTGAGTCCTATCCTAGGAGACTTTAGTAAGCCCTGTTTCAAGATGGTTTCACCTATACAGTGATCCTACAGTGTGGACAACATTAGAGTGAGACTTGTAGAAAATAGAAGTGGCAGGTAACCTGTTGTAAATTAACTTTTTTCACTCGGAAAGAGGAATTGCTTTTTGATTTTTCTATTTATATTGTAAAAGCAAGATAAACTACTTCACTGGTAACTTGATTTGTGTTTTAATCCTATGAGCAAAGATAATATTTCTGTGGCTATGTGCTTCTAATGAATTACATATACTGTACATAGGTGATGAAAAAAAAATTTGGTGTACTTTTAATTAAGAAAATCTTTGCTGTGGCTAGTGTTTTTTTGTAAAGGACTGACCTGTGCAAAATGTGATTGTCCTGTTTCCCCTTCAGAGGCATTATCATCCCATAGTGCAGAGATTTGCAGCTCACCTGATCGCTGGAGCACCTTCTGAAGGCTCTGGAGCACTCAAACCAGAGTTGAGTCGAAGGTAATATTTAGCATTGCCTTATTCTAAAACTACAAAATTCAGCTGGTAGCCACTTACTATGAGAAGTCTGTTTTATAAAGTAATATATTACACAATGTAAAGTGCCAGTTGGGTATCTGGGTTGGTCTTGCTTCATATTCCTGAATTGTTCTGAAAGAAAACATGCTATGATTTTGTTAATCACTTAAAACATTTTTTTTCTTCTTATGTCATTCAACTTGAAAAACATTTTTTTAATCATGAAAAGTTTCACACATACAGGAGAGTAGAATGGTATAGTGAATGTCCATATGCCCCCCATCACTCAGGTTCAACAATGAATACTATGGCTATAGGTGCTTCATGTGAAGATAAAACACAAGTCAACCAAATTAAGTTTCCTTGCTTTCTTGCTCTCTCTCTTTTTTTTTTTTTCTGAATGGTCCTGTTAGGGCAAGAAGAGGAGAAAAAAACAGTGAGGATAGGGAAGAAAAGAGGTGCTTTGGAACACTGCCATCCAGAAGGGCAGCTGTTTCTTTTTTTGGCCCTTGCAGACTACCTTCTGACCTGTAAGCAGCTTGGATGGGTACTTCCAGCACCCACCTCACACCCAGATGAGGAAAAAGTCCTCCTAAAAGAATCTTCTTTTCCCTGAACTGTTGATTTAGAAAATTTTCACAAGTACAGAAAGGTGAAAAAATAATAGTTACTTTTTTTATTTTTTTGAGACGAAGTCTCGCTCTGTCACCCAGGCTGGAGTGCAATGGCGCGATTTTGGCTCACTGCAACCTCCGCCTCCCGGGTTCAAATGATTCTCCTGCCTCAGCTTCCCGAGTAGCTGGGATTATAGGCACCCGCCACCATGCTCGGCTAATTTTTGTAATTTTTGTAGAGATGGGATTTCACCATGCTGGCCAGGCTGGTCTCGAACTCCTGACCTCAGGTAATCTGCCCACCTTGGCCTCCTACAGTGCTGGGATTACAGACATGAGCTACTGCGCCCAGCCAGTAATTACCTTTTTTTACATACAGACAGGAAATACTTCAGTTATACAGAGAAAGAGAGAAAATGGTATAAAAAATCCCTCAGTCCATTTATGGTGCCATAAAAAATGCCTAAGACCGGGTAATTTATAAACAACAGAGGGCCAGGCTCGGTGGCTCACACCTGTAATCCCAGCACTTTGGGAGGCCGAGGCGGGTGGATCACCTGAGGTCAGGAGTTTAGGACTAGCCTGGCCAACATGGTGAAACCACATCTCTACTAAAAATACAAAAATCAGCCAGGCGTGGTGGTGGGTTCCTATAGTCCCAGCTACTTGGGAAGCTGAGGCAGGAGAATCGCTTGAACCAGGGAGGTGGAGGTTGCAGTGAGTCGAGATCTCGCCATCGCACTCCAGCCTGGGCAACAAGAGCGAAACTCTGTCTGAAAAAAAAGAACAGAAATTTATTTTCTCACAATTTTGGAGGCTGGAAGTTGAAGATCAGGGTGCTGGTAGGTTTGGTTGACTGATGAGGGCGCCTCTCTGCTTCTGAGGTGGCGTCTTGTTGCTGTGTCTTCTGGAGGGGAGGAACCCTACACCCTCACATGGCAGACAGGACAGAAGGGGAGCAGGGCCACAGCTTAAGTTCATGAAGCCTCTTCTATAAAGACTTTAACCCATTTATGCCAGAGGTGGCAAATTATTTTGTGTGTGAAAAATCAGACCTTGGGTGATGACCTTGAGCAGTAGGATATAAATAACTCCTACAAGCTTAGGACAGTAGTAGGCATAAATGGGTTAATCCCATTCATGGCTTTCATCTCTTAAAGCTTTCACCACTTAATACCATCACACTGACTGTTAAGTTTCCATGTCTGAATTTTGGAGGGGACACATTCAAACTACAGCACCTTACAGTGTACTTATTACCCAGAATTAATATCTTGCTGTAGGTTTTTTCCTTTTGCAAGCCCATTGGTTTCTATAATTCAGAGATCTCAGATTGGTGACCTTTGGGCCAGGCTGATTTTTCTGGCCTCAAGAGTTTGAAAAAAATCAAATTAGTTGCTGTCTTTTAAATATTGAAAGAATTCATCTGAAATTCACATTTCCTGCTTTTCTTGAAATACTGGGAGGTTTGGTGACATTGGCTTATATTTTACATGACAGTAGTCAGTCATTTGCTGCCTCCTCTACATGAGGCAAGAGCTCTGCAGTTTTCCATGAATGCTTTCCTTCTGAGTAGGGTGGAGATAACTTTTGTCCTTATTAAATAAAATGGCCATTTACTTTTTCTTCCCTCACACTTCTCACCTGTCCCCAGTCTTCACCCCAACAGCCTTGTTTTTTAAAAGAGGAAAAAAGAAGAAAAAATTCTTTGTCACTCTTCATAATCATTATATGACATGTTTTCCTTAGCAGTTTTGCTAAGGAAAGATGTTTCCTTTGTGGAGAAGCATGAGGAATGGGCTTATCCCAAAGGCTTAAGAAAGGAGACTCATAGTGGGCTTCTGGAGAATGGGTATTGGGATGTGAGCCTAATTGCTACCCTCGTAGGCCCTTGCCTATCTGTTTTGGAGAGTGTGAGCTAATTCCAAGTCATTAAGGATTCATTTACACGCCACGGGTATAGACATGTATTCTGTCCTGAATGGCCTTTCCTTGTTTTTTATCCAGGCCAGTAGGAAAGAGTTGAGCTGTGTTCTAAGTCTATGGAGAATGACTCCATGCTTCAGTCCTCTGGCTCCCATGACTAAGATAGACTCAGTTGCATTATCAGTCGGTTGGGATTTGATCACACTGAACTGAAGTTCTTCAGCCTAGCTTTCTCTCTGGAGTCTATGCCTGTATTGCTAATGTATACCAAACCTCTCTGAGGTGGATTTAGTTGGATAATGTTGACATTACGTGGGAATTTAGAATTTGTTAAGTGACTGGGTTGGTTGGTTAGTTTCAAAAGCAGGACTATCTTATACCTTAATAAATGGGTTAAGAATGAATCATTCTCTGAGTATAATCTAATTATTTTTGAGTTACACAGATGTGGTGGTATCTTTACATTTGTGTTTGTGATTTAGATCTGCTGCTGAACTTTTTGAGGCGTATAGCATGGCAGAAATGACATTCAATCCTCCTGTTGAATCTTCAAACCCCAAAATAAAGGTATGGGATATTTTTCATTTTTTTAAAAGAAGAGATAGAAACCAATGTATCTCAATAACTCTAACTCCAGTTTGCTTAGTTATTTTATAGGCAGTTTATTTTTATTTTTATTTTTAATGTTTAGGAGTTCATCATAGGATGGATATTTGAGGTTGAAATTCTACAGAGATGGTCATGAAACTGTTTCATTCAATATAGGATATGTCCAAGACGTTGCCAAGCATCTGTCATTGTGTTGCATGTGTTGGTGTCAGCTGTTGCCATTTTCAACTTTGTTCACAGGTTGACTTTAGCTTATAGCATAAGTAATTTCTAACTCATACTTTAAATATTTTCCCAGGGTAAAGTTTTACAGGGGGATTCATTTTTGAATGAAGATTTAAATCAACTAATCAAAAGATACTCCAGTGAAGTTGCTACTGAATTGCCTCTGGATTTCACAAAATATTTGAAAACATCACTACACTAGTAGAGGAATGAAGTCAGTGGACTTTCTTGTATACTTGTGTGTGCAGATGTACATAAAGATGAGTTGTTAACTTAGGACTTTTTCTTTTTATACAAGGAAAGCTTCCTAAGAATGACTAGGAAGAGGAGGAAGAATGACCCTTGGCATGGCACGGGGTTCTGCCCCTATTCTGAATATGGCATTTCATCAAGGAGGTCAAAGCCTTTTTTCTCCCCAGTATTTGGAAATTACTTTCTTAATGATGCTGCCTTTTAAAAGCTTCACGTGCATTATAGTTTTTTAAAAAGATCTTTGGACTGGATCTTACTGAAGTGCAGTTGCTATATTAAAATTAGGGCAGAGAGCACAGAAAAATCAAGACCATGAGAAGACATTTAGCTACTTTTTATAACTAAATACTCTTTAAATATTTTCATTGCAATACTGTGGATGGAAATGAGAAGCATTCTAAATTTGAGTTAATATATTTTTATGAAGATTTTTGAGAAAAGAAAAAAATAGCCGGTATTCAGGTTCATTGGCTTTTGCTGGATGATCCACTTAAGTTACCTAATTTGGCCTTTTAAAAAAGGTATTAGTGTTCATTATAGCTACTTTCAAGGAAAGTTTGAATATGATTCTAGTCTCTGAAGTTCTTCACATTTTCTGTCATTCCCTGGAGGGTGACTGGGGAAGAATTGCTCTACGGTAGAAGAACCAGGCCCAAGACTTCACCATTCTATTCTAGGGACAAAGGATACTCAATGAGGAGCTTTTTTCCCCCTCTTGGAACAGGTAAAATGCTTTTTCTTCTTAACGTAATTATAAAACAGTATTTTATGTAACAGCTATTCCCATATTCTAAGAGTGGCCTAAGAAATGCGTGTTTCAGTGACTAAGTTACAAATATTCTGTATTGTGAATAGTTGAATAAAGCAGCCATTTGTTTCTGCTTCCTGTTCTTGTGATATGAGAATTTTTTTAAAAAAAGCACAGCAGTCCAACTAAAGAGATCTCTTACTGTTTCAAAGTCATAGCAGCCAGTTACTTTACTCTGGAGCTTAGAGCTCTTTTTTTGCATAAAGTAAACTAAAGTGGAAAATTCCTTTACTATTCCAGCAGAGTGAGAGGATATGAGCTTAACAGTGTATGTTAGTCTTTTAGCATATTGTATATGATTTTAAAAGTGGTTCTGAGGTCACATTTTTTAAGGCTTGATTATTTAATGAGAAAGGTATGATTCAGCATATGAATATTTGCTTTTAGTCCACCTTTTAGATATAAAACAAAGTCCAGGAATGTGATAAATATGTGGATAACCAAAGGGTCTATCCCCATCAGAGCACAAGTGACCAATACATGTCACAAATCATTTATTTTCCAAACATATACAAATACATTTATACTTTAGTTTGGCAGCAGAAACTATACTTCTGGTGAAAAATCAGCTTAAAATAGAAACTCATCAGCTATTTCACAGCTGTATTATGCCTTTAATTTTCTTGTTATACATATGGAGAATCACAGTGGGACCACAAAATTATACATCTATATTTGAGTATCCTATGCGAATTTGAGGAAATATATTTGTGCATTAACTTATATAAGCTTATATTGATTAATTTTATTTTTAGAACTAAATGTAGTTATGAGTAATCACACACACACGCACACACACACAAACACACAGGCATGCACATATCCTGAGGCTATATTAAGCTACAGCCTTAATTTTTTTTTTAACTAGACAAATAATGAGCACCTACTGTGTGCTTAGCACTGTGCTGGCACTTAAGAGTGGGGTGGAAAATAATGAGTGTAAGACATAGCCTCAGTCTTCCATGTTGAGTCAAATCATTCACATAGCGCTTTTGAAAAATGTGACAGTACCCAATTTAGTGTTAGAATTACTTGTGTCAAAAGTTTAGAGACCTATGTCATCTGTAATAGGGAAGGTTTCAGAGGACTGTTTGGTGGCAGGCTTGTGCACAGTATGTTTTGAATCTAAGAGATGTATAAGAATAGGTAGGCCAGGTGCGGTGGCTCACACCTGTAATCCCAGCACTTTGGGAGGCTGAGGCAGGTGGATCATAAGGTCAGGAGTTCAAGACTAGCCTTGCCAATATAGTGAAACCCCATCTCTACTAAAAAAAAGTTAGCTGGACATGGTGGTGCATGCCTGTAGTCCCAGCTACTTGGGAGGCTGAGGCAGGAGAATCGCTTGAACCTGGGAGGTGGAGGTTGTGGTGAGCCGAGATCGTACCACTGCACTCCAGCCTGGGCAGCAGAGTGAGACTCTGCCTCAAAAAAAAAAAGAATAGCTTGGTAATCATGGAGACTCAGTATGTGTTTCAAAGGGACTCATTTCAGGTATTCCTCTGTCAGAATCCATAGCCATCAGCTACGGATTGCTTTTAGGAAGCTGAACATAGAGATGGCAGAGAACGCATAAATTATTAACAGTGGATCATGGGGAATATTGACCCAAGTCTAGACTCTGTGTAAGAGGCAATCTCCCTTTTCTTTCTAACTTTTTTGGGGTCCCAGGTATATCTTTTCTGGCCTCACTACTGATATATAAGCAACTGAAAAGGGGTCAGAGACTTTCACCGTGAGAGCACTTTCCCTGTAGGCTGCCAATATAAGATCAAAGACACCAGCCAGGAAAATCCTACTCTTCTTTATTGGCATGGGAGCATAGATGTGGAGCTTTGTATTTTAGAGTTAATTCAATTTTATTGGGCCAGTAAGCAAGCCCTGATTGCTTTTCAGAATTAAGCAAGGCCTGTGGGTCTCTGGGCAGAGGACAGAAGTCTATAGAGATACTGGAAGAGGAGAGAAGAAAGGAAGGGGAAGATGTAGTTAGCAAAAGGTAAATTGGTACATATCATAGAGGGCCCACTTTCATTAATGAGCTGCCAATGTCTCCAGAGCCATTGAGATGGGTGGCCTTTATGAAAGCAAGTTTGATTAAAAACAAGTAACTTGTAACTCAACTTTTGTTGAGTCTAGACTTCATATTTACTCCCAACTGGAGAATCTGTAAATAACTTTTACTTGCTAACGATGACATGAAAAGAAGCTTTACCCCTCAAAGGGCACTTTCTACCCAGATAGGATCATTACTTCCTACACATTTGGCATCACTGAACAGAGTGACAGAATTCATGCTCCTTTCTCTTGACTTTTAGTGATGCGTCTTAAAATATTGTAATGAACCCAACTTGCATATTTAGATTCTTGTGCACATCAACTTTAATGATAAGAGTTTGCTACCCAGATTTCTGGTAGCCTAAAAAGTGTGAAATGGTAATGGGTATAGTCATAGTGGTTATTTAGGATAATTTCTTTTACTTGGCATACCAATATAGCTGTGTAATTCAGATAAAGCTTTAAATAAAACTTTAATATTTTTGGCCAACATCAGGTTATGCTGGCCATTTGTGTGTAATAGTAGACTAGACTCTTTTTTTTTTTTTGAGATGGAGTCTGCTCTTTCACCCAGGCTGGAGTGCAGTGGCGCAGTCTCCACTCACTGCAACCTCTGCCTCTTGAGTTCAGGCAATTCTCTCCTGCCTCACCCTCCCCAATAGCTGGGATTGTACGTGACCACCACTACGCCCAGCTAATTTTTGTATTTTTAGTAGAGACAGGGTTTCACCATGTTGACCTCGAACTCCTGACCTCAGGTGATCCCACCCACCTCAACATCCCAAAGTGTTGGGATTATAGGCATGAGCCACCGTGCCCGGCCAACTCTTTACATTTTAAAACAATGTGTTCTTTCTATAATCCCAAAGATCAAATACAATGAAGTATGTACTTGCACCTCAAAATGTGATAAACAACTAAGTTGGGATGCAACCTAGGCAGTAGGCTGAATTCTCTCACTTGCTAAACAATCTGGTCTCAACTTCAGTCTCAGATTTATGTTGTAAAATAGACACCTGTGTTAAAGGTCATGGAGGAGGAGTGGGGCAGCGCTTAGAAAGCATCAGAACCAAATGATAAACCTAAAGAGACCAGTCTTTTCATCTTGTTACTCTGCACAGTTTTCATTTGACCTCTAGCCACTTAGACCAGTAACTCAGTTTTCAACACGTGGTAGGGCAAACTGGTATGTTCACTTATAGAGGCTTGATAAAAAGTGTTTCCGGAATATTTTTTAAATGGAGCAGCATTGTGCATTTGTTACAGACTTATTTGTCTTAAACCTGTACTATTGTATAGATTACATCAAACTGGAATAGCCTGCATTCTGTTGACAAGAAAATAGTAGTTCTAGCCTTAAGGCTTTGACCCAGTAAGAACTTTCAATGACATGAAAGCTGTGTGGTGTATTTTTTTTTTTTTTTTTTTTTTTTTTTGAGACAGTCTTGCTCTGTTGCCAGGCTGGAGTTAGTGGTGCTGTCTTGGCTCACTGCAACCTCCACCTCCCAGGTTCAAATGATTCTCCTGCCTCAGCCTCCCGAGTAGCTGGGATTACGGGCACGCGCCACCACGCCCTGCTAATTTTTGTATTTTTAGTCGAGATCGGGATTCACCATGTTGGCCAGGATGGCCTCGTTCTCTGTCCTGATCCGCCCGCCTTGGCCTCCCAAAGTGCTAGAGTTATAGGCGTGAGCCACTGTGCCCAGCCTGTGTGGTGTATTTTTAACACTTCTGTTTTTAGAATATACAAGAAACACATGGGGATGGTTTTATTTTTATAATTGGTTAAAAAAATTCCTCAAAGTGAAGTTTAGGAATTTTAGTGTTTTGTAATTTGAAGAAAAGTCTTAAAATTCAGAGGTACCAATGGAAAGATAAAAGTTTGGGTTTTACTTTAGAGGAATACATATTTCATGTTTAAAACTCATAATTTGCTTCATACCAAGAATATGAAGAATCCTTTACACTTACTTGATGGTTTTGTACAGCAAAATTTAAAAATAATTTACATTAAACGGCAAGTATGACTTGGATCAATAGCTCTTCAGTTAATCAGAAATGAAGCGATTTTACTTGAAAGTCTAGCCCATTTCAGATGTTCAGAGCATATATTTTCTTTTTAGAAGTTTGTCTTCAAGTACCGAGAACTACTAATGCTTCTAATCCATGGCAATATCAAGAGCGATGTATAATAAATATATAAGTACAGTGTCAGTACAACCCTTGTAAAATAAATAAATTTACCTTAAACACCAACTCAATCTACTTTTGCTTTAACAAATTGTTAGGTTTCTTGTTAAGACATTGCAATTTAGCAGATATTAAATTATACATCATTCTAATTTTGAAAACCAAAAATGAGTAATCTGTGATTAAGCAATAACCTTTTTTAAAGCAACCCTATTAACTGAATAAGCAATAACCTTAAAAAAAAAAACCCAATATTATTTCTATATATAAAAAAATCCTAAAGAGTGCATTGTGGTACACAATACAGGAACTAAATTGAATTTTAATGACTCTTACATTATAGGACATATTTACACTTGAAATGCTCCAAAGCTTCCATTCTCAGCCATAAAATGTATGGCTAAACTTCCTTTCTTGTTTTCAGATCTTTGTGCCCCTTGTTCCCAGTTCTCCTAGTTGTGTTGGGAAATTAAGGTCCTTGGGCCAAATCTAGCCTGCCACCTGTTTTTGTATGGCCCCTGAACTAAGAATAGTTTTCACGTTTTTAAATGGTTGGAAAAAAGTCAAAACAAGAATATTTGTGACATGTGAAAAATATATGAAATTCCAATTTCAGTGTCCATAAATAAAGTTTTATTGGAATACAGCCACGTTCCTTCATGTATGTGTTGTCTGTGGCTGCTTTTGCACTACAACAGCAGAATTGGGTGGTTGCAACATATTTTATGGCCCCCAGCCCTAAAATATTTACTATTTGGCCCTTTACAGACAAGCTTGCTGACCCTTGCTCTAAGTCAATTCGTGATGATTTTTCCAACTGCTGACATTTATAAAGTGGCAGTCCCCTAGGCTTCATTGCTTCATTCATCCGTAAATTGGTTGGTGGCAACTCGCCCTGTGCCATTTTGCTTCTCCTCAGCATGGATCTCACATGTGTGAAGACTTCAGTTCAGAAATCATCAATTTCCAGTTTAAGTCTGATGAAAATAAGTAAATTATATTTTTTTCCACCATGTTCACTCTTTTTCTTGCTGGAAGATCTTCACCTGTAATGTTGTATACAGAGGCTTATTAGAATATTGAAAATGAAGAAACAAACACGGTGTAGCAAGGGTTCAGAGTTTTCCAGCCACAGCTCTAGAGGCTAGGTTTGGGGAAGAGACTGTTTCCTCTACACTCACAATGTTAGAACATGATGTTTCTAGGAAGTAAAACATTAGGTTATTTCTGCCTTAGACATATTTCACATTCTTTAGAAAGTTTTCTTTTTTAAAAAAAATCACATTCAAATAAACTGTTCAACTTTAAGGTGGAATTCCTTCAACTAACTACTACTTCAGATAATAAGATGAATACATTCTTATTTAAAAATTGGTAGATTATTGAAACTTTAAAAGGGATCATTTTAGAACAAATATGAAATACTATGTTCCTAGAAAGTGGCAAAAATACTAAACTTCTTTTCTTTATTTTCGCTTGCTCTCCCTCTCGTCTGGCTGGACCTCTGCCTCCAAAGTTCAAGCAATTCTCCTGCCTCAGCCTCCTGCATAGCTGGGACTACAGGAATTTTATATTTTTTGGTAGAGACGGGGCTTCACCACGTTGGCCAGGCTGGTCTCGAACGCCTGACCTCAAGTGATCCACACACCTCAGCCTCCCACAGTGCTGAGATTACAGACATGAGCCACTGCGCCTGGCCCTAAACCCTAAACTTGTTTTCTTATGAGCCCTTCTTTTCTTATTTTCTTTTACAAGTGCTCTTTCTTGAAAAGACCATTGTAAAGGAGGTCATAACGTGGGATGTCAATTCACATAGATGCACCAGTGACTTATAAGAGAAGCCTCCCTAGCTTTTGTTTTGTCTTGAGACGAAGTCTCGTTCTGTCGCTAGGCTGGAGTGCAGTGGCGCAATCTTGGCTCACTGCAACCTCCGCCTCTCGGGTTCAAGCGATTCTCCTGCCTCAGCTTCCCAAGTAGCTGGGACTACCAGCATGCACCACCACGCCCAGCTAATTGTTGTGTTTTTAGTAGAGACAGGGTTTCACCACGTTGGCCAGGATGGTCTCAATCTCTTGACCTCGTGATTCGCCTGCCTCGGCCTCCCAAAGTGCTGGGATTACAGGCGTGAGCCACTGCGCCCGGCCGAGCCTTCCCCAGCTTTAAGCAAAGTTGTGAAGTCAACAGAATGATTCTAAATATCTGCTTGCTTAGAAGAAGAAAAAAGAATGTCATGTGAGTCCGTTGGTCAGAAAAAATAAATACTTGCTACAGGACAATAGAATCTAAAGGCAATCATCTAAATCACTATCAATCACCCTCCCCTAGTCTTCTAAAATATAAGCAGTTAGCAATGTTCCTTACAGTAGGCATATTTTTTTAAGTCAAATTTCTAATGGAGTTGTATTCTTCTGTACTTAAGAAGTAATCTTGTAGCACATAGAGGGCTCTTTATATGTAGACCAGTATATGACCAATTTGCCAGCTTTAGTGTAATTTCACCTCATTACAGAAGTTACAGAGGCGTGTATAATATCACACCTATGATTTGATACTAACTGCTGGATATGGAAAGCAATATTTAAAATTTTGACCACTGCAGAGTGTAATATAGGACACCAGTTATTTTAGGAGTTGCTCTTTAAATGTGGAAACATGGTCTCGATGTATTGGGCCTTCTTTTGGGCTGTTGTAAGTCAAATCTGGCTCTGTTAAGAGGCATCACTGAGTTCTTTAATAGTGAGTTTCTGCAGTTTGGCAGTTTTGTATGAGAAGGTCCTCATTGTCATAAAGGCAGATGGTGAAGCTCTGTGACGTAAGCAGCAATGCTTTCACTGTGCTGTTGATCTTGGGAATTTTAAATCTGCGAACTACCATGGAACAGGTGAAAAGCTGGCTTTAATGAACCCTTAGGTTCATTAGGAAACTAAGTGAAAAGGAGAAACATTGGTACCCTCGCATGCTTTTATTCAGGTCTCATGTAAGTAATTTAAGATAAAATGAAGTTTATGTGACTATCAAGCAGTAAATTTACTGCATTTTCAAGATTGAGGCTGTTATGTTATTTTGCTTTCTTTTTAACCATATCCTGGTTGCCAGATTATTGTTTAATTGAGGCAGAAGGAGATGAGGTTGTTGAGGCTACATCAAACCTAAATTAGAGCAGCAATAAAACTAGAAATCCAAAAGAATAAAAGCTGGATGATCCAGAGGCCTTGAAGAATGTTCCTGTCAGTTATTAATAATGAAGACAGTTGTCTGATGAAATAAGGCTGTCATAGTACTTTGAGCAAGTTGACTTCTTGGGACCTTTGCTTATCTACAAAGTAAGAAGGTCTAAAATTACAAAAGCTCAAGTTACATTACACACACACACATATATATATATATATATTATTATTATTTTTTTTTGAGATGGAGTTTCGCTCCTGTTGCCCAGGCTGGAGTGCAATGATGTGATTTCAGCTCACCGCAACCTCCGCCTTCCAAGTTCAAGCGATTCTCCTGCCTCAGCCTCCTGAGTACCGGGGATTACAGGCATACACCACCATGCCCAGCTAATTTTGTATTTTTAGTAGAGACGGGGTTTCGCCATGTTGGTCAGGCTGGTCTTGAACTGACCTCAGGTGATCCACCTGCCTCGGCCTCCCAAAGTGCTGGGATTACAGGCGTGAGCCACCGCGCCCGGCCTCTTTCCTGTTTTCTTTGTAGGCAGTGCTCAGTAGAACATCACGTTACACATATCTTCAGAGTCCTTTTCCTGTTTTAAGGTCCTATGCCTACCTGCCTTCGAGGGGCATCCTCCTGTTGGAAAAGATAAACGACATCGTACTAATTATGCCTTACAAAGTAGTTTAAGTTAAGCCCTGTTCCAGGATGGTGCAGTGACTTACTATACCTGGGTTAAACATGCTGCCCTTAGTCACTGTCGGTAATCCATTGTGTCACTGGAGGACAAGCCACCCACAGGTTTCTCCTCCTTGGTTTGGATACTTTCTGAGGTCAAGAGCTGAGAAGGTGATGTAAGTCCTCGGGGCTGTTTAGTTGACTTGGTGAGCTTCTTGAGTTCACTTGCAAAAGAAATGCCTTTCTTTTTGTCTTCTCGAGATGCCTGTGGGAACAAAGAACTTTCCATTGGTATTAGGTTAAACTCAGGTTCCTCAGTCTCATGACCCTATTTCAGAAGAGTGCCTTCCTCTTCTCTCTAGAGCTTTGGAGAGTAGGGCTGAGGAGCTCCCCTCTAGGACTGCTTAACCGCAAGTTCGGCCACATGTTTTTCCATACAGTGAAAACAAAGCCAAACAATTTTCTCCTAACTCCATTCCTTGACTCAGGAAGTTTCTCTTAAATTTCACCAGCTTCCAGATCTGGCTACAGTGTGATTATGAGTATCAGATAACTTATGAACAGAGACAAATAACTTTAAACTTTACCTGCACCTGCTCCTTTAGCTTAAGGATGAATTTTCCTGCACCTTTCCACTTGCTTTGGGCTTGAAACACACACTCCTGATCCAGAAGGACCCGCTGAGAGGACTTGGGTGTGGTAGACTTCTTGTTGGTAGTGTCTTTCACCACCTCTTCCAGAAGCACATAGTCACTCGGATTGGGGTTGCTCAGGATGCTGTAGGAATATTTGGCTTTGCATAAGGTCTGAAAGGTAAGTTATGATCAACTGAATAAAGATACAGAATCTCCAACATTGGCATTCATTCTATATGAAACTTTAAGGTGGAAAAATGGCCCAGAACTAGAGATGAAGGGAATCTTCCAGATCGTCTCATCCAGTTCATTTTGCAGTTGTATACTTGTAGCTTATAATGCAGTTTCCCACATCACCTCATTTAGCTTCCCAATAGTCTATGATTTAGGTGTTATCCCGAATTTCAGACGAGGAAGCTTAAACTTAACACAGGTTAAGCAGATTCCAGGATATACACAGCTCTAATAGTAACAAAGGTCTGAATCAGATTTTCTGCATGTACCAAAGCTCATAGACATGAAAGTCAGCCTGTGAGGAATAGAATCTTGCTCTTCGGGAGCCTCTCTGCCCCGCTGGGCTATCTCTATCAGAGTCTTGGATGTTGAAAGAATTTTAGAAGTCAACTGATCTCTCTTTTCGTTTAATATAAGAATGTCTTTCATTGATGCATTTATTAATTCATAAAATGTTTAGTGAGGGCCAACTATGCCCCAGATACTGTGCAGTCCTTTTAGGGGAGACAAAGATAAATTAAAGAAACGTAAGTCTGGGCCCTTTGGAATTCAGTCAACTGAATAAGAAGGCTAATATTAACCAAGTTATCATACAATAAGAACAGCAAGTAACCCTTAAGTAATGTTCACCATTTGCTAGGCATTGTATTAAACATCTTACATATACTTAATCTTCAAGGAAAGTACTATTATACTGTCTCCATATTGTCTATGTGTTTCGCTGGAGCCAACGGGAATAGGCTGATGAAATCAGATATGGTAGGGGCATTTACACAAAATAAATAAATAAGGGCTTTTCTTTTTCTTTCACATTACAAAGAGCTGGTTTACCAGCACACTAACGAAGGCACAGATCTGAGCTCTTACTCCAGGTCTCAGTAAGAAGTAGAGCTGGGATTTGAACCTAACACAGCTTGATCTAGGGTCTGTGCTCTTAATCGTGTTGTACACCTTCAGATAGGTGTTTGATGAATGCCTACCCTAACAAGGCTATGAAGGAAGCAAACTTCTCTGAAACAGTGTAAACTCTCAGAGAAGCATGCTTTAGAGGAGGGGAGAGGATCAGAGTAGGCCTCCCACTTGTCCTCTGTAGGATCCTTGAGAGATAGTCAGTAGGTACTGGCTCAGGTATTTCTGGGACCATGACATTGTCACTGCAGAGCCACTTCCTGAATCCATTATTATCAATGCTCTATAGAGATCCAGACTCACTGTAGACACTAAGTGTCTGCTGAAGGACTGAATTAATATTTCCAAGCTTTAAAAATTTTTAAATTTGTTTTTATTTTAAGACCAGGCTGGAGTAAAGTGGCACGATTTTGGCTCATTGCAACCTCTGCCTCCTGGGCTCAAGCGAACCTCCTGCCGCAGCCTCCTGAGTAGCAGGGACTACAGGTGCATACTACCATGCCTGGCTAATTTCTGTACTTTTTTTTTTTTTTTTTAGACAAAGTCTAGCTCTTGCTGCCCAGGCTGAAGTACAATGGCGCGATCTTGGCTCACTGTAACCTCTCCCTCCCGGGTTCAAGCAATTCTCCTACCTCCGCCTTCCAAGTAGCTGGGATTACAGGCACCTGCCACCCGGCCCAGCTAGTTTTTGTATTTTTAGTAGAGATGGGGTTTCACCATGTTGGCCAGGCTGGTCTCGAACTCCTGACCTCAGGTGATCCACCCGCCTCAGCCTCCCAAAGTGTTGGGATTTCAGGCGTGAGCCACCGTGTCCAGCAATTTTTGTACTTTTTGTAAAGACAGGGTTTCGCCATGTCAGCCATGCTGGTCTCAAATTCATGAGCTCAAGTGATCTGCTCACCTCAGCCTCCCAAACTGCTGGGATTACAGGTGTGAGCCACTGGGTCGGTCATTTTTTAAAATTAGAGACAGGGCCTGACTCTGTCATCCAGGCTGCATAGCTCATTGCAGCCTCCAACTCCTGTGCCCAAGTGATCCTCCTGCCTCAGCCTCCTAAAACTGGGATTACAAGCATGAGCCACCACATGAGGCAATTTCCCAGCCTTAAGAGGCACACACTCCCCTTTGAGGTCCCTGTTGTTCAGGAACTTCACTCATAAAATGAGCCGTCAGTGCACAGACATTTGTTTCAGTAATTTATGCTGAGGAAAGGACTGAGTTGAGGAAGGGAGAGGCTTTTACCTGCTGAATGACATCCTGTGCGGTGCTGACGCGGGGTGCTTTGATGACTGTTCGAGGTTGCTCTGGAGAAACATCATGCACTTGGACAAAGAAACTCTCCTCCTCTGAGCTCAAGATCACCTCTTTGTCATCTTGAACAATGTTTTTCTCTTCTAGGTTCTATGTTTAAAAAAAAATATGAGTAAATAATAGGTTTATGCAGAATAAAGAAAGACATCTAGCAAAAATCTGAGCTTGTATCTTGGTGATGTAGAAACTTCTTAGCTTAGTATCTCATATACTATGTTGTTATTTCATAAACTGTTCTAAAAGGATATACGTGTCTTCTGAGAGGAAGAAACTACTGTGCTTCTGATGATGTTGACAGATCCATAACAAGCCAATTTATCTGCTCCTATTAGCTGTGGATTTTTATTTTTTATTTTTTTGAGATGGAGTCTTGCTCTGTTGCCCTGGCTGGAGTGCAGTGGCACGATCTTGGCTCACTGCAGCCTCTGCCTCCTGGGTTCAAGCAGTTCTCCTGCCTCAGCCTCCTGAGTAGCTGGGATTACAGGTGTGTGCCACCATGCCTAATTTTTGTGTTTTTAATAGAGACAGGGTTTCACCATGCTGGCCAGGCTGGTCTTGAACTCCTGACCTTGTCATCTGCCCACCTCAGCCTCCCAAAGTGCTGGGATTACAGTGTGAGCCACTGTGCCCAGCCTACCTGTGGATTTTGAGAGTCCGAGTTGACTGTAGATAAATTTGTAGAAAGGCAATATACCATTTTGCCAAGTAGCAAAAGCCAAATAAGAACACAGTAAACTGCATTTAAAAGAAAGCCCACCCATTTCCACAGACGTTGAGCATTTCAGAAATGCTAGACATCTGAAATGTAAACCATGAAATTGACAGGTTGGGTGAAGAAAACCGCAGTGACAAGGCTGAATGAATGGCTGGAGGTAAGCCACATTGAAACAAATTTTGACAAAATTCACAGTAATTATGAGAATTAGATTAATTGGCTTTTCACCAAAATTATGTATCTACAGATAGATGTATCTTATTAAAAATTTTCAAACAGTACAGAAGTGTATCAAGAAAAATCAAACTTTTCCCATTCTCATCTTTTCTCCTTCTCCCACCTTAATCTCCACAAAATACCCCACTGTCATTAGGTAATACATCCTTTTAAACATTTGCTGTGGATGTTCAAATGTATTTTTGTGTATGTGACTGTGTAAAGCAACACCCTTGAATTATGTGAATTTAGATATAATGTGATTGTCAAGCAGCTGCTGTTCTTTGTCCGCCCCATTTTCAAATGAGGATAACTTAGTTAACTTTTGCAAGAGGGAGACTTAATAAAGGGGAAGGAGAGGCAAAGTGAGTAAACAGTAGTCAGCCTCATCTCAGCAAGTGAGGACTTGGCAGGAAAACCCCCTTATCCCCAGAAATGTAGCCTCATCTCTCCACACCAGGCTACTGAAATGGTGCTAGCTAACCAGAAGAATCCATGAGTTGCTGTCACTCTCCTGGAAGTTTCAACTAGAATTGTACCCATTGATTAAAGTCAGAATAGATAACTGCCACCAGGTGGCGCCAAAACTGTAACCAGGTCCAGAAAGCACTGGCTCCTGAAGCTTGCCCCAATCATTTAATTACCTTTGCAGTCATGGTCCTTTAGTTACATGATTTTTTGTTAAATAAATAAAGATATATAATCTATTTTAACTTTTTTCAATGAGTGAAAAAATCCATTTGAATTTTTTCCAATGAATGAATACTCCATTATATAATGGAAGAGAGGGAAGAGACGAGCTATTGTCTCTTTTTGCATTAAATGAGATTGTATCCTATGTATACTGTTTTACAACTTGCTTAATAATATGTCATTGCATTGATCATAATATATTTAACCAGTCAGAGGGCAAGATTTAGAGGTAATTCACATGACATAATTTATAATCTGTGTCCCCCAAACCAGGAGGCAAGAAATCAGAGAAAACCAAAAAGTTGCCACATAAAATGTCCCACCAATGATGCATTAAGCTTTACTTTTAAGAGAGCACCTTTGAGCCTCCCTCAGAGCTTATTTTAAGGTGTTTCTAGCCACATTAGTTGGAAGCCACAGGTTATGAACGAAATAACAATAGCTCTCGCTTATATCCCTTTTTACTAAGCATTGTTGCACACATTGTCTGTCTACATGTTTGACATGAATCTCATGATAATTTCTTTGAGTCAAGTAGGGTAGTTTCTATATAGATTTTACAAATTAGGGCAGTGTACTTTACAGAAGTTAGGTGGCCTGTTCATTGTGACAGAGTCCTGGTTTACCCAGTTTCAAACCCAGTAACAGAAGAGGACACATTGACCACAGGAAGATGTGGTACCCGACAGCCTGAAAGCCCAGGAGACAAGAAAATTATAAAAGGCAGGCAGGAGAGATGAGAGGTCACAGATAGCAATTGCAGAATTTTCATATGTGGGCAAACCGCTTATATGTCTTATTAGTTCCATGGGATAAAATAAATGGAAATACTTATAGCCCAAATCTATCTCCTCTAGTAGTACCTACCCTCTTGCATTCAGTAAGTACGGAATTCATTTATTCAATCGGCGGATATTATTTGGGTATCACTATGCACCAGGTAAACCTAGATACACTAAATTTATTATCTTTTGAGATATAATATTTCAGTCATTTCAAAAATTTCCTAACAAAGGCATATAAAGGAGAACTTGCCATATTTTACTCATCAGAAAAAAAGCTTGTTAGCTTTCCCTTCTGACTTACGCCCCTTTTTCTTCAAAATGCATTCTTTTACCAGCCTTTTGGAAGCATATTCCTGAGGTCTCTACTGCCTGTTGTCATATACTTTTTTTTTTTTTTTTTAAAGATGAAGTCTTGCTCTGTCACTCAGGCTGGAATGCAGTGGTGTGATCTTGGCTCACTGCAACCTCTGCCTCCTGGGTTCAAGTGATTCTCCTGCCTCAGCCTCCTGACTAGCTGGGACTACAGGTGCTTGCCACCACGCCTTGCTAATGTTTGTACTTTTAGTAGAGATGGGGTTTCACCACGTTGGCCAGGCTGGTCTCGAACTCCTGACCTCAGGTGATCCACCCGCCTTGGCTTCCCAAAGTGCTGGGATTACAGTCGTGAGCCACCGCACCCAGCTTGTCATACATATTTAAATTGCATTTGGGTGTCCTTCCCCTTCCCAGTTCCTCTGAGCATATAATGAAGCTTCCTGTGACACTCAGCAGCCAGCCCATCTTCTCTCTAGCCCACCCACTGCCTCCTGCTCCTCCCAAGGTGCTGAGTGTGGGTGATCCACAAGGATGGACACAATTTCAGCCTGGGTAGCACAGGATGGCGGAAAGAACACTGACCTGGAAGCCATAGACTTGAATTGTTTCTACTTCTAACCCTGTCATGATTTCACCTCTCTGAATCTATTTCTTTAAGTGTAAAATGGTTTCTGTTATATCATTCAACATACTGTTTGAGGGCTTTCAACACTAAATTGTATGCAAATATGAGGTTTAAAATTTTACTGATTCACTGACACCACTTAGAGGATACTTTTTACATGTAGCTAATTAATAAGGCAAGACAATTTAAGAACAGGAAAAAAATTTAGACATTAAAGATGGCTTCAAAAGTATAGCTAAGCCCTCTGATATTTTATCATAAAGCAATTATTATTAGGGTTGCCTGGTCTCTGTCTTAGCAATTAGTGTGTCTTAATAGGGAGAGAAGGCTGGGGAGACAATTACATTTTTTGCTTAAATGAAGTGTCCTTTCATCATCTTAGGCAAGGTCAGGGAAAGAAGGCAGTGGCTCTGGGCTCTTGAGGTGATGCTAGAGCTCTGTAGAGCTTCAGATCACGTTCACTGTGACTAGAAAGTGAAAAGTAACACATAATGGTGAACATTGGCTATTATCTTCACTGTGCCCTGGCAAGCATGGGCCTGAGGGATCTTCTATCAGGCAAGCACTATCACATGCCCCAAAGGAGCAGATCATGTGCCCAGAACAGGGCTTGGCACATATTAGGTGCTCAATAAATATTTATGTAATCAAATTGTTGAACAGACCCAACTGCTTGATTATCAACACGTCATGAGGCATGATTGTCTATGCTAGAGAAATGACCTTATATGTCATTTTTAAGTTAGTAGCGTTTTCTCTGCTAATTCAGAAAAAAAATAAGTGCTTCATCAATTAAGTCAAATAGGAGCCAATCAGTTTGGAGTCAGCATGGCATTGGTGCATCCTTTCCTTCCTGGGAATGATCATGGGGATCTTAGCACATGTAATACAAATGGTTACTAATTCTGACTCAGGCCAAGAGATTATTCTTACTTTGTATGAAGTTCTGGAATATTTTCAAAGAAATATTATTGTTTTACTTATAAGCACGGAAGCTTCTATTAGCTAAAACTTCAGCAGGCACCAACTGGAAATCAATCGACCCCAAAATAGAAAATACCTGCAGGTTTTGCATTATACAGTAATGTGACGCTTACAACAATGTCTTTCCACACGTAGAAATAAAATACTGATCCATAGCTGATGACATGCATAAGGAATCTTTGCTTCCTTTATCTTATAAGGGATGTTTTTATTTATTTTTAAAATGGAATAGTTTCTTTGCATGAGAAACCTTTTTTTTTTGAGATGGAGTCTTATTCTGTCACCCAGGCTGGAGCACAATGGCACGCTCTCAGCTCTCTGCAACCTCTGCCTCTCGGGTTCAAGCAATTCTCCTGACTCAGCCTCCCCCATGAGCAGCTGGGATTACAGAAGCCTGCCACCACGCCTGGCTAATTTTTGTATTTTTAGTAGAGATGGGGTTTCACCATGTTGGCCAGGCTGGTCTCGAACTCCTGACCTCTAGTGATCCGCCCACCTCGGCCTCCCAAAGTGCTGGGATTACAGGCGTGAGCCACTCTGCCCGGCCTAAGGGATGTTTCTTAGATTGAATTTCTGTACCTTAGAGATAATATTCTGAATATGTGCAGAAGAAGAAAACTGTTCATCCGCATTTACTTAAGAATGTAAACCAAGTTGCAATTAGAAGAAATTCTGAAGGTCAGGGAGGCGGTGAGTGGTAACTGGCTAATCACATAATGAGTTGTTACTGTGTAGGCTGCACCAGACACACTTACTTCCTGCTGGGTTTTTAAGAGAATCCTGCCCACATATCCCTCTTCTGGAAACCAGCTGCTTAAAATTTGCACGATCTCCTCTTCTGGACCAATGGCTCTCTGGAATGGTTGTTTCCTGCATTCATTCTTTTCTTTAGATATAAAATATTTTTCTTCCATCAAAAAATAGTCTGTGGTAACAGGTTTGATGTCTTGTTCAGTTGTCAGAATCTAAAGAAAAAGGGAAGGCAAACTGAGGAGTGAGGAAAAAACTTAAATTCAAAACAAATCGACTTTCATGGTGTTCAGATAGGTTTGCTATGCAATTTATAAGTGAAATTTACTCCAGAGTATTGCATAATTCTTTTTGGAAGATCTAAGAATTCTCTTATGTTCAGAATGGATTGTTTATGTTCACTCCGGGCAACGGCACAACTTATTCATAATCCCCAGACAGCATAACTATTTTTCCCACTGCTGGAATGAGAGCTCCTAGTGAATTAAAAATTTTAGGTTTCTCATTCCATGAACTTAGCCCTTTGTAATCTTGCAACACAGGACCGAGGGCAAATAACCTCGTTTAGTATTTACTAAGACAATCTCTTTTTCTCACATTGGAAATACTCGGTCATCTTCTCATGGAAGGTTTGTAGGGCGAGGTTCTCATGTGGTCTAAGTTCCTGGGAATTCTTCTTTAAATAAACTGACAGTGTGCTTAAAGCGCTTGTTTTCTTTGTTGGCTATATGCGGTCAAACAGGACAGCTGAGACAAAGCTCTGGAACCAGACAGACCTGAGTCTGAGGTCGTCCTTTAATACTTGTTAGCTATGAATTATTGGGTAAAATACTTAATCCTTTGGAGGCCGTTTTCCAGTCTACACAATGGAAATAGTAGTAGTAGCAATCTTAATTTTGTTTTATGGTTGAAGCATAAATCATAACATGGGTATGTTATGAGAACTCAATAGATGAGCCATCATTATAGTTACTTTCTTTTTTTTTTTTGGAGACAGAGTCTCCCTCTGTTGCCCAGGCTGGAGTACAGTGGCGCAATCTTGGCTCACTGCAACCTCTGCCTCCAGGCTCAAGTGATTCTCGTGCCTCAGCCTCCTGAGTAGCTGGGATTACAGGCGTGCACCATCATGCCTGGCTAATTTTTGTAGTTTTAGTGGAGACGGGGTTTCACCATGTTGGCCAGGCTGGTCTCAAATTCCTGACCTCAAGTGATCTGCCTGCCTCAGTCTCCCAAAGTGCTGGGATTACAGGCATTATAGTTTTACCAATGTATTCTTTCTCACTCATATTGTACAGGTTACTACAAAAGGCTGAACTTGAAGGGAGTAAAGGTCAGTCGCAGCAAAGAAACTCCCTTGGTTGCCTTCCTGTGAGAAGTAGCTTGGTAATGAGAGAAAGCTGCCACCATCTGGCCTGGATTAAGCAAACACCCTTCTCCTCAGGCCCCTGCCAATAAGGCAAAGCCCAGAGTGAACACATCTCGCCAGGAGGAAAAGCAGAATGTGATGGACTGAGGGCGGTGGAAGTGAAGGTTCTCAGGAAGACTCAAATCTCTCTGCCCCAGCCCTTGGTCTATAATGGATGCAATGCTGTTGACTCAAAAGGGGGCCAAGGCAAATACTGCAGGGATAATTCAGGATGTAAAGCTTCTGGACCACCTCCACAAGAGGGCCAGCATCACCCCCTGCTCAGTCCTGCTTTACATCTGTGTGCTGATTTGCATGGGTGACAATAAAGCAATGGACTGCTATGGGTGGCTCTTGGAAAGTTTTCTTTTACTTTACAAAACTTCAGCAGTGCTTTGTGATAGTGGACACTGAAGTACATGGACTGATGGATTAAAACAAAACCAAAACCGTTGGCAATAGCTTCTGTTTGATAATCTATGAAATGTGACATCTGAGCTGTTTTCTCTATTTAAGTCAGTTATAAAATGTTGGACAGAACGTTAGCCTGTCTAGAGATGTGCCCTTAAAGGACAGAGCCATTTATTAACACTTATTGTTTGTAATTGTTCAGTTGGTTTTTAATTCCTCCAAATGTTACAATCCCAGCCACATTTCATCATACACCCTAACTTCAGAGGGAGCTCAAGGGCCATTCCCTTGGTCATTGCTTCCTTTAGTCTACCCCTATTCAGGAGAAGGAATTCTTTTTTTTTTTTTTTTTTTTCTTTTTTGAGACGGAGTCTCGCGCTGTGTCACCCAGGCTGGAGTGCAGTGGCGCGATCTCGGCTCACTGCAAGCTCCGCCTCCCAGGTTCACGCCATTCTCCTGCCTCAGCCTCCGAGTAGCTGGGACTACAGGCGCCCGCCACCACGCCCGGCTAGTTTTTTTTGTATTTTTAGTAGAGACGGGGTTTCACCATGTTAGCCAGGATGGTCTCGATCTCCTGACCTCGTGATCCACCCGCCTCGGCCTCCCAGAGTGCTGGGATTACAGGCTTGAGCCACTGCGCCCGGCCAGGAATTCTTTTTTATGTTTTTGAAGCAGAGTCTCGCTCTGTCACCCAGGCTGGAATGCCGTGGTACGATCTTGGCTCACTGCAACCTCTGCCTCCCAGGTTCAAATGATTCTCCTGCCTCAGCTTCCCAAGTAGCTGGGACGACAGATGTGCACCACCACACCTAATATTTGTATTTTTAGTAGAGATGGGGTTTCACCATGTTGGCCAGGATGGTCTCCATCTCTTGACCTCGTGATCCGCCTGCCTCAGCCTCCCAAAGTGCTGGGATTACAGGCGTGAGCCACCCCGCCCGGCCTCTGCCTATTCTTTATGCCTTTCCCTGCTAGTCTTTAGTAACAAGTGCTGCTGCGCCCGGCCGCACCGAGAAGGAATTCTGAAATGGGTTAAGGATAAAATCATCTGCAAGGATTTTAGGCCACCGTACCAAGCAAGGGTAGAGCTTCTAGTGTGGGGAAAAAAAAGGAATTATGCATGGGTCCTGTCTCGCCCTTTGGAGGACATGCCCCTCCCTCTTTAGATGCTGCTCTGTGTCCCTGGCTCTCACTCTTAGAAGTCCCCCCATGGATGGGGACCCCAAAGATCCTTTGGAGGGGGATCTAGGGCAGAGGTGGCACAGCGTAAGGAGGCTTAGGCCAGTTCTGCTACAGGGCTTGGGTTAACAGGCTTCAGGGTCTCCATGCCTCTTGCTACCACCAAAAGGAGAGGACCTCAAATGCCAAGGTCAGGTGCCAGGGGAGGGGAGCAAGGCGGCTGCTCCACATGCAAAGGAAGGCCTTAGGCCGGAGGGGCAGGAAATGTCTTCTTGGCCCATGTGGCCCATCCTGAAGCTCTAAGAATTCGATTCAACTCCTCGGATGACAAGAAGATTCCATTCACCTAATGTGCAAATTCTCACTGATTACTAATCTCTGCGTGAAGAAGGAAGACTAGGCCATGTCCAGGCTTAGGGCGAAAGCGTATATATGGTTGGAAGGCCACTCATTCTGGTCTTTACCATTCTAGAGCCTAGTATTTTATATAGCTTAAGAATAATTAAAAAATCTTCTCTACAGGTTAAGGTAGTTTGTCTAGTGGTACCAAGATTCATCAGATGATTCTTGGAGAGGATCTCGACGTTGAACAACACATTTCCAAATAATCAAAAGGCATATCATCAACATGGACTTTTGCGCATTTATGTGCATCTGTATGTGTTTACACACACAGGCATTTATACACACATGTACATCCATACATCTTAGATTTTGCATTCTCTCAACCATGGCTCAGGGGACTTACTTGCTGCAGAAGCTGCTTTGCCTTGGTGCCTCCATTAATAGTGAAAACAGTAAAGGGCTCTGGCCCTGGGACCCCATGCACTGTGACTCTGTGAGTCTGCAAACATTTTCTTTCTTCTGTAGTAAACATCTGTCAAGAAGATCACATGGCTGATCATTCATCCTTAATCACATATTTCTAAGCTCTATTTGATACAGAAGTGCTAGTACTTAGAAGTATGGATAGCAACATATAAATGCAAAAGATGAGAGTCCATTTGTAGCCCAGTGCATCTTAATGTGGTAGAAGGGGCAATGCTACCTCTTCCTCAATCATTTAGTGAGGGTATTTCATAAGCATATCACCAAAATATCAATTTATTTTAAATTACGGTATATCTTTCCATCACAATTAGAGGCTGATATTATCTGAAATGTACATTAGTTCTTACTTATTAACTGATGTTCCACAGTATCTATTGAGTTCCATCTCTCTTCAGGGTACTGGGCTAGAAATTAGGATGATAATAATGAAATGTTCTGCCCTTACAGAGTACACCATTCAGGCACATGAATCATTATAATGCAAAAATATATCTGTTAGAAAGAGCTGGGTAAGTACGTAACTTAATTCTTTGGGCATTTTGTGTATTAAGATATATTCATTCATT
The DNA here is from genome assembly GCF_049350105.2 of Macaca mulatta. Classification (NCBI taxonomy): domain Eukaryota; kingdom Metazoa; phylum Chordata; class Mammalia; order Primates; family Cercopithecidae; genus Macaca; species Macaca mulatta. The sequence goes on along the minus strand of NC_133414.1, from coordinate 106,262,200 downwards.
CAAAATAAGTAATTTGTGGAAGGCTTATAGTGAATCAGACATTATGCCTGTCCCTAGAAAATCAGTGGCAAATGGGACACTATCCCTGCCAAGGGCTTCCAGGTGAATGAGACAGCTAGAGGGAAATGTAGGCAGTTGTAAGGAGCACGGCACATTCCTTGCAAACCCAGAGGAAGTGGCCTAGAAGAGGTCTGGGAGAAACCAGGGAGGGCTTTCTGAAAACGGTATCTGAACCAAATCTTGAAAGACATAGTGTAATTTAGCAGATGAAGAATGAGACGAGAGAACCCCAAATCGATGTAACGTGTACAAAGACTTAGAAGTGGCCTACAGCAGGGCATTCTGGGAACATCAAGTTCTACAACTAACTTGTTGGAGGGAGAAAGGCTGGGGATGTACGCAAAAGCACAGCCACTCAGGGCTTCGCCTAACTGGCGAAAATTTAGACTGAAACTGGCAAAATGAGGATCTGAGGGCTGAAGTGTATTTTTAGCATGTACTTTATTTTTATTTGGGGTGGGGAGGAGAGGTTAACTTTGTTATGCTTGTACAATGCGATTTTTAAAAGATCAGTTTTACTGAAGTATAATTGTCATACTATAAAATGCACACATTCTAATTGTATCATTTAGCGCACTATACTATTAATTAAAAAGATTAAATAGTTGCCAACATTTACAAAACCCCAGATGTCCCGATTCTCCTGAAAAACCAAAAGATCTGACGACATCACAAGGCAACAAGCAGCTAGATCTGAGAGCTAGGTGACAGCTGCCCCTCTAAATGACCCAGGAGCTCTCTGCTTTCTAAGAGTCTGTGCTCAGCCCAGGTCCATGCCTGCACATCATCTTCTTGGGACCCTCCTGGCATGTGAATTTGTGACTTCTGGTATAAACTATACCCTGAAAGCAACAGAGAACTGATGGAGGGTTTTTCACAGAGGAGAGACACGATCATATTTAGATAGATCTGTTTGGGAGGCCCTAGATGCAGACAGACAGAGGGGAAAACCCGGAGGAAATGAGACCAATTAGGAAGACTCTACCACAAGCCAGGTGAGAATGAACCAGGGCCAAGGCAATAAGGACAGACCAAGATGAATGGATGTGAAAGACACTAAGGAAATAGAATGATCAAGTCTTAAACGGGGAAGAAGGCCAGGATGACCTACAGTTATTGGCTTCAGCAATGGAGAGTGATGCTCTCCATGGTCAAATGCATATTTACCAAGCATATATCCATATATGGCTGCCCAGGAGCCCCAAGGATGGCAAGGTGTGATATAACAAAAAAATACATATTTGGTCTTTGTCCCCAGTTCTTGGCACACAGCTCCTAAAACCTTTGAAATCTCTGGAGTGAAAAGAGTGTCTTTTGTTGCTACTGAGATGACTGGTGGCTGAGAAAGACCAAGGCATGATTAGAGGGGTGGAACCCTCAGCCCTGCTGCCAGACCTCAAGGAGGGGAGGGGGCTGAAGACTGAACTAATCACCAGTGGCCAGTGATTGAACCAATCATGCCTAGGTCATGAAACCTCCATAAAAACCCTAAATGATGGGGTTCCGAGAGCTTTCAGGTTGCTGAACGCATCAAGGTTCTGGGAGGGTGGCCTGGAGAGGACATGGAAGCTCTGCACTCCTCCTCCCATACCTTGTTCTGTGCATCCTTCCATGAGGCTGCTCCTGAGGTGCATCTGTTCTGATCAACTGGTGATAATAAGCAAAGCACTCTCATGAGTTCTGTGTCATTCTAGCCAATTATTGAATCTGAGGATTTATAGGGATCCTCTGAATTTATAGCTGTTTGGTCAGAAGTCCTGGTGACAACCTGGGACTTGTGACTGGCATCTGAAGTAGGAGTAGTCTTGCGGGACTGAGCCCTCAACGTGTGGGATCTGACACCAACTCTAGATGGATAGTGTTAGAATTGAACTGAAATGTAGGACACCCAGCTGTTGTCAGAGAGTTGGAAAAGACACCACATTTTTGGTGTCAGAAGTGTTGTGAGTAAAAACAGCTCATCTGTGGCATCTGTGGAATCTTCAGCTGTAACAGATATTGAGGTCACCCAGCTTAGAACTGGGTATTTGGCCCTGCTCTGCCTTTCTGAAAGCATCTGATTCCTGCTCTTTGTACCAAGCGGCCCTGCCCTTCTTGTCAATCCTCTGCACAAGGTGGAAGCCACCTTGGCCACGTTGGCCAAAGTGCTGTTCTAAACCTTGGACACATGGTGCAATCACCTGATGATCCTTAAAAAAACTGATGCCTGGGGCCCACTGCAGAGACGCTGGTTTAACTGGTGCGGGGCGTGGCCTGTTCACATGGAGTTTTTAAAGCTCCCCAGGGGATACAAATACACATTCAAGGTTGCTGTGGAGTGAAGAAGGGAAACAGGAGGAACACCTAAGCAAACAAGGGCAGGGACAGCGGGAGTCAAAACTGATAGTGGTGAGGGCAAAAGAAGGGCAGAGAAGAAAGCAGAAAGTAGCAGTGGAAGCTGTCATGGCCAGTGCCATTGTGAGCACAGAAGGTGCCTTTCCAAAGATTGTTAGGACTATGTTGAGTCTGAGATTGACACAAAAGTAATCACGTTGTTAAACATGTAATGGGGGTAACCAATGGACACACTTTTAAAATGTATGTTTAATTTAAAGAAGCAGCATAATGGAATCAGCCAGTTAATTAAAGTAGTTGTTTTAAATATACCTTTTTAGAGACAGGATCTCATTCTGTTGTCCATGCTGGAGTGCAGTGGTATGGTCATAGCTCACTGTAGCCTCAAACTCCTGGGCTCAAGCAGTCCTCCTGCCTCAGCCTCCCAGGTAGCTGGGACTACAGGTGCTTGACACTATGCCCAATTGAAACACTTTTTTTTTTTTTTTTTTTTAATAGAGATGGGGTCTTTCCCAAGCTGATCTTGAACTCCTGGACTCAAGCTATCCTTCTGCCTTGGCCTCCCAAAGTGTTGGGATTAGAGGCATGAGCCGCTGCACTCAGCCCAGTTTCTTACCTAACTAAACCATCCTGCATTAGTGAGGGGGCCCTGGTCTAAGTGTCTTCAAACTTTAGTGGGCACTGAGTTTCCGTGGGACACTTGTTAAAATGCAGATTCTGGTCAGGTGCGGTAGCTCATGGTAATCCCAGCATTTTGGGAGGCCAAGGCGGGAGGATCACTTGAGTCCAGGAGTTTAAAACCAACCTGGGCAATATAGTGAGACCCCATCTCTACAGAAGAAGAAATTAGCTGGGCATAGTGGCACACGCCTGTAGTCCCATCTACTCAGGAGGCTGAGGTGGGAGAATAGATTGAGCCAGGAAGGTCGAGGCTGCAGTGAGCTAGGATGGCACCACTGCACTCCAACCTGGGTGACAGAGTGACACTGGGCGACAGAGACACACTGTCTCTGGAAAAAAAAAAAAAGCAGATTCTGCAACTGTGGCACTTTCTACAGTGTCCTTCTTCCATTCTCAAGGGTGCAGATTCTGCATCCCCCAAGCACTGAGGTGCAAGTTATGCGTCGCCAGCGGAGCCTATTGCTCTCTCCAGCCTTGCTCTGCCTGTGACATTTGCCCCTGGACTGCTGAAGGAGCAAAAGATTTTCCTGGTTTAATCTAAAGTTTCTGGAAGTATTGGAAATGCTTCCTACTAGGCTTTGCTTAATAAACCTCTTCCCCACTTTATTGTATTTGGCTCACTTCTCTGATAGACACTATAATACATGGGCTTTGTTACTAGAACTTGGGTGTAAATCCTGGACTGCTGCTTGCTAGCTGTGTGCCCTCAGATGTACTGAGCTCTACCTTCCTCATCTGTAAAATGGAGATGATACTAATAGCTACTGCCTGACGTTATTGAGAGGACTGAGTTAGTATATATATAAAGCGCTTGCTAAGTGCCAAGTGTCAGCCATTACTGTTATTAATTTCCATAGCTACCTAATTCATAACTCACACCAACCACTTTGCTGAGCCACAAAAAGCCCACCTTCAGTGTAGCAATCCCCATAAATATGCTGAGTGAAACAGAACTTCATTACCGAAGAGGCTGACATGGGACTGCCAGAGGAATTTTCTTCCATCCTTCTGCTGTTAACGAATAAACTAGAGATCTCCAAGACTTCATTGTGAAGGTTTCGCAGCTGAAGATGTCGATAGCCTGGAGTAATACAGAATTGGCAAAAGCTTGTTAACCATGCGCTACCGAAAAGAAGATGCTCCTGGAGGTCAGTAAATGACAGGTAGAAAGAAGACCTTAAAATGGGCAGGGATGGCAACAGGCTTGCAACCAACAGGCGCCTTTTCGCCAGGAGAGTGCTGCCCCCTGAGCTACCCAATGGCAATTAATTTGTTCAAGTACTGTTTCCAACTTAGACTCAAACAGAAAACCTTAAACTCAGACAAAACCTGATCTAGTAGGAAAACCTGATCACTAACAGTCCCTGTTCGAATGTTCTACCTTAGAGCAGCTTTAGTGATAACAGAATATTCCCACCATGGGAGATTGGTTATAAATTACGGTATGACTGTAAGTGTAAGTATAAAATGGAATAATACACAACTGGTAAAAGTGGTAATGTACATGTATAGTTATTAACATGAACGGTTGCTCACTATATACATTAGTAAGTGAAAACCAGTAAGTTACAAAACATGAAGATTAGTAGAAAGCCTATTTGTTAAAAATGTATCTGTATGCTCATATGTTATATACATGGGAGGAGAAACAAAGCCTGCAAGACTTATACACCAAAAGTGACTGTGTTGGAGAGATGGAAAAATGGATAATTAAAAATAATTGTTTTTGTTTCTATGTACTTTCTCACATTTCTGTAATAACAGTTATGGGTGTCCCCCTGACCCCATACTCCCCATTCCTGTGTAGAAGTCCTAACCCTCAGTACCTCTGAATGTGGCTATATTTGAAGAGAAGGCCTTTAAGGAGGTAATCAAGTTAAAATGGGGTCCTTCAGGTGGGCCTTAATCCAGTGGGACTGGTGTCCTTATGAGAAGAGGGGATTAGGACACAGACAACACAGAGGGCTGACTGTGTGAGCACACAGTGAGCAGGTGACCATCTGCAAGCCAAGGGGAGACACCCCAGAAGAAACCAATCCTGCCAACACCCTGATCTAGACTTCCAGCCTTAAGACTGTGAGGAAATACATTCCTGTGGTTCAAGCCACCTAGTCTGTGGTATTGACTAATTAAATGACCACAGGCTACTTGCACAGAGAAGAGAAACAGGAAAAGAACACAAAGGAGGAAACTGTAATGTGTTTGTGAGCTCCGAGGATGGCAGCTTGAGTGTGGCTGGGAGAGGAAGTGCGTACTTAGAACATTGGTGCCAAAAGGAGACCATCAGAGCCAGCGCACCTGGGAGCATGTTAGAAAGGGAAACTGTCAATCGCGCCACTGCACTCCAGCCTGGGCGACAGAGCCAGACTCCATCTCAAAAACAAAACAAAACAAAACAAAACAAAACAAAAAAATGATGCACAGGCTGAAATTTATCAAAGTGCCACAGCAAAGCCAATCCACAAGCCAACAGCTCTAGCCTTTGCCCAGAATTCTTCATTACCCTCTTCCTGCACCTGAAAACCAGTCCCAGCTTCCAAAACTGGACTTCTGCCAGGCACCGACTCCAACCACGCGGTCACTTAGGCCACCACCACACCCGACCCCTCCAACATCTCTGTTTCCTCTCCTTATTTCAATCCCTGCTTTCAAACTGCCAGCAGCGCTGTGGGTAGTATTTAGGAAGAAAACTGTGGAAATGTGAGTGCAACAACCACTGCTCCCAACATCAGCAGGCGTGGGTGAGGCTGCACTTTACAAGGGATATTGTTAATAACCGCAGATTCTTAAAAAATGTAAAAGAAAAATTTCTTTTGAGACGTGCTTCAAAAGTGCTCCAATCTGTATTTCCTTTTGCTTCTTATTTCAACTTCTTTATAGGAAAATGTCAAACACAAAAGAAGAGAGAAGAGTATAAGGAAATTCTGGCATCCATCGTCAAGCTACAACAATGATTAACATTTGGACAATTTTATTCTACCTCGTTTTAAAGCTTTCAGTGGAATGATTCTCTGAGCAGTTACCGCTGAACTGTTGTTTTCCACAACTGCAAAACGAAGAAATACAAGATCTTCGAAGTGAACGCGGAACAGAAACTGCTCGTTCCACATGGGGTTCAGGGTGTTTCGATGGATGGGCTTTGTGCGGAAATGGCAGCTGTCCAGAGGCATGCCCAGGACGTCGACTTCAATGCACGGGCTTCCCGTGCTGTTACTGGGGCACACATTCTGACCAGAGACAATCTAGAGTGAGGGAGACAAAAGGGATCAAAGTCACTGAGGATAAAAACGAAAGACAACCTCTATACCTCACCGCTTCCCTCTGCAAAGGAATCCCAAGAACACTGGAATGGACAAAGTGAATGATGAATAAAACTGTTTAAAAAGTAAGTGATTGTAGGGCCGGGAGCAGTGGCTCATGCCTGTAATCCCAGCACTTTGGGAGGCTGAGGTGGGCAGATCACGAGGTCAGGAGATCGAGACCATCCTGGCCAACTTGGTAAAACCCCATCTCTACTAAAATACAAAATATTAGCTGGGCATGGTGGTGCGCGCCTGTAGTCCCAGCTATTAGGGAGGCTGAGGCAGGGGAATCGCTTGAACCCAGGAAGCAGAGGTTGCAGTGAGCTGAGATCACACCACTGCACTCCAGCCTGGTGACAGAGCAAGACTCCATCTCAAGAAAAAAAAAAAAAAAAAAAAAAAAAAAAGTAAGTGATTGTAACTGGGTAATCACATGACTGGAGTCATGTGAAAAGCCTATTTTGTCAACATCATTCACTTAACTGTAACCTTTCAACTATCAAAATGTTCAACTATCTTAAAAAACCAAACAAGATGAAGTTAAATTTCTCACAAAAGATGACTTTACTCAATATAATAATAAATTTGTTACTAATATTCTGTTCAAAATGTCATAGGAATATGTTTCATAACTTCAAAACCATTTTCTTGATCAGTTTCATTTTGGAGCAAGTTGCAGACATGTTAGGAATTAATTCACAGCTTTCTGTAAACAGATAAAACTACCCTCGCCCCTAGCTAAAAAAAAAACGAAAACAAATAGGAAAGGGGCTTCTGTCCTGCTGTCTTAGGGAAAGAGAAAAAGCAGTTTGGGTGGTAGGAAAGTCTGTGAATGGGGTTATCCCAGGGGTTTGGGGGTGTCGTACTTGGAGGGCTGCCTGGCATTCTTCCTGTGGAGGGAGAGAGACAAGATCTAAAGGTGGAAAGAGATGACCAGGTCTCTGTTGTTTTGTTTTGTTGAAACAGTGTCTCACTCTGTCACCCAGGCTGGAGTGCAGTGGTGTAATCTTGGCTCATTGCAACCTCTGCTTTCTGGACTCAAGTGATTCTCCAGCCTCAGACTCCCGAATGGCTGGGACTACAGGCATGAGCCACCATGCCTGGCTAATTTTTTTTGTTATTTTTTGTAGAAACAGGGTTTCACCATGTTGCCCCGGCTGGTCTCAAACTCTTGAGCTCAAAGCGATCTACCCACCTGGGCCTCCCAAATTGTTGGGATTACAGGTGTGAGCAATCACACCTGGCCAGGTCTCTGTTTTTAAGAAGAGCCTATGGAGTTTTGACAATAAGTTAATTAGGTGAAAAGGAATAAGGAAAGGCCCATGAATGATAAAGGTTAAATTATAACGAGGAAATATACTTAATTGTATTTATATATTGACGCAAGTTTGTCTGATCTTAGAGCTTTGGAGCTTAACATGAGCTGATACAACAAAAAGCGCAACTTTCATGGGCTATACTCATAGTTATGATTCTGTGGGCCCTGGAAGACAGAGTTACCATCATCAGTACATCAGGTGAAGCAGGGACCTCATAAGTCCTGCTCCTGGGCTCTGGCAAACACAGTGTCTGGCAACAGCTTGCCTAGCCATAGCTACTGCTTCCTGGGAGATAAATACATTATTCTGGGAACTAAATCTGTAGGACCAAAATTGTGACATGACAGCTTTCCAATGCCTTGAATTCAAAACCAGTTCATTTTCAGAAAGGCTTAAAGCCAACCTTAAGTTCTTTCTCTAGGGGCTGTACTTACAGTTAAAGAATAGACTACAGGATCCATGCTGTCCAAATCTCTTTCCAGTGGAGAAAACTTCTGATACATCGGGCAGTTCTTGTCCCACAGAACTGGAGGTTTCAAAACATAACCACAACCACCATTTGCCTCAAACATTGCAGCATTTAAATGTAAAGGGAGATCTGTAAAACAACAACAACAAAAAGCCAATATAGCATATTACTTTGTCACTTAAGTATCATCTAATAAATTTAAAGTTCAAAAGAACTTTGCATCAATTTTCCCTAAGCTCCAGCATGAAAAAGAGATAATCACCCATTCGTCCCACAGATTGATAAATGCCTACTATATGCCAAGTTGTGTGAGGCATCAGATACAGCAGGTAATAAGAGAAAAATTCCTATCTCTCTGGGGCTTACAGTCTATGGATTGCCCTGTGTTGCCACTCCAAACTAGGTTCCACCACTTAAAAGCGCCTTTGCAAATATTTGCTACATCTGTCTGAAAAATCTTGTGAAATACAGTTGGCCATGGGGGATTGGTTGCAGGACGAGAAGGTACCAAGGTCCACAGATGCTCAGGTCTGTGATATAGATGGTGTAGAATTTGCATTATAACCTATACCATCCTTCTGTATACTTTTTCTTTTTTTTCCCCTGGGAGCATAGATTCAAGTTGCCCTGAATGTATGCTCCCTCTTCTGTATACTTAAAATCATCTCTAGATTACTTATGAATATTTTCAATCCACAGCTGGTTGAATCCACAGATGTGGAACCCAAGGATATGGAGGGGCAACTGTACCTTATTTGATACTAAATTTTAGAAAGGAATAATGGCTTATCTCTAAACCATGCAGACAATTGTATGGACAATTCTTGCTATTTCAAATGTAAGATAAGAATCTTAATTATACAAGAAAGAATAGGAGAATAGACAGAAAAACATGCTTTTCCTTGAAATCTTAATTTCATCCCATAAATTACAATACATCTACTTCTTTTTAAAAAATTATAAACATGGAAAAAAAAATCACATCTGATTCACATCATGTCCACAATCCCCTCAGTCATAAACGTCAGGAACCTTCACAGAAGCTTTGAGTTTTGTGTTGCCAAATTAACAATTGGATTCCTGCACTGTTTCTAGGCTCTTACTCAAATGCTCACCTGATGGCACAAGTCTGTATAAAAGTTACCCAAATGAGCAAAAAGTTGATGAGACGCACCTGATGAATATTCCCTCTGATAGATTCCTTCCACGTGCAAGAATGAACTTTGTACATGGACCACATCAAGGCAAAGTTCAGTAAGCACCTTGGGGCAATGAAAAGTTGGCCTCTACTTGTCTCGTCTGTAAAATGTTTCCATGTCTGTGGGGCTGGCCAGTATTGTGTTCAGGAATTCCTGGTGTAAGGTGTCTTAGACATATGAAAGCTCCTTATCTGTAAAATGAGTGCAGAGGACCTCATCTCTCAGGCCCCTGCCAGTCCTGATGTGACTGGTTCATTGTGGCCATGCTGCCTCACCTGCACTGGGAGAAAATTCTCTTCTTAGGCTACTTCGTGACAGAGGAACACAGACATGGTGAGGGTAGCAAAGAGGGTGAAGCCAACTAGCTCATATGGGGTGGGTAAAGGTGAAATGGATACATAGTACTAACAACAGCAATGGCAGCTCACACTTTGCACTCTTACTAAGGACCAGACACCATTCTAAGCACGTTATATGTATCAGGTATCTCCCAATAATCTATGAAGCAGATCCTTTTAGTATCTCCATTTTTATGGATGAGAAAACTGAAGCACAAAAAGCGAAAACACCCAAGGAACATAACTAGTAAGTGGTGGACATTATAAATCGAGCCCAGATGGCCTAACCCATTGTTCCCATTCTTAACTACTGAGCCATATAATGTACATCTTATAGGGGTGTGGATACAGTAAATGAGATTTGGCATATACAAGGTGCTCAATAAACAGTAACTATATTTTTCTGTGATCATGACATCAATCTCAAGTGATTTCAGTAGCACCGTGTCTATCCTAATAGTTTTCCAAAACTTTAAAGCTGTAAAGCCAAAACTCTAAAGCTATTATTAAAACTTTGAAGCTTTTAAAAAATTATTTTATTTTGCTGTTTTAACTTCAGGGGTACATATGCAGGATGTGCAGGTTTGTTACATAGGTAAACATGTGCCATGGTGGTTTGCTGCACCTATCAACTCATTCCCTAAGTATTAAGCCCGGCATGCATCAGCTCTTTCCCCTAATGCTCAGTTTCTTAACTGAAATCTAACTTGGTGACCTAACATGTAAAAGAGATCCACGTAGAGCCACACAGTTTGAAATAAAGGTGAGACCTCAAATCTAGCCCTCTTACTGTCCCCTGGACATGGTCCCAGAACTTCATCTGGGGCTATAGTTTAAAAATCATCATTCCAACCAAGTGAAAGAGTATGCACAAATCAGTGTAACCCTGCTACACCTCTGAAACAATGCACATAGTGATAGATCAAGCATACCATTGCCTTGATGGTCTTCTACTCATTAAAATACTCTGCATTATGTAGACACCATTCACATAATGTTTATCCTTATATATGAGGACTGGAAAAGTCTGTCATTCAAAAAAGCTTAATAAATTCTTTAAAAAAAGAGGTTTTTCTTTTGACTAGGGTTGCATGTTTACACATGGTAAGGTACTGTTCTGCCTCAGATGCAAAGAACTTAGAGGGTCTGTTGCCAGCAATAACCAGGGGTTTGCATACCAGCCTCAGGTCAGTTTCTAAACTCAAGAGTTGGTTTTATTGAGTATTGATCTGGGAAACTCCTAGTTCCAGATCACTTCAGACCTCCTTGGAGTTGATGGAACCAGCAGAAAGCTTGGGAAGGGATGGCCCTAAGTCCACGGACACCCACTTGGAACATTAGAATCCTCTGAAATCCAGGAAGTCGCAGAGCAGAAGATCCATGAAACCTCTTGGGAGGTTGGCCCTGGGAGGGTTTCTCTGCTATTTGGTTGGGATGCTTCATGGAAAATCAAGCACTTCCTAGCCTGGAAATTCTTTTCAACAATTGAAAAATGATGCTTCAGTTGTTGACTCTTATCAATCTATTGGATCTATCTATCTATCTATATTTCTTTTTCTTTTTTTTTTGAGATAGTGTCTCGCTTTGTCACCCAGGCTGGAGTGCAGTGGTGCGATCTCGGCTGACTGCAATCTTTGCCTCCTGGGTTCAAGCGATTCTTTTGCCTTAGCCTCCTGAGTAGCTGGGACTACAGGCATGTGCTACCATGCCTGGCTAGTTTTTGTCTTTTAGTACAGATGGGGTTTCATCATGTTGGCCAGGCTGGGCTCAATCTCCTGACCTCAGGTGATTCACCTGCCTTGGCCTCCCAAAGTGCTGGGATTACAGGCATGAGCCGTCATGCCCGACCCCATCTATGTATTTTTTGAGACAGAGTCTCGCTCTGTCACCCAGGCTGGAATGCAGTGGCGCAATACTGATACACTGCAACCTCTGCTTCCCGCTCAGCCTTCCAAGTAGCTGAGACTACAGGTGTACACCACCAAGCCCCACTATTTTTTTTTTTTTAAATATTTTTAGTAGAGGTGGGGTTTCACCACGCTGGCTAGGCTGGCCTCGAACTCCTGGCCGGAAGTGATCCACCCACCTCAGCCTCCCAAAGTGCTGGGATTACAGGTGTGAGCCACTGCACCTGGCCTTATCTATCTGTTTGAATTTGCAATTCAGAGAAGTAAATACTTGGAAAAGATCTTGACCAAAAATCAAGAACCACATGTTCATATTGCAGTGGGGCTGATGGAGATAATCTGCCTCAACTGAGAGTAGCAAGCATTTACTGAGCAACTACTGTGTGCAAAGTATTAATATGAAATCAGGCTCTACCCCGTTTGCAGAAATGAAGACCATTTTTACAGATGAACACACTGATACTCCATGTTGCTTGTACTTTGTCCAACATGGGGAGATGTTTAATCAGCACATTGAATGGAGAGAGGTTATGTGATAGCACCTTTTCCCGGTTTGGAAGATTATGCAGAGAAATTTGAGGAGGAACCACCCAGCACAGCCATTTGATTGGGATGGCTTAAAGATGTACTCTCAATCCCAACTTGATTTGGAATAGAGGCAAAGCCTTTAAGGGTGAGTGGAGGACAGGCAGCGTTAGTCTGTACTTCTGGACAGCAGGGTAACCCACGGAGTGGCAGCTCCCTGTGTCCCCTTCACCTGTGGCTCCCTTTTGCCATCAGTGGAGCCAGTGTGTCTACACCAGTCCTGGCACTTCTGGAGAAAGAGCACATCCAAAACCAAATGCACTTCCATTTCCTTGAGAAAATCTTTTGATAGTGACTTCAGTTTACTTAAAATATGCCGGTATAACAACCAATGGCACCAGGTGGACACAGGACTACAGACAGGGCTAGAGATGCGAACCCACAAGCCACTCAGAAAAGAATGAACAGAAATAGAAAATAAAATTTTTACAACTTTGGAAGTATTTCACGATTATTTCCATTTGCGAGCCCAAATCATACTGTTTTCATAACTTATCAAACACACTCAATGATAGTTAACCTTTGTAGAATGCTCTCTATGTGCCAGGCACTATGCTAAATATGGTACTTCACTGGCATCATCTTATTTAATTTTAACTGAAAGAAGCACATATAACAAGGGCAGAAACGTGACCAATATCTCTAATCATATGTCTTTGGGGTCATCCACCAATGGGTGTTGTTGGCACCAGTGCCAGGTAGCTAGCTGGTCCCAGAGCTAAAGCTGTGGTTTGACCTCAGCTGGAGACAAGGCCATACTGTGGTTTGTGGTTCAGCATGGTTAGATGAGACTGGATTCAGTTCACGGGACATGAATGATAACAGCTGCCTGCTGCTTGACTGTTCAAAGGAAAAACTGTGGTTTATGAATGAGTTTTAAGGAAACATTTTTCTACTCTTTCCTCACCTTCTGTAGCTCCTTTCCTCCCCCATAACCAAGTGGAAACAAAATTCTTTCTCTTTTAAACTTCCAGACTCCTTGAATTTTTTAGTACAAGTCATCCTACCTTCAACAAATTAACCAATTTGTGCCTTGGTTTGCTCATCTGAGAAATGGCGATCATAAAGGTACACAACTTCAGAGCTGTTGTGAAGACTAAATCAGATAATAGGGGGTCAAGAATTCAGTGTACTGCCTAATGCACAGTGAGCGTGCAATCAACGGCAGCTTCTACTCTGGAGTGTTAGGCCTCATATCAGAGTCTCATTGACTATGGAGAAACATGATCACTACTTACTCTGTTCATGTACTTCACATACTTGTTTTCCTTTTGTTAGCTACTCCTGGGGCACTGACCATTATTCTCCATCTCAATTCCAAAAGGATAAGAAGCTAAAATGGTTTTAATTTGCAAAGTGGCTGGAGCGACATTACTTTTTGACTGCAAGAACAACTGCGTAGTGAGACAGGTTAACTAGGCGGTGTTAGGAAATCCCTGCTCCAAAAAGAGCTTTAAACATAAACCAGGCACGGCTCTGTCAAGAGCAGCTTGGTGTTTGAAAAACTGCATTAAAAAAGGGGCAGGACCAGGAGACCTTACAGGCCCCTTCAAGGTTCTTCAAGGTTCTTTTCTATCACCTTAATCTGAAACATGAGAGGCACAATTCAGTATCAAATTCACTTCTGTTTTCCATCATATTTTTACTCTCACATATGGTGTGCCCCAGTCTGGAATCTTGCTCATTTGAAAAAATGTTGTCAAACTGCATTTACTGAAATGTAAGATGCAAAGGAGAGAGGTGAGCGTGCAGGCCCCTTACCATCGGTCTGGTAGTTGAGTGCCACGAGCTGTATCCCATGGAGCCAGAACATGATGGGGTTCGGGTTGGAGGAGTCGATGCGAGTGGCAGCAGGGTAAGTTCTCAGCAGCTGACAGGCGGTATGCTGGATCAGTTTCTGAGAATACCTGCGACACAGACGTTTGGCGGCATTTTCATTCAGCGACGAGATATGATAACATTTAGGAGTTCTAATGATAGCACTGAGGGACGTGGTTGGGTTGAGAGGGGAAGAAGATTCCTCCCAGGTCTGTCGAATGCCTTCACAGGAACCTAAACCCCCCAAGAAATTAGCCACAGATTAGTGTAGAAAACTTTAAATATTTTAGTAAGATAAACCTTGAACAACATCCCACTAAACAGTCATAGCATATAAACCACATCAGAATACCTCTTGGATTTTACTTGTGAGTTAGCTTGCCACTTTGAAAAAACATGGTGGCTACTTAGTTTTAAAATGAGTGTGGTGGCTGAGTGTGCTGGCTCATTCCTATAATCCCAGCACTTTGGGAGGTCAGGGTGGGAAGATCGCTTGAGCCCAGAAGTTCAAGACCAGCCTGGGCAACATGGTGAGAGCCCATCTCTACAAAAAGTAGAAAATAAAATAAAACCAAACAAAAAAAACCCCACAAGAAACGAAACAAAATGAATGTAGCAACATCAGTTTAAATTAAAAAGCCTGGAAGTCCTTTGCCTCAGTACTTCATCTGAGTTGTGGTATATTTACACAAATAAACAATATATGTCTAAAGATATTCACGCCAGCATTGTTTTTCATAGGAAATAACAAAATCCAATCAAACCAAGAAGCAACTCAAATGTATCAGTGAAGAAGTGATTAAATAAATGACAGTATATCCGTGCAGTGGACCACCACACAGGCATTAAAGAGAATAACGAAGCTATATATACAGAAAATTATGTGAAAAGTTACAGCAAGTATAAAGGTTATACACGTATGTTTGGTTATACAGGCATACTTTGTTTTATTGTGCTTTGTTTTATTGCACTTTGCAGATACTGCGCCTTTTTTTTTTTTTTTTAAACACATTTAAAGTTTGGGGCAGCCCTGCCTCCAGCAAGTTTATTGGTGCAATTTTTCCAACAGCATGCATTCACTTTGTGTCTCTGTGTCACATTTTAGTAATTCTTGCAAAATTTCAAACTTTTTAACATTATTATATATCTGTTATGGTGATCTGTGATGAGGGATCTTTGATGTTTTATTGTAATTGTTTTGGGGTGCCATGAACCATACCCATTAGATGGTAAACTTAATTGACGAATGTGCATGCTCTGACTGCTCTACCTACCAGTCCTTCACCCATCTCTCTCCCTCTCCTCGTGCCTCGCTATTCCCTGAGATACAACAATACTGACATAAGGCCAATTAATAACCCTTCAATGGCCTCTAAATGTTCAAGTGAAAGGGAGAATCACACGTTTCTCACTTGAAATCAAAAGCTAGGCTGGCCACGGTGGCTCATGCCTATAATCCTAGCACTTAGGGAGGCTGAGGCGGGTGGATCACCAGAGGTCAAGAGTTCGAGACCAGCCTGGCTAACATGGTGAAACCCTGTCTCTACTAAAAATACAAAAATTAGCCAGGCAGACGCACCTGTAATCCCAGCTACTCGGGAGGCTGAGACAGGAGAATCACTTGAACCCTGGAGGTGGAGGCTGCAGTGAGCTGAGATTGCGCCACTGCATTCCAGCCTGGGCAACAGAGCAAGACTCCACCTCAAAAAAAAGAAAGAAATAAAAAGCTAGAAATAATTAAGCTTAGTGAGGAAGGCATGTCAAAGGCCAAGACAGGTCAAAAATTAGGCATCTTGTGATAAACAGTTAGCTAAGTTATGAATGAAAAGGAAAAGTTCTTGAAAGAAACTAAAAGTGCTACTCCAGTGAACACACAAAAGATAAGGAAGCCAAACAGCCTTATTAGTGATATGGAGAAAGTTTTAGTGGTCTGGATAGAAGACTAAACCAGCCACAACGTATTTTAAGCCAAAGCCTAATTGAGAGTAAGGCCCTGAACTCTCTTCTGTTTTATGAAGGTTGAGAGAAGTGAGGAAGCTGCAGAAGAAAAGTTGGAAGCTAGCAGAGGTTGGTTCATGAGGTTTAAGGAAAGAAGTCATCTCCATAACAAAAAATCAGCAAGTACTGATGGAGAACTCCAACAAGTTATTCGTGAGATCCAGCTGAGATCACTGATGAAGGTGGCTACATTAAACAACAGATCTTTTTTTTTTTTTTTTTTTTTTTTTTGAGATGGCATCTCACTCTGTCGCCCAGGCTGGAGTGCAGTGGCGCGATCTCGGCTCACTGCAAGCTCCACCTCCCAGGTTCACGCCATTCTCCTGCCTCAGCCTCCTGAGTAGCTGGGACTACAGGCGCCCACCACCATGCCCAGCTAATTTTTTTTGTATTTTGAGTAGAGACGGGGTTTCACCGTGTTAACCAGGATGGTCTCAATCTCCTGACCTTGTGATCCGCCCGCCTCGGCCTCCCAAAGTGTTGGGATTACAGGCGTGAGCCACCACGCCTGGCCAAACAACAGATTTTTAATGTAAATGAAACAGGCTTCTATTAGAAGAAGATGCCACCTAGGACTTTCATAGCTAGAGAAGATAAGTCAAGGCCTGGCTTCGAAGCAAAGTCTGTCTCTCTTGTTAGGGGCTAATGCAGCTGATGACTTGAAGTTGAAGCCAATGCTCATGGACCATTCTGAAAATCCTAGGGCCCTTAAGAATCATGCTAAATCTACTCTGCCTGTGTTCTGTAAGTGGAACAACAAAGCCTAGATGACAGCACATCTGTTTACAGCGTGATTTTTCATGTCTGCTAACACAGTATCCAGTCTGCAGCCCATGGACAAGGAGTAATTTGAACTTTTAAGTCTTATTTAAGAAATAAATTTCATAAGGCTAAAGATTCCATAAGTTGTGATTCCTCTGATGGATCTGGTGAAAATAAAATGAAAACCTCCTAGAAAGAATTCACCATTCTAGACGCCCTTAAGAGCATTCATGATTCATGGGAGGAGGTCAAAAGAACAACATTAACAGAAGTTTGGGAGAAGTTAATTCCAAACTTCATGGATCACTTGGAGGGGTTTAAAACCTCAGTGAGGGAGTAACTGCAGATATGGTGGAAACAGCAAGAGAACTGGAAGTGTAGCCTGCAGAAGTGACTGAATTCCTACAATGTCATGATAAAACTTGAATGGATAAGGAGTTGCTTCTTAATGGATGAGCAAAGAAAGTGGTTTCTTGAGATGGAATCTACTATTGGTGGAGATCCTGTGAACATTGTTGACATGACAACAAACGATTTAGAATATTTCATACATTTAGTTGACAAAGCAGCAGCAGGGTTTGAGGTCTGACTCCAATTTTGAAAGTTCTACCATGAGTAAAATGCTATCAAACAGCATTGCATGATACAGAGAAATCTTTTGTAAAAGGAAGAGTCGGATGATGTGGCAAACTTCACTGTTGCCTTCTTGTAAGAAACTGCCAGACACCCCAGCCTTCAGCAATCACCCCCCTGATGAATCAGCAGCCATCAACATCAAGGCAACACCCTCCACCAGCAAAAAGATTACAACTTGCTAAACGCTCAGATGATTGTTAGCATTTTGTATCAATAAAGTATTTTCTATTGAAGTATGTACATTTTTTAGACATAATGCTATTGCATACTTAATAGACTATGGTATAGTGTAGACATAACTTTTGTATGTACTAGGAAACCAAAAAATTAATGTGACTCACTTTATTGTGATATTCACTTAATTGTAGTGGTCTGGAACCAAACCTGCAATATCTCTGAAGTAGGCCTGTATCCTATTTGGATTACCTTAAAAAGGATCTTATTTTTCTTGAACAAAACATAATAAACTTAACAGTGGTTACCTCTGGAGAATAGTACCAGGACATTGAGTTGAAAGGAATTTTAATAATACTCTGTATTGTTTGAGTTTTTAACTATGAGAATTTATTACTTTCATAATAAAAAGTAACTAGAAATAAAATAGCCATATATTCTGGAGTTATAATGGTGAAGAGAACAGTTCCAAGAAACCACTAGAATGTTCCAAGGTGCCTCTAATTTTAACTCATGAGGTAAACACTGCTCAAATATCTTCAGTGAAATGTTATTTTTATTTTTAATTTTTAAATTTTTTTTGAGACAGAATCTTGTTCTGTCGCCCAGGCTGGGGTACAGTGGTACGATCTCGGCTCACTGCAACCTCTGCCTTCTGGGCTCAAGCGATTCTCTTGCCTCAACCTCCCTAGTAGCTAGGATTACAGGTGTGCACTAACACACCCGGCTAATTTTTGTATTTTTAGTAGAGATGGCATTTCATCATGTTGTCCAGGCTGGTCTCGAACTCCTGACCTCAAGTGATCCACCCGCCTTGGCCTCCAAAAGTGCTGGGATTACAGGCACGAGCCACTGTGCCAAACCTGAAATGCTGTTTTTAGTACGTTAAAAGTGTAAATTAGCAATTACAAAAATTTATACTAAGACAATATTGACGTTCATGGAAAAAGAATTTAAAAATTCAAAGGAAGTGCTTAGACGGTAAAATATCTAAATCATCCAGCATGCAGAATCAAGCAAAGATATTGTAAGAAAGTGACTTTACTTTTTCCAGATGTTTTGTTAAATGATGCTGTCTCCCCTGGGCTCATTCTGCCCGGATTGTTGCCAAAAATGGACTTCCTGCTTTTCCTTTCCTTTCCTCTGTTAGAGCCAGATGCATTTAGAGTTGACAGTCCTGTTCCCATAAAATGAAAATAAATAAGCCAAAAACTACAAGCAAGGCAACTCAACATTTTCCATCCCCGTTAATGTTTATTTTGAAGTCCTACTACTCCCTTGGAACCTAGTACAGAAACCCTACTAGCAGTTTTTGTTCTGTTAATAATAGCACTGTAGGCAATTAAAGCAAAGTTTTACAAATCTCTATAGGCAAATGCAACAAGAACTGCATGCTTATCGTAGAATGACCACAAAATCACACACACACTTAGCTGATTATGCATCAGAAAGAGTTTGAAAAACTGCATGGAAAGAAGGTGCTGTGGCTAGAAATCATCAGGGGCTAATTATTTAATTTGGAGAGATGAAGGAATGGTTATTCCTTGAGTTTTAGTGTCATGTTGTCTAGGTTCAATTCCTACTGGTATTAGCCTTAACACCTCCTTCTTTGTTCCTCAGTTTCCTTATCTACAAAATGTGTGTAATGATAGGAACTCGCTCATACGGTTAGTCTGAAGATTAAATGGGAAATATGGCGATAATGATGTTGCATGGCTTCTCTTTCTCACTCCTGGTCTAACCACTCCCTGGATCCTTCATGCCTGGCACAGTGCCTGGTACAGAGCAGGAACTGAATACATATTTGCTGAATGAGGAAATGAATGCACACCACATAGACCTGGCTCCAATGTAAAAAGAGCGAGCTGAAGGCAGCAGTGAAGCCAGAATTGCCTCCAAATTGTTCCCACTGTCATAATTGTACTTTTGGAGAGTTATTCCCTAAGCTGAAGCAGCATTCAGGAGGTCCTTTTTCAGATGATAACACACCTTCCAAGAATGTCATCAGAGGAGACAAGATAGAATGGCATTTAAGAGCACACACTTTGGAGTGAGACAGCTGGGTTTAAAATCTGTTCTTAGCAGGGCAACCTCACACAAGATACTTAACCTCTCTCTACATCACTCCCTCATCCATAAATGGGCTGTGGTTAGGAATAAACAAGATAATAGAGTAGTGTGTCTTGTTCAGGGAAGTGCTCAGTTCATAGTAGCTTTTATTATAGCTTAACGTGGGGCTTTTAAGGTGTTTTTTCTCCTCCAAAGTATTCACAATAGCAAACATGCACAAACTTAGACTATTGAGTTCTCATGCCTTGATCTTAATATTTGTGTACATTTTACTCTTGACACGATTACTTAATAATGGATTTTCTCCCAAGTAAAACTGATGAGGGGGCTGGGGGGAGGGGCTCTGTTCATTCTGGAGTTTTGCATGTATCCTGCCACATGTCAATATCTTCTACCAGTATGTGGGTATCTCAGTGAAGAGCCTGGTTATTCTTTTGGGATGGGGAGGGGAAGAATGTAAACAAGGGCTGAGTGATCAAAAAAGGGGAAGGATTTTGAATTGTGAGAAGGAGTCCAGAAAAATAATGAAGAAGCAACAAAGAACCTTCAACTACCCTGTTGGCTCACTTACCAATAACGACATTTCCAGAAAACTGGGATTACAGGTGTGCACCACTACACCTGGCTAAGTTTTGTATTTTTAGTAGAGACGCATTTCCCCATGTTGTCCAGGCTGATCTCGAACTCCTGACCTCAAGTGATCCACTCGCCATGTTCCAGACGATGTGCTAATCACACTAGATACTTTATTGCTAATTTTTACAGCAATCCTTTAGGTTAGGACTGTTACACCCCTTTTATAGATAGGGAATCCCAGGTGCAGAGCAGCTATCATACATAACTGTTCAAGTCAAGGTCATGGAGAGACAGAGCTGGGATTTAAATCCACACGGTTAGCCTGGTGGCTGCCTCCCTTCCTCAGCTGAGTCTCTAGTTAATTTTAGGGTCTTCCTTTCATCTGTGTTTTCCCTTACGATTGTGAATGAGAAAGCTTATTTTAGATATAGATGTTGGAACATCTGACGTGACTAAAGCTTCAAGATAGAAGTTTGAGCAGAAGCCATCTAGGTATTTAGGAATAAACCAACTCCAGAACCAGATGCAGTGGTGCACACCAGTAGTCCCAGCGACTTGGGAGGCTGAGGCAGGAGAATCACTTGAGCCAGGAGTCTAAGGCCAACCTGGGCAACTTAGCAAGACTCTGTCTCTAAAAAGAAAAAAAAATACTTAAAAAAAAAAGAATAAATTGACTCCAGTGCATATGATGGCATCTTCCTTCAGAAATCCTAATTTGTCTGGAAGCTTTGAAATCAACTCCCTAACTAGACAAGCGATGTACAGTCATTAGCCACAAAACAACATTTAGGTCAATGGACCACGTATATGATGGTGGTCCCATTTAAGATTGTACTGGAGCTGAAAAATTCCTGTCACCTTCTGCTGTCCTAACATGATAGCATAACACATTACTCAAGTGTTTGTGATTAGATTGGTGTAAACAAATCTGCTGCACTGCCAGTCATATAGAAGTCTAGTACATACAATTATGTACAGAACATACTTGATAATAATAAATATGTTACTGGTTTATATATTGACTATACTATACTTTTTATCATTATTTTAGAGTATACTCCTTCTACATTAGTGTGTGTGTATATATATATAAAACAGCCTCAGGCAGGTCCTTCAGGAAGTATTCCAGAAGAAAGCATTGTTATCACAGGAGATGACAGCTCCATGCTTGTTATTGTCCCTGAAGACCTTCAGTAGGACAAGATGTGGAAGTGGAAGACACTGATATTGGTGACTTGACTCTGTGTAGACTGAGGCTTATGTGGGTGCTTGTATCTCAGTTTTTAGTAAAAACGTTTAAAAAGTAAAAAAAAAATAAAATGAAGTAAAAAATTAAAAATAGAGAAAATCTTATAGAATAAAGAAAGAAAATGTCTTTGGCTAGAGTCACAGAATGGAAAAAAAAAAAAAAAAGAAAGAAAGAAAATGGCTGGGTGCGATGGCTCATGCCTGTATTTCCAGTACTTTGGGAGGCCTAGGCAGATCAGTCCAGGAGATCAGCCTGGGCAACATAGTGAGACCCTTGTCTCTTAAAAAAAAAAAAAAAAATTAGCCAGGTATTGGTGGCACGTGCCTGTAGTCCCAGCTACTCAGAAGACTAGAGTGGGAGGATCACTTGAGCCCAGGAGTTCAAGGTTACAGTGAGCCATGATTCCACCACTGCACTCCAGCCTGGATGACAGAGGAAGGCCAGGTCTCTAATTAAAAAAGAAAAATAAAAAAAGAAAGAAAATATTTTTATACAATTATACAATGTGTGTGTGTTTTAAGCTAAGTGTGATTACAAAACAGTCAAAAAGTTAAAAAAATAAAAATTTATAAAATAAAAAGTTACAGTAAGCTAAGGTTAATTTATTTTTGAAGAAAAAATTTTTTATTTATAAATGTAGTGTAACCTAGTGTAGAGTGTTTATAAAGTTGATAGTCATGTACAGTAATGTCCCAAGTCTTCACATTCACTCACCGACCCACCTAGAGCAACTTCCAGGCCTGCAAGCTTCATTCATGATAAGTGCCCTATACAGATGTACCATTTTAAATCTTTCATGTCATAGTTTTACTGTACCTTGTCTTTTTAGGTATGTTTGCATGCACAAATACTTCTCATTGTGTTACACTTACCTACAGTATTCAGTACAGTAACGTGCTGTACAGGCTGGTAGCCTAGGAGCAATCGGCTCCACCATCTAGCCTAGGTGTGTAGTAGGCTACACTGCAGCTTTGTCTAAGTTCACTCTGTGATGTTTCGCAACGACCAAATAATCTAATGAAGCATTTCTCAGAATGTCTCTCTATGATTAAGTGATGCGTTAATGTAAATATAATCAGTGCTAGGCTTTCTTCTGGATGCTTTTCCGGACACATCAGAGGATTCAACATATTGGCACTGCTAAAATCAGGAGAGAAGCTGAGTCTGGGGACAGTCCGAGAGCCACTCAGGGTCACACGGTTACTGCTCCTTCCTGAGTGCCTTGCCTGCCATGCTCTGCAGGGCACAGCTGGGCCTCATCTTACCCAGTCACTGTAGGCCCAAAAAGCTGTCTTCACTGATTTTGCAAGATTTTGGGAGGCACCGAGGGTAATTAAGTTTCAGTGAACAGGGCTACCTCTCAATGGTGTGTTGGTTGATATTCTCCTGAAAGTTCTGTTCCGAGCCCTCTCATTTCCTGAAATGCATCCCTTTGCCCTCCAAGATGTTCCAACCTGCAGCACTACTGTGGATCTGAGTAACCCAGAACAGCCATGGGGGACGGCCAAGGCTCTCTGTGGGGAATGGCAACATTCAGTGCCAGGGACCCACACCCAGCTAGCCCAGAGCTGTCCAAGGCAGCAGGGTTCTACTTTTGTCATTCAAATGGCTTGTTAGCAAACCACTATTTGATGAACAAAGCTTGTCTCTCAGTGCTGAGAAAATGACAGTGTGTATCCAGGGAATGGACTGACATTTGCAAGGCTCTCTCCATGTGGCTCCTTCAGTGTAGGAATAAAAATGAACCCTGGAAGTCACAGAATCTTCCGGACAAGCCTCACCATGGAATCCCTGGGCGCCTGCTCTGTGGGCTGTGTGGTGGATTCAAAGGAGAATGAGGCAAAATCCCCCTCAGAATCAGACTTCCAGATCATCTGGCTCTGCCTGCTCCTGACTTGCCTGCCTTAGAAACCCAGGGACCAGGACCTCCCAGTGCCTTCCAAATGTAAATCCCTGGTAGAGAGGCCTGAGACTGGGTATGTTAATCAAGAGACCTGGGTGATTCTGGAGATTTCAGCCAATGTAGTAAATAAGGATTCTAGTAAACTCCACTTTTGAGTGACAAAGGCTCAAAGAGAAGATTTGCCTTGGCCAAATCACAGAGTGTGGTAGCCAAGAGCCCAGGTCTCGACCCATGATCTTATCTGATGATCTTGTCACCACTGAATAATTTTTCTCTTACAGAGTTGTACTCTTTTAAGCTATGGGTATGTCAAGGTATACAGAGCAGTATAATGGACATTGGAGACTCAGAATGAGAGTGGGAGGGAGGTGAGGGATGAAAAACTACCTGTTGGGTACGACTTACACGACTTGGGTGACAGGTGCACTAAAATCCCAGACTTCATCACTATACAATTCATCCATGTAACCAGAAACTATTTGTACCACTAAAGCTGTGAAAATAAAAAAACTCAAAATAAAAGAACAAGGTTGTACTCCTAACTGTGGAACAATTGTGTATCTAGGAAGTACCCAAAAATACGCCCATAAATGAAGGAGCTCCAGAAAGGAGATGTCACAATGAGTTGAGAAGTCTCAGATACTTTACAAGGACCCTGTCCTTGGAATTTGGAACGGGGCCAAGGGGAGAAGGCAGGCCAGGCAAGGTTGAGAGCACTCTGAGCAACGGCCTGGCACTAGAAAGACGGCAGTGTAGCTAGGTCCCTGAGGAGAGCAGGGGATGCAGGGGAGCTTGTGGGAAGATATTGGAAACTAGGTAGGTGGGGTCATAAAATAAAAATACCATATCCTTTTTTTTTCCTATTAGAAGGAGAAAAAAAAACCCAGGACAATAGAAGTACTAAATGCAACTGAGAAACAAACCCTAAGAGAAAGCAGGTCAAAAAAACTCAACTACTTCCATAGTGTGGTGCAAAGAGCAGTCCTGGGAGCTGCCAGGAGATCTGGCTCTTGCCCTGCCACTGAACTAGCTTCTGATGGTAGGAAAGTTCCTTCCTTTCTGTGGGCCTCATACCACATGATTGTTGAGTGCCTCATTGCAATGAAGGGTTTTTTTTTTTTTTTTTGCATATGGTTTGTAAGAAGGGACTTAGGATGACGAAAGGTGACATATGCTGAAATTGATAATGTAGCAAAATTAAAATGAATGGCATAGCAACATGAGCAATTTATTTTCCTCATGTGCATCAAACACATGATTATGACAAGAAATATTTAGAAGGTATTATAACAATAATTCTGGCAATCCAATTTAGCTATTTTGAGACAGGAAATAAAATTGGGGAAAAAATGTAAAAAATTTCATTTTTCTAAAGAAAACGAAAATACACTATACCTATGAAGAAATGTACGCTATGTGAACACTTTTAAAAAATAACATACTTGGAATTTTTAAAATAAGCCGAACAACCACATGCTTAGAAGCTCTACCAAATGACCTCTTGGTCCTTCCACGATTCTCTACTGGCACAGAGACTTTGTCTTCCACACTGACTTCAAATATCTTTGGGAATCTGTGCTCCTTATTTACTCAGTGCTTGAGAAGAACAGACAAAGCCAGTGGAAGGGTCCGAGTGTGGCATTCGCTGCATTTATAAAGAATAAGAGCTGCAGTGGGTATGATTCTTGAACAGAGTGGCGCTCATCCTTGTTCCTGCAATGAAGGACGTGCCAGCCTCCAGGCTCTTTGACAGGTAAAGGGTTTTACTCCATCAGAAAAAGATTTTTGCCAGTTGCAAATAATGGTAATATTGTACTTATATGCCACGAGGTCATGGTCTGTGAAATTAAACTTAAATGACCAGGTTCCTGCATTTCTTTGAAATCTTTGCTGGCCACTTATTGATTCATATCCTCCTCAACAGGATTTACTAGCAGACAGGCAGTAGCAGCTGCCAACAGTCTAAAAACAGTTTATAGGAGAAAACTTACAATTAAAATGATTTTAAAATCATGACATATATGATTTTTTATATCATTAAATAATATGACGTTTTTTACTCTGGTGTGTGAAAAGGTCACTCACTATTACCTAACTGTGATTTAAAAAATTTAATTATTATTATTTTTTAGAGATGAGATCTTGCTATATGTGTTGCCCAGGCTGGACTTGAACTCCTAGACTCAAGCATTTCTCCTGCTCAGCCTCCCTGTTAGCTGGGACTACAGGCCCGCACCACCACACCCAGTTTACCTAACTTAAATAGCCCAATGCCTCTGGCCCATTTGTCAGGCACAGTGTGAGACTGGGTGCTTAAGATATGCTCTGGGAGGCACCTGAGTTCAGCCCATCTTGAAAAGATGAGGGCAAGTCTATATACCCTGTTTACTAACATTTAGACTGATCCTCCTATCTCAGCCACTTTCCTGTTCTCAGAAATTTTATTCCAGAGGATCCTTTTTCCTAGTATGAGGAGATGAATTTTTCTGAGTTCCATGTACTTATGGACTTTCTTGTTTGTCTTCCACCCCCTGGTGCCCCATTTGTGGGACACATAATTGAGTATGCTCATTGAAAACAGCTGGAAACAAGAGAAGCCAGGCAGTATAACAGGTAAGGGCAGGACTTTGGAGACAGATAGGCTTCAGAGCCGTAGGTGTACCATTCATTAATTGAAAAGGACACTGTTTTTGGAAAGTGGTTCATCAGCCTAAGTCCACTGTATTTCTAAAAACGGTCAGTTGGGGGAAATCTCTTCTTCCACTTCAACCCCATCCTTGGTCCTTGTGGTTTGGGTGGGGCCTTGCTACCCAGTTCAGAGTGGAGCATGTGACATGGGCTCCAGACTATCAGAGCACTGCATCCCCCTGGCGACAGTGATTGGTTAAGGCTTGGGTAAAGGACCCAATGAGAAACAATGACACTTCTGCGGGAAGTTCTGGAAGAGACTCTTACACTGAAGCTGAAACTGAAGCATGTAGTGCTAGCCTGCTGTAGTCGTCTTGCAACCAGAAGGGAATAAAGGCGAGAAAGCCAACATGATGGAGGAGGAATGAGAAATGAGGAGAGAGAAAGCATGTGACTTGGTTAAGCATTACCTGAAACCTGTGTGTCTTCATTTTTAAGTACATGAGTCAATTAAGTTCCCTTTGCCACTTTCAAACCAAAGAATCTTGGCTGATATGCTCTGAAATTTGGGGCAAATTACTTCATCTCTCTCAGACTTTATTTTAAAATGGAGATAATACTGCCTACCTTGTAGAATCATTATGAACAGTAAAGGAGATGTATGTAAACAGCACAAATCCTAGTACTTAAGTATTTAATACATTTTAGCAATGAGAAATTATGAGTATTATTATTTTTATAATTATTAACTATTATAAAAAGACATTGTGTGACCTGGAAAATGAATATTTTATGGTATTTTTCTTCATGAGCATCAAGGCAAATTATAATAATAAAGATATTTAGGAGGTATTATAACAATGATTTCAGCAACACAATTTAGTTATTTTGAGAGTGTTCACAATGCCAATTAAATAAATGGCATGTTTTTAACATTTGGTATCTTTAAATGTTATAGATGATATTGCCTTATCTTACCTGGAAATTTTACTGCTTGACAATAGATTACAAGGTCAGAAAGCTCTGGTGCAATCTGTCTGCTTTCCTTTTTATTCTGATCAAGATAAAATTCTTCTCCCAGTTCCATATCATAAACCTGGTAAGGGAAAAATGATACCATTTTACATGGAAGGTATATGCCACTCACCTCTGAGTTCCCAAAGCTCTTTTATCTGTCCTCCTCTGGTGTTATTACTGTATTTCCCCTTGCATGGTAATTATCCATACACATGTCTCAACAGCTTTCCTAGAGTAAAAGCTTTCTGAGGGCAGGAAGTGAGTCTAATTCATCCCTCAGTGCATGGTCCACTGTCTTACATGTGGAATGGTCAATAAATCTTTGTTAAATAGAGGATTGACTATGTATCTTCTGTGGCTCAAATTTTTGACATATAATTCCATTGTCCAACAATGTCACTGCAACTGCATCTAAAGATTTGCTCAGAATCTATAAACCGTGAGGCACTTGAGGGTAGGATCTGGGTATCACATTTATCTTTCTATTCTCAGTGTCATTCCTCTGCTGTCTGGCCCCTGTTTATCTTCTTGGTCATCCCAAATGCCTTTAACACTTCTTGCAATTCCCTGGACATACCTGGCTGTCCTCTTGGCCTGAATGTTCTGTTTTTGTCTGTTTAGCCAAATCTTCCTTCTCAAACCTCATATTCCCTTAGAGCCTGTCCTTGATTCTCTGATAACACAGTATAATCACTGCTCTATGCACTAATCTTCAGCAAAGTTGACATGTCTGCCTCCATCACTAAACCACCTCCTGTGCCGCTTCAGTACCTGCCACACATACACCATCAGTAGGTACTGGCTGGATGAATCAATGACTAACTTTCCATAAATGGAAGGTGGGTGTCTCTTAATACCACCAAGTGAACTTTGGCATCTAAGGGAAAGTGAGGGGAAAGGTGAAAGGGAGGGATAGGGAGGAAGTGGATCCCATCTGAAACTGACAAGAGTACCACATGGTCCAAGTGTCATTTAACAGAAACCATTCACCCACCTTTCCTTTGTTGCAAGCAGAGTTATCTGCCTTCTTTATCCTCTTGGGGATTTCTTCACTATACTCAAACTGAAGCTTGTCACTACATGATTTATTTTCAGGTCTGTCTTCCAGAATGTTGTCTGAAAATAAGTTAGCAGGCTTCAGTGAAAAAGAACCAATGCTTCACTTAAGAGCTACATGTGCATCATGTGAGGACATCCAGATACTTGTACTTATCTATAAGAATGAGGCTCTAACTATATAGTATGTTAACAAAATGATGGCTTGAAGCCTAACTGTAAAAATTGGGTTGATGCAGTTATTTTCAATTTAATTGATTTATTTACCAGTAGTTTTTGTCGCTTATAATTTAAATGATTCAAAATAATCTGGCATATTGACATAATCTAAATGAAGATGCCAATTTTCATACAGATAATTGGAACTATGCAAATATTATGGAAGATATCCCATGTCAAGAAGCTGACAGCACACACGTTTGGGAAGGATTTAGTGGCTGAAGCACTTCTAGAAGGTACATACATGATTTAATCACTGTCACTTTGAAATGAAGCTATTTACTTCTTTTACCTTGAGAAATGCCAAAACCTGGGGGGAAAGACTTATTATTGGGTGTAGTGCAAAGTTTTTACAATTATAATTAAAAAGCAAAGTTTTCATGATTGTTATTAATTTACTAAGTGATAATCATAACAGAAAATAAAAGATATCTAAATATCATATCATGAGATATAATCTTATATTTTGCTCTGTTTTTGCTTTTCTACTCGGAATGACTCTAAGGGTATTAGAGGTGTATCGTGATGATGACTTTTTAAAATGAAAAACAAGAAAGCTAATTTCTCACTAAGATTTAGTATCGCATCATCAGAGCACAAATGATTAGACCAAAAGGACCTTATACCAAATCAGGGCCATGCAGGCTGACAAGAAGTAAATGAGATAAATCATTGCATTACATTTGTATTCACGGAATTATCACAATGTCATGCTAACCGGGCCCAAGAAATTGGAAACAGAATGCTGACGTCCATGCAGTTAAAATGCCCCGTTCAAATGGCATTTACCTTCCTGACCGTTAGGAGCAGGGGAGGCAGTAAGGACATCTGCTACAGAAAAACAGAATCAGAAAGGGGTAAAGGAAGGAGAAAATTAAGACAAACACCAGATAAATTAAACAAAGGTATGAAGCAAAGCACAAATAACAGCAGCTTAGATTATAAATAAATGAAACAAGAAATGCTCTATAGATTTAATATTTTGACTGTTGAACGATGCAAGGACTAGCAGTAAACGAAATGTAAACATTACTAATGTGAATCATGCCAAGGCTGACACATTCATGTTACATATTTTCAGTTACTGACTATTGTAATATTCCCAATATGACTTCATTTCAAACGTACAGAAACAGATTAATTTCTTGGAATTGTGCTGTCATTGTCATAGAATATGCCTATGTTAAGTCATAAATTCAAATTTGTCTGCAGTGTATGTTCAAAACTAGACACAAGGTAAACGACAAGGTTGGGAAAAAGTATTAAGAATTTATTACCCAAAAGGCAGAGTTACAATTTCTCAAATAAATAACTCTCGTTTGCAACTTCCTTAGGGTTTACTTGCAATAATTCTGTGGCTAGGCATTATCTCATTTTTATAGCCCAAATGGTGTTAGATTAATTCCTTTATTTAATCGGCATGAAAACCAAGGAGAAGAGATGCCACAGAGATAAACTGGGCACCCTGACTTTAGAGATGGGTTCCTAATCTAGGATGCCTATGAGGGTCTCAGGAAACTTGTGAAACTCTTGCAGTTGTGCAGAATTTTGAGAGCACGTTTTATTTTTCAAAGGTGACAGCTCTCATCTGATTCTCAAAAGGACACATTATTACAAGAAGCTAGGAAACCTTTGAGGCCCCCTAACAGGCTGGTAATGGTGCTTCCCACAGCAGGTAGATTTCTGTTCTCTATCCCTGCTGGAGAAAGTGGAGATGGTCACAACAATAATCAAAGGCATATGGCTAGTAAGGCATTTAATAGTCACATATGGAAGCCTTAATTGGACAAGCTTCAACAAGCAGAACTACAAGGCCTGCATAAGTCACAGCATAACTACAAGGCCTGTTTGAGAATCATCCAGTCAGAGGGATCTTTCAGTGAAGGGGGAAATACTCATGTAGTGGTAGTGGGCTTAAGCGGTCATACATTATAGATGTTAGTGCTGGAAGTAGAGGAAGAACATCACCAAACACTTCGCAGAACCTTTTCATTACGTATCTGAGGCAACTAAGGCCTAAAGTGGTGAAGACATTGCCCCAGGTCTCACAGTCTATTGGAACAGAGCCTTGCGTGGTCCCCTTTTCCAATGACACCCCACCTTTGTATATGTGGATTGTTAAAAATGCACGTAACTTATCTTAGAAATTCAGTGGTATAGGACTAAATTTTACTGTCCCAAATGAAAATAAATCAGAAAATCCTTCTCTTACCTGTTCATTTTGTTATTTGCAAATCAAAACCATCTATAATAATTTTTTGTTATTTCTTTATGTGAAATCTACAGTATAATAATTTCTAAAAAGTCTTTTCCTTCCCTGTTCTCAGAAGTACAGAAAAACCACAGGAGCAATTTATGAAAGAGCAAATTTGTTTTCTAGTGGACTAACTACTTATAGGGGCATATGACATCTGGATTAGTTGATTTCTTAAGTGTGCTTTTCATTTCATATCTGAATCAATTTGTTCTTCTATGGGGCATTACTGCAACTGTAATGGGGAAGAAATCCATGGGGAAGAATAAGTTAATAAAAAAAATTCACATTCCCATGACTTTGCAGATAAATTGTCTTGACTCCTTTTAATTTTTTTTTCTCTTACTATCTGATGAGATATGTCCCTCATATTAGCTCATGGGGTTTCAGGTGTAGCAAACTGGCTTTTAATTGGTGGTATGGAGCAATCAACTATTACTAAGGACAAATACTAAATGATGTAGTTTGGTATTATATTTGGGGGCAGACAGACACTGCAGCATAACCAGTGATGGAGGCTCACAAAACTGAACTATGATTGGAGACAATTCAAATTTCTGCTGAGGCGTAGATATTTGGAGGAGGCTCAGTTGTCTTAATGCTTGAGACGACTTAATGGTAAATGGTTTCTGGTCTGGGCATATCTGCATATTTAGCAAAACAATTATTCTACATAGAAACAATATATTCTACTATATAATGTTTACAGAAATAGGAACCTTGGCATTTTCTTATTATTATATTGTTGTCTTTCAGACATCACCAAAATGAAACAGTCTACTATCAGCAAAGGTACCTGAGTAAACATTCTGCAATCTCTAACAAATGTTTAACACAAATGAAACACACTGAAAACCTAATTCTCATGTGAGAAGAATCCTTCGCTAGTAATCTGTAGTTAACATCAATTCATGTGGCTTTTTTGTATTGTGTCATTAGTATTACCCATGTTTTTTCTCTTTGGTTGGGCCAGAAGGAAAGATCTTGTTGGCTTAGTGGTACGAAAACGGAGGGAGGGGACATGAGGCTCCTTTCTTTTCCCTGCTAGAATGCCAGAGCAAGAGTGTGAAAGGAACGGAGAGCACAGAGCCGTGATGCTGCCCCCTGCTGATGGTGCAGGAGAAAGGATGCAGCCTCAGTCTACGATTCCCGCCAAAAGTACCAGACACACTAGAAGCTAAAGGGTGAAAATAGGGTTACTCTGCTGCAATTCCATCTCTTCCTTTAGAAACTTGTCATAGGAATGACTCCCTGTAACTTCCCCACCTGCCTCTTCTTTCCTTAAGTGGTAGCTAACAGAATCCCCTTTCTTCCTCAGTCCTTGCTAAGTGACTGAATTCAGAAACTCCTGTACAGTATTACAACCATCTGTAGTATTGGTCTTTGGAGCTCTAGACTTATTTTAGAAAGAAAAAGGTGGAAAATCATCCAAGAATTTTCCTGCGCACAGCAGAGGGATCTGTTTCTCTTACCATCAGAAAGGGATTCATAGTCATAATCATATTCGTCCTCCTCATCTTCCTCTTCCTCATTATTGGCAGGTGGGGGGTTGGCATTCCCACCATTATAAGCCTGCGCTTGCATAGATGCTAACTGATGAGCCTGTAAAATAGCAATAATTGTAAACTGCAGATGCCAAGCTACTGAATTCATTTATAACCTTCAAAACTACCCCTGATGTTTAACACAATCATTAAAAGTAGCTTAACCTATTTTGATACATTTGGGAGAGGAGGAAAAACATCTAGATTCACTTGAAACACAATGTCAACACTTGGGTGAACTTCAGCATTCCTGCAGGAAGAGTCCTGGAGCTTTTATACACAATCTCCAGAAGACCGTGTGCGGTGCTCAGCTAGCCAGGTTCCCGGGACAACCCCTCCAAGATAAAGTTTTGGTGATTCGGAGAACCAGCACCAATCCCAAATGACTGAAGAAGTGAGTCACCCATCAGTTTTTCAAAAGTATGTCTCTGTTAAGAAACCATTTTTTCCCCTTCTTAAAATAATATCTACAGGCCCCTGACCTTGAGAACAATGTTAGAATCCCTGTGGACAAAGAGGCCAAAAGAATTGTTGTTGGTTTAAATAAAATTTTTTTCAAAAGGCTTTCTGAACCGTAAATCAGATTAACAAAACAGGCCTAGAAACTTTAGGAAACTTGATGTGTGCAGCCAGGGAGGTCACATACTCCACGTTTACTGGAATTACTGTGAAGTGATAAGCATCAGTACAGGTCTGGGAACCAACCTAGCTTAAGAAAATCATCTGAAATATAGGAAATGTTACTTGCATGAACTAAATGCAGGAAACAACCTAGAAGTTCAACAATAGAGGAACGGGGTCAGTAAGCAGTGGTTGTCTGCTGGAGAGAAAGACATGAAAAAATAATTGTTATATATTTATTGAACAAAGGAATTGAACAAATTCTTTTGTTCAACAAATTCTTTTATTCAATATTTATGCATTGATTATATAGAATATTGTATATGCACACATACATATACAATTCTGCATATGTGTGCATACATGTGTGTTAACATATACTCTATATAATGTATGTGTGTGCATACAGAAAATAGCTATTCATGTAAATATATATACTAAATATACACATAATTCTGTATTCTTTGTTTTATGTATTTAAAGTACAATTATATAAAATGACAGTCATAAAGTGCTAGATATTAAATGTTAATACGGCAGGGGTTCTTCACTTGTTTTTGTGTCACAGACTTCTCTGGTTGTCTGGTGAGATAGGATCCCTTCTCGGAATGATGTTTTAAATGTATAAAATGAAACGGTTACAAAGGAAATACTGTTGAATACAGTGATCACATGTTATAGGAACAAATTTGTGCTATTAGAATATATGTGTTTTTTTATTAACACAGTAGAAAGCATAGTAGTAGGTTAAGTAACATTTTTGAAAATATAAATTGAGCATAAATAATTCTTGGAGATATTAGCGACAACTGTGAAGTATAATGAAAAAGTTGCCATTTCGATTGGTGACAATAGGTATTGTCTATATTACTGTAGTTTATTCCCACATTTATAATCAGAGGAAATGCTAAATTTCAGCTAGAGGTTAGTGAAAATAAAGATGTATTTTTTTCCATTTATATTTATAGACTCCCTAAATTCCATTTGTGGATATTACCAAGGTTAAGAACTTGTGTAATATAGTTGTGTTTGACCCTGGAATTATGTATGTTTTAAAATAATTCTCTAGTCCCTAAATTTTTGAAATGTGGGTATATTACCTTTATAATGAATATGTATACATAAGGAAGATACAATTTAGGCTGTGTCCATATCCATATGAAATGTATTACAAAGCAGTCCATTCCAGATAACTGGATATTGTCTAGGCTGAGATTTCTCAAAGTGGGTTTTATGGAGTTCTGTGCGTATTATTAGGTGTTATGGAAAAACTGACAATTACAGGAACCGCAAAATACATTGAATGCCTGGAAACAGCAGCTTAACCAAACCTGAACACATTCCTACTACAGGGTTTCACACAGCCTTCATTTAATACGCTAAAGGGCATCACGAGTCTTCAAAGATCTCCAGTGCATCTTCAAAGATCTCCAGTGAAATCAGTCTCAAATAAACATTTTCCATGCTTACTTAACCAGGGAATTTCTTTTCCCCCGTCTTTCTCTTCTCAGAGTCTCTCATAGGATTAGTGTTCTTCAAAACTTTGGGAAATCTGTTGTAGGCACAAGTGAGCCACAAATGCAGGTCTCTTTATTGCTGATAAGAGAAGGGCCTTGACTTAGTGAGCACTCAAGGTAGCGCCAAGTCATGGGAATGATGAGGCCAAGGGCTGGACAGACCCACTGGCAGGGAAACGTGAGTACTGTATGGGAGAAGGACACCACTCAAAGAACCACGAATAGCAGTGTCTGAAAGTAGAGTGCCAAGGCCCCTGAGATGCTCAAGGAGAAGCATGGGAGAGGTAGCCCAATGAACAGCCAATAGCTGGGACCCTTCTACACAGTATCCTACTTATTCTAGGGTAGAAAAATGAGACCTCAGCCCCTGAATAAAAGTAACTCGGATATAGGTTGGGGTTGGAGGTATGGGTCAGATGAGGAGACTGGCCCTCATAGGGCTAAGCAGGAGCAATGTCTTACAATTCTCTGTTTCCCCAGTACCTAGCCACAGTGCCTGTCATCTAGGGTGAACTGTTTGAGTTTTTTTGGTTCAAATTCAGGAGAGCAATGTCAGAATCCTGGAGGATCATGGTGGGGTATAGTTAGGAGACCTCAGGATGCATCTCAGTACAAGCCAGAGGCAGGTGGAGGCTTCAGAAATCCTGCTGAGTCAATCCATCCTTGCTGAGGGTGTGTTCTTTGTATGGAAATGACACAGGCCTTCTATGTTAGGGGGTAGGTCAGAGCCCATGGAGCTCTGGGCATTCACCTGGTTTATTTGAGGTCAGATCACTAGGTCTAGACCCATGATCTACCAGAAAACAGAAAGGCCTTACACATACGACGGTGGAATCATTGCTGGTATCCCCTGGGAAGTCATCATGAAAGGTCGCAGTCTTAGAAAACTGGAAATAGGGATTATGTTGTCCCATTTGTCCAAAATGAGGAACAAGTAAGTTGTGGACATTATACTGTGGGCAGTGTCAAGGTGATAGTTGACAAAATTTCATGATGGGGTATTAATCACTTGGTTTGCGAGAACTTAGAAAATAAAGAGGTGATTTGCAAGAGTTAGAATGGATCTACTAAGAACAAATTGACTGCACAGTAACCTCCTTAGCTTTTTTGGATAAGATAATTCACTTTGTGGGAAAAATAGCAGATAAATCGTGTTTCTCAAACTTTCAGGATAATAAGAATTATTATTGCTATTATTTTTTCTGCAGACACCATGGTGACTTAAGGAATTATTTTTTTTATAAACAGATGAGCAGGCCTTTCTTCTGGCAATTCTGACTTAGTCAGATTCGTGACCTTAGAATCTGTTTTTCAAAGTGCTCCAGCAACTATTCTTATTAAAGTATTCTGACTTCTGTATCACCTTTGAAAAGGGCTTCTCTAAAGACCGAGACTAAGCTCTACTGCTGTGAGCTGGTTGGCCTTGAGAAAGTCACACAAGTGGCCAGGCTTCAGTTTTCTATTTTATAAATAAAGAAATCAATAAAGACGTTGAAGCACCCTCTGGGAAATGCGGGCTACCAGAGAGGAGAGCACCAGACAAGAGCAACAATCATCAAATGCCAGGGGGGTTCTTTAAGAAGGGCACAGGCCTCTCACGTGGCTGGCTGACTCAAGGGCAACTTGGGATGAAGACACAGTTTGAGAAATTGCTAATAAATGTACCAGATGACAGAAACAAAATACACAAAGAACCTTGTAGGATGTAATAATATACCGAAACCAAGAAGAGCAAAAATAAATACGAGGCTCCCATATACAAAAGGTTAAAATTCATTGTTAATCTGGAAAAATGGGAACACTGGGCATAAGAACAGTCTATATGAAAATAATCGAATGATTTTGTTTTCTACAAGCTCAACATGAGCCCGGGGTGTGCTAAATCTGTTTTTTTTTTTTTTTTTTTTTTTTTTGAGTCAGGGTCTCACTCTGTGGCCCAGACTTGTATGCAGTGGCACAATCATGGCTCATTGCAGCCTTGGCCTCCCAGGCTCAGGTGATCCTCCTGCTTCAGCCTCTCCAGTAGCTGGGAATACAGGCACATGCCACCATGCTCGGCTAATTTTTATATTTTTTGTAGAGATGGGGATGTGATATGTTGCCCATGCTGGTCCTGAACTCCTAGATTCAAGCAATCCACCTCCCCTGGCCTCTCAAAGTGCTGGAATTACAGGGGCGAGCCACAGCGGCTGGCCAAGAATTTTTGAAAGGAAGACAGTCTGAGGCTGCATTAACAAAGGTTTAAAGTTCAAATTAGGGGAGGTGATGGTTTCACTGATCTTGTGCTGTAATATACTACCTAGAATACTGACTTAGTTCTGGAAATCGCATTTTAAGATTGACAAATTCAAGAATATCCACAAATTTAAGAATATCTACGATATTCTTAATGGTAAGTAAAGAGTCTTAGCAAACATATCCTGTCAGGAACAGTTGGCACAACAAGAATTTTTAGCTTGGAGAAGAAAAGCTGGTGGGGAAACACATGATAGCTTTCTAAATATAAAATTAGTCTGTACAGCTGCAGAGAGAAGAGGGAGGGCCAATGAGAAGGAGGAACAGGAAGGAAGATTTGGGCTCAACATAAAAAAGACTTCTGTTCATTAGTGGAATGAAAGCCTTATAAGTAACTGCAAATGACTGTGCACAGAATGGAAAAGGCAAAGACATTCACATTTATCTTGAAGACCATAGTGGTATGTATGGTTAGCAGCTTTATCTGCTTGGCAGTGAGGACCGGGCAGGAATTGTTGGATAAAGAAAATAGCACAGACGAACAGGGCTCTAGAAGAAAGTGTTTTTCTTTCTAGAAGTGCTTTTTCTTCTGCTGGGTGGTCAGTCACTGATGTGGCATTTGAGGAAGGTCAGGTAGAGTATACATGCTAACATTTAAATAACTTAGTAACAAGGCCATCAGCATAGGTGCCATGGCCTCTGAAACTCAAGCAAAGGCCAGGTCACCTGGAGCAGCTTTGGAAGTGCAGATCTGGATGTCGACCCAGTGGAGGTCTCCAACTGGTGGCCCTTGGGGCTGACTTCATCTCCAGACCTGACTGGTTTGGCTGGTGCAGTGTTTTAAAAATAATTGAATTAGAGCTGTTCATTGATGGGGCGTGCACCCTCCACTCCTGTCCTCACCACTTCCAGCTGTCCTGTATCCAGCTGGCTCCTCACACTGATGTTTCCTGCTTAGCCCCTGAAGGTGGCTGATTTTGCAACTTTTGGCCCAGAGTCGTGGGTGATCTTCAAATTGGGTCACGTATACCTTCAGAGTACACAAACACTTCAAGGGAGTATGCAAGTTCGGATGTTTGTAAAGAAATTGGTTTCTGTATGTTTAGCATCTATGTGCCTGTACTCTTTGAAAAACAGGTCAGCCTGAGAGCAAGTGGGCTAGTTTCCAAAGTGATGTTTTAGAACCAACAGTGCCCTCCTAAGTAGGACAAATAGTTTTGCCAGCTGTCATCCTGTGGGATAAGTGGGTGCAGCCTGGTAAATAACTCTGTGTTCTGGACCTGAGGTTTTTCACAGACCTTTGGGCTGAGGGTCTCCTACGCAGGTGGGTTTGTTGTGCTTGGACCCAGATCTCTGTTGTCGAGATCTGGGCCCAAGCAGCACAAACTAGTGATAGGCTGGGATCACAGGGCTATGGCTATTGGGCTTCTACTACAGGCTCCATGCCAAGGGCTCCCCTAAGAGGCCTCTCCCTAAAGGGGACTAAAGCAGTCATTATGGGATGGACAACCCCCAAAGCTCAGTTTCAGGCACAACAGTCACACTTCATCCTACTCGGAATAAATTAAATAATGGAGGTATATCCTATGTGGGAACAATTCCACAAATTAAATCTTGGGTGAGTGAGATGAGAGAATTTATTGGTCTATGAAATGAAAAGCCCAAAATCAAATTTATCATCTAAGGAAAGTCAGTCTTGAAAAACTAGTAAACAAGCAGGTCATCTGAAAGGTTAGAATGATTATTTTTCTTTGTTCTAGGCACACTGCCTTTTCATAACCAGTTTAACAAGAGGGGAGTACCTTTTGCTTTAAGATATCCACTGGCGTCTGATGGGCTTTTAGTTTCTTGTTTTTAAGAAGCACTTTCCTTCTGAGTTGGTCAGGTGAAGGAAGCATTGGATCATCTGAGAAATCAGTCTCAAATAAGAATTTAGCCACCAGCTTTTCTCCAAACACAGTCTAAAAAGAATGAAGGAAAACATAAAATCAATGCCTTTTATCTGTAATTGATAAATACATGTACACTTCATAAATATAGTAGATATTTTAGATTGATTGAATTATTTAAAAAGTCTTAGGAAGAGGAACGAGGAAAGAAGCTGTCCCCTGCTCCCGCCCCCTTCATAGTTTCTTCCTGAAAAGAAGGGAGGCGTTTAGAAGGACAGGAGGAGAAGTCGAGGCCACTCTGCAGCTGGCGTCAGTTCTAACTATTTAGGAAAATATTCTGTGGTCTGATGTATTAAATAAGAAAACAGAGAATCAGTTAGAGGCTGTTGTTTGTAGAATAAGGTTAGTTTCAGATGAAGTCAAGTCAAAAGGATAGAAACTTTGGAGGGGGTAGGGAGTAGGGACAAGGATGAAAGACATAGGTAGAATTTGCCCCCACATAGTGTGAAGAATCACAGACACAATTCTCACAAAGATTTTGGGCATGGATCTCCAAAGCAGAATGTGTGTCTGTCAAGGAGGTGGGTGGAGGGAAGGCAGACACAATGCTTATATCAACTCCATTGTTGCCCAGGCTGGTCTCCAACTCCTGAGCTCAGGCGATCCACCCGCCTTGGCCTCCCAAAGCACTAGGATTACAGGTGTGAGCCACTGGGCCTGGCTTCAAGTTATTTTTTAGTTGGAAAAAAAAAAAATCAAAGCTTAGGCCAGAACAATATGAAAAGTTAATTAGTTTTGTTGGCATTGATATTTGGGACATTTTGTTAGTGCCCCTCCTTCCCACTGAGAGCCACATTTCCACAAATGCCTCTACTGTTAGAGGAAGGGGGAAGTATAAGGGAATATCTGCTCCTAAATCTGGGTGCATTATCAATCCCCTATATAAGGAAGGGCTGACTGTTAACACAGCAACTGTTCTGGCCAGTCTAAGCTCTTTGCTAACTTGGATCTTTGTACTGTGGTATAAGAAGATCTTCTACAAGATTTGACTTACTTGCCCTGAGATATTTTCAGCTTTTCCACATACAATTGACAGATGACATCCTGGCATCCCTGACTTGTGGTACCGAAGTGTTGGAGAGTTGGTCTATCCTAATCTCCTAAGGCTTTCTGGAAAGGGTAAGGAGACCAGAGAGTAATGCTTATATCACTACAGCTCAGCTGAAAAGAGGGACCATCCCAGAGAGGGCCCAGGCTCTGAGAACAGCCCGATGTCTCAGGTTTGTGGGACCCTAACTTTATATGCTTCACGGCCAAGGTCTAATTGAGGCATGGTCCACAAAGCCCTCATGTAAAACCTAATGATGGCTGGGTGCAGTGCCTCATGCCTATAATCCCAGCACTTTGGGAGGCCAGGGTGGGTGGATCACTTGAAGCCAGGAGTTCCACAGCAGCCTGGTTAACATGGCGAAACCTCATCTCTACTAAAAATACAAAAATTAGCCAGGCATGGGGGTGCACACCAGTAATTCCAGCTACTTGGGAGGCTGAGGCAGGAGAATCGCTTGAACCTCAGAGGCAGAGGTTGCAGCGAGCTGAGACTGCACCACTGCACTCCAGGCTAGGTGAGAGAGCGAGACTCTGTCTCAAAACAAAACAAAACAAAACAAAACAAAACAACCCAATGACAATTGCAAGACAAGGGCCAACATACTGTTCTGTCTTTTCATTGAGAGCTCACCTTGAAAATTTCTGCCATTTTTCGTTGCTGAGGCAATGAACAGTGGTTCTCAATCGATATGATGATTGGCAGGTCAGAGTTGATGAAGGCACTGCGATCAATGGCTTCAACCACTTCCTATGAGAGCCAAAACAGCTCATTAGAGTCCAGATTTCTGTCAAGGTGGTCAGAAGGCAGGGTATTCATAGCCACGGAAAGCATCTCAATTGTTACATGCAGCAGACTCTGACCAAAGGCGGTTTTTGTATTTTCAAATGAAGGATGAGGATAAGACTATTTTGTAGAAAGACATTAAACTGTTTATAGTGAGTATTGTTCATATACTATAAGGAACAACTATCATATTGAATTTAACAAATCTATATACATATACTCTCTGTATATATATATATATACTCTACGTAGAGTATATATACAGTATATAAACAATATATTGTGTATATATAATACATATACAGTATATATACAATATATTGTGTATATATTATATATACAGTATATATATAGAGTATATATATATACGCAATATATATAAAAATTGCAACAATATTATTACATGCTAACTAGTGTAAGGTAATGGTTACTAACTTTGGTTGAATGGGGAGTCTAATGAGAGTTCTAGATTAACTCCAGAAAAATGAACATGTGCACATTCCACATGATACAGCAAACACTTTTGGGAAGTCTTCATTTAGACCCAGCATAAAGACCCTTGACCTAAGGTGTAATTTGGTCAAGTCACTGATTTAAATGAAGAATGAAGGCCAGGCGCAGTGGCTCACACCTGTAATCCCAGCACTTTGGGAGGGTGAGGCAGGCGGATCACTTGAGGTCAGGAGTTTGAGACCAGCCTGGCCAACATGTTGAAACCCCATCTCTACTAGAAATACAAAAATTGGCTGGGCTTGATGGTATGCACTTGTAATCCCAGCTACTTGGGAGGCTGAGGCAGGAGAATCTCTTGAACCTGGGAGTCGAAGGTTACAGTGAGCCAAGATGGGACCACTGCACTCCAGCCTGGATAACAGATCAAGACCCTGTCTCAAAAAAAAAAAAAGACAAAAAAAAAAAAAAAAAAAAAAAAAAGAGAGAGAGACAAATGAAGATAATGTCTCTTTGTGATTTGATTTAAAGAAAGTTATGAAGGATTACCTTGAAGGGGATCTTGGTTGTCAGTGTATGTCCATGATAAATGATGGGCATCCCATCGTCTCCGTCCCAGCAGTCCAATTCTACACTTCGACAGCCTTGCAAGAGGACCTGTGTGATCAATGAGTGAATCCACCCCAGGTGAGCACCTAGAAATAAAGCCTCAAACTAAACCTAGCATGTAGTTCTACATATCAGGCAGTGTTCACACTCAGGACTAAAGCAGAAGGGCACATGGTCTAAAACAAACACGGCATTTTCACCAAAGGCCACAATTAATCTGGAGTGGGAAAGGAAGGGAACAGATTAAGGTAGAAAGAGTGTTTACCAGAGCTGAATATTAAAGGAAAGTAAAATTTGATAGCAAAACCATATGGCCATTTTCCTAGCAACTTTGGCCTCTTGAAATCTTCAAATTAGAGAGCCAGGCAAGTGCTCTATCTGGGTAGACATCAATGGAGGTGAAAATGCTAATGCCACAGCCCAGAGAAAATAACGCCACTGAGTCTTTAATGAACTGGCTAAACATTTACAGCAAGCCAATTAGGATAAAATCACTTCCATTAAGACCCAAATTAAACCACAATTAAACAACTTTGCTGTGAATGCATAACATGTAAGATGAGTAGAAGCAAAGAGTTATCAAGGATTTGCCTGGCTATCTAATTCCAGAATAGCAACTAGAGCAGAGATGGCAAATAATCCATAAATGGTTCCTTCCTCCCATACCCACAGCAGACAAGAGTAATCAAGCTAGGCACACTAGTCCTTTAAGCTTTAATATGTTAGCTCACAACCTCTTTATTAAAGTGCTCCAGAAAACACTACCAAAGAATCAGATGAGTTGATACCTATTTGTTATCCTGGATCTGAAGTGGGAAGCAGAGCTCAATACATATGCTTGGGTTGCAACTCTGTAAAGTTTGCTTGAAGCACCTTCTTCCTCCATAGCTCTATCTGTACATCATCTTAAAAAATTATTACATACTGGAATAGTGACCCAAGCCAATAAATTGATAGATCTGTAAACCCACTGATTTTAGAACGCACATAATTATGTCTATGTGACAGCAATCCATTACTGGGGCTTAGTGGCCACTAGAGTTTCTGCAACTAAGCTCAGGTAGTGGAATGATTCTCATTTTCACAGTTTTGTATGAGATATGTGCTATATTCTTCCTATCTTACAGCATAGTGGGTGGCCTAGAATCTCAAGGCTATCTGCTTCTTTCAGCAGCTAGAGTATCTAGAGGGGCAGTGTCTTGGGCTGGAAATTGCTATGTAAAATGGTGGCTGGAACACCAAGCTGCTTATCTCTGTGGCACCCCTGCCAGACTGGGAGTAATGTTCAGCAACTGGCAACAGATGAGGTGGCTTTTCAGCATGGATGGACTAAAGGTCTTCACCAAAGTCTGTGTGACCTTAGATCTCCACATATGGCTAGAAGACGAAAACCTGGGCTGGAAATTCTAGATGAGAAGAACAGGGCTTATCCTCACTTCCCATTTGCCCCATGGAGTAATGTTAAAAGGTAATTAGGAAGGGCCAAGGAAGAGTGGAGAGGGGTTAGAAACGAAGTAAGAGGGGTCTACCTGCATACTAGGTTTCATCCCATCTGTGAGTGTATTTGAGGGGTTCTTGTGCCTTACTCAAAAGCTGTGATAGTCTCTCCTTGGGGTGTGATGTTAAGAGGTTTAAAATCTGTTTGAAGTCAAACAGGAATGAAGTAGGGATTAAAGCCAGGACACTGGTCCTTGTTTATTTTCCTGGGATAAATGTGTATACATATAAGTACATAGATATACATAGATATGCATATATGCACTTACACATATATGTACACACATGTATATGTATGTATATACCTATGTATGTGTGTATATGAAATATATATAAGTAGCTGTATTTATATGTATATTTAATTTCATTCCTATAGAATAATGGATTTCAAACTTCTTTTAACTTTTCTGTGTGCAAATGGAGGGCCAATATGTAAAGTGTGTAGAAGAGTAGTACGTTACCTGAAGTGGGGCAGATGGTACCCCTCCTACTCTCTGGCTCCCTCATCTCAGTGTCGGGGACTGAGGCCCCATGACAGAACTCCTATTTTGAAAATCACTACGCTAAGGACACAGTTTCATTCATAATAAAGGTTCCTTAGAAAATAGAGTTTAAAATACATATTCCCGCTACACAAGCTTTGAGATAAAAAAATTGCCCCATGCTATGAGGAATATCTGCACGAATCTGGAGAACAAAGAAACCTCACTGTTGCTGGGGTTATGTAAACAATACACCTGTGATTTTCAAACCTGGACCCACGTGCGCACACAATGACACACTTATATTCCCTGCCTAGCTCCAACCGAATTGACCCTTCTTGAAAGAGTTAAGAAAAAAGGCAGAATAGATGAGGAAGCTGCAGACGGTACAGCAGAGGGGCAATGGACACGCAGATCGTTGCAAGTTGGATGTTTAGGTAAAAAGGATGGACTTTTTCTAGTCTAGAGAGCCTACTGAGTTTCAAAGAACATTCTCATGAATTTAATGTGTAGGGACAGTGCCTACAGTCTGTGCAGATTTTTTTCTGAAAAATTTTTTTTTTTTTTTGGTTACCATAGGGCTAGATTGATTATTTAACAAACTGAAAAGCAAAACAAACAATATTTTGGGAATAAGTACATAGAAAGTTGCATTTTCTACTATGCTTTCCCACTACAATATATTATTTAGCAGTTAGAGAACAGATTAGATAATTTTCCCATGGGAAAATCTAATTTTAGTGGGAGTAGGTCAGACTAACTAGGATCTAAAAGCTATGAGTCTCAAACAAACACTTTCATTTTGGCCTAGAATAAAGGTTAAGTATAGACGGGGGAAAACAAAACAAAACAAAAGAAGTAAAGAAGACGACTGCTGTAGTACAGCCAGTTTCCCACACATCGTGGTTCCTCACATTTGACACGGAACAGCTTACTCTATAAGCTCTTCAAAGGAGTCTGGGGCCAGGCTTTTGTGACTTTGGGGGTTAAGTAAATAATTAGGCTTAATAAAAACCACATTCCAAGTGGCATTCCCTGTACCTGGCTGTAGAGTTCTACCGAGGATTCTCCTTTGAGCTGATGGCCCGTGAGGTAGGTATTGTGCGAAGATTCGATGTAATAATATGAGAGGGGTAGCTGCAGTTCTTTAATGTTCTCCTGTGACTCATCGTTTTTTGAGGCAAAATTTTCTTTATCCATCAGAAACCTAGGTGAAACAAATTTTCTTAAGACTGCATGGGAAAAATGCATACTACTCTTAAAAGATGGGCAAAAGATATTTTAAAAGTTACCTTGCAAACCCTTCAAATGACATTAGTCCCTGATGACACATACTGATGTTAGGCTCAAACTTCTGCAAAGTATTTAAAAAAAAGTGTTATTTAGGTTAAGGAAACTAAGAGGGGGAAAGAAACCACCACATCATTTTTTAAAGCTGTTCTGTTTTCATCAGGAAACATCTAAACCAAATATTTGAACTAATTTAGTAATGTAGTGGTAAGAAGTGGTTTTTAGTCCAAAAGAAAACATTTATTATACTAAGCATATTTATTCAATAGAAAAAAGGAGAGAATGAGAAAAGAACAAGGCTGATTTC
Source organism: Macaca mulatta (assembly GCF_049350105.2). Lineage (NCBI taxonomy): Eukaryota > Metazoa > Chordata > Mammalia > Primates > Cercopithecidae > Macaca > Macaca mulatta. The sequence continues at coordinate 106,217,311 of NC_133414.1, read as the reverse complement.
TATGAAAACAAAGTGTATCAGTTTGTCCAGGTGAAAATGGGGATAATAATAGCAGTTACCATAAAGTTGGTGAGAGGCGAACTGAGATGATTCACATAGAGCACTTAGTGCCATGACTGCATTTAGTAATATTATAATGAGCACTCAACAGTGTGATAGTAATCTCACAATTTTAGCATTTTCAGTGATCAAATCCAACTGCTGAACAACTAATACACTGATACCCAGTCAGGTGATAAGGGAGGCTGAAACCTAGACTCATTTGTTGCGTCGAGCCACACCACTCCTCTCTGCTGACACCCTGTAGTGTAAACCTTCACCAGCTATTGCTGGTTACTATGATAGCTTCCTAAGCAGTCTCTCTGCGTCTGTTCCTTCACCAGCACAGTTTACAATGAGGCCAAGGTAACCACTTAAAATTTTTTTTTAGAGACAGAGTCTTGCTATATTGCCCAGCATGGCCTCAAACTTCCGGGCTCAGGCAATTCTTCTGCCTCAGCTTCCTGAGTAGCTGGGACTACAGGTTTGCGCCACCATGCCTGGCTCAGAGTAACCTCAAAAAAAGTGAATCAGCCAGGCGTGCTGGCTCGCGCCTATAATCCCAGCACTTTGGGAGGCTGAGGTGGGCAGATCATGAAGTCAGGAGTTCGAGATCAGCCTGGCCAACATGGTGAAATCCCATCTCTAGTAAAAATGCAAAAATTAGCTGGGCATGGTGGTGCGTGCCTGTAATCCCAACTACTTGGGAGGCTGAGGCAGGAGAATTGCTTGAACCTGGGAGGCAGAGGTTGCAGTGAGCCAAGATCGTGCCACTGCCCTCCAGCCTGGGTGACAGAGCGAGACTGTCTCAAAAAAAAAAAAAAAAAAAAAAAATCAAATCATGTTACTCCCCTGCTCAAAAATTTCAGTGGTACCCCATTTCACATGGACTAAAGCCAACCTCCTTATCATGCTCTAAAAGGCCTGGATGACTGGGCCCTTGTACATCTGTCTGACACCATGCCTGCCATTCTCTGCCTGGCTTGTGCAGCTCACAGTACACCAGCTTTTTGTGGTTCCTCATAAACCCCCAGCTTGCTGCTGTCTTGGTCTTTGACCTTGTGGCTCCCTGTGGGGAATGCTCTTTCCTGAGACCTTCAAACCGGTTACTGACTTAGGGCTCAGTTCAAATGCCACCTCTTCCAAGTGGCCTTTGCTTACTCTCCTCAGCCCTCCTCCTGTATCATTCTATTTCCTCACTTGACTCAGTTTTTCCCCTACCCCATTATTACCTGAAATTACATGGTATCTTTGTTGTCTGCCTCACCCACTAGAATGTAAGCGGCATTGAGGGCCAGAACTTTTACCTTATTGTCTGCTATATTCCCACCTCCTAAAACTGAGCCAGCATAGTAGGAACTAGTACATATTCATTTAATGACTAATGAGGTTGAAAACTTAGACTAAATCTGTTGCATATTCTAGAATAACAAGAAAAAATTATGTACCGACTCCTTATAATAGTTACTGAGTTAGAGAAAGCCTGGGACCTATGTTAATTATATGTTAAAGAACACTTACATACTTGTTTTTTGTTTTTTGAGACAGGGTTTTGCTCTGTTACCCAGACTGGTGTGCAGTGGTGCCATCTCAGCTCACTGCAACCTCTGCCTCCGGGGCTCAAGTGATTCTCGTGTCTCAGCCTCCCAAGTAGCTGGGATTATAGGCATGGACCACCATGCCTGGCTGATTTTTTTTTTTTTAGACGGGGTCTCGCTCTGTTGCCAAGGCTGAAGTGCAGTGGTGTGATCTCAGCTCACTGCAATCTCCGCCTCGTGTTCCAGTGATTCTCCTGCTCCACTCTCCCGGGTAGCTGGGAATACAGGCATGCACCACCACACCTGGCTAATTTTTGTATTTTTAGTAGAGATGCGGTTTCACCATGTTGGCCAGACTGGTCTTGAACTCCTGATCTCAGGTGAGCCACCTGCCTCAGCCTCTCAAAGTGCTAGTATTAAAGGTGTGAGCCACCATGCACGGCCCTGGCTGATTTTTGTATGTTTGGTAGAGATGGAGTTTCATCATGTTGGCCAGACTGGTCTTGAACTCCTGGCCTCAAGTGATCCACTGACCTCAGCCTCCCAGAGTGCTGGGATTACAGGCGTGAGCCATGAAACCCAGCCCATACTTGGTATTTTGTTTAAAAAACAAAACAAAAAAGGTCGGGCGCAGTGGCTCACACCTGTAATCCCAGCACTTTGGGAGGCCAAGGTGGGCAGATCACGAGGTTAAGAGATTGAGACCATCCCGGCCAACATGGTGAAACCCCATCTCTACTAAAAATACAAAAATTAGCTGGGCATGGTGGCATGCACCTGTAGTCCCAGCTACTCAGGAGGCTGAGGCAGGAGAATTGCTTGAACCTGGGAGGTGGAGGTTGTAGTAAGCCAAGATTGCACCACTGCACTTCAGCCAGGCAACAGAGCGAGACTCCATCTCAAAAAAACAGAAAAAGCAAAACTCTATTTCTGTCCCAGATTTAAAGGCTTTGGAAAGAAGTATAGAAAGAGTAAACATTTAGCAGCAAATTATTAGAATGGCAGAGGCATCACACACACATGCACACACAAAACAGGCACGAACCTGGATGATGCTGAGGATTTCATCATAAGTGCAGTGTTCTCCTTGGCAATTCACGAGGAAATCGTTGAGCTGAAGTATGCCCACCCCGAAAATGCCCAGAGATGTGCTCTCAATCCCAGTGCCATTTGTCACGATGCTTGCAGCAGCAATGGCATCAGATATCTGCCTCTGGTTGTCTGATAGCTGCTGTTTACTCTTGATGAACAACCCCAAATCTGAGACATTTCTGGTCAACAGATCTGAAACAGAATCACCACAGTACACGGACAAGATAGCCAGCATCTTTTGCAAAGTTTATTTTGGAGATAATGGTGTGGAGTTATTAAAATGGAGAAGCTCTTTACTAATGTACCTAAATAAGCCATCAAAGAAGTGTTTATTCCTGGATTCACATAGTGATAGGAATAAAAAACAAATCAATGAATAAATAAAGGTAACTAAGGGCTGGGCATGGTGGTTCATGACCGTAATCCCAGCACTTTGGGAGGCTGAGGCAGGTGGATCACCTGAGGTCTGGAGCTTGAGACCAGCCTGGCCAACATGGTGAATCCTCGTCTCTACTAGAAATACAAAAATTAGCCAGGCATGGTGGTGTGCACCTGCAGTCCCAGCCACTCGGGAGGCTGAGGCACGAGAATTGCTTGAACCCGGGAGGCGGTGGTTGCAGTGAGCCGAGATTACACCACTGCACTCTAGCCTGGGCAACAGGGTAAGAGTCTGTCTCAAAAAAAAAAAAGGAAAAGAAGAAGGTTCAGTTGGGGACTTCAGGCCAAATTCAGGCTTTGGTTTTAGGGAGTAACTACTTGCACATTTTTATGTTCGTAGAGATTGAAGACATACCCTTAAAATTACAGTTTTACTGTAATTTAGAAGTGTAACTGTAAGCATTTGTGTGCAGATTTTTGTGTGAATATAAATTTTCAACTTGTTTGGGTAAATACCAAGTAGTGTAATTGCTGGTCACATGGAAAGACTATGTTTAGCTTAGTAAGAAACTGCCACACTATCTTCCAAAGTGGTTGTACCATTTTACATTCCCACCTGCAATGTTCCAATTGCTTCACATTCACACCAACTTTGGTATGGCCATTTTAATTTTAGCCACTTTGGAAGACAGTCTGGCAGTTTCTTATGGAGCTAAACATAGGCTTACCATATGATCCAGCAATTGCACTCTTAGGTATTTACCCAAATGATGGAAAAACTTAAGCCCACACAAAAACCTGAATACAAATGTTCATAGCAGCTTTATTCATAATTGCTAAAACTTGGAAGAAACCAAGATATACCTCAGTAGGTGAATGGACAAACAAACTGTAGTACCTCCACAAAATGGAATATTATCCAGGGTAAAAAGAAATGGGCTACCAAGCTACAAAAAGCCATGGAGGAAGGAAACTTAAATGCATATTGCTAAGTGAAAGATGCCAGCCTGAAAACACTATGTACTGTGTGATTCCAACCATATGATATTCTGGAAAAGGCAAAACTATGGAGATAATAAAAAGAGCAGTGGTTGCCAGGGACTTGGAGGGAGGATGTGGGGGGATGGAAAAGTGGAGCACAAAGAACTTTCAGGGCAGTGAAACTATCCTGTATGATACTGTAATGGTGGATACAGGTCATTACACATTTGTCAAAACCCATAGAATGCACAACACAAAGAGTGAATCCTAATGTTTACTATGGACTTCAGTTCATCATAATGTATCAATATTAACTCATTGTAACAAATATACCACACTAATGCCAGATATTACTAACAGAAGAAAGTCCGTGTGGGACAGCAGAAGAGAGTATATTGAAACTCTGTACTTTCCACTCATTTTCCCATAAACCTAAAATTGCTCTAAAAATAAAGTCTAGACTGGGCATGGAGGCTCATGCCTAAGATCCCTGCACTTTGGGAAACTGAGGCAGGAGGATTGCTTTAGGCTAGGAGTTTGAGAGCAGCCTGGTCAACAGAGCAAGACCCTGTCTCTACAAAAAATTATATTATTTTAAAATAACATTTTAAAATAACATTTTAAAATAATAAAAAATACATGAAAATGATAAATAAAATGAAAGCAAAAATAAAACAAAAAATAAAGTCTAATAATTTTTGAAAAATGTAACTACTTGACTAATCCATGGTTATGGAGATTTTACAACTAAAGCTGAACAATAGTTAATAGTCTCAGCTCAAGGACAACATAAACTTACAAATAATTATGAAGCAACTGCATAAAAGAGGAAAGGTTTTTGTTTTTTCTATTTGTGTTTATGGTTTCCAGGAAGGACAGAGGAGGAAAATGATAGGCTGAAAATGCATGGGTGGTTAGAAAAATGCATGGGTGGTGACAGTAATGGTGGTGGTGGTGAGTGGGATAGAAGAATGAGACATTCTGGTTTACACAGTAGGAAATATATCCTGGACAATCATTCAGACAAAAGTACCCTGTGGAAGGCACTAAAGACTCTCCTTGTCAAAGGTCAGGAGACTACTGCCCTGAGATTGAATACACATCTGTCTGTAGGTAGGAAAGAGACTGGGGGTTCTCCACTGTGACACACACCACATACTTAGCAGACATTTGGAAATGGTCAGTGATATGGTTTGGCTGTGTACCCATCCAAATCTCATTTTGAATTGTAGCTCCCACAATTCTGTGTTGTGGAAGGGACCTGGTGGGAGGCAGCTGAATCATGGGGGCAGGTCTTTCCCATGCGAAAATGTTCTCGTGATAGCAAATAAGTCTCATGAGATATGATGGTTTTATAAAGGGGAGTTTTTCCTGCACAAGTTATCTTGTCTGCTGCCATGTGAGACATGCCTTTCATCTTCTTCCATGATTGTGAGGCCTCCTCAGCCACGTGGAACTGTGAGTCCATTAAACCTCTTTTTCCTTATAAATTACCCAGTCTCGGGTATGTCTTTATCAGCAGCGTGAAAATGGACTAATGTAGTCGGGAAAGGGTTTTTGGTTGTCAGAATGACTGGAGGGCTTTATTGGTTAAATATCCTGAAATGGCCGGGCGCGGTGGCTCAAGCCTGTAATCCCAGCACTTTGGGAGGCCGAGACGGGCGGATCACTAGGTCAGGAGATCGAGACCATCCTGGCTAACACGGTGAAACCCCGTCTCTACTACAAAATACAAAAAAACTAGCCGGGCGAGGTGGCGGGCGCCTGTAGTCCCAGCTACTCGGGAGGCTGAGGCAGGAGAATGGCGTGAACCCGGGAGGCGGAGCTTGCAGTGAGCTGAGATCCGGCCACTGCACTCCAGCCTGGGCGACAGAGCGAGACTCCGTCTCAAAAAAAAAAAAAAAAAAAAAAAAATATCCTGAAATACATGGGCAGAACCACACAATGATGAATTTCTTTGCTCAAAATGCCAGTAGCACCTGCTCCCATGACACCAGATGACACTTTAAAATAATTCTCTAAGTGTTGGCTGGGCATGGTGGCTCACACCTGTAATCCCAGCACTTTGGGAGGATGAGGTGACAGATCACGAGGTCAGGAGATCGAGACCATTCTGGCTAACACGGTGAAACTCCATCTCTATTAAAAATACAAAAAATTAGCCAGGCATGGTGGCCCATGCCTGTAGTCCCAGCTACTCGGAGGCTGAGGCAGGAGAATAGATTGAACTCAGGAGGCAGAGGTAGCAGTGAGCCGAGATTGCACCACCGCACTCCAGCCTGGGCAATGGAGCGAGACTCTGTCTCAAAAAAAAAAAAAAAAAATTCTCTTAAGTGTTTCCTACACAGCAGTAATAGCACACTATGTGGGACAGGCTCAGAGTTTGTGTGATTGGACCTCTGACCTTAAGTTTTAGACAGATTGGTCCCAAAGGGAAATCCTAAAATGTTCAACAAACCTAGGTCAGGCTGAAGATCGCTGGTGTTTTCATCAATCATCAAGTTGGTGTAGAGCGGGGCTGACTCGGATCCAGATCGGCTGCAGGGCACTGCATAGACATCAAACAGATCCTTCAGGTCCTTGCGGCTCCTGACACTGAATGGGGAATGGAAAACACCTTTCATTGAGTATCTTTATAGAAGTGGGGGGCCTGAGAAAGAATAAGAAGGAAACATACACTGTACCTGAACGATTTGAACAGCTCAACAAATTCAACAAAACTCATGTTGCTGTCTGAAACCATGAAGCTCTGAAATCCCTTCATGCCGCCTTTGATCCGCCCGTGCCAGCTACTACTGCTCCAAGCACTGCAACAAAGACAAGGCCTTCATCGGCACAAGGGCAGGCCACTGTTGTGATTCTGTCCCACCAGAGTTGCTCCAATTCGCCATATGAGCAAAACAATGAGTGCAAGTTATTTAAGATTGAAGCTATTTTCTGATACTCTTTTCATTTCTCTTAATCTATATTGTATCAGAGGAAATAAAACATGTTGTATATGAAAAAGAAAACATGTTTCTAGCCTATTTAATAAGGGCCCAGGGCTGAGGTTAATATTCCTCTATTAATCAAAACAGTTCTTTGAAATTTGCAGATCAATGGGCAAAATAAATGTTTTTGAAGATGTCTTCTTAAAAAAGAGCCCCAAATTACTCACTCTTAATCTACGGGAAATAATGCACGTTCTTTTCTATATTCTAAGTTATAGAATCACATTTAAGAAGAAACTTTTGAGTGTATTGTGATTCCTTTCTTAACCAGTCCTTAGATGAAAACAGAGAAGAGCTTTTAAATATTAATGGAAAATGTGAGTCGGAAAAATGTTAAGAATGGAAAGGGCTGGGTGCGGTGGCTCATGCTTACAATCTCAGCACTTTGGGATGCTGAGGTGGGAAGATTGCTTGACCCCAGGAGTTCAAGGCCAGCCTGGCCAACATAGTGAGGCACTGTCTCTAATTTTAAAAAATTTTAAAAAGAATGGAAAAAACCCAGCTCTGCCTAGGATTATATTTGCACCTTCCAAGGCTGCATCTATTCAATGTAGAAATATCAGTCAACTCAGTCAGAACAGTCTTCCTGTTTCACAACATTTTTTATGAGAGATGTTTTGATTATGGTTTGTAGTCAAATTAATGAACAGGATCTATTTCTTTTTGTCTTGGATTTTAAAAGTTTTTTTGAAATATTTCAAATATATAAGAAAGTATAGAGAATATCATAAAGTCTACTTTAGGTATATTAAATATATAATCTAAAAACTATATATTTAAGAATATAAACATAAAATATATAGTCTGTTGAAGTGACTCTCAACCCTGCTAACAATGTTCACTCATGGAAAATTAATTTGTGCTGACATCTGAAGGTCACCTTCAGTAATGAAAGAGCACTACAAATTGATAACTTTATAGAATTTCGTAGGCATAGGTTGTAGGTTGTTGATCCCCAGTGTAGTGCAGGAAACATAGGGTAGAGGTGCAGGAAGAGGAAAATGGTGACTTCATTATTTGTAGCTAAAGAAGTAAATGTCCTGTCTTGCTTCTTTCTGGTTGCAGGTCCAGCTAGTGTCTGTAGGAACCCATCTCCCTTTGATTCTAGGAAACTGTTTGTCCACTCTTTCCACTACCAGACTTAGGATTCAGTCTAGCTTTCCCCCTTAACAGCATTCAGCTGATTTTTCCTCTCCTGCCTTGTGGTTTCTTTCTGTTTTAAAACACTTGAGTGGGTGCTGCTGATCCCTGTCCTCCTGGGGTTGGCCTTCTGATCTTGCATCTGGCATGTCAATTTCTCTTTTTAAAAGATTTTCCTCCCTTACTCTGTCCTTTCTTTTCCTGCTCATGAATGACTGAAATAAACGGGAAATGCCATTTAATCCAGGTTCCTAGATATTTACCCAGGATACTACACAGGCTAAAAGTATAATAAACAGGATTCTGATTTTTTTAACTTTTAGTTTTGCTATGAATCTAAATGTACATAAAAGTTGCAAGAGTGGTACAAAAAATTCCCATATAACCTTGACACATGCTCACCCATTGTAGAATGTGAATGTGTAAAGCATAAATTATAAGTTCATAGCTCACATTGTGAAAGAATTTTTATTTAAAAGATAATTTACTGTAGGATTCTTTTTTCTTTTTTTCTTTTTCCTTTCTTTCTTTTTCTTCTTTTTTTTTTTTTGAGACAAGCTCTCACTCTGTTATCTAGGCTAGAGTGCAATGGCATGATCACGGCTCACTGCAGCCAGAACTTCCCAGGCTCAAGTGAAACTACCACCTCGGCCTCCTGAGTAGCTGGGACCACAGATGAGGACCACCACATCCTGCTAATTGTTTTATTTTTTGTAGAGATGGGATCTCTGTTGCTCAGGCTGGTCTCAAATTCCTGGGGGGCTCAAGTGATCCTCCTCCCCTGACCTCCCAAATTGCTAGGATTACACGTGAGAGCCACCGTGCCCAGCCAGGATTCTTATCAATAACAAGCTTCCAAGAGAAAGAGAGAGAAAAGGAGAAAGAGAGAGAGGGAGGGAGGGAGGGGGGGTGGAGAGAGGGAGAGGGAGAGAGAGAGAAAGAGAGAAAGAGAGAGAGAGAGAGAGGGAGAGAGAGTGTGTGTATGTGTGTAATAAAGTGAAGAGTTCCTGTTTTAGCTTGGTTCTGTCTGGAACCTCCACATTTCTTAAACTTTAATGTGGGATACAGGGAGATGGAGCAGCATTCTGGTTCCCTTTGGAAGTCTGCCATTTTAGTATCATTTCTTCTTCTGAGAGGGTAGATATTGTTTCAAATAGGTAATTTGCATGGAACTTATAATTGATTATAACAGCTTTAGAATTATACTTAAACATATCCAACTGGCTGTGATATTTGAATTCATTCCTCTAGACATGTGTAACTTACATATGAGAAAAGTATTAAATATATTTCATCGATTAGCAAAGGGGCCGAATAGCTTACATTAAAACAATCTATTCTCTCTTCTTCATTTAGAGCAGTGCTATCCAACAGAACTTTCTGCAATGATAAAAAGAAATGTTCTCTATCTACACTCTTTGGGATAGTAACCATCAGCTACTTGTGGCCATGGAGCACTTGAAATATCACTACTGTGACTGAGGAAGTGAATTTTAAATTTTCTTTAATTTTAATTAATTTACATTTGAATTTAAATACCCACATCTAGTTAGTGGCTAGTGTACCGGATAGTACAGATTTGGAGAATCATGGCTTGGGTTTTGTTACCTTTGAAGTAATATGAGAAGGTAGGAGTACAAAACTGGGAAAACTAGGATCATTTAACATTTTGGGATTTTTCAGTTTTCAGTTCAACTATACGTCAAAATGTGAAACAGTCTTTCCATAGACAACTGTAAAGATATGCCCTTCCACACCACTGGGATAATGTGAAGGGTCCTTCTGTTTTATCATGTTAAGGCCCCACCTGGACGGGCTCTTGTTTGAAGAAGGCAGCACAGGGGAGGACACTGGCCTGATGGGAGATGACGTCCCGGCAGCCAAGTTGGGGGACCCAGCTGTGGTCAAAGAGTGGGCTCTTCTGGAAGGGAGGGGGTTTGGCGGGCTAGCGATGGTATTCACCTCTGTGAGGATGAAAGACAGAAAAGAGACAATGACTCAGATTATAGTTTCCCTCAGAACCAAATGCAAACCAGAGAGGCTTCCGGATATCTGAGCAAATCAACCTATGCAGCTGGTTGCTATACAAGCAGCACCAAAATATTTTTATGAATGGGCTAATCTGGTGGGGTCTTAATGGGTTACATGTTAGAACCATCTGGGAAGCTTCAAAAATAAATAGATGTCCAGCTTCCAGCCAGAGAATATCTGAATCAGTTATTCTTGGATGTGGAGAGAGGAACCAGATTTTCTTTTTCTTTTTCTTTTTTTTTTTGTGATGGAGTCTCGCTCTGCCACCCAGACTGGAGTGCAGTGGCGTGATCTCGGCTCACTGCAACCTCTACCTCCCAGGTCCAAGCAATTCTCCTGCCTCAGTGTCCCAAGTAGCTGGGATTACAGGCGCCCACCACCATGCCTAGCTAATTTTGTGTATTTTTAGTAGAGACGGAGTTTCACCATGTTGGCCAGGCTGGTCTCGAACTCCTGACCTCAGGTGATCCACCCGCTTCGGCCTCCCAAAGTGCTGGGATTACAGGCGTGAGCCACCGCACCCGGCCCCAGATTTTCTTAAAAGCTCTAATATGCAGGCAAGGTTGAGAATCACTGGTCTAATCCATCAAATTATACCATGTATATCTACTATTCCCTGTCAGTAATGGCAAGTTAATTAACGGGGATTTTATTCCAAGTATACTATGCTTGCAGAAGCACCTCTTAGGTTTCATTGTCTGGTTAGGACAAAGAGTTTTGTTAGAAATGCTTGCAATACTTAAATCACAATTTAAAACCAAATGTATACTTTTTTCCCCATAAAAATTAAAAAACAAAAATCTCAGATGTAAACATGCCGCTTTACCTGATTCTTCTTGTTCATTAATGTCTTGAGGATCAGAACCACTCCGGCTTCGACACTCTTTGTGCATCTTGGCCTTTCGGGTTGCCATCTCGTCGTCAGTTGCCTCTCCACTCTCACCCTGGGAACACAAAGCTCACAATGGTTCCACGTCTGTATTTCTCTCCCATCACTGCTTTAGTTCACATAGGTCTCTATTTTCTGACCTACCCACCTTCAATACTGCCTCCCCCTGGTAAAACCGGTAAAGACCTACGTTAAGGCTGACCGAGTATTCTCATGTCATATTATTTCATTTGTTCTTTACTACACAGCAGTACTCCTCAGGGGAGGGAGGCAGACAAGAGGCGGCACACAACCTCTGGAACCTCTGTGTACAGAAAAAACTGTGAAGCAGTAAAGTTTGACATGAGCATCAAAGCCTCCCACAAGCAAAGAGAGTGGCACTTTTTCTAGATAGATGATATGGTTTGGATGTTTGTCCCCTTCAAATCTCATGTTGAAATGTAATTCCCAATGTTAGAAGTGGGGCCTAGTGGAAGTGTTTGGATCATAGGGGTGGATTCCTCATAAATGGCTGAGGACCATTCCCTTGGTGACGAGTGAGTTCTAGGTTTGACTTCGCACAAGGTCTGGTTATTTAAAAGTGTGTAGGCTGGGTTTGGTGGCTCATGCCTGTAATACCAACACTTTGGGAGGCTGAGACAGTAGGATTACTTAAGGCCTGGAGTTCGAGACCAGCCTGGGCATCATAGTGAGACCCCGTCTCTATAAAAAATAAAAAAATTAGCCAGGCATGGTGGTGCACACCTGTGGTTCCAGATACTTAGGAGGCTGAGGCAGGAGAACAGCATGAGCCCAGGAGTTCAAAGCTGCAGTGAGCCATGATCACACCACTGCACTCCAGCCTGGGTGACAGAGCAAGACCCTGCTTCTAAGAGAAAAAAAAAAAAAGTGTGTGGCACCTCTCCCCTTCTCTCTTGCTCCCGCTCTTGCCATGTCATGCGCTGGCTCCCGCTTCACCTTCTGCCATGACTGTAAGCTTCCTGAGGCTCTCACCGGAAGCAGATGCTGCACCATGCCTCCTGTACACCTGCAGAACTGTGAGTCAATTAAACTTCTTTCCTTTATAAATTACCCAGCCTCAGGTATTTCTTTATAGCAACACAAACAGACTAACGAATAGCCATGAAGCAACTATATTATCACTTCATAGTGATATTTCATATTATATAGTTCATAATATATAGTGCTAATATACTTTACATTGTGTTCTACACACAGTATTTGGGGCCTCTGTGATCTCTGTTCTCTTCTAGCCCTTCCTTGCACGCAGAGTGCTCATGCTCTGGCCATCCAGAACAGCATGTGCTTCCTTGAACAAGCTGTCTTTTATGCCTCTATGCTGTCTCCTCTGCTGGGGATACTTTCTCCTATGCTGTTTGCTTGGTAAAATCCTACACGTTCTTCAAGACCTGCATGTCAGTTGCTCTGTGGAGCCCTCTGTGCCTGCCCCTCAGCTCTCTATTTTCCTTCTCTCTGTCCCCATAGCACTCTGGATGACTCGACAATGTCTCTTTTTAGCTTGCACTGTATTTGTTTACATGTCTATGTTCTTTTGTGGACCTTGTCTTTTCCCTGCTGTTCCTGGCACTAGCATGGCACCAAGGAGGTGTGTGTTAATCCCTGGTATCTTTTGTTTTATACCCAACTTTGTCCTCAACCCAAACAACCTAAAGTGGTTTATGGCGATGTTCACCATACAATGGTCCTGGAAGATGGGTTTGATGCTTAATAAACGAACAACACTCTACCCTCATGAGGATTTTCTTCTTTTTCTTGGTAGTGCTTATGCCCAGGGTGTTGTTTCTCTGCATACTGGGCTTCTCAGCATTCTTTGCAGATGTGCCGGGGCTGGGGTTTCGAGCACTCCATCGTCTGCCACCAAACAACTCCACAGCATGAGCCAAAGTTGGGCCTTCATACCGTCCATCCTCCTGTGAAAGAACCACATGGTGAATACAATAGGAAGCACCAAGCAATGGGGAAGTAAACACATTAATGTCTCCCAGAAAATTCCAAGAGGTGGAAGAGCACAGATGGCCACAGAAGAATAATGATCTGGCCACCCAAGTGGCCCTGTTTTCTAACTCACAAGATTCTCTGTCAGGAATTTCATCATGTCCCCTGTTGTCTTGGTCACATCCCTGCTGAGTTCCAGTGACATGCTTTAATATATCAACTGGGGAACAAAAACTTCCCATCCCATTTATAGAGGTTAAATTGCAGAACTACCACTGTAGGAAAATTCATTTAGACTTACTTTGCAAATTAGGTCCTTGGAGATCTTGGAAGGGAGTGGGGCAGGGTATCAATCTAAGTAAAATCAAGTTGTATTTGTCCATTATTGCCAGGTAGGTTTTCACCCAGTTTGATGCTTGGGACTGTCTGACTTGAAATACAGGGTGTGTGACATGCATGAAATTCCCTTTGAAGGGCCCCAGGGAGCTCCTAAAATAGCTGGGCTGCCATCCCTTTGAGTGGCTGAAATCCAAAGATACGGCGCCCATGGGACTCAGAACACCATACATATTAGGATGCTGTGAGCAGCAGCAACACAAAGGGCAGGCAATGGTTCACAGTAGCTACTAAGGCAACTCTGTGTAACATCCTGTAAGTAACAACAGGGATCTATTAATTAAACAATTGTCAATGATTCTCCCCATAAGTCAGTTAATAAAACCACAAAAAGTTGCCTATGAGCTAAAGATGATATTGATATTTCATGCATTGTATAAGAGGGCTCTTTAAAAATTAATTTCAATGTACTGTCTTTACTCTTCAAAAACATTTAAGGCTGGCTCTCCTTTGCAGTTCCAAAAAAGTGCTTATAGATTTTGCTTTGTTGCAGATCATATGCAAAGAACAAAGAAGCTTTGTGTGTGTGTGTCTGTGTGTGTGTGTGTGTGTGTGTGTGTGTGTGTGTGCTTGCTCCTTCAGCCTAATGTTTAATAACTGATTTTATGACTTGTGCATTCCCACTTCCTGCATCCTGTTATGGATCCCAGGATGCTGAATAACTTGGGTACTTGACAAAGAAACCTTTTGGTTACCTCTTATAGAGGAACATTGTGACTTATGCCTGTCCATGATCTGTTTCTCCCTTTTCTAACCATACCCCAATTTTACTTTGTCTCTTCTCCACTGGATATAGTCTCGATAGGTGTGCCAATCAAGCTGAAATATCCTCCTTTGACCAATGATTGGCACATCATCCCAATAAGCCAATCAGAATCCCCTTCCTGGAGCAGGGTTCTTGAATGCAGTGATGGAGAGAATGAAAATGGTTGGAGATCAGTCCACCTGCTGGAGGCCTGCTGAAGAGAGTCCCTGCTAACAAGTCACTGGGAGTGACTCCAAGTTGGAATAAACATTTCATGAATGAAACCTAATGGATAGGTTTTAACTACCATTTTGAATAACATACTCTGAATCTGAAAGAAGAGTAACACTTTTATTTATGGATTTTAACCAACACATCTTTAAAAGCTTAATAGGCCCATTATAGTTTACATGTAAAATAATTGGCACCATTAACCTCTACTGCTTTGATTTTTCTAATTTCAGAACATCCCAATATGGGTCAAACTTTACCACTAACAGAAATATGTTTAGGTCAGGAAAAGGAAGGATGCCTCTGTTTAGTTTTTAAAGGAAGCTTTCTGAGAAGTAAAATGTAGTTTTAATCTTTTGTTTTACACAAAATAATAAACTTGTTTGGGATAGATGAAGGATATACTTTCTTCTTTTTTTTTTTCTTGGAGGTGGAGTCTCCCTCTGTTGCCCAGGCTAGAGTGCAGTGGCGTGATCTTGGCTCACTGCAACCTCTGCCTCCTGGCCTCTCCTGCCTCAGCTCCCAAGTATCTAGGATTACAGGTATATACCACCACACCCAGCTAATTTTTGCATTAGTAGAGATGGGGTTTCACCATGTTGGTCAGGCTGGTCTCGAACCCCTGGCCTCAAGTGATCCACCCGCTTCAGCCTCCCAAAGTTCTGGGATTACAGCTCTGAGCCACCGCACCCGGCCTACCTTCTTTTTTTAATGTGGGAGATGGACTACCATAAGTGAAGGCACATGTTCAATTTTAGAAAACGGTTTTTTGTTTTTGTTTGTTTCTTTTTTCTTTTTGTTTTTTCTTTTTTTGAGACGGAATCTTGCACTCTTGCCCAGGCTGGAGTGCAGTGGAGAAAACAGTTTATGTGAAAGTTGAAGATTAGAAAATAGATTCTTTAAAATATATCCATGCACTGTTACCTCTTGGCATATCTTTGTGTGTGACATTTTGAAGACCATTAAACCAACCTGTATCCTTTAAATAAATCTCTTTTTCCCCCCATAAAGATAGCCAGAATCTGTTTTTTGCTTATAACCAAAGATATTTACCTGGTAATCCCATATTTAACTTTCTTAGCCTTCCACAGCTCCTTCCAAATACCCAGGATTATGGGCCATCAGTTCTGTCCATGACAACCTTGGGCCAAAGCTCAAGATATTGGTCTTTCCTCTACACCCCACATCACATCAACGTCTCTGCACAGTTTACTTTCTTGGATTTTCCTGTATTTTTCCTAGGCTTCTCTACAAATGTTATTACTTCTTCTTGTCTTTTGTGTTATCTCTTGTTACTACTTCCATCAGTAGTACTCAAATACTTGTAGTATTTGAAAGTAACTCCACTTACATTTACCACATAAGGAAATTCTAATGTCAGAAAGATTATTTTCTATATAAGCACTTCCCAAGCTAGAGATTTAAAAATCCCCTTATAGAGCTGTTAACAGAAGTTTGGAAAAACCCAGTGTTTCACAAATTTCTTTAGCTTATAGATAAATTTAAATAGTTTTTTTTTTTTAACTTTAGGGCATCTGAGAGAATTTAATTTTCTAAGAGGTATTATAAATCACCAATACAGATATTAAACATTAACAAAAGATTTGATCTTTTGTTCTCTAAGTACTAAGTTAGCATCTTCTTGGTGATCCCCGAGTCAATTTGGGAACTGGTTTATATGATGAGAAAATGATCAGTCCATTGGTCTTTCCCACTTTTTTCTTTTGAAAGAAATCTTGAGTATCTGTTTCTAAGGCATGTTGCCCAACTTCGTAAATGGCTCATGTAGAGAGAGCAGTGTCAAGGAATAACATCACCTATATTTCAGAAGTGGTTGAGGAGTATGAGCTGCTTTGCCTCTACGCTGCAACATCTTGGTTCTGTGCAGGGGTGGTAGGGGAGGGTGGAGCTGTGTTTGCAGCTGGGTAGGACTGAGTCTTCTGTAGGTCACTTCTGTCTCTGTTCCAGCAGCAGCTTTTACCTCTTAATCTACTGTTCGTGGTCTCAGCTGGTGCCTCCTTCAGTAAAAGCTGAAGAGTGCTAGGGTAAATGAGAAACCAAGTACCTCTTCTGTATTAATTCAGTGACCTATGCTACAAGCTTGAGAAGGAGACAAATGGAACAACTAAACTACACAGACTGTGACAGGAATTGTAATTAAGCTTAAACACTGGTCTATGTCCATGTTTGATGAATTTTCCTGATTCTAGAAGGCCAAGGAATAATTGTAATTAAAAATTGATATTCACAGTAGCTCCTGAAGACTTTTTTCTTTCTTTCCCAGCTGAGTGCACTGAAAGCTCCCTGTGGACTACACAGGAAGCAGGTATTTTTTTTTTTTTCTTTTTGAGACAGAGTCTTGCTCTGTCACCCAGGCTGGAGTGCAGTGGCATTATCTTGGCTCACTGCAACCTCCACCTCCCGGGCTCAAGTGATTCTCCTGCCTCAGCCTCATTAGTAGCTGGGATTACAGGTGCATGACTAATTTTTTATATTTTTAGTAGAGGTGGGATTTTGCCATGTTGGCCAGGCTGGTCTCGAACTCCTGACCTCAGATGATCTACCTCCTCAGCCTCCCAAAGTGCTGTGATTACAGGCGTGAGCCACTACACACGGTCAGGTATTTTTTTTTTTTTTTTTTTTTTTTTTTTTTTTTTTTTGAGACGGAGTCTCACTCTGTAGCCCAGGCTGGAGTGCAGTGGCCGGATCTCAGCTCACTGCAAGCTCCGCCTCCCGGGTTCACGCCATTCTCCGGCCTCAGCCTCCCAAGTAGCTGGGACTACAGGCGCCCGCCACCTCGCCCGGCTAGTTTTTTGTATTTCTTAGTAGAGACGGGGTTTCACCGTGTTAGCCAGGATGGTCTCGATCTCCTGACCTCGTGATCCACCCGTCTCGGCCTCCCAAAGTGCTGGGATTACAGGCTTGAGCCACCGTACCCGGCCAGTCAGGTATTTTGTTTTCCATTTTAGATGAGTTAACTAAAACTGGCTTTGTGCTGTGTAACATTAGGATAATTGTGTACATAGGAGTATCTGCTTATTAATTAATCAAGTTAGTCACTCAGGATATGGTCTCTACTCATAATCACGGCATGGGTGTAGGGAAAGAAGAAAGAAGGGTCATTACATGTGCCTTGTCTAATTTCCTGGGGCAACAAATGTTTTTAATTGTCAGAAATGTATTCGAACTGTGACAAGTACATGAAATCAGCCATTTGAGTAGTTCAAGTGGTAGTTCTATTTGTTCTGTGACAATACAAAAGATATTTCTTTTTGCCGTGAAGATAGAAAAGCATAGCAAAGAAAAACTGAATACTTTGATACAACTCATTTGAGAATGACACTTCAAGTGTCACCTGCTTGTGGAGTTTAAGACTCAATTTCCAAACAATCTGTACCCTCTTTTCTCCAAAGGATGCTACTCTGGTTATGCCTGTGTCTCTTCTATCTCATTCAGCCCAGCCCTGTTGCCACCCTAAACTATAGTGCTAGAGTACCTGATAACATAGGGTTAATGAAAGACTAACTCACTCAATGTAAGCAGCTGACTGTGACAAACTGCCCACTAAGGGCTGCTGCCCCTACAAACCTAGTAAAGAAGAACTCCACATAAGAATTATCCCACATTTGGGAAAATTTCTTTCAACCTTAAAGAAATTAACCCCTCACCTCTACAATTAGGCAGCAGTACGCAGTAAGTTAAAGAACTCTCCAAAAGTCACATAGCATGTTAGGAAATGAACCAGGATTTTAATTTTGATAGGGACAGTTTTCAATGTATCAGCTAGTCACTAACTAATAATAAAAGTATTCAGATAACAATGCTTTCCATTGAACCTTGAGTAAGTGAAAATGCTTATATTAACTGGTTTCTTTGCAGATGGGAGAACTACAATGACCCTGGGACTATTTTTATGTAATATAATACAATATATACAAATATAATATAAAATAAAAACAGTGGCCAGGGTCATTGTAGTTCTCCCATCTGCAAAGAAACCAGCTAACATAAGCATTTTCACTTACTATAAAATCTAAGTAAAATGTATTTCATACAAAATACAAATAGGACCACCTATGAGTGCAGACACTATTCTTCATACATACGAATTATACTGTGGCTTTACACATATTAACTTTTTTTTTTCTCTGAGAGAGTCTCGCTCTATCACCCAGGCTGGAGTGCAGTGGTGCGATCTTGGCTCACCGCAACCTCTGCCTCCTGGGTTCCAGCGATTCTCCTGCCTCAGCCTACTGAGTAGCTGGGATTACAGGTGTATGCCACCATGCCCGGCAAATTTTGTATTTTTAGTAGAGACGGGTTTTCACCACATTGGCCAGGCCGGTCTTGAACTCCTGACCTTGGGTGATCTGCCCATCTCGGCCTCCCAAAGTGCTGGGATTACAGGCGTGAGTCATTGCCTCAATTAATTCTCACAGCCACCCTGTGAGCAGGTGTTATTATTTTCATTTTATAGAAAAGGGGATCGGGGTACCAAGAGGTTAAGTAAAAACTGCCCAAGGTCACCACAGGTAGTAACTGTCAGAGCTGGGAGCATGAAATTGGTGGTCTGGTCACCAAGTGTGTGCTCTTGAGTATTACGCTAGTGAGGAAAGAGGGATGGCTGTGCCCCTTACCTGATAGAGGCTGACGTACTGTTTCCGCAGCCACTGCTGTCTTTGGTCAGGGAATTTCCTCATCTTTCTCACAGCTCTAGTGAGTTCCAACAATCCGCTGAAGAGCATTTTAGCTGTGTGCTTTGGTGCCACGAAGTGCAATAATCTATTGTCCGTGGTCTGAAGCCCATAGAGCAGTGTCACACCAGTCTCTGACAGGAACATGCTACCCAGTTTGTTCTGAACACACACAGTGTGTATATCAATGCCAGGGTGGCCCATGTATACAGCCTTCACTGCAAAAAGATCCAAGACCCCTTCCGTCAGGCCACTTAATCCAGCATTGCCCAGTAGTGGGAATTTTCCAGGCTCAGCTGTGTTATTAAGTACACCAAGTTTTGCTTTAGTGCTGGCTGGGGAGGCAGTTGTGGGCTTTACCCAGGTCAAGGTGCTATTGTCAGGCTGAAGCTGGAGGAAGCAGCGGGCAGAGAGGTGTGTGTCCTGGTCGTAGTGGATGACCGTGGCACCCTGCAGCAGGAACTGGTGCACATCGGCTTGGATGGACAGCACATACCATGGGATGAGCTCCGTTCCATGGTCGAAGGCCTTCTGTGAGTCCTCTGAACCATGAGAGTCGTATTCTTTGGATTGCTCAAAGATATCATTGTCTGAATCCAACAAATCTCCAATTATAAACCTGAAGGTAAGAAACAGCAATTTGGTTTGTCCTATAATCAAAAGTGAGAACAACCCAAAGCCATTTTCACTGACACTAGACTTCGTTTTTCATCCCACTATGAATTCAAATTAGCATAGGAAATACAAAATACTAAATAGCACATAGTAACTTTTAATAACCGAGGCTGGGTGTGGTGGCTCATTCCTGTAATCCCAGCACTTTGGGAGGCCAAGGAGGGTGGACCACTTGAGGCCAGTAGTTCAAGACCAGCCTGGCCAACATGGTGAAACCCTATCTCTACTAAAAATACAAAAATCAGTCAGGCATGGTGGCATATGCCTGTAGTCCCAGCTACTTGAGAGGCTGAGGCAGGAGAGTTGCTTGAACCTGGGAGGTGGAGCTTGCAGTGAGCTGTGATCGTGCCACTGCACCCCAGCCTGGGTGACAGAGAAAAAAAAAAAATTTCGAGTAACTTTTTATAACTGTATTCTAATATTCTTTATAACTGTATTCTTATCGTTAGCAAGGTATCTGACCATAAGCATAAGAAAACAACTACTAGACGAGTTACTGTATTTTTATTCTCAACAATAATCTTTATTATGTATTAGTTTTCCCTCTTGTGTCAGGAACTGTGTTAAATACTTTATATACATTTTTTGTACTAAATCCAATCTACTTGCAAGGTAAGTTTTATTATTCTTTTTCTACCTGTGAGGAAACTGAGGTTCAGAAAGGGAAAGTAATTTGCTGAAGGTAACCCACCTCAGAAGAGACCAAGCCAAGGTAAGGTTTTGGTCTAACTTCATAGCCTGGGATTTTCATTGTTAGGCTTGTTTGCCTTCAATTAAATCATAAACAAAAGTCATGATCTGAATATACTGGGGCTAAAATAGGTAAAAACAAGACTTAACCGGCTGGCCGAGAAGCACCTCTGTTAAAAATAAAATACAATTAGTTCAAAGATACTCCTTTGAAAGAAAGTAGGCAGATTGCTTGAGCCCAGAAGTTTGAGACCAGGCTGGGTAACGTGGTAAGATCATAGCTCTACAAAAAATACAAACATTGGCTGAGTATGGTGGCATGCCTGTAGTCCCAGCTATTCAAGAGGCTGAGGTGGGAGGATTGCTGGAGCCTGGGAGGTGGAGTCTGTAGTGAGCTGTGATGGCACTGTTGCACTCCAGCCTGGGCAATAGAGCAAGACCCTGTCTCAAAAAATAAAAATAAATGAAATTTAAAAAGGACACTCCTTGGGAAATATGATCACGGTGGCCAGATAAGTAAAAACAGTTCTCTTGGACTCAACGTTAGATTTCTACTGTGTGTGTGCGTGTGCGTAGGTGTACACAGAAAAGGCTAGTCTGCATAGAAAATTTAGCACGTTCCTTCCACTGAGTCAGGAACCTGGATTATTTGAGCCAAGAGAACCAAGGAGCAGTGAAGGCAAGGGATTGCTTCTTTTTTACCTGGCCACCTTGGCAGGAACCTGCCCAAGAGTCTCATTCTTTTCAAAGCATAGGAAGTTGTTAGTAAGATCAAGGTTTCTGCTGTTTGGTCCACAGACATCACTAGCAAAGTAGTGAGTAGAATTGTGAAGGAGCTGGTGCATAGGCTGGTCCATGTGTCTCCAGGAAGGAAGGCTCTCATGCTCAGGAGACACTTGGGCCACCTACTGCCTCTTGATGAGGCAACGACAGTATCATGGGGCTTGTTGACACTCCTCAGTTTAGATTGTTGTCCCTGAACAAGATTATCATTCTTGCTTTCAAACAGCAGGTTCTACCTCCTTGCCCCACACGTGGATATTCTTTTAAAAAAAAGTCTACCAGAAATATTGAATTTTAGTGTCTCACAAATCTGATGGTGACAAAATCCATTTCAGAGCCCCATACAAGAAATAACCAAAAGTCCAACAACAATAAAATATATGCCTAGATTTTGGTGTATTCATGCAATGTCATCCTGTACAGCAATGAAAATGAATAAGCAATAGCTAACTACATGGAATAACACAAATTGTAAGCAAGACACACAAGAATGTATATGATATGTATTTGTGATACATAAATACATACATTTATGTAAATGTCAATTACAAAACCAGGTGAAACTACTATACTATTTAGGAATGCATATTAGTAGAAAAACTACAAAGAAAAACAAGATGTTATTGTAAAACTTATAATAGTTTTCTCTAGGGGGAAGCTGGTAATAATTGGGAAGGGAAATAAGTAGTTTAGGGGTGCTGGCAATGTTCTAACCCTGGGTGCTAGTTATACTCAGTCACTTGATAATTATTCAAATACATTGTTTCAATAAACTTTTAATTTTAGGATAGTTTTAGACTTATAGAAAATTCCAAAGAACATATGCCTCACACAAAAATGTCCCTATTAATATCTTATATTAGTCTGGGATATGTGTCATAATTCGTGAACAAATCCCAACACATTATTACTAATTAAGGTCCACATTTTATTCAGATTTTCTTAGTTTTTACCTAGTGTCCCTTTTCTCTTCCAGGATCTCCCGTTACATTTACTTGTCAGGTCTCCTTAGGCGATGACAGTCTCTCCTTGTTTTAGGTGCTCTTGACAGTTTGGAGGAGTACTGCTCAGGTATTTTGTGGAAGGTCCCTCAATTAGGACTTGGCTGATATTTTTCCCATAAGTAGATGCAGGTTATGGATTTGGGGAAGGAAGACCATAGAGGTAAAGTGTCATTCTTATCACATCGTGTTGAGGGCACCCACTACCAACATGACTTCTCCCTGGTGATACTGACACTGATCACCTGGCTGAGGACCTGTGTGTCATGTGCCACTGTACAGTTACTACTACTATTATTAACTCATTTCCATACTCTACTCTTCGGAAAAAAGTCGCCATGCCCAGCTCACTCTTAAGGCGTGGGGAGTTATGTTGCACTTCCTTGAAGGTGAAGAATCTACCTAAGTTATTGGAAATTCTTTTGCACAGAAGATGGATCTCTTCTCCCCCATTTGTTAGTTTATTTATCATTTACACATATCATTTACTTATATCAGTATGACCTCATGAATATTAAAACTTTGGGTGATTGATAATGTGATATCACTTTATTTATTTTATTGTTGTGGCCATTGGGAGCTCTTACTGTTGGCTCTTGCATTCCTTTCACAGCTCCCATCACTGTGTTTCTTTTGAGCACTTCCTTACTACAACAAGATTCTCCAGGCTCATCTTGTATATTTTCTGCCCCAGTCCTAGAATCAACCACTGTAGGAGAAACCTTGCCTCCCTTTCTTGAAGAATGGTATTAGAAACCAAGATCTGGTCCGGGTGCAGTGACTCACACCTGTAATCCCAGCACTTTGGGAGGCCAAAACAGGTGACCCTCTTGAGGCCAGGAGTTCAAGACCAGCCTGGCCAACGTGGTGAAACCCCATCTCTACTAAAAATACAAAAATTAGCTGGGCGTGGTGGCAGGCACCTGTACTCCCAGTTACTTGGGAGGCTGAGGCACAAGAATTGCTTGAACCCAGGAGGCTGAGCTTGTAGTGAGCAGTGAGCTGGCATTGTGCCACTGGATTCCAGCCTGGGCAACAGAACAAGACTCTGTCAAAACAACAACAACAACAACCACAACAACAACCACCACCACCAAGATCTGGGGTTACATGATATTTTATACTCTTTTCCTAATGTTACTTCATATTATGAATTAATATTACTTCATTCACTTCATAAAAAGTGAAATAAAAAAATCATTTGTGTCTTATTTAGCTCCATCCCTCTGAAATTGCTCTCGGTAACACTGGAAAACCAATACTTATGTCCTTGTACACAATGGCTTCATATATGCCTGCTGCAGTCATCCTGGGTTTAATATTAAACATCACCACCTGTTTGCTGTGTGACCTCATTAAAACACTCAACCTCTCTGAGCCTCACTATTAGATGGCAAAAAGACAATGCTCATCTCATAGAATAATGGTGAAGATCAAATAGAATAACAGTTGGAAAGCACTTAGCACAGCACCTGTCTTGGTAAAGTATACTCATTAAATATAGGAAGACCAATTCCTTGCACTTTTCCTTTCTCACTTTCTCTTCTCTAGGCTATCTCGGCCCAGCCGTTCCTCTAGAGGGGCTTTCTTTATTTTCTTTTTGGAGAAGGAGTCTTGCTCTGTTGCCCAGGCTGGAGTGCAGTGGCATAATCTCAGCTCACTGCAACCTCCGCCTCCCGGGTTCAAGTGATTCTCCTGCCTCAGCCTCCCCAGTAGCTGGGATTACAGGTACCCGCCACCACACCCAGCTAATTTTTGTATTTTTAGTAGAGACGGGGTTTCACCATCTTGGCCAGGCTGGTCTTGAACTCCTGACCTTGTGATCCACCTGCCTCGGCCTCCCAAAGTGCTGGGATTGTAGGGGTGAGCCACCACGCCCGGCCAAGGGGCTTTCTTCCGGGACCATTTCCACATTCTCCATGTCCTACTTCTTGTTGTTTTAAGAGCAAAAAGGATTCAATTGGTGAGTGTTAGTACCCATTAAAATACAACATGTAAATTTGGACATAGAACTTCTGATTTTAATCTAACAAGATAAATGGTGTTTTCCATATTCCATGTAATTTAAGTTCTGAGTTAAGTCAAGCATGTTCCAGTGAACTACTACAAGCATTATAAAAAAAACAGTGTCTGGAAAGAAAAATTATAAGGCTTTTCTGGAGCCTGTTTCTGCTGCTCAGAGATGAGGTAAGCTGGGAGAGAGGAGACGCTGTCTTTCTTGGAGTCAGTTTTTATTTTAGAATGCAAAAAAGAACTAATGCCAGATGGTAATAATTCCATTAAAAAGCAATCTTCCAGGGACTAATGCTCAAAATAAAATTGACAATTGTTCGTAATGAAATAAGTTCATTTCAAGCAGGAAACTAGTAGCTTTTGTCTCTTAGATGATATAGTGAATGTTATGCAATTTTGTGTCTGATTCTCTTAGAAGATAATTTCCTGTGAGTTTACAAGAAGGGATAAGGTGGAATGTTAAGACTTATTGAGGAACTATATAATGTTAACCGAAGATCAAAGATGTGGTTTACCAGCAAAGAAAATACCTTATCAAACTCAGGTTGTATGACTTAAGGAGAGGACCAAGGAGTAAAAATAGAAGAAAGGTTTTTATCCTACTCCTAAAAAGCTTCCATGGTATCCTTCAGTTAGAAACCATAGACAGATAAACACTTGTCTAATTTCCCTGATGAAAATTTTACACTGGGTGATTGACAGGTATTTGTTAACCTGGTTAAATATTTTCTTTGTAAGGGTTCGTTTGCTTCCTGCAAATTTAACATAATCCCTTGAACATGAATCACCACGTGATAAACAAGCCTAATTTAATTTTTTAAGATAGAAGTAAACCTATGTCCTTTCCAAAGGATCCTGCTACAGCTGTTCTCTCTAATAAAATCTAGTGTTTTTAATGCTCTCTTCTGGAAAATTCTTGCTTTTAATTAACCTAGCACCTTCCTTGACTATAAGCATTCTCTTATTATATCTAAGTAGTCTGTGGGTTTTGGAACCAGCCTGCCTGAATTGAAATCCTGGCCCTGCTACCTATGAGAGTAAAATGGAACTGTCATGAAGATTAAATAATTTAATATATGGAAAGAATTTAGGGCAGTGTTTGCTTAAACATAGGCTCTCAATAAACATTAGCATCTTAAATATTGCTAATATTGTTGTCTGGCTTGAGTTTACTAAGTTAGTATTATAGAACAAAGCCATCCATACAAATGGAGATTCTCTGTAAAAATAGAGTCCAAGTTTCAAGTTGGGATTTAAGTGAGAAACAAGCCTAAGGTGAAAGTTGTGCAGGTAGTGGGAAAATGGCCTTTGTTACAAATCACAGACGCAAGATGGGTCTGAGGTGTTGGCCAGAGAAGTAGAGAGAGAGACAAATACAGAATCCCAGGTATCCCCAGCAAAGCCGGGGAGTGAGACTGTATGAAAATCTGGGCTGGGCTGAGGCAGCTGGTACAGATAAAGGATGTTGTGAGTTGGGCATTGGTAAGACTGAGGCCTGCCTGCATCTTTCCCCGTGGAGAATAACTGATTTCCTATCATTTTATGATTTGGGACATCCACATGCATACTTGTGTGTGTGTGGTTAATCCTGGTAACTATTATCTTTCTCAGATATTCTGCTTAGCTTTCTTTTTTTCCTATCCCTGTGGGGTTGGATTATCGTCCAGGCGCGTCTCTAATGAGGCTATTGTGATAGAAGGACACAGAAAAGACCTCTTTGCAGTAAGGGAGAGGAGGATGACTGAGGGTTCTTCTGAAATGTTGACTGCTACCAAGGGTGTCCACACCTAAGTGCTGGAGCCCCCTGTATTAGTCCATTTTCACACTGTTATAAAGAACTGCCCGAGACTGGGTAATTTATGAAGGAAAGAGGTCTAATTAACTCACAGTTCAGCATGGCTGTGGAGGCCTCAGGAAACTTACAATCATGGTGGACGGTGAAGGGAAAGCAAGGCACCTTCTTCACAAGGTGGCAGGAAGGAGAATGAATGCAGGAGGAACAACCACACACTTATAAAACCATCAGATCTCCTGAGAACTCACTATCCTGAAAACACATGGGAGAAACCGCCCCATGATTCAATTACCTCCACCTGGTCTCTCCCTTGACACGTGGGGATTATAGGGATTACAATTCAAGATGAGATTTTGGCTGGAGGCACAACCAAACCAGAACTTCAGCTTGGCATTTTAAAGGTGTGATGCACACATTAATCATGATAGGCACCATTTATATTGGCACTTAGAGTGTGCCATGCATTTTGCTTAATTTATATGCATCTCTCACATAATCCTCACAAAAACCCTATCAAGTAGTATTGTCATTTCCGGTTTACAGATGACAAAACTGAGGCTTAGTAAGATTCAGCTACCTACCTAGGTGACAGAAATAGTAAGAGGTGGTGTCAAAATTCAGTCCCAGGCAATGTGACTGGAAGGTTTGAGTTCTTAATCAGCTCAAGCAGCCTCCATTGTAGGTTTCTGTCATCATCTACTTATATCTCATTTCTCCAAATGTACAAATCCTTCTTAAGGTGCAGCATGCCAAAGAGGGTCAACAATATTGAAAATGACGACAATAAGAACTTGCAGCTCCTATATGACTCTATACTCTTCTCTACACACCTTCATACTCCTCATTTCTATTTCCCAACAATGGTGCCGCATGCTACTCTGAGGTCTCCATGCCTTTGTATGTTTTTAAACATACAAATGCATAGCTTATTTATTCTTTAGGCTCATAAACAAAAAAGTAATTATTAATGAGCATTATAATTCATATGAAATGTAATTGCAATGCTTTCAGAATTCAGATGTTCCTAATCTTCAGGAGTTAGACATAAAAAAAGGCTGAGGTTAGCCCCTCTACAATCAAAAGAAATGCCTTAAACATTGCAGGACAAAGGATCCTCCCCTGTGACTGAACAAATGGTGAGGCTCATGACCCAGCTCTACTGTTTATTAGTCAGACAAGTGACTTCAGCTCGCTAGGCACAACTTCTTCATCTGTAAAGAAGTCAGATAAGCCTACTTGAAGACCCCATTGACATTTCAAGATTTTTTCAGCTCAATTCCCTCCCTGCCGAGACCTTGAAGTTTGTTTTGTTGTTGTTGTTGTAGAGACAGGGTTTCACCATGTTGCCCAGGCTGCTCTTGAATTCCTGGGCTCAAGTGATCTACCTGCCTTGGCCTCCCAAAGGGTTGGGATTACAGGCCTAAGCCACTGGGCCCAGCAAAAAGAAATCTTGAACTTTTTATAATCAGTTTTTGAGGTTTCTATGAGTGTTTCTAGTGGTTTTCTGGCAGAAGTAGCTGTGAGGTTTGTGAAGAATTATAAGAGCACCCTGTAGGTGGGGTAAACCAAAGGACCATGAGATTGTCCCTTCTTTCTTTGCTGTAGTTTTCTCAGGGCTGGTGGTTGCCAAGTGAACAGGGGCTAGAGGTTGCTGTTTGTAGAGTCTCTGTTTCAGTCAGATCAACAAAGCACAGCTCCTATGGGCTTTTCAATCTGCACGTCTTTGGCAGACATAACCCTGCACTGGACATTTTAACATGGGGCTCTCAATCAGGAATGGATTCCCAAGTCCCGGCAAATGGCCACAGAAGTAGTGCTTGCTGATCTGGTTTTGGTGAATTGCATTAAACAGTCCTACCACCTATCTTGTGTGTTGAGGTTCCTTTCAGAGTAGCAGTCACTTGAGGTAAGGAAGCTATCACTGGCACTTAAGTACACAAGTTTCAAAGTGAGGATTTCAATATGACTTCACAGGTTTTATAAAAGAAATATTTGCATTTTTGTGTTTTTCTCCCCTTCTAAGAGTGCTTGCAGCAGGGTTTGGAAAATGGGCAGTGGAAGAGAAATGTTCTTAGGATGTAGAAGATAAAATGATTAGGAAGAAGACAAGAGACTGTGGAGAAAATTAGAGACAACAATTTCATAACAGGTGAAAATGATGCAAGAAAGTTACCACTTGAAGGAACTCCAAGGGAAAGGAAAGGATAGTCTAGGGGTCTGACACTCAGTAAAAGTGGCAGTCCTGAAGGTATTTTAGAAAGGTCAAATGACATACACACATGCACAAACACACACACAGCCCCAGATGAAGGTTATTGTAAAAAAAAGCCATATGAAATTCATTATTTTATCTATTTCTATCTGATAGGGTTTAAGGAAGGAATTTCAGCCAGATACAGTACGAGGAAAAGGCATTTTTCTCCCAAACATCTGTTTAATTTTTCTTACAAATATTGTGAAACTTATAAAGAATTGTGATTTCCTCTTTCCTGTTACTGCTAGGAATCTCAGAACAAAATGTAGTCACTCTATAGACTATATAACATACATTTTTGTATGTTTTATTTTCTCCTATTCTTATTTTTCTTTAATATCCTCAATTATTCATATTTATTCTTAAAAGCATCTACAGAATCTTTTATTGGAAGAAATAGACATATACATAGATGCTGAGAGAGAGAGAGAGAGAGAGAGATTAAGAACTTAAATGGCTCTGAGAGGCTTTCTGTGCAGATGTGCTTATTTGTAGAGGTCTTCTCTCTATGTATAGATTGCCACTAATGTTAGCAACCTGTTAAGTGAAAAATCTTTGAAACAATCTCTGAACAACTGGAATTACTGAACAATTAAAAAACCTGCAGATGCCTTGTGTGTGTAGGGTTAATTTTACCTCAACTTACAGAGCAGCGTTTCTCAAAGTGAGATCATTAACCCTCGACTTAGAATCACCCAGAGGTTGGGAGAGGTACAAATACTGATTTCTAGATATCACCCAGACCTAACTAAGTCAGTAGATTTGATTTAAAAGTATCTTAATACCCACCCCAGTATCCCACCCAAGAATTAAAAAAACCACTGTTACAAAAACTAGGAAATAAAAGATCACAGCTCTCCTCCTGAAATTTAATGTGTTGAATTCTTAGAAATGGCAGGATAGCTCTAGGTTTGTTTGCTTGTTTTTTTTTTTTTTTTTTTTTTTAAAGGGGTAATAGATGGTAAGAAGTTAAATTATGAGCAGTAATTTTAGAACAAAGCAGCAAAATGAGAGAAGTATATTTGAATTTGGAATTGGTAAAGTTTGAAGATAAAGAAGTGTGGCTTAATGATAAAAGTGGCAGGTTTTGATGAGGTGTCCATCTGAAACTAAGCTGAAGTAGGAAAGAACTCATCAACAGGAAAAAAGAAGACATGAGCATTCCTCACTTTTAACGTGTAAAACTTACTGCCATCGGCTTTTATCCTTCAAGGAACTTTTCCTGGAGCTGTTCCCTTCACTGGGGCTGTCCTCCTCGTCTGTCTCCAGACTTCGACTGCAGCTCCGGATGACCTGAAAGATGCTGTTGACAGTGGACTCCTTCTCCGAATTCTTTAAGCCATTTTGTCCCACTCGTTGTAAGAAATTATCTTGTCCACTGTAATCTGCTACAAACTACAGAAAAATATATCGAGAATTTGCTATTGCAACTTAATGTGCCTGGATAACCTACTTGGCTAGGGAAAAGAAATCATAACGTAATAAATAATGGCATTTGTGCCTATTTTATGGGAAAGAAAACAAGAGCCTCCAGGAAAAACATTTTTTCGTTTCACCACATGAAATATCAAAATTCACCCTTGTTTCCACTGAGACAACTTTAATCCCTCTAGGAATCGACACTCCACTTCAAATTTAAAACACAAAAAACAATATTATTTCAGGGCTCCCTAAGGAGAAGGTTAGCCAATTTGCAGAGGAAGGGCATGGTTATTTTATCCTTATAGTGAGAATTGAGAAAAACCATGAGTAAAGTATGCTATTCTACGGAACCAGATAAAATGACTGGGCCCAAGCAAAACACTGAGAAGGGGTGATGTTTTGCTTTATTGCTCATGTGTTGTATAATAACACAGCGGCTTCTTCCTAGTTTTTGAGCTCTTTAAGCTCTTATTGTTTGTACAGTTGATCAGGAAGCTTCTCCCATCAGAGGTGAGAGCTGTGTCTGGGATAAGAGATGCGGAGTTCCCTCTTCTTAAGACGTGAGGAAGCTGGAGGGGTGTGGCCTGGGAGGCTTCCTTTAAGCATTCTCCTCCATTTCTTGCCCTTTTATCCTAGCTCATAACCCAGAGAGATGCGGTGGTGTTGCCTGTACCTGTCAGGGGTTCTTAAGTCTTCCTGATATCAGGTGATGCCTTTGCTCCCAGGTGACACAGAAGAGGCTGAAGGTTGAAGAGAGTCTTCCCACTCCATGGAGAAGGCGTGTACATGACTCTGTGTGTGTGTGTGTGTGTGTGTGTGTGTGTGTGTGTGTGTGTGTGTGAGAAACGTCAGTAGTAGGTTCTGTCATCATGGCAGGAATAATCCTAGATTTGGGTTTGGTCCCAGGTAAGGGACTTCTCAAAATCTCCATAAGCTTCTTTCCATTTTAGTAACTTCTTTCATTTTTAAACACCTTAGAGAGAGGTTTCCTTATCCTTTCCCTCCAGTTTCTCAATTCCCCGTCTCTCCAATGCCCAATGCCTTGGGTCAAAGCTCACACTATCCCTTCTGCTCTGGGAATCAGGAACAGGAGGCAATGAACCTGGGAGGAACGAGGCTCTGGGGATCAGGAGCCTGGAACTTGTCTCTACATGCATCTTCAGGCTCTCTAGCATCTTCCCACAAAGGATGAAAATAAAGCAGTTTTTTCTTCCACTGATGTGGAAAACTTAATACTGTCATTTGACTTTCTTTATCTCCTGCATCCAGACATTCCCACCCAATAAGAAAAACCTGTCAATCTTTAAAAACCACCAGAAAACAACGCCCTTTTTGACTTGTACTTACACATTAAATCTAATACATTAAAACTAATTTCACAATACTATGTCCCATACAGTGCTAGTCCCACACATTCTTTTCCACAGAACTTCCAAGGATCTATGTGCTACCCAGAAACAATATAACAATTATTAACCTTGTGTTCAATCAGCGATCATTTCTTTGGTGAGCACAGACAGGGCCTGATGAGACAGCCAGCAACAGTGGCTCTTCAGGCCAGGATGATTGTGAAAGGCCTTACCTCTAAAGTTTCTTCTTGGGAATTGTACCGCGGGCATATCTTCATGAGGCCAGAGGCGCCGTCAAGCACTTCACAGAGCTCCTTAAGAAACACTCCACAGAACGGAACCACCTTACAGCCAGGGATGTGCAGGGCACGTGTCACCACCTTTCTGTACTCACAAGAGGACTCATGCTGGGCCATAGCATCCTTCAGGCTCCTCATGGTCTCAATATCAGACTGGTCCATAAACTGCCACATTTTTAAAACTTTTCTTGACCTATTGCGAGTAAATGACGTTTTTTAGACTGAAGAAGAAATAATATAGTTTACAGCAAGGAGCCTAAATTCCATACAAATTCATTCTCTTTACCAAGTTTTTTTTTTTTGGTGGAGTCTCACTCTGTTGGCCCAGGCTGGAGTGCAGTGGCGTGATCTCGGCTCACTGGGTTCAAGTAATTCTCCTGCCTCTGCCTCCCCAGTAGCTGGGATTACAGGCATGCACCACCATGCCCGGCTAATTTTTGTATTTTTAGTAGAGATGGGGTTTTGCCATGTTGGCCAGGCTGGTCTCGAACTCCTGACCTCAGGTGACCCAAGTGCCTCAGCCTCTCAAAGTGCTGGGATTACAGGCCACCACGCCCCGCCCCAAGAGTTCTTTACTTGTTAATATTTGTGTAGGGTTCCTATCCCCACCTACTTCCCCAGATAATATGAATAATACTTTTGTAAATTGAAACTAAAAATTAAATAGGACAGATACAAACACAAATAGGGATATGGGATATGTTAGTTATAGAAGCTGGGCACTGAATGTAGGTTTGCGTTTTTCTGGCAGCTATGGCCAAAGAGGGAAAGTAGAGGGTAATATGGTTTGTACAGATATTGGTGGAGGAGGACTGCCTGGGGAAACCTGGCCCATCTGGTCCTCTTGATCTTTTAAATATTACTCTTGGATTAATCCAGCCCCTTAGTGATCAACATGAAGCCTATTGTTTTCACCTCTTCCATAGAATTGATTTTTACTGAATCAAGCTTTGACATGAAGGCACCAGCTCATTTTTGGGGACCTTGTTGTAAAGTATTATTTGCATAACAGGATGTTAAGTGGGACTTTCCCTATTCTGAAACTCCTGCTGAGACCCACAGGTGACAGTGCACCACACCTTTTAAAGAGAGGCCCTCACAAGGTGTTACCTGAACTGCTTTGCCCAGAGTGGTCTCCCACTCTCCTTTGGCCCATGCAGAGAAAGTGGATCTGAGCAGATAGCTTGGGAATATTTCTCTGGGGGCAATTGTGGGAGGGCTCACCTTTCTGTAAGAGGACAAGGTCACCCCAAGTGAATTCCATGGGGACACTGACCTGTGTCCTGGGCAGTCTGTGGATCACAAGAACTGGTGCATGAATCTTGCCTAAAGATTTGAGGCTAGCTGGAGCTGCCTGATGGCAAAGGGAGAGAAAAGATTCCAGTAGATATGTCCTGTGCTTGCACAGTTGGGAGGGCAATGTGCTGACTATTTCCTGTGAGTCAGGAGGGGATACTGTGCAAAGAGGTGGGGCTGGAGCTGTCCTGAAGGGTCTGCCTGCCAAAAGATGAGACCCTAGCAGAAAGGGCCTGTGAGGACAGGACCTGGGGGGGGCGATGAGGAATAAGAGGTTGACCAGAGGGTACACTGCATTTTGCTAGGTAATGCTGCAGTGGGGAGGTGGAAAAAATTAGAGAGAGTAACTAGTAAGAAAACCTAAAAGCACCCTCCATTGGTCTCTGTGAGGGCACCAAGGCCAGCACAACTGCCCCGTCAAGTAAGACTCTGTGCTCCCTCTATCCCCATCCTTTCCCCTCTCCTCTCCTGTCCACTTTTTTTCTGTAGACATCTAGTTGCAGGGAAAAGTAAGAAAAAAAGACAAATTATATCTTCCCCACTACTACAAGTCTCTGAGACTGCTTGTGTTGTGAAACACAGAGAAAGGAAGAAGATATATATTGAATGAGATATTAAAATTTTGATTTAGATTAACTGGATTACAAAATCACTGTGTAATATATAAGACATCCAAAGACATAAAGAAGTACAACATGACAAACACCCACGTGCCAATCTCTCAGTTTAAAAAATCAAACATCAACAATGTGGTTGAGGCCCTAGTGTATTCCTCCAAGAGCACATACTCTATTCTTCCCTCACCAGACAGGACCACCACTGGGACTTTGGGGTTCTCCTTTCCTTAAAATTCTTCGTACTTTTTCAACATATGCATCTATCACCAAGCAAGTTACAGAATTGTGTATTTTTAAACTTTATGTAAATAGTATCACATGGTAGATACTCTTAGACCGAGGGTCCCCAGCCCCTGGGCCGCAGACCAGTAGTGGTTCATGGCCTGTTAGGAACTGGGCTGCACAGCAGGAGATGAGCAGTGGGTGAGCAAGCTTTACAGCTTGAGCTCTGCCTGCTGTCAGATTAGCAGCGGCATTAGATTCTCATAGGAGCGCAAACCCTACTGTGAACTGCGCATGTAAGGGATCTAGGTTGCATGCTCCTCATGAGAATCTAATGCCTGATGATCTGAGGGGGAACAGTTTCATCCAAAAACCATTTCCCCCCACCCCCACATCCCCAGTCTGTGGAAAAATTGTCTTCCATGAAACTGGTCTCTGGTGCTAAAAAGGCTGGGGATCCCTGTCTTAAACAACTTGTTTTTTGTTTTTTTAAACAGCCTTAAGTTTGCAAGACTCATTCATGTTCAAGAGCACAGGAGAATGAGATTGTGTGTTAATTGGGAAAGTGACTGGAAAAGCTACAGGATCTCTCAATGTAGCATAATCCAGGGTCGGGGGAGGGAGAGCCAGTTGGAAGCTTTGAAAGGCAATCAGATCAGAAAAGTAAAAGCATATTATGATTTCATCCTACTAAATCCAGCTTGTCCTATAACTGGATTCTTATAAGACAGTGAGAATTCTTTTTTGGGGAATGAAGTGGGGGTAAAAACAAATGAAGTGAATGAATGAGACATGGTTCTCACTGGTTTCTTATTGTGTGAGTAATGGAGTAGTTATGGTTCACTTGGGGGCAAAGGGCAAACTTCAGCAAAGATCAATTCTTCATTGTTGAATTGAGAATTGACACTATTTTAAAATCTTTTATTCACCTTTATGATTATAAAGATACTAGATACTCATTGTAGAAAATCTAGAAAATATCAAAAACATAGCAAACCCACTTATAATTCTACCATACACAGACATTCCTTCCAGTATTTATCTTATTCTTATCTATATGGGTATATAAATATTGCTGAGGTTATTCAGGATAGAGAGCTTTGTTCCCAGATAGATTCATGTATTATGTGTCATCTGCTTTCCAATGATATAAAAACTTTTCAGGCCAGGTGCAGTGGCTCATGCCTATAATCTCAGCACTTTGGGAGGCTGAGGCAGGGGAGATCACTTGAAGCCAGGAGCTCCAGACCAACCTAGGAAATGCAGAAAGACTCCATTTCTTAAAAAAATTTAAAAAATAGCTATTGTGCTTGTACACTCCTTGTAGACCTAGCTACTTGGAAGCCAAAGTGGGAGGATTGCTTAAGCCCAGGGTAAGAGGTTACAGTGAGCTATGATCCTGCCCCTGCACTCCAGCCTGGGTGATAGAGTAAGATCTTATCTCTTAAAAATTTGTTTTTTTACCTCATGCCTGTAATCCTAGCACTTTGGGAGGCTGAGGCGTGTGGATCACTTGAGGTCAGGAGTTCAAGATCAGTCTGGCCAACATGTTGAAATTCCGTCTCTAGTAAAAATACAAAAAAATTAGCAGGGTGTGGTGGCAGGTGCCTGTAATCCCAGCTACTTGGGTGGGTGAGGCAGAAGAATTGCTCAAACCTGGGAGGTGGAGGTTGCAGTGAGCCAAGATTGCACCATTGCACTCCAGCCTGGGCAACAGAGTGAGACTCCGTTTCAAAAAAAAAATGTTTTGTTTACAAACATCATTTTTGATGGCTATTTAATATTCCATTATCTGGATGCAGCGTATTATTTCCTTTAACTATTTTCCTATGTTGTTCACTTGGGTTATTTTAAACTGGTACAATAACTAAGTAAATATTCTTGATTGTAAATCTTTGTACTTCTTACTAGTGGCTTAAAAGAGCTAAGAATTTAGAGGAGGCAAAATGTACAATGTCTATAAAAAACCAAAGTCACTTAACAACAAGTATGCTTCCTCTTCCCATTTAATTGCTTAAAAAATAAAAAAAATCGGCCGGGCGCGGTGGCTCACACCTGTAATCCCAGCACTTTGGGTGGCCGAGGTGGGCGGATCACCCGAGGTTGGGAGTTCGAGAGCAGCCTGACCAATAGGCAGAAACCCCATCTCTACTAAAAAAAAAAAAAAAAAAAAAATACAAAATTAGCTGGGCGTGGTGGTGTATGCCTGTAATCCCAGCTACTTGGGAGGCTGAGGCAGGAGAATTGCTTGAACCTGGCAGGCGGAGGTTGCAGTGAGCCGAGATCATGCCATTGCACTCCAGCCTGGGCAACAAGAGCGAAACTGTCTCAAAAAATAAAATAAAATAAAATAAAATAAAATAAAATAAAATAATCTCTATTATGTTGATAATAGTTAATTGCTTGGAACCTAAACACTTTCAAGCCTAAAAATGCACACATAAGCTCTGCCTCCATAATCATTGCAACGTAACGGTATCTGGCCATTTATCTCCTGTGTACAGAATAGCTGTCAACAAAAAACTTATTATACCTGGTACTTTCACCTATTTATCTGTAAAGATCAGTTTAGTTTTAAGCCAAACACAGGAGCATGAAACTAGGCAGCAGTGGATCTGGGATATGAGCCAAAATGCATTGGGATCAGTGTTGAGGTCTGTCCTGGTTTGAGATTATTCCTCATTTAGGGAAATCACCAGACTTTACGGTCTTCTTGGATTTTGGATTTAAACTCAGCTGAATCTTACAGTCCCATTCATGTATGACCTCCATAGGTCATTCTGAGGCCATTCTTGTAATAAGAGAATCTAGAACATGGTATGTGGCAGCCGGCCTCCAAGACGGCCTCCCATGGTCCACACCTCCTGATTTTGTGGCTTTGTGCAGTCCCTACCCACAAGGAGTCCATGCTGGTCCTACGTGATCAGTACAATATGGCAGGAGTGACTGTGTGTGATTCCTGAGGCTTGCATCACAGCCTCTGCCTCCCTCTCTTGGATTGTTCACTTCGGAAGGAGCCAGTCACTGTGCTGTAATGACAGTCATGTTGTGGGGTCAGGAAGCGAGGTCCCTGGCCAACAGCCAGCACCAACTTGCCAGACACAGAATGATAAGCATCATTAAAATAAAATAACTTTATCAAAATATGATAATTATTTTCTTAAAAGAAATGTAATACACATTTTCTTTTTTCTTTTTTGTTTTCTGAGACAGAGTTTCCCTCTTATTGCCCAGACTGGAGTGCAATGGCACGATCTCTGCTCACTGTGACCTCCGCCTCCTGGGTTCAAGTGATTCTCCTGCCTCAGCCTCCTGAGTAGCTGGGATTATAGGCACCTGCTACCACGCCCAGCTAATTTTTGTATTTTTAGTAGAGATAGTGTTTTACCATGTTGGCCAGGTTGGTCTTGAACTCCTGACCTCAGGTGATCTACCCACCTTAGCCTCCCAAAGTGCGGGGATTACAGGTGTGAGCCACCGTGCCCAGCCTACATGTTTTCTTTATAGAAAATTGATCACAAAGAGAATCAAAATCATCTGGATACAGCCTTCTATTCTCCAAGGCTTTTTTTTTTTTTTCCACTTTTTCCTTCTTTTGAGCCATGCCTTATGCATTTGTATGACTATCTTAAATGTCAAGGACATGATCATTTGGGTTTACTCTTAGTTAAGAAAGTTGAAAAGGACAAAAAAAAAAAATTAGAACTCTGGGAGCTGTCATCTCCTCCCCCAACCCAGAATCCCTACATAGGGACCTGGAGAATCAAAGAAAAATCTCAGTAATGTTTTGAAGTAAAATTCATTTGTAGTGAGAACCCTCATGAGGATGGTGAATCTCAGGAAGCAATAACAATAATAATAACAATAACTGCTCTTTATGAGGCCTTACCATACGCCAGGCACAGGTGTCAAATACTTTATATTATTTCACTGAATTCTACCTAAACATGTAGGTGCTTTTTAGTATTATCCCCATTTTGCAGACAAAATAACTGAGGCTCAATGAAGTCAAGTAGCTTGCCTGGATCACACAGCTATTCCTTGGGGGAACCAGGATTTGATTCCCTGTGATTCTGACTTAAGAACTCATGCTTTTCTTCCTCACATACCATGCTGCCTCCCATAGGAGTAAGAATAGTTACTTTATGCCAGGTAACTGAGGCTAAAAGGGGATAAAGCAGGCGACTTGATGAACAGGATGGTGATTTTGTTATTAGCTTGATGGAAAAGGCATAAGAGCAGGATATCATAGTGGTCAAGATCATAGGCTCCGAAATCAAGGTTGCCTGCATTCCCAGCAATGCCAGGTGACCTTGGGTGAATGACTTAATTTCTCTTAACCTTAGCTTCCTCTTTTGTATAATGTGGGAATAATAATAGTATCTACCTGATAAACCTGTTTTGAGAATTAAAAGATACAATATAGGGAATGTGCATAGCCCATACTTGACATAAAGTGTTTGATAATAATGAGAGCTAGCATTATTGGAGGCCTGTTGTCAATGCTAGCCACTGTAATTACTAAGGGCAGTTGGTGGTCTATAGCATACAGCACTGGAACACTACATAAGGCAGGCCTGAAAAGAGACAGGTAACAGTGGGGTTTATAGGACAGGAAGGGGAATAGTCAATGGTGGGGTTGATGGGTTATGCAACCAAGTAATTTCACTTGGGTTGGCCAAGAACACAGAATCACAGCAGATCCAGTGAAGTAGGATTGTGACTGGCCCACAGGGGCTGAATTCTGCAGCATCTTTGAGGGACAGGGCCTTTGGTGCTGAAAGAAGATAATACATTTCCCAAGATAATAATTTCCAATTACCTGGCTTGGGTAAAGGTGACTCCATGGACAATTAACTCAGAGCCATTTAGGTGATGAGAAGCAACTGTGCCAAGATAACCGTATTCCCCACTGACTATACCTGAGGCCAGCCAAGAACTCCATGACAGCGTTGTAGTTGCCCATGTTCCAGCAGCACTTGGCCACATGCACCAAATATGAAAAGACTTCTCGCTTCTCCTCCATGGAGCCTGCCGTGAGGATCAGCCACGTCACCCAGGAGCTCACCTAGAAAACACACAGAGACATTCACGGGAATTATGTCCTAGAAGTTTGGCATTTTTTTTCCCAAAAGTATTCTTTGTTTTTCTAAAAATACTAATTTGGTATTAGGAAATGAAAGACCTATAGGTCCTTAATCTCTTGTAACTCTCTCTTTATTTTCTTTAAAACAAGAAGGCTAAAAAAGGCAATTCATAAAATCCTTTGATCGAAAAAATGTCTTGAGACTATAAGAAAATAAGGCCTAAGGATAATTTTGATTGAAAGATATTTGACTGATGGACATTAAAATGAAATGTACTTAACCCATCAATTAAAGACATTTACTAAGTATTAAAATACATAATATCAAATGAAAAATAAAAACATTTTTAAACGATCTTTTACAAATGCCTTATCTCTTATGCTCCTCAAATGACAAAATAATATGAACAAATATTTATAGAGCACTTATTATGTGCCAGGAACCATTCTAAGCACTTTACCTATAGATACCTCACTTATCTCTCACAACAATTCTGAGTCAGGGACTGTTATTGTCCTCAGGGATGTGTGTAAGGTCTTCAACCACACTGACGGTAGCAAAGCCTAGGTTTGAACTTAGGGTGTCTGCTCCAGAGGTTGCACTATCAACCACTCACAAATGCCTGATGTGTTTACACAAACTCTAATGTTCTCCAGTTCTGGGCTTAAAGTTCTTCTAATGCAATTTGTTTTTCCTGCTACACAGACTGGAGGATAATATTTTAAAATGATCCATGTCTACACCCTCCCCTTATGATATGCAGCCTCTAAATCATCTTCTTCTGATCTAAGATTTTTTTGCTGCCACCTTTTCTTTTGTGCTTGGATGCTGGTGTCCACCTAAGTTACCTTCTCTATCCTGACTAGCATGTGGGTTGATAAACTTGATTGTTAACAGAACCAAAGTCTTGGTCTTGACTTCACATGGCCCTACTAGCTCTGCTTGGTTCAGCATCAGCGCTGAAGCCTGAGCAGCGACACTTTTCTCTGGCCTAAGTGAGAGAGGCCAGAACAGAGAGTTTATGGTGACCCATGACAACTGCAGGAAATAAGAGCTCAAGGTCAATAGCATACCGCGTATAAGTGGATAAAATGATAAGAATTAATGGCATTGAGTGCTGGCAGCAACCACAGAGGGCAGTGCAACCCCATTTTTCCAGATCGAGAATCCACGGCTCATGGGAGAAGTGACTTTTCAAGGTCACAATTCTTGTTGATATCAAAAGTAGAGCTCCCAGCTCAGTGCTCTTTCATCTGATGAAAGTTGACAGTTTCTTTCTTTCTTTTCTTTTTTTTTAGACGGAGTGTTGCTCTGTCGCCCAGGCTGGAGTGCAATGGTATGATCTTGGCTCACTGCAACTTTGAGTAACTGGGATTACAGGGCCCGCCACCATGCCTGGCTAATTTTTATATTTTTAGTAGAGATGGGGTTTCACCATGTTGGCCAGGCTGGTCTTGAACTCCTGACCGCAAGTGATCCACCCACCTCAGTCTCCCAAAGTGCTGGGATTACAGGTGTGAGCCACCGTGCCCGGCCGAAAGGTGAGTTTTTTCGGACTTGGCTCTGGGTAGGTCCTCCTAAGCACTCAGTTTGGAGCTGCACATGTGAAGGCAGAGCAGGAATAAAAGGAGAAAATGCTGAGAAGAGTCCAAAATAAGCGCAAAGAGATGAAAAAACAAAATGAATGGTTGCTCACACCTCTTTCCTATCCCTACATAGAAACAAACAGGAAAATCAGACCAACAGGGAGTTTTAGTAATAAAACAGGTCTATTCTCTGGTATGAGCCAGAGGCACTGAAGTAATTAATAATCTTCCTCTTCCCTTCTGAAACAGACTGAAGTAAAACGTGCTGGGCTACCTGCCACCCCCAAGCCCAGTCCTGAGCCTAGTGGGCTCCCAGCATATGCCTCTGCCCTCCATCTGTTCTGGACTTCACTGGGCCCTCGGGTGGCATCAGGAGAACAGGTCTGGAATCAGACCCTTGGGACAAACCCTGGTCCACATCATCCCAGGAACTGTCTGGGATTCCTAGTGCTGACCCCTCTCCCGCAGCTACGAGTAACCCCTTGCTCACGGTCTCCATGCCTGTCCTCTCACTTGGTTCCTTGGTTACAAGTCACCTTTGTGAAACCCCGGCTCACTAGAGCAAGAAATTATTTTGCTAACAGAAACTGAGTCATTGGTGATTCCATCTGATTCTTCCTTTAGCCTGACTGGGTTTTGATGAGCCCTATCCTACAATATGAAACCATCAGCAAACACTTAGCATCACAACCCTACTGACTCTTTGAGTTGGAAATTCAAACAGGTCTCACAAATAAAAATGAGATCCTGAAAATTAAAAAAACAGTTTCTCAAAGCCACCCAACTCATTAGTTGTTGAGGCCTCTGGCCATATTGTCTCCATGGCTTTAGCTCCTTTCTGGTTGAAATTGATGGCAAATCAGGGTCTCTGGAAAGTCGTCATTCTTTCAGGCTGTTCTGATACCATGCATTGACTTACTAGTCCAGTGGCTGGAAAGGGTTAACTCACCTCCCCCTGGAGAGGTCTGCTTCACAGGGCAGGTGGAGACCACCACTTGGTTTGTGTCACAATCCTGATCACTCATCCAGATTTATTTCCTATCAGTCAAATCATTTTCCATATACTTTCCCACAACGTGAGGAAAAAAATAGCGATACCATATTTCACATGGAAACCTAATTTAAACCAACTGTTCCGTTGCCGAGTATGAGTCCCCAGGGCCCTCGTTGTTGAGATTATGTAAGCACTGTTATCATAAACATACACACACAGACACACACACACACACACCCAACATCTGCTTACAAGCCTCATGGACAATTCTTATTATGGTCTGATGTATTCATAACTTTATAAGCATTAAGTGGTGAGAGGGTCACCACTAATTATAAAATAATAAATGACAAAAAAGGAAATGAAGATTCAGTGACAAATGTCAAAATGTTAACCAAAGCATAAAAGGTG
Organism: Macaca mulatta; assembly: GCF_049350105.2. Classification (NCBI taxonomy): domain Eukaryota; kingdom Metazoa; phylum Chordata; class Mammalia; order Primates; family Cercopithecidae; genus Macaca; species Macaca mulatta. The sequence goes on along the minus strand of NC_133414.1, from coordinate 106,175,717 downwards.
GTCACATTTACTAGATGGAAAATGGGATGTGTTGTCAATCCAGAAAGAATTTCAGGACACTGCAATCACATAGAAAAACAAAAGAAATTTATATAAATATAAAGTACTATGGTTTAGGCATACAGAGTGCTAGTAGAGCAGAAAGGTGCTAACGGTAGCAGATTATTTTGCTTATTTCAACAGCAAGCACAGAATCAGGAGAGAATCTGGCCCCCAGCCCAATTCTTTAAGCACCTCTCCCAGAAGGTGCTGGGCTAATCCTGACATCATAACCCCCTGGACCATGCCCACAACTCCTCCACAACTGACCCTCCCACAATATCTTTTTTTCCTTCCTTTTGCTTTTCTCAGTACTCTTAGGCTTAGCAAAACAGAACAGTTTGCTCCCTCTCCTCACATCAAATACCTTATTGGTGTCACACACACTCAGTTTGGAAGGAATGTTCTTGCATCATTCAAAATGACCTTTCCCTGGTCCACCATGTCTTACTTGTGTCCTCTGTGAAGCCAAATCTTTACTTTGGCCCACCAGGCCCCTGTCCATTCTCCAACCACCTCACTTCTCCCCTACATCCCTCCTTTTAGGGAGGTAAACTAGGCTTTTTAACATCTCAGGAATCTTGAACTGGTTGTTCCTTCTGCAGGAAGGCTCCCCATCAGCCCAGATTCATTTTTTCTAAATTTAAAAAATTTATTTATTTATTTATTTATTTTGTAGAGATGCAGTATCACTATATTACCCAGGCTGATCTTGAACTCCTGGCCTCAAGTGATCCTCCCACTTCCGCTTCCATAGCATTGGGATTACAGATGAGCCACCACACATGGCCTGTCATTTTACTCATCTAACCCTACTCATCCTTTAGGCAGCACTGTCCTGAGACCATGCCATCAGGATCCTGCCCTGAACCCTAGGCTTCAGAAGGCTCCACACTGGCTGTCATCCAGCTGTGCCCTCCCCATAGAGTAAGAAGTCTATGGGGTGGAGGGGACGTGCCTGTCCACAGGCTGCACACTCACTTCTAGATAATTTATCCCTTGTAAACCCAGGCCTCCCAAATTCCCTGTCCAAACAGCACCAAGCCCACTGCTGGTCTGCAAGGGCTGTTGATTTGGATCAGTCCTTCAGAGGGTAGATTGCAACCCCTAGACCTAAAGCCAGGCCAGAGGGCAGTGGGGGTGGGGGTGATGTGTGGACAGGGTTTGAACATGAGGCCTGAGGTATCCACACTCTGGCACACAAGCCAGGATGGGAAGAGAAGGTGGGAAGGCCAACATGCTGGGGCCTCCCTTGTACTCGCGCCCTGGTCCCCTAAAGGAAAGGGTGAGGCTGCCTTCAGGAGTCTGATAAAAATATCGTTTTCTTGAGCAGAACTTCCTTGACTTCCCACCTGGAGTGTGTCCACTCACTGTGTGCTCTGTGGTGCCCCCACATCACCCTGACCCTGGCGCACATTTAGTGCTGTGATCCTCATGAAGGCAGATGCTGGATCTGCTATGCTCAAGGGTAAGCAGCAGTGTCAGTGACCTGTCAGGATCTGCCCTCAGTGAGTTTAAACAAGAGTCGGCAAAGGAGTGAACATATGAATGAATGAATGAATGAAACTTAGCTTTTTTAGGGAGGCTTTTCTCATGGTTCGCACCTTCCATTCCATTTCTTCCTATTTCTCTTCGACTTAACGTAGGACCTTGAGTCCAAAGTTTCACTTGGATTCTCACCACTGCACGGTTTTGCATCTGGTTTATTTTTGTTATATTTGTGCGCCTGACTCTTTCACATGGGTCTGTTCTGTCTCCCCCAGCAGACCCTTAGACCTCCAGGACAGGGACCATCTTTCCCACATTTCCAGCATGGAGTTGCTCAGTGTCTCTGGCAGACAGGCAGGCCATCCAGAGTCCCAGGAGGCCGTGGGCAGGGAGGATTCTCAGCTTCCAAACGCTCAGGGATTATATTTGGGAAAAGGCCTGAACACTTCCCAGTGCCGTTCCCAGGTCCAGAAAAAGGAGACAAATGACATTCTGCCAAAAAGTTTCTTGAATATGCCAAGCAGACGTTTTCATAGAGATGATCATTTGTAATGGGTATCTGGTCACTCTAACTGCAAAGGTTGAACTCAAATGGTAAAGTCTACAAAATACAATGAAAGTCTAGACAGAGCTACTTTCTTTCTTTCTTTTTTTTTTTTAGACAGAGCTTCCCTCTTGTTGCCCAGCTGTAGTGCAATGGCGCAATCTTGGCTCACTGCAATCTCTGCCTCCTGGGTTCAAGTGATTCTCCTGTCTCAGCCTCCCGAGCAGCTGGAATTACAGGCATGCACCACCACGCCTGGCTAATTTTGTATTTTTAGTAAAGACGGGGTTTCTCCATGTTGGTCAGGCTGGTCTTGAACTCCCGACCTCAGGTGATCCACCCACCTGGGCCTCCCAAAGTGCTGGGATTACAGGCGTGAGCCACCACACCTGGCTACGACAAAGCTACTTTCAAGTAGTTTATGTGTAGTGCACATCCATGCCTATCCTCCATAGAGCTTTACTAAAACATCTTGACTAGCACATGTGGGCATGTACACATACACAACATGCACATGTGTGCATGCACAGTCACACACACACACACACACACACACACACACACACACACACACACCCCTGCATAGGCAGTGCTTCTCAAATGTGGAACACTGACATCAGAAGCGCTGGGGGTGGTGTTTGGGTGTTTGTTCAAATGTAGATTCCAAGGCCTCACTCAGACTGATAAATCAGGCTCTCTTAAGGCCAGATATCAATAATTTGCATTTTTAGATAAACTCCCTGGTGAGTCTTATATGCACTGGAGTTTGAAAACTCACCCAGGGGCTCAGTGACCTTTTTCTGCACCCCAGGGCCTTGAGTCAGAGCTCAGGCATCATTTCTGTAGTACCAGTACAAAACTATAAATCACCTCTCTGGCCTCGCCTGTTAACTGTACCTGAGACTGAGACTGTAACCCATCTGGAACAAGGGGAAGCTGCAGGGAGGCAGCACAGAGTAGTGGCGGAGCCCGGTGCTGGAGATGGGTGGACCTGCCTACACTCCCAGCCCCACTGTTTCCTGTGCGTGCCCCTGAGGCAAGGCGTCTAACTGCTCTGAGCCCTGATTCCCTTTTCAGTAAAATGGGCATACTGTTTACCTCCCAACATTGTTGTGAGGGTGCAGTTGGAGAGTATATCTAAAGATCTCAGCATGATGCTTAGTGTGCAGTTAAGGGCTTGACGGATGTTCACTACTGTGACTGCTCTGCTGCTGCTAGTACTGTTGTAGAGATGCTGAATTCCAGGTAACAGGACACAGAAATCCTGAAGACTGGAATCTCTAAATCCCACTTCCTAACAGGCTGGACCAGGAAGAATCTGTGACTGCCCTAAGGGTTTGTGCCCCAATCACAGTCCCCTCCTAAGAGAAGGATAACTCAAATGTTACCTCTTCTCCCAAGGCTTCCCTGGCTCCTTGCTAGGAATAAAACAGCATGTTTTCATTATAATAGCCCAATCATATATATATGATTAGTTTTTAAGCTTTTATTTCTTTTTATAAATGGAGTCTCCCTATGTTGCCCAGGATGGACTCAAACTCCTGCCTCAGCCTCCCAAGCAGCTGGTACTACAGGTGCATGCCACTGTGCTTGGCTACATATGTGTGTGTGTGTGTGTGTGTGTGTGTGTGTGTGTGTGTGTGTGTGTATGTGTGTGTGTGTATAAACTGTTGTCTTAGACCAAATTCTTCCAATCATAAGCTCCTTAAAGGTGCAGGCCATGGTTCATTCATGCCAGGATCTCAGTGCTGAGGATACAGCAGCCAGCATGTTTCCCACACCCAGGCATCCTCCTTGACATGAAGTGGGTGCAGAAGAGTCTCTTGAACTCCTCGCTCTGCTTGGCATGGTTCCACTGATGACTCTTTGCTTAGGAGAAATACAGAGGGGAAAAGGCAAGTACCCAAAGGGAGCTTTTTCAGAGCCTCAAACATAGCTCAGATTATACTCTCCCCTTACCCCTAAACTACATCACAATTGTCTTCAGAACAAACTCCAAATCTCTTTTTGGCTTTCAAGGATGGCACTATTTGCTCTAAATTTACATCTCCAGTATTAATTTTTTACTGTCATCTACCACTTATCCAGATAGCAATCCAATTGTACCATGTGTATCATTTTCTATTCTTTGCCTATTCCTAGGCTCTATGCCATTTTTCAATCTGATGCCTTGTGTAGGGGGTTTTGTTTTAGCTGTCTAACTTCTTAATCTGTACAGATTACATAAGGCTGACCATACTCCTTCCTGCAAGCCTGACCTCAGTGATTTGTTCAAAGATTGTCATATGACCTCAACCAGCCAACTAAAGCCCTTCTTGAGTCTTTTACTGAAGCTATCAGGAAAGAGACAACCTTTTTGTTGGAATCCTAAACTGTAAAGATATGAGCCTGGAGCTGTTGACAGCTGTCTTTGCTATAATATCAGGAAAGCCTGCCTGAGAAGGAAGGCAACACCAAGAAAAGATGAAGATAGATTTTAGAAACATTGGTTGGGTTCTTAGATCCAGCCATCCCTGAAGCCCTCTGATGACTCCATACACATACACCAATTTCCTGTTTTGTCTGAGTAGCTTTGAGTTGAGTTGCTGTTAACTCATAACTGAAAAAAGAACCTTGACAAATATATCTTGACTTGAGGTGATCCTCCTCTTCTAATAAACACTTAGTGAGTATCCACTATATAGTATGCACTGTGCTAGGCGCTAGTAAACAAGACAGACATGATATCTGCCCGTTGATAACTTGGCATCTCATGGGGGAAAATAACATAAGCAAGTAATTAAATAATGGTATTATTGATATAATAATTGGATAATAATTTTTATAATTCTGTATAAAATTGTTAATTTTATATATAATAAATTGTTAATTTTATATAATACTTATAATCAATTATATTTTAATTATATTTAAGTATATAATAAAATTATAATTAAATTTTTATAAATAATTGGATAATTATTTTTTGTAATTATATATAAAATTGTATTTTTATAATTATATATAAAAATTATATATAAAGTATTATTGATATAATAATTGGATAATTACTTTACCATTTATATGCTGTCATCTTTAGAAGTCCGGTTCTTCTACCACTTCTTGGTCCCAGTTGCCCTCCCAAAGCACTTTATTTAAATCTCTGTAGTAATGCCTATTTTTTCCACAAACAGTTACTGCGTGCCTGTGAATTTGCCTGGAACTATGCTAGGCATGAGAGTGGGAGCAGTTAAAGCAAGTATAAGAAAAGTAAGAAGCATACTCTGTTTTGCAATTAAACCAGTTGTGTATATGTCCATTTTCTCTAAATTGTCACCTCCTTGAGGGTAGAGAACATATTATTCTGGACATCTTTCTGTTGTTTGCAGAATGGCTTGCCTACAGTTTGCAAGAGATAGTTGATTATTCTCAAATTCTTCAACTGTAAATCCCTAAATACTATACTCAGAAATTGGGTTCTAAATTCACTAGAGTTATTTAGTGTTTTAAAATCAACTAGGGAAAATATTTTCACTGAGGTTTGCAAATACCATTTCCAGTTAAATAGAATTTGGAGAATTGCCAACAGCTATGCAGAATGTGTTATCCTCTTCTCTCTCACCATATTTAATTGAATTGAATGGATCCTTCCTTGTGAAGCCAATTATTAAATGCTGTTCAGAAGTAAGCCTCATCTCATGCATAGTCTCCCCTTTTGTAATAGTATTAATTGATGGCCCTAGAATAGGGTCCTGGTTATTTCATCCCTGCTTATCCTATCCTATCCTATCCTATCCTATCCTATCCTATCCTATCCTATCCTATCCTATCCTATCCTATCCTATCCTATCCTATCCTATCCTATCCTATCCTATCCTATCCTATCCTATCCTATCCTATCCTATCCTATCCTATCCTACCCTACCCTACCCTATCCTATCCTTTCGTATCCTATCCTTTCAGTTTTACAAGGCTGGTACTAATACTGTTGCCATTTTACAGTTGAGGAAGGTGAGATTCAGAGTGAGTAAACTAGTTTGCCCAAGGTTACACACCTGGAAAGTAGGAATGAGCCAAATCAAAAGCTTGTGCTTTTAAATTACCATGCTACTACCTTTCATTTTCTCTTTTATGAAGATTAGACTCAACAGTAAATTAGCAAACAGTCTAATTTACTGTTGAGTGTAATCTACATAAAAGAGGAACGGAAGGTAGTAGAGTATGGTAATGTAAAAGCACAGGCCTTTAAATTTTTAAAGCTTTGCTCCCCAGACAGCCACCCTGATCTACTGGGCAAAGAAATGCCTCAGCAAACACTGTGTGGAGCTTAGCTCCAGAAACAGAATGATGCAGCCGAGTCTCATTCCGTTTAGAAACAGAATTCCAGCATTCTGAGAAGTCACAGAGAATGCGGCACTGGTGCTGGCCAGTTACTTACAAATGTTCCTATTCTGTCGTGTATCTAAAATGTTAAGTTTTCGATGACATGCAGACTAGGACAGGGTCCTTCTGAATTAGAGAAGAATGTGTGGGAGAAGGCCTGTGAGAGATTCCGTCCCTGCAGCTCACTCACCCAGACAGCTAGGTATCCCAGGCAGAGGCCAGAAAGTCAGGGTATAACCCCTAGTAAACCTCATCCCAAGCTGCTGCCACCTCTGGAGTGCCTGCTCCCTGCAGCCCCTTCACTCCAGCTAAGCAGGGAACTTCAACAAATACATGCTGTTCAGCAGATCATTCCTGAGTGTCTACCCTCCAGAGCTCACACTCCAGTGGGCACTGGAGCACATGATGAGCAAGACAAACACAATCCCTACCCTCCCAGGAGGTGGTGGCATCTGCACTCCCCAGCATGACCTGTCCCTCCTCAGCTCTGATCTGCCTCCTATGGCGGGTGCTCCTTTACCTCTCCTCACCGAGGAGATCTCAACTGGGCAGTGCTGACTCTATCAGAGGCTGGGTTTGCCCTTGTCTGACATCAGCGAAATAACAGTGACACCAAATGCTTTTACAGAGTCTACTTAACATGTATTAATTCATTTAATCCTACAAAAAGCCTATGAGGTATATGTCCTTATCATCTGCATTTTAGAAATGAAATTGAAGCAGTCACTTGCCTAAGATCATAAAGCTAATTAAAGTGGTGAAGGTGGGATTCCAACCCAGACAGCCCAGCCCCAGAGCCCATGTACTCTGCTGCCATGAATTGGTTTTTGCATCCTGTGTTTCTTGTGGCTCTGTCTTGGCCTATTTCATTTTATTTGAGTTAGGGTCTCACTGTCACCCAGGCTGGAGTGCAGTGGCATGATCATAGCTCACTGAAGCCTGGAATTCCTGGGTTCAGGTGATCCTCCCACCACAGCCTCTCCAGTAGTTGGGACTACAGGTGTGTGCTACCATGCCTTGCTCTGTTTTGGCCCTTCTCAAATCTCTTCCTATGCTACATCCTCTCCATACATGTTTTCCTTCACTTAACTTGCTTTACCCATCCTCTCTCTGCTGCTGGCTCCAAATGTCTAGCTCTTATCTTGTATCTCCAAGAATGAACTGGACATTTTTACCTGGAGGACCCAAAGCCCATCCTGTTTCCAGTCCTTAACTCCTTCACCTTCCATTCCCACATCCAATTAGCTTCCAAGTAGCCCAGATGTCATGTCCTCTAGGAAGTCATCCCTGAACCCTCAGACAGTTAATGGGTCCTCTGTGCTAATATAACCTTCCTGCTGCACTTATTATACCGCACTGTGACCACTATCCCCCTGGACTTTGCCACTGCAGATGGAGCCCCTTGGATGCAGGCATCGTTTTAGTCCTCTGTTTCCCAGCATAAGTGACATAAGTGAGAGGTGTTTGACAACATCTTGTTTTGAGTTATGCATAATACATTGCAGCCAACTCCACATTGGTGCTGCCCTTCCCAGAAGACTGTCCAAGCTCCTTACTTGCCCAGGGTATCTGGGAACTGCCGTACAGGAAGTAAGGCAGGATCATTTACCCTAGAGCTCACAGCCCCAGAGCTGCCTGCTTGATCTTCACCCAAGAGGCTCAGAAGGCTAGTGTTGCTGGGGAAGGCAACCAGGGGAGCCATGACGTAGAAGACCTACGGGCAGTTTGGTCTATGACTGGAAGGCTCCATTTTCCCTGAGATGATTGGCCAGCAGAGAGTGAGAGTGTGGTGGGTTTCTCATCTGCACTGGAATGGGCTGGACCCATTTTGAGGTTCTCTGAGTGAAGGACAGAACATGGATTACTCAAGTCCCCTGGATAGGGAAGCCACTGGCCAGAGGCCACACTGCTTGGGAAAAGGGGACAGGTGAAGGTTGTCATCCAGGGCCACTGAGCAGGGCCACGATGTTTGGAGACCATGCTATGATTCACTTTTGGTCTTCGGGCAGGTGTGCGCCTGTCACTGGCAAGCAAAAGTGAGCCTGGCAAGTCATTTTTTCACTTGTGGTGAAATGCAAATTTTCACCAATTAGAATGTGAATGGTGAGCAAGTAGAAGGAGACCGACAACCAGCCAACACTAATGATGGAGCAGGAAGGATAGAGCGGAAGGGAATAAAATGGTATGCCTGTGTTGGAGTACGTTCCACTGAAAACAAATCTGTGCGAACAAACAAAGGATATTGGCATCCCATCAAGATCAATTCATCCTGGCCCCACTGGACACTGGTAGATAGAACAGACCATTAAGAAGAAGATAATTAAATCAGCAGTCTGTACAGTACAGATGTGTTGGGTGAGCATCTGTGAATGAAACACATAAGGGAATAAATCTGATGAAAACTGGGATTCTAATCTTTTCAGCTTCTCTGTTCCAGTGGGGAGAAGAGTGTATGTAATCACTGTCCTCAGGGTGAAGATCAAGCAGGCAGCTCTGGGGCTGTGAGCTCCAGGGTAAATGATCCTGCCTTGCTTCCTGTACTGCAGTCCCCAGATGCCCTGGGCAAGTAAGGCGCTTGGATAGTCTTCTGGGAAGGCAGCACCAATGTGGAGTTGGCTGCAATGTTTTATGCATAACTCAAAAGAAGATGTTGTCAAACACCTCTCACTCATGTCACTTGTGCTGCGAAACAGAAAAACACAGGATTTGGAGCCAAAGGAATGTAGGTTCATTTCTTGGCTCTGCCTTGACTGTTTCTGTGACCTTGAGCAAGTTTCCTACCTACCCTGAGACTCTATTTCCTCACTCATAAGATGGGGATAATAAAATGCCCTGTATCATAAGGAGTGTGGTGCCCAATAAAAGGGATGATAAATATAAAGTCTCTTTATATTTATAAAGTAATAAAAGGGATGATAAATATGAAGAGCCTCGGTGCTTGGAGAGGAGTAGTATGTGCTCAATAAATGTCAACTAATATTGATAATTAAAAAATAATAAGCAGCTCCTTCTTCAAGATGTGGCACTTGTGGAAACAATGTTGGCCTTTTTATTACAAGGTCAGCTTCCCTTCACTGTTTAGCAGGGAGGGACTTTCCAAGGATTAGATTCTCCAAAAGAATGATCCTTCATTTCTTTTAAAGAAGTCAGAAAGCAGAGGCAGAGGAAAAGGGGCAAGACAAATGTTCAGAAAGAACATATCAATAGAACATCCAAGGAAAGTTGGCAGTGAAGGATGGGAAGCAGAAGAGGAAGGGATCTGGGTCAGGGCTCTCTGAGGAGGTAGGGACACAGGGACATGGCTTGGTAGGTGGGGAAGTCCTGGAAAAATAGCTGTGAGTCATAGACAGCTTCTAAAAGGGCAGCCACCCTGAGAACCCGGGGCCTTTGTCCAGGAAACATCAGGTACTCTGGACTGTGGTTATAACATTTGATGGGCTGGGATTAAACCACATCACATGACACTGGCCGTTTCAACATCTTTCTTGCTTTTTGAAAAGTTCATCATCTTTTCCAGGCAAAGAACAGACTCCAATTCTGAGTAAAAACTAACAGAGCTGTACATGAAAGGCAAAAATTCTAGGGTGTCCAGCACAGGATAAAATTACTGGATGTGCCCCACCAACTACCTAAGATATAAACAGTGGATGTCCTGCAATGAGATCATGTAACTGGGGAGTGGTAACCACCCTGGTGGAGCAAAGCAAAGGAACTTGAGATTGACAGCTTAGAGCATGGAATTCAATTCGGGGAGTCAAACAAGGGACCAGCAGCCTGGCTGCAGTACTTCCAAGCTACACTTGGTACTTAATTTGTCTTGTTTGTTGACTGGCCTGCTTATTCATATGTGGCAACCCTCTGCAGCATTTCATTTTGAAATCTTGATGAGCAGATTGATCTGCCAATTTTGAATTATTCCCACATGTTCTGCACAAAGTAGATGCTCAATAAATATTCTGGAAACTGTTGTTATCTCTTTCTGCTCCGAAGACCCCAGACAGAAACAGATCAGCAATGTTTTGTGGTAATGTTTCCCAAGCTGTGTTTCAGGGGACATGTTCTACCCAGATGTTAAGTATTAAATATTTTGTGAAGAAAGTGTCTGGAGCCATATAACTTCAGGAAATTCTAGGATAAGCATTTTGGGAGGCCGAGGTGGGTGGATCACTGAGGTCAGGAGTTTGAGACCAGACTGGCCAACAGAGTGAAACTCCATCTCTATTAAAAGTACAAAAATTAGCCAGATGTGGTGGCATGCACATGTAATCCCAGCTACTTGGGAGGCTGAGGCAGGAGAATCATTTGAACCTGGGAGGCGGAGGTTGCAGTGAGCCGAGATCACGTCACTGCACTTGCACTCCAGCCTGGGTGACAGAGGGAGACTCCGTCTCCTAAATAAATAAATAAAAAAAAGGTTTTTAAGGGCAGGATTTTTGGAGCCTTTAATATGCTAATATGCACGATAAACCTTTAAGCAGCAGCTAATATTCAATATTTCTCAAGTTCTTTTGACCATGTAATTTATTTTCAAAGGAACATTAATTAACATTTAGAAGAACCCTGCAATATTGACAGGGGTCTCTCTGGGCTCTTTCAGCCTGAAGTGGATGTAGCAGCGGCTTGTCTCCACCAGTAGTTCAGGAGATCTTCTACCTGCACCTGGCCAAACCAAAAATACAGACCTCCTTCTCTAGAAACCGCTTGGGGTGGGTGAGTTATAGGAGGTAGAAATAGAAACAGCAGCGTAGGGTTTTATAATTGGTGTCATAAATCCAGAATCAATATGTCATTGGAGGAACTCTAAAACCAAGACACGAAGGAAGATTTTTCTTTAGACTCCAAAGTGAGGAGATGAAGGCCAACTGTTATTTCATAGCCAAGGCTGTCATGAAGGAATAATCCAGACAGCTGACCAACTTTTAGCTATGTGGTTCTACTACATAATGAAACAATGAATGAATCAATGGACTGTAGAATGTTTGAATTGGAAAAGACTTTAGATATTATTTAGTCCATTTCTCTTATTTGATAGATGAAGAAACAGAGAACCAGAGATGTTAGGTGACTTGCAAAAGTCACCCAGTTAGTGAGTGGTAATGCTGAGGCTAGAGCCCAGATGTCACCTCGGGACACCCTACAGTCATAACTTGCTGAGTTTGTCATCTCTGTGAAGACAGACTGATACATCGCCACCTGCCCTCCCTGTGTGGGCCTTCATAGGCAGGCTCACTAGGTGAAGAAGTGGCGGATAAGGAAGACAAGGAGAGCTGGGAGCAGCAGCAATTACTAGAGCACTAACCTCAGATGGCCTAAGAGATGCAGGCAGTGGGTCCCAGTTAGGCAAAAGCCAAGGAACAAAAGGGAGAAGAGTCCAGGCCATGAAAACAAGGGTGTCCAGCCTAGGGCCTCCCACAACACAGCTCTCAGCAGGCTGAACGGAGTCCAAGAGATGGCAGTGGCAGCAGACTTGTCTGCAGAATTTCAGATATGCTGGCCTTGAACTTTTCCCCTCTAGCTTCAGCCAGAATGTACCACCAGCTGTGCCCTGCAGACTGGGCTACAGAAGGGAAAGGGCAGAGGAGAATGGAGGTTTGGGGAAGAATTCTAGAAGGGAGGCCCCAATAAGGAAAACAGGAGAAATAATGGCGCCATTGCTATTTGTCTTCATTAGGAATGGCCAGAGAGGGAGAAGCCAAAGGAAGAAAACTTTCTCTGCTTCCTAGAAGAGAGGAAGCTGGCAGGAAGAACCCTTCGGGGAAAATTCTGGCTAGGATCTGTTTTAGGAAAGGAGGGAGCAGCTGCTCACCAGCTGCTGATTATGGGCTGGAGACCCTGATTAACAGCTCAACAGGCACAAAGCCAAGGTTAAAAGTCACAGGAATTGAAAGCCTAGGACGTGGGGAGGCTGAAGTGAACCTCAGACCAGCAGAGGAAGGGGATTTATTTTGGAGACTGGGGCCATGCAGCTGGCAGGACTTGAGTGATTTTGGTGAGCAAGCTCAAGTTAAAGCCTGCTTCTTTTCTTCAGGGTGGTCAGTTTAAAAAGTTCGGGGGTGTGTTGACAGTTCCTGCAAAAGTGACAGATCTGTTTGGGAGCCTAGGGGTCTGATAATTTAGGGGTCACAAAGATCCTCAGAGGGAATGGGGGCCAAATACCAGCCTTGCTTTTTTTTGCAAAGAAAGGGTGACTTTTAACCTCAGAGGAGTAAAGTCATTGTACATCTGGCTCAAGAAATCTCTTTCAAGAAACATTTACTTGGGAAGTGCTTATGGCATAGATAATAGAAACGGAAAAGTAAAAAAATAAAAATAAAAAACCCATTGAAATCTTAAAACATGACATCTTATACCAATAACAAACAACAAACAAAAAAACAACAAACAAAACCAAAGCCATAAAAAAAAAGATCATGTTTTTGGTCTGTTGACTGGACAAATATTCTGTACTAGATGTGTAGGGTAGGCCAGGTGTGAAGTCAGAGGTGCTGGCTGCAAGTCTCAGCTCTAGTATCACCAATTGTGTGACACTGAGTCAATTACTTAATCTCTCTTCTATGCCCTTCAGTTGAAAGCAGGCTATGAGCAACACCTACCTTACAGAACTGTGGGACTAAAGGACATAATATGAAAGTGCTTTTACATACTTAAGCCCACAGTTGAAAGGTTAGCCAATTTTACTAATATTAATAGGCACACAGTCAATGATTTCTAGATAATGGCATTTGATTTTGTGAGGGATCTGCATTGAATTGTAGTGTTTCTTTGAATTTGGAAATTACAGTTTTTGAAGTGTCTTATTACATGTCCCTTGCTGTTCCACCACTTAGTCGCTCCCCAGTCTCTGTGTTGGATAGCATTATTTCTTACATTCATTCGTAGAACATACCTACATTATAGCCAACCTCATGCTTGGAATTCTATGCTTTTATGTCTTTTTTGGAAGAGGTAAGAAATTTGTAAATGATATTTTTATGCCCATGAGGTACTATAGGCAAATTGACATCTGCAAAGCAAATTTTGCTATGAGTTGATGAAAGCTGAGTATATAAAACAAAGAATATCTGAAAACTATTTGCATATAAGATGGACTAGAAGATTTATTTCTATTTTCTCCTATTTTTCAAAGTGCTGGAAAAATCAAAACTTAAATGTTTTCATCAAGTATTACCTGAAACAAAACTGGCAGGCATACGTATAATTTTCCTTTGAACTCTAAGTTACTAGACTCCAGTGTTCTGTCAAATATACCCCAACACCTGTAGCACATAAACTCAGGCCTAGATTTCCTAAAAATGCTGGACATGTTTTAGTATTTTAATGATAAAACCCAGATGTCCTGTTTTACGTGCCCTGGAAGAAAAGAAACACACAACCTTACACAGAACTCTCACCATTTTAAATCTGATTAAACTCTACGCCAAACAAGGAGTGGAAAGAGTATCATGTTTGTGCAAACAATCCTTTAAACAGTATTTTTCAAATCCACTTAAATGTTCTAGAAAACTTCTGAAATGTGAATCAGCAATATTTATTTACATTCCACCCCTGGACTGAAGTATTAGTTTGGGGTCGTGTCTTGGTACTTGGAGCAGGAATTGTGATGATTAGTTTGGTTCTCCAACCTGTGTTTTGAGGCCCATGTGCAATGAGCCCCACTTTGGTCACTTATGCATATGTCAATACTATTTAGAGCCCAGTGATTCTTAGATGTAGCTTGGTTTCAGAACCACCTGGGAGAGTTTCTTCAAAATATCCCATTGTAGGCTCCACAGTTTAGTGTCTGATTCAGTAGATCTGGGGAGGGGAGTAGGAATCTGTCCTTATATCAAGTTTTCCTAAGTGATTCTAATAAAGCCTTGTGTTTGGGAATCACTAATTTAGGGCCCTGGCTATTTACAACCTTAAATGTGCATGGGGATCTTATTAAAATGCAGATTATGATTCAGTGGGTGGGGGTAGGAGCAGAAGATTCTGCAGTTTCAATAAATTCCCAGATGACACTGATGTGCTGGTCGGAAGACCACGCTTTGCATTTTGTTCTTTTCTGTCTCTTGCAATCTGGAATAGTTCCTCTGCTGTTCCCTGTCTTTCATGTCTTTATGTAATTTCAAAGATTACAGGCCTTACATTCTGTAGGACGGCCCTCAGCCTGGGTCTATCTGAGGTTTCATGACCAGACTTAGGTGATGCTGTCCTGGCAGAAATACTCAGAATGAAGTTGGGCTCTGCTTGGTGCATCACCCCAGAGGGTACAAGATGTGGAGCCTTTGCACCACTGGTGATGTCAATCTTGATCACCTGGTCAGGTTGGTGTCTGCCAGGTGTCTCTGCCACATGGTTACCATTTTCCCTCTGGTAATTTATTAGTATTTGTGAGGCACTATTCTAGGAATGCACTAATATCCTACAATTGACATACCCTCTACTACCTGCCTTCATTGATAAATACCACCAGAATCAGCCACCTCTATGACAGCTACCAAATGGTGATTTATATTTCCTTCATGATTTCTATATTTATTAGTTTCATTCTTCAATAAGAAAGAGCAGTCCCTTGTCTTCCATTTATTTGTTCACATATTCACTTAAATTGGCATAGTCAAATGGATTATAATTTTTTTCACTCTATTGGAATCCATTACTCTATTTATTTTGAAGCTTAAATGATCCCAAAGTGGCACCTAGTCCTTTTGATATGTTTCCACCATCATTGGAACATTTCCTTGGTTTCTGGCAAAACAAGATATTTCAGGTTTATCTTTAAGTTTCCCTTCCCCAGCCACGGAATCAGCAATTTCCTCCAAGAAGCCCTGGTTTCTCTTAAGAATGGTATTTAGAATCCAATATCTATGTGCTTAATGTGCTCATTGCTACTGGAGTGCCATTGCTTTGAGGTTTCCTAGGCAGACAGAGCTTGAAAAAAAAGTCTACACACACACACACACACACACACACACACACACACACACACACACGTAACTATTCCCTTATTTATCTGTGTATATAGATTATAATAGCATACATTCATAACGAAATCTACATTTCAAATTTAACATCTCAAAGTTCTTTCTAGCCTTTTTCCTTTTTGTGTTTGTAAGTAGCATTTCCAATAGTAAGAAGCCTGGCTTTTATATAGTTATCCTAAATATATTTGCTTATTTACTCATCAATTTAGTTATCTGCTCACAGTAACCAATGTCCCAACCATTTGGGCCTTCCCTTCTGTCTCCCAGCTGTGTGTCCCCTTCTCTACTCTGCATCCTTGCATGCTGGGGGCATGCTCCTGACGTGTCACTGATGTGCTTCTGTGCAGCTCCCACATCCCTCCCCACATCAGCCAGGGCTGCCCTCCATGCTGGGAAACAAAGGGAAGAGGGAATGGAAGATGGGAAAATTGCTTGTTCTTTGTAAATTGTTCACTAGTGTCTTACATTTGAGCTACATACAATGGTTAATAAGTTTATAATTGTGAAAGTAAATTTGACCTTTTATTAAAGCATTTACTAGTGAAAAAATAAACATCAAAACATTTTAAACATATTGTATGTTTGTGTGTGCATGTATGTGACAGCTGTACTTTAAAGTTGTAAAGAACTTTAGAGGTCTCTTATTTAAATGGTTTCAAATTTGGGGGCCTGGAGGCTTTATGGGAACACTTTCAGTACAACACTGATTAAGAGCTGGTCTGGAATAAAGAGAGGCTGGGGAAAAAGTGAGGTTCAAGGAATATTCCCTAGGGCTCCTCGGAGCAGCATGTCAACACCCCTGGCCTGTTCCAACCCCTCAAGCTCTAAACAAGAGAAGACAGGCTTTACCAACTACTTTGCTATTTGCTGATAGTAGTTTCAAATGTTTGACCTTAGAGATTTGTCCACTGTCCACGGTGGATGTGTGGCCAAAACCACCCACAGGGCCAAGCTGTACCCAGTAGAATAAGAGAGAGCAATGGAAGAGTATCAACCACAGTACATATATCAACTGGGCTGAATGACAGAAACAAGTCAGAAAAGGACACATGCAATTTAATCACAACTTTCAGTGACTTCCCATACCATTGTGGGTAAAATTGAAAGCACTTACAATGACCTACAAACTTTACAGATTGGGTCCTCTGACCTCCTCTCCTGCCACTTCCTTTCATGTCCTGCACAGCTTACCCCACCTCAGTCACACTGACCCTCTTCCTGTTCCTTGAATATGCCAGACACGCTTTACACAGGGCACCAGCACTTATGGTTGCCTCTGCCTAGAATGTTCTTCCTTCACG
Source organism: Macaca mulatta (assembly GCF_049350105.2). NCBI lineage: Eukaryota > Metazoa > Chordata > Mammalia > Primates > Cercopithecidae > Macaca > Macaca mulatta. The sequence continues at coordinate 106,159,017 of NC_133414.1, read as the reverse complement.
TGTCCAGATAGCTCATTCCCTCAACCCTCTCTTCGTTACTCAAATACCAGCTTCTCAGTAAGGCTTTCCCTCACCACTCGACTTGAGGTTGCAAGGACTACTCCTCCCCAACACTTCCCATCGCTCTGCCTTGCTTTATTTTCCTCCCTGGCACTTATCATACCGTAAATTTATCTTATTTCTCTTATCCGTCTCCATCTAACTGCAATGGAAGCTCCATGTGGGTAGGGATTTTTATTTGTTTTTTTCATTGCTGGATCCCTAGAGCCTAAACAGTGCATGGCACACAGTGGGCACTCAGTCAATATTTCTAGAAGAATGACTGAAAGAGCAAACAAAGGATATTCCAGGAGAGGCCTCAAGAAGTGACCAAAAGTGGTGGCCAACTGACGACAGGAGGAAGACCTCACTTCCAATTATCCTGGATCAAAAGAGTGGTTTTTGGCAGCCTGCCTCTGACACATAATTCTAGTTGACAGACGAACCATTTAGAGATCTGCAGATGCATTTTGGGGCTACTCATCCTGGAAAGGGCATTAGGATGTTGCCATGAACACAACAAAGTGTTTTAAAGAGGCCACCATCCATTTGTTTCCTAGTTGAGGTGGCCAGTTGGCAACTTCTGCCTTCCGACTCTTGCCAGCTGGTCCTCTTTTCCATGTTCTATTTGTTTAGTCATTCAACAAATATTTGTAGAGAAATGTCTAAGTGACAGGGCTGCCCCATGGCTTCATGTGCATAACTTTATTTTATTCACATGCAGCTGTACTTTATTTTCATTCTCTCTCTTCCTCCCCACCTCCACCAGTCTTTGGTTTAATCTTTAATATTGAAAGTAATACACACTTGTAAAACAAAGATCCAATATTATAACATTCTCTACGGTAGGAGATGAAATCCCCTCCCTCTCCCTTCTTCCCCACTATTATTACCATAATAATACAATTTCTTGGCCCTCTCTGCAGGTAGACAGGTGAGAGTCCCCTGGGGAATGGAAAGGTAGTGGAAGGGAGAAATTTCACAAACCAAGATTACTTTTGCATATTAAAGGACTTGCAAGGAATCTCAATTTTCAGCTGTCTGTAGCATGTCACATTTGTCAAAAGCTTGGCTAAGGCAATTGATATTCAAGAAAAACATTCTAAAGGTCATGCCAGGTATTCATTCTTTAGATTTTCTAAGCTCTATCCTTATGCCAAGTAAGACTGTCAGTGAGCAACATACCTGAACTGGATTACTTTGGCTCCCCATATCATATCTTCAGAGAGTCATGCTTTTGAATTATGTCTTTTTATTAATGACCAATACAAAATATGGCCAAAAGGAAAATGCTTTTGCCAATGTTTCTGCCCTCAAAACTGTTCTTTAAGATACCATCATTTTCTACGGGACACATCATTTTCTTTCTTCCTTTTTTTTGAGATGGAGTTTTACTTTGTCACCCAGTCTGGAGGGCAGTGGTGCGATCTCGGCTCACTGCAACCTCCACCTCCTGGGTTCAAGCAATTCTCTGCCTCAGCTTCCCAAGTAGCTGGGATTACAGGCACCTGCCACCACGCCCGGCTAATTTTTTGTATTTTTAGTAGAGATGCAGTTTCACCATCTTGGCCAGGATGATCTCAAACTCCTGACCTCGTGATCCACCCGCCTCGGCCTCCCAAAGTGCTGGGATTACAGGCGTGAGCCACTGCACCCGGCCAGGACACATCATTTTCTAATTCTTTCCAGAGTTCTAGAAGGTAGCTTGGAGTTTCTGATGATTGGATGTGCTGATGCTTTTTGCCTTCTTTCTCTCCTTCCTCTTCTTTTACCTGCTCCTCCAACTCCTTTTCTTTTTCAGATAACGAGAATGATATAATCTATCATATCACCCTTTTTACCTAGGCTGCCAGGAATCTCTGCCCAACTTTTTTGTCAATGGAAGCATGTTTCCTTTGCCTAGGCATTCTTTCTGGCACTGTTCTAGCTTTTTTATTCTACCATTTAAAAAACCTTCCCCCAATTTTTTTTTTATTTTTTGCAAATACAAAGAGACATAAATAAATGTATTAACAAAGAGTCCAATGCTGATATTTTACAATTTACAGGTAAGGAGAAGAAGGCCCTGAGAGGTTGCCTTTGCTATCAGCCACAAATGACTAGTTAGAAGAAACTTTCATACTAAAATCTGAGGGTTCCTGCCCTTTCCATTACCTGATGCTGTTTCAAATTAGAGACTAATATTTTTTCTGCCTTCACAGGTTGTGGATATTCACTCAGCATGTTTTCCTTTATGTCCTGCTCTTGGAAAGGGAAGCCAAGTCTGTGGCCTATTTGCTCTTTTCTTCATCATCATCAATGCACAAGGCCAGCAGAGTCCAGGAAGGAGAGAGAGATGTTCTCACCTCTTTGTATTTCTGCTTATGTAGGCTCAACCCCAGCAACCTATCTAACCCATTCAGGAGTTCAGATATAATAATGGGGACATGGATGAAATATCTTTGGGAATGAAGGTGTTCCTGAGTATTGCATTTTTCTTGAGAAGTGTGAGGTCATCAAAAAGAAAAAAACATTGAGTTTAATGCAAGCTGAAGAACTCTATATTTCAAAGTTTACAACATGATAGTTTATAATCTCAAACCAAGTTTGGTCAGCTGGATTTTAAACGAATAATTTCTGCTTAAAACATGAATATGAAGTAAAAGTTCCTGTTCGGACTTTTATGCTTCCTTGCATGGAAATATGTAGCAAATGTAAAGATGGGTCCAGGAATGCTAACTTGGATAAATATGCAGGGTGATCTGATAGGAGTTCATAAGAGCCATGGAGGAGGGGGTCACAGTTGGGAGCAGAATGTGACAGAGCCATGATCCATCTGTAGCACCACTGTGTATAGGGGCTTTGGAGGCACAGAAACTTCCCTGAATTCTAGTTCTCCTACTTACCAGAGCTCAGACATGTTTTCTAAGTTCTAAGTTTTCCAAATCCTGTAAATTGAGAATGACCTAAGGAGTGTGCAGAGTATTTAAAAAGGCTTCACATACGCGTGAAGCACATAGCACCATGCTGGCTTGCAGAAGTGTTCAACTAATTGTAGCTATTATCACCTAAGTCAGGTTAGAGCAACTATTGAAGTCAGACAATAACTATTTCATGTAACCAATTAAATAACCAACCAGGAAAGAATCACAAAGAAGAATCCGAGAGGACACAGTAGTTATAGAACGTACTGAACAGGTGCTGGTACTTTTAGCAGAGGACAGACTTAACCCCCTGGGGCTGAAGTAGCTGCAGAGATGTCAGTTTTCAGAATGAAACTGTGATGAGCCACACTTAGGTCAGGATGAATCAAATCAATGAATAAACTCTGTATCTGGTCATTGTCTAACTCTGCCGCATTTACACACCTTGCAGCCAAGAGGCCAAGGTTTCCTCACATTGTCATCAAGACATAAATGGCCAACTGAGCATACAACATGATAAGGTGCCTCCATAGAGTAATAATGGGGCAAAGAACCTAGGCACAGCTCAAGGAGAAGAAACCCTGACAAATGCGGTTGGCAGCCCTGAGCCTTGTGAATTAGGAGTCGGGGTAGTGTCAGCTTCTATGGGAGGTGGTGGTAAAGTTCTTGGCTCAGTTTTGTCATAGACAATGATCCGGGTCTGAATGTAAAAACATCTTGCCAGAAACTTTCTGTTACAAGAAGCTCTCTAGAAAGCAATGAAAGAATAAACTGCTACATATCCTTTAAAGGCATCACTATTATCTTGGCGGGGGTGGGGTAGAGGGAAGGGTAATTGCAGCCAGGAATAAATAAAGATGATAAAAGGAATATGGGAGTTTTCCTTTGTGTAAAAAGTCTTGATTGATGGAGCTAGATAGTTCAGCCATTTATCATGTGGATATATTCTACACGTGGCAGTCACATTAAACACATGTTGTTCTATAACATCTGTAAGTTGATGCTATTTGTACCCTTGCTCTTATTTGTTAATTCGAAAAGCAAAACAAAATAACCACACACACACACACAAAAAACCCCTAAAACCAAGCTGGATTTTGTCTTTAACCTGGCAGAAAGAGTGGCCTCTGATTTTGTGCCTCATATTTTGAATGATTATCTGCTAGATTTTTATTTTTTGCCAATTCATTCTCCATATTTATTTAAGTCTTAGGAAGGAAATGCCCCCAAAATATGGTCATCTTTTTCACTGGGTATCTCAATGAAGAGCAATTTAAAAAAATTGTAATAAATGTTTCACTTGGGACTCACATAATTCATTGTCATACAACCTTTAAAATAACATGTTAGGCTGGATGCGGTGGCTCATGCCTGTAATCCCAGCACTTTGGGAGGCTGAGGCAGGCGGATCATGAGGTCAGGAGATCGAGACCATCCTGACTAACACGGTGAAACCCCATCTCTACTAAAAATACCAAAAAAATTAGCCAGGCTTGGTGGCGGGTGCCTGTGGTCCCAGCTACTCAGGAGGCTGAGGCAGGAGAATGGCGTGAACCCAGGAGGCGGAGCTCGCAGTGAGCCGAGATCGCACCACTGCACTGCAGCATGGGCGACAGAGTGAGACTCCGCTCAAAAACATTAAAAACTTCATTAAGATTAAACTGAAACTCTTCAGAGAATATTTTTCAGTGGAGCAAATGCTGCAACCTAAGTGGCAGCATTTCTTACTTGGGTATAGCACTTTATGGTTCACAAAGAACTTCTGCTACACCGCCTCACTTCTATTTCTATCTGTACCACAATCCTGAGTGAGTGGTAGGGTAGGGACGGCTGTCTCATTTACAAAGGAAGAAATGGAGATTTTTTGACAAGGGCCAGTGTGGATGTGGAGCAACTAGAATATTTTTAGATTTACAGAAAAATAGCAAGAATAGTACAGAGAATTCCCATATTCCTGGCACCCAAGTCCCTGTGTATTAATGTCTTAGGTTAGCATGATACATTTGTCACAATTAAGAAAATAATATTGATGCATGACTATGAACTAAATTAACTTTATTGGTTATGTCTCAGTTTTTACCTAATGTCCTTTTTCTGTTCCAGGATCCCACGTCACCTTCAGTCATCAGGCCTCTTTAGGCTCCTCTTGGCTGTAACAGTTTCTTAGGCTTGCCTTATTTTTAATGACCTTGACATTTTTGAGAATTATTGGTCATGTAGAATGCCCTTAACTTGGGATTTGCCCTTAACTTGGGATTTGACGACTATTTTTCTCATGGTTAGACTGGTTTAAGGTTTTGTGGGAGGAAGACCACGGAGGTCAAGTGCAATTCCCATCACATCATATCCAGGGCACACACTATTAACAGGATGTGTCCCTGTTGATGTTGACCTTGATCACCTGGCTGAGGTCATATTTCTCAGCTTTCCTCACTGTAAAGTTACTAATTTTTACTCCCTTTCCCTACTGTACTTCTTGGAAGGAAGTCAATATGCATAGGTCATACTTTAACGAGTAGGGAGTTAGGCTCCATCTCCTAGAGGGTGGAGTATTTATGAGTTATTGGGAATTCTTTTGCACAGATTTGTCTATTCTGTTTCATTTATTCTCCACCATTTATTTATTCAATCATATCAGTATAGAGTCAAGAATATTTATTTTATACTTTTGGTTATAATATATTTCTCCTTTACTTTGTCTTGCATGTTGCTCCAGCTTTGGCCATTGGGAGCTCTTTCAGTTTGGTTTGTCTCTTTGACACACCCCATCACTTGTGTTTCTGTTCAAGTACCTCCTTACTGCCTGGCACTACCAGATGCTCCAGGCTCAGCCTGTATATCTTCTGCCTTAGTCCTACAACCAGCCATTTCTCCAAGCAGCCCTGGTTCCTTTTAATTGGAGAATGGTTTTAGAAACCAAGATCTGAGCACAAGGTGTCCTTGTTGCTACTGGGATGTCAGTTGTTTGTACGCCCTCTCAGATGACAGAGCAAGGGAATATATGTATGTTATACTAACCCGTGTATATACGTGTATCTATAGATATTTCTGTATGTAACCATCTTTGTAACACACTAAGAATTAGTCCATTCTGATGTTAAGGAGGTAACTTCTGGCTTGTTTCTTACACCTTTTAGTTTCTAACATGGAAAACAGTGATTTTTAAATTTGAAAAAAGTTGAAATTAGTGCTTTGTCAGTTTTATCACCAACCCTCCCACACTCACCATAGTGGAGCATATTAGCCCTCTTTGCTGCTGTGCAGTCATCCTCAGTGCCTTACCCTGGGGACACTGCCTGGTTAGGGCTGTCTTTACTTTTCCCACAGCATGTCACACTGTCATGCTGACTCCATTCCTGCCGACTTTCATCACACAGGGTCATTTTTCTTGACAAAACTGACTCACGCTTGATGATTTACATCTTGGTCATTTATTCATTTCTGTGAAAAGTTCAAAAACTGGAGCCAAAACAAACTCCACAATGCATCTAAGGCAAAACTTCTTGCTGTCTAAGACTTGTTATAACTCATTTTGCCAAGATGTAGGGGAAAAAATGAAACATTTAGCTCATGTGGGAAACAAGTTTTGCATGGAAGTGAGCATGATCTCTATCAGCCTAAGTGGCAGCATTTCTTACTTGGGTATAGCACTTTATGGTTCACAAAGCACTTCTGCTGCACCACCTCACTTCTATTTCTATCTTTACAACAATCCTGAGTGAGTGGTAGGGTAGGGACTGCTGTCCCATTTACAAATGAAGAAACGGAGATTTTTCACAAGGGCTGGTGTGGATGTGGAGCAACTGGAATGTTCACACATTGTTGCTGTGAATGCAAATGACACAGTCACTTCACATAACACTCTGTAAAATAATTTAGTATCTACCCAAGAAAAAACCTACATTCATCTATTTGGGAATGTTTTTAGTGGCCAATTAATAATGGCATAAAAGCTGAAAATGAATGTCCTTCAACTGGTAAATGGATAAATAAACTATGGTAGATTCATATAATGACATGCTACTCAGAACAAATTATTGACACATACAGTAACATTGAAGGATTTCATTTTTCTTGTTTTTTGAGACAGGGTCTCACTGTCACCCAGGCTGGAGTGCAGTGGTGTGACTTTGGCTCACTGCAGCCTCAACCTCCTGGGCTCAAGTGATCCTCCTACCTCAGCCTCCCAAGAAGCTGGGACTACAGGTGCATGCCACCATGCCTGGATAATTTTTGTATTTTTTGTAGACAAGAGGTTTTGACATGAGGTTTTGCCCAGGCTGGTCTCAAATTCCTGAGCTCAAGCGATACTCCCACCTTGGCCTCCTAAAATGCTGGATTAACAGGTGTGCACCACCATGCCTAGCTGAGGGATTTCTAATGCATCATTCTAAATGAAGAAAGCCATGCTCAAAAGACCACCTACTGTAAAATTTTATTTCTACTACATTCTGTCAAAGACAAAAAGGATAAAAATAGAAATCAGATCCCAGATGTTTGAGGTAGGGGAGGAATGACTACAAAGGAGGCAAAAGGAACTTTTGGGATGAAAAAGCTCATTCATTTGAGCTACAATGGGATCAGTATCATCCCTTTGTAATGATATTCTCTATCCTGATACTGGTGGTCATTACACAACAGTATGCATTGTCAAAGTTCAAACTGCATGCCAAAAGGGCAAATTCTATTGTATGTAAATTATACTTAAATTTTAAAAAGGAAAGAAGATAACTGAAAAGGGGAGGGTGAAAAGAAAGATTCAAAGAAGCTAATTACCTATTAAGCAACTTATTCATAGTTGCCAAATAGAAGCAGGAATTGAGCCTAGATCTTCTACCTTCCAGTCCAGACTTCGTCTGTTGAAAATGAACACATATCCAGGAAAAAAATGATTTTCTCTCTACCTTATTTATACACATAATCCCAGACAGACTGGGAACCCTAAGTGCTGATCCCTCTCTTCTTGTTCATACTTGGAAGTGGGCTCTTACTTCCCCTACCTAGCATACACATTCATATTCAAAGACTTAGAATGACAACAGCCAATCTATAAAGAATGACATTATATCTTTTTTTTTTTTGGTGGGGGGGGGGTGTTCATCAGTTCATCCAACAGGTTTCATCATCAGCTCTTTTATGTTCTACCCTGCACATATTCTTAATTTTTTTTTTTTTTTTGAGATGGACTCTTGCTCTGTCGCCTGGGCTGGAGTGCAATGGCTCGATTTTGGCTCACTGCAACCTCTGCCTCCCGGGTTCAACTGATTCTCCTGCCTCGGTCTCCCATGTAGCTGGGATTACAGGCTCCTGCCACCATGCCCAGCTCATTTTTGTATTTTTAGTAGAGGTGGGGTTTCACCAGGTTGGCCAGGCTGGTCTTGAACTCCTGACCTCAGGTGATCCACTTGCCTCGGCCTCCCAAAGTGCCAGGATTACAGGTGTGAGCCACTGCACCCGGCCAAGAATTAGATTATATCTTAATGTCATGCTTCATTGTCAGAAATATTGCCAGAAAATATCTGAACAGAGATTTATCCAAAGAAGATATACAAATGTAAGCACGTGAAAAGATACTCAACATCATTAGCTATTTAGGAAAATGAAATCAAAACTATGAGGTATCACTTCATACCTACTAGGATGGCTGTAATAGAAAAGACAGAGACTCGCAAGTGTTGATAGAATTGTGGATAAATCAGAACCCTCATACATTGTTGGTGGGAATGTCAAATGGTGCAGCCATTTTGGAGCAGTCTGGCAGTTCCTCAAAATGCTAAACATTGAGTTTTATGACCCAGCAATTCCCGTCCTACGTACATATCCAAGATAAATAAAAACACATGCTCAAAAATTTTTACTTGAATTTCATAGCAGCACTATTTGTAATGGCCAAAAAGTATACACAATTCAAATGTCCATCATTATTTATACCAATAAACAATATGTGGTATATGTACATAATGAAATATTATCCAGCCATAAAAGAAATGAAGTACGGATTCATGCTACAATGCTGATGAACCTTGAAAACAGTATCTTAAGTGAAACATGCCAGAGACAAAAGGCCACATATTGTGTGATTCCATTTATTCAAAATATCCAGAATAGGCAAATCCATTGAGATAGAAATGAGATCAGTGTTTTCCAGGGGCTGTGGTTAGGGAGGAATAGGGAGTGGCTGCTAGTGGGTATGTGGTTTCTTTTTGGGGTGATGACCATATCCTAAAATTGATTTATGGTGATGATTATACAAGTCTATAAATATGTGAAAAAAACCACTGAACTGTATACTTTAAATGTATGTATTATACAGTACGTGAATTATATCTCAATAAAACTGTTACAAAGATCAAACAGAAAGCAACAGGCAAATCAAAAAGATGTGTTGTGTAGAAAGTACAATGCTTTCTCTACTTCTAGCAACACATCTAGAAGGGGTGGGGATTGGGGGTTCTGGGCTGGTGAGACCACCTCATTATACCTGAGTGGGGTCCTTTCTCTCAAAGTCTTTTTTTATTTTTAAATTTATTTAAATTTATTTATTTTAGAGATGGGTCAGCAAAGCCCAGGCTGGTTTTGAACTCCTGGCTTCAAGTGATCCTCTTGACTTGGCTTCCCAAAGTGCTGGAATTACAGGCATGAGCCACCATGCCTGGCCCTCTCTCTAAGTCTCGCACCTGAAAGGTAGCTTATAGATCCTACTCTCCCATTTTAAAAGGCTCTCCCCCAATTCTTAGCTGGGGCTACAGTTGCTTCTTCTCTGAGGGCACTGCCCAGCTGTGACAATCAGGCTGAGGGTAGATCAGACAAGAAATCATTATCTCAAGGGAATGAAGAAGAGAACACTTTATGCTATAATATATAGGGTATAGCAACAGCAAAACCCTCACTGTAACCCTCACCCTACAGAAGGCAAGCCCCTGAGCCCACAGTGAAGGCGTATAGCAAGGCGGTAGTGTATATAGGTTACTTTGGATTCAGTATTACTTACAATGCACCTTATACATTAAGTATCAGAAGATTATAATAGCAATAGACGACTTTTATTGATCACAACAACCCTAACTAGAAGGAAATACTATCCTCATTTGACAGGCTGGCAAAGGAAGGCAGAGAAAGACTTAGTAACTTGTTGTAGATCATATAAACAATGCAGCCGGGATTCAAACTGAGAGTTCAAACTCCAGAGTTTAAAATCTAAGGAGCATTAGGTATCATCTGGCCTAATTCCTTATCTTATGGGTCAGAAACTGATGTTTAGAGGGGCTAAAAGATTTGATCAATATGACACAGCTGGTTAGAGACAGAACAAAAGGCCTAGACTCATAATCCTGTTCAAAGTTCCCCTGACCTCTTTTAGATTTATAGTACAGATATCAAAGAAATTCCCAAAAGTCAGGATTTCATACTCATACTCCAGAGTTATCTAACTATTAGAGATAACTACTAGCATTACCTAATAGTCCTAAAACTATTACAAGCAGGTGGGCAAGTATTGCTTTCTCAAGGATTTCTAAGAAAGAAGTCTTCAGAATCTTCAGGGAGTTACATGAACGTCATGATCTTTTTCTATTAGCTTCAACATCCCAGAGAAAGGAAATCACCAATGTGAAGTGTTATCCTCCTACAACATGAGTTGTGTCATATCATTCCTCTTAAAAAAAAAAGAAAAAAAAAGGAGCCCCTAATTCTTAGGGTGACATTCCTAGATCCAAACTTCTGTTTCTATTTCATCTCTCATGTCTCTTTGCACAGGGACTTCTTTCTTGTTTGGAGAAGGACTGGATCTCCAGGGTTTGGGCACTTAGTCCCCAAATCACCAACTCTGAGAACTGGAAGAGCCCTGTTAGAAATCTGGACCTGCCCATTGCCCCTTCTCTCTAAGGCAGTGACTCTCAGCTTGGGAGGAGCTGATGACAGTCTTGGACAGCAGGGTAGCTAGAGGAGGGAGAACATGTGATGTTTCTAAAGTGCATATTCAGCATTCTAAGTGCTTTTATTCATGCTAGCGAATCTATTTTGAAGTTTCAAATCATATTAAATGTGGATACGAGGTTTTATTCTTTTACATTCTGGGTTAAAGAGTGTTGAGAAAACTTTACTTTAGATAAAGTTTCTATAGTCTACAAATCCAGATAAAGACAATAGAACCAACCCTAATACCAGCACCACTATCTACCACCTTCGTAATCATTCAAGGAGTTCAAAACGGTGGCCCCTGTTTCCCCCAAACTTCTTGATAGCCTCTAAATGGAGTTTAAAATATGATAGTATTAGAAGCAAGGAAAATTTTCTTATCTGTTCTAAAAGTAAGTCATTCCAAGCTATTAGCTGCCTAGAATTATTATCATCATCGTTAGTCATTGAGTGCTTGATTCAGGTTCAATCACCTTGGTAAACACATTTCCTCAAATTGTCTTTTAATTCTTGCAACATCCCTATATATAGATCAATGTTATAAGCACCACTTTACAGATGAAGAGACTGAGGAATACAATAGTTAAGAAACTTGCCTGGAGTCACACAGAAAGTAAGCAGTGAGCCTTGGATTTGAATTCAAACCTGAGCCAGCGCTCTTACCCAGGGCTACTGTCTTGTGCACTGTGTGAACAGCGCCCTCTGGAATTGTGCAGAGTCTTTGCCTCTTCCTGCACAATCCAACAGTGAATCATCCAGGTCGACAGATGTAAAAGGGGCATGAAGCGATTAATGGGGAGAAAACAGGACAGCCACATTGCAGAGACAAGCCTTGAATGTGGTTAAAATGCCTGGACACCACCTGGTCAGCAGTGAAGAGCTACTAAAAAATTAAGAGCAGAGAGCTATCTCTTAGTATTGCCATAGGGACAAAGAATGAATGTGAAAAGCAAATGAACGAATGTAACCATTTGTTAATAGTTGTTGCGTAATTCCCCATGAAGAGGATGGCAGAAACTAGGCAAAGTAAGACATTTGGTTCTGGATGGAATTTTATTAGCAGAATATCTGGTTCTCTAATTGGCATAGATAACAAAAAGTCAATTGTATTTGACTCCCTAATCTTGCCTTGTTTGGAGTAAGAACAGTAACTAAGTTTCTGTATCTAGCTTGAAATTCCACTTGAATACCATTATACTTTAAAACAGTGTGAAGCAAACATCTTTTGACTGTTAAGAGATGTTAATAAAGAAATCACACTGTAAAATGTAATAAAAAATGCTTAAAAAAAAGACAATTTCATACCACACTTTCTGTGACTTTAGCCTGCTTATCTCATCCATTGGTTGGTGACCAAGCTATTGAGCACCCAGCAGGGAAGCCCGCCTGGTGTTTATATGACAGTAGAGAGAATTAGTTTCAACTTACTTGCAGAAGTGGATTTCAGAGGAAGGGATTTGACAAAGTTGTTAAACCCAGTAGAGTCTGAAGAGGAAAGCTGGGATGATGATGGAGCTGAGCACTGTCATTTTGAAATTGGTTTGGGCCCCCAGAGTATAAATACACCTCAGTATTTTTGTTAGGATTGCCAGAAAATCAGCAAGTGCTCACTTTCTTTTGCCAACAAAAGCATGACTCTCTGTGCAAAAATTTTCTGCACATTCTATAAACAAGAACATTCAGAAAATCCCTCTTGCTGAGAGATATGACAAGAGATATATTAAACCATGCTGTAAAATAAAGCAGATACTGAGTATACCACTGGGTTCATCAAACACAAGAAAAGCTTTTATATATCCCTTCTGCCACAAACTTCTACATGTCATCCCATCTCCCAAAATACCTCCCCATACTGTGCTGATCTGAGGAGCCCCCATCCAGGCTTTCACCTTTGTTTGCTGTGAGTCTTCTCCAACAGGCATTGCCTAATCCATTACCTACATTTTCTCACCACTGCACCCTAGTTTGCTGTCCCTGCAGGCTATTGTGTTGGCGGTCTCCAAGTGATCCATGACCTCCTATCCAAATCTCAGGCTAAAACTTTTCTTCCTCACAGAATCTTCCAGTTCAAAAGAGGCCATTGGAAGATCTTAATCAGGAGTTGGCAAACTTTTTCTGTAAAGGGCCAGATGATAAGTATTTTAGGCTTTGTGAGCCATTTGATCTTTGTTGCAACTACTTAGCTCTGACACTGTAGCACAAAAGCAGCTGTAGCCAACACATAAATGAGCATAGCTGTGCTATAATAAAATTGTATTTATGGGCACGAAATTTGAGCTTCATATAATTTTCACCTATTGCAAAATAGCATCCTTTTAGTTTTTCCAAGATCAGATGAGAGCGAGTGCGTTCCAGATGGGATAGCCGTAAACTGATTTTTTAAAATTGTTAAAAAATGAGATGCTTGTGAGGCTATGGAGAAAAGGGAACACTACATTGTTGGTGAGAATGTAAATTAGTTTAGCCACTGTGAAAAGTAGTTTAGAGACTTCTCAAGGAACTTAAAACAGAACTACTATTTGACCCAGCAATCTCATTACTGGGTATATTTCCAAAGAGAAAAAAGACACATGCACTTGCATGTTAATTGCAGCACTATTTACAATAGCAAAACATGCAATCAAGTTAGGATGCATCAACAGTGGATCAACAGTGGATGGGATATACATATATACCATGGAATACTACACAGCCATAAAAAAGAATGAAATCATGTCCTCTGCAGCAACATAGATGCAGCTGGAGGCTATTATCCTAAGTGAGCCAATGCAGGAACAGAAAACCAAATACTGCATGTTCTCACTTATAAGTGGGAGCTAAACACTGGGTTCACATGGACATAAAGATGGCAACAGTAGACATTGGAAACTAATAGAAGGGGAAGAGCGGGAGGCATGCAAAGGCTGAAAAACTACCTATTGGGTACTATGCTCACTACCTGGGTGACAGGATCATTTGTACCCCAAACCTCAAGTGTCATACAACACACCCATGGAACAAACCTGTACATACATCCACTGAATTTAAAATAAAAGTTGAAATTATAAAAATAAAATACACTTTAAAAAGTTCTCACCATAACAGTGTAAAGTACTTGAGGAGATGGATATGTCAATTAGCTTGATGTAATCATTCCACATTGTTCACATCTATTATAACATCACTTTGCACTCCATATATATATATAATTATAATGTCAATTTACAATTAAAATTTTAAAAACTGTTAAAAATGTAAAAACCATTATTAGCTCACAGGATGTGCAAAAACAGGTGATAGGAAGGATTTGGTTTGATGTAGGTCATCCTCGCAGCTAAAACCAGGGGTTTCTTCAAAGCTTTGCAGCTGGCCAGCTGGGCTCTGTGTGAAATTTCTCCAGTTATAAGAAATTCACTACTTCAACAGGCAGCCTGTTCTAAGGCTGAGATGAAATGACTAGACCTAGTTTTGCCTGCTAAAGACACAACATATAACTCAACTTCATCTTTATGGCAACCCTTAAAATATTGAAATGTACCTGTTTTGACCACTTTGGAAGTCTCCTATGTAGGAAGCCCAAGTTTCTTTTTTTCCTTATCTTTTTTTTTTTTTTCTGAGATAGGGTCTCACTCTGTGGCCCAGGCTGGAGTGCAGTGGCATGATCTCAGCTCACTGCAGCCTCAACTTCCTGCACTCAAGTGATCCTCCCACCTCAGGCTCCCTGAATAGCTGGGACTACAGGCACGGACCACCACACCTGGATAATTTTTTATTATTTTTAGAGACAGGGTCTCGCTATGTTGCCCAGGCTCGTCTTGAACTCCTGGACACAAGTGATCCTCCTGCCTTGGCCTCCCAAAGTGCTGGGATCACAGACATGAGCCCCTGTGCCTATCCAGCCCAAGTTTCTTTTTCTTTTCTTTTCTTTTTTTTTTTTTTGAAATGGAGTCTCGCTCTGTCGCCCAGGCTGGAGTGCAGTGGCACGATCTTGGCTCACTGCAACATCCACCTCCCGGATTCACGCCATTCTCCTGCCTCAGCCTTCCGAGTAGCTAGGACTACAGGTGCCCACCACCACGCCAGGCTAATTTTTGCATTTTTTAGTAGAGACGGGGTGTCACTGTGTTAGCCAGGATGGTCTCGATCTCCTGACCTCGAGATCTGCCCACCTCGGCCTCCCAAAGTGCTGGGATTACAGGCGTGAGCCACCGCGTCCGGCTAAGTTTTTTTACTGTTGTACAACATGGTCTTTTTGTTTGGGGCAGGAGGGGTCCTCTCTGCTCTGGTGAAATTCTCCTGCAAATGTCAATCCAAGTGTGCCCACTTTCGGGAGAGGAGAGTAATGTTATGCCATTGCACGATGTTTGCCATTGTGCTATTCTGAATGCTCTGTTAATGTACTTCTCAGCTTCCCTGGCTCAGGGTAATGTGATAATCATCTTTAACATTTTTCTCCATTGGTTTTTCTTTTTTCTTTTAGTCACCCTATGAGGCTGGAGCCCCTTAATTTCTCATCACCCACACTTGCCTGATTATCTTGTGTTGCCCACATGATCCTTCTCACTGGATCCTTTTATGATCTGCCATGACAGGGGTGTTACCAAAGCTTGATCCTTGAAGCCTGTGATCTCCCTCACACTTTATGTCTTAGAAAACAGATTCTCATGGCTTGCTCATCCTTCTACGACAATTATTCCAAAATTGTATCTGCATCACCAATCTAGCACACGAGCTCCATGCTCCCGCCTTGCACTGCCTAGTAGGCATCCATTTAAAGATGATACTTTACTCTCACCCTAAAACCTACATGATGACAATGATGATGATAATAGTCACAATGGAAATAGCAATTAGCACTTGTTGAACACCTACTATGTGCCAGGCACTATCCTGAACTAAGGATTTTATCTTTTGTTGCTGTTGTTGTTGTTTGAGTTATGGTGTCACTCTGGCAGCCAGGCTGGAGTACAGTGGAACAATTGTAGCTTACTGCTGCCTCTTATTACTGGGCTCAAGTGATCTTCCTGTCTCAGCCTCCCCAGCAGCTGGTACTACAGGCATGTGACACAATGCCCAGTTAGTTTTTAAATTTGTAGAGACAAGGTCTTGCCGTTTTGCCCAGGCTGATCTTGAACTGCTAGTCTGAAGCAATCCTTTTGCCTCAGCCTCCCAAAGCACTGAAATTACAGGCATGAGCCACCATGCCCAGCCAAGATTCATTATCTTTTTAAAAAAATTTAATTAGGCCGGGCGCGGTGGCTCAAGCCTGTAATCCCAGCACTTTGGGAGGCCGAGACGGGCGGATCACGAGGTCAGGAGATCGAGACCATCCTGGCTAACACGGTGAAACCCCGTCTCTACTAAAAAATACAAAAAACTAGCCGGGCGAGGTGGCGGGCGCCTGTAGTCCCAGCTACTCGGGAGGCTGAGGCAGGAGAACGGGCGTGAACCCGGGAGGCGGAGCTTGCAGTGAGCTGAGATCTGGCCACTGCACTCCAGCCTGGGCGACAAAGCGGGACTCCGTCTCAAAAAAAAAAAAAAAAAATTTAATTAATTAATTTAATTTTGAGACAAGGTTGGGCTCTATCAGCCAGACTGGAGTGCAGTGGGACCATCTTGGCTCACTGCAACCTCTGCCTCCTGGACACAAGCCATCCTCCCACCTCAGCCTCCTGAGGAGCTGGGATCACAGGCGTGCACTACCATGCCTGTAACTTCTGTATTTTTTGTAGAGATGGGGTTTCACCATGTTGCCCAGGCTGGTTTTGAACTTGGGAGCTCAAGCAATCCACCTGCTGGGATTATAGACGTGAGCCACTGCACTCAGCTTGGATACATTCTTACTAAACCTTTACAACAATCTATGAAGAAACTACTCTTAGTTCCTTTTTATAGTTGCAGAAATAGGCTCAGAGAAGTAATTTGGCCAAATACACTGATAATAAGTAACAGGGTTAGGATTTGAACCCTTGAGTGTCTGAATCAAAGCACATGCTCTTGACCTCTTTGGCTGGTCTTTGTAACCCAAAATGATGTCATGGGTGCTCCACTTATTCCGAAAGCCACGCTCGGAAAGCCTGAATTCAGTCTTGACCCCTCCTTCTCCTTCATCCTCCCTATTTGAACAGTCACTGAATTACTGGGATTCTTTCTTCTAGGCATCTGGGAGCCATTTTCCCCTTATATTCTCACCATCATCCTAAATCAGTTCCCTTGTCATCTTCTGTTGTTTACTGCAACTCTCTCCTGATGGATCTTTCTGCACCCAGGTCTTCAGTCCATCACGCAGGATCCTGCCCAGAATATGCTTGAGCAAACTGGGTCTCTCACTTGAGACATCTTCCTGGCATCTATACCTTTTTATTCATTTATTTGACCCACCTTAGAACTGTCCAGCCCTCACTTGCCTGGGGTCCTTATCCTGGGGTGAGAGAGGAGGGAAGGGATACTGGAATATATGTCAACTGCCAGGTAATTTAAATATTTCACAGGTGAATCTTTTTTCCTTTATATATATTTAATATATATATTATATATATTATATATATGTATGTGCACTATATATTATATAATATACACTAAATATGTAATATATTAATATTATATATCTATATCCATATATAGTCTTTAGTAGTTTCAAGACCAGTGTGTTTTGGAAAACTGGAGAAAGATTAGGAAAATAAAGTTCCAGGTTAAGTACATTTGAGAAATGCTGGTGAGTTAAAAGTGTCTTTATTGCTGGACTTCTTCAGCCTTCAGTATACTAACATGCATGGTGACTATCAATACACAAGTGGAAAGAGCTGCAAAAGGGTATTTGAAATTCACTAGACCACAAATTTTTTTTTTCTTTCTCCTACTGAGCATGTTGAGAAACCAGGGCTCTGTAGAACAATTCTTAAGAAAAACTACTGGCCGGGCGCGGTGGCTCAAGCCTGTAATCCCAGCACTTTGGGAGGCCGAGACGGGCGGATCACGAGGTCAGGAGATCGAGACCATCCTGGCTAACACAATGAAACCCCGTCTCCACTAAAAATACAAAAAAATTAGCCGGGCGTGGTGGCGGCGCCTGTAGTCCCAGCTACTCGGGAGGCTGAGGCAGGAGAATGGCGGGAACCCGGGAGGCGGAGCTTGCAGCGAGCCGAGATCGTGCCACTGCACTCCAGCCTGGGCGACAGAGCGAGACTCTGCCTCAAAAAAAAAAAAAAAAAAAAAAAAAGAAAAACTACTCTAGGAATGTCTATCAAAATGCTATACAGGGCTGGGGATGACGGCTCACGCCTGTAATACCGGCACTTTGGGAGGCCGAGGCAGGTGGATCACCTGAGGTCAGGAGTTTGAGGCCAGCCCGACCAACATGGTGAAACCCCATCTCTACTAAATTCAAAAAATTAGCTGAGAGTGGTGACACATGCCTGTAGTCCCAGCTACTTGTGAGGCTGGGGCAGGGGAATTGTTTGAACCCAGGAGGTGGAGGTTACAGTGAGCCAAGATTGTGCCATTGTGCTCCAGCCTGGACAACAAGAGCAAAGCTCCATCTGAAAAACAAAACAAAACAAAACAAACAAACAAACAAACAAACCAAACCAAGCTATGCAGGCTGCAGGAGTGAAAGGCAGCAGTGATGGACAGTAGGAGCCCAGGACGTGGAGTCAGAAGGATAGGCTGGAGTCCCAGAGCCACACAGAGTGGCTGTGTAAGGGTTAATGTCATAATGTATGTGAAGGGCTCTGCTTAAGTGTAAAGTTGTGGTGTAAATGTGCACATTAGTTGACAAATGGTTTAAATTTAAGTATACTTTAAGTTTTTTCCCTAAGATTGGTTGTTGGTTTCTATAGCTAAAAATTAAGAAAACATATTTTATATAGCAATAGAGAACTTCCTAGGAATTATTAAAGGACTATAAATACACAGATTTTTATTCTCTCTACTTATAGGGAATATTCGTTGCATTTGTATACTTAATTGACCCAAATAGAGAACTATCACAAATACAAGACAAATTTTACTTTTCATTAAGGAGAATATTTTACAAATTACGAAATGACTCATAACAAGACCACTATAACATGAATTATGGTGCTGGGGGGTGGGAGAGATGTGGTTTAAGGGAATTGGGACCTCATGGTAGCTGTGAGTACCTAGGGAAGGGGGCAAGTGGGTTCCATGGTAGCTGTGGGTACCTAGGGACCAGGGCAGGCAGATGGAGAAGAGAAGAGGGGGTTTTAGGGGCTGGAAATGTCGACAAACTTCTTGGCTGCATTTTTGTCTAGGGCCAGTCCGGCATGTTTTCCACCCTAACGATTTACATACAACTTTAATGTCTGTCTAACTTTCAAAGTATGAGGTGTGATGAAAAGGAACGAAACTTGTGTTCGTGTGAGGTTTATGGAATCTGAATCATGGGATTAAGATCTCACCTTGTAAGTCCATGTGCCAGGGCAGGAGGGATCCAGACTCATCACCCACAGCATCTGTCCTGCTTTGACCTGTGGCTGAGTCCTCATCCTTTCCCTGCTCCTTCTCTGGCCCTTGAGGAATCTGTGGCCAAGCTGCTTGGGGAGGCTGAGGCATTAAGACCCAGACCCACCTCCTCTACTACAGTTTCCCAAAGTACATTCAGTAGTGGGTACCGAGCCATCAGGTATCCAGTACCCAAGTATTTTTATGAAAAACTCATTCTGGGGCAGGCACCATGTACATCAACATAATAAATCCATGAGAAGTCCTGCAGTGAAACAACTTACTTATCATTGCTTTCCTAGCATGTGGCTTATGTGTTAGATGATGGGGCACTGTTTTTAACAGAATGAATACTGACATCCCATATCATGTTGGGAGATGCTGCCCTGCCCTCACTTGGTTACCCCTAAACTCCTTTCCAACAAACCAGAATTTTATGCCCATGTTTCTTTATTCATGATCTTTCCTATGGCAAGTACTTACATTGCAACTAGATGCAGTAATGTGTGTATATACTTATATATGTATATGTTTCATCTTGGCTTAGCCACTTTCAACCTATGCGATATTGGGCAAATTCTATAGCCTTTCATTACTTATTAATTATTATCATTTTTTTAGCCCCATGTCTTAATTTTTCTGTAGCCTCTCTCTCAGTTTTGTTATTTGTAAAATAAAGCCATGGCTCCCACCTTTCAGGGTTGTGTAAAAGCTAAATGAGATTAGGGTTGTAAAGTGTTTGGCCCAGTGCCCAGTGCAAGGCACGGGATTCACAGCAGCTCCATCATCACTCTCTCCATCATCACCATCATATCAATGAATGCGAGATAAATTAGACATCCTCAAGTAGCTAATTGTCGAATTAAATTTTTTTCCCTTTTGATAGGATAATTTGACTTGCATATCAACTATGTATCTTGGTTTTAGGAAGTGGTTTCACAGAGGAGACATAAAATGCAGAAACATTTGTTGGATGATTGTAGAGTTAAGGAGACTCACATCTAATTGAAAAAATGTTTTGTTAGGCCAACCTGATGAATAGTCTCTAGTGACATGCCATAGGCTTTCTATTAATTCCTATTTGACTTGACATTTTTACCAACAATTTGAACAAATATACATGACACTTATTTATCAAATCTGAATATGAAAAAAATCTGGAGTGTTAGTTACTTCAATACAAAGCTGAATGAAGATTCAAAATTATTTTGATAGGCCTCAATGCCCCAAAATTAAAATTTAGTAGACTTAAATATAAAATACTATGCCCACGTGAGAAAATAATAAACAAAACAACCTATGCAGAGAAAAGATCAGCTTGATGGCTGTTTATATGATAAAAGTCTAGCAGTTATAGCTGATCATCATCTGGGCTAATAATTAGAGCTAATAGAGAAAAGCAATTAATTTAGCAGAATTAAGAGCAGGATAATTACCCAATTGAGAGAAGGAAGAGACTCACTGTTCAGAACAGATGAGGGAGCCTCATTTTTACATTTTGCCAAATGATGTAAGTTCTGAAGATATGGGGAATGTCCAGCTTCAAGAGAACCAAACCAAAGGAAGACATAATTTTTACTATTCCCCCTGGGGACTGACAAGTGGAATCTGTAAGGAGAAAGAATTCAGTCTGTTTTAAGAAAGACTGTTAAAACAAATCAAGTTGCATCCTCACAATGAGTTTGCTGAAATGGATTGAAGCCCATCTTCAAAAGTTTTTAGCAAAAGCTGGGCAAGAAGCTGCAAGGAAGGGATTCTTATATTTGGTGAATGACATGAGTCCACATTACCTCCAAAACTTCATCAGTGCGAAAGTTCGAGCTGTGCCTGACAAAAGCCTTCCCAATCTCCAAAGCTCTGAAGTCTTTGGTCATCCTCAACGGAGATGTGCCCGTGTGATCTCCCTCTTCAAATCTCACGGCATGCACAATCTTTATCTCTCATTCTGCACAAATCACACTAGTTACCATTTATTGAGAACCTATCCTGTACTTGGTGATTTTATATATGTTATCTTGTTTAAGTGTCCCCATAACCATGTGAAATTAATTAAATTATCCCGCTTTATAGATGAGAAATATGAAGCTGAATTCTGTTTTTTAAATCACTCACTTGCCCAGGGTCCCACAGTAAGTGGCAGATCCCCATGTTCATGCCCAGACATTTTTGTTTTTTTCTTTTTAGGTGGAGTTTCACTCTTGTGGCCCAGGCTGGAGTGCAGTGGCACAAACTCGGTTCACTGCAACCTCTGCCTTCTGGGTTCAAGTGATTCTTCTGCCTCAGCTTCCCAAGTAGCTGGGATTACAGGCACGCACCACCATGCCTGGCTAATTTTTTGTACTTTTAGTAGAGATGGGGTTTCACCCTATTAGCCAGACTGGTCTCAAACTCCTGACCTCAGGTGATCTGCCTCAGCCTCTCAAAATGCTGGTATTACAGGTGTGAGCCACCTTGGCTGTATGTCCAGACTTAATGATAGAATTATACTCTTTCCTCTTTCTACTAACTCACAGCACTTCTCTAACTACGATCTCTTACACAATAGTTCATGCTTGGCATTGCTTTATCCCCTTATGTGTATATTTATTCAATATTTTATGTCTTGTATGCCTTGAACTAGATTGTAAATTCCTTGAACAAAATGACCCATGGCTTACTTTTCTTTGTATTTCTAACAGTACCTAATAGGATAATTATGTACGCTAATTAGCATTATTCATAAAATACTATTACACATCTACTATATAGTTGGTACCAGGCATAAAAACAAGAGATATAGCAATGAACAAGTTAGAAAAGTTTCTAGTCTAAGGAGATAGAAAAAAAAAAAAAAAAAAGCAAGTCAAGTTCCCTGGCTTTTGAGCTAAGACATGACCAAGAGAAGGCAGTAGCTATGATATGATCTGAGAAAGAAGGTCTTTTGCAGAGGCAACAACAACTGCAGAGGCTGTGTACAGAAAACTAACTTGGCATGTCCAGGGAACAGAATGAAAGGTTGTGTGGCTAAAACAGAGCCAGAGAGAGGGGTGGGTGTATAAAGTTAGGTTGGAGGGCCAGAAGTGCTGGCTCATGCCTATAATCCCTGCACTTTGGGAGGCTGGGGCAGGCAGATCACCTAAGGAGAGGAGTTTGAGACCAGCCTGGCCAACATGCTGAAAGCCTGTCTCTACTAAAAATACAAAAATTAGCTGGGAATGGTGGCAGGTGCCTGTAATCCCAGTGACTAGAGAGGCTGAGGCAGGAGAATCACTTGAACCCAGGAGGTGGAGGTTGCAGTGAGCTGACATCATGCCATTGCACTCCACCCTGGGCAGCAAGAGCAAAACCCCATCTCTAAATAAACAAATAAATAAAGTTAGGTTGGAGAAGTAGGCAGGAGCAAAACCATGCAGGGTCTTGTTATTTTGGATTTTATTTCAAATGCAAAGGGGAGCCATTGAAGCGACACTTAGCAGGGGAGTTACCTTTATGCTTATAAACGATCACTCCAGTTGTTGGGTGGAGAATGGATTATAGCATTTGTCAGCATGAAAGCAGTTCTGGAGATAAGTGCAATGGTGGCTGGTTTCAACCTAGCTTAGCAGATGAAACACTAAGGAGTGGGCCAATTCAGGGGGTATTTTGCAAGTACTGCAAATGAAACTTGCTGATAGTTTATGCTATGGTTTGGATGTTTGCCCTGTTCAAATCTCGTGTTGAAATGTGATCCCCGATGTTGGGGCCTCGTGAGAGGCACTGGATCATGGGGTGGATCCCTTATGAATAGCTTAGTGCCGTCCCCTTGGTGATGAGTAAGTTCTCACTTACTTAGTTCACTCAAGAGCTGGTTGTTTTAAAAGAGTCTGGGACATCCCCCTTTTCTCTCTCTCACTCTCATTCTCGCCCCATGACGTGCCTGCTCCTATTTCACCTCTCGCCATGAGTAAAAGCTCTGAGGCCTCACCAGAAGTGGATGCCAGCTCCACATTTCCTGTAAAGCCCATAGAAGCATGAGCCAATTAAACCTCTTTTCTTTATACATTACCCAGCCTCAGGTATCTCTCTATAGCAATGCAAGAATAGCCTAGTACAGTTTAGATGTCAGGGTATGAGGAAAGAGTAAATCAATCAAACTCTGGTTGATGGCCTGAACACCTGGGTTGACACTGAAGCTGCTCACTGAGATGGGGAGGGCAGCAGCATTGGTTGAGGGGGGAAGGTCCTGGATGGTATGTGAATGGTGGGGAGGGAGAAGTTAATTCTATTTTGGCCATATTTGAGATGTCTTTTAGACATGACTAGAATGTAAGCTCAGTGGGGCAGGAGCTTTGTCTGTGTTGTTCTGTGCCATATTCCCCGTGCACAAACAGCATTTAGTACAAAAGTTAGTACTGAAAGTCTTGTTGAATGAAAAAAGCCAAGGGGAGGCATAGAGAAAGCAGTTGGATTAATGAATGTTTAAATTTTTGGGCAAATGCAGATCCTCAGTAAAGCATAAATACATTTCTCCTTGGCTTTCACATGTGCAGCAAAAATCTCTAAGAGTGGTTTTTCAAAGAGCAGAATTAAACATCCTAATAGGGTCAGCTAATGCCGTCCTGGAAAGAGGCTCAAAATCCCAGTCTCTGACTAAAGCTGACCTGGTCTTTCCCACAGTGTTCAGGGTCATTTAAGTGAGACGGCAAGGGCCTGGAAGCACTGCTGCACTGCTTCTCTGGGTCATGTTTATTATTTCTAACAGTAACAATACTGCTCGCATAGGTCAAAATTCTTATTCATCTATTTGTTGATTTCCACTGGACCCATTATTGTTTCTACCAGTCTCAAGACAGAGGTGTTAACTGATATCTGCTTTAAAACAGAATTAAACAGCTGTCTAATAAGTCAATGGCTTTGACAGTTAACTTTCTGGGCCAGTTAAATCTTGGAGACACAATGTGAGCTTTAAGAAGGAGAACTGAGAATGAAGATAGCCTATTATAGTAATGACATAGTCTAAATGTTAAAGGGTTCAAAATCACGTCCTCCATTTTGTAGTACTAAGAGCAAAAAATGAAAAAAAAATACAGAAAGAAAAGAAAGCAAGAAAGGAAAGAAGAAAAGGAAGGAATGAAGGAAAGAAGAAAGAAAAGAAATGAAGATGGGCTGGGCATGGTGGCTCATGCTTGTAAGCCCAGCATTTTGGGAGGCCAAGGCAGGTGGATTGCTTGAGGCCAGAAGTTTAAGACCACCCTGGCCAACATGGTGAAACCCTGTCTCTACTAAAAAAAAATACAAAAATTATCCAAGTGTGGTGGTGCACATCTGTGATCCCAGCTACTTGGGAGGGTGAAGCATGAGAATTGCTTGAACCTGGGAGGCGGAGGTTGTAGTGAGCCGAGATTGCACCATTGCACTCCAGCCTGGGTGACACAGTGAGATTCTGTCTCAAAAAAAAAAAAAAAAAAAAAAAAAAGAAATGAAGGGAGGGAAAACAAGCCATTACATTTATTTAAATGTACTTTGAACAATTCTCAATTATCTGCACTAATGGATGACCCCAAAGATAGAAGCCATTTTCCTCCTGCTTCAAAATGAAGTCCTCCATTGCAGTACTATGAGCAAAAAATGAAAAAAAAATATAGAAAGAAAAGGAAGAAGGACATTTTCCTCCTATTTGCTTTGGGATACAGCTTTGTTCTCTTTGAGTGCTGCTGTGACTGATGTTCTAGAGCAGTGATTCTCAACTGTTGCTGTGTTGGTGGCATCAGGGTTATCTCGTGAAGCTATGTTTTTTCCTTTTTGTTATTTTAAATTTTAGAGAAAGGGTCTCACTCTATCATTCAGACTGGAGTATAGTGGCATCAACCTAGCTCACTGCAGCCTCAACTCCTGGGCCCAAATGATCCTCCCACCTCAGCCTCCCCAGTCGCTGGAACTACAGGTATGCACCACCATGCCCTGTCAATTTTTAAATTTTTTATAGATACAGGATCTTGCTATGTTGGTCTTGAACTCCTGGTTGGTCTTGAACTCCTGGACTCAAGCAACCCTCCTGCCTCAGATAACTACTAGGATTATAGGAGTGAGCCACTAAGCCTGGCCTTCATGGAGTTTTTTAAAATTATAAATGCCTAGGCCCCACCTTGCATCCACGGAGGCAGAATTTCTTGGGGGTGGGCTACGGACATGTGCGCATTTTAAAACTATTCTGATTCCCATTGTCTTCATTCTGCTGATCAGTGAGAACTACTGTTCAAGGAAGTCACATTAGACGGCTGAAGAATGAGTGCAGGTGTGCCAGTTCTGCCTGACAAGGTGCAAGGCAACCCCTTCCCACTGCCTCCTCCTGCTGCCCCAACTGGGAGCACAGGTAGGACTTAAGATTTTGAATTTCAAAGCTATCTGTGTTAGTCCATTTTGTGCTGCTATAACAGAATACCACAGACTGTGTAATGTATAAAGAGTGGAAATTTATTTTCTCATAGTTCTGGAGCCTGGGAGCTCCACAAGGTGCTAACAATTTTGGTTGTTTGGTGAGAGTTGCATCCTCTGAAGGGGACACTGTGTCCTCACATGGCAGAAGGTGAAAGGGCAAGTAAGCTGAATGCTGCATGAAGTCTCTTTTACAAGGGCCTTAATCCCATTGATGACGGAGGAGCCCTCACGGCCTAATCACCTCTTAGAGGTCCCAACTCTTAATCCCATCACAGTGGCAACACCTGAGTTTTGGAGTAAACACATTCAAACCACAGCGCCATCACTGCTAAACGTGTAGGTTTCATGTAAAATAGGAATGAACAGAGAGAGAGGAGGAAAAATATAGTAGAAATGACGTGGTCAAGAGAGGAATATAAGTAAACTCCTTTAGATTTGGGGGGCAATCTTTCTCAGGCATTTCACACTTAAGGAAACCTCAGAGCCAAGAAGGGACTTGAAAAGCCAAAAATCTGAAATCTGCCTTCTGCCTGGTGCTGTGGAAAAGATAAATTATCCCCCATGCTCTAATATTTTCAGACATTGAGATGTTGTTGTCCTCCCCATTTCAATGGCCACAGTCTCCCAGTTAAAAGGAGATGCTGTATTTACAGTATCAGGAAGTTAGCAGATAGGTTAAAATCAACAAACAGGTCAACATTTTTACACATATCGAAATCATAAAAAAATTCTGAATCCTATTGCGAGGAAAATGGTTTCATTTAGAGTAAGAGAATCGAGTGGTGGAAAGAAGGTCCCTCAGCTTTTGATTCAAAAGTACCAAGCAGATGAGCCAGGAATGCTGGCTCTGGAAGCCAGAACACCTGGGTTCAATTGTCAGCTCTGAAACCACAGGTCATTCACTTAGTCTCTCTGTGCCTCAGTTTTCTCATCTGTTAAGTGGGGGTGATCACAATAATAAAAAATTGAATTTATTATCATTAGTTATTCTAATAAGGCAATTATGTTAGTGGTTTTTTTTGTTTTGTTTTTTTGCTTTTTGTTTTTGTAACTAACATCACACCACTACTGTGTCTTTGGTCCCTAACAAGTGCTTTAAACATGTCATTTATTTGACATGTTCTTTTACTCACATAAAGCATTTGGGGTAGGCATATTATTGGCCCCATTTAAAGATGAGAGATTAGGCTGGTAGCGCTTGCCTAAAATCCCAGCACGTTGGGAGGCCAAGGCAGGTGGATCTCTGGAGCTCAGGAGTTCAAGACCAGCCTGGACAACATGGTGCAATCCCATCTCTACTAAAAATACAAAAATTAGCCGGGCGAGGTGGTGTGCACCTGTAGTCCCAACTATTTGGGAGGCTGAGGTGGGAGGATCGCTTGAGCCTGAGAGGTTGAGGCTGCACTGAGCAAAGATCAGCCACTGCACTCCAGCCTGGGAAACAGAGACCCTGTCTCAAAAAAAAATAAATAAAACTAAAATCAAAATAAGATAAAGATGAAGGCTTAGGTATCTGGCTTGAGGTTGTACAGCTGGGAATGGTGTATCAGAAGCCAGGCAGCCTGACTCCAGAGTGGCACCTGAATGATGTCAAGCTTCCGTGCCCCTCTTATTTCTCAGCCCTACGTGTTACTCTGGGTGAGGAAAGCCCTGTGTGGGTACTGACTGCCAGGAACCATGAGACATGATTTGTTGTCAGTCAGCTCCAGGATGGAAGTGCCACCTACAAATAACCTTGCGCTTAGGATGCCACCCTGCACAGCTGAGTCTCTGTATTTATTTGCCTACTGTATTGTTTTTAGTAGAGAAATGTCTGGAGTAAAGTATCTGTTACTCCTGGAATGGGCAGTGAAACGTTCCAGGGAAAGAATACAACATCTGCTCTCAGAGGGAGATGTGCTTTGTCAAGGAAAAATGTGATTTTCCAAAGTGAGCTGAAATTTCCCTTACCCTGAGGGGGATTTTGTCAGCAGTTTATCCTGTGAGTGTTCAGATTTGAGGAAGGAAGTTTGTAAAGCAGCCCTGAACAGATGGTTTGCTCTGCTGTCTGCTTTTATAAAAGAGGGGGAAAACTTTGATAGAGATGTTTCTAAACATGGTTCAATATACAAATTCAAAACCAATATTTTTTCTAAAACATTTCAGGTGAAAGAACCTATTTGGACATGACACTGCCTCACATCATTATAATATGCATGCTTTCTGTTTACTGTGCTGAAATGGTCTTTCCCGGCTATCACCAGATGGGCTTTTAGATACTGGAATCTGCCAAAGCGATCATCATTGCTATGAAGTACATAAGGAATTCTGGCTGAAAGCTCAAACGGCTCTTCTTTGACCAGATGGTTTATTTATTCTTACTACTCTTTACCAGGAAGTTAAGCTGCACCTTGGCATTCTTTATAGAGAGGATGGCCTTTAAACTGTTGAATTGGCATCTGGTGAAACCTACCAGACAGAAGGAACAAGCAGCAACTAATTGTCACTTTGGGCTGCCCAAGTTTGTGTGGTACAGGGAAGCTAGCTGACGAATGCTCAGGTTGACCACACAGAATGGGGGAGGGGAAAAGACACCCAGGGCAGAGGCAGGTGGAAGCCTTGTAGAGTCTGCTGGGGTCTCAGTAGAACTGGGGGTCTCAATCTAGGGCTCACGACCTGCGCCCAGACCAGCTGATCTGAAAAAGGAGCCCTGCTGAATGGTGTTGCCAAGAACCACCCGACAAGCAAAAACTGCTCTCTTAGGACATAGAAAAAAGTGAACCTGCATATGGCCCCTTGAAAATCACTTTCCAGCCAGAGATATCAACTGTCTGTTACACAAAAGAGTGCCTGGAATTGGTGTGGGTGGTGACAGGTTATGGAGTCAAAAATTTACTCGGGTGATCGATCCCAAGGACCAGCTGTAGATGCAATGAAGGGTTCCAACCCCCAAAATCATCATTGGTGAACAACACAATAGCAAAGGCCATATTAAGGAGATATGAGGTTTGAGAGCTAGTGACTCAGAACTGTGATGCCAGGATCCTCCCCCTCCCTCCACGTTCCACCAAGGTGCTTCTCAGGAAAGCGGGGAGAGGAAGCGAAGGGAAGAAGGATGCCCTGCAATCTCGATTTGCCTCTCCTCTCTTCTCACCTGCATGCACTAAAGTATGTAATCTTTTCGGTAAAATTGTCTATAAAAATGCCTCTGCATTTCCTCTAGAAAAGATAAAAGGTTTGGGAATTTATTTTAAGAGGAATTTTTAAAAAGTAGGAT
This sequence comes from Macaca mulatta, assembly GCF_049350105.2. Lineage (NCBI taxonomy): Eukaryota > Metazoa > Chordata > Mammalia > Primates > Cercopithecidae > Macaca > Macaca mulatta. The sequence continues at coordinate 106,130,064 of NC_133414.1, read as the reverse complement.
CAAAAGGAATGAGGGTAAGCTAGATGCAGGAAGACGAGGAGGGGAAAAAAGAACAATACAACTTGAGGCTGTCAAAGTGAGAGATTTCGTGGGTGGTCAAGAAGTTAGTCTGCTCCACCTGAAAGGAGAGAGAAAGAACACTAGCTTCTGCGAGCTTTAGATCAGGAATATGACTACAGAGAGGTGTTCAGATTAAGAAAGTTCGGGAAGACCTGTCTCCCAAACTAAGCAAAGCAGGATGAAGCCTACCCTCAACACAGATCTTGACTAGCTCTGCCTGAGGACTGACCCCTCCTTGTGCTTCTGTTTCTTTTCAAGGATAAAGAGAGACTGCCTTTAAGAAGTTTCTCTAGTGTGTGCACCAGAGTCTAATAGGGCAGGAGAAGGGGGAATGGGGAGGAAACATTGCTTCCAAGCCACAATCCAAACTGATTTTAAATGTTTTTATCTCCAGGCTTTCATTAATGTAAGCTGCACCTTTTCAGTAATTTCATGGTCGTACTTTGAGTTGCATTTTAACCATGCTTTCCTAAGAATAAACATTATGCAAAACTGCCCGAAAAGCATTAGGAATTTTCTTCCTTTTTCCCGCATTACAGTTAAGTCATTGTGTAGAGAGTTGTTAGAATATAGAAAACTTCTAGCTCATAAGCGTGGTTCTGGGGGCAATCGGGAACAAGCTGCCTCCCTAAATCATGAGTCTTGCTCATGACAAAAACTGTCTGATTGTCTTCTTGTCTGGACTGCCTTCCACTTCCTATGAACGTCCCCCTCTGTTCCTCCCATCTCTCAAGACCCAGCGCCAGACTCCAGGGCTCAGCAGAATGAGATCTTGTCACCCACCTGGACACCTCAGCCTTCTCTGTTGGTGCCACTCTCACTGCACTTACTTTCTGCCTTTTTTGGTAGATATTTGTGTCCATGTCTGGTAGCTTCTGGCAGACTTCTATTTACTTTCCTTAGTGCATATCTGCCACAGTACACTGCTTCTAAGAAGCGCTGGATTAACTGAATGGATGCATGAGTAAATGCATTCACTTCCCCCACCCCAAGTGACTAGCACCTGCAATGGAGCTAATATTCCCTGTCTTGTCTTTAAGATACTATCATGTTCCAAGGAATATACATCTTCTTTCCGCTGAGGAAAGTGCATTTACTTTGTGTATCCAATTTTGGCAGAACAAAGTATGGGCTCATAACGTTAATTTTCACCATATACTGCTAATTTCTTAGTTTTAAAAATTATGTTTGACACGCCAATGGAAAAAAAAGAGAAGACTAGAGAACAGTAGGTGCTCAATGTGTCTGTTTTTTGAGACAGGGACTCACTCTGTCGCTCAGGCTGAAGCGCAGTAGTACAATCTCGGCTCACTGCAGCCTCGACCTCCCAGGCTCAGACAATCCTCCCACCTCAGCCTCCCACATAGCTGGGACCACAGGCATGCACCACGATGCCTGGCTAATTTTTTGTAATTTTTGTAGAGATGGGGTTTTGCTATGTTCCCCAGGCTGGTCTCAAACTCCTGGGCTCAAGCCATCTGCCTGCCTTGGCCTCCCAAAGTGCTGGGATTATAGGTGTGAGCTACTGTGCCCAGCCAATAAGCATGTCTTCAGTGATCTAGCAATCCCACCTCTAGGTATATACCCCAAAGAAAGAAAACCAATCTATCGAAGAGATATCTGGACTCCCATGTTTATTTCAGCACTGTTCACAATAGCCAAGATTTGGAAGCAACCTAAGTGTCCATCAACAAGATGAATAGATAAGAAAATGTAGCACATATATATATAATTCGGCCATAAAAAAGAATGAGATCCTGTCGTTTGCAACAACATGAATTGAATTAAAGGTCCTTATGTTAAGTGAAATAAGCTAGGCACAAAAAGATAACCTCTGTGTGTTCTCACTTACTTGTGGCAGCTGAAAATTAAAACAATTGAACTCATGGAGACAGAAAGTAGAAGGATGGTTACCACAGGGTGAGAAAGGTAGTAGAGGAGAGTGAGGGAGGAAGTGGGTATAGTTAATGGGTACATACAATAGTTAGAAAAAAATGTAAGATCTAGTATTTGATAGTACAAAAGAGTGACTATAGTCGATAATAATTTAACTGTACATTTAAAAATAACAAAAGGAGTGTAATTGGGTTTTTTTAATACATGGATAAGTGCTTGAGATGATGGATACCCTAATTACTCTGTTGTAATTACACATTGTATGCCTGTACCAAAATATCCTCTATATCCCATAAATATATACACCTACTATGTACCCACAAAAATTAAAACTAAAAAATTCAAATAAATAAATGTCTTGAGTGAATGATGAATGAATGAATGAGGGAGTGATGGCAGGAACCTAGATAATGGGGAACTGGATAAAAACAGAAACAGAAAGAGAAGTAGAAAAAGGATAGACACACAGGAGATTTAGAAAAGGAGTAGAAAGATAGAGAGGGAAGAGGGAAAGGAGACCCAAGTCTAATTAAATTCTCAATTAGCAAGCCAGGTTTTACTATAGACTTGAACCTGATAATTTAACAAGAGAGAAGCAGCTGGGTGAGAAGAGATAGACTTTGAAGAAAGATCTGGATTCTGATATCCACTCAGCTACTTAGACAAGTGACTCAATCTCTCTGAGCTCACTGCTTACAATTTTTTTTCTATTTTGAAGTAATTTTAGATTTACAGAAAAGTTCCAAAAGACAGTACAGAGAGTTCTTGTACGCCCTTCACTCAGCTTCCTCTAATGTTAGTATCTTTCATAATCATAGCACAATTGTCAAAACCAGGGAACTAACATTGATACAATCATACTAACTAAACTATAAGCCTCAGAGTTTCTCCAGTTTTTCCATTAATGTCTTTTTCTAGTCCAAGATCCACTAGGATCCCACACTGCATTTAGTTGTTACGTCTCCTGGTCTCCTCTAGCCTTTAACAGTTCCTCAATTTTTTCTTACCTTTTATGACGTTGCTGCTTTTTGAAGAGTAGAATGTCTTTCAATTTAGAGTTGCCTCATATTTTTTTCATTACTAGATTTATGTAGTGTGTTTTTGGCAAGAATACCATGGAGATGAAGTCCTGCCTTTCTCAGGGCACCATATCAGGAGGCATATGTTGATACGTCTGATTACTAATCATGTTAGCCTTGATCGCTTGGTCAAGCCAATGTCTACCGGGTTCTATTTTCCCTTTGTATTAATAAATACCTTGTGGAGAGATGCTTTGAGACTATTTGCAAATATCCTATTACTCATCAAACTCACTTTTGCCCAATAATTTTAGAATTCATCAGTGGTTCTTGCCTGCGACAGTTATTACTGTAGTGTTCTAATGATGACTTTCTATTTTTCTCATTCTTTCTGCATTTATTAATTGAAATTTTTCTATAAGTAATTGCTGTCCCTACTCCCCAACCCACCACACTGATTTATTTGTATCAGTATGGATTCAAAAATATTTATTTTACTCTATGGGCCATAATCCAACACTATCATTATTTATTTTGTTGCCTAAGCTTCACTTTCTTCTTCTGCAAGACAGGGATGATGACAACTGTCATAAGAATTGAATGAGATTTTAAAAAATGTAAAAATGTCCAGTCCAGAGCATCTATTAAATAAACGCACACTCCATTTCTTCCTTTTCTTTACGGTCTGTAAAGCCATGCTAATTTGAAGGCAAGGCCATTCAAAATAGGTGAAAAATCTGAATTGGAAAATTCTCTTTTGATGGTATACAAAAGAACTAGAAATTAGCTATTCCAGTCATGTCTAGTAGAGATCATTTGGGATCTGCCTATGTAAGACTGATTTTTAATCAGCATACCCATAATTTGTATGAAAATAGATGCTTGAGAATACTTGAAACAGACTGTTCTCTTAAGTAGTTTAAGTGTTTTCCCAGAAATCTTGTTTACGTTCTGAAGTTGCTTAGCTAAACTATTTTCAGAGATAGTCCAAAGTCTGCCTCTACCCAGCTGTAGGTCATATCATCACTAACTCTGAATTAGTGAAATCACTAATTTGTCTTTGATTCCCAAGGTTATGGAAGTGAATGGAAGAAATCCAAGTTTAATTTAAAATTAGATTTTAGCAGTTTTGGCAATTCACTTTTAAGTTCAGGGGGAAATTTAAAAATAAAGACAAGATAGGATCCTAAGGATGTGAGAGTGGGTAGATCTGGAAGTTTAAAATAATTCATGAAATACAGTGAAATCCACTAATAAAATCACTCAGTTTACTGGAACTTTCATTTTTCCATCCCATTTTTATCAGTAAGGAAAATCAAGAACATCAGGAGATTTATTTTTAAAAACAACTTCGGGGCAGTGAGGTTTGCAAGCTCTCATGTGGACTCCCAGAGATTCTGTCAGAGATTCTGTGTTACTCAGTTTGGGGTGGGACCAGGAATCTGCAGTTTTAGCAGGCACCACCCGCCAATGCAATCCTGCTGCAGGTGGGAAGCAGCATCCTATAGTCGTTTGAAGCCCAGGCTTCAGGGCCTGACTATGTGGGATTAAACCAAAATCGCCACCTACCACTTGTGTAATCTTGGGAAAATCACTTCATCTCCACATACTTCAGTTTCCCATTGATAAGACGGGGCTTATGACAATATCTGTCTCCCAAGGTTGTTGTAAGGAGCAAGTAAGTGGTACATATAAAATGGTTAGCACAATAGTGCCAGATAGACTGGTGTTCAGGACATGTCTGGATACAGAACCGCTTGAGCTCAGCCTCTTACACTTGCTGTATTCATGGGCCTTATCATGGTCGCTGACATTTACAACCATCATCAGGATTTTGATTTGCCAGCTATGGAGGCTGCAAAGTGAGCTACAGTTAGAAAATGTTTTGTGTTTTTTTCTAAAGATGGTGTCTCGCTCTGTCACCCAGGCTGGGTACAATGACATGATCCTAGCTCACTGAAGCCTCTAACCTTCTGGGCTAAGGGATCCTCTGGTCTCAACCTCCACAGTAGCTGAGACTACAGGCGTGCACCACCATGCCCAGCTAATTTTTTAAATTTGTATGGACAAGGTCTTGCTATTTTGCTCAGTCTGGTTTTGAACTCCCGGCCTCAAGCGATCCTCCTGCCTAAAGCACCGGGATTACAGGCATGAGCCACCGCACCTGGCCAGAAAGTGCTTAAGTAACAAAGGCTGACAGATCCTCAGTCAATCAGAGATATATATAATTCAGAATAGGAATATCCTGTCAGCATTAGGTAGAGTTTATTAAATGACCAAAATAGGCAACTACTGTATCTGTGTTCAGCCAACTAACAACCAACAAACATACTGATTAAAATTCTGTGACTGAATACACAAAACAAAAGAAATTAAGTCTAAAACATAAAATGTAGAATAGAAAACTCTGGGTGTGGGTTACATTACTAAGAGAAAGTGCCTTCTAAGCCCAAGAGTGCAGTCGGCCAGACCCCAGCACTTCATGGAGACTCCCTGCTCCTTCCTGCCGCTCTTCCCTGCCCCAGGGCCATAGGGATGTCAGCCAGTGGCTCTTGATCTCCCAGTGAGTCCCTAGACCCCCACACAATGACTTTGTCCTAAGTATTCCCAGACTCCAGTCACACCTGTCTTCTTCAGAACTAGCTTCTGATGTAGCCTCAGAGGCTTTGGAGTGACATTCTGGGGCTGAGGATCTTCATGGAATGCAGAGAGAGAACCAAGGTGATTCACTGTCCCTCAGTGAATTGCCCCCTGGTTGCTGCCTGCTCTGCTGACCTAGGTGTTTCTGCTGAGGGAGTCCTAATAATAGAAGGGGGTCAGGGGTTGGTTATACGAATGTGGTCAGGGATCATGCTGTCAAGACTCAAAATTGAGACATGTGGTTTTAAAAGCACCTTTGGGAATGAGAGGTTGGTGGGGGAGAGGAAGGGGTTGGAGATTGGCATTCTGGGTGCCCAAAGGGACTAGGATTGGTGGACTGGGTAATGCTATGGAATGGAGTTGAGATCAATTAGGCTTAAGGGCAAGTTGGGGAACAGTGAAAGGAAGGATTGCAATGTGATGTCTGTCTCTTTGCCTGGAAAGAAAAACAGCCATCATGGAAGTGGCAAGACAGAGTGAAATGAGACACATCAGGAACAGACAAACCTAGAAGGGGAGGTATGCTTGAAAATCACTTCTGGGTGAGTCAAATACCAAGACATCAAAAACTGGCTTCTTACCTCATTAAACCTCATCACCAGATCTTCAAGGGCATTGTGCTCTCCATTCTGAGTGGTAAGAATTGACGCTGAGATGGATGCTTTGAGGCAGGGCAGGGACCTCTGGCATTCGGGAGTGCCCAAGTCCCGTGTTAAGAAGCAAAGGTAGTCGACCGGCAAGACCCTGCGGTAAATACTCTGCTCCTGCTCCATCAGGATGCTGGCGACTTCCTCTGGGAACTGGATGAGAGGCTGCAGATCGATCAGCTCCTTGCTGATCCCAGCTGAACTTGAAGGGAGGGTGTTGGAATTGGCCACAGAGGGGCCTGGCTGGCGTTCTAAAACAAAGCAACAGAAGCCGTGGTTACACCAAATCTGGTGTCCCCTGCAACAGATATTTACTTGAGAGCCATTTCAAATCTTCTATGTTCTTTAACCAAATCCCCTGCTTAGTGAAGAGTTCTGTACTATTTTTCTTTCTTGTTACAAAGGCCTTTCTGATATTTGTCCTGTCCGTCTTCTAGTCACCTAATGAGGTGGGGGTGGAGTGGCGGTGGCGGTGGTGGTGGTGGTAGGGTTGTTTTTTTTTTCCATTTTCAGAAGCAGCATTAATCTAGCACATCATTCCCCAACCAGTTTACTACACTTTGTAAAACACCATTTGCCTCCTTATCCTCCTTTGCTAACTACCATCAGAGTGACATGAAATGAGGGTGAGTATAAGCATAGCCAACTTAAATAGAAGAGGAAAGAAGGCTGTGGGGTGAGGAATATGTATATGCATATTATGTGTAAATGGGCAGGACACCTGGGGACCCAGAGACTCTCTGGACAAAAGGTTTCAAAATGTCATGGTATTCTCTGCCAACCCTTCACCCCCAAAGAGTGACTTTGATTTCATTGATATCTATTTGGGGGTTTGCAAGAACAGAACCATCTACCAACATAAGAAAGGAATAGGTAATAAGGAGATGTATCTAAATAAATAAATCTTACTCCTGGCCCACAACTGGTAGCAAGAAGGTGACAGAGAGATGCAGCAGAGAAGGTGGCAGTGCACGAGATGGAACTACCAGAGTGGGGGATGCCTAGGCTCAAAATGATTCCTGTAATTAGAGACACCACACTTGCCTTCTCTTTGACACCCTCCCAGGCTGCCTCTTAACTTCTTACCTGTAACTCATTCATTCGACAAACGGAAAGTCTATGATGAGCCCTAGAACAGAGTTTTCCAAAGTATGATCTCTGGAATACTGGCATTTGCAAGAAAAAACAATTTTGTGATCACCTAAGTTGGGGAAATGTCACATATTCATGTCACTCATTCTCTTCCTGGAAATACCTGTCATCCAGCCTGGACACTGGCTAACAGCAAAGTTCGTAAGGATGACTTCCTTCACATTCAGACCTCAGTATTCTCTGACTCTTTTCTAAATCTCCATTGCAGAAAACTTTGGAATTATCACTCCAAACTGCTTCATGTCTGTATTATTAAACTCTGAAGTCATCATCCTTGAATTTGACTTCTTTCTTCCCTTCTATTCTCTCTAGTAAAACTTCTCTGTCCTCAGCAAACTTCTAGTTCTTTGGCCTTGGTCCGGTGCCACGATAAGCATTTTAGATGGCACTCACCAGCCAGAGATTCCCAAAGAAGACAACTTGACTTTCCACCCCAGGCACATCCCAATCCCCAATGCTGGGCAGACTCAAACCACCCATTCCTTGGCTTCTGGGCTGCTGTATGATGACACTGACAAGTATGCTACTTAGTGATGGGGCTGTTGCTAATTCCTGTTATCTAACTTCAGCTAGGCCCTCAGTGTGGCTCAAAGTTGACACAAACTTATTTATTTTTTCCTAAACAACTCACTATCCTCTTTTCTATTCTTCTTACACTCCCAAACCTGCGTTTGCTTTCCTTACAGTCTTTCAACTGTTTCTTAACTATGATAGTGTAGGTCATGTCAGAAACTCCTTCAATTCAGATGCCTTACATTTTCTCCATCTTCTGCTTACCTGAGAATGGCATGTGCTTCCTCCTCTGCAAGGCCCACCCAGGTTTGTGATTAAATCTACCTTTGTCTCTTCCAGAACTTGCTTCAGTGGTTATCTCCACCTTTAATCCCTCGCTTTCTACTGACTTCTTTGCATACCCAAATGTTCAGTTTCCTTTTTCCTTAAAAACTAACAAATAGGACATCCCTTATACTTTAAACTCCAAATCCTCTCTATCTTTCCCTTCACTATGTACCTTCTACACCAGGTAGCCCACAGTCCCTAATTCCTTCTTCCATGAGTATGGTCACTATATCTTCTGATCAAAAAATCAGGCCATCCTCTCTGTCCAAATTACTAAACCATTGAGGATATGGGACAGAAAAATGGAAACCAGGTTGGTTCTGGTTGACTCTAAGCATTTTAATACATCTTTTGGACCAAATTACCAAAAATCTTCTGCAGCAAAAAATGGGGACTATCAAATTATATTTGGTTTTATCTAAGCTTATATTAAAAAAACATTAAAATCAAGTTGATGCTTAAATCTACCCTACATGGCCTCCCTCCCCAACTTTCTGAATAGTTTAGAAACTGACTACGTTTCCTGAAAATTGAATCTGAATGTGACTTGATGAAAGAGGCCAACTGAAATTCCTAGATACTGATAATTTATATACAATGGAATTAGCCAAATATAGGAACTCTTCTCAGAAGTAACCAACTCTAAGACATGATCTCAAACTATAGCACTCTGCAGAGGAAATAAAAATAACTCTAGTCACTTCTCTAATATATAAGAGAAGAGATAATGTAATATAATATGCAAATAATGTAAGATAAGATGTCATGGCCGGGCGCGGTGGCTCAAGCCTGTAATCCCAGCACTTTGGGAGGCCGAGACGGGCGGATCACGAGGTCAGGAGATCAAGACCATCCTGGCTAACACGGTGAAACCCCGTCTCTACTAAAAAATACAAAAAACTAGCCGGGCGAGGTGGCGGGCGCCTGTAGTCCCAGCTACCCGGGAGGCTGAGGCAGGAGAATGGCGGGAACCCGGGAGGCGGAGCTTGTAGTGAGCCGAGATCCGGCCACTGCACTCCAGCCTGGGCGACAGAGCGAGACTCCGTCTCAAAAAAAAAAAAAAAAAAAAAAAAAGGATGTCATATGGGAAACTGCAATGTATCTTGAGGTATGAATCACATGCTGTTACAATGAATGACAAGTCTAGTGACTGGTGGGAAACAGCAATAAGAGAGACCCAAATAAATTAAAGAATAGAAAGAAACCTGGTCATTGTAACCCTAATAAATCTGGCAGTCCCAATATAAGCATGTATCTCCGTATAAGTATAACATCACACTCAAAGGAACACAAATTGAATGCTAGAAGCTTTGAAACAATGTTGACCTTTCATGTAGGTTTCCTTAAAGCTGGATTACTCAGGGATTTCATATCATGTACCATGAAAAACATCCCAGAAGTCTTCTTGGGGCATAATTCTTTGTTTCTTACTTTTAAAAGTTCCATACTTTTAGCAGCTGTTAAAAACACTACACCATGGAATACTATGCAGCCATAAAAAAGGATGAGTTCGTATCCTTTGTAGGGACATGGATGCAGCTGGAAACCATCATTCTCAGCAAACTATCGCAAGAACAGAAAACTAAATACCGCATGTTCTCACTCATAGGTGGGAATTGAACAATGAGATCACTTGGACACAGGAAGGGGAACACCACACACTGGGTCCTATTGTGGGGAGGTGGGAGAGAGGAGGGATAGCATTAGGAGATATACCTAATGTAAATGACGAGCTAATGGGTGCAGCACACCAACATGGCACGTGTATACATATGTAACAAACCTGCACGTTGTGCACATGTACCCTAGAACTTAAAGTATAATAATAATAATAAATAATAATAATTTAATAAAAAAAAACAAACCAAAAAAACACTTCCCACTTTCCCTCATCCTTGTTGAGCTCTTCTTATTATGTCCTGTTTCCTCTTCACATGACACATTGCCCTAGTGCTCAGCTGAAACTCACCTCTGAGCCTTGCTCTCTAACAACGTGGGCCACTGGAAGATGGATTAAAAACTGAATAGTTCTAGGACCCCTGGTCCTTCCTCATCATCCATGAAGCGAAGTTCATAAAGCCCGCTGGACACTGTGGCTCTTTTCTTTTTAAGAAGTTTCTGGTGAATAAAATTACCCACCTCATTGTTTACTCTCAGTCCCATATTCTTCAGTTAATAGTTATTCTAGGCCAGGCATGGTGGCTCACTCTTGTAATCCTAGCACTTTGGGAGGCCGAGGCTGGCAGATCACTTGACGCCAGGAGTTTGAGGCCAGCCTGGCAAACATGATGAAACCCTGTCTCTACTAAAAATACAAAAAATTAGCCAGGCATGTCAGTGAGCACCTGTAGTCCCAGCTACTCAGGAGGTTGAGACAAGAGAATCACTTGAATCCAGGCGGCGGAGGGTGCATCATCACACGCCAGCCTGGGCAACAAGAGTGAAACTCCGTCTCAAAAAACCAAAAAAAAGTTATTCTACAGAAGAGTAAGGCTGTATTAGTCCCTTTTCACACTGCTTGAAAGAACTACTGGAGACTGAATAATTTATAAAGGAAAGAGGTTTAATTGAGTCACAGTTCTGCATGGCGGGGGAGCCCTCAGGAAACTTACAATCATGGCAGAAGGTGAAGGCGAAGCAAGGCACATCTTACATGGTGGCAGGAGAGAGAGAGAGGACGAGGGTGGGGGGAAGTGCCACACTTTAAAACCATCAGGTCTCATGAGAACTCACTCACTATCACAAGAACAGCAAGGGAGAAATCTGCCCCCATGATCCAATTATCTCCCACCAGGCCCCTACTCTGACAAGGGGGGATTACAATTTGAGATGAGATTTGGGTGGGGACAAGAGTCAAACCATATTGAAGACTGTATCTTTAGATACTGTCACAGCCTAGAAATATTTACTATGAGACACAGTAACTTCACATTCTGATTCTCTGCTCAAAAATAAAGTTTCCTGTTCCAAGTGCTTTATATAGATTAATTCAGGACATAGATAGTATTATTGTCCATATTTTATTCATAAGAGAGCTAAGGCTCACATATGGTCAAATAAGCAGTAAGTCAGAGAGCTGGGATTTGAGCGGGATCTATTTGACTCAAGAGCTCATGTTCCTGATCACTCAGGATATTGCCACATTGGCATTCTGGTTTATAGATGCATCTCAAGTGATTTAATTCACAATAAATCAATTACTGTGTTAGTTTACTTGGAGTGATCTGATAAAATAACCTCTTCAAACTCCAAAGTTAAAGATTTGACCAAGAGGGTAAACAGTTTCCTTCCTTGGTCAGTCTGGAACCATCACTTGAACCACTACAACTATGTGATAATGCGTAGCACATAGAAACTCAGAAACTCAGAAGCACACTCTCCTTTCCTCCCCATGAGTTCACACGAATGTTCCTATACTTTAAATCAGTATTTTCCAAAGTGTGTCACACTCAATTTATGCAAAGTACAGTTTCTTAGTTAGTAATTTAGGGAACTACTGGGTTAAACAAAGTTAAACAGGCTTTTTTTTTTTAACTGCAGGACTTCTCAAAGCCATTAATAATTCCCACGAGGGGGAATATAGTATCATAGCACATAGCACATCCTCAACCTTGTTGTCTGTCTCTATATCATTTACATGGGGATTACAGTGTCTTCAGAATGCTTCTCATCATACTCAGAGATTCTCATTGGGGGAAATGAAGCATAAGGAGTTTGTGAGGTTGGTGGTTCCAAGGAGGCTTACTTCGCCATGTGGCTGGAATCCTATGTAAAGACAGAAGCAGGGGAGAGATTGTGGATTATTTAGGAATTTGTAAATTATTTCCCATGGCTGAATGCTATACTAAGAGAGATGGAGCATCACTGTAGAAAACCAGGAAGGAAGCTTTATTTTCTAGAAGGCACTAGAGAACAGGTGTGGCTCATGAAGAAACAGGCAGATGGGGGTGATGGGAGGATGAAAATACATATGCAGCCTAGAGTTTTGGGTCTCCGGGTCAACCTAGATATCATTCCACCTTGAGGGAGGGGAATTCCAGTCCAAGTCTTTGCTTGAGGGATACTGCTCTGAGAAGCTGCAGCACCGCTATAGAGCCCTCTTGCCACCACACAGAGCCCTCCCTTCCCTTCCCCTCCCCTCTCCTCTCTGTCCATGCAGGTGATAGCCAGGCTCTGACCTCAGTTATAAGCTGCCATTCCCAGAAGCTATCCACAAATTGCAGAGCCCAGAAATACTAGGTAGGGCCAAGGCATAAGCCTCTAAATTTGACGAGCATTTTCCACCTAATGCCTTGGGGTACAGTGCCTTTGGGGAACCCCTTCCCTCAGGGTTAGTAGTTTCTAAAAATGCTTGTTCAGATCCTGATCCCCCCAAGAGCCTTGGGCTTGGGCTAGAGTCCAGCAAAACCTGCCATTTCCCATTTCTTTCTTTCTTTTATTTATTTTTTACTTTTTGGTCCCTATGAAAATTAAAAGCATTTTTTCTTGCTATGCCCCAGATGAAAATCCAGAGTTTATAAGATAATCTCACAGAATCCTGCATAATGTAAGGGAGTCATGACAGGTAGCCATTGCTAATTTTAGGGTTTTTTGTTTGTTTGTTTTGTTTTTTTAAATAAAACTTGAGTTCAGTTGTTACATGAATTGCCCAAAAATCCAGCTTGTGAGTGGTCAGCCCCAGAACTGGCAACAGCTAAGAGAGAACCTGAAGTTTCTAGCTTCTGGCCCAGTCCTCTGTGTTATCCCAAGCTGAGCCTGGGTTATTCTGGGCATGCTCAGTGTCCAAGGGCTGGCATTATTAGCTGCCAATACATCTGAATGGGTTTCAGAAATGTTAAGGAGAAATTCATTCATTAAGAGTGCCTACTATGGGCCAGGCATGGTGGCTCACGCCTGTAATCCCAGCACTTTGGGAGGCCAAAGTGGGTGGATCACGAGGTCAGGAGATCGAGACCATCCTGGCAAACACGGTGAAACCCTGTCTGTACTAAAAATACAAAAAAAAAAAAAAAAAAAAAAAAAAAATTAGCCCGGCGTGGTGGCGGGCGCCTGTAGTCCCAGCTTCTCAGGAGGCTGAGGCAGGAGAATGGCGTGAACCCGGGAGGCGGCGGAGCTTGCAATGAGCGGAGATCGCGCCACTGCCCTCCAGCCTGGGCGACAGAGCAAGACTCTGTCTCAAAAAAAAAAAAAAAAAAGGGTGCCTACTATGTGCCAGGCTTTGTTTTCAGCTATCCTAATGTTGAAATTTAGTGAACAAGAACAAAGTTTTGTTCATATGGAACACCTAAGAAAGGAGATAAACAATAAGCACAGTAAATGAGTAATGATGCATATGAGAAAATGATAAAATTGTTATGGTGAAAATCAAACAGGGTTCCAGGATGTGGGTGGGGAAGCTGTAGTGTTACATAGCATATCTTTTTTTTTTTTTTTTTTTGAGACGATGTCTTGCTATGTCGCCCAGGCTAGAGTACAGTGGCATGAACCTCTGCCTCCCGGGTTCAAGCGATTCTCCAGCCTCAGTCTCCCAAGTAGCCAGGATTACAGGCATGTGTCACCATGCCAGCTAATATTTGCATTTTTTAGTAGAGACAGGGTTTCGCCAGGCTGGTCTTGAACTCCTGCCCTCAGGTGATCCACCGGCCTCGGCCTCCCAAAATGCTAGGATTACAGGTGTGAGCTACTGTGCCTGGCCCACATAGCATATCTTAACTAGACTGTTAGTGATTGTCTCACGTTTTCTGCAAAAGTGGGCAAAACTTTACCCTCCAAGGTGCCCTTGGCTTGGTCATCATCACCCTTTCTCAAGTCTCAATGGTAGCCATTAATTGAGCTCTTAGTCCTCACCATTTATGAGCCCTTTGTGTTAAGTAACACATTTAATTCTCACAGTGAACCCTGTATGGTGTTGTGATTATCTCCCTGCTACAGACGATAAAATACAGGTCAGAAACGTTAAACATTTTGCTTAAAGACACCCTGCTATTGAGAGACAGGGCTGAAATTTAATTGCAGCTCTGACTCCAAAAATCTGCCCTCCGTTACACTCAGCATTTTGAGGCATCCTTTGCAGAGGAGACATATTTCTACGCGCGCGCACACACACACACACACACACACACACACACACACACACACACACAGGTTTTTTCTCTTCTGGGTAGAGAATGGAGTTGAAGAGTTAGGTAGGAATACCTTACAGGATTCTGACTTTAGAAGGCATCTCCTCCCCAAGCCAGCTGAGCAACCTTCTGATCGTGATTTTCAATTATATCCTATCAAAACCTGGGAGAATCTCCATGTGCCTATGTGTCAGAAACTTTATCTTTCATTCCCATTCCATATGAGGGGGGGTGAAATGGGTACAAGCTTTCTTGAGAGGCAAAACAAAATTTTAAGCATGTCTATTCTTTGTACTAGAAATCTTGCTTCTACAATATTATCCAACAGAAACTCTTGCAAAAATATAGACCAAGCGAGGTAAATTTATATGTACTGAAATTGAATTTATTTCACAAAATATTGAGGACAAAGAAGCAAGTTGAGAACAATGGAATCTTATCCTATTGAGGGGAAAAATAATTTTGTAAATATAGGTACATGTTGCATACCCTGTCCAGTGCACACCAAATAATAGTGTATCTCTTACACAGTTCTGTTTTGCTCAACTTTTTTGTAATGCACATATGACAGTACTTTTAAAAATAGATCAAAATGGGCCGTGCACAGTGGCTCACACCTGTAATCCCAGCACTTTGGGAGGCTGAGGAGGGTGGATCACCTGATGTCAGGAGGTGGAGACCAGCCTTGCCAACATGGTGAAATCCCGTCTCTACTAAAAATACAAAAAGAGGCCAGGCGAGGTGGTGGGCACCTGTAATCCCAGCTACTTGGGAGGCTGAGGCACAAGAATCACTTGAACCCAGGAGGCAGAGGTTGCAGTAAGCTGAGATGACACCACTGCATTCCAGCCTGGGCAACAGAGTGAGACTCCGTCTCAAAAAAAAAAAAAAAAAAAAAAATCAAAATGATATCCAAAAAATTCAAGGCAACAAAATCTCAATCTTCTCATGCTCAAAAAACTGGCTCAGCTTTTGGCCTGTTCAGATTTTTTTTCCAATATATATGGTAATATTGTTTTTTTTAAAAGTTATTTTAAGTTACAATTAGAGAAGAAAGTAGGAAAAACTTATTTTATCTACTCTATCCATTTTCCTTTGCTTTGAATTAATTTTGTAGACTTTTTAAAAGTATTAGATTCTCAATTGTACATTTAATAGTCCTTTAGTGGTGCAATTCTAATTACATAAAATAAGACAGAGAGAGAAGAACATTGATTTCTTCTTATAGAAGATTCAGAGCTGACTTAAATACACTAAATCTCAGGAAGAGCTGAAAATTGCTTTCAACAGGGAAGCGATGGGTTTAGAAAAAGGTTAGTTAATTGGTGATTTTATCTTATTATCTGTTATTGGTTTTCAAAGTAACAAAATCAATCTTGCAACAAATGTGTCTGGCTTGTCCTGAACATTACATGAAAAAGATGAGCTCACAAAATCAATGAAGCATATTACTTCTAAGTCAGTACTTAAAAGAGAAAAAAAAAACCAATATATTCAGACTGAGAGTTAAGACATATTTAGATGAAACAATCTACCAGACAGAAGAGCCTTACAGCAAAAAGAAAAAAGTTGATAGAATCTTCATTAACAAAAAAACAACTTTTGCTCACTGTGCAAAACGTAGAAAATATAAAGAAGTATAAAGAAGAAAATTTGCGGGAGGCTGAGGCGGGAGAATCGCTTAAACCCGGGAGGCGGAGGTTGTGGTGAGCCGAGATTGCGCCATTGCACTCCAGCCTGGGCAACGAGAGCGAAACTCCATCTCAAAAAAAAAAAAAAAAAAAAGAAAATTTAAAATAAGAATCTTATACCCAGAGGTAATCTCTGCTAATACTTTTGTTGTTGCATTTCATATTTATCTATAAATACACGCAATATTCACAAAATTAGGATCAGAGAACACATTCTTTTCTAGCTTAAAAAAACTCTATAATGCACTTTTCCCCCAACTCTGAGGCTATTCTTGTAATATTAGATTTTTGATGGCTCTTTATGTTATATTTACATCTTTTTACCATTATAACAACACTGTGATAAACAATCTTGTAAATATAACTTTATCTGTGCTTACTATGTTAAATAACATTGAAAGAGAAAAATTCCCTACCCGCATGGGGAAATTTCCAGGGAGCAGCATTTTCTCATCTATTCCTTTTATAGCACATTAACTAACTGTTTTATCAATACTCACTGATCACTCATCTATTTCTGATTACATTGGGTAAAAAAGAATATGTGAGTCAAAATTCATATGGTAAGTTGTAATAGTATGTTGTCTCATATAGGGGAAGATGGCATCACTGACTCAAAGTTTACAAGAGGAGGAACTCTGGAGTGTTTTTGGTGACAATCTGATGCCCTCTTACCCAGCAGCAGAGTCTTGAGGTATGGCTGACCTTCTAGATATGGAATGGTTTCAAAATTCAGCCTAAGCAGGCAATCTGAGCTCCAAAGTCTGACCTGGGTGAACTATTTAAACTACACTAATTATTCTGAAAGGATTCTGTGTCTCTGTTTTGTAACAATCAACAACCATCATCATAAATAAATTATAATATTATTTAACATATAATAATATAACATCCCAGTACTTACAATGTGCCAGGAATTGCATTAAAACTCTCTACCAAGATCTCACTCTATCCTCACAACCACTCTATGTAGACAGCACAGCACCCCATGCTGTTATTATTCCCATTAGCAGATGGGGACACAATTAAAGAACTTGCTCAACATCACACTGAGATAAGTAATGGAACCAGTGTCACATCGGTCCAACACCAAAGTCCAGCATCTTGAAATCACCAGCCTACACTGACTCGAAGGTTTTCTTCCTTTTAGTCTCAGTACACAAATGACAATCAGAGGGTGAAAGAGGCAGGACTCGGGCTGAATGCCTGAATTGGAAGGAACTACAGGGAGAGCTGGGATGAATTTTCCACACTTTACACATCAGAAAACCATGCCTCTGAGCTTCTTGCCCAAGCTTCTTGCCCAGGGTCACAGAGCTGATTAGTGGCAAAGGTGGACCAGAACTTGGGAACCCTGACTCCCAGTCCAGGGCATTGTCTCCATACTCCACTGCCTCCCTTACTGGTGTGGTTAGGATCTCAGGTGCTGTAAGCTCCTGGGGGCAGATCCCCCAGAGTAGAAGTAGAGTGGGATCTTGGGATTAATATGTGTGATCGCAGCCCAGCTCAGTTGCTGATTTGCTTCATGCCCTTGGATATGTTCTAAACAACTATGGGTATGTCACAGTGATGATGGGGAAATTAAAACAAGAAAATGCATGTAAATGTTTACTACATATTCAGCCCTCAATAATCAGTCATCTTATTATCATCATTAATTTAACATTTGCAAGAGGAAGAAGGAATTCTGGAGCCTTTCATCTTAGAAGCTTAACGAGGAGACTCAGTCATATTTCCAACCATTTCAGGCTACGGAAACTTTTGCTTTGTTTTTATAACCTGCAACTTGCACCCTTTGGTGTGGTGCCCACAATAATAAAAAGAAAATATTTTTTAAGATCCCAAGTGATACCTCACTTACTCTTATAAAAAGAAATGTCTGTATCATCTTGCCACACACTGTACTAATGAATCCCCCCATTGAAAAAAGACCCCGCTCCCCCAAAACACCAAAAAAAGGCTGTTCTTAACTCTTCAGCTCTTCCCTCTATGAAAAGAATATGTGTGACACAATAAAATAAAAAAAAAGATATATATATATGGTCTCTGCTCCCAGTTCCTGGCATAGGGCTCCTAAAACTCTAGGAGCATCTTTTTTCCCTCATCTATGGTCCTAAATCCCTTAGAGTTTCCTAGTGATAGGAGTGTCTTTTGTTCTAATGAGGTAACTCTTGGTGGGCTCCTGGATAGCTTCAAGATGAGGGCTGCGCACCAGAAAAACCAAGGCATGATTACAAGCTTGAAACTTTAAGCCCCACCCACCATCCTCTGGGGAGGGGAAAGGAACTGAAGACTGACTAAATTAATCACGCTGAGGTGATGAAGCCTCAATAAAAATTCCTCAACTATGAGGTACACAGAGCTTCTGGGTGAATGAACACAAGGAGGTGCTGGGAAGGTGGTCATCCAGAGAGGGTATGGAATCTCCACACCTCTTTCCCCACACGTTGCTCTATGCACCCCTTCATCTGGCTGTTCATTTGCGTCCTTTATCATAAACTGGTAAAGTAAGTAAAGTGTTTCCCTGAGTTCTATGAGCCCATTAGAGCAAATGATTGAACCTCAGAAGAGAGTCATGAAGACCCCCATTTGTAGCCAATTTGGTCAGAAATACCAAAGGCCCAGGACTTGTGATTGGTGTCTGACGTGGGAGCAGTCCTGTGGCACTGAGCCCCTACTTAACCCGTGGTGTCTGATGCTAGCTCCGGGTGGAAAATGTCAGAATTGTGTTATAAAACACCCAGTCGGTGTCAGGAGAGACGGAGAATAGATTGTTGGTGTGGAAAACCCCCACACATTTGGTGTCGGAAGTGTGAGTGTAGAGGAAACAGTTTTTTTTTTTTCTGTTAATATTCACATCCCTTCCACTGTGGCATTATTATCACACCCCATCAAGATGTCAGAACATTCTCAGAGTTAAATTCTTTCATGCTAAAACACTGCTGAACTATTTATGTCCATTCTTTTTTTAAACTGAGATATAATTCACATGCCGTAACATTTATTTTCTAGGCTGGGCACAGTAGCTCGCATCTATAATCCCAGCACTTTGAGAGGCTGGGGTGGGAGGGGCACCTGAGCCCAGGAGTTTGAGACTGCAGTGGGCTATGATTGCGCCACCGCACTCCAGCCTGGGCGACAGAGTGAGACCCTGTCTCTCTCTCTTTTTTTTTTTTTTTGACTTTCTAAAGTGTATAGTTTGAAGTATACAATTTGTGCTCACTTCAGCAGCATATATACTAAAATTGGAATGATACAGAGAAGATTAGCATGGCCCCTGCGCAAGGATGACATATACATTTGTGAAGCATTCTGTATTTTTTTAAAAACAAGAACAAAAAAAATAAAGTGTACAATTCAGTGGTTTTTAGTATATTCAGAGTTATGTAACTATCACCATAATCAATTTCAGAATGTAGATCACCTCCTAAAACATGTTAGCCTGTATATGTTGGCCATCACTCCATTCCCCCAGTCCCTCTCACCCAGGCCCTGACAACTACCAGTCTACCTTCTATCCCTAAGGATTTGCCCCATGCTGGACATTTCATATAATGAGATCACAGAATATGTGGCCTTTTGTGTCTGGCTTCTTTCCCTCAGCATAATGATTTAAAGGTTTATCAGTGTTGTAATATGTATGACTATTTCATTTCTTTTTAATAACTGAATAATATTCCATTGTATGTATACACCACATTTTGTTTATTCATCAGTTGATGGACATTTAGATTGTTCACATTTTTGGGCTGTTATGAATAATGTTGTTATGAGCATTTGGATAAAATTTTTGTGTGAATGTATATTTTCACTTCTCTTGGACATATAACTAGCAGTGGATTGTTGGATCATATGGTAACTCCTATGTTTAGCATTTGGAAGACATTCCAATTGTTTCCTACAGGGGTTGTACCAATTTAAGTTCCCACCAGCAATGTTTGGGGCTTCAATTTCCCCACATCCTTGTCAACACTAGTTTTCTTTTTACTTTTTTTCCCAATTATCTATCCTAGTGGGTAAAGTGGTACCTTATAGTTTTAAATATATATATATAGTTTTAAATATATATATAAAGTATATAATTTGAAATACATATAAATATATAGTTTTAAATATATAGTTATATATATTTATATAAATAGATAAATAAATATAAATAGATATAGATATATAGAGAGAGACAGGGGTCTTGCAATGTTGACTAGGCTGGGCTTGAACTCCTGGCCTCAAGCAATCTTCCCACCTTGGCCTCCTAAAGTGTTGGGATTAGAGGCATAAGTCACCATGCCCGTCCTGTACTTTGTGGTTTTGATGTTAATGTTCCTAATGACTAATGATGCTGTGCATCTTTTTATGTGCTTAATGGCCATTTGTACATTTTCTTTAGAGAAACGCCTATTCAAGTCCTTTGCCCATTTTTGAATTGTGTTGTTGGGTTTTCTGTTGTTGAATTTTAGTTCTCTATATATTCTGGCTATTAATCTCTTATTATAGATGTGATTTGCAAATATTTTCTCCCATTCTGTAGGTTGCCTTTTTACTCTGTTGATAGTGTCCTTTGATGCAGAAAAGTTTTTAATTCCAATTTATCTATTTTTTTCGTTTCTTACCTGTACCTTTGGTATATATCCAAATCATTGCCAGACCCAATATCGTGAAGCTTTTCCTCTACATTTTCTATGAATTTTATAGTTCTAGGTCTTCTGTGTAGGTCTTTGATTCATTCTGAGTTAACTTTTATACATGGTGCAAGGTAAGGGTCCAACTTCATTGTTTGGCATGTGGATATCCAGTTTCCCCAGCACCATTTACTGGAAGGCTTGTTCCTTCCCCACCGAATGGTTTCGGCGTCTTTGTTGAAAATTATTTGACCATATATGTTAGGGTTTATTTTTGGGCTCTGTGTTCTATTCCATCGGTCTTTATGTCTGTCTTTATGCCTGTATCACAATATTTTGGTTACTACAGCTCTGTAGTAAGTTTTGAAATGAGAAATCTTAAAAAAAATTATTTTGGCTATTCTGGGTTCCCTGTTTATTCCTGCAAAAAAGACAGGTTGAATTCTATACAGATTGTACTTAATCTACAGATTGCTTTGCAAATATATTGCCACTCAAACAATGCTAAATCTTCCATTTCATGAATACAGGATGTCTTTCCATTCGTTTAGGTCTAACTGCCCTGGCTAGAACTGACAGTACATCATTTTTGGTTCTTGACCTTAGGTGGAAAGTTTTTAGTCTTTCACCAGTATGTGTGATGTTAGCTGTGAGCTTTGCATAGATGCACTTTATCAGGTTGGGGAAGTTCCTTTCTATTTCTATTTTGTTGAGTGTTTTTTTCATAAAAAGATGTTGGATTTTGTGAAATGGGTTTTCTATGTCTATTGAGATGTCCATGTGGTTTTTGTCCATTGTTCTAGTAATGTGATATATTGCATTGATTGATTTTCATGTTTAACTCTACATTCATTTCTATATGAATATATTCCATGTTTAAGTATGGTCTAACTGAGAAGAGCTTTGTACAAGACCAACAGACATTTACTGTCGTTTTGCAATTCTGGCTCTAACTTGGACCTGTATTTTGGACAAGAACAGATGGTAAATTGCAACGTGACTGTAACCATGACTTCATATCATAAACAATCTGATATTTTTAAAAATTATGTTTGTTTCAAAGAAAGAAAATCTATATATATTTTGAAAGTAATGTTGAACATGCACCTTTTATTGTTGTTTGTTATTATAATCACATTTTCAACCTTTGATGATACGAGTATCAATTAAAATAGCTCTATGACCTAAAATCAGTGCATGATATTTCTGATTTTGAACATACTATTGTAGAAATAACCTGTACCAGACTTTGGGTAGGTCAAGTCACTTAAGTTAATGAGAAAAACACATATGGACTTGGAATTTTTTTCCCCTATAAAAGGCAGCAGTAATAATGATACTGATAAAATTATTTGCTAACATTTACAGAATGTGCTGCTTAGCTATCTAAGTATATTACTTGAAAATTCTTATTTAAGTATCTTATTCAATTCTATCAGCAACTCCGTGGCTGATGTACAATTAGTATTCCATTTTATAGATGAGGAAACTCAGAGATGTTAAGTAACTTGTCCAAATATTCACAGGTAGTTAACTAATGAGGCCAGAATTCTGAATCACATGCGGGTGACTCCAAAGCCCAGGCTTTTAACCATTTGCTGTAGTTTGGGTACCAGAGTTTAAATTATGAGGGAACTCATAATTGTTCATTTTCCCTTTTCAACTGAAATGGGACCAAAACCTAGAAGGTCATAGATTTGCAGCGTTCCACTTGTTGAGCAAATGCTATTACACATTTAGTACTCATTGTGTACTTACTATGTGGATTCCACCTATGCGATGTATCTAATCTAGCAATAAACAAGGTTGTATAGGAACTGTTTTATATTTAACTATGCAGTTAATAAGTTTTTAAGCTACGTTTGATGATTTAAGTAGAAAATCTTTATTGACAAAGTCAAACCCACTTCTGCTGTCCAGAAGCTCTTTAGTTTAATTAAGTCCTATTTGTCTATTTTTGTTTTTGTTGCATTTGCTTTTGAGGACTTAGTCATAAATTTTTTGCCTAGGCCAACATCCAGAGAGCTTTTCCTAGGTTTTCTTCTAGGACTTATACAGTTTGAGGTCTTACATTTAAGTCTTTAATCCATCTTGAGTTAATTTTTGTATATGGTGAGAGGTAGAGGGTCCAGTCCCATTCTTTTTTATATGGCTAGCCAGTCGAACCCACTTCTCATAGGAACAAAACGACTATGCCAAAGTGTCTAGTGATTCATTTTGGGATACTATGAGTGGGTGTGTTAAAATCACCACAGAGTTGTTTTGTGGAGGGGGCTTGGGAAACTACAACTTTAAGCCCAACTCCAAGGACCTTCTTTGAGTCTTGGCTCAGGACACTACCTTATTAGGGCTTTCTTCTTAACTCTCCAGCCATGGTGCTCATTTCTGGCCCCCTTGCAGCCTTTCAGCCTGAAAGTTCTCAGTCCTTTGCACACCACTCTCTCATCCTAAGAAAGCTCACCTCAAGCTGTAACCACCGCAGTTAAGCACATGGCTTATAAATGTGTGACTCTGGTTTTGACCTCTCGCCCCAATAAAATCCTAATGCCTCTGTTGGCATTCTACTTGAATGTCCCAGCATCTCAAAGTCAAGATATCCAAACTGGATCTAACTTTTCACGTTCTTTTTATAGCACAACCTTCATTTCCCCAGGACCAAAATCTTGGAGGTATTTGTTATTCTTTCATGTCTCGGGCTAAGTTTGCATCCATTTGCCCACCAATTGTCTTGAGAATTGGTCCCTTCATGTATATTCTCATTGCTTTCCCTTGACTTCCACCCAAGTGAGTATTTGCAACAAGCTCCTGATTGTCCTATGCTGTGAAAGACCAAGGGGAGTCCTTATGGAACCCACTATTGGCCAAAGTCCAGGGGATTAGATAGGCTGTTTGGCCTTGTCAGAGATGATTTCCATGATGGCAGTGGGAGGTGGGAGGATGGAGGCCAGCCCAATGAGACACGTAAAGAAAACGCACATGAATGATACAGGTCTGGGGGAGACCTCAAATTTACCTCCTGAGGTCAGTTTCTTTCTGATTTGGTATAAAACAGTTATAGGACATGGAGGAACAGCTGCTGGCCTCTCTCTGGAGAGCCTGAGCAATATAGACAAAGGAGGTGTTGGCCCCCACAGCTGACCATGGACAGCTCAGACTGCTGGAACCTGGTATCTGTGAACCCCCATGCCCACTGGACTGCTGCCAGCTCTCACTGCGCAAATCAGGGCTGCAGGCCTGAGAGTCCCAGGCACCTTCATTCACTGCACATGCTTCCTCCAACCAGAGGCCTCCCTAGGGCTCCATATCATATAAAGGAGAGTGCTCAGAGGCATGGGCTTTGAAGTGGGATGTACTCAAGTTCAAATCCTTGCTTAGATACTCCCTAGATGCTCAACCCTCTAGTTAATCATTCAGAACAGCAGGCCATCTGGTCAACGTCCTGTGAACTCCCAGCTAGAAGGACTGCAAAACATCATGGAAGATAGGAGATGATACAGCAGGATATCAATTTCCCTAAACTCTTCACAGATGAGATAGCGGAAATGAATTTCCCTAAACTCCTCACAGGTAAACTATCCTATGTGGCTGGAACAAATACTTTGGTGTGCCTCTGAGTGGAAGTGGACTGGGATCACTACATCTTCTTCAAACAGTCTGCTAAAACAAGGGAACCTACTAAGCCTAACCACAGGGCCTTGGGCTTGTAGACTGAGGCTGGAAAGTTTGGGGTTCAGGACAACAAAGGATCTGAAGTCACCAGCTGTCTTCTCTCTCCTCAGTCTGCTTCTTAAATACTTGAAATTGTAGGGGCATAAACTTAGCCCCTAAGTCTCAGTTTTCCCATCTTTGAAATGAGGATATAATTCCACCCTG
Organism: Macaca mulatta; assembly: GCF_049350105.2. Lineage (NCBI taxonomy): Eukaryota > Metazoa > Chordata > Mammalia > Primates > Cercopithecidae > Macaca > Macaca mulatta. The sequence goes on along the minus strand of NC_133414.1, from coordinate 106,105,505 downwards.
CCAGGTTGTTTTGAGAAGTACAGAAGACACGCATACAACACTCAGCACAGCGGTGGGGCCGTAATGGAAGGCCCGCGTGTTTCTGCATGACCTCCATGTAGGTTGTCATATACACCGGGAGTGTGTTAACATCTACTTGTTTATAAGCACATGAAAGTTAGCAACGGGGGGAAATAGGTCATTTATACACATAAGACAGGTGGCTCGTTCACTCCGTTGGAGTCCTAATTACTCACTGGCCAGTTATTTCTTTCAGGGCAATTTCCTTTTTGTCTACAGTTACAGATATAAATATAAAAAATACAAGAAGATACTACTTTGAGACAGCAGGTGAATCATATCTAATTACTCTGTAGTCCCTTCACCTGAAGGGACCCGATTGCCCAGCCCCTGCTGTCTCTGAAGGAAAAACCATCAACCAGAACTTCCTTCTGGTCACTCTGAGTGGGTTTTATCATTGTTGAATATGGACTCTGGGCGCCAAAGAGAATCTTCAAACATTTTCTCAATGGATGGGAATTGGGGGATTTTAAAGTTGACCTTGAAACTGAATGAGACCAAGGGACTCAAAGACAGAAGGCAGAGGAGGAAAGATTAAGGTTGTATAGCCAGAACTAGAACCTAGGTTTTTATCTGGGAATTTTATTTTTAAAAGCGCAGTTTCTATCACTTCTCAGCCTTTTGGCTAAGATCAAGTGTAAAAAACACAGTTTCTGACCCGAAGTCTCAGGTGAGGCTTGAGATTCTGATGGTTCTGGGCCCACACTTTTAGTTGCAAGAGGGTTGATGCTGGTAAAGCACTTAGAACAGTTTATGACATGTAGTGCATGATTCAATAAAAGGCAGTCATTATTGCTGTTGTTTTTATTACCTGCAGCAACTGAGCTGCATGTAGCTCTCAGAAATTAAGAAATGGCATTTGGGTTTAGAAGTCAGTTTTCTGTGAACTTGATTGGCTCAGATCAGTCAAGGCTCAAAGACTGATTCAAGTAGCCTGTGTGAACTGACCACACCAAGATTTTGAAGTCAAAATCTTGGGCTGCTTTGGCTATGCGGACTGTGCCAAGAGTGCTCAAATGCACTGACTCAGGGGAGGAGTTTAGCAGCGTGGACCCCTTGGCACACATGGGTAGATTTTTTACAGCGGTGCTGTGTCATAGTAAAAATGCCTCCATTCTTAACTGACTCTAATTTTCATTACATTTCATTTTTTTCCCAGTGATGCTAAATCTTCAGGACTAGTCCTTTTACTACAACCAGTGTCAAGGTAGAGTGGAACGAACAGGGCCAAGGGGATTAAAGACTTGGGGTGCTGTGTGAGAGGTTAGAAAGTTCTGGAATAGACATGGCAGCCATGGTAGCCAACTCTTCTCAGACAACTGGTTTAATCTCTCCAAGTGCAGACATTCAGGGAAGAAGCAAGAAAGAGAATAAGCACTGGAGGTCCTACAAGTGGAATCCATTGGCAAGGCTGATCTGTGACCCACTTTTGATAAATGAGGTATGACGTCTATGCTTTGCTGAACATATCTGTTTCTGTGTTTCTGTGTGTCTATATATCCTTTCCTTCCTTTTCCCTTTCCTTCCACTTCCTATAGTCCCTTTTCCTACCCTCTCTTCCTTCCATCCTTTCTCTCTTCGCCTTGGAAAGGAAAATTTTGCATTAAAAAATTCCAACTTTCTCATGGTTGAGCTAGAGAAGGAGAAAAGGGATTTATTTGCCTGTGCATGATCCAACTGAGCTAGGGAGGAAGACCAGAGAGAACTTCCAGGGAAGGTGAGAACTGATTGTGGCTGATACACCTTGGAATAGTGATAAGGGCCACGTGTGAATGGAAGAAATGAACCTTGAAGGCAAGAGTTGGGAGTAGCTGCTGTCCTGGATCCCTATCCTCCCAAGATTTGCTCTGACCTAGGGCCCAGTACACCTGCAAACCAGGATGCCCGTTCCAGCTCCATTTCTCAAGGCCCCCTGCATGTTCCCCTCTCCTGCCAAACCTGACCCCTCCAGCTCCCATCCTGAGACACATCCTGCAGCTAAGCCTTTGTTCTTGCCATTTCTGAGTGCCTTCTTTGCTCTATCTCCACTTTCTTTGGACAGTGTTCTAATCACTTTATATTCATTAATTTACTTTTTATCCCATTATAATTACCTGAGGCAAGTGTCTGCATTGTCCTATTTTACAGATAAGATGATGAAATTTAGAAGAGAGGAGTTAAGTAACTTGCCCCAGATCATGAAGTTTCTATGTGGTTGATCTGGGACTTAGGTCTATCTGTCATCAAACTCCACATTCTTAATCATCATTCTTTGCCTTTTGTGTATCATGCTGCAATGTAACCACTGGTTCATGTCTGTCTCTCTGTTAAGCAAAATCAACTCCTAGAATTAAGAACAGTGCTTCATTTTATTTTTTTCATCCCTAGCTAGAACAGGGGTGGCAGGCATTCTGCAAATGTTTCCTATATTGTGCTACATTCTATTATATTTCCTGCAGGTAGACTAGAGGCAGGGTAAGAGCTCCATGATAGTTCAGATCACGCTTCTGTGAGATATGGATTTGTGACCATCTAGGGCTTGGTTCTTGGTGCTCTGTGCTTTGGTTTCCCATCTCTATGCCCATCTCCATCTGTAACAGACTGTGAATATCAGGGATCCAGGGTATTATTTCATTCTTCTTCAATCCAGTCCCCTCCACTGTCACAATATAGTGCCTAGCATAGCGTCCAGTCCACGGCAGGCACTCAATTGAATATTTATTGGATGAATGAACATTCATAATTCTCTAATCTCTAATCTGCCTCCCCAAATTTTTCTTTCTTTCTTTCTCTTTCTTTCTCTTTCTTTCTTTCTTTCTTTTTCTTTCTTTCTTTCTTTTTCTTCCTTTTCTTTCTGTCTTTCTTTCTCTTTCTTTCCTTCTTTCTTTCTTTTCTTTCTCTTTCTTTCTTATTCTTTCCTTCCTTCCCTCCCTCCCTTCCTTCCTTCCTTCCCTTTCTTTCTTTCTCTCTCCCCCTCTCTCTCTCCCTCCCTTCCTCTCTCTCCTTTCTTTCTCTCTCTCTCTCCTTTCTTTCTTTCTTTCTTTTTTTTTTTTTGCAAGGTGTCCCTCTGTTGCCCAGGCTGGAGTGCAGTGGTGCCATCTTGGCTCACTGCAACCTCCACCTCCTGGGTTCAAGTGATTCTCCTGCCTCAGCCTCCCAAGTAGCTGGGATTACAGGCCCCTGCCACCACACCTGGCTGATTTTTGTAGTTTTATTAGAGACAGAGTTTTGCCATGTTGGCCAGGCTGTTCTCACACTCCTGACCTCAGGTGATCCACCTGCCTCAACTTCCCCAAGTGCTGGGATTACAGGTGTGAGCCACCATGCCTGGCTCTGCCTCCTCAACGTAAAAAAAAAAAATTAAAAAAAAAAAAAACTGGGAGAAAAAGAGTCTGAAAATGATGTCACTTAACTGTTGGGGGAGACACAATGTTTCTCTACATTATGCGTATAGAAAACTAAATGATGAGGCTGGAAAGAGTGACAAAGGATATTTAAAACAGAAATAAGGTTGAGAACTTACCAAGACCTTGTCCATGGAAAGTGTGAATGCTACCTGGAACCTTTCCAGTCCAGTTCCTGAATCTTTTGTAACAAAAGGTCTAACTTGGGCTTTACTATCCCATTAGCAGGGAAAATATAGTGTGGTATATGTTATAGGTTCAAAACACAATCAATTTGTGGATTTGCCACTGAGGCGTTAAGACATTTGAGAAAAGAACAAAGTACAGATAAAGCGTCATCAGACTTGAGCTAGGCAGCCAAAACAAGACATTAACCCACTCAAAGACCCTTGAGGCCTCCAGCCTTTCCCCTTGGATAACTCTGAAAGGCGTCCAGTGAGTTCCAATTTGGTCAGGGGTTTGTTTATTCTGCTTGGTTCAAGTCAGGGCTACGAATCCCTAATGGTTTTCATGTCCCTAAAGGTTTTCCACATTTGGGCAAGATCTATGTTTTACGTAAGCCTGGAGAAGGCCTCGCTCCCAGTTGCTCTGGCTGTGCCGACTGCGCTGAGAGCACTCCAATGCACTGACTCGGGGGAGGAGTTTAGCAGCACGGACCCTTGGCACAAGGCGGGAGATTTTTTACAATGGTGCTGTGTCGTAGTAAAAATGCCTCTGTTCTTAACTGACTCTAATTTTTATTACATTTCATTTTTCTCCCGGTGATGCTAAATTTTCAAGACTAGTCCTTTTACTGTAACCAGTGTCTCGTGCCAATGAAAACTAAGTGGGCCCATGCTGGCTTCTGGCCCTCTATTTTGAGTGCACCCAATTCCTAATCCAGGGAAAAGCATTCAGGTTTGTAAGTGCCACTCTCCTTCCTATAGAGGGTGCTTCCAGGTTATTGGTCCTAATGTGCTACAGTTCAAAATTCAACCTGCTTAAGGGTCTGCAATGCTCTCTAATGCTTTAGGTTCAAATTTTCACCCTCATTCTCCAAATTGTAACCACAGCTACCAAATGAACCTTACCTCTCACTATGTCTACTGCATCATTTCTTCATTGTCTTACAGTTGCTGCACACATTCTCTCCTTGGCACTATCTTACTTGCTTTCCCTGCTTGGAATGCTTCCTGTATTTCCCAGGAAGAACCCAGCCAGATGGCTGTTCACAGATGACCTGTCTGTGTTTACAGCCCTTCTCCCTTTTGTCCCAACTCCCAGTTCAGCCTCATAAATCCTTGAACTGAAGTGCCCCAAAGCTTGTGTGAATCTCAGAATACAACTCCAGGGTCCAAAATGGAGATGCCTGCAGGACCAAGCAGGTAAATGAGGCTAGAGCTGAGTGGGACACTACCTGGAGGTGGGGCCAGGTGTGTGGTAAAGAGCTGGTGTGTCTCATCTTGCGGGGGTTAGCATGGGTCAGTGTCAGCCCATGGGCCAAGGGTGAAGAGTGGCCCAGGGTTGCCAGAGAAGCCAGAACATTTTAATGCAAGATTCCCAATTTTTAAAGTACTGCAGCTGTCAAAGAAAAACACACATGGCTTGGATTTGGCCCATGAAGAAGGAATTTGTGTTCCTGCAGTGTAAGTAAAACACTGCTATGACTCATAGTCATTAGTGAGTGTGGCATGGGGTAGGGGGAGCATTACTAGTCCACCTGGGCCTAGAGGGGACAGGTCTTAATTCCCCTTTGTAGTTTACACCACAAGCTTCCTTCAAAGTCCAGCTTCTTGAAATACAGTTCCCAGAAAGTAGAGAGAGCTAGGTTACTAGCCATTATTCCTTTCTCCAACTCCTCAAAACAATTAAAGAGCAATTCATCTAACACCATCTCGGTCTTTATTTCAGAATAATCATTTATTTTCAAGTTCAATATCCATGACTATTTCAAATGTAAATATTTTAATTTGGGGTACAATGAGGGCTGGAAGGGGTGGTGCCTGTGGGGGCATCCCTGCTTTATTTTGATGAGAATCATCCTTTTGAAATATAAGTCTTATTGTGTCACTACTTCTGCTTAAAACTCTCTGATGGCTTCCCATTGCTTCTAGAGCCCTTTGCAAGAGCCTGTGTTACCTGGCAGTTTGTTTTGCCTCTCTCTGTTTTGCCTCTCTCTCTTTTTCATAAGCAAAAATATAAGGCTTAAATTAGATAATACTTTAAAAACACTTGTCACAGTGCCCAGCTCACAGCGAGTGCCCAAATACCTGTTAGTGCTTGTCATTCCGACTTCTCCAGACTTTATTGGCATAAGGAACCCTCCAGCTCACCACTCTCCACCCAGACTTCAAACTTGCCATACTCCCTGCTGCTACTGGGCCTTTGCACATATGATTGCTTCTGCCCAGACACTCTTCCAGACCCTCTTCTCTTAGTTACCATTGATTTGACCACTTCTCTGCCTGGGTCCAATCAATGGCTTCTTTTGCAGAGTGAAATATGTTCTATTTGGCCCATCAGCTAATAGGAGCTGCTTCTTTTCCCATTTATTGACTGTGCTATGAATATGTAACCATCAGGGGGAAGACTCCCAACTACCCTCATAGGTGTCTATATCAAAGAATGGAAGGATATCATTTCCACAGACATCTCCAAAATCATCGGAGGTCGCTAGGGCAAGGGGGCAACAGGTATGTGGGAAAATGATCAATTCTGTAGTCAAATGGACCTCCATTCAAATCTAAGGTTTCATGTTATATTCTGTGTATACACACACACGCACACACCCCTGGTATAAGTCAGTACACAGGATTCCTGAGTGGGAGATAATACTGGAGTGTTTCCTAGTAGTTAAGAACATGGCTTTGGGAATCAGAGAGGCTTAGGACCAAATACTGGCTTTGCTCATACAAGCTGGTCAACCCTAGTTAAGGATTTTGATTCTAGACTTGGTAGTCTATCTGCCCAGATCTTGTGAGTTGCTAGGGTCTCTGAAACTTGTTATACTCTCTCTTACCCTCCATGTTCCCAGATCATCCACAACAATATCGATTTGAAATGGATTTTAGATGAGTCTGCTTATTGATGCCAAAATGTGTCTCTGAGTATAAACAGGGACAAAATACCTGCTACTGTCACACAGGATGTTTCTGGTGACTGTAAAATTCAAAGGTAGATCCTTAGTGGTGTTTGAGCATACATTTGTTCAAGGAATCACTTGTGACTTTAACATTATAGAAAATTTCTTTTAAAGTTTGTTGCCACAATGAAATATGAAGTTAAAAAGACAAAATACCAAATATATACTTCCAGTTGACAAAACATGTTAGACTTTCCTGATGATAGCATAATATCTATAATTAGAATTTAGTCTACCAAAATCTAAACACCCTTAAAAATATCTTTTTATTATTTTAACTGTACTAATTTATTCACTATTTCTTGGTTTGAAGACTCAATTCCAGTAGAAGTTTAAATTATGACTCAGACTATGGTGAGATCTTCTCTTTTTTGTCCTCTTAAATATTTGCTACTGACCCACATGTTATTATAAACAGATTATAAGCATTTCATTATGTACTATAAATTTTCCCAAGAGCAAGAATTTTCATAGCTCATTAAAATGAGGCTTATTCTTTAAAAACAATAAACAATTTAGAAACACTCAAAAGTATAAGTGTCATGTACTGAAAAAAAAATCTCCTTTAATTTTATTGTAATGAGTAAGTCATCTTCATTACAATATACACATTTTAACTGGAACACTAAATGTTGTCCCAGTCATAGATTTTTAGATAAGGCTCTCAATACCAGGAGTAAATGCTTAGCATCTTTCTACTTTGGAGGGAATAAAATAGAGATGACATCAGCAGAGAATTAAGTAAAAACAATAGAATTTTCATAATATAGGTCAGGGCTTGTTTTCCCTGGTTAAATACCTGTTTACATTTCTCCAGGTACTTAAATGGTTGTAGAAACCTCAGATGTCACTGAAGATGGTATAGGAACTTCCCTCTGGGGCCCTATATCCTGTGCTTATTTCAATTATAACATTTATACTATCTTAACATTTGCATGTTTATTGTCCATTTCCTCCATTAGTGGGTAAATCCCTTGAAAGTAAAGACTGTATTTTGTTTGCTGTTATATCCTTGGCACATAGTAGATATTCAACAAATATTGGTCAAATGATTAAATGAATCAGTGGCCTAATGCATGGGAACTAAGGAAAATCTCACTAAAGGAGTTACACAGGTGCGGCCTCCAGCCACTAGGTACCTCCTCTCAGGTGTCCCAGGAGTTGCTAGTGCTCTAGGCCCACAGCCAGGGAAACCTGGAGGGTACTTGTCTTGTCTTGTACATCTACAACTGAGCTAACAGCAGAGTCTTTGAATCAAGAACAGTGAAAGGCTGGCATTTCAAGGTGGTGGTGGCAATCCGCATTACTACCATCATCATCACCATCATCAGCCCCAGCATGACCATCATCATTGTAAGATTGGTTGAACATACATTAGGTACCAGATACTATGCCAAGCTATTTTTTTATTTTTAATTTTTAAACTTTTTGTAGAGAGAGAGTCTCACTCCATCACCCAGGCCAGGCAGAGTGCAGTGGCAGGATCATAGTGTACTGCAGCTTCAAATTCCTGGACTAGAGTGATTCTACAGCCTCAGCCTTCTGGATAGCTGGGACCACAGGCACACACCACCACATCTGGCTTTTTTTTTTTTTTTTTTTTTTTTGTAGAGACAGCATCTCTCCATGTTACCTAGACTGGTCTGGCACTCCTGGCCTAAAGTGATCTTCTTGCCTTTGCCTCCCAGAGTACAGGGATTACAGGCCTGAGCCACTTGGCCTAAGTTCTTTATATACATTGTCACACTTATTACTCAAAACAACTCTCTGAAGTTGTTGCTTTTATTCCCATTTTGCAGATGCAGAAACTGAAGCCTAGAAGTACAATCACCTGAATAGGATGACCCAGTGTTGAAGTCAAGACTCAAATCCAAAACACAATGATGCTCACATTCAAAGGCCTCTCTTGGAGGTAACCACTTCTGCAGAGTCTCCATCTATTCTTTGGCATTTTTAAGAACTATTGTTTTAGTTAAATATTCAGTAAGTTTTGGAGGGAAGCTTTGGAATCTAATGGTTGTTTTTCTGGATACAGCGTTTCAAATAACTGTTTTGCAAACAAATTTCTGCAATATGGTCCATTCTGAGTCTCTGTAATCAGGACTTGACATTTTTATAACCAGCTCAAATATGTAAACCCCAAGTGTCTGTCTGGTGTTGCTATCCTCACCAGTCATCTTTCTGACTTCATTGATTCCTCCTTCCTTCCTTCCTTCCTTCTTCCCTTCCTTCCCTCCCTCCTTCCCTCCCTCCTATCTTCTTTCCTTCCTTCCTTCCTCCCTTCCTTCCTTCTTCCCTTCCTTCCCTCCCTCCTTCCCTCCCTCCTACCTTCTTTCCTTCCTTCTTTCTTTCCTCCCTCCCTCCTTTTCTCCCTTCCTTTCTCCTTCCCTTAGCCTTCCCTCCACCTTCCCTTCTCCTTCTCCTCCCTCTCCTTCTCCCTGTCTCTCTCTTTTTGGTGTAAAAACTTTATGGAGAATTAGGCCATAATTTGTTCCTTTCAAAAACTAGCTTCTTGGAGCAAAATTAGGGCACATAAGATAATTAAATGGAATCAATCTCCCAGCTCAAAATGGAAGTATTCACACCTAGGAATGGAGTGCTATGTTCAGGTCACACCTGGTGACGGAGTCACATTCCTTCGTCACAACTGGTATGGAGTCATATTCTTAGGTTACACCGGGTGTAGTGTCACACTCCTGGATGATACTTGATCACCTGTGGTCCTAAAACAGGTTTTTGTCCTGTGCCTACCAAGCTTTCTGGCCCTATGAGCTACTCATACCACCTTTAACTTAGCAGTCTAGCACTTTATGAATTCTCTTTAGATGGTAAGGGCTACTTCAGTAGACCTGAAACCTAATACTACATTTTCTCTGGAATGAGAAATATTATCTTAGAAGTTGAAGACTTCCAGATATGATCTTCTCCATTCTTCCCATAGGTGCCATAGCACTAGGCCACAGTGGGCAGCTAATGAATACTTTTTAGTTGATTAACTGGTACAGAAACACACCCAATATTACATTAAAGCATACTTTTAAATACCAAGAAAATAATTTCAAGGTCACAATACTAACAAGTCAGGGTATTTCTGTAAATAAACAAATCTTGGAATTAGAGCTATGCACATGCCTTCCTTGCCTGGTAGGCATGTAAAGGGTAATTGTTTTGATTATGAGGAAGTCAACTAAGCCAACCTTTATAAACTAAATTATTTATGAGGTATAGTCATGTAGTTCAAATGTGTGTGTATGTATTCCTACAACTTCTTGTTTTTTATTCAAAGCTACTAACTTCAGAGAAAGATACAAATAGAGTACACAAACTTATTGTAGTGAAAGAAAATAAGTTGAAAACTTGATGGAGTCTCACTGTGTTGCCCAGGCTGGAGTACAGTGGTGTGTTCTTGGCTCATTGCAAACTCATTCTCCCGGGTTCAAGCGATTCTTGTGCCACAGCCTCCTAAGTAGCTGGGACTACAGGTGTATGCCACCACCCGGCTAATTTTTTTTTTCAGTAGAGATGGGGTTTCATCATGTTGGCCAGGCCGGTCTCAAACTTCGGACCTCAAGTGATCTGCTCGCCTCAACCTCTCAAAGTGCTGGTAGACTTTTGTATCTGAAATAAAATATTCCCTATTTTCAAATAAAAATATTGTATCTGTAAGATATTTTTGTTTTCATATCAATATTCTATTTATAGCCTACATATGATAAATAACTTTAATATAGTTAAATATAGTCTACAGACATACATACCATACACTCAGACTGGTTAAAAATGAACAGTTGAGTTTTCTTTTCTAATATCTAATGTATTATTATTTTTAAAAATAGAAATGTACCATTTTATTACAAAGTCTCACAAAAAGAAAATAGCATCCAAAAAAGGAAACTAGACGACCAATCTGCACCTGCAGAATTGGAAGAACACAGAAGGCAGGCAGTGTGAGCCTCTTGGCTTACTCGAGGCCAGTGGAGAGGTGTGAGAACAGAACCAATCTAAAAGCATCTAATATTACCTTAGGAACCTGGAAAGAACAGAGGGTCCTTGGAGATCCAGCCACCCCTTCTAGAATGCGAATAAGGACACCTTTCCAAAACTACTATATGGCTACCTATAAGTATCCCTTCCACCCAGACCTGGCTCCCTTTATGGTTCAAAGTTAAGAACTGGGGAGGAAAGTGGGGCAAGGCAGCTCCTGGAAGAGCTCACCCAGCACAGCTGCCTTGGGTTCAGGACCCTGGTTTCTGTCTTTCACTCTAGTCCCCAAGATATTTATATTTAGTAAATAAAAATTGACTAATAGTCACAAATCAAAACCACAATGAGATACCATCTCACACCAGTTAGAATGGCAATCATTAAAAAGTCAGGAAACAACAGGTGTTACAGAGGATGTGGACAAATAAGAACACTTTTCCACTGTTGGTGGGACTGTAAACTAGTTCAACCATTGTGGAAAACAGTGTGGCAATTCCTCAACGATCTAGAACTAGAAATAACATTTAACCCAGCCATCCCATTACTGGATACATACACAAAGGATTATAAATCATGCTGCTATAAAGACACATGCACACGTATGTTTACTGTGGCACTATTCACAATAAAAAAGACTTGGAACCAACCCAAATGTCCATCAATGATAGACTAGATTAAGAAAATGTGGCACATATATACCATGGAATACTATGCAGCCATAAAAAAGGATGAGTTCATGTCCTTTGTAGGGACATGGATGAAGCCAGAAACCATCATTCTCAGCAAACTATCACAAGAACAGAAAACCAAACACTGCATGTTCTCACTCATAGTTGGGAATTGAACAATGAGAACACTTGGACACAGGGTGGGGAACATCACACACCGGGGCCTGTTGTAGGGTGGGGGCAGTGAGGAGGGATAGCATTAGGAGATACACCTAATGTAAATGATGAGTTAATGGGTGCAGCACACCAACAAGGCACATGTATACATACGCAACAAACCTGCACATTGTGCACATGTACCCTAGAACTTAAAGTATAATAAAAAATAAATAAATAGAAAACTGACTAATAGCCTAGAGAAATAGAAAATAGACTAATAGTCTAGAGAAATATAAATAGAAAATATAGAGAAATAGAAAATATAAAATCTAAGTTGGAGGACCCAACAAGAAGCCAGAGCTGGAAAGGCCTGCTCAGCCAACTTGACCTCTTCCTGGGACCCTTTGGCCTCTGGCTTCTTCTCCTTCGTTTTCTCCTCTGCTGTGACTTCTTCTCTTCTGGGTCTTTCTCTCTTTCATCCTGTTTAGAGCTTCTTGGCTTTTTTGAAGTTGGAAGAATTCTTGCAGCCACCCTCTCCCTCTTCATCAGAGTCGGAGAATTCGTCCTCACAGACAATTTGTGTTTTGTTTGTTTTTTGAGATGGAGTCTCGCTCTGTCACGAAGGCTGGAGTGTAGTGGCACAATCTCGGCTCACTGCAACCTCCGCCTCCCAGGTTCAAGTGATTCTCCTGCCTTAGCCTCCTGAGTAGCTGGGATTACAGGCCCCCACCACCATGCACAGCTAACTTTTGTATTTTTAGTAGAGACGTGGTTTCACCATGTTGACCAGTTTGGCCTTGAACTCCTGACCTCAGGTGATCCACTTGCCTCAGTCTCCTAAAGTGCTGGGATTACAAGTGTGAGCCATCGTGCCTGGCCTCACAGGCAATTTTTCTTTTTTCTTTTTTCTTTTTTTTTGAGACGGAGTCTCGCTGTCGCCCAGGCTGGAGTGCAGTGGCGCGATCTCGGCTCACTGCAAACTCTGCCTCCCAGTTCATGTCATTCTCCTGCCTCAGCCTCCCAAGTAGCTGGGACTACAGGCACCCACCACCATGCCCGGCTAATTTTTTGTACTTTTAGTAGAGATGGGGTTTCACCGTGGTCCCGATCTCCTGACCTCGTGATCCGCCGCCTCAGCCTCCCAAAGTGCTGGGATTACAGGCGTGAGCCACCGTGCCTGGCCTCACAGGCAATTTGTTTGTCAGAGGAACAGATGGAGATGCACTTGTCAGAGTCTTCGTCCTTGTTGTCACTCTCCTCAGGGGTTACATCCTAGCAAGAGCCCACATTTGGGTCCTAGGAGTGTGGGGCAGCATTCTCGGGTTCCCAGACAGTTGCTGTTTGATCTTCTCCAGGCATCATTACTGATCTGGTTAGTTATATTGGAAAGACTGATATGAAGCTTGAAACTTGGTCCAAAGTATTTGAAGTAGTCATTATATGGGAACTCATTATGGATCTCTGCACCCAGGGCCACAGTTGTTTCCTATGTTCAGCACCAGGTGACATCACGAATGATGTAACACCTCCTCCCAGCATCAGCATCAGCAAGATGAAGCTCATAACAAATTCCACACACTTGACATACCCTTTGATGTTCAGATTGAAGCAACCTAACTGATCCCCAGATGGAGTCTGAGTCACGCTGTATGACCACAGCACTAGGCTGGAATATCTCCTTTACTTCGGACGTATCTGGCTTGAAATGGCTTCACAGGATTCATTATCAATCCCATCTCAGAGTGGGTAGTTAATAGCATAATACTTGCCTTTTTCAGCCCTAATATCCCATAGGTCCCCAGTTCTTGGAAGTACTCCTCATTTATGACACAGTACTCTCCTCATTTATGTCCTGGCTCAGGACACAGTCATGACCCAGTCTGTGGCATAGAAGGCCTCTTCCATGCCATCACCATGGCATGGAAGGTCAATACGCACAATATGCACCATGGAATATCAAGGTTAATATGCAGCACCCCCTGGTGATTCTCTAGCAGGTCCAGTAGGGCCAAGACTGTATCACTGACATAACAGAAGCCAGATGCCTCAGACTTCTTTGCATGGTTCAGTCTGGTTCATGGTGATGTCTGTCTGCTGCTAATTAAGTTTCACAGAACTTGCCACAGAGCCGCCAACAGACAAGTGACAAAACTCAAAGAGGCCATCAAATACTGGACAGTCCTCACCAACGTTGAATCTCTGTGCCTGCTGGCTGTACTCAGACATGTTATCTGAATGAATGGAGTACAAGGATTTAATGCAGTCATCACTGTGGTACTTGGTCTTCTCCTCAGCATCGGCTTCGTGAGGGCAACAGATCTTCATTTTTCATTGGAGACTGTAGTTGAACAGCAAATTATGACTTATGCGGAATTGGTAAAGCTTCATTGGGTGGTCTTGTCCAACATCCTCATCATGGTAGTAACAGACTTTCCTCCTGGCACCCTGTGTCCGCACTATCTTGCTGGCCTCCGTCTGGCAGATGTCTTGCTGGCCTCAGCAGGTCCATCTGCCCTCCCCTCTATCACACAATTTAAATAAGAATAACCATGTTTTGTCCTGGATATATGTAATACTTAATCCTTTAACTTATGTGCTTTACTCAGCAACAATTTGAGAAGGAAAAATTGAGTTTAACACACTCTATTTATTATGTTGGCTGGTACAATACGCACATTTGAAAACACTTTGCTGCCTTATATGAAAAATCCTCTTGTCATCACTGTATTTTTCTAATTTTGCCATTTTTAGTACTTCACATTACCATCAGTTATCTCAATTTTCTCTCTCCCTTTTAACTTTATCTTGTTTTTACAATTTTCAGTAGGTAAAACATTAAAAGAAAAGAAAAAGCAGGTGATAACTTTGAAAATTTCTTCCTAATTATTGAAGTCAATAATTTTTTTGACTGCCACTGCTGTAAGGTGTTAGTCCTGAGATTCTAACAAGATTAATGGAGAGAGGGAAAGGGACACAGGGACAGGAAGTGGAAGGATTTATTTATTTATTTTTTTGAGATGGAGTCTTGCTCTGTTGCCCAGGCTGGAGTGCAGTGGTGCGATCTCGGCTCACTGCAAGCTCCGCCTCCTGGGTTTACGCCATTCTCCTGCCTCAGCCTCCCGAGTAACTGGGACTACAGGCGCCCGCCACCATGCCTGGCTAATGTTTTTGTATTTTTAGTAGAGAGAGGGTTTCACCATGTTAGCCAGGATGGTCTTGATCTCCTGACCTCATGGTCTGCCTGCCTAGGCCTCCCAAAGTGCTGGGATTACAGGTGTGAGCCACCACACCCGACCGGAAGGATCTTAATGTATCAAACTAGTGGAAGTCCCTGACTGAAAGGTAAAGGTGCTCTATTTTTCCACTTTGAGACAGCACGCCATCATGATAAGGGCATACCCTTGTGGATCAATGCTTCGTTATAAGAAAGTGTCTCTCGTTATTTGGCAAACTTTCAGCTTTATAGGCAGATGACCTTTGGTGGCACTGAAGGCAGAAAAGCAGGCATATTTGTGTTCCGATTGTTGACCTTCTGTATCAATCCATAAAGCCTCATGGCTGTAGAATTCTGGACAAGCTAGCCTTGAGTTACCAATTCTTGACTTGTGAATAACGATCAACTTGTTGGACATTTTCTTCTAGTCTCTCCTAGTATAGGCGACTGCGACCCCCATCTCATAATCTTAACCACTTCCAGAAGAGGAGCACTTTGGTTCTTTCTTACATCCTAATAGACTAGGGAGGGGGATGAAAGACCTACACAACATTCCCTTTTCCCCAATTATTTCTTCCTATGAAAAAATATATACAACATAAAATTTACTATCTCAACATTTTTAAGGGTACAATTCAGTGGTATTAAGTAAATTCATATTGCTGTGCAACTATCACCACCAGTAAGCTCCAGAACTCTTCATCTGGCAAAAGAGAAACTCTATAGCCCTCAAACACTAACTCCCCATTCCCATTCCCCTTCCTCATCCCCTGGTAACCACCTTTCTACTTAAGGTCTCTATGATTTTTGACTACCCCAAGTACTTCATAAAAGTGAAATCATACAGCATTTGTCTTTCCCTGTTCCTTTTTCTCTACCTTTACAAATTCCATGTAATCCACTTCAAACATGGTTTCTCTTATGGAAGAGGTTATTCTTTTGAACTTATTCTTTTTTCTTATCTCTGAGGAAAAAATTTAAATCTTGTGCTACCTCCTTCTACCCTTCATACCATTTATAAGCAACTCGTTAAAAAACATTAGGGAAAAAGTTACTGGGGTAATTCTATGACTCTTTCATATAGGTACAAGTTTTGAAGTGTAATTAGCCATAATAAAAGCTACAGCTGTCAATGTCTAAAATCTCAGAAATGGCTAAAAGTCCTTTTTGAAATCTCCATAAAAGTTTTAACTCTTTACTCATCTTTAATAAAATTATTGCTCTTCAACAAGGAATGTCTTCTAACTCACTTGTATTGCTTTTTCTTTGAGGCTAATGCTCAGTATTCCAATAATACTGTTTTCCTCTTTATTTCATGGGAAATGTGCAGATTACAACTGTGTTATGGGTTACAGAGGTTTTTGAGGTCTAGAGTCTGGGAACCAAATCACAACATTTAATACTGCTTATCCAGGAAAGTGTTCTAAGCTCTATATCGCTCCTGGGAAATGAACCTGTAGAATATAACCCATTTATAAACTGAAGACTAAGAGTGTATTATATATTCCCCAATAGATAAAAGTTGTTGGCCAAATCTATGCCACAGGACACATACTGAAGAAGAAAAAAAGCTGACAACCACATCACAGCAGCTGCATGTTCTCCTGATCCCCTGGCAGAGTACATGGCCATCAGAGTTCAAGACCCACTAACAAATATGCTGATCCTACAGATTCTGTAAACACTATTTGACCTTGAAGACCCATCTCTCTCTCTTTTTTTTTTACTTATTTTTTTAAGTTGACAAATATAAATTATATATATTTGTCATGTACAACATGATGTTTTGTAATATGTACACATTGTGGAATGATTCAATTGAGCTAACTAACATATGCTTTACCTCACATGCTTATCATTTTTGGTGGTGAGAAATGCATCTGGTTTTCTAATGCATTTTCTTCCACTGCATGTTAAAGGAATATGTTTAACTGAGGCACGGAAAGACTTTGAAAACCAAATGGGAGAGGATGCTGAAATTGAAAAAGGTTTACAAGAGAGTAAATCACAACTACAGAAATAAGCTTGGAGCAGAAGGCAGCCAGCTAATTGTATTATTCAGCAGGAGTTTCTAGAGGGTTCTCAGAAATCATCAAAGAGCTGCAAAACAAAAAGATAAAAAAGCTTCCAACTCTTGCATAAAACACCAATTTAAAGATAACACATTAGCTGACAGTCTGGTGAGTGTCAGAGCCAGAAATATTGATCTGTGAGGCTCTATTTCGAACAGGGAAGTGCAAATACAATTGAAGTCAAATTACGATCAGGGCCACAGATGCACACACCAGCAGCCTCATTTCTCTCCACAGATCTGTGGAAGATTGGAGGTATGCCTGCCTTGGTTGGGCAGCCTGGAGATCTGTTTCTTAACAATTCATGTAGAAGAAAGAATGTGGCTTTTACTGACTTTTATTTGTTTGAGGTTTCATATTTCAGGCCAAGCCATTTCTCATATAGAACATTAAATTGCTATCCAAACTCTTTGTACACTTAGGAGCCACTTCCACATTATTTGGCACTTATTTCTCTGCAGTTTCCTATATTATTATTTGATTACTTGGTGCATGAAAATCTGGCCTCCTCATTAAGAGGATGAACACCTTAAAGGCAAGTAAACTGACTTACACTTCATTAGGTTCCCCCATAACACCTACACACTACTGACCACAAAATGAGTAAATAAAAACTGTATATATTTGTCATGTAAAACATGATGTTTTGAAATATGTATACCTTGTGGAATGGTTCAGTTGAGCTAACTAACATATGCTTTACATATCACTGTTTGTGGTGAGAAACCCATCTGGTTTTTTAATGCATTTTATTCCACTGATTGTTAAAGAAATATGTTTAACTGAGGCACATAAAGACTTTGAGGCCACATGCAGTGGCGCACACCTATAATCCCAGCATTTTGAGAAGCTGAGATGGGCAGATCACCTGACATCAGAAGTCTGAGACTAGCCTGGTCAACATGGCAAAACCCTGTCTCTACTAAAAATACAAAAATTAGCCAGGCAAGGTGGCGTGTGTCTGTGGTCTCAGCTACTCGGGAGGCTGAGGCATGAGAATCACTTGAACTTAGGAGGCAGAGGCTGCAGTGAGCCAAGATCATTGGCACTCCAGCCTGGGTGAAAGAGTAAGACTGTATCTCAGAAAAAAAAAAAAAGGGGGGGGGTGCACCCAAGATGGCCAAATAGGAACAGCTCCAGCCTCCAGCTCCCAGTGTGAGCAACACAGAAGATGGGTGATTTCTGCATTTTCAACTGAGGTACCAGGTTCAACTCACTGGGGTGTGTCGGACAGTTGGTACTGGTCCACGGGTGCAGCCTGGCCAGCAAGAGCTGAAGCAGGGCGAGGCATTGCCTCATGTGGGAAGCGCAAGGGGGAAAGGAATTCCTTTTCCTAGCCAAAGGAAATTGAGACACTCAAACCTGGAAATTTGGGTAACTCCCACCCTAATACTGCGCTTTACCAAGGGTCTTAGCAAATGGCACACCAGGAGATTATATCCCACACCTGGCCCAGAGGGTCCGATGCCCACAGAGCCTCCCTCATTGCTAGCACAGCAGTCTGAGATCTAACTGTAAGGTGGCAGCAAGGCTGGGGGAGGGGTGCCCACCATCGCTGAGGCTTAAGTAGGTAAACAAAGCCACCGGGAAGCTCGAATTGGGTGGAGCCCACTGCAGTTCAATGAGGCCGGCCTGTCTCTGTAGTCTCCTCCTCTGGAGACAGGGCACAGCTAAACAAAAAGCAGCAGAAACCTCGGCAGAGGTAAATGCCCCGTCTGACAGCTTTGAAGAGAGCAGTGGATCTCCCAGCACGGAGGTTGAGATCTGAGAACGGACAGACTGCCTGCTCAAGTGGGTCCCTGACCCCTGAGTAGCCTAACTGGGAGACATGCCCCACTGGGTACAGACCGACACCTTACACCTCTTAAGGCAGGGTACACCCCTGAGATGAAGCTTCCAGAGCAAGAATCAAACAGCAACACTCACTGTTCAGCAATATTCTATCTTCTGCAGCCTCTGCTGCTGATACCCAGGCAGACAGGGTCTGGAGTGGACCTCAAGCAAACTCCAACAGACCTACAGCTGAGGGTCCTGACTGTTAGAAGGAAAACTCACAAACAGAAAGGACACCCACACCAAAACCCCATCAGTACGTCACCATCATCAAAGACCAAAGGCAGATAAAACTACAAAGATGGGGAAAAAGCAGTGCAGAAAAGCTGGAAATTCAAAAAATCAGAGTGCATCTCCCCCTCCAAAGGAACGCAGCTCATCACCAGCAACGGAACAAAGCTGGATGGAGAATGACTTTGATGAGTTGAGAGAAGAAGGCTTCAGTCGATCGAACTTCTCAGAGCTAAAGGAGGAAATACATAACCAGCGCAAAGAAACTAAAAACCTTGAAAAAAGAATGGATGAATGGATAACTAGAATAATCAATGCAGAAAAGATCTTAAAAGAACTGATAGAGATGAAAACCATAACAATAGAACTCCGTGACAAATGCCCAAGCTTCAGTAACCGACTCAATCAACTGGAAGAAAGAGTATCAGCGATTGAAGATCAAATTAATGAAAAAAAGCAAGAAGTGTAGAGAAAAAAGAGTAAAAAGAAATGAACAAAGCCTGCAAGAAATATGGGATTATGTGAAATCTACGTCTCATTGGTGTGACTGAAGGTGATGGGGAAAATGGAACCCAGTTGGAAAACAGTCTGCAGGATATCATCCAGGAGAACTTCCCCAACCTAGTAAGGCAGGCCAACATTCAAATTCAGGAAATACAGAGAAGGCCACAAAGATACTCCTCGAGAAGAGCAACTCCAAGACACATAATAGTCAGATTCACCAAAGTAGAAATGAAGGAAAAAATGTTAAGGGAAACCAGAGAGAAAGGTCGGGTTACACACAAAGGGAAACCCATCAGACTAAAAACAGATCTCTCAGCAGAAACTCTCCAAGCCAGAATAGAGTGGGGGCCAATATTCAACATTCTTAAAGGAAAGAATTTTCAACTCAGAATTTAATATCCAGCCAAACTAAGTTTCATAAGTGAAGGAGAAATAAAATCCTTTACAGACAAGCAAATGCTTAGAGATTTTGTCACCACCAGGCCTGCCCTACAAGAGATCCTGAAGGAAGCACTAAATGTGGAAAGGAACAACAGGTACCAGCCATTGCAAAAACATGTCAAAATGTAAAGTCCATCGATGCTAGGAAGAAACTGCATCAACTAGCGAGCAAAATAACCAGCTAATATCATAATGACAGGATCAAGTTCACACATAACAATATTAACCTTAAATGTAAATGGACTAAATGGTCCAATTAAAAGACACAGACTGGCAAATTGGATAAAGAGTCAAGACCCGTCAGTTTGCTGTATTCAGGAGACCCATCTCACATGCAGAGACACAAAGAGGCTCAAAATAAAGGGATGGAGGAAGATCTACCAAGCAAATGGAAAACAAAAAAAAGCAGGAGTTGCAATCCTAGTCTCCAATAAAACAGACTTTAAACCATCAAAGATCAAAAGAGACAAAGAAGGCCATTACATAATGGTAAAGGGATCAATACATCAGGAAGAGCTAACATCAGGAAGGTGCATAAATATATATGCACCCAATACAGGAGCACCCAGATTCATAAAGCAAGTACTTAGAGACTTACAAACAGACTTAGATTCCCATACAATAATAATGGGAGACTTTAATACCCCACTGTCAACATTAGACAGATCAATGAGACAGAAAGTTAACAAGGATATCCAGGAATTGAACTCAACTCTGCACCAAGCAGACCTAATAGACATCTACAGAACTCTCCACCCCAAATCAACAGAATATACATTCTTCTCAGCACCACATCGCACTTATTCCAAAATTGACCACATAGTTGGAAGTAAAGCACTCCTCAGCAAATGTCAAAGAACAGAAATTATAACAAACTGTCTCTCAGACCACAGTGCAATCAAACTAAAACTCAGGACTAAGAAACTCAATCAAAACTGCTCAACTACGTGGAAACTGAACAACCTGCTCCTGAATGACTACTGAGTACATAACGAAATGAAGGCAGAAATAAAGATGTTCTTTGAAACCAATGAGAACAAAGATACAACATACTAGAATCTCTGGGACACATTTAAAGCAGTGTATAGAGGGAAATTTATAGCACTAAATGCCCATAAGAGAAAGCAGGAAAGATCTAAAATTGACACCCTAACATCAAAATTAAAAGAACTAGAGAAGCAAGAGCAAAAACATTCAAAAGCTAGCAGAAGACAAGAAATAGCTAAGATCAGAGCAGAACTGAAGGAGATACAGACACAAAAAACCCTCCAAAAAATCAATGAATCCAGGAGCTGGTTTATTGAAAAGATCAACAAAATTGATAGACCACTAGCAAGACTAATAAAGAAGAAAAGAAGAATCAAATAGATGCAATAAAAAATGATAAAGGGGATATCATCACCGCCCCACAGAAATACAAACTACCATCAGAGAATACTATAAACACCTCTATGCAAATAAATTAGAAAATCTAGAAGAAATGGATAATTTCCTGGACACTTACACTCTCCCAAGACTAAACCAGCAAGAAGTTGAATCCCTGAATAGACCAATAGCAGGCTCTGAAATTGAGGCAATAATTAATAGCCTACCAATCAAAAAAAAGTCCAGAACCAGATGGATTCACAGCCAAATTCTACCAGAAGTACAAAGAGGAGTTGGTACCATTCCTTCTGAAATTCCAATCAATAGAAAAAGAGGGAATTCTCCCTAACTCATTTTACGAGGCCAACATCATCCTGATACCAAAGCCTGACAGAGATACAACAAAAAAAGAGAATTTTAGACCAATATCCCTGATGAACATCGATGCAAAAATCCTCAATAAAATACTGGCAAAATGACTCCAGCAGCACATCAAAAAGCTTATCCACCATGATCAAGTTGGCTTCATCCCTGGGATGCAAGGCTGGTTCAACATATGCAAATCAATAAACGTAATCCAGCATATAAACAGAACCAAAGACAAAAACCACATGATTATCTCAATAGATGCAGAAAAGGCCTTCGACAAAACTCAACAGCCCTTCATGCTAAAAACGCTCAATAAATTCGGTATTGATGGAATGTATCTCAAAATAATAAGAGCTATTTATGACAAACCCACAGCCAATATCATACTGAATGGGCAAAAACTGGAAAAATTCCCTTTGAAAACTGGCACGAGACAGGGATGCCCTCTCTCACCACTCCTATTCAACATAGTGTTGGAAGTTCTGGCCAGGGCAATCAGGCAAGAGAAAGAAATAAAGTGTATTCAGTTAGGAAAAGAAGTCAAATTGTCCCTGTTTGCAGATGACATGATTGTATATTTAGAAAACCCCATTGTCTCAGCCCAAAATCTCCTTAAGCTGATAAGAAACTTCAGCAAAGTCTCAGGACACAAAATCAATGTGCAAAAATCACAAGCATTCTTATACACCAGTAACAGACACAAACAGAGAGCCAAATCTTGAATGAACTCCCATTCACAATAGCTTCAAAGAGAATAAAATACTTAGGAATCCAACTTACAAGAGATGTAAAGGACCTCTTCAAGGAGAACTACAAACCTCTGCTCAGTGAAATAAAAGAGGACACAAACAAATGGAAGAACATACCATGCTCATGGATACGAAGAATCAATATTGTGAAAATGGCCATACTGCCCAAGATAATTTATAGATTCAATGCCATCCCCATTAAGCTACCAATGACTTTCTTCACAGAATTGGAAAAAACTGCTTTAAAGTTCATATGGAACCAAAAAAGACCCCGCATTGCCAAGACAATCCTAAGCCAAAAGAACAAAGCTGGAGGCATCATGCTACCTGACTTCAAACTATATTACAAGGCTACAGTAACCAAAACAGCATGGTACTGGTACCACAACAGAGATATAGACCAATGGAATAGAACAGAGCCCTCAGAAATAATACCACACATCTATAGCCATCTGATCTTTGACAAATCTGACAAAAACAAGAAATGGGGAAAGGATTCCCTATTTAATAAATGGTGCTGGGAAAATTGGCTAGCCATAAGTAGAAAGCTGAAACTGGATCCTTTCCTAACTCCTTATACGAAAATTAATTCAAGATGGATTAAAGACTTAAATGTTAGACCTAAAACCATAAAAACCCTAGAAGAAAACCTAGGTAATACCATTCAGGACATAGGCATGGGCAAGGACTTCATGTCTAAAACACCAAAAGCAATGGCAACAAAAGCCAAAATTGACAAATGGGATCTCATTAAACTAAAGAGCTTCTGCACAGCAAAAGAAACTACCATCAGAGTGAACAGGCAACCTACAGAACGGGAGAAAATTTTTGCAAACTACTCATCTGACAAAGGGCTAATATCCAGAACCTATAAAAAACTAACCAAATTTACAGGAAAAAAACAAACAACCCCATCAAAAAGTAGGCAAAGGATATCAACAGACACTTCTCAAAAGAAGACATTTATACAGCCAACAGACACATGAAAAAATGCTCATCATCACTGGCCATCAGAGAAATGCAAATCAATACCACAATGAGATACCATCCCACACCAGTTAGAATGGCAATCATTAAAAAGTCAGGAAACAACAGGTGTTACAGAGGATGTGGAGAAATAGGAACACTTTTCCACTGTTGGTGGGACTGTAAACTAGTTCAACCATTGTGGAAGACAGTGTGGTGATTCCTCAAGGATCTAGAACTAGAAATACCTTTTGACCCAGCCATCCCATTACTGGGGATATACCCAAA
Source organism: Macaca mulatta (assembly GCF_049350105.2). NCBI lineage: Eukaryota > Metazoa > Chordata > Mammalia > Primates > Cercopithecidae > Macaca > Macaca mulatta. The sequence goes on along the minus strand of NC_133414.1, from coordinate 106,082,098 downwards.
GGATTATAAGTCATGCTGCTATAAAGACACAAGCACACGTATGTTTATTGCGACACTATTCACAATAGCAAAGACTTGGAATCAACCCAAATGTCCATCAGTGACAGACTGGATTAAGAAAATGTGGCACATATACACCATGGAATACTATGCAGCCATAAAAAAGGATGAGTTCGTGTCCTTTGTAGGGTCATGGATGCAGCTGGAAACCATCATTCTCAGCAAACTATCGCAAGAACAGAAAACCAAGTACCGCATGTTCTCACTCATAGGTGGGTATTGAACAATGAGATCACTTGGACACAGGAAGGGGAACATCACACAGCAGGTCCTATTGTGGGGAGGAGGGGGGAGGGATAGCATTAGGAGATATACCTAATGTAAATGACGAGTTAATGGGTGTAGCACACCAACATGGCACATGTATACATATGTAAGAAACCTGCACGTTGTGCACATGTACCCTAGAACTTAAAGTATAATAATAATAATTTAAAAAAAGACTTTGAAAACCAAATGGGAGGGGTTGAGGGGTTTAATCAACACATGTTAATTAACTCATGGGATAAGGCCCTGGCATATAATCACAAGCATTAAAACAATGCCAATTCCACATGCCAATCTCAGCCCAACTTCCTGAGAGGAGTATGATGAAGAATGCAGGCTTGGCACTCTCTAGGAGCCACATCAGAGGGGAGAAACCTTGAATCCTGTGTGTAGGGAAAACAGCTTACCACCTAGAGACTATAAACTCCATGAGGGCAGGAATTATGTTTTGTTCCCTTTCCAGCACCTAACATCTAATAGGGGCTCAAAAAATGTGTTGAATGGCTGAAAAACATGAAGCCATTAGTTTCTTGGATTAGTGTTCCCACATCTTCTGTTATTCTTCATTCATTTATAACCAATCCCCTGAAGTTTGGGCGACTACAGAAAACAAACCAACTTGGCACCCAACATAGTACACAAGGAGGTTATGATATTCCTCTTAGGCCTGTCTAGGGGTGCGTATGGGGGTAGGAATGGAGAAGGCTGAGGATCAAGGAGGCAGGTCACTGGCCTGCTGGCTTTGGGTCTCAGGACTTGTCATGGAGGGACAATAGCTGCTGTCAGATTGAGTTCTAGCAACCCCCAGGCAATGGAATGCTGCTTTGCATGGTCCCTGTCTGGTTGGCAGCTTCCTGCCAGGGAAGGCTGCCAAGCAGCTTATGACAGCTGTGCCGTGTACAAGTTTCTGAGGTTCTTTGATGCACTGCCATTTCTGACCTGCCTGTCTGCTGCTCGTGGGAAGTAGCTGGGAAGTTCAAATGCCAAGGGATCCCACTTTCCATTGGTTTTCATTTTTCAGTGGGATGCCTGCCTATCTTGTCCTTTAAGATGGGAGTAGCTGGAAGATGGCCTTTGGCTCTTCTGGTCAATGGAGACCTATCAATTCTGTGTATGAAGGAGATCTATATCTCACTCTGCTCCCAACCACAGTGGGTTTTCAATATGACTGCTTGACCATATTTATTTCCTAGCATCTTATCATAGTAATTGACATTTGACATAAACTACCACTAGGAGAAACTACCTGCCTGAATCATTAAAAAAAAATTAAAGATAGCATTTTAACCATTTACTTCATTTGAAAAAGTTTCAAAATCTTAATGATTACTATTTGGAATGTTGATACCTTAGGGGATTTTAAGAAGGGAGCACCTTTTTATATTCTCTTAAAGAAGTGACTTTTACTTAAAGTCACTGAAAAGTGAACTCAATTTTCCATCAGGAATGCATAAATCTTAACTTAGATCCTTCTCTCTAGTCAAAGATAAAAAGTTAAAAGTGAAATTTCAGGCATTACCTTTCAGCATCATTCGTCCAGTGGATCCTCCAAAAGTACTGAGAAGGCCACTTCTTGCTCCCAAAGATGTGGTTGCTTCTAGGAGAGAACCGGTGATGTACTGCGATATTGAAGTCCTTTGGAGGGTGGCGCGATACTCATATACAGTGTCTCGGACACATTGCTTTAAGCGTGGACCAACACTTATTCTTCCATGGGCTGTCTCGGAGGCTGGGAGCTTGGTGAAGAAATGGAGTAGAGATCCAACTGTATTTTCTGTTTCTTCTCCTCTTCTCACTGCATTGTAGATCTGTGAATAGCACAAAGTACAGGAAGTATTAATCTAGTTTCTTAGGAAAGCAAATTAACTTGTTGACAAAATGCCAAGATGACTTATTAAGAAAGAAGGCTCAGATGCTCCAAGTGCAAACACTCTGAGCACTGGGCTCATGCATTAACCTGAACATTCTACAGACACCATCTATTTGGAAAAGCTCTGTGTAGTTATAAAATAGGTCATTCAAACAACTCTGCTATCAAACAGAGAACTTACAAGTCATACCAACCAAAAATACATTCAGCTCAAATTTCTCCTCCTCAGCAGAGCAAAGCTCTTCTGCAGAGAGATGAGGGCAAACCTTTCCTTCTTGTTTTCCTGGACACTCCTGAATGACTGTCCCGGGTCTGTCTCCCTCCACGGAGTGTTTCAGCCTGACTTTTATGGGAAATCTTTTCTCCATGCTTAAACTGAAGTGAGGATGAGAGGGTTATGGGGAAAGAGAACTTCCCTATTTCCCCCTTGGGCATAATCCTTCAAACTGTCAGCTGAGATCGAAGTATTTGAATCATTTTTTCTCTTCCTCCTCCCCCACCTCCCATATCCAATGTTGACAGATCCTGCTCACTCTTTTTGCCCCATCTATGTCACTGTCACTATCCTGGTTTCTTCTCCCTTTATCACCTGAATTCACCAAGCATTTTCTCAACAAGATTGCACTGTTAGGACAGGCTCCTAACCATGCCTCCAATCTATTTCAATGCAGTCATTCAATGTGCATGTGTATAGACCCTGCTCTGTGCAAGGTACTGTGTCAGAAGATGTGGGGAAAGTGCAAGGGGCAGCACACACCTCCTGTGCTGCTGCAGGATTTCACAATCTTCGATGAGGCCTGAAAATTATAAGGTTTGACGTTATTGAAGGGAGGACTTGGAATTTGTCAAGCATTCTGAGAAGCCAGAGACTTCTGGATAGTGTATAAACAAACAGGGGAGACACATAACATGCAGTGAGGTAATCCAGTTCTCTGATGGGGGAATAAGGTTGTATACATTGTGCTGTCTCTATCGGGTCACCTTGAGCACCTTGCCTTGGCTGACTTGTCATTCATTCATCAAACCAACAAATAGTTACTGCTTATATACCAGAAACTGTGACGGGGCTGGATAAATAAAATAGTTCCTCTCCTCAGAGTCCACAGTCTAGTAAAGGAGACACAAAGAAAAGCCACGAGCTTAGAGTAGGGTGGAAATGAAGGTCACCTCCTTCGGTGACATCGACGAATGGCCAGGGAGTAGAAGACTCTCACTGCCCTGCGGGCCATGCATGTGCCCCCATAATGTTGCAACCTCCAAATCTCACTCAAGAGGGCCTCTCTTGAGCTGTGCTAGGTCCTTGTGATACCCCAGAATGCACTGAGTTCTATGATATTCAAACTGTGTAGACCCTAACTAGATTTTGTCTGTCTTCCTCTGTCTAGTGGTATATATTTGCCACTTGAAGGCACAGTGTGATTCTTACCTTTAATTCTCTGTCATTAAATTTCCAGTGGCCAGCATGGCCATGGAGATGGTGTGCTGGGACAGAAAGAGCCCAGGTTTGGGGTCAGGTACATGAGGTTGTACACCTGACTCTACCTTCACCAGATAGCGAGCTGCTCATAAGTGTGAACAAGCTGAGTTGAATGTTTCAAGACATCTCCCTCCTCTGTAAAATGGGGATAATAACACTCTTCTTAGGGAGCCTGTGAGATTCACCAAGATAAAGATGTAATATACTCAGCCTAGTGTCTAGAAATGATGGTTTTTACTGTTGAGCAAGTCTATAAAAGAGAATACACTCTTTTACCCTCAGTGAATAATAGGTGGTTGTATAACTATAGACCACAATCTATGAAATGCAATGTGATTGGAGTTATGCCCTTGCTCTTCTGTGTTTCTGGGCAATATTATGCTAATCTTATTTGGGTGTACTGTGAGGACAAGTGCGGGTAGAGAGCTGCAGATCTCAAGACGCAGTTTTATTCTCTTGGCTCCAAATCATACAGGCTGTCTCCAACACAGTAAGTCCCATGCAAGTCCTTTAGAAGTAACTGCTCCAGTTGTGTAAGGAAAAGAACTGACTGGCAGCTTGATGGCTAAGGAAGGCTTAATAGGGAAAGCAGGGTGTCACTTGTGCCTTGGAAAGCAGGCATGTCTCTAACCGGAGCAGCTGGGGAGACAACTCACCATGCAAGCAATAAGGACAGCCAGTGGAGTAGAGTGTTTAGAGCAGGGAGTGAGCGTAGGAAACAACTGGGGAATGAGAAAGGCCAGGGAACAACTGGGGAATGAGAAAGGTCAGTTGGCCTGATAAACGAGATCTGGATTGTTAAAGCAAAGAGCTTTCACCCATCAGAGGAGGGCACCCCTTGATGTTTTTTTTTGTTTGTTTGTTTTTGTTTTTGTTTTTTGTTTTTTTTTTTTGCTGGTTTGTTTTCAGCAAAGGAATGATGCTAAAACGGTTTTGTCTTAAAAAGATTACTAAGCTGGCAATTCCTAGTTCCTGATAGGTTGGCCTACTTTCTTTACTTGCCAAGCTGCTTTGCTGGCTCATTGTGCATTCGCTCACTGCCATGTGCATTCCAGTCTCCACATCAGGCCTCCATAGATTCCCAATGACTCATTCAGTCTCTTATCCAGCTTTTCCAAGGTGCTTTCCTCAAAGCATTCTATATACAAGGGATTGTATGACCTAAGGACTCCTTAATCATGAAAGTTTAAAAAATCTCAGTAAATCTCTTCTCCTTTTGGAGATTTACATTGCATAATAGAATATTAAAGACAATTAGAAGGGTCAGAGTAAAGAAATTATTTTCATTTGCTTAACTGAGTATTTCCCATGTTATTTGATCATTTTTTAAAAGAACACAGCCTGTAGATGTAGTGCTGTGCCAAATAATTAATTTGCTTTAATCTAATAGCCTTTTCTTATTCCCATTTCTTTGACCTCTGCAGAATCTCTGAAATAGGCAATCATCCATCCTTCTCAAAGTCTTTCATCTCTTGTCATCTCACTGTTCCATCTCTGCCTTATTCTGTGTCTCCCCTTCCACCTCGGGCCTTCAGGACAGTTATAATGCAATAGAAAGGTGCCAACAAGTGCCTAATGTAGGGAAGTCACAAATCAATTGACCATGGGCCAGATTCAGGCAACAGACCTGTTTCATCTGACATACACTGTTTACATTCAGAAAAGTTTTACATATACATCTGAAGTTCCAGCATCTCCTGAATAATGAAACAATCTGGTAACACTGAGCATTCCTACATGGTATCAAATGGCTAGATGGGGCATGAGTTCTTTACTGGATGCCAGTGTCCACCATTCTTTAGTGATCACACCTGGCCAATATCTGGTCACCATTAGTATATGTGTGTATATGTGTTTGTTACCCTGTCTTAATAAAATACAGATATGGATGTAGATATTTACAACAAACATGTACTGAGCTCCTCCAGTGTGTCCTCTGTGTGCTCTTGCCTGTGCTAGTTGCTGAGGATAGAGAGAAAGCCATAGTCTCTGATATCAAAAGGTATTGTAAATCACCTCTGAGAAACTATTAATAAACATATATAAATGCTATGTATATATTAAGTAATATTTCAACATTGTTTTCAGCCACATGTTTCCAAGCCCCCAAACTTGTCTGAAGAAATAAAAGATTGGCCGGGCGCAGTGGCTCAAGCCTGTAATCCCAGCACTTTGGGAGGCCGAGACGGGCGGATCACGAGGTCAGGAGATCGAGACCATCCTGGCCAACACGGTGAAACCCCGTCTCTACTAAAAGAAAATACAAAAAACTAGCCGGGCGAGGTGGTGGGCACCTGTAGTCCCAGCTACTTGGGAGGCTGAGGCAGGAGAATAGCGTAAACCCGGGGGGCGGAGCTTGCAGTGAGCTGAGATCCGGCCACTGCACTCCAGCCTGGGCGACAGAGCGAGACTCCGTCTCAAAAAAAAAAAAAAAAAAAAAAAAAGAAATAAAAGATGAAGTGCTCTACGAATGAAGCTCTGAACTGCCGTTACCATTGCCAATACCCTCACCACAAAGAACCAGGAAGAGGTCAAAAGTTACTACCAAGATCTGGAATAACGCATCCCAGTCACACCAATCCTGGATGAGAAAAACTCAAGGTGCTTTGTTGGAAAAATGCTGAAGTGTCAACAAAGTGGTGGTAGATATGGCAATGTTCAGGGAACCTGTCAAAATCAAGTTATTGACCAGGCACAGTGGCTCACACCTGTAATCTTAGCACATTGGGAGGACGAGTTGGGTGGATCACGAGGTCAGAAGATCAAGACCAGCCTGACCAACATGATGAAACCCCGTCTCTACTAAAAATACAAAAATTAGCTGGGTGTGGTGGCATGTGCCTGTAATCCCAGTTACTCGGGAGGCCGAGGCATGAGAATCGCTTGAACCCAGGAGGCGAAGGTTGCAGTGAGCCGAGATTGCACCACTGCACTCCAGCCTGGCGACAGAGTGAGACTCAATCTCAAAAAAAAAAAAAAAAAAAAAAAAAAAATCAAGGTATCATCTCTTCCTAGATCACTCACTTATAAAAAAGAAGAAATCATGGAAAAGCCCACACATAGCGTATGAAGAAGAGACAGTAGAGAACAGTCATTACAAGTATGGCTCTGGAGCATTGGTTTGAATTCCAGCGCCCATGCTTCCCAGCTGTGTGACCTTGGGTAAGTTGCTTTGCCATTCTGTGCCTCAGTTTCCTTTTCTCCAATATAGGATATAATAGTATCTGCTTCATAATGTTGTGGCTAGAATTACAAGCTTTGATAAATGTAGTATGATTAGAACAGCATCTGACACTTAGTAAATGCTCAACAAATACTGGTTTATATGATGACAGTGAGGATGAGGAGGATTGTGGCAGGCTACAAAAATGGCCACGAATTATTTCCTTCACTGACACTGGGCTGGAACTGTGATTTCCTTAACTAATGGAAATTTAGCAAATATGATGCAAGCAGTCTTGAAAAATACCTGTACATTGGAGCTTGCTCTCTCTTGTTGCTTTTGGGCACTCTGCAACAACTGCCATGTGAAGAAGCCTGAACTAGATTGCGGGAGGATGAAAGACCATGGCCCAGTCACCCCTGTCACCTTGGCTGATAACTTGCCAACAGCCAGACACATAGTGAAACCATCCTAGATCTTAGATCATCCACTTACCAGTCCAACTGCTGCCACAGATGCATGAGAAAGCCCAGCAGAGATCAGTTGATCCAGACTAGAACTACCCAACCAATTTACAGACTCGTGGACTAAATAAATGATTGTTGTGAAAAGTCAGTAGGTTTTGGGAGTGCTTTGCCACACAGCAGAAGTTAACTGACACAATGATGATGTGTTTGGAACCATAATAAGAATTTTAATTACATAACAATTGAATCCACACACTAATCTATAAAGTTGATTCATTTTGTAGATGGGAAAGTAAGCCTAGAGAAGTAGAGAAATACAGTCAGCCTTACACACCTAGTAAGAGGCTATGCCAGGATAGAAACCCAGATTTCTCTAACTCTGTGGTCCAGCTTTATCCATTGCACTATCCATTGTCACACTCAAAGCCCAACAGTGGGATAAAGATCACACTGTTAGGGGTGATCTTGGCAAGAGGTTTAGGAGATGTTTACAATGCTGTTGTTATTGTTTTTATTCATGATAATTCCTTTCGTGGTCACTCTCAATTACTTTTGAAAATAGTCAAGTTAAGTCTAATGAATAACCAAATATGCTTCCTTTATGTGGAGATTTATAGTTTTAAATTATACAGTCACAAATGAGAGAAACTCAAGGTTAATATGGTGATGGAAAGTGCTGAAAACTAGACAGACTAGTGCCCTACACAGGCCAATATCTTTTTTGAAACAAAATCCAACACATCACAACATGGCATCCACACTTGCTAGACAGCTATGTGAGCATTCATTTATTCAACAAGTGATTTATATTTACTGAGCACATACATTGTGCTAAGTCCAACTGCTGGGGTTCTACCAGTGAGCAAGATGAGCTTCATTTTCATGGGAAAGGCAGACAATAAACAAGTAGACCAAATAAATTAGTAAAAAATTGTAGGCTATTATATACTGTCAAGATATATTTCTACAGGACTTGCTGAAGTCATTGGGAGGAAAGGAAAGGAGTCAAAATTTTTATATTTGGTCATTGCCAAGTTTTTAGAGATTTAGGCTTTATATAGAGAGCTATATAGATCATTGTTGCAAACTGTTAATGGATCCTTTCCATGGGATTATGCTCCTCCCATTATGGTAGGTGCTGTGGCCTGGAGTGGTTTGGGCAAAATGATTTGACATGATAAAGTGACTTAGAGAAAAGCAAGCAATGCTTAGATAACACTTGCATAAACACTTAAAAAGGCATTTGCAGTTCCTCGTGACTCATGAAAGAGGGATGCCATGTAGAAGCCAGTACTGGGATGTGGAGTTCAGTTCCAAAACAAAAGAAAACAAGCATACTGAGGCTGAAGAGAGTTGGGGTAATTCAGATGGAGACAAAGGCAAAGACTTGCATGCACTAAAAGGCGTGAAGCAACCAGACACACCACATCCACAGCACTCACCCAGAAGGAAAGCTCCTTGGAATAGCCAGAGCTTTTTCTTGACTTGACTTCTACTAAAGTCAAAAAGGGTATTGTCAAGGGGAGTCATTTTGTACTTGCTCTGTTTCAGAAGCTATCTTTTTGAGATCACTTATGAAAAATCATGAGGTTCTAAGATCTGATGGCATATCTTCTGAAATCTTTCAACAGGAAGAAAGTGTGTTACTTAGAGGTCCATTGACTCAATAATAATAATAATAATAATAATAATAATAATAATAATAATAATTACATCATTTGTTGAATGCTTAAAATGAACTAGGCCCTGAGTAGTGGGACATGATTTCAATTAAACCACAGAAGAGCTCTATGAAGAGGTTCTACTGTTATCAGCATTTAAAAATAAGGCACTAATGTGCACACAGCTAGGACTTAACATCAAGACTCTCCATCTCTAAGCCAGTGCTGTTAACTACCAAACCAAACAGAGAATCCTAATACAGATGTCAAAGGAAGCACTTTCAAGAGAGGGGTAATTGTAGTCACAATCCCTCCATCACTTTTTGTTTGTTTGTTGTCTGTTCCTTCCACTAGAATTTCAGCTTCATGAGATTTTCTTTTTTCACTGCTGTATCTGCAGGGTCTAGAACAGTGTTTGGCATTATAAGTTCTCAACGAACAGTTCTTGAGTGAATAAATGAATTTCTCAATTCTATGTCTTCACCAAAAACTTGGCTAGAATTCTCTGTTTTTTTGGCCCTGAATATATTGGATTCATTTGAACGACAGGCGAATTGCATTGTCACCTGTACTTGCTGAAAACTAGATAACATAAATCATACAAAATGGCATAAAATCTTTACAAAGTATTCAGAATAGCTGTAGCCAAATGAGGATTTAATTTCGACTAACCAAACTTGGCCATTTCTGAGAAATTCACCAATAGTTTAACAATATTCCATTATCATTTGCTGATTGGCTTAGAGTCAAAGGACTTAATCTGATCTATTCTCCCTACTAATTTTTCATGAAATTGATCATTTGAAAGGATCATGGGGTTTAAAAGAAACCAAGATATGGATTCATGTATTGACTCTGCTCAATCAATTTAAATAAACATTGAGTGCAGTTACATCGACTATGGTAGATGCTGGAGAACAATGATTTTAGAAAGAAAAAAGACAGACTGCCCTGGAGAGACCTACAGTCTGTACTGTGTAATTGTATAATACTGGGCAAATAACTGAAACCCTCTTCCTCATAACCCACCCTTTGCCCCAGTTTTCTTATCTTTATCATGAAGAGGCTGGCCAGTTATTATCTCCAAAGTCCCTTTCAGTGTTACTGTTCTATAATCCATACTTCCTTGCTCTTTCTTTCCTTCTTTCTCTCTCTCTCTCTCTCTTTCCTTCTTTCTTTCTTTTTCTGAGACAAGGTCTCACTCTGTTGCCCAGGCTGGAGTGCAGTGGCAGAATCACAGCTCACTGCAGCCTTGACCTCTTGGGCTCAAGTGATCTTCCCACCTCAGCCTCCTGAGTAGCTGGGACTACAGGCACCACCACTATGCCAGGCTAATTTTATATTATTTGTAGAGATGGGGTCTTACTATGTTGCCCATGCTGGTCTCAAACTCCTGAGCTCAAGCAGCCTCCCACCTCCAGCCTCCCAAAGTGCTGGAATTTTACCCTCCATCATACCCAGTCCCTTCTTGAGTGGCAGATGGAGGGTATAATTAAACTTAATTTTGATGATTATTTTGATGATCATTATTCTCTAATACATTAGCTTCTCCTGTTCCCTCTCTCTTATTACTATTCTCCTTCAGTATCAGCGGCCATTTCTCAATAGTGACTATATATGTGCTTCTAATAGGACCCTTATCCTCCTCATAATGTGGTTCTTAAAGTGCCCTGAGCTAGAAAAACAATGACATTTATTTTAACGGTGTCACCTGTGAGTTAATAGGCGGTAACAATGCCTCTCACGGCACAAAGTGTAAGAGCTCTGCACTATGCTTTGGAAACCCCTTTACTAGTCTCATGAGCCTCTTTTCTAACTTTGGAATCTACAAGCAGTGTTCTAAAAGGTTGAATATAGTAGAAGTTTCATGTCTGATGGGTGTCTGTAGATAAACAAAATGCAATGATATAAGAACTGTCGAATTTCCTGAAGAGTCAACAAAAACAGTGAGGCTGTCGGAGGGGGTAGTTGGAGCGGCTTGGAGACTTAAATGGCAGGGATGGGGAGGAGAATTTTGGTAGCAGGCTGTCGTTTCCTCTGCTCATGATTCCACATTCCATTCAAATGCCTGTGCAGAGAATTCCATTCTACTGAGAGTATTCACACCATGCATGAGCGAGACACTGACACAGAACCCCAGAAAGTCAAAAATAAAAGCTTTGCGAAAACCAGGCCAATTAACCAGAACTGTGCCAGAGGTTTCTATGGGAAGTAAGCTGAACCTTTGCCACTTCAGGGGAACATCTCAGGAGTTAGAGGAAGCCCCAGGACATTTGAAAATTTGTGAATTTCACAGCTGCAAATGCCTTTCCATACAACTTCTTCCAATCCATATCCCTTTTATTAAAATTTTCCCTCCTCCATGTGGCATTTCCTGGGTTCCAGCAAGAAATAATCATTTTCTTTTTGGTGATCCAATGACACCTTAAGCAAAGCTCTAGTGGTACTTCCTGTGAAGTACAGAAATCACTGTTTACTCTCCTATTATGTCCCCACCAGGACAGGGACCAAGCTTTAATAAACATTTTGTCCCCAGCACAGGGTGCTGCTTAGCACGCCGCAAGCAATGAAGAAAGGGCACAGTGGAGAAATAATAGAAGACTTAGAGCTATGTTCCTCAAAGTGTGGTCCTCAGACCAGCATCATCCTCCTCACCCAGGAATTTGTCAGAACTGCAAATTCTTGGGCTCCATCACAGGCCTACCGAACCAAAAACTCTGGGCTGGGACCCAGCAATCTGCGTTTTAGCAAGCCCTTCAGGTGATTTTGATTCCTGCTAGAGTTTGAAAACCTGTATCCTAGACTTTAAGGAGAAAATGTTACCTTTCATCTCCGACTGTACCATCCATCTGACAAGCACTTACGTCCCTATCATCTCCCTTCTAGAATGGAAGCTACTGAGGGCACAGCCTAGGGCCTATTCATCTCTATACACCTCAAGGACCCTAGTTCAGAATCCAGTACGGGGCAAAAGTCAACAAATGCTAGCTGGATGAAGGAGCATCTCTGCAGAAATTCCCCATGGCTGTAAATGGAACAGGCCTTTCTGTAAGTGATGCTTCCAGCTTAATATTTCCAAAGATGAATCACATTGGAGATACTAATTCTAATGGTAATTACCATATGGATGAATCATATCATAATGAGAAATCCTGGCTGCCAAGGGAGCCTCTCGAAAAGAAAAAATCAAATCAGGACAAATGGATTATGTTGTTAGGATTGTGATGTCAGGCCATGAATTAGGCCTACAGAAGGGACTTAATGGCCTGAACTACCAGGCTCCTTGCAGCTCTAAGGAGCAATGGGTCAATTAATGAATCACATGGGGACAAATTCCCTGAAAGACAAAACCAAATTTTCACAAATCCCATAGACTGTGATCCCTGGCTCAGAGGATCAAGGGTAATGTTCTCACTAAGCTGTGCATGTGTGAAGCTGAAAGGGATGGAAAGTTCCTGACGTCTTGTGGCTCCAGGCTTCTGCATGTCCCCAACAGGTGGAGGGGACCAATGCCAACCTATAGGACCAGGCTTTTTGCTTCCTGTGCCCCAAGCCTTCACTGGCTGAACTCCTGCTCATCTTTTCCTGGTTTCCAGCCTTCCTCTCTCTGCCCAGCTGGAAATGTCCAGTGTGGCCTCTATCTTCACGGCTCCCCAGGCCCCTTTCTGCCTTGGTCATTGCTTCTGGACCAGCACTGCATCTCCCTTCTCTTAACTTCCTGTCTGCCTAAAGATGGCCTGAGGCTGAGGCTGACCTCCCAGAACATATTGCTCTGACAACCAGAAATGGGATAGCAGAGATGGGACAGCAGAGATGCCATCTCTAATGAGATGCCTTAGGGTAGAGTGGAAAGAGTATGGTCTTTGTGTCACACTGATCATGTTGTACTTAGTGCCACCATCCAGTAGCATGGGGGAAGTAACTAGTGTTTCTTTAATGGAGATATAATAGCGTTGTTATAAACAAGAATTCAAAGGGATAAGAAATCTGTGAGTTCTGTTTCTAGTTTCACCAGCCCTGAATACCCAAATGGTCATAATAGCATTAATACCTGAATCTTTAGATCTCCAAGGCCGTGCCTGCTGGCCTGAGGACCTCAGGTAACTTCCTACCCCCAAAAGCCACCACCATCCACCTTCACCCCTCCTAACTATTTGCTAGCATTCTGAAGGTGATGGAGTCCCTCCTATGCTCAGGGATAAGTTCGCTTCTGTTCTTCCACTCAGCTCTCCTTGTTGAAGTACCTGGACTGGGCTCTGTGGCTGGCCAGGCTCTGCCCTCCTGGGCTGAGACTGGAGGTGGAGAGAACAACCCTCTCCTAGTCTCCTGAATGTGAACTTATGTGTAGACATCTAAGTGTTTTCTGGTGCACAGCTCCATAAACAGCCCAACTCTGGATTCCATTCTGGGGTAGTGAGCCCACTATGCTATAATAAATGCGAAGCCTCAGCACAGCGCTTGGCATGTATGTGGCATTTAACAAAAGTGAGGTTGTCAATCCTCTTGGTCAATATCAGAGTTACAGTGCAGATCCTCTCTCTCATCCCAGGTTTATTCCTTTCACTCACTTCTCTGCTCTCTTCTGTCTCTCTAGGTTGCTCCAGGAGCTTTCTTCAATTTCCTCTTGGTCCCTATGGTTTCTTCATTATTAAAATTTCTCAGCCCTCACCACTTGCATATTCCCCATGTTGCTTTCTTTTGAATCTCGTCCTGTTGTTTCTTGCTCTGTCCTGATCTTCCTACCTTCCTCACCATCCCTCTGTCTCTTCCCTTTATTCCCAATGTCCATCTTTCTCCTGCATCCTTCATTTCTTTCCACTGCCTTTTGATCTTGATCCTTTGAGCATCACTTCCATGGGCAAAGGGAGGGGATGAGAATGAGGACAGAGTGTGAATTAGTAGGGTCTGCAAGCAGAGATCCTCCTCTAATTATTAGCAGACAGTTATTTATCCTTATTGAATGCATTGTATTTCTTCCACTGGAAAACTTCAGTGATTTAATTTTTAAAGGTTTCTCTTCCAAGGGGACCCAAGTGAATGACCACCAGAGAGGAGTTAGGGACATTCCTCCCCAAATCCCCCAAGGATCACGAACTCAGTAGTTGAGCCAATGTGGACTTACTCTCAGAGACAGGACCCAACATAAGTTGGCTTCTGGTCCTGATTAATTGAGCAGCTGCAGAGCCTCATGCCTACCAATAAGAATGAAAGCTGTTTAAGACAAGCAGTACAGACCTTCAAGTTTCATCCAAGGGTAGAGCCATACTCAACAACCTGTTAGTGAACACACCTGAGGCAGAGCAAGTGAAATAGGTAGTGGTGGGTGAATACAGATCACCAGATTCCCAGGAGCTAGAGTTGTCATCAAGTTTAGGCAGGTCAGGAGGACATGAAGCCTGAAAGAAGAATTGTTGAGTCTCCCAGACAGGATGGAGGAGTTGAGTAACAGTAGATAATAGTAGGAAAGCCCAGCCTAGTGGGAAAAATCCTGGGCCCTACACCCAGGGAAAGGCCAGCCCTGGGAGGCCCTAAGCAACAGCTAGGCCCCACACTGGGGTGCCTATCCAGAGGAATCCTCCGAGAAGCTTGGACTGGCATTCAATGCAGACACAAAGTAGCTGCACTTTAATTTCTGAAAGATAAGCCATCTATGCCTAAGAATATATTCCTTGTTTGGACTTTGTTCATTCATTCATTCAGTCAACAAATATTTACTGAATGTCTATTTTGTGCAAAATAGGTTGCCAGTAGCCAGAGATAAAATAATGAATAAAACAGCTTGTTGTCTTTAAGAAAGTTACTGAGCATCAGGGAAGGTAAGCAAGATAATGGGCAATGTTATTACAGCATAAAATTCTACAGTGGTGTGGGCATACAGTGTTTCAGATACACAGAGGAGGGTCTTAGGAGGCCATGGAAAGTTCTTCTAGGAGGTAACATCTAAGACACAACCTAAAGACAGTAAGAGTCAGCTAGGGCAAGGTTGAGGAAGGGTAAGAGAGGGGGAAATGTTCTAAGCAAAGGGAACAGTGTGTGCAAAACAGTTTCCATATAGGTGAAGCTAAGAGATTGAGCAGTGAGTTTGGGGAGACAAACAGGAACCTTTTGAGTCCTTATAAGTAGATGCAATTCTAGGCCAGAACCATTTCTGTTCACAAACATTTCCTAAGCAAACTACCTATGCAAGCTGTATGGACATGCATACAAGCTGGAGGGTTGTATCTCCTATGCCTGAGGACGTCCATTGCCTTCCAGAGGTATTGTGCTAAGTATTGAAGCTGTAACCTCAAACAAGACACAGCCTCTTCTCTTAAGGCACCAATGGAACCAAGATGATGACTTCTAAGATTTCTTATAGCTTGGTAGTTTCCTTTTATTAACAAAAACCAATGAGAAAGGACAAAGTACACATTACCTACCAGCCTGGAATAGGAGAGAGAACATCTACTTCATTTGTACTCACAAGGTAAGTAACAACTTTCAGAAGCATCCCACAGGGTGGGTGAGGACTTAGGACTTATGCTGTCTAGTTGGAGGTATAGATCTGAAAAGAGATGGAACATCTTATAGGAAATGTCACCTTTCTCTCCACTTTTGTAAGATAGCACTGGAAAGGTAAGCCTTCAAAGAGGTTACAAAAAAATGGACAGGTCATGGCATTAAAATTGCACTCAAGTTCATAGGATGACTCAGGGACTTTCAATCTATCCCCAGATGGACTACCTCTGTCCTGTTATAGAGACTCTCAGCTATGTGTGTGTAGCAGAGCATATGTATTAGTGCGTTTTCAGGGTGCTAATAAAGACATACCCAACACTGGGCAATTTGCGAAAGAAAGAGGTTTATTGGACTTACAGTTCCACATGACTGGGGAGGCCTCACAATCATGGCAGAAGGCAAGGAGGAGCAAGTCACATCATATATGGATGGCAGCAGGCAAAGAGAGAGCTTGTGCAGAGAAACTCCCATTTTTAAAACCATCAAATCTTATGAGACCCATTCACTCTCATGAGAACAGCAGAAGAAAGACCTGCCCCCATGATTCAGTCATCTCTCACTGGGTCCCTCCCACAACACATGGGAATTATGGGAGCTACAGGATAAGATTTGGGTGGGGACACAGAGCCAAACTGTATCAGCCTACGTTCAGGGCTAGGATTATCCTGAGACGTTGAGCATCTAACACAATATATTTGACTTTCAGGGGGCTCAGGAGTATGGGAAACTTATCACCTTCCAGCTTACCTGGGCCTACCCTATAGTCAGATAAGAAAGATATGGTCACCCTGAGCTGCATGTCAAAGAACTCCATGGAAATCATTAAAAAAGAAAAAAGAAAAAAATGCTAAATTAATCAAAATTTTAAAACTTAAAAAAAACTTAGGTTAAAAACTTGAGTTTAAAAAAACTGTAACTTCTTTTAAAGTTAACAAAACTTTAAAAAAAAATCTTCCAATTTACATTCTAAAAATATGGTTTTAGCACTTACATTTTGTAATTTGAAAAGCTTGTTCTCATGTCTCTACTGAGCTTAAGGTTTTTCTTGGCTATCAAAACAAAGAGGTCTTTTGTTGAAACAATCAGGCGACAGTGTTTTGGTGAAAAGATTATATATAGAATAATGGTATGAAGCTCTATTGTACAAAAAGTAGACTTAAGAGCTTTCCCTGTCTCCAGATACCCTGGACTTCTTGCAGTAATTTGAAATAATGTTGTCCTTCACTATGTGGGAGCCCTAAACAATTGGGTGCATTCATTATTTTCTAAGACCTCATAAAGGACACAATGCAGATGTGACTACACATAATTAAAGGCAGTGTCAACAGCAATGTATATACTAACTACAGCTATAACCAACCCACTGGGATCAACTGCTTATGGGTGTTCCAAGGATTTTCTCTCTTTTGTACCCACCATGATCTAGTGATTCATTGTATATTGTATTGTATACAGGTGGAACTCCTGAAATATTCCTTGAACTGATTTTAGCTGGTCTTTGGCATCTGCATATACTGGACATTGCCAGTAATGTCAAAGACAGGGGACAAATGAAATCAGTGCAACAAGTGTTTGGCAAGAATCTGTGGGCTGGGTAGGCTACAGGGAAGGGAAAGGTCATTGAGTCTCACTCCCAGCAGAGCTGGTAGGAGCCAAAGAAGACAGTGAATGTGATGCTGAGCTGGAAGAAAAGGGCTTTTGCGGGGGCCACATCTCTGTTTAAATCACTTCTGTAGCTACTTTGAATAAGGTACCTTTTCAGCAGCAAATGAGGATTCAGCTGGAGGGTTCTGTCACTCATGGCCCAAAAGTCTTGTCACCTTTTATTCACTGGGAAGCTCGTTCCTCATACTCTTCTCAAGATCTTCTGGTCTCATCACAAGAGTCCCAACCTTGCTTAGCCATTCACTTCATGAGAGTGAAAGAGAGAGGAAGAGAGCTCTATTTGTTGTGCTCATGACTGGAGGAGAAAGTCCACATCCAGGGATGAACATATCAGACGACTCAACCTTGCTTATCTATTATTCAGTGGAGATCATGATACACTATAAGACAGGAGGCAGAGGTCCTGGGAGTGGACAGGGAACAGCTGAAAAACAGGCTGTGGGAAGTCAGAGATGTAGGAATAATAGCAGAAGCTCTTTGTCTTTTCTTTTATTGCCCTCTCTCCAAATTGCTCCTTTTCAATTCTTTAACATGAGGCCAGGGAGAAGCAAATGCACTTCTTTTGGAAGGTGAAGGGCATGGCCATTACTGGCTGGGTAAATTTGGGGTTTCATCAGTTCACCCAACAGGTTTCATCATCAGCTCTTTTATGTTTTACCCTGCAAATTTTCTTAATTTTTTTTTTTTTTTTTGAGACAGAGTCTCACTCTGTCGCCCAGGCTGGAGTGCAGTGGTGCGATCTTGGCTCACGGCAACCTCTGCCTCCCAGGTTTAAGCAATTCTCCTGCCTCAGCCTCCTGAGTAGCTGGGACTACAGGGACCTGCCGCCACTCCCAGCTAATTTTTGTATTTTTAGTAGATATGGGGTTTCACCATGTTGGCCAGGCTGGTCTTGAACTCCTAACCTCAGGTGATCCACGTGCCTCAGCCTCCCAAAGTGCTGGGATTACAGGCGTGAGCCACCACACCCTGCCATTCCTAAATTCTTAAGGCAGACTTGGCAACTTTTTCCTACCAATGCCATGGATCCTTTCCCCATTTCCAAAATCAGTCAGAGGCCATGCACAGAATGTTAAACATCATTATTATATTCAGACACAAGACACAGAAAACAAGAAAAGCCAAGTTCTATAGATAGAGCAAATAAAAGGATAAATGAGATCTAAATTGTGAGTAGTTAAGGAACTCAGGGGTATCTGTGGCAGGAGAGGAAGGCGATGAGGACAGAATCACAGAAAGACAGAAAGATAGAATTTTGACACAAAGGATGGAGAGAAGAAGGAGCAGGAGGAAGGATCAAGGGCAGCAGGTCAGAGATGAGCAAGTCCCAAAGATGAGTATGTCCCGGAGATGCCCGCTGTTCTCCCCAGTGTCTGTCATCAGACCAGTTATCACCCTGCATCATGGCCCTATAAAGTGCTTGCTGATTAATCTGTGACTCATTCCTGTTTCATTGAGTGTCTCTCACATGACCAAGGATGGCTGGAAGGCAGGCAGGTAAGAGGGAAAGTTAACACGAGGCAGGAAATAATAAGTGAGAAGAGAGAGATTCAGGCAGCTGGGACTCCAGGAGTCAAGAGGAAGCCAGAGGCACTGCGAACAGGCTGACTTCTTTGGGACATGAATGGCTACTGGCACCTAGAATCGTGCAAGAACAACAACAACAAAAAAAACATAGGGCATAAGAGGATTAACCTATTGTGAGGTCTAGGGCACAACACAATAAGAAAAGAACAGCTATACTGTGAACTCTTGATTATTTGGGGGTAATGTGGAGATTATAATAGTAGGAAACGCTACCTACATGGGAGGTGCTATGAGGCTTGGTATAAAAATCCAAGCATAAAAGGAAGTTAGAACAGGGACAGATCTTGGAAAAATCTTCATGAATGAACTGAGCCCTGAGAGGACAAAGCAAACGTGGAAAGGTCAAGGAGAATGTATTCGTGGGGACGAAAAGTTGCTGGCTCTGAAGTGCAGCATTTGGCTTAGAGATCAGACTGTTAGCCTGAAAGCCTGGGTGGACACAGTCTCCAATGTCCCTCCCTCCTCCTCTGCCCCTGCACAGTTATTGTCTGTGCTCATCTGTCTCACTGAGAAGGAAAAGAAAAGCTGGGGAGCCCAATTTGCTTCACTTTGGGGGAAGTGAGGAGGTTAGGGGACAATAGACTTTTCCTTCCCCTCTAGAGGTTTACCTTCTAGTCTAGGTTTGATGCCAAATGTTCTGAGCATTTTGGGCTAGTCGCCTTGGGCTGCGACTTCGCAACCATTCAAAGAATGTAAGGTTCTAAGGCAGGTCCTATGGAGGCTTTTCAATTTCCCTAGGTCCCTGTGACTTCTCTTTTACTAACTTCTTCCCAGAGCCCAGGTCATAGTGAGACCCAGGGAACAGACCCAGAGAGACACTCATTCAGACATGCATATATCTGTGCATTTAGAAAACTGAACTTGGTCTTCTTAAGCCTTGCTTTGATTCAATTATCTTCAACGATGCCCATCTGCTGCATTTTGTTTCCTTAGCATGGTCAAGGGAGTTCCTCAGTAACCCCTCACTGTCCACCCTTCTACCCCCTCCTCCATTATTACCCTAGTTGAACACATTGTGACAACTATCCATCCCCTCAACAAGCCCAAGCTTCCCTGCCCACTGCCACTCCCATTCCCACACTGTCGCATTGCTGTTAGAATACTTCCACTCTTTAAGGCAGTCTTAATGTCACTGCTTAACTACTATATGACCTTAGGGCAGTTACTTCTCTGTGCTTCCATTTCAAAATAGTAAAACGGGGATAGCTGTGTGATAACTGAATGAATGAATACATGCAAAGCACTTAGCATAGTGCCTGGCACACAGTAAGTTCTATGAAAGTTCTTGTCTTTCTCTCACCGACGGCTCCCAGCCCATCCACCCTCTGAACACTCAGGTGCTATTTGGAATACAGGTGATAATTAAACATCTCCAACCAGGATTTACTTTATTTTGCCCTCAGTTATTGTCCCCATTTTATTGTCTATTAGTTTTGAAAGGAATGGGTGTACAGTACTGAGTTTCCTCTCTGCTGTTCCTAATTTACTTATTCAGTGTGAAGTCCTCGTGCCGAAAGGAACCCTTGGCTTTTTTTTTCTTTTAAACAGCACCTTTATTGAGATATAATTCACATTCCATACAATTCACTCATTTAAAGTATACGAGTCAATAGTTTTTAATATAGTTACACCACAATCAATTTTAGGCCCTTTTTTCACCTCCAAGGTAAGTCTCATACCTGTTTAAAGTCACTCCCTATTTTCCCATCCTCACTAGCCCTAGGCAACCACCATGAATGTACCTTCTATCGCTATAGATTTGCCTGTTTGGGACATTTCATATAAACTTCTGGCTTTTTTAAGAGGCAAAATTCTTCTTTAACTCAGCATTCATCTGTTTCATCAAAATCCCTAGCCCTAGGACCAGGCACATAGTAGCTAGCCAAGAAATGTTCTGTTGAATGAAAACCAAAGCACGGGGTTGATCAAGTTAAATATATTTTTTTCACGTTTCATCTTTAGGACCTTATTGGTCCAAAGCAAGATAGAGAAGTAGGTGAGGAACAAAGGCATTGTGTTTTTCTAAGGTATACAAAAGCTCCATTGAGACTCCTTAAAATGAAATGCTAGTGCAGTGGTTCTCAAACTGGCTGCACCTTAGAGTCACCTGGGGAACAAAAAAATACTGAGGCCTGAGCCCTGCCCCACTGCATACCATATCCAATGTACTGATTTATCTGTTTGGAGCCATGGATTATATCTTTTAAAGTTTCCCCAGTGATTCTATGAGCAGCCAGGGTTCGTTGGGAACTCTTGTTCCAATGGAAACAATCGTTCAAAGCAAGAATAATTTGTTGAATTCCAGCCATGCCCAGAATGATACACAGCCAAAGTTTTCAACTCTGTCTTCAGGGAAATGAACCTCAGAATTTTTAAGAAAGCAATAAAAAACAGAATATTCATTTCACAAAAATTTTCTTTATAGCCAACATTACTATTACACTGAGCCATATAAAATTGCTGATACTTGACTGTTTTTGACCTAGAAAAATGAAAATTTCATATCATTCAACCTAACTGAATGCATTTATTTCATGAAATGAGATACATTTAATATTCAATCTGAATCACTATCTTATTAATCACCCATTCACCTTCCTTGTGCTTCATGCATTTTAAAAAAAGAACATTTTAAATTTTATTAAATATATATCTCTAATAGAGGATGGAAAATAAATTAGCCATCAAAGGGGGACAAAAATCATGGAAATTCACAACAGATAAAACAAACACAAACTTTATAGATGACCTCTACATTTTGCCACACATTATTTCTGGAAAGCACGTCATAAAGTAGATTGTCATAAAGCAAGATATATTTTCCCATAGGAAAAATTTCATGATTAGGGATTCTGTTCCTGTCTAGGCCTCACATAAATCAAAGATACGATCAACAACAGGTCATGAAAGCAAAACTGCAACAGCCATAAACCTTTATAAACCTTCCGCAGCACTGCAAACATTTAAAATAATAAACTTATTATTCAAGCACTATAAAATGCCAAAATTATACCCAATCCATTGATCATTATACTGGCATTTAGAAAGGCAACTGAGTACTATCCATCAAAATTCAAAAAGTGTACATTCTTTGATCTACTTCTAGAGATCTTTCCTATAGGAAAACTGGTTTGGTTTCTTTCCTCTCTTCCAGAACCAAGTATAAATGTCTCAGTCTAGACCCACGGCCCTTCACAGTATCACTACTGAGTGGGCAGTGCTTTGCAGGGGCTCTCTAGCCACCCACTCTTCCAATTCCTTATCCAAGACCCCATTCCTTCCACCAGCAAGCTGAGGGCTGCCCTAGGCTCTGAGGACAATCCTGTTCCCTGTCAGGAGGAATTTAAGGAGCTTTAGTTCTCTGGTGCAGGCTCCACAATGTCTAGTCAACTGCATTTCTGCTTTCATTCCCATCTCAGGCTGGGAATTTGGCTTCCACCTCCTTTTGTGACCAAAACTGCTGGTGTCTCAGTGCTAATGAGCCTTGTTTCTTGCCAGGCCCTTTCTTCACTCTACCTCTGCCTGCAAGGGGCTGAATTCCTCCCACTGAATCCCACCCTGCAGCTGGAAGGAACCCTGCTTCCTATTGCCGCAATTTTCTCATGCCAGACACCTTTCTGGAAAACAAATGTCTCATGAATGAGTGGATGAATTTCTAGATTTCTACATACTCCATTACTGTGTACAACTGAATACCCACTACCACCTCTTGCTGGGTCTCCCAGAGAGTGGGTATTTGGGATGTATCAGCGCATGATTCTACAGCACTTCTCAACCAGACATTATTTTATCACGACCACCCACACCGGGGACATTTGGCAATGTGTGGAGATATTTTTGGCTGTCACAACTGAGGGCATGCATGCTACAGGCATCTTGTGCGTTGAGGCCAATGATGCTGCTAAACATTGTCCAGTGCACAGGGCTGCTCCCACAACTAGCTGAGGCTGAGAAACACTGTTCCAGAGAAATCAAAAGCACTTTCTGCAGCACTACAAACCAAATCAAGCTGAAAATTACCAACAGAGAAGGATGATGCTTCTGTTTTCAGTAAAACACCCTTTTCCCATTCCAATTTTCAAAATTCATGCTCATTACAGAAGAACTGGAAAATAAAGAAAAGCAAAAGATCACCTGTGATATCACTACCACTGTGTAGTTTTCCATAGTTGTGATGTCATATAACACACAATTTATAATCTTTTTCTACATAATGTATTAACCAAGCTTTTCTCTGTATTACTGCAAAGTTATTTAGACCTCACTTTTAATTCTATGTGAGATTCCTCCTCATGATTTAACAACAGTGTAAGTAACCATTCTCTTATTACTGTTAATTTGTTTCCAGGTTTTCACTATTGTAAAGCTGTTATGATACACATATTTGTGCATAAAACTTTTTCTGCGCATGAGGTTATTTCCTTGACAACCCTTAGAAAAGGTCTATCCTTGGCCGGACGCGGTGGCTCATGCCTGTAATCCCAGCACTTTGGGAGGCTGAGGCAGGTGGATCACGAGGTCAGGAGATCGAGACCATCCTGGCCAACTTGGTGAAACCCCGTCTCTACTGAAAATACAAGAAATTCGGCCGCGTGCCTGTAGTCCCAGCTACTCAGAAGGCTGAGGCAGGAGAACGCCGTGAACTCAGGAAGCGGAGCTTGCAGTGAGCCGAGATTGCACCACTGCACTCCAGCCTGGGCAACAGAGTGAGACTCCATCTCAAAAAAAAAAAAAAAGAGAAAAAGGAAAAGGTCTATCATTCTGATATCATTTTGAAAGGCAAACAGGATTTGCCAAAGGATTCTAACATCAAAGCCCATGTGGAATGTCCCCCTGAACCCCATCTCTGCACTGGTAAAAACATATATCAAATCTGCAACCTCAAGAGTCTTTGTCTGAGGAACATCAAAAGAGCCAGAAAAAAATTAAAAAAATTAAAAAAAAAAAAAAACCATCCCAGAGCTTTCTGAATAGAGAACATTGCAGTGGATCATGAGAACAAGAATAAAAGTTCTTGTGATTTTTGGCACAGAGAGACAAAACTGCTACGTCTTTAATTTGCTGGTTGCAGAGGCAAAATATTTTATGTAGAATACCTTTCTTACAAGCCTATGCCATTTTCTGTTTATTAAGGCAGTTTAGCTTTATTTAACTTAATTTTTTGGCCATATTTTCTCCTTTGAGACAGAGTCTTGCTCTGTCACCCAGGCTGGAGTACAGTGGCACAATCTTGGCTCACTGTAACCTCTGCCTCCCAGGTTCAAGCAATTCTCCTGCCTCAGCCTCCCAAGTAGCTGGAACAATAGGTGCGTGCCACCATGCCTGGCTAATTTTTGTATTTTTAGTAAAGATGGGGTTTTACCATGTTGGCCAGGCTGGTCTCAAACTCCTAACCTCAAGTGGGTCCCATTTTCTCTTTATCTCAGGTATTTAGATTTTGGGGAATGCAATAAATTTGATAAACATCTTAACAGCTGTTTATTGAGATAAGTCCAGAACATTTTGAAACAAAAATGGTCAAAAATAATATTTTTTTCATTAACACATAATATTTTTTTCATTAACACCTAGATAGTATTCTTACGTTTTAGCAGCTGACTACACTATAACTGCAAAGCAGAAGTTAAACTCTTACCTTCATCCTGCTCCCAGATTCACAGGGAAACCTACAAGTTTATATAAATCAAAGCAAAGGCCAATATATCTAAATACATAAACTCAAAGGATGGCAGGAAATGGTAACAAGAAGTTGGGATTCAGAGGACCTAGGTTTCTGCCTGTCTATACCACTAGCAAGCCCGCACCTTAGGCCACTAGCAAGCCTGCACCTTAGGACAAATCATTGATATTTCTACATTTCGATTGCAGAAAAGGAAGACTATCAAATATGAAATGACATATGTGAAGTGCTCTTAAAAGACACAGTACTTTTCTAAATGCAGTAACATACAAAGAGGGCTGTTACTGGGTATCATTGTGTATAATGTATTGTGCTTTGTGATGTCACTGCAGGTACAATCAGGGACAGAAAATCAGTATTGATGAGTGAGCCGTGGGACTGGAAGGCAGCAGGAAGATGTCAGGGTCAGGGATTACTGGCTCAGAAGCAGGTATCATGGCAGAAGCCCAAGTCCCTCCAAGTCACAGGGTTAGGAACCAGGATATCAGCAGGGAAGCAAGGGGTAGAGGGGGTATAAAAATGACCCAACTACCACCACCAATACTACCATTTACTGAGGCTTTACCACGCAGCAGGCACCCTGAAAAGTGTTTAGCTTGCATTATCTCAGTCAGTCCTCCTAACAGCCTGATTAGTAGGAGTTGTTACAGAAACACAGATGAGACATGGGTTAGAAAGAGGTTGAGAGTGCTAGAGAATCTTACGGCTGCAAAATGTTAGGTAAGCAGAGACTTCAACCACTGTCTTCTGAATCAAAGCTCAAAGGAAAGACCAGGCAAGAGTAGGGGTGAAGTAAGTACCTCGGTGACAGCACAGAACCTGTGAGCCAGAGCAGAGGCTGAGGCTCCTGGCCTCCCTGACTCTTCCTTCAAAGGCACACAGTAGGCAAGGCACCTGGGGGCACTGGCTGCAGGGGAGCTCCCACCTTGCTTGTGATAGGGTGGAATGGGGCCAGGAGGCCTTACCAATGGACTGGGATGTTCTTTCACAAACAGGAGCAGTTCTTGCTGCTGCCCTTGCCTTCTCTCACCTCACTGAGTCCTTACCCCACTGAGGTCAGGGCTGAGCTACAAGGCTGTCAGACTCTCGCTTGTACTATGGAATTGAGAGAAGCAATGGTGGAGCCTTGGTCTGTGAGTGAAATTTCCTTCCGTCGGTTAGATCTACAGTCCATCCAGCCCAGCGCTTGTCTCCAATAGTGGAGTCAAACAACTAATGCAATGGTTTGTAGACTTTAAAAAAAAATAACAATTTTTTTTTTGTCCCTCACAAAGGAAATCTCATGTAGCAGCCCAGAACTTTCAACAGATAAGAAGTAGAGAGATTCTGGTTTAAAGAGGGATCATGGAAGCCCCGAATGTCATCTCTTCTGCTCCCCCAGATGCCTTCATGGACTACAGGGCTGTACATACCGTTAGACTCCTTGACCTCAATATGAATGGCTAAAGACTCCAAGCATCCTAACTCTAATTGGAAATCCAGTAGCAATGAATTACCATGCAGTCGTCTAAAACCTTTTTTAAAAGCTATTTAAATTGTCCATCTGTTCACACTTCTGGCTACAGAGTCCACTGTTTACTAGCCCCATTTGGAAGTACTACTTACTACCTTTCTCTTGTCCTAAACTCACTCTGCTGTAACTTCAAGGGGTATCTTTGTAGTTTTACACTAGAACTATTTATGACTTTAGAAACTTTGTTCACATCCTCCTCCTGTCTTCTAGACAGACCATTTCTAATCTGTTTAGTCTGTTCTCACTGGGGGATTAAATGCAATAATGTATGTAAAGCACCAAGCTAGGGGGGTGGCATGAAGGAGGAGTTCAGCAACATCTTGCCTTTATCTTCCTTTTTCTCATCTCCTTCATCATTTAAAGGCTCTTCTCCAGTTTTGCTTTCCTTTAAAACTCTTTGTTCCTTTCTTAATCACGCTCGCTGCTGTGCCCTAAATAATGGGTACAAAATGGGGTCATCTTTAACAACACAGCCGAATACTGACGCTACAAATATCAACCCAATTGGCACCACATAAAGCGTCACCACTGCCAGGAACAATCAGAACTCACTCTTCTCTAGGTAGCCTCTGAGACGCCTTGCTGTGAATATTGTATCAAAGAAACCACTACGGTTTTATATAACCAAGGAGGTAGAGGGGAGAGGGAAGGAGAAAGGGGTGTGTGGGAGAGAGAGAGATAGACAGACAGAGACAGAGACAACATGAGCACCACTGAGTGAATAAGGAGGATTCGATATTATGGAGCAGCATGGGAAGAAAAAATACATTCATTGTGCAAAAAGAGAGGCATAAAGGCAAGACAAGCAGAGAGTATGAGCTCCCAGAGAGGAAAGGACTGGAACAGTTAAGACAGAAGCATTCAATTCCTGAATGTGTGTGCAGAGGAAAAGGGAATCATGGCAAACTGCAAGACACTATTTGTGGGAGGATAAATTGGCAAACTGCAAGACACTATTTGTGGGAGGATAAATTGGCAAACTGCAAGACACTATTTGTGGGAGGATAAATTGGCAAACTGCAAGACATTATTTGTGGGAGGACAGCATTTTGAGGGGGCCATTTATCAGTATCTATCACAGTTTTAAGTGTGTATACCCCCAGACTCAGCAATCACATTTCTAGGAATCTGAATTACAGAAATATTTAGCATTACACACATAGATATATAAAGATGCTCACTCCAGCATTGTTCCTAAGGGAAAAATCTTGGGAATAGCTGAAGTGTTCATCAACAGGGACTGAAAAAATAAATTATGGGGTGTATCCGTACAAGAGTATACTAGGGAACAATGAAAAATAATGAGGCAGTGATATATGTAAGAGATATGCGTAGCAATATTTATGGAAAGATCTCAAAAATATAGTAAATTTAAAAGGCATGTTGTAGTATGTATAATTTTGGTTTTAAAATTATGTAAATATACTAGTTAACATAAGAAAACCATCTGGAAGAACACACATTGATTATCTAAATTCTTTTTGAAGTGGGTGAAAAATCGTTACTTTTTATATACTTCCAGACCGTTGAAGTTTTTAACTAAAAATAAAGCAACAGGAAAGCTAGCCATGGCATAGTGGCTACATGCGTGGGATGTGAAGCCACACTTCCTGAGTTTGAATCCCAGCTCTGCCTCGTCTTAAAAGTGTGATCACAGAGAGGTAACTTAACCTGTGGCTCAATTGCCTTATTTGTAAAATGGTAATAATGATAGTACCAACCTTATAGGTTTGTTGTGTGAATTAAATGAGTTAACACTCATAAAAAGGTTAAAAAAGGCTTGACATAAACACTCAATAAGTTGAGTGTTTATTGGTACACAATACATTTTTACCTTAAAAAACAGCTATTCGGTTGTTTAATTAGCAGAGAACAGAAGGGAGGAAGGGAGCAAAATGGGAAAAGATTAGTGCCAGATGATAAAGGGCCTTGACCACCAAGCTAAGAAATGCAGATTAATTCTTTAGCAGGAAATGAGGAGACTTTCATTCATTCAAGACATATTTATTGAGTGCTTTCCGTGTGCCAACATCGAAACTAGGATACAAGAGTGGGAGTGAGTGAAGTGGACAATGGCAACATTTTAGAAAAGGACAAGGTAATCAAGACTGCTTTTTGAGAACAACGGGTCTGTGCCTTAAAAGTGTTTTGTGTGAGTGTGTGTTTGGGAGAGATGATCAGGAAGACGGGGAGGCGCTATCAGTCAATGTATTGTTTGGATGAGTGGTGATAAGTGCCTAATACACAAAGGGAATACAGGCCTGAAGCTTGAAGAGATATCTCTGGTCTGAGATAACAGACAGGTGATCCCTGGTATCTGGGTGTTGACCGAGGTTGGAGGGGTCAGGTGGGGAGCTGTGGTGGGCAGGAGAACCCCTGAACACCAGCTTTTCAGAGTTTACCTCAACACTGTCCAACTCAGTTGGCCTAGAGTCAGGCAACCTGGTTCTAAGCCCATGTTCACCACCTTTGACTGGAGGAACCAGGCAAACTGCACTTCTCTGGGCCTGAGAATCCTTCTATAAAATAAGAGGGTCTCCTCTGATTATTTCCAGGGCCCTCATCAGCTCGAACATTCTGTCATTTTCATGGCATCACAAAGAGGTGAATGAACGGGGCTTTCTTTCTCGTTTCCAACTGATTATATTCCAGACTCAAAAGAGAAACCAATAAATAAAACATAGGATTCAGATGTGCAGGAGAATGTATGAGAAGACTGTTTACATTTGCTTCCTTTTTAAGAAAGCGCATGTTGAATTTTAAGCCAAATGTATGTGTCAAGGTTTGAAAATAGGTTACTCAAATAATTTCATTCCATATGTGCAGCTGCTGTTCTAAAGTATAAACCACACTCATCTAGTAAAACCATCATCTGTTCTATAAGGAATATGAACATTCATCTGGCCCTTATTTTTAGAGTGAGAGGTCAAATGCACAAAAGGTGAATTGTAGTTGAGTCCACTGTGCCAGATACAGACAGGGGACTGAGGCCAAATATAAATCGTAATATCTGGGCTGGGTGCGGTGGCTCATGCCTGTAATCCCAGCACTTTGGGAGGCTGAGGCGGGTAGATCATGAGGTTAGGAGATTGAGACCATCCTGGCTAACACGGTGAAACCCCATCTCTACTAAAAATACAAAATAATTAGCCAGGTGTGGTGGCGGGCACCTGTAGTCCCAGCTACTCAGGAGGCTGAAGCAGGAGAATGGCGTGAACCTGGGAGGTGGAACTTGCAGTGAGCCAAGATCGCGCCACTGCACTCCAGCCTGGGCGACTGAGCAAGACTCCGTCTCAAAAAAAAGAAAAATCATAATATCTGAATTTGTGGGTATTTAAATTAGATGGCTTAGAAGATCAAAAGAAATAAATCATGGAATATCAAAGTGGCAAACAGAAGCTGCAAAAGGCCATCATTCATTTGTTCATTCATTTGACAAATCGTTCTCACAAAATCAATCATCAAAGTCAACAGGCTCTGACTCATTTCCCATTGCTTATTGTAGTTAGGTTTCTTTTTCTCCCCAGGGTCATGGAATATGTGAACTTCACGCTTAACCTCTGCGTGAGAAAAAAAGCATGAAGATAATCAACTCTATGTGAGAAGAAATTGGCAACACTATTAACCACGAGTAATGCACACCAAAGGCAAGCTACCTGAGCCCTGATCCCACCTGCCACTCTAGCGATGTGACTTTGGGCCAGTTAATTAGCTCCTTTCTGCCTCACTTTCCCCTTCATAGGGTTGTGAAGAGGATGTTACTATTTGTACACTGCTTTGAGCAGTGCCTGCTGTACAATAAGGACCATATACGTGTTTGTAAAATAAATCTTAGTTGCTAGAGGCAACACCAGGCAGCTGAGAGTGGCAGCACATTGACTCTCTTAAAGAACACTTCCTCTCTTGCTCATCCCACTCAGCTCATAAAAGTTCCAGGGAAAACCATACATTGGACAAGACAAGGATCAGCTGTTCTTCATTTTTACTTAGGAAGGCCAAGAGGAATTTACACTGAAAAACCTCCTGCAAGGATGGCTGAAATCAGAATGACATTTCTCTTTAAAAAGGAGATAGTTTATTGGTAGACATGAAATGAGAATGTCCTGGCCTGCTGCCTACTCGCCTTGGAGTCTGTAATTTCAACCAACTGTTTGCTTGAGTTATTCAAACCCATTTTATTCTTAGCTGTTTTGGTGTGTGAGTTGCATTGTGTGTGCATGTGCATGCACAACACACAGTGCGGATAAGGATAGAAGCCCTCCTGGGAGGAGGCAAGATGCTTGAGTTTGGGTCAGTTCAGCTCAACACTTAGAGTCGCCTATGGCAAATTTCTTTCTTTTTTTTTTTTATTATACTTTAAGTTCTGGGGTACATGTGCAGAGCATGCTGTTTTGTTACATAGGTACACAAGTGCCACGGTGGTTTGTACAGCCAATTTCTTGAGCCTCAATTACTGAAACTGAAACATGGCACTGATGTTCATCTAAAAGAAGGGAAGGATCTTGAAAAGTGGTCTTTTGGGTGCTTTTTTCTGGATCAAGAACTATTATTCAAAGTGGCTGGGATAATCTGTTTTTACAAGGATTGCTCTCTTGCAGGTCAGAGGGCTGCTGCCACTCCCCTGGCTTAGATGCTTCCTCAGAGTGTCTGGTAGCATCAGTAATTAATAGCACAAACACTGGAGTCAGGCCCAAGGTTCAAGCCCCAGCTTTGCCACTTGTAAAAATAAGCCTCAGTTTGCCTATCTGTAAAATGGTGATAATGACAATAACAGTATCTGTCTCATCAGGTGGTTGTGAAGAATAAGTGAGAATACTCAGAAACTCAGCATGATGCCTGACAGTCAGTGCCTAATAAACAGTAGATTCACAGTAACAGCTGTTCTCATCCTCAAGTGCTCCAGTGAAATTTTAGGTATATCTATCTTTAGATTGTGATGGACAGTTTATTAGCTAGTTTTTATATTGACTTTTAAAATCTCCAGCAGTAACTCTTTTAAAACATGCCATCTGCCTCCTCCACCATTTTTCTCCTTTGTATTTTTAAAAAATTTCAAAACAAACCAAACTATTTTAAACTATGCCTCAGTGGTTACCTATTATTCATCAGAAGAGATTCCAGGGCTTTTTGTAGAAGGATTTCACATTGGGATGCTTTCGTCAAAGAGCTGCCTGTCCTATTGTGTCTTCCTGCTGGATAGCCCCTGGGAATGGGTGGGCTTCTCATACCACCTGCCATGGCACCAGGATGAGAAGCTGGGAGTGCAGCCCAGGGCTGGGGTATGGAGGATGCAGACAGGATAGCCATGGAAGAGGCGCTGGCACAAGTTCTGGCCTAGGCCCCTCTGATAAGCAGCTGTGTGACCTTGGTCAGGTCACTCAAACACACTGGACCGTATTGTCCTCACGTGTGACATGACGTGAATTGCCTAGCAATGGGCAAAGCCAAGAAGATAATCCACCCAGGAGGCAGATGGCAGACACGTTGTTCACTTTCACTAGTTATCAACAAAATGCAAAAGGGGACAAAAGTATCATTTTTACATTTATTAAAGTGAAAACTTAAAAACAATAATACTCAATGTTGCTTATGTTTTACATTACTGTGAGTACAGCATTGGTACAACTGCTTGGGATTGGAAAACACAACTTAGACTATGTCTCTCTCATGTAAGAGAAACAGGTACACTTGGGTGTGGTTCCCCATCTCTGCAATGCACTAGTTTTTTTTTTTTTTTTTTTGAGATGGAGTCTGGCTCTGTCGCCCAGGCTGGAGTGCAGTGGCCGGATCTCAGCTCACTGCAAGCTCCGCCTCCCGGGTTTACGCCATTCTCCTGCCTCAGCCTCCCGAGTAGCTGGGACTACAGGCGCCCGCCACCTCGCCCGGCTAGTTTTTTGTATTTTTTAGTAGAGACGGGGTTTCACCGTGTTCGCCAGGATGGTCTCGATCTCCTGACCTCGTGATCCACCCGTCTCGGCCTCCCAAAGTGCTGGGATTACAGGCTTGAGCCACCGCGCCCGGCCGCAATGCACTAGTTTTAAGGCTCAATGTTTCTCGGGCTCACTGGAATATGGGGTAAAATGGGGATTAAAAACAATGCCCCCTAGACAGGTTGTTGTGAGGTCTGGGAATAATGTAGATAATGGGCAGAGCCTAATGCTTGGCATAGAACAGATGCTTATTGTCACTACCGATGTGACAATGCTGATGCCTGATTCAATGCATCTGGCTCACGTTATAATGCCAAGGAGAGAAAACCCATTTGCCTCCCTGTCTCAGTTTCCCTGTCCGAATCTGACTTCTCAGCAGGCAGAGCAGAGAGCCGCCCGTCTGCAGCCCCACTCCTCCGAGTGGTTCTGACCCATAGCCCCAGAGGTCCCCAGGCAACTCTGGGTACATGTCCTGGGTACATGTCTCCTATCACATGCCCACCACCGCACAAGAGATACCAGTTCTGCCCAGCCCAGGTGGCATTCACTCAGCTGTACAAATGGCCTTCCAGGCCAGACCCCTTCAGTGCCTCCACACAGAGCAGGGGGCAACATCCTTCTGTGCCCACAACCTTTGCCCCCATCTCCCTCCAGGCAAAGGCAAGCCAGCCCCTCCAGAGAGCTCAGCCTCTCTGACTCACACCTGCTGCCACCATCACTCTGGCATGTCTCCCCACGCCAGCCACAGGCCCTGTCTTTACTGAGTAGCTCATCCCACCGACAGGAGGTCACCTGAGTCACTTGTTTTCAAATGCCCACTTGCTTCTGGGGGGGTTTTCTCCTCTTCCTCAGGTTTCTCCTTTGATTTATTTCTTGTTTGTTGGAAACTCAAGCCCAGTGTAGACTAAAATTGCCATAAATTCTTTATCTACTCAATATCAAAGATGCCTCTTCTTAAATGCTTCTTTGAATTCTTTCTCAATACCAGGTTCTGTCTCTGTTTCCATTTTGCAACCTAATAAGGACTGAAATCTGTTTTCAGTATTACTTGATTTTTTTTCCCTCAGCTTTAAAAATATTTTCAGAGAGCCAAAGAGCTGAGGAACTGAAAGGACTTCATTAGTCCTCATTTCATTCATGAAAACACTGAAGCCCCAAGGGGTGAGCTGTGTGCTGTGCACACATGGGTGAGGTGCGCAGGTGAGAGACTGCTAGGAAGTACTCTTCTATCACCTCGCTGTCTCATGCCCCATTTCCTCATAAGCCTCATGCCGCCTCAGCAGGGCTTCTGACAAACAATGACCATATTTCCTCTGTG
The DNA here is from genome assembly GCF_049350105.2 of Macaca mulatta. Classification (NCBI taxonomy): domain Eukaryota; kingdom Metazoa; phylum Chordata; class Mammalia; order Primates; family Cercopithecidae; genus Macaca; species Macaca mulatta. The sequence continues at coordinate 106,048,942 of NC_133414.1, read as the reverse complement.
GAGAGCTCTAAGGGGCCTGTGAATCTGCAGAAATAGCTCCCCACAGGGGTCCCCAACCCATCGTGGACTCACTCCTCTCTTTCACTTCTAGGCTTCTGCAAATGCTGTTCCCTCTTTGTGGTAACTACAGCTAAGTCACACTCCTTCTCTAAATGCTTCCTGGAGGAAGCCCCTTCTGAGCCTCCAATTCCAGACAGGGAACCCTCCCCTGCGGCCCCTGCAGAAACTTGTATACCCTCCCAAGCTGGTATTGCTCACCAGTCTTACAACAGGTCATTCCTGTTTGCATCCATCTTCCATAGTGGTCTGCACACAGTATGAGGAAGAGCAGACACAATTAACTCACAACAAAGTGTTAGTGACTTGAAAATCTCTCTTACCTGCAGGAAGACCCATGGAAGAACCAAGAGAAGTCAAGAACTGAAGTTCTTCCATTCCCACCTCTGCGTCACCTTCCCTGCTTTCTCTTTCCCCAAAAGAGATGCAATCAACATCCCAAAGACCAATGATGTCATTGCTTTACACCAAATATCCCTCCTCTAAATTTTCCAAGAAATTGGGAATAAACTTCTTAAGAAAATTTGGGGAGCAAAAGCAAGTAGCCAGCCTAGATGAGCACATCCAACCTCTCTCCTCTTGATTCTCACATGTATTACCCAGGATCCTCTTTCTGCAGAAAGCAGGGAGCCCCTGAGAACATTTTCACTTTGTCACTTTAGCAGCCTAACTCTGTGGTACCCCTGAGATAGGGAGGGTGAAGGGGTAGGGAAGACTGCAACCCCAATAGAAGCAGGGAAGGTGACATAGATGTGGGAATGGAAGGACTTAAGTTCTTGACTTCTCTTCGTTTCTGCCCTGGGTCTTTCCGGCACTATCTTTCCCCATATTATTTCATCTAATTCCCCAAACATCCCTAGATAGCCTATATCATTAAGTCCTTTGTGATCTCCATTTTACCTAGAAAGAAACAGCGAGATGCAAAGAAGTTTGGTAACTTGCTGAGACCATAGGACCAAACAGAGGTTGTGCTGAGACCCACCAGAGCACCAGGCTCTTCATCACAGCCTTTTTTTGTAATTTCCCACTCAGTCTTCTTAACGGCGCCAGGGGTGTACCTGTGTGTTCTCCCTGACCATTAAAACCTCAGTGGCATTAACTGGACAAATAGGAAGTTTAAAGAGGGTATTTTTAACACCCCATTCATGTAGTCTCCCTGCTTGGGCTGCTCCCCCATCCTAGAATGTGCTTTTATCTCTTGTGATAACCAAAGACCCACTGGATCCTCCCTGCCCCCGCTCTCACCATAAGTGCCTCAATGCAAGTTAATGTCTCCATTTTCCATATTCCTATTGTGTTTATAGATGGTTCTGTACAATTTCATGTTTTACAGACTTGTTCAACCATTGATATAATAACAACCATGAAAACAAATACTTTTGTGCATTTGTTATCTGTTGAGTACCTTTTGTCTTATTTAATTTCCATAATAATTCCATAAAGTCGATAAGATAGCTCCCTCCTTATAAACAAGAATATTGAACCTTGACATATGTATTTGAGAGAAATAATATATCTTGGCAGTTTAACATTTGAGCTTCGACTTTGTCTGCATTTAAATCCTAATTCACTAAGTAGGTAAATGTACAGAAACTGCTTCTCTAAGCCTCAGTTTTGTGATCTGTAAAACAGGGTTGCTGAGAGGCCTAAACTGAGGTAATGTGTATGAAGTACTGAGCACAGGACTGGCATGGAGTAAAGTAGCCCATGACTGCAGGTACTTAATATCAGAAGGAAGCAGGGCTTAAAGTCTAACTCCAGGGCCCATGCTGCCTGCTTTTCATATAATCCTGAAGTAGGCAGAGTTTTTCCTTGCTATTTTAAAGAAGAGGAATTAGGTTCAGAAATATAAAATGACTTGCTCACCAACACCCAGCTGTTAAGAGTCAAGGCTGGGGTTGGAGCCAAGTGTAGCTTTACTTGACTTCCCAACACTGAGCTGCCTGTGTTAATCTGTTAGTTTCAGGCAATCTTCTTTCTTCCAAATTTGTGATAAGCTCCTCGGAGCCAAGCAAAGGCACTTCTACTTTGCCTGTATTTCCCAGATGGCCTGGCATGGCCTCGCTTGTGCTGTGTTCTCAATATGCCATTAGTAAAGAAAATCCTTGCTGCCCTTGCACAGCCTTGCACTCGGCTCCCTAGAACCAGCTATGGAGGACTGAGAATCCTAAAACAGAAGGAATACAAGATAGGTCATTCCAGAACTACCTAACAATTTTATGCTTATTGTACTCATAAGAATTAAGCCTCAAACACTAACTCAAGGTGTTCCAAAGAAAGCTGAATGTCTTACAGGTCCATCGCCACAGATTCTTCAGTAAGTAAAGAGTGTATAAAAGAGAGAATAAAAAGAGATAATCTATTAGAGATGAAAAGATTCATAAGAAATATCAGTCAAATGTAATATTTGGACCTCATCTGATTCCTGTTCCAAAAACCAAATATTAAAAGCCATTTTAAAGACAACCAGGGAAGTCTGAATATAGGCTTGTCATTAAATCGTAATTTGGAAATATTTATTTAGGTATGATAATATTGCATTCCTTTTTTATAAAGTCTCTATTTATTAAAAATATACCATGAAGTATTTATGCATGAAGTGATATAAAATCTAGGATTTAAATACTTCAGCAAGGTAGAGAGGAAATACTCCTGGGGGGAGATTGATAAAACAGTATCGGCAATGTTTATAAATGTTGAAGCTAGGTGATGGGTGCATAGGGGGCCATTATACTATTCTCTGTATTTCTGTTTGTTTAAAAATTTACACAATAAGAAGTTTTTGTTAAAAAAGGAAGGAATGGTGAATCGCCAGCAATCTTCCGTTTTGTTCTGCAACTACTTGTCTTCCACGAGAGTTCGGTCTCCTTGACGACATGAAAAGTCATTCTCTTCCTAAGGTTCCTAAATGTACTTGTGCAAGTGAGGGCTAAGCAGCTGTTGCGAGGACAGCTCACCTGGGCCATTCCCCGGTCCCTTCTGAATCAGGCTGCTTCAAACTGACCTTGTCACTTTCCCCCAAATATGCACACTGTCTCCATAATCTCATCTCTATCTCCTGTCTGCTGCTGTAGATCAGAAACCTCAGCACCACCTTTGTCTCTTTCCTCTCCTTCAACCCCTAGGCCAGGCAGCCAATGCTACTTTGGAGCATGACTCAGATGACACCTTTCCTCTCCATTCTGACTGCTCCAGCTCTGGCTAAACCTCAGCACCACATACTTGGACTATGGCAGCAGGCTCCTGGTGGGTTCCCTTATTTCAACCTTTTTCCTTTCTGTGCAAACAGCCGAACTTTCCAAAACACTAGACCACCAAGCTTAATGCTTTTACTTGGAATCACTCATTCTGAAACCCATTTGTTAAATCCCTGTATCAAATAGGATGCTCAGGAGTTCTTATGGTTAAGCTCCACCTTACCACCTTTCATAGCTCACTGAATACCTTCCTTAATCATTTCAGAATAAATCTGGTCACAGTTAGACTGGAAGCTCAGAGGGAAAGAGGCTTGTCTGTCTACCCCTATATCCCGGCACTTAGCATCATGCTTGGCACACTGTTGTGGGTGCAAGTAAATATTGGTTGAATGAAAGAATAGATTTATTAATGAATAAATTCTGTGAAAAAAAAAATCATTTTTTTCCCCTTGATGTGTGCCTATGTGGTGCTTTCTTCAGCACAGGTCCTAATCTTTTCAGCACAGCATACCTGCAGTCCATGATGACCAAATCTTTAAGAGCCTCTGGAGGGAGACATAATCTCCTTACAAAGATAATTTTCAAGTAAAATCTAAATAAAAGAGATTTTATGGTTTCCCTTCTCCCACATACACAGTGTAAACAAACCTCTATTTATAGGTCGAGTAACCTTAGCTTTAGCTCTGACTACACATGAACTTGGTCTACCCATTCATGTCTCTGGTCCTCAGTTTCATCATCAGTTAAAGGAGAGGGGTAGTTGGGTAATCAGTGTGATTCTTTCAGTTATAGCCTTCTTGGTACTTTCCTTCATAGAAGTCACAATGCCGTGTGCCCAAAATGTCATATTACCTAAGTATAGAAAGTTTCCCTTTATTACAAGTTCCAATTGCTAGCCTGATGCAGAAGTCAGACTCGCTGATTTGAATGTTTCTCTCTGGAACTCACCTTCTTATGGAGTCACCTTCATCCCTTTGCTTAACAAACATGTCTCTCCTATAAGCCAATTCAATGAGGAACTTTTCCCCTTTATTGTTGACACGGTATCTCTTTATGATGGTAAATTGTGCATCTTTTCAGCCTGTCTTCATAACCATTATGTGATTTCATGCCCAGGGCAACCAGTTGAGACAATCAGGTAGGGTTTATGGTTGGTGATATGGTTTGGTTGTGTCCCCACTCAAATCTCATCTTGAATTGTAGTTCCTATAATCCCTACATGTCGTGGGAGGGACCTGGTGGGAGGTAATTGAATCATGGGAGCAGTCACCCTCATGCTGTTCTCATGATAGTGAGTGATTTCTCATGAGATCTGATGGTTTTATAAAGGGCTTTTCCCCCTTTTGCTTGGCACTTCTCCTTGCTGCCACCAGGTGAAGGACATGTTTGCTTCCCCTTCTGCTATGATTAAGTTTCATGAGGCCTCCCCAGCCCTTCAGAACTGTGAGTCACTTAAATCTCTTTCCTTTATAAATTACCTAGTCTTCAGTATGTCTTTATTAGCAGGGTGAGAATGGACTAATATAACTGGTTTATCATTTTGCAAAAGCATCTGTTGGATAAGCAACAGATTTACTTGTTGCTTGGTCTTCAGTGTGTTAGCAAGTGGAAGGTAGTGGTACCTAGTCTCCAGATTTCCTAAATTCTGGTTCTGGAATCTTTAACATCATTCCATCATGCCCTAGGAACAGGCAGCAGGACAGCTGTGAGGGTAAGGAGAACTGGGGTCCTTGCTTTTGAAGCCATCTCAGCAATCTGGGAATGGGCAATGAAGCGATGGCCCAAATAAGGATGTATGTAGATCACAAGAAGCCCCCAACAACAGCTGAAGATGACAGTCTCCCTCAAGTCCAGATCTGCCTTGTAGCCTGAAGACCCCTGATGATATTGTCCTAATGGCCTGGGAGCTGGGCCACAAAAAGGCCCACTGGCCTGGATAGTTCCTCCAGAACACAGAAGTAGAAGGAACATGGGCTTCGGGGTCTGACAAAGGGCTCAGATCCCACCTGTACCCCTTTATAGCTGTATAAAATCAGGCCTGGTCCTCATCTGTAAAGTGAGGAAGACACCACCCATTAAGGGTTTTCTGGGAGTATTAAGGGAAATAGCTTACTTGAAGTGGCTACTATGGTGCTAGGCTTAGTAATTTTCTTTTCCCGTACCTTTTAGTGTCTCTCTCTCCTCTCCCATGCAGCCCTGTGGCTGGTGACACAAGCAAGTGCTCAATGTCAATCATTGTTTTTAAGAAATTTCCAGCCTGGGCAACACAATGAAACCTCATTTCTACAAAAATTAGCCAGGCGCGGTGGTGCATGCCTGTAGTCCCCGCTACTCAGGAGGCTGAGGTGAGAGGATCGCTTGAACCTGGGAGGCGGAGGTTACAGTGAGCCAAGATTGTGCCACTGCACTCCAGCCTGGGTGACAGAGAGAGATCCTGTCTCAAAACCAAAACCAAAGCAAAACAATTAAAAACAAGAAAGAAAGAAAGAAACTGAAGGGCCCCTGAGGGACAAGGGGATCAAGGAGCCAAGAGGAAAAGACATGCTGCAGAGGGGATCCTACCATGTGAAGACACAAAGCGCATCTTTCCTGAATGTGCCTGTCATTGCATGAGTCCTGAGGCTGACCCAGCATGTGGCCAACGGGCCTTTGCTGGTAGAAATACAGACCAGTCTCTCTCTAGAAAGGAGCCAGGTATAGAGCAAATAGAGGGAAAAGGGAGGTATTTTAAGGATGATTACAATGTATTCTTTGTTACACAGTTGCCAAAACGGTCTGCAGTTACCAGCAGTTGGAAACAGTTTGTGGAGTAGCCATGTAAGTTTTTTTGCTAATAAATTTTTAATCTTGGTCAAACGAACTTAGATTTAGCTAATCAAAAATAGGCATTGGGGCTGAAAGGAGTAATTTCGTGAGAATTCTACTTCTATGGAATTAGATACTGATTTCCTTCCCTTTTGCACCCAAGACCACAAAGCCTAAGGGTCTCTAAACCAATATCACTCCTCATCTAGTGGCAGCTATGCGCATGAGCACGGCCTCCGAAAGCATGCTGTCAGATGCCGGGTGTGAAACTCTGGCCCTTGGGGACTGATAAGGCTAGCACCAAAAGGAGCATCCACCACTGGTAAGAGTAGCTACCCATGGTAGCTACCCATGGCTCACCCAGGGTTTCCTCCCTCTGGTCTCCAGTTCTAGCCTTTCCCTTCCTTGACTGTCCTCTTCCAACTTCCAAGTGAGGGCTACTCACCCTGCAGATGCCTTGTAGGATATGACTTCCTCTAGGCATTCTTCCTTCACCTCCAGGTCTGCATTAGGAAGCCCTGCTGTGATCTCCCATAACGGCCTATTCTTTCTCCATTCACGCACCTATCATACTCTCCCACAGTGGTTCTCAAACAGGGGCAATTTTGCCTCTAGGAAGTAGTTGGATGTCAACCTAGTGTCCAGATTGAGAAATCTTGCTCTACTGTAATTGTTTACTGGTTTCTCTTTATCACGGTGGCTACCTTGTTCATATTTATATCCCCAGTACAATGCCTGGTACATTCTAGGAGCTCAAAAGAAATACCGATTAAATGACTGAATGACCATCTCCATTCCACATCTCTGGTTTACTGCTAGCTTTTGATCCTGACAACCTGTACTTGGCTCTCTGTCTTACCCAGCACCAATTCTGTCTTACCCAGGCCCTCATCATTATTCTACTGTACGACACAGAGTGCAGGTCATGGGTGATAGAAAACTAGGGCCACCTGCAGTAAAGCAGAGAACAGAGCACCTGGGCTGCAGGGCTAGGCGGAGTCAAGACCTCAAGAAATAGAAGAAGGCCTGAGACAAATGAGAGCAGGGCCAGACCACCAGGCAAATTGGGCAGTGGGACTGTGCAGCTAGGAGCTCAAAAGCTCATTAGTTTTCAAATCCTTCACGTGGCATTTATTTAACTAACGGACACTGAGTGTCTGTTTCTGAGGCTGCAGGATTCTTTTCCCCCTTTAGTGAAGTAACGTTGTATGATGAATCCTTTCTTGAAACTGAGTCTCTGCCCATTTGTTTCTTTGTGCTTTTGCTACTGAGTTCACACGAATTATGATAAGCTTATTTTACATGATTCTAAGGGGCTGGTAATGCTCAGCAATTTCAAGAATGAAACGTTCACAAAGACTTTCACAACAGTGATGTGACATGGTTTGGGAATTCAAAATCACAGTTATTGAAAACATATTGTTTGATTTATTATATTTTATATTTTACATACATATTATAATTTATGTTTAAATAATGTACTGCAGGGAGATGGAGCTGGGCAATTTTACCAGGCAACCAAGGTTTAGGGGGTTGCTAGACTTTCGAAAGTAAAAATTAGTTGCTTTTAACAACAGCCCCATGATTTCACCCTTGAATTCCTTTAGAACTCTTGGATGAAGGCCAACCTGTCCCTGTGATTTATCCATATCCAGTTTGTCAACTCAGTCTAGAACATTCTGTTCATTTACTACTATTTGATCTAGTACCTCTGCTTCTAAAGATGATTTTGATATATTTTTCTGAAAAGACTAAGGCAAATAATTTATTGTGTCTGCTGGCTCCTTTTTCTATCGCCCCAGGAGTATTCTGAGCATCTGCAAAGGTTCTGCTGGATCTTTGCCTGGTTGCTTCACTTTGATTCCTATAAAAAGTCTCTCCTATTTTGCTTTAATGTCAGTTTCTTATAGAATGCTCCTTAAATTATGTGTGAGCCTTTTTACCGGGCTTTCTAGGTGGGTTTCTCTGGTTTTCCAACTGAACTTCCTATTTTTTTCAAAGATGTCCCTTCCTTATGAAGTCTCTTCCTTATTTTTGCCTGGCTCCTTCACTTCGATTCCTATAAAAGTCTCTCTTATTTTTGCTTTAATGTCAGTTTCTTAGAGAATGCTCCTTAAATTGTGTGAACCTTTTTACTGGGCTTTCTAGGTACGTTTCTCTGGTTTTCCAACTGAACTTCCTATTTTTTTCAAAGATGTCCCTTCCTTATGAAGGAATATGCTCTTCCTTGAGCAATCCTCTTTGCACTGTATCTGTAAATAATAATTATGATCCCAACCTCCAGAGCTATAAGGGCAAAATAAATTAAGGCACATAAAGGATTTCACACAATACCTGCCACAAAGAAAGTGTTTAGCGTTGGCTGTTGATTCTTACCTTATTGGACAAAGAAGGTGGGGTAGGGAAAAAAACCTAGTTCTTCTCACCTGTGCCTCTCAAAAAGATGTTTAGAATCTTGTCATATCTTGTGTTTCCGAAAAGGTGTTTGGTAGTTAACCTTTTAAAAAAATTAATTGACAAGATCCTTGAGGCTTGCTATTTTTCATAATTACTATTCATGCTTTAAAAATTCTCATCAGTTGTACATTATCTTGGTTTTCCGTTCCTTGCATCAGGCCATTAATCTTACATTTCTTAGGGTTATTAAATTACAGTGGCTAACACACAGACACCTCCCTGTACCTTCTACGGTATTTCTTTTTCTTTTCTGCTATAAAATCATTAGCACAGGAAGTGATCATTTGTCCTAATTCATTCCAGGGAGGTATTTTGCCAATCTACAAGTGAATAAACACTCTCATTATTGCTAATTGGCCTGATTTTTTTTTTTAGCTTGGCCAGTCCTATTCCAGTTTCCAGCTCAATCTCATTATCCTTGTCAGGTGGCCCATAACCCCCTTCTATTGCTATATTTTCCATTAACTATGGACTATTTCCCTATTTCCACCCACTGGGCCTCTCCCGATGGCATTTTTATGCTGACGCTCCTTGGATTTCTTCACTACTCTAATACTCTATTTCATGACCGTGGCTTCTTACTCTTCACTGACAACTGTCTCAAGAGCATTTTCAATTCTTAAACTCAACAGTCTTTTTTTCTTTGTACCCCTGTCTCCTGCTGTCACTAGAATACTCAAATTCCACCTGTCTCTTAGGTACTATAGACTATAGCTATATAATGAACTATAGATATCTTTCTCTCCCCTCTCAATCTACTCCTCGCACCCCAAAGAGCCTAAGAAATTGTGTTGTAACCAACTCTGCAGGTGTTGCTTATGCATACGGAAGTTTGAAAAGCACGGGTCTAAAGCATCGTTTACTGCTGAGGGAAGAACTGAGTGTTAAGACGCCATGGAGGAGGCTTTTCATTGTTTACCCTTTTTATACTGTTTGAATTTTTTTCAACCATGCACATGTCTTACCATTTTAATAGAAATAAAAAGAGTAAACAAGTAAAACCTTCATCAAGATCACATTAAGAAGGAAAAGATAATTCATGGCAACTGTTCCCAGATGTTCCTGGCAATTGTTCCTCAATTGTTTACCTGAACAATTTTCCCTCTGTCCAAAATGACAGATGAGGAGAAAGAAGACAGAATGTGGATAATGTAATACATTGACAAAAAATTCTATTTTGTTTCGGTCTTCTGAAAACATTTTAGGAAAAGCATTTGTAACAATAGCTTGTCTAGATTCCCCCAAAATAGGAGAATGGACACAGCACAATTAAGAGTCTGCATGTTTTAACTCTTGGAATGATTTTCTTTTCCTAAAGATTACAGCTACTCTCACACCTTCTCAAATTGAGGCTTAAGCCAACCTTATTATTAGCCATCCCACTAAAAGAAAATACAATGGTTAAAATGCTAGATTAAAGTAATACAAAACGCAAGAGACTGCTGCCAGTCTGTTTCCAAAAAGAAAAACAGGACGACATGGACTGAAAGGGCTCACTGAACAAAAACGAGAAGAATCACTGGGTGCATAGACCTTGTCTCACTCAACCAAAGCTGGAAAGTCAGAGTCCCCTACGTCTAATGAAAACATTTAATTTCCAATAAATTAAAGTGACCAGGAGTCCCTGCATCTATCCATCTATCACAACAACCACAGACATTCACTTCTACCAAGACACCCCACACCTTCCATAAAGAAGGAGATATGCCAAATGTTCCCTTTCCACACTACTTTGTACAGGAAAACTGAGCCTGTGTCAGGACACTGACACAATTTCTCATGTTATTTTTCTGAGGGTTGTTATCCGTCTCTCAGGGTTGTAGAAGGAATGAACACTTAATTGAAAATTTTAACCCTAATACTCATAAAATATCATATGCTCTTGAAAAGGATTATGGAAATTCACAGATAGAATTATGTGAACCATTTCAAGAGTAGTCTTCATAGCTTGAATTCCTTAAACACAGTACTTTGCGATGAAGTTAGCCAAATACAGAGAAACAAAACAGTTTTCAAGTTTTATTCTGGGTTATTTTTAACTCCATTTTTTTAAAGAAAAGAAACAGAATTTGGAATTGAGTTGGTGGTTAGCAGAAAACTACTCCTTTCAATGACCTCTTCTTCAGCTAATCTTATCAAAGGTCTAATATCCTTTTAATGTTTGTAAGTAAATGACCACTCAGATAAACTGCATTACCTTTCCCACAAACTATGGACATTTACACTGAATATTTTTTAAAAAGCATATTTGAAACACCAAAAAACATGTAGTCCATTTTAATCAGGGATGCTATCAAATGTTTGCATTTAAATCCTGAGTATAGTAGTTTTTTCCTCTTAGAAATTAGTTCTACTTCAGGATATTCCTTACTAGTATTATAATCACAAAAGCCAAAAGGTGAAAAAGAAAGCAACAAACCAAATCTGCAAAAAGAAGAGCAACTTATTCAAAAGCAAGTATCCTGAAGAATATAATGAGTGAGAAGTTTTCATCCCATTAAATGTTAATACATAATATACCATAAGCCATTGCAAAAGGAATGAAAACCAACATCTAATAAACTCTCAGGATACCTATAGAGATCTTGTAGATTAACATGCCAAAAAAAAAATCTCAAAGCTGAAATGCACAGCAAGAAAAATTATTTGTATCTCTATAGTTAAGCATTTTGGGTTAAAACGTTTTAGAAACTTTCTTAACAAGGAAAGAAACTTCTCTGATCCTCTTTGTAAAATGTCTCAGAGGAATTGTATTTTGGCTAACACTGCACGATGGTGCTAGTAAAGAAACAGTCCCCAGGATTCCATGCATTAAGAACGCTGGGAGATTTCTTAGACAACAAGAACCCTTACCTGGTCTTCTTTAAGCCTCCAGCATCCACATCCATCCTTTAACAAGGTAAAATTGGGTACCCCAGAGAGCGGGAAGAGCCAACCAACCTTCAAGGCAGCTGAGAGCGTGCAAAGGCACAGCTGACAGCCTGCTTCCCTCTCCTGGGGCTCTCTGCCTAAGAGGCTGCACAGAAACCAAGCCTGGTGCCAAATCTTAATCCTTTTGCAGAATCTCACATGGAGCTGCCTCACCTCTTCCATTCCTGCAAAGTCTCTTCCTGCTGCACTTCCTTCTGAAACCATTAATCACCACAACGACCCACTGAATGAAGCCCAATTCAAATCGTAGTGAAAAATCCTGCAACATGCAGGGTGATGAGTGTTTACATTAGCTGAAATGAAATGATGTAATACCCAGAATCGAGGGAGGGCTGCAATCCAGAGTCAGGGCATTGCAAAAACCTCTGTGAAATACAACTTTTCTACATTTAAAAAAATGCCCTTGGGTTTTAGTAATCTGGCTTCTGTAAATTTAGGATTACTTGGATTTTTCTGATCTCATCAATTTGTTTTCCAAATAGAAATTCAGAACTTCCCAATTACTCATTGTTTTAGTCAGGTTTTAAAAAAGGGTAGCAAATAGAACTCAAAGTGTATGCATGTGCGAAGAACCCAGTATCAAGGGAATAACAAAAGAAGGCAGCCATCCAGGCATGTGGGCACCTGCCACGCTGCAGAATAGCAGAGCCTCCCAAAGGTTTAAGTGCCTTCAAAGTCAAGACAACTTCTAAGAGAGGCAGTACTTGTTTAAGCCAGCGGTCAATTTTTCTTCCTATAACTGATGATGAACAAGAAAACCCAGGAGTTCCTAGCCCTATATATTGATGGGCAACTGCTATTGATTACTTTAGGATCTTGTGGTCCACGGTTGGGGTGAAACAGATGTGAGAGGTCATGTTACTGTTGGGTGAGGGGCGGGGTGAAGGGAGGGGTAAAAGTCTGTCAACAGCACCTGCTTGGAAGAGAGACCAGGTAAGGCTTCATGGCAGATTAGAGGTTAGCTTGAGACTAGTGGAGATGCCAGAGGCAGAATATTTGGTTTGGATGTATTACAGATCATAACAGTAAATTTTAAGAAGTGTTTATCCTGTGCCAGGCAATGTGTAAGCACTTTCATGCATTATCTCATTTAACCCTCACAACAATCCTATGGGTGGATACCATTATTGTTCCTATGCTACAGGTGAAGAAGGTGAAGCTCAGAGAGGTCAAGCAGTGGTAAGCTGGTAAGTAATGGTACCAGGTTTGTCGGGCATGCTTCCTAACCACCAGTTTGTATTGCTTATGCCAGCTTTGTGAGATACACAACCACAGCATGCTCAGCACTCCACAGAGGGACAAAGTGTTGCTGCAAAAGGGTGTGCAAAGCATGTGTTGTGGCTCCCCAAGTGCATATCCTAAATTCTTAGCTACCATTGTCCAGAAGTGCCAGTATCCAGAGCTCTTAGCCTAAATGCAAGGCCCTTGCAAGGAAGGTGGGACCTCCAAATGTAGGGGTAAGTACCAAACATCACATGAAAACAGCTCTGGCCTGGCCCAGTTCTGCCATGAACCAATGACTTTAGTCAGTCCATTTCCCATTTTGAATCTCATTAATATTAGGAGGTTGGGGCCAGGCAAGGTGGCTCATGCCTGTAATCCCAACACTTTGGGAGGATGAGGTGGGAGGATGGCTTGAGCTCAGGAGTTCAAGACCTTCCTGGGCAACATGGTGAGACCCCCCCCCCAACCCTGCCTCTACAAAAATTAAAATTAGCTGGGTGTGGTGGTGTGCGCCTGTAGTCTCAGCTACTTGACAGGCTGAGGTAGGAGGATAACTTGAGCCCAGGAGTTTGAGGTTAAAGCTGTGATCGCACCACTGCACTCCAGCCTGGATGTCAGAGCAAGACCCTCTCTCTACAAAAGAAAAAGAAAATTAGGAGGTTGGACTTAGATGGGCTCTAGGGTTCCTTGCAGAATACATTTTCTATGATACATGATTTGTCTTTTTCCTTTCTTTCTTTTTTTTTTTGAGACAGGGTCTCACTCTGTCATCCAGGCTGGAGTGCAGTGGCGTGATCACAGCTCACTGCAGACTCGATCTCCCAAGCTCAAGTGATTTTCCCACCTCAGCCTCCTGAGTAGCTAGGACCACAGGTGCAAGCCACTACACCTGGCTAATTTTTAAAAAAAATTTATAGCCACAGGGTCTCACTATGTTTCCCAGGCTGGTCTTGAACTCCCGGGCTCAAGTAATCCTCACGCCTTGGCCTCCCAAAGTGCTGGGATTACAGGCATGAGCCACTGTGCTTGGCCAGCAAATGATTTTAAATAATGTGACTTCTGGGTAAGTTAGTTTTTTAAATCAGAATTTATGCATCCAAATGAGAATTTGCTCCAATATTATAAGAATACTAATCACCTCCATTTAGGCACTATGCTTAGGGCACTATGTGAATATTCCACTTGTCCTTATAATAGCCCGAGTAAGGCAAGTATTATTACCTCTATTCCACAGATGAGGAAATGAAGGATCTGAGGGAATGAATGATTTGCATAGGGCCACACAGCTGCTCAAGGGGACAAATAGGGATTGGAGCAAGACCTGTGAGATTCCGCAGCCCACTGGGCTGCCCATCATTCCAACAGTGCTCCTGTTACTCAGAGCAATCCTGAGACGCCTCTTGGATTCCTTTCAATTCAACCCATACATTCAATTATAATAAATACACATTTTGAACATCTGCTCCGTGCTGGGCACTGTAGAGAGTGTAGACATATGGGCCTATCCTCCAATGCCCCCACCCTAGTGGGGAAAACACAGGCAGGAGGAGGTAATTCAGTTGCAAGAGAGATTGGACAGTGTTTACAACAGAGATATAAAGGACAATGGAAGCTTGGGCAAGTGAGAAATGGCTTCAAAATTATCAAAATTACTGCTAATATGCTCAGTGGTCATAAATATCCATCTTTACAGGGTGGATGTAATTTTGGCTCACAAGAAAGTCAGAGCCAAGACTGGAATATAAAATGGGTCGTCAAGCTGGGCAATACCATTTTTGGTCACAAGCTAGGTGTGGCTATAAAATAAAAGTGAGATAGATTTTCCTGTGTGACCCAAATCAGCTCCAAAGGCAATTCCTAAAGGGCAGTTCCAAAAATGTTTCAAGCAATGATACCATCTCCAGATAAAAGAAAGAGCCACCCAAAGCGATTCCAAAAGACAAGGCTTCCCCAGCACAGCACTTAACCACACCAGAAGTCATGGCCTGTGGAATAATCACATGCCTGCCTGCTCGCTGTGAGCTCCCAATCAGCAGGTCCCCAATGAGCTTGCTTGCTGCTGTACCCCCAGGATCTGGCATCGTACTAGGCACGGGGGGTGACTAAGAGATACTTTTGAACATGCAAATTCTCAACTATTTGTTTCTTAAAATTGTCTTACTACTTGGCCACATCTAGACATCTGCATATTGACTGTGGGCACATTGCCAGTTGAGCACAGTGGCCAAATTAAGACTATACTTACCCAGTCTGTCTTCCAGGCCAGGCCCTGGGTGATCAGCCTGCTTGTGACAGGCCACTGCAGTTTCCCATCCTGCCCCTGCTAGTGGCCGTTCTGGCATTCAGGGCTAAGAGAAGTAAGTGCAGAGCACTGAATATTCCATGGGAACTGTTTAGGATTTGTGGTCAAATGGGCTGACTAGTTCCTCCTTTAGTGCCAGCCCTGGAAGTCAGGCAACCCCTGGGGAATATTTCTACAGACTCATCAGGTAGGCAGGGCGCCTCAATAGACGTGTGGAACACCCTGCAGCCCAGCTGGCCTCCTAACAGACCCGTCTGCAGGAACTCAGGATGACTCCTCCAAGCACAGCTCTACCTCCATACACATTCCAAAATACGGACTGCCTCTGGGACTCCACAGATTCCTCAAGTCAGTACCGGAGTTCAGAGTAGATCTCAGGATAGTCAGAAGCCAGAGAGGGTTTTCCTGCCTTCTATGGTCATCAATTCTCCCCTCCTCCTCCTTGTCTTTCTCTTGGTTGTTTGACTTTGGTTAGCTTACTAGTTAGCCACATAAACAAGCCAGTACCAGATGGGGCAAAGCCACTCTGCCACTAGGACCCCCGAGGCCAAAGGAATTTTGTGGGGTCTAATGTCCCCCCAAATCCTGCCTATCCTCATTTTAAAATAAATACAATAATAGTACCCCCAAACACAAGATTGTTGAAAGAGAAAATATATATAAACCACTTAGAACAGTGACTGGTCCAGCGTAGGTCCTTTATACATTTTATTTGTTACTGTTGTTGTAATTTCATACTCACTAGGAGCGGAGAAGGGGCCAGATGATGGGTGTAGCTGACAGTGAGGGGGGGTATTCATGCATTTCTGCATTTATTTACTATGTCATTCTGCATGGGTGATTTATCCTGTTTAATGCCACAAATTGATTTGATGTGGCTTCTCCATTAAAGTACATAAAATTAAACAACAACATTCAGTTTTAAGACAGATTTTGAGACCTGACTTGTTTGAGGGAAGCCACAATTGCTGGTCACTGCATTTAGCTCTGAGAATCTTGGCAAATGAAACAATAACAGAAATACCCTGAGGTGTATCATTGGCATTGTCCAATCAGAAACAGTGTGAAGATTCAAGCAGCAAGAGAAATTTTCCCTGGCTCCAAATTTTAAGAGGAATTTAAAGCTGGGATGTATGGACACCAGACAAGATAAAAGACAAAGCCACCTCTTGACTCACATGAAAGATGCAGAGACATGACTTACAACGGCCCTGAGGGCTCACATTAAACTGTAGCTCAAGGCAAGTGTTTATGGTTTCACAGAATGTCAGCACAGGAAGGGCCTCTTAGTCCAGCCCCCTGGTTTTACAGAAGAAGAACAGGTGGCCGGGATGGGGGCCTGAAGAGGCAGACTAAAGAGGACCAGACTCAGCTTCCAGTCCAGTTCTTCCCTACCCCAAACTCTTGCCCTCTCCCCTCATTTCTTCCACCAACAAAAGGAAGCTTCCCTCAGGCCCTTCCTCAGGGGAAATGGCAAAGCTATGGCAGCCCCTCTCACACTGTGGAATCCCTTTTCTTTAAACTGGGTCAAAAAGAAATTTGAAAAATATTTAAATTTTCAAAGTCCAGACTGGAGAGCTTCCAGGTGGCTTTAGGAGGCTTGGCTGCACGGAGCCACTCTCAATCTAAACTGTTGGCAGCTACTGCTGGTTGTCGAAGCGCACTCCTTACCCCAAAGTCCAGCTTTAAAGGATTGTATGTTCTAGCAGCTACCATTCTTAAAAGCTTTCTAAGCACCCCATGGTGCTAAGTGCCCTACGTGATAGCCTCCTTTAATCCTCCCAATAATACTATGTGGAAGGTTCTATTATTAAGCCAGAACTTGAACCATGTCCACTGAGTCCAGAGTCCAAGATCTTAACTACAAACTCTCAGTTACCTTCACAGAATGAACGTCTTTGCTAGGCAAGAAAAAAGTCGGCTAATCGTTACTGGCAACAGGCCCCTGTTGAAGCAATAAATTTTCCGAGGCCAACACTTGGCAAATGTCATTCAGACTGTACTTGGTTATCCTGAATTTCTGAGAGACTCTCTGGAAAGATGATCTTAAAATTAGGATAATTCTTTAATTGTGGCATACTGAGCACAATATCAAAATGAAGCCTCCAAAGTCCAAGCACACACTATACCAAACAGGAAAAATACTTGTAGCGAATCAGAGAAAACTGATGTTGGCTATCTTTAGGCCAGAAATGAGAAGGGCTGCACAGCAGGGCAAATGGGTGTCTGGGTGCAGGTTCTGGTCCGTCACATGCTAGGGTGGAACCCTGGGCAAATGGCTTATCTTCCCTAGCCCTCAGTTTTCTCTTCTGTAAAAGGAGATGATAACAGTGCCTCCTTCATAGACTTGTTTGGGGAACTGGCAAGCATATGCTGTGGACCCCAGAAAAATGGGCTGATGAAAATGACAGACATATTTAGACATCAGAATACAGATTAATTATTGGAATCAGTAATATTAAGGGTCTTTAATTAGGTACTGCTAAACATTTGAGGCAAGGTCCCATTTTTCACACACACCCTGATGTTATTTTATCCAATACACACCTTTCCAATTCACAAAGCAATTATGGTACCATACATTATGGGCTCAACTTAATTCCTAACAGCACCGTTTATTGGCAACATTCAGATTCTTGACCAAGAATCTGATGCAATGCAAACAGAGAATGCAAACTCCAATTCTCTACGATTCCTTCTTACCAGGAGCTTGGTTGCAAAAAGAAATAATCATAGAGAACGGCCAAAACGATGTTCAGCTTAAATATTCCTCTTAAAATTTAAAATTACACCTTTTGATCAAGTCAGATCATCAGAAAGCCACATACCTAGAAATCTCTGTAGTGTTACTTCACATAGAATTGCTTTTAATGAATTTGTTCAAATGTTTTGCCATTGGTTTTTCTATAATGTCCTGTAGTTTTCAGTGAATACGTCTTACATCTCTTTTGATAAATTTACTCTTAAGTATTTTATTGTTTTGATGATATTATAAGTAGAATTTTTAGAAATTTTATTTGCAGATTGTTCATTGCTAGTTTATGGAAAAAAATTACTAATTTTTGTGTAGTGATCTTGTATCCACCCACTGGCTTTTATTGATAGAAATTACAAATAACATTCATTCATTCAAAAATACATTATGAGCACCTATTATGTCTCAGACACTGTGGTGGGCCCTGATATATGATGAAGAACACAATAGATATGGTGCTCACCCCTCAAGGAGCTTGAGGTAAAGTAGGGGAATGCAGTCCCATGAGGTGCACTCCCACCACTGAGAAGATGCTGTAAGCACTGTCCCTGTGATTGCACAGGGTCCCTCTCTGGAGGCCAAAGAGCAATTTTCTCTCCAGTCTCAGGAGCAGGAAGCACTGCGTATCCCCCTAGCAACCATTCTATTTTCATCTCGTGCCCACTGTGAATTGTAGAGCTGGACAGGTTTTCTTTGCTTCAGTTGCTAGGAAGCTTAGGATTATGTTGTGGCCAAACTCTAGCCAATGACACTAAGGCAAGAATTATTTTCTGTTTTACCATATTTATTTCTCTTTGTCCTAATTTTCTCATCTTCTTATTTCACCTTGTTTTAGGCCAATCTTTGTAAGGTGCCTCAGGTTTTTCATAGAGAGAGGCTGGGAAGGAAGGCATTGCAGTTACTTGTTAATATTCCTCAGAATGTTAACTTACTATGAAGATCTACTCCCTATAGCTGAAGTTCCACTGAGATGTGATTATATTACCTGAGTGAATGCTTATATTATCTGGAATAAGAACTGTTTCATACTTATAAGGTTCTTTAATCTCCTCTTGGCAGGTCTAAATTAAACAAAGTCTATTAGTTTTCTCCAGACACACTGGAAGTGCTTCTCTGGCATCACTTCAGTAAAATTTCATGCCTGCACAAGCAGTCAAGGTGGAAGGGGATACCTTTCCCCCAAGTCATCTGAGACCAAGAGGCAGTATAGGCAGTTAGACTCTGAAGTCACTGAGACTGGGGTTTGACCCCAGGCTCTGTTATTTACCTCCTAGCTGTATGATTCTGGAAAGGTTACTTAACTACTGTAAGCTTCGGTCACCTCATCTATAAAGCTGATATAGACCTACATTATTGCTTATTCATGTAATCAAGTTAAACAAGGTTTAGCAAATGCCTGATGACATGTCTATTTAATACCATACTAGAAGTACTAGGCAGTGTAATAAGACATGAAAAACAAGCCAGTGGGCCGGGCGCGGTGGCTCAAGCCTGTAATCCCAGCACTTTGGGAGGCCGAGACGGGCGGATCACGAGGTCAGGAGATCGAGACCATCCTGGCTAACACGGTGAAACCCCGTCTCTACTAAAAAATACAAAAAAAAAACTAGCCGGGCGAGGTGGCGGGCGCCTGTAGTCCCAGCTACTCGGGAGGCTGAGGCAGGAGAATGGCGTAAACCCGGGAGGCGGAGCTTGCAGTGAGCCGAGATCGTGCCACTGCACTCCAGCCTGGGTGACAGAGCCAGACTCCGTCTCAAAAAAAAAAAAAAAAAAAAAGAAAAACAAAAAAGAAAAACAAGCCAGTGGTATAAAGATAAGCAAAAGAATAAATATACTCAACTGCATACTGCAGCTTGGTTAAAATAAATTAGATTTCTACCTAATTACAAAAATAAATTCCAAATGAAAGGTTAAAATGTAAAAAACAAAACATTTAAAACATTTTGATGAGAATACCTTCACAATCTCAGCATAAGGGTTTCCTAAAATATAAAAAGCAGAAATCTTAAAGAAAAATGTTCATCAGATCACAAAGACATTTAAAATTTCTACACAACACATGATAATATAAACAAAACTAAATGAAAAGTTATGGATTAGAAGTTGGTATTTGTAACACATATTACAGGCAACAGAATAATCCAAATATACAGAGATCTTTACAAACCAAGAAGAAAGATAAATAAATAGAAAAATGGCAAATAGATAAAACAGAAAAAGATATAAACATGTAATTCATCGAAGCAGCCCAGATAGCCAACAAACATTAAAAATGCTCAACTTTACTAGAAATCAGTTAAATATTTAAAAAAACAAGAGTGAGATAACATTTCCCACCCATAATCTAGCCAAAATGTCAAGTTTCCTATTTACTTTCATTTGCAGGTATTCCAACAATTCATCTGGCAATTGTCCACACAGTGGTTAGCTCTGAAGGGAGAGGAGAGAGTGGGAGCCTCAACTGTTTCTGTAACATTTTATTTCTTTGAAGCAAACATGGCAAATGTTTCCACCTGCAAGTCTGGGCAGTGGGTACGTGGCTATTTGTCATAAGCTCCTTGTGCTTTCCTCGTATTCTTGAAATATCCGTAATAAATAAACACAAGCAAACAAACTATCTCTGAAACAACTTGTTGATATTAAGAAACAACAGAATAGAGAAGTGCCTTAATAAGTCTGTTTTTGAGAGCGCAGGCTGGGCCTAGAATGGGAACAGTGTAAAGGCTGGGGAACGGGGCCAGTGAATGATGTGAGGAAACATACATATTTTAGTAAAAATGTAGGTCTGGAAAATAAAGTCTAAAAGCAGAGAGGCTGACAGGGAATCCAGAGAAGGACAAGCCGCATTTGTTCATTCACTGCACAAATAGTTATCGCACTGAAACATTTTACTTGGTCCCTGGGCTAACAGCATATCCAATCTCATGGTAGAGACTGACTTATGAAATAATCACAACTAATAGCTGATCTTAGCTAGGAGAAGGGGTGTGGTGGTCTAGGAAGGCTTCCTTTAGAACATAAATTGAAGTTAACAACCGGGTAAAAAGCGGCTGGTAGCTACGAAAGTGTGTCCCAGACAGAGGGACTAGCACATACAAAGGGCCTGAGGCAGAGAGGAGTTTCGACCTGTGAGGTGTTCATGCAGAACCTAAAGACACCTCAAGGTTCAGGGGTGCTGTGAGAATGGGCATTAAAATGAGGGACTAAGGGGAGTGTACTTAGGTCTTTCTCAAAGACCAAAGAACCAGAGAGAACTCATCAAAGGTGAAGGACCGTGGGTAAAAAGCTGAAAGACAGCTGAAAGTAACAATAAAAGCCTACCAAGCCAAGAAATAACAGGAGTAGTTAACTGGCTTGCACACAGTTCATACCCTGGGATTCCCCATCACAATAGTAAAATCAGCTATAAACTTGAAATGTTAAAACAAATCAGTAGATTGAGTTGCAGAGGACACAGTGGAGAAGAAACATCAGAAACTCCTCCAAGGAAGGAATATGAAAATTTCTTGCATATGCTTTTTGGAGAAACCTCGAGAGCTAGGAGGCAGCAAAGGGAATCATGTCAACAACAGCTAAAAAACCAACATAGAAGCATCCTTCCTGGACTTTACCCCAGGCTAAGCTTGTCACACACAAAAAATTCAGGAGTCAGAAATTCCAGTTGGCTTGGGGCAAGAATTTTTCCTGGGGGTTCTTGAATTGGCTCTGCTGTAAATAATAGAAGATAATATGTTTTTTAAATTTTTTTTACATTAAATTGAATTTCTTTTTTAAAATTACACTTTAAGTTCTGGGATACATGTGCAGAACGTGCAGTTTTATTACATAGATATACACATGCCATGGTGGTTTGCTGCACCCATCAACCTGTCATCTACGTTATGTATTTCTCCTAATGCTATCCCTCCCTTAGCCCCCCAACCCACGACAGGCCCTGGTGTGTGATGTTTCCCTCCCCTTTCATAATGAAAACCGACATCTTCTTGGGATTAAACCAAAAGAAATAAATATAACTCGATGCTTTTCCCTAATTTCATGTCAATTCCAGGCTCCAGGGAGGACATTAATGTTTCCTCATTTCAAATAATGCTTAGTTCTTTGGTGGGAGAGCTTTGTGACCTCAGATTTGCTCCAATGCTTTCTCTTAATGTTGTGATGAAAACATCCACTTGACTCAAGTGTGACATTTGCCTATTTGCTGTCAAGTCCAACTGTAGCCCCTTGAGAGAAAAAGCATGGCTACCAATTACAATTTAATTAATTTAATTACAATTTAATAGAAATATTAAAACTCTGTCCACATGGGGGAAAGTGAATTCTAATTACACCGGGGAGGGATGTAGCACATACAACTGCAGATTTGGGTTCTGCCTCTTCCCAGATGTTACTCTGCACACATCCTCAACTTCCAGAAGCCCATTCCCTGCAGATAAACTAAGATAAAAAGACTACCTCCTACAAGTATTGTTGTGGAGCTCAGATTTGGTAATGTTTGCTAAGCATGAAACAGAGCAAGCATGCAAAATGTTTTAGCTATTGCCAGTCTTTTAAAGAATGAGCAGGCCAGGCATGGTGGCTCACGCCTATAATCCCAGCACTTTGGGAGGCCAAGGTGGGTGGATCATGAGGTCAGGAGTTCAAGACCAGCCTGGCCAAGATGGTAAAACTCATCTCTACTAAAAATACAAAAATTATAAGGGCCTGGTGGTGGGCACCTGTAATCCCAGCTACTCAGGAGGCTGAGGCAGAGAACTGCTTGAACCTGGGAGGCAGAGGCTGCAGTGAGCCAAGATTGCACCATTACATTCTAGCCTGGGTGACAGAGCGAGACTCTGTCTCAAAAAAAAAAAAAAAAAAAAAAAAAAGAATGAGCAAAAAGTGATTTTCAAGACCATGCTTCATGTTTTCTGAGGGGCTAATTTGTATGGAAAAGCACAAGGCAAAAATTGTGACCTGAAAACATGCAATTTTTCTTTATAGGACTAAAATCACCTTTAAAAGGGGGTTATAGATGCTGAAAACAAAATCACTGAAGTCACACAACCTGCTCATTTCAACATATAAGAATTATTAAGGACTAAATGCTGCACATCACTATAATATTAAATTCCTGAGGCTGCCATTCTAATGCAAACAAATCTATCAGATAGCAATGTTTGCCAAAAAGCTGAAAGAGCTTTGGAATTCAATTCAGATATTTTTAAAAAGTCAATAAGGTGCCATATTATGTAACTACATCATCAGAGGCTGAGACAGTATCCCATAATCAAACAAAGATTTCTGCAACAGATGTCTAAATATTCACATTAAATGTAATAAATAAAGACTAGCCTCACACAAGTTCAAGTAAGGTTTTGCCACCAAATTCTGAGTTTGCTGTTAATTTTTAAACTTTGTTTTTAGGTCTTTTGCTTTTTGGAACTGTGAATTAGGGATTCTGGGTGTAAAATAGCACTTTTTACTTTTAAAATAAAGTCCCTATCCTCAGATATTTTAATTTTGTGTCTTTATCTCATGGAAACAAAATCTCAAAGTGCACAAAGATGTAAACCAATATTTATTCCAATACTGGTTTTTTGTTTGTTTGTTTTGTTTGTTTTTTGGAAACAGGGTCTTGCTCGGTCACCCAGGCTGCAGTACAGTGGCACAATCATAGTTCACTATAGCCTTGAACTCCTGGGCTCAAGTGATCTTCCCGCCTCAGTCTCTAGAGTAGCTAGTACTACAGATGCGCACCATCACGCCCAGCTAATTTTTTTTTTTTTTTTGGCAGACTTGGGGTCTCACTGTGTTGCCTGGGCTGGTCTCAAACCACTGGCCTTAAGCGATTCTCTCACCTCGGCCTCCCAAAGGGCTGGGATTATAGGTGAGATGAGTTGGAAACAACCTTACGTGACTGCCTGTAGGAAAACATTAACACAGGATGAGAAATTCACACTATAGAATACAGTGCACCATTGCAAAGAATGAGGTTACCTAGCAAAGGGTTTCTCAACCTCAGTACTAAACATTAGGGGCTGGATAATGCTTTGTGAGGTGCTGTCCTGTGCCTTGTGGAATATTTAGCAACATCTCTGGTCTCTACCCACTAGATGCCAGTAGCATCTCATCACTCCAGTTGTTGACAACTGAAAATGTCTCCAGACATTGCCAAGTGTCACCTCGGGGGCCAAACTTCCCCCAGCTGGGAAACACCAGAGCTAATCACATTCACGGGCAGCCCCGATACACTCAAAAGTGCAAAAAGCAAGACATAGAACAACATTTGTTACATAATGCCAGTTTTATTTTGATGAGATATATAGTTGTTTATGTTATAGAAAAAGTCTGGATAGGTATGCAAAAAACGTATGTTAATACAATGAGAAAGTGGGGGAACTGTGGGAGGCTTTCCTCTTGTACTTTATCCATTTATGTGCTGTTTCAGCTTGGTAGATTTTAATTTCAGAAATGTAGTTTCTGAAAATAAACATGATACACAATTTGACAGTAAAGACAAAGGTTTAAATGGGTGGGACAGGAGGAGTAAAAGGATGTGTGGTCAGGATAGGAAAAGCCCCCCTCGAAGTGGGTGTCCAGCAGAGCTCATGGGACACCCACGGCTGCCAGCAGCTGCTTCCAGCACCCTGGCCTTCTAGGAGGCTGAAACCATTATCTGACCATCAGACTGGAAGTATTCCAGTCTGCAGAGTAACAGTCCTCCAACTGAACACTCCAAACATCTCCTGAGGTTTTTTATTTTTTTCCTTCACGGCAGAAATTAAAATCAACAAACCCCATGTGTACGTCACCATAATCAACAAAGCAGCCTGGAAGCTCCAATACTGCCAGTATTCAGCTGAAAGAGCAAGTGCTGAAAGATTCAGTTCTATTTCCACCTACTGGCAGGAAAAAAGACAACCACGCACAGCTCAGAAAAGGCAGCACAACCTCCAATGCTCCATTCACACTGACCCCTCCAACTGTGGAAGACCTTTGTCCTCTGAACTTGTACTGCAATGAAGCAACATCTCAGAAATCACCTGACGGTAATGTAAGTGTAACTAGATTCAAAACATCTTGAGGTGTCAATCAAATCAACCAGGGTACAGTTTTTATACCATCTGTCTTTACTCTAGGCCGAAAATTTCCTCAAGAAAACATATAATAACCTCCTACTAAACACTCTTCTCCCTATGAAGGATATCCCGTGCCCCTTTGATTTATTTAGTTCTTTTATGAGGCTCTCCAGAGCGATTGCAGAAGCAGCTTAGCATGGAGGTAAAACACACACACACACACACACACACACACACACACACACACACACACACACGCACACACACATACACAGGCCCAAAGGTCAGAAAGATGAATTTGGGTCTCAGACTTTTCCACTGACTAGCAGTTGGCCTTGAGCACATCACTTAACCTCTCCAAGGTGCCATTTCCTCTCCTGTAAAGTGGGGATCCTAATAGTACCACCTCACAGGGCTGTTGTCAGGATTAAATGAGCTCATGTATTCGTATGGTACTTGATGCATAGGAAATAAACATTAGCTGTTTTTATTACACAATAATTCCACTGACTTCCACCCATTTTCCATCTGAAAAACTGAGGCAAAGGGTGATACTCAAGAGCAAGGAAACTCTGAACAGCAGAACGCATTCTGAATGTGACCCAGGTCATGCTGCAGGCCTCCCCAAACTCCCTGCCTTTCCCAAGTTACTCAGGAAGAGGATATCATCTGTTGTCATAACAGAAATGCCAGCATATTTGTCTCATGACATGCATATTTCCACTCAGATGATCCAAATATTCCCTTCACTCAAACAAAGGTAGCCTCCGCTCAAAACAGCTAGACACCAATACCAATGCTTTCACCCAATGTCACTTTTACTGTAAAGAACAGAATGCCAGCAGTTTAGTCAGTAGAAGTCAGCAGTAGAATTCAATCTTCCAATGTGAATGACTCCCTAAAGCCACATTTACAAATTTGTCACCTAATTTTACACCAATTATGTGTTCTCAAGTAAACCAACATGGACATTAACCTGTTCAAACAAAATGAAAATTCTACTAGCCCAATATTTTTTTGATGTCTTATTGATGTCAATCATTCGGAAAGGATGCATCTGCCACCTTCTTTGCATTAATGGAGAGGAGAAGAAGGTCAAAAGACATGTACTGCCCTCAAGGAGCTCCAAGTCTAGCTGGGGACATGGGCATGTCCCCGACTAGTCATTCTGCTAAAGGTTCAAAAACAAAGTGCTACGGAACTGAGAGAAGAGAGAGACTAATTGTGACGTTGAATGTGGGGATTCCGGAAAGATCTCACAGAAAGGTAATTCCTGTGCTAGTTCGTGAAAGATAATAATTAAAGCCAAGAAGAGAAGGGGAAGAAGGCAGGCAGAGAAGGGAATCCAAAAAGGCAAGAGCAGAACCCCAGTTACATGAAATCCTACTGACATTGTAGAAAACATTATGTGTAGACCCATGCTTGCAAGGCATAAATTGTCCATTTGATGAGAGGACTATAATTGATTGACATGGCTGTCTCACTTAATATTATACCAATTATTCTTTAAAAAATCAATACTAAGCTCTGGAAAATGGATCGTGCAAAATTGGGATTTGAGGAAATAAAGCAATTAATATCATTAGTAACTGGACCAATGACACCTTTTAAAAGCAAATATATTTAAGCATTGTTAAGAGGGTTTTGGTTTATCACTATGAATGTATGTTCTGGCAAGACAGTATCATGTAGCATTTGAGTAATTATATTAATGTTGTTATAAATGACTGTTTACATTTCTGACTTAAAAAAGATACTCATAAAGCAGTTCCATTTATAAAAATCTCCAGATTGACTAAACTCAAGACGTGAATAGAAAATGGATTTCACGGGGGTAGGTTCCAAGATGGCCAAATAGGAACAGCTCCAGTCTGCAGCTCCCAGCATGAGCAATGCAGAAGACGGGTGATTTCTGCATTTCCAATTGAGGTACCACGTTCATCTCACTGGGGTTTGTCAGACAGTGGGTGCAGCCCACGGAGCAGGGTGGGGCATCGCCTCACCCAGGAAGTGCAAGGGATTGGGAATTCCCTTTCCCAGCAAAGGGAAGCTGTGACAGAAGGTACCTGGAAAATTGGGACACTCCCACCCTAATACTGCACTTTTCCAACGGCCTTAGCAAACGGCACACCAGGAGATTATATCCTGTGCCTGGCTCAGAGGGTCCCACGCCCACGGAGCCTCACTCACTGCTAGCACAGCAGTCTGAGATCAAACTGCAAGGTGGCAGCAAGGCTGGGGGAGGGGCATCCGCCATTGCTGAGGCTTGAGTAGGTAAACAAAGCAGCCTGGAAGCTCCAACTGCGTGAAGCCCACCGCAGCTCAAGGAGGCCTGCCTGCCTCTATAGACTCCACCTCTGGGGGCAGGGCATAGCTGAACAAAAGGCAGCAGAAACTTCTGCAGACTTAAACGTCCCTGTCTGACAGCTTTGAAGAGAGTAGTACTTATCCCAGCACGGAGTTTCAGATCTGAGAACAGACAGACTGCCTCCTCAAGTGGGTCCCTGACCCCCGAGTAGCCTAACTGGGAGACACCTCCCAGTAGGGGCCGACTGACACCTCACACAGCCAGATGTCCCTCTGAGATGAAGCTTCCAGAGGAAGGATCAGGTAGCAACATTTACTGTTCTGCAGCCTCCACTGGTGATACCCAGGCAAACGGTATGAAGTGGACCTCCAGCAAACTCCAACAGACCTGCAGCTGAGGATCTTGACTGTTAGAAGGAAAACTAACTAACAGAAAGGACATCCACACCAAAACCCCATGTGTACATCACCATAATCAAAGACCAAAAGTAGATAAAACCACAAAGATGGGGAGAAACCAGAGCAGAAAAGCGGAAAGTTCTAAAAATCAGAGTGCCTCTTCTCCTCCAAAGGATTGCAGCTCCTCGCCAGCAGTGGAACAAAGCTGGACGGGGAATGACTTTGACGACTTGCGAGAAGAAGGCTTCAGACGATCGGTAATAACAAACTTCTCCCAGCTAAAGGAGGATGTCCAAACCCATTGCAAAGAAGTTAAAAACCTTGAAAAAGGATTAGACGAATGGTTAACTAGATTAACAGTGTAGAGAAGTCCTTAAATGACCTGATGGAACTGAAAACCATGGCACGAGAATTATGTGATGCATGCACAAGCTTCAGTAGCTGACTTGATCAAATGGAAGAAAGGGTATCAATGATTGAAGATCAAATAAATGAAATGAAGTGAGAAGAGAAGTTTAGAGAAAAAAGAGTAAAAAGAAATGAACAAAGCCTCCAAGAAATATGGGACTATGTGAAAAGACCAAATCTACGTCTGATTGGTGTACCCGAAAGTGACAGGGAGAATGAAACCAAGTTGGAAAACATTCTTCAGGATATAATCCAGGAGAACTTCAGCAACCTAGTGAGGCAGACCAACATTCAAATTCAGGAAATACAGAGAACACCACAAAGATACTCCTCGAGAAGAGCAACTCCAAGACACATAATTGTCAGATTCACCAAAGTTGAAATGAAGGAAAAAAATGTTAAGGGCAGCCAGAGAGGAAGGTCGGGTTACCCACAAAGGGAAGCCCATCAGACTAACAGCGGATCTCTCGGCAGAAACTCTACAAGCCAGAAGAGTGGGGGCCAATATTCAACACTCTTAAAGAAAATAATTGTCAATCCAGAATTACATATCCAGCCAAACTAAGCTTCATAAGTGAAGGAGAAATAAAATCCTTTACAGACAAACAAATGCTGAGAGATTTTGTCACCACCAGGCCTACCTTACAAGCCTTCCTGAAGGAAGCACTAAACATGGAAATGAAAAGACACAACATACCACAGTCTCTGGAACACATTTAAAGTCGTGTGTAGAGGGAAATTTATAGCACTAAATGCCCATAAGAGAAAGCAGGAAAGATCTAAAATTGACACCCTAACATCACAATTAAAAGAACTAGAGAAGCAAGAGCAAACACATTCAAAAGCTAGCAGAAGGCAAGAAATAACTAAGAGCAAAGCAGAACTGAAGGAGATAGAGACACAAAACACCCTTCAAAAAAATCAATGAATCTAGGAGCTGGTTTTTTGAAAAGATCAACAAAATTGACAGACCGCTAGCAAGACTAATAAAGAAGAAAAGAGAGAAGAATCAAATAGACACAATAAAAAATGATAAAGGGGATATCACCACCGACCCCACAGAAATACAAACCACCATCAGAGAACACTGTAAATACCTCTATGCAAATAAACTAGAAAATCTAGAAGAAATGGATGAATTCCTAGACATATACACCCTCCCAAGACTAGGAGGGAGAAGTTGAATCCCTGAATAGACCAATAACAGGTTCTGAAATTGAAGCAATAATTAATAGCCTACCAACCAAAAAAAGTCCAGGACCAGATGGATTCACAGCCGAATTCTACCAGAGGTACAAAGAGCAGCTGGTACCATTCCTTCTGAAACTATTCCAATCAATAGGAAAAGAGGGAATCCTCCCTAACTCATTGTATGAGGCCAACATCATCCTGATACCAAAGCCTGGCAGAGATACAACAAAAAAAGAGAATTTTAGACCAATACCCCTGATGAACATTGATGCAATAAAATACTGGGAAACCGTATCCAGCAGCACATCAAAAAGCTTATCCACCACGATCAAGTTGGCTTCATCCCTGGGATGCAAGGCTGGTTCAACATATGCAAATCAATAAACATGATCCATCATATAAACAGAATCAAAGACAAAAGCCACATGATTATCTCAATAGATGCAGAAAAGGCCTTCAACATAATTCAACAGCCCTTCGTGCTAAAAACTTTCAACAAACTAGGTATTGATGGGACATATTTCAAATTAATAAGAGCTATTTATGACAAACCCACAGCTAATATCATACTGAATGGGCAAAAACTGAAAGCATTCCTTTAAAAACTGGCACAAGACAGGGATGCCCTCCCTCACCACTCCTATTCAACATAGTGTTGGAAGTTCTGGCCAGGGCAATCAGGCAAGAGAAAGAAATAAAAGGTATTCAATTAGGACAAAAGGAAGTCAAACTATCCGTTTGCAAATGACATGATTGTATATTTTGAAAACCCCATCATCTCAGCCCAAAATCTCCTTAAGCTGATAAGCAACTTCAGCAAAGTCTCAGAATACAAAATCAATGTGCAAAAATCACAAGCATTCCTATACACCAATAACAGACAAACAGAGAGCCAAATCATGAGTGAACTCCCATTCACAATTGCTTCAAAGAGAATAAAATACCTAGGAATCCAACTAACAAGGGATGTAAAGGACCTCTTCAAGGAGAACTACAAAACACTGCTTAGCGAAATAAAAGAGGACACAAACAAATGGGAGGACATTCCACGCTCATGGATAGGAAAAATCAATATTGTGAAAATGGCCATACTGCCCAAGGTAATTTATAGATTCAATGCCATCCCCATTAAGCTACCAATGACTTTCTTCACAGAATTGGAAAAGACTACTTTAAAGTTCATATGGAACCGAAAAAGAGCCTACATTGCCAAGATAATCCTAAGCCAAAAGAACAAAGTTGGAGGCATCATGCTACCTGACTTCAAACTACAGTACAAGGGTACAGTAACCAAAACAGCATAGTACTGGTGCCAAAACAGAGATACAGACCAATGGAACAGAATAGAGCCCTCAGAAATAATACCATACATCTACAACCATCTGATCTTTGACAAACCTGACAAAAACAAGAAATGGGGAAAGGATTCCCCATTCATTAAATGGTGCTGGGAAAACTGGGTAGCCATAAGTAGAAAGCTGAAACTGGATCCCTTCCTTACACCTTATACAAAAATTAATTCAAGATGGATTAAAGACTTAAATGTTAGACCTAAAACCATAAAAACCCTCGAAGAAAACCTAGGCAATACCATTCAGGACATAGGCATGGGCAAGGACTTCATGACTAAAACGCCAAAAGCAATGGCAATAAAAGCCAAAATTGACAAATGGGATCTAATTAAACTAAAGAGCTTCTGCACAGCAAAAGAAACTACCATCAGAGTGAACAGGCAACCTATATAATGGGAGAAAATTTTTACAATCTACCCATCTGACAAACGGCTAATATCCAGAATCTACAAAGAACTCAAACAAATTTACAAGAAAAAATCAAACAACCCCATCAAAAAGTGGCAAAGGATATATGAACAGACACTTCTCAAAAGAAGACATTTATGCAGCCAACAGACACATGAAAAAATGCTCATCATCATGGCCATCAGAGAAATGCAAATCAAAACCACAATGAGATACCATCTCACACCAGTTACAATGGCGATCATTAAAAAGTCAGGAAACAACAGGCGCTGCAGAGGATGTGGAGAAATGGGAACACTTTTACGCTGTTGGTGGGACTGTAAACTAGTTCAACCATTGTGGAAGACAGTGTGGCGATTCCTCAACGATCTAGAACTAGAAATACCTTTTGACCCAGCCATCCTATTACTGGGGATATAGCCAAAGGATTATAAATCATGCTGCTATAAAGACACATGCACACGTATGTTTACTGCGGCACTATTCACAATAGCAAAGACTTGGAACCAACCCAAATGTCCATCAGTGATAGACTGGATTAAGAAAATGTGGCACATATACACCATGGAATACTATGCAGCCATAAAAAGGATGAGTTCATGTCCTTTGTAGGGACATGGATGAAGCCAGAAACCGTCATTCTCAGCAAACTATCGCAAAGACAGAAAACCAAACATTGCATGTTCTCACTCATAGGTGGAAACTGAACAATGAGAACACTTGGACACAGGGTGGGGAACATCACACACTGGGGCCTGTCGTGGGGTGGGGGCAGTGGGGAGGGATAGCATTAGGAGATATACCTAATGTAAATCACGAGTTAATGGGTGCAGTACACCAACATGGCATGTGTGTACGTATGTAACAAACCTGCACGTTGTGCACATGTACCCTAGAACTTAAAGTACAATAAAAAAAAAGCAAACGAAAAAACAAACAAAAAAAAGAAAATGGATTTCACATTGCGTGTCAACTCTGATCAACTGGTAGAACTGTTTGGGATGGGCCCTGTGTTATTGCTCACACCTATAGTCCTACCACTTTGGAGGACAGCTTGAGCTCAGGAGTTTGAGACCATCCTGGGCAACACAGGGAGACCATGTCTCTACAAAAAAATAAAAAATAGAAATTAGCCAGGTGTGGTGGTGCATATCTGTGGTTCCAGCTACTCAGTAGGCTGATGTTGGGAGTATCACTTGAGCCAAGGAGTTTGAGGCTGCGGTGAGCCTGGCTACAGAGGGAGACGCTGTCTACAAAAAAAACCACAAAAAGAACCCCAAAAAACAAAAAAGATAAAAGAAAAAATAATTGCTTGGTATGATACATTATGAAAAGTTTTTAGGCCAGGTCTGAACTTAAAACTGACCCAATTTTCCCATAGAAACGATATTTATGGGTCATTGAATAAACATAAAAATTGACCCTCCACCTTAACACTTGAAACTTGTATTTGTCTTAACTGAGTGCCTTCCTCAGGAACTGAACCCGCAGACAAGGGACTGAAACTCACTAGGTCACCACAACCAGAGAGTGAGACACCAAATCCCTCATTCACCATAATTAATTCCCTAATTCCTGTTTTCCTGCCTTCTGTGCTATATAAATTTTGGTCAGTCCAGGAGCTGGATTTGAAACCTCATCTCCCATCTCCTTGACTGCAGCACTGATTAAAGCCTTCTTCCCTGGCAATGCTTGCTGATTCAGTGATTGGCATTCTGTGTGGGAGCAGCAGGACCTAAATCAAACCTCTGGTGTTTCGGTAACAAACTCCTGAAAAACAAGTGTCATGATGAGTAGCATCTGCCATGGGTGCAGTGGGCTGGGGATAGCACATGTGCCCAGTATTGCCATTCTTCACTTAAAACCCTAAAGTGGAAGGGAGGAGAAAATGAACTAAATTGATCGATCGGCTTCTATTTATTGAATCTAAAATGCTGTCTCCTCCATACTGCTTTTAACTGTCTTGTCTCAATTCTGCTTCTGTATCTTCACCCTTCTACCTGGAATATTTCTCTGTCTGACCTTCTACAGACCCCTCCAGGTCTAACTCAAGCCCCACTTTCCATGAAGCCATTCCTGACAATTTCCAGTCCTCACTGAGCTCCATATAACTTTAGACGTAACATTTAGAAGTTTATAAAGTAAGTTGGTTATTTGGAATTCAGAACATGTTTGCTCATGGAAAAGGTAATATAAATGCTGATTAGTATACTATGCTAGTCTATAAAAATCTAAGTAATGACATGACGAAAAAAAAGTATGTGCCAGAACGTTCATTTAAAGAGAAACAATGATGAACCGCCTGGGGTTGGCAGCGGGGCAGGGGGTGGGGAGGGGAGGGGGAAGCGGTTACACTCCTAGAAAATGCTTGAAGTTTGGGGTGGGAAACTGGATATGGAAGGATGAAGACAGGAGCCAGGATAAATGGTGCGCCATGGGGCAGGAAGTAGGAGGCAGAGAGGGGAAGAAAACACCCTGTGCTCCTTGACAAAGGAGGCTCTGTAGCTGGAAACGCTAGAGGAGGGGCCCAAGCCGCTACTGAGAGGGAAGGTGATGAACGCCCTCTCCCCCATCAGCATCACGGGCTCTTCAGTGATCTCCACGTCGCTCACCCGTGCATCTGTGTGAGTGAGTAGACACTTCCGGTGAGAGCTCAAATAGGAAGGCCACCTGGTGCCATTGGGTCAGACTCATCTAACCCTCTTCATTACATGAGAAACAAAGACAGAAAACTCTTATTGAAATTCTAGGGATGAAACATAACAAAAAATAATGTAAGTAAGTGCCACTATTGATGCTTGAAAATAAGCTGGTCTATTTGTAGGAGAATAAAGAAATAAATGGCAATTTTAAAGAGACATTCTGAAGAGTTCCTACCCTTTTGTCTATATAGGTCACAAACTCAGATATCTATAGGAGTCAAGCAAATAAAAGAAATGGGTAATTCAGGCAAAGTGGTGGAAACAGGAAAGGTAAAGAGTAGAGACCATGGGCCCTGTCCAAGAACATTCAAATTCAAATGCAAACAATAACAACAGCCAAACATGAAAGGAGTATCACTTCAGCCTCAGTAACTTCTCTCATGCACATTTTATAGATGGGAAAAATGAGAAAGAGTTTTAGCCATTTGTCTAAGGTAAGAAACTGACAGAACTGGGAGCCAAATGCAGGCAGAATGATGCTGCACCTCCTGAACAGTGCCCTGGAGCGCAGCTCTTACTCGACCACCATCCAGGGTTTTTCAGCTCCTCAATGCAATGAAATGAAAGAGAAAGGTTAAAAGAGACAAAAACGGGAAGACAAGAGTTAATACTGAGAGAGAGGAGAGGACCAAATAAGAGTGATAACAAATAGAGGGGGAGGGGAGCAGTGAGGGGGACAGAAACAGGAAGGCTAGGCACACTGGTTCACCCCTGTATTCCCAGCACTTTCAGAGGCTGAGGTGGGAGAATCACTTGGGGCCAGGAGTTTGAAACCAGCCTGAAACCAGCCTGGGCAAGACAGAACTAGCTCATCCCTACAAATTAAAAAAAAAAAAAAATTAGCTGGGCATGGTGGCATGCACCTGTAGTCCCAGCTACTGGGGAGGATGAGTAGCGGGAGGATCACTTGAGCCCAGGACTTCAAGTCTGCAGTGAACTATGATTGCACTACTGCTCTCCAGCCTGGGCCACAGAGTGAAAGTGACTCAAACAAAACAAAACAAAAAATGAAAACCAAACACAAACACACACAAAACCCAGGAAGACCTTCTATGTAACTAGACAAAGGTAGAAAGAAAGTAAAGGAGGCTTAAGATGTGTACATATATTTCAGGAACGTCTACCTGAGGTGGAATGTGCAGGGAGTAAGAAGTGAGGTAACGAACTCCTCTTCCCAGAGGAGAAAAAAAAATGAAGAGCTTTAGTGATGCCTCTGGCTTGGAGAAAACTATCCCTAGTCAGGATGGTGTGAGAGGGACAGGGAAGCAAGGTGTGAGCAGGACACTCCTTCCAGCCCTTCTGGTCCATGCATGGGTCAGGCCCAAGCTGGATGGCTATGTCTTGGTGGAATAGGGGTTAATTTCACAGTAACTCCAGGATCAGGGCTCAGCCACAGCACTTACTAGCTATCAGGTCTTGAGCAAGCTGCTTAGCCTCCCTGAATTTCACTTTGTTCATCTGTGAAAGGGGAAGCTCTCCTCCCAGATTTGTTGGCAAGATTAAGCATGCGGTTGGGTATGAAGTGTCTAGCATGGTGCCTGGCATGTACAAGGTCGCCATCAGAAGAAGCGGATTAATGTTGGCCAGTACAGTCAAGAAAAGCTTCATGGCAAAAGAGTGCCCTAGAGATGGGGAGGATTTGAAGAAAAAAGAGATACGGGAATTGAGCCTGTATGTTGGGGAAAGATGGAAGCTGGGGAAACATGGCTTGAAGGCATAGAAAAAACAATGAACCCAGATCTTCTGTTGTAAGAACCATGGTGAAAACATCCCCCAATTAAAGTGAATAGCAGGAAAAGTCAAGAAAATTGTTCAATGTGTAGAGGCATCAAATTGTGGACAGGCTTGGAAGTTTTGCTCAAAAAGCATATCTCCATGCTGAAAATGCCTTGGAGGCAATTGACCCAGTAACTGAACAATTAAGAGTCTAGACTGAGAAGGTAATAAAGGAAAGAGAGAAGGGGCCATCTGAGAGGCACTAGGAAGAACAAACTGGCCTGTGCTGGGAGATGAGCATTCCTGGGAAAGACAGGGAAGCCCATCTCTTTCTCCTTAGGATGGAGCCACTATCAGAGAGGGGTGGGTTGAGTGAGTGGAATAGCAAACATCTGGGGACCCCTTACACTAATGTTCTTAACATATACGCTGAACATTTACTCATTGTGGGGCAAGGATAAAAACAGATCCTCTATTAATAAGAACATGTATGCCTCCTTCTTTATGTTTTAAAATAAGGGATTATTGATTGATTGCATACATTACTACTCCAAGCCAGGCATCTTAACTATTTAAAATTCAGATAAGATGATAAGTCATTATCACAGCATATATTTTTCAATTTTAAAATTGGCTGACAGTACCTCACAGTGACAGCTGACCACTGGCTGGTATATGCCTGTGGCTGTAGGGTACAACACATTACTTCACTCCTTGGAGAGTGGCCAACCTTGATGAGCATGCTTTAAAACAGTTTTTAATGGAAGAAAGGAGGCTTCTATGAGAAAGGAGAAATTCCTCTTTCTCTATTCATTTTAGGAGTTGCCAGTGGAGCTCTGAGTTAACTAGTACTTTATTTCCAATAACAGAACTGGAGCCCCCAGAGAGCTGTCCTATAGACCTGGCTTTGGTTAGACCCCACCCCGCTCCTCAGAAGACATACTCCTTAAATCCTGGCCACCCTCTGTTTGCTCAAGTGATAGCTTCAAAAAGAGGCAGGGTCGTCTCAGATGCCGTCAAACTATTCCACTGCAAATGTCTGTCCTCTGCTTCCAGAACTGTGGTTCTTAAACCCCAACTCTTTGGATATTAACCTGAATTCTGACCTAGAACTTTCTTTCTGTTCCATATCCCTAGCCTCACCCACCAGCTCTAGCTTCTTACTCCTGGGTAGAGTTTTGTTTGTTTGTTTGTTTGTTTGTTTAGACAGAGTTTCACTCTGTTGCCCAGGCTGGAGGGGAGTGGCATGTTCTCTGCTCACTGCAACCTCTTCCTCCCAGGTTCAAGTGATTCTCCTGCCTCAGGCTCCTGAGTACAGGTGTGTGCCACCACGCCTGGTTAATTTTTGTGTGTGTGTATTTTTAATAGAGATGGGTTTTCACTGTGTTGGCCAGGCTGGTCTTGAACTCCTGACTTCAAGTGATCTGCCTGTTTTGGCCTCCCAAAGTGCTGGAATTACAGGCATGAAACACCATGCCTGGCCACTAGGTAGAGTTTCTGCTTTGGATCTTGACCTCAATTCCATGAACTGAACCAATATTTTGCCAGCTTGCCATATTTTTTATTTGGGGACAATTGAATAGCATTAAAATTTTGTGTTCCTTTTGAAAGCAGCCTGATATGGTGGGTAAAAAGACATGCATTGTAGTGGGGAAGACCAGGATTGAAATTATAGCATAGGCTAGGACTTAGGGCAAATTATTTAGCTTATCTGAGTTGCAGCCTTCTCAACCATAAAGAAGGAATGTTTGTAAAAGATTGCTTTTCTTTCACTCCTCATTCATTTCCCTCATTCATCTACTGGATACTCCCTATTTGCCAAGTTCCGTGCTAAGCACAGGGGCAGGGCAAGAGGGTAGTGAGTAAGAGGTAAATAAAACACCGTCCTGTCCTTGGTGAGTTTGTGGTTGAGTAGGGGAAGATAGGCATTTAACAAATTAATACAGTTGAGTGGTACTAGTGCCATGAAACTTTATAGCAGAGTTGTTAAGCGGACTGCCTGGCTCTAAATCCTGGCTCTACTAATTATTAGCTTGGTAATCCAGTGAAACCTTACTAAACCACTCTGTGCCTCAGTTTCCTTACCTGTAAAATGGGGGTAATATAGTTATTGTGAGGATGTAATTAGTTAACACATGCAAACTTCTGAGTGCCAGGCATATAGTAAGCATTCCATACGTGTTAATACAGTCATTCCTCGGTATCCATGGGACACTGGTTCCAGGATCCCCTCAGATACCCAAATCCACAATGCTTAAGTTCCTTATATAAAGTGGCTATTCGCAAAAATCCACACATGTCCTCTTGTATAGTTTAAATCATCTCTAGATTACTTATAATACACCATACAATGCAAATGTTATGTAAATAGTTCCTATGTTGCATTGTTTTATTTGTATTATTTTTTATTGTTGAATTGTTATTTTTCCCTCGAATATTTTTATCTGTGATTGCTTGAATCCGAGGATGCAGAACAGAGGGTCAACTCTGCTATTACGATGGTGGAGAAGCATGGAGTATGATGGGAGCACGAAGGAAGCAGTGGCCAATTCTATTGCTGAGAAGGCTAAAGACAGGCTTCATGGAGATAGTGTCACTTGGGTTAAGTTTTGCAGGAAGTTTGGGAGTTTTTAGGTGAACAAAAGCAGAGTGGGCATTTCAGACATAGGAGACTGCATGAGCAAAGAGATGAAACAGATGTGAGCAAGGAAACAGCCTGAGACTGGCAGAGCCTGACAGTCTGCATAGAGGTTACAGGGGTGGGTGCAAGGCAGGAGGACAAAGCCTGCTGGAAGAGGGCATTATATGCCAACATGAGGGTTCAGCCCCTATCTTAGGAGCGCTGATTAGAAACCATGGTATGTAACTTCTGTTTGCATGTTCCCCTTCCCAAGACCCATACTCCTCCCTTCTCCACCTGCTCCATGCTTTGGAGGCTGGAGGCTAGCCTGTAAACACAGTACCACAGTCTCCCTTATCCTCACCCAATGGCCAGCACTAACCCAGGTTCAGAAGGAGGAAGCAGAGGGAGGAGTATTTCTTTTACTCTGTACTTTCCTGCCACTTGCGGCAGGCTAGATGCCGCTTTCCACTAATTTCACATCTGGCCAAGCAGCCCTCTCTCATTGCACA
Organism: Macaca mulatta; assembly: GCF_049350105.2. Classification (NCBI taxonomy): domain Eukaryota; kingdom Metazoa; phylum Chordata; class Mammalia; order Primates; family Cercopithecidae; genus Macaca; species Macaca mulatta. Next base: position 106,010,541 of record NC_133414.1, on the reverse strand, counting down.
AATAACTGCTCCCTCCCCTTCTCCCTTCAGGCCCATTGCTGCTAGCCCTGGGGTGTTGCTCAGGCCTCATTTGTGTCCCACATCCTGCCACACTTTTGTAAATATCACCAGCATTAAACTCTCTTCATATTGTCCAGTTTGATGTGCCATGTGCCCTGCCTTGAACTTATTTAAAGAAAACAAAACCTCTGGCTTTTAACAAGCAATGAACGAGATGATCAGATTTGCATTATGAAGAAGTCTTTCTGACTCCTGGGTGGAGGATGTTTGGGGGCAGCAAGAGTAAAGGCAGAGCTTTTAATGGTGCTTTCTGAACCAGGAATCCTGTTTAAATATGTAGATTCCAGGTCCCACCTCCAAACACTCTGATTCAGTCAGCTAGAAATAGGGTCCCCAAATCTCTATCTTTATATAAGAAGTTCTTGTGATTATGACAGGATTTCATGGTTGTCCAGGTCACTAACCAGTATATTGGGAAGATCCAGCAGAGATCAAGAAGAAGGGGAGAATATCTGAGGTAACAGGGTCTGGTCCTAGAGGACCTGAGGGTTGGGGAGGAAAATCAGAAGCAGAGATGGGGGTTTTGTTTTGAAGAGGCCAAGGGACACCTTTTCCTTTAAGGGTGAACAAAGAAAGCAAAGTGAGTGTAAAAAGGAAGTTGAAGGAATTCACACCTTGTAACCTCAATTCCTCCTGGAAATAGGAGGCAAAGTCATATATGGAGACGGAACAGAAAGGCAATGATGCAAATAGATGGAGTGATGCAGGTTTGGAATACTATTGTGGGCATAGGGTACAAGTGATTGCAAGGGACATTTTAGGACTGCTTGGTGGAGCTGAGATAACAGACCATGAAATTATGTGTCATCCAAAAGTTTAGTTTTGTCATTTCTCTCCAGAAGTACTTAGCACTCTATATCTAGAAGTGGAGAAGTCAGTATTGGATTGATCCCAGTTGGGAAGCTGCAGAGCAGGTGTAATGGAAAGACAAGGGGCCCAGGATGTTGAAATCACACACAAGCATGGGAATAACTGCATTAAAATGTGAGGGGAACATCCAAGGAATGCTGTCCTTGGTCCTGAACTAACGCACAGAAGGGCATGGCCACTTCACTGTGAAGTTGGGAGTGAGCTGGTACACGTTACCTTGCCTCTCCATTAATACCTCCACCATACCAGAGTTAGGGTCTCAAAAGATCATGCTCCAAGCCCCATAACACTGTGAATCATGTGACTATGTATAGGTCTTGTAGTCTGGGCAGCATCATTTGTTGAAGGATACAATTCCAACAGCCACAAACATTATTTAAGGAATTAATTGAATAAATATTAACTGAGAGCTATCTATGTGCCAAGCATTGTACCTGGTGCAAGGGACAGAACAATGAAAAAGATAGAGAAAGCTAATTCCCAAGCTAAATCTTTTATTTCCTTTTGCTAGAGAACATCAGAGGGGCCTATTCACCCTTTCCCTTTCCTCTCCAATTCCTTGTCATCCTTTAGCTGCTGCAGAATACTCTCCTGCCAAATGACCTCCCCCAAGTTTGCTGTTTCCACATAGATCTTTGTGATTTTTGTGCCTCTTCTTCTCCCCTTGAGAGTATAGATTGTTCTATAGATGAACTTAGCTTCTCTCTCTCAGCTAGCCAAAATACTGCCTCTTTAAAGAGAGGACACTGACAAAGCAAACACATACTTATCCTTAACAGGTTAAAGGAGGGGGAAAGGCTATAAACACAGCAATTTAATTTTTGTGCCTTAATGGTTATCTAGAAAGTCTTCCCCAAGCAGAGAGGTTGGTCACCTCACTGACTCTGTCAGATGACCATGGGACATTCCCCCAAATAACTTGATGCTGAGATACCATTTCTGGAATTATTCCAAGGTCCCTGCTGCCCTCTAACAGCCAATGGTCCTGCTCCTCCCTGATGCTGTGGGTTGACCTTGTCTTTTCTGGCAGAGTGACAATTTCCAATTAATATTGAAAACCATTAATTAAAGGCCTTCTTTTGTATTACAGGCCCTGAACAAAATACTGGAGACACAAAGATAATTAAGGACAACTGCTGTCTGCAGAGATTTCATAATTTCATGGGGGTAGGCAAATACGATGCAATGAGCCTCATGCCTGGAATCTGACTAAAGTACAGCAGAATGAGGCTTGTAGAATTCATGATGAGAATCCACAGGTCATGTCTTTCTCATCCAGGAAGAAATAAAAGCAGCAACAGCATAAGGTTTTGCACATAGCACATAAGGCCAAGAGAAGATTGGCCATAATTCTGGGTCTAAGATTGGAAAACAAGGTTTAAGTTTCTCCATAAAGCAAGTGTCAGACATGAGCTGTGGCTCCAGAGCCGAGAGGTTAAAGGGAAGAAAAGGAATTGGTGTTACTGAAAGGTAACACCAATCCAGTACAATCCAAGAGTCTGGGACTAGATTGGTGGATAGTTGAAACAAAGACAATCAGGTTCCAGTGACCAGGGGATACAAAGGTCCAGAATCCAGGACAAGTGAAGGCAGGAGTTGGGTGAGAAGCTGGGGCGGGAAATAAAAATATAGGGAGTCAGGCTTAGGTGATGTGAGAGCCAGAGACAGTAAAAATAGGAGGAGGCAGACACAAGCTAACAGGAAGAATAGATAGTTTCCCTAAGGAGTGAGAAACAAAGGCTAGGACTAAACTTGGTGCCAAATACTCTTGAGTTTAGAACAAAGAATGAGAAAAAGTCTTTGGCTCATACCCTAAGAAAGCAGTCACAGAATAAAACATCAATAAACCTGAACTCCCACCCCAGTTATTGCTCAGGGCTCTGCCAGGAAAAGGTGGGACACAGCTGAAAAAAGGCTTGGGCTACTCTGTTTCTTACTGCACAGGGACTCTGAATGCTCCCTGACCTTCAATAAGCACAGCCATGTAATGAACAATTCATGCAACCCAAGTTCTGTACTCAGCACTTTTACCACATTTGTTTATTTAATCTTATCAAATCCATATGGTAAAGATTATTGTCCTCATTTTCAGAGGAAAGCTCAGACAGGTCAAACCTGCCCAGGATCACCTAGCAGCAAGGTGACGAGGCTAGGACCTGAAACCCAGCTTTGCCTCTGCAAGGCTCATGCTCTTTTTTTTAATTATTATTTTTGAGACAGAGTCTCGCTCTGTCACCCAGGCTGAAATGCAGTGGTACAATCTCGGCTCACTGCAACCTCCACCTCCTGGGATCAAGCGATTCTCCCATCTCAGCCTCCTGAGTAGTTGGGGCTACAGTGTGCACCACTATGCCCAGCTAATTTTTTTGTAGAGAGAGGGTTTTGCCATGTTGCCTGGGCTGGTCTTGAACTCCTGGGCTCAAGTGATCCACCTACCTCAGCCTCCCAAAGTGCTAGAATTACAGGCCTGAGCCCCCGGGTCTGGACAAAGCTCATGTTCTTAATTGTCCAACTATCCTGATTTATTATGACTAATTTGTTTCCAAACTCACCATTGTGATCACTCTGAGTTGAAGGTAAGACAAAGAGTTTTTACAGGGATAGAAATGTATAATGTGTAAAAACATGGAGAGCAAAAGTCCTTTGTACACAGTGGACAGCCATGATGTTAAGAAATATCAAGGTTAACAAAATGAGTGCTGAAGCCCCTAGGCCTGACCCCTATCCACCTCTCAGTACCCTCACCTGCTCCCCCGATTCCTGCCCCTGCATCTCTGGTCCTCTTTCAGCCCCTTCAATGTGTACCATGCTCCTTCACTCCTCAGGACCTTTGTACATGCAACTTGCTCTGCCTGAAACACTCTTTCTCTTTCCTTTTCCTCCTTCTCCACCCTCCTTGACTTTAACTAATTACTAGTGCCTCCCAAGTACAGATTTGAACCTCACTCCCTAACAAAAGCCCTCACTGGCTACCCTTATCACCCACATGTTAGGCCCCATAAAACCCTGCATTTTTTTCTTCAAATACTTCTCACAACTGTAATTAATTTATGTATGTAATATATCTTCCCTTCACTAAATGGCATGCTCCAAGAGAAGAACCACATCATGTTTGCCACTGTACTCCCAGGGGCAAGCCACACTTAGCATCTCTATAAATGTTTATTCAGTGAATCAATAAATAAGAACAAGAAAATGTGCTTAGGATAGGCAAAAAGAAGTGTGGCAGCTGCTAAAACGTTTTAGGAAGAATCAATTATTCACTCACTCATTTATTATGTTCACATGGTACATATTAGAATGCCTACTATGTGCCAGGCTCTGTTGTCAATATTCCATCTAGGATGGTGGAAACGAGATGTGGCAATGCCATAGCAAGGGCCTCAGAAAATGACATGAACATCCCATGAGAGTTAGGGAGAAGGTGACAGTTCAATCATCCACTCTCAGCACAGAGCGATGAGGAACTAAAATCCTCCCCCCTTTCCCATAGAAGAAGGTGGGACTTCCACGTGGGAAGACAGCAGAGTATGTGATGTCTTCAGTTAAAAACAAAAGCACCATAAAGGAAAAGAGTAGGAAGGAGAGTGGTGAGTGAGGCAGAAGTACACAGAGCTTGTGCATAGCATAGGAGGTGTTCTGAAGAATGGGAAGAAGAGGCATTGGGAAGGGAGCATGTGGGAGAGGAGTCCAGGTGGGAAAGGATTGGGGATTGGGTCAAAGCCAGCAGGAAGAGAGGCTTGGACATGGAGACCAGCGAAGTGTTGAGAAAGCAATGGAAAGTGGGTGCCAGTGGGAGAACAGAGGAGATGAAAGGATGTAAGAACAACATGGAAGATGGAACTTAGCTAGGGATCTGCTAATAGAATCACATGTTTTTTATGAAGTTCAGAGGTACAGATTAAAGGGTCCCATCATGATTCATGTACATTCCTGGAACCTGATGTGTTGCCAAGATCTGCTACAGAACACCATGTTCTGGAGGGTGAACTCAGAAAGACAACAGTTGACTATGTCGTTCAGTGGCTAGCACACAAATCTGGGAACAATCTTCCAGCAATGGAAGGTGGAGATAAGCCCCCAAAAGTTGTTACTCTCAGATTTTCCAATATTCTGCTTGAGGGCTAATTGTGTTATCTCTGAAATCTAAAAAAAAAAAAAAACAAAAAACACACAAAAAAACAAGAAACCAATAACTAACACTTATTGAATGTTTAATATATACCAGACATGGTGTGAATTATGAAGTGCTCTGCAAATTCTCATTTAATTCTCACATAAGTCCAATAAAATAGGCACAAAAAGTCTAACCATTTGAGTTGGGCAGACTAGAGTGCAACTGCAGTCCCAGCTACTTGGGAGACTGAGGCAGGAGGATTGCTTGAGCCCAGGAGTTTAAGCCTGTAGTGTACTAAGATTACATCTGTGAATAGCCACTGCACTCCAATCTGGGCAACATCATGAGATCCCCCCTCCAAAAATGAAAAAAGAATAAGGAAGAAGTCTAACCATTTAACGAATATAAAGACTAAAAAGTTAGGTAACTGTGTGAAGCCAGCTCACAAGTAAGAGAGCAAGGATACAAATTCAGGCCATCTGAGTCCAGTACCAACACCTGTAATCACCAAGCTATCAAAATAATAGTAGCTAACTCGCATCTAGTGCTTACTATGTACATCAAGTAGTGTTCTTAACATTATACATTTATTAATCCTTTTAATCCTTATAACTCTGAGATAGATACTGCTGTTCTTCCATTTTAAAGATTTGGAAACTGAGACACAAAGAGGTCAAGAAACTTGCCCAACGGCACACAGTTGGAAGAGGTCAAGCTTGGATTCAATCTCAGGCAGTTTGGCTCAGGGGTTTTTGGTCTAACTCGGGTTGCTGACTCCTCCCATGAGCTGTCCCTCCAAATGGTGTCATGAGAGGCATGTAACAGCAAAAACTAGTTTCTGCACTTGAGCTTTCAGTGTGCTACAATTTAAGTACATTGGATAAAACTCTCACTTCCTTACTTGCCTGAACAAAAAGTAGACAGGAAATCCTAAGGATTAACTCCTTCCTTCCTTCCTTCCTTCCTTCCTTCCTTCCTTCCTTCCTTCCTTCCTTCCTTCCTTCCTTCCTTCCTTTCCTTCTTTCCTTCCTTCCTTCCTTCCTTCCTTTCTTTCTTTCTCGCTCTCTCTCTCTTTCTTTCTTCCTTTCCTTTCTTTCTCTCTTTCTCTCTTTCTTTTCTTTCTTTCTTTTTTTAATTCTTTTTTAGTAAAAACAAGGTTGCACTATGCTGCCCAGGCTGGTCTCAAACTCCTGGCCTGACAAGTCATCCACTCGCCTCAGCCTCCTAAAGCGTTGGGACTACAGGCATGAGCCATGCCTAGACAGTGAGTTATCTTCTTGATCATGTAAGTATAAAAGTCAGTTTCTCTTTGGCTAATGGTATAGACATCATAAGAAAGTCTGGTTATTGTTTGGTGTAATGTTAATGAAAAACCATCAAGGAGCTTCTCATTTGTCCTGGACACCTTCCTTAAGGGCCTGGCCCTTAGTACATTTCAGTCCCCATCCACAGATTCATAGTATGAGTTTGCTATTGTCTTTTCCATTTCCATGGACTCCTGGGGAACTGTCATTTGATTACCTGCTTAAGCTCATCTTTACATCTCCAATAGAAGAGCTTCAGTTGCAGTACATCCTGTTATAATCTTCTTACACAACTGGTTTCCTGAGCTTTGTCTAAGTGAGAAGGAAGTTTTGTGGAAATTTTGCTCGATCAGAAAGAAACAAAATACAACAAAAAAGCAGGTTTTGCTCGAAACCTGACATGCTGAGCATCCAGTGCCCTTGCCCCACAGTTTCCTCCTCGCTGAACCCCTGGGAGGCAGTACAGTACCTGCTTAGTCTCAGTATGGACACTAAGAAATGCTGAAAGGCTTCATAAGTTAAATAAGGGCAGGATAAGCGTGGTGGCTTACACCTGTAATCCCAGCATTTTGGGAGGCCGATGTGGGTGGATGATCGCTTGAGCCCTGGAGTTCGCGACCAGGCTGGGCAACATGGCAAAACCCCATCTCTACAAAAAATACAAAAATTAGTTGGGTGTGGTGACATGCGCCTGTAGTCCCAGCTACTTGGGAGGATGAGGTAGGAGGACCACTTGAGCCTGGGAGGTTGAGGCTGCAGTGAGCTTTGATCATACCACTGCACTCTAGCCTGAGTGACACAGTGAGATTCTCCCTCAAAAAAAGAAAAGAAAAAAAAAGTTAAATAACAGCAGAAAAAAATACCTAAGTCCAGTAATTGTGCCTGGGTTCATGCTAACGTTAATGTATCACAGCTGCAAAAAATATTTCCTACTTTGCAATCAGAGAGTCTAGGAGTTCAATATAAATTCACTAATCCTTGGAATTTTTTTGTAAGGCAAGCCACAAGAGTACTCATTCAAGGCACAGGGAAGTAAAGTCTTGCCAAGCTCACAAAACTAAGAAACAGACATTTAGAGCAAGCTAAGCTTGCTTCCCACACTCTCTTTTATTTTTCATATCTTTACTCTTTTCTATACAAATTAAAATTTCTAACCAGTTCTATCAGTTGTGGGCCTCACATAATTCCGTTTCCAATAATAATAAAAATAGTATTCCCAATGTATTGAATACTTACTTGATATGAAGAACTGTGTGCCTTTAGCACAGTATCCACGTATCACCTCACTGAAGTCTTAGAACACATAATGAAATAAGTAGCATGAGTATCTCCATTACACAGCTTAAAGAGCAGAAGCTTAGACAAAAAAAAAAAAAACAAAAAACAAAAAACAAAAAACTTGACCAAGACCAGTATGTAGCAAGCCTTAATGAAAAGCCACACTGCCTCTCACATCACCTAATCCTGACCTACATACCACACGCCATCAAAATCATGAAAGTTAAAGACCTGTCCGTGTGGATATTGTTTTTAGCTGCCTTTTTAAGACAGCAAACAAAAAACACGAATAACACTTCCACTGTAATTTGATATAATCCAAGAGTGCACCAAATTTAATCAAACCCAGGTACTTTCTTCAAAAGCCACAATAGAAACTAACAAACAGAAGCCACCAAGGAGCAAGCAAGACGTGAATGCCAAGTGCTTGGGTTGAAACAGGAACCACTCACTACATTCACTAAAAGAGAAATAGAATAGGGCTAGAAAAGTAGTATAAATGTCAGATGTTTTGAAACACTAATAAATTTACCCTCAAACAAGGTAGAAGTTATGTTAAATGGAGTAGAGAGGTACCTGCCCAGTGCATTAGTGAATGAGTAAATAAGATTAGCATGTAACACACATATTTCTGATATGCAAAGCAACCGTGATTTTCTCAGTCCCACTTCCCATGTGCGTGCCTGACCAGTTCCATTTGTCTGCCTCATTGCCCCTCCAGATCTCAATGCATCTAGTAAAATTTAGAAGTAAAACTTTCACTTTACCTCTAAATTTTAGACAGAACATCACAAACTATATGCCCACAGGTACGTGTGTCTACACTATGTGACTATGCAAAAATTCATGAGTAAAGATTCTCACGATCCAATCGCTCCTGAGAGGTCCAGCAGATGATTTTTATTTTTTGGTTTTGCCATGGTTTTTGTTATTATTTTATTTTTTGCAAGGTTGTGTTTATGAGAAATTTTTCCTTTATACTTTTGTAATAAATGATAGAATCCCATAATGTTAGAACTGAGGCTTTAAAATGTGTAATTAATTCCCCATCATCATTTTACCAAGGGTGAATTAGCATCCTAGACAAATTAGGTGATTTGCTCTAGGACACCAGAACCCAGGACTTTGAGCTCTTAATCATCACCCAGCATTTAGATGACCCAGTCAACTCTGCTTAACCTGACCAATGAAGGGAGGGAGACGCATAAGTCAGCATTGCCCACAGCATGCTCATTCCATGGTCAAGGAAAACTTGCTCTACTAATTAAAACAAATTTTTTCATACGCCTATGACTTTTCAGAGGGGTGTGGAAGGAATAGGAATATGAAATATGATGTTTCCCAAACTTGATTATCATGGAATGCTTTGCTCAAGAAAATACTTTGCAGGGCTAGAGTTCCACAGAACACACTTGTGAAAGGTTGTTATCATTATTGGTATCTCTGCTGTTGACATTTCTAATTCCGAGACAGGCACAATCCTAAAAGGGGATGAGAGTGAGACTGCACACTACTCCCCCAAAATATACATGCCAACAACAATGACAGCTAATGTTTATGGAGCACTTGATAATTTAAAAAAGTATTTCAACATGCAGTAACAAGCAAAAGAAATGTTAACTCTCCATTTAAAAAATGTCTCTTTGACATTGTTAATTGTAGGAGTCCCCCTGAAGGACCAGCAATTCAGTTAAGGTTGGGTTTCTATTGCAAAAAGACGGCCACATAGCTAACAAACTGAAAATATTATACCTAGAAGGTTCTTAAAATTAATCTAGTTCACTGGTTCTCAGATGTCATGCCTGCAGAGCATAGGTATTTAACTACTAAAGGTGAATAGAATAAAAGTGTACCTTTTCCTAATTCACAGAAAAAGAACATAACTTAATGAATAGAAAGTAGGAGAAGGAAATGAACCCTGCCAACAAGTGAGCTTGGAAGAAGATCCCAGCCCCGAGTGAGAAGTGCAACCCCAGCTGACACCTTGATTTTAGCCCCGAGCAAAGATTACAGCCACACCATGCCAGATTTCTGTTCTACAGAGACTGAGATGATAGATTTCTATTGTTTAAAGCCACTACACTTGAGGTCATTTGTTATACAGTAACAGAACTAATACATATAAGTTTTTGTTAAGTTCTCTTTAGAAAAGTTAGCAAAGGACACAGTTTTGTGGAAGTATAGGTTGATAATTCTTCTGGAAGAAAAGTGTGGCATCAAAGTATCAAGGATATTAAATATGTCTATACCCTTTGACCCCATAACTCCACCTCTACATACTCTAAAGAAATAGACATGCATACAAATGTCATTGTATCATTGTTTATAATAATAATGTAAAATGTCCAAAATTAGGAAAATGATTAATTTGCTTGCATAACCATATGACGGACTGTAGGTCAGTTATTAAACATATTTTCATAATCTGTCATGAGCATTTTAAGGAAAATAATTTTTTTCAAAGAAAATTTAATGACATATATAAATGATCATGATATTACGGTAGATGAAAAAACAGCCTATAAAAATGAAAAAGTGCAGCCATTTTTAAAAAATTGTTTGGTAATTTCTCAAAATATTAAACATGGAATTACCAAATGACCCAGCATTTCTACTCCTAGATGTATATATAAAAGGAGAATTGAAAACATATATCCACACAAAAATTTGCATATGAATGTTCACAGAAGCACTGTTCTTAACAGTCAAAAGGTGGAAACAATCCAAATGTCTATCACCTGATGAATGGATACATAAAAAGTGGTATATCCACACAACCGGGTAGTATTCAGCCATAAAAAGTAGTGAAGTACTAACATATGCTGTAACATGATGAACTTTAGAAACATTACACTAAGTGAAAAATGCCCGTCACAAAAGGCCAAACATTGTGTGATTCCATATATGAAATGTCCAGAATAGGCAAATCCATAAAGACAAAAAACAGATTACCAGTTACCAGGGACTGGCGGGTGGGGGGAAAGGAGAGGATGGGGGTGACCGCTAATGGGTATGGAGTTTCTCTTTGGCATGATGAAAATATTCTAAAATTAATTACGATTGTGATTGTACAACTCCATGAATGTGCTAAATTAAATCACTGAATTGTACACTTTAAAAGGGGTGAATTTTTTATATTATGTGAGTTATCTCACTAATGTCATTATTTTTTAAAGGCTAAGAAAAAAAGCATTATATTTGGTAAGACTCAAATTTTGTGGGAAAAAAACATATATGCATAAAATGAAAATTGAAAGAAAATTTACCAAATATTAACACTAAGCATCCTTTAGTGGTTGGATTACAGATTTTTTTCTCTCTTTTGTATTTTTAATTTTTTTGAATAGAGACACAACATATTAAAATCTGAAAAATCAATTACTTTAAAAGAATAATAAGGTATGTACTTTAGTACATAATTGTACTGTTATTTATTTTATATTACATGGTGTTTGACAAAGAGAACCATAAATTCTAGGGGCTCTTCCAACCCCATCTGAAAACCACTTATCTAATCCAACTCTCTCTTTTTTTCAATCCTCTCTTTTAAAAATGGACTAAATCTAAGAGTAATTTGTATAAATTTAAACACAAGAGGCTGCATTTTTAAAATGAAACCAAAATAATAAATCTCTAGTTTTTAGAGAATTCAAACCAACTGACACAGAAAAGGGTTTGCTAAAAAAGATGATCTTGCTCTACAGATATCCATAGAATAGCCATACTACAGTAATCTACTGGCATGTAGACTATTCAACTGAGCAGCACCTCAGAAGGGAGTCAAAGGTCCTTTGATCATTCAGATTGACGTATGACCACAACAGTGATACAAGCACTCTTATTCACATGAAATTACACAATGCCTTGAATGGTTATTTAATCCTTGTGCCTATGACAGCAAGGTCTCTCTGAACAGGGATCTTGGAGTATCTCTATGGAGCCTAAAACAACTTCAAGTGAAAAGGCCATAAATTTGTTACATATTACGTTGGGCCCTGAGGAAGGATCCATAAATAACTCTGCAAAGTACGTACCATTACCATCAATACTTTATGGGTGAAGAAATGAGAATCAGAGAGATTAAGTACCCTACCCAAGGTTACAACAAGTAGGAGGCAGAGCTGGGACTTAAACCTAGGAAGTACAACTCAAAAGTAAGACAATAACTGGGCACGGTGATTCACTCCTGTAATCCCGGAACTTTGGGAGGCCAAGACGAGCAGATCACTTGAGGTCAGGAGTTTGACACCAGCCTGGCCAACATGGTGAAACCCCGACGCTACTAAAAATACAAAATATTAGCCGAATGTGATAGTGGGTGCCTGTAATCCCAGCTACTCGGGAGGCAGAGGCCGGAGAATCACTTGAACGGGGTGGGGGGGGTGGGGGAGGATGGGTGGCAGCGCAGAGGCTGCAGTGAGCGGAGATCGCGTCACTGAACTCTAGTCCAAGTGACAGAGCGAGACTCCATCTCCAAAAAATAAAAGTCAGACAACAAAAATAATAAACATTTACAATTTAGGCAATGTTCTGTGCATTTGATTAATTTATTAATATACATAATTAATATTAGCTTATTTAAAACATAACATTAACTTAATCCTTACAACAACTCTATCATATGGGACCAATTATTATCTTCATTATTATACTGCCTCCTTTATAATAAAATAATTCATTTTCCTCTTTCAGATCACAGTTGAAATTTCAACTTCTTAAAAGCGACTCTATAATCTATTTAGGCTTGCCCTTGTATTGTCTTACTGAACAGGGCGTTTGTCTTTTTTTTTTTTTTAAGATGGGAGTCTCGCTCTGTCACTCATTGCAAGCTCCGCCTCCCGGTTCACGCCATTCTCCTGCCTCAGCTTCCCAAATAGCTGGACTACAGGCGTCTGCCACCACACCCAGCTAATTTTTTGTACTTTTAGTAGAGATGGGGTTTCATGGTGTTAGCCAGGATGGTCTTGATCTCCTGAACTCATGATCCGCCTGCCTTGGCCTCCCAAAGTGCTGGGATTACAGACATGAGTCACTGCACCTGGCCTGAACAGGGCATTTTTCTTTTGCCTAAATAATTTGGGTGATTACTTTGTATCTGTCCACCCCAATAGATGCAAAGCACTATAAGGGAATGTTATTAATGACTGAGGGAATGTTAATTCGAACAACTATAAGAGATAAACCCTGAACTCTCCCAGAGGCTTCACAAAGTAGTTTAGTTCTTGTTCTCTGAGTCACCTGGAGGTGCTCAGATTCAGGAAGCAGGCTTCTTAGATCTTGCCCGCCATCTATTCCAGAAACTCCAATCCTTCCCTTCCAGCAGGCTGATGGGAAGAGGGAGGGCATAGGATTGACTAGGCCTAGAACATGGTGTACTTCACTTCTTTCCATATTCCAGTGGCCAAAATTCAGGCACATGGATGCATCCAACTGCGAGGGAGTCTGGAAATATGGTCTAGCTGGGCGCTCAAGAGGAAGAGAAAATAGGTTTGGTTAAATAGCTAATCAGACTCCTTTACCAAGCAGACCACCACATTATGTACTGTTTCTTTTCTGCTGTATTAAAAGACTAGAGAAATGAGGGCTCTCCATCTTTCCATGTGATGTCTTTTTGCACTTAGCGATGAGTCTTTAATTGCCGTGACAGAAGGAAGGCCCCACTAGACCATAAGCTCCACCACAGCAAAAATCAGATCTGCTTTGTCTTGTTCATTAAAGTACTCATAGAAATAACAATCATAAGGGCCTGTGATTAAGAACCAAAGAAATAACTTATTAGCTAAAATATTAAAGGAAAACAACAGTATCAAGATTAACAAACGAAATTCCCCCTAAAGGTAACATTTATGTGAGCTACTTAACCACAAGTTCACTCTACCTGGTTGGTTGGAAACTTAACACAATTGAAATCACAGGAACCAAATAAATTATTGTTAAGAAGACCTCAAAATTATAAAAATTCCTTCAAAAACATAAAGCAAAGTTACATTTTAAATGGCTTATAGGGTATGGAGAAGGGCTTCAAAAGTAAGAATGCATCATGGGGTAGACAGAGGTCATAATCAAACAGCCTTCCTATACAGTGCTGGACATACAGAAGGTATCTATCTGGTCAACATTATTAAACACTGTTGTGTTTGAGAATGACAGTGGGGACATCTGGAATTCCTAACTGCAATCATAGTTTGATTTCACTGAAAAGCAGAGGTTTGGGGGGAATAAAGAAATGGAAGATTCAGTAAAGATGAGCTCGGGTAAAGATAGCACTGGCCATCAGAGGGGAAGAGGAGTAACTGTGAAGTTGGCCCAAATGTGGGTTTCTCTTTCTCCAAACCCTTCCTGGAGCCCAGGGCTTAGCAGGGAGGATCTGTCACCTCTTTGTTTACAGAACTGTACGCAGAACTTGCATTGTTTTGACTTGCTGAGGTTTAATTTCATTCTCATTGGCGGGAAGATCAGCAGCGCTGACTTCATCTGCAGCTGAAGCTCGGGGAGTTGCCTGTTCCCATCCCTCAAGTTGTAAGACTCACTTCCTTAATTATGTCAGGAGACTCTCAGACTTGCATTTTTCCCTTGATGATTTGATAATTTCTACTGACACTCTTACTGCCTGTTTCTTCAACCTGGATTCCGGCAGTTTACAAATCTGAATCTCAAGTTCTGAACCATTTACTTTTTAATAATTTAAAATATACAATTTTTAAAAATGAAGAAAAACTAATCTGGCCACCCTGAAAAATGAAATAACTTCTGTTTTCCAAATCTGTTCTACTTTTCAACTTCATTCAGCGACTGGAAGGCTGGCTCTCACTATTGTGACTAGCATCTTGGCAGCTCCAATTCCTGGTTGAAATGTGAAATCCCAAACCCTAGTCCTGGCCCTTACTCAACTGCTGTGAGGACATTTCTGAGACAGAGACCTCATTCTGGAGCAAGCTGGATCCCAGCCCTCCACCTATAACTTCCCAGTGCATTCAATAAACCTTTCTTGAGGACCTGCTAAATGCAAGGCATTCTGAGTCTACCGGAGCATGCAAAGGCTAATCTAGAAGAGCTGCTCCCTTCGGCCAGGAGGCTTACAATCTAGGAGGGGCAACCGACTATAAATGACCACATAGCAAAGTAAAAATGTCATGCGTGCTAACAAATAAAGACTGTGGCAATGTGCAAAATATTTGCTCAGACATAAAGAGCACATTCCTGTACTAAAGATCTTCACAATTCATTCTTATGATTAGTAGTCATAGAGATCATAATGACAATAGCAGCAGCTAAAATCTATTGAACAATTTATATGTGCCATGTTGCTTTTTCAGATACCCAATCCTCATGACTCTCTAGATTAGATGTTATTTTCATGATTCTCATTATACAGGTGAGAAAAACTGAGGCTTAGAGAGATTAAGTAAATTGCTGAAGGCTCCACTGCTAGTTAACAGTGGAGCCGGGACTCCTTCCAGAGCCCAGCTCTTAACTGCTCACTAGGCTGCCTGTATAACACATTCCACTCTTATGAAAACTCAAAGAAATGAAGGGCATTCCAAAAGTTTTCTCTTCAAAAAGCGTTATTTGGGACAGTACGCTTCAGGTTCAGCAGGAGGATTTAAAAGCATATCCAAGGCAATTAATCAGAAACGGCAAGTGGCTTATTCCACTCCAGATTTTTTCAATTTGCAAGCACCAAATAAACATTTTGTCATGGAGTCAGAGGATAATACAATAAAAATGAAACCATGGGGAAATAATATGAAGCACACCTTAAGACTATATATTTTTTTAGTCTTCAAAAGTAATTGCTCTTTGTATATAAAGGGAACTACTAGTTAACTAGAAATGAGATATGATGCTCACTACCTTTATTCCCAAAGCAATAATTAATTTTTCAGTCCAAATAGGAAAAAAAACTTTGGACTTTCCTCATTCCTTTTTTTTTGCTAAAAAAAGAAAGAAAGAAAAGAAGGAGGGGAAAAATAGTTCCTTTTTTGCTTAAGGAAATAAAATACATTATGTTTAAATTCGCAATGTGGAGTCTAGATATGCTTTTACCAGCATAATTTCAACTTTCTCCAGAAACATCTGCAAAAGAAATTACCAATAAAAATGCTCCACAGCAAATTTTACAGTCAGGTAATACAAAGAAACAGATTTATCTACTGCGAGGACACCTCTCCTGTCTTCCCCAGGCTCTCCTGCCTCATGTGCCTTACTCTAAGAAGGGTACTGAAGTAGGGAGGAGGGACTCACACTTCCCTTTTCTCAAAGATTTGTTTATTATCTCTTTGTGAGTTGGTATTTAGGGGGAAGGAGGAAGT
Source organism: Macaca mulatta (assembly GCF_049350105.2). Taxonomy (NCBI): domain Eukaryota; kingdom Metazoa; phylum Chordata; class Mammalia; order Primates; family Cercopithecidae; genus Macaca; species Macaca mulatta. The sequence continues at coordinate 105,994,600 of NC_133414.1, read as the reverse complement.
AGAAAAGTAGCAACTAGAGTGCTCCTTTAAAGGTTATTAGTAATACTTCTTGTCAAATGCAACTGAATTGAACTATGAAAACATTGCTTTTTGGCTTGGTTACATGCCTGTAGGTTTCCATGTGGGCATTCTCCCCTCCAATCCTTATTCGATCAATCATTAGTCAAATAAGTTATGTACTGAGAACTTGTTTTGTGCAAAGCACTATTCTGCATAAAAAGGATTACAAAATTAAATAAGAAATTCATGCCCTGAAGAAGCTGAAAACCTAGACAGAATTCATGGGAAAGTGTGAAACCAGAACCAATGAACTGTTTGTTCACCTGGTAGGAGAAATTGGAGAAGAAGAGGTCACTTTAAACGTTTTATACACCGATTTTTCTTTACAAGGAGAGTGTATTACTTTTGTAGTTTTAAGTTGAAAGCCAAGTTAGGTAAGATTAAACAAATACAAATGAAGGCATCCAAGTAGTGAGTAACATGATCACAAGTAGGTATGTAGGTGTGTACTTGTCACTGTTCAATTTTAATCACATTGATGAGAATACTGATGTTTAGCAGGTTTAGAAACTGTGGACTATATTCAGTTCCAGCACATTTCAATTCTGAATCCAGGCCTATTTTACTAACAGCCACTTTAAGTTTCAATCTTAGCAGTAATTTTACAATGCCCACTGGCCTCCAACATTGCCAAGTGTTTGACCACATAATCAGAAATTTCCGGCTAGTTTTGGGATGCATATACTTATCTACAAAATTATTTGCATGATGTATCCTTTGGATGGGCATGGCTTCTTTTTTAGATGGATCAGTTTCTTTTACAATGAGCTTCAATGATGAAGCAGATGTTTAATCATCTAACTAGACCGGAGCAGCTGGCAAAATCTTCATGCATGGTTCTTACACATGCAAACTGCAAATCTCTTCTGCAATTTCCATTTCTTCTAAGTAACTCTGAAAGTCTTATTTGTTTGGCTTGAATTTTGCTTTTATCTTAACATTTTCTAATTCAGTGTATTCAGATATCTTGTCCCATAGGTAAGAAAATGATGCATTTCAAACCACTACTAAGTCACATGGCTTTTTGGTACCCCAAAATCCTTAATCTGAAAAAGTAGTTGAGGAGACCTTTTCAAGTTTCCATTGCCTAGTGATCTGACAGCTTCATAAACTAAATATTAATACTCTGCTTCAGCTCTTACAAGTATCCCATCCCATAAACTGGCCAGAGTTAGGAGCAGAACCATGTAAGTCAACAATCTTGATCATTTTCTCCATCACTTCATGCTGTGAACCTAGCCTACACTTTCTTCTGAAGAAAGATGAAATGGAAGTTGGTTATGTCAATCACCTCTTTGAATTGAACAAACTCTTGGAAGCTGTTTCTTCCCTCCTTTCCTTGCATATGACTACAAGTAAACCCAGTGTTTACATGTTTAGGAAAAACTTTTCTTAATTCATATGTGCTAGAAAATTATTTTTTTGTTTTTTTCTTAATTTTTATTTTTTGCAAAAAAACCTTCCAAGTATTACACTTATAGTTCAACTCATAAGCTACAAGGTTAGACACCCTGACAGGGAAGAACTTGGTAGATTAGGGTAGTCTAAGAGTTCTTCACAAAAGGGATGGGATGTACTTACTTAGGTTTTGTAAAATGGCCAGGATCTTAAGTAGGGGAGTGATATAGTTTGGCTCTGTGTCCCCACCCAAATCTCATCTCTAACTGTAATCCCCATAGACCCCACCTGTTGAGGGAGGGTTCTGGTGGGAGATGACTGGAGATTGAATCATGGGGGAAGTTTCCCCCATGCTGTTCTCATGGTAGTGAATAAGTTCTCATGAGATCTGATGGTTTTATAAGTGTTTGACAGTTCCTCCTTCGCATGCTTTCTCTCTCCCCTGCCACCTTGTGAAGAAGGTGCCTCTTCCCCTTCCGCCATGATTGCAAGTTTCCTAAGGCCTCCCAGCCATGTGGAACTGTGAGTCAATTAAACCTCCTTTGTTTATAAATTACCCAGTCTCCAGTAGTATCTCTATAGCAGTGTGAAAACGGACTAATATGTGTAATAAATAGAGACATGACAAGAAGAGGTAACTAGCTCAGGCAAGGACTTAAAGGCTGGTAGGAAGCAGACTAGCACTATTCATAGTAGCCCCAAATTGTGAACAAACCAAATGACTGTTAACAGGGGAATGAATAAAGAGTGGAATATTCATGAAATGAAATGGGAAATAGCAATGAGAATGCACAAACTATAACTACATGCAGCAACATGGATGAATCTTACAGATATAACGTTGGGTAAAAGAAGACATACAAAATGTACCAACTATGAATTCTTTTATATTATGTTTAAAAATAGGCCAAGCGAATGGTGTTAGAAGACAATACTAGTTTGTTTTGTGGGAAGGAAAGGGACACTGAAAGGAGATACAACGAAGGCTTCTGGGGTGCCAATATTCCATTTGTTGGCTTGGGTGCTGGTTAAATCTGTGTTTACTTTGTGAAATACATTGACCTGTACACCTTGTGTGATTTGTGTATTTTTCTGTGGATGTGTTATACTTCAACAATAATTATGAGAGAGAGAGAGAGACAGACAGACAGACAGACAGACAAACAGACAGGGTAACTAAAGGGCCAAGAATAGTAAAGACACTTCTTTAAAAAAGTTGTTAGGACTTCCTAATGTTACTGGCACAGTGATGGATAAATTAACCAATGAACTAAATTAAACGGCTCAGAGAAGGCCCACGCATGCATGGAATTTTGGTATATGACAGAGGTGACATGTCAGATTAGAGCTGGAAAATGGATACTGACACAGAAAATGACAATGGACTCCTCCCTACCTCACACCATATACAAAATCAAAGATTTAAATGGGTTAGGGAATTAGATGTCAAAAATAAAACTTTAAAGCTTCTAGCAGAAAAATATAAGTGAGTATCTTAGACTTTAGGTAGAGAGAAAACATTTAATAAACAAAAAGCAGTGATCATTAAACTTTAATAAATTTGACTATAAAATTTAAGAATTGTGTTTATTCAAAATCTTACAAAAAAAGCGAAGACAATTTAAATCTAGGAGAAAGTATTAACAATATACACAAACAAAAAAAGATAATATTAAGAATATATCTGGCCAGGCACACTGACTCATGCCTGTAATCCCAGTAGTCTGGGAGGCTGAGGCAGGAGCATAGCTTGAGCTCAGGAGTTCAAGACCAGCCTAGGCAACAGAGTGAGACCCCATCCCTACAAAAAATAATTAAAAAAAAATAGCCAGGCATGCATGCCTGTAGTCCCAGCTACTTGGGAGGCTGAAGTGGGGAGGATCTTTTGAACACAAAAGTTTAAGACTGTAATAAGCCATGATCCTGCCACTGCACTCTAGCATGGGTAACAGAGTAAGACTCTGTCTCTCTCTCTCTCTCTATATATATATATACACACACATATAATATATATACTATATTAAATATATAAATGTATTATATATATATAGATAGATAGATAGAGAGAGAGATTTAGTAAATCCTACAAATCAATAAAGAAGCACAAGGAACCCAACAGAAAATGGGCATTTTACACACAAAAAAACTACATGGCCATTTAAAACACGACAATATGGTAAACATCATCAGTGATCAGGAAAATGCAAAATTAAACAGATAAATATTTTTAATCCATTTGATTGGCAAAATAACAAGTTTAAACATATAAATTATTAGAGAAAATGTAGATCCAAAGACTATTTTGTACATCATGGTGGCAGGGGTTGGGGGGTGTGTAAACTGTTGCAACCACTTTAGAAAACAGTTTACTACTATCTCCTAAATTTGAACATTCACATACCCTGTGTTTCAACAGTTTGCCTTCTAGGGATATATCCAAGAGAAAATTTTGTACACATATAACAAAGAACATCAAAAATATTCATGGGTGGATTGTTTAAAATACCAAAAACATAGAAACACTTAAAATGTCTATCAACTGGAGAATACACCAGTAAAGTATGATATATTCACATACAGGAATATAATACAGCAATCAAAACAAATGAACTACAGCAACCTACAAAAGTATAAAAGAATCTTAGGAATATAATACAGTGTAAAATAAGTCCCAAAAGATTGTACATAGTCTACCTTTATATAAACTTCAAAACAACTAAAATTTAAAATCTGTAGTTTTTTATTGATGTGAATTCACATAGTAATCACCATTTTGAAGTGTACAATTCAGTGGCATTTATTAAAAATGTACAGTTCTTAAGAATACATGTAGATGCAATAACACTGTATAAAAAGGAAAGTAAGGGAATGACAGAAACAGAATTAAGGAAGATGGTACCTGGGAAGGGAGGGACAGGCAGAGGTTTAGGGTGGCCAAGAAGGGGGAACCACACGGCTAGGCATAGGGTTTATCAAGGTTCTAGTTTTACTCTTGGCTGTTAAGTTCATCGGTGCTTATCTCACTACTGAAAATGACCAACTATATAAACAAAAAACCAAATAAAAATAAATACATTGGTCCCCTTTGCCTCACATCAACAGATGCTGGCAACAATTTCTGCAAAGTATAGAAGGCAATTTTAACAATAGATGCTTTGAAAACAAAACAGGAAAATTTCAATTCTATTGAGAGTAATTATATTCCTTTAAATTTTATATGAAGTCATAAAAGGGGGGAGGAAAAGAACTGGCTAAAACAAAATGGCAAAAGGGCCTCAGAAATCAATATTATTTTTGGAATAAGTCCCACGGACTCCTGTGAAAGAAAATGGTGATGAATTTTCTTATGGCAGAACACTTTGCCTTCTCACTGGTAGGGAGACAAGCAATTTTGGCCCCTGGCAGAACTAATATCCCACGTCTCCCATGAAGCCTTCTAAGACTACCCAAATCCGCCTGCCACTCATATAGCACTTAACAGACAGTATCCCATGTTTTACAGCTATTCTGTCAGGGTCCCTAGAGAAAAATCTTTATTTACCTGGAGGTAATATAGCATTGTGGTTAAAAATCAAGACAGGAATCAGAGAAGGCTGGTCCAATGGTAGTGGGTTATCAGAACTTATTAACTGTGTCACTAAAGTTGATATACAAAATCCACTGCTAAATTTGGCTTTTTATTTTTTAAAAGGTTATTTATTTTTAAAAAGGTTATTTATAAAAAATAACAAAATTTTAAAAAAGAATAAAAGGAAACAACAACAGGTACATAGTGTCAGCTACTGTTCTAAATACTGAAAAATTTGTAACATGTTTGTTAACTTATGTTAACATTTAACATATAAAAGTCTACTAATCTTTACAACAACTCTAAGAGGCAAGTACAACTATTTAGAAATAAATAGAGACAGAGAGAGGGTAAGTAACTTGCATTAAGCCTCCAAGCTATAAATAGTAAGTGCAGGGTCAGAATTTGAAACTAGGCATACCTCTAACCTCATACCCTTAATCATTATGGAGCCCCAAGCCCTCGATTACTTAGATGTTATAATTTGATCAGTTCAGCTCCACGCCCAATGGGTCAGAAGTAGCATTTGGCATCCTGGCACAGGGCAGGAAAGTTGATCTGAGAACAACCTGGGCTCCAGGCCTGGCTCTGAAACTGATGCCTGACTGGACATGTGAAAGGCCATTGTCTCTTTGAGCCTCAGTTGCCTATTCTGAAAATGAAGGGTTGGACCCGATGGTCTCTAAGGCCCTTGCAGTGCTGATGTTTTATGAGCCTGGGATTCCTGGCTCAATTCCTTGCAGCCCAGACCATACTGGCTCTTCCTGGGCCAGGTCTGGCCCCTCCTGCTGGGCTCAGTGTCTTGCATTTGGCTCTGCTTCTCACAAATAAAAGAAAAAGAACAACGGGAAATATCCTCCTGAGAGACTGGGAGGGATCCCATGGCTGCTCTGTATGCTTTGAAGCACTCACACTCATTAACCAGAGAGAACTACCTGCCAAGTGAAGGATGGAAAGAAACTAGACTAAAGGGAGAAATGAACTCACAAAACCTGGCTACATCCAAATTAAAAGGGCATCTCTGAGCACTTAAAGAATTGACAATGTTATTGCAACAAGATGTGCCAGTTTCTTAAAGAAATGAAGACAGGATCATCCAGGAAGACCGGAATGGATCAGAGAAGGCAGGACAAACCTGATAAACTATGCACCAACCAAGGTTATTTACAGCCTGGGAAGAGGATGAAATAAATGAGACAGACATGTCTGCCTCCACTATCCCACCATGAACTCTTCCAGGGCTGGTGCTGTGTTTCAGGAAACTGTGCATCCCAGGAACTGTAAAGGCATTAGGGTTCAGAATCTGCCAACATCAACAGAGAACCTACTAGGTGACACAGTTATTTGTATCAGAAATGTATCTTTATACTATTTTAGAGGTGAGGAGAGAGAGTCTATAGAGTCCTTGATTCCAGTTCTGGATCTTCCATCATTAGCTATGTAGACCTGTTCAAGTAACTTCACCTCTCTAGTGCCTTGGCCAGTTATCCATAAACCAAGGGGCTGAACATGATTAGAGAAGATGGGCCAGGCCAGACACCACGGCTCGTGCCTATAATCCCAACACTTTGAGAGGTCAAGGAGGAAAGATCGCTTGAGGCCAGGAGCTTGAGACAAACCTGGGCAACAACGTGAGACCCCACCTCTACAAAAAAAAAAAAAAATATATATATATATATATATATATTTTATATATATAAATATATATATATATATTTTTTTTTTTTTTTAATTAGCCAGGTGTGGTGGCACGAGCCCGTATTCCCAGCTTCTCAGGAGGCTGAGGCAAGAGGATTACTTGAGGCCAACCTGGGCAACAAAGCAAGATGTAGTCTCTAGAAAAATTTTTTTAAAAATTATCTGGGCATGGTGGTATGCATCTATAATCCTAGCTTCTCAGGAGGCTGAGGCAGGAGGACTGCTTGAGCCCAGGAGCTCCAGACTGCAGTGAGCTATTATTGTACCACTATACTTCAGCCTAGAGACTGAACAAGACTCTGTCTCTAAAGAAAAAATAATAATAATAAAAAAAATTTTTTAAAAGGTGAGCCAGTTCAAGAATCTATAGTTCATAAAGTTACCAAATAATTATTTTATATTCATGTAGAAAACCATTCACCTGAATTAATTTAATGTCTTCATATTTTAGGCCATTGGAACTCAACGGACTCCACTATTCTGAGCACATAATGTATGAATCCAAGAAAAAATCAATCGAAGTTTTGGGTTTCAGAAGCTCTTCTGCTTCTGTTCCATGTGCTACTAGCTAGCATGACCATACAGGGCTGGGCATGTTGTGCCCTGTAGAAGGGCATCTAGCCAAAGAAGGTGGAGGAGATAGGGCTAAATTCCAAACTGCCCTTTGGCATGAGCTTTGTGCCCACGAGGCTCAGTACAAACCAAAGCTGCATTCTGAGTTTGTGAGTGCCTCTGAACTGTCCATCAACACTGAAGAGAGCCATGGCCAGGACTGCGAAGCAATGGCCAAGTCTGTGTTCAAGTTTGTGTTTTGTATACAAAACATGTAGTTTTACCTTTGCTTAAAATATCTCCAGACACCTCCTTTCACCTCCATTCAGTTTTTAAGATCTCCAATAAAACCAATTCTGTCCTTTATAATCACATGTCGGTATGGACCCAAACCAGCACTAGTCAGGATGCTTGAATGGATTGTTTCTAAAAATCTCAATCCAAGGGTTGAGACATTGTGCATAATGGCAGCATAAATGGAAAGTGGGGGCAACCTTTCAAGGTGATTCCTTGGAAAGGGACAACCCTTATTTAGCTGAGCAAGACCTGGAGTTTAAAATAAATCTATTTCATTACTTTCACATTTCCAAAACATGGTAGCTGCTAAATGTACTTGGAAAAAATATAGAAAAATGAAAACTCTGAGAAAAACAAGTCACTGGATTATCTGGGCATCTAATGTGTTGTCTTTACATGTAGATAGTGGTTCTTTGCCACCACTAGCAAGTCATTCATTTTGAGGCTCCTGACTTTTCTAGCAACCAATTAGATTTGCACTGGTTCATTCACATTCTTTTTCCTTTATGCTGTGATCAACAGCTACCAAGACCATTCATTCTGGATTTCCTGGGTCAGTCTCAATTTCAAATATTCTGCCCCTCTTTCCTCTGAATAAAAAGTTCCCAATTTTTTATTTGGAAAATATGGTCACCATAATAATGGCATTCTCCTCACAAAAATATTAGTCAGGCCAGAGTCATACCATCATTACACTGCCCATATTTGGTTTGTGGCCATCAAAAGGAGAACTGGCTGGTTCAACCAGGGTCTGAGGCCATTTTCTTGGTCTCATTAAAGAGACAAATAATGCATTTGCTATTAAACAATTTAGAATTCAAACTCAAATAAACTTTCCCCTTGTCCTGGAAGAGAGTTTCTCAAGGCTAAGGAGTTACTATCTGATGGAAGGGTACAAAAATCTGGAAAAAATGAAGCTATGGGGCTTTCCAACTGCCAAACTCCCACAGGCTGGCTCCCAATGCACATCACAGTTGCTATTAAAGTGTCACCATTTACAATTTGGTGCTAAATCTTTCTGAAGCTAAGCTACTCAACATGGTCTACCAACAAATTGATTCCCTATTCCTTATTCTATTAAAACATAGGGAGAAAATGAAGTGGGTGTTGGTGATAAAAGTTATCTAACCTCAAGTTGAAAATGAAGTTATTATTCATTCATGCCAGCACCCTGAAAGGGAAACCAAAGCGTCGGGTTTCCATAGTGGGTTCGACTCTGCGCTTGCAGCCTTTATGAAAGGAAAACAGGCTGCCTCTGGTTTTGTTTTGTTGCCTCCTCTGTAGTTTTGTGTCTGTTTTTCCTCTGGGTGCCTCACTCTGAATCCTTTAGAGCATGGAGTAAGGGGAGAAAAGTTATACTTGCAGGGAGGTTTAAATAGTGTTTTCCAAGCACTTTAATATACAACATGCTTAGATTTTTTTTCCTCCCGCCTCACAACCTTGTGAAGTAGGTGAAAACTTCATTTTAATGGTGTGACTATGGAAAGAAATGCTACTGAGTCATGTCTTTCATACTTAGGTCAGTTGGTCAGAACCCTGGGAGATCACAGAAAACTAAATTAAAATGGAAAAATACTAACATATGTTCCCAGTAGTTTTGGGTATCTCAGCATGAGAGTGAATAAGCTATAGGTTCTGACTCAAGATGTGTGCAGTTTGCTTTGGACTTTGTTCTTGCTTACTTACTTATAAAACTTCTTAACTGTACTTCTAAATTATAGCAATTCCATAAAACATTCAAACCTTGGGGCTTGGTTTTCTCCTCCTAGCAGGCTGAGTCATAAAAAATAAATCTCAGCCAGTTCAATAGACAACACACCCCTCGCATTAAGAATTGGTATTGTTCCCTGCATCTCCCATTTCATCCAAAAGTCACACCCAGTTCGCATTTGAAGAAAAAAAAAGAGCTCAGGGACTTATCCAGCTCAACATTTGCACATTTAATAAGAGAACAGAATTTCTGCCAAGTTATAGGGGTAAGTTGCATCAGAATCTTCCAGAGGAACTTAGGAGCAGTTATGAGCATGGACTTTAGACGTCGCCAGACCTGGGTTCAAGTGCTGACACAGTGTGACATTGGTCACACAGTGACCAATGAAATGGGGGTGTTTAACCTCATAGACAGTCGCCATGAGAATGAAAGGAAAGAGAAGATAAAAGACAAGACATCTGGGAAGCCCAGTATAAGACACAGTGAGCATCCAGCCAGTACTTACCATCTTACTTCTACAGACATTTCCAGGCTTAGCCAAATCCTCTGCCCTTCTACTACACAGAGTGTCAGGGAGTGAGTCACAAGACTCATTCCAAATCAAACCTCACGGAGGCATTGCTGGGGGAGGTAGAATATTCACTCAACCTGAAACTCAGGGTCAGGATTTAAATCAGGAAGCCACAGACTGGTACAATTTTAGACTTAAGAGGAAGTATATAATTTATAATCTGTTAAATTACTATATGCAAATTATAGACACAGTGTCTGACATATAGCAGACAATGAATACATGTCTGTCCTCCCTCTTTTTTTAATACTGAAAAACACCTAAAATTCTCGGCCCTAAAGTGATTTGCTCAAGTCACACAAACAGCCATTGGCAGAGCTGGATTTGGCACCTGGATCTTTTTAGAAGAGACGGGTGCCGTTTCAGGTCTATTGTCAAGAGTATTGGTGTCAAATGGTTTGAAGGAACTAGACAAACAACTTCCAACACCCAGGAATGAAATGATCTCCCCAACTTATAACGACAGCATGCTGTCCCTATCCCTTCACCACCACGCCCATCCCCGAACTCCCACTGACAGAAGCTAGACTCCCTCCAGTCCATGGGGAAAACGCTCTCTAGGAAGCACTGGGGGTTCTGAAGAGCAGAGACAGAGCTCTGGGGTCTTGAGATCGCGGGGCATCTTTCCTTCTTGGCCCACTGAAGCACACAGCAGTCTCAGGTGATCCCTTGGAAGCAAAAAGGATCCAGAAACTTTCTCAAGGGTTCTAACAGTCAGTTGAAATGGGGAGCCAGGGACAAGGAGATGAAAACATGACCTTTCAGGCCAAGTCTGGGGAGATGACAAGCATGGATTTCTGGGTTTGCAGGACTGAAAAAGACCCTTTTAAATTTCAATGGAAAATCCTGATTCTGTCCTACAGGTATTGCACAAAAGAACTAGTTCCAAGCTCTGAGGGTCAAGGGGAGGACAGCTAACAAGCCTGCAGTGGTTCTGAAGAAGGAAAGAAGGAGACAGCAGAAGTGGGTGGAAACTGTCCTTCTTCATTTATAATTCAAAGATTCATTTGAGAAATACATATTGAGCACTGACTGTCAGAAACTCTGGCCTAGGGTCCAGGATGCGAGTTGGGGGCTGGCGGAGAAAACCACCAAGAGAATGTGAAACTAAGCTCAGGCCTGAAACCTGAATAGGAGTTAGCCAGGTAGTGAGGAATGTTCTAAGCCAAGGATAGGCAAAGGTTTCATGTAAAGGACAAGATAACAAATATTTTAGTTTCTGCAGGTCACACAGTGTCTGGCAGCTATTTAACTTTGCCATTAGAGGGTAAAAGCACCAACAGACAATACATAAAAGAATGAGTGTGGCTGTGTTCCATAACCCTTATTAATGAACAATAAAATTTCCATTCTATATAATTTTCATGTCATGAAATAGTATTCTTCTTTTGATTTTTTCAACCATTTAAAAATGCAGAAGCCACTCTTAGCTTTTATTTTACAAATATCTGTATTGATGTATATGAGGGTTCAGTCAAGGTCATTCCTGAACTAGGAAGATGGTATTCATTTCTAAACCATGGACTCCCTTAGGCCCTTGTACCAAGGCTGGGACTAGAGTGAGACAAGAGAGCTGCCTAGCACTCACAATTTAAGGAGGCACTCACTAAGAAGTATATGGGTGGCACTTCTGAGACCCTGAGAGAAGGTGCACAAGGGTGAGACACTCACTCATCTCACCCTAGTGATGGCCCTGCTTGTACCTGTGCATAACAGAGTGCATTATTGTGATGTGGTGACCTCTTCCTTAACCATCACTGTGTTGGATGATATCCTTGTGCCCAAGGTTGTGGACTGACAATCTCATTCCCAGCCACTGTACTGGGGTGCAGAGTTTGGATAATAAGAAAAACAATTTAGATAATAACATTTAGGCAGAAAGGGAGGAGGGAAAAAAAAGAAAAGCTATGTGGACTGGAGTTTGGGAGAATCTGGAGAAGTTGGAAAATTTTTTAAATCATATTTGGGGCCAGGCACAGTGGCGCATGCCTGTAATCCCAGTACTTTCCGAGGCTGAGGCAGGAGGATCATTTGAGGCCAGAAGTTGGAGACTAGCCTGGGCAACACAGCAAGATCTTGTCACTACAAAAAATATATATATTTTAATCATATTTGAAAGTTGTTGCTGGTAGAATAATGTGAGAAACATTGAGAAGGAGATGAATGTCCAAGGGACATGTTTAACAATCTCCACTGTAAATAAAAGTGTAAACCTCCTTTGCCACTTTCTTTATCTTCATTCATATATCTATACCTATACATATATCTAAATCTATTTTGCAAATCATATATCTGATAATGAACTTATATCCAGAATATATATCAAAAATATAAAAGACACCTCAATTTAAAAATGAGCAAAGAATTTCACCTATGGCTAAGAGCACATGAAAGGATGTTCAGCATCATTTGCCTTCAGGAAGATGCAAATCAAAACAATGAAATATCAGTTTATACCCACTAGGATGGCTATAACCAAAAGACAGACAATAAGAAACATTGTTCAAGATGTGGAGAAATTGGGCTGGGTGCAGTGGCTCACACCTGTAATTCCACCACTTTGGGAGGCCAAATACTGTAATCCCAAATACTCGGGAAGCTGAGGCAGGAGAATTGCTTGAACCCAGGAGGCGGAGGTTGCAGTGAGTCCAGATCGTGGCACTGCACTCCAGCCTGGGCAACAGAGCAAGACTGTGTCTCCAGGAAAAAAAAAAAAAGATATGGAGAAACCAGAACACTTTTACATTGCTGGTGGGAACGTAAAATGTGCAGCTGTTTTGGAAAACAGTCTGGCCATTGCTGAAAAGATTAAACAGAGTTATCAAGTGACCCAGCAATTCCAATCCTCGGTATTTATCCAAAAGCAATGGAAATTATATCCACACAAAAACTTCTGCTAGAATGCTCACAGCAGTATTATTCATAATAATCCAAAAGTGGAAACAAGTCAATGTCCAACAATTTATGAATAGATCAATAAAATGGGGCATAATCATACAATGAAATATTATTCAGCAGTGAAAAGTATGAAGTACTGATTCATGCTACAGTATAAATGAAACTTTAACCTTGAAAAGATTATGCTAAGTGAAAGAAGCCAGTCACAAGACCAAACACTATAAAAGTCCATTCATATAAACATCCAGAATAGAGAAATCTATAGAGACAGAAAGTGGATTAGTGATTGCTTAGGGCTGGGAGAGAGGCACAGGATGGGGCGATGGAGGGTGATAGCTAAAAGAAACAGGGTTGCCTTTTGAGATGATGAAAATGTTCTAAAATTGACTGTAGTGATGCCTGCACATATCTGTGAACATATTTAAAACTACTGAATTGTATAATTTAACTGGGTGAATTGTATGGTATGTGAATTATATGTCAATAAAGCTGTTACAAAAAAAATAAGAAGAAACCAAAGCATTTCTCCTCCCCTTCAAGGAAATCTGCTATTGTGTTTCAAAGGACTGGCTTTCCCTATCCTTAAAAGATGAGAGCATGACTTTGTGTTGCTGAAGGCTGAGGGGGTTTTCTGCTGAGCTTTCTGAGGGTTTGAGAAGTGATGGCCTAAACAAGAAGGAAGGGTTTGGGGTTCTTTGTAGGGGACTGAGCCTTGGGGTTAGGGGTTCAGGGTTCTGGTGCCTGAGCTCTAGAAGACCCATATTTAATATGAGGCTCTGAATGTGTTCAGGCAAGCCACTAGAATAAAGAACCACTGAAAGGGGCACCATTGGCTGTCATGGTGCCAGAAAATAAGCCCAGCCCTGCTGTCTGAGAACAGCTTTTGAGAAAGGACCCTGTCTGAGCCACCAGTTAGTCTAGTCATGGGGGTCAGTGGGTGCACCTGCCCCCCCACTGATGCTTCAAATCCTTGAATGCTGAATCATTTGGGCAACAGGGTGATAAACCTCCTCTCTAACCCCAGGACTCCATTAAGCTCAGACGGGGCCACTTCTATGACTCATGACTTTTCAGAGGTCATTCAGAGGGCAGCTTGAGTCCCCACTCTGTAAAATACAGGTTGTAGAGCAGATTAGGGTTTCACCAGATGGTTTTATCCTTGCCCATTGGATCTAATTCTTTTCAGGCCACATACTACCATGGCCCAATTTCAGGGATGGGGCCTCTCCAGCTGCCAATTCCCATTGTGTAGGACATCTAGGGAAAAGAAAAATAATAATAATCCTAATGCTGATACTGTCCCAAGACTACTATGAGAATAACAGTGGCCACAGTGCATTTACCTTACACTGGAATCCAGAGTCAAGGTTTTTCACTCCCGCTCTTACCAAATCTTAGCCAAAGGGCTGGTATAACTACAGATATGCAGGGGGACATTTATCCCATAGTGCACCATGCAGCTAATAAGGGAAAGCAGTCCAATCATCACAAAGCTAGACTCTGACAGTCATCATATTTTCCACTGAGGCACTAGACGTGACGAAACTGCACAGGAGCTGAGAGGAAGCTGGATTCCCTTTCACTGTGCTCAACAGGAAGGGACCAGCATCATCCTATACCCATGTCATCAACCCAGCACTACCCTTTGTGATGAAAGGGGCAGCCTGGCAAATCACCAAGCACAGGCTTCCAGCTAAGCCTAAGCACCCCACGAAATTTTAATTATCTCAAGGTCCAAACTGTATCCTAGCTCCAGGGCAACCAAATTTCCAGACCAGAAAACAAGACATGTTGCTATCTCAACAGCAATCCCTGACAACATTGAACAGTGTGGCTTGATGGATATTTTATCATCCATAAAAACTACCACTTAGAAGATGAATTTATTACTGGTTGGCCCCTTTACATGTAACAGACATTGGCTCTCCCCTAAGGTTCAGGTCTCTTCAATTTGAAAGAGACAAAATTTAGAATCAAGGACATGTATACCAACAAAGGTATTTTTGTGAAACACTCAAAAAATAATTGCCTCTTAGGTTTAATTTTCTGTTCTTGAGAGTGAAGTATGAAGAAGAAAGGCACATTTTAAAAGGAAGAAAGTAAAATAAGAAGCAGCAATACAGAAGCTACTTTTGACCTTCCTTTTTAAATTATAGCTTTTCTAGACTGATTTAAAATTTTTTTATTCATTCTTTACTTTTCATTTTTATTCTTTGTTTTTTACTCTTTATTTTATCTGAGTTTTTTTTTCTATTTTGTCATACATATTCTTGTACAGTAAATCTTCTTGTGGAACAAAGAAGGGAAATAAGTGAAGTGATAATACAGGAGCCAGTGGAATTTCTGCCCTGGCACCTTCACATTCTCTGAGTGCATGTGGAGCTCGGGTTACATGAGCAATTCCAGCAAGGCAGAAGCAGAAACTTCTTGTACTTCACATTCAAGATAACTATATGTATCTAAACTCCTCAAAATTCAGGCAGATTGAGAATTTTTTTTTAAAAGGAAAAACACCCCTAACCAATCTTTAACCTGGGGACTTTAGCCACCCATCAAAATATCCTGTCTTATTTCAGAGCAGGAGAGAGGGAGTATGACTGTAACTGGATAAGGGATAGGGTTTTAATTTCTTATGAGGAGGAGAAGGAGGATACCAGTAGTTAGTATGTCAGCAAGCATTAATCTTCATTAATGTTTTCTATTCGAATCCATTCTTCTCTACACAGCTGTGCAAATATAAATTAAATGGGTCATTCTGACCAAGGCATCCTAGAAAAAAACATGTTTAATGCGAGGGTCAAGGAATTAATTGGACAGATAGCACATTCTTTAAATGTGTGGGAAGGATTGTTCAAACCACCACACTATAGATTGAGAAGCATGAATTCAAATTCATACCACTGTAAACATCCCTGAGTGAGAAGACAAACAGCAGAAGGTGGTGGAAATGTGTTCTCGACAAAGCATATCCACAATGGCCAGAGTGAGCAGAGCAGCACTCACTCCTTGCTAGAACTGTGTGGTGAGTAGCATCTCATTTAAAGCCACAATAACACCATTATTCTCAGTTTTTAAAAAGGGTAATTAGGAACAAAGGTCAAACCGTGTACCAGAATTCACATGGCCAGTCAGTGATGGAGTGAGGGTCACAATTTAAATTCAAGTCAACTGACTCCAGAGACTATTTCTAAACATGATATTGCCTTTATTCTCTATTGGCATTATGCTTGCAATATGAGTGAAAAAATGCAGAACCTATTTCTTGCCCTTAATCGACTTACAATCTGATTGAGGAACTAGAATGGACACATACGAAATAATGAAAACATAGGAAAAGGAGCATATCATTAAGATCTGCATCTTTGAAGAAAGTAATTGATAGGAGCTGGGGGAAACTAGTTATAATCCACCTGTACAACTTTTGAGAATTTCTACCAGTTTCTAAACTAAAAAACAAGATATACAGAATACCATACCTTAGAAAATACTGATTCATTCCTGATATGGTGTGGTTTGAATATTCAGAAAGGGCCCCCCTTTAGAAATCCCCCTTAAGAAAGGGCAGGACGACCAGCCTATTCCCCAGCTGCATCTTAATGGTTAATAAAAATGCCAATAACCTCCTCCAAGCCTGCTCAGACCAAGGGGATAAAAGTTCCTGGAGTCTACTCTGACAGAGGTGTGGCAACCTCTCCCAGCCTCCAGAGACTAAGAAGCAGGGAAGAGACAATTTGCATCATCCCTTTGGTCCTTTTTAATTAGAAATTAACCATCACAGGGCCTTTGATGAACAACGGCAGGTTTGAGCTGAGGATCAGTGAACAAGTTCAGAAGAAATAGCAGCAGGGCTATAGAAAACGAAAAACTGGAGAAGAGTATGGGCATACCAAAAATTGTTCTGAAATTTACAACCGATTCACAACCCTCATAGGGAAACCATGATAAAGGTTCTAAAGCAACCTATTTCCATTCACTTTGCTATATTTAAATTTTGATTGTGCTCTTAATGTTCGAGTGTACATGATTTTTTAAACCACTGCATTTTTAACTAAGATGACATGTTGCTCTCAGCAGCAGTTTCATGGCAGGGAGATGCTGTGCAAGTCATCTAGTGTTGAGCAGGACAGGCATGCTGGTGACAGGCTCCTTGTCTGTGATTCAGGTTTCATGTGGAATCAGGTCAAGAGACACAGAAACACATCCTAGACACTGGACGGGGTGAGTGGTCAACTGTATAGAGAAGAACCTGTGGGCTTTCACTTTTCAGGCAGGTTCCCAGGTCAGCCCAAATGTTCCTAAGAACCCAAGCAATGTCAGGGATTTTAGGGAAGGGCAAATATTCCTGAAATGTCCTGATCAAAAAGCAAAGAACTCTGTTTAAACTCCTAGCCAATGGTTCTCAACTCCATAGAATCTATAGAATCACCAAAAGAACTTTGAAAAAAATACTCACGCTGTGCCCTACCCCGGTGATTCTGATTCAAAGGGCCTGGGGAGGGGTCTGGACAGTGACTGTGATGTCTAAGCAGGGTTACAATCACCATATCTAACATGGCCAAGTCTGAGATGCTATGAGCATCAGTGAATGGGATCACTCAATCAACAGATGCTGAAATGAACAGAATTCTCCCATTCTTTTAAAAGCTTCCTCTGAATTTTATTCCTGTCTGGATCTTAAGAAACTACTTAAGAGTGTCAGCTGCCTGGATTAAATCTTAGTTATTTCACTTACTAGCTAAGTAACCTTGGATGAGGTACATAATTTCCCAGGAAATCAGTTTGGTTAGCAATACAATAGGGTTAATTATCATACCAAAATCATAAGGTAGTTAAGATGACTGTACAACGTGGAATATGTAAATTATTTAGCTCAATATCTGGCATTTGTTGAATGCTCAATAAATGTTAGCTACGCTGACTGATGACTCATATGGTTGGGCTGTGTCCCCACCCAAATCTCACCTTGAATTGTAATAATCCCCATGTGTCAAGGGCAGGGTCAGGTGGAGATAATTGAATCATGGGGGCAGTTTCCCCCATAGTTTTCTCATGGTAGTGAATAAGTCTCATAAGATATGATGGTTTCATACATGGGAGTTCCCCTGCACATGATTTCTTGCCTGCCACCATATAAGACATGTCTTTGCTCCTCCTCTGCCTTCCACCATGACTGTTTGGCTTCCCCAACCATGTGGAACTGAGTCTATTGAACCTCTGTTTCTCTGTAAATTACCCAGTCTTGGGTATGTCTTTATTAGCATCATGAGAACAGACTAAATACAATGATGATGATGATGAAAGTAAAAATATAGCACTTATATTTCAATATAAAGGATGTTTCTCCAGACCAGGTGCTTATTTCTAGGGCCAGGTTTTAAAGCACTTGTGAAGAATTGCAATGTGAGAGTTCTAGAAACAGTTTGATATAGAGAATGACTGAAGGAAGCAAGAGTTTTCAGGATAAAAAAATCCAAGATGGCATATGGCACTGTCCTCAGATGTACAGATAAGGTCTGAGGGCAGGCAGCCTGACCATGTGTATTTCTAGAGCAGGATTCTTACAGAGGGGAGACCATGTACAGAATTCAGAGGACCTGAAAATCTGGTTGAGGAAAAAAAAATGATTCATTATTTTCATTAATCTCAAAGGAAATTTAGCACTTCCTTTAATTCTGAAAATAGGCAACAAACTTCAGTAGCAGTAATAGTAACTGTGATCTTGTTACCAATAGAAGTCACAGATATTTCCATATCCTATTACAGTTGTGACAGATGTCCTAAACTGTTATTGATATTTAGGGTGACCAACTGCCCTGGTTTGGTCTGAATGGTTTTCCAGGACGTGGAATTTACAGTGCTAAAATTGAGAAAATTTCAGGCAATCCATACTATATATACATAAGTATATATACATAATCCAATATACACAAAAGTATACAATCTATACTTATGAATATAAGGACTTATATTCATCACTACAATTATCCCTCAGTATCTGAGAGGAACTGGTTCCAGAACTGCCACCTACCCCCTCGAATACCAAAGTTCAAGGATGCTCAAGTCTCTTATGTAAGATGGCTGAATCCCTGAGTAGACCAATAGCAGGCTCTGAAATTGAGGCCATAATTAATTGTCTACCAACCAAAAAAAGTCAAGGACCAGATGGATTCACAGCTGAATTCCACCAGAGGTACAAGGAGGAGCTGGTACCATTCTGAATATTGATCTGAAATTATTCCAATCAATAGAAAAAGAGGGAATCCTCCCTAACTCATTTTATGGGCCAACATCATCCTGATACCAAAGCCTGGCAGAGATACGACAAAAAAAGAGAATTTTAGACCAATATCCCTGATGAACATTGATGCAAAAATCCTCAACAAAACACTGGCAACCGAATCCAGCAGCAGATCAAAAATCTTTTCCACCATGATCCAGTCAGCTTCATCCCTGGGATGCAAGACTGGTTCAACATATGCAAATCAATAAACGTAATCCAGCATATAAACAGAACCAAAGACAAAAACCACACGATTATCTCAATAGATGCAGAAAAGGCCTTTGACAAAATTCAACAGCCCTTCATGCTAAAAACTCTCAATAAATTCGGTATTGATGGAATGTACCTCAAAATAATAAGAGCTATTTATGACAAACCCACAGCCAATATCATACTGAATGGGCAAAAACTGGAAGCATTCCCTTTGAAAACTGGCACAAGACAGGGATGCCCTCTCTCACCACTCCTATTCAACATAGTGTTGGAAGTTCTGGCCAGGGCAATCGGGCAAGAGAAAGAAATAAAGGGTATTCAATTAGGACAAAAGGAAGTCAAATTATCCCTGTTTGCAGATGACATGATTGTATATTTAGAAAACCCCATCATCTCAGCCCAAAATCTCCTCAGGCTGATAAGCAATTTCAGCAAAGTCTCAGGACACAAAATCAATGTGCAAAAATCACAAGCATTCTTATACACCAATAATAGACAAACAGAGAGCCAAATAACCAATGAACTCCCATTCACAATAGCTTCAAAGAGAATAAAATACCTAGGAATCCAACGTACAAGGGATGTGAAGGACCTCTTCAAGGAGAACTACAAACCACTGCTCAGTGAAATAAAAGAGGACAAACAAATGGAAGAACATTCCATGCTCATGGATAGGAAGAATGAATATCGTGAAAATGGCCATACTGCCCAAGGTAATTTATGATTCAATGCCATCCCCATTAAGCTACCAATGACTTTCTTCACAGAATTGGAAAAAATTACTTTAAAGTTCATATGGAACCGAAAAAGAGCCCACATTGCCAAGACAATCCTAAGCCAAAAGAACAAAGCTGGAGGCATCATGCTACCTGATTTCAAACTATACTACAAGGGTACAGTAACCAAAACAGCATGGTACTGGTACCACAACAGAGATATAGACCAACGGAACAGAATAGAGCCCTCAGAAATAATACCACACATCTACAGCCATCTGATCTTTGACAAACCTGACAAAAACAAGAAATGGGGAAAGGATTCCCTATTTAATAAATGGTGCTGGGAAAATTGGCTAGCCATAAGTAGAAAGCTGAAACTGGATCCCTTCCTCACTCCTTATACAAATATTAATTCAAGATGGATTAGATACTTAAATGTTAGACCTAAAACCATAAAAACCCTAGAAGAAAACCTAGGCAATACTATTCAGGACATAGGCATGGGCAAGAACTTCATATCTAAAACACCAAAAGCAATGGCAACAAAAGCCAAAATTGACAAATGGGATCTAATTAAACTAAAGAGCTTCTGCACAGCAAAAGAAACTACCATCAGAGTGAACAGGCAACCTACAGAATGGGAGAAAATTTTTGCAATCTACTCATCTGCAAAGGGCTAATATCCAGAACCTACAAAGAACTCAAACAAATTTACAAGAAAAAAACAAACAACCCCATCAAAAAGTGGGCAAAGGAAATGAACAGACACTTCTCAAAAGAAGACATTTATACAGCCAACAGACACATGAAAAAATGCTCATCATCACTAGCCATCAAAGAAATGCAAATCAAAACTACAATGAGATACTTTCTCACATCAGTTAGAATGGCTATCATTAAAAAATCAGGAAACAATAGGTCCTGGAGAGGATGTGGAGAAATAGGAACACTTTTACACTGTTGGTGGGACTGTAAACTAGTTCAACCAATGTGGAAGACAGTGTGGTGATTCCTCAAGAATCTAGAACTAGAAATACCATATGACCCAGCCATCCCATACTGGGGATATACCCAAAGGATTATAAATCATGCTGCTATAAAGACACATGCACACGTATATTTATTGCGGCACTATTCACAATAGCAAAGACTTGGAACCAACCCAAATGTCCATCAATGACAGACTGGATTAAGAAAATGTGGCACATATACATCATGGAATACTAAGCAGCCATAAAAAAGGATGAATTCATGTCATTTGTAGGGACGTGGATGCAGCTGGAAACCATCATTCTCAGCAAACTATCGCAAGAACAGAAAACCAAACACCGCATGTTCTCACTCATAGGTGGGAACTGAACAATGAGATCACTTGGACACAGGAAGAGGAACATCACACACTGGGACCTGTTGTGGGGTGGGGGGATGGGGGAGGGATAGCATTAGGAGAAATACCTAATGTAAATGACCCGTTGATGGGTGCAGCAAACAAACATGGCAAATGTGTACATATGTAACAAACCTGTACATTGTGCACATGTACCCTAGAACATAAACTATAATAAAAAAGAAATAAATAAAAAAAGATGGCCTAGTATTTGCATATAACATACCTGCATTTCCTGTATACTTTAAATCTTTTCTAGATTACTTAAAATACCTTACACTATGTAAATAGTGTTACAGTGTATTGGTTTTTAAATTTTGTGTTATTTTTTATTGTTATATTATTATTTTTTGTTTCCTACAAAAATATTTTCAATATCCAGTTGGTTGAATCTGTGGATATAGAAACTAAGGATAGAGAGGGCCAATTCTATTTTGAAATTATGACAGTTATCACATAACTAGATATTATTATTTAATGTATTAATAAAGAAGCACCTAAATTGCCATGTTAATTTTTTAAAAATCTTGATATATGTGTATCAACATAACTTGTCCTCTATGATGATTTCTATTTCTATTAAAAACATTATTCTGAATCCGTAGGTTTCATTACTTTCCCAAAGCAATCCATAGCATAAAAAAATTTAAGAGGGAAGGAAGTGGGGCCATTAGTTGGAAAATGTAAAAAAGCAGAATTAAGTTCCATCAGGTCTAGAAACCTAAAAACAATAATGAACTACACCATAGAAGAGGACCCAGGCATTTATCTCAAAAGAACACAAACAGATAATCAACAAATTGAGCCATTTTTCCACTACCAGGAAATCTCTCTAATTCCTCCAGTATTTTCTGACATACTTTTATGTTGTTGCTGTATCAACTCAATCTTGATAGCTATCAATTGGAGTATATGTTTTCAATAACTACAAATGCTTACCCTAAGAATCATAATTTGACAGATCTTAAAATTTCTCATGAATTAAGACTATTGAAAGTTGGATTTTTTTAAAAAAGCAAGTTTAAAGAAATGGTAAAAAGAAACTCAAATGCTTACAGGATACCACTGGGCTTCTGACAGACGTCGGCTCCCACCTTGCTTTATCTCCACTGTTGATAGGGGTTCCATTACTCTCCCACAAGGCAGTAAGGGACCATTTCTCTTCTGATCTATGTAACTCCATGCAATCAGCCCAATGTGGCCAGAAGGCAGAGTCCTCACAATTGCTCTTGTGCCGGTATACACAGATTTCTTAACTTCTCTGTCATTTTTACAGAATCTCCTGACTAACAAAGTGGACCGCTCCTTTTTGCTTTTAAAAGCATCTTCTTCTACATCTTCACAATTATCAGGGAAATCCTCAAAATGACTCAAAAAGGTCTTGGCAGTTTGACTGTCAGTAAAATCTTCCTTACAAAAGCTATGACTTGAATATACCATGTCCACCTTCTGGCAAGAGCCTTCAAAGCAAAAGTATTTATCATTCAAGGTGTCACAATGATCACACTGCAGCTGTTCATTCTTATTATCACAATTTTTGGCCAATTCCATCAGTTTACAGGTATATGCCATGTAGTTTTCCTTTTGCTTCTCCTCACCCCCAGGTAGTGGTACACAATTTCCACAATCGTCTAAAATTAAGTTTTCTGATAGGGTACAGAAAGTGTCTGACATTCTTCTGTCAACTTCATAATGAAAATGAAATACTGCCGTGCTGCTGTCAGGGTCTGCTCTGCCTGTCTCTATGATTGCTGACTGATTTCCTAAAGGATTAATGCCCATGGAAGGTCTGTCTAGTTCCAGTTGAATTCCAGGGAACACCTTTCTTTCCAGTGGAGACAGAATTCCAGTTTCTAAACACAGGTCTTCCTCAACAACAGAGTTGTACATTTCATAAAACTGTCTTTGAGGAAGGCCATGCTGATGGTTTCTCAATATGTTGTTGCAGTTAATGTTAAGGTTTTTCACAGAATCTGGCATGCTTTTCTCCCAGCATTTTTCATTACTGTTCTCATCACTCACTATTTTCTCCCTCGTTATTGAGAGAATCTTTGGCAAGTTGCTTCCAGAAGGTTCTTCTTTAAGTTTGTTCAGTCGTGAGATGGTATGAGAAGTCTCCCCACTTTGTCTGACAGTATGTGCTTTTGAAATATTGATGTCTGAGACCTTTTCACTACTTTCATCTGCAGCTGACTGGGCAGAAACCACTTTTCTCTGAGTCACAGGTATGAGAACAGAAGCTGTAATTTCTTCAGAAGTCATCTTGGACTAACACACAGGTTTTGACTATTGCTCTATTTCTCCTCCCTGATGATCATGTCAAGGTTTTAATAAAATTATTGATTATTACAACAATCTCAGATACACAAGTCCTCCCAAGGAACAAAGGGATAATTCCTTTCATTCAGGAGCATTGAGAGGCAAATAAATTTTCTCAGTTGTAACTTTCTATCATGAATATATATTTTTTCTAGATCAGGGTTTTAAGGTGGTAGATCAATTTTCCTTCCTCTGTTACCTGAAGCAAAAATTTTTGAAGACTTTTACTCGGGATTGCACTCTGCAACTTCTGATCCATCACTGATTTGCAATGATTTTAAAATTCAGTTTGAATGATTCCTGTTTCCTGTAAGAAAAGAGATAATGTCAAACACTGTGGCACTCAGTGAGTTTTTTTAAAAACATGATGTCACTATCCTAAGATACAGACAAAAAAGGTTGTTTTTTTTTTTGCAATCAGAAGTTGGTTTTTATGTTTTTGGCATTTATTTTTTGATTTAATATTTCAGAACTTCTGCTTCCAGCCAAAATGGAGTAACAAGGGCAAGATTTATTCATCCACTTTAAATAACTAAAAAGAAAATCAGAAAAAAAAACAATGGTTTCCAGATATTGAACAACAGGTAACACAGACATTGATCTCTGAAAGAAGAAAAAAAATGGGCCAGGCGCAGTGGCTTACACCTGTAATCCCAGCACTTTGGGAGGCCAAGGCAGGCAGATCACGAGGTCAGGAGATCGAGACCATCCTCGCTAACATGGTGAAACCCTGTATCTACTAAAAATACAAAAAATTAGCTGGCATGGTGGCGGGCGCCTGTAGTCCCAGCTACTCAGGAGGCTGAGGCAGGAGAGTCATGAACCTGGGAGGCAGAGCTTGCAGTGGGCAGAGATCACACCACTGCACTCCAGCCTGAGCAACAGAGCTAGACTCTGTCTCAAAAAAAAAAAAAAAAAAAAAAAGAAAAAACAATGAAGTAAGCCCTATAAATGCCCTAGTTTACTGCTTAGAAAGTTTCCAGGTGACAAGGCAGGGAAAGGAAACTCAGGTAAAATCCAACAATTTACCTGAGTAGAAGAGAAAAAGTTGAGACTTCAGGGAGGCCAAGGAAGCTAGAGAAATAAGGCACATTAAGCAAAGAGGCACAAAAATAAGAATGACAGCAGACTTTTAATCAGAAACAATGCAATCCAGAAGAGAGTGGAGTAAATGTTTAAAGTACTGAAAGAAAAACTACTGTCAACTTCAAATTCTACACCCAGCAAAAATATCTTCTGCAAATGAAAATTAAGTAAAAACTTTTCCAGGCATATAAGGCTGAAATAATTTATCACTAACAAGCCTGCACTGCTTGTAACTCTATTAATAGAGAGAGGGAATTGAACAAATTTCTATCCAATGTGGAAACACAATTATAAAGGATATACAAGGCACTATGGGACTAGAGGGTACCCATCATGAGCATATCATTCCTTTGCAGGTAAAGCAGTTGTTCCCGAGACAACTAATCAGCAGTCACACTGCTGTCAGCACCAGCTTTGCCTTGCCTCTGCTCTTTGACAATAGAAGTCTTTCTTCCCCTTGCTTCTCCCATACCCCCTTGTCCCAAAGAGTCATCAACTATCCCTTATTCCCTTCTATATGTGTTCCCTCAAGCACAAACACAGCCTCTCAGGTGAGAGGCTCCCAGTATATGCATATCTCTATAACTACACTGAAAAATCACTGGAAAGCCTAGAAATCATATTCTTTATAGGGAATAAACCAGCCCAAACAGAGCAGCAGTGTCCTAGCTCAACACCCTAACAAATCCTACCACACAGCAATAACTATTATCAATACTTTAAGAAACCTCCTTCCAGAACACTCCCTATGCATCAACATACATAGAGGTATATGTATATAACTATCCAAATACCAGATAATATTGGTCATTCTGTTCTGTACCTGCTTTTAAAAATTCAAAGCATACTATGAACAACTTTTCAGTCAAGAATTATACAGACAATTTTAATGGCATATGGCATTAACTTGAATTCAAATATTTGTTCTATTTTTTAAAGAGATTTTCAGGCCAAAGCCTTCAGATTGACAGCTAATATGTCCTTTCTTACCCATGAGGTAAGTAATTCAAAATAGGAGAAGGGGAAAACATTTTTGGTGATGCTTAGGTCCTGTTCTAAGGACTTTGCAATTATTGTTATTATTATAATTATAATTATCATCATCACCATAATTTTGAGACAGAGTCTCGTTCTGTTACCAGGCTGAAGTGCAGTGGCACAATCAC
Organism: Macaca mulatta; assembly: GCF_049350105.2. Taxonomy (NCBI): domain Eukaryota; kingdom Metazoa; phylum Chordata; class Mammalia; order Primates; family Cercopithecidae; genus Macaca; species Macaca mulatta. The sequence continues at coordinate 105,968,677 of NC_133414.1, read as the reverse complement.
TGCTCACTGCAACCTCTGCCTCCTGGATTCAGCAGTCATATACTGTTCCTTCTATCATATTCTATATGTTAGTGGGAATTACTAAGTATAACCCACATTCAAGGGGAGGGGAATTAGGGTCCACCTTTTGAAGGGAGAAGTATCAAAGAATTTCTGGGCATATTTTAAAACCAGCCTGGGTTCAAGTGGTCCTCTCACCTCAGCCTCCCAAGTAGCTGAGACTATAGCACTGTGCTTGGCTAATTTTTGTATTTTTTGTAAAGACAGGGATTCACCATGTTGCCCAGTCTGGTCTTGAACTTCTGGGCTCAAGCGATCCTCTCACCTTAGCCTCCCAAACTGCTGGAATTACAGGTGTGAGCCACTGTGCCTGGCCACTTTGCAATTATTATCTTGTATACTTCTCACTCAACACTACAAGATAGCATGATGGTTTTACCATATGTCCACAAATTCTTTGACACTCCTCTCTTCACAAGGAGGAGCCTAATTCCCCACTCTTTGAATGTGGGTTATATTTAGTGGCTTCCCTCTAACGTATGGAATATGATAGAAGGAACAGTACATGACTGCTGAGAATCAGTCATGAAAGTCATTGGAGCTGCCTTCTTGCTACTCCTCTCTTGCATGCTCTGAGGGTAATCTGCTGCCATATTGTAAGGAGAGATCCCCATGGCAAGTATGGAGGACTCTTGACAACACCCATGTGAGTGAGCCATCTTGGAAGTGGATCCTCCAGCTGTAGTCAAGACTTCAGATGATTGTACCTGCAACCTATATCTTGACTGCAACCACATGACAGACCCTCAGACAGATAAACCTTGTCCTAAATTCCTGACCACAGAAACTGTGAGATGATAAATGTTTATTGCTTTGACCCACTACGTTTTGGGCCAATATGTTACACAGTGATGGATAACTAATACAACTAATTTCTGCTATCCACATTCGAAAGATTAGAAACCAAAGCACAGAAAAGTTAAGTGAATTGCCAAAGATCCCTCCACTGGAAAATGATTGAGACAGGATTCAAATCCAAGAAGACTGATTACAGAATCTCTTCTCTTAACCATAGATTATGATGCTTTATTTTCCATCTAGTCTGAAGCCCTATGGTTTGGGTTTCTGAAGTCATCCAGCTATGAAGACCCATGGCTGCTGGGAGAACCCTTTTTTTTTTTTTTTTTTTTTTTTTTGAGACAGAGTCTCGCTCTGTTGCCAGGCTGGAGTGTAGTGGTATGATCTTGGCTTACTACAACCTCCACTTCATGGGTTCAAGTGATTCTCCTGCCTCAGTCTCCCGAGTAGCTGGGACTACAGGCATGTGCCACCACGCCCGGTTAATTTTTTGTATTTTTAGTAGAGACAGGGTTTCCCCATGTTAGCCAGGCTGGTTTTGATCTCCTGACCTCATGATCCACCCACATTGGCCTCCCAAAGTGCTGGGATTACAGGCATGAGCCACTGAGCCCAGCCGAGAAGGCTATCTTATATGTGGCTTTGTCTCTGGAAGGCTGAGGATATACACAGACATCAAAGCAATGGTCTTTGCTTTGCCTCCAGTTTACTCTCATGAATCACGGATGAGCAACATTACAGGGAGCAGACTTTTTAGAGCACTAGACTTGGTTCAATTTCAGACCATTCCTTTATTTAGCAAATATTTGCTGAGTACAAAATTAAATAAGGCAGGGATCTTGTCCTGGATTTCCATACCAGCTGATAAGTCACCAAAGTACAGTGTAAATAGAGCTATAATCTGCATTAACACAGAGGAAGAACATCTAAAGCAGATAGTGCTGATGAGGTGGGAGTGATTTCCAGAGAGGGTTTCCTTCAGAAAAAGACAACTGAGTTGAGTTTCAAAAGATAAGTAGGAAGTAGTTAGATAAAGAGGTGGGGTGGAGTTTTCAGGGAAGAGCAAATGTGGGCAGTCATAAAAAGAAATAGTCAGACATTGGGGTCTGGTATCTCAGGTAAAAATTTTAACCACTTTGGGGTTTGATTTCTTCTCCTGTAAAATAGAAATTAAATCACCTACTCCATCAGGTTGTGAAGGAAATACTTTGAAATCCAAAAATTCAAGGCAAATGCTTATTATTCTATGCCTTGAAATATTTTGGTAAGAAAGAACAACCAAGGTTCGGCAGCTCTTTTGTATCAGTGACATGGCATTGAATTTACTGTACTAGATGCACACACTCCCTTGACTAGGTCCACTCCAATTTTAATTTCAGTTCTATATCGGGGATCAACTCCTTAAATCTAAGCTGCATGATCCTGAGCTGGTTAAATTATCAATTTTGAGATATACTTTCCACATCTATAATATTGAGATGAAATACATATATATATATATATATATATATATATATATATATATATATATATAAAATATGTCAGCAGCAGCCAATCCATCAATAACTGTTAACTTAACTTTCTATTTACTGACTCTTGGTCAGTTCTAGGTTGTTTTTAAGGGAAGCTGGCTGGGTTAGGTTAGGGTTAGAGTTACAGTGGCATTAGACTGTTGGCTAAAGAAAACCTGAAGCACTGAATGAAGATCATAGTCTAGTGGGTTTGAAGAAGAAAAAGATGGAAAAAGGGATTCTTCCTTTCTTAGTGTGAACAGGTTTGTGGGGGAAATTGGATAAGTGCTAGCCTGGGAGAGGTCAAAGGATGTGTGGGCTAAAAATATGGCAGAACAAGAGGGTACTTGTCAAGGTAGTATGTCCAATCTTGAGGTATTTGGGGATAGGCTAAAGACTATGACTAAAGAAATGACTGACCAGGAAGTAGATCTACGGAGATGCAGGAATTGCTGGAAATTCTAGCCAAAGCATTAAGACAAGAAAAAGAAATGAAAGGTATAAGCAGAATCAGGAGTGACAGGGTAAGTTTCCAGCTTCAGGAGAGGGGACCATGGGCCGGGAATAATCCTGCTGATGGATGTTTTCATGGGCTAAATCAAGGGCTGGAAAACTACATTCTGAGTTCCAAATCTGGTGAGCCATCTGTTTTTGTAAATGAAATTTTATTGGAACACAGCCACATCTATTTATTTATGTCATGTCTGTGGCTGCTTTTGCATTTTAATAGTAGAGCTGAAAAGTGGTGACAAACACCATATGGTCTACAAAGCCGAAAATATTTGCCATCTGGCTCTTTACAGAAAAGTTTGCCAGCCCATGTACTAGATAAATAACGAATTAATGAAATGCATGGTTAGAGCAAGAAAACTATGTGGGAGGCTTGATAGCCATCTTTATTTATTTGAAGAATTGAGATGAGGAAATGGGCTCATCTCATATTGTTTCAAAAGGTAGGATCAGGGCTAAGACATAAATTATAAGGGAGGTAAGCTTTGGATCAGTCCGATAAAGAATTCCCGAACTTTTAGAGCTTTTCAACAAAGGATGAGCTATCTTGGATGATGGTCTTCTTTCAGTTACTGATAGATTTAAACAAAGGCACATTATTCAGCATCAGGGATGCTCAATATATGCTGAACAAATAAACAGAGAGAATTTAGAATGACAGAGTGAAAATGGATGACTGTCTACCACAGGTAATTATAAAAACAATGACCTAATAGTGAGCGTGTATTATCTATCACATATGTTCTAAGCACAGAATATGTATTATCTCATTTAATCTTTACAACAACATTATCAGTAGGGTGGCGGAGACTCCTAATTTCCCTCCAAAATCTGTTCTTATTCCCTCAGTAGTAGAACCTCTGAATTTGACCTAAGCATATGGATATTTCTTTATTGGCTTCCTTTACAGCTAGATGTGGCCATGGGACTAAGTTACAGCTGATGAGATATACACAAAGTGGTTTGCAATATCCGGAAAGAATGCTTGACGGAACAGAGTGTGACCTTTTCCTGCCCCTCTTTCTTCTGCTGCTGGTTGGAAGAAAGGCATGATGGCCAGAGCTGAAGCAGCCATCTTAGGTTGTGAGGTGAACATGAGAATGAATGTCATGCATAGAAAAAAAAAAACAAGACAGAAATCTGACTGCCTGTTTTCGGGATTTAGGGGAGGGAAAAATAAAATTCTATCTTGTTTAAGCCACCATTGTCTTGGGTTTTCTGTCACTCACATCTAAATATTTTCCTAACTAAAACTAAAAAGGTGGGGATGGTACTATTATCATACCTATTTTATGAATAAGGCTCTGAATGCTTGAATGACTTGTCCAAGAGTACAGAAGAATGACATAACAAGAAACCTCTATAGAAAATTCCTGCATTGGTGGGAAAGTTATATTCACTAATTCCTAGAAAGTTTCCAATTTTATCCTCTTAAGCCAGACGGAATTCTAAAGAATAGTTAAGTTAGAAAAATATGAAATACAAGCATATTATAGATGTTTAAAGGAGGTGTGGCTTAACAATAACAAAAACTAATTTGTCAGTCAACTGTCTATTGGTTAAGCGCCTGTTGAATTCCATACAGTTTAGAAGGTAAGATGGCTATGAACCAAGAGATCAGTAAAGTCTAATGATAGGGTATTTGAGCTGGGACTTTATAGTAAAGTAGTAATTACCTGTATCCATGGAAAGGAAAGGAGACTTTAGATAAAGGGAACGATGTAACAAAAGATAAAGTAGGAAAACACAATGCATAACCATGAATTCATCTGAAGTCCTCAGAAGAATATTTCATCCAATCAAAGACAGTAAAAGTTACTCAGTAATTTCACCATCATGGAAAAGATACACTAAAGTAACTGCCAAAGCTGGTAATAGAATTTAATATCCCTATTTGCTTCTTTAGAGTTTTATAGAGTCCCTTTGAGTATCTGTATATAACAATCAACCAACCATTGGTCAGTTATTTTCTTATGCATTCTCTTCTCCAAGGCCCACTCAGCAAACAGATTAAAGAAAACATTTTGCTTAAGCAATCCTTTCCTCCCTTTTCCCTTATCACGTGCACATGGTGCACATGGATTTAAGTTTGTATACACCCACATGCAAACCCTACATAATATGAGTCAGTCTTCGCTTTTTCTTCTCCCGAATATCTGCTGCTCCACTCCCTCCTGACCTCCTTTCTCTGAACTATTATGATGAAAATTCCATAACTCACAAGGAAACAAACCTCTTAAAACATTCCCTAAAGGCACTGGTGTACTCATCTGAGTTCTTTTCCAAGACCACAAAGATTTAACCCTTTGGGCCTTTAACTCCCTTTATTAGAAAAGTTTCTGAATCTGGAATGTGAGGCTTCAGACCCAGAAAACCCAGATACCCTAATCTTTATACTTTGTGTATATTAGATATCAGGAGTTGACTAATAAGTAGATGAGAAGGCTACACAAATATTTTTGAACTAATACATTGACAAGGCTGCCAATACAGTAAAATAGAGGATCACAAAAAAGTTTGTCCATAACAGGTTAATTCCCAATTGCAAAACTCACAAGGAAAGGAAATCTTCCCTGTAAAGACAGTCTCTAATCAGCGTGCAAATCATCACATCTCTCCCAGAAATATGGGTCATTGATGTTAGTAGAATGTAACTTTAAGCCAAGAGTGGAAGTGGATAGAATTGTGATGTTGTGATGCTCATAGGACTCCCTCTCCTTCGTTGTATAACAATGTCAAGATTCTGGAGTTATGTGTGTGTGCAGGCACGCACAAACACAGAGATGCACATCTTTGATGATATGAAAAGAGAGAAAAGTGGGCAACAGAAGATTTTAGATGGCACTAGACCCACCAAAAGTCAATTCTAGTCTATTTTTTCCAGCTTCATCTCTGGCCAATCCCCAAAGAAGAGTTAAGCAGTCACATTGGATTTTGTGCAATTTATTGAATCAGCCTAGCACTTAATGCCTCTGTGCATTTCCCTTCCCACTATTTTCTAACTCTGTTGACTCCATCATTCAGCTTAAATGCCATCTTTGTTCTGCAGCCCTCCCTGACACCCACCTGTCCGCATTAATTGCTATCATCTGTTTCCTGTAGCTCTTCCTACCTTCCACTACCACATCACGACATGGCACATTATTTTGTAACTATTGATTATATAGGGCCCCCTTATGGATTGAGAGCCCCTGAAGAACACGCATCTTTAAACTGAAAGAGTTTTATAAATACACTACACTTTACATTTCCATTTCCATTTCCAACTATACCAAGACATATAGTTAGTCTCAATAAACATTTGACCCTCTGCTTTCCTTCCATGGCTATATGAGCCCAATCCTTGTTCATTAAGATCTGGATTACTTAAGGCCTTCAAGTCTCTGAAACTAACTTCCTCCTGTTTGAATCCATTCCATATAATTTTCAGAAAAATCTTCTCCAAATACGATTTTCATCACATCACTTTACCTGAGAAGGAACAGAGTTCCATATTATCTAGTGTGATAAATCCAAACCATTTACCTTGATCAGTAAGAAAATCAATTTCTTAAAAAGAAGGGGGACCTATATAGACTCTGATAAGATTGACTTAAATCAGTATATCAATTTTGGAAAAAATAACATCTTAACTATATTGAGGCTTCTACTCTATAATATAATTAGCCAGTGCTAGTACACTTTCTGCTATCTTTCTCTCTCTACATAGATTTACATATATATTTATATATATGCAAAGAAAAAATATATGCATATATACACATAGACATATGAATACACACATATACATATGCATATATACATATCTTCTTTAATTTACCTAAGCAATGTTTTTTACTTATCTGTATAGAGGTCTACACATCTTTTAAGTTTGTTCCTAAATATTTTATGTTAGTGGTGGTCTTGTAAATAAAATTATCTTAAATGTTATTTTTCAGTTGTTTGTTGCTAATACACAGAAATACAATTGTTGTTTATAGACATCATAAATTGTATCCTTGTTAAATTCAATTATTACTTCTAGCAAATATTTTTTAGGTGACTTAAAATTTTCTACATAGACAATCATCTCATCTTCAAATAAAGTTGTACTTCTTTCTTTCCAAAGGTATATCTTTTATTTCTTTTTCTTGCCTTACTCTAGTAGCTAGAATCTTCAATTATGATGCTAAGTACTAAGAGCATATATATTTACTTTGTTCTCATTCATATGGGGAAAATATTCAATACATCACTATTTAATATATTAGCTGTAGGTGTCTTAATAAATGCCCTTTACTAAACTGAAGTTGCTGAAAATTTTTATCACAAATGAGGATTTCCCAATATTCTTCTGCATTTAGTGAGATAATATGATTTTTCCTCTTTTAATAGGTTAACATCGTGAACTATATCAACTAATTTTTCAAATTGAAAAATCTTGAAACAATCTAGCAAATTTGTGGAAAACATAAAGGCTTTAGAATAGTCAGAATAATTTTTAGAAGAGAGAAAAATTGGAGAAGTTAACCTACCAGCAGACAAATAAATACTTGTAGTATATTCATAAAACTAACTTCTACTCAGCAATAAAAGGAATGATTTCCATTATGTAACAAACATGGATGAATCTCAAAAACATCACATTGCATGAAAGAAGCCAGACACTGAATGCATCCATTTATTTGAAGTTTAGACCTGTGGTGTCTAATGCTGTCGGCACTAATTTCAAGATACTACAAAGCTACAATAATCTTTACAATGTGATACTGGCATAAGGATAGAAATTTATATCAACGAAATAGAATATAGTCTAGAAATAGATTTACATATATATTGTCAATTGAGTTGTCAACAAAGGTGCAAATGTAATTCAGTGGGGAAAGGGCAGTCACTAAATGGTGCTGGATTCAAATAAAAACAGAAATGAACATCAACCCCCATGTCATACCATGCACAAATATTAATTCATAATAGATATAGGCCAGAATATAAAATATAAAACAACAAAAATTTCTAGAAGGAAACAGAAAAAATATTCAAGACCTTGGGATACAGAAAATTTGCTTAAGACACTAAAAGCACTAACCATTAAAAACACAATAAAATGAACTTAATCAAAATTTAAAACTTCTGGTCTTCAAAAAAAAAAAATTAAGAAGGAAAAAGACACAGACTGGGAGAAAATATTCACAGTACACATACCTAAAAAGGTTCTTGTATTTGAAAATATAAGAAACTGTTATTGGCAGGTGCAATGGCTCATAGCCTGTAATCCCATCACTTTGGGAGACTGAGATGAGTGGATCACTTGAGGCCAGGAGTTCAAGACCAGCCTGGCCAACACAGCAAAACCTCATCTCTACTAAAAATACAAAAAATTAGTGGGGTATGGTGGTGCACACCTGTAATCCCAGCTACTCGGGAGGCTGAGGCACAAGAATCACTTGAAGCCAGGAGGTGGAAACTGCAGTGAGCCAAGATTATGCTACTGTACCCCAGTGTGGGTAACAGAGTGAGACTCTGTCTCAAAAACAGAAACAAACAACAATAAAAAAAACTATTACTGCTCAATAATAAGCAAACAACCCAAGTTTTTAAGAAATGTGCAGAAGACTTGAACAGACATTTCCCACAAAATAATAAATGCAAACAGCTTACAACCATATTGTGATGGATCAAAAAACTTCTTCATGAAAAAAAAAAATGAACCTCAACCCCTATCTCACACCACACACAATAATTAACTCAAAAAAGATAATAGTCCAACACATAAAAGCTAAAATTATAAAACTTCTAAAAGAAAACATAAGAGAAAATTTTCACAGTATTGGAGTAAACAGAAACTTCTTAGGCTGAATACAAACCACAGAAGAAAAAAATGGTAAACTGAATTAATCAAAATTAAAAACATCTCCTCTTCAAAAGGCAAGCCATAGAATGATTTAAAAAAAATTGTAATACAAACATCTAACGAGGGATTTACATCCAGAATACACAAAGAATCTCTATAAATCATAAGAAGACAAATTACTGTATTTTTTTAAATGGACAAAGGTTTGAATAAGCACTTTATTGAAGAAGAAGTACAAATGGTCTAGAAGTACTCGAAAAGATAATCAATATCACTAGTCATCAGGAAAATAGCAATTAAAATCACAATGAGATAGTACTTCACACCCACTAGACTAGCTAAAATTAAAATGACCAGCCATACCAAAGTTGGTAAAAACAGGGAGCAACTGCAACATTGCTGGTCAGAATATAAAGTGGTACAGCCACTTTGGAAAACACTTTGGCAGTTTCTTATAAAGTAAGCATACACTTAAATACATTTCACAATCCAAAAACTCTACTCTTAGAAGAAAAGTAAAAGCATACATCCATAAGCAGACTTGTACAAAAATGTTTATAGCAACTTTATTCACAATAGCCCCAAACTGAAAACAATCCAAAAGTCTACCAGCAGACAAATAAATAACTTGTAGTATATTCATAAAACTAAATTCTACTCAGCAATAAAAGGAATGATTTTCATTATGTAACAAACATGGATGAATCTCAAAAACATCACATTGCATGAAAGAAGCCACACACTGAATGCATCCATTTATTTGAAGTTTAGACCTGTGCTGTCTAATACCGTAGGCACTAGCCACACACAGTTATCTAAATTTAAATTAAATAAATTAAGTAGAATTTTAACATTCAGTTCTTCCATTGTGCTAGCCACATTTCAAGTGTTCTAAGAGTCACATGTGGCTAGTGGTAAACATAATGGACAGCGTAGATACATAGAACATTTTCATCATCGCATAAAGTTCTATGGGACAGTGCTGCTCTAAAACATGCAAAATCAAGCTATGGAGATACAACTGGATCAGTTATTGCTGGAAGCAGGGTGGGTGATGAGGAGGGTGGACTGGAAAGACTGTAACATATCCCAAAGCCACTTTTTGAGAAATATTGGAAATGTTCTCTCTTGATTGAGGTGGTGGCTATACAGATGTATACTTTACCACCCATATCATATCAACTTTTCAACTGGACCACAGGCTGCATTTCAATCCCATTTGCTCCTTTAGCTGGGCACCTCTGAGCAGCAAACAACCTTCTCAACTGTACAGATCTGATGCTGAAAATCTCAAATGAATACATAGCACCGGAATGGCAGAATCAATCTGTCTGGGTTCATATCCCGCCTTCACCACTTAACAGGTTTATCTTAGGCAACTCAACCTTGCTAAGGCTTAGTTTTCATATCTGTAAAATGGGGGAAAATAATAGTTTCTCATGTAATTCTCATAATGATCCTATGAAATAGCAATCTCTCGAAAAGTAGTACCTTTTATTCTTACCATTATAAAAACCTCTCCAGAGTCATCAAATATTATTTCCTGATATAGGACTATGTCCATTTCTTTTAAATCACCCCTTCAGCACTATAATAATAAAGGCTCAAATATCTGTACACTTACTGTTTTGTGTAGGATATTATTGTATGTTATATGTGATCATTTTCCTTATCTCATCCAGTGCAGGCAGCTAAATGATTCTTAAAATTTCTACAAGTTTACTGGGTGCTTAGCACATGAGAAAGGTACCAGATGAGTTCACAAGAAGAGAAAGACAGAATCCCTCCCATAAGGAAATCATTACTTACTACAGAGTCATAAAGAAAAAAATTAGGATATGAACTAATACCACAAAATACTCAATAGTATGGTTCAGGTAGTGAAAAAGTCAGAGAATCATTCAATTGTAAGCATACTAATTGTGCAACAGATCAAAAGTGCAGATAGAGATGGTAGAAATCAGCACGAACTCAAGTCATCAGTGAAGACTTTCCAGAGAATGTCATAGTCTGTAGAAGAGGACCTGCCCTGGGAAGTAAAGTCAGGAGAAAACAGAACAGAGAGGGAATCACAGTCATTTATTGGAGCTGGGATGGAAGGTCGTGGGTTGGCCTTGCCCTCTGTTTAGCAAGGGCAGAGTAGCCTCTATCAGCAAAAGCAGTAGAACTACCCTGGGCAAGCCCAGGAAAGTTCTCATAGCAGGTCAAAGTAGGATAGTACATTTCGGAAGCGTGGCAACGAGAAGGAAAAGAAAAGTGGGAAGGGCCCTGAGATGCTTCCTTGAACACATTGCATGACACATCCATGCATCAAAAACACAACAAGCTTCCTCAAGCAGCCAGTTGCCTCCAATTAGCTGGGGTAACTCAAGCTCGTATTATAAGCAATTTTAAATTAATTGACAGGCAACATCAACACACCTGTTTGCTAAATGTTTTTTCAAACCAGCACTCTACAAGTCATTCCTTAATTAAGGTAATTGTCTTCAAAAGAATTAAAAACTCATAAGATGAAAACTCACTCTGGACGAGATAAACATAATAGAACCACTCTACCACCCTCACACATTCTTACGTTACAGTCTCTCAGTAAAATGATCCCGATTTAATCAAAAGAAGATATGATTCGGCTTCTGCAACTCTTTTCTTCAGGCTGTGCCTCCTGTCTGGATCTCCTGTGTCTGATGATCCCCTCATATCTGGATCCCCTACATCTGATGTCTAGCCTACATTTTATCATTACACCAAGCAAAACATTTTCCAGACTAAATAACTCTCCAGTCTCACAGAGATTCCCCCACAAAGCCGTAGCAGATGGGAAGCATTTTAAATCCATATACACTTAATGTGTAAGTATTATGTCATATAAGATGGTGATTTCTAGCCATTTTCTTTTTTATATTTGTATTATAATCAACACCGACACCAATTGAAGGCCTTCAGTAGCCCTCCAGTTAACAAGCTTAAAAACTATTCCTTATTCTCACGGATGCCCATCAATGACATCAACTTCTGGGTGGATGCCCCAAGGCAACAGCTGACTCAAACACTTGATGTCATTCTAATGGCTTATTTTGGATAGAGTTAAAAATGCAAATAGAACACCTCGTTAAAACTCAAAGTTCATTTTAGCTGTGCCTCTGATTTACCACTGAGAATTCATCATCCAAAGGAAGGACACAATATTACACATCTTACCTAATTGGAAAGAAAAAATGAAGCAAACAAGTTTCAGCATTAGTTTTTGTTTTTTAAAGTGTTTAATCTGCAGGCCAATACTGTAGCACTTTTGCTATTTTTCTGGATGGTGTAACCCCAAATAAAACAGACAGAACTGTTTTCAGAGTCCACAATCTGAAGCAAGAAGGGTGGCTCTGACCTGTCCCCTACCAGCCTTCAGGCCATTTCTGAGGCTCTGAAGCGGGTTGAGGGTGGGGCTACCCAGGAAGGTGGAGGGAAATGCAGGTGTAGGGGATGAAGCACATCCCAGGACCTGAATGGTGTGGGCTCCTCAGCAAATCAACTGCATCACAGAACACTGGTAGTATTAGACTTGACTAGCATAGGAAGCATGTTAAGTATAGTTCATTTTTTTTTTTTTTTTTTTTGCTGGTTATTAATTTATTTTTAGTTTTGGTGTGTGAAACTGTAAACCTGCACAAGTGCCATGGTCAATTACAGCATATTTGATGTGACCTAATTAGTGTTGTGAGGAACCAACACATGGAAAAGCAAATGGGGACACATGCTAGGGACAAAACTGAACGTGATGTGAATACTAATTTTGGCTTTATATTGCTTTATTCATTAAAAACCTTCTTCTGTTAAAGAAGATAAAACAGAACCAGACAGCTGTTGAATGCTTATGTGGCAGGGGCTGTGTAAGGTCCTTTCATGGACATTTATTTAATCCTCATGAGTCTGTGAGGGAGGCATAGTAGCCCCATTTTACAGATAAGGAAACAGCCTCAGCAGAGTTAACTGACTGCCCAAAGCTATATATCCTGTAGGAAAAGGCTGGGGTTTAAATTCAGCTTTCTGACTCCAAAATAACCTCAGTATAACCTCAGTATATATTTTTTTCAATGTTAGTCTTACAAGAAAATTAATTCCATTCCCCAACGCTTTTTTTCTTAAAGGGAATTCTTTTTTTTTTTTTTAATTAATTTATTATTATTATACTTTAAGTTGTAGGGTACATGTGCATAGCGTGCAGGTTTGTTACATATGTATACTTGTGCCATGTTGGTGTGCTGCACCCATCAACTCATCATTTACATCAGGTATAACTCCCAATGCAATCCCTCCCCCCTCCCCCCCCCATGATAGGCCCCTGTGTGTGATGTTCCCCTTCCTGAGTCCAAGTGATCTTATTGTTCAGTTCCCACCTATGAGTGAGAACATGCGGTGTTTGGTTTTCTGTTCTTGTGATAGTTTGCTAAGAATGATGGTTTCCAGCTGCACCCATGTCCCTACAAAGGATGCAAATTCATCCTTTTTGATGGCTGCATAGTATTCCATGGTGTATATGTGCCACATTTTCTTAATCCAATCTGTCACTAATGGACATTTGGGTAAATCGACCACGTAATTGGAAGTAAAGCACTCCTCAGCAAATGTACAAGAACAGAAATTATAACAAGCTGTCTCTCAGACCACAGTGCAATCAAACTAGAACTCAGGACTAAGAAACTCAATCAAAACCGCTCAACTACATGGAAACTGAACAACCTGCTCCTGAATGACTACTGGGTACATAACGAAATGAAGGCAGAAATAAAGATGTTCTTTGAAACCAATGAGAACAAAGATACAACATACCAGAATCTCTGGGACACATTTAAAGTATAGTTCATTTTTTTTATAGCATTATGTCATCATTTCAAATATCCGTTGTGATTTTACGGGTACCAGGGATTAAAAAAACAAAGCAAGCTTTGGCCAAAGTGCTGTACCACATTCTACACTAACTTCTTAACAAATAAAACACGCTATTATATATTTTTCTGATTATAAAAGCAATACATACTTACACATTTACTGAGGAAAATTTGAGAAAAGGGCTGATAAACAAAAGAAATGATACCATCAGTAAATTCTAATTTTGTTATAACTTCCTTCCAGCTTTTTCCCCATAAGTACAGATCTTTTACAGAATTGAAATTATACTAGATACTGTTTTTATCCTGCTTCATTAGACAAAACACAGGTTAAGCATCCCTAACTTGCAAACCTGAAATCCAAAAATGCTTACAAATCTGAAACTTTTTGAGTGCTGACGTGACACCACAAGTGGAAAATTCCATACCGGATATCATGTTACGGTCAGAGTCAAACTGCAGTCAAAACTTTGCTTTATGCACAAAATTATTCTGAATATTATATAAAATTACCTTTGGACTATACATATAAGGTATGTATGAAACATAAATGAATTTAATGTTTTAGGTCCTATCCCCAAGATAGCTCATTATGTATAATGCAAATATTCCAAAATACAAAAAAGTCCAAAATCCGAAACACTTCTGGTCCCAAGTATTTCAGATAAGGGACACTCAACCTAGTAATATTGTCTAAATATAATAATATATAATGATATTATACTGTCTAAAGGAATAATTTCTGGACATAATAAAACCTACATAAATAGCAGCAATCTCTTTCCCAAAGTTCTAAATGTTATGTTTTAAAAGGAGGCGATCATGGAAAATCATACTGCCTTGCCCCTTGAAACCACACATACTCTCAGCTGTTTTATGTATTTGTAAACACATCCTTGGACATATAGTGGCTTCCAGATTGCTCAATGTTTCCTCTAACGGCTGATCAACCAACGGGTATGATTCATTCACTCATTCAACAAATAAATTTTAACACCTACTATGTAGTAGGCACCAAGTAAAAATGGCCCATAAAACTACTCTAATTGGCCTAATTGATATTTATCAAAGGGAAATTTACTAGAGTTAGGTGATAGTTTATATTTCATTCAGCCAAATAGAGCTGGGTTTGAGGCTGCTCTGATCAACACTAGCCTCTCCAACCCACTAGTCTGACACTCATTTCAGTCAGGGTGCACTAGCCCCCTATTCCCTGAACCTGGCCTATTCATTCCCTTTTCTGAGTCCTGTTTATCATTGCCAAGGCCCCATTACCTTCCTTTCTGCTGAGCCACGTTCTATTCAGGAAGCTTTTCTGACCAGCGTCTATAAGCCTTACTCTCAAACGACTGGGGCACCAATCATCCAGAATATTCTTTAAACAACCCTGACTGCCCTGTTCCCAGTGGGTCTGTGCTAAGGATCTGGTTCAGGCGCCAATCCCTTGTTTTCTTTACTATTTCCCACAGCTAAACAATAGATGCAATGCATATTACTAGTCCCTTAATCATTCATCTCAGGAACTTCTCTATCTGAATCCAACTCTGAAAAGATTTTTCAAGAAAAGCATTCTACCCTTTCAGTTGCTACTGCCATTTTTTTTTTTTCTATCCTAATAACCTTGGTTGCTTTCCTGCACTGGATGACAGCTAATATAAAGCAGCTTTGAGGTAGTAAAATTTGATTCACTTTACCCATAACTCCTGAGGAAAACATAACTACCTTGCACACAGCAGCCCCATACTATATCAAGACCTCTGTTTGACTCCATGCCCTGTTTTGAGCACCTCGTGTGTATAATTTTATTCAATCTTCACAGGAACTGCGGTGAGGTATGTACCAAGATGACAATTTCCAATTTAGAGATAAGAAAACTGAAGCGATTAAGTCATACAGTGAGCCACTGGTGAAGTGAAGATTCAAATCCAGGCAGCTGCCTCCCCATACAAGCCTTTTCTGTGAGTTAACCCATCCACCCTGGCTAATAGTCTTCCTCACTTTTTCTTCCCATGAGGTTGAGGCTAGTGATTCTCACATTTATATCAGCATCAGAATCATGGCAGGGACTTGGTAAAACTATCCTTACTAGGGTGGAACCCAAGAGATTTTGATTCAGGAAGGGGACGAGAGATCTGCATTTTTAGCAGGCACCTCTCCTATCACCTCATTGCTAGGTGATTCTTGTCTTCAGCATATATTTAAAGATATTGCATTGAGCATAAGAGGATCCTACACATCAGAGCAGAGGCTTTTGTAAAATTTGCTAATTACCCATGATCCATCAGGGCTTTAAAAATGGCAGGAAGTTACTGTTTAATGGGTATGGAGCTTCAGCTTAGAATGATGAGAAAGCTTGGGAGAGAGGCAATGGTGACAATTGCAAAACAATGTGAATGTACTTAATGCCACGGAACTGTACACTTTATTTTTTATTTTTTAGAGACATGATCTCATTCAGCTGGGACTACAGACATGCACCACCACACCCAGCTAATTTTTTTTTTTTAATTTTTTTTTTTTTTTAGAGACAGGATTTCTCTGTGTTGCTCAGGTTGGTCTTAAACTCTTGGCCTCAAGCAATCCTCCTGCCTCAGCCTCCCAAAGTGCTGAGATTACAGGCTTGAGCCACTCCACCTGACCTGTACACTTTAAAATGGTTAAGATGATCCATTTTGTTATGTATATTTTAAAACAATTTCTAAGATGGCAGGATCCTAACCTCTCAGCTGCCTTAGGGAATGTGTCTCTGACACGCCCTCCTGTTGACCCAGAGAGAAGTGAAGTTTAATCCTAAGGGATCACTTGAGAAAGGGACTACTAAAAGGCAAAAGGTGAAGCACAGTTGGCCCTGTGTGGTCCCTCTTCAGTTTTGAGCTGGCTGTGTACACTCAGATTGAGGGGACAGGGCTGTGCTTGTACGAGTTCCCAAGATACTGCATCACGCCTCATCCCCTGCCTGCCCACCGTGAAACAAACCAATGTCCAGTCCCTAACATAACCCATAGATGTCCACGGATATGGGACAGAGGGAAGAGAGGAGCCCAAAGGATGGTAGGGAAAGAGCCTTCTTCAGGTTTCCAGTGTCAGCTCCCCCGGGGATCACCTACTAGTACTTCAGGCCATTCTGATTTTGGCTCAAATATCATCTCCTTAGAAAGGCTTTGCCTGCTTGAAAGCAGCCCCTCCTCCACACCCATTACTTTCTATAATATTACTCTGCCTGGTTGTCGTTTGAGCATGCACCACCACTGGAAATACTTATTACTTATTTCCACACCAGTAACTTGTTTGCCTCCCCGGACTAGAACCAGAACTTCCTGAGAGCTGAGAATGTGCTACTTGTGTTTACTGCCCATTCTCAAGGCCTCACTTGAGACATAGTGGGAACCCAATAAGTATTTGTAGAATAAATAAATGAATCAGTCTCATTTGTTTTCTTTTGTATAAAGGGTTCTTTCTACCTCACAAGGTGATTTCTAGGAAGGGTCAAATGAGATCAGATACACCAAAGTGTTGCAAAAGGAAAGGTGTCACATACATGGTAGGGTTATTATTGTGCTTGGCACAGAGTGGGGCGGTTCACAAAACCCTGAGTGCCTTACAAGGCCTCCTTCTGTGACCTTGGCATAGTGATGTGCTCCCTCCTCCCTTCTCCACTCCTCTTAGGTGGAGATTTGTCTGGAATCTAAAAATGACAATGCTCCACTCTGCAGACCATTCAAACAGAATGCAACCAAATTATTACAAGGTGAGGCCTCTCAGAGAGTTTTCTCACTAAGGGGCTCAAATAACAAGATGATACTTATGAAGTCAGGGATCTGCCAGGAGGGCAAACTTACAGGAAGAACACAAAGATGCTTCCTGCCTTGGCTTAGTTGGGCTACACAAGTATGAATTGAGTGAGTTGCTGGTATATTGCAGGTCCTGGGCTCAGTCCCAAGGATAGAGAGAGAGGTGACTGAGATTGTCACAGTGCAGTGGGGGAGACAGTTACTAAACAGAAAACTCAAAATCAGTGTGGTAAATATGGCCTACACTAGTCAACGAAGGCTTTCTAGAGTGATTGATGCCTAAATGAATTTAAAGTATAAAGGATAGGGGAAAGAGGGGTTGGGGAAGAGTGAGTGGCCAAGGTAAGACACAGAATAGAAAGACTACACAGAGTTTAGGGAGTTCCAAGTAGTGAAAGCTTTGGGTATTTATTGCTGGAGTATCTAGTGTGTTGTGAAAAGGTTGGGGTGCAGGGGAGGGAAGGGGACCAGAAGATGTACCTGGAGAGGTGGGCAGCAGCCACTCTCCCACTGTGGGCTAACTGCAGCACCTCTGTTAGCACTGATGTAGCTGCTGTGCTGCCCTGCCCTGCCAGGTGATGAGGAAGCTGTACTGTCCAGGGTGAGACTGCCTGATGCACAACTTCTCAGGCAATCATGAATTAGTGACGTGGCCGATGTCTTCCGGCATGTGAGGCTGGGAATTCCTTCCCTTGATACCTCTCTCCAGTTTCCCTAAGCCTCACCCCTCCAAACTCAACTCCTCCCTGTTTGAGCACAGGGAAGTCTAGTTTGTCTTTTGAGTGTCACCTGTTTCTACTCCCAGCCAAGCTTGACTTGCTCTATTGGCTACTGGACCAATGAATGGGCTCATCCTGGGCAGAATTCCATAGGCATGTGACTGAAACTAGAGGCATCAAAAGATAAACCAGAGTTCCCTGTGCTGCAAACAGGAGGACTTGAGTCCGAAGGGGTGAGACCTGGGGAACTGGAGAGAGGTATCAAGGGAAGAAATTCCCAGGCTCACATGCTGGAAAACATTGGCCATGTCACTGATTCACAGTTGCCTAGGAAGTTGTGCACCAGGCAGTCTCACTCCGGGACGGGGCAGCTTCCTCAACACCTGGCAGGGCAGGGCAGCTGATACATCAGTGCTGACAGAGAGGTGCTGCAGTTAGCCCAACATGGAAACTCTTCTGAGCCCTGAGTGAAGGCAGCAGAAATGAACAGAAGGAGTAGAGCCCTGGGGTTTTAGTAAAATGCTTATGCCCAAAATTAGCTCACCTGGTATGATATGATTAAGAGCATGAAAGGCAGGAAAACCAGAGGGAGAGAGGGAGAGAGGAGGAGAGAAGAGGGTCCTTCCATTTCTTTTCCCTGCTGTCGTTGACACTGGAGCTGCCTCAATCCCATGCACTTAAAAAAAGGAAATGAAGAGGCTAACAGTTGCTCACCTGGGGTTATAGTTTCAGGGGCTGCCAAATAAGAATTTTAAACTTTGTATATTCATTTGGATAATATTTGTAAAAAGAAAAATGTTTTCAAATCCAACCCACCCCTCCCCAAATCAATCACTCCAGCTTTGGTCAGGACCTGGGGACAGAGGTGAAAATCCTTATCTCATTAGCACACTCACTTTTCCCATTCCTCCCTATAGCCTCCAGCTCTTCCAGCTTAATCGCACTGAGAGGGTCCTGTTGTGGTTAAGCACAGCAAGTGGCTTCCCTGTCATAAGAGGTGATATGGTTTGGATGTTTGATGTTTGTCCCCTCCAAATCTCATGTTGAAATGTGACCTCCAATGTTGGAGGTGGAGCGGCCTAGTGGGAGATACTGAATTATGGGGTGTATTCTCTATTGAACGGTTTAGTGCCATCTCCTTCGTGATGGTGATTGATGAGTTCTCACTCAGTTAGTTCACACAAGATCTGGTTGTTTAAAAGAGTCTGGAACTGCTGGGCATGGTGGCTCACACCTGTAATCCCAGCACTTTGGGAGACTGAGGCGGGCGGATCACGAGGCCAGGAGATCGAGACCGTCCTAACATGGTGAAACCCTGTCTCTACTAAAAATACAAAAAAATAGCTGGGCGTGGTGGCGGGCGCCTGTAGTCCCAGCTACTCGGGAGGCTGAGGCAGGAGAATGGCGTGAACCCGGGAGGTTGCAGTGAGCCACAATCACGCCACTGCACTCCAGACTGGGCGACAGAGCAAGACTCCATCTCAAAAAAAAAAAAAAAAAAAAAGAAAGAAATGAAAAAAGAAAAAAAAAAAACGAGTCTGGAACCTCCCCCCTTCTCTGTCTTTTGCTTGCTCTTTGGTAAAGTGACATGCCTGCTTCCACTTCACCTTCCAGCATAAGTAAAAACTCCAAAGCCTCAGTAAAAGCCAAGCAGATGCCAGTGCCATACTCGTATAGCCTGCAGAACTGTGAGCCAATTAAACCTCTTTTCTTTATAAGTAACCCAGCCTCAGGCATTTCTTTATAGCAATGCAAGAATGAGTAACACAGAAAATCAGTGCTGAGGACTGGGGCATTGCTATAAAAATACCTGAAAATATGGAAGTGGCTTTGGAAATGGGGAATGGGCAGAGGTTGGAAGAGTTGGAGGGCTCAGAAAAAGATAGAAAGATGGGGGAAAGTTTGCTACTTCTTAGGCAGACTGGTTAAATGGTCATGACCAAAATGCTGATAGAAATATGGGCAGCAAAGTCAAGGCTGATGAGGTCTCAGACGGAAATTAGGAAGTTACTGGAACTGCAGTGAAGGTCACTTTGTTATACCCTAGCAAAGAACTTGGCTCCATTGTGTCCAAGTCCTTGGGATCTGTGAAAGTTTGAACTTAAGAATGATGACTTGGGATATCTGGCAGAAGAAATTTCTAAGCAGCAAAGCATTCAAGAGGTAGCCTGACTGCTTCTAATAGCCTGCAATCAGGTGTGATTAGTCTAAGGAATGACTTAAAGTTGGAACTTATATTTAAAAGGGAAGCAGAGTATAAAAGTTGGGAAAATTCACAGCCTGGCCATGTGGTACAAAAGAAAAGCCTGTTTTCAGGGGAGCAATTAAAAAGGGCTGCAGAGCAACCACTTGCTAAAGACAATGGCCTGACTAAAAGAGAGCCAAGTGCTAATATCCTAGACAACAGGAAAAAGGCCTTGAAGCATTTCAGATCTTCCAAGCTGCCCCTCCCATCACAGGCTCAGAGGCTAACGAGGTAAGAATGGTTTCAGAGGCCAGACTCTGGACACTCCTGCCATGTTTAGCCTCAGGACACGGCTGCCCTAGCTCCAGCTGTGGCTGAAAAGATTCCATGTACAGCTCAGGCTGCCTCTTCTGAGAGTACAAATTGCCATATGCCCTGGTGGCTTCCATGCAGTGTTAAGTGTGCAGGTGCACAGGATGCAAGTGTGACACAGGCCGGCAGCTTCACCCTAGATTTCAGAGGATGTATCAGAAAGTCTGGGTGCCCAGGCAGAAGCCTGCCATAGAGGCAGGGCCCCCACATAAAGAGACTCTACTAGGGCAGTGCTAAAGGAAATGCAGAATGGGAGCCCCCACAAAGTGTTTCATACCTAGTGGAGCAGTGGAAAGCTGGCTGCCACCCTCCAGACCCCAGAATGGTAGAGCCACCAGCAACTTAAACTCTTCAAGCCTGGAAAAGCTACAGACACCAGACTCCAACCTGTGACAGCAGCCACAGGTACTGCACCCTGCAAAGCCATAAAGCACCAGTGTGCTCTGAATGTGGGACATGGAGTCAAGGATTATATTGGAGCCTTAAGGTTTAATGCCTGCCCTGTTTGGTTTCAGACTTGCTTGGGGCCTCTTGCCCCTTTCTTTGGGCCAATTTCTCCCTTTTGGAATGGGAATGCTTACCAAATGCCTGTACCACAATTGTATATTGGAAGTAAATAACTTGTTTTGATCTTATAGACTCATAGGCAGAAGGAGATGAGTCTTAGATGAGGCTTAGGAATTTGTACTTGATGGTGGAATGAGTTAAAACTTTAAGGACTATTAGGAAGGGATGATTATATTTTGCAATATAAGAAGAACATGAGATTTGGGGGGCCAAGGGCAGAATGACATAGTTTGGATGTTTGTGCCCTCCAAATCCCATGTTGAATTGTGACCTCCAATATTAGAGGTGGGACCTAGTGGAAGGTGTTTAGATCATGAGTGTGGATCCCTCATGAATGGCTTAGTGCCATCCCCTTGGTGATGAGTGAGTTCTTACTCCATTAGTTCACATGAGATCTGGTTGTTTGAAAGAGTCTGAGACCTCCCCCTTCTCTGTCTCTTGCCCCCGCTCTTGCCATGTGACATGCTGGCTCCTCTTGCTTCCACGCTGATTGTAAGCTTCCTGAGGCCCTCACCAGAAGCACATGCCAGCACCATGCTTCCTGTGCAGTCTGCAGAATGGTGAGCCAATTAAAATTTCTTTTCAAATTTTTAATAAATTACCCAGCCTCAGTTATTTCTTTATAGCAACTCACAAGTAGACTAACACAGGAGGCCAAAGGTGTGTTACCAGATGACCCCTGGGAGGTGATAGGACCAGGGCAGTAAGGAACAGTACTGAGAGTTCACCTCTAGCATCCACCCATGTTTCCGCCCTGCAAAATGCATGCACATGGCTCAGCCTCTCTCATCTACTTCCGAGTCCCCAAAAAGAATAGGTCTCCTTCCTCTAAGCCATGGCAGCAACATTAAGAAGCAGCATTTTCTACTTCCTTTCTTCTTATGTGCCTCTCGTTGCCCCAGATAGCTTGTTACCTCCTGGCTTACTATTTACCAAAGTATTCCAGCCTCTGGGGTACTTCAGCAGTCTCCTAGAAGTAAATTCCTGTAGGATGGAGAGATGCAAGGTATATTCTAACAATAGTGGAATGATTAAATAAAACATCATACGTTCACCAGGTGTGATGGCTCATGCCTGTAATCCCAGCACTTTGGGAGGCCGAGGCGGGCAGAGCACTTGAGGTCAGGAGTTCAAGATCAGCCTGGCCAATGTAGTGAAACCCTGTCTTTATTAAAAATGCAAAACTTAGCCAGGTGTGGTGGCACACACCTGTAATCCCAGTTACTCAGCAGGCTAAGGCAGAAGAATTGCCTGAACCAGGGAGGCGGAGGTTGCAGTGAGCTGAGATCATGCCATTGCACTCCAGCCTGGGCAAAGGAGCGAAACTCCATGTCAAAAACAAAGTAAAATATGGTACATTTGTACCCAGAAAACAGGTTTTATTGTTTTTGTGACTTAGATCCAGATAAAGTTACCTGGAAAGATTTTCTGAGTATATTGTTACTTTTTTTGTTTTGTTTTGTTTTGAGACAGTGTCTCACTCTGTTGTCTAGTCTGGAGTGCAGTGGCACAATCACCGCTCACTGCAGCCTCAAACTCCCAGACTCAAGCAATCCTCCTACCTCAGCCTCTCATGTAGTTAGGACTATAGGTGTGTACCACCATGTCCAGATAATTTTTCTTTCTTTTTTTTTTTTTGTGTGTGTGTAGAGATGGGGGTTTCACTATGTTGCCCAGGCCAGCCTCGAACTCCTGGCCTCAAGCAATCCTCCCACTTTGGCCTGCCAAAGTGCTGGGATTACAGCATAAGCCACCATGACTGGCCGTATTATTAAAAATAAAAATAAACCGAACAAAACATAGTATGAGCTCATTTATAGAAAACAAAAGAAAACCACGTACAAAAACAAAAATATATCTTTATGTGCATGTGCACATGTGTAACTATGTAAATACATAGAAAAAAGTCTGTAAGAATACCCACCAGACCAAATAACTTCAAAAACAAGAAAGGCTTTGATGGGGACTAACAGGGCTTTTATCCTATATGTAGTTTACAATATTTAGAAACAAGAATGCATTCACTCTTCTGGAAACACCAGTAGCAAAAAAAAAAAAAAAGAGAGAGAGAGAGAGAGAGAATGTATTTGCATATCACTTCAGTAATTAAAAATATAATTTTTTAAACTTGAAATTGTTATCAGATTCTTTTTATCCTGTAGAACTTTGCTTTAATGACTTACATACTAGCACCAGAAAGGCAGTGGAACTAGTTCCCACTTGGGCAAGGGTTTGTTTACACTGCTTATCTAAAGTTAGAGCCAACAATGCTAATGATTCTGAATAGCACCAGCCACTCCTTGGCCATCCCCTCCCCTCCCACCCACAGATTCAACTATCACCTCTATGTGGATGACTTCCAAATGCCTCTTTCCAGACACAGCCTTTCCTTGGAGCTACAGTCCTGACTTTCCAACTTCCTCTTCAGTAGAGCCAACACATGATGTACAAAACTAGACTCCTGTCATCCCCCTCTCCCTAATTCAGCTCTTCTGCCTAACTTTCTACTTCCTTTGAACGGGCACCTCTTTTTTCCCCTAGAAACCCAGAAAGGAAACTTCCTAATCATCTGTAGTCCTCCGTAGTCCTCTTTATCAACACACCCACCCCCAAGTATCCAATTAGCTGTCACATTCTAATGAGTTTTTGAAAAGGTTCTTTCCAACTAATAACTCCCTGTGTTGCCACTGATACCACCTCAATTCAGATCCTTTCCATACATCATCAGGACTAGAAGAATCACCCTAAGTGGTCTCCCTGTTCTTAACTGCTTTGACCCATTAACTAGATGTCCCATTTGGTAAAGGATCAACATTCCAGCCTGCCACAGTCATTTTGAGCCTTCATTCCATCACCTATTGTATTAGCTATGTTCCCAGCTTTGAGTCATTTGCCAATTTGGGAAATATGGCTTTATGCCTTCTCCAAGTATCTGATAAAAAACGTTAAAGTGAGCTGAGACAAGAACAAGGTTCTGACTACAGATCTGTTTCCAAGGAAACCTAGAGCTTAGTACTAAAGAAAGTAAAAAAAAAAAAAAAAAAAAAAAGGTATCGTTGCATGTTTTTGACACCATCTCATTTATACCTTACAACAATCCCCTTGTAGGAGGTATCGTTACCCCAAATTTTAGAGTCTTTGAAACTGAGGCTGAGAATGGCTAGGTAAACATGTGAAAAAGTCTCACAGTTATTAAATGGTAGACTTGTCATTTGAACTTGTCTGTTGATTCCATAGCTCACGGTTTTTCCACCACACAGTAGAAACCTTTGCTGGATCCTTACCTTCTAAAAGATAAAGCACATGTCTCTTAATCTGCACTGAACGTCTTTCACATTCTAGCTCCAAACTTGTCTTCATAATAATAGATTACACTACATGTCAAACACAGTAATAAGTTTTACATGCTCTATTTCATTTAATCCTCACCACAACCCCATGAAGTAAGCGCTGTGATTACGTCCATTTTACAGATTCAGAAACTGAGGCATAGAGAGATTAAAAATAGCTTAATCTGTAAATCAGAAATTATCTAAAAATAATTTCTTAAGAATAGCTTCATCAAGGTCCACCCAGTTAGAAAACAGCAAAGCTGGATCAAACCTGGGTATGCCTGATTCGAGAGATATTTAGGAGTCAGAATGGACAGGAATTCCCATTTGTTCAATCTATCAGCATGTACTTCTTGAGACCTTTATCACATGTTCAATATTGTGTGAGGGCTGGAGATAATAGAAATGAACAACCAGCAAAAGTCCCTGACCTTGGCTTCATAGGGCACACACTCTATTGGGAAAGACAAACATTAGAAGGGAAGGCAGCAGCGTGTCATGACTGGGAAGGTGAGGCCTTCAGTGCTAAGAAACCACAGACTCAATCAGGTGAGGGTTTTGGTCTCAGCAAGTGGTTTGATTAAGGTTCTATTCACGATGGGAGATCACAGGAGAAATGGGTTTAGGAAAAGACGCATTCAGTTTGGGACATGAGTTTTGGGGAGATGCTACCCAGCCAACCCGATATGCAGCTTTGGAGCTCAGAA
This sequence comes from Macaca mulatta, assembly GCF_049350105.2. Lineage (NCBI taxonomy): Eukaryota > Metazoa > Chordata > Mammalia > Primates > Cercopithecidae > Macaca > Macaca mulatta. The sequence continues at coordinate 105,943,412 of NC_133414.1, read as the reverse complement.
GTGAGAAGTAGGCTGTGGAGAGGCGTGGAATCATTGGTGTAGAGGTGCAACTGCACTCACAGAGGTGGATGTCCTTACCAGACATTTCTTGGTAAAGATGCTGAGAAGTTCAGGTATTTGCGCCATGTCTTTCTAACTAACTGAAACATCTTTGATGGCAAATCCTAGATATAGAACAAGGAATGCAGTAAACATTCCATTTACAGAACAAACAAAAGTCCTTCATTTCAAAACGAGTAACAAAGCCATAAATCAATAGTAGAGCATTTATGTGAACTAGTTACTCCAGATTAACCTGAATGGCTTCCTCAATACAAGAGTAACCAATGTCCTGGGCATCCTCCCAAGTTTTTGCTGAGTCTTCCCACTGAATAGAACTGGTCACAAGGTGAGCATTTGCTGCCTCTCCTTGTACATTCTAGTCTGATTCCTTGCAATGTGCTAATTCTTCAAATTAAAAATAAATTTCTTCAAAAAGGAAGGAATGAGGATGGAAATGTTTAGCAAAAGAAAACACCAGGTAACAGCAACAAAAGCCTCTTTCCCATGAGTGAAGTTACAGAGTTTTAACTAAGCCCCTTTAACAAAACATTGTCAAAATTTACAACTTACAAATGATTCCTCACTTATAATGCTTTGTTCTATCCTTCCATAAATAAATAAATGTCTGAAACCCTGAGAAACAGAGAGTGAGCAATATCGTGTTTCACAAATGTCAGAAAGTGTCAGGTCCTCACCTGCATGGTCATCTGGCTCGGGTAAACTCAGGTGGGCAGTTGCTATGGGGACCTTGCTCACTATTGCCCCCACCAGCCAGCATAGTGCCTAACACAGGAAAGTGACTCCAAATAACTGCTGAATGCATCAGTGATGAACGGATGAGAAAAGATGGTTGAAAAAAAGTCCAAAATTGTGGGCAAAAAGGAGACAAGGATGAGGGGTAACACATAAGTAACAAGAATGTAAAGAAGGCAACCAACCACCTTCTTACATCTTGGGCTCAGATTCTCCTCACTTTCTCCATAAAGACACCCACACAGTAGCTAAATCTTTGGGTCAGTTTCTGAGTCACATAGGTGCTGTCAAATGCAAACTTAAAGTATTTGACATTTACGTTTTATACCTGCTTTCTATTTTCCTTTCTATTTGCCTTAGGAACACTTTCTCCCCCCTTAGCTTTCACCTAAACTAAAACTTGACATTGAATTAGACTATTACTAGATTCTAAGGTCATGATTTGGATCAAGCTTCATCTTGCAGGTTTGCTGCTCTGCTATTTAATGTTTTACTCCAGAAAAGGAAGTCCACACTGCGTGTCCAGAATCCTTAAGGATGGTGTCTATCCATCTGATGGTAGAGTTCCAATTCTGCCTGTCTTGAGAGGAACACAAAGAAATGAGAGCATCCTTGCTTACAATTTTTTTTTTTTTTTCAGATGGAGTCTCACTTTGTCGCCCAGGCTGGAGTACAGTGATACAATCTCGGCTCACTGCAACCTCCGCCTCCTGGCTTCAAGCAATTTCCTGCCTCAGCCTCCCAAGTAGCTGGGATTACAGGCGCCCACCACCATGCCCGGCTAACTTTTGTATTGTTAGTAGAGACGGGGTTTCACCACCTTGGTCAGGCTGGTCTTGAACTCCTGACCTTGTGATCCACTTGCCTCAGCCTCCCAAAGTGCTGGGATTACAGGCATGAGTCACCGTGCCCAGCTTATAATTTTTTTAAAAAGGCACTTCATTTTCATCTCACAGAAAGGCCATTTTAGAGGCTACCCTTGATTTAACACCAAAACTTCTTAGAAGAGCACAAGCCCCAATTACCCAATCCATGGTGCACACTTCATTCTCCTTATACTCGCCCACATAAACAGTGTCCCTAGCTCCTTACCACATCTGAAGCTGCACCTGTCACTCTTAGGAAAGCACACGGGGTCTCCAGGAATTCAATCTATGCACACTCAGGAGCAGCAAGCTAATTTTAATTCTTGCCTTTGATGACCATGGCTAAAGTAGAGCTAATTTTTTAAGTTCAAAGTAAAATCTAAGTGGCTTCTAGATTAATATCTCTATTTTAGAGATACAACTGATTAACAAACAGACAATGAACTGCCACAGCAGGATTGCAAACATGGTTTAATGATGGGAAATTTGTGAACCTGATAGAACACATCAGTAGGTCAAATGCGAAAAAGCATAAAATCATCTCAAAGATTACCTTTTTGGCATTTGATAAAGTTCAACTCCCTTTCATCTTTTGCTTAAACCCAGGAATACAAAACTACTTCTTCAAAGTAATTTAAACTATTTTAAACCAAAAGCCAACATTATGCCTTCTAGAAAGTATGAAAAGCATTTCCATTAAAATCAGGAATAAAACAAAACAGTCTATTATCCTCACTCAGTTATTAATGTTCTGGAATTTCTGATTTAAAAGAGAAGTAATCATTATTTGTGGGTAATACAATTCCTTACCTAAAGAGTGCAGGAGAATCTACTAAAAAGTTAAGTTGATTAAATAAAAAAATATAAAACCTTTAGAAAACAATGAGTAAGACATAGAACTTCTCCACTATGGACCACTGACCCCATTCATTTCAGAACGGGTATTCCTCGAGTGGTCATCTGCAAGATTTGTGCTCAAATAAACTCTATACTTAATCATATTTTCTGAATCTCATTACTTAAAGTTGACAATCTTCATGATAGAATGTTAAGCAAGGAATCTAGGATCCAAAATTGGGTATGATGTATTTACCATGTGATCCCAATTTTATTCAAAAAAACAAAAGTCCCTGTTCTACCGCTCCCCAGCTAGGTAGCTTAGGACAAATCCATCAGTCTCTTAGGAGACAGGTTCCTTCAACTCCTCCAAAAGCAAGAGGGCCAAGCTTGGACCCTTCTCCTTTCTTCCCCTCAATTTTAAGTATTGGATAACAGCACATAACCAAAAATTAATAAACAAATATAAACAGAAGTATGTCTGTATTAATAATTTAAGATAAAATATAGAATTTTAGTTGTTAAAGCAAACTTAGGTTTTGGATTAAAGATTTTTTTAAAAACGAGTATCTCCTAAATAGGTGATATATTTTATATCTGACCACTTAGACAGTGATAGTTCATTAGAAATACATAGCATGGCGAGAAATGAGCACACTCTCCTAACTTCTCTGACTAATTTGATCTAGGCTTGCCTGCCTGCAACAGGAACACCCTCCACCTGTTGTCAGCCATCCCATGACTTGGCATTAGAGACACCCGGACCATTCTCAGCCAGCAAAAGGCAGTCAAAAGCCTAGATCCAAGAGTGTCACAAGAGAGCATGCAAGGTTGTCTGATGTCTGTGTTGCACTGACGGTGCAGGAAATTGATTTTTGGAGTTCTTTTTGCAAACTTATATAGCTTCTACGCATAGCTCAACAGTTCCTGCCTTCTTCTCTTAGATTCAAATAATAATTGAGCATGTTTTTTTCACAACTACCTCTAGATTTACCAATCCCTACCACTGTAAATTTTAAAACAGTGCCCAAGCCATGATGAAAGAAAAACCTCAAGCACAGTAAGCCAAACTGGGTTAGAAGCAAATTAGCCTGCTGAGTAGTAGAGAAGTGAATCCACTCAGACCCCGGCAGTTACCCAAACTGCTCAAGCTCTGCTCTGTCATCCAAATTCACTCTGCCTTTGTAGAGGGAAAAGGAATACAATTTCATGCCCAGAGTATTTAGCTTTTGTGAATTTTATCCACTTTTCTGAGATTGACAAAACAGGCTACTAGAGAGGGCTTAAGTTCTTCCAGGGAAACATTTCATATGTGAAAAACATGCTCAATCAATGAAATCTGAGTTTGTGTTATTAATAACAACAAATGAATCGAAACTTTCTTTAGAAATGACAGTAACTTGAAACAACTCCTGTGATATCCAAATTAAGCCATGTTATGTGATATTTTAATCCCAGATTTGTATAGCATGTACTTCGTCACGTTTTTTTCCCAAATGATTTTTTTCCATTCTCCAGATTTTCCATAGTCAGTAATATTATATAGTTTAAACCTAAAGTGAAGTCATCAAAACAGAGTCTCTCCTTATATCTGCCTCTTCCTTAATTCTGAATATAGCAGCCTTACTGTTTTATTATTATTATGTGGCTAGTCCTATAAAGCAATGAAAATACACAAATGCTAGCTGAGTTTTGTTATAGCTCTGAACTTGTGTGCACCCATCATCAGCCCCTCTAAAGGACACCTTTCATTATTTTTACAAATGGAGCACACTTCCTGGAGGTTACCATACAACCACACAGCCAGCAGTGATGCCACTACTAAGAAGAGATAAGAGGTTTTGGGCAAACATCACTGATGACACTGGCCAGTACTGTTTGACTAATAGCCCTGTCAAGATTAGGCACCCTATCTATGTTTTGTTTTATTTTCCCCAGATATCTTCTTCCTCCCCCATTCAAGCAAGTAGCCCTGTACTCACTGCTTCAGAGGAGGGATATGGGGGGCTGGGAGCAGACCTGTGAGCCTTTTTGGCTTTTGTTTTAAAAACTTAAACCCTAAGAGCACAGAGGAAAGGGTTAAAGGGCATTAAATCTGTATCATAGACCCAATATTGAGCAGAAATAGGGAGGAGACTGGAGCTTTACTCTGACCCTTGCCCCTATTCCAACTCCTACTGGCTGGTAGTCAGGGGAGAAAAGACAAAACGTCTTGTAAGTCCCGAAAGCAGAAGGAACCTCGCTTCCTGGCAGAAGGCAATGAGACCTCAGAGACTTCAGGGCGCTGTGGCTGCTGCACCCATGAGAGGCAGCTCAGTGGCACTGTATATGAAATCACCCACAGACAAGGACAGTGGCTATTTCAGTGGCAGCCAGGGAGAGAGGAAGTAAGACCTGCTGCTGCAACACCACTCAGAGAGCAGTAGAAGGGAACCCCATGAAGATAGGAGGCTAAATTCTTTTCCTGCCATTCAGCTGGGAGACTCAGTAGCAACAATAAAAATTATCAAAGAAGCTAATATTTGTTAGAATTCTTATTCTAGACCATGTACAGTTCTAAGCCTCCGACATGAGTTATTTCATTTAATTCTTACAAAACCTATTTGGTAGGTACTACTGTAACCCCTCTATAATGTAAATGAGGATGATTAAGCCCAAATAGGCCAAGTATCTTGCACAAGGTCATGAAGATTATGAGTGGTAGAGGCAGGATATAAATGAACCTAAGCAACCTGACTCCAGATCCCAAACTTATAAAATGAAATGAGGGAAAATACAGAGTTATATTTCTTGTACATCCAAGTCTATGGCAAGTCTATTTAGTTCTTCTCAAACTTGTCTCTTTATGTAACAATAGAGCCCCTGTTTCACGCAAAATCTAAAACAGAGCACCAGTATATAAGACAAATAAGAGCAGGACTACTCGGTAGAAGCCGAAGTAAACGACTGAGATCTTCATTCCCCAGCATCTCCCTCACCCTGCAGAGGCCCCAAACACTCCTGGAACACAGTTTGAAAACCCCTGCTCCAAACCAATATCACTCTGAATTATGTGCTTGAGAGACAAAAGCAGCCCAGCTAGAACACTAACAACAGCCAGCATAATCAAAGGAAAAAGGCAAAATAATCCCTCACTGGCAGTCACAGAGGGCCATTCCAATCTGGGCACTGACACTAACCAGCTCAAGTCTGAGCACTGGAGGGCCCAGAGGTGGTGGAATTCCGGGCTGGAGCAGAGAGTCAGGAATGAGGCAAATCCAATAAACAGGCAGAGGCGGAAGCAGAGCCAACAGGGCGCCGGGGCCAGCGGTCTGTGGTGAGCAAGGCGGCTGTAGGAACAGAGGTGGGAGCGAGAGGGAGGCCAGCCCAGGAACCGCTCCCACAGCTTCAGGCTGTCCAGATGCAGTCTAGGAGATGGCAACAGTGAAAACTTACGAGTATTTCAATAACCAGTGTTCTGGGGAAGAAACAAACAACTACATTGCCCTCTTTCTCTCCAATTCCAACATTGCATTTTCCCCACGAACAGTCACGTACCGTTCAGTGGCTGATAGCGTCAGACTCAACAGCCAGAAATGCCTGCCTTTGGGAGTAGTTTGGGTGACAGTTAAGAGTGCCAGAATGCTTGGACTCACATCCCAGATCTGCTGCATACTAGCTGTGTGACATTGGGCAAGTTAGTTAACCTCTCAGTGCCTCAGTTTCCTCATCTGTGACATGCAGATAACAAAAGTACCTACCTCAGAAAGTGATTGTGGGGATTAAACAAGTTAGTACCTATAAAGTGCTTAGAACAATACCTAGTACAAAGCTCTCACTAAATGCTAGCTATTATCATTCTCTGATTTTTATAGCTTTCTTCTCACTCCGACTGCTTCCTCTTTATTCTTCTATGCTGTATTAGTTTCCTACAGCTGCTGTGACAAATGACCACAAACTTAGTAGTTTAAATAATAGCAATGTGCTACCCTACAGTTCTGGAGGTCAGAAGTCTAAAATGGGTTAGTAGGGCTACATTCCTTCCAGAGGCTCTAGGAAAGAACTCATTTTCTCTCCTTTTCCAGCTTCTAGAGGCTTGGCTCATGACCCCTTCCTCACATCACTCCTGTCTCCCTCTTCTAAGTATACTCGAGATTAGTCAGAGCCCACCCAGATCATCCAGGATCATCTCAAGAGCTTTAATTTAATCACATCGGTAAAAGTCCCTTTTGTCATGTAAAGTAACATATTCACAGGTTCCAGGCATTCAGACTTGGACATCTTTGGGAGATCATGATCTAGCCTACCATCTACACCTCCCCAAAGCCTAACATTGCAGACTGGAAAGACTTGAGGAGCCCTGGGGGAAGAAACATTAGTTTCTTAATGTTAGTTAGCTAATATTAGTAGCTAATTTTGAGCACTCAGGAGGTGTCTGTCTCCATGCAAAGTGTTTTAGGTGAACTATCTCACTGTGGCCTCAAAGCAACCCTGTACAATTACTATTGCTATTTTACGCAAAGGTCAGTTGCTCCTCCAAGGTTGTACTATGTAAACCCCAGGGAAATTTGATTCTAGAGAATCTTGAATTTGACAAATAGAGTGTCCAGGCTCCATACCTTAAGCCATGATAACTGGATTCGGGGAGTTGGGTGGGGAAGGATCATTAAGGGCCTCAGAGATTGTGCCACAAGAGGTACACATGCCCCTGGCTGCAAAGAGACAGGGGGTCCTGCAGAGGCCATGCTAAACTACACACAAAAGGTCAAATGTCTAGAACATCTCCTCCTACTCAAAGGAGAAACCTTGGGGTTACTCAATAATTTCTTCAAAGGCAGGTTTGGACTAAAAATCTAAGAAGAGATCACTGGGGCTTCCCATTACTTGGGGAGGGGAAATGAAAAGTCCATTCTTGCCCCCAGACCAGTCTTACAGTTCCAGTCAAACTCCCACAAGAAAAGAGGAATTCACAGTTTCCCTAGAAAGACTTCCGACTGAGTCAGATTGATGCAGACCCTCTGAAAACATGCCAGGAAGGCTTACAATCCTGGTAGTCCACCAAATGGCCCCCGCCTGTAACAGTTGATCTACACTAGGACCAAACTGCCGGCCACCCTCCACGCCACAACAGTTATGAATATGTAAGTCCCCAGGTGCCAAAGATTTCAACAGGAGCCCAATGGTTTCACCAGCACCCACCTCTTTTCCTACCAGTTCTTACACAGTGAATGCTCAAAAGCAAGTGTGGCTGACACAGGGTGGAAAGGGGCAAGCTAAACAATTGCTAAGCACATCTATTACGGTGGTTGAACCATCCACAGCATTTCAAAACCTCAACTGCTAAACAATTTAGCCAGATCACTATGTGAAACTTTCTAATGATCTGAGTTAAAGCTATTAGGTTTCACCTAGCCAAAAAACAAAAAACAAACAAACAAAAAAAGACGGTTATTTGTTTTGGGTCATGAACCCAGAGGTTAATGTAGGCTAGCACAGTGGTCAAGAGAACAGACTCTGGAGACAGCCCACTTTGAGTGGTTCCTGACACTAGCACTTCCTTGCCGTGACTTTACACAAGTCACTTGACCTTTCGTCGCTTCAGTTTTCCCATCTTCAAAATGGGCATAATCATGGAAGTCCACACTCCCTAATCCAAATTCTGAGCAGCCAGCCAACTGTGATTCAGCAGCTTTATGGATTTTGTAACGGTAAAAGTGCATATGCCATATATTACATAACACCTCCAATGGTATCTGCAGCAAATAAAACATGCCCATAATTTCTGAAGTAAAAATGTACATGTAGTTCTCACCAAGTGAGAAAAATAAAGACTGTCATAACCTCACATCAGTTCAGACCAAGTTTTGTAGCCAAATTTATGAAAACCACAGTTTTCAGAGCTTTTTTGATTTTGGAAATACAGGTAAGGGATAAGATCTCTCACACTGACTGCCTAATATATAAAAATTAAATGAGTTAATTGATAAAAGTGCTTGGAGTGGTGCCTGGCATGTAGTAGGCACCATAGTGTTACCAACAACCACTTCTATTATTTTCATGTAAAATTTGGAAGCTTTAAAGTTATGACTAAATTTCATTTGGAAACCAGTACACTTTGGAGATTAATAGGTATTACCCCTTTGAAACAATCCTCTAGGGAAGGATTTTCTGAGATGGTGAAAATGTTCTATATCTGCACTGTCCAATACAGTAGCCACTAGCTGCATGTAGCTTTCAAGCACTTGAAATATGGCTGGTTAATTTCATTTAACTAATTTCAATTCAAATGTAAATAGCCATATGTGGCTAGTGACTACCATATTGGACAATGCAGCCTCCGAGGGCTTGGTTCCCAATCTGGCCCATAAAAATCTATTCAAGCCATAACACAGATGAATTATAGCCTCCGTAAAAACCCTGCATTCTGCATCCAGGGAGCAGAGAGGAACACAAGACGCTAGAAAGAGTTCTGCCCTTCTTTGTAGGCCACATGGTCGGCCTATAACAAAATGCATCTTTGATATCTTCTTCCTCTCTTTCTTCATTCCCTACTCCTCCATCTCCAACTCTCCTCTTTGGGCCTTACATAATTAAATCACACGCTTCCCTAAAACCCTATCAGAACCTTCCAGCCCTCCTCCAGAAGCACCATACTCCCCAATCACCTGTCTTCCCTCCCCTCAACCAAACCCCTACTTGCTCAATGCCACACATCTCAACTGAACGTTGGGAGGAAAGCAACTTCAGCAAACAAATTCACACTCTAAGCTGCTTCTACTGCTTTTGGCTTTTTCTCTGCTTCTGAACCCAGAAGCTCTGTTTTGTTGTTCTTCCACCGCAGAAGTAGTTCCAGCAGAGAGAGAAGGCATTAGGACCATAGCAACTGTCCTGTATAGACACCTGTCAGCCAGGCGTGTGGAACACACACGCACGCGCACACACGTGCAGCACAGCCTCACTCTGTGCAAATCCCTCCTCTTGCCCAGGCATGGGAAACATCCCCTGCTGCCTACTTTAGAAAACTCTTCCACCATACACAGTAGTTTTTCAATCTTCTTTTATTCATTTAGAAAGTTACAGGTAACAAATTGCACATCAAACGATTTTTTTTTTTTTGAGTATACAACAAAAGCCCAGCGAAGAATGTGACTAAGAATGGTTGTAAATAGAAAAAGAAAACCAACTGCCTTCATTGGAATCTAGCTTCTAACCCACTGGAGTATGGAATTTTTAATGACAGGTCAAACTTGGAGCACATCCCAGGAGTTTATGTTACTAAGAGGACTGGAAGAATGTCCCTCCAGTTCAATCTCACCTCTTACCTGGTCCCAAGGCATGAACCAAAGATGATTATTAGACAAGGCTCCCAGGTATAAAAGGAATTTCCCCCATGGGGCTGTAAATAAAGGATAGTGTTAATGGTAAACATTATACATTCCTCTAGCTCCTTTCAATTATATTGTCTCCTTCTCCAAAGTAGATATTTATGTTGTAAAACCAAAATCTTAAGATTTAATACTGGCCCACAATTATCTCTAAAGAGTCTTCTAAGTGCAAGCATTTTGCCATGAAAGCCACAGCAAATACCTTTAGTAGGGAAAATGAGACATCTACATAAATAACTCTCAGAAGGTGGAGAGCAGAAAGGGCCCTGGAGAAAAAATCCTGCAGGAATCAGAGCAGGCGGAGTTTGGCTGTTTCAGGAAAAGCCGCACAACACCAGCAAAACACAGTTTGAAGGATGGTTAGACTTTAGAGTGGTGGATGTGGGAGAAGATGTGCCATCATATGGTTTAGAAGACTACACCATGAGACATTCTTCAGAAAAGTATTCATGAAGACATAGATGCATGCAGTAACCTAGAGATAGTCCACCTCTCTCCTCAATGACAACTGGGCACCTGTACAAGCATCGATGGGGTCACCTGCTTCCACCTCCCAAGTCAGGCTCTCAAAAATTCTCCCTAGGGGGGTCAAGCATTCTTGGCCACAGTAGCGCCCATTCTGTGGCAGTGGCCCTGCCTTACCTCTTCGGGGGTATAAGAAATATGAAAACACACCAATCCTGCAGAGATCTAAAAGACCTACAGGCAAATTTTGCATAATGCAACTGAAATTATGACCTTCGTGCAAATAACTTTTCGAAGAGTGAAAAGTTTTAAGTGAATCCTACTTAACATGTATTCAGGGAACTCACTATTTAAAATGACACTGATTAATCACTAAATGAGTCTTACAATGAATAATTGGTTAAGTCGGCTGAACCAAGTGTCTCATGGCTTCAATACAAAGCAAGGGGGCGAAAGCTCCCACAAATTTACGCTGTGCACCTAACATTCGCCACGACAGAAGACTTCTTGCTCTAGTGTTATTTATTACTGTGGCATTAAAGGACTTGAAGGAAAAGCTAGCTATTCTTCTAGTTACCAGTTAGAGCGGGACCAGGTCCAATATTGTATTTTCTAGGACTTGATGTACACAAATCTCTCCAGGAACAATCTCTTGAGCACTTTCCTTGAAATACTGCTGCTAAGCACTGCCACAAAAAGAGCTTATGATTTTCTTTGCACTGGCCCCTCCACACCGCACTCACAACACGGAGGGGTGACCTGAGGCAGACGTCTGGAGTGAAGGTACTGGCAGGGTGTCTTTTAGCCCCTGCGAGGGCGGCCTGCATGCCCTGGGGTACCACCCGCCTCGGGTCCCCCGGGAGGGCGAGGACACTCTTCCGCCAGGTACGCGGGGTCGGGCTGCTCCCTTCGGCGGGTCGACTGCCTTGGGAGAGAACGAGCCCATCCTTCCCCTTCTCCAGTCCTCAGGAACCGAGTTACAGAGTCGCTTCCTCACCTCTTCGCTCCTGGCGAGTTTCGCCGGCGTCCCCAAGCGCTAAGTCCCTCTGGGACCCGCCGTCCGCGCGCCTGTCGCTAGCGGCGCCGGGTGTCCCCGCTACTGTGTGTCAGCTGCAGAGCCGATGCCCAGGAACGCGCAGGAGCCAGGCAAGTGCCCGAGAGGCAGAGCCCGGGAGGCAGAGCCCGGGCGCGCCGCCGCTGCCCCTCCCGCCGCCCGCCGCCCGCCGCGTTGCCCACGTTGCCCAGCGTTACCGTGTGGACCCGCGCAGTTCCCAGTCCGCGCCCGCCGAGCTGTGCGCGCTGCCCGGACGGCGGCGGCTGCGCGGGCGGCAGCGGGGCCCCCGCCCTGGGCCGGGCTTTCCCAGAACTCGCCCGCCCCGGGTGAGAGGCCGCTAGCGCCGCCGCGGGCGGCCGAGCGGCCGGGGGAGCGGCCTGTGCCGGGCCCGCCCCCGGCTCCCGCCGTGCGGGGAAGGCGGGCGCGGAGCGAGGACCCGGCCGCCTCCCCCGAGCTAGCTGCTGGCGGCACGACCCCTTCCCAGACCCCTGACCCTGGCCCCTAGGAGCCATCCTTTCTGGCGGGAGCCAGAGAGAGCGCTCTTGGGGCGCCCGGCTCCGGGAAGGGCGGGAACTCTGCACACCTCAGGCGGCGGGAATGTACTCTCACACTACCCCAGGGAACCATCCCTGGTTGACAGATATGGAAACTGAGTCTCACGGCAGATAAATGACACGATCAAGGTCTCTGTAGTAGATGGCAGCACCAAGTCTCGAATCTGTTCTGTCACTCGTTCATTTAATACATATTCATTGAGCCCCATCAATGTGCCCAGCGTTGTGCCAGGCTCCGGAAATACTCCTTTTGCTGGTAATGCGGGGCCATCCAGGCCTGCGGACTCCTAATCCAGTACTCTTTCATTGCTCAAGCACACCTGAAGATCTTAACAGCTAGAAACCATAGGCTCTGCACAGAACCTCCTTAGCCGCTGGAGCGGCTTTTATGAGTCTTACGAGAGCCTAGGACCTGGAAAAAAATCAAATCATCATCCTCCTCCCTTTCCCCTAAACCTGTTCCTCCTGCCTCTACCTGTTCTAATGGAAGACCCTTCCCTAGGCCTGACCTCTTCTCCTACATCTGATCAGGACCCATTCCTGTGGCCCATATCGCCTCCGACTGTCCTCTCCCTTGGACCATATCAATTCTTCAAACCACCTCTGTATTATTCTTCCTCTTTTACAACTTTAATCTATGCAGAAACATTCATTGGCTCCCTATTGCCCTCCAGACTAACTCCCCATGGCTATAGTAACCCAGCATGCCCTGGCTAATAAGGATCACCCAACAGAATGTCTCTCCCACTCCAGCTCTGTACCTGAACTTAAGCTGAGCCTTCTACCCGGAGCATCACTGCCTCCTCCCACACACTTTCCTCCTGCTCATGTTTGACCCTTTCTTTCTGGTCCCTCTTAAAAGTGATCTCCCCTTCTTGGATGCTCCAGAACACAGGAGAGGTTGGAGCAAGAATGCACAGGAGGCCCAAAGAATCCTGCTGTTAAGAAAAATCTGCCTGTCTGGTCCTTAAACTGTCTTGCTGTTTTCTCACCACTAGGACTTTAATGAAAACTAACATGACTGCCTCCCTGGAGAGCTGATTTCAGAAAGGTCTCTGCAGAGGGCTCTAAAGAAATTCTTTGTTCCTTGAGATCTTGGGATTTTACCACTAGGACAATGAGAAGTGGTAATTCACTCAATCCCGGAGGCTATGTTATCCTGAACAAGTAAATAAAGGGCTAAGGACACAGGTAGAATCACTGACAATAAACAAGGTAGGCTATTTATTTAATATACAGTATTATATTATGGTTTTATTATTCATTTAATGACCGAATAATATCAAACTTCATCCATCACCTGGCACCCCCAAAGACTTTTTTTTAAATTTGGCACGTGGGAATAGATAGCTACAAACCGGTAGATGCACAAGCGGTTAACATTGAATCCTTCAAATGAGTCATTGCGTGATTAGTAAGCAAGGCAAATCTAGGTCTGTTGTGCAGGAAAGTTATCCAAGTGTGATAATCATTGTGGCCTCATCCCTAGAAAGGGGCGCCTTCCTCAAATCTTTGCAAAGAGAGCAGGTCCAGATCAGTGTCCTTTGCTCGCCCCATGGCTCCCTCTCTAAATGAGACTGGAGGGAAGTCGTGTCCCCGAGGCTGCCTCACCGCATTGGAATGTCTGAGCTAACAGTACTTCCAGAGTGTTCACTGCTCCTCTGAACAGCACTGCCCAGACTTTCTGGAGATTTTAATTCACTCCCCAACCTCGCCAACAGTTGCACACAAGGTGCCTTTTTTACACCCTGCTCTCTGTTCAGTGAAACACACAGACCATCTCAGGGGAACAATGGCTCCATTCAAGACTTTTTCAGAAGTGCACCATCTAACCTCCACTCTGTGGGCTGCTGCCAGCCATTATCTAGAGGAAGAAAGACTGTCAGATAAAGCGCCTGAGAATTGGGAAAGCACTGGATAATTTCCATGGAAAATTCAGCTTCAGTAAACTAAGTTATGCATCTCTTTATACAAGACCATTCTGCATAGACAACAGCAGCAGCCCCAAGAAACAATGCTGTGGAGACTTTATTTCAATAGAGTGCATCTATGTTTGAAATTTCAGAAGAAAGCACACATGTCTTTTGAGCTTATTACATTACATAACGGTCTCTAGTCAATGGAAATTGATTTAAATACATGATAAGCATAGAGATTAGGGAATTTAAGTAGTAAAATTATTTTAAGAAACGGAACCATCTTCCCTCTTTCTTTCTGCCTCCCCTATCCTGTAATTTTCAGAAAGGAGGTGGGGGCAGTGGTCTCTGACTTCATGGTGGTGGCTGCCAATAGGAGGCCCCACACCCTCTACTGCACATATTACAGAAGAAGGATTGGCGCTTTGCCACACTCAACAAGCCAGCCATCAGTTAACCCATTCATAAACAAACCATTAGGTTGGGAACTGAGTAGTCAGTGTGGGCGCCATTGACTAATGCATTGATCTTTGTTAAACAGCTGCTGATCGTCAAACAGAGGAATTTGCCAACAGACATCTGGGTAGCACAAAGGCCAAAGAAGGACTGAAGGAACAAGCCAGACCTTAGCTTTTCCAGTTGCCGTTTCCTCCCTTTCGAAGTCACTGTATCAAACTGTGCTGGACTTACTAGCTGTCTGCAAATAGACTAGTGTGTTCAGACGGTGAGCAGAGAGTCAAAAACACGCTTCCTAGAGTTGTCTGGTATGTGAGGTTAGATGTCCTAAGGCAGTTGAGGTTGATGAAAAACAACCAGCTTGTTAAAGCAGTAGGTACCTCTACCTGTATGGCATGGTTAGAAGTGAGGGTCCCCAGGGAATAGTAAGCAAAGCAGGGAAAGATGATCCTAAACATCCTCTCTCAGTGCAGCCGGTGTTAGGGGAACAGAATTTGGTGTAGGACCACTTGAGTTGGACGCTCAGATCCACCCCCAAGCTGTAAATCCTCGGACAGGTTACTTACTTCACTGTGCCTCATTTTCCTCTAGGTAAATTGTACCTACCTGATATGGTTTGGCTGTCTCCCTACCCAAATCTCAAATTGTAGCTCCCATAATTCCCACATGTCGTGGGAAGGACCTGGTGGGAGGTACTTAAGCATGTGGATGGGCCTTTCCTGTGCTGTTGTCGTGATAGTGAGTAAGTCGCGCAAGATCTGATGGTTTTATAAAGTGGAGTTTTCCTGCACATGCTGTATCTCTCTTATCCGCTGCCATGTAAGCTGTGACTTTGTTCCTCCTTGCCTTCTGCCATGATTGTGAGGCCTCCCCAGCCACATGGAACTGTGATTCCATTAAATCTCTTTTTCTTTATAAATTATCCAGTCTTGGGTATGCCTTTATTAGCAGTGTGAGAACAGACTAATACAGTACCCCTCAGTGTCATTATGAGGATTAAATGAGCCAGTGTATATGAAACACTTAGAACATGTAAAGGTTTATTACTTAAACAAATAAAACTAAGATCTTTATTTTCATTTAGACTTATGGTATTTAAAGGCTATAAACTCCTTTGAATATTCCAAAAATCTTGTCAATCTTTTGACAGACCGTTTTTTCTTCTTGAAACATTCAGGAATCTTATTGTAATACCTGGTTCAGAGTTGCTGTCAGCAAAAGGTGGGACTAGCTCAAATTGTTTCAAGGAGCCATAATGAAATATTATAAAAGCACAATTTTTAAAAAATGTTTTAGCTACACTGGAATTCCAAAGCATACACATTAGAAACTTCTTGTTTTTCTTTTCGAGATAGGGTCTTGCTCTGTCAGCCAGGCTAGAGTGCAGTAGTGTGATCATAGCTCACTGTAACCTAGAACTCTTGGGCTCAAGCGATCCTCCCTCCTCAGCCTCCTGAGTAGCTAGGACCACAGGCAAGCACAACCATGCCCAGATAATTAAAAAAAAATTTTTAGTAGAGATGATGTCTTGCTATGTTGCCCAGGCTGGTCTTGAACTCCTGGCCTCAGGTGTGGAGACTTCTCTATATGCAGTTTTTAAGGTTTTGTGGTGTTCTCAGTGGCCAAAATGCAGTTTATTTAAAGAAACAGGAGAGAATACAGAAAGTATGTTTCAAAAGTAGATGCAGCTATATTTCCAGTCCCACATCCTCTTCTAGAACCTCGCCACTGATATCAGGTGAAGTCTAATTCCCCTTCTCTTGAATATGGACAGCCCCTCTGACAATTCTATGTCAGAGACAATAGAATGACGTAGAAGTGATGTTTTGTGACTAGAGTACCTATGTAATGGAAGTTGAGACAGCTTTTGTTTGCCTATCTTGCTTCAAAACTCTCACCCAAGAACTCAGACGCCATGTTGTAAGGAAGCCCAGACCTGGGGAGGCATGTATGATCCCAGCTGACAACCAGCATCAACCTTGAACATGTGGGTGAATGTGACTTCAAGGGATTCTAGTCACTAACCTTCAAGCCAGCCCAGCAATAGTAAGTAGAGCAGATCAAAGCTATCCCTGCCATGCCCTGCCCAAATTTCTGGGTTTTGAGCCAAATAAATGGTCAGTCTTTTAGGTCATAAGTTTTGGGATAGTTCCTTACATAGCTTTCATAATTGGAACAATAGGAATGAATGTTGGGAGGTAGGTAGAGTTAGTTGAAGTTCATGAAAGTATTCTTCTGTTTGCCTGTGTTTTCACAATGAAATGGTAAACAAAGTGATCAGGTGAGAGTGAGAATGGGGTAGGACATGCAGAAGGTTTAAGAGAAAAGGTATGAAGTAATCATCTAGGAAAGTGAGAGAGCAAATGGAATAGGGAAATGCAATGCCAGGTATTAAATGCTCACCAGCGTACAGTGAGCCCAGTCACAATGATTGTACATTTTTCTTCTGCCAGGTTTAGCTGCATAGGTACAGGAAAAGAAACAATGGAGAGTTGGATTTAAGTAGGGTTGTTAACAAGGCAAGAAAGGGTCAAGGGCTTAGGATACATGCAAGGGACTGTTTATAGTGATTGACGATAACATTAAACCAGGAAAGGAAGAAAGTGAAGACATGAGGATGGTTAGAATCCTCATAGCTAAAGGTGAGGTTTACAACACACTGTGCTAAAAGTTTTGTACAACAATTTGTTGTATGTATCTTCACAAAAACCTACGAGTAGACACTGTTATCATTTCTATTTTAAAGATAAGGAAATCAGAAGCTCAGAAAGGTTAAATAACTTGCCCAAGTTTACACAGATACCTAGATTTGAACTTAATCTGGTCCTAGAGCCATCTACTTACCCCAGCCTTCCCTGGACATCTGAAATAGCTTCTTCCACACTGAGTTCACCTTGCTGACCCCAACACCACATCGTTCCTTGAGTCTTCTACAGGGAAAGCTAGCTATGAAGGTAGAAAGAGGAAGGGCTGCCTAGCTCTTGCTGCCCCACCGCCACTTTTCCCATGGCCTTCCCAGGAAAGTCTTTCTGCTTTCAAAACTTAGGACACTTGCATATTGCACTTTCTTCCTGTCTTCACTGAAGACTTACCAACATCCTATCTCTTAGCTTCCTCTCCAGGCTGTTTCTGGCTTTATTGTAAAGGAGTTCTACCTCCCTGCCCCCTACCATATTGAGAACATGTAGTGTCTTCCATGAGAGCAGGGACTTGTGCACAGTGTATCTTAGCCTGGAAAACCGGACCTGCAAAATGATAGGTTCTCAGTCAATCTGGGAACCTCTTGCCTCAGTGCTCTTATTTCTATTCAAACTCAGCGGAGAGTTTGCAAGTGAGGTCATACCTGAGCCCTCTAGGGTCTCCCTTCTGAAATTCCCTTCACTGACCACAATATTCCCTTCTGCTTCCATTCTTAGTCTGACATGTCTTTTTTTTTTTTTTAGCCTTATTTTCCAGAAGCAGCTTCTCACCCTATGCTGTATCTATCTCACCCTGACAAAGACGTTGCATGCAGTGAGCCCAGTGTTTGTGAAATGGGTCCCAAACCTGTGCTCCTGAGCATCTATAATCCGCATTTCTATTCTTTCTTTCTCCCTTCTGCTTATCTTTTCCGCCTACCCTCCCGCCCTTCTGATGTCCTTCGGATCTCTCTTTTTACCTTGAAATAGCTACCTCTCCTGCTAATGGGTCTTGTTCATGCCACATGCTTTTATAACTAACTTTTTGGCCTGAATTTGTTCATGATTTTAGCGTAGATTTTTACTAATATAACAAAAAAGTGGGCTGGGCACAGCGGCTTACGCCTGTAATCCCAGCACTTTGGGAGGCCAAGGCTGGCGGTTTACTTGAGGTCAGAAGTTGGAGACTAGCCTGGCCAACATGGTAAAACCCCACCTATACTAAAAATACAAAAATTAGCCGGGCTTGGTGGCACACACCTGCAGTCCCAGCTATTCGGGAGGCTGAGGCAGGAGAATCACCTGAACCTGGGAGGCGGAGGTTGCAGTGAGAGGAGATAACACCACTGTACTCCAGCCTGGGCAACAGACTCCATCTCAAAAAAGAAAAAAAAAGTGAAGAAACAACATCTAAACTCTTTATAACCTTTACAGTCTACACAGAGATAATATATTTTCTCTTCCAAGTTTCATGAACATTTACAAAAATGGGTTCAGAAAATCTCAAGGAATTCCAAGAAATATATAGGCCATATTCTCTGACTAAAATGCAAGAAAACTAGAAATTAATACTAAACATTTAAAACCAAAAAGCATCAGCTGCTCGACAATTAAGACACAGTCTCCTAAATAATTATTGGATCACAAAGGAAACCCAAATTATAATTAGAGGTGTTTTGGAACATAACAAAATGAAAATATTGCATAATCCAAATTAATGAAATATGGTCAAACAGTAATCAACAGCAAATGTGTATCTCAAATATTTTTTATTACTAAACAAGAAAGCAAAAATATACGAACTGAAAATTTAAATTAAAAACACCAAAACAATTCTAAGAAAAAAATAAAACAAAAATAGAAAAGATGAAAGCCTTAACCAACTAGAAGATAAATCCAAGAGCTGGTTCTTCGAAAAAACATAAAATGCTTTTTTTTTTTTTTTTTTTTGGCAGGGGCAAGGAGGAGGATGGGGAGTGATGTGAGCATTAAAAAAGAATAACACTTCCAGAATATATAACCAAAAATAAGAGCACTTGCAAAATTATAAAAGAAAAAGAGAATTCTGCATAGATATGTAACACTTCAATTATAAAAGTATACTAAAATAAAGTCTAAGCTAATGAAGTTTTAAAATCTGGATGAATGTATAATATTCTGAGAATTTTTATCACAATTGATCCAAGAAATAGAAAAATATGTATTTTTTTAACATTATTGCTGGGTTTGGAGAATTTTTTATAATTTTGTTTTCTCAAGTTATTAGCCATTAACTACATTTGCCCAGCCTCCTCTGCAGCTAAGATAGTGACAGATTACCCAGCACCATCAGCCAGGCATACCCATGCGAAATTTAAATTCAGAACTGAAGTATTTGGACTTGTAACTGCTGCTAATCAAAGTGTATATTCAGGGCAATTTGAGTTTATGCTCCCCAGTAGCAGTCCTCAAACTTTTAGCCCAAATAAATTCTCTCTCTCTCTCTCTATATATATATATATATGTAGATAGATAGATAGTTATAGATATTGATATATATATAGATATATAGATATAGATATGGAGAAAAAATATATATATTTATTATTATTATTATTTTGAGATGGAGTCTTGTTCTGTTGCCCAGGCTGGAGTGCAGTGGCATGATCTCAGCTCACTGCAACCTCTGCCTCCCAGGTTCAAGCAATTTTCCTGCCTCAGCCTCCTGAGTAGCTGGGATTACAGGTGCCCACCATCAGCCTGGCTAATTTTTTGTATTTCTTTTTAGTAGAGATGGGGTTTCACCATGTTGGCCAGGCTGGTCTCGAACTCCTGACCTCAAGTGAACCGCCAGCCTTGGCCTCCCAAAGTGCTGGGATTATAAGCGTGACCCACTAAAGAAATGAACAGGCCAGGCGTGGTGGCTCATGCCTGTAATCCCAGCACTTTGGGAGGCGGAAGTGGGTGAATCACGAGGTCAGGAGTTCAAGACCAGCCTGACTGATATGGTGAAACCCTGTCTCTACTAAAACCACAAAAATGAGCCAGGCACAGTGGCAGGTACCTGTAATCCCAGCTATTCAGGGGGCTGAGGCAGGAGAATCGCTTGAACCTGGGTGGGAGAGGTTGCAGTGAGCCAAGATCATGCCACTGTATTCCAGCCTGGGTGACAGAGTGAGACTCTGTCTCAAAAAAAAAAAAAAAAAAAAAGTGAACAATTTGAAAATGTACAAAATACATTTTGCTGTTGAGAATGACAGCAAAGACACTCATGAGCTTTTGAGAGCAACCATAAAGCTGGATTTTTGGTGCCAGGGCTTCTGGCTTCAGGGCTGGTAGCAGGAGACTCCAGAAGAAAGAGCTCCTGGTAACAGTGCTAAAATATACTTTCAGTGTCTAGGACGTGGCTTGAGGAATTGTTCTTGGAAGTCTGTCTCCAGGCTACTCAAATTCCTTTAAGAAATTGCTTTCCAGCCTAAATTACTTTCTGTTGCTTTCACCTGAGAACACTGGCCCAATAATCAGTGAAATAAATGAAAATATTTAACCCATTAATTAAATATTTACTGAGTGACTCTTGGGGCATAAATTATGCAAGATACTGAGAAAACGGCAGTAACAAGTACTGACATAATCTAATGAAGTATTTATCAAAGAATCCTCACCAAAAAAAAGCTCTACTGTGGTGTACCTGAAGTATTTTCACCCAATACTAGTTCATCAATATAAAGGAACTCTGTGGCCAAGTAAATTTGAATATGCTGGAGGTTTACAAGGTACAATGACATAACTCTGAGAAGTTCCAGAGTAAGTGATTAAACTGCATTTAATCCAGAAATTCCTTAATTTATAAAGCATTGCACGGAATTCTTGCTGTGAAATGCTGCCCATGGGCCAGATAATTTTACCATTTGGTTCTTCCAAACTTTCAATTGACATAAATAAAATGCTTATAAAATATTTCCCAAAGAAAAAAATATATTTCAAAATTCTTTTAAGAAGTGACATAAACCTGATTCCAGAACGTATTAATAGCAAACATAGCACAAAAAGTGCTACCATAAATCCTGATCATTTATGAGTCTAGACATGAAAATCTTATAGTACAATCAAGCCGAATTCAGTAACACACTATAAAATCTACTACTCTGACCAATTAAGATATATCACACGTTTTAAAGATAGTTGAATATCAGCTAATCTATTAATAAAAGAATTATTACCAATAAATCAAAGAATCAAATTGTCAAACAACTGAAAGACATTTCATAAAATTAAATATCACTTTCTTCCTGATTTTCAAAGCCTTATTAAAACAAATAATAGAAGTGCATGCTCGTAATAAAATTACAAATAATAGCCATCACCATACAAATGGTGAACTACTTAGAGGCAAACATATTAAAATTAATGCCAGACAAAAATGCCCAATTATAACTATTATTCAATATAGTCTGAATGTTTTATTCAATATAGTAAGACACAAAACAGAAAATAGAAATATACCTCCTGAAAAGGGGGAAATAAAATTATAATTACATGCAGAAAATGTGATTATGCACCTAAGATAATCCAAGACAATTATTTTAAAAATACTCAGAATTAATGAGAGCTTGGTATAGAGCCTAGATACAGACAAATATTCAAATATCAACAGCTTTTCTACACAACACTGCTATCTACTTAGCAATATATTGGGATAATTCAACCAAAACACTAAAACATATAAGCAATGGTAGCAACAGAAATTTAAAAATGGAAATTAGGAATAATCATAATGATGTATATACTTGTGTGTGTATATGATTAATTTGGAGAAATTAGGGAGATTTGAATAAATAGGGAGAGATACAATATACCTTCATAGAAAGACCTAAAGATTAAAAATGCCAGTTTCTATTAAATTAATATCTAACATTCAACAAAATCCCAATGGGATTTTTAAAAACTCACTAGAAAATGCAAGTTAGTTTGCTGAAACTAAGGTGACTACATTGAATTTCATTATAATGAAATTCTATTTTTGCTTTTGTTAAAAAATTTCCATATTAAGCATTTTTAAAAACATGACTGAAAAATTTTTAAAAACTTAAAAAGTAAATGATTAGTTAAAACAATGTTATAAAAGAAAGACAATAAGGTGGGCACAGAGATAACATTTCAGCACCACCAGTGACTGTCCACTGGAAGAGCCCATGTGGTGGCAGCGAGTGTCCAGTGGAGGCGGGGGTGTCCTCGCTAGGGACATTCCCACACCTGTTTAGGCTTCAGTGTATTTGGTATCCTTTCTTCATGTATTTAAGAGAGAACTGAGGGCCAGGCATGGTGGCTCACACCTATAATCCCAGCACTTTGGGAGGCTGAGGTGAGCAGATCACTTGAGCCCAGGAGTTTGAGACCCCCCTGGGCCATATGGCGAAACCCAGTCTTTACAAGAAATACAAACAAACAAACAACAACAACAACAAAAACCTAGCAGGGCGTGGTGGCGCATCCCTGTAGTCCCAGCTACTTGGGAGGCTGAGGTAGGAGATTACCTGACCCAGAAAGTCAAGGCCGCAGTAAGCCATGATAGTGTCACTGCACTCCAGCTTGGGTGACAAAGTGAGACCCTGTATCAGAAAAAAAAAAAAGAGAAAGAGAGAGGTATCTGAGGCCAACCTTAATTTATTTCTTCTTTTAGATGATGTGATCTTTTCCCTGGGTGCCCAAAGGACTGTTTAGTTTTCTTTGAGGTCTGATATACAAGAGCCACTCTTGCACAGTGGATAAAGGAAGGAGACATACTCTACCAAAATACAAGCTTTAGAACTTCTAGACAAAAGTATAAGATATTATCTCTGTAGTCTCAGGGGAGAAAAGGAGTTCTTAATGATTTTTAAAACTCTAATGAATAAGAGAAAATTGGCAAATTTGGCTTTAACCATATAACTTGTATAACCATAAGCATTATTAACAAAGTTAAAAAAAATCCAAAATCAAGAGAAGAAAGTTGCAACATGCATAATAGACAAATCATCCGTATCCTTAAAGAATGGAAGTAGGAAAAAATGGAAAATGAGCAAATTATATAAACATATCAAAGCATGTTTAACTTCATTTATAATCTGGGAATAACAAATTAAAAATTGTTCAATGAGATGGCTTTTTACACCAGCTACTTAGCCACGCCCCCTCCCTCCCCCCAGCACACACACAGAATTTCAAGTCTGGCAAGAACAAATGCTAGAATTAAAAAATATGGGAATTAATATACTGTTGGTGGGAGTGTA
Organism: Macaca mulatta; assembly: GCF_049350105.2. Lineage (NCBI taxonomy): Eukaryota > Metazoa > Chordata > Mammalia > Primates > Cercopithecidae > Macaca > Macaca mulatta. The sequence continues at coordinate 105,920,176 of NC_133414.1, read as the reverse complement.
AATTGGCAAACCACTCTGAAGAACAGTTAGGCAATATCTAGTAAAACTGAAGAGATTCTTATACTACAAACTCCAGTTCCACTTCTGTGTCTGTATTCAATGTCTACATATATGCATAAAGAGGTGTACTATAAGTCCTTTGCAGCTTTGTTGGTAATTGCCAAAACAAAAACCAACAGATTGAAACAAGTCTGAATGTCCATCTATTGAGGAATGAATTAATACCCTTTTTTGTTTACTCATGATAGAACGCAATGCAATTGCATTTTAAGTAGATGAATTAGATGTATAAGTATCAACATGGATATATTTCAAAAATATAATGTTGAAAAAGTTGCAGAATAATATGCACAGTATAATGCCATTGCATACATTTTAATTAATTAGTTAAAATTAATTATGTTATTTTTAGAGACAGGGTCTCTCTCTGTCACCCAGCCTGGAGTGCAGTGGCATGATCATAGCTCACTGCAGCCTCTAACTCCTGGGCTCAAGGGATCCTCCTGCCTCAACCTCTACAGGCATGCACCACCACACCTAGGTAATTTTTAAAGTTTTTGTAAAGACAGGTCTCGCTATGTTGCCTAGACTGTTCTTGAACTTGTGGACTCACACAATCCTCCTTTCTTGGCCTCACAAAGCACTGGGAGTATAGGTGTGAGCCACCATGCCTGGCCAGTCACGGCTGTAAACTTTAAAAATAAACAAAATAAGATTTTATCTGGTTCATGGGTATATATGAAATATAAGTGTAAAAACATGAATGGTACGTGCGCTCATGAGCTTCATGACAGTGATTCACCTCTAGATGAGTAAGGAAATAAAAGAGAGTGAGAAAAGGTACAAAATTACCTCAATTATATCTGTAGTGATTCTTGGTCTTTAAAAATATCTGAAGCTGGACTTCATTAAAATTAAAAACTTCTGCTTTGGGAAAGATAATGTCAAGAGAATGAGAAAACAACCCATAGACTAGGAGAAAATATTTTCAAAAGATACATCTGATAAAGGACTGTTATCCAAAGTATACAAAGAACTCTTAAAACCAACGATAATAAAATGAACAACCTGATTTTAAAATGCACAAAAGACCTGAACAGACACCTTGCCAGAGAAGACATATAGATGGCAAATAAGCATGTGAAAAGATACTCAACATCATATGTCATTAGGGAATTGCAAATTTGAAATAACAATGAGATACCACTATACACCTACTAGAACGGCCAAAATCCTAAACAATGACAACACCAAATGCTGATGAAGATGTGCAGCAACAGAAACTCTCATTCATTGCCGATAAAAATGCAAAATGGTACAACCACTTTGGAAGATGGTTTGCCAGTTTCTTATAAAATTAAACACGCTCTTACCATATGAACAAGCAATCAGACTATTCATATAAATCAAAAATTAATGTCCACAAAAAAACTCACACATAGATATTTATAATTCAAAAATTATGTCCATTATAAATTATAGATATTTATAGCAGCTTTATTCATAATTGTCAAAACTTAGAAGCAACCCAGACGTCCTTCAACAGGTGAATGGATAAATACACTGTGGCACATTCATACAATGAAATATTAGTGCTAAAAAAAAAAGTTTTAACTATTAAGCCATGAAAAGACATGGAGGAACCTTAAATACACATTGCTAAGTGAAGGAAGCCAGCCTGGAAGACTACATACTGTATGATCCCAACTATATGACATTCTGGAAAAGGCAAAACTATGAAGACAGCAAGAAGATCAGTGGTTGCCAGGGATTCGGGGCAGGGGAGGGGTGAATAGGCAGAGCACAGAGGATTTTTAGGGCAGTGAAACCACTGTAAGATACTATAATAGTGGATACATGTCATTATATACTTGTCAAAACTCATATGATGTACAGCACCAAGAGTGAACCCTAATATAAACTATGGCCTTTGGGTGATAATGATGTATCAACGTAGGTTCATTGTGTAGGACTCTAGCGGGGGATGTTTTTCTTTTTTAGAGATGGGGTCTTGCTCTGTTGCTGAGGCTGGAGTGCGGTGGCCCTATCATAGGTCACTGCAGCCTCAAACACTGTGCTCAAGTGATCCTCCTGCCTCAGCCTCCAGAGCTATGGAGGTGGATATTTCTAGTGAAGGAGGTTATGCATGTGTGGGGGCAGGCAGTATATGAGAAATCTCTGTATCTTCTACTCAATTTTGCTATGAACTTAAGACTATTCTATTTTACACTTTATTAAAAGATAAAGTTTATTAATTTAAAAATATCTGAACCACATATGCTAATTATTTGTTAATTCTGGGAGTTCGGCACATAGTGTTAATTACTTTCTGTATTTTGCTATATGTTTGAAAACTTGCACAATTCGACAAAAAAAACATATGATATGACTGCAAGAATAAACCGAACCAAATAATCAAAAAGTTGATCCAAATACACACATAACTGGATATGTATATAATACACATGGATGTAATACATGATAATATAGGACAAGGCAATTGGAAAGGGATAGATTATTAAACAATGGCATGGGGAAATTGGCTAGTTATTTGGAAAAATATCAAGTAAGAACTTCACCTTATGCATATATACATTAAATAAATTTCAGAAGAATTAATAGCTAAATGTTAAAATAAAATCATTAACATAAACAAGTAAAACAAAATGAAGGTGAATATTTAACTTTTCTAATAGTGGGGAGGGGCTTTCCAAGTCTAAAGCAATAGGAAGACGTTGAAAGTTTAAAATACATAAATAATTAAAACCTTTGTATATTAAGGCATCAAACAATTAAAAATACAGAAACCAAACTGTGTAATGAGCTATTATGATTTTTTATAGTCTGAAAATAAAAGCAAAACTGAAACCATGCAATAAAACCTTAAAATGTCCCCTAGTTAGCCTTATCCTGTCTCCTCATCCAGTTAATGTCACTGCACAGTGTTTCCTAATCACCATACTAAAAATTTCCAGGAACTTTTGACTATTCAAAATCCTTCTCTTCATCCCCATCAATAAATTGGCAAAAATATTTTCAACTGTATGTACTGAATATACACTATGTGTCAAGCTCTGTGTCAGGTGCTTTAAGAGCTGTTTTATTTAGTCCTCAGCTCTATCAGAGTGGCATTACCTCTTCTTCATAGATAAGGAATCTAAAGTTCAGAGCTAGGAAGTGTTTTTTCTTTTTTCTTTCTTTCCTTTTTTTTTTTTTTTTTTGAGACAGGGTCTTACTCTGTGGCCCAGGCTGGAGTGCAGTGGTGTGATCATAGCTCACTGCAGCCTTGACCTCCTGAGCTCAATTGATCCTCCCACCTAAGCCTCCCAAATAGCTGGGACTATGCCTGGCTAATTTTTTTACTTTTGATAGAGATGCTCCACCATGCCTGGCTAATTTTTAAATTTTTGGTAGAGATGGGGTCCCACACTATTGCCCAGGCTGGTCCCAAACTCCCGGGCTCAAGCGATCCTTCCATGTTGGCCTCCCAAAATGCTGGGATTACAGGCATGAGCCAACAACTACTTCCAGCCAGGAAGTAGTTTTCCCAAGATTATCTAATTCACCTGTGAGATACAGCCCATTAATGGACAGTGAGATCAATTTCGTGTCCATAGCTAGCAGCTTTAAGAAATGAAGTGGAAGAGAAAATATCAGAATATGTCATGCATACTTAGGATAAAAACTATTTCATTCACCTTTGATTCACAGGTGTGTGTGCATTTGTGTATATGTGGGCATGTGTCCTGGAACGCAATGTAAAACATTTTTCTTAGTGTGTGTCATCTTCAAAAAAATTTGAACACCATTACCTTACTTAGTATGATGTGGAATGAGAATTCACACCGAGCCCATGGATCTCTAAAGCCCATAGCCCAGCATTTTCATGACTTGCTGTTCACCCTGGCATTCAAGGCTCTCCACACCTTCCTCTTCTTATCTTTCCAGGCTTACTCTCCATTTCTTTCTCTCAGCCATGCACTACCTTCTTTACACATTTTCTCAGAGCGTTCTGAGGTCAAGCCTTGGATCAGACTCTTTCTGCCACTTGTAACCTTTCACATCTACTAAATAAGTGACCACCATAAAGTCACTGCGTCATCTTTTACCTGAACCACACCATCCCATGTTTTTCCATTTTGATTTTCAAGAAGTAGGATCCCGCTCTTATAATCAAGATTTATGAAGTTTGTGCTTTATGTTTTATGTTTCACTATGCTCTAGTGGAAAATTAGGCACCCTTAAATGCTTTAAGGTCACATGATGCCACTGAGTCAACCTGAGCTAAAGGACGAGGAGAGGCAGCAGTGGTGGCTCACATTTAGTTACTGTGTGCCAGGCCTTGGACATCATCTCACTGAATCATTGAATCATTAGCCCCATTTTATAGATGAGAAGGTAGAGCCTTAGAGAGGGTCATTTTCCCAATTTTTAATAGCTACTAAGTGGAAGATCTCCTTTTCAAAGTTATGCTTTAAACTTGCATGGTTAACCTCTACTACTATACTGCCTTTGGCTAATTTGTCTGAGATACACTCTGAATGTTTAGTTTTCAAGCTCATAAAATGGGATAGGGAAATCGCGGAAGCTGGGAGGCTGTTCACTTGAGCAGTCCCTGGAAAAAAAAACTGCTTCGGAAGGGTTGACATGAACTCAGAGTGGGGATTTATCTGAGCTGTGAGGCAACAGCACAGCTAGGGTGGAGAACAAGAACTGTTGCTGCAAGATCCAAGGCCATTGCTGTGAAAGTGGTCCTGAAGGTCAATTGCAAAGTTGGGGACAAGAACCAAAATGGAAGAGTGAGCAGCCAGGAGAAGGGTCTTTAGGACTAAGGTAGCAAACAGTGAGTTCATATATGGAAAGCTCCCTACTTGTATTTGAAGACAAGGGACTTGAAGGGCTTCCGCAGTCATGGGACCGTGTCTCCCCTGTGCCATGCTGGGGGGACACCGGATGCCTTTTCTGCCGAGCAGCTCATACATACCAGGCAGACATCCTGGGGCCAGGCAGGTGACTGTGTGCAGCAAACTTCCTCTGAGGAACGAACACTTCTCAGTGTTCCCTTCCAACCCTCTGCCTTCTAAACACGAATACTTGGAGCAGACCATTGCCCCGATAAGTGAGACTAATTGCTGTGTATTTGTAACTTTACTTGCCCAGTGAACTGAGACCACCACAGAGGGCTGGGCAATAACAAATAAGGAATAATAAAAATAAATATTTACTGTGTGTCTGCTGTGTGAGAGTCTTTTAACACTCTCTTCTTTTACTTTCGACGGGATAAATAAGTTAATCTTCAGAGTTATAGGGGAAGAAAACACTCCAGGCTCCACCCAGATTCTCTCTTCGAGCTACACTAAGGGTTTCACAGATGGAAAGGCATTTCTCAAGACACCTTCCCAATGTGTGGATCACCACAAGGAAATCAGTAATGAGTTTTTAAAGCTTATTTCAATTTGACCACATCACCCTATTTTAGTTTCTTCATAGCCTTTTTAACAGCCTGACATATTTTCCTGAGTATTTGTTTATTCTCTGGCTCCTTTCATTATCATGCTGTTTTCCTAGCTCCTAGGATAGAGGCTGGCACTAAATGGCATCTCCACAAAGAGGGGTTGGAAGAATGAATGTATAAATGAGTGAAGATCGTAAGTGGAATCTACAGTTTAAAGATACGGCACAATACAAGTCTACTCCCAATTAAACAAATCAAAATCTTGATTTAGAAAATTGAGAAAGAATGCTATTACTAACATTTCAAAAGGACTAATTGTAGTATATTTTTAAATAGTTCCACTAATCCTTAAAAACACATAACTTGGCCGGGTGCGGTGGCTCACGCCTGTAATCCCAGCACTTTGGGAGGCCGAGGCAGGCAGATCACGAGGTCAGGAGATCGAGACCATCTTGGTGAACATGGTGAAACCCCGTCTCTACTAAAAATACAAAAAATTAGCTGGGCGTGGTGGCAGGCGCCTGTAGTCCCAGCTGCTCGGGAGGCTGAGGCGGGAAAATGGTGTGAACCCAGGAGGTAGAGCTTGCAGTGAGCCAATCACGCCACTGCACTCCAACCTGGGTGACAGAGTGAGAAAAAAAGTCCAAGTTCAATCTTATTGGGCTCAAGTGAAGATACCATCAGGACTGGTTCCTTCAGGAGGCTGTAGGGGAGCATCCATTTCCTTACCTTTTCCAGCCTCGAGGTTGTCTGCATGTCTTGGCTCTTGGCCTCAGTCAATCTGATCTTTGCTTTGGTTGAAACAGTTCCTCCTCTGACCCTTCTGTCTCCCTTTATAAAGACCCTTGTGATGAGCTTCAGGCTTCCTGGACAATGTAGGATAAACTCTCCATCTCAAGATCTGTAACTTAAACAGATATGCAAAGTCCCTTTTGCAACCTAGGGAAACATAGTGACAGGTTCTGGAGGTCAGCATGTGGATGTTATTAGGGGGCCACTATTCAGACAGACCTTAACCAGGGAGTCTTGGGCCTTCCTTTGTAAAATACCATTTTCTTTTTTTTCCAATCTGATAAGGTAACTGTCCTGACTTACCTCGTCTTTGTTCATCCCTTAACTAAGTAATTACTATCATATAATAATGCGAAGTGCCAGGCACTATTTTATGTACTTCATAGATTTTTACTCACTTAATGTAGGTACAGAAAGATTAAGTAATTTACCCCAGCTAGTAACAGAATCAGGATTCGAACTTAGGAAGTTGCTCCATGGAGTTAATAACTATACTGTCTTGTCTTTGCAATCACCCACCTTCCTCCTGAGTTCCCTGGCACTGATTGTGTCATATCAGTTAAGCTGTCTGACACCTCACAACATCCTCTCAGACTCTGGCTCCCACAGGGATACACCAATGTGGCCTCTGCTTTGGGCCAGATATACCCTCAGTTAGGACAGGAGCCTCCTTCTGTCCCTGGGTGGCTTCAGGTCAACTGACCACATTAAATCTCTGACCCCTCAAAGTCAAGGATCCTCCCTTGACCATGGTAACTCCAGAAGGAATCATTTCTTGAGGTCTAGCCAGACACATTTCTGCAGCCTTTACTACAGTATAGAAAAGTATTACTTTTATAAATGGGAATGTGACTCCTGCTTCTGTTTTTTATTGAGAACATGGAAGCAGCAGTTAATGCAATTTTGTCTGAACTCTGAGCATAATTTCACTATTGGAAGAGCAGTCATGCTCAGATCTATTAGAAGCTGGAGGTGCTGCCACAGTTCATTAAAGTTTTTCATTATTCATCTATATTAAGTAAACACAGTTTGGTAAGTCAGCCAACACAGAGCTGCTACTCTGACTAGATACTTCCGTTAACCCATGAGTTTCTAATCTGACCATGGACACTTGAGAAATACATAGGTAGGCTTCACATAACCCATACATGCACTTATTGGTCAGTGATGGGTTTCAAGACTCAAGAGCCACCAGGAAACAAACAGTGAGGCTCACCTATGTGCTGCAGAGATGATGTTCATTTCTTACCACCTCTGTTAGCCAAAGCCATTGTCTTAGTCTATTCAGACTGCCATAACAAAATACCTTAAACTGGGTAATTTATAAACAACAGGAATTTATTGCTCACAGTTCAGGTGGCTGGAAAGTCCAAGATCAATGTACATGCAGATGTGATGTCTGATGAGGGCCCTCCTCCTCCTACATGGACAGTCTAGGTGTCCTCACATGGCAGAAGGGACAAACCAGCTCCCTCAGGCCTTTATTTGCAATAGCCTTATTATGAACCAAAAACCTGTGTTCCCCCAAAATTCATATGTTAAATCCCTAACCCCCAGTGTTATGGTATTCACAGGTGCAGCCTTTGGGAGGTAATTAGTTTCACGTGAGGTTGTGAGGATGGGGTCTTCGTGATGGGATTAGTTTTTTTATAAGAGAAAAGATGACAGCATGTGTATGCTCACTCTCTCTCTGTCTCTCTCTCTCTCTCTCATATCTCTCTGTCTCTCTCTCTCCCTCTCTGATGTGAAGACACAGTGAGAAGGCAGCTATCCGCAAGCCAGGAGGAGGGTCCTCACCAGAAGCGAAATCAGCCAGCCAGTACCTTAACCTTGAACTTCTCAGCCTCCAGATCTGCGAGAAATAAGTTTGTTTTGTTTCAGCTACCCAGGCTATGGTATTTTACCATAGCAGCTAAGACAAACTCCAAACCGGAAACAACCTGAACTCCAATTAACAGATGATTGGATAACAAATTGAGATATAGCCATACAATGAAATACTATTCAACAATGAAAAGGAACAAACTAGTGATACATGCAACGATGTGGTTGCAGCTCAAAATAATGATGCTGAGTCTAAGAAGCCAGACCTCACAAAAGAACCACCATAAAAAGAGTATATACAGGGTTATTGCATTGATATATAATTCTAGAAAGTGTAAACTAATGTATAGTGATAGAAAGGAGATCAGGGTTGCCTGGGGAGAGGGTGGAAAGGGGTAGGAGGGAAAGATTACAAACAGAAACCTTTGGGGGTGATGGAGCTGTTCATTATCTTGATTGTGTTGGTGATGCACAGATATATGCACAAGTAAAATTTTATCAAATTGTACATTTTTATATGCGTAGTGCATTGTGCGACAACAATACCTCAATAAAGCTGTCTAGAAAAAAAGCAATGTACAAGAAAATAGTTAAATAATGTTATCTGTTGCAAAGGGAGAAAAAGGGAAACAAAACTTGTGGGTTTAAATTTTTTTAAGTGCCCTGTAAGGAAGGAGAGAATGAAATGAAAAAGAAGGGATAGGGGACAGTGCAGCACATTAAGGATGGCCATAAATTCTTTGATATCTTCTCATCAAAATGTGGGGTCTATGTTCCTGGCCCTTGAATATAGCTAGATTCTGCGACTGCTTTCACTAACAGAATACAGTGGAAGTGACGCCGCCAGTTTTCAGGTTAGAGCCTTAAGAAAAAGAGAGCTTCTACTTCTTGTCTCTTTGAACACTTGCTCTTTGAGCCCTGAAATATCATGTGAGAAGTAATGAGGATGAAGTTGCCATGCTGGGAGAAAGCTTAAGATAGTTGTGTGGAGAAGCTATTCCCTGTCTGTGGATTCAGCCAACCTTGGATTGAAAATATTTGAGGAAAAAGGAAAAATATAAATTAAAAAAATACAGTGTAACAACTATTTACATAGTATTAGGTATTAGAAGGAACATAGAGAGGATTTAAATTATAACAAAGGATGCGCATAGGTTACATGCAAATACTATGCTATTTTTGTTTGTTTATTTGAGATGTAGTCTCACTCTGTTACCCAGGCTGGAGTGCGATGGTATGATCTCAGTTCACTGTAACCTACACTTCCCGGTTAAAGGGATTCTTCTGCTTTAGCCTCCTGAGTAGCTGGGATTACAGGCATGCATCACCACGCCCAGCTAATTTTTGTATTTTTGTAGAGAAGGGGTTTCACCACATTGGCCAGGCTGGTATACTATGCCATTTTATATAATCAGTGACTTGAGTATCCTCAGAATTTGATATCCATGGGGGTACTGGAACCAGTCCCCTGTGGATACTGAGGGATGATGATATAGAGACAGAGAGAGAGAGATACCAAACAGCACCCAGCTCTTTAGCATCCAGGGCTCAGAGAATCCCAGCTGTGGCCTCAGAAATTGTAGAACAGAGTCAAGGCTTTCCTGCTGTACTCTTACTGCATTCTTGACCCATTAATAATGAGATGTAGTAACAATTAATTATTGATTTAAACCTCTAAGTTTCGGGATAGTTTATTTTTGTTTTTTTATTTTGAGTTGGAGTCTCATTCTGTCTCCCAGGCTGGAGTGCAGTGGTGCGATCTTGGCTTACTGCAACCTCTGCCTCCGGGTTCAAGAGATTCTTCTGTCTCAGCCTCCTGAGTAGCTGGGACTACAAGTGTATACCACCATGCCTGGCTAATTTTTTTTTTTTTTTGTACTTTTAAGAGAGACAGGGTTTCACCATGTTGGCCACGATGGTCTCTATCTCCTGACCTCATGATCCACCCACCTCTGCCTCCCAAAGTGCTGGGATTACAGGCGTGTGCCACTGCACCTGGCCTTAGGGTAGTTTTTAATGCAACAATATCCAATTGAAATAGATGAGGTTGCACTCATTTGAGTGTATCTTTTGTTTTACTTATCTATTACAATGCAACAAACTATCCCAAATTTAGTGCCTTAATGACTATAATTTCTCACCATTGTGGGGTGGTGCTTTTGCTCCACGTGGTGTCAGCTGGAATCATTCATGGGCTGTCTGCAGCTGGAACTTCAGCTGGGGTAACTCAGTTCTCCTCCCGTTGGCCTCTCTCCACATGCTGTCTCATTCTCCCAGATCTCTCTACCCAGCCTCTGTCTCCTGAAGAATAGCCTGGATTCTCTACAGTTGACAGCTGGGCTCCAAGAGGGAGCGTTCCCAGAAGACAAGCCTCAATGCAAGAGCTAATCAAGCCTCTACTCAGTTATATTTACTCATGTCTCATTGACCAAAGCAAGTCCCATGGTCATTCTAGTATCAGTGGGAGAGGAGACTACACAAGGCGTGAATACCAGAAGGCACGGCTCATTGACAGCCAGCAGTATAACAGTGTATCATACTTTATATATAGTTTTTCACCTTTGAACCACATACATGGTCTACATTTTCAAAAAAATAAAATTACAGTGGTGGAAAGAGCAAACCATAAAAATGAATACAAACTGATACAAATAAATGCAAATAGATATTAAATTGATCATATACCCGCACACAAGAAATAATCCAAGAAACTTTTGAATATAACAATCCAATAGTATGCCTTTTGTAGGATATATTCTATCTGTTTAATTTTTTAATTTTTATTTATCTTTGCTCATTTCAGTTGGGATTGGAGGATATATTCTACAGACCAAAAAAAGCTTCAAGAAAATATTGAATTTTACTTAGTAGGTTTTATTTTGGCGTATTATTGGCATGCTAATTATGAAGCTATTTCATGTATACTGTATGAAAGAGTAAATATATTGGTATTTTAGGGATCCAGGACTCTCACTGTGGTAAAAGGGAAATACAAATGTGGAGTACGGGAAGGTAAGGAAGAACCTTATGACATTATATTGAATTGAAGGGAATTGGAGGTATCAGTGTGAAGTCACTATTTTATAAATAGCTGCACACAGACAGACAGACACACACACACACACACACACAAACACACACACACACACGTTTAGCTCTTTCCAGACAAGGACTAGAAGCAATGGTACTCAGTAGCAATGAGCATAACCACCACCCAGACCTTGGTTACTATTAATAAATACGATTTCCCACAAAAAGGAACCAGGTTTCCTTGGAGAAATTGCTCATTCCAGATCTAGGGTAGTGAAAGTAGAAGCAGAGCCTGGAATATCTTAGTCTGCTGAAAAGTGAAGAATTGCTGAAAGACTAATGAGGACGTGTCAAAAGGACACAGGAGCCAGCCTGAAGGCGCTTTTATTGGAAGGCAGCTACACTCACCATTATATCACCAATGCAGCACTAAAGGAGCTTTTATTGGCCAAAGTTTGGACAATCTGAGCTTCAAAAAGAATAGCAGTGTTAATGGATTATAATACTGTATCTAAAAGAGAATCCATGAGTTCATGAGGCCAGAAGTCCAGATATTTTAAAAGGGGAATATAGCTGACTTATACAGAAGAATATCTGCTAATATATAAAAAGGAATCATAATTAAATTAGAAATCATCACTTTGTAGCCAACAATGTAATAACTAATTAGGAAGAATCATCAATGGACCCAAAATCCTCTGAGTGAAATGTTGGGGAACATGATGTTCACAGTCTTCAGTTCCCACCCCCACACACTACTGATTAATTACAAAAGGAAAATATGCTTTTACAGCAGACACTGCTTTAACCCAGTGATAAAATTCAGCCCTGCTAGTAATTGGACAACCTGACATCGTGTGCCTCTTGATGGGGTGCAATGGGAAGTACACATCATCACATATGCAGTGTTCTTGACCAAAAATGTTTGACTTAAATTTAGTTAAGAAAATATGATGTGGCAAATCCAGAATGTGGGATATATCATAAAACAATTGGACAGTACTCTTCAAAAACATTCAGTGTTATGAAAGAGTTAAGAATACACCAGGAGGCCGGGCGTGGTGGCTCACACCTGTAATCCCAGCCATTTGGGAGGCTGAGGCAGGTGGATCACTTGAGGCCAGGAGTTCAAGACCAGCCTGGCCAACATGGCAAAACCCCTTCTCTACTAAGAATACAAAAATTAGCTGGGCGTGGTAGCATATGCCTGTAGTCCCAGCTACTCAGGAGGCTAAGGCACGAGAATTGCTCGAACCTGGGAGGCAGAAGTTGTAGTGAGCCAAGATAGCGCCATTGCACACCAGCCTAGGTGACAGAGCGAGACCCTGTCTCAAAAATAAATACATACATCAGTGCAGTTTTCTAGGCCAAAAGAGAGTGAAGAGATGTGACGAACAAATGCTACGTGTGAATCTTGATTGAATCCTAGATTTTAAAAAACAGCTGTATAAGATATTTTGGGATTATTAGGGAAATCTGCATATGTACTCCATAATAGATACTATTTTGTATCAATGTTAAATTTATTGTGTATGCGGTGTTTGATGATGGTTATTTGGATTATGTAGAGGACTCATGTTGGGGTATTTAGGGGTGAAGTGTCATGTTTGCAACTTTCAAATGGCTCAGCAAAAAGTTGTGTGTGTGTATTAAGATAAAGAAAGCACATACGGCAAGATATTAACAATTGCATCTCGGTGAAGAGGATATGAGACTCAATTTCTCTGTCAGCTTAAAAATTTTCCAAATAAGTTGGGGAAAGTAATAATAGAAAAGTAAACAGTTCAAGAAAAACAAACATTTTCTGCTTATTAAACCAGTTCCTCCCATCTCACTGTAGTTTGTGTTTTGAAATAACATCCAGTGCTGCCAAGGTCATGAGGAAGCTGGTACAGTGAATTACCAGTGGCATGACCACGGCTCAGCCTGCACGGGCCAGCGTGCAGCCATGTTCATCAAACACAGGAACACTTCCATGCTGGCTGAGGCAGGCATTGTCCTGAGGATTCTTTTCAAGGAATTAGGTTGAAAAAGGAAAAAAAAAAGTCCGGAAAATTGAAAATGAAAACAATCTAAATGTCTAGTAATAAGGGTTAGGTTTAGGAAATTTTGCTCCACCACTGGATGGAGTATTATGCAAGCATTGAACATGGGTTTTAAGACTTCCAAAAAAAAAGCTTATGGCTATTGTTTCATTCTTTCAAAAAAAAGAATGTGATTTCAACTTTGAAAATAAAAGTGTAAATAAGACTGGACACACAGTGGCTCACGCCTGTAATCCCAGCACTCTGGGAGGCCAAGAAGGGCATGTCATTTGAGGTCAGGAGTTCGAGACCAGCCTAACCAACATGGTGAAACTCCATCTCTACTAAAAATACAAAAATTAGCTAGGAGTGGTAGCACGCACCTGTAGTCCCAGCTATTTGGGAGGCTGAGGCAGGAGGCTGAGGCAGGAGAATCGCTTGAACCCAGGAGGTGGAGGTTGCAGCGAGCCAAGATCACACCACTGCACTCCAGCCTGGGCTACAGAGCAAGACTCCGTCTCAAAACAAAAACGTTTTGGAAATATAACATATCTTTCAGGAATTTACATCTCATATTACTATATTACTATATTAAAGATTAGCTCGGCCGGGCACAGTGGCTCATGCCTGTAATCCCAGCACTTTGGGAGGCTGAGGAGGGTAGATCACAAGATCAGGAGATCGAGACCATCCTGGCTAACACGGTGAAACCCTGTCTCTATTAAAAATACGAAAAATTAGCCTGGTGTGGTGGCAGGTGCCTGTAGTTGCAGCTGCTCTGGAGGCTGAGACAGGAGAATGGTGTGAACTCGGGAGGCGGAGCTTGCAGTGAGCCAAGATTGCGGCACTGCACGCCAGCCTGGGTGATAGAGCGAGACTCTGTCTCAAAAAAATAATAATAAATAAAAATGAATAAATAAAGATTAACTCAAATAAACTCATTTTACTGTTTATTGGCTAAACATGCAAGCTTATTTTCTTAGCACAACTATTAACATATCTTCCTCCACAATATTTCCACCTTAACACCAATTTGGGTAGCTCAGATAAACTGAAATACTTGTGGAATTTCACCCTTGCTCATCATGGCAGCTGAAATTTAAATTCTGTTCAGGTACAATTTATTTCTTTGCCCATAAGATATCAATTTTTTTCAATTTTATTATTTATTTATTTTCATAAGGCCTTTTCCCAATGTTATCTATTTTTAAACGCATACACCAGCACTTCTCAAAGTATGGTCTCAGAACCAGCGGCATTAGTATTACTTGGGAACTTGTTTGAAACACCAGTTCTCAGGCCCCACCTCAGAACTACTGAATTAGAAACTCTGGAGGTTGGATCCAGTAACCTGTGTTTTAAGAAGACCTCCAGCTGATTCTGATGTAGGCTAAAGTGTGAGAGCTACTGCATAAGACAGTCCAATGGCCATGCTTGATAATACTGAACTCAAATGGGTCTCTTATAGTCCATGAACCCTGAATAAAAACAACTGGCTTAGAGTGTTCAACTGTCCTGGTTTGCCTGAGACTAAGGAGTTTCCTAGGATGCAGGACAAGGTGTGCAGCCATCACCACTATCTAATTCAAAAACATTTCATCACCCTGAAAGAGAAACGCCAACATTCTCTAGCAGTCACTCACCATCCCGCCTCTCCCAGCCCTTAGCAACCACTAATTAACTTTCAACATAGGTACTTTCATTCCCCATGTAAAAGTGAGGAAAGGGAGATCTAGACATTTTAGTGACTTTTCTTGAGGTTTTCTGATGAGGCTAGAGCTGGGATTTGAACTCACTAAATGATTCTCTCCTTTCTAGACATATTTATGCACCATTTATTTCTTCAAGTTATTATATTTGCTTGTTACTATACATGGGGAGGCGCCAAAACAACCAAACAACCACTTGCAAACTATTGTTATCATGTAGAAATAGTTGGTTTGTTCTGAGAGACCAATTCACCCAGATGTGGGGGCTTTAATTTTGTTAACCTTACACTTTCTTAATGAAAGAGAATTGCTTTTGTTTACTTTACAGTTGAAACACACTTGCCCTCCCCAGGAAAGAAGAAAAATAAAGCTCTTGAAATTAGCCAATTAAGTTGAAATTGACTTTATTTTAAATCTAAGGAAGAAAACAAGTTTTAGTCCCCTTAAGAGCCATATATCTTAAACATAGTAATTCGGGTTTAGTCTATTAAGCTTCTGATCAAGATGAATAAACTGTATACAAAATTAAGACAGAGTTTAATAGGATTAGAAAAGGGAGGTCAGGGAAAAGATGTGGATGTTATATTTTGAATAATTTAGAGTTCAAACCAACTTGGAAGCTTTCCTTTTAGCAGATATTATTTTAATAAGTCTAATTGTCTACCGACTGCTTTAATCTAATTCTGGAAACCAATAAATTGTAATCTAATTGTTAGATGATGAAAGACAGTGATTTGGGGAAACTAATGTGTTTACATGCAGTTTTTGTCCAAGTTTAGCTTTGTGAAAAGCAGTCAGAAATATCCGATCTTGACTTCAAGGGTAAAAATGCATCTAGGGATACACACCCATGTAGCTGGGTATATGTCTTCCTTCGTGGCCTCTCTTTATATGCCAGAAAATCTATTTCAGTTGAGGCAGATAATACCAGGCCTGCACACCCCAGCCTCCAGAGGCCCTCAGGGGAAAGGGCTGGAGAACAGCAAGTCCCCGGAACAATTGGGGAGCCTGTTCACAATTTTGGCTGTCTGTGTCGCTGCCCTGCCAGTCTGTCTGAAGCATTTGGGGAACACCCAGTCTTTGCAGAAGCTTGAACTTGGCCCTAAAGAACAAAAATGAATCAGAAATTTTCCTTGAAGCTGAGAACAGGGGCCTTCACTCTCCTGTCTAGTGTTCCTGCCATTCAGTGACATCTATACCAGAAGACCACGGCTCTTGAGCACTCAGCGAACCTATGTGCTGGAAGGAGGGGAAAATGTAGATTCCTTCCCACTCCAGCCCTGGACATGCTGGTCCTGTGGTCTCTCTACCCACCAACAGTTAGCATGTTCATCTTCTGTTGGTTTCACAAAACCATGGTGATGGTCATGCTTCTGTGCCTGGTCCAGGCTGTTGCTCAGCTGGAACATTCACACCTCACTTCTGTGCCAGACTGACTCTCTGCTGGTCCTTCTAGACTTGGCTTGTGTTAGCCTGCTTGGATGTCTTTCCTGATCCCCCTCATCTGCAGTCTTAGTAGTGCTTTCCTCAGAACTCCTCCTCTAGTGTTCACCCAATTCAGTTTTGCATCTTCCTATTACGTGAGCTGCTGTACTCCATTACTATCTTTTTAAAAAATAATTTGGAGTCCCTTGTCAGATGATTTGTTCAGAAACTGACCTATTATATTGATCTCTGTATCCCCAGGACCTGGTATCATACCTGGCTTATAGCAGGTGTGATGGTTAATACTGAGTGTCAACTTGATTGGATTGAGGGATACAAAGTGTTAGTCCTGGGTGTGTCTGTTTGGGTGTTGCCAAAAGAGATTAACATTGGAGTCAGTGGGCTGGGGAAGGCACATCTACCCTTAAACTGGTGGGCACAATCTAATCAGCCTCCAATGAATATAAAGCAGGCAGAAAAACATGAAAAGAAGAGATGGGTCTAGCCTCCCAGCCTACATGTTTCTCCCCTGCTGGATGCTTCCTGCCCTTGAACATTGGACTCCAAGTTCTTCAGTAAGGGGATTCAGACTGGCTCTCTTTGCTCCTCAGCTTGCAGACAGCCTATTGTGGGGCCTTGTGATTGTGTGAGTTAATACTTAATAAACTCATATATAGATATAGATATAGATATATACATATCCTATTCGTTCTGTCCCTCTAAGAGAACCCTAATACAGCAGGCATTTCATTCATTCAAAAATATTCACTGGGCATCTCCTGTGTGCCAGGTACAGCGTAGGGTGCTTCAGGTAAACAACATTATAGTGCTTGCTGAATGAACAGTCTCTGATATAGTTTGGATATTTTCCCCCTCCAAATATCACATCAAAATATGATCCCCAGTGTTGGAGGTGGGGCCTTGTCAGACTGGCAACCATCACCACCAGTCGGAGGCTTATCAGACTGGCAATTCTTAAACTCTGTACCAGAGAAAACAGGGGAACTTATTAAAAATACAGATTGTAGGGCCAGACTTACATAAAAAATGGGGGAACTTGTTAAAAATACAGATTGTAGGCCCAGACTTAAATAAAAATTGGGGGGACTGGAGCACATGAATTTGGATTAAATTACAAGTGCCCCAGATGTTTCTGATGTTTGGGATCCACTACTTAGAAAAGAAATCCCGATGCCTAAATCTGCCCCCTTCATCTGAGTTGTGTGATCTCTCATGTGCAGCTAGTGTTGAGAACCACTAACATAAAATAATACACATTAGAATCACCAGGAAGCTTTCATAACTTGTCAGATACCTGGACCCAACCACTAAAGATTCTAATTTAATTGGCCTGGGACTCAGGTACTGATATTTTTCAAAAGCTCTCAAGGTAATTCTGAAATTCAGCAAAAGTTGAGAACCACCAATTCAGACTAAGTGACTTACCCAGTGTCACAAGGTGCATCAGAATTTACTGCCTTCCTTACACAGCGGTTGTGAATGAAATATGGCTATGGAAAGCGATTGCTGACTAATGTGTTATAAAGTATGGTGGTGATGATGATGATGACAATGATGATGATATTTCTTGAGTGCTTCCTATGCACCAGGCACTATGCTAAGCACTTTATGAGCTTAATCTTATTGAATCTTCAACATTAACCTGCTGGTATTATTTTCCCTTTTCCTTGATTATAATACGTCATCAGTTGAGGACTATCAATTTAATAACAGTTATTAGAGGCTGTTGCTTGTTAATAGGAAAATATTTCTTCAGTCCTCTAGAGACAAAGATTTGCTTTGATTAGAATAAATGTAAATTTTGACTTATTTAACATGAAATACAAATAAACATGTGTGATGCTATCAATGCAAATCACTCATCTCATGTGATATCAAACAAACAGATACCTTCTGTGTAACACTCCAAGTTCGCCTACATTCACAAATGTCACTTATGTCTCATACTGGGGTATCCATACTGGGCCTGGAAGCTGGTAAATTTATTTAGACACATTCCATTTCGAGAATAATAAAATGCAGGGAAAATGTGTATCTTTGAGTCACAGAATCACGGTATTATTCCTATTTTCAGGTAAGGCTTTAAAAGATTAAGTGACTTGTCCAAAGTCCCAGGGTTCATTCTACAGCCAAGCCAGAAATAACAAACCAGTGCCCTTGATGCTGGAGTTCTCCAGAAGCTCCTCTCCTGACATACTTTCCACTGACAAACTTTCCTTGAAAAGAACAAAGTAGTCTGTCAGAACAAAATTTTGCCAGCTCTGTCTGCTGCCAGCACTTGGAAATAGGAGTCCCATGGGTTTGCAAACAAATGAAAGCAGTGGTGGGCTTGCAAGACCTCACCACTCCTTAGAGTTCAGTTGATATGTCTCTCAATGCAATGCAGGGACTAATTTTAAAGCATTTTGAAACAAGCACAATAACTGAAAATCCTGAGTTCAACAAGAAACAAACCCATTTATCTCTGAAGAAAAGTCAAGTCAATTAAGAAATGAAAAATAGGTTGAGACTAGAAGAATGAGAATAGAAATGATCAATTGGAAAAGTTTTCAGTCATTACCAAATGGTCAGTATGACCACATTTATCTGATATTATTTGGTTCTTTTCTTTCTTTTAAAAATACTATTTAGTTATAAGAATATTAAATGCTGGCTGGTGCAGAGGCTCATGCCTGTAATCTCAGCACTTTGCGAGACTGAGGCTGGAGGACCGCTTGAGCTCAGGAGTTTGAGGCCAACATGGGCAACATGGCGAGACCTTATCTCTGCTAAAAGTAAAAAAATTAGTTGAACATGGTGGCATGAGCCTGTAGTCCCAGCTACTTGGGAGGCTGAGGTGGGAGGATCACTTGAGCCTGGGAGATGGAGGCTGTGGTGAACTATGATCTTGCCAAGACCGTGTCTCAAAAAAAAAAAAAAAAAGAAAAGAAAACAGAAAATTAAACACCACTTTTTTTTTTTAAAGCAACAAAGAAAATTTGGACATTAATAAACATTCCCATTAATCCCATCTCTACTCTCCTAAGAGATCATCCGTTTAGTGTCTGCTTGTCCAAAAATATATGTCTAAAATTCATTTCTCTTTCTTAAAGAGAAAGTGTATATCTATAGTCTTAACTTTCCTTTTTCTTTCCAACTATATAAATATAGTGGCCACCTTACATTATTTTAAGCAGAAGATAAATTAAACGATCCACTGCGAAGACTTTGGATTTTTTTTGTAACTCCCAGTGTTGGTTTGGCACAATGGAAATGTCCTTAAATGCAGCCTTATTGTCCCAGCTTTAGTAAAACTCTATTTATAAATTAAATCCAAAGTAACCAGAGACACTGGCATAATCTTTGGTCTTCTCTGCCGGTACAGAGAAATCTCAATTTGTGGTTTCCAACATTTGTAAAGTTGTAAATAGCAACCTCCCTCCACTGTTACTCCCACCTCAAGTCAGCAGGGTGCTGGTAAACTGGCTTGGGTGGGAGTGAGGGGAACCCCTGGTGTGTCGTGTTTACTGATTTCCATTGGGTAAATGCTCCACGATTGGCTCACAAAATTTCCTGATATTTAACAATTGACTTTGAACTGTTCTAACACATCAGTGTCAAGTCATTCGATGACAAATTATGGCACATATATGACCCTTTTATCTTGATATAACACTCTTGTAGGCTTATTTCATACATGTAGTCACTGCACCTAAAAGAAAGCTATAATGGAACGAATGACCCAAAACCAAAAAATGTGGGGAAAAGTGAATTAGAGAACGTCTCTCTCATATTTATTTATAAGAGGAAATTCTAGCTTATAACCTCCAAGTATGATGAAATTCTTCTCTATATATGTAGGTATCAGTATTATGCTAACATTTTTTCTTTTCCTAGATAAAAATAAAGTAGCCCACAAGTCTGGTTTTATGTTATGTTAATATTCATTAGGTATTCTTTGCAATTTTCCCTTTTGCAGCTGTTAAATCACTTATGCCTTCAATATATTTTCCTGCATAATGGTTTTTTTATGGAAGCTAATACAGTAAGCATTTTAAAGTCTTACCAGTTGTGACATTGAAATAATGAGA
This sequence comes from Macaca mulatta, assembly GCF_049350105.2. Taxonomy (NCBI): domain Eukaryota; kingdom Metazoa; phylum Chordata; class Mammalia; order Primates; family Cercopithecidae; genus Macaca; species Macaca mulatta. The sequence goes on along the minus strand of NC_133414.1, from coordinate 105,899,826 downwards.
CTTTAAAATCCAACCACGTATCTGGAAATATAGGAACACCATTCATTTATTTTTTAGAAGACCACACACTCATGCTAATGAGGATGCCATTGCTTAAAATGTTTTGGAAATTCTCTTTAGGAATTGCCTTTGGCACAAGATTATGCAGTATGGATGAATATTAGTTTCACTGCCCTAATAGTGGTGCTTCATATTTTTCTAATTAAAATTATAAAATACAACCTCTGATAAAGGGTAATGAGCATTGGATGTTGATTCAGAAGATCTGGATTCAAGTTTAACCTCTGCCACCTACTTGTCTTGTACTCTGCCTATCCCTTAACTGCTCCTAACCTTACTTTCCTCCCTCAATTTGAGATGAAAGTACACTCATGTGTCGCTTAACGACAGGGATGTGTTCTGAGAAACACATTGTTAGGTGACTTCATTGTTGTGTGAACATCATAGAGTTTACTTACACAGCCTAGATGGTATAGCCTACCAAACACTTAGGCTAGATGGTATAGCCTATTGCTTCTGGGCTACAAACCTGTACAGCATGTTCTGAATACTGTAGGCAATTGTAGCACAATGATAAGTGGTGTTTGTGTATCTAAACATATCTCAGTATAGAAAAGGTACAGTAAAAATATGTATAATCAATACAAAATGGTACATCTGAATAGGGCATGTATCATGAATGGAGCCTGCAGGACTAGAAGTTGCTCTGGGTGAGTCAGTGAGTGAGTGGTGAGTGAATGTGAAGGCCTAGGACATGACTGTACACTATGGTAGACTATAAACACTATACACTTAGGCTACACTAAATTTATTTTTAAAAATTCCTTTCTTCAGTAATAAATTCAGCTTAGCTTACTATAGTTTTTTTACTTTATAAATATTTATTTTATTAACTTTTTAACTCTTATAATCACACAGCTTAAAACACAAACACATTGTACAGTTGTACAAAATATTTTCTTTATATCCTTATTCTGTGATATGGTTAGGCTTTGCATTCCCACCCCAATCTCACCTTGAATGGTAATAATCCCCACGTGTCAAGGGCGGGGCGAGGTAGAGATAATTGAATCATCAGGGCAATTTCCCCCATACTGTTCTCATGGTAGTGAAGAAGTCTCACAGGCTCCGATGCTTTTATAAATGGGAGTTCCCCTGCCTAAGCTCTCCTGCCACCCCCATGTAAGACAAGACTTTGCTCCTCATTCGCCTTCCGCCATGATTGTGAGGCCTCCTCAGCCATGTGGAACTGTGAGTCAATTAAACCTCTTTCTTTTATACATTACCCAGTCGCAGGTATGTCTTTATTAGCAGCATTGAGAACAGAGTAATACATTCTGTAAGCCTTTTTTCTATTTTTATTGTTTTTTATTTTATTTACCTTTTAAACTTTTTTGTTAAAAACCAAGACACAAACACACACACTAACCTACCAGGGTCAGAATCATCAATATCACTGTCTTCCACCTCCATATCTCGACTCATTGGAAGCTCTTCAGGGACAGGAAAATGCATGGAGCTGTCGTCTCCTGTGATAGCAATGCCTTCTTGTCGAAGCCTCCTGAAGGACCTGCCTGAGGCTATTTTACAGTTCTAAAAAAACATAATGAGTAGACGGAGTATACTTTAAAATAATGATAAAAAGTATAGTATAGTAAATACTAGGTGACAAGAATTTTTCAGCTCCATTATAATCTTATGGCACCACTGTCACATATGTGGTTTATCACTGACTGAAATGTCCTTGTGTGGTGCATGACTGTACCTGCTCCAGGAGTTGTCCTGAAGATTAAATAATACAAGGCATTGTGATAACACCTTGTGAAATGAAACACGCTATCCAAATGAAAGCCATCATTGGTCCAGCTTGATTAGAATTGAATGGGCTTGGCTATTTCCAAAATTCAGATGTATTCCCTGAAAGCAAAAATGTTCCATCATCAAAAAAAGTGTTTGTAGTGTGAAAAGAAATATGTTTGGTCTTTGTCCCAGTTCTTGGCTCAGAGCTCGTAAAGCCCTTGGAATTTCCTGAATGACAGGAGTATCTTTGATTCTTCGCAAGGAGCCCCTTTTGAACATGCCTGAGTTTATGCTAATGAGGGAATTTAGAGTGGGGCCCAGATAGTGTCAGGATGGGGCCAGTCACCAGAAGATTATAGAAACTTGGGACTTTCAGCCCAATTCACCTACCTTTCGGGAGGGGATGAGGAATGGAATTCAAACTGTTAAAAACTCTCAAACAACAAGATTTGATGAATTTTCAGGTAGGTGAACACATGGAGGTGATGGGAGGGTGGGCACCTGGAGAAGGCATGGAAGCTCTGCACTCCTCACTTTGTACCCCATACCTTGCCCTGTGCATCTCTTCCATCGGGCTGTTCCTGAGCTATAGCCTGTAAAATAGACTAATAAATGTAAGCAAAGTGTTTCCCTGAGTTCTGAACTATTCTAGCAAATTACCAAACCTGAGGGGAGGGGGTCTTAGAAACCCTCGGTTTATAGAGGATTGGTCAGAAGTAAGGAAGGCCCGGACTTTCATCTGGCATCTGAAGTAGGGGCAGTCTGTGGGACTGAGACTTTTCACTTGTGGGATCTGAGGCTACCCGTCCAGTACATAGTGTCAGGATTGAATTAAATTGTAGGACCCCAGTCCCTCCCCTGCTCCGCCTCACCCCACCCCCATGTCGGGAGACTTGCTTCATGTGGGGAACCCCCCATGCCCCACATTTGGTGTTAGAAATGTTGTGTGAGTCTAGAGAGTATTTTTTTCAGAGTATTCAAAAAAATTTAGAAGACACTTATATGGATCCCTCAGGTCAGTTTGTTGAACCCAAACGAGGACTCAGGGATTATGGGCCCTAGATCACTTTGAGATCTGAGATCCAGAGAAAGTATATCCTGTACTGAAGCCCTCCTCACTCTCCAGGTCCTGAGTGTTCTCGTTTCTTCCTGATTCTCTGCTTCCCACCCACTCCACTGGATGAAAGCAGGATGGCTGTATGCAGGGCATTTATGATAATAAAATTTGAAAGGATCCTAGCTGGGCTTTTGACAAGAACATCTTCATCTCTCTCTCACACCAGCAGCCTGGGCCAGCCAGCTCTCCTCCTTTTGAACGCCTCACTCAGTACTGCTGCTATTCTTGCCATTTTGAGATAGCTTTGACCTGAGGGGCAGGATCACAAATTCCACAGCAGAGCACAGGGCTTGAAGAGGTTGTTCTGTCATCCTCTGAGGCAATGAGGGAGAAATTAACTCCAGGCCCAGCAGATCCCAACCAGCCCACCCCTAATCCGATGGGTCATATGAATGAAACATTTAGCCAGGTTATCCAGTTTCTTGCTGTAAAACTAGCCCTTTGCAGTCTACTGGAGCAATTACTGAAGTCTGTCATCTGCAATGCTCCTTTCAGATCTAAAAGTATTCTCTCTTTTCATTTTTCATGTTAATCAAAACAATAAATAGCAACCACTTAGGTATCCCAACAATGACTGCACTACATACAGTTTACAAAACAGAACAACAGATAAACACATATCATTTTACTGCATGTTATGTGTTTTTTTCATTGTAGATTTAAAAGTGTGCTTTGTTTATAAGAAAATAAGTAAAGAAAACTGCTTCACATTCTGAGGCGAAAAGAAATCCTCTCACATGTAGCTGTAAAATTTTCGTTTATGGTGATGAGTTGTCCTGTGTCATAGAATCCTTATTAACAGACGTTTTACTGTGAACGCTCTCTCTCTACTGTGTTGTCTGAGAGTGCAGGGGTTTGTAGTTAGTATAAGTAAAGGATGAACTGTCTAAACAAAAAAGCAAACACAGGCCAGGTGTGGTGGCTCACACCTGTAATCCCAGCTACTCGGGAGGCTGAGGCATAAGAATCACTTGAACCTGGGAGGCGGAGGTTGCAGTGAGCTAAGATCATGCCACTGCACTCCAGCCTGGGCAACAGAGTAAGACTCTGTCTCAAAAACAAACAAACAAATCCCACAAATCTAATAATATTTGAAAAGACACAACAGTTTCAGTGACAGATTAAACACAAAAAATACACTGGTCCCTGATTTGGTTATCCTTGGTTAGAGCCACTGTAGATTATAAAAATGTAAAAACAAATTCTCAGTTTTTTAAAGGAATTCCTTGAGATGGGGGAATTTTAATGAGCTACTTCTTTTGGTATTCTTCAACCATCAATTTAGAAGCTAAGTATTTGATGTTTCAAGGTAAATTAGATTTTGAAGCAGCAGACCAAATATTCAGCTGTTCTCATCCACCAGTAAACAATACCTCACGCCCATTTTATAAAGCTTTCAGTTATGTTTTTTCTTATCTGCTGTTGCTGCCTATAGGCATTTGCATAACATACATCCTGGCTCCTGGTCATTAGTCCCATCAATTATTAGTTTCTCAAATTCAAGCACAACCTCCAAGGTCTTATTGTTAATGTTAAATTACTTAATTGAAGAATATTTAAGAAATGATGAGACTAAATCTTCTCTCTTTTCTCCTAATGGAGACTTAATAGTCTTTCCCAAGAGGTATTTTTAAATTAAATCTTTTTAAAATTTAAAGGAAGTTCATTTTACAACTTAAAGGTGATTTCCCATTAGAATGTTAAGCAGTTTTCCTTGTTTATTTTCTTATAAACAAAGCTCACTTTTAAATATAAAATGCAAAAAAGATACAGAGTACAGTAAAATGATACATATTTATCTGTTGATCTGTTTAGTAAACCGTATATAGTGCAATCATTGTTGAAATACAAAATAAAGACTAAAATAATGGACATCAAAGTAACCTGTAGTCTCACCATCAAAAGAATAATTTAACATTTTGATGTGTATCCTTTATAAAATATTGGATTTCAACTGCAAATGTATTTGCAGAACTGTTTTGGGTGCTGAGAGAAAGAGAGATGAATGAAGCATAGTCTTCATCTCCCAAGGGCTTACAAATAAGGTATTCATCTTATTGATCAGGGCCTAGTTTGTTCATAGAAAAGTTAGTTGATAGTTGTTAATTTTCCACATTTTGAATATTTATGGGTTTTAAGCTCAATTGAAAAGAGTTCTCTCCCAGGTATGTCAAAGTCTACTACAACCTCTTTTTAACTTACTGCCTTTTGTGGCTTGTTCATTGGGCCCAGATTGTAGCTAATGGATTTGATGGTATCCGGACATATTTAGTTACACTGATTCCTCTAACAAAACAGTCATTTCTCAGTGTACATTATGTTAGTTTCTTGGACTGGAGATAGGTGCTATATAGGGAAATAGATTTTATGGCCAGAAATGTTTGGGAAATTCTATGTTAAACAATCATATAGAATACAAAATCAATTGTTTGACGAGTGATCAACCTAAATGTGGAAGTTAAATCTATCAAGCCTCTAGAAGAAAATGTAGGAAAATATTTTCATGACCATGAGGTACGCAAAGATTTCTTAGGACATCAAAAAAGGACAAATTTGACTTCAACAAAATTAAAAACATTAATCAAAAGACGTAGCTTTCCTTTTTTAAAGAAATAGTTAAAATGAAAGGCAATTCATAGACTATGAGGAAATATTCACAATACATATATCTGACAAAGTACTCACATCAAAGTAGTGATACCAGAATATATAAAGAACTACAACTTAATAATAAAAAAGACAAAACTAAAAAAGATCAGGCAAAAGGCTTGAAGAGATACTTGACATAAAAAATATATAAACACTCAATAAGTACATGAAATGGTGCTTAACATTAACAGTAATCAAGAACGTGCAACTAAAACCATGATATAGTACCACTTCACATCAACTGCAATGAGACTAAATAAGATGTAAATGCCAAGCATCAGAAAATATATGAACTGGCTGTGATACATTGATAACAGGAATATAAAGTGGTATGACCACTTTGGAAAAGAGTTTGCCACTAAACAGATAGCTACTGGTAGCAATAATTCCACTCTGAGTTGAACTTCTCAGCATCTGTATATTTATATATATTATCTGATACACACACACACACACACACACACACACACACACACAGAGTGAAAACCTTGCTGCACCCAAGAGGAATAAAAGAGTATGTCCACAAAAATACTGGTATAAAGAATGTTCATAGCAGCTTTATTTATAATGGGAATGAACTACTAGTTCACACAGTGTACATGAACTAGTGTGATTCACAAAACAACAGAAACATTGTATCAAAGGAAAGAAGCAGGCACAAACTAGTATTTACTATAAGAATATGTGAAACTAAGCTATGGTGACAGAAATCATTTAGAATAATTGCCTCTAGGGAAGGTCTTGGGGTAACTACAGAGGAATACCAGGAGCTTTGTGGTGTAATGGAAATGTTCTCTCTCTTAATTTAGGCGATGGTAATACAAGTGTATTTTTTTTAACTTCTAATTTTGATGTACATAATTTTCAATTTACAGAAAACTTGCAAAGCCAGGACAAGAACTTCCGTATTCTGCATCTAGGTTCCCCAACTATTGGGTGTATGTATTTGCTGAAATTAATTGAACCATAAGCTTCAAATCTGGATGTAAATGTTACCTTAATAAATAAAGTGGAGGAAAAGCTGTTTTACTGAATAACTTCTCAGAATTAGTGAAGTCTCCAAATAAAAAAAAAAAAATTACACTTTATGTATTACTTCTCTAATTTTTTTTTTTTTTGGATGAGAAACCTAGTTTTCAACAAAAGCCTGCTGGGCCAATGTCCAGATGAATGCTCACTGGGACCCAATGCTCTAGTACAGCCCTTCTCAGCTCTGACTGCTCATCGGAATCACCGGAGGAGCTTTTCAGACCTTCTAAAGTCCAAGCTGCACCTCAGTCTAAATAAATTACACTCACCAGTGGAGCCAAGGAAGCTGTTTATATCCCAGGTGAAAGCTGGATGTGGCACTTATAATCCCAGCTACTTGGGAGGCTGAGGCAACCTAGTGACACTCCCATTTTAAAACAAAACAACAGCAAATAAATCTCAGGTGATTCCAATGTGACCCATGGCTGAGAACCACTGTTTGACGAAAACATCATCTCACTTTTAAGCATTGACACTTGCCCAATTAGACAATGGCTCACACTGAATAAACATAACCAAGTCCAGCGACCCGGTGTCCTCCCTCGACGGGTATCTGCACTGGGAGCAGAGATCTATCTTACTGGCTAGTGCCCACCTGGCTGGTTCTCTGACTCTAGGACCCTGGCTTCTCCCCTTCAGACCTCTGTTTCCTGCCTGCAGTTCACTTCAGTGGATGTCCTCTCTGGACAAGGTGCCCAGGTAGACCTATTTTTTTCCAGCCCAGCTCTATACTATTAAGTGGTCTGATTGGTTGCCTGGCCCCCTGTCATGTGACCAGCACCCAGCGAGAACAAGGCTTTGGTCTCTTGGGCTGTTCAGTTTGTATGCTGAACTTTCTCAAGCCATCCTACTTCCCACTGTGTTTCTAGACCTGTTTCTGATCAAAGCTCCTGGTCTCTTGCCTCATTCTTGACCACAGTCTCAAACTGACCTCTTGTATCTGGCAGCTCATATTGCTTCTTTGGCCCAGCTGTTGGCTCCAAATGAGACTGTACTTCATGCGTCTATCACAGGAGTTTCCTCTACGCTCTCCGGTACCAGCACTTTCTACCCCGACAAGGACCCCTCTCTGCTGCTAGCTGGGTCAGCCTCCGCTTGAGAAAGAGAATGCGGCAGTTTCTCAGTGCCTCGGCTAACCTCCCTGGTCTCACCTAAAGGTGCAGTTTGGCCCTGATAACTCTCACTTGGCTGGTCTTACCCTCTGACCTGGCCTGACCAGCCTCGTATTTCCGTACGTTGGACACCACAGGGAATTAGGCATCCGGCTGAAGCCACTGTATCAGGTTTCTGTGTGCTTCTGAGGGGCTGGTGTCTGCCCTACATTCCATTCTACTGACCATGTGGTGCATTCTCAGTGCGGGCGGCTAGATGAAGTGCAGATCAGAAAATACAGCTGCTCACCCCTCAGAACTCCAAGTGCCCTCTCTGTCATCCATCTCCCCTGGCTCAGGCCTGCCCCTTCCTGGCCTGGGCTATAGCTTTGATCCAGGGTTTATCTTTATTTCTATTCATGGTTTATATCTGCCCCTAGCCTCAAGCCCATGTCATAGATCCCTCCAAGGGGATGGAGAGGCCACATTCCTGGCATCAGGTTCATGGACATCTGTTGTTTTGCCCGCTTGGCCTCTCCACTCTCTTCTCCTGATAACAACACCCAACTTTCGCTTACGAAAACCAACACTCACCTCCAATCAGAAATAACATAGATCCAGCATACATGTCAAGTGTCCCTCCCTTGACCAAGGCATGGGCGGAAGTCCCAAACTAAATCATTCCAATATTCACTGTCTGAAATTTGAATGGAGTAGAGTAGGAAAAGTTTTAAAATGGCTGAAAATCATCAAACCTACTTATCTTGAAGGGTAATGCTTATTTGTTTCTATTAAGAGTCTCTGAACCCCTTAGTTCCTGCTGTTTTCTAAGATTTATTCTTTCATCGTACATTTTCTTCAATTTCCAGGCTTGTTTATTTACTTACTGATTTGTTTTCTCCAATACCAAGAGCTGGTTCCATTGTTTGTGACCAGTACATATAAGTAGTTTACAGTCAACTCTTTTTTATCTTTAAAATAATAATAAAATACTAAGAAGTATTTTACAGGATTATTTTGTAAGGGTGACTTGTTTCCCAGGATCTCCTTGGAGTTCCATAGATTTTATCTATTACCTGTATAATCCTAGCTGAGGTAATTTTTAACATCTCTGAGCCTCAGTTTCCTCATTTGTAAAACAAAGCAAGCCAGTGATCCCCAACTCATGGAGACTCAGGGCGGGTTAGATGAGAAAACATTAACCACCGCCTGCTCAGAGCCTGGCACATCACAGGTAAACAAATGTTTGTTGAATGAGGCATTTGTGTATGACTTCCCAGGTCTGTTTTGCTCTCCCAAAATGCTTTCTTAAAATCATGTAGTGGGAAGATTATGTAAAACTGTCCTTGGGACTTAATCATAGAAAATTCTCCTGACAAAGTACATTTTGGAGTATTTGGTCCAGGAACATAGCCAGCGATTTGGCAAGCGTAACTCTCCAGCAAAAACAGGGCCATTGTACAAAAGAACCTCTCATGCCTTTGGCTTCTCTGCTTTGGTTTGCTCTAACCTCTGCAGACAGTCATGCTCTACCTAGTAGAGAGTGGGATCTAAATTCTAAATCCACTGTCTTCCTAAGGAGGAAACGAAGGTACAAGGGAGACAAAGTGTGCAGCTTACCCACTGGCATGGTGTCAATAGAAGAAAAAAACTCTTTAGCTCTCTTGCTCCCCCTGCCCCTCAACACTTGAGGAATTATGCCAAATCGAGGAATAAACTCCCTGGATAAGCAAATAATAGAGAAGCTCGCCTCATTTCAGACAAACCTTCAGTATATGAAGACTATGAGAAGCACAAGAAGAGGTAGCAGCTGTGACTGGTGAGTGCTCGGAATGTAGATTGTAGTCCCATAGAGCAAAAGCCACAGCCACTGAGTCCGACAGAGGCTTTTTATCCTTTACCCCACTTATCCCCTCTCCATTTCTGCAAATGGATGCATTTTGTATCTGTGTGAAACTGGAACATACTGAAGCAAGAAACAATAATAAACTTACATTATATTTATATTAATTTTTTTTTAGTTCCAGTTAATGCCCATGTCTTTAAAACTTAAAATAATTAAGAGATAGTTTTCATTTTTAAAGAGCCCAATCCAGCTATATTTGATGAAATTTAAAACAGAAATTTAAATCAGCAATGGTATAATTGTTGTCCAAATTAACTATAAATATTGATATGCAAAGTAAGGCACCCAAAGAGTGTCTGGCTCATGAAGGCACTTAATATTTTGGGGATGAATGAATGAATGAAAAATAATACCTGTGTGAGCAAATCAAGTCACTTATTCATTTTTATGTTACCACTACAGAACATGGAGTTGGAAGGAGCCAGGAATACTAGTTCTACCCTGATATTTTAAAGGGGAGGAACTGAAGCCAAAAGGAAGTCACTTGACTAAGGCACAGGCTGGTGGCAGTTCTGGAATTTTTTACTTCCCTGAAAGTTGTTATGCCAGACTTCTTCCCACAAGTGGAATTTTAATGTATACATGATTGGTTTATTGAATTAATAGTTTTTTCCCCATAAGTTTGCTCTGATTTTAGCATTCTTTGACTCACTCATACAACATATATCTGTTGCATGGTTACTCTGGGCTAGGCACTATTCTAAGCAGCAAACAAAACACATCAAGATCCTGCATTTAGGGAGCTTATATGCTAGTGGTAGCAGGGCAGGCAATAAAACAGAAAACAAGTCAATATATAATATCTCAGTGGGTAACAAATGCTCAAATAAAGCATAACGCAAATGATGGGAATCCATCTCTAGGTATGTACCCAAGAGAAATAACCTATGGCCACATAAAAACTTGCTCACAGATGCTTTTCACAGCATTATTCACAATAGCCAAAAAGTGAAAACAACTCAGATGTTCATCTACTGATAAGTAGAGGACTAAGATGTGGTATAGCCATATGGAATATTATCTGCCAAGAAGCAGTAATGAAGTACTGATACATGCCGCAACATGGATGAATCTTAAAAACATTATGAGAAGTGGGAAAAGCTCATCACAAAGGACTGTGTCTTGTATAATTTCATGCATATGAAAAGTACAGACTAAGCAAATCTATAGAGACTGAAAGTAGATTAGTGGTCAGCTAGGGCTGGGGAACTGGGGTAATTGATATGTCAGAGGGTGATGATCAAAGGGTGCAGACTTTCTTTTTGGGGTGATGAAAATGTTGTACATGAAAATGATAGTGGTGATGGTTGCACAACTCTGATAATACTAAAAGTCATTGAACTGTACACTTCAAATGAGTGAATTGTATGGTATGTGAACTGTGGGAGTGGGCTGCTGCTGTTTTATGAAGTATTGTCAAGAAAGCCCTCGCTGACAAAGTGACATTTGAGCAGAGACTGCAAGGAATGGAGGAAGTAAGCCTGTGGGTACCTGGGGGAATAGCATTCCAGGCACAGGGGACATCAAATGCAAAGGCCCAGTGATGAATAAAAGATTGAGATGCCGGAGGAACAGCAAGAGGGTCACATGGCTTAGAGAGACTGAGGGGGAGGTGGAAGAAGAGGAAGTTAGAGAGTTAGCCAGGTGAGGTGAGTATGTGCTGGTGAGGCTTGTAGACCACTGAAGGACAGTAGTAGCCTTTCTCTGAGTGAGATGGCATTTGCTGGAGACTTTTGAGCAGAGGCATTGCATGATTTTTGTGCAAATCACTCCACTGCTCTTATAATAGATCTGAAAATTAACTGGTTTCACAACAGCATACAAAGGACATTTGGCTTTACTTCTGGGCCTAAAGTTCAGAAAATAAACAGAATCAGGGCAGGGGTCTCCCTCACCCAGGCCTGCTGGCAGCATTGCCCTGTCATCACTGTCAGAACCAGAGGGAAGTCAGGGAGGAGCCTGGAGCTCTGACACTAGAGCTGGTCTAGTCCTCATCTGGTCTTGGCAAGTCTTGTAAAAACTTTCTTCATGAGAGGAGACAGCCATCAGATTAACCAGTAATTGTATTTGACACTAAGAATGCCAGGCCATAAAAGGATTATCTAATATAACTGGAAGGTTCCAAGACCAGTGATAGAGAGGCACAGTGGAAGCTGACTCCGAGTCCCTGCCTAAACCAAAGGATAGGCAGAGAGAAGATAAATTACTGAGTCCATGGACTTTAAAATGCATTTATCTATTTTTAGCTTCTCTCATTGTACACTGCTTTTTTTTTTTTTTTTTTTTTTTTAACAAAGAGACACTGCAGAATCAATCGGGGTGAAAAGGGGAGGTGAGAAGAAGGAAGTAACAAAGTTTATTTACTTTAATAATGACTTATAATTGCCTTATTGTTTTTCAGAATTCATTTTTAAATATTTTCCCTTCCTTGGCACTTCAAATCAAACTATTTTAAACATGCACACATTCTAAAACATCTTATTTTCTGTGGGTGAAGTTTAAGGAATAGATAATTCTCCCTCTAAGATGTATTCTGCTTGGCTAACTTCACTGTGGACAACTTGCATTTACTTAAGTAAAAGAAATGATAGGGCCACGTACAAGATATTTTGACAGAATGCCTAATGATCTGGTTACTAGAGAAGTATGTTGGAGGAGGTGAGAAATGCCATCTTGAGTCCAATAGTTCTCAGTATCTCAGAGGGCATTCCACAGGAAAACAGGAAATGCTGGTTGAATGGATGCATTTATAGAGAGCTGGTAATATACTTTTTCTGGACTCCTAAGAATGAGCCATCCAAAACACAACACATAAAATTGTATGCACTCTGGGAAAAGATGTGGATAATTAAGATGAATAACCTATTGTAGGAAGAGCTCTCCTTGAGTGTGCTTATTATTCTTCAGGGAATTGAGACAAGTTTGGGGAAACAAAGTCGGTTTTATCAGAGCATCCAAGGCAACAACAACCCAACTGAATAGACTAGGTGTGTGGGAGGCTCACGGACCAGGCTAAAGAGCTGCGGCATTTACAGAATTAGGATGTAAGCTGAGTTTAGGGACTAAGGTTGTTTAGAATGGGGAGTGGTCTGACCAAGGGATCAACTTGTATCTTCTTTCTTCCCATCTTTGACCATACGCTCTCATTAACTCTCTATCCTCTTTTCTTTCTTGTCCTTTTTCTCTCCATGCCATTTTCTCTATGTGTGTACTATTATACTGAACTGAAGCCTATTTTTATTGAGGCCTGGGTATTTACTGAAAAAGAAGTATTAGGTTCCCGTGTATACTTTTCATTGATTCTTCTGCAGTTTGCCCAGGAAAGAAAACTAAAACAAGAAACAGTAAGCTCTATGCTTACTTGTAAAAGTGGTCAACTGAAAAAAAAAAATATTTTACAAGTGGATTCCTTCTTTTTCATGGATTGATGGTTTTTGACAGGAAAGAAAAAAAAAACTTTCCCCACTCCCTCCAAATCTACATGGAAGTGCTCAAAATGATTCCTTCAGTCAGGAAAAACAGTGGTGAATCTGAAAGGGAGAAAGGCTATCCTATTTATGTTATTTAATAGATAGAAATTGATTTTCGATAAGAAAGCAAGCAGCTGCAGACACTGATGTTCAGCTCTCACGAGAAATGGTTGCTCTATTTTAGGGTTCTTGCCAAAGCTGGAGCAGGTGCTGGCTTTTTTTTCTTCTTTTTAAATCACTCCTAGCTCTCAGGGGTTTAACTGGCCAGAAGGAGGCTGACAGTCAGTGGACCTATGCCCAAATGGGCTGCTGCTCAGGCAGCACAATGCTGCGACCAGCTCGATGGCTCTCATACAACTTTCAAAGCCCTTCTGAAATAGTTGGCTCGGTGGACTCCCACTCACATTATAATTAGAATCGCACCTGCTACGTCCAGCATGTGTTAAGTTTCTGAAAATACTAGAGAAGGAAAACAACAAAAATATTCATACTGATGTCCTTAAAGGGATTGTAGTTCTAGGACTTTGCGGGTGTGGGTGAGAAGGGAAGGGTGTAGGAATAGTCATTCACCTTTGCTTCTAAAGTATTCTAGTTAATGCAGGAGTGTGGGAACTCTTTGAGGCAAATTGTGGTAGAATGCTTTTTTCTACCTATTTATTTTGTAGTTTTCAAGCATAAACTTAGTTTTGTGAAATTTTTGAGCCACTTTACTTCCTTTCAAAATTTTACTAAAATCTTTATTCAAAATCTTGCTGACAATAGAAAGCCGGAAGGAGGAGAATGCAAGAGGCCACAGGCAGGTGCTAAGGGGGGAGGTGCTAAGGTCTAAGTGGATTTTCCGAGGAACCTGCTGGGAGTTCGCGAGCTTCCCTTCACTTGTCACAGGCTGAAGCGCCCATAGATCCCACCGGTCATGAAAATGAGAGACTTGGGCCAGGCGTGAGAAAACTGGGAGTGAGGGGGATGTCGTTCTACAGAGGATGTCCTTTCTTTAAGGCTACTCAGCTCCAGCCAATTCTTCCTGTGTGAGAATGTGAACTCAGTGTTGCCAGATCTTCTTGAGTTTTCAAAAGAAGCCAGAAATCTGGATGCTATTAAAAAAAAAAAAGTTCCCAGTTTTTAAAACAGTGAATACTTTAGTCCATTTGTGCTATTATAACAAAAAGACCTGAGACTGGGTAATTTATAAAGAACCAGAAATTGATTTTATCACAGTTCTGGAGGCTGGGGAGTCCAAGATCGAGGCACTGGCAGATTTGGGTGACTGGTGAGAGCTGCTGTCTGCTTCCAAGATGGCACCTTGTGGCTGAATCCTCCAGAGGGGAGGAACAGCAGAAGGTGAGAGGGCAAGTGAGCTGAGTGCTGCATGAAGCCTCTTTTATAAGGGCCTTAATTCCATTCATGAGGCAGGGGCCCTCATGGCCTAATTGACTCCTAAAGATACCCTCTTAATATTATCGCATTGGCTACACCTGAATTTTGGAAGGGACACTTTCAAATCATAGCAGGGAGTTCAAACAAAACACATCTGTCTGCTGTATTTGGCCCATGGTCTGCCAACTTGTGACCACTGCCCTAAAGGCTTATTACATGTGTACCACCTACTGCTCACTCACCTCCCCTTCTGTGCCAGCTATGAAACATCATTGGTTCCAGCGTGGCTTAGCTTTGCCTCATTCTACCACCTGATTTCCTTAGAGAACTACACTTATCCTTTTCTTACTCCACATGGATTGGGTGAAAGTCACAAGTCTCAGATATGCTCATTAGCATTTTTCATCCTCTCTGGCAACTCAAATCAGTTCTATGAGATTAGTAGTGGATGTTTATGAAACAACTGGACCAAAGAATCTTTATTTCTGCTGAACTAGAGAGCTGTATGATGCCACTATATGAAGAGCCAGTTTGAGAGAGTGTGTTGGTCCATTTTCGGTTGCTATAATGAAACACCACAGACTGGGTAATTTATAAATAAAATAAATTTATTTATTGGCAGGGCATGGTGGCTCACACCTATCATCTCAGCACTTTGGGAGGCCAAAGTAGGAGGATCCCTTGATCCCAGGAGATCAAGACCAGCTTGGGTAATATAGTGAGACCTCATCTCTAAAAAAAAAAAATAATTTTTTTTAATTAGGCAAGTGTAGCGGCACACACCTATAGTTCCAGCTATTCAGGAGGCCGAGGTAGGAGGGTCACTTGAGCCTAGGAAGTGAACACAAGTGGAGGCTGCAGTGAGCCAGGACTGTACCACTGCACTCTAGCCTGGGTGACAGAGTGAGACTTTGTCTCAAAAAAAAAGAAAGAGAGAGAGAGGGAAAGAAAGAGAGAGAGGGAGGGAGGGAGGAAGGAAGGAAGGAAGGAAGGAAGGAAGGAAGGAAGGAAGGAAGGAAGGAAGGAAGGAAGGAAGGAAGGAAGGAAGGAAGGAAGGAAAGAAGGAAGGAAGGAAAGAAGGAAGATTTATTTCTTACAATTCAGGAGGCTGGGAAGTCCAAGGCCAAAGGATCCACATCTGGTCAGAGCCTTCTTACTGCATCATAGCATGGTGGAGGGCATCATATGGCAAGAGGACAAGAGCATGCCAGCTCAAGTCTTTCTTCCTCTTCTTATGAAGCCACTGGTCCATTATGGGGGCCCTACCCTGATGACCTTATCTAATCCAAATTACCCCCAAAGGCCCTCACCACCTCCAAATATACTAACATATGAAATGTGGGGTACACATTCAAGTCATAGCAGAGAGTAAAGCCAACACAAAGAAAAATAGGGCTGAGAGAAAAAGAGGAGTCCAGATCGTGATCACATCAAGTGAACACCTGGATCCAGCTATGCCAACTGCTATACCCTTTGAGATTACAGTTTAATGTACTGAGTTCCTATTATGTTTAGGCAGTTTAAACTGAATGTCTTATCACTTGCAAGTAAGAGTCCAGATTAGACTTTGTCATTTCATTTAAGCATTTAGTGAACATATATTGAGCATCTACTATATTCCAGGGCAATGCTAGGATGTGCTGAGGATACAAATTTGAATGAGATAATTTCTTTTCTTTATAAATTAAAAATTTGAAAACTTCACATTTTATTAGCACCTTGACACATTTGTGCTTTCTGTCTCTACCTCTCCCACTCTCTCTCGCACGCACACACACATACTCTTCTTATTCTTTTTTTTCTCTGAAACATTTGAGAGTAAGTTGAAAAGATCAACTGGAATCAGGACAGTCTCATTATCAAATTCAGAAAATTTAACATTGATCTAATGTTACCTGTTATACAGCCCTTATTCAAATTTTACTACTATACTAATATTGAATATAGCAATGTTTAGGCCAGATGTGGTGGCTCATGCCTGTAATCCCAATACTTTGGGTGGCTGAGGCAGGCAGATAGATTCCCTTGAGCCTTGGAGTATGAGACCAGCCTGGGCCACATGGCAAAACCCCATCTCTAAAAAATAATAATAATAAAAATTTAGCAGGTTGTGGTGGCATGCACCTGTAGTCTCAGCTACCCGGGAGGCTGAGGTGGGAGGATCACTTGAGTCCCAGAGATTGAGGCTGCAGGGAGCTGTGATTGCCCCACTGCACTCCAGCCTAGGTGACAGAGCTGGGGGAAAAAAAGAATATAACAACTTTGTATTTATTTAATCTAGGATTTAATCCAGGATCGCACATTATATTTCTTTATCATGTTTCTTTAGTGTCCTTTAATGTGCAATGATTTATCAGCCTTCTATGGTTTTTCGTGACTTTAACATTTTGAAAGAGTACTTGCCTATTGTTTTACAGAATGTTGATTAGTAGAATGTAGAAACTAAGATCTGGGCACTTGAGGTTAGTCCGAGTGCCTTCTTGTGATTTGATTATGAGTATGCATTCTTGGCAGGAATACAATGTAAATGATGTGTGTCTCTTTTGGTGCATCATGGCAGGAATCATCTGATGTCAGTTCATCCCATCATGGGTGATGTTGATGGTAATCACTTGGCTGAAGTAGTATCTATCAGATTTAGGTAAAGGTACCATTTTCCCCTTTGTAATTAATAAGTAATATGAGAAGATGCTTTGAGTTTGTATAAGTATTTTGTTCCTCAACAAACTATCACCCAATAATTTTAGGATCCACTGATGATTTTTGCCTAAATCAGTTAACACAGCAGTTGAAAAATAGTAATGTTTAAAACTCTGTTGTTCCTTATACATTTTTTCAGTTGGCTTTTTGCTATAAATAAAAACTTTCTTTTTCTATTCCTTTTTTATGTTTGTTTTTAGTGTAAGTGTGGACTCATGGAATCTTTCCTTTTCACTTTTGAAATAAATTCAAACTTAAAACGTGCAAAAAATAGAACAAAGAGCTTCCCCACTCTGAACCATTTGACGAAAAGTTGTTGACATCATGTCCAATATCCCTGAATACTTTAGAATATTCCTACAAACAAGGACTTCCTCCTACATAACCATGATACAACCATTTATATCAGGAAGTTAACACTGATAATTACTATCGTCTAATCCACAGACCCCATTCATTTCTCCAGTTGTTCCATTAATGTCCTTTATTGCAAGTGGATCCAGTACAGGAATACGTGTTGCATTTAGTTGCCATATCTGCTTATCTTTTTTTGGCTTTTATGACCTTGACCCTCTTAAAGGTCAGTTATTTTGTGGGATGTCCCTCAGTTTGTCTTTGCCTTATGCTTCCTTGTGAGTAGTTCATGACTTGCATTTTGGTAAGATATCATGTAAGCAAGCCTGTGTGTCCTCAATGTATCCTATGACGTGGTGTATGATTTCAATTTGTCTAACACGCTGATGTAACCTTCATTGATTAAAATGCTCTCTGCCTCAAGTTACTGCTTATAGTTACTGTCTTTCTCTTTATACTCAGTAAGTATCCTGTTGCTCATCAAACATTCACTCCATGTAAGTATCCTGTTCCTCATTAAACATTCACTCAGTAATTTTATCATTTGTTGATATTTTTAGTTGAATTTATTATTACTGTGATGATTGCCACATAGTGATTTTTCTAATTTCATCATTGTGTTTACTTTTATCAATTGACTTTCTTTTTCTTTTTTTTTCCAGATAGAGTCTCACTCTGTCACCCAGGCTGGAGTGCAGTGATGTGATCTTGGCTCGCTGCAACCTCTGCCACTGGGGTCAAGCAATTCTTGTGCCTCAGCCTCCAGAGTAGCTGGGACTACAGTCGTGCGCCAACACGCCTGGCTAATTTTTGTATTTTTAGTAGAGAATGGGGTTTCACCATGTTGGCCAGGCTGGTCTCGAAGTGAACCCAGGTGATCCACCTGCCTTGGCCTCCCAGAGTGCTGGGATTACATGTATGCCAGCACACCTGGCCTCAATTGACTTTCCAATGTAAAGAAAATTTTCCTATCTATCATCTATCTACCTACTTACTTATTCATTTATTTGTATCAGTATGGGCTTATGAATTCCCATTTTATTTAATATGTTATAATCTGTTACTAATTATATTTATTTATTTATTTATTTGAAACAGGGCCTCACTCTGTCACCTAGGCTGGAGTGTGGAGCGTGATCACAACTCACTGCATCCTAGACCTCCCAAGCTTAGGTGATTCTCCCACCTCAGCAGCCCAAGTACCTGGGACTATAGGCACGCATCACCATGCCCTGCTAATTTTTTGTGTTTTTTGTAGAGACAAGGTTTTGCCATGTTGCCCAGGCTGGATGACATTTATTTTGATGCTCAAGTTGCTCCTGATTTGGACAGTGGGAGTCCCTTCAGAGACCTTTTGACAGGTCCTCATCATTTTTTGGGCACTCCTTCACACAAGATATTCATTCTGTATTCCCTGGCCCAGTGCTGGAATCAGTTTTTGGTTTTTCTTTCCCCCTAAGAAGCACTAATTCCTATTAATGGGAAATGGAATCTAGAAACCAAGATCTGGACACTAAGTGTGGATATTGCTACCGGGTTGTGACTGCTTTTAAACACTTTTGGCCAATATAGACAGGAAATCTATACCCATGTATTTAAAATCATGACTTTATAGTGATTTCAGCACAGGGTTCTTCATCTCTAGCCCCCATTTTATATTTGCATATGAAATGCAACAGCAAAAGCTGTGGTTCCCAAAAATTTCAGTATAAATGTAGTCATTGACTCTATCCTACAATATTCAGAAAATACTTTCAGAATTCCTATGCCCATAGCACTGCCAATAACAAAACTACTAAGCAAAGTTCAAGATTTATTTGCAGTTCTTTCTGTCATTAGGCTGTTTATATGTACACAGTCCTTTCTTTCCCCTTGCATGTTTATATTATTCATTTGATATACAGCTCAATTCATGTTTTTGTTTGTATTCAATTTTTGTTTTTCTGCCAACTTTGTTAATTTAACTTTTTTGAATTTGTAAAAACACTAACATGATTCCAAAAGTCAAAACTATACAAAAAGGTTCAGTTAGAGAAGTGATACTACCTCTCCTTCCCCCTTCCCTTCCACCCTTTTCACACTCCGTCTGTAGGGAACATTATCATTAATTCTTTTTTTCTTTTTTTTTGAGATGGAGTCTTGCTTTGTAGTCCAGGCTGAAGTACTGTGGCATGATCTCGGCTAGCTGCAACCTCCACCTCCTGACTATAACCTCCACCTCGTGGGTTCAAGTGATCCTCTTGCCTCAGCCTCCAGAGTAGCTGGGATTATAGGCGTCCACCACTATACACGGCTAATTTTTGAATTTTTGTATTTTTAGTAGAGACGGAGTTTTGCCATGTTGGCCAGGCTGGTCTCAAACTCCTGACTTCATGTGATCCATCCGCCTTGGCCTCCCAAAGTGCTGGGATTACAGGCATGAACTACTGTGCCCGGCTTTATCATTAATTTCTGATTTATCCTTCCTGTGATTCTTTTTGCAAGAATTAGCTGGTGCATGCACATTTTAATGTACCCTCTCTTGGCCAGGCATGGTGGCTCAAGCCTGTAATCACAGCACTTTGGGAGTCTGAGGCGGACAGATCACGAGGTTAGGAAGTTGAGACCATCCTGGCTAACACGGTGAAACTCTGTCTCTACTAAAAATACAAAAAATTAGCTGGGCGTGGTGGTGGGCGCCTGTAGTCCCAGCTACTCGGGACGCTGAGGTAGGAGAATGCGTGAACCCAGGAGGCTGAGCTTGCAGTGAGCCAAGATCACGCCACTGCCACTCCAGCCTGGGTGACAGAGCAACACTCTGTCTCAAAAAAAAAAAAAACTTTATATATATATATACACATACACACACACATACACACACACATACATGCACCCCACTTTTGAAACATAAGTTATAAATTGTACTCTTTTACACCTTGCCTTTTTTTGGTTAACTTTATATGGCAGAAACCACATCTTTCAGTATTAAAGAGCTTGTTCTTATTTTTTTAAATAACAGCTTTATTAAGATATAATTCACATGCCATAAAATTGATCCATTTAAAGTATTTGATGCTTTTTAGTATAGTCACAGAGTCGTGTGACCATCATTACAATAAATTTTAGAACATTTTCCTCACCCCCAAAAGAACTCTGTACCCATTAGCAGTTACTCACCATTTCCCCCCAGTTTCAGCAGCCCTGGGGAGCCACCAACCTGCTTTGTGTCTATAGATGTGCCTATTCTGGACTTTTCGTGTATGTGGAATCATACAGTGTGTCATCTTTTGCCCCCGTCTTCTTTCATTTAGCATAATTTCAAGGTTCATCCACGTTGTAAAATGTATCAGTACTTCATTTCTTTTTATTGCCAAATAATATGCCATTGTGTAGATATAACACATTTTATTGCTTCATTCATCAGTTGCTGGGCACTCAAGTTGTTTCCACATTTTGTCTGTTATGAGTAATGCTGCCATGAACATTCATGCATAAGCTTTTGTGTGGATGTGCAGTTTTCATTCTCTTGGGTATATATCTGTGTTGTAGGACTTTCTCCTTAGTTCAGCTAAAAGCCAGGTTCTTGTCACACGACCATTAAAGATTAGGCTCGCAGACACTTTGAAGGGTGAGAAAGGGAGGATTTATTGGATCAAAAGGGGAAAAAGGGGGAAACAGGGACTCTCAGCAAAGCAAGGGTCCTGCTGGTAAGCTTCCAGACTCACAGACTGGAATCCCAGATACCACCTGGAACAGGAGAGGCCAGGCTCCTCCCGCCTGCAAACAGCACAAACTTCCCGAGGCTCCACCCGCAGTGCGCACTTCTGCCGGTACAGAGGCCGGTTGGAGGTTCTCCCGGGAGCACTATATACTTGGCTGTCTCATTTGGATTGGAATTGCTGGATCATATGTAACTCTATGATTAATCTTTTGAGAAACCAAAACGCTGTTTTCCACAGCTGCAGCACCAGTTTATAGTCCTATTAGCAACGTATGAGGGTGCCGAATTCTCATCGCTGTCAACACTTGTTACTATCTGACTTTTTGATTATAGCCATCTTAGTGGATGTAAAGTGATAGCACATGGTGGATTTCATTTTCATTTCGCTGAGGCCTGATAATTCCTTTTTCTCTTTTACTGCAGCACAGTACTTCTTTGTGTGGATGTACCAAAATGAACAAGGCAATTCTTGCAGTCTTTTGCCCTCTGGGAAGGCTCATTGGCCAGTGAGAGAGACAGACTCTTTTTGTTGTTGTTGTTGTTGTTGTTACAGGACTTTTAGATTTTATTTTTTTAAAATAGTATTGGTAGTTTCTGTGTTTTCTTTCTTTATTATTATTATTATACTTTAAGTTCTAGGGTACACGTGCACAACATGCAGGTTTGTTAGATATGTATACATGTGCCGTGTTGGTATGCTGCACCCATTAACTTGTCATTTACATTAGATATATCTCCTAATGCTATCCCTCCCCTCTACCCCCACCCCACAACAGGCCCCCGTGTGTGATGTTCCCCTTCCTGTGTCCAAGTATTCTCATTGTTCAGTTCCCACCTTTGAGTGAGAACATACGGTGTTTGGTTTTCTGTTCTTGTGATAGTTTGCTCAGAATGATGGTTTCCGGCTTCATCCATGTCCCTACAAAGGACATGAATTCATCCTTTTTTATGGCTACATAGTATTCCATTGTGTATATGTGCCACATTTTCTTTTTTTGTGTGTCTACTATTATTTTACTTTAAGTTCTAGGGTACATGTGCACCATGTGCAGGTTTGTTACATATGTATGCATGTGCCATGTTGGTGTGCTGCACACATTAACTCATAATTTACATTAGGTATACCTCTTAATGCTATCCATACCCCCTCCCTCCACCCCTGGCAGACCCCAGTATGTGATGTTCCCCTTCCTGTGTCAAAGTGTTCTCATTGTTCAGTTCCCACCTAAGAGTGAGAACATGCGGTGTTTGGTTTTCTGTCCTTGTGATAGTTGCTCAGAATGATGGTTTCCAGCTTCATCCATGTCCCTATAAAGGACATGAACTCATCCTTTTTATGGCTGCATAGTGTTCCATGGTATATATGTGCCACATTTTCTTAATCCAGCCTATCACTGATGGACATTTGGGTTGGTTCCAAGTCTTTGCTATTGCAAATAGTGCTACAATAAACATACGTGTGCATGTGTCTTTATAGCAGCATGATTTATAATCCTTTGGGTATATGCCCAGTAATGGGATGGCTGGGTCAAAAGGTATTTCTAGTTCTAGATCCTTGAGGAATCACCACACTGTCTTCCACAATGGTTGAACTAGTTTACAGTACCACAAACAGTGTAAAAGCGTTCCTGTTTCTCCACATCCTCTCCAGCCCCTGTTGTTTCCTGACTTTTTAATGATGGCCATTCTAACTGGTGTGAGACGGTATCTCATTATGGTTTTGATTTGCATTTCTCTGATGGCCAGTGATGATGAGCATTTCTTCATGTGTCTGTTGGCTGTATAAATGTCTTCTTTTGAGAAGGGTCTGTTCATATCCTTTGCCCACTTTTTGATGGGGTTGTTTGATTTTTTTCTTATAAATTTGTTTAAGTTCTTTGTAGATTCTGGATACTAGCCCGTTGTCAGATGGGTAGATTGTAAAAATTTTCTCCATTCTATAGGTTGTCTGTTCACTCTGATGGTAGTTTCTTTTGCTGTGCAGAAGCTCTTTAGTTTAATTAGATCCCATTTGTCCATTTTGGCTTTTGTTGCCATTGCTTTTGGTGTTTTAGTCATGAAGTCCTTGCCCATGCCTATGACCTGAATGATATTACCTAGGTTTTCTTCTAGGGTTTTTATGGTTTTAGGTCTAACATTTAAGTCTCTAATCCATCTTGAATTGATTTTTGTATAAGTTGTAAGGAAGGGATCCAGTTTCAGCTTTCTACATATGGCTAGCCAGTTTTCCCAGCACCATTAATTAAATAGGGAATCCTTTCCCCATTTCTTGTTTTTCTCAGGTTTGTCAAAGACCAGATGGTTGTAGATGTGTGGTATTATTTCTGAGGGCTCTGTTCTGTTCCATTGGTCTATATCTCTGTTTTGGTACCAGTACCATGCTGTTTTGGTTACTATGGCCTTGCAGTATAGTTTGAAGCCAGGTAGCGTGATGCCTCCAACTTTGTTCTTTTGGCTTAGGATTGTCTTGGCAATGTGGGCTCTTTTTTGGTTCCATATGAACTTTAAAGTAGTTTTTTCCAATTCTGTGAAAAAAGTAATTGGTAGCTTGATGGGGATGGCATTGAATCTATAACTTACCTTGGGCAGTATGGCCATTTTCACGATATTCATTTTCCTATCCATGAACATGGAATGTTCTTCCATTTGTTTGTGTCCTCTGTTATTTCACTGAACAGTGATTTGTAGTTCTCCTTGAAGAGGTCCTTCACATCCCTTGTAAGTTGATTCCTAGGTATTTTATTCGCTTTGAAGCAGTTGTGAATGGGAGTTCATTGATGATTTGGCTCTCTGTTTGTCTGTTATTGGTGTATAGGAATGCTTGTGATTTTTGCACATTGATTTTGTATCCTGAGACTTTGCTGAAATTGCTTATCAGCTTAAGGAGATTCTGGGCTGAGATGATGGGGTTTTCTAAATATATCGTCATGTCATCTGCAAACAGGGACAATTTGACTTCTTCTTTTCCGAATTGAATACCCTTTATTTCTTTCTGCTGCCTGATTGCCCTGGCCAGAACTTCCAACACTATGTTGAATAGGAGTGGTGAGAGAGGGCATCCCTGTCTTGTGCCAGTTTTCAAAATGAATGCTTCCAGTTTTTGCCCATTCAGTATGATATTGGCTGTTGATTTGTCATAAATAGCTCTTATTATTTTGAGATACGTCCAATCAACACCTAGTTCATTGAGAGTTTTTAGCATGAAGTGCTGTTGAATCTTGTCGAAGGCCTTTTCTGCATCTTTTGAGATAATCATGTGGTTTTTGTCTTTCGTTCTGTTTATATGATGGATTACGTTTATTGATTTGTGAATGTTGAACCAGCCTTGCATCCCAGGGATGAAGCCAACTTGATCGTGGTGGATAAGTTTTTGATGTGCTACTGCTGGATTCAGTTTGCCAGTATTTTATTGAGGATTTTTGCATTGAGGTTCATCAGGGATATTGGTCTAAAATTCTCCTTTTTGTTGTGTCTCTGCCAGGCTTTGTTATCAGGATGATGTTGGCCTCATAAAAGGAATTAGGGAGGATTCCCTCTTTTTCTATTGATTGGAATAGTTTCAGAAGGTATGGTACCAGCTGCTCTTTGTACCTCTGGTAGAATTCAGCTGTGAATCCATCTGGTCCTGGACTTTTTTTGGTTGGTAGGCTGTTAATTATTGCCTCAATTCAGAGCCTGTTATCGGTCTATTCAGGGATTCAACTTCTTCCTGGTTTAGTCGTGGGAGGGTGTATGTGTCCAGGAATTTATCCATTTCTTCTAGATTTTCTAGTTTATTTGCATAGAGGTGTTTATAGTATTCTCTGATGGTAGTTTGTATTTCTGTGGGGTCAGTGGTGATATCCCCTTTATCATTTTTTATTGTGTCTATTTGATTCTTCTCTCTTTTCTTCTTTATTAGTCTTGCTAGCAGTCTATCAATTTTGCTGATCTTTTTAAAAAACCAGCTCCTGGATTCATTGATTTTTTAAAGGGTTTTTTTGTGTCTCTGTCTCCTTCAGTTCTGCTCTGATCTTAGCTATTTCTTGCCTTCTGCTAGCTTTTGAATGTGTTTGCTCTTGCTTCTCTAGTTCTTTTAATTGTGATGTTAGGGTGTCAATTTTAGATCTTTCCTGCTTTCTCTTGTAGGCATTTAGTGCAATAAATTTCCCTTTACACACTGCTTTAAATGTGTCCCAGAGATTCTGCTATGTTGTGTCTTTCTTCTCGTTGGTTTCAAAGAACATCTTTAGTTCTGCCTCCATTTCGTTATTTACTCAGTAGTTGTTCAGGAGCAGGTTGTTCAGTTTCCGTGTAATTGAGCGGTTTTGAGTGAGTTTCTTAATCTTGAGTTCTAGTTTCATTGCACTGTGGTCTGAGAGACAGCTTGTTATAATTTCTGTTCTTTTACATTTGCTGAGGAGTGCTTTACTTCCAACTATGTGGTCAATTTTGGAATAAGTGTGATGTGGTGCTGAAAAGAATGTATATTCTGTTGATTTGTGGTGGAGAGTTCTGTAGATGTCTGTTAGGTCTGCTTGGGACTTCAATTCTTGGATATCCTTGTTAACTTTCTGTCTCATTGATCTGTCTGATGTTGACAGTGGAGTGTTAAAGTCTCCCATTATTATTGTGTGGGAGTTTAAGTCTCTTTTTTAGTCTCTCAGGACTTGCTTCATGAATCTGGGTGCTCCTGTATTGGGTGCATATATATTTAGGATAGTTTGCTTTTCTTGTTGAATTGATCCCTTTACCACTATGTAATGGCCTTGTTTGTCTCTTTTGATCTTTGTTGGTTTAGAGTCTGTTTTACCAGAGACTAGGATTGCAACCCCTGCTTTTTTTTGTTTCCCAATTGCTTGGTAGATCTTCCTCCATCCCTTTATTTTGAGCCTATGTGTGTCTCTGCACAAGAGATGGGTCTCCTGAATATAGCACACTGATGGGTCTTGACTCTTTATCCAATGTGCCGGTCTGTGTCTTTAAATTGGAGCATTTAGCCTATTTACATTTAAGGTTAATATTGTTATGTGGGAATTTGATCCTGTCATGATGTTAGCTGGTTATTTTGCTCATTAGTTGATGCAGTTTCTTCCTAACATCAATGGTCTTTACACTTTGGCATGTTTTTGCAGTGGCTGGTACTGGTAGTTCCTTTCCATGTTTAGTGGTCACTTCAGGAGCTCTTGTAAGGCACGCCTGGTGGTGACAAAAATCTCTGAGCATTTGCTTGTCTGTAAAGGATTTTATTTATCCTTCTCTTATGAAGCTTAGTTTGGCTGGATATGAAATTCTGGGTTGAAAATTCTTTTCTTTAAGAATGTTGAATATTGGCCCTCACTCTCTTCTGGCTTGTAGAGTTTCTGCTGAGAGATCTGCTGTTAATCTGATGGGCTTCCCTTTGTGGGTAACCCGTCCTTTCTCTCTGACTGCCCTTAACATTTTTTTCCTTCATTTCAACTTTGGTGAATCTGATGATTATGTGTCTTGGAGTTGCTCTTCTCAAGGAGTATCTTTGTGGCATTCTGTGTATTTCCTGAATTTGAATGTTGGCCTGCCTTGCTAGGTTGGGGAAATTCTCCTGGATAATAGCCTGAAGAGTGTTTTCCAACTTGGTTCCATTCTCCCTGTCACTTTCAGGTACATCAATTGGACGTAGATTTGGTCTTTTCACATAGTCCCATATTTCTTGGAGGCTTTGTTCACTTCTTTTTACTCTCTTTTCTCTAAACTTCTCTTCTCACCTCATTTCATTCATTTGATCTTCAATCACTGATACCCTTTCTTCCACTTGATGGGATTGGCTACTGAAGCTTGTGCATGGGTCATGTAGTTCTCGTGCCATGGTTTTCAGCTCCATCAGGTCATTTAAGGTCTTCTCTATGCTGTTTATTCTAGTTAGCCATTCGTCTAATCTTTTTTCAAGGTTTATAGCTTCTTTGCAATGGCTTCAAACATCCTCCTTTAGCTGGGAGAAGTTTGTTATTACTGATCGTCTGAAGCCTTCTTCTCTCAACTCGTCAAAGTCATTCTCTGGCCAGCTTTGTTCCATTGCTGGCCAGGAACTGCAATCCTTTGGAGAAGAGGTGCTCTGATTTTAGAACTTTCAGCTTTTCTGCTCTGGTTTCTTCCCACCTTTGTGGTTTTATCTACCTTTGGTCTTTGATGATGGTGATATACAGATGGGGTTTTGGTGTGGATGTCCTTTCTGTCTGTTAGTTTTCCTTCTAACAGGGAGGACCCTCAGCTGCAGGTCTGTTGGTGTTTGCTGGAGGTCCACTCCAGACCCTGTTTGCCTGGGTATCACCATCAGAGGCTGCAGAACAGCAAATATTTCAGAACGGAAAATGTTTCTACCTGATCCTTCCTCTGGTAGCTTTGTCTCAGAGGGGCACCCGGCCGTATGAGGTGTCAGTTGGCCCCTACTGGGAGGTGTCTCCCAGTTAGGCTACTCGGGGGTCAGGGACCCACTTGAGGAAGCAGTCTGTCCATTCTCGGATCTCAAATTCCGTGCTGGGAGAAGCACTACTCTATTCAAAGCTGTCAGACAGGGACGTTTAAGTCTGCAGAAGTTTCTGCTGCCTTTTGTTCAGCTATGCCCTGCCCCCAGAGGTGGAGTCTACAGAGGCAGGCAGGCCTCCTTGAGCTGCAGTGGGCTCCACCCAGTTCGAGCTTCCCAGCGGCTTTGTTTACCTCTCAAGTCTCAGCAATGGCGGACGCCCCTCCCCCAGCCTCGCTACCACCTTGCAGTTCGACCTCAGACTGCTGTGCTATCAGTGAGCGAGGCTCTGTGGTCCTGTGGGTCCGTCCGAGCCAGGTGTGGGACATAATCTCCAGTTGTGCCATTTGCTAAGACCATTGGAAAAGCGCAGTATTAGGGTGGGAGTGTCCCAATTTTCCAGGTACCATCTGTCATGGCTTCCCTTTGCTAGGAAAGGGAATTCCTCGACCTCTTGCGCTTCCCGGGTGAGGTGATGCCCCGCCCTGCTTCAGCTCACACTCCCTGGGCTGCACCCACTGTCCAACAAGCCCCAGTGAGATGAACCCGGTACCTCTGTTGGAAATGCAGAAATCACCTGTCTTCTGCATCGCTCACTCTGGGAGCTATAGACTGGAGCTGTTCCTATTCGGCCGTCTTGGTACAACCAAGACAGACTCTTAAACTAATAATTGGAACATATCACTAGAACAATTACTGAGGTAAGGACAGGGCACCCCAGAAGGAAAAAGGGGGAAGAAACTCACCCTAACTGTGAGGTAAAAGTTGTTTTTTTGAGACAGAGTCTTGCTCTGTCACCAGGCTGGAGTGCAGTGGCGCAATCTCAGCTCACCGCATCCTCCACCTCCCAGGCTCGAGCAATTCCCCTGCCTCAGCCTCCCAAGTAGCTGGGACTACAGGTGCCTGCCACCATGCCCAGCTAATTTTTTGTATTTTAGTAGAGATGAGGTTTCACCACATTGGCCATGATGGTCTCGATCCCCTGACCTCATGATCCGGTCGCCTCGGGCTCCCAAAGTGCTGGGATTACAGGAATGAGCCACTGCCCCTGGCTGAGGTGAAGGTTTTAAAGAGAGGTGAGTCTAAAGAATAACTTGGAGGTGGTGAGAAGAGCCTTTGCCAAGCAGAGATGCTTCAAAGAGCTTGTGTGCCTAAAGATTCAGCTCTCCTTCCCTATATTCAGTATGCTTACGACATCACCCGTGGGCTACTTATGAGAGTGAATCTTTACAACAGCACATGTGGGCTACTTATCAAAGTTAATCTTCCCCCCCCCCCGCCGCCCCATACAGCTAATTTTCATTCTTCCTAGCAATACAGGAGGTAAGGGAGAAGGACTGGCAGGAAGGTTAAATTTTCTGTGATTGCATTGGCCTGTCAATACATGAAAGGTATAATAAAACAAAGCACTGAGTGCCATAATATGTCTAAATTGTAATTAAATACCTTGCGATCCATGCCAAGTTCTTCCCTTTGTGGGTATAAATACATAATGATGATCTAGATTTATTTTGCTGGCATCTGACCGTAATGAAATCAACTTGGATCGCTCTCATTTCCTTAATCCACTTCTAAATTCCTGCTAGGTAAGTCACAAGTTGGCTGGCATGTCTATGAGAAGAGTAGAGTCCTGACTTGTTCTGGGTTTGCATGTGGCTGGCTTGACTGGGGGAACCCTGTACCCCAGTAGGTGGACTATTCCTATCTCTCTTCTCAAGGATTTGGCTGGGTGCCAGGTCTGGACCATTTACAGCTGAGTTCATTCTATCACCATCCCAGGTGCCTGGTTGTGACAGGAAGAATCGGGTTCCTGGTCTGATTTTTGAGCCTTGCTCCTTGGACAAGCTGTGGACATTTGTCTGGTTTATTAATGGCCCTCTGCTTGCTCTACCCAGGCACTCTGGGGATGGTTGTAGTAAGATGTAAACTGAAAAGTTCTTCTGGCCCTGCTGGCTTGTCTGATCATTGTCTGCTCATTTATTCAAAATTTCATTTTCAGATTCTGTGAGGATGATGTCTGCTAATGCCTAGTGCTGACACTGGCCTCAACCAGGACACAGAATCCTCTTGTTCTCTTAGGTTCAACATACCCTGACTCAGGACCCTAAAAGTGCTTGCATCAGAGTGTTCTACTCAAATTCACCTACAATAAAGGTGATCCCCAAAAGCCCAGAAACCAGTAATTTAAAAGGAGCAAGAAACTGGGACTGGAAGTGTTTGGGACAGGAGACTTAACATTTCATTTGTCTGTACTATGCAGTTTTGTTTTGTTTTTTTCCCTAAACAAAGCATACATATTAATTACATGAAAAAGAAAAAATAAATTCACTCTGAATTTTTAGCCTAGAAACGATGTCCTTTCTTCAGATTAGGCTAGCATCGAAGCCCCTCTCGTCGCTTTCTTCAGAGGCCAGCAGCAGGACTCTTTTCTCTGACTGTTGTCACTTGCCTTTTCTCATACTTAACTCTAAGAGCTTCTTCTCTTTTTCCATGCAGATGTCAGAAAGGAAAAAAAAATGTATAACAGAGGGCATCTGCCTACTGCAGGTGAGTACTCACTGGGAGTGAGATCATGCGGTGAAGTGGCTGAGAACACACGACATAGGGGTTAGGCTGATGTGACGAGATCCTGACAAGCTACTTGTGGCTCAGCAAGACCTCAGAGAAAAGCATCCTTCACCTTGGCCCTGAGTGGCCTTTGCTTCTCCTTTCTTTAAAACAATAATAATCTCTAACACTTATTAGGCATCCACCATTGTGCTAAACTCTTTAACTCCATGATCTCATTTAATTCTTGCAACGTTCCTGTAAAATGGAGACTAATAAACCCATTTCACAGATGAGGAGACTGAAGTTCAGAAAGGTAATATTATCTGTTCCAGAGTCACCTAGCTAGTTAGAAATACATAGAGCTAGAATTCAAACCCAGGATGGTCTGACTCCAGAATTGAAACTGGTAACCACCATGCCAGACTGTTTTTTCTGGTATAGTGCACTTTTTAGATGTGTACTGAAACATTATGAGGTGTTCAATAAATCCAATTTGAAAATATTCATTGGCCTGGCGTGGTGGCTCACGCCTGTAATCCCAACATTTTGGGAGGCCAAGGTGGGTGGATCATTTAAGGTCAGAAGTTCAAGACCAGCCTGGCCAACATGGTGAAACCCCATATCTACTAAAAATACAAAAATTAGCTGTGCGTGGTGGCACACGCTTGTAATCCCAGCTACCCGGGAGGCTGAGGCAGGAGAATCGCTTGAACCTGGGAAGCAGAGTTTGTAGTGAGCCGAGATCACACCACTGCACTCCAGCTTGGGCGACAAAGGAAGAGCCTGGGTAAATGCAGGGGGACTCCATCTCAAAAAAAAAGAAAAAGAAAATATTCGTTAGCTGGGGGGCATCGTGGTATGCACCTGTAGTCCCAGCTTCTCAGGAGGCTGAGGCAGGACGATCGCTTGACCCAGGAGTTTAAGGCTGCAGTGCTAACTGCAGTGACTTCACCGTTGCACTCCAGTCTGCAAAACAGAGTAAGACTCTGTCTCAAAAGAAACAAATTTAAAAAATCAGATACTTGGTGCTGTCATAGTCAAGCATTTACTTAAAGTTTTAAAACCATCACTTGTCATTTGTTTTACAGGTTAAGTAAAATAATGTTATATTTAAAATTTCAGCCCTGGAACTTTATCTGCATTGTAAGGTTGGTACAATTATGTTTCTGCATTGCCATATTAAGCTCAGTTAACTCAATTTGAAGCTATTTAGATTTTCTGATTTTAATAGGATTTGTTAGGTAATTATACATCTATATCTATGCCTGTCTAGCTATCAATACACCATTTGGCTTCTAGTTCTTAACTTACTTATTTTACTTCTACTGAAATATAATAACATTTATAAAATTAAAAGCTAGGCCAGGCATGGTTACTCACAGCTGTAATCCCAGCAGTTTAGGAGGCCAAGATGGGAAAATCATTTGAGGTCAGGAGTTCAAGACCAGCTTCAGCAAAATAGACCTGTTTCTGCAAAAAATTTAAAAATTAGACAGGCGTGGTGGTGTGTGTCTGTGGTCCTAGCTACTCAGGAGCCTGAGTCAGGAGGATCCCTTGAGCCCAGAAGTTTGAGGTTACAGTGAGCTCTGATTGCACCACTGCACTCCAGCCTGAAAGACAGACAGACCTTACCTCTAAAAAAAAAAGTAAAAATAAAAGGTAAACCATAAGCCCTCAAACTTTATAAAAACTCTGTCATAAGTATAAGGGGTCAGACAGGCAGGACACCAAAATTATAAGAGCTAAAACTGTATATAATATAATATAATTATGGTAAGGCAGCTTGTATGTTCTCTTACCAATATTGCAGTTTGTCATTATGATGTGATGGGCACCTGCACAAAGCAGATGGACCTGAATGTTATCTAACATTTCCTGGAGGGCAGCCCTCAGGGCTGTGAGAGCATACTTATTTGAACACTTTCTTGTGAGAGGTCTGGAAAAGTTCCTGAATTTTTTGAATAGTGCAGAACTACAACCTTCATAATCAGTTTACAGGAAGTTCGAATAATTGCTCTAAGATGGCATAAGTTTCACTCCACATTGTTTACCAAGATGATTTAATCTGGTCGTTTAAATTAACATATTGGTGGTCTGTAATATATGTACATGTTGTTTTTACTATTGTTTTCAAATGAGTGAGGTACGTCTTTATATTCTGACATGAAAAATGTTCGTGATATACTGTCTAGTGGGACAGAAGTTTCAGGACAGAATGTACCATATGATTCCATTTTGTAAAAATTAATCAATTAAACAAACAAATCTATCTATATGTATCTATGGAAAACAGAATCCAGCTGGGCATGGTGGTGTGCACGTGTAGTCCCAGGTACTTAGGATGCTGAGGCAGGAGGATCGCTTGAGCCCAGGAGTTTGACGCTGCAGTAAGATCAAACTACTGCAGTCCACTCTGGGCTAGAGAGGCAGAACTCGTCTCTAAAAAAACAAACAAAGAAAAAAAAAAAAGAGGAGAAAAATAAAAGAATCCACTATACTACGTAAAGGCCAGGGGAATTGAGCCTTCCATTTATATTTTACATTTCTGTGTTGCTAATTTTTTTACTATATGGGAGTTTATTAATGATGCAATCCCTGATTGAAGGTACAAGAAATGCATCAGAACTCCAGATGTCAATGTACTATACAGATTCTTGCTTTGAAAATATGATCTGAGAGCAATGTGATTGCAGTCCTTGGAATATATAGTCTTCTCTGACTGCTGCTGCAACCTTACTTATTTATTTTAAATCTGTACAAATTTAATGCATACAGCTTGATGAGTTTGGAGATAAGTAAACATCCATGAAACCATTTCCACAATCTATGCCATAAACATATCAATTACATCCAAAATTTCCTCCCACCTCATTATAATTTGTGATAAGAACAGTTAACATTACTATCTTAGCACATTTTTAAGTATAAAATGCAATATTATTAACTCTAGGCACTATGTTGTACAGATGTCTAGGACCTATTCATGTTGCATAACTGAAATTTTTTGTGCCCTTTGACCAATAGTTCCCCATCTTCCTTTGCCATATGGCCCTGGCAACTACCGTTCTACTTTCTGATTCTATGAGTTTGACTATATCTGATACCTCATATAAGTGGTATCATGTAGTATTTGTCCTTCTGTGTTAAACTTATTTCACTTAGCATAATATGCTCCAGGTTCATTCATGTTGTCGCAAATGGCAAGATTCTTTCTCTTTTAAGGCTAAATAGTATTCCATTTTATGTATATACACCACGTTTTCTGTATCCATTTGTCCTTTGGAAATTTATGTTGCTTGCATGTCTTGGCTATTGTGAATAATGCTGCGGTGAACACAGGAGTGAAGATATCTCTCAGTATACTGATTTTGAGTCCTTTGAATATATGCCCAGAAGTGGGATTTTTGGATCATATCATATTTTTAATTTTTCAAGTAGAAGGATTCCCTTTTCTTTACTTTCTCGCTTGTTGAATTTTTAAAGTATCACATTCGAAAGATAAAAACAGTAGTTTTTAAAATAAAAATATTTCTCCAGGCACGGTGGCTCATGCCTGTAATCCCAGCACTTTCAGAAGCTGAGGCGGACGGATCACTTGAGCCCAGGAGTTCAAGACCAACCTGGCCAACGTGGTGGGACCCTATCCCAAATACAAAAAATAGCTGGGCTGGTGTCATGCGTCTGTGGTCCTAGCTACTCGGGAAGCTGAGGTGGGAGGATCACCTGAGCTTGGGAAGTTGACACTGCAGTGAACTGAGACCAAGCCCCTCCACTCCAGCCTGGGTGACAGAGTGAGAACCTGTCTAAAAAAAAAAAAAAAAAAAATTAAGAAATGCAAGCCGTTGGTTTCCACAGCAAGTCTTGACCATCGATCCACACCACAAGGGGGTGCTGTGGGATTCTGAATGAGTCACATCACTGGCACCTCAGTTTCCCCTCTGTAAAACGAGAATGACACCCTCCTCACCGGGAGGTGGCAGAGCTGAAACGATGTGGCTGTGAAAGCGAGTGGGTCTGAGTGGGTTCTGGGAGACTGCCTTTACTTTTCCTAAATTTGAATGGGGGTTGGGATAAGGTGAGACTGAAGAATCTTTGTTCTGGTCGATTATATTTCTAAAACTAGAACTAAGAATTCAGTGCTTCGCTTCCTCCTCTGACCTAAGTCTCACGCTCCTATTCAGAGTGGTGGGGTGGAAGGAAGCTTGAAGTCACCCTGTCCTCAAAGAATCTGACAAAAGTTACGCACCTTAATCCCAGAAAACTGCATGGAAAGCTGATTTTTAAATACAATTCCTGGAGATTCCCAGGCCCACGTGAAGGATCCTTCATTGATTTAATTCAATCACCTTGTTTTACCCAGGAGAACAAGGTTTAGAAATTAAGGCCACCGAGCCTGGCTGTTAATGGCTCACAGATTCCCCATCCCCAAGAATTGCTCTGGGTGTGAGAACCACCTGCAATGCAGTGGTGTGATTTATGCTCCTGAAAGCACATCCTCTGCCAGGTGCGGTGGTTCAAGCCTGTAATCCCAGCACTTTGGGAGGCCCATTAGGGTGGATCACCTGAGCTCAGGAATTCGAGACCAACCTGGGCAACATGGCAAAACCTCATCTCTACAAAAAATTTAAAAAGTAGCCGGGTGTGGTGGCAGCTACTGGGGAGGCTGAGGTGGAAGGATCGCTTGAGCCCTGAAGGCAGAGGTTGCAGTGAGCCGAGATCGTGGTACTGCACTCCAGCCTGGGTGACAAAGTGAGACCACATCTTGCTTGCCTGTTTCCCCCTCCCTGGTCTGTTTTCCTCACGAGCTTTTCCTGAAGTGCATATGCCCAGTAAATCACACACACCTCAACCTCTGTCTGAGGCTCTCCTAGGGAATCTGACCTCATACAAGTGCCAAGTGTCACTGGCATCATTTTATAGATTCTAGACATTGATAACATGTGATGACAATATACCAATAAGATACCTAACTGCTCTCTTCACTTTATACAATCATACTTGGGACCTCAGAAATCATTTAGTCATTTTACAGGTGAGGACATGTACATATATATATGTGTGTATATGTAAATATATACTTTATAATATTTATATATTTATTCTCCTGCTTTTTCCACTTAATATCATATCACAATGATTTCCCTTTACTTCTTTTTTTGTGGCTCCTTTTGATAAGCTTTGTAAAAAGAACTTTTATTTGGGGCTGGGTGTGGTGGCTCACACCTGTAATCCCAGCACTTTGGGAGGCTGAGATGGGTGGATCACCTGAGGTCATGAGTTCAAGACCAGCTTGGCCAACATGGTGAAACCCCGTCTCTACCAAAAATACAAAAAAAATTAGCTGGACATCGTGGGGCACTTGTAATCCCAGCTACTTGGGAGGCTGAGGCAGGAGAATCGCTTGAATCCGGGAAGCAGAGGTTGCAGTGAGCTGAGATGGTGCCACTGCACTCCAGCCTGGGTGACAGAGCAAGACTGCATCACAAAACGAAACAAAACAAAAACAACAAAAAAACTTTTAAGTTCAGGGATACGTGTGCAGATTTGTTATATAGGTAAACCTGTGTCTTGGGAGTTTGTTGTACAAATTATTTCATCAAACAGGTATTAAGCCTAGTACCCATTAGTTATTTTTCCTGATCCTTTCCCTCCTTCTACCCTCTACCCTCTGGGAGGCTCCAATGTCCACTGTTCCTCCTCTGTGTGTCCATGTGTTCTCATCATTTAGCTCCCACTTGTAAGTGAGAACATGTGGTATTTGGTTTTCTCTTCCTGTGTTAGTTTGCTAAGGATAACGAGCTCTAGGTCCATTCATGTTCCTGCAAAGGACATGATCTTGTTTTTTTAAGTCTGTATAGTATTCCATGGTGTATACGTAGCACATTTTCCTGACACCGTCCACTACTGATGGGCATTTAGGCTGATGCCATGTCTTTGCTGTGACTAGTGCTGCAATGAACATATGTGTGCATGTCTTTATGATAGAACGATTTCTATTCCTTTGGATTTCCCTTTACTTCTGTCTTTATAAACATACTTGTGAAAAGATGCATAATATTCTAATCTATGAAGGTACCTTTTTTAAACCTAATATACTCAAATAGGGGAACAGTTATTTATATTTTTATTATTATAAATTATGAAAAGGAATGTCTTTATGTAAATATTTGTTACTGTGTTTCAGGGGTTTTTTTCCTTAGGAAAAATCTTCTAGAAATAGAGTTACTGGGCCACAGGGTATGATATGTATTGCAAATTTTTCAAAAAAATTTTTACCAACTTACATTCCCAACCACAATGCCGTCTGGCAATTTGAATCCTTTTGCCAATATCAAGTGTTATTTTTATAAAAACAAACCCCAAACTCTGACTTAAAGTGAAAAGAACTCACTGCTCCATTAATTTATCTTTCTTTGTTTACAGTAAAGTTGTTTTTTCATATCTTTATTAGCCATTTATTTTTCCTGTTTGGGAGAGTTTTCCCCTTGTGTAGGCCTTTAATAATGAATTTGTACAGTTTTTGGCAGCCATTCTGGAAAAATATTATACTAGTTGTGAACTTTGTTACTAAGTCTTTGATTTAGAGATATTTATGCTATAATTTCTCCAGAGCAACATTTTTTACCTGTTCCGTGGCAAAGTGTATGGGGAAAAATTTGAGTCTGGAGAAATTCCATTAGTAATTAACACTCAACCAAATTTACCTCCCTCGCTACAGGCAAGACGGAATGTCTTTAAGAGAGGATTTCTAAACATAAAATGTAATGTGATAATTAAACAAAATATTTAAAGTGGAATGGAGGCAGAAATGAAAACACTTACACATTTATGAAAAAACACAAAGTGGGCAGATGACATTGTTCAAAATGCAAGGGTTAGGGCAATGTAACCCATGTGCCTCGAAGATACTAACAAATTCAGACATCCCTAATGTTATGTTTGTCTTAGGATTTCAACTTGTGGTTTTAAAAATGTTTCTCATTTGGTTGTTTTCTTATTTCAGAAATAAGGTTGACCCTAAGAAAAATCCAATTGGATAGATAATCAACACTGCAAGTCAAGCAAGCGTTTTAGCCTCCGTCTCAGTGCAGTGTTATCATTTATGTTTTCATGATTTTAAAAAAATTAAATGCTGACAGTTTTTCAAGAGACAAGATTAAATTCTGTACTGAAATTCTTCAAGCTTGGGCTCTAGCCAGAGGTGAACTTTATTTTGGAAAATCTGAGGAAATGAGCTCCATTAATTCTGAGGTGTGGAAAGAAGGATCTTGAAATACCCCTCGCTTCTCCAGACACATTATTTAACCTAGCACATTCCTTACAGCAGCTGTTCCAAATCTTTTCCACTTTCCCCAAACCCTCCTAAGCCGTATGGAGAAGGCAGATGCTGGGTGACCTTCCTTGTCCAAGCTCCTCCCATCTCCAAATGCCCCCATGTCTACTCCCGCTCAACCATAAGTTCTTTTAGGACAGCCCGCTGTCTTTCCTTTACGCTCCCCTTCTCCCAGTCCAAAATGGAGTGCCCTGTTCATAAGAATCGTTCACTAATCAAGAGGTTGAAAAGGAATGATTGCGGCAAAATCAACTTAAACAACATGGATCCTAGATTTTGCTGGTAGTCAGACCCTGACTAGAGTCAGTTTCCTTGGAATAATGAACTAAGGAAGGAACACAGCAGAGTGACCCTTACAGGCCTAAGTTAGAACCTGGTCCTACCACTCATTAACTGGGTGATCCTGGACAAATTATTTAACCTCTCAACCCTGCTCCCCCTCATTCTTCAGATACTTCATCTCAAAACATGAGGATAATAGAAATTCCTGGCTCCTAGAGCTCTTAGGAGGATTAAATCAGAGAATGGAGTTGGTGCAGAATGTGCCACTTAATAAGCGCTCAAAATAGCTATAATAGATGTTGTCATATATCATCAATATATCAAACCTCTGAATAATTTGCCAGGTTTGCAAACTGTTTTCCTAATCTCTTTCTGCCTTATGCAGGCAAATTTCAGTTTAAAAAAAGGAAAGGGGGTGTTGAAAGAGATGGGAATTGTTTCTCAGCTCCTTCACCCTGATTTTAGAACTTTGATCTACCTCCGAAGCCAGGAAAACCTGCCCCTCCCCCACTCCAGGATGGAGGACAGAACACATGACCTCTGCTTTACTTCGCCATCGACTCTGTACCGCGACTCCCTCTCTGATTCTAGTAGACCCTAGCTCAGTGCCTGGCATGGGGTGGGGCGCAACACTCCACACAGTTGAGTTGCTGGAATCCCCACGTCCCTTCTCACGAATGGACTCTGGACAGAGTTGCTTACTTCTGTACCTGTCTGCTTGCATCTTAGAGAACATTTTTGTTCTGCAGAATCTAAAGCTCTTTCAGAGCATAACTCAATCACAAAGATTTCAGGGCAGACTATTCCATATGCATTGATTGTTTGTCAGTTCACTTAGTAAATATTTATTCAATGACTACTGTGCTTTTTACAAAAGAAGAGCACGTATTTAGCCATAGAAGAACTTGTTTGCTTTTTCCCCCCTCAGATCCTTCAAACTCCAGTGAGGTTACCTTTTCCTTTTTGATGCTTTAAAATAATGTCTGACTATAGTGACATCTACTGGTAAAACGGAGCTCTAAGCCAAAGGAATCATAAGCAGCTAGCCTGCTTTTTTGACAGTTCTTTTTTCCCTAAGTGTGGTCCAGGCAGATGTCCAAATCAACAGTCCTTGATAATGAGAACTACTAAACCACTTCATTAAAGTCACTTTCCTGCTAATGATTTCTGAATCTTAAAAGCTGTCCTGTTTAAAATACTACCGCTGTCCTTGCTGAAGAATCACAGACCAAGCTGCCAGGCAGCTTTTTGAAAGGACCATACTTAAGAAAGTGCACAGAACCTTAGAAAGATATTGTATTAAAGTAACTCATGTTGAATTGAATGACTGTGAGCCCCGGCTAACACAGCATTGCCATGAGCTGATGGATTCCAGGACATTTCAGGTCATGAATGAATTACTATTTGAAAGTTAATTTGCATGCCATGTGGCAGATAGATGAGGTCACTGGATTCTTGTATTAAAGAAGTCATTGGTCAAGCTTGGGATTTTATTTTACATATAATGCAGTATTCAGTTGTTAAATTCTCAAGGTATCCATCAACAGGACATTCAACACAACATAAATACTGTGCATTTGCTAAAAAGAAAAAAAGCAGGAAGGAATAAGAAATAATGCTTTTATAATATTAGTAAATTATATGTTCTAAAATTGAAAAATAAAGCTTTTTTAAGAATAGATATTTAATTACCTTGAAATCTGGGAGAGAAACAACTATATAATTCTCTAGTAATTGGTTGCTAGCTTGCAAAATGTTAACTATGTCTGCTGGTGCCAATGAGTTTCATCAATCAAGATGCGTTTGGTTAGATGGCCTCATGGCAGCAAGAGGCTGAAGCAGCTCTAGCATCACCTCCTTACACAAGCAGAAAACATTCTTCAGAAGCCTCATTGTGAGAACAAGCAACTCTTTCCCTGGGGTGTTGCCTGCAAACTGCCTCTCACATATCATTGGTCAGAACTGGTTACTTTGCCTCTTTCTAAGCCAATCACTGGCAAGAGGATTGGAATGTTTGGTTTAGAGACTAATTGAAATTCACCCCAACCTTAGCCCCTCCTCTGGGTTTGGGATGGGAGCACTTTGATCAGCACGTGGCATGATAACTTAAAACTGGGGAGATTCAAGCAAGGAAAAAGGGAGGAAGATGAATTTGGGTAAGGAACCAATGGTGTCTACTACAATCAAGAGGTGAATGTGTGGGGAGGATAATGAGGCAGATGTGGGTCTCTAGAAATCTGGGTTGGATGGGAAGGATGAGGATGCTAACCCAAGAGAAATGCTGGAGCGAGAGAAGGGTTTGTTTTATTTTGTTTGGTGTGAATCTAGAAGAGACCTGAACATATTTATAAGTAGAAGGGGGGTCAGTAGAAATGAAGAGTTTGAGAACTCAGAAAAACAAGTTCCCAGAGCAGATGAGAAAGAGTGGAATCTCCAGTCAGGTACCAGACTTTGGGATTTAGAAGATCAAATTTCAAAAAAAATGGGTGAGTCCATCAGAAAATTGCCAACTTTTAATTTCTTTGATCAGAGGCTTAAAAAAAAACTTAACAATTGTTAATTAAAGTTACTTTCGATTACAATTAATTGAAAGTAATTACAATTAATTTCCATTAATTTCTCAGTTTCTGGATTTTAAATGTTCTTCTTGTTGACTTTCTCCAGATTTTTTTTTTTTTTTGGCTGTCCATTATGTTATTGTGAAAATCTGAATAAGGTTGATATAATAGATGAAAACATTGTATTGATGTTAATGCTCCGATTTTGCACATTTTACTGTTCTTATAGAGAGAATGTCCTTTTAAAGGAAATGTACACTGCAGGACTGCAGAAGTGTAATGGTGGATTCTACGTGTCAATGTGGCTAGGCTATGGCACCCAGTTGTTTGCTCAAACACCAAACTAGATGTTGCTGGAAAGATATTTTTTAGATGTGATTAACATTTAACTCAGTAGACTCTGAGTAAAGCAGATTGCCCTCCGTAATGTGAGTGGGCTTCATCCAATCAACTGAAGACTTTAAGAACAAAGACTGAGGTTTCTGGAAGAGGGAATTCTCCTCAGAATTGCAACATAGAAACCCTGCTTGAATTTCCAGCCTGCTGCTCTGTGGAATTCAGACTCAGATTGCAATATTGACCTTTACCTTAATTTTCAGCCTGCTAGGCTGCTC
This sequence comes from Macaca mulatta, assembly GCF_049350105.2. Classification (NCBI taxonomy): domain Eukaryota; kingdom Metazoa; phylum Chordata; class Mammalia; order Primates; family Cercopithecidae; genus Macaca; species Macaca mulatta. The sequence goes on along the minus strand of NC_133414.1, from coordinate 105,858,821 downwards.
TATGGATTTCTGACCTGCCAACCCACACAATCCCATAAGCCCATTTCATAAAATATATGTCTACCTTCCTTCTTCTCCTCCTCCTTGTACGTTCTTCTTTCTCACTTTCATTCATTCATATATATGTATATATATGGAGAACTGTGACTCCTGACTATACAGGGTAAATGGCATCATGTTTTCAACTTATTCTCAAATATTAACTCCAGGGGAATCTGGGTGAAAGGTAATGGGAATTCTTTGTACAATTCTTGTAGTGATTCTGTAATTCTGAAATTATGTCAAAATTAAAAGTTAACAGCAACGTTTATTTGAAATCCAGTTTGGAACAGAGCTTTTCTCTTATATCCAAGCATATAAACTTGTCTACATTCCCGAGGTAGCTGACAAACGCCCATTTAACACATAATGTAGCTGAAATAGTGTGCCTTCTCACAGGGATTAAATAGGAAGAAAGCAAGACTGTTTGAACAGTGATTCAAGCAGAAGGGAAAACATTGAGATTGAGTAACAAATTTTATTTCACCTTTACTTGGGTGGAAAAACTATTGCACAGTTTAATATTGAACTGCCAATGTGGAAAATGGGGGAAAAAAGCAACAGCTGGTGGGTTGAGGAAAGAATGGTCGATAAAGAAGAAACAAGTGCTTGGGTGTACCTAGAGAGGAAGGGAGGAGAGTTTTAAGGAAGGTTTTGTTTGATTTGGTTTAATCTGAAGAAATTTGAGCATATTTATACACAGGGGATGGAGCTAGGGTTGAGTGAATACTTGAAATAACGTCAGAGAGAAACAAATGGGATCTTAAGCAAGCAGTGTTTTCTTAAATTTTATATACCATTAATTTGTTTTAATAGTAAAACTGGAGGACCAATATAAAGTTGTTGACTTTTATATTTGCCAAGTGAAGACTTTAAACACACACATACACACACACACACACAGCCACCCAAACAATGACTATCCACTGTTACCATAATTTCATAAAGGGTGAACACTAATACATAAAAGGCAAAATGTAAACATTTACTAGATTTAGCATGGTGTTCTTATTTCACTGAGGACTGTTTTATGGACTCTGGCTTTTTAAGTCAGTCTTGGCTGAGCATCTATAAGCACCTGTGTCTACCCTGGTAATCTGTGCGAAGCCTGATGAAGAGGGATGTTCTCAAACACACACTTCGGGTGGTGGTACATCCCCATCTCCTCCATTGTGACTTTGGTTCTTCCGAGGGCTCACTTCCCCTTACCTCTATAGGTGATCCAGGTAAGCCCTGATTTGGCTCTAGGTTCCGGTTCCTCCTCCTCCCAAGGGCAAACTTACAAGTGGAGCTGTGGCACCCACCTCCACTGGCTTTACTGAAATTGCATGTTTACCTTCCAAGTTTTTCAATACTTTTTATCACCAATTCTGCCCTTTGTTAATGTTCAAACCCACTGATCTCTTTCTGGTTACTGGAGCTTTACTTGTGTTTTCGCCTTGCTCATCACCTCACCATTGCTTCTCATAGAATTTTTTGGCTGGAGAAATGTATTAGCACCTGTTTCTGTTTCTCTAATTCATGTTAGATGCCTCCTACCTTAACAGGGAATAGCTGTTTTGGCTACACACCTTACTGGTGAGATTAGTGCCATTCCCCTGTGCTTTGTTTAGGACCTTTCCTGATCCACAACCTTTAGGGTAAAAGTCCAAGGCAATTCATGTCCTCATATCTGCAAATGAAAAGCATGAGATCAATTAGAAAGTGTTTGCTTTGGGTCAGACAGACTGTGTGTGTGACAAACAGACTGTGTGTGTGATGTGCTTTGTCCTCTGTCCTTGTTTAGCAATGTGACTTCACACAAGTTTCTTAAACTCGCTAAGTCATCTTTCTTATTTGTAACATAGAGAAAATAAGAATCTCAAAAGGCTTTTCCAGGGATCAACTGAGAGAAATATGTAAGGAGCTTTGACATGTGCTGGCACATGGCAGGGCTCAAGAAATCGTGCCTGCTGTTATAACCCTCCTTTCTTCCTAGCACTTTCTAGAATGATGCTGTCAAACATGCTAACTACTAGTGTCACTGAAACACCAGGGGTCCGGTCTAGGTCCTGCTGCTTGCTTCACAGAAAGGCGATGACTGAGACAATGAGTATTGCCAAGGAAGAAGGCTTTAATTGGGGGCTGCACCCAAGGAGATGGGGGTTCAGTCTCAAATTCATCTCTCTGATTGATTAAAATTAGGGGTTTATATAGCAGGGAAGACATGTTACTATGTCTGAGAAAACGGGAACTCCAGAGGCGTAAGGAAGCAATCATGATGAATGAGGGGCCTGGCGTTTCATTGTGTGGATGCAATGACGTGGTTTCGGTTCTTTGATACTTCCTGAGAGGCCTGGGGATCCTTTCCCGAGGAAGGAACTCAGATACAAACAAGGACCAATTTCTATGTTTATCCGAAAACAACTGTCTATGGGACTGTTAGTCGGTTTCACTAGCTAGTGGAGGTGGGTGCCACAAGTTTCACCTGTAGTTGCTCTTGGGAGGAGGACGAACCACAGCCCGGAGCCAGGTCAGGGTTTACCTGAATCACCTGCAGAGACGAGGGGAAAAGAACTCTCAGAAGAAACAATGCCATGATGGAGGAGATGGGGATGTACAACCATCCGAAACAACTTACAGCTTTAAGTTTCAAACTTTAAGACTAGAAGGGCCAATTTCTACGTTTATCCAAAAACAACTGTCTATGGGACTATTAGGTCATTTCACTAGCCACATGTACCCACTGAGCATCTGAAATGCGGCTGGTCTCAGTTGAGATGTGCAGTAACTATAAAACACACATTCGATTTTGAGGCTTGGGATGATGGAAAGAATGTATCTCACTAATAATTGTTTATATTGATAACATGTTGAAACAGTAATATTTTGGATGTACTGGGTTAAAAAAATATATTATTAAAATTAATCTCACTTGTCTTTTTACATTATTTAATATGGCTTCCAGAAAAGTAAAAATTACGTGTGTAGCCTGCAGTGTAATTCTACTGGACAGCGTTATTTTAGAATCCTGATTCTTATTTGTGAAATAGGTTGACAAATTGATGTATGGGATCTTTCTTTAGAGATCACTCCTGGATATGACCCCGTTGTCCACCTGACATCCCTGCAGAGGATGGCGTGTTGTCTTTACCACTTCTTTGGCCTTAAACATCTGCTTTGTACTGTGTCTTGCTTTTCTCATGCACTTAGAAGATTAAAGATCTTAATAACATAAAGAGATGTCATCTGAAAAAGGTGGACAGATATCCCATCATATCCCCAAGGGTCGAGTCATAAAGAGACGGGAAATCTGCTTGTGAGCACATAGGTGACAAATATTGGGCATTAATTAAGGTTAATAATTAATAATTGTATTTGGGTACAAGTAAGAGAAACACTTTTTTTTTTTTTTTTTGAGACAGAGTCTGGCTCTGTCACCCAGGCTGGAATGTAGTGGCACCATCTTGGCTCACCGCAACCTCTGCCTCCTGAGTTCAAGCGATTCTCCTGCCTCAGCTTCCCGAGTAGCTGGGACTACAAGGTATGACCACCATGCCCGGCTAATTTTTTGTATTTTTAGTAGAGACGGGGTTTTGCTATGTTGCCCAGGCTGGTCTCCTAAGCTCAGGCAATCCGCCCGCCTTGGCCTTCGAAAGTGCTAGGATTACAGTTGTGAGCCACTGTGCCCAGCCCAGAAACAAATTCTAACTCAATCACAAGTAGGGAATTAATTGGAAGGATAGTGGGGATCTCACAGACTTGGTGGAAGAGCTGGACAACTGAGCATCAGGAGGGACAGGACCCAGTCTGTCTATAGGATTTCTATAGCCAGCACCCAAGGCCCTTCTCTCTGGGCACTGCCACTGGACAGCTCAAGGGTGCACCTTCTGCGCTTGAGACCCTGCTCATGATTCAAATTACAGAGAGAGATAAACCTGACTTGGCTGAGCTCAGGTCATGGGTCTGCCCACTTCCTAGGCCACTGGGGGTAGGATTCTGAATTGCCAGCTCCACCAAAACTAGGGACTTAGATTTCAACAGTTCCCCAAAGGAAGGGGTTATGGCAGAAACACTGCTTTAGGTTCATCAAATTCTGTTGCTATTGTTCTTTTCCTCTTCCTGAGCACAAAGGAAAATCTTATTTCCTACCCTCCTTTTAAGTTAGGTTAAAGTCAATGGCATCTGGGTAGAAACGATGTTCTCTGTCAAGACTGTTGATGTAAAATCTTGGTAAACTTGGAGGCTACCTGCATGAGAAGTCAGGGTCATCAGAGGGAAGGAGTCTGGAGCGAGTCTGGAGCCTAATCACCACTTAAGGGAGGGATACTGTAGAGACCTTGCAACTTACATCAGACTGTGAGGGAATCGAGATATAAAGCTTTATTTTTTAAGACTCTGAGATTTGGGGTGTTGTCTGTTATAGCAGCCATCATAATTACTCTAATACAGGGATATTATTTCAGAAGAAAGGGGGTGAGGGAAGCTGGGAATACATTCTATCTCTCTAGGGAGAGCAACAATAACCAAAAACATAGAGTCTTATTTATGAAGCAATACAAATTTTATTAATATACAATGGGAAATTTAACAGTTTAGGGAATCAGGTACTCAATCTTTTGATTCTCTTCTACGCTTACGGTCTATGAGAAGCCAGATTATAATCACATAGTTACTTGATAACACAAATATACAAAGAAAAAGGAGTGCTGATTTTATAATGTAGTGTTCAGGAGCATGAAGACTTGACTGTGTATTCATTGGGCCATGTTTCTTAAAATGAAGTTCAAGAGTCCCTCAAACCAGAGGTACATAAAGCCCAGGATAAATATGACACATCTGCCTAGGGTACCTGAGATTTGGGGAATAAAAAGCTAAATAACTGAATTGGTAATTTAAAAACATTTTTACACTAAAACACACAGATATATTATTAATTAGGATGCAAAAAATTGCATGGATTTTTATTTTAAAGCATGAAGCCTCCAAGAAGATTTGAGGTTGAATTGGGCGGCTTTAGGGTTAGAGTGAGCAGTAGAATAGTGGAGTCAGGAGCACTGGCTTGGAGTTGGACAAACCAGGGTTTTGAGAATAAGACTCTTGACATTTACTAGCTATGTGACCTTCGAAAAGTCATGTAATTTGTCCAAGCTCTATAACCTCATCAATATGATGAAAATAAACAGACTTGTTTCAGGGACTCAAGGAGCCAGACCACAAAACTAGCTAGGACAGACACCTGAAGGACACAGTAAACGATGGTGGTTAGTGTAGCTGTGATGGTAGCTATGCCTCCAGATTCTTCTCAGCTATTAGGGGTGCTTTTGGGAGAAAAGCTGGGAACTCACTCTCTTGGTGTATCTCATCTCTACAATGGAGCAGGCCTGCCAGAGTCACTCTCCTTTTCTTTCTCCTGAGGCTGGCCACCTTTCTTCCGATTGGCACATTGCATCTGTAGAAATAGTATGGGGAAGTTATAGCTGAATGTGGCTGACCCAGGGTTCACTTCTGTATATTCAGATGACTGTGTATAGCTCCATTCTTTCCAGCTTGGAGGCCGTAGGAAGCCAGCTTATACCTAGGCTCTTGGGCAGCATCTTGCTGTAGCCCTCACAAACTGATTATATAGTCCGTATATGTCATGTTTGCTTCCAATTATGACCAATGTGAGGGCTTGACAATATTTGGTGTTTCCTTGCATTGGCTAAGATTGTTTATGGCTACTTCCCAACAAATGCTGATTAGCAGATTGCAAGAAATAAAACTGAAATATATGCAGTGTTGTCATCACCTATTGTTTCACATCTAGCTCTTGCTCTAGGAGGGGAAGGAGGAAGGAGGACATATGTATCCCTAAATCCCAAAGTCAAAAAACAATCCTTTCACCACCACAGTGACAAATGCTACAGTGACTCCCTGTTCTGCATTCTACCACCCTCAAGTATGGAGGCAGCATGAAGTACTGGAAAGGGCAAGGTCTTTGGAGTCAGGCAGACCTCGTGGCCCAGCCTCATCATTAACTAGTGAGGGGACTAGAATTTAACAGGTAGGTAACCCCATTCAACCTCTTTGAACTTCAGTTCCCAATCAGTCTATCTCCCAGGGTTGGTGAGGGAACGAGACAAAGATTAAGAAGCTCTTGGCTGAGATGAGGTTTATTCAATAAATGTTAGTGTCCTTTCCAAGTAAAAATTGTTTTGGTGCCATAGGAAGGCAGACATCTGAATCAGGGTCACACATGCGTTCTGGGATCTTGGAGAATATAGTCCTATTAAAATGGTGAACTTCAGTTTCATCTTTTGTAGTCTCTTCAATCATGGAGCATGTGGGAATTTAAATATGGTCTGCAGACTCTATGAGGCAAAAGAGGAGGGAGCAAAAGGAAGTCAGTAAGGTGAGTCAGGGTGACAGCCCAGATTACAGCAGTAAACATCCCTCTATGCAGGTATGTATGTATGTATGATGTCATGTACGTATGTAGCTCCTATGTCTTTTACTCCTTTTCTTTCTCCTTTCTTTTCCATCAAGTCACCTTTTCATTTTTGTTCCACCAATTTTATTTTATTTTATTTTGACTAAGTTATTTACCCACATGGTTCAAAATTCAAAAGGTGTAAAAGGGGATTCAGTGGAAAGTCTCCTCTCACCTTGCCCTTCAGCTGCCAAAGGCAACCAATGTTAACAGTTTCTTGCATATCCTCCTGGAATATTCTGTTTACCCTCTTTTTATACAAACGAGCACATACTCAACCATGATATGAATTTTGCTTTTTCACTTAACAATTTTGGGCATTATCCCACATCCATATATGGAAAGCTTCCTTGCTCTTCTTAAATTTATTTTTAATTGCATTATATTTTATTTTGGGTATATACCATGACTTATCTAACCAGTACTCTATTGAGGGACATTCAGGCTAGTTCCATGTTTTCTTGCTATTACAAATCAGGCTGGAATAATCTTGTACATATCATTTTGCACATAAGTAAATCTGATAGATGGTGCCAAATTGCCCTTTCTAGAAGTTGTACCAATGCACACATGCTGCAAAGTACCAAAGACTTCTGACTTTTCTAAAATGTACATGCAAAGGAACTAAAGCACATAAACAGGAAGTGTGTTCGCCTGTTGTATCCTGTACTGTCACGCAGGCTGGAGTGCAGTGGCGCAATCATAGCTCACTGCAGCCTTAAACTCCTGGACTCAAGCAATCTGGCCACCTTGGCCTCCCGAAATGCTGAGATTACAGGTGTGAGCCACTCTGCTGGCCTTGAAAGATAATGTAATTATATGTTAATATAAATAACTTTAATAAAAAATAACTATTTTCAAAAAAAAAATTAGTGAGAAGAGTGGCATTGCTTTATATTTTTGCAAACCTGGCTTGATAGATAATAGCTGTATTCTCCTATCTGCTTCTGCATTCAAGCTGTTGCAATTTCATGTCCAATAGCCTCTGGAAAGCTCCACTGTATACTTATGAGAGAATGATTGTGAAACAGGCTAATAATGTTCTTAGTATTGTTATTAAAATAGTTTTGACATTGAAAACACTTTGAAAGGGTCCTGAGGACTGTCAGAGGTATCCAAACCACACTTTGAAAACAATTGGTTTAGACCAACTTTATTATATTTTATTATTCTTATCCCCTATATATTTAATTTTTGCAAATTTTATCTGTCACAGGCTAAGAAAAGCCCATGAAAATGTCCTACCTTTTGTTGATTTTTGTTCTTTTGAGGCATTTTGCTTTACATAATGGTGCTTGTGTATACTGTGGTACACACATATCCAAGACAGTTATATCGTTTATATTTTTATTTATTTTTTGGTGGCTTAAAGCAGTAATAACTGGTTTCTTTTTCTCACAAATCTGCAATTTGAGCAGAGCTCAGGAGGTGGGAGGAAGGCTTGTCTCTGCTCCGCACAGCATCAGCTGGGGCGGCTCACCTGAGAGTTGGAGGATCCATTCCCAGCGTGCACACTCACAGGGCTGGCAAGCTCGTGCTGGCTATCAGCTGGTAGTGCAGATGGGGCCAAGTGTTGGGGCCTCAGTTCCTCTTCACATGGGCCTCTCCATGTGGACTTCTCCATGTAACCCAGGCTTCCTCACAGCAATGTGGCTGACTTCCCAGGGGGAGTATCAGAAGAAAGAAAACGTTAGTCCATTCTGAATTCTGCTATTGCTTTGAATTCAGTTCTAATATTATTGAGCTAGCACCTGCTATAATCATAGAAAAAATCAAAGATAGTTGTATTATTAGTTTCTCTCTTTCTGGTGTGTTCTTGGCACATACAGCTTAATCTTAAATCATGGCCAAGTATACTTGGAACAGCTGTAAGAACGGCCAAGTTCTTATATCCTCAGATACAGGAATGCACTTCTCTGACCTGGCCTTTCCATCTACTTCTGCTGCACCATAGAGTTCCCAACCCTGGCATGGTACTTTTGTGCTGCACCATTCACCTGAACACATTTCCTTCTGCCCAAGTCTACTTCTGCTCAACTATGGTTTTATACTTTCCTGACCCCACCCTGGCAACTAATCATGAATCTAGGTTACTTCCTTTGCTTCATCAGGCTTACTGGTATTAATCTCACATGGTTTCTAGAACCTTGAAAGTTTAGTAGAAGAGACCCAGGCTCTTTCCTCTAGTAGTGACATTTCCTGGGCCCAGTGGAACATTTTCCTGTGTACTGGGCATCTCTGCTACATTTCCTGCCCTCCCTTGAAAACAGCTATGTCTTCTCCTTACCCTCTTGCTATAAAACCCACCCCCCAATTTCCAGGAGATGAGAAGTGCCAAGGTTCATGGGCTGTGAATTGTTTTCCCAGGTCCAGCTCCAAACTTAATGTTCAAATAGGCTAAAACGTGGATCCATCTTTGTGGATCAGAGTCCCTAATAGGTTATCTTGCAGAATTCTAGGTGAATATGGTAGCTGTATTAGATTTGATATAAGGCACCAAAGGGGGCATAAAACAGCATGCTTAGGGTAGTGTCCAGGATTCGTATATCCAGCCTTCACCCATATAGCCAAATTCTAATGCCCATTATTGACCATGGATCCATACACACCAGATCAGACATCAGGGTGTTATCAAGGACATCTGGCTCTCTTCCTACTAGAATGCCCTCAAGAGACTAATTATGCTTACTGGGTGCAATAGATAAGAGGCTAAAAGAAGCATGCTGAGTACGTAGTGCACGGGAAACACACAAGATTCAGGCCCATTCCCCAGGTCAGAGCCAAGTATAATACCCATATAAGACCAGAGCTAGGGCCAGAACTGGAAAGGTGGCAACACCTGCGCATGAAAGGACTGGTGATCCTTGGCAGCCCTACCTGGGAAGATCAGCTAGGAAGTGAAAGCTTTCCAACAGCAGCACAATTCTGTGCTAGGAGGAGGGGGCCAAATGGAGTTTGCATTCTGATAGGCATGTTCCTATGGTTCCTGGTGAGGCTGCTCAGGAGTAAGGACTCTGTTATAAGCCTCATTTTGAAGAGGAGAGTGAATACTCAATTCTACATTCTTAACCACAGTTCAATACTTATGTTTTCATCCTTAATGGTCTACAAGCCCTTCTATGGCACTCATTTGCAAGAGGGACTGGGCAAGTGAGGAAAACAGGCTCAGGTGCATTAGGTGATTTGCCCAGCTGAAAAGTGATAAAACCGTACTAGATCTTCAGATCCTAATCCAATGCTTTACCCACTCTTCCAAGATGGATTATGTAGGTAGGAGAAGCTAGAGTCCAGAAGAAACAAAAGCCCAAGCTGAGGCATTGGAGGCTAACAGGCCTTAGAGGGTAAATAAGAGAAGGTAAGGACAGGCGGGAAATGCAGAGGAAGGACTCTACTGGCAAACACGGGAGCTAGTGGTAAGGCTGACTGGAGTATCCAATTTTGTTGAGATGTAGAAATCAGGTGGGAGAAGTGGGAATAGGGCCAGATGAGTAATTTGATGTGATATGGTGTGTAATAAGGCATCACTGTGGTTTCATGAGAACCAGAGTAACAGTGAAAGCAGGGTACTGTTGTGGCAATTCAGGTGTAAGGTGTTAAGTCTTGGACTAAGATGGTAGCAGTGGAAATAGTGAGGAAAGAATGAATCTACAAGACAGTAAGAAGACAGTAAGACAAGAAAGACTCTTCAGAATTTAGTATCGGATTTGCTACAGGAACAAAAAGTACAGAGTTCAAAGCTGCTTTGTAAGTTCTCAGGGTCTAGAAGAATGAAGGTCTCACTGACATAGAAGATTAATGCCTTTATTTTGGAGAGATAAACAGATTACACTGTTCATCTGACCCTCTTGATAGTAAAAGCAGGTCAGATAAACAGTTTAAACCTTGAGATTATATCCCAGCTGGATGGCTAGAGGTCAATCCCCTATAGAAAATAAATTTTGAAGCACAGGGTTGAAAGGGAAATAACTTATATGTTTGCTATAATCATAACAACCAACATATAGCTTTCTTTCATATTATTTTATTAGTACTTATAAAAACAATTTATGAAAATATTTTACTTTTCAAGATACGGAAACTACACTCTGAAAATATACATACCCATAGTTGCTACAATACATATCCTTGTATACACCTTGGACATTGTGTTTAAGAATCATACCTGCAAGGGCTAGAAGAAACATTTTCTCTAACCTCAGTCATATAGTGACATTCAAGTACTTAAACCACATTGTTGAAATAAAACATGCTCTAGTGTATGGGCCTAAAGAGATTTAACTTTCTAGGTGCCATTGGTTCTTTCATTGTGCAAGGTAAAGAACTGGAAGAGGGTTCCCTGAGAGTTAATTCACCTTAGGTGGCTCAAGTAGTGGTTTACTGTCCATACTTTATCATGGAACTAAGGGAGGGAGGAAGACCATGGAAATTCAACTTGGGCAGTCTCCTCTCTATCATCCCTATCTATGGAGCACGGCCCCTATGTGATGATTTCTGAGACCTCCGAGTTCTCAAATGCTCCTGATTCTATAATTATCTAAGGTATTTGCAGAGTGATGTTTTTGCAAGTCTAAATTCCAACACTGTAAATTAGGTGAAATAGCGATGACTTACCTACATAGACTTCATTTAGGATTTGTCAGGTGTCAAGGCAATTGGTAAAATCAGCAAGCCAAAAATTCCCCCACTGAACTATTGGAAAAGATCCTTTCTCACCAAGGCACGAATCCTAGAAGGCAAGTTCCTCTTTGCTTTGGGAAATGATGATGAGAGGGTACGAAAGAGCCTATAACCTTTCAACTCTGCGGGCTTAAGATAATGACAGATGCTTCATCTGACACAGTAACAGCTGGAGGCTACTGCAACCTCACCAATAAAGGGTTCGTTACAACAAAGAATCATTTGTGTACTCCCTAAGTCCTGACTAACCTCCCAAGCTTTTCTAGATATTAAATTCTCTCTAACTGCAAAGTATTGGTCTGATGAAGTTCCAGATGTAAAATGTGCTGTTTGAATTCGTGGCATTAGTGTCATGGTGCTGCATCAAGGTATGGCACTGACATTTAACATCATGCTGATAAACTAGAATTTATAGCGATTTTTATTTCAATGCAGGAAACTATGAAAGTCAATCAAACATAGATTCACAAGTCTTTAATGTATAACATAAAACATTATTACATATAATTTCATAACTATAAAAATAAGTTTAATACATTATCATATTTTTAAAAATTACTTTAAAAACATATACTCCAAAGTCTTCTATTTCATTTAGAGAATAAGGGAGGTATCTATTAGGGTGAACCATATGAAACTATGGTTTTTTAAGTTAAAATAGTAAAATCTTGGCAATTACATATGGTTCAACCTAATAAGATCCTGAGAAAATTTTATTTGGCATCACACTATAAATTCAAGGGGAATTTATAGAAAATCACATTTCTAGTGAAGAGAAAACACTTCAGGATGGAAATGTGCACACTGGTCATGCCAAGATTTCTCTTTGTGATTTAAAGATCTGAAATCCTGGAATGTTAAGAAAAATTTAGAGCAGTTTCAAAAAAAACTGAGGACAATTAAAATTATAGAATGCTAGCTGCAGTTGCTAATGCGACTGAAACAGAAAACTACTTGCCAAATTTGGCAATTTAAGTGTTTTAGAGGTGACATAATAAAAATTCCAGCATTAAAATGAAAAGGCACAAATATGAGTTACAAGTATGATAATCATTTATAAAATACTTGAAAATAAGGCCAATTCATTTGTATTATTAACACCATTAAGCAGGCACCTATTCTAAGCTTCAACTTCGTCCTCCTAAATAGAATAAGGTTGCAAATGAATTATCAACATAATACTAATTATAGCAGCATTATCAATTGTCTGGAAGGCATAGTATATAAAGATCATGGTGGTAGAACCAAGTTTCTTAGGCTCTACACTGCTAAAAGAATATCTAAAATAGCCTCCCCACCCATATCCCATCAGTACCAAAAATACATTTTAAAAATTACATATAATATTACTAGCCATAAAATTTTTTGGTTTTTCTTCAAACAATGAGCTCTCCTCTCAGCAACTCGACCCCAACAACAACAAAAAAACAAAACCAAAGCTACCAAAATATTGTTACACCAAACAGACTAGCTAGTCTTAACTAATTAAAGACATACTATATTCAAAAATGGTACTTTAGGAAATTTATTAAATATAACCAACGAAGCAAATGCAGATTTTCCAGATGTGTGCATATGCTGTCTGTGAATTAGGTGATGGTGTACTTGAAAAAAATATGTATTTCTGCAATGATGCTTCATTTGGAACTTTGGTACCATTTACGAACGGCCGCTCCAACATTACTGGCTACTACGCAGACAGCACCACCCACTGTCCACCATGTTGGCACATTATTAAAGAAAATAATCTGAAAGATAAAAGCAAAGACCACATCCATTGTCCTCATTATTGCTACTGGCCCTGCTTTTTCTATTTGAAGTGCTTTTGTGATAAATATCTGAGCCCCCAAACCAAAGAGCGCAATGAATATGAGAAATAGCCTGTCCAACCCACAGTAAGGCAGACTCCACTCTCCTAATATAAAGAGGATGATGACAGTTTCAACGAGGCCAAGTACTACATAATACCAAATGGTCAGAAAGTAGTCCACAGATTTTCCCATTTTTCTTAGGATAACTAGAGTCGATGCAGCAAACACGGCGTGTCCAATTGCTGCGAATGTTCCCTTAAGGTGGACTGAATAGCTTTCTTCGATCCCCAAAGAACCAAACAAAAATGGTGGTCTCACGATAAGGATCACTCCAGCGATTGTGAACATGGTGAAAAGAGCATCCCAAGGGCTATATTTTTCCTTGAGACATATCCAAGCAAATATGGACGTAAACACTGGACTGCTAAACGTGATAACTGTGGCATCAGCGAGGGCCATTGTCTGGAAAGCATAGTATATAAGCATCATGGAGGTAGAACCAAGGACTCCTCTGAGAATGAGGAAAATTCGATGACTTTTTGGGCCTATAAACCCAGTTCTGTAAATTCAAATGAAGAAATGCATATTAAATGAAATTAACATTTGTTTTTAAATTACAATTTGTAATTAAACATTATTTTAAAAGTACTAAATATCAAAAAATAAGGGAATAGTAAATTAATTATAATATCCACAAATGAATATTATATACCTTTTAAAATAGTATTTTCTAAGTATAGTTAATGACAGTAAAGCGTTCACAGTAAAAGCAATACCAGTGCAAGTGAATTACATACATAGTAAAATTGTAATTCAATTAATATAGATATGTATCCCATGTATATGTATACATATATGCTTGCAAAAAGGACAAAAAGGAAAATAAACTAAATGTTAATCATGTTTATCTCTTAATAGATAAACTCATAGGTAATTTTCCTTCTTTATATTTGTTTTCTCCAAATTTTCTATAAAGAAAACATACAACTTTTACAATAAATACAAGGTCAAGATTCAGCTGCCCTGTTTAAGGAAACTTAAACCCAGCTAATGCTGATTCTCAATCTCATGAATTTTTCTATAAAACTTGAAACACTGCTAAAATTTATTTTAGATTGAATATGAGACAAGTTTTCATCGTTCTCATGAGGAGTCAAAACGCACTGAAAAAGAACATGTAGTGTTTGGAAAACCATGCTTACTGCTATTCAAATTCTTTTCAATAAATATTTACTAAGTACCCACTCTGTGTAGGTTCCTGTCTAGGTGCAACTTGCTGACTTGTTGCAGGGCTAGACTTCATTAGATCATCATCTAGGCTACCCCGGGTATCTTGGAGTTAAAATAAAAGCACGGTCACATTTGGCCCATACTTTGAGAAGCAAAGAGTCTTCCATGATAATAAAACATAAAATGGGTCAAAACAGATTAGGACCAAGGATTTTAACAACATTCTTCCACTGTTCTTCCCCTGACAATATCTTTATTTCAAAATGGGGAAGATAATTATGTTAGCATCAGTGTTGTGCTGCTACCCTTAGAAATTTCTAAAGCCCTACCATCATTTCTTAAAATAGTGTGACTTGTCCACATTGACAGAAATTTGCAGATATTAGCAGATTTTCACTTTTCCCACCAAATCCTTAGGATATGGAGTGAAACTCTTCTAAGCGAGTCTGCACCATGTTAGAGATACAAGCAGACTTTGGTGACAAGTGACTAAAGCTTTTCATTTGGGGTGTAGGCTTTTTTGCCCAAAGAGACAAAGAGCCAGGCAGCCACTAAGGACCCAACTGGTCTCTCTCTCAGGGTTCTAAATACACTGAGGTATATGGAGGTTACAATGGTTGAAGGAAGCATAATTTTAACCCAGGCAGGGTGGGCAGTACAACAGGGAAGGAAAAGAGGAATTGGGTTGGGAGAGAACAGAGAGGGCGGAATAGAGACAATTTTCATATGCTGTTATGTTCTACGCAAGGCACTCCACCCTGTAATAAATCTTATTAGACCCTTGTTATCACCTTGTAGGGCAGAGGTCACACAGTATCATTCCCTCCAGTTTACAAAAGAGGAAACTGAATATGAAGGTAACCTTGCTCAGGGTTACCCCATCACCTTTTGAGGAATACCTAAATATTATTATTATAATATTTTATTTGCCCTGGTAAGAAAGCAGCTCGTTCTAAAAAAAACTTCTGACACTAGGATACACTATTACTTCTTTTCATTCATCTTTTTCTTCCAAACAGTAGTTATGCCAAAGGAAAGAAGGGAGGGTGATACAAGACAGGAGGAATTATACAAAGAAAGCTCTGTTTTCAAAAGGGGAGGTGGTGAACAACAAAATTTCTTTCTCCCCACTTTGTTGGGTATGTGGTTTATGCTTATGGTAGAATCTTCTATGGGTGGATGCTTATGACTTTTCATTAAGCAGAACCAAGGGGCATAGGAACTGGTAAGTGTATGAGAGGGATAAAGCAGATACTGTAGAGTAATTATAGGCAGGTGAAAAGATACACACACATTTATTAATATCTTCTACTTTGCAGTTAAAAAATACTTACTTTCTGTATATTAAGCAAGGGAGAACAATTAGCATTTGGAGCACACATCGAAATGCACTAATCTCTACAGCATGGACGTCTTGCACTTTTTTA
Organism: Macaca mulatta; assembly: GCF_049350105.2. Classification (NCBI taxonomy): domain Eukaryota; kingdom Metazoa; phylum Chordata; class Mammalia; order Primates; family Cercopithecidae; genus Macaca; species Macaca mulatta. Next base: position 105,843,186 of record NC_133414.1, on the reverse strand, counting down.
ACCAATAAAGAGCTCACTGAGAAACAGAAGGCAGACAATAATGTGTAAAACAAGCCAAGTCCAGGACAGGGTGCTTTCTTCTTGGCTTCTGAAAAAGATTAAATTCTGGTTAGTCCTTGCTTCCAAGTGTACGTTTTATCATTTTTTGCTTAGATACTGGGAAAAATGGAGCCGTGTCAAAGGTTAATAGGCTATATTACCTCCTAAGCATATCATTTCTCTGGGCCTGTACCATTTTCATCATCAATTATGAAGAACCATAGATGAGGACAACAATTTAAACCTGCATTTTTAAAATGCCATTTCACCCTATCAAATGGATTTCCTATGGCTCACTGAAGAATCATTCCTCACTTACAAGTCAAGAAGTAGAATGCTTGCCAAGATGGTGAGAGAAACCTTTAAGAAAAACTTGTCAAGATGGCAAGTAAAAAGTCCTTCCAAATGATGTCTTATGCCATCTCACTGGTGAAACTGCCTTTATGAAGAAAGTGTTCTTTTCTGGAAAATGGGTTCTAATTGGGTTATACAGTTATCTGGTGATTATTTGACTTCTCCCAAGTCTGTGAGCTCTTCCAGGGCTGGGATCTTGCTGTCTTGTTCATGCCTGGCACATGGAAGACACTGGATAACTATTCAGTGAATGAAAGGTGAGAGAACTTCAGGGAAAAACTCAAGAGTCTAACACTATTGGCAACAGCATAGTCTGGGAAGGTTCTCCATTTTGTTATTTTGAACTGTTAATCAGATCTATATATAACTTTTCATGATTCACAACTGATCTTCCCATTCAGAGCACAAACTCCTCAAGGGGAGGGTGCAGGTTATCTAGCCCTTTGGATCCCAAGTGCTTTGTACAGAACTGCCATCTAATCCCTACTCTTGGCTTGATCTGAACCAGGAAACCAGTGCTTTCTCCAGGGCATCAAGTATTCAGTCATTAATGACAATCTGTGTGAGCTTTAAACTTCTGTTTAGCCACTTTCTATGTCTTAGTTTCCTACACAGGAGTAGAACCTGCTTTCAGTCTTACTCCTCTGTCATTCAGAGGAGAGCAAAAGCAGCAGGGTGGGCAGAGAATGCCCACAAACAAAGGCCACACACTGCGGGATATATTCTTTTTTGAAATTAACACAAAAACAGGGTTGAGGATAAGGAGGAAACATAGGCCAGGCATGGTGGCCTATGTTTCCCAGCACTTTGGGAGGCCAAGGCGGGCAGATCCCAAGGTCAGGAGATCGAGACCATCCTAGCTAACACGGTGAAACCCCGTCTCTACTAAAAATACAAAATATTAGCCGGGCGTGGTGGCGGGCGCCAGCTACTCAGGAGGCTGAGGCAGGAGAATGGTGTGAACCCGGGAGGCGGAGCTTGCAGTGAGCTGAGTTTGCGCCACTGCACTCCAGCCCAGGCAACAGAGCAAGACTCCGTCTCAAAAAAAAAGGAAACACAAGTGGCCCTCATTGATTAAGAGCACAGTGGAACTGAAGGGTGAGTGGATATGAGCAATTTGTAGGAAAACTCATGTTATCATTCCAATCTAGGACTTTACAATGTGATAGCTATAAAACAGTATTGTGTAATGTTTTTAAAAATGCCCTTCTCTGATAAATGTAAACACCAGGTAATACATTTACACATCTTCAGGTCAGTGAGATGACTTTGCAAACTGGGACCAAAGTATGCTGATGCACAGGCTTTCTGGGGCATTCTACAGCCTGGCCTCGTGGTCAAAGGCACCATTCTCTACCTCTTCCTGTTCTAGGGGCACAACTGAAGATACTGTTTTGGAACTAGCAGTCGTCCTTCCTTTAAGATGCCAGAATCCTCATTCTGTTCTGTATCCAAGTGCTCATATACTGCAGAAATAAACTGTACACACTCAGCCCATGAGAAGGAAGCTTTAGAAGACTTCCAAATGAAGTACCACAAAATACATGCCTTGGTTGTGGTCAGCCTTAGGGTTTGACCTCTGAAATTTCAGAATTCAGTTCCAAGTAAAACAGTGTTTTCTTAAAAGAAACTCAACCCCTACATAGAAACTCCACCCTCAAACAGAACAGAATGAGAAGATCAAGGACAGAAAACATCTCCCTGCTCTATGTTTCAAGTATCTTCTCCAACATAAACTTGCTAATTTTTCCCCAGGAATATTTTCACGTAACATTAAATATTTTAACTCTTTAAAAATTAATTGCACCCCCTTGGCCCTGGTGACCTTTTCCCTTAAAACACATACATATATATTTTCTTGCCTATAAACACTTAAGGCTCATGCTTTCCAACTGGGAAGGGACAGACATTAGAAGGCTTCGCTGCATTTGATGATTTGTTAACGAGGGTGAGGACTGGCTCCACTCAGACAAACCTCAGTCTCTTACTGAATCATTTCAGTCCTGTCAATGGAGATGAGCACGACTAGCATAATTGAAAGAGGCATTTGTTTATGTTCCATGTTCATATCTCACTGCAAGCATATATAATAATTTGGTAACTCAAATTATTCAAATTAGGTAAGTGGCCATGGTATAATTTCCTCACTTAGAAGAAAACGGCAAAGTTACTCAGCTTTTCTATCCTCTGCTTTAAGCTGGTGATTCGCAATCCTGGTTGGGAATTAGAATCACCGGAATAACACTTAAAATTTTAATTCCCAGGTGCAGTGGCTCATAACTGTAATCTCAGCACGTTGGGAGGACAAGGTGGGAGGATCTCTTGAGCCCGAAAGTTTGAGACCAGCCTGGGCAACACACGCATCAACCCCCTCATCAATGCAAAACATATTTTTAAATTAGTCGGGTGCGGTGGTGTGTGCCTGTGGTTCCAGCTACTTGGGAGGCTTAGATGAAAGGATCGAGTAAGCCAGGGAGGTCGAGGCTGCAGTGAGCTGTGATCATGCCACTGCACTACAGCCTAGGTAACAGAGTAAGACCCTATCTCCAAAAAAAAAATTAATTCTCAAACCCCATCTCAGACCCACTGAAATAGAATATCTGTAACTCTAAAGGACTCCACTGGTTTGAGAACCACTGCTACACTCAATCACTAACTCCTTCCAGAGGATATGAAGCACAGGCCTAAGAAACTACTTCTCCTTGCTTCAGTCTAAGACCCACACTGTCCCTGAAGAAAGTAAGGAGATGTCTTGGGACAGCTGTATGCTGTCTGTTAAGGTCATCCAAGAATATAAGACATATGGGTAACAGTTCCAACCAGAATTTGAAAAAAGCTTTGTTGAGATAAGCAGTTAGAACAAGAGGTGTCACAAAGTTCAATGACAACAGTAAAGTGTTTTTATGTCAATTTTCTTTCCAAAATACTATCTTGTCACCTTACAATAAGTCTTACTGGTAGAAACTTTCTTTGAAGTTAAACACCCACAAGATTCTTAGATAGACTCACATAAGTATCTCATCTTGCCATGAGCTGCCTGGGGGTAGACAATTCCTCTTCCATTCACAAAAACGGGAAACTCCTAAGAGTTGGCATGGACTGATTCAGCATGCCACCAGAAGGACATTCAGCCAGAGGGTGACAGGTGAGAAACTGACCTTTTCAAAGGTTGCTTATCTGTTCAATTCAGCCTGGCGTAACCCCTGTTCTAGAGGCACCAGCCCATTTATAAATGATCACAAGTCTGATCATTTCGGTTTGCCTTTAGGACAGAAATGGAGCAAGAATCGTCTTCCTAGAGTCTGTCTAACTTGTGGAAAGCGCACAAAGGGAGGAGGGGAAAGTGCAGTGAGACGAGAGGAACAGAAATCCAAGGTTACACTTAGGGGAGGTGACTCAGAGGACAAGGTGGTGCAGCAGGCCGTGTAACTGTCCTAAAAGGAGATTTGCCAATTCCCTTCTTCTTGCAGGAAGCTGCTCCTGGTAGATGGTCGACTTCTAAGAGGAACGTGCTTTAAGAAGCACTTGTGGCCAGTGGAAAGGGACCTAGGCTGGTACATGGCAAGCTGGGATCCTAACCCTGGTGCTCCCTGGACATGCGCCCCATCTCACCCCCACATTCCACATCTTGGATGAGACAAAACAGAAACCCCAAAGCCCTCACCTTCCTGGGCCTCACTTTTCTCATGTGTCGAAGGACGGAGATTGAACATAAAGTGTTCTTCACGAGGGTTCCCTGGCTTTGGGGACGGGGCTGTGAGCTTCTTAACAAGATATGCCTTGTTCTGCATCGTTCGCTAAAAAGTCCTTGTATCCCTAAAGGTTAAAAACGAGTGGTCCCACTTATCTCTGCCTTTCCAAGATTCTAAAACTCTAGGACGAACATGTTTTCTAGACTCGATGCTTTTCAGCTTCCTTTTCGGAGAGAACCCTCAACCACCGGGATCACTTTTCAGGGTCAGCTTCCTCGCAACCTCGCCCTACTGCAGGATGGCCTCTCTCGCTGACCCCCCACCTAAGACCTCGGGGAGGGCACGCCAAACTGCAATCTGACTCCACAGCCCTGCCCCGGCACTAATACAGGAACAGCCTGGGAATCCCAAAAGGACTGCAAGCAATCGGAAAGTTTCTTCCGTCTTGGCGCCGGCTGGGGCGCCGGGAATTCCGCTTTGCAGCCCCCCCAGCTCACAGCTCCAGGGGTTTCCCGAGCCCCGGGCAGGGTGGGGACGGAGGCGCGGTGGGGACGGAGGCGCGGTGGGCACGGAGGCGCGGTGGGCACTGTGCCCGGGTTGCTGGAACCCCAATCCGCCGGCGCCCGCTCGGGACCCCGGAGCGAGACCACAGCCCGGTCCACACCGCGCACTCACCCGGCTCGGTGCGGGAGCAACACGGCGAGGAAAGGCAGAGCCAGCACCTGCCGCTGTCTGGCGCCCCCGCTGCCTCGGCGGCCGCCGGCTCCTCACTGGCGCCCGGGGGTGCATCGTCCGTCAGCGGCAGCCCGGGCTCCTCGAGCTCCACGGCCCCGGCGCTGTCCTGAGGCCGCATCTCAGGGATCGCGATCTACCATCAGCCAGGGCAGTCTGGCGCCAGCAGCAGCGCCCGGGCTGCCGGCTCTTCCGGCGGGCGTGGCGCCCGTGCGCATGCGCGCCCGGCCCTCCCACACCCTCTCCCAAGTGGACCGCGCGCGTCCTCCGCTGGCCTCTTAACCTGGGGAGACCCGCCGCCTCCCTGGTGGTTCTGTGGTGCCCACAGCTGGCCCTGAGGCGTCCAACCCTCTGCTGCGGGCAGGCTGGACGGCCCAGCTGCTTGGAGCCATCCTTGGCAAGTCACACTGAACCTGTCTGTCATGGCACAGGCAAGGAGGGGCGCTAGGTTCCCAACCTGTCTGTCATGTGGCCGCCTTTTCAGGAGGCTCAAAGAGTGGGCGTTGATTTATTGATGTAGCCACGCTTTCAGCACCTCTGGGATACCCCGAAGATTTTACAAAGCACTATGCTTTTCTTTAAATGGTCTAGGGTTTGGTTTTGTTTCCCGTGTTGTCTCTTTGCCGCTTACCAAGGAGGGTAGAATTTTGCTGGTTTGGGAAATATTTTTAAGAAAGAATTAGTGTGTAATTATAGGAAGATATATCTGTAAGTCTGACCAGAACCCATTTATATGTTCTTTGCATTCTTTGCAAGAGTAGGCGTGCATTATTGATCGTTGGTTTTCTTTTCTTAAATGGAAATATCCTAATTGGCCAGATGTAAGATTCAAGTAATCTGATGTAATTAGATCCGGTAGAAGATACATGTCATTTGGCCCGGGATTCACTAACAGCCTCTTTTTGTTTAGCTAATAATTCTTCCATCTCTTTGCTTGATTTATATGTAGAAGAACAGTCTCTAGGCAAGGGTGAACGTATCTAAGCTTCTAAGTCCAATGCCAAGCAGATCACCAAAGGAGAGTGAAGTTTGCCTTTACTTAGACATTTGCACATAGTGATCCACAGCTGAAACAGTTTTAGACTTAAAGTCAGGAATCCTAGGTTCTGGCCCTGAGTGTGTGACCTCAGTCACCACTGTACCCCTCAAAGCCTTGATTACCTCCTTTATTTAATAGAGATCAAGTATTTCCCTTCCTGCTTCGCAGAGTAGTTACGTAAATAAAATGCAATGATGTGGGCAAAAGCATAATATCACTTGGAAAGCACTATGCTAGAAAATCAAAGTGTGTTTTAAACTAGGGTCAGCATATAATTTATCCTCCAAACTGGGCCTTTTTTTGTTTTTTGAGAGTAAAAGGAAGAGCTCTTTTAAAAGTTATGCAAGGGAATAGGCATAAACTGGGACTGTCCTAGGCAAACTGAGACAAATGGTCACCTGAATTCTAACTTGATTAACACATACTTTTGTCTTGTCTTAAAGAGAATTTAAGGCTGGGCATGGTGGCTCAGCTTGTCATGCTAGCACTTTGGGAGGCTGAGGTGGGAGGATCGCTTGAGCTCAGAAGTTTGAGACCAGCCTGGACAACGTAGACCCTGTCTCTATCAAACAAAAAAAAAAACCATAATAATACTTTTAATAGAATTTAAGGCTACTTACAAAAATATCTGTAACAGGTTTTGTTGTCGTTGTTTTAGATAGGGAAATTTCAGGGAAGGAGGGTGAGGGTAGTAGACCACGATTATAAAGCAAGAACCAGGAAGCTTCCTCAAATATCTGGAAAGTCAAGTGCAGTTTCACAATTGCATTCTAAGATTTAGTTGTGGAAAGGGTTTGAAGAATCCCTTCCTCTTAAATGGTGAAAATGGTGGCTAGGAAGTGTAGTAAAGAAGAAAGAAGTGTGATGATTTGAGAAGGAAGTACCCTGACTGCTCCACTTTCAGCACTTTCAACACCATCCTGGAAAAGGGAGAAGAAGAAGAGAAGAAAATGGGTACTACACCAGTGTTGACCAGGTGACTAAAGGTGGTGAGATGGTTTCATACGTGCAGTTTATTCCCTTTAACATCCTTCCCCTCCACTGCTGACCTTCATATATAAATGGTATCAGTTATATTCATTCTCCCATTTAGCTGAGAGCCATGTTGACATAAAAGGCAACCAATGAGAAAAGTGCGGACCAGGCCGGCCTGTAATCCCAGCACTTTGGGAGGCTGAGGAGGGCGGATCACTTGAGGTCAGGAGTCTAAGACCAGCGTGGCCAATATGGCGAGACCCTATCTCTACTAAAAATACAAAAATTAGCCAGGTCTAATGGCGGGTGCCTGTAATCCTAGCTACTCGGGAGGCTGAGGCAGGAGAATCGCTTGAACCCGGGAGGTGGAGGTTGCAGTGAGCCAAGATCACACCATTGCACTACATCCTGGGCAACATGAGCGAGACTCTGTCTCAAAAAAAAAAAAAAAAAAAAAAAATGCGGACCAGACTAGAAGTCAGAAGACATGGCTGTCCTGAAGCTTCACCCAGCAGAGGTGTGGGGCCGTTAAGGTCTCCCTTGAACATTGTTATTTCAGGTCTTTGGTGATGATAATGATGTTGAGCTGGTGCGAGATAGATCTCCATAGTGTGCAGGATGGGCCAGAAATCCCCACTGTGGAGGAGACTAGTTCAGAGCCTATTGAAGTGGCCCAGATGAGATTCTGACCCCAGGTAGAGAAGGCAAAGAGGAAAGATGGATTTTGAGGTGGCTAGGAGATGGAATGTGCAGAACTTGTTGACTAGATGTGAAAGAGCATTGTTTCTGTATGCAAAATCGTGCAGTGTTCCAGCACACACTCTTCTGCTTCCGAAGTGATTCAATCTTCCAGTGAGAACAGGAACTCTCACTGTGATGCCAGGTAGCCACAGCAAGGATGGCACTGCCATAGTTCTGGTGTCAAGAAGGAAGAAGGAAGATGAAAGTGGAGAAGAGGTGGGGTTTTTTTACCTGTCCCTGCTAACCACTGAAAGTCCAAGATCCTCACCATCCCCATGGCAGCAGGTGGAGACTTCCAGGTATTTCCAGGAGGAGTCAGACTCCTGGTTTCCACTGCTCTTTGCATGTCAGGGATGTTCCTAAGTGAGACGTTTGTAAGTCAGGGACTGTCTTTCATAACAAGCTGGTATGTTGGTACTGATTTGAAGGACTGCTTTTTTTTCCCCAAAAAATTCATGGATTCTTAACCTTTTAAACTAATGGACCTTATGACTTGGGAAATGGCAGTTTGTTCCAAACAGCTCTAATGTTTTGTTTTGGGAAAAATCAGTACTGTGGGACATAAGATCATGTTTCTAAATAATCTTGGTTGTAAATGAACGATGGGACCAGCAAAAGAGAGGTCATTTAGGATAAATGTAGGATAGAACACTGGAGAGGCAAAATAAACTGTTCAAATAAGTAGGAACTGACTCTGAAAATATAACAGAAAAAAATGCCAGGAATAGCTCCTCAAAAAATTAGACACAGTTACTACATGATCCAGCATTTCTACTTCTAGATATATATTCCCAGATGTAGTGAAAGCAGGAAATTGAACAGATATTTGTACATTCGTTTTCATATTAGTATTATTCACAACTGCCAAAGCTGGAAACAACTGAAATGTCCATCAGTGGATGAACAGATAAGCAAAATGTGGTATAAAGCATACAGTGGAATAGTATTCAGTCTTAAGAAATGAAATTCTGACATGCTACAACATGGATGAACCTTGAAGACATTATGCTAAGTAAATAAACCGAACATAAAAGGACAAATATTGTATGATTCCATTTATTAGCGGGGCCTAGCAGAGTCAGATTCATGAGACAGAAAGTAGCATGATGGTTCCCAGGGTCTGGGATGTGGAGGGAATGGGAGTTAGTGTTTGATGGGTGTGGCATTTCAGTTTCGGATGGTGAAGGAGTTTGGTGGATGGATGGTGAAAGAGTTCGGTGGATGGATGGTGGTGATGGTTGTTCAGCCATGTGAATGCACTTAATGCCACTGAGTTGTATATTTAAAATGGTTAAAATGGTAAATTTTATGCATACTTTATTAAAATTTTTAAGGAGTTAAAAATGCCAGGGAAAACAGTTCTGAGAGTTTGAACAGTAATCTGTGCAGACAGTTTAAAGCCCTTATCAGATTTTTGAAGTTTCTTTGAAGTCCTGTGTTCTATTTTTAAAAAGGTATGACAATTTTCCATTCTGGTCCCTAATATATCTTTTATCTTCATACCATTTTTCATGTAATGCATTCAGCTAGTGTTGTTTGAGTGCACACACTGGACAGCTTACAATTCTTAGCAGTGGTGGAGTGGGGAACAAAAGAGACAAGGCTTAGGACCTGATGGGGATTGGGTGGGGGATGATGGAGAAATGGAGAAATGATGCTAGCATTACCTAGCATCCTGCAAAATCCATGCGCCAGAGGTGTGGCACTCGTTTAGCTCCCGGCTTTCTGTTCTCTCCTGTTGGACAAATTGGGCTGGGAGTCAGGATGCTCCCTTTCAAAGGAGCTCTGACGATGTGGCCAGGACATTCTCCGGTTCTTTGTTGCTTTCCTACTCTCTGATCTGTTCCCATGCTGCAAAAGGCAGCTTCTGTATAAATGATCTCTGACACCCCAGGGAACTTGTATTTTTCTTTGAGAACTTTCTGTTTACAGATTCTCTGAGAGTGAGGATGCCTGAGCTTTAGACTTGGCCCTAGATGTTGCTACAGAATTCACATTAACCCCAGATTTGTCGTGACTTGAGATTTGGATTCCACTCAACTCTCATTTTGATAATTACCATTTATGAAAGAATAAAAATGTGCCAGGCACTATTGAGCTCATCAGCTCATTTAATACTCAGGAGAGCTTTATCTGGCAGTTTTGCTTAATAGTTAAAAGCAGAGCTCTGGAGTCAGAATGCCCAGGGTCCATTCCTGGATGTACCACTTACCAGCCTTGTGACTTCCAACACATGACAGCCCATTGCTCTGAGCATCTATTTTCACACCTATGAAGTAGAATAATAATAGTATCTAGCTGTTGCGGGGATAAAATGAGATAATACTTGTAGAGTACCTGACACTAAGTACTCTTTTTTAAAAAGTATGCATTTTATCATCCTCATTTTATAAATGAGAAAATTGAGAGTCAGAGATGTTAAACCAGTTGCCCAAAGTCAAACTGATAGTGAAGGGCATAGGTAGGATTGAAACCCAGGATCATCAGACGCCTAGGTGGGTGGTCCTGATGACTCTGCTCTATTGTTTGCCCAGAGAGCTGAATTGCAAGGGTTGCTGGTTTCTGAGAGGACCTCATTAGAGCATAGTTTCTTTCACTCGATGTTCTGGTTTGAACCCTGAGACCATTGCGATGGCAATACTCAATGACAACTTTCCACACTATAGTGGTGCTGTGTGATGTGCACTAGGCTTATGGTGTCTCTCTAGCATCTTAACTTTCCTAGAGTAAAATGCTATGAAATAAAGAAGAAAAATAATTTTTATCATGTTAACAGAAGCCAACCTCTGTCTTAATCTGCTATGGGAGCAGTCATATTCCAGTGTCTACAGCTCTGATCTCTTCCTAACTCACTTCTGCTGTCCAAACTATGGGTCCCAGCTGGGTCCCACAGGGGATGGAGGCTGTTCATAGGCAATTTGCAACGTGAACACCTTCGTATAACTCGGACCTAATGTTAGTCCCTTCCTGAATCGTCTGCATGCCTCAGGCACTCTGTTATTCTCCCTCTGCTCCTTCTTGCTCTCTGCTCTATTTCTCTGTACCCACTACTGGATGTTCCTCCAACTTCTGATTCTGTGGAACAAAAAGGGCAAACGTTAATTTCTACTAAGATGAGACCTCAAGGAGGAAGAAGGCTTAAGCCAAGTGTCAGTGAGCAGAGAATTCCAATACCAAACTACAAAGCATGATTTACTCTACAGACAAACATATGTACACACACGCACACACACACACACACACACACACACACACACAGTGCTTGGCTACCACAACCCAATAAGAGAAGCCAGTTCTAGTCCCCTAAAGGAGCAGCAGCAATTTCACCTTTAGTGGTAGTAAGGATAGAAAGCACTCAAGAAGTTCCATTTACATACAAAACCATATATATTTGCTTTGTATATTTGTATATTAGCTGGGACTACAGGCATGTTCCAACACATCTGGCTAATTTTGCAATTTCTTGTAGAGACAAGGTCTCACTATATTGCCCAAGCCGGTCTCAAACTCCTGGCCTCAAGTAATCCTTCCACCTCTGCCTCCTTAAGGTGCTGGGCGTGAACCACTGTGACTGGCCCCAAGCCCAAGTTCTTAACCATTACTGCCCTAAAACAACAAATGCTTTTAGGCAATTCTGGTTTGACAAGGTCAATATTTCCTTCAGCCTCCATAGTGTGTGTGTATTCATATTTGTCATACATTTAGATCTAAATGTATGACAAATATAACAACAGCTTGCTTGAAGGATAGAGAGGAGTAAATAGGTTATAAGTTTCTTTAAATATATGCATTATTAGTATTTTGTTTAGGACAGTCAGTTACCTCTTAAGGAGATTTAAAAAATGAGGAGAAAAATCTTTTATGTATACTCAAATGTTTACGTCTTCTGAAACTCTTCATTCCTTTGTCTAGAACTATATGTGATACATGTGATATCATTTTCCTTCAGCCTGAGGAACTTTTAAAACATTTCTTGTAGAGTAGATCTTACAGAGTAAAAAAGGTATTTATATTTTGTGTTTTGAGGAATATATGTGTTGGATATACAGTTACAGGTTGACAGTTTTTTTCTTTTGAGACCTTAAAAATCTTGTTCTATTTTCTTCTGGCTGACTTGTCTCTGATGATAAATCAGTGTTAATATTATCTCTGTCCCACTGTTTTCTCTGGCAACTTCTTTTTAAAGGTGATCAACCTTATGTCATGTATATTTTATATTTTTAACTTTTTTATTTTTAATTTTTATGGGTACATAGTAGGTGTATATATTGATGGAGTACATGAGATATTTTGATACAGGCACATAATGTGTAATACTCCCATCAGGGCAAATCCATCACCTTAAGAATTCATCATTTCTTTGTGTTACTAACATTTCAATCATACCCCCTCAGTAATTCCAAAATGTGTAACAAATTATTGCTTACTGTAGTCAAATATGACTTTTGTGCTATCAAATATGAGATCATATTCATTGTATCTAAGTATATTTTTGTACCTACTCACCATCCCCTTTTCCTACCCCTGCCCCCACTACCGTTCCCAGCCTCTGGTAACCATCCTCCTGCTGCCTGTCTCCATGAGTTCAATTGTTTTAAATTTAGCTCCCACAAATGAGTGAGAACATATGAAGTTTGTCTTTCTGTGCCTGGCTTATTTCACTTAACATAATGTCCTCCAGTTCTATCCATGTCATTGCAAATGACAGAATCTTATTCTTTTTTATGACTGAAAAGTATTCTACTGTGTATATGTACCACATTTTCTTTATCCATTCATTTGTTGATGGGCACTTAGTTTGATTCCAAATCCTGGCTATTGTGAATAGTGCTGCAATAAACATGGGAGTATAGATATCTCTTTGATATATTAATTTTCTTCCTTTTGGGTATAAACTTAGCAGTGGGGTTGTTGGATCATATGGTAGTTCTATTTTAGTTTGTTGAGGAACCTCATACTGTTTTTATAGCGGCTGTACTAATTTACATTCCCACCAATGTTGTATGAGGATTTCTGTTTCTCCACGTCTTCACCCCCATTTGTTATTGCCTGTCTTTTTGATAAAAAATATTTTAACTTGGGTGAGATGATATTTCATAGTAGGTTTAATTTGCACTTCTGTGATGATCAGTGATTTTGAGCACATTTTCATATACCTGTTTGCCATTTGATGTCTTCTTTCAAGAAATGTCTATTCATATCTTAAGCTCATTTTAAAATCAGACTATTAAATTTGTTTTGTTTCCTATTAAGTTGTTTGAGCTCCTTATATATTTGGCTTATTAATCCCTTGCCAGATGGGTAGTTTACAAATATTTCCACCCATTCTGTGGGTCATCTCTTCACTATGATGATTGTTTCCTTTGTTGTGCAGAAGCTTTTTAACTTGATGTGATCCTCTTTGTCCTTTGTTGCTTTGGCAGCCTGTGCTTTTGGGGTACTGCTCAAGAAATTTCTGCTCAGACCAATGTCCTGGAGAGTTTCTCCAAAGTTTTATTTTAGTAGCTTCAAAGTTTTAGGTATTAAATTTAAGTCTTTAATCCATTTTGATTTTATTTTTCTATATGGTGAGAGATAGGGGTCTAGTTTCATTCTTCTGTATATTTATTGCATCATTTATTGAAGAGACTGTCTTTTCCCTATTGTGTGTTTTTGGCAACTTTGTCAAAAATGAGTTCACTGTAGATGTATGGTCTTATCTGGGTTCTCTATTCTGTTCCATTGATCTACGTGTCCATTTTTATGCAAGTACCATGCTGTTTTGGTTACTATAGCTCTGTAGTTTAATTTGAAGTCAGGTAATATGATTCGTCTAGTTTTGTTCTTTTTGTTCAGGATGGCTTTGGCTATTCTGGGTCTTTTGTGGTTCCATATAAATTTTAGGATTGTTTTTTCTATATCTATAAAAAATGTCATTGGTATTTTGATAGGGATTGTATTGAATCTGTAGACTGCTTAGGGTAGTATGGACATTTTAATAATATTGATTCATTCAATCCATGAACATGGAATATCTTTCTGTTTTTATTATGCCCTATTTAATTTCTTGCATCAATGTTTTATAGTTTTCATTGTAGAGATCTTTCTTTTCTTTGGTTAAGTTTATTCCTGGCCGGGCACGGTGGCTCAAGCCTGTAATCCCAGCACTTTGGGAGGCCGAGACAGGCGGATCACGAGGTCAGGAGATCGAGAGACGATCCCGGCTAACACGGTGAAACCCCGTCTCTACTAAAAAATGCAAAAAAAATAGCCGGGCGAGGTGGCGGGCGCCTGTAGTCCCAGCTACTCGGGAGGCTGAGGCAGGAGAATGGCATAAACCCAGGAGGCGGAGCTTGCAGTGAGCTGAGATCCGGCCACTGCACTCCAGCCTGGGTGACAGAGCAAGACTCCGTCTCAAAAAAAAAAAAAAAAAAGTTTATTCCTAAGTATTTTATTTATAGCTGTTGTAAATGGAATTACTTTCTCAATTTCTTTTTCAGACTGTTGCTGTTGGCATATAGAAATGCTACTGATTTTTGGCCAGGCGTGGTGGCTCATGCCTGTAATCCCAGCACTTTGGGAGGCCAAGGTGAGTGGATCACAAGGTCAGGAGATTGAGACCATCCTGGCTAACACGGTGAAACCCCATCTCTACTAAAAAATACAAAAAAATTAGCCGGGCATGGTGGTGGGTGTCTGTAGACCCAGCTACTTGGGAGGCTGAGGCAGGAGAATGGCGTGAACCTGGGAGGTGGAGGTTGCAGTGAGCCGAGATCATGCCACTGCACTCCAGCCTGGGGGACAGAGCGAGACTCTGTCTCTATAAATAAATAAATAAATAAATAAATAAATAAATAAATAAATAAATGCTACTGATTTTTGTATGTTGATTTTGTGTCCTGTAACTTCACTGAATTTTTTTATCACCTCCAATAGTTTTTTGGTAGTGTCTTTAGTTTCTTTAAACACAGGATTATAACATTTGCAAACAAAGATAATTTGACTTCTTCCTTTTCAATTTTCATGCCCTTTATTTCTTTCTCTTGTCTGATTGCTCTCGCTAGGACTTTCAGTCCTATGTTGAGTAACAGTGGTGATGGTGAATATCCGTTTGTTTCCAGGAATTTTTCAGTTTTCTTCTTAATTTCTTCATTGGCCCACTGGTCATTCAGGAGCATATTGTTTAATTTTCATGTGTTTGTATAGTTTCCAAGTTCTTCTTGTTATTGATTTCTAGTTTTAGTCCATTGTGGTCAGAGAAGATATTTTATATGATTTCAGTTTTTTGTTTGTTTGTTTGTTTTGTTTTAATGTTTTAAGACATTAGGCTGGATGTGGTAGCTCACACCTGTAATGCTAGCACTTTCGGAGGCCAAGGCAGGTGGGCCACTTGAGTTCAGAGTTTGGGACCAGCCTGGGAAACATGGTAAAACCATGTCTCTACAACAAATTACAAAGAATTAGCTGGGCATAGTGGTGTGTGATTATAGTCCCAGCTACCCAGGAGGCTAAAGTGGAAAGATCACCTGAGCCTGGGAGGTCAAGGCTACAGTGACCCATTACAGTGAGCCTTGGTCACACCCCTGTACTCCAGCCTGGCAACAGAGTAAGACCCTGTCTCAATAAATAAATAAATAAACAAATATTGACTTTACATATCTGAGTGCTCCAGCATTGAGTGTATTTATATTTACAATTGTTACATCCTGTTGTTGAATTGATCCTTTTTCCATTATATAATGACCATCTTTGTCTCTATTTATAGTTTTTGTCTTGAAATCTATTTTATCTGATATAGGTATAGCTACTCCTGCTGTTTTTCTGGTTTTCATTTGCATGGAATATCTTTTTCCATCCCTTTGTTTTCAGTCTATGTGTGTCTTTATAGGTAAAGTGTGTTTTTTGTAGGCAACAGATTATGGGGTCTTGTTTTGTTTTGTGTTTTTAATCCATGTAGCCAGTCTATGTCTTTGGATTGGAGAGTTTAGTCCATTTACATTCAGTGTTGTTAACGATAAGTAAAGACTTACTCTTGCCATTTTGTTATTTGTTTTCTGGTTGTTTTGTGGTCTTCTCTTCCTTTTATCCTTCCTGTCTTGCTTTTTTTGGAAATGATTTTCTTCTGGTGGTGTGTTTTGATTTTTTCTTTTTTGTGTGTGTGTAACTGTTGTAGGTATTTGATTTGAGGTTACCATGGGGCTTGCAAATAACATCTTGTAGCCCATTACTTTAAGCTGATGACAACTTAACTGTGATTGCAAAATTGAACACAGAAACTAACAAACAAGCAAGAAGAAAACTAATACAAATTCAATACTTTAACTTCATCTCCTCTCTTATGTTTTTGTTGTTTCTGTTTATACCTTATAATACTCTCTGTGTCTTAAAAATTTGTTGCAGTTATTATTTTTGATAGTTCATCTTTTTTAGTCTTCCTACTCAAGATATAAGTAGTTTGCACACCACAATTACACTGTTATGATATTCTTTATTTGTTTGTGTACTTGTTACTTACCAGTAAGTTTTGTACCTTTAGATGATTTCTTATTTCTCATTAATGTCCCTTTCTTTCAGATTGAATTCCCGTTAGCATTTCTTATAGGACAGGTCTCGTGTTTAAAAAATCACTCAATTTTTGTTTGTCTGATAAAGTATTTATTTGTCCTTCATGTTTGAAAGATATTTTCACTGGATATAATATTCCGGGATAAAAGGGGTTTTTTCAGCACTTTAAATATCATACTACTCTTCTGGCCTGTAAGGTTTCCACTGAGAAATCTGCTGCCAGACATATTGGAGCTGCCTTATATGTTACTTATTTCTTTTGTCTTGGTGCTTTTAGGATCTTTTCTTTATCCTTGACCTTTGGGAGTTTGATTATTAAATCACTTGAGGTAGTCTTCTTTGGGTTAAATCTGCTTGGTGTTCTATAACCTTCTTGTACTTGAATATAGACATCTTTCTTTAGGTTTGGAAAGTTCTTTGTTATTATCTCTTTGATTAAATTACCCTATTCTCTCTCTCTACCACCTCTTTAAGGCCAATAATTTAGATTTGCCCTTTTGAGGCTATTTTCTAGACCAAGTAAGCATGCTTCATTTTTTTTTATTCTTTTTTCTTTTGACTCCACTGACTCTGTATTTTCAAATAGCCTGTCTTCAAGCTCACTAGTTCTTTCTTCTGCTTGATCAGTTTTGCTGTTGAGAGATTCTGATGCATTTTTCAGTTTATCAATTGCATTGTCTAGCTCCAGAATTTCTGCCTGACAATTATTTCTGCTTTTTAATTATTTTAGTCTCTTCATTAAATTTGTCTGATAGGATTCTGAATTTCTTCTTTGTTTTATCTTGGATTTCATTGAGCTTCCTCGAAACAGCTATTTTGAATTCTCTGTCAGAAAGGTTACATATCTCTGTCACTCTGAAACTTGTCACTGCTGCTTTATTTAGTTTGTTTAGTGAGGTCATGTTTTCCTGGATAGTACTGATGCTTGTGAATGTTTGTCAATGGCTAGGCATTAAATAAATATTTATTTTTTTTCTAATCCTTGCAGTGTAGGATTGTTTATATCCTTCCTTCCTGAGAAAGTTTTCCAAGTATTCAAAGGGAATTGAGTGTTGTAATCTAAGTCTTTGGTCACTGCCTGGCAACTTTTTATCATTAGTTTTCATCAATATGTGTTGATATAATTTGTAGTTTTCTCTGTTTTTATTCTGCCTGAGGATCATTGAGATTCTTGGATCTCGGGATTGGTACTTTTCATCAAATGTAGAAAATTAGGAGCAGCAATGCCTCCCTAGTCTCACAGATGCCACTGCCGCTCCGACCCCTTCACTCCTCAGTTGTGCAATGGGCACGTGCAACAATGAGAATGAGTACCTCTTTAATGTTATCCTTATTGGAGATTCTGGTGTTGGAAAGAATAATCTCCTGTCTTTATTTACTCAAAATGAGTTTAATCTGGAAAGCAAGGGCACCATTGGAGTAGTTTGCAACAAGAAGCATCCAGATTGATAGGGAAACAATAAAGGCACAGGTATGGGACAGAGCAGGGCAAGAGTAATACCAAGCTATAACATAAGCATATTATCATAGAGATGTAGGTGCCTTATTGGGTTAAGACATTGCTAAACATCTCACATACGAAAATATAGAACGATTGCTGAAAGAACTGAGAGATCACACTGATAGTAACATTGTCGTCATGTTATCATGGACAAATAAGGGTGATTTACGTCATCTCAGGGAAGTTCCTATAGTTGAAGCAAGAGCTTTGGCAGAAAAAAATGATTTGTCATTCAATGAGACATCTGCTCTAGACTCTACAAATGTAGAAGCTACTTTTCAGACAATTCTAACAGAGATATCCCACATTGTTTCTCAGAAGCAAGTATCAGACAGAGCGGAAAACGACATGTCCCCAAGCAGTAATGTGGTTCCTATTCATGTTCCACCAATCACTGAAAACAAACCAAAAGTGCAATGCTCTCAGAACATCTAAGGCATTTCTCTTCTCCCCTGGAAGGCAATGTATAGCCCATTTCTCAAGTCTGAGATTTAAATATTGAGGAGAACAAAAACCACCCAGTAATAGGCCCTAGAGACAAATACTTCTTAACTGAGGAATTTAGAAGGGAGCAAAGACCAACTGTTGACCACAAAACAGGCAAAACTTATCTGAAGAATTTAGAAGTAATTAAACTTCCCTAGTATCCAAAGTTGGCATCTGGTTCCAGGTCTCTTTTCAATTTAAAGTTTGTAAGTAACTAGACTTTGTATACATCTCCAGAATGCCATGTCAAAAGTCACTGTGTAATCCTTGCTTGACATTAAGGCACCAAAATTACTATAAATGTAATCATTTATTATGACCTATGTGGCTAGTATGGTCTCAATTACCCTCAAGCTTCTGCCTTAAAGTTCATAACTACTCCTAAGGAAAAATCCACCACGGTGCACTCCATCCTTTCACTGAGGTGCCTGCTGCACTCTCTGGCAACTTTCTAATAGTGGTTTCCTTTTTCAAACCTATACTATTGTCAGTAAATTCTTCTTACCAACCCATGAGTCAACCACTTCTTGATGCTGGGGCTCTGATACCTGGCCTGGCAAATATTTTTGTAATTCCTGTGTCATTTTTGTATCTTATTACTTCATACTTATGAATTTTTCCATATCTTTAGTGCTTTGATTTTAGTTTTATAAAATTATCCGCTTATCCAGAATGATTGCAACCTTTTTCATGCTATGGCTTCATTAGACTTAGCTTAATCAGTGGAATGTTTGGATTCCTCAATTATTGTTTACTTTTCATTCTGGAAGCCCATCACTACAGGACATAATAGAACTTGATCACTAGAAGCTCAGACCTATTGGTCTTGATCAAATCAAACTAAGAAGACAGTAGAAATAAGCTATCATTTTGCCACAGAACAGCTTATAGGTAATATATTCTTCTCTCAGTACAGTGTATATTTCCACAAATGTAAGGTGGCCCTATAAACATAGCAGGATTTTGAGAGCTTAAAAATGTTCCGTTATTCTGAAAGTCAATTTCTAAAATGCCTTAATAGGTTTATGTAGTTTAGTAAATTTTGTTTTTTAATTTTTGTAAGCATCAAAGTTGATTAGAGAGGGGGGCATGTTTTTTTCTGGAGAAGAATTATCTAAACAAACACAAAAGATTTGTTATGGTTTCGTGAGTAGTATGTTTATGGGGCCATACGTTAAATAATGTTTCCCATCAGGCTGGGAACTGGTAAGACTGGTGGAATCCCATCTGAGGTGCCTCTGTTGCAATGATCAGGCAGCCCAAACCATTTAAGCAATCTCATTTTCCAGCAGTAGATTATGTGGCGTTTTATTACTCAGGCACTAACTGGTTTAATACTGGTAGTATCAAATTTTGAAGTGTTAATTTTGTCTTAAAACCTTCCAGTAAGTGAAATGAAACCTAGTTTTATGACCATATCTACCAGCAGGCATGGATAATTATTTTGACAATGCTGATATTTGAGTTTTGCAGTATATTATGGAATATGGTTCAGTTAAATCTTTGGTTTCGGTGTGGCTAAAGAATACAATGACGAATTTCTGCTCAAATGGTACCACTTAAAGGCATGCATTCTCTTAGTATATGAAATGAAATAGCACCTTGAGTTTAAATAGAATGCATTTAGGCATTGTAGAGACTGGATATAATTTTCTTCCACTACATTATTAAAATCAATGGGACAATTAGTTTCTCATTCAGAAATGTGCATACTAATATTTAGTTTTGCTTTCTTATGGATAATATTAAGCACTTAGCAGTTTTCTGGAAGTTGTGTCAGCTGTAATGATACTACTATTCAGGTTAGTGGGATATCCCCAAAAATATATGTAGGTGGGCTTGCTTAGATTACTGTGTTTCATGATTAATCTTTTGTCTTTTGCTTTGCTCATGGTGTGTGGGGAATATGGAAGGCATTGTTGTAGTCAGTCACCTGGGTTTTCTTCTGTAGCCATTTTATTATTTTAGTGTATGGGTCATGAAGATATTATTATCTATCGGTGAATTGCTAGTTTATATTTTTGCATGCTCTGTAACTTGATTTTTTAGTTATTAATTTGGAACATATTCACATTCTAATAAGCAGTTATGGGGGGATTTAGAAAAATAAAATTAGTAGTCATTTCGTGAAGGATTTTCTTTGCTGCCCCCTTCCATCCTCCTAATCTCCCTTCTAATTTTACAATCGTACAATAGTCAGACTGCTAATTTTGTTTCACAGATCACCGAGACACTATTCATTTTTAAATCCACTTTTCTCTCCATGCTTCAATTTAGATAGTTTCTATTTCCTGTGTTCATTTCAGGTATTCTTTACCTGTAGAATTTCCAATTGGATCTCTTTTTTTTTTTTGGTTTGTTTCCATTTCTCTCTTTATTGTGTTCATGTTTTCCTTTAGATCGTTGAATATATTTATAACAACAGTCTTAAAGTCCTTGCCTGCCAGTTCTAGCTTCTCTTTCATTTTTGGGTCCCTATATTCAACTAATTTTTCTCCTTGTTAAAGGTCATATTTTCCTACTTCTTTTCGTGTCTAGTGAAGTTTTCTTTAAATTGGTTGCTAGATAGAGTTTGGATTTTATTGTCTTCCTTTAACAAGTGTTGAGCTTTATCCTGCCCTGTAGTTAATTTGTGGATCAGTTTGACCCTATTAAAGCTTGAATTTAACCTCTTCTAGGATAGGTCTACAGTGGCTTTTACCTTAAAGCTAAATATTCTTATTTATAAGATGTGGAATCGGGGCCGGACACGGTGGCTCACATCTGTAATCCAGCACTTTGGGAGGCCAAGGCAGGTGAGTTTGAGACCAACCTGACTAGCATGGTGAAAACCCATCTCTACTAAAAATACAAAGCTTAGCTGGATGTAGTGGCAGGTGCCTGTAATCCCAGCTACTCAGGAGGCTGAGGCAGCAGAATCACTTGAATCCAGGAGGCAGAGGTTGCAGTGAGCCGAGATCCCGCCATTGCACTCCAGCCTGGGCAACAGAGTAAGACTCTGTCTAAAAAAAAAAAAAAAAAAAAAAGCCTGGAATTTCTCTTTGTGGTGATTTTGTGGTAAGTCATCCAAAACATTGTGAACTCCTCAGTTCATAGTTCCCTGGAAGTTGTTCTTTTCCCAGTAGGTTTGTTATTTATTTATTTACTTTTTGCTTAGACTAGGGTATCTTACCCTATGCTGAGTATAGCTTAGTATGTAGAGACAAAGACTCAAGAGGATCTTCATACATATTTCTGGAGCCTTTTCTCTATAGAGAGAGGATCTTCATACATATTTCTGCAGCCTTTTCACTATAAAGCATGCCAGAAATATGTATGAAGATCCTCTCAAGTCTTTGTTTACTTATTCCTCTCACTCTCCCTTCTTTCTTTCTCTTTTTTTTTTTTTTTTTTTGAGGCAGGGTCTCACTCTGTTGCCCAGGCCGGAGTGCAGTGGCGTGATCTCGGCTCACTGCAATCTCTGCCTCCCATCCTGGGTTCAAGTAATTCTCTGACCTCAGCCTCCCAAGTAGCTGGACTACAAGTGCACACCACCATGCCCTGCTAATTTTTTGTATTTTTGGGGAGAAATGGGGTTTCACCATGTTGGCCAGGCTGTTCTTAAACTCCTGGCTGCAAGTGATCTACTCACTTCGGCCTCCCAAAGTACTAGCATTACAGGCATGAGCCACTGCGCCTGGGCTCACTCTCCTTTTTTATTGGTAGATTAGTGTCGTTCCAACTATTTGCTTAATGCTCTGCTCCTACTTTACATGTAGAGCTTATTCTTTTATGTTACAACTTTCTGTTATAGGATTATGTTTCATTATTTTTGTGAAGTAAATTTTTACACAAGTATAATAGTGGTACAGAAAAGTGCACAAATCCTGTGTATGGCTCAATAAGTGTTCATAAAGTGAATGTGTCCATGTAAACAACACCCAAATCAAGAAATAGAACTTATGACCAGTTCCCCAAAAGTCCCTTTTGTGACCCTCCCCACTGGTGCACTCCCCTCCAAAGGTAACTGCTAACCAGACTTCTAAAACTAGATATTAAATTTGCTTGTTTTTAAGCTTTATATGATGGGAATTGTACAGTATGCATTCTTTTTCACGCAGCTTCTGTCACTGATTGTGAGATTCATCCATGTTACTGTGTGTAGCTTTAGTTGATTCATTCTTTTATCTATATGATATTAGAGTGTATGAATATATCATGCATCTTTATCAATGTTGACTATTATAAGGGACATTGCACGGTAAAACTATAGTGTCTCTTGGCCATTTAACAAATTTCCATTGCAAAACTTTGGAAAGCCTGTTGGACCTGAGTTCCAAAAACTGTTATATCACACTCTGTATATACTGAACTCTAAAACTCAAATTTATGTTAATTCACAAATATTTATCAACTGTGTACTATGTGCCAAGTACAATGCTAAGACACTAGGGTTGGGGGCCCTTGAGGATTTAATAGTCTAGTGAGAAGGTGTAGACATGTAAGTAGATAATCACAATATACTGTAAAAAATGTTAGAGAAAACCATAACTATGGCTTCATTAAAAGTACTTTAAATGATGTAATTTTAAAAATATTCAGTTTCACAAAAGGCATCAGCCTGTATTAGGGGACTAATCTTCTGGAATTCCCAGAGATTATTTTAAAGATCATTTAGACAGATTTAGAAGGATTACAGAGAGTAACTCTTTTCAAACAGTCTCAGTGTTCAGTCAGTTGAGAAGATCCCATTATGCATCAAAGAAATGCCAGTGTTATTTCCCACAGGCTTTCCTTCCTCTGTGTTCCCCTTAAATACCCTCAGCCCCTTTCATTTCTTAATTATGTCTTCTCTCAACAAGCTCATCTGTTCTCTTGGCTCTAACACTTGTATCTGTCTATGACCCCTGTATCTTTAACTCTACTCCAGTCTTTTTTCTGAGTCCATATGTAATTGCCCTGGCATTTAACCATGTATCAGGTAGCTTCACTGGCACATCAGTTCAACAAGAACATAACAGAACTGACTGCTGTCTACGCAGTCCACCCCTTCCTCTCTTTTCTATCCCAGTGGGGCCACTACTAGTCACTCAAGCTGGGGGCCATTTTAAAATCTATATCTTCCTTCACCCTCCACATCCAATCAACCATAAGGCTTGTTAATTTTACCTTATAACAATGTCTTGAATCTTTCCACTCTTTTAATTTCACAGCCACTATTCTGATTTAGGCTTCTGCCATCTCTGGATTATTGCCACTGCCTTCTCACGGATCTTTCTGACTTTAATCTAGTTTTTCATACTGATCTATCTTCCAAACCATGATTTAGAATGCAAATCTGATCATATTGTTTTCTCACTTAGATATCTTCAATGACTCTCCATTACCCATAGTAGTAATTACCATAAGGTGTTCCCTAATTTGCTGCAGTGGATTAAGATGTGCCAAGGGTGGCCATGGCTGGACAGGTGTGTTGCAGCCCAGTGTACCAGAGGTGTTTCCATTTTCCATGTGTAGTATGAATGGGATGGTTAGAAAAGACTGCCTACAAGATATGGTCCAAACTCCAGACCCCTGCCAACTTCTCTAGTCCATCTCTAGCACTAGTCCATCTTCATCGCCTCACACCCTACTGTCTGATGACTGGCATTTCCTGTGACATGCCAGGCTGTTTCATGTCTGTATCATTGCACAGAGGGCAAGCTCTTTCATCAATCTGGAGAGAACTTCTCCCTTTCTCTACTTGGCAAAGTTCTACACACCTTCTTAAAATTTAATTCAAGCTTTTCCTTCTTGAGTACACTTCTCTGAGTTTCCAGGCCATTCCAGCCTTTGTACTTTCGTTGTAACTCATAATCTACCTCTATTATGGCACCATCATGCTTAAGCACATCTTTTGGTTAACATATTTATCTCTCTTGCTAGTTTCAACTTCTTGAAGCTTTTCATATTTGTTTTCCCAGTGCCTTGCACAAAGGAGGATCGAAAAAAGGTTAGGTGAACCAAGTGCAATATAGTAACTTACATCAGTCAAGATGGGCTAGTTTATGCTGCTGTGACAAGTAAAACGCAATAAAACTTTAATTCTGAGTCATGCTATTATCAGTCAGGCTGATGAATACTCCATATCAATTCATGCTTCTATGGTCACCCTGGAGAATTATGGGTGCTTGTGTGTGTGTGTGTATGTGTGTGTATGTGTGTGTGCACACATATATTCATTTTTTAAGTTTGTGGCATAATATATATAAAATTTACCAATTTAACCAAGGTGTACAATTCAGTGTCATTAAGTATTCACAGTGTTGTGCAACCATTACCTCTGTCTAGTTCCAGAGATATTTCATCACCCCAAATGGAAATGACTCATTAAACAGTCACTCTCCATTCTCCCCTCCCCTAGCTCAGCAACCACTAATCTCCTTTTTTGTTTTCTTTTTATTTTATTTTACTTTAAGTTATGGCATACATGTGCAGACATGCAAGTTTGTTACATTGGTATACACGTGCCATGGTGGTTTGCTGCACCCATCAACCCGTCATCTACATTAGGTATTTCTCCTGATGCTATCCCTCCCCTAGCTTCGCACCCTGCAACAGGTCTCCATGTGTGATGCTCCCTTCCCTGTGTCCATGTGTTCTTATTGCTCAACTCCCACTTACGAGTGAGAACATGTGGTGTTTGGTTTTCTGTTCTTGTGTTAGTTTGCTGAGAATGATGGTTTCCAGATTCATCCATGTACCTGCAAAGGACATGAACTCATCTTTTTTTATGGCTGCATAGGTGTATATATGCCACATGTTCTTTACCCAGTCTATTATTGAAGGGCATTTGGGTTTGTTCCAAGTCTTTGCTATTGTGAATAGTGCCGCAGTAAACATACGTGTGCATGTGTCTTTACAGTAGAATGATTTATAATCCTTTGGGTATATACCAAGTAATGGGATTGCTGGGTCAAATGATATTTCTGGTTCTAGATCCTTGAGGAATCGCCACACTGTCTTCCACAATAGCAACCACTAATTTTCTATTGCCTCTGTGGATTTGCCTATTCTGGACATCTCATATAAATGGAATCATACAATATGTGGCCTTTTGTTTCTAGTGTTTTTTACTTAGCATAACATACTCAAGTTTCATCTGTGTTATAGCACATATTAGTACTTTATTCCTATTTATGGCTGAATAAGATCTTATTGTATGTATATACCTCATTTTGTTTATCCATTCATCAGTTGATTGACATTCATTGTTTCCATCTTTGGCTATTGTGAGCTGAGCTGCTATGAATATTTGTGTATAAATTTTTGTTGTAATACTTGTTTTCAGTTATTTCAGGTGTATACCTAGGAGTGGAATTGTTGAGTCATATGGTAAGTCTGTGTTTAGCTTATTGAGTAACTGCCAAAGTGTTCTAATTAATATAAAAAACATTTTCTATTTCCTCCAGCAATATATGAAGGTTCTAATTTCTCCACATTCTCAATGCTTATTTTCCATCTAAAAAGTTATTGTTATTATTATTATTGCCTATGCATGCTCCTAATACAGTCACATCATTCTTGCTCACATTTTATTGGCCGAAGCAAGTCACATGATCACATCTGGCTTCAAGGGAGATGGGAGGCACAGTCCAACATGTGCCAAAAAGAGGAGCACTGGGCATTTGGGAGCAGCCCCAATGACTATCACAACGACTATCACACAGCTAATACCAAGGGAGATGAAAGATTATATCAAAATAGACTCATTATCTCTCTGCAAGTTCATATGCACAAATCAGGCCACTCTCTCTTACTTAAATATTATAAAGTTTCCAGCAGGAAAATGAACAGAGAATGGCTAAGAATGGAACTCATATTAGCTCAAAGAAATGGAGAGGAAAATAAGACCAGGAGGAAAGAAGAACAGAAACAAATGAAAATCCTGTAAAGTAGGATACCTTATTTTAATTATAAAAATACATTTTTAGAAAACATATAGAGGCTGGTTGCCTTGGAAAAAAATATTAGATTTCTTATTTTTAGTACAAAATATAGTGTTGCCAAATACCACACAAACTCTAGTAATTAAGCTTCTCCTTTCTTTTTTTTTTTTAAAGCACTGAGATGTCTAGGGATAAGCTTTCATACTAGAATTAATTAATCTCTCAATACTTTCACAAGTAACTGCTGTAGTACATTTTGTTAAATGAGTTAACTGAGCAATCATATTCTGTTGAAGCTACAAAATCAATTTTTAAAATAAGGAAATAGAAATGTGCATGGAAGGATTTTCCTTAAAAGGAGCACTTGATGTAAACAAGCATCTCTTGTCACCCAGGAACCACTCTTCTGGAGTTCTCTTTAATGGGGTAATTTCAGTTGGCAGCTGGTGCAACCTTGAAATGATCCTGTTTATTTTTCCTCCTCCTCGATGTGTGGAGGTCATTGCTGATAATAATGTGATTGCTATTCATTATTATCTGGATAGGATAACATGGCAGAACTACCTCAAAATGATCTTTTTGAAAATCTTGACATTGATTCTGCGGATACAGTTGGGTCACACTAGACATACATTTTGAAGCCAAAGATACTTACATTTTAGAAATAAAAATGACCCATATGGTGACATTTTGGGCTGAATGATTTACCAAAAACAGAAGAAAAATGACCTACATGGGTGGTGGATGGAGAACAAGCATTGTTATGCTTTTTCCATTTTGTAGCTGTTTAATTGATAAATAGACATTCATTATTCAAACTGCCTGGGTTTGAATTTTGGCTCTGCCTCTGCCAGTTGTGTGTTCTTTGACATACTCATTAATCTCTCTGTGCTGAACTTGAATCATCTACAAAAATAGGGCTAGTAATAGTATTTACCACACTACCATGTGAGGATAAAATGAGCTTACATGTGTAAAATGCTTAGAACAATGTCTGGCAGACAGTAAGTTCTATGTAAGTGATGGCTTTGAATGTTTCAGGATTGCGTTCCCTCTTAACAAATCCCTTCCTTTCCTACCCCTCTGACTTCCCCTGACTGAGTTAGCCACCCTCTGCCGTGTGCCTCTCTGACATCCTTTCTTCCCCCTGGCTAAACAACACTTAAACAGAATTGTGTCTTTAATTAATGTGTCCCCCAAGAACTAGAAGCTCTGAGTGGACAGAGACTTGGTCAGTCTTCATCATTAAATCCTCATGTGTTCGATGACTTACTCACCTGTGTGTCCCCTAAGCAAGGTAGAGTAAGGCTGCAGAAGTGGCCAACCTAATTGACTGGGGAACACAAAGAGGGCAGCAGTTTGCTGAGATTTACTAAGACTTTGCAGGAACTCTGAGAAGAAAACTGCTGAGTCACAGGCATGCATTTTGAACAGAGAATAATCTTAACTTGAGATCTTGCAACATTGCTTGGGCACGTAGCAGTTACTGGCTGCCCCACCAGAAAACAAAGGCATACAAATACTAATTATCTTAGCTTTAAACCCTTTCATTGGAAGTAATGGGACTCACTTGAACAATAATATAGTATATCGTTTCAATTCGCTACAAGGGAGATACTGAATGTTCCCACATTCACACAGAGAAATGATAGACGTTTGAGATGTGGATATGCTAATTACCATGACCTGATCGCTATACATCATATGTATAAAAACATCACAATGTACCCCCAAAATTGTTTCAAGTATTACATGTCAATTACATTAAAGAACATTTTTTAAAAGGTTAAAAAAGAAGAAAACAGTGGGTTTGTAGACAAAAATGTTAAGATTTTATGTAGTAATCTATGATTCTGGTTTCCAAACACAATGGGCTTGTGAATATGAATATATTTATATTGCAAGGAAAGGGGGGTGGGTGGACAGGGATGTAAGTAAGGACATACAGGGTGTGTCCCAGAACCCAAGGGCAGGGATACAGGGTCTGCCTGTGAGGAAATGTCTGGAGCTGAGCCACCCTCTCAGTCTCTTCTTTCTTTCTGGGGCCAGATGGTTCCTTGATGCTAGGGCTCCCTGACCATCTGCTTCTTTTTTCACGCTCTTCAGGCTGCCTCTCTTTACTTATCTATTGAGTGGAAGAAAAACCCCAGCTCCTGGAGTTATGTGCACCTCATTTCCAGCTGCACCCTGAGAATAACTAGCCATTGCTTAGCCACTAAACTTGGCTTCTAGGGTTACTGATTGGTTAAAATGGAGCCAGATGTCTCTTTCCATCTTATTCATAATTGCCAAGGTTGTCTGTTACAAACGATTGCCAGGTGAGCAATTCACTCCGAACAGGCTCACTGGAGAATAGGCAGAGACTCCAGTATCTAAACAATGTAATTTAAAATGGTCCCCAATGTTATGCAAGGTTGAGTCAGGCAAATAACAGCATGGAGTACAGAGTTTGTCTTAGCCAACCAGAAACCACTGGGTTTCAATAGGTTGTAGGAATTGTCCCCGTGGTGGCATTAAAAATATACAAACCTACCAACCCTCTTTTGGATGGGGTGTTATTCAGATGTACTACATAATTCTCTGAAAACAGGAATTCCTCCCTTTGTCCGGAATTCTTTTCCTCTTCTTATACATTAGACTGATCCCTAATTATTACACATCTTTCAGATCTCAGTTTGATGTACAAACCCAGGCATGCAAAATACAAAAATGTAGTTTTCTACAAATTAACTTAATTTCTCTGATGAGCCCCCTTTCTGATTTCAGTGGTAGCCATTTAATGTTAGTCAATCAGGGAATTCCCACTTTCCTAGTTTTGCGCCAGAGTTTAGTATCCAGCACTGGTAATTGGGGTGGAGGTGGCTAGTGGGGGGCATCTGGAATTCCTGATTGGTGTTTGCTGGCATCTCCTAGCAAGTCCTCATTCCTACCTACCTGATCTTTAGTTGTTTTTTTTTGTTTTTTTTTTTTTGAGACGGAGTCTCGCTCTGTAGCCCAGGCTGGAGTGCAGTGGCCGGATCTCAGCTCACTGCAAGCTCCGCCTCCCGGGTTCACGCCATTCTCCGGCCTCAGCCTCCGGAGTAGCTGGGACTACAGGCGCCCGCCACCTCGCCCGGCTAGTTTTTTGTATTTCTTAGTAGAGACGGGGTTTCACCGTGTTAGCCAGGATGGTCTCGATCTCCTGACCTCGTGATCCACCCGTCTCGGCCTCCCAAAGTGCTGGGATTACAGGCTTGAGCCACCGCGCCCGGCGGTCTTTAGTTGTTAATACACATAATCCCAGCTGAGTCATTCTATTATCAAACTGAACTTGGGTCCGCCTGCCTGGTACAGCAAAGCCAAGCACTGACATAAAGATTGCAGCAAAAGAAAGTGAAGCATTTATTGCAGGGTGCCAAGCAAGGAGAACTGGGAAGACCCAAACTCCCTGATGGCTTACAGGTAAAGGTTTTTAAAGGCAGGGAGGCCGAGGTTACAGGAGTCATTAATCAATATATGGTGGTTATACATTGGTTTGACCTAAAGAGGTGGGGTATCTTGAAGCATGAGGCTTACAGGTTGTAAGTAGAGTAAAGGTTCTCTGATACATAGCTAGTTAAGGAAGGTGAGCTTTATTTAAACATTTGGGATCAGCAGATAAGAATGTTAGCTCTGGCTTGTGGATGTGACTTCCTCCAGGCCTCTCAGGAAGAACTTCAGGACAAAGAACAGCCATCTACATGCCAGTGGTTCCATTTGTCAGGTTTCTGGAAAACAACTCGGGCATATGTTAAGATGTTATTTTTTGGCCAGAGCAGTGGCTTACGCCTGTAATCCCAGCATTTTGGGAGGCCAAGGAGAGTGGATCACGAGGTCAGGAGATGGAGACCTTCCTGTCTAACACGGTAAAACCCCGTCTCTACTAAAAATACAAAAAAACATTAGCCAGTTGTTGTAAAGGGTGGCTGTAGTCCCAGCTACTAGGGAGGCTGAGGCAGGAGAATGGTGTGAACTCGGGAGGTGGAGCTTGCAGTGAACTGAGATCGCACCACTGCACTCCAGCCTGGGAGACAGAGTGAGGCTCTGCCTCAAAAAAAAAAAAAAAAAAGATGTTATTTTTTATTTCTATAAGGAACAAAACATCTCATGACTCTAACTTCCTTGGCTATTTATTTATTACCTTCTTGCTTATCAAGTTGCTTATTTACTTTTTAAGGCTAGCTAGATGCCTGGAATATCTCTTGAAGGAACTCAAGATTTCTTTTCATTTCCAGGCTCAGGCTCAGGCTGGGGTGCAGCTGCAGGCCTCTAAGAGGAGTCCCTGTTCCATCTCAATCCCTCCTCCTGAACACTACACTCTGTTAGGTCTGAGGCTCTCTTGACTCACCTGGGTGCCTTCTTAGGAGCCTGGGATTCTTGGTGCTCCACATCAGACCAGGCCCACAGGAACTCCATGAGGTGTTGGCTGTCCCGCACGCTGTCTGGACTGTATTTGTTCAGGGAGATTATCTACTGTCCCTATACTTAGCTGGGTATAGGGAACCTCCAGTGAAGATGTCTCAGGCCCATTTGCCCGGGCCACCATAGCTATTTATAGTTTGCAGTCCCTTCCCTGAGCTCAGAATCCCAAATAGAGTTTCTACTGTTTGCCCTTCTTGAGCTCTCCTGGAGAGAAGCAGCTTAGAAACCCAAACCTATCTAGGGTTTCTGTTCTTCCCCCGTCTGCTATGACTAGGCAGTGCAGGAGAGAAGCAGGGTGAAGTTTACTGTTTGAACCAAGCAGAGCCAATCTACTCACTATCTCAGGCCAGAGAAACTTTATCTAGTCTGGGGATAGCAGGTAGAGGAGGGAGGTGGGGTGGGATAAGGAAGTATGAAAGGGATGGACAAGGAATAAACAAATAAATAAATGCAAGGATGAAAAAATAAGCTTTGCATAGCTTTCTGTGGCTTTGTCTATCCATGGCAAAAGTCTGGAAGGTTCATTTAATGAATCTTTTACCCACTTGAGAAAGCAGTGGTCCCTGGGAGTCAGCAAGAATTCACGAGCTAAATTAATTTTATTCCTTTTTTGATGAATTATGAAGCTGGAAGATCAAGGTAATGCTGGAGACAATTAAGACAATTACCAGATTTCAATGGAGCAAGTAGGGAAGCAGTGGTCACTGGGAGTCAGTCGGAATCCTTAGCATTATTAGCTCTTTTCGATGCATTTTTTCATTTAATCCCAAAACAACCAATGACTGGAAGAAAATTAAATGTATACTGAATGTCAACTACAGCTTTTGTGCAGCTGAAGAAACTGAATTGCAGGCAGATATAATTTCTCTAAGATTACATGGCTGGTGTTTCCGTTAAAACCCTCTCAGCAGCAAATGACACTGGAATCCTACTCCAACTGAGTATTTTAACTATCTATTGCTATGGGATATACCAATCCATAACTTACCATTTTGTTTATTTGCAATTTGGGCAGGGTTCAGTGGGGAAAGCTTGTTAACTATGGCTGGAAGACTCACTTCCAGTGGGGCTCACTCACATGGCTTGTGAGGTTGTCCTGGGAGTGTCAGTTCTTGCTGTCAGCTGGGGTCCTTGTCCTTCACATGGCCTTTCTACATAGTTAGCTTGTTCTCACAGCATGATAATCTCAGAGTAGTTGCACTTCTGCAGTGGTTGGTTTCCAAGTGTGCCGTAGCTGAAATCTTAAAGCTGATGCCCAGAACTTGCACACCGTTATCTTCATCACAATTAATTGTTTAAAGAGAGGCACAGGGTCAGCCCAGATTCAAGGATAGAAGGTTACACAAGATACGAATATCAGGAGGCCTGGTTCATTGGGGGTCACTAGAGTGGTAATCTAACCACATTGGACTAAGGATTTTATTGGCTCACATTACCAGCAGGTCCAAGAAGTATAGCTGGTGCAGGCATGACAATGACAAGGCACTCAAGTGAGATCAACAAGAATATGCTTCTCTTTGTCTTCCACTCCTGCTTCTGTGGAGACACCATTCTCAGACAGGCTTCTTGCTAATGGTGGCAAGGTGGCTATTTTATTTCTGATGTTCAAGGAGCCATGTGGGATTATGTGTCCACCTATGCACCCATGCTGTGACTTGGAGGATGGAATATGCTAACTAGGTAGTCTGGGCCATATCTTCATCTGTGGTATGCTCTATTAATTATCTACCTACCCAACAGTGCTTCCTGGCTCTCTTCTCCTTTGACTGAAAGCCTGAAACCAAATTTTCAGTTTCTCAGTTTCTCTCCATGTGACTGAGTCTGGCCAATGAGGTGATAGGAGATGTGATTTTTCTGGACTTTCAGAGAAGATTTTTCTTCCCTAGTTAAAAGAAAAACTAGTCTCCCTATAAATATACCTCTTCTCCCACCAGCAACTTCCTGCTTTGATACTAATGTGTGAGAATGGAAAGACTGTAGTATGACAATGGGGAGAAGGCCGTGAGAATCTCAGATATGCAGACCTAGAGTCTGGTATTGTTCAACCATTGGTCAAATGCAGAAATCTCCTACACCCGTACAATAAGTATCTTGACAGTTTAAGGCACTTATGATTGAGTTTTCTCTTGCATCGTAAGTAAACACCATTCCTGGGGCTGGGAAGGTGAGTCCAAACTTGCTGAACCATATAGACTGTGAGTGTAGGAGGGGTGGTTCCCCAAAGGAAAAGAGGACAGTTACCAGAGGAAGGGGGAATGAGTAGATGCTGTGCCGTTGGAAAGTGTCTCTTTCACCTGGAAAGTCCTGGAGAGAGGAACTGGTGTCAAGTTAGTCTGCTCTCAGAGCCTCATGAAATCAGCATTGTTATACTCAGTTTGCACATTAAGAAACTGAAGCTGAAGGGATTAAGAGAATTGTTCATTGTCACTCAACTCCTTCGCTGCAGATCTGAGAATACTACCCAATTCCTTGCATTTTTATGTCATTGCTGCTTCCATGAAGCAGCACAAAGCAATAGGGATAACTAATTACCTTGAAAGAGAATTAAACTCCCAAAGGATTTTGATAAGATGAAACAATAGGCTAAATCTTAGCAGAACATGAGAGAAAAAGATTGAGAAATATTACTTGATTATAAAATCAACATGAATCATTGGGGTAACATGGCAGCCAAAATAGTCAATGTGAGCTTGAATTGCATTAATTAAGGATGACATTTATTTGTTATACTCTGTTTACTATATTAATTACCCATAGCCACATAACAAATTATGCTCAAAACTTAGCAGCTTGAACCAAATATTTGTCATCTCACAGTTTCTGTGGGTCAGGAATTTGAGAGTGGCTTATTGTGGGCGGCAGGGGGTCGGGGAGGGTTCTGGTTCAAGATTTCTCATGAGGCTGCAACAAAACTTTCAGCCAGAGATTCAATCATTTGAGGGCTTGACTGAGGCTGGAGGTTCCACTTCCAAGATCACTCATGTGATTGTCTGCAGGGAGTTTCAACTTCTCACTGTCTGTTGGCTGGAGGCTCAGTTCCTCACCAAATAGGTCCTCTCCATAGGGCTTTCTGAGCTTCCTCATGACAAGGAAGCTGGCTTCTCCCAGAACCAAGAGAGAGCAAGCAGGAAACTGCAGTGCCTTTTATGACCGAGTCTCTGAAGTTACATTCTGTCACTTATGCTTTTTTGTATTTGTTAGAAGCAAGTCAGAAGTCTAGTCCTTACTTGAGGGAAGGACTCCATCTTTTGAAAGCAAGGTCAAAGAATTTGTGGGCATAGTTAACCTACCCAGTGTTCCTGTTGTCAAGACCACACATGAAGCATTTTACTTGATTCTGGCAATTAAATTTGAGAGAAACATATAACCCTGTAGTTTTCCTTTGTAACACCTATTCTTCGTGGGTGTAGTATTCATATAATATCTACCTCATCTACAGGGCTATATGCTCCATTAGGAGAAATGTAACCTATTTTTCTCACCATCTCATTCCCAATATCTAGTTTACTAACTGGTATGAAGCAAGTTCACAGGAAATAATTGTTGAAAGTTGAAAGAATTCACTGGATAGGTCCAAAGGGATGTAAATCCCTTGCCACATGAGAATAGTTGGAGTAGATTGAGATTTAGCCTGAAAAGAAAAGACTGACTCAGGAACATGAGAGCTCTCTTCAAACATTTGATGAGCTGTCACCTGCAAAATTGAAGGGATTGATTATGGACACATCTGAGGGTGGGAGCTGCCATTGACTGGTGGAAGCTCCAAGGTGGCAGAGTTTACCTGACTCTGAGGAACAACTGTGTAGCAACTAGGAATATTTTACAATGGAATAGAATGCTTAAGGAAGAAGTAAGTAGTGTAAGTGCCTGCTGGAAGATCCTTGTTGGGAATACTGCAAAACAAACAAACAAACAAAAAACATGATTAATACCTTAGATAGGATGTGGGTGAGTTGACTTTTATGGAACTTTGAAATTATGTGTTTCTGTAATCTCAGGTTTGTGCTATTTACCTAAATTTAAAATGTCAAAACAGATAAAAAAAACACTATCAGCCTATCCCCTGTGGTGGTCATTGGTTGGTTTATTTATCCAGCATGTGTTCCCATTCCTTTTTGAAAATGTATTTCCCTTTGTTTTGAGGGATTGCTCTACCTGCCAACCCTGTAATTTTAGTAGGAGCTGCTAATCAGAGTACCCTGCCCATTCTACGCCAACTACAGTAGATATGGGACATTGACTGATCATTCAGAATACTCTTTGGGACTTTTCTTATCTATTTATTTAAAATATATATTTTTTAAAATGAGAGCTGGGTCTCATTATGTTGCCCAGGCTGGTCTTGAAGTCCTGGGCTCAAGTAATCCTCCTGCCTTGGCCTCCCAAAGTGCTGGGATTACAGGCATGAGCCTCTGCACCTGGCCAGAGACTTTTCTAAATGGAACTAAGCAAGCAAGTTCTGTCACCTCTGGTGTCAGAGTGGGCAGGATGTGAGCCTGGGAGATGTTGGCAGTCGTAGTTCCAGCTTTATGAACGAAGCAAGGACTGGGAGCCTTATTTTGTTGCCAGGCAGGACTCCAGGGCTGCATAGCCAGATTTTTCTAGTGAAACTGGAAATCAAATTTTTTAAATCTGCCAATGAATCACATTTATTTTTATTTTTTGAGACATGGTCTCTGTTGCTCAGGCTGGAGTGCAGTGATGTGATCATAGCTCTCTGTAGCTTTGACCTCTCAGGCTCAGGTGATCCTCCCACCTCAGCCTCCCAAGTAGTTGGGACCACACACGCCTGGCTAATTTATTCTTATTTGTTGTAGTGATGGGACCTCACCCTGTTGCCCAGGCTGGTCTCATACTCCTGAGGTCAAGCAATCCTCCCACCTCGGCCTCCCAAAGTGCTGGGTTTGCAAGTGGGAGCCACCGTGCCCGGCCCTGAACCACATTTAAAAATACATTGTGCAGGTTAAACAAGACAACTCTGAGCTGAGTCTGTCCTGCAGGCTTCCCATTTGTGACTTTGGCCATAGAGAACACTGCCTACCTTCTCCACTTCTCCATGGACCATTCCTGCTTTCTGGGCCATTGCCTTAATGAAAAGGCTAGATTTCATCAATATTATTATGCATGAACCTGGTTTTAACTGTCAATAATTCATGTCCGAACATACTGGCTACATCTGCTTCAGCAATGTGGGTTTTCTATTAACACAGTTAGTATTCCTCAGTCCAAGTTTCCTTTTCATGGGGTCAGAGAATTAATGAGTCTGAAGGGAGTTTACAGGGGTAGAGGCGGGAATGCCTTCTCTTTCAGCCCCCTTCTCTTCTTTGGCATAACACATGGTCACTTAGGCTCATCACCAGGACTGCCTGCCAGCAATGGGTCCACGCATGAATGAGCGGGTTCACCTAGATACACAGGACACTGTGTAACACTTGCAACTCACACAGAGGAATCCTGAACTTGTTCTTCTGAACAGGGCAAAATAAGGCTATTTTCAGTCAAAATCATAGAGATGGAAAGTAGAATAGGTAGTTGCCAGGCACTGGGGCAGGGGAGCAGGAAATGGGAACTTAGTGCTTAATGGGTACAGAGGTCCAGGTGAGGAAGATAAAAAAGTTCTGGAGATGGAAGGCGGTGATGATTGCACAACAATGTGAACGTACTTAATGCCAAAGAACTGTTTTAGAATGCCAAAGAACTGTTTAGAATTTTAGAATGGTTAAGGTGGTAAATTTAATGTTATGTATATTTTACCACAAAAAACAAATGGCTTTTATGAATGAGCAGAACAGTCTCCTAGCCATGTGATGCTATTTGGGGGTTCAGTAACAATTATTTTATCTAAGATATGCTCTATTAAAATGCTAATACTCCTAGAATAAACCAAAATAAAATGAATCTACTACTTTCTCTTTCACATGCCATGATGGTCTGCAAGTGATTGACAGGCAATCAGATACTAGATCTGGAAAAGTATAATAGGTTATGGTGGCACCATGCTCCAGGTGCAAGCCAGGAAAGCAGGAAAAGGAGAAGCATGGACTAAAAAGGAAGAAAGGAGGAAAAAGGACATGAAATAGTTAAGAATGGGAGATGTTAGCCGGGCATGGTGGCTCACGCTTGTAATCCCAGCACCTTGGGAGGCCGAGGCAGGTGGATCACCTGAGGTCGGGAGTTCAAGACCAGCCTGACCAACATGGAGAAACCCCGTCTCTACTAAAAATACAAAATTAGCCGGGGCAGTGGCACATGCCTGTAATCCCAGCTACTCGGGAGGCTGAGGCAGGAGAATCGCTTGAACCCGGGAGGCGGAGGTTGCGGTGAGCCGAGATCGCGCCATTGCACTCCAGCCTGGGCAAAAAGAGCGAAACTGTGTCTCAAAAAAAAAAAAAAAAAAAAAAAAAAGAATGGGAGATGTTAGGGGAATTTTGCCCAGATAGAGGAAGAAAGAGAGGCTTGGCTACATTATGTCCAGGCTGTAGAGATCTATAGAAGTTTGAACTTAAGGCTGATATCCTAGGAAATATGGCAGAAGAAATTTCTTTCTTTGCTAAGGCATAACATGGGTGACCTTTACTCCTATTCTCAATAACTCCCTCATTTCCATCTGAGCCTGGCCTTCACTGTCCGTATTTCTATCACCATTTTGGTCACAACCATTTAACCAGTCTCTGAGAAAGTCCCAAACTTTCCCTCATCTCACTGTCTTTTTCTGAGTCCTCTAAACTCTTCCAACTTCTGCCCTTTACCCAGGCCCAAAGCCTGCTTCCACGTTTTCAGATATCTTTATAGCAACACCCTACTTCTCAGTACCAATTTTCTGTGTTAGTCCAGTTTGCATTGCTAGAAAGAAATACCTGAGGCAGGATAATTTATAAAGAAAAGAAGTTTATTTGGCTCGCAGTTCTACAGGCTGTACATGAAGCATGGTGCTGGCATCTGCTTCCAATGAGTTCTCAGGAAGTTTACAATCATGGCAGAAGGGAAGGAGAGCCAGCGTGTTACATGGGAAGAGAGGGAGCAAGAGAGAGAGGGGAGGTGCCAGGCTCTTTTAAACTACCAGATGTCTTGTGAACTTGTTACATGGGGAGGGCATCAAGCCATTCATGAGGGATCCGCCCCCATGTCCCAAACACCTCCCTCTAGGCCCCACCTCCATCAGGTATCACATTTCAACGTGAGATTTGGAAGAAGGCATAAATATCCAAACTATCAGGAGGCCAGAAGCTGGGCTACCTGGGCTTGAATGCTGCACCATCTCTTGGTTGCTATCTGACCTAAGCAAATGGTTTATCTTCTCTTTAGTGTGGCAGGTGCCAATCTCTGGCTGACCCAATGGTCATTCCCATTCCCTTCCCCCTTACTGCCTTCTACTTTAGAGTCTGGAAAGGTTAAATACCCACTTTCCCATGCCCCGTTGCAGTCAGGAGTGGCCAAGTGACACAGTTCTTGCCAATAGAACATAAGTAGAAGTTAATGGGAGAGTTTCTGGGAATGCTTTTACTTTTCTAATAAAAGGGCAGATGGAACCAGTGTCCTTCTTCTTGCTGAACAGATATGATCCCTGGAATTGGGATAATCCTCTTATGACCATGAGGGAAAGACCTTGAAAATATCTAAGACACTGGCCCTGACATCACTGAATCATGAGCCAGTGCCAGCAGCCACCTACCTCTGGACTGCTCATTAGGCTTGTTATAGGAGAGAGAGAGAGAGAGAGAATATAATTTAAGTCACCATTAGTTAGGTTTTCTGTTACTTAAAGCTGAAAACATTTCCAACTCATACACCAAGACTGTTTTCTAATTTTACAAAATAACAGTGTTTATTTCAGTTTTATTGTAAAGATTAATTAAGGTAACAATACCAACATTTGTATGGCACTTATGATATACCAGGCACTGTTTTGAGTAATTTATGTATGTGAACACTTTAAAATCTCACAAGACCTCCATGTGGTAGACATTATCATTATTTCCATTTTTGAGGTAAGGAGATTGTCATTTGACCAAAGTCATAGAACGTCTATTAACATATGGCAGAGCCAGTGTTTGCACTCGGGTAGCCTGACTCCAAGGTCTGTCCACTATAATATGAAGACTTAGCGCAGAAGTACAATGTAAGTACTCAAAAAATGTCAGCAATAATATTGGTGATGACCAGGTGTCACAGGAATGCCCAGAAAATGATGTAGGGGCACATTTATTTGAGCTGGCTTGGAGGGTAGTTCTTCCTCAAAGTTCAGTTTAAAATAGAGCCATACACCTAGAAAAAAAAACCTTAGAAGCAGATGAGAAACTCCAGGAGAGGAAGGGCTTTAGATTGGCAAGGCTAGAATTCTGGAGCCAACTATCTGATGGCATTCCAGAACTTACCCCATGATTTTTTTTCTGAGTCCTTTTTATCATCCTTGAGTCTTCATTTCCCAGTGGCTATGCTCCCACCATCCTGGGGCCAGAATGCCCTCATGCCCTTGCCCTTCCAAACCCAAGATTTTACCTTCCAAGAACCAGGAACATTTCATTTCTTTTTTTGGGCCAAAACATATCGAACATTTAATGTAAAATCTGCCCAGTAGGTGTCAGCATCTCTCACGAAATGAGCCATTGTTTAACCCATCCTTTACATTTAAACTTAAAGATTCAAATCACATGGAATAAAGCAGTTTCCTACTGTATTAATGTTTAGAAGGTTGTAACTCCACTTCCAGACTTCCATTTTGCTGGACATATGGACAGAAATTACGTTTCAAACATTTTAAAATGTAGAGGAAAGTTTGAGGATAGAAGCTTGCTTGATGAAGAGATTAAGAAAATTATTTGGGGGGAGAGGCAAAAAAGAAAATCATTTTCCTATAAAATGATTCATTCTGTTATCGATTGACATCATTATTCTGTGTATTCAATGATAAAGAAGACACACTGGAAGCCTAGAGTAGGACCTCCCCCTAGACGAGGACCTTCCCCTAGAGTAGGATAGGCTCCTGCATGCTGTAGGATACTGAAGTTTAGAATGATGTATTTTTGACTACTGGTGTATTTTTTTGGTAAATGTTGCCTTAATTCTGGTGTTTTCTCCCCAACCTATAGAAATTCTATACAACATACAAGTGTACCTGCATTTTAAGAAAATGGAACATGTAAAAATCTGGATGTACTTAATAGCTCAGTGTCATTGAACCAATATCCATTGAGTACCTATTTTCTGTTCTTTAATGACATCTTGGACAGATCTCAAACCTTCTTAGTCACAGTCAGGTATTAAAAATCTAGCCTAGTCCAGTGAGAAGCTTCAATTTCACATCCAATTCAATGCTCTCCTTCTTCCTTAACTTGGGTATGACCAAGGGATCTTCATGGAAGGGGACATGGTCTACTATCTAATTTCTTCCCATTCTGCTGCTTCTGCATTCTGTACGATTAAGGAAGGAGGAGATGCTAAAGAGGGAAAACAAACCTCTGGAAGTCTGGAAGTGGAGTTACAAAACCTCTCTAGGGAAGGAGGTCCTGCAGGATCTCTGAATTGCACAAATGCCGCACATCTCATTGGCCATAACTTCCACACCTACGTGCAAACGGGGGGATGGGAAATGTAGTCTTTGTTCTGAATGAAGGATTCTGTATCCAAGGCGAGATGATTTCTTCCAGCATAACGTTTTCTGACCACCAACCACCTTAAGCCCCTTCTGTGCTGGGGTCCTCTAACCCAGAAGGCAAATGCCTCCAGGGTATCTATGAGAAGGCTCAAGCTCTGCTAATCTTTATGGGTTCTGCTTGCACCACAGGAAATATAAATATAGTAGCCTTCCTCATTCGTAGGGGATATAGTCCAACACCCCCAGCAGATGCCTGAACCCAAGGATAGTACTGAACTTGATTGCCATCAGTTGGAATACATTTTTATTCATGTTTTCTGCCCATATATCTAATGCTTTTTCCATCTTAACTAAGCACTTGTTACACACTGTGGCCATAGCTTTTTCTGTTTGAAGTGCAACAGCAAAACTAGCATGAATTTCTTTTTCCTTCTTCTCTTCCTTCCTGTCTTCATGGATAGATTTGTTGTATAATCCAAAGACCATGAGAATGGCTAAATAGTAGAAAGAATAGCTTTTATGGCAATATTGGTTTGCAAACCACAAACAGATACTCTCCAGTGTGGACAAGAGGTGCTCTCCCTTTGAAGAGGGAAGAATAGGTTGGGTTTTATTTTATTTTATTTTATTTTATTTTATTTTTTTTTTTTTTGAGACGGAGTCTTGCTCTGTGCCCCAGGCTGGAGTGCAGTGGCCCGATCTCGGCTCACTGCAAGCTCCGCCCCCCCGGGTTCACGCCATTCTCCTGCCTCAGCCTCCCAAGTAGCTGGGACTACAGGCACCCGCCACCTCGCCGGCTAATTTTCTTGTATTTTTAGTAGAGACGGGGTTTCACCGTGTTAGCCAGGATGGTCTCGATCTCCTGACCTCGTGATCCGCCCGTCTCGGCCTCCCAAAGTGCTGGGATTACAGGCTTGAGCCACCGCGCCCGGCCGAGAATAGGTTGGGTTTTATACCTCACAGGGCCTGTATCACATAATAGAGTCATACATATTCAGCAGGTTTGAGGGAAAAGTCATACATATTTATGAGGGGAGCTGAGCATGTGCAATGGGTAAACACATATGTAACATACCTCCCATGTTCACTTGGAGGGGTGGGATGTTAGCCTTAACACAAGGTGAAATTTGGCTCTTTACATCAAAAGATGAATGACAGAACACAAAGTTTGTGCGCAGCCTCTATAAACTGACTAAAACTGGCTTAAAGTCCGTAATTTCTTATCAGAAAAGAATGTTTGGTGCCCTGCCATCCAATTAGAGTTGTAATTAGGCCTGGGTTGTAAATCAGAGTTAGGAAGGATCTGATAGCTCCTATTGTTAGGACATTTAGAGGTGGAGGAAATTAGAATTTCCATGCTAGCCAGGCCCTG
Organism: Macaca mulatta; assembly: GCF_049350105.2. Taxonomy (NCBI): domain Eukaryota; kingdom Metazoa; phylum Chordata; class Mammalia; order Primates; family Cercopithecidae; genus Macaca; species Macaca mulatta. The sequence goes on along the minus strand of NC_133414.1, from coordinate 105,801,769 downwards.
AACCAGTAGGTAACTCAACCCGTAGGTAACTTTGTTTCCTTAACTTGAAGGTCTGTCTTAGTTGACAAAGGGGCATCTATTTTGGTTTCTCAGATAAGAATTCTTACTTTAGATCTCAGCAACCTCAGCATATGATTTTTTTTTCTTTTCTTATTAAGTTCAGAACTTTTACCTTTTCACTTACAGGAAGCACTTTATGGCTTTTCCTTAGCATATCTGAATAGCCAGCATTATGATTTTTGCTCTTGTACTCTGGGGCCATTATTAAATGAGATTAAGGTTACTTGAACACAAGCACGGCAATACCAGGACACTTAATCTGCTATTAAGTGCCTAATAGGCGGATAGTGTATCTAGCATAGATATGCTAGATGAAGGGATGAGTCACATCTCAGGTGCAGAGCCAGAAGGCAAGAGTTTTCATCACACCACTCAGATGGCGCACAACTTTAAATGTGTTGGAATTGTTTATTTCTGGAATTTTCCATTTGATATTTTTGGATTGCAATTGACTGCGGGTAACTGAAACCATAGAAAGTGAAACTGTGGATAGAGGGACTACTGTATCCTTGCTTGAGAAGCTTCAGCATCCTTTTTCTAGGACAATTTTGCTACCCTGGGAACATTTCTACTTTTCATTAGGCTTTGGGGAATGCTGACATAATGGTGGTACACATGTTGAGTTAACTTTTTTTTCTTTTTTTTTTTTTTGAGACGGAGTCTCACTCTGTCGCCCAGGCTGGAGTGCAATGGTGGGATCTCGGCTCACTGCAACCTCCACCTCCTGGGTTCAAGTGATTCTCGTGCCTCAGCCTCTGTAGTGGCTGGGATAATAGGGCCTGTGCCACCATACCCCGCTAATTTTTTTGTATTTTTAGTTTAGACGGGTTTTCACCATGTTGGCCAGGCTGTTCTCAAACTCCTGACCTCAAGTGATCCACCCACCTCGGCCTCCCAAAGTGCTGGGATTACAGTGTTGGGTTAACTTTTAGTCAGTCCCATGGCTATGAGGCAGGAGAATGGGGAATTAGGGTAACCAAGGGTAAAGGCATAAACAAAAGAGCAGCAGGTGCGGACAGTTCTAGGCAAGATTAGGCAGCGTATAGGCCACATCCTTGCCCTGTGATAACAAGACAGAAGTTTCCACTTCAGCCTCTGATTGGTCACTGGCCAATCCTTCCTAGGGTGTAACCAACTGGAGGCCTTTAAAGGGCACCTAGGGTTGTTACCAAATTCTTTCAGCTTAATAAAAACCCTAATTGGGGTCAAGTATGGAAATAAATATGTCTTGTTGTGTATCATATAACCTCAGGAATAATGGCTGACAATTGTTATTTGTTTGTTTATTTATTTATTTATTGAGACGGAGTCTCGCTCTGTCGCCCAGGCTGGAGTGCAGTGGCACGATCTCGGCTCACTGCCAGCTCCACCTCCTGGGTTCATGCCATTCTCCTGCCTCAGCCTCCCAAGTAGCTGGGACTACAGGCGCCTGCCACCACGCCCAGGTAATTTTTTGTATTTTTAGTAGAGACGGGGTTTCACCATAGTCAGGATGGTCTTGATCTCCTGACCTCGTGATCCGCCCGCCTCGGCCGCCCAAGGCGGGGATTACACGTGTAATCCCCACGCTGGGATTACAGGCGTGAGCTACCACGCCCGGCCATGGCTGACAATAGTTTATGTCTGCACCTTGGCAGGACTCAGGTTCCGCTCCATCCCCCAGCCTGAGAAAAGCAAAGCCTATTTATTCAGAGCTGCTACAGCAAGAGAATCAGCCACCATCACTGAGTTTTAGCAGAAACTCAAAGGTGGAGAGAAGTGTGCAAGCTTTATGGTGGGAAAAAAGAGAAGCTTTAGGTCTGGCCTCAGGGAGGCTGTTGGCCTGGGAAAGCTGTAGGAAGCTACCTAGAAGCAGGAAATCCTGTGTGTTTGATTGGGAATGCATATTTGGCTTTCCCTAGTTGGTCCTAAGTTGGAAGTGGAGAAAAAAACTGACAGAATCTGTCAATTATTAATCAAGTCCTGGCCATTTGGGGCCGATTGTGACACAAATTATTCAGCTTCCTGGCTTGTCACTAGAAATAACAAGTGACTTCCTGAAAGTCTGATTTATAACAGACTTCCTGGGCTGGTTATTGTCAATAGGGGTTGGTTTTCTGGACAGGTTGTGAGTCAAAATACTATCTTTATATATAGTTTGGCAATTATCCATTTGTACATCCAGTATCTCAAGAGTAAACAGTAAACTTGACTCTGCTTTATCAAATATGATAGTACCTCACATTTTCTCATGCTTTACAATTTATAAAGTACATTTTTGTGTATCTCCATGATTGGTAAGGTCGAACACTGTTATCTTCCTTGTAAAGTGAAGAAATAGGCTCAGAAAAGTCAATGGCTTTATAAAGTCATAAAGCTGCTAAAGAGCCTGATTTAATTAGGACTGTCCAATTATTTATGCCTGGCACCCCATTCAGTAAGCACCCCCTTTTACTCTTGTTAAAACTTTAGACAAGGCCGGGCGCGGTGGCTCAAGCCTGTAATCCCAGCACTTTGGGAGGCCGAAACGGGCGGATCACGAGGTCAGGAGATCGAGACCATCCTGGCTAACACAGTGAAACCCTGTCTCTACTAAAAATACAAAAAAAAACTAGCCGGGCGAGGTGGCGGGCGCCTGTAGTCCCAGCTACTCGGGAGGCTGAGGCAGGAGAATGGCGTAAACCCGGGAGGCGGAGCTTGCAGTGAGCTGAGATCCGGCCACTGCACTCCAGCTTGGGCGAGAGCGAGACTCCGTCTCAAAAAAAAAAAAAAAAAAAAAAAAAAAAAAAAAAAAAAAAAACCTTTAGACAATTATAACAGTTTGGCCAGGTACAGTGGCTCACACCTGTAATCCCAGCACTTTGGGAGGCCAAGGCAGGTGGATCACTTCAGCCCAGGCATTCGAGACCAGCCTGGGCAACATGACAAAACCTGATCTCTACAAAAAATACTAAAAATTAGCTGGGTGTGGTAGCATGCACCTGTAGTCGCAGTTACTCGGAAGGCTGAAGTGAAAGAACCACCTGAGCCTGGGGGTTTGAGGCTGCAGTGGGCCGTGATCGTGCCACTGGACTCCAGCCTGGGTGACAGAGGGGGAATCTTTCTCAAAAAAAAAAGTAACAGTTTAATTGAGGAAAGAACGATTTGTGAATCAGGCAGTTCCCCAAACCAGAATAGGTCCAGAGAGGCTCCTGTACTGCCACATGGACAGAGAGGATTTATGGATAAAAAAAGGAAAGGGAGATATAGAAAATGGAAGTAAGGTACAGAAACAGCTGGATTGGTAACAGCTTTGTAATCGTCCAAGGGATTTTTCCTGCCCACTGCATAAAGAAAGACTGCGGCATTGTAGTAGAGAAAGTTTAATAGACAGGAGGCCAGCCACGACACATGGGAGATAGAGTTCCTACTCAAATCATCTTATTTAAAGTTCATAAGTTAGGGGTTTTTCAAAGGCAGTTTGGGGGAAGGGGTGCGGGTGACCAGGTAACAGGTGCTTGCTGCTGATTGGCTGGGGCGGAGATGAAATCATTCATTGGAGGTGGAAGCTATCTTTTGGTGGGCTGAATTGCTTCTTGGTGGGGCCACAGGAGCTGGGTGGGTGGTCCAGGTGGAGCCATGAGTGTCAAACACACAAAAACCTATGAAGATATCTGAAAAGGCCAATCTACAATAGTGGTGTTATTTGCAGGAGTAATTGGGGAAGTTGCATATTGTATAACCTCAGGAATAATGGCTGACAATTGCTTATGTCTGCACCTTAACAGGACTCAGGTTCCGCTCCTTCCCCCAGCTTGAGGGCTTCCCATTAGCTTTACAAAATTGGTTACATTTTGGGCAAGGCCTATTATTAAACTATAGCCTTCATGTTTTTCAAAATTAGCTTGGTCCAATAGCCTAGGAATAATTAAGAGAAAGGCAAGATGGGGATTGGGTTAGTTTAGCTTACTGGTTTTTTCCCCCCCCCTCACTGATAGAACTTTTGCAAAGGTAGTTTCAACTTGACATTTGCCTTATTTGAACAAGGTTTGAACAGTGGGCTGCCTTTGATTGGTCGAAACTTGGTGAGTTCACCGAAAATCACTGACATGAGGCAGATTGATTGATAGGAGAAAAGGTATACAAGTGTATTTAATGCATATACGTGGGAGCCTTCAGGATGAAAACACTAAGATACAGGAGAAACTGTCCACTTTTATACTTAGCTTCAACAAAGTATGAATAGCCATGTAAAAATATGATTGGACAAAAAGGGTATAATTGACCACTAATAGTATAACCACCCAACGGGTTCACCTCGCCCACTGCCTAGACACAGCTGATTTACCAAGACAGTGGAATTGCAATAGAGAAAGAGTAATTTACGCAGAGTCAGCTGTGCAGGAGACCAGAGTTTTATTAGTATTCAACTCAGTCTCCTTGAAAACTCGGGGATCAGAGTTTTTAAGGCTAATTTGGTGGGTAGGTGGCCAGTGAGTCAGGAGTACTGATTGGTTGGCTCAGGGATGAAATCACAGGGAGTCAAAGCTGTTCTCTTATACTAAGTCAGTTCCTGGGTGAGGGCTGCAGAACTGGTTGACAGGTCCAGTTGGGGTCATCTGGTTTCAGAAATGCAAAAGCTTGAAAAGACATCTCAACAGGCCACTCTTAGTTTCCTAATAGTGATGTTATCTTCAGGAATATTTGAGGAAGTTGCAAATCTTATGACCTCCAGAATAATGGCTGGTAATATTTAGAATTCCAGCCCCTCTCATCATTACTTTATGGTTGGTAGCATTTCATTCATTTTACAAGAACAGTTTAGCTTTTGGAAAGAAGTATTATTTAAACTATAAATCCCTTCCCAAGGCCAGTTTGGCCTGTGCCCAGGAATGGACAAAGACAGTTGAGACATCAGAAGTAAGATGGAGTTGGTGAGGTCTGATATCTTTCACTGTCATAATTTCTTTAGTTATAATTTTGTAAAGGCGGTTTCAATAGACTTAGTGGGAAAACGCAATAAGGCCTGCCTGTCTAGATTCTCCTTGGCTTCTCTGAGCACACACTCCTTTCTTCTGAGTGTGGGGCAGGACTCTTCTCTGGAATGGGGATCAGATAATTTATTTATGGCCAGTTTTATTTTGTTGTTGTTTTTTCTTTTGAGACGGAGTCTCACTCTGTCACCTAGGCTGCAGTGCACTGGGGCATCTCGGCTCACTGCAACCCCCTCTTCCCAGGTTCAAGTGATTCTCCTGCCTCAGCCTCCTGAGTAGCTGGGACTACAGACGCATGCCACCATGCCAGGCTAATTTCTGTATTTTTAGTAGAGATGGGGTTTCACCATGTTGGCCAGGCTGGTGTCAAACTCCTGACCTCAAGTGATCCGCCTGCCTTGGCATCCCAGAGTACTGGGATTACAGGTGTGAGCCACCGTGCCCGGCCTATGGCCAGTTTTAAATAGAATATTTTTAGGTTTTATGACTGGCCTTCAAGGGAAAAGGTCTTGGGGAAGAGGAAGTTTAGTGTCTATGGCTAGCCTTGGGGGAGAATGGGACTGAGAGAAAGGAGGGTAGGAGAAAGTCATAGAAAAATTTCTGGGCTGGGTGCTGGTGGCTCATGTCAGTAATCCCAGAATTTTGGGAGGCAGAGGCAGGAGGGTTGCTTGAGGCCAGAAGTTTGAGAACAGCCTGGGCAACATGGCAAAACCTCATCTCTACAAAAAAATTAAAAATTAGCTAGGTGTGATGGCATGCATCTATAGTCCCAGCTACTTAGGAGGCTGAGCTGGGAAGTTCACTTAATACCAGGAGGTTGAGAGGGCAGTAAGCCATGATCACACCACTGCACTCCAGCCTGGGCAACAGAGTAAGATCCTGTCTCAAAAACAACAGAAAACAAAAGCTTTTGTTTCTGAGGCTGCTGCTGAGGACTTCATTTTGGTGCATTGTTTTCTAAGCCCCAATATTAGATTACAGTCTATTTACATATCTGGTTAGGTTATAGTTCACTATATACTGAGAAAACTTTAGGCTGAACTTAAAATATGTAAGGGAGCAGCTTTAGGCTAAACATAAAACTCTTAGTAGTACCTGGGTTTTGAAACAGAAAGTTTCCATGGACCCTGTGTGGGTGGGAACTGGAGTGCCTGAGAGCTGGAACTAGCTGGCTGCTTTGGTGCCGGCAGGGGTGGACTCCACTCACTCGGTCACACTGTGTTCCAACCCTCACAGGATGGGGAGGGCAGGTGAGCAGGTGCAGGAGCCAGAACAAGTGCTTTCAGGTGCTGGCAGGAGCAAAACTGTGTGGCCCTATGGCAGCATCTTGGGGGATGCCTGCAACCTCTGAACCACCAGAAAGAGTGTTACAAGAGTGCTAGAAGAATGCTTTTTTAGCTTTGCCACCCACAGACGACTTAAGTGTTTACAGCTAAGTGGAGTGTCAGCATGACAGCCTTTTTCACCCGCACCTGAGTTCTTGTCTGGCGTCTAGGAGGAATGAAGTCCCATGAACAAATTGGAGATGGTAAATGTGGCGGCTTTTATTGCCAATGAAAGTGGCTCTCACCAGGAAGGGGAGCTGAAAAGGGGGTGAAGCAGGAAGATAATCTTCCCCCAGAGTCCAGCCATCCTGGCCAGACTCTTCTCTGAAGCTACACCATCGAGCGATTCCTCTGAAGTCAAGCTGCTTCTCTCTGACGTCCAATTGTAGTCTCCGACATCCCGCGGCTTCTCTTCTCCTCCCTCTTCTGGCAGAGCCTGGGGTGTTTATGGGCACAGGATGGGGGATGGGGTGGGCCATGGATGGTTTTGGAAAAGGCAACATTTGAGCTGGAAAACAGGAATGCATGTTCTCCCTTTGGGCTGCAGGTTGGGCCCCTCACTGGGGACTGCCATCTTCTGCCCAGAATTTCCCTGCCTCCTGTCCCTATCATTTTGAACAATAAATTAACTGATCACCCTTTCCTACCCAGAAGAAACTTGAACCTATGACTTCTGCATTCCAAGACCACTGCTCTGTTTGCCAGGTTTTATTAACCCCAGTCTCCCTGTCACTGTCTCTCCTAGTACCTCCAGGCCTTTGCCAATGCACACCACTGAGTAGACTCAAATCCAGCAATCTGTTTAAACAACAGTTTTCTTTGAAATCTGCCCCATTTCCAACTGATTGAGCTAATGAAGCTCAATCACAAAAAGTTATATTAAGAGGTAATTAGCAAGATGAAAATAAGCCTTGAAGTTTAATTGTTCAATGTGCCTTAAGGAATCCTTAGGAGCAGCTTGAAGGTTTGTAATAAACACAGGACAAGGATGATGTTCATTTTGTGTCAATGTTTAACACCTTACCCAAGGCAATTTTTATGATACTGTAACCTCTGAACTTTTAATGCTCTCTGAATTTTTTAAAACAACAAAAATTGTGTAAATGAATGAGTTACAAACCCATTCAGGATAATTTTCCTTCAAGAGTGTCTCTGAGCAGAATGTCAGTTTTCCTGCAGTTAATTAATTCTGCCTTTCTTAAGAAGAATATCTGATTGCCTTAAGCTATAGAGAGGCTTTTTGCTAGAACAGAAAGCTGTCTGCATAGTTTATGTTAATACAAACCTGCAGGTGGTAAATGACTGCTCTTTGGAAAGAAAGCAAATGGCTACTTTGAGACTATTGAGATGCATTAGGGCTCTTGATTTGAGAAACAGGAAATACTAAAGCAACAAACAAATTGATTTAAGCCATTCATAGACTAACAAGCACTCCCAGTCCCTTTGTGAACTTTGGATTCTTGGGCCCAGCCCTCAGGCAAGTGCTTCCTTCCACCCAACCCAGTGCGGATTCTCCTTTCTGCTGTGATCCTTGAATTAATAAACCACTCTGGGAAGGAGGGTCCCTTTAGTCTGTGTGGAACCACCACCCCCAACCCCCACCGCCAAAACTCCATAAGTCATTCAAAGCAGGAATTCTTCACAGCAGGAAATAAACCTCTTGAACCCCACTTTAATTTTCCATAACCATTGGAATTCCAGGAGATAACCTGGTTCTTTCTCGCAATTTCTGGTTAGGAAGATGTTAAAGGTGGTATGCCTTTTTTTTTTTTTTTTTTTTTTTTTTTTTTTGAGATGGAGTCTGGCTCTGTCACCCAGGCTGGAGTGCAGTGGCGCGATCTCGGCTCACTGCAAGCTCCGCCTCCCGGGTTTACGCCATTCTCCTGCCTCAGCCTCCCGAGTAGCTGGGACTACAGGCGCCCGCCACCTCGCCCGGCTAGTAATGGTATGCCTTTTTATTGATGAGTTATCTGAAGCTCTGGATGAGATGAGTAGAAGTTGGAACTAGAATCCTACTCTCCTAGGACAGCACTCACTCCACTGCACCCTCTGATACTAACTGGAGACTGCGGAGACAGGGGTTTCCATCTTGCCAACAGTGCTGTGTTCTGAAGGTTCCCTTGTATGTCACTTATTTGGAACCTGGGACATGCTTTGTCCTAGAAACATGTTTGTTTAAAAGGTGGCTGGGTTCTCCATCCAATTTAAAACCAGTTTTAACCCACATCACTGCTGCAGTCCTCAAAGCAGCCTAAGCCCTTGAAGGGGTTCAGAGTCTGCCACCCTAAAATATGCCACTCTGCACAAGGATTCTTTTGAACTGAAGGCAACTGAGAAAAGCAGACCCAGGGTAAGCTCTCTGCCCTTCCCCATATGCCTGAGAGTGTTACCAAAAAGTGAGGGGTTCAGTGGTGGTCCTGCTGCTCACCACACAGAATGCCAATCACTGTGACAATGAGTATTGCCAGAGAAGGTGCTGCAGGCCAGGATGCAGGAGGTACAGTCTCAAATCCCTGTTCCAACTGACTAAAATTGGGGGACTTATATACCGAGGAAGGCAAGGAAAGCAGGAATTAGGGAGGGGTAAGGAAGCAATTGTGATGGATGAGGGTCCTGGTGTCTCATTATCTGAATGTGGTCATTTGATGAGTTTCAGTTTCTTGCCTGAGGGTTGGTTTCTTTTATTTTTATATTTATTTATTTATTTATTTTTTTGAGACAGGATCTCACCCTGTTGCCAGGGTGGGAATGCAGTGGCATGAGATCATGGCTCACTGCAACCTTGACCTCCCAGGCTCAAACAATCCTCCCACCTTAGTCCCCTGAGTAGGTAGGACTACATCTACATGTGCCTGCCACTACACTGGGCTTTTTGTATTTTTTTTTTTTTTTTTTTGGTAGAGATGGGGTTTCACCATGTTGCCCAGGCTGGTCTCAAACTTCTGGTCTCAAACCATCTGCCCACTTTGACCTCCCAAAGTGCCAAGATTATAGGTACACGCCAATGTGCCCAGCCAAAGGGTTGGTTTCTTGAGGAAGGAACTCAGATGAGACAAATGTAAGCTTCAAATGTTAAGACTGAGGCTGGGTGCAGTGGCTCATGCCTGTAATCCCAGCACTTTGGGAGGCCAAAGTGGGCAGATCACCTGAGGTCAGGAGTTTGAGATCAGCCTGGCCAACATGGTGAAACCACATCTCTACTTAAAATACAAAAATTAGCTAGGTGTGGTGGTGCATGCCTGTAATCCCAGCTACTTGGGAGGCCGAGGCATGAGAATAATTTGAACCCAGGAGGCGGAGGTTGCAGTGAGGTGAGGCCACGTCACTGCACTCCAGTCTGGGCGACAGAGCAAAACTCTGTCTCAAAAAAAAAAGATCAGCAGGAGGGTCAACTTCTATGTTTATTCAAAACCCCATAAATATCACTTCCATGGGACAATTGGGCAGGTTTCAAAAGCAGAAGATAAATTTCCCTTGGGAAGTTGTCCCCGCCTCCACTTCCCATACCAGGAATGGGATAACAACCTTATCCCAGAAACAAGATGGCACTGAGGAAGAGTCTACGTAAACAAACCTTACTAAATAGCCTTACCTTCCATTAGATTCTGCATAAATTCATCTCCTACAGCTTGATGCCCCTACACGCCTAAGCCCATGTTGCTTTTTCTTTTCCCTTTTTGAGACAGGATCTTGCTCTGTCACCCAGGCTGGAGTGCAGTGGTGTGATCATGACTCACTGCAGCCTCGATCTTCCAGGCTCAAGCAATCTTCCCACCTCAGCCTCTCAAGTAGCTGGGATTACAGACATGCACTGCCAAGCCTGGCTAATGTATGTATGTATGCATGTATGTATGTATGATAGAGATAGGGTCTCACTATGTTGTTCAGGCTGGTCTTGAACTCCTAGGCTCAAGTGATTCTCCTGCCTTGAACCCTCAAAGTGCTGTAATTATAGGTGTGAGCCACTGTGCATGGCTCTAACCCCCTTTTTGTTTGTTTCGTCACATCTCTACAAATGTATTGTTCTTTTGTTAAGATGCTATATAAACCCTAAGTTCTTTTTTTAAAAACATTTTATTTTACTTTATTCTAAGTTCCGGGATACATGTGCAGGATGTGCGGGATGTGCAGGTTTGTTACATGGGTAAACGTGTGCCGTGGTGGTTTGCTACACCTATCAACCCATCACCTAGGCATTAAGTCCCACATGCATTAGCTATTTATCCTGATGCTCTCCGCTCTCCCCCGCAATCCCCCGACAGGCCCCAGTGTGCATTGTTCCCATCCCTGTGTCTATGTTCTCATTGTTCACCTCCCACTTATAAGTGAGAAAATTTGGTGTTTGGTTTTATGTTCCTGCGTTAGTTTGCTGAGAATAATGATAAGCCCCAAGTTCTAACCACCCCTTTTAATTACTCATTTCTGAGTTTGTCTCACAAGTATGCATGATGTGCACATTAATGAAATTTTGTTTTTCTCTTGTTAGTCTTTCCTTTGTTAGTCTAATTTGCAGCAGCACCTGCCCCTCTGAACCAGGAAACCTAGAAGGGTAGGGGGAAAAATATTTTCCTTTCCTACCCACCTGTAAAACTCTAGTGCTGGGCCTTGACATTGGTTCCTAAGCTTTTCTTTTTCCTTTTTTAAATTTCTTTGAGGAGACAGTGTCTCACTCTGGTGCCCAGGCTGAAGTGCAGTGGCATGATCACAGTTCACTGCAGTCTCAAACTTCTGGGTTAAAGTAATCCTCCTACCTCAGCCTCCCAGAAGCTTGGACTACAGGTGTGTACCAACATGCCCAACTATTTTTTTAAATTTTTTTTTGCAGAGATGGGGTCTCACTATATTGCCCAGGCTGGTCTTGACCTCCTGACCTCAAGCCTACACCTTTCTGAAAGTGACGCCCTGAGGTCTGGGAGAACCCCAAATAAGCCAGGGTATAGAGAAAGAGAACTAGAGTGATGGAGTAGGTGATACTGAGGTATCTCTTGGAGGTCTAGGGGGAGACTGGCAGAGAAGGGGTTGGATTTGAGAGTTTCTGAAACTGGGGGTGGGGATTGTGGAGAAGGGTGTTTTTCAATTACAGGAGAGGCAGAATGCTCCTTCTGTCCTTCTGGGTTATTTGGCTTGTCTATGAATTAAATTGACATTAAGAGATTTAACAGGAGAAAAACAATTCTAATTATGTATGTATGCATGAAGTCCCACAACAATATGAGACTCAGAGAAGCAGCCAGATGATTGAGATTTATGTATCACCCTTGAAACTGTCCTCACAGGGTTAACAAGCGTTCTGGACAGAAACATTGTTATAATTAAGCATTAATCAGGCTGTACTTTGGCCCACTTCCTGGTAACTGAAAGTCATATAGCACTAGATAATGACCATTTGCATCCCCACTGTTCCTATAGGTAGGATTTCTGATGTTAGAATCACAAGGCTTTTGTTTAAGAATTAATTTGTATCCCCATTATTCTTACAGATAGAATTTCTGATGTTGGAATCATAAAGCGTTTGTTTAAGAATTGCTTAAGAGGTTTTTCAGATCCTGAATTCCAGTGGAACAGCTGATGCCAACCATTTGAAGATCCCCACAGGAAAACTGAATCAGCATGAGAATACAGTTTCCTTATCTCCCTATCCCATAATTTCCCCATGCACACTTTGATCCATCAATGATCTTCACAGTTAAAATCCCTAGCCCCAAACTCCTCAGGGAGATGGATTTGAGGTTTCCTACTGTCTCCTCATTCAGTGGCCCTATGATTTAACCTCTTTCTCTACTGCAACCTGGTGTTGGCGTGTTGACTTGCTGCACATCAGACAATGAACCTATCACAGTTACCCCCTGAGATACAGGAAGGAATAAGGGTTTGGGGTTCCTGCAGGGTGGTGGAGGCAAATTACAGGAAGGAGAGGGGAGGAAATGTATGGTGAATGGTGGTTGCCTTGCTATGCAGATAAAAGTCTCTCAGGTGATAAAAGTCATCTCTGAGTAGCTCTCTTCTTCCTACAGATACCTTTACTAATGAAAACATCCTTTATAAATGTAAATTTCCTTTATAAAAGAGGACATTTGTACATTATTTTAGTTGAGGAGGAGTAAAGATGTTTTCCCACATTGACTGGTTCACAATTTCTTTTAGCTCAAAAGAATTGATATGCCAAAGTTGCATATTTTGAGGTGATATGTTTTGAATCTCTTCACAGGACTAGAGAAGGATTCAGTGGGGGAGAAACAAAGATTATCTCACAAACTCTTTTTTCATGAATTAAGTGTTCTGATAAGTTATGATGGGGCTCAGGGCATGCCATCTTAATACAGGACTGCGAGAGACCAGAATTTACAACTCCCAAATATGCGTTTTTGGTATAAGATTATTTTGAGCTGGTTATCTTGAGAAACTGCAGACACAGGTGAAGTTCTGAAAAGTTACCCTTTTGTAAAAGAAATTTATGTCTATAAATGAAATCTCCATTTGCAAGGGTGTTTCCCTCTCACACCAGGAAGACTAAATCTCTAAACATTCTTTTTATTTTTATTTCTATTTTTATTTTTTTACTTTTTGTAGAGACAGGATCTCACTATGCCGCCCTGGCTGGTCTTGAATTCCTGGGCTCAAATTATCCTCCCGCCTGGGCCTCCCAAAGTGCTGGGATTATAGGCTTGAGTCACCACGCAGCCAAGACACCCTTAATCAATGGAAAAGACATCAACTAAAACCTGCATAATAAACCTTGCTGTGTTTATGGCCATACTCTTTATTGTTTGTTTCAGAGAATGATGGCATTTAAGGGTGAAATTTAAACTCTTTCTTTGGGATCTACTCTAGAGATTTACTTATTTCTCTGAATTATCATTCATGTATACAGGAGGTGTACATATTATTAAACTTGTTTGTTTTTCTCTTGTTAATCTGTCTTTTGTTGTAGAGAGTCTTAGCTAAAAACTCATGAAGCGTGAAGGAGAAAATTATTTTTTCCCCTTACAGTTCTAAAATGCCTATATGAAATTAGGGTAAATTTGGGGAGTGTTTCTTTTTCTATAGCAAAAGAAGTACCAGGAACAGCTCTAAAATACTCCCTTGGAGGGCCAATGTCTGGATTAGTTTATCATTTGAAGGCAGTCTCATCAGAAGATACCTATGGGTCTCCAGAGTGCCTGATGCCATATCCTGGTCTTCCCCTAGACAGACTTGCCCCCAGACTTGGATGTGAAAATTGAAAGCACTGAGCATCTGCCCTCTTGTGAGCCCAGGAGTGGGGCACTCTTGACTGAGCTGGGTACTGAGAAAGGGGATCCCTCTGCCCCCAGGATTTCCTACAGCCTTGGTTGAGATCTAGAATTCACTGACATCATCACAGTGGGGGCCCGGTATGGCCACTTGGACTTTATAAGACTGGTTTTCAACACAGATGCACTTGCCAGTAAGAAGCCCCCGGCTGGTGGACTCAATAGACTCAAATACTGTTTTAAAATGTGGATTTTATTATTATTCAGGTTTGATGAGGCCAACAGATCAGGAGATGACTGCCATTGAAAAGATAGTTTGTTACAGTTCCCAAGAGGAGGGGACGATGCACACCACAGTGTGTGTGGTGGGAGGGGCACACTGGCAAGCAGCAGGGTTGATCAGGAGGCAGAGGGAGGGAGGGGAACACTTGAGCAAGAGCCTTTATTCTTTCTGCAGGAAGAAACAGGTGAGGCAGGGTAAGCAGGCTTAGGATGGACAGTTTGAATAATTTCAGCTGGCTCTGATACATAGGCGGCTATCTCTCATTGTTTGGTAATTGGCTGTGGGGTGATTAGAGCGGATGGCCCCAGGTGTGAAAGGAGGTGGGTGTGCTGACTCTGGGTTGGTTGGTTTGCATATGAAAGGCACTCTTCAGGGGAGTCTGTACTGCCTCCAGGAATTAGTGATCCCTAAACCCCAGCCCTAAGCCCTAAGTCAGGGAGGGGCAGCCTTTTCAGGATCAGCAAGACCCCAGTTATCAAAACTTCAGAATACAGAAAATAAGACTAAGAGAGGTGGCTCACACCTGTAATCGCAGTGCTTTGAGAGGCCGGAGAATCACTTGAGGCCAGGAGTTTGAGAACAGCCTGAGCAACATATTGAAACTCTTACGATGTTTCCGCTGCACTCCAGCCTGGGCAACAGAGCAAGACCCTGTCTCTGAAAAAAACAAAAGCCAAAACACACACACACATCACACACACAGAGAAAGAGAGAGCGAGAGAGAAAGTAAGAGAGAGAGAGAGCAAATAAAAAGGCATGATTAATACAGGTACTCCCTGCTTCAGGAGGAGGAGTGTGGAACTGAACTGATTTCCTCTTTGGCTGAAGTAAGCTGCCCCCAACTCCTACTCACCACTCTCCCCATGGATCTTTTATAATTCAGGGAAGGAGATACTTACCTCCTACTAGTGAGGCAGATGGGGCCTACAAGCAAATAATTTTAAAATGGTGGAGAGGTGACCATGTTTGATCTCTGAGTGTGTGCAGCATTCCATGCCAGTTACAATAGTGAGACCTCAGTTGATTAGGTTGTAGAAAGAATTTTAAAACACTTCAAAACTTCTTTGCAACTCTCATTATCCTAATAAAGTGGAAGCAAAAAGGAAATAAATGAATATTTAAATCAATTTAAAATGTATTGACCTCAACAGAACATTTTTGCAAGAAACTTGCAAACATATTTGCAAGAAACTAATTCCTCGGGATTGAACACTTTAAGAGAATTAGTTTGGTGGGAGTCAAACAGCACAATAAGCATATGTGACCAAATACAAGGAGACTTTAAATACATATATTTAAAGACGTATCTACATATACATTCTTACTCTGTGTATGTGAAACTATGAGCTTGTTTTTTGACCTAATTCTCATTTATTTTCCTCAAAGAATTTCTGGCCAATGTCTCCTGAGATGCTGTCCTCTGGTGTCCAGTTTACTGTTGAATAATGTTGCATTATTCAATAACTACCAAGTATTAGCACAGAGGTTACAATAATAAAGCATGAGCCTTATTCCCAAGTTGCTCCTGGACGAGGGATGAATGATTCTTAATGTTTTCTGGGTTGCAGATCCCTGATCATCCCTGTTGGGGGGGCCCACAGATTGCAGATTAAGAACCCTGTTCTAGGCCGGGCACGGTGGCTCAAGCCTGTAATCCCAGCACTTTGGGAGGCCGAGACGGGCGGATCACGAGGTCAGGAGATCGAGACCATCCTGGCTAACACAGTGAAACCCCGTCTCTACTAAAAATACAAAAACTTAGCCGGGCGAGGTGGCAGGCGCCTGTAGTCCCAGCTACTCGGGAGGCTGAGACAGGAGAATGGCGTGAACCCGGGAGGCGGAGCTTGCAGTGAGCTGAGATCCGGCCACTGCACTCCAGCCTGGGTGACAGAGCGAGACTCCGTTTCAAAAAAAAAAAAAAAAAAAAAAAAAAAAAAAAAAAGAACCCTGTTCTAACAGGAAAGGCTGACAAATAATTATACTACATGGTGCTCTATCCAACAATAGAAGTGTCTACAACAGTTGTTCTTTACTTTGGCTGCCCATGAAAACATCTAGGGAGTTTTTAAGCACCAGTGATTTGTTCCCACATCTAGAGGTCCTGACTTAGTCCGGGTAGCAGCCTGGGTCTCAGGAGTATTATTAAAAAGCCCCCTGGAAGATTCCAACCCTAACGACTGGAAAGGTGCTGCAGAAGCACAGCATGATGGTTAATTTGGGGTTCAACTGAACTGGATTAAGGATGACCTAGAGAACTGGTAAAGGATTATTTCTGGGTGCATCTGGGAGGGTATTTCCAGAGGAAATTGGCATATGAGTCAGTGGACTGAGTGGGGAAGATTCACCCCCAATGTGGACAGATATCATCCAACCCTCTGGGGGCTCAGACAGAACAAAAAGAGATTCTCTGTCTCTTGGAGCTGGGATAGAGTCTTTTTCTCCTGTCCTTGGACTCCAGAACTTGCACTAGCTGCTTTTCAGGTTCTCAGACCTTCAGTCTGGGACTCAGTTGGTTTCCTTGTTTCTGAGCCTTTGGAATTGAACTGAGCCATGCTCCAGCAACCCAGGGTCTGCAGCTTGCAAATGGCCTGTCGTGGGACTTTTCAGCTTCCATAATCACATGAGCCAATTCCTCTAATAAATCCCCTCTCATCTATGTCTGTGTATACCCTCTTGATTCTACCTCTCTGGAGAACCCTGATTAATGTACACAGCAAGGGCATGATTAGCTCTAGCATTCCCCGAAACCTAAATAGCCCTCACCCTAGCCTGAGAAAAGATGAGAAGCAACCCAAAGTAGAAAAAAAACACCAAGAACCAAATATGACAGGAGAACCAAGGCCAGATCTTGCAGAACAAATATGTGTGGAGAGGGAGCATTGAAGCACTGTTTTCAGACAGCATTCAAGATGTGCTGTTAGGGTATGTTTGAGGGTTGATAGTGGCTAAGTAGGGCTAGACGTGACCAAACCCTGCAAAGCTACTGGAACAATGTTGTCGAAATTGTAAAATGTATAGTGATAGAAAGTCTTAAATTGCTAAGAACATCCAGCAGACATTAATTAGCACAAGATATCATAAAGACCAGGGCCTGGTAAAACGGGGCTGGAGGGAATTAACAACAGGAATAATAATTGCACCAAAATATTCATTGAGAGCTTACTATACTATACATGCATGTTTTTGTTTCATCCTCACAATTGGTCTTATAAAATAGTTTTGATTATCCCCTTTTATACATGGGGATATTGGGGCTTAAAAGTATGAAAGACAAAATACATTGGACAACTGAGATAGTTTTACCCAGGCAATTGCAATAGAGAGAATGTTTGTTTGTTTGTTTATCTTGTTTTTGTTTGTTTGAGATGGGGTCTCACTCTGTCACCTAGGCTGGAGTGCAGTAGCACAATCTCAGTTCACTGTAACTTTCATCTCCTGGGCTTAAGCAATCTTCCCACCTTAGCCTCCTGAGTAGCTGGGACTATAGGCACATGCCACTATGCCCAGCTAATTTTTCGTATTTTTGCTAGAGACAGGGTTTCACCATTTGCCAGGCTGGTCTTGAACTCCTGAGCTCAGGTGATCCGCCTGTCTCGGCCTCCCAAAGTGCTGGGATTATAGGCGTGAGCCACCACACCTGGCCAGAGAATGTCTGTTAATGAGGACCATCTCAAAGAGAGTGAAGGAGGCGTGGGTTTTATAGAAGCAGGTGAGGGAATGAGTCTTATAGAAGTCCTGAGGAAGGATGGAGGCAGTTCTTGTCATGAAATATGCTAGGGCAGGGTAGTCCTTTTCAAGACTAGCTATTTCCTGATTTTGGAGTATAAAATGGTGGAGGGATTTCTTAACCCTTGCTCTTTTCTCAGGGCTCAAATAAAATTCAGTATTATCAAAAGGTTGAGTACCTTGTCCAAGGTCAAGCAGCCAGTAAGTGGCCCAGCTGGATTCAGACCCAGCCTGACTGGTACAATCTGTTCTGGATTTGTGGCCAGAACATCAGTTTCTGTAAAAGGAGGAATTGGATGCCATTCAGGCAGGAAAAGCTAGGAAAAGGGAAGACTCCAGAGAGCAAGATCCGGACTTAGTTATCCTGTGAGCCTGGGTGGAATCGAGGAGTTGGATTCTAATTAAATAGTTCTTGGATCACTATTTGAGAAATGCAACAAACCAGGGTCCAGGACAAGGGACCCAGGCTGAGAGACTCCCCAGACCTCCTATGGCAAGAACAACCAGGAACTCGTATCAGCCCCAGGCTGAAGCTGACTCTACCCTCCTCCAACCTTAGACACCCCTTGGGGCTTAGACAGACAGGTGGGCAGATATGCAGGGAGCCAGAGAGGCCTGCTCCACTTCTGAGCTCCCAGGGTGATCCAAGTGGCTAATTGGCAGAGCAGCTAGAATGCTTCATGTTAATTAGCCATTATGCTCTTGGACTCATTAAGCAAGTTCAAGGAGCTTTATTGCTTTGTTGACTGAAGGTTAAAATGAAAATGAGCTTTTTACGCTTGTGCAGCTTAATAATTAAAAGAGAGAGAGATAGTTCTGTGTTTTCTAATGCACAGGGCCTCAGATACATTTTCCTGAGGGTTGTTAATGCCAATATCTTCTCATTTAATAACTATTGAGCACACACAATGTGCTAGCGATTGATAGAGAATGCTCAGTGACTAAAACAGATAAATATCCCTCCCCTTTTGAAACTTACAATCTAGCGACGCAAAGAGATAATAAACACAATAAATGCATACATTATGGGGAATGATAGGATATGATATGCACTTTAAAAATTAGAGCAAGGTAAGGGGGCTTACAAGTGCTGGGGTGGGGTACTGCAATTTAAACAGGGTGGTCAGTTGAGAAGTTAATAAGCGAGCAATGGTTTGAAGGTGAGAGAATGAGCCTTTCCAATACCTGGGAAAGGGCATTTTGGATGGAGGAGCTAGTGCAAAGGCCCTGAGATGGAAAGATGCCTGGTGTGCTCAGAAACAGCAAAAAGGTCTGGGTGGTCCAAAGTACAAGAGGGGGAGCATAATAGTGATGTCAGAGAAGTGACAGGGCCAGATGGAGTAGGATCGTAGAGACCTTTAGGAGGACTTTTGCTTTTATTTTGACTAAAATGGGGACTAGAACATTTGTTATCATATTACTAACATTATTGTTCTTGTTCGCCTACTCTTGGAGGAAGAGGCTTGGTCCTGCCAGAATCCCCTGAATCACAGGGGATTCAGGACACCAACCAGGCATAAGAATGCCCACGTCCAGATGTCACTCCATGGCAGCAGTCAGAAAAGATGGGGACGGGGCAAAGACATCAGCGTCATGGTGAAATTGAAGGAACAAACAGAAGAAGCCAGAATTATAGGACTTCATTTAACTCTCTTGACTTCTGAGATGCCTTCACTTGACTCATCTCCCAGTGAGAGCTGGGGACTCTTTTCATTGACTCAGAACACATCTTGGGCTTGTCTCATTACAGCACTGATACATTCTATTATACTCGTCTGCCTGTCTGTCAACCTTCCCTCATAATCTCAGCTCCTTGAAGTTAGGGTCCCTGTGTCATTTGTTGTCCTTTTTTCCCCAAATGTCAAACTCAATTCTGGCATATAGTGTCTACTCAGTGAATGATAAATGAGCGAATAATAACATTTATTGAGTGTTCCCTATCTGCTGGGGATTGTCTTTGCATCTTATATGCATTAACCCATTCAATTCTCCCTGAAACTCTCAGAAATAAAGACTATTACTATCCCACTTTAGCAATGAGTAAATTAAGTTTCAGAGAGGTTAAGCAACCTGTCCAAGGTTGCTTTATAAGTGATGAAGCTGCCATTTCAACCTAGGCAGTTGGGGTTCAGAGTCTGTGCTATTAACCATTACAAGATAAATGGATGGATGGATGGATGGATGGATGGATGGATGGATGGATGGATGGATGAGTGGATGGATGGGACATGTCAAAATTATAATACAGAGTTTGAATCAGTGTTCCCAGAAGGGAGCAAAGATGGGAGAAATATTAAAATTTATATTTACTCATTATTAACTTGATGGTAGTAGTGAACAAAACCCCAGGGGGCCAAAAGTGCCTGTGTGCCGTTGAAAGAAAAAGGAGGAATGTGGAATGGATAAAAAGGCAATAATCCACCTGGGCTATTACCAGATGCACTAACATCCCTAGCTTTGGCCCCCTTGGCTCACTAGGAAGGTCATCGCCAGGTTCTGGAACTGCCAAGTTTGATGGCCAACACTGCTGGAGTGGGGGTAGAAGTGGGAGATTGTGCCATGAAGTGTTCTCAAATGAAGCGAGGTGGTTTTGGTCTTGTTTTTAACTTTTATTTTTTGAAGTGTAATTCACCTACAATGATATATACCATTTTTAAGTGTTGCAGTTCAATGAGCTTTTACAGAGAAGGTGAAATTTTGGGTACAGTCCTGGAGGAGTGAGCAAGAAGTTAAAGGTCAGGAGTGCACAGCACATGCAGGTGCACAGAACACTCAAAGAGTATGAGGTCTCTTGTGGCTGTGGTTTGTCCTGAGAAAAACATGCTGTTTGGGTATGGCAAGTAGATAAGGATGGATGAAAGTCCAAAGGAAAGAGAAGTCTGGCACATGTCAGAGGGAGGACACTAGTTTATAGTGCAGAGTTTTCACATTGTCATTAGTTATGAGTTGCTATTTTTCTGTCTAAAACCTTCAATAAGAAGGCCTCTGCCTTTTGCTTTCTCTTTGGAATTCATTGATTCTTTCAATTTTATTTTCTTTATTTATGTCCTGTGGTGCTATTTCATATTCGAACAGCTGCAGGTGACGTTGCTTTCCTTCCCCCAATCCAAGCTACTGCATTAACCCCTACATATCCAACCGAGTAGTGATGGGGAAGCCATTTATTCTTGAGGATGTAGATATGAGCATCTGCTCCATTTGGGATCACTATTTATGGGCTGTGAATAAGAACACAATTCAAAAGTTATGAGAAAGCAGGACATCTACAATATAAACACATCAGCCCCCAAATGGAGAAGACATGTCAGATACAATGATAGCTGAGAAATTAACTGGCCATGGTTCAGTTACTCAATACACAGGCAACTAGTGCTTTCTGTCCGCTTGGCATGCCTTCCCTTTCTTCCCATCTTTACTCAGATGACATCTTGTCTCCCTGAGACCTTTTTTGGGCACGCTATCTAAAAGTTCCCTCCCCAAATAAACATTTCCTATGAACACTTCTGATATGGTTTGGATCTGTGTCCGCACACAAATCTCATGTTCAATTGTAATCCCCAAGTTGGAAGTGGGGCCTCATAGGAGATGATTGGATCATGGGTGCAGTCTCTAATGGTTTAGCACCATCCCCCTAGTGCTGTTCTCATGATAGAGTTCTCATAAGATCTGGCTGTTTAAGAGTACATAGCACCCTCCCCTTCTTTCTCCCCTTCCTGCTCTGGTCATGTAAGAAGAAGGCCTCCCTCCCCTTTGTCTTCTGCCATGATTGAAAATTTCCTAACGCTGGCCAGGCATGGTGGCTCATGCCTGTAATCCCAGCACTTTGGGAGGCCGAGGCGGGCAGATCATGAGGTCAGGAGATTGAGACCATCCTGGCTAACACAGTGAAACCCCATCTCTACTAAAATACAAAAAAATAGCGGGGCGTGGTGGTGGGCACCTGCAGTCTCAGCTGCTCAGGAGGCTGAGGTAGTAGAATGGCAGAGGTTGCAGTGAGCTGAGATCACGTCACTGCACTCCAGCCTGGGTGATGGAGCGAGACTGTCTCAAAAGAAAAAAAAAAAAAAGAAAATTTCCTAACACCTCCCCAGAAAACTTCATGCTTCCTGTACAGCCTGCAGAACTGTGAGCCAATTAAACCTCTTTTCTTTGTAAATTGCCCAGTCTCAGTTATTTCTTTATAGCAGTGTGACAATGGACTATTACAGAAAATTGGTATTGAGAAGTGAGACATTGCTATAAAGATATCTGAAAATGTGGAAGCAACTTTGGAATTGGGTAACATTACAAGCAGAGATTGGAAGAATATGGAGGACTCAGAAAAAGACAGGAAGGTGAGGAAAAGTGTGTTGTGACCAAAATGCTTATAGTGATATAGACAATAAAGTCCAGGCTGTGGAGGCCTCAGATGGAAATGAGGAACTTATTGGGAACTGAAGCAAAGGTAATTTTTGTTACGCATTAGCAAAGAACCTTGAGGCAGTGTGCCCCTGCTCTAGGGATCTGTGAACTTTCAACTTGAGAGTGATGATATAGGGTATCTGGTGGAACAAATTTCCAAGCAGCAGGGCATTCAAGATGTGGCCTGGCTGCTTCTAACAGTGCATGTTCATACGTGGTGAGCAAAGAAATGACCTGAAACTCGAACTTATATGTAAAAGGGAAGCAGAGTGTACAAGTTTAGAAAATTTGCAGCCTGGCCATGTGGTAGAAAAGAAAGGGCCATTTTCAGTGGAGGAATTAAAGCCAGCTGTAGAGATTTGCATAAGTAAAGAGGAGCCAAATGCTGATAGCCAAGAAAATGGGAAAAGGGCCTCCAAGGCATTTCAGAGATCTTTGAGGCAGCTCCTCCTGTTACAGGCCTGGAGGTCTATGGGGGAAATGGCTTCATGGGCAGGCCCCAGGACCCCTTGCTATCTGTGCAGCCTTAGGACACTGCTGCCTGCATCTCAGCTGCTCTAGCTCCAGCTGTGGCTAAAAGGGCTCTAGTTACAGCTTGGGCTGTTGCTTCAGAGGTTGCAAGCTGCAAACTTTGGTGACTTCCACATGGTGTTAAGGTTGCAGGTGTGCAGAGGTCAAGAGTTGAGGCTTGGGAGCCTCCACCTAGATTTCAGAAGATGTATGGAAAAGCCTGGAAGTCCAGGCAGAGGCCTGTTGCAGGGATGGAGCCCTCATGGAGAACCTCTACTAGGGCAATGCAGATGGGAAATGGGTTGGAGTATTCACACAGAATCCCAGTTGGGTCACTGCCTAGTGGAGCTGTGAGAAGAGGGCCACCTTCCTCCAGACCCCAGAATGATAGATCCACCAGCAGCTTGCACCCTGCAACTGGAAAAGCTGCAGGCATTCAGTGCAAGCCCTTGAGAGCAGCTGTGGGGCAGAGCCTTGCAGAGCCACAGGGACAAGCTGTTCAAGGCCTTGGTAACCCACCCTTCATACTAGTGTGCCCTGGATGTGAGACATGGAGTCAAAAGACTTTATTTTGGAGTTTTAAGATTTAATGCCTGCAATGCTGGATTTTGGACTTGCATGGGGCCTATAACCCCTTTTCTTTGGCAGATTTCTCCCTTCTGGAATGGGAGTATTTACCCAATGCCTATACCCCCCATTGCATCTTGGGAGTTATTAACTTATTTTTGATTTTATAGGCTCATAAGTGGAAGGGACTAGTCTTATCTCAGATGGGACTTTGGACTTTTGAGTTAATGCTGGAATGAGTTAAGACTTTGGGGGACTATTGGGAAGGCATGATTGTATTTCATAATGTGAGAAGGACATGAGATTTGGAGGAGTTAGGGGTAAAATAGTATGTTTGGATCTGTGTCCTCACCCAAATCTCATGTTCAATTGTAATCCCCAATATTAGAGGTGGGGCCTGATGGGAGGTGATTAAATCATGGGGGTGGTTTTTAATAGTTTAGCACTGTCTTCCTAGTGCTGTTCTCATGATAGAGTTCTCATAAGATCTGGTTGTTTGAAAGTATGTATTACCTTCCTCTTCTCTCTCTTTTTCCTGTCTGGCCATGTAAGAGATGCCTGCCTCACCTTCACCTTCTGCCATGTTTGCAAGTTTCCTGAGACCTCCCCAGAAGCTGAGCAGAAGTCATAAGGCTTCCTGCACAGCCTGTAGAACCATGAACCAGTTATACCTCTTTTCTTAGTAAATTGCCCAGTCTCAGATGTCTCTTCATAGCTGTGCAAAGACAGACTAATATATCTTCTCTACTTAGTTTTTTTCCTTAACACTTGTCACAATCTAGCAGAGCATATATTTCACTTATTTATCTTATTCATTGTCTTCACCACCAAAATGCAAGCTCCAAGGAGACAGAAGTCTTTTTTCACTGCTGTTTCTGTCATATCTAAATTATAGCAGGTACTTAAAAAATATTTGTTGAATGAATGGATTATGCTAGGTTCTGTTAGGAACAAAGAGGCTTTGAAATCAAGAAACATCATTCATTGGTGGACATAAGGCCCTCAATTCAAATACCGTTAAAAAGAAATGAATAAATCAAGGCAAAAGTTTCCACATCAATAGCAGAAACCCAAAGAGTTTACCTCAACCTAATTAACCACGTTATAAATTTAACAACCTTGAAATTCCTTAACATTTCTTTAAAAGGAACAGATTATTTAGCAGCTTCCTTTTTAAAAGCAAGGAATATAATTATAACTACATAGACTTCAGAAGGGTAAAGGATTTACAAGTCATATTGCATGTTTTTAGGAAAATTCTGGTTTTTGCATGTCTGAAGAAATGAACAATTGGGACATTCAAAACAATTAAACCAAGGATGCAGATAACTACATTTAATATTATGATCTTACTTACTGGGAAGTTGTGTGCAGACTTAATTTCATTGACTTATGGGAGCTTTCAAAATTTGATTTTCCAGTTATTTTATCTTTGACTGAACTCTGAGTTTTTAGTGATTAATTAAGTTTGTTTTTTTTTTTTTTTTTGCCACCTAAATTTTAACAAAATATTCCATCAGACAAGTAGATTGTGGCAAGTGTTATTTAGGTATTTTTAAGTAAGTTTTTATTCATTGGAAAGGCTCACAAGTCTTTTTTTTTCTGAGATAAAATAACAGAGAAAGTCACACATTTGAGTTTTTCATGCTAAAAGGTTTCAAAATATAAAGTTTAGGCTAAGCACACACCTGTAATCCCAGCACTTTGAGAGGGTAAGGCAGGAGGATTGCTTGAGCCCAGGAGTTTGAGACAAGCCTGGGCAACATATTCAGACCCTGTCTCTACAAATAGTACAAAAATTAGCCATGCATGGTGGTATGTGCCTGTAGCCCTGGCTACTTGGCAGGCTGAGGTGAGAGGATCAGTTGAGCCCAGGAGGTTGAGGCTACAGTGAACCAAGGTTGCACCACTGCACTTCAACCTAGAGAACAGAGAGAGAGTGGTGGAGGGGTGGGGGGGGAGAGAGAGAAAGAGATCCTGTCTCTAAATAAATAAAATAAAATAAAATGTGAAGTTTATGAAGAATTAGTATCTTTCACCACTTGCATTTACATTGGATATTGACTGACTTGCTGTTTTGTCTCTCAATGTCAAATCAGAAAACCCTCTGCTACAGTTTGAGGAAAAGTCTTCAAATGTTCAACTTCTGTTTTTCTGCACTGAACTTGCATAGATGAGTGGCTTTTTAAATGTAGTTCAGGATTCACAAAGTGGTCCACATGGATTCTGGGGAATGGTGCATGTGGGGGGCCCCTGCAGCATTAATGTTTCTGGTATGGATTAACAAACATGAAAGGCATTTAATTTAAACATTTAAGTTCATTCATTCATTCAACAACTGTTATATTGAGTACTTACTAAATGCCAAGCACAATGCTGGTTGTGGGATTATAGCTGTGAACAAAACAGACATGGACTAGCTCTCACGGAGTTTACTTTCTCGTGGGGAGAAAGATACCAAACAGGCAAATAAATGAGCAACATAGTTTTAAATATATGACTTGTATTCTACACAAAATAAAACAAATAAAGCGGTGTGATGTGATAAGAGTAATGGGGTGGGGTGGGAGAGATTGGGTGCTTAGGGACAGCCTCTCTGAGAAGGTGACATGTGCTAAGACCTGAATGATAAGAATAAAATTAGTCCCAAAAGATGGATTGAGATGAACTGTTGATCTCAGCTTTTCATGCCTGGAAAATTGTAATCAATTATCAAACTTATTTTTCATTCTTCCCCACATGCACCTGCTGCCCCAGCCAGGCATGTGTCAAGAGTGATAACCTTCACCTCACCCCTCCATGGAGGTGACACATTCTTCAAAAGCCAAATGTCTTGATGCCTTCTTTGTCATAAATCTTACTGTTTCTTAAATAAGAGTAAAGGGCAGGGGGAGACCATTTTTATGGCATATCTTGGCATCTGGGGAAAACCATCCACCTATTCCATGCACCTTTAGCCTGGGGAAAAGGGAATACAGTGTTCTGTGAGGAAGACTTCAGCAAAGGTCTAAAACATGAAGGTGAGTTTTTGAACTCCAGTGTTCAGCTGACTGGGGCACCGATCTGTGAACTGACAATAGTTATTTAGCGTTCTGTATTCATGCATTGAGATCCGATTAAACCCTTTAGGAAGATTCCTTCGCTTATTTCCAGTGCAACATCTTGCAGCAGGAACCTGAGGCTCTGTGTTGAAGCTAGGGAGGAATGCTCCTGCATCTGCCATCTGGATCTTAAGCCACCCTGTCACTGAGTTTCAAGACCTTTCTAACAGTAAGTGCTTCCTATGACATGTGATATGGTTTGGCTGTGTCCCCACCCAAATCTCACCTTGAATTGTAATAATCCCCACATATCAAGGCAGGTGGAGATAATTGAATCATGGGGGTGGTTTCACCCATACTGTTCTCGTGGTAGTGAATAAGTCTCACGAGGTCTGATGGTTTTATAAAGGCGAGTTGCCCTGCACATGCTATCTTGCCTGCTGCCATGTAAGATGTGACTTTGCTCCTCATTCCCCTTCTACCATGATTGTGAGGCCTCCCCAGCCATGTGGAACCATGAGTCAATTGAACCTCTTTCCTTTATAAATTACCCAGTCTTGGGACTGGGCGCAGTGACTCATGCCTGTAATCCCAGCACTTTGGGAGGCCGAGGCGGGCAGATCAAGAGGTCAGGAGATTGAGACCATCCTGGTTAACACGGTAAAACCCCGTCTCTACTAAAAATACAAAAAATTAGCCGGGCGTGGTGGTGGGAGCCTGTAGTCCCAGCTACTAGGGAGGTAGAGGCAGGAGAATGGCATGAACCTGGGAGGCGGAGCTTGCAGTGAGCCAAGATTGCCCGACTGCACTCCAGCCTGGGCGACAGAGTGAGACTCCGTCCCAAAAATAAAAATAAAAATAAAAAATAAATTACCCAGTCTTGGTATGTCTTTGTTAGTAGCATGAGAACAGATTAATACAACATGCTTCTCCTGCCTCTAAGCCTGTAGACTCAGTTATTCTAGAATGCTCAAGCCTTTTCAATGGGCCCATGCAAATGTTGCCTGTCATTCAAAGCTATCTCCTCCCTAAAGTCTTTCTTAGTGACTCTGACTTCTCACAGCCCCTGTTGTGGTCAGCATAATATTTTCCTTGACTATGACTTGGTAGATCTGCATTCTCTTAAACTGTGCTCCCGGCCGGGCGCGGTGGCTCAAGCCTGTAATCCCAGCACTTTGGGAGGCTGAGACGGGCGGATCACGAGGTCAGGAGATCGAGACCATCCTGGCTAACACAGTGAAACCCCGTCTCTACTAAAAATACAAAAAAAATTAGCCGGGCGAGGTGGCGGGCGCCTGTACTCCCAGCTACTCGGGAGGCTGAGGCAGGAGAATGGCGTGAACCCGGGAGGCGGGGCTTGCAGTGAGCTGAGATCCGGCCACTGCACTCCAGCCTGGGCAACAGAGCCAGACTCCGTCTCAAAAAAAAAAACAAAAAACAAAAAACAAAAAACTGTGCTCCCAGAGACTATGATAATCAGCCTGGTCCAGGAACTTACTTTCCATCTGAAGGAGATTCAAAGGGAAAGAGAAAGAGAGTGGCCAAACAGGTACAGACAGGACTGATCCTCTGCTTTCTTTTTTTTTTTTTTTTTTGAGACGGAGTCTCGCTCTGTCGCCCAGGCTGGAGTGCAATGGCGCGATCTCCGCTCACTGCAAGCTCCGCCTCCCGGGATCCCGCCATTCTCCTGCCTCAGCCTCCTGAGTAGCTGGGACTACAGGCGCCCGCCATCGCGCCCGGCTAATTTTTTTGTATTTTTAGTAGAGACGGGGTTTCACCGTGTTAGCCAGGATGGTCTCGATCTCCTGACCTTGTGATCCGCCCGCCTCGGGCTCCCAAAGTGCTGGGATTACAGGCGTGAGCCACCGCGCCCGGCTGATCCTCTGCTTTCTACAGTTCTTGGGTGACTTCAGAGACAGGCTTTCCTAATCTGGATCAAACTGGTCTTTCTAGTTCAAGGTCACAGGTCATAGTATGGAAGCTTCTTAAACTTTAGGAGCAGAAGAATCACTTAGGAGGCTTACTACAAATGCAAATTTCTGGGGGTCAGCCCCAGAGGTTCTCCTTCAGTAAATCTGGTGAGTCCTGGGAATCTGCATTTGTACAAGCACCTTGGGTAACTGAGGTATTGCTTATCTGTGAACATTTTGTAAAACACTTGCATAATGAAGAGCAAGGAAACATTGCCCACCTCTGCCTCTTCTGTGTAGGGGGGTTCTCTATTTTAAGACAGGATCCTAAAATTCTAGTTTATCCAACAAACATTTACTTAATCCAGTGTCATACTAGGCACACAGATTAGGCCATAAAAATATTTGGGACATACCTATACTAAAAAGGTATTAGTTGCTTATCTGAAATTCAAATTTAACCAGGCATTTTGTATTTCACTTGGCATTGCCAGGTGGGGCTGGGAGGAGTTGCTGCAATTTGGGTCCTCTGGCAAGCAGGCTGAGATGGAGTTCACTGTTCAGGATGTTTATTAGGAAGCACCGTTGAAATTAACACATGTGGAAGAGAGACGGAAGCTGGATCAGGCTGAGAAAGAAGGCCAACTGAGATGCAGGCCCAGCATCATTGACCGATCCAACAGGTGGCTGTGAGCCAAAAAGCATCACAGTTGCTCTGCAATGGACTGAAATGGCTGGGACATTATATGCCGGCTTTCGTCCATCACTGAGTGCAAGCCATCCCAGGAAGAGTGTAACCCTAGGCAAGGCGGCTCTTTGCAGCTGAGGTGGGAGCTGAAGGGGCAGCAGCACTCTTAGCAGCCAGATAAGTCCTTCTTCGAGTGGGGATCCCTCTTCTTTGAAGGTAGTGAATCTCAGCCGGGTGCAATGACTCATGCCTGTAGTCACAGCACTTTGGGGGGCCAAGGCGGGTAGATCACTTGAGGTCAGGAGTTCGAGAACAGCCTGGCCAACATTGTGAATCCATCTCTATTAAAAATACACACACAAAAATATAAAAATTAGCCGGGCGTGATGGTGGACACCTGTAATCCTAGCTACTGTGCAGGCTGAGGCAAGAGAATCACTTGAACCCAGGAGGCAGAGGCTGCAGTGAGCTGAGATTGTGCCACTGCACTCCAGCCTGGGTAACAGAACAAAAGTTTGTCTCAACACACACACACACACACACACACACACACCCACAAAAATGTAGTGAATCTCTGTGGCCCCTACAAGAGTCTGAGAGCTAGCTATGAAGCCAGTGTGGGTTCCAGCCATTAAAAATTAATGTGATCTTATTTTGTACTTGAGAGATCATAATACCTAGATATAGTGGTTACATTGATTCAGCCAGAAGCCTCTGGCCTACAATAGTATGTCACCACTGGCTTTTTTGAGCTACTTCACAGTGTGATATTTCTGTGGACACCAACTTTCAAACCTTCACAACCCAGAAAATAGAATTCTCCAAAGTGAATGAGTGATTCATGGTGGAACCTCTCAGGGTTTAAGAAACAGAGCTGATGGAAAGCTGTGACAACCAGCTAATCATGAGGTGATCAACGCCTTTGATTCCAGCAGTAGATTGTGACCAGGACAGTTTACCTAACAGTGTCTCAGGGTTGCTCTATTTCCCATTCTTCATCCACTTATTCAGCCAACTAGTACTAATTGACCTTTGGGCACAGAAATAAGAGCTCTTATTCCTCACATATAGAATTCCTGAAAGCTTCCTATTATTAGTAGGACAGCTTGAGTGAAGATGGAAAAAGTTGTTCTTGGTACCTAATATGTTTAGGTATTTCACTTTTTCATATCTTCCAATGCCTCATTTGCCTTTCTTTGAAGCATCACAGCATCTCTTTCCTCTACATCAATAATTTATATATTTTAAAAAACCGCACTGGTTTCCATAGCAACTTCAAAGGTTAACAGCTCATCTAGGCCAGGAGGATCTTCAGAAACTGTTTATGATCAAATCGCCAGGTCTTCTACCAAAAAAAAAAAAAAAAAAGCCAGCCACTTAAAACATTTGAAAGCTAACACTGTGGGAGAATACCTCCCCCCAAAACATGGGTGCGCACACGCACACACACACACACACACACAGAGAGAGAGAGAGAGAGAGAGAGAGAGAGAGAAAGAGTGACCTGATGGTGTACTGTGGGATTTGGTGCATTCTGGCATCTTTTTACAGTGTGGGAATGGGGCACAATTCCCTTAGTGATGTAGGCACAACACTATGCTGGGGGATGTGGGACTGGAGGAAAGGAATGCACCCTAGCAAAAATGAGAATAATAGTTTCCTTCTATAAAGTTTCAGGGGGACCTCTTGGGTGCCCAGGGCTGGAGTTCCTCATCTTTGTCAAATGTTGGAAGAATGCTTAAGAATCGATTATCATATTTACGATTTTGTGGAGGAAGAATACAGGCTTAGAGAAAAATGGTACTTCAGAGAGCAAAGGCCAGAAGAACAGAAAGTAGAGAGAAGGTGGGTGGCCGTGAAAATGTACCATGCAGGTCTCCTACTGTGAAGAGCAAAATTGCCTGATTGGCCCCAGATGCTGCTTCTGGATTCAGCACCACAATGTGCTGAGTCACACTCCCCAGGGGCTGATCCCTGGGATGGCTGAGCATAGCAGAGGCACGAGGACAAGCCCATTCCAGCAAGAGGCATGTGGCTCTGACTCAAAGACTGTGGTCTGAGACGCTTCCTCCCCAGTCCTCCTTCCTGTCCAGTTTCCTTCCACGGGAGTCAGCCTGCATCACAATCTGAAACTCGTCCAGTCTTCTCCCTTCCTCAAGAATTCTCTTGTGTGTCTAATTCCTCAAAAACATCTGCTTCTAGTGAACCCAAACTAGGGCAGGTACAATTTGAAATGGACAAAACAGAGAAGAGTCAAGATGCATTTTGAACATGCTGATCAAAGTTATCTTGGTCTTTAAAGGAGTGAAGAATGAAGTGAGCCTCGTGGTTCACTAAGAATTCAGCCGAATGGATGCTCAGCACCTTGGGCAGGCAACTGTGTGCAGTCTATGTGCTCATGATCAGACTTGAACAACTGCTCCTTAAATTTAATGGGTGTTGACACATAATGTTAGAGACCAAACTTTATGAAGCAGAAGGAAAACAAAATGCCAAACTTCTTTTTTTTTTTTGGGACGGAGTCTCACTCTGTCACCCAGGCTGGAGTGCAGTGGCGCAGTCTCAGCTCACTGCAACCTCCACCTCCTGGGTTCAAGCGATTCTCCTGCCTCAGCCTCCCGAGTAGCTGGGACTACAGGCATGTGCCACCACATCTGGCTTAATTTTTTTGTGTTTTTAGTAGAGACAGGGTTTCACCATGTTGGTCAGGCTGGTCTCAATCTCCTGACCTCATGACCCGCCCACCTCGGCTCCCAAAGTGCTGGGATTACAGGCGTGAGCCACTGTGCCTGGCCACAAAATGCCAAACTTCTTTAAAGGAATAGCTTGAGCGTGATTCTCTTCATTGGTCTCTGCGTAACATTAGAGTTTGTATAATATAGAATTGTATTAGAAAACTGGATTTTCTTCCACAAATATCCTGGTATGTCTTCATTTTCCCTCTCTTTCATCCCTGTGATCACGAATCACCTGAAGCCTTCATCGTTCATTACCAGACTTAACTTCAACAGCCTCCTGTTGGTCTTCCTGCCTCCTTCCTCCAAGCTCCTGGGACTGGAGAGTTGATTTTTCTAAACCACAGATTTGACTATATCAACCCTATGCTTAAAACCCTCCAGAGACTGCTCATTTCTTTCCAAATAAAACTGAACTCTTTAATTTGGCTTATGAGACCCTCAATGAGGCAGGTGACACCCTCTGGGTTTCACTCTCTTTACTCCTCAGCCAGACACAGGAGTTTCTTGGAATCTTAAGAGCCCTTCCCTAGAGTAGCTTGGCATACCCTGATTAAGTCCAGAGGGAGAAAGGCATGTCTCAGAGAGAATTGCGGGTGTTACTTTTGGCACATTGGGTATATTAGAATCATATACATATATTAGAAACTTGACCGTATTTTTGAGTGACTGATACCAATTTACCAGATACACCATGGGATCTTTCCATTAATAAATTTGGGTCTTTTTTTTCTTCCTGGAAAATTTTCTTAGATTATACTTTTTTAACATCAAGTTTTTGTTGTTGTTGTTGTTGTTGTTTTGAGACAG
Organism: Macaca mulatta; assembly: GCF_049350105.2. NCBI lineage: Eukaryota > Metazoa > Chordata > Mammalia > Primates > Cercopithecidae > Macaca > Macaca mulatta. The sequence continues at coordinate 105,769,529 of NC_133414.1, read as the reverse complement.
GTTCTTGCTCTGTGGCCCAGGCTTGTGCAGCAGCGTGATCTCAGCTCACTGCAACCCCCGCCTCCTGGATTCAAGTGATTCTCCTGCTTCAGCCTCCAGAGTAGCTGGAATTACAGGCACACGCCACCATATCCAGCTAATTTTTCTACTTTTCGTAGAGGTGGGGTTTCTCCATGTTGGCCAGGTTGATCTCGAACTCCTGACCTCAGGTGATCCACCTGCCTCAGCCTCCCAAAGGGCTGGGATTATAGGCGTGAGCCACCGCACCCAGCCAACATCAACTTTTTGAAGTTTAACTCACATATATAAATATGTATCAATTTTAAATATACAATTTAATAACAATAATTTATTATTATTTTTTGAGATGGAGTCTCACTCCATCGCCTACGCTGGAGTGCAGTGGCATGATCTCGGCTCATTGCAACCTCTGCCTCCTGGGCTTAAGCAGTTCCACCACCTCAGCCTCTCAAGTAGCTGGGATTACAGGGGCATGTCACCACGCCTGGCTAATTTTTGTATTTTAGTAGAGATGGGGTTTCACCATGTTGGCCAGGCTGGTCTTGAATTCCTGACCTCAAGTGACCTGCCTGCCTCAGCCTCCCAAAGTGCTGGGATTACAGGCATGAGCCAGTGTGCCCGGCTCAGTTTAATAAAATTTAAAAACATATATGTTCACGTTACCATTACCACCAAGATATAGATTTCATTATCTAAAAAACCTCCCTACTGGTCCTTTGTAATCATTCCCCCTACCCAAACAATCACTGACTGAGCAGCTTTCTGCTGCTGTAAATAAGATTTACCTTTTGTTGAATTTCATACAATAAGTACTCTTCTGTGTCTGGCATCTCTGACTTAGAATAATATTTTGAGGTTTATCCTTGCTGCTGCATTGCTGGGTCAATTGTTCATTACTTTTATTACTGAGTGTGCGCCACTAGGTTATTTCTGGATTTTGCAGTTACAAGTAAAACTACTATAAACATTTGTATACAAGCCTTCGTGTAGACACGCTTTTATGTTTATCAAGTAAAACGTGGGAATGTACTTGCTCTATTGTATGATAACTGTGGGTTCAACCTTATAAGAAGCAGACAAATTATTTTCCAAAGTGGTTGTAACATTTTGCTTTCTCGACAGCAACGTATGAGAGTTTCAGTTGCTTCATATCCTGGCCAATCCTTGGTATCATCAGTTTTGATATTTTGGCCATTCTAGTGAGTGTATATTGGCATCTCATTGTGGTTTTACTTTACAGCTCCTTGATGACCAACAAGGTTGAGCATCTTTTCATGTATATATTGGACATTCATTATTACCTTTTGCAAATTATTTGAACATAGCCAATGTTAAAAATTGGGTAGTTTGTCTTATTACTGAGTATTTCTTTATATATTATGTATACCAGTTTTTGGTCCTATGTATGTGTTATGAATATTTTCTCTCATCATGTGGCCTATTTCATTATTAATGGTATATTTGAAAGAGAGAAGTCTACAATTTTGATGAAGTGCAATTTATCATTTTCTTTTTTGGTGTGTTTCATGCCCAATCTAAGAAATCTGTTTGTTTTTTGTTTTATTTTGTTTTTGAGACAGGGTCTCACTCTGTCGCCCAGGCTGGAATGCAGTGGCACGATCATGGCTCACAGCAGCCGTGACCTCCCAACTCAGGCAGTCCTCCCACCTCAGCCCCCTGAGTGGCTGAGACTCTAGGCATGAGCCACCACACCCGGCTAATTTTTGTATTTTTTGTAGAGATGGGGTTTCACTATGTTGCACATGGCTGGTCTTGAACTCCTGGGTTCATGTGATCCACCTGTCTTGGCCTCCTAAAGTGCTGGGATTACAGATGTGAGCCAATGTGCCCAGCCAAGAAATCTTTGCTTATCCCAGATCAGAAATATTTTCTGCTATGTTTTCTTCTATAAGTTTTATATATTTAAATATTATGTTTAGGTTTATGTTTCATTTTAAATAATAAATTTTTGTGTATGATATAAAGTAAGAGTTGAGGTTCATTCTTTTCATGTGGATATTCAGTTATTCCAGCATTATTTGTTGAAAAGACTACTCTTTCTTCATTGAATTGCCTTGGTTCCTTTATAACAAAGTAATTGACCATATGAGTGTGGGTCTATTTTAGGTCTTTCTACTCTGTTCCATTACTCTATATGTAAATCCTTATGCAAATAACACTCTTTCTTGAGTACTGTTCATTTTATAGTAAGTCTTGAAATCAAGCAGTACAAATCCTCCAACTTTGTTTTTTTCCTCAAAACTGTTTTGACTCTTCTAGATTCTTTGCATTTCCATATAAATTTTAGAAACAGCGTATTAGTTTCTACAGTAAAGTTTGTTGGGAATTTGATGAGTCAAATCTGTTGATCAATTTGGGAAGAATTGACATCTTAACAATATTGAGTCTTCCAGTACATGAACATAGTCTATTTCTCCATTTTAGATTATAGGCTTAAATGTGAGTTTTATTCCATTGTTTTATATGTCTTCTTCAGGGGTTTGAGTGATCTGTATCTTTCATTTTCTTTGTTTATCTTCCATTTCAACCACTTTCTCTCTGAACCTTTTTGCTTCTATTTTTAGTTCATTTTTATTTTCTTGTTCATTTTCCTGCCTCTCTTCAATCTTCTTTCTTAACTTTTCATTTCAGTCTACTTTCCATTGGGTGTTTTGTAACTTGGCCTTTATTCCTAAGATGATTTTGTCTTTTTCTTTCCTGAGTTGAATCAATCAATCAGTTTAAAAAATATGTACTTCTCTGTTGTTTTGTTCATTTCTGTTCTTGGTTTTCAAATATCTGATTCAAGGTAGTTTTTTATATTTCCAAATGTTTGAAGATATCAATTCCGTTTAAAATTTTGTGTTTTGTTGTTGCTTTGTGGTTCTTTTTTGAAAGAACTTCATCAGCTAAAGGCTTTGGTTCTGATTTTTTTTTTTTTTTTTTTTTTTTTTGAGATGGAGTCTTGCTCTGTCACCCAGGCTGGAGTGCAGTGGTGCCATCTCAGCTCGCTGCAACCTCCACATCTCTTGTTCACGTGATTCTTGGGCCTCAGTCTCCCAGGTAGCTGGGATTACAGGTGTGTGTCACCATGCCCAGCTGATTTTTATATTTTTAGCAGAGATGGGGTTTCACCATGTTGGTCAGGGTGGTCTCGAACTCCTGACCTCAAATAATCTGCCCACCTTGGCCTCCCAAATTACTGGGATTACAGGCACGAGCCACCGTGCCTGGCCCTGATTCTAATTTTTATTCCCCCTTAAAGTAGCTTTACATGGATTTAGGATGCTTCATTTCATTGCATTGTATTTCATGAAGTTAGAGTAATTTACCATTTCTAGTTCAAGATCACCCTCTTCTGTCAGTGTAGTGAAGTGCAGTTCCTTTAAGGGATGGCTATCTTGTTTTTTAAAGTTGTGGGGTGAATAATTTTCTGTTGTTCTTTTTATTACTTGCCTATTCCGGTTTTATAATGTCCTATTTTGGTTTTATTGATGTTATCTTCTTTTATTTCCCTGAAAATTTTAAACAGATTCATTTCAAAGTTCTTTTTAGATTCTTCTGTCACTTTAGAATGTAGATATTTGATTTGTGATGACCTTTCAGTGTGCTGTGTGTCTTTTAACTTTTGCTGGAAAGTTCATATTGTGTGAGAATTTTCTCCCACACTTCCCTAGCCTGTGAGGCAGTTTCTTGGCTCCCTTAGCCTTGATCTCACAGGTTGACTAGATTCAACCTATGCCATATGTTCGCAGCTCAACTCAGAGCTGCTCATTTCTGGGGTGAAAATTCTCCACAATCCACATGGTACAGACCGGTGTAAAGACCCACTCAGAATCCCTAAGTTGAAACCACCTTTGCAAAGATAATGGCAATAAGAGAAATCTGACATGGCTGACTGCATCTTGCTTCTAACCTCACAGGTTGTCTGTCTTCACTCAATCCTGGGCATAGGACAAGCTGACATATTTTTACTTTTAACTAAATTAAAATTTATAGTTTAACTTAGAAGCAAGGATGATAATAGTTTCTCCCTGAAATGAATCCTCTCCGTGTTGGGGCCATGGGGCGGGCTGAAACTACTTTCACAAGACTAATGAAAGGCCATAAGATTAGGATTATGGGAGGGGCCTGAATTCTGTTAAAATGTGGATATAGTTTTTATGATCCCTTACTTCTCAGGAATCGTGTGAATCGTGTGGCCAGAGGTCACAAGATTTATGACTTCCCTAGTTGCTCATACAGATAATATCACTATTGTAGAACTTAAGATTGGTCTTTTGAGATATTTTTCAGACTGACTCCACCCGGACTCATGACTCATAACTCAACTGTTCCTGTGCCCTCCTCTCCCACCAAGAGGTGGACTCAGTGCACACATGGCAACCATTTTCCACACCCCTGTGATTGCATTGCCAACCAATCAGCAGCACCCGTTCTCTATCCCCTACCCAGCAAACTATCCTTGAAAAACCCTAACCTATGAGCCTTTGGGGAGACTGATTTAAGTAATAATTCTATTTACCCTGTGACCAGTCTCACATCAATTAAACTACTGCAATACCATGATCTCGGTGAATTGGTTTTGTCTGTGCAGAGGATGAGAGGAACCCATCAGGCAATTACAGAGTTGTTGTAAAGATTATTTTAAGCTGAAGACATTTGAGACTCAACAGATGCAGAAAAAGACTTTCTTGGAGCTTTCCTAATCTGACGAAAAACAGCAACTTTGGGAAATGAGGCTACCATAAATCCCTTCTCCTAGGGAGAGTCCTAGTTGTGAAGAAGAGAGACAGGCCACTAGCACCTGTGTAAATAAAACATCACAAACTTTCTTATCTCCCATTTATTCTCATAAAAATCCAATTGTCTTTCCTAAGGAAACCTATTTGTTCTTCTCCTTTTTCCTTCCCCTTACTATGTTAGGTATATAAGCCCTGAATTCTAACAGTGAGCACAATCACTGAGCGCATCACTGAGTACTCCTGTGTGTGTGCACATTGCATGCTTAAATCAACTCTTTATTTTTCTCTTGCTAATCTATCTTTTGACGGTTTCAATTCGCAGGCCCCCAGGCACTGACTCTATGAAAGTAAAGTGTTTCCTCTCCAGCACCAGGAATAGGACTGATATGGTTTGGCTCCAGGTCCCGCCCCAATCTTATGTTGAATTGCAGTCCTCACATGTCAGGGGAGGAGGCTGGTGGGAGGTGATTGGATCATGGGGGTGGATTTCCCCCTTGCTGTTCTTGTGATAGTGAATGAGTTCTCATGAGATCCAATGGTTTAAAAGTGTGTGGCACTTTCCCCCTCATAGTCTCTTTCCTCCTACTCTGCCTTGGTAAGGCATGCTTCTCCTTCACCTTCTGCCATGATTGTTAAGTTTCCTGAGGCCCCCTGGCCATGTGAAACTGTAGAGCCTGTTGAACCGTGAGTCAATTAAACCCCTTTTCTTAATGAATAACCAAGTCTCAGCTAGTTCTTTATAGCAGTGTGAGAATGGACTAATATAGGACTCTGCTTTGGACACTGACCCTGAGCAAGTGGTGTCTTTCTGCCACTGTTCTAGATGTATGTATGGATGAAGTTCTGTCATCCCCTGTTCTTCGGTAGCTTCCCACTACCGAGAGCTGCATTCAGTCCTTCCTCTGGAGGTGCTGAACTCCAGTCTTGTTTGCCTAGTTCCAGTCTCACTGTTTGTCCCTGTGGTTTCACACTTTGCTTATTGTTTAAGTTTTACTCCCTTTTTTGAGCCAGTGAAATTTTCCTCTTGCATTTTTAGAGAAGCATAGAAATATGTATTTAATATGTAACCTCTCATTCCTATGGATTTGGAGCACAGGAAAGAGGATTATGAATGTATATGCTCTGATATTTTTATTAAGAAGTTTTCTGGGCTGGGCACAGTGGCTTACGCCTGTAATCCCAACACTTTGGGAGGCCAAGACGGGCGGATCACGAGGTCAGGAGATCGAGACCATCCTGGCTCACATGGTGAAACCCCCATCTCTACTAAAAATACAAAAAAACTAGCTGGGCGTGGTGGCGGGCGCCTGTAGTCCCAACTACTTGGGAGGCTGAGGCAGGAGAATGGCATGAACCTGGGAGGCAGAGCTTGCAGTGAGCCAAGATTGTGCCACTGCATTCCAGCCTGGGGGACAGAGCGAGACTCCTCTCAAAAAAGAAAAAAAAAAAGAAGTTTTCTGAGAATGATGATTTCCAGCTGCATCCATGTCCCTACAAAGGACATGAACTCATCCTTTTTTATGGCTGCATAGTATTCCATGGTGTATATGTGCCACATGTACCCTAGGACATAAATAATAATAAAAAAATGAAAAAAAAGAAGTTTTCAGGCCTTTTAAAAAGTGAGAATGCCAATATTTATCTGAACTCAAAACAATGGTCCTTGATTCAGTAATTCTGTGGAAATCTTTCTAGAGGAAGTAATCCAAAAAATGGGGGAAAAAACTTCAAGCACAGAGATGTTCATGGCTGTATTACTTTCTATTGTAAAGATCTGAATATATTATAAATATTTCCCAACAATAAATAAACATTAATATTTCCATTGAATGTAATATTATGCAGCTACTAAAATAATACTTTATAAAGAATATATAAATGCTTATTATAATACAAGGGAGAAAATTGTAGCCGTTTTTTGTTGTTTTATACAGGTATGCATTAAAAAATAGCATAGAAAGATTAATAAAAAGAAATCACATCAAAATGCTAAAAATGATTGTCTCTTAGTTTTTCTTTATTTTCAAAATTTTATGTTATGTATATGGATCACTTTTATAATAGGAAGATACCTAAGTAAATATATTAACAAAAAGCTAAATGATAGAAGGACATTTTGAGACAGGCATCTTTCATGATTGTAGAGAATGGACTGGCATACCACAAAATGATTGCTTCTAAAACACACAAACAGCAGAGGAACCTTTTGTGTTGAGATTATTGGTTGTGATTAGACGGATTTTCAGCATCAGGGCATGAGAAGCACCAGTTTGGTGACATCGAGCAAGGAGGCAGGGCTACAAGGGACTGGCAGATGGCAAGAACCTACACTCTGCAGGCAAATGGCCGGGTGCCAGGATCAGATGAGGGAAAGGGCAAGCTAGGAGACTGCGCTAGGGGAGCCAGTGGTAGGGGCCGGACAGGAGCCAACACTTATTGAGGGGTTGCTGGAATTTGTGCCAGACGCTGTTTCGGATCCTGAAATACAGGTGGAGAAGACTGACACAGTTCTTGCCTTCATGAAACTTACAGTCCATGGCAGGGGTTTCAAAATGGTTTTTTTTTTTTGAAAAGGGCTAGATAGTAAGCATCTTAGGTTTTGTGAGGCTATGCAATCTGTGTTACAATTACTCAGTTCTGCCATTGTAGCTTAGTAAAAGCAGCCACAGACAATAGTAAATGGATGGGTGTGGCTAGGTTCCAATAAAACTTTGTTTATAAAAATAAATGGTGGCTAGACTTGGCTGATGGCATAGTTTGCCACCTCCTGATCTAAGTGAAAGACAGACAGTAAACAAGTAAACAAGTAAATATTATAATTACACATTGTGATCATTGTCGGGAAGGAAATAAAAAGGTGATCTAGTAATAGTGAAGTAGTAATACATTACATTTTACCTTTTACGGGATGTGACGTCCATATAATAAAGCGCACAAATTCCAGGATACAGAATGTTCTTAACACCTTAGAACTTGGTCCTGAAGCATTAGAATGACCTCTCCATCCACAGAGCTGGGCATGGGGAAGCATTCCAGAAAGGAGGGAAAACAAGTGCAAGAGTCTGAGGCAGGAAAAGGCCTTGCATCTTCCATGAACAGAAAGGGTTTTCCTGGGGCTAGATAGCAGTGAACAAGGAATAGGGTGGGATGCTGTGGGTAGCGGAAAACCCCACAGACCTTAGAGGCCATTGTGGACATTCTGTATCTTATTCTAAATGTTACAGGAGAGGAATGGAGGGTTTTAAGCAAAGTGGCATGATCTGATTGAAGTTTCAAGATGATAAGTGAACTGCTATCTTGTTTCTGGACTTTTCCGTAGTAGTGTTCAGTTAGGGCTGGGAACTGGGGCTAGGGGCTGGGGGCTGGGAGTATCCAGCCTCAGCTGGAGCTGAGGTGGGCTGTGTGAAGAAAAATCCATTTAAGAACACCATTACCATACACCACGTACTGAAGCATAAACATTTATTTATTTGTAAAACACCTCTTTGAAATATTACTGTAACCAGATTTATTGGCACCTGTTTCAGAGCACTTAATTAGGAGATACTCTAAGAACTGTGCATCAAAGACAAGAACCTGAAGAAAATGCAAGCAGGGGGTTCAGAGGTGAGGTGAGCTGGCAGGTACAGATCTAGCAGCAGCAAGTCATGCTGCCGAGGTGGAGGCTCATGGGTTAGGCGTGGGGAGGGGTCAGAATACCCCTTTAGCGCCCAGGAAGAGACCCCAGTGGTTTTTGGAACCAGACGGGTGAGGTTTGCTTTCATTGTGTGTGACTTGGTTCTGATTTAATGTTTTGAAGACATATTGTAGGGAATAGTTACAAAGTGTCCCCATGATGGTGAAAAGAGGGGGCTGGTGAAGGGGCAAGAAGGAACGGAGTTTTATGAATGGAGAATTAGAGGAAATGATCATTTGGGGCTCAGAGCCTTCCTCCTTCTCTCCCTACCTGCCTCTCTTCTTTTCTCCTTCCTTCTTATTCATTTATTTATTTATTTATTTATTTATTTATTTATTTATTTACTGTCCACCTTGGTTGAATGTCATCTCCTTTCTTTTTTAAAAATGCAGGGGCAAGAGAGCAAGAGGAAGACATTGAATCCGTATGTACCACCTTATGAAGGCTGTCATGGAGCAAGCGCATACTAAAATATTGTTCATGTTTGTCTGACATTCAAATGTAACAGAACACCCTGTATTTTTATGTGCTAAATCTGGCCATCCGTCTATGCCTGTGGCTTGGGTTTTGCCATTTCAGCGTCAGCAAGTGGAACCTCCTCCTAATTACTCCCTGCTAATTGGAACCAGCTGCCACCAGGAGGCAGCCGGGCGCTGCGTCCACCCAAGATGAGGACAGTGTCTGAGATTCTAGAGAACTCTGAGTCTACCTTCCTCTCGAACTCTCCTGACACTCATTTCCAATTCTAGCCACAACTTTCCACTGGTCTCTCCTAATCTTGCTTTAGTAGAATAGCCAAACTTTAAAAAAAATTTATACTCCATTTAAAGGTAAAAAGAATCCATAACATCACATGCATCTTGCCTCCCTAAATAATTGCAGTTAGAAATTAATTCATCTTACTTTAAAAACCTAAATTTAGCCTCAACTAGTCACAGCTCCTGTCACTCACCCCCTTGACCTGGGGGTCCCCTTTGCTCCCAGCTACTCCCGTGTCCCTGTCCTTGCTCCCTCTCTTCACTGTCCCCTTCCTTCTTCAGCCGTCACTATGGTTACAGGGTGACCTGTTTCTGTGATGCCCTCTTCCATAGCCTGCTTCCGAGGTAATTTCCCCAGTGAATTCCACCTCCTCTCAGTTATCTCTGCCCTTATCCTCCTTCAATGGGGGGAAAAGAATCAGAGAGAAAGAAAGCGCATGCATCCAGCAGCTCAGATACCAGAATTCTTTCTGTTACCAGGAGACTTTCTCCAATCAATGTTTCCTCTTTTTTTGTTTTCCTTCTTTATGAGGAAAAGCTGTTCCCGACTCTGCCTCTTACTCTGGCGTAAACCTAAATCCACTTATAAAAGTTAACTAAACACCTCTTGGCCTTGTGACTGTAACACTGAGCAAGTTTGCTTCTTTAAATACCTCCAATTCTGGAGCCAAAAGGGTCCTTTTAGGACAGAAAAATGAACTGAACGAAGAGCACCAGCTCTGTCACATAGGGGAGACAGCGACACAGAAAATGTTAACCAAGTCAGTCCAGGCCACGGGGAGATGTGTCCAAAGCCCAGGGCCCCGTAACGAGAGGCTACAGGCAAAGACCTTCCCAGAGAGGTGGAGAGGAAGCGTCTCCAGTGTCTAAGCAGCAAAGGTGATTCCAGAAAGCTTATGGTGAAATAACGTGGAAGCAAAGATCAGAAACAGCAGTGTTTCGATAAATATTTGGATGTTGGTTTGTTTGGTTTCTACTAATTTGAGATTCTGTGAGTTAGGTAATTTTTTTTTGCTTCTCATGAGATACAGGATAACCTACTCAAATTAAATACTCATTCAAAGGAGGAAGCAGAATTATGTTAGTCTCTTCTATAATTCTATTGAAATGGTGATTCATAGGGTCCATTCTCAAAGAAGACTTGCATCAAATGAACGCAGTCCAGTAACATTTTTTTCAAATGTCATAAAAGGGCTGTAACTCACAGGAACTCTTCTTAAAATCCCCATGTCCTCACCCTTCCACTTCCTATACACAGCTCCTTCTGGTCTCTTTCAGAGTATGAATTCTGACACCCTCCTACAGTCTAACATGTGAGTTACTTCGTGTTATTCTCCTCTTCTCCCAATTCTGCTTCATGGGAGTCCCCTAAAGAGGGCTGTGCTGGGAAGGCTGTAGGAGAGGAAGAAGTTGACTAGAAAAAGCTGGAACCTTCTTTAAGTTGTAGGGCAACCGGAAGGCTAGGAACACATTGACAGCAACACTTTTGCCTGGTTAAACTTATATTTTTGGTCTCAAAATGTAAGTTTCCTATAAGTCCAGACCTGTTGGGACAGTCTTCTCACCTAGTGGTGACCTTGAGTGGTATTTGGTACTTGCTAAGCTGCTGCACATGAGGCTGGATGAATTTTGCTGTGCTCAAGGGCAGTAAAATTCAACTACACTCAGTCTGCCCGCCCTTAACCAAGGAGGAAAGCGAGGTAGTCTGTGTGGGTATGAAGCCAGCTCTCTCATTGCGTGTACAACGCCTGCCGTGCTCACCATCACCTGAGCCAGATCATTGACCTTCCTGCTAGGAGGATCGAGGGCAGAGGTCTATCGGAAGATAAAAGCAAAGTGTTTGTTACCACACCCCCTTTGTTATGGAGGTGATGGGCATTGGTGATATAGGTGATGCATGGGCAAATCTGCTGACATGCTAAAAGGAGGGTGGTTGTTCATGCTGATTTGAATTAATTGTTTATATCTTGGCTGAGTCATTAGAAATCTATGTTACAGTCTCTGGCTTTGCATGATCCAGAGCTGAATTTCATGACTGTTATTCTGATTTTCCTCTTGGGATGACCAGGCTTTGGGGGACTCATCCAATCTCCCAAGGCAGGCCAGTGGATCGATTTCAGGGAAGAACAGAAGCTTCATGAGGGAGACATAGATGTAAGTAGTCTCTTCTTGCTAAGGAAAGTCTACTTAGAATACCAAAGCAAGATGCTATTTAAATACTTTCTTCAGTTTCATTCTTTTCCTCTGTCCTTTACTGCCTTCCTTATCATCTGACTGAGGCAGGATCTTGGCAAACCTTATTCAGCAAAACAAATGATCAGAACCTTGGGAACCCCTGGACTCTGTTTTTGGAATCTCCAGAACAGTTTTGCTGGCCACTGTCTAGGAGAAAATTTCTTTCTCCAAACCTCCTTGCTCACAATAGTTATACCTTTTCTGGGATCCACCCTTTTGTAGTCCCAGTGTCCTGGAACACAGATGTTCATAGTGGCCGTCACATGGGCACTGTGGCCACGTGCATGGCTGGGGGTGGGGTGGGGGGGGAGGGGGGATTTGCTGCCCTCTGCTGGCCATAGCGGACTTGGTCTGGTTGTTAACTACTGGGTCATGTCCACCTCTGGCAAAAGGCTGCAGTTCTCGCCCTCCAACTCACCTTCCTCAGCATTTCTTAACAGGTACCAAATCCTCCTATTATTAAGAAGCATGGGATGAAGCCACATTGCAGCTCCCATGAAGAGTTTATCTAATATCCCCAAGTGAATGATTCTAGCAATATATCTAGCATAGGGATCATGAATTGTTTCTGGGAATGGCCCTGAAATATGGTCAGAAAATGTCTGAGCTCATCAACTCTGTCCTGACTCTCATTTGATTTGTTGTCAGACAGTGGTATCTCTGGATCTTGCCCTTACATAGTGTGGTAGTTTCTATCTGGAAGCCTCAAAACACAAAGCCCCTTCTATAGCATAATGATAATTATCATTATGATTAATCTGCTGCTGCATCCTTTAAGTGGTGAGAATTGCAGAAATCTCAAAACATCAGCATCAGTTTGAACCTTTAAACTAGAAATAAAGGGGAGAAGATTTGGCAGTATGATGATGGGGGCAAAAATCAGGTATTTGGAAGAAAAAGGAGACTGGGTTTAGATACCCTGATGTGCCAGCTTATTGGGAATCAGTAATATATGCCAACTTTTATTTTACCACGAATACCTCCTCAAAGTCTTGGATGGGCTTCTCTCTGGCCGTTCTGAGCACACTAATGCAGACTGGTAGTGTGATATCTGGAATGTACTTCTAGGAGGATCCATTTACTAGGCAGCCTTTTTTCTTTGCTGTGGAGGAGCCTTTTAGCAGATGGGTGTGTTATAAAATGGTTGGCACTTTGCCCCTACATGAGTGTAAATATTATAAACATGAACATCTGCCTGATATTACTGATGTCTGCAGGGCATATTGGCCTCAGTTTAGGAGGCTGAAACAGTGAAACACTCATCAAACAGTGAAAAATCCAAGAGATGGCTGACATGGGATGAGGAGGGAAATTAGTCCCTCTTTTTTTTTTTTTTTTTTTTGAAACAGAGTCGTCCAGGCTGGAGTAAAGTGGCCACGATCTCGGCTTACTGCAAGCTCGGCCTCCCGGGTTCACGCCATTCTCTTGCCTCAGCCTCCCAAGCAGCTGGGACTACAGGCGCCCGCCACCACTCCTGGCTAATTTTTTTGTATTTTTAGTAGAGATGGGTTTCACCGTGTTAGCCAGGATGGTCTCGATCTCCTGACCTCATGATCCGCCTGCCTCGGCCTTCCAAAGTGCTGGGGTTACAGGCGTGAGCCACCGTGCCCAGAACCCCCACCTTTTTTTTTTTTTTTTACATAGAGTTTCACTCTTTTCACTCTTGTCCAGGTTGGAGGGCTATGGTGCAATCTCAGCTCACTGCAGCCTCTGCCTCCTGCGTTCAAGTGATTCTCCGGACTCAGCCTCCCGAGTAGCTGGGATTACAGGAACACGCCACCATGCCCAGCTAATTTTTGTATTTTTAGTAGAGACAGGGTTTCACCATGTGGTCTCGAACTCCCGACCTCAGGTGATCCACCCACCGCAGCCTCCCAAAGTGCTGGGATTACAGGCGTGAGCCACTGCGCCCGGCCAACTTAGTCCCTTTTAACCTTCATTGTGGGGAAAACTTTCCTTTAAGAAAGTTATGCAAGTATTATATGAAAATAATTTTTAAAAATCAAATAAAGGAATTTCAATAAAAAGTTAATTTCTTTCTTTTTGAGGCTGAATAACATTCTGTTGTAAGCGTATACCACATTTCTTTTGACCATTCTGTCAATGGACATTTGGGTTGTTTCCACACATTGGCTATTATGAATAGTGCTGCAGTGAACACTGGAGTGCTAATATCTCTTTAAGATCCTGATTTCAAATTTTTTGGACGATCCCAGAAGTGAGATTGCTGGTTCATATGGTAGTTCTGTCTGTAAGTTTTTGAGGAACCTCCATACTGTTATCCATAGCAGCTGCACCATTTTGCATTTCACAGTGTACAAGGATTCCAGTTTCTCCACATTTTCACCGAAACTTTTTGTCTTTTGTTTTTTTGATAATATTCTTTCTAATAAGTGTGAGATGATAGCTCTTGCTGGTTTTGATTTGCATGTGCCTTATAGTGATATTGAGCAGCTTTTCATACATCTATTGGTCATTTGTATGTCTTCTTTGGAGAAATGTCTATTCAAGTCCTTAGCCCATTTTAAACTCAGATTATTAGTTTTATTGCTATTAAATTGTAGGAATTCATATTTTTGATACTAACCTCTTATCTGATATGTGGTTTGCATATTTTTTCCTATTCTGTAGGTTGCCTTTTTACTCTGTTAATTGTTTCCCTTGCTGTGCAAAAGCTCTTTTAGTTTGATGTAGTCCCACTTGCCTGTTTTTGCTTTTTTTGCTTGTGCTTTTGGTATGATATCCATGAAACCATGGCCCAGACCAACATCATGAAGATTTTCCCTGTGTTTTCTCCTAGGAGTTTTACAGTTGCAACGTGTGGTTTACTTTTGGTATGTTCCCTCTGCCAATCCTTAGGCGGCAGTTTTTTCACTCTGTTAAATCATTTAAATCATAAGGATGTATTTATTCCCCTATAATTAGCATTTTTAATCCAAATACTTCAAACAGGAGGCAAATTGGGAAGGGAAGAATGAATACCACAGCCGAGTGACTGCAGATATAAAAAGTCCCTTCATTAGTTTGGTTGTTTTTAATTAATAATTGAACTTAAGGCCGGGCACGGTGGCTCACACCTGTAATCCCAGCACTTTGGGAGGCCGAGGTGGGCGGATCACGAGGTCAGGAGATCAAGACCATCCTGGCTAACATGGTGAAACCCCGTCTCTACTAAAAATACAAAAAAATTAGCCAGGCGTGGTGGCGGGCACCTGTAGTCCCAGCTACTCGGGAGGTTGAGGCAGGAGGATGGTGTGAACCTGGGAAGTGGAGCTTGCAGTGAGCCAACATTGCGCCACTGGATTCCAACCTGGGCAACAGAGCAAGACTCTATCTCAAAAAATAATAATAATGATAATAATAATAATAATAATTGAACTTAAATAAAGAGGACCCAGAGGCAGCTGTTTCTAATATTGAATCACCACTGCACATGAAAGATGCATTTATTTATGTCTATGCTATGCCCTTTTTTTGATGTGGATAATTGATCATTTCTTTTTTTCTTTTCCTCTTTTTTTTTTTTTTTTTTTTTTTTTTTTTTGAGATCGGGTCTTGCTGTGTCACCCAGGCTGGAGTGCAGTGGCATGAACACAGCTCACTGTAGCCTTGACCTCCTATGCTCACGTGATCCTCTGGCCTTAGCCTCCCAAGTAGCTGGGTCCACAGGTGCTCGCCACCACACTTAGCTAATTTTAAAATTTTTTGTAGAGAAGAGAGCTCACCATTTTGCCCAAGATGGTCTTGAATTCCTGGACTCAAGTGATCCTCCTGCCTCGACCTTCCAAAGTCAAGGTGGCTCATGCTGGAATTACAGGCGTGAGCCACCATGACCAGTCCGTAATGTCTTAATCTTGCAAATGTACCATGCAAATGCAACTTTGAGCTCTACCTTCTAACCTGTCCATTACAACTCCTGAGCCCCTCGTATACAAAATTCCTAAATATATATTAAACTTCACCCTTATGACAGAGTACTCTTGGGGCTACAGTTAAAAGCAGAACTAAGCAAAGGTCTCTTGTGGTTATATATCAAAGTATATGCCATATTTCCTTGTCATTGATATTTTCTTTCATTTATTCATATATTCATACATGTATGCAACATATGCGTTGAGCTCCTACGTGTACCAGTCACTTTGCTAAAAGACAGAGATACAGGCATGAAGAAAACACCGCCCCTACCTATAACCTTCATGTTAGATTATGTCAGTGTGGTTTTCATTAGGGCTGTTGGCAAATCTTTGTTTATTTCTATCTCCCTTCAGACACATAGTGGGATTACATTTCACTGTCTTATTGGTTTAGGCATGGCTATATGACTGGCATTAGCTAGCAAAACGTGAACAGAAATGATGTGTCAAATTCCAGGGAGATGCTCTGAGAGCCAATCATGCCTTTTGTCACACCTCTTTTTCCTTCTGCTAAAGTGACTTACCAGTGTTCCATATACTGACTACCAATGCGTACATGAATGTGTGATGATTATTGTAACTCGCACATAGTTCTTAGTTTCATGAATAAGAAGTAAGCCTTTATTATTTTAAGGCACTAAGATTTGAGAGTTACAAATAACCCTAGAAAAGGGTTACCAAATAACCCTGCCTACCCTGACTGATATAATCCATGTGAGTATAGCAGTCAATTACTATACTTGGTCAGGCATGGTGACTCATGCTTGTAATCCTAGCACTTTGGGAGGCTGAGGCAGGAGGATTAGGAGGACCAATTGAGCCCAGGAGTTTGAGACCAGCCCCGGCAACATAGCAAGACCCCGTCTCTACAAAAAAATTTTTAAAAATTAGCCAGGCATGGTGGTGTGCATCTATAGTTTCGGCTGCTTGGGAGGCTGAGGAAGGAGGATCGCTTGAGCTCAGGAGGAGGAGGTTGCAGTGAGCTGTAATCATGCCACTGCACTGCAGCCTCACAGAGTGAAACTCTGTCAAACAAACAAACAAACAAACAAACAAACAACCCAAAAAACCACTAAGGCTCTAATTTGAGAGAGACAAAGGCTTAAATCCTAGCTCTTCTCTCTACTAAATCTACTAGCTCTGTGACTTTGGGTGGGCTTCCGAACCCCTCTGAACTTCAGTTCTTTCTCTGGAAAATAAGGATAATAGTAGGATTGTTGTAAGGATTAAATGACTAAATGCATGTAAAATAGTACATGTCCTGCACATTGTAAATGCTTAATAAATTGTAACTATTTTTATTGCTTTCAATCATTAACAACATTTTTAGCCTATTAAACATAGGTACTCAGGCTATCTAAAGACAGGAGGAATGTGTGTAAGGCAGCTGAGTTATTGTACTAGATGGAATACTGTTTTAGGAGATGTGAAAAAGAGTGAGTTCTTCAAGATTTGGGTGAAAATAAGTGCATACATGACTATTTTGTGATAGTAGTGGGAAAGAGGTCTTTCTATTTGGTCTTTGAAAATAGTATCTGTGCTTATTCACGCTCCATTCAGAGTACTAGTCCCTCTTTACTAAACCTTGATGAATTCTGTGCTAAAAATACTTCTTTCCCATTTGGTGCAGTGAAATGTCATATCCATTAAACACCAACATACTAAATGCTGCTTGCACATACTCAACCCAGCAAACCCAAGTCAACAGGAAATTGGATCTTCCTCAGTTTGTTCATACTGCACATCTCAACAGATTATTCTGAAGGATTATCTAAATGCTAATTGTTACCTTAGAGCTCTCTTAGAATTAGGAAACAAAGAACTCATCTACTATAAAGAAGGTGGCATTGGGTCAAGGTCACCAAACTCTCAAGCTGTTTTTTTTCCTCCTTTATAACAGATAGTCACAGAATTTTCAGAACTGGAAGGGACCTTTGGAATGACCTTGTCTAGTTCCAATATCTTCTAGAAAATTGAGGCACCAAGAAACTTAAATGTCTTGCCTAGGGTAATGCTTAAAACTAGTACGTTCTAGAGCTTTCGGATAACTTTTTCTAACCACAGGTTTGGAGCTACTAACATGATACTGGTTAGTCCAACGTGGTTATTTATATCAGAGGCTTCCGAATCCCAGTTAGTGGGCTGGTCATGGGCTATCAACATCAGAATCACTCAAGGAACATTTTTTAAAAAAATTCCTGGGTCTCATTCTTTGAAAATTCAGGTTTGATGGGTCTGAGGTAGAACTCCAGGAATCTGTATATTTAGTTAACTTTCTAGGTGATTTTGGTGTGGGGCACCCAGACTGGGGGACCATTTTGAACAGAAGTCAGCGTTTTATGTTCTATTCTCTGCTGAGATTGGCCTATGATAATTTTAGCCACTGACTAGACACTTGCAGGAAAGCTAAATTAGGAAAAGTCTTGGACCACTAAGGAGTGTCTAAGATTTTAATCTGCAAGGCCAACCTCAAGGTGATTAAAGTATAGAGAGAGGGGAGCTAGTGTTGCCCTTGCCAGATACAGATTGATTTGAAATGGAAGCACATTCAAGTACAGAATGGAAAGTGATCTAAGAACACTTGGTCCCTCCTCTCCCAGAGATGGGTGGCCACCAAATTAGAACTGGCAGCTTGACTTCACTTAGGAAAACGTCATTCTGAAACAAACGATACCAGTTTAAATATTTTAAAACAGAATGTTTGAGGGAACACACTTTAAAACTGCATATAGAAAAGGTAACAGTAAATCATTATAAATAATAGACCAAGATGGGAGGTTATATTTTGCCAACTTTTGAAAAATAAGAGCTGGAAGGGATCTTTGAAACCTTTCAGTGAAGGGATTCTAGACACGTCTGAGGGCATGGCCCTCCTTTAGTAACTCTGGCTCTCTAAGCAGAGGTTCGCAAAAGAGACCACACCTCCTACTGTCAGTATTTGTTGTTTTGCCTGTCTGGTATTCTTTCCTTCCTTTTAATAGCACTCCGATTTCACTTTAGGGAATCACTCTTACCTCACTCTCACTCTATGTGGTTCTCATCCGTGGGTTCCAGGGGTGGGAACATCGCCCAACCTGGGCCAATAAGCATTCTACCCTTAGCCACAACAATTGCATCAAGATGGGCACTGGGCCAATGAGCACCAGCCCGGAGCTTTTATTAGAACTACTGGAGAAGAGGAGTTCCCAGTCTTTCTGCTGGGCAAGGCTATACCAGCAAGACTAATGTTGGAGCTGTTGGTAGGTATTTTTCCACCATGAAAGGAGGGATTGATTTAGGAAAAAGTCAACATAGAGGAAAATAGGGCCAAGAGTCAGGGAATGACAGATTTATGAAAATATCATCTGAGCATCTGGTCCAGATATTTCTGAAGCTAGATGTTTCAACTAGTTTGGTTAGGCTTCAGTAACTT
The DNA here is from genome assembly GCF_049350105.2 of Macaca mulatta. Classification (NCBI taxonomy): domain Eukaryota; kingdom Metazoa; phylum Chordata; class Mammalia; order Primates; family Cercopithecidae; genus Macaca; species Macaca mulatta. The sequence goes on along the minus strand of NC_133414.1, from coordinate 105,750,768 downwards.
ACAAACAAACAAACAAACAAACAAACAAACAAAAATCGTGGCTGCCGTTAACTCCTCAGGGATCAGAATCTGGGCTGTGCATTTAGAAAAATCCTGATAATTCTGATACGTTCATTGAGAGTGGACGGGATTTGAAAACAGGAAATGGGGGTATGCATTTACTCAGTGGAGCACTTCTAGTTGAGAATAACTTAAGCTAGTTGAGGAAATTTGGCCAGAGTCACATGGCTGGAATACAGTAAACCTCTTGTGAGCTTGATTCTATCTTCTTTTTGGAAAAACAAAACAAAACACAGTATACTTTTAAAAAGTAAAGGCACACATCACTTAATATAAATTTGCTGACAGGGATGATGTGGTAGAATTGCTTCATTTTATCATTCAGGGATATCTGACTTTTATTGATGCAAAAGCCAGACAGAAATTTGAAGAGCTTTTTTTCACACAGTGTTCCCTCCACTGCTATAAACATTGACCACATTTTAACAACAGCAAGTTTTATTGGAACATAGGTAATTTTCTAGAGGTCAAAGTCCCTCGATGTTCCTCAATAAGAATGCATGCATATCACACACTGTGACTCCTGTCGTCTTCTATGTTGGAGCACACCAATGCTGCTGGGGTGGTCTGCTCACTTCACTGCCATCTTCTACCTGTACCCTCTTGGCGGGTCCCACTGCCTCACCTGGGTTTCTATTCCACCTCTTCTTCTAGAAGTCCACAGACATCCTCAGGTCTCATCGAGAAAGACGTGATGGGGCATAAGCATCTTTCACCTATCCTGATCGGTGATTACAGCTCCTATACAATAATCTACCACTTCTGCAACTCATACCAGCGTAGCAGAATGGAGGGGTCAGATGCAGGCTCCTAGGTCAGACTTGCTAGCTGTATGTTCATGGACAAGTTGCTAATTTCATTAGTAAAATAGAGGTATTAAGAGTAACCACCTCCTGAGATACTTGTGAGGCTTATACAGTATTTAATCTGCAAAGCCACTCTATGACTATCCTTATTCACATTTTGCAGATGAGTTTGATTAGCTTGTCCCAGGTCCTAGAGCTAGAGAAGGCCATATTGGGATGCAAACCAAGGTCTGCCTGACTCTTAAAGACATGCTGTTACCACTATGCCCACTGCCCCAGAGACAGAAGTATTGTGGACACCAACAGGATTGACCTACAGGCCAAAAAAAAGAAAACGTGTCATGATTCATTTCTTCTTTAAACCCTTACAGAAGTACTTTTGCCTCTTTCAAGTCAAATTTTTTGCATGCTGGCTTTTAGAAATAAGTTCCACTGGTTTGTAAATTATTTAGGGGTAAGGACAATTTTTTGCTTATTTTAATTTTCTTTGTATCATCTACCATAGTGCTTTGCACATAGTAGGTGTTCAATAAACATCTCCAGTGAAATTGAGCTTGTCTTGTGTCCATACGTATAAATACTTACCAAAAGCTCTATGATACTGGGGACACATCAAATTTCTGAGTGGAGTATCTGTCTATCTGGCAGTTTACAGAGTTCTGAATTTTTAATATATATTTTGTCTTTAGGCACTTCGTAACATGGTGCCACTGATAGATATGATCCAAATGAATCTTTCTTGGCTTCTTAACTGATTATATAGCTGTGGGAAAGTTACTTTGCTGTTCTAAGACTCTGCTTTCTCATCTGTAAAATAATACTATTATCATAGGATTAGAGATGATGGACGATAATATGGATAAAGCCCTTAGGATAGAGGCTGACTCATAGTAAGTGCTCAGTAAATGTCACCTATTACTGTAATTAAATTAAAATATTAAAGAATATGTCCTATATTAAAGAAATTTTATTTTAGAATTATTAAATAGGTGTGTATAGACAAGGCCAAGGGAATGAAGTATGAACAACAATTATCCTGAGATCTGGAATTATTAAGAGGACCGATTTCTGGGATACAGATTTGCTGGGAATTACTGTTAAAAGCTCCAGCTAGGGAGGATGCTCCCTCTGGGGCATCTCTGAGTAGTACTGACTACAGGTGTGGACTCCTCTCTGGGGATAAAAATTTCAAAGGGCATAGACTTTCTGAAAGTGCTAGTGTCAAGCTTCTTGCCTTTTTACTCCCCATGGCTTCATTAAGTCAGTTCCCATCCTTCAGTTTTGTGAACCATAGGTAGATCTGCAGTGTGTGTATTTAATAAGGATTTACTCAGGAAATAAATTGTGTCTCTTTCACCTTCAAGCCTAGCCCGGTTACTGGTGGGGAGCTGGCAGACTGTCAAATCCTATTCTTTTGGGGGCAATCCATGGCCAGGATTTTTTGTGGAGCTGGGAACTCACCACAGGGGATGTGGCTGCTTGTCAGAGATGCAAACAGAAGCACTGAAGCTTCTGGGCTTAAATGAGTTGATTTCCACCAAGTTTTTGGACCATCTTCAAAAAGTAGGACTGTTCCAGGAACTTAGGGGTGGGATGGATGGAAGAATCACAGGTTTCTAAGACACAATCCTGACCCTCAGAGATGTGTAACCTGGTGGGAGAGATGGATATATTGACAGCTAACCATAATGCAAGGTCGAGTGAAACATGAGCCTTGCTTGTGGTACAAAGCAATGGGCCAAGAAACCCAGAGGAAGGAGAAATCACACCTAACTGGTTGGATGAGAAGGACTAAGATTTCAAAAGGTAGAAAAGTGGGGAAAGGGCATTGTGGGTGGTTGGAGCTGCTGAAGCATGTCCGTGCTTAGATTAATAGAGTTTGGCAAATTGTGTGGGTAACTGGAGTGTGGGCAAGGTAGAGGATGCAGGAGTGGGAGAAACAGCAGGCCAGATCTTGAACTCCACCTTCAGGACTTTCTAGGGCCATTTTAGGTCTTCTTGAAATGTAGTGTCCCTGGAGGCCCTGATGTTGTTGATAGAAATCATATTAAAATGCCTTATATCCCACATTCTGATTGATATGTATGATAAGAGCCGAGTTGAGTGAGTTGAGCTATAGTTGTTTCAGTTACCTATAGATGTGGTCCTGGGACCAATGCCAGTCCAGGGAGAGTTTGGAATCAGTTTGGGGTAAGTACAGAACTTGAGACATTGCCACAGCAACCAAGTGTGTGATCGTTTTTCTAGTAACTCCTTTTTAACTTCCAAAAAGATTGGTTCACAATACATTGGTCCAAAATACACTGGAAATTTTAAAATTTTGATGGTTCAAAACTTTTCATACATTGGAATTTTTACATAAAAGTTTAGAAGCATTAATCTGATTGAAATAATATTATGTTTTGAAGACATTTGAGATTGAAAATGAACTTGAAGATAGAGCAATAGAAATTATACAGTCTGAACTGTGGAAAGAAAAAGGATGGAAATATCTAGTACTTACCATCATATCTACATTACAGTAAATTATGCCTAAACATTTTGAATTAGTTGGAGATAATATTGGGACAAGCACAGAAATCCATTCAAACTAAGCTGAAACAAAACAAAATGTATATGTGCATGGGTTGTCGTTAGAAGGTTATAGAAGTCCCTTGTATTAGTCCAATTTTACGCTGCTAATAAAGACATACCTGAGACTGGGTAATTTATAAAGAAACAGAGGTTCAATGGACCCACAGTTTCAGATGGCTGGGGAGGCCTCAGAATTATGGCGTTAGAGCAAGGGGCAAGAGAGAGCTTGTGCAGGGGAACTCACCTTTATAAAAACCATCAGATCTCGTGAGGTCTATTCACTATCACGAGAACAGCATGGGAAAGACCCGCCCCTATGATTCAATTACCTCCCACATGGTCCTGCCCACAACACACGGGAATTGTGGGTGCTACAATTCAAGATGAGATCTGGGTGGGGACACAGCCAAACCGTATCATCCCTTGAGGAATTCAAGGGCAGGGAGCTGCATCCAATGGCTAACCAGCATGGATACTGCCTACATAAAAAGACCTGGTCCCCTTGCTCTAACTTGAGACAACTGAGAAGGGACATCCCAGCTCAGCTGTCTCAAGTTAGAGCAGCTACCAGGTTGCCTGAGGCTTTTATTAGAACTTTGTCACAGTTTAGTGCCTCCCTCCACCCAATCCTATTTCCATTTTCTCCTTCCCAGGTGATAACCTCAAGAGGACTCCTTAATTAATGTCTGTACAGTAACTTCTCAGAGTTTGGTTACCAGATAACCCAACCAGGAACACTGTACCTCCCCATCTTCCTCTCACCATCCCTCCCTCCCCACTTCCTCTTCCTTTTTGCTCTCCCTTGTTCCCTCTTTTCCTCCCTCTTTTTCTCACCCTTTTTCTATCTTCTTTCTTCTCTCTATTCTCTCTCTTGCTCTCCCTCATACTGTGGAGTTTCTCACGTTGGCTCCTTTCTGAGCTCTCATGTCATTCTCTTCTCACTTTCTGACCAATTTTCTCAGCTCTTCTGGCACATGGACCATCATGGCTGCCCCCAAATGGTGTCTTCAGCTCCCCAGTCACCATCACTGTGGTATATGCTGTCGGTATCTCACCCCGATGCCTTTACTGGGCTGACGTCCTCATCCTGCAGCTGCTGTGGGTGTCAGTTAATAACAGCTCATATGTGTACCCTTCTCTGGAGGACTATCCTTTACCAACTGGAAGCTTCTCTCCTGGAGATGCCCAAAAGGTTTTGCCTCACACTCCTTGGCCAATGACTGTCAGATGGGTGGGGGTGTGCAAAAGTCCATCCTCCTTGCCTCAAGGCAGGACACACTCCGTGGTACAATTCCCACTCTGGACAGCCCCCTAGGATCAGGTGTAGCCTGTCTTTTCCTGTCTTTGCATAGCATCTTCCCCTGTCCCATGCTGCTCCTCTCACTCCCTTCAGGTGTAGCCTGAGAGCACTCCCTCAATCAATCCCTCTGCCTCTAAGGAGCCTGATTTAGGCTCATCTCCTTACAGATCCTGTGCTTGTGGCAAATTGGCTCAGCCTTTGCCGTCCTAATTCCAAATATCCAGGAGACAGAACTCAAAGTTCTTTCTCTTTGAACTCCCATTCAAAGACCAGTGCTCCCTGTGTGCAGCTTGGCTCAGGCTGAGCTAAGCCCAGCATCTAGGACGAACACCTGGAGTTCATTTCAGGTGAACATTGGGAATGCATTACAGGTGCAACCTTCTGTGGCTGCAGAGGGGACAGAGTTAAATAGTATAGGGTAGATGAAGGGTACAGCGAGAGGGGACAACTCTCAGAAAAGGCTAGTCATTTCCTGCAAAGGTGAACCCTACCCGTGTCCTCCTCCTGAGTCTTTCTTGAATTAATTTTCTTGGTCTTCTCTTTACCCCTCATCAATCTTCCCATCTACATGCCAAGTTCTAATCAGATAGTGAATATTTGAAAAGTGGCACCACGTGATGGAGAAAGGACTGGGCTGAGTGTCAGGTTGGAAGATGGTCCTAATTCAGCTAGCTTACTTCACATACACCTCTGGGTCTCCAGCTTTAAGGTAAATTAGAGAGTCAGTTTGCTAGCTTCAACAGTCAGTGCTTTTCTGAAAACAAGAAGGGCTGGCTGAGTGCTTTGGCTCACACCTATAATCCCAGCACTTTGGGAGGCTAAGGTGGGAGAATTTCTTGAGGCCAGGAGTTGAGATTAACCTGGGCAACATAGCAAGACCCTGTCTCTACAACAATTTAAAAAATTAGCTGAGTGTGGTAGTACCTGCCTGCAATCTCAGTTATGCAGGAGGATCACTTAGCCCAGGAGTTTAAGGCTGTAGTGAGCTACGATTGCACCACAACATTACCGCCTGGGCAACACAGCAGGACCCTAAAATTAAAAAATAAAAACAAATAGGGCAGAATCTGGGTCTTTTAATCTCTGCATTCCTGAATTCAGCACAATGCCTGGCACAAAGAACACTGATAATGTATTTTTTAAAAGGAGCTATTCTCAGCTGGACGTGGTGGCTTATGTCTGTAATCCCAGCACTTTGGGGGGCCGAGGCAGTGGATCACCTGAGGTCAGGAGTTCAAGACCAGCCTGACTAACATGGCAAAACCCCACCTCTACTAAAAATACAAAAAAAAAAAAAAAAAAAAAAAATCCGGCTGTGGCGGCAGGCGCCTGTAATACCAGCTACTTGGGAGGCTGAGGCAAGAGAATTGCTTAAACCTGGGAGGCAGAGGTTGCAGTGAGTCAAGATGGCGCCACTTCACTCCAGCCTGGGTGACTGAGCAAGACTCCATCTCAAAATAAAAAAAAAAAAAAGGAGTTATTCTCTAAAAAATGAAATGATGGAGAATTACATTAACATAATAAGGTAGAGCATGATCCCAAAGTATGCAATATTCTGAGTGTGGGGTGCCTGTTAACAATAACTATCACTCGGTAAGTGCTTAGTTGTGCCACTTCCATGTTAAGTATTCGACTGCTGTTGTGTAACAAATCACCCAAAAACTTAGCCATTTAAAACAATTTAAGCCATTTTATTATGCTCATAGAGTCCGTGGGTCAGGCATTTGGACAGGACACAGTGGGGATGGCTTGTCTCTGCTCTGCGATGTCTGGAGCCTCTGCTGGGAAGATCTGAAGTCTGGTAGTGACTTGTCAGCTGGAGCTGGGATCGCCCAGAGGCGTCTTCACTCACAGAACCGGTGGCTGAGGATGGCCTTGGCTGGGTCTGTTGACCAAGGCACCTACGTGTGGTTTCTCCATGGGGGCTGGGCTTCATCACAGAACGGTAGCCTCAGGCTAGTAGGACTTTTGAAGGTGGCTGCTCACAGCTCCAAAATCAAGTGTCCCAGTTTACAAGGTAGGAGAGAAGCTTCATCGTTTTTATGACCTAGCCTCAGAAATCAACTATATTATTCCCACCACATTCTATTACGAGCAAGTCATAAATTCATTCACGTTTAAGAGTAGGTGAACTAGGTACTGCCTCTTGAGGGGATGGGGGAAAGGCTGTCACAGAGCACATGGGATGGCAGCTATTGTTGTGGTCATATCTGGGAAATGAAATCCGCCGTGCATGTACTGTCTCATTTAATCCTTTCATTATCTTTGGAAGTAGGTATTAGTGTCCCTCTTTACAGGGAAAGAAACTGAGGCTCAGCGGGGCTAAGCAACTGGCCTGTGGACAAGGCCAGTACATGGCAGAGCTGGAGTTCAACCTAGCCTGTACAGAGCAGGTGTTCTCCAATAGCATATGATGCTGCTTACAGGAAAAGGGAACTGAAAAAAATAAGACATTCAAAGGCCAGTTTGGGAGTGAGGTATTCTTCTCTCCCATAATCCTGATGTCAGAGTTATTATCTTTCCCATATGGGAATCTGGTTCCTGTGCATAACTCTCCAGGGAATTGCTTCACAGAAACTATGTAAGTATGTGTGTACCTTTGATGCCTCAAGTCTTCTAGATATGCCAGGGGCTGCTGTCTGCCCTTCCCGACCACACTTACATGGCAAAAGAGTCCAGCAAACCATGAGCAGGAGCAAGCTCTGACCACCTCCGTGAAGGCAGCACACAGAACCAGTTCGTGCCAGGAATATCTTCTCTGCCATGATCCCCCTTTGAAATTACATCTTCCTTTTAAGTTCAAACAAGAACCTAGACTTCCAGAAAGTCATCTTGGTACTCCCAGGATACTTATAATCTGGAATGTTTAGAAGGTACTTGGCACTCACTGCTTGCTCTGTAGGGTTTTTGTGTTGTAACACCCCAGTTAGTCTTCTAAGGCCTCAGAGGGCCTTATTCTGCCTCAGTCCCCCACCCCTGCTGAACAATACCCCATTCTTAGGAGGTAGGCAATAATTAGGTCAAAAGGCCTCAGAAAGTTTATTATGATATTATAACAGGAGGACACACGCTTCTTTAAAAGCATTTTTTGAGAGCCTACTGTATCACAGGCATTGTGCTAATGACCCATGTGATCCAGAAGCAGAAATTTAGAAAATCAGGTATGAGCCTTTTGGGCACTCTGCAGCAGGTAAATAACAAATCAAAATTGTATCTAGAAGTGAAGCATCCTTGGTCAGATTAAGAGGCCTTCATGACAGGTACATTTGAGGCAAACGCTGTAAGGTTACAATCTCTATCAGCTGTCAGATGTTTAGGAAGACCCTAAATAGAGTATTGAGATCCTAATTCTTGATTTTACTTTCTCCTAGAAGTTGTCTGAGTGATGATTTTAGCTGGGGCTATCAGTCAGGAAAGGATGGGTCTTGCTGTCACTAATTTCAAATCAGTCCTCTTGTAGTAGGCAAATTTCTCTACCTTTCTTTTAATTTGTCACCATTTCACCTCAAATTATCCCGAAAGGCCATGACCTTTGGAAATACCTTTGAATGTTAAAAATCATCTGATCGAGCCACATATAAACCTGGTCATAAATTATGGGTAATCAATATCAGATTACCCATAATTTTATCTTCATTCATTATTCACACTGTAAATCCTTGATCCAAATACAAAGCTATTATATAAAACTATTTCTTCAACAAACCAACAACAAGAATAAAACAGCTCCTGTAAATAATTACCTTTGGGATATGAAAGAAAATGTAAACATTTTATTTGGCAGTTGTTTCTGAACACATGAATAAATAAATGGAAAAGTACATATTAATATTTCTTTTTGGAGTAACAGATACCATTAAACGCTTATTTACACATCTTCACTGCAAAGAACAGTTACACAATTAAATTTTGTCTTATAAAAGGTAACTTCCCACATCACTGGACTGGACAGTTAAGGATGGAGATACTGGTAGTGCTTGGTTCTAGCAGTCTCAATGTTTGAAAGGCATTCATTTGCAAGTGTAATAAGAAGAGTCATCATGCATTGAGTTCATCCGGGTCATGTACTGTAGAAAATTTCTGATGGCAGCCACAGAATTTGGTGTCTCATGCGCTTAAGTCAACTATGACATGTTTGTAAATCTGTGTATTTCCCTTAAAACTGGAAGCAAAAAGAAAATTACGCTTATTAATGGACACATGTGTGAATGATCTTGGTGCCTGAACATTTAATTCCTGAAATTTCACAAATTTGGCTTTTTCTGCATCCCAGTTATACACTTGAGTAAAGGAGTAATCACTTCCAAGAATTGCATATTGGTAATTATTTATCTGAAGAGGCTGGAACACCATGGATCCTCGCGACGGCATCCTCTGAATATCCTGGAACGAGGAGCCTCCCCATTTCATGACTTTGGAATCACCAATGAATCTTGTCAAGCAAATGTACACGTCCCCTTTCACTGAGAAGTGCTTCACTGCGTACACATCCTCCATGTTAGGAATGTCAGTTTGGTTAGTGAATAATTGTGTTGCTTTGTTCCACTGATAAATTACAGGACGCTGGGAACTACTGGACAGAATTAAATGAGGCGTTCTGAGTGTCTGAGGTGTTCTGACTATTTCTAGATATTCCACATCAGTGTCCCTGTACCACGCGTGTAAGGATTGATGGGAGTAGAATCCGTTTCCGTTCCATTTGTAAATGGTAGTAAAACCAGCTTTTGAACTGTCAGCAACAACAAAGTACCAGTTGTTTTCAATCTTGAATGTTTCAATGTCATTGGGTTTTCGGATTTTGAGAATTTCAATATCCTGGATTTTTATGAATTTATTTGCAAAACTGTCTCGCTTATAGATGTGAGAGCCACCAAACAGCTGGGCCACAATAACATAGAGCTGAGTTTCAATGACTATAGGCTTGCATACTACAGTGGATGTGCCTGGGAAAAGACAAAGGAGAGGTTAGTTGTGTGGCCATCCTCTTTTGGAGCATGTAAACATGCAGGCTGGGGCCATACAACTTCCACCCAAATCAGCCTGAAACAAGAGATCTCCTTGGTTGATTAGGCAAGGCTGGTCTCCAAAGCCCAATGGCAGCAGTGTCCTGAAGTTCTGTGCCTTTGTGCCTCGTGGGGCCTTGTTACCAACAATTGAGTTGTTTACGTCATATCCAGCCTGCTCTAGACGTTCAGGACACACAGCTATGGCCCGAGTGTTCTCTTATTTCTTGCAGAAAGAAAGCGTTACTTTCCCTGACATATTATGAGTTAATCATAACTCTAATGAAAACTACTGTTTACTGAGCATCTATTATGTGCTTTCTCAATTTACCTCATTAATTTTCCCAACAATCTTAAGAGATAAATAGTATCTCTTTTTCCACATGAGTAAACTGAAGCTCAGAGAGGCTGTTTTGGTTGGGGATTCAAAGTCAGGCCTACCAGCGTGTCTATGCTTTTAACCCAAGCTGGGGACAAGTTAGCTATTCCAGGACTTCAAATTTGGGTTATCTAAGATCTTAGGTAACCAAAGGCTAGCATTGTGGTCTGGGTAGCCCATGGCTCTACTGTAATTGTTTTGCTCTAAGTCTGAACTGCTTCCTGCTCTAGAATAACTCGCCTTTCCCCTGCAAAGAAAGGAGATGCCACTTTTCACTTTTCTGGAGCTTTAGGTCACTGGTGGCAGGAGTGAAGAGAAGGAAGAGGGATGTTTAAGAAAATCGAAAGACGGGGGCAGCCATGGGCAATGCTCCTGAAAGTTATTTTGGGAAATCACAGAAAATGATGTGGGATCTGTCAGTGGCCTAGCTTGATATCCTTTGGGGAAGAGTTTGATACTTATCTGACCTGTGAGATTCTGATCTCACAGAAGGAGTTTGGCTCTAGAAAATCCAGAGACAGCTGGGCAAATCTGGGCTTTAGGCCTCTTCTGACTACAGCTCTAGTGCGGGGCAGAAAGTTCTACATTAACTCTTTCTACTAATTGGCTTCATCCATAGGCAAGGTAGTCTTCTACCTTGTGACTCTTTCAGGGCTAAACTGATTGTATGATCTTAAGAAAATCATTTAACTTCTCTGAGGCTCAGTTTTCTTTTCTGTACAATGAGACTTTAGACTAGATTAAGGATGGCCACCAGATTCCAACACGTACCAATACTGATTGGCTCATTGACTGTGATTGTCTGGGGAACTGTGTTGAGAAGGATTCTGTGGCCGTGTCTGCACTCTACATGAACGATTACCATGATGGATTAGTGATGCCTGTCTAGAGTGAAGGAAGGGATAATGACTGAGCATGGGACACATATTTGTCATCTGCTATGGTTGGAATGTTTGTGTCCCTCCAAAATTTATGTTGTAGTTTAATCCCCAGTGTAATAGTATTAAGAAGTGGGGTGTCTAGGAGGTGATTAGATCATGAGGACTCCACACTCATGAATGGAATTAGTGCCCTTGGAAAAGGGCTTGAACAAGTCTGTTAGATCTTTTTTTGCCCTTCTGCCATGTTAGGACATAGAGAAGGCACCGTCTTTGAAGCAGAGAGTGAGCCCTCACCAGACCCTAAATCTCCTGGTGCCTTGATCATGGAGTTTCCAGCCTCCAGAACTATGAGAAATAAATTTCTGTTCTTATAAATGACCCAGTCAAGGTATTTTTTGTTACAGCAGCAAGAAGGGACTAAGACATCATCCTAGACAAGATGCTCTGAGGTGCCCTCTGAAATTTTGCAGATGTATGATTTATTTCTCTTGTAAGTGCTCATCTAAAGAGCCATTCAAAGAAATTCATGAACCATACACAAGTAAGAAGAGCCTGGTTTTGACTGCACAGAACCCTGCTATAGTCCACTGGAAAACTTATGGGGGACTAGGGAAACATGACCTTCTTCCTTCAGAAAGGAGGATTCTAAAAGAAAGGAGTTTCTTTTAGATTATAAAATGGTCTCAGTTTGGAAGGGATCCCTTTATTTAAGTAACCCCAGCCTTGAGCAAGCCCCAGACCTGTCTTGGTCCTTTGAGCAATGAGGGTGATGGCTACCAGTAAAATCTCTCATGACCCTCCATGCCTTATCTAAAGGCTTACCTTTTATGGGGAGGTGTGAGTGCTCTTGAGAGCCGATTTAATGGTATTAGAAGCTAAAGCTGATATTAAATATTGTAGAGGGAGCCCTATGTTCTAACTAATGACTTATAATTTTAAAAATTATTAAAATGGGAAAGAGACTTAAGAGATCAGCTAAGTAAGGCCAGGCAAGGTGCTTCATTCCTGTAATCCCAGACCTTTGGGAGGCCGAGGCAGGTGGATCACTTGAGGCCAGGAGTTTGAAACCAGCCTGACCAACTTGGCAAAACTCCATCTCTACTAAAACTACAAAAATTATCGGGGCATGGTGGCGCACGCCTGTAGTCCCAGCTACTTGGGAGGCTGAAGGACAAGAACTGCTTGAACCCAGGAGGCTGAGGTTGCAGTGACCCCAGATCATGCCACTGCACTCCAGCCTGGGCAACAGAGTGAGACTCCGTCTCAAAAAAAAAAAAGAATTAGATTCCATGGCCAAATTAAGGGTGAAAAATACGGGAAAAATTTCCTCACTGCAGGACTTCTCGGATTCACAGATGTATGTATTATGAATCTACAAGACCAAGATATGGTTCACGAGTTTATTGAACCACAAAATCCTTTTTGTTACAAGGCATACATTAACATTTTGTAGAAGAAATGTTTGTGTAACAAAGTTTGAGACTTAGTGATCTAAAATTACCTTCTTATCTTATAGTTAAGAAAAAGGGGTTGGGGGTATCCGTGAGTATGAGTGGCTCGCCCAAAGAGACTGTGGCAGAACCTGGACTAGAACTCCTGATTCACCATCCAATACTTTTCTTTGAAGAAAAATAATCAAATATTTACTGATTATGTATTATACTAGACCTTATGCTAAGTTTCTTGAATATGTGTTCACATGATCTTATTAACAACCCTGTGAGTTAAGTATTAATATTATTCCCATTTTACAAGTGGGGAAATTATGGCTTAGAGAACAATCCCAGGTCATTTAGCAAATGGTAGAGTTGAAATTCAAATGACGTTAGGTCTGCTAAAGCTTTCCCCTATACCACTCATCTTTCCTTGTTGCCCTTGGCTGAAGTAATTTAACTTCCCACTCAAAATATTATTAGGCTTTTCATACCTGTAATGTTGTCATAATTCCGGAAGGTCTTTTCCACATGGTCCCATTCAAGGAAAATGCATTTTCCAGTAAAAGGCTGAGCGATGACTACATACTCATCATTCAAATAAGAAAAAGTGTCTATGGACAATGATTGATAAGGCAGGTCTTGAGACTTTGCAAATTCTGCAAAAAGAGGAAATGATAAATAACTGTGAGCTAATACCTCTTTCCTTGGCTGGATCTCAAATATTCATAAGAAATACATGTATTTCAGAGAATAGTAAAATGGCCATTTTACTTTTCTTTTAAACGCATGAAGCATTGTCAATGGTTCATAATTTTTTAAAAATTAAATTGCTCAGTTGGTTTTTAAGATATAAAAAATATCAGTTCCTGCATACGGAAAAAAAAAAAAAGGTAGCTCTTATTTTAATTTTATGAGATGGAATGATGATGAGTACATTACCTGTAATGATGCAATCGAAATCCTTGGAGGAGAGACTATTGATTTTGCGCTTCTTGTATTCTGGGGGGCCTTCACAGTAGATGTCTTCAACAGTTGCATTGGTGTGGCCAAGCCATTCCACTAGCCATTTCAGTTTACAGTCACAATTAAATGAATTACCCCTCAGGTCCCTGAAAGACAAACTTCAGCTGCTTTTGCTGTACAAGGGCCCTACCCACACAGGAGAGAGTTCTACATGAACAATTAACATGTGCAGAATGACCTTACCCAGCTTTACATCCTGCCCTATAACCCACCTGGAACCTGACTGACCACTCACTTGGGGCTCAGAGACTTAGCACCATGCACTTGAAGACTACCCAGTCAATGGAACCTCATCACTTACTCCCTCTTGGATCCCCAAGTGGCTTAGTCTAGGGCTGTGCTGTCAATAGAAACAGTATATGAACCATAAATGTAATTTAAAATTTTCTATAGCCACATTAAAAAAGTAAAAAGAAGCAGGTATAATTCATTTTAATAATATGTTTTATTTAACCCAGTACATACAAAAGATTATCATTTTGACACATCATCAATATAAACATTATTGAGATATTTTACATTCCTTTTTTATACTAAGTCTTTGAAGTCCAGTGTGTATTTTATACCTATAATATATCTTAATTCAGATGCTAAATTTTACCAGAAATAGGTGATCTATATTTAGATGTCATAAAATTCATGATTGAAAAAAAAGATGTATATACCCAAATTGTTCCAAACATACTTAACATTTTCCAATAATTGAGCTGAGAATCAGCTTTTAAATTTAAATTTAACTGTTAAAAAATTAAGTAAAATTTAAAATTCAGTCTCTCAGTTGTACTAGGAGCACATTTTAGGTGCTCAGTGACCATAGATGTCTGGTGGCTACCCTATTGGACAGCACAGGTCTAAAGGACAGAATGTAGTGATTATTGTAATGTATTTAATTAAATCAAGTGAGCTGTTTGCTTCTCTTCTTCCTCACAGACATAATTAATCCTGATCCTCTTCTGTGGTCTACAAATTCAGTTTAAATAGGAAATGACTTTGACACAGCAAAGTTAGCACAGACATACAATCGCTCATGCCTGTAATAAGTTATACAGCATAGACCATTTACATTTCCACATATGACCCCAACTCACCAAGTTCTCTGTGTATTTGCATTGCTTCTGTTCAGGAATTCCACCTCCTTTCCTGGTCACATAGAATTCTTAAGATAGGTGCTGCCTACTCTTCACACCGCACATAAATAATTTTTAAACGCCCAAACATTTAAAAATGTTTTTTAGAGGATACTTTCAAGAAAGCCAAGAAATCCACTAAAAGGCAAGTTGGCATGGATCCTTGTACTTCTAAGATAATTCTTGATTTGGGCATATTAGAGTAGGTCCAAAAGGCTAAACCCATCTTGGGATTCCCTGGAGAGACTGAGCCAATTTCAATATTTTTTTGTTTTGTTTTTCACTAGTGTAGGGTATAGACTGACACAAAAATGGGGTAAAGGATCCCCAATGAGCTACATCCCACGTCACCCATGGAGTGTGTTCTAACTTCCAAGACACTCCCAGAACTGACCTAGTCTCCCAGGAGAACTCTGACCCACACTAATGAGTGGCAACCTTTCAGGCTAGTGTAAACCAGAGAAGATAACTATGGTCTGTCCAGGACTCTCTTGGAAGAATCCTGATTTGGGCGTTCTCTTGGAATTAAACCATCATTCAGGAATTGGGGTAATAGACATGGAGGAGGGGCTGGGGAAATACTGCAAGGAACAAAGAAAGTTTTTCATTAGGCTACTGATTTGAAGTTAAATACTGGGCTTGGAAAAAAGTACTTGACTCAGATTTTCTTTTTGTTTGTTATTGGAGAAAAGTTATTTTGAATATATAGTCTACAGCAAAGTACCTGAATACTTTTTTTAAAAAGCCTTTGTTTTCATATATCCTTTCATTTGTTCCTGTATTCCACCTTATGACATTTAAATACCTTTCTAATGTTCTGGAAGGCAAATAATGAAGCTGAATTGCTTTTGAGAGGTTTAGGCATATATTACTTGCTTTGCTTACAACAAAATGTACAAATTCCTTGCAAAGATCTTTCACTCGGAGGCTTAAAAGTCAAAGTTTGAAAGCTCTTTTGTTTGAAAAAGGGTCAAAAATAATTAAGTTCATTCCCTTCCTGGGGCTTAAGCCAAATTCCTGGGGATTAAGCTTAGAGTTGTTGTTCAGTCTAATGAGAAAAAAGGCAAACTTTTCTCCCTTCCCCCACTTCCTGCTCCATTTCTCTGTTGACTGACCAACCCAAGGGTGTAACCTTTCATCTTTATTCTGTCAGTTTCCCAGACTCCTTTATGTTTTCCCTTTGTAGCCCTATTTCCTGGACCTCATGAGAAAAAAGGGATCTTGAAATTTCTAGCCGGGTCTCTTCCCACCCTGTCAAAGTCCCTTACCATCGCTCCCTGCCATATAGACACACACTTTGTCAAAGGAATGCCTGGCTGCCACATATTCAGAATTTCCAATGATAAATATCACAGAAGACTCAAATGTTAGTCCATGTAAATTTAAATTTTTAGCCAGTTAAAATTCAGATTTACAAATCCTAATTTTAATTTAAAAGCCAATTAAAAATTCTAATAATCAATACCAGGCTTCCTTGTTAATGACTGCAAATTAATTAATTGTTCATTGATTTCTTAGGTCCTCTTACACATTTGTTAAAGAATCCAGGCCTTTGAAAATATCTTTTGGGAGTGTCTGGAGATTGTTGTTTGCAAGGCTCCTGGAAAAAAAAAAAAAGGTGATGTAAACTGTAGTGATAAATTAAACAAAGGCATTTACTGATAAAGTTTAGTTATGAGTCTCTTTTGTCATTTCCAGCCTACTAAATGACTTGTGGTCCTTTTTTACTTCTGAAATACTACTCAGATTCCTGCTGTTGTCCTTTCAGTTCCTAACCTGTTCACTTCAACACCCACTCTGTATTTATTTATTTTTATTTTTATTTCTTGAGACAAGAGTGTCGCTCTGTCACCTAGGCTGGAGTGAAGTGGTGTGACGTCAGCTCACTGAAACCTCTGCCTCCCGGATTCAAGTGATTTTCCTGCCTTAGCCCCCCTAGCTGGAATTACAGGTGCCCACCACCACACCCGGCTAATTGTCGTATTTTTAGTAGAGACAGGGTTTCATCATGTTGGCCAGGCTGGTCTTGAACTCCTGAGCTTCAGTGATCCGCCTGCCTCGGCCTCCCAAAGTGCTGGGATTACAGGCGCACTCAATATTTAAACAACATTTTATGTTGGTTAAAAACAACAATGATTCCTGGGCATTGATCTTTCCATTTAGAACAGAACACGGGAGAGTCACACACTCGGACACTCAGTCTAGGGGATATCTCCCAAATGATGACTAACCAAACTAGTGAGTGTCCATCTCCAAAATGCCCCCTCTCCTCCCGCCTGGGCTGCCCCTTCCTCCTCGCTTGCTCCGGAGAGCAGCCAAACCTCCAACCCACAGTGCCAATAGCTCTATCCCTTCCCCAGCACATCCTTTCTCCTTTCCGAAGCCCACGCCGCCTTTTCCTTTCTAGCTCCATTCATTCCACCTCAGAAAAAAGTTTTCTTATAAATACCTATCCAACTATTCTCTTTAATCATCTCCCTCTTTCTCCTTCTTCTGGTTCTTTTCCTGTGACTACAGGAATGATTTTTCCCTTTCCCTTTCTATTTGTTCTTCCACAAATCACTAGAATGATTCTAATCAACGTTAATGAGTAAAAAATTGTCCTGATAATGCCAAGAAAAGGGAAATGTGTCCCTAGTACACAAATATAGCACAGTACTAATGCTGTATGACTGGGGAAGGTCACCAGGTAGTGTAATTTTCTATTTTTAACCAGCACCATATATATATATACACATGTTATAAACTTTTCTTAGAGGTTTTTTTTTTTCACAATAAAATTAAAAAACTAAACTAAAAGTAAAGAGCCCATACCATTAGCCTCTAAACCCTTGAAAATTCTCTCGACTTCCCTTTAAAACATTCTCAAAAGTCTATGTCTTCTACCTCCACTAATTAAATATAAGATTTCTCAAGTGCAAACATTCAAGATTTTTAGAACTTATTTTTAAGTTAGTTACGTTGTTTTTCTGGGTTTTAGAAATTACTACTAGTTTGGAAAATGGTTCTCAAAGAACCTTGGAATGTAAGAATAGGAACTGAGTCAGAACGTTCCATGCTCCATGGTGGTCCAATTGTGACAAAGAGCATGGCTTTTGGAGTGATTCTGAGCTACGTTTGAATCCTGACTCCAGCATTTACTGGTTGTGTGACTTTGGTAATGTATCTTCTTGGAAATTCAGTTGTTTCATTTTTAAGTGAAGATAATAATACCTTATCTTATAAGATTATTGGAAAAAGAAAATTAGATAATCAAGGATGGTGCAGGCATCTGTACTACTCTCAGTAGAGTGGCTGGCATCAGAAGAGCAGAATGGCTTCTGTATGTACATTGTCCAAGAAAAAACGTTTAGAAACAGACCATACGAATGAGCTGCTATGGCTGTCCACATACAGCAAAATTAACAAAATACCACTAAGGAGGACTATTCAAGAGAATGTCTCCATAATTCATCTTACTGACTGGTGTTTGAATGAAGAGATTTTCTGATGTCTTGGACCAGTCCAGAGTCACTCCCCATGTTATGTGTCTCAGTTTATTTTCTGGCATAATGTGGCTTAAAGTTATCATACTAACTTCTAAGTGGATGTCCCTTCCTCTGAAGCTGGCAAAAACTGCAACTGGCTGCAGGGCATAAATTTAGAGGAGGTTGAGTCACAGGACAGTGGGCATGCAATGATTAAGCAATCAAATCCTGAATTACTACTGCCAATAGGGCTACACAGGAAAAGGCACTGTGCTTGTCTTACTGTCGGAGGGGAATTCTTTTTTTATTTTTTTTTTGAGACAGGGTCTCACTTTGTTGCCCAGGCTGGAATATAGTGGCGCGATCACAGCTCACTGCAGCCTCAACCTCCCTGGCTCAAGTGATCCTCTGGGCTCAGCCTCTCCAGTAGCTGGGACAACAGGTGTGTGCCACCATGCCCAACTGAGTTTTTTTTATTTGTAGAGACAGAGTCTTGCTATGTTGCTCAGGCTTGTCTTCAACTCTTGGGCTCAAGCTATCCTCATGCCTCTTCCTCCCAACGTGCTGGGATTACAGGTTTAAGCCACCTACCCTGTGGGATTCTTTTAAACAATGGGTGAATCTGGAAATTCTACTTCCTGCCCAAAGGAGCAGAGCTTTAGGCCTCACATGATCCATGTGAGATAACCACAGAACAGATGGCAAAACAGAGCTGCAGACTCGGAGCTACGGGGCTTCCGGAACGGAGAGGCAGTATTTTTGCATGACAAGATGGAGGGCTTCTTATTCGCCAGAACTGCGAGATGGGGCTGAGAAAGACAGGCTGGCCCGATGGGCTGTGGGATGAGGCATTACATTTCCTGACAACTTCTTGTGACAGAGGCTCTTGCCTTGGGAACCAAAGGGTTGGGGAGGCAGGAGTCAGAGGGAGAAATGGTGGGTGGATTCGCTGAACCCAGTGTCAACCCTTTGCTGCTTCGCTACCAAAACTTCAATGAAATCCTTGCCCACAATGGACTGCTCTTAGAGGAGAAAGGATGAAGCTTCATGTCTAGGTTTGGTGAGTGATGGGCATGAGAAGGCTGCCTGGATTCACTAAGAGAAGCAGAATCAAGAGGAAGTAAGATTCAGACATGACAGCGGGGCTTCCAGACACCCAAAGCCAGGGACCTGGAGTTCAGATAGCTTCCCTAAGTCTCTGGCAGGTCCCAGTGACATCAGGGTACATTTGGATAAAAGTAAAGCA
Organism: Macaca mulatta; assembly: GCF_049350105.2. Lineage (NCBI taxonomy): Eukaryota > Metazoa > Chordata > Mammalia > Primates > Cercopithecidae > Macaca > Macaca mulatta. Next base: position 105,731,466 of record NC_133414.1, on the reverse strand, counting down.
GGCAGTGGGATTTGGGCAGAGAACGACTTAGGAAAGCAATGTTGACAGAGCCTGAGAATTATTCTGCAAAAAAATGTAACAGGTTGCCAGGGTGCGGTGGCTCACGCCTGTAATCCCAGCACTTTGGGAGGCAGCGGTGGGCGGATCACCTGAGGTCAGGAGTTCGAGGCCAGCCTGGGCAACATGGCAAAATCCTGTATCTACAAAATACAAAAATTAGCTGGGAGTGGTGTGTGCCTGTGGTCCTAGCAACTCTGGGAGGCTGAGGTGGGAGGATGGCTTGAGCTCAGAACTTGAGGCTGCAATGAGCCATGATTGCACCACTGCACTCCAGCCTGGGTGACACAGTGAGACCCTGTTCCAAAAAAAAAAAAAAAGATATATATAAAGGATTGTGTAAATAAACGATGGTCCATATGTAACATGGAATACTTTGTAGGAGACTTAAAAAATGAGGTAGGTCTCTATGATTTAATATGAAGTGATACCTAAGGGTAGAGTGTCATCTCTCTGGAGCAAGAAGGACAGACACATGTCTGTGGATACACAAAGAAAACTCTATCAGAAGATACAAAAACTGTTGATTGAGGTTGTATCTTGGCGTATGGTTACTGGAATCTTTCACTTTCCTATGTAAATACATATTTATGTTGTGCATTTTTATCATCAAGCATGTATTATTATTTTATAATCAGAAGAAACAAAGAATAGAGTTGACTTTTTGAAAGGATCCTGTTACTGAGTACTTGTACATAAATATGGTTCTGTCCAGTGAGGGTTCAGTCATTCAAAATCAATCATTTGGCTGCATTCATCAACTTCCAAAGCTACCTACAGGGTTAGATTAGGAATTACTGTCATGGCCCGAACTCTGGGGCCTGAGTGGTCAGATCATGCAAATGTCTTTCACAAGACCTCCTGCAGGAGGGAGCTGCCTGTTTTCTAAAAAATTCCCATGCAGTTTCAGGCCCTCACCCTTTAGGGAGATTGGGGCTACAAGGCTGTCCAGGCTTGAAGCCATTGCTATGGTTCTTTGCCCCAGCTTAAAGTCAGCTGTGATGAGGGTCAGCTGTGATGAGGGTCTGTTGCCTCCACAAATCATCATGGGCATCTGAGGGCTTCAGGGAGATTCACTGCAGGAGAGAGCTGCTGAGGGCTCTGGGGCCAGGGGCACCAGGAAAAAAAAGGGCAAGTCACGTGACGTTCCCTGAAAACTCCTCAGCATTTAATCATAAAAATGGGGTAAATAGCATGAGATCTGGTGGTTATCAGGGAATTTAAACAGCTAGAGAGACTGAGATAGCACTTTGTGGGTTAGAGTTAAGGTTATTTTAGGGTTTATATTAGGATTATTTGATTCTTCAGATTCCACCTCTGCACTGAGTTTTGCTACCAGAAAGCAAAATACCTGGATAAAATTTTTGCAGTTCTGCCTTCATCCCACTCCCAGCTTCACAGAGTAGTGACTTAATATTATTATTAACTTTTCCTCAACAGAAGCTCTCATTGCTATATGTGCTATGTGTTTGTAAAACTGGTTGTAGCTATTCTTTCCTGCATCACTTAGTGTAGTGTAACAGTTTAAGTGCCAACTTCGTCCAAATCCACCAGGGATTAAATTTGAACGTCATCACTCTTTGGAATGTGTCCTTAGCCAACTTAATTTAACCTCTCTGGGTTTCTGTTTTGACATCTGCAAAACTGAGTAAAGGGTATGAATTTCACTTATTGTGAGAATTAACACATGTAGTTACTAATATTTTTATACACGTATCTTTGTAATGGATTCCAGGAAAAACTGTATCTGCAGGTGAATCTTTAAACCTTATGTGTTAAGACCACAAAACTAATCTTTTTCTTTGTTGTTATAGTCATTAAACAGTGATATTAAATATCTAAACACTTTAAAATATTCACTTCAGGAAGCTGAGATCATCTATTGTTTCTGCCTCTCTTAGTCAGGATAATCCTATGCCTTGGTATTCTTAAAAGTTCCATCTTTTACTTTTACTGATACACATATACACATACACACATATATACACATACTACATATGCACATATATATGTAATAATAATTATTTCTTCGCTTCAAGAAAAACTGGAAAGTGCAAAAATTATTTTTTGAAAAAGGAGAGAAATAATAATTATCATAGGAGAAGTAACCACTGTTAAGATTTAGTCATGTTTTCTTCCGGCCATTAATGCAGAGCCCATCAAAAGCAAGGGATTCTGGAAAGCCATGTTGCTAGTCCTGCCCTCCAGGGTGTCTAGTCCTTCTCTTACCTCCAGAGTGTCATGACCTGAGAGAGTGTCACCCTGAATTGCGGTAGGGGACCCTCCTTCCTCTGCAAAGATCTGTTAGCCAAGGGTGAGGGTTAAACAGAGCTGAATTTTAACACTAGATGTAAGAATTCTTGATTCTTAGGAACAGGAGGAAGAAAAATTATGAAGGACAGAGAGGCAAGGAGTCCCAGGTAGCCACCAGAGTTGTCAGGAAAAAGACTTTCTAGATGGTATGGTTTAAGGAGTACCAGGCTCCTGCATTGGCCGAAGCTGACCCCTTGCCAGTCAGACTCACTTTAGGGCCCAGAACTCAGCCACAGAGTACAGGGGTGAGGTGAACAGGGAAGTGGATATCTGAGTTTGAGCTCTGGCCGTTCCCTTTTCTATAAAGTGAATGATCACTGGGTCAGAACAATCTCCAAGTTCTATTCTTGCTCTTAAATCACATCTTTGTCATTTTCACTGAGAGGCTTATGGCTTCATCTTTAAAATTAATAGATGACACTAGGATAGGTGATACTTTAGGCCACATACTTAGGGGTCAGTGTGTTACAACAGGCTTTTCCAGGAGATGGAGATCGCACTGGGTTGCACCAGAACGTCCGACTGGGGTGGGGTGGAGCTAATTGGGACAGGGGTGAAGACACAGTCAATGAGAGACTTGAGGAAACATTTATTCAATGTTCCTTTATTTCTAGGATAATTCTGCAATGAGCACTGGAAGGAGGGTTCTCTTTCCATTATCTGTAGGTCTAGCATAGTGCCTGGCACAAAGTAAGCCCTCAATAGATACTTTTATTTATTTATGTATTTATTTATTTTGAGATGGAGTCTCACTCTGCCACCCAGGCTGGAATGCAGTGGCGCTACCTCGGCCCACTGCAACTTCTGCCTCCCTGGTTCAAGCAATTCTCCTGCCTCAGCCTCTTAAGTAGCTGGGATTACATGCACGTGCCACCATACCCGGCTACTTTATGTGTTTTTAGTAGAGATGGGGTTTCACCATGTTGGCCAGTCTGGTCTCGAACTCCTGACTTCAAGTGATCTGCCCGCCTTGGCCTCCCAAAGTGCTGGGATTACAGGCATGAGCCACCACTCATGGCCTAATAGACACTTTTAAATGAATGAATGAATGAGACAGGCTGGAGTAGATGAGAGGAAGCGTACATATGGAAGCGTACATATCTAGGCAAAGAAAAGAGCAGAGGATGCTCCTTTGAAGTCCCCTGTGCCAAGGCACTGAGGGAGAAAGCTCAAAGCCCCGTGAGTGACTAGTGCAGTCCCCACCAGCTGGTGTGGACCCCCTCAGGAAGGACCCTCCCTCCCCACAGCCCCACTGTGGTAGAAATCCCAAGGCAATGTGGAGGCCCTTTAAAGTGTGCCTTCAACTAACCACCATTCTCTAGGTCCTGATTCACAGTTTACCTAAGAAACATTCTTTAAAACAACTGAGATATTGCACAGCTCAACGTCTAGTTACCTTGAAACTGGCTGAGTAAGGTCAAGTGTTCTCAAAGGCAGATGGCCATTCCTTCTTGACAGAAATGATGACCATTTCCTGCCCTTTGGTGTTTTCATCGTTTACCCAAGAAAACCTCCAATTTTGACTGTGGAAGCCACTGGAAAGTCTTCTCTCTGAGGCAACCAGACTGGCTCAAACACCACATTTGTTTCAGTGCCACCGGGCTCTTCTGCTAAGAGAGCATCGCCCACAGCCATCTGGGGTGCATCCAGCCCCTCTGCAATGCAGATTCTCAGCTTGGGTTTGTGTCTCTCTGAGCCTGAGGCGGTGCAAGTGCAGTTACTTTAATTTCATAGAAAGTGTTTAAAGGGGATATACACTCTAGCATTTAGAATCCTGATTCAGGACTAATGGAGGTTGTGCAGTGAATTTTAGTTTATTCCTACACAGTGGTGCTTACTACATACCAGACCCTGTTCTAAGCACTTTGCATATATTAACTCACTTAATCTCAAGACCTTAGGCACGAATACTCTTAATTGCCTTGTTATTCCTCATCCCATTTTAAAAGATTTTTATTATAACCCCATTTTACATGCCCAGTCTGTAGCATAGTGAAGCTAAATGGCCTGCCCCAAATTCCACAGCTGTTAAGGTGCAAAGCCGAGGAATTGATCTGAGGTGGAGAAAAGGGCACTTTGAAGCCTAAAGCCTTAAAAAGGAAACCAATGGTTCAGATAAATGCCAGCTTTATTAATAAGCAGTAAATAATGGAAAATAAACTTGACCTATTGAGCTGGCAGAGAGACAGTTGAACCCAGGCAGTCTAGTGGCAGAGATCACCCTCTTAGCTGCTACATTGCACTACCTCTTTACATACATGGCAATGTGAAGGCTAAAACAAAGCATCCTATGCAACTGATTGGGAATACGCAAGCATCCCGAGTTTGGGGACTGTTATATAGTTCTTTGTACCCCCTCAGTGCTGAGCAACCATTGGATACTCTACAATACATATAGATTGATGATAATTTTCTCCAAATATTTATATATATGCATGCAAACAACGCTGGTTCCACTGGGCCTTATCCACAGTGACACTTACATGGCACACAAAGCAATCATTACTAAAGACTCGTGGGTATTACTAGAAGCCAATACATAATGTTTGAAGACTTTGTCATCATTGGCCATAAACTAATTTTTATTCAGAAACTAATTTTTTATTCATGTTTTCCTGATTACCAAAATAACATATATTCACCAGAAAAATTTAAATATACAAACGATTGCTAAAATATACAAACCATTAAAACATTAAAGTGAAACATGCATAACATTAGGACAATGATTCAAAATAAAGTAATTGAGAATCTCAGGATTTGACAGGCTTTGAAAGGACTTAACTTTAAGAAGTCTCTCTGTCTTTTTAAGGGTTAATTTGTACGGTTTTAAGAGCTAATTTGCAGGGAAGGGGGGATCTCGCCTGATAGCCAGGTATATATAGTAACTTTTTTATTTTTATTTATTTGTTTATTTTTATTTTTATTTTTTCTTTGAGATGAAGTCTCGCTCTTTTGACCAGGCTGGAGTGCAATGGCGCTATCTCAGCTCACTGCAAGCTCCACCTCCTGGGTTCATGTCATTCTCCTGCCTCAGCCTCCCGAGTAACTAGGACTACAGGCGCCCACCACCACGCCTGGCTAATTTTTTGTATTTTTTTAGTAGAGATGGGGTTTCACCGTGTTAGCCAGGGTGGTCTTAATCTCCTGACCTCGTGACCCGCCCGTCTCAGCCTCCCAAAGTGCTGGGATTACAGGCGTGAGCCACTGCGCCTGGCCTGTAATAACTTTTAAGTTGTCCGTAAATGTCTCTTAGAAGAGAAATCTACTGACATCTCTGTATAAGAAGGTGAGAAAGTGCGTTGTTCCTCTAGGCATGAACTAAATTTATATAAATGCACAGGTAAGGGAGTGGCTTTAATGTTAGGCCAGAGTGGGAACCAGCTGGACCTGAAAGTATACGTCTAATCCCAACTATCTGCATTTTGAGATGAAGTATGTGGGTAGGGTTCCTGTTTTCAGGATCTTTTCTTTCTTCTCTAGTCATATTTCCTCCTCAAATCATGTCCCATGGAAGGATCCAGCCAGCTCAATAAAAGCTATCTGGTCCTGCTCTAACTGACACAGTGGAGATAGCACCGGACGTCTCATCAAAGACCGTGGGAGTTATCTGGCTTTACCACTTAGTAACTGGGGAGCAGCTTAAACTCATGGTGTACCTCCACTTGCTCTTTTGTCTGTGAACATAGTGCTACTGCCCTGTCTCTTTCATGGGGTCATCAGGAGACTATGATGAAGCCAAGAATATGAGAAAGCTTTGTAACCTCTTCCTGCAGCACATGCAGGTTAGAGGGTGAGGTGCTAATTCCTCACAGCTCGAATGTTTGCCTTGATTGGGAAGGATTGATCTGAGGTGGAGAAAAGTGCACTTTGAAGCCTAATGTCTTAAAAAGGAAACTAATGGCTCAGACAAATGCCAGATTTATTAATAAGCCATAAATAATGGAAAATGAACCTGACTTACTGAGTCGGCAGAGGGAAATTTGGGTTTCACATCCTCCCTACTCCATCTCTCCTTGAAAGACAGAAAGCAAAGAAGGAAGGAATAAAAGAAGGAAGGAAGGAAGAAAGAAAAGAAAGAAGGAAGGATGGAAGGAAGGAATTGTACAGTGAAGAATAGCATAATTCAAAAGGAGAAGATAACTTGGGGACAAAGGCCCTCAGTGAGAAAATATTTGTCCAATTTCTCTTGCTAGGCTGAGCTTCTCTAAGGTGGGACTAGATCTTACTCATCTTTGTAGGCCCTACTCCTTGTAAAGCATGTGTCACATCCTAGAAACTATTTAAGATGAACCATATGGCATTGCCATTTTTGTAGATAAAAAATAGCCTAACATTGGCAATGCCATATGAGTCAACCTAATAAGTGTTAGCTAAAGATGCAAGAGACCTAAGGGTCATATTCATTTAGCCAGCCTTAACCCCTGTTCCCTCATAACACCTTCCCACCTCCAGCAGCAGCTCAGAGACGTGGGACTTCTCTTTCACTGCCTGTAAGAGTCGTGCCTCTCTTTGAGGGCTGCCCTTGGTGTTCCTTGAACCTGAAATTTTCTGGATATTAAGTGTATTCTGTACCAGTCTCTCTCTCTTATGGGCTCCATACTGCTAAAGAAAGGGCATCATTAAGACCCACATTTAAATTCCCATTTCATTTGATAAACATAATAGGTTCCACTAAACAAAATGGGTGTCCTACACTAGGATGTCAAACAGACTTTTTTCTTTGCCTTTTTCCTCTTCCCCTTCCCTTCTTCCTCTCCTTTCCCTTCTTCTCTCCTCTCATCTTCCTTCCTCTTTTTCTTTTTTCCTCCCTCCTTTCCTCTCTCCTCCCTTCCTTCCCTCCCCTCACCTTCTCCCTCCCTTCCTTCCTTCCCTCCTTCCTTCCTTCCAAGACAGGGAAACATTTTTTCCTGTTCTGTGCATGAAGCCTGAGGGAAACCACAGGCTTTTAGGCTGGAGAGGAGACACAGCTGAATGAATTGGGCAAGTGAAGCTCATATCTGGGTTCCTCAAAAGGACACCTGAGTCCTACATCCTCCCTACAGCTCTCATGATGCTAAGCATTGGACAGAGGCCATGTGGATTGGGATGTATGTGAATCTAGTGGATTTCAAGTTGAGGTCATGAACTTCCATTTCTCCTTCCATATATTTGCTTCTTTTGTTTAATTTTGTCTGAAAAATGAGGTTTGGCAGTGTTGGGCTCTGTGATAAAACTGCATAACATTTATTCTGTAAACAGCCATCTTTGCATCATATCATGTCATTGACATGAAGAGTAGTATTGCAAACACTGTTTTTTTATTATAATAACTCTGTACAGAAGCCTTGAAAGGTATGATTTTGTAAAATATGTCTGGTCATTAGCTTCTCTTTGCTACAAAACAAGCAGCAGGAGAGAAAGGGGCCTGGTGGAGGCAGAGGGACAACCGCATGGACACGCTGGAAATCAGGCTCAGTCAAAGGACAGGAATTTTTGTCTCCTTTGTTCCCTGCTGCATCCTAGGGCCTACAGCAGAGCTGGGAATGAAGTATGATGAGAGAACAGGTTAAACTTGACAGAATGACTATGACACTTGGATCTCTTGCATCTGTATCTAGAACTGATAAGATACCTATTAGGTAGGTTGAGAAACAGCTGTTGAAAGGATGAAGAGTCACTGCAATTCAACTATTAAGTAGATGTTCTCATAATTCCATAACTGATCAGCTCATGAGGCATCTATCCCCTCCAAGACTGTTTCCTCATTTCTGAAAAGGGGATTATTGTGCCTGTTTGGCAGGATTATTGAGAGGATTAAATGAAAAGTGATGTAAATGTTAGTGCCTTTTCTTTCTATGTGCTTCCAGTTTCCTTAAAATAATCTATGTGTATGTAAGAGTGTGTATGTGTGTGTGTATGTGCGTGTGCATGCACGTGTGTGCCTGCGTGTGTGTGTGTGTGTGTGTGCGAATGTGTCTGTAGAGGGTGAGGGAGGCTAGAAGAAACAAGTTGTTTGGGTCATGTTGTTCAGGGTTTCTCAACCTGCCCACAATGCCACTTTAGGCTGGATAATTCTTTATTGTGAGGGGCTGTCCTATGCAGTAGATGTTTAGAAGAATCCCTGCCTTTTACCCACTAGATGCCAGTTACATCCCCCAGTTGTGACAACCAAACATGTCTCTAGATATTGCCAAATGTTCCCTGGGAGACAAAATTGTTCCCTGTTAAGAACAACTGCTGTTAGCTGTAATCACCCATTGAATAATTAAATATTTCACTGATAAACAAGTTGATCGGGTAGTATGAAGACATCGTCTGTGGCTATATTATGTTTAAATGTATATAAAGTGAGGGCTTATAGAGGAAAAAGAAAAGCTGATATCAAATTACATAGTCAACCCATAATGATCCATGAAGCAAGTAATGATGTAGATAATAAAAAAAGTTACTTCAGGCACACAATTTCCCTTCATTAGATTGCTTTTCTAATTATGGTTGATTTAGGATACAAATATTAATAGTAATCAATTTCTTGAACACCCTCTGACAGATGACAGGGAAAGATGGCAAGTGTGCATGGAGAGAAATCATTTGGGTTTCTTAAATTTTTATGGACACTCATAAAGTAGGTGCATTAACCACAGGTGATCAAACTTCATTGTCCATTAGCAAGCTTAAAAAGTAATAGCAATATTCATACTTACAAGTGAATTAATGACTTTAGTCCCCGGAAAGTATGTCTTGAAATTGACTTGATGTTGTTGTTTTCTATGAATCTGCAATAAGTTATAATATTTTTTGTCAAACAGTTACAGGAACTTGAGAGTACTTGTCCTGAATCATCATGTTTAAAAAAAGCTTTTTTACTTACAAATACTCTAGATGTGGAAGACCAATAAAAGCATCATCACTGATCACATCAAAGGAGTTCGATGTGAATAACCTGCCCAGAAAAAGTACACAATGAAAATGGTGAAACTGACAGATTGTCAATCTTGGCTGCTTTTATCTCTCAGAAAAATGAGTGGGAGTTGTATACAGAAAAATGTCTGCATGGCTGTCTGCTACAGTGTTAGTTATGCAGATAATCTATGCAGCATTCTTTTACTCCTAATCATCTCCTCATCAAAGGCTCATCAAGGGGTGCCTGGTGCCCCACTCCTCACAATGACTGCCACCTGCCCTGCGTGATATTTTGAGATACAATCAGAGCACCCAAAGCAACATTTTACATATTTTCATGACAAAGGCACTAACAATCTTTCTACTTGTTCTAGAAACCTCTGGAGTGTTCTGACTGGCAAAAACAATGGTGCTTGGGGTTTTGAGCCTGGGAAACCTGAAAAAATTAAGCTGCATGCCCAGTTGTGCTGTGATATCTCATAATAGACAGGCAGTTGACACTGGCTCCATGAACACCAACCAGCCTCCTCCTTTGCAAACAGACTGAAAATGGGAAACATGAGGTTCGGGAAGAGTCTTAGACCCATTTTATCACCGAATAGTTGAAACTTTTACTTGGACAAATATATTTGCAATTTCAAAATCCACAAGGATTTGGTTTTGAAATTACTGATGAAAAAGAACATCAATCAGCCATCCCACACCCTGTTGAACTCCTTGGAGAACTGAATGAGAGGCTTAAAAGAGGTAGTTTTAAGCTAAACCGTACAGCAATATATTATATTATGTCATAATGTAATAATAATAATAGTAATTCTGTTAGTAAAGCTTATCACTTTTACTTTGAAGCCGGGGATTAAATATAACTACCACGAACTAGCTCACTGAATTCACCTCTGAGCCTGTGAACTAGAGGAATTAAAACTAGGAGATCTGACTTTCTGAACATTTATGAGTCATCTGTTTGTCATCTGGGATTGCTTCAAATAATCAGAGGAGGGGGACAGCAAGGAGTTAGAGAAGAATTGGCATGAGTTGATAATTTTTGAAGCTGAAAGATGGATACATAAAAGTGAATTTTACTATTTTCTCTACATTTATATATACTTAAAATTTTTCATAAAAATGCGGAGAATGGGGGATAGGAATGAACCAACCAAACAAAAGGAGATGATTTCTTGCATTTCTTCCTAAACTATCAATCCTAGAGTGGTGTTGGATTGTCTTCTAATCCCTTATGCCTCTAATGTCATGGCTTTGTACCCAGATAATTTACTAGGTTCTGAAAAGCCAGCACTAATGAATAGTGATACATGTTAGAATTCCATATTACTAAAACAAATTCAAAGCTGTATGATTTCCATCACAGCTTTGGCAATTGTGTCTTTTCTGACTTCATGGTTCTGGAAATCAAGAAGATTCCTCAGCTTGACTCCAAGGTAAGCTAACATCCAAAGGCTTCCTTAGGTTCCAGACTTTCATTGCATTCAGTACAGGCAGCATCAGTGGTGGAGAGAATGGAATAAGGCAGAAATTGGTATATACAAATATTATACCTCTCACACTCACTGATTTGAAAAATGGCCCATGGACCATGCACTTCATAATCTCATACTCCAAGTTGCCAGAAGAAATAGTTTCCATTGCTACTTCCCTTTATGTTAAATCAGATGCAGGACAGAGTGGGAAATGAGTATCAGTGGGCAGAACTTGCCCATGCATGTCACGGGAAGAAAAGAGAGGATTTCTGCTAGATTTTTTGTCTGCTTGTTCATTTCTTATCCCTAGCACCTGTGATACAGCACCTGACCTATAGTAGACATTGAATAAATATTTGTTGAACAAAGAGGAATTCACTTTACATTAAATTCTGATCCTTACCAAATTACTGGATTAAATGTTTCTTACAGCAGGAATTCGCCCTTATTTGTTTTTGTGTCCCCAGTCCCGAGCACAGTTCCTGGAGGAATAATGTTTGTTGAACTACATTTCAAGGACTAAAACCTCTGGTGAGAACTACAAATGCATATGCAAAACTATGGATGAATATTGGAGGAAAGGAGCCAAAACACAATAAAGTACATCCTATATGATTATACTTATATAAAGTACAAAAGCTAATGTATGCTGCTAGAATCAGGAGAGTGGTTACCCTTGGAGGCAAGGAGCAATTGGGAGGGAACACAAGGGGCATCATTTGGGGTAAAGATAATACTGAATTTCTTGACCTGGGTGCTGTTTACAAGGGTGTTCACTTTGTAAAAAGTCATTGAGATGTACATTTATAACATGTGCACTTTTTCTTTACATATATTATACTTCAATTTAAAAGTTTCTTATAAAAGCTAAAAAAAAAAACCCCTCTGGCTAAGATAATAATGAATACCATAATCTCTCAATTCTAAATTCAATTGTAGTTTCTATGGAAAAAGATGTATAAAATTAGACATACATTCTAAAGATAGTTGAGTGGGCTATCCATTTTATTTTCCTACGTATACTTAAAAAGACTCCTACATCATATTCTATACAGAGGATGAAACTCTGACCCTTAATTTGTATGGATTCTTCTAAATATGTTTGATTTCATTATTATAATTTGTTATTGAACCAGATACGTTAAAGTATTCCACAGTCTCTATTAAGGGAAACTGTGCCCAACCCACCCCACCTACACAAAAAACAGAACTGGGGCAGACCACGGTGGCCATGTTTTACACTACACAACCTCTGTCCCTTTCCACAGAGTAGTCAGTCTCTAAACCAACCAGCATCCCATGGCCCAAGTAGCCTGGTTTAAAAAGGTGAGTTGGGCTAAGATGAGACCCTTGTTGGGGATCTGGAATTGGCCGACTGAGAAGTGCAGCCACCTGGTAGAGAAGCTAAAGGATAAAGGATGCCTTAGGGTTGAGTTGGATCCATGGTAGGCAAAAGTATGTGCAACGAATGCTTGGGAGAGTGCAGAATGGAGACCTCACCAAGGGAAGTTTTTTGAAGACTGGTATGGGAGAGATACCTAGATCTGTGTTGGAACTTGAGCCAAGGCTTCTGAATGCTGCTTGCTCTTGGAATCACCTGGACAGCATCAAAAATACTGATGCTTGGTTCCCACTCTCAGGGATTCTGGTAAAATTCTAAACCTGGGGTGTTGCCTGGGTTACTGAAAAGCTCCCTAGGTGACTCATATGCAGCCAGGGTTGCACATGGTAAGCTTCCCAGGTCAGTCAAAACACTGTCCCCTTTACCTGTGGTGACCAAGGGGCCTCTGCTCCTTGCAGCAAGTCTGCCTGGAGCAGTTGCTGTGGGGCGTGGAGGAGCTGTGGACTTTCTTGTCCCTATAACTCCGTGTAGCCTAGAGTCTGCAATAATATGAGTTGGAAGTGACAACTATCCTCACAACAGCAGCAGCATCATGGAGGGGTTTCTGAAACCAACGGACCGTCCAAATGACCTCGTTACTCTGAGCCACAGATCAGTGATCTGGACCCTGCAGGCGTGCCAAGCAGTCAGCCCGTGGGTTTGTGCAGAGGTGGTGCAGAATTTGCCCTCTGCCCCAGTTCCATGGGAACGTTGGAGGTTTCTCCTCTTTTTTTAGGGAAGCATTTTCCTAAGAAGCCAGGCATTTTCCCCTAGAATTTTGGTGGAGGTGGACACAGGGGTGTGCCTGATCTGTCTATACCCTCCCCCAAGGGCTGTGCACTTATTAATTCAGTAAGACAAGGGGCTGTGGGAGGAGAGGGGAGGATTTTTTCTTTAGCAACCACGGGAGTATGTTTCCTTACCAGAAGGGAGATTTAGAAAAATCATTTATATGAACTGTGGATTCCAGGCAGGTACTAGCTTATTCTTTGAATAATGATCTTTGCCTTCATAATAGCCTACATGTCATAGACTCCTGCCTGGATTATCTTATTTGGTCTTTAGAACAACTCTATGAAAGTAGTAAAGCAGGTAAGATCTATTTGACAGAAGAGGAAACTGAGGCCCAGAAGGCTACTAAACGCTTTCCTTGAGGTCACAAGGCCCAAGACCCCTGGTTCAGTACCCCTTTCCACACACTGGGTGACCTCTCAGCATAGGTCTCAGGTCACATAATGACATAATAACCATGTTCTGGCGAGCAGCCATAATACCACCACTCAGCTCATATGGATTTAAGAAAAGTAATTAAACAATAATGCCTTTCTTAGAGGAATTAATTAATCAGCGTAAGCAGTCTTAAAATCACATCCAGATCATATCAATCTGTGTTTTTCAAGTAGAAAGTTTAAAAATTTTGAACACACTTTGTGAGGTTTTTTCAGTTTTTTTTTTTTTTTTTTTTTTTTTGACAAAGTCTCGCTCTGTCACCCAGGCTGGAGTGTAGTGGCGCGATCTCGGCTCACTGTAACCTCCGCCTCCCTGGCTCCAGCAATCCTCCCACCTCAACTTCCCAAGTAGCTGGGACCACAGGAGCACAACACCAAGCCTGGCTAATTTTTGTATTTTCTTTTTTTTTTTATAGAGACTGAGTTTTGCCATGTTGCCCAGGCTGGTCTTGAACTCCTAGGCTCAAGCGGTCCACCTGCCTCGGCTTCCCAAAGTGCTGAGATTACAGGCATTAGCCACCATACCCAGCCTTGAATACACTTTGGTGAATTCTGTTTATAAATAATATATGCTCATTGTAGAAATTCTGGAAAACACAGAAAAGCTTAAAGAAGAAAATGAAGTGCACCATAATCATACTACCCAAAGACACTGATATGCATATGCATAATACACATATGGTATATACACAAATGTATTTCTAAAATTGACATCATATTATATTATTGTGTGTCCTTTTCATTTGCTTATTATATCATGAACAATTTCTCATGACAATCAAGTTTTCAAAAATACAGTTTCCATAGATTAGTAAGTTTTGTATTATGGATATATCATGATGTAACTTTTTCTTATTATTGATTCCAATGTTCACTATTATAAAAATGATTATAACCATCCTCATATATAAATATTTTTCCTATCTCTACTTGTTTCCTTATGATAGACTTAGGATAGATTTCTAAAAGTACCATTATTAGATTATGGATGGTTTTTAAATCTCTGGTTCTTCACTGCTGACTTGTACCAAATTACATGTCCAACTCTGAGTATGGAAATGCCTATCTGACCATATCCTCACCAACATTTAAAATTATCATTTTTATTTCTTTTTCTATGAAATCATGTCCTTTGACTCCTTTTGTTGCTTTCTAAGCACTTTTTATTTATTAAGGATATTACTTAGTCTTTTCCTAATTCTTTTGATGCTGAAAGTTTTTTCCTACTGATTACTGATTTGCCTTTTCATTAATGATTTTTAACATAGAGAAGTTTAAATTTTTATTTAACAAAATATATCAACTCCTATTATGTATTATTTCTTTGCTTTTAATTTTTTTTTTTTTTTTTTTTTTTTTTTTTTTTTTTTTTTGAGACAGAGTTTCACTCTTGCTGCCCAGGCTGGAGTGCAATGGCATGATCTCGGCTTACTGCAACCTCTGCCTCCCGGGTTCAAGTGATTCTCCTGCCTCAGCCTCCCGAGTAGCTGGGATTACAGGCATGTAATCCATGTAATCCACCATGGCATGTAATCCACCATGCCTGGCTAATTTTTGTATTTTTAGTAGAGACAGGGTTTCTCCGTGTTGGTCAGGCTGGTCTCGAACTCCCGACTTCAGGTGACCCACCCTCCTGGGCCTCCCAAAGTGCTGGGATTACAGGCGTGAGCCACCGCTCCCAGCCTGCCTTTATTCTTTTTTTAAAATCTTTTTTTAATCTTTTTTTTAAATCATGAATTTAGGGGGTACAAGGGCAGTTTTGTTACATGGATATATTGTGTAGTGGCGAAGTCTGGGCTTTTGGTATAACCATCACCCGAATAGAGTGCAATACACCCGTTAAGTATTGCATCATCTCTCCCTTCCTCCTACCCCCCACCCTTCTGAGTCTCCAATGTCTATCATTCCACACTTTGTGCCCATGAGTACATATTATTTAGCTCCCACTTATAAGTGAAAACATGCAGTATTTGACTTTCTGAGTTATTTTACTTAAGATAATGGCCTCCAGTCCATCCATGTTGTTGCAAAACACATGATTTCATTCTTTAAATATCCTTTCCTGTCTTCAGATCAAGGAAATACTGCCTACATCTTCCCCTTAACATTTTCTTTTTAGCTCTTAATACATTTGGGACTTACTTTTATGTATGGTGTGAGGGAAGACACTGCCTTGTTATTTTCTAAATATTTACCCAAATTTACCCAAAGCTTTCTGTTGAATAATTAACAGAATTTACAGAATCTCCCCTACTCAAGTGTGTGATATCCTTCAAATGTCTGCCACCTTGTTTTTTTGTTTGTTTGTTTGTTTTTTGCTTTTTTCTGGCATTTTCCAAGGATCAAATCTTGGATTTATTTTTTATTCCCACTGTTTTCTAATTTATTATTTTATCTTTTCTTTACTGCTTTTCTCCTGATTTCCTTAGGATGCTTACTAAGTTTAGTGCTCAATCATATACTTTTATTCTTTCTGAATAAAAAACAAAAGTATTTAGAAAATGGAACTTTACCTTGTGTAATGCATCTAGTAAGTTTTGCTCCATACTCATCTCTTAAAATTGCGTATTTCATTTCAATGGGAATTTAGAATAATATTCTTAAAATTCCCTGTAATTGTTTTTTTTTAAGCTTTCATAATTTCATTATTAATACTAAACTGGGATCAGAGGATGTGGCCTGTAAAATGCTAACACTAAGCTCTAATTCCTCCAGATTCCGCTGTCTATAGGGATGCGTCATGACTAAGTGACACTTTCACACTAAGGCCATAAAGCTGTTAGGGGATTCCTGGTTGAACGGAGAGGTAGGACACACAGAATTTACTTCAAAAGGAACGGAAAAGTAGGCAGCAGGGTTAGCATGGAGCTCAGAGTTCAGAGGGAACTCAGGGCCAGCAACAGAGAAGTAAATGAAGAAGCAGAAGATCTAAGAACGAGGATATAGCTACAGGGGATCAAGGTCAAGGCTGCCCAAATTCCAGGTGAGAGGCCAGAGACGGGAATGCATAAGAGCGAAAGGACTGGGCAGGCTCATGTGTTGGTGCTAAGTCTGGTGCGCCACTGAGGTGGTTGCCTGTCCTGGGGCCTCACCTCTCCAGAGGCCAGGGAAGCAGCACACTGAAGAGGGAATCAGGAAGCCTAGGTCCTAATATAAAATAGACCATAAATTCTGTGTCCTAGAGCATACCACTTCTCTCTATGTTGTAAAGCCAGGAGACTAGACTAGATCATTTGTGAGGTCCCTTGTAGCTCTAAAGATGTATGAGTCTATCCTTATAGCACTGCAGCCTTCATTCATGGAAGAGTAGGCATGTGGAGTCTGGGGAGCGGGGAGGCGGGTCTGCAGATGGCTGAATAGTTGGGGGAAGGGTGACTCCTGCTGAGAAAAGTTCCCATTGTCTCAAACTAGACTGCTCATTTGGTCCCGTGCCAGGCACCCTGGCTCTAATGACACGTACTTCTTCAGACCCTCTCCAGTCACCTGTAATATCTTGATTGCCATTAGAATTGTATCTGGCCCATCTGTGGCCTGCATCCCATCTTCCAGCCTAGAGCAGGTTTTCCTGGCTATGGAGGGAGATGATCTAGGGGGCTCTTCCAAATGATTCCCAACTCCGTGAAAACCACTCTGATTAAGAAGGGAGAAGTGAGTAGCCAGCACCTGGTTGTCACTTGGAGAATGAATTGATTGGATTCAGAATAGAGAATCAGGTTTCTAAGCTTGTAACTGCCAGTTATAATTGTATGTTTACACATTAAGTAGGTAAATCTGTTTCATCATCTGTTAAAATAGGATTGAGGATGCAAAAAGACTTCCTGGATGATTTTAAAAATTATGTGAGGTAATGTGTATGAGCATATCTCCAATGCTCCTGCCAAGGAATAGCTAAGCAAAGAGCACAGACATCAAATGTCGGAGCTGGAAGAGCTCTTAGATCTAGGAAAAGGACACGTGTTTTACTGCAAAGGAAACTCAGGTCCCGTGAGGATGTCACCTGCCCCAAGAAGACTCTGATTGACATCTTCTAGGATATTAGGTAGGACATGGACAGTGTGTACAAACACGAGTGTGCACACTCCCAAGTGAACATGGGTTTGTTTGCATATGTATATATAAATGAAAGAGCACAAGATGCACAGGTTACAGCTGTTAGAAGATATGGAGGGACAGCTGCAGGGGCTTGCCAAGTTGTTTAAAGCTGGCTTTGCTTAAATGATTCAAACCCTTTGGTTTTTACTAATATTCTCCTTTATCCAAAAGAATAGGGCTGGTTAAATGATAATTAATAATAGGCTGATGATTCACTTTAGTTAAATGCACACATTCTAAGTGCATGTGCCATGTGAATAATTTACATTTGAATATTTTAAAATATGCTCCTAATACAGAAAAGCATTAAAATTGGAAGCATCACACAAGTACATTATTTGACAGTTCTTTTTGACTCTCAATCTTGAAAATTCAGCTGATCCTTAATTAGATTACCAACTCTTCAACCTGGATTGATTAGAATGACCTAAATTTGGTTCCACACTAACCTGAGGGTGGGGGGCACTCCAGAGAGATATGTAGTCCAACTCCTCTTTTTACAGATGAGGAGACTGAGGCTGGCAGAGGTTAAGTGACTTAACCAAGGTCACATCTTTTGTCAGTGGTGGGGCTAGGATTAGGATGTGGATTTTAGATTTGCAGGGATGTCCTTGACATGCACACTAGCAAACATTTGAGCATGTGCCCACTCCGTTTTGAGTGGTAACCCCCATTTGGTAATCCCCAATTCTCCTGGGATTATCTCTCATCCCAGGGCAGTGAAAACTCTTCTCTTCCAGGAATTGGCACAACTAGTCAGCAGCCCACCCTCCCCGTGTGTTTATAAAATCACCCTGGATCTCCCCGGTCCTGGAACACCAAGGAGAAGGGCCTACTCCATGCCAGCCCTCATCTTCAACAGTTTGACATCTGATTTTAATCCTCAGATGAACACTAAGATGTAGGTTTTATATTCTCCACGTAAGAGATAAAGAAAACCAAGGTGAGGGAGGTGAAGTGATTTGAAGCTTGGAAGTGGCAGAGCTGGGATTCCAGGCTAAGGCTTGTTCTCTCCTTTCCCGACTTCCCCAGGACTGGTGAGTGGCCATGAGGAAGCCAACTCCCTCTTTTTAGTATCAGCCCTGCCCAGTATCTGCTGGAAACCTACAACAGCCTTGCCCACAGTATATACTCCCAGAGTATATTCCCTGGAACGCACGACCTTCAAGGGGTTAATAGGTTTATGTGCACAAAGACTGGCGGATACATTTAGGAAAAGTGGGTTAAAGAAGTTAATCAGAGTTCTTAACTATGCCTTTTCTATCCTTAAGTAAATTGAGACTCTTCAAAATGAAATTCAATATACAGTTTCCTAATCTCACTGATAATGGGACTCTTTTATCATTGAGCTTCCTACAAAATGAATATTCCATGGAACATACCCAGGGAAATGCTTGTTTAGCCATTTAGAAAATAGCTGTGATGAGGCCGGGCGCGGTGGCTCACGCCTGTAATCCCAGCACTTTGAGAGGCCGAGGTGGGTGGATCACGAGGTCAGGAGATCGAGACCATCCTGGCTAACACGGTGAAACCCCGTCTCTACTAAAAATACAAAAAATTAGCCGGGCGTGGTGATGGGCGCCTGTAGTCCCAGCTACTCGGGAGGCTGAGGCAGGAGAATGGCGTGAACCCAGGAAGCGGAGCTTGCAGTGAGCTGAGATCGCGCCACTGTACTCCAGCCTGGGCGACAGAGCAAGACTCCGTCTCAAAAAATAATAATAATAAATAAATTAAATAAATAAAAAAAGAAAAGAAAATAGCTGTGATGAAACCTGCTCCAAGTAAAAACAGTGAGAGTATATATTTACACTCAGAAGCCTTTTCCTGTTGAATGAGCTGCAAGCAGTCATCTCCTTCCTCCAAAAGCTGGAGATATAGTGGGAGGTCCCTAAAGAAGGGGTGTGTACTAAACCCCTTGAACAGGTAGAGAGCCTACTGGGGAGGCTGACTCCCAGAGGTCACATCAACAAATCCACACTAACAAAATGGTCTCGAGTTGCTCCTTATGTGGAGACAGACCGTTTAATGTATCCATTATGATGGGATTCTTTCCACCTGCGTATCCTTTGCTATCCAGCCTCTCTAGAATGAGGTGGAGTATAAATAATTAAGCTAAAAATAAAGTGAATTATCATATGCATATATTTCCAAAGTACTGTATGTTCCATAGAACCAATATTCTATGAGATGTTAAGAAAAGTAAACAATTTTGAATAATTTCAGAGATGTTTCCATGCCAAGGTAACTTCATTGTAAATAACCAAGCAGGGATAGAACATGCGGTTTCCCAAATTTATTTGAGCACAGAACTCTTTTCTTTCAGGTCAACTGCTCCACAGGACACAAGTTTAGACAACAGTAGTCTAAGGTGTAACTTTAAAGTAAATAAGTCCTTTTTCTTTTGCTTTTTTCTTTTCTTTCTCTCTATTTTTGTTTAAGCGAGGAGATCAGAGCTTACACATATAAATGAGAGTTGCAACCTAGGGAAACTAGCTGCTCTTGCCAGCAACGCGGCCACTCTTTCAAAGGGCTTTTGAAACTCCTTTCAGTCATTGTCTCCAGGAATTAGGGCACATTCTCCTGAATACCCTTGTTAATGGCGAAGGTTGACCCTTTGAGAGGGGATTTGATTTTGGGAACAAAACTATGCAAAGTCAAGCATGATGATTCATGTTCAGGAAGAAGTAGACAGCAGTGGTTAAAAGTGAGGACATGAGTTTAAACCCCAGCTCTGCTACTTAATAGCGGCATGACATTGAGGAGGTTACCTTTTAGGACTCAGTGTTTCATTTGCAAAATGGAGATAATTATATCTACCTCAAAAGGTTACCATGATGATGATATTAAAAATGAGATCTATAAAATGCTTAGCACCAAGCAATACAAAAATAACTAATGCCTCTAATAAAACCTTGCCTGGTTTTATTGCATGGCTTGTAAACTGGAAGTAAAGACAGTTCTCAAAGGAGGGTCCAGAAATCTTTAGCCATGGAAGCACAGTTGGGCAAAATCTATGGCCCTCTATGAAGTCAAGAGTGATTTGTACGTATACATTCTAGTTTGTATTTTTAAAGATCCATTGCCTTTTGATCACATTTTACACATGCAAGCACCTGCCATCTTGCTATGTAAAAATGGGCCTAACAATTTTTTTCCAATCCTTGCTCCATGAGAGGGATACTGAAACATCATTTTATCATCAGCTACCACAGGGAGAGCCTGGTAAGGTCCCTTTGGACCTGTTTGGGAGATTGGGAATGACAATTATTGTATTAATAATCTTACAACAGCCAGTTTCATATTATGAGGTTCTTTCAATGAACAACCTAATGTATTGGCTTGTTAGAACTGATTCAATAATCTTTGTCCATTTCTTTTTATCTCTTTCTTTATTTTTTTTTTTGAGACGGAGTCTCGCTCTGTCACCCAGGCTGGAGTGCAGTGGCGCAATCTTGGCTCACTGCAAGCTCTGCCTCCTGGGTTCACGCCATTCTCCTGCCTCAGCCTCCTAAGTAGCTGGGACTACAGGTGCCTGTCACCATGCCCGGCTAATTTTTTGTGTTTTTAGTAGAGACGGGGTTTCACCGTGTTAGCCAGGATGTTCTTGATCTCCTGACCTCATGATCCGCCCGCCTTAGCCTCCCAAAGTGCTGGGATTACAGGCGTGAGCCACCACACCCAGCCATCTTTGTCCATTTCTTTAACCATACCATTTCTTTATTATATTAAAGTAACTGTTTGTAGAATACAACAGAATTTTAAGATAGGAGGAGACCTTAGATGTAATCAAATGCAAGGGTCTCAAAATGCCAACCTATGTTTGTTTGGTCTTTATCCTGTTTAAAAATCTATTTCCAGATTTCCACCTTCCCCTAAAAATTAGGAAGGTAGGGCTCCATATGTATGTACCACATTCCCTTCAGCAATAGTCAGTTGGAGCAGGGGACGTCATTTTTAGGTAAGACATGTCTTCTCTGGTTTACCTCAGTCACCACTACTCCCTATTGTCTTATACTCAACTGCTTCCTTCATTGATCTTACCACCTCAAACCCCACTAGCATTTGAGTTTCAGAACCACAATTTAATCTACCTTTAATATTTTATGCAATAAAAGCTGAGGTCCAGTGATATTTTGTGACCTACCCAAGGTCATGCAGCCCAATAGTGGTCAAACTGAATTTCAAACCCGTATCTCCTGACTTCTCCTTCAGGCCCCTTTCTATGCTACCATAGAACCACTCATCTGAAGACTGCCGATGTTAATTATTTCAACAAAATCTGGCACGTTTTGCAAAATGTGGTGCCAGTCATTTTATTCATGAGGAAGAAAGGAGAGGGTTATGACTTTTTTTTGAAAGGTAAATAGTTCATGTTTCCTGCGAGAAGTATTTAAAGAAAAGGTTTCTCAGCAAGTTCTGCTGGAGAACTGTGTATAGAACCACAAAATGTTTAAAGCTGAGATTATTGGCAAATGCAGATTATACAATCAGACACTAATCTGATGTTACGGTAGTTCCAATTAAAGCGATTTTCAGATACTGTAGTAAAGCTAATGTGTATTGAGTTACAGGAACCTTGCCAAGCATTTTCCATGCACTGTTTTACTTAATCCTTACTGTAAATCTGTGCAATAGGTACTATGGTTCTTCCTCATTTTGTAGAGATAGATATCAAGACTTGATTAAGCTTGCCCCAAATCACACAACTAGTAAGCAGCAGAGTGGGGATTTGAACCCATGCTTATCTGCCCACAAGCCTGTGTTGTCTGCCTCATTGCCAGCTCACCAGGGTCAGCTGTTTTGATATTACAGCTGATGCTGTGAAGCCCTTGCAGACATTTTGTAGCCCATGTTAGCCACAGCATCAACAACCAGCAAGCATCACCATCATCACTAATCAACTGAATATCATTTTGAACAAAATGAGAACACTTATCAAGACTACATTATAATACATTTAAGCAGGCCAGACAAATACCTGTAATCCCAGCACTTTGGAAGGGTGAGGTGGGAGGATTGTTTGAGACCAGGAGTTCAAGACCAGCCTGGGAAACATAGCAAGACCTCATCTCTACTTACATAAAAATAATTTTTTAAATGAAACCAATGCATTCAAATACAGGCAAAGTATAATTTACCATATCAAGAATCACTACCAGCCTGGAGCTGCCATATCAGGGTGAAAAGTGACAGCGTGTCACTCATCTTTGTGTCCCTCACAAAGCCCAACATTTTACCTGCTACCCAGTAGAGTCTCAAAACATGTCTGCTAAAATGGGAGGCTTTTGTTTTCATTTTGTTGCTGCTTGCAACTATACAATAAATAAATACTTGTTTTGGCTAAGCAGGTACTTAAATAAATCAAAAAGGAAATTATCTTTGTGTTAATGATTTTTCTTTTCATATTAATAGTGCTTAACTAACATTTCCCTCTGGATGTCCGGTCAGACTGGATAAAGGAGCATCCTACCCTTCCCAGGACAGACTAGTCAGCCTCTTCAGTCCAACTAAAAACCAAGGAGGCCAAATGTGAAGTCAGCGTGGGACAAAAGAGATTCAAGCGGTGGGTCTAACGAAAGGCTTAGACGCTTTGGGTTTGAAATCTGGTATGCTGGAAATCTCTGCTGAGGAGGTTTGAATTTACAACTTCATGAGCAAATATCTCCTCGAGGTTTTTTAGTTCGGCTCACTTCCCAGACCTCCACGCCATTAGTCCACATGAACTCAGATAGAGTGCACCAAACATCAGAAAGAGTGTGAACATGACCAGCACTATCTGCTGAGAGTAACACAGGAGCCTTCAGCACAAAATCAATGGAAACATAAACTGGATTCAACAAATATATGGGAAGCCATGTCTGGGCTTTTCTCTGGGACCACAGCTTGTGGGTGATCCTCCAAGAAAGACACAAGGCAGATACAAGCACCATAGCTCTAATAAATGGCACACAGTGCCAGACATCAGTAAAGTCTAGAGAATTTGAGAATCAACAGAGGTCATAGAATGAGATCCTGCAGAACTTGTTTGGGCACGTGTGTGTGTGTGTGTGTGTGTGTGTGTGTATGTGTGTGTGTAAAGTCAATGGTGTGAGTGATAACCCTGGACAAATAGAAAGGGCCAAATGCTATGGACGGCAGCTCAGGTGTCTGGACTTTCTCTGTTTCTAGGGAGTCATGAAAGCATGGAGAGCTGTGTCTCAGGAAAGGCAACGCTAATGGAGGTGGGTCAGATGGGAACTGCAAGCAAACAGGGAGGCATGGAGGCTCCTGCCACAGCCTGTGAAACAGTGAATGAAATGCAGCCTCAATGAAGGCAATGGTGCTGTGGTGAAGAGGAGGAGGCAGATTCTCATGCTGTTGGACAGGATACGTGTCCAGGGGGAAGTGGACAGTGAAAGAGAGCGGTCAGGTAACTCTGAAATTTCTTGTCTGAATAACTGAAAGGATGAAATACGCTTTCAGAGAAAACATTTGTGGCGAGCGCTAGTTTGTGTAGTTACGAGAATTAATTCGCTTCAAATAACAAACCTGTACGTGGACCCTTGAATCTAAAATAAAACTTAAAATGATTTTTAAGAAAGTAAAAACAAAAAGAAGTAATTAGTTAAAAAGTTAAAGATTAGATCTATGGATCATTGGGCAAATTGTAGACAAAACAGCCTAGATGCTTTTTGGTCCATCATGGGGACATCAGCTGGGTATAAACCAAAACATGCTCATCTATAACCAGCTAATAATTCCTCCAAAAGCACCCTTGGCTGATAGGTCTGGCTTGAGTGGTCATTGAAGACTGCTAAATTATAGGCTTGTAATATAAGGAGGAATAGAAAAAGGTAGCAATTGCTTTAAAGGTAAAGGAGACCATGGGTATTTTTTCCCGGACAGATCATATTTTGAAGGACTAAATGATAAAGCCTTAGTAAGGATGGACTGATTCCTTCCTTTGTTCATGTCTTTTGCTTTTCCATTGTTTTTATTTTTTAATTTCTTATGGATCATGTATTTATGTGTTGACTGTGGATTCATTTTTAAAATAATGCCATTCCCCTCCTTTGACCCTAAAAGATCAAAGATCAATTCTGTCTTTCAAACAAGACCACATCCAGTTGGAATACTAAGAAATTTTTTCTGGTCACATTGGATTCTTACATGCAGTGTTTTTGTTTTGTGTTATTTTATTTGGGTATGATACTAAAACTACCCTGGAAATCACTCCCTGAAAATAGAACACTCTTAGGAATTACAGGGGTTTAGTTAATTAAAATACGTTATAAATGGGTGATGACGTGGCCACATTTTGTCCTCTTAAATTGGAATTTCACTTCCATCATGAGCCCATATCATTGGGGATTTCAGTCTGCAGTTGAGAAGGAACAGGGCTGTAATGTGTGAAAACACATTTCTCTAAATTCCATTCACTAAAAGTACCACTTTCTATCACTAAAAGCAAGCTAGAATGCATAATCATTGTCATTGGTTATGTTTCAAAACTGGCCCTATGTAAAACATGAATGAAATTGCATTTGCTTTGGAAAGGTTTTTGTTGTTACGTTTAAAACCATAAATGAGATTTTTAAAAAAATGTATTTTACAACTAATCTGATGAATTTGTATTGAATAATTTTATTCTTTCTCTCTCCTCTCTACAGAATGTGGGTTTCTGTTTTTCTTGTTCTCCAACACAAACTGCCAGCCACGGCCTACCAGGATCTTTTCCCAAACACTGCATGTAACTGAAGATACCATGTCTGTTTTCCTCAGTACCCCAGACTGACATTTCAACAAGTACTTCTCATCATGGCTTTTGCAGAAGCTCTGAAAAAGCATCTGGGGGCATAACGACATTATCAGATTTTTAGGGTGGATGATGGAAATAGGACATTTGCTTTAACCCTTCCCAACAACAAAGCAAGAAACCAACGAACTGTCTTCCTACATCAATCACGCTGAATTGATTCTGAAATTTATCTCTTCACAGTGTATGAGGGGTGAGTGTGGTAATTCACAATCACAAATGCTACTGGAATTCATTGCAAACCTCAACGGCTTGTGCAATCTAGGCCTAATCTGGTGGTCCAATGCCGCTGGTCTTCATGTTCCAATGGGGGATTGGCAGATCATATGGGGTTTTCAGGGCACTGGACAGCCCTGTTTCACAGAAGAGACCTTTCTGTCTGGGATCCATGCATTCCCACAATTGTTATGATCGCTTCATAGTTCGTATTCAGAGCCTTCTCGTCTATTTCCTACTCACTGCACATGAGTTTATTAGGCCTTTTCCTGAGGATAGGAGGAAGCAGAGAACATTGGGCAGGAAGGATGGAGAGCAGAGTCTTTAGGCACAGGGTCCTGGAGATTAGGGACAAACTTTGGCCCCTGACAATTTTGCATAAGATCAGCACTGGCACAAGTCTACCATGTTGAGGTTAGCCAATCTGAGTTAACCGAGAACACACAGGGCGAGAATTACTCGCCTTTTGTTATTTCTGAAACCTGAACTGCTTTTAGAAATAAAGGCTGGAATGTTCCATAGGAACTCGGAGCATGGGACACGGGCATGGTACACACTCGGTTGGGCTATTTAAAAACCAGTCCCTTGGCTTCCCTCTGTGATTCTAAATACGTGTAATCACATTACCCTGCAGCAGCCGGTAACTATTTCTATAACATTGTCCAGCATCTGTGCTTGCCGTGACTGGGTCCACCCAACAAAAACAAAGCGGAGATGTGGTAACTGATTAGGTTAATCACTCCAGGCTTTCTGTGCCACAGCTAATGTCCATCTAGTGTCTACTGACACTACTCCTAGAATTTTAAGGACTGATCTATGTAACTATCCTAGGGGAAGGGAGGTGCCTTAGCATATCAAAAGGATGCTTTTTAAATGAGCCATTTATTCATTTAACAAGTGAGCACCATAAACACAATTTATCACTTTCTCAGAGACAGCAAATTCTTATCCTATGGAAGGATCTCAGCATTAGAGACTCTGCCCCTTTCTGTGGGAAAGAATCTATCTTTTTTGGATTTGTTTGATGTGCTAACTAACACTTCCCCCAGTCACACCACTAGCCATCAATCAAATAGATAAACTCCTTAGGAATATCTAGTCAATTGTTAATCATTTGAAGACATCAGCCAGTAGAAGGACATTAGCCAACAACATTACATAATGTCAAAACAACTGATCAAGTTTGTGAATTCAACTAAACAGTCAAACCAGTTTAGGAATTTCATATAGACAAAACAATAGATTGAGTGACTTTTAGCTTTTTAGCTTGATGCAAATTTTTTAAACCCTGCCATTTATAAAATGTGTAAGCATTCGGCATACCCTATGCCAAGTGTTTTATCTACTTAAACCTTGGAAATATGTGTTCTCACTTCCATTTTAGAGATAAGAAGACTGAGGCTTAGTTAGATTTAGTAATCTGCACAAGACTGCATGCTTAGGTTCTATGAGTGGCAGGGTGAGGTTTAAACACTTGTCTCCAACGTTCACTCCATGCTGTTTGCCTCTGTGTATGTAACTTCAAACAGCCAAAATGGCCAGGTAAGGCAAGAAAATAAAAAAAATAGAAAACAAACAAGTGAAAGGCTTGGCTCCTGAATCATGCAGTTAAGATAGCCAAGACTCAGCTGATCCACAATTGGCTAGTCCTGCCCATATCCCTCCAGCTACAAACCAAGTCTGTGACCTGATACCTAAGTCCTGGGAGACCTCTTGACCCCCATGTGATACCGCTATAAGAAGTAGGACTCTAACTGCCAAACATTACACATCAGAACAAATTTTACGTGTTCCATTATGCCTGTGAATAGATCTGATTTCTTAGTCAAATATTATTTTTTTGAATATTTTCAGGCATAGAGTGAATATGTGGTTCCCTTGTGGCCAACTCAAAACATATAGCAGAGAGTAATCCTTTGCACTATTCTATATTAATATTTTCTTTCCCTCCTTGTAAGGGAACTAGTTATAAATTAGATGAGATTAAAAAACTGTCTCTTGAGAATTGATATTTTAAGGAATTACCTAGAAAGAGCTGAGGTGTTTTCTTCCCCCACATGGTAAATCATACAGAGTAGCAGCCTGCCCCAGATCCCCGGGAGACAACATCTTGAACACATATGTTATGCTGGGTTCTGTATTGACTAATTCAAAAACTCCAGGGCAAAAGAACCAAAGTTCCCAAGTTAAAAATGAAAGTAAAATAGTGGAATGGAATTGGGATCATTGCTGCAACATTCCAACAACTTCATGAATAGCCATTAAAGTAGACAGCACGACAGGTTAACAAATTTACCATTGTAAGACTCAATCTGCACTGTTGGTGTGAAGTCGCAAACAAACCCATCTACCTCTCACTTTACTGATATTCTGTTTTCTCAGAAATAGAATCACATTTGACAAAATTAATATTGAGATCATTTTACTAGAAGGCTTATCCAAATATATGCCATATTAAAAATAGTCATGATATAAATATTTCTCACAAGAGCTGCAGCGATGGTGTGAATAAAAAACTCCCTTCTGAGATTTCAGTAAAACCAGATCTCACAAAGGATCTGAAAGAAAACAAAAAACAGAAAACAAACAAACAGACACACACAAAGAGACACACACACACAGAACAAACCTTATGTTAATCCGGTTTAGCATAACAGTGACTATTTTGACACTATTTTATGAAGTACGATACTATTCCTTCCCGGATGAAGTAAGAGAAATGAATCGGCTACAGGTTTCTCATGATAATGTTCAGGGCTGGAGGTATCTAAGCATGTTCGGTAGCAGCTAAAAAAATCAAAAATTCTAAATGCAGCAAATGTTAGCACCGTCAAATGGCCATGCATGCAAGAGGAATCTCTCTCTCCATGCCCTTCTACAAATACATGCAAAGCCCCAAATCCACCGGCTGGAATTTTTAAATCGTAAATTACATATCAAAATGCTTACGGGCCTTACAATGAGATAACATCAGGAGGAACGGTGCGTGGAATGGATCTGGCATTCTCACATAAAGCATTATCTTTGGTACAAGTACACACGGCAGGGCATTTTGGCTTCGCTGGTTTCTTCCCCTCAGTCAGCAAAAGCGCAGATAAGAGACATAGGAAATAAGCAATTCTTTTCAGGGGAATGCAGGCATTTCCCATCCTTTTGCTTCTTTCTGATTCCATGCAGTCGAGAAAATATCCCCAACCATGAACAGGGCTTCTGGAATTCAGATGGTGATTGTCTTGCTCTAAGAACAGGTCACATAGGAGTCCACCCTTTTCCTCTGCCTCTGTATCTCTGCTTTTTCAAAACAGAGACCTGCAGCTGATTCGTGAGCTTCTCCTCGCTCCAGCAATGCACTGCTCGGGGGAAGAGACCTGTGAGGTACTGTGAGATGGGAGGGATCCAACTGCTGGAGGAGAGAGCCGACTTGCATCACCACGAAAACACTGAGCACAGACCAGCCTTCGAAGGCAAAGTGAAGTGATGTCACAGAAAATAAACAGCTTTCTGCTTTCACCGGGAGGCCCTTTAATTGTTACCAAAAATAGGACGGCATTATGTCTTATTAGTGAGTGGGTGGGCGGGTGGGTGGGAGCAGTCATCTTGCATAGGATGTCGGCAATCTCAGAAACCTCTGGGAGTCTGCTTTTCATGTAGCAAACAACCTAGTAAGAAAAACTAGCTTTGGAGCCAGCCCTGGCTGGAAAAAAATGAAGTTAAATGAAACTCTCTCCGCAACATTGGGCTAAAACCTTTTGCTGTTTCTTGCTGAGCCTACCTGGCTGGTGCCATCAGTGAAAGACAAATCAGAACAGATGAAGAATGTGACTTTCAGGGGATAAATGTGAGTAAATACTTTTCTGGCATTTATTAACTGTCATGAATGATTGATTTTCCTATCCCCCTGGGTCCCCCACGTAATTCATTCTCTCCTTCCGTGACAAGGAAGGGAAACAGAAGTGCGGACCCTCTCTGTGTATAATCCACCTCCCTCTCTTCTCCTACCCTCCCTTCTTTGGCAGTAGCACCAGAAGCCTGGAAGGAACTCCCTGCCAGCAGGAGGCGGCCAGCTCTAGCTTCCTGGGGCTTTGAAAAAGACCTGGCTCAGTCCCGAGGCTGTGACATGGTGGAGGAAATGCTGGACTAAGAACCAGACACCTGGCTTTGAGAACGCAGGTCTGCTGTGAACTCACTGAATCTATTCTCCTGTCTGTACAATGGGGATGATAGTAGAGATATTCTGGAATTAAATGAAAATGACCGGCTATGTTATTCATGTACTCGATAGGTGAGGATGGGCTGTTGGAAAAGAAAATTCATTTAAAGAAGCAATCAAGAGGCCCTGGCCTTGGGGTGGGGTAGTTTAGTGCAAGAGAGTAGGAAGACTCTTGGGATGGAGGAAGAGGAGGAAAACAGTCCCGTGGGTTATTTCACTATGGTGAAGGTGGCCATCCTTCAAGCTGGCACGACCAGCCTGGGATATTAGTCCACATTCCTTTCTCCTCTAGCTTCTTAGACTGACAGTATTAAAAGGACTGCTTGAGCAAATGCTATTTTGACATAACCTCATTCTGCATCAGAGCTCAAAGCATTGCCATTCTACCCTTTCGCTCATGCGGCTGGCCCCATGCTAACTTCAATCCCTTGTTCAGTTCTCTGTAAGCTCTTTGCAGGGCACAGTGGCGTTCATGTGCATTCTCACATTTGATAACTGTCTGTTTACCCCAGAAGACTGCAAGGTCCACGAAGTTAGAGACCCTGCTAGGAACCCAGGGCTTATGTAGCATTGTGCATGTAGCAGGCAACCTGGGTGGCTATACCAGCAACAGCAGAGTGTACAGTCCATTCATGGTCATGCCCAGCCAAATAACTTACAGTTATACCTTGCAGTTCTCATAAAGAGATCTAACCTAGTCAAGGAAGTCAGGGGCCAATTCCCTGAAGAAGCAGTGACTGAGCTGAGTTCAGAGGTAAGGAGGAGTAGCAGAGAGGGTTGGTGAGAACACTCCAGGTAGAGGGAACAGCATACATAAAGTCTGGCTCATGATCTGCAGAGCAATGGAACACCTCTGCAGAATCAGGCAGAGGAGTGATATTATCTGGTTTGTGTTTCAAAAGGACCAGTAGGTTATTATCACTAAGTCAGTTTTTGTGGGGTTGTAAATACTGTGTGCTGTTTTTTACAGAAGGGAAAAAGAAAAACTCTTCATTCAAGAGAAGTCATGATTTTAAAGTATATTCTACGAACGCTTCACTGTCAAGGACTCTGTGGAGGAGGGAATGGAGGACAGTGTTTTTAGAAGCTGTGACCTCTGGGCAAGCCTCACTTTAAACAGTGAAAGTGTCGCTTAAAAGTTGGCTGCAAGTCAGGTTTTTGTCCACTAAACCCTGCTTCAAGTGCCCAGTGGAAACTTGCTCCATAAAATAATTACGTGGTAAAAGTTTTATGGAGGATGGTTTTTATTCAAAGTCACCCCCTAAATCAACTGACTTGTAAATGATGTGTTCTGTAACTACAAAATGAAGACCCCAAGAAGCTTCAGGGACCTCAAAGATCCTGGATTCAATACCTGCATATTACAGACAGAGAAACTGAGGTACGGAGAGGACACACAGAGGCCACCACCCTGCATGAGATGAGCCCCATGGCAGAAACTTGGTTACAATGACTAATGTAATCGATCAGGCTAAGTCGCTCCCTACATTTCACTTTCAAATGTTTCAAATCATGAAGATTGCTTGACTAGCTGTTGGCTTTGTGGTATGAAGACACAGCCAAAGAAAGGGTGAGCAGTCTTTTTCTTTTGACTTGGTAAAGCTAGGAAGGCAAATGAATGAGGGAAAGAAATCATATCCATATTATTCACTTTGCAGCTGTATTTATCTGGCAGTTCAGTTTGTCAGTTCAAGGGGGAAAAGGACCATTGGGGAGGGGAGGGGAGGAGAAACTCTAAGGACAAATTACAATGGGCATTCTGAAAAGACAGTAACTTTTTATTTTTCTATGGCATTTAAGACCCAGACTTGAATTCTTTATTCAATTAAAAACACCCACTAAGGTCAGGCAAAATTTAACCATGTAATGCAGGATGCTGGTGGCCTTTTTGGGAGCAGAAACCACTTCCTGGCTCCAGAACTGGATCTGAGGAGAGACTCAGGGAGATGAGGGCAGGTTGCTGCATTGAAGTCTTGAGAGGACTGAAGAGGGGGCTCCATTGCTGATAAAGCTTCCCATCCTACTGCTCCAGGAAGCCCCAGGGAGCGCAGAGATGATGTGGGAAGCAGGAGGTGGAAGCTTAGGGGTTTCCACCATCTTGGAGGCCTTCAGATAAGGTGTAACCACCCACCTGTGGATCACAATAGGGACCCTGGGGAGAGGGGCTTGGAAAGGATTAAAGCAGAGTTGGAAGGAGGCCCAGGGAAGCCAGGAGGCCGAGCTGAGGCAGGCTCAATGCCCAGTCTGAGCTGTAGAGGAGTAGCTGAGCTCTGCACTTTGCCAGCCATATGACCATGGACCGATTTACCCTGCCTAAGTCACAGTTTTCTCCTGTGTAAAATGAGGATAATAATAGTATGTATCACATAGAGTTGTTGAGAAAATGAAATATGATAATGTATCTAAAAGTGCTTCTTGTGCAGTCTGATATGTGTGAAAGATTTATTATCATCATCACCATCATTCTCATCATGGTTGCAATAGGACTTGCATTCTGAACATGTGACTCCTGGGACCTGGGAAGCAAAGCTCTCAAATAAAAATGAGGTTAGCTGAAGCGTAGATTCACTCTGGGAAGCAGACACTTCTGAGCAGAATGACACACCGTGGCCTTGTCAAGGCTTCTGCCATGGGAAGGAACTAAGTTGCCTCCTGGAAAAAAAAAAAAAATCTCACCAGTTTGGGTGAGAGTAGGAGCACCCACGCTTGGCCCAAGGACAAGGTCCAGAAGTGGAGATTTAAGGTGGTTGTGAATACAGGATGAAGACTTTTATCAGCCTACTGCCCGTGAGCATATGTAAGTTAAAAGGGAGTAAGAGGAATCTCTTTTGGGATCCCTGTAACAAAATGGGACTTCTCTCTAGTGTGGTGGGCACCACTGCGTGGCATGCAGGTGCTATAAGGAACTATGCACAATCGTGACACCAGGAGCTGCTGAAGAGATAAGATAAATAATGCTGCCATCCAGGCCTGGGGATCAGACTAAAGTCATGGAATTTTTCACCAGGAGCAGCTAAGCCTTAGTGGCCCAGCAGCAGCTCAGCCTTGATGGCCAAGGAGCAGTGACAGCCCTGCAGACATCAAAGGCACTGGGAAAGGATCCCAACAGGGAGGCAGAGCAGAAGAGAAGGAAAATGAGGGACAAGAAATAATATTTGGGAGCAAATGTACAGTGTTCCCTGGGCATCCTCAGAAAGACTGGAAGGGGGTTCCTGTCTGGGGGCTTCTGGTGGTTCTGGAAGAGCTGTTGAAAGCAGAGTGAGACAGGAACAGCATGTGCCTGGTTATGATCCCAGTTTTCCCCTCAGGCTGGTGTGGCCTAGGAAACACACATTGTGCAAGTAAACAAATCACTATTAGGAGCTTAAAAGATCAAGCTTGGCCTTGCCTCCTTTTACAAACACTCAGACATGAAAACTGGTGTCATTTTAAGCAGCTTTCTCCATAGAGCAGGGTTTGCAAAGCTGCATGTCAGATATGATAGTGAATCGGGACATCAATATCAATCTAGTGAGTAAAAGTAGAATTTGAAAAATAAAATCATTTCGAATACAAAATCAGAGCATATTGCACCAGTAAGGATAACTATTGCCTTGTGAAGGCTTTGTTTCCATTCTTTGTGTATGTATGTAGGCAGAGTTGTGATAGAAATTGTGCTTCTTTCAGTTTACAACCAAAAAAAAAAAAAAAAAGAAGAAGAAGAACAAGAGAAAACAAAAAGAAAGGGAAAAAGAAAAACTGCATGAGAGGATGCTAAAGATCCTTTCCCAACCCAGGAGTCCAAAATGGCAGGGAAATGATGTTGAGTCCAATAAATTTCACTTACTGGTTGAAGTTAGCAATTAGACCTGTTGGAATATTGTTTCTGTTCTTCACTGGCTGTGTGAACTTAGGAAAGTTGCTTAGCTTCTCTGTGCCTCATCTGCAACAATGAAGTAAAAATAACAATACTATGTCTGCATTGTTGATATTAGGATTAGTGATGATGTACATGGAGAGAATGTTGCTAAAAAGGCATTGGACTACTGATAGTTCCCCTGGAAATAAGTGGGAAGTGGGCAGCGGGCCAGATCTTTAAGATTACTTAGCAGTAGTGTGCCATTAGGATTCTTTGGTAGCAAGTGACAGACACTGACTCTACCAACATAAGCGTAATCTTGTTGCCATGGTGATAGAGTGACTTACAGAATCCAAGGAAGGGTTGACCAAGCAGGATTTAGAATGAAGGAACTTGTGAAAGCTTGGGAATCTATGTGGCAGGAGCTAATGGATGATGCCCTCTGGCAAATTCAGTCCAACCTGTTCTTATCCTCATGTTCCTCCCCAAAGGATAGAGTATGATGGACTGAGCTTGTGTCAGGCGCCCTGCCCATTGCCCTGGGAAAGTAAGGCACCTTGACTGGCAATCTCACCAAAAGTGCACATGGTGGGAGAGAGGTAGTTCCACAAAAGCAAGTTGGGTACTGCTGTCAGAGCAGAGAGAACAGGCTGGGCAGGTGAAACTCAGGGATGCTCATTTGGGTAGGAGTGCTGGGCTCTGATACCTAATATCATTGGCCCTTGCCCCTAACTCAATCTCATGGTTTTAAAGAGAAATGACCAGAAGACAATTTAGACAAACAGATATGAATACTTTCTCCAAGGACAGCTAAACTTGCGTGTTCTAACTGTGGAATCCGGATTTTCACCTCTTAGAGTCCATGAGAATAAAACTTGGGCCAAGAAAGGGGTTGAGAAGTAATAATGAAAGCTGACTCCTATAAAATGCGTATTATGTGCCAGCTGCCATTCTAAAGCATTTTACGCATATTAACTCACTTAATCCTCATAATAATCCCATAGGCTAGATAGATATTACCGTTATTTCCCCTATATTAGCAGAAAAAGAAACAGAGGGTCAATAGGTTAAGTCGTGTGCCCAGGGTCCTGTAGCTAGTGAAAGGTGGTGCTGGGATGGAAACCAGGTGTCCTGGCTCTGATGTCCACAGCATTAGTCACTGCTGGTCACTGCCTCTCTGATGGGCTGTGTAGAATGAGGGATACTGTGAGCTGCTTCAAAGCTGGTAGTGCCTCACTGGCTGGGCGCTACTATTGTACTACAATTCCCAGCATGCAACTGGGCTGGCTATCATCTTAACCCCTTCTTCACCAAAAGTTCCTCACTGTCTTGGGTAAAATCTTTTTTACTGGCAAAATCTGATCTCCCTCATGGATAATTATGCAATTAAGGCATAAATGTAGATATAAGTGGCAGTAGATAGTGGAGAGGGTAAGATTCTAAGTTAAAATACCCTCCGCATTTTTTAGTATTTGAAGGAAGACATTGGAGATTACTATGGGAAAGATTTTTTTATCTTAGAAATGTGTACTATGAAAACGTCGATGGGGATGTTTTAAAGCACCCATTCTCAAACTTGGCTACACTTTAGAATCACCTGGGGAATTAAAAAAATACTTAAAGTTTGGGTCACATTTCTAGAGGTTCTGATTTAATTGTTCTGGGGTGTGACTGTTAAAAGCTCCCTGTGAAATTCTACAGAGTTCCCCATGGGTATAAAACAGGAGGCACAGCTTGTCATGCAGTGGGGGCATATGGGGAAGCATCAGGGCTGGTCAGGGGCCCGAGGGAGCAAAGGGAAAATGCAGACAAGAGCCTTTATTGCGATTTCTGCAGGAATGGTAATGCGAGACAGAGTAAACAGGCTCAGGATTGGCTCCTTTGAATAAGTTCAGTGAGCTTTGGGGCATACGGGCTGTCCCTAGTTGTCTGTTACCTGGCCCTGGGGTGATTGGAGCAGGTGGATGGTGGCCCTGAGAGACAGCCCAATAAAGGAAATGGTTGGGGGTATGGACGCTGGCTTGGTTGGTTTGCATTGGAAAGGTGTGCTCTCCCACGTGAGTCATTTACTGTCTCTCGGAATTGGCTAACCCCGGGAGGGGCAGTCCCTCCAAGGTCAGCACAGCTCCAGTTGTCAAAGCATCAGGATACAGAAAATTTAAAAACATGCTTAATACCCTTCCACTCTTCAGCAGAAAGCAGCTAACTGGGCTTAAAGAGAACTGGCAACAGCTTGAAGCCTGGGGAACCATCCCATTAGGAGTGGTGTTCTGCAGCGAAGGAAGCAGGGGGGCCAGTGAAACCAGGAGGATTTCAGCCCCGGCCCTATTTAGCTGACCAAGATCCCAAACCTGTCCCGGAATGACACCCAGGCGAATGGGAAGAAAGGCGGCAAGTTCTGCTTTAAAAAGCCTCCTTGTAGAGACATCTGCACTCCCATGTTTATTGTAGCACTCTTCGCAATAATCAAGATATGGAATCAAATTAGATGTCCAACAACAGATGAATGGAGAGAGAAAATGTAGCATATATACACTATGGAATACTATTTAGCCATAAAAAAAAAATGAAGTCCTGTCATTCATGGCAACACGGATGTTGGAACTGGAGGACATTATGTTAACTGAAATAAGCCAAAAACAGAAAGTTAAACACCACATGTTCTCATTCATACATGGTAGCTTAAAAAAGTTGATCTCATAGAAGTAAAAAGTAGAACAGGGGATACTAGAGTCTGGGAAGGGTAGGGGGAGGTGGGGGACATACAGAGAGTTTTGTTAAAGGATATAAAATTACAGCTAGAAAGGAGGAATAAGTTCTAGTGTTCTGTACCAGTGTAGAATGACCATAGTTAACAATAATATAGAGTTTCAAGTAGCTGTAACTAGAAAGAGGATATTGAATGTTCCCAACACAAAGAAATGATAAATATCTGAGATGATGGATATGCTGATTATCCTGATGTATCAAAACATCACTATGTATCCCATGCATATGTACACTTATTATTTGTCAATTAAAAAATAAATTTTTAAGAAAGCCTCCTTGAAGCAGTACCCACAAATTATTTATCTTTCTATACCCTTGACTAAATGATCATTACCTGGGAGAAACGGTTAAAATGGTCTTGTAAAAGAGAAAAGTTAGTTTAGAGATGTGGGCTGGTACTTTACTCTTGAAAAATAGAGTTTTTCTTAATTTTTGTTACCAAAGTTAAGTATGCTGAATTTATACATTTCTATGCCTATCTTCAAACTCGAGCAGAACCTGAATTACCCATTGATTGGAGTTTATTGCTTATGTCCCCAAGGGAAGTGCCTCCTCTGGCTCATGCTGGTGGGAGAAATTGAACCAGCCCTGCTTTCTCTCCCGGGGTTTAATTCCCAGCAAAGGAAAAACAATGTAATTCATAATGATGACAATGACAATGACGACAACAACAATAACCAACCTTTAACACATCCTTATAATGTGCCAGACCCTGTTGTAGGTGCATTAGAATCATTACCTCATTTAATCATTGTAACATAGTTTGGTTAATTTGCCCCCATTTTTCATATGAGCAAACTGAGGCATGGAGAGGCTAGGCAGCATGGCCAAGAATAAGAGGCTGCGCTGGCTTAAAAGTGAGGCATTCAGATATTAGCGTCCATGCTCTTAATTGCTCCACAGCACCATCTCCTTGGATCGCAGTGATTTCCTGGAGCAAAGGTAATCTGATCTTACACAGGAGCAGGCAATAACTGCCTGAGTATAGAACTCCTATGAGGCGATTGGTATTGGAACTCTGAGCTAGTCTAGTTACATAACCAGCATAACCCTTGGAAAAGCTGTCGCACAAGGGAAGGCTGCCTCTGGGACTAGAAGAAAGAATATGCCAAGATCTGGTTCTGCAGTAGATGAGCTGTTTGACCTTGGGCCCAACTCTTCACATTTAGGCTCTGATTTTCAAAGGAAGTTACTGGGCTGGGTAATCTCTGGAGATCCTGTCCTGTAAGCAGCCCCTGCCAGCACTCCTACTGGGGAGTGATTACCATAAAGACAAGGAAAGTGTTAAGCAGGTTCTTGCACCTCCCAAAGTAAGTAGCAAATAGCTGTTTGGGTGTCCTGAGGAGTTCTGAAAACATTGGGCCTAGTTGCCTCCTGCTTCATCTTGCACCATATGCCTGAAGCTAGTGAATGAATAAACATCACTCATGGCTATTTCTGGATGCTCAAGAAACTTTGAAAAAAAGAAAGGAATGATTATTTCGTGAGGAGAGTATATAGACGACCCAGGGGAAGACAGGGTAGGGAGGAGAGTGAGGATTCTCTTTGTTTTGATCCTAGAATTCCCATTAGGTGGACTGGAAATGCTAGACTTCCCATTGTTGAACTGGAAACGCTAACATCCTGAAACTCTTAGGACCTCTGCAGGAAGAATTGTCCTGCCCCAAATGTTCTTAGCACCCCCACTGAGAAGGAGTAAAAGAGTTTCTCACAGTGGAAACACTGCGAACCTCTGTGCATTTTTCTGAACATCAATCAATAATCCATTAACTCGGGGAAGCTGAATGCTCTTCATACAGGAATCCAAAATAAATTACAGATATTCTCTAGGAAGAACTGTAGAAAGGTTCTGCGAGCTTGAACAAGGCATTTCATTTCCTTGGGCCTCAGTTTCTTTATCTTTATAGCACTAATATTCTATAACTTCCTAATTTCTCTCCCCAGAAAGGAGAAATAACTTGTAAACACAGAGGCTTAGAAAGAGTTTGTTTTTCCCACTCGGGGCATGCTAGGTGCATGTACTGCAGTTAACCAAAATGCACATGGTAAAGTTTAAGCCAAAAGAATGCAGAATCAGGCCGGGTGCGGTGGCTCACGCCTGTAATCCCAGCACTTTGGGAGGCCGAGGCAGGTCGATCAAGGTCAGAATATTGAGACCATCCTGGCTAACACAGTGAAACCCCGTCTCTACTAAAAAGACAAAAAAAATTAGCCGGGCGTGGTCGCTGGCGCCTGTAGTCCCGGCTACTCCGGAGGCTGAGGCAGGAGAATGGCGTGAACCCGGGAGGCGGAGCTTGCAGTGAGCCGAGATGGCGCCACCGCACTCCAGCCTGGGCAACACAGCGAGACTCCGTATCAAAAAAAGAAAAAAGAAAAAGAAAAAGAAAAGAATGCAGAATCAAATTATCCCAGAATATTTTTAATGAGGTATGATTTTAACGATTTAGCGTTTTTTTCTGGAAATATATTTGAATTTTATCAGACCTAAGCACCAAAAATTTAGGTAAGGTCATGGAAGGCCACCCTTTCTAGACTTGAATAGAAATCTACTCAAGAAAAGAAGTTTTTTAGGGGATTAAAAAAAGAATATTCTAAGTCATGGGCAAGGTGAAAATAATCTAGCCAGAAAATATATTTGGGGGTGGTACTAAGGAAAAGCAGTGGCTCTAAGAGGTATTGCCCTAGAGTGGGGTATGGTTATTGTAATATAAAGTTGAAAATATGATTACTTTTCTATCTTCCTCTGCTTCTTTATGCCTGAATCACTCCCAAGACAGTTCTTGGAGGTTTTCTTTTGTTTTGTTTTTCAACATTTTTATTTTTGAGACAGAGTCTCACTGTGTCCCCCAGGCTGGAGTGCGTGGCGCGATCTCAACTCACTGCAACCTGCGCCTCCTGGGTTCAAGCGATTCTCCTGCCTCAGCCTCCTGAGTAGCTGGGACTACACGCCCCCGCCATCATGCCTGGCTAACGTACATATATAGAGTGTTTTTAGTAGAGACGGGGTTTCGCTATGTTGGCCAGGCTGGTCTGCAGTTATTTTTTTTTTAAAAAGATCCTTCTTCATTCTTTCGAGGAAACTATTAACTACTTTTGTTTTGTTTTAGTTTATTGGTTTAAGATTCTGAAGTTAAGAGGAAAATCATGCAACTAATCTGTTCATGCTTTGGAAACTTGAACTTCATGATGTTGGATTTCAGCCTTTTTGCTTTTTCCTTATCCCTTTAGAAGGGATCTGTTTTGTTTTGTTTGGCTTTATACTCTCGTTCTGGAAGAACTCAGAGCTTTCCATTGCTGCTCGTGACTTATGGCCTGCGTTACACCCATTGGTTTCTGTAGGAATGATGACCCAAGAAGCGAAGAATTTGACCGCAGAAAATAGCAAAGCAATGACGAAACTGGTTATGACCACAGGATTAGTGCCCTGAGGGTCCAGGGCAGAAATGGGTGTTAATAGCAGGGAAGCACGAGGCTTCTGCACCAGCCTACTGCTGGCTCACATTCAGCGCTGCCCCTATTGCTCCCAGCAGTGCAACAAAGAAGGCAAAGGAACCCAGGCTTGCTGAGCCCCCTGCCGGCCAGGTGCTTCCCATACATTGTCTCTATTGATCATTTCACCTGCCCTGTGAGCAAGGCATTATCCCCACTGAAGCTTACAGAGGTTAGACTTGTCCAAGACTATATATTTTGGCTTCAAACTGACTTCTGTCTGTTTCCAAAAATATTTTTCATGTGACTTCTTATTTTTTGATGTATATGAACTTATGGACAGTTCTTGAATTTTTGTCTATGTGAAGCACATATTGTGTGATGTATTTGCATGGGGCCAGGCATGGTGGCTCATGCTTGTAATCCAGCACTTTGAGAGGCTGAGGCGAGTGGATTACCTGAGGTCAGGAGTTCGAGACCAGTCTGGCCAACATGACAAAACCCCATCTCTACGGAAAATATAAAAATTAGCCAAGTGTGGTGGCAGGTGCCTATAATCCCAGCTACTCAGGAGGCCGAGGCAGGAGAATCATTTGAACCTGGGAGGCGGAGGCTGCACTGAGTTGAGAGTGCACTACTGCACTGCAGCCTGGGAAACAGAGAGAGACTCTGTCAAAAAAAAATGTCTGCATGGTATTGTTTGCTTATATGATGTTTAGAGCAAGGAAATGACTGAGGCTGACCACACTCTGGCTCTGGAGGCTTTCTGGGGATACCTGGAGGACTCTTCTGGTCATACCAATCCACTAGGATGCAGCCTAATGTGAAGATTACAACTCAAGTCTTGGCTTTGCTATTTAGCAGCTGAGTAACCTTGGGCAAGTTTTCCTACTCTCTCAGCCTCAGTTTCCTCATATATGGCATGGAAATAATACTAGTGCTTCTCTTACAGGATCACTGTGAAAAGAACATGAGATGCCCTTTGCAGGCATATGGATGGAGCTGGAAGTCATTATCTTCAGCAAACTAACACAGGAACAGAAAACCAAACACCGCATGTTCTCACTCATAAGTGGAAGCTGAACGATGAGAACATGGACACGGGGGGAACAACTCATACTGGGGCCAGTGGGGGGCAGACGGGGAGAGGAAGAGCATCAGGATAAATAGCTAATGCATGCTGGGCTTAATACCTAGGTCATGGATTGATAGGTGCAGCAAACCACCATGGCACACATTTACCTATGCAACAAACCTGCACCTCCCGCACATGTACCCCAAAACTTAAATAAAATAAAATTTTAAAAGGACACGAGATAATGTAAGAAAGTAGTTAGCACATAGAAAGCTGTCACTATTCCAGTATGTCTCCTACTACCCACGGTGCCCCTTATATAAGAGCGCCCTCCTGAGGCTGTCAGAATAACTGGGGGCAAGACAGGGACTGAATGGGGACACCAGGCCTGAAGAGTGGGGAGAACAGACTGGAATGGATTCCTGACCGAAACTACACCTGCTCAACCCCAGGCCTGTGTAATAGGCACTTCCACTTTAGTGTAAGGGTAGATCCCAGAACCCTGAAGAAACACAGCCCAGAGCTGGCATCCTTCTGGCCATTTGCTAGAGTGGAGCCAGATTTCAGAGGGCTCTCTCAAATGACAATGTCAGCACTAGGAGCTGATGGTTAAAGCTTTGCAAGAAAACAGCATCCAGTCTCTTCTTTTGCTACTCTCATGGGCCAACATGAAAGTGAGTAATGATGGACACAGGCCTTGCTTAAGTGGTGAATCTACTGTCCAACCTTTGACTATAATTATGTTGCTCAGATTAGAACTAAGTAAACACTGGATTTGTTTTGTTTTTTTACTACGAGCAAGTGAATCTTATTTCTTACTCAGCATAGTTGTCCAAGTTTGTTTATTCAACAAATGTTTAAGCGTGTTCTCTATGTGTGGCACACGTGGCACTGGGCATTCAGTAGAAAGCTAGAGGCCGGGTGTGGTGGCTTATGCCTGTAATCCCAGCACTTTGGGAGGCCGAGGCAGGTGGATCACCTGAAGTCAGGAGTTCGAGACCAGCCTGGCCAATTTGGTGAAACCCTGTCTCTACTAAAAATACAAAAATTAGCTGGGCATGGTGTCACATGCTTGCAATCCCAGCTACTTGGGAGGCTGAGGCAGGAGAATCACTTGAACCTGGGAGCCGCAGGTTGTAGTGAGCTGAGATCGTGCCATTGCACTCCAGCCTGGGCAACAAGAGTGGGACTGTCTCAAAACAAAACAAAAAAACAAAAAAGAAAGCTACGCTCACAGAGTTCCTGCCTTCTACTGGAGGAGACGAGCAATTTAACAAGAGAAAACAAGTGCGGTGAGGGCGATGTGCAGGCTGGCAGAGAAGCAATAGTCGCACAGAATCCTGACTACAGTGTAGGGACGGTTTGAACTAAACCCAAAGGGCCCTGACTCTGCCTTGATCCCTCCAGAAAGCCTCCTAGGGCCCCAACTTCCCTGTGCATGTCAGGTGACCACAGCGGTGGGCAGCGTCCCACCTCAGCCTTTTCTCCCAGTGAGATCTGGGAAACCTCCTCCTTCCTTTGCCTCTGAATCCTCACAAACATGACCAAGGGTTTTGAGGCATAGTTTTTAGGAAAAAAACCAGGGAACAAGGAGAATAATAATAAACAAGAAAAAAAGTACAAGAAGTAAAAGGTATCATGCCTTACTGGGCCTTGCTTAGGTGGTGAACATTGTACTAAGAATCTTTCTATGTATATTACACTGTGTCATTCATTTCTCTGCGGTTGGTACTGTTGATATGACCATTTTTCCAGATAAGGCAACTGAGGGTAAAGAGGAGAAAGAAATAGGTCATAAACCTAACCAAAGGCAGAGCTATGATTTGAACCCAAGAAAATGTGAAAGTAAATTGATCATTTCTTTTTTTTTTTTTTTTTTTTTTTGAGACGGAGTCTCGCTCTGTCACCCAGGCTGGAGTGCAGTGGCCGGATCTCAGCTCACCGCAAGCTCCGCCTCCCGGGTTTACGCCATTCTCCTGCCTCAGCCTCCCGAGTAGCTGGGACTACAGGCGCCTGCCACCTCGCCCGGCTAAGTTTTTTTTTGTATTTTTAGTAGAGACGGGGTTTCACTGTGTTAGCCAGGATGGTCTCGATCTCCTGACCTCGTGATCCGCCCGTCTCGGCCTCCCAAAGTGCTGGGATTACAGGCTTGAGCCCCCGCACCCGGCTAGTAAATTGATCATTTCTTAAGGGCAATTTCATTTTATTTTATTTATTTTTTGCAGGGGCAGTAGAGGGAGACATTGCTGTTCCCAGAAAGGGGACTTTAGGGAGAATAAAGAAAGGAATCATTGATAGGAGTGCTAAATCCTCCAGTACGTGGTAGTGCTGGCCACAGAAGGAGCTCAGTAACTATTGAATAAGGCAGTGAGGGAGGGCATGAGGAAGGGAGTGAGGGAATGAGTGAGGCCCCTCCCAGCCTACCAGGACATTGTACGGCTTTTCTCTCATGAATCCCAGTCACAGGCCAGCTGCCTGCATCCTCTTTTCTTCCATCTTGCAGCTGCCAGGCATTCGGGGTAGCTTGGTAGTTGGTGTCCACCACTCTCCTCAGTCCCTGAAATCCTCATTCTTATAACACTGCTGTACCTGGGACTTGGTCTCCATGGCTTCTCCAGATGTTACTGCCCTGGAAGGCAATCCTACAGGACCATTTTATTTTAAGGGTGAGAGGGCTATAGTAGTTTAAGACCCCTGGTGGATGCCTGAAACCATGGATAGTACTGAACCCTATATATATTATACTAAATTTTGATTTTTTTGTTTGTTTGTTTTTGAGACAGGATCTTGCTATGTTGCCCAGGCTGGAGTGCGGTAGCTATTCACAGCCATGATGGTAGCTGACTGCAGCCTCAATCTCCTAGGCTCAAGGGATCCTCCCGCCTCAGCCTCCTGAGTAGCTGAGACCACAGCAGCATACTATCTTTTTGATCTGATACCTGAAATGGCTACTAAGTGACTAATGGATTGGTAGCGTAGACATCGTGGATACACTGGATAAAAGGATGATCCACATCTGAGGGTGAAGTGGGAGAGCGCAAGATTTCATCACGCTACTCAGAATGGTGCTCAAATTAAAACTTACAAAGTATTTATTTTTGGAACTTTCCACTTAATATTTTTGGATCTCAGTTCACCAAGGGTAACTGAAACTTCAAAAAGTGAAACTACAGGTAAGAGGGAACCACTGTACGACAAACAGTAAATATAAGGAAGTTGTAGAGGTTATGTAACCATCCCAACCACTCCATGAATGACCTACTTTTAGCTCTGACTGTCTATCATATGGTCTCCCCAGAGTCAGAGGTGGTGGTGATCTTTAGCAGGTTATTTCATCTCCCTAACCATATCTGTAAAATGGCCCCCATCTGCTCAGGTTGGAGTGAGCGTTCAAGATCGTTCTGTACTTGAAAGCTCTTAGTATGAGGAAAATGCTAAATAAATGTTGTCAAGGACTGAATTTTGTCCCCCCAAAATTCATATTGAAGCCCTAACCTCCAATGTGACTATATTTGGCGATAGCGCCTTTAGAAGGTAATTAAGGTCAAATGAGGTCAAAAAGGGTAGAGCCCTAATTCAATAGGATTTCTGTCCTTAGGAAAAAGGGGGCCGGGCGAGGTGGCTCACACCTGTAATCCTAGCACTTTGGGATGCCAAGGCAAGCAGATGGCTTGAGATCATGAGTTTGAGGCCAGCTGGGCAACATGGTGAAACCCCATCTCTATAAAAAATACAAAAATTAACCTGGCATGGTGATGCACACCTGTAGTCCAGCTACTTGGGAGGCTGAGGTGGGTGGATGG
Source organism: Macaca mulatta (assembly GCF_049350105.2). NCBI lineage: Eukaryota > Metazoa > Chordata > Mammalia > Primates > Cercopithecidae > Macaca > Macaca mulatta. Next base: position 105,686,896 of record NC_133414.1, on the reverse strand, counting down.
TTTGAGCCTTGGGGGCGGAGATTGCAGTGAGCCGAGATGTGCCTCTGCACTGCAGCCTGGGCAAGAGAGCCAGACCTTGTCTAAAAAAAAAGGAAGAAAGAAAGAAAAGAAAAGAAAAATGGAAGAGACACCAGAGGTGCACATGCACAGAGGGGAAAGGCCATATGGGGACTCAGAGAGAGAGTGACTGTCTGCAAGAGACCTCAAGAAAAACCAACCCTGCCAACACATTGATCCTGGACTTCCAGTCTCTGGAACACTGAGAAAATAGATTTCTGTTGTCTATGCCACCCAGTCTGTGGTATTTTGTTATGGCGACCTGAGCAGACTAATACACATATTCTGTCTACTTCCTTTGCTTTCCTTGTTGTTTGAACACATTTGCCAAGTGAAGTGTCAGAGCTCCTGTATCAGAAAGTGGTCAGTGTGTGGGTTGGTAAGAAGAATTTACCGAAAACAGTATAGATTTGAAAAAGGAAAGTTTTAGAAAGAAAGAACGCTGCAAAAGCGTGCAGCAGGGGGCCTCAGTGAGAGAGGGCTGAGCACACTGTTGTGGATTTTCGTTAGTAGCATTTATGGACCTTACAGCGGGAGCTTAAGGGTAATTTTGGCCATATTAGCCAGGTAGGTCATGATACATGATTACATCTGCGGACATTTTGGTGCCTTAATGTCAGCAAGGGTTGCACAATGAATTTTGACATGCATGCATCCTGGAGATGTACAGAAATTCTAGTTACTTATGACGTTTTTGAAAGAGATCTAGATGCTGACTTTAGATACTAGGGAAGTTTAATTACTTCTAAATTCCTCAGATAAGGAGTTTTTGTCCTGGAGACTGCTCGATGGTCACCAGGTGATTTTCCTCTCCTCATTTGCTCCCTGACAAATATCTTGGTAAAATCTTTGACCCTTTATATTCCCCCATGTTCATGTCTACCTGCTGCCTACTGGGGTCTCAAGAAAGGGAAAATGGCCCAGTGAAGAGGGGTGATGAATCTGTCTGGCTACTTCCTGCTGAAAGGGGGCTTTAAGGGGTAAGTTGCGTCTTTCCCTTTTTTGCTCTGTGTCATAGAAGGAATGAAGGGTCATGAAAAACACATTCACGGGGGATGGGGACTGGCTTCTATCAAAAGGCCCTATATAGATGGAAGTTGCTGTTGCAGGCCAGTGTTGAGATTGCATAGTCATCTGTAGGTGGAATCGTTGTATTCTGGAAGATACAAACTTATTGAGACCTTTAAAAAGGCAGGGAGCAAATATTAAAATGAAAATGACAATGAATAAAGGTTCAAGGAATGGGAGAAGCCCAGTCCTGGTTACTGTGGGAAAGTGTGTGCAACCATATGACTTGTTTGAAAATTTACTGGACATTAGTTTCCACTTCTCCAGACAACAGATTTTGTTGATGACCGCACAGACTCCTCCTTGTTCAGGTGGAGGTAATCAAGAACCCATCTATTATCAAAAACCGCCTCTGCCAGTGAGTCTAAAGACTTTTCTAGTGCTGATAGACTTGTGCCAGTTTTTTCTAAGGCTATTTAAAAGGAGGTGGTAAGTTATTGTAGTGTGATTTCATGGTAAGTAAAACCTCCCCAAAGAGTGACAGTTGCGATAGTTTCCACAACTCCGGCCCCAGTAAGGCCCTTTTTCTTCTGGAATGGAATTCTGAATTGGAAGTTATACTCAAGACAGTGATTTGAGTGGGAGCTATTGTTCCTAGAGCACAATCACCAGAATGAAGAGAATTATCAAGGTGGAATAGGGCCAAAGCTTGAAAAGGGTTTAAATAATTATTGGCAGAGCCATAAAGCCATGAGTCCACGAGGGGCAGGTATTACAGTGTGATGAGCTTATGAATGCATAAAACATATGTAGATACAAATCTATTTTATCATATGTTCAAAACATACACAAATCTATTATATAAAGTTAAAATTTATCAAATCTTACCCAAACACTTATGGACCATACGTGGCGCCATTTGCAGTCAACAGAAACGCAGCCAAGCATGGTGGCACATGCTTGTGGTCCTAGCTGCTTGGGAGGCTGAGACAGGAGGATTGCTTGAACCCAGGAATTGAAGGCTACGGTGAGTCATGATCACACCACTGCACTCCACCCTGGGTGACAGAATGAGACCGTGTTTCAAAACAAACAAACAAACAAACAATACCCAAAAACATAAAGATGTGGTATTAAGTCATAATTGCATAAAATTAACTGTAGTTATACTATGCTACTGTAATAGTCTTGTAGCCACCTCCTGTTGCTATTGCAGTGAGCTCAAATGTTGGGCATATTCACTTAAAACACCGTGTAACACTGTCATCTCCATGTGAGCCGTTCGCCTCTCTAGTAAATTGCATATCATGGTAAAAATAATTTCCTGAGGTTCGTGTGCATTTTTTCATCATGTTTAGTACAATGCTATCAACCTTGAATAACACCACGGGACCCATACAAAGTTCCGCTAGTGATGCTGGAAGTGCTCCCAGGAAGCAGAGAAAAAGTCATGATGTTATTTTTTTAAAAAGGTGAACTGCTCATTGTGTAACAGATTGAGATCTGCCGCTGTGCTTGCCCACCATTTCAAGATAAATGAATTCAGTGTAAAGACCATTGTAAAAGAAGAAAAGGAAATTCATGAAGCTATCGCTGCAGCAACACCAGCAGGCACAACAACCTTGCAATTTTTGCAAAAATTTTTTGTATTGATGCATAATAGATGCACGTAGTTCTAGGGTGTATGTGACAATTTAGTACATTCATGTATTTTGTAAAGATCACATCGGTGTACTTGGGATATCCAACACATTAAATATTTGTCTTTTTTTGTTATACTAGAATTGTTTGAATTCATCTAACTATTTTTGAAGGTTCAAGATGTCATTCTAAACTATGGCTCCCTACTAAGACATCTAACCTTATTTCTTCTATCAAACCATATATTTGTACCCAATTTTCTGCTTTTCTTCATCCCCCTAACTCTTTCCCTTCCCAGCCTCTAGTATCCACTAATCTACTTCCTATCTTCATGAGATCCACTTTTTTTAGTTCCCACATTTGAGTGAGAACATGTGATATTTGTCTTCCTATGATTGACTTATTTCACTTAACATAATGTCCTCCAGTTCTATCCATGTTGCTGCAAATGACAGGATTTCGTTCTTTTTTATGGCTGAATAATATTCCAGTGCAGTATATGTACCACATTTTCTTTATCTATTCATTCACTGATGGGCACTTAGGTTGATTCCATATTCTGGCTATTGTAAACAGTGCTACAATAAACATGGGAGTACAGGTATTTCTCATATATATTAATTTCCTTTCTTTTGGATATCTACCCAGCAGTGGAATTGCTGGATCATGTGGAAGTTCTATTTTTAGTGTTCTGAAGAACTTCCATACTGTTTGCCATAGTAGCTATACTAATTCACATTCCCATCAAACAGTGTATAAGAGTTCCCTTTTCTCCACATCCTTGCCAGCATCTGTTATTGCCTGTCTTTTTGATAAAAGCTGTTTTAACTGAGGTGAGATGATATCTTAGTCTGGTTTTGATTTGCATTTCTCTGATGATTAATGATGTTGAGAATTTTGCATATACTTGTTTGCCATTTGTATGTCTTCTTTTGAAAAATATTTACTCAGATCTTTTGCCATTTTAATATCTGATTATTGTGGGTTTGTCTTTTGTTTTTGCTTGTTTGTTTGTTTGTTTGGTATTGAGTTGGTTTGAGCTCTTTATGTCTTCTGGTTGTTAATTCCTTGTCAGATGGGTAGTTTGCAAATACTTTCCCTCATTCTGCGGGTTGTGTCTTCATTTTGTTGATTGTTTCCTTTGCTGTGCAGTCATTTTGTTGATTGTTTCCTTTGCTGTGCAGAAACCTTTTAGCTTGATGTAATCCCATTTGTCTATCTTTCCTTTGCTTGCCTGTGCTTTTGAGGTCTTACACAAAACAATCTTTGCCCAGACCAATGTCCTGGAGTAGTTTCCCAATGTTTACTTCTAGTAGTTTCATAATTTCTTAGATGTAAATCTTTAATCCATTTCAATATAATTTTTGTGTATGGGGAGAATAGGGGTCTACTTTCTTTCTTCCACATATGGATATCTAGTTTTCCCTGCATCAGTTATTGAAGAGAATGTCCTTTCTCCATTACATGTTCTTGGCATCTTCATTGAAGATGTGTTGGCTGTAAACACATGGATTTGTATCTTGGTTTTTTATTGTGTTCCATTGGTCTGTGTGTTTGCTTTTATGCCAGTACCATGCTGATTTGGTTGTAGTAAATTTTGAAGTCAGATAGTGTGATGCCCCCATCTTTGTAGTAAATTTTGAAGTCAAATAGTGTGATGCCCCCAGTTTTGTTCTTTTTGCTCGAGATTACTTTGACTATTTGAGGTGGTTTGGGGTTCCATATAAATTTTAGGATTTTTAAAATATTTCTGTGAAGAATGTCATTGGTATCTTAATAGGGATTGCATTGAATCTGTAAATTGCTTTGGGCAGCATTATCATTTGGACAATATTAATTCTTCCAATTCATGAGCAAAAAATATCTTTCCATTCTTTTTGTATTCTCTTCCATTTCTTTCAACAGTATTTTATAGTTTTTCTTGTATAGGTCTTTCACTTCTTTGGTTAAATTGAATCCTAGGTATTTTATATTCTTAGTAGCTATTGTAAATGGCATTGCTTTCTTGTTTGTTTGTTTTTTTTTTTTCAGATTGTTTGCTGTTGGTCTATATAAATGCTACTAATTTTTATATATTGATTTTCTATCACACAACTTTACCTAATTCATTTATCAGTTCTAACAGTCTCTTTGTGGATTCTTTAGATTTTTCTAAGAATAAGATTATACCATCTGTAAACAAGGGTAATTTGGCTTCTTTCTTTCCAATTTGGATGCTCTTTATTTCTTTCACTTACCTAACTGCTCTGACCAGGACTTCCAGTATTATATCATCTTGTTCCAGATCTTAGAGTAAAGGCCTTCAATTTTTCCTTGTTCAGTATGATGTTAGCTGTGGGTTTGTCATATATGGTCTTTATTATCTTGAGGTATGTTTTTTCTATAGCTAATTGATGAGGATTTTTTATCATCAAGGGATGGTGAATTTTAGTGAATGCCTTTTTTGGCACCTATTTAAATAATCATTTGGTTTTAGTTTTTGCTTCTGTTAATGTGATGTATCCCGTTTATGGATTTGCATATGTTGAACCATCCTTGCATCCCTGGGATGAATCCCACTTGAACATAATGAATGATCTTTTTAATGTGTTGTTAAATTCAATTTGCTACTATTTTGTTGAGAATTTTTGCACCTATGTTCATCAGTGATACTGGCCTGTAATTTTCTTTTTTTTGTTGTTGTTGTATCCTTGTCTGGTTTTAGTATCAGGGTAATGGTGGCTTTGTAGAATATGTTTAGAAGTATTCCCTCATCTTCAATTTTTTTGGAAGAGTTTGAGTAAAACTGATATTAGTTCTTTTCTAAATGTTTGGCAGAATTCAGCAGTAAAACCCTCAGGTCCTGGGCTTTTCTTTTAAGGGAGACATTACAGCTTCAGTCTCGTTACACATTATTGGTTTACTGAGTTTTCTATTATTTTCATGGTTCAATCTTGGTAGGTTTTAAGTGTTCAGGATTTTAGCCATTTCTTCTAGGTTTTCCAATTTCTTGGTGTATAGTTGTTCATAATATTACATAATGATTCATTGTATTTCTGTGGTCCTAGTGGTTATGTCTTTTTTTTTTGTTTCTAATGTTATTTAATCAGTCTTCCCTCTCTCTCTCTCTCTTTTTTTTTAGTCTAGCCAAAGATTTATTGATTTTGTTTGTCTTTTCAAAAAAACCCAAACTTTTTGTTTCATTGATCTTCTGTACTGTTTTTAGTCTCAATGCCGTTTATTTCTGCTCTGATATTTATTCTTTCTTTCCTACTACTAATCTTGGGTTTGGCTTGTTCTTGCTTTTCTAGTTCCTTGAGCTGCATCATTAAGTTATTTACTGAAAGTCTACTTTTTAAAATATAAATGTTTGTTGTTATAAGCTTTCCCTTTAGTACTGCTTTTTCCATATCCCATAGATTTTGGCATGTTGTATTTCCATCTTCATTTGTTTCAAGAAGTGTTTAAATTTACTTCTTAATTTCTTCATTGATCCATTGGTCATAATTTAATTCAGAAACTATACAAACACATGGAAATTAAACAACATGCTCCTGAATGAGTTTCCTCTTGTTGTTGATTTCTGATTTTATTCCATTGCGGTCAGAAAAGATACTTGATATGATTTCTACATTTTTGCATTTGTTCAGACTTGTTTTACGGCCTAAGATGTGGTCTATTCTCAAGAATGTTCTGTGTGCTAATGAAAAGAATGTGTGTTCTACAGCAGGTAGGTAACATATTCTATGAATGTCAGTTAGACCTATTAGGTCTTGTGTGTAGTTTAACTCTGCTATTTCTTTGTTGGTTTTCTGTCTGGATGATCCATCCATTACTGAGAGTGAAGTATTAAAGTCCCTTGCTACTATTGTATTGTATTGTATTGTATTGTATTGTATTGTATTGTATTGTATTGCAGTCTGTCTCTCCCTTGAGATCTATTAATGTTTGCTTTATATACTTGGGAGCTCCAGCATTGGGTTGCAAATATATTTATAATTGTTATATCCTCTTGCTGGATTGACCCCTTTATAATTATATAGTGACCTTCTTTGTCTCTTTTTACAGTCTTTGATTTGTAGTCTATTTTATCTAAGTATACCTACTCCTGGTCTTCTTTCGGTTTCCAGTTGCATGGAGCATCTTTTTTTACCCCTTCCCATTCAGTCTATATTTGTCTTTATAGGTGAGGTGGGTTTCTTGTAGACAGCACATATTTAGGTCTTTTAAAAAAAAAAATCTACTCTGCTGTTCTATGCCTTTTAATTGGAGAATTGAGTCCATTTACATTCAGTGTTATTACTGATAAGCAAGGACTTACTATTGTCATTTCGTTGCTTATTTTCTGATTGTTTTGTAACTCTGCTTCTTTTCTTACTGTCTTCCTTTGTGGTTAAGAGATTTTCTCTGGTAGTATGTTTTAATTTGTTGCTTTTTATTTTTAGTGAATCTATTATAGGTTTTTGCATTGTGGTTACCATGAGGCTTACAAGAAATATAGATATAAAAAGTTATTTTAAAGAGAGCATAACTTATCTTGGATCATAAAGAATAGAAACAAAAAAATGAAAAAAACTATGCTTTAACTCCATCCCCTCCACGTTAGACTTTTAGTTATCTCATTTACACATTTTTATATTACCTATCTCTTAACAGGTTGCAGTAGTTTTTTTATATAGATTTGTTTTTTGGGCTTCATACTATAGTTATAAGTAGATTGCACACCACAATTATTACAATATTAGAGTATTCTGGGTTTGTCCATGTATTTAATTTTACCAGTGGGTTTTATACTTTCAAATGTTGTTGTTTTTGCATGTTAACTTTTTTTTCAGATTGAAAAACTCCTTTTAGCATTTTTTAAAAGACAAGTCTGGTGGTAGTGAATTTTCCCAGCTTTCATTTGTCCAGACAAATCTTTATCTCTCCTTCATATATTTTTCATTTGGTTAGTTTTTTATTGTGGTATAATATTCATAATATAAAATTCGAATTTTAACAATTATTAACTATTCACTTCAGTGGCATCAAATGCATGAACAATATTGCAAAACCATTATTATTTATTTTTATAACTTTTTCATCATCCCAAACAAAAGCTCTTTTTCTTCCTCTCTTGTTCATATTTGAAGAATAACTGCTGGATACAGTACTTTTGGATAGCAGGTTTTTTTCTTTTAGTACTTTGAAAATGTCGTTTCACTCCCTCTTGGCCTGTATGGTTTTCACTGAGAAGTCTGTTGCCAGACAAATTGGAGTTCCTTTATATGTTATTTGCTTTTCTTTTGCTGCTTTTAGAATTTTCTCTTGTGCTTGACTTTTGAGAGTTTGATTATTATGTGCCTTGGGTAGTTTTATTTGGGTCAAACCTGTTTGGTATTCCCTGAGCTTCCTGTATCTTAATATTAATATCGTTCTCAAGTTTGGAAAGTTTCTGTTATTATTTCTTTGAATAAGCTTTCTAACCCTTGCTATTGTTCAACTCCCTCTTGATCACCAATAATTCTTGAATTTGGCCTTTTGAGGTAGTTTCCTATATCTTGTAGGCAATCATTGTTTTTCATTCCTTTTTCTCCTTTGTGTATTTTTAAATAGCATGTCTTCTAGTTCACCAATTCTTTCCACCACTTGATCTATTCTGCTGCTGAAAGCCTCTAATGAATTTTTCAGTATAGCAAACGTATTTCTCAGTTCCAAGATTTGTTTTTAAAAAATTATTTCAATATCTTTGTTAAAATCCTCTGATAAATTTCTGAATTGCCTTTCTGTGTTATCTTGGAGATCACTGAGTTTCCTTAAAACTGCTATTTTGAATTCTTCATCAGATAGCTCACATATCACCATCTCATTAGGGTCTGTTACTGGTTTCTTTGCTTTGTCTGTTTTGGAGAGTTCATGTTTCTGTTTGCTGTTGTTTCTTGTGGACGTACATCTGTGTCTTTGCATTGGAAGATCAGTTATATATTTCTCCTCTGTCTGACTTGTTTTAGTTTTTATTGGATATGTTTGCTTGAAGCTTCTTTACTGCTAGGTCACAGCCTCCTTTTGGCTGTAGGTTGTGCCTTAAGCCCAGGTTCACTTTGGCTCCAGTAAACGATTATAGCGCTGTCCTTTCCAAATAGGGGAGGTCCCAAAGGGGATGTACTGGTAATGTGGGAAGGCTGCCTAGAGGTTTGTGCCCAGGGCACCTGTAGGGTGAATCTCCTATAATGTGGCAGTGCAGAAAAGCTGCTCTGCTTTGGTGTCTCCTTTGGCTGAGTGAAAGAGCATAGTTTCCAGGGCTGTAAATGGCAGTCTTACCTCCCCTCTTTATCTCTGCCTGTTGTAGGGAATATTTCTCCCTTCAGGTGCTCATGATGCTTCCCACGGGTTAAGACAGGGAGAGGTCTCCTGCCAGGGAAACCAAAATGTTGGAGAAACTCGTTGTCCACCTCAATTTCACTTTTTTGGGGGGGAAATCTTTCTGTTTTGTGCTGGGAAGAATGGGAGGAGGGGCATTGCAGATGTGGGAGTCTGACTATATTACCATCTGCTTAGAGTTTATTTATTTTTATTTTTTTAACTTTGCTGTGGCCCAAGAAACTCTCTCATGTTGATATTTGAGCTCTGGGATATTTCTGGTTATGATCTCAGAGCTGTATATTTGTTTTTGGTTTTCTGTTGGGAAGAGTGAAGCAAGCTTGTTTCTACATTACCATTTTGGAATCAAAAGTTGAAATACCCTTTAATCTTGTATTGGAAATACAGCTTTTATGTGGATGCAGGACTGCTGTAAGAAAGGCATACCCATAGACTCTAATATGATTAGTGAAAAAACAAAGTCCTTATATAACAAAGCATAAGGAAGGTGAAGGATCTAAAACTGGAGCATTTAATGTCAACAAAGGATGGTTTGACAATTTTAGAAAGAGCTTTGGCTTTAAAAAGGTCAATGTAAGAGAATAAGCAGCTCCTACCAACCAAGAGACAGCAGATAAATTCTTGGACACTATTAGGAAAATCACTGAGGGCTAAGTGCAGTGACTCACACCTGTAATTCCAGCACTTTGGGAGGCCAAGACAGGCAGATCACTTGAGGCCAGGAATTCGAGACCAGCCTGCCCAAGATGGTGAAACCCCACCTGTACCAAAAATACACACACACACACACACACACAAATTAGCCAGGAATGGTGGTGTATACCTGTAATCCCAGCTACTCGGGAAGCTGAGGCAGAAGAATCACTTGAACCCAGGAGGTGGAGGTTGCAGTGAACCAAGATCATGCCATGGCACCCCGGCCTGGGTGACACAGAAAGAGGGAAATTGAAAGTTTTCAACATGATCTTGGAGAAATTTAAGAGCTAACAAACACCACACCAAAGACAGCAGAAGACAATTTGATGGAGATGAGTGATTTCAAACTAATGCCGGATGAAGAAGATGTACAGAAAGCAGTTCCAGAAAACAAATTGACATTAGACAATCTAGCAGAGTGATTCTGATCATTCATGACTGCTTTGGACTTTTTTTCTATCAAGGACCCTACTAAGATATAGGCACTGAAACTAAACCAAATGGTGAAAAAAAGGATTGGTACCATATAGAAAAATTTTTAGAGAAATGAAAAAGCAAAAATCAAACAAATTATAATGTATTGCTGTAAAGTTACACTAAGTGTGCCTGGCTATTCCACCTTCTCTTCCACCTTCTCCATCTTTTCTGCCTCTGCCACCCATGAGACAGCAAGAACAACCCCTCTTCTTCCTCTTCCTCCTAAGCCTACTCAACATGAAGATGATGAGGATGAAGATCTTTATGATGATCTACTTCCGTTTAATGAGTAGTAAATATACTTTCTCTTCCTGATGATTTCCTTAATGGCACGTTTTTCTCTAGCTCACTTTATTATAAGAATACAGTACATAGTAAATATATCATACAAAATATGTGTTAATCAACTATGTCATTGGTAAGTCTTCTGGTCAACAGTAGGCTATTAGTAATTGAGTTTTTGGGAAGTCAAAAGTTATGCGCAGATTTTTGACTCTGCAAGGGGTTAGCACCCCAACCCCTGCATTGTTCAAGGCTCAACTGTAAAGTAACATGTGATTGTGAAGGGTTTTTATTAACAATTTTAGGCATTGTTGTCATGTAATGGAGATGTTTGAGGGCCATAGGGAGAACCCCTAGAACTTTCCAAATCATGCCGATTAAGTGGCCACCTAGTCACATGGTTATTGATTTTTACCTTAGTGTAAGAGCACTTACTCCCTTGTTACCTTAAATTCCTTTTGCCACCCATCTGGTTCTCCAGTTTCTAATTAAAATGTGGAAGTTTCATGAAAATTCGGCAGGAACAGTTTTAATGAAATGTTCGCTGCAGTGGAGCAGATTGTGCTGCTCGTCCGAGGCAGTTCTCAAACTAATTTAACTCTCAGCTCTGTAGACTTCATACAGAAAGGCAGGGGAAGCAAAAATGGAGCTGTGATGAATGATGCCAGTTGAAATGCCTCATGCTTCTGACTCATTTCAGAACCATTATCATTTCGATAGAAACATTCCCTCTACCCTCCATATTTTTGCGAGGAAACGTTATTAGAAAAGCAAGGTCCAGAGAGAAGCAATGCATTAATATTGTGATTAGGCTTAAAGACAAAGCAGCACCGGCCATCCAGAATTGTCTTGGTCACTGGATCAAAGGGAAGAAATAGCATTGGAAAAGACGGGAAGGGAAAAGTCTACATACCTAAAGCAGGGCAGACACCGTATAGTAATAAATAGCTGTTACTTACTAAATCTTTACTCTGTGCATGACATTGTGATTATAAATAAATGTTCTCTTTTGATTCTCAGAATTGCTGAATTAATCAGGTGAGGCTAACAGCCATAACAAGCATCCCCAAATCTCAGTGGCTTGATATTGTAAAGGCTGATTTTTTTTTTTTTTTTTTTTTTTTTTTTTTTTTTTTTTTGAGACGGAGTCTCGCTCTGTCGCTCAGCCTGGAGTGCAGTGGCGCGATCTCGGCTCGCTGCAAGCTCCGCCTCCCGGGTTCAAGCCATTCTCCTGCTTCAGCCTCCGGAGGAGCTGGGACTACAGGCGCCTGCCACCGCGCCCGGCTTATTTTTTGTATTTTTTAGTAGAGACGGGGTTTCACTGTGTTAGCCAGGATAGTCTCAATCTCCTGACCTCGTGATCCGCCCGCCTCGGCCTCCCAAAGTGCTGGGATTACAGGCGTGAGCCACTGAGCCCGGCCTTGTAAAGGCTGATTTTTACTCATGGCATAGTATAGGCAGAAGGAGGGGGAGGGACTCAGGCTCCTTCCTGAGTAAACTCACCCTCCCTAGGACCCTGAAGTTCTTCACTGGATCTTCTGCATCTCACTGGCAGATGAGGGTAGAGGGAGCAAGTTCACATGGCAGGGACCCCATGGGAAGGTTCTTAAGGTCTAGGCCTGGATATAGCATGCATCACTCCTGCCAACATTCCATTGGCCAGAATGCAATCACATGGCCTGCCTACCTGCAAGAAAGGTTGGGAAATGTGCACTAGGAGTGCCACCAGGAGGAAAAGGCAAGTTTGAGGAACACATAGTCTCTGACCTAAGTACTTATCATTACCCCGATATTACAGATGAAGCTGAGTTTTAGACAGGTAAAGCAACTTGCCCAATAGCGCATAGCAAGTAAATGGCAGAATCAGGATAGGTCTTTGGCATGGTAAGTTCTTGGAAGAGCCCAAGAACCTGAGTAGAAATTATTGAGCTTTGCAAGTAGAGCAGAAACTGTCACATCTACTGAGCACATTCTCCAAACCTGGGCTTTTTTTTTTTTTTTTTTTTTTTTTTTGGAATTTGTGACATTTTAGTGAAATATGTAGACATTACAGTTTTCAACACTATAATGGAAAGATAATAGTGGGAACAGAGTGAGGACAAGGTAATCTAGAGGTGGTACCTCTTTAAGTACTTGATTCCCCCAAAGGTTCAGGTCTGGTCCCCTGGCTTGCTCCCCAGGTGTTAGATGATAGAACTGAGCTCATCTGCTGCTACACCCAAACCTGCACCCTTAACCACTGCAGCCTCTCTCAAAGATTTCTTTAAGATTCACTTGTTTAACAGCACCTACTTTGATATGGCTACAGGGACAGCACCACATTTTAGACTCGACTGCAAGGCATTAGATCTTACCCCACCACTTCCCTGTCCCACAGAGCAGTGGTAGTCCCAGTGTGTCACCTGAGGCCTAAGGTGATGAATTTATTTCCCTATGCTGTGTTCAAGCCATGTAGAACTATCAATATCCACATAAACTCACCATGTTCTCTTGACTCCAGGCCTTTGTACTCATTGTCCCCCCAGCCCCAACGAGTCTAGAATCACTGATGTGTACCTAGATGTTGGCAATTTTCTTTAGCTACTCAGGTGGTTCTATTTTATGGCCAGGGTTTAAATCCAATGATCTTGTCTAAGCCAATCATGGCCAATCACATTCTCCTTGGCCAGATCAGTGAATGAACATACTCCTTATCAATCAACATAGATAGGATTCTGGGGAGTCAATTTTCATGATATGATTACCATCAGTTCTCTGATTGTCATAGACTGTCTTGAGTGTATTTTCAAGGGCCCCTTGTATTGGTCATTTCTCATACTGCTGTAAAGAAAAACCTGACACTGGGTAATTTATAAAGAAAAGAGGTTAAATTAGCTCACAGTTCTGAAGGCTGTAGAGGAAGCATGGCAGCATCTGCTTCATGGGAGGCCTCATGGAGCTTTTACTCATGGCAGAAGGCAAAGTGGGAGCAGGCTTCTTACATGGCAGGAACAGGACCAAGAAAGAGAAGGGGGAGGTGCTACATACTTTTAAACAACCAGATCTCATGATAACTCACGCACTCGCTATCACAAGAACAGGACTGAGAAGATGCTGCTAACTCATTCATGAGAACTCCGCCACTATGATCCAATCACCTCCCATCAGGCACCACCTCCAACACTGGGGATTACAATATGACATGAGATTTGGTGGGGACACAGATCCAAACCATATCACTCCTATAACACTTTTAGTTTGTTCCTATCGTATAATTATTCTTTGTTATGCAATAGGCCAGCCTGGGAGCTGCTGTCCTAATGATTTGGAAGACTGTCTACTCCTATATGCCATTGTAGCTCAGTAAGGCACCCTAGGGTCACTGCCACTCTGCAGGACACAGAAGTGGTGGCAGTGGGTTCCAGTTCTCTGCACCAAGTCTAAAATGTGGTAGAAAGGGGAACTTTCAAAGGCATTTTGGTCAAGTTCTGAGGAAAGAATGACTGTCGCTTTAAATCTTGACCCCTGTGTACACCATTTGGCCCTCAGTATAAAATCCGTAAATAACCCTGCCTTTCTACGTCTCCCAGCTCCCCGCCCTGCATGGATTCTGTGTCCAGACAAGTGAAAGTTTCTTGTGGCTGACCCTGAGTTTCCTGTTACTCTGTCTTTGGTCACACTGTTTGCTTTCCTAGTATGCTCATCTCTTCCCCTTCCAAACCTCCTCAAACATTACCACCTTAAACTAAAGCTAAGGGTTTCTAGATTCTCCATGGGAGAGTGCAGTCAAGAAAAGGGTTCTAGGAAAATTTTAGGGTGTGGATGCTGCATCTGTTGATCCAGCCACCTAGGCACCATAGATGTACCTTAGGGACAAAGTGGCTCTGTGTGTGTAAACTGGAAGTTCGGCACCCCACAGGTGCTGTAACATCAGAAGCTCAGACCTGATTAGTGCAGGTGTTCCAAGGGTGGGCACAGTCCCAGAGCAAGAAAGAAAAAGAGAGAGAGAGAGGGAGGGACAGAGAGAGACATACACACAGAGAGACCATTTCTCACCTAAAAATCTCTAAGAATCTTTTAGGACTGTCAATAGTTATCTGTCTTGATACTGTAGTAATGTTAAAGCAAATAGAGTCTCATTCTAGATAACTGAACTTTATGGTTTTTGCACTGATGTAAAGCAACACAAACAGCCGACAACAGAGCTCTTTGGTGGACTCACTAGACTTTCTGGTTTCTTCTATGAGGCAATATTAACTAATTAACAATGAATAAGTTAATCACTTTGGACTATCTGCTCCTGGTACTTCTATCAGGATACTTCATGGGACAAGTACCCTGCAGGAGTAGGATGGACTCCCCTGATCAATAAGATGGACTTCAGTCATTACGGTTTGAGCACTGTATTAGTCCATTTTCATGCTGCTGATAAAGACATATGCGAGACTGGGTAATTTATAAAGAAAAACAAGTTTAATGGGCTCATAGTTCCACATAGCTAGGGAGCCCTCACAATCATGGTGGAAGGCAAAAGGCATGTCTTACACGGTGGCAGGCAAGACACAGAATGAGAGCCAATTGAAAGGGGTTTCCCCTTACAAAACCATCAGATTTGTGGGACTTATTCACTACCACAAGAACAGTATGGGGGAAATCGCCCCCATGATTTACTTATCTCCCACAGGGTCCCTCTCACAACACCTGGAAATTTTTGGGAGTTACAATTCAAGATGAGATTTGGGTGGGGACACATCCAAACCATATCAAGCACTAAAACAAATGAGACCTTACGTTGCACCAAAGGTAGATGAAGCAGGACATGCCAATCAAATTGATGAAATAAACCACCTTTAATTTTGTGTTTCATTTACTTCCTCATATTTCTGATGTACTGAAATGATTCAGTAAGTGCATATTAAGGGCTTGTCGTGTGCTGGGCACTCTTGAAAGTGCTGGGGTGTGGCAGGGAACTGCCATTCAGGGAACAGAATGGTCCCTAACCTCAAGGAGCTTCTGGTCTGTACCTAGAAGTTCTTGCTCTGTTTGCAGAATCTCTCTTTTGCTGGTATCTGGCTGTGATAGAGGGAATTCAAAAGCAGCTTTAAAATGTTTCCTGCAGAAGAACAGAGCAGTAGTTATCAGCATGAGAAGAGGAGAATTGCTACTTTGACACCTACAAATTGAAGGATGGATGCCTTTGTTTCACATCTGTTTTCTCCATGTGAGAAGCAGCCAGCTCCACCAATTGTGTACTTGTTGAGGGTGACCAATTCATTTTTCTCTCCGGGAAACATGTAATTTAATGTGAAGCATCTATTGATGAACTGCAAGTATGAAGAATTCTCAGGATAATGTACTTGATTTTCCCCTTGAAATGCAATTCACATTTATTAAATATCTTTTCTATATGAGGCATGGAACAAGGTGCTCCACGCACATAATCTCATTTAAGCCTCACAGTTGCCTCTGAGGTAGGTGCATCATTAGCCAGCTTTTATAGACAGGATAAAAGGAAAAAGAGGAAATGGTAGCCCAGGGTTCCAAAAAGTGCAAATTCATTTCCAGTGGATGAATACGCTTATGATCTTTTTTCTCTTAGATGGGTTATGATAAACATCTTTAATATTAATACCTGCCTTACATTTGCATAATTCTTTCAACTTTTCAAAGCACCCCTTTTATATCTCATTTGATGCTCTTGCTAAGCCCTATGTTGATAACAGTCTAGAACTCCTTGATGGTGTCTCTTTGAGAGCCTAAATCTCTGCAGAGGAACTGGCTTTTGTTGCATAGCTAAGGTTCAGGACTAAGCTAATAAAAATCTTGCTTCCAGAAATCTAATCTACATCTTCATTTGCCAGGTCTCCTTGGGATGGCGTAACCTGCTGTTTAGTAAGAACATCAGTGCTCTCATACCAGTGATTACTGTGGTTACATCTGCCTTAACATTCTCTAAAGCCTTAGATTTTAGAAATATTGGTGTCTTTACTACCTTGTCCTTGTCTGGATCTTCCTGTCATGCCTGAGTTAATGATAGCCAAAGGGAAAGGAATGAAATAAAAAGAAGGAAAAAGACAGCTCTGTGAGCTTGTACAATGAGGTGCATTCATTCTCGGAAAAAAAAAAACAAAAAACAAAAAACCGAAACCAGCCTGAATGAAGAGGGAGGGGATGGTGGCAGATGAAGCATAAAGCAGGTGCTTACTTAATTGCTGCAGCTGGTGCCAAGTGTTTGGCATAATTTTTCTCCTTATTTTCAATTATTGGCACTGTTACTCATTTTACTTTTTAGCTGAAGCATCTGAGAACAGTCTAGGAAGCTTCTCTGCTCCTCTCACTTTTACAGGAAAGCAAGCAGGCATTTTTTTCCCTGAAAATATTGTAAATAAACACAATCCTTGAAATTTTTTCTTGTGCCCCAAAACAGCTCATCGACTACAGAAGGAAGAGAAATTGGCTTATATGCAACTTGACGTTTTCCTTCTGCCAAAATTACTATGGGTTGAATTTTTAATTTATTTCAAAAGACGATTCAACTGTTCAACCTCATCTATGTGATTTTGGTTTCAGAATAGCACGTCTGAGCCCAGAGCTTCCTAAGCTGTTTTCTTTTAAAACAGAGATTGTTCAATTCTCCAATTGACGTGCCATATCCATTTTGCTATTTGACCTTTTTCTTTTAAGTAGTGAAGGTAAAAGTTGTAAAAATATTGGATGAAAGTCATTTCATGCCCTGTTATTCCACCAGTTTTTAAGAAGAGTAAGCACCGTGCCAAAACCTTATACAGAACAATGTACAGAAAACAATACAAGGACCCATGAGGAATGCAAAGACAAATTAGATGTGGTGTTTTTCTTTCAGCAGGTTTAGTCCTGAAAGGAGAATAAAATGAGTACAAGGAATAACCTAACAGTTTTGAGGGAAGTAACAATGATATGCTAAAAAAAAAAAAAAAAAAAAAAAAAGAAAAAGAAAAAGAAAGCACATGTATATCAATTACTTTTGATGGCAGCTCTAACATAAAGAAAATAAAAATGTTTCATCTTCCTCCCTTTTAAAGTGATTCTGCTTAGAGAATGCTATTTAGTCACTGTATTTAAGGTGACATTTGAATTCTGAAGCTTTTATCTCCTATTCACTCTATGAGAGAGAGAGAATGCACATGTGCACAGTTTTGAGCAGAACAAAAATATTTTTATTTTAGAATTTTGTTTCAGATTGCATTTCAGGAAGAGGAAAGGAGAAAAATTGTGCTCCCAGAGGTCATTGGGAGATGCCTTCTCACCTTCAGCCATTTGTGTTTCTGGGTTCCCGAGTGCTTAGCCTGGGTAACCCCAAGGTTCCTTTCAGTCTTCATAGTCTGAGTGTGATGCCGCACATCTTGTCCTGAATCCATCCAGTGGCTTTCCCATAGGCAGCAAAGGAAACTGAAGGCTTGAGGGAGTATCCAAGGTGCCAGGAGGAGTAGGGAAGAAAGAATGGTACTGGGTGAGACACTCTTGGGCCTCTCGGTTTTCTTAACTTCCTATATAAATACTTCATCATTTGTAGAAAGCCTTAAGTTCAGAGTCATTCACAATTTATACTGGGTCTGATTCCTTTTCATTCCCAGTGTAGCATTGGCTTTTAAGAATGTAGAAGCATGGCCTAGCCAAAAAAAAAAAAAAATATATATATATATATATATATGATTTACAGGCTAGTTACAGTTTGTGCTGAGCTGTGTCTGCAAATAAGCCTTTAAGGTAAATGAAGTAAGTACTAAGGAACCTCAAAAGGAAATTGGGGAGAGTGTGATGTGAGAGTGAGGAATGTCATTTCTCTCTGCGGTTCTCTCCTGTCTAATTTCACAGCCAGCAGCCTGGTCCAGGCCCTAATTAACCACATTTCCTAGGCTGCTGCTGATGCTCTAACAATCTCCAGTCTTCAGACTGTTCCTGTCCAGTTTACACATCATTGTCCTTCCTCAAACACTCCCTTCACTATGGTGCTTCCCTAGGCAGTGATTTATTATGAATCCTTGTTACCTGGTACAACTCATCTCTTTTGCTTATTTATTTATTTATTTATTTATTTATTTATTTATTTATTATGATTATATATATTTAAAGTATACAACATGGTGTTTTGATATCCATTGAGCTAGTGAAATGATTACTGCAGTCAAGCAAATTTACACATCCACCACCTTGCATGGTTACCTTTTTGTGTGTGTTTGTGGCAGAAGCTTCTAAAATCTACATTAACAAATTTTTAGCATACAAAACAATATTATTAAACTCTAGTCCTCACACAGTCCATTAGATCTCTAGACTTATTCCTCCTACCTAACCACACGTTTGTACCCTTTGACCTACATCTCTCCATTTTCTCCCAATCTCTGCCCCTGGTAACCACCATTCTACTCTCTATTTCTATGTATTGGACTTTTTAAATATCCTACATACAAGTGAGATCATGCCATATTTTTCTTTCTGTGTCTGGCTTATTCCACCTAGCATAGTGTCTGTAGGTTTACACATGTCACAAATGGAGATATCTCCTTCTTTTTTAAGGTTGAATAATACTTCATTGTATACACAAGAATTGCACTACACTTTCTTTATCCATTCATCCATTGATGGACACTTAGATTGTTTCCATATCTTGGCTATTTTGTGAATAATGCTGCAGTGAACTTGGGAGTGCAGATTTAGCACTATGAGGTGCTAATTTCATTTCCTTTGGGTATATACCCAAAAGAGGAATTGGTGGATCATATGGTAGTTCTATTTTTAAGTTTTTGAGGAATCTCCATACTGCTTTCCATAATGGTTATACAAATTTACATTCCCATCAGCAGTGTGTGAAGGTTCCCTTTTCTCTACACTTTTGCTAACACTTGTTATCTCTTGTCTTTTTTATAATAACCATTTTAATATGTGTGAGGTAGTAACTTACTATGGTTTTGATTTGCTCATCTCAAATCTTTAGCCCAGGGTTCATGGTCCTTCATCCAGGAAGCATGGTATTAAAAAATAGGAGACTGAGCTTTAGTTTTGGCCTTTGCAGCTTTAAAGCTGTATGATTTGGGGCAAGTTGTTGAACTTGAACTTCCCTTGCTTTCATTTTCCTTTTCTGTAAAATGACTTGGGATTGAGGTCTCCAGCTCTAAGTGATCTCCTGGAACTGCTGGTCAAACACGGCCATTTTGGTATCACGTTTCCCAGGAGTGCCCAGATTCAAATAGGCTAGTCTGTGGTCCTATTAGCACCTACCAGAAACTTGGAAGACCTTGGGTCCCAAGTTTTGGTTTTAAAAATGTGGTCCCCATAGCTTTCCAAGGCTACCTTCTGTTCTCCAAGGCTCCAGACAAGTCAATGGCTTCAAGGGCTCTGAACAAACCTAGGTGCTTCCATCCTATCTGTTCTGGCTGAGTCATTGCCCAGAAACCCCTGGTCCCTTATATTTACCCCCTGGCTATCAGCTCCCATGGAGGTAACTTCAAAAGCCATATTGTTGGCTCCAGTGGCGTTTGCCAATGTATTGATTTATTTTAAAGCTTCAATTGTTCCCCCAAGAGTATTTTTTTAAATTTTATTTATTTATTTATTTTTATTTTTTGAGACAGGGTCTCACTCTGTCACCCAGGCTGGAGTTCATGGCTCACTGCAGCCTCAACCCCCTGGGCTCAGGTGATCTTGCCACCTCAGCATCCTGAGTTGCTGGGACTATAGGTGCTCACCACCATACCTAGCTAATTTTTGTATTTTTTCTAGAGATGAGATTTCGCCATGTTGCCCAGACTGGTCTCAAACTCCTGGGCTTGGCTGAGTATGGTGGCTCACTCCTGTAATCCCAGCACTTTGAGTTGCTGAGGCAGGTGGATCACCTGAGGTCGGGAGTTCAAGGCCAGCCTGTCCAACATGGTGAAAGCCCATCTCCACTAAAAATACAAAAAAAAAAAATTAGCTGGGTGTGGTGGTGGACGCCTGTAATCCCAGTTACTTGGGCGGCTGAGGCAGCACAATTGCTTGAACCTGGGCGACGGAGGTTGCAGTGAGCCGAGACCGTGCCATTGCTCTCCAGCCTGGGCAACAAGAATGAAACTCCGTCTCAAAAACAAACAAACAAACAAAACAACTCCTGGGCTCGAGTGATCTGCCTGCTTCGGCCTCCCAAAGTGCTAGGATTACAGGTATGAGCCACTGTGCCTGGCTCCAAGAGTACTTTTTTTTAAACAACATAATTTTCATCATATACGTGCACTCTATTATAGGCTATTTTTTTCATTCCACATTATATCACGGATACTTTCTCTCATTATCCCATGTCTGGGCACTCCTGGGAAATGTGATATCAAGATGGCCATGTTTGACCAGCGGTTCTGGGAGATTACTTGGAGTTGAATTCCTGGTATTGTATTAACTTTTCACCTAATGTTGGACATTAAAGTGTTCAGTCTTTCATTATTATAAATATCCCAATACATATAGTCTTTTGAATTATTTTTCTAGTTGAGACTCAGATGTGTTGTTATCGTGAGATATAACTTTCTTACTTTTTATGTCATGCTGTAGTTTGGCGATCCTCCTCATGTCCCTAGCTGATTCTTAGGCACTCCTCTACAGCCGGTGTCCCCGGCCTCAGGCTCCCCTGCTACCCTCACATTCAGCAGATGGCCTTGCCTAGGGCACTACATAACTTTGTCTCAAAGATCCTGCCTCTACAACTATTCCCTAATTTAGTAGTTCTCAAAGTTTAGGGGCATCAGGAACACCTGAAGGGCTTGTTAAAACACCGACTGCTGGGCCCTCCTCCGGAGTTTCTGACACGGTCCCACGCAGGGACCAAACTTGGTGAACAACTGCTCTAATTCTTTCATCTGATCTCAGGGGAAACGGTTTAGATTATCTGACTCCACCCCATGACCTGTCCTCTGAACCTCTTTCCCATCTTCACTGGGACCAAGCTACCACTCCTAACTTGTTTCCTTTCAGTGGCTTCAATACCTGCACCTTGGAACCCTCCCTTATTCCATCCTTCAAGGGCTCTCTTACTACTGCTATCTCAATTAACCTTTCACTTTCCAACATTACCCAACTCTAACCACTAACCCAAAAATCTTTCCTCCTGCTCCTGGTTTTTCTGAACTTGAACTTGTGGTCTTTGCCTGCTGCTTCAGCGTCTTATCCACGTATTTCCTTTTTCATTTCCAGAAATTTCCCAAGGATGCTCTATTGAAATTATCTGGAAAGTTAAAAATGACTCCCTTCTTTCCAAAATCGATGGCCTTTCCTTATTATGTAATAATAGCAGCCAATATTAATTGACTTCCAATTGTGTTCCAGGCATTGTGCTAAACATTATATAGACAGAAACAGAAGTATCTCATGTGAAGATTATTATGTCAATCTTATGAGGTAGATATTATTTTAGAGATGGAAAAAACTAGGTTCAGAGAAGTGAAATAATTTGCCCAACAGACCAAGTGAAGGAGCCAGGATTGGACTCAGCTCTGCTTCCACGTCCCATGTGTTTAAACACTTCCAGAATAAGCACAGACTCCCTGAGCACCTATTAAACTGCCAATTCCAAGCTCCAGTGCCAGAGGCGCTGACCCAGGTGCGCCCAGCGCCTGGGAATCGGAGTTATTAATAGTCCCCCTAACGATTCTGATATGTGTGATCCCAGAACTACACACATTTTGAGCAATGGTCCCTCTGTAGTCACATAAAATAATTGGCCACTTCCTCTCCTTAAAGACATCGCTCGGTTGCTATGATACAGTATTTTTTTTTTTTTGTCCCTTGGGCTCTCTGATTCTGTTGTTCTCCATCTCATTCTCTCTCTCCTGCCCATATCACTGCCCCCCAGAGTGTGTGCTCTGCCTGCTCCTCCCTCTGCTGTCTGTCCCCTGAAGCCCATCCTCTTGCTGTGCTCCAACTCAGGCAGATGGTCCCCAACCTAGTGCCAACCTCCTGGCAAACGCCATGGAGCAGCATGAAATAATTTGGGAACGGCGAAGAGCTACAGTCCAGGCCCTGGACAAAACTGTGAGACAGGTGACATTGATCCTCGTGCCCCATCACCCCACTGTGCCCTTGGTCTTTCCTCTTGCTCATAAGATCTCTGTGCCTTGCAGTTTTCTAATCAAATCAGTTCAGCCAAAGAGCTGATCATTTTACGCTCTCATTCTAATGTGTTAACTCTCCAAGTCATTTGCATTTTGAAAGCCTTTTATCTCTCTTTGGGGGTTCAACTGTTGTTCATGTATTGAAGACTTTTTAGGCTTCACTTAGCAGATAGTGGGAATTTAGAGGGAAACTGGGACTGAAGAGGAAGGAGGAAGGTGAGCAGGTTTGGAAGCGGACCCTTTCTTCCCCTTGAAATGTTTTGAAGTTTAGAGCCAAAAGCAGAGAATAACACTGCTGGGAGGGCAGAACTTGGCCTCTCTTGCCTCTCGCCTATTCCAACGCCCCGAGCAGGAGCAAGCCATAACTGAGTTGCTGCAGACCTGTCCCTGGAGGTGCAGAAGGTGAGGACAGACTGGAGAGCTGGCGGCTCTGCTGGCTTCCTGCCGCCCTACACTCAGAGTGGCTGACCTCTTCCTCTTTCAAGTCTCAGCTTAAATGTTCTCTCTTCCAAGCAGTCAGTCGTGATCACGCTTACGGGGGCCCTTCTTGGTGATTCTCTGCGTTTGGTAGTTATCCTTCATTTCATTGATCATTGTAATTATTTTATTTACTAGTTCTTCCTGTCTCCATTTGTAGAGTAAGGCTCAAGAGGGCAAAGACCATGTCTGCGTGTTCCCTCTGTGCTCATAGCACAGTGCTAGTTCATAGTATATACTGACTATTTGTAGTAGGAATGGATGAGTAGTTACACCTCCACCACCAGGCACTCAAGAAATAGTTCTTGAGCTTAACTCAACCCTCCCCCAGTAGCTATCCTGGTGCTGAAAGACTTGAGGCAATCAGAGAGCATCGTGCTCACCCCACTGCTGGGATGAGGTGGGGAGTGCAGGGAGGTGGCATAAGAAAAGTTAGGGAAGACTTTGAAGTAGGCAAAAAGATTACTGGGTGTCCTGTCTGGAACTCTGTTGAGTTTACATTTTTATGTCTTTGAGCTATTTTACAACTTTGTAAATTGTAGAAAACTGACAGTAATACAAATTATTATTTATTTAGTTAGTTATTTTTATTATACTTTAAGTTCTAGGGTACATGTGCACAACGTGTAGTTTTGTTACATATGTATACATGTGCCACGTTGGTGTGCTGCACCCATTAATTCGTCTTGCCCATAGAGATGCAAATGAATTTTTTCTAGTGGAGGTGCAATTGGATGGACTGTGATGAGGAGAGACTGGCAGAGGAAGGTGTTACCAAACCAAACTTGGGTCTACTCGGCCCTGTGCAGCAAAGCAAAACACTGACACTGAGATTTGCAGCAAGAAAAAGAAAGATATTTATTGCAGCGTACCAAGCAAGGAGAATTGGACAGCTAATGGTTAAGACCTGAACTCCCAGATGACTTACAAGCAAGGGTTTTTACAGGCAAGTGAACATTTCAGGAAAGTAGAAGTCGTAGGCAAAATCATAAATACCTGGGAGGTTATACATTCATTTGGACCAAAAAGCATGATATCTTCAAGCAAGAGCTTACAGGTCATAGGTGGGTTCAGAGATTCCTTGATTTGCAATTGGTAAAGAAGCAAGGCTTTAGCTAAAAAACTTGGGGCCAGCAGAAAGGAATGTTAAGTTTTGGCCTGTAGGTGTGATGCTCTTCAGGCCCCTGAGGAAGAAAATTAGAACAAAGAATGGCAGTCAGAGTGTAGTTGTCAGCTTCCCCTTATCCAACACCTACAGGAGGGAAGTCAGCATTTTCTATCTGATGGGGCTCCAGGTTTCTGAAGAAACAATTCAAGGTTCTATCTTTAGTTTCTATAGGGAATGAAACATTTTGTGACTCTGGCTTACTTGGATGGCCTTTTTTTTTTTTTTTTTTTTTTTTTTTTTTTTTTTTTTTTTTTTTGAGACAGGGTCTCATTTGTCACCAGGCTAGAGTGCAGTGGCACGATCTCACCTCACTGCAGCCTCCACCTCCCGGGTTCCAGTGATTCTCCTGCCTCAGCCTCCCAAGTAGCTGGGACTACAGGCCCCTGCCACCATGCCCAACTAATTTTTGTATTTTTAGTAGAGATGTGGTTTCACCATGTTGGCCAGGATAGTCTTGATCTCTTGACCTCGTGATCCACCTGCCTCGGCCTCCCAAATGCTGGGATTACAGATGTAAGCCTCCACACCTGGCCTAGATGACTATTGTTTAAGTTTTTATTACCTTCTTGCTTTGTGGATGATTCATTTACTTCTCTAATTGCTGGTTGAAAGGTGCCTGGAATCTGCCTTGAATGGATTCAAAATTTTTCCTTTATCTCTGGGGTTTGGGGCCTAGTCTTGCAGCCTAGTTCACATTTCAGCTCAGTTACTAGCTGTGTGACTGTGGAAAAGGTAGAGATGACTGAGTTGGGGCATCAGTTCCAACTGATGACAGGCGCCTAAGAGAGGTCCCTGCTCTGTCTCAGAAGTGGGGTTAGTTTGGAGCAGAAACTCCAAAAACTCAGTTTTGGTCACATTAAGTTGGAGATAGCCATGAGGAGATGTTAAGCGAGGAGGTGACTATGGGAGTCTGGAGCTCAGTAAAGACGTCTAGGCTGGAGGTATTAATATAAACTGGGACACGTCGGCATGCAGATGGCCCTTTGAGCCATGAAAGTGGCTGACAGCATAAGATGGAGAAGAACACCCAATCTCAGCCCCACAGAACAGCAGGGGCCTGAGAAGGCAGTCTCTGAAGAAGAGAACTGAGTGTGGGGTCATGGAGGCTGAGAGGGACTAGTGGCCTCACTCTTGCCCTCTAACCACTCCCTGTCCAGTAACCTGGGGTCATTTCAGCTGCTACTTAATTTTTGTCATGTGAGAGGGCAGCACCCAATACATAAGGGTTCTGGTCATACACAGAATGTTTTTAACAGCAACAGCACAACAGCATGCTTCTTATTATTATTATTATTATCATTATTATTATTATTATTTGAGAGGGAGTCTCCCTCTGTCACCCAGGCTGGAGTGCAATAGTGCTATCTCGACTCACTGTAACCTTCACCTCCCAGGTTCAAGTGATTCTCCTGCCTCAGCCTCCTGAGTAGCTGGGATTACAGGCATGCGCCACCATGCCCGGCTACTTTTTGTATTTTTAGTAGAGAGGGGGTTTCACTATGTTGGTCAAGCTGGTCTCAAACTCCTGACCTAATGATCTGCCCACCTTGGCCTCCCAAAGTGCTGGGATTGCAGGTGTAAGCCACTGTGCCTGGCCGACAGCATGCTTATTGTCAGAAATTTTGCTAAATAGGATAGGATGCATAAGAACACTGCCAAGTAAAAAGCAAATATGCATTTAGTGAGGACAACTTTTTATTTAAAAAGATTACCACAGGAGAGAAAGGGACTATTGCAGTAGGGGAAGTGTACTATTGCAATGGGGAAAATAATTAGACTGTAAGAAAGGGACTCTCTCTTGAACAGAGAAAAGTAACCAAGGCTAAAAACAACAGGGTGTGAGGAAAGGGAATGAAAGGGTGGACCAATGGGATAGTAGGCCATACAATGTCTTACTCTGAGGCCAGCCTGTTCTCAGGATTGGCTGTGTACTGGCTCAGGCTGGGCGGTGAAAGGGTGGGCCAAAGTGCAGGGACTTAGAGGAAAGAGAGAAATTGAACCGAAGTTTGGTTAACAAGCATTTTGTTCAATTGCTCAGTGGGGACAAGCAGTTTAGCTCATCATTTATTAGATAAGGAATGGGAATTTGTTGGTTCGGTATCTAATTTTGCTGTAGGTTAAACACAGGGCATCTGTGCATCTTATCTAAGTCATATGAGAAAGAGTTGTTCTGATGGAGAGCAGATGAGTCCCAAAATTGGGGCTTAGCAGGGGAGGGTTCATGGCTTCATGCAGGAAAGAACTCAAGGGCAAGCTGGTGGTGTTAGACAGCAACTTTTATTGACGCAGTAGGCAGTGTACAGCAGCAGCAGAGGTACCAATGGCAGTGTGCCCAGAGTAGCAGCTCAAAGGCAAGTCTGCAGTCATATTTATACCCACTTTTAGTTACATGCAAATTAAGGGGAAGATTATGCAGACATTTTTAGAAAAAGGGTGGTAGTTTCCAGGTCACTGAGTTGTAACTGAAAGGGGCTGTAACTTCAGGGTGTTGCCACGGCAATGGTAAACTGACATGGCACACAGGTGGACATGTCTTATGGAGAGGTGCTTCCACTTTGTCCCTGTTTTAGCTAGTCCTCAATATGGCCCAGTGTCCAAGCACCACCTCCAGAGTTGAGTGCCACCTCCTACCTCAATTCTTTGCAGTAAGCTGTTTCCTAGAACATGCAAAACAAAGTCGGTGTTGGGGTATGGGAGGGGTTTACTTTACCCTTCACTGCCTTCCAGGAGCAAAGGGCTTCAGTGAAATTCAATATTGTCAACGTGCTCTGGGATGTGAATTCCATCCCTCCAGTCTGGGTGACACCTTCATCTTCTCAACCAGCATTGATATTCCTGCCCAGGAACTTAAGAACTGCCCCTTGCTGTGGTCCGGGTCTCAAGGTTCTTCTCTTGGGAGTTTAAGACTTTTGTCTCTTCCCTTGAAGGCGTCCACATGCCTCTGTGCCTGGCTTACCTGCAGCCTGTCTAACCCCCAGGAGAGGCATTGGAAACAGCGGATAACCTCTGCTTCCAAACCACCAGCAGTAAAGGCACAGTCCTGAGGCAAACGAATCATCACTTTGGAAATTTGCAACCTATGGACTGAATTTAGCTCACAGAAGTATTTTTTCCACAGGGTGTTTTGCTGTGATTTTTAAACTTGAATTAGATACCTATATAAAAAATCAGGATATTGAATCTAAAAATCCGAATTTTTAACTTCTCCTGAAAAGTAAATTGCTCCAGCAGTTCTGGCCTGTGTTTCTATTGTATGCTCCTACACTGTTTAACAAAAGTTCTGACAATAAAATTTGTTATTTAAAAAGTTCTATTTATGAATACAAGTGTTACTTTGAGTGCTGTTACTTTTATACAGCCTAAGTGAGGAGGAGTACAAATTGCATCTTCTAATCACCACTGTTCCCTGAATCTATTCAGTCATTTATATTTTCTGTGGGCGTTTAAGTATTTCTATTTCCTACCACCAGTTGTCACTTTCAGTACTAGGACAACTAGTCATAGAGATTTTACTTTCAGATAATTTGTTAATCAAGGCATCATTTAGAAAAATTGCTTACTGTTTATTTTGAATTGTCTGACTACATAATAATGATGACATGTATCCTTAAACACATGACCTACTTCACTGGACATTTTACTTGATCATCCCAGCACACTCTCTGCATGGTCAACTTGGTGTTCATAAATTGTGAAATCATGTGATATGGTCAACTCCTACTTGGAGCTTGCTTATACCTTATATAGGGAGAGGGGCTGTGGGGCATCACTGGTGAGTGTAGGAGGCCTGAAAGGAAGTCCTATATCTCCCTCTCCTTTGGACACAAAGGCAGCACAATTTGGAGCCCAGAGTTAAACTGTGTTTTCAGCATTGTGAACACAAGTGTAAAGTCCTCTGTCTCTGAAGCCTTTCCTTACTCTCTCTTAGGATTAGGGGCTCCTCCCTTGTGCCCCTGTAGCTTTCTGGGCCTATTCCTATTACTGCCCACCCCATTGTATTGTAATTACTTGTTTCTGTGTCTGTGTCCTACCTAGAGGTGAGTCTTGAAGATGAGAATGATGTCTTTCCCATGATTTCAGCCCCAGGCCCGTTGAGGCCTTGAGGAATGATCCAGAGACACAGCACTCTTCAACCTTGATCATTACAGTAGGTCTCCTCACTTTGCATTTTCCTAAGGGAGGCATGAAACCTTCATACCTGCAGATATTATATGACAGGAAATAAGAGCACCAGTTTCTCAGTGATGTTTAGCGTTCCTGGTTTCTGCCTCTCGTCTCATCTGACCCGGTGAGTGTCTCCCTATCTCTTAATCACAAGCCTCCCTATCCACAACTGTCTCAGAGAGGGGTTTACCAGACATCCTGTCTCTGTTCTCATCTCCTGGGAGCAGGCCAAAAATGGCAATCAATTCATTTGGCTAATTGGTATACTGCTGTCTCTCCACTTTTGCTTCCCAATGTCCATTCCAGGCACAGGATTTGTGCAGTGCAACCTCTCTGGCAGCCTGCTCCAGGCATTTCCATAAGCAAGGGCTTGACATTTGGCCAGCTTGCAGATCACTATTGGGCTGTGTTGTCTCTATTCAAGGACAGAGCTTTACTATGCAGGTGTGGCGCTACCTCTTTCCAGATCTGAGCTTATAATTGTACAGAAAGTGCGGGCTGACCTTGCCAAGTGTTCAAGGCCCGGGCACTTTCAGTCCTTTGGATGCTGACTAGAGTCTTTCTCAGCATTTACAGAGCTCCCACGGGCCTCTGTCTCAATGCCTACAGGAAATTTGTCTTTGAGGATGTAAGCACTTATGTGGCATAATGTCCAAGGCCCCAGAAAATTCCACCTATCCACTTCCTTTCATGCCTGAAGTTGCTTAAATCACCAAAACTTCCATTTACCAAAGTTTTAAAAACCTCTAGGAGCAAGTAAGTTTTTTAATGTAAACTTTTTATTGACTATCACACTCATACATAAAAGTGCACAAATTATGGTTGTGAATGAACCACTCATGTAACCAACACCAGGACCAGAAACAGAACTTTGCCATGTCCTCAGAAGCCACCCTTCTTCCTTGTATTCCTTTGTAGTCCCTTCCCCTCCCCTCATCAGGGAAACCACTATCCTAACTTGGAAAAAGATAGATTACTTGTGTTTGTTTGTTTGAATTGACATATACAATTATAAGTATTTACCCTGTACAACATATTGCTTCGAAGTACATATACAATGTGGAATGACTAAATCTAGCTAGCTAATATATACATTACCTCACATAGTTGTCATTTTGTTTATTTGGTTTTGTCTTTTATAAAAATGGGATCTTGTTGTATGTACTCTTTTGCATATGTAATGCTGCTTTTGCTCAGCTCAATACTCATGAAATTCATCCATGCTGTTGCACGTAGTTGTAGTTTGTTGATTTTCATCACTGCATAGTATTCCACTGTGCAAATAAACCACCATTTACTTAACTATTCTAATGCTGATGGACATTTGGGTTGTTTCTGGATTTTTATATGCAAATAGAGCTCTTACGAACATTCTTGTTCTGGTCTTTCAGTGAATACATATACACTTCTCTGTTGGAAATACATTGAGGAGTGGAACTGTTGAAACCTAGGATAGGCACGATCAGCATTAGTAGGTACAAGGTACTATCAAACATCTTTTCCAAGGTAACTGTACCAATTTACACTCCAATCACCAGCATATAAGAATCACAGTCATGCCACATCTTCTCCAACACCAGATCTGTATTTTCCATTGAGCCATTCTGATGGGTGTGTAGTGGTAGTGGTGTGCATACTTGATATTTATTTGATAACTAGTAAAGATGAGCACTTTGTTTTATGTGCCTTGGTCATTTGGCTATCTTTTGTGTGTATATTTTCTGGTCAAGTCTTTTGAGAATTTTTCTATTAGGTTTCTGTCTTTTATGTAATAATTTTTTTTTTCTTTGAGACCGAGTCTCACTCTGTCACCCAGGCTGGAATGCAGTGGTGCAATCTTGGTTCACTGCAACCTCCACCTCCTATATCAAGTGTTTCTCGGGCCTCCGCCTCCTGGGTAGCTGGGATTACAGGTGTGTGCCACCATGCCCGGGTACTTTTTGTATTTTTAGTAGAGACAGGGTTTCACCATGTTGGCCAGGGTGGTCTCAAACTCCTGACCTCAAATGACCCACTCACCTTGGCCTCCCAAAGTGCTGGAATTACAGGCATGAGCAACCACGCCTCTTGGGCTGTCTTTTATGTAATGATTTTTAAAGATTTTTATATATTCTGATAATTTGTTGGATATACATATTGTAGATATTTTCTCCCACCCTGTGTCTTAACTTTTCATTTTCTTAATACAGTATTTTAAGTGAACAGAAGTTCTTTATTTTGTTTTCCTTATGATTAACTCCCTGTGTGTCCTATTTAAGAACATTTTTCTTGCCCTAAAGAAGTTATCATATCATGAAGATATTTTCCTATATTTTCTTTGAAATTGACTTTTGTATACAGTGTGAGGTAGAAATCCATTTTTTTACTGTATTATTCAGTTGACTTGGGTCTATTTATTGAAAAAACTATACTTAACCCTATACCATTAATCATAGGACTAAATTATGTATATAGGTCTGTTTCTGGACTGTATTTGAGAAACAGTTAATTGTTAAACTTTTTCTAATTATTTTCTCAAGTAGCATTTATTATGTACTTACTATGAATGAGGCATCACATTATGCTAAGCATTTCATCTGTATCGTTTCATTTTAAATTTCATCAACCCGCTATGAGATAGGAACTGTTATTATCCCCGTTTATAGATGTGAACATCAAACGAGTTACCCAAGTTCTTCTAGCTAGTACATAGCAGAATGCAAGTCTAGTTGACTTTAAAGTATGGTTCTTTACTGTTTCCCAGAGCAGCCTTTGAGGGGGAAAGGAACAATAACATTTTGGGGGTTGGTGGGGGAGAAGTGATGGATAGGAGTGAGGACCTATAAAAAGATGAACAGGTGAAGAATGAAGAAGTAGAGTATGCTAAAAACGAAGTCTGCAAGCATCACACTTTTGCTTGGAAGAGGTACTTTAATCGTTTGTGTGTTTTGTTGTAGTGTCAAATCCCCATTTGAAGCCAACTTATCATTTCCCCAAGACAATGTAATTTTTTAGTCACCTCCTCCATTTTCATCAGAGGCACTTATGTTATTTCAGTGTCTTCAGTTTTGGAGGCACCTTTCACTTCTGTATCCTTTGTGCCCTATACCCAGTGACTCATATCTTTTATCACTTATTTCTTCAACTCACTCTTAAATGAAATTTTCCGTTTCCATTCCCACCACTTCCTGCACTCTATCTATATTGCCTCCTCTTTAAAACAATAGTGAACATTTAAGTGAACATTTACTGAACATTTAAGTCTTACCACGTGCCAGGCACTAGCCTAAACACTTTAAATGCAACATCTAATTGATTCTCACAAGAATACTGTGAAGTAGTTACTGTCATTATTCCCATTTTACAGAAGACGATGAAAACCTGAAGAACATTAAGTGATGCTCAATGTCACATAGCTGGTAAATGGCAGAGCCAGGATTTATATATAAATTTGATTTCAGATATCTACCAGTCCAAACCACCACTGTATTCTTTATAATACTTCCCTAGCTCTAAACTAATCTCTGCACCCTAGCATTTAAGAATGCCCCAAATCTGGCTCTAATCTCTCTTTCTGATCTTTCTTTCACTAATCCTTTTCAAAAATTCTTCTCCAGCTCAAGTGATCTACTCAAATTCCCCTAAGGAACCTGTGGATATTTCCACCTCTAATCTTTTACCGAAACTCCCTTGCCTTGACTGCCCCCTCCTTTCATCTCCTCTCTTCTTAAGATCTACATTTAAGTCATAGCTTAAGTCCCACTTCCTCTACAAAGCCTTTCCTGCCTCTTACTAATCCCTCTGTCTCAATTTATCTGGTACCTTTCCTCCATAAAAATAATTTCTAATTTTTTTAAGTATCACAAACCACCATGGGCCTTATTGAAAGGCAATATGTATGGTGGTCAATAGTGTGAGCTTTGGGCTAAGCGCTGTGGCTCACACCTGTAATCCCAGCACTTTGGAAGGCCGAGGTGGGAGAATAGCTTGAGCTCAGAAGTGTGAGATCAGCCTGAGAAACATAGTGAGACCCTGTCTCTACAGAATGTTTTCAAATAGCCAGGTGTGCTGGCAACAGCCTATGGTCCAGCTACTCAGCAGGCTGAGGTGGGAGGATTGCTTGAGCCTTGGAGTTGAGGCTGCAGTGAGCCATGACTATGCCACTGCACTGTAGCCTGGGCAACAGAGAGATAACACACTCTCCCTACCTATTTCTCTCTATATATACATATGTGTGTGTGTGTATATATATGTATATCTTTAGTATTAGTTCTCACATTGCTATAAAGAACTACCAGGGACTAGGTAATTTGTTTAAAAAAAAAAAGAGGTTTAATTCACTCACTTCTACAGGCTGCACAAGAAGCATGGCTGGGGAGGCTTCAGGAAATTTACAATTGTGGTGGAAGATGAAGAGGAAGCAGACATGTCTTACGTGGCAGCAGTAGGAGAAAGAGAGCAAAGAGGGAGGTGCTACACACTTTTAAACAACCAGATTTCTTAAGAATTCTATCACAAGATAGCACTAGGGAGATGGTGCTAAACCATTAGAAACCACCCCCATGATCCAATCACCTCCCATCAGGCCCCACCTCCAACACTGGGAATTACAATTCAACATAAGATTTGGGTAGGGACACAGAGCCAAACCATATCATATATATATGGTGTGAGCTTTGAAGTCAGTTATATTTGTGCCCCCATTTGCCTACTCATGACTCTGGAAGTGTTATATAATTTTTTAAAAATCTGTTTTCTTATTTTACAATGGAGATGATAATAGTACCTACTTCATTTGTTCAATAAATATTCTGAGCACCTATCATGTGTCTGGCACTGTGCTGAGCACTGGGGATTCCACACTGAAAAAAAGAGGTATGCTTCCTGCCATTGTGGAGCTTGCATCTCAGTGAGGGAAACAGGGCTAAATTATTACTGTGTATGTAGCTAAGTGCAATGGAAAGTAATGTGCATATTATCAGTAATCCTATCTAGTCTGTGGGAGAGGTGCTCATAAAAGGCCTTTCCTTCACCTAAGTTGAGTTTTGAAGGATAAAGAGGAGTTAGGGAGGCAAAGAGAAAGGGTTGAAGACCATGCCGGGTAGAGGAAATGGTAAATTTGAAGAGGCATGCATGTTGAAGAAACAAAGAAAGCCCAGCGTAGCTGAGGTCTCATCAAATGTTATGGAGGTTAAGTGAAGGAGCAGATGGTTCTGGATATTAATTGGTACATAACAAACAACTTCAAAGCTTAGTGGCTTGAAAAAATAATACTTACTCTGATGATTAATTTGCAATCTGGGTGAGACTCAGTGAAGTTACCTCATCTCTGCTCCACTCCATGTCAGCTAAAGAAGTAGAGTGACAAACTCAGGCAGAAGCTCTATCACCTTTTGCAACTTAGCCTCAGAAGTCTCTTAGCATTACTTCTGCTGTAGTCACTGACATGCCCAGATTCAAAGTTGTGGCCATAGGTATTTAGCTTACCATAGAGAAGTGTTAGCATCATATTATAAAAAGAACATGTTTAATGGGATATATTGGTATATTTGGTATATAATGGTATATATTGGTATATTTTTGGAAAATGCAGTCTTCTCAAAGACATACAGTATTAGTAGAATGCACATTCAGCCGGTCGCAGTGGCTCATGCCTGTAATCCCAGCACTTTAGGAGGCCGCGGCAGGATCACTTGAGGTCAGGAGTTCGAGACCAGCCTGGCCAACATGGTGAAACCCTGTCTCTACTAAAAATACATGGTGGCTCACACCTGTAGTCCCAGCTACTGGGAAGGTTGAAGCAGGAGAATGGCCTGAACCCAGGAGGTGGAGGTTGAGCTGAGATGGTACCACTATACTTCAGCCTGGGTGACGAAGTGAGACTCTGTCTCAAAGAAAAAAAAAAAAGAAAAGAAAAGAATGCACATTTGCTGGGCGTGGTGGCTCAAGCCTGTAATTCCAGCACTTTGGGAAACCAAGGTGGGTGGATCACCTGAGGTCAGGAATTCAAGACCAGCCTGACCAACATGGTGAAACCCCCATCTCTACTAAAAAAAACAAAAAAAACAAAAAATTAGCTGGGCGTGGTGTGCGCCTGTAGTCCCAGCTACTCGGGAGGCTGAGACAGGAGAATTGCTCGAACCCAGGAGGCAGGGGTTGGAGTGAGCCAAGATCATGCCACTACACTCCAACCTGGGCGACAGAGTGAGACTTGGTCTTGAATTTTAAAAAATGCACATTCATAGTTTATATCAGAATTGTTACTTGGTATTATCACCACCATCATCACCCAACTTCCCTCATCCTCACCACATACTTAATATAGTATTTTGTTGCTTTGAGTTACACAGCATTAGTGCACATTTAAATTTTTCATATCCGTTGAAATAACATTTTATAAATTAGGAACAACAGGTTCATGCACTTACTAGACACTTGGCATATGATAGAATATATTGTTGTAGTTACTCCATATATTGTCTTTCTTACTAGTCAACCTTCAAGGTAAGGAGTTGCTGTTACATGCCTGTAACTCTGATGTCTGGGACAGTGTCCTGCCCAGAGTAGGCACTTAATAAATGTTTGTGTTTTTTATTGTTGTTGAGCTATAACTGTAAACTTGAGATTTCCTAAGCAGGTAGGTTTTCTATCCTGTATTATTTTTAGTTCAGATCATGCAATCTATGCCTAATATATATTTTCTATTTACTCTTTTTCAGTAACTGCTGTCTCAAAGTAAAAAATGGAAATCTTTGACTGAATGGACTGGTAGCAACAGATCTGAAATTCTTAGAAATGTTGGAACCAGAAGCTACTTCCCACACAATCCATGAAGTGGGGGAGAGAGAGAAAGAGAAAGAGAAAGAGAGAGAGAGAGAAACTGGGTCTTGCAGAGAGACAGAGACAAATACTACCCAGTTCTTGACCCTCACCAGGTTTTTGGCTTTAGGTTCTGTGCCTCTCTTCCTCATGCGTGAAATGAGGCTAATAACACAGCAGCACAGGGTTGTTGGAAGAGTAAAATGAAGCAACAAACAAGAAGATGTTAGGGATGGTAGAAAAATGCTAATAAATGTCAAATATGGATAGAAAGGAAATTGGATATGAGGTACAGGTCTGTTTAATTTTATTAATAATAAAATAATTATATATTTACCAGAAAAGAAACTGCTTGACAAAATAATTCAATATACTATAACGTTAAATTCTAAGGCTTCCTGTTGCTTTAACTTTTTTTAGTAAATGTTTTTGTTGAAGTATAATCTGATTGCATTTTGGAATAATTTAATTTACAATAATTTAATTTATCTTATAGCCTTTTAAGATCATATTCACTGCAATGGGTAAAGCAGAATGTATCCATAATTTATTGTCGGGGTTAGAGACTTGAACTGATAAGGATATCGTTATCTACTGTTTAGGGCAAAAGATGTAAAATGAGTGTGCATTAAGTGCCAAGGTTGTCTCTAAAAAGGGCCCACTGTAAAAGCCAGAAGCGTGCCAGTTCAATTCAACAAATATTTAATTAGCACTTGTGATTTCCAAGGCACCGTTTTGGGTACTGAGGAGGAAGCAAAAATGAATAGCTGCTAATGCCAGCGAAAGACAAGACATGAACCAAGCAACTAGACTGGAAAGAGTGGGGCGTCATGATGTAGAAAAGGCAAAGCACAGGAAGAACCTAGTGGCGCTTAAAATAATCCAACTTTTCCTGCCTTCCTTCTTCTTTTTAAGATTCTATTTTGGATCCCTTTTCGCACGTGCCAGGTCGCTTGTCGGCAGAGAATCCTCAACCCTGAGAAATCTCTCCTCCCTATTCTTTCTTTCCTCACAAATTCGATGAGCTCTTCTGCCATCAGCACTACTTTTGGAATGGTATCTATTGTGTGGGTGGTGAAACGATGGAAAGATATTTTTGTTCTAATTATGAGAACTGTTTTACTGGGGGAAGGAGGGAGAGGCTGATCTGAAGCGCTGATGAGATGCTCTGCGAGGATCCTCCGAGGAGGCGTTACTAAGGTTACTAGAGAGAGGACGGCAGGTGATAGGCAGGGTAAAACAAAATATATTTTCAAATGAGAGGCGTGGGCTGAGAAGCAAGCAGCGCCAGCAGTACTAGATGCCGGATTCCCTAGAGGGGAAAGGAAGGCGGTCCAGGGAAAAACTGGGAGCCGCGACTTGGCGAAAGCTGAGAGCTTCTTCGTCCCTTCCGGGCCGTTTCTCCCGCTGCCCTTGTTTCCCGGAGCTGTTCTGGCTGTAGCACAAGATCGGCGCACTCGGGCGACGGTGCCATTTAGATGTAACACATGGTCGTGTAGGACCGGAAGTAGTGCCCAGTCGGGACCCGTAGGGAGAGGCGGGTAGCGGGGGACGGCGGCGGCGGTTGTGGGGAGGCTGCGCGGCTGGGCGCTTGGGACCTGTCCTGCAGCGGCTCTCTCAGGCTGTGGGTCGTCGCTGCAGCTGCCGGGAAAGAAGGAAACGACGACTCCGGGGGCGAACTTGGCACACAGGGAGGAAGGGAAAGGGTGTGTGACGAGGGCTGTGGGTATATTTGGCATCAAGGAGAAGGACCTCAAAACTTGCTTTTCATATAGTACTAGTTGATTGTCGGGTTTTGTTTGGTTTTATTTTGGATGACAGATTCTGGAGACACCTGGCGTCTCCGTTCTTGAGTTTCTGCCGGCTCTTGTCAGTTGATTCGTAGCCTGAAGTGAGTGAGAGCTTTTTAGTTCAACCAGTGAGTTAAGAAAGGTATGGGTTGGATGGAGCGGCCAGCTAATAAAGAAATGGGAGAGTAGGAGCAAGAGTAGGAAGTGGTGTCCTGGGGCGAGGGACAAGATGATGATGATGATAGTTAACATTTACTGGGTTTCACTATAGAAGACAACGATAAAACCCTTTAGATGAGGTAACTCATTTAATCTCCATTCCTATGAGGTCAGTCATCTTACTAGCCTCTTTTTATAAATGAGGACACTGAGGCTTGGAGAGGTTAAGGAACAGGCCCAAAGAAAGACAAATGGAAAGTGCAGAGCCAGGCTGTGAGTTCTAGTAGGCTGATCTCAGAATATATCTCTAAACTCCACGCTACAGCTGTCCCCGATCAAGATGGAAAGAAAGTGAGGACATAGGACAAAGAATGAGAGGACAATATGGCTTGAACAGATGTGATAAGACAGCTGGAGTTGACCTAAAAAAGGGTGTAAAATCCAGGTGTATAAGGCAATAACAGATGTAAGGGAGGGTAGAGTTGAAACTGTGGCTTTCTAACCTTCGTCTCCAACCTTAACTAGCATCTTCCTCTAGGATTTTAGTGGGACAGAGAAGAGAGGTATATACCCACACACCTAAGTTTGAAAGTGGAGTTACAGACTTTAAAGGTTGTTAAAGATTTAAACAACTTAAAGATTATTTCTCATAGCTACCTAATTTAATAGATGAAGTCCAGGGAGATGAAATGACTTATTCAAGGTAGCCAGGACTAGAAACGTCGTTTATCATAGATCCAATGCAATGAAGTTTAGGGAATTCTTTCCTCTTTTTCCTGCTGCACTTGCTGTCGTTATATTAGTTTTAATAATTTGATACATCATTTAACCTGGACTGCTCCTTCCAGCCATGTAAATTAGTTATTTGTGACATCAAATAGTCAAATAATCCATCCATCCATCTTAGTGTGTGTTCCAAATTCAGTGTAAAGCTGGAACCAGGAACTTCTTCCAATACAATTGAGTGACAACTGACGTCTTCCAGCATTTCTAAGAGTTTCAGTTCAAAAATGAAGTCCCAGCATTTTGGGAGGCTGAGGTGGATGGATTGCTGAAGCCCAGGAGTTCGAGACCAGCTTGGGCAACATAACGAAACCCCTTATCTACAAAAAAAAATTTTTTTAAAGTTTGACAGGTATGGTGGTGCATTCCTATAGTCTCAGCCTGGAGAGACTGAGGTGGGAGGATCAGTTGAGCCCAGGAGGTTGAGGATGTTGTGAGCCATCATGGTGCCACAGCACTCCAGCGAGGGCAACAGAGCAAGACTCTCCAGAAATAACTAGATAAATAAAATGAAACAAGAGAAAGCTGACTAGTCCAAAGGGAAAGGTGGTTTACCTTAAAGAAACTCAAAAGAAAATGGAAATCTCTACATATGTTGAAAAAGATTACAGGAAAATTTTCATCAATTGATGATATACTGTTCATAAGTACTGTAATTCTCCTGGAATGTAGTAAATCATATTCCAGAGAGGAAATCTGGAGTAGTTGAAATTGTGGGCACAAGAATCAAGTAGAGCAGATTAGCCACTTACTGGATTTGTAAAATAGATTTACTTTACTTTGATTACTTCTTTCCTAAATGAAGATAACTTTCTAACTTGCAGAATTAGAAGCATTGTTTGTAAATTACTTAACACAAATGTCTGGAACAAAGTTGGTGATAAACACGGTGATTACTACTACTCTGAATCAAAAGTGAAGCATTGCTAAACCTTGTAAGCAGTCACTGCAGCTTCTAGGCCTGCTTTTCAGTGAAAAGATCAAAGAGTAGCCTTCTTTGTTCACCTAATGACAATTAAGGGTGAAAAATGTTGATGCATTTTCTGAAAGGTGTGTCTCTTATTTAAAAGTGAATGAAAGTTTTAGATGGCTAGATGGCCTGTGAACAGGAATCTGCCCACAATGATCCTTGAAAACTGTAACTTATTTTTTAATTATTCTGTTTCCTGGACAATTGGCAACCTAGATTCTAAATAGCTTTGTACTCCTTTACAGATGCATGGTCATGGAGGCTACGATTCTGATTTTAGTGATGATGAACACTGTGGAGAATCCAGCAAAAGGAAAACAAGGTAAGTAATTTTTTTTATTGATCTGTTTTTCACATCCTTTCTAGATTAATATGAAGCATAAATAACTAAGAGTGAAATTTTAGAATTGTGTTTACATGTGAAGACAATTGCTCTAGTGAAGTTTTCATTAAATTAATACATTGATTAAAAATTGGAGAACAATTGTGGGAAAAATAAAACATTAATTCTGCGAAGGGGTTTATTGAAAGGGAAAGAAGAGTTTCAGATTTCTGGAATCTTTTCAGAAATCAGTGAAACCTTTTCATTGCATATATTTTTCATTCAACTGTCAAGGACTGTTTATTTGCAAATGTAGCTCAGAAGGGGCTTGAATGGTGGTCTCTTGCCAGTACTTGCCTTCAAAGTGAAGTTAATATGGAGGATGAAAGTATAATGCAGCACAGTTCTTACGGATACATGAATGAGCAGACTAAGAGGTCATGGGAAGAAACTCAAGGAAGGTTTTATTGAATTGCAAGAAACAAGAACTCTTAGCACATAAAGCCTGTGCATTATAAGCAGGATATGTCTTGGTGGAGCTGCTGTGCGTAGGAGCATTGTTCTTAGCTTTCAGTGCATAGAAACTCAGTTTTATACTTTGACTCAGGAGTGGTTGACTGATGTATACTAACCAGACTTACACACCAGGCTGTTGACTAATTTTTGCTAAGCAAACTTATAGAAATTGGCTTATCATTTCACACTGAGAGCAATATATTAGGCATACTCATAGTGACTGAACATTTTTGTAGGATACTCAGTCTTTGTGATAACTCAAAGGATAGTACTAATTATAATAAATTACATTTTTGATGCTTTACATTTTCTAGATTTTTCATTCAAAAATATTACTTTGTAAGAACAGAATTTGAGCAAATCTAGTTGGATACTCTGCTCCAGGATTATATTCATTGCTGTAACTAGGGCTGATCGTCTCTGGCAGGGTGTCCAATCTTTTGGCTTCCCTGAGCCACACTGGAAGAAGAAGAATTGTCTTGGGCCACACACTACAGTGGAGCACACACAATTGTGAGTCTGTTGGCTCACACTGTTGGCCTGGAGCAGTGCTGGGCCTGCATAAAATACACTAATGATAGCCAATGAGGTTAAAAAAAATTGTGAACAAATGTGTTAATGTTTACCAATTTGTGTTGGGCCACATTCAAAACTATCCTGGGCCACATGAGGCCCACAGGTTGGATGAGCTTGATCTATGGTTTGTTTTCTCTATAATCAGCCTTGCTTTTTGCTTATTATTAATTACCAGAAACTTCCTTATCACTATGTTACAGATAGAGAAATTAAGAAACAAAGAGATATATAATCGAGTCTTATTAAGATTAAAGTAGTAATTGACAGAATTAGGATTTGAATCAGGAACCTAGGTGATATGACACTAGAGTCCATGCTTTTGTTAGTTTCATCTTCCCCATGTTATGGGTATTAACGTTAACATATTAATTAAGCTATTTAAGGAAATGTAAAATATCTTGTTAAAGATCAGTGAGTCTCCTTAAAGCTAAGACTTACATTCTTTAAAGTATATTCCAATTATGAAAATATAAAGAATTAGAAAATAACCTTTGGAAAAAATGAACTCTTATTTTCTTCTTATATACCAGGACAGTTGAAGATGACTTACTGCTTCAAAAACCATTTCAGAAAGAAAAGCATGGAAAGGTGGCCCATAAACAAGTTGCAGCGGAATTGCTGGATAGGTATGGTATTTCAATGTCAATTCTATTTCTTGGTTTAAGTTGCTTCATCAACTATGGACTAAAAGATTTGATTATGTTAATTTGAATATAGACATTTTGAATTTTCTTTAAAAAATTTGTTTTAACAGGGAAGAAGCAAGAAATAGAAGGTTTCATCTCATAGCTATGGATGCTGTATCCTTTTTGTATTTCCAGATTTTTATAACTAGTAGAATATTTTAAAATCTGCTTTTTTGTTTTATAAAATTTTGTGAAGTCAAATAGGCCTTTTTATTTTTAAAGATAAGTATTTAGTGATGTAGGATTTTGCCATTTATACTTTTGGGTACAATTCTCTTTTACTAATATATAGGAAAGATTTAGAGACAAAAATGATGAAACATATTACTAGTACTCTATAAATAGGTTTATAAAGTACATGAATCTGCAAATATATTTTCCTAATTGTTTTTTCAAGCTTTCAACATTTCCTTTTCCTATACTTATCTTTAGTCTCATTTTAATTTATGCTTTTCCTACCTAGTTCTTTGCTATTTAAGGTCTCTACAAAACTTGTATTTAAAATTAGGTCTATCCAGCCTGTCCCTGGATCTAAGGAAAAAGTAGAAATAAAATGAGGCCTGCCTGTGGACTGTCCTCAGGCCTGCCATGGCTTTAATTTTTAGGCATGACTTAAAGCTATCTTTAAGATAAACCCTGCCTTCTGGTTATAGCCATTTCTCAACTCAGTTTTTTAATAAGACTGGCTAATGATGCTTCACTGCTACGCTGGCCATCCATACTGCTGTTGAGAATATTGGAGAATTAAAGAGAGACCAAGCAAGAACTGAAGTATCTTTGGGTATTTATTGCTGTGATCAGAATTGGGAGAAGGAGACAGTGTCAATTTGATACGCCCCCTACCTGTAATCATCTGTTTCACTGTGTTATTCCAATATTTTTCTTTAAGTTATAGAAGTACCATTGTGTCACTAATTGATTTATTCCTCTTATCTCCTAACCTAGTAGCTTAGCTTCTCCGTGGATCTCATCTGCCGTTTGTTCCTTTAGCATTTAAACATTTGCTCTGCCTTCTCTGACACCCACTGCATTGGGGGCACCTAGTTAGAGCCTGGTGAGAGTGAAAGTATAGACACTCCTTTTCTGGCATAGGTGGAGATGGAGCCACAGTTTTTTTGTTTGTTTTTTGTTTTGTGTTTGAGGATTTATTTTATTTTTTTTTCTTTATTTTATTTTATTACTTTAAATTCTGGTATACATGTGCAGAACATGCAGATTTGT
This sequence comes from Macaca mulatta, assembly GCF_049350105.2. Classification (NCBI taxonomy): domain Eukaryota; kingdom Metazoa; phylum Chordata; class Mammalia; order Primates; family Cercopithecidae; genus Macaca; species Macaca mulatta. The sequence goes on along the minus strand of NC_133414.1, from coordinate 105,644,671 downwards.
TACATAGGGTATACATGTGCCATGGTGGTTTACTGTACCTGTCAACCCGTCACCCTCGCCCTTCCCTGCCCACAGGCTCCAGTATGTTTTGTTCCTCTCCCTGTGTCCATGTGTTCTCATTGTTCAGCTCCCATTTATGGGTGAGAACATGTGGTGTTTGGTTTTCTGTTCCTGTGTTGGTTTGCTGAGGATGGTGGCTTCCAGCTTCATCCATGTCCCTGCAAAGGACATGATGTCGTTCCTTTTTGTGGTTGCATAGTATTCCATGGTGTATATGTACCACATTTTCTTTATCTAGTCTATCATTGATGGACATTTGAATTGGTTCCATGTGTTTGCTATTGTGAATAGTGCTGCAATAAACACACAGGTGCATGTATCTTTATAATAGAATGATTTATATTCCTTTTTGTATATACCCAGTAATGGGATTGCTGGATCAAATGATATTTCTGGTTCTAGATCCTTGAGGAATTGCCACATCATCTTCCATAATGGTTGAACCATTTTACATTCCCACCAACAGTGTAAAAGCGTTCCTGTTTCTCCACAACCTTGCTAGCATCTGTTTTTTCCTGACTTTTTAGTAGTTGCGATTCTGACTGGGAGCCACAGTTTTCTTTGAGTTGTTTGACAAGAGTAAAGTAGTTATTGTCTAAAAGTTGTCTTGCTAAACTGACTCTTGGTCATTTGGTTAGAGAGAACAGGCTTTCGTTGAGGCTTTTTTAGTCCGTGCCTGTTGGTGTTTCCAGGTTGTCAGCTTCTTTACCTCCAAATCTAGGATATATGAGACAAAAAGAAAACCTAGGGAACTCGCTATCATGTCATACCATAGGTCTTCAGGAGGTCCCTAGTGGTATGCCTTCTTCCCTCTACCTTTTAGAGTCTTTTTATATTTGATATATAATGTACAAGGATTTTAGTTGTTGTTAGTATGAGGAATAGGGAGAAGTACATCTTTGCCTACTCCATCTTCCCGGAAGCAAAAGTTCCACCCGCCACCTGTTCTTGTACATAAAATTATATTGGAATACAGCCATGCTTCATTTATATGTTGTCTTTGGCTGCTTTCATGCTAAAATGGCAGAACTGAGCATTTGCAACAGAGACCATATGGCTTGCAAAGCCTGAAATATTTACCATCTGGCCCTTTGCAGAAAATGTTTGCTGACCCCAGCTCTAATAGGTTACATGACTTGCCATGGTCACGTGACCAGTTAGTGGTAGATCGAGAGCTAGAATCCAGATCTCCAGATATTTGGCTCTTCTTTCTGTCTCTCTCTCTCTCTCTCTTTTTTTTTTCCCCCTGAAATAGTAACTGGTTTGTTACAATATGAAAATATCACTGTCTGATTAAATTGTCTATTAGTACACATTATGATGAATTAAATCACTGTATATCTTTAATGTAATAGTCACAGAGTATTGTAGGAGGCGAGGTTAGCTATTATATGCATGTTTGGCTCTAGAGAGAGAGCTGTTGAGCTTTTTAAAACAGTAAAATGCTCATATATTTTGTTACACTGCTTTGAAAGTAAACATGGCATTTTATTATTTGAATTTAAAAGACAATATAAAAACTGATTTTTTATATTTGCTTTTTTTGAAAGTTTAATGTTAGGATTTCATATTATAAAAGTTGCATCTTCTACTTAGAGGCTTTATCATTACTAAAATAGATAAATTATATTTTATGATAATGAAAGATAAATTCTCTACTTTTAGAAACTATAATTTTTAAATTTTTCATATTGTGATTATTAGAATGAGTGGTGGTAGGAGGCTATATGCAGTTCAGCAATAGAATAAGAAGCTGTCTTTCTCCCCAGATGGAGATATATTTTTATCACAAGAGTAGTGTATGCTTGAAAAATATTCAAAAGAAAGCCTCTACTTTACAATCTTCACTTTCAACAATTTAATATATACCCTTCTGGATTTTCTGAATGTATAAGCATGTATACTATGTGAATACTTTTATATTTTATTTTTATTTATTTGTTTACTTTTTTGAGACAGAGTCTCGCTGTGTTGCCCAGGCTGGAGCGCAGTGGCCTGATCTCGGCTCACTGCAAGCTCTGCCTCCTGTTTTAATGCCATTCTCCTGCCTCAGCCTCCTGAATAGCTGGGACCACAGGCACCCGCCACCACGCCCAGCTAATTTTTTATATTTTTAGTAGAAACGGGGTTTCACCGTGTTAGCCAGGATGGTCTCGATCTCCTGACCTCATGATCCGCCCACCTCGGCCTCCCAAAGTGCTGGGATTACAGGCATGAGCCACCGCGCCCAGCGGTGAATATTTTTTTAAAAAACTAAATAGACTCATACTATGCTTTTTTTACCCCCAATCGGCAATATATTATGACACCAAACAACTCCTGAGAGAATAAAATCCTTAATTTTTTGCATTTCAGTATCAAAGACATACAAAGTTTGTAAATGACTACATTTTATATTATGGTGGCAAAAAAGAAGATTTCAAGCGTTTGGGGTAAGTATCAGGAAGTTTACATAGAAGGGAATGTGGGTTATGGAGAACTTCAAAGACCCACAGCTACTGTGCCTTCTGATTCTGTCATTCTTCCCTGCTTTCTATTCCAGTTTGCCTTTTTTTTTTTTTAAGATGGAGTCTCACTCTGTTGCTCAGGCTGGAGAGCAGTGGCTTGATCTCAGCTCACTGCAACCTCTGCTGCCGTGGTTCAAGCAATTCTCCTACCTCAGTCTCCCGAGTAGGGATTACAAGCTCCTGCCACCGTGCCTGGCTAATTTTTGTATTTTTAGTAGAGACGGGATTTCACCATCTTGGTCAGGCTGGTCTTGAACTCCTGACCTCGTGATCCACCCGCCTTGGCCTCCCAAAGTGCTGGGATTACAGGCATGAGCCACCGCTCCTGGCCCCAGTTTCTTTTTTATATTATAAGGTAGAGATACCATTCACAGGTACTAACTGAGTAGCTCTTCATGAATCCAATATCTTTGAACAGGCCTCAGGTAGACTCTATACATGCTGAGCCGGGCACAACCCTGGTGATAAAAGGATATGTGAGGTATACCATGTGTCTTCTTGGCAAGGATCTTTGAAATAAGGAAATTTTTAGACCTTAATGTTTGGGATTGCTTTTTAAAAAAGGTAAACAAGAAATCTCACTCTAGCATTTCTTGCACATCAAAGTCCTTCCCATGTTTGACTCTTCTGTCAGAACTTCTTGTTTTGTTTTGTTTTGTTATTGTTTTTGTGGGGTTTTTTTTTTTTTTTTTTTTTTTTTTTTTTTGAGAAGGAGTCTCGCTCTGTCACCCAGGCTGGAGTGCAGTGGCGCGATCTCGGCTCGCTGCAAGCTCTGCCTCCCTGGTTCACGCCATTCTTCTGCCTCAGCCTCCCGAGTAGCTGGGACTATAGGCGCCTGCCACCACGCCCGGCTAATTTTTTTGTATTTTTAGTAGAGACGGGGTTTCACCATGTTAGGCAGGATGGTATCGATCTCCTGACCTGGTGATCTGCCCACCTCGGCCTCCCAAAGTGTTGGGATTACAGGCGTGAGCCACTGCCCCTGGCCTTGTTTTTGGTTTTTTAATTTTTTTATTTCAATAGTTTTTGGGGTACAGGTGGTTTTTGGTTGCCTGGATAACTTCTTTAGTGGTGATTTCTGAGATTTTAGTGCACCCATCACCCGAGCACTGTATGCTATTCCTAAAATGTAGTCTTTTATCACTCACCTCCCTCCTGACCTTCCCCCGCCTTAAGTCCCTAGAGTCCATTATATGACTCTTTTGCCTTTGCATCCTCATAGCTTAGCTCCCACATGTCAATGAGAACATAGGATATTTGGTTTTCCATTCCTAAGTTACTTCACTTAGAATAATGGCCTCCAGCTCCATCCAAGTTACTGCAAAAGACAGCGTTTCGTTCCTTTCTGTGGCTGAGTAATATTCCATGGTATATATATATATATATACACACACCACATTTTCTTTATCCACTCATTGGTTAATGGGCACTTTGGTCGGTTCCATAGCTTTGCAATTGCGAATTGTACTGCTATAGCGTGCACAGGTCTTAGAACTTCTTAGTTTTATGTGAGTTTTTTTTTTCCCTCTAACAATTTTCTGAGTTGGTAGCGCTCTGAGAAACTTTAGTACCATCTCATTTACCCCCAATTTATCTCCCCTGTCAATTTATCCTGTATCTCCCAATAATCACTTTTTTTTTTTTTTTTTTTTTTTTAAACCCCCAGACTGTTAGCATTTTATTTTGAAAGATCAATCCCTTTGGCTCTCTTCCTCCTTTACTCAGTCTTCTACCTAGGAAACTGTAGTAAAATGAGATATGGAAAACTTTTCATATTTTTTAAAATTAAATCTCAGCAGAGTGGTGTTTTATAGACTTTTGGTTAGATTCTGAAACTTATTTTCATTCACTTTTCTTTATTCATTTAGTGTTTAGTCAGGTTTCTCATTCTAGCTTTGGTAACTTAGCACCATTTGTATAATTGAAACCAATGCTACAGACAGATTCCTTATCCATTTAACTTGCTTCTATAGTACTGTTTTTTATAAGTACCTTTTGAAAATACTGAAGTATTTTTATAAATATATGAACAAATATATATACTCACAAAAGAACTATATTCATGTATTATATTTTTAATAAAATTTTCCAAAACTCACAGAGCTATTTAACCTAAATTTGACTACTTTTGTTTTTGTATTAAATTGAAAAAGTTCTGTTTTCCAGGGAAAATGACAAGACAGACTTGGATGTTATACGAGAAAATCATAGATTCCTATGGAATGAGGAGGACGAAATGGACATGACTTGGTAATTAGCCATCAGAGGCATAATGCATCAAATGCTTTAGTCCTGTTTCTCCTGTTTTCTGAGTGGTTTTTTGTCACTTAGTCAAGGTGTTCAGCCCCTTCATAGAACAGTTCAGAATCAAGGACATAAAATCATACCTAGGATTATTTGGTTCTTTTGGTAATTTTTGGCAGTTTTAACTGACTTCTCAGTGTTTGACTTAGTCTTCAAAAACATTATTTTTTACAGTATTGTGTGTTATCTTGTAATATGCTATTATATGCTGCTGCTTTAATTTTTAAAGTTTTGGAGAAAAGTCATACCTGAAAATGTTTTTTTAAATCCAAACATTACAAAGGGTAAACAGTGAAGAGTGATTCTCCTTCTCATTTGTGACTGTCATTCTCCAGTTTCCCTCCCTGAGTGAACCACTTTTAATAGTTAGTATCCAGATATTCCATGCACATGTAAGTAATAGTTCTCTTAAAACTTTAATATTTACGTCGTATGTATTCTTTGACATCACTTGAAAGTAGCAAACCGTGGTTGAGTTTCTAAATGTATATTTATATTTTTATGGATCTAGGGAGAAGAGACTTGCTAAGAAATACTATGATAAATTATTTAAGGAATACTGCATAGCAGATCTCAGTAAATATAAAGAAAATAAGGTATGCTTTCCACATATTTATAGAAAGAGGTTCTTATTCAAGTAAAATATTAACTTTTATTATACTGTCATGTCCCCCCTCCACATTATTCTTTTAAAGATGCTAATTCTAGACTCAGTTGTCCTGCATTTATGATGTGTCATTTGGACCATTTAACCTCTGCAGCTGTGGAGTTTACAAAAGGCCTATGGAAATTTAGAAGGAAATTTATGCTTTTTTTCTTTTGTGAGCTGAGGCATGAAAAGTCTAAAATTAAACACAAGTGGGTATTGGATCCTGTTTCATCCTGACTCTAGTCTAGAGCCTCTAGTGATTGTGATGAATGATTTAACTCTACAGAATAATATCTTATTTCACAGATGATGTTTGAAATTGATAGATTTTAAAAATTGATTACCATTTATAGAGATCCAGATGTACATCTTCTATTATGTAAATGTCTATTCTAGTAAAATTAACATTTCAATCAGTGCTAATTAGTAATGTCAGATTTCCTTTCCCACTTTACATCTTACTTTAGTTAATATTTTTATTTTTGGTTGGGTATGATGGCTCATGCCTGTAATCTCAGCACTTTGGGAGGCGGAGGCAGGAAGATTGCTTGAGGCCAGGAGTTCAAGACCAGCCTGGGCAATATAGTGAGACCTTGTCTCCACAAAAACTGGAAAAAATTAGCGGGGTACCGTGGTTCATGCCTATAGTTCTAGCTGCTTGGGAGGCTGAGGTTAGAGGGTTGCTTGAGTCCAGGAGTTTGAGGCTGCAGTGAGCTATGATCGTGCCACTGCATTTCAGTGTGGGTGACAGTGAGACTCTAAAAAATAAAAAGTTATTTTTATTTCTATCTCAAACGTCAAATTGTGGCTGGAAAAGGTGACCCAGGAGCAGATCTCAGTTAGAAATGTGAGAGGAGGGAAGGTTGCATAAATATGTGTTGTAGATACTGTATATTTGTATTAAGACAAAAACCTGTTTAAAAAGCTATCTTATATTTATGTATCATGAAGATTTCTTGTCATTTAAATCGTTTGATCTCATTAGAACCAGGTTGATTTAATAATTTTTTCAGTAGTGCCTTTAATAAGTGTGTTGCTTCACAGTTTCTTATAGAAAGTAGTAATAATGTTCATTTTGTATACCCTATTTATAAACCCATGCACTTAATATATCCCCAAAACTTCTGTTTCTTATAAACTAGTTGTGGACTCTAGTTCACAGCTGTCTTCTCTGTACCACATCTGATTCAAAAAGCACCACAGTAATTGGAGTTACCTAAAGTTACTATATTGTAAATCAAGTGTGAAAATTATCTCTTTCTAGGAGCATGTAACAAAGGAGCTTTTTCAGCCCTGGCTTATTCATGGATTGTTCTTAAGTTGTTGGGGTTTTTTTTCTTTTTTTCTTTTATTTTTCCCCACCTCCTATTACCATCATAATTCTTCAGTATTTTGTTGTTGTTGTTGTTCAGTATCTATTGAAACTGGACTAGGTACTGTGGATTAATAGTACTCTTAAGAAAAAACTAGTCTAGTTGAGGGGAGAAAATATACATAAATAAAAATTAAATAATTGAGTTCTCAGTTTTTTAAAAAAGAATACCACTAAAAATTGTACTTTAAAGAGAATAAGCTTGAAAAAAAATGTATTTTCCTGCTAAAACATGATGAGTGATTGTATTTGAGGGTAAATGCAGCAAGAAATCAGATATGACTCACAGATTCTGAGCACGGATGCTGAGAAAAATACAGAATTTGAAGGGTGATTTTTTTTGCTGGGGGGGAAGATAATGAGTTTGGTTTTGGTATACCATGTTCGAGGTGTTGGAGAAAGAGTAATGCCTTTGGTTCCCTCACTAGGATGCATTTTCTCTTCCCTTTATTTATACAAAGACAGTGTATTATTCACTTAATTAAAAACAGCTCCTAATATATACAGTAGATTCTTTTAGAGCATTTTTAGTGAATTTCCATCTTTGCCTCTTACTCCTATTCCTTTCTTTATTGCATTTCCCCTTTTTAGTTGGATCAATGTATCAGTTAGGATTAGGTCCAGCTGCAGGGACAGAGAACACTCCCCGAAAAAAACCACTGGCTTGAATGAGCTGGAAAGTTTATTTTTCGTATACATAAAAGTTCAAGTCGATGGTCATAAAGTCAGAATCCTTGTTTACTGCTTGCGTACGTGACCTCATTGTGATGAGTGCAGAGTGAGAAGAAGAGGCTCAGCACCAAATCCTGAATAACTTCAACTTTAATCCAAACTAGGACATTTATGTCAGGAAAGAATATACAGTCTTTAACTAGTAGGATATAATGTAATTTGTTTTGTTACATTTATTATTTCCTCATAAGATTATAACCTTCTTGGTGACACACTATTTTAATAATCACTTTTTATCCTCAGTGGAATGCCAAGCCCATTAGGTAGTTGCTTCGTAAGTTATCTGGTGAATAGATTAATGAATGAAGAAGTTTGGAAACTATTACTGTTACACTTGGCTGTGCTTCAGTAGACATCCTCACATATGTTGGATGCAAGCAATCTCCACATACATATATAGGCTAAAAAATAGAATTAAACAGAGTTATCCTGAAATTTTATTTTTTCCCCTAGATTTGGAGGATTTTATTTTTGTTGGGTTTTAATCAGAATATTTTAAAATATTTTGAGCCTTTATTTGCATTTAAAATACAAAATTGCCAAATTCAAGTAATAGATTGATGATTTTTTTAAAAAAATAATTGAAATTGCCAGGCACAGTGGCTGTTGCCTGTAATCCCAGTACTTTGGGAGACTGCGGTGGGAGGATAACTTGAGGCCAGGAGTTCAAAACCAGCCTAGGCAATATAGTGAGACCTTATCTCTATAAAAAATAAAATTAGCCAGGCAGGGTAGCACATGCCTGTAGTCCTAGCTATTTGGAAGGCTGAAAACAAACAAACAAAACAAACAACCCACAACAAACTGAAGTTAGCAAGGCATTGAACACTTTATCTAAATCCTGTGTCTTACTATAGCAATCCTGTGAACTTAAGGTTGTTACTATTTCCATTTTTATACATGAAGAGGAAGTACAGAAGTTAAGTAACTTTTCCAGGGTTAAGACCTAATGAGTGACAAGAGCTTCTTGAGTTGGGTACAGGTATGCATGTTTCTAGACTTGAGTGGTTTTTTGTTTGTTTGTTTGTTTGTTTGTTTGAGACGGAGTCTCGCTCTGCCGCCCAGGCTGGAGTACAGTGGCCGGATCTCAGCTCACTGCAAGCTCCGCCTCCCGGGTTCACGCCATTCTCCTGCCTCAGCCTCCCGAGTAGTTGGGACTACAGGCGCCCGCCACCGCGCCCGGCTAGTTTTTTGTATTTTTTAGTAGAGACGGGGTTTCACCGTGTTAGCCAGGATGGTCTCGATCTCCTGACCTCGTGATCCGCCCGTCTCGGCCTCCCAAAGTGCTGGGATTACAGGCTTGAGCCACCGCGCCCGGCCTGTTTGTTTGTTTTTGTTTGTTGTTGTTGTTGTTGTAGTTTTTGTTTGTTTTGAGACAGGATCTTGCTCAGTTGCCCAGGGTGGATGGAATGCAGTGGCATGATCATGGCTCACTGCAGCCTCCACCTCCCAGGTTCAAGTAATTTTCTTAAGTGTATTTTTTGTTTGTTTTTAATTTTTAGAGCATTTTTAGGTTTACAACAAAATTGAGCAGAAAGTACAGAGTTCCCATATACCCCCTGCCCTCATGCATGCATAGCATCTCCTACTGTCAGCATCCCACACCAGAGTGGTACATTTGTTACAATCAGTGAACCTACATTGATACATCATTATCATTTGAAGTCTGTAGCTTACATTAGGGTTCACTCTTGATATTGTACATTCTACCGCTTTGACGAATGTGTGATGATGTATGTCTACCATCACAGTATCGTAGAGAATACTTGCACTGCCCTAAAAATCCTCTGTGCTCCACCTATTCATCCCACCTTCCTAATCCCTGGCAACTACTGATCTTTCTACTTCATTCATAGTTTTGCCTTTTCCGGAATATCATATAGTTGAAATCATATATATGTAGTCTTTTCAGATTGGGTTCTTTGACTTTGTAATATGCACTTAAGTTTCTCCATGTCTTCATGGTTTGATATTTCTTCTTACCACTGAATAATATTAATTGTCTGGATGTACCACAGTTGTTTATCCATTCACTTAATGAGGAACATCTTGGTTGCTTCCAAGTTTTGGCAATTAGAAATAAAGTTGCTGTAAACATCTATATTTAGGCTTTTGTGTGGACATTAGTTTTCAGCTCATTTGGGTAAATACCAAGAAGCATGATTGTTGGAGTCTACTAGTTACTATTCTAAGTGCTTCATATGTATTATCTCATTTAAACTTCTTTAAACCTCTATGAGTACCAAGGAAGTAGGTACTCATATTTCTACTTTACATATATGAGGAAGCCGAGGCAAAAAGAGATTAAATAATTTGCCCTGTACTGTACAGCTGTTAAGTGGTAGAGCTAAAATGCAAACATAAATAATCTGACTCCAAAAGCTGTACTTTTTGTACTAGAATATACTACCTCTTTACTATACCATAACCTCTTTTTTTCATGTCAGTCTTACAGAACAGGACATCTTATTTGTTAACTTAGGTATCTTGTGGTCTGGCACCTATAACTTTTAAGCTATCTTAAAGTCGGTTGTTCTTAACAGATAAATTGCTAATTGTTCAGTGTATTTTCTTCAAATCCTATAAGAAGAGAAAAATCTGTCATGGGAATTACATTTATTTTTTAAGTTGGTGAATGTCATTGTTGGTTCCATGTTTAGATTTCTGTATAATTTAAATTTAATTTAAATTTACATTGACATAAATGTAATTTTTTTATTGTCAGTTTGGATTTAGGTGGCGAGTAGAAAAAGAAGTAATTTCAGGAAAAGGTAATTCTTTAAGATTTTTACTTTTTAATAGGATAAACTTATTTCGTTAAGCTTCTGAATTGGAGCAAGAAATTCTTATCTACAAAAGTAAAATTAGAGAAGGTGTATTCATGGTACATTATTAGCAAAGGACAGAATATAATGCTTTAATAATTATTAGCTTTATAATTTTGCCTTTAGAACATTCAGTTGAATGTTCTACAAATTTCTAAATATGTAGAAAATATTTAACAAATTAAAGATTTCATAGCAAGACAACTTTCAACAAAAAGAAAGCATTATTCTTTTCCGTTCTTTGTTAATTTTTGGAATAATGAATTGGTATTACTGTTTTCAGCCAAATCCACATTTTGAAAGTAGAAGTATCATTTTAAACCCAATAGAATTTTGGGTCAGGCTAGTACTCATTTTTGGAAGTCCCTGAGATTGAGCCCAAATACTTAGTCTAATAGCAAAAGACCAGACATTTGGTAGGCAATCAGTAAATGCTTTTTCTATGCATTATTGTAAATCTATTCATAATATTTTTCCTGGAAATTGTGTATCTCCATACTGTCTCTTGCTATAAAATTAGCTCCTTACTGAGTAATTGCATTTTAAGTGTTAAAGTACTGAAAACTATGTAGTAGCACTAAGGAAATAATTTTAAACTTACTTTAAAAAATATTTTAAATGGAAAGATTACATTTTTAAATGATTAAATATTTATGCTATCATTGTAGCTCATATATATCTTCCATAAATTCGATATGTTAGGTGTGAAATTGGATATGCCATGAAACAACATTAAGGAAAAAGAATAAATTTAAAGCTATTTTAACTTTTCCTAAGGTTATACTTTAGTGTATGTTTTTATCTAAAATAATGAGAAATCCTGAAATGTCTATCACAATTTTAAGATGTTGTACTTTTATTGAATGAGATTTTCAGGTGAGTTTATAATGTTACCTTTTAAAAAAAATTGATGGGTAGTCTCTACATTCATATAACTGAATAAAGGACTAGTTAGGGAAGGAAAAGAAAGCTACTGTTGTGATTTCTTTTATAAAGTTATAATTTTGTTACTATTTTAACAAAGCCTTACCTACTAAAAATATAGATTTAATAAAATACTCATTTGGAATGAGTTTAAAAGGCTGATTTAGAAATCAGTCTTTTTAGGGTGTAATTTTCTAAATTCATTTTGATAATTTCTTAATTTTTATGAAAAAAGATTTGCTGGTTACAGATTTGCTCCTGTTGGTGCAAATTATTGTGATATAAATTAATAAAAGTTTGTCTTGTCTTTTTGCCAAAGTAAATTACTGTTGAGTTGTTTCTCTTTTTTTCTCTCAGGTTATCAGTTAGTCTTTTTTTGGAGGTTTTAATATATTGTGGACGTGGTGATGTGGGTGATGTTAATAATAGTGTCAAGTTATACTAAAATTTAGAGTATCTGGTTTGACTACATATTGTACTTTGCCTCAAAGTGCTAGAATTTTTAATTGTGTTTTCAAGGCCATCTGTGCTAGTATTTAAATGTCATTATGCTAATACTTAAAAATATTAACTTTATTATGACCATTAAATATTGAAAGGTTTCACCCAGCTATAAGTGCGTGTACTTTGGAAAGTGTGTTTTTTTCTTTTGGGGTATTTGTGAGTACATTTTTTTGTTTGTTTGTTTGTTTGTTTCCTTCAACTTTCTGAGAAATATGTCCATTCTTTAATACTGTCTTTCCAAAGTGTAAGATTCCCTAATAGGGAGTCCCTAAAATGTCTATCTAAATACAGTCTATCAAGCAAGAATTCTGTGACTGATTTTTTTGGTAACAGTACTTTGATTCGATACTTGTTTACAAGTTGGTTGAACGTATTACTCTGGTCAGTTTTTAAAGGCTGACTATGGCTAAGTTACATACTTTAGAAGTGCATTTTAGGGATAATACTAGATCATATAGATAAATATTGTCGCCAACTACCATAGCTAATATTCCTTTCCTTTCTGCAGGTCAGTTTTTCTGTGGAAATAAATATTGTGATAAAAAAGAAGGCTTAAAGAGTTGGGAAGTTAATTTTGGTTATGTTGAGCATGGTGAAAAGAGAAATGCACTTGTTAAATTAAGTAAGTTGATTTTAGGGGGGATACGATTGATTCTTCCAAGTTTGTCTTTAATTTAAAATTAAAAATATATAGACTTTAAAATTCGAATACAATTTTTAACGTATCTTTCTGGAAGTGCTCTTTTTTCTTGGAGCTTCCCAAAGTCTCAACTTTTGAACCTCAAATTTTTACATTTTTAGCATTACAATGGTGTTTCAGTAAAAAGAATTCTAATGTCAAATGTAAACTGGTAATTTGTAGAGTGGGGCTCTGTCCCCATTCACGTGAGAATGCCACCACATTACATAGCTAAGAGGCACAATATCAGAAAAGGCAGTGTAAAATCTCACATTAGCTGATTACTCAGTGATATTGTTGTAGCACAGATAATAAATAAATTCACTCTGTTTGACAGTATTAATAAAGAAAAACTTTAGGAAAACGTAATTGTTCTTGACCTCAGTCTTAAAACCATAGGGAATAAATACTCCAGAATATAGCAGTTTCCCTTAGGATGCATGTTTTAGAGTCTGTCATTCTTTTATTTATTTTTTAAGCTAGTCTTCATGTGTCAGCTGTTTCTCTCCCTCATCATATTATTGCCTTTAGCCTTCTCTGGGTTCTAAGTAAATGTGCCTTCAGAGTTTCCTGCTTATACCTAATAAAAGTCAAGAACGTCCCCACATGCTACTTATGCACGTCAATACAGGCTGGTTTCTGAGTTCCTTCTGGAAGTGCTCAAGAGGAAAAGTCAGCCAGTGTGAACTGAGATTAAGGCAAAAAAAAAAAAATGGAACTATTTGAAACGTTCCTTTGCGTTTGAAAGTTCTTAGAATACTTCAGAGGAAATGACTATATCCACATTATTATTAGGTATCTTTGATGTGAGACACATGTTAACGTGCCTGTGGAACACAGTTTGTTTTTAGAACAAATTGACAACACATTTTTCTAAAATAGTGTTAGAATGTTTTCAATTCCTCAAGCAATCTAGTATTTTTATTGTATGTATGTGTGTATGTATTTGCATTTTTGAGGTGATGAAGGTCGGATTGTTTTCTTCAGATTGTTTCCCCTCTTATAGTAATGGAATATAAAGAAAGTGCAAATTTATGATATTAAAACTAGATTAGCAGTGTGGTTATTCAAAATCAACCATTCATTGGTGTCTTTTCTTTTTAGGGTTATGCCAAGAATGTTCCATTAAATTAAATTTTCATCACAGGTAATGTCTTTTAAAATGCCATTCTTAATATTTGGTAATCCAGGATATAGTCATTTACCTGCACTAAGTGTCTAAGTGTAGACTTGGGTGGTTGATGGTTGAATTGGTTGATCATGTAGAAAATCTGGCATTGTCGTATGGCTACATAAACCAGGAGTTCAGAAGTCCACCATGCCCTATTCTTGCCAAGCAGTTTTAAATGTAAAGGCCTATGTGGGGTGGTATATGGATGTTAGAGTTTTTAGTTTGGAGCCAATGTCCTGACACTTTAATGTTAGAAATTACGTTGTAAAGCAGACTTCATAAAGCGGTTCTTGTGTCTCATTTAGACAGTGTTTTAGCTGGAGTTTGCTGTTCTTACAAAGGATTAGACACCTCTATACTCATTTTAACGTAAAAATCAAGGACAGGCACGGTGGCTCATGCCTGTAATCCTAGCACTTGGGGAGGCCAAGTTGGGTGGATCACTTGAGGTCAGAAGTTCGAGAGCAGCCTGGCCAACATGGTAAAACCCTGTCTCTACTGAAAATACAGAAATTAACTGGGTGTGGTGGCAGGTGCCTGTAATCCCAGCTACTGGGGAGGCTGAGGCAGGAGAATTACTTGAACCTGGGAGGCGGAGGTTGCAGTGAGCCGAGATTGAGCCCCTGCATTCCAGCCTAGCAACAGAGCGAAACTCTGTCTCAAAAAAAAAAAAAAAAAAGAAAAGAAAAGAAAAAAAAGTTAAAATCAGGCTTTTATTGAATGAGCTTTACTGTATCTGCCACATTGAATGTGTGGGAATACCAGTGACCTGCAGTGATGGGGTTTGAAATCAGACCTGCGTTTTTAATCTCAGCTTCTCCACTTACTAGGCTTCCTCTTGGACAAACTGCTTAACCTCTGTAAGATTTAATTTTATCACCTGTAAAAATGAGGCTACTCAGGCTATTGTGGGGAATAAATGAAAGTGCATGTAAATTGCTTGCCACAGTACCTGGCATTAAAGATGTTCAGACTGATTCTTTGCAACTTGCCTTTGTGATGGTCAGGTTTTATGCCCTGAATAACAGTTAAATTAGTTCAACTTTTGCAACTTTATAAAATGTATACATAAGCATATTAATTTTAGAATAGCTTTCTTTTTTTTCAATCACATGGGTTGTCAAAAAATAACAGCTTTGTCATAAATGTGCCTATATAGTACTTTAGCTGTTAAAAATAAATGTTAAATAATACTTTTAATTCTTAAAATTAGCAGAATTATTTTTATTATTTTCATTATTCTTTATTTTTTTGAGACAAGGTCTCACTCTATTGGCTGGGCTGAAGCACAGTGGTGTGATCATGGCTCATTGCAGCCTCAGCCTCCTGAGCTCAAGTGATCCTTCCATCTCAGCCTCCAGAATTGCTGAGACTACAGGTGTACATCACCACACCTGGATAATTTTTTTTTAAGTTTTTGTAGAGATGGTGTTTCCCTATGTTGCCCATGCTGGTCTCAAACTCCTGGACTCAAGCAGTTCTGCCTCAGCCGCCCAAAGTGCTGGGATGATAGGCATAAGCCTCCACACCGAGCTGGAACTTTTTTAGATTACTAGAATAGCCTAAACCTTTATTTCCCCTTCCTATCAGTGATATTGAAAGAAACCAGAGATTTGTTTTGACCTTGACTTTTGAACTTCATTTCAAAATGGAAATGATTCTTACGAAATAGGCAAAAGTGATGACTGCATTAAATACTATTATAGCATTTGGTATATGTACTTTTAACTTGGAAAATCTACTGAACAAGTTTTTTGAAAGTAATCTTTACCTTTGTCTCTATCCTCCTTGCCAGTCCCAATTTCAGCATTATCACCTTTTCCCATTTAGTATTTCTTTTTTTAACCTATTAAAATTAAGTAATTGCTTGCCAACCTTGTAAACCTGGCCTAGAAGAGATAAAACTGCAACAATAAGAGTATAAATTATAAGTGGCCTGATGTTGATATATGAATTAACAATAAGACCTTTCCGTTTTCATTCCATTATGCTTTTACTATATTATTCTTAAGAGAAGAAATTTCTATTTACTGGTGGCTTAGAGCTGTTCAGCAGTTTCACCTTATTTGTGCTTTTTTAACATGTAGGTGGATATGGATTGTGTGAAGAGAAATGAGATTTGTTTTTGTAATTTCGTTTTAAAAGGCTAAGTGATAGAATATAGAAAGAAGAAAACAAATACAATTATAATTTGTATTTACTATGGTTGTATACAGAACTTATAGAAAATAATTATTTGTCTCAGTGTTAAGACTTTATTGTCTTACAGAATAGTTTTAATTAATATACTAGCCTAAAATATTTACAGACTCACTTAACATTCCTTATTATATAAATCACATTTAAAAAATAAGTATTTTAACTGATTTTGGTTTTTTGTTCATATGATGGTTTTTATTTTTGAAAAGGTCAGTTGGAAAAGTTAACTTTAATTTTATATTGTTTAACATAAAGGAGAAAAGAAATCAAGTCAAAAAAAAGAAAAGATAAAACCAAAACAGATTGTGGAGAGTCATCACGTAAAAAATCCAGATTATCCTCTGCAGAAGAGGCCTCCAAGAAAAAAGATAAAGGTAAAAGGAAATTAAGATAAAGCATCTACTCACATTTATGAGCATGAAATATAATCTGCCGTATTTCATTCATCTAATTGGTGAATGCAGTTAGAATTTCATTTTATGGTAATTGAGAGGAAACTTACTGAGAATTTAGATATGAACTTAAAGTGACTTATAGGAGTTTTAAGAACTCCTCTAAATTAATTAAGAGGGTTAATTTTAGTTCATTTTTGGTAGATAGTATAATATTGCCAACAGTTTTCTAATTCCTGGCTTTGTCACCTACAGACTTGTTACTTTGGATAAGTCACTGAACTGCTTTATTTCTCTTATGTGTATAGGGGTGAGGTGAATATCTCATGCTGGTCAAGCTTGTTGTGGAAACTCAAATGAGAATGTGAAAGGCACTTTGATCAGTGCCTTTAAACAGTCTGTAATCTATAAATCAATATAAAATTATAATACTGATTTTATTTATAATGGCCTGTGTGATTTTTTCACTAGTTTATGAGGTTCTAGAAATGAGAAAGATTGTCATGTATCTGTGTTCTCAGAACCTAGCATAGTGCTGTGCACATATACTTAGAACTGCCTGCTTTTTCCTCAGCAGTCCTTAAGCTCTCTAAGACTCAATTTCTTTATGCGTAAAATGGTCATGATTCCTTTTAGAATTGTTCAGAAGTTGAAATGAGATAATTCATTAAGCAGTTTGCATAGTACTTGGCACATATTAGCTATTACGAAGGTTACTTCTGGTTGCTTTTTTTGTCCATAATAAAGTAAAGTCAAATCAGCTGTAATTTATAGTGAATCATACTTAATCTAGATAGGTAATTGAATTAGATTCAAGCCAATGTTAATACAATATTTGGACAGGAGAGGGCTCTCTTGCTCCAGCTATGAAGATCATTAGATATGTTGCATTCTTAGAAGCATTTACTTCTTCTTGCACATCATGATATATTCATTATGTAGCAGAGTTTAAATCTACATGCCCTTGTGATACTGTCTACTCCCATAGCTTCAAGTATATGGTGTCACCAAGCTTTAGTCTTCGTAAAATTGATAGATGGTGAGAGGAAGATATTGTCATTTTATTGCTTATTGAGAGATGGCATTTGTAGCAGAATGCCTTTTTGTCTCTATGTTAATTATTTTCCCCTCTAAGGTAAATTTTAACCAATAAATGTTAAAAGTATCTTTTGAGTCTTAAAAAGTTATTTATCCTTATATGCTAGTAAAATATTTAATATGTCACTTAAGAAATTTGTTGCCCTCATTGTATTATATGTTTATTCTTATCACAACTGTGATACCATGTTAATCACTGCATATTCCAAATGAAAGAACTAGTCTCTACTTTATAAAATGTTACTCAGTACAATCAAAATAGATGAGGTAGATGAATACTAAGGTTCAGGGCTGGGATTGGACCCTTCATATTATGCATAGATATGCATGTGATCTTCCTTATAGACGTTTTTCCTTTAGTGTTCCATCAGTAGATGACACCTATGTTGACCTAAAAACTAATATCAGAAATCTGGGGATTATCCTTGATACTTTCTTTCACCTTATTATTTATGTTTAATTTGTCACCAAGTCCTGTGAATTTTACCCCCAGAGTATGTATTTCTGAAGTTCTCTCCACCCTACTACAAACCTCTATATTTTCTCTTATAGGCTACTGTTATATTCTCCTTACGGGTTCCGCCTCTGTCCTGCCATTCCACCTTCCCTCCTCTTAATCCATTCTCCATAAATCAGTTATTTCCTGTTGTTTTTAGGCTGATAACCAAAATCCTGGACAAAGCTAAAAGGTTCTGTGGGATCTAGAACTTGTGTACCATACAAGGCTTATTTCTCACCACTCCATACCTCACGTTCATACTCCCCCCATGTAGTCTTTCAGTTTCTGCAAAATGTCAAGCCTCTTTCAATTTTAGGGGTTACATGGATGCTGCATCTTCTCTTCCTAAAACCCTCAGTTCTATCCCAGCTCATCCTTCAGGTCTAAGCTTTTAAATGTCTTTTCCGATCCTTTCCTGATTTCATCCCCCACCTTGAATCTAAATTAGGACTCTCATATGTAATGCTGTCATGGCTCCTGACACTTTCCATTATTACACATATGACGATGTAAAAGCCAAAAAGAGGCAGAGATTCTTCCTACTTTTTTCATTGCTATATCCCTGGCACCCCACTAGCTCATGTTCAACATAAGTAATAGTGAGAGAGTAAAAGACTTTGAAGATTCTTCAGGGATAGAAGACCAAAGCCAGGTGGAATTGAGACATCTCTTTCCTATGTATTCTCTATTTAGAGTGCCTTTGAAAGCAAAGTCTGTAGAAATACAGCTTTTTTACCCCCAACTTCTATGGTATATAACAGAAAATAACAAAATTTTAGCAAACTTTTAGGAAAACCATGTGGAACTCTTTTATACCTTATCTGGGATCATCTAGAATTAGCTTTATCATTAATTTGATTCTTTCTTGCCAGACCACCTTAATTTGGACCAGACTTGAAGAGTAATTAATAAATGCTTAACATCTCAGCTGCGTTCGGACTGTTGGCATGCCTCAAAACAACTTCCTTTAGTTTTATTTCTATCTTGCTGGCCTCTCCTTAGCTGAAGCTTTTTTTTTTTTTGGAAGACAGAGTCTTGTTCTGTCATCCAGGCCCCAGGCTGGAGTGCTGGAATACAGTGGCATAATCTTGGCTTACTGTAGGCTTAACTTCTGAGGCCCAAGTGATCCTCCTTTCTCAGTCTCCCAAGTAACTGGGACTACAGGCCCACATTACTACACTCAGCTAATTTTTGTTTTTTGTTTTTGCATAGACAGGGTCTTGCTGTTTCCCAGACTGGTCTCAAACTCCTGACCTCAAGCAGTTCTCTCACCTTGGCCTCCCAAAGTGCTGGGATTACCAGCATGAGTCACCACACCCAACCTCCTTAGCTGCTTTTAACTGAAGTTCCTTCTCAGTCTTACATTTAGCTGTTAGAGTTCCTCGGTGCTCTTACCTAGATTTCTCTAGTTTCTCTCTGTACTCCCAGTGTAATCCCATCAACTCTCATAGCTTTAGGTTACTGTCTTAGAAAATGTTAAATAAGTAATAGATGGATGAACTAGGTAGTTGAATGAATGGAGAGAGAGAAAAAGTAAGAAAAATCAATAACTGACTTTAAGGACCAGTCCGCTTTAGCAGGTATGGAGAGAACAAGATATTGAGGTAGACTGTCTTGGCAAAATGTTCAGAATCTTATCTGTCTCACCATCACCCCTTTCCCAAAAGCCTCATCCTTCAGGTTTCAGCTTAGCTCAGTTCCTTGGAAAGGCCCATCCTGGCACCCTTTCACCTCACTTCTCCAAATAAGATGATGTTCCTCTTACATATTCCAATAATACCTCTCACTTCTCCTTCAGAAACACATAATATCCTTGGAATAATTTGTTTATTTTCTGTAAGGGAAGGGACTATGTGACATGTTTACTTTGTTATCTCTAATTCCTGATAGTGCTTGCTCCCATAGTAGGCATTCAATAAATGTAAGTGAGTGAATCAGTGAATTCAACCACATTTTCTCAAAGTCAAAGGAACTTCAGAGATCAGTTCTGGAATCACGACTGAAAGGATATTCTTTAGTTTTGCTTTTCAAAGTATGGTCCTCTGGGCAGCATTTGGGAACTTGTTAGCAACTCACAGTCTCAGACCCTTCCAGATCTACTAACAAGTTCCCAGGGCGAATCATATGCACTAAAGTTTGAGAGGCATTGCTGTGTATCATGTGATTGTTCTGTGTTGGTTCAACATTTCCAGGGAAAAGGAACCCACTACTACCAAAAATAATGCTTTACATTTTCAGGTAGGTGTAATTGCTAGCATGTTTCTCTTTACATTCAGCCCAAATCTATAGCTTCCTCCCTTTGGTTCTAATTATGTCCTTGGGCCTCCAAATTAAGCCTAACGTCTTTTTTACCTGTAGACCTTTGGATATTGGGAAGCAAGTATCATGTTCCTCATTAGAGGATGACAGGAAAGAATACATTTCCTATTTCCTTACCCTGTAGTTCTTATACTCTTCACCTGGTCTAAAGGGGCCAAAAACTTTGGGTTATGAGGCCTCCTATCCAGGAACATTGGAGGAATTGTTACTGTCTATCTGTCACCTGCCCTTTTTTATTTTATCATCCTTCAGAAATATTTTCCCTGAGGTCTTATTGCAGGAAGCTCTGTATCATGGTGATTTTTTAAAAAATTACACTGATAGATCTTTAGTGCCTTTCTCTCTCTGTTTCTGTCACTGGATGACCATTGTAGAGCTGAGAATTTTTGTTTTATGATATAATTGTATGTGTTCTCATCAGTTACTGAGAACTAATGCTCATCTGCGTATGACTTTAGAAAAGATACTATAAAAAGCAAATATTTATTTGTAAACTGCTTTCAAATGTTGAACATCTCTATAGATAATAAATTATTACTTATATTGCAGCCAATCTGTGAGGTTTTCTTTTTAGCAATATGAGGTTTTTTTTGCAGGTATTCATTATTTTTTAAGTTTTGTGCTGGTTATTACAGACCAATGAGAACATAAGATATGATCCCTGCCTAAAAGAATGCAACATTTTAATTAGGGAGATAAGACTAAGGAACATGAAAGATTAGAAAACAGTGAAGTGCTTATCTGTAAGACTATAAGCAAACTAGAATATTGCTAAGAATTCTGGTTACAGCTACAATGATTGCACTACTACAGGATGATACTTAATCAATGATGTTTCCTTTTCAGGACATTCATCTTCAAAGAAATCAGAAGATTCTCTAAAGAGTAAGTAACAAGTATTTATTTAATAAAAATATGCATTTGAGGTATTTGCAATTTAGATTTCCCATGAATTGTATCTTGCTCTGATGTGAATTATTTTTTGTTTTTGTTAATTATTTTTATACATGAGAAAAACTGTAGAAAAAAGGCCAAAGGTGTATAGGATTTATTCCCCAATTAAGGGTGTTAAGAAGTTTCTTATTTTAAGTATAGAGAACATTAAAAATTTTTCCAGTAAATACAATGGATATATCTTTCAATTTCATATTATAAAATGTGAAGGAAGAAAGATAAAGGGATGAGGTTGAAATGGATTTAAATTAGTCCTATGGTTTTCCCTAGTTTGGATCAAAACAGATTGGATTTTGTTGAGTATTTACTGCAAATTTTATAATTTTTTTCCCTGAAATATTCCAAAAAGTATTCACGATGACTTATAAAAACATACACAATACATTTTTTTAAGGTTAAAAAAGTCAGAATAATGGAAAAATAAGGTAGAATAGCAATGTAAAGCTACAGTTATACACACAATTGTATTCCAAAAAGTCCTGCATAATTGCAAAGATAGATCACAGATTTGTCAGTGTTCTTCCTAACAACCAAACCTAAGAGCGAAACCAGCAGTAGAAAGATTAATTGTACCCATAAGATAATAATGAGAACTCCTAGAGTGTTCAGCTTTTTCCTGGCAGTTTTGAGAGAAGAGTCTTCTATGGGTTTATAAAAGGGTACATCCATTTGTGTCGTAACAAACAGTAGCTTTGAATCTAAACAGTAATACAGTGTTGAATTTTTTAAAGACTTGTAGTAGGCTCAAGGCCTAATAATAAGGTGTAGTTCAATAGCATATCTAATCCATTTTATACTGTCTAGACTTATTTCATAGAAATTTAGAAACTTGAGATTTCTAGGCTTACTTGATTATTTTCTTTTATGTTTTTGGAGACGGAGTCTTGCTCTGTCACCCAGGCTGGAGTGCAGTGGCACGATCTCGGCTGACTGCAACCTCCGCTTCCTAGGTTCAAGTGATTCTTCTGCCTCAGCCTCCCAAGTAGCTGGGACTGCAGGCACCCATCACCACGCCCAGCTAATTTTTGTATTTTTAGTAGAGACAGGGTTTCATCATGTTGGCCAGGCTGGTCTCGAACTCCTGACCTTGTGATCTGCCTGCCTTGGCCTCCCAAAGTGCTGGGATTACAGGTGTGAACCACCACACCTGGTCACTTGGTTATTTATAAACCTAAGAATTAAGAAAAAAAATTTTTTATGACTTTAAGATTTATTGTGGCAAACTCAGGGAAAAAAAGTTTGATAATTATTCCAAATTCCAAAACTCAAATATAAACATTATTTGCGTTTAGTATAATTCTTAAGAAATTTTAAATATCCAATTATCAGAAATTTTGCTCTGAGAAAAAATAGAAATTTTAAGATATTTCTTGTTTAAAAATTTAGTGGAGAGGGAGATGATGGAGGTATTCCTCTAGCTTAGGAATATAGTATATTCCTTATAATTATTTTGCTTGTACCAACTTTGTTTTCAATATATTTGAAGTATCTTAAAGCACTGACACTTTCTCTAATTTATCAGGAAGTAAATTCTAATTTATCAGGAAGTCCTTTCCTAAATTAGGTAAAATGTAGTGACAGTTTCAAAAATACTGCCAAGTATAAGATCAGTGGACCAATGTTATCTCAGGATGAAATCGTAGGTACATACTTCAACAAAGGTGTACACAGGCTAAAGTGGGAAGGTGTATTTTAGTTTTCATCCATTTCCAACAGTGAGAGGTGTGAATGTTTATGTAATATAGAAAAAATTCCCCTTTTTCAGTTCTAATTTTTTATTATTAAAAAATCTTTTGGGGGAAATTCTTGAATCACTGATTTATATTATTCTTTTATTTCTTCTGCCTGCTTTCTCCCTCCCACTGTCTTTCACTCCTGCCCTCTGAATCCTTCCCTGCCTCCTAGAAGTAGCACTTAATGCTCTTTTACCTCTCCTCAGCCAGGTCAAATTTTACTAGTAGAAGCAGGGTGAATACTGTGAAGACTATATCCAATCTGAGAAACCTGTAGCTAGTTTGGCCTTGAAAAAGCAAATTATCCACTTCAAGCTGACCTGCTGTTTGGCAGCCAGAAAGTTATTTACCATAGTAAGCAGGAAACATACACATTGTTATGGTATGCCAACCCCAGATATCCTCTCAGGCGGTCAGTCATCTGTATTACATGGTCTTGGCAATTTCAGACCTCACATTTTGCTATTTATTTTATTTCCATTTGGACAATACTCAGTTACCTTCTTAACTCATTTGACTTCTGGATTATTAAAACCAAATCCATGGAGAAAAACTCAATTTCTGTTGGCACAGTAACAAGTGCTTTAGATATGTTACCTCATTTCATCTAATAATATGCATATAATATCCTCATTTTGTAGATGAGAAAAATCAAGACCTAGAGAATGTCTTTAAATGAATGAAGAAACTCAGTTTTTAAAAATTATATATTTAAAGTGTACAACTTGATGATTTGCTGCCCTTTTAACAAATTTCAAGTATTGTTATCTGTGGTCACCTTGCACATGAGACCGCCCAAGAACCAGAGAATTGAAGCAAAGTGTCCAAGGTCAAATAGTTAGTGGCAAAGCTGGGATTAAACAGAAGTTTATAATTCCAAAGTCTATGCCCTTTACCTGTATCATCAATCAATAACTGCTTATCAGTGAAATCAACTGTATGTCTATTCTTTATACCCCAGTTTTGGCATATGCATTGTACAGATCCACATTAAATGATTTCATCTGTCTATGTTTCACTTCTGTCTGTAAAATGAGTATAAAGAGACCTACTTTGTTGGATTATTATCAGAATCAAATGAGAAAACATATGTGTAAAGTATGTGCCTGACTCAAAGTAAGTCCTTGATAACCTATAGTTATCATCGTTATCAGAGAAAAGAAAAATACAGACATATAAATCCTGTGTTTGTTCTCTGGAATTGATGAAATCAAAAGTTAAGTCTGTAAAAATCTGACCTGTCCATTTGTTACCATGATTATTGGAGAATTTGCCATTGCTTCAGTAGGGCAAGTTACTAGTTACCATATAATATCCACAAAAACCAAGATGATAGGCCTACTCATTATTCAAAATATGTAGGGAAAATTGTGTACAATTTATTTAGGCACCACACTCTAAAGGGAACATTGAAAACTTGAAGCAGGTCAAGAAGAAAAAAACTGAGATATTGCGAGAACTTGAAATTATGTTGTAGGAAGAATGTTGGAGTAACTGCAGATGTTTACCTGGGAGAAGAGTGAAGGGATGGGAGGGAAGAGATGAGGAAGCAGACATGGAAATTACTGTATGGAAATTACTGCAAGGCTTCTACTATGTAGGAGACTTATTTTTTATGACTCTGGGTTGGCAGAACTGCCCAAAGACAGATTTTTGCCTTAATTTAAGGAAAAACTTGTCCCTTAGAACTGCCTGACAAAAGAAATGGAGAAATGGGCTGCCTCTGGAGTAGTGAGTGTTCCAGCATGAATTGAATTGGCACTTGTTAGTGGAGGTGTTGCAGTGAGAGGTTCATTCATTGGATAAGTGTTGGATTAGATGACTTCCAGGTTCCCCTTTCAACTCAGAAAGTCAGTGACTTAAATTCCGATCCCTACTTACCAATAATTACTGAATAGATTTGACAGTGATGCATTCTTTTGTGTTGCCTGTTCTTCCAATTGTTATGTCCTTAGTAACACCCCCTCCCGCCCCTGGCAGGTTGTAACAGTTATGATAGCAATGATTTGTAGTGACTGCCAATCCTCAGGGAACCAGGATACTATAGATTCATAGGGTTATAAGGGACTGTAAAGGTCATTTAGTCCAGTCTTGTAGACTTGATTCTTTAGGGATATCTGGCCACTTTTTTAATGGGTATTTTTTAAGACAGTTATTTTATAATGTTACTCTAAACTGACTTGATTTTTTAGTAAAATTGATTGACTGGTATCAGAAAGCTGGTGTAAGAAAGCTGGCATGTGGGAAGTACTCTTGGAAGAGAACAAGATAACAGCTGTCCACTTCTAAAGGCCTTGTAGGTTTTGTTCTCTGGCATCATTAACATTAGCAGAGTAATACACTAGTAATAACCTTACTAGGCCTAGTTAGTTTTTCTCTGCTTTCTTTATCTCATATTAGTGAGTTTTCATAAAAATAAGAGAAGATTTTAATTCTTTTTTTCCTTCACATTATCAATTTGGGACACTGGCCATTCCAGTGATAGCTGTCATTGAGCCAGGAATCTTGTTTTCAAGATTAAAATTTTATCATTTGTATGTAGATCATTAGAAAACAAAATGCCCTCCCCCCTTTTGCCATTTTTGCTGGAATTGGTGCCAGAATAGATTCAGTTAGGAGCAAAGTTCAGACACACATGTTGATTCAAGGATCGGAGTCCAACAGGTAAAAGGCTAGATCCACCGTAACAAATCAATGCTCTTTTATTTTTATGTTGTGTTTAACTAAAGGACATTCTGTATTGACAGGCCACATTTGTGCCACTTCTTTTTTAGACTAATAATCATTATTGGAGAGGAATTGTTTGCTAATGTAACTACTTTGTGGATTATAGTGTTACTGCATGATAATTTTGCCATATTTTTAAAATTTTAGTTGACTAATAAAGGTGATTTATTTGAAACATGTCTATTTTGTCATATTTTTATATATAAAGTGTCTTTATTGTTTTTACTGATTTTGAAGGTAATTCGTGCTCATTGTTTAAAATACAAACAATTTGAAAATGTTTAAAATAGAAAGTAAAAGTATTCCAGGCCCACAGGTAATATAATCACTGCTAAATTTGGTTGGCTTTTGCAAACTTACAATACATATATAAAATTACATGTATGTATATAATGTGCATATGTTTTTAACATATATGTTATACTATGCATACTTTTTGTAACTTTTTAAAAATTTGATATAGAGTGGACATTTTTCTATTGCAGTACATACAGATATGCTAATGTTTTTAAACAACTGTACAGTATTTATTTAACCAGTCATTAATCCCTAATTGGTGGGGAATTAGGTTTTTTTTTGTTGTTGTTCTTATACAATGTGCATCTTTGTACATATGTATCAGAGGTGCTTATTTATATATATAAATAATCAAATTCCTAAAAGCAGCATTGCTGGTCACAGGGTATGTGTTTTAAACTGATCTATATTGCCAGATTTTTCTCCAGAAGAAGGTTTACAAAATTTGACTCCCAGCAGTGTGTGAGAATGCCAGTTTCTTCACTGAAACAGGCTTCCTCTCATTATGTAATCAGCATTAGTTCTTTAAAATGTCTGACAATTTTTTTTAATAATTTTGCTTGTCTTACATACTAGCTCAGTTCTTAAGGTGCTAATCTTAATGTAAACATGTTCTCTACAAATGTAAATCTTAACTTGCATGTCTTCTGTTAACCAAGAAAAAGAAGAAACTAGATCAGAAACAACTATATTGCAAGAGATAATTCACTTATAAGAGTAAATATTGGAATTGCTACTTTAACTCAGTGTAACTTAGAGAAATTTCCATGAGACTTAAAATCCTTGGCCTTTTTGCTGTGACTGTTTGTATCCCTTGGCCTATTTATATATGTTTTAAAAGAATTTATTGTACATGTGAGAGTGAATTCCATTTTTAGAGAGCCATAAAAGTTGAAGCTGAGTTAAATAAAAAGTTAATTATTGGCGAATAGTTCAAAATGTGTTTTAAGTATAATAGATTTTTAAAAATCATCTCTTTTAAATGAACAGGAAATTCTGATGAGGAAGAAAGTGCTTCAGAATCTGAACTTTGGAAGGGTCCACTACCAGAGACAGATGAAAAATCACAGTAAGTGCTGATATTAATAGATAATATGTACCTTTTCAATCAGTTTAGGAAGCTATAACCATGGCTTTATTAATGGAAAAATACAACATCATGGTGATCTATTTAATGCCAAGGACTGCGTAGCCTGGTAAGATTAGAGCTTATTTCCAGCCATTGTCATAAGAGCCAACACGTCCAGCTTCCTCCTGGTAAATAAATCTTTAATCAGTTCACTTTAACAGATGACCCTCTGGTCCTTGCTTGGATTTCTTCAGAGATGGCTGTTTCCTAAGCTTCCAGAGAAGCCTATTCCATCATACTATGATTATCATAAACCTATGCCAGGGAGCCCCTTGCATGGGAAGTACACTTCTACATTGCTACACTACTATCACACTGGTCTTTTAAAAGTAAAATAGTATTTACTGCTACAAATACATAATATATTTACTATGCTCAGTGTAGTAAAAAAACTACAGCCTAAGGAGATTTACCCAATTCCCCTTAGTCATTCCCCGGTATATCTTAGGCTTACATTTTTCCTTAAAAAGTTTCTTTTTTATTCACTTCTTGAGCAGACTATAATTTAAAATGAGAATGAACAGAGAAGTTATAAAGTAAGCCCAAAAAGTAAAGAGAAGCAATGACATTTCAAAAGTATTTCAAAGCAAAATTTTAGGTAATACATTTAGGGAGAGGTACCAACATATGAAATATTTTTATTTTAATCAATCTGGGTATAGTTATGATTATTCTAGAAACTAAGAATTATTTGATGGCTGAATCATGGGAATATATTGATATATAGCAGAATCAGCCAATGTGTTGACTTATTTTATTTTTATTAATCCCATATAATGTATCATGTAATTTTTTTACTCTATTTATCGATCTTAATATGTATGCTTTTTTTTTTAAATAGGGAAGAAGAATTTGATGAGTATTTTCAGGATTTGTTTCTATAAGACGAGAGAGACTTAATGTGAAACTTCATGAAGTTTTAAACTTCATGCAATTTGAAATTCCATGTAAGTTTTTATCTGCAAGTTACAGCTTGTGTGGTGTCTTTGGAAATAAAAATCCAGGTTCTCTCAGAATGTCAGATGCTTTGGAAATTCGTTAGTTCAATTAAAGACTTTCCTGTCCTTTAAATATCTTTTCAATTGCTTATCTACAATTCTGTTTTATCTAGCTCCTAGAGGACAGAGCTGGACAGTTTCCATTGCTCCTACGTTTTGTAGGTTTTTTTGCACTGCCTTCATTATTTATCTTCTCTTGCCTTCATTATTTTATTTTATTATTTTTTCTTTTTCTGTTTTTTAGAGCCACCAATACTAGATTTGTTTGTTTTTAATTTTTTTCTTTTGTAGAAACAGAGTCCTCGTGTGTTGCCCAGACTGGTATTCAAACTCCTGGCCTTATGCATTCCTCCCACCCTGGCCTCTCAAAGTGCGAGGATTGCAGGTGTGAGCCACCATGTTCTGCCAGTTATTTTAAATTACTAGGATTAAAGTAGATTATGTATGTCTTTAACCTCTTTCTTTCCCATTGATAAACTGGCACCCATCTTTTAAGTACCTGCTTTCCCATTACCACCTATTTTCGGCTGCTTTTTGAGGTTTTAGCTAGCCTGTCTCTTGCTTCCTTCTTAACCTCTACCACTTAAGAGAGTTTGTTATAATCAAATTTGACCTCCTAGTCTGTGGATAATTTGCTGTTAAGTAAATGATTACCACAGGGAGCCAGTGAGGTCCTAGTAGTCTAAAACAGTTCATGTGTTCACAAAACTGACTCCCCAGCAGAGATTATGCAATAAGATAATAATTTAACTGAATAATACGATGTGCGTGTATCTTACCTCAGATACACTCATGCAAATATGAATATAATTCTGATATAGTTTGGCTCTGTGTCCCCACCCAAATCTCATCTTGAATGTGTACTCCCATAATTCCCACATGTTATGGGAGGGATCTGGTGAGAGATAATTTGCATCAAGGGGGCAGTTTCCCCCATACTGTTCTTGTGGTAGTGAATAAGTCTCATGAGATACGATGGTTTTATCAGGGGCTTCTGCTTTTGCATCCTTCTCATTTTCTTTTGCTGCTACCAAGTAAGAAGTGCCTCTTGCCTCCCACCATGATTCTGAGGCTTTCCCAGCCATGTGGAACTGTAAGTCCAGCTAAACCCCTTTCTTCCCCAGTCTCCGGTATCTTTATCAGCTGTGTGAAAACGGACTAATAGAACTTCTATGCAGAAATATATTATAAAATGTTAACTTCTTAACATAAGATCCTACTTGCAAGGGTCTATGGAGGTACTTCAGGAGATCCAAGCCTTTTTAGAATCTATGTGTAAACTTCTGTGTATGTTTTTTGGAGGAAAAGTACATAAATTTCAAATTTTCAAAAATCAGGTTTTCAAAAGGGTTTATTGATTTCTGAAAACAGGTAAAGATCTGCTTTTATAAAGAGCAAATGGATAGATATAGGAGAAGATGTTGACTTGATGAATAACAGAAAGGACATATAGAAAATGAACTGAACATAAGCAGGTATTTTATTGAAGATATACTATTTTAAACAACATTTAAACATGGAATGATTGGCATTAAACTGCAAAATAAGTAATTTGTTATCTTATTTTAAAATGGTTATTATCAGAGATTTTCCTTTTATTAAACAGTTGTTATTCATTAATTCCACAAATATTTATCAGGCTTCTATTATGTGTGAGGCACTGAGCTGGGCATGGCTGTAAAGGAACCATCTAGGAAGTAATTAGGCAATCATTTCTGAACCTGTTTCAGAAAAGTAAATCAGTGTTGGGTTTATCAGTGTTTAACATTGATAGTCCTCTCACTTCTTGAAGAAATTGTTTTTTTTAACCTAACTACTTGTAGTGTGTAAAATGAATCTATATTTTTGAGGAAAAAGTGTTTGAAATGTCCAGCAGCAAGACTGATATTAGTTGTATAATATATGCAGTTAAACATTCTTATGGTAAAAATATGTCCATTGTTTAGTGGTTGTCAGAAAATAAAATTCCTGCAAAATTAAAATTAAGAATTTAGGAAGAATATCTAAAGACCTTTTAAAAATAGATCAGTGTATTTGATATTTCAAGTAGGTTTATGACATCAGGCTCATTTATAAATTTATATAAAATCACAACACTTAATCCACTCATGCACAATGACAGATAATGGGAGTCATGTTTTTAAGGAGTCTTGAAAAGGCCTCTAACACGATGAGTTTAAATAGTAATTCTCCTACCTACCTGTCTCAAACTTCGCTATAGTGCAGTCAGTAGTAGTCAGCAGACCACTTGTCTGGGGGTATTGAAGTTAGGCCTTCTTACACTCGCTCTTATACAGAGTTCATGTATTTGGCAGACATTCAGTGGTCGACATCTCTAACCTCAATACAATTTCTGGTGACTAAGGAGGGGAAGTTGTTTGAGCTGACTGATATTTTGGGGTCCAAAATTACATAGGGCTAAAGGAATAAAGTTTCTTACATGGTTTTTAAAATAATAGTGATTCTGGAAGTGGAGTTTCACAATTATTTTAAACAGTGGAAATGAGGGAGCATGCATCACTTAGCTAAGTTGATTACTTTAATAAACAATACTCATTTAATAAACAGTACTCATTTAAGTATGACTTACTGTCATACCTTATTTATATCTGTTTGTTGTAACATTTATTCACATAGTATTCATTCATATTACTGAGTGCCTGCCTTGTGCCAGGCACTGCTCTAGGTGCCAAAATAGAGCTGTGAACAAAACAGACAAAATAGACAAAAATCTTTCCTCATAAACTTTACATTCTAATGTGAGAGAAGCTGTCTTGCAATTCTAAATACCTAACTTATAAAAATAAAACAAATGGTGATTCATTTCTTGGCTGCTCAAAATTGAACGTGGTCTTGTCTGTTACAAAATATATAGGTTCATTGATCTTCAATTCATTAGAATGTAGATAGCTTGTGACAAAAAAAAATCTACAAGAAAATATATGGCATACTATATTATTATTCTGTTTTCTAATTTTATCTATGATTATAGATAAGGAAGAAATCTTAAATTTCTCTAATATCTGGACAGACATATACCATGCAGTGGAAGTAGTTGATTGCCCTTAGTTTCCCTTAACAATTTAATATTTAGAATGTTTGGTAGGTAGTTCTATTAATCATTTTTAGAAAGTCATCTTGGTTGAAGTTTTTCCCCACTATTTTTGATAACAAGGTTCTTGCATAATCCAATCACATACTTCTTAATGCATAATATTCATTAGCTGCTTTAACTTGCATTACGATTATCCAGTTAGTATCTTGTGCATTGATACTCTTTTTAATGAAAAGAATAGTTCTGAACCATAAAAAATATTCTTAGTTACACCCAAAATAATTGATTTCAAACTTTGAAGGCGGAGTGTAGGACAAAGGCATAGTTTTAATAAACTGCCAAAAAATAGTTTGGTCATCATTCCATTCTCAAAGGTAAAAGTAGAGGAAAGAGAAAAGCATTTCAGATGGAATAACATTGAATAAAATGACTTCATTACTTTATTTTCTATACCATATTTACAACACTATATATTCTGTATTGCGTTTACTCTTTTATTAAGACATGTTGTGAGTTTTTAGTTCAGGGAGTGGCTCGAGGTGTGAATCACAGTTACAAATGTTATGGGTGAATTGTGTTTCCCCCACCCCTCACCCATTTCATATATTTAAGTCCCAATCCCCAGTACCTCAGAATGTGACTGTATTTGGAGATAAGGCCATTAACGAGGTAATTAAGACTAAAATGAGGTCACATGGGTAGGCCCTAATCCAGTCCTACTGGAGTCCTTATAAGAAAAGGAGATTAGGACACAGACACACAGAGGGAAGACCATGTGAAGACACAGGGAGGAGATGGCCATCTGCAAACCAAGTTGAGAGACCTCCCAAGAAGCCAACCCTGCCAACTCCTTGA
The DNA here is from genome assembly GCF_049350105.2 of Macaca mulatta. Taxonomy (NCBI): domain Eukaryota; kingdom Metazoa; phylum Chordata; class Mammalia; order Primates; family Cercopithecidae; genus Macaca; species Macaca mulatta. The sequence continues at coordinate 105,612,689 of NC_133414.1, read as the reverse complement.
TCTTGAACTTCCAGCCCCCAAGACTTTGAGAAAATACATTTCTATTGGTTAAGCACCCAGTCTGTGGTACTTTGTTATAGCAGCCTTAGCAAATAAATACAATTAATGTTTTAAAAAAGAATTTGTGACTAGTTTCAGGATTGCATATTTTTTAATTTAAAATAAATTGGCACGAAAAATGTACCCATTTTTGTCATATTTTGCACTTTTGTTGAACTTTATTTTGCCCTTGGGGTTTTTGGGCTAGCAATATGTATTTTCTTCATAGTCACAGGGTAGTTTTTCTGAAGATCCTCTTACTCTGTTACTTGATGATTTGTTGAAGTTCTTTTGAATATTTTCTGGTTTTCTTCAAAGGTAAAACGATATTTGAAGTTTAGACCAGTTAGATTATATTACAACATTAAACATGTTTTGGACTTTTTGTCATCACCACCTCCTGAATCTTCAGCAGCTAGTAAAATCAAGGAAAGCAATATTATTAGGAGTTAGTGGATATATAGTGTTTTTATTCTAATACTCCCATGATAGTAGTGTCAATTTTATAGACTAGTCAGTCATTTTAACCTAGCAAGTACTATGGATTTGACCATGTAAAAACTTGAATTCATATTCAGAGTTGGTCCATTCAAAAAATAGAATCTGGGTTGGGTGCAGTGGCTCCTGCCTGTAATCCCAGCACTTTGGGAGGCCGAGGCGGGCGGATCCCTTGAGGTTAGGAGTGCGAGACCAGCCTGGTCAATACGGTGAAACCCGGTCATATGGTGAAAAATATAAAAATTAGCTGAGTGTGGTGGCATGCACCTGTAATCCCAGCTACTCAGGAGGCTGAGGTGGGAGGATTGCTTGAATCTGGGAGGCAGAGATTGCAATGAACTGAGATCAAGCCATTGCACTCCAGTCTGGGCGACAGAGTGAGTGAGACTCCGTCTCAAAAAAATAAATGAATAAAAAATAGAATCTGATAAATGGTTGGCCAGTTAACATCTTAGTTTCTCACTGAGACAATGCAATCTGGAAATCTGAGCTTGATCCACAAAGCTCCATGCCTGGCAATACAAAATAATGATCTTAGTCCACAAAGAATTCTCTATGTAGTAGAAAAAAACTCCGAAGTAAATTTTTATGCAAATAAAGTATAGAGCCATATCCAATGTCAGGGGTCACTTAAAGGACCTGATCATCTCTTCATAATAAAGTTGAGATAAAGGTTAAATGCAATAGTACTAAGAAATACCCTCACTTTTCACTTGCTGGGTAAAAATCACTTATCTTTTTGAAATGCAAGTCATATCTTACTTTAAATCTCTTGAATGACACATGAACATTTTTAGCCCAGCTTTCAAGGCAATACAGTATCTGGCAGCTACCTGCACTACCAGCTTCATATGTACTTTGCACTCTTTGCTCTCTAGACTCCAGCCATATCAGCTTAAAAATTTTTCAATTGCACCAAGCTTATTCCTACTCCAAGCCTTTGTACGTATTTTCTTACTTTTCCTCCCCATGCCTGTTTTCAGGAAAGCCTTCTCCATGCCCCATATACACACAAGTGCCTTCTTTGAGATCATTAATTGTGCATTGGTTCACAATGTTTAGTTCCTCCACCAAATGGTAAATTGTTCAAGATAAAGGATCCCATCTTTCCCCAGGGCCTGCCTAACATAGGGCTTTCTAGAGATAAGACGTCTGAGTCACATAAGTGAATGGATATCAAGGAGTCAGAAACTCCTGTTTTTATTCTGTTGAAGGACATCCTTAACTTTGTTAAGAAAAGTATTTTCTCCTATGAATTATTTAAAATTTCACTAAATGCAGTAGAACTACCTAAAAGGAACATGTCAGGGCCTTTCCGCATAGAGATGATTTCTTTGTTAAGCAGTAACAATTGCTTACAAAACCTTTAGAGTGATTAACTTTCAAGACAGAAATTAGCATTCCACTTTCAAGATGATGTTTTGGCTATTTGATGAACTAATAGTTAATCGTAAGCATTTTAAGAATCCAAAAACAACATTAAACTTGACAAAGTGGCTTTAGGAATAGAAATTTCATGCCAGAAAAAAATGGCACAGGAATCTCATGCCAGAAAAACATCTCCCAATGTGGAGACATTTGGGAGACAGGCAATTTCAACCTTACTCTACATGTAGGGCTTCCTTAAGCTGAAGATCTATAAAACCACCTCATTACATGGAGAAGAATATTAAAGTCAGCGAGGTTAAGCAAGTTGCTCAAAGTCTCACAGCTAATGTGTAATGTTGGGACAAAAAGTTTTTTCTCACCTAACCCTAATCCCACAGATTCTGTAGTTTTCATATTATTCCTAAACACCCAGTGTTCTGTAGAGGAGCCACCTTCTAGAAGGATGAAGAAGCCTAGCTCCAACCTCTACTTCAGCTGGACCAGTCAGTTCTATCTGGAGTTATACATAAGATGTTGTTTCTGGTGGGGCTTGGGGGGTGGGGGTGGGGGGGGAGCCTGAAAACCAGTAGTCAACCTCTTAAAATTATCAGTCTGCACCAGTAAAGCAGGTTTTCTGTTTGTAGTGACTCTTTATGCCTTTGTCACGTGCCACTAAGCTCAGCCTAGCTTCTGGCTAAACTACAGGGAGCAAAAACAGAGCCCATCTAACCTTTTTCAGCTCCTTCTTCTTGCTTTTTTGCCTCCTCTTCAATGACCTTCATCTTTGCATCATACTCATCAGCTAGAGATTTCCATTCTACTCTGTTATTCTGAAGACCACTCAGCATAGGTGTGATTTCTTTGTGAAACCGTGAGAACTCCTAAAGAGAATTTTAGGTCAGAAACTACATAAATCATACAGTTAATTTTCAGGATCTTTCAGATGCAGAGAATGAGCTGTAAGGAATTGTTACAGCACTCAGAGCTGCTAGGATAAGTTTAACCCTGGGCCTGTGAAGTTTGGGGAAGAGACAGGTGATGTCTTTCCTGCCTGCCTAACGAAGTGTTCAATTTGCTCACATCTGAGTTCTCTCCTTTTATTCCAGCCCTTAGGGTAAAACCTCAAACTGCTTTGGAGAAACAATGACACCCCTGATGGCTTTCCATATGGGTGACTTTTAAATTTTGGTGACAGTTTGAAAGAAAAATTTTCATCCAAATGTTTATATATTTAATTCAAATAATTTGCTTACTTACCTTATATACAAAAGTACAAACAAAATCAATAAATCCAACTTGAAGTTTAGGTAGTTCATCTCTCTTGTTTCTGTCCATCATAGGCTAGAAAGAGAAATAAATCCTTTTAAGACAGGTTTCTAAGATGTAGTGAACAAAACAAACTGATTTGTCCTGATAACTTTTGTTTTTGTTTTTGTTTTTGAGACAGAGTCTTACTCTGTCTCCAAACTGGAGTGCAGTGGCACGATCTCAGCTCACTACAACCTTTGCTTCCCAGGTTCAGGCGATTCTCCTGTCTCAGCCTGCCGAGTAGCTGGGACTACAGGCACGTACCACCATGGCCAGCTAATTTTGTATTTTTAGTAGAAACGGGGTTTCACCATGTTGGCCAGGATGGTCTCAATCTCTTGACCTCATGATCCGCCCACCTCGGCCTCCCAAAGTGCTGGGATTACAGGCATGAGCCACCAAGCCCGGCCTGTCCTGATAACTTTTAATAAGTAATGCATTTTTATGTCAAGGTCTTACAATGGGTTGTTGCTGCAATACTGTTCTCTCCAGATCTCCTTGTTCCCAAAATTCATTTGCAACCATAAGTGCTACCTGCAAATGAGAAAGGCTTGGTTCACTAAATCCACTTATGAATAGAGAACTTGAATTATATTAGTACAAGTGACATTTAAGGATCAAGTTTACAGTCAGTGCTTGAGGCGCTATCAAACCATATGCTCTTAAGTTTTAAAAAGAGGTCATTTACAGATTATATTGAAATGGGAAAGGGGAGCTTTTTCTTCCTACTTCAGTGTTGTAGGCTTATTCTGGGAGTATCTATCTCCCATTTACTATTGCCGCCACTTCTCACCAATGAAAAGGAGAAATAGGAGGATTAAATATTATGCTTTAAGTTCTAATGCTTCCCAAGTTCTTCTTTGTCCTGTTAGCATCTAGTATATATCTGTGAATGCACATGTGACATACACCCATTAGTATGTAGCTTTACCTAATTACAGTGTGAGGATATTCCAGCATTAATTTATATCACTAAAAAAAAAATTTATCAAGTTCATTGAACACCTGCTAGCTGCCTTTACATTGGCATGATCCAGGCTTGCCAAGAGGAATATGGCATGATCTTTTTCTTTAAAATGTTCACAGTCTAGTGAAGACAGTCATGTATACAATGTGGTTAAGTGCTATAACAGTAATAGTGTAAGTGCTATGGGCCAGGGAGAAGGGAGTAAAGATAAGTTTCATGAAGGAAGGAGGTAGCATTTATGTTGTATTGTCAAGAATAAGAGTAGTTTTCCAGGAAAAGAGGAGGGGAAGAATATTTGCAGAGGTAAAATGGAACGTACAAAGCTTCCGTGAGTACAGTGTGAAGCAATGACATGGGAGAAGGTGATGGGAAATGATTCTGGGAGTGTGAGTTAAGGACAGGCAGTGACAGGCCATGTAAATTTTGCCGGGAAGCTTGAATTTGATTCTCTAGGCCATTGCTCTTTACTTCTGGAGCCTAGGGTTCCTCTGAAGTGCTCTAGGACCCAAGAAGGTGGAGGCCAAGAGAGATGAAAGCTAAAGTAGCTTTGCTTTTTTCTCTTTTATAAAGTGATCTTTGGGCAAGTTTTGTTGGGAGAAAACAGACTTTACTTCTTTGGAGAAAAAAAAGTTGGAAACCTCTGGCAATGGGGAGTATGAGGCTTTTAAGGAGTAGAATGGCTGAGTTGAGCTCTGTGTAGAGACATGGCAGCAAGTCAGAGGATGAGTTGTGGAGTTGATGTGAGGATCTATTAGGAGGCTGCCACCACAGTTCTGATAAAAGTCTGAACTGAGGTACTAGCAAGGGTGATAGAAATGATTTTGAAATGAGGGAGATAAGCTCAAGTAAGACCTCAGGTTTCTAGCTTAGGTGACCACATCAGTAAAGAACAGAGGAAGAAGAGCAGGCATGTCGAGGTGGAAGGAGAGGAAAGTGTTTAGCTTTGGACTTGATGGTGACGGAGTTCAGGACACCCTGCCCCAAAATATTTTAAGATGATGGAATTTGAGGAAACGAAAGCAGCAGGAAGATCAGTCTCACCTTCTCCCCACCTTCTCCCCTGAAGTAGGTCATAAAACCAGGTAAGGATTTTCTGACCTTCCCCTGAAGCAGATAATAAGACCTTCATTCAAGAGGTGCCCTCCCTATTCCTGGAGGAAAGGAGCCAGAGACACAAAGATGCCAAGAAGAATCTGAACAAATTGTCCTTGCTAAGCTGCCCCGTGATTAGATCATACCCTCTTTGTTGAATTCAATTTCTCCGTGACTATCTACTTCATCCAACCTAGCATAAAATATACAAGTTTAACTGTTCCTTAGGGTCTTTGTTTTCTTAGGAAGGCTCCTGTATTACATGTAAAACAAATAAATGTGTATGCTTTTCTCTTGTTAATCTGTCTTTTGTTATAGGGGCCTCAGTCATGAACCTAGGATGGGTGAGAAATAGGTATTTTTTCTCCCCTACAATGAGTTCCAATTATTCTATCTTTTTAAAAAGATACAACCCACTTTAACAGTTAAACCCATTTAATTCTGGGCTCTCTTCTGCTTAGGGGTTTCCCTAGAAATTATTGGAGGAAAAAGAGATTTTTATCATCCAATTAGTAAGAAAGCAAGTGGTAGACTAGTGCCTCCCCAAGGTGGGGGGAAAAACTTCTGTGGAAAGCAACCTTAGACATCATGTCACAGCCAGTGCCGCCTTATAATTCACAGCACATTGAAGAATAGTCTGTGGGAGCAAAAACACCCTTGATAGAGGAAAACACTAACGATGCATCCTGATCTTGTTCTGACATCTCATTGATACAGTTTGGCTATGTCCCCACACAAATCTCATCTTGAATTGTAGTTCCCATAATTCGCAATTCATGGGAAGGACCCAGTGGGAGGGACCCAGTGGGAGGTGATTGAATCATGGGGGCAAATCTTTCCCTTGCTGTTCTAGTGATATTAAGTAAGTCTCACAAGATCTGATGGTTTTATAAAGGGGAGTTCCCCTGCATACGCTATCTCTTACCTGCCACCACATAAGACATCCCTTTGCTCTTCCTTCATCTTCCACCATGATTGTGAGGCCTTCCCAGCCATGTGGAACTGTGAGTACATTAAAACTCTTTCCTTTATAAATTACCAGTCTTGGGTATGTCTATTAGCAGCAGCATGAGAACAGGCTAATACACTCCTCTATTTAAAAACTCAGACATTTCTTGGATAATTTTATATAAATTGTTTACAGTGTTTCAGTGTTAAAGAATTCTTTCAAGAAAGCATTTTCCTTCCAAAGTTCCTTCTATTTGCCTTATTCCAGGGCCTAATCAAATTGCCTACTGTCTCACTAATGTTTATAATTTTTCAGAATTCTGAGGTTGCCTAAGATTTTTAGGTAGACATTTACATGGGACCTAGGCAGTACCTGACAGTGTGACAGAAAAGAAAACTTAACTAGACTCACCTGACTTTGTACTTCCCAGGGCTTGGTGATAGCAGACAAGTCACATGCAGTCATCATCATTGCCCTTAGGAAGAAAACAAAAAATTTTAAACTAGAAATAAGTACAAAATAAGTTATTTTTATTAAAAAACAGGAGAGAAATACAATTTTAACTACCTACATGATAATCTCTTTTTTGGTTGGATCAACAGTTACATATTTGATGGCTTCTTCCTCCGTTTGCATTTGTTCACAGGCATCAACAATTTTTTGAAACATGGTTCTCTTCCTAGAAAAGATACAGCTGTGAGCAACAATTTTAGCATATGAAAACAGAGAAAAAAAATACCTTAAATACATGCTTTTCAGATTTCATGTTCCCACTTTGCATTGTCATGTCCACATAGCAAAGTCTACAGGGCCAGAAGATAAGAGAGCAGAGAATGGTGGTATAACTTTGGCTCAGAAACGGCTTAAGGCAGAAAAAGCACAAACCATAAAGAGAGGGGGAAAAAAAAAAAAAAACAGGTAACTGGGAATACATTACAACGAAAAAGTTACATATAAGGCCAGGTGCAGTGGCTCACATCTGTAATCCCAGCACCTTGGGAGACCAAGGTGGGAGGATTGCTTGAAGCCGGGAGTTTTAAACCAGCCTGGGCAATAAAGCAAGACCCTGTCTCTTTAAAAATGAAAGTAAATTTAAAAATTACATATGATAAAAGAGACCATAACCTAAAAATAAAGACCCCAAACTGTGAGAAGATACCACAACAAATAGCCAACAAAAAGTTGGAACCCAAAACACATGGATATTCAGCTGGTCTCAGTGCTTATCAAGAAACTACAAATTTGAACAATAAGCTATTATCTCACATTGATTATATTAGCAAAATAAATTTCAAATGTGCTGAGTTCAAGAGTACTTCAGATACGGTATTTTTCTCTTCTTTTTTCTTTCTTTTTTTTTTTGAAACAGAGTCTTGCTCTCCCACTCAGGCTGGAGTGGAGTGGCTTGATCCTAGCTCACTGGAGCCTTGAACTCCTAGGCTTAAGGGATCCTCCCACTTCAGCCTCCCAAGTAGCTGGGACTACAGGCATGCTCCACCATACCTGGCTAATTTTTAAATTTTTTTGTAGAGACAGGGTGTTGCTGTGTTGCCCAGGCTGGTCTCAAATTCCTGGCCTCAAATGATCCTCCTGCCTTGGCCTCCCAAAGTGCTGAGATTACAGGCATGAGCCACCTCACTTGGCTAGAACTCTTGTACACGTGGGTGGGAGTGCTAACTGGCACAACTCAGGAGTGCAGTTTTGTAATGTAGCATGAATTGAAGACATGCAAACCCTATAGCATTCTCACTTTTACATTTCTTAGAGAAACTCCCATATATATACAGGGACAAACAAGGCAGCATTGTAGGTAATGATGAAAAAATAGAAACAATTAAAATGTCTATGAATAGAAGAGTGGGTAAATTATGAATATTCAAGGGTTGAATATTCAGTTAAAATGGATGCATTGGAGCTCCATTTATTATCAATGATAAGTCTTTGAAACACAATGTTGCATGAATAAAGCAAGTTGCAGAAAGGTATGTACAGACAGTACACTTAATGGACAATTTGAAAACAACAGGTCGGGCAAGGTGGCTTACGCCTGTAATCCCAACATTTTGGGAGGCCAAGGTGGGTGGATCACGAGGTCAGGAGATCGAGACCATCCTGGCCAACATGGTGAAACCCCGTCTCTAGTAAAATACAAAAAAAAAAAAAAATTAGCCAGGCGTGGTGGCACGTGCCTGTAGTCCCAGCTACTTAGGAGGCTGAGGCAGGAGAATCACTTGAACCCGGGAGGCAGAGGTTACAGTAAGCCGAGATTGCACCACTGCAATCCAGCCTGGTGACAGAGTGAGACTCCATCTCAAAAAAACCAAGAAACCAAACAAACACACAACAATACCATATAAAAACGTGGATGGAAATGGTGAATACACATCAACGTCAGATGGTGATATCTTTGTGGAAGAAGGGAAGGGGTTTTTCATAGTGGAGTAGGTGTGGAATGCCTCAATTGCATCACTAGTTTTTTTCTCCTTATAAAGCAAAATCTGAGGCAAATATGGCAAAATTTAGCATTTGTTATATCTGGGCTATGGATATTTGGATATCCATTTTATTCTTCTTAGTATTTGTCTTCACGTTGAACTATTTAATAATTAAATATTCAGGCCCAGTGCAATGGCTCACGCCTGTAATCCCAGCACTTTGGGAGGGCAAGGTGGGCAAATCACTTGAGGTCAGGAGTTTGAGACCAGCCTGGCCAACATGGTGAAACCCATCTCTACTAAAAATACAAAAATTAGCCAGACATGGTGGTGGGAGCCTGAAGTCCCAGCTACTCAAGAGGCTGAGGCAGGAGAATTGCTGGAACCTGGGAGGCCGAGGTTGCAGTGACCCAAGGTGGTGCCACTGCACTCCAGCCCAGGTGACAGAGTGAGACCTGTATAATAATATATATAATAATAATTATTATTATTATTTAATGAAGAAGGATCAGAAAGGCATAATTTGACAATGCCCAAGCCACTGAATATTTGGATCCTATAACTAGTTCATCTTGTTCTAATCTGTTTTCACCAAGCAACTTTATAGTTCACTTATGAGAAAATGTGGAGATACTGAGTATCTGGTCTCCTTGGCAATATTACTGTTGTAAATAGGCTGGCTCTCTGCTATGTATGACTCAGTTTTGTAAGTTTGGTTAATGTGTGTCAATGCCACCAAAATTTTTCAGCTCCCAGACTTTGACAGAATTAAATTTCTGAGCCCGAAACATTAAAATACCAGATTCTGGACCATAGAGAATTCATCTAGACAAAAAGCCACCTTGAGAGGTCTCTTGGCTTCACTCTTTTGGCAAGGCACAAACTTGGCTGCATATTCTTCAATTCAAACTTCTTCAGCTAGCAACCTACTTAATATTAGGAGCTTATGTTTTTAAAATGTGTTCCTGGATGTCTAGTAAGTTTACCGGCAGGCATCTGTCTTGAAGATACTCTACTTGGTAATCCAAAAGGAAAGCAAATGTGTGTGTGTGTGTGTCTGTGCATGTGTGTTTGAATAAATGCCTTTTAACATTAATGCAACAGATAATTTATGGAAGGCAAAACCACACAAGAGTATAGGGCATTCCACTGTGCAGAGTTATGTACTTACTTGAAATATAAAGCCAGGTCAGTTGCTATTATTGCGACCTCGAACAAATGAATAACTGTTTCAAACTGCCGCTTATTTAGGTTCTGGAAGATGTTTAAACTCTGTAAGGTGAAAATTCACAATAAAATGCAATCAATAATTTGCTTCTGATTGAACAAACGAAACTATGCTTAACAAGAAGAAAAATCTAAAAGCCTTTCAACACTTTTTTGTTTGGTTGGTTTTTTGTTTTCCTGGTTTTTTTTTTTTTTTTGGTTTGCTTTTAGTTTTTATCTCATGGACTAAGTAAACCCCTCTACAGTACTTTGAGTAAGATAATTTAATTTAAACTATAAAAATAGATACTGTTAGCCAATATTCATGTCATCAGTATTTAAGTTTTTAGAGTAAATAAATGTTTTCTTCTAGGACCATTAAAATAAATAACAATAGATTTAAAATGTGCTTGTATTAATTGAGGAGCTTTAATAAAGAATTTCTGGGAGAAGTCCAACTGTCAGACATGTTACTTTATCTACCAGGTAATTTTAGAGTGATCATAGAAACCATTGGTCTTTCAGAAATTACAAATTACACTCATGTATATGTGGGAAAAAATAATGAAATCCTTCCATGTTATCCTTAAAATATTTTCATGCAATTCTATTTTACCAAGACTTAACTAGACCTTTCTTCAAAGAGTTTCTCTTTACCTCTCTTCACATATGGATCAGCTTCATTTCTTAGTGTTCTAGAAAATGAGAATTAGACCGAGCATGGTGGCTTATGTTTGTAATCCCAGCACTTTGGAAGGCTGAGGTGGGTAGATGGCTTGAGCTCAGGAGTTCAAGACCAGCCTGGGCAACATGGTAAGACTCCTGTCTCTACTAAAATTACAAAAATAGCTGGGTGTGGTGGTGTGTGTCTGGGGTCCCACCTATTCAGGAGGCCAAGGTGGAAGGATTGCTTAACCCTGGGAACTGGAGGTTGCAGTGAGCTGAGACTGTGCCACTGCACTCCAGCTTGGGTGACAGAGCGAGACCCTATTTCAAAAAACAAGACAGAAAGAAAATGAGAATATAAAGCTGGGGGTGGTTTCTTAAAGCCCAGTTATTCCAAATAGACCATTTTAGTCATACAGGCCAAATGACAGATATATAGTGATTTTGCCAAATTAATTTGACAGTTACAAGATAAGGAAACATTCCACTGGAAAGAAAGAGGAGATAGTCTATCAATCTATATAAAGAGAGAAGTACCATAATGCCAAAAACAATACTGGCCTGAACACCAAATAATAACAGTAAACACTTCCTTAGTGCTTGCTACCTACCAGGCTCTAAGTGCTTTGTGAATATTCTTAATCTCTTCACAACAGACCCCAGCACAGAGAGGTGAAGTAACTTGCCCGAGGTTAAACAGCTAGAATGTGGCAGAACTGGTGTCTAAACCAGTGCAGCATGGTTCCAGAGTTTGTGCTCCTAATCTCTGCACCACACTACATTACCGCTCAACAGGGAACCCAGGTTCATTTCCTGGCTTCCCCACTTTGGCAGTCGTATAATCCTAGAGACTTAACATCCGTGAGCATTTGTTTTCCATATAGGCATAATAACAGCTGCCCTGCCTAACTGCCTAGCACTTAGTCTATGCTCAGTTAATATCTGTGGAATGCTGAATCAAATGAAATGACAACTGGGAATGCATTTTAAAACTGTAAATTGCTGTTAAAATGTATTGTTGTATCATTATTATTATTATGTAAAGTCGTGAGGCTAGCTCCAGGTAAAAATAGAATTGCAAACCTAACACCAAATATGGCTATCAGTCATTTCAGAAGATTGAAATATTAGAAAGCAATAATTGGACAAGAACTCAAGTTTTAGACACTACACTGTGCCTTATATAACTCTTCACTTAAGTCATCTTTTTATAACATTTTCTAGGACAAGAAAAGTGGTGTTTTACAAAGCATACATAAGTAATAAAAAAATTGTGATTTGTTTTGTCAACATAATGAGTTCACCATAGCAACTAAACTTTTAAAATAGCTAGAATGAAACAATGGGTGTGGACCAGTTTAAATTACAATAAACAAAAAGATTATCTGGATCAAAATCAATGTTTTTGTTTTTGTTTTTGTTTTGAGATGGAGTCTCACTCTGTCACCCAGGCTAGAGTGCAGTGCCACAATCTCGGCTCACTGTAGCCTCTGCCTCCTAGGTTCAAGCAATTCTCCTGCTTCAGCCTCCCGAATAGCTGGGATTACAGGCAACCACCACCACGCCCAGCTAATTTTTGTATTTTTTAGTAGAGATGGGTTTTCACCATGTTGGCCAGGCTGGTCTCAAACTCCTGATCTCAAGGGATCCGCGCATCTCGGCCTCCCAAAGTGCTGGGATTACAGGCGTGAGCCACCGTGCGCAGCCCGAAAATCAATTTCTTACTTGGGACATTTCACAGAAGCCTATTGGACATATCAGTCCAGAATCTCTGAACCAAATCTGGATACAGGTTCTTTTCAACCTGGTCTGGATTACCAGGGAGGGGAAAAGTAAGTGGGGCCATTTTGATCCCACTTAACCTGCCCCTGATTTTGGAACAATGATGGTCTTCCCTTTGGACTTGGGGTGATCCAGTGGCATACTGACATCAGGGAATCACTTTATTTGTTCACTGATGAACTCATTGCTATGTTCCCAAAGTAATGTTTATTATGTGACTCAGGTACATGCTTGGCAAATTAATAATAGTTAAAGCCAACCTTGATTGCTATACTAGGAAAAAAAGTAGGGGAGGGGGGAAATGTGTGAAAATGCATTAAACTTTTAGACAAGTTAACATTTATAGCACATTAAATCATTTTAACAAGCAAAACAGACCGCTGAATTCAAAGAAATAATTCCTTGGGACGGAGACTTCCTCGTCTCTACCAAGTGTCAGATTGTGCAGAGTATATAATCTACAACCAACCAAATAAATCAAATTTATTATGCACCAGTTGTTTTAGTGCATATTGCTTAATTTGTAAACCTGGACACTTGTTGCTATTTAATAAATGTGAAAGAAAAAGCTATATATAAAGAAATACATAGAAACATATGTGACAAATACTGTTTATTATACCTTTTTCTAATCCAAAATAATAAAACAGCTGTATTAAAGTTGACAGATTATCAAAAATTCTCTTACTTTTCAAAATGAGTCAATACTGGATTTTTAAAAATTGATATAATGAAGAAAAAGGGTTTATAGTCACCATTTCAGCACCGCTTCCTTTGTATATAGCACTACGTATCTGCATTTCATTCATATCTTTTTCTTCTCACTCATTTTCATTTTTATCTAAAAACGTGTACAAGGCTCCTAATTGAAAAACTCTTTCTTAATTCTACATTCTTTTAGATTTTCTCTGTTCTCCCTTTCACACCTGAGGTTCTTGAAAGAAGAGCTTCTAATTGACTTATTAAGTTGCGGATATAGATTCATATAAAAGATCCCATTCCTGTTTTTGTGTTAGTTGCTAGAAAGCACTTGGCCAAATTTGTGGCCTATGTCTGATAAACGTTTTGGCCAAATTTGTGGCCCATGTCTGATAAATACAATAAGGTACATTTATGTACCTTATGATATATATTTTGGGTATGTATGGCCTCTACTATGCTTCATCTCATTTTTATTTTTCTATTAGTCCTCATTTTCTTTAGTATTGTATATATTCTTCGAAGCTCCATCAAATCCTCTTTGGAACAAAGTGGGACATACACACGCACACACACATGCACACGCACACACATGCACACAAGTTGGGTTTTTTTTTGTTGCTTAGTAAGTAAACACAGACTCAATGATCCTTTAATTAGAGCAAGAGGTCTCAAGATGTGCCCAGCACACAGGAGAAGCAAGGAAGTCTTTTCAAGACCTACTTTGACAACTCAAAACAACAGTGGAAGAGAAGTTGATGGAGAAGTTATGCTGATGTACATTTGTATTGACTTCTGATATTCAATCTCCTAGACCAAAGAGATTGCCATAGGTAACAAGAAGTGAAGGAGGGAAGGCAGACAGCAATGAGCAGATCCCAAATAGAGGGCCTGGAGCTTCACGGGCTTCACTCAATATGAGCTTTACCAACTTCCAGAAAACAAAATCAAAGAGGTGTTGATATGGCTGTGTGTCCCCACCCAAATCTCATCTTGAATTGTAATCCCCAGGTGTTGAGGGAGGAACCTGGAAGGAGGTGATTGGATCATGAGGGCAGTTCCCCCACGCTGTTCTTGTGATAGTGAGAGAGTTCTCACAAGAGCTGATGGTTTTAAGTGTGCCACTTCCTCGCTCTTTCTCACACACTCTTGCCTGCCACCATGTAAGACATGCCTTGCTTCCCCTTACCCTTCAGCCATGATTGTAAGTTTCCTGAGGCCTCCCCAGCAGTGCAGAACTGTGAGTCCATTAAACCTGTTATCTTTATAAATTACCCAGTCTCAGGTAGTATCTGTATAGCAGTGTGAAAACTGACTAATACAGGTGTGTTCCTTAGAATTGGTGAGAAAAGGTTTGAGCAACAAATTGGAAGCTGAGGATTTCCCCAGCTCATTCCTGCCCTTTCTCCACGGTACTCAGCAGATAGTTGGCTCCATTCAGGGATGAGTAATTTTCAGAGGGGAATAAGTGCAAAACCTATGTGTAAAATGACCAGAAGAACACAAAATAATCCATAGAGCCAGTGCAATTCCAACCAGAATACCAACAAGTTTGTGTATGTGTGTTGGTAAATTGACAAATCAATTATAAAATTTATATGAAGATGTAGAGTCAAGTACTGGACTCAATTAAAAGTTGAATTAAAATAAACAGTAGTGGAAATTACAGAGCAAAATGTAATTTTATAAATATCAATAATGGTAAATAAAAAAATTAATACCACATAAAACAGATATGTGGGAAAAAGTATACCAATTCCTTCATATTTCGTAGAAGGGAATTAGTAGATACTGTAAAGTTAACACATATAGCTTAAAAATGTCAAACATCTAAATGCTCAGCTACAGCTTTTTGTAATTTTTTGTAGTCATTTGTTACTCATTTTAGAGGGCTCTTTAAGAGCTGACATTTCTTGTGATAAAGACACCATTATGTGAAGTTCTGCAATTTCTTCCATTTCAAAAACATTTCTTCTGTTAAATTCAAATAAAGTCAAATGCAATACCTTTTATTTAAGATAAAGAGATTCTACTTAGTAATGAAAAAGAATGAATTGGCTGGGCACAGTGGCTCACACCTGTAATCCCAGTGCTTTGGAAGGCCAAGGAGAGAGGATTGCTTCAGCCCAGGACTTCAAGACCAGCCTAGGCAACATAGCAAGAATGCATTTCTACGAAAAATACAAAAATTTAGCCAGGTATAGAGATTCATGTCTGTTGTCCCAGCTACTTGAGAGGCAGAGGTAAGAGGATTGCTTGAGCCCAGGAGGTTGAGGCTGCAGAGAGCTTTGACTGTGCCACAGCACTCCAGTCTGGGCAATAGCGCAAGACCCCATCTCTAAAAAATAGAATGAATCATGGATATACACAACATGAATAATCTAAAAATTATTATTCTGCATGAAAGAAACCCAACGCAAGAGTGTGATTGATTGCATAATTATTCTAGTATTGTGCTAATTGTATGATTGCACTTATATAAAATCTAGAAAATGCAAACTAATCCATAGCAACTGAAAACATTTCAATGGTTGCCACCTAGGGCTGGGAGTGGAGAGTGGGATGTGCTGTGAAGGGGCATGATATGAACAATTACTTGGGTGATACAAGTGTTCTGCATCTTGATTGTGGTGCTGATTTCCCAGGTATATAAATAGTCAAAACTCATGGAATTGGGCACTCTAGAGATGCAGTTTAGGCTAGGTGTGGTGACTCACGCCTGTAATCCCAGCACTTTGGGAGGCCAAGGTGGGTGGATCACCTGGGGTCAGGGGGTTCGAGAGCAGCCTGGCCAACATGGCAAAACTTTGCCTCTACTAAAAATACAAAAATTAACCGGTAATGGTGGTGCATGCCTGTAATCCCAGCTACTTGGGAGGCTGAGGTGCGAGAACCTCTTGAACCCAGGAGGCAGAGGTTGCAGTGAGTCGAGATCACGCTGCTGCACTCCAGCCTGGGCAACAGGGTGAGACTCCGTCTCAAAAATAAAATAAGAGATGCAGGTTATTGTACATATACTTCAATGAAGTCTATTAAAAACCAATTCTGACTTTAAAAAAATAGCTTGGGTAGTGGGATCACATTTTTCAAAAGTCCCTTCTCTCCATACTTCCTGTATATATCCACAGGGTGACTGCAATGAGGTTTATTAGATGTTAATGAAATATTGATTTCTGGATGGTAGGATTTGAAGCAATTTAAAAAATATTTGGCTTTGATGTTTTTCCTATTGTTTGAATTTTTATAGTGGGCCTGTGTAACTTTTGCAACTATTAATGAATATTGAAGACATATGTAAGTTAGTAAGATTCCATTTGTTTTTGAGCATTGTGTTGAAGACATTATGTGGAGACAGGTGCACCAGACGAGAAAGGAGACCTACTTCCCAGCCCCTGGCCACGGGCCCTGACTTGCTCAGCTGCTTTCATTTGCTCACAGAAAGAGTCTATTTTATTTTCCCTGACTATTAAAATGGCAATAGAAATATGAATTCTGCATAGCACACCCCAAACAGGTAGAAATGGCTTTAATTCATTCAGATTGTGGCTCTCGAGTTAGCTGAGGCCAGGGAAAGTACAGGCCGTTCTAATCTTCAGTGTGGTGCCTATGACGCCCACAAGAGAATATTGCCAACGTGTTCTTGCTTTGCTAGTGGCAGTACACAAGGTATTTGATTTCTCCTTCACATTTCTATGTGTAAAATGGGGCAGACTGATGGGGTTAGTATGAAAAAGCATAAATAAAATTATCATACACTTTGGAAAGAGATGTTCTGAATAATAACAGGATTTTGTTATTTGTGCTGAGCAATATATTTTGTCATTTCTATAGTATATTCTAGTATTAAAATTTATACTCATGCAAATTCGGCTAACAAAGTTTCCACCCATTCATTCAGGTTAAAGCATTGATTTCTGTCTGGTTTAGAGTATAGGCAGTTCTGTTCCTCAAAGCAGTGGATCCATCTCTGCTGGGATAGAAGGACATTGCAGTTCAAAGCCTTATAATATGCAAAACAAAATGTCTGAGTAATGCCCACAAATGCTGAAATTACTGAATAAATCCCAAGGATTTCCCTTATTTAAAAAAATTAAAATTTTTAGTGTGTATATTTTCTTTAGACAGTGAAAAAAATAGAAGGACTACTTTGTCTCCCCAAAATGTAAAAAGAATATCTGATAGGTAACAGTCTTTTTGTGTGTGTGTCCAAGTTGACTGCTCATAAACAGGCTGTGTGTGACTGCATTGCCTAGCGACTCTATTGACAAGGCTTTAAAAGTCTGCAATTAGCAGATTGAATGGTATTACAGAGAGGTCCTTGAAAAGATGGTATAGATTACTGAGATGCAATATTCCTCTTTAGAAAGAATAATAAGTCTTTATATAGCCATCAAAGCCAGTTCAGACTGCAAAGTAAATAACATTAAAATACTTCAGATGGAAAACTGTAACTCTACTCTAAACTGCAAAATCCCAGAAGGAAAAACATTTAAGATACTAGGAGCCTTCCAGTGTTAAGCATTTAGATATTTGGCTGCTGTTTTAAAACTGTATTTTGTTTTAGTAGGTAACTGTATGATTATGTGATACATGACATTTGACACTACCTCACTGTGGTATCATATAAACAGTGAGATTTACAGAAAATTCTTACTCAGAAACCGAAGATTGTCCCAACCAGCAAAACAAAGACTTTCAACAAATTAGGTAATAACAATTTACTCTTACATTCCTGAGTTACTTTCAGTTCTGCTGCTTCTTTTAATTCTCATAGAACAGATGTTACCTATGCTGTGAATTCTGCTGCAGGGAGAGATTCTGTCTGCATATCAGAATTAAAAGCGTTCTGGTTCACAATACAGATTTCCAGGCCCAAATTCCAGAAAATCTGGTCAGTAAGTGGAGAATGGGGCCCGGGATCTGTGTCTTAACAGCCTGCCTGCCCCTTCCCTGTTAAATGAATGAGTCTGAAAGAGTTGGTCCAGGTACCCATTTCTGAGAATCACCATCTGGACTCATACAAGGTTAGCGCTTTGCCAAGAGCATTGCAGAATTAGAAATGCCACAGCAGGTTTGGGATGGCAATGGTGTTGGGTGCTGTGTCAATCACAGATTGTTAAAACAATGCAAGCAGTTTTCTTGTTTTTCCATTTGTCTGCCCAGTTGCTCTGCCTTATGAGATTTTCCTGCTTGGCTTATGAGGACCGTCTTGGATTTTCATTACCTAGAAGAATTTAGTATTCTCTCTAAACTTGGATATCTTTCTGTATATTCTCCCTGAGCTTTTAATAGAAGATTATTATTAAAACTGAGAAAAGCCCACTCTCCAGAGGGCTCATGTATCCTAATGAGCGTGTGATTCTAAACAAGTTCACTGCTTGTGACAAAACAGTGCTCCCCTCAATCTAATGACTCACCTTAATCATTTTTGGTTTGGAACATTCTTAAGAAAGTGTAATTAGACAACATCCACAACTTTCCACATGCCCATATATCCCTTCAATAAAATTGATCAAGGGAAGAAGAATGACTACCCTCTCTGGAAGATTAGTAGTACAGAACATGTGCAATTCACAATGAATTCAAAGGGCTCAGAGCCGCTCCTGCAGAAAGCCATCTCTGATCCCACCCTCTTTGCCCCTTTCTGCTGCCACAGTCTTCACACAAATGTGGTTTCTCCCTTTGAAACTCTCAGAGCATGGTTCAGTGCCTCTCTGATGGTGGCTAAGTCATGCCTACCTCCATGATATAGTTTGGATCTGTGTCCCCACCCAAACCCCATGTTCAGTTGTAATCCCCAATGTTGGAAGTGGGTCCTGGTGGGAGGTGATTGGATCTTGAGAGCGGTGTTTTATATGAATGGTTTAGCCCCATCCTCCTCGGTCACAAGACTGAGTGAGTTCTCATGAGATCTGGTTGTTTAAAAGTGTGTGGTACCTCCCCGCCACCTCTCTTCCTTCTGCTCTGGCCATGTGAAGTGCTTGCTCTCCCTTCAGCTTCCACCATGATGCTAGGCTCCCTGAGGACTGCCCAGAGGTTAATGCTGCCATGCTTCCTGTACAGCCTGCAGAACCGTGAGCGAATTAAACCTCTTTTCTTTATAATTACCCAGTCTCAGGTATTTCTTCATAGCAATGCAAGAATGTGTGAATGCACTCCACTATGAAAGCTTGACTTTCTTAAAGGCATAGACCATGCCCTACAGCATATGCCCCATGAATGAATAAGAAAATCAGTGACCACGTTACCTCCTTTCCCCTTTACATTTATATATGCTTGGGGTGCACAGAGCCCTTTTGCATCCACCGTAAGCTTTTTCTTCTTTCCCTACAGACCCACAGAGATTCTGTGACTTTCCATGGCTCTCTTCACCTGTCTCAGCTACTTCCAACTTGGTTGTTCAAAAACTGTTTCAATATGGCAGTTTCTATCAATTGACTTCAATAAGGGTATACACTATCAACTGCTATAACTCAAGGCCACCCTTTTTCCAGGCATTTTCTGTGGGCTAGTGCTTTGATCCAGAACTTGTGTTTAACTGTCCTAAAGAGAGGTTTACGTACCTCATCCTGCAACAGAGTCTTACTGTACTCCAGGTGGTGCCTCTCCAAAATAGAAGAACCATGAAGTCTTGCTAATGGAGACGTGGATCTAGAAGGAAAACAATATGCCATGATTCTAGCTGTTTAAAAATTACACATAGGTTCCTATAATACAGAATCTTTATTGTTTCAGGATTTTTCTTAATGTCTGTCTTCTCCCTCCCCACTCAATTATCTAAGTGGTCAAAAATAACATATTGGAAAAGATTTTCTAGATTTAGAAGATGAGAATATGCTCTTTTGGAAAAAGAAAAAACCCTAATTTGTTGAATGCATAAATGATTGAATTGTTTAAATTAAGGAGTTCAGCTCCATGTATCTAAATTCTTTAAGTTCCCTGGGGCTTATGGCGGTGGACTATGACTTATAAAACGTATGGCAAACATGTGGAAGCCCATAGATTATCTGCATAGAACCAAGATGAAAAGCACTATAAGGTAACACTTCTCTCCTCCCCCAAGACAGTGACATAAATGTAAGCTTAGAGTTCCCATTTATTAACAATTAGATCACAGTTTGATATAAGTAGGGGTCCCAGTCTTTTGTACCCTGTTTTTCTTCAGTGCCTTCAGGGTAAAAGAGGCTGACATCAAAGGTCTAGAGATTATGTGAAACCTGCCTAGTAGGCACTTTCTCTAGTGGGTTCCACATATGTAATTTCATTTGATTCTCATAACAATCTTTGAGAGGTCAATACTTTATCCATCTCACAGCTAAGAAACTGAATCTCAAATAGATTAAATGACTTGTCCAAGATCCCCCAATCAGGAAGTAGTTGGTCCTCACACACCCCAGACTCCAAAGACTGTTCTGTCTACAACACTTCACTGCTTCTGGAGAGGGGTAGGTCATGTGTCAGAAATGAGAATGAAGTGTGGCTGAGGCAGATAGACCATCTTAAAACCCATTATCAAGAAGCTGGGCTGGCCACGAGCAATGCTGGTGAATGAAGAGTGCCAATGACATCATAACAATAATAGTAATCATAATGCCTAGTGCTTGTTTGTTTGTTTGTTTGTTTGTTTTCTGAGACGGAGTCTTGCTCTGTCACCCAGGCTGGAGTGCAGGAGTGCAGTGGCGTGACCTCAGCTCACTTCAACCTCTGCCTCCTGAGTTCAAACAATTCTCCTGCCTCAGCCTCTCAAGTAGGTGAGATTACAGGCACACACCACATTGTCCGGCTAATTTTTGTATTTTTAGTAAAGATGGGGTTTCACCATGTTGACCAGGCTGGTCTCCAACTCCTGACCTCGTGATCTGCCCGCCTCAACCTCCCAAAGTGCTAGGATTATAGGCGTGAGCCACCATGCCCGGCAATCATACCTAATATTTATTAACTGCCAAGATCCTACCTTGAGTTGAGGGCTTTATATCCATGATCGCATTTAATCTTTACAACAACCTTATGTTCTGGGTACCATTATTATAATTCTTACTTCCCAGATGAGAAAATCGCAGCTTAGAAAGCTTAAATAACTTGTGACCCAGTGAATCCAAATCTGCCTGAGCCCAGAGCCTGTACCCTTCTTATTGTACTTCGTTTCTTGGGGCAAGAGAGAAAGATGGCATCAATGTTAAGATAGAAGACCAGCTGAAGGAGAGTTTGGTAGAAGCAAAAAGACCAGGGAAGTGAAGGGTAGTGAGCCCAGGGGTAGCGTCCTCTAGCCTGAGCTGGGGAGTACTCCATAGGAGTGTACAAGTGTAAGCCTAGCATTCGTGTACCTTATGTATTTGTTTTTTATTTTTTATTTTTTTCAAGACAGAGTCTCGCTTTGTCGCTCCAGCTGGAGTGCAGTGGCGTAATCTTGGCTCACTACAACCTCCACCTCCTGAGTTCAAGCATTTCTCCTACCTCAGCCTTCCAAGTAGCTGGGATTATAGACATGTGCCTATAATCCCAGGTGTGCCACACCTGGCTAATTGTTGTACTTTTAGTAGAGACAGGGTTTCGCCATGTTGGCCAGACTGCTCTTGAACTGACCTCAGGTGATCCGCCCGCCTCACTCTCCCAAAGTGCTGGGATTACAGGCGCAAGCCACCATGCCCAGCCAGATTCATGCACTTTAATACAGGAATTCAATACTCTGATTAAACAAAGTTGAGAGAAGAAAGCCTGAAGGCCTATAGGAAGAAGGCAGAGGCACATCTGGAAATGAAAACAGAAAGGAAAGGGAGATGCAAGCACCTAGGGAGAAAGAGCAATGTTATCGTGAAGGCAGAAGCTTGGGAGGGAATAGAACCCAGCCCTGGGATTTCCAAACATGGCAAAGAGGGATTGACTGGGCCAAGGAATAGGGAGAAGCATTTTTCTCACTCTATGTACTTTCCAATGTCCACCAATACAGGTCAACATTGCACATGTGTTCACTTACTTCATCTGGTACAAATTATTAGTGCCTCTGTGGTCAATATCATGGCAGAAAGCAGCAGCAAGCATGGCAAAGGCTTCAAGATCCGTATAGTATTTCTTTAATCTTCCTGTCTAAAAAAAATAACATAAATACATATATCTATAATTTATTTGAATTAACATATCTCTATACCAAGTGCAGCAAGGCCTGCCTGCAGTAGAGAATAGGCCCACTAGTTTTTGGAGCAAGTTCACTTTATTTGTTGTGAGTATTGTAGCATTGTGGGTAATGACTGAGCTTTCCTTTAAGAAGGTAAGTATGTGAATGTCTGAGTGATCATCCCACCGGTGCTCAAGGATACCCACGTTCCCTGGAACTCATCTGCAGCACAGAGGGGTTTGTGCCCTGAATTTTTAAATTACTGATCTAAAATGATGGACCATACCTATTTCTCACCATGCTCAAATGGGAAATCTGCAGGTTTACAAGGATTTACAACCCTCTGCACCTACCATCAGCAAAGTAAACATGGTCTGTCCCACGTTGAACCCATGCCGCCAATTGTGGTAAGTGACAGCTCGGTACCCTTTCCTCACAGTGTACATCCATCTGGTAAGAACCTAAAAGAAGACGACACCATTCAGACTTTGGAATAGAATTCTAAAGGTTAGAAGGTCTGTGGCAATCTTATCTAAAAAGATGTGTTGGTCTTGTTGACAGGGGTTAAGCTGATGTATTTAGAAAGTTAATAATAATTTAAAATTCAAACTGAGTCCATCTTTTGAACCACAGAAAACATCAGTGAAGCAGAGCCACATAATCACATAGTATTTTAAATTAAATACCATCTGACCTCTACAGGTACTTTGAATTTCTCCACCACATTTATTTCAAAAAACAGTCGTATTCCACATTGAATCAATCCGTGCTCTGTAATGGGGAAGTCACTGAAGCGGAATTCGTACAGTTCTGCAGAGCGTGGGTCTGGCAAGTCCTCTTTCTGTTGAGATAAGGATGGATTGTTTCAGATTACATTCGTCTGTTTTCCCTTTCCACTCCCATAGCCAACATTGAGTGTAAACCAAAATTACAATAACACAATGAGCCACCATGTGCCAGGCACTGGATGATGCAGTTTGCACAGATTATCCTCACGGCAGTCCTACACAATTGTCTCCATATTACAGGTGATGAAACTGAGACTTGGCTATCTTAAAGACTTTCTAAGTGATGGGATACCATTCCAAATCCAACTCCAGTAGCTGTTTTCTTTCTATGCTGCAAAATAAAATGTTGAGTTACAAAAGCCTTACTCATTTTCAATACTCAACTTTTTATCTGTTCAGGAAATATTCAGTAAACAGTAAACGACTGCTTAATTCAATTCTTTTGAATTTTCTTTATGTGCTCAGTGACAGTTTTTCACTAGAATGTGAGCTCCCCGAGGGTGGGGATCATCTGCTTATTTGCTGCCATATCCCAAATCCGCAGGGCCAGTCCCATGCAGGTGCTTGGGAAATGCCTGTTGAATGAGTGGATGGATAAACCAATGATTGCCCTGCAGTACAAAGATATACTTGCAGACATTTCATTTAACTCACATCTGGTTAGGATTCCGGATTATGTGAAAAAGCAGTGAAGTAGACACATGGCATTGCTGCGACTTCAGAATTAAAAATATGGATCTTGCCCTTAAGGAACTTAACTTATTAAAGTGACTATAAAATATAGATGAGTGAAAAGTAAGCACTTAGAATAATCAGAGAGTATGGCCAGTGCTCCATGCTGAGGGATAAACTGAATGTCCTTGGACAGGTGGGGAAATTTTTAAATGAGGAGAGATGCTGGAGGGACATGCATGCAGCTGAGCTGGCAGAAGGAAGCGGAGAGATTCCATGTGGGTGAGAAAGTGCCAAGAGGCAGAAGTTAGCAACGACTATGTAGGTCTACCAGACAGACCTGCAGGAGCAATTCAGTTCAATGGGTATTTATTTGAATGTGTACTATGTCCTTACTAGCGCACTGAGGAGGACACAAACATAGGGAAAGGCAGGACACTCCCCTTTGTTAAGTTTAATGTTTTTCAGGGGACGGCCATGCTCTACACAGATTTCAACACCGAATGGTATATAGCTATTTAAAGCAAAATTATGGTTTCCAGTCCCCCCAGCCCCTGGGCCTGGGCTGGCCCCTCACACTCTTGCACAGAACTGTTGCTATACCCAGAAAATTGGCTGAGCCTTCCCTGGAGCTAACATTAAAGTGCAGGCCTGGAGAAAGACTCACGTACATGAAGATGGAAAAATAATTATGTAGCTGAGAAATGATGCCAGGATAATTTTGGAGAACTCCTCTCAAATATTTGTTACATTCCTCAATTTTATGCAGCAATGATATGGGATTTGCCCTGAGTAGATTTTACATTCAAAATAGGCTGTTTTTTTGTTGTTGTTTTGTTTTTTAGGAAGTCTACTGGTTCTTTGTCCACTTTATTGCTTCTACAACATGAGATCCTTCTTCCTTTATATAAGAAATTAGAGAATTTCTAGTGACACGGATGTCAGTGAATGTTTTGTTTTCCAAGAAGATGTCTGTTGTTGAGGGCAGGTGGGGAGAAGAAACGGTGATCTTCTGGGCCAGGCTGAGAGGATGGTGCTCAAAGGGAGAGCCAAGCAAAATGGGAGAAAAGGAAACCTCAGATGACATGAAAACATGGGGGTGGGAAGTAAGCCCCGAAAAGGGGTCAAAGGCCAACAGTCCTAAGGTAGCAGAGCAAAGGCCCCGGGTGGGAGGACAGAGCCCATAAAAGATGGAAAGGGAGAAGGTGAGATAGTCGATGTGTCTTAGTTTAGAAAGAACACTCGCATCACAGATTGGAAAGAGACAGTGGAAAACAGGTTATAGCAGTTAGTAAGGAAATTAAGTGTGATCTTTCCATTTCAATCAGATGGAATTCAACCCTCTGAAATTCAAGGTCTGGGGGTCTTGGTAAGTATCCCAGGATTTCATGTGATTCCAGGAGAGCCACATTCTAGAAACAAGGGCTGCACCCTAATAGGAGGAATAAAACCAAAAAAGACCATCCCAGATGAAATCTAAAACAACTCTCTCATCTGCCGGAGGAAACTCTAACCCTCTTTGCAGAAGGATAATATCACTCAGAGCCCCTACAAGTTTTTATCTATAATATCTGATTTTTTATTTTAAAAGCATGAGGCATGCTTTAAAACAGGATCAAATGACTAGAACCCAGGTGTAAAAATGAACAGTAAAATCAGATCTATAGGTGATTCTGGTATTAAGATGAGTACCTTAAAATAATACACACCAATACGTTTTTTAAAATACAGGGAAAAATAGTCAAAATAGATCAAATGATGAAAAGTTTTAACACAGAGTTAGAACCTTAACAAAAGAATTAAAAGTACCTTCTAGAACTGAAAAAAAACCTCTGAAATTAAGAATTTATTGAGCGAGTTTAACAGTTGATTGGACACAACAAAAGACAGAATTAGTGAAGTGGGAAAGTTAATTTCAACCAGAAATAATAGGGATGGCCTACTGGCAACAACAGGAAAGAATGGAGCCTTCAGACTCCAGAAGAGAAGCTAGAAATAGCAGGGGGTGCCAGTGCCTAGAAGGATCCATGCTCCATGCTAACTCTGTCATGTCCTCTGGGGTAGCCATGGTGTCATCCAAAGCTATTAAACTGTGCCTTGATATCCCTACATTCTGTGCCTGAAGTCCCGTAAGCAGTAGTCTAGCCTAGCTGCAATTGTAAATTATCTGTGGGAATTGGACCAGAGGCGACAAAGATGAAGAAAAGCAGGGAATCAAAAGGTCAATCTTCAGAAGAATTCTTTCTTTTTAGCCTTGAGAAATATCAGGAAAGAGAAAACTCAATATTTACTTGAAAAACAAGAAAGCATGTCCTAATATATTATTGATTTCTATATTATCTATTTAACAGGCATTAAGGTTAGAAAGAAAACACTTACCAAAATTGCAACAAGTTGTTTTTCTTCACAGTCGTCAATTACATCAACATTTAACTTCTCTTGAAATTTCTAAAATGTAAAAGCAATTGAGGTGTGAAATTCCTAAAGGAGAAGATTTCCATCTGATTCCTCTACTATTACAATCTTAGTTAAGATATCTTTAAAATATGCAGGAGGAAGAGGCTGGACAGATCCCCGGAGCCCAGGAGTTGCAGGATGCAGTGAGCTGTGATGGCACCACTGCACTCCAGCCTGGGTGAGAGAGTGAGACCCCATCTCTAAAAATAAGTAAATAAATAAAATATACTACAATGAGTTCCATGGCAAAGATGCATTCTTTGTCATAGATACAAAGACCTATAGCACCTGATTATGAAGATTTTTTTTCAAGAAATAATCTAATATATTTGATTTTTAAAATTCCCTCAAAATGGTTACAGTAACGGTTTTTTTTAAAGAGGTGTGGGTTGTTTGCACGTAGGAAAGAGCAAATGAGTGGTTTACATTTATTTTTCCATTAGCTTATCACAGTTCCCTTTATTCCCCCCAGATCTTCTCATCTTTAACATCTCAAACTCTCAAACTGAGTTACACTCAAACCAGTCTGCAAAACCAAAAACCAACACGCTCACCAAAAACAACCCACTCCAGCAAAACCACACACACGTGCGCGCGCACACACACACACACAAAGCCAGGGAAATAAAAGAAATAGAGATGGTGGGCACATGATATTTTTCCCTTCATTTTGTGGTGATTAGAACATGGTTAGCAAATATCCACTTGCTCCCCCATCATCTATAAGGTTGGTCTTCGTAATGTGACTTTCTTTGACCAGTAAGCATTTTGGTGAATGTGATGTGAGCGAAAACTGGAAGTATGCCTGCACAATTGGGCTTGCTCTCTTGCACTTCTGTCATCTCTGTGAGAAGGACATCTATCAGGTAGCTCCTGGTCCAAAAAGGATGAGAGATACATAGAGCAAACCAAATTCACAGCTTGGAGCCAAGTCCAGCCACTGTCAATCAAAGCCTGGTCAACCCACAAATGTGAGTGAGAGATAGAGGTTCATTACTGCATGCCACTGAGGTGTCAGGGTTGTTGTTATGCAGCATTATATGACAATAGCTGACTGATACATTTCCCTTCCTAATATATATATTTTTTCTTGCTACAACTCCCATAGCCCCAGGGCTATTTTGAATGAAGTGCTATTCCAGTCAAGCAGCTGTACTTCCAGTAAGGGTCTCTGTACACTGGGCCATCCATGTCTTCTTCCAACCCCTCCTTCACTGTCTCTCTCTCCCAGTCCAGGAGTAAACCATTCGCATTTGTCAGACCCATGGGTAATTAGATGACTTCTAGAATATGTGGTTAGGTAACACCTTATGTCCACAGGACTGAATTTCTCACTTACCAAAATGGACTTAATTTCTTCAGGAGTGGCTTTGGTTTGGTTCATGAGCATTTCCTGAGCAATGTCCTTTCTGTTTTCTAGCTTATTCATCTTATCATAGGTGTCAGTATTTAAAAGAGACCATCCAAGAAATTGTGTGAGAGTCTGAAACAGATAAAAGGTGATTCTAATTCTCTTCAGTTAAAGCAAAATTGGTTTGGAGGCAACAATCTGCATGCTTTTCTATCAATCTCCCTTCCATCATTAACCACCCTGTTCCTTCTTTTAATTTAAGAAAAACATACTAATAATCAGCTTCAGACAATAAAACTGGCCGAGTTATTGCTTTTTAAAGTGTACCATGTACCATGAATACTTCATTAGAAGAGAGAGGGGTTACCAACACCAGTATAATCAAGCAGGACCTAAAAATTAGGCAGGGTGCTGGGAGTAAGAATAAGAATGAGAGGCAGTGGGAAGGAGGAGTGGGAGAAAGAAGAGGAAAATCGTCTTTCCCGTTTTCCGAGTATTATAACAAATTTTGTTTAAGCTAAAATTTTGTACTTTGGTAGAATATGTTGCAGTTTATAGAAGTCAGGAAATAGAAACGACAAAATAACAGCGTATTGTTTATAGCTATGTGTGACTCATGTCTTAATGGCCCTTCAAAATATCATTCCAGAATAACAAATAATGATGCGCCCTCTCGTATTTTGTGAATTGCATTGACTTCCATTATCTTATGATTGCACTTACCTCAGTAATGTATTCATCATGCTCATCGAAAGGTTTTCCATCCTTCCTGTTGTAAAATGTAGCCACTCCCACAATGTCTTCTTTCTTGTTGACAATAGGCAACGACAAAACATTCTTAATGACCCAGCCGGTTTCATCTACAGGTCCTTTCTACAAATGAGAAGGGACCTCAAGTTATTTTTTTTTTTGCCTTTTATTTTGAAATAATCATAGATTCACAGGATATTACAAAAGAAATGTACAGAGAGATTTCAGGTATCCTTCACCCAGTTTCACACAATGGTAACGATGGTTAGACAACTATAGTACATTTTCTACTGTCTTGTGTAACTATAGTACAATATCAAAAACAGAAAACAGACATTGTACAATCCAGAGCTGATTTGGATTTTACCAGATTTGTATGCACTTACTTGTACATGTATGTGTGTGTACATATAGTTTTATGCAAATTTATCCCTTGTGTAGATTTTCAACCACCGTTAGAATCAAGATACAACACTATTCCGTCACTGCAAGACTCCCCTGTACTCCTCCTTTCTAGCTACCACCCAACCACTTGCCACTTAGTTTATTTTTAATTTAAAGAAAGAGGCTGGGCACAGTGGTTGGAGCCTGTAATCTCAGCACTTTGGGAGGCCAAGGCAGGTGGATCACCTGAGGTCAGGAGCTGGAGCCAAGCCTGGTCAACATGGTGAAACCCCATCTCTACTAAAAATACAAAAATTAGCCAGGCATGATGGCGGGCACCTGTAATCCCAGCTACTCGGGAGGCTGAGGCAGGAAAATCGCTTGAACCCAGGAGACAGAGGCTGAAGTGAGCCGATATCATGCCACTGCACTCCAACCTGGGCAGCAGAATGAAATTCCATCTCAAAAAAAAAAAAAGGAAGAATAATCTTTCGGTGTTAGATGTGCAATTCCTACTTTGTGTCAGAACATTGCTAGGGCCATTATATGTACTCTAGCACATCCAATAGAGTGAACTAGAACCAAGTGTCTGGTTTCTGACAATTCTAACCTTTTCCCTTTCTTGCCCAAGCCTGAGGGATGGGAAGTGCTTCTTACCACTATGTTACCTCACTTTTCCCTTTACACTTTTTCTATCCTCCAACACTTGTTTGGCTAATTCCTTATATAAAATTCTCCTGTTGAAATGCTAGTGTGGTTTTTATTTTTCTGACTGATCCATGAAGATAGTCTTTCATTCTGTGGTGTGTTGAGTTGAGTAAACATTTGTCAAGCCTCTATGGTATGCCAGGAACTGGGGCAGTTGCTGAAGGCACAAAGAATAAATCACAGGTCTTACCCTCAAGATGCTTAGGATCTAGTGGAGGGATACAGGCACAAAAGTTTAGGAGTGTTTCTCAAAGTGTGGTCCAAGGACGATGTGCAACTGATTTGTTTTAGCTTGTTTCATTTTCTTTTCTTTTTTCTTTTTTCTTTTTTTTTTTTTTTGGAGACAGGGTCTCACTATGTTGCCCAGGCTGGAGTACAATGGCACGATCTTGGCTCACTGCAACCTCTGCCTCCCAGGTTCAAGTGATTCTCCTGCCTCAGCCTCATGAGTAGCTGGGATTACAGGCACCATTATGCCTGGATAATTTTTGTATTTTTAGGAAAGATGAGGTTTTACCATGTTGACCAAGCTGGTCTTGAACGTCTGACCTCAAGTGATCCACCCGCCTCAGCCTCCCAAAGTGCTGGGATTACAGGCGTGAGTCACCACGCCTGGCCTGGTCATGCATCTTCAATAAGCTTCCCAGGTAATTCTGATGCCCTCTGAAGTATGAGAACCATGATGTAGCATTTGCACAGTATGTAGCTAAGGCAAAGGTAGACAAGCACTCAACACACCACATTGTTTGTGCTTGAAGACTTCCCGAGGCTTAGTCATCCTTACAGGCCCCTGTTAAGTCTTGACTCTCCCATGAAGCCTTTTCTAATTTTTCTAACTCATAAAGAACTTTTCTGTTTTGGAATTCCAACTGCACTTACAGCCTGAACCACAATTTAGCATTTAGACTGAGCATGTAATAAGTGCTCAGTCTAAGTAACTTGTTACTACTCTATGTAGTCATTATATGTGGAGTGAAAAGCAGAAGAACCAAATCTCAATGTCTGTGTCCTGATGGTCAAAGCTTTAGAAAAAGATGCAGTGCACAGTGCTTGCAAAGCCTGCATCTTTGGAAAACACTGAGAAATATTTATGTACTTATGCCATCATACGGACCAAGGACAAAATCAATAATAGAAAATATATCACATGCGTGCGAAAGAACTTCATGTGTATTTGTTAAAGCTTCCAAAATAAGCTTTGCTGACTGCTTCTCAGTGTTTCAGGAAATATTCATTTGCTACCAGTTCATATTCTTGTGTTTTGCCATGCACTAGAGCTTGTTGACAGACAAGTGACAGAAGGAACCTAAGGTTTAAGAAAAATTAGTAGGACAAAAAACTGAGGAAATTCTATGCACTTTTCTTCCTGTGAATTGGGATCACTTTAACTGGTGTTAAAGGAAGACCCCTTAGTCCACTTCAAGGAACACTATGGCAGGCAGAACAATGGCCCCCAAACATGTCTATATCCTAATCTCTGGAACCTGTGAATATGTTATCTTACACAACACAGGGGAACTAAAGTTGCAGATAGAAGGATGGTTGCTAATTAGCTGGCCTTAAGATGGGGAAATTAGCCTGGATGTTCCAGGTGGACCCAATGTAATTACAATGATCCTTAAAGGTAGAAAAGAGGTTGGAATCAGAATGGGAGAAGGAGCTATGATGACAGAAGCAAGTTCAGAGTGATGGTGCTGCTGGCTCTGCCAGGGGAAGGGTCACCAGGCAAAAGGTGGGCGGCCCTGAGAAGCTGGAAAACGCAAGGAGATGAATTCTCCCCAGAGCCTCCAGAAAGCAACAGAGTCCCACCGGCACCGTGATTTTAGCCCAAGAAGACTCATTTTGGAATTCTGACCTCCAGAACTGTGAGATAATACATTTCGTGTGGTTTTAAACCACTCAGTGGCAATTTGTGACAGCAGCAATAGGAAATGAACCCATTATGCCCCCAAGGAACATAGTCCGAGAACCACTGCCTTTGCAGGTTTGCTCTGATGGCAGTTCTTTTTATGTCACTGGCTTTTCCATCAAACTTCTCAGGTGCAAAAAGGAATCATAAGAATCACGGTGGGGCCTGAGCAGGGACAGAGAGAATCAGAAGATGGAGCACAAAAGGAGGGTGGTGGTTTGGGGAGGGTGGCCACCCAAGTCCGCTCTGCAGAATGATGCACAGGTGACGCCATTGAGGCGAAGTGGGGAGGGAGGCTGGGGACCTGAGAGAGACGTCAGATAGAGGTGCAGTCCCGACCCTGTGCGAAGGAGAAACAGAAGGATGGAAAGTTGAGGGGAGCCCGTTAGACTACCGTGCGGTTCTGAAACTGTTTGCAGAACTGTTAGGCATTCCTAGGGCCAAAGCTGCCTGGCAGGGGATCTGGCTGTCTTCCAGGAACAGGCCTGCTTTACTGTCCCTGCCACACTCAGTTACCAGTTGGGAGTGGCCCGTGGAGCCTGTGGCCTCGGCGCAGATGTACCATGGATTTCAGTCCAGCAGCCACTGCACAGCTACACTTCCCACAGGTGGAGATCTGAGAAGCACATTTTCGTGGGCACCACACTGATGTTTCCCAGAGAACTGGGAAATCCCTGTGGCCTGGAGGCTTATCCCACACTGGGGACTCCCCAAGGCCCCAGGCCTCCTCTCTGCCCAGGCTATCAGAGCACATCAGAGCAGTAGCTGCAGTGGAGCATGAGAGAAAGCAAAGGGCCTCAGATTTCAGAGCAACCTGCGTTCTCCTGGGCCAGCTCCATCCCCACTCCGTGTTTAGACAATGACTGCTTAAGGTTCAGACTCTAGAAAATCATTGTCCCCCTTTTGCTGGCATGCATCCTATCCTGACACCCACCTGCCACAAATATAGGGGTCAGGCCTGGGCACAGCATGGTCACAAATAAGCTTCAATTGCAAGGAGGAAGGAGCTAGAGCAGCCATATGGTGTTTACATGTTTTCCATGTCAATCAGCAAAGGGAGGAGCAGGCAGATGCACGTAACGCAGCAAGTGTGTACAGCTTTCCCCAAGGCATGGTGTGGTTCTGCAGCTAAGGAGGCACGCCAGAGCCTGGGGAAGCCTGGCTTTTCCTAAGAGGCAGAGATGGGGCTGTGTGTGTGAGAGAGACAGAAGGACCCCAACGGTACCCACCAGGGAGGGCAGCCTCTATTTCTGACTGAGATCAGAGCTCTAAGGGGATGTTTTTTTTAAACGCAGGACAGAGAATAACAAGTGCCCAGAGGCAGAAAAGAAGAGGCTGCGGAGCCAAATGCCAGTTTATCTCTAACAGTCAGGTTGGGAGGAGGTGACGGGTGGGGAGGGGGTGGCAGAGATGACAGGTGAGGAGGGATGGGCAGGTAGAGAGGGGAGTGGCAGAGATGACAGGTGGGGGGTGACAGGTGGGGAGGGGGTGGTGAAGACGACAGGCTGGCCCTTCTGGTGGACTGGATGAACTCGCGGTGGGGAGGGATCAACAACAGGTTCCAGCAGGAAGCCCTGACGGGGAGAAGTGGGTCAGCTAGAGTAGCACATACAGAGGCTGATTACCGAGAGCATCTGGTGGTGAGTGGAGGCAGATTCCCCAGGCAGTGGGTCTCTGCACAGTGGAGAAGGAAGGATATAACCAACTCTAACAGCAGGAGAAGCTCTAAGGACTCAATCAGAATTGTTGATTTTCCTGAGAACAGTTGCAATAAGCCGCAGGGAAGGGCTGCTGAGAAAACCACCAGGAGAGCTGGATTCAGGATGTAGGATGTAGCCAGCCAATCATGCATGCAGAGAATGTTTACTGAGCATGAATACTGTGCCAGGCACCGTTGCTGCCCTTAGATCAGGGGTCCCCAACACCTGGGCTGCAAACCAGTACTGGCCCATGACCTGTTAGGAACCAGGTTGTACAGCAGGAGGAGAGCAGTGGGCACTCAGGCGAAACTTCATCTGTATTTACAGTCACTCCCCATTGCTCGCATTACCGTCTGAGCTCAGCCTCCTGTCAGATCAGCAGCAGCATTAGGTTCTCATAGGAGTGCGAACGCTATTGTGAACTGCGCATGTGAGGGATCTGGGGTGTGCCATCCTTACGAGAATCTAACTAATGCCTGATGATCCGAGGTGGAAGTTTCATCCCAAAACCATCTCCCACCCCACCCCCATTCTGTGGAAAAACGGTCTTCCATGAAACCGGTCCCTGGTGCCAAAAAGGTTGGGGACCACTGCCCTAAATGACCAGGAGTGTGAGCAAATGGAAGAGTGGCAGGTCCCCTCCCTGGCCTTCTGTCTTATCTTTCTTTTCCTCCTTCACTGAAGAATCTGCTACTTGCTGGCCCAGCCAGGGTGAGTGGGAGATGGGCCCGTGTGTGCCTGTGGCCACACCTGAGCATCAGGCGGACTCTGGGGGGTGGAGGAGAGGCCAGAGCATCCGCCCTCCTACCCCAGCCCCGAGAGGTGAGGCCTGCCCCAGAGTGCAGTTACCTGAAATGTGAAGTATTCATCCGCAGGGGCATTCATCATGTTACAGATCTGGAAGGCAAGAGGAGACAAATGTTCTGAAACATTGTATGGTGGAGCCCTCTTGACCCACAAAGCAGAATAAGAAAGGACGCATTGGAAGTGAGGATTTCCTACATGGCTCTTGACTGCTTGCAGGCAAATGGACCTCAGCTAGGCCACAGCTGCTAACAACTCATTCAAGATGGCTTCCCTGCTGCTAACTAAATTACTGGAGGACACGTGGTACCGTCTCTGCCCCTTCCCACTCCCCCAGACTCTAGGGAATCCCCTCCAAATTCAAAGCAACAGGCTG
Organism: Macaca mulatta; assembly: GCF_049350105.2. Taxonomy (NCBI): domain Eukaryota; kingdom Metazoa; phylum Chordata; class Mammalia; order Primates; family Cercopithecidae; genus Macaca; species Macaca mulatta. Next base: position 105,578,669 of record NC_133414.1, on the reverse strand, counting down.
CTCAGGCCAAGGAGAGGAGAAAGCTGAGAAATCCTAGCTCTGCTACAGCCAGGATGAGCAGCAGAGCTAGGATTGCTTTTTTTCTTCTTCCCAAAGTGAGATTTGGGTTAGAAGATGATGGCTAAGAGGCAGGAGGAAAAAGCCAGATAAGTTTTTAGTTACACCAAAGTAAGGATTCAGTGAGAGATATCACTTTAATTAGTGGAATTCAAAGACTATTGCTCACATCTATAAGAACAAGAAATCACTCCATTTTGGTTCATTTTAAGTTTTCTGTACCTTGGGTCATAGTCACAAATGGATCTTAATAAAAGACCATGTCTTTCCAAGAGATAATTAAAATCATAGCATTTTATTTCATTTTACTTTTTGTATTTTCTGAGACGGAGTTTTTGCTCTGTTCCCCAGGCTGGAGTGCAATGGCACAATCTCGGCTCACTGCATCCTCCACCTCCTGGGTTCAAGCAATTCTCCTGCCTCAGCCTCCCAAGTAGCTGGGATTACAGGCATCTGCCACCATGCCCAGCTAATTTTTGTATTTTTAGTAAGGACAAGGTTTCACCATGTTGGCCAGCTGGTCTCAAACTCTTGACCTCAGGTGATCCACCTGCCTTGGCCTCCCAAAGTGCTAGGATTACAGGCGTGAGCCACCACACCCAGTAATCGTAGCATTTTAAAGCCAGAAGGGATCTTAGCAATTAAGTTCACACTTAAAAACAATGAAGAAATGGAAGCCTAAAGAGGTTAAGTGATTTGTTTAAATCTATGGGATGGAACTAGAACTGTGATCTCCAGAACGAGTGCTGGGGAAATCAGCTCTCCTGGCTGGGAATTGGGGAAATCCTTGGCTTGTATCAGTTGCCAATATCCATGGTCCCAATTCTCCCGCCATGAGAGATTTCAAGCTGCCAACAGTTTAACAACTTGCTCACAAAAGTCCTAAAAAACTAACAATCTAACAAGATCTAAGAGGACTCCCTCCTTAAATCCCCACCTCACCAAACTCTGCCTGTCTCTTGGCCCCAAGGTAAGTGCTTTCTAAGAATGATTGAATGAACCATGTCTACTATTTTTGTAGTACGCTTACAAAGAAAACGCAAGAATATTTCAAAGTTTTTACAAGCATATATGGCCTAAGAATTTAAGGAATCTTTCATGCCACACATTAATTTCATGATCTAACTTCAATAAATTCCATAATTTGATGGGCTGAGCATGCTTCAACTGTGTTTTTGAAGAGGCAAAAAGCAGCTTATACTTCTTTTTTGATTTTTTCATCAGCAATATCTGTCTTAGTCCTTTCTTTGAAGAACATTATGTTCTAAATGTTATAAGAACATTTACAGGTGGGTCAAGACCTTAGAGGCCCAAGCTTTTAACTCAATATTGAAAAGTTCCACATACCACACCATCCCCACCCCATCCCCCTCATTTATGCTTTAAAAAATTGACTGATGTCCTTGAGATAGAATTAAACCCAGTCATTAAATCATAGTCATTGGATTCCAAAGGATATCTGAAATGTGTGTGGCTGCAGAATAAGAAATTAAGGGATGGAGGAATCTTCCTCATGCTGACTAAATATTTTTATGTAGAGTTCAGAAGTCTCCGGTTAACCTACATTTTAATGTCAAGATTCTTCTCTCCTTTGGCCTATGCCAAAGGAAGTGATCATCTAGCTTTTTTTTGTTTTATTTTCCTATGGAGTTTTGCTTTGTTGCCCAGGCTGGAGTGCAATGGCGCAATCTCGGCTCACTGCAACCTCCACCTTCTGGGTTCAAGTGATTCTCTTGCCTCAGCCTCCCAAGTAGCTGGGATTACAGGCATGTGCCACCACACCCAGCTAATTTTGTATTTTTAGTAAAGTCGGGGTTTCATCATGTTGGTCAGGCTGGTCTTGAACTCCTGACCTCAGATGATCCACCCGCCTCAGCCTCCCAAAGTGCTGGGATTACAGGTGTGAGCCACCACACCCAGCCCATCTAGCTTTTATTGGATGCATTCTTGCTTTCACAAGTGTATCTATCTCTTAGCTAATATGAGTTTCATACAATATTATTTAAAATTTGAATTTGTTCAATAACTTACAAATCCATTTTCAGCAACATATGTTGGCAACCCACTAATGAGCGTCCAGTGGTCTGCAGGAGGCGTCCTTGGGGAAGAAAAGAAGAAAAAAAATCATTGCAATATAGAGAAATGCAATGTGTGCAAAAATACAATGGCAACCGCGGCAGAAACTTCCTGTCAATACTCACGGAATCACTTTGATCTCTTCTTTTCCATGTAAAATGTAATCAATGATTTTATAAAAGTTGATCTCCTAAGAAAGAAAGAGGATATTATGGGAATAATGTTATTTCCCAAATAAATCATTTTTCACTGGGGAACTTGTACTTTAAAACTCTTACAAATAGAACCTTATTTCCCAACCACATTATATTATAACATAAATTATCAAACTACTTATATCCTGACTACACGCTTATAATAAAACCAGAAATCTTACTGGCTATTTATCTACATGCACAAGGCCAAAATAAATTTTGTTTTCAAAAAGTTGAATTGCCCCCAGTTTTTGGGGTGGGGGGATCTCTGGCTACTAAATCATCAGATAGTCTGTTTTTATTTTCAAGTGATCCCTTTTGTTGTCCAGAAATACCTGACATTAATAGCTTCACTAGAACAAATCACGTAATTTCTCAACTGCAGTCAGTTGTACATCATATATAGTGAGCCGATAACCTCCTTTCATCAGTGGCTTATCTGAACAGGTGCCTCAGAAACAGGAGGTTACATTGCCAAAGCTGGAAGGGACAAGAGAATTATTCTCTCTGTTTCATGGGGCAGATGATGAACCTGAGGCCTGGACACATTCCATCCCCTTCTCTTTCCTGTGTGCTATGGACACAGGGGTTGCTGCCTTCATGAAGCTTGCAGTCAAGGGGGGAAGTAAACCTAACCCAACCCTTCCTTAGAGATTCTAATCCCACATATCTGAAGAAGGGCCCAGGTACTTCTTTCAAATGTTGTGCAGGTGGCTCTGATGCATCCCTCCCTGTTGAGAATCACTGGTCTACCAAGCCCTGGCTTTATAGAAGAGGAAATGGAGAGATTTAACAATGAGTTAAGGCAAGGGCCAGTAGCTCTGCCTTGGGGCAGAGCTGGGACTAGAACCTCAAACTCCTTGTCTAGTGCTGTTTCTACTACTCCAAGTCCTCCCAGGCCAGTGCTCTATGCACTGTGGCCTCTTAGTTTTAGCACCTGACACCATGCACAGACGGCATCAAGGAAGACATTTGCACGTACCCTGCCATCAGGTGTCTTTGGACCTTTATAAGGCTCTACTTCTCCCAGCTTGATTGGCCATTCATCGTAGAATTCCTGCAGGCAATTAGATTTAAGTATCATTAAACACACTGTTCCATGACCTACCACATCTTATATGAATTTTCTGTGTTTGTATATTTTATGTTAATCTACATAATTCTGGAATTTTAGTGCTGAAAGATCTATAATTCCCAGCAATACTGGTTAGGAATTTTTTACTGTGAACGTGTTACTTAACCTTTTATATCTGTAAAATAGGGATAACAATAGAATTTGTACTAAAGAATTGTTGTGAGGATTAAACGAATAATACATATGTAACATCTACCCTGACACATAGTTCAGAGTACTCAGTGTATAGCAATTCTTTCATAGCCAATTAAGCTAAATCTAGTTTGATTAAGAGGCTTGGCCAAGGTCACACAGAGTGGCCAAATGTTGGTTGCTTTACCCAACATTCATTCTTCCCCTTTTCCTTGCTAGCATAACCTGATATGATTTGAGTATCAGGTGGTAATTTTTCATCAGACCACAGCCCATGAGTGGTCTACATGAGGTGCCTAGATCAGTTTGACGGCAGGTATGTGGCCCAGCTCTGGAAAATGAAGAAAGGGGAGAAGTCTGCTCAGAGACTCTGGCAAAAGGTATTCCTCAGATGAAAGCTGATGAGAGTGACATTTGGAGAAAATACCTCCCAGTTGTGTCATGTCTATGTGCCATTATTTGAGCTGCAACAGCCATCTTTCCACCATAAGAGGAGGCCTCAGCAACATGCTGCAGGTAGCAGAGACCTTGCCAGGAAGAAAGAGAAAGCACCTGGACTTTGACGACTGCACTGATCTCTGAGTCAACCAGTACTAGCGGTGCCCTACCTTGTTAAGTGGGAGAATAAATATCATATTGTTAGAGATGCTTTTAGCTGTGTCTGATATTTCTTACAGCCAAAAGAATCCTAACCAACATACTCAGCTAGAAAGTCCCAGAACCAAGATCAGAACCCATCTCTCCTAGTGCTTCATCCTATGTTTATCCACTTAGAACAACTACTCTGAAAAAATAACTTCCAATCACACGAATATAAAGAAATATAAATAAGGCCAGGTGTGGTGGCTCATGCCTGTAATCCTAGCACTTTGAGAGGCCGAAGTGAGTGGATCACTTGAGGACAGGAGTTCAAGACCAGTCTGGCCAACATGGTGAAATCCTGTCTCTACTAAAAATACAGAAAATTAGTGGACGTGGTGGTACAGGCCTATAATCCCAGCAACTGAGACATGAGAATCGCTTGAACCTGGGAGGCTGAGGTTGCAATGAGCCAAGATCATGCCACTGCACTCCAGCCTGGTGACAGATTGAGACTCTGTCTCAAAAAAAGGAAAGAAAAGAAAAGAAAAAATATACAAATAATATGGTATCATTAGTTATTTTGAACTAGAAGGGTAGCAACAGATTTAAAGAAGATGACATAAGGGCATTCTATTGTGAATAATATTAAATGTTTCAATATTTCTACTTTAAAATAATTAAATTTTTTTAGAATACAAAAACCTAAAGTTGGTAAAGATAATATTGATTATCCACCTACTATGTAAATTCTAGACACTATATACATATAGTGTTTATATATAAAATATATCTATATATAATCTCTAATTCTTACAATCGATAAGAGAGATGTCCTCATTTTACAGATGAAGAAGCCAAGAATCAGGTAAGTTAAAAGATTTGCTGACAAGAAGAACAAAATCAAAGAGCTGACACTACCTGACTTAAGATTTGCCATAAAGCTGCAATAATCAAGACAGTGTGGTATTAGTGAAAGAATGGACAAATGAATCAATGAAACAAAATAGAGAATCCAGAAATAGACCCTCACAAATATAGTTAACTTGGACAAAGGAGCAAAGGCAATGAACAAAGGATAGTCTTTTCAACAAATTGTGTTGGAACAACTGAACATCTACATGTAAAAAAAGGTGAATCTAGAATCAGAGCTTGTACCTTTCACAAAAAACAACTCGAAACGGAGCATACACCTAAATGTAGAACACAAAAGTATAAAAATTCTCGGAGATGACATAGAAGATCTAGGTGAACTTGAGTTTGATGAGACTTCATAGATACAACATCAAAAGCACAATCCATGAGAGAGAAAATGTAGAAAAATTAGACTTAATTGAAATTAAAACCTTCTGCTCTGCAGCAGACACTGTTAAGAGAATGAAAAGATAAGCCACAGACTAGGAGAACGTATTTGCAAATCACATATTTGGTAAAGGACTTGGATCCACAATATACAAATAACTCGGCCGGGCGCGGTGGCTCACGCCTGTAATCCCAGCACTTTGGGAGGCCGAGGCGGGCGGATCACAAGGTCAGGAGATCGAGACCACGGTGAAACCCCGTCTCTACTAAAAATACAAAAAATTAGCCGGGCGCGGTGGCGGGCGCCTGTAGTCCCAGCTACTCAGGAGGCTGAGGCAGGAGAATGGCGTAAACCCAGGAGGCGGAGCTTGCAGTGAGCCGAGATAGCGCCACTGCACTCCAGCCTGGGCGACAGAGCGAGACTCCGTCTCAAAAAAAAAAACAAAAACAAAAAAACAAATAACTCTTACAATTGAATGATAAGAAAACAACATAATAAAACGTGGGCAAAATATCTGAGCAGATATCTCTCTAAGAAGATATACAGATGACAAGTAAACATATGAGAAGATGCTCAACATCATATGTCATTGGGGAATTAAAAATTAAAACAATGAGATACCACAACTGATACCCCAAATACTGGCATTAGCAACTGCTAATACCCAAAATACTGACATTAACAACTGCTGGTGAGAATGTGCTTCTGGTAGACATGCAAAACAGTAAAGTCACTTTGGAAGACAGTCTGCCAGTTTCTTACAAAGATCAATTAGTCTTACAATATAATCCAGCAATTGCCCTGTTCGGTATTTACCCAATTGAGTTGAAAACAGAGACACATATAAACCTACCTACAATGGTTACAGCAGCTTTATTCACAATCACTAAGTATTAGAAGCAACCAAGATACCCTTCAACAGGTAAATGGATAAACAAACCTGCCATACAGTGGAATAATATTCAGTGATAAAAAGAAATTAGCTATTGAGTCATGACAAGACATGGAGGAAACTTAAATGCATATTTCAAAGTGAAAAGCCAGTCTGAAAATGCTACATACTGTATGATTCCAACTATATGGCATTCTGGAAAAAGCCAAAACTATAGAAACAGTAAAAAAAAAAAAAAAAAAAAAAAATTGGTGGCTACCAGGAGTTTGGGGGGATGAGGGAAGGTTGAATATGTGAAGCATAGAGGGCTTTGAGGCACTGAAACTAGTCTGTCTGATACTGTAATAGCAGATATATAACATTAACATTTGTCAGAATTCAGAGAACTGCACAAAGGATAAACCTTCATGTAAACTATGGGCTTTAGTTAATAATATATCAATACTGATTCATCACACCACACTAATGCAAGATGTTAATAACAGAGAAACTGAGAGAAGAGATTGGGAGGGAAGAGGAAACTCTGTACTTCCTAATCAATTTTTCTGTCAATACCACTCTAAAAATAGTCTATTAATTAGTGTAAAAAAAAAACAGACTTGCTGAAAACCCATACTGCTAGGAAGTGGAAAAACCAAGATTCAAGCCTACATCTTTTTTGCTCCAAGATGTACATCTTTTTACTTCTGTTTTTGTGATCAATCATGACTAATTATTTACATAGTGTATCTGTTTTTTGAGGATCACATTTCCTGTGGTGTATGTTTTATAGGCAATGTTACATGAGGCAAAATGTGTAGAATAATAAGAACCTTCTCCTTGGTCATGTCCAGCAGTCCAATGGAGTATCGTTCACAGTTCAGATATGTTCTAACTGTGTAGAGCGCTTTGTGAAACTGTCGCTCAACATCTGTGAGTTCTTCAAATACTTTATTGGCTGACCACATAAGGATCTGAAAGTAGGTATCAAAAAGAAAACAGTTAGAATAAAGTATGTTATGGAGAGAGAGAGCATTCGCCACAAGAAAACATGAGGTGCTTCAAATAAAATGAATGCATATCGTTGGAAAGTGCAATTCTGATTTTGAACATGTGTACGTCCAACAAGCTACTCAGATCCTCTAGGTGAGATGATGAGTAGACCTTTGCAAGGCTGCGGGTCTATGGAGAGAGAGAAGCTATGATTGGTCCCTGTGTCTAAATGTTTTGGCTCCAAAGGGGAAGTGCCCTGAAATTGGATGCAAAGATGGTCCCTGGGTGGAGAATCCAGTATTGGTGGCTCACTGGCTCCTGCTGGCCCTCATGTGGAGAGAGCCACCTACTTCCTTCCATGCACCCTGAGCTAGTTGGAGGTAACCTTACCTGGAGAGTTGGAATGGGAAGGGACCTCCCTCTCAACCTCTACCTGTGCATTGTACTGGTGAGGAAACTGAGGTCCAGAGAGTGGGCCAGACTCAGGTATCTTGGCTACCAATGTTGCTCTTTATCCCTCTGTCTCATGGAAGCAGGAATAATGTGCTCCTCAAATTAATAGGTTTCCTATGACCCAGGAATTGCTACAAGCTTTATGTGAGAGGTAATCGCTAATAGCCACAACAACCATCTGAAGTAGGTACCATAATTGTCATCACCATTTCATAGACAGAAATGCCAAGTCCACTTGGGATCTAGACTGAAGAAAGCCAAGCCAGTTGTGCACACAATTGGAGAGCTTGGGGTGCAGGGGAGTGTGGGTGGGGAGAGTGGCAGGAAGATCATGAGAGGACACTTGGGACTGAAGTTTGGGGGTCTGCTCCACGTGGCTTAAACCCCCAGGAGGAATAGGAGGGGTCTGAATTTGTTGTCTCTGGGCGGCTTTGTCAGAATAGGTCAGCGTGGAATGATTAATACTGCCTTCCTTTTACCTGGCTTCTTCGGGATTCAATATTGTACATGTAGCTGGTATGATGAAGCTTTAGGATGACAGACACAAAGTTGAGGTATTTGGAAAAGACCTACAGATGGCAGAGAAGAATAAGTTATAGTTGTTATATCTTTTCTTTGGTTATACAACAAATAAATTTCCTGAGCCTCCAACCAGATGCCCATGGTTAGCATTACCTCTTCATCCTGTTTGGAAAATTCAGATGCATTTACTTTGTTAACTGCCATGATCACAGCAAGAACTTCCTTGCCCATCACGATCGGGGTTGCCAGCAGGTTCTTAGTGACATATCCAGTTTGCTTGTCCATGAAGTCAGAAAAATGGCTGTTCTGAAAGAGATAGTCACACATTTGCCAAAGTGGCACAGAATCATAGAGTGGTAGATCTAGGGATGATGACAGATCATTCTCTCATTTAAATGCTACCAACAGATAACCAGGGCTCCAGTACAGTGGTCCCCAGCAAATAATCCCACTCCACCTGCCATCCTATGACTGCATAGAATGGAATTGGCGATTTCAGAATAAGCGCTTCCCACCTGAGCTATGACCTATTTAGGTTAGGCTGAGGTTGGGCCAAAAGAAAAGAGGTGATGAGACAGCCAAGTGGAAAGTGAGGTGCTAAGAGGAACAGAGGGGAAGGCACAGGGTTACAAGAGACAGCAAGTGCATGCAGGGAAGGAGAGCACAGCTAGGAATACAGACACAGTTCATAGAGCACTTCTCTCTCATTACAAAGGGAAAACATGCACTTGAAATCATCAACCCATATGTCATAACATAAAGCAAAAATTATCATTCCCCCCAATCTAGCCTACTAAAAGAAATCTGTGCTAACTGTTGGTGTGTCTCCTTCTATGCCTTTCTCTGTGCTTGAACAAAGAATTTTCTATTTTTTCTAAAATTTCCTTTTCTAATTGCTTATAATAGTTTCATCACTTAACAATGTCTTACAGACTTCCCTGAAGACCAATGCATATGGATGTGAACTCACCTCTTGGATTCGTGCACACTACTCCACCCTGGGTGCTGTACGATCCACTCAACTGTCCTCTATTGATTCTGCCTGTTTATAGTTCTCCCCACTACCAACAGTACTGCACTAATCCTTCTTACTTTTATTTTTATGTGATAGGTTCCCAAAAAAGGAAATCCCTTTTGCTGGATCAACAGGAACATACAGTTTTTATTTACATAGATTACTTTGATGAAAGGTTCACATTCCGTGGCTGGGCACGGTGGTTCACGCCTGTAATCCCAGTACTTTAGGAGGCCGAGGCAGGCGGATCACCTGAGGTCAGGAGTTCGAGACCAGCCTGGCCAACATGATGAAACCCTATCTCTACTAAAATACAAAAACTAGCAAAGCATGGTGGCGCACCCCTGTAATCCCCGCTACTCAGGAGGCTGAGGCAGGAGAGTCGCTTGAACCCGGGAGGTGGAGGTTGCAGTAAGCCAAGATTGTGCCATCATGCTCCAGCCTGAGCAACAAGAGCAAAACTCTGTCTCAAAAAAAAAAGGAAAATAAAAAGAAATGTTCACATTCTAACTTCCACTGACCCTGTGTGAAAGGACTGAGGACTACCCTCTTGCCAGCATCAGATGCTTATCAGGTTTTTAATGTTCTACCAAGCTTATGTCTTTCATTCCTATTTTTTTTCTTTCTTTGGGAGAGAGGAAAGTGGATCTTCCCAGATTCAGGCCTCTTAGATTCGAGAGACGATTCTAATCCACTGGCCACTGCAGAGGCTGAGCGATGAGTCTAGAGAAGTGCACAAATGGAAGGGCTTGAGAAAAAGGTCGCGGAAGGCAATTATCTTATTAGCTGTCATTTCAGAGAATAGCCACTCAAGGTGAGTTTAGACCCAGCCTTCCTTGGGTCATGACATTTTTCCCTTTGCACCTAGGACTGCAATGAGAACTGAACTCTCAGCCTTAACTCTGAGGCTCGTTGGCCAAAATTAGTGTGGTGTTCCTTCCGCACTTGTATTATTTTCATTTCCTTGTGTTGGCAGTGCCTCTAAAAGCAGCACAAACCTTGGAGACTGGAGTCTGTCTGGTTTCCCGGAGAAAAAAAAGGTGAGAATTTTCTGTGTGCATTTCCAGGCCAGAGTTTCCACCAGGGAACAAGGGCTGGCTGGCCAATAGAACTCACAGAGCTCAAATGAGATTAGCAGTCCTGAGACATGCCTCAGAATCACCTGCAGATTAATGCAGCAGATGCACTGAATCCTAATCTCCTACAGTGGAACCTGCACTTTTACGTGGCCCAGGTAATTCTTAGGCTCAACCCAATGGGGAATCACCAGAAATGGTGCTGCTCTCAGAGGAAATGTGTGATGGAAAGGGGATAAAGGCAGCCCCTCAGCCCAGATCTCTTCTATACCTTTCCCAAAGTGGAAACACACAAACCAACTCTTTAGGCGTCAGCATTGCATCAAGGCAAGGAAGGTACTGGAGTCAGACTTGCTTGGCTGAAACTGGGCCCCAATGTACTAGCTCTATGGTCCTGGGTGTATTACTTACCTTCCGTGTCCTCGTTTTCTAATCTGAAAATAGGGGTAACACTTCCATCTACTGCCTAGAATTCCTGATGTGAAGATAGAATAACAAAGTATAGGCTGAGCACTTAGAAAAAAAAAAAAAGTGTCTGGCACATAGTTAGATATTCAGTAAGTACTGGGAAGAGAAACTTAGTACTTTTCTAGGCTTTCCTGAATGAGAAGTAGTTCTTTTGCAATTACCATTTTGCTTCTAGCTTTAATTTTTCTAGCCAATTCAAATCACTGCAGAAATCAGATGCCCGTAGCTGGATGTAGGCCTCCCACACCGCGGAGCAGCCTTCCTCCAGAGGGCCAGCACACTCCCTCACGCCACCAAGAGCCACATTTCTTTTCTCTCCACTTTATCTGTCACTTCTCTGTTTCCCCATAGGATCTTCACCCTCAGACCAAAGTGTCTGCAGGCTTTGTTACATTCTTTCTCTTAATCCGCTGCTTGTCTAGGCCAGCTGCCATTGTTTCCCTTCCACCCTGTTATCCATGCAGATCATACCACCTTCATTTACACAGCCTGGGCACTAAAGGAATCATCAAAATACCAGAAACATGCACCATGGGATGAAGTTAGCCAGGACTGGTTTCTTTTTTTTTTTTTTGAGACGGAGTTTCGCTCTTGTTGCCCAAGCTACAGTGCAATGGCGTGACCTTGGCTCACTGCAGCCTCCGCCTTCCGGGTTCAAGTGATTCTCCTGCCTCAGCCTCCTGAGTAGCTGGGATTACAGGCGCTCACCACCACACCTGGCTAATTTTTGTATTTTTAGTAGAGACAGGTTTTTGCCATGTTGGCCAGGCTGGTCTCAAACTCCTGACCTCAGGTGATCCGCCAGCCTCAGCCTCCCAAAGTGCTGAGATTACAGGTGTGAGCCACCGCGCTTGGCCGGCAGCACTTCTTTGCAAACACATTTCACTCTGCGACTTCAAACTTAACGCCATTTTATTCCAGATTCTAAACACAAGGAAATGTTCTTAAGTTCAATGGACTGTTTTGAGAGAATGGCTTGCAAGTTTCAAAATTTAATACTTGCTTATTATCGCATCTGAAAGCCCTAGATACACCAGCCATCAAGTTACAGGATGGACGTGGGGAATGGGTTTTTGTGTTTTATTTTCACTAGCTCAAAAAATCTTTAGTGAAGTTTCTTTGCATAAATCCTGTGTGTGTCCCTTGATGGTTCTTCAGAGAAGCCCTTGAAGGCAGCTGGAGAACATTGTTTAGAGCAACAGGAGGCCTGATCCCTTATCAGATGTCAGTATTGCTAAATCCTGATTAAATACCCTTAACCCCTGAGATCCATGGCAGAAGTAGAGGAAGAAAGAGGAAGGAGGACTTTTAAAACACAGTCAGAATCAGGATCACCCATAGTTTATGGACAGCTTTCCCAATAGAGAAAGAAACAACTTAAAGAGGATAGCTCTCAGTTTCCTGTTGTTAAAAGTCTTCCTCTCAGCACTTTGGGAGGCCTACGTGGGCAGACCACGAGGTCAGGAGTTTGAGACCAGCCTGGCCAACAAGGTGAAACCCTGTCTCTACTAAAAATACAAAAATTAGCTGGGCATGGTGGTGCGTGCCTGTAATCCCAGCTACTGAGGAGGCTGAGGCAGGAGAATGACTCGAACTTGGGAGGCAGAGGTTGCAGTGAGCCGAGATCGTGCCACTGCACTCCAGCCTGGTGACAGAGCGAGACCCCTTCTCAAAAAAGAAAAAGTTTTCCTGCCTTCAACTTGTTTTAAAACAGGCAATAGTCATTGACCCTTTTTTGGCCAACCATATCCAGCTCCTAAACCCCTACTGGCATAATGACAATATTATCACAGCTATCATTTATTGAGCATCGGTGTATAAAGGTCCTTTATACACTTTTAATCTGTACATTTGCTTATCTCCATTTCTTAGGGGTAGAAACTCCATCACACAGTTACTAAGTCACAGACATGGATCCGCACCCAGCTCTGTCTGATGCCAAAGCCCTCTCCCTATACCAGTGGCTTCCCTGTTACCTTCATGGACCCTCCAAGGCTGGGCGTATGTAGCTCTGTACCTTTGTCTAGGCGTGAGCAGTCTTTCCCTCACCTGCACCCACACTGCTAATCAGAGGAAAGTTGTGTGTGGTCAGGGGTGTGGTAGAAAGAGGGAGGCCTCCAAGACCTGAGTTATTGCCCCAGATCTGCCACATCCTGTCTACCTAACTTTGAACGATTCCTACTACATAGGCTGGAAATAAAAAATATGATCCTTGTCAGAGAACGGTGTTTAAATTGCCAAGTGCAATGAAAAGAGGAAGAATTAATCAGATACTTTATTGGAAACATTAGTTTCTATTCCTTTCCCGTTGCAAATCTTAACTGCAGTGGTTAAAGCATGTGAAACTGCAAGGGTGTAAGGTAGGCAAACAGAGCACTGGACACATACTCAGCTACCTCTGTTCCAACCCTTCTCATCCACAGACACATACCGTGGACGCCGGGGAGATACAACTCCTGTGGCCTCAACTTCCTGTCCTCCATTGGACAGAGTTGGGCTAAAGACTTGATAAGCCCCTTCCATCTCTAATATTCCACAGTTGATTTGAAATTCACTTCCTCCTCCTGTATCTGCTCACCCAATAGACCAGTGGTTTTCAACATTGGCTGCATATTAGAAGTACTTGGGGGAGCTTTTTAAAAATACCAATGCCTGGACCGGGTACAGTGGCTCACAGTGGCCTGTAATTCCAGCACTTTGAGAGGCCGAGGCGGGTGGATCACCTGAGATCAGGAGTTCAGTACCAGCCTGGCCAACATGGTGAAACCCCGTTTCTGCTAAAAATACAAAAATTGGCCAGGCATGGTGGTGCACACCTGTAGTCCCAGCTACTCAGGAGGCTGGGGCAGGAGACTTGCTTGAACCCAGGAGGCAGAGGTTGCAGTGAGCCGAGATTGCGCCACTGCACTCCAGCCTGGGTGATGGAGCAAGACTCTGTCTCAAAAATAAATAAATAAATAAATAATAAAATAATAAAATAAAAACACTAATGCCTGAATTCTAATTTTTGAGAGTCCACTGTAACAGTAAAGCCACCGATATGGTTTTGTGGATTGTGTCTGTTTTTTGAGACAGGATTTCATTCTGTCACCCAGACTGGAGTTCAGTGTGTGAACACAGCTCACTGCAGCCTCAGCCTCACAGGCTCAAGCCATCCTCCCATCTCAACCTTCCAAGTAGCTGGGACTCCAGGCACACACCACCATTCCTGGTTTATTTTTGTATTTTTGGTAGAGACGAGGGTTTCCTATGTTGGCCAGGCTGGTTTCGAACTCCTGGGCTTAAGCCATTCACCTGCCTTGGCCTCCCACAGTGCTGGGATTACAGGCATGAGCCACTGCACACAGCTTAATGTGGTTTTAATGTACAGCCAGAGTTGGAAATCCCCACTCTAGAGGGAAAAAAAAATGAAGAAGCAGTTGGAATGAAGAACCAATGAGACCTCTGTCTTTCCCATAAGCACAGAACCATATCTGTCTTCAACACACATTTCTCTGTGTCCCACCCAGAACAGCCAGGAGCCCTCCAGAAAAGAGAGGAGAGACTCCCCACTCCCAGATGAAGTGCTCTGTCCATGCCCTGATGCTCGCCATGGACAGCCGCAGACCAAAACCACCTCCGAGCAGCTCCATGCTCTTATTTCCTTCTCACCACGGAGAACTGGGCTCATCAAAGTATAACAGCAGAAATCATTTTACCCATCTCTTCTTTAAAAGCCTTTCAAAAAAATTCCTGAATGTCACTTTTTAAAGTTTGGTGTGCTAGTGGGGATGGGCTCAGTTCAGGACCCTCAAGGAGCATCTTCCCATGAGAAAAACCTCAGGATGTGCGGACATTGCCTTCCAGTTGGTTGTCTAGAGAACTTTTCCCTAAGGACGCGCATCTGTTTAGACACCTGAGCCGCAGTCAGCCTCAAAAGCAAACTTAACCCAGCTTAAACTCATTGAAAGGAGGAATTATTCAGGACTGAAGGCCCTACCAGGCCCCACGGTAACCCTTGCACCTGAGCAGTGTTCTGTGGTTGTTTGCAGAGAGTTGCTCATGTTTGAGGACTTTCATACCTCTTGGGTCCGTGTGACCCTCCCCCTGTAATCAGCTTCAGGAGGCATTTAGGAGATTATCCTCCTGCCTCTCCAGCTGCGCTATTCACCCCTGCACAGAAAGCATTTCACAGGCTGTTCCCATTCAACTCTGTTCCATCATAATCCACTTCTCCCTTTTTTGTTAATGGTAAACCGTAATAATGGAACACATGTGTAGAGAAGGAGCTGCCAGGAGAATCTCCAAGCTGGTACCCTTGATTATTGCTGAGGGGAGGGATGATAGGTGATTAGCATTTCCTCCTTTGGTTTATTTGTATCTTATAATTTTTAAAAAATGAACATGTACTCTAATGGTAAGAATAAAGTTTTTCTACTTCTATAAGGGTCATCTCAATGCCTTGTATTTGTGCAGTATGCTGTTGGTCTTCAAGAGGGTCCAGATGTCCCACTTACATGATTGGAATTCATTCTTGAAAGATCTGGGTTATGGAGCAGTGGGAGTAGTCAATTGCACTTAACCATCACCTAAATTCACATATGTAATGAATTCCAAATTTGAACATCTGAACTTTCAAATGGCATCATTTTTTTTTTTTTTTGCACATTTGGTTGATAGATGAAAGCATTGATTTACTAGCAAATCCATCCAAAAAACCTGAATTTTTCAAAGGACTGTGAATGAGAAGCATGGGGAGCAGCTGACAAGTTTTGGCATCTGGGCACGTTGGCCCATCTCCCTGGTGGGGTGTTTTGCTTTGCTGGTGTTGTGAAAAGGAAAGTCCTCCAGAGCACTGGAGGAGGTGTAAGGGAGGGAGTGTGGAATGCACCAGGTCCAGGTAGGATCGCCTGATAAAATGCCCAACTTTACATGGGACATACTTACACTTCAGAAAATAATAATTCATTGTTTATCTGAAATTCAAGTTCAACTGGGCAACTTGAAATTTCATTTGCTAAATTTGGCAACACTAGGCCTGACTGATCCTCTTCCCTGCCACCCACATTCCCCCGATTATTGCCAAACTAATGCCACAAGGATAGCACTATCTCTCTTTCCCATTGGTTCCTCCCTGACCCTGCCAAGACCTCTGCCCCACTGTCATAAGGCCACCTACCTTTTTCACATCTGGGACATTATGAGTTTTCTTCGTGTGAGCAGCCCAACCCACTATCCCAATGTCCAGTGGAAACACAACTTCTTTGTCAGGACCCACCAGGTTGTCGTCAAAGTTGGAGGTGGGGGTGACATCCAGCAACCTAGAGGCTACCTCAGGTATGCCGTTCCGGGACCGGCACAGGAACATGCTGCAGCGGTCAGCCTGGAGCAGGTGGGCCAGCCTCTGCAAGGCCCTGTGAACCCCCTGCTCTGGGGTGCCCCCCTCCTCCTGCACGGTCCACAGCAGCTCCAAGCACAGGGCCGACTCCTCCACCTGGGTCAGCTCAGAAAAGGACATGCTGGACTGGACTGGCACCTGGCTGTTCTTGAAAATTTCTCCCAGCACCTCCACCCGCAACTTCCTGTCAAAGTACTCCTTGGCAAACTGAGGATTCTCCTCCAGGTATTTCTCCACGGCATCTTGGTTGATCTCACCCATGGTGCGGCTTACTTTGCTGCTGTTGTTCAGAAAGGACGACCTTCAGAGCACTACCTGAGGCAGAGTGATGAGAAGGAAATACATCCTTGTGGAAATTACTGAGGAAACCGTAAATGGTCCCTCATAGGACTTCCAAAGGTCAAGCAGAAAGCAGAGCTTTCAAACTGCCTGTAACTCTTGGGATGTGACAGAAGGCCCTGGCTTAGGGTGGGATTCAGGAAGCAGAGGATTAAAGAGTTCTTCAGGACACTAAATCCCCGAGCATTAGTAGCTCATAAGTCCCCAGCGAATCTTCAGAGCATCTTAGATCAGCCCAGCAAGTAGCAAGCTGAGGTGTCTATTCCAGGAAAAAATAACTGAATGTCGGCTGCTGTCCGCAGCACGGAAGAATCACTGACATATCCATGAATGACATGACATCGGCAACAATTGGCACCTTGAATCATTCTTGTATGATAGCTATAGGAAGTAAAACTATTTAGACCTCAGAAGTGCTTGGATTTTTTTTGTTTGTTTGTTTATATAGCAACTTCAATGAACATCTGGGGAATATGGAACCGTTTAGCATCACCACAACGTAAAGGTGAATATTAATCTTTCCTTTTCTTAAGTCTTTTGATCACCAAGGTTGCTTGGCCTCCTCTTTCTCTAAAACCCTCACCTCTCAATCCCCCTCACTTTAGAAAGCTTGACCTCAGAAGTGTTTTAAAGGAATAAACCTCAAGCTTATTACTGAAGAGGTGAACATAGCAAAACATTTGCCAATGATCCAAACCTAATCAAGTCATGAATTGAATAATAACCCTTGTCGAGAGACTGTAATTACAAAAGGTAACCTACAAGTTACTAGCTGGGTTTTTCTGCTAAGTATATTATCTAGGATTTTGTTTTCAATAGTAATAGCCAGACGTCATGCGATTTTGCTCCAACATACAGTCTACTAAATCTACTAGATGATAGATATCTTGTTTGTTGCTAGGATCCTTAACGTCTCAGGGGCTACTGGCATAGAAAGAACACTTACCACTATTTAGTTTTATTTAATGTTCACTTTACTAAGCTTTTACATCTATTAAACACATTTCCTCAAATATTTAAACACTATTATGCAACTAATAATTCAAACTATTAATTCATGAACCAATTGCCTTCGATACTTAAATGTTGGTTTCAAACTTAGCCAAGGTGTTTTAAACACTTCAGTAAAACTACAAACCTAATATGACAAATTCTCTTAAGCGGAAAACACACACATGTTACAGTGACTCTAAAAATTATTGTTACACCCACATTTAAGTTTGTTTCAAAAATAGAAACCGTATGAGTTTCATTGAGTTCTCTAAGCTTTACCTCTCTGGAGAGATACTAATTTTTTTTTTTTTTTTTTTTTTTTTGTGGAGACAGAGTCTCGCTGTGTCGCCAGGCGGAGTACAGTGGTGTGATCTGAGCTCACTGCAACCTCCATCTCCTGAGTTCAAGTGATCCTCCTGCCTCAGCCTCCCAAGTAGCTGGGACTACAGGTGGGTGCCACCACGCCAAGCTAATTTTTGTATTTTTAGTACACACAGGGTTTCACCATGTTGACCAGGCTGGTCTCGAATTCCCAACTTCAGGTGATCCACCCGCGTCAGCCTGAGAGATAGTAATCTTATTGGTCTTAAAAGAAAAAGAGATCGGTTGAGACTGCACATTCCCTGTTGAGAATTGAGAGATTCTTGGTGGGAAACATGGTGTTCCCAGGGGTACAGAACTCAAACAGTCATTTGTTGAGTTATGCCACTTCTTATGATTGAGTTTCACCTGCTACCTCAAAGCACCTTGACAGGTGCACACATTTTCTTGGACTATCCTATGTCACACTCAACTCTAGTCTCAGGAGGTTCCTCATTGGATGACTATTTACTTCATAACATCCTATTATTATAATTAGGATAATGCAGAGGTATATTTCCCAGGAGAGAGTTGAGTCAACTGAGTCACCCCTCCTATGGGACCATCCTCCTCATCTAACAATTTTGGGCACCTTTTCTACCTATTTTGTGTGACTCATGGCACAGTTCCTACTTCTCCCAAAAGTATGTGGCATACTCACGATTTCCTGGTTTCATCCTTCCCTCCTGAAACAGAGAGGGAAAAACACATATTTGCATTTCATATACAGACTTATACTTAGAAAAAACAAAATGCCCATATAGGTTCATGTTTCATAATCTTATAAAAGTGAATATTAATTTGAAAAAGAAACATCCTATTATAGTCAGCATTCTTTTGTTTTCATAACTAGTTAGAGATTTGTTCATTTGTTCATTCTTTGTTTTTTTGGTTTTTTTTTTTTTGAGATGGAGTCTCCCTCTGTCACCCAGGGGTGATCTTGGCTCACTGCAACCTCTACTTCCCGGGTTCAAGCGATTCTCTTGCGTCAGCCTCCGAAGTAGCTGGGATTACAGGTACACGCCACCACGCCTGGCTAATTTTTTTTGTATTTTTAGTAGAGACAAGGTTTCACCATGTTGGCCAGGCTGGTCTTGAACCCCTTAGGTGATCTGCCCACCTTGGCCTCCCAAAGTGCTGGGATTACAGGTGTGAGCCGCTTCACCTGGCCTCATTTGTTCCTTCTTTCAACGTTTGTCTATTGATTGTTATAAGCAAGGCACCATTCTAGCTATTGTGCTAGAGACTTCAAGTTCCCTTTATATTGTATGATTGTTTCCTTCTCCCAGTTATATGGGAAGATTACTCTTTCCCCCTCGGGTACAGCCATATGACTGATTTTACCAAATGGGTTGTGGGCAGAAATATCACTTTCAGACAGAAACAATTAATTGCCAACGGGAGGCTCTCCAGGTCTCTGTTCCCTCTACTACCACATCAGTTTCAGGTGAAAGGGCTCCTGAATCCCAGAGTGAGGATGTCGTGTAACAGAGGCCCCTGCTGACCTGAGATGGACATGTAGCATCATGAGAAATCAACCCGTCTTGTTTTCAGCCTCGGAGACGTGAGGGTTGTTGTTACTGCAGCATCACCAAGACAATTCTGACAGTTACATTTCTACTGCCGGGGACCTGGGGGGATGACAAGCACTTGTGGCATGGGAAGGGAGATAAGACTAGTGCATAAAAAGCCATGAGACATAGAACAGAATGCAAGTCATGCTGGAAGTGAGGTACATGCACACGGCTATGGGAGTTCACGAAAGGGATCATATCTAGTGTGGCTGAAGACAGGGTAGAAATCGAGAGTGTTCAGAAGCAATAGCATGGGGTGCAGGGTAATACAGGGAGGACAGTGAGAGATGACCCTGGAAAGGTGGGTGGGGCCCAGATTAGCTGGAAAGGTGGGTGAGGCCCAGATTAGAAGGGCCTCAAAGGCTAGACTGAGGATTTTGAATCCTGGAAAATTTTTGAAGTGGAAGGCAACATTATTAGTGTTCTTCTTTTTTTTTTTTTTTTTTTTTGAGACAGAGTCTCGCTCTGTCGCCCAGGCTGGAGTGCAGTGGCTGGATCTCAGCTCACTGCAAGCTCCGCCTCCCGGGTCTACGCCATTCTCCTGCCTCAGCCTCCCGAGTAGCTGGGACTACAGGCGCCCGCCACCTCGCCCGGCTAGTTTTTTGTATTTTTTAGTAGAGACAGGGTTTCACCGTGTTAGCCAGGCTGGTCTCGATCTCCTGACCTCGTGATCCGCCCGTCTCGGCCTCCCAAAGTGCTGGGATTACAGGCTTGAGCCACTGCGCCCGGCCTAGTGTTCTTCTTTACCAACTTAATGAGGAAGATAACTTGGAGGAAAACAAAATACTAGACGTTGGGATACAGATTAAGATATTTTATTGCCTTTGGCTCATTATCAAACAACCTAAAAATGTGTATAGGCTTTGACCCTATAATTCTGCTTCTATGAATTCATCTTAGAGAAATAATTAAGAATGTATGTGATTAATACAGTTGCACGGGTGCTTCTTATGAGTGTGGGTATAAAAGTAAAAGACTAGAAATAGCCTAGACACTCATTAGTAGGAGGTTGAGTAAATAAATGGTGTTAGATCTCTAAAATAGAAAGCTACACAGCTATTAGGTTGGTACAAAAGTAATTGCAGTTTTTCCCATTACTTTTAGTGGCAAAAACCGCAATTACTTTTGCACCAACCTAATAATATTGTTAGTCTATTGATATGAAAAAATATTTATGATATGCAGTTAGTTACAAACAGTATTGCAGCATGATTCCATTAATACACACAGAAAGAGGCATATATACCAAAATATTAAGTGAAATTATTTCAAGGCAGGACACAGTGGCTCATGCCTGTAATCCCAGCCCTTTGGGAGGCCGAGGCAGGCAAATCACTTGAACTCAGGAGTCTGACACCAGCCTAGGCAACATGGCAAAACCCCGCCCTACAAAAAAATGCAAAAATTAACTGGGCTTGGTGGCACACGCCTGTAGTCCCAGCTACTTGAGAGGCTGAGATGGGGGGATGGCTTGAGCCCAGGAAGTAGAGGCTGCAGGGAGCTGTGATTGCACCACTGCACTCCAACCTGGGCGACTGAGTGAGACCCTATCTCAGAAAAAAAAAAAAAAAGTTATTTCAAAGTGGTGAGATTCAAGACATTAATTTTTTTCTTCTTTTTTGCTTACCTGATTTTTGTACAGTATCGACGATGAACATATATAATTTATGTAATTAAGAAATTCAGTCATTCATCAACAAAGATTTTGAGGTTATCTCTGCAGTCTATGGGTGAAGTTGCTTGGGAATGAAAAAGAAAAGGACAAATGTGAGACACGATCCAGCAAATGTGTTACGACAATTGACAGGACAAGGCAATTGATTAGTTAGTAAAAGCACACAAGACAAGGGGTCACTGTTAACAACTTTGAGTGTTGAGCAAAGTTATGGACTGAATGTTTGTGTTCCCCTAAAATTCATCTGTTGAAATCCTAACCTCCAATGTGATGGTATTAGGTGATATGGCCTTCAGGACGTGACTAGGTCATGAGGATGGAACTCTCACAAGTGGCATTAGTGCCCTTATTAAAGGATCCTCAGAGAGCTCTCTAGCCCTCTTTCTTCCATGTGAGGATACCACGAGAAGATGGCTCTCTGTGACCTGGAAGAGAAAGATGGCCATCACTGAACCTGATCATGCTGGCACCCTGACCTCCGACCTCCAGCCTCAAGAACTATGAGAAGTGAATTTCTGTTGTCTATAAGCCATTACGTCTATGACACTTTGTTATAGCCACCTGAACTAAGACAAATGACATTTTATCAAAGATTTTTAAATGGATAATATTAGAAGCCTCCTTTTAGCACACACACCGATAGCCGTTTCTTTCTTTCTTGTTCTTGACAAAGTCCTGTGATTTCCATGGCTCTTCCTCTCGGAATAGTTCTTTGCAGAGCTTCTTGCCAGTGTTAGCAAGATCTTTGTGTCTCTTATTGGCTGTCTGCTACTAGGCAGTGGAAAAAACAAAATCAATTTCAGAAAATGACATACTTCTTTTTTTAAATGTCTGATTCAGGTGGTACATGTGTAGGTTTTTTATACGGATATATCGCGTGATGCTGAGGTTTGAGCTTCAGTTGAACCCATCACCCAGATAAGGATAGGGAGCATAGTACTCAATAGGTAGTTTTTCAACCCTTTCCTTTGTCCTTTTGGAGTTCCCAGTGCCTATTGTTCCCATCATTGTGTCCATGTATACTCAACGTTTAGCTCTCACTTATAAGTAAGAACATGTGGTATTTGGTTTTCTGTTCCTGCATTAATTCACTTAGGATAACAGCCTCCAGCTGCATCATGTTGCTGCATAGGACGTGATTTTGTTTTTTGTATGGCTGCATAGCATTCCATGGTGCATATGTACCACATTTTCTTTACCCGGTTCACCACTGATAGGCACCTGGGTTGATACCATGTCTTTGCTATTGTGAGTAGTGCTGTGATAAACACATGAGTGCAGGTGTCTTTTAGGTAGCATGATTTATTTTCTTCTGGGTTTCTACTGGATAGATACCCAGTAATGGGATTGCTGGGTCAAATGGGAGTTCTATTATTAGTTCTTTGAGAAATCTCAACACTGTTTACCACAGGGGCTGAACCAATTTACAATCCCACCAACAGCATATGAGTATTCCTTTTTCTCCACAACCTTACCAACATCTGTTATTTTTTGACTTTTTAGTAATAGCCGTACTGTCTGGTGAGAAAGGTTTTGATTTGCATTTCTCTAATGATGAGTGATGTTGAGCATTGTTTCATATGTTTGTTGGCTGCTTGTATGTCTTCTTTTGATAAATGTCTGCTCCTGTCCTTTGCCCACTTTCTAGTGGGGTAATTTGTTTTCTTCTTGTTGATCTGTTCTTTATAGATTCTAGATATTAGTGCTTTGTCAGATGCTTAGTTTGCTCATATTTTCTCCCACTTTGTAAAGTGTCTGTTCACTCTGTTGATAGTTTCTTTTGCTGTGCAGAAGCTCTTTAGTTTAATTAGGTCCCACTTGTCTAGTTTTGTTTTCATTGTGTTTTCTTTTGAGGACTTAATCATAAATTCTTTGCCTAGGCTGATGTTCAGAAGAGTATTTCCTAGGTTTTCTTCTAGGATTTTTTATAGTTTGAAGTCTTACATGTAAGTCTTTAATCTATCTTGAGTCAGTTTTTGTAGATGGTGAGAGGCAGGGGTCAAGTTTCATTCCTCTGCATATAGTTAGCCAATTTTCCCAGCACCATTTGTTAAATAGGATGGAAATGACATATCTTAAAATTTAAAATTACCAAACAGATCACTTAGAATAAATTTTTAACATGACAAAATGTTGACTTCACTGTTTAATTTTTACATCAGTGCTTCTGGTTCATTCAAAGCATAGATTTGTTGTTCGGTTTTTTTGGATAGAATATTAACTGATGGAGAAAATGAGGGAAAAAGTCAAGATCTTAGATGCTAATATTTTTAAATGACAATAAATTTATTTAGATAAACTCTGAAATGATAACTAAGTCAATGTGAAAACTCCATTGCATTTACATAGAATTTTTTAAGAAATATAAACCACCTGGTAACAATAGAAGGATAATAAGAACAGATAACATACAAAATATATACTCGGTGACAGGCACCCTCGTAAGATCCTTACATATATTATCTTATTTCTTTCTTTCTTTTTTTTTTTTTTTGAGACAAAATTTTGCTCTTGTTGCCCGGGCTGGAGTGCAACGGTACAATCTCCGCTCACCACAACCTCCGCCTCCCAGGTTTGAGGGATTCTCCTGCCTCAGCCTCCCAAGTAGCTGGGATTATAGGCATGCACCACAATGCCCAGCTAATTTTGTATTTTTAGTAGAGATGGGGTTTCTCCATGTTGGTCAGGCTGGTCTCGAACTACCGACCTCAGATGATCCTCCTGCCTCGGCCTCCCAAAGTGCTGGGATTACAGGCGTGAGCGACCATGCCCAGCCTGTCTCATTTAATTTTTATAATAATCTTATAAGGTAGGTACTATTATTATTTTACAGGTGAGAAATTGAAGCACAGAGAAATTAAGTTAGCTTGCCCAAGTTCACAGCCAGCAAGTGATAGTAACCTACTCTAAAACTACCAGTTTAAATATGGCTAAATTTAAAAATGTGCCTGTGAGGTGAACTAGACATTGTACTTGATGCTAGAGGGGGATATACAAAGATTCTTTCTTTGAAGATTTTGAAATCTAGACAAATATCATAAAATGTTAAATACTAATACAAGAGTGAAATAAAAATTCCAGACAATCTTTTTAAAAATCTACCAAAGAATGATTTAACTTCCTTAAACTTTGTTTAAACAGGTTTTCAGTAGTACTCTATATAAATGAGCACATGTAATTTCTAATTCCATCATTGTTAAAATTTTTCGCTGCAGTTAATAATTTCTACAGGAAGTTATGTTTATACAATAGCCAAAATATATGCCTATGAGCAAAAATCAACAATATCCTGGGTTAATTAAGTGTATTTCACATTATCGTACTGAACCCACTCTTCAGTTCCACCTTAGCCAGATTATCTGTTCCTATAATTACCCATCATGGAAAGGCACCCCCCGTAGGTAGGAATTTCAGGCACATCTGGCAGCCAGCTGCACAGGACCCTTCCATCTGCACATCTGCTCTCATGAAAGCCCTGTGCCTGCACTTATATTAATGGGTATAACCAGGTATCTCAGAGACAATTCGGTTGGTGAAAATCGTATTATTTTTATCCAAATTGATGAGACGGACTGATGATTTTGCAACCACTGAGAACACCGTATTGAAAAAAATTAATTTATCTCTTTGTACCTGAAAACATGGACTGACTAACCTTTCCATTTTTCAACCAATTATTTTGACATCTTTTAAATGCAGTCAGAAGATAAATGCTGCTCCATTTCCTTGTTTTTCATTTTTCCTGGCCTCCGTCCAGATGTGGGTATAAATGTTACTTTGTATAAAATGGAGCTGGTTGGAAGTGCTTAATTTTCATGAGGGTAAGGACATAAATGTCTTGCATTAGTTCTTCCATCAGTTATAGTAAAACCTTTTTTTTTTTTTTTTTTAGAGACCGAGTCTCGCAGTCTCGCTCTGTCGCCCAGGCTGGAGTGCAGTGGCGTGATCTTGGCTCACTGCAAGCTCCGCCTCCCGCGATCACGCCATTCTCCTGCCTCAGTCTCCCAAGTAGCTGGGACCACAGGCGCCCACCACCATGCCCGGCTAATTTTTTGTATTTTTAGTAGAGACAGGATTTCACCGTGTTAGCCAAGATGGTTTTGATCTCCTGACCTCATGATCCGCCCGCCTCGGCCTCCCAAAGTGCTGGGATTACAGACTTGAGCCACCATGCCGGGCCCTTTTTCAGTCTTTTTTTGGAGTTGGTGACTTGTTTGATGCTGTTAAGGTTAAGGTAACATCAACTTCTGTTATAGGTAACCTCTCAAATATCAGTAGCTTCATCCAGTGGAAGATTATCTCTCATTCACATAAAGTCAGTCACTGGTGGCAACCCTGGCAGATAAGACTAGACAGGATGTGAACAATTGAACAGACAGCTTTTCTGAACTCTGCCTGGGAGTGACACAGCCCCTTCCTCTGGCCAGAAGGCTCGTGACCTTACAGAGCTTCGGAAGGTGGGGACAGCAAAGGCAGGGGCTGGCAGACGTGGTCCCCAACTTTACAGCATGGAAGGGGACTGCAAATTTTTCAGTGAAAGGCCAAGTAGCCACCTCTGCTACAAGTACTAAATCCTGAGAAATTATATATTAGAAAGGGTGAACTCTGAACAGGTCTTTAAAAATAAATGTTTTATGGAGCTTGCGTAGAGCGACTAATTTCAGTAAAAGAAATTATATCTATTGATCAAGCACCTACTATGAACAAGTCTCTTGATATACCCAGTGGAAAAATGGAGACAGTGGGGACAGGTACAAAGACGAATGAAACATGGTCTGTCTCTCCATGAAGCATGGCAAGGAAATGAATGAAATTTTGTGTATGTTATATACAATCTATAAGATGTAATTTAAAACATAATTTTACCTATAGAAAAAGGAGCAAGAAAAATATTTGTAAAGGAAATATTTGCTTTATTTTCTGATTAACATTTTCACCATTGAATATTTTAAAAACACAAAAAGGCACAAAGAAACAATCTTTCAGTGTCCCTAATCTTATCACACAGAGATATTCACTGTGAACATTTTTCCTTTTGACATTACATATACACACATTTGAAAAGTTAATGTATGAGGATCTTTTTCAAAGTACTGAAGTTAAGAACATCAGTTGACCTGAATTAACTTATTTGTAATCATGAAGAAATCCTAGAAAGAAAGCCAAAATAAACTGTTTTTCTCTGCTGGTATCTGGAGCACTAAGGTCCATGATTTATCATTAAAAGAGGAGGGGCAGAGGAATGGTTACACCAACTTTCTTTTTTCACCTCAAATTTTTACTCTGAAGCAACCTTTAAACACCCAACAAATAAATGAAAACATGTTGCTGCATCAAAACCATCATCAAAATGCACTGAAATACCCTTCATTATTCAACCTACAGTGTGTGCAAGGGCCACCAGAATGTGTTGTAGGAGAAATGACTGAAAGGCCAGGGGGTATTAGGAGCACGTTTTTGGCAGGAATAACTGTCCAAAGGCAGTTGGGCTAAGCTAGGAGCTCTCCAGCACTAAAGAACTTGGAGCAAAAACTGGAAGACCTCTCCTCTGGAATGCTGAAGAGGGGATCCAAGCATTGGGCAGGAGATAGAGGGGTGCCCTACAATCCTTTCTCACCCAGGGTCCATAGATCCGTACCCCACAGGGTCCTGCAGGAGAAGGTCTGAAGCAGACCTTATTTGAGCTGTTTGGGATTACACAGTCTTCCATAAAACTGGCCAAATCAGAAGATCTCCTAGTTAGCTTGTTGTCCAGAAACAGGCTTTCCTAGCTCTGCGGAGGTTAGGAGTTAAAAGCATCACTGTTGGCTCCCCAGACACTGCTGGGACTCCAATGGGTGCAAGAGTGAAGGAGAAGGTGGGAAGCAGACGGAGAAGCAGGGAGGAAGGAAGCCACAGGTGTCATCTTTTCAGGATGCTCAGAAGTAGCCCCAGTGCCCTATAGATAAAGGGTTGGTGTGAGGACCAATCAACTCCTTATTTCTGTTTGGCAGCTACCTACCTCTTCCCTAACTTTCTCTTATTTCAGCTCTGGCTGCAGCAAAATGGCCCAAATTGATCTCGAATCTTTCTGATTTAGGCCATGGAGACACAACTGATACTGTATGGAAGGAATCTTAAGAAGAGATACTTCTTTGCCACATCATGAATTCTCATTCTGTCATTCTCATCCTTTGACTGGCTGCTTTGATCAAATGAGTGGAACTCTACCTTGAACAGAGAAAAACAGGGTCAGTACATTGTGCCACCACACAGGCAAAATAGCTAAACTAGTCACAGTGTTTTGATTCAATTGGCTATTGACATTATAGAATGTTGTTTACTCTTCTCTCCTTTGTCTACTCCCCAGCCAACAAAACAGTCAACCTTAGCTGCTTTGAAAACAAATGAAAATTCCAATATGGGTTTGAAATAAAATTGCATCACAAACAATCGGTAGGTGTTTTTCAAAGTGGTTTCAGGGAAGTGCCACGGAGTAAGCAGGCGACCACCGAGGCCGCTAAAATATTTCCTGTCCTGACCAGGGTTGCGTTTCTGGAGAATATTTAACAGGGAGGGTTTTAATGCTTTTAAAGATGTTGAAACTAAAGAACAAATATTGACCAGAGGGCACCACAACTCTGCTGAAAGAGAGTAAAATACATCCTTTATAAAATGAAAAACTACTTGGATGAATTATTCCAAAATTCCTGCACAAGTGGACCTCAGAGGGCTGACGGAGGGGCCAATTTGGCACGGCCAGGGCCTGGGCACTCACGCACCAGGGAGCCTCGCGGGTACCCTCTCGCTCTGTGAGGCCGCGGTCTTCCCGCCAGGTTGACTCGAGCCTCCTGCCAGAGCCACTGGCCCCGGAGGCCACCCCAGACCGCAGCTGGCAGCCGCTGGCACGAGTGCAGGGTAACTGAGCCAGGGCCGCTGGCGCGTTTGGCCTGCCCGAGGACAACCCGCGCGGCCGCTCCACTGTGCCCGGGGCTGTCCTGGAGGTGAGGCCGGCCCACGGGGACCCTGCCCACGCCCGGGCGCCGGTGAGTCAGGGCGCGTTATGCAAGTGCCCCCGGCGCCTCCCCTTCGGTCTTTCACCCCGCGCGGTTACGAAAGCGCGACCCCCTCCCCCCGGCGCTATAAAGCAGCGGGGCGGCCGCGGCGCGCTGGCCTCACTAGCTCCACGCGCGCCCGGACGCGGCGGCCAGGCTTGCGCGCGGTTCCCCTCCCAGTGGTGAGCCGCGGCCGAGGCCTCGGGGCCGGCTGCGGGATGGGCCGGGGTGGGGTGGGGTGGGGTGGGGTGGGGTGGGGTGGGATACGGCCGCCCGGGGATCGGCTGCCGGGCACTGACGGAGGCGCATCTCCCGCAGGGCAGATTCCTGGGCAAGATGAAGTGGGTGTGGGCGCTCTTGCTGCTGGCGGCGCTGGGCAGCGGCCGGGCGGAGCGCGACTGCCGAGTGAGCAGCTTCCGAGTCAAGGAGAACTTCGACAAGGCTCGCGTAGGTATCGGCCCAGGGGGCCCGGGCGGCCCAGGTCCCCACCCCATCCCCGCTCTCCCCGCGGCCCGCTGTGCGCCCCCGGACACCAAACCCCTGCTGCTGTCATCCTTCTCACAGTTCTCCGGGACCTGGTACGCCATGGCCAAGAAGGACCCCGAGGGCCTCTTTCTGCAGGACAACATCGTCGCGGAGTTCTCCGTGGACGAGACCGGCCAGATGAGCGCCACGGCCAAGGGCCGAGTCCGTCTTTTGAAGTCAGTGACCTCCCGGGTAGCTGCGCCCTTTGCACTCCAGGGTCCCTTCAGGACCCTGCCTGCTGATCGCCACGTGGGGACTGTGAAGGGAAGGGAGCACGGGGTGGGTGGAGGGAGGGAGGAAGCCCTTTGCCCGGTTTGGCTGAGGATCCGCTTGGCTTTTGCAGTAACTGGGACGTGTGCGCAGACATGGTGGGCACCTTCACAGACACCGAGGACCCTGCCAAGTTCAAGATGAAGTACTGGGGCGTAGCCTCCTTTCTCCAGAAAGGAAGTGAGTAGTCAGCTCTGTGGGACTGTCTTGGGAATGGGGCCCCTACGGGGCCAAATCGCTGAGTTTCTTCTCCAGAGGCACCTACCCTTAGAAAGAATGGCCTGCGGAAAGGTCTGGAAGTGGCAGGAACCCGCAGCACCGTCTGAGGTTAGGGGGACAAGATTGGGAGCAACTACCTGCCCCCGCCCCAACCCTCAGCTCAAGAAACTTGGCCTAAGCTCAAAAGGACCTTTCGGTTTGTTAGGTGTCATTTTCCCCACCAGCCACTGTGCCAAGGTGTGTGCCTTCTCCATGCTTTCTCCTCCTGCCTTCCACATCACCACTCCACCTAGCTCTGCGTTTCCTCGGTCTCTTTGGGCTGAATCCCTGAGGCAGCTTGACTATCTGGGGCTCCCGCAGAGGCCAAGAGAGCCCTATCCAAGGTTGAAGGGAGCACTACGCATAGGGATGGATCCCTCCGAAGTGCCTGGCCTGCCGATGCTGAGGTTCTGAGCCAGGCACAGTGTGCTGTAGCAGTGGCCTCTTCCCTTTCCCCTAAGCTGTGAAATTCAGATGTGGAGGGGAGTGATGTTGAGGACTTGTAGAAGAACATCCTAAAATTTGACCTAATCATGAGGAAACAGTGTCTACATGCTTTTTTTCCCCATTATTCCCCCCATTTATCCTAAGTTTCAAATCGGGAATCTACTTGGTAGCTGGAGAATAAAGCAGGCCAGGGGGCACATATCATGGAATCTTAGAGAGGGAGAGTTAACCTTTTGGAGGGGGTTCAATATGCAGATGAATAAACTGAGGCCAAGAGAACTTTGCCCAAGGACATGCAACAAGTTTGTTAAAGCCAATGTCAGAAGCCAGGCTTCCAAATCTCAGGCCAGGATTAGGTGGCCCTGAACTACAGGGACTCCTATTCCAGACCAGCTTTTGCAGAGTATTGTTTGAGCTCTTCTGTGAGATAGGACCAAGGGTTGTTCAGGGAGACTCTCTCTGCTCAGTGATCCAGGGTAGAAGTGTCCTTTATTGTAACCCCTTGCTCGCCATATATGGCACATGCTCTTGGACTTCCTCCAAAGTTGTGTGTTGGATGAAATTGCATTTTAAATTTTTATTTCATTTTTAAGTTTTTTGTTGTTGTTGTTTTTTGTTTTTTGTTTTTTTTTTTAGAGACAAGGTCTCACTGTCACCCAGGCTGGAGTGCAGTGGTGCCATCATGGCTCACTGAAGCCTCAACCTCCTGGGCTCAAGCAATCCTACTGCCTCAGCCTCCTGAGTAGCTGGAACTGCAGGCATGGGCCACCATGCCCGGCTAATTTTTGTATTTTTTGTGGAGTCAGGGTCTCCCCAGGTTGCCCAAGCTGGTCCTGACCTCCTGGGCTCAAACCATCCTCCCATCTCGGTCTTCCCAAGTGCTGGGATTACAAGTGTGAGCCACCATACCTGGTAGAGAAAAAGCGTGGAAGCTTTATTTTTATTTATTATCATTGGAATTAATAAAAATTATTTCAAATAGTGCAGCAAAACTTCCCAAAGTGATTTATCTAGAGTAAAATGTACTTTTCTGATAATGGATTACAAAAATCAATACCAGAGGTACAAGATTACTGATTTTGAGAAAGAGGAAACACATATGCTGTATAGCCCTTTGAGATGTTCTCCTTAATGGACTAGGATTCTGTTGGCAATGCCTTTAGGGACAGGGTCAGAGAGCACCCAAGGAGAAGGGAGCATTTTGTTTCTTGCCTCCTCCCCCGATCAAACCAGATTAGTTTGCTTTTGCCTCTTGTATATTGATATTTTATCAGGATTTCATTTGGAGGGGGAAAAAGTATTGGAATCTTGAAAGTGATTGCTGCAGATATTAAGTGAGATGACTATAATATGGAAGGCTTACGGATAAATTCCTTCTTAGGTTACGTTTCAAAAAAGAAGCTGTGCAGTGTTGTAGTTAAGCCCACCCGGTTAAAATTAGACCTCCTGAGTTCATGTCCCAACTCCACCACTACCTGTTCCTTTACTTCTTTGTGCCTGTTTCCTCATCTGCAAAGTGAAGGGATCATAGAACCTACCTCATGGAGTTGTGTTACAAGATGCAATGAGTTAACAGGCAGAAAGCACTCAGAACGTTGCCTGAGACATGAGTTCTTTGTAAGTGTTTGATATGATGGCTGCCTAGTTATCTCCCTGGTCATGAAATCATAGCTTTAGATTCTGGGTCTAGAATGGAAGGTCCCACGGACACCGCTGGGTTGGGTTCAAGTCTCTTGTTTTAGAAGTGAAGAAACAGGCCCATAGAGAAGTGCCTGGCTCAAGGGCACACAGTGAATTTTTGGCACTTAGTGACACCTCTTAACCCAGGGCTTGTAAAAAGGCACAAACGATCCCTTTGTTTTCTGAGTATCTCGCAAATGGCATGACTTGATGCACCTGCCTTGCTCTGTTTTACATGCTTGTTTTGGGGTCCTCTTAACAAACTCTACTTTCATTCCTCGTGCCAGTTTCTTCCCTGACCATGGTCTTGCTTTAAACACTGACTTGGACAGAGGGATGTGAAGGCCACTCCAAGAGTGGCCTGCATCCTCAGCCTCTCCCCTGCTCCACACACTGCATCTCACCAAACGGATGTGTTTAAAATGAAGTGCACTTACGGAGAGAAAGTAACTCAAGGCCAAATGATCATGAAATTTGTTGTCAAATTATTTAAAAATTAAATGTGATCAATCTCCACAGTTGAACATGAATGTCAGTGTTAACAGACTAATGTGGCTTGCTGCTCCAGCCTTGGGCATGCTCAGTACTGGTCTTCCCTTCTGGCTCCACCAGCAGCAAGCAGGATGTCTCAGGGGTTGAGGATACTACAATCAGCAGGTCTTGGTTGAATACAGGCTAGCCTCCCTGAGATTTGACTTCCTTCACTGTGAAATGGAGATACAGAATAGTTTCTATTTCATAGAATCATTGGAAGGACTAATTAAGGTAATTTGTGGAAATGCTTAGCCTAGTGCATAGTAGGTGCCCAATAAATATTAGCTATGATCATCGCTGTTTTGTGCTCTTGCAGAAAGACATGGACAAAAACTCTCCTTTTGTCCTTCTGTCAGATGAAGTCTGTCACTCTGCTGGTAAAGGGGCTCCTGTCAGGCTGAATAACAATGCAGGCCTGAGTGTTTACATTAGGGTTTCTCAAAGTCAGGGTTCCTGTTCCATCTATATCTAAATAAACTACGGTGCTTGTTAAAAAGTGCACATTTCTGGACCCAAACCCAGAATTATTGAGTCAGACATTCTAAGGGCAGGGCCCTGGAGTCTGAATTTTAAGTATGCTCCTTGGGTATACTGTTTCTGCACAACAAAGTTTGAGAACCACTGGTCTAGATAATTCAATCTGAAGAGTTATCTTGGCTTACTCAGGTATCAAGGCCTCAGACTCCACTCACTCTTCTGGGGCCTGTTGGGGTATTTTGACAATTCATCAGAAATAGCGTTCAATCTGTTACCTGGCTGGCTCAGCTAGACTGTTAGGCCTGAGAGCCACAGGGAGCTTCCCATCCAGTCTTGCTGCTTTAGATGATTGGAGCCTGCAGGTTTAGGGAGCTGAAAGGACACATGCCAGGCCCACAGCAGTGAGCAACAGAACAGACCAATGGAGCCAGGTTGCCTGAGACAGCACCCTCTACCAAGCATTTTCTTTGGTTTTGATTTTGGGACCGGCAGTCCAAACCTCTAAACCAGTCTGTGTAGGTACAGTGTAGACACAGCTGCAGCGTGACCCCGCTTCCTAGGATGGTAGAGGGAGGCAGGGGCTCCCAGCCACACAGCCACTGCTCTCTGTCCCTAGCTCCACTGCATGTGGTCAACTGCAGTCTGGAAATGGCTCAGGGTGTCTGGTTCTCCAGAGGAGCCCTGCCCAGCCGCTGGGTGTGAGGAGGTTGGAGAACCAACCTCATTCTTACAGTGCTCTGGCAGTGCATCTCTTGCAAATACTCTTAAAAGGGAGAGCCTGGTCAAGGTCGCTATGATTTAAATTCTTCGTCTTTGACTAATTCAGCCAAAAGAGCCTGGAGATTAACCAAACCAATTTAGGCCTTCTTTTAAAGTCAAGAACAGTCGCCAATTTTGCTCAATCCAAGTATTGAAAGTTATTTAATTCCTCTGTCAAAATTTACATGCTGGCGACCATTTTGGGAAAAAAGAAAAAAAGTGAAGCTGCCGATCCGCCAAGCTAATAGCTGCCTGGATCATGAGTCGAGGCAACATTTCAAAGGCAAGTGTTTTTGTGTCTGAGGGTGCCTGTGGCAGACACTGTGATCCTCGTAACCAGGGAAGGAATGACGTCATCCAAGGATGAGGAAGACCACCCAGATACTCTGGAGCCCGTGAGGGGAGTCAGCGGTTAGGGTGAGGCCCAGCAGGCAGCCCTGTGGCTTCTGTTCCCGGCCTTTCTGCTGAATAACTTTATGGTCCCTGCGGAGCAGTCATGGTTCTGGAACATCTCCTCAACCCCACCTCTGACACTGTCACCCTGGAACAGCCTCAAGGCACAGGAGTGGCTCATTCTTCTGGCAGGCCTAGGGTGAGTTGAAGAGAGGGGCTCCACACCCACTCCTGGGACAGTCCCCCTGCAGAGCCTGGGTTTGGGCTGAGCCCCATCCTAGGCTGGCACTCCGGGGGTTCTCAGAGAGGCACACCCGGAAGCGACTTAGGGCCAGCATTCCAGAAGGCCTTACACTCTCTAACGCTGGGGGATCCAGTTCCCTCTGCGTTTCTCCATCTAGAACACTGCAGAGGGAGCATCACCCCTTGCTCCAACACCTGAGCCTGAGATGGAGACACAAAACCTTTTTCTTTCTTGCCCCTCTCCCGCCAGCGTGCTGATTGTCTGGACACAGCGTGGTGTAGAGGTGAAGCAGGCGGGCTCTGGGATCAGAGCCTTCCTTGAATCCCAGTTCTGCCCTGCTCTTTGTAACCCTAGGTAAATTATTAAGTATCTCTGTGTCTCAGATATTAAGTATCTCTGTTTCCTCACCTGTAAAGAAGGGGATGATAGTGTGCACTTTTGGATCAATGTGAGAGGTAACCGAGAAAACAAATGGGAAGTGTCCATACAGTGTCTGGCACATAAATTAAGTGCTCAGAAAGTCCCAATCATGGTATTATGTCAACAAGAAGGTTAAATTAAGTAGAGATGTGGCACTTTTATCTGAATATAGTGTAACACTGTTCTTTCTCTGTGGCAAATCACTCACATACATTCTTTTTTTCTTTTTCCTTTTTATTTTTTTGAAGACATGTCTCACTCTCACTCAGGCTGGAGTGCAGTGGTGCAAACCTAGCTCACTGTAGCCTTGACCTCCTGGGCTCAAATCAATCCTCCCGCCTCAGCCCCCAAGTAGCGGGGACCACAGACACATGCCACCCCACCCAGCTAATTATTTTCATTTTTCATAGAGACCGGGTGTCACTATGTTGCCCAGGTTGGTCTCAAACTCCTGGCCTCAAGTTACCCTCCTGCCTCAGCCTCCCAAAGTGCTGGGATTACAAGCACGAGCCACGGCGCCCTGCCACGCATACATTCTAATTAACGTTCTTTCCTCTCCTGCCTTCGTTGATATTTTTACCACTTTCATTTACTCTTACTCTTCATGGCTTACATTTCAGCCTTGAGGAATATATATAAACTCAGTGGCTCAGCTCTGCCTCTGTGAGTTGTGAAGAGGACAAGGTCTGAGAAGGAATATCTGATGCCAGATGGTGGGCCTCTTGTGTCCTCAAGGCAAACCTACTCTTTGCCAGCACAAAGAAGTGAGGAGCGTTAATAAGCAGAATTAGGATGGAGCCAGAGAAGCCATGATCATGGGCGTGGCATCCTCCAGAGGACTGAGAGAGCAGGGGGCAGCGCTGTTAGTGAGTTGATTAGGAACCAGCTGATAGAGACCGAGAAAGACATAAGCCAATATTGGGGGTAACATAAGTTGGTGGCCATCAGATATTAGGCACAAAAGACACAGAGATATTATTGGAGAGTAGATGGTGAAGCGACAGTAGGACGATTTATTCTGTGGTTTTGATGAGCCCACATTCTTGGTGGTTCTTGGGAAAGATGCTGTCACATTTACAGTGACATAGTCACAGGGAGAGATGATTATTGAAGTGAATGAGGTTTCCCTGACTGCAAGATTTTTTTCGATAAAGGAGAACAAGGCCCTTTCTGATTTGCCGAATTTTGTAAAAGCTGTCAGAATTCTCTGAAGTGTCCTGCTTCCTAAGGAAATAAAACCAGCTTCTGGAAGTCACTGTGTTCTCAGGCCTGGTTGTGGGTTTCTCTGACATCTGAGCCCATGAGGGAGAGTCTTTGATTGGCACGATGGCTTTCTGGCTTGCAGATGATGACCACTGGATCATCGACACGGACTACGACACGTATGCCGTGCAGTACTCCTGCCGCCTCCTGAACCTTGACGGCACCTGTGCTGACAGCTACTCCTTCGTGTTTTCCCGGGACCCCAACGGCCTGCCCCCAGAAGCGCAAAGGATTGTAAGGCAGCGGCAGGAGGAGCTGTGCCTGGCCAGGCAGTACAGGCTGATCGTCCACAACGGTGAGCGGGGAGCAGGGAGCAGGGAGCCTCCTGGCTCTTCCTGCAGGGCAGTGGGTTTGGACTTTGGGCCCATGTGCTAGTGAAATTCATTTCATCTGTACCCCAGAGAAAACAGGGGGTCTTGGGGCCAAATCCTGATCCTGCTTGCCCAGATTTTTCACTGACCTTCTCACAGGGCTCATGCGGGTGTGGGTAAAGGCCTTTGTCCGGTTCACTGGCACTAACACTGCAGTGGGCTCTCTTTTCCTTTTACTCTGCTTCCTCAGGCCATTTCTGTGGTCACCCCTGGCTAAACTGCCCCAAACAACCATTTTGACTGAATTCAGATTGTTTGGGATTGAGCAGCCCAGTAAAGAGGTGGGCAGCTCATGTGGTCATTGGTGTAAAAACTCCACAGGGACGTCAAGGTAGTAAGCTCCAAAGAGAATGATTTCAATGCACCTTCTTTTTTCTGGATGAAACCAAATAGCCACGACATTGACTAGCTGGGTTTCCTCAGTTGGGTGTTTTGAGATTCCCTGGAACAACCATAAGACCTTTTAGGAGATATTACCCTTGTCTGATCTTGATTTTAAAACCAGAAACATTGTGGAGGAAAGAGCTCCATTTAGTTTGAATGGACACCCACTCATTGCTATGGGATACTGGGTTTCAAAATCCAAATAGAGTAGTGCTAAAATGTATTTAAAAATTAAACAAAATGGGCCAGGTGCGGTGGCTTATGCCTGAAATCCCAGCACTTTGGGAGGCCGAGGTGGGCAGATCACATGAGGTCAGGAGTTCAAAACCAGCCTGGCAAAACCCAACATGGCAAAACCCCGTTTCTACTAAAAATACAAAAATTAGCCAGGCGCGGTGGCATGCACCTGTAATCCCAGCTACTCGGGAAGCTGAGGCAGGAGAATTACTTGAACCCGGGAGGCGGAGGCTGCAGTGAGTTGAGATCCTGCCACTGCACTCCAGCCTGGACAACAGAGCAAGATTCTGCCTCAAAATAATAATAATAATAATAATAATAAATTTAACAAAATGGAGCATTTCTGTTGGTCACGAACTGACCCACTACACCAAACAGATGGGAACTCAGACCAAAATCAAACTGATTTTGAAGCTTCACCCTTGAAAATGAAATGTAGGGCCGGCGAGGATTCCACCACGGCAGGGCACCTTAGGAAGCAGATTATGCTCACTATACGGATGAGAAAACAGAGGTTGACAATGATGAAGAAAGTTGCCCTAAATCTTTAATAGGCAGCTGAGTTGGATGCATACCTAGAGTTTTGTGACTCTGAAGTCTCTTGTGCCACATCATCTGGTGACACACGACATGAGACATGGAACACTTTATAAAACCATCACCAGTGTGTCCCAGGTCAGGCTGCCTTGGCCCCCACTTCCTGAAAGCTGAGGATGGCCCCTGACACTTTGAAATGCAATAAGGCAGACTTAAAAGAGAAATCAAAGGAAGCCCTGTTCATCAGCAGGTCTTACTCTCCCCACCCCCTTTATGCCCAGAGAAATTCAGTGGGTTTCAGAAACAGCCTTGAAGGTGTTGATGTATTACAGCCAACTGTAACCTTAAGGGTTGCGATCTGCTGTGATGCATTTGAATTAAGAGACATTTGAATGAAGCCAGCTCCAAGGCCATCATGATGTTCATTATCTACATAAAAACTGGGTCCACTTTCTGTCGTTAATGGCTTTGTTTTGTATTTTCCAGGTTACTGTGATGGCAGATCAGAAAGAAACCTTTTGTAGCAAGATCAATAATCTAGTTTCATCTGAGAACTTCTGATTATTTCTCAGTCTTCAACTCTATTTATCTTAGGAGTTTAATTTGCCCTTCTCTTCCCATCTTCCGTCATTTCCCAGAAAACCTTCATTACACATAAGGATACACGTGGGGGTCAGTGAATCTGCTTGCAGGTAAATGTCTTTCCTGAAAGTTTCTGAGGCTTAAGATTCCAGACTCTGATTCATTAAAATATAGTCACCCATGTCATGTGATTTGAGTTTTCATTTGTGTTTGTGTCTGTGCTGCAGATGGACGGGTGGGGTGCGCTTCTTTATACCAGGAGCAAGCGGCTCTTTCTGACCTTTGGCCTGTTCTAGCGCCTAATCTCCATTATTAAATACTGGCTTCTCCCAACTTCCTGAAAAGGAGGTTTCCTCTGTCACTTAGGAAAGTCTTACCTACTAGCCTGGCTAAAGCACTGGTGCCAAAAGAGGAAGTGAGTAGGTAGGTCAGGCCAGTGAGCCCAAGGCCTCAGTCAGCCCTAGGCCTATGAGGTGGGCGGGCTGGCAGCTCACCAACGCTGGATTTGAGAGGCTGAGCCACAGGGGGCAAGGTGAGCTCTAGGAAACACTCCTTAGCCCTTTATTGTCTCTAGCATGCAACTCACCTCTCAGTTGTAGGCAAAATGTTGAGGGGGAGGACGGAGGCCTCTGGGGAAATTGGAAGATGGGGCTCTGGAATCTCATTCTATAGGAAAGATCAGAGCACCTGGAGTGCAGGGAGGGGCTGGGTGGGGGGTAAGTAGCAGGGGCTGGGACAGAACACTAACATCCTGCATCATTAGCAGCACGTGGGAACCCTAGTGTATGGGTGCAAGGCCACTTGCCTCAGTTTTTCAGGTGTTCCCAGGGCCTCCATTTCTCACGTTGAAAACAGCAGCAAGGCTTTGGTACCAGAGGGTCTTGGTTTAAGTGCACATCTGGTTCAGATACATATTAGCTGTGGATTTGGGGCTGGTTATAAGGCTTCTCTGAGCCTCACTCTTTTCTTGGCAGATAAGGGAAAATAGTCCTTGCCTGATGGGCTGCAGTGAGGATTCAATTAGGCAATGTCTGTTAGAGCTCTGGGGAGCTGTAAAACTGGTGATGCCAGGCTGACGTCTATGAAATGCACTGGGAGTGAGGAAAGGGTCACAGATCTCCACCGGGGTGTTGGGATATCCAGGGACCGTGAGAGGCTCCTGGGTGCCCCATGCTAGCGTTCTCCACCAAAGACAGAGGAGACAGGTGATGTGCATGGGAGAGCTTTGCCTTCCTCTCTCACGGAACCACAGGCTGTCAAGGCTGTCAGAGCCTTGCTCCGCAGCTTCAGTTTGACAACCTCAGGGAACCATAATGATATAGGAGTTAAAAAGAAATTACTTAGGCAGATAGCGAGGGTACGGAAGTCCTTGATAAGATTTTCCTTTTATTGAAAAGCAGCCCCTAAATCCTTTTCTAACAAAGAGCGGCCTGTAAAATCGTGCTGCACACATAGACAAGCAAGTTGGAAGCTTGCATGGGTGAATGCCAGCAGATGTGTCCATTGGAATGTACTACCTAAGACTAAGCATGTTCAAAATGGCGGTTCCATCTTCCCTTTTTGCCAGCCATGAGTGCAGTAAGGAGCAGACAAGATGGCCAAGTGGAAAGTCCATTTGCATAATCAGATTTGGGTGGGGTGGCCAGCCTTTCTCCTGCACTATGTAAACGTCACACCTGGTCAAACCAATCTGTGAGCCCTATGTAAATCAGACACCACCTCCTCAGGCCTGCCTATAAAATATGCTGTGGTCCACCACTTTTCCTTTTTCAGATGCTTCTGTCTCACGAGAGAGAGAGCTGCTCTCCTCTCTCCTTTCTTCTGCCTATTAAACATTCTGCTCCTTAACCCACCCACCTATGTCCATGTCCTTAATCCTCTTGGCACAAGATGACAAATCCCTGTTATTTACCCCAGACAGCGATGCCGCTTCAATAAGATAACCACACACCACTTCCAAAAACAGGTTTAATTGGTCAAATCTATTAACTAAAGTGAGCAGAACATCTCTGTTCATTTGTCCTCGAGCTTGTGATTTCCATGAATCTGACTTCAGAAGCGAGTTGCTCCAGAGACTGCATAAGCAGTCACTACTGCTGGTGCTGATTTCCTCACCAGCAACAAAGATTGGTTGAACACCTGCTATACGCCAGGCCCTGTGCTGCTGTGCATTCCAGCCACTGGCCCAACCTCCAAGTGGTGGAGTGTCCCTGGGTTCAATCTTTGACTCTGGTTTTCTTTCTCTCTCCAAGGGAGGTTTTGTAAAACCATAGGCCTATAAACACCGTTTATAACTCCAAACAATGTGCATCTCCAGGCCCAAGCTCCACATTTCTGCATCCAACTGCCTATTCAATTTGGAAGTCTCACTGGGATTTCAAACTTATGAGCTCCAAATGAAACTCTTGGCTCCCCCACCCCTAATCTTTGCCCAGGCTCCCCCATTTTTGTTGCCTGCTTCACCATCCAACTCACGACAGGCTAAAAAATCAGGGTATTCCCCTTGAACCCTCTCTTTCCCTCGCATTCTATCAATTCCATCCTTTCCATCAATAAATCCTCTTTGTTTTACCTTCCCAAAGTATATTTACAAGTCATTTCTCACAATCCCTCCCTAATGCCACTCACCCCCAAGGTCCCATCCCCTTGTTCCACTTCAGCAGCTGCCCGACTGGTCTCCATTTTCACTCATGCTCCTCAGAGTCTATCCCCTGCACGGCAGCCAGGGTAATCTTTGCACACATTTATCAGGTTACGTCAGTCTCCAGTTGCAAACCTCCAGGGGCTTGGAGCACAGAATAAACTCCTAGGCCGTATGTGATCTAGCTCTGCAATTTCTCTGGCCTCATCTGACAGGCCCCAGCTGGGTACCCCTCGTCTCAGCATTAAAGGCAGTGCCTAGTGCAGAGGAGGCTCCATCAATAGTCGGCTTACACCACTCTCCCTGCAAGCATGTCAGCATCCTTGCACTAACATCTCTTCTGTGTCCCTTCCCCCTATTCACACAGGTGGCCCTTTCTTGTCGCTTACCTTTTGATCCAAATGTCACTCCTCAGAAAGGTCTTCTTAGGCTCCCCCCACCTGATCTAAGTTCCTATCACTGCCATAGCCCCAGCCCCATTTTCTTCACAGTGCTTATTCACTCTGTGATGCTATGCTATTTATTGATTTGTAGCCAGGCGTGGCGGCTCATACCTGTAATCCCAGCTACTTGGGAGGCTGAGGCGGGAGGACTGCTTGAGCCAAGGCATTTGAGGTTTCAGGGAGCCGTGATTGTGCCATTGCACTCCAGCCTGGGCCTTGGAGCAAGACCCTCATCTCAAATATATCTATATATCTGTATATAGATATAATTTACTGACTTTTATTTAGTTTTTCTATCCCTGACTTGAAGGTAAGCTCCCTGAGAGAGGGCCATGGCTGTCTGGTTCACCACTGAATTCCCAGCACAGAGAACACTGTCTGCCATGGCTGGTGCTTAAGCAGCATCTCTGCTGGATGGATCAGGAGTAAACCACTCCGTGAACTCACTCGCAAACATTTCAGAGTCATCCTACTTTCTCTCTGATTTTGTGACACTGATTCTCTTAAAAGGGCCCATGGCATTTTTTATAAACGAAAGAAAAAAAAAAATAAGTCACCCTTAACTGTTCCTTGGAAATTCTTCAATTGCTCTTGACATCAGTGAATGATCCTAAAGTCTTGTGAGTCCAAGGTAGGGCACAGGGTGGCTGCGACCCTTCAGAGGAGAAATCTGCGTCCTGAATCGGTTCTAAGACTCACTTCAGAAACCACTATGGTGTGGCTTTATATGTAGGAGATGTGATTGCTGAACAGTCATAAATAAATATTTATTAAATTTGATCATATTACAAACACACTAAAAAAGTTCACATTTAAAAGGAACCCATAACAAATCCTTTTTTTTTTTTTTTTTTTTAAACGATGGAGTTTCGCTCTTGTTGCCCTGGTTGGAATGCAATGGCACGATCTCGGCTCACTGCAACCTCTGCCTGCCAGGTTCAAGCGATTCTCCTGGTTCAGCCTCCCAAGTAGCTGGGATTACAGGTGCCCACCACCACTCCCAGCTAATTTTTTTTTATTTTTAGTAGAGATAGGGGTCTCAACATGTTGGTCAGGTTGGTCTCGAACTCCTGACCTCATGTGATCCACCCATCTCAGCCTCCCAAAATGCTGGGATTACAGGCATGAACCATCACACCTGGCCAACAGATCCTTTTATAAAGGGAAAATATTGCGAAACTGGATGATCACCCCTTGATTTGCCCATGCTGTGGATGTGTATTTGCATAGGTTCATTTTCTTAAAGCAGAGTATGCTGATGGAGGGTACTGGAAACGAACTCTGTTTAAAAGCATGCCACAGCTCACCAGGTGTGAGAAACTCTGCCTATAAAGAAAAACTAATTAGCCAGAAATAACTGACAAGTCATTTCTTTTGACAGAGGTGTCTGTTAAAATGGCTCCCTTTTCTGGGAACCAGAAGCAGCAAAAAATTTTCTTCCACTCATTCCTGCACAGTGTCATGTTGTAGAGGATGGGGTTTAGGGCTGAATTAGCAAATGTGAAGGCCACCACCCAGAAGAAGAGGGACGGCCAGATGACCAGGTCTTGCTTGAAGTTCTGGATCAGGATGAGGAGGATGGTGATGATGATGGGGCTCCACATGATGAAGAAGGAGACCATGAGCAGGAAGAGGGTTCGGAACAGCCGGAAGTCCTGCTGGGACACGCGGATCTGGTGGCTCTCCGAGTAGGCCAGGCTTACTGTGAGCCTCTTCCTTGATGCCTTTGTGATCTGTGGAAAACCAAAACAGGACTGGAGCCACAGGTGACTGAGGGTTGTTGGGGGTTTTGAGTTAGGGGCCCAGGAGGTGGAATCTGCTATCCCCAAGGCACTGAGGCTGTGTGCCTCTGGGACTTTGCCTGCCCAAGCTTAGAATGTGCTGGAGAAACGGGACCCCTGGCTGGACTCCTGAGAAATAAAGCAGAAAATCACCTACCTCGTAAACAGAGTTATGAGGGGAAGTGAAAAGCCTGAATTGGGTGGTCTAGAAGAGGGACATCTTCCCCGTTATTTTTTTTAAAAGGGGTGACTCTTTAATTGTTTGCAAGCACAATGTGCTCAGGGTACAAACTCAAACAATGCTATTCTGATGGGGAGCAAACGAAGAACATCAGGTCTCCAGCCTTCTGTG
Organism: Macaca mulatta; assembly: GCF_049350105.2. Taxonomy (NCBI): domain Eukaryota; kingdom Metazoa; phylum Chordata; class Mammalia; order Primates; family Cercopithecidae; genus Macaca; species Macaca mulatta. The sequence goes on along the minus strand of NC_133414.1, from coordinate 105,535,845 downwards.
CCCTCCATTTCCACCCTGAGAGGTGACCAGCGTAAGTATTTTCCCATATGGCCTTCTGGAAATGCACCACCACCACACACAATATTCCTGGCTGTGGGATTGCAGGCATCTGCTCTTCTGCTGGTACACAGATGGGCCCACACCACGCACCACACTCCGGGCCTCGCTCCTTTTTCACCTAGCAATATATCATGGTGCTCGGGCCACATCTGCACAGAGAAGGCACTTTATTCTTGTTATCTTCTATAAATGGTGGTTGCAATTTATTCAGCCCCTATTGAGGAGTATTTTATTTCTTTGGCCTTGTTTGGGGAGGTGGCAGCTGAAGTAGCAGTATGCATACTCTTCCCCTCTCTCCCTATATTAGTCCGTTCTCATGCTGCTATAAGGACATACCCAAGACTGGATAATTTATAAAGGAAAGAGGTTTAATTGACTCATAGTTCTGCGGGGCTGGGGAGGCCTCAGGAAACTTACAATCATGGCAGAAGGGGAAGCAAATGTGTCCTTTTCCACATGGCGGCAGGAAGGAGAAGAATGAGAACCAAGCGAAGAGGGAAGACCCTTATAAAACCATCAGATTTTGTGCGAACTTACTATCATGAGAGCAGCTTGGGGGAAACCATCCCCATGATTCAATTACCTCCCACCGGGTTCCTCCCGTGACATATGGGGATTATGGGAACTACAATTCCAGATGAGATTTGGGTGGGGACACAGTCAAACCATATCACTCCCGTACAGGTTGTTGAGTGGGAGATGGTATACCAGTGTGGCAGGCCAGGCAGAAGGGAGCACTGGACCCCACCCTAGGTTCCTTTCCTTTTGCAGGAGCAGGAGAAAATGGATCCTAGTCTTGCCTACAGGCCCCGGAGTCAGGGGGTAAGGAAGGATGAAGTGATCAGAGGCTGCTCATTTGCTGGAGCAGCTGCTGTCAGGAGCCAACCTGAAAATGAAGCTGAGAGTGTGGGAAGGGTCTTCCCATACCTCTTGGGAGTGGGTGTGGGAAGGGCCCGCCCATGGGTTGGAGTGGGTGCTGCTTGGGAATGATCCCCTCAACAGCAGGGCCTGTTGGCACCACCACCAGACACAGGGAAATCAGAGGCAATGACCAACAGAGGGGGCAACCACCTCATATGGGCAATCATGCAAGTTCCTTGTCTTTGTGGGAGACCAGACCACTGGCAGGGCAGCCCATCCTCCTTCTCTGTCTTCCTCCCAGCTCCAGCACCACACACCCACATCCTATGCCTCGGGCAGGGGAAGCTTTGAACTGACTGTGAGACTGACATTGTAAATAACCAAAAAGTGACTGGAAAGCGCTGTAAATCAGACACAGGTGTCATTAAAGGTGCCCCTGTCCCAGCAAGACAGAGGAGCTGGTCAGAGCACTGCTGGTGATGTTTGTGGAAAATGACCATTTTATATTTATGTCCGCTGTTGAGAGGTGGCAACTGGGGGAATGAGCCTCCTCATGCATATCCTTGCACACCTAGGTGAGCATATCGGTAGAATAAATTCCTACCAAGTGGAGCTGCTGGGACCTCTAATATTTTGTATTAATGAGCAGGGCTGGCAGTGAAGCAGAGGCATGGCAGGCAACGAAGGCAGCCCTGGTTATGTGGGCTTAGAAGGGGATTCTGGACTCTTCTTTCAGGAGATCCTACAGGTGTCCCCCAAGACTCCTGAATCTCAAGACGGGGAGTAATTAGAAGGTAATTAACATCATTCACAGTTCAGGCCAGTTTAACTGCAAGATCAGAATGGCTGAAAATATTCCCGTTAGAATACTTGTAACTAGGCCGGGCATGGTGGCTCATGCCTCGAATCCCAGCACTTTGGGAGGCTGAGGCAGGCAGATCACCTGAGGTCAGGGGTTCGAGACAACCCTGGCAACATGGTGAAACCCTGTATCTACTACAAATATACAAAAATGAGCTGGGCATGGTGGTGGGCGCCTGTAATCCCAACTACTCAGGAGGCTGAAGCATGAGAATCGCTTGAACCCAGGAGGTGGAGGTTGCAGTGAGTCGAGATTGCGCCACTGCACTCCAGCCTGGGTGACAGAGTGAGGCCCTGTCTCAAAAAAAAAAAAAAAAAAAAAAAACAACTTGTAACTAGCTAATTAAAGGATAGTTGTTTGTTTTATGATTCAATGTGGCTGCTTGCTCTGTGCAGGAGTTTAGGTCCACTTGTTGATAGTGGCGACCAGGGCAACAGATGCTGAGTGAACAGCCTCACAGTCATACGGACCTCTAGCCTTACTGAGGGCTTCCATGTGACCGGCACTGTGCCGCACATTTGATTCTCAATCGTCACATTTAATCTTCACACCTACTCTTTAGATTTGCACTATCATTGTTCCCACTTCCCAGATGAGGAAATTGAATTTCAAGAAATTTAAGAAGCGTGTGGAAGGTCACTCCACTGATAATACAGGGTCAGAGCCCCTATCTCTGAAAATCTAGCTCAGTGGGATTAAATATGAGACAAATCACAAAAGGCTCAAAAGGGATGGCCACACTATTTAGCCCTCCCCTCCCTTCGATGGCTCTGCAGGGTGAAGGTTGCTCAGGAGACACAGGGCACCACCTCGGGCTCAAATGCTGGAGGCTGTATTGGCACATCCAAGTCTGGAAATCACTATGTAGAATCAAAGTTAGAACTTGTGTTCAGGTGAAACCTGGTTAATCTCAGGAACCTGCCTTGGCTGTCAGATCTAAGAGAATCTCAGCTGGGCAGGGTGTCAGGTGGGCGGGCTGCGGAGGAACTGGCACCGCCTCTGAGTAGGGGTGTCGCTTGAGGCCTAAGCACAGGCTGGGGGCCCACAAGGGCTGATTCTGACGGCAACTTCGTCCCTCTTGCTACCCACACCATCCTAAGAAGGGCAACGATGTACCCAGGGTCCCTGGTGTAGTGTCACAAAAATACTTTTTGATGAGTGATGTTGATTAAGGCTCACATTTATGGAGCACCTACTATGTGCCAGGCCCTTACCTATCACTTAGTTTACCTTTTTAAATTCTCCCAACAATTCTGTGACATATGTGCTGTGATGATCCCCATTTTACAAATGAGGAAGCTGAGGCTCAAAGAGCTTACCAAACTTGCCCAGCAGTACTCAGCTAAGAAGTTGCAGAGGTGGACTGCCAACTTGGCAGCCTGACGCCAGCCCATTCTCTTTATCATAAACTAGTTCTTTCCCACTCTCTACTATCTCCGCCTGTGGGAATGCTTCTGCCCAGCCTTTAACTCCAAACGCTAATGCCAGGAACTCTGAGAAGGATTCGTGTTTCATCTCCCGCCTGGCATCCTGCAGCATTGTGTTTCAGGCACTCATGCGACACTTGCCACATACACTATGTGGTAGATGTCCAGGCGTCCTTCTTACCTCTGACCCGAATACGGTTTGGATCTGTGTCCCTACCCAAATCTTATCTTGAATTGTAATTCCCGTAATCCCCACGTGTGGAGGGAGGGACCAGGTGAGAGGTGTTAGGATCATGGGGGCAGTTTCCCCCACGCTGTTCTTGTGATAGTGAATGAGTTCTCATGAGATCTGATGGTTTGATAAGAGTTTTCCCTGCTCCTGCTCACTCTCTTCTCTCTCCTGCCATCATGCAAAGAAGGTCCTTGCTTCCCCTTCTGCCGTGATTGCAAGTTTCCTGAGGCCTCCCCAGCCATGTGGAACTGAGTCAACGAAAGCTGTAAATTTTCTGTATGAATTACCCAGTCTCAGGCAGTTCTTTAAAGCAGTGTGAGAACAGACCAACACAGACCCCCACCCGACTGCCGGTTCCTTGGGGGATGGGAGCTGAAGCAAGGCACGCCTGTGTCTTCTGCGGCCCAGAGCCCTAGCAGGGGCCTGACAATGGCTGTGGGTGACAGACAAACAAACTGGGCTGACTCATGGGCCAAGTGCAAAAGTGGATGGGGTTTTTTAAAATTAATTAATTAATTAATTAAGTATTTTTGAGACGGAGTTTCATTCTTGTTGCCCAGGCTGGAGAGCAATGGTGGGATCTCGGTTCACTGCAACCTCCGCCTCCCAGTTCAAGCGATTCTCCTGCCTCAGCCTCCCGAGTAGCTGGGATTACAGGCGTGCACCACCACACCCAGCTAATTTTGTATTTTTAGTAGAGATGGAGTTTCTCCATGTTGGTCAGGCTGGTCTTGACCTCCCAACCTCAGGTGATTCGCCTGCCTCGGCCACCCAAAGTGCTGGAGTTACAGGTGTGAGTTACCACGCCCGGCCTGGATCTTTTTTAGCACTGACAGATGCTACTGTCTCCTTCTCTCCACAGTTCCCACCGCTGGTAGGGGGTGAGGAAGAAAATGGGGCTCTATAACCAGATGTGGCTCCTCTCCTCCTCCTCTCCCCATGCTAGATGTCAAGGATAGTTAACATTGATCCAGGATTGCAAATGTCTCCTGCATTGGGCAGAAAGCTTGATGTGCTTTTGGATTAAACTAAATGCTCAATTAACTTTCAAGGATTAATCCTAATCCTCAGAACAAGCCTCTGGGATAGGTTCTGCGGTTGCCGCCGTTTTGGAACTCAGAGGCCCTGAGAAGGGAATTGACTTGCTTGCGGCCTCACGGTGAAGTAGAGGAGTGTACCCCATGCCAGGTGCCAGTGCTCTTCTCCGCTGAGGCACAGCGCCTCAGCAGAGGCGGACAGCTTCTGGGGAATGTGCTCCACGGCCACTGGGTACATGATGAAATGCAAACGCTGGGGGCCCCTTCAGACATTCGGATTGTGTGGGGCTGGGTGGGGCCCAGAAATCTGCAAGTTTCCTAAACTCCCCAGGTGATTCTTGCCCACGAAAGTGTTGCAGCTGCTCATCTAGGACAACAGGCTCCGTCTCAAGTTCCCCCCAGTCCTTTGAAGAGAGACCTTTTTGAGACTCACTGCCTCCACACTCACATGAACTTCTGAAGATGGTGGGGAGCCTCCACCCCACCTCACACCCTTCTGCCACCCCATGCCAGCAGACCACTGCTGCCAACATGTGGGGATGGGTAGAGGGTGTTCCTACTGACAACGTTGGGCCCCTGAAGGTTGAGTCTCCTCTGGGGGCTGCTTGGTCAATCAACAGCCTCCCATTTAGAATCACTGGATGGAAGATTCCATCTTTCCAGAGACTCCACCTCCCTTTTCGTGACCAGCATTCAGGCCCCCAAAGCTGGGGAATGCAGGCCAGGCGTGGAGAAAGGGCTTTGTGTTCACTGTCTAACGTCTCGTGTTCTGCAGAAACAGATTTTGTTTCTCAGTTAAACCCTGAGACAGGCTGAGGGTTTTCCATCTGCAAGCCACAGACTCACTTATTCGACAAATATTTATAAGCTCCTGCTATGTGCTAAGCACTCATAGGTGCTGGAAACACAGCAATAAGCAAGGCAGCTCCGCCCACGCTGCTCTTCCATTCTGGTGCCTATGTGGGCAACGAGAGGGGGATCAATAAACATCTACTGTTACAAAAAGGTAGAGGCATCTCAGTTGCCATGGCAACAGTTGCTGGGCGATGACGTCAAGCAAGCCCCAAACAGTGGTTACAACCTGATCTGAAGGCACTTAGGAGTTGCTGGGAGGTTATTCCCTTGGGAAAACTGTTGATTGGAAAAAATCACTGAAGATGTATGGTGTGTCTGAGTAACAAGGAAAGAGGAAGCAGGGAGGGCAGAATGGTGAATAAGGCCACTGCCTCAAGCACATGAAGCAGCCCCTGAAGGGTGGCCAGTAGGGAAAGAGCCAGGGCGAAGCCTGCTTTGAATTCTTGCCCAGGTCAGAACCAGGAAGGAGGGTGGAGACTTTAGAGCAGGGTTTCCAAAAAGGCATTCCATGGAGCACCAGCGCAGACAGATGCTCTGTGGAGAAAAGGGGGTTCTGTAGTCACGTTTAGCAATGATACCTGGTCTATTACTGTGTGAGAGATCCTCAAAGTATATTGGCGTAATAAACATTCTGTGAAGTCCTGCAGCAAAGAATCCCATCTAGCCTATCCCAGCATTTCCCAAACCCTTTCTAACACCTAACATTCCCATGGCACTCTACAGAACATTCTAGAAGACATACTGCTTTAGAGCAATAGAAGACCAGGGTGATGTGAAAAAGAGACACTTCTCAAGCCTGGAGATGAGACCTGGGTTACAGGAGCTAGTGACAGGTGAGAAGTGGGACTGGAAGGGCTGTAGTTATGTATCCCATGGCTTCAAACAATTTGTGAATTGTCTGTTATTATGCCTAATTAACATTGATGTTCAATTTATTTTACAGAGTTATGTAAAACCAAGCTTCACAGAAAAAGCTTGTACAGAAAAGCTGACTCAGTATCTCTGAGTTAAGTATATCTTCACAGAGGAGGAGCTGCAAACTGAGGCCCTGCCCAGACACTCCATCCACCTGGTATAGATTGCCTGCTTCCAAGTTATCAGCCTGGCAAACTCATGGTACCAAGCAAGGACAAATGTCATAGTCCTCCTGGGAAATGGGCAACAGTGAATTTTGCTAATAAGGTGGAAAGTAATTTTTAAGTGATATTTGGATTAAAATTGTGATTTTTAAAACATTATTATATCTGCTCTTTCATTTTATTGTGTTAATCCAGAGGCATATTTGGCTCCTGCAGAAACTGAGGATCACATTACTTAAGTGACTTGCCCAAGGTCACATAGTGATACAGCCTAGATTAGAACTCCTGTCTTAGGACTCTCTGTTCAGTGATTGTCCCACTGTCCAAGAAGAGACTACCCTATAGACCCTTTCAATGTGATCCAAGGCTTATGCCTCATTCATTCAACAAATATTTATTGAGCACCTACAATGAATGAGTCAGGCTCTGATCTAGGCATAGGAATATAGCAGTGAACAAACCAAAACCTCTGCTCTCATGGAGCTTGCATTGTAGTGGGCAAGACAGATGACTGTCATAAATGGAATATGACAGGTGTAGTAAGTGTTTGAAGAGAAATAAATCAGGATAAGGAATTGGAGATTGATGGGGAGACTTTTTGGTGAAGAACTTTTTGAGTAAAGACTAAATGAGGCCGGGCGCAGTGGCTCACGCCTGTAATCCCAGCACTTTGGGAGGCCGAGGCGGGCGGATCACAAGGTCAGGAGATCGAGACCACGGTGAAACCCCGTCTCTACTAAAAATACAAAAAATTAGCCGGGCGCGGTTGTGGGCGCCTGTAGTCCCAGCTACTCGGGAGGCTGAGGCAGGAGAATGGCGTGAACCCAGGAGGCGGAGCTTGCAGTGAGCCGAGATCGTGCCACTGCACTCCAGCCTGGGCAACAGAGCGAGACTCCGTCTCAAAAAAAAAAAAAAAAAAAAAAAAAGACTAAATGAAGTGGGGAAGTGGCCCATGCAGAAATCTGGAGAAGACAGATCCAGGAGAACAAGTGGCAGGTGCAAAGGCCCTGGGACAGAAGTGCACAGTACAGCCTCAAGGCCAATGTGGACACAAGGGAGGGTGAAATATGAAGGTGAGAAAGGCAGCAGGGCCAGACCACACAGGGCATTAAGGTGAGGATGGTGATAGAATGTAAATTATATATTTGACCTGTTACTCTGTTACTCAGAGTGCCCTTTCACTGCACTGTGAGTCATGACAGCTCTTGCATCCAGGAGCTGTTCTGAGGTCTGTGATGGGGAGAAGTGAAGGTTGGCTGTGGGTTTAGACATAAGGTGCTTCAAGAGTAAACTGCTGTTTAGAGGTGGGTTGCTAAGAGGACACCTGCCCCAACTCCTCAGGTCTCATAGAATTTTTCCAGGTAGACCCTGGCCTTGAGAAAAAGATGGGGGTGGGTGGAAAATCATTCCTCCCTCAGCAGGCAGCTGAGAAGCGTGAGGTACGAGTGAAAAGGGGCAGACCACAGCCCTCTTGGCCCCTAAGGAACTCAGGAGTGAGACCTCCAGGAAGGAGATCAAATGCTGCCGCCCCTTCCAGCCAGCCCTGCTCTAGTGTCAATTCCTTGTTCCTGATGTGCTCCAAATCTGGGCTGTTGTTTATTCTCTTGCAAATCTTAGCAGCACCTTTTCCCAGCATGCTCTGAGACAAGGGTGGGAAGAGCAGCCTTGCCTAACAAATCACGACCGTCATAATTTATTCATCGCCTGCGACAGGCAGGCATGGCTCTCTCTGTCCCATCAGTAGCATCTCCTATATGCCTTATGACACCTCTACACTGCTGGCATTATGTTTACTATTTTGCAGATGAGGAAACCGAGGCTCAGGGATGGTAACTAACCTGGCCAAGGCCACACAGCAAGTAAGTGGCAGATTCAAGACTCAAACCCAGATTGTTAAAATAACACTGTCAAGTCTCTTTGTCTGTCTTCATGGCCTTTTGCTTTTTTTTTGAGACAGAGTCTCACTTTGTTGCCCAGACTGGAGTGCAGTGGTGCAATCTCAGCTCACTGCAACCTCCTCCTCCTGGGTTCAAGCGATTCTCCTGCCTCAGCCTCCACAGTAGCTGGGATTACAGGCGCCCACCACTACGCCAGGCTGAATTTTGCATTATTAGTAGAGACGGGCTTTCACCATGTTGGCAAGGCTGGCCTTGAACTCCTGACCCCAGGTGATCCGCCGACCTCGGCCTCCCAAAGTGCTGGGATTACAGGCATGAGCCACCACACCTGGCCTGCTCTTCTTTCTTATACCCCTTATTCGTCCCTTACGTTTGTGTAGCATTTAACAGTTTGCAAAGTGTTTGCAAAGTCTCAGTATCTTCCACCTTGTGTTCAGTTTCTGTGCTTTCAATATCAGCATCCTTGTTTGTCTCCTCCCTCTTCCCCTTCTATGTCAAAGGTCCTTCTGGATAGAGAATGTGTCTTGCTCAGTTTTAGCCCACCTCCTTTCCCCCAAGCACTGTGCACAGGGCAGGCCCTTAACACATGTCTGAGGAATTAATGCATTGGGACTCTAGGGTCAGACTGCCTGAATTTAAATCCTGATTGCCACTTACAAGCTGTGTTACCTTAGGTAACTTAAGTTACTTAACCTCCCTCTGCCTGGGTTTCTTCATCTGTTATTCTTATTAGAATTAAAGAGTTAGTTCCTGGCATAGGATCAACACTATGTAAATATTTGTTAAATAAGTTCTACATTTATCTTCCTTTTTCTCTCACAAAGTTCTACATTTATCTTCTTTTTTCTCTCATTTTAACTTAATGATAATAGCTAACACTTATATAGCACTATCATATGCCTGGTCCCATCGCAAGCACTGTCCAGACCTTAACTCCAGGCCTGAATCTACCTCCTGCACTTGAACAAGCCCCAGGCTGGGTGTCACTTTAGTGGTCATTGGGTGGGCAAGAGTCTCATGAGTGACATGGAGGGGCCATGTACCACAGGACCCAGGGATTAGCAGACCTGGATGGAGGTTGGCCTGGCTATGGGTTCTGAGCATCTAAGAAGGTTACAGACCCTCAGGTGCAAAGAAAGGGCCATAAAAGTGACCAGACGGTGAGCAGGCCCTACGGGGCACTGCTTCAATGTGCCTACTTGCCAGATGACCCACACATGAGACACTGTAAAACCAAGATTCAACAACTATAAACCTCCACGAGGGTTCAAGGGCTTTGCAGTAAATCTTCTAAAATGGGCATAAACATGAATGCACCCATGCTGTTTGCCTGGGCAGGCAACTTACTCACAAATGGGCTGCCTTAAGAGATATAAAACAGGCTGACTCGTCCTTTTTATGTCCCTGTACATATTTGTTTTGAAGGTAGAGATCATTTCCTGTTTCAGTGCACATTTGAAATGGACATTCCCTGAGGGTGGGTGGAGTAGCGACTGGAAGATAATAGGAGGGACTTCTGGTAATATTCCGTTTCTTGACCTGGGAGCTGCTTTCATGAATGCACTCAGTTAGAGCCTATACCTATGCTTAGTGTGCTTTTTATATATGTGTATAATACTTCAATAAAATGTTTTAAAATGTATGCATTCTCCAGTATTGCAGTGTTTGCGATGGGGAAACAATGGACACAGCCCAAAAGACCATAAAATAAAAGAAGTCACATCTGTAGCCACTAAAAATAATGAGCTAGAGATATAGGAATGATGTAGAAAGATGTTAAGATATAATGTTAAGTGAAAAAAAGGAGTTACAGAGCAGAGAGTATTATCTCATATCCGAAAAGAACATTGAACAGTGCCAGATAACCGTTTGACCATTTGAACCTGCAATTTCATGTGGTTCATCAAATACACACACAGTATACAAGACACATACATAAGCTTGTAAGAAAAATAACCTGAAAAAATACATCTTGAGTTGTTAAGAAGGTAGAGCAAGTTTTCAGTTTCTGTGTTATTTACATTTATGTGTCTCTTTCATTTTAATTTAATTTTTTGTAATGACCTGGTATTACTTTAGTGATGAGCAAAAACATAATCACAAAGATATAACTTTAAAAAAAACACCCTCTCCTTCCTCAGTGCTGTAGACCTGGGCAGTGAATCAAGATTGAGCGTGAACTCTTAGGTGTTCTCCGACCCCAAATTCTAAGATTCTAGCAGAAATAACCCCAAGTCTGAGTGAAGTTCAGTGGTAGCACTTGAAACAAACATACCTGTAAAATTTTGGAGTAACTGATCACAATGACCAGTCCTGGCACCAAGAAGTTCAAAGTAACAAAAGACACGTCCCACGAGATCTCTCCAGCAATGGTGGGCCAAATCAGTGTGCAAATTGAAATTTCCTGGTTACAAAAAGGAAAAGAACATCATGTAAATGCTGGCTTCTTATTGGCCTTTGGCTCAGTCTTACTGAGGGTTTCCTGACACTTACGCGGTTGCATTTCCCAGTTACACAACTAGCATGACACTGAACCCCAGAATCCCTCCCACTGCCCACCACAATTCCACTTACAAAGCACTTGCCCCTGACCCTCAGAATAGCCACGATTGTGTTTCCCGTTCTCCAGGGACAGCAGCTGAGCCTCAGGCTTACAGGGTGGTAAGAGTTAGAGTCGGTTCCCGGGTGTGGTCTTTCTATTTCCCTGGGCTGACATGCAAAGGGCTTTTGAGCCTTCTCTTCCAAGCCTGCCATTTTACAACAAAGAAAACGGACCCCTGAAAGGTTACAGAGATTGGAAAGGACATGCTACGTAACAAACACATCGAAACAGGAACTAGGTTTCCCTGTAGTCACACTGTGTAAGCCGAAGGCCACAGGGTCTGTGCTAAAGCATTAAGTGTTCATGCTGAGGGTGCTCAGGTGTCTAAAGTGTGTTGAGCTGCGTCAACCTGGCCGTCTAGAGCCCCAAGGCAAAGATCAGCCTCCACTCACAAACAGTTCAAGATGTAAAACCAATGGAATATGGCAGAAGAGTGTGAAGGTTCGTGATCTTGCTGCTATCACTAGGTTGTATTGATTCAAATGTTTAACACTAACTGCGAGAACTGAAACATATGGAGACCTTACTGAATAGTTACAAATAGTTTCTGCAACAATTTCATCCAATGAATAAATAGGCCAATGAAAACAGACATATATCTGTGTGTGTGTGTGTGTGTGTGTATACTAACTCCCCACATATAAAATTCCTATGCCCAATTGACTACAGAAACAAAACTGTTTAGAAAACAAGTGGCCCTAACACATGCATATAGAACAGATTTTTAAGAGCACATGCTGTGTAAAAAGACCACATTACTGATTTTGAAGGGCCAAGGCATCTTAACCAATGTCTAGGAGTAGCATTAGCATCCGAAATACCATTCATTCATTCATTCACTTGACCAATATTCATTGAATGCTCTACTAGGCCAAAAGCAGAGAATTTTTAACAGTGAATCAAGACTGGGCTGGTGTGAACACATGGTAGGGGGAAGTTTATTAAAGCTTCACACATTTCGGTAATTGGAAAGAAACCTGCTTTTTTTTTTTTTTTTTTTTTTTTTTTTTTTTTTTTTGAGACAGAGTCTCGCTTTGTTGCCAGTCTGGAGGTCTAGAGTGCAGTGGCGTGATCTCGGCTCACTGCAACCTCCGCCTCCGGGTTCAAGTGATTCTCCTGCCTCACCTCAGCCTCCCGAGTAGCTGGGACCACAGGCGTGCACCACCATGACCAGCTAATTTTTTTTTGTATTTTTTAGTAGACAAGGGGTTTCACCATGTTAGCCAGAATAATCTCGATTTCCTGACCTTGTGATCTACCTGCCTTGGCCCCCCAAAGTGCTGTGATTACAGGTGTGAGCCACCATACCTGGCCAGAAACCTGTTTCTTTCAAGGATCTTCTGATTACTGGCAGTGAGGCTACCACTGCTCTCTAGAACACCCACACCACCCTCTTTTGTACTCAGGCTTCTGCCCACTATGGACCCCTCGTTCCAAGACAACAGTAGCAATACATATGAGCAGATACGCTAAAGCACCAATCGGAAGAAATGGATTCCAGCCCTGAATGTGACTTGGTCTCTAATTCCTGTTCCTGCGATGGAAAAATTTTAAGGGACAGTAGAAAAACAGAGGACGCCCAGAAGCTTTTCTTAAGACCCCCAACTCTTTCCAAAAGCCTTTTCCAGAATGTCTGCCAAAATCTCTCCAGGGTTAGCAAGACTTTTGTGGAGGATATAATGATAGAGCAAGGTGTTCTCTCTACAGTAGGAATGAAAGAAAAAAAGCAGGTCCCTAAACTATGTGTTTCTCTGATCCCAGTGTGTTGAAGAGAATGTATATGTGTAAATGAGTATATAGCCATCCAACACACACACTCTTTTGCACATACACTCACATGCTTGCATGCACAGAAAAAAACATGGACGGATACAATCCAGAAAGTGAAGTGTCTATTTCTAGGTGGGACTCTCAAATTGTTTTTGTTCTTGTGGCTTATCTGAATTTCCTAATTTTCCATGATGTGCCTGTATTACTTTTATAAAAGAAAAAAGTTGATTTATAAGTGAAATGATGATCATACATGAAACACAGACCACCATGATAGTTCTGCCAACTTGACCAGCTATTTTTCTACAGAGACAATGAACCTGTCCCAGGAAGCTACCAAATGCCGTGACTTTAATAAAGACGTTCTCTCACCTTTTGATTTGTGGCTATTGCTCAGGGCAGGAAGTGTGATAAGGAAGTAAGATAAGAACTCTGCCCAACACCCTCACACATGAACTGAGAGGCAGTGCAACTGACCTGGGGGCCTAAATGATGGATTGGTATGTTCTTTAGAAGGTTTTATATGGTATTGTTGACTAAATGCACTGTCTGGTCTCATTAAAAAATAAAATAACAGGTGCCATGCCCACAGAGATCCAAGTTGGTGTCATAAGTTGGTTTCTGTGGGAAAATCCATTTGGTTTAAGTCGTTTTGATTCTAGATATTCTCCCGCAGGCTGTGACAGGTAGAGGAGTTAGGCAGTATGTCAAATCTGTAAGGTGGAGGTGTGAGTCTTATATTCTCTGTACTTTTTCTGCACATGTGAAATGTCTCCTGATTTTAAAAGGGGAACTTGGAAAACAAAAGTGGCAGGTCTGCCTTGTTACTGAGTTACAGAAGCAGAATTGGCAGAGTCAACAATAGTCTTCTTTAATTCATTTGCTCAACCACCCGACTCCAGACATGGTGGCTGACCACAGCGAAGCCACGGTGAGGAAGAGCAAGGCGCTGGCCCTATCCTCCAGCAGTGAGGGAGGCAGAGAAGCACTAGGACACTTCAGGACAGGACAAGCAGCTGGAAGTGCCCAGAGAAATTCAGAGGACCAGAGAGGGCAGAGCCACCTAGGAGGGGCTGTTTCTGCTATGCCTGGAAGGACCGCAGCCAGGGGCATAGGGAGGCCGGAGCTCAGGTGTCAGACCAGAATTCTGGAATGAAATGGGAGGCCACTCACGGTGAAGGGATAAGTGTGACTTGGATCCCCCAAATGTGTTCTGCCTCATCCCAGTCTCCACTTCTCCCTGGCTATCTCACCCATTTCCACGGCTCCTTTTGCAGATAAAGCTCCAATCTACTCTTTTCAGCTCCGTGCTTTCCTGAACCCCAGACTCACCCAGTAGCCATGAGGACATCTCAGCAGGAGGCCTCACAGGCACACTAAGCTTTGAAGGTCCCATCCCCAAATGGTTCCACCTGATTCCCGCACTTCCCAAATCAGGGCACAGGGCCGCCATTCTCCAAGCTGCCAGAAACCGTAGCACTGGCCTTCTGCCCACCTCCTCCTCCCCACTCAGAAGGAATCTCTAAGCTCCTCCTTCATCGCCATTGACTCACCCACCTATCGCATTTTCACTGACCTGCCCCCAACCCTTACCAAGACCAGGCCATCACCACTAAGTTCAAACTTCCTACCAGGACGACTCTGGCCCTTCTCCCTCTCCTCTGCCAACCCTTCTAGCACTGTCTTTTGCCCCCACTGCACCCCACGCTGTACACATGCGTGGTGGAGAACCCCTTGCAAGTTTCAGAACAGCACTCACTGTTCCTTTGGCCTCCATGTGGACTCTCCTCTGCCTATAATGCCCTCCTGGTCTCCATCCCCTTGCCTGGCTTACTTCCTCTCATCTTCACACTCACTGGGGACACCGTCATCTCCCAATAGCTTCCTGGACTCCCCACACCCAGCAGAGACCCTTCCACAGCTCTCCACAGCTTGTGCAATCATCCCCTTCCCTGTCTGGAGCCCCCGCTGAAGTGTGTTACTAAGGGTGGGGACCACGCCTGCCTTTTTCCAGCCAGCATCCCAGCACCTAGAATTCTGACTAATACATATTAGGTGTTCAGGACAAAATTGCCAAATGAGATTTTCTAAGGAGACTCCCCTTGTGGATGGGGACATCTGTCCACAGGCACCGGAAATGCTGACCCTCTCCACACTGGCTGACTTACTTGCAAACACTGCCTATTTGCAGATCAGTTCCAGCTGTTTGTTCCAGCTGTTTGCCTATCAGTCCCTCTGATGATTCTTCCTGCAGTACCTCTGGAGACCCTTGATAAATCCTTGTTCCTATGCCTCACCTCTGCCATCAACATGGAAGACTTCAAGATCATTTTAGGAACCTAGGAGTCCTAGTTGGATATTTCCTCTTCTATCAGCTACCCAGCAAAAAAGAGAAAATATCAACGCAACAGATGCTTCCTTTCTTATATTTTAAAAGTTTTCTCTAATCGTAACGAAGGCAAGCAAACTGTGTTTGTTTCCTCAGACAGTCCACACTCGGCAGAGACACGTGAACATTCACATGACTAGCCTGGTATTAAATTAGGGTAGGGTGGGGCAGTGGGATCAAGTGCCCCAAGGAAGTATAAACCCAAGGGTGATGGCATCCAGAGGGACCCAAAACAGTGGGGCTACATTCTGGTTCCATCTTTTGCCATTCTGTGACTTTAGGGATTTCCTCTTTTAGAATAAACAAAAGAATATGGGGTGGGGTGACTGTGAGGACCACATTAGGCCAGAATCTAGGACCATCTGTGTGCTTCTCCTTGAAGAGAAGGAGGCGGATTTACATGATTTGTGGCAGGGGCAAGAGGGGAAGGGTGCTCAGTAAATGTTTGCACAATGAATGGGCAGCACATTCTGGCCAGGACAGACAGTCTTCTCCACCTGCCGATGTGGGTCACCACCCAGCCAGGGCCACAGCACACACAGGCTGGAATCCTGTTGAGGCAGAGTGAGCTGACCTGGCTGAGATGTCAACGTTGCTAGGATGTTGACACCCTCTTAAAATGGCAGTCTGTTATTTTACAGCAATCAGAAGAATTATACTGTTTGAAGGATGTTTAAAACGTTTATGCTCAAAGATAAGGAAACTAATAATGACTAGCAATTCTTATGCGCTTAACTGTGTATGCACCAGGTGTTGGCCCGTTTACTGAATATCAGTGCCCTTGACGATCCAGTAAGGTTGGTTGATACTATAATTATGCCCATTTTGCAGAAGAGGAAAGTGAGGTACTAAGAGGTTAGACAGCTTGGATTCTGTCACAAAGCTCCCAAATGGCAGAGATGGGATTTAAACAGAACGTTTGACTCCAAAGCCCACTCCAAATACCAAGTTGTCTCACATTTATAGGATGTTTATCCCCTCATCTTCTCTTCAGGGGAGTTTTAGAGTCTGATTACCATGAACTACTGGGCACCCATAGCCCACATGGACGAGAGATTGAGTTTCTGTTTCAGGAGGGCTCTCAGGTCGGAGAAGCTCTAAGGGGCAGTTTCCTTGGCCAACGCTCCTTGAGGGGAGAGAGCCAGCATCTGCTTAGGCTTGGTTGATTCTCTCAGCGTGTGGTTTGGGTTAGGAAAATATCCCCCATTCAAAACATCCATATTTAGTCTCCAAGTGGGATGGGGCAGGCAGAATCCACAAGCAGAAAGCTGGGAATATGGCGATTGAGAAAACAAGCCTTTGCTAATTTTAAATGTGAGACTCAGTCAGTCTAGACCAGATCCTCCTGTTGCTTTTTTTTTCTTAATGACTACACTCCTCCTTTTTTTTCTCTCATTCTTTTCAACTTATTTCTTCAACTGCTGAACCTATAAAATGGGATGTTTCCTATGTGTTCAGGCAACAACCCTTAAGAAACTGGGGTTTTTCTGTTTGTTGGGTTCCTGGGCAGGTGGGTGCGAAAGTGTGTGTGTGTGTGTGTGTGTGTGTGTGTGTGTGTGTGTGTAAGAGAGAGAGAGAGAGAGAGAGAGATGGGGTGGGTGCGGCAGACAGGTAGGAAAGAAGACAAAGAAGATGGAGAGCCAGAAAAGATTGTCCCATTTTTAAAATTTAAAAAAAAATTTTTTTTTTTGAGATTGAGTCTTGCTTTGCTAGCCAGGCTGGAGTGCAGTGGTACCATCTCAGCTCACTGCAACCTCCACCTTCTGGGTTCAAGCAATGCTCATGCCTCAGCCTCCCTTGTACCTGGGACTACAGGTGCATGCCACCACACCCAGCTAATTTTTGTATTTTTAATAGAGACGGGGTTTCACCACATTGGCCAGGCTTGTCTCCAATTCCCGACCTCAAGTGATCCGCCCATCTCAGCCTCCCGAAGTGCTGGGATTACAGGTGTGAGCCACTGCGCCCAGGGATTTTTTTTTTTTTTTTAATTTCAAGCTTTCCCACCTTACCTCTACTAATTTCAGTGAGTAGGGCTCCTGTGGGTAACTAACTCACCTGGCCCCCAGTGCACACTGCAGGTTCATTCTCTCCCAGTAGCTTTGCCCAAATCCCTCAGCAAAGGCTCTTAAAACCAAGGAAGTATTTCAACATTAAAACAAGGGAGGTCTGTGTGCCCAGGCATCACAACACCGACCTCCACGGAAGCACCTTGCAGCGCAACTGTGACCACTCTGGAAGCACCACAGAGGGTTCTAACCACACCCAGATTCCCTAACAGGGGTACAGCACTAAGTGGCCAAGACACGGAAGGCCCTCGCCTATGCCAAGGCCTTCTCACCCAAACAGTCGCCTGTGTCCCTATCAGCACACAATTTTAGTCTGGGCTTTGGCTGGGAAGTGACAAGAGTCTTATTTTTTAATGTCATTTGCCAATTAATTAGGATTATACTTGAAATCATTGAAAAAAGGGAGAGGCACAAAATACACATCAGAAAACTTAAGATACCTTCAAGATACATTCTACCTGGTCTTTCATTCCCTGAACATCATTTTCTCCCGTAAGAAAGAACATGAGGTGAAATACCTCAAGTTCTGTGAGAAATATACAAGTACTATAACTCGTTGAGAGAATAACTTATAAAAAAAATCAAAGAAACTGACGGCAGAAGCCCAGCCCCCACCTGATCCGTGCTTTCAGAGGCATCTGCGTGGCCCACCTTGATTCTCAGGTGTGTGTGGGCTAAGAGCAAGCCTGCCCACTAAGCCGCAGCCTGTGGTCTGCCTGTAAATGGCACCCACCTGCTCAGCTAATCCTGGCTTCTCTGGGCCCCTCTTGAGTGGACATGGCCACAAGCTTGCATGTTATTTGATCAAGTGCCACAGGCTTAATGGGGCTCCTGCCCGTTAATCATTCAAGGCCATAAACGAACAAACACCTCACAATGTATTTCACACAAGCATAAGAAACAAGTATTTTAAGTTTATGTTTAAAAAAAAAAAACTCGCACAGGATACAGGAGGCAGACTCCATCCATCCTACCCCATCCCCTCCATAAAGGGCTGTGTGAGAGACAGGTCTGGGAAAACCCCCAGAGAAGCACCACCTCTCTGTTCCAGGCTCTGGAGGGTCACACACCCAGGGGTGTCCCTGGTGGGCTGTGTGTATCTCCATCACTGAGTCTTCCCCTGGTGACATGTAATTTCTCCCTCCCTACTCCCCTCTCTGACCACTTAGAAGGTCCCTCTTTGGGACTGTGATTCCTGTTTGTGTCACGATTACTCAGGGCACCCCATACTCAGTCCTACGTGGAGAGGGAGCTTAAGGGCAGGGGATTCCGGGCCGGAAAACCAGCGACCCCGGTAGGGAAGGGGAGACCAAGAACCAGCCACGGCAGACGCTCCTGGAGGCTGAGCCCCCAGCGCACAGACCCAGGTCCTTTCCCTATCTCTCTCCGCGAGGCACGGAGAACCAAACACACTGGGAAGACAGCCAGACAGCGGCCACTGTCCTCCACCGCGACGCCGCGTCTAAGTCTACTCTCCCGGGTGGATTTCGGCGCACGAACCCTGCAACCACGGGACAAAGCGGCAGAAGAAAAAGACCTGAGCTCGGGATTCCGGACCGCGGGACTCGAGGGGACCCGATCCAATGTCCTGCACTATCCACAGAACCTTATTCAGATGGTGGTCACTCCCACCGCCCCCCCCCCATGACCTAATAATGACAACTATGGACCCGCTACGCAAAACAGAGCTCGTCGGCCCAGCCTTTGTAATCTGCACATTTCAGGCGCCCAGGACACCTTGAAGGTCTAGTGTAATCCTTCCGTTGTGCAGCTGAAATATACTGAAGACCCCGGAAGGGAATTCCGTCACAAGTCCCCTAAAGACAGCATTGCATCTGGGGTCCCTAGGTCACACGCGCCTGCCCACGCGCTTTCAAAGCAGGACCATAACCCAACCCTGGACAGGAGCCCAACTGCTCCTTGAATTACCGATAAACTTCTGGAAGGAGCCCAACTCCTCCTCGAATTACGGGTAAAATACTCTGAGCAAGTTATTATACACTTCGGTGTGCCTCTGCTTCTCATCTGTGAAATGGGCGTGATAATAACAGTATTGTAACACCTGGCGAGGAATCATGATTCAATACAAAGTGATTGGCCACCCTGCACCCCCAAAGTTCCGTCTCGCTCCTAAACTACTCGTTAATTAACCTCGGAACAGTCATTGCATTTTGCAAGAATTTGGAGGACTCCACTTTCATCATTTAGGAGGGCGTGTGCCCAGCGTTGTAGTGAGATTTAAGAGATTAAACTTCACAGAGATGGGCACAAGGTTTGGCACAACGATTAAGTGCACTAAATGGCTATTGTTGTTGATCATCCTTATCCCAGCTCCCGTCGGGGCCCCGCTTCCCAGCCTGCGCAGGACACCTGCCCGGCACGCACAGAGGGGCGCTCACCTGGTCGGCGCCGGGGAGCCGTTGCGGGACGACTCGGAAGAAGACGCAGAGAGGCAGGGCGGCGACCGCCGAGTAGCCCCAGATGAGCGTCAGCAGCACTGCCCGCGCCCGCCGCCCAGGACCCCGCACGCCGCGCTGCAGGTGCACGATGCACACCATGCGCTCTAGGCTGACCGCGGCCAGCGTGAGGATGGTGACGCTGCCGCTCAGGGTCATCAAGTAGAAGAGCAGGTGGCAGGCAACGGGGCCCAGCAGCCATGCCTCGGTCCAGCGCACGGCCAGCACCAGAGGGATCGCACTGATGAAGAGCAGGTCGGCGCAGAAGAGGTTGAGCACCAGGCAGGCAGTCGTGCCGCGGCGTCGTCGGCGCGCCACCAGCACCAGGGCGCACACGTTGCCCAGCAGCGACACTGCAAAGATGAGCGCCAGCACGGTTGTCTCCACTGCGGCCAGCAGTAGCCGGTGGTCGCCCTTGACGTCGGAGAAGAAGGAGAAGCGGGTGCGGTTGGCTTGCTCCAGGCTGCGCAAGGGCGCGTCGCCCGCTGCCCGCGCGCATTCAGGGGACATTCCCGGCGCCTGGCGGCCCGCAGCGGTCTGAGAGAGTGCTCATCTGGGAGACTACTGAGTGCCAAGGCGGGGAAAGAGGGAGGGAGGCGGTTGCGAAATCTCACCTCTGGCCCCCTCCCTTCTGAGGAGCGCTAGCGTTGGGTGCAGGGAGCTGCGCCCGGGGCGCGCGGGAACGAGGAAGTGCCCGACAACACTGGCTGCAAACACCACAGCTGGGCGGGGAGGTGGCGGCCTAGCCGGAAGCCTCGCGCCCTCTGGCCATTTTAAAGTGTACTCAGAAGCCAGAAAACTCACTTAGCGAATTCCTCGAGCCCCCGCAGGGCCTGCCTAACCTCCTTCATCCTTCAGGGACACTGGATGTGCGAAGCCTTTTGTGAATGGATTTAGCTAAAATTGATTTAAAAGTGTCAGAGCTGGCCTTTGGAGATTATTTTGGCCTGTGTCGTTCAGATTTTACTAAAGAAACTCCATGGGTCTGGAGGTAGATCCTAAAGCAACTTGTAATGAGTCCATATTTTTTGTGGGGGAGAGAGGTAGTGGAGATCTTTTATCACTACTTAATAACAGATCTTTAGGTGGATTATCTACTCCCTCTACCCCAGATTTTTAATCTATAAAATGGGAATAATAATACCTCATTAGGCTATTGTGAAGCTCACCTAGAGTTTGGCACACTTGGCACACAGTAATTACTCATTAAATGTTATCAAATGTTATTGTAACTAAAATGCATATATATTTTGCATTCTGAACAATGACATAAAATGCTTTCTTGTAAAAAGGGTGAGTCCTTCCAAATTTTTTAATAAACTTGCCATCCCGGGAAGACAGATATTTCAAGGCCAGATACACACACAAGCTATGAATGTGCCCCAGGTGCCACAGTCTGAGGAGCACTGGGCAATCCAGTCCTGTTAGAGATAAGGAAACTGAGGCCCAGCCAGAGTGACTTGTCTAAGCTGTCCTCTGGTTAGTAATGAAAGTCAGTCACCTGTCCCCGTCCCACGTGTTTCCATCACACCACTGCAGTCTGGTTTTCTGTAAATGAGGAAGCTGGAGATGGAAAAGTATGCCTGTGGCCTAAGATCCAGTGGCCACTTCCCCAAGCAGCCACCCTCCTACCACCCACACCTTCACCCCCTCTCCCCTCTGCCATATTACCAGGCCTCTCCCAGTTGCCCATTCTGTCTTCTAATTGTCTTTCTTAAGGCTGGATCTTAAGAAATCTAAGTACTGACTGGGCGCAGTGGCTCATGCCTGAAATCTCAGCACTTTGGGAGGCCGAGGCAGGTGGATCACTTGAGGTCAGGAGCTCCAGATCAGCCATGGCCAACATGGTGAAACACTGTCTCTACTAAAAATACAAAAATTAGCTGGGTGTGGTGGTGGGTACCTGTAATCCCAGCTACTTGGGAGGCTGAGGCAGGAGAATTGCTTGAAACCAGGAGGTGGAGGTTGCGGTGAGTCAAGATCATGCCACTGCACTCCAGCCTGGGTGACGGAGCGAGACTGTCTCAAAAAAAAAAAGAAAAGAAACCTAAGTACTTCAGGCTGGTTGCGTCAGTCGCAAGTACTGTCTGGGGAGGGGGTCCGTTTGTGTGTCTGCTTTTCACGGTATCAAACGGGTCTGAGCTGATAGTGTGACTTCTAACCTGAGAAGTAGATGCTCAGCTTGAACACTGACTAGGTTCGAGTTGAAAAACAGAACTGGTTTGCTTCCTGAAACAGTTGAAAAAGGGCAAAAAATTGAAATAAAGGGAATTCAGACAAATGGGGTTTTGGCAATTGTCTGATTAGGGTCAGGAAATATTAGTGTTTATGTGAGGGAAAGGAAACTATATGTATATGTACGTGTGTGTGTGTGTGTGTGTGTGTGTGTATGAGAGAGAGAGAGAGAGAGAGAGAGAGAGAGAGAGAGACAGAAAGCAAGAGGGAAAACACAGAGAAAGACAGAAAGAGATTGATTACATCACAGGCTGGTGTGATATAGACACAGAGAGGTTTCCCCAGAATGTACAACCAGGGTGGGCTCTCTGCACTCAAAGGCCTTCTCCAACATTAACCTCCTGGGTTCTACCAATGGCAAAATGTTGAGTGCAGAGGCTCATAAACTTTCTCCATTCACAGCACCTTCATGGTACCCCTAGGCTAAAAGAAAAACCAAACAGAAACAGTTTCTTTCTTTAAGTAGCTGGGTTCAAACAACTTAATAAGACTTTGTGTCCTAACAACTTAGTAACTATCTTGGAAAATAATAATACATATAAATTGGGGTAAAAAATTTTGTTGTTTCATTCTTTTTTTATTTTTATTTTTGAGAGGGAATCTCTGTCATCCATGCTGGAGCGCAGTGGTGCCATCTCAGCTCACTGCAACCTCCGCCTCCTGCGTTCAAGCGATTCTCCTTCCTCAGCTTCCTGAGTAGCTGAGATTACAGGCGCCCACCACCACACCCGGCTAATTTTTGTATTTTAGAGTACAGATGGGGTTTCACCATGTTGATCAGGCTGGTCTCAAACTCCTGACCTCAAATGATCCACCCACCTCAGTCTCCCAAACTGCTGCGATTACACACATCCGACCTGTTGTTTCATTCTTAAATAACCACAGTAAGGCCAGGTGCAATGGCTCACTCCTGTAATCCCAGCACTTTGGGAGGCTGAGGCTGGAGGATCACTTGAGCCCAGGAGTTCAAAACTAGCCTGGGCAACATAACCAGATCCCATCTCTACAAAAAATTAAAAAAAAAAAAAAAAGATAGCTGGGCATGGGGGCTTGTACCTATAGTCCCAGCTTCCTGGAAGGCTAAAGTGGGAGGATGACTTGAGCCTGAGAGGTCGAGGCTACAGTGAGCTATGGTCATGCCACTGTACTCCAATGTGGGCAACAGAGAAAGACCCTGTCTCAAAAAAAAAATTTTTTTTAAACCAACAACAATAGCTTCCTGATGGGCTAGATGCACTTGTTACACTCTGCACAGGTTTTCAAAACAAAATCGTATTGAGCACTGCTATCCTCCTTTCCTGCTCCATGTTGATTTTAATGCAGTCCCTGCTTTTTATCACAGCAACTCCTAAACACTCAGCTTTGTAAAGGTACAATGTCATGAGCTGAACGCTGGAACTGTGAATTACCTAGCAGAGCTAGCAGTTCATGCAGAGCCGGATGGGTGTTGAGTAACGCCATTTCCCTGCGGTACCCGAGCACATGTGGGCACTAGCCTTTGAGGACCAGAGCCCTGGTTGGACAACTCGCTGTATGACCTTGGGCAAGTTACTGTAGCTTCTTAGAGTTTCAGTCTTCCCATATATGAAAGGGGATAGCGATAGTACTGACCTCGCAGGGTTTGGGGAAGATTAAATAAAGTTCCTTTATGTAAAGCATTTAGCATAGTGGTCACTGAGTGGACACGGTGGGTCAGGCTCTGTGGTCAACACTGTATATGGATTATGGACACAACTGTGCTGACAGTCCCAGTTTATGATACTATTATTATTATTGGAGACAAGGTCCCACTCTGTCACCCAAGTTGGGTATAGTAGCATGGGCATAGCTAACTGCAGCCTGGAACTCCTGGGCCCAAGTGATCCTCCTGCCTCAGCCTCATGAGTAGTTGGGACTACAGGTGCACACCACCACACCCAGATAATTTTTTTATTTTTTTGTGAGGTGAGGTCTCGCTATGTTGCCCAGACAGGTCTTGAACTCTTGGTCTCAAGCAATCCTCCCACCTTGGCCTTCCAAAGTGCTGTGATTATAGGCATGAGCCGCCATGGTCAGCCCCAGTTTATGAAATTATTAGAACCTTTTTCATTCTCAAATTGCCCTGGTTTGAAGGATAAAGCATATGGCCATCCTTCCTTTGCATTTGTTAACTCATTCAATTCCCCCACAAGTTGCAAACATTGGGATTTGAATTGAGACAGTCTGATTCCAGAGTCTTTGCTCTGAACCACTAGAGCGGTGCATCTTAACTGGGGGAGATTTTGCTGCAACCCCCACCCTCGGACATTTTGTCATGTCTGGAGCCGTTTTTAGTTGTCATAACTGGGAGATTGCTACTGATATCCAGTGCCAGGGACGCTGCTGCTAACATCCTACAATGCCCAAGACATTCGCCATGACAAAGAATTGTCCAGCCCAAAATGTTGATAGTGCTGAGGCTGAGAAATCCTGTGCGCTTGAGACCTCACGAGACTTTACCTCTTATTTTCAAGCCTGTCGTGGGGTCACATCTAGTGGCAAAAGCCAAAAATGTTACCATTTTTTCTCATAGAGGTTTCACCACAACCTCTGTGACCCCTTTAACCAACCCATCGGGCTCCGTTTTGTGTTCGGGCCCCAGATGTGCACAGCTGTGAAATCCCTTTCATACACGGGTGCACAGCTGTGAAATCCCTTTCATACACGGGGCTGGGTGTGGCATCCTCAGGGTAGAAAGACTTCACATATTCCTTGGAGACTGGACAGCAGATACCCGTAGGCTGATCCATCACTGTGAAAGTCATATTTATTGCCCATGGTATTAGTTCTTTACCTCTTCCACTCTCAGATAAAACCATAGAAACCAAGACAAGGATCCACCAAGCGTAAATCTGGACAGTCTCGTTTCTAAGCTAAAGAGAAAGACAACATTGCAGATGGCTTCTGTACCTCTTTATATTTCCAACCAAACAGGAGGGGAGAGGTGCACGGGGGACTTTCTCTGTGTATGCTTTTCTTTTCTCTTTTCTTTCTTTCTTTCTTTCTTTCTTTCTTTCTTTCTTTCTTTCTTTCTTTCTTTCTTTCTTTCTTTCTTTCTTTCTTTCTTTTTCTCTTTCTTTCTTTCTTTCTTCTCTTCCTTCCTTTCTTTCTCTCTCTCTCTTTCTCTCTCTCTCTTTCTCCCTCCCTCCCTCTCTCTCTTTCTCTCTCTCTCTTTCTCTTTCTTTCTTTCCTTCTTTTTTTTTTCTTTCTTTTGCTTTTTTTCAGGCAGAGTCTCTCTCTGTTGCCCAGGCTGGAATGCAGTGGCGTGACCTTGGCTCACTGCAAACTCCGCCTCCTGGGTTGAAGTGATTCTCCTGTCTCAGCCTCCTGGGTAGCTGGGTTCGAGACCCGGCTTTTTAGTAGAGATGGGGTTTTTCCATGTTGGCCAGGTGGGTCTCATACTCCTCACCTCAAGTGATCCACTTGCCTTAGCCTCCCAAAGTGCTGGGATTACAGGTGTGAGCCGGTTTTCTTATTTTTCCTCTGGAAAAATATTATAAAGTCAGTATGAAAATGTTTACTGGTTCATTGCTCCCCCTCCAAATCTCTCTGTGAGAGTCTGTCCATCTGTCTGTGTATGTATGTATCTGTCTGTCTGTCTGTCTATACCTATCAGTTCTGAGACATACGCCTTTCCAGGTTCGGGGTATCTCTTTGCAAAATTAGGATATATTATAGAGCAGAATGCAAAGGCTGCTGACCCTCGGGCAAAGATTTCAAGTCTCTCTCGGGCCTCTTTCCTCCCACCTTGTCAGGGTGAGACCCTCCCAGATCCCCAGGCTCAACCGCCCTGAGCATTCACAGCTGGGTACCCACCTCAGCCAGGCCAGAGTAGGGTGACGGGGAAAGACCACCTTGTACCCTGATGGTGGTGCAAGGCCCCTTCTTCAAGGAGGCCCACGAGTTCCCAGGTAGACAGGGCACAGGCATTCAGACCAAGGGAATGGCAATGCAAAGGTAGGAAGGCCTGAGAGAGTGTCACACGCCTGCGAAGGGGCAAGTGCGCTGGGGTGCCCAGCCCTGTGATCTTCTCCACTGTCCATAGCACACCTATCAGTCAAAAGAAAGGAACCCAAGTAGAAGCTGGAAAATAAGAGCAAGACTCAAGTGTTCAGCTGCCTGTTTGGAAGCTGTTCACACACTAGGGGCCCAGGGCAGGGATCACACCATGTCTACTTTAAACAAGATATAGTGGCCGGGCCACAGCTAGCACACTCAAAGCTTTCCATAAGTTAGAAAAATAGGGACTTCCCTGAACAGATGAGTTGGAAGGCATTCCTTCCCCGGGGTTGATGCAGCCAAGGTTCTGGGCATGGCCAACAGGGTCTGGCTGAGCCCCTGTGCATTCCCCTCTCAGGTGGGAGTCCTGGGCAGGCTGAAACCTGCACTGTGGTTAGAGGTGGCTGTGCCTCGTGGTTTGTGGGCTTGTGGGCAGCAATGGCCCTTCTCACTGGTTCTCTCTGCCCACTTGATTGCAGTTTCTGCTCAAGCCCTCAAAGCCCACCCCATACCTGAAGTCACCTTTGCAAGATCATAACTGAGGAAACTATGACAGTGAAAGAAATCAGACCTAACTGACTCCATCTTGCTTCTAAACTTTAAGCAAGCTGTCCTTGTTCATTCCTGGTCATAGACCAAACTAACTTTGGGAAGGAATTCAGTTCATGGTTTGACTCTGAAACAAAATTGATAGCAGCCCTTTTCCCTAAAAGACCCTCTTCTTGCCTGGGGACTAGTCTGCCTTTGCAGGACTAACAAACTAGCTACAAGATTAGAAATTACAGTTTAGATGTCATGCTGGCTCCAAGATTCTGAATCTCCCCAAATTGCTCCTGGGGTAACATCACTATTGCAAAACCTAAGATGAGTGCTTGAGATATTCTGCAGACCCTGCACTCCATGGACAAGCCAACACCACCCAGACCGGTAATCTGGCTCAACCAGTTCTGCCATCACACCCAGGAATAGAAAACAGCAAGAAAAACTCACTTCGATCCTCTTTGATTCCATCTCCAACCCGACCAATCAGCCCTCCCCACTTCCCAAGCCTCTACCTGCCAAATTATCTTTAAAAGTTCTAATCCACAGATGCTCGCGGAGACTGATTTGAGTAACAAAAAAACTGCAGTCTCCTACACAGCCAGCTCTGAGTGAATTACTCTTTCTCCATTGCAATTCCCCCGTCTTGATAAATCAGCTCTGTCTAGGCAGCAGGCAAGGTGAACCCACTGGGCAGTTACACACCCTCTCCCAGGGGCGGCATCGACGGGGCAGGGCCCGTGTGTGAGTCCCACTGAGCCAACTTTGTCTGCCTGGGAGTTTCCTCAAGCTCATTTCTGCGGCAATCTTGCCTGAGCAGATGAAGAAAGGAGAGCAAGGGCCAGCCCTTTAGCAACTGTGAGGGTGGGGGGGTGTCCTCACATTGGACGGCCAGGCCTGACCACTGTCACTGGAGTCCTGGGGTGACTAAACTCTGTTCCTCCCAGGCAGACAAAAGAGATGAAGCCATGCTTCAAAAAGCCCCAGTGCCCTGAGGAGGCCTTAGGAGTCAATAGTCCAGAAAGGATCAGCCCCCCGACTGCTGAGGTAACTTTGGGGAAGAAGGAACAGTGAGGAGTAGGGGGACTGGCAAGGGGGCTGGAAAGAACAATAACAATAATAGTAGTAGTGGTCGGGTGCGGTGGCTCACACCTGTAATCCCGGCACTTTGGGAGACTGAGGCGGGCAGATCACAAGGTCAGGAGTTCAAGACCAGCCTGGACAACATGGTGAAACCCTGTCTCTACTAAAAAAACGAAAATTTTGAGGTGGTATATCACTCTGTCACCAGGCTGGAGTGCAGTGACATGATCTCGGCTCACTGCAACCTCCGCCTTCTGGATTCAAGTGATTCTTCTGCCTCAGCCTCCTGAGTAGCTGGGACTACAGGCACGCACCACCATGCCCCGCTAATTTTTATATTTTTAGTAGAGATGGGGTTTCACGATGTTGGCCAGGATGGTCTCGATCTCTTGGCCTCCCAAAGTGCTGGGATTACAGGCGTGAAGCACAGTGCCTGGCCACTACTACTGATTCTTTTTTTTTTTTTGAGATGGAGTCTCACTCTGTCACCCAGGCTGGAATACAGTGGTGAGATCTCAGCTCACTGCAACCTCTGCCTCCCGGGTTCAAGCGATTCTCCTGCCTTAGTGTCCCAAGTAGCTGGGAGTACAGGCATGCGCCACCACACCCAGGTACTTTTTGTAATTTTAGTAGAGACAGGGTTTCACTATATTTCACAGGTTTCACATGTGCAGTACAAGATGTGGCTTCACCGAAATTCCACACATCCCAAGGAGACCATTAGCCAAGATATTGCAGGGTTGCGCGATTCCTCTTGCATCACTTTCTCTCTTTTTGGCTTCTTTATTAGCTCTATGTTTCCATTACAAAATGCAAGAAAATATAAATTTGTCCATCATTCTTCCACACAGCGATAACCCTGTGAGATTGTGCTGTGTAACTTTCCAGTGTGTTTTCTGTACATCCAGGGCTGTCTGTATGCCTACAGGTATTTTATAAAATGGGAGTTATGTTGTACACACTATTTTGTAATATGCATTTACAAATTGTTTCTAGGACCCGGTGCAGTGGCTCATACCTGTAATCCCAGCACTTTGGGAGACTGAGGTGGGTGGATCACCTGAGGTCAGGAATTCAAGACCAGTCCAGCCACCATGGTGAAACCCCGTCTCTACTATAAATACAAAACATAGCTGGGTGTGGTGGCGCATGCCTGTAGTCCCAGCTACTTAGGAGGCTGAGGCAGGAGAATCGCTTGAACCCAGGAGGTGAAGGTTGCAGTGAGTTGAGATCATACCACTGCACTCCAGCCTGGGTAGAGTCTCACTCTGTATCAAAGAAAAAATTTTTTTTTCCAGTCACATTATTTTTCTATTCTATCCCTCAGTTTCCTTAATGCACCCAACTGTCCCGTGCCATATTTAGCCCCCAGCTTGGCTGCAAGGTGAAAGGACACAGCTATGCACCACACCCACCCTCCAGCAATGGCTCTCAGAGGCCAGGCTCTGCTTTAGTCTCCACTGGTTTAAAGCAAAATGGGAAAAGTGTCGACCATGTAGTTTTCCCCAAGGTTAACCACATCCATTTCTACTTGCAAGATTATGTCCTGCATATTTTGCTGTTGTTGTTAAACTTCTCTTTCTTTTAGGACAGAGTACGTGTGGCAGTGATTAAAATCAAAACCAAAAAGACAATCCCATGTTAAAAACTTGACTACTGCTTCAATCTCCAGAGAAACTCAGTCAAGGCTCCCCAGCCTGTCACATGGCGATAAAGAAGGACATATATTCATACAAGCAAAGACCTCCGAATTTCCAGACCCTTTTACGTCCATGCTCTCTTATCTCATCTTGAGGACAGCTCTCCAGGGCAGTTGGTATGCTCTCCCATTTCACAGAGGAGGCAGCGGGTGGCCCCCATGCAGCAAAGGGAGATGGTCCCGCTTACATGGCTCATTAGCCCCAGTGGAGCAGCCTCAGGTTCTCAATTCTCAACCCAGTGACCTTGGAGGGGCTCTTCCCTGAGCTGCAGCTTTGCAACCATGCACCACTGAAGAATGGAACCTGATGGAACATTCTGGAATTCCACTCCAGAAGTCCCAAAGCTACAACACACTTCAGTGGTCAGAACCTAGGCCTGGGCATCTCTGCCACTCCTGCTCACCCATTGGCCCTTGCTTGGGGCTGCGTGCTTCAGCACTCTGGCACTGCCTGTGGGGTGCAGCTGAAGGGGAAGAGCCCTGAGCCACAAGCCTCACAATTGAACACTTGCAGGAAATGTCGGATACTTGGGTGTGGCCTCCTCGGTTTGATTCCTGTTCTGTGGCTCACTGACTGTGCACCATTGGGCAAGTGACACCACTTCTCTAGATCTCTGTTTCTTCATTTGTAAAATGAAAATAACAATGCATCCTTCAAGACTGGGCATGGTGGCTCACACCTGTAAACCCAGCACTTTGGGAGGCTGAGGCAGGTGGATCACTCGAGGTCAGGAGTTCGAGACCAGCCTGGCTAACATGGCAAAACCCCGTCTCTACTAAAAATACAAAAATTATCTGGGCGTGGTGGTGGGCGCCTGTAATCCCAGCTACTTGAGAGGCTGAGGCAGGGAGAATAGCTTGAACCCAGGAGGCGGAGGTTGCAGTGAGCCGAGATGGCACCACTGCACTCCAGCCTGGGCAACACAGCAAGACTCTGTCTCAAAAAAAAAAAAAAAGAAGAAGAAAAAGAAAGTAAGAAAGAAAGAAAATATTAAACACTGAAACACTGAACCACTTCTAAAATAGATATAAGGTCAACAGTGGGGGGAGGTAAATAAGTTATATGTCTTCAGTAGAATATTACACAGTCATTAAAATACTTTCAAATTGAATGATATGGGTGGCAGGTGCCTGTAATCCCAGCTACTCAGGAGGCTGAGGCAGGAGAATTGCTTGAACCCAGGAGGTGGGGGTTGCAGTGAGCCAAGATCGTGCCACTGCACTCCAGCCTGGGTAACAGATCAAGTCTCAAAAAAAATTAAAAAATTAAAAATAAATAAATAAAATATCTCCTTCATAGGCTTGTGTAAGATAATATACTAAATGTCACACCTTTAGTGTAGTAAAGGCTTAATAAGTGTAAGTTTGTGATTTTTTTTTAGTATCTGACACATAGTAGGGACTTAAAATATTTTTAATAGTTGAATAATTAAATAGATGAATGAATGAAAATGGAAATTTGAGGTTTAGTGAGCCTTTCGATGTCTCTGCTGTCTAAGTTGTGGTCCTCAGGAGCCTGCTGTAAAGATGGATACGGATGGGGGTGGGAGTGGGAGGGGCCATCACCACACTGGTACTCCCCCACTCCACCCCTACTGCCCCAAAGAAACAGGCAGTGCAAATTAAAAAGCAGGGCTAGAGGGGATGTAACACAGAAGTAAATTTTGAGAAGAGAGGGATCATTTATCGTAAGATGTGTTCTCAGCGTGGGGTCCTTCCTTTCCTGGGAAATATCACCTCCAGGTGATCCGGATTCCAAAAGGAGAGAACAGACATGGCTGGGGAAGGGGTGTCCAACGAGAGCCCTAACACGCAGCCCTTCGGAGGGGCTGAAGACAATGACTCAGCCTGGCCAACGCCCTGAACTCTGACTGTCTGTTTCCTCTATGCTGATTGAGTTCAGCAGCTGGCCGCAGATGAGCCTCCTAGGAAGGGCTCCAGAGTCACTGAGAGCTGAGGGAGGCTTGGCAGCATCCGGGCTGTCCAAGCCTGGGAAGGTGGGCTTATGCAAATACTGTAATGCAGAGGGTGCTGGAGTCGCATGAAGAGCCAGCTCTGTTGCTGTGCGCTACTGACACAGCCATTCCTGTCTTGAGCCTCAACTCCTTCCTCACAAATGAAAATGTTGAACAAAATGAGCTCTCCAAACCTGGCCAGCCAGGTCTCATGGAAGAGTGTAAGGAGTTAGGCCTTGAAAAGCTGCTCTGCA
Organism: Macaca mulatta; assembly: GCF_049350105.2. Taxonomy (NCBI): domain Eukaryota; kingdom Metazoa; phylum Chordata; class Mammalia; order Primates; family Cercopithecidae; genus Macaca; species Macaca mulatta. The sequence continues at coordinate 105,504,465 of NC_133414.1, read as the reverse complement.
CTGCCCCCTGGTGTCATTGGCTACAGTGACCATTGTCCCTCAAAGCTCTGGTGTCCATGCACCCACCCATTCATCCGCCTATATGCCCATCCATGCCCATCCATCCATCCATCCATGAGCCTGGTACATCTCTGAAGAGTGTGTCGGCTTTTCATTTCAGGGGGTAAGGGGAGAAAGGGACCTGGGCCCACATACAGGGGCAATGCTGACCTGAACAAGCAAAGCCACAAGGAGAAGGAGTGATCAGATGGTACCTGGAGCTTGGAGCTGTTGTCTGGACTCAGAGGTGTCAAGTGACACCCAAATGAGGGAACTGGGCTCCCTGCTCCTGGTGGCAGCTTGAATGATGATTCTTTGGATTTTTAAGGATGAAACCGTCCTGGAAAGTGGACCTTGAGATATAGATCATTTGTCTATTTCATACACACACACTTAAACACACACCCAATACAGCAATGCTATTGTGGGGATATATATCAGACTTGATGACTGTCCTTTTGAACTCTATCAGTGACTTGGAAATTTCCCGCGGTATGAGTCCTGCCTCCCCAAGGGAAAGGTCAACACTGGCTTTCCCAGCCTCCCTTGCCCCAAGGCATGTACCCTAAGCTTAGGCCACCAGACATACCGTGAGAGACGGCTTCGCAGGAGAGGACAAGCTAGGGTTTCACAGAATCCATTTATGGGCAAGAGTTTAGGGCACAGTCAAGAGGCTTCTAGGATCCCATGTCCAGAACCAGCGGTACAAGCCAGGCATGGTGTCTGTGCTGTAGTGTGGTGACACTGAATGTTCCACTAGAGCAGCCTTCATCATGTGACATTGGTCCAGACTGGGAAGTCTTCAGGGTCAATTCTCTGGCCCTCCCATCGGAGAGCCTGTGAATTACAGTATACCTTTTTCTGTTTAATCCAGCCAGAATGGGCTTGTGTGCATGTGTGTGTGTGTGTGTGTGTGTATGTGTAACTTTTGCTCCTCCTGTACTGTTTTGTTCAGCCTCAGAGGCCTCTGGCCTGGCTTCATTAGACTCCTGACTCCCCAGACAAATAACCAGACTTAGCTGAGCAGCTTCCGAATGGAAAGGCACATGTCCTCTCTTTCTACAACCCATGCAGGAAGGAGGCTCCAAGGCCTGGCTAACTTTCTCCCAGTTTACTTTTCCTCTCCCCAAACTGCATTGCAAAACCAGCCATTTCCTTCCAGCCAACCACTTCATCTCCCCTTTTTCCTCCTCTCTCGCAATTCCTGCGAAACACACACACACACACACACACGTGCAAGAGAATGAGAGAAAGAGAGAGAGACAAAGGGGTGAGGTGAGGTCAGTGACTCCTAGGCCATAAATTCTGGAATAATGACTCTCTGGTGAACTCAGTGACACAGTGCTTTCTCTTTTCTCATAATTTGCATTATAGGAATCTATTCCTCATATTTTGATGCATGATGGAGAAATCTCTTTCTTTTTTTGGGGGGGGAGAGGGGAATAAAACTTCCTTCCTTCCTTTCTTTCTTTCTTTCTTTCTTTCTTTCTTTCTTTCTTTCTTTCTTTCTTTCTTTCTTTCTCTTTATTTATTTATTTTTTTTGAGACAAGAGTCTCACTCTGTGGCCCACGCTGGAATGCAATGGTGCAATCTTGGCTCACTGCAACCTCCGCCTCTCAGGTTCAAGCCATTCTCCTGCCTCAGCCTCCCAAGTAGCTGGGATTATAGGCGCGTGCCACCATGCCTGGCTAATTTTTTGTATTTTTAGTAGAGATGGGGTTTCACCATGTTAGCCAGGTTGGTCTTGAACTCCCGACCTCAGGTGATCCACCTGCCTTGGCCTCCCAAATTGCTGAGATTACAGGTGTGAGCCACCGCCCCCAGCTGGGAGATAAATTCTCTGAATTCAGCTTTTTCTAACTCCTTAATAGGTAACATTTACTGATCACTCACTATGTAACAAGGACCTTACTTGTGGTAACTCAGCTAAGTTTCACAACGATCCTGTGCAGAAGATCAACATTGTTATTATTATCATCCCCATTTTACAGGTGAGAAGACTGAGGCTGAAGACTATAATGATCGGGAGACCTTGGGTTACAACTAACAGGAATCCAACTCAAATAAAAAACAGAAATGAAGGAGGAGAAGAAAGGGGAGAAGGAGGATAAAGGGGAGGAGGAGGAAAAGTAAAAGAAAGAAAGAAATGCACTGGCCTGGGTAAGCAAAAAGTCCTGGCAGTGACTCTAGCTTTAGGCACATTTGGATCCAGGGATGCAAACAACTTATTTGGGCACCTGTCCTCATACCTGACTCTTTTCTCTGAATTGGGTTTGTTTCAGGAAGCCCATTCATCCTCTAGTGGAGGCAAAGAGGCCACAGCGGCTCTTGCGCACTTCCTGCCAGCTCAGCAGACTCTTCCAGCACTATCCTCAGACTTCCCAAGGGTGGCTCTTGTAGGCAGGGTGGGGGTCTCATGCCCATCAGGAATCTGGACCGACTGAGGAAGGGCAGGTTCATAAGAAAAGTCAAGGTGCTGAGACCAAAAGATGGGGCAAGGGATTCTGGATGGGCTAAAACAGGGGGTCCCCAACAGATTAAGTTGCATAGAAAGTAAGCTGTCCAAATTCAAAGCCAGGTGTGACTTCATCTGAGGTCCATGAATGGCCCAGGAGATCTAGATCTCCTCCTGGTTTTGTCACTAATTGGCTGGTTAGAGGCTCACTTGTCCCATTTGCAGAATAGAAATAATAATACCTGTCCAGTCTCTGTCACTGAGTTATTATAGAAATCAAATGAGACCTTGAATTCGAAAGCACTTTGAAAAGTCAGATACACAGTACTGTATTATTCATTTGTATATTTTCCATTGGTTGGTTGAAATCAGCTTAAAATCCTCTATATTTTCCTAATTCCCATTCTTATTTTCTTTTTCAAAAACTCATTATGAAAGCAACACGTCCTATAAGCAATTTGAAAATATAGAGAAGAAAAATTTTAAAATGTGAAATAAAAGAAAAAGAAAAGGCCGGGCGCCGTGGCTCACACCTGTAATCCCAGCACTTTGGGAGGCCGAGGTGGGTGGATCATGAGGTCAGGAGTTCTAGACCAGCCTGGCCAACATAGTGAAACCCCGTCTCTACTAAAAATACAAAAAATTAGCCAGGCATGGTGGCGGGTGCCTGTAATCCCAGCTACTTGGGAGGCTGAGGCAGGAGAATCGCTTGAACCCGGGAGACAGAGGTTGCAGTGAGCCGAGGTCGCGCCATTGTACTCCAGCCCGGGTGACAGTGCAAGACTCTGTCTCAAAAAAAAAAAAAAAAGAAAAAGAAAAGAAAGAAAGAAAAAGAAAAAATCACCCATAGTCTCACCATCCTTAAATAACTATTATTAGCATTTTGGTATTCCTTCTCTCTTATCTCTCCTGTATATATACCCACATGTATATTTTTGAAAAAAAAAATACAATGATATTACAATACTCTTTCAAAATCTGCTTTTTCCCCATCAATAATATTGCAATCTTGCACGTGGCACTAAATCATTTTCTATAACTTCCATTTAATGGCAGAATAGTTTCCCATTGTTTAACAAAATACTTCTTGTTAGATATTTAACTATTTGTAATTTTTCCCTGTTAGCAAAAATCTACGCAATCTAGAAAATTTTCTAGATATGAAATTTTGGATTGGGTTCATGTGCATATGTGTGTGTGTGCATGCATGAGCGTGTGTGTGTGTAACTTTTGCTCCTCCTATGCTAATGTTTTGTTCAGCCTCAGAGGCCCCTGACCTGGCCTCATCAGACTCCTGACTCCCCAGACAAATAACCAGCCTCAGTTGAGCAGCTTCTGAGCGCAAGCCCCATTTCCTGTCTTTCTACAACCCATGCAGGAAGGGGGTTCTAAGGCCTGGTTAACTTTCTCCTAGTTTACGAATTTTGCAAAACTCAGGCTTTGATATCTATTGCACATCTGCAAAGTTTGCACCAAATCATGCTCTCACGAGCAGTGGCCGCGCGTCCATTCCCCACCCCCAATTAGAGTAGGCAGGACCATGTTGTAAAACTCTAACCATTGTGATAGCCTTTTTCTTTTCAAATTTAGATCTGTGGTTGCTTCCACTCAATTACTTTTTGCAGGTGGCGACTCTTTTTTTGTGTGTGTGTGTGTAATAATTTATTTATTTATTTATTTTTTATTTTATTATTATTATTATACTTTAAGTTCTAGGGTACATGTGCATAATGTGCAGGTTTGTTACATATGTATACTTGTGCCATGTTGGTGTGCTGCACCCATCAACTCATCAGCACCCATCAACTCGTCATTTACATCAGGTATAACTCCCAATGCAATCCCTCCCCACTGCCCCCTCCCCATGATAGGCCCCGGTGTGTGATGTTCCCCTTCCTGAGTCCAGGTGATCTCATTGTTCAGTTCCCACCTATGAGTGAGAACATGCAGTGTTTGGTTTTCTGTTCTTGTGATAGTTTGCTAAGAATGATGGTTTCCAGCTGCATCCATGTCCCTACAAAGGACACAAACTCATCCTTTTTTATGGCTGCATAGTATTCCATGGTGTATATGTGCCACATTTTCTTAATCCAGTCTGTCACTGATGGACATTTGGGTTGATTCCAAGTCTTTGCTATTGTGAATAGTGCCGCAATAAACATACGTGTGCATGTGTCTTTATAGCAGCATGATTTATAATCTTTTGGGTATATACCCAGTAATGGGATGGCTGGGTCATATGGTACAAACAACCCCATCAAAAAGTGGGCAAAGGATATGAACAGACATTTCTCAAAAGAAGACATTCATACAGCCAACAGACACATGAAAAAATGCTCATCATCACTGGCCATCAGAGAAATGCAAATCAAAACCACAATGAGATACCATCTCACACCAGTTAGAATGGCCATCATTAAAAAGTCAGGTGGCGACTCTTGTCTCCTTCCTGGTTTGTTCAAGGTGTCAAAAAGTTCTGAGGGTTGGTGGCTTGGAAAATTCTATAGTTTGCAAGGCTAAATCAGAAGACCAAAGTTCACATTCCACACCCACATTTAGAAGCCGTGGGACTTTTGGTAATTCACTCAGTTTTGCTGAGCTACAGCGTCTATAGGTATAAAATAGAGATCTATATCCAGAAAGTTCTGAGAATTGAAAAAATAAAAAGAAAAAGAAATCTAGTCCTGACGCGGGCTTGCCTAGCTCACAAACCTGTGATCAAATGAAAATGGATGTGAAAGCCCTTTCAAGAGGCACGGTCCTCAGCACACGAGAGACGCCTTGTGTTTGCTCAATCAGCTTGCTCCACTGTGGTAGTCAGTCTCCACAATGGCTGTCAATGAAGGATGCTTCCTGGTATTCATCCCCCTGTGTGTGGTCCTCTCCGCTTAAAGCAAGGCTGGTCCTGTGCCCCGTTTTTAAATAATAGAATGCAGTGGTTGGGCGCATGGCTCAGGCCTGTAAAATCCCAACACTTTGGGAGGCTGAGGCGGGCAGATCACCTGAGGTCAGGAGTTCAAGACAAGCCTGGCCAATATGGTGAAACCCCGCCTCTACAAAAAATACAAAACTTAGCCAGGCATGATGGCATGTGCCTGTAATCCCAGCTACTCGGTAGGCTGAAGCAGGAGAACTGCTTGAACTCGGGAGGCGGAGGTTGCAGTGTGCCGAGATGGAGCCGTTGCACTCCAGCCTGGGCAACAAAAGTGAAACTCCATCTCAAAAATAAATAAATAAAGGCTGGGCATGGTGGCTCACCCCAGTAATCCCAGCACTTTGGGAGGCCGAGGCGGGTGGATCACCTGAGGTCAGGAGTTCAAGACCAGCCTGACCAACATGCAGAAACCCCGTCTCTACTAAAAATACAAAAAAAAGAAAATTATCCGGGCATGGTGGCGGGTGCCTGTAATCCCAGCTACTCGGGAGGCTGAGGCAGGAAAATTGCTTGAACCTGGAAGTCGGAGGTTGCGGTGTGCCAAGACTGTGCCATTGCACTCCAGCCTTGGCAAAAACAGTGAGACTCTACCTCAAAAATAAATAAATAAATAAATAAAAGAATACAGTCAAAGTGGTGCTGTGTGACTTCTAAAACTAGGCCTTAAGACTATCTGATGAAATTGCTGAGGGACTCTGAGAGGGAGCCACCCAACTGAGCCCCATCAATCCACAGAACCATGAGAGGTAGTCAGACATTTTTGTTGTAAGCCACTAGGCCTTGGGGTGTGTTGTTACACAGTGATGGATAAGCAAGACACCTGCTATAGGTTGGTGCAAAAGTAATTGCGGTTTTGTCGAAGTAATGGCACCACTGCACTCCAGCCTGGGTGACAGAGAGACACTCCATCTCAAACAAACAAACAAATAAACAACTATAAAGTGATGATAATCCCTGCTGATAAAGCATCTCTCTTATTTGGCTTCCTTAATTAAATCTCTTAAAGAGTATATATCTAACTACCCTGTATTTTTTACCCATTGCCTCAGCCACCATCCCTGTGGTACCTTCTCTGGGCATGCCAGGCACTCAACACTTTTTTTTTGAGATGGAGTTTCACTCTTGTTGCCCAGGCTGGGGTGCAGTGGAGCAATCTCAGCTCACCACAACCTCTACCTCCTGGTCAAGCCATTCTCCTGCCTCAGCCTCCCAAGTAGCTGGGATTACAGGCATGTGCCACCACGCCTGGCTAGTTTTTTGTATTTTTAGTAGAAACGGGGTTTCTCCATGTTGGTCAGACTGGTCTCGAACTCCCAACCTCAGGTGATCCACCCGCCTCAGCCTTCCAAAGTACTGGGATTACAGGCGTGAGGCACTGTGCCTGGCTCAACACTTTCAATCTGGGAGTTGTAGTTTTGAGTAAAACCAGGTCTTTTAAGGTATTTTAAGTGGGATTCCAAGTCAGTTTCCTTAAGGAAATGTTTTACATAGGTTGATGTCATTGACCAAATATTTACTTTATTTATGGCCGCATTTTTGAGGTCTGCATTATGGCATCTTGTGTATCCACGCTTACTTAAGGGTTGAATCATACTTCTCGTTCCTCAATGATTCTACCAGAAATTCAAAAGATAAAAAGCTAGGCAGCTCTCAGACACAAATGATTGAAACCATTGTTTCAAAAAGACCCTCTTTCACTTGCTCTAAAAATGTCTGCTGAGCACCTACAATGGGCCAGATCCTAGTGTAGGCGTGAGAGATGGGAAGGGAAGACAACCTGTGACCTTAAAAAGTCTACAGTCTGTTAGGGGTCAGGGCTGGGGAGAGGGTGGCAGGCCAGTGAAAGACTAATACTGAGAGAGAAGGGTTGGGGAAGAGAGAGGCACAAGAGGCTGCAGAGGGGAATTGCTCTCTTTCACTTCTTAGTTGAGTCACTCTCCTGAAAACTAAAGTCAGATTAACAAAAGAAAAACAAGCAGAAGTTTATTAATGTGTGATGTACCCATTATGTGAAAGAGGCCTCAGTTTTAGAAGTATCCCTTTCCACCAGGCACAGTGGCTCACGCCTGTAATCCCAACACTTCGAGAGGCTGAGGCAGTAGGATTCCTTGAGCTCAGGAGTTTGAAACCAGCCTGGGCAACATGGCAAAACCCTGTCTCTACAAAAAATACAAGAATTAGCCAGGCATGGTGGTGCACACCTGTAGTCCCAGCTACTCGAGAGGCTGAGGTGGGAGGATCACTTGAGTCCAGGAGGTTGAGGCTGCAGTGAGCCTTGATTGTGTCACTGCACTCCAACCTGGGCAACACAGTAAGACCCGGTCTCAAAAAAAAAAAAAAAAAAAGTATTTCTCTCTCAAGGCAGTGGCCTTTCTTAAATAGTACTTTAAGAAAGAGCCATAAATCCTACATAGTGACAAGACAAGGGAGAGAGCAGTTCCCTTTTTAAAAGGTAGGGAAAATGTGGAAAGATAGTAAAATCTGCTTCCAGATTCCTCTGGTACCTGCTGGTGTCTTATCTGGGTGCATAAGTAGTATGGAAGATCCATTCATCCATCCACCCACAAACCCATTCATTAACCCACCCACTCATCCATCCACCAACCCATCCACCTGTCCATCTATCCATCTGTCCATCCGTTCATCCATCCATCCATCCACCCACCAATCTACCCACCCACGAACCTATTTATTCATTCACCTACCCACCCATCCATCCACCAGCCCATCCACCTGCCCATCTATCCATCCATCCATCCATCCATCCATCCATCCATCCATCCATCCATCCATCCATCCATTCATCCATCCATCTATCCACCAATCCATCCACTCACCAACCCACCCATTCATTAACCCACCCACTCATCCATCCACCAACCCATCCACCTGTCCATCTATCCATCCGTCCATCCATTCATCCATCCATCCATCCACCCACCAATCTACCCACCCACGAACCTATTTATTCATTCACCTACCCACCCATCCATCCACCAGCCCATCCACCTGCCCATCTATCCATCCATCCATCCATCCATCCACCCATCCATCCATCCATCCATTCATCCATCCATCTATCCACCAATCCATCCACTCACCAACCCACACATTCACCCACCCACCCATCCATTCATCCACCTATCGAACCCTCCACCCATCTATCCACCTAACCACCCATCTATCCACCCAATTATCCACCCACCCATCCATCCACCCGCGTATCTACCTACCCACTCATCCATCCAGCTGCCCATTCACCCACACATCCGGTATGGAAAGATTTATGTCCTGCCATTAGGCAAGTAGAGGGTGAGGTAGAGTGTTTCCCTGTATTTTAAGGGTCTTTAATTTAACAATCCTCAATATTTTAGGGAGAAATATTTTTATTTCCTTCAAGGTCATGGAAACCCACAGAAGGAGAGCCTTCCCTGCCACATCTTTGACCAGGCTTGCTGGCCTGGTTAGGGAGTAAGTGGAAGTTAGGTGGAGTGGCAGATGCCCACCCAGCAGCCATTCCCAAGACCCTCCTTCCCTGACACGTGGGGGTGGCTGTTTGCAGTACACAATACAATGAGTTCATCTTGCTGTTTCCTTTCCTGGGTCAGTTGCCCTTGCCAGCCACCTCTGCAGTAGGTGAGGCCATGGGGCCAACTTCTAATAGGAAGGTGAGCAGAGATGCGGCACTTCCCATCTGGGGCAGTTAAAAACCGGTGCACAAAGGCCAGGCATGGTGGCTCATGCCTGTAATCCCAGCACTCTGGGAGGCAGAGGCAGGCAGATCACCTGAAGTCAGGAGTTTGAGACCAGCCTGACCAATATGAAGAAACACCATCTCTCATATGATGAAACCCCATCTCTACTAAAAATAAAAAAATAAAAAAAAATTAGCCGGGCATGGTGGCATGTGCCTGTAATCCTAGCTACTCAGGAGGCTGAGACAGGAGAATTGTTTGAATCTGGAAGGCGGAGTTTGCAGTGAGCCAATATCGTGCCATTGCACTCCAACCTAGGCAGTAAGAGCAAAACTCCGTCTCAAAAACAAAAACAAAAACCAAAAACCAAAACCGTGTGCCATTTCTGTCTCTCTCTTCCCCTGCTGCAGTGATGGTGGATGCTGCATGTTCCAGATGGTACAATACAAGATGAAAGAGGGCCACCGACACACAAAGATTGTCAGGCAAGCAAGAATTAAACCTCTGTTGTGTTCAGCCACTGAGATTTCAGGACTTATTTCTTACCAAAGCCTAGCCTGGCCCATCCTAATACATTTTATATCCATTTCTAGTCAATGACATGTAAGGGACATGTGCTGTGGAGTTTCCTTATAGATATTTCCATTTCCAAAGAATGGATTTTCCAAAAACAAAAGAAGCATATGGGGAGTGCTCATTCATGACCCTGGCTAGCTGTCTTCTTGGTTCTGAAGAAAAGTCTCATTAGAGTGTGAGACTTAGAACTGTAGCAGTCCACATGTGAACTTGAGCAGAGTGATAGAAATGAGAGTCCAGAGCCCTAACCTTGTGAAACTGCGGATCTAAACTGCGAGCATCTGATTCCATACTTCTTTTTAAAAAGACAATAAATGTCCTGATGGTGTAAGTATTTTCTGTTATTTGCATTTGAATGCATCTGCGTTGATACTAGTTGCAAGTGAGGATGAGAGATGGTGATAATGGACAAGTAAAATGAATGGAGGTTCTGGGGGCAGGTCATGTCACTTTCTTCTCTCACATTCTCCCCAGCTCTATCCACACCAGTCATTGCTGAGAAATGAAAATAATCTGGGACAGTATTTGCCATCTGCAATGTGCTTTCACATACATTTTCTGGCTTTAGGGTGATAGAAGAGTGGCCACATAATGTAGGGGTTGATAGCTCAGCCTCCAGAGGCAGACACACTTGGGTTCACATTCTGACTTGCCACTCTTTTAGCTGTCTGACCTTGGACAAGCTCTCTAAACATAGCTTTCTCGTCTGTATAATGGAACCATTATAGAAACTCTCATATAGTGTTACTGTGAGAATAAAATGACATGACACATATGAAGTGTTTAATGTATCACCTGGAATACTAAAAACACTTAATACACAGGAGCCCCTGGAATATATTGGATTTTGACTTTCTTTTCTTTTTTGAGATGGAGTCTCACCTGTCACCTAGGCTGGAATGCAGTGGTGCAATCTTGACCCACTGCAACCTCCACCTCCTGGGTTCAAAGGATTCTCCTGCCTCAGCCTCCTGAGTAGCTGGGATTACAGGCACCTGCCACCATGCCTGGCTAATTTTTGTATTTTTGTAGAGACAGGGTTTCACCATGTTGGCCAGGCTGGTCTTGAATTCCTGATCTCAGGTGATCCACCTGCTTCAGCCTCCCAAATTGCTGGGATTACAGGCGTAAGTCACCATGCCCAACCTGGATAATATCCTAGGATGTTATGGGATAGGCATTAATATTCCTATTTTGGAGTTGAGGAAACTAAAATTTTTACAGAATTTAAGAGACTGGCTCAAAGTCAGAACAAGAATTTGAATCCAGGTCTGGTAGTTCCCCTTTCAAAGCTCTTTGCACAGTAACATGATGTAAAACAAGTAGTAAAACAAAAGAAAATGTTTAAATTGATTGGGCCGGGCATGGTGGCTTAAGCCTGTAATCCTAACACTTCAGGAGGCTGAGGCGGCAGGAGGATTGCGTGAGCCTGGGAGTTCAAGACCAGACTGGGCATCATAATGAGACCTCATCTCTACAAAAGAAATCGTTTTAAATTTTGAGGTGCTTCTCTTTTGAGTGCCAATAAAGAGAATCACTTCCATAAAGTTCATTTCTTCAAGGGAAGAAATTACTACTGTAGCATATATGCAACATATTGTTAAATTCATTTAACAGATCAAAATTTAATTAACAGATTGTTAAGTTTATGCTGATAATAATATACTCTACAAGGTTATTTCTTACTCCTCTATTATCAGCTTCTCCTGCCCCTTACCTCTACCTTATAAAAGTCAAGTGAAAATGTATACCTTCATAACCCAAGCAAGGTAGCACATGTGCCATTATGCATAATTTGTGAATCAAACAGAATAATAGCCTTCTCCCCCCAAGGCTTTTCTTCTCCTTCATTAAAACCTTTAGTTTAGAGGCCACGCCTGTAAATCAAGCATTTGGGAGGCTGAGGGCAGGGGATCGCTTGAAACCAGGAGTTTGAGACCAGCTTGGGCAACAAAACCGGACCTTGTCTCTGCAAATAATATAAAATTAGCAGCTGGGAGCTACTAAAGATACAAACATTAGATGGGCGTGGTGGTGCGCACCTGTAATCCCAGCTACTCAGGAGGCTGAGGCAGGAGAATCGCTTGAACCTGGGAGGTGTAGGTTTCAGGGAGCCAAGATGGCGCCATAGAACTCCAGCCTGGGTGACAGAGCGAGACTCCGTTTCAAAACAAAATTTAGCTGGGCACACAGTGGCACATGCTTGTAGTCCCAGCTACTCAGGAGGCTGAGCGGGAGGATCACTTGTGTCCAGGAGTTTGAGGATGCAGTGAGTTAAGATTGCACCACTGGACTCCAGCTAGGGCAGCAGAGTGAGACCATGTCTCCAAACAACAACAAAAAAACCTTTGTTTATTATCTCCTCTGATAGGTTCAGCATTTAAAATAGTTTACTTACTGTATTTTTGAAGCTAAGTGACTCTCAACATCAAGTTAATAGAATATGAAGGAACGCCTTTCACTGTATCAGAAACTGGATTGATTTACTGCCCTTCCTCTACAGCCTCATCCTTTGACATCAGAAAGTGACCAGTAAAATACAGGGCATGTTTTTCTTTAAGCTCTGCCCAGTGACTCACTTGCAACCTAAGTCCAGGAACAAATACTATTAATACTGAAATAGCGTTTGTTCTCTTAAACCTAGCTCAGTGTCTCGCACGTCCCTGTGAAAAGACCACCAAACAGCCTTTGTGTGAGCAACAAGGCTGTTTATTTCACCTGGGTGCAGGCGGGCTGAGTCCGAAAAGAGAGTCAGCGAAGGGAGATAGGGGTGGGGCTGTTTTATAGGATTTGGGTGGGTAGTGGAAAATTACAGTCGAAGGGGGTTTTTCTCTTCCAGGCAGGGGCGGGGATCACAAGGTGCTCAGTGGGGGAGCTTCTGAGCCAGGAGAAGGAATTTCTAAAGGTTAATCGCTCAGCTAAGGTGGGACAGGAACAAATCACAATCGTGGAACGTCATCAGTTAAGGCAGGAACCGGCCATTTTCCCTTCTTTTGTGATTCTTCACTTGCTTCAGGCCATCTGGATGTATACTTGCAGGCTTGGGCTCAGAGGCCTGACACTCCGTCATCACCTTGTTTGGAAAGCCTGTCCTCTCTTATCCTTGGGGTGACTTTAATGGGGCATTGACCTCATTGTGCTGCCATTGATCTGCATTGATGTCTGCCTGGCCACGGCTCTGCCAAAGACGATCTCTGCTTGACTCCTCTCCATCTCTAGTGCCTTGCACCGCACCTTGCCTGTTGCAAATGGGTAAAATATTTGCTGAAGCAAGTGACAAGGTCAGTGCTTGATACATCCCCTGAAAGGGATGAGATTTCTTCAGGAAATTTACCTGTAATACCTGCTAAAACGTTTTAGTGGGAGATGTGCTGCTCCTGGGGTGAAATCAATCTAGTGAAGCTGGCAGGTGAGGAGGTGAAGGCCATGATCAGATGCTAACTCATTCTCCTTGGTGCGTGCCATTCCTTCTTTCTATGGTTGCTTGATTTGGGTGACACGACATGAATGTGATTCTCTCTGAGTGCGCCTATCTACTTCTGGACCATGGGACAGTCCCCAGGGCTCAGTCTTCTCTACTCCTTTCTTTGTCATCTCTCTGGATTCTGTCTAGGCACTCTACAAAAACCCCTAGCTTGGTCTTGATCTTTCACCCTTGTTTGGGTGTTACCACAAGAGTGGCAGGTGGGTTGGCAGACAGGATGCCCCTTGGATGTCTAGCGAATATTTCCTAGTCAACCATCAAAGCCAAAAATAATTAGATTCAAAAGCAGAGAGCACAGCACAGAGGACAAGGAAGAAGAAGGGAACCAAGCCAATAAACCACTAGGTTTGCCTTAGGAAGAGGAAGCACTGGGGGGCTTAGAAAGAACCAAGTTGCTGGAATTGTGGCATACAAGCCCAGATGGTAGGGGCCCTAACAACCATTGCCTTCGGGAGCCTGGGCCTCGTTCTCTCTCCTGCAAATCTGCTCTGTGACCTTGGAAAAGTCACTTTCCTCTCTGGGACTCCATTTCATCAGGGTTAAGTGAGATCAGAGGTTTCCAATCTTAGTAATGCATCAGGATGCTTTGGAGAGCTTGTTAAAAATGCAGCTTCTTCCAGGTGTTCTGAGTTAGGGGAAGCCAAAGAACCACCGTTTTCAACAAGCTCCATGAGTGAGGGATTTCCTGGACCAAAGACACCGGAGTAGATGATCTCACAGTTCCTCTCCAGCCCTGACACTCCCTCGGTTGTTTGGTTAGGGGAGCAGAGGGTAGCCAGGAAATGCTGGCAGCCAGCCAGCTCTCCGTCCAAGAAGTGTAGGCAGGAAAGAAGCCAGATGGCAGATGGAAGGGAAGGGTCAGGGAGGGCGGTGTTCGCGGTGTCATTCACATCAGCACCTCTTTAATTGAACTGGACGTCGGGAGGCCTCCGGCGTAAGACCCGGGAGGGAACCAAGAACCTTCCTTGGTTTTCCTCCCACCCCAGCCTGAGCAAATCACTTTTCTTTTGCCTCATTCAGATGCTCCAAATAAATGTTACAAACCGAAAAATGTGTTTGTCCCACAGTGTTAAAACTTTTATTAGATTTCATATTTTAAAATTCCAACAAACAAATAAACAAATAAAATTCCAGATTTCTCTTGGAAAATCTAAAAGGATCAACCACACTGGACTCAGAGCGCCCTGGGACATCAGCTGGCGCTGAGCAGCTGCGCCCCCTTTGGGTGAAAGCGTGCATTTCCAGCCTCTGCCATTGTCAGCGGCCTGCCTGACTCATGGTCCTTACCTGCCAGGCCCCCGTCAGAGGGGGCTCCCCTCACCCTGAAATTTATTCTGGGATAAGCCAGAACAGCAGAGAACTGCTGGATGTAACTGGATATTGCCTGCCCCTGAGGATTATGGAGTAGCCTCTGGTATTGAGGTTTCTCGCCTATGTGTAAAGGTATTAAGAAATCAGTGGGGTCGGGCACGGTGGCTCATGCCTGTAATCCCCAGCACTTTGGGAGGCCGAGGCGGGTGGATCACGAGATCAGGAGTTTGAGACCAGCCTGGGCAACATAGTGAAACCCCGTCTGTACTAAAAATACAAAAAATTAGCCAGGAGTGGTGGCAGGTGCCTGTAATTCCAGCTACTCGGGAGGCTGAGGCAGGAGAATCGCCTGAACCCGGGAGGCGGAGGTTGCAGTGAGCTGAGATCGCATCATTGCACTCCAGCCTGGGCGACAAGAGTGAAACTCCGTCTCAAAATAATAATCATAATCATAATCAGTGAGGTGGGACTCACTGCTGTGTTTACGACAGGTAAACTGCTATGGGACTCACTGCTATGGAGAACATAGACCACTACACTACATGGTTCCTTCTCTGTGGAGCCCCAGTGGAGGAATGGATTTCTTTAGTCTCAGTACCTGGAGTGCTATAGCTATGTTTCTTCTGAGGATCAGTTGTGTTTTTAAGTCCTCTAAATGGTGTACAGGATGGTTTCTTTTTTTTCTTCTTCTTCTTTTTCTTTTTTTTTTTTTATACTTTAAGTTCTGGGTTACATGTGCAGAATGTGCAGTTTTGTTACATAGGTATACACGTGCCATGGTGGTTTGCTGCAGTCATCAACCCATCACCTACATTAGATACTTCTCCTAATGCCCTCCCTCCTCTAGCTCCCCACCCCCAACAAGCCCCAGTGTGTGTGTGATGTTTCCCTCCCTGTGTCCATGTGTTCTCATTGTTCAACTCCCACTTGTGAGTGAGAACATGTGGTGTTTGGTTTTCTGATCTTGTGATAGTTTGCTGAGAATGATGGTTTCCAGCTTCATCCATGTCCCTGCAAAGGACACGAATTCATCCTTTTTAATGGCTGCATAGTATTCCATGGTGTATATATGCCACATTTTCTTAATCCATCCTATCATTGATGGACATTTGGGTTGGTTACAAGTCTTTGCTATTGTGAACAGTGCCACAGTAAACATATGTGTGCATGTGTCTTTATTGTAGAATGATTTATAATCCTTTGGGTATATACCGAGTAATGGGATTGCTGGGTCAAATGGTATTTCTAATTCTAGATCCTTGAGGAATCACCACACTGTCTTCCACAATGGTCAAACTAATTTACATTCCCACAAACAGTGTAAAAGTGTTCCTATTTTTCCACAACCTCTCCAGCATCTGTTGTTTCCTGACTTTTTAATAATTGCCATTCTAACTGGCGTGAGATGCTATCTCATTGTGGTTTTGATTTGCATTTCTCTAATGACCAGTGGTGATGAGCATTTTTCACATGTCTGTTGGCTACATAAATGTCTTCTTTTGAGAAGTGTCTGTTCATATCCTTTGCCCATTTTTTGATGGGGTTGTTTGCTTTTTTCTTGTAAATTTGTTTAAGTTCTTTGTAGATTCTGGATATTAGCCCTTTGTCAGATGGATAAATGGCAAAATTTTCTCCCATTCTGTAGATTGCCTGTTCACTCTGATGATAGTTTCTTTTGCTGTGCAGAAGTTCTTTAGTATAATTAGATCCCATTTGTCTATTTTGGCTTTTGCTGCCATTGCTTTTGGTGTTTTAGACATGAAGTCTTTGCCCATGCCTATGTCCTGAATGGTATTGCCCAGGTTTTCTTCTAGGATTTTTATGGTCCTAGGTCTTACGTTTAAGTCTTTGATCCATCTTGAGTTGATTTTTGCATAAGGTGTAAGGAAGGGTTCCAGTTTCAGTTTTCTGCATATGGCTAGCCAGTTTTCCCAGCACCATTTATTGAATAGGGAATCTTTTCCCCCATTGCTTGTGTGTGTCAGGTTTGTCAAAGATCAGATGGTGGTAGATGTGTGGCGTTATTTCTGAGGCCTCTATTCTGTTCCATTGATCTATATCTCTGTTTTGGTACCAGTACCATGCTGTTTTAGTAGCCTTGTAGTATAGTTTGAAGTCAGGTAGCATGATGCCTCCAGCTTTGTTCTTGCCCAGGATTGTCTTGGCAATGCGGGCTCTTTTTTGGTTCCATATGAAGTTTAAAGTAGTTTTTTCCAGTTCTGTGAAGAAAGTCAGTGGTAGCTTGATGGGAATAGCATTGAATCTATAAATTACTTTGGGCAGTATGGCCATTTCACAATATTGATTCTTCCTATCCATGAACATGGAATGTTTTTCCATTTGTTTGTGTCCTCTCTTATTTCCTTGAGCAGTGGTTTGTAGTTCTCCTTGAAGAGTCCTTCACATCCCGTGTAAGTTGGATTCCTAGGTATTTTATTTTCTTGTGATTTTTGCACATCGATTTTGTATCCTGAGACTTTGCTGAAGTTGCTTATCAGCGTAAGGAGATTTTGGGCTGAGAGGATGGGGTTTTCTAAATATACAATCATGTCATCTGGAAACAGAGACAATTTGACTTCCTCTTTTCCTTTATTGCTTTCTCTTGCCTTATTGCCCTGGCCAGAACTTCCAATACTATGTTGAATAGGAGTGGCAAGAGAGGGCATCCTTGTCTCATGCTGGTTTCCAAAGGGAAAGCTTCCAGTTTTTGCCCATTCAGTATGATATTGGCTGTGGATTTGTCATAAATAGCTCTTATTATTTTGATATATATTCCATTGATACCTAGTTTATTGAGAGTTTTTGGCATAAATGACTGTTGAATTTTGTTGAAGGCCTTTTCTGCGTCTATTGAGATAATCATGTGGTTTTTGTCATTGGTTCTGTTTATGTGATGGATTATGTTTATTGATTTGCATATGTTGAACCAGCCTTGCATCCCAGGAATGAAGTCGACTTGATCATGGTGGATAAGCTTTTTGATGTGCTGCTGGATTTGGTTTGCCAGTATTTTATGGAAGATTTTCACATCAATGTTCATCAGGGATATTGGCCTAAAATTATCCTTTTTTTGTTGTGTCTCTGCCAGGCTTTGGTATCAGAATGATGCTGGCCTCATAAAATGAGTTAGGGAGGATTCCCTCTTTTTCTATTGATTGGAATAGTTTCAGAAGGAATGGTACCAACTCCTCTTTGTACCTCTGGTAGAATTCGGCTGTGAATCCATCTGGTCCTGGACCTGTTTTTGGTTTGTAGGCTATTAATTATTGTCTCAATTTCAGAACATGTTATTGGTCTATTCAGAGATTCAACTTCTTCCTGGTTTAATCTTGGGAGGGTGTACGTGTCCGGGAATTTATCCGTTTCTTCTGGATTTTCTAGTTTATTTGTGTAGGGGTGTTTATAGTATTCTCTGATAGCAATTTGTATTTCTGTGGGATCGGTGGTGATATCCCCTTTATCATTTTTCATCGTGTCTATTTGATTCTTCTCTCTTTTCTTCTTTATTAGTCTTGCTAGTAGTCTATCTATTTTGTTGATCTTTTCAAAAAAACAGCTCCTGGATTCATTTTCTTGAAGGGTCTTTTTTGTCTCTATCTCCTTCAGTTCTGCTCTGATCTTAGTTATTTCTTGTCTTCTGCTAGCTTTTGAATTTGTTTGCTCTTGTTTCTCAAGTTCTTTTAATTGTGATGTTAGGGTGTCAATTTTAGATCTTTAATGCTTTCTCTTGTGGGCATTTAGTGCTATAAATTTCTCTCTACACACTGCTTTAAATGTGTCCCAGAGCTTCTGGTACATTGTATGTTTGTTCTCATTGGTTTCAAAGAACATCTTTATTTCTGCCTTCATTTTGTTATTTACCCAGTAGTCCTTTTGTTCAGTGTCCATGTAGTTGTGCAGTTTTGAGTGAGATTCTTAATCCTGAGTTCTAATTTCATTGCACTGTGGTCCGAGAGACAGTTGATTGTGATTTCTGTTCTTCTATATTTGCTGAAGAGTGTTTTACTTCTAATTATGAGGTCAATTTTCGAATAAGTGTGATGTGGTGCTGAGAAGAATGTATATTATGTTGACTTGGGGTGGAGAGTTCTGTAGATGTCTATTAGATCCACTTGGTCCAGAGCTGAGTTCAAGTCCTGGATATCCTTGTTAATTTTCTGTCTTGTTGATCTGTCTAATATTGACAGTGGGGTGTTAAAGTCTCCCATTATTATCGTGTGGGAGTCTAAGTCTCTTTGTAGGTCTGTAAGAACTTGCTTTGTGAATCTGGGTGCTCCTGTATTGGGTACATATATATTTAGGATAGTTAGCTCTTCTTGTTGAATTGATCCCATTACCATTATGTAATGGGCTTCTTTGTCTCTTTTGATCTTTGTTCATTTAAAGTCTGTTTTATCAGTGACCAGGATTGCAACCCCTGCTTCGTTTTGCTTTCCAATTGCTTGGTAGATCTTCCTCCATCCTTTTATTTTGAGCCTATGTGCATCTTTGCATGTGAGATGGGTCTCCTGAATACAACACACTGATGGGTCTTGGCTCTTTTTTTTTTTCTTTTTTTTTTGAGATGGAGTCTCACTCTGTCACTGAGGCTGGAGTGCAGTGGCATGATCTCGTCTCACTGCAGGCTCCACCTATTGGGTTCACACCATTCTCCTGCCTCAGCCTCCCAAGTAGCTGGGACTACAGGCACCCACCACCACGCCCAGCTAATTTTTTGTAGAGACAGGATTTCTCCGTGTTAGCCAGGATGGTCTCAATCTCTTGACCTTGTGATCTGCCCACCTCAACCTCCCAAAGTGCTGGGATTACAGGTGTGAGCCACCACACCTGGCCAGGTCTTGACTCTTTATCCTTTTAATAGGAGCATTTAGCTCATTTACATTTAAGGTTAATGTTGTTGTGTTTGAAGTTGAACCTGTCATTATAATGCTTGCTGGTTATTTTGCCCGTTAATTGATGCAGCTGCTTCCTCGCATCAATGGTCTTTACAATTTGGTGTGTTTTTGCAGTGGCTGGTCCCGGTTGTTCTTTCCATGTTTAGTGCTTCCTTCAGGAGCTCTTGTAAGGCAGGGCTGGTAGTGACAAGATCTCTCAGCATTTGCTTGTCTGTAAAGGATTTTATTTCTCCTTCACTTATGAAACTTAGTTTGGCTGGATATTAAATTCTGGGTTGAAAATTCTTTTAAGAATGTTGAGACTGGGTGCAGTGACTCACGACTGTAATCCCGGCACTTTGGGAGGCTGAGGCGGGTGGATCACCTGAGGTCGGGAGTTCGAGACCAGCCTATCCAACATGGAGAAACCCCGTCTCTACTAAAAATACAAAATTAGCTGGGCATGGTGGCACATGCCTGTAATCCTAGCTACTCGGGAGGCTGAGGCAGGAGAATTGCTTGAACCCAGGAGGTGGAGGTTGTAGTGGGCCGAGATTGCGCCATTGCACTCCAGCCTGGACAACAAGAGTGAAACTCCGTCTCAAAAAAAAAAAAAGAATGTTGAATATTGGCCCCCACTCTCTTCTGGCTTTTAGAGTTTCTGCAGAGAGATCCACTGTTAGTCTGATGGGCTTCCCTTTGTGGGTAACCCGACCTTTCTCTCTGGCTGCCCTTAACATATTTTCCTTCATTTCGACCTTGGTGAATCTGACAATTACGTGTCTTGGAGTATACTCTTCTCGAGGAGTATCTTTGTGGTGTTCTCTATATTTCCTGAATTTGAATGTTGGCCTGCCTTGCTAGGTTGGGGAAGTTCTCCTGGATAATATCCTGAAGAGTGTTTTCTAAATTGGTTCCATTCTCCCCATCACTTTCGGGTTTACCAGTCAAACGTAGATTTGGTCTTTTCACATAGTCCCATATTTCAGGAGGCTTTGTTCGTTTCTTTTCACTCTTTTTTCTCTGAGCTTGTCTTCTTGCTTTATCTCATTAATTTGATCTTCAATCACTGATATCCTTTCTTCTGCTTGATTGAATTGGCTATTGAAGCTTGTGTATGCTTCACGAAGTTCTCATACTGTGGTTTTCAGCTCCATCAGGTCATTTAAGCTCTTCTCTACACTGTTTATTCCAGTTAGCCATTTGTCCAACCTTTTTTCATCTGTCTGCTTTGTCTGCTTTGGCCTCCCAAAGTACTGGGATTACAGGAGTGAGCCACCATGCCTTGCCTATTTTACTGTTTTTTAATGTGGCTACTGGAAAACAAAATTACATGAGGCTTGCAT
Organism: Macaca mulatta; assembly: GCF_049350105.2. NCBI lineage: Eukaryota > Metazoa > Chordata > Mammalia > Primates > Cercopithecidae > Macaca > Macaca mulatta. The sequence goes on along the minus strand of NC_133414.1, from coordinate 105,483,749 downwards.
ATTTCCATTGGACAGCACTGTTCTAGAACTGTAAAATATAGTATTTGAATTCAGAGAGGTGAAAATACTAAAATTAATTAATTAATTAATAAGATTCCAGGATGCTACTAGGTCAATATACAAAAATCAATTGTATTTCCAAACCTAGCAACAAACAATTAGAATTTTTTGTTTGTTTGTTTTTGAGACAGAGTCTCACTCTGTTGCCCAGGCTGGAGTCCAGTGGCATGATCTTGGCTCACTGCAACTTCTACTTCCTGGGTTCAAGTGATTCTCATGCCTCAGGCTTTCCAGTAGCTAGGATTACAGGTGCACGCCACCATTCCTGGCTAATTTTTGTATTTTCTGTAGAGACGGGGTTTCACCATGTTGCCCAGGCTGGTCTCGAACTCCTGACCACAGGTGATCCATCCACTCGGCCTCCCAAAGTGCTGGGATTATAGGCATGAGCCTGGCCAGAAAATAAATTTTTAAAAGGCCATTTATAATAGCATAAAACTCAGATTGCTAAGAATAAATTTAATAAAAGGCTAAGCTCTATGCACTGAAAGCTGTAAAACATTGCTGACAACCGTTAAAAAGGAACTAAATAAATGAAGAAGCACACCATGTTCCTGAATTGTGCAGATGTCAATTTTTGAGAAATTGGTCTATAGATATATGCTATCCCAGTGGAAATTCCAGGAAACTTTTGTAAAAATTGACAAGCTGATTTTAAAATGTATATGAAAATGGAAATGTCCTATATTAGTCAAGACACTCTTGAAGAATAAAGCTGGGGGACTTACCCTGATTTCAAGACACAGTAACACTCCACCATTAGTCTTATTAATTTTGTTAATTTATTGTGGCATTTAGTAATTTAGTTAATTAGTATAGTTATTACTTAATTTAGTATGTATTAAGATAAATAGGGCCAGGTGCGGTGACTCACACCTGTAATCCCAACAATTTGGGAGGCCAAGGCAGAAGATTTGCATTTGCCCAGGAGTTTGAGACCAGACTAGGCAACACAATGAGACTATGTCTCTACAAAAAATTAAAAATATTAGCAGGGCATGGTGGCATGCGCTTGCAGTGCTAGTACTTGGGAGGCTGAGGCAGGAAGATCACTTGAGCCCAGGAGTTTAAGACTGCAGTTAGCTATGACTGCACCACTGCACTCCAGCCTGGGTGAGAGAGGGGACCCTGTCTCTAAAAATAAATACATAAATAAAAATAAAAATAAATTAGATTGCCTCTGGGAGGAGGGGATTCTGGATTAGAAGTAATTAAAGAAACTTTCAGAAATGTTGGTAGAAATAGTCTATAACTTTATTTGGCTGATGATGACAATGATATATATACACACATCTGTCAAAATTCATTGATCTGTACATTTTACTATATGTAAAATAATTGTTTAATAAAATACATAAAATAATTTTTGAACAAAAAGCAACAGAGTGGAGTAATCCTGGCACGGCAGCCCCAGCATGTTGGTTGGGAATGTAACTGTACGATGGAGAGAGATGAACTCTGGGACACACTGAGCTGAGTTTATATCCTTTCTTTACTACTTATTAGTGGTGACCTTGGGCAAATTGTTCAATCTCTGCAAGCCTTAGTTTTCTCATCTGAAAAATGGTGCTGGTGCTAGCGTTTTACTTCCTAGAGTTGCAAGAAAGAGCTAATAAGTAGATAAAGTATCTAACATGGTTTCTGGTACAGTTTATAGTCCCCCAGAACAAAACACACCCAAGGGTAAGTGGTTATCTGCCAAGAAAAAAGGTGGACAGTGAAGGGGGGAAGAAAAAAAAGGCTTTAATTATGAGAACCTTGAAGATTTTCAGGTCTTGGAGATGCCTTTTATTGATCCTTGCTTTGGTAACACGAGCCAGGAAAGTCGAATCCTTCCTGCTCTAAATCATCTACTATTCGGAAATATATAAATTCCCCCTCTACAGTAGCAGGGCTCAAGAGGCCTGCCCAATTTTTCCAAAGTATATTTTTGATATTGGTGCCCAGATGTAGGTGGCTAAAGTGAGCAGGGAAAGCTAAGTACAGCCCTCAGTGAAACACAGAAAGTACAAGAGTCCTGAAACAAACTCCAGATCACCCTGTGTCTCTGGGAATCTTCAGAGGTCGTCAGGCTGGTGCTTCTATTACGGTTTATGTCCTGGCCAGTTATCCCATGAGACCGCATCTCTTGTTCCATACAGGCATGGACCAAAGGCCTGGGTTCTCCTTGACTCCACTGCTTACTGGATGACCAAGACATTTTCCACATCTATAAACTAGAGGTAATGCTTTAAAGGGGAGCAACTTCCTTTTGGCATCTATTTTTGCTTTAATACTATGGTCTTTGCTATAACATTGTGGATCAGAATAAGAACTATGTGGCTGAATATTTCCGTATCTTTTGTTTAACTGTAGTTGAAGATCTTGTGAGCCTGGGATTAACAGTAATGGCAAAATTTTATTTCCATAAACAGATCTGTATAATTTCTACGGTTAGAAAAAAAAAAACCCCTATATAATTTGGCATGCTTATTGTTTTGCCTCTGTAACAAATAACTGAAATTCACATTTATTGATAAAGAGTTGTTATCTATTCAAGAAAGATGCCTGAAAGCATCTACTTCTTTTAACTCCTTCACATAGTTTTTGGTTCTGATGTATCCTTAACTGCCTTATCATCTTACACTGAGTGTTAATCTGTAACCCCTGATAAGTCCTTGGGGGTAAAAATCTTAGAATATCTATTTATTGAGTTGTAATAGTGCTTTATATATTCTGGATACTAGACCCTTATCAGATACATGGTTTGAAAATATTTTTTCTCTTTCTATTTGTTGTATTTTCACTTTTTGGAGAATGTGCTTTGAATTATAAAAGTCTTGAATTTTTTATTGTGAAAATTTTAAATTTTGATTATGGCCAATAAATTTGTTTTTTTCAAAAAAGAATCTTAGAATATAACACGAATACACTAGACATATTAAAACATTAAATAATTTTATTCTTTTCTCATTTACAGTAGCCCAGTGGTAAGCATGTTAGAAAACCTGAAGAAATTTAAAAGCTTTTGGTTTACAAATAGCATGTATAAAGATATCTATTCAGATAAACAAAGATCTGATCATTACATTGCCCAGCTTTAAGAATGCCAAAAATAAATAAAATACAGTACATCAAATGAGAGGCCTAGATGGGTTTATTAAAATTTATTTTAACAATTTTAGCTAACCAGCATGTGCCAATGTAATTCAAGTTACAGTTAGTGCCAGATAGTATGACAGAAAACATTGTGTGTGGCTGCTTAAGAGTATGCCTCAAACAGATCCTGTTTTGTGCGCAGAACAGAGTTGGGGAACACAGCTGGGTTTAGTTTCAATGGTAAGCAGCAACAAAGATCAAGAAAATCCCCGACTTTTCTAGTAACCGCTCTACAATATGAGAAAAAATAGTATCAATCACCACCTCTTAACAATGGACATCAAAATTGGGATTGTAGGTTTTCTAAGTGCTTGGATAAAAAATGCTAACACAGTTAAGATCCTTGGTTAATTATCTTTGATTTTTCAAAATCCCCAAAACATAAGATATTTTGCTTGCTGGTGCATTAACCCACTAGCAATAACCTGAGCTATCTTTTCCTCACCAAGTATTTTAACAGTGCAAAATGTTAGTAGTCTCAGTAGATGCTGCTCACCACATTCTGTCATCGCAGCCTGATGATGAACCATGTCAGGGAGGTACCACTGCCAAGAACAATGCACAGCAGCCTAAAAGGTACATGATTCACTAGCATGCCAGGGTGTCAAAGGTAGATAGGCAGTTTTATGCAAAATGTGAAATATATAATTCCAAATGCCCACAAGCTAACAGAAAATACAGTATTCAATCTTTTGATATAAAAACAAATACTTATTTTGCTACTTTGAACAGTACTCCACATGGACGAGCAGATCGCGATGCTCGGTGGCTGGATACTGTATATTGCACTTGGGACATTCCACCAGGCTTTCATTGAGTGCAGCAGTGGGACTTTTTGGCGAGGTGGCAACTTTTTCTCTCTTTTCAGTCTCTCCTTGGAAAGTGACTAACGGCTCTGTGATGGCAAACTCATGAAGCTGTTTCTGAAAAACAAGTTTCAAATAATAGCATTTGTAAATAAGGCCCATTGTTCAGCTTTTTTCCGTTTTTTGAGAGTCTCACTCTGTCACCCAGGCTAGAGGGTAGTGGCACAAACACAGCTCACTGCAGCCTCGACCTCCCAGGCTCGAGCAATCCTCGCACCTCAGCCTCCTAAGTAGCTGGGATTATAGGCACATGTCACCACGTCCAGATAATTTTTCTGTTTTTTGTAGAAATAGAAAATTCTGCAAAAAATTAATTCTATGTTGCCCAGGCTCGTCTCAAACTCCTAAGCTCAAGTGATCTGCCCACCTCAGCCTGCCAAAGTGTTGGGATTATAGGCGTGAGCCACCATACCCAGCCTGTTCAGAAATGTTAACTGTTCTATAGGTATTCTAGCTGCTTCAGCACTGTGGACAGATTTTCTTTTGAATTTCAGCTCCTCAGTATTATGGGGACAATATAGGAGGTAGTTGTGAATTTACCCAGATAACTACTGTAATTACCCAAATTACCCAGAAGTATTGGAGTTGGGTGTGTATATGAATATGTTTTATTAGGACACAGAGTCAAACATTAGGTAGGTCTAGATACAAGGCTGATTAAATTTGCTAGTTTTGTAAAACAGAGGCAACCCCAGCAATAAAGTACTATATGGAAACTAAAGGCAGCAAGGAATTTTAGGAGCTCAAACAGCTTATACACAGAAATGACTAAGATATTGTATCATACCTTTGAGACTTTACTTTTTCGTGTTTTTTTCCTAAGAACTTGGAGTAGTTAAAAATGAGTATTTTACAGCACAGTGAAGAGGGTGACCAGCAGGAACAAAGTATAGGAAAATTACAAATTCTTTTGCATACCCTCTGCTCCCTACATTTTGAATGGTCAATAACAAAAATGAATTATAAATTTTTATTTCAAATATTATAAATAGGTAAAATCAATGATACACTTAAGAACAGAGCCAAAAATATACTTTCTTTCTTTTATTCATACAGAAGTTACAAATGATTATTATTTTTACATTGCTTTTTTTCCTCCTTTGAAAACTGAGGAATCCTATTTGTAACATTTCACTGTCTCCAAGTATGAATGAAATTTAAAATATGTACTAGTGGGACAGACATATATTCCAATGCAGACCCCCAACAAGTTTGGTCCAGAAGCTTATTAGTAAGGTGAGAATAAGTAAGTGAAAAACCATTTCCTCATAGAACTAATATTATTTAAAAGGTTCATGTTTTAAAAGATTATGTTTTCAGAGTGAGTCACACAAACCTCATAATACATCTAAAAAGCATATGAACAGTAATAGTCCATTATCCCTAAAAACAGCATTTTTTTTTTTTTTCTTTTTTGAGACAGTCTTGCTCTGCTGCCCAGGCTGGAGTGCAGTGGCACAGTCTTGGCTCACTGCAACCTCTGCCTGCCGGGTTCAAGTGATTCTCCTGCCTTGGCCTCCCAAGTAGCTGAGGTTACAGGCGCGTGCCACCATGGCCAGCTAATATTTTATATTTTTAGTAGAGACAGGGTTTTACCATGTTGGTCAGGTTGGTCTCCAACTCCTGACCTCGTGATCTGCCTGCCTTGGCCTCCCAAAGTGCTGGGATTAGAGGTATGAGCCACCGTGCCCAGCCTTTCTTTCTTTTTTAATAGATAAACACAATTTCAGTTCAGGATTCTGTGACTACCCTCTATTCTACCCTTTCGCCCCCAGCTCAGGCACTACTTAGTGCCTCTAGCATCACAGCAGCTGGGGTATTGGGGGAATGATTCCAGATGTGATCATGTCCCTCTTTCCGGTCCTCTGAATTGATGCTCGAAGGGCAGTTGCTTCAAATGAGGCAGGGCTCTGTCTACTGATTTGAGATACATCTAGCTGTTCGTTAAGCTGTATCCTTCTAAGTTCGGAACTGATTTGTTATATAAATGGGAAGACGAAGACAAATTGTAGTTTAATCATTCCAGACTCACCAAGGATTCCAACTGTGTTATTTGATTTCTTGCTTTTCGGAGCTCCTTAAGAATTATATGCAATTGATGCTGCATATGTTGACGGTCGAGTTTTTCATTTTCAAAGTCTAAAGTACATGCCTGCATCTGGAAAAGGCCCAGGACAAGACCATTACAGCTGATATAGACTGTCTAGTTCTCTTGACTGGATGCTCACATTTTTTTATTAGCACAAGAAGAAAATATTTATTGTACTAGTGTAGCAAGAATTCACCTGAGCACCATGAAATGTTGATGAACGAGGCAGCTTATGGCTGAGGATTTGGTTTATCCAAGGAGCAAAGCCAATGCTGAGGTATAGGTGAGGGAAGAGCAGCTTAAGAAGTTGTTGATTAGAATGACTCCTCCCTATCCACCTTTTTTAAGGGGGAAGAAGGAGAAGGGAAAGAGATAGCTATTCCCTGGTTTGGAATATACTAAATCTCAGCTTTACACCATTTATAGTACATTCTGAGACTAAATGGTGTCTCTCCAAGTTCTGCTTGAAGTTATAAGGTAGCCCTAATTACGAGATATTGTTAGGCTAGGAACTACAGCCACTGGGGAAGAGCAAAATTTGCCAAGGCCAACATCTACCTGTCAAGAAAATTGCCATCACACCTCAAGAATCTGTTTAGCCTAAGGACAGTAACAGGAATAAGTGGCTAGCAGAGTCTCTTGAAATATCTTTTTTATTGAAGAAAAAAGACTTTTATTGAAGTATTTTAGAGACACTTTTCACAACTTTCAAATGCTTCTCCATAGAACAGCGTAAACATGAGGAAAAACTGCATTTTCTAACAGGCAGAATTGAATTTAGGAGCAACCCCAATGAGTACCTGTTGTTCCAACAGAGCTACCCTTGTTTGTTCTTCTCGCTGCTTTAGCAGAGTTGTGTAAAGAAACTGGACCTGTAGGATGTAAAGAGAACCAATGTTGTCACATCCGACCTTTTCCGGCATGACCTGGGATGCGTGAAAAGCTCACATCACAAGTCTCACATCTCTAACCAGGACAACACCTGCTAGTTGGTGGTGAATCATTCCAGCTGGCCATCTGATGGTTATCTAACCAGTATACCACCCTTGCCGCGAGTTCCCTCAGGCACACAGACTGAATGCTGATAAACAGCACTGAACTCTGCAGCGGCCACACCCCCTTTCTTGGAGGTTCTGACATTTCTGAGTAGGATAACATGGGTGGCAGTGCTGGGCCCTTAGCCAGAGTTGGAGCAAAATTTAATCAGTGCACTTAATCTCTCCCTAGTATCACTGCTCATGCCTGTAGACAGAAGTGTGAGTGGTAAAGACTAAGATGGCAGGCCGGGCCCGGTGACTTGCATCTGTAATCCCAGCACTTTGGGAGGCCATGGCAGGTGGATCACGTGAGGTCAGGAGTTTGAGACCAGCCTGGCCAACATGGCGAAACCCCATCTCTACTAAAAATACAAAAAATTGGGCCGAGCGCGGTGGCTCAAGCCTGTAATCCCAGCACTTTGGGAGGCCGAGACGGGCGGATCACAAGGTCAGGAGATCGAGACCATCCTGGCTAACACAGTGAAACCCCGTCTCTACTAAAAAATGCAAAAAAACTAGCCGGGCGGGTTGGCGGGCGCCTGTAGTCCCAGCTACTCGGGAGGCTGAGGTAGGAGAATGGCGTAAACCTGGGAGGCGGAGCTTGCAGTGAGCTGAGATCCGGCCACTGCACCCCAGCCTGGGCGACAGAGCAAGACTCCGTCTCAAAAAAAAAAAAAAAATTGGCCAGCTGTGGTGGTGGATGCCTGTAATTCCAGCTACTCGGGAGGCTAAGGCACAAGAATCGCTTGAACACGGGAGGTGGAGGTTGCAGTCAGCTGAGATTGCGCTATTGCACTCCAGCCTGGGTGACAGAGCAAGACCCTGTCTCGGAAAAAAAAAAAAAAAAAAGACTAAGGTGGCAAATGTTATAGATGGACTTGTTACTGTCCCATTACCAGCACTCTCAACTTTTGTAGGACTGTTAAAAATTACTATTAAAATAGGGGCAATAACTAGCATTTTCCTTGCTTAGTTTACAAAGCACTTTTACCTTCTCTCAACTCACCCTCGCCAAAGCCCTATAAGGCAAGCAGAGGTTATTACTAATTTGACAAGTGAATAACCAGTGAGTAGTCAGAGAAGTTGGGTGATTTGCCTAAGGCCATATATCCTGGACTAGAGACTAGGCATGGATTCCAAATAATGTTCTTTCCATGATTCCAGGCTGACAAGCAAAATCTAAATTAGAGTTCCATCAAAGTAGTGTTCAATTCCAATAATCCTAACGTAGCAACTTCAACATTATTAAGATACTGTAGCATAAGGCTATGAGCATAACAAGAACATGGAAGATGCCATGTGAATTCACTTGAGCACATATCATCACCATTAAGATGCCAGTCTAGGAATCGGCCTTGATTCCTCTCATTACTTCACGTCTTCTTTTGGCTTCTCACATGTACTGACCTCCTGCTCACCCAGAGCCTTTGTGTGTATAATTTCCTCCGTTGAGAGGAAGTCACCCACTTCACTGGGTCCTTCTCTTCATCATGAGAATTTTCTTTCTCTGTCCAAATGCCATCTCCTCAGAGAGGCACTGGTCCCCAATTTCCCTTTGTCACGTCACCTTGCTGCGTTTTCTTTAGTTTCCTTATTTATTGTTTATGGTCTGTTTCTGTTCTGGAATATAAACTCCCATGAGGGGCAGGAACTTGTTTTGCCCCTAGCCGGTTCTCTAGTGGTTATATAGTCCCTGACACTTAGAAAGTGTCCAGTGAACACTCTGAATTATGGATCCGGTTAAGCTTACCTGAGATAAGAGCTCTTCGGATCTCTTCTTCTCTTCTTCAAGTTTTCCCCTAGCAATATCATTCTCTTCCCTGAGTCTCTGTATCTTCTCTGTTTTATGCCTATCATCTTCCAGATGTTGCACATCTGCCTTTCTTTGTGAATACAACAGCTGATTTAAATCGTGAACTTCTTTTTGGGTTTCTTCATATTTTCTTCGAAATTCACTCAGCTCAAAACTCAGCTGAGTAATGGTTTGTCGTTCAACCTCAAGATCTTTTTTTGCACTTGCCAAGAGATCGTTGTAACATTTCTGCTTCTCTTCTTGAAGATAACCTATGACAAACAACATTATGGCACAACTCATTTTACGAAATGAATAATATTCCTGAGAGGTGAAACATCAAACATCTAAATGAATCACACTATTTCCTTAGTTTACAACATGAAGAGTCAAGAGATAGGGGCTATTGTTGATATTTGATGAAATAAAAAACAAGTTCAGGTATATTCGTTGAAGTTATAAAACTCACAAATAGAAGAACTAAAAACAGTAACATCTATTCTGTAGGGAGGGAAAGTCTAAAGAAGTTCAATCAACAAATAGGAATACAAGCTCATTATCTATATATGGAGATAACTATCAAAATTAAAAATAGAAATATTAAGAGCAGTTGCCCTGATGGGAGGAAGAAACGGGGATTAGGATGGGAAAGACAGGGCAAGGCCCTTCTTAACTATTACATTATTCTAACAAGTGCTTATATGGCTTTGATAAAACAGACACACAGAGAAAGAGAGAGAGAGAGAGAACTGTATTACCAAAGAAAAGAAATTAGACTTAGCCCATAACTAAAATCCTGCTTTTACATAAACACATATTTTACAGAAGCAACTTTGTACCATTAGGGCTGACAGCTTTGAAGTGCCTCCAGAGACATTTATAGTTTCTTTTTAGCATCAGCTTTGTTTTAAATATTCAAATATGATTCTCCAGTCTTATGAGTCTTGTTCCCCTTTCTTTAGACTTCTGTATAAAATTCAAGGCTTTGGTCCCCTCCAAGCTGTCAGTCTTTTAAGGAGAGCTTTGCATGGAGTTTCTCATTTTTTTTTTCTTAGCTTGTCATCTAGAATTGCTAAACCTATTTCTTCATTTGTAAAATGAAAATACTGACCTTTCCTGCCCCGCCTCTTAGGGTTGCTCGGAAACTCCACTGAGATCTATGTAAGGGAAACTGCAAAGCACTTGGCAAAAAGAGAGCATCGTGAATAAGAAATTTCATCTCAATTCTATACCTGAAGTTCAAATGATTTAAGGATCATCTATAAAAGGCATTCTTTCTCCTGGGGTTGATATGAATAAGTGCTGAAGGGAAGCAAAGTGAAAAGAGAACTGTGACAAGGCCAACTCTGGGGGAAGTAAAAGCTGGAGAAGGACTTTGAAGAAGGGGAAGGACATTCATGGGTAGAGAAAACTGAATGTGACTTCAGAACTGCCAAAGATCACCCGTTAGCCTGTGTCGGTACTTTCTTTTGATCTGAAAACGTTAGGAAATAAAACTTGCGAAAATGGTATTTCTTACTTCAGGGCTACAAGACTTGCTCTTATTTTACTTTCTAACACATATCTATAAAAATCTAAATTTGATGAATCACTCCTTTTGGAAAATGTCAGGCCTGTCCCAAGAGAACATTTTTATACCAGTCAGTACCTTCTGATTCAGGCTTTTTTGTCTGCTGTGGGAGTGAATGAGCAGCTGTTTCCGTTTTCTTTTCCAACTCAAAGATTTTTGCTAAAAGTCCTTTTACATAGACTTCCCGCTGCTGATCATACACGAGCCACTGCTGATTTTTCTCCAGAGCCTTAATAGGAAGATGAAAGAAAATCAACAGTAAAATACAAAAGCAAAATCTTAAAATGGGCAAGAGAGTCCAAGTGATGTAGTCTTTTCCAACAAAAACTCTCTGGCTCATAGACGAATTCTGGGCAACCATTCTATGTTACATGCCTTCAGAATACATAACAACATGACACCGTCATAGTTTATGTGGGATTAAGTTCATTTGTTTGCTTTCTTCAGTACACAACTTGCTTTGTGTGTGCGTACATATCATTCTCTGTAAACGAAAACACCTTTTGGGGCAGACATGGAGATGAACTGCTCAGAACCGCCCTTCAAGAGCCCAGTTGGCTGAGTGTAGTGGCTCATGCCTGTAATCCCAGCACTTTGAGAGGCCGAGGCGGGTGGATCACCTGAGGTCAGGAGTTCAAGACCAGCCTGGCCAACATGGTGAAACCCTGTCTCTAATAAAAATACAAAAACTAGCCAGGCATGGTGGCACGCGCCTGTAATCCTAACTACTCGGTAGGCTGAGGCAGGAGAATCACTTGAACCCGAGAGGTGGAGGTTGCAGTGAGCCAAGATCACGCCACTGCACTCCAGCCTGGAAACTCCAGTGAAACTGTGTCTCTCAAAAAACCAAAAAACAAACAAACAAAAAAGAGGAGCTCTGCCCAGCTGCATGGTGAGTGCTTAGCTGATTAGCTGACAGCCTCCATCTGTTAATTCCTTCAAGTCCCTGTCAGCTTTTGAGCTGAGCTGGGTTGGCACCAGCCAACAACTGAACAAGTGCCTAACGACTGCTGCCCAACAAGAACTCTGCTTTGCAGTACTCTCTGCTCTGGAGCCCACCATGGGGTGACAGAGACGTTGCTAGGTTTTCATCATGATCTGATGGTCTCCCTGGCATAACTACTTCCTTTTTCCTTGCACAAATCTTGCTCCCCAATAAACCGTTTGCACTCCTAACATCATCTCCGTGTCTTCACGGAGGATAGAGGATCAAACTTAACAGCTACCTTCTCTCTTTACCACCAACTTTCATCCTTTATATGATCCTTTATAACCCCATTAAAAACTCCAAGCTGGGGTCAGTCACCTGTTTGTATAGGGGTTTCATACTTACAGTGAGTTGAATAATGTCCCTCAAAATTCATGTCCACTTGAAACTTCAGAATATGACCTTATTCAGAAATGGGGTCTGTGGGTCGGGTACAGTAGCTCACACCTGTAATCCCAGCAACTTTGGGAGGCCGAGGCGGGCGGATCACTTGAGGCCAGGAGTTCAAGACCAGCCTGGCCAACATGGCAAAACTCTGTCTCTATTTTTTTGCCAGGCATGGTGGCACACACCTATAGTCCCAGCTACTTGGGAGGCTGAGGTAGCAGATCACTTGAATGTGGGAGGCAGAGGTTGCAGTGAGCCGAGATTGCACCACTGCGCTCTAGCCAAGATAGTAGAGTGAGACCCTGTCTCAAAAAAAAAAAGAGGGGGGGGTCTTTGCAGAGCAATTAGTTAAAATGAGGCCATACTGGAGTAGCATGAGCCCTAAATCCAATGACTAGTATCCTTATAAAAAGGAGCAGACACACAGATATACACAGAGAATGGGGCCATGTGAAGACAGAAGCTTTGTATGGCAGGGATTGTAACCAGTTCATTTTACACCAGAGGACTTGCTATAAATCCAGAGCTCATAGTAATCTGAACTTTGAAGAACCTATAACAGTATCAGCAAAGCTCATTTTCTCAAGAGTGGAATACGGATTTCTGACTACTATTTGGAGAACAACACAGTAGCTCTTAAAATGATCTATTATGCATAGACAAAATTTTTCTATTTAATTTCAATCTGACAATATAATATAGTGTTTCCTTTTATAGCAGCCACTCTTTCCAGACCTCCAGTTCCACAATGAAGAGGACATAAGGAGCTTGAAGGTTTTGGGTGTCTATCAGGGCATCTGCTTTCCAGTGAGAATTTCCATCCTTTAAAGACACTGAGTCCCATATCCAGAAAGATCTACATATGTGGAAACTCTTATTAAGTCTAGAGAGTTTCTCTAAGCTTTGTTAGGCTCTTTCTACTAGCACCCTACAAACTTGTGAGCAAAGCTCCTGGGTATGGCACTTAAAGGAGTTTCAGGGTCTGTTTGCTATAGAATTAGCAAATGAATTAGGAAGAAAGAAACAGTCTCTGAAATCAAGGACTTAGTCCAGGAGCCTCAGTCACTTTACCAGACACTTTTCTCTCCACATCCATTAGGGAACAGTAGTCCTCTTTATATGGCTTAAGAGTCCATTTGTCAAGTGGAGATATTGTACATACATTTTGTATTATATATCGTCAATAATGTGAAGTTTTGTGGATGGCTGTTTTCACTGTAGTAATTTGAGTTTTGATTTAGAGTCTGTCTTATTGTTGAAACTTCATGGTAGGTATATGATTGTTCAATGACTTTCTTTCAACTTTTGTGTTCGTTTGACATTTTTCATAATAAAAGTTGGGAAAAATAATCAGTGAACTTAGTAAAGTTGAGAAGATTGCTAGGCTTCCTGGTCTATTTTAAAACAGGCCGCAGTAGTCACTTTCTTATTCAGCTCCACTGCCATCCCCAGTGAAGTTCTTACCCAGACCCTATGCATCTTTCAAAAGAAAGGACTTATGAGAAACCCAGGATCAGACTTAAATTTAGTTGCTAAGACAGGAAGCACTGAATGACTCACAATGCACATGTATATCCAAATACCTATAAATTATGGTGTGTTAGATAGTAAAGATACATAATTTTATACAAAATTTTACATTTGTCCACATTTAAGAAGCATTTTAATACAAATAATTTAAGTCAAAATTAAATGGTCATGAAATTTTTTTTTTTTTTTGAGGAGTTTCGCTCTTGTTGCCCAGGCTGGAGTGCAATGGTGCCATCTTGGCTCACGGCAACCTCCACCTCCCGGGTTCAAGCAATTCTCCTGCCTCAGCCTCCCGAGTAGCTGGGATTACAGGCATGCACCATCACACCCGGCTAATTTTGTATTTTTAGTAGAGACAGGGTTGGTCTATGTTGGTCTCAACTCCTGACCTCAGGTGATCTGCCCGCTTCGGCCTCCCAAAGTGCTGGGATTACAGGCATGAGCCAACGAGCCCGGCCAATTTTTTTTTTTTTTGAGACGGAGACTCGCTCTGTGGCCCAGGCTGGAATACAGTGACACGATCTCAGCTCACTGCAAACTCTGCCTCCCGGGTTCCAGTGATTCTCCTGCCTCAGCCTCCTGAGTAGCTTGGATTACAGGCGTGTACCACCACACCCGGCTTTTTTCTATTTTTATTAGAGACGGGGTTTCATCATGTTGGCCCAACTGATCTCGAACTCCTGACCTCAGGTGATCCACCCTTCTCCGCCTCCCAAAATGCTGGGATTACAGACATGACCCACTGCGCCAGGTCAATTTTATTTTATTTATTTTATTTTTCTTCTCTTTTAAAGGAACCGGCTGGGTACAATGGCTCGGGCCTGTAATCCCAGCACTTTGGGAGGCCGAGGTGGCCTGATCACAAGGTCAGGAGTTTGAGACCAGCCTGGCCAATATGGTGAAACCCTGTCTCTACTAAAAATACAAAAAATTAGCCAGGCGTGGTGGCGGGCGCCAGTGGTTCCACCTACTGGGGAGGCTGAGGCAAGAGAATCACTTGAGCCCGGGAGGCAGAGGTTGCAGTGAGCCGAGATCATGCCACTGCACTCCAGCCTGGGCAACAGAGCGAGACTCTAACTCAAAAAAAAAAAATTAATTAATTTTTTCAAAAAGGAACCATACATCACTTAAGTATGAGAAACAAAAATACATGTTGAAGATTCAGGGGGTAATATTCTAAAAGGCCACATGATGGCGATGTTACCTCAATAAACATTTCCTTATTCTACTTCTCACTGTGTGCATTGGTTATCAGTCTCAATACATGGATTTGATAGCTATCATAAATACTGATACTAGTTTTGAGTTTTTAGAGTCAAACATCATTATATTAGATATGCTCTCCAGCTTTGTGTCATCTATACATTTGTTAGGCATGCATTTAACAATTTCCTCTAAGTTAGCAATAAAAATGTAGAACAAAAGTGGGAAAATAAAATGTCCTGTGGAGGCTGGGTGCGGTGACTCACGCCTGTAATCCCAGCACTTTGGGAGGCCGAGGCAGGCAGATCACAAGGTCAGGAGTTCAAGAGCAGCCTGGCCAAGATGGTGAAACCCCGTCTCTACTAAAAATAAAAAAATTAGCCAGGCGCAATGGCAGGTGCCTGTAATCCCAGCTACTCTGGAGGCTGAGGCAGGAGAATCGCTTGAACCAGGGAGGCAGAGGTTGCAGTGAGCCGAGATCACGCCACTGCACTACAGCCTCGGCGAGAGTGAGACTCTGTCTCAAAAAAAAAAAAAAAAAAAAGTCCTGTGGAATGCTATAAAGGTCTTCCCCCAGGTTTGACAAGAATCCACTAAATATTCTGTAGACAAAAATTCCAACCAATGTAGATTAAAATGTTAGCCTGTACTGAAGGAATAAAAAATGTAGGTCAATTGACAAAACTGCAGTAGGAATGGTAGATTATAGAAGTATTGTGTCCATGTTAAATTTATTAAACTTGCTATCTGTGCTATAGTTGTGGACAAGAGTATCCTCATTCTTAAGAAACACACATTGAAGTCTATTGCCATACCACCCTGAACATGCTTGATCTTGGCTGATCTTGGAAGCTAAGCAGGGTTGAGCCTGATTAGTACTTGAATGCGAGAAGAAATACACATTGAAGTATATGAGTTTAAAGGGCTGTGGGTATGTACAATTCATTCTCACATGGTTCAGAAAAAAATACTACATGTGTATGTGTGTAGGTGAGGGTTGAAAGAGGAAAAAGAGAGTGCAAAATGGGGTAACATGTTAACAATGGTTGAATTTTAGTAAAGGGGATATGGACATTATAGGTTATCATACTCATTCTTGTAACTTTTCTGTTAATTTGAATGTTTGCAGGCAAATAATTTTAAAATAATTATGATTTATCTTCCCTAAGTTCTATGCTTAAAATTCGGATATTTGAATTTAAGAGCAAGAAACACCTATTAAAACTGTCTTTTGGCTATTTGGTTTGATCTAGTTTATACTAACATAATTCTTAAATAAATACTAAAAGTACTGACATTTGACAATGCTTACGACATTAACTCTATGTAATTATTTCAACTGTCCGCCAGAGCGAAATGGTAACTGAACAATGATACAACTGGGCCTAAAGAAGGTGTACATAAGTTGTTAGGGCTTATTTAAATATAACAAATACTAATTCTGAAAATACATGGGTAAGCTTCTACAGGAAGTTTCTGCGAACTTTGAGAGGGTGATGGAACTAGAACTGCTGGGCTCTCAAAAGCCAAATAATGTGCCAGTGTCGGGGCTGCAAGAAGGGAGATGTCTCTTTCCGTGCTCCCTAAGTCCTCCAACCACAATTTTCCTCCTGGTCTCAAACATTTGCTGAAATTCCAAACGGAAAACCAGAGCTAAACCACTTCTTGCTCCTCAAATATAAGTTAATGGTTCTGGCTGGGCACAATGACTCACATCTGTAATCCCAGCACTTTGGGAGGAAGAGGCAGGCGGGTCATCTGAGGTCAGGAGTTGGAGACCAGCCTGGCCAACATGGCAAAACCCCGTCTCTACTAAAAATACAAAAATTAGCTGGGCGTGGTGGCGCACACCTGTAATCTCTGCTACTCAGGAGGCTGAGGTATGAGAATCACTTGAACCCAGGAGGCGGAGGTTGCAATGAGCCAAGATCATGCCACTGCCTTCCAACCTGGGTGACAGAGTGAGACTCCATCTCAAAATAATAATAATAATAATAATAATAATAATGTTATGGTTCTGAAAGGGTGGTCCAAGGACCAGCAGCAGCAGCAGCAGCTGGTAACTTACTGGAAATGCAAAAAATCTCAGGCACTACCCCAGACCTAGCATATTAAGAGTCTGTGAATCTTGCTCAGTCTAGAGCACCATTTGTAGAAGAGTTGGGTTAAATTTTACCCCATATATATAAAAGCCTTTTTCTAAGACAGAGGAGACAAGCACAATGTGACCCTTAAATAAGCTGAGAAGATAGAACAAAAAGCTTGGGCTTACATATGCAGTATTTCAAAGTGAATTTCATAAAAAAGAATCATCATTATCTAAAAATACCCTCAGGTGATATCTGAAGCAGTTAGCACCGAGATGCCTAAAAAGCAGATGTAAGCTTCGGATAATGGCATCTATTTTCAGGTACTTTTCTAGAAGAGACACCAGTAAAATTCAAGAAACTTCCCAAGATTCCATCTAGTCATTCTTTCAAATGTTCTAGACACTGAGGATATAGCAGTGTACAAAACATGCAAAAATCCTTCCCTCATATGACTTCTATTCTGATGGAAAAGTCGAACATCAGACAAGAGAAGTTAAATAGATTGTAAATTTAGCCGTAGTATGTGATGAGGAGGGAAAAGCAGGAGAAAGGAATAGGAATTGTCTGGGAGCTATAATTTTAGATAAAGTGGTCAGGGAGCCCCCATTCTGTGCACCCCCTGGCCCCAAGAAAGTAGCATTTAAATAAAAACCTGCATGAGGTAGGCAGGAAATCATGAAGACATTGGGGAAGAGTGTCCCAGGCAGAGGGAACAGAAAGAGAAAAGGTGGTTTATTCAAGGAGTAGCTGGAAAGCCACTGCGGTGGAGGTGGAGTAAATAAGGAGGAATGCAGGAGCTGTGTAAGGTATTTCTAGATATGCGCATCTAATGCACAGGTATGGATATACATAGAATAACAAACTTCAGTGTAATAATACACAGAATTTTTCCTTTTCATTCCAGTTACCTCTAGGTAAATTATGTACTCTGATAAGAGTACTTGGCACCTGGCTAGACATCCAAGAGATTTAAATTCTTCTTTTGAAGATCAAAAAGACTTCAAAGGATACTTGATAGATGAAGTAAACCAGAAATCTTAAGAACATGCTTATATCAGAAAAGACATGCCAGTAATATTTCTGGAACCCAAATACCAACCTACTGACCTAATACTTAAGTCAGAAACTTTATACTTCATATCTCTAAAACTTGAAAAAAATACACTGTAAATAGCAGTCCTGTGTCCTCAATTTATTCCATTCCCAACAAAACCCACCAATCCATTTATAAGTTTGAAATAATACAGCTTTACTGTATAATTAAAATAACCTCATATCAAATTCTAGAGAAAAGAAGTACTAAGTGTACAAAGAACATGTTTCCTTTTCAACCTATGAAAGCAAACCTTAGTTTCAAGAGAAGGATTCAAACCAAAGAGAGCATCTTGCATGGATAAACCAAAAAAGAATATACTATAAATTAAATTACATTATAATAATAAAATGGAGGCCAGGCACAGTGGCTCATGTCCTCAATCTCAGCACTTTGGGAGGCCGAGGTGGGCGGATCACCTGACGTCAGGAGTTCAAGACCAGCCTGGCCGACGTGGTGAAACCCCATCTCTACTAAAAATAAAAATTAGCCAGGCGTGGTGGCGGGTGCCTGTAATCCCAGGTACTTGGGAGGCTGAGGCAGGAGAGTCACTTCAACCTGGGAGGTGGAGGCTGCAGTGAGCTGAGATCACACCAGTCCATTACAGCTTGGGCAACAGAGCAAGACTCTGTCTCAAAAAAAATAAAAATACCAAAAAAATAAGAAAAAATAAAATGACTGGGCAAATTAGGGAAATTAGATTTAGATAGAAAAGGGATGTTACTGAAGTATTTGGTGGCAGTGATAATTTCTAGGGCTGTGTACCCTACAGAGACCATGCTGCTGGGCATGGTGGCTCATGGCTGTAATCCCAGCAATTTGGGAGGCCAAGGTGGGCAGATCACTTGAGGTCAGGAGTTCAAGACCAGCCTGGCCAACATGGTGAAACCCCATCTCTAATAAAAATATAAAAACTTAACCAGGTGTGGTGGTTCGTGCCTGTAATCTCACCTACTCAGGAGGCTGAGGCAGGAGAATTGCCTGAACCCAGGAGACAGAGGTTGCAGTGAACCAAGATCATGCCACTGCACTCCAGCCTGGGCAATAGACTGAGACTTTGCCTCGGAAAACAAAAAAAAGAGAGACCATGCTTAGA
The DNA here is from genome assembly GCF_049350105.2 of Macaca mulatta. NCBI lineage: Eukaryota > Metazoa > Chordata > Mammalia > Primates > Cercopithecidae > Macaca > Macaca mulatta. The sequence continues at coordinate 105,464,810 of NC_133414.1, read as the reverse complement.
GGAAATGAGTCTTGAATGTCTAGAAAGAGACTTAAACGAAGCTCACAAACCATTCAGTTTTTCTGTCACAGCACTAACGTTGCCAATTTCTATAAAACTTAAGAATAAGTGAATTAGCTTAAGAGGAAATAAACTTACATCTTTCAGCTGTATTTCCATTTCATGAATATTATTTATTGATGAGTTGAAGCAGTTTGGAGCCAGAGTCTGTAAATAATCCAACATTAGTTAACATCAGACATTCCACAATAGAAGTTGCCTCATTATATTCAGTTCCATAACAATACAGTACACCTCATGGGAGCATCCTGAAATCCAGATCTAGGCTGGGCGCGGTGGCTCACACCTATAATCCCAGCACTCTGGGAGGTTCAGGAGGGCGGATCACTTGAGGTTAGGAGTTTGAGACCAGTCTGGCCAACATGGCGAAAACCTGTCTCTACTAAAAATACAAAAAGAAAACTTAGCCGAGCATGGTGGCCTGTGCTTATAATCCCAGCTACTCGGGAGGCTGAGGCAGGAGAATCGCTGGAACCCAGGAGGCAAAGGTTGCAGTGAGCCGAGATCATGCCACTGAACTCCAACCTGGTCAATAGAGTGAGACTCTGTCTCAAAAAAAAAAAAAAAAAAAAAAATCCAGATCTAGTAGATGGTGGTAAACCATCAAGTCAGGTGAGAGTTACCAGAGATAACCATTGTCAAAATTAAGATCTCCTGAAGTTTCCCAGACTGGAAACCCTGAGATTTTCTATCTAATCTGACTTCTGCGGTCCTCTGGACCCCCCAGGATTGCCAGAATAGCCCTTAGTGCATATGAATAGCCCAGTGATTTTTACCAAAAAGACAAACACAAAACAATTAGGCTATTTAAATGACATCTAAAAGACATTAACTTGTCAAACAAAAGGTAAAAATTTTTTTCTAGAATCATGTTTTGTATTACTGATAGTATTCATTAGGCCAGGCGCAGTGGCTCACGCCTGTAATCCCAGCTGTTTGGGAGGCCGAGGCGGGTGGATCACAAGGTCAGGAGTTCGAGACCAGCCTGACCAATATGGTGAAACCCCGTCTCTACTAAAAATACAAAAATTAGCCAGGTATGGTGGTGCACGCCTGTAGTCCCAGCTACTCAGGAGGCTGAGGCAGAAGAATCACTTGAACCCGGGAGAAGGAGGTTGCAGTGAGCCAAGATCAGGCTTACGTCTGTAATCCCAGCACTTTGGGAGGCCAAGGCAGGCAGATCACCTGAGGTCAGGAGTTCAAGACCAGCCTGGCCAACAGGTGAAAACTGTTCATCTCTACTAATAATACAAACCCCATCTCTACTAATAATACAAAAATTACTCCAGCCTGGGTGACAGAGTGAGACTCCATCTCAAAAAAAAAGTATTAATTATTAGTTAGTATTAGTTCATATAGATTATATGGGACTCAAAAATTATTTCTCTCCTCTTTTCATTTTCTCAGAGAAATAAAAGAGACGTAGGTGGCTAGGTAGCCAGGCTGGCCAACAAACATAGAAAAAGCTGTATTTCAGTCTTTTAATAGCTATAAGAGACTTGTGAATACTGGCAAAGAAGCTCAAAAAAATTATTTTTCTCCAAAGATGCTCTATTCATTCACTTTAATATGTAGCCCTTTCCCTCTCTCAGTTCAGTCCTCGAGGTGGAAACTATGACAAAGATAGTTCTCCAAACCCCTTTCCTTTTACCCTGGGCACACTATAGACTATGATTCATAGCCTGCCCTGTGGTTAGTGGAGCCATGTTCCAGTGGAATGTGAGCAGAGGTGAGACATGTCAATACCAGGCCTGGCCCCAGAACCCTCCTAGGCAGTTCTCCACAGGCTCCATCTCACAGCTACATACAGAGGTCTTGGTGGGGGACCCCACCCTAAAGGAGGGTGGAGCCACTAGAAGGAAGGAACCTGGAGTCAAATGACTCTGTGGAGCAAAGCTTCCTCCACTCCAATCTGGACTAGACTGGCATGAGAGAAAAATAAACATTTGTTGTGTAACACACTGACATTTGGAAGTTGTTATAGAAGTCAGACATGCTAGTTAAATACAGAAATCAATATGGGTAGCCCACAAAATTATTATAAGAATACATCTTTAAAAATTATAATTTCAGGCCAGGTGCGGTGGCTTATGCCTGTAATCCCAGCACTTCGGGAGGCCGAGGTGAGCGATCACCTGAGGTCAGGAGTTCAAGACCAGCCTGGCCAACATGTTGAAACCCCGTCTCTACTAATATTACAAAAATCAGCAGGGCATGGTGGCAGGCGCCTGTAATCCCAAATACTCGGTAGGCTGAGGCAGGAGAATTGCTTGAACCCAGGTGGAGGTTGCAGTGAGCTGAGATTGCACCATTGCATTCAAGCCTGGGCGGCAAAATGAGACTGTCTCAAAAAATAAAAAATAAATAAAAATTTTAAAAATTATAATTTCTACCAAGCTTGTATTTCACATTCCAAAAGTGGAGAAACTAACTCTTGAACTTCAAAGAAAAATTTTAGTCAGCTACTTTGAATCTGACTGTAATGTTTTATGAGTTTCAGTTCTGTGGAAATTCTCTAGAAAAACTTCGCCTTTTTGAACTCATCTGCAGAAACACTCAAACACCCATCTATGAAAATACACATAAATGTATAGGTCTGACCACTATCTCCCCTAAATGGGAAATAAAGTACAGAGAAAGATTCTTAACAGCATTGAGAGATATTTGAAAGCTATAGATTTACTTCTATAGATGATTTTTTGTTTTGTTTTGTTTTTGAGACAGAGGCTCACTCTTGTCACCCAGGCCGGAGTGCAGTGGCACTATCTCGGCTCACTGCAACCTCCACCTCTCAGGTTCAAGCGATTCGAGAGCCTCAGCCTCCTGAGTAGCTGGGATTACAGGCACGTGCCATCATGCCTGGCTAATTTTTGTATTTTTAGTAGAGATGGGGTTTCACTGTGTTGGCCAGGCTGGTCTCAAACTCCTGACCTCAGGTGATCCACCCGCCTTGGCCTCCCAAAGTGCTGGGATTATAGGCGTGAGCCACCACGCCCAGCCTATAGATGATACTAATGTTAGTATTATCGAATGTCCAAATCTCCAAAAGAATCAAAGGTCTGATCAATAAGTAACCATTTACTGAGCACCTACTGTATATTAGGCACTATGTGAGGCAATTTACATACATTATCACATTTAATTATCAATATTCCTATCCTGATTTTACTGATGTGGAAACTCAGGTTTAATTATATGTTTAAAAAAAAAAGAAACTAAGATTTAGGACAGGGGTCTGGAGAAGTCTAGTATTGTCTCTAAGGCTATAAAGGTTAACAAATTTGTTCAGAGTCACAGAGCTGGCAAGTACAAAACCAAAATCTGAACTCACATGTCTACTTCTTTTTTTTTTTTTTTTTTTTTTTTTTTTGAGACGGAGTCTTGCTCTGTCACCCAGGCTGGAGTGCGGTGGCTGGATCTCAGCTCACTGCAAGCTCTGCCTCCCGGGTTCAGGCCATTCTCCTGACTCAGCCTCCCGAGTAGCTGGGACTATAGGCGCCCGCCACCTCGCCCGGCTAGTTTTTTGTATTTTTTAGTAGAGACGGGGTTTCACCGTGTTAGCCAGGATGGTCTTGATCTCCTGACCTCGTGATCCACCCATCTCGGCCTCCCAAAGTGCTGGGATTACAGGCGTGAGCCACCGCGCCCGGCCTCACATGTCTACTTCTATATCCTTGTTCTTTCTATGACACTAGTGCCTCTCAAACAAAAGGGGGAGAAAATGCAAGAGCAGTTAGGAAAAGTATATTTGATATTATAATTGTATGTTTCAAATGTGAAAAATAACCAAAAAAATGAAGCCTACTGTTTTCATGATACAAACTACAGAAATAAGAACTCAAAAAAACCTTGGTAATTGTAAATACACAGTAGATTTTGTCTTTTGAATATTCCTCCAGGCAAATCAATGGTACAAGGAGTGGAGGGTACCATATTAACCATTTTTGCTTATAGAGAAGGGACTGGGCTATTAAAAAAAGTCAAGTGACCTGTTAGTATACTATACTAATCATTTGTCTCATCGTTTGGGAAGCATGTATTAACAAACTCATTCTTCCTAAGAATTACAAACTGTATCAGAAAGAAAAAAAAAAAAATCTGGGTTTAAAGAAATGATTAGCACCTGTGATAAACGAAGTGCACTGGTTTTGCTTTCAAGTTCAGCAATTCGTGAGGTTGCAGCAGACAACTGTTGTCTCAATACATCTTTCTCTTCAGATAAGGCTTTCAATACCTGCTCCCTCCTTTCACCTTCTTTCGTTGTCTCTTCCAGCTGTTCAAGCAATGCGGTAGTACTATATCTGGCCTTCAGTTGGTCTCTGAGTCGCTGTATTTCTTTGTCCTTCTCTGTGAGTTGATAAGCATTCTTCTCCTTCTCAGCCTCAAGGACTCGAATTTTCTAGATATAAACTAAGAAGAATCTTAGAACAAAGCCAGGTCAAACATCTAGCTAAACAATATATACTTCAACAAGCATTTATGAAGCATTTATTATATATCAAGTCAGCATTATGCTAAATACCAGGGCCAAAAAAGAGAGGAAGCCAAAGTTTTATGTTCAGATAGCTCACAGAGAAGTAAGTCAATGTATTAATGCAACGTTGTAAGTGCTGTAGTTAAGACAGATTAAAAAAAGGGCAGACATGAAGAAAGGAGAAACCACCTCTATCAAGGGTGGTGAGAGAAAGCTAAAGAAGGGCTAGCTCTCCCGTGAGTATTTGGTAATCATTCTTCCATAATACTGGATCTTGTAAAAACTAAAAGCTAAAAGTGGGTCACACAAGATGTACATGCTCATTAATGAACTGGAATCAGTGGAACTTAAAAGTTACAGAATATTTCAGCAGGAGAGGGATGCATTCATTAACCTGCTTACTTTTGATAAATGATTCCATATTGAATCTAGAAGGTGATCTCTAAAGGAATGCTTAACATCTTCAAACATTCACAAGATATGCAAACTGCTGCTGGCATAAAGGAAAAAGTCAAATAGAAAGATAATAGAAATAAATATTAAAATTATAGGCTAACAGGGTCAAAACAGCATGAAGTTAAAACCTGCATTTAGGAAGGAAAAAGCAGCAGTTGTTCAAATACAAAAAACGGGGAAAATTTAAGTTTAGGGGGATGGTTATTCATTTGAAAATGAGCGGATTTTAGTTGGCCACAAGCTTAAATCAGTAGTATGAGACAGACAGAGAGTCATACAGTTTTAGGCTTTAATGGAGTACAGTATCCAGCTAAGTAGATGTAACACTACTATTTCAATCTGTGTTTGCCAGAACATATTTAGGATACTGTGTTCAATTCTAAGTGCATAATTCAGGAGGGATATGAATAAACTAAAAATTGTTCAAGATTTTGATAAGCCAGAAGAGCTGAAGAATATGAGCTTGGTCTGCAGAAAAGTTAAGAGGAAGCAAAATTTCCTTACATATCTAATAAGTTGCCAGTTTGCATAGGAAAAATAAGACTTGTTCTGTGTAACCTTAATAGGCACAATTAGAACAAATGGGTAGAAGTCACAGGAAGTTTAATTTCAATTGATTATAAAGGAACAAAGTACCCAGTGCTTCTCAAAAAGTGGAATGAAATGGAAAGCTATCTCTCAGGGAAGCAATAAGATTCCTTCACCAGATTGCAAAATAACCTTCATATCTGTGGATTGGTGATGACTGTTTTCTCAATGCTTGAAAAAGCATTTACCTCAATGTATGTTGTTACAACAAATAAACCAGTTTTATTATGTGCCTGTTTAGAGAATTTAAAGAAATCAAATGGTATAGTGTTTACCCATTTATTTTGTTTCATTTTATTTTATGTGTTTATTTTTTGAGACGGAGTCTCGCTCTGTCACCCAGGCTGGAGTGCAGTGGTGCGATCTCGGCTCACTGCAACCTCTGCTTCTCGGGTTCAAGAGATTCTCCTGCCTCAGCCTCCCGAGTAGTTGGGATTACGGGGGCATACCACCACACCTGGCTAATTTTTCTATTTTTAGTAGACACAGGGTTTTGCCATATTGGCCAGGCTGGTCTTGAACTCCTGACCTCAGGTGATCTGCCTGCCTCAGCCTCACAAAGTGCTGGGATTACAGGCGGGAGCCACCGTGCCTGGCCTTAACCATTTATTTTCTAAATACAAACAATAAAAGCACTTTTGCAAAATAATTAAATCCAAATTTGTGATTATATTTATGATTACATTTTAAGTCCCTCTAGTTCTAATAAGTTCCTAACTTCCTTACTGTCTATGCCATAACAAATTATAAATTAGTGAATCTGAAGTATAGTTGAACAGAGTGTAAATGCCAACACATCTAATAATTTTTCCTTCAAAAGCCCGAAAACCAGAATTACTTGGAAAGTAGCCAATATGCATGATAAAAAATGTTTTAAACAAGGAAATTTGAACACTATTTAATACTCTGAAATGGACAGACTTGATTTTTTACATTTAGTAAATTAACAGGAAAACCAGATTATATAACTGTTGGGTAAGTATTTTCTCTTCTCCCACAGTAAAAAAGAGACAGAAGCCCAGCACAGTATCCTTAAAGTACATCAATGAGTAATACAGTACTCCAAAAAAGCATGGAATGGCCAGGCATAGAGGTTCACACCTGTAATTCCAGCACTTTGGGAGGCCCAGGCAGGAGGATTGCCTAAGGCCCAGAGTTTGAGGCTGCAGTGAGCTATGATCAAGCCCCTGTACTCCAGCCTGGGCAAGAGTTGAGATCCAGTCTCAAAAAAAAAAGTATGGAAAATCGAATGCTTCTAAGTTACGCTATCAATTTAAAAATGGCGAAAATAGCCAGAATGTTCCACAATCTTAAATACAGCATAACAAAAGTTATCAAGAATATTCATTATCAAGAAGCTATAGGAAAAATGATGGATTAGGTTATTACTTTGTTTTAAATAACTGAAAAACAGACCATACTAAAGGTGAAACAGACTATGTGTAAGGTGCAAAACTATTCATCACAATGTCTTTATTTCCAAAACAAACTTAGTACCTGGTAACCTAAAAACACATACTCAATTACATTTAAAAGGTAAGAGGTGGTAATGACTAAAGTACATCTAAGACTTGGCAAAGTCAAAGTAGGAATTTAAGATTCTAAACCCAAGGTCAGCTTTCCAAAACTAATCAACTGGACAAGACAGGGAACATGGCAAGAGTAAGAAGGTAGCATCAGGAAATCTTCATGCATCGCTTTCTTGGAGAGCTTACAATTTAAAGGATCAGAAGACCATTTACCTCCACAAGTCTGTGTCTCTCTTTATCAGTCAGCTTTCCTTTCCCACTTGTGATTTCATCCACCGATGTCTTTAAATGCGCAATTTCTCCCTTTAATTTTTCTAATGTAGTTTCGGATTTGGAGTTACTAGGCTTCGATCCCCACTTACTTTTAATTAAATCTTTGGTACTTCTGGAAGACATCTCTGAAATGGTCTGTAAAAATAAAAATCAACTGTATAATTCTGAGTTTAAAAATTTAAATCTCAAGTTTGAAACAGGTCTAATAACCTATCTGCTGTAAATAGAAATTATATATCCAAACCAGCAGGATATGGAGAAAGATGGATGGAGGCTTCTGGGGTATTGTAACTTTTTTTTTTTTTTTTTTTTTAAATCTCAGTTGTACTTAAATGGGAGTATTCACCTTCTAAAATATGTCAACTTGGGCTGGGTATAGTGGCTCACGCCTGTAGTCCCAGCACTTTGGGAGGCCAAGGTGGGTGGATCAAGAGGTCAGGAGTTCAAGCCCAGTCTGGCCAACATGTTTGAAACCCCGTCTCTACTAAAATTAAAAAAATTAGCAGGGCATGGTGGTGGGCGCCTTTAATCCCAGCTGCACGGGAGGCTGAGGCAGGAGAATCGCTTGAGCCCGGGAGGCAGACGTTGCAGTGAGCCAAGATCACACTGTTGCATTCCAGCCTGGGCAACAGAGCAAGACTCCGTCTCAAAAACAAACAAACAAAAATGTCAACTTGTCCATTTATGTTTTGTGTGGTGTTCTGTATGTGTAATTCTTCAGTTAAAAAGTTTTGTTTAAAAAACAATGAAGGGGTCCGCAACCATTAAATAAAGCCTGAAAGAAGTAGGTCACAATCAAGCACATATGTTGGCCCAAAATAGAAAGCTGTTGGTAAATAATGTAATTCTGAGTATATAGGCACTGAAATGTCATTACTCAACATAGGTCCTCTGTTTTAGAAGATAGCCTAGTTTAGATCTATCTTAATAGTCATTTGAGAGAGCACAGTGGGAAAAAGTGAAGAGACTAAACTAAGACATTTGCAGGATAAGAGGCATAACATTCAGGGGAGTCAGGCATGAAAGGAATTAAGAATAAGGGGCCAAATTAAGTAAGGAGAAACTCAGTATCTGCTAACAGTACTAGATGACGGTTTAGAAACAAGTATATAAACTTCAGCAGGCAAAAATCTAGTGAGGCATACAATGCATATAAATAGTATACAAAAGTAACTCTAATTAGGGAGGTTAAAAAACATTTTTCCACTTCATGCATCCCAAGACAAAATAATGGCAGTGTGATAAAAGGATATAAAGGAGTATGAGCCCATTAGTGCATTCAAAAATTACTATAGAGCCTACTATTTACCAGGTATCCTAATACATGCTGGATGTAAACTGGTTTAAAAAAAAAAAAAAAAAAAGACATGTTCCCTGATGTCATGGGGCTTTCAGTGTAGTACAGGCAGGCAATAACAAGGAAACAAACAAGGGTTCATGAATTCTCAAACTGTAATAAATATTACACAGGAGAAGTACAGAGATAAATGATATCAGTAAAAATAGGAGACCTCCTTAGAATGGTAGCGAAGTGACTTTTAAGATTGTCCTGTGTGAAATCAGAACGTCTAATAGCACTGTGGAGACTGAGAAGAAATCATCTATCAAAAGGTTAGTCCTGGATTTTTGCCATTATAAAGTGAAAGATTAAGGTAGCTCATCCATCAGTTGAAGAAATGCAAGCTTATGGCGTCTCTCAGTCACCTACTGCCACAGGAAGTTCTTTCCTATGTGTTTCTGTTGATAACACACTGTTGACTTGATATGGTGGGTCGTAGGACAGAAAACTACTTTGCTACCAAGTCATTGAGACACAGAATGATGGAAATATAGATCTGCAGAACGTGAAAGAACCCCGAAACATCTGCTTCCTAACCTTTGGACGGAAACTCTGGCAGTGAATGAATGACTACCGTTTCTAGCCTCTGGCCCAGACGGTTTGGATCTCCCCCACCACCTAGTCCCACCAACCTCCTTTCCCTGTATTTTCTTTTTTTTTTTTTTTTTTTTGGCGGGGGTGAGGGGTTAGGGGTGGCAGAGTCTTGCTCTGTCGCCCAGGCTGGAGTGCAGTGGCACGATCTCGGATCACTGCAACCTCCACCTCCCGGGTTCAAGCGATTCTCCTGCCTCAGCCTCCTGAGTAGCTGGCACTACAGGTGCGCGCCACCACGCCCGGCTAATTTTTGTATCTATTAGTAGAGATGAGGTTTCACCATATTGGTCAGGCTAGTCTCGAACTCCTGACCTCAAGTGATCTGCCCGCCTCGGCCTCCCAAAGTGCTAGGATTACAGGGGTGAACCACCGCACCCTGTATTTTTCCCTGTATTTCCTATTCCAGTCATCCACAGGGTTCCCACAATTCAAACCTTCTTCAGCATGCCTTCCCTCTGTGAACTCTAATAAATGATATAGCTGTCCCACCCCCACCCCCACACAATCTGGTACCCAATTACACTCCCCGCTAACCTTTTATTTTTTTCAATTGTTCAACTGTTGTTTCAAGGACTGCACTTCGATTTTTTTTTTTTTTTTTTTTTTTTTTGGTCACCCACAGAGCCTAACAGCAAGCGCTCAGAAATGATTGGCTGATTGGCTGAAGTGACCTAAGTCATGCCGGACAGGAGGTGACAAAACAAGCGCTTCCATCCAGTAAACGGTACAAGGCATCAATTACAAGCCGCATATTCCACAAGGCGACGCCAATCTTTAAAAATTCCCCCATAAAATCTCACTTGAGGAGACAGACAGGAAAAGAGAAACTGCAAAAAAAAAAAAAAAAAAGGCACTAGGTTTCTCATCTCTAAAATAAAGATGTCTGAGGAACACACAAGTAAAGTGCTTGCCAATCGGAAAAAGCCGTCCTAACGAAAGACCTTGGGCAAGTCACTTGGCCTCTCTGCGCCTGTCTGTAAGGAGATGATACCCACCGCCAAGTCCAAAGGAGCGATCAAGAGAGAACGGTCTTGAGGCGCCCAGCCGGGTGCTAGCCACAAAGTGAGCGCCAGGGAAAAGGACTGTTATCAGGGCGGGCAGAGATTGAATCCCGTGGACGCGATCTGCCCACTGACCTGCCCTCCCTGGCGGTCTGGACCGGCCCGGCCCCGGGGCTGCGGGTCCTGGCCGCCCCTCGCCACCCTCCGCGGTCGCCTCCCTTGGGCCAGCCAGCAGCTGAAGCGAAGCCCGGCGCTCGAGTCGTCCGAATCACACCATCGGGTGCAGATGCCGCTTCCGGGAGTTTGAATCCCGCGGCTGCAGGGCGGGGCACGTCACTGCCGGCTGGGCGCGGCCCGCAGGAAGGAGGAGCAGGGCGCGCGCGGCGGGAACGCGGCGCCCCGATTGGCTGCCTCCCTTAAGGGGCGGAGATTAAACCTGGGGGCGGGCCGAGGAGGGGCGGGGGCCGCGGGGCGGGACCGAGGACTGGAACACCCCCTCCCCGGCCTGCCGGCTAATTCTGGGGCTCGGGGATTCTCTGCGGGCTCAGACCTAAACGAGCTTGGTGTCACGCAGTCAGGGGCTGGTTTTGTGTTTATAAGCTTTTAGGAGGAAGCAAATTGCTATTTTTGATGGGATAAAACCAGTAACAGGGATGAACTAGTTCTGCGCTCTTGAGCATAGTTTATCCCTGCGTGAAGTGCGGCCCCTCCTGCCCTGGGACACCGGGATTTCCCAAAGGAGCACAGCCCCCTTGTTATCCCCTCGGGTCTCACTCTGTCGCCCACGCTGGAGTGGAGTGGTGCAGTCATAGCTCACTGCAACCTCAATCTCCCGGGTTCAAGCGATCCTCCTGCCTCAGCCTGCGAGTAGCTGAGACTACAGGCGCACGCCACCACTCCCGGCTAATTTTTTATTTAAAAATTTTATAGAGACAGAGGGGTGGGAGGGGGTGTCTCACTTTGTTTCCCACTCTGGTCACGAACTCCTGCCTTCTAGTGATCCTTCCACCTCGGCCTCCCAAAGTGCTGGGATTACTGCCCAAAATCAGCAGCACAGGAGGGAGTGTTAACGGGAGAGCTGAGAGGCACGCCCAGGCTGAACGCTGAGATTATGAACGCTAGCGGGACGGGCTTTCAGGCCAGATTGCTACCCTCCAGCCTGACATCTATCTATGGATCGATTCCAGCTCTTGATTCGCCACTTTGAGAACGTTACTGCTGAGAGAAGCACAGAAAGTGTTTGGCAGGGCCTCCCTGTCTCTCCTAGACCAAGCATAAACTCGCTGGAGATTTAAAACAGTAGATACACAGTAGCAAAACATCCTAGGAACGCAATGTTACACAAAGCTTAAAAACTCTAGATTAGAATTTTCTAGATTTAATTCGTTACTGCCCTGAATAGATGCGTCTCCTTGGATAAGTTTATTTAACCTATTTGAGCCTCGGTTTCCCCATGTGTAAAATGATGCAAATAATAATATTTACCTCATAGCTCGGTTATAAGGATTAAGTGAGGGAATCCGGCCAGGTGGAATGGCTAATGCCTGTTATCCCACCACTATTTGAGGACGAGGAGGGAGGATTGCTTGAGGTCAGGAGTTGGAGACCAGCCTGGGCAACACAGAGAGATCCACCCTCACGCCACCCAATCCCTGTCTCTAATTTTAACACCTTAAAAAAATTTTTTTAAATGAAGTAAATTCATGTAAAGTGCTTAACATTTAGTAAATGCTCAATTGATGTTAGCCATTGTTAAACAAAAGACAACACTCTCAAATGTTACTGAATAGAATGGATGAAAAAACCATATGGGGAATTTTAAAGAATCAGAAAAACAAAAGGAAAACAGAATGTAAAACGACATTCGGTACTTTCTTCCAAGGAGCTCCCATTTCTGATGGGGAGGTGAACTAAAGCATCAGGTGGGATTAAGGTGGGAAAAATCAGGGCAAAATATGAATCATCGTGTGAACATTATTCATTGCCCAGAGTTGAGGGGCAAAATTAATTTCCGCAGAAATTTACAAAGATTCTTAAAGAGATATAAAGAAAATTTACAAAGATTCTTAAAGAGATATAGAGAAAAACATTTCCCTGTTCACCTTTGAGACAAATGGGGAGCAGAAAATGGAGGAAAAGGAGGAAGGACCCTGGAGACAGGTGGCACCTGGCAGACTAGCACCTTGGTAGCCAGCACCCAGGCCTGCTGTGCCAGACACTCCAATTCCACACCTCCCCTCCAGGACCTTCTTTTCTGGCTAAAGATCGCCCTGTGAGTGGGGACCTTGAGGAAGAGGAGCAGAACAGAGGCTCATTGGCCTGGGGGGGCTTGTTAAATTCCCTAATTGCCACTGCTAGCCCTGAAATGGAATGTTTGCTCTTTACAGATAGGGGCTGCCAGTCCTGAGGTTGTGAGGAGCTGGTAGTTTCCACAAGGTCTCACAAGTACTTTGATGTTGATAGTTCACTCAGGGATAGTCTAGGATGAAGATTAGGAAACTCATCTTTATTCATATAAAGAGAAATGTAACAGCCAAGCTGACTAGATATTTATCTCAGCAGGTGAGCTCATTTTCTTCCCAGTAGGAACCCGTTCTTGGGAAACCAAAACAGGATCAAAAGGCTGCTGAATGGGTTTAAAGTTATTAAATGGAAATAGGGAGTCTGTTGTAGGTCAGAGCACCTATCACCTTTGAAGGTTACATCTTCCAAGGCAATGCTGATGAACACACAGGGCCTCACCAGCACGTAGTCCTGCGCTGTCCAATAGAACTTTCTGCCGTGATGGAAAGGCCCCTCCTGATCTATCCAATATGGTAGCACTAGCCATAGCTGGCTACTGAGTGCTTGAAATGTGGCCACTGTTAATTGAGAAACTGAAATTTTAATTTTATTTAATCTTAATTTTAAAACTAATAGTTAATTTATTGAAAAACTTTTGTTTTTCTTATTTTTCTTTTATTATTATTATTATTTTATTGGAAAACTTTTAAGTATGTTTGGAACAACCTGGGTACAAAAACCTGTTTTGTCAATTGCAGATTTTATGAAATCCACATATAGATCAGGTATTTCTGAGGAAGATTTTATGTCCAAATTGAGGTGTGTGACTATACACAGCAGATTTCAAAAACTTAGTATGAAAAAAGAATGTAAAATATTGCACTAATACTTGTTTATATTATTACATGTTAAAATAATATTTTTGATATATTGGGTAAAATAAAACATATTAAAATTGATCTCACCTAATGTGTTTTACTTTTTTTGATGTGACTAGAAAATTCAAAATGATAAATGTGGCTCATACTATATTTCTATTGCATAGCACTGGTATGCACACAGCAACTGTTCTTTAAATGCAGAATAAGAAGAAATGAATAAACTCTTGCCTCCTTTCAATCTGATTTCTCCTTAGCAGGGATTTTTTGTTTTAAATAATGCAAATGCAGTCTTGTCACATATTTCCCAATGCAAACACAAAACATTTGATGGATTTGCCATTGTTCTTAAAACAAGGAAAAAAAATATCCTGCATCTGTCCTCTGGGGCCTAGTGGAGACCAGAGTCCCAAACCAGTCACGCTTGACACCTTTCATTCCTTGACCAGGCAATCTCCTTACTGCCTCGGGGCTTTTTCACAGGCCCCATCTAGAATGCTCCACCGTTATCTCCTTTCCTACTTCCCTGGTAGATCTTAGTTCTCACTGCTGCAGGGATGTCCTCGCTTTAGCTTGTACTTCTCCAACCATTCACCACAATTATAATTGCACATTTATTTGTGCGTGATTCTTTGATTGGTATCTTTTCCCCTCACTAGGCTGCAAACTTCTTGAAGGTAGGGGCCACATCTGATTTCGCCAACCACCATATCCCCAAGCACCTAGAAGAACCACAGTGATTGAGTGAATTAGATCAAGGATGAATTGATCAAAGTCTCATCTGATCTAAACTATTACGGAGAAACAGACAAATGCTTTACCCTCTTTCCTTTCTGTTACGAATATTCCTTAATGACCTAAAAGGATGCACCTTACCTAAAAGAATGCACCAAAAGCATGCCTTTAGAGCTCAGCACCTTTTCAGGGTACACCCCCTGCTCTTTCTTAAAGTTTATCTTCAGCCAGGAAGGGCTGCATTTTAAATCGGCAAATAGGGAGACCCCCCCTCAGCATTTAGCTGTGATCACTGCAGCTCTATCAGCAAGCAACATATCTGAAAATCATTTCAGGGGCAGGCGGCTAACATCATATGAGAGAATTCTTCTTAGGCAGTCAGTGATACTTCCTGACTTGGTTCTTGATTTGGGGTACATCCTATTTTGAAAGGGCAGGCCCCTGACTGCTCTGCCCGCTTTATTTTATTTTATTTTATTTTATTTTGAGATGGGATCTCACTTATATTGCCCAGGCTGGTCTCAAACTTCTTCAAGCAATCCTCCTGGCCTCAAGCAATCTTCCCACCTTGGCCTCCCAAAGTGCTGGGATTATAGGCATGAGCCACTGAACCTGGCCTATTTTAGCTGCTATTAAAATTTAAGTCTGCATGGTTATTAAAATATTTCATGTGTAACCAGGGTATTAATAGACAATCCAATCGCTCCACTTCCCTACTGAAAAATACATCTCCAGTAGGTCCCCGTCACCATGAGGTATGTGTAAGAATGAAGAGCACGGGCTCTGGAAAAAGACTGCCTGCATTCAGATCCTGGCTTTACTTACCGTAAGAACCTAGGCAAGGTGCTTAGCCAAGCCAGGCCTCAGCTTTTTGGTCTGTAAAATGGGGATCCTACCATAGCACTGACTTCACAGGGTAGGGTGGTGGAAGGATTCAATGAGATAAAATGCTTCAGATGGTGTTTGGCACGTAGTGAATACTCAGTAGATGTTACTGAGCAAATAAGGCTCTCTGAGCTGGTAACTGCCTGCCTGCCTAGGCTCAGTGCTTGACTGTTTCATGTCATACAAGATGTTCCACCAATGAGGAATGTCTTGAGGTTTCAAATGCTCACCATGTGTATTTCACTCTATTTAAGATCACACAGTCAGGCACACACACATACACACATACCAATCCAACTATTAAGATTCAGTCGTTTCCAGCTGTCACCTCCTCCAGGGAGCCTACCATGCTTGCCCTCCCTTGCCCTACAGATACCTATATCTTCTGTTTATCTCTTTCTATCATTGCCCTCACCACATGATGCTATAATTATTTGTGAGCTTCTTGCAGAGCAGAAATGTGTCCTATTCATTTTCGTAGTTAGCATTGTGCCTGGCACCAAGTAGCGTTCAATAAGTGTTAACTGAAAAAGTCCATGTGTGCGTGAATGAATGAGGGCTCTTCCAGAAGAATAGCTGGGAGCCATTTGTCTATCAAACATTTTGATGAAGAATTATTGTTTCTGTAAAAGTGAGCACAAGGTTTAAAATCATTCCACTTTTGGCCGGGCGTGGTGGCTCAGGCCTGTAATCCCAGCACTTTGGGAGGCCGAGATGGGTGGATCACGAGGTCAGGAGATTGAGAACATCCTGGCTAACACGGTGAAACCCCGTCTCTACTAAAAAATACAAAAAAACTAGCCGGGCAAGGTGGTGGGCGCCTGTAGTCCCAGCTACTCGGGAGGCTGAGGCAGGAGAATGGCGTAAACCCGGGAGGCGGAGCTTGCAGTGAGCTGAGGTCCGGCCACTGCACTCCAGCCTGGGCCACAGAGCGAGACTCCGTCTCAAAAAAAAGAAAAAATTATTCCACTTTTGCCTGTTCTGTTTTTTCTAGGTTGATTTTAGAAAATATATTAATATCTTCTTAGAGAAGTGAGATTAATTCCTATCTTATATTTAGCTCCCCAGTTGCCTTGAATGATGACAATATGATGGTGCCTAATGTTATAAAATAATTTATCTCCTCCTGCCCTCCATGTGGACTCAGTTGCTGCCAAGCACTTTCCTAAAGGAATGAAATTCAAATATTCTATATATTAAGTTATTTCAAGATAGTGTCTTCCACTGTGAGGAACCCTATAATTAAGCCACCAAAAATAGTATTTTAGCTCTAAAAAGCACTTTGGTTATCAACTGAAACAATGGACCCTCCTGTGCATGCCAATTTGAAAAATGCTGTTAGGTAATACCTAAGATTCTGTAAAACTGGAATTGGAATAAGATGTTATGAATCTATCTTCATTTCTCTTCCACTAAATCCTCTTTGCTACCCCAGCACTTTGTTCTTCACATCTAGATTTTTTGCTGAGTCTCCCTTCTCTTCCTCTCACATTCCTCTTTCTCCATCTCTTTTGTCTCACTGTTCCAGGGCAAGTGTAAGGCCACTCACCTAGATTAATGCTTGAGTTTACTTGAGAGAGGTGAGAAACAATGAAACAGAAATAAGAGATCTCAGCTGAGGTGAATCTGGGAAGGGAGTCTGACTCAGAAGACACTAGGTTTGAATGCTGGCTCAAGTTTTTTGTCACTTCTGTGCCTCCATTTTGTCAGCTATAAAGATGACCACAGGAGTCCTATCTCACAGAGTGGTTGACAACATCCAACGATTAGACGTGTGACAGCACTGGCATGCGAGCCCCACTAGCTGGGGAGCTCCCTCAGGTCAGAACTCTGGCTTATTCTCTGCTGAGGCCCCAGCACCTAACTTCCCATCTGGCTCGAATATTTATTGAGCAAATGAACATATTATTGATGAATTAATGGTCGATGGCCACTCTGTGTAAATTTACTCTTCCGTGATATTTCCCAAAAGAAAATATTTTTTCCCTAAGTGTTTTCCTTATGGTGTTAGCTGGAATCTTGTAGAGTTTCAGAAGTTGATCGTATGAGAAAAAGAGGCCCTGTTAGCTTTTTGGATTTGAACAAAGCTAAAGAGAAATATTCTATCCCTTCTTTCTCCCTTTCTATCTCCATTTATAACACAAATGAGTGTGTGTCCAGACTTGAAAAAAATAGGGACAGTCCATAAGAGGACACCAGGATAGAAGAACTAAGTGATTGGCACCTCCCCAGTCTCGTAAGATACAAGGAAAATTCCAAGGCTCACCAGACACAGTCACTCTTACCTTCTTGGCCCTAGGAAGCTGGTGAGCTCAGAGGACAAAGACCTTGAGAGCAGATGGTGTCCAGGGAAGGCGATGCCACACTGTGTTAGTTTCCTCTGGCTGCCATGACAAATTACCCACCACAAACTGGATGGCTTAAAACAACAGCAGTTTATTCTCTTACAGTTCTGTGGCCTGGAAGTCTGAAATCGATGTGTCAAGGCACGATCTCTCTGAAGGCGGTAGCAGAGCATCCTTCCTTGCGTCTTCCTAGCTTTTGGTGGTTGCCAGCAATCCTTACCATTCACTGACCTGCATACATCACTCCAATCTTTGCCTCTGTTGCCACATAGCATTTTCCCTGTGTGTCTTTGGCTTTATGTCCAAATGACCTTCTTCTTATAGGGACACTAGTCATACTGGATTTAGGGCCTACCCTACTCCAGTATGACCTCATCTTCACTTGATTGTATTTGCTAAGACCCTATTTCCCATGAGGTCACATTCATAGGTTCCAGCTCTGCATGAATTTTGAGGAACGTTATTCAACCCAGTACATGCATCTTAGCAACGACAAAATTGGGCCTCGTGGTTTCCAGAGTGTGTAGATGTCACAGGAAAGTTCCCAACCATCTGCTTAGGTTTGAATCTCAGCTCTGCTATATATTAGCTGTAACCTTTAGCAGGCTACTTCATCTTTCTGTGCCTCAGTTTCCTAACTTATAGTGGAGATTATTACCTACCTCATAGGATTGTTTGTAGGACCAAAGGAGTTATTGCAAATGAAGCACTTCAGTCAGGAGCGGCCTGCTGAACAGGACCCTGGGAGGCTGCCATTGGGCCGGAAGTAGTGGAGAGAGTAGCGGCAGCGCTGACGGTGAGGAAGCCAGTTGTGATGGACATCAGAACACAGGCACTGTCTTTGTGTAAAGCTGTGCTGTCTCTAAAATGCACTTTCACATTCATATCCTACCAGTGAATAGTCCCCACCTAACACTCAACACACACACATACACACACACACATGCTGTTGTGAAGTCAGACTGGAGCCTACTGACCAGTAGTCTGTGAGCTTCTTCTCCCTTCTCTAAATAACACCCACCCAGGCTGGGCACAGTGGCACATGCCTGTAATCCTAGCACTTTGGGAGGCTGAGGCGGGTAGATCACCTGTGGTCAAGAGTTCGAGACCAGCCTGTCCAACATGGCAAAATCCCATCTCTACTAAAAATACAAAAATTAACTGGGTGTGGTGGTGCATGCCTGTAATCTTAGCTATTTGGGAGGCTGAGGTAGGAGAATCGTGCTTGAACCCAGGAGGCGGAGGTTGCAGGGAGCCAAGATCGTGCCACTGCACTCCAGCCTGGGCAGTAGAGTGAGACTCCATCTCTAAATAAATAAATAAATAAATAAATACCACCTGCCCTAGTTCCTGTTACTGTCTCCTACCCTTTTAATATCTTAAAGCCCTCTTGATCCTCCTACTTCTTAATGAAACACAGCTCACAGCCCCTCCTGGAATCTGAGTCAACCCTCGCTCCATTCCTCCAGAGTTCTCCCTGGGGTCCTGGGGAGAGAAGTGGTGACTCCAGGCCATGACCCTCAGCTATCATCTTTCCACTCTACGTTGCTACTTTTACTACTTTCTTTCTTTTGTTTTGTTTTTGTAAAGACAAGATCTGACTCTGTCCCCAGGCTGGAGTACAGTGGCACAATTATAGCTCACTTCAGCCTTAAACTCCTGGACTTAAGTGATCCTCCAGCCTTAGCCTCCCAAGTTACTGGGATTACAGGGGTGAGCCACCACACCTAGTGATTTTCACAATTTTTGACTAAACAATTATTATTTCCACTGTGAAAGTTTTAAATTATTTTTAAGCTTATATATATACATACATATATATACACATATACATATATATACACACACATACATATATATATATATATATATATATTTTTTTTTTTTTTTTTTTTGAGATGGGGTCTCACTCTGTCACCCAGGCTGGAGTGCAGTGGCACGATCTCAGCTCACTGCAACCTCCACCTCCTGGGTTCAAGTGTTTCTCCTGCCCCAGCCTCCATAGTAGCTGGGATTACAGGTGCCTGCCACTACACCGGCTAATTTTTGCATTTTTAACAGAGACAGGGTTTCACCATATTGGCCAGGCTGGTCTTGAACTCCTGACCTCAGGTGATTCGCCTGCCTCGGCCTCCCAAAGCGCTGGGATTACAGGCGTGAGACACTGAGCCCGACTACATGTGTTCCTGTCTTAACAAGGTGGGTTATGGTTATGTTTCAGGTCTCCAGGTATCAACATCAACTTGAGTCTTGTATCCAAAAGTCCTCTAAACACTTGGGTATTCCCCTTCTCCACTCAACAGTTACCTGAGTAAATGGCCACAGGTCCCTTTGGGGATGAGCGAGGGAAATCATTATCATGCACATTTACCTTGGGGATGGTCCTCCCCTTGAGGACCTGACCTTTCCTTTAGTCAGTAGGCTTCATGTCCTGGGACTGGTCCAGGCCTGGAAACTGCACAGGAGAAGGTGACTTTGTATAGGGGTAATGGCCCTCAGCATTCTTATTTATTTTGATTGTATTGATCTTATTTATTTTGATTCACAAGCAGGGACCTTGTTTGCCGCCCATCTATTTTGCCCCAGGATGCTGTGTTCTGTTGATCACCTCCATAATTCTCTAAGCCTTAGGTTGGCTGCTACTCCAACCTGGATGTTCATTATGGTAACTGCTCACACCTGGCTGCTGACAAGAACGTGCCACTCCCTGGCCTCTATTGTTCTGGGTCTTCTAGTCCCTGCTGCCATCAGCCCAGTTCTGTACCAGAATTTCTGACCTCAGTCCTGGCCTACAGAGGACTGAACTCTTTAGTGAAACTGATGCTCCTCCACCACTGTGTTCTTTATTGCCTTGGTAAATGATGTGTCCTCAGGCCGCTGTAGAACACCGTCATCTAGTTGGTTTTCTGGCCTTACGTTGTAAATCCACTTGATCATGCCGCAGCATTTCAATCCTTACTTTCCACTGTCTGTCAGGGCAGTGCAGGTATTTCTTCTTAACTTGAGGTGGGCCATTGCTTTTTTCATGTTCCTAGGAGCCACCTTAGTAGCGTGTTTATATCAACTCTGGGGGCCTTGTGGCATATGAAATCAGCATCCTGGGGGAGCACACCCATACTGGTCAACCCTCTTTTATCCAGATTTGTGTTCTGCACTGCCCCTCGACACAACACACTTAGAATTCAGCCTCATGTGAACTCTTCCAGCTTCTGCCAGTCCAGTTGGTTGTGTCCTGCGGTTTGTTCAGCGGGTAGCCCCTCTCTGTCTTCAGCAGGCAGGCCTAGCACATCCCAGGCAGCAATATGTTGTTAGGACTTAACCGTAGTTATTGGTAATGGCCGGGGTGGGAGGTGAAGGCAGATCCTGAGGAAAGAACAAGTTGTCTTGCAGGCGAGAGGCCTTCACATCATCTCCAAGCAAGGTGGACGGGTGCTTGTCTTTAATCTGAGCTCCCCCAGGCTCAGAGGTCGCAGAGAAATTTGGGGATTTAAGGTTCTCAAGGACATCAACCAGATATCCCCATCCTATGTATCAGTGTCCCAGTCCTTCCCAAGAAGAGCCTTGACCTTATCAGAGTCAACTTGCCTCAGCTGACAAGCTCAGCTTCCTTGGAGCTTGTCGTCTTTTGTGACTAAGTTCTGGTGCTGGTCCTGAGCTTTCCCAGTTCTCCTGCTGCAGGAGAGAAGGCCCTGGCTTTCATTCATAGCTAATTATTGCTGATTAATCACTCTTAGCCTTTTGTTACTTTTCCAGAGTGTCAACTGAGTTTGGCAATGGTCCCCTGAATCCAAATCCTTACTTACTGTTTTCCCTACATATTTCAACTGCTTGACCTTTCACACAGCTAATGCGTTCCCTTCCATTGGTGACACATTTTACAATTGTACTGTGCCAGGGATAATCATTGATGAGATTATCAGGGGTCTCCATTGCCATCTGGGTGGTGGAGGATCAAGCTCAAAATCCCTTTAGGATCTGCTTTCTTGAACCACTCCTGGCACCCAACTGTGACAGGTTGCATTCCCCAGGGAAAATTTCTGAAATGATATCAGTATACAGGTATTTCTTAAGAAGTATTCATGAGATCATCACCACAGAAGTGGGGAGAAGGGAGCTGGGTCCAACACTGGCTCCTGCTGACCCCATGGGGAACCCAGAGGCTGGAATGGCCCTGTAGATTGTCACCACTTGGGGCAAGGGGACCAGGCCTTTATATCCCTGCGCTGATCAGTCATTGGGAGGTAGGCTGCTTCTGGAAGGAAACACGATCTTGGGTAGGGCAATTTTCTTCAGTGCAGGCAATCCCTGAAGAGGGCTAACAGCCGAGGGAGGTTTTCTGGTAGCTCTCCCAGCAGCTGGGGGTATTTTATCCTTCATTCCGGAGGGATATCTGGGTGGTGTACTGTAGCAACTGCCACATTCCCGCATTCCATTAAAGCCAGTCCCATGGCCATGTCTGCCACAAATGGGGTAGAAGACAACATGCTTTGCATAGAAAAGCACTGCAAGTCACACAGCACAGTGCAGGTATGTGATATTCTCCTAGAGATGGTGGGAGCGAGCTATATGGGAAACCAGAAGACAATGGAACAATGCTTTCAAATATTGGGAGGAAATGCTTTTGAACTTGGAATCCTGTGCCAGCCAAATTGCCAATGAAATATGAGAGTAGAATAAAGCTGTTCAAGCAAGGAAGGTCTATGCTTCAGCAATACAAGAAAGTAAACCAAGAAAGAGGAAGACACGGAATCCAAAATAAGAGAGATGCAAAGAGAGGTGAAGGGCAGCTCAGGGATAGCAGCTATGCGTAGCTCCGGAGCAAAACCCTCCAGATCAGAGCCATTCAGAAGACTCCAGGTGGGGGTTCAAGATGAAATTCACACAATTTCAGTATGTTTGAACATGTTGGAAATTTACACAATTTGGGAAGAGTTTACAGTACAAAAAACAAAAAGGGGCGAGGTGCAGTGGTTTATGCCTGTAATCCCAGAACTTTGGGAGGCCGAGGTATGCAGATTGCTTGAGCCCAGGAGTTCGAGACCAGCCTGGGCAACAGGACAAAACCCCAACTCTACAAAAATACAAAAAGTAGCCAGGTGTGGTGGTGTGTGCCCGTAGTCCCAGCTATTTGGGAGGCTGAAGTGGGAGGATCACCTAAGCCAGGGAAGATTGAGGCTGCATTGAGCTGAGATCGCACCACTACACTCCAGCCTGGGTGACAGAGACCCTGTCTCAGAAAACAAACAAACAAACTAAAACTAAAAACCACCACCAACAAGGTATTAACTCCAAAAGAAAGAACGATCAAAATATATGAAACACATTGCAGTATATACTTCATGGCTTGTGAATAGTGTTTATACAATCACAATAATGTATCTATGCAAATTTACGGTACAGCTGTCCTGGGGGGGATGGGATACAGAAAGTGTGCACATACGTGGTTGGATTTGAGGAGGGGTAAAAGACAGGTAAGTCCTCATTTTCCTTGTTAGGAAACAGATGATGCCTGATGCTGGAAAGTGAAAAATAGAAGAAAGCATATTACTTGGAGATATGGAGATAAATACCAAAAGAATCAGATGAAAGAGTTGAAAATTGGGGCCTCTGGAAATGGAAATGTTGGCAGGAAATGCTAGAGGTAAGGAGAGGTGAACTGTTAATTTTATAACACGCCTGGTAGGGTTTACTTATTTATTTTGAGGTAGGGTCCCACTCTGTCTCCCAGACTGGAGTGCAGTGGCACAATTATAGCTCACTGTAGCCTCGACCTCCCAGGCCTAGGTGATCCTCCCACCTCAGCCTCCCAAGTAGCTGGGACTATAGGCACACGCCACCACGCCCAGCTAATTTTTGATTTTTTGCCATGTTGCCCAGATTGGTTTCAAACTCCTGGACTCAAGCAACCCTCCCACCCCAGCCTCCCAAAATTCTGAGATTACAGTCGTGAGCCACTGCACCAGCCTCCAATAGGATTTCTTGATTCTTTAAAATAAATACAGGTATGACTTTTGTGAAAGAGCAACATATCAGAAGAAATGATTCCAAGTTCACAAGCTTTTCCAAAGAATTAAAAAAGAGGCAACAGCACACCCCAACCCATTTTATGATGCTAGCAGGACCTCCACACCAAAGCTGACCAGAACAAAATGAGGAAGGCAAGTTGCAAGTCAGTCTTATTCATAAACATAGATGCAAAAGTCATAAATAGTATATAAACATATTTGCAATCTAAATTTAGCAATACGAAAGTATAAGATAGGACAATCAAGTTGAGTTTATCTCAGGAATGCAAAATTAGTTTAATATTAGAAAATAAATGTAATTGGCTGGGTGTGGTGCCTCCTGCCTATAATCCCAGCACTTTGGGAGGCCGAGATGGGTGAATCACTTGAGGTCAGGAATTTGAGACTAGCCTGGCCAATATGGTGAAATCCTGTCTCTACTAAAAATACAAAATTTCCTGGATGTGGTGGTGTGCACCTGTAATCCCAGCTGCTTGGGAGGCTGAGGTAGGAGAATTGCTTGAACTGAGGAAGGGGAAGTTGCAGGGAGCTGAGATCACACCACTGCATTCCAGCCTGGGCAACAGAGCGAGATTCTGTCTCAAAATAAAATAAAATAAATGTAATTCACCACATTAAACATATAATTCATATGGTCATTTCAATAAAGTGAAACCATCTGATAAAATACAACTTTATGTCTTATAAAAAGCCTTAAAACTGGGCATTTAAAAGTAGCTGGGCACTTGCCTGTAGTCTCAGCTACTTGGGAGGTGGAGGCAAGAGGACTGCTTGAGGCCAGGGGTTCAAGGCTGTAGTGCACTATGATTGTGCCTGTGAAAAATCGCTGCATTCCAGCCAGAAGGACGTAACAAAACTCCATCTCAAAAAGAAAACAAAAACAAACAAAAAAACCTCAAAGTTTTAGCAACCTAGGAACGAAGAGAACTCCTTTCATCTTAAAAGGGCTAATTATGAAAAACCAACAGCAAACATCATACTTTATGGTAAGGATGTCTGTTATTACCACCCCCAGTCAATATTATAATGAAAGGTCTAATCAACATAGAAATAAAAGGGAAAATAAAGTAAGCACAAAGATTGAAAAGGAAGAAACACCCCAGGCGTTATTTGCAGATTCTATAATTGTAATGGTAGAAAATCCATGAGAATTTACTGCTGATTACACTCTCACCGACGGTGTATGAGACTTCCCGTTGTTCCACATTCTTGTCAAGCTTGGCAATGTTAGATTTTTACATATTTTCCCATCTGGTGAGTATATAATAATAACTCATTGGAGTTTTAATTTGCACTTTTCTAATTACCAATGAGGTTGAGTACCTTTTCATATTTACATTTCCTAATTTATGAAGTGTCTATTCAAATCTTTTACCTATTTTTCCATTGAGGTCTATGTGTTTGTCTTACTAATTTGCTAAAGCTGTTTATGTACTCTAAATGCTAGTCCTTTGTAGGTTATGATTTTAATATCATTGAATTTATCAATATTTCCTTTATGATTTGTACCTTTTTTCATATTAAGAAATCCTTTCCTATCCTGGGGTCATATAGATATTCTTCTATGGCTTTTTTTGTTGTTTGATTTTTTCTTTACTTATTTGTTTTAGAGAGGAGGTCTTGCCATGTTGTCTAGGCTGGATTTGTATTTCTGGCCTCAAGTGATCCTTTTGCCTCAGCTTCCCAAGTAGCTGGGACTACAGGTGTGAGCTGCCACCACCCGGCTAGATTTTTTTTCTTTTTTTTTTTTGAGACAGGGTCTCACTCTGTTGCCCAGGCTGGAGTGCAGTGGCACAATCATGACTCGCTGCCACCAGGACTTCCCAGGCTCAAGTGGTTGTCCCATCTCAGCCTTTCAAGTAGCTGGGACCACAGGTGCATGCCACCACACTCGATTAATTTTAACAATTTTTTGTAGAGACAGGGTCTCACTATGTTGCCCAGGCTGGTCTCAAACTCGCCTCGGCCTCCCCAAAGTGTTGAGATTACAGGCATGAACCACTGCGTCTGGGCTGAAACATGCTTTATCTTGCTTAGATTTACACTCCACCTGTAATTGATTATGTATTATGTAAGGTTGGCGGTCATTTGTCTTTTTCTCCCACATGAATAGGTAAAAGGCAAATTAAAACTCCAGTGAGATGCTATTATATGCTCACCAGAAGGGCAAATGTAAAAAAATCTAACATTGGTAAGTATGACAAGAATTTAGAACAACAGAAAGTCTCATACACTGTTGGCAAAAGTACCACTGTGGAATATAATTTGGAATTACCTTTTAAAGGTGAATGAAATGCACACACTCTCTGGCCCAGCAAGCAATTCCACCCACAGATTAGACTCTAAATAGACTCATGCACATTTGTACCAGAACAGTCTTGGACTGTTCAGAACAGCACTGTTTGTAATAGCCCCATTCCCTGAACTATCCAAATGTCTGGCAGTAGTAGAATGAATTCATCAAATCTGGAGGCCAGGCGTGGTGGCTTATGCCTGTAATCCCAGCACTTTGGGAGGCTGAGGCAGGCAGATCACAAGGTAAGGAGTTCAAGATCATCCTGGCCAACATGGTGAAATCCCGCCTCTACTGAAGACACAAAAATTAGCTGGGGTGGTGGTGTGCACCTGTAATCCCAGCTACTCAGGAGGCTGAGGCAGGAGAATTGCTTGGACCCGGGAGGCGGAGGTTGCAATGAGCCGAGATCGCGCCATTGCACTCCAGCCCGGGTGACAGAGCGAGACTCCGTCTCAAAATAAATAAATAAATAAATAAAATAAAATGTCAGAACTCATACAATGAAATGCCATATAGCAACAAGAGTGAAGGAAGTAGAGCTACATGAATGAATTTCACAATATAATATATATATATTTCACAATATAATACTGAGAAAAAAGAAGTCAAACACGAAAGAATCCATTCTGTATGATTCCATTTCTATAAAGTCATAATACAGCAAAGAATTCATAAAATATGAACACATGTATGTGTGTATCTATATATATGATTATATGTGTACATATGTAAAGTTCATAACATACAAAAGAACTTATGTCACCAAACAAAGGTCATGACCAAGAAAACCTAAACTGTTTTTTTTTGTTGTTATTGTTTTTTTTTTTTTTTTCTTCGGTAAAAACTACAAAGAAAAGCAATGAAATCATTACCATAAAAATCAGGAGAGTGGGCCAGGTGTGGTGGCTCATGCCTGTAATCCCAGCACTTTGGGAGGCCGAGGTGGATGGATCACCTGAGGTCAGGAGTTTGAGACCAGCCTGGCTAACACGGTGAAACCCTGTCTCTACTAAAAATACAAAATTAGCCAGGTGTGGTGCTGCACGCCTGTAATCCCAGCTACTTGGGAGGCTGAGGCAGGAGAATTGCTTGAATCCGGGAGGTGGAGGTTATAGTAAGCCGATCACCCCACTTCAATCCAGCCTGGGCAACAAGAGTGAAACTCAGTCTCAAAAACGAAAACAAAACAAACAAACAAAAAAACAAAATCAGGAGAGTGGTTACCTCTGGGAGAAGGAGGTGGATATGATATACAGGGTATTCCAGGGGCTTCTGGAGGGCTGGCAATGTTCGGTCTTGACCTGGATACTTGTTAAACTGTCACATTTATGTAGTATGCATTTTTCTGTAAATATATTTCACAGTAAAAATGACAAATGGAAAGAAGCCAGATAAAATAAAAGTAATAATCTCTATATTCCACTAAAACTGCCGACATGTCCACTAAATACAATAATAATGAACACGGCACTGGGTAGCTGGTTCTTGGCTTTAAGCCTTTGAGAAACTCATGGAGACAGAAGAATTCCCGTAGGTTTAGTCATGCTTTTTCAATGTACGTGAAATGTTTATTCACAGGTGGGTCTGCTTGACTGTGTGTTCTAAAGCAAAAAGAAACCCAATGCTTCTTTATCCCAAGTTTTAGCCTTTTCTTCTGAAATATAACGAGATCCTGATTTAAAGTCAACCTGCATTAACAGAAACGCTATGAGATCACAAATAAGCATGAATTTCTTACATGTGCAAATTACTGTGTACTTTGTGCTAGCCCCTATGCTATGACCTTTATCTTATAACAGCCTTTATCCCCAGTTCATAGATGAGGAAACTGAGGAAGAGAGAGGTTAATAAACTTGCTGGCCAGCATGGTGGCTCACGCCTGTAATCCCAGCACTTTGGGAGGCCGAGGCGGGCACATCACAAGGTCAAGGAATCGAGACCATCCTGGCCAACATGGTGAAACCCCGTCTCTACCAAAAAAAAAAAAAAAAAAATTAGCTGGGCTAGGTGGCCCGTGCCTTTAGTCCCAGCTACTCGGGAGACTGAGGCAGGAGAATCGCTTGAACCCGGGAGGCAGAGCTTGCAGTGAGTCAAGATCATGCCACTGCACTCCAGCCTGGCGACAGAGCGAGACTCCGTCTCAAAAAAAAAAAAAAAAAAAAGGAAGAAAAGAAAAAGAAAAAAAGAGACTTGCTAAGGTGACATAGCTCAGAGTGGTGAGGCAGAGTCTCACACTCAGATCTGGCTGACTAGCCCCAGGCCGCCTCTTGTGATCTCAGCCAGGCTGCACCGTCTTCATGCACCCTCTGGGACAGAAAGACACCATGGGCAGCTGTAGGTCCAGAAACAGTGGGGAATCCCTTCTCCATTTTCACTGAAGGCAATTGGCAGCATTTGATGAGCCAGGAAAACTTAGGCGCCCAGCTCTCACCTCTGAAGGTGTTTTGAAGAAATTCTATGTTAGGTCATATATATATGTCATATATATATATATATATATATATGGCAAAGGATCAACTCACAGTACATCAATTCTGAAAAACCATATTCCTTCCCATGCCCCGATCGCGTTGACTTGAAATAAACTCTGTCATTCCTTTGTCGTCCAGTAGGAGGCACCCTTTAGCTACTTTAAAAAAGCTGAACATAAGAATACTGAGTGGGTGTGTTCAATAGCGTGAGAAGGAACAGCGAAATGTCCAAAGAAAAAAATGACTAAAGTTTTAAAACTCCATGAAACTCAGAAGAAAATGAAAGCAGTGATGGACAAATCAATTAATTCAGTTTCACGAACCATTGCTAAAAGGCAGCAACATTTTAGTGGTTTCCTGAGCTACCCGTATTTCTTAGCTCCAAATTCATGTTGGTTTCATTTGTTGCACGGAATTATTTTTAGTTTAAGGTGTGTCCTTTTCACTTCCACATTTCCCGAATTCGTAAGTCTGTGCCTGCGGCACTGCGTAGACGCGGGGAGTTCGGTATCAGTTTACACATTGCCTTCAGTAAAATCCGCCAGAGGTCCACCCATTTTTGCCTTTTCCTCTTCCTTGCCCCGTCCCTGGGAGAAATCTTCCCTTCACTGGGAGAGAACTTCTCTCCCGGGGCGGTGCGACCCGGAGCTCCAGCGCCCGAGTCTCCACTTCGTTTGCTGAAACTTGCTTTCTGCCAGCTAAGAACCATGCTGCGAGTGATTGTGGAATCCGCCAGCAATATCCCTAAAACGAAATTTGGCAAGCCGGATCCTATTGTTTCTGTTATTTTTAAGGGTAAGAAAAAGTTTTCTTCTTTTTCTGAAGTCCTGTTTTGGAATGTTAGTTTCTTGGGTCACCTTCTTGAAAAGTCTGCGTTTAGACGGCTGATGAAGCCAGTCTCTCCAGCAGCGTTTGTTACCTGCGCAGGACAGGGGACAGGACCCATTTCTGGGGAAAGCATTTCATTTTCTCCAGGGCTTAAGACTCATGGAATGACCTGATGTTTTAGCTCTAAGAGTGTGATTTCTGTAAGCTCTTGGTGGAAAATGTATTTGCCAATCCCTAAATTTCAGGTATCAACAAAGGTCTGTGTTGGTTCAAAGTAAGTTTCAGTAGCCTTAGATGCATTTTAATTTTATCTGCCTGTGAGAAACGGTAAAGGAGGAAGAAGAGCAATTAAATTGTTGGAGGCACCATTACTCCTTGAATCAGCCTGAGGCTGCTTTGATTGTCAATGGGCTTTTGGGAGGTGGGGTGAAGTTCATAGTTTTACTGAGTTTTCCTGCCCTTTTGTGTCTTTGTAATTGTTTTTGTATCTAGGCAGTTGGGGTGTTTTCTTATACATTCTGTAGCTTTTAAATTGCTCATTGAGGAAGAACTCTGGACTGCTAGTTTGCAGTTTGGGGATCTAGTTCTATCTTGCTTGCTGAATGACCTTGGGCAAGTTACTTCATTTCTCTGGGATCTCAATTTTCTTTTCTGCAAAACAGGCAAGAAGGGTTTAGACAAAGATCATCTCTAAAAGCCACATGGCTGGCTGAGTACGGTGGCTCACCAACCCTGAGCCAACTTTGGGAGGCCAAGACAGGAGGATTGCTTGAGCCCAGGAGTTTGAGGCTACAGTGAGCTGTGATCATGCCACTGCACTCCAGCCTGGGTGTAAAAATAAATAAAAATAAAAGGCTTGTCCGGGCACTGTGGCTCACGCCTGTAATCCCAGCACTTTGGGAGGCCGAGGTGGGTGGATCATGAGGTCAAGAAATCGAGACCATCCTGGCCAACATGGTAAACCCCGTCTCTACTAAAATACAAAAATTAGCTGGGCATGGTGGCGTACACCTGTAGTTCCAGCTACTCGGGAAGCTGAGGCAGGAGGATCACTTGAACCCAGGAGGCAGAGGCTGCAGTGAACCGAGATCGTGCCACTGCACTCTAGCCTGGCGACAGAGCGAGACTTGTCTCAAAAAATCATAATAATAATAAAATAAAATAAAAAATAAAAGGCTCATAGTAATTTCAAAAGGCTATTTTCCTATGACACTTGATTGCCATTGCAGGGGAGGGGACAGGAATGCTGTCATGGCACAATTCGATGTAAGTGACTTAGTTTTGGCTAAAGTAGGGTTTCTAACTCTCAGTGTGGAGGCTTTATCTATTTTGTTTGTCATTAGTAAGATTGCCGGCTCACTTCTTGGCAAGAGGGATGGGAGAGAGAGGGAAAGGCAGAGAGAGTGGGAGCATAGATAGACATGTGTTTCCTGACCATGCCTTGCTACATTTCTCGTTTCTTCCAGGAGCCTGACTGCTACTCCCTGTCAGTTCCTGAGGCATCTATACCTTTCACCTTTCTTTTTCCCATTTTTCCCCTTTATTTCTCTTCTTAAACCTCTCCCTCTGAGGATGAGCAAGAAAATGAAAAAAATGAAACTCAAAGCTGGCTGGCTGGGTGTGGTGACTCACCACTGTAATCCCAGAACTTTGGGAGGCTGAGGTGGGTGGATAATATGAGGGCAGGAGTTTGAGACCAGCCTGGCCAACATGGCAAAAACCCATCTCTATTAAAAATACAAAAATTAGCAGGGCATGGTGGCCTATAATCCTGCTACTTGGGATGCTGAGGCAGGAGGATTGCTTGAACCCAGGAGGAGGAGGTTGCAGTGAGCCGAGATCGTGCCACTGCACTCCAGCCTGGGCAACAGAGCAAGACTCCGTCTCAAAAAAAAAAAAAAAGAGCTGGCAAATTGTTGGTTGGTTGAAAAAAAAATCTGAAGAGCAAAAATTGGATTTAAAAAAAAACAAAAAAAAAATTTTAGAAAAAGACTGGGTCTTGCTATGTTGCCCAGGCTGGTTATAATTCCCTTGCCCAAACTTTCTTCCCACCTCAGCTTCCCAAAGTGTTGGGATTACAGGCATAAACTACCACGCCCAGCTTAAAATTGGGCTCTTAAAGGACAAAGAGGTTTGAAAATCTGGCTACTTAATATCATGGACTCATGTGATGTCAGAGTTTATTTACATGTGTTAGGTTTTATTAAGTTTTTGTTTTCTTGAAGCAGTTACATAATAGTGACATAATATGAAGATTTTACATTCTTCATCATTGACATATAAAGACATTAAAATATATTGGGATCAGTCCAATCATGTAATTATTTAAGTCTTATAGATTATAGAAGAATTGGAGTTAACACTATATTGAAATCTGACTTGTTATTTGTCTGGAGTTTGTATGCACTGATGGAACATTTTAAATGATGAAAAATATATCTAAGTCAATGAATGCAAACAATCAATTGAAAGTGGAAACCTTTAGTGAAGTTGGCAAATATAGTCTATCTAACCAATTACACATTTAACTTTAGTCTCTTTTCTGGCCTCCTTTGTTCATGCAAATCAAGTGGTAAAGTCATTCATTCATTTAACTAACAAGCAACCTGACAGAGGAAAGGATACTCAACCCAAAGAGTAGGAACATCTGCATTCTAGCTGACATTAACTCAGTATCTGATTTAACTACCTGGGTCTCCAATTTCTCAGCTGTGGCATGATGGGAACTGGTCTTTAGATGTCTTCCATCTTTTCGGTTCTATAATTTTCTAGTTCCAGGTGTTGAGTTATCTGCTCTCAGCAAGATGTGAAATGCATTGCCTTAGGTGCTAGAGGGGATATAGTAATGAACACAGCTTTCTTCCTGCTCTCAGTCTATGTCAGTGGTTTAAAATCCTGGTGATGGCAAACCCTTTACAGGTGTGTCCCCAATTTTGAGGACTGCGTAAAATTAAGTAAATTAAGTTCTGACTGAACTGAGGATACTTATAGCACAATACTGTCCATCAGAGGGAACAAAGGCAGACATACTTCATAGTGTGTTGTGGGGTAGGGTATGGTAAAATGGAAAAAGCCCTACCATGCCTGTAATCCCAGCTACTTGGGAGGCTGAGGCAGGAGAATCCCTTGAGCCTGGGAGGCAGAGGTTCCACTGAGCAGAGATTGCACCACTGCACTCCAGCCTGGGAGACAGAACGAGACTCCATCTCAAAAAAGAAAAAAAAAGAAAGAAAGAAAAAAGGAAAAAGCCATACCAGAAGATCAAGGCAGCATCAAAGAAAGTCCCTGTGTTAACTGAAATACGTAAACATTTTGCCACTTGGGTAAATAAGCAAAGTCAGGGCAGTAAGCAGCTCTTCTCAAACTATAAGACCAGGGGAAATAATTGTTAATGGTGTTGCTCGCATAGACACTGAGGCCCTATTAGGCTATAGCTACACTTATTAGGCTATAGCTACGCTGCACTTGGGATTGTGCTGTACTGACAACCAACTGGTTTATAGCTGACCTCAGTCTTTCATGTTAAAACCCTTTCTTTCTTTCTTTCTTTCTTTCTTTCTTTCTTTCTTTCTTTCTTTCTTTCTTTCTTTCTTTCTTTTTCTTTCTCTTCCTTTCTCTCCCTTTCTTTCTCTCTCTCTCTCTCTCTCTCCCTCCCTCTCTCTCCCTCTTTCTCTCTCTCTCCCTCTCTCTCTCTCTCTCTCCCTCTCTCTCCCTTTCTCTCTCTTTCTCTTTTTTTTCTGCCATCCAGGAGGGAGGAGTGTAGTGGTGTGATCACGGTCTCGAACTCCTGGCCTCAAGCGATCCTCCCACCTCAGCCTCCTGAGTAGCTGAACTATAAGCTCACACCACCATGCCCAGCTAATTTTTAATTTTTTTTTGTAGCAACAGGGCCTCTCTCTGTTTCTCAGGCTGGCCTCGAACTCTTGGGCTCAAGCAATCCTCCTGGCTTGGCCTCCCAAAGTACTGCACAGGTATGAGCGCCCAGTTGTGTTCAACTGTGAGCGACTTTTCTGAGGCTGTCAAATTACTCAGGGCCTGGTAGCAACTAGGAGGATCTGCGGGTTGCTGTAGTCCTGGTGCATGGTTGTTGTTGATGTTTAGCAGCGTAGGTATAGATTATGAAAGACACAATGCTTATGTAATTTTTCACATCCTTGGGGTGCACCAGATTCCATGAGCCAGATCTGAATCGTGAGGCTGCAGTGAGTGCCTGTGAGCCAGGGGTGGCCATTCTGCCCTAAGTTCCATGCAGCCAGCCAGGCTGTGAAGCTGAATCTAGCTGAGATTAGTCTACAAGACCTCTGAGACCAATTTCACCTCTGAGACTTGACGATTCCTCCAAACAGAACAGGTTGTTAAAAAACTTTTTAATTTTAAATAATATAATATTTTTAACTTCTAAAATTAAAAATGCATGTAGACATAAAATAAACTAACAATCCAGAGGGATTAATGCCACTAAAAAGTGCAAATTCTCCCTGCACCTCTTCTACTCTTTCTCTCTCCCACTGTTAGTCCTTCAGGGCCACCACGCTGAACAATTTGATTTGAATCCTTCTCGACCTTTTGCTATAGACATGTAAGTTGTCCCAACTACTACCTGTTAGCAACAGGACTGCAGTGGGTGTCCCTGTGGAGCATGTCTTTGTGAATATGCACATTTCATTTTTATTTTATTTTATTTTATTTTTTAGACAGAGTCTCGCTTTGTCACCCAGGCTGGAGTGCAGTGGTGTGGTCTCGGCTCACTGCAACCTCCGCCTCCTGGGTTCAAGCAATTCTCTTGCCACAGCCTCCTGAGTAGCTGGGATTATAGGTGCCCACCACCGCGTCCGGCTAATTTTTGTATTTTCAATAGAGACAGGGTTTCACCATGTTGGTCAGGCTGGTCTTGAACTCCTGGTCTCATGATCCGCCGTCCTCGGCCTCCCAAAGTACTGGGATTATAGGTGTGAGCCACTGTGCCCGGCCATGAATATACACATTTCAAAAGCACAGCTTCTACCTTTGTGTGTGTGTGTTATTTTTCTTTTTTCTTTTTTTTTTTAGACAGAGTTTTGCTCTTGTTGCCCAGGCTGGAGTGCAATGGCATAATCTTGGCTCACTGCAACCTCCACCTCCCAGGTTTAAGTGATTCTCCTTCCTCAGTCTCCCGTGCAGCTGGGATTACAGGCGTGCGCCACTATGCCCGGCTTATTTTTGTGTTTTTTAGTAGAGACAGGGTTTCACCATGTTGGCCAGGCTGGTCTTGAACTCCTGACCTCAGGTGATCCACCCGCCTCCGCCTCCCAAAGTGTTGAGATTACAGGCATGAGCCACTGCATCTGGCCTTTTCTTTTCTTTTAAAGATGCTTTTGCTGGATCTTGACATTGGCTTCCATTTTCCCTTTGACCCATCCCTTGCTTCTGTGTCCAATCTCTTGAAAAGGTGATTGAGCAGAGGTTTCCTTG
This sequence comes from Macaca mulatta, assembly GCF_049350105.2. Classification (NCBI taxonomy): domain Eukaryota; kingdom Metazoa; phylum Chordata; class Mammalia; order Primates; family Cercopithecidae; genus Macaca; species Macaca mulatta. Next base: position 105,430,298 of record NC_133414.1, on the reverse strand, counting down.
TATACTTTTATATTATTGTGTCTTTACAATGTGGCAACATTACATTCACATAAAACATCCATCTCCTTGGGTACATAGTTGTTGCTACTATAGCATTTTTCTCATCCTCTCCTTAACGATATCCCCCATTCCATCAGCCAGAATTTTCTCTCCCTTCTGGTCTTGTGTAAATTTTTCCTTGTGGAATGTCTACTGCTACTGTCCAGATGGCCGCCAGATAATTGTCATGTTATTACTTATTTTTTCCAGATTCCTGTTATTTTACTTGAACCGGTTTTTGGAATGTGAGCCTAGATATTTCTAGAATATCCCCTTTCTAATTAGCCTATCAAACTTTGTAGTCTTGGGCAAACCACTTAACCTCTCAGAGAGTCCTTTTTTCTTTTGAGAAATGGGGCTATAATGGCTTATCTGAAAGGGAGTTAATCTCTAGACATCCCAAAAGCTGTGATGTATCCAATAGACACACGTGTATTTTTAGTAAAAACCTGCTTTGCTGTTTGAAATTGTAAAGTTGATTTTTTTTTCAGTCGGGGACATTAACACCAAGAATATATCTTTTAAAGCATTTTTTTTTTTTTTTTGAGACGGAGTCTCGCTCTGTCGCCCAGGCTGGAGTGCAGTGGCTGGATCTCAGCTCACTGCAAGCTCCGCCTCCCGGGTTCAAGTGATTCTCCTGCCTCAGCCTCCCCGAGTAGCTGGTACGACAGGTGCCCACCACCTCGCCCGGCTAGTTTTTTGTATTTTTTTAGCAGAGACGGGGGTTTCACTGTGTTAGCCAGGATGGTCTCGATCTCGTGACCTCGTGATCCGCCCGTCTCGGCCTCCCAAAGTGCTGGGATTACAGGCTTGAGCCACCGCGCCCGGCCTTAAAGCATTTTTTAAATAAGCTCCAAAGCTATGAGAACTTTACTGCCTGGCAACAGTGCGAGACCCTATCTGAAAAAAAAAGAATGAGGAAGTGATGTGAGAAAGACTTCATGGATATTATTCCCTGTGGTCTGTCCAGGCACTTGGTGCATTGCCCAGACAGAGCCTTGGTTCACCCAGTGAGAACCACAGGACTCATCAAGAAGATCCCTATCAGCTCAAACTGATAATCACACTACCCGGGTATTCCCATAAAACCACTGTATTGTATTGACAAAACAATCAGGAAGGCAAAAGTGTTTAATCTACTGTGTCATTCCCAACCCTTCCTGGAGAACTAGGCTTAGAGACTCACTGCCTAAGGAAAGTGGCCCCACCCTATGGAAGCATGGGAACTCTCAGAGGTACACGGCAGGGTCTCAGTCATCTATAAAGCTACAATTGCCTCTAAAAAATTAATTAATGTGCCTTGTTTTTCTTTCCTCCTTCACAACACATCTCACCTGCGTGCCCTCAGCTTAGGGGTGCTGGTATTTGTCTGGTATGGGTTTTCCTTTCTAATCACGCGTGCGTTTCTCCTTTCCCCTAGGATTTGGCCCTGCCAAGAAGGCATGGGATTGTTATATCCTCTGCAACACCCAGCACATCACTGATGTTGAATACACATTTTAAATATTGAGCATGTAAGAAAAGAACTGGCAGGAGATTTGAGACACCTTGGTGTGATAAAGTCCTTGATGCTTAGTCCTGAAAGAGACCGTGGGAAGTCAGCCAATTGCCCTTCTTTCCAGCTGAATTACATTTAATATTCTCTCAGGTGTTTGTGAATGAGGCTTAGTAAAGAACCCTGTCAAATATTCATGAACTTTGAGTATAACCAGTACGTAGCACCTGTTCTCTGGGAGCAAATCGGCATCTTAGACATTTTGCATTCTTGTTCCTGGCAAGGAAAACATGAAGCTGCCAGTTTTTATGTTAAACCTTCATACATGAAACATACTATATAGAATGCCATGATATGGCAGTGGTCACGTGACTCACTGTCTAATTTCTATTGAACAGCTGTTCTATTGCACAGGGGTGTGCTCTGAGCAGGTCTGAGTACAGTTCTCACTCAGAAAAAGTTATGGGACATTTGATACCTTAAGCCTTATCAGTTAACTTCTTACTGGGCATGAGGGTGCAAAGGCCCTGAGCTCTGGGGCCAGGGATGCCTAAATGAGAATTCCAGTTGCAATCCCTAGTTGTTCATGAGCAGATAAAATCTTCAACTTCAAGCCTGGGCATGGTGGCTCATGCCTGTAATCCCAGCCCTTTGGGAAGCCGAGGTGGGTGGATCACCTGAGGTCAGGAGTTCGAGACCAGCCTGGCCAACATGGTGAATCCCTGTCTCTACTCAAAATACAAAAAAATTAGCCAGGCATGGTGACGGGCAGCTGTAGTCCCAGCTACTCAGGAGGCAGAGGCAGGAGAATTGCTTGAACTCAGGAGGTGAAGGTTGCAGTGAGCTGAGGTGGTGCCATTACACTCCAGCCTGGGCAACAAGAGTGAAACTTCATCTCAAAAAAACAAAACAAAACAAAACAAAACAAAACAAAAAACCCCCAAAAAACAACAGCAAAAAAGCACGTCAGTTTCAGTGTTCTTAATAATACCTCCTGCCTTGCAGGGCTGTTTGAGGATTAAATTAATGTACATGTGACATTGCACATGGCAATCTATAAATCTCCTTACCTATTTGATAATAGTTTCATGGAGCGCTACAGTGCACCAGAGAGTTATTTCTGGAACTAAGCCTAGAAAAATATGCATAAGATAGCTTGGACTTTTAGGCCTAGGTGACCGTCTAGTTAGCCCACAAGAATGAGATGCAAACCAGAATAGACATGAAAAGTTACAATCTGAGTAGATGAAAGAGTGAAAAACCTTGTGGAGAAAGTGTCATTTGGCTTGGTTTTAAATGATGAGTGGAAATTTGACAGAAATAATGGAAAAAAGACATTCCAGGCTTTGGAACAGCACAGAAGGACCAGGGAGCCCTGGGGAGGAGTAATGTGGTATGAATAGGGTTTGAACTTTACTCATCAACCAGTCGGGAGCCTCGTTAGGCAGCAATGTGAACAGCAGATTCCTACTAGTCAGGGAGACTAGTAAGAAGGCTTATTAGTTGAGTCAAATGCTTCTCAGGACAGGTGGAGCTCATCCCAGGGCTGGAATCAGAAGGAAGGCACTAATAAGGAAAGACACTGAGGAAGCAGCCTGATTGAATTAAATTAATAAGGAAGCCACACTGGACAGGCGAATTCGGCCATCCTTCCTCACATTCTACTGTGAAATGGAACATCAGACTGCCTTGCTTCCACCTGGAGTGTGCGCCCTGTGGGCGAGTGCAGGGCTGGTTGGGGTAGCTCTGCAAGAAGCCAGCATGAGGGCAGTAGCCACCTGAGGCAGCAGGCAGGAAGGCCACCAGGAGATCGAAGGAAAACAGAAATACAAAGTGATTTTTGAAGACAAAGTGTGGTGTCTTCCCAAAGATCAAATTGGGGAGCATTTCCTCAACCAAGCTGAGCTGCGGTTCATTTGCATAAGGTCCTTCTCTCCCTAGCCTGTTGTACTATCTGAAAAGATAGGGAGTCACGGTTCAGAATTGCTTCATTGCAAGGAGCAGATACTCACTTCACTGTACTCAAGGAAACCTTGGTTTTTCTAAAGCCAGAGAGAAATCTAGAGTCCAGATCACAGACCTCACAGGAACCAGAATCGTGTCACCTCACTTCTCCCCACCTCCCAGGGACTGTGCACCCTCCTGCCTCTGTTTCTCCCTGCACATGGCAGCCATTACTTTTCTGCATATTGGCTATAATTGTTGACTTTCTGCAAATTGGCTATCCTTAGTGAGGCCTCTTGCATGGGCTTTGGGTTGCCACAAGGTGACTGGGTCCTGACTCTACATCCAACTACAGTGGCAGCATCTCATGCATGAGATAGCTCAGAGAAAAACACCCATTGGCTTGGTTTTGGTCAGATATTCAGCCCTGCTCCAATCAACTGTGGTCAAGGGGCATGGAAACCCAAGACAAAGTGGGTAGACCAGATGTGTCTACTCACAGGGCAGCCTTCTGAGGCCCTAGAATACGAACTCTCCACCCCATCTCTTTCCAGGGACTAGATCTGTTCTTTTCCATCTTTAATCTGTTGGTTGACATAACCTCTCACTTAAAGAACCCCCTTCTTTCTGTAATTAACACAATACCTGGAAAGGGATGTCCTTTGGATTAGAAAAATTAATTTTCACTCCTGATTTTATCGCTAGGAACTGGGTGTCTTTGGGCAACTTTATTTCTGAGCCTTCATTTCTTCATCTACAGAGTGTGGAGAATAATCTGTACCTCTCAGGGAGCTTGTCGGGAGCAATTGTGATAAAATATCTAAAGAACTTGTCATAGTGCTGACACGGAATGTTGTATGACAAGTGCTCGTGTCTCCCGGCTTTTATGCCCCACTTCTTCCCCCATTGCTGCAGGGACATACAGAGTCCTGGGGGACATTTCCAAGGGGTGGCCCAGGCTTAGCTGTTCAGAATAAACAGGATGCTGGTCAGCTGTGGCTGCACAAACAACTTAAAGGCATTGCCCAAGTAGGTTATTTGTTTTTAATTGTGGTAAAACACATATAACGTAAGATTTACCATCTTAACTATTTTAAATGTACAGGTTTTTTTGTTTGTTTGTTTTAGTTTTAGTTTTTTTGTTTTTTTGTTTTTTGAGACGGAGTGTTGCTCTGTCACCCAAGCTGGAGTGCAATGGCACCATCTCTGCTCACTGCAATCTCTGCCTCCTGGGTTCAAGCGATTCTCCTGCCTCAGCCTCCCAAGTAGCTGGGATTACAGGCATGCACCACCATGCCCAGCTAATTTTTGTATTTTTAGTAAGGAGGGGTTTTGCCATGTTGGCCAGGCTGGTCTTGAACTCCTGGCCTCAAGTGATCTGCCCACCTCAGCCTCCCAAAATGCTGGGATTTTATTTCTAATTTCCTGAGGAAATGGCCTACTGTTCTCCATAGAGCCTGCACCATTTTACATTCCCACCAGCACTGCACAAGTGCTCCAATTCTCCACAGCCTTGACAACACTTCTTCTTTTTTTCTTCTTTATTTCATAGTAGCATCTTAATGGGTGTGAGCATAGTAGGTTCTTAGCAACTCTCTGGCTTGGATTTTCAGCTCACACTTGCTGCATTAGCTCAGAGTGAGAATTGCTGCCGTGCAGGCCTCATCCTCAGTGATCAGCAGGATCACTGTGATGATCAGCAGCTCTCCTGTGATGGACAGCCCGCTGGCAAGGGCCCAGCAGCAGCCTGAAAGAGCCTGGTGGCCTCTTGGCCAGTGGAGCCCAGCCCTGAGGTCCGTGTGGCCAGAGTTGTGCTGGGAACCATAGCAGAGCAAAAGACATGTGAGAAATAGCGATCTCGACTCACTGCAACCTCCACCTCCCAGGTTCAAGCGATTCTCCTGCCTTAGCCTCCTGAGTAGCTAGGATTACAGGAGCATGCCACCATACCCAGCTAATTTTTGTATTTTTAGTAGAGAAGGGATTTTGCCATGTTGGCCAGGCTGGTCTTGATCTCCTGACCTCAGGTTATCTGCCCACCTCGGCCTCCCAAAGTGCTGAGATGACAGGCATGAGGCACCGCACCCGGCCCTCATTTCATTTTTAGGAAGTAGGTATTACTGCCATCTTCATTTTCCCTATGAGGGAGCTGAGGCAGAGACAGATCAGGATTTAACTGGATTCCAGATGGTCCATGCGTCTTCACTGAGCTCAGCATGGATGAAGAGGTTTCTTCACAACCTGTGACTACACAACCAACTCAGATAAACAGTTCTTCTCCCTCTGAACGGATTGAGTTGTTTAGTGGTTGGGGTCATTAGGATCCAGTCTGAAAAAGGAAGAAAGTGTACCAAGAACAAAAGAACATAAAAAAAAGAAAAAGAAAAACAAAACCCATCCCTCCTCGGGTGAGTTTGCAACAGAGCAATGAAAGCCTTTATGATATGCTGTGACTCAGAAGCTCAGAGGTGACATAGCTTAGCAGTGAATCAGTTCCGCTGATAGTCAAGTTTGAGCCATTTTATTAGTGGAGACTGGAACCGTAACTTCTTGTAAAGTATTAAAAATCCAATATTTGACTGGCAGGGTGAGGTCCACTTCATTTCACCTCCGTTTGTTGGTTTATGACCTTCATCATCTTTTTCATCTCAATAGTGCAGCTTATAAATTGAAAAAAAAAAAAAATCCTTGCCCTTCTCTCTCTTTCTTTCAATAAACAAAACGTTATGTTTTTGTTTACCCCTCCTAACAGTCTGAATTCATTGCCGGGACACTCCCTGTCTCTGTCCCTCCTATGTTTGGCAGCTCCTTCCTCATTCCAAGCATGAATCCATTCAACAAGTATTGATCCAAGTGTTGATGGAGAGGGTACTCTGCCGGGCAGCGTGCTTAGCTCTGTGTATAGGGTGGAGAACAAAGCAAGTTTAGCCCTGTCCACATGCATCTTATAGTCTAAGCTGTAAATAGGGCCAGTGTTCAGTGAATTAAGAGTGCAGGCTGGGTGTGGTTACTCACACCTGTAATCGCAGCACTTTGGGAGGCTGAGGCAGGCGGATCACTTGAGGTCAGGAGTTCGAGACCAGCCTGGCCAACATGTTGAAACTCTGTCTCTGCTAAAAATACAAAAATTAGCCAGGCGTGGTGATGGGCACCTGTAGTCCCAGCTACTTGGGAGGCTGAGGCAGGAGAATTGCTTGGACCTGGGAGACAGATGTTGCAGTGAGCCGAGATTGTGCCACTGCACTCTAGCCTGGGGGATAGAGCAACTCTGTCTCAAAAAAGAAAAAAAAAAAAAAAGAGTGCAGTGTGTTTAAACTTCTGGAAAGGAGACATTATCATTATTGGCAATTATATTGATGGTGATGGTTTACTGGCTTTTAAGCACTGTGCTCATGCTTCACATGTACTTAGTTATTCAATTTTAACATACTCCTTTATCTTTTTTTTTTTTTTTAAAGACAGAGTCTTTCTCTGTCACCCAGGCTGCACTATAGTCGCATGATCTCAGCTCACTGCAACCTCCACCTCCCAGGGTCAAGCAATTCTCCTACTTCTGCCTCCTGAGTAGCTGGGATTTCAGGTGCGCGCCACCATACTCAGCTAATTTTTGTATTTTTAGTAGAGTTGGGGTTTCACCATGTTGGCCAGACTGGTCTCGAACTCCTGACCTCAGGCAGTCTGCCCGCCTCGGCCTCCCAAAGTGCTGTGATTACAGGCGTGAGCCACCGTGCCTGGCCTACTCCTTTATTTTCTCACCAAAAAAGTAAAAATAAAAATAAGAAAGAAGTCCTTACTTGAGAGCTGAATAAACTGAGTCTCGGGTAGAGTGGGTGAAATGCTTCGCTCAAGGTCTCACAGCAGGGTCCAGGTGGAGCTGGAACACTAACGCCCACTGCCGAGGCTGTACCACCTATGCTTTCCCTTTCGCAGCCCTGAATGCTTGGTCTTGGTCGCATCCAAACTTGGCCCATCCTGTGGTCAAGCACATGAACTGAGCCCACGTGGCTGGCAATCTGGGCTCTACTGCTTACTCTTGGCAGTAACCTCCCTGGACAAAGCCAGCCCTGAGGGCATCTGGTCACACCACGCTGGGGCCTGGGGCATTGGTGCCTTTGAGCTGAACATCTTTGGTCTCAGAGGACTTGTCTAGGGCCCCAAATTCCCTCTTGTTTGTCCTAGGGTGTTGGACACATTATGATGGCTTCCATGTGTGAAAGTGCCTTGCAGGGCACTGACAGTGTAGAAAGCTTTTTCATGGGTGTAATCTTTTTTTTTTTTCTTCAGAGATGCAGTCTAGCTCTGTCACCCAGATTGGAGTGCAGTGGTGCGATCCTGGCTCACTGCAACCTCTGCCTCCCAAGCCCAAGCAATTCTCCTGCCTCAGCCTCCCGAGTAGCTGGGACTACAGCAGTGCACCACCACGCCCTGCTATTTTTTTGTATTTTTAATAGAGACGGGGGTTTCACCAAGTTGGCCAGGCTGGCCTCGAACTCCTGACCTCAAGCAATCTGCCCGCTTTGGCCTCCCAAATTCCTGCGATTATAGGCGTGAGCCTCCACGCTTGGCTCATGGGTGTAATCTTATTTCTTCTCCACAACAACACAAGGAGGTGCTGAGGACTGATATTCATACCCATTGTTCAGACGAAGATATTGAGACTCAGATATCAAGGGAGGCCAAAGCTGTGTAGCCAGAAAGAGGCAGGGAAGGACTAACCTTTACCTTTTTCCACTGCTTCACATATGGCTGGTTTTCTTTGTGCTTGGCATCTTCTCGTTTTAATTTCACCCTCTGTCCCTGTCCCAGGCCCCACTGACAAACACCAGCCCACAAACACTCCTGACTCCCAGCTCTCCCTCCGATCCACAGCAAACAAGCAGCCCAGCTTGCGAAAGCACCCACAGGTGAAAGCCATGCACCGCATAGGAAGGAGGGTCGAGGAAAGTGAATTAAACTGCTGGCAGGGCCAAAAATTCCACTGAAAGAGATGATTAATGGTGAGACACCAGGGTCTAAAGCTGAGGGTAAACTCAACTGGAAATTATTTGCCTGGGAAGGATAGGACCTAATTATCAAGATTTTTGACTCAGCGCTTTGCATTTGTTTTCAAAGTTGTTTGAAGTGACTATTTTGTTTTCTGTTGATACCATCTCTTGGATGGGGGAAGGGCAGAGGACCGGATCCTCCCAAAGCTTGCCTGAAGGAAGCAGTTGATAGTTCTGATCCAACACATGGTAATGTCCCCTGTGTCCTGGGCATGTGTGTCTTCTCATTTGACCCTTGCTGCAATTCTACCAGGTGGGCTTTTGTATCTCCTTTTTAGAGGACACTTGGGCCTTGAGAGGCCCTGTAGGCCCTACCTCCTTAGCTGGGTTTGAAGTGTATTTGCTGAATACCTGAGACTTCATTCATTCTCTAGCAAATTATGTCTCAGAAATACACCAGTCAGAAATAGGTTGAGTGGCTCCAGAGCCAGAAGACCTATATTCAAATTCTGGCTTTGTTTCTTACTAGCAGGTAATCCTGGACAAGCTACTTAACTTTCTTGTGCTTTGAATAAGGATCATAATAATAATAGATAACATTTACAAAGCCCTTAGAAGAGGGCCTGGCAGATGGTGAGCCCTATAGATGGTAGCTATTATTCCTGGGCATTAGATACCAATCTTTATTAATGAAGAAGTCTAGATATGAAGAGTTGGAGTAAGTAGACCAAGTTTACACCACTGGAAGGTCTGAAAAAGTGACAGGTCACCTGGCACCCTCTGCCTGCAGTGGCAGTTAAGAGCACAGGTTTGAAAACAAGGCTGACTTGGGCTCAAGCTCAGCTCTGCTACTTACTGGCTCCATGATCTTGGGCAAGTCAGTTAACAACCTTGATCCTCAGTTTCCTTATCTGTAAAATGAGTGTACTCGTATCTTCTATTTTTGTTGTTGTTGTTTGTTTGTTTTTTTGAGACAGGGTCTTGCTCTGTCACCCAGGCCATGGCCCACTGCAGCCTTGATCTCTAGGGCTCAAGTGATCCTCCCACCTCAGCCTCCTGAGGTGAGTAATTGGGACCACAGGTGCAAGCCACCATACCAGGCTAATTTTTTAATTGTTTGTAAAGATGGAGTCTCACTATGTTGCCCAGGAAGGTCTCAAACTCCTGGGCTCAAGCCATCTCCCACCTCTGGCCTCCCAAAGTGCTAGGATTACAGATGTGAGCACTGCCCCCAGCCTCCCTTGTAGGGAACAGGCGTGAACGTGTTTAATATGCCCAGCACACAACACAAACACTAAGGCAGTCAAGCCGGGTGCCTGGCCCTCCTGGGCACCCTTCCCGGCAGCCCTGGCAGTGAGCAGAGCTGGGACATGACCACGCCCCAGCATCAGCTTTTAGGAAGCAGATTCTGGCTGAGTCATTCAAACGGACTGGATTTCACTGCAACTCCCTTGGAAAATGTGGGTTTGATTCAAGAGCCTGTACGTCTGAAAGGTCATTTCCAGAGGCCAGTGGGGCACTGGGAGTGGAGAGGGGAGCAGTCACCCCGCCTTCCTTTTTGCTGGGGCATTTCTGTTTATCAGTGATATCCGTGACTGTTGCAGAAATGTCCCAAACAGCGTCGCTTTGTATCACCGTTTCCACTTGCCCAAAGTGCCTTTCTCCTAGAACCTGTTTGGCAGCATCTTCCTGGAACGATAGGGCAGCCAGGGTTGAAAAGCCAAAGTCAGCGACACTCCCGGAGAGAGGTCCACCTGATGGGCCCTGTGTCCCTGTGCTCCCCCAGGTGTCTCTCAAGTCCTGAGGACAGAGGCGTCTCTGCCGGCCTTTCTCAGAACCTTCTCTGCCCCTTGTTGATAGTAGAAATTAGCTGGCTCCTGGTGGCTGCCAGGCTGCCTGCCAGGGAGGAGCAGTCACTGCTCACATGCCAGCTGCCCCAGGGAACCTCAGAGGCCTGGAATGGAGCCATGTGGAAGAAATATTCCACCAGGGCGGTCCCAGCCTCACCGGGCACTTCCTCCAGTCACAGGGGCCCTGCCCTCCGGGGCTCCACAGCCTGGGAACACCCTGGGGGAATGCAAGGAGGCTGCCCTGGTGTTGTAATAAGAAATCATCTAGCTGGGCACGGTGGCTCATGCCTGTAATCCCAGCACTTTGGGAGGCCGAGGTGGGTGGATCACCCGAGGTCAGGAGTTCAAGACCAGCCTGGCCAACATGGTAAAACCCCATCTCTACTCAAAATACAAAAAGTAGACAGGCATGTTGGCGCATGCCTGTAGTCCCTGCTACTTGGGAGGCAGGAGAACGGCTTGAATCCGAGAGGTGGAGGTTGCAGTGAGGCGAGATTGTACCATTGCACTCCAGCCGAAAGAAAGAAAGAAGGAAGGAAGGAAGGAAGGAGGGAGGGAGGGAGGGAGGGAGGGAGGGAGGGAGGGAAGGAAGGAAGGAAGGAAGGAAGGAAGGAAGGAAGGAAGGAAGGAAGGAAGGAAGGAAATCATCTGATAGTTTTCATTTATTAGTCTTACTGTGTGCCAGGCCCTGGGCTGGGCACTTTGTATTCATTCTTTCATTTAGTCATTAAAGCAGCCCTAGTAATCATACTTATATGAACTTATGAAGTCCAATTTACTCCAGTCATGGAGAAATTACTACGTAGTAGGCATTGTAGGGGGAATAACAATATTAATAATACATAGTCTCAGCCTTCAAGGCATCACCCTCTGGTCTTAATCCTCCAACTCTGGAAACTAATTGCTGTTTGTCTCTTTTGACCAGGGTTTGAATCCCAGCTCCATCACTTACTAGCTGTGTGACCTCTAATAAGTTGCTTAACCTCTCTGTGTCTTGGTTTCTTCCTCTGTAACTGGGAATGACCATAATAGAACTTATCTGTTAGAGTTGTGAAGATTAAGTAAGAGAATCCATGGGAAGTACTGGGAACAGTGACTCCGTTCAGAGCACTTAATAATAAGTGCTAGCCATGTATGGGTGTGGTTTAGGGGTGTGTGAAATGTTAGGCACAATGGCAGATGAATTCATTTGGGGCTTTATATATCTCAAAAGAAAGGAGGCATGACTCCAAGACCTAGAAAAGGTGAAGAAGTATTTCTGAATGGGAGATCAAATGTAGACTCCTGGCTGAACCTAGAGATCTTATTGTTCTATTTTGTCTACTGAAGAGCTGAGTTACTCAGGGAGCTTTTGTAGACAGCTCCCTCACTTTTCCTGAGGCCATTTCAGAAAAACACAGCAATCTAACTGTTCAGGACTTGGGAGCACATCATAAAGCTTATGTTCCATAAGTCTGGGGGAAAACTTCGAGATTATCTATCTCACCTGAATGCATCAGTTTATATATGAGGGACTCTGAGCTTGAGGGTTCAGCCTTGTATTTTCCCAAGATGACAGCTCAAAGGAAGAGACGTCACAGATGTGCAAGTCCAGTCAGAGGGGCTGGGCCGACATCTGTGCTTTTCCCTGCAGGATTTTTAGGATCAGTGAGATGGTGTGTATTCGGAAGCATTTCAAATGTGTTACCATCATGTTACTTCCGTGGGCACCTAGTGTTATTGGTTGGACTAGTCAGAATTCTCCAGAGCAGCAGAAGCAATGGGATGTGTGTGCATGTGTTTGTGTAGAGACAGAAAGAGAGATTTTAAGGAACTGGCTCATGCAGTTGTGGGGGCTATCAAGTCTGAAATTTGCAGGGCGGGCCAGCAAGCTGGAAATTCACATAAAAGTTGATGTTGCAATCTCCAGTCTGAATTCCACAGCTTAGAAACTCAGGCAGGGTTTCTACGTTCGAGTCTAGAGGCAGAATTTCTTCTCCAGGAAACCAGTTTTTGCTCTTAAGACCTTCAACTGTTTGGATGAGGCCCATCTAAATTATAGAGGGTAATTTTGCTTTACTTAAAGTCAACCAGGTGTAAATGTTTATCACATCTACAAAATATCTCTACAGCAACATCTGGACTTATTTATTTATTTATTTATTTTTTTGAGACAGAGTCTTGCTCTGTTGCCCAGGCTGGAGTGCAGTGGCGCGATCTCGGCTCACTGCAAGCTCCGCCTCCCGGGTTCACGCCATTCTCCTGCCTCAGCCTCCCGAGTAGCTGGGACTACAGGTGCCCACAACCGCGCCCGGCTAATTTTTTGTATTTTTAGTAGAGATGTGGTTTCACCGTGGTCTCGATCTCCTGACCTTGTGATCCGCCCGCCTCGGCCTCCCAAAGTGCTGGGATTACAGGCGTGAGCCACCGCGCCCAGCCCATCTGGACTTATTTTTGACCAAACAACTACACACCATAGCCTAGCCAACTTGACACATAAAATGAACCATCCCAGCTGACCACTGGCACAGATGTAGCAAGTCAGTCTCAGGAGTCCTGATGTCTTTCAGGCCTTTTTTTTTTTTTTTTTTTTTTTTTGAGACAGGGTCTTGCTCTGTCACCCAGGATGAAGTGCAGGGGTATGGCCACTGCAGCCTTGACCTCCCAAGCGCAAGCAATCCTCCCACCTCAGCCTCCTGAGTAGCTGGGACTATTCAGTAACTGGTGCATGCCAGTATGCCTGGTTCATTTTTAAATATTTTGTAGAGATGGGCCGGGCATGGTAACTCACGCCTGTAATCCCAGCACTGGGAGGCCGAGATGGGTGGATCATTTGAGGTCAGGAGTTCGAGACCAGCCCTACCAAAATGGTGAAACCCCCGCCTCTACTAAAATACAAAATTAGCCGGATGTGGTGGTGGGTGCCTGTACTCTCAGCTACTCGGCAGGCTGGGGCAGAAGAATCACTTGAACCCAGGAGGCGGAGGTTGCAGTGAGCCGAGATTGCACCACTACACTAGATCCTGGGTGACAGAGTGAGATTCCCTCTCATTTGAAAAAAAAAAAAAGATATTTTGTAGAGACAAAGTCTCACTATGTTGCCCAGGCTGGTCTTGAACTCCTGTACTCAAGCGATCCTCTGGCCTTGGCCTTCCAAAGTGTTGGGATTACAGGTGTGAGCACCACACTGGGCCAGGCATTTTCATTAAGGGTCTGACACACTGGCTGGTAAGTGAAAAGCAAAGGAAATGGTTCTGTGCAGGAGGGCGGGCGGTTTGACTAAGAGAGCTGTTCAGTTCTCCTGGAAACCTTGTTCGGAGGCTGGCATTGGGGTTAATTACTGCAGTGGTGACCTCCGCAGAACTGAGTGAGAGGCAGGCGTAGCTAATCGGAAAACAGGAAATGTCCCGAAGAATGACTTGAGCCCTTGAGCACACTCAGAGTGTGCCCTGCATTTGAGTCAGTTGTTATGTTCTGGGCTGAAAGTATTTGATTTCTTTCCATAGGAAGAAACAGTCATCTTCATAAAATTAGATGCTGAAGCCAGGTTGGGGGATAGGTAATGTGGAGAAAGGAGAGGGAGTTTCCTGTTATTCAATCTGCTGTTCAGTGCCTGCAGTTTTAACCTTTTTTTTTTTTTAAAGAGGTAGAATCAAATAATTGACTAATATAAATATGTGACTGGCTGTTGATAAGAAAAATAATTTAACTACTTTCTTTTTTTGGCCTGATGTGTTTATGTGTGAGAATAGGTTTTCAATAAAAGATAACATATACACATTTTGAAAAACATCAGAGCCTCCTTCTTGGAAGAGATTGAGCTGGGTTTCTCCAGAAGGGTAGGAGCCAATGCCAGCCGCTTAGTTTTTCCTTGTTAGCTAGGGAAATGGGAGGTGCAGTGGTTAAATGCATGGGCTCAGGAGTCATACTAGACCTGGTTAGAAGACTTCGTCCTAGCCCTGTGATCTTTGGCAAATTACCTAAGCATTTTGGGGCTCTCTTTGCTTGTCTGCAAACTGAGGATAATAACAGCGCCTACCTCATAGGCTTGCCAGGAGGATTCAATGAAATGATGCATGTGAAGGGCATGTGAAGGGCATAGCAGCCCGGGCGCGGTGGCTCACGCCTGTAATCCCAGCACTTTGGGAGGCCAAGGTGAGCAGATCACTTGAGGTCAGGAGTTGGAGACTAGCCTGGCCAATATAGGGAAACCCAGTCTCTACTAGAAATATAAAAATGAGCTGGGCGTGGTGGTACACACCTGTAATCCTAGCTACTCAGGAGGCTGAGGCAGGAGAGAGACTGTAGTGAGCCAAGATCGCGCCACTGCACTCCAGCCTAGATGACAGAGTGAGACTCTAACTCAAAAAAAAAAAGGTGGGGGGCTTAGCAATGCCCAGCCCGCAGTGAGCGTCCCCTAGGGGTAGTACCGTTAGCATCAGCCTCACACGGTGAGTGCCAGGAGCTGCAGGAAGTTCTGGTTGAATAGCTCCACCTGGTCTGTGGTCAACTGGCATCTGCCTGGACTCAGCCATTCCCCTTTGTTTTCAACACACAATTGAATCGTGTGTTCAGGAACATGCGATGGGAGAATTGTTGGGCCACTTGGATTTTCCTCATGGGTTATAAACTTTTTGAAGTCATAAAATCCAGTTTCTAATACCCTCCACCTTTAAGTACTTATATCGGCCAAATGAAGCTTAGCCTGGTACTTGAGGCTTCACAGTGAGACCATAACCTTCCCACAAAGCCCAGTTGCCCCCTACCCACTTCTACACTCTTTGGTTCCAGCCAGTTGGGTCCTGGAGTGTCCCCAGATGTGACGTAACTGGTTCTCCCTCCTCCATGCCTGATCCACCCACCCTATTGCATCTACTGGAGTGAGCTAGTCTTCTGGCGCCACATTTCCAACCCCTCATTGTCCTCGAATTCTCATCTAGTTCAGCCTCTGCTTCTGTGCACACAGCCTGAAGTCATCTTTCTTTCCTCTGAATTTGCCTGTGCATCGATACCCCTCTGATAGCAACTGTAGTCCTTTCTCTATCAGTCCCCTATAGCCACATTTCCCCTCCCCACTAGACCCCTTGAGGGCAGGAACCATGTCTTGGGTATTTTTGTGTCTCCTATAGTGCTCAGCTCAGTGCCTGGCAAGCACCATTTCACAAACATTTGTTGGGTGGAAGAATGAAGGAGCTGACTAATGTTTGCGGAAGAACTCACTCAGTGAACCATTTCTGTGGGCTAAGCTCTGAGGTCTCTTGGCCTGAGCTGACCAGTCATTATTTCTGTTTATTCCCCCTCTGACAGGCAGGAAGGAACTTCAGGATGAGAATGAGACAGGCAGGAGCATGGTGGAGATTTTTGCTATTTCTTTTCTTTTCTTTTCTTTTCTTTTCTTTCTTTTCTTTTTTGATGGAGTTTTGCTTTTGTTGCCAGGCTGGAGTGCAATGGCACGATCTGGGCTCACTGCAACTTCCGCCTCCCAGGATCAAGGAATTCTCCTGCCTCAGTCACCCGAGTATCTGGGATTACAGGTGCCCACCACCATGCATGGCTAAATTTTGTGGTTTTTGTAGAGATGGGGTTTCACCAGGTTGGCCAGGCTGGTCTCGAACTCCTGGCCTCAGGTGATCCTCCTGCCTCAGCCTCCCAAAGTGCTGGGATTACAGGCGTGAGCCACTGCACTTGGCCTGTAGAACTTTTTTTTTTTTTTTTTTTGGAGATGGGGTTTCGCTCTGTCACCCAGGCTAGGGTGCAGTGGCTCGATCTCGGCTCACTGCAACTTCTGCCTCCTGGGTTCAAGCAATTCTCCTGCCTCAGCCTCCTGAGTGGCTGGGACTACAGGTGTCCACT
Organism: Macaca mulatta; assembly: GCF_049350105.2. NCBI lineage: Eukaryota > Metazoa > Chordata > Mammalia > Primates > Cercopithecidae > Macaca > Macaca mulatta. The sequence continues at coordinate 105,414,153 of NC_133414.1, read as the reverse complement.
GCCATGCCTGGCTAATGTTTTTTGTATTTTAGTAGAGACAGAGTTTCACCATGTTGCCCAGGCTGGTCTCGAACTCCTGAGCTCTGGCAATCCACCCGTCTCGGCCTCCCAAAGTGCTAGGATTACAGGCTTGAGCCACCATGTCCGGCCAGCCTGCGGAACTTTTTAAGACTAAGAACTATCTTACACTCTTCTGTTTCCTGTTACTGGCACGCCATGGATGCTTAATAAATGTTTGTGAATGAATGAATGAACAAATGAATCTTTTCACACTCCCCATCTGCTGACTCTGGAACAATCCTGTCCCTCCTGAGGGCAGAGAGGATCCGTGGTCCCAGGCTCGGCGTCAAGGTAGCTTGCAGCGAGTCTTCCATGCACTCTGTTTCCCAGGTCAGGAACCAGGTTTGGGACTCGCTTCATGTTGACAAGTGCTGTTTTTTTCTGTGATCTACCTGGAGCCCTTGTCCCTGCCTTGGCTCCCTGGTTGGAGTCTTGGGGACTTGGAGACTTGAATTTTGCTTCAGTGCCATCTTTCAGTGATGCAAATCCTACCCCAAGCCCGGGTGCTCAGTTTCTATCGCACTATTTGCTGCCTTCTCCTTGCTTTCCCTTCTTGCTGGGACTTCTTGGAATCGCCTATCTTCTCTCTTGAAGGACTGCCATGGTCTCAGGATCCAGATCCACTCCTTTGTGACTCAGTTCTCCACCCCCCAAGCCCCGGTTATGGGAGCAGGGGTAGTGGTAAGGTAGAGGGAGATTGGTGGAACTATTTCATGCTTGTTGAATGCAGGGATTCCTAACCTTTTTCAAGGTCACTAACACATTTGAGAATCTGATGAGAACAATGAGCTCTTTCCTCCAAGAAAATTCACAGATGCAATATTTTGTGTATGAGAGCAAATAATCTTGGAGAGTTTCAGGATACCCTGGAAAGTGACCATGAACTTCCTTACGGACATTTTCCAAGATGCCAAGCCCGTCACACATGTTATATTTATGCATCTTCATTATCCAGCATTTCCGACAGCTTCCAATAAGGCACTGTGGTCTGGTGGCAAACATGCACACACACAGAGTTTGGAGCCAGAGGGATGTAGTTCAAAATCTGGCTCTGTTTCCTTATTAGTTTTGTGATCGAAGGCAGGTTAACTACTCTCCATTTTCTTGGCTGAGAAAGGGGAATGACCACGTTTACCTCGAAGAATTGTCTCAATGGTTAGAGACACTGCGGTAGAATGCACAGCCTGGCACCTAGAGATGATTCTGTAGAGGGAGCAGCTACAATTACACATAGAAACCATTTTGTCCAGTTCTATTTAAGTTAAAAATTCTTTGCATGTCTCCTCTTTCTCTCAAGAGCACTTTATTATACTGTAACCAGAGAGGAGGATTGGGAGTTTCTGTTAGAGAAGGAGAGGGATGGGTGGGGTCAAAATGGAAGTGTGGGAGGGGAAGTTTCAGGACAGCTTCTAGGGGACCTCAGAGTCAGATGCAGTGAGGGGCTGTGTAGGTCACATAGAGAGAGCACAGGCAGAACCAGCCAGGATAGGTCTGGGCACAAGCCGACAAGTAGTGTCATGCTGAAGCTTAGGAAGGGAAACCATTGGGCTGTGTGTTGCCCTCTCAAGTGGAAAAGTTAATGCTTAGCAGAGTGAGGGCCATGACTCACAGCCTTACTATGCTGAGGTCTTGGAAGAATGAGGTGGTTAGTCCCACAGGCAGCTGTGTGCTGGGAGCCAAAGCAATGTGACATTAGCTAAACAAAACCCACTACCTCCTACATTCCACAGCAGTAAAGGAGAAGCAAAGGCTGAGGAGTGATTCAAAGTATGGCCACCAATGTGAGACTGCCTGGGTCTCAAATCCTAGCAGGACCATTTATTAACTGGGTGACTTACTTGTTTTTTGTTTTGAGACTGAGTCTCGCTCCATCCCTTAGGCAGGAGTGCAGTGGCACGATCTCGGCTTACTGCAACCTCTGCCTCCTGGGTTCAAGTGATTCTCCTGCCTCAGCCTCCCGAGTAGCTGGGATTACAGGCACCCGCCACCATGTCTGACTAATTTTTGTATTTTCAGTAGAAATGGGGTTTCACCATGTTGGCCAGGCTGGTCTCAAACTCCTGACCTCAAGTGATCTGCCCGCCTCAGCCCCCCAAAGTGTTGGGATTACAGGTGTGAGCCACCGCACCCAACCAACTGGGTGACTTTGAATGTTACTCAGCTTCTCAGTTTCCTTAGCTGTGAAAGGGGGATGAAAATAGTAATTACTTACCTCCTAGGGTTTTTACTTTTTATTTTATTTTTATTTTTTGGACAGGGTCTTGCTTTGTTTCCCAGGCTGGAGTGCAGGGGTATGATCTTGGCTCACTGCAGCCTTGACCTCCTGGGCTCAAGGGATCCTCCCACCTCAGCCTCCTGAGTAGCTGGAACTATAGGCATGTGCCACCACACAGAGCTAATTGTATTTTTGTAGAGATGGGGTTTCATTATGTTGCCTACGCTGGTCTTGAACTCCTAGGCTCAAGCAATCCTCCCACCTTGGCCTCCATAAGTGCTGGGACTACAAGCATGCACCACACCACCTCACCTGGCTCCTCCCAGGCTTTTAAGATTAGATGAAGGCCGGGCGCAGTGGCTCACACCTGTAATCCCAGCACTTTGGGAGGCTGAGGCAGGTGGATCACTTGAACTGGGGGTTTGAGACCAGCCTGGACAACATGGCAAAAGCCCATCTCTACTGAAAAAACAAGCAGAAAAATTAGCTGGGCGTGGTGTGTGCACCTGTGGTCCCAACTACATGGGGAGCTGGAGGTGGGAGGATCGCTTGAGCCGGGAGGCAGAGGTTGCAGTGAGCTGAAATAGTGCCGCTGTACTCCAGCCTGGGCGACAGCATGAGACCCTGTCTCGAAAAAAAAAAAAAAAGGTTAGATGAGATAATGCTTACAAAGTATTTTGTGCGCAAAGATTAGCTTTTATTTGGGTAGGTATTTGAGGACTTGGGGACCCAAGAGAAGCCTCTGCTCTTTGGACATTGCTACAAGGAAACTTTAAGTACTTGCTTAAAGTTGAATTACTCGCGTGCTCATCCAGGTGGGGTACTGTCCAGGCTCAGACACAGAGAAGAAAGATCTTATGTCTGCAGAAAAGATGGCCTCAGAGAAAAGGAAGCCCCAAATTATCTGCGAGTCCTAGAAAGTGTTCATCTGCTTATGACCTTGTACCGAAGCCTATGGGAGGGAGTCCAGCTTGATGCTGGAGCTGTGCTGGCGTCTTAGCACACTCAGAAGCAGCATGAGCTTCAAAGCTGAAATTCCAGGTTTAAAGCAGGGCACCACTGCCAGGTGTGAGCTCAGATAAATGTCTTAACTCTTTGAGCCTCAATATCCTTGCCTATAAAATAGCAATATCAGCATCTCAGAGGTTAGCTTTGTTGGCTTCTTTCTACAGCAAGCCGGAGATGCAGAGGCTCTGGGTAGCCTTGGTGAGGGAAGGGCAGAACATCACATCCCTCAACTCCATGTAGACCTGGAGATGGGAAAATCTTGTAGACCAGAAAAGGCCATTTCATTTGGAAAACTGTGATTCAGGTAAACCTCCATCCTAAGCAGATGAATGGGGAAATGTGGGCGCAAGTAGGCCTTTGGGTAATGTTCTTAGAATAAATGAATGGTCCATGCTCTTTAATTTTTTATAAATGATTGCTGTCTCTTCCTTTATCTCTTTTGCAGATGAGAAAAAGAAAACAAAGAAAGTTGATAATGAATTGAACCCTGTCTGGAATGAGGTGACTTCATCATTTTTTCAACTTTGTTTTAATAGATAAGTTATCTCTGCTTGTCCTCTCTTTGGGTAAGAGGTTATCTCTTCCCTTTGGAAGGAGAATCTCTACATTTCACCCCCACCCACTCCATTTCCCTTTGTGTTCACCAAGAGAGCAGTTCAAGGACAGTAGCTTACCAGCGACCATCTTCTGTACAGCAGTGGCATGGCGAGGGAAGCCTGGACTGGCAAGGGAGTTGAGTTCTTACCAGGCACCGCCATGAGCTTGCTATGTGGGCTTGGTCCACTTACACTGCATATCTGGGGCACATGTGTAGAGCAAGGATGGGATTAGATCATCTCCAGAGTCTCAGAAGGAAGGCCTCATAATTAAAAACATATCTGCATGTGACAAATCAAGAGTATATCACATGATTCTCTGTGTGTCTAGCTGGGTAATGACATATATTGTTTTTATGTTGATAAAAGCGATGTCCAATATACTTCATGTGGAAATTTTTGGAAACTTCAGTTAATCATTAAAAAATTAACTTGGGTCCCACTGTGTAGAGGCACCTACTATTAACATCTGTGATGTATCACCAAGTGTTTATTGGAGGAATGTATTTAATAAAATCTGACATCTGATACACAAACTAGCATCATATAGCAAATGATTTCCTCTCCTACACTTTCTTTTTTTTTTTTTTTGAGACGGAGTCTTGCTCTGTAGCCCGGGCTGGAGTGCAGTGGCCGGATCTCAGCTCACTGCAAGCTCCGCCTCCCGGGTTTACGCCATTCTCCTGCCTCAGCCTCCTCTCCTACACTTTCTTACTATTATATCCTGAGCATATGCCCATATCATTCAATTCAAAAGTATTTTAATGACTGTGTAATATTCTACTGAAGATATATAACTTATTTACCTCCCCCAGCTGTTGACCTTATATCTATTTTAGAAGTGTTTCAGTGTTTAATATTTTCACAAATATGTGAAACAATTTAATTCTTCCCACAGAATAGGATTTTCCTACTCTCTCTCTCTCATTTTTTTAAACCACCCAATTATTCATGAAACTTTAACTTTTTAATAGTTGATGGCCAGCTCCATTGTGTTTTTCAAAAGCTGAGTCAAACCTCCCTGGACAAGAGCAGTAATGAATGTCTTTGTTATTTTCACCAAGTCACCAGGCCATGAAAGCTCCCCTCCACCCACCCATCTTTCTCTCCCAACTAGTTTCAATCTCTGTAAGATACGGACTAGACCCTTACCTTTTTTTTTTTTTTTTTTTTAATTTTTATTTTGAGACAGAGTCTCCCTCAGGTTGGAGTGCAGTGGCATGATTAAAGCTCAATACTGCCTTGAATTCCTGGGCTCAGGTGATCCTCCCACCTCAGCCTCCTGAGTAGCTGGGACCACAAGCACGCACCACACCCCAACTAAGTTTTTTTGTAGAGATGGGCTTTTGCTGTGTTGCCCAGGTTGGTCTTGAACTACTGAGCTCCAGTGATCCACCTGCTTCAGCCTTCCAAAGTGCTGGGATTACAGGTGTAAGCCATTGCGCCTGGCTAGACCTTTTATCCTTGAATGAAGTGAAACAAAAAACTTTTTAATGCCTTGGTTTTTTTGTTTGTTTGTTTGTTTTTGGGGGGGGATTGAGACAGAGTTTCACTCTTGTTGCCCAGGCTGGAGTGCAGGTTGCTCACCGCAACCTCCGCCTCCCCGGTTCAAGCGATTCTCCTGCCTCAGCCTCCTGAGTAGCTGGGATTACAGGCATGTGCCACCACGCCCAACTAATTTTGTATTTTTAGTAGAAACAGGGTTTCTCCATGTTGATCAGGCTGGTCTCGAAGTCTCGACCTCAGGTGATCCACCCACTTGGCCTCCCAAAGTGCTGGGATTACACGTGTAAGTCACCAAGCCTGGCGTTTTTTATTTTTTATTTACTTATTTATTTTTGAGACGGAGTCTCACTATGTTGCCCAGGCCGAAGTACAGTGGCGAGATCTTGGCTCACCGCAAGCTCCGCCTCCTGAGTTCTCACCATTCTCCTGCCTCAGCCTCCCAAGGAGCTGGGACTACAGGCGCTCGCCACCACGCCCGGCTAAGTTTTTGTATTTTTAGTAGAGACGGGGTTTCACCGTGTTAGCCAGGATGGTTCGTGATCTGCTTGCCTCGGCCTCCCAAAGGGCTGGGATTACAGGCGTGAGCCACCGCGCCTGGCCTTTTTTTTTTTTTTTTTTTTTAAATTAAAAAAAGACAGGGTCTCGCTTTATCACCCAGACTGGAGTGCAGTGGTGCAATCACATCTTACTGCAGCCTCGATCTCCCGGGCCCAAACGATCCCCCTGCTTTAGCCTCCTGAATAGCTGGGACTACAGGTATAAGCCACCATGCCCAGCTAATTTTAAAAAACGTTTGTAGAGATTACATCCTGCTATGTTGCCCAGGCTGGTCTTGAGTTCCTGGGCTCAAGCCATTTTCCCATCTTGGCCTCCCAAAGTGCTGAGATTACAGGCGTGAGCCACTGGACCAGCCTTTTTAGTGCCTTTCTGAAACGCCCGGTAGGTCTCAGGCAGGTTGAGAGGGAATTCCACTTATCTGTAATTTCTCCAGAACCCAGAACACAGTCAGCTGGACTACAAGCTCCATGAGAGCAAGAGACCCCTTGGGTTGGTCGCTGCGGATTCCTAGTACCTGACACAGAGCTCTAAGAGTAAACATTTATGTGAGAGTGCTTCCTACTTCAGATTTTGAATCATCCCAACTCGTCTCTATATTTGAGATCAAGCCACATGACCAAGGGCAGAGAGAGAGGTGCTCTCCTGTGAGTTGCCATGTCCTCTGCAGGGAATCAGCCATCTTATTCCATTTTGTTTCCAACATTTTTTTTCCCTTTCCTTTCGTATTCCAGATGTACTTATCAAGTAAACTGTTATATAATTGAAACCAAACACAAATGAAATGTCAACCCCAAATCCACTGGGATTGCTGGTGGCGGGTGTGTTCTTTTTTTTCTTTTTTCTTTTGAGATGGAGTTTTGCTCTTGTTGCCCAGGCTTGAGTGCAATGGTGCGATCCCGGCTCACTGCAACTTCCACCTCCCGGGTTCAAGTGAGTCTCCTGCCTCAGCCTCCCAAGTAACTGGGATTACAGGCATGTGCCACTACGCCTGGCTAATTTTGTATTTTTAGTAGAGATGGGATTTCACCATGTTGGTCAGGCTGGTCTCGAACTCCTGATCTCAGGTGATCCACCTGCCTTGACCTCCCAAAGTGCTGGGATTACAGGCGTGAGCCACTGCATCCGGCTCTTGTTTTCTTTTTTGAGACAGGGTCTTGCTCTGTCACCCAGGCTAGAGTGTAATGGCACAGTCATAACTAACTGCAGCCATAACTAACTGGGCTCAAGTGATCCTCCCGCCTCAGCCTCCCAAGCAGCTGGGACTACAGGCACACACCACCTCGCTCTGCTGATTTTTAAATTTTTCATACAGATAGAATCTTACTATGTTGCCCAGGCTGGTCTTGAACTCCTTGCCTCAGCCTCCCAAAGTGCTGGAGTTACAGGTATGAGCCACCATTCCCAACCTGGGCGTGTTCTAATAGAAGCTCTGAGGCCAGGTGTGGTGGCACATGCCTGTAATCCCAGCACTTTGGGAGGCCAAGATGGGTGGATCACATGAGATCAGGAGTTCGAGACCAGCCTGGCCAACATGGTGAAACCCTATGTCTATTAAAAATACAAAAATTGGCCAGGTACGGTGGCTCACACCTGTAATCCCAGCACTTTGGAAGGTCGAGGCGGGTGGATCACGAGGTCAGGAGTTCAAGACCAACCTGGCCAACCTGGTGAAACCCCATCTCTACTAAAAATACACAAATTAGCCGGGCATGTTGGTAGGCTCCTGTAATCCCAGCTATTCAGGAGGCTGAGACAGGAGAATCGCTTGAACCCAGGAAGCAGAGGTTGCAGTGAGCTGAAATTGTGCCACTGCACTTTAGCCTGGGCAACAGAGCAAGACTCTGTCTCAAAAAAAAAAAAAAAAAAAGAAAAATTAGCTAGGCATGGTGGTGTGCACCTGTAATCCCCAGCTACTGAGGAGACTGAGAACTTGGTTTTTTTTTTTAAAGTTCTGAAAATAATTTTTTAAGAAGTTCTGAAACAAGCTTTCCTTCCATTCTAAGCCCACTACAAGGAGGATCAAGTCATCATTTAATTTATTTAATTCATGTATTACCTAATCAATCAAAGGCATCAGTGACGCTTTATCAATCTTTTTTTTTTTTTACATTTGTCATTAGCAAGCAACCTACTGCATTAAAATGAGAGACTCAGAAAGGTCAGTGTATTACAGCGTTGACCTACCATGGTGGAACTTAAAATGAGAGGCATTTTAGAAAATGTTTTCTTAGATTATTCATCTTCTTTGTTTGATAGTAGTATGATTAAGAAGAGCAGATAATTTAAAACTAGCCATTGAAGAAAATGTTTTCACATACACTCTGCATTTTATTCTTTCAGCAGTTGTGGTAGGTGTTGAGTCCAGCTCTTGAGTATGAGGCAGGGGTGTGTGGTGACCCGGCTGAAGCCACAGAACCTAGAAAGCAGGAAGCCAGGAGTTGTCTACAGGTCCTCCAAGTCAACATCTGGTTTGCCTTCCCACCCCCTCAGCTGCCTTAAGGTTTAGAATTTAATCATTTCTGCCTAACTTCAAAAGACTGTCATTGGTGAAAATAATGACCCACCATGTGGTAACTGGTGCATCTTAGTATAATCTCTGCTCCTTTAACAGCCTTTTTTTTTTTTTTTCAAAACCTTTCTGTGAACAGATTTTGGAGTTTGACTTGAGGGGTATACCACTGGACTTTTCATCTTCCCTTGGGATTATTGTGAAAGATTTTGAGACAATTGGACAAAATAAGTAAGTTGTTTTCACCTGTTTTTCTCATTTTATGTATTACTATCTCACTGTTGTTTATTTTGTTGAAGAGACACATCTTTAATAACATAATCCTTCCAATATAAATGTGCTTTAATTCCATGCCCTGCTCCCTTCTGAGCCAATAACAGATGTGGCTAATCCATCACAGCGCTTTTTCCCACTGACTACTTTTTTCCTAAAAAGCTGCAAACACCGAGCCACCACTAGTCTATCAAACTTGGCACTTAGAGTGAAGGCTGTTCACATGCCCGCAACTTCTTGATTAACTGCACTTCCTACCTCTGGTAGTTTATCTGAACTGTAGTGATAATGCATACAACCCAGATCACTTCTTCTGGTTATTTGTGGCCCATACACATCTCATTCAAGTTTTACTTTCAGCCCCATTTCCATTGTAATGTCTCCTTCGCCTTTTAATCCCAACAGACCTAAACAGACCTTAATCCTTGCCTTACTGCCTCTTTCCTTTCACATGGGGAAGGGTCACGGTGGTGCCTGTGGTGACACCGAGGGTTGACCACTGGGTAAAGTTGGGAGACTTCCCCAACAGCTCCCCGTGGGACAGAAGGACCTTAGTATTAATAAATTCACCCTAGCCCTGGATCTGGACTTTGGCCTTGTAGACTTAGACCCAGTCTTATGTTACCAACTCAAACTAACCAAGTTCACAAGAGACCAAAGTTTTTTTTTTTTTTGAGACGGAGTCTCGCTCTGTCACCCAGGCTGGAGTGCAGTGGCGCAGTCTCGGCTCACTGCAACCTCCGCCTCCCATGTTCAAGTGATTCTTGTGCCTCAGCCTCCTGAGTAGCTGGGACTACAGGCATGTGCCACCATGCCTGGCTAATTTTTGTATTTTTAGTAGAGATGGGGTTTCACCATGTTGGTCAGGCTGATCTCGAACTCCTGACCTCATGATTTGCCTGCCTCAGCTTCCCAAAGTGCTGGGATTACAGGTGTGAGCCACTGCACCCGGCCTATTTTTGTGTTTTTTAGTAGAGATGAGGTTTCACCATGTTGGCCAGGTTGGTCTCAAACTCTTGGCCTCAACTAATCTGTCCACCTCAGCCTCCCAAAGTGCTGGGATTACAGGGGTACAGTAAATTAGATGGTCACTCCAGTTATTGGGGTCTTCTGCTTACCGGCATCAGAATAAGACAGTCTGCACAGACATGGACTCCCTGGACAGTGCTTTGATAGGCACTCCCATGTTTGCCTTTGATGAGATCCTTTTTACCATTCTCCGTTGCTGACCGATGCCCCCTGCATATTTTTCTGTAACTATATAAATACATTCTGGGACGGGTGTGGTGTCTCCTGCCTATAATCCTAGCACTTTGGGAGGCTGAGGTGGAAGGATCACTTGAGCCAAGGAGTTGGAAACCAGCCTGGGTAACATAGTGAGACCCCATCTCTAAATAAATAAATACATACCTGCGTACACTCTGGCAGGTTCTGGTCCCACTCTCTTGCACTGGAAACTATTCTAGCTTTTTAAGGTTCTGTTGCATATCTCAGCTGTGAACTATTACATGATTATTTATTCCCCACCCCAACTCCCAAAAGCCAGTTTTATTTCCCATATTTCAAAGTTTTGGGGAAGGGGAGGGGAGGGCCTCACACTAGCCTCCTGCATGTTACTAAGACTAGGCCCTCCTCTTCTTTGCTTTCTTCTTTCTGCAAATGGTACCATTGTTTATATTCTAGACCAGGCCTCTCCAACAGAAATACAGTGCAGGGTGCATATGCAATTTAAAATTTTCTAGTTGCCAGATTAACACAAATATAAAGAAATGGGTGAAATCAATTTTAATAATATATTTAACTCAGCAGATCCAAAATGTTATTTCAACATGTAATCAATGTTTGAATCACTGTGATATTCTGCACACATTCTTTCTCTTACTCAGGCTTTGGAAGTGTTTACTTCACACTTACAGCACCTCTCAATTCAGAGACTAACCACATTTCAAGTGCTCTGTGGCCAAGTGTGGCTAGTGGCCACCATATTGGACAGGATGGTTTCAGATCCTGGGCTTAAAACTTCAAACCTCTCTGCACCCTCTCCCTCTTGCTTTTTTTTTTTGTTTGTTTGTTTGTTTTGTTTTGTTTGAGACAGAGTCTCACTCTGTCACCCAGGCTGGAGTGCAGTGGCGTGATCTTGGCTCACTGCAACCTCTGCTTCCCAGGTTCAAGTGATTCTCCTGCCTCAGCCTCCCGAGTAGCTGTGATTACAGGTGCACACCACCATGTTCAGCTAACTTTTGTATTTTTAGTAGAGACAGGGTTTCACCATGTTGGACAGGCTGGTCTCAAACTCCTGACCTCAAGTGATCTGCCCACCTCGGCCTTCCAAAGTGCTGAGATTACAGGCATCAGCCACCGTGCCCAGCCCCCTCTTGCCTCTTATCCAGTCTGTCCCCAGATCTTATGTTTTCTTCCTTTCCAAAGTCTGTGCTTGTGCATGTGTTTCTTCCCCAGACCTACAGCCACCAGCCTTGTTGAGGTCTTCCTCATTTTATGCCTTATCTATTTCAGCATGGCAATGGGTTGGCCTCAAAACTCTCATCTATGGTTTAAAGTCCTTGCTTTCCTGAAGGCTATGATACTTAGAGAAAGTTAGAAAATAAACAAATACACTAAAAAATATAAACATAATGTGTCAGGTACCTTGAAATGCTGTGAGCTAAAGAAGAGACTGTTATATCCCATGAAGAAAAGCAAATCAGAGGAAAAAGGAAAGTGGTCAGGGGTAGCGGGGAAGGGAGATCCCATTTTATGTGAAGTGGTGATAAGGTGACAATTGAGCATAGACCTAAATATAATCACAAAAGTAATTACAATTTTGCACCAACCTAACATAATGAAGAACTGAGCCATGCAGTTCACTGGGGGGTAGGGGGGAAGAATATTCCAGGCAGAGAATAGCAAGTGCAAAGGCCCTGAGGCAGGACTGCACTGGGGATGCTGGAGAAATGTGAGAAGGGCAGCCAGGCTGGGGCACAGTGAGGGGTGAAAGTGCAGGAAGGAGGTGAGGTCAGAGAAACCACAATATGTGTGACTTTGTGGGCCAAGGCATGGGCTTTGGATTTCATCCTAAGTGGAATGGGAATCCGTTAAAAGGTTTTGCTTATGATCTGACATATTTTAAAAGGATCACTCAGGCTTTTTGTGTGGAGACTGGAGGTAGGAACCAGTTAGGAAGCAGGAAAACAATACTGGGATACCATTATATATTTATTTTAGACCTATTGAAAACACAGTGGGGCCCTCAGATGACAGCAGTGATGGAAAGAGGACAGCTCCCCACCCTAAGGCTCATCCTGGCACTCATTTTGGACATTTGTATGCATTTCTAGAGATGGAGTTCACGTATAGTCTATCTGAACCTGGATATTTTCATATTTTTCTGAACCTATGACATGCATAATTCTGAACAAAGAAAATATGATAGGTCCTGTTCTAAGAGGGTCCTTTTAAGGTTCAGGGGCACCATGCATCATGCTGAGCTATGTTGCACTTGGTGTTCTGATGCCTGCTGAGTATAAAGACCAAATGAGGCTGGATGTGGTGGCTCATGCCTGTCATGTCAGCACTTTGGGAGGCAGAGGCAGGCGGATCACTCGAGGCCAGGAGTTTGAGACCAGCCTGGTCATCGTGGCGAAACCCTGTCTCTACTAAAATACAAAAATTAGCCGGGCGTGGTGGTGCACACCTGTAATCCCAGCTTGGGAGGCCGAGGCACAAGAATCTCTGGAACCTGGGAGGCAGAGGTTGCAGTGAACCGAGATCACACCACTGCGTTCCAGCGCTGGTGACGGAGTGAGGGAGAAAAAAAAAAAGACCGAATGAGCACGTGGTTACTCTGATATTATGATGACGGGAATTGTTAGGCATAACAGAAGAAGGCAAATTCTAAGCCAGTTATGAAGCTGGTCTTGATTACTTTTTCAATCTTTCCTTCCTCCCATCTTCCATCCCCCTGACTGTTGCTGGGCATCCAGTGTCTTTAAGTTTCCTGGCTCCCACAGTGGTATGCGCTGAGGCCTGCCCTCTGAGCCACACCCTGCACCCTCTGCCAATTCTTTTCCTGTACAAAACTTACCTGTCCTGTGGCTCAGTCCTTCAAGGCCCCGCTTCAAAGCGCTTTCTGAGAAAGTAATCTAGTGATGGCATAACAGCTGCTAATAGTTAATTTCCCTGTAGCATTGACTTTTGGACTGAAGGCCATCAGTGACTTACTTGAAAAAGTGAACAACATGGGAATTTTAGGCCTTATGGTCAGGTCATTGGAGGAGGTGTTTTTATTAATAATTAGAACATTATCTCTCTGTCCTGTAGATTCCACTGCATAGTTTTCTGTCTTGCAGTGGAAGGCCAACCCTGCGTCAGCTCCGTAATGAACAAGGCATGATTTTCTGCCCCTCCGTCGCCTCTGCTCTTTTACTCAGCAGTGTACCTCCCCATCCTCAGCTGGGAATCACGATCATTAATTAGTTTAGTTTCCACCAACTAACCAATACACACACCTTGGTCAAATTACCTGTGCATTTCAGAAACAAACATTTTTTTAACCATCTGGGAATAAGCTGTATGTGTGTCCAAAATATTTGTGTATTTTGGGCCCGGATTTTCTTTTTGGCTTTTCTACTAAAGTTCTGGCCTTTGAGGATCCACTTACAGCTCAGTGTGGGACCGCTTCCCTCACCTGAAGCGCAGGGTGGGGGCAGAAGGGTTTTCTACAACTTAAGGAATGTACTGCCTGTTGACTTTGCTGTTACCATGGAGATGGCGTGTGCAAACACGAGCCCTCGTTTTGCATCTGCTGCTCCTGGCCTGTTAGCAAACAGTTCCCAGCTGCCTGGGCTGGCTGTGCTCCATGCCTACACCCGCATGGGCCAGACCCAGGCAGTCCCAGGCTCACAGCGCCTGCGGGCAGTGAGACCTCCCCACCCCTCAGGCACTGGGAGCAGGTTGCCCTGTTCAGTATGGACTCTCCTCTTCCTCACTTTACAGTCATCCAACCAGCCATTCGGAGGGAATGAGGGTGAGAAAGGAGACAGAGGAGCCTCTTGGTTTCATGAGGAACATGAAATGTTATTTTTAGAGGAAATGTCAGAGTGGAAAGATTTTCCCAGAGGCTGAAGAATGAAAGTTCCCTTTGCAGACAGCCAATGGCTATCGCTTGGTGAGGACTTAGCATGTGCTAAGGGCTGTGCCCAGCCCTTTGCATTCATTATCCCACTTGATCCTCACACACACTCCATATGATGGGTCCGATTTTTCCTCAGAGAGGTTTAGTAATCTGCTTAACGTCACACAGCAGGTGTGTGTCAGAGTCAGCTCATTTATATCCAGGCCTGTACACTTGACTTTTATGTTATACTAAAAGCCTCTGACTACCTATAGGAAACAAAATGTAGGTAGAATGATCAATTCTCTCTGCTGAAATAGAAGTGATTTTTCCTCCTAATTTTGAAAAAAAAAAAAAAAGAATTCTCAATATCAGTGTATTGCTACCTTTTATAAGCTCCACCCTAGGTAAAAATTTTCAGCATTTTTATACTGTTGAATAGGAAGTCACTTATGCCTATATTCTGCAATGGGCCAGATATATGAAGAGACTATATCTCATCTCATTTGCTCTTCACAGTGACCTTGAGAAGGAGAGAACAGACTTTAGCCTCAGAGGGGTTGAGGCGGGGACCCTGATCTGTTGGCATCCTGGCCCTACCCTTGAGTTCCTAAAAGTGCCATCCTCAAGAACCTGTACATGTAGAAATAAAAGATATTGACAAGTTTTCAGATTTGTGTGTGTGTGTGTGTGTGCGTGTATGCACACATGGACACACATGCCCAGGAGAAAAAACAGGTATTGCCTAGAGTTTTTGCATTTGCTATTCCCTTTGCATGGAGTGCTCCTTCCTTCAAACTACAATAGACGTAAAATCTTGTCATTGGGCCTCACCATGTCTGATCATCCAGCCTAGAGCAGCCTCTCCCTGTCACTCTTTATCTTATTACTCTGTTTTATTCTTTCAAAGCCCTTCTTAGTAGGGAGCTCATGTGAGCATAAGAATGGGAAAAGGATTCTGTGTGAGCATATAGATGTTAGAATTGTGTTTTAGACAAGTACTCAGGGTATGTGCTGGTCCACACACCTGCTATATGTAACTCAGCATTTACCACCAGCTGAAATGTTCTTTTCTATTTACTTAATCATTTGTTCTCTCTCTACTGGATAGCAAACTCCATGTCACTCTTGTTCGGTGCCGTGAGACCAGCACTTAGCACAGTGCCTGGCATACGGTAGGCTCTAAATAAATGTGTGTTGGATGAATGAGTGAACAAGTGAGTTTATGATGCTCCTACATGGATGACATTTACCATTTACGAAGCACCTTGCAGCTGTCATGTCAGCTTACTGATAATGGGCCACCAATGTGGAATCTGTCCGCCTCGGCTCTCTGAAACAGCTCCCTAGTTCCAACTTGGGTTTAAGCTGCAAAGGGGTCAGGATACAAAGGTCAGAACACAAGAGAAACAAACCTCTCTCAGAAAGCTCATGCTCTTTTGTAGAGAAATGTGGAACTCAAGACTGAGCTCACAGGAAGGCAGTAGAGCATGGTATTTGAAAGCTGGGATTCTGGAGCCAGGCAGAAGCCGATTAGAGACCCAGATCTACTGATTACTAGTGGGTGACCTGGGCAAGTTACTTACCCTCTCCAGGCCTCCGAATTCTCATCCTTAAATAGACTGTAGTTTGGAATTGACTGTAGTTTTGTTATGCTAAGGGATTAGATTTACCCTTCCACCTGACACAACTAAAACAAAATACATGCAACAGTAGTTTTCAGATGTTGGACTTTGCTGGCACAGAACAGTGATCTCTAAGAGATGGGAGACAAATGAGGTAAGCCCTGTGAGGTCCCAGCTTAATGCCTAGAAAGACTCATTTCCATGCTGCAACGCAAGAAAAGGGAACCCAGGCAGATCCTTGTGGTCTCCCAGAGTTGGAGAGGTACAGATGGGAGTCTAGAGACGCCAAGGTTAGTCTAGAGACGCCAAGGTTACTAATGGACCAAGAGGAGAGAAACATACACACACACACACACACACACACAGAGAGAGAGAAGAAAGAAGAGAGAAGAGAGAGGAGAGACAGAGAGCACTTCAGAGACTTACAGAGAGTTCCCCTTGAATCTTCAGCTGAGAACTGAGTGAGGAAACTACCTGAGGCAGGACTAGAAAGAGTTTACGTTCCCACCAACCGGGGAAACACTTGTAATTCATAGGGAAGGATTTTGCCTCCATAATGTAGAGAGAAAACAATAGAAACTGACCCAGAAATGGCACACAATCAGTAGACATGGACATAAAACAAGTATTATAATTCTTTAAAAAATTTTTTAAAATGCTTTTAAAAAATTATAATTCTTTAAAAAATTTGTGTGTGTGTGTGTGTGTGTGTGTGTGTGCGCGCGCATGTGGTTTTGTTTTGTTTTGTTTTTGTGAGACAGAGTTGCCCAGGCTGGAGTGCAGTGGCATGATCTCAGCTCACTGCAACCTCTGCCTCCGGGTTCAAGTGATTCTCCTGCCTCAGCCTCCAGTGTAGATGGAATTACAGGCACATGCCACCATGCTCAGCTAATTTATGTATTTTTACTAGAGATGGGGTTTCACCATGTTGGCGGGGCTGGTCTCAAACTCCTGGCCTCACGTGATCCGCCCCCCTCAGCCTCCCAAGGTACTGGGATTACAGGCATGGGCCACCATGCCCTGCTGAGTGTTAGAATTGTATTCTATAGATTCAAGAAGGTGGAGAATTACTTGAGCATGTTAGTAGGGACATGGAAGATAATTTAAAATCTTAACTTGAACTACTAGAGATGAAAATTGCAATGTCTGAAATAAAGTGACCTTAATTATCTGTCTCAGAATTTACATTTCTAGTATTCTTTCTGCCCTCCAAATATATGTACTTATGCATGCAAAACCACCATTATATATACTCCCACACCAATGCAGAACAAAGTTAGAAACAGTTTCTGAATATAAATCTCAAGCAAGGCATCTATTTTGCTGTACTGTTGTAGCAGGACGAGCCGCAGACAAAACCTCTCAGACACCGAGTTGTAGAAGGAAGGGCCTTATTCAGCTGGGAGCATCGGCAAGCTGCTGCCTTAACATCCGAGCTCCCTGAGTGCACAATTTCTGTCCCTTTTAAGGGCTCACAACACTAAAGATTTCACATGAAAGCATTGTGATTGATTTGAGCAAGCAGGGGGTACGTGACAGGGGCTGCATGCACTGGTGGTCAGAGAGAAACAGAACAGGGCAGGGAGTTTCACAGTGTTCTTCTATACAATGTCTGGCATCTATGAATAACATCGGTTTCTAAGTCATGAGTTAGAGAAGAGAGAGGAGACCAGCTTAGAACTTTTCAGTGTCGCTGCTCTAACACGGAACTAAAAAGCAATCAGAACGGAGAGTTCTGCCCCAGAATAACATCTGCTTCTGGTTTAGATTTTCGAACAGCCTGAGAAGGTTTAGGCCAGGCAGGCCCAGGCCTGGTTTTGGGCCTAGTGCGGGGCTGCCTGTCTTTGGTTTTACTTCCTTGTTTTTTTCTTAAAACAGGTACTGTGTATAAAACAATATAAAACAATATGAGAGGGTCTCTTTCTTTCCTCATTGTGAGAAGGAGATAACAAAAAGCCTAACAATATACCTAGAAGGAAATGTATTCCAGTTCTTGTGTAAGAGGTGTGGGCATGTGGCCAGCTGTACAATCATGAGATTAGGTAGAATTTTAATTTTGCTTCTTGTTGTTTGGGCGACTCTTGGCAAATTTCTTAATCTTTATAATGGGAACTGTGGTACTTCCTCAATAAATAGTAGCTCTAGGGCACATTTGATATAATTAAGAAAAAATTACTTCAGTTTCCTGATAAACGACAAAATAGCTAATGTTTTTTTTCTAGGTTTACTGTGTGTTAGGGACTATGCTAAAACTATTTCACTTATAATTGCATTTAATCTTTATAACAACTATGAGTCAGTCAGACAGTTTTATCTTCAACTCACAGATGAGAAAAATGTGGCTGAAAGAGGTTCATTAAATTGTGAAAGGCCACTCAGCTCTTCAAGTGGAAGCATGTGGATTTTACACAGGTATATTAAAATCCTCTTACACAGAGCCCAGACCTTCCAAGGTTTATTCTATGTGTGTGTGTGTGTGTGTGTGTGTGTATGTGTGTGTGTGTTCAGGTTGAGGGCCAGGGTGCTAAAACTTGAAAGTGAGAGGTTGTTCTGGGGACTATAGAATTAGAAAAAGCAAAAGACCTAGCTTACGTTGTGAAATGTACTAACTCCCGGCCGGTCACGGTGGCTTATGCCTATAATCCCAGCACTTTGGGAGGCTGAGGCGGGTGGATCACGAGGTCAGGAGTTCGAGACCGGCCTGGCCAACGTGGTCAAACACCTGTCTCTACTAAAAATACAAAAATTAGCCAGGTGTGGTGGCAGGCACCTGTAATCCCAACTACTCGGGAGGCTGAGGCAGGAGAATCGCTTGAACCCAGGAGGTGGAAGTTGCAGTGAACTGAGACCGTGCCATTGCACTCCAGCCTGGGTGGAGTGCAAAAACACAAACAAACAAACAAACAAAATTATCCAGGCATGGTGGCAGGCACCTGTAATCCCAGCTACTCCAGAGACTGAGGCAGGAGAATTGCTTGAACCCAAGAGGCAGAGGTTGCAGTGAGCCGAGATTGTGCCATTGCACTCCAGTCTGGGCGACAGAGCGAGACTCTGTCTCAAAAAAAAAAAAAAAAAAAAAAAAAAAAAAAAAAAAAAGAAAAGAAAAGAAATGTACTAACTCCCTAGGCAAAGCCCAAAGCTTCTTTTAAATTAGAAAAACCAAAAAAAACTGTGTTTGGAATAAAATTAATTTGGTAGGGCAAAGTGTGGTATTGGTCATAAGTTTTTCATTTCCTCGTATATGAAATACCTTGTCTTTAAGCTTTTATTACTTTTATTTCTCCTAGTTATAAAACTCATTTCTGACCTTGCCCCATGTAAATATGACAGTGGGAGAAGGTGGTCTGTCTTCTCCTGGGGTTGGTTGGTGAGGAAGGATAAGATAGCCCATGGATTGAAGCAAGTGCTTCTCACTGGAGTAGCTTCTCAGGCTGTTCGAAAATCGAAACCAGAAGCAGATGTTACTCTGGGGCAGAACTCTCAGTTCTGATTTCTTTTTAGTTCGGTGTTAGAGCAGCGACACCGAAAAGTTCTGAGCTGGTCTGGGCTGGCTATCTCTATACAGGGAGAGGCTGAACTGCACTTTTTGGGGAGGCAGATTAAGTAGTGCTGCAATCCTGCTGGTATCTGTTAAGATCTTGTGATTAAATAAGAAAGGGCCACAGCCCTGGAGAAAGATACCCAGAGAGGCTGAATGAGAAAAGGCATCTCATAAAGGCAAGAGCTGTAATTATGTTCCGATGGCTCTTTGGCGGGTGATCTCTTAGGAGAGGAAGATTTACAACCTGTAAATAATTTCCAAGGTTATTGGACTATCTTCAATGATGTATCAGCTAATTTATTCATGCCACAAATATTTACTAATGCCTACTATGTGTCAGACACAGCTCTAGACACTGTGGGTACTCCATACCTTTTATGGAGCTAACATCTGAGTAGAGGGAACAGATAAATACACATATGACATAACAGATGGTGATAAGTGATACGAAGAAAATAAAGCAGGGTAAAGGAGAGAAAGCAGCAGGGTGAGGTCTGAGTGGTGGTTTAGATAGGGTTGTTGTATGAGGGTTTGTTTTGGGGGATTTCTTTTTTGAGACGGACTCTTGCTCTGTCGACAGGCTGGAGTGCAGTGGCACAATCCCAGCTCACTGCAACCTCTGCCTCCCAGGTTCAAGTGATTTTCCTGCCCCAGCCTCCTGAGTGGCTGGGACTACAGGTGCCAGCTAATTTTTGTATTTTTAGTAGAGATGGGGTTTCACCATGTTGGCCAGGATGGTCTTGATCTCTTGACCTCGTGATCCACCCACCTCGGCCTCCCGAAGTGTTGGGATTACAGGCGTAAGCCACCATGCCCAGCCTGGGGAATCTTTTATAATGGGTTATGAAGTTTACAAACTTCATTCAGATGCCACTAAATTGGATTTTATGAGAATTCAGCTGCAGCTGACATTTACCTCTGGTCTAACTCTGAAAAGGAAAATTGTTTTCTGAAAGGATTTGTGGTATAAGTAGTATTAAGGGTGGGGAAGGGCTATTTAATGTAGGTAAGATAAAGAACTGGCTTTTAGAACTTTGCACAGTGATTACATAGAAATGGATGTGGGTAGTTACAAGGGGTTCTTATCTATTCATTCATGCCCACCTGCCCAGCCCCCTGCTGATTCAGACCAGCTTTCACTGCCGAGTACTAGCCAGGAGTCCTGTCTTCATATGTTTTTTATAGATCTCTTTTTCTAGCATAGTGTCTGAAATAATAATACAAGGTGACTGTTAAGCCCTTGCCATATCATTCTTTTAATCCCTGTAACAATACCATTAAGTAGGACCTGTCATTATCCCCATTTTACAGTTGAGGAAACTGAAGCCCGGAGAAGTTAACCTGTACGCAGCCTGAGCCTGAATTAGTCGGGTCTGTCTGCCTCCACGTTCCTAGTCATTAGGCAAAGCTGTCCCTCCTTATCTTAAAAGGTTCAAGTGCATGAATTAGTGAATAAATGGATGGATGGATGGATGGATGGATGGATGGATGGATGGATGGATGAAAAAACTACTACTTTGATTCTAACTGTTGAGGGAATTAGCTGGAGACAGAGCATCAGAACTCCACTGAACCATCAGAGCAGGCAGGCAGGCAGGCAGGCAGGCAGGCACAGAATTGGTCAGGTGAAAATAAAATAGCAGGTGACCATCTATTCAAGAAAAAATATTCAGGATCTCCTCCATGCCAGAGGAGTTAAGCCTGCTCCTCGCAGGCACAGACTCTGGCCTCAATGCCTCACTGACCCGGAGGGCTTTGGTGAGGAGACCTGGGTTTCCACTCAGCCCTTTGCGGGTGTTACAGTGATACCATTGTCGCCAGTGGCAGAGGTGAGGGGGCTGGGAAAAACAGCGCAGTAGATGCTGGCCACAAAAACCGCTCAAATCCTGCCACAGCCTTCAGGCTATGTCAGTGATTCCAAAACCAGGGCGTGGAGTGAGCTAAAAGTAGAGGCGAGACTTGTGCCAGCCAGGTTTGGGAATCACGGTTAAAGATCAGGGCTTCTACCTTTTAAAAAGCCACACCCCCTTTCGATGAACGGGAAAGGAGCCCCAAGGTTCTCCGGCAGTCCTGGCCTGGAGTCAGGAGCGGAAGTTCCCGGGGGCAGCGCAGGTCACTAGGCCTGCCCAGGAGGTGTTCATGGAGTTTGCCTGCTAGTTTGTTCTATTAAATAATTGGACGATGCCTGGTTCTCCAAAGTGAGCCTGGATTCCCATGCTGAATGTTTTTAAAACCACTCACGTCCCTCTCTCCCCAGATCCCGCGTTGCCTGCTGCCTTCCCTACCCCCAGCCCTCCACCTCCTCCACTTTACTCCCACAGCCTTTGGGAGTTACTGTCTAGA
This sequence comes from Macaca mulatta, assembly GCF_049350105.2. Classification (NCBI taxonomy): domain Eukaryota; kingdom Metazoa; phylum Chordata; class Mammalia; order Primates; family Cercopithecidae; genus Macaca; species Macaca mulatta. The sequence continues at coordinate 105,392,809 of NC_133414.1, read as the reverse complement.
CCATTGTTTCTCGGACTTCCTGGGTATAAGAATTAACCTAAAGGAAAAAGTCGAACTCAGGGACTTGGGAATCTGCAGACGCCCTGGTGAGGGACGTCTGGGGAAGCACATTCTGAGAAATGTTTTGGGAGACGATGCGGAGGCCGAGTGAGGGTGGGTGGGCAAGTGCAAGTGGAGGGGTGAACCGAGGCGCAGCCCTTTGCGGGGATTTTACCTTAGCAAGGGCTTCCTGTGATATGAGCTGCTGCCATGGGTGTTTTCAGAAAGAATTATTCAGTGACACCTGGTACAGTATGGGCAGGAAGGCTTCATTCAGGACTGAGTGAGGTCAAGTGACCCCTGCAACGGGGACTCGTGGGAGGGAAGAGAGATGGGGTGCCGCTCAGACACAGCATGGGCAATGGTAGCCAAGGAGCAGTGTGGAGGTCAGTGGATGGAACATTCCTAAGCGGAAATGTCACGGTCAGGGGGATTCTGGGTAACCCAACCTAACAGGATTCTTGCTGAGGACATCACCTGGGGGATGGCAGAGAATGAGAAACCCGATCAGATATGGAGGGTGATCACATCTCAAGGATGGGGGTTGTTTGCTAGACTGGCTGAGTAGGATTCTCTGCTAACACTGGATTTCATAAGAAAGCACTAGGCAGGCCTAGGAGGAGGCTCAGGAACTCCACTCAAGTTTGGCCAAGCGAAGACTCTTGGGTCAGCTGACACGGCCTCTCCTACCAGTCTCTTTCACAGGGGGCATGCTTGGTTCTCCTGCCTTTTGGCTGGGGATCAGGGCAGGAGCTTGACAGATACTGGCCTAGAAGAGGAAGAAGTGTAGGGGAGGGAGACAGGGCCCAGCCTTGGAACCCCAGGGCCATAGGCCTGCCAAAATGACAAGGCATGGCCAGCTGAGAGCCCACTGCTTTGAGGGTGGGGAGGTCAGCCTCTTTTTAGGTTTCCTACAGGGGACCTAGGAGCAGCTTGGAATCATGTTTGTCCCCAGTCCAGTTGAGATTGCTGTTCCTGCTCAGAGGTCGGGAAGTTGAGACCGAGCTGCCATCTCTAGATGCAGAAACAGTGCAACATGTGATTTATTTCTCAGCCTCCAACACATTTTTTCCTTCATGAAGGAATTTCCAAGTTACTCCTCCTTCAGAAATCATGTGGGCTGTGTCTCTGCTGCAGAGAGGAACAACTTGGTGTACGTGAGCTCCCCGGAGGAAGAGTCAGCTGGCAAAGCCCTTACTCACTCCAGAGGCATGCGGCCCTTCACATTTGCGCCCATGCTAGAGGGGAGAACATTTTCCATTTCTCTTTTGTAAACAAACTATACTCTGTCTATTTTAAGAAGATGGAGGGAAAGAAAAACAGTTACGTGGCTCTTAACCAATACTTGCAAGACTAAGTTGACTGGTTTACAATTAAACTCTTTTATTCCCGCAATCATAACATCTTATTTTCAAGTAGTTGCTCCCATTGCGTAATATTTGATGTCACATAGAGACTTGATGCCAAACTCTATGACATTCGTGGGCTGAAAGACAAAGAAGCATGACTGGCTTTTTCTTCACTTTGAAGACATCTGCAGTTTATTAATTCCACAAGGAAAGCTGGAGGGCCAGAGGACGTCGAGATTCTTTCACTATAAAATTCCCTTTTGAGACAGTAGTCCTTCTGTTTTAGTGTTGGTTGGAGTTCATGGGGAGACTTACTTTTCCATGAACGTATAGAGCAAAGCTTCCCCATCACTGTCACACTATAATATTCTAGCATTTTCATAACATCAGTAATAGAAAAGAAAAAAGGCTCTTGGTTTAGTGTCACCTCCTTTAAAGGAAATTGGCTTATGGTTAGACCAAACTGTTCTTATCCTCTGTGTAAGAGGCCAAGTCATCATTTCCCAGTTTTTCACAGTATTTTGTATCCAGGCAACGTCATAGAAAATAGGCCTAGGCCAGGAGTGCTCTGGGAGTCACTGCAGAGCTCAGACTTACCCATGGGACATGTTTTCTTCAATTCACAATGAAAACTCCTAGAAGTTCTGTTTGAATTTTTCCTGAAGTCAACCTGTTGTAAAAATATCTTTGGGATTCAAGGCTTTCCAGGCCTTCTTCTAAACACATTATCTTTACTTCAGAAAAAAAAAAATAATAATAATAAATCCTTTTATGTGTCCCCCCTACAAAAGCATCAGAATTTTAGGAGAAAGCAAATCTTTCTTTCCAAATAGGATATGAAACTAAAGGTTTCTAAAATAAGGAATTGAGGTTAGGCTTTATAACTGGTTTCTGTTATTTTACTCCATTCCTGGTCAGTGACCTGTTACTACCCTCTCTGGGGGAAGAGAAACTAGCAGTTATTGGTTGGGTCAGAATGGAGGTTGTAAAACCACTCAAGGCCATAAAGGGTCAGCAGACAGGCTTTGTGTTTTAGGCAAGCCTGTTGTTTCCAGTTAACCATCAGCCTCACTATTCCCTATTGTATTACGTAGCACACACTGCATTCCACATTTCTGTTATTGGCCTAACCTTCTCTCCTGACACTCTGTGTGAATTCTAGTTTGATTCATGACATTATAAGATAATCTCTTTGAAGGCAGAAACCCTGCCTAGCATTCTGGATGGTCTAACATGGACATGTTCTAAGAGATTTTTTTTTCTCTAAATTAGAGATCAGGACTTTAAAAAAAAAAAAGAGAGAGAAAAAATTGATTATTATTATTATTTGAGACAAGGTCTTGCTCGGTTGCCCAGGCTGAAATGCAGTAGCATATTGACGACTCACTCGGCCTCCCAAGTAGCTGAGGCTACTGGTGTGAGCCACCACACCCAGCTAATTTTTCATTTTTTGTGTGTGTGCCCAGGCTGGTCTGGAACTTCTTGGACTCAAGTTATCCTCCTACCTCAGCTTCCTGAAGTGGTGAGATGACAGGTGTGAGCCACCACACCTGGCCAGAAAAGAAATATTTAACATTAGATGGTTTCCCGTAGACATATATAGAAAGCATCACATATACAAGCCTAGTAGCAGACTGTTAGAGCTGGAAAGCATTTGAGAAATTTTTTGCTTCAATCCACTTGTTTGCAAATAACGAAGAGTTGGGTGACTTAGCCAAGCACTTTAAGAAAGTTGGGACAGAGTTAGGAATAGAACAGGAGTTGTTTTCAACCTGGGCAGTTTTGCCCTCCAGGGAACAACTGGCAATGTGCCTCAAAGTTTTCGATGATCACAAATGGTATCTAGCTGAACAGTATAGCCTCCCATAAAAAAAAAATTAATGGGTTCAAAATGTCAGTAGTGCTGAGGTCAAGACACACTGGTCCAACACCAGGCTGGCCCTCTTTCTCCTTCAGCGTAGTCCCAGCATGTTGCACTGTTTGTTCTAAGATTTATTTATTGATGACAGAGATTCAGGTCATTTTGACTTTAGCAGAAGCAAATCGGTAGATGTTCAAGTGTGCAGTGTTGCTGTCTCAGTCCTAGGGTTGGGCTATGAATTATAGAATTGCAAGGAATGAAGTCCAGTTTCTTTCCACAGCTTTCATCGCATTTAGACATTTAATACCAGTTGGATGACTTTTAAACCTGAAGTTTTTACGTTTTGATTTTCTTGAAAATTCAATTAGCTGATTTCATGACTTAAAAACCATGGAAATAAATTCTCCTTAATACTCATGCTGTGTGGCTGAGAGAGATGTGGAAGAGATTTTAGGGGCTTTCACCTTGTTTGGAGGCTCATCTGTTTTGTCTGGTGAAGATGGAGTAATGGGTGTCCTCAGTATGTCACGGGAATAAATATCTAAGTAAGGAGAAAAAATATACTCCTGTAAAAAAGCCTGAAAAACATACTGATCTAAAAACATACTCTGTAAAATTCCCATCCAATCTTTTTTTCTGTTAATGTAAAACATAGTTTTATTTTAAAAATTTCCTTAAAAGATAATAGTTTTGAGAAAAAATAATAACAATAAATTATGGTTTTGTAACATGTAAACATTAAATGTATGACAGCAGCAGGAAAAACAGCAACAACAATAAAACAGGAGAAAATTCCCACCAATTCTCAGCATTGACTGGGAGAATTTATTTCTTTATTGACCAAAAAGGGCTGAAAAGTTCACTATTATCCCTCTGGAGGCAAAAATTTTCTTTTCCATTGCCAACTACGGCGGACTCTTTTTTTTTTTTTTTTTTTTTTTTTTGAGACAGGGTCTTGCTCTGTCACCCAGGCTGGAGTGCAGTGGCCTGATCTTGGCTCACTGTAACCTCTGCCTCACGGGTTCAAGTGATTCTCCTACCTCAGCCTCCCAAGTAGCTGGAATTACAGGCGTGCACCACCACACCTGGCTAATTTGTTGTATTTTTAGTAGAGATGGGGTTTCACCATGTTGGCCAGGCTGGTTTTGAACTCCTGGCCTCAAGTGATCCACCCACCTTGGCCTCCCCAAGTGCTAGGATTACAGGCATGAGCCACCGCACCTGACCCCAACTACAAATTCTGCTTGTGATATTAGAAGGGATGAGAGTCCATCACAGTTGTTGAGCATCTTGTGTGGTGTTCTTTACAAGAAAGTGCACTCTTCCAAGAAGACATCATGTGCAAAGCGCTCCTATCATTGGGTAAATTGGGCGAAACAGGGTGCTATAGCAATTTCCTGGTCTTGTGCAATATCCTATTCATAGAACGCAAAGACACTTATTAATATTGCCAAATCTCTGGACCTATATGGTTGAGTTACGGACCCTAGCATTAAAATCTAATCCTATTTCTGAAGACCGAAGAGGACTGGGGAGAATAATACAGATACTGCTAACATCTATCACTTCAAAAATGATGTGCCTATGTTACCATGTGGCGTCCCCGGAGCACTTCTGAGAAACAACTTTTACCTTCTGATTTTTAAAGAAACTGTATTATATTTTAAAATAAAATGAATTCTTTTTCCACAAGATGAATTTTCCTGATTATTGTGTTTGTCCAAAAGCCCAGAGTTACGTAGAAATGTTCAATTGCAGTTTCCTCACCCCAGATGTTTTGGCATAAGGAATCTCTGCTATCACTTTAAGGACTCAATGTTTAGCTTTCTATTTTTATGCTAATGATTTTCTATACTATTTGCTAGTGTAAGTGAGTGCCAATGTAGACAGGATATAAGTAAGTAGTTAAAAATTCTAAATATTGGGCTGGGCACAGTGGCTCACACCTGTAATCCCAGAACTTTGGGAGGCTAAGGCGGGTGGATCACCTGAGATTGGAAGTTCTAGACCAGCCTAACCAACATGGAGAAACCCCATCTCTACTAAAAATATACAAAACGAGCCAGGCGTGGTGGCACATGCCTGTAATCCCAGCTACTTGGGAGGCTGAGGCAGGAGAATTGCTTGAACCCAGGAGGCAGAGGTTGCGGTGAGCCGAGATCGCTCCATTGTACTCCAGCCTGGTCAGTAAGAACGAAACTCCGTCTCAGCGAAGAAAATAAATAAAACATTCTAAATATTTCTTCTGTCCTTTATCAGGATACATACTGAAAGCATGTGACTCTCTGCCTTTCTGATTGCATTTCACACAAGGAACTTCCCCGGTTTACCTACTCTCATTCATGTTTCCTGTTATAACCCCAATTTACAGGCTATTTTTCACAGGTTACATTTTTATATAGACTGGGGAACGTGTGTTCTATAGGTGTTTTTGATCATGTTCCCTAACTATAAAAATGTTTTGACTTATTTATTCTTTCCTTCATTCAGGAACCTGTTGTTAAGTATCTACTATGTTCTGGTACTGTGTTAGAGTAGTGAATAAAACAGGCAGCAATCCCTGCGTCGAGGAGGCTTTCCTCGTGAGCAGAGACACGAGGGTACTTCTGTGCCAATATGTTAGGTACGATAGGAGATAGACAGGCAAGTGGCAGAGGCTGATATTTTCCACCAAGTTCTAGGAAGAGAGAAGTACACACACTGAATGTTTGAATGCTGCACCATCATACAGAGGATAGCAAGCTAACCCTATCAGTGAACTAGCAACCTATTTACAACCCTAGAAGGTCTACTTGGGGGATTATTTTCACAGTGGGCAAAGATTTATGGGTCCTTTTACATTTCCATTACAGAGAAATGCCTTCCTCTCTCACTAAATTTTGTCCTACTTTTCTTTCTGGATTCTGGGTGGCGGGGCATGGCGGGGGGAGGGGGGTGGGCTATATTTAGTCTTTCTTTTTTCTTTTTCTTTTTTTTGAGACAAGGTCTCACTCTGTCGTCCAGCCTGGAGTACAGTGATGCAATCATAGCTCACTGCAACCTCAACCTCCTGGGTTCAAGTGAGCCTCCCACCTTATTCTCCCATGTAGCTGGAATTACAGGCATTACCACACCCAATTAATTTTTTAATTTTTTGTAGAGATGGGGTCTCATCATCTTGCCCAGGCTGGTCTCAAACTCCTGGACTCAATTGATCCTTCCACCTCAGCCTCCCAAAATGCTGGGATTACAGGCATGAGCCACTGTCTGGCCACTCTATTCAGTCTTCACCTCTTGCCCTTCTATCTCCTTCATGACTGTTGAAATTTCAGGCTGCGAGCAGTGATTCACACCTGTAATCCCAGCACTTTGGGCAGCTGAGGTGGGCAGACCACCTGAGGTCAGGAGTTCGAGACCACCATCCTGGCCAACATGGCGAAAACCCATCTCTATGAAAAATACAAAAATTAGCTGGGTGTGGTGGTGGGCGCCTACAATCCCCGCTATTTGGGAGGCTGAGGCAGGAGAATCACTTGTACCCAGTACATGGAGGCTGCAGTAAGTGGAGATCGCCCCAGGGCACTCCAGCCTGGGTGACACAGCAAGAGTCTGTCTCAAAAAAACAAAAGAAAAGAAAAAAAAAAGACAGGAATTTCATAGGCACCAGAGTTTGACTCTTGTAATGGAGAAGTGATGGAAGATACATTTACTGCCAAAATGCCCTGCGACGCTCATAGCAAAATGGCCCACATCTCACTATAGGTAACTTTAATTATAACAGATGAAGAGGTAGGGGTTGAGAGGTCCTGAGTCAGTGGAAGCCTATCTCCTACTTAGGCTGCTATGTGCTTTCCTGTTTTCCTTGCAGATTAATTGGCACAGCAACCGTAGCCCTGAAGGACCTGACTGGTGACCAGAGCAGATCCCTGCCATACAAGCTGATCTCCCTGCTAAATGAAAGGGGGCAAGATACTGGGGTGAGTGTTTTCTCTCTCACTGAATGGCTTTGAAGTGAGATGATTGAGCAAAATTTCATTAAGAAAAAGGTCTAAGGCCAGACGAGGTGGCTCGCGCCTGCGAGTTATTATACATAACCCACATTTGTGTGGTTATGTATAATTCTGTGTATCAGATACTCTTTGAAACATTCTGTAGAAGGCAGTTCATTGATATAACCTTGGAATATGAAGATGGTAATATCATAATCTATTTTTTATTTTTTATTTTTTTGAGATGGAGTCTTACTCGGTCACCCAGGCTGGAGTGTGGTGGTGTAATCTCGGCTCACTGCAACCTCTTCCTCCGGGGTTCAAGTGATTCTCCAGCCTCAGCCTCCCGAGTAGCTGGGATTATAGGCAAGTGCCTCCATGCCCAGTTAATTTTTATATTTTTAGTAGAGATGGAGTTTCATCATATTGGTTAGGCTGGTCTCAAACTCCTGACCTCAGGTGATCCTCCCACCTCGACCTACCAAAGTGCTGGGATTACAGGCATGAGCCACCACGCCTGGTCTCATAATCTTTATTACATTGGGTGTTGGATGTTTTCTGGTCACAGCCTCTCTCAGTAAGTACATCTTGCTGGGTGTAGTGACTCACGCCTGTAATCCCAGCACTTTGGGAGCCTGAGGCAGGCAGATCATGAGGTCAGGAGATCTAGACCATCCTGCCTAACATGGTGAAACCCCATCTCTACTAAAAATACAAAAAATTAGCCGGGCATGGTGGCATGTGCCTGTAGTCCCAGCTACTTGGGAGGCTGAAGCAGGAGAATCAACGAACCCGGGAGGCCCAAGTTGTAGTGAGCCAAGATCGCACCACTGCACTCCAGCCTGGGCAACAGAGCAAGACTCTGTCTCAAATAAAATAAAATAAAATAAAATAAAATAAAATAAAATAAAGTACTTCTTAATATTGTCTGATGCAAGACCAGAATTCTCTTTCTCAAGTGCATGTGCTTTTAAAAAAATGACTCAAGTGTCACAAGTCCCAGATTTCATATAATTAATAAGAAGCACTCATAAAGATACTGTCTTTGGCCCATAACTTCCAACCCCTTCATTTTTCCAATCAATTTATTTTTCTTGGGAGCCTGGGCAAAGGGAGAAAAATTCACACTAAAAGATGGAGTCCCTGTAGGCAGAGCGAGGCTTCTCAACAGCCACGTGAGAGAATGGCAATTTTGCTGGTCTGGTCTCTAAAACTTACAGGTTTGCCACAAATCAGCATTCTAATCAAAACACACATTCAAAATGTCGGCTATCATCTGTTTACCCAAAACCTAGCTGAGAGAAATGATTCTGAGGCACGATGGTATAAGTCAGTGATTTTTCTGCCTTCTTTTTTTTTAAGCACAGAAGAAAGCATATGTAGACTCCTAGAATGGCAGAACTGTTGTGATTCAATGGAGGGTGTTAGTCCATGAGGCTGGGAAATTTATAAAGAAAAGAAGTTTATTTGGCTCACAGTTCTGCAGGCTGTCCACGCATGGCACTGACATCTGCTTGGCTTCTGGTGAGGCCTCAGGAAGCTTTTGCTCGTGCGGGAAGGTGGAGAGGAGGCAGGCATGACACATAGTGAGAAAGGGAGCAAGAGAGAAGAGGGGGAAGGGGCCAGACCCTTTTTAATAACCAGACCTTGCAGTAACTAATAGAATGAGAACTCACTCATTACTACAAGAATGGTACCAAGCCCTTCATGAGGGATCCACCCCCATGACCCAAACACCTCCCACGAGGGTCCACCTCCACTATTGGAGGTCACATTTCAACATGAGATTTGGAGGCAACAAACTTCTAAACCATATCATCGGGTAAAGAAAATGAAGGGCCTCAAGCCCTGCCCCTGTAATTCCTCTTACCCTTTTGGGGTTCCCTGGAGCACCTCTGGGAATCCCGAGGTTACTAGAACACAGCATGAAAACCACAGATCAAGGGGGTGGCTGTCCGTGTGTTCTTCTAGGTTTGAAAAGTTTGATTCTTAGATTAAGTTTAGCAACTAAGCCCTTCAGTGCTCCCTGCATTCAGCCATGAGATGCTGCTTTTATGATTCTTTGTGTGCTGTGAAACTGTGGCTGGGGGCATATTCCTTATCCTGTTCAGTGTCTTCCAGAGCAGTAGTTCCACGTCACAGGGTGTACCAGTCTATGGGGGAGTATTCACTGATAAATAGAGAAATAGAAAAAAATAGGGCAATGCACTGTATATGTGTGTGTTTACCAGATGTAGGAAAAGTGGCAAATGAAAATATAGGATGTGTATTTAAATTCACATAAACAGACCGGGCAAGGTGGCTCACACCTATAATCCCAGCGCTTTGGGAGGCTGAGGCGGGCAGATCACCTGAGGTCAGGAGTTTGAGACCAGCCTGGCCAACATGGTGAAACCCCATCTCTATTTTAAAAAAATACAAAAATTAGCTGGGCGTGGTGGCGCTTGCCTGTAATCCCAGCTACCCAGAAGGCTGAAGCAGGAGAATCACTGGGACCCAGGTGTGAGGTGGAGGCTGCAATGAGCCGAGATTGTGCCATGGCGCTCCAGCCTGGGCGACAGAGTGAGACTCTGTCTCAAAAAAAAAAAAAAAAAAAAAAAAAAAATCACATAAACAATGAATAATTTCTCAGTGTAAGTATGTCCTAAATATGATGTCCTGTATTTTTTCTGGTCACCTTGCATGTGTGTGCACATGTGTGTGTGTACGTGTGCGCCATCCTTATTTGCAAAGGACTCCCTTTATTCTGAGGTTTGTCTCTGCTCATTTTTGGTGTTAACATGCCTCCCTTTTATAAAATGATTGTGATAATAGATGATAGTTGAGGGCAGGTATTTGGCAAAATACGGGTTAGCAACCCAATGTTGATTTCCCCTAGCAATTTTTTTGAAATTTTGTGAGTCCATGAAATTAAAAAGTACTGTATACAGCAAACTCTGCCCTAAAATAATGCTCCAGGTGAGAAATTGATCTCAGCTCTGGTAAGTGGGAATAACTTTGTCTCTGGTAAGGAACTAGTATGTTTCCTTCTGTTGCTGGTGAAAGCTACATAACGTTTTCAGTTTCCGTTTTTGTTTGGCTCTAGGCATTTTGGAGGTCACAGATTACACAAGAGAAATGGCAATTATATTTAACTTCATGGTCTGCATGTTTGTTTCCTCTTTAGCCAGATTCAATTCTCCTTTTTTTATCCTATTTTATGAATCACAATTTTATATACATGTTTTGTTAGTCACTTTTTTTTTTTGAGACGGAGTCTAGCTCTGTTGCCCAGGCTGCAGTGCAGTGGCACAATCTTGGCTCACTGCAACTTCCGCCTCCCGGGTTCAAGCGATTCTCCGGCCTCAGCCTTCTGAGCAGCTGGGATTACAGGTGCCCACCACCATGCCCAGCTAATTTTTGTATTTTTAGTAGAGATGGTGTTTTACTGTGTTGGTCAGGCTGGTCTCGAACTCCTGATCTCATGGTCCACCCGCCTTGGCCTCCCAAAGTACTGGGATTAAAATCTCAAGCCACCATGCCCAGCCTTGTTAGTCACTTAAAGTTCTCTCTCTTTTTTTTTTTAAGACGGAGTCTCGCCGGGCACAGTGGCTCACGCCTGTAATCCCAGTACTTTGGGAGGCTGAGGCGGGCGGATCCAAGGTCAGGAGATAGAGACCAGCCTGGCCAACACGATGAAACCGTGTCTCACTAAAAATACAAAAAATTAGCTGAGCGTGGTGATGCATGCCTGTACTCCCAGCTACTCAGGAGGCTGAGGCAGGAGAATCGTTTGAACCCAGGCAGTGGAGGCTGCAGTGAGCCGAGATTGTGCCCTGCACTCCAGCCTGGGTGACACAGTGAGACTGTCTCAAAAAAAAAAAAAAAAAAAAAAAAAAAGACAGAGTCTCGTTCTTTTGCCTAGGCTGGAGTGAAGTGGCATGATCTCAGCTCATCGCAACCTCTGCTGCCTCTGGGTTCAAGCAATTCTTCTGCCTCAGCCTCTGAGTAGCTGGGATTGCAGGCGCCTGCCACCATGCTCAGTTAATTTTTGTATTTTTAGTAGAGATGGTGTTTCGCCATGTTGGCCAGGCTGGTCTCGAACTCCTGACCTCAGGTGATCCACCCGCTTCGGCCTCTCAAACTGCTAGGATTATAGGCATGAGCCACTGTGCCCGGCCCTAAACTTCTTTAAAGAGAAGCATGAAAATAAATCTCAGCAATTCATAATGAAATAAGCAATGAGCAAACAAATAAATTAATCATTTACAGTGAACCTCTGTAATTGTACTTCTGTGATGGGAGGGCATCTCCAGTCTAGGATGGAGGTGTGTGACAAGTTCACACCTGCTTATCACAACTTTACTCTGTTGATGAGGTGGCCCCTTAGCAAGGATACACTTGGCAACCTGTGACAGGGAGCTCCTTCCCCACCCCGCCTTAGCTCTCAGTGGAAGGACAGGAACAGTCAAGCTTGTGTCCCCCTTCCCCTTTCCAGGCTTGCTTTCCTACTCCCTATCTCTTACCCCATCCAAGACTTTGGCTCCTGCTGAAGTCGCTTGCATTGAGTCTATAACATGCTGGTGCCCTGCACTGATAATATTTGCAATGAATTATTTCTACCCAGGCCACCATTGACTTGGTGATCGGCTATGATCCGCCTTCTGCTCCACATCCAAATGACTTGAGTGGGCCCAGCGTGCCAGGCATGGGAGGTAAGCTGACCCTTCTGAAGGTCCAGCCACCCCCAAGGGGAGGCTGCTAAAGACACACAGGAAAGTGTCTAGAGAAAGCCTGCCATTGATCACAAGCCTGTAACTCCCTGCCCACCCAGACAGGGGCCCTGCGAGGCAGGTGGGGCTGCCTAATTGAGACATTGCAATTGTTTACAAAATGCCCTTCAAGGTAGAGGGGAAGGGTGAACCAGCCCTTTACTGAACAACCTCACGGTGAGCACAGAAAGCACACGTGGGCTCCAGCAGAAGACCCAGGGCTTTGCTTCAGGTTCATGGCTTCCACCCCATACAGTGTCCCCAGGCTGTTTGGCTCAAGGAATGGCCCCGTGCTCTCCTCCGTGTGTCTCCTCACCTCCCAAAGGTGCCACCTCTGGTCTCTGCTGTCAGTACCGTGGAGCTTCCTTCTCTTTCTCCCATAATGCTGGCCCCATCTTGTCCCCAAACAGGCCCAGGTCCTCTAAGCAATTGCTTCTCTTCAGCATAACCCGCATTTTCCTTGGTCTCTGACATGGGTTGCCAGTCATTCAGGGCCATCAGGTGCCACTCTAGGTGGGGTTGGGGCTGAGGGCTCAGGGAGGGAGGGCCTACAGGACAATCAGGCCTCTCAGGCAGCTGAGTCTGACCCCCTCTCAGTGTTTTCCCAGGATGATGTGATGCTAAAAGTGTCTCTGTCCCTTCCTCAGCCCTAAGATGCATGACCAAGGGCCCCATCTGTTACCCCAGTCTCAACGTGTGCCCTGGGAAGGGAGGGGCCCCTTATCTCACCACACTCACCTGCTTCCTTGAAACTCTCCCTCCTGGCTGAGCACGGTGGCTCACGCCTATAATCCCAACGCCTTGGGAGGCCAAGGCAGGTGAATCACCTGGGGTCAGGAGTTCGAGACCAGCCTGGCCAACATGGTGAAACCTTGTCTCTAATAAAAATTCAAAAAAATTAGCCAGGTGTGGTGGCTCCTTGGGGCCCATCTTCTCCTTGCTTCTCTGGTTCAGAACTCGGCTCTCAGGCCACCCAAGGGTTCACTCTACACCCATAGCAGCACCATCCCTGCCTGCCCTGCCCACTCCCACCGCACTTCTCATCTTGCTCAGCCTGATCTCAGCCCCTGGCCCTGCTTATGCACCCATTATGAATGTTTTGGCCCATTTTTTGACTAAGTAGTCGTGAGTTTCCAGTGAGGGTTAGCTGGCTTCCTCTTGGTAACAAGACTGAGATGGCCCCAGCACATCAGCAGTATGCTCTGCCCGTCACCCTCTTCCTAGCAGCACCCTGAGCATACTACTTGGCTTTGGACACTCAGCACTGCAGATGCCCTGCAGTGACTCAAGAATATCCATGGCTCCCTTTGCTTCCACACCAGTGATGACAAAAAACAAAACAAAACAAAACAAAAAAAACCCACGAAACACAGAGGACACAGGCCAGCACCAATAACCCCATAGGGTGCAGAACCGAGTAGTCCCACCCATTTCCTTCGGACCTCCCCTGCCGATGACTGTTGTCACCAGCATTTGTATCTGTGTGGGAAGGGCACTAAGCACTTTCTGGCCTGCACGAGGCAGCCCTCATTGATGGGCTATCTGGAGTAGCCTCTGAATTGGAAAGATCAGGGCATCTTTCTTCATTCTGTCGTTTCTCCTAAGCTAGACCCTGTTAGTTTTAGGGCTGCTGTCCTAAACTATTGCAAACTGGGTGGCTTAAGCAACAGAAACATTCTCTCGCAGTTCTGGAAATCAGAAGTCTGAAATCAAGACAGGAAATAAACCAAAACTTGGGTTCCTTGTATTTGGATTTCAAACAAAGAAGGTCACAAAGGGTTGGTCTGCAAATGAGCTGTGTTTGCAGGGCAATTTTATTTTTAAGTGCAAGATGACAAAGTGAAATTTCTACACTTGATCTTAGCCAAAAGGCCGAGAAGTGGTATGAAATTTCTTTATTACAGAAAATAAACCGGGCTCTTTGATCTGGAAGTGCTGTCTTTGTTCTATAAAATGAATATTTGCCAGGGCTGGGTCAAGGGTGGCGTTCTGTATGTCGGCTTCCTAATCTGGCTAAGAGAAACTTTCCTTCAGCATTAAAACAAACCAAACCAAACAAAACAAAAACTTCTAATAGCCTCAACTATCTAGATGCTTCAAGGGAAAACATTTGTTTTCCCTAACACAGTGTCTTAGTCTGTTTGCATTGCTATAAAGGAATACCTGAGGCTGGGTAAGATATAAAGAAAAGAAGTTTATTTGGCTGATGGTTCTTCAGACTGTACAAGAAGCATGGTGCCGGCCTGTGCTTCTGGTGAGCGCTTCGGGAAGCTTCCACTCATGGAGGAAGGGGAAGGCGAGCCAGCATCACATGATCAGAGAGGAGGAAAATGAGAGAGGAGGCGAGGGTGCCACTCTCTTTTAAACAACTGGCTCTCAGGTGAACTCATTCATTACTGCAGAGAAGCCACCAAGCCATTCATGAGGGATCCACCCCCATGACCCAAACATCTTCCAGTAGGCCCCTCCTCCAACACTCAGGATCAGATTTCAACCTGAGATTTGGAGGGGACGAATATCCAAACTGTATGACATGGTAATTCAGTTCAACTGAGGAAAGGTGTCTTTGAGCACCTACTGGAACCCCCTGCTGGGAAAGACACCAGGAGAAAAAAACAACTTACAATCTTGGGAGAATATAAGACAAACAAATATGAGACAGAGAACAGCAAGACATCCATACCTCTTGGCATTGCACACCTGAATGACAGAAGCAGTACATCTGGCCCAGAATTTGCTTTTTTTTCCCTTCAATTAACTTGCTTTGTTTTTTATTTTTTGTTTTTTTTTTTTGAAATGGAATCTCAGTCTGTCACCCAGGCTGGAGTGCAGTGGTATAATCTCGCCTCATTGCAACCTCCACCTCCCAGGTTCAAGCAATTCTTGTGCTCAGCCTCCCGAGTAGCTGGTATTACAGACATGTGCCACCATGCCTGGCTAGTTTTTTTATTTTTTATTATTACAGACATGTGCCACCATGCCTGGCTAGTAGAGACAGGGTTTTGCCATGTTGGCCAGGCTGGTCTTGAACTGCTGACCACAAGTGATCCACCTGCCTTGACCTTCCAAAGTGCTGGGATGACAGTCATGAGCCACTGCACCCGGCCTCCCTTCAGTTGACTTTTTTTTTTTTTTTTTTTTTTTTGAGACGGAGCCTCACTCTGTCGCCCAGCCTGGAGTGCAATGGCCGGATCTCAGCTCACTGCAAGCTCCACCTCCCGGGTTTACGCCATTCTCCTGCCTCAGCCTCCCGAGTAGCTGGGACTACAGGCGCCCACCACCTCGCCCGGCTAGTTTTTTTTTTTTTTGTATTTTTTAGTAGAGACGGGGTTTCACCGTGTTAGCCAGGATGGTCTTGATCTCCTGACCTTGTGATCCGCCCGTCTCGGCCTCCCAAAGTGCTGGGATTACAGGCTTGAGCCACCGCACCCGGCCTCAGTTGACTCTTTTTTTTTTTTTTTTTTTTTTTGAGACGGAGTCTCGCTCTGTAGCCCAGGCTGGAGTGCAGTGGCCGGATCTCAGCTCACTGCAAGCTCCGCCTCCCGGGTTCACGCCATTCTCCGGCCTCAGCCTCCCGAGTAGCTGGGACTACAGGCGCTGCCACCTCGCCCGGCTATTTTTTGTATTTCTTAGTAGAGACGGGGTTTCACCGTGTTAGCCAGATGGTCTCGATCTCCTGACCTCGTGATCCGCCCATCTCGGCCTCCCAAAGTGCTGGGATTACAGGCTTGAGCCACCGCGCCCGGCCGACTCTTAAACCCTAAAACTTTACCGTTCTATATAAAAGTAATGTCTGCTTCTTCTAATTTATATATTTTCAGATTCTTACAATTTAAGCTTGTTTTTCTTTCCTTGAGCAAAAAAAGAAAAAAAAAGAAAAACTCTGCTTAATAAAATGTAAACATCACAGAGATACATGACACAGAAAGTGAAAATCTCTTGGTCCCGTCCTCCTGAGATAACCACTGCCAGCAACTTCTGCTACTGATTTTAAAGGTTCTTATCCACATAGTGGCTCCTGCAGAGGAGATATTAGAAATATTTATGCTGGAACACAAAAGTGAATATTCTTAGGAAAATTTGCCCCTGCAATTTAAAGAAGCTAGTTATGATCACATATCACAGAAAGTGAACACCTGAGGGGCTCTTTTTTAAGGAATGCTTTCTTAGAGCTTTTATATGAAGATGACACAAGGTAGAGACCCTGGGGCACTGGTGGCTTGACTGAAAGTGTGTGTTGTCAAAGATGTTCTTTTCATTGACCTCCCTGGCAGACTGTTCCCGTGACAGAGAAGAGGGCTGACCCAGTCTCCAGGCTTGACCTGAAAACCTGTTACCATGGCAACTTAATTCGCCAGCTGTCAGTCCGCTTAACTAAAGCCTACGTTCCCATAGCTGGAAGAAACTATTTTTGAAATCTTATGTCTATTTTTGAAGCACCATCTGCTAAATTTGCACTCTGTCCAAACATAGACATGGAAAAACTCATTCATAGCCAGACTTCACCGCTTCAAATGTCTTTCATTCCATGAATCCGAAAGTCATTTGCTTAAAATTAATTATTATTATTATTTTTGATGGAGTTTCTGTTCTGTTGCCCAGGCTGGAGTACAGTGGCGTGATCTTGGCTCACTGAAACCTCCACCTCCTGGGTTCAAGGGATTCTCCTGCCTCAGTCTCCTGAGTAGCTAAGATTACAGGCACCCGCCACCACACCTGGCTAATTTTTTTATTTTTAGTAGAGATGAGGTTTCACCATGTTAGCCAAGCTGGTCTTGAACTCCTGACCTCAGGCCATCTGCCAGCCTCAGTCTCCCAAAGTGCTGGGATTACAGGCATGAGCCACCAAGCCCAGCCTTAAAATTAAATTTGATCTAGTTCAGAAAACATTAATGACACCTGACTGTGGGACATACAGAGGTGAGAAAGCCATTGTTTTGCCACCAAGGAGCTTGCAGTTCAGTAGGAAGGTAAGAGATAAACATGAATAACTGTAGCCCAGAGCTGAATGTAATACATTCCTCCCGAGAGGATTGACCAAATCGTTATACAGGAAACAACTGCTTTCAGAAAGTACTTTTTCAGCTCTGTATTTGTGGTGCCTTGCACAGCCCTTGAGAAGTCATAATTGTTAATAAATGCTTGGTTGGTTGAGTGAATGAATGAGTGAGTGAATGATAGGTGGGCATTGAATATGGTTTAAAAATTTTTTTTAAGAAGGGCGTTTTGGGGCCGGGCGCGCTGCCCCCGCTAGTTCACCAAAACTGCTCTTGTCAAGGTCACTAAAGACCTTCATGTTGCAAAATCCAATGGTCCAGCTTCAGGTCTCTTCTTACTCAAACTCTCTGCAGCATTTGTTCATTTAATCCCTGAAACACTTTCTGCTCTTGGATTCAGCCTATTTGAACCAACACGTAGCTGCTCATCCTGGCATTCGCAAATAGAAGTGATCACCAAAGAAATTTCCCTCGGCCAGGCGTGGTGGCTCATGCCTATAATCCCCACTTTGGGAGGCCAAGGCGGGCAGATCTCTTGAGGTCAGGAGTTCGAGACCAGCCTGACCAATACGGTGAAACTCTGTCTCTACTGAAAATAGAAAAATTAGCTGGGCATGGTGGCATGCGCCTGTAATCCCAGCTACTCTGGAGGCTGAGACAGGAGAATTGCTTGAACTGAGGAGACAGAGGTTGCAGTGAGCCGAGATTGTGCCACTGCACTCCAGCCTGGGCGAAAGAACAATACTCCATCTCAAAAAAAAAAAAAAACAAAAAAAAGGGGAGAAAGAAAAAAAGGAAGTGCATTTTGGGGAACACCAGTGAATATGCCATAGCTCCTGGCTCATTCAGAAGTGTGTTGAAAGGGAAGCATGTTCCTGAGGGCTGTAGGTGCGAGGCTGAGACATTTGTCCTTGATGGGAAGACCATGGGGCTCCATGAAAGGTGCTCCATGACAAGGGACTGACTTGGTCCGAGTTGAACTGGAAAATGATCCTTGTGCCGGAAGATTGTTGCAGGCCGTGTTTCCAGGATTGGGTTTCTAATCAAGTGGCTTTGTCTAGTAAACTGATTATATTAGTCCAATTTTTTTCTAGGATGTTTAGGAAAATCAAAGTGCTCATCATAAGCAAGTGATTCTCAATATTTAGACACAGGGAACTCATCAAGGGAGATCTCTAAACGTGCAGTCATCTGGCGCCCATCTCCAGAGAGTTTAATACAGCTCATGTGGAGGGGAGTCCCCAGTCCGTATGGAGAGCCTGATAGAGGCAGATTTCACTTGAGAAATGCTGCAGTTGTACATTTCACCTGGTGAACGTGATGTTGCCCAGAGGGAAACAGCTCTCTGGGCTTTGTTATCTAGGCTGGCTCACAGGCTGATTCATCAACTGCCCCCAGGACTGCGTTTGCATCCCTACCTCTTACGTTCCTCCGTGGTACCTTTGCTCTGGTCTATGTATTAGAATATGCTAGAAAATTCTTAGGGCACATTTAGTGTTATTTACCCAGGAATTGGGGTGCGGTAATGAATTGCTTTCAGTAGGACACAAACATTTATTTATAAAACTTCTAACATTTTAGAAATTCAGAAAAAATTATTCTACATTCCTGCTAAGAAAATATGTTATCTCCAAAATATTACCTGTTTTCCTGCTTCAAAACTTACTCTTTCCTGTTCTGCATTGTCCTTTCAGCTTACACTGAAGATAATATGATATTAGCCCTTTGTTGTGCTTGGGCAATGACCTTTGGCTCAAACTGATAAAATTCTGGCTTAACCAGTACCACCATTTAACAAGACTTCATCTTGAAAAGCAGAATTAGGATCAAAGGCAGAGGCCAGGTACCGTAGCTCATGCCAGAAATACCAGCACTTTGGGAGGCTGAGGCAGGAGGATCGCTTGAGTCTGGGATCACTTGAGACCAGCCTGGGCAACATAGGGAGACTCCAACTCTACAAAAAACAAAAATAGTTAGCTGGGTGTGGTGATGCACGTCTGTAATTCCAGCCACTCTGGGGGCTGAGGTGGGACAATCGTTTGAGCCCGGGAGGAGATGAGTGGAGAGGGAGAATGTTTGGATAAAGGGGGCTGCCAGGGGCTGAAGTGGGGTCTGTGTTCCAGCCAGGAGATCCCAGTCCAGCCAGGGTGACCAGTAAGTGCTCCTCTTCCTCAGCCATTCCTAGGAGTTGCCTTCACTGGGGAGCTCTAACAAGGATCTCCCTCCCTGGCAAGGTGCAGACAAAGCGGAGTGATGGAGGTGAGGGGACAATGACCTGCAGATCTGGTGACATCTGAGATCTGAGTGCCTGATAGCCCACTCTCTTCTGCTTGGTAGAGAGAAGTGGTACTAGAGAAGAGTATGGGAGCCTGGAGGAAGAAGGGACATTGATATGCACTGGGGAAAGGCACAGTTGGGGATGCCAAAGGCAAACTTGACTGTATCACCAGGTCCTCTAGGGCTGCCAACTCTTCAGCACTGAGTGGGTGGACAGAAGCCACGTAGGCAAGTGTCATTATCATAAGTGACTGCACACAGGGCAGTTGGCAGGAATATTGCTGCTGAGCTTCTGGAAAGAGGACACAATAATCTCAGGAATGATTACATTGCTGGAGCTATGATGGAGAGCCATTTCTAAATGTTAATGGAAACATCACAAGTAAAGAAGAGTGGATCACACACGCGGTTACTGATATTCAGAAAGGAGACAGGTCAGTGTTAGATGCAGTCAGAAGCTTGGTAGGATTTGACCAAGTGACATTATAATTGTTGGAGAGGCAGGATGGCATTCCTACAAGGGAGTTGTGAAGAGCTTGTCATAGCCAGAGAGGGACAGTGAGGAACCTTGAACCATTTTGAATCAACAGATCTGGATTTGAGCATTGGCTCCGCTATCAAGCTGTGTGACAGTAGGCATGTCACTTAACCTCTCTGAGCCTCAAGTTCCTTTCTTACAATATCAGGAGGTTGGATTTAATAATATGTAGGGTCTCCTCCAGCTCCAAGTTCTGTGATTCTATTAGAACAGCCTGGTCATGGCTGGGCGCAGTGGCTCATATCTGTAATCCCAGCATTTTGAGAGACTGAGGTGGGTGGATCACTTGAGGTCAGGAGTTCAAGACCAGCCTGGCCAATATGGCAAAACCCTGTCTCTATTAAAAATACGAAAATTAGCCAGGCGTGGTGGTGTGCTCCTGTAGTCCCAGCTACTTGGGAGGTCAAGACTGGAGAATCCCTTGAACCCAGGAGGTGAAGGATGCAGTGAGCTGAGGTCGTGCCACTGCACTCCAGCCTGGGTGAAAGAGCGAGACTCTGTCTCAAAAAAAAAAAAAAAAAAAAAAGCCTGATCAAAGCCAGGGTTCATGTATTATAAGAAGACGGGATGAGAGAAGTTTTTTTGTTGTTGTTGTTGTTTTTTTTCAGATGGAGTCTTGCTCTGTTGCCAAGGCTGGAGTGCAGTGGCACGATCTCGGTTCACTGCAACCTCTGCCTCTGGGCTCAAGTGATTCTCCTGTCAGCCTCCCGAGTAGCTGGGATTACAGGCGCATGCCACCATGCCTGGCTAATTTTTGTATTTTTTTTTTTTTTTTTTTTTAGTAGAGAAGGGGTTTTGCCCCGTTGGCCAGGCTGGTCTCAAACTCCTGACCTCAGGTGATCCACCCACCTTGGCATCCCAAAGTGGGGATTACAGGCATGAGTCACCATGCCCGGCCAAGAGAAGTTTCTTTGGTGATTACTTCTATTTGCGAATGCCAGGATGAGCAGCTACGCTTTAGTTCAAATAGGCTGAATCCAAGAGCAGAAAGTGTTTCAGGGATTAAATGAACAAATGCTGCAGAGAGTTTGAGTAAGAAGAGACCTAAGGCTGGACCGCTGGATTTTGCAACATGAAGGTCTTGAGTGACCTTGACAAGAGGAATTTTGGTGGACTAGTGGGGCAGAGGGCTGGCTGGAAGAAGCATGAGAATCAGAGGCAGGGTGAAGAATGTGAGTAAAAATTATTCTTCTGGGGAGTTTGCTCCCAAGAGGGGCAGGAAAAATGGAGCAGTAACTGTAGGAGGCACTGTGGAGTCAATGAAAGTTTTGTTTTTTAAAATGCTCGGTGATATTTCAGCATGTTTATATTTTGATGGGAATGATCCAGTAGAAAGGGGGAAAATGATGAACGTATAAAGAGGCAGAAATCGCAGAGGCGAAACTTGAGTAGCAACAGGAGATAGGATCTGTGCAAATGTGGAAGAGTTGGCTTCAAGTCAGGGAGCACAGATAGTTCAGTGACTAATTGTAGCAAGAGAGAAGGCAACAGATACAGGTAGATGATTGATTTGGAGTTGGAAAGATGTGGAGATTCTCTTCTAATTGCCTATTTTCTCAATGAAATAAGAAGACAGGTCAATAGTGGACAATGAGAAAGAAAGGATGTTGGAAGCTTTCAAGATGCAAAATAGGTGGCAGTTCAGAAAGATAAAGTGATTTGACTGTGCTGGTTAATTAGTGGCCATCTCAGACCAGGATCCAAGAAAGCTTTGGGATAGATGTCTTGGAAATGTGGTAAGATGTCCAGGCAGCCACGTGAGGACACTTACAGTTTGTGATCAGGAAATTAAAGTGAGACCAGTCCAGTAAGATGTCTGTGCTTCCCAGCCAGGTTCAGCTGGCTGAGTGCAGAGGTGACGTCAGTGGAGGGTTGAATAAACCAGGTAAGCACAGTGAAGTGAGAGGCGGAAAGGGATCAAGGGGCATGCAGTGGGGTGGTTGCAGGGTCAGGTGGCGGGATCTAACCTGGACTAGGGGAAAAGCAAAGACATGGAGGAAGTGGGGAGCAGGGAAGGCAGTGTGCTCATTAGATTGAGGCTGCCCGTGGGCTGGAGTAAGAGAGGAAGCAAACTGGAAAGATACAAAAGATGGCCTCTTGCCCAGGCATGGTGGCTCACGCTTGTAATCCCAGCACTTTGGGAGGCCGAGGCAGGCGGATCACTTGAGGTCAGGAGTTCGAGGCCAGCCTGGCCAACATGGTGAAACCCCGTCTCTACTAAAAATACAAAAATTAGCTGGGTGTGGTGGTGGGTGCCTGTAATCCCAGCTACTCAGGAAGCTGAGGCAGGAGAATTGCTTGAACCCGGGAAACAGAGGTTGCAGTGAGCTGAAATCGCACCACTACACTCCAGCCTGGATGACACAGTGAGATTCCACCTCAAAAAAAAAAAAAAAAAGAAAAAAGATGGCCTCTCTAGTGGATTGAATAGTGGCCCTCTAAAACACATGTCTATATGGAACCTCTGAATATGACCTTATTTGGAAACAGGGTCTTTGCAGATGTAATTAGTTAAGATAAAGTCACACTAAATTCAGTGACTATTGTTCCTTGTTTGTTTTGTTTTTTGAGACAGAGTCTCTCTAATGCCCAGGCTGGAGTGCAGTGCCATGATCTCAGCTCACTGCAAACTCCGCCTTCCAGGTTCAAGCGATTCTCTTGACTCAGCCTCCCAAGTAGCTGGGACCACAGGTGTGCACCACCACGCCTGGCTAATTTTTTTTGTATTTTTAGTAGAAATGGGGCTTTGCCATGTTGACCAATCTGGTCTTGAACTCCTGGCCTCAGGTGATCTGCCCGCCTCAGTCTCCCAAAGTGCTGGGATTACAGGTGTGAGCTGCTGAACCTGGCCAACTTGTTCTTATGAGAAGAGAGGAGGACACACAGGGAGAAAGGCCATGTGACCACAGAGGCAGAGGCTGGAGTAATGCAGCCACAGGCAAGGCATGCTTAGGATTGCTGGGAGCCACCGGCTAGGAAGAGACAGGAAGGATTTTTCCCTCGAGGCTTCAGAGGGAGAACGTCTCTGCCAACATCTTGATTTTATACTTGTAAGGTTTGGAACTGTCAGGGAACATATTTCTTTATTTTCTTTTCTTTCTTTTTCTTTCCTTGCTCTGTCACCCAGGACAGAGTGCAAGGGCATGATCATGGTTCACTGCAGCCTTGACCTCCTGGGGTCAGATAGTCCTCCCACCTTAGCCTCCCGAATAGCTCAGACTACAGGCGTGCACCACCACGCCTGGCTAGTTTTAAAAAAATTTTTTTGTAGAGATGGGGGGTCTCCCTATGTTGCCCAGGTTGATCTCAAACTCCTGGGCTCAAGCGATCCTCCTGCTTCGGCCTCCCAAAGTACTGGGATTAGAGGTGTGAGCCCCTGCGCCTAGCCAGATAATAACTTTCTATTGTTTTAAGTCACTCAGTTTGTGGGACTTCCTTACGACAGCCTTCAGAAGCTAATACAACCAGCAGCTTCCTGTTCAGTGGGAGATTGCTGACTTGGTGTGGCCCTCTGTGTTGGTGAAAGAGTTGCTCTTTGTAGATCCACTTGGCTGTGGATCACACTCATGCCTGGGTCTCATGAACAGGGCCTGCCAGCACAACTGCTAGCATTTTGCTCATGACACAGCTTGCACATGAGGGTGTGTTTAACAGTGCCGTAGGGGCCCCCTCATTCTTTGTGGAACCCATAGCATTCTTTGTGGAGCCCATACCATTGTTTAATCCCCTGCAGCTTCCTGCCACATAAAGGGGAGGTTTCCTGCTCGAATATTCTTCTGCTGCAAGGCACAGAAGCTGGCTGTCACCATGGCTTAGGCTGGTTTCCTCTGACTCATCCCTTTAGCCTGAAGTCTGAATAGCAGAAGACGTTCCCAGAAGAAATTGGCTGTTCGTTATCTGCAGGCTGATTCTAGAGCATCCGTTGAGAATGTAATGAGTACTTGTCCAGAGTCCAGCATTGCAAAGGGGTATGATTGACCCCGACTTTTTCTCCTGCTTACTGCCATAAACAATCACTGGCCCAAAATGGTATAATTTAAGGCAAGGAAGAAGTCCCACTTAGGCCCAGGATGACGGAAGGAAGTTCGTCTTCGTCGTTTGGAGGAAACCAACAGCTATCAGCCCCAGCCATTTTTTGGTCCAGGACAGGTTTGCAGAGGGAAGGCGCCTGGCCCCCAGTGCTTCCCTGAGGCTGGTGCCAAGGTTGGGAGGAGCACCCCTTCAGCCGTCTAGGTATTCTTTTCTGAGAGCTGTTCAGTAGTTTTTCAAATGTGAAGGCACATTTGTGCCTGGGATCCTGTTTCCCTTCCCATTTATTTACTCATTCCACATTTATCAAGCCCTTTCTATATACTTTATGTAAGGTGTTCTGTAAGGCATTGGGCAGATACTAACCCAGTGGCACTAGAGGAATTAGAGACACACACACAGAAATATAGAGTGTGGAGTGGGAAATCGGGGCTGACAGCCTTCAGAACTGAGAGCCAGGAACAGAGATTTACCCACATATTTATTGACAACAAGCCAGCGATAAGCATTGTTTCTATAGATTAACTAAAAGTATTCCTTATGGGAAACAAAGGGATGGGCTCTGGCTAGTTATCTGCAGCAGGAACATGTCCTTAAGGCAGAGATGGCTCATGCTATTGTTTGTGGCTTAGGAACACCTTAAGCGGTTTTCTGCCCTGGGTGGGCCAGGTGTTCCTTGCCCTCATTCCAGTAAACCCACAACCTTCAACGTGGGTATCATGGCCACCGTGAACATCACGAAAAGCTCTTTCATCTTTCTTCTCTTCACAGTGCTGCAGAGATTTTGTTTATGGTCAGTTTTGGGGCCAGTTTATGGCCAGATTTGAAGGCCTGTTCCCAACAGATACAAAGAAACAAAGGCAAGCTCCCTGCTTCTGAAATGCCTGGGAGTAGGGGAAGCCTATGGGTTGACAAGCAGGTGCAAGACTGTGTGGCAAGGACTAGAAAGAACAATGTGTGTGGGTAGGACAGAGTGGGACTGACTCCATCTGGAAAAGGTAGGGAGGGTGTGTTGGAAGACAGTATGTTTCATCTGAAAATGAAGGAGGAGAGGAACTTACCTGGTAGAGAGTAGGACAAAGAAGATTCCAAGAGCTTGCATTCAGGTGCCCTAAGAGAAAAACCAGGTAAGCCCTTTTTTTGACGTCTCTTCAAGACTAGGCAAGAGGAGGCCCAGATCATCTTGCAGAGGACAAAGATTCCTTATCTTTGGCTTCCATGAGGTTTTCTCAGTAGCCTGAAAAAGATGTTGAGGTACTAGCAGGACAACATGTCCTTCACCTGCAGCCTGGTTTTAAATCCAGTTTTAAACCAGTGAGACAGGGTGAAAACTTGGTCCTGGTTTTAGCTCAGCTTCTAATCACTTAACCACAGGCAAGTTGCCTCAGCTTTCTGGACCTCAGGTTTTCTGTCCGTAAAATGGGGTGAAGGGTAGGTTGGATGAAGGATCTCTAAGGTCCCTTCTAGGACAACGTTCTGTAGGTCCATGGCTACTTGAAGGAAGTGTGAAGTGAGGATCTAGAGAGTGTTGAGTCAAAGGATCGGAGGACAGAGTAGGAAGTCACACTCAATGAGTAGGAGACAAAAACAGGGGCCCACAGAAGAACCCAAAAAAGTAGATCAGGGGAGGAGAGCTGCCGTGATCTAAAAATATGTATATGAGCACTGGTGTTCAAGGCTGTGGAAGATCCAATATGGAGATACAGAAAAGGGCACTGAGCTTTGAAGAACAGAAGCCAGGCTAGGATGGGCAAAGCATGAATGAATGGATGGTGAGGAGCAGGGCCCACCCTGGGCTAAATTGCAAAGCAGTGCATATGGAGGCCCCCTCTTCCCTGGTGGCTGCCTCTTCCTCACTATGGGCCCCCTGCCTGCTGTGCTGCCCACTCTAGTGCCCCATCCCCATGCCCCACATAGCTGGTTCCAGGAAATGTCCTGTGCTCCAGAAGAAGCCCCTTCCAGTTGCAATGGTCTGAATGTTTGTGTCCCTCCACAATTTATCCATTGAAATCCTAACCCTGAAGGTGATGGTATTAGGCAGTGGGGCCTTTAGGGAGGTGATTAGGTCACGGGGGCAGAGCCCTCGTGCATGGGATTAGTGCCCTGATAAAAATGGGCCCAAGGGAGCTCCTTTGCTCCTTCTACCGTGGGAGGCAGAGAAGGCTCCAACTGTGTACCAGGAAGTGGACCCTCACCAGACACCAAATCCACCAGTGCCTTGATCTTGGACTTCCCCACCTGCAGAACCATAAGAAATAAATTTCTGTTGTCTAAAAGCCACCCAGTTTGCGGTATTTTGTTATAGCAGCCCAAACAGACAAAGACACTGACTGAAACTGATTACACAGCAAAACTGAAAAATAAAAAGTTAATTTATTGGGTGCTGCTGCATGCCAGATACTATGCTAAAGACTTCAGCTATAGATAATTACACCTTTACAGTCATCCTGTGGTAAATACCATTATTTTACCCTTTTAACAAATGAAGAAACTGAAGCTTAGAGAAATTAAGAAACTTACTCAGACTCACATAGCTGGAAAGTGGAAGGTGGGGAATGCATTTGAGCCCAGGCTGCACAGCTTCAGAACCCAAGATTTCAAGAGCCATGCTACATAGTAATCTGATGAAACTCATTCATACCAGGATGTGAATGACTGACAGGTGACTGTCTGTGGAAATTAAATCTGTTTCATGATCTTGCATCGTAGAGAAGGAGTTTCAGCATCCAAAAGCAGCGTTCTAGACAGGGTGGCTTGTCTTCTAGGCTCTCTTAGATTATGTTGTACAGATTACCAGAAGTTTTAACTCTTTGTGTATTAAGAAAAGAAAAGTTAAAGTTTGTCAGTGAGTTTCAAAGAACTCGTGAATAAAAGAAAGGGGAGAGGTAGTGGGCAGAGTTGATTTTTGGTTTTTGGTTTTGTGAGGAGAGAAAGATCTGTGTCTACTTGAAGGCATAGGAAAGGCTGCAATAGAGACGGAACCCCTGGAGGTACACAAGAGAGAGGAGACATCTGGGGAGCCTGAAAATATTCGGGAGGTAGTAGGATCTAATGCATGTCAGAGGGTTGAGATTTTCACCCTGCTGAGCAAGGTAAACCTTTTCCTGAGTGCAGAGGAAAGGTAGGGGGAGAAAAGAGAGGACACGTGTGTGTGAAAGTGACAAGCCAGGAGGAGGAAGGGAGAGCACGATGATCACCTTGGTGCTTGGCAAGAAAATGAGGAGAGTTTCTTTTCTGCCATGAGGGTGGAAAGAGCAGTTGTGAATTAGGAGGTTCAAGCAGGAAACAGTGTAAATAGTTCACTAGCAGATCTCTAGAGAAAAGATCTGCAGTGGGAGGGATGGAGTTGAAGCCTGTCCTTGCAAGACTTCAGTGTTCCATAGCGTTTCTTCCTTTCTCCATCCTAACACTGATGAGAACTTAGCAATCCCTGGCTGGGTGCGATGGTGCCACCTCCTCTCATTGTCCCTGTGATCTCTGCCATTCTCTTGGTCTCTTTTGAAGGCAGCCTGAGCAAGAGCCCCGATGCACTGTGAACACATTTTCCTAAAGAATTATTCCAAGTCACAAGAAGTCCCAAGTCAATGTCACCAAGAGGATCTCCTCCACCTGCCACTTTAGGAACACTTAAAACATGATGGCAGACAAAACTGTGTCCTGGAAACCTGAGCCTTCGGACATTTACAGGATAAGGGCTATCCCTCACTCGGTTTCTTTCTGATATTTTAGGAGATGGGGAAGAAGATGAAGGTGATGAAGACAGGTTGGACAATGCAGTCAGGGGCCCTGGGCCTAAGGGGCCAGTTGGGACGGTGTCGGAAGCTCAGCTTGCTCGGAGGCTCACCAAAGCAAAGAACAGTCGGCGGATGCTGTCCAATAAGCCACAGGACTTCCAGGTAGGAACGGCCTGGTGCTCTGCATCTTTGTTTAATCTTCACACTGCCCATCTGCTGGCAATTGCAGTGATGTTTCAGTGGACCTATTCCAATGGACAATGGCTCAACCAGTAAAGGGAGATGTCAGTGCATAAACCCAGTAAGCAAAGCTCTCCATCTTTCTTCTGCAGGCACAAGTGGGTTTAGTCCAGCCAGATGACAGTCTCCAGAGAAATAAAACTGTAATTCTCCTTCCCTTTGGCAGAAGGAAAGAGCTAACCAAAGAATAGAAGCACAAACACTGTCTTTTTCGTAGCTCTGGGCACTGTCTTAGACTTGGGAGGCAGCTGTGGAGTTGGTTCATCACTAGGCTCGGCAAGACCAGGTGCCCGGCTGGAGTCTGAGCAGTGACCTCCACCTGCCCTGCCCTTTCCCAGGCCGGCTTTGAACGATTTCATCCCCACAGCTGCTCTTGGTCTCTGTAACCCAACCCCAGTTCCCGTCTTGGGAATGAGCCCACGTGGCCCCGCCCAATTGGTAGCACCTGGTGTACCACACCGCTGCCCTGGCCTGGTGTTAGCAATCGTAGTAGGCGAAGGAAATGAAGCAACACCTGAGGAGCCTAAGGATCCCACGTGCTGGGAAAGGATGGGTGACCACCCCGCTTCTGTGCTGCAGATCCGCGTCCGGGTGATTGAGGGCCGACAGTTAAGTGGCAACAACATAAGGCCTGTGGTCAAAGTTCACGTCTGTGGCCAGACACACCGAACAAGAATCAAGAGAGGAAACAACCCATTTTTTGATGAGGTAAAGGGGTTGAGAGGGCATGTTTCTGCTCGCGAGTCCCACAGGGGAGGGAAACATGGGAGCAGCTTCACGGGTGAAGACACCACTGAGTTCCAATCAGAGATCACAGGAACAAAATTAGGTGTAACCATGTGAACACATGGCAGGGT
Source organism: Macaca mulatta (assembly GCF_049350105.2). Classification (NCBI taxonomy): domain Eukaryota; kingdom Metazoa; phylum Chordata; class Mammalia; order Primates; family Cercopithecidae; genus Macaca; species Macaca mulatta. Next base: position 105,364,169 of record NC_133414.1, on the reverse strand, counting down.
CTTGGACAAAGCCCTGGAGTTTAAGCTTCGTGGTAAACCCACTTCTGGAGAAATGGGTAAGTAACAAATGTAGCCTTTTTTTTTTTTTTTTTTTTGAGACAGAGTTTTGCTCTTGTTGCCCAGGCTTGAGTGCAGTGGCGTAATCTCGGCTCACTGCAACCTCCACCTCCGGGGTTCAAGTGATCCCTCTGCCTTAGCCTCCCGAGTAACTGGGATTACAGGCATGCACCACCACACCCGGCTAATTTTGTATTTTCAGTAGAGACGAGGTTTCACTATGTTAGCCTAGTCTCAAACTCCTGACCTCAAGTTATCCACCCACCGCCGAAGTGCTAGGATTACAGGCGTGAGCCACTGCGCCCAGCCAGCATTTACTTAAATAAAATTGTCCACTTGGGACAATCTAAAAGGTATCTAGCTTTTAGATATCTAAACGCTAAATGATGTGAAGATCCAAGGCTAAGCAGGTATGGGGGTACACACCTGTAATCCCAACACTCAAGAGGCTGAGATGGCAAGAGTGCTTGAGCCCAGATGTTCAAGACCAGCCTGGGCAATATAATGAGATGCCTTTAAAAAAAAAAAAAGTACCTGGTCCCGTCTGTCAGTGGCTGTCAGAGATGCTGTTGCCTTTCTGGTGTTTTTGTGACAGCTTCTTGATGATCCCTTCGACCCTTATGAGAGAGGACGCGATGTCTCCTAAATCTACCTTTGCTTATTCTGATTAGCAAGGTGTCTCTGAGGGACAACTCTCTGTGACTAATCCAGTTTTTTAGAGGTGTCGAAACATACTTGGCTGCAAAAATAATGTATGTTAAAGGAAATCAGTTATTAGCACACAGGGGTTTTGTTTGTTTTGCCCCCCCATACTGATTTTTTTTTTTTTTTTTTTTTTTTTTGAGACAGAGTCTCGCTCTGTTGCCAAGGCTGGAGTGTGGTGGTGCAATCTCAGCTCACTGCAACCTCCACCTCCCAGGCTGAAGCAATCCTCTTACCTCAGCCTCCTGAGTAGGTGGAACTACGGGCACACACCACCACGCTCAGCTAATATTTGTATTTTTAGTAGAGATGGGGTTTTGCCATGTTGTCCAGGCTGGTCTCAAACTCCTGGCCTCAGGTGTTCCGCCTACCTTGGCCTTGCAAAGTGCTGGGATTACAGACGTGAGGCACTGTGCCCTGCCTCCCATAGTGAGAATTTAGCCTGTTCTATTGCCCTCTTTTATAACACTCCACAAAAATACGCGATACCTTGACAACCATCTCAAATGCCACAAAACTCTGTGACTGGGCTGTGGGGAGAAATGATATATTTAGGGAACTTTTCAGAGTCTTGCCCAACTGTGCTGAGGAGACACATTTCTGGGATTCCTCAGGCCTGTATCTCCTGCTCTGCTCTCCAGCCCAGGCCTGTCTTATCACACTTCCTCTTCATTCCCTGTAGCTTCTAATCCCAACCCTGGCGTTTGTCCTTTTTTCTTTTTTTCCTCTTTGTTCAGAAAAGACATGGTTTCTTCCATGCAGCATTTCTCTTTCTTCCCCTTTGTTCAAACTGGCTTCCAGCTCTGCAGAAGGCCCCATTTTCTTCTCACCTATAACCTCTCCCCGTCAAAGGAATCGCAGACGACAGCAGGCAGCCAAGTACAGTAGTATACACATTCTCACGAGAGGTAGGGGCTGCACAGAGATGGGGCACTGGAAATGGACTTCAGGGAAGGCAGAGAGATTCACGTTGAGGGCACGACTGGATGGGGAGGGGAGGAGGCAAGATGCTGGATTACTTGGGCCTAACACGTAAACCCTGTCGATGCATTGATAATGCAGGTTTCCTGTTGACTCAGCTGCATTCCCAGGAGCCCAGCAAACATCTCCACCTTCCTCAGAATTTTCCCATTTTAATGAGTTTGAGGGGGATTAGCTCCCTTGGCAAAAGAGAAGACCAGTACCTTAATCAATAAAAAAAATTGTATGGGATAGGAGAAACAAAAGTAAGATGATTAAAAACAAATATATATATATATATAAGAGGTTTACTAAAAAAAATTTCTAGCCTGGCCAGGCATGGTGGCTGACGCCTGTAATACCAGCACTTTGGGAGGCCGAGGTGGGTAAATCACTGAAGATCAGGAGTCCAAGACCAGCCTGGACAACATGGTGAAACCCTGTCTCTACTAAAAATACAAACAATTAGCCGGGTGTGGTGGCATGCACCTGTAGTCCCAGCTACTCAGGAGGCTGAGGCAGGAGAATTGCTTGAACCTGGGAGGAGGTTGCAGTGAGCCAAGATCAGGCCACTGCCCTCCAGCCTGGGTGACAGAGTGAGACTCTGTCTCACAACAAAAATTTAGCCTGGCATGGTGATGGGTGGCTGTAATCCCAGTTACTTGGGAGGTTGAGGCAGGAGAATTGCTTGAACCCTGGAGGCAGAGGTTACATTGAGCCAAGATCATGCCACTGCACTCCAGCCTGGGCAACACAGCAAGACTGTCTTTAAAAAAAAAAAAATCCTAGCCTGTATATATCTTTTTAACCAAATAATATTAAACTTATTATCATCAATAATGGGAACAAAAAAAAATGATGTGGTGTCCTCAGGTGGTATAATGGAAGTGATCAATATCACCTGTGTCAAGTCTTGTCAAATGGCCAATTTGCATCCAAGTGAGGAAACATTCACCCAAGTCTAGACTGTGGGATATTCTACAAAACAATGGGCATGGTGGCTCATGCCTGTAATCCCAGTACTTTGGGAGGCCAAGGCAGGAAGATCACTTGAGGCCAGTAGTTCAAGACCAGCCCGAGCAACATAGTGAAACTTCATCTCTATTTAAAGAAGAACAAGAAGCAAGGAAACACACAAGAAACAAAGAAGGAAATAGCACTGTTCTTTATAAAAAGGAAGCTGAAGAGACTCAAAAACCAAATGCAATGTATGATTCTTGCATAGATCCTAGATTTCTTTGAAAAGCTAAAGTTTTTTTGTAGGGATGATTGGAGAAATGTGAAAATTGTATGTTAGATGTTAAATTTCTTGGTTATGATAATGGTATTGCAATTATATAGGAAGATGTCCTTGCTCTTAGGAGATGCATGTAAATGTATTTTGAAGGGGTGAACTGTCATGATATCTAGAACATTCTTACAAATGGTTCAGTTTAAAAAAGAGAAAGATAAAGCAAGTGTCCAAAAATGGAACAATTGGTGAACATAGGTGAAAGGTGGTATTTATTTTACCATTCTTTCAGCTTTCCTGTAGATTACAAATATTCCTAAGTAAAAAGTTGGAGGAAAAAGTCTCAGCTGGAATAAATGCTCAATCTTTTTCTTTTAGGATTAACATTTATTAGCCTAACATGGTTAAACCTCCTATATACCTAATATTCATATCCCAAGAATCAACCTTCTTAAAATTAGCTTTTACAATGTGGTCAATATTGACTTTGCTGAGGCACTAACTTAATTTAATGGGCAAAATTGTCTTTAAAGATGCTTTCTTGGAGTAAAATTAGAGTCACTAGACACTAACAGAGCTAAAGATATCAGAGAAATTTAAAACACACGCCAGGTCATGCCAGCTGTAAGCAATTGTTTTAGTAAGCATTGCAACATGAAGTCACCTTGGATCTTTTTCCCTCTTTTTTTTTTTTTGAGATGGCTTCTCACTATATTGCCCTGGCTGACCTTGAACTCCTGGGCTCAAGCACTCCTCTCATCTCAGCCTCCTGAGTGTTGGGATTACAGAGGTGTACCCCTATACCTGCTTAGGCTTGGATCTTTACATCATTTAGCCTTTAGATATCTAGTCCCAGGTGAACAATTTTATTTAGTTAACTAAATGCTGTATTTGTTATTGACTCCTTTCTCCTTTTTCCAACATGAAGAAGTAGGTTTACCATGAAGCTTAAACTCCAGGGCTTAAACTCCAGGCCTTGCCATGTGTTCACATGGTCAAAACTAATTTTGAATTTATGTTTTGTATTTTTTTAGGAGGGCCCCCAAAATTATAGCATCAGATCCCACTAAATCCGAATCCCCTGTTAACATTTAAACATCTGCTCTATTGTTTTGGCAGTTGTTTTTCTACAATGTCAACATGACCCCTTCTGAATTGATGGATGAGATCATCAGCATCCGGGTAAGGGTCAGCGCGTAGGAAGGTACTGCTCACTCACTGCCAGGCAAAGCCAATCATTTCTTCACTACTCTTCTTTCTTGCAGGTTTATAATTCTCACTCTCTGCGGGCAGATTGTCTGATGGGGGAATTTAAGGTGGGTGACAACAGTCTGCTTCATTCAACTTACAGAAAGATGAGAACTTTCATAATAGAAATGTGATTCCTGTGTACCCATCTTGGTGGCATCTTGGGAATGTGTAAGGGTTCAGCATGATGACGCTTGCTGAAGGCTGCCTGGGGCTTGTCTATTTCCAAAGTGTAACACTGAACAGAGCTCTCAAAGTAAGATGACCTGAAGCTGCCATATCAGGGCCCTTCCCAGGGTTGTGTCTGTGGATGGAAGCGAATCCACTGCCACAGAGGGAAGGGGTGTTGACCATGGCAAGAAGCCCACCATCCACCTCCACTTACTGGGGGCCCCAGAGCTCCATCTGTAAAGCCAGTTATGATAAATGCAGAGTGTGAAAGGAAAGCCAAACAAGGCAAGATATTCAGGATGTTTCTCTAAGTAACTCTCACTGGAATGAAAGGACAAATTCTCGGCTGGCTTCTTCCCAGCAATTCTATGTGGAATAGGCTGTCTCTCCAAGAAAGGAGCTCTAGTCACTAGAAGTCCTAGAGGATGATCTGGGTCAGGCAGACCTGTGTTCATACCCTGTCTGCCACCAAGTAGCCACATGTCCCAGAGGAACTCAATCTCTCTGATCCTCAGTTTCTTCATCTGTAAAATGAGGTGATTGAGAAAAGTAAATGAGATGGTATGTGTAAAGCACCTAGCACGGTACCTGGCACACTGAAGTACACAATCAATGGTGATATTAATAGTAGCATTAGCTGGAGGAGGAGGAGGAGGAAGAGGAGGAGAATTGGACAGGAAACTGGGCCAGGTGAATTTCTGTAGGATGACCAATGGTCCCACTTTGCCTGGGACTTTAGTGGTAAAATTGAGAATAACCCAGGCAGATTGGGACATATTGGTCACTTTGCTTCCGTGGTCTCTTCCAGCCCTAAGACTAGCTCATTCATTCAATAGTGATTTACTGAGAGTCTTCCATGTGCCACACATCAGACAAGGCACTGGGGATACAGAGGATAAGATGGAAATGTTGGGTCTCAAGGAAATTTAAGTGTAATCAAGATATGATATTGACATATAATAATGATGGCTTCTTTAAAGTGACTAGACTGATTTTAAAATCTACTTAGACTACTTTTGATTCTTGTTTTCCCAGATTGATGTTGGATTTGTTTATGATGAACCTGGTAAGTAATATTCTCCCATCAATTTGAAGTCTTAAATTCATTCCTTCTAACTCTGAAGATGATTCCAGGAATCAAGACAATCTGGGGGATCAAAGAATTAAAGGAATTTTTAAAAAATATTAGGGAGAAGAGAGGATGCTTAGTGGGAATAAATAACAGTAGCTTAGTACAAATGTCTAATTTTTTTATCTTAACATTCAAAATAGATGATTTCTATGTTTCGTGAGGATATTCTGACCTTATCAAAATTAAATTATAAAACTAGTTGGTACAGCTTAGTCTTGTTTGTCACATGAGGACAGAATGGTGGGGGTGGTGTACAGGGAGAGTAAAAAACAAGACATGAAAGTGGAGACTCATCTGGGGAATTTGGTGTGTCATGAGGAGGCTTCCAAGAAAATGCAGTTTATCTTATGGCAGAGGAATCACAGACCTATCAGCATCTCGTTAGCATGTCCCTTTCCTTTTACTCCTTCTCTATTTTAGGCCATGCTGTCATGAGAAAGTGGCTGCTTCTCAATGACCCGGAAGATACCAGTTCAGGTTCTAAAGGTTATATGAAAGTCAGCATGTTTGTCCTGGGAACCGGAGATGAGCCTCCTGTGAGTCCTTACGTTCTCTACTTTCTACACTTCTCACTAAGAAAGAAGACCAAGAGTTAAGCCTGTGGGCATGGGTAATTGTGAAATGGAGCACAGCTTGCCGTCAGTACCCTCTGATTGCCCCTGTTCTTCAAAAGCTGTTCTTTTCTTCATCATGGACTTACCATTCTAGCTTGCTTAGACTCCTATCTGGTGTCTATGAGTGAGCGTTTAATTGAGAAAAGATGCATGTGTTTTTACAATGTCCTTGCATCATTAGAAAGACTGCTTTTATCTAGAAAGCATGACTTACTTGCAGAATTAGGCATTGCTACCTAAATGGTTAGTGATTATTCTAGGAAACTGGGCGGCAAAGTGCAGAAGTGGCCAGAGAGAAGTTGAAGGGACATCAGAAACACACACACACACACACTCTCTCTCTCTCTCTCTCTCTCTCTCTCTCTTACTATTTGGTGCTCATAAAATGACAGAAAGATACAAAAAAATATGAGCATTGATTTTGTGGAGCAGTTTTGAGGTTGAAGGAAAACTGGTAGTTGATGGTAGGTTGAATTCTTAAGCCCCAAACACAGGAAGTCCTAATGGAAACAATTCTGAATGGTTTCATTTTATAAGCATTCATCTGGCTTTTTCCAAGTGCTGCTTTTCTGTATGTATAATTTAAATCATGTGCCCCTAATAGCCTGAGAGACGAGATCGTGATAATGACAGTGATGATGTGGAGAGTAATTTGTTACTCCCTGCTGGCATCGCCCTCCGGTGGGTGACCTTCTTGCTGAAAATCTACCGAGCTGAGGACATTCCCCAGAGTATGTACTGATTTAATCTTGCCCCAGAATTGTCGGTTATCTACGTGATGAGATGTGTTAAAATCAAACTCTAATAGTGATTGGTGTCCCTATCGTATGTTTTTCTTCTGAAAGGGCTTCATGGGCTTATTTTCATTCATTCTGGTCCCGTTGAAAGCTACCTGAGAAGGCTCATGGCACAGCCAGTTGGTTGCTGATCGTGTTCCTTGTTGAGTACCTGCCTTTGGCCCATTTGGCTCTCTCTCTTCTTCTATCAATGTTCTGTATCTTCTCTTTATTCTAGAGGATGCTAAAGAGACATGAGCAGTCAGCACTTCCAACCCCTTTCATCCCAAATGAAAATGTGAACTGTTACCAAATCAAGGTGTTTGCTATCCAGCTATAAAAAAAAAAAATAGCTGAAATTAGCTGGGCGTGGTGGCAGGTGCCTGTAATCCCAGTTACCTGGGAGGCTGAGGCTTGAGAATCACTTGAACCGAGGAGGCGGAGGTTGCAGTGAGCCATGCCACTGCACTCAAGCCTGGGCAACAGAGTGAAACTCCATCTCAAAAAAAAAAAAAAAAAAAAAGTTGCCGTCCCGATCGCTTCTAGTGATTCCATTTATAGGAACTAGTCTGGTTATCCCTCTGTCACGGCTGATGGCCCAGCCTCCTATCTGCCTTGCTGGGCCTGTCTGGTTCCTGCTGGGCTCTGGGACATGGGATCCTTCTCCAAGTCCCCAGGAGGCTGCACCCACTATACAGGCCATGGGTCTCTTCAGGATTTGCTGCTTTTCTTGGGAATCCTTTTCTTCTTTTAAGATCGTATGGTCTTAAAAGATGGTATTGTAGGACCTCCCCATACCCACCTTTCTCTCAAAAATGTGTCAAATGGGCCGGATGCAGTGGCTCATGCCTATAATCCCAGCGCTTTGGAAGGCCAAGGTAGGAGGATTGCTTGAGGCAAGGAGTTCAAGACCAGCCTGGGCAACATAGCAAGACCTCTGTCTCTATTTTTTTTTTTTTAAAGAAGAAAGAAATACATAAAATGAAGTAAATAAATTAAAATCCTGATCTCTATTTACTTTTTAGCTTAATCAACTGTAGATTGTAGTTAAGTGTATTATTTGTGATTATGCCAAATTTTCTTGAATTTCTCTGAAAAAGACTAGGACTATATCATTTTGACCTATAGTACCTTTCTCCCGATTGAAAGCAGGCCTGAGTTTGAGAATCATCTCTTACTCTCACTGAATGAAATGTGTTGTATTTTTTTCCTCCGTAAAAGATCAAGTCTTTTTTTTTTTTTTTTTGAGATAGTCTCACTCTGTCACCCAGGCTGGAGGCTGGCATATACTGGCTTGATCTTGGCTAACTGCAGGATTCAAGTGATTCTCGTGCCTCAGCCTCCCAAGTGGCTGGGATTACAGGCATGTGCCACCACACCTGGCTAATTTTGTTTGTTTGTTTGTTTTGAGACTGAGTCTCGCTCTGTCACCAGGCTGGAGTGCAGTGGCATGATCTTGGCTCACTGCAATCTCTGCCTCCCAGGTTCAAGCAATTCTCCTGCCTCAGCCTCCCGAGCAGCTGGGATTACAAGCGTATACCACCACACCCAGCTAAGTTTTGTATTTTCAGTAGAGAAGGGGTTTCACCACGTTGGCCAGGATGGCCTTGATCTTCTGACCTTGTGATCCACCTGCCTTGGCCTCTCAAAGTGCTGGGATTACAGGCATGAGCCACTGCGCCTAGCCTGTTGCAACTATTTTGATGTATAAGAGAACTTTTAAAATTTTGCCAAATTTCTGCTGTTTTTAAGAGAATTGAACTTCATTTCTGCTGTATAACTATCACCTTTCAGTGGATGATGCCTTCTCACAGACAGTAAAGGAAATATTTGGAGGCAATGCAGATAAGAAAAATCTCGTGGATCCTTTTGTAGAAGTTTCCTTTGCTGGAAAAAAGGTTCGTACATGATCTAAATGCAGATGCTGCTAAGAATAAGTATTTAAAACCACTGTGCTTTCCTTGGAGTGAATTCCTACTTACTCTTTGTTAAAATAGCCCCCTGATGAGCCGGGCACTCTGCGGGAACACAGATTATCTGAGTCTGAACACGCCAGACTTCTCCACAGGTTTATTTTGGAGTGGAAAGTATGCAGAACACAAATTAGAAAATTCAGTCTTTTGAGAGATTAACATAGGGAAGGCTACCACTGAATTTCTGGAACTGCTTTTCAGGTCCAAACATTATCTTAACCTTAGGCAAGCTCTCTGGCCAGCCGCACCCATCCCTGCTAAATGCTGTAGGACAGAGACCTAATGAAAAAAATGGTTAAAAACAAGTTCCTGGTGCATTGAAACAGCAATGATTAACGTTAAACCCATTTCATATTTTACAAATCATCAAGAAAAAGTTCAACCAGGTTCTTAAGTATATAAGTAAACTGGTAAAGTCATAATCTAGTATGCATAGATTGTAAACTTCAGAACTTAGAAACTTGAAAACCTACACTTTTGCTTTGGTGATTTTGCAGGTTTGTACAAACATAATTGAGAAAAATGCAAACCCAGAGTGGAATCAGGTCGTCAATCTTCAGATCAAGGTTTGGCTTTCTTTTTTTTTCAGAAAAAGTAAGAGTACTTACTTTAATAATTACTAAATCATCGAGAAATAACTACTTTTTTCTGTTTCATTTTTATAGTTTCCTTCAGTGTGTGAAAAAATAAAACTAACAGTATATGACTGGTGAGTTGAAAATAGATACATGTCTAATTCAACATAAAAGAATTAAATATTTGAATATTGTGAAACATTACTCTGGATGGTCTCTTTCTGGTATTTTGCTTTTTTTCCAGAGGAAAGGATGAATTGCTCCTGGAACTGGGTGTTTTCTTAAAACAAAATTTAATAATAGTGTTACTGCAAAAAAAGCTTTGATTATTTCGGTCCAACTGCTCATAAACAAAAGGGGAATGTGCTCTGAAAATGCCCCAAGATAAGAGATCAGGGATTTAAATATCATTAGGCTGTCCAGAATAGACTTCAGAAATACAGTCAAGCATTTCTTGGGAAGAATCACCAAAACATTCTGAGAGCAATTCATTGTTATTGTTAAAAAAGAAAATTGTAAAACTACCTCAATGAAGGCAAGGAAAAGTCCTTGAAATGTTCTGATGGAATTTTTACTAGACCAGCCTCCTAGCACTGATTGGCCATAACAAGACTGTTCTTGGAATGTTCTAGTTGGATGTAGCATTCAGCAGGCACCCTTAGCTCCCTGAAAGTGGAAACATGACAAGTATCATTACCATCATCATCATGATCGTAATTATGTAATCTGCCTATAATTGATTAATTCATTTTATGACAGTGGTATTGAGTGTAACCATAGGCACATCCCTTGGCCTCTCTGTACAATTGCAATTTAATAACTTCAGAATGAATTACTTCACTAGATCAGTGTTTCTAAAGGGTGGTTGGAAGACCATCTGTATCAGAATCAATTGGGATATACTTATAAATGCAAACTCTTGGTCCTCACTGTAGGCTTATTGAATTAAAAATGTGGACAGGAGATGAGGGTGAGAAGTCTCCAGTTGATTACTAAGTACAATTAAGTTTGAGGCCCACTGGGCATGATCATTTCTGAAGTCTGGGGTATTTTCCAGTTCTAACTTTTTTTAATTGTTGAAATGACATATCTTCATAGATGGAGCTCTTAACCTATTATTATTATTATTATTTTACATAGGGACCGTCTTACTAAAAATGATGTAGTTGGAACAACATATCTACACCTCTCTAAAATTGCTGCCTCTGGTGGGGAAGTGGAAGGTAAGTCATTCAACAGATCTAGAGCAAGACTGGATACAGAACTTCTGGAGAAAAAAATAAACAGTAGGTTTGGTTTCTTAGAAGCCAAATGTGATGAACCTAGTGAACCATTTCAATGATGTTTTGGTGATGGCCTGCAAAACAATTAATAATTGAAGTATATAAGTAAACTGCTAAAGTCATAATCCAATATGCATAGATTGTAAACTTTTAGGAACAATGAAATTTACAGTTTGAAGATTTTCAGCTTTCTTGCTCCCATCCAAAACTTCTTTCCCAATAGTGGTTTTATGAAATGTTTGTGTCAATACAGAGGGCTACCACCTTATTTTTTAGAGTGGCATTGACCCAAGTCCACCCACATATACAATAATACTCCCTTCTCAACTGATTCCCTTGGCAGGAACAGTAAGGTCAGATGCCAATGAACCATGTAATCCTCACTCCCTAAAATAGTGTGTATTAGGCCTTCATTCTCACAAGCACTGATAGCCAACACATTGTTTTTTCTGTAGTTTTCCTAACACTTTTCTTGAGAACTACTTGGCTATACCTGGCATTATGGTTTTGTGCATATATGCCAGAAATTGTAACAGGGAATGAAGGAGAGAGGTTAAGATGATAAGAGAAAAAATTAATGTTAACACAGTAATACCAACAGCTTGCTTATTTATTTGTTTTTTGAGACGAAGTCTCACTCTGTCACCCAGGCTAGAGTGCAGTGGCGCAATCTCAGCTCACTGCAACCTCTACCTCCCAGGTTCAAGCAATTCTTCTGCCTCAGCCTCCCGAGTAGCTGGGACTACAGGTGCCCACCACCATGCCCAGCTAATTTTTGTATTTTTAGTAGAGACAGTTTTACCATGTTGGCCAGGATGGTCTCCATCTCCTGACCTCGTGATCCACCCGCCTCGGCCTCCCAAAGTGCTGGATTACAGGCGTAAGCCACCGTGCCCGGCCCAGTGGCTTATTTTTTGTGACCAAAACTAAAATTATTGTAATTGCCAATAGATTAAACATATTGAGAGATTAAACACAGGAAACAAAGTAAGAGACTTTGAGACAAAATTTTGTCTTGGGGAACCCAAGGTTCCTCTCAACCTTATCTTGTTTAAGGTCTTTTATATATTTTGAAAAAACATTGTTAAAAGCAATGGATAACATAAATAAGAACCTGGTTATTTTATATATATATATATAAAATACATATATATAAATACATATATATATAAAATACATATATATAAAAATACATACATATATATAAAATACATATATATATATAAAAAATACATATATATATAGTATTAGATATTAGAAGATGAAGAAGATATTAGAGATATGGTGAAGAACATATAGATTTCCTGTCTCCAGAAGGGGGGGAAAATATAAAGGCAATCAGAAGACAAGGTGGTGAACAGACATATAGTACAAATATAAAGGTACATGGCTGGGTGTGGTGGCTCATGCCTATAATCCCAGCACTTTGGGAAGCCAAGGTGGGCAGATTATTTGAGGTCAGGAGTTCGACACCAGGCTGGCCAACATGGTGAAACTCCGTCTCTACTAAAAATGGAAAAATTAGCTGGGCATGGTGGTTGAGGGCCTGTAATCCCAGTTAGGAAGCTGAAGCAGGAGAATCGCTTGAACCTGGGAAGTGGAGGTTGCAGTGAGCCGAGATTACGCCACTGCACTCCAGCCTGGGCAACAGAGCAAGACTCCATCTTGAATGAATGAATGAATGAATAATTATATGTGGCATTATTTTAAGCAAATGATAGAGGGTAAGAAAGAGATTCCATCTGAATGTTCTCTGCTGAGTAGCATAGTGATCATAACACTGGAGCTGCAATGAAGGAAACGTAATCACAGCCCTTTCCTTTTCTCTGCAGAGAATAATATTTATATGGTTGCTAGAATGTAAGCACTATTTATTTTGATTTTTGATTTTTAAAATTTAACCTGTAACCAAAGCTCTGAACAAAGTGTAGATGTCATCACCCATTACAGTGTAAAAATATGGAAGATAGAGATGAGAAGCCGAAGGAGGAAGAGGAGTGGAGGTAGGGCAGGGGTGCTAATAGCCTCTTCTCTTCAAGTCAGGAATCTCAATATGACTATAGATAAAATCATAAATGTGACCATTACAGGAAATAAAAACCATGCTGGAACTATATGGGGGGAGGGTAAAGATGACTGAAATCCATTCATTATTCATAAGAAACCATTAAATAATATCTAAAGATAATTATTCAGAAATAGTGGCATAAGCATTTTGCTTAGTGACGTGTGGTAACATCCAGAAGAACTAAAAACAGAGATTGCTACAAACAATTTTAGCTTCTGTCTCTGGGGCCTCTCATTGCAAGCCCTGCAGACCATGGGGTTACAGGGTCTTAAAATAACAATGGGCTGTCAACATCGCCTTTCCCCCCACAAAGAAACAAACCATGCTTTCAATCAAATGTGCAATGAACTCCAGGCCTTTGCTTACACAGCCTAAGACCACATTTACTTAGATTTTTTGATGTTGGTCCCAACTAAGCCGTAAGATAAATAAATGTTTTATTAAAAACGTGAAATGCTGGTAACTTCACCAGGACCCCTCTGTCCCTGGGCAGCTAGCTCTTCTGCTTCCTGGCTTCCTTGGGGCTGGGTGAGATTGAGTTACTCACGTGTGGTGGTTCTGCTTGTTGTCACAAAATCAGGTGTCATTTTGCATTTAACCAATGAGAATTGTATGCATTACAAAAGGGTCATATATGACTTGGGTCTGAATTTGGGATTTTTCTGGTGTTGCTAAATCACGTACCTGGCACTGGATTTGATTAATGTTTTCAATGTCTGTTTCATAATGCCTGTGTTTTTCTTGTTTAACCAGTCATATTTTTACTATATAGATTTCTCATCTTCGGGAACTGGGGCTGCATCATATACAGGTTTATGCTTCGTAATTTTGCTTTCTGTTAGATCTTCCTAGCTAATGTTATCTTATTAAGAATATATTGACTGTCTTTAGAACTTTTTTTGACATTTTGCTGTCTCAACATAGTTTCGCTAGAGTAATAATTTTTGTGTTAGTGCCATATGGTTGTCCTGCATGGCTAAGCTTAAAAGAAATGTGCTAACCAGGCTTTGCTCCATGTCTCATGCTTTCAGCTAAATGTACACCATCGTATTTGGCTTTACTGCAAATAATTTATTGTGAGATATAACATTTTCTGTTATCGTTTATGTTCAGTAGGTAGAGATATGGAGCACTAAATCAATTGTTCTGAAATTTATCAAGTAACTTTCCCCCAATATCAATGTGAATCTCTAGGTTGGAAAATACTGAACGTTTTTAGTTTGCAACCTGAAGATCTTCCCCTCCCCACAAAATGAGGGATCATAACACATCCTTTGGTTTGCACAGAACTTGTCATTTTTTGCAAGTTTGCTCAATACTGTCACACGCTTGACCATCACAACTCTCCTAGGGCAGATGCTTTTGTTCCCCTAATAGACGAAGACTCTGAGGTTTAGAGAGGTTCATTATCTGTCAGATAAGCATGATTCGCCCTGCCACAATAATCTCCCAGGGTTGTGGTAAGAGAGGAAAGAGATATTGCATGTGGGAAAGCTTTGCAAACTCTGAAGCTGTGTGCAAATATAAGGTGATATCATGTAAATATGTAATTGACACAATGCCCAATTCTTATTTGCTTTAAACAATCTATTTTATTATAATCACACTTTATATGAATATTAAGTAGTCCTTAGATTTGCAGTGACCTTGGCAGATGGGCAAGCACTTTATTCTTTATTCATTTGTTTAACCAATCAATGAATATTTTTGTAGTAGTATCACATGATAGAACCAGTAGTAGGTGTTTAGGAAATCAAAATACAACATACTTAAATCCTGCCACTCCCCCTGAAAAGTGATACTTTAGTCACAGAGATGTACAGCTATGTAGGGTTCTAGAAACTAAAATATACAGTAATTATTTGTAGGAATCCAAAACATGAAGGGGATTCAAAAAGCTAAAGGAGGCATGGAAAATATTGTTGGAAAGTGGGTTGTAGCTAGGTCAGAGGAAATCCTTGATGGCAGGCTAAAGGATTTTTATTTTATTTTTGTATAGGCTTTTCAGCAAGGACATTGGGAAGTTTGATGTGACCACGGTGCATTAAACGGATTAGGAAACTTTGGAAGCAGGAAGAGACTTAGCTTATGAGAGAATGGGTTTTCTTTCTTTCTTTCTTTTTTTTTTTTTTTTTTCTGAAACGGAGTTTTGCTCAAGTCACCTAGCCTGGAGTGCAATGGCATGATCTTGGTTCACTGCAACCTCCAACTCCTGGATTCAAGTGATTCTCCTGGCTCAGCCTCCCTAGTAGCTGGAATTACAGGCATCTGCCACCACGCCTGACTAATTTTTTTTTTTTTTTATTTTTAGTAGAGACGGGGTTTCACCATGTTGGCCAAGCTGGTCTTGAACTCCTGAACCTCAGGTGATCCTCCTGCCTCGGCCTCCCAAAGTACTGGGATTACAGGCGTGAGCCACCATGCCTGGCCTAGAGAATGGGTTTTCCCAGGAGTCTACACTACGATGTGAGCACATAGAAGGAAGATTCCTTCTGTTAATGTGCAATGAAACAAGTCAAAGGGGTAACATACCAGAAGAGAGATTTGTTGGACAAAAATAATTAAGCCCCTGGCATTAAGCTGATATGCAGTGGATCATTCTTGACAATTTGTGTTTCAATCCCTGGGGATCTTTAACAAAAAGCAAATACACACGACAGCACAGTCAATCATGGGAACCAGGTGGAGGAGAGGTGAGGTTAGACCAAAGGAATGGATGGGGTGGGTAGTGGAGGGTATCCTTTTCTGAGCTTTTTTTTTTTTTTTTTCAAGGTCTGGAGTTAAATCTGCCAGTTTGTGGGACTTTTGACAAGTTGCATCACTTCTGTGGGCTTTGACTTGCCCATCCATAATGTGACATGACTGTGGCGCCGTAGCTTAAACATCCATTCTTACTGGAATATTCTGTGATTCAACTTCTTTCTCTTTTAATCTTTTTTTCGTGTGTGATTCAACTTCTAAAAATGACTTCCTTTCCTCTCTGTGAATCTCTGCTTTAATTCTCTGTTCTCACCCAACATCCCTCCACTAAAACAAAATATTTTAGCACACAGAAAGAAGTCCAAACCCTGTTTATTAGTGATCAATTAATCATCTTTGCAGTGTTCCATATGCCACAGTGGATAAAGCCAAGCCAATTTATATGTTCATGTATATAGTCATTCCTCCTGTTTATCTGTCTTCAAGATGATAACATGATTCAGAGAACTCTCTGTTGAAGAAACTGCTGGTCCCTCTTTGGGTTTCATAAGAGATTTCCAAACATGTGTGACATGTAGCATCCTAGGGTGTTACCAAATCTCAACTTTAGGCTGCATATGCATTACTTTTGTACATCTTAAATGTTTCTTTTTTCTTGCTCTCTTCACTGAGATTGCTATTCAGCTCTTTTCTGCCTGTGTCCATGATTTCTATCTCCCCACAAACGTGTACACACCCACTTAAACATACAGAGAGCCTCACATAATGAAAATGATTGTTCAGTACATGTCTATAGGGTTAGGTAAATTATTTATTAATGGGCATCATTCTGATGACGCTGCTCCATATTTATCTTTCTCCCTTAGTTTTAAGCATATAGTTGGAAAGGGCCATAGATATGATCTGTTCAACCTCATTGATAACAGGAATTATCCTGAAAACATGCTGAAAAATAGGCTGAAGGCTTTGCCTCAACATTTCTTCTGATTGTCCCTAATGCAACCTGTCCCATTGTTTATCATTTCTAATTCACAGAAAGTTCTGCCTTATACAGAGTGAACCAAAGCTGATCTCCCTGTAACTCCCAGCAGTGGTCCTTACTCTGCTTCTGGAGATAAGTCCATCCCTCTCCCATATGGGGGCCATTCAGGTTACTGAAGGCATATTTCCCCAGCCTCACCCACACTTTCCCCATTTTCAGCTATTTAATTATATTGTCCTCAGTGCCCTTTTTTGAGAAGTCTTGCTAAGACCAGGTAGCAGAAATAAGGAGCTTATCAGATGACCACCAGGGATAGAAAGGAATGAATGGGAATCTTCATGTCACTTATGAATATCACATGGTCTTACAACCACAGGCAGGCAGTTTATTAGCACGTATAAAATTTAAAAATATCTTGTATTTTTAACAGCATCTGCTAGAGTTATACTAACTACTGAAGATTAAATGACACTTTAGAGGAACAAATGAAGTTCATATAATATGTCATTTAAGTGACTTCCCAAAACAATATAATCTTTTGCCCCAATTGGCAATGGCATGTTTAATACAATGCCCATTATAAACTTGCAAAAAATGTGAAGGTCAACTTCAAAGTCTAATTGCTCTTTATTTAAATAACATTATATATTTATAAAAATAAGCTTACCTGTGCTATCTGCAAATGTTTTTATTTAATATTTTATGTAGCAATAAGAAAAGAGAAATACGGCAAGCCTCATGGTGCTTACAACTTGCATTAATACAACTAACTCACAAAATGGAGGAAAATAGTCTCACCTAACTAATAACTAATATTTATTTCAATAGATTGAATGTTAAGAGCCTAACACCTAATGATGATGTTTCTTTCTCAGTAAACACAGGAGAAACAGAGGTAGGCTTTGTTCCAACATTTGGACCTTGTTACCTGAATCTTTACGGAAGCCCCAGAGAATACACAGGATTCCCAGACCCCTATGATGAGCTGAATACTGGAAAGGTTGGTTTCTCAATTAAGGTGGTTATTAATCAACATTGGTTAATGTGATTATTTCTTCTTATAATGTCTGATCAAGTATTGCAGGATAGAAGTTTCATACTCCCTAAGACTTAGAATGCAAAGATAGGAAAAGATTGTGGAGATGATCTCACTGGGGGATGGCCAATGGCCATTTCCCCCAACTTCTATGCTTATGGTAGATATCAATAATCAATGCTGGCTCTCTTTCCTAATAAGCCCCTGTGCTGCCTTGGAATTCTTTTCAACATCATATTCCAGGAATTTACCAAGCACTAGGCAATGACATGCTCCCTGAAACCCTTTATTACCCTTGATCTGATCAGTCCTTTCATTTCATAGATGAAGACATGGAAACCCGGAGATGGGAAACGCTCTTTTTACTACAACAGAAGCCAAATGTCTTTTAGGTATCTCCAAGGCTCAAGAAAGGGACCAAGCTAGAGAGAAAAAGCCCTGAGAGGGGAAGGGTAAAAGACTGGCTGTAGAGTTGGGAGCCCTCCCATCCTTTCCAGAAGGTTCTATTGCCAGCACTGCTGGGTGTCATGGGAGGAGTAGCCACTCTTCATCCTCATTCCGAGCTGCACCCAGAACATCTTCCTCCTACATCTTCTTCTTTTACTTCCTGGCTATTCTGAGACTTGCCCTGGTTGCCAACATGGCAGCCTCCCTATTCTGAGAAGAGGAGAAAAGCAGCCAAGTTAACACAGAAAAATGCAGAGCTTCCCTGCTGAAGTACGGTGAAGGGAGACTTAGAGCCCCATCCACCTCCTACCTCCCAGGCTCCGCAACCTCCTTCTGGAGCCTAGAGCATGGTTTGAAGGCCTCTGACCTTGGTCGTAGCTAAGATCTTTTTAGCCCTGGCATCCCAAGGTGTTCTTTGAGATCTGTCCTAAAGCCGGTGGCTCTTCTTTCAAACACCACAGACCTGAATCCAGCTGGGAGAGTTGCTGACTGATTCATTTTGAAAGTTAGGGCCATGGGAAGGAGGAACTTTTTGCAGTTTTATTAGCCTGAATAGAGACACAATTCTTTTTGCTATTGCTACCTAGAGGAATAATCCTGGATTATTGCCTTTCAGGGGGAAGGAGTTGCCTACAGAGGCAGGATCTTGGTTGAATTAGCCACTTTTCTTGAGAAGACACCACCAGATAAAAAGCTTGAGCCCATTGCAAATGATGACCTGCTGGTTGTTGAGGTAAATGTTAGAGTGTGAATAATGCATGGTATAGAAAAGGAGACCTCCAGGGGACTGAAGGGGTAGCTGGGGGTGTTGGAAGGCAACCCAACTCACAATGAACGCACTCATCTGCATGTTTCTAGAACAGCCCTTTGAGGATTGCTTCATGCTTTGAGATGTTAATACCCTATTGAAAACTGGCAAGAGCACTGATACGGTTTTTGCACAAACCGAATGACCTGTTTGCTAACTGGTGTTAGGGGTCATGGGGAAGTGGCTGTAGCAGCCACTTCTTGCTGGCACCAAGAGCTATAGGTGCCACCACTACTCATTTCCATTTTCAGAGGTGGCTGGTGGGCCTCAGGCTTCCCAGCACGGGAGGGCAGGTGTGCTGAGGGCTCACATTGCAATGGCTGTGAACCCTGCTTCCTCCTTGAAGACAGGAAATCTTCCCAGTTGACTTCCTCAACCATTTCTGAGAATCCAGGTCGATGCCTGTGTGTTGCACAAATCTGAATCGTTTGCCAGCACAGCCAGCTCATGGATACCCCTCTGTCGGCGGCCCTCCTTGCTGGGTTGCAAATCACCGCCAGCCCCCGAGCTGCCCCAGGCTGCTGTCACCCTCTGTTCTGAGCACACAGGACAGGCCCTGCCCTGATCTCCCCACTTTACAGCAGAAACCAAACAGCAACTTTTAATAAGCTTTCACTTTCAGTTTTTGGGATAAGAATAAGAAAATACAGTAAAACGGGTGACAACGTGGTTGCAAAATGTGGCTATTCTCAAAGCTCATGGGGTCAGGCTGGTGTTCTGGGTCCATGGCAGTCAGCTTTCCTGTCTACTCACAGCCTGTCTCCTTGTGGCAGGACTGGGTTCCCCAGGCTCTCCCCAAACTCCCATGGTGCCCGGAACACATCTTCATGTGAGTCCAGGCCCAACCGCCATGAGTTCTCCAGCGAGCCTGGGCCCTCTCCCTCTAGTCGTCCGATGTCTGCCTGTTACATCAGCTCCCTTTGCAGGATGATTGACAGGGAGAATAGCCATGCCCTTTAACAGAAACTATCCCTTCTTCCCCAGAGCAATGTGGCCTTGCTCATTGACTCCAGAAGACAGCTATATCAGCAGGTTAGCATCCAAAGCAGTCTTCTGGATTCCCCAGGCTTCACATGTTTGGAACATCCCGTGGTCCAGTGCTTGAGCTGTACCAATTTCAGTCCTGTCTCCTCCTTTGAGAGGAAAGGAGCAGGCTCCTGAGACTGCCCTCTCTCCACCTCACAGCCTCAGGAAGGAACTTAGCATCGCCACAGCAGCAAGCCACGGGGCATCCGTGTAACTTCACACTGGGAAAGAAATCGTTCTCCCCCATGAATTATTACAGCAAAGATGATCATTTGTTTTGTTTTTTTACTAGTTAAAGACAAAAGTCAGTAAGGTCCTAGTCATAGTCTTTCTGTCTATTCCACAACATGATCCACTCCGAAGTCCAGGAATTACAATAGATCTTGAGGAAAAATTAGGAAAAAAAAAGGGAGGGAGAGTGGGAAAAGGGGCAGTTTACATGCTAGTTACAGCCAGGATCATGCAAGAGAATAGCCAGAAACCACTTGGAGGCCTCCGTAGAGACACATGGTGGTTTTTGACTTGAGTAGTTACAGATTGGAGCTGGCTCTTGAAATGTTGGTTGGAATTCAGGGTTATGCAGAAATGCCACCATGGACATTCAACCATTATGGTACCTCTTTATTTTGTTCCATCACCAGAATGTAACTTAAGTTCATGCTGCTTCTCTTTGTTTTAAACAACCGTAGTTGCAGGGAGAAGGAGAAAGAGACCCAAGAAAATATTTTAAAAATGCTTTATTAACTGGAGTGCGAAACAAAATTAGTTTCCTTCACTGCAAATAGTTAAACACATACAGGCAAAGAAGTTTATTTCATTAATTTAGTGTAAAAGAAAAAAAAAAAAGTCAACAATGTATATTGCCCACGGAATATGTCAACAGAATAAAAGAAGAGCTTTTTATTGACTGGTAAACAAAACAGAATTCATTTTCTTTGCTCTGAATAATTAAACACAGACAGCAAAATAGTTCATCTTTTTAATTAAATAAATTTAATCAAAAGTGAAATGAAGCAAAAATTTTAAAAACCTAACAGCATTACAGAATAGGAGGGAGAGAAACGGGGATTCTGAAGATGTAGCCACACTTGAAGCAACCAGGAGCCCCAGGAGAGAGTGAAATGAGCAGATCTGTGCACCTGCCAGAAGGACTGAATGAATGCAGTCAACCTGTAACATCATCATGACCCTTGTCCGTCTTCAGAGGTCCTCTGTTCTGGGTGTTGTGCAGCTAACAAAACTTTTTGGTAAAGCTAAAAAGGCTGCAGCAAACGGGCAACTTTGTTGCCAAACAGCCAAGCGCTCCCCATCTTTCTAAAGCAGAACTGAGCTATTGCTCCCGGTGGGCCTGGTCAACAGAGGCTGCAGTGCAGGAGGGATGCAGCAGGTTCAGCCTGGCCACTTCCATAGTAAGAATCAGGCAGATAGAAGATCAAGGGTTGCCAACCCAGTGTTATTCTAATACCTGCTGGCTTCTGGAACCTCTGCCCTGCTACTAAAGGACCCCATTTTTTTTTGTCTCCAGGATCGAGAGTCTGTTGTTGGACCGCTGTCTCCCTGCTCCTCTTTCCCCAGTCTCCTTAGATGTGACCGAATGTATTTTGGGAGCATTCTATGCACTTGCATTCTCTCTCCTACTCAACTACAATCTCCTTGAGAGCTCTCATTGGTCTGGCCCACATTAAGGGCTCAAAAATGTTGCTAGAAACAGCACCTTCAGGTTCTTCCAGCTGCTCCATCAGGTGTCAGCTCCCTTTAGTAGACACACCGAAGGTGGCATGCTGGGCAGTGTTCACTTGTACCTGATCTCCTTGTCACTGACCTTTAACGTCCCATGCCTTGTGTGTCCACAGCCACTTTCAAGAACTCTTAGCTCTTATTGATATCTTGCTTGACAGAAATCACCTCCTTTTCCAAATCGACTGCTGAAACTTTATACCACCTTATCTACAAGGTGCACTAGTCACTGACGATCAGAAAGAGTCCCAAGGCCCTAACCCCACCTGAGTCCAGTAGATTACAACTTATATTCTTTTTTTCTTTTTTCTGAGACAGAGTTTTACTCTTGTTGCCTAGACTGGAGTGCAATGGTGTGATCTTGGCTCACTGAAACCTCCACCTCCTGGGTTCAAGCGATTTTCTTGCCTCAGCCCCCCGAGTAGCTGGGATTACTGGCACCTCTCATCATGCCCGGCTAATTTTTTGTATTTTTAGTAGAGATGGAGTTTCACCATGTTGGCCAGGCTGGTCTCAAACTCCTGACCTCAGGTAATCCACCCGCCTCGGCCCCCCAGTGCTGGGATTACAGGCGTGAGCCACCGCACCCAGCCCAATTTATATTCTTTAATTTTCTCATGTTGTAGGCAGGTCTTGTCCCAGGCTCTGTTCTCTGAATGGTGCTTGTTGTTCCTTCCCCGCTCTACCTGTTTGTGCCCTGAGGGCAGAGAGGAAGTGGGAAAGGTCTGAGGGAGCAGCAGAATTCTCAGCTGCCTGAATCTTGGAGGGTAGCCTGGCTCTGGGGCAGGTGAGCCGATGGTGGGGGTGCTCCTCCTGGAGTCTTGGCTTGCCTGGTGATCCCGGGAGCTGCTCCGTCTTCAGCGGCTTGCTCACAGTGTGTCCCCTCTCTGTTGGGAATTGTGCTGATGGCCAGAAGTCCAAACTATTGCTTTTAGGGCTCATACTCTCTGGGGGGGGGGGTCCTATCAGGGATTCTGGGGTCATTTTGCAAGCTCTGCGTGAGAGCATCTGCAGAGTTCTAATGGAATCCTGGCTATGTGGAGGCCTGCAGAGCAGAGCCGGCCCAGCTGCAGTATCATCCCTGTAGTTCCCACCCCACATCCGAGCCTCCCCATGAACCTTTTCCATCCTGTGCAGCCCCTGGCTTAACAGATGGCTCCAGCTTAAATACCGGCCATTTTCTCCTGGGCCCTGATTCAGACCACAAATCATGCTTCCTATTTTCAGCTCCTTCCCTTTTCTCCTATCATCCTAGCTGGTTTATAAAGAAGAAGTTATGTTGTATATAGTTCTGACTAATCCAAATAACTTCCCACTTTTTCGTTTTGACACAATTCAAGCTCAAACCCAGAATTTCCACATCATTCTGGACCATGGGTATTCCAGGGGGCTTAGCTGTGGATAGTTGAGCAGAGCTCTTGACAAGTGGCATGCTCCCCTAATCCCCCTCTATCAAGGTGACAGTGGACTAAGCTAGGGAGGCTTTTAGACTCACAGTGCCCAGGTTAAAGCTTCCTCAGGTCATTCAATGTGCAGCTCAGGTTGCAAACCAATGTTTTAGGAAGACTTTTTAGAAAGATTGAGGCCTAGAGGGGATTTGACAAAACCCTATTGGAGGGTTTTATTATACCATGTCAAAAACTCCTTTAACCAAAATGGAGACTCTGTAATAGAAGGATGTTCAGGGGTTCTTCAAGACCACAAGCTTCAGTCACTGTCAGAAGTTCTTAAAACAGTCTTCAAAAATTTAAAAATTCCAGCCAGGCATGGTGGCTCATGCCTGTAATCCCAGCACTTTGGGAGGCCGAGGCAGGCGGGTCACTTGAGGTCAGGAGTTAGAGACCAGCCTGGCCAACATGGTAAAACCCCGTGTCTACTAAAAATGTAAAAATTAGCCAGGTGTGGTGACACACGCCTGTAATCCCAGCTACTTGGGAGGCTGAGGCAGGAGAATCACTTGAACCCAGGAGGTGGAAGTTACAATGAGCTGAGATCGAACCAGTGTACTCCAGCCAGGGCGAAAGAGCGAGACACAGTCTGAAAAAAAAAAGAATTAAAAATTCCACTTCTGGGTATATACCCAAAATAATTAAAAGCAGAGTCTGGGTACCATCAGAGTTCTAGAATAGACACAGGATGCGGATAGTATTGCATGGCGGAATGCACAGTACATAACGAAACACAACAACCTAAACCATTGCATGGCTCTTTGACAAGAGAAGGCACAGTGCCTGAAGATCTGTGGGAATATGTCTCATAAAGAAGAAGATATGCCAGCTGAGCAAGGATTTGGGGCAGGATATGGATTCAAGAGATTTTATGTGCCCATGAAGGAAGGCCTGAAGGGCTCATGGTCATTTCTGGTAGGCTGGTAGGTACTCAGTGTGGTTATTGTTGACCCTATCTTCTACTCTCTCAGTAAACCAGTAATTTAAAAAGAAAAAGGAAGGTTTGGGGCTGGGCATGGTGGTTCATGCCTGTAATCCCAGCATTTTGGGAGGCTGAGGAGGGCGGATCACAAGGTCAGGAGATCGAGACCATCCTGGCTTACACGGTGAAACCCCGTCTCTACTAAAAATACAAAAAATTAGCCAGGTGTGGTGGCGGGCGCCTGTAGTCCCAGCTATTCGGGAGGCTGAGGCAGGAGAATGGCATGAACCTGGAGGCGGAGCTTGCAGTGAGCCAAGATTGCGCCACCGCACTTCAGCCTGAGTGACAGAGTGAGACTGTCTCAGAAAAAAAAAGGAAGGTTTGATTTCCATTTCAATTTAAAATAAATTTACCTTATTTCCCTATTTTTATTTATATCTGACATTAAAATCTTTATTGTTATTTCTGATTAGAAAATTAATACTTTAGCTGGGTGCAGTGGCACACACCTGTAGTCGCAGCAAGTTGGGAGGCTGAGGCCAGAGGATCACTTGAACCCCCAAGAGGTTGAGGCTGTAGTGAGCCATGATCATGCCATTGCACTCCAACCTAGTGACAGCGCAAGACCCTGCCTCAAAAAAAAAAAAAGAAAATGAATACTTCATTCAAAATCATTAAAAATGTGTAAGTTAGAAAGTAAAATTTGCCATAATCTCTCCACTTTCTCCAACATAACTGCTGTTAACAATTTGAGTTACATTCCTCCAGACTTTCTTTATGAATATGCCAATATTAAAATATCTAATAGATTTATTTAAAATATACTCTTTTATTTATTTATTTATTTATTTATTTATTTATTTATTTATTTTGAGACGGAGTCTTGCTCTGTCAACCAGGCTAGATGCAGTGGCACGATCTTGGCTCACTGCAACCTCTGTCTCCCGGGTTCAAGTGATTCTCGTGCCTCAGCCTCCCAAGTAGCTGGGATTACAGGTGTGCACCACCATGCCCGGCTAATTTTTGTATTTTTAGTAGAGACGGGGTTTCACCGTGTTGGCCAGGCTGGTCTTGAACTCCTGACCTCAAGTGATCCACCCACCTCGGGCTCCCAAGGTGCTGGGATTACAGGCATGAGCCACTGTGCCCAGCCCAAAAAATATTCTTTTGTCATGGTTGCACATATGGATCTATTTAAGTCTTTTTATGAACTTTCATTCTATTTTATGGATGTAATGTAACTTGTTTAACAAGTGGCCTACTGAAAGACATGTGTACTGTTTTCATTTTTTTCCCTCCATTTCAATCAATGCCACAAGGGACATTCTAGTGCTTCTATCTTTGCTCACTTGTATGAGCGCAAGAGGAACTGGTGGGTCCAAGAACCTTCTCCCCTGTCATTTAATTCAGTACTACCTATTAGGTTTAGAATTGCATCTGCTAGAAATCCACATATAAATAAGGACAAAAGGCCTTTCACTGAAGCTTATGTCTACTCATACTTTATAGAAATACCAGCGAAGGCGGAAGTACAGCCTGTCTGCCGTGTTTCATTCGGCCACCATGTTGCAAGATGTTGGTGAGGCCATTCAGTTTGAAGTCAGCATTGGGAACTATGGCAACAAATTTGACACCACCTGTAAACCTTTGGCGTCAACAACTCAATACAGCCGTGCTGTATTTGATGGTAAGATTGGCACTAACCGTTCTCTCCTCTGCACCTTTACAGGGGGTGCACCACGGGACTGGAAGCAAGCACTGTGTCTTCCCTCTGGCACTGTTCTCCCCAGCCTATGGTTAGCGGAAAGGAAAAGGTTGAATGAGGAAGAGAGTATGGTTGGGGTTCAGGCACCTTAAAGACTGGCCAAACCCAAGACATTGCAGGTCCCATTGCCAGAGGCTGAACCCCAATGCCACCCTCTCCCTGCTGAGCTTTAACATTGGTTTTGCCCTGTAAGACCCCAAGGTAGCCACTGTGCTAAGTACTGAGCTCCCCAAAGCAGCTTCTACCCCTACGAAGCCCCAAATCTTTCTTAGGTTGAGTAGTTGAAATGAATGGACTCTGGCTCAGATACTGGGAAATCATGCTTCTGCTCTTCACTCTGTCACTCGCCAGCCTGTGACCTTAACCGCATCACTGAATTCTAACCCTCAGTTTCTTTCTCTTCTCCAGAGTTGATGTGAGGATTAAATAGCTGTATTTGAACAAAGATGGGTGAGAAATGATCCCTGATTTTAAGGAGCTTACATTCTACTCTATAAAATAAATCATAATAGAAAGTAAAGTATGAGAATTTCCAATAAAACTGTCAACAAATTGAGAGTACAGAGAAGGGAGAGAGGAATACCGATCAAATTTCCCAACAGCATTGCCAGAGTTTTAACTTAATTTTTGTACAATCAGTTTTAAAATATAAGACATCCTAGAAAATATCAGTTAATAATTCTTAATCACAGTAACGCTCTAGTACCAACCCCTATGTAGCCAGCTAAAGCTTTCAAAGAACAGGAAATTCTTTCTTTTGCCCACTTCCAACAAAAACATTTATTTAGAATAACAATTTTTAGGGACTGACATGTTCAGTCTAGCTTCCTATGTTGTCTGTATTTTCTGCTGCCACATTAGGGAACCATCTTTGATGTTCAGATGCATGGCCCTGAATCACTAAATGATCCTGAGATTGCTGTGCTCTGTCTACTAGGGTGTCTCAGAGAAAATTCCAGAACAGACTGAATAAAAAAGAGCTTCCTAGTCTTCAGTTGCTTACTTGAGTCAAATTAAAGAACCAGATCACCTAAAGCTATTCCCTAAGCCTGTGGATTAATCAGCAGCTCAGTCTGCACATCTCTTTAATAAACATGCTGTCATTTTAAGTGTTCAGTGTTCATTGACCTCCAATGTTTTATACCAGGAAACTACTATTATTACTTGCCCTGGGCCCACACCAAGCCAGTTGTTACCCTGACTTCATACTGGGAGGATATTAGTCATCGCCTGGATGCGGTGAACACTCTCCTAGTTATGGCAGAACGACTGGTAAGTTTCTCTTTTTCTGCATTTCCTTTTCACCAAGCAGGGTGAATTAGGTCAGGCCACTATAACACAAAACAGTGCTCAATACAGTGATCAATAAGGTAAGAGCAATGTCTCTAGGAAAAGTGGAGGTAGATGGTCCTAAGTTAGTATGGAGGTTCAGTGGTATTGGGGACCCAGGCTCTTACGCCCTGGTTGCTCTGCCATCACTCAGTAGTTATCATTGTCTGCATGGTAGAGGCAACTCACTACTACATCTGCCCTCCAGCCTGAGGGGAGCGGTGGTAAACAGTGGGGAGAAGATGACATCAGCCTTTCTCTTGAAGGGAAAGATGCAGAAGTCATACTCCTAATTTCTACTCACTTTCCACTGGCCAGAATCCAGTCATATAGCCACATGTGACTCCAAGGAGGGTGGAAAATGTAGTCTTATGCCTGGGCAGGCGTATGCCCAGATAAAAATTTTCTTACTGTGGAAGAGGGGAGGATGAAAAAGGTAGGAGTGGGGGTGGAATAGGAACTCATAGTTTCTGCCATAATTTTTGTGTGGAGAATGGTTCATTCCAATAGCAATATAAAACTCTGAGAATTTTGCAGTGGAAATCTCCACTGCAGGAAGAGGTAGCTTAGAGGAACCAATGTCTGACACATTCCACTCTTGCTGCAGACTAGAGGAACTTCTTTTGTTTGGAGGTTGGGGATTTCCTTTGGTGCAAACTGCACATATATGATATCTGTGATTATCCGTCTAGTTGACATTGGTGAACTAGATTGGCGAGGAGAAGGGGGATATGTTTGGGATATTTCTAACTAAGCAAAAATACTAAGTTACTTGGCCATGTGCAGTGGCTCAGCCAGTAATCCCAGCACTTTGGGAGACCAAGGTGGGCAGATCATTTGAGGTCAGGAGTTAGAGACCAGCCTGGTCAGCATGGTGAAACCCTATCTCTACTAAAAATACAAAAGAAATTACCTGGGCGTGGTGATGTGAGCCTGTAATCCCAGCTACTAGGGAGGCTGAGACAGGAGAATCGCTTGAACCCAGGAGATGAAGGTTGCAGTGAGCCAAGAGGGCACCATTACACTCCAGCCTGGACAGAGTGAGACTCTGTCTAAAAAAATATATATATACACCAAGTTACTCCTGTCAGGTAGTGATAAAATCCATCTGGCTTTGGTGTTTTGATTTCCAAATTTTGTTAATATTAATTTTTTAAAGATCTAATCTCTACCAGGGCTGGACCAAAACATATGGGGTTTTA
Source organism: Macaca mulatta (assembly GCF_049350105.2). NCBI lineage: Eukaryota > Metazoa > Chordata > Mammalia > Primates > Cercopithecidae > Macaca > Macaca mulatta. Next base: position 105,335,977 of record NC_133414.1, on the reverse strand, counting down.
GGAGTATACTTGATCTAAAACTCTATGGGAAAATGTGGAATATTTTACATTGTAAAGGCAATCTGGGATGATAACTATAGGTTTAAATTGACTTAATCATAACTGTCCCTAAAATAAAGTTGCAGTTGATAGGCAATGTACATCTCAAAGGCATTGGTGAGGAATTAGTTGCACCTGTATTCTAACTGTGTTTGAGATGCTCTTCAGCAGTTTTCACCCTGGTTCTTCTTATCACCTCCCTCCACTGACCAAGCTGCCTAATGCGGACAGGACGGTGGCTTTCCCTTTCCCCTCATTGGGATTTTTGATACTCATGGTAGGCTCTTCTTCAGCTTCTCTGTTGGCAGGTGCTCAATGGGATAGAACCATATGTTCTGAGCTTATCTCGTACTTTCTCTGCCCCAGTCCGTAAATCACCATTTCTCCAAGCAACTGTTTCCTTTGAGTGGGGAATAGCATTTTAGAAACAAGATCTGGGTACTAGAGTGCTCACTACTACTGAAATATCATTGCTTCTAGGCCTTCTCGGCAAACGAATTTGCACACACACACATGTCTATTTATTTCTATATCTATCAATATATTAAAAGCCATGACTTCATAAAGATACTTCCAATTCCAGTCCAGTACCACAAGGTTTATTCTAGTCCTCCGTGTTTCTGTATCTCTAACTTTCTTCTCCAGCAGTGAGAAATCTGGCCTTCGTTATCCTTAATATATTTGCTCCTTGGTTCAATCCTAAAATCTGTAGGTAAACCACTGTGAAAAATAAGCCTACTAATTAGAGTTCAATATGTTTATGGGTTTTTTTTGTTTGTTTGTTTGTTTTTTTGCCTTTTAACAAAGAGTACATGGTCAAAATACTCTTTTGTTCCAAAAGTTACTTGGGTTAGTTTAGTGTAATTACGTTATTCATCTGAAATGGAATTAGGTCTGTTTTATTTCTGGTTATATTCCACTTTAGGGTTCCCTCTCCTATCTTTGCTGGTTTCATTTTATTTGTTTTTTGAATATATAACAATATTTATGTGATTTCAAAGGTTAAACTATATGAAAGGTATAATGGCATAATAAACAATTATCAATTATTTCCTCTCTTTTCAAATTCTTCAGCAAACAAATATAGAGGCTCTAAAATCAGGGATACAAGGTAAAATTCCTGCAAACCAGCTGGCTGAATTGTGGCTGAAGCTGATAGATGAAGTTATAGAAGACACGAGGTACAGTGATCTTACGCCTATCTCAGAATTTTTATCCAGGCTCTCCTCCCTGAAATTCTAAGACTGTAAAGCCTGAGGAATTGTTTCTAATGTTTGTCTAAGAAGTGATTTTGAATTATTCAAACTTCGTAAAAAGCCCTCACTGGGAGGAGTGCCTGAATCACCACCAGGAAAAGCTCCACTTTCTGATTTGGTGCCAGTTCTAAAGTAACCAAGGGAGGCTGAGGCCCCACTCCCGGAAGCACGTCCCAGGCAGCCTCAGGCCAGGGATGGGGAGGGGAGGAAGAAGCAAGCCTGAGCCTCTGCTTCTCATCAACCCAAGGATGACCCCCACCCTGGAGAAGGGTGACTTCTGGCTTCTACGGAGAATGGGATCTGGGGGTGGAGCATCGATTTTGCCATTCAGAACAATATCTCTAATTCATAAACATATTTTTAGAAACTGCCTTTTTACTTGCTCTTTTACTGAATGCCTAATAAACATTGTGGCCAAGCCTCTGTTAGGCGAAACCAGTAGATTTGACTTGAACCAGCGGACCTTTCATAACCAATGAGGGGAAACAGCTCAGATCTTTTAGCATATGGAAATCAAAGGGGGAAGTGATTCGTTACAAACTCATTTTAAATATTGGTTAATAAAGCAGTGGACAGGGAAGTTCCGAAAGAAAAGCATATTGAATGCTTTCCACAAGCAAAAAGGCCTTTATTCCCCACGCTGGGCTAACGCCCTAAGTCACCCTGTCTTCTTGTGCCTCCTAGTGGTAAAGCCGGTAATTGAAATGCAACCCAAATCAAAGTACTGCTGGAGCGCTTGTTTAAATTCTGAATGTTAGAGCTGGGTCCTAAGGGATCATGTCCTTCAGTCTCCTCATCTTGTAAATGAGAAAACAGAGGCCCAAAGAGATGAAATGACATATCTGATGCCCAGAGCTGGGTTTGACAACTCAGCCCCTCTTCCTGCCACATATTTCACAGTCAACATCTATTTGTCCAAGGCCCCAAGCGTGACTTTTGAACTAACAGCTTCCAGATATCTTTTTGCCTCAAAGTCTCACTCTGGGGAATTAACCCTTCAAGTGCAATGCCATAGTTATTTAGGAAACCAAACAGAAGCATGTGGTAATAACTTTCATGGGGAAAATGTCTGTGAATTTTAAGATTTACAGTCATCTATTTATACTTCTGATATGAGCTGTTTTTGAGGAATCAAATTGGAATCTTTTTAAACTTTATGTAACAGGAAATTCAGTGTTTAAGGGAAGTCATGCTAGGATTTTCTTCACTGAAGAAGCTGGGTGAAATTCAAGTGAGTGGAAATTCTAGGTAGGGACACTGTGAATAGAGCTTCCTGAACCTGGTGAAAACATCACCCTGTGTGCCACCAGATGCCATGGTGAGAGGGAAGGCCTGGCAGCAGAGGCTAATTCTGGCCCTAGCTCAGCCGTTCTCAGTAACCCATGGGGGTCTCATCACAACACATCGAAGTTCTCATATTGAATGGAGATTTGGCCTACACGGGTGGTTCATAAATCTTTCTGGAGTTCATGGGCCCCTTTGAGAATCTGATAAGATGATGATGATAAAGATGACAACGAGATGATGACGAGGATGGCAACATTATTTAGACTTTGCTACGCAACTGTTCTAAATGCTTTCTATACAGCAACTCGTTTCCTTCTCACAACAGCCCTAAAAAGTATGTCCCACATTTGAAAATAGGAGGACAAGGAAGTAAGTGACTGGTCAAGACAATAGAACTAGTAAGGAATGGAGCCACGCTTAGTACCCAGGTTGTTGGCTCCAAAGCCTATGTTTATCATTACATCACACTACGTGTTGACACAGATAGACACAGTTTTCTTTATAAGTTCCAGAGTTTCACAGACCTTCTAAGACCCACCCACAGACTGCTTAGAGGCCCAGGATTCCCTAAGTTAAGTACGCTTTACCTACATGGTCTCTAACCTCCCTCCTTCTTCCATTATTTGGGGGTCTGTAAAATGATTATAGGAAGCAAAAGAAGGGAAAGCCAGTTTCTCTCAGCTGCCACTGTTTCCATCTTCTTTCCAGTGACTCTTTGGGCCATAAGTTAAACCCTAAGGCCTAAAATAGCTTTGGGATTTTTCATCTCCCTGTATTCCTTATGAACATTAAGAGACTAGCAGGTCTGCTCTGGCAATGCCAGATGCACTCAACTCCAGCATAAACGAGGCAATGCTTGTAGATTCAGTTAGGAGGTTGATGTGGTTTGCAAGATGGAAATCAAACAAATGTATTTGACCGTTCTGAAGCCTAAAATTAGGTTATTCTTCAAATCCTCTCTTTCTTTTTTTCTTCCTTTTTCTAGATACACATTGCCTCTCACAGAAGGAAAAGCCAACGTCACAGTTCTCGATACTCAGATCCGAAAGCTGCGATTCAGGTTTCTCTCCCAGATACATGAGGCGGCTGTGAGGATGAGGTCGGAAGCCACAGACGTGAAGTCCACACTGGCAGAAATTGAGGACTGGCTTGATAAATTAATGCAGCTGACTGAAGAGGTAGGACTTTTAAACTACACGAATGTCACCTGATATGGGAGAAGGGCTCTGCGAAATGGCACCAAGAATAGGGTGGTGGAAAGAGAATCTACTACATTATCTTGGGTATTGAGCAGATCTGACAGATTGTAAAAATCAATGAGTAACTGGGCTGAGGATGCTAATGATGAATGTGATTGAAATTAGAGCAGGGGAATAATTTTGAGTTGGTGATCTTGGAAATGTCTTCAAAAGTGGACAAATCATTATCATTTTCATGGTACTGTTGGAGAATATTTTGAATGATCTTTGTAGTTCAGAGGATTAAAATGTCAGCTTTGGCTGGGGTTGGGAAGACCTGAATTTGAACATTGTTTCTACCATGTATAACATTGGGCAAAGTATTCAACCTCTCCGAGCCTCAGTTTCCCCATCTGTAAAATGGAGATAAACATAGCACTTACTAGTTAGCTTTGTTGTGTGACGATTTTAAAAAGATGGTGGACGTAAAAATGTCCATCAATGATAGACTAGATTAAGAAAATGTGGCGCATATACATCGTGGAATACTAGGCAGCCATAAAAAGGATGAGTACATGTCCTTTGCAGGGACGTGGATGAAGCTGGAAACCATCATTTTCAGCAAACTATTACAAGGACAGAAAACCAAATACTGCATGTTCTCACTCATAGGTGGGAACTGAACAATAAGAACATTTGGACACAGGGCGAGGAACATCACACACTGGGGCCTGTCAGAGGGTAGGGGACTAGGGGAGGGATAGCATTAAGAGAAATACCTAATGTAAATGACGAGTTGATGGGTGCAGCAAACCAACATGGCACATGTATACTTACGTAACAAACCTGCACGTTGTGCACATGTACCCTAGAACTTAAAGTGTATATGTGTGTGTATATGTGTGTGTGTGTGTGTGTGTATATATATATATAGGAAGTGTGTGTGTATATATATATATATACACACACACACACACTCTTTAAATTCTCTTCCTGTCCCTCAGAAATCAGAGGGTTAGGTAGGTAGTCATATTTGTGGGTAGAAATACACTTGAAAAAGCACACAGGATTATAGGTAATTTAATTCTCTACTTTGTATGCTTTGGTACTTTCACAGGGTTTTATAGTGGACTTAGGAGAAGCGATTTTTTATACCACTCTGTGCCAATAGGGACATTTGAATATCCAGCCCTGGAAGCTGGATTATCTCCTTTACAATCAGAAAAAAAGAGGTTTGAAAACAAAATTAATATTTCAGATTTGGCAAATATTGGATGGTGAGCCAGAGACCCTGTGTCCTGTAAAATATATGCAATGTATAACCCTTTGACTGCTGCTGGTGACTTTCTTCAAATGATGCTTGAGATAAGATGGAATATTTTCTAAGATACCTCCCAGAGAAGAGTAGGAGGGGCTTTTGCTAGATGAAGCTGTGCCTCTGCTTCTCACCCTTCCCTTTGGCCTGCCTCCCGGCCCTGCAAACTCACAGTGTGGTTCTAGAAGATGGGAGCTCAGGAATTTGAGACAGAGCCCTAACCACAGCATTTCTTTGCTAAATGAATCCCTGAGGGTCCAGCCTGCAGGGTCTTCAGTCCCTCTCCATTTAGACTAACCATGGCTGTGCTTCCTCTTCCATCCAATCCTCATGACCAGCCACAGAACAGCATGCCTGACATCATCATCTGGATGATCCGGGGAGAGAAGAGACTGGCCTATGCACGAATTCCCGCACATCAGGTCTTATACTCCACCAGTGGTGAGAACGCATCTGGAAAATACTGTGGGAAAACCCAAACCATCTTTCTGAAGGTACATGTCTTCACTGTGTCACGTGAAACACACTAAATGCAAAAGCTGTATTCCTGAGAAGGGGCTGCTTTATGTCATTTGCTAATCATTGAACGGTGAGGGTGTTTGGGGTCAATTCTAGCCCATTCTGGTCCCTCCCTCTGGGGTGATCATTCTGAGAGTGTGATCTGAGGTTGGCTGGTTTTCAATCAAGGACACCTCCTTAGATGTCTTTGTGATGTTAATATAAACATGGCATTGTGAATGCTTTGCTTTCTGGCATGAATATTTCACTTCTAATGTCTCATGCAAGGCAGTGCCTTTCTTCCTTTCATTCTAGTGAATGTTGGGGAAAGAAAGAGAAAGCGGTAGAGCTGGTCCATGGAATCTGTTGCTCTAACCAAATGAGCAATAGATTGAATCAATTTCAGTTTGATGAACCAATCAAAGTGAACATTTTTGACAATCGTAACTTTAGGGAAGATATTCTGAATGTTTTTTGAGTCATAGACCCTCTTAAGTGCCTGACGAAAACCACAGGCCGTATCCTCCAGGGAAATGCACACTGCACGTGCAGCTAATATTCTGCATAGAATTTAGGAGCTTTATACAGCCCATAAGCCCATTCTAGGGTCCCGTATTAAGAACTCTGTGTGTGCATATGGGGAATCAAAGGTGAACCTAGGGCTGGAAACAAAGAAATCAGAATAGTTTCTATCCATATGTTTTGACATCTTCTCTCTGGCCAACCCCAACTGGAGTTCTTTGGATTTGGGACACAGAAATAACAATTAAGAAGAGAAAAGGCAAAGTCGGGAGAGTGTTCTCTTCAAACAAGGAGATTCTGCTAACTTTTAATAAATTTACTCATTGCTCTTTAATCAGGAGGGTGTAAATAGAATCAGAGTGATTATCTTCTTTCAAGTGTCTCTTGGTAGAATAAATTTTACTTAAGATAGAACCACAATTATAATTGACCTCAGCAGTGGGTGGAAGCAAACTGATTAATAAATAAAACTTCACAGGGGGTGGGAGAGGAGACAAAGGCACCTTCTCTGTGTTAGGTTTTAGAAGTTAGTGGATAAACAGCAAAATGCTTTTAAGAGAATGTTTTATATATTTATTGATTTTGTTAACACTCATTACACAGTTTAGGGAGCTGTTTTAACTCGTGAGTTTTTTTGGTCTGGAGATCCCTTTATACTTTAGAAAAAAAAGATTGAAGACCCCAGAGAGCTTTGATTTATGTGGGTTATACCTATCAATATTTACTGTAATAGAAATCAAAACTGATAAATTTTAAAAATATTTATTGATTTAACCATAAAAATAACAAACCCATTACTAACATAGATTACATCAATTATGTATTTAATTTAAAATGTTAACATAATTGTTAACATAAACTATGTATTTTTACAAAATACATTTTGTGTAGTAAATCAGAAAGCAGAGTGAGACTATTTTACATTTTTGCAAACTTCTTTAATGTCTTGCTGAACAGAAACATAACTGGATTCTCTCATCTTCTTGTGCATTTAAGCTGATGGAATTAGTTATTTGGTTGAAGTATATGAAGAGGATCTGGCCTCACATAGATATGTAGTTGGAAAAGGGAGGAGTATTATAATAACCTTTTCAGATAATTATGAATATTCATCTTTGATATAACACCAAACTCAAGTGGTAGCTTTTAAAAAGGTTAATTGCAATGTGAAACCTGAAACCATATCAATGAATTTTTCATACTCAGCTACATTAAAATCCTTGGTCTTTCTTGGACTTTGAATGACTCTTTTATTCATGCATGATTTTGTAACATAATGTACAATCATTTGGAAAATTCATGGAATTATGTAGATCACTGAGTTATGACACATTTTATCAAACAATATTGAAAAAAATCACACTTTAAATCACATTTGTTAATATCACTTATCAGAAAGTCTTTGTGTGTTGGGAAGCTATCAAACTTACTGTTGCAGATTCAAGTTTTCCAACACTCTATTATTTTACTTGAAAGCTTGAATTTTGTCATCACCAATAAATAAAGAGTTCTTTTCCTTGGAGTGAGAGGCTCACTTTGTTTATGTTAAAAAAAAAAAAAAATGCCTGCCCCATACTCCAATTGGAATAACCACGTTATTCAATTGCAGTTTTAAGTAAAAGTGATATTTCATTTTTCAAAAATCTAGTTCAACTTACAACTCAAAAAATTGCACAAGAGCTTTTTCTCAAGACAACCATCATATGCCAATATGCAGCAGAAGTGCTTCGCGTCTGCTTCCCATGTCATCGCACAAAATATTAACAAGACATGTATTCAAGGGTCGAGATTTAATAAGATTGGTAATCTTGTCTGGGCACAGTGGTGCACGCCTGTCATCCCAGCACTTTGGGAGGCTGAGGTGGGCGGATCGTTTGAGTTCAGGACTTCAAGACCCGACCGGGCAACATGGCAAGACCCACCGTCTCTACAAAAAATACAAAAATTAGCCAGGCATGGTGGCATGCATCTGTAATCCCAGCTACTCTGGCAGCTGGGGTGGGAGGATTGCTTGAGCCCAGGAGGTCAAGGGTGCAGTGAGCCGAGATTGAGCCACTGTACTCCAGCAACAGAGTGAGACTCTGTCTCAAAAAAAATTAGTAATCTTTACTGCTTGATCAACAGAATCCTTTTATTTTTATGTTTTTGCACAGGGGAAAAGAAGGAAAAGATAATTCTTTAGTGAAACTGGAATTTTGTTTCTTTACTGAGATTGCAGTTATTATTACTATTACTTTTACTGTTACCACTAGGTCCAGTTTGGCAATCCTGCCTTGATTCCTGCTACAGTGCAGGAGTTTTTTCCACTGTTGCTTCTGCACCACCCGTGCAAGTACCAATACAGTAAAGAAGATAAATACCATGTTAGTGTTATTAGAAAAATTGTTTTGAACTTGTGGACCTCCTGAAAATGTCTCAGGGACTGGTAGGAATCTATGGATCACACTGCGAGATCTGCTGCTTTAATTGTGATTTTAATCTTTGCTGTAGGGTCATCTGGAAATGTTTTAACTGAAGCAAACATAAAATTAGACTGGTGAGAGCAATGATTAGATGTTCACTCTGCTTTTGGCTTTAACATAATATCACAGTCCGTGCTGTGCCTAATGTAACATCACATGCTATTGTTCATCTCACAGTATCCACAGGAGAAAAACAACGGGCCAAAGGTGCCTGTGGAGCTGCGGGTGAACATCTGGCTAGGCTTAAGTGCTGTGGAGAAGAAGTTTAACAGCTTCGCAGAAGGAACTTTCACCGTCTTTGCTGAAATGGTACCTTTAATAATTCACTATCTTTTCTTCTTTGGTTGGGGGAGGGATACTTTTACTTTTCACCTTTATGGAAAACATTTACATACCAAAAACGACCACAGCCCTCCTTACCATCCCCTAAAATCCCATCCAAGGGATCTTAACCTAAGGGGATAAGAGAAGATGTTCTTGAGATTTTATTGTCAACATCGGAACACACCATGGTGATGAACACTTTTGTGCGATAATTCCAAGAGATGACTTAGATGACTTCCACCGCGATGCTCCCAGCAGTACTGAAAATGGGTGCCTTTCTAGCTCTCAAAACTAGAGCTCTGTAATAATCTTATTGGTGCCTGATGCAGGAACACTAAGTAGAGTACACACACACACACCCCAACCCAGGAGAGGGGACTCTTGAGATGTTCACATCTTGATAAGCTTACTTGGGGTAGAGGGTCTTAAAACCCCTGAAGACCCATTTCACACTTAAGGGAAGCCTCAGATAGGCTCGTCCAGGGGCAAAAAAAAGCTGCCTGAATACTTCAAAAACAATAGAGATAATTTGTAAAACCTTCACTGAGCTTAAAATCCACCTAGTTAATGAAAAGTCTCATTACAATTAAACCAATGAAAACAATGTTCACAAATGTTTACAGCTAAAAGTAGAATTATTTTGATTTTTTAATACTATTTTTAACTCAAGTGCTTATTGACTTAAATTTGCTAAATGTATTTGGTGGGTCTCTTCTGACAATTTTCAGATGAACACCGCTCTACACATAGGCCTTCATGCTCAAATCAATGAGGAGAAGACTGTCATCATTTTAGCTAATCTAGAAATCTGGTCCTGCTACCCACTGCTATGCCTGGCAGCTGGTTCAGGACTGTGGCTCTGATCTGCTTGCTAGGCAAGACAACCCATGACCATCTTTTATTTTTACTTTTTATTAATTCAACAGTTCCTGGCACATAATAGGTCCCAATGCATGTTTATTGAATGAATAAATAAATGATGACAATTTATCCTACCATCCACCCAATCATTCATTCCTCCATCCATCCATCTGTCCATCGAAGCTTTTAGGGAGTGGTGGCTTCATGCCAGGCACTGAGCCAGGTAGCCAGCTGCTGAAGATGATGAAGAAGCCAAGCCTTGTCCTCAAGGATCTCACAGTCTATTGCAAAGATTGCAAAACTGGGTATCTTGTTAAGCATGCAGACTCCAGGGGCACCCTGGGGATTCTGATTCTGTAGCTTAGGTTAGGAATTAGCACCAGTGGTGATTCCAACATGGGGCGACAGTGGGGACCACTTTAAGAAACAGTGGAATGTGTGGGAAACACACAAGCCCTCGCACTCAGGCTTGGAAGTGCTAGTGAAGATAGAGGGTGTGCTGGAGGCCACGAGGGAGACCCTGAGTGGAGGATGTTGATGTCCAGCCAGCTGGATGTGTGGAGTAGGGGCTTCATGGCATATACAAGGAGAGGCTCATTCCTGCCTTCCTGTAGGATTTCTTGGCATCCACCTGCTCTCCAGCTCTGTGGCTGGGTCTAAACCTGGAGAAAGCAGCCCTGAGCAATGATCGAACAGCCCAGGCCTTCCTTCCACTCTTTCCCATTTTCGGATCCTTCCCTGCATAGAGTGAAGCCTGAGTTTCAACTCATGTAGAGAGATGATCCACCCATTTCTGTTGTTCTGTGTGACTCACCTGTGAGTACAAGCAGAGGCACATTCATAATAATAATGGAAATTTTACTGGCTCTTGCCTTCATGTGCTAATACTAGCACTTAATTTTCTACAAAATTTCCTCCCGAGATTTCTGGGAGTCTTTGAGGTGCTTCACATGTGCTTGCTCATGAGTACTTTTTTTTTTTTTTTTTGAGACGGAGTCTTGCTCTGTCGCCCAGGCTGGGGTGCAGTGGCCGGATCTCAGCTCACTGCAAGCTCCACCTCCCGGGTTTACGCCATTCTCCTGCCTCAGCCTCCTGAGTAGCTGGGACTACAGGCACCCACCACCTCGCCCGGCTAGTTTTTTGTATTTTTTAGTAGAGATGGGGTTTCACCGTGTTAGCCAGGATGGTCTCGATCTCCTGACCTCGTGATCCACCCGTCTCGGCCTCCCAAAGTGCTGGGATTACAGGCTTGAGCCACCGCGCCCGGCCATGAGTACTTTTTTCTTACTGTCCTGCCCTAGTCCTGCTGACTAAAGCCACAGCGCTCAAAGCCACTTGAGGCTCCCATCTCCACTGCCGCTGATACCCTCTTGTCCATGCCAAAGTCTGCCTGGATTTTACTAAAGCTCTGCTGGCTTCCAAGCAGAACAGCAGGAAGGTCTTGCTCTCCATTCTGTGTCCATGTCATGTGACCCCAAGCCCTAAGGTCCCTTAGGATAACAGTTCCTTTACTTTCTGCCTGAAGCACATCTCCCCTCCAGGCTGAGAGCCAGTATCTGAGATAGGCACTATTGTGTCCTCTTGATTCCAATTTCCTACTCAGGCCCCCACTCAAATCTCCTCTTTTCTCCTTCAGCCAAAAACTTTCCTATGGCTTATGCAAATCATCTCAGTGGATTCATCAGCAGACAATTGGAAATTCTAGTTTGGATCCAAACAGGGACACCCACCACACTGGCAAATCTCTACCCTCTCCGTGGTTGCCATGATGAAGAGCAGATCATCCTACATTTATAGCTAACTTGGAAAGGATGCCTTAGAAGCCAGAGTGTGCCATTGCCATTCAGCCTGCTTCCCAGAGAGGCCCTGGTCTCCTTGCCACACTCCAGATGGAATGAAGGCTCAACTTTTAGATCCAATAAGGGCTGGGCACTAAAGGACCTTCATGTTTCAGATGGGTTTTTTGGTGGACTGCTTGGGAAATGGCAACATTAATTGTATATTGTTTCTACAGGGAAATGTGCCCCAAGTTCTCAACAGTAGACTTACAAATAAACTTTATAAAATCTGCTCATTCATAAGCTGAGGACTTTCACAGGTATTTAAGAGATAAGGTTCGCAGAACTATCTTGAGCCATTCAAAATTATAATAGAAACAATTAGGATGCTATATCGCTATTTAAAAAGCATGTTCACAATCATTTGCACGTTTAAACTCCAAACAACTCTATAGGAGAGGTAGCATTATCCTCAGTTTTCAGATGAGAACACTGAGTCTTAGAAAGGTGAATGATTTATCCAAAGTTGCATAATCAATAACAACTCAAATTAGGTCCATACCTTCTGAGCATAAAGCTTTATTCTGTTTTCTGTGGTTGTCTAGCCTGAGTCCTCGATTAACTTGAAAATGTATGTGCTAGCTTTATTTTTTGCTCTCTGATGGCGTTTCTCCAATTTTATCTCTTTTTTAATAGTATGAAAATCAAGCTCTCATGTTTGGAAAATGGGGCACTTCTGGATTAGTAGGACGTCATAAGTTTTCTGATGTCACAGGAAAAATAAAACTCAAGAGGGAATTTTTTCTGCCTCCAAAAGGCTGGGAATGGGAAGGAGAGTGGATAGTTGATCCTGAAAGAAGGTAAGTTGTCCATTTTCTGAGTGAAAAGGATAGCAATGAGATCTTTCTCTAGAAATTGCTAAATATATTATATCTCCATCCTCATTCTTGATAATATTTGTGTAACACCCACTGAGCAAAACTAAGCCCATTGAAATTTATAGCAAGTTGAAAGATGTTCCACCATAAGACAGGCAAATATAAAAAGCACCTGGTAACTAACATTTTGAGAACTTATTATGTTTGACTGTGTCAGGCAGTATGCTGGGCACTGGCATCATCTTATTTAATCTTTACTACAGCCCTACAAGGGAGGCAGTGGCAAGAAGGATCTGAGATTTGACGCTACTTGCAAGCAAACAAGGTCTCCCGTGACAGTTTCACAGATGCCGGCACATGACTCCTGGGTTAGAATAAAAGAACTTTATTGCCCACAGCAATAGCCATGCCAGAGTATCAATATTTGCTCGACTTCTTCATGCCCCAATCCCCACAGAGTAACATGAAGACGGCCAGATGACACTTGTACACACAGTGGATTGAGTTATATGAGAGAACTCTAAGCTTAGGGGACTGGAATTTTTTATAATGGGCAGTAAGTAGGCTGGCCCTTTGCTGTGCAGAGACACTATCTCAGTGTTCCCCATATCAACATCTTTGAGAAGATAGCCCATAACAAAGGTAGTTGGTGCCTGAGCTCGCAAGATGTGCAGAAACACAAGAGACTCGCAGAGAATTATCTCCCAACAAGTAGTAGTAGTATCTCCACTTTGCAAATGAGGAAACTGAGATCTAGAGAGATTAAATAACTTGTCCAAAGGCACATAGCTTGTCAATGATATAGTTGGGGCTAGAATCCAAGTCTAGCATGGGCACCAAAACCACTACTCAACTATTAAGCTAGAACGTCTGCAAGAAGCAGTAGGAGGTACACTGTAAGTGGATGAATTCCATATATGTGAACTACATCTCAAAAGCTGTTATTAAAAAGAAAAAAATAGACAGTAGAAGGTGGTAAAGATGGTTCCCTTGGAGTCTGGGGTACACTGTAGCCTGTTTTCTAAATGTTGCCAACAACTTTAGAACCAGCATTCCCTCTTCTTGCCATCTTATGACAGCATCCTTGAGTTGGGAGGGAAGAAGCTTGTGAAGTTGAATTTTAAAGGCCTCTAACTAGAGTTTGGTCTCTCTGTTGTTCATTTCCTGTGATTGCATAGGCATGAGGGAGGGAGGGAGGAAGGGAGGGAGGGAAGCGAAAATACTGCTCTCTTAAGACTCAAACATGCTTGCTTGCTTGTGATTGCTTTCAATTCAGGCAGCTTGCTCTGGGTGGAGTTGGGGGAGATTAGTGAGGGGAAGGAAAATCGGGTTTGAATTGGCTGGAAGGAAGGAAGGTTAGTGAGGACAGGAAAAGGATAGGGAAATTGTGACAGAAAAAGCAGAAGGTCAAAGCATGTCAGGGCTGGATGGAATCCTAGACGCAGCAGCCAGGGCTTTTACTCTCCTTTTTTGAGGACCGGAGAAGTGATGCCCAATTTATATAAATGATTGGGACTATTTGCTTTTTGATTCCTTTCCTGTGCTGGATTCTAGGGGAGAATACAGCAGAGAAAACATGCAGAAACAATGAAGGAAAAAACCCCTCATTTGAGTAGGTTACCTGGCAGAAGACTTGAGTCAAAGTTGAAACCTCTGTAACTTTCCTCTGTGGGTTGTCCAAAGAATCCCAAATCCAAGAGGAAAATTAACATGGCAGAGAGTCCGTATGGATTTCCCAAACGCCCAAATGGAGTTTGGAGTCTTAAATGACCTGGTTTGGCTGTCTACCTAGGAACTCTCCAGAAAACTTAAACTCCTCCCTTCAGTTTGTGTTAGCAAGCCGCATTTGGCTTCATGAGACTGTCTCCACTGTTTTAAAAAATAGCGGGGACAGCTCCCTTTTCTTTTGAAGTGTTAGCCAAGAGTTTCATTGAGAAAAAGCTGAGCAGCCCCGAACTGCAACAGAAACATGGAAGGCTCTGTCTGTGGTCTCTGTAAGAAGCTGCCCACAATACTGTTTTCCCAGACCCCATCCTCATTACTGAGAAGGAGCAACCTTGCTAATTTGAGGAGTTCTCTATGATTTAGGTCACATTGTTCCAGCAGGCCCTTTCTTCAAAGGAATGTCAAAAGCGATTAGTACAAAGAGGAATTTGGAGTCAGAACCAACAGGGGTAAAGTGAGGAGGGAAGTGGTACCACTCCCAGGGTGTAGATGCTTCCTGAGTGTTGGCAATCACAGAGGCTGCCAGTTACCCGGTCTCCTTGGGTAACTCGAGCCCTCCCCGCCCCGCAGCTTGCTGACTGAAGCAGATGCGGGTCACACAGAGTTCACTGATGAAGTCTATCAGAACGAGAGCCGCTACCCCGGGGGAGATTGGAAGCCGGCCGAGGACACCTACACGGATGCGGTGAGTGGCCTGCTCCGGAGAGAAACTCTCACCTGTCACCTCTGATCGTGATCTGTGGGGAACCCAGCAGCCACCTGGCTTGGGCTTTACCCTCTCCTCTGCTCCATCTTATGTTCTGCAGAGTCTTCCACTTACAGCTTAAGCCACACAAGTGCCACAATAAGTATTTTCTTTAGAAAAGAAATGAGGCCTATTTAACTAGATGTTGAAACATGATATAGTTTGGATTGTGCAAATTTTTTAGGTAAATTTTTATTATTATCTAACTAGAGTTTTGTTGTAGTTGTTTGAGGGTTTTTTGAGATGGGCTCTTTCTGTTTCCCAGGCTGGAGCATAGTGGTGCGATCATAGCTCACTCTAACCTCAAATTCGTGGGCTCAAGCAGTCCTCCTGCCTCAGACTCCCCGGTAGCTGGGACTACAGGGATATGCCACCATGCTGGAATAACTTTTTATTTTTTTGTAGAAATGGGTTCTTATTATGTTGCCCATGCGGGTCTTGAACTCCTGGCTTCAAGCAATCCTCCAGCCTCAGCTTCACAAAGTGCTGGGATTACAGGCATGAGACACCAAGCTTGGCCTAGTTTTTAGTATTGTAACAAATGAAATGTTTCTGTCTTTAAAAAATCCAAGCAGCGTTAAAGGAAATCAAAAGTAATTCTTCTCCCCAATCCACATTCTACTCCCCGAAGATAATCACTGATGTCTGTTTTCTGTTCATAAACAAGTATATAACTTCCTTTTTCCCTGCCTAAATAGAATTGTGTTGTACACACAGTTTCATAGCTTGTATTTTTCACATAATAATGTATCTTGGACATTTTTTATATCAATGCATATAGACCTATGAGCTTTTAAAAAATGGCTGCAGAATGTTTTATTATATGTACCTACTCTAATTCATTTAATCCCCTCTTTCTGGGCATTTAGGTGCTTTTGGTTTTGAGTCGTTGGTTTTTATAAGCAATGTAACAGTGAACATCCTTAAACATACATTTTTGTATGTTTATGGAAGTTTATCTGCAGGGAAGATCCTTGCATTTGGTCTAGGTTTCAATGCATATAAAATTTTGCTAAAATTTTATAACCTTCAAAAAGGTTTTATAAATTCATATTTTCAACAAAAATATGAGAAGCCTGTTTGCCTAAACATTCACCATCCATCCCACTTTATAACATTTGCCACATATTATATGTGGTATCCTGTTGTTATTTCAATTTTCACTCTCAAAGTGAAGCCAAGTATTTTTTCATGTTTATGGGCCACCTTTTTTTCCTTCGCTTAGGAACTTTCTTTTCATAACTCTCTTCAGTTTTATGCAAACTTAAGTCAATATTTCACATAAATTTTGCTCAATTGTGTATGATTAACATTATGAACCTCCAGTAGCATTTCCCTGTACTCAAAAACATGTGTCTGCCAGGTGTGATGGGTCACATCTGTAATCCCAGCACTTTGGGAGGCTGAGGTGGGTGGATCACTGAAAGTCAGGAGTTTGAGACCAGCCTGGCCAACATAATGAAACCCCATCTATACTAAAAACACAAAAAGTAGCCAGGTGTGGTGGCGGGTGCCTGTAATCCCAGCTACTTGGGAGGCTGAGGTGGGAGAATCGCTTGAACCTGGGAAGGGAGGTTGCAGTGACTCGAGATCGCGCCACTGCACTCCAGCCTGTGTGACAGAGAAAAACTCTGTCTCAAAACAAACAAACAAACAAACAAAAAAAAACAAAAAACAAAACAGGGCCAGGCGTGGTGGCTCACGCCTGTAATCCCAGCACTTTGGGAGGCCTAGGTGGGTGGATCGCGAGGTCAGGAGATCGAGACCATCCTGGCTAACATGGTGAAACCCCGTCTCTACTAAAAATACAAAAAATTAGCTGGGCATGGTGGCGGGCACCTGTAGTCCCAGCTACTCGGGAGGCTGAGGGAGGAGAATGGCGTGAACCCGGGAGGCAGAGCTTGCAGTGAGCTGAGTTCGTACCACTGCATTCCAGCTTGGGTGACAGAGCGAGACTCCGTCTCAAAAACAAAAAACAAGAAACCAAAACAGGCCAGGTGCAGTGGCTTACACCTGTAATCCCAGCACTTTGGGAGGCTGAGGTGGGCAGATCATGAGGTCAGGAGTTCGAGACCATCCTGGCTAACATGGTGAAACCCCGTCTCCACTAAAAATACAAAAATTAGCCACGCATGGTGGCGGGCGCTTGTAATCCCAGCTACTCAAGAGGTCGAGGCAGGAGAATTGCTTGAACCCGGGAGGCGGAGGTTGCAGTGAGCCGAGATTGCGCCACTGCACTCAGCCTGGGCAACAGAGCGAGACTCCATCTCAGAACAAACAAACAAACAACCATGTGTCTTTAATGTTTTACCCATTCTCTGATGGGTTCTTTCCCATGTAACCCCTCATAAAGAGAGTTGCACCATTTCATAATATTAAGTTGAACCATAAGAAATTGCTGAGATTCAACCACTTTAACCTACAAAAACAGCAATTTCATGTGATTGAACCTAATACTATTTCCTAATAGTAAAAACAAAAGATAGTTTAAACTAATTATTATTTAGCAATTGTGAATAAAGATTAGAGATTTTTCTGAGTGAAATGGATCTCTAAGATGGTATCTAAGTAAAGGTGTGAATGCCATAGTTAAGTGAGGAACTATATCGGACCCTTTGCATCTTACTGACATTATGGCTTACCTCTCTTCTTTGTTTTTATTTTTGTTTTGTAAGAACGGCGACAAAGCAGCATCGCCCAGCGAGTTGACTTGTCCTCCAGGTTGGGAATGGGAAGATGATGCATGGTCTTATGACATAAATAGAGCAGTGGATGAGAAAGGTAAAATTGTACATCTGTGACCTGATCAGGGCTCTGCAGCAGGGCCTTGGTTAATCAGGGTAAAGGTTGCTTGGGAGAGAGGGGCCTCACTTTGGTCTACGGCAGGGATCCCCAGCTCCCTGGGCCACAGACCGGTACCAGTTCGTGGCCTGTTAGGAACAGGGCCGCACAGCAGGAGGTGAGTGGCAGGCAAGGGAGCCTTACCATCTGAGCTCCACCTCCTGTCAGATACGCGGCAGCATTAGATTCTCCTAAGAGTGCAAATCTATTGTGAACCACACGTGACAGGGGTCTAGGTTGCGTGCTCCTTGTGGGAATCTAGCCATCCTCCCCTACCCCACAACCCTGTCCATAGAAAAATTGTCTCCCATGGAACTGGTCCTTGGTACAAGAAAGATTGGGGACCGCTGGTCTGTGGCATCTGGGTCATGTGGCACCATCTGTGACTAATCAAATGTAGAATCCAAGGGACAGGCAAGTGTATGGACAAGTGCTAAGTGGGCAGGGGTGAAAAACATCAGGTGATGGGGCCAACTGGTTGGGTTTTGAGATGCTTAGGGATCCAGGATGAGAATTTGGGAGGGAGCTGGAGTCAAGATTTTCTCTATTCTAACCACACCCCATAACCTCCCTGGGAACATCACATTCAGGGCCCCCTTGACTCAGAAAAGAGAACTGTAAACTACCCTTAAAGTCGTCCTGTGCAGCAACGATGCAGACTATTGATACAGCTTCTGGTGTGTGTCTTTTTCTGAACCATAATTAAAGTTAAGTGAACAATAGCATTTGGAATTATCAAAAGAGAAAATCTGATTCATTTCTTTCTTTATGCATGGTGCATAGAACTGGCATTGACCCAGAAGATTTCAAATCGATTATAAACTCTTCGCTGATCTCAATGCACACACCAGATCTTGGAATAATCGTTAGCATTTGACTGGGCAATAACTATGGGCTAAGTATGGCCCTAATGCTTTGCATATGTTATTTTGATAGTGTTAAAATACTGTAACCCTATCAAAAGGTGTGTTTTATCTTTACAGTGGGGAAATTGGGCCATAGGCGGGTTTACCAACTTGCTGGAAACCTATTTAGTTAACAGCCAAGATGTGGCGATGCTAGGATTTGAACCAAGGCTGTGCAACTGCACAGTCCACACGCATACCTGGTGTTTCCTCCTGCCTCTTGAACTGTGCTTTATTCTTAAGTGCACTCAATTACCATGAATGACTGGAAGCCTAAAAGTGGGGGAGAACATGGTCACCAAGGAAGCATTCTGAGGAGCTGAATGGGAATGAGGCTGTATTCTGTTTGGCTGAATATCCCAGCAAAGTGAAAACAGCCATGCATTCAGTCACGATAGTACAGAACATGTGGGGGCAGGGAGAGTGACTGAATGTTTCCTGGAGGTTTATTTGGTGATCTGGCAAATGCATCTCTTTTGGGTAACCATTCACAAACTGTGTTCCAGGCTGGGAATATGGAATCACCATTCCTCCTGATCATAAGCCCAAATCCTGGGTTGCAGCAGAGAAAATGTACCACACTCATAGACGGCGAAGGCTGGTCCGAAAACGCAAGAAAGATTTAACACAGACTGCTTCAAGCACTGCAAGGGTAAGAGAAGCAAGGGAAGGGAGCTGGACTGGGGAGCTCTGCCCTCCTGACCACAAAATCCCAGCTAACTAGCCATTTCTGCAGAAACTACTCACAAATCCAGAGCCGAATACTGCACTCAACGGTTCTCAAAGTGAGTCCACCCCAGCCAGCAATATCATCATCACCTGGAAATTTGTTAGAAATGTCCCACCCCAAACCTACTGATTTAGAAATCCTGGGGGTGGGCCCAGCCAGCTGTAGTTCAGTAAACCATCCAGGTGATTCCCAGGCAGGCTAAATGTTGAGAACTGCTACAAAGATGTTAAAAGAAACAGAAACTATTTTGGCAGCGTAATATAGTAGCGGTAATAGCTCAGGACTTGGAACAAGATGTGTAAGGATTCAAACCCTGAATTCCCTTTCTTTCTCATCTGCAAAATGGGAATAATATCTATACCTTTTAATTAGGGTATTGTAAGCTTTAAATGGAATAGTAATAAATAGAACAATAACACTCATAATAATAAGTGGCAGGTATAGAAGTGGCTTTCTCTAATGCTAGGTACTCAATATGCATCATCTATAGTCTGTAAGGTTTGGATTTTATGCCCATTTGACAGATAATGCTCACAGAGTTTAAATACACTTGCTGTAGGCCAAGTGTTTAGTAAGTGACAAAGCTGGTGTTGGAACCCAGGCTAAGCTAAGTCCAAACAGGAACTCTCTCTATTCCACAGAATGGGTAACTCTGATAGGTACTATGACATTATTTTTATTAGATGGTGAGCTTCTGGAAGCAAAAATTGAGCCATAGTCATCTTTGTATCCTCCTTGCTAACTCAGAAATGTGCTCCCAGTAAATAATCTACTCAAATAAATGAGCTAATGAATGAATGAGTCTTTTTTTTTTTAATTTAAGTTCTAAGATACATGTGTAGGACATGCAGGTTTGTTACACAGGTAAATGTGTGCCATGGTGGTTTGCTGCACCTATCAACCCATCACCTAGATATTAAACCCAGCATGCATTAACTATTTATCCTGATGCTCTCCCTCCCTCCACTCCCCGGCCCCAGTGTGTGATGGTCCCCTCCCGGTGTCCATGTGTTCTCATTGTTCAGCTCCCATCTATAAGTGAGAACATGTGGTGCTTGGTTTTCTGTTCCTCTGTTAGTTTGCTGAGGATGATGGTTTCCAGCTCCATCCATGTCCCTGCAAAGGACATGATCTCGTTCCTTTTTATGTCTGCATAGTATTCCATGGTGTGTATGTACCACATTTTCTTTATCATTGATGGACATTTGGGTTGATTCCATGTCTTTGCTATTGCGAAGAGTGCTGCAGTGAAAATACGTGTGCATGTATCTTTATAATAGAATGATTTATATTCCTCTGGGTATATACCCAGTAATGGGTTTGCTGGGTCAAATGGCATTTCCGGTTCTAGGTCTTTGAAGAATTGTCACACTGTCTTCCACAATGGTGGAACTAATTTACCCTCCCACCAACAGTGTAAAAGCGTTCCTATTTCTCCACAGCCTCACCAGCATCTGTTGTTTCTTGACCTTTTAATCTCTATTCTGACTAGTGTGAGATGGTATCTCATTGTGGTTTTGATTTGCATTTCTCCAGAGATCAATGATGTTGAGCTTTTTTTCATATGTTGGCCACAGAAATGTCTTCTTTTGAGACGTATCTGTTCATGTCCTTTGCCCACTTTTTAATGAGGTTTTTTTTTTTTTCTTGTAAATTTGCTTAAATTCCTTGTGGATTCTGGATATTAGACCTTTGTCAGATGGATAGATTGCAAACATTTTCTCCCATTCTGTAGGTTTTCTGTTCACTCTGATGATAGTTTCTTTTGCTGTGCAGAAACTCCTTAGTTTAATGGATATCTCTTTATTGTTTAATTATCCCAGGCTGATGGGGTGAGAAGTTTCTGAAGGTGCTTGAACCCTCTCCTTCCACACGAGGGCACCAAGTTGAAGTGGGAAGAACACTGTGCCACTAGTTAGAAGGCTCAGGATATGGCCTGGCTCTACTAACGAGTATTTCCGAGACTTTGATCATGTTTCCTAACCTGCCTTACTCTTGGCTATGTGAAAATTTTCACTGCTACTATTTATGTTACTAGAGGGTCAGGTACAAGATTATGCTTAACCTGCATTTCACATTTATTCAAAGTGAAAAAAATGGACCCAACAATAGTTACCCACATGGAGCTCTCATTTCTCAGATCTGAAATATTATTCCATATTATTTTACATTTATTAAATCCAGTCATACTTTTAAGGTATTTAAATCAAATTTCTGCTGTGAAAATGTAAGCTGTGGGAAAGCAAAGACCCTATCTCCTCTTCACTGCGTCCTCAGCCCCTAACACGATCCCTGTCACGTAGCAGGCACTCATATTTGTTGAATGAATAGAATATAACATTGAAAACCGATACAGGCCGGGCGCGGTGGCTCAAGCCTGTAATCCCAGCACTTTGGGAGGCTGAGACGGGCGGATCACGAGGTCAGGAGATCAAGACCATCCTGGCTAACACGGTGAAACCCCGTCTCTACTAAAAAATACAAAAAACTAGCCGGGCGAGGTGGCGGGTGCCTATAGTCCCAGCTACTCAGGAGGGTGAGGCAGGAGAATGGCGTGAACCCGGGAGGCGGAGCTTGCAGAGAGCTGAGATCCGGCCACTGCCCTCCAGCCCGGGCGACAGAGCGAGACTCCGTCTCAAAAAAAAAAAAAAAAAAAGAAAACCGATACCACTGGTAGATCAGTAGTTTTTAAGCTAAAAAGTACCACATGAATGTATTAGTTATTACAGAAATAACATATTCTGATCTATCACTTAATTATTAGTTATGGCAGCTATTAGCTCAGGCAAGACATTTAAACCTGGGAGGGGGCATTTGATTTTTGTCCTACGTATGTAAAATGGAGATACTAATGTTTTACAAACTATATCACAATAGCAACATTTTTATGAACTAATGAAGTGAGAAAACAGAAAGCAATTTGGGAAAGAGTCCACTTGCTTCACCCACCCCCAAATCAGGTATGCCCACAACTGTGCTGTCATTGTCTGGTTATCTCTCCGCACTACCGCAGTCCATCAGCTCTGCAAGGCAGATGTCCTGTCTGGGTTTTTTCTTTTCTGTATTTCTGGCTGTAGCTCAGTACTTGGCACAGAGTAGATTTTGAATACTGTGTATCTGTTGATTGATCAAATAACCTGTTTTATCAATAAAAGGAATATTATCATCATCATCATCGTCATCATCATCAACATGTTTACTTCTGTTTTAGGCCATGGAGGAATTGGAAGATCAAGAGGGCTGGGAATATGCTTCTTTAATTGGCTGGAAATTTCACTGGAAACAACGTAGTTCAGATACCTTCCGCCGCAGACGCTGGAGGAGAAAAATGGCTCCTTCAGAAACACATGGTGCAGCTGCCATCTTTAAACTTGAAGGTGCTCTTGTAAGTACTAGGTTGCCAGAGCGCAGATCATATTGGTATAGAGAAAATATGTGAGTGTTGGGTACAGCACTGCCAACTCCATAGAGGTCCCTGTAAGCCTGGTACTATAAGATGGCAAATATTCACAGGTTGAGGGAAAGCCACACGTCCTGGGTGCTCAATACCTCATGTAGAACGAATAGACCATTAACCATTAACACAGGAGTGTTCTAAGAAATACTACTGTCGACACACCTGCTTGACCTAGCATTTTCCAAATGTGTCTGTTCTAGGACCCTTGTTTCAGGTAACATCTATTCACATCCCAGGCACAAGTTCCTGGAATCATATCTTGGAAACTGCAACTGTTCAACAAAATATTCATACATATATTCATAAAGATACAGATGTGACGGGGAGGAAGTCAGAAGGCTAGCTCACAAAATTAGAGAGCAATACGGAAGCACATATGGAAGCACAGTAAAGAAGTCAGCGGGGAAAAGCAGGCAGGTGGAAGGAAGGAATAGAGAATGGCAGGGGGTGATCTAAAACAATAGGGTGGTCAGGAGCCATTTCTCAATAGCCTATTTTTGTATTTCTGCACTCTGACCCCACAGTACTCTGCTACTGCTGCTCTTTCTCTTCCTTATCCCATCCTTTTACTCCCTATTTATCCTCTACATTTTTCCTTTTTTCCCTTTCTTTCAGCAGCAGGGCTTGGCAAACCTGGACTCGAGGTAGGAGGGCTGGCTCCCACTTCCTGCTCGGCTGCTTTCCAGCTAAGCGACTTCAGGGAAGTCACTTGCTATCCTGGGACTTATTCATCTTTTAAAAAATGGGATGTCTGCACGATAACATCTTTTAAAAGCTAGAATTCCATTTGTTTGTGATTCTTGCTTGTTGGTTGGTTGGTTTGCTTTTAGGCAATGTTTATTGACTTATCTGCTAATTGACTCTGTTAATTGACTTTAGGGGGCAGACACTACAGAAGATGGGGATGAGAAGAGCCTGGAGAAACAGAAGCACAGCGCCACTACTGTGTTTGGAGCAAACACCCCCATTGTTTCCTGCAATTTTGACAGTGAGTTTTATTTTATTTTAATTTTATTTATTCATTTATTTACTTATTTACTTATTTTTTGAGGCTGAGTCTGGCCCTATCACCCAGGCTGGAGTGCAGTGGTGCGATCTCGGCTCACTGCAACCTCCCAGGTTCAAGCAATTCTTCTGCCTCAGCCTCCTGAGTAGAGGGGACTACAGGCGCATGTCACCATGCCCGGCTAATTTTTTGTATTTTTGCATCTTCTCCATGTTAGCCAGGCTGGTCTTGACCTCCTGACCTCTCAAGACCCATCTCAGACTCTCAGAGTGCTGGGATTATAGGCGTGAGCCACCACACCTGGCCAGCAGTGAATTTTAAACATGACTTTGTGAATTCCACTTCTGTAACTTTGATCTTAAGGAAACTCTTCAAATCACTGAATATGATTTTTAAAATCTCGTCATGCAAACATGACTTTCATTTTCATCCTTGATGAAATGGGTTTTTAAAAATGCAGTTGAAAACCATATCATAGATAAGGTGAAGGGTGGTCAAATCACTGATTTTAACAGTCTCATATGTGCTTATTCTGTCTAGTAAGCCCCCCAAAACTGAAATTTTTAACTAGGAAAAAAAGCACAAAAATTTAAATAATGGTTGGTTTCAATAATAACCTTCAGGGTTTTTGGAATGAGACAGACCTGCTCTACAATAATATTAGTAAATGCTTATATAGGTCTTAGAATGGGCTAGGAACTGTACATATTATAACTTTTTAATCCTCATAACAACCCTATAAGGTAGGTGTTATTATTGTCCCCATTATACAGAAGAAGGAACCAAGGTACAGGAAGATTAAATTACTTGCCCAAAGTCTTATGGCTTATGAGCACTAGAGAGATTTGAACTCAGGTCGTAGAGCTCCCAGAATCTGTGCACGGAATCATAATGCTCCGCTATCTCACAAAGAGAAAGAAAGAAACAGAGTGAATGTGTGTGTGATAGAGAGACAGAATATAATAATAAAAGGAGTATGAATATTTTGAAATGTCAAAGAATCTTTTAGATGATAATTGTTTCCCAGATCTGATGCTGAAGTAGTATAGAAAGCTCTATTTCTATAACTGCTGGAGACCCAGTTTCATTGTAAAGGTCTGTGATAATAAGTAGTACCCTAAATTCAGTTAGTTTATGACAGAGGTAATGTTTTCCTGATTGATACACTTTGCATTGAGCTTACTATAGTATTTTTTTAAAATAGGATTTTTGTTTTTAAGACCGAGTCTCACTCTGTTGCCCAGGCTGGAATGCAGTGGTGTGATCTCAGCTCACTGAAACCTCCGTCTCCAGGGTTCAAGTGATTCTCGTGCCTCAGCCTCCCGAGTAGCTAGGATTACAGACATGCACCACCATGCCCAGCTAATTTTTGTATTTTTAGTAGAGACAAGGTTTTGCCATATTGACCAGGCTGGTCTCCTAACTCCTGGCCTCAAACAGTCCGCCTGCCTCAGCCTCCCAAAATGCTGGGATTACAGGCATGAGCCACCGCACCCAGCCTAAAAAATAAGTTTCATTTTACAGGAAATAGAACTACTTTGGGAGGCCACATCATCACTATTCTGTGTGCCCTTTGCTGTGTGGAACTGTAATAGAGTCAAGTGACCTATTTATCAGAAACATGTATTTTTTCCAAATATTCCAGTAAAATAGCAGTTTACAGTGTTACGTTTCTTGTAAGTAATCTTCATCCTGTTTTTTTAGGAGTCTACATCTACCATCTGCGCTGCTATGTCTATCAAGCCAGAAACCTCCTGGCTTTAGACAAGGATAGCTTTTCAGGTAAAGGAAAAAAAAATCTCCATGCTACGCATGATTACATAGCATGCTGTTTTGCTTCTATGTTTCAAGTGAATGCTTTTTGTCATTTCTAACAACAAAAACCCTTTACATGTTGAGATTATTTTTGCATGCTTGAAGCAAACTGCTCAGTGATTAGATAAATCATCACGGAATGCTTTAGACACCATTGCTGGTTGCTAGTGATACACAGAAGATACTTTTGATACTAATAGATATTAAGTAATTAAGTAATAAGAAGCACTGAGAAAGTGATTTCTCATCTCTGTTTATATACATGGCTGCGTTTTCATCCCTGGACCCTCGGGTTGATTGGTAAGTTAAGATCCTTTAAGTTTTTTTGTAGGCTCTCTCAAGGTATCAAAAAGATGACAAGTTTGCCCATTTGCCTACAGCACCAGGCTTTGAGCAGTTTGGAGTACATTTTAACCGTCTCCTCTGCCTGCTCCCCACATTCTCAATAACATAAAACCATGAGGCTTTGTCATCTCTTGCACTGACACCCAGCTGCTTTCGTTGCTTTGAACTGGTTCTGAGAGGAAGGCTATTGGCAAGGGACGGGGGAGGAGGGGAGAACAGGCCTGTCTGGGGATTACAGTCCTTTCTGCTGAACCATGGATAGTTCAGGCTATCTGAGGAGCATTCCACTTCGGGACTCAAAGCCCAGCAGAGTTTCCCTGGGCCTTCTATGAAAACACCTCTTAACCCATTTCCCGTTTGCCCCGAGAAATGAGTGCTGGCGGCGAGCTGTACTTTTTCTTCCAAACAGGAAGTGTGTTAGAGCATTTGACTGACAATCTCATGTGCTCGCATCAATTTTGAAGCGTGTTCCAAGCACTAATATTTACCAATATTTGTGAATGGTTTCCTTTTCTTACAAATTTGACCAGATTCAAGGTTATCCCTGCGATAGACATCTCCAACAGGGTCTTTGAAGACATTTTCAAATATTTTCCACCAGGGGGCACTCTATCACTGAAAGTTAAAAAAAAAAACAAACTTTCCAAAATTCTTCACTAAAGCTTCCTAAAACTCTAAGCACATTCCTTGCAGTTTTGGAGATAGAAGAATTATCATCAGGGCATAAAGCAAAGGGTTCATATGATGGCTCCTCTGCTAGAAACCAAGCACTTTTGGCTTATACAAAAGTTTCAGGCTAGATACTGTGTTATTTTTCAGATAGGTCAGCCCCCAGGCAACTGCAAAAAGGTTTGATGAAATTATTTAGCATGGAGGAGAACATGGATTATTTCTCCATGCATAATATTGCTTTCTCTCCATTCTTAAGTATAGTGAGACAAAGTTTTCTGCTGTCATAGATTGTAAACTCTATAAGCATCCGAGCTTTTCCTGTTACTGTTGTACTCTTGAGACCTGGAACTCAATAAATATTTGCTGAATGAATGGATTACCATCAACATTAGAAACAACTATAATAAAAACTAGCATTTATCAAATACTTCCTATAGGACAGGCTCTGTCCCAAGTAGCTAACATTCCTTATATCATTTCGTCCTCTCAACACTGTGAAGCAGATATTACTTTCATTGCATGGAGGAAGGGATCAATGTTTAGGAAGATTATTTTTTCCCTCAAAGTTACGCAGCAGGGGTGAAGGGTGGGTGTGGACCCCAGGTGTATCTGACTGCAGAGCCTCACTCAACCATGAGTGCAGTACTCTTGCAGAGAAAAACTGTGGGCCCCATTAACTTTGGTGGTGACATACTCCAAAGACAGACCTCTCAGTACACATCAGGGTCTCGCTTCAGGTGCCTCTGCTGCAGTGCCAGAACCTTCCATGGGGAACTCCCTGCTCCCTAGAAACCCTGTCTCCAGGCAGGTGGTGAGAGCCCACTGTCATTATATCCAGAGGAAAAGAATATGGTTGCAGTGAGTGGTTCTGGGGAGTTAGATTTTAGCCATGACCCCGTTGTTATTCTCTTTTTCTGTTTTAGATCCATATGCTCATGTCTGTTTCCTTCATCGGAGCAAAACCACTGAGATCATCCATTCAACCCTGAATCCCACATGGGACCAAACAATTATATTTGATGAAGTTGAAATCTATGGGGAACCCCAAACAGTTCTGCAGAATCCACCCAAAGTTATCATGGAACTTTTTGACAATGACCAAGTGGTAGGTCATTTAGAATTTCTAAGATAACTTGGGGATGATGGAGATTTGAAGGGATGAATGTTGGGGAATTTAAGGATCACTTTGTTTCTCTAGGGCAAAGATGAATTTTTAGGACGAAGCATTTTCTCTCCTCTGGTGAAACTGAACTCAGAAATGGACATCACACCCAAACTTCTGTGGCACCCAGTAATGAATGGAGACAAAGCCTGCGGGGAAGTTCTTGTAACTGCAGAGCTGATTCTGAGGGGCAAGGTACATCACTGTGTTCTTCCTCATGTATTCTGTCAACTGCTTAAAATGCATGTTAATTCTAGGCACTGTTTGCTTGAACTAAAGTGAGTCATTGACATACCCATGTTTGTTTCACAGGATGGCTCCAACCTTCCCATTCTTCCCCCTCAAAGGGCACCAAATCTATACATGGTCCCCCAGGGGATCAGGCCTGTGGTCCAGCTCACTGCCATTGAGGTATGCGGCTCCCCACGTGTTACTCATCAAATCAAACGGATGTGACTGCAGAGCAGGAATCTTTTGTATAGAAAATAGAATCCTGCTGCGTATTTTCTTGCTATCTCCAACTTCCTTTACAACTTGTCCAAAAACTGGAGATATTCTTGGGAGTAGAAGGCTTGCTGAGGCAACAAGGAGAGGTCAATTCTAACATTCCTGAGGGCATCTAAACTCCGCATTTACTGGGAGCCAGCAGGTTTCTGAGTTTTTCAGGTCAACTGGAGAACTGGGAGAGGGAAGATGGACCAGAAGGGAATGACGGTGTATATGCCAAGAGATGGGGGCATGGCAGGGAGGCAGAGATGGAAGTTGAATGGGAGCAGTGAGCGATGTTAGCAATGTTGACATGTCAGATACAAGCTGATGACCCCAACCAGGTGGCTTGATAGACAGTGTCTGGCCCACTCTCAAGACTTTCCCCTGTCCAGTCAAGCAGCTGTTAACACCCCAACATTTCCCTTTTCTGGCTGTCTTGCTAAGAGTTCTCAAAGGCTGAAGCTATCACTTTGAAATGCTTGTATGTCAGACACCGTGTTAAGAAGTTTACAAGTGCACTGGATGCAGTGGCTCACGCCTGTAATTCCAGCACTTTGGGAGGCCAAGGCAGGTGGATCACTTGAAGTCAGGAGTTCGAGGCCAGCCTGGCCAACATGGTGAAACCCTGCCTCTACTAAAAATACAAAAATTAGCTAGGCGTGGTGGCACACGCCTGTAATCCCAGCTACTTGGGAGGCTGAGACACGAAAATCGCTTGAACTCAGGGTAGGGTAGAGGTTGCAGTGAGCCTAGTTCGTACTATTGCACTCCAGCCTGGGTGACAGAGTGAGACTCTGTCTCAAAAAAGAAAAAACAAAGAAGTTTATAGGTGATCATCAGAATAACCCCATGACAGATAACACAATCAGTCTTGTTTGTAGATTAGTCATAGAGAGGTGAGTTACCTTGTCAGCGCTGACACAACTAGATGGCACAGCCAAGATTTGATTTCTACACTCTTAACTGCATTGCTTTTTTATGGGCTCAGGCAGGAGAAAGAAAGGGGCAAAACCACTTTCTTTGCATGACCTACAAGCTTACAAGGATAATGTTCAAATTAATCGTAAAGACTTTGCCAGTAGTTAAGACAGAATTTTTACTTTTGAATGTTATTTTTAAAGTGCTGGGTTACCTTCTCCTCTCTTTAAATTGTTTTCTTAGATTCTAGCTTGGGGCTTAAGAAATATGAAAAACTTCCAGATGGCTTCTATCACATCCCCCAGTCTTGTTGTGGAGTGTGGAGGAGAAAGGGTGGAATCAGTGGTGATCAAAAACCTTAAGAAGACACCCAACTTTCCAAGTTCTGTTCTCTTCATGAAAGTGGTACAGTATCAATTCTCTGTAATCACCCATGTGCGTTGAAATATGAAAGTCTGTGCCTCACACACACATGCAAACACACAGAGTTTATTTCCAAAATCTGACAAATACAAAAACCCTGCAATGACTTTTTTCCCCTTAAATTCTCGCACTGTGGCAATACTTTCTTAAAGCTTCAAAGCAACTCCAGTGACACAGAAATATCTGTGAGCAATATGTATTTATTTCTCTGGTAAACTTTCCATCTATTCAGCTATCTATTACAGGCTGTTGGTCAACCCCATGAAGGCAGAATATTAACCCCCAGTCATGCATGGACCAGATATACCACCCCCCCGCCCCCCACCACAGCCGTGCATGGACCAGAACCCTCCGGATAAGGACTGGTTGTCTGAGGAAGGGGCGGCTGTGGGGGAAGGTATATGGGGCGATGGGGCCATGACCCTGGCAGCCCGTAACTGTGCCCCACCTCCAGGTGCCCCTGGGATGGCACCTTTTTTGGTCCATTGAGGCTACCCTCTGGTTGTTAAAGATGTGAGAGCATTGGATTCAGTTCACAGCATCACTGACCCCATAATACCTGGTGCAAGAAGAGGTCACCCAGTCTTTTCATTTTTAAAGAAGTTAATTTCTTAACTTTTAAAAAAAAAATTCTTTTTTACTCTATTATATAAATAGGTGAAATAAAGACAGTTCCTTACCTTGAAGTGTTGGAAGACCTAGAACCATCCCATTCCTTTCCCCACCCGAGTCGTTTTCCTGACCTTGATGTCTCCAATACAGTGCTCTTGAACTCTAGGGTCACGTGCTTTAACCTCTTATTTTACAGAGGAGGAAACTGAGGCCTAAAGAGGGGAAATGATTTATCCAGTGTCATAGTGTTAGGCCATGCCTTCTATATCGCAGCGACTGTGTCCTAACTACAGTGACAGCTGCAGCGCAGGGCTTGGTGCATTCTTACTCAGTACACCTCGTCTTTAATCCTGCGGGCTGAACATTTGCACCTCTCTTATGCCCACTTTGGGGAAAACCAAGAGGTAATGAATTTACACAAGGGGACGTCGCTAGCAAGTGAGTGGCCAGAGTCTGCACATAGGTCCCTCCAACCCCAAAGCCCACGCTCTCCTCCCTATCATGCGACAGTGAGCCACCAGTATGCTTCCAGTCAGGGTCCCAAAGTGGTTGCCCCTGGGCCACTCCCCTATCCTTGTCTACTCCCCACACCTCCCCCACCTTCCAAGTTCTAGTCTAGAATCTAGCCTTGGTCAGCAGAGAAGAGAAAAATCACTCAGGTGACCCCGGCTTCTACTCCTGTGTGAAGCCAGAGATAGAAGTTCACCTGAACCACGTACCAAATGGGCCCCCAGGTCAGCTCATGCTTCCCCAATCAGGCATTGTCACCAAAGCCACCAAATTCCATGAGAGGGAGCCAGGGGCAGTCAAGGAAAAAGTAGCAATCCATTTCTGCACGGAATTTCCAGGGCGAAAAGAGTCTCAGCCACAGTTATTTCCCTTAGAAGTTCAGTTTTGTCTTGACCATTTCTAAAATCTGCTTAGAACTTGGCTAGTAGATGACCAAAGCCCTGGGCTTGTTAGCCTTGCACATGTCCCCTCCCAGGAAGCAGAGCACAGGGAAGAGTACAGGGCAGTGACTGAGAGGAAAGAGCATGGGTCAGTGATTCCACACTTACAGGACACAGCATGGAACAGGTACTAGTACTCTTCACATAGAATTCAACAATTTTACTATTACTCATGAAATAATGGGGGCATGGAAGGGTTAGCCAGGTGGTTCGTGGTGGCAGTGCCAGGATTTGACCCAGGCAGTCTGGCTGACAGCTCACGCTCTTAAGCACTGAGCTCCTTGCCTAGCACATGAGTAACTATTGTGAGTCCTCTGGGCTAGGTGGCAGAGAGAATCTGGACTGGTCCATCAGGGGAATTTTTCTCAAAGCTGCCCTTGTCTGGTCTCGTAAAGAGAAATGAAACCTACCTTTGTGACCCCCCAGTTCTTGCCCAAGGAGGAATTGTACATGCCCCCACTGGTGATCAAGGTCATCGACCACAGGCAGTTTGGGCGGAAGCCTGTCGTCGGCCAGTGCACCATCGAGCGCCTGGACCGCTTTCGCTGCGACCCGTATGCAGGGAAAGAGGACATCGTCCCACAGCTCAAAGGTAACGTGCAAGTCTGTGCAGAAGTCTAGGGGCTTTTCATGCATGACTCTGATGTACTCTTTACAAACGTTCTCAAGGTAAGTCCTGGATTCATTGGCTACATTTTACAGATGAACAAACTGAGTTGCGGTGTGTTATGTCACTTTCCTAAGGTTCTATCATTCGTAAGTGGCAGAGCTGGGCTGGAATCTCGGCCTCGTTTTAGGGGTGGGTGGCGTGCTCCAGGCATTCCTCTCTGAAGCGTCCCGCTCCCGGGTGAATGTAAGACTTCTTTTGAGGAAGTGTTAAGTGCTCATGAATGTTCCCTATTTACTTTTCAACAAGCAGCTAGCAAAGCAGGGAGAGCTGTTCCCACATCAGTGATGGGGATGAAGCCATTTCCTCCACCTTTCACTGAATGGTTAGGAAGCACTCATTGACTGCCACGTGCTCTTCTAGATACCTGGGGACAGTGGGGACCAAGACAGCCATGTTCCCCTCTCACAAAGCAAGAGTCCAGCGGGGAAGGCAAACGAGGAAGTGTGCAGTTGCAGTCCAGTGTGATAAATACCTTGATGGGGAAAACAGGAAGCTCCGTGACTCCATGAACATTGACAGAGGAGGAGATTTTATTTCCGATTGCTTTCCATCTGTTGGCCTACCTCATTATCACATATAATTAATATGTAAATGACAGAGCAGGGCATAATACTTACTTTAGATTTCCATAATAAATAATAGCTAGTGATACAGCATTTTGCAATTACCCATTCAATAGTTACTTGCTTTTAGCTTACCATGTGCTAGGGACTGTGTTAGGGGCTGGGGGCTATATTGCATCAGTGCAAGAGATCCCAGGGCCCCTGGCCTCATAAATTAGACACCGTGGGAGGGCTGGAACAGCCTCATTCAGCTGATCCTTGGTGGCTTCAAGACTGAAGCAGATGTCTTCTATTTAAGCAGCTGTGTCACTAACTGGTTCTATTAAAACTTTCATAAGGGTTGGTATTGATTTTACAGAGCCTCTGAAACTCATCTGCTGTGTAGGTGTGAGCATCCTGGATCCCTGATTCAGAGAAGAGGGAGAAAATCCACAGTCACATTTAAGCAAAACTCTACATGTGCTTATCAAGAAATGTCCCATGTAAAACATTTTATGCTGAATTGATGGTGCCTAAAATAGCAGCATTTTTGATAACAACAAGGATTGTTGTAATTGCAGGATTGTTTCATTTTAAGGTTACTAAATGGAGAGGAACCACTTTCCTGGCTTTTTGTTTTTCTTACTGTTCTCATGAGAGAAGGTTTTTTTGGTCCAAATACATGAAATCATCCAGAGGGTACAAATGCTACACGCTTTCTCTGGCCCTGGAATCACTTACGTGGATCTGTTTGTGTCTATTGCTCAGGAGTGGGCTAGGTCCAGGGCAGACATAGCCTGGCTAGTGATTCTACGTAATCAGTGTAGAGTGTGGTCAAGGTTTCAGAGAGCCCCAGAAAAGGAAAATCTGGTCCTTTCATAAAACCAATGAGAGGTTAATGGCCTCATGTTGGAAGTGCACAGAATACCATTCTCCTGTCCCTTGGGCTTTGTTTTCATGAGGAGGGTGAAGTGGAGAACTGATCCTCTAGGAAAGAGCTTGCGTTCAGTTGTGTTCTCCCTGCCCTCTGGTTGTCTTGTTCCGTACTGTGCAGTTGTCAGCATCTGCAGGGGAGCCTATCTTGGAAGGGTAGAGACTGCTTACAGGTCTAGGGATGCCACCTAGATCTAAAACTACCTCACACAGTAACTGATAGATCACCGATGCTCAGGAAATGTCAGTCTCCCCTCCTCCCCAGTATCCCCCTGATGGTTACTCCAGGCTCTGGTGTGGTGGTTAAAACACAGCTTTGGAGTCAGCCAGACCTGGGTTACTTACTCCCCAACTTGCCACTGATTGTTTCACCTGAAGCAAGTGACTTGCTTGCTCTTAGCTTCAGTTTGTTTTAAAATTTTTAAAACGGGGAAAATGGCACATATTCTACAGGATTATTGAGGTATGGAATGAGATCATGTACGTAAAGTGTTTAGCTAAGTGCCCAGCACATGGTAAGTACCAAAAAAGGTTTCTTGCCTCTCCTCCTTTATGTCCTGTATGTCAATTGCCAGAGTGGGTTAAACAGAAAGTTCTATCGGCTTGACAGAGTTTGTTCTGTCTGGGTTCTGGCCTCCTGTTAAATGTCTTCCTGTTCGATGCTTCTTCAATAAATGGAGATGTACCTCTCATCCTATCCCCACTCCAGGGTGAGGCTTTAGTACCCCCGCTTTAGCTGAATCAAATGCAGTAAGCCCAGGGACGACTACTGAGTCCATGCTCTAACCCCCAAATCCTGAGTCACAGATATTTTGGGAATTGTACATAAAGTCAGGGCACATGTCTTCTCCCTATATATACGCTGTTGGGAATAAGGGCTGAATAAGCCAGTGCAACCTCAGACCTGAAGTGTAAAACAATCCACCCTGCTTTTCTTTTCCTTTCCTTTCTCTTCTTCTTTTTTTTTTTTTTAATTTAAGTTCTGGGATACATGTGCAGAACGTGCAGGTTTGTTACATAGGTATACACGTGCCACGGTGGTTTGCTGCACCCATTAACCTGTCATCCACATTAGATATTTCTCCTAATGCTATCCTTCCCCCAGCCTCTCACCCCTCCTTTCCCTTCTTTTTCTTATTTTTCTCTTATTTATTTTCTGTGTCTTAGGAACAAATTTCAAGAAAAGAAGACTCCTTCAGATGTAGGCTGTCTGTATGTTCTCACTTATAAGTAGGAGCTAAGCTATGGGAACACAAAGGCATACACAGTGGTATAATGGACATTGGAGACTCAGAAGGGGGAGGGGGATAAAAAGCTGCATATTGGGCACAATGTACACTACTCAGGTGACAAGTGCACTACAATCTCAGAATTCTCCACTATATAATTCATCTGTGTAACCAAAAGCCTCTTGTACCCCAAAAGCTATTGAAATAAAAAATAGTTCCCCACCCCTACTCCTGCACCCTCTAAAGACATATATTGACACAATTCTTTTTTGAGCACTTTCTGTATAGGCACTGGACTAATTATCTAAAACAAAACAGTGTGGACATATCCCCTAGAAAATGTCTAAAACCATATTATATTTGCGGAAATGTGATGGATTGTTGGGTTATTTTCTACATTCAGGAGTTGTCCTCCCTATTCTGTAAGTCTCGTCCAAGAATAAACTCTACCATCTACCCTATGGCTGTTAAACTTGAACTTGGAGTAGAATGTTCGCCACTATATTTCTCTAAGTATCTTAAATTTAAAAAGTATTTGTCTTGCAGCCTCCCTTCTGTCTGCCCCACCATGCCGGGACATCGTTATCGAAATGGAAGACACCAAACCATTACTGGCTTCTAAGGTAGGCTTCAGAGCTCATCATTGGATGCTGTCAGTTTTATCTTCCAGATGTCTAAGCATTTGGTGAATTCAGTCAGACAACAATTTGTTGCAATTATAATCATCAGCCAATCCATTTATTGAAGACTGAGTACAGACAAGAGTCTAAATCTTGCACTCATCAACAGTTATAACACTGTGTAGACTAGTAGTCTTCAACCTTCACTAATAAGTCACCCAGAATACTTAAAATAAAACCCATGCCCGGCCGGGCGCGGTGGCTCAAGCCTGTAATCCCAGCACTTTGGGAGGCTGAGGCGGGCGGATCACGAGGTCAGGAGATCGAGACCATCCTGGCTAACACGGTGAAACCCCGTCTCTACTAAAAATACAAAAAGAAACTAGCCGGGCGAGGTGGCGGGCGCCTGTAGTCCCAGCTACTCCGGAGGCTGAGGCAGGAGAATGGCGTGAACCCGGGAGGCGGAGCTTGCAGTGAGCCGAGATCGCGCCACTGCACTCCAGTCTGGGCGACAGAGCGAGACTCAGTCTCAAAAAAAAAAAAAAAAAACCCATGCCCAGGCCCCACCTCCCAAGAAGGAGAGGGACCTAGACATCAGTATGTTTTTAAATCTCCTCGAATGATTTTAATATGCGGGCACGTCGGAGAACCACAGGTGTGGACAGTCTGAGAAAGATCGTTTGCTAGAAAGCGAAGTGTCAGAAGCAAATTTATAGCATTGCAACATTCAGATCAGAGATAACACAACACGCCAGATTCTTTCCCCTACATAAAGCAGAAGTGTTTCAAAATTTCTAATGACCATATTTATCAGTATATGGGACACCCAGGTTTTTATATTCACTGTCATTTTGAAGTGAAGAAATTGGTTGAAATATTCACTCAAGGCCCTATTTTAAAATTAACTATTCCAGCCACTTCTACATGAAGGAATGGGGGAAAAAGTCTCAGCCCAGAAAAAAAGAAAACACCAAATATCTCCCTGTTTCTCTTGGCATCTATGATGAACATTCACAGCGTGTTTTAATGTGCAAACTAGCCCAAAAATGCACATGATTGCACTTTAATATGTTATGTCCATAAACAGTGCCTTTAAAAAAATCTACTTCCTTCCCACTGCATTAAACTCACTAACAACTGGACCATATAAAATATAGTCTCCACAGCCAGCACTGTGCAGGAGTGTGTTTGATTCTACTCTCTGGGAATCCTACATAGTCACAAACGACAATATCAAATTTCCAATCCCATAGGCCAAAACTACTGTGATCACTTTGTAAACCACCCCAGATATCCCTAATAATATGCCTAGTAGCCTTGGCAGAAGTTAATATACTTCAGATCTTTTCTGTAGATTTTTACAACTATAGAAAAAGACATTTTAAGATCTTGCTGTATAATCTGCCTCCAGGTTTGCCATCTCTCATCGTCAGTCAATTCTTATTACATGCCTTCAGTGTACTCAGTAGCCCTAAGTACAACTGAGGAACAGGAGAAGAATAAAGTCAACAATCTATGCCAGTATTTTCATTCACTTCTTAACCATAGTTAGGAAATGTGACTATGTTACTGTAGCAACACTTTATGAAAGTTCAGTTTACATCATAGAATTAAACATTGCAACATAGCAGGATTGGGGATGGTAGTATCAGTCATTCCCACTGTATTGTAAATTGCCTTAATCTGCCTGCTCTCCTAATATCTAGTTGAGGTACACTGTGTTGATAAGAAAGGCTGGTTGAAATCTCTAAAAATCTGAGTCCACTTGTTCATCAAAGTAGACATGGCACATCTGTACAAAGTCAAATAAACAAAGTTGCACTTTGAAAGAGCCAATAACAAGCTTGCGGATGTCCTGTATTACATGTACATGTAATGTACATGTAATGCACATGTATTACCACTTAATCCAGGCCTTGTGTCTGGGTAAATGGAGGGAATGCCTTAAAAATAACTATGCTGTTGCTGGGAGCTGGAGGCTGTGTCTTTGAGTGACAGTGTCACACTCCGGAAACTCATGGCATTACTCTGTGATGTCCATGGGAATTCTTAACAAATGGACTGAGCACTATCACAAGAAAAGTGAGAAATAAGTCTTTGGGGAAAATTGGTCAAGTGCTAGCCAAATAACATGGACATGCGTACATGGCCATCTCAACAATTACCTTCCAATTCCAGTGCTTAAGCAGTATGTCAACAGCACTCAGCAAAATGGCTTCTCCAGCGACAGTGCATGTATGTATGATAAACAAATGCATGAGGCTGCCTGGGGCTGTGGGACCTTGGCCTAAAAACTTGAATTATTCTTACCACTCTTTCTATTAGTAGATTTTGGAGTGAAAAGTGATCTTTCAACAAACGTGATAGTTTTAAGCCTAAAAGAAGAATCTTCTGTGCCATTTAATTATTTGATTCCCATTGCAAGTTTATTATTAGATATAATAAAGCAAGTCACATCAGTTGCTTCCATTACCTTTCCACATGAACTAATGATCGTGTAGGCACGAATAAATTATCCCATACTAATCCTAAAGTTTAAAATCAGCAACTTGTCTTAAATAATGCCTTTTAGGCCTGACATGGTGGCTCACGCCTGTAATTCCAGCACTTTGGGAGGCTGGCAGTTGGATCACCTGAGGTCAGGAGTTTGTGACCAGCCTGGCCAACATGGTGAAACCCTGTCTCTACTAAAAATACAAAAAATTAGCCGGGCATGGTGGCGGGCGCCTGTCATCCCAGCTACTTGGGAAGCTGAGGCAGGAGAATCACTTAAACCTGGGAGACGGAGGTTGCAGGGAGCTGAGATCATGCCATTGCACTCTAGCCTGGGCAACAAGAGCAAAACTTAGTCTAAAAAAAAAAAAAATCTTTTAAATCATGAACTGTTATTTTCCTTGAAATGGTTTGAATTGTGAACAAACGCATTCTAAAAATCTGATTTCAGGAACCATTGAGAATGTAAGAGTACTTTGGAAATAAAATCACTCTCTCCAAAATCTCAATTCAGCTGTGATGATCTAACCCTTAAATCTTGCTTTGGTATGAATCTAATAGAAAGAATTGCCTATCTGTCCCTCTGCCTCTCTTGGCAATTCCATTGTGCTGAACAAAAATCAATCCAGAAAATACCAAGGGGCACCTACGGAAGCAGCCCCATGGCCTCTCACATGGCAGCCGGAGGAAGACCCTTTAGGATGAACATAAAGTTAGGATCTCAGAAAAGGGTCTAGTCAGCATGTCTTCAAACTGCCACTGAGGACGAGCTTGGCTAATGCCCCAACAGATACCAGGACCACATTCAGGCCCCACTTCCCAGTTCTTCATTCTCTCATCTCCTGGATGGGCCC
Organism: Macaca mulatta; assembly: GCF_049350105.2. Classification (NCBI taxonomy): domain Eukaryota; kingdom Metazoa; phylum Chordata; class Mammalia; order Primates; family Cercopithecidae; genus Macaca; species Macaca mulatta. The sequence goes on along the minus strand of NC_133414.1, from coordinate 105,297,443 downwards.
TAGATCAGGGTGGGTTCTCTATGGAAAAAATCACGTGAAAGGATTTGGCCAATGGGAAACTTCACATCCTCATATTAGAGCAACTTTGATGGATGAGTATTTATTTGGTGCTGTAACATAGGCATGGTGGAGGGGGTACCTACATGATAACATTGCAGTCAAACATATCTTGTGACAGGACAGTTTTTTGTGGGGAGGAGAATTACACCAAGTTTGGAGATATATTTTAGGAACTAAACAGAATGTAAGGTCTGGAGCAGGGGGATGAGCAGCTCCATACCCTGCTCCTGTGTGAGCTGTGAAATGTCTAACTCCATCGAAAACATGAGACGGCGGGGCAGAGAAGGGGCTACTTCCAAACCTTTCATTGTAATACTGTGTGTAACCTTTTGCATATTTTCAGAAAAGAAACCAGTAAAGTGGGTTCAGTTGTGGGCTCATCTTGACTTAGAAAAATTTAAATAATTTAAATAACTCATCAAAATGTTGATAATATAAGGCATGCATGAATAATAATTTTTCCTTCTTTCTTTCTCTTTAAACCTCATGTTCCTGGGGTCTCCATATCTATGTGACCTGTTATATGGTTCGCCCTCTTCCTGACCCGACATGGGCACGAGCAGCTGACAGAAAAGGTAACTATGGTATACATTTTGCCACATCTAAGATTCATGGACCGGGCGTGGTGGCTCACGCCTGTAATCCCAGAACTTTGGGAGGCTGAGGCGGGCAGATCACCTGAGGTCAGGAGTTCAAGACCAGCCTGACCAACATAAAGAAACCCTGTCTCTACTAAAAATACAAAATTAGCCGGGCATGGTGGTGCATGCCTATAATCCCAGCTACTCAGGAGGCTGAGGCAGGAGAATCGCTTGAACCCGGGAGGCGGAGGTTGCGGTGAGCTGAGATCACACCGTTGCACTCCAGCCTGGGCTTAAAACTCCATCTCCAAAAAAAAAAAAAAAAAAAAAAAAAAAAAAAAAAAGGATTCATGTATTTTCTGCCCAGAATTTTTATGGGAATAGTTTTTTCTAAATCTAGGGGGGCCGGGCCCAATGGCTCACTCCTATAATCCCAGCACTTTGGGAGGCTGAAGCAGGCAGATCACTTGAGGCCAGGAGTTTGAGATCAGCCTGGCCAACACACGAAACCCTGTCTCTACTGAAAATACAAACATTCACCAGGTGGGTGGTGGGTGCTTGTAATCCCAGCTTTTCAGGAGGCTGAGGCACAAGAATCGCTTGAACCTGGGAGGTGGAGGTTGCAATGCAATGACCTGAGATTGCACCACTGTACTCCAGCCCGGGCAACAGAGCGAGATGGTGTGTCAAAATTTAAAAAAAGAGCTAAATCCATGGGTAGGTTGCTGACCCATAAAGGGGAAGTAATTCTGTGTAAGTATGTGTAACACACATGCATCACACACACACACACATAAATAAGAAGCATATAATGTAATATATAATATAACACAAATAAGAAGTAGCTTTTCAAGACTGGGCGCAGTGGCTCACGCCCATAATCCCAGCACTTTGGGGGGCTGAGGCGGGCGGATTACGAGGTCAGGAGTTCGAGACCAGCTGGCCAATATGGTGAAACCCCGTCTCTACTGAAAATACAAAAAGTAGCTGGGTATGGTGGCATATGCCTGTAGTCCCAGCTACTCAGGAGGCTGAGGCAGGAGAATCGCTTGAACCCAGAAGGCAGAGGTTGCAGGGAGCTGAGATTATGCCACTGCACTCCAGCCTGGGCAACAGAGTGAGACTCCGTCTCAAAAAAATAAAAAAATAGAAAGAAGTAGCCTCTCTTGTCCCTTCTTCCTTTCCCCCAAGAGGCGCTATTGCAGGTGACACTCTGTGTTTTTTTGTTTGTTTTTGTTTTGGTGTTACTATTTCCAAGGTAGGTTAAAATAAACAATGGGTGGGTCTGATAAGAATCTATTCTTGTTATAAATCTGAGTGGGAGGTCTTCTATATAGTTTGACAATATTCCACAAGTGACTCTTACATGCTGTCCCTTCTGTCCAACCAAGAACCACCCATTGAAACCAGAGATTCCCAACACCGTCTCCACATTGGACTCTCCTGGGGAACTTCTGAAAACTTATTGGATGCCCTGGTCTCACCCCCGACTGATTGCATCAGAATCTCCTAGGATAGGTCGGGAGCCCTGGTCTAACTGAACCATCATGCCTCCCTTCCTTTCATTTCACGTTTTATAATTTTCAAAGCTCTTTCTCCTAAAAATCCCCTACGATTTCCAGAACAACATTTGGAGGTACATGGAGGCAGGTGGATGAAGGCAGTATGTGAATGCTTTGTCCATTGTATTATTATTCCATTCAGTGGATGAAGAAATTGACGCTCAGAGATGTTAAACAACTTGCCCAAGCCGGTACAGCTTATAACTTAAGGGTATGGCTTATAACATAAAGGAAGGAACTTGAATTAAAACCAGTTTTTCCAATTTTTAGCTAGTGAGTATTGTATTACAAGCCATTACTGGCTAAAAGGGCTAAGAAAATGAGATAGTAGAAAACATATATTGGAGGTTTTCTTTAAATTTATATGTATATGTAAATATCAAGTCAACAGAATAAAAATGTAAAAACCAACAAATTAATAGATTGTGTCTAAAGGACATAAGAACATTATCTAGTATGACTATAGCCAAACACATTTCATTGGCCAAGAATGGTCATTTCACCTCTAGTTTCTGAGTAGAAGAATCGTGAAGGCTTTCTCTATTGTGCATGTAAACAAAAGTCATAATCTCACCTATAACAGGGTCAGAAGAACCTATTTCTTAACTATTAAATATGCATTTTCCTTTATAGATTGGAAGTCCAGGACATCACTAAAGACTTTTCCATTTTGACATGTTTTTAGGAGGAAGAAATCATGGACTGGTGGAGTAAATTTTATGCTTCCTCAGGGGAACATGAAAAATGCGGACAGTATATTCAGAAAGGCTATTCCAAGCTCAAGGTACCTGGATCTATGCTGCTGTGGGTGGAGAATCGACATCCTTTAAAACTGGCCACAGGCAGAGCTCAGAGGATGACTAAAAGGTCCCTTGGGTGGGTGCTAATGAGCAGGGGCCAGGAAAACCTCTGTCTTCCCAGAGAGCCCTCTCGCACGAGTTTTGGCTTTGCCAAGATTCCAGGGACTTGAGGACAGCTATTGAGTTATGGTTACGTGACTGCCACGTTGGGGCTCGGAGGCATCTGGCAGATGGTTGGGAATGGGCTGGCACCACGCTAATTAGGCCATGATGATCCAGTTTGACTCAGGAAAACCCAGAAGTCATAGTGCTATTTGCAGAATGACACAAGATGTCAACATGCTTCATTGTGTACTTTGAACAGGGATTGGTTTCACGAGCTGAAAAGTTGAATCTGTCACATGTATGCAGCATAAAATCACAGCCATGAGAACATGTATACGGGAGGAAGACAAGCAACTGAGCTAGGCATGGCTGACTAGCTCTGAGCTTTCTGTTCATGTTTTGAATTTTCTAATTCTTTGTTCAATTTTCAGCCTGTAGGGTACTCAAGTAGAAGCAGTGCTAAAGTTTTCAGAACAATGTATATGAGAAAAAAAACTTTAGAATGAGAAATATCTGGTCATTGAAATAATTTTCCCCATCAAAGCAAAAAAAAAAAAAACCCACACCTTTTCATGTTATTGTCATAATTTCTCAGTGTAGCCTAAGAAATACTAGCATGTAAATAATCATTAATTCAGAAAAATGATCCAACGGGGCTGAAGGATCAGCCTCATACTCCATCCTCCCTCACTCCCTCTTCCCTTCCTGCCTGCCTTCTTTTCCTCCTGCCTGCTTGCCTTCCTTTCCTCCCTTCCTCCCTCCCTCCCTCCCTTCCTTCCTTCCTGTCCTTCCTTCCCTTCCCTTCCCTTTCCTTCCTTCCCTTTCTTCCCTTCCTTCCTTCCGTCCTTCTCTTCCTGCCTTCCCTCCCTTCTTCCTCCCCTCCCTTCCTCCCCTCCCTTCCTCCCCTCCCTTCCTCCCCTCCCTTCCTCCCCTCCCTTCCTCCCCTCCCTTCCTCCCCTCCCTTCCTCCCCTCCCTTCCTCCCCTCCCTTCCTCCCCTCCCTTCCTCCCCTCCCTTCCTCCCCTCCTTTCCTCCCCTCCTTTCCTTCCCTCCCTTCCTTCCTCCTTTTCTCCTTTCTTCCCTCCTTCTCCTCCTTCCTCCTCTTCTTGCTTTTTAAATTGAGAAATAATTTACATAAAATAAAGTGATCCATTCAACAAGTTGTGATTATTTTATATATACCCTGTGTGAACCACCACCCAAAACAAGAAAGAGAACATTCCCATTCCCACAGAAAACTTCCCCTTGTCCCTTTCCAGTCAATTTTCCACTATCCTCGTACCTCCTAGGAGCAACTGATTGGATTTCTCTCACCACAAACTGATTTTGCCTGATTTTGCACTTGCTCTAAATGGACTCGTATGATTTATGTTTTGTGTGTCTGGCCTCTTTAGCCCCACGTTGCAGTTTCGAGACTCATCATGTGGTTGTGTGTATTCATAGTGTGTCCCTTGTCATTGCTGAGTAGTGTTCCATTGTGTGGATATGCCACAAGTTGTTTTTCCAGTCTCCTGATAATGAAGCTGCTGTGAACATTCTTCTAGCATGTGTATGTGTTTTCACCTCTCATCAGTAAATGCCTAGGAATGCGATCTCTGGATCATAGAATAGGTGGCTACTTAACTCCATCAGAAACTACCGGACATTTTCCAAAGTGGTTGTATCCGTCTACACTCCCGCCAGCGATGTGGGAGTTCCGGTTGCCCCCTCCACAACCTCATGCCCACTTGATACTGTCAGCCCTTTCGATTGTAGACCTTACCTGCACTTTAATGAGAAATTAAGGCTCTGTTGGTGGTTTTCAGATATATAATTGCGAACTGGAAAATGTAGCAGAATTTGAGGGCCTGACAGACTTCTCAGATACATTCAAGTTATACCGAGGCAAGTCGGATGAGAATGAAGATCCTTCTGTGGTCGGAGAGTTTAAGGTGAGTAAGATATGCGTGTTGGTCCTGTTTAAAATCCACCTTCCTTTTTTATATAGGCCTAGGATAAAGGACAAGCAGGGTCTGGGGAGGGGCATGTCCTGCAGCCTCTGAGGGATGCTGGAAGGTGCCAGAAAGGAAAAAGGGGGAGGGGGAGCCAGAGCACTCTGAGCTATCTTCGCATCTCCTCCTGCCTCCCTGCTCATGCCAAGCAGCCTTGAATCCTAAGATGCAGTCTCTCCAAGATCTAGTTCCTCTCCTCATCCTACTGCCCCTACCATGCTTTCAGCAGGATCATTGTGACAACTTCTCACTTGACAGTCCTCATCACCTTTCTCATCACACTCCTCTCCAGCCTCCATGCAACCAAATCTGATCTTCTCTCTGGACTACTGAAAGGCTTTGCTTGGGTTTCCACAGGCAAGTCGCAACTCCTTCCAAAGGCAGAGCCAGTCTTTCCCAAGCTACATGGTCCCCTGCCTCCCTCCCCCTCACACACTCCACCCTCCTGCCTGGAAGAGCCTCGCCCAAGCCCCGGACACACCTTGTCCTCTCACAAGTCGGAGACTTGGGACAGGCTCTTCTTCCTTCCCTGGATGCCCTTTCTACCCGCTTTGTGGTCTGACAAAGTCCTACTCATTCTTTTAAGCACCAGCTCAAATGTCACTCTCTTTGTCAAGTGTTCCCTGATCGCTTCGGGCAGTGTGACTCACTCCTGCTCTGGGCTCCCACAGGTCTGGGTTCATGCCTCCATGAAAGCATCTTACACATGGAAAGTATCTGCAGTTATAATTGCCCCTCCCTGCAATCACGCTTGGCAAAGTCATGGCAGATGTGCTGCTGCTGCTGCTTCTTAATCCTTTGCCTATAGCAGACATTGCTAAGGAACCAGAGGATGATGCCCGATGCATGGTCTCAAATCCTTCTCAGTACAGCCTCCCACCAAGCAATCACAAATGGCACAAGAGCCAACCCTACTGACCACTGCTGCACCAGACGAGAGTCCTTGAGTTCTTTTGTGGGTCCCTAGTACCTGGCACATAGAAGGTGCTTATTCCATGCCACTTGACTGAATGAAGACCGCTGGAACTAAGATCTGTATGTTCCGAATCCAGCTTCAGTGCTTTCTCCTGGTTTCAAGGCAAAATATGTGGCCTCTCCAGCAGGTCTTGTTGGCTCACTCCTTCAAAATACAATTTTTGTGCCCTTACTATATGCCTAGTCCTGTGTTAGGCCCTGGAGATAGGGTGATGAACGAGACCTCATGCCCCTCATCCATCTCTAGAAGCTCACGGTCTAGCGAAGGATCCAGACAATAAATAGATGATCTCAATGCAGAGGACAGGGCTGTGTCGGGGTGAGTGTGGGGTTGGATGAGAGCACCCAGAGAACATACCCGGCCCAGGAGCAATCAGGGAGGTTTCCTGGAGGAAGTGACACCTTTCAGCTGAGATTTGAAAGGTGTTACTTTTGAAACAGATTTGAAAGAAGTTTGCCTGGGAGTGCGAGGTGGAGTACAGAGGTGCTACAGGAAAAGGGGAATCACTGTTGGTATTTTGTTGGCTTTAAAATGTAATTATTGTTATTCCTATCTTCAAAGAATGTGCAGGATTTCACTCTTTCTCACCACCACCTCGTCCATCACACTGGCCTATGTTCTCCTCTTGACTCCCGATTTCTGCTGTGCTCTCTCTTCTCCCCTGTGAGCTCTCAAGTAATTACTTGAGAATCATTTCACTTTCCCTACTGGAAATATGCAAAGTGCAATATGCATTATTTCTTCCACAAAAGACAGCGTTCCATCCCTCAATCCCACACCCCTGTGAGGGGAGGAGACTTACCGGGAGCCCTCTCTCCGGGCCACCCAGGGCCCTGTGAGTCCTTCTGTCTCTCCCTCTTAGGGCTCCTTTCGGATCTACCCTCTGCCGGATGACCCCAGCGTGCCAGCCCCTCCCAGACAGTTTCGGGAATTACCTGACAGCGTCCCACAGGAATGCACGGTTAGGATTTACATTGTTCGAGGCTTAGAGCTCCAGCCCCAGGACAACAATGGCCTGGTAAGAGTTTGGGTGTGGGGCCTTCTCCTGTAGCAAGATAATTACAGTCATCAGCCACAATAATTGTCTTGTTCTTTCTTTCTGGGCGTCTGTTATCTCACTAGGGGAAAGATGCTCCATCAAAACAATGTATTCGGGAGGATTGTCCCCATGGGGATTTATCTAAGAGCTTGCAGGGGCTTAAGGTCCCCTGGTTCATCCTTCTCATTTTACAGGTGTGAGCCAGGACTCCCCCCGCCACCACCCCTGCGCCCACACAACTGGCTGCATGCCACCCAAAGGAGAGCACTGCTCCCTCGTCTTAGGCACAGGGGTGCCATGGCAGCCACCTTGTCATCAGCTGGGAGTGGGTGTGGAGGCGAGCTGAGTCTGTCCCTGAACTTGACTTCACCTTGTGTCCTATGATGATGTAACCTCCCATCTATTTTGTCCCCGCAGTGTGACCCTTACATAAAAATAACACTGGGCAAAAAAGTCATTGAAGACCGAGATCACTACATTCCCAACACTCTCAACCCAGTCTTTGGCAGGTAATGTGCATTCTTCAATGTTTTTCTGGCCTTCATTTCTCCACGGAACATGCGTGGAGACTCTAATGTGTGTCCAACCTTGTCCTAGGCCCTGTGATTGTGAACTAGATAAACCTTCTAGACAGGAGAGCAGGTAATAAATAGATAAACCCAAAATAAAAGGATTTCACGGAAGTGAAGAAGCTTGGTTCTGATGGCGTGCAGGGTAGACAGGCAGCGTTAGTACTGGTGTTACAGGAGCACAGGCCGGTTGGAGTTTTTCCGGGGACCACCCTGTCACCTGGCTGTCTGCGGAGCTGTTTATATAAAACATCTCAAAAAAAATCTCACAACTCTGAGGTGCCATTATTATTCCTAATTTTAATTTTTTTTTTTTTAAAACGGAGTCTTGCTCTGTCACCCATGCTGGAGTGCACTGGTGTGATCTCGGTTCACTGCAACCTCTGCCTCTCGGGTTCAAGTGATTCTCCTGCCTCAGCCTCCCAAGTAGCTGGGATTACAGGCGTGTGCCACCACACCCAGGTAATTTTTGTGTTTTAAGTAAAGACAGGATTTCGCCATGTTGGCCAGGCTGGTCTCGAACTCCTAACCTCAAGTGATCCTTTCGCCTCGGCCCCCCAACGTGCTGGGATTACAGGCATGTGCCACGGTGCCCACCCCATCATTCCTATTTTATAACAGAGGAAACTGAGGCACAGAGAGATGCAGTGTTTAATGTACTTAGCTGTTAAGAGAAGAGTGAGGGCCGGGCACAATGGCTCACACCTGTAATCCCAGCACTTTGGGAGTCTGAGGTGTGTGGATCACAAGGTCAGGAGTTCGATGCCAGTCTGGCCAACCTAGTGAAACCCCGTCTCTATAAACAAAACAAAAATTAGCTAGGCATGGTGGCACGTGCCTGTAATCCCAGCTACTCAGGAGGCTGAGGCTGGAGAATTGCTTGAACCCAGGAGGTGGAGGTTGCAGTGAGCTGAGATCGCACTATTGCACTCTAGCCTGGGCAGCAGAGCAAGACCCCATCTCCAAAAAAAAAAAAAAAAAAAAGAAGAGTGAGGATTTGAACTCAGACCATCTGACCCCAGTGTCTGTGTGGCACGCCATGGTCTGATTTCCATCTCCATGTCAAACTTATTAGCTGCTCAGGGCAGGGATTACCAACCCAACTGTACAGGTGAAGAAAACAGGGCTCCCAGAGCTCTATTAGTAGGGGTGGGGTAAGTGATAGGACCGAGATTTAGCTAGAAATTCTGCTGACTCCAAGCCCCAGGCTTTTCCAACCACCTTGGTGATATTTCACATTTGTGGCAAAGCCATCACCTGTAGAAAAATGTTCTCTGTCTGAGACATTTGTGAAAATGATGTTTTGTTCTGAGAACCTTGCTGAGTGAGAGAATACTGTGTTCTTGTTTGCTGCATGGCATATCTTTTTATTTCTGGCTTTATTATCTTGCCCATACTCTTCTTTTCTTCTTGAGTTTGTCGGTTTGTAGCCTTACGGGTTCTTTCTCTGTCATGTGTCACACACACATACCTGCGCACACACCCCCCCGCCCCGCATGCTGCACACCCAAGGCCATGCGCCCGGGCCAGGGAATGGAAGTAATCCTCTGGCACCGCAATCTGATCGTTTTCCTTTTCTTCCACTGATCCAGCCCCGAGGTCTAGACAGGAAAAGGCACGCAGGGCAGGAAGGAGGGCTCCTGTGAGGGAGACAGGGAAGCAGGGAAAGCCAGCTTTGAAGGGAGAAAGGCAACCCTGTCTGAATTGCTCGTCTCAGAGGAGCCAGGCACAAGCTTAATTAAGTGGCAGGAAAAGTCTTGCTCGGAGGCACCCTGGAAGGAAGCGGTGCTGTCAGGCTCTGCTAGGCCCATCGCTGTCTGGCAGGTGGGCAGACTTCCCCTCATCCAGCAGGGTGGAGCCAAGGAGACGCCGGCTCTGCAGCCCCTCAGATGGCTCCGGTCCATGGCCTCGGTCTTAGCGGGTAGCTTTCTTCTCTGCAGAGACTCTTGGGGACTCTGGAACAGGAATTCAGAAAGGACCAACCTTTCCTATGTGCGTGGCCATTACTGAGAGTCCTATCCATCATGGCAGATCGCCTTCGAAAGAATAGCAGTGTCTTCCGCAGGATATTAATTGATGTTCCAAGAAAAAAATATATTCCTTAGTAAAACCAAGACACTTGGGTTTAAAAAGATTATAATTGCAGGACTTCTCAGAACCTTTAGTATGTCCAGAAGAACTGCAAAAGAAGCAGTTCTCAACTATATTTGACTGAAGAATTCTTTCTCCCAGAGACCACATACGATTTGTTTCCTGGAATTTGGGATTGGAAATGTGCTGGTTTGGGGCACATGTGGGTAAGGCGCTTCATGTGTCATGACTCAAGCACCTTTTCTCACATCCGTTTTCTGCTCAAATGGATCAACATTCCTGGATCTTTGGGCAGGAACCAGTCCACACACCAGAGTGCAAGGAGAAGGGGAGGAGGCAGAGAGGAGGCCTCTCACAGCTTCTCCTTCAACAGAATGTATTGAACACCTTCTCTGGGATGAGTCCCTCTGTGGACAGTGCAGATACAGAACCCAAAGCCCGCCCTCTAGTGCGCATTGCTCGCCCACCACGGAAGCACTGTCTGACTATCTTCATCTCAGAAGTGTGTACATTTTAATGTGGGTTCTCTAGAAAAGCCTTAAAGAACTGGAGCCGGCAGGGTGCGGTGGCTCATGTCTGTAATCCCAGCACTTTGTGAGGCCGAGGTGGGCGGATCACTAGGTCAGGAGATCGAGACCATCCTGGCTAACACGGTGAAACCCCGTCTCTACTAAAAATACAATAAATTAGTCAGGCGTGATGGCGGGCACCTGTGGTCCCAGCTGCTAGGGAGGCTGAGGCAGGAGAATGGCGTGAACTTGGGAGGCTGAGCTTGCAGTGAGCAGAGATCATGCAACTGCACTCCAGCCTGGGCAACAGAGCGAGGCTCTATCTCTTTAAAAAAAAAAAAAAAAAAAAAAAAAAAGAACTGGAGCCAAGGGCAGACCCAGAGGGCCTGGGAGGAGAGGGGGAGCCTTCGGGGCACCCTGCATATCACAGCCTGTGGTAAATCGCACTCACTCTCCTCCCCTGTGCTTCTGTGGGCTGAGTCAAAGATGTTCCATGGGGCAGTGGTCTCTATGAAGACAGAGGAGGGAACCTAGCAGGGGCACAGTTATGGAGGGTACTTGTGCCTTACTCATCTCTGAGCTGGGTAGAGGTGCTCCAGTGAACAGCTAATGGGCATGTGATGATAAAGTTAATAATATAATAATACATCATTATTATTATACTGGCATTGGAGCAATGCACTCCTGCCAAATGCTCTCTAAATATTTCTTCACTTGACCCTTATAGCGACACTGATGGGAGGTGTTATTATCACCACTTTACAGATGAGAAAACTTAGCACAGAGAAGTTAAGTAACTGGTCTAGAGTCCCACAGCTGGTAAGCAGCAGAGGTAGGATTTGAACCTAGGCATTTAAAGCCCACAGGTTTCCTGAGCAAGCATATGTTCTCTTCTTGTTCTTATTTCTAGTATGTACTATTTATCAAGCCACCCACCACCACCCACCCTGATTATCCTACTCAGATGTCCTCCATCTGAGGACATACCATACCACACATGGCCCGGGGAATTCTGTGCACAGAGCACGGGTTTTTGTGAGGTACCCAGATGGATCGTGAAGATTCTGACCTTGCATTTGTTTATTTAGGATGTACGAACTGAGCTGCTACTTACCTCAGGAAAAAGACCTGAAAATTTCTGTCTATGATTATGACACCTTTACCCGGGATGAAAAAGTAGGAGAAACAATTATCGATCTGGAAAACCGATTCCTTTCCCGCTTTGGGTCCCACTGCGGCATACCAGAGGAGTACTGTGTGTAAGTTGCTTTGACCGTACAAGAGGCACTTTGCTGCCTCTGACATTGGCACCCGAGGAGGCCTAGGCCCTCTACCTTAGCGCCTTCCTTCACTGAGCCACTGCTCCTGTCACTCAGTTAGGTACGGATTTCAATCACAGGATTATTTTAGGGAATCTTAGGGCCACCTCATGAACCCCACTCACATCACAGTGTGTGTAAAATGGTGGCAGCTGGAGCAGTGCCATGCACTGGGGAATGGCACAGGTGGCAGCCCAGAAGACCAGTTCCCTTGCTACCCCTCACTGAGCTCCTCCTGGATGTCAAGGACTGAGGGCTGGCAATGTTTGATAGCAAGGATTCCTTGCCCTTGGGAAATAGGGATTCTCTGCGCCTTGTACTTAATTTTGTGATGTCCCTCTTCTCCTGCCTGCTATACAGTGTCTTTCCACAGTATCTGATGAGACATAGCTTGCAATTTCTAGTTTATGAGTTTGCCTATTATGACTCAGTGATCTCAGTCAAACTCCTCACTTTTACAGAGGAGGAAACTGAGGGCTACATACATGTTAAATAAATAAATACATCTGTTTCGCTGAGGCCAAAATAGCATATGGATTTTTAGGACTCTGAAATAGATTTCTAGGCCAAAGTCGGAGTGTAGCGCAGATTTCCTGCTCCCGCTGTATGGGAACACCTAAGAGTCCACGAGCATGTGTGTGTGAATCCGAGAAGAACCCGCAGGCTGCTCCATAACTCCGAGCCATGTGATGCTCTTCACAGTTCTGGAGTCAACACCTGGCGAGATCAACTGAGACCAACACAGCTGCTTCAAAATGTCGCCAGATTCAAAGGCTTCCCACAACCCATCCTTTCCGAAGATGGGAGTAGAATCAGATACGGAGGACGAGACTACAGTTTGGATGAATTTGGTGAGCACCTAGCTGTGGATTGTAAACTTGTACAAAGTATAGTAACCCATATATATTGCTTGGTTTGGGGGAGTGAATAGACAGAGCCAGTACCCTAATTACACCACGAGGCTCTGCGCACGTGACACTATCTAACAACATTAACAACAGCCACATCAGAGTTCTGCTGTCTTGTCAAGTGTCAAAGTGGACACATTTTCTTGTCTGTCTTATGTTTTACTTGCCCTTTTTAGATTGTAGCCATTAGAGGTTTACACAAAGTACTAGTAATGAACTAATTTCCATGTAATGCATAATTTGCTCAAAAATGCCCAGATGGTAGTGCAGGAATTTCCCTTCCAGGTTTATTCCATCATTTGTTCCATCCCTTCTCCCAGAAGCTTCAGGGATGCTGTGGTTGGCTTGAAGAGCCTGCTACGTTCCCATTTGGCTCATGTCCAAGCTTGGGGTCTTGCTCTTTCCAAGCAGCAATTTATAATACGGCCTGTCCTGACGCATCAACAGCTAGCCACACTGTGACAGACTGCAGTAAGCATCGCAGAGCATGCGGACTGTGCTTCCATATTTTGCATGGGGGAGGGATACCCAGAGGGGGTGGTGGCAGGTGCATGGGATATCCAGGGGGAGCTGAAGAAAGGTTCACAGGAAGAAGAGTGCTTTCTGCTCCTCAGCTTGATTCATGACATTGTAAAAAACTATGTTTTCAGGCTGGGCACAGTGGTTCACACCTGTAATCTCAGCATTTTGGGAGGCCAAGGCAGGTGGATCATTTGAGGTCAGGAGTTCAAGACCAGCCTGGCCAACGTGGTGAAAGCCCATCTCTACTAAAACTACAAAAAAACAAAAAAAAGAGCTAGGTGTGGTGGCATGCACCTGTAATCCTAGCTACTCAGGAGGCTGAAGCATGAGAATCACTTGAACCCAGGAGGTGGAGGTTGCAGTGAGCCAAGATCGTGCCACTGTACTCCAGTCTGGGTGACAGTGAGACCCTGTCTCAAAAAAACAAACAAAAAAGCCTATGTTTTGTCTTTCCATTTTAAAGAGGACTTGGTATCAGGGATGATTAGATGTTTACGAAATGTTGATGCTGCTAACACGTGAACTTGCAAACAGGATTGGAAATAAATTGGGAAGCATCATGGTCTGATGGTTAAGGGTAACCCCAAACAAACAACCCCCCTGTCGTGGGGATTGTTCCAGTTACTATTGATGTACGAACTTAGTAACTGAAAACAACCATTTGTTTTCCTCACCATTTTGGGGGGTCAGGAGTTCAGGACAGGCTCAGGTGAACAGTTCTGGCCGAGGCTGGCCGTGAGCTTGTGCCGCAAGAGTATATACAGAACGCTCGCACTCGCCGGATCTGGCGTTCTGGTCCCTTTGCTCTTGGCAGTCCACAAGTTACGTTTGAGACTGGGTGGCTCATCTCCTGAGGTTGCAGTCAGATGTCGGCTGAGGCTGCAGTCATCTGAGAGCCCTGCTCGGGGGGAGCCATCAGGTGGCCCACACACGCAGCTGGCAGTTGTGCCAGCTCTCGGCTGGGGCTGATGACCAGAGCACCTACACAGGCCTTTCCAGCATGGCAGACTCTGCGGACTCAGGCTTCTTACATGTGGATGGTGTCCCCCAGAGTGGGGGTCCCCAGAAAACCAGGCAGGAGCTGTGTGGCCTTTGTGTCTAAGCCTCGGAGTCACACAGCCTCTTTTCTCCATACTTTAGTGTTTGACTACGTCTCCAGATTCAAAGGGAAATGACACAGACCCCACCTCTTCATGGGAGAAGTGTCAAGAGAATATGGGGCCTATGTTTTCAGAATACCACAGTGATGGCCGGGTGCGGTGGCTCACGCCTGTAATCCCAGCACTTTGGGATGCCGAGGTGGGCAGATCGCTTGAGCCCAGGAGTTCAACACCAGCCTGGCCATCATAGCGAAAACCCCCCTCTACTAAAAATACAAAAATTAGCTGCGTGTGGTGGCACATGCCTGTAGTCCCAGCTACTCGGGAGGCTGAGGCGTGAGAATCACTTGAACCCAGGAGGCGGAGGTTGCAGTGAGCCGAGATTGCGCTGTTTCACTCCAGCTGGATGACAGAGCGAGACTGTCTCAAGAAACAAAAAACCAGAGTACCACAGTGATGCTAGCTGCTGTAAAAATTGAACCTCCAAATGTCCGTGTTCTAACACAAAAGTTTATTTCTCATTGATTCTAAGTAGATATTCCTCCAGGTGGGTAGCTGTCTTCCAAGCAGTGCTCCATGGACCCAGGTCCCTGCCATCTTCTAGCTCTGCAGTTCTTCAGTGCAGGAGTCTAAGGCTGCCGTTCCTTTTTGCAGTCGGAATAAAAAGGCACATAGAGACTCCTACCCACGAGGGATTTATGGGCCAGGTCTGGAGTGGATACACATGTCACTTCTACCCATGTTACCCTCTGGCTGAACTTGGTCACATGGCCTCCTCTAACTGCAAGGGAGGCTGAGAAACAGGCACGCCATGAGCTCGTGCCACAGAATTAAATACAGAATGCTCCCGCTTACCCGTTCTGGCATCCCGGTCCCTTGACTATCGGCAGCCCGCAAGTTAGGTTTGTTACTGGGTGGGGCAGGGCTCCTGGTCAGTTCTGTCAACTCTTCCTTCACAAGTCAAAGTCTGCATGTTGGCACTGCCTGTCCATTTTGGCAAAGTCTGGGATGAAGTGCTGGAAGCAGCTCCAGGCAATCTGGCTAAACTATTCCCAAATACTCATTCCTGCTTCAATGCCACTTTCCATTGCAGAAGCCAACAAAATCCTGCACCGACACCTCGGGGCCCCTGAAGAGCGGCTTGCTCTTCACATCCTCAGGACTCAGGGGCTGGTCCCCGAGCACGTGGAAACAAGGACTTTGCACAGCACCTTCCAGCCCAACATTTCCCAGGTAAAGGGCCTCCCCTCCCTTAAAGACCATTATCCCTGCACCACATGCAATGGCAATAGTTGACGTGTTTGCCCCTTTTATCTTCTTTGAATGCTTTTAGATGTACAGAGATAGAAATGAGATTAAAATTAGTGTCATATCAAAGGGGAATATTTTGTAAGAATTTCCAGGTAACTCTCTAAATCCAGAAAGGAGATTGGCCATGACTCAGACCAAACCAGAACCAGGGTCTCTCTGTCTCATCTCTATTTCATCTGCCCTCTTGCTGTGATCACCTTCCTATGAGTCAAAGTATTACAGAGAGTCCTCGAGCGCTTGTGTGTTGTAATGCGGCCCCATCTATTTCTAGGGATTCGTTGCCCAAACTTGGCCCCCTTGCCAACCATGGGACCACTCAGCTCCAGCGAGGTGGGCAGGGTCTGGGAAAGTGATTGAGCTCAGCCCAGTTCAGGAGGTGCCATCTGAGACTACAGTATCAGGGAGGCAAGGACCATGTGGATAGCGATGGGGGACATTCCACTCCCAGAAGATGGAGAGCAGTTTCCACAGAAGCAAAGCAAGACATGGCCACTGACAAAATAATCTACGTGGAAGCTTTTTATAATAAAGATGTCCAGGTCATGTCTGAGATTTGGATCCAGTAGGTCTAGGGTGGGTCCAGGAATCTGAATTTTAACAAGTACCTGAAAAGGTTCTGATCACACTTTAAGAAATATTAATCTAGGATGGGCGAGGTGGCTCACACCTATAATCCCAACACTTTGCGAGGCCGAGGCGGGTGGATCACGAAGTCAGGAGTTCGAGACCAGCCTGGCCAAGATGGTGAAACCCCACCTCTACTAAAAATACAAAAATTAGCTGGCTGTGGTGGTGGGTGCCTATAATCCCAGCTACTGGGGAGGCTGAGGCAGGAGAATTGCTTGAACTGGGGAGGCGGAGGTTGCAGTGAGTTGTGATCACACCACTGCACTCCAGCCTAGATGACACAGCTAGACTCTGTCTCAAAAAAAAAAAAAAAAAAAAAAAGAGATTAATCTCATGATGCTAATATTGTTGACCCCGACAGCAAAACTATGGACGTGCTGATTGCAAAAGGGTTGGCCTGGGCTTTCTAGGTTGTTTTGTCACTTCCTTCTTGCTTTTATTTTGTTCTACATTTCCATTTCTTCCTTTCACCAAAGAATCTATTCCTCCTCCTTTTTCTCCTCTTGCCCCTTAGCTGTATAAGGAGTTTCAAGAAATGACAGATTGAGGAAGATTTCTCCCTGGGAATCCACAAACCCCCATCACTTCTGCCTACAGCATTAGCCACAGACTGGCTGGGTTTGGGGAGACACTGGACGCCTAATATTCTGTAGAGTGCTTGATGAATTGTAGAGCCCTGAGCCCTACAGATTAGTTGGAGGGGAGTCGGATCATAGTAAAATATATCCCTTTTCAAGAGCTGCACTTAATGTATTTTGGTCACAATGCATTAGGAAGCCAATCTAGTGGTTTCCTTGGCAACTTTCTTGAAGATCAGTTTGTTTTTGTCTAAAGACAGAGTCTACAGAACATTCAAAAACAGTTTGAAGAATACAAATTGGTTTGTACGGTTGATATAGTTTTTTTATGGCATTCCTGACCTGTCTGGAAGAACTTTCGAGTCAGACGGATGGGCTCAGTCTGTGGCAGTCAAAGAGCTGAGCAGGACCTCCCCAGGATGGCAGCACAAATGTCAGTCTAGGCTTTCATCTCCCCTTCCTGCTAGCCACTTACCTGGTGGTAATGAACCAATGAACCAATGGCCAGGAATCCTTACCTTTTGGGAACCATAATATTATCATTGTTTGAGCTCCTATTTTGAAAATGCCATGTTGTAAGTTTTCCTTGTTGTAAGTTTTCCTTTTACAAAATGTAATACCATTTTCACTAATTGCATTCATTACTTTTTGTATTTTGAGGTAAGTAGAGAAACACTTGGGTATGGCAAAATGGAGATTGGTGTCAGGTGGGCAATGTGATGGATAGAATGACAGCATGAGAACTGCTAAAGGTGAAGGACCCAATTTTAAGTCATTGTAAGAGGGGGTGGGTGTGTGCGTGTGTGTGTGTGTGTGCATGTGCATGCCTGCATGTGGGGTGTATGTGTGGGTATGTTGGGATTGGGTTAGTGATGGGAAGTCTGCAGTTTTATTAACCAGGTGAGACCCAGACTATGATATAGGTGGACATGTGCAGCCATCAGAGACCCTTGGGTGAGAATGGAAAGTGGGTGGCCCAAATGACATTGTACATACAAGATTTATCTTGGTTTGCTCTCTTCCACTTCTTGCCTTCCATATGGACTAATAAATTAGAGGGACTAAATAAACAGTTTCATCTAAGAAATATTAAAGAAAATTGTGGCTTCTGCTACCCATCATATAACTTCAGTCCTCTTTTCATTTTCAAATGGTTTAGGGAAAACTTCAGATGTGGGTGGATGTTTTCCCCAAGAGTTTGGGGCCACCAGGCCCTCCTTTCAACATCACACCCCGGAAAGCCAAGAAGTAAGTCATCTTGAGACCCTGCTACATACACTGGGCTGGGGACTTGGTCCAGGACCAGAAAAAAAGTACCTTCCAACTGTGCTTCTTGCAGATACTACCTGCGTGTAATCATCTGGAACACCAAGGATGTTATCTTGGATGAGAAAAGCATCACAGGAGAGGAAATGAGTGACATCTACGTCAAAGGGTGAGGTTAGCATACAAGAGACTTTGCCAAGCTCAGGGAAACAGACTCTCTTCTTCATGAGTTTTCATTACTGAATGCGCCCAAGATAGGATTCTTGGTTTTTTGAGGCTATTTTATCTCATTAATGTGATCTACTTAGGTAGCTCCTGGAAAGCAAAGGGGAGAGAATAGAGAAAGAGAGTGAGACCTGTATGGACTTTGTTTATGAGCAAAGCTATATAAGGATTATAAGAACTGATAAATATTTATTTGTTTCCTTTTTGACAAAGTGGATTTTTTTTCAGTTTCTTGAGCAGATTTATTATTTCTGGGACTTTTTAGCCATGTAGTTTCTTTTTATTCCCCTTTGATACCCTGAATAGCCTTTGAGACACAAGTAAAGCTTCCAAAATTTCATTTTCTACATACTGTATTACCAGAAGCCCATGTCTATGGAAAAGAGGAAATGTTCACAGATTTCAAAAGAAGTCATTTATTCTACCAACCTGCACTGAGTGCCAGCATCCAACATGTCCAGGGTCATTGTTGTTCAATATTCTCTTACTTGCCTAATTCAATTTCAAATCGTCTGTGTGGATGCCTTGATCATATGCCTCAATCATAGATGTTGCGTGCAGTACAGCATAGTGACTAAATTCTGGTACTTTCCCTGCTGGCTGGGCAAGGTAGTTAGCTCGCTGTTCCTCATCTGTAAAATGGTGATAATGATTATTCCTCCTTCCCAGGGATATTCAGGTGATCCAGTTATTCAAAGCATTTAGGACAGTGCCTGGCAGATAGTATTGTTGCTGTTCCACATGGACTGAGTTTGGTTCCTTGATATATAAAAGATAAGACTTGTGACATTTAATATATTCATAAAGTCAGAATAAACTTTCACCTATAATCCCATGTGGCCTTCAATCAAAACTTTGTTAAAGATATAATTAGTATCATTTAGGTTCACTGTAAACAGGGAATGTTTCATCAAGTTCTTCATTATTCTTTCTCATTTTGGGATCTCATTACCATTCTCTACGGAAAACTAATCTCAGCTAATTATATATATGCAAATTTATTTGACTATTATAAGCATTATTTTTTTTTCAAATCAGGGAAACAAACTCAAGTAATTCTGAACTGAGAGAAAACTCCTCTAATCAGAGAATAAAGCTCAACTTAAAGTACTTTGAAAAATGTGCAATAAAAATCTAAATACGATATGTGAAAAGATACTAGACACAGCTGGGTATTATATTACATATCAAGCTATACATACATGCACACAAATACATATACCTAGAGGAGCTGTTTGACTTGTCTTAAAGTATGAAAAGATTTATGTTTAAAATTAAATGTGAAAATTCACAAGAAAAGAGAGGAAGAGCTGTAAGGGTGAGCAGTCTAGGACAGGATGATGGTGACCCTTAGGGGTGGGTCAGGAGGTGAGGCCACTAAGGTGGTGACCAAGAGAACGTGAACTCACCCCGATGAGTTACCTTAAAAATTAATAGTCAAAACTGGGCATGGTGGCTTATGCCTGCAGTCTCAGCTACTCATGAATCTGAGGCAGGAGGATCACTTGAGCCCCATAGTTTGAAGTCCAGCCTGGGCAGCATAGTGAGAATCTGGTTCTTTAAAAAGAAAAAAAAAAAAAAAAGTTAATAGTCAAAAGGAATCTTTCAACTTATCTAGTCAGTTAATTGACTAGCAAAAAGAAAAGTACTGTAGTTGATTGATATTAATACCACTACTAATAGTAGGACTTAATATTTTCGAGTGACTTTGCAGTCTCTATGGTTGAGGCAGAGTAACAGGTGTGGACTTTGCAATCAGACTGACCTGGGAATCATGTCAGTTCTGGGCTATGTGACCTTGTGCAAGTTAATATATTCTCTCTGAACCTCAGTTTCCTCTTCCACAAAGTGGAGATAGTCACACAGTTGTTGGGAAGAATAAAATAATGCATGGTACATATCTGGTTCACAGAAGATAACCTGTGAGTTAAAGGTGTCCCCATTCACACTCTGCCCCTGCTAAACCATAATCTTTTCTGTCTTCGTGTCGACCATGTGAAGGGAGCACATATCATTAATCTTATTTTACAGATGCGAGATGAGGCTCAGAGAGTTTTTTCCAGCCAGGCCTGCCTCCTACCAAGAATCTCTATCTGTGGGGTCCAGGCATCAATATTTTAAAAATGTCCCCAGTTGATTCTAATGTGATTCTAATGTGCAGTTTCGAGAACCATGCACTCTCTATTGCTTTGACAGTGTAAAATCGAATGTTACCCCCTGGTTTCAAACTAGAAGTCCTCCCAGTGGCAACAGCTTCTTTTCGGGCACACTCATTCATTCGTTCCTTCAGTAGGTATTTATCTAGTGTCTGCTATGTGCCAGGCACAAGCAGAAGAAAACTTCTCGAACGTTAGAAGTTAAGATGTTAGTGAAATGAATGCTCATAGATATGCATGTGGAAATAAGAGCTGACATCTTCCTTGCCAGTATCATTAATATTATCATAGTGAATTTAAGAATAATTTATAAAAAGGAAGCTGTAAGATTACTTGATTTGTGCTTCTTTGGTCTGCTTAAGTAAAATATGGGAAAGGAAATGCTAAAATTTTGAGCTAACTCATATTCATTTAACCTATCAGCAGTGCTGACAGACACTGATGAGTTATAGTTGTGAGGACTCAAATCATAGCCAGCAGGCTTCAATGTACCCAGAATAGAAGCTACATTGTTGACGTTTTCCAGAAAATTTCACCTTAGCCCTGTTAACTGAAGTCTAAAGGGTTTCCTGCTTTGGTTTTAGAGGGATGATATTTTATTTGGCCACAACCTGTGTTGGATGCAATAGAGCACCTCCCCTCCATAAATCACCCCCAGCTCCATAGATAACTGGAATCTGCCCAAGAAAAGTGCATTCATTCTCCTGCTCTTCGCTCCCCTAATTACTGCACAATTTTGCGGCTACATGACTTGTCAGTCACGTGAAGCTAAGTCTATTTGCCTCTGCCTTTCAGCTGGATTCCTGGCAATGAAGAAAACAAACAGAAAACAGATGTCCATTACAGGTCTTTGGATGGTGAAGGGAATTTTAACTGGAGATTTGTTTTCCCGTTTGACTACCTTCCAGCCGAACAACTCTGTATCGTTGCGAAAAAAGTGAGCTCTGAAATATGCCAGTGGGAAGTGGGTATCACGGATCTTCCTTAACTCAGAAACTCACAGAAGGCTGGAGCTGCTCAGGATCTCGGATGTCACTGAGTCTGGCTCCTCTTCAGTAGAGATGGGGAATCTGCCACCTTGATACTGGTCCAAGGTCACACTGCTAGGACAGGTGTTTGTGTAATTAGGAAGCATGAGGAGCACAGCTTTCTTTCCCCTCACATACTGGTGGTGCGGTGAAGGATAAAGGGGAGAAGTAATGGTTTTGTATTAGTATAAACGACAACCCAAGTGTGTTCTTTATGTGACAGGGAGACTGACGTCTTCCCAGGCTAGGCAGAGTCAAGCAGAGGCCCGGTATTAAAGTGGGTGTCCTTCCTTATTAAACCTCCACGTCTGCTTTACCTCCTTCTGAGACACCGCCGTGAGGGCTCAGGGCCCTCCTGGTCTTAACTAGTTAGACTTTCAGTTACAGAACTCAACTCAAACCGGCTGACGCCAGAAAAGGGATGTATTGGTTCACATTACCAAAAAGTCCAGGGGTCTGCTGGCTTTAGGCCTGTCTGGATCCCGCGGTGAAGTGATGATGACTTTAGAAATTGGTCTCACGCTCCCCGCTTCTCCGCCCCACCCTCCTCCACGGACTCACGGTGGCAGCCCCGGGTAATATCCTGTCCTCCCCTCTAACCTCAGCAAAAAGAGAAGAGCGAAGCCCTCATGGGGCCAACCAGAGTTCTGGAATTGGGCCTCAGTGTCTCTGCCTTTGGGGGTCATGTGCCTATCCCTGAACCAGCCATTGCTGTCCAGGGATGCTCTGATTGTCCAGGGATGCTCTGATTGTCCAGGCTCCAGAGTCAGAGACAGAGGCAGCTTCTCTCAAATTTGAGGGAAAGGGGAGAGTCCGCTAAGGAGAAGCTGGGCGCCTTCATTCCAATAAAGGGGGTCTAGAACCTGCATAGTCGGCTGGGCGCGGTGGCTTAAGCCTGTAATCCCAGCACTTTGGGAGGCCGAGACGGGCGGATCATGAGGTCAGGAGATCGAGACCATCCTGGCTAACACGGTGAAACCCCGTCTCTACTAAAAAATACAAAAAACTAGCCGGGCGAGGTGGCGGGTGCATGTAGTCCCAGCTACTCGGGAGGCTGAGGCAGGAGAATGGCGTGAACCCGAGAGGAGGAGCTTGCAGTGAGCTGAGATCCGGCCACTGCACTCCAGCCTGGGCGACAGAGCGAGACTCCGTCTCAAAAACAAAACAAAACAAAACAAAACAAAACAAAACAAAAAAGAACCTGCATAGTCAATAATAACAGATGTCTTCCATAGATGCCCTGTTCCATTCCTGCCTCCACGTTCTCTCAGCTTCCCCTAGCTCTGCCTGGTCACCGCCTCTCCCCACACCTCATCAGAATGTACCAGCCACCAGCCCTGTGTCGCATTAGGCCTACCCTCTGCTGGCCCTACTCAGTGCTAATGCTGTAGTAAGCACTGTTTTTTGGTTTTTGAGACAGAGTTTCACTGTTGTCACCCAGGCTGGAGTGCAATGGCACAATCTTGGCTCCCTGCAACCTCCACCTCCTGGATTCAAGCGATTCTCCTGCCTCAGCCTCCCGAGTAGCTGGGAATACAGGCATGCACCACCACGCTTGGCTAATTTTGTATTTTTAGTAGAGATGGGGTTTCTCCATGTTGGTCAGGCTGATCTTGAACTCCCGACCTCAGGTGATCCACCCACCTCAGCGCTGCAAAGTGCTGGGATTACAGGTGTGAGCTACCGCATCCAGCCAGTGGGCGGGTTTTCATACCAGTGGGATGAATGCCTTCAAAGGGGGCCTTTTTTCTTTTTGAGACAGGGTCTCACTCTGCCACCCAGGCTGGAGTGCAGTGGTGCATCATGGCTCACTGCAGCCTTGACCTCCTGGGCTGAAGCAATCCTCCCACCTCAGCTTCCCTAGTAGCTGGAACTACAGGCATGCATCACCAAGCCTGGCTAATTTGTATATTTTTTGTAGAGATAGGGTTTCACTTTGTTGCCCAGGCTGGTCTCGAACTCCTGGGATCAAGCTATTCTCCCACCTTGGCCTCCCAAAGTGCCAAAGGGGACTTTCAAGAGGTACAGAGGCTCAATGTGACATCAAAAATGCACACTTTCAGATGGTGTGGCATCAGGGCTGATGGCGGGGATCAGGGCTTTAGGTACGGTTACCTTTCAGTCTACCCACATCTAGGGCTGGACCTCCCCATACCCTGTGGTGCTTGGAGCATGATCCTACCCAGGACGGTCAGGCAGCAACGGACAATAGCAGAGTGGGCTGCCCAGTCCCTCAGAGCCAGGCTCTCTGAGCCCTGCAAAGGAAAACATTCCTGGAATATGAAAAACAAACAACCCAGTGATCTTCCTTCAAATTCATGAAGCACTGGGAAATTCCCTTTCTACTAGGACCAGGGAACTACCTGAGCTGGAGAGATGTTTAGTCTTGGCTAACATTGAGGCAAGGAGAAGCAAGAACTTGCAGGACAGTTACCTAGTCCTCCTTCGACCTGCGTCTAGTATGAGGATCTGAGGGTCTTAAGTGACCACAAGCAAACAAAAGCCAGTGGTATTTTTCTTTCTTTCTTTCTTTTTTTTTTTTTCTGAGACAGAATCTCACTCTGTCACCCAGGCTGGAGTGCAGTGGTATGATCTCGGCTCACTGCAACCTCCACCTCCCAGGTTCACGTGATTCTCATGCCTCAGCCTCCCAAGTAGCTGGTATTACAGGCATGCACCATCATACCTAGCTATGTTTTGTATTTTTTAGTAGAGATGGGGTTTCACCATGTTGGCCAGGCTGGTCTCAAACTCCTGGCCTCAAGTGTCCTCAGCCTCCCAAAGTGCTGGGATTACAAGCCACTGCACCCAGCCCAGTGGTATTTTTCAAAGGCCAAAAATCCCAGGACATTCTAAATCTGCACTGAGAAAAGAGTAGAATCTGGGCTGTCTCCTTACCCCCATGTAGAATGAGAGCACACTCAGACATCTGTGTGGGCGGGGGGTGGGTGGAAAGTTGCTAAGCAGAAGTGACACCCCAGTGGGTGATACTGTGGGCTGGCCTAGAATGCCTGGCCTTAGGAGGATAATCTAAATAGGACATAGGGGTCTTTGGTGGGGAGATGAGTCACTCTCCAACCCCCAGGTGGCAGCAGGAAGTCACACCGATAGGGATATGGCAAGAAATCTTTTTCTTTGGGAAAAGCCTGGGACATTCTTTCAGTTGCCCAGCTTGTGATTTCCTGGGGAGCCTGACTGCTCTCCATACAGATCAAGTGGAAGGATTGAGGCCCAAGGGAGTGTCAGGGTGGGGGGTGCAAAGGCGAGAAAGGCCCCAGGCTTTGATGCTGTCTTAAGGAGCCAAAGGTGAGCGTTTCAGAGTCATCATGATCACCTGGTGTGTCCATGTTTCTTTTCGTTTTAGGAGCATTTCTGGAGTATTGACCAAACGGAATTTCGAATCCCACCCAGGCTGATCATTCAGATATGGGACAATGACAAGTTTTCTCTGGATGACTACTTGGGTAGGGCTTCCATTTGGATCATTGCTTCTAAGAAACTATACTTGGAATTAGTGAGGTCAATGAAAACTTGGAAGCAATTATTTAAATCTTCAATACTTCTTGGTAATGGGGGCCAGGTGGGGGATAGGGGACACACCCACTGCTTGCATGAGCTCTTGGCAGTGCGGCCTGACAGTGAGTACCATCCCTTTTCAAGGGCTCTGGTGAGGGTCTTACACCAGCTCCTGTCTGTCTGTGGAGACTCAAATCCTGTTTCTGCAGGGGGATGCCACATTCCTATATCCACTTTCAAACCGGCCACTCTCTCCTCAGCACCTGGGAATCAGCTCCCACCCTCCTCAACCTGTTCCCAAGTTACCAAGGTCCCCCAATCCCCCAGCCATTGCCCCTGTCTTCTGTGGTAAGGGCACTAGTTCAATGCACCCTCAGCCCGGGCCCCTCCCTCTCCTGGCGCACTCCTCCCTCGCCCCCCATGGCACTGTGCTTTCCAGATTTTCACTCTTCCTGGCTCTGGCCTTGTCACATTAGCCAGCCTTGTTTCTGCATCCTTTAAATTTTTTTTATTTTTGGAGACAAGTCTCTCTTTGTTACCCGGGCTGGAGTGCAGTGGCACGATCATAGCTTACTGTAACCTCAACCTCCTGGGCTCAAGAAATCCTGCCCCCTCAGCCTCCTGAGTAGCTGGGACTACAGGCGTGTGCCACCACACCTGGCTTTTTTTTTTTTTTTTTTTTTTAACTTTTTAGTACAGATGAGGTCTCACTATGTTGCCCAGGCTGGTCTTAAACCCCTGAGCTCAAGCAATCCTTGCACCTCAGCCTCCCAAAGTGCCAGGATTACAAGCATAAACCACAGTGCCCAGACTCCCACTCTTTAAATACAGGCCTTCCCTGAGGTTCTTCTGCTCTCCTCCAACCTGCCAACCACCCTTTCCAGGGATTTACCCACTCTCACCTCAGTGGAAGGTCATGCTTCAACTCTCACCTTTCCGCAAAGTGTGGCTCCTAAACCAGGATATGTAGCCTGTGCTCTCAGAGTGCCTGTGGTACAGTCAAAGGAAATCGTTGAGGGTCATTCCCGATTCCTGGCCAGAACCCCCCACCCTTATACCTGGCGGGCAGCTCGCCTGTACTGTGACTGAAATCTCACTCAGCATTTCTTCCCTCAACTCACCCCTGTTCTCCTCAGGAACTTATTTAGCAGCACACGACCCCTCCATTTCCCCAGCCACCCAGGCGAAAGCACCCAGAGTCCTCTGTAGTTTTCCTCCTCTCTTTTCCCCCACGCCCCACCAGCCACTCTATCCTACAGTGTCATCTGTTTTATCACGCACACTTATTTTCTTAGTCCTGTGATCTCTGCCACTTGCCAGTTGAACCTCACTTACTGCTAGCCACATGTTACAGTAGCCCCTGACTGGTCTCCCTGTTTCCACGCTGCTTCCAGGGGTCCCTCCTGGCAGAGGAAACACCCGCCAAAAGTTGTATCTTATTTATCCCTTTTCCCTGCACAGCACTTAATGCAATGGTTTTGACTTAGTGCTTAGTAAGAGGTCAGTAAACAAATGAGTATGCAAGTAGGCTTACATAAAGCATATGGATAGTAAATTCTAGGCTAATAAAGGGTTTGCCCTTGGCTTTGTTTGTTGAGACAGTCTCTCACTCTCGCGCTCAGGCTGGAGTGCAGTGGCACGATCTAGGATCACTGCCACCTCTACCTCCTGGGCTCAGGAGATCCTCCCAACCTCAGCCTCCCAAGTAGTTGGGACCACAGACACGTGCCACCAAGCCTGGCTAATTTTGTGTATGTTTTGTAGAGATGGGGTTTTGCCATGTTGCCCAAGCTGGTCTCAAATTCCTGAGCTCAAGTAATCTGCCCACCTCGGCCTCCCAATATTGCTGGGATTACAGGCATGAGCCACCATGCCTGGCCTTCCTTTGGAATTTAAACAAAACTGTCAGACAACAAATAAAGAGAATGACTGTTTCTCAAAATGCCGAGTGAGAACATAACCAAAAGGAGAGGGGAAACAAAAGCAGTCACAGGTCAAGAAAGGCTAAGGTCACGTGTCTTATGGGTCCACTATATGCTGAAGGGCCGTCCCTAAGTCTGACAGTTTAAAGAGAAAATGCCACAACCTCCCTGTTGCTCTTTGCTGCCACCACTGAAGGTCAGACTCTTGACCCCACATCACACTCACCGTTTTCTGGAGGAAAAGGGCTCACAGGAGTCCCCAAGCCCAAAACACACTTTTCCCTAACTGTGGAAGTGGTACTAAAGAGTTAATGCGGCCGGGCGCGGTTGCTCACGCCTGTAATTCCAGAACTTTGGGAGGCCAAGGTGGGTGGATCACCTGAGGTCAGGAGTTCAAGACCAGCCTGGCCAACATGGCAAAACCTCGTCTCCATGGCAAAACCCCATCTCCACTAAAAATCAAAAATTAGCTGGGCATGGTGGTGCACACCTGTAGTCCCAGCTACTAGGGAGGCTGAGGCATGAGAATCGCTTGAACCCAGGAGGCGGAGGTTGCAGTGAGCCGAGATCACATCCCTGTATTCCAGCCTGGGTGAGAGAGAAAGACTCAGTCTCAAAACAAGAGTTAATGCCTCACATTATAGAAGGGACGATGTGTTTCTCCAGACACTCTGATTGAGGCTAGGAGTCTCAGTTCCTGGTGAGGATTTTCTTTTGAGTCGTGCTCCTTCTCAAGATTCTGTTTCTGAGGTTTTACTAGGAGAGTCTTGGATATGCACATTTCATGCAGCATCCTGTGTTGGTTTGTTTTGGTTTTTGGTTTTTGGTTTTTTTTTTTTTGAGACAGAGTCTCGCTCGGCTGCCCAGGCTGGAGAACAGTGGTGCGATCTCTGCTCACTGCAACCTCTGCCTCCCAGGCTCATGCGATTCTTGTGCCTCAACCTCTTGAGTAGCTGGGATTACGGATGTGTGCCCTCGTGCCCAGCTAATTTTTAGTAGAGACGGGGTTTCACCATGTTGGCCAGGCTGGTCTCGAACTCCTGGCCTCAAGTGATCTGCCCACCTCGTCCTCCCAAAGTGCTAGGATTATAGCTGTGAGCCCAGCCAGCATCCTGTGTTCTAAGCACCTATTGTCTTTACCCAAAGCCAAATGACCTCTCTGCTCAGGGCAGCTCAGAACTAAAAGGAAAACATTTCAGATCCAAGGGCCTTGAGTTGAGTGAAAATTGTGTCTGTAGATATTTCATTACTTTTAGTTTAAATAACTCTGTTTATGCTCATGTCTTTGAGAAAGAAAACAGGAGATGCTGTACAGTGGATGGCTATTTCTTCGGCCATTTTCCATCCTAACTGGAAAGACTTTAAATGTCTGCCAGGCCCCCTTTCTCTAACTCACCTTTTACATGTTCAAAATCACTGCATGCCTCTCTCCAGACAAGAACGTTCTGTTCACTTGTGAACAACAGCTGATCCACTTGAAGCTCATTTGGACTTACTGTTGTTTCCTTGGCTAGGTTTCCTAGAACTTGACTTGCATCACACTATCATTCCTGCAAAATCACCAGAGAAATGCAGTTTGGACATGATTCCGGACCTCAAAGCCATGGACCCCCTTAAAGCCAAGACAGCCTCCCTCTTTGAGCAGAAGTCCATGAAAGGATGGTGGCCGTGCTACGCAGAGAAAGATGGCGCCCGCGTGATGGCTGTATGAACATTTCCTGGTTCTGGTTGAAGATCGTTTGTGCCTTTTATCATTTCGGTTTTGCCCTTTATCCATAGACTTACTCCAGATAAAATGAAGTTTTAAATTGGTGGGAATTTAAGTTATAGGAACAGTTTGTCTTTGGGATATGTTTGCCTTTGTCTTACAATATAAGGTGGGAGATGCTGTAAGCATGTGCTTGGAGTTGGAGGAAGGTGAAGTAGTTGGAATGGTCAAAAACTAGAAGCTCAGGTAGTTTCACTATATTTTCCTTGGGACTCTTCTTCATCAGGAAAGTTAATTAATGCTGGGCTTCTAGTACAATTTAGTACGGAAAAGGGAACTTCAAATTTGGACTTTTCTCATTAAAAAAAAAAAGGTGGGGCTGAGTGTGGTGGCTCATGCCTGTAATCCAAGGTGGGTGGATCACCTGAGGTCAGGAGTTCAAGACCAACCTGGCCAACATGGCAAAACCCCATCTCTACTTTTAAAAAAAAAAAAAAAAAAAAAAAGTAGCCAGGAGTGGTGATGCACACCTGTAGTCCCAGCTACTCAGGAGGCTGAGGCATGAGAATCACTTGGACCTAGGAGGTGTAGGTTGCAGTGAGCCAAGATCATGCCACTGCACTCCAGCCTGGGTGACAGAGTGAAAGTCTGTCTCAAAAAAAAAAAAAAAAAAAGGATGGAAGCAGCAAGATGTGCTGGCATTAGTTGGATAAAAAGGCCACAAATTACAAGCAAGTTCAGGAACTCAAGATGTATTTTGATCTAGAAGCAATAGTGTGGGTTACCATACCATATCACAAAAGACTACCGAGTTCATTATGCATTATTAAAAATAGCTAACATTTTTGATCATTAATTTTGAACCAGGCAGTATGCCAAGTGCCTTACATTCATAATCTTTTTAAAAACAACCTTGGTGTATAATTTACATAAACTGTATTCATTTAAAGTACACAATTTGATGAGTTTTGACAGATGTATACACTCATCGAACCATAATCAAGATCCGGAACCTTCCCATCACCTCCAAAATGTCCTTGTGCTCGCTCTCTGGAGTCCATTGCTCCCTCCCTCCCTGGTCCCAGGAAACCACTGACTGCTTTCCATTACAATACAGCAGTTTGCACATAACCTCACTTAGTTCTGCTGACAACGCCATGAAGTAGACATTGTCCCCATTTCAGCGATTCCACAAACAGGCTTGGAGAGATCAAGCAACTTGCGGAAGTCAGAAACCCAGCTTTGTCTGACCTGTAAGGGTAGGAGTCCTCAGAGCTCTACTCAGGGCCAGTGCTTCCCAGATTGTTGGTGACCTTGCGGACTTTCCTGGCTCTTAGAAAGTCAGTTACAATTTTAGGTATGGCTCACTATGAAAGTGGGCAAGTTTGTTTTTAGTTTTTGGAGATGAAGTCTCACTCTGTCGCCCAGGCTGGAGTGCAGTGGTACAATCTCCGCTCCCTGCAACCTCCTCCTCTCGAGTAGCTGGAACTACAGGTGCGCGCCACCATGCTGGCTAATTTTGTTGTATTTTTAGTAGAGATGGGGTTTCGCCATGTTGGCCAGGCTGGTCTTGAACTCCTGACCTCAGGTGATCCTCCCGCCTCGGCCTCCCAAAGTGCTAGGATTACAGGCATGAGCCACTGCACTGGGCCAAAAGTGGGCAAGTTTCTAGACCACTTTCACTTTGGCCTCACTGTTCTCATTTGCACCTGAACACAATAGTAGTTGTAGGGTTGCCATGAGTATTATACGAGATAACCCCATGTAGAACATTTAAATGGTGCTGGGAGCATCACTCAGGAACCCCTGAGCAGGGAGACAACATTCATTCACTCACTCACTCATTGAGCTAGTGTACACGGAGTAGCTACTGAATGACAGCAACTGTGCACAATAGGTGACAATGATAGGCATGAAGAGACATGGCTCTGTTCTCTTAATGGGAGCCTACAATAATGCTCAATAAATATTAGATATTGTTATTAGCGGTATTCAGGTTAGTCTGGGTCCAAGTGAAGTTACATAGGAAGGTGTGTGGGAAGACAAGGAGACCAATGTGAGAACGTTAGAGGGGGATACAGCAAATGAAAAGTAGAGAGTGGGGGAAGCAATTTGTCCTCAAAGTTTCCCACACAGCATCAGTTCAGAAACACATGGACGAGGAAATGGGATGAAATCTCTTGAGAAAAACTGAAGGCAATCTAAGGATTGTTTTACAAGTATAAAAATCATTGCTCGGGGAATACTCCTTGGGTTGAAGTAAAAATATTTGTGAAACGTGATGTCATGTGTTTAACCTGCTCTGCTTTACTGAAGGGGAAAGTGGAGATGACATTGGAAATCCTCAACGAGAAGGAGGCCGACGAGAGGCCAGCCGGGAAGGGGCGGGACGAACCCAACATGAACCCCAAGCTGGACTTACCAAAGTGAGAGGCCTTCTTTGTTCTCCCACTCCCCAAACACCTGCAGTCTGAGAGCCCCCCTTCCCATTGCCTTAATGAGATGGATTAGCTTTTGTGGTCTCCCTAATCTGGTAGCTAATAGTAGTGGGTAGGGGTGGAGAGGTTGGTGATCTGGCTTCGTTTAAAGAATTCTTTCCAGGAAACCAAAGTTCAGCATCTTAGGAAGCTGTCATAGGTTAAAGAGCCTTTCTCAGTCAACGAAGGGGAATATCTTTTCTTGACCTTATTAATATGATTCTTTATTCCTGAAACTGTGTTATGCTCTGGGATAAAATATGCATCCCTCCTGAGTTGGGTAGGTGATACCGTTTCTTTGCAATGCAGTCGACCAGAAACCTCTTTCCTCTGGTTCACCAACCCATGCAAGACCATGAAGTTCATCGTGTGGCGCCGCTTTAAGTGGGTCATCATCGGCTTGCTGTTCCTGCTCATTCTGCTGCTCTTCGTGGCCGTGCTCCTCTACTCGTTGCCGGTAGGAGCCCTTCCTTGGCCCCTTGTCTTGGCTTTCTTGTGAGTTGCGGTTGGCCCTCTCCCTTGGCATCTGCCCTGACCACTGTGCAGAAGAATGACCTGCTCAGCAGCGTGGGGTTGCAACCCTTCTGCTTTGGGGAAATTTAAAGTAATGTGTCTTGTAATTAGAATCACATTCTCAGGGTTTCACAAATTACGGGCAGAACTTTGCTTTATGGTCTGAAAATAACTTTGGTCTCAGCAATTCTAGGAGAAATCACTCAGGTCTCAATCAGTGTGTGTCTGGACCACAGCCAGCGTTTCCAACTGATCTTCCTGACTTCAGACTTTCTTGTTCCAAACCATCCTGCATCCCAATTCCTTGTCCTAGCTTCAAGAATCCCCAAATCTGGGTTCATTGTGGGTCTACATACACCCTGTGTTCCACCCAAACTAGATCGTTGATCCCAACCTCCCCAAATATTATTGCCCTTACCTATCTGGATGCCTTTGCCAATTTTGTTTCTCTGTCCATATTTATCTATGAAAACCTCACTCATTCTTTAAGGTTCATGTCACATATACCCTCCCCCTTAAATTTTCCCCTAATCACCCCAGTCATAAATGGGAATCCAAGTGGGAGATTTGGCAGTGTGCCTAGAAGCAGTAC
The DNA here is from genome assembly GCF_049350105.2 of Macaca mulatta. Classification (NCBI taxonomy): domain Eukaryota; kingdom Metazoa; phylum Chordata; class Mammalia; order Primates; family Cercopithecidae; genus Macaca; species Macaca mulatta. The sequence continues at coordinate 105,265,393 of NC_133414.1, read as the reverse complement.
CTCCCTTCCTCCATCCAGACGATGTATTGCGCATCTGCGATAGGCTAGGAATTAAGTTATAGAGACGATTGAATTATTGGCATGACGGGTGCCCAGGAGCAGTTCATATTCTGGGAACTAGCAGCCATGGGAACAAGGACACATTACTAAGGGAGGTGAGCTGTTATGGAGACAGAAACAAACAACCGTGGGCACCCCCTGCTAAGACAGTTCCTCCAAGGAGGGGACATTCAAGTTTGCCAAGTGGAGAAGGGATAGTCCAGGCAGAGGAAGCCATGCTCAGAAGTTGGACGAGTGGCACTGAATGTCACAGGAGGCATTCAAAAGCTCTTACTCCAAAATTCACATTAATAATATCAGCTGGGCGAGGTGGCTCATGCCTGTAATCCTGGCACTTTGGGAGACTGAAGTGGGTGGATCACTTGAGGTCAGGAGTTCAAGACCAGTGAACTCCAACATAGTGAAACCCCATCTCTACTAAAAATACAAAAATTAGTTGGGTGTGTGGCACATGCCTGTAATCCCAGCTACTGGGGAGGCGGAGGTTGCAGTGAGCTGAGATCGCGCCATTGCACTCCAGCCTGGATAAAGAAGCAAGACTCTGTCTCAAAAAAATAGTATTGTAGCCACACAAGTAGCAGGGGTTTTGGGTTTTGTGTCTTCATTTTTCCCCAGTATAGTACTTCCAGTTTGTCATCTGTGAGTATATGTACACTATTTTATAGTCGTAGATGGTCAAATTGCTTTTTTGTTTGTTTGGTTTTTTTTTTTTTTTTCTGGAGACAGTCTCACTCTATCACCCAGGCTGGAGTACAGTGGCATGATCTCCGCTCACTGCAACCTCCGCCTCCCAGGTTCAAGCATTGCTTATGCCTCTGCCTCCCGAGTAGCTGGGATTACAGGCGCCCGCCACCACATCCAGTCAATTTTTGTATTTTTAGTAGAGACAGGGTTTCACCATGTTGGCCAGGCTGGTCTCGAACTCCTGATCTCAAGTGATCCACCCACCTCTGCCTCCCAAAGTGCTAGGATTACAAGTGTGAGCCACCACACTCGGTCCCAGTCCCACTGTCTTGACCATTTAAAAAGCTGCTCCTAGTTATTTTATTTTTCAGTTTTTTGAGATGGAGTCTTGTTCTGTCACCTAGGCTGGAGTGCAGTGGCACAACCTTGGCTCACTGCAAAATCTGCCTCACAGGTTCAAGCGATTCTCCAGCCTCAGCCTCCCAAGTAGCTGGGATTACAGGCGCCCACCACCACGCCTGGCTAATTTTTTTATTTTTAGTAGAGATGGGGTTTCACCATGTTGGCCAGGCTGGTCTCCAACTCCTGACCTCATGTGATCCGCCCGCCTTAGCCTCCCAAAGTACTGGGATTACAGGCGTGAACTACTGCGCCGGCCTAGTTATTTATTTTTCCTGATTTAGATTTTATTGGCAGCTGGGTACAGTGGCTCACACTTATAATCCCAGCAATTTGGGAGGCTGAGGCGAGTGGATCACCTGAGGTCAGGAGTTTGAGACCAGCCTGACCAACATGGTGAAACCCCATCTCTACTAAAAATTTTAAAATTAGCCAGGCATGGTAGTGGGTACCTGTAATTCCAGCTACTTGGGAGGCTGAGGCTGGAGAATCGCTGTAACCTGTGAGGCAGAGGATGCAGTGACCAGAGATCATGCCACTGCACTCCAGCCTGGGTGACAAGAGAGAAACTCCGTCACGAAAAAAAAAATTCTATTGGTTTAAACCAGTAGTTCCCAATTAGGGGAGATTTTGCTCCCCACCCCCAAGAGGACATTTGGCAATGTCTGGAGACATTTTGGTTGCAACAACTTGGGGGGTGCTACTGGCACTCGGTGGGTAGAGGCCAGTGACAGCTGCTGAACATCCTACGAGGCACAGGACACTCCCCAACAAGAATCATCTGGTTTGAAATGTCAGTAGTACCAAGATTGAGAAACCCTAACTGAAAACCATATATACATACATATTTCTTTTACCACTGTTTTTGTTTCCTTTCCAGAACTATTTGTCAATGAAGATTGTAAAGCCAAATGCGTAACAAAAGCAAAGGCTTCATTTCAAGAGTCATCCAGCAATGAGAGAATCCTGCCTCTGTGGACCAATATCCAGTGTGATTTTGTGTCTGAGACCACACCCCAGTAGCAGGTTTCACTACGTCACCGAGCCCCATTGATTCCCAGAGGGTCTTAGTCCTGGGAAGTCAGGCCAACAAGCAACATTTGCATCATGTTATCTCTTAAGTATTAAAAGTTGTATTTTCTAAAGTTTAAATCACGTTTTTCAAAATATTTTTCCAGGTGGCTGGTTCCATTTAAAAATTATCTTTTTATGTGTCTTCGGTTCTAGAATTCAGTTTTTTGAAATTGCTAAATAGAATTCAAAAATCTCTGCATCTTGAGGTGATATACTTCATATTTGTAATCAACTAAAAGAGCTGTGCATTATAAAATCAGAATAGTTAGAACAATTCTTATTTATGCCCACAACCATTGTTATATTTTGTATGGATGTCATAAAAGTCTATTTAACCTCTGTCATGAAACTGAATAAAAATGGTTCACCTTTGCCCCTGGCTGTTGGTTGTAGCTGTGGGTCAAGTTGGGAAGGAGGCATTTTTCTGGCCTTGTCTCAGTGAAGAGAAGGCCATGGCATACCTCTGGGCCATATGCCCTTTATAAATATCCTGCCCAATTTTAGCCAATTGGTCAAACTGAATATAACATTATAAATAATAAAAACTAACAAACACTTGGCCTGGCACAGTGGCTCACACCTGTAATCCCAGCACTTTGGGAGGCCGAGGCAGGCAGATCACCTGAGGTTGGGAGTTCAAGACCAGCCTGACCAACATGGAGAAACCCTGTCTCTTCTAAAAATACAAAATTAGCCGGGCATGGTGGTGCATGCCTATAATCCCAGCTGCTCGGGAGGCTGAAGCAGGAGAATCGCTGAACCCAGGAGGCGGAGGTTGTGGTGAGCCGAGTTTGCGCCATTGCACTCCAGCCTGGGCAACAAGAGCGAAATTCTGTCTCAAAAAAAAAAAAAAAGAAGAAAAAGCTGACACTAAAGAGACTTACTCTGTGCACAGCACTGTTTTAAGTGGTTTATGTGTATTAACCCACTTAAGGACAAGGAAGCCCTATAAACGTAGGTAACATTCTTAACCCCATGTGTAAGTCCGTTTTCACACTGCTATAAAGGTACTACCGGAGACAAGGCACTTTATAAAGAAAGGATGTTTAATTGACTCACAGGTCTGCATGGCTGGGGAGGCCTAAGGAAACTTACCATCCTGGTGGAAGGCAAAGGAGAAGCAAGCACCTTCTTCACAAGGTGGCAGGAGAGAGCGAGCAAACAGGGCAGATGCCAGACACTTAGCAAACAACCAGATCTTGTGAGAACTCTCTCACTATCATGAGAACTGCATGGGAGAAACCATCCCCATGATCCAGTTACCTCCCACCAGGTCCCTCCCTCAACATATGGGGATTACAATTCAGATCACAATTCAAGATGAGATTTGGGTGGGGACACAGCCAAACCATATCACCCCATTTACAGTTGAAGAAAGTAAGTCACAAAGAGGTTTAGGAACTTGCCCAAAGCCACATAACCAATAAGTGGTAGAGCTGGAACTTGAACCAAGGCAGTCTTAACTTCTTTTTCATATAATGGAGTTTTGCTCTTGTTGCCCAGGCTGGAGTGCAATGGCGTGATCTTGGCTCACTGCAACCTCCACCTCCCAGATTCAAGCGATTCTCCTGTCTCAGTCTCCCAAGTAGCTGGGATTACAGGCACCACCTACCACGCCCAGCTAATTTTTTCTATTTTTAGTAAAGACGGGGTTTCAGCATGTTGGCAAGGCTGGTCTCAAACTCCTGACCTCAGGTGATCCACCCACCTTGGCCTCCCAAAGTGCTGGGATTACAGGCGTGAGCCACTGTGCCTTGCCAGCTTCTCTTAACCATAAATCTACACCACCAGTGGGAGGTCTGTCAAGAGGAACATAGGGTTGAGATTGTCAAGTAATGAGTGACAGCAGCACAGTGTGACTCCATGTCAACGCGAAAGACAGCATGTTCTAGAACATGTGAGAAAACCGTCCTGTTATATGAGAGCATGGTAAGATCAGTAAACAGCTCTATTCAAACGCAACATAGAGCTGAGGGGAGTAAGAAATGTACAATAATGACAATGCTTTTAGACGCTTAGACAAAGTTAAACAGCAATGGTGATTGTGTCAGTGTTTTTGCTAAGTTGTTTCACGTTTTCAATATTTTAATTCCCTTTATGGCCTGCCCCAAATCCTAGCATTCAATACACAAAATCAGTAAGAGGCAATACACAGGATACTCTCCAACGCTGCTGAATTTGAATGCTCATCATCTCCCATATACCTTGTCCCCTCCTTTCTCAATGGCACCCCTGCCTTCATTGGTGGAACTCCTGCCTGCCCTCAATGTTCTGGTTCAAATGCCACTTTCTTCTTTTTTTTGAGACAGAGTCTCACTCTGTCACCCAGGCTGGAGTGCAGCAGCACAACCCCGGCTCACTGCAACCTTTGCCTCCCAGTTTCAAATGATTCTCCTGCTTCGGCCTCCTGAGTAGCTGAGATTACAGGAGCCTGACACCACACCTGGCTAATTTTTGTATTTTTAGTAGAGTCGGGGTTTCACCATGTTGGCCAGGCTGATCTCGAACTCCTTACCTCAGGTGATCTGCCTGCCTTGGCATCCCAGAAGTGCTGGGATTACAGGCGTGAGCCACCACACCCGGCCATCCAATGCCACTTTCTCTTTGACACCTCTTATACCCCAAAGTGATTATTCAATCTTAGAAGTAGAAAAATTAGTACAACCTTTCTGGAGAAATATGTATGTTAAAAGCTTTAAAACTGTTTATGCCCTTGGAATGAGTAATTTCACTCCTGACTAATAACTCCAAGAAAATCAGAAAGGCAGCCAAAGGTTCATGTGCAAAAACGTATGTTACAGTGTGCTTTATCATGGTACAAAAATCAGAAACAACCTAAATGCCAACTTATAGGGGAATCATTTAATACATAATGAAATCCCATATATTGATACAAGAATGAAAACAACAATTTTCTCCCATCCAAGTACTAACCTGACCCTGCTTAGCTTCTGAGTTCAGACAAGAGCGGGCATGTTCAGGATAGTATGGCCGTAGACACGAACAATTTTTTTTTGAGACAGAGTTTTGCTCTTGTTGCCCGAGCTGTAGTACAATGGCATAACCTTGGCTCACTGCAACGTCCACCTCCCGGGTTCAAGCAATTCTCCTGCCTCGGCCTCCCGAGTAGCTGGGATTACAGGCGCACACCACCACGCCTGACTAATTTTTTGTATTTTTAGAAGAAACAGGGTTTCACCATGTTGACCAGGCTGGTCTCAAACTCCTGACCTCAGGTGATCCACCCACCTCGGCCTCCCAAATGCTGGGATTACAGGTGTGAGCCACTGCGCCCGGCCCAGAACAACAATTTTCTACATTTTGTGACTGGCATAGGAAAATGTTAGTGTATCGGAAATTTTTGAAGAGCATAATTACAAATCGATTTAAAGACAAGACCCAAATACTTGGGTACATATATAAGGAAATGCACCAAATTATTACTAGTATAAGAAATGTATGCAAAGTTTGTATTTGTGAGGTTCATTACAATTATTTTTTGGTAAAACCAGGACCTCAAGTTTGACAAACTTTGTGATATTTAGTTTCACCTTGCAGTTATAGGGGCATGGTTCATCTTCCCAACCGACTGTAAGCCCCTTTAGAGCAGAGGTAGCACCTATAAGAGCTGTCCCATGCAGCAGCAGGCCTGGGTTTGCATCCCAGGTCTTGCCTCAGCCTCATCCAGGACTTGGGAGAAATAATCCTGTCTCACTGGATTGAGGTGAGAGTTGAATGGCAGCATGTGTGTAAAGCACCTTCACAACTCCCAATGCCCAGCAGGTAGCTTTATGCATTGCATTCGACTGGTTAAAGTCGGATGTTCTGGTTCCAAAAGTAGAACTAAAAAAAGGTTCTTTTCGTTTTAACCCTGGGACTTTTATACAGAAAACACAGACTCACATATAGGAGGGGAGCAAAAGCAAGATAAGACGTAAGTACTTTCCCAAGACCCAGAAGGAAAGGAGGAAGATCCCAGTTTCAGGGGGTAGGAAGAGGTCGGCTCTTGCCACTCCGAGCAGCGTGGTGCAGGTTGCCGTGTGTGGGGTGGTAGTGGGAACAATTGCATTGTTCCAGTGGAACAGAGGGTATAATTCCTATTTGCGATTCAGGCTCCCCCTGTAGACCTCTGTCTTAGGAGGCCGACTGAGTATTGCCATAGTCCTCAAGAGCAGCCAGCTCTTCTGGGTCCAGGCCCCAAAGCACATATAACCTCCCAATTTTTTCAAATCATATTATACCTACACCCAAACTACTACTTTCTAACAACGTCATGTCATCTTGCTTAGACTTTAACTAAGAGTCTACAGCTTTTATCTAATAAACGAGACACTCTAACGATGAAAGGGAGTTTAACTGAAAACGGCATTTTCTTGCAGAAAAAGTAGGTTTCACAAAAGAATGCTCCGGGCAAGGGTGTTATCTGGAATTTTTAACAATCAGTATGGCACTGGCACCAACCAATCAGAAGAGATGCGCAACCCATCATGGTGGATACATGCTATTTAAAAACAAAAACAAACAAACAAAAAGCACAACAGCCATACCAGTATGTGCAGGCTGAATAATAGCCTTCGTACCAGGGAACCCTGCCAATACACTCTCCTGCAATGACTCCCTCAAGGAACAGTTGCAGAGTGGATCAACGAGTGGCTATGAGGAAAGTCTTTTCCTTCTTTGACTTCACAATACCTAACCAGAATCTACGGTAGTCTTGTGCCATTGTGGTCAATGGCAGACTGGATGATATAATAGTGATCCCATAAGATTATAACATCATATTTTTTTGGAGAGAAGGTCTCACCCTGATGCCTGAACTGTAGGTGTATAATCCCATGTTTTTAGAGTACCTTTTCTATATTACGATGTTTAGATACACAAATACCTACCACTATATTACATTATCTGCAGCATTTAGTAGAGTAACATGCTGGACAGGTTTGTAGTCTACAAGCAATAGGCTGTACCATAGAGCCTAGGTGTGTGCAGGCTGTATCATCCAGGTTTGCGTAAATACCTTCTATGATGTTGACACAATAACAAAATCACCTAATAACACATTTCTCCTAACATATCCTGGTCTTAAACAGTGTGTGACTGTAGCGTGGAATCTTTGAGTAAGTAGCAGCAAAGCTCTAGTAGGAATGAAGTTATTGGCCGGGCGCGGTGGCTCAAGCCTGTAATCCCAGCACTTTGGGAGGCCGAGACGGGCGGATCACGAGGTCAGGAGTTCGAGACCATCCTGGCTAACACGGTGAAACCCCGTCTCTACTAAAAAATACAAAAAACTAGCCAGGCGAGGTGGCGGGCGCCTGTAGTCCCAGCTACTCGGGAGGCTGAGGCAGGAAGATGGCGTAAAAACCCGGGAGGCGGAGCTTGCAATGAGCTGAGATCCGGCCACTGCACTCCAGCCTGGGCGACACAGCGAGACTCTGTCTCAAAAAAAAAAAAAAAAAAAAAAGGAATGAAGTTATTCCCATGGAGAGCAATGAGCTGGGCTTTCTCGGTAGAACTCCTCTCTCTCCCCTCCTATCCCCCAGAAAAAAAGCTTCATCTTGTCAAAAGATAATGGTCTCTCAATTGAGGTTGTTAGCCGCCTGGTGACCTATAAATGATAGCTAAAAGCTGGAACTAATCACAGTCCAGTCAGATTGTCACTTCACTGTGAATTAAATAACACTTAGTCCTAACTGATTCTAGCAAGTACCACCATTAACGCTGGAGCCTTCATTAGGAAAATAAATCTCCATCAATGCCATGAGATGACAGGGAACTGAAAATCCTGACAGGCTAACACTTGATTTTGTTTTTTTCTTCTTTTCTCGTTTTAAGGCTAGAAAAAAAAAAAATGTCACAATTAGACCTGCATGTTGCGTTAAAGGGCTATTTAAAAGATGGACAGATTCGAAAACCCATTTGGGAAACCCCAAACGGGCAGAGGGAAGCTGAGCTGTCTGGCATCCAAGTGCTGGCCAAGTGGCAGCTCTCTGCCCCTCCAAGCTCACCCCAGCTCACAGGATTGTTTGCCCAAGGACCGGAGCTGACTTGTTTCACCACCGTGAAGCAGATGTTGTGACAAACGCAACTAGAAGGTGAGGGAACTTTCCAGAAATTGCCCATTCTCTTTGGGGAGACAGAGAGGACACAAAGAGCAACTCGACTCCCATCTAGGGAACCAACAGCCACGGTGATCTCAAAGTTTGAACACCCTGTACGGCGTACATATTTTGTGCTAAATAGATTCCTTTGTGAGGCTAATACATTTAGTACTCGAGACCATATGTATCCAGCCTCCAAAGGCAGATGGGAAATTCATTCAGAAGAATTCTTTTCAAAGTCGGCTTGCTGTGGAATTAGTTCATAATGGAGTTGATGTTGTAAATAGATTAAGCACCCGCCATTTTTGCAGCTGAATTTTGTGTTTGTTCAGCGTTGAATGAAAACTCCCTAATCTTTCTTAGGTTAAACATAATGGGGTCCTGAGGAAGATCAAAGGAAGGCTACTTTTCCCTTGGATATACATCCATGAAATGAAATGCCAGAGTTCATGAAGTTCAAGAAAAACATGAAGGAAACGTGTAACACGGACTAACTGCAAACCCTAACGAGTAAGGGAACATAATGAAAAACACAGGCCCACCATATGTAGGGTCTGACTCATAATTTCAGGGGTGCAAGTTTACAAGAAATGCAGACTCCAGGTTTTTACTATTTAAATAAACTGAACAAGGGGGAAAAAACGTAATTTTTTTTTAGCAACTCTCTCACAGTACATTGAATGCTTCTCGGGGCAACCTGATTTTGCCAGAATTTATCTCAAGTTCTTAAAAAGGCTCTTTCAGTCCTTGACTAATATTAATATGCTACTTCCATATGTTTTCACAAAATCCTAGAGCCAAACCTGTAATCCTCCCCCATCATATTTCAGCTCAGTCCTGCCCCAGTAATGATCAGGACGACGACCAGGAAGATCCAGCTGGATTCAGACACAGCACGGAAGCCTCTCAGATGAGGTTTTGCCTGGGTCACTGGGATAAACAAAATAAATGAATAGAATCCTGTCTTAGAGGCAGCAAGAGCATGGGGCCAGGGGATTCCAGACGTCTGCAAGCCTGCAAGTTCACCCCAGCTTGGTTTACGATGTGAGGCATCTCCCCTCAGGGGCTCCTTTCCCTCATTGGTGAAAGTAAGCATTGAATGAAATGATCTCGTCCACCCCAGCATCGTTTTATGGGTCTGCTTCTCTGTGACTCAGTTTCTTCATCTGTAAAATTAGGGCAACAATCTCCATAGAATGATTGTGAAGATAAAATGATTTACAATATGTCAAAGTGTTTCAAATCGTGCTTGAGACAAAGTAAGACCTCAACATATTTTATCATTCCAATCATGATTTCTAATTGCCATCATCATTACTGGACGAGAACAGCCAAATAGATAGAAGCTGGAAGGGAACAGCCATTCTGCTCTTGCAATGTGGCCTTAGAAAAGAAATAAATCAACACTGTCCAAAATGAGGCTGATTTTCCCTCAAGTTCTAACTGCACAATCAGAATTAAAGAAATCAGGTAAAAAATATTAAGAAAGGACAGGCATGGTGTAATCCCATGGCTGTAATCCCAGCACTTTGGGAGGCTGTGTAGGGAAGATCGCTTGAACTCAGGAGTTCAAGACCAGCCTAGGCAACATAGGGAGACTCTGTCACTACAAAAAAAATAAAAATAAATTGCCAGGGATGGTGGTGCATGCCTGTAGTCCCATCTACTCGGAAGGCTGAGGTGGGAGGATGGCTTGGGCCTGAGAGACAGAGGCTGTAGTGAGCTCTGATCCCACCACTGCGCTCCAGCCTGGGTGACAGGGTGAGACTTCGTCTCTAAAACAAAAAATGCTAGGAGAGTAGGGCAATTCCTCAAAAAATTAAATACAGCGTTACCATACGATCCAGCAATTCTACTTCTAGGTATATGTCCAAAAGAGAAATTGAAAGCAGGGACTTTGAAGAGATTTTTATACACCCATGTTCACAGCAGCATTACTCACAATAGCCAAAAGGTAGAAGCAATCTGCTATAGACTGAATATTGGTGGCCCTAACCCAAATTCCTGTGTTGAAATCTGAACCCCCAAGGCAAAGGTTCGTAATGGAACCATTACAAGGTGAGACCTTTGAGAGGTGATTAGGTCATGAGGGTAGGGGCCCCATGGCTGGGATTAGTGTCCTTATCGAAGAGACTCACAGAAGGTCCCTTGTCCCTTCCACCATGTAAAGACGCAGCAAGAAGATGGTCATCTGTGAACCAGGAAGCAAGTTCTTACCAGACACTGAATCTGCTAGAGCCTTGAGCTTAGGCTTCCCAACCTCCAGAACTGCTAGAATAAATGTCTGTTGTTTATAAGCCCCTAGTCTATGGTATTCTCTAAGAGCAGCCTAAACAGACTAAGATGTTCATTGATGGATGAATGGATAAACCAAATGTGGTATCTACATACAATGGAATATTATTCTGGTTTAAAAAGAAAGGATGCTTTCTTTCTGTCCCATGCTTTCTGTCTTTCTTTCTGTCCCATGCTTTCTGTCCCATGCTACAACATGGGTGAATCTTGAAGGCATTATGTTAGGTGAAATCAGCCAGATGCAAAATGACAAATGTTGTATGATTCCACTTAAATGAGGTTCCTAGAGTAGTCAAATTTACAGAGACGGCCAGGTGCGGTGCCTCACGCCTGTAATCCCAGCACTTTGGGAGGCCCAGGCGGGCAGATCACCTGAGGTAAGGAGTTCGAGACCCCCCCTGGCCAACATGGTGAAACCCCCGTCTCTACTAAAAATACAAAAATTAACAGGGCGTGGTGGTACATGCCTGTAATCCCAGCTACACGGAAGGCTGAGGCAGGAGAATCGCTTGAACCCGGGAGATGGAGGTTGCGGTAAGCCAAGATCACACCACTGTGCTCCAGCCTAGCAACAGAGCAAGAGTCCGTCTCTAAATAAATCAATAAATAAATAAATAAATAAATAAATCTATAGAGTCAAAAAGTAGAATGGTGGCTGCCAGAGGAGGCTGGCTGAAGGGGAGGAATGAGGAGTCATTGTTTAATGAGTACAGAATTTCCATTTTGTAAGATGAAAAGAGTTCTGTGGCGCACAACAGTGTGAATGCACTTAATGCCAGTGAACTGAACAGCTACAAGTGGTACATTTTAAGTCATGCCTGTTTTACCACACACACACACAAAAGTGCTAAAAGCATGAAGTATCCTCTCAGACTGATGCCTCCATGAAGTCAGGGGCCTAGTTTTTCTCCTGTTCCCTACACAAAAGTAGGTCCCCAGGCCTCAGGAGACAGGTAATACTTGCTGATTGTCTGAGAAGTGAATCTTGTCTCACAACCAAAGCTCGGGTCACTTTCAGCCTTCTGACAGCGACATTCAGCACCACAGACTGTTGATTTGGCCCAAACCACCTTTATTTAACTAGCTGACAATGTTTAACCGTTGGAAAACTTCACATTAAAGATGGTATTTTGAGCTTTTCCCGACACATTGAAAAGTCTGCCAGCATTTCACCATGCAGAAATTGGCTGGAGTCGCGTGCCTGCCAGTCACCCCCAGTCCCCTGCCTCGCTCCATGGACATTTGCTGCCCAGCTCCTCAGGATGCGGAGGGTGGGAAGTGGGTGAATTTTGTTATCGAAGTAACCAGAGTAGGCTCTCCTCTAACCAAGATAGAGAATCAACCAGAAGTTCCCCGGCTGGGCAGCACTCTCTACCTGTCTCTGCCACTGTGGCAAGGCCGCTGCTCCTCATGGCTCCACACTGGACTTCAGGGCAGCACCTCCCTCCTTCCTGGACCCTCCTCACCCTCCCCAGCTGCTCCAAGTCAGCCACGACCCCAACATTCCAGGGACATACAAACAGCATCTCCTAAACAGGCTCCTCTCAGCAATGAAAACTCACATGGCCAATATGGCAATGCTCAATTTGTTTAAAAAGGAGGAAAATGCAAATTAAAACCACAATGAACTATCATTTCACGTCTTCCAAACTGGCAAAAAATTTAAAAGTCTGATATCAAGGACTCAAGAGGGCTGTGCAACAACATATATTTTTATACATAGCTGGGAGGTGTTTAAACAGGTAAAACCACAGTGAAAACCAATTTGTCATTATCTACTAAAGGTAACAGTCCCTGCTCTGTGACCCAGCAATGCTACTCTTAGATTGTACTCTAAAGAGATATTAACACAGTGCACCTGAAGAAAAATTTTTAAATGTTTGAAATTGCAGAACATTGGAGAAACTCTCATGTTTTCCACTAACTGTAGATTGGATAATAAATTGAGGTATAGTCATTTAATAAAATACCATAAAGTGGTGAATGTGAGTGCACTGTAGCTACACATTACAAATGAATAAACCCTAAACCACAGGTATCTAATCTTTCGGCTTCCCTGGTCCACGCTAGAAGAAGAATTGTCTTGGGCCACACATAAAATACATTAACACTAACAATAGCTGATGAGATTAAAAAACAAACAAACAAACCAAAACACCTCTCATAACATTTTAAGAAAGTTTACGAATTTGAGTTGGGCCGTATTCAAAGCCGTCCTGGGCCGCATGTGGCCTCCAGGCCGCAAGTTACACAAGCTTAGCCTAGAAGGAATGTTGCAGCTGGGGGAATCTAAGGGATAATTCTTCCTTTACAACCACAGCACAGAAGCCCCAAACATAACTCCTAGAAATGTTTTTTCTGGCCGGGCGCAGTGGCTCACACCTGTAATCCCAGCACTTTGGGAGGCTGAGGCGGGCGGATCACAAGGTCAGGAGATCGAGACCATCCTGGCTAACACGGTGAAACCCTGTCTCTACTAAAAAAATACAAAAAATTAACTGGGCGTGGTGGCGGGCACCTGTAGTCCCAGCTGCTCAGGAGGCTGAGGCAGGAGAATGGTGTGAACCTGGGGGGTAGAGCTTGCAGTGAGCCCAGATTGCACCACTGTACTCCAGCCTGGGTGACAGAGCGAGACTCCATTTCAAAAAAAAAAAAAAAAAATAGTTTTTCTTCAAAAATTTTAAAATTCATTTATATTCACTGCAGACACTTTATTGGGAAAAAGCATAAAAAATAACATTAAAAATCCATAATCTCACTATCATGAGATAACTACTGTTAACATTATTTTGTGGTGTTTCCTTCTACTCTTGCCCTTTTTAAAGACATACAATTGGGATCCCACCTCCAGAACTTCCCTGGCCTTGCCTTCATGATTCTCCAAGGCCTTTGTTTGTTTGTTTGTTTGTTTTTGTGACAAGAGCTTGCTCTGTTGCCCAGGCTGGAGTGCAGTGACACAATCATGGCTCACTGCAGCCTTGACCTCCCCAGGTTCAGATGATGCTCCCACCTCAGCCGCCCAAATAGGTGGGACTACAAGCACGCACCATCATGTCTGGCTAATTTTTGTTTTTGTTTTTGTTTTGTAGAAAAGGAGTTTTGTCCTGTTGCCCAGACTGGTCTCGAACTCCTAGGCTCAAGTGATCCAACTACCTCAGTCTCCCAAAGTGCTGGGATTACCAGCATGAGCCACCATGCCTAGCCAACTCTCCAGTTTTATATCTTGCTTTTCTTCCCTCTGTTAAAATTTTATTTCACAGGTCAGGCACAGTGGCTCACGCCTGTAATCCCAGCACTCTGGGAGGCCGAGGTGGATCACGAGGTCAGGAGTTTGAGGCCAGCCTGGCCAACACAGTGAAACCTGTCTCTACTAAAAATACAAAAATTAGCCAGGCATGGTGGCGCATGCCTGTAGTCCCAGCTACTAGGGAGGATGAGGCAGCAGAATCGCTTGAACCTGGGAGGCAGAGGTTGTGGTGAGCTGAGATTGCGCCACTGCACTTCCGCCTGGGCAACAGAGCGAGACTCTGTCTCAAAAAAATATATATACATATATACTTCATAAACATTCTCCAGACATAATGAATTTGAAAACCTAATTTATAATGGTCATTTAAAATTCCATCACATGGATCTACTATAATTTAATCTCCTATCACTGAGGATATATATAACAATATACATTATTTTGAATTCTTTGCTATTTACAATGCTGCTTTAAACATCCATGGACAAAGATCTTTGCTTGTATTTTGGAGTCTCTAGATCCATTAAACTGCTAACAGTATAAGGGCAGGGACAATGTTTGTCTTGTTCACCCAACCTTGTGCATGAGACAGAGCAGCATCATTGAATAGGCGAATGAATTTCTCATTCATTCCTGAGTCAAAGGGAAATTCCTGAGTCAAAGGGCACGAGCATATTTAATGCCCTTGAGATACATTGCCAATTGCTTCCTGAAATTGAGTACCAATTTATACCCTGCCCCAAGTAGAGTCTTGAGAAGGTTCCAGCTGGAATTAATGGCCATTCCTTAGCCACTCTCCATCTCCATGGGGTGCCTTTCTCCACCTTGATTGCTGGCCCCCAAGAGCAATGGGGAAAAAGCGGCCTGCCATAAGTCTGCTTTAAGGACCTCCTGTGGGGACAATAGTCTCCCCTCTGGGTCTGGAGAGGACAGTAGTCTCCCCTCTTTCTAAAGAGCATGTACTTGGACTCTCTGCTCTTGAAAAATGTGAATTCTACTAAAGAATTCTCAATATGCTTCAAGTACGCTGAGCAAGTCCCCATCCAGTACGCTAAGATCTACAAGTCTGTCTTGAAGCCTCATCAATTTTCAAATTAAACTTCTTCATGTTTCTTTTAAAAAGAGGAGTGAGCACTTTGAGTTAACTCACAAAAAATGACAAAAAGTAGAATCAAGCAGTAAAATAGAATTTCCACAAGATTAAAATAAAAGTATACGAAGAAAAGTAAATGTTCTAAGAGGCAATGTACTGCTCTGATTTGGGTTTAAAAAGTGGCCGGGCACAGTGGCTCAGGCCTGTAATCCCAGCACTTTGGGAGGCCGAGGCGGGCGGATCACGAGGTCGGGAGATTGAGACCATCCTGGCTGACACGGTGAAACTCTGTTTCTACTAAAAACACAAAAAATTAGCCCGGCGTGGTGGCAGGCGCCTGTAGTCCCAGCTACTTGGGAGGCTGAGGCAGGAGAATGGCGTGAACCCAGGAGGCGGAGCTTGCAGTGAGCTGAGATCACACCACTGCATTCCAGCCTGGGCGACAGAGCGAGACTCCGTCTCAAAAAAAAAATTAAAATAAAAATAAAAAACAGCCGGGTGCGGTGGCTCAAGCCTGTAATCCCAGCACTTTGGGAGGCCGAGACGGGCGGATCACGAGGTCAGGAGATCGAGACCATCCTGGCTAACACTGTGAAACCCCGTCTCTACTAAGAAATACAAAAAACTAGCCGGGTGAGGTGGCGGGCGCCTGTAGTCCCAGCTACTCCGGAGGCTGAGGCAGGAGAATGGCGTGAACCCGGGAGGCGGAGCTTGCAGTGAGCTGAGATCCGGCCACTGCACTCCAGCCTGGGCGACAGAGCAAGACTCCGCCTCAAAAAAAATAAAAATAAAAAAATAAATAAATAAAAATAAAAATAAAAAACAAAACTTGACTTGGAACGTCCATGAGGGGAATATTTATCCTCTGGCTGTTCTTAACTGGTTGGTAATATGAAAGGAAGATAAATCTTGGGACCCCAAAATCACTAAGCCAAAGTGAAAAGTCAAGCTGAGAACTGCTTGAGGCAAACTTGCCACCCGTTCTATTCCTAAAAAAGATACTCACTAAAGGCCGGGCACAGTGGGCTCACGCCTATAATCCCAGCACTTTGGGAGGCCCAAGCGGGTGGATCACTTAAGGCCAAGAGTTTGAGACCAGCCTGGCCAACATGATGAAACCCCGTCTCTACTAAAAATACAAAAAATTAGCCGAACATGGTGGCGGGCACCTGCTACTCGGGGGGCTGAGGCTGGAGAATCACTTGAACCTGGGAGGTGAAGGTTGCAGTGAGCCAAGATCACGCCACTGCACTCCAGCCTGGGCAAGAGAGTTAGACTCCATCAAGAAAAAAAAAAAAAAAAAAAAAAAAAAAAAGATACCTGCTAAGATAAGAAAAGCTACAAACCTCCGTCACAAGGAAATTTGTTGTGGACAAAGGACAGACAGAACTCAAAGTCATCCTTCTGCTCACTGAGATAAATGCGTATCTGGCTGCCTCCTTTGAAAAGTCTCATTAGAAACTCAAAAGAATGCAACCTTTGTCTTGTGAGCCCCAAATATCTGAGACAGGTCTCAGTCTGTTTAGAAAGTTTATTTTGCCAATCTCTTACCTACCTATGATCTGGCCCTTCCCACTTTGAGTTGTCCTGCCTTTCTGAATGGAAAAAGTGCTCATCTTATATATATTGATGGATGTCTCATGTCTCCCTAAAATGGATAAAACCAAGCTGTGCCCCGACCACCTTGGGCACATGTTGTTAGGACCTCCTGAGGCTGTGTTATGGGCACGCATCCTTAACTTTGGCAAAATCAACTTCCTAAATTGACTGAGACCTGTCTCAGATTTAGGGTTCATAGTAAAAACATACATGCCTTCAGAAAAAAAGTTATTATACCAAAAGGTGACAGAAATGGCTCATCAGGATCTTAGTGCAGTTCCCACATTTGTGAAGTCCCCATTAATATTAACTGTTGTTCTTATTTTTATTTTTATTTTTTGAGACAGAGTCTTACTCTGTCGCTCAGGCTGGAGTGCAGTGACATGATCTTGGCTCACTGCAACCTCCCCCTCCCAGGTTCAAGCAATTCTCCCACCTCAGCCTCCCAAGTAGCTGGGATTACAGGCACCCATCACCCTGCCCAGCTAATTTTTGTATTTTAAGTAGAGACGGGGTTTCACCACATTGACCAAGCTGATCTTGAACTCCTGACCTCAGGTGATCTGCCTGCCTTGGCCTCCCAAAGTGCTGGGATTACAGGCGTGAGCCGCCGTGCCCAGCCTTGTTCTTCTTTGTATATTTGTAGAGGGCACAAATGTTTCCCATAACAGCTTTTAATAAAAGTCACAGCATACTACAAAAGCACAATCCTTTGAAGAACTATGCTGAGATGGCTGGCATTCATACCTATTTCAAAGAGAACAGCTTTTAAATTCTTTCCCAAATATTTTTCCTTTCCCCGAGACATTTGATAATGAGCCTGATGGTGAAAAGATCAAAGCTCTGCTCTCAGGGAGGACGGGCCTCCAGGCCCTTTGCTGCTGCTGGGGGACATCTCTGTGAGCCCAGCATGCAGGTGGGGATGGCATCCAGAGGTCACACCTGGGTGGAAGCCACGCCACCTCTGCGCAGAAGTGGGTCCATGCCAGTGCCACATGCACATACTCGCCATGCCACATGCACATACTCCATGCCACATGCACATACTCGCTCAGGTTCCTGCAGGCATGCCTGTTTCAGAAGCTTTCCCTCACATGAGGGGGCCATCATTCATGCCCTTTTCTCACTCCCAACCGGGTCACAAGCCAAACTCCTCTGTCCGGAAGGCTGGCACATTCAGACAGCATGATGACGGAAAAATGTGAATACTAGTGAGACTGCTTTCTCTGCAACACTCCTGACAACAGAACAAACATGCCGGTGCTGCGGACACACACCATGCAGGTCCAGCAATCAGACCTCCTCGCAGTCACAAAGGATAGTAACTTTGCAGCCTGCTGGGGACAGTCGTGGGACACTGGTTGCTGCCAGGCATTTTAGAAGGGCCCAAAGAGGACACTTCTTGTTTGAACTGAGTCCAGGCCTCCTCCAAGGCCTCCGAGTCATCTCTGCCACCTCCTCTAGAATCCATCTCCTCACTCTGCTCTTCTTCGCCCGCCCTCTCCTCCCTCTGCTGCTTTCTCACTCACTGCTTTCCTCTCTGTATCCCCTGTCTCTCCATTTTGTCTTTAGCCCCTATAGATGTTGTTACTGGTATAGTACAGGTGGTACTGGTGATGCTGGTACTTAAGGCCGGGAAACTTGCCAGCCCCCAACAGGAGTAGAGACTTTGTCCTCTTCTTTCCCTGTCCCGGAAGCACCTGGCCTTGTGCCTGACCAATGATGAGTGTGCCATACTCAGGTCTTGAATAAAGGAGAAAAGATGGCTGCCCTGAGTCCAGTCACTCTGTGTGACATTGCTTTATATACTGGCATGACATATGAGCCCTTGGTGAACTTTTACCCAAATAGCCCAATACAAAAGGAAATTGACTGAAAACCTTTAGGTTTTGCCTGTAGGTTTAAAGCTTTCTGAAAGTCTTGCTTTAATTTATACATTTATTCTAATTCTTGCATTCCATTTCACAATCTTTTAATCAGCTTTGACTCTGTCTAGTACTGCCTCAAATGAAAACTGCCTGTGTTTTCTTCATCCAACACAGAGGACATGTTGGGGGCAGTCCAACTTAAAATAGAGGCTATATGGCATATGTGATATTCACTTTGTGTCCCCTTCCATCCCTGAGAGTCTCAAAGAGAGAGGCTATTTCTTCTCCCTCTACATCCCCAGCTGCAAGTAAATTGCTTCGCATACAAGTGACTCTATGTCAAGTGCTCCATGGTAAGTAGCAAAGAAACATTTGTACATATAAATTCGATAATGGTTGGCTGGGTGTGGTGGCTCATGCCTGTAATTCCAGCACTCTTGGGAGGCCGAGGCGGGTGGATCACCTGAGGTCAGGAGTTCCAGACCAGCCTGGTTAACATGGTGAAACCCCTTTCCTACTAAAAATACAAAATTTAGCTGGGCGTGGTGGCACACGCCTGTGATCCCAGCTACTCAGGAGGCTGAGGTAGAAGAATCGCTTGAACCCAGGATGTGGAGACTGTAGTGAGCTGAGATCACGCCATTGCAGTCCAGCTTGGGTAACAAGAGCGAAACTCTGCCTCAAAAATAATAATAATAATGGTTAAGGTTCTCCTGAGCAGTGCTGGGGAGGCCAGTTTATATAAAAATGAGGTTGTAAATAACTAGTTAAATTACCAATCCCTCCACCACTGCCTTTGTCCATCTTCAGTTACAATATATTCCAGAAACACACTCCACGTCTCTCCCATGGCTTTGCACACACCCACCCTGCACATATACACTGGGAAGGCCTACAGTCCAGTTTGATGTGTGTTCACGCACTCATAATCTAGCACAGGGCCTGGTACATAATTGGTGCACAGAGGTCAATAAAATCCCTGTACTCAACAGCTCTGACCAGTCCTCAAAGTGGTCACTGTCTTGTTGGAAAGGCAAACACATAAGCAAATCATTGAGACAAGATGTGAGTACAGGGACTGATACACTATCACAGTAGAGAGTTGGAAGAGAAAGAAGAGAAAGAACTCAAAAAACGAGAGAGTGTGGGGAAATGACCAAAAGTTGGGTCCCAAGTAGATGGGATGAGGTCAAATCCTGGTTCTCTTACTAGCACAGTGCCTAAAACTCAGTAAATGGCAGTTATTGTTGTTGTTGTTATTATTATTATTTCAACAGAGGAATAGAAATAGGTTAAGGACGGGTCTGGTAACTTGGCCTAATACACTGCTAAGGAGAATATTCCATCATATAATAGAATCTGCCAAGGTTTCTTTGGGAGAAACGGCAATCACGTCTCCTATGTTTCAAATACTGTCCACAAGATGGCAGCAGTGGCCTCAGGTTCTCACTGGGCCTAAAAGGCATTCCATTCAGTCTGCATTCCACGGAACCCCACCCCAGACAGGCATCTCTGGGACATATTTTGAGTGGAAGGCGACCAGCACCGCATCTAAACGATGCCCTTCCTTCTGGAATGCTATGGAAATCTATGACTAGACAGACAAAAACGCTCTGGCCTTGGGAAACACTGGAACCCACGCATTCATTCATTCGCCCCTTCATTCCTTCTACACGTACTAAAAGCCTACCGCATCCCAGTTATCATGCAAAGGAATAAAACAGAGGGGCCTGCTCTCATGACCCATAGCCAGTCGCAAATCAAACAGTGGTAGATCACGGGAAGGAGTCTCTCATGCAACGAAAAATTACAAGCCTGCAGACTGTCATAATACAGGATTGAAGGTTAAAAAGGAAAACAGACCGTTTGACGGGATGTCCACATTGGCTCTGCTGTATACACGGACAGGAGTGGCAGGGAACTTGAAGGGATAGAAACTGACAGAATTGGCCAGGCGCGGTGGCTCACGCCTGTAATCCTAGCACTTTGGGAGGCTGACGCGGGCAGATCACGAGGTCAGGAGTCTGTGACCAGCCTGATCAACATGGTGAAACCCCATCTCTACTAAAAATAAAAAAATTAGCCGGGCGTGGTGGCCCACGCTTATAATCCTAGCTACTCAGGAGGCTGAGGCAGGAGAATCGCTTGCACCCAGGAGGTGGAGGTTGCAGTGAGCTGAGATTGCGCCACTGCACTCCAGTCTGGGCGACAGATCAAGACTGTCAAAAAAAAGACAAGACAAGACAGAAACGAAACGAAAAAAAAAGAAAGAGAAATTGGTAGAATTAAATAATGATTGAGGGGTTTGCCCCTGCAAAATTACTGAAGTTCTTTTTCTCCCCCTCCTTTAAGCTAGAAATCTGGGCTGGCTAATGGAAGCTGCCACCTGGAATGTCTGGGGCAGCCATGCAAGGTTACATTCCAGGCTCCAAGCAAAAAATGCCAACAATTTACCTTTTTGTCAACTGAAAATTAAAGTAATTTCCAGGCAGGGGGTTTATTCTGCTTGTGGTGAGCACCCCAAAACACCAGGGCTATTTGCAGTTACCTGGCTGCTCTGCAGGGGAAACACGCCTAGGGTTGAAGGCACCTCAGGGTTGGAATCAAGGAAAAGTTTGCTTGGCTTTTCTTTCACTGAAGCACCAAATCAAGTGGATACTAAGAGGGAAGCAGGGAGTATGTCTTCTATCCCTAGCACTTTCTAGAATGTGGGACAAGAGAGGCACTCAGCTTTAAATAAATAAAGAGAAGGCATATCTGCGCCTGCTGTCATACCCAGCTCTATGATGACAATAAGAAATACTCATCATTACCAAGAGTGCCAGGCAGACATGATGCTGAGAACGTTACAGCCACATATCACTGAATCCTAAGGTGAAATAATTATTATTGTCATCTTATAGATGAGCAATTTGAGGCTCTGTGAAGTTAAATGATTTGGTGAGAGTCACAGGTAGTAAATGATAAAGGTGGGATTTATACCCCCATTTGTCAAATTCCTCCTTACTTAACCCCATACAGCCAACCCACAGTAGAGGTGGTAAGAGAGCCATTTCCCCACTGAAAGCCCAAAAGCCGTGAAGGTGTATTAATTCACTGATTGAACAAGAGAGCACTCACTTTTTTTTTTTTTTTTGGAGACAGAGTCTTGTTCTGTCATCCTGGCTGGAGTACCAGGCACCATCTCGGCTCACTGTAACCTCCAACTCCTGGGTTCAAGCGATTCTCCTGCCTCAGCCTCCCGAGTAGCTGGGATTACAGGTGCCCACCACCATACTTGGCTAATTTTCATATTTTTAGTACAGACGGTGTTTTACCATGTTGGCCAGGCTGGTCTCAAACACCTGACCTCAAGAGATCCACCCACCTCAGCCTCCCAAAGTGCTGGGATTACAGGCATGAGCCACTGCACCCAGCCTGAGAGCACCCACTCTCTATCAGACCCTGAGCGTGCAGAGGTAGGTAAGCACTATCAACTGCAGAGTAAGGCGATTTCCAGGCAGACGGCTTCTGCCAAGCTTGGAAACTGGAGATTAAACAGAATTTGCGTATCCCTTTCACCAGAGGGAGGCCAGTGCCTGGGACTCAGACCAAGAGCAAATGAACAAGGAACACTCACTTGCCGACAGCATGCTCTTTTGGTGGATTAGAATGTCACCCACACTTAGAAGGCAAGCTTTACGCCCCTGTGTGCACCTGGAAAGAGATAAGGCCCACCCCTGCAACACATGTGCACACACGAACGAACACACACACACATACACAGCCCCATCTACTCAATGTCAGGCCTGGCTGTGAAACTTGCAGATTCTGGGATCTCTCCCAGTCATTTCCAGAGCCATCCTTAACCTATTTCTAGTCCTCTGTTGAAGTAATAATAATAATAACAATAACAATAACTCCCATCTATTGAGTTTTTGGCCCTGTGCTAATAAGAGAACCAGGATTTGACTTCAGCCTGTCCACTCTGGACAAACTTTTGACCATTTCCCCACTGCACTCCCTCTCTCATATGGCTTCCAGCAGAGCCCTAAACAGCATGACCCCCTGCAACTCTGTCATCTTCCCTCATCTGTGGCCTTTTGGAGCCTCCTTTTTTCCCCTCTGTTAGACTGGATGACCTGAGAGCTCTTCTAGCTCGGACACTTCTTAAAGCTGCTGTGGGCTCTCTGTGGTCCCTTGTATAAGGGCACTTCCATGCCTAATCACCTCCCAAAGATTCCCCTTCCCAATACTGTCACACTGGGGGTTAGGATTTCAACTTACGAATGGGGAGTGGAGGGACAGGCCAGGCAGAGTGGCTTATGCCTGTAATTCCAGCACTTCAGGAGGCCAAGGCGGGCGGATCACCTGAGGACAGGAGTTCGAGACCAGCCTGGCCAACATGGTGAAACCCCATCTCTAATAAAAACACAAAAAATTAGCCAGGCATGGTGGCAGGCACCTATAATCCCAGATACTGGGGAGGCTGAGGTAGGAGAATTGCTTGAACCTAGGAGGTAGAGGTTGCAATGAGCTGAGATCATGCCATTGTATTCCAACCTGGGCAACAAGGGTGAAACTCCGTCTCGAAATAAAAATAATAATAATTTGGGGGAAAACAAACATTCAGTCTGTAACACTGATACTCAAAGCCCCAGTATTTCTTTCTTCTTCTAAAAAGAAAAGGTTGAGGCTTCCTCCTTCTCCTCCAAGTCACTAAACCATCACCACTGTCCCACCTCTTCAAATCACTTATGAAGTTCTCCCCTCATCCTCATCACCACCCCCCTCTGCCCTCCTTGCCATTGTTCCTGGAATACTTTGGTACCTGACACACTCCTGCCTGTCAACACTCACGGGGATGCCCCCAATGCTTTGACCTTTGGCCTTCTAAGATGCTGTAAGTTTCAGTTTTACCTCCACTGGAGGCTCCCCCACCACCTCCAACTCAGATGCCACTCGCACCTGTTGGGCCTTGGGACACACCACCCCAAAATATGACTATAGGAGACCAGAATATGCCACCCCAAAATATACTTCTTTGGCATATTTTGAGCTGCTTATTCTGAGAAACTGCAGGCACAGCAGCAGCTCTGAAAAGCTGTTATTTTATAAAAGAAATTTACATCCGTAAAGAAAATGGACATCAGTAAAAATATCTGTATCAGGAAGAGGGCTGCTCCGGAAAACGTTTATTGCCCGACTTTCATCTGTGTAACAAGACAACCTCCATTCACCACACATCTCCTCCCCTCACCCTCCCATTGCCGGTCTCCACCACCCCCAGAAGCTCCGGGCCCCTATTCCTGTCTTTAGCTCAGGATGCTGTATATAAGCGTCCATCTTCTGGCCCTTCGTATTTGGTGTGACTCCCTGTGTATGCATGTAATCAAAATGCTTCTTCTCCAGTTCATCTGTTTTATGTCAATTTAATTTGTAGCCTGGCCGAAGAACCTAGAAGGGTAGAGGGAAGCCATTTTTCCCTCCCCTGCTAACCCTATGGAAATACTGTGCCTTCAAGGTATGGGCTCCAAGCTCCTGACTCCCCCACAACCTTCAGCCCCTACAGAGGCAGCATCAAGACCTTAAGTCCCCACTCCATCACCCCCTTACCCAACCCCACTGGTTCTTAGCCCACTTAACTTCCCCACAGACAGAGCCAAGTCAGCCATTTCCCCTCAACCTGAGTTCTCTCAGCTCTCCTCCCCTGCCCCTCTAAGTGCCTGTGAATTGACTCCTTCATTTTAACTTCAAATGCCACAATAACTTTACACAACCTTTCCATCTTCTTTTCCTTCCTCTTTCTCAGAAACGGTTGCCGCTCCCTGCCCCCTAAACCTACTCCCCTCTAAGCTTCGAGTTAGGGACACCTCCTCCAGGAAGGACCTGTCTTACTCAAATATTCCCTCTGTTTCTGGCACCCTCAAACTCGCTCTCTCTTCAGGCCACTGCCCTCAACCTACAAACCTGCTCGGGTCTTCCCACCAGCTTGGGAAGAGTCCCCAGGTGGACGGAGAATGCCTTCCTTCTCCCCCCACAGCTGCTTTTGAAGACTCACTCTTCACGCCTGATTCTCACCATGGCTCACCTGCCATGTTGTCAGAGGCGTGTGAACCAGAGCAACTCCATCTTGAGTAGGGGCCGGGTAAAATGAAGCTGAGAACTACCGGGCTATATTTCCAGATGGTTAAGGCATTCTAAGTCCCAGGATGAGCTAGGAGGTTGGCACAAAATACAGATCATGATGACCTTGCTGATAAAACACGTTGCAGTGTTGGCTGGGCGTGGTGGCTCACACCTGTAATCCCAGCACTTTGGGAGGCTGAGGCAGACAGATCACCTCAGGCTGAGGTCGGGAGTTCGAGACCAGCCTGACTAACGTGGTGAAACCCTGTCTCTACTAAAAATACAAAAACTAGCTGAGCGTGGTGGTGCGAGCCTGTAATCCCAGCTATTCAGGAAGCTAAGGCAGGAGAATCACTTGAACCCAGGAGGCAGAGGTTGCAGTGAGCCACGATTGCGCCACTGCACTCCAGTCTGGGTGACAGAGCGAGACTCCATCTCAAAAACAAAACAAAACACGTTGCAGTAAAAAACCTGGCTAAAACCCACCAAAACCAAGATGGCAATGAGAGTGACCTGTAGTCGTCCTCACTGCTACACTCCCACCAGCACCACGACAGTTTACAAATGCCTGGGCAATGTCAGGAGTTACCCTATATGGTCTAAAAAGGGGAGGCATGAATAATCCACCTCTTGTTGAGTATGTTATCAAGAAATAACCATAAAAATAGGCAACCGGGCCGGGCGCAGTGACTCACACCTGTAATCCTAGCATTTTGGGAGGCTGAGGCAGGCGGTTCACAAAGTCAGGAGTTCAAGACCAGCCTGTCAAATATAGTGAAATCCTGTCTCTACTAAAAAATACAAAAAATTAGCCGGCCATGGTGGCAGGTGCCTGTGATCCCAGCTACTTGGGAGGCTGAGGCAGGAGAATCGCTTGAACCTGGAAGGCAGAGGTTGCAGTGAGCTGAGATTGCACCATTTGCATGCCAGCCTGGGCAGCAGTGCAAGACTCCGTCTCATAAATAAATAAATAGGCAACCGGCAGCCCTCAGGGCTGCTCTATGAATAGCCATTCTTTTATTCCTTTGCTTTCCTGATAAACTTGCTTTCACTTACTCTATGGACTGAATTTGAATTCTTTCTTTCTTTTTTCTTTTCTTTTTTTTTCTTTTTCTTTTTTTTTTTTTTTTTTGAGAAAGAGTCTCGCTCTATCACCCAACTTGGAGTACAGTGGCACGACCTCAGCTCACTGCAACCGCCCACTCCCAGGTTCCGGTGATTCTTGTGCCTCAGCCTCCTGAGTAGCTGGGATCACAGGCGCCTGCCACCAGGCCCAGCTAGTTTTTGTAATTGTAGTAGATACAGGGTTTCACCATGTTGTCCAGGCCGTTCTCAAACTCCTGACCTCAAGTGATGCATCTGCCTCGGCCTCCCAAATTGCTGGGATTACAGGCATGACCCATCACGCCAGGCCCTTGAATTCTTTCTTGCACGAGATCCAAGACACCTCTCCTGGGGTCTGGATCGGGACCCCTTTCCTGTAACAGTGTGATTCCTCTGAAACACCACTCTCCAGCCACCAACAACTCCTACTTTCTAAAACTGATGATCTTTCCCTAGTTCTTATTCCTTGTGACCGACACAAGTAGAATCTGCTGTCAAACCCAGGTCCTTTGTACTCCAGAGGTCTTAACGTCTCCTTGACATTGACTCTCAGCTCTAAATTTCCTGACTTTGTTGGGCCTGTTTCCCTATCCATTAAAGGAGGAAAAACAAATGCCAACATGATAGGGTTGTTGTGGGCACTGAATGAGATCCCACATCCCTGGCATATTGAAGGAGCCCCTAAGTGGTTGTTATTATTAATGTCGCCTTCTCTCTTGTGCTGAGAGAATATCTCAGTTGTTCCCGGACGCGGTGGCTCACGCCTGTAATCCCAGGACTTTGGGAGGCCGAGGCGGGCAGATCACGGGGTCAGCAGTTTGAGACCAACCTGGCCAGCATGGTGAAACCCCGTCTCTACTAAAAATACAAAAATTAGCCGGGTGTGGTGGTGGGTGCCTGTAATCCAAGCTAGTCAGGAGACTGAAGCAGGAGAATTGCTTGAACCCCAGAGGCGGAGGTTGCAGTGAGCCGAGATGGTGCCATTGCACTCCAGCCTGGGTAACAGAGCGAGACGAGACTCTCTCTCAAAAACAAAGACTATCTCAGTTAACCTGTAACCAACAACAGCAATCACTGTGTGGGCCTCGTAAGGGCAGACTCTTATGGCTCTAAGAAAATCCAGGTTATTTGCCTTGCACACAGTAGGTACAGAGTAAGCTCACTGTTGAGGGTAATGACTGCCTCGTAACCTCTAGCTATTTCCTCAGTCTTTTTAATTTCCACAAACCACAAATGCTTTTTCTGCCATGGACTTGGCTGCTTAACGGTTTCAATCCTTTGAAAAGGAAAATGACTCCTTTATTTTTTACTTACTGCGTTTGTAGAGTCCTTTGATGTTCCAAAGGCCTTTCAAGACTGCCTCCTTAGAAATAGGAGCTTGGCTTTTGCCACAGGGAAGTGAACTTGAACCCCAAAGGTTGAGCTGGGACCCCGGAGTCCCAGGCAGGCATGTTCCTCACAGGCCCCAGGCCTGACCCCAACCTGGAGCTGGGAGAAAATGCTGTTTGTGAACTCTTCATCCTTCTCAAAGCTGTCATTTTCGTCAGCCCCACTGGGCATTTTGACAAATGCCTTTGCTAATTACTTAATTATTTTGGCCTGCGCAAGTGTGGGAGCTGTTTTCTTAAAGAAAAGAGGGCTTAGCCAGTCCATTCTTATCCATGCAAGGCCTGAAAGTAGCCTATTTCAATCCTATTAAAGTGTTTGGGTAACTAAGAACCCCCACCCGTCAAATTAACTCGAACACATTATGATGCAAGAACCCAGAGGCACAAAGCCCCCTTCCCCAAAGCCAGGCTAAAATTAGCACTTGTTTTCTTATACCACTGGCTTGCTTCTTCTAGCTCAAGCCTCTTTTGCATAGGAAAGAAACCTGTGCTTATCTGCAGACTTTCAATTAAAGAAACAATTAGGCTAAATGCTTAAATGAGTCTCTCCTGGAATTAGCCAGGAGTGTGAGTCTGCCACCCAGTCATCAACGCAGTGGGGTGCTCGGGCAGCCGGAAAGTCCTGCAGATTCCGCCCTGGAAGGGGGTTGAACCGGCCCTGCTGGGCCCGGCCTGCCCTGACAGTCTTAGTCTCACTAAGAAATACTCTCTCTGCGCATCCTCTCCCCGAAGCGCTACCAAGCAACACTTAGCACCTGGTCGTGTGCCGGTGTGTGTCTTCATTGCGCACTGGAGAAAAGGCTGTTGACTAGTTAATTGGCTCAGAATACACGGAGGCCAAAACAATCTCAGAATCAGTCCTGAAATGCATTGCACTTGGAGGCCTGAATCATCCAAAGTGGTTGTCCACCCCGATCAGATAAACAGTCAATGGCCACAGCCAGAGGCTAGCATGGCGCCTGGCACATGGTAGATAGATGCCTCATAACTGGGTGTGGAATAAAGCTGGGGTATGCCCATCCTGCTGAGGTATCCAGCCTGCAGGAGGAATCTCAGGGCACAGTGGAGTCTTGGTGAATCAGTGGAGGGGGTTGGGGGCTCACAGAGGGCTCCAATTAGGGTTGACCCAGGTATTTGTTTGCACAGCTGGGACCAGAGAAACTGAGCTGACCCAGGTCTTTCTCATGAAAATTCAATGAGGGCAAAGCTGCCCCTGAAAATACCAACATTTTGCATTGTTAAGAACCACATCATAAACGCCTCAACTAGCTTTAGAAGAAGGGATCTTAGAGATACATGCTTTTCTTTACCTACAAGAAAATTGAGGTCTGAAGAAGGTGAGTGATTTGTCTAATGTCACACAGCCAGTTGGAAAATATGAGAAGCACCTATTTGCTGTAGAGGCTAAAAAGGTAAAGATTCTAGGAAAAAATTTAACAAGAAGAAAACTCTTTTTTTTTTTTTTTTTTTGGAGACAAGATCTTACTCTGTTGCCCAAGCTGGAGTGCAGTGGTACGATCACAGCTCACTGCAGCCTCCACCTCCCTGGGCTCGGGTGATCCTCCCACCTCAGTTTCCAGAGTAGCTGGAACTATAAGCACAAGCCACCACACTCAGCTAATTTTGTATTTTTTTATAGAGACAGGGTTTGCCATGTTGCCAAAGTTGGTCTAGAACTCCTAGGCGATCCTCCCACCTTGGCCTCAAAAGGATTGCAAAGTGCTGGGATTACAGGCATGAGCCACCATGCTTAACCAAAAACTCTCAGGTTCCAATGGGGTTCATAAAAGAAAACAGAACTAAATGTGAAAACATGCCCTTCTTTTTATTAATTCTCCCTAATTTAATCTATAGCTCAGTGCATTTCCAATTAAAATGTCAAGAAAACGGGGTAAAGGGGCTTGATAAAATGATATTTATTTAATTATTGTTATTATTATTTGAGATGGAATCTCACTCTGTTGCCTAGGCTGGAGTGTACTGGCACCATCTCCAATCACTGCAACCTCCACCTCCCGGGTTCGAGTGATTCTTCTGCCCCAGCCTACCAAGTAGCTGGGATTACAGGCACTCCCCATCAGGCCCAGCTAAGTTTTGTATTTTTGTAGAGATGGGGTTTCGCCATGTTGGCCAGGCTGGTCTTGAACTCCTGACCTCAGGTGATCTGCCCGCCTCAGCCTCCCAAAGTGCTGGGATTACAGGCATGAGCCACCGTGCCCGGCCTGATATTTAAATTTATCAGAAAAAATAAACATGAAAATGACTAGAAAAGGTCCAAAGAAGGATAATTGGCCACGCGTGGTGACTCACGCCTGTAATCCCTGTAATCCCAGCACTTTGGGAGGCCAAGGCAGGCAGATCACTTGAGGTCAGGAGTTCCAGACCAGCCTGGCAAACATGGCGAAACCCCATCTCTACTAAAATACAAAAATTAGTTGGGTGTGACGCCAGGTGCCTGTAGTCCCAGCTACTCAGGAGGCTGAGGCAGGAGAATCACTTGAACCCAGTGTGGAGGTTGCAGTGAGCCAGGATTATGCCACTGCACTCCAGTCTGGGCAACAGAGTAAGATCTTGTCTCTTACTCTAGGAAGGACTACTCCAACTAGATATTAAAATACACTATGAGAGCCAGATGTAGTGGCTCATACCTATAGTCCCAGCACTTTGCAATCCTTTCAAGGCTTCAGGAAGCTGAGGCAGGAGGATTGCTTGAACACAGGAATTTGAGTCCAGCCTGGGCAACATAGCAAGACCCTGTTTCCAAAAAAAAATACATTAAGAAACAACAATAATTTTAAGGGTTTATGATAGAGAAAAAATAGTATAACAAATTGGAGGGGACCAAAAATAGGGTGAAATACATGCAGAAATTTAGTTTATGGGGAAAGTGGCATTTAGTGAGGAAAAGAGAGATCACTCAATAAATCATTTGGGGACCATTGAATATCAGTTAGAAAAAAGTAATGCAGGCTGGGCGCGGTGGCTCAAGCCTGTAATCCCAGCACTTTGGGAGGCCAAGACAGGTGGATCACGAGGTCAGGAGATCGAGACCATCCTGGCTAACAGGGTGAAACCCCGTCTCTACTAAAAAATACAAAAAACTAGCCGGGCGAGGTGGCGGGCGCCTATAGTCCCAGCTACTCAGGAGGCTGAGGCAGGAGAATGGTGTGAACCCGGGAGGCGGAGCTTGCAGTGAGCTGAGATCCGGCCACTGCACTCCAGCCTGGGTGACAGAGCAAGACACTGTCTCGAAAACAAAAAAAAAGAAAAAAGTAATGCAATTAGTTAGACCCCCATTTCAACCCTTAACACCAAAATTAATTTGGTTAGATCAAAGATTTAAACTTTAAAAAAACCCACAAAATGTCTTGAAGCAAACATGTAAAATGTATCACATAAGAGTGGAACTTTCTAAGTAGAGCGTAGAACCTTGAAGCCAAAGAAACAATTGATAAATTTGACTAGATAATACACAACCAAAAGAAATTCTATGAACAAAATAAGATAACATTGGGGAAAACTGTAATCTTTGACTGATGGAAGTTTCATTTCCTATTTCACAAAGAGCTCACATCAATCAGCAAGATCTATATGTACAGCTCAATAGAAGAATAAGCAAAGGATATGAACAGGCAGTTCACAGAACAAAAGAACCAGGGTAACCAGGCAGAACTTACAATGGTTCCACTTCAGCTCATTAAGCAATCTTTCCTATGACTTATTTTCATCAGAAAATCCATCAGTGGAATTTTTAGTTGTACATTTGCTTAGAATCGTCATTGCTATTTTTGTTCTCCCTGAGCCAGCTCTTCAATGGGAAGAGTCCCAGGCATAGCTAGCAAAGCCAGGAAAACGCAAGGGCCACTTCACACTGCCTGCCAGCCAAAGAATTCACTGCCAATCCTCCTTGGTGTCTCCAGATGGGCAGGTCACCAAGC
This sequence comes from Macaca mulatta, assembly GCF_049350105.2. NCBI lineage: Eukaryota > Metazoa > Chordata > Mammalia > Primates > Cercopithecidae > Macaca > Macaca mulatta. Next base: position 105,234,438 of record NC_133414.1, on the reverse strand, counting down.
CTTTTAAATTCCATGTTGGGGTGGAGAAGGAGAAAGCCACTGGGCAGGTATGGAGCTGCCCTCCAGCATTTGAGAAAGGGAACCAAACCCACGCCACTTTAATGTCACCAAACACTCATTCGTGTCACCTCCTGGTAATACCTTACCCCTCTTGGCTTCCATAAACGTGGAACCTACTGTTAAAGCTCACTCACCATGGAGTTGGGCTTCCTGCAAATCCAACTACCTGTAATTTTTTTTTTTTGAAGTAGGGTCTTTCTCTGTTGCTCAAGTTGGAGTACAGTGGTACAACCTCGGCTACTACAACCTCAACCTTCTGGGATCAAGTAATCTTCCCACCTCAGCCTCTGGAGTAGCTGGGACCACAGATGCCCACCACCATTCCTGGCTAATTTTTGTACTTTTTGTAGAGATGGGGCCTCACTGTGTTGCCCGGGCTGGTCTTGAACTCCTGGACTCAAGCCATCTGCCCACCTTGGTCTCCCAGAGTGCTTGATTACAGGTGTGAGCCACCATGCCCAGCCTCCTCCAACTACCTGTAATGCAGAGAACCCAGAGTGCAGGCAAAAAAAAAAAAAAAAAAAAAAAAAAAAAAAGAAAGCCTCTTAAACAGATGTCATTATTTACCCCATAAGACTGACTCTCCTTGAACACGCTTCAGTTCTGGGTTTATGTACATTTCTATTGAGACATGCTCTGTGAATTTCTCAGAGTGCAGCATATGAAAACTACAGACAGGGGTCTGCCATGCTAACAGACCCATACCAGAAAGGCTGATCCAAGGTCCACTAAGTCAAGGGCAGCACTGAGGTGATGCCTTAGGGACAGACTGAAAGAAGGGCCAAGCGTAGTTCTCCTGCTGCGTTTAAGAAGAGGCAGCTTGTCACCCATTTGAAAAATAAAATGGAGCCGGGCGCAGTGGCTCACGCCTGTAATCCCAGCACTTTGGGAGGCCAAGGCGGGCGGATCATGAGGTCAGGAGATCGAGACTATCCTGGCTAACACGGTGAAACCCCATCTCTACTAAAAATACAAAAAATTAGCCGGGCGTGGTGGTGGGCGCCTGTAGTCCCAGCTACTTGGAAGCTGAGGCAGGAGAATGGCATGAACCCAGGAGGCGGAGCTTGCAGTGAGCCAAGATGGTGCCACTGCACTCCAGCCTGGGCAACAAAGCGAGACTCCGTCTCAAAAATAAAAATAAAAATAAAATGGGCCAGACGCAGTGGCTCACACCTGTAATCCCAGTACTTTGGGAGGCTGAGGCAGGTGGATCACCTGAGGTCAGGAGTTTGAGACCAGCCTGGCCAACATGGCAAAACCCCATCTCTACTAAAAATATAAAACTTAGCTGGGCATGGTGGCACGTACCTGTAATCCCAGCTACTAGGGGGAACTGAGGCAGGAGGATTGCTTGAACCTGGGAGGCAGAGGTTGCAGTGAGCTGAGATTCTGCCACTGCACTCCAGCATGGGCAACAGAGTGAGACTCTGTCTCGAAAAAAAGAAAAAAAGAAAAGGAAAAAGAAAATGGGCTGGGTGCGGTGGCTCACACCTGTAATCCCAGCACTTTGGGAGGCAGAGGTGGGAGGATTACCTGAGGTCAGGAGTTAGAAACCAGCCTGACCAACATGGTGAAACCTCGTTTCTACTAAAAATACAAAAATTAGCTGGACGTAGTGCCGCAGGCCTGTAATCTCAGCAACTTGGGACTCTGAGGCACAAGAATCACTCGAACCCAGGAGGCAGATGTTGTAGTGAGCCAAGATCGCACCATTGTATTTCAGCCTAGGCAACAAGCGCAAAACTCTGTCTCAAAAAAAGAAAGAGAGAGAGAGAGAGAGGGGGAGAGAGAGAGAGAGAGAGAGAGAGAGAGAGAGAGAGAAAGAAAGAAAGAAAGAAAGAAAGAAAGAAAGAAAGAGAAAATAGTATTTCATCTTAGAAAGAACAGCTTCAATGACTACCTTAAAATCACATACTGTGGAATATCAACAAATGAGGTATTGATGAAGTTTGAGGTCACTCATTCCCCTACTTATTTTCATTCTCTTTAAGCACAGACCATGCCACAGGAACGAGAACAGTGTGGACTCTGATAAAATACACAGCATTGATCTGCACTTACTCATGACTGCTGTTGCACTATGTGATTGACATCAACAGGAAACATAAAGGACTAAGTCTCTATTCTTTTACTGTGTATCTGTTGCTAATTTACCAGACTTTCTGTTTCTTCATTTATACCCTGGGAATAAAAATACTCACTAGTAAAAGTTTTGTTGCAGGCATTAACCAAGGTATGTCAAAGGCCTGAACAGCACCGGGCACATAGTAGGCAGGCAGTAAATAGAACTTTGTTGTTGTTGTTGTGGTTATTGTTATATTTTCATCATATTAATATCCCAATTTCCAGATTAGAATCTCAGAATCAATCACCAGTTTTTCCTATAACATTAAAGCTCTCTCTCTACATATACACACGTACACACACACACACACACACACACACACACACACACCCCTTATACATCTTTTTTTTTTTTTTTTTTTGAGACAGAGGCTTGCTCTGTTGCCCAGGCTGGAGTGCAGTGGCATGATCTTGACTCACTACAAGCTCCGCCTCCCGGGTTCATGCCATTCTTCTGCCTCAGCCTCCGGAGTAGCTGGGACTACAGGTGCCCATCACCACACCGGCTAATTTTTTGTGTTTTTAGTAGAGACAAGGTTTCACCGTGTTAACCAAGGTGGCCTCAATCTCCTGACCTCCTGATCTGCCCGCCTCGGCCTCCCAAAGTGCTGGGATTACAGACGTGAGCCACCGTGCCCGGCCCTTATACATCTTAAAACACAAAAATTCAGGATCTTGGGGTTAATTCTTTATTACTTTTTCAATTCCCACAATAATAACAATAGCTGACACTTTTCTAGAGCTCTCTGCGTGCCAATCACTGGTCTAATTGTTACCAGAAAGGGGTCTCGATCCAGACCCAATGGAGGGTTCTTGAATCTTGCCCAGGGAAGAATTCGGGGCAAGCCCATAGAGTAAAGTAAAAGTAAGTTTATTCAGAAAGTAAAGAAACAACAGAATGGCTACATCATAGATGAATACCACTGAGGGCTGCTGGCTATTTCTATGTTTATTTCTTGATTATATGCTAAACAAGGGGTGGATTATCCATGAGTTTTCTGAGAAAAGGGCAGGGATTTCCCCAGGAACTGAGAGTTTCTCCCCCTTTAGACCATATTGGGTGACTTTCATTACAACTTGCCATGCATTTGTAAGCTGTCATGGCACTGGTGGGAGTATCTTTTAGCAAGCTAATGTGTTATAATTCACGTATAATGAGCGGTGAGGATGACCAGAGGTCACCATCTTGGTTTTGGTGTGCTGTGGCCAGTTTCTTTACTGCATCCTATCTTATCAGCAGGGTCTTTATGACCCATAATTTGTGATAGCAGTCTCGCTGACCTCCTGTCTCATCCTGTCACTAAGAATGACTGACCTCCTGGGAATGCAGCCCAGCAGCTCTCATCCTTATCCTACTCAGCCCCTATTCAAGATGGAGTCACTCTGGCCTCTGACATGATGATTTTACATGCGTTAACTCATTTAATTCTCACAGCAGCCCTATGAGGGAAATATATCTATTATCTCCCATTTTACAGATGAGAAGATTGAGTACAGGGAAATTAATCACATTAACAAGATCTTACAAGTAGCAGGCCTGAAAAGCATTGCTTTGTGGAAAAAAACAAGATAATTAAGACTGTGTTGTGGCCGGGCACGGCAGCTCATGCCTGTAATCCCAGCACTTTGGGGGGCTGAGGCAGGCAGATCACTTGAGGTCAGGAGTTCAAGACCAGCTGGGCCAACGTGGCGAAACCCCATCTCTACTAAAAATACAAAAAGTAGCCGGCATGGTGATGTGCACCTGTGATCCCAGCTACTTGGGAGGCTGAGGCAGGAGAATCGCTTAAATGCAGGGAGTGGAAGTTGCAATGAGCCAAGATCATGCCATTGCACTCCAGCCTGGGTGACAGAGCGAGACTCCATCTCAAAACAAAAGAGTGTGTTGTATAGACTGCCCAAATGTAAATACACACATATACATATATACATATTTATACATACGTGTATTTATACATATAGAGAGAAGAACATAGGAACTAGGGTTAAAAGGGAAACTTGGTTTTCACTTCTGAACCTTTGGAATTCTTCATGCATGTTTTACTTATTTAAAAATTAATTAGGCCGGGCACAGTGGCTCACACCTGTAATCCCAGCACTTTCGGAGGCCGAGGCGGGCGGATCACTTCAGGTCAGCAGTTCGAGACTAACCTGGCCAACATAGTGAAACCCTGCCTCTACTAAAATACAAAAATTAGCTGGGCATGGTGGCGCGTGCCTGTAATCCCAGCTACTCGGGAGGCTGAGGCAGGAGAATCGCTTGAACCTGGGAGGCAGAGGTTGCAATGAGCTGAGATCACAACACTGCACTCCAGCCTGAGTGACAGAGTGAGACTCCGTCTGAAAAAAAAAAAAATAATTAATTAATTAATAATTGAAGAGTTCTCCAGCTCAAGCTGGGTCACTCCTCTCTGGAGTCCCCCGCCCCTCAAAGCAGGCTCAGACCTGTTTCTTCACACATAGGCCAGCCACCTGGGCTGGGGCACCAGCCCCAGATTACAGGCAGGCTGGTGACTTGGAAATGGAGTTCATGTCCAGAAACCTTGTGGAGAGTGGGGAGGAAGTCATCTGTTCTGGGTGACAGCCCCACCCCCTCAACTCAGCTTTTTTATCTGCACCAGGCTTGCAAGTAGAATGTTTGCACCCCCAGCACACACACACACACACACACACACACACACACACACATACCCCAGAACAAAGAGGACCCCCTCCTCTCTTCACCTGATTTCCATTGCCTGCCCTTCTTTTCAGGCCAGACAAAGCGTTGCATTCCACAATTAGCCACCAAGGGTTTAAAATGCAAATTTCTGGAGGAGTTCACAACCTGTGTGAAAGAGTTTCCATGTAGGTGTTAATTATTTCCACCTCCTCCTTCCTGGGCTGGGCAGGGTGAGAGGAAGCAAGCCTGGTGGGACTGCTGGCCAGAGGTGAGTGCCCAGGGTAGAAGGGAGGGTGCCTCCCTAATCCTCTCCCATTCCAGTTCCCTGCTCGCTCGGGACAGGACGTGCCATGGCCCCCTGAAGCTCCCTTCCCTGTCACTATCTCCATCTCAAACATGTCTCCCAGCAAGAAAGCTGGACAGAGACGCAGAGGAGACAGAAAAATAACCTCATGGCGTCTCTTGCTTCAAATCCTGATCCCTCCTGGAGGAGGTGCAGACCCTGAAAGGAAGATCCAAGGGGCCTGAGAAAGGGTCCATCTAGTAGACAGGTCTTGTTCCCTGTGGTCCCAGAACAGGAAAACAGTAGAAGCCACTAGGAATGAGAAGGAACGTGCTTAGTAAGTATCCAGCACACAATAAATCCTTAAGTGATACCTAGTATCTGTTGTTTTGGCTGAAAAATTGCAAGACCAACACGTTTGTTGCAAATGTTCAAACATTATGGAAGAGTATGAAAAGTAAAACTCCACCCCGCCCCCAGAGTTCAGTGTAGGCTCTTCCAGAACTTTTTTTTTTTTTTTTTCCCGAGACAATAGTCTGACTCTGTCACCCAGGCTGGAGTGCAGTGGCATGATCTTGGCTCACTGCAACCTCCGCCTCCCAGGTTCAAGTGATTCTCCTGCCTCAGCCTCCCAAGTAGCTGGGATTACAGGCATGCACCACCACTCCTGACTAATTTATGGTTTTTCTCTTTTTTTTTTTTTTTTAGTAGAGACGGGTTTCACCATGTTGGCCAGCCTGGCCTTGAACTCCTGACGTCAGGTGGGTGATCCACCCGTCTTGGCCTCCTAAAGTGCTGGGATTACAGGCGTGAGCCACCGTGCCTGGCCTGGAATGTTTTGTATATACAAATACATATACATAAGGTTGTTTACAATTACGCGACTGCAGTACATGCTTTGCCCCATAGCTCCTTTGCTCTTTTTCCCCACTCAGTAATATATATTGTGGATATCTTTTTATATCAGTACATTTGATACCCATGGTTAATATCAGTAGTTTAAGTAGATACCTTACAAAAAGCTGTTGTAGGTGACTCAGGCCTGTCATCCCAGCACTTTGGGAGGCCAAAGCAGGTGGATCACCTGAGGTCAGGAGTTTGAGGCCAGGCTGGCCAACATGGTGAAACCTTGTCTCTACTAAAAATATAAAAAATTAGCCAGGCGTGGTGGCATACGCCTGTACTCCCACCTACTTGGGAGGCTGAGGCAGGAGAATTGCTTGAGCCCGGGAGGCAGAGGTTGAAGCTGAAGTCAGCCGAAATCGTGCCATTGTGCGCCAGCCTGGGCAACAGAGTGAGACTCTGTCTAAAAAAAAAAAAAAAAGCTGTTATAATTATTTTTTTCTCATTCTAAAAGTAGTGTATATTTAAGGTAGAAAAACTTGTAAGGCATAGAGAAGTATAAAGAAAAAAACACAAAGCACCCACAATTCCAGCCCTTTGAAGTAGTTGTTTCCCATTTGGTCTGTTTCCTGGAAGAATAACTTGGTGTAAAAAGGCCCTGAGAGGCAGGAAGTTCCCACAGTCACGGTAATGATAGCCACTATTAAGTGAGCGCTTATCAGGAGCTTGGTGCTGGTGCATCCATGACCTTCAGTCCTAACTGCAACCTTGCAATGAAGCATGGACTGGGAGGCAGGTGCAGAGCCTCTGGGGTTCATCCATCCCTGACACTACAGCATTGATGGTTCCCACTTCCTGAGGACTCTGCTTGCAAGACAGGTCACTGCCCTGATTATTCTCCCAACCCTTTTGCTGATGTCCTGCTCCTCCCCAGAACATTTCAAAAATTCTTCAACAGCTTGATATTTGAACTCCTACTGACTGTCCCATCTCCCTCCTTCATCTCCCCAGCCCACTGGACTGTAAGCTCCATGAGAGCAGGGACTGTATCCAGTGCACCTGTGCTGTGCCAACCCATGACCAGCCTTTGGTAAATGCTTGTTGAGTGAATGTATCCACCAAGCCACAAGCCAGTCTGCATCTGCTCCCACCTCATGGTCTTGGCTTATGACATTTCCCCTGCCTCAAGTGCCTTTTCTCATCATCACATCCTGTCTGTGGATACTATGTTTAGGGCGTGCTTCAAGGCTCATCTCCTCCAAGCCTTTCTGGCAGGCTCACCTCCCTCTACTGAAACCAGCCCTCGTCTCTTTATATTTTGATTTCCTCAACCATTCACCAGATGATCTGCTGTTCACAATCTCACCTACAACATTTACTTTATTTATTGATTTATTTATTTATTTATTTGTTTTTATAAAACTGACCCAAGGGAGACTGCTTTGGTTGATTGTATTGCTTTAGTATCAAATTAGAAGTTAGGAGGTTGCCTGTAATCTGGGGCTGCCACATTTTCTCTAGGTCTTAGTTGCTTCTACTGTAAGTGAAGGGATTGTACTACAGTCGCTCTGGGGTTTTTTCCCCAAGTGCCAAGTTTTATGACTCTGAGCTTTGATGTGTGAAAGGAAAATTAATCTTGGGACCCCCAAATAACTAAGCGAAAGGGGAAAGTCAGCTGGGAACTGATTAAGGCAAACTTGCCTCCCATTCTATTCGAAGTCATCCCTGGGAGGCTCACCTGAGACAACGTATATCTGATTGCTTCCTCTCACCTATTGCTTATGTAAAAATGCACATTCACTGAGGCAGACTGAATTGTATACTCAGCGGAAGGCTGATCAAGGACTTAAACGAATGTAACCTTTTGTCTCTAATCTACTTCTAACCTGGAAGCCCCCACTTCAAGTTGTCCCACCTTACCGGAGGACGCAACTAGTGTACATTTTACACATATTGAGGCTGTGTCATGGGCGTGTCCTTAACCTTGGCAAAATAAACTTTTAAATTGACTGAGACCTGTCTCAGATATTTGAGGTTCCCTACAGATGTCTATTTCTATTCATTCCTGTAACCTTTCACTTTGATAAGAAGCCTCACTTTCTGAAAAAAAAATTTCATAAACCTGAATTCCAGGCTTCAATTTTCTTTTTTTTTTTTTTTTTTTGAGACGGAGTCTCACGCTGTTGCCCAGGCTGGAGTGCAGTGGCGCGATCTCGGCTCACTGCAAGCTCCGCCTCCCGGGTTCCCGCCATTCTCCTGCCTCAGCCTCCTGAGTAGCTGGGACTACAGGCGCCCGCCACCGCGCCCGGCTAATTTTTTGTATTTTTAGTAGAGACGGGGTTTCACTGTGGTCTCGATCTCCTGACCTTGTGATCCGCCCGCCTCGGCCTCCCAAAGTGCTGGGATTACAGGCTTGAGCCACCGCGCCCGGCCGGCTTCAATTTTCAAACTATGAAATTAGAAAATACAAGTAGCCTTCATTTAATTAGAGCTGATTTTCAAGAATAATTCCTGAGTTTGCCAATTATTCTTTCTTGTTCTGGATTGCAGTTGGAATTTATAGACAGGGCACTACTTCTAAATGACAGTAAGAGCTGGTGGTGCCTCCCTCTTCCATCACTTTTCTCAAAAAAGTTCTGGCGTCTGGTGCAAGAGGAAATGGCCCTAGTGCCAATGCTAATGCTACTATGGTTATCAAAATAGTTGACATCTTTGAGATTCCTAAAGCTCTCAGAGGTCCAATTCATACAGCTTTGTAATTTCCTTTCCTCCCACTCATCACCCACAATTCCGATTATTCCAAGCCTAATGTTCCTTTCCATTGAAGGCCTTGCCTCTCATCTTCTCCCAACTAGGGCAGTCCCTTAAACTTGTCTGTGAAACTCCAGTGTGTTTAATTTCAGTTCCTATGTGTTCTATTTCTGGAAGTTTTATTTGGTTCTTTTTCATATCCACTAGATTTTTTAGAGCCTATTATTTCCTTCAAATATGTTCAAGTTTGTAATTTACATTAAAAAACTTATTTACAATATGTCCCTGATAATTTCACTTCCAGAAGTGGGTGTGGGTTTGTTTCTGCTATCTGTTGTTTCTCTTGATTTTTACTCCTGTTACATTCCTTGTGTTGACCACAATCTTAAGACATAAAAATGCTTTTAAATGACACAAGAAACACAATTCTCCAATCATTTCTAAGACCCAGTAGTTTGCAGTCATCTTGAAACAAGAAAAAGAGATATGTTCTGGAAATATATATGTAAGGATTATTGTCAGGACCTATTGGAGTCCAATGTACTAAACTTTTGATCTCATCTCTTTATAAAGCTAGCTTCTCGGCCGGGCACGGTGGCTCAAGCCTGTAATCCCAGCACTTTGGGAGGCCGAGACGGGCGGATCACGAGGTCAGGAGATCAAGACCATCCTGGCTAACATGGTGAAACCCCGTCTCTACTAAAAAATACAAAAAACTAGCCGGGTGAGGTGGCAGGCGCCTGTAGTCCCAGCTACTCGGGAGGCTGAGGCAGGAGAATGGCGTAAACTTGGGCGGCGGAGCTTGCAGTGAGCTGAGATCCGGCCACTGCACTCCAGCTTGGGCGACAGAGCGAGACTCCGTCTCAAAAAAAAAAAAAAAAAAAAAAGCTAGCTTCTCTTCTTCATCCTTAACTGAGGCAGGAGAACAGGGTCTGGAGGCAGAGAACATAAGGCCAATTCATGCTGACTTCCTAGAACTAAATCAAATAGAAACATATATCCTCTCTATTTACATAGGGCATACACAGAGTAAATGACTTTGTAACTCTATTTCATCCTCTTCACTTACATAGGGCTTATGCCAAGTAACCAATGGAAACCTCTAGAGGGTGTTTAATCCCCAGAAAGTTCTGTAACAGGGCTTTTGAGCCCCTATGCTCAGGCCCACTCCCATACTGTGGAGTTTACTTTCATTTCCAAGAAATCTCTGCTTTTGTTGCTTCATTCTTTCTTTGCTTTGTGTGTTTTGTCCAATTCTTTGTTCAAGATACCAAGAACCTGGATACCCTACACAGGTAACCATAACTCACATAACCATAACTCATCCATTGCCCTCAGGCTTACATATTTGTATGTGATGTTTGCAAAGGTTGTCACATCTATTACCACTGCAATTCGCCCTGTAGTCCTATGAGATAGGCAGAACTGGAGGTTTTTATCCCCATTTTCCAGACAAGCAAATAGTTATAATGGATCAAGTGTCTTGCTCAAAGTCAGAGGGATAAAGAATGGGGAAGGAGAAACCAGCTCCCTGTGTCTGCACCTCTGCTTCCATGCGGCCTCTCTTGATGGGCAATTAGAATCTACTAGTGCCCATGATTACAGGCAGCTGACTTCCCAAACCGCTGTAGTATTTCTCACCAAGAGACAGTTTTTCTCAGCAACTGGGTTGGAAAACATGACATTATAAGAATGAGCCACTCCTTCCTTGGTCAACTGAACTGGTTGGAAGATGACAGCTCCTCCAGCCAGGCCTTCAACACTTTCAGTGAGGCCAGGGTTCTTAAGCATAGGCAGCCAGAAGCTCCTGTGATTTCTGTTGTGTCCCCCATGTGAGAGGAGGAGAATCATCCAGGAGAGATGGTGGGAGGAGGAACAGATCTCATTAACAGAAGCTGGGGCCTGTTGGTTTCAGACCTACTGGGGCCAAGAGCCCCTAGAGAAATGTTGCACCTACTTGCAGAAATCTTTACAGCAGGAAGCCGGAGAGACAGACCACTGAGGCGGGGTCCTAGAAATGCCTGCAATAGCCTAAAAGTTGACATGTTTGAACCCTTCCCTGGAAGGCAGGAGATGGGGGACAGTAAACATCATTTTCAAAGCTTTCCTGGCCTCTCTATCAGGGTGGTGGCTGCTGAAATATGAAGAGGGAAAGATAAAATGGGCCAGGAATTGTTTTTTTCGGTGAAGAAATCTGATAGGGATACAAGAGAAAGGGACTTTTCCAAGAGCTGCAAGAAGCTCTTGAATCCCATGAAAGGGTGTTTGATGCCAAATACAGACAGACCTGGTTAACATGTCAGTGCTTCATTGACTGGCTGGCCGACCTTGGGCAAATTGTTTCAGTTCTTTGAGCTTCAGTTTCTTTATTAGCAAAATAAGGATGATAACCATAACACCCATGTTGTGGGGAAGGTTTAGAGAGAACGAAATGACCTAAAATCCATTCAGTGTATGACAGCTAATAGTGCTACCTGTCATTTTATAGAAAGAGAAACTGAAATCCAGACAGTCAATGTAAGGTGCCCAAGGCCATCCAGGAAGGACTGACTGATGAGTAGTCAGGAGATAATGTGGATTTTCTTGTTTTAACTTCTCAGGGATTCAGCTTCCTCATCTATAAAATGGGAATAATAGATATTCTCGATACCTTATCTGAAACACTTGGAGCCAGGTTTTCAAACCCTGGAAGGAACAGTCTGAACACCATACCTCTAGCAGGGTTTGGGGCAGTACCCAGTAATCAAACACATTACCATTTCTGCAGCAAAATGTCAGGATATTTATATTAGACGGGAAAAATAAAGACTATATGCAGCTTCATGGTGGTTCAGGTTAGATTTCGCTACAAGAAGAATTTGGGTTTTTAGAGCTTTGGTATTTCAGATTGTGGACCCGTGATACCTACTTCGAGTTGTTTGGAGGATTCTACATCAAGTGGCCAGCATGGCGGGGAGTGGGACTTACGTTAAAGGTAATTATTACTATCAGCTAGTCTAGTACTTTGGCACAGGGCTACAAGCTGCTAAGTCACCAAGACTATCTAGGCAGGATGCTACATCTCAGAAAGCCCCAAGAGGATGTCTACTCTATGTACTTTGAGTATACCACACCCTTCCTGCAGGGCTGGGGGAGAGATGAGAAGGGGACAATTTTCTGTGAAGACGTCCCATACTATCATGGTGAGCCATGAGCACTCAAAGGGCTCCCCTAAAGTACCACTGGGGTCCTATTGGGCGGGTCCTGATTCTGGGGCCTCTGGAAACTGGGCTGAAGGTTATTTCAATAGGGGAACAAGAAGATGATGCTCTAAACCAGGGGTTGATGCCTCAAAGACCTGCAAGGTAATATAAAGGAACAAAGGGGCCCAGGTGTGGCCTATGGGAAGTGGAATAATACCCGCCCATCCCAAAGGGCAGATGCCACCAACTTAGAGTTGTTGGTTCCCATATAATAATTTAAGCCTTGTACTGACTAATATTTTGATTTTTAAAGAGACGTTAACACCTGAATTACATGAAATATCCTGACTTTTACCTATTGGCCACTCATATTTTTAAACGCTGTGCAAACCCAACAAAACACATCTGTAGACCTCCGATCTAAATAATTGTAGTGAGTGTAATTTAATTGAAAGCTTACTACATGTCTGGCAGTGCCCTACAACTGCTACACATGTTACATTTAATCGTACAACAACCCTATGAAGGAGGAACTGTTATTGGCGTTTTACAAATCAGGAAAACTGAAACTCAGATGACAGCATTAGATATAAAATGGTTACCGTCCTACAGGTCAGTAAAACTGATCTTTGCACTCTCGTTTCTACAAATAGAAATAATTTACGTCTCTACTAGAAACATCCACAAGCAACTTATCAGTCTTCCACAGGTTAATGCCCAAAGTTACAGAGTCTGAACATTAAGCAACAGTGTCTTAGCTCAGGCTGTCGCAACAAAGTACTAAGACTAGGTGGCTTAAAATATGTAAATTAACTTTTTCACAGTTGTAGAGGCTTGACATCCAAGATCCAGGTTCTTGCTGGTTTGGCTTCTGGTGAGAGCCCTCCTCGTGGCTTGCAGATGGCCACCTTCTCACAGTGTCCTCACCTGACCTTTCTTCAATGTGTTCAAGCTGGTGTCTCTTCTTATAAGGACACTAATCCTATCAGATCAGAGTCTCACTCTTATGACCTCATCTAACCTTAATTGCTTTCTTAGATACCCCATCTCTAAATACAGCCACACTGGGAATTAAGGCTTCAACACACAAATTTGAGGAGGGACACAAACCTTCAGTTCATATAAATAGTAAAGAGTAAGTAAAGCAAAATAATAATTCCAAGAGCACAAGTTGATCCCTAAGTGAGCTTGTTGGACCGTTCTCTAGTATGTCACTGAAACAAGGACACACAACAATGTCTTTGCTTTATTTCCAAATTTTGGATGATTTTTCTTAATAAGTACTTTGAAAGCAAATTTTATTGAGCTATCACCTGATAACTCAGGAAAGCTGAAAGCCTGTCTTGTTCACATGAAAATAAGCTCAGCACTGAAAATTGTCAAAGAAACACCAGCAAAACTTTTCCACTGATTTTCCTTTAAAAAATTTTTTTCATTGTCAGTCATAAAACATTTTTGCAATTATAGGCCAGGCATGATGGCTCATGCCTATAATCCCAGCACGTTGGGAGGCCAAGGCAGTTGGATCACGAGGTCAGGAGATCAAGACCATCCCGGCTAATATGGTGAAACACCATCTCTACTAAAAATACAAAAAATTAGCCAGGTGTGGTGGCACACACCTGTAGTCCCAGCTACTAGGGAGGCTGAGGCAGGAGAATAGCTTGAACCTAGGAGGCAGAGGTTGCTGTGAGCCAAGATCGTGCCACTGCACTCCAGCCTGGGTGACAGAGCAAGACTCCATCTCAAAAAAACAAAAACAAAAACAAAAAAAATTGTCATTATAATAGGATGACAAATGATTTTCAGTTTCAGGGGGCTGAAGAATCTACAGTCTTCCCCTAAGATCCCAGGATAGGTTCTTAAAGTGTGACTGTCTGAAAATGAAGGAAAGAGAGGGACAAAATAGATGAGATAATCTATCCCTCCCTCACCACATCAAGACTGTGAGCTCAATAAGGACAGGAACTGCCTCACTGATTTCCACTCAGAGAGCCATTGCCATATTCACTAACTGAACTCCTACATAGTGGAAGCTCAACAAATGTTTGATAGATGGATGGAAGAAGCGAGGGATAGATGAAGGGAGAGATGGATAAATGGATGGATGAATGGATGGGTAATTAACTGAATGAGTGCTTGGGGTGGCTCTTGACTCAGTTTTCCTCTGCTATAGGGACAAAGTGGGAACATTTTCTGGATTTGCCAAGCATAGCTTGGGCAGTTTGGGAAATTTGGATTCAGTTATTGTCCTTATACTTTTCATGAATTTAGCTTCTCTTTCAGTGGTTACATTCTCACTGGTGCTCCCTTTTTATTTTATATATATATATATATATATATATATATATTTTTTTTTTAGAGGCAATGTCTTGCTATATTGCCCAGGCTGGACTCAAACTCCTGGGCTAAAGAGATCCTCCCACCTCAGCCTCCCAAGTAGCTGGGACTACAGGCATGTGCCACTGCACCCAACGATGCTTCCTTTCTAGGCTCACTGTAGGCCTCTTTCTAAGATTTGTGCAGTCCCCTGGCATTTTTTAAGAACATTTCACTGTGTCAGGCATTGTGCTATGGCCCCTTAAGTATGTAATTCTATTTAATCCTCCCAATAACTCTGTGAGGTAGATGTTATTGATCCCATTTTGAAAACATGAAAATTGGTACCCACAGCTAGTAAACAGAAATCAGACTCAGGGCCAGGTGCGGTGGCTTGGCCTGTAATCCCAGCACTTTGGGAGGCCTATGTGGGTGAATCATTTGAGGCCAGGAGTTCAAGACCAGCCTGGCCAACATAGTGAAACCCCGTCTCTACTAAAAATACACAAATTAGCCGGGCATGGTGGTGTGTGCTTATAATCCCAGCTACTCGGGAGGCTGACAGAGGAGAATCACTCTTGAGCCTGGGAGGTGGAAGTTGCAGTGGACCAAAATTGAGCCACTGTACTCCAGCCTGGGTAACAGAGTGAGATTCTGTCTCAAAAAAAAAAAAAAAAAAGAAAGAAAGAAAAAGAAAAAGAAATCAGACTCCAGCTTTCTTACTCTGAGTCTGATGTACTTTCTATTGCTTAGCAGTTTGGGTGCTACAAATATTTCCTGAGAAGACTGCAACAGTACTATTATTAATTAAATGAATATTTGCTGAGCATTGAATATCATATTGCCAGACCCTAGGGATAAAACAATGAACATGATTAACAGAATTCCTGTCCTTATTGAGCTTACAGTCTTGATGGGTGAAGGAGGAATAGATTATCTCATCTACTTTTGTCACTCTCCTTTCTTCAATTTCAGGTAGTCACATTTTATGAACCTATCCTGGGATTTTAGGAGAAGATTGTAGATTCTTCAGTCCCCTGAAACTGAAACATGGACAATTTTGCCAAGGAAGAAAAAGGGCATGGTCATGACCAGAGCCCCTTAGACAACTGAGGATGCAATTTCCCAGTGGCGTTGGTGTCAGATGCCTCTAGTGCTGGACTAGGCCAGGATTCTCTCTGCATGAGACAGGGACCTCCCAGGATACTTCCTTCCTAAACACAGACTGTCTTCCTGGGATCCACTGGAATTCTTTTTGCCTCATTGAAGGGCTCATTGGCAAATACTCTTCCTTGGATGTCAAAAAAATAAATGAGCTTTTCAAATTAGAGTCCAAGAAAAATAGGATTGCCTTTAATATTCATTTTTTTCTTGCTTCATTTCTCTAGCTATACACAGAATGACAGAGAGAAGAGCAACCACATCCATATCAATTCCATAGCGGAACCAAAACCTCAGGATTGGCTATCCTTCTCTATAAACAAGGAACAAACACCCAGGGATAGTAAAAAGCCAAAAGTCAAGACTGCGCTGTTATTTCCAATCAGTGAACCATTTCCATAAACACTAACTGAACTCCTACATGATGGGAGCTCAACAAATGTTTGATAGATGGATGGAAGAAGGGAGGGATAGATGAAGGGAAAGATGGATAAATGGATGGATGAATGGATGGGTAATTAATTGAATGAGTGCTTAGGGTGGCTCTTGACTCGGTTTTCCTCTGCTATAGGGACAAAATGGGAACATTTTCTGGGTTTGCCAAGCATAGCGTGGGCAGTTTGGGGAATTTGGATTCAGTACCAAGAAAGTATCCAGGGGCTTGTCAATGCCCTCCAAAAGGCAGAAGGAAATTGAGCTTGTTGTAGCTGGTCATATCACTGGGATGAACACACATGAGTGTGCCCTGACTCATGCTCATGAGTTCAGTATCCTTTGAGCTACTTTTTTTCTTTATTTTGTATCCATGACACTATTTCCACAATCCTGAATAACTGGGCTTACTTGATTATATTTAGTACACATCTTCTCTGGAGGTTTTGTTGCCATATTATTGTTCTCATTAGCCTGTTGATGTCATAGAATAAAAACACTACATTCTGAAAAGGACAGTGTGTTTTATTACATGAAGGAAAGAAAGAGTCATAATTGGTTTTGATTGTTAGACACTAAGAACAGGCCCTGTCATCGCTATTTAAACTCACTGAAATGAGAAAATGATGTTCCAGCTTTGAATGAATAATCTATATTGCTTAAGTAGAGTAATTATAAAGGGATAAGTGGAGAAAATTGGAACGAAAAATAAAGGCCATGATGCAGCAAGACTGAGGAGCCACAGCTCTGGTCCTCAACTAGCCACGTGTCCTTGAGCAAGTTGGTTGGCCCCTGAGACTCAGCTCTCCGTCTACAAAACAAGGGGTCTCTTCCTATTTCAGGGCTTTTCTTATCAGAACCTTACTATTTACTAGCATTATGGGTTTTTCAAAGGAAAACTTTTTTTTGTTTTGTTTTTTTTTTTAGATAGAGTCTCGCTCTGTTGCCCAGGCTGGAGTGCAGTGGTACGATCTCAGCTCATTTCAGCCTCTGCCTCCTGGGTTCAAGTGATTCTTCTGCCTCAGCCTCCCGAGTAGCTGGGACTACAGGTGCATGCCACCACGCCTGGCTAATTTTTGTATTATTAGTAGAGATGGGGTTTCACCATATTGGACAGGCTGGTCTTGAATACCTGACCTCGTGATCTGTGTGTCTCAGCCTCAAGTGCCGGGATTGCAGGCGTGAGCCACTGTGCCTGCCCAGAAAACTTTAAAAGATCCTCTTTCAGGTAAAAATTAGCTTTATTTTTCCTCTTCTTTTGACTTTGAAATGCCTTTCTTTCAGCCCCAAGCCATCTTTTCTATTTCACTTTCTTCTATATTGTTTTTCTTGCTGTCTCTGACTCTGTCTTTTCTTCCTCTTGACAAGTTCTCCTGGGCATTCCTGCTGCTTACTGCAATGTCAATCTCAGAGAACACAGGGCTGCGAGAGCTGTGAAATCTTAGAGTCAGAATAGATAAATAACATGTCCATGGAAAAGGTACTTGAGGTATTTGCCTTTGAGGTAACTGTCATTAGCCAGGTTTCACACAGGCACTTTCTAATATTTGAGTTTTTAAAACGAAATCTTTATGAGAATGCTTTTGACCCAGCAATTTCCCTCTAGGAATGTATTTACACAATGGTACAAGGCTATAGGTTCAGAATGCCTTCTTAGCATTGCTTGGAAGAGTCAAACACAACTAACCTACGAGCTCTGTGATGGTTACACAAATCATGACACAGCCAGGCAATACGTGGCGTGTCTCAGCTCTGTGACCTGTGATAGCTCACCTATTCTGAGGGCTGTTTCCAGGACATTGAGAAACTTGGACACCTTATTCAAACCCCCTTAAGGATACCAAAAACTGCCTTATCCTTTGTATAAGGCAGAAGAATGAGCATCCTTTTTAGGTACAATGAGCCCCTCTCATTGACAGGGGAAGACGTTCCAAGACCTGTGGTGGAGGCCTGAAACTGTGATAGTACTGAGCCCTATGTATACTATGCTT
Organism: Macaca mulatta; assembly: GCF_049350105.2. Taxonomy (NCBI): domain Eukaryota; kingdom Metazoa; phylum Chordata; class Mammalia; order Primates; family Cercopithecidae; genus Macaca; species Macaca mulatta. The sequence continues at coordinate 105,216,630 of NC_133414.1, read as the reverse complement.
TTCCTGTACATACATATCTATGACAAGTTTAACTTACGAATTAGACATAGTGAGGATTAACAACAATAAATAATAATGGAACAGAATAATTGTAAAAAATACTGTAATAAAAGTTATGTGAATGTGGCCTGCTTTTCTCCCCTCTCTCCCTCTCTCTCTAAATACCTTAATATTTTTGGACTGTGGTTGACCACCAGCAACTGAAACCATGGATAAGGGGGAACTACCATATTAGTAGGTAAAGGCCCTAATGTTCAACTCACTTTTCTTTTTCTTTTTTTTTTTTTTGAGATGGAGTCTCGTTCTGTCACCCAAGCTGGAGTACAGTGGCGCGATCTCGGCTCACTGCAAACTCCGCCTCCCGGGTTCACACCATTCTCCTGCCTCAGCCTCCCTAGTAGCTGGGACTACAGGCACCTGCCACCACGCCCGGCTAATTTTTTTGTATTTTTAGTAGAGACGAGGTTTCACCATGTTGGCCAGGCTGGTCTCAAACTCCTGACCTCAGGGGATCCACCTGCCTCCGCCTCCCAAAGTGCTGGGATTACAGGCGTGAGCCATTGACCCCAGTCTCAGGTTTCTTTCTGTTATGATTTTCCTCTCTTTCTTTCAAAGTTGAGACTCATCAAGAGAAGTCCTCCTGCTTTTGTGGGTTTATATTTGCAGCTTTGCAAATGAAGAAAAATGCTTTTATTATCATTATCAGATATTCTTTCTGTTAATAGAAATTATTTTATTTTATTTATTTATTTATTTTTAAATTTTAGACTGGGTCTCGCTGTGTTGCCCAGGCTGGAGTGCAGTGGCACAATCTTGGCTCACTGCAGCCTGTGCCTCCTGGGCTTAAGCAATTCTCCTGCCCCAGCCTTCAGAGTAGCTGAGATTACAGGCATGCACCACCACACCCAGCCAATTTTTGTATTTTTAGTAGAGACAGGGTTGTCTCTACTAAGCCTGGCCACGTTGGCCAGGCTTGTCTCGAACTCCACTGATTTGTCCGACTTAGCCTCCCAAACTGTTAGGATTACAGGTGTGAACCACCACACCTGGCCCAGAAATTATTTTAGCTAGTGGTATGCTGGCAAATGTTTAACAGGCTCTCGGGAAAAAAAAAAAAAGGAAAAAAAAAGCCCTAATTAGGAGCATTTGCTAATTTCCATAATGTAAATACTCCTACCAAGGCTAATCTCAAGCTACTGAAATGAATGTTACTGAGTGCGGATTTTTGAAAGAAATGCGAACAACCAGCTTTGAGCCGGCTCCAATGATTTTGGATGCCATTTCATACAAAGATACTCAAGATACTTTTAAAAGCATTGATTACATCCCTCAGTTCTGCTTGACTTTTTCCTTGACCTTATAGGAAAAATGTAATATATTATGCATAAGAGGCAGTGCTCAGGCTGCTAGAGTCACATCTTGGCTCAAACATTTACTGGCTCTGGCACCTTGGATAAGTTATTTACCTTGGATAAGTTATTTATCTTTATGTGCTAACTGGGACTAAAGAAGAACTTAGCCTATGCATAATATATACAATGCACGAATGCATCATACATGTTAGCTAGTATTAGTACTATATTAGCCCAGAGATTTCTTGCTGCCAACCCAATAATTAATAGCTTGTCAGTATCATATTTAACTCTCATGATAGCCCTGTGTTGAAGACCACCCTGTCCCACGGTTGAAAAATCCAAGGGCCAGTGTCATATTGGAGTCGTTGTGGCTATTCTGTGGAACACATGTCTTTCAACACTTAGTCCTAGGTTCAGAGTAATGTCCTAATCAAGCGCATTGAAGAACATGAGTTTATTACAAAATTGAGTCTATCCTAAAACTCCATTCAAGTCTTCAAAGTTCTCAGAAATGAATCAAGGACCACATAATTTGCTATGCAGCAAGGCAGAAAGCAAATTGAGATGACTAAAATTGTTTTCTAGAGACTCAGAATGGAGTTAACTTTGTCTTGATAACTCAGAAAATCACTATAATCCAGGAACATACCAAGTTATAAGACACAGATGGACTTAGCTCACCCTTCAGGCCTTCTTCTCACAGACATTGAAGGAGACCCTTAGAGCTGTGTTTTCTTTGATTCTCAGCTGTGCTCGGCTTAGATGAAGTTGCCTAAGTAGTTGCAAATGGAGAAGTTCTTATTGTACTAAAAATCTAGAAAATAGATTTCTGGGAAAGAGAGCACCTGGAAAGTGCTGGAATGTGCTTAATGTCCCTATTTAAATACTCACTCCTTGCTGTTTTCTTTTTTATTATGGTTAAAAAAAAAAACAAACCTAAAATGCACCATTTTAACCATTTCGAAAGTATACAATTCAAAGGCTTTTAGTACATTTATGATGTTGTATAGCCGTTGTGTCACTACTATCTAATTCTAGAACATTTTTATCACCTGCAAAAGAAACCCTGTACCCATTAGCAGTCATTCCCCATTCCCCTTACCCTGAACCCCAGCAAACAGTAATCTGCTTTTTGTCTCCATGGATTTGCCTTTTCTGAACATAACATATATTTGGAATCATACAATGAGTGGTCTTTGATGATTGACTTCTTTCACTTAGCATGATGTTTCCAAGGTGCATCCCTATTGTAGCATGTATTAGTATTTCGTTCTTTGTGACTCAAGACCATTCCGTTGTATGGGCATATCACATTTTGTTTATCCACCCATCTGTTTGTAGATATTTGGGTTGTTTACATATTTGGCTATTGTGAACAGTGAACATTCATGTACAAGTTTCTGTTTGATTATCTGTCCTGGATTCTATTGGGTATATTCCTAGGAGTAGAATTGCTGGGGCATATGGTATTTCTATGTTTAACTTACTGAACATATTTTCTTTTTTTCCAAGATAAATTTAGGGAAAAAGTTATCCTAGAATGAAAAAGTATGAGCTTTCGTATCAGAGAAACCTGACTGAATCCCCGATCATTAACAAGCAGCCATTTGACCCTGTTAACCTTTCTCCAACACAGCTGATAGCAGAGAAATACCTTAACAACAATATTGCTAGTAAGCAAGTATATGTGTGATACTTTACTGTATCTCAGACTCAGAAATAGAAGAGGAATTTCTTGGGTTTCTGGGAAGATGTTGTTTTGCTCATTATGTCCCAGGCTCAAAAGAGAAGCAGTGCAAATGAGGTAATGTCGACATTAATAGTAGATTCTTGCCAGCTCCCAGCCCCCATCTGCTCATCAAATTAGGCCTTGTTTGACATCTTCCCTCTCCCTCAACATTTATTTTCCAGAATTCCCAGGGGATTCTGGTCTCCATATACACAGCACTGAGTTTCTCATGATAGTCTATCTCTGTGAGGCCCGATGCTCTCTCCCCACTATGCCATTGCTCTCCATAGGGCCCCTGCCGGCGGTCCCTTTGGGCAGAGTGGAAGGGATGTGGGAAGACCTGTCCTCTCCCTGTTTGTTCAGTGTCACATTTTGTCCCTTGGACTCTGAGCCAACAGTGCTTGCACACAGGTTCAAAAAGTATCATATAAACACAGCTCCTTCCCCACCCCAGTACTGGGGACAGGGAGACAAAAACAGTGGTTCATGCCCTCCATTCTCCTCTCCCTCCCAGGTACTCCTGAGGCAGAGGTTGGTGGGAGGAACTCCACTGTTTTCTCTCAATTAAGAAACAAACTGATGTGCACATCAATTTATGCAAATAGACCTTGGGGTAAGGGGGTGGGGAGCACCCAAATCCCCTCCCAGCGGTGTTGCAGCTTCAGCTCGGGTTGGACAAGAGCTTCCATAAGCATTATCTCAATCAATCCACAATCTTATGAGCTAGTTACTATTATCCTATCTCATAGTTAAAAAAAAGGTTTCAGTATGAGATACTCAGTAATAAAACAGAAGACACTAGGCCAGGTGTGGTGGCTCACACCTGTAATCCCAGCATTTTGGGAGGCCAAGGCGGGTGGATCACGAGGTCAAGAGATTGAGACCATCCTGGCCAACATGGTGAAATCCCGTCTCTACTAAAAATTCAAAAATTAGCTGGGCATGGTGGCATGTGCCCATAGTACCAACTACTCAGGAGGCTGAGGCAGGAGAATCACTTCAACCTGGGAGGCAGAGGTTGCAGTGAGCTGAGATCGCGCCATTGCTCTCCAGCCTGGCGATAGAGTGAGACTCCATCTCAAACAACAACAACAACAAAAAACAGAAGAGACGAAACCTGTCCAACAGGCAGCAAATTTAGTGCATTCCTGTCTGCCATCTTCAGCCAGGGATTTGGTTATCTTAAGGCACATAGCTAGAATGCCTGGACACCCGCGTGTAAACCTCCCTTTGTGGCTTCCTTTTTCCAGTGAATTGTTTAAGAATATCCCTGCTGATCCCCTATCTTTGCTGCCTATGGTCTTTTATGGCCCCTGATAGGATCCCAGACCACCCCCTGGTATGTAAAAGTTTTAGACAACTTAGGGTCTGTGAAAACAAGATGCCACTCTTGGCTCCCAAAAGACTGAGATAGAAGGAAGAGTCAGGGTCTGGCTGAGTTGTCTTGTTTACCCTGAATGGAAGGAAGAAACTGAGGTTCTGGAAAACATGGATGTAAAAAGCTTTCTATTTTGCCATCCATCATGGATAGAGAAGGGGATTTTTGAGATTTAGATAAACCTGGGCCAAAATGCTTGCCTGGCTTTATCCTTTTCTGCTTTTTTTTTGAGATGGAGAGTCTCACTTTGTCACCCAGGCTGATGTGCAGTGGCATAATCTCAGCACTGCACCAGCCTCCTCCCAGGTTCAAGCGATTCTCCTGCCTCAGCCTCCCGAGTAGCTGGGATTACAGGCACCTGCCACCACACCCAGCTAATTTTTGTATCTTTAGGAGAGACAGGGTTTCTCTCCCATGTGGGCCAGGCTGATCTCAAGTTCCTAACCTCAAGTGATCTGCCTGCCTTGATCTCCCAAAGTGTTGGAACTGCAGGCATGAGCCACCATGCCCAGTCTATTCATCTTTTTAAAGGAGGCTCATACAGGAAGCCATAACTTCTAAGGGGCAGATATTGGTGTCCAACCATAGATGAGGAAACAGAGGCTCAGACAGGCAAGTTCACACAGCTGGGCCAAGCCAGGAAAACATCACTCCAAACCAAAAAGTTTCAATTTAGAGCCCTCACTTCAGGCCTGGAGGGTTATAAATAAGGCTTTCCCCGAGCTCTAAAGCTGTGCTCTCATAATGACTGTAATTTCCCAGGGCCTGGGAAGAGAATTCCGGGGGATCCTGGACTTATATGAGAAATAATCATTGTATTTTCACAAATATCCAACTGAAATTTGGCATTTCCTTCTATTATGAATGTAGGCAACAAACCACAGGAATGTTAGCCATACCTGGGACTTTGTTAGCAATGGAAATCACTGATATTTTCATAGCATATGCTAGTAATGGAGCATATCTCAAAATATCACTTACATTCATTGCTTTTTCCAAGTTAGGGTAGTTATTAAGCCTGTGCTAGATTTTATTAACTGCATTAGTAAAGGAACTGACATATTTCTATATCACAATCAATTTTTTTTTTTTTTTCTGAGATGGAGTCTCGCTCTGTCACCTAGGCTGGAGTGCAGTGGTGTAATCTCGGCTCACTGCAACCGCCTCCTCCCAGGTTCAAGTGATTCTCCTGCCTCAGCCTCCCTAGTAGCTTGGATTATAGGCGCCCACCATCACGCCAGGCTAATTTGTGTATTTTTAGTAGAGACGGGGTTTCACCATGTTGGCCAGGCTAGTCTTGAACTCCTGACCTCAAGTGATCTGCCCACCTCATCTCCCAAAGTGCTGGGATTACAGGTGTGAGCCAGTGCACCTGGCCAATTTTTAAAAAGCATATTGAAAGCCAGAAGTGGTGGCTTGTGCCTGTAATCCCAGCACTTTGGGAGGCTGAGACTGGAGGATAGCTTGAGGCCAGGAGTTTGAGACCAATCTGGGCAACAAAGCGAGACCCCCATCTCAACAAAAAATTTAAAAATTAGCCAGGCATGGTGGTGTGTGCCTGTAGTCCCAGCTACTCATGAGGCTGAGGTGAGAGGATCACTTGAGCCCAGGAGTTCAAGGCTGCCATAAGCCATGACTGTGCAATTGCACTCTTGCTGGGTGACAGAGTGAGACCCTGATAGATACAGATAGATAGATACCTGTATATCAACATAAACATTTTCCTTTGTAATTACATTGCATATAATTTCTGTAAATATACATATATGATATCTACTGTATATACATATATGTAATTTTATGTATTTTAAAACATTATTTGGCTCATTATTTGCAATAGCCAAAAGGTGGAAGCAACACAAGTATCCGTCAAGGGATAAATGGGTAAACAAAATGTGATTTATGCATACAATGGAATATTACTCATCCTTAAAAAGGAAGAAAATTCCAACACATGCTACAACATTCATGAACCTTGAGGACAAAATGCCGAGTGAAGTAGGCCAGTCGCAAAAGGATAAAGACTGTATAATTCCTCTGAAATGAGGTGTCCAGAGTAGTCAAATTCATAGAAGCAGAAAGTACAATGGTGGTTGCCAGGAGCCAGAAGGTAGGGAAAATGGGGAGTTATTGTACAGAGTTTCAATTTTGCAAGATAAAAATAATTCTGTGGATGGAAGGTGGTGAAGGTAGCAAAACAGTATGAATGTACTTAATGCCACTGAACTGTATGCTTAAAAATAGTTAAGATGGTACATTTTATGTTATTTGTATTTACCACAATTTTAAAAACAGAACTATTTTTTGGCAAAGGGATCCACAGACTTCACCAGACTGCCAAAGGGATCTGTGGCATGAAAAAAAAAAAAGTTAAGAATGATGCTCTCATACTTATAATGAAAATTATACATTTAATGATACAAGAGGATCCACCTCCCCATCTCCCACACTCTAGCCACAAAACTTCCATGGTTCCATTCTACTTGTAAAATGAAAGGAGTCCAGGGACACACTTTTATCATTTAGTAGCGGGGTACCTTGCACAAGCCACATAACCTCTTTGAGCTCCCATCATTTCAAAATGGAGGTGTTATCCCTGTCCCTCCTCCCTCATGGGGCTGTTGGGAAGCTCAGGGGAGGCAGCAGCAGCTGTGACCATCCTCAATGTCTCTGGTCCTTGCTCCTCCTCGCTGACCTCTCTCGCCTTCGTGAAATACCTCCTCTCCTCAGGCTGCAGAACACTTTGTGTCCTGCCCTTGCAAGAAGTCTTTTTTGACCTTTCTCGTTGAAGCCAGAGCTCAAAAATCCACCTTGATTTAGTAGGTGATCTCTCACCGTCAATAGACTCCTCCCTGGACCAGCAACCAAGAGCAAGGGCTTTGTAGTTATACTAAGAGCAAGGGCATTATAGTGCAGAGTCTGGATATGAATCTTGGCTTCAGCACTGACCAGAAGCTGTGTCCTGACTGGAGAGCAAGCTCCTTATCCTCCCTCAGCCTCAATTTCTTCATCTATAAAATGGCCTGATAATACGTAATTACAATTGTTGTCACAATACAGTGAGACTATAAACAGCACATAGTAGATATTAAATCAGTGGGATTCAGTACTTTTATTATTATAGTTTTTATCCTTGGACAATTAAATACCTTCAGGCAATGGATGGAAAATCTGTATGCCCTACAAAGACTTAGACATACTAATAATTACCAAGCTCACAGGCACATCATAAATACTGGATACATGGATGAAGACAGGGAAATATAGCTGACTAATTACTGGTCCCAGATTATCACTATCGGACTCCACAAGCAACCTGCCCAGTGCAGGTATTATTGTTACGGGGGTCCTTGCTCCCAGAACTCCCAAGATTGTGGCCGGTCACTTCCAAAATGGCCACGGGCCACTTCCAAGATGGTGGCAACTCTCGTGTTCTCTGACCTGGGGTTCTTGGCCTCAGGGATTCCAAGGAATGGAATCTTGGGCCATGCAGTGAGTGTTACAGCTCTATTAGAAGCCGTGGGTCAGGGAAAAGAACCGTGGAACCCAGTGACTAGCGTTCAGCTCGATTAGGACAAACCCAAGCACTTAGACATGCAGGAACAATGGTGAGCGTTTAGCCCATGGGGAGTGGCAATGGGCGCCCCACTGGATTAGGAGCACGGGGGACACCCTGCCGGATCCAGAGGGGTGGAAGTCAGCGGCGGGTCTGCAACTGTGGCAAACAGCAGTGGCGGAGGGCGAGCGAAAGCTCAGCTCAGCTCAGAGCGGTAACAAACACGGACCAGAAGAGTGCAGTTGCAAGATTTAATAGAGTGAAATAGAGTGAAAACAGAGCTCCCATACAAAGGGAGGAGACCCAAAGCGGGTTGCCGTCGCCTGCTCCAATGCCTGGGTTTATATCCAGATCCTTGTCCCTCCTGCTGTGCTCTCAGGCAATAGATGATTGACTATTTCTTTACCTCCTGTTTTTGCCTAATTAGCATTTTAGGGAGCTCTCTGATTGGTGGGGTGTGAGCTAAGTTGCAAGTCCCGTGTTTAAAGGTGGATGCTGTCACCTTCCCAGCTAGGCTTAGGGATTCTTAGTCAGCCTAGGAAATCCAGCTAGTCCTGTCTCTCGTTATGATTCTCCTCTCTCTGGGGCCACAGCCCACTGTTCTAACAGCCTGTTCAGGACTCAGCCTCTCCGAATTCAAACCTGGATTAATTTTCTAATCCTCAATTTGCCATCTGGAAAATAAGGATCAAACAGGAATGCCTTTAGCCACTCCTGCCCCACCTCTCTCTCCAGCAGAACCTCTGCCTTCCTGGTCTAATCAATTAGACCTGGTCTAATCGACCCCTCAGGATATCCTCTGCTCTGTCCCGGGTTCCCTCCCCGGGGTGCCAGACCAAGGTGCATCCACCTGAGGCACAGAGCTGGGATGTACCAAGCGGATCAGGAGCTCCCAGATGGGCGGGGTCAGGACCCGCCTCCCTCTTTAATCTCTGAGAATCACCCCCACTTCCACAACCTCAGTTCCACCCACCCAGCAGGGTCCCACAGCTGCAGCTGGGAAGGTAATTAGCAGCCACCATAATTGGGGCTAGACTGCTGAGGTCCTGGGGAGCGACCCCCTGCAAGGGTGCTAGCCCATCTGGCCTCTGCTAACCTGGATCCGCCTGCTCAGCCCGTGCATGGAACAGGGGAGGTATCTCAGGAGGCTGCCCCAACAGCATTGGCCCATTTTGTCAGTGACTGCCCCAGCACATCTGCCCCTGAGTCATTCTGTGACCCATCCCTCCCTCCCACCACTAAACCATCACTGTAACTCTTTTGTTCATGCATGCATTCTTTGTGCCTTCGCTCTGCACCACTTAGCCATTGTTTTCATCATGTATTTATATCCCATTTTAAGGGAGCTTGTAAAGATCATGATGATTATTATAATATAGCCAATATTAGTTGAGGCACTTACACTGTGCCAAGCACCTTATTCTCTCTTGCTCTCTCATTTTCTCTCTCTCGCTCTCTCATTTTCTCTCTCTTTCTCTCTCTGTCTCTCTCATTTGAGACAAGTTCTCACTCTGTTGCACAGGCTCCAGTGCAGTGGCCCAACACGGCTCCACCGCAGCCTCTGCCTTTTGGGCTCAAGCAATCCTCCCACCTCAGTCTCCCAAGTAGCTAGAGCTACGGGCACGCACCACCACGCTGGGTGAATTTTTTTTTTTTTTTTTTTGAGACAGAGTTTCTGTCTTGTCACCCAGGCTGGAGTGCAGACAGGCATGTGCCACCACACTCGGATAATTTTTGTATTTTTAGTAGAGGCGGAGTTTCACCATGTTGGCCAGGTTGGTCTCAAACTCCTGACCTCAGGTGATCCACCCTCTTCGGCCTCCCAAAGTGCTGGGATTACAGGCATGAGCCACCACGCCTGGCTGAATTTTTTAATTTTTTATAGAGAGACAGGCTCTTGCCATATAGCCCAGGTTGGGCTGAACTCCTGGGCTCAAGTGATCCTCCAGCCTGGACCTCCCAAAATGCTGGGATTACAAGCAGGAGACACCTTGCTGGCCTTCGTTGTCACTTGTTTTTGATGAGCCAAGAATTATTATGATCACTACTGTTGTTATCCCAAGAGAAATGAAGGCTAGAGAAGGCAACATGCCAGAAGTTGCACAGCTGGTGAGAGGCAGAGCCCCAGGTGATCTGTCTCCGGGCCCAATTCTTCACCTCTCCACTATACTGCTTCCTAAATGGGCATAAAATGCAGCTACAGCAAATGCTTCAAAGTTGAGCAAATCATAAAAACAACCAGAAACAGAAAGCATAAAGCCCTCCCTCCACCTACACATTCTAGTCCTATGTGTACAATCTTGGACAAGTCACAGCATCTCTCAACCTCAGCTTCCCCACTTGTAACACAGAGGCCCACCTTGCTGGGTTATTGTTAGGTTTAAACATGACGAGGATGCAAACTGTTTGGCACATAGTAGTACTTAATAAATAACAGCTCCCTCTCTCAATCCTAAATTGGAACCTCCTGGCATTGGCAGTACTGGGAAAGAACTTGCTTCAGGGTGAATGGCACATATTCCTATCTGATTGAACTTGGGTATCATGTGCAGAAACCTAGAGGCAGAAGGAAGAAGAGCAACAGTCTGTGCTGGCCTTGGTCCAGAGGTGCTTTTCAGACACTGCGAATTGGATGGAAGAGACATTGGGCCCGACGGGAGGCACATTCCTGTCCTCCTGACACCCTATTTTGTATGTCTAGTGATTCATGTTCACATGTACAGAGCAGAGAATGAGAAGGTGAACTACTAACAGACAGATGTTCTCTTGGCCTGGAGAAGGGAGTACAGGAAAAGGAGGGTGGAGAGGAAGAGTGGGCACTGGGAAACATGAGCAGAGCCAAGTCTCAAACAAAGGCTCATTGAATTTGTTCACCTTTGTGATTTCTTCAAACCACCTCGCTTTTTATATAGGCTGCCATATTGCACTGTGCCATTGGACTGTCATCCCTACCAAAGCCAAGTCCGGGCCCTCTCCATTATATTCACTCCACTATGCCCAGTTCGGGATCCTAAATGCTAAGGACATTTACTCCCTAAGGGTGGCTAGTTTGGCCTGTGACCTCTCTTTCTCCCTCCTCTTTTTTCATGACTCTATAAAGAATTATGATTGACTCCAATAAGTTAAAGCATTCCTCAGCCAAGAACCCCCTTGCACACGGCCTACCACAGACCATTCTGGGGACCAACCTTCACACAGGATGCCATGCACCATGGGGGAGACCTAGGAGGAGGCGGTAGGTTTGGGTTCTGGAAAGGGAGCATATAAATGTAGATTGAGTAGACACATGCCTGAAGGCCCTTTGAGTGACAGCCTAGGAATAATCAATCTTCAAGCCACATTCCTCTCAAAGTGTGGCCTCAAGCTCCCTGCATTCAAATGACCAGGAGTGTTGGTTAAAATGCTGCTCCCCCAACCCCCACCTCTGCCCCAGACACACTGATGGAATTCTTCACGGGTAGGACCCCATATTGTCCATTTTAAAGCAGCTCCACCCCAAGACTCTGATGAACTCTAATGTTTGAGAACCACTGTCTTAGACCTTAGCGGATTCACTCTAGAATAACCTCCCACTGGCACCCTGGCAAACTGGATGTCCACATTTCCAAAATGGGTCATTTCCTGATGAAGATGCCCAAACCTCCCACACTGCAATCAGTTTCCTGTCATCACCTCCACTTACCCATTGAATTTCCCTGCTATCTTCTCATATCTCACTTGATTTAAGCCTCAAACCAAACTTAGTATTTTAGGAATGAGACCTAGAAATAAAAATTTCCAAGGAGGGGGAAAAAAACACCCAACACTCTGTAATCATAGTTTCTCACAAGAGGGAATATAAAAATGGATCTAAAAGGGTCCTTTCATCTCAACTGTCTATAAATGTTTAAAATAGGGTTGGTGATAATTAATGTTTCTATAAGTATATGCTTAAGAAGTTGTCACAATCGGCCTTTGTCGGTTCAGAGTTGGCAGCCTGGGCCCACTGCATTTCGAAGGGAATGTTTGAGGGTCATTTCACATTGCCTCACTCCTGGCAATTCCAGAGCTGCTATAATTCTGCCAAAGAACATAGAGGGTTTCCCAGTCAAGTTCCATCCTGATTTTGATTATTGTTTATCTCCAGTCCCTGTCTGAATAGTCGTAGTAAAATAGAGGAAGTTTTACTCCTGAATCCGAGGTCAGCTTGTAATGAACCATGGTTTCAATTGCATGAACAGCTGCTTCTTTTATAAGCAAGGAGGGTTCACTTACAGTTCAGGGTAACACAGAAATAATTTAAAGAACAAGGACGCTTCTATTCATTTCTTTATTTTTTTTATATATTTTTGAAACATTTTGACATTTGAGTGGCTGTAGAATGTGGATTATTGACTAGACTCAACAGGAAAAAAAGAGCCACTAAAGTTAAAAAAAAAAAAAAAAGAAATACAATATTTCTTGACCCACCTCCTACCCCAATCATTATAGAAAAGTTTAATTTGTATAAGGAGAGTTCAAATAATTGGTCACACTTTTTTTTTAAAGCTTTGCTGGACGTTTAAAAATTCTTATACCAAATACCTTCAAAAAGGTCCAAAAAATAGTGAAAAAATAAAAAACACTACAGTGTGAATAGAAAACTGGCTCTTACTTTAAAAATAAGTTAAAAGAGTATCTCCATTACCACCAGTGGGATAGAAAATGAAATATTTTAGGTTTGCATTTTTATGTTGCAACTATGCCTGGCACTTACCCAATAATAGTATGGAACATACTGCATTCTGGATCTAAAGGCACCTTGCAGATCACACAGCCCAGCCTCCCACCTGCAGGAGGAATTACTGCCACCCCATACTTGAGACCTGGTCACAGAGCCTTGTGACTAAATAGTGTCTGATGTTGGGAACAGCATCTTCCAGTGTGGTCCAGTTCTGCTCATCATTATCTCTTCAAGTTGGCATTCTCTCTCAAAATTAAAAATATATGTACCCTTGAACCCAGCAATTCCACTTCTAGAAATTCATCCAACTGATAGACTTGGTCATGAGCAAAATGGCATGAAGTAGAAAAGTATGCATTGCAGCCTCACTCGGAAACAACCTAAATAGAAGACCAGTGAAAGAAATTATGGTACATTCCTGCACTGGGATACTCTAATAGGAAGAGCCCACATAGAATGAATGCTACTATGTGCCAGGCCCTGTTCTAAGTGTTTTGGAAATATATATTTATTTAATCTTCATGGCCACTATTATACTATTGTGCAATGAGGAAACCGAGGGAAGGAGAGATTTAGTAGCTCGCTCAAAATTTTATAGCTAGTACATGATGGAGCTGGATTTCCTTGATTTGTTCAGTCATTCCATCAATACTTATTGTGTGCCTACTGCAATATGCCCTACAGGGCAAAGGAACAGGGTCGTTGCCATCACAGAGCTCGATTTCTAATGGGGGAGGTGAAAACAAACAACTAAGCTGGGCATGGTGGCTTGTGCCTGTGGTCCCCACTACTCAGGAGGCTGAGGCAGGAGGATTGCTTGGGCTCAGGATGTAGAGGCTGCACTGAGCCATGATTGCACCACTGCACTCCAGCCTGGGTGGTAGAGTGAGAGGAGGAGGAGGTGGGTGAGGAGGAGGAGGAGGAGGGGGAGGAGGAGGAGGAGGGGGAGGAGGAGGAGGAGAAGGAGAAGGAGAGGAAGAGGAGGAGGAGGAGGAAGAGGAGGAGGAAGATGAAGAGAAGAAGAAGGAGAAGGAAGAGGAGGAGGAGGAGAAGGAAGAGGAGGAGGAGGAGGAGACACAACTAAACAAGCACATGTATCATGCCAAGTTATGCTAAGTAGAAATAGAAGGGAAGCAGGCAGAGGGTGATGGAAGAGAGCCGTTTGAGATGAAGTGGATTTTTTGTTTCAGGTCTGAATAAAGCAAAGGAACATGCTGTGAGCTAACCAAGGGCAGCCTGACTCCAGAACATACATTCTTCCCAAATAAGACATAAAGCCTCTTGGCCAGTAACATGATCAAGGCTACTCTGCATACAGGTTTGGAAAGTTCTCCAAAGCATATTGGGTTTGTGAAACAATGTGTGGAACAGTGTGCAGAGAGCACAGTCACTTCTGCATGTGCACACACATCCTGGTTATAAACATGTAGACTCTCTGGAAGGACACACAAGAACCAGCAAGCAGTGGCTGTCTTCAAGGTGGGAAACTGGGAGGAGTGAGGCCGAGTTTTATTACATGTCTTTTTATACTTTCTTCTCCTTCTCCTTGCTCTGTGGCCTAGGCTGGAGTGCAGTGGCACGATCTCAGCTCACTGCAACCTCCACCTCCCAGGTTCAAGTAATTCTCCTGCCTCAGCCTCCCAAGTAGCTGGGATTACAGGCGTGGGCACCATACCCGGCTAATTTTTGTATTTTCAGTAATAATGGGGTTTCACCATGTTGGCCAGGCTGGTCTTGAACCTCTGACCTCAAGTGATGCACCTGCCACGGCCTCCCAAAGTGCTGGGATTACAGGCGGGAGCCACCTCACCTAGGCAGTCTTTTTGTACATTTTGTACTAAGATTTCATTATGAATTATTTGATACCAACAAAAGAATATTTGCAACATATATGCAAATTATGTAGTCTAAGTTTTAAAAATCAAGAATGCCAATGCCCTCTACCCCCGGCACACACAGACAGAACCTCATAGCTATTACTAGACCATTTTCAGCTCTATAGAGGCTACTTCTGGGCGCTTTCTCTAACCCTTCCTTGAGTGTCCCCTCTCCCTACTGCACTTCCTCCTCCATAAATACCCGCTTCCTGAATTGTATGTCTATTATTCTGTCGCTACTTTGTATAACAACTTTATTGAGATATAATTCACATATTATACAATGTACCCATTTAAAGTGTACAATTTAATGGTTTTTAGTGTATTTGTAGTTGTGCAACTGTCATCACAATTTTTGAATATTTTCATTACCCCTCCAAAAAACTCTGTCCTCCAAGTCTGTCCCTTATCCACCCAGGCAACCTACAACCTACTTTCTGTCTCTATGGATTTATTTATTCTGAAATGGCATATACTGTAAGTGGAATCATATAATATGCAGTCCTTTGTGACTGGCTTCTTTTACTTAGCAAAATACTTTCAAGGTTCCTCCATGTTGTAGCGTGTCTCCGCATGTTGTCTCTCTTTATTGCCAAATAACATTCCATTGTATGGACAACCACATTTCATTTATCCCCTGAAATACAGTTGTTGTTGTTTCTTTTTTGGCGATGGAGTCTTGCTCTGTCATCCAGGCTGGAGTGCACTAGCAAGATGTTGGCTCACTGCAACCTCCGCCTCCCGGGTTCAAGCGATTCTTGTGCCTCAGCCTCCAGAGTAGCTGGGATTACAGGTGCACACCACCACGCCCAGCTAATTTTTGCATTTTAGTAGACACAGGGTTTCACCATGTTGACCAGGCTGGTCTCGAACTCTTCACCTCAGGTGATCTGCCCACCTCGGGCTCCCAAAGTGCTGGGATGACAGGCGTGAGCCACTGTGTCAGGCCGACAGTTGTTTTTTTTTTTTTTTAAGTTTTTTGAGTATAATCAATAATGCTGTCTCTTGCTATCTTTTAAAAATAATTATACAGATATATTCTTAAACAATATATTATTTCATCTGACTTGATTTTGAGTTAATAAAAACTGTATCCTGCTATATGGAGTCTTCTACAACTTACTTTTTTCATTCAACATTAAGTTTCAAAGATTTGTCCACGTTGTGGCATAGATCTGTAGTTTTTCATTTTCATTACCGTGTACAATTTCATTGTATGAAAATACTACAATTTATCCATTCTCCTGTTGGTAGACATTTGCTCATTTCCAGTTTGGCACACACAGCCTTTCCTGGAACATTCTCGTACACACCTCCTGGTGCATGTGCACAAGGGTCTCTCTGGCGTGTATACCACCAGATGGATGGCTGGGTTACAGAATATAGAAACGGTCACTTTTCCAAGTGACTACACCACCAGCAGTTTGTAAAGATTTCTTGATCCACATCCTCACTTAGTATTAACACCTTTTAAATTGTATACCATATGCTTATAATGCCTTTTCAAAAACTAAGGCAATTTTTTTTTTTTTTTTTTTTTTTTTGAGACGGAATCTCACTCTGTCGCCCAGGCTGGAGTGCAGTGGCCAGATCTCAGCTCACTGCAAGCTCCGCCTCCCGGGTTTACACCATTCTCCTGCCTCAGCCTCCCGAGTAGCTGGGACTACAGGCGCCCGCCACCTTACCTGGCTAGTTTTTTGTATTTTTTTAGTAGAGACGGGGTTTCACTGTGTTAGCCAGGATGGTCTCGATCTCCTGACCTCGTGATCCGCCCGTCTCGGCCTCCCAAAGTGCTGGGATTACAGGCTTGAGCCACCGCGCCCGGCCCCCAACTAAGGCAATTTTTAAAAATTCTCTCTTATTCAGAAGTGAGGTCTGCTTTCCTGGGATCCAAAGAACTGAATTTCACTCTATTCTTTGGAGCTATACAGAGCAAATCTAAATCCCACTGTCTAATGCCAACCCTCCAGACATTTGAAGACAATTATCATATTTGCCTAATCTTGTCGTCTTCAATGCACCTAGATAAGTCAAAGTGAGAAGATACGGGAGAAGTTGGAATTGGGTGGACCCCCTTCTTTGATTAGATGTGGAGCAGAATTACAAAGTGTGTTCCTGGTTCCTCAGGAGGCTGATAGGACTTATGCTGATAAAGAGGTTCTGTGGACAGTAAACCTAAGAATGCTGAACTAAATGAAGTGAAGGCATCTTCTTGGCTGTAGAACTTCTCAGAGCCTCTAATACAGTAGCGCACATTATGAATTTTTGAGAGAGGTCATCCAATTTATCAGAGTACCTTTTGGTGAAACACAGGCCAAGCTGGTCATAAGAAAAAGTGAATACCTGGTCTTTGGTTCCCTTGACCTATTTTCATTCACTGTTGCTCCTTTTAAGTACCCAGTATACTATGTCTTTCTCCTCCCCAGCCCTGCCCTTACCACCAAACATATTTCTCATTAAAAAATTATCAATAATTTAGAACTTCAGTGTAAATTTTGATTCAAGTCCTGTCCTTCCCAGGGGTTTTTAGCCCTCAACCTTAGAATCGAAGCTTTGAGCCCAGATTAAAAGAGAATTCTAGAAAGAAGAGATCACCTCAAAGGAAGTATCAAAGTGCTTTCCTTTCCTCCTAATTTCTACCCATTGTTGTGGTCAGGAAATGCAATTCTGAATGGTAAAAGCCAAGTGAAATACTGCATGGTCATGTGTTTCGTCAATGGTCATGGACAAATACTCTGATGCTAACAACTATAGTTGGTTTAATTATAACTAACATTTAAACTTTTACAGACAATGTCATATTTAACCCTCCTCACAACCCTAAGAAATAGATAGAACTTCCGTGTTACAGATGAGGAAAGTGAGGCTCACCCAATTGTGCAGCTCTGGAACTTTCTGTCTGACCCCAAAGTCTGCACTCTCAAATCTTTGCTCACCCACCTTCACTGTCAGCATGGGTCTTGCTGATCACCAGCTCTACAAAACCTGCTGCATTGTCACCCTACTTGATCAAAGGACAGCAGCCTTCCAAGTGGCCCTCCTGCTTTTCCTGGAATACTAAGTATTCCATCTCACCAGCCTACTTGGGCTTCTAGGATGAAATTCTCAGCCAACCTCTCTCTGACAAGAAGAGTATTTTGAGCTTAAAGCTCAACCATTTATACTTTTCCAGGATCCACTATCCTCTCTGGATTGATTAAACCAAAATCTCACTATCTATACTTAGCTCACCCCTTGATTCCATTCTAGGCAGAAATCTGCCAACAATCTACCATAATCTTCACCTGAAAATTGCCCAGATGGAGGATGTTCCTTTAACTTCCACCAAGGGTCCACCCTGGCCCAAGCTTACCCTGAGCTCAGATATTGGGATTTGATGTGAATTCAAAAGCAGTCAAGGATAACAGGAAGGCTGGGCATGGTGGCTCATATCTGTAATCCCAGCACTTTGCTAGGCCGAGATGGGTGGATCACTTGAGGTCAGGAGTTCGAGACCAGCCTGACCAACATGGTCAAACACCTGTCTCCACTAAAAATACAAAAATTAACCAGGCATGCCTCATTGACAGGTGCTGCTGCATAAAAATGACCTCAGGCTGGGCGCAGCGGCTCATGCCTGTAATCCCAGCACTTTGGGAGGCCAAGGCAGGTGGATTATGAGGCCAGGAGCTCAACACCAGCCTGGCCAACATGGTGAAACCCCGTCTCTACTAAAAATACAAAACAATTAGTCAGGCATGGTGGTGGGTTCTCATAAGCCCAGTTACTTGGAAGGCTGAGGCAGAGAATTGCCTGAACCCGGGAGGTGGAGCTTGCAGTGAGCAGAGATCACGCCACTGCACTCTAGCCTGGGCGACACAGTGAGACTCTGTCTCAAAAAAAAAAAAAAAAAAAAAAAAAAAATGACCCCAATTGTCGTTTTAATACCATCTGACTCTGGCTGCAGCCAGTAGAATAAGGAGTGACATCTAACCCAGTGAAAATAATCAACTACAAACTAGCCAGCAACCTACACTTTATATGGTTGGCTCCAGAAAAGAAGGCACACTAGTCAGGCCTCTCTCTAGAGAAGAGCCTCCAAAGGGAAATTCCCAAGTGGTGATAGTGATAGCAACTACCGTTGAAAAGCAAGACAGAACTGAGGCTTGGGTGGCCATTATGGCCCATAAGCAAGATGAGATTTTGGGAGAGGAGCAATTAAATCACAGAGAAAGCCAGAGGGAGAAAAGAGGGGAAGTAGATGCACTGAGAAAAGCTGAGAAGCCATTACAGAGAGAGAGAGAAAGAGAGAGAGAGAGAGAGAGAGAGAGAGAGAGAGATCCTGTTCCTATCTGGGGTTTCCCATCTTAGTCCCTTGAGAACTGGCTGCACTGGGCTCTGGTCCACAGATTGTATTGTGTTTTTCCACTGGGTTCTCATGACTAAGGCCCCTTTTCTTGAGCACACTCAGTTGGGTCTCTTTGTAACCAAAAGGATTCTGACCAGAATCCCCCAGACTGTGAAGGCAAGCGTTTGCTGCCTCAGGAAAGTTTGGCCCAAGGCAAACACTGCTAATCCTTTTAAATCCTGGAAGCCCCATTAAGAGATGTAAAATTTCTAGGAAATGTAATATGCGGACAGGCTAACTTGTTTTGTTTGTTTTTATAAAGGGATCATAGACATGCAAATGAATGCAATAGTTTTAGCTAGTATCTTCTAATTCTAAAGACTTTTTTTTTTTTTTTTCCCAGACGAAGTTTTGCTCTTGTTGCCTAAACTGGAGTGCAATAGCACGATCTGGGCTCACTGCAACCTCCGCCTCCAGGGTTCAAGCAATTCTCCTGTCTCAGCCTCCTGAGTAGCTGGGATTGCAGGCACCCACCACTAAGTCTGCTAATTGTTGGTATTTTTAGTAGAGATGGGGTTTCACCTGCTGGCCAGGCTGGTCTCGAACGTCTGACCTCAGGTGATCTCTCTGCCTTGGCCTCCCAAAGTGCTGGGATTACAGGTGTGAGCCACCACGCCTGGTCCTAAAGTCTTTTTTAAGAACAAGAAAAGGTATTACATGTTAGGTTGTTTTCACATGACATAACTGTGTTTGATGGTTAACATTTAAAGTTGTATTTATTTCGACTATAACTACAAATTGCCAATTGAATTAATGTCTAATATTTTACTGGCTAGATAGCAATTTCCAGGAGGAAAGTGCTTTTTGATTTTTAGTCTGTTTTGTTCACTGCTGTATCCCTAGTACCTAGAACAATTTCTAGAACATAAATATTTGATTAAAGTATTTTAAATAACTTTTTTTTTTTTTTTTTTTTTGAGATGGACTTTCACTCTTGTTGCCCAGGCTGGAGTGCAATGGCGCAATCTCGGCTCACTACAACCTCCGCCTCCCAGGTTCAAGTGATTCTCCTGCCTCAGTCTCCCAAGTAGCTGAGATTACAGGCATGCGCCACCACACCCAGCTAATTTTGTATTTTTAGTGGAAAGGGGGGTTTCTCCAGGTTGGTCAGGCTGGTCTCAAACTTCTGACCTCAGGTGATCCACCTACCTTGGCCTCCCAAAGTGCTGGGATTACAGGTGTGAGCCACCATGCCGGGCCCTTAAATACCCACTTTTAAGTGCAGTTGCAAGCTAACAATTTTATAGTATTTTTCTGTATGAGATTGGTTTGTTTAATTTGTAGTTCACCTCAATCAGGCAAAATCTGATAGCAAAAGAAATCATTCCCATTATCATGAAGTCCTACTTATTGTTTACTTTTAAAGATGAACAGACACTGAAAGCATTGATTTTGGGGAAAAAGCCCAAGGAAGAAACAAAGGGGAAAAAATTCCAAAACTTATTAATTATACTTTTGCCACAAAGAGCTTGTCCTAAATTTCCTGAGTTAGCCTTCTTATTTCACTCAATGCTTGATTTTTATTATCTTGACAGATACCTAAAAACAGTAATGTTTGAACCAAACAGAGATAAGCTAGAGAGACTAGACCCAGTCATTGGTTTAGACCCATCTCTGACACTTCCCAGACATGCGTCAAAGTTTTCTGGAGCTCACAGCTCCCGACCTCTAAAATGGCAAGAGAAGAAAACTAGACAATGGCTAGCTAGTTCTTTTGAGCACTAATCGTCTCTGATTCCAGACTTCTAGCATCCACAGATATATTTGGCGCTTTGGTGTATTTCTAGACCCAGACGGTTTCCTTCCCACATGGCAGAAACAAAGCTCTCAGAAGCCAGGGGAGACAGGGTTTGGGCCGTGCTGAGACCCTGCCAGCCTGGCACAGGCAGGCTCTGTCTGGAAGGCACCCAGACCACATTCCTGATCCAAATACCCAGCGTCTGCGACATTTGAAAGTACCTTTCCAACCTCAAGACTCAAGGCTCGATTATTTAATGCACTCAGAAGCAGTTAAGTATTACTTACCTTGCAGCCTTTGAATCTTAGCAGAAGAGGTTTACCATCATATGACTAGATTGAGCAAGGAAAAGTTTCCTCCTGTTTCTTAAGTGTGTCTATGTTTTAATTCTCTATTTTCAAGTGGAGATACACCCAGAGTAAGAAAGTTCCTTAAAGGTCACCTGTCCTGTGGTTTCAATACCCGTTTCCAAATTAGAGGTACCTGGGCATTTCTCTAAAAATATGGATTCAAGGGCCCACTTCAGATTCACTAGGTCAGAAACTGGGGGTGCTGGACCCAGCAATCTGTGGTTTAACCAGCCCTGCTGATGATTTTGTATGATTCTGATGAGCAGCTGGGTTTAGGATACACTGCCATGGACCTCCTTTTAGAATTATGGAAATATTTCTGTGGGAAGCAGCACTCTGTGTAACGAAGATTTGATTTCTAGAAACTCACTTTAGAGGAAGCACTTGGGATAGCATGAGAAATCCACATTCCAGGACAGGTCATGAGGCTCGGTTACTCAGGGTCAGTTTCCTCACCCCACCAGGTCTCAAGAGGATGAGAAGAGTCAAGCAGAGGCAACTAGTACTCAGACTCTGAACTCTTGGAAGCTCAGATCCTTTATCTGTTCCCAGGAAGTGTGCCTGTCAAAGTCTATTGACGCCGACTGAGCTGTGAACCTGGGCTCAAATGGATTGTGTTAAACCATCTCTGTGATGGTTAATACTGAGTGTCAACTTGATTGGATAGAAGGGTGCAAAGTATTAATCCTGGCTGTGTCTGTGAGGGTGTTGCCAAAGGAGATTAACATTTGAGTCGGTGGGCTGGGGAAAAGAGACCCACTCTTAATCTGGTGGGCACAATCTAATCAGCTGCCAGTGAATATAAAGCAGGCAGAAAATCGTGAAATGGCGAGACTGGCTTTCAGCCTACATCATTCTCCTGTGCTGGATGTTTCCTGCCCTCAAACATCAGACTCTAAAATTCTTCAGTTCTGAGACCTGCACTGGTTCTCCTTGCTCCTCAAGCTTGCAGACAGCCTATTGTGGGACATTGTGATCATGTAAGTTAATATTTAATAAACTCCTATATATATTATATTTTTTATATATATATAAGTTCTGTCCCTTTGGGGAACCCTGACTAATGCAGATTTTTGTACCAGGAGTGGTTCTAGAGGAACAAAATTCATAATTTTTTTTTTTTTTTGAGACAGAGTTTTGCTTTCTCGCCCAAGCTGACTGAAGTGGCACAATCTCGGCTCACTGCAACCTCTGCCCCCGGGTTCAAGTGATTCTCCTGCCTTAGCCTCCCGAGTAGCTAGGATTATAGGTGCCTGCCACCGTGCCAGGCTAATTTTTGCATTTTTAGTAGAGATGAGGTTTTGTCATGTTGACCAGGCTGGTCTCGAACTCCTGACCTAAAGTGATCCACCCACCTTGGCCTCCCAAAGTGCTAGGATTACAGGTGTGAGCCACCGCACTCAACCAGGAACAGAATATTAAGGATGGAGTTCTTTTATTGGTTTTGGGGTTCTGGAGTTGGCTGCTTAATATGATTAGACCCAAAAATGCTAAGGACTCTACTTCTAATAGTGTGGAGAACACTGATAGTCCTTGGCATGAACTGTTCAGAGAGTTATGCGAAATAAATGCATTTGACACTCCTGATTCACCATTCATGAGAGGCAAGGAGTTCATTAACTCTCTATACAATACCTTTGACCGTATGTGGAGAACCAAGGAACATAAGGAAGCTGGTTGATTGCTCCTAAGTTCAGTGGACAAAGTGATGAGAGAAAATGATGAACTCAGGGATTCTGTCTCCTGGCTTCAGAAGCAGATACTGAGCCTCAAGTCTTCTAAGATTACCCTGAGTGAGAGTCTTATCTCCTTAAAGAAAGAGCTGAAACTGTGGAGAAACAGACACAAGCTCTTATCATGTGCGTGGCTGACCTGCAATGAAAGGTGCATGCACCTCACTGGTGTCTACTGTTAAAGCGAGGGCATTGATTAGAAAAGAATGAGACCCTGTAACTTGGAATGGGGATGTGTGGGAGGACCCTGATGAAGCTGGGGATACTGAGTTTGTAAGCTCTGATGAACCTTTCTTGCCAGAAGGAACAGCTTCACCATCCCCAGTAGTGGCAACATCCCCTCCCTGACCCATGCTGTCATCAGCCTTTCCACCTTTGTCTGAGGAGATAAACCCTGCACTGCCTGAGGCAACAGTGATGGCCTCCCCTGTGGCAGTTGCCAGGTAAAATAATGTTGATTCTTCTCAGGAGCCACCCTCAACAACTCTGTTTGCTTCTAGACCTATACTAGACTGAAGTCCTGGCAGGCACCTAGAGGCAAGGTTGAGAACATGATCCATGAGGAAGCGTACTACACTCAAAAAGAACTGCTTGAATTCTCAAATTTATATAAACAGAAATCTGGAGAACAGTCATGGGAATGGATATTAAGGGTATGGGATAATGGTGGAAGGAATATAGAGTTGGATCAGGCTGAATTTATTGATTTGGACCCACTAAGTAGGGACTCTGCATTTAATGTTGCAGCTCGGGGAATTAAAAAAGGTTCTAATAGTTTATTTGCTTGGTTGGCTGGAATATGGATTAAAAGAGGGCCCACTGTGAGCAAGCTGGAAATGCCTGATCTCTTGGTTTAACGTAGAGGAAGGGATCCAAACGCTTAGGGAGAGTGGGATGGTGGAGTGGATTAGTCACTTTAGACCTACTCATTCCACGTAGGAGGGTCCAGAAGATATATCCTTGACCAATGCCCTGCAGAAGAGATTTGTGAGGCAAGAACCTGTATCTTTGAAGAGCCCTGTAATTTCTCTTCTCTATATGTCGGATCTAACAGTAGGAAACACAGTCACTCAACTACAAAATTTAAATATGATGGGAATAATTGGATCCTGACGTGGCAGGGGCCAAGTGTCGGCAGTCAACCATCAAAGGCAAGGTGGGCATAGCTACCATAATGAACAGCAGAGACAAAGCACCAATCAGAATAGTCTGACTCGTGTAGAGCTCTAGCATTGGCTAATTAATCATAGTGTTCCTAGAAATGAAATTGATAGGAAGCCTACTGCCTTCATACTTAATTTATACAAGCAGAAAACTTCTAGCTTGAATGGACAAAAGACTAATTTGAATTACAAAAACAGAGAATCATGGTCCTTCAATCAATTTCCAGACTTGAGCCAGTTTATAGACCCAGAACTCCTTGAATGAAGGGAAGGCTGGATCCCCTTGAGGAAGGGCCGACAATTTATGCAGTGAACATTTCTCCCATCTTTCCCCAAAGAGATCTCTGGCCTTTTATTGGGGTAACTGTGCATTGGGAAAAGGGAAATGATCAGACATTTCAGAGACTACTGGACACTGCCTCTGAGCTGATGTTGACTCCAGGGGACCCAAAACATTACTGTGATCCTCCAGTTAAAGTAGGGACTTATGGAGGTCAGGAAATTAATGGAGTTTTAGCTCAGGTCTGACTTACAGTGGGTCCCCAGAGTCATCCCATGGTCATTTCCCCAGTGCCAGAATAAATAATTGGCATAGACATACTTAGCAGCTGGCAGAATCCCCACATTGGCTCCCTGACTGGTAGGGTGATGGCTATTATGGTGGGAGAGGCCAAATGGAAGCCATTAGAGCTGCCTCTACCTAGCAAAATAGTAAATCAAAAACAATATCGCATCCCTGGGGGGACTGTGGAGATTAGTGCTACCATCAAGGACCTGAAAGATGCAGGGGTGGTGATTCCCACCACATCCCCATTCAACTCTCCCATTTGGCCTGCCTTAGACTGACCGAGCTGTGAACCAGATGGATCTTGGAGAATGATAGTGGATTATCACAAGCCTAACCAAGTGGTGACTCCAATCGCAGCTGCTGCACCAGCTGTGGTTTCATTTCTTGAGCAAATTAACACATCTCCTGGTACCTGGTATGCAGTCATTGATGTGGCAAATGCCTTTTTCTCCATTCCTGTCCATAAGGCCCACCAGAAGCAATTTGCCTTCAGCTGGCAAGGCCAGCAATGTACCTTTACTTTCCTACCTCAGGGGTATATCAACTCTGGCTTTGTGTCATAATCTTATTTGGAGAGACCTTGATCGCTTTTCACTTCTGCAAGATAACACACTGGTCCATTACATTGATGACATCATGCTGATTGGATCCAGTGATCAAGAAGTAGCAAACACACTGGACTTATTGGTGAGACATTTGCATGCCAGAGGATGGGAAATAAATATGACTAAAATTCAGAGACCTTCTACCTCAGTGAAATTTCTAGGGGTCCAGTGGTGTGGGGCCTGTCGAGATATTCCTTCTAAGGTGAAGGATAAGTTACTGCATTTGGCCCCTCCTACAACCAAAAAAGAGGCAGAACACCTAGTGGGCCTGTTTGGATTTTGGAGACAACACATTTCTCATTTGGGTGTGTTACTCTGGCCCATTTATTGAGTGACCCCCAAAAGGCTGCCAGTTTGAGTGCATTGGGAAAAGGGGTCCAGAACAGGAGAAGGCTCTGTAACAAGTCCAGGCTGCCATGCAAGCTTCTCTGCCACTTGGGCTATATGACCCAGCAGATCCAATAGTGCTTGAGGTGTCAGTGGCAGATAGGGATGCTGTCTGGAGCCTTTGGCAGGCCCCCATAGGTGAGTCACAGCAGAGGCCTCTAGGATTTTGGAGCAAGGCCTTGCCATCTTCTGCAGATAACTACTCTCCTTTTGAGAGACAGCTCTTGGCCTGTTACTGAACTTTTTGGTAGAAACAACATTTGACTATGGGTCATCAAGTTGCCATGTGACCTGAACTGCCTGTCATGAACTGGGTGCTTTCTGACCCATTTAACCATCAAGTGGGTCATACACAGCCTTCCATCATCAAATGGAAGTGGTCAGGCTCGAGCAGGTCCTGAAGGCACCGGTAAGTTACATGAGGAAGTGGCTCAAATGCCCATGGTCTCCACGCCTGCCACCCTGCCTTCTCTTCCCCAGCCTGCACTAATGGCCTCATGGGGAGTTCCCTATGATCAGTTGACAGAGGAAGAGAAGACTAGGGCCTGGGTCACAGGTGGTTCTGCATAATACACAGGCACCACCTGAAAGTGGACAGCTGCAGCACTACAGCCCCTTTCTAGGACATCCCTGAAGGAAAGCACTGAAGGGAATTCTTCCCAGTGGGCAGAACTTCGAGCAGTGCACCTGGTTGCACACTTTGCATGGAAGGAGAAATGGCTAGATGTGCGATTATATACTGATTCATGGGCTGTAGCCAATGGTTTGGCTGGATGGTCAGGAACTTGGAAGAAGCATGATTGGAAAATTGATGACGAAGAAATTTGGGGAAGAGGTATGTGGATGGACCTCTCTGAGTAATCAAAAACTGTGAAGATATTTGCATCCCATGTCAGTGCTCACCAACGGGTGACCTCAGCAGAGGAGGATTTTAATAATCAAGTGGATAGGATGACCTGTTCTGTGGACACCATTCAGCCTCTTTCCCTAGCCACCCATGTCATCGCCCAATGGGCCCATGAACAAAGTGGCCATGGTGGCAGGGATGGAGGTTGTGCATGGGATCAGCAACATGGACTTCCACTCACCAATGCTGACCTGGCTATGGCCACTGCTGAGTGGCCAATTTGCCAGCAGCAGAGACCAACACTGAACCCTCGATATGGCGCCATTCCTCAGGGTGATCAGCCAGCTACCATGCGGCAGGTTGATTATATTGGACCTCTTCCATCATGGAAAGGGCATGAGGTTTGTCCTCACTGGAACAGACACTTACTCTGGATATGGGTTTGCCTATCCTGCATGCAATACTTCTGCCAAGACTATCATCCATGGACTCACGGAATGCCTTATTCACCTTAATGGTGTTCCACACAGCATTGCCTCTGACCAAGGCACTCACAGCTAAAGAAGTGCAGCAGTGGGCTCATACTCATGGAATTCCTGAAGTAGCTGGATTGATAGAATGGTGGAATGGCTTTTCGAAGTCACAATTACAATGCCAACTAGGTGACAATGCTTTGCAGGGCTGGGGCAGAGTTATTCAGAAGGTTGTCTATGCTCTGAATTGGCATCCAATATATGGTACTGTTTCCCTCATAGCCAGGATTCACAGTACAGGAATCAAGGGGTGGAAGTGGAAGTGGCACCACTCACTGTCACCCCTAGTGATCCACTAGCAAAATTTTTGCTTCCTATTCCCATTACACTATGTTCTGCTGGCCTAGAGGTCTTAGTTTCAAAGGGAGGGATGCTGCTACCAGGAGACACAACACCAATTCCACTAAACTGGAAGTTAAGATTGCCACCTGGACACTTTGGGCTCCTCCTACCTTTAAGTCAACAGGCTAAGAAGTTACAAAACTGGAGTTACAGTACTGGCTGGAGTGATTGACCCGGACTATCAAGATGAAATCAGTCTACTACTCTACAATGGAGGTAAGGAAGAGTATGCATGGAATACAGGAGTTATGTTAGGGCATCTCTTAGTAGTACCATGTCCTGTGATTACTACACAGGACAACAGCCTAATCCAGACAGGACTAAAAATGGCCCAGATCTTGCAGGAATTAAGGTTTGTGTCACCCTACCAGGAAAAAAATCCACAACCTGCTGAGGTGCTTGCTGAAGGCAAAGGGAATACAGAATGGATAGTAAAAGAAGGTAGTCATTAATACCAGCTACGACCACGTGATCAGCTTCAGAAACGAGGACTGTAATTGTCATGAGTATGTCCTCCTCCTTTTGTTAAAAACATGTTTGTGCATGTATATACTTGTGCTAAGAAAATATCTTCATTTTATTTTCTCCTTTATCATGTGACATAAGATTTATTGCCTTCACATCAGCATTTAAGTATAGTTTAACTTTAGGTGATAGTTTTTGGGTTGGGGATTGGTGCGTTTCCAGTTGTACGAAGGATAGTTGTTTTATGTTAGGCATAATTATGACCTTATTGTCTTTACTTAAAGATTATGTATGATCTCAGGAGATGTGTATGGGTTCAAGTTGACAAGGGCTGAACTTGTGATGGTTAATGCTGAGTGTCAACTTGATTGGACTGAATGATGCAAAGTATTAATCCTGGGTGTGTCTGTGAGGGTGTTGCCAAAGGAGATTGACATTTGAGTCAGTGGGCTGGGGAAAAGAGACCCACCCTTAATCTGGTGGGCACAACCTAATCAGCTGCCAGTGAATATAAAGCAGGCAGAAAAACGCGAAAAGGTGAGACTGGCCTAGCCGCCCAGCCTACATCTCTCTTCCGTGCTGGATGTTTCCTGCCTTCAAACATCAGACTCCAAGTTCTTCAGTTGAGACTCAGACTGGCTCTCCTTGCTCCTCAAGCTTGCAGACAGCCTGTTGTGGGACCTTATGATCGTGTAAGTTAAGACTCAATAAACTCCCCTTTATGTGTATATATATCCTACTAATTCTGTCCCCCTAGGGAACCCTAATCCATATATTTTTTTCTAGCTATAAGCTTACTTTTTCTTATTTAAAACTTTTTATTTAAAAATTTCTCAAGCCTACAGAAAAGTTGAAAAAAAATAGTGCAACCTGTATCTATATCTATAATTTTTTTTTTTTTTTTTTTTGAGACAGGGTCTCACTCTGTAGCCCAGGCAGGAGTGCAGGGGCATGATCAGGGCTTACTGCAGCCTCGACCTCTCAGGCTCAAGCAAGTCTCCTGCCTCAGCCCCCCAAGTAGCTGGGACTACAGGTGTGTGCCACCACACCCAGCTAATTTTCTGTATTTTCAAAAGTAGAGACGGGGTTTCGCCATGTTGGCCAGGCTGGTCTCGAAGTCCTGACCTCAGGTGATCCACCCATCTCAGCCTCCCAAAGTGCTCAGATTACAGGTGTGAGCCATTGCGCCTGGCCCCTATCTATATATTCTTTATCTAGAAAATTTGGTTAAATTTTTTAAATTTTATCGTATTTGTGTGGGGTTGTTTCTTCTTTTTTTTGAGAGTCTCTTCATATAAATGTTTTCTACTCCTGTCCCCAATCATTTGAGAGTAAGTTGCATGTCTCACTTACATGTGATGTCTGCATCACAACACTTCGTAGCTAAGTACTTCTGCATTTATTTCCCAAGAACAGGAATACTTTCCTACCTAAACACAATACAACTAGCCCACTCAAGAAATTTAATCTCAATATAGTACTATTATCTAATATAGGGTTCATATTCAAATTTCCTATATTGTCCCCAAAATGCCCTTTATAGCTTTTTTAAAAGACATATTAATGACCCAATCTAGAAACACACTTTGCAACTAGTTGTCATAACAACTTTTTTCTCTCTCACTATAGTGATATTTTTAAGCATTCACTCAGGTTATTTTGTAGAATGTTCTTCAACTTTGGGTTTGTCTGATTGTTTTTTCATAAGTAGGTTCAAGTTAAACATTTAGACAGGAATATTAGAGAGATCTTTCTCCAGTATGTATCTTAGATGTATCTTTCTCAGTGCATGACGTCAGGAGGCACATATGGCCAGTTTGTCTCATTTTAGGTGATGTTAGGTTTGATCATTTGGCATACAAGTATTTTTTCCCTTCTAATAAGTGGACATCAATGGAGTGCTACATTGAAGCTGTGAATATCCTGTCCCTTGGTGCTACTTGGTTGGTTGAGCATCCCTTGATGAACCTTTACTTGCCTCTATTATCAAAATGGGTGGTTGGAAATGATGATTTTTAAAATTTCATTGTTCTTTTTACATTTATTTGGTGGCATTATTCTGTAAAAAAGATATTTTCCATCTCACTCTACAATTATTATTTTTAGTGTCTCAATGGACTCATTGATTTGTTTTGAAGTGTTATTATTATTTTCACTATTCTTCTTAATGTTCCAATTGACCCAAATTTAACCAATGTGAGCTCCTTCAAGATGGCTCCTATGCCTTTTTGACATCTCATGAGTTTTTGAACACTTCCTGTACTTTCTGGCATAAGGAGATATTCCAGATACACCTTGTATTTTCCCCTACCCAGCCCTGAAATTACCCATTTCTCCAAGGAGCTCTGGCTCCATTTAGAACTCACTACTACTGGACTGTCATTGCTTCTGGGCCTTTGGAGTAAACACAGCTAGGAAGTATATATCTGTGTATATATAATATAATATGTATATATTTATTATATTTATAATATGTAGGACATATATTATAAATATATATTTTTAAAAGTATGCATTTGTACTGATACTTTTGATTCCAATCCAACACCAAAGTTTTTTTCTCTTTTCTTCATTCCATATTCATGTCTCCTTTCCCCTAGACTAAAATTGTTTTTCCCCAAATATAAATCTATTTATTCATTTACTACAATATACTCAAAATACTTTAATAATTACTTCACCACAATCACCACTGACCACAGACTGCCTAAGGTAAAGATTTTTTCAGTTTTGTAATCTTTGGACTATATCCCACCAAGTTTGTGCAGTTAGAGTACTTTGTCCAAAAGTTTCTTGGATTAGGTCTTTGTTTTCCTCTGTGTGGTTATATTATCAAATTGACCTACGGTTATGTTCCACTAAGCTTTTAATAAATATTGAGAACAAGCTCAAGGTCATAGTCACTGATAGAACCTAGAGGGCAAAGATCTATGTTGCGAATTCAGGGCAAACTCATGCTTTTAGTCACTGATGGGGAGCAGAACTCACATCTTGCTGGGAAAACAGACCAAGACTCTTCCTCTTCCACATGACATGAAACTAAGAGGCAGGATAGAGGCAGGAGGCAGAGAAATTCTAGGCAGACAGAGGCAGGTCCTGGTGAAACCCCACCTTCAAGCCAAAAAGCCTGAAACCCACCACCAAAAGTGAGAATTTATATTCCTGTTTGCCCGCTCTCTCCCAATTGGTTCTTTCTGAATAATGCCTTTTTACCAATCAAATGTTGCCTTTTCCAAAACTACCTATGACCCAGCCCACCTCCCACCATCCTGTGCCTATAAAGACCCCAGACTCAAGTCTCCTGCCTCAGTCCCCCGAGTAGCTGGGACTACAGGCAGTGAAGAGAGATGGCTTGACTTCAGAGAGATGGCTTGACTTGAGAGAGGCAGCTTGACTTCAAGGAAGGCTACCTGTCCTTCCTGTCCCCTTTCCAGCTCCCCTCTCTACTCAATAAAATTCTCCACCTTCACCATCCTTCAATTCATCCACATGACCTCATTCTTCTTGGACACCAGACAAGAGATTGGGGCCCACCGAGTGTAGGTACCCAGAGAGTTTGTCACATCAGCCCTTTGCCCTCACTGGCAGAGGGCAGTCGCCCCATGTGACAAGGCAAGGAGCCAACAGCTGCTAACACACAGCCAACCACGGATGGCACAGCTAAGAGAGCACTGTAACACTCCCTCTGGGAGCGAAGCTAAGAGAGCACTGTAACACTCCCTCTGGGAGCGAAGCTAAGAGAGCACTGTAACACTCCCTCTGGGGCTTCAGGGTTGCAGGCACCCCCACCTGGGTATCGCCATGGGCCCCACATGAAGCTTGCTCCTGCCAGCATCTGGAATGGCCAGCTGCATCCTCCACTTTTTCACTCATGCCTGGTCTGGTCGTGGGCCCTGCATGAAGCTTGCTTCTGCCGGTGCCTGGAGCAGCTGGTGCCCAGAGCAACTGAATGGATCCCACACTGGCTCACTCATGTACACCCTCCTGCAAAGGGTTGACCTCGGTGGGCTTAGTAAACAGGGAACCCCTGTCGTGAGTCTGTCAAAGGGGCCAAGAAAAATCCTGCATCAAAACTATCAGAAAACGAGCACACACTTATCTGCAGAGCTAATGTCAAGCAAAATTCAGAATGTTAAGGATCTAGGTTTGTCTTATTTTTCTTTTTTTTGAGATGGAGTCTCACTCTATCGCCCAGGCTGGAGTGCAGTGGCGTGCTCTCGGCTCACTGCAACCTCTGCCACCTTGGTTCAAGCAATTCTCCTGCCTGAGCCTCCCAAGTAGGTGGGATTACAGGTGCCTGCCACTGCGCCCGGCTAATTTTTGTATTTTTAGTAGAGACAGGGTTTCACCATCTTGGCCAGGATGGTCTTGAACTCCTGACCTCGTGATTCACCCACCTTGGCCTCCCAAAGTGCTGGGATTACAGGCGTGAGCCACTGTGCCTGGCCTGTCTCATTGTTTTAATGCTTCCTTGATTTATGAAAAGAAAGTTGCGTATGGAGAACACCAGAGACAGAAACAAAGGGAGATAAGGTAGCAATTAAGAGAGAGAGAGAGGCCAGGCGTGATGGCTCATGCCTGTAATCCCAGCACTTTGGGAGGCCAAGGTGGATGAATCACGAGCTCAGGAGATTGAGAACATCCTGGCTAACGTGGTGAAACCCCATCTCCACTAAAAATACAAAAAATCAGCCGGGTGTGGTGGCATGCACCTGTAGTCCCAGCTACTTGGGAGGCTGAGGCAGGAGAATTGCTCGAACCCGGGAGGCAGAGGTTGCAGTGAGGCGAGATTGTACCACTGCACTCCAGCCTGGGCAACAGAGCGAGACTCTGTCTCAAAAAAAAAAAAAAAAAAAAAAAAAAAAAAAAAAAGAGAGAGAGAGAGAGAGAGAGAGGGAAAGCCAGAGAAGAGAGAAAGAAAACCAGATGGAAAAACTGGCATCTGCATAGAATGGGGGCCATGTAGTGTTGTCCTGCAAAGCCCAAACTGCATCAGTCTTGGCTAACCCTTCCCTGAATTCTCCTCTTTATAGAGTGGGTGAATTTAAATTGGAGGGTTTGCCTTCCTGTCTGGTCTAGTTAGACAGTTGGGAGACCCTCAACAAGCTCTAATGCTCCACAATTCCAGAAATTGGCCAAGTCTCTATTCCTAGAGAGACCTCAGCAGCTACCATGGGCGTCAGGACAGATTCTGTGTGATCAAGGTGCCATAGAGTGGTGCTGGTGTCTTTTTGTCAACAAGATAAGCCTTTCTCCTGATTCTTCTGGGTGCAAATCAGCTCAAACTAGGATCTTCACTTTCATGGGTCATGCCATGGACAAGGAAGCTGAGTTCATCCTTTCTGAAGTCTGTTTTATGCTGTCATGGCACAAAGGAAGACAGAAAGCCCCACATCTGACTTGGGAGTTGAAATCCAGGTGAGGGATAAGGATAAAGAGGTGCTGAGGGCCTACTGTTTATACAGGTGTGCCAATTCCCTGATCCCCTTGGTACTACCCTCCCACTGATGAGCCCACTAATGGAGGGTCCACCATCCACTCTGCACACCATGGTGGGCTGCAGTTTCATGCGAGAGCTCCATCCACTAGAAGAGCCCTTTACACCATCTGCTCTCTAGAAAGTGGTTAATACACATTCCCCCTAAAGTAAAAACCTAGATGTCATTTAAAGTGTGATCCCTCCAAGAGAAACGTAAGTTTCAACAACAGATCTAAAAGCAATTGATGTTGGAGCAATAATGATGAAAATCTGGGTGGCCTTTTCCAAATACCAGTACAGGTGACACTGAGGGACAGCAGCTCTTCAGAACTCACTTCAGATCATGACCTTGACCATTTATAAGGCTGACTCTGAATGGAACAACAAGATTTGGGTGATGCTTGGAGGATTCTGTTTTCTCCTAATTAATTTATTCTTTTTGAGTTACCATAAAACTTGAAGGCCTAAGTAAATTCAGGGCACCCTAAAATTTACTTCAACAACAACCTGACCAAAATCTCACAATATTCTCTGTAAGCTATTCCATTCAACTGCACTGTCAAATTGAAGCATTGGTGGGGCCCAGGTAAAGTATGATAATATCACAGCTCCTCCCTTTACCCTATACTTGCTTTCTCACAGACAGTGAAACGTTGGCATCATTCTTCAGGAGACACATAAGGGAAGGTGACCGAGCACAGGTGTGGGGCCAGAGGCTCAAGGTATAGTGGACTTGTGGCTGGCACTAGCTTCTGAGCTTTCCCGGTTTCCTTAACCATGTCCAGGAGGCCCAGAGAGCCACAGGTCTGAGAGAAAAGTGAGAGGAAGCAAGGTTCCAGAACCACCATCTCTGGGAAAATATGGCATTGAGGACTGGCAAACAGATTTACTAATGGGAAAAACTATGCTGAGAAATACCTTTGCTGTATCAGAGCACATGGGAAGATTTAGCCAAAGGTTCAAAGAAATCTTAGCAAAGAAAAAAAGCAACAATTAGCCTCAGGAAACTAAAAACGTTATACAAGAAAATAAATGTCATGATAGTACACTACTTGGCTCAGCATTAAACAAGATTAACTGTGTGTTGCTTTTATTGATTGATTGAATGATTGATTGTGTGTGTGTGTGTGGAGATGGAATCTCATTATGCCCATGCCCATGCTGGTCTTGAGCTTCTGTGCTCAAGCAATCCTCCCAGCTCAGCCTCCCAAAATGCTGGGCTCCCAAGCATAAGCCACCACCCCTGGCCTTTTTTGTTTAATTGTAAGCTTGTTAGCAATATTTGACTTTTAAAACTGTATTCAAATATTATTTTGATTGAAAGTTTCTTCGAAAAGTGTTTAGTTTTTTTTTAGGATCTTCTGTTAGAGAAAGCAGATTGGGCCTGAGTTTAGTGTGGCATTGGCAAGAAGTTAGATCTTGATGCTCAGTGGTTATGTTCTCCTAGCTCTTTTCTCTAAAAGGTTCAAGTTCAGAGGAAAGTCAGAGGCTTGAGATGTGGCATCAGATTGTGTCCTCTTAGGGGAATGGGAACATCTGAAAGTCACCCATAGCTCAGAGCACCTTAAAAGCATCAGACATACTTGTGAGCTGGTCATTTCACTGGCAGGGCAGCCTGGGACTGAGAGTCAGTGGGCAGGCTCCAGTACTGGCTCCACCACCGACAGGTTGACCTCAAACAGTTAATTCCACACATCTCACACTTTATCCTGGGCTTCAGTTTGTTCAGCTTCAAAACTGATAGGGCGGGGAAAGGGCACAAGACAATTATCTACTGGTTGTTATGTCCAGTCATGAAAGTTGATCCAGTACCTCCTACATCCCTGCTGGTCACAGGAGTTAAGCCTTGAACCAAAGCCCAAAAAGCTCTGTTCTCATGTGGTATTTAGCTTAGCGGGGGGATGGACAAGAAACCAGGAAGCACATACATAAATGACTACAAATCTTGGAGATAAAACTAACGGCAAGCAGGTTGTGGGGAGCTTATTAGGTGGACTGGTCAGGGAAAGTCTCTCTGAGGAGGTAACTTTTGAGCTGAGATTTGCATGATGAGAAAAAGCATTACAGGGTTTATCCAAAGTGCCATCGGAAGAGAGGGTTCAAAGGAGCACAGATGGGCTTTAAGTGGGAATGTGTGATATGGACTGATTTGTGGGTTAAAAACACTCCCTGGCTGCTGTGGGAGGACGAGATGGGTGAAGCAGGGAGATATCTAAGAGGCTGCTGCTGTAGTACAAGCCAGTATGAGGGCGGTTGGAGAAGAATGAATAGATTTGAGCTATAATTGGGAGTGCTAGAGTGTTTCTGCAGTTCTTCCAGCTGAGGTGATAGTGTAACCACCTTCAATCTGCCTCAAGACAAGTCTAGTCATCTTACCTTGGAAGGACCAGGCCATCAAGCTATAAGCAGCGATTTAATGGTGACTCCTCCTAAGGAAACTGCCAGGCCAGGCAGAGCCTTTGTGCACTTTTTGAAAGGACATCCTTTTCTCCAGGCAAATACAGGTCTATGCCAGGGCTCATCATGGTTTGGCTGGTGAGGATGATCTCGCCCTGGGCTGGGTGCCTTTGTGCTGTGTACAGATCCGGCCAGAGGGTAGGTAGCAGCTCTGTCTTCTAGATGGGAAAGGCCCTACCTTCAAAGCTGGAACAACAGAGACTTCCCAGACTCGTGGCAGTGCTAGGCACTGGGAGGAGGGAGGGGCTGTGGTTACAGCTCCCTTTAAAAATCCTTGATAGCGGCCAGGCGCGGTGGCTCACGCCTGTAATCCCAGCACTTTGGGAGGCCGAGGCGGGCGGATCACAAGGTCAGGAGATCGAGACTACGGTGAAACCCCGTCTCTACTAAAAACACAAAAAATTAGCCGGGCGCGGTGGCGGGCGCTTGTAGTCCCAGCTACTCGGGAGGCTGAGGCAGGAGAATGGCATGAACTCGGGAGGCGGAGCTTGCAGTGAGCCAAGATCGCACCACTGCACTCCAGCCTGGGCGACAGAGCGAGACTCCGTTTCAAAAAAAAAAAAAAAAAAAAAAAATCCTTGATAGCTATGGGTGATCTCTAATCAAAAGTATCCCCCCCCACACACCCAAATTTAACTTCCCTTCAGAGGGTGGCACGTCTCTCCATCACCACCACTCCCAATCTGAGTACCCGATGGAATCCCATTGCCTCACTTCACGAGTGGGCAAACTGAGGCCAGGGAGAGGGGCCGCTGCTTGCCTGAGGCCGTGGATGTCGAGGGTTGGGGCAGCTCTGAACCCCGGGTTGTTTGCCTCCCCAGGTGGAGCCCATGGAGATCCCTGGGCTCCAAGAGAACCGCCCACATCGGGTGTTCTTGACTGGCCGCCTGGGCAGGCGAGAGGAATACGGGCTGCACTTGGGGGGGATGCTCAAGTACCTCGGGAGGAGAAGCTTTCTATTTTGCGGGAGAGGAATTAGAAGCCCTTGGAAGAAGAGACCTCATCCCAGAAAATGAAAGCATAGCGCAGGCTGTGAGGTGTCCCCTGGCGGCGCCTACCGGCGCTGCGCGTCCCGCCGAGGCCGCGCCCCTGATGGAGCTGGGTCCGCCCCGCGCGGCCGCCCTCGCTTCCCTGCGAGGATCTGGAATTCGCGGGAGCCCCAGCCTGGCTCCGGAGCCCAGGACCTCATCGACCGCCAGGAATTCAATAGCAACGGGCCGGGGGAAAAAAAGGAGGGAGCTGAGGGGCTAGAGAGAGGAAAGGACTGGAGGAGGAGGAGAAATAAATGAGGCAAAGAAGCAAAGGCCGGAGAGCGGCACACTCTGACATTCATGAACTTCCAGGGAACCTTCTGGATCTAGACTCCTCCCCCGCAACCCCGGATGTTTCTGGTCTGTCCTTGATTGGCCCCATCTATGTTTGTCTTAGTCCCTTGTCTGTTTCTTATAACAGAATACCTGAAACTAGGTAATTTGTAAAGAAAAGAAATTTATTCCTAATAGTTATGGAGGCTTAGAACTCAGGGGTGGCGGGGCTGCATGGGCGAGGGCCTTCCTGCTGGTGGGGACCCTGCAGAGTCCTGAGACTGCACGGGAAGCACATGGCGAGGCGGCTGGGCAGGCTAGTCCCGGCTCAGGACAGTCTTCCGCTTCTAATAAAGCTATCAGTCCCGCTTCTGTGATAACCCATTAAGTCATTAACCCACAAATGGATTATGACAGGAGCCTTCGTGACCCAATCACCTCTTAAAAGGCCTCACCTCCCAATATTGCCACACTGGAAATTAAATCTGTCTCTCGTGTCTCTCTCTCTCTCTCTCTCTGTGTGTGTGTGTGTGTGTGTGTGTGTGTGTGTGTGTGTATCTTTTAAGTTCAACTTCTATTCTAGAGTCAGGGGTACACGTGCCGGTTTGTTATATGCATATATCTCATGATGCTGAGGTTTGAGGTATGATCGATCCCGTTACCCAGCTAGTGAGCACAGTGCACAATAGGTAGTTTTTCAATCTCTGCACCCTCTGTTCCTCGCCCATTTAGTAGTTCCCAGTGTCTATTTTTCTCATCTTTGTATCTCGGAGTGCCCAGAATTTGGCGCCCACTTATAAGTGAGAACACACAGCATTTGATTTTCTGTTCCTGCATTATTTCACTTAGGATAATAGCTTCTAGCTGTATCCATGTTGCTGCAAAGGACATGATTTTCTTCTTTATTATAGCTGCATAGCATTCCGTGGTATATATGTACCACATTTTCTTCATCCAGTCCACTGGTGATGGACACATAGGTTGATTCCATGTCTTTGCTTTGGTGAATAGTGCTGCAACGAACATACAAATGTATGTGTCGTTTTGATAGAATAATTTATATTATTTTGGATAGATACCAGTAATGAGATTGCTGGTTCAAATGGTAGTTCTAAGTTCTTTGAGAAATCTCCAAACTGTTTTCCACAGTGGCTTAACTAATTTACATTCCCACCAACAGTGTATAAACATTCTCTTTTCTCTGCAATCTCACCAGCATGTTTGTGTGTATGTGTGTTTACTTTTCAGTGATAGCCATTCTGACTAGTATGAGATGGTATCTGTCAGATGGTAAACACTCAGATGGCTTTGATTTGCTTTTTTCTGATAATTACTGATGTTGAGTATTTTTTCATGATTGGCTACTTGTATATCTTCTTTTGAGAAGTGTCTGTTCACACCTTTTGTCCACTGTTTCTGTTTCCTATAGATGGGATCTTGCTCTGTCGCTGGAGTTCAGTGGTGCAAGTATGGCTCACTGTAGCCTCAAACTCTCGAGCTCAAGGGATCCTCCCGCCACAGCCTCCTGAGTAGCTGGGATTACAGTTGTGTGCCACCACATCTGGCTAATTCTTATATTTTTGAAGAGACAGAGTCTTGCTGTGTTGCCAAGGCTGGTCTTAAACTCCTGGCCTCAAGCAGTCTTAAACCTCAGCCCTCCAAAGTGTTGGGAGTACAGGCATGAGCCACTGTGCTCAGCCTTGCCTACTTTTTAATGGGGTTATTTGTGCTTTGCTTGTGGAATTGTTTAAGCTCCTTATAGATTCTGGGGATCTTAGGTCTTTGTCAAGTGTATAGTTTGCAAATATTTTCATCCATTCTGTAGGTTGTCTCTCCACTCTGTTGATAGTTTCTTTTACTGTGCAGAAGTTCTTTAGTTTAATTAGGTCCCACTTGTCAACTTTTGTTTTTGTTGCAGTTGCCTTTGCGGACTTAGTCATAAACTCTTTCCCAAGGCCAATGTACAGAATGATATTTCCTAGATTTTCTTCTAAGATTCTAAATAGTTTGAGGTCTTACATTTAAATATTTAATCCATCTTGAGTTACTTTTTGTGTATGGTGAGAGGTAAGGTTCAATTTCATTCTTCTGCATATAGTTGGCCAGTTATCCCAGCATCATTTATTGAATAGGGAGCTCTTTCCCCATTGATTATTTTTGTCGACTTTGTCAAAGGTCAGATGGCTGTAGGTTTGCAGGAGATTAAATTTCAAAATTAGTTTTGGAGGAGGCAAATATTCAAACCATGACAATATTCATTCATTAATTGATTCAATTCAATATCATTGAGTGCCAGGCCTTGTACCAGCTGCTGGTGTGCAGACATGAGCCAAGCAGGCCAGTATCTGCCTTTGTGTAGCTTAGACAGACAGATGGTAGTCAAACAAAATCCCAATACAAAATAAACAGAGATGAATGCTGAGGCAGAAAAGAACAGCCACTTTGAAGCACATAATAGGGGGACATCATATTTTTGGTGGTCAGGGACCTTGAGGATGAGATAAAATTCTTTCCTTCCAACTTTTTTATTTTGAAAATTTCAAATCCATAGAAAAGTTGCAAGAATATTACAAGGAATATCTTATACCCATTATCTAGATTTACTATTTAATATTTTGTCACATTTGTTCTCTCTCAATTTTTTTTTTCTGTGCCATTTGAGAGAAAGTTGCAGACATCATGACTCTTTACCCCTAAATATTTCAGCATACATATGCTAAGAACAAGTACTTTCTATAGAACAACGATGTCTTGTTCAATTAATTTCAGATTAACGTACTATTTGCATCGATATACAGACTGTTACGGGCTCAACTATGTCTACCCTAACAATTATATGTTGAAGTCCCAACCCCTAGTATCTCAAATTGTGACTATACTTGAAGATAGGGTTTTTTAAAGATGTAATTAAGGTTAAATGAGGTCACATGGGTGGGCCCTAACCAAAATGACTAGTGTCCTTATAAGAAGAGGAAATTAGACTGGGTGCGGTGGCTCACGCCTGTAATCTCAGCATTTTGGGAGGCCAAGGCGGGTGATCACTTGAGGCCAACATGGTGAAACCTCGTCTCTACTAAAAATACAAAAAATAGCTGGGAGTGGTAGCACACACCTGTAATCCCAGCTACTTGGGAGGCTGAGGCAGGAGAATCACTTGAACCCGGGAGGCAGAGGTTGCAGTAAACCAAGATCATGCCACTGCACTCCAACCTGGGCAACAGAGGGAAACTCCATCTCAAAAAAAAAAAAAAAGAGGAAATGAGGATACAGATGTGTGCAGGCACTGAGGGAAGATCATATGAAGATGCAGTGAAAAGGTGAGAGGAGAGAGGCCTCAGATGAAACCAAACTGCTGACACTTTGATCTGGGACTTCTAGCCTCCAGAACTATGAGAAAATACATTTCTGCTGTTTAAGCTACCCCATCTCAGATATTTTGTTATGGCAGTCTTAGTAGACTATGGACCACACAGACCACAGTCAAATTTTTGTAATTGTCCCAGTAATATTCTTTATACCTCTTTTTAAAAATCTGGGAACCGCTCAAGGATCACATGTTGCATTTCATTGTCAATCTAGTCTAGAACAGTCTAGAGTTTGCCCATAAATCTACAACAGTCTTCCCCACATTTTTCTTTATGGTCTGCCCTGCCATTGATGTCTTTGAAGGATCTGGGCCAATTTTCTTCTACAATGTCCGACAGTCTAGATTAATCTGATGGTTAGAATCCACTTTAAGATTTTTGGCTAGAGTACTTCGTGGTAATGTTGAGTGGATAAGGTAGGCATTGAAAACCAGTAGTGGGCAGTCTGGGCAGAAATGACAA
Source organism: Macaca mulatta (assembly GCF_049350105.2). Lineage (NCBI taxonomy): Eukaryota > Metazoa > Chordata > Mammalia > Primates > Cercopithecidae > Macaca > Macaca mulatta. The sequence continues at coordinate 105,175,848 of NC_133414.1, read as the reverse complement.
ATGCTGCTATTCACAGAGCACACACTGTGCAGGTGGCACTGCTACAGGCATCTTGGGTGTCCTGCATTCATGGAGGGAGGGCAGTGAGAGCCTGTGTATGTGCAGGGGAAGTGCAGGGCTGTAGGAGCACCACGAGAGTTCAGGACAGGTGGAAAAAGGAATTTAAGGATGGAAAAGGACAATTGAGGCCAGAATATAGAGATGATGAATGCCAAGTTAAAGCACCTGGTTTTATGTCTGAGGGCTTGCAGACTCAGGGACGTTTGTGATCAGAAAGCCCTGAGGGTTTGGATGCCTTGTCCAAATCACACAGGAGTGGCATGGCTGTAACTGAAGGCCAGGACTTTGATTCCTAGTTGTTGTCTATACACTATTGACAGTTTAGCTCACATGTTTATTGCATGGTTAGGATATTGCTTGGGAATTACTGAGGTCAAGCCCTGAGAAGAGCAAAGATAAGATACAGAGTTTGAGGAAAAGAGGTTGGTGGGGGCCAGGAGCAGTGGCCCATGCCTGTAATCCTAGCACTTTGGGAGGCCAAGGCAGGGAGATCACTTGAGGTCAGGGGTTGGACACCAGCCTGATCAACATGGTGAAACCCCATCTCTAGTAAAAAAAATACAAAAAAAAAAAAAAAGGTTGGTGGAGTAAGGGTATCTGTTGATCTCCAGAGCCAAAGTCTAAACTGAGATGCAGTCTATGAAGCATACCATAGTGCCAAATAACCATTTGCTTTTTTCCTTCCTTTTGTTCTTTTGCAAACTATATTCTCATTGGGTAGTTCATTTCACCTAAATAACACCCCTATCCACTGATTGATTAGATGTTCTCATTTGACAGATTTGAAAACCTGAGGCCTGGAGAAGTTCAGAAACTGCACAAAAAAGAGTTAGTGATGGGGCTGGGTGGCGTTGCAGATCTCCAAGGCACCCGTGTCTCTTGACATTTCAAATTCCATGACATTCCCTTATCTCTCCCCAATTTGCTGTATGAAAATGGGGTTGAGCAAAAAGATGAAGCAAACAGGAGTCAGACTCTAGTTTCCAGAGTCTTTTTTGAAGATAGCAAGTCCCTTTGCTTTTCAAACCCATTCATGAGCACCACAGCAGCTGTGCCAGTGAGGTACCAGGTTTGGACAATGAGCCTGGCTGAGCACAGGCCTGGAAGGATAGACAAACCAGGGCTCAGTGTGTCATGTGGCAGTCACTAGGTTCTGAGACACATGTGCACCCAGAACCCCTTCCCACTGAGCCAGGACCAGGGTGACAATGGGCCACTCAGCCACCAGCAGCCTGAGGGAAGAGAAATGATCCCATGGCTGCTGGCTCTGATGGAGGACCAGGCACCTCTGAGAGATCCTATGATACCCTTCAGGGGCTAAGCCCTGTAAGTGGGTCCTGAGGCCCTGAGACTATTGCAGGCAGCCAGGCAGTTCAGGCCTCTGCCCAGGGGGAAAGACTGTGGTGACCACAAAGGCAAGCCCCAGCATCTCAGAGCCAGCCCAGGTCATACACTGTGCTGACCACGACTGAGCTGTTGCATACCTGGTTACATCTCCAGGGTCTAGGATGGACCTTCCAGGAGAGGACACAGCAGGGACACAGGCTATCAGACTCGAATCACCCGCCTGGTCAGGTACCCATGTCCTCAACAAATCAAGCCACTTAGTCACAGCTTCCCCCAGCTCATTCCCACACTCCCCTTCTTGGAGAGGAGGGGCTGCAGCAATTTTACATCAACCACGACTTATTGAGGGAACACAGTACCAGCCTTCACCAGTTACTGAGTGAGACCCAATCCCGACATATCATAGTCACAGCACTAAATCTGAAGCTATCATAATCACAACACTAAAATGGAAGTCAGTCACACTGGGACTTTGAGGGTTGTGTTGATGGGGAGAAAAGACAAGAGACAAATAATCCCAGTGTCAGGCCTCTGAGCCCAAGCCAAGCCATCGCATCCCCTGTGACTTGCACATATATACCTAGATGGCCTGAAGTAACTGAAGAATCACAAAAGAAGTGAAAATGCCCTGCCCCTGCCTTAACTGATGACATTCCACCACAAAAAAAGTAAAAATGGCTGGTCCTTGCCTTAAGTGATGACATTACCTTGTGAAATTCCCTTTCCTGGCTCATCGTGGTTCAAAAAGCTCCCCCACTGAGCATCTTGTGACCCCCACTCCTGCCCGCCAGAGAACAACCCCCCTTTGACTGTAATTTTCCTTTACTTACCCAAATCCTATAAAATGGCCGCACCCTTATCTCCCTTCGCTGACTCTCTTTTCGGACTCAGCCCGCCTGCACTCAGGTGATTAAAGAGCTTTATTGCTCACACAAAGCCTGTTTGGTGGTCTCTTCACACGGACACGCATGACACCCAGTATAGTGCCTGGCTCCCAGCAAGCTTACAAGTTCTGTAAGCTTGAAATGGAATACAGAGAGGAAAAGAAGGGACAGGAGAAGGAGGGAAAGAGGGGGAAGTGAGGAAGGAAGAAGGGAAGGAAAAGGAAGGGAAATTACTAGGTGATAGTGATGTAATCACAATTTATTGCAATGCTTTGGGTGTCGACAGGAAACGCTGTGTTCTGATGTAAAATGGCCACACAACACCATGCTCTACAAGCGCACATAACCGCAGGCACACCGCTATACACACAACTGCCCATAGCCACATCCACCTGGGTAGACAGCCTCACACTACAGTCTCAACTCCCCAGTTCTCCATTGGTCTACAGGACCTGTTTAAAAGCACCCCTTCATTCCTGTCCACTCCCCACTCACCCAGACACTGGGAAGCCCCCCCACCAGCCTTCATAGCCCACAGCCACTACCACTCCATACTCAGCTCACATTCAAATGTATAACCACATCCCCCGGGGGTACAGCCAGATACACAAGCAAGATGCCTTTGTCCCCCCAAAGACTGGGAGAAGCTGGAAAGGACAAAAGGGAGGGAGACAAGGAAAGAAGCAGAGGAGACACTCAGCCCAAAGCACTAGATGACCTATGGGCCCTGAGCCTGCTTCCCTGCCTTGCCCCTGTAGGAGCAAAGAGAAGAACATTCCTTACAGGAGCAGGCATCCTACTTCTGGAAGAGGCCTTGTATATCCAGGTTCCCAAGCACGCAGATGTCTGAAAAAGCAATCTGACCCTCTGAGTAATCTCAAGGTATGCTTCCTATCTTCTCTGGTTCCTTGGAGAAGGGCAAAAATAATATATGTCATCTCATGTTTGAAACACCTTACTGACACTACCACCTTGTTATAACCATGTGCGATACTTTCAATCCATTACCTCAATGTACGCAACTTGGCTTGTCATTGCATTCTATGCAACCTTGGCTGGGAGAAAAGAGGTCTGGGTTCCAGTTCTCTGGAGGTCATTTAAACTCCTCCTGTGTCCAATTCCTCACCTCTAAAAGGAGAGGACACTCTAGGAGATGCCTGAGGCCCTTCCAGTTCTAATGTCTTAGGCTTCTACCAATCTAGAACAGTGCTTCTAATAGAAATACCATGTGAGCCACATAGATAATTTTAAATTATCTGATCACCACCTAAAAAAGTTACAAGAAGTACACTATGGGAGGCTGAGGGGGCAGATCACGAGGTCAGGAATTCGAGACCAGCCTGGTGAAACCCTGTCTCTACTAAAAATACAAAAATTAGCCAGGCATGGTGGCATACGCCTGTAGTCCCAGATACTTGGGAGGCTGAGGGAGAAGAATCGCTTGAACCCAGGAGGTGGAGGTTGCGGTGAGCCTAGATCATGCCACTGCACTCCAGCCTGGGTGACAGAGCGAGACTCTGTCTCAAAAAAAAAAAAAAAAAAAAAAGTAACAAGAAGTAGGTAAAATAATTTTGATAATATATTTTATTTAACCCCATACATCCAAAATATCAGTATCTCAACCACTAAGCAGTGTTTTAATTTTTTTTTTTTTTTGAGATGGAGTTTTGCTCTTGTTGCCCAGACTGGAGTGCAATCGCGCCATCTTGGCTCATCGCAACCTCCGCCTCCCAGATTCAAGGGATTCTCCTGCCTCCGCCTCCCAAGTAGCTGGGATTACAGGCACCCACCAGCAAGCCAGCTAATCTTTTGTATTTTTATTAGAGACAAGGTTTCACCATGTTGGCCAGGCTGGCCTCGAACTCCTGACCTTGGGTGATCCACCCTCCCCTTGGCCTCCCAAAGTACTGAGATTACAGGCATGAGCCACAGGGCCCAGCCTGTTTTAAAAATTATAATGAGATATGTTACATTTTTTTTCCTTCTACGTCTTCAAAATCCAGTGTGTGTTTTATTCTTACAGCACATCTCAATTAAGATGCTAAATTTTAACTGGAAATACTTGATCTGTTTTTAGATTTCATAAAATTTGCAGTTGTAAAAGGTATGACCCACATACCTAAGTTGTTCCAGAGACATTTAAAAATGTTTTCCAATAACCGAATCAAGCAGTAGGCTTTCCGCTCTTTTTAGTTGACAAGTAATAATTGTACACATTTATGGGTACAGCATATTTCAATATGCATATTTAGTGTACAATGGCCAAAGCAGTGTAATTAGCATATGCATCACCTCCAATATTTACCACTTGTTTGTGTTGCAAACATTCAAAATCCTCTCTTCTAGCTTTGTGAAAACATACAATAAATGACAGTTAACCACATTTACCCCACAGTGCTGCAGGATACCAGAACCCATTCCTTCTATTTAATATTGGTTTTTAAATTAAACTTGAATCAATATACAATTGTGACGGCATTAGTCACATTTCAGGGGCTTCACTGCTGCACGTGGCTTTGCATAGTGGGAATCACTGCATGGGACAGTGGGGAGGGGTCCCGTAGGTGTGACCCTCCCTGCCCTGTTCACACCCCCAACTGACTGCTAGTTCAGAGTGAGAGTGGAAAACTGTCACAGCTAATGTCAAGCCAGGCCACACCTGCTTGGCCACTTCGTTGTCTGCGTACCAAGGAGAAGCCAAAGAAGGGCAGGCCTATCTGGTCCCCGGGCACAGTCCCCAGCCCCTTTCCATAGAGCTGCTGCCAACGTTTCCGCAGGCAGAGGCCATGTTTCCAGCTCAGACGCAAAGGCAAGAGGAGGCGGCAGGCATCTGAGCTTCCTTTTCTCACTCAAAGGAATGCCCACCAGGCAGCCAGCCGGGGCACAGCCCAGACTCTACGTGTCACTTTGGGGATTTGGGCTTTATTAGCACAAGTCAGATGCAGTGTGATGGGGGCGGTGGTAGTGGTGAGCAGGCGCTAGGGACAAAGTTCCAGGGGACGATGGGTGAAGCATTAGCACCAGCAAACAAGGTCAAGAGAAGGGCATATCTGCTCTACCATGGGTACAGGGAGAGTTCACAGATTTCAGAAATGTCACTTGGAACCTCACAGCACTGCTTGAGGGGAAGCATCGAAAGACACCGCCAGGACAATCCTTTTATGCCTTCTAGAACTGTGGAGAAAAGTTACAGCCAGCAAGGGCTTTACACTTTTATTTTTTCTTTTTAATAGAGATATGATTTCGCCATGCTGCCCAGGCTGGTCTCGAACTCTGGGCTCAAGCGATCCAGCAGCCTCGACCTCCCAAAGTGCTGGGATTACAGACATGAGCCACTGTGCCTGGCCGGCTTCACACATATTGTTATAATCTTCATGGACAAATCGAAACTCAAGTAACTTGCCCAAGGTTTTTCGTCTACAAAGCTGAAATTTAAATTCAAGTCTATTTGATTCCAAAGGCTGCACTGAAGATTTAATAACACTTTTATTATTATTATTATTATTATAGATGGAGTTTCGCTCTTGTTGCCCAGGCTGGAGTGCCATGGCGTGATCTCAGCTCACTGCAATCTCCACCTCCCAGGTTCACGCGATTCTCCTGCCTCAGCCTCCCGAGTAGCTGGGATTACATGCATGTACCACCACACCCGGCTAATTTTTTATTTTTCATAGAGATGGGGTTTCTCCATGTTGGTCAGGCTGGTCTCGAACTCCTGACCTCAGATGATCTGCCCACCTCGACCTCCCAAAGTACTGGGATTACAGGCATGAGCCACTGAGCCTAGCCAATAGTACCATTATTAATTAGTTATTAATAATATCTAATAACAGGTTATGTTTATTGAATGATGCCATGTGCCTGGCACCATGCCAGGTAGTTTATAGACTTGAACTAATTTGTACTCACATTTCTGTGAAGTATGATTTCATACCCATTTTACAGATAAGGAAAACTGAGTCTCAGAGAGGTCATGTAACTTGTCCAAGGTCTTGAAACTTGTAATAGAACAGATTCGAACCTGACTTCCAAGCACATGAGCTTAGCCTTGATGTACTGCCTCTTATGGGAATACTTATAGTGGCAGATGCTGCTGATGTCCCACACTGTATCTTCTTGGTCCACATCTGAGCTCACTGCAGCATCCCGCCTCAAGTGCCTGCATCTCTGCTTCTCTGCCTGAAGACTTTCTTGGGCACCTGGGGAGCTGTGGGGGACTTAGCACCTTTGAGTATGCACTAGAGTCAGAGAGCTGCTATGACAGTGTTCCATAAACGGGTTGACTTAAAACAACAGAGATTTATTCTCTGACAGTTCTGGAAGCTAGAGTCTGAAGGCAAGGTTGATACCTTGGTGGTTGATACCAGCAAGGCCACACTTTCTCTGAAGGCTCTAGGCGAGGGTCCTGCCTCGCCTCTTCCTGGCTCTTGGGGGTTGCTGAAAGTCCCTGGCACACCTTGGCAGGTGGTAGCATCACTCCAGTCCTGCCCCCATCTTCACATGGCTGCCTTCCTGCTGTATGTCCCTGTTCTTGTGTCTCTTCTCTTCTCAAGGATACAAGTCTTATAGGATTAATGGCTGGCTCTACTCCAGGCTGACCTCAGTTTTGTTTTTTTTTTTTCTTTTGAGATGGAGTCTCGGCTGTGTTGCCCATGCTGGAGTGCAGTGGCACATCTTGGCTCACTGCAGCCTCTACCTCCCAGGTTCAAGCGATTCTCCAGCCTCAGCCTCCCAAGTAGCTGTGATTACAGGCCCTGCCACCATGCCTGGCTAGTTTTTGTATTTTTAGTAGAGATGAGGTTTTGCCATATTGGCCAGCCTGGTCTGGAACTCCTGATCTCAAGTGATCCCCCTACCTCGGCCTTCCAAAGTGCTGCGATTACAGGCATGAGCCACTGTGCCCAGCCTGACTTCATCTTATTAATTACATCTGCAACAACTTTATTTCCAAATAAGGTCACATTCTGAGGTTCCAGAAAGAACATGACTTTTGGGGGCACACTATTCAACCCAGTTCAGGGGGCAGCCTTCAGCCGACGGGGGAGGTGAGTGTGTAGCCAAATGCTCCAGCCACCCCATCCTCTGGTGGCACAATTTCAAGACGTGTTCCACATGAATTCCCAGAGGTTCCCCGGTAAGACTAAACCTCAACTGCCACAAGAGCCCTGCTCATTAATGTACCCATTATTGACTTTTCTTATTTCTCGGTCTCAATTTCCCTACTTCTTCATTTGGGCTTCCTAGGATCACCACCCAAATAAACTACCTGTCCCCAGGTTTTTTTTTTTGTTTGTTTTGTTTTTTGGCGGGGGGGAGGGCAGGGAACTCAAATGCATGACCTATTTTCGGTTAAAAGTGAAAAGAGATTCTTGTCTTCTGTCCAAGTTGGTCACTTCCCTGTGCCAAAGTGAACAGTAGCCAACATGTCAGGGTGGGAGTCGTATTACAAAACTGAGGGCGATGAAGAAGGAGAAGAACAAGAAGAGAACCTTGAAGCAAGTGGAGACCATAAATATTCAGGAAGACATAGTTTGATTTTTTTGGTTGATGACTCCAGGGCTATGTTTGAATCTCAGAGTGAAGATTTGACTCCTTTTGACATGAGCATCCAGTGTATCCAAAGTGTGTACATCAGTAAGATCATAAGCAGTAAGAAAGATCATAAGCAGTAAGATCATAAACAGATCATAAGCAGTGAGATCATAAACTGAGATCATAAGCAGTGAGATCATAAACAGTGAGATCATAAGCAGATGATAAACAGTGAGATCATAAGCAGTGAGATCATAAGCAGTGAGATGATAAGCAGTGAGATCATAAACAGTGAGATCATAAACAGTGAGATCATAAGCAGTGAGATCATAAGCAGTGAGATCATAAACAGTGAGATCATAAGCAGTGAGATGATAAACAGTGAGATCATAAACAGTGAGATCATAAGCAGTGAGATCATAAACTGAGATCATAAGCACTGAGATCATAAACAGTGAGATCATAAGCAGTGAGATCATAAACAGTGAGATCATAAGCAGTGAGATGATAAGCAGTGAGATGATAAGCAGTGAGATGATAAGCAGTGAGATCATAAACAGTGAGATCATAAACAGTGAGATGATAAGCAGTGAGATGATAAGCAGTGAGATCATAAATAGTGAGATCATAAACAGTGAGATCATAAGCAGTGAGATGATAAGCAGTGAGATCATAAGCAGTGAGATCATAAACAGATGATAAGCAGTGAGATCATAAACAGTGAGATCATAAGCAGTGAGATCATAAGTAGTGAGATCATAAGCAATGAGATCATAAGCAGTGATCGAGATCTCTTGGCAGGGGTGTTCTATGGTAGCGAGAAAGACAAAAATTCAGTGAATTTTAAAAATATTTACATCTTACAGGAGTTGGATAATCCAAGTGCAAAACAAATTCTAGAGCTTGACCAGTTTAAGGGGCAGCAGAGACAAAAACGTTTCCAAGACCTGATGGGCCACGGATCTGACTACTCACTCGGTGAAGTGCTGTGGGTCTGTGCCAGCCACTTTAGTGATTTCCAGTTCAAGATGAGTCATACGAGGATCATGCTGTTCACCAGTGAAGACAACCCCCATGGCAATGACAGTTCTAAAGCCAGCTGGGCCAGGACTGAAGCCGGTGATCTCCGAGATACAGGCATCTTCCTTGACTTGACGCACCTGAAGAAACCTGGGGGCTTTGACATATCCTGGTTCTACAGAGATACCATCAACATAGCCGAGGATGAGGACCTCAGGGTTCACTTTGAGGAATCCAGCAAGCTAGAAGACCTGTTGCGGAAGGTTCGTGCCAAGGAGACCAGGAAGCAAGCACTCAGCAGGTTAAAGCTGAAGCTCAACAGACATAGTGATCTCTGTGGGCATTTGTAATCTGCTCCAGAAGGCTCTCAAGTCTTCTGCAATAAAGCTTTATCAGGAAACAAATGAACCAGTGAAAACCAAGACCCAGGCCAGGTGTGTTGGCTCACGCCTGTAATCCCAGCACTTTGGGAGGCTGAGGCGGGCAGATCACCTGAGGTTGGGAATTCGAACCAGCCTGATCAACATGGAGAAACCCCGTCTTTACTAAAAGAATACAAAATTAGCCAGTCGTGGTGGTGCAAGCCTGTAATCCCAGCTACTTGGGATGCTGAGGCAGGAGAATCGCTTGAATCCAGGACGCGGGGGTTGCGGTGAGCCGAGATTGGGCACTGCACTCCAGCCTGGGTGACAAGAGCAAAACTCTGTCTCAAAAAAAAGAAAAAAAAAGAAAAAGAAAAGAAAAAAAGAAACAAACCAAGACCTGGACATTTAACACAAATACATGCAGTTTGCTTCTGCTTAGCGATACCAAGAAGTCTCAGATCTATGGAAGTCAACAGATTATACTGGAAAAAGAGGAAACAGAAGAGCTAAAATGGTTTGATGATCCAGGTTTGATGCTCATGGGTTTCAAGCCCTTGGTAATGCTGAAGAAGCACCATTACCTGAGGCCCTCCCTGTTCATGTACCCTGAGGAGTCGCTGCTGATTGGGAGCTCAACCCTGTTCAGCACTCTGCTCATCATGTGTCTGGAGAAGGAGGTCATAGCATTGCGCAGATACATACCCCGCAGGAACATTCCCCGTTATTTTGTGGCTTTGGTGCCACAGGAAGAGGATTTGGATGACCAGAAAATTCAGGTGACTCCTCCAGGCTTCCAGCTGGTCTTTTTACCCTTTGCTGATGATAAAATGAACATGCCCTTTATTTATTTATTTGTTTGTTTGTTTGTTTGTTTTTGAGACGGAGTTTTACTCTTGTCACCCAGGCTGGAGTGCAATGGTGTGGTCTCGGCTCACTGCAACCTCTGCCTCCCGGGTTCAAGCGATACTCCTGCCTCAGCCTCCCGAGTATCTGGGATTACAGATGCCTACCACCATGCCCAGCTATTTTTTTGTGTTTTTAGTAGACAGGGTTTCACCATGTTGGCCAGGCTGGTCTTGAACTCCTGACCTCAGATGATCTGCCCGCCTCGGCCTCCCAAAGTGCTGGGATTACAGGCGTGAGCCGCTGTGCCTGGTGAAGATGCCCTTTACTGAAAAGGTCATGGCAACTCCAGAGCAGATAGACAAGATGAAGGTTATCATTCAGAATCTCCGCTTCACATACAGACGTGGCAGCTTTGAGAATCCCGTGCTGCAGCAGTACTTCAGGAACCTGGAGGCCTTGGCCTTGGATTTGATGGAGGCTGAATAAGCAGTGGACCTGATATTGCCCAAGGTTGAAGCAATGAATAAAAGACTGGGATCCCTGGTGGATGAGTTTAAGGAGCTTGTTTACCTACCAGATTACAATCCTGAAGGGAAAGTTACCAAGAGAAAGCACCATAACGAAGGTTCTGGAAGCAAAAGGCCCAAGGTGGAGTATTGAGAAGAGGAGCTGAAGACCCACATCAGCAAGGGCACGCTGGGCAAGTTCACTGTGCCCATGCTGAAAGAGGCCTGCGAGGTGGACGGGCTGAAGAGCACGCTAAAGAAGCAGGAGCTGCTGGAAGCCCTCACCAGGCACTTCCAGGACTGACCAGAGGCCATGCAGCCACCCTTCCACACCGTGCCCAGGCTGCCTGGCCTTGTTTTCAGACAGTTAAAATGTGTTTCTTCTGAGCTAGGAAGAGTCCGCCCAACAGAAGTCGAGGGACTTTAAGTTTTTGAGACTTTCTGTTGGCATGGTGATGGTGTAGCCCTCCCACTTTGCTGTCCTTACTTTACAGCCTGAATAAAGAGTCCTAAGTTTGTACTATTAAAAAAAAAAGTGAAAAGAAAATGAGCCTCAGGCCTTTTGTCTGTTCAGTATGCCTTATCACAGGCAGCTGGGAGGCTTTTCTAGGGTCCTGTAATGATGGTTTTTGCTCCATGTTGGTTTAAGCAGGTTTCTGGGGGCCCACAACACCTTAGATGAGTAGGTGGGAGCCTGCTAGGGAGGGCTGGGTTGGGAAAGTGTCTATATATGTCTATAGCTGGTGCTAGGCTTGTGGCTTTACGTAGAATGACTTTGCTAACTTGTGTCATCGAGGTTGACGATTTTATCAGTTATTCCCAAGAAATAGTATAAACGTCAAGAAATGTTTCTCAAACCAAGGGAATCCAATGATAGCAACCGACGGAAGATCTAGGGAAGGTGGAACATATGGTGATAATGTCAATTGGGAATTTCTAATATCTAATATTCATATTATGCCATATCATCTATAGCATCCACCAGCTCTGTGGTTTTGTTCACAATGGGCTCATCCATCACCCGGTTCAACATTTCTCAAATGCACCCTGCCAGATGCTCCTGAGAAAAAAGGTTCTGTGATCCAATCACGTGGATGAATGCCAATTACTATTCACTCTTCTTGAAGAGGCACAATCCATATTAACATATTAAAGGTTCTGAAAACTTTGCTGTCGAAATTAAAATCCAGTTTAGCATTGCTTCCCATACTTATTTTGCTATGGAACCCTTTCTTCATGTAATACCTATTTAATCTGTCATAGAACTGGTACTCCACAGAATCCACTTTGGGAAGCCCCAATCTATTTAACTAGTGTGGGTGCAAAAATATTTTCTGCAGCCCACAGGGCTTCCTTTGCAGAGTGTGCCAGGGCACAACTGTCCTTTTTTGTCCACACCTCACCCCCAATCTCCAACCTTCCTTCCTCCTTTTTACTTTTTTCTCTATTTGGGTTTAGGTCACATGGATTCTTGGCTGTGGGCTAACTTCCCCACTGCCATTGCCTTGACACATTAAGTCCTCTTATCTAAGTCCTGCTTGGGGACCTTGGTCCAGCTGGGGTTCTGAGGGGCTCCCTCATCCCTACCTCTTCCAGGTATTAGAAGGGTCTGGAGACCCTCCAGGAGACAGATATCTACAAGGAAAGAATCTATCACCAAGGAGCATCCATGAGCAGCCAGCATGATTCAGATCCTCCTGCTTGGCTAGGGACACTGAAACTACTTTCCAAACATGGGGTCTGTTGTGGGTTTGTGTCCCCCCAAAATTTATAGATGTAATTCCTAACCCCAGTACCTCAGAATGTGACCTTCGGAAACACGGTTGTTGTAGACGTAAGTGATTAAGATGAGATCATACTGGAGTAGAGTGGGCCCCTCATCCAGCATGACTGGTGTCTTCTGAAAAGGGGGAATTTGGAGACAGGTGTGCACATGGGGAGAGCACTACGTGAAGATGGGAGCAGTGCCTCCACTACCCAGGAACTACCAGAAGCCAGGAGTGTGGCTTGGAACAGATTTTTCCTTAGTGCCTCAGAGGCAGCACAGCCCCGCCAACAGCTTGGTCTCAGGCTTCCAGCCCCCTGAATGTGAGAGAATCAATTTCTGTTGTGTAAGTCTATCCATGTGTTGTACTTTGTCACTGCCGCCCTGGCACACTCATCCATGGGGGAGAAGTCTCTGCTGCTTCTCCTCCGCATTCACCAGCAGTGGTTCCTGATCCAGCTCCCTCACAGTGGGAGGAGGTGGAGATACTGGAACTGATGTGCGGAGCCTCCCCAGTCCCAGGCCCTCTCTTTGTGGGGATGAGGTCGGTTCTCGTGGCACCCCAGTGGCTGTGTGGATAGACTGAGGACCCTTCTTCTGGTAGAAGTGTTTGTGTCCTCTTCCTGAGTTCCACAGTGTCTCTGACCTCTGACCATCACAGTCAGTAGGAGTGGTACTCTCAGCTTCCCTCTCAGGCCTCGTGCTCACGACTGACCCCTGACCAAGCAGTGAGGATGTCACCTGGCTGGGAAAGCATCACTGAGAGGGACAGTCCAAAGTCCTACCCAGAGGCAGAACGTGAGATCCCGATCCCTCCAGGACGCAGTCAAAGCTGCAGGCCTTCCCCGCCACTCAATCATGCTGCTTCCTCTGCATTTTGATTTGTTGCCATGGAGAGAAGCAGGATGCAGCTCCCTGCATCCAACACCAACAAAACCACTGTATCTGATAATTATTAATCAGATAGATAAGGGGTTTCTTAATCTTGGCACTACTGACATTTGAGCCAGATACTTCTCCTTGTGGGGGCTGTCCTGTGCGTTGTAGGATGTTCAGCAGCATGCCTGCCCCCTACCCACGAGATGCCAGTAGCAATCCCCCCAACCAAAAACGTCTCCAGACATTTCCAAATATCCCCTTGGGGGCAAAATCTCACACAGTTGAGACCCACTGAAATAGACCAACCTCAATATACTGATGCTACTCCGAGGTGCTTCCAATCCAAGGTCATTTCATTATTCAAGTGATTTTAGGTTTTTAAAATGTATTTACTATTGCCTGATCTCAAATATAAGAAAAACCTACAAAGAAAAAAAAAAGGCTAGAAGAAAATGTTAATCATGGTTGTCTCTGAATGCTGGGTAGTGAATTTGTGAGTGAATTGTCTCTCTATTTTTCTGAATGTTTCTTTTATTTGCTATAGTAAGCATGTACTAGCTTTATACTTGAAAATAATCTATTTGACTAGTGACCTAAGTATTTTCATGTTAAATGCAATAATAAGACCCTATTGTACACAGGATTAAAAAACTGGTTAAGTATAACCAAAGCAAAGTGATAAAGGAGAAAGAGGCACAGTTTAAATCTTGGCACTTCTACTCACTTAACTAGCCACAGGCATGCTGTTAGATCTGCCCAGCTAGGCTGAGCCAAGGCTGAGTGTAGGAATATTTGTAAAGCATCTAGAATAGTAGGGGTTCAATACATGGTGGCTCCCACAATTATTAGGCTCCCTTCTGGTTCAAGACTTGAGGGCCCTCTTTATCCTGTGCCTGTGCTGCTGCAAAGTCTTCTCCATAGAGAGTTACCAGCATGGACATGGAAGGCCCAGGAAAGCCTCCCTGGGTAAGTGGTTCCTTTTTCCCAACCCTTCCAGACTCAGGGATTCTTCTAGAAGAATAATTACAATTATCATTTATAGTATTATTATTTTATCCCACATTTTTCACAGATGGGCTTTCTTCTTCTCAAACACCCTATGAGTTAGGAATAATAATCCTCTTTTCAGAGATGGAAAACCAAGCTCAGAGAGGTTATGCAACTTCTCGAAGGCTGCACAGCTGGTAAGCAACAAGAGCCAGCATCAAATAGTCCAACCCATTCCACCTGTCTTATTTTAAAAGGCAATACAATTGAAGCTCAGAGAATGAAGTGACTTGTGCCCAAAGTCACTCAGCTAATAATGTCTCGAAGAACAGCCAGGCTCATTGCCACCTTCACAGCACATGCCCAGGCAGCTCTGATTTGAGGGAGAAGAGAGAGGATGCCAATTTCACTAAACAACATCACAGTTTAGAAAATAAAATTTGGAGGCCGGGCGCGGTGGCTCAAGCCTGTAATCCCAGCACTTTGGGAGGCCGAGACGGGCGGATCACAAGGTCGGGAGATCGAGACCATCCTGGTTAACATGGTGAAACCCCGTCTCTACTAAAAAATACAAAAAACTAGCCGGGCGAGGTGGCGGGCGCCTGTAGTCCCAGCTACTCAGGAGGCTGAGGCAGGAGAATGGCGTGAACCCGGGAGGCGGAGCTTGCAGTGAGCTGAGATCCGGCCACTGCACTCCAGCCTGGGTGACAGCGCGAGACTCCGTCTCAAAAAAAAAAAAAAAAAAAAAAAAAAAAGAAAATAAAATTTGGAGCCAGACAGCCCGAGTTCAAATTCTAGTTCTATCCTTACCCCAGCTGTGTTATTCCGAGCAAATTACTTAAAGTCTCTGGATTTTCTTTCTTTCTTTTTTTTTGAGACAGAATCTCGCTCTGTCGCCCAGTCTGGAGCGCAGTGGCACGATCTCGGCTCACTGCAAGCTCCGCCTCCCGGGTTCATGCCATTCTCCTGCCTCAGCCTCCCAAGTAGCTGGGACTATAGGCGCCCACCACCACACCCAGCTAAGTTTTTTGTATTTTTTAGTAGAGACGGAGTTTCACTGTGTTAGCCAGGATGGTCTTGATCTCCTGACCTCGTGATCCGCCCGCTTCGGCCTCCCAAAGTGCTGGGATTACAGGCGTGAGACACTGCACCCAGCTAAGTCTCCGGATTTTCATTTCTTCATCTCCAAGAAGAAAATAAGAAGATATTTAATAATAAATAATCCACATATGCACTTAGAATATTATAAGCAGTAGATAAACATTAGGTGTTAACAAATTTTGCACAATGAGCTACTAAAAAATTTGGCAGTGACTAAATCTTTTGTTCCTTTTACTGCCAAAAAGTATTTTTCCCATGATTTAAAGTAAACCACTATCATTGTGAAAAAATTGAAAAAGAGGGATATAAGTATAAAGGGAACAATAACAATCACCTGTAATGGCGACAAAATCAAAAACAACCACAAAGCCGGGCGCGGTGGCTCACGCCTGTAATCCCAGCACTTTGGGAGGCCGAGGCGGGCGGATCACGAGGTCAGGAGATCGAGACCATCCTGGCTAACACGGTGAAACCCCGTCTCTACTAAAAATGCAAAAAATTAGCCGGGCGAGGCGGCGGGCGCCTGTAGTCCCAGCTACTCGGGAGGCTGAGGCAGGAGAATGGCGTGAACCCGGGAGGCGGAGCTTGCAGTGAGCCGAGATCGCGCCATTGCACTCCAGCCTGGGCGACTAAGCGAGACTCTGTCTCAAAAAAAAAAAAAAAAAAAAAAAAAAAAAAAAAAAAAAAAACCACAAAAAGCTCTTTACTTTGGGAAATCTCAAACATAAAAATGAACAAAGGATAGTATAGGGAACCTCCATGTTCCCATCACTCAGCTTCTTTAAATACTAACTTTCAGCCAATCTTATTTCATTTATAGCCCCATCTGCTTCTCTCCTATTTCTACCTTCAACCTTTTGTGGCAAATCCCAGACATTGTATAATTTCATTTCCAGATATTTCAGCATACATCTCTGAAATATACAGATTCTCTTTTCTTAAATTATAATTCCAATATTATACCTTTTACAATTAATAATGTTTAATATTATATTACCAGGTCCAAATTTACTCTAATTGTCTCATAAATGTTAGTTTGAATCGGGACCCAAATTACATCCACATGTTGGATTGGTTCAGGTTTCTCAAATTTCTTTTAATCTATAGATTCCTCCTGCATCTCTTTTTTACTCCTTGTAATTCATTTGTTTAGGAAATTGAATTATTTGTCCTATAGAGTTTCCATAGCCTGGATTTTGCTGATTGCATCCTTATAGTATTAGTTCACATATCCCCTGGACTGTGTGTTTCTTGTAAATTAGAAGTTCTGTGTCAAGAATACATTATAGATGGTATGGTGGACTTCCACTGGGAGACATGTAATGTCTGTCTCTTAATCTCTCACTTTGAGAAGTGAACAGCCTTTGATGATCATAGCCCAGATCCACAAATTTCATCAGGGGTTACAAAAGAGTGGTATTTTAAACCCATCAGTACTTTCCATGTATTAGCTAGAATGTTTCTGTAAAGAAAAACTTACCTCATTGTGAGATATAGTTCGTCTAGGAAAAGCAAAGTAAATGCTTTTTTTCTTTTCTTTTCTTTTCTTTTTTTTTTTTTTTTTTTGAGACAAGGTCTCACTCTGTTTCCCAGGCTGGATTGCAGTAGTACCATCATGGCTCACTGCAGCCTCAACCTCCCAGGTTCACGCAATCCTTCCACCTCAGCCTCCTAAGTAGCTGGGACCACAGCTGCATGCCACCATGTCCAGCTAATTTCAATTTTTTTTTTTTTTTTTTTTTGGTAGAGACAGGCTCTCACTATGTTGCTGCCTGGTCTCAAACTCCTGGGCTCAAGTGATCCTCCTGAGCCACTGATCCCAGCAATGCTTGATTCTTTGTGGCCAACTTTCAAAATAAAGATCCTTGGCATCATCTAAAGTGACCAATGAGTTTTGTTGTTGTTTTGTTTTGTTTTTGTGTCATTATCCATTGGTATTTATATTATTAACTCAAAAACATTAAACATAGTTTACATGTTTTAGTCTATTGTAGAATGAATTATTAAAACTCAAATTATCTGAAGTTTTTCTTCTTTTTCTTTGTTATTAAGTAGTATTGGGATTAGTCGATCTTTAAAGGTGTGCTAGAATTTTCCTGCGAAACTGTTAGGGCCTGGTGCTTTTTGTTGGCGAGGTCTTCATTTCTTCTATGATAATTGGTCTGTTAAGACTTTGCGTCTCTACTGAGATCAATTTAGGTAAGTTACATTATTCTAGAAAACTATCCATTTCATCTAAGTTTTCATATATTTTGCATAGAGTTGAAAAAAACAGTCTCTTATGTTTTTGGTTTGGATTTCCTCTGCTTTGATGGTCCTACCCATCTACCCACACCCAGTATTTCTAATCTTATGTGTCCATTCTTCCTCTCATTTATCTTCTTGACCAGTTTAGTAGTTGCTTGGTATATTTTGTTGATTGTTTCAGCTTTAGGTTTAAGTTCTACTTTCTATTAATTTTTGCTTTCATCTTTATTAATTCCTTCCTTCTAGATTGTTTTGGCTCACTCTGTGGTTCTTGCTTTTTGAATGGGGCATTTAATTCGTTTATTTTCATTTTTACTGACATAGATATCTAATGCTAAACTTTTTCCTTTATTAATTGCATTAGTTGAATAGCCAGGACTTGATTATTTTTGTTTCCATTATCATTCTTTTCCAGAAATTCTGTAATTTCAAGTTGTTCTTCTATCTCTAACAGCTGCTTAATAACATGGTTTTTTCCTAATTTTCAGATAGAGTAGTCTTTTCAGTTTTTTTCTTTTTTCTTTTTGGTCTTTTTGGTTTTCTAATTTTGTTCATGCTTTGGTTTTTGTGGTTTTGTTTGGTTTTGTATTATTACCAGTTGGTATCTATATCATAAACTCAACAAACATAGTTAACATGTTTTAGTCTGTTGTAGAGGAAATTATGGTCAGAGAGTATTCTCTTTGTTCTTTGAAATTTAATGAGGTTTTCTTTATGACCCAAAGTGTAGTCATTTGAGAAGGTGTTTTTGTCACTATCGGGGTCCAGGTTTCTACATACTTCTTTAAGATCTACCTTATTGATTAAGTTTGTATCTCCTGCATCCTTATTGTCCGCTTGATCTCCCTGGGATTGACAGACATGGATTAAAATCAAGTATTTGGGTTTCCATTTCCCCTGCATCTTTAGTTGTTAGGTGCTTCAACGTTAATAACTTATGTATCTTCAATGTGAATTGTTACCTTTAGCATTCTAAAGTCTCCTTGTTGCCTCCTTTAGTGCTTTTTGGTTTAAATTCCATCTTGTCAGCTATCAAAATTGTAACTGCTTTTAAGTTTTAATTTGCATTTGTTTTAATATCTTTTTCTTTCTTTTTTTAACCTTTCAGGACCTCTTGTTTTAGGTGTGTCTCTCATGTAGAGCAGTGTTAAATTTTGCTACATTAGCCAATGTGGAAATTCTTTTTTTAGTAGGTAAATTAAGCCTATTTACATTTTTTGATATTATTGATACGTTTGACCTTGCTCTATCATCTTATTTTACCTTATTATTAACTTCAAAAATACTTTTTTATCCTTGAAACTTTTCTTCCAGCCTGTAAGCCCTTCACTGGGCAAAGTTCCACATAACTCGCTTTTCTTTCCACCATCCTTCATGCTGTTTTTGATGCTATTTTCTAGTTCACACTGATCATATATCCATCTTGTGATCCTAAAGCTTGGAAACCTCAGCCTGTTAAAACACTTAGAGTCAAAGCATTAGTCTGTGGCAGTGTGTTCCATCACGAATGAAGGAGTTGTTTAGAGAGACTCACCCAGGCTCGCTTGACATAGGAATGAACCCGGAGTTTGGAAATTAAAAGACAAAGGGTGTTAGGAGAGGAGAGAAATGCTTCTGGGAGCGTTTCCCTTTACTTAATGAATTACTAGGAGATTTGTGGCTACACAGCCCGTCCGGGTAAGTCTTTCAGCATGTGGACCCAGGAGTGTCATGGGCTTGCTCCACTATATCCTTGCTGCCCTTTCTGTGAACTGAGACACTTCCTGTCACCAGTTTATTTTCACTTCTCTCCTGGCAGCTGGCCACTGCAATCGGCATGCATTTGAAATCATTTGCTACTTACTTGAGAATTCACACTAGGGAGAAAGGGAAGAAAATAACCACTCCTGGGGACACCACAAAAGTCAACATTAATGAAAACTCATTTCCACTTTTTCTTTTTTTTTTTTTTTGCCACCCAAATGACTGTGGATTAACAGACCCAGAGAATGCCAAATAAACCGTAGGATAAGAGAAAGAAAAGTTCAAGTCAGTTGCAGGGGTGCCTTAATGAAGCTGCAATCCCTTTGCTAGCCTCGTGCAAGCCAGTCAGCTCCGCGGTCTATCACCCTCCCTGTTGGTGTTCAGCGCCAGACTCATCTGCCCCAGGCAGAAGTTGCACATGTCGGGATTTTCTTGGGATTTTTCCGAAGAGTTTTGATTTGGTCTCAGATGTGTGGGTTTTTGTTGTTTGTAAACTAGAAACATAGGAAGTTGAAACTGAGAGGAAACCTCAGAGGAAGGCAACATCACAGCAAGAGCTTTGGTTTAAATAGTCTAGGATTCAAATCATAGCTCTGACACCGTGTGACCTCTCTGAGCCTCAGTTTCCCCATCCAAAGGATGAAGAATATAACACAGGGTTTTTTCAAGTCTTAAATAAGTTAATTTAAGTCAGTGGTCCTCAGGTCAGCAGCATCAGTATCACCTGGAAACTTGTCAGAGATGCAAAATGTCAGGCCTCACCCCAGGCCCACCGAATCAGAAGCTCAGGAGGCAGGTTTTGCAACCTCTGACCGAAAAAGCCTCCAGGTGATTCTAATGCGTTTGATAACCACTGGTGTAACTAAAGTGTCTAGCACATAGTCAGCAACATAGTAAGTCTTAGATAAATGGTAGCTCTTTGCATTGTTATTATTTAGAGCTCAACTCAATCCTGTGTTTATGGCTGGATCAACAGGGGCCCAGGGAGGTAGCAGTTTGCTCAAGATCACAGTGAATTAGTTGAATTAGTGGCACAGCTGGGGTTGAACCTGTATCTTCTGGTTCCTTCCTGTCTCTTTCTCGCCTCCCAGGAGACAGCCATAGTTGACTTCTGTATGTTTTCTTCTATAATTTTAATGTGCATAGATATAGGTATACAATGTAATAGTTATATATTATACATGTATATAGTATGTATTGTCATTCATATAATATATATAAGGGGTGTGTGAGTGTGTGTTTAGTAACACAAAATTGGGATTACACTGACTAAATGGATTTAGAAGTCAAATAGTACTGCTAGGTTTATAATTTTTAAAATAACTCCATCTCTCCCCACTCCCAATTCTTGTTCCCAGAGGTAACTACTTACTATCTTTTCAGCTATTTCTTATATTTTACTCCATTTTTATAAATTACAGCTTATAGTACTTTCATGATTTTTTCATATTATCCATTAACTCTCAGCTATGGAGAATGAGGATTTAGGTACTGCCTAATTTCTTAGCAGTAGCTTACTGTGCACAGTTTGGTAACACCTAATGTTTGTTGAGTACTTATTATATGGCAGGTATATTCTAAGTGCAAATGTAGATTATTTGTTCTTAAACATATTCTTTTCTTCTTGCAGATGAGAAAATGGAAGCCCAGAGACTTAAGTAGTTTGCTCAGAATAACATACGCTAGCCCCTCAAAACGCATGCATACACTATAGTGGACATATTTTGAAGTACCTCATCTTATTTATTTATTTAGTTAGTTAGTTTTGAGATGGAGTTTTGCTCTTGTTGCCCAGGCTGGAGTGCAATGGTGCGATCTCAGCTCACCTCAACTTCCGCCTTCCAGGTTCAAGTGATTCTCCTGCCTCACCCTCCCGAGTAGCTGGGATTATGGGCATGTGCCACCACGCCTGGCTAGAAGCACCTCATCTTACATAGACTCCTTTAACTCCCTCTCATCTATCCATTATGGTGAGTTCCCAAAAGCCATCAAAGTCCTTACAGTAGGAATCTGGAATTGGAATGGAGAAAGAGTTAGAATTTCAGGCTGTCTGGAATTGTCATATGTGTGCATTTGGGCACTGTGGGTAACTCTTTGCATTTGCCCCATAGACTAAATATCAGAGAGATCTGGTATGCAGTGAGAATGACATAGAGGTCCAGAGAGAAGCAGAGATCCACAAAACAAGAAGATTTGTGCAGACTTCCCACTTCCTAACTCTAACCCCCCATGAAAGTTGGCTCATTCCTACTGTTTAATTTAGTAGAATGTCCCTGAATCTCAATAATAAATTGTCTATCTTTGCTTTAAAAGTTCAAGTGTGTTTCTGTTCCTTGCCCCCAAACAAGCTCTAATGATTATATGATCATACATAACAGTCCCAGCTTAAGAACCCCTGCCTTAGGCACAAGAGCAGGCACAGAGTTGATAAGAAATTGGGTATATCCCCATTCACCCAGCTGCAGTTTAAGGGGTAATTAGATTGGAAAACAGGACCATGAGAAATGGAGAGGACGGAAACATTTTCCAGCAGCATCTTGTAGATGGATGAGATCTCCATTCAGTGCTTGGTAGGACCAGAAATCCCAGGAGCAGTTACAGATGACTGGGACAAGGTCATGTGGAAATGTAGGATATAAGTATGGTTTCGAAGGTGTCTTGGATTCAAAAAGAGAAATTTGGAACTGTTGCAGCTCTTGTGATCTAGCTGGTTGGGAAAATCACAGAATAACTTTAAGTTTCTATTTCTTGTGAATCTGTTGATTCTTCCTCAAAGATCAAACCGGCTTTGTGCAACCTAATAAAATGAGCTCATTCCTGGTCCAGTCCAAGTCAGGAGCTGCTAGCACTGAAACAACAACCCAAAAAATAATTATACAATTTTTATCCCTCGCTCCTCCCATAGTTCTCCTGACACTCTCCAAATTCCCATTCTGAGAAGGCAACTATTTTATTTATCTATTTATTTATTTGTCTACATTATTTGTTGCATAGCAAATCACCCCAAGACTTAGTGGCTTAAAACAACTATTTATGATCTCTATGGCTTATATAGGCCAGAAATTTGGAAGTGGCTCAGCTGGCCAGTTCTGGCTTGGGGTCTCTCATGAGGCTACAGTCAAATGTTGGCTGGGGCTGCATCATCCAAAGGCTGTACGAAGGTTGGAGAATCCAATTCCAAGGTAGCTCACTCATGTGGTTTGCAAGTTGATGCTGGCTGTCGGCAAGAGGCCTCAGTTCCTCTCCTCATGGACTTCTCCACAGGGCTGCTTGAGTGTCCTTATGCCATGGTAGCTGGCCTTCCCCAGAGTGTGCATTGCAAATATTAGAGAGAGCCAGGTGGAAGCTATATCTTTTTAATGACAGGCTTGGAAGCCACATAGCATTACTTCTGCCACACTCTATGACATTCTATATTTTTTTTGTTTTCTGTTTTTTGTTTTTTGTTTTTTTTGAGATGGAGTCTCGCTCTTGTTGCCCAGGCTGCAGTACAGTGGCGCGATCTTGGCTCACTGCAACCTCCACCACCCAGGCTGAAGCAATTCTCCTGCCTCAGCCTCCCAGGTAGCTGGGACTACAAGTGCCCACCAACATGACCAGCTCATTTTTGCATTTTTAGTAGAGACGGCGTTTCACCATGTTGGCCAGGCTGGTCTCAAACTCGTGTCCTCAGGTGATCCACCCACCTCGGCCTCCCAAAGTGTTGAGATTACAGGCGCAAGCCACCGTACCTGGCCAACATTCTATGTTATAAGTGACTCACCAACGGCTGACATTCAAGGGGAAGGGAATTAAACTCTACCTCCTGAAGGAAGGTGTGTCAAAGAATTTGAAGACATACGTTAAAATCACCACAGTAACCAACGTATCTGTTTCCATGGAAATAGAGGAAAAACTACTACAGTTCTTTCTTTATTTAATATTTGAATACTTACAATCAGGGAGGGCTAATAGGATTCAGATCATGTGCCAATTCCCACCTGTTGCAAGTGGCTTCCAGAGGCACTGTACTGCAAAATATTCTGAGGGCATATCATGAAAGAGTAGTGCCATGGTTCATTTGCCATATCTGCCATCATAAACCCTATATATCCCTACACCAGAGTAGGGAGCACTGGCACATGAGCCCAGAATTTCTGTGACAGGTACTTAGCCCTGCGATAGGGACAAATATGAATAAGACACAGGCCTAGCTCTCCAACTGTTTACAATCTATTTATTGAAGACTATGATGAACATAGTGAGCTATTCACTAAATTCCAGTACTCCCTTTGTTTCATAGTGATAAAACTATAGCTAGACACATGGGTACCCAGTGGATACATGTCCTAGTTTCTTATAGAGTTAGCTGTGGCCACGTGACTAAAGTTTTCTCCAAGGTAAGTAGAAGTGATAGATGCCACTTCTGCTCTGGTGCCTTAACACTGGCTATACCTAGGAGATGGTAAAGAAAAAATATGGAAAGAACTAAAGTCCCTGAATGACTGTATGGACTACAGGCACCAGCCAATCTGAAACCTGCTTCCTGAGTTTTTACATGAGAGAGAAATACATGTTTCTGTTCTTTAAGGAACTGGTCTTGGAGATCTCCTTCTTGTAGCAATTAATACAACACACACAAATGAGACATATAATAAACCCTGCAAAGTCTTCCTACAGTACAAGATAATCACACAAAAGACATCATAACCTCATGTAAGGACCAAATGAGTCATACTGAATATTGATGATACAAATTTAATAGCAATAGAACCTAATTGTAAACAGTAACTACTCATAGAATTCTGAAAGTTAAATGAGATAATATCTACGAAGTGCTTTGGATAGTGTACAGAATAATGTAAATGCTCAATAAATTTCAGGATGTTGTTCACATAAATTCAGTTATAAACACTGGTGGGGTGTGTTTTGGCACAAAGCATATATAACAAGAATCAGACTTTTTTGTACTTAAACACAAATTCTGTCCCATTACTTCGTTTGTTTTCTGGGGCAGGTCTATTCCTTGCCCATTAATCTGTTTATCTGATACGAAACCAGGACGATGTCTGAGTCAAGAAAGCTAATGTACAGCACAGATGTGGCCTTGGTCTCTAAGGAATTCATCGCAGGCGCAGGAGAGATGAGTGAAAACCTGTTCTTGACATTGAAAAACTAAAACCATGGAAGGAATTTAAAGCATTAGAAGTAAAAGCAGTAATTCTATGTCTGAGCCAAGTCTAAGTATTGGATGTGTATTAACGTTCATAAGCAGAGCTGCTGTATAACCAGCAATTTTTTCATGAAGATATGCACTTAGTGGAGAAGCACACAGTGCACAAATATATGACAGCAGAGAGTGCCCCTTCCCTGCTTCTCAAAGATCCCTCAGGAAGAAGAGTACAACGCAATTATTAGGAATTATATACTTGGTTCTTCCTCCGCATTACGAAGAAAGGCACTTTTTACCTTGTTCCTTCTGTGTGTTCTTTTGAGGCAGGGGACTCGGACAGTCACGGGACTAATATGTGAGAAATCGAGAGGAAGGTTGGAGGTCATGGCTGTGGGAAATTAGATGGAATATGTGGTCAGTTCCTCCTCTCACTGAGCTTACAGTCTTATGGGAAAGACGGATGCTCACACAGGAAAAGACAGAAGGTACAAATTATACACCCACAGCTAACAAATGGTTAAATCTCACAGCCCGGCCTGAATGTTACAGGAGGCAGAGAAAGGATCATGCATTGTGAACTAGGTTACACCCATTAAATATCAGAGCTGGAAGGCACCAGTGGCTTGGTATTGGTTTTTTCTTCTTGCAATTGGTAATAGCTTATTAGTCTAATTCCTGCTTGTATTGTATAACAATGCACATTCCAGAGCCAGGTAGAGAAAAAAAATTTACCATGGATCATTTTTGGTCTGGCTGGTAAGAAGAGGAAGAGGGGCTTATAAGAGAAAGCAAAGAGAGAACTTTTGTGTCTCTTCGGGTGCAATCCCTCAAAAAACACCCCCAACCCACCCCATACCGCCTCTCCAGCCTTGGGTTGATTCTATTCTAGCTTCTATTCAAAGGGGATCAAATGAACCCATTTAATGTGTCATATGGCGTTCCAATATATTTGTTTTCACTTGTATATACGCTTTCACAGGATTTCTCTCTGGGATTTGAAACTTTCAGTGCTGCCTTCCATTCCAATGATGACTTTGTCT
Source organism: Macaca mulatta (assembly GCF_049350105.2). Classification (NCBI taxonomy): domain Eukaryota; kingdom Metazoa; phylum Chordata; class Mammalia; order Primates; family Cercopithecidae; genus Macaca; species Macaca mulatta. The sequence continues at coordinate 105,150,374 of NC_133414.1, read as the reverse complement.
TTTGAAAGTCTAAGAAATATCCCTTCAGCTGGATTTGAGATGTGAGAGAGTCAAGTTGGGGTAAAAAAATTTTTTTAGCTTAAAAAAATTCTCAGACATTTTTTGCTAAGCCATAAATCAACAGTGGTTGAATTAAAACCGATCAAGCTTGGCTTGGGTTTAGACCTCCATGAGGTCTCTGGCTAAGCTTGAAGGGGAAAAAAAAATAAGTTAATACTAAAAAAGAAAAAAAAAAAAAGGCTCCTGTGCACATCCAGTTGGAAGAGAGCAAATTCCACTTAATGAGAATCGGCCCTTTTAATCACCACAACAAATGTATCAACATAGCATTTCTTCCTGTTGGCCCCAAACCTGGTTTTCTGTTCTTTTCTTTACACATGGACCAAGACTGATAGAGAAGAAAATGGAACTTGCTTCGAGAATCCAGAGCCCATCTTTCAGAAACCGTGGCTCAGCCAGGGAATTGGTATCTAATCTGTAATATCAACTTCAGTGAGAACATAAATTGGTTGGTTCCTTGGTCTCTGGCTTCAAGGAGCAGCTTACAGACAGGGCGTCAAAATGGTCCACTCCCCAAGACGGAGTGTCTGGGCTGGATGCTGGAAGGAGTCTTCATAGCATCCTGGCCCTCTCTCTTTCTCCTCAGTGGGTCAAATCTAACAGAAACATCTTTGTTCATAAGGCCAAAATCTAAGCAGAAAGTCATTAGAAAGTCACCTGTGATTTTTCAGGGGTGGCATCTTCATAGAACCACGGTCTCAACTGTTTTGATTGCAAATCTTTTGGGCATTTCTCTGAAAAGCAACATAAAAAAGATTTCCAGAGCCATTGAATTTTTGAGGATACGTATTACTTCTCAGGCACTACAAGCATTTGATTCTGTGGGTCCCCAGTGTTGGAACTTGTACAACTTATGTAATGTAATCATTTTATAATTGCATGTGGGTTTTCTTCATGGTTTCTTTCTATTTTTTGGTAATTGTATTATCCAGGTTTAACGTTCGGGAACATATCTCAAAAGTAGCCCTACCCCTACCCCGACCTCCAGTTCTAACCATCAGTTGATCTGCCTTGCTTTTTTTTTTTTTTTTTGGCTAATGTAATGAGCAAAACAGTACTTTCATGAACTATTTAGACTATTTAAGTCCTGGAAAGCTAAAACTCAGAGAGATAGCTTGCAAATGTTTATATAATACAGAAAAATATCTATTAAGCTTAAAAATCTCTAGTTAATTCACTTGTCAAACATAACTGTAATAACATCACATAAAGAAAATGAAAAAGTTAAAGTACCAAAATAGGCTAGGTCTCTGACCTTGACTGTGAACCTATTGCTTTGGCTCTTTTAAGCAGAATTTCAAATGGAGAGGTCTTTAAAAGCACATCAACACTATTTTTTCTTTCTTTTTTTTTTTTTTTTTTTTTTTTTGAGACGAAACTTCGCTCTTGTTGCCCAGGCTGGAGTGCAATGGTGCAATCTCGGCTTACCACAACCTCCACCTCCCGAATTCAAGTGATTCTCCTGCCTCAGCCTCCAGAGTAGCTGGGATCATCACAGGCACACGCCACCATGCCCGGCTAATTTTTTTTATTTTTAGGAGCGATGGGGTTTCTCCATGTTGGTCAGGCTGGTCTCGAACTCCTGACCTCAGGTGATTCGCCCGCCTCAGTCTCCCAAAGTGTTGGGATTACAGGCATGAGCCACCATGCCCGGCCACATTAACACTATTTAGCTGCCTAGAAGGTGGCTAAAAATCACTGTGTCTTTGACGTACTTGCTAATTCTTTCTAGGTTCTCAGGGCATCAAGTCTCTGCTTTCTTTTTCTGAAACAGCCTCAAAAGTCCAGAAGCAACCCTCTCTTACTCTTTTCTTTTTTCTCTGTATCTTCTCTATCGTTTGTAGCAGAAGCCTATAATGTCATTTCACTTCTGTAGTTTCCAATTCTCTTCCTCCACATATGTAAATGCACAATGAATTATGATTAGGCAGAAAAAAAGCAACCAGATATGGTTTATCTACATTAAATGTAGGCATCCACCAATTCACAAATTAAATCTATTTCAAAAGTATGTTATTGGGGACTTAACATGCTCCGCTCCACCCCACCCCACAGAGACTGTGTTACACATGATATATACAGTCTACATGGCTCACGGAAGTATGTTTGCTTTTATTATCAAGCTGAGATAATATTACTTGTCTTCTAGTTTCCCATTATTTCTTTGAGTTACTCCTGGAATTCCAAATTCCAATGAGAAATCCAAACACAGGAATTACATCTTTCCCAGTGTAACCCCAGAAACTAGAAGAGAACTTCCCCTCCTCAAATGCTACATCTAATGCCTCAGTAGCAAAAAGAAATGTTTCTATCTGCTCTTCTTTCCCCCATACCAGTTCAAAGCCAAACGAGGAAGCATTAGAGCATTGTGAATAAGAGCTGAACATGGTTTCTAGCTCTGCTACACACTACCAGTGGGAGCTTCAGGAAGTTGTGAAATCTCTCTGAACTTCAGTTTCTTTCTGTCTAAATGACAATGATAATATTTCTCTCTGCCCTAAAGTAAAGATAACAATACCCACCCACTGGCTTGTTAGAATTAAATTAGATAATGTATAGAACATCTTTAACGCACTGTAAGTGCCTGACGAATAGCAGCTAGGATTTTCACCCTCCTGATCCTGAGACCATGTGGTGGTGGGGAGAGTTCACTTCATCTGTGAGTCAGGAGCCTACCCAGGCCCACCTGTACAGTGAACCCTTTCCCCCAATAACTGCAAGTCAAACATAGGCAGATTTCTTCAGGTTAAAAAAAAAAACCAAAAAAAACACTGGTTGTGTTTACCAATAGGGTTTGGCAAGCCACAGCTGCCAAGCCCTCCTGCCAATCGGGTCCAGCCACAAGCCAAACTGGCAGTAAATGCAGGACCCTCGGCCAGAATGGGGAGCTGGGGGAGAATAGGGGAACGCAACTGGTCAAACCTGTTTGACTTTCCTTAAATGAAAGAAAAATGGTGAGATCGGCACAATTGATGATGGCTGAAAAATAAACATTTAGGGCATCTTAACCACTCTTTAAATATTGATTCCATTGCTGGGTCTATTTTAAAAACAGTTTCAAGATATTATGCAGGTCAAGATTTTCCAATCTGCAGAAAGCAACCCATTAATACAGTATAAAATCAATTTAATGGGTTGCTATTGGCGTTTAAAAAATAATAATTAATTTTATAGAGACAAGGTCTCACTATGTTGCCCAGGTTGGTCTCGAATTCCTGGCCTTGATTGATCCTCCTGCAGCAGCCTCTCAAAGTTCTGGGATTACAGGAGTTAGCCATCAGTCTGGTCAGCATTTTTCAAGGAAATGGAATAGAATAGAAAACAACAGAATGCACCAAAACAAAGTAATGTTGAGTTTTGTTTCATGAAACTGGGTTAAGACACAAAATGAATTTTTATTGTGTGCTGCAGTTAAAAATTTTGAAAGTCACTGATATAGACTGTTTTGCTTATAGTTCTTAGAAAGGACAATTTTGCTAAAATATTACCTACATTCAGCAAGAACAAGTTTTATTTTTAAAGTTCTTCACAGAATCAAAAGTACTGCCTCTGCTTAAAAAAAAAAAAAAAAAAAAAAATTGGGGCACCAACAACTTGAGTTCTTGTCCAGAAAAAACTATAAACTTTCTCTTAGATTCTGAGAGGCTTTGGGATTCAGTTGTCCAGACAGACTATCAAGTCAAACAAAATTGGGATTTACCAGAAAAGTAAAGCAGATGTGGTTATATAAATAGTGATCCAAATGCAGAGGATTAATTGGAATCTCATTGAAAAATGGGAGAAAATGATCCCTATGAATGAGAATGATGGGTGGGGGGTAAATGGGACCTTCTTCTAATGGTATCTGGTACATAACAGGTACTCAATGAATATTTTTGAATGAATGAAAATGATCGTGTTACAGGGATAACCAGCCATGACTTTCAGATTGCACTGGAGTGGGGCTGGGGGTGTCCCAACCCACAATTCTTGAGAAGTTTGGCCACTAAAATGACATTTAGCAAGAGTGATGAAAAATAATGCTCTGAGTGAATACATATTCTGGGTGTGAGAGAGAGTTAGTACCTGGTGTTGGTTATTCTCTGAATTCCACCCACCCCTGCCCCACCCAATTCATTCTCTACTTTTTTTGGCCCTGTTCTGTATCCTGAGTGACTGACCTTCACCTCTGGCTTCCAGTTGGATTTGGTCAGCAGAGATTAGCAGGCTGGAAAAGAAAGAGGTCAAGATATTTCTTCTCTGTTCCTATTCCACTTCAGCACCCTGGTTCTCATAGAGGCTACATCCCTCCAAGACAATGGACGCCACCAGCTCCTTCCTCCATGGCTGTCCAGCCCTCTCCAGCAACAATGCTTCCTTTCCTTGTCACTTAAGGCCCCGGTATAGTCATGGATCCCCACTACTGCTAGTCTTTAGATGCCTCAGTTTCCCTTGGGAATTCCCTCAACACTGATCACTTCTCTATAATTGGTCATTTCACAAAGTCTCCTAATTTGAACCACCTGAGACTTATTCTGTTTTTGGACCCTGAGAAGTCCTGTATTTAAAGCATACATGAATTAACATTTTTTAAAATTGAAGAATGGCACCAAACTCATAAGCCAAGAACGTTTCGAAACACCATTTCTTCTATCTATAATAAATAAAAAGGCAATTTAAGCTCTTAAAGTGTTGGACTTGTTGTTATTAGTGTTTGGAAGAGAAGAGTGAGCATTTCAGTGGCTGGGCTTCTGGTTGTTTGGTTTCTGGATAAAGAGAAATGTCTTGTGATGTGACATGAGACTTGGTTAGGCCCATTGGGCTGGTTGTCCAGGAAAGTCCGGGAGTGGGATTACACAGGCCTTTGGGGTGAGAGAATTTCTTAATGGGAAAAATTTGGTGGTAACTAGGGAAAGGGGAAGATGAATCTGGCTACCTTTCCCCCAGAGTTTCAGCGAGGAAGGGAAAATAAAAGAACAATCTTCAAGAAGAGTGCAGTGGGCAACAGCATGGCTGGAAGAAGTTCCTGGAAAGAGGCTGAACATGGTCTACACGGAGGATTCACCAGAGCCTTTCATGGCTGCAGTGGTGCTTGCCTCTCAGTCCCTCTCTTTTCTTTTATTCCTTTCCCCTTGGTGATATTGGCATCAGTACCACCTATTCCAGCCACCAGATGAACCCAGTCTCCCTCTTTCAGCAATAGCTTTCCTTTTCCTTTCATTTTCTTTGAGACAGGATCACACTCTGTCACTCAGGCTGGAGTATAGTGGCACTATCAGAGCTCACTGTAAGTTTAAACTCCTGGGCTCAAGCAATCCTCCCTCCTCAGCCTCTCCAGTAGCTGGGATTACAGACGTACATCATCATACATGGCTAATTAAAAAAAATTTTTTTTTTTAAATTTTTGTAGAGATGGGGTCTCCCTGTATTGCCCAGGCTGGTCTTGAACTCCTGGGCTCAGGGCATCCTCCCACCTTGGCCTCCCAAAGTGCTTGGATTACGGGTGTGAGCCAATGTGCCCGGCCTTCTTTTACTATTATTGGACTTGTAGATTTGAGTATTTTCCAGCATTTTGTTTCTAACCCAGCACATCTAAGGTGATGGAGTGATTGGTACAATCAGAGGCCAGGTATAAACCAAAAATAACCTGGGGTTAGTGACAGCAGGAAGTCAGAAGTCTGTCCTCAAATGCAAGAGCTCCCTGAGTGCAGGGACCACATCTATCTTGTTCATTGTTGTTCTCCAGTGCAAGGGTACATAATAGATGCTCACTAAATATTTACATAGTGCAGGATGGTTTCAGAAACCAACTGACAGCTTATTCAAAACCTCTTTGGCCTGAGCAATGAACCTAAAGGTGAGGTGGGCAAACTCTAATGAAAAGCATATTTCCTTAAATGTAAGGGACATTGTGACTCTAACATGATATAGTTACATCTTAACTTGAAACACTTCACCAAAAATTAGAGCCTCCACTGAGGAAGTTCCTTGGACCTACAGAGGCTCGGGTGTCCCCTCCTGCCCCTCTTCCCAGATGAAAGGGAGCCCATCTGGCACAGGCTGTAAACCAGATGTGCTGCAGCAACCAGCATAAAGGTCTCCCTGTGCTCACAATTCCTGTCTAGGAAGTCAGAGAACTTTTGGGAAATGCAGAGAAATGGCCAAATTGGTTTGCCATGGAATGTACAAACCCAACTGACCCCATGATTGGATTTCATCCTCTGACCACAAGAGTGCCAGGCAAGGGAAATGACTGAAGTTTTCCCCCATCTAGGGCCCATTAAGACAAACTGATTGACTTTAAACTTTCAGGTTTTAATTTGCCTTCTACCCACATGGCCCCTTGGGAAGGTGAAAATAGCCCTTCCCCCTAAAAACTGGTTTAACTCTTTTTCACTTTGGTTTCTTTGAAGATGGTATTATATGATGGAACTTATTTTAAAATATGTATTATTTTTCTAATTGTAAAAGAGGTAACATACTTATGTAGAAAGTTCTGGAAATCCTAAGAAAATATTTAAAGTAACATTTAAAAAAATCAACCGCTATCTTTCCACCCAGAGATAATCTCACAGTTGATGTTTCGGTATACTTCTTATTAGATTTTTTATGTAAATATACTTGGGTGTGGATGTGTATTTTAAAAATCAGGACCAACATTTTTCTAGCAAAAATTACCCTGTTAAAAGAAATTACCTAAAATTTATGAAATTACCCAAAATATTAGGTAAAATACAGGGAAAATTACCCACAATATAAGAAATTACCTAAAATTTTCTAGCATAAATTATCCTGTTATAGAAAACCCCATAGTCTTGGCCCAAAAGCTCCTTAAGCTGATAAACAACTTTAGCAAAGTCTCAGGATACAAAATCAATGTGCAAAAATCACTAGCATTCCTATTCACCAACTATAGTCAAGCCAAGAGCCAAATCAGGAACACAATCCCATTCATAACTGCCACAAAAAGAACAAAATATCTAGGAATACAGCTAATCAGGGAGGTGAAAGAGCTCTACAAGGAGAAATACAAAACACTGCTCAAATAAATCAGAGATGACACAAAGAAATGAAAAAACGTTCTATGACCATGGATAGGAAGCATCAATATTGTTAAAATGGTCATATTGCTCAAAGCAATTTATAGATTCACTGCTATTCCTATTAAACCACCAATGACATTCTTCACAGAACTAGAAAAAACTACTCTAGCCTGGGTGTGGTGGCTCACGCCTGTAATCCCAGCACTTTGAGAGGCCAAGGCAGGTGGATCACGAGGTCAAGAGATCGAGACCATCCTGGCCAACATGGTGAAACCCATCTCTATTAAAAATACAAAAATTAGCGGGGTGTGGTGGCATGCACCTGTAGTCCCAGTTACTCAGAAGGCTGAGGCAGGAGAATGACTTGAACCCAGGAGGCAGAGGCTGCAGTGAGCCGAAATCGTGCCACTGCACTCCAGCCCAGCAACAGAGCAAGACTCTGTCTCAAGAGAGAAAAAAAAAAAGGAAAAGAAAAGAAAAAAGAAAAAACTACTCTAAAATTCATATGGAACCAAAAAAGCCTGAATAGCCAAGACAATTCTAAGCAAAAAGAAGAAAGCTGGAAGCATCATGATACCTGACTTCAAACTATACTACAGGACTATAGTAACTAAAACGGCATGGTACTAGAACAAAAACAGACACATAGACCAATGGAACAGAATAGGGAACCTAGAAATAAGGCTGCACATTTACAACTATCTGATCTTTGACAAACCTGACAAAAACAAGCACTGGTGAAAGGACCCCTATTCAATAAATGATGCTGGGATAAATAACCGGCCATATGCAGAAGATTGAAACTGGACCCCTTCCTTACACCATATACAAAGATTAACTCAAGATGAATTAAAGACTTAAATATAAAACTAAAAACTATAAAAACCCTGGAAGACAACCTAAGTAATACCATTTTGGACATAGAAATAGGCAAAGATTTTATGACAAAGACGCCAGAAACAATTGCAACAAAAGCAAAATTGACAAATCATATCTAATTAAACTAAATAGCTTTTGCACAGAAAAAAAAAAAAAAAACAGTCAACAGAGTGAACACACAACCTACAGAATGGGAGAAAAGTTTTGTAAACTGCATCTGACAAAAGCCTAATATCTAGCATCTATAAGGAACCTAAACAAATTTATAAGAAAAAAAAAACCATTAAAAAGCAGGCAGATGACACAGACACTTTTCAAAAGAGGACAAACAAGCATCTGAAAAGCATATAAATAAAAGCTCAACATCACAGATCATTAGAGAAATGCAAATCAAAACCACAATGAACTACCATCTCACACCAGTCAGAATGGCTATTATTAAAATGTCAAAAAATAACAGACGATGGTGAAGTTGTGGAGAAAAATGAATGCTATATACTGTTGGTGGGAGTGTAAATTAGTTCAGCCATTGTGGAATATAGTGTGGTGATTCCTCAAAGACCTAAAGACAGAAATACTATTTGACCCAGCAATCACATTAATGGGTATATACCCAAAGGAATGTAAGTTGTTCTACCAAAAAGACATATGCATGTGTATGTTTATTGCAGCTCTATTCACAACAGCTAAGACATGGAATCGACCCAAATGCCTATCAATGATGGGCTGGATAAAGAAAATGTGGTACATATACACATGTAATACTATGCAGTCATAAAAAAGAATGTGATCATGTCCTTTGTGGGGACATGAATGGAGCTGGAGTCCATTATCCTTAGCAAACCAAGGCAAGAACAGAAAACCAAATACCACATGTTCTCACTTATAGGTGGGAACTGAACGATGAGAACGCATGGACACACAGAGAGAAGCAACCCTCTTAGAGGGCTGGGGGTGGGAGGAGGGAGAGGATCAGGAAAAATAACTAGTGGGTACTAGACTTAATGCCCAGGTGATGAAATAATCTGTACAACAAACCCCCATGATACAAGTTTACTTATGTAGCAAACCTGCACACGTACCCCTAAACCTAAAATAAAACTTAAAATAAAAATCAGGACCAAATTTTTTCTAGCATAAATTACCCTGTTATAAGTGAACATCCTAGAACAAACTTTCTCTACACCTCTGTCTGTATTTCCCCATGCTTTATTCATGAACCAACGTTTTTGAGGCTCTTGATACATATTGTCAAATTGTCCTCAAGGAAGATTGTACCAATTTTTGCTTTACCTGCTGGTTTGATTTTATTTTTCTTTTCTTTTCTTTTCTTTTTTTTTTTTTTGAGACAGTCTTAGTCACACAGGCTGGAATATAGTGGCATGATCTCTGCTCACTGTAACCTCCTCCTCCCAGGTTCAAGTGATTCTCATGCCTCAGCTCTCCCAAGTAGCTGGAATTACAGGTGTGCGCCACCATGCCCAGCTAATTTTTGTATTTTTAGTAGAGACAGGGTTTCGCTATGTTGGCCAGGCTGGTCTTGAACTCCTGGCCTCAAGTGATCCTCCCGCCTTGGCCTCCAATTTTATTTTTGAAGGAAGTTTGCCTCCTTCCCTCAGAGTGTTTTGTAAGTTGAAATTCTAGGGCAAATTCTAGGGCAACCTGTCTGTAACACGTGATGGAGTCCTCCGTGCACTTACAGGTGCAGGCGAAGAGATAGGTTAGACCATCTCAGGAGTGCTTTCCATCCAAATACCTATGACTCCATCCATGAATCAAAGACTGCTCTCAGGAATCCTCAATCTCCAGCCCTCTCATTCATTTAGGTATCCAAGGATGGTTTTTGTTTTGTTTTGTTTTTGGCACTATTAACATGTATTTTATTTATTATAAGCTCCAATATTTAAACTGAACCAAATAAACATTAACTGAGGGAAAAGATTTGGTGTTTAGTCTGGCAACAATAAAATACCCAGCTTGGAATAGGCAGACAGGACTTCACACATCTCATGAAAGGTCACAGTAAGGTGTATCCTTACTTTGGATGTGTCCAAGTTAGGCAACAAATCCAAATTTCTCAATAAGGTAAACATTTGGTAGTTTTTAGGATGGCTTAGTGTCTGATTTCCCTTTTGATATTTTGTGGGGAATTTCCTACCATATGAACCTTGGAACAGTGTTTTCCTTTCTCCCAAAAGCCAAATACTGAATTTCCCAGCATCCTTTGCACTAGGGCGAGGGCATGGGGTCCAAACTGGCAGAAGCAGAGTGCCCACTTCAGACACAGAATTGGGAGCTGGCAACTCATGAAGCAAGATAAAGGGAATTATTTCTGCAGCCACAGCAGTAGTACCAACATCCAGTTTTCAAATGGCTGCAGTGGTGGCAGCAGCAGCAGTCGCTAGGGTCCAGAGCTAGTGGTACTGGTGAACAGTTCTGCAATGTGGATTTGGCTATAGTCTTTAGAGCATGTATTCCAAGCCTGTTTCTGCCCTGTTTTCCAAGCTCATCCCCTAACTTTCCCAGTGATTCTATGATCTCCCCGATATCCTTCTGATAAACTTCTTTTCTGCTTAAATCATTGTGTTACTTGCAATCAAGAGCTCTGATATATTAATAGCCTCTTCAGTCTTAGTGTGGTCATCTATAAAATGGGATTATGGGTGCTGCCTCAGAGTACTGAGAGGAGAACTAATGAGAGAGCACATGAAGGCCCCTAACCCTACATCATGTATATAGTAGAAGCTCAACACAATGTCTAGTGGATTGTCACACTTATTTTCCATTTTGGGCCTCTCAGTTTACCTCAACCATGGATATCAGGGTGTGTTGGCGAGAAGAAAATCAAGCCATTTTACTCACAGTTGTAAATATCACCATCATTGTCTTGATTGTGGCAGTTATTCATTTATCGAGTGCCCTATTGCATGCCCAGCACTGTGCCTGGCAACATATATATCCTGCTTCTAATCCCTGTAACACTGCAAGGTACATATCCTTCCCATTTTTCAGATAAACAATCTGACATTACAAATGGTAAGTTTTCACGATGAATTTAAGCCCAATGGAGCAGAAACTGCGCAAAAGGAATTGTGCAAAAGTTTACAGCCTTCTCAGAAAAACTAAGGAACTTGAAATGCAGCTATATTTAGACATCCAGACATAATGAGTTTAACCATTTTGACCGAATCAGCACTATTAAATGGTTTGGTTGAGGTTTCAGACTAGAAACCTTGACCCAGAATCCTGTGACTTAAGTCAAAGAGACTGAATAGTTGTGCCTGTGTTTAGACCCTGGAATTTCAATGGGTGCAGATGATGTTTATCAGAACCATCTTGAGAATTCTTTCAAACCACACATACCTGTCCTCCCCTCCTCCCCAAAGAGAAGGGACTGAGTGGCAGTTGCTGATACAAGAAAATCCTGAGACCAGACATAGATGCCCTGCAATTTGGGGAAACAGAAGGGAATTTTTCTTTTCCCATGAAGACTCATAGTCCAGCTTTACTGTCTCTAGGCACTAGGAAAAAAAGAAATTTCAAAGGTCAAAAATAAAAGTACTCGTTTTGCACAGTGCCACTGGAGTGACACTGCAATGACGGGAAAATGTGAACTATGTGAGGGAGGGCGAGTTTCGCATGCAGGCAGACAGGCTCTTCTCAGTGCAGGGACTCCAGAGCCCCAGGCGTCTGGAACCCACCAGGCGCCTTCACCCACCCGGGGAAGCCTGGTGCCTTTGCGTGTCTTAAAAGCCAGTCTATATTTTGGCTCCTGGAATGAAAAATCACACCAAAAGAAATGCCTGATTTTTATTAACTAGCCTCAAAAAGAGTCTTTCACTAATTCGGGGGAAAGTATTTTGCTTGAGTGCTATCCCACTTTGGCAAATGTGATCTGGAGGGGTTGGCTTTAAGGGGTTTTGCCCTGGGCAAATGTTTGAGCACAAACACCCTGCTGACTCCAGGGACAATTTAAAGGCGAGGGAAGAGATTTCCTTGAATCGATATGGTAGAGCCAAAATAAATGGCTACTCCTGTTCTCTTGAGAAAACATTATTATGATTTTTTTTTTTTTTTTTTTCACAGAAGAGATCCCTGATGCAATTGACCAGGGAGAGCACTAGGAGGCCTGGTTCGGGATTCAAAGAGGCTGGGCCTAGTCCAGAAGCCTCTGAAGCCGGTTGCTCAGCCGCCATGCGCCTGGAGCAAGGGAAGGGGCGGAAGTGGCTTTGGATCTGCGCCACCCTCGCAGCATGTGAACAGGCCTGGGTTTTGACAGATTAAAGATGGCTCCTGCAGACAGGGCAGGAGTGGGTGGTATCAGAGCTTTTACCCAAAGCTCTCCGTCAACTGCAGCAAAGTGAAAACGCACATGGACAATCCTGGATCAGCAGCAAAGATTTTGGAAGGAAATGTTAGTGAAAAGCCAGAGCAGGAGGCCAGAGCAATAAATCAGGCCGGGAGAAGTCTGAGTTGAAGGATGCTGCTGCCTGGCCTATCACTCCCCGGCCAGCGGAAGCACACGTGGGTCGCAGCCGGCGTTGACTCTAGCACCCTGCCAGCTTATTCTGGCTCCAAGAAAATGAGAACATCTTGGCTAAAGATGTTGGGGACAGTGAGTGATTTTCAGTAAAAAAAAAAAAAAATTTACTCGAAGGGAAACCAAAGGCCTGGGGCCTCTCGCTTTAGACAAAGGCGCTAACTAAAGCATGATGGCCAGGAACTAAGGCTCACAGGAGAAGAAAAGCTGATGGAAAAGAGAAAACCAGGGGAAAGAACCAGTCTCCATCTTTCAGGGATGTTTTCTTGGGTACCACACTGATGATGATTTTTAGAAAATTAATAGTAAAATGCCAACAAAAACTCCCTAGTCGCTATTATAAGGTGGTTAAAAGCTCAGGATTGATTGATCAATTGATTATTTGAGACAGAGTCTTGCTCTGTCACCCAGGCTGTAGTGTAGTGGCACAATCTCAGCTCACTACAACCTCTACCTCCCAGGTTCAAGCAATTCTCCTGCCTTAGCCTCCCGAATAACTGGGCTACTGGCACGCAGCACTATGCCCAGCTAATTTTTGTATTTTTAGTAGAGACGGGGTTTTACCATGTTGGCCAGGCTGGTCTCAAACTCCTGACCTCAGGTGATCTGCCTGCCTTGGCCTCCCAAAGTGCTGGGATTACAGGCCTGAGCCACCACACCTGGTCCAAAAGTCCAGGATTTAGATTCAGACCTCTGAGCCTCAATTTCTTCATCCATATAATAGGTGCAATAATTCCTGCTTCATGATGCAAGGATTGTCCAAAGCACAGGGCCCTGGTGTGGCAGCTGAGATCATTTGTAACCACTTCAGAAAAGTGTTTCCAGAAATCATGGCAGTTAATGGGAAAGAGGCCTCATTCTTCCAGATTTCTTTGTGAGTGGCCAAGGAGAAAGCAGAGAAAAATTAGCTAATTGTGTTGGTAAAAAATTGATCCACATTAAAGAGAGAGAGAGAGAGAATCCACTTTGTTCTTAGCCTCTGCCTCTTCTAATTTAACTCACCTTGATGCCAGAGTGACCTTTATAACCCCAGATCTCTCTGATCAGGTCTTTCCTTTGTCCAGAATTTGCACTGGTTCTTCACACTCTAAGGGAAAGGTCTTATACACTGCAGCCCTAGCCTCCCATTCAAGTCTCAAGCACCACCTCCTGTGGTTCTCATGCAGGGAGGAGCTGGCCGTCTCCCTCCACTATGTCCACATCCAGGGACTTTTGGAAATGATTGGAAGCCTGTGCTTGTCGCTGCAGGCGGGCTTGATGGGAAAGGGACGTAAACTGTATGAGGTGTAATTGCGATGTGGCAGTCTATCACCGTCCTGTACCAAATGCCAATAGCAGCCCTGCTGAAGAACCCTGGGCCCCTGTGAAATAGAGTTCATGCCTCTGGTCTTTGTTCCTGCTGTGTCTCCTGCCTGGAGTGTTCTTGCCTTCACTCCACTCCACCAAACTTGTTCTTCCTCAAAGGCCTAGTTCCATACTCATCTCCACTAGGAAGCCTTCTGAGGGGAGATCAGTCCATCTACACCCCAGTAGCAGAGCTACTGGTTTGTTCCTAAGTACTCCTCTGAACCAGCCACTGTGGGGCCCCCATTCACACTGGATTAGTTGACACATCTACCTCCCCCTTCCCAAGGGTTGAGAAGTGGTCCTCCTCATCTTTGCACCCTCAGAGCCTAGCACAGTGCTCAGTACTTACTGAAAAGAGGAAGGAATGATAACCTCCAGCTGTTCTTCTTGTCCATGAGCACATGTCAACAAAGTCTACAGGACAGGACTCTATCTTCTCCAGGAAACAGCACAGGAGTAAGATTAACTGAAATCACATTGCTAGCATGCTCACACTTCTTCGTTGAGAGCTAGGTTGCTGAGACATCTGCTCTTCTCTTTATTTTTTTCTGTGAATTGAGTTATTTTTTCTGGGTCATTAAAAGTTGTTTAATTTGGTTAATACTGGGTCATTAAAAGTTGTTTAATTTGGTTAATACCTTATTTATTTAATAATAGAGTCTACCCTGGAAGTCAAGTTCAGGAACTGGGAGGCAGGGTTGCTATTTCTTTGATAGAGATCTCCTTGGCTCCAGTGATCTTAGTGCAGGCACACTCTAGGAAACAGACTCAAGTTGAACATTTGGATTCCTTGGGGAGGTGCTATCATGGTGGAGACAGACATATAAATAGCTATATATGAAGCAGAAGGTTGTTAGTGCTAAACAGGGAGAAGCACAGTGCCAGAAGAGAAGTGCTAAATAACATGTGGTGAGTGAATAGAAACCAGCAATCAGTTTGAGAATAGAGGAGGCAGCAGAGACACAAGTCACTCAAATAATGATCATCTTTGTGTTAGCTTAGAAGCTGGTCCAAATTGTGATTATGACATTTGATTACTGACATTAATTACTTACTAGATTCATGTCCTTCCATCCATTCTGCACAATGCTATGGGGTTAAAATTCTGAAAATGTATTTCCTGTCTTCTCCCCAACACTTAACTTTCAATAACCTCCCATAATCTATAACCCAAACTCTTTAGCCTGGCATCTGAAGGTCTCTCCCAGTTCCCCACTATGAACCAAGTCCTCCTCCCTGCCTTCTGCCACACCCCTGCAACCTTCCACTTTAGGCAAAGTGATCAACTGACTGTCCCCAAACATGAAGAGAGGCCCTGTCACCTTTGTGAATATGATCATGCTGTTTCTATTACCTAAAACATCTTCTTTCCCTCAACTCCTCCAAATCCTGCCTTTTCAAGCTTCAATTTCCCCAGTACACTCACTTGCTCAATTTCCCAAAGCCAAAGCTTCCCAAATGGTGCCATTTATTTTTTCAGCTGGTTTCAAAGCTATAAATTGGCAACCCTTGCATTCAATCAGTTCTGATTTAGAGGACAGACCCCATGATCCAAACATAGTTACCTGGCGCCACGGCCCTCAGCACCACCATGAGCAGGCTAATGTTCCTGAGAATGAAACAGAAGTTGAAAAAGCACACAGAAAATTGAGCCTGATTTTTCCTTTTGCTTTTCTTGTCATTGACAGGTCTCAAACTATCCTGGACTTAGTCAATTTAAAAAGAGCTTTGACCAGGCGCATTGGCTCACACCTGTAATCCCAACACTTTGGGAGGCCGAGGCAGGCAGATCACCTGAGGTCAGGAGTTTGAGACCAGCCTGACCAACAAGGAGAAACTCCGTCTCTACTAAAAATACAAAATTAGACCGGGCGCAGTAGCTCACGCCTGTAATCCCAGCACTTTGAGAGGCCGAGACGGGCAGATCACAAGGTCAGGAGATGGAGAACATCCTGGCTAACACGGTGAAACCCCGTCTCTACTAAAAATACAAAAAATTAGTCGGGCGTGGTGGCGGGCTCCTGTAGTCCCAGCTACTTGGGAGGCTGAGGCAGGAGAATGGCGTGAACCCAGTAGGCAGAGCTTGCAGTGAGCCGAGATTGCGCCACTGCACTCCAGCCTGGGCGACAGAGCAAGACTCCATCTCAAAAAAAAAAAAAAAAATTAGTCAAGCATGGTGGCACATGCCTATAATCCCAGCTACTCGGGAGACTGAGGCAGGAGAATTGCTTGAACCCGGGAGGTAGAGGTTGCAGTGAGCTGAGATTGCGCCATTGCACTCTGGCCTGGACAACAAGAGCAAAACTCTGTCTCAATAAAAAATAAAATAAAACATTGGCCAGGCGTCGTGACTCATGCCTGTAATCCCAGCACTTTGGGAGGCCAAGGCGGGCGGATCACCTGAAGTCAGGAGTTTGAAACCAGCCTGACCAACATGGATAAACCCCGTCTCTACTAAAAATACAAAATTAGCCGGGCATAGTGGCGCATGCCTGTAATCCCAGCTACTCGGGAGGCTGAGGCAGGAGAATCGCTTGAACCCAGGAGGCAGAGGTTGCGGTGAGCCGAGATTGTGCCATTGCACTCCAGTCTGGGCAACAAGAGTGAAACTCCGCCTCAAAAAAAAAAAAAAAAAAAAAAAAGAAAGAAAGAAAGAAAAATAAACTAAAAAAAGCTTTATTCCTTTTTACAAAGTCCTGTTGGATAGGAACCCAGGTTCGAAACCTTGTCCTGTGGTGGTTACAGGAGGGATACTGAGACCACGTGGCCAAGGATATCACCTAAGACAGCCTGGGGCTTCTCAAATCCATCCCAGAGCATGGAAGCACAGACCCAGGCAGTCTTCCTGGTGGCCTGAAAGCTACCCACAGAGGTAGCCATTCCTGTCCCCACCATCCAAAGACTCAAGTGAATCCTTCTTCCCTTAAGGTAAAGTAAGGCCTAACATCAGAGGAATTGGCTTCCAGACCATCCCCACTACCTTCTAGACAGGCGTACCCAGTTAAGTCATTTAACCTCTGGGCCTCAGTTTCCTCAATCATAAACTACAGATCTAGCCCATACTTCAAAAGACTGTTTAAGGAATAGAGCTAACACATGTATATATAAGAATATTGATAGAAAGAAATTGATAGGTAACTGCTAGTTAGGGTTCCCTCTAGACAGCTGTTGGGAGTCCTAAAAACTAATGCAGAGTGACATCCATATAGACAGGAAGTCACCGGGACACAGCACAAATCCATGGTGAGTGGAATACTGGACAGTTTTGCATTGAAATGCTGTCTTCTCTGCCAGTCTCTACTATCCTCAATACACGTGCATGCATGCGCACACGTACACACACACACTCTACAGTCAGCCTTTCCTAAGCTGAATGGGACCTTCTCAGCTTGACGCCCTCAGAAGTCTTGTTTCTGTCATTTTCTCATACATCTGCCTTGTATTCTAGAGTCACTGCCATAGACTTTTGTCCCTCGAGAATCCATATCCCCTTCTCACTGTCCTACAGATACGACCAAAGGGTGCAGACCGGACCGCAGCTCCCATTTCCATTCCCAGATTTCCTCTCTTGATGTGTCCCCACAGAAATCTCTCTTACTTCCCACCCGACCCCCTCCTGACAGACCCTCAGCCATCATTCCCCTGAAGTGGGTTCTCCATAAACGCTTTATGAGTGAACAAAAACTCCTGTCATTATTCACTATCTTACAAGCTCTTTAAAAGAATGCCACCAACTCCCCTCCTGTCCTGGCCTCATCAGGAGACACGCAGCGCCACTATACAGGGCAGGTCAACCAGAAACAGAGCCATAAAATCTGGGCAGCCCAGTTCAGCCAGCCACAAAAGCAGTGAACCTTGTTTTTCCTTCCAGCCTCACAACCCCACCAGGAAGACAGACCACCTTTAACTAGGTCAACCAAATTTCACAGTCTTCACCCCATACTTTCCCCCTTTATCATCATGGTTCTCAGTTCTTGGTTGGAGGCATTAAATTTATTGTGATGATTTATGTCTGGAAAAAAGGAAAAATCTCATCAATTCTTGACTGAACTGAAGAAGACCTTCTTGTATGGAAAAACATACCATTCAGGACAGCAGGATAGCCTCGGACCATCTCTGCTGGGGGATTTTTCTAAAAAGAGTCCTAAGCTGGCTAGAGCTAAAATTTGGGCAACTTTGAGATAAAAGTCAGGACAGGGAGGAAACTGCTTTTGAAAAGCCAGTCTCATTTAACTCATGAAGAACCATCCGTCACAGGACTTGACCTTCTCACCCCATCCCTTCCTCTCTGCTTCCACAAATGACCAAGCGTAGCTTTCCTCTTGTGACTCTGCAGACCAATCCCTTGGTAAACAAAGAGGGATAAACAGTTGCCATATAAAAACACCTTGCTTGGACTGACTCCACTTGCCCCAAATGGTCTGCCTCAAAGTTGTCCCTTTGCTTTTACACACTGCAACCTAAAATCCAATGAGAAACACATTTCTTCGTAAGAAACGAAGCATAATACGTTGATGCAATATGAAATCTCATTCCACGGTATTGAGGGTTTCACTGGGTTTAAGCTGAAATACACCCTAACCCAAGGAGGCTTGTTATCTTGTTTGCTTTAGCCCCAACCCTAAAGCTGCAAACACAAGGCTTATGAAATGAGGGTATCTTGAACTGAATTTGAGTGTGCGTGTATTTATTAATAGACAAGTGAGAACACAGCATTATTCTCATTCCTGTGAAAATTTCACTCCACCTACACTTGTGTAACCAGGTCAAATCAAGCCTGAGTTATATGAGAACGTGGATTCTAACTTTAACAAATACATAAAGTCATGACCCTTTTGTTTTGATATGCTGCCTGGTCCAGACAGGCAGAAAAGCCACCACTAAAACCAAGAGGTATACAAGACTTCACAATTTATTAAGAAGATTAGTTGGCTTTAGTTTGTCCACTAATGATTAGTCACTGAATGTGCATTCCCTTGGAAGCCTCAGAGGTCAGGTAACTCAAGGAACAGTTTGGTTTAATTTTGTTTCCCTCTTTCTTTTTGATACGTCACTGTGCTCTGGAAATTAAGGGCTGTTTTACCTAAAACCATTGCTAACTATATTATATACAATGTGACAAGCCCACCTTAAATATTGTATGTTTATTCACTTTCCACTGTATTTGTAGAACTGCCTACTGTGAAATTACAAAGTTCATGGTTCAGCTGAACTTTTGAACTCAAGTGAGGATTTGACACAGCAAAACAATCTAAATGAACCCAACACGAAGTTTTCATAGTCGAAACTGCTTTTCAGCCTATTGTCTGGGGTAATTGGGTAGGAAAGTTCTTTATTGATGTTGTAAAAACTACCAGTTTAATAACAGGCAGAGGGAGTGGAGAGGAGATGAGTGGATGTACCTTGGAGCGTCTAAAATCACGCTTCTTTGCGAGTTCACTGAACTCTACCTGACCCCGTGAGGAAGGTCTCCCCAGGACAACCCAACAACTCTAAGGTTTGTGACCAAATGGCTGCAGCCTGCCAGCTTTCAATACCTCAGTGCAGAATGACCTTTCAAATGCCACACAAAATAATAAGAATATTCATTTAAAAAATAGTAGCTGCCACAATGCATTGAATGACTACCAAGGACCAGTACCAGGTACACACTTCTTCATTAAATCTTCACAAGAACTATGCCAGGCTAGGATTGCCATCTCCATTTTATAGATGAGAAAACTGAGACCAGAGACGTTAAGCAGTTTGTCCAAGATCATACAGCTGATATCTGTGCCTCAGTTTCCTCATCTGCAAAACAGATGTTGGACTAAGTGATCTCAGACTTGAGGTTTTAAGTTCTGGCTTACATGCATGCGGCAGTCAGAGAGGGAAATTCCATGTGGAAGATAGAAGAGCTTTCATTCACTGTAATCCCAACACGACCTATGAAGTAAGTTGAGGTAGGATAACCTCAACTTTATTGAAGAAATTGAGTTTACATGGGTTAGTTGACTTGCCCAAGGTCACACAGCTGGCAGGAGCAAAGTTAGGATAAAATTCCAGACTCTAAAGCTTATGCTTCGTCCATCTCTTGACTGCAAAGTCAGTGTGATGTCCTTTGGTCTCCACCTCCACATTAAAAATTTCGATTGAGTTTGAGAGTGAAGGTTGGCAGGCTAAGGGTGGGAAGGAGGGTTTGTTTGTACTAAATATCAGAGTTATTACTTCAGAGTTTTTATTCTAATAAACAAAAGCTTCACCTCTTGGATTTGGGAGTAACTGTGTCCAAAAGCTCTCCTACAGTGTGGTGCTAACCCCTGCTATCCCTGGTCGCATTGCCTTTGGTGTGACTGCTCTTAAGGAAGCCAATGAAGAAAACCTGCTGCACATTAATAATTGAGAAAAATGCATAAAATGCTTAGTCTAGTTATTTAGTAAATGCTTAACAAAGTTACCTATTACTACATTGTGGTTATTCCTACTTGAAAAATAAGAACACAAGGTCCTCCCACTCCATATCCTAGCCATTATCAATGTCCAACAGGACTTCTCCCTTACATTTTATATATGCCTAATATATAGCAATGTGTAGATTTGGGGTTTTAAAAAATTTCATTATTTTGTCTTTTAATTGGACACTTTATCTATTTACATGTAGCTTAATTACTAGTTTATGTGGGTTTAAGGCTGCCATGTTATAGTTTGCATTCTGAATTTCCCTACTTGATTTACATTACTTTTGTCTTCTTTTGGATAAATAAAATACTGTTTTATTATTCCACCCATGCCACCATTAGTTTGGAGATATATACACTATATTAATTTTTAGGGGCTACCCTAGTGCATTAGTCTGTTCAGGTTGCTATAACAAAATATCATAAACTGGGTAGCTATTTCTTATAGTTTGGAGGCTGGAAAGTCCAAGACCAGAGTGCTAGTGGATCTGATGACTGGTGAAGGCCTGCATTTTGGTTCATGGATGGTACCCCCTCACATGTCTTCTTGTGATGGAAGGGGTAAGGGGTCTCTCTCAGGTCACCTTCATAAGGGCACTACTCCCATTCATGATGGCTCCATCTTCATGATCTGTTCACCTCCCACCAAAGGCCTCACCTTCTAACACCATCGCATTGGTGATTAGGTGTCAACATGAATTTTGGGAGGACACAAACATTCAGACCACAACACCTAAAGATTGTAACACTCATCCTTGATTTATCAGGTTCTAGTGTTATTTGATACTTTTACCCATTTCTTATTACTTTCTCCTCCATAATGTTATACCGTGATTTTGTATTTTAACTCTACATCTTGAGCCTTCCTAGATATTATAACTGTTTTATATGAGTAATACACATTTAGATTTACCACATATTTGCCTTTTTTCTTACTTCTTGAATCTCTGACCCTCCGTGTGGATTATTTTTTTTCTGTCTGAAGAACACTCTTTTATATTTCCTTTCGTGTAATCTGCTGATGATACATTTTCTTGACTTTGGTTATCATTCCTAAATGATATGTTCCTGACTTTAGAATAGCAGGTTGGCAGTTATTTTCTTTCACTACATTAAATATATATCCCATTGTTTTCTGTCTGCCATTGTTTCTGTTGTGAAGGCATCCATTATATTTTTTGAGAAGTTTAGTGTTAGTCTAAATGTTGCTTTCTCTCTAGCTGTTTTTTGTTTTCTGTTTTTGTTTTTCATTTTGTTGTGTCTTGTTTTTTTGAGACAGGGTCTCACTCTGTCACTCAGGCTGGAGTGCAGTGGCACAATCACGGTTGACTATAGCCTCAACCTCCTGGGCTCAGGTAATTCTCCCACCTCGGCCGCCCAAGTAGCTGGGACTACAGGGGCCTGCCACCATGCCTGGCTAATTTTTGTATGTTTTGTAGAGATGGGGTTTTACCATGTTGCCTGGGCTGGTCTTAAACTCCTGGCCCAAGCTATCCTCCTGCCTCGGCCTTTCAAAGTGTTAGGATTACAGGCGTAAGCCACTGAGCCCAGCCTCTCTGACTGTTTTTAAGATTTTGTTTTGTGCTGTGGTTTGAATGTGTTCCCCAACGTTTACGTGTTGGAAATTTAATCCCCCGTAAAATAGTATTGAGAGGTGGGACCTCTAAGAGATGATTAGGCCATGAAGACAATGAATGGATTAATGTCATTATCATGAGAGTGGTTTGTTGTAAAAGCGAGTTTGACACTCTCTTGCTCTCTTGCACTCTCTCGTCCTGCTTTCTACCATAGGATGACACAGCACAAAAGCCTTTGCCAGGTGCGGGCTCTTCAGTCTTGGACTTTCCAGCCTCCAGAACTGTAAGAAATAAATCTCTTTTCTTCATAAATTACCCAGTCTGGGTATTCTGTTACAGCAGCACAAAACTGACTAAGACATCTTGTCTTTTTTTTTTTTTTTTTTTTTGAGACAGAGTTTTGCTCTTGTTGCCCAGGCTGGAGTGCAATGGTGCCATCTCAGCTCACTGCAACCTCTGCCTTCCAGATTCAAGCAATTCTCCTGTCTCAGCCTCCTGAGTAGCTGGGATTACAGGAGCATGCCACCACGCCCAGCTAATTTTTGTATTTTTAGTAGAGACGGGGTTTCATCATATTGGTCAGGCTGGCCTCAAACTCCTGACCTCAGGTGATCCACCCACCTTGGCCTCCCAAAGTGCTGGGATTACAGGCGTGAGCCACCGCGCCTGGCCTTGTCTTTGGTTTTTAGTAGTTTTACTGTGACGTATCCAGGTGTGTTTCTTTATATTTACCTGTTTGGGGTTAAATCTGTGACTTGATGATTTTATCAGTTTAGGAAAATTCTCAGCCTTCAACTCCAAATAATTATTTCTGCCTTGTCTCCCCCACTCTACTTCTGGGATTCCAAATCCTCTCATCCTCTGTGTCTCTTACTCTCTCTTCTGTATTTTCTATCCTTTCTAAATTTTTTGTGTTTCATTCCAGATCTTTTCACTGACATATCTTTTACTGCATTAATTCTCTCTTCAACAGTATCTATTCTTTATAAAACCTATCAATAGTATTAACAATTTGGGTTACTGTATTTTTCAGTTCTAAGTTTTCTGCTTGGTTCTTTTTCAGATCTACCAAGTCTTTTATTATGGTTTTTAGGTCTCTGACAAAATTCTCAATCTTGTCTTTTTTTTCTTTGAATATTAAGCATAGTTGTTTTAAAGTCTGTGTTTAATAATTTCAATATCTAGAGTCTATATGGGACTGTTCTATTATCTGTTGTTTCTTCTGATTTATTTTGTGTTGTCTCCATGTGTGTCTGGTTATTTTTTATTGTGTGCCACATGTTGTGTTTGTAAAACTATTTGTAAAATTATTTTGAAGGCTAGGGTATTATCTTCTTCTAGAGAGGGTTTATATTTTCATATTCCAGTGCTTAGGGGCACTAGCAATCTAGGCTTACCCTAATCCAATTTCTTGGACTGATACCATTCAAAGCTGGACAGAGAAAGCCTAAAGTTCACCTTTACACCTAAGGTGTAGCCTCTCAAGATCTTACCTCAAAGAGACAGTAGTGGGAGGGGTTAGCCAATCACTTTTTCAGGCCTTACGTTCTACCTTTTGTTACCTTAGCCCCATGAGACTGTTAAAAGAAGAGGTCATTCTCTCAACCACCTCTTCCAGATTCCACAAACACCCTAAGTGCCAGAATTACCTTTCTGGATTTCCTTGTTTTCTTGGATCTTATACCAGTAGTTCTTCACTATCTCTATGTCTTTCTAATGACTACACAGAGATTTTTTAAAAATATAGTTTGTTTAGCTTTAC
Organism: Macaca mulatta; assembly: GCF_049350105.2. Lineage (NCBI taxonomy): Eukaryota > Metazoa > Chordata > Mammalia > Primates > Cercopithecidae > Macaca > Macaca mulatta. The sequence continues at coordinate 105,126,750 of NC_133414.1, read as the reverse complement.
TACTTATCCTCACCAGTAGCATTGGTCCAAATTACCTATTCTATAATTATTAACAGTGAAAATTTTTTAAAAGTATTTTTAATGTTCTTTACATTGAGATTGTTCTTTTTCTAGTTTTTTTTACGTTAAAATCCTTTTTCTTTTAGAAAGTGATGATCAGAGAAAAATGAAAGTTTTGTGTTTTTTTAATCATATTGACCAAAAATAATGTCAATCTAATAGCAGTTCCCAAAATTCCTTTGAAATGTTAATGAGTCATAAAACTTATAAATTCAGGAACACCTACATTATTATAATAAACCTATAGAGTAGGCACTATTATTATTCTTACTTTACAGATGAGGAGACTGCTTCACAGAAGTTCTATAATATAATTCTGGCCAGGGCCGGGTGCCATGGCTCATGCCTGTAATCCCAGCACTTTGGGAGGCCAAGGCGGTGAATTACCCGAGGTTGGGAGTTCAAGACCAGCCTGACCAACATGAAGAAACCTCATCTCTACTAAACACACAAAATTAGCTGGGCGTGATAGTGCATGCTGTAATCCCAGTTACTTGAGAGGCTGAGGTAGGAGAATCACTTGAACCTGGGAGGTACAGTGAGCTGAGATTGTGCCATTGCACTCCAGCCTGGGCAACAAGAGTGAAACTCCATCGGTGGCTTACGCCTGTAATCCCAGCACTTTGGGAGGCCAAGGCTGGCGGATCACCTGAGGTCAGGAGTTTGAGACCAGCCTGGCCAACACAGCAAAACCCTGTCTCTATTAAAAATACAAAAATTAGCCAGGCATGGTGGCACATGCCTGTAATCCCAGCTGCTCGGGAGGCTGGGGCATGAGAATCACTTGAACCTGGGAGGCAGAGGTCGCAGTGAGCTGAGATTGCACCACTGCACTCCATTCTGGGTGACGGAGTTTTGAGATGGAGTCTCAAAAAAAAAATTTCATAACATAATTTCCTTAGGATTATGCAAGTAAGGGCTAAGTCAGATTTTAAATCCAGGCTTATCTTCCTTTAGCAATTGGGGGTTAATTTTTTAAGTTTTAAATTTTCATTAAATATACACAATATGGTTTGGTTCTGTGTCTCCACTCAAATCTCATCTCAAATTGTAATCCCCATGTGTCAGAGGAGGGGCATGGGGGGAGGTGACTAAATCATGGGGGCAGACTTGCTGTCTGCTATCTTGCTGTTCTTGTAATAATGAGTGAGATCTCATGACATCTGATGGTTTAAAAGTATATGACCCTTCCCCCTTCACTCTCTCTCTCCTGTCACCAAGAGAGGACATGTCTTGCTTCCCCTTTGCCTTCTACCATGATTGTAAGTTTCCTGAGGCCTCCCCAGCCATGTGGAACTGTGAGTCGATTAAACCTCTTTTCTTCATAAATTACCCAGTTTTAGGTAGTTATTTAGAGCAATGTGAAAATGGATTAATACAATACATAACATTTACCATTTTTTACCATTTAAAAATGTATAGTTCTGTGGTATTAAGTATATTCACACTGTTGTGCAATTATCATCACCATCCCTCTCTAGAAGTTTTCCCTCTTCCCCAACTGAAACTCTGTACCAATGAAACACTAATTCTCTATTCTCACCTCCCTCTAGCCCGTGGTAGCCACCATTCATCTTTCTGTCTCTATGAATTTGACTACTCTAATTTCCTCATGTAGTGAAATCATATAATATTTATCCCTCTGTGACTGGCTTCTTTAACCTAGCATAATGTCTTCAAGGTTCATCCATGTCATAGCATGTGTCACAATTTCCTTTCCTTTTTTTTTTTTTTTTTTTGAGACGGAGTCTCGCTCTGTCACCTAGGCTGGAGTGCAGTGGTGCCATCTCAGCTCACTGCAGCCTCCGCCTCCCAGGTTCAAGGGATTCTTGTGCCTGAGCCTCCTGAGTAGCTGGGATTACAGGCACCTGCCACCGCACGTGGCTAATTTTTGTATTTTTAGTAGAGACAGGGTTTCACCATATTGGCCAGGCTGGTCTCAAACTCCTGACCTCAGGAGATCTGCACGCCTCAATTTCCCAAAGTGCTGGGATTACAGGCATGAGCCACTGCACCTGGCCTTTCCTTCCTTTTTAAGGCTGAATATTTTATTGTTGTATATTTCATCTCTTGTTTATCCATGCATCAGTTGATGGACGCTTGGGTTGCTTCCACCTTAACTTTTTTATTTGCAACTTATTTTATTTGCAAATTTGAGTATGTTCATCTATTCATTTATTCATTCATTCAACAAATATGTATTCTTTCCTATTATAAGCTCAGGGGTTTATAGCTATGACAAGATAAACAAGGTTCTTACTCTCACACAGATTTTATACTGGTGGGAGAAGCAGATGATAGACAAGCAAGTGTATAAATTATCAAAAATCATGCAGTATGATATGTGATATGCATAGAATTAAAATAGAATGACGTTATAGTTAACAAGTTGGAGGCTACTTTCGACAGGGTGCTCAGGGAAAACATATCTGAAAAGATAACATGTGAGCAAAAATTTGAATGTAAGAAAGGAGCCAACACCAGGCAAGGTGACTCACGCCTGGAGTCTCAGCTACTCAGAAGACTGAAGTGGGAGGGCTGCTTGAGGTCAGGAGTTTGAGACCAGCCTGGGCAACACAGTGAGACCCTATCTCTAAAAAAATCAAAATAAAAAGATAAGCTGGGCATGGTGGCACATGCCTTGTAGTTCCAGCCACTCAGGAGGCTGAGGCACGCTTGGGTCCTGGTAGGTGAGAGGGAGAATGGGGATCAGGTAGGAGCGGTAGGCAATGCTTTTTAAGATAGGATAGGGAGTTTTGATTTTTTTCCTAGTAGTAGAGTAGTAGTTTTTCTTAGTACTATAATATGTAGATGCCCCACCCAGATCTTCTCAGCATTCATATCTAAACAACAAAGTTTGCTTACTGCAAACACCAGTGCCTGTCTACCTGATGACTGCATGCAAAGCAAGCCAGAAGTTCCAGGGATCAATGCACCTGGAAGCTGCTCTCTGGTAAGGCATTGGTGGATAAATACCACCAGCACTGCTGGATAAATACAGGGAGTTGGTGGATAAATACCCTACCCTATACCTTTGTTGGGATAACTCTGAGGCATGGCCTTACTTTCTTTCAGAGTTCCTTGGCAGGACTGAGCTCCAGTTGTAACTTGTAACTTAACACACCTTATTTGGCTTCCAGGTTTCACTTCTCCACTCCCTTGCAGGTGTTTCCTGGGATCACCTCCCAAATAAACTATTTGCCTTAAAAACCCTTATATTGGAACCTGCTTCTGAGGGAATTCAAAGCAAAAAGATAGGAGTCATTAAAGGAAATATAATTGTATTTTTAAAGAATCACTTAGGAAGTTCTGTTTCTAATTCTGTCTCTAGTTCTGTCTCTTCCTATTAAAATTATAGACACGACAAAATAAAATAATAGTTCAAAGTCGCTAGAGAGCGATAAAAAAAAAACAGCAGAAACTGGAGGGGATAGACACTTAAAGAATGGAACTGAAATGGATGAAATCTACTTTTACATAAAGTTCCACCTGAGGGCATTCCTCAGTCTGAGTGGTGCAGAACAGAAGTGGCTCAAGCAGAAAATATCAGTTTTATCAGGCTGAGGAGTCAGAGTTTAGAATTCAGGGCTGTCATAGCAGCTGAAAATTGAAGGGAGAAATTCCCAAAACAGTGAGTCACAGAAGGGGAGCATCACATTTTCCATAGAAATTATCCTTCAATCCTTTACTAACCCCTGAGCTGTGCATGCATGGGGAAGACGACAAGAAGTCCAATGGAAAGCAACAACTGAGAGACTGAAAAAGACTGAGCAGCTATCCAGTGCTGGGGATCTGGAGTTTGAAGTTCAAGTCCCAGCAAATCAGATAGTTGGTAAACACTCCAAGTCTTCCACTGAAACCCAGAAAGGCCATATTTAGGAGGAACTTCAATCCTTAGGAGTAAGGATTACAGCACAGTGTAAAGGCTATGTTCTAGATCTAAGGGCAAAGTCCAAATAAACCAACTCTAATGAACCTTATACCATGCCTTCACAGGATCAAGGTGATTTGTCTGCTGGAACTACCTTAAATCAATACTCCTTAAAGAAAGAAAATAGAACCCAGCAGCCATATGCAGAAGATTAAAACTGGACCCCTTCCTTATACCATATACAAAAATTAACTTGAGGTAGATTAAAGACTTAAATGTAAAACCCAAAACAATAAAAACCCTGGAAGATAACCTAGGCAATACTGTTTAAGTCATAGCCATGGGCAAAGATTTCATGACACAGACACCAAAAGCAATTGCAACAAAAGCAAATTTGGCAAATAGGATCTCATGAAACTGAAGAGCTTCTGCACAGCAAAAGAAACTATCATCAGAATGAACAGACAACCTACAGAATGAGAGAAACATTTTTTAAAATTATGCATCTGACAAAGGTCTAATATCCAACATCTATAAGAAAATTAAACAAATTTACAAGAAAAAAAGACATTAAAAAGTGGGCAAAGGACGTGAACAGACAGTTTTCAAAAGAAGACATACATGTGGCCGACAAGCATATGAAAAAACTCTCATCCCTGATCATTAGAGAAATGCAAATCAAAACCATCATGAGACAACCATCTCACACCAGTCAGAATGGTGATTATTAAAAGGTCGAAAACTAACAGATGCTGGTGATGTTGTGGAGAAAAACAAATGCTTATACACTGTTGAAGGGAGTGTTCTACCATTATGGAATTAGTTCAACCATGTGGAAGACAGTGTGGTGATTCCTCAAAGACCTAAAGACAGAAATGTCATTCAACTCAGCAATCCCATTACTGGGTACATACCCAAAGAAATATAAATTGTTCTACCAAAAAAAAAAAAATTCCTATTCACAATAACAAAGATATGAAATCAACCTAAATGCCCATCAATGATAGACTAAAGAAAATACGGTACATATACACCATGGAATACTATGCAGCCATAAAAAGGAATGAGATCATGTCCTTTGCAGGGACATGGAAGGAGGCTGGAGGCCATTAGCCTCAACAAACTAACACAGTAACAGAAAACCAAATACCACATGTTCTCACTTATAGGTGGGAGCTAAGTGATGAGAGCACATGGACACATAGAGGGGAATAACATGCACTGGGGCCTCTCAGAGGGTGAAGGGTGGGAGGAAGAAGAGGATCAGGAAAAATAACTAATGGTTACTAGGCTAAGTGATAAAATAATCTGTACAACAAACCGCCATGACACAAGTTTACTTATGTAACAAACCGGCACATGTACCCATGAACTTAAAAGTTAAAAAAAAGAAAACAGAACCCAAAATATCTATGGTGTACCACAGTCAAGCAAAAGTTACTAAATGTATGAAAAGGCAGAAAATGTAATTAAGACATGAAAAGAAATAAAAGCAGTCAATAGAAACATTCAAAGGTGACCAAATGTTATAATTAGTAGATAAAATCCTTAAAGTAACTCTGATAAATATGTTACAGAATTTTATAGGAAAAGGGGAATATAATAGATGAGAAATGGGAAATTTCAGGAAAGATGTAGAAACTCTAAAAAAGAATCAAATGAAACTCGCAAATATGAAAAATAAAGTATTTCACATAAAAAAATTTATTTAAGATTCACAGTAAATTTGGCAATACAGTAAAAAAATTTGTGAACTTGACAGCTTAATAGAAATTAAACAAGGCTGGATGTGGTGGCTCAGGCCTATAATTCCAGCACTTTGGGAGGTCAAAGTGGGCAGATTGCTTGAGCCCAGGAGTCTGATACCAGCCTGGGCAACATGGTAAAACCCTGTCTCTACCAACAAAAAAAAAAAAAATACAAAAATTAGCTGGGCCTGGTGGTATGTGCCTGTAGTCCCAGCTATTTGGGAGGCTGATGTGTGAGGATGACTTGAGCCCAGGATGTGAAGGTTGCAGTGAGCTGGGATTGTACTACTGTACTCCAGCCTGGGTGACAGAGATAGACAGTGTCTCAAAAAAAAAAAAAAAAAATTATCCAGGTGTGGTGGTAGGCACCTGTACTCCCAGCTTCTCGGGAGGCTGAGGCAGGAGAATCACTTGAACCTGGGAGGCAGAGGTTGCAGTGAGCCAAGATCATGCCACTACACTTCAGCCTGGGTGACAAGAGCAAAGACTCCGTCTCAAAAAAAATAAAAATAAAAAAGAAAGAAAGAAAAAGAGGGGAAAAAATTAAACAAATTGAATAACAGAGAGAAGAAAGGTTGGAAAAAAAAAAAAAAAGAGTCATGGTGACTCATCAGAGAGTATTAACTAGCCTAACATATGGGTAATTGGAATCCCAAAAAGTAAGAGTAAAAAAGGAGTGGGTAGAAAAACATATAAATTTGAAGTAATATTGGCCCAAATTTTTTTCTTCTTTGATTGAAAGCATCAACCCACACACCCAAGATATCAAGGGAACTTCAGGCTGAATAAAATCAAGTAAAGCCACAATTTGTGATTAAGACAAAGATGTATATTATAGTCCCTAGAACAACCAGTAAAACAATAAAACCGAAAAAAAAAAGCTAAACATTTAATATAATAGAATGAAACACTGCTTTTTTTTAAGTTAGCTCCCCAAAAGGCACAAAACTAGGAATAGAGAAACAAAGAACAGAGGTACAAATAGAAAACAAATAGCAGGATTAGAGACTTGAACCCAATCATATCAATAATTACATTAACTATAAGTAGACTAAACACTCCAACTAAAAGTTAGATATTATTAGATCCAGCTATGTGCTGTTTACAAGAAATACACATTAAACACAAATTGAAAGAAAGAAAATAGTTATTGTACAAACACTAAGCATGTTAACATCAGATAGAGAATACTTCGATACCTTTGACATGGATTACCAGAGATAAACACCAGAGATAAAGAGAATTACTTGAAATAAAGAGGGACATTTTACAACATTAATGAAGAAAATATAACAATTTTAACTGCATATACATCTAGTAATGGGGTCTCAAAATACACAATGCAAAAATTGGCAAAATTAAAGGGAGAAATAGATAAATCCACAATTATGTTTGGAGACTGTAACACTTCCTTTCTCAGTAATTGTCAGAACAAAAAGGCATAATGTCAGTAAGGGTATAGATTGAAAGAACATTATTAAACAACTGGGCCCAACTGACATTTATAGAGCACTGAACAACTGCAGAATACAAATTACTTTCAAGTACACACAGAACATTCACCAAGACAGGCCAAATACTATGACCCAAACTTTAAATTGAATATTGGACATTTTCTGTTCTTAAAAAGTCTCTACTACCCTTCCCTATTGCTTCTCCTAATTGCACTGCAATTGCCACCCCCTCTCTTCTCCAGCCTCTTTTCTTTCTTTTCTTTTATGATGATAATCAATTTCGTTGTCATATTTGTTTCCTTGAACTTTGCTAACTCATGCTTTCATTATCTCATCTTCTGCCTGAAGAGGCTTATTGAGTTATTTTCTTGAACAAAGACGGTTTCCTCCCTAAGGGGAATTTTTGTTCCCTGTGATTAAAAAAGAAAGTTGTCCCCAACTTTCAACTAAACTTAATTTTTTTTTTGTGGAGGGGGCAGGGACAAGGTCTCACTCTGTCACCCAGGCTGGAGTGCTGTGGCACAGCCATGACTCATTGCAGCCTCAAACTCGTGGGCTCATGTGATCCTGCCATCTCAGCCTCCCCAGTATCTGGGACTACAGGCGAACACCATCATGCCCAGCCAATTTTTGTATTTGTTGTAGAGACAGGGTCTACCTATGTTGTCCAGGCTAGCCTCAAACTCCTGGCCTAAAGCAATCCCCCCCGACCTCGGCCTCCCAAAGTGCTGGGATTATAGGCGTGAGACACCACACCCATCCTAAACTTAATTTTATGGGCAGATCGTTTCCTCATGGCAAGAGTTCTGGTCAAAAGCTTCCTCTTTGGAGGACTCCATGGTGATTTGAGGCTCTGTTACTCTCTCTGCCCACCTTTGGGTGTCCACCATAGCTGAGCTGGGAGGAAACACTCCCACACTCACCAGAGTACACTCAGCTCATAATTTGCTTTCTCCTATTCTTGCCTTGAAAGCTATTGCCTTATTTCAGTCATGAGTGAGTTTCCCAGTGGTGGTCATCCACACTATGACGATGTGCTTCCCCAGAAGAGGGAAGTGGCTGATTCCCAGGAACCAGCAGTAGCAGACAGGCTTGGCTCACAGAACAGACAGCGTGGCTCCTCCTAGGCGGAGTGGGAAGCAGAGAGGCCAAGCCACAAACAGGAGCGCCTCATCAGACACTGGGCACACACAAAAGCAAAGGCCAGGCCTCCCACATTCACACCATGTGTGGGGGCCTCCTCACACAGGGCAGCCCACGTCGGGAACAGAGCCACCAGCAGGAGCCTCGTGTAAGATGTAGCCTGAGAACTCTGACCTACCCACTCGAGGAAGCTACAACTGCCAAAGGAATAGCCTTTCCTAAGGGAACAACGTGCTAATCATGCAAAGACAAGAGACTTCAATACGTCTTCCTCCCTTGGAAAAGTCAAATTTTTAAAATATAGGCTAAGAAGAATGGTAATTCCTATGTAATTTCCAGGTATTTTGCTAAATGGCTTGTACGTATATTATTTCTAATTCTTACGATAATCTCACAAGTGAGGTGTCATTATCCTCATATTATAGACAAGGAGATTGAGGACTTGAGAAATTAAGAAACTCATCCAAAGAACACAGTTAGGACATGGTAGAGAAAAGGATAAAGTAAAACGTTATTTGTTCTAAAACCTACATCACACTACTTTTTCAAGAATTCCCTTAGAAGCAACAAAGACTTTTGTTAAACAACCACATTCTGTAATCCTAAAAGAAACTCCGTCTGGCCACTTGTGGAACCTCCCAACTTCACAGATACTCTTGCCTAGCTCTCATCCCATCCAGTTCTCTGTTGTCTCTTGCCCAGTTGGCTTCTGGACATAACCTTGTCTTTCTGGCCCTCTACTTGTCCAGTTTAATACTTCCTGCTGGAAAACATGAGATGTATTTTTCTAGGCTCAAACTTCTGATACCCTTCTAAGGTCTTCCTTTTCACTTATTGTTTTTAGTCAGAAGAACATGCCTAGATCCAGTGTGATTTATGGGACTCTGACAATTGACAGTTAAAATACCCAATGAAAAATTTAGCCCCTTCCATCTCTGGAACACACGAAGAAAATGATCTTACAAAGGCCACCCATTAGAAGCCCACTAGTGCAAAAGTTACCCTTATTTTTTTTAATTGACTTTATTCTGTAGAGCAGTTTTAGCTTCACAGCAAAATTGTGAGGAAAGTACAGAGATTTTTTTTTATATACCTGCTTCCCCCACTTGTATAGCATCCCTCATTATCAGCATCCCCCACTGGAGAGGTACATTTTTACAACAGATGAACCTATATCAAAACGTTATTAGCACTGGAAGTCCATCATTTACATTAAGTTTCTAGAGTTACCTTTTGAAAAAACAAGTCTTATGTCATACTCTTGCCTAAAAACCTCCACTGGGCCTCTGTAACTTAAGCCCACATTTCCCAGAATACAGATCATTATGATCAAACCATCTTCCTCAGCCCCACCTCTGTTACCAGCACATTGAATTTCCAGTCTTTTGTATCTTTAGGCATTTGCACTTGTTGTTTTCTCTAACAAGAAAACCCTTTCCCTGTGCCTGGAGAACTCAAGGCCCCATCAGTCTTTCCTGAGTGCTCCCGTGGCTTTTTGCTCTTATCCCATATCAGTGGTTCATTGTCTTTCAATTCAACAAAGGCTTCATGAGCACCAAGTGCTGGGAGAAGAGCTAGGATTTGGGCCATGAAGATGAGTGAGCCAGCGTTCCTTTTCTTGAAGAGTTCTCCCGACAATGAAAGTGTATTAGTCCATTTTCATGCTGCTGATAAAGACATATCCGAGACTAGGTAATTTATAAAGAAAAAAAGGTTTAATGGACTCACAGTTCCCCATGGCTGGGGAGGCCTCACAATCATGGTGGAAGGCAAAAGCCACGTCTTACATAGTGGCAGACAAGAGACAATGGGAGCCAAGTGAAAGGGAAAACCCCTTATAAAACCATCAGATCTCATGAGACTTATTTACTACCAAGAGAACAGTATGGGGGAAACCACCCCATGATTCAATTCTCTCCCACCCAGTCCTTCTCACATGTGGGAATTATGGGAACTACAATTCAAGATGAGATTTGGGTGGGGACACACCCAAACCATATCAGGAAGCAATAACACCAATGCCACTATCAAAACACATTGTTTTAGTCTATTTGCATTGTTATAAAGGAATACCTGAAGCTGGGTAATTTATAAAGAAAAGAGATTTATTTGGCTCACGGTTCTGAAGACTGTACACGTAGCATAGTGCTGGCATCTGCTTCTGGTGAGGCCTCAGGAAGCTTACAGTCATGGCAGGCAATGGGAGCCAGCATGTCACACGGCAAGAGAGTGAGCAAGGTGGGGGGTGTGCCACATTTTTTTAAACAACAAGATCTCACTTAAACTCAGAGTGAGACCGCACTCATTACTGTAAGGAAGGCACCAAGACATTCATGAGGGATCCAACCCCATGATCCAAACACCTCCCACTAGGCCCCACCTCTAACATTGGGGATCACATGAGATTTGGAAGGGACACACATTCAAACCACGTCACTCATCTATCAGAAAAGTAAAATAAAATTTGCAAAGAAAAGAAAGGTTGACCCAGTCTGGGGAAGTCAGGGAAGCCATCATGGAGGTGGATGACCTAAGCAAACTCTGGCTGACTGTGACTCTGTTGATAAATGGGGTAAGCAGGGAACTGGTGGGGAGAACATTGCACAAGAATATTACCACATAAAATCAACAATGTAAGCATGAGTATATTCCTTAGCATTTCTTAAAGAGAAATGAGGTTGGAGTTTGTGTTAGTTCATTTTGCACTATTATAAAAGAATATCTGAGACTGGGTAACTTATAAAGAAAAGAGGCTTTTTTTTTTTTGAGATAGAGTCTCACCCTGTCACCCAGGTTGGAGCACAGTGGCATGATCTTGGCTCACTGCAACCTCCTCCTCCTGGGTTCAAGTGATTCTCCTGCCTCAGCCTCCCAAGTAGCTGGGACTACAGGCAGGCGCCACCACACCCGGCTAATCTTTGTATTTTTAGTAGAGTTGGGGTTTCACTATGTTGGCCAGACTGGTCTTGAACTCCTGACCTCAGGTGATCTGCCTGCCTCGGCCTCCCAAAGTGCTGGGATTACAGGCGTGAGCCACTGTGCCTGGCCAAGAAAAGAGGTTTAATTGGCTCACAGTTCAGCAAGCTATATGAGAAGCATGGTGCTGGCATCTATTTGACTTCTGGTGAAGCCTCAGAGAGCTTTTACTCATGGCAGAAGTTGAAGCAGGAGCAGGCACATCACATGGCAAGAGACGGAGCAAGGGTGAGAAGGAGGTCTCAGACTCTTAAATAACCAGATTTCACATGAACTCATAGAACAAGAATTCACTCATTATTGTGAGGGTGGCACCAGCCCATTCATAAGGGATCTGCCCCCATGACCCAAACACCTCCCACCAGGCCCCACCTTCAACACTGGGGATTACATTTTAACATGATATTAAAGGGGACAAATATTCAAACCATATCAGAATTGTTTCATCTATAGAGTATTACAGAATTCTGTGCCAGATATGTACTGAGAATAAATAGAATAAAAATTTACTATGTAAAATATAAAATGGGCCTATAATATTTCCTCAGCAAAGGAAAGGTGATCACAACTTGCTCTCTTGTGACCACACATCACAACTAACATTTGGAGCAAAAGCATTACATGTGAATTCTACAAATCCGAATGTAGTATTGTAGCAGACACAAAGAACAGAATTCAGGAAGGCACCTGAGGTGGTTGTAGATGTGGCACTTTGTAAGCCACATGGATCAATTTGAAAAATAAATTAAGCTCTTAATAAGAGAAAGTACTGTTGCCAAAAAATGAAAGAGAATATGCAAATGGCAGGCAAGTTTTTTCAAATTATGCAGAAAGATGAAAGTGAGCAATATTAGAAGTTGCACCTTGCCTCCAACTGACTTTATTTTTTTGAGATGGAGTCTTGATCTGTTGCCCAGACTGGAGTGCAGGAGAGAGATCTCAGCTCACTGCGACCTCCACCTCCTGGGTTCAAGCGATTTTCCCACCTCAGCCTCCCGAGTAGCTGGGACTACAGGCAGGTGCCACCAACCCTGGATAATTTTTGTATTTTTAGTAGAGATGGGGTTTCTAATTTTTATATTTTTAGGGTTTTGCCATGTTGGCCAGGCTTGTCTCGAGCTCCTGACCTCAAGCAATCTGCCCACCTCCGCCTCCCAAAGTGCTGGAATTACAGGCGCGAGCCGCTGCACCCAGCCACCTCCAACTGACTTTTACTCCTACTTTGCTGCTCTTGTAGCTGCACAGGCATGCAGTTAGGGATTCATTACTGAGCACACAGAATAATACAGACTCAAAACCAGGCTCAGAGTGTGCCCTGACAGAGATGCTAAAGCCGTATACTTAAACAATAAGGATTTCTTTTTTTCTTTTCTTTTCTTTTTTTTGTTTTTTAAAATGGGGTCTCGCTCTATCACCCAGACTGGAGTGCAGTGGCACAATCTTGGCTCACTGCTACCTCTGCTTCCTGGGTTCAAGTGATTCTCCTGTCTCGGCCTCCTGAGTAGTTGGGATTATAGGCATGTGCCACCACGCCCAGCTAATTTTTGTATTTTTAGTAGACACAGGGTTTCACCATATTGGCCAGGCTGTTCTCAAACTCCTGATCTCAGGTGATCCACCTGCCTTGGCTTCCCAAAGTGCTGGGATTACATGCGTGAGCCACCGTGCCTGGCCTAACCAATAAGGATTTCAACGTATGAGTGATTTGGTGACAATATTCTAGTTAGACATGGGGGCTTTTTCAAAGAGCACTATTTTTACTTCAGTTGTCTATCTAGAGTAGTTTTGTGAGGGTTAATAGAACTGCCAAGGAAGTAAAAGCTATGTCCACACCACTGCCACACAAGCCATCTCAGCTGGCACCACTGCTATCAGTCACCACCCAGCTTTTCAAAGGAATGGTCTGCACCGCTGCCTCTCCTTCCCACATCTCCCCTTCAAACCGGTTTCTACTCCCTCCACTGAGACCATTTTCTTAAAGCTCACCAATAATCTTAGTGGACAAAGAAAATAGGGTTTTCAGCTTTTGTTCTTTTCAGCCTCTCCATAGAATTTACATCCTGACCACTCCCTCCTTCCTAAAACTCTTCCAATACTTCTATAATAATAAATTATGTGGTTCTTCTTAAGCCTTCCTTTTTCTTATTCTCCATTCTCTACTCTGTACGCCACATACACATAAGAGTTTTCAAAGTTAAGGCTTGACTTATCTATGCTTCTTCCAGTCATCTATGCTTAAGGCTTCAACTGATACATTTGTGCAGAGGACACTGAAAACTTGCAGCATCTTAAAGACCCCAATCAGCTTTTTTCTGTTTCTTGTCATATTGCCTTGTCTAGGATTTATAGTCCAATACTGGTAATAGAGATGATATTGACATCCTTGCTTATTCCTAACTATAGTGAGAAGATTTCTAATGCTTTCTCACTTAGACTTATTAATATAGGTTTCTAGTCAATACTCTTTATCGGGTTGAGGAAGTTATCTTCTATTCCCATTTTGCTAAAAATGTAATGTTTGTAATGTTTGCTTGTTTTGGGCTGTGTGTGTGTGTGTGCATGTGTGAGATAAAGTACACATAACATAAAATTTATCACTGGTAACATTTAGTATATGTATAATCTTTTGCAATCATCACCACTATCTAGTTCCAGAAAATTTTCATCACTCCAAAAGGAAATCCTGCACCCATGAAGTAATCCTCCCCATTTCCCCCTAATCTCAGCCTCTGGCAACCATTAATCTGTTTTATGTCTGTACATTTTATATTCTGGAAATGTAATCATACAATATGTGGTTTTGGTGTCTGGCTTCTTTCACATAGCATAATGTTGTCAAGGTTTGCCCATACTGTAGCATGTATTGGTACTTCACTCCTTTTTATGACTGAATAATATTCTGTTATCTGGATATGCCACATTTTGTTTATCCATTTGTTAGTTGATGAACATTTAAATTGTGTCCATCTTTCAACTATTGTGAATAGTGCTGCTATGAAGATTTGTGTATAAGTTTTTGTTTGAACATCTGTTTTTAGTTCTTTCAGTTATATACCCAGGCATGGAATTGTTGGGTCTACGCTAATCCTATGTTTAACTTACGGAAGAAATGTCAAAGTGTTTTTCACAGCCTCTGCACCATTTTACGTTCTCACTACCAATGTTAAAGAGGTCCAACTTCTCCACATACTTGCCCATGCTGTTTTCTTTCTTTTTTTTTTTATGATAACTATCTTAATGGGTATGAAGTAATACCTTGTGGTTTTGGTTTGAATTTTCTTAATGACTACTGCTGTTGAGCATCATTCCATATACTTGTTGGCCACTTGTATATCTTTTTTGTAGAAATGCCTATTCAATTTAGTTGCCTATTTTGTTGTTGTCGTCCAGTTGCAAGAGTTATTTGTATATTATGGATACTAGTCCTTTGTCAAATATGTAATTTCCACATATTTTCTCCTATTTTGTGGGTATTATTTTCACTTTGTTGATAATGTTCCTTGAGGAACAAAAGTTTTTAATTTTAATGAAGTCTAATTCATCTATTTTTTTTCTTATCTTGTTTGTGCTTTTGGTGTCATATCTAAGAAACCATTGCCAAATCAAGGTCATAAAGATTTACCCATATGTTTTTTTGTAAGAGATTTCAATCTCTCATTCTCATATTTAGGACTTCTATCTGTTTTATATTTGTATATGGTATAAAATAAGGGTCCAACTTACTTATTTATTTTTTATAGGGTCTTGCTATGTGGTCCAGGCTGATCCTGAACTCCTGGCCTCAAGCAATCCTACTGCCTCAGCTTCTCAAAGTGCTTGGATTACAGGCATGAGCCACTGCACCTGGCCAAACTTTATTCTTTTGTATGTGGACATCCAGTTGTTTCAGTGCTATTTATCAAAGAGTAGTCTCCTTCCCCATTGGATGGTCTTGATACCTTTGTAATAATAAATTGACCATAGATGTTGGGTTTGTTTCTGGACTTTCGTTATTAACTGAATGTTTGTATAACTCCAAAATTCACATGTTGAAGCCCTAACCCCTAATGCAATGGTATTTGGAGATAGGCCTTTAGGAGGTATCTTAGTCCATATTGTGCTACTATAATGGAATACTTGAGACTAGGTAATTTATAATAAACAGAAATTTATTGTCTCATGGTTGTGGAGGCTGGAAAGTCCAAGATCAGGCAGCCAACATCTTGTGAGGGCCTTCTTGCTGTATCATCCCACGGCAGAAGGCAATGAACAAGAGAGAGCAAGAGAGAGAGCAATATTTCAAACTTGCAGCTTCAAGCCCTTTTCTAATCTGCATTAATTCATTCATGAACATGGAGTCCACATAACCTAAACACCTCCCGGTTAGGCCCCACCTCCCAACACTGTTACATTGGGGGTTAAGTTTTCAATACATGGTTTTTGGAAGACACATTCAAACCATAGCAGGAGGTAATTAGGTTTAGATTAAGTCATAATCTCAAGGCCCCCATGATGGGATTAGTAGACTTATCAGAAGGAAGAGAGTTCTCTCAGCCCTCCTCTCCAAAGGCATGCTCCAAGAAAAGGCCATGTGAAGACATAGCAAAAAGACCGCCATCTGCAAGCCAAGAAGAGAGTCTTCACCAGGAACTGAATCAGCCAGCACCTTTGTCTTAGACTTCCAGCCTTCAAAACTATGAGAAATAAATTTTTGCTGTTCAAACTACCTGTCTATGGTATTTTATTATGGCAACCCAAGCTGACTAAGACAACTTTCAATTCTATTCCATTGATCTGTATTTCTACCCTTATGCCAGGACCACACCATTTTGATTACTGTAACTTTATAGTAAGTTTTGAAATTGGAAAGTGTGAGTGAACCCTCCAACTTTGTTCATCTTTTTCAAAATTATTTTGACTATTTGGAGTCCCTTTCAATTTCTTGTGAATTTTAGGACTGGCTCTCCCATTTCTGCAAAAAAAGACATGGTATTTTGATAATTATTGCATTGAATCTGTAGATCTCTTTGGGTGGTATTGCCATTTCACCCATATTAAGCCTTCTAATTCATGAACACAGGATATCTTTTCAATTATTTAGGTCTTTTCTAATTTTTTGGTAATGTTTTATAGTTTATTATGTATAATTCTTTCACCTATTTGGCTAAATTCATTCCTAGGTATTTTATTCGTATTTGTTTCTAACTGTAGAAGAAAGTATTAATTTTATGAAATACTTTTCTCAGTTTATGATCTCCCCATGATTATTTTCCTTTAATTTGTTAATATGGTGAATTACATTGATAAATTTCCTAAAATTGAACCATCCTTGTAACCCTGGTATAAACCTTAGTTGATAACAATATATTATGCTTTTTGTATCTTGCTAAACAGAGGGGGGAAAGAATAGAGAAGCCCAAACTTAAAAAAAAAAAAAAAAACTCAAACTTTACTTCTTAGCCCGCCTTGCAGCTAAGGGTGAGTAGTCATTTGACACAGTTCTGGCCAACAAGACAAAAGCAACAGATACTCTGTGGGACTTCCAGGAAAAACTCTTTCAAAAGGATCTTATGTGGAGGGTCTAAGCCCCTCTCCCAGAAAAACACAACAGTTTTGCATGATGACTCACTTTGGGGTGATGAAGGATGCTATGCTGGCCAACACATCTGAAAGGGATTTTAGAGAAAGAGCCCATTTTTAACTTAATTCTTGGGTAAGAAATCTAATAAATGATGTGACTAAACACCATTGGAATTTAAAGCTCTGGAAAAACACTCTCATCTGCCAGACCTATCCATCCCTATTCAATACCCTCAACTCTGAGTAGGAGACCCCTTCTGTCATTGTGAGGTGGGAGGCAATATAGGGTGACAAGGCAGAGGGTGGGTTTTATGGACTCAGCCAGACCTGGGTTCAAGTCTTAGCTCTGCAAGCTCTGATTTGACCTCTCTGAGCCTCATTTCCCTACCAAGTAAGTGGTGATAACGAGAGTTCCAACCTTGTAGGACTATTTGGGGGTAAAGAATGAAATGAAATGTTGCATGTAAAGCACATGGCACAGTACTCACATATGAGCTGTTGTTCTGCTTATTATCATTAGTATAATTTATGTATCAGTTTAAGTAGAATACAATAATGATTACATTTTTAAAACAATGATGTGCTTTTGGAAAGTCCTCCATTTGAGTTACTTGAGGAGGCAGCATCACGTGTTACCACCCAAGGAAGTAATTCTAGCACCTGGTGACTGTTAGAGCCTCAGGAAAAGGGAGCCAGAAGTTCTGACTTGAATGCAGAACCAAATTCTGCTACATGGTAGGGAAGCATAGACCAGGTAAGCAGAATCAAGAGTGGGGTCAAGTTGCAGGGAGTGGGGAGAGAGAGGCGAGCCTCCAGTGAGACAAGATGACCAGCCAGGGACAAAATGGCCTCCTCTCTATCTGGGTGCTCAGGAGGTAGCCCAACGGCTGGCACATAGCAATAGATAGATGGCAGGAACCCTGGCCTGCCTCGGAGATAGATACATCCATCATCCTCAGGCAATCAAGCAGTTTTTAGTGGAAGGTGGTGACTAGGAAGTCAGCAAGCAATTTTCAGTTCTAAAAGGATTTCAAAGCCTGGACAGCCCAAGAAGCTGCACAGCATGACCTGAAGCCTACACAGAGTGTCTGAGCTTGGGAAGATCAGCCAGAAGATCAGCCTTCTAAAGAGGCCAGGAGTCTTGCTCTAGAGCCTTGGCTGGGAGTGGAGTTGGGGCAGGGATGACTACGCCACGTGAGAAGAGGAAATGCCTGAATACAGGGCCTTCTCCAGTGCATGGAGGATATGAGCGCTCTGCCCGGACCTGCTGGGGTTGCTGCACCATCTTGGGGCATACTGGCTCCCAGTAGCCTTTTATTCACAACAGCACCTGCACCTCTTTTAATGGAGGGCTCCCCTCTGGCAGTCAGAATCCCCTTCCCTGGGAATTTGTCTCTTTGGGGGCAGCCCTTAACCAATGACAATCGCCCCCTGATCAGGACCATCTGAGATGTGACTTACATGCCTCAGTGCATCCCCAGAGGATGGAACCAAAGCAGCCTTATGTGGCTGTGCTTGATAGTGCACCCCTGGTTAGCTTTCTCCCGTGCCTGCCTCATTCCCCACTGCCCTCTGGTTTTTCCTGGGAATACTTATAAACGAATCACTTGGCAAGAATCCTTCACATCTCAGGGTTTGTGCCTGGGGAACTGTGCTTCGCAGCAATGGTA
This sequence comes from Macaca mulatta, assembly GCF_049350105.2. Classification (NCBI taxonomy): domain Eukaryota; kingdom Metazoa; phylum Chordata; class Mammalia; order Primates; family Cercopithecidae; genus Macaca; species Macaca mulatta. The sequence continues at coordinate 105,108,269 of NC_133414.1, read as the reverse complement.
TCTACCACCATGCCTTGCACAGGTGCATGTTAAATATTTGGAGAGAGAGACAGACAGAGGCAGAGGGACATTCTAGCATGACCTGAGCTGCTTCTGTCCATAGACAAGAACTCAGGCCTGGCCAGAACAGCATATGGTCAGAAAAAAAGGGCTCACCCTAGAAAAATCATTGTAACCTGGGGGCAGAAAAAGACAACACTTTGTCCTGTAGGTAGAATTTCCTCTTCATTTCCTTTAGTGAACGCCTCCACAAACCACATTGGGTTGGGTATGAAGTCTCTTTGACTCAGACCTGAAGGAAGTTCAATGTCAGGTCAAAAAACAGGGAAAGGGAGGTGAGAGAACATGCCCAGAGAGCAGGTCAGAGAAAGGTGGAGGCCGCAGATCATTGCCATCCAGCCTTCCCTGACAGCCAAGAGAGGTGGCACTGAGACCAGTGCCCCAAGGGTGGCAAATGTCCTGCCCCCTCCCAATCTCTTCTTTATATTTCTTCTAGAATGACATTTCTGGAATGGAACCAGGGAGGGTATCACAGAGAAGGTGGGGTTGAGTTATGTCATTGTGGTAGGTAAAATAATGGCCCCCCAAATACGTCTGTATCCTAATCCCTAGAACCTGTGAATATGGTACCTTATATGGCAAAAGGGACTTTGCAGATGCACTTAAGTTGAGGGTGTTAAAATGGGGGAATTATCGGGGAGGGCCCAATGTGATCACAAAGGTTCATTTGAGAGGTGGGAGGATCAGAGGGAGAAGATGTCACAACAGAAGCAGTGGTCAGAATGATGTGGCCATGAGCCAAGGAATGCAGCAGGCCTCTAGAAGCTGGAAAGGGCAAGGAACAGATTCTCTTTAGAGCCTCCAGAAGGTACGCGGTTCTACAGACACTTTGATATTAGCCCCCAAGATACCCGTTTTTGACTTCTGCCCTCCACAACTATAACACATTTACGTCATTTAAGCCACTAAACAGGTGGCAATTTGTTATGGCAGCAGTAGTAAACTAACCCAGTCAAAAAGGATGAAGAAGTCTTCCAGAAGAAACATGGAGAAGCAAGACTTTTTTTTTTTTTTTTTTTAGTGACACAGTTTCACTGTGCTACATAGGCTGGAGTGCAGTGGCACGATCTTGGCTCACTGCACCCTCTGCCTCCCAGGTTCAAGCGATTCTCCTGCCTCAGCCTCCCAAATAGCTGGGACTACAGGCACCTACCACCACAGCTGGCTAATTTTTGTATTTTTAGTAGAGCCTGGGGTCTCACCATGTTCGCCAGGCTGCTCTTGAACTCCTTATCTCAGGTGATCCACCCGTCTCAGTCGCCCAACGTGCTGGGATTACAGGTGTGAGCCACTGCAACCAGCTGCAAGACATTCTTGAGAAGAAATAGAAAGACCATGACAGGAGTGACAAAACACAGTGGGTGGGGGAAGCTGCTGGCAAATGGTAGTGGATGCTGTTGGTTGCCTATCCGGCATCAGTGCCCCCTACTACCTTCTTAGCCAAATCCCAAGTTTTCTCAGGTACCTCTTACCCCACAAAGCCACATGCCTCAGGGGAAGCTGGCACTGCTCCCCACTCTGGGGTGGGAGGAGACCCATTGGCCTGAGAGTGACACCAGCCAATGGGTATGTGCCCAGTTCCGGCCAGTGAGAGGAAGGGAAGTCACCAAAGGCAGGGGCCCTGAGGAAAGCTTTCTTCTCTCCTCTTCATCTGGACATCGTTGGTCTGGCTGTGTGTCATGGAATCCCTCTAGCCATCTTATACCCAACTGGGGGAAGAAATCAGCACCCAAAGGAGAGCAGAATGGACAGGTAGAAAGAATCTGGCTCTTCATGGATGTCACTGAGTCCTTAAGCAACTTGAAGTCTTCTCTTTTAGTGGACTTTCTGTATTGTGAAATCATACATTTTCCTATTATCTGAACTGCAGTTTCTGTTACTTGCAGCCCAAAGCATCCTAACTGACATTGCTGATTTAAAAGGTCAAGGCCAGCTTACAAAAGACCTTGAAGGCCATGGTGAGGGATGAGCAATGCAGGCACCTGTCATCAGGGGTTAGACATTTTTAATAGGGGAGTGACCTAACTTGTGTTTGGAACAAATGACTATTAGGACACAGAAGATAAAAGGGGATTGGAACAGACTGAATTGAGGGGAGAGAACAGAAAGCTACCATAACAGTGCAGGTGAGGTGGGCTGAACCAAGGGATGGCTTGGAGGTGGGGAGGAAAAGAGACGAGATTCAGGTCCCATCAAAGGACTTGGAACCTGAGAGAATACAGAGCATGAGAAGTAGAGACAACTACAGAATTTTTAAAAATACACTCATTACTGTAATCCCAAGAATGAAAAGTATCTTAAATGCTTTTTAATGTCTACAGCTATAATAAAGGGAAGCCTCAAGTCTCCTTCCCCTCCATTTCAGCTGGGCTGGAGCCTGTATTTAAAGTACGTCAAAAGAAACAGTGATTGAAGTCAACACAGATGTTAAGAGTAAGATTAACACCCAGAAAAGCTGCAGGTCCCATAACCTTCCCCCAGAGGGGAGCCGACGTGTTCTCTTTTTTTCTTCTTTTGTCTCTTGGACATGTACCAAATTGTGCCCCAACTGAAACATCTGGAAGTGCACCAGGGCCTCTCCAACAAAGGACAACCCTGGGAGCGAACTTGGCAATGACATTAGCACTTCTGCAGTAGCCACACCAGTGTCACTTTTCAATTTAAAAAGCAAAACAAAACAAAACAAAAAATAAACACTCCTTTTCAGATTTTTGCCCCAGGTCAGATTCCTTTCTCAGGTAAAAATGCCATCATAGGCATGGAGTCAAGACTGTGAAAAGGAGACCCACGCTCACATATTCCAAACGGCACCTGACTTCTGGCTCCCCGTTTGTAAGAAAATACCACAAGCTGTTGAGAAATGATGAATAGTCCTAAAACTGGAAAGTGAAGAGTGATCAACACCACCACAATTTGAAGTATGAAGACTATCTGTAGACAACCTGCACGTTTAACATCATAAAAGATGTCCGATGAAAGATTTCTGCTCCAGAGTAAGCTAAGCGTTTGCCTCGCCTTCCGTTTGACTCCCATTCAGCCTCTATATTTATATAGGCGAATATATTACAGTTTGAGATTTTCAGGTTATATTTCACAGATGACATTTTTAATCTGCCTCAAAAATGTAAACATAGCAAGGGTGTTCTGCAGACACACTGCCTGGAGCAACTGTCAAATGGAAAATTCAGTGGAAAGTTTAGCCTGTCTCCAGTTTAACTAAGTTGAAGAATGCTGCAAAAACAGGTGTTGTCTGACACAAGTAATAATTATCTTTCACCTTGATGGATGTTAGTTTAATCTGTTCCTTACACGGTAGCTTGGTCTCAGCTGACTGAATTTAGTGCCAAAAAAGCAGATGACAGGGTGAGTGTGGCTGGTATGTGACACTAGTTACAAGACAAGGCTTTGGGGAAGTTTTGATTGATTTTCCTAAGGGGGTTTAATCATTTCTCCTGTTTGCCCAATAAATATTTAAATCTAGATGGATATCGTGGTACTCTGTTAAGGTACTAACATTTTCATTAATGGATTTTAAGAGAGTTTCATTGAGAGCATGATTCAATTCAATGACTTTCACAGAGAAGGGAAAATGAGTTATTAGAACATTTCCTAAGACATGAACAGACCCTATATATTGATGTTTCAGGATAAATTACTCAGTCAGAGGGACTGCAATGTTAGCTGGGGAAAAGTAGAAGAAAGGTCTTCCAAATGCTGATCTTAAGCCTTATTCAAAGTCTTCCAAACTGAAAGGCATATAACTTGAAACATTACTCATGTATCTAGCAGCCCCAAAGAAGCCTGTCTGTGCCAAGGATAAAGCTGCATTGTCACCATGTGCTGCTTTCTTTTTTATCTTCCGGAAATTTTTTTAAGCTAATGACAGGCAATTCGATAAGATGCTTTTGGCAGTCTTTTGGACACAGTCATTTCAGAAGGGAAAGTGGTCTATCATCCCCAAATGGCAGGAATATGTATTATAGATAATATTCAGAACAAAGCCTGTGAAACTAACCATACTCAATTCATGAAATATTGAAGTTCCTACCATGAAAGTCAGTAGAGTGTAGTGAGGAAGCTGGGACCCTGGATTGCTTGGATCTTGACTTCTTTGCCCACCAGGTGAGTGGCCTTGAGCAAGGCACTTACCTTTTCTATGCCTCAGTTTCCTCATCTGTGAAATGGGGATGCTGTATTTCTTACTTCATGGGATTTCATTGTAGTTGTAGTAAACATCACAGAAGCCTGTGGGGAATAAGATGATGAATGAGATGCCACATGCATGTGCGCACCTTCTCAAAGAACTTACAACAAAGCAAGGGAGGCAGAGATTCATGAACCATTGCAGAATACGAATGGGATAATGACCAAGGGTAATAGATAAACAAAGAGTTCTAGGAGCAAGGAATGACTTGATCCAACATGAGCTGGGCCTTAGAAATTAAGTAGGATCCCAGTGGGAAGGAGATATCTGCAAGTAGAGGGAGTTAACTGCTGTGATGGAGAAGTAAAGAGAGTAATCTCCCAGCTGAAAGATCACTGCAAAAGGAAGCAAGCAGGCTTTGTCCTACCATACAACCCTGCACCAAAGGCAAAACACTGGGAATATTCAGGGCTCTTTAGAAACACTGTTCCACCTCAACTGCCCCAGAATAGGCTGTTTCAACAAGCCACAATCAGAGCCATCAGTTTGATGCAGACAAATCAACCATGAATTTTATTACAAACTAGTGTCTTCTCCGGGTCCAGTCCCAGGATCAGGGCCCACAGGGACCAGGGAGCTGGTGAGAGAGCTGGTAGGGAGCAGATCCTGTGTGTGTGTTACTGGGATCTCCCATGTTTTTACCTAAGAGTGAGTACCATGGTCCCATTGATAGCCATACCCCAGGCTGCCCAGGCTTTTCCTAGGATTTCACTTCCAACTCTTCTCTTCAGGAGGTCTGTCTCCTGGACAGCTCTCACACAATAATGGCTAACATTTACTGAGCACCTACTTTGTGCTGGGCACCGTTCTTGGCTGTCAGTAATCCAGGAGATGGGTACTATTTATTTTTATTTTTTTTTTAGATGGAGCCTCATTCTTGTTGCCCAGGCTGGAGTACAGTAGCATAATCTTGGCCCACTGTAACCTCTGCCTCCTGGGTTCAAGCAATTCTCCTGCCTCAGCCTCCCAAGTAGCTGGGATTACAGGCGCCCATCACCACCCCCGGCTAATTTTTGTATTTTTAGTAGAGATGGGGTTTCATCACGTTGGCCAGGCTGGTCTCGAACTCCTGACCTCAGGCAATCCACCCACCTTGGCCTCCCAAAGTGCTGGGATTACAGGCATGAGCCACTGCGCCCGGCCTACGATAGGTACTGTTATTATGCCCTTTCCACAGAGGTAAGAACTGTGTTACATGAGCCTCACCATGTAAAATGTAGCTTGACAGCCCCTCACTCAGGGCCACACCAACTTATCGCCTTGTGATTGCCGGGCCACTATTTTTCTGTCTTCCACTGGGTATTGCCTGAAATGCCACCACCCTCTCCTGACCATCCACCTCCAGCGATCTTCTCCTGTTTCCTGGGCTCTCCACAGCAGAGACATTGGGCTCCAAGTGACAGTTCTTACCTTACTACCCCAGCCCTTTTCCAGAGCACCCTTTGTAGGAGGGCCAGTGAGGGAACAGGCATGGAAATGGGGGCCATGCACACCCGGAAACCTGGGACCCCTCTCAGCCCTGCCTGCTGTTTAATCTGACTGTGATGCAGGATTTTTCTTCCCAGTCACTTCGCATGTCAGGGACCCCTGGCCAATGATGCCCCACCCGGGCCTTGCTTGGCCATGCTAAGGTGCCCCAGCTTGCCTGTGTTGTAGCTTGTACCCATGTTCAGTGGTTCCCAAGCTCTTGTACTGTGCCCAAGAAGAATGAGGATGCACACCATACATTGAAGGGTGAGGAGTGGGGAGAAGAATGTTACTGAGCGATGAAACAGATTTTAGCAGAGGGGACACGCAGGTGGTCCCCCTACCCAAAGGCAGGAAAGTTCCCCTCGTACAGCTGGACCCAGGGCCTCTTATGGACTCAGAATGGGGAATGTTTGCTGATGGGTTTGGGAGTGTGCAAAAAAGCTTAAAGCAAAAACACCACTCAAAGGTGGGCACGATAGTGTAGAAAACCAATTAGGAAAGGGTAGGTATATGTGAAATAGATGAAGGGTGGGGAACAATCAGAGGAAAGTGTGCCAAACAGGAAGACAAGTTCTCAAACCGGTCCAAGGATTGAACTTGTAGTTTGGCTTTCAGGCTTTTTAAACTGTCTTTTGCTTAGAGGTGGGGTTTCACTGGGGCTCCACCCCTATCTGCCTAGGCATTTGGCTGCCTTCTGACGCTCTCCACTGTCTCTGCCAAGCTTCTTTACTGCCGGTGACTTTCCCTCCAGAGACTCCATGGTCCTCCCTCCAGTCTGGCTCCCTTTGGAAACACTTTTCCAGGATCTCAAACAGGATTTAACATCACCAAACGTAAGTTGTGAGCCAAGTTCAAGTCTCCCCTCAGGTCCCAAGTAAATAAGATGGAGTTGAGCCCCTAGTGTTCAGTGCTCCTAAATGTGGTCCATGAAAGAAAAGAAGTTTCCATAGCATTCTATCATAAGAGCTGCTATCATACAGAAGCCCTCAGGAGATGGCTTTTTCTCTATCAGTCCTAAGCACCATATTCCATGTGGAAACAGCCACAGTCCCTACAATTCTGAGACCTCTCCAGAGGCCTAGATCTGTGCTGATGTCACTGATAGGATCCCCTACGAAGAAAGCCCTACCTCACCCCATAGCATAGTGTATACCTACCTGCCTCATCTACACACATACCTGGAATGCAGGCTTTACTCTAGAACCAGGACAAGATGGCCCAGTACAATCAGGACTTATTAATACATAAAGGCTAAATCAGCTAATGTTCACTGATAAGTGCACAGTCATATTAAAACTTCAGTGTTCTGAATGTTACAGTATCTCCCATTCATTAGGCATTTCTCATGCCTAGCAGTTTAGTCTACCCCATTAATTCTTCCAACAACAATAATATGTTGGAGCTATTATTTTATCCACTTTTCAATGGGAAAATTGGGGCTTAGAGAGGTAAAATCACATGCTCCAAGTTGCACAACCAGCAACTTCCCTATCCCAGATGTTTCAAACCATAAAGCGAATAGCTAGCAGAGCATGAATAAGAGCCCAGAGCAATCTAACGGCAAAGCTCACCACCAAAGAAAAGGTGTCTTCCTACCAGAAATGTCCCAGAAAAGATGGCTCTGCTTTCCCTAGATGAAGCCAGGAGAGGCTATAGGTACACAGCAGTCCCCTCACATCCTGTATGGGAAGGAGGCGATCAGCAGGGCTGGAGCAGAGAGGGACTACATTTCAGGAACTATCAGCTCAGGTCAGCAGCCAATCTGTAGACCCAAAATCCAGAAGTGGAAGGACAAAGAGCTCTACAAGCCCCACCCATGTCAGCTTGGCCAAAGCCCTGGAGCCAGAGTGATATTAACCCAAAGCTGAAGTGAAATGATTTATTTTGGGAAACCAAAGGCTCAGGAAGAAATGACATATTCAGACCTTGGTGAAGTATTATCTGAAGTCAAAAAGCAGGACTATATCCAATCCTACTGTGACCACAGTGCACCAGCCACAAAGCCTACAAATGCTTCTCCACCTACCCCCTTCCTAAACCCTCAAGGAGACCAGCCCTCTGACAATGATGACTAAAAAGAGTCTCAAAGGTCCCTCCCTGGATTCCCTTGTTTCGTCTCCAGTCTCTTTTCTCCCTCCACCTCGTGAACACCTGGGTCTTCCTACCACATTTGTCCTCCCCTCAGGGTCTTGGTTCCATTTGGAGGGGCAGGGCATCCTTGAGGTCCCCCAGACCCCCAGGGGCACCAGATCTTTCCTGCACTCCACAGTAAACGGGTTCCATTTGGAGGGGCAGGGCATCCTTGAGGTCCCCCAGACCCCCAGGGGCACCAGATCTTTCCTGCACTCCACAGTAAACGTCTACAATACAGACAAATGCTTATATAGCTCAGAGTGGTCATAACTCAGATGCACAGTTCTTCTCAGAAAGTCTTTTTCTATACCACAAAGCATGGGGAGAGAAAGGAAAGAAGGAGGTAAGGAGGAAAAAAAACCCAACCTACCATTCACTCATCACCCTGGTAACCATGTAAGTGTCTCAGTGCCCCTAGAAATGGTGCCCAACATGGTGCCTGACATAGAATAAACACTCGATAATGTGTGGAATTGAATTAAAATTTATACATTAAATTTCTATTTTTAAAGCTCAGAACCTAAGAAGTGCCAACAAAATAAGCACCTTAAATGTCCGTCTGTACATCTACACTAGGAACTTATATAGTACATATATAAGTTCTATACAATGTATAAGTATATTGTGACAAATCCAATGTAATGGCCCAGAAATAAAGGCAATCGATTTTCAAGAAAATGGCAATGGCTCATCAGAAATCTGAAGACCTAATGGGTCTCTCCTTCGTGATCTCTTCCAACTCACTGTGAAAGCTGGATTCCTGAGGATTTAACCCCAGGGCAAAATTCAGGTATGACAGATGCAGGTGGCTGTCCTTCCAGGAAGCCTCTTCTGGTATGGTTATAATCCACGGACAAATCTAAGGACAGACCCAAACCCAGAAGGTCTACAGTGGGAAGATAGGAAGAAGAACACACACTAAATCCAGTGAAGCTAGACTAGAACTGTGCTAATTTAAATGTGTGTGTGTTCCTACATAATACACACACACACATGCACACACGCATGCGCGCACACACACACACATATACATACATTCTTTTTTTAATGGCAGGGAATGAGTGAATCCCAGAATTCTGGAAGTTTGCTTTGACAACTATAAGAAATACGGAGACGGAGATGAAAACTGACCAGAAGTCATTGCAATGAAGTTTTTGCAACTCAATATTTAGTTGACTTAAACATATATTTTTGAGTGCTTACTACATTCCCAGTCTAGGACTGGAGATGTAAAGATGAAAGTAACATTATCTCTGCCCCTGAAAATCTTACAACCCAGTCAACTATTACTTCCTTTTTTCAGACTTCCATTTGCCGTCTTTTAACCATTGACACTCACATCTTAAAGGCTACACAGCCCTAGAACAAGCAATTAAGTGTCACAGTCAGTCTTCATTACTGATTAGCCATAGAAAGTTAAGCAATGCAAGAATGAAAAGACAGGCACAATCATTTATTGAACACTTATTGGGTGCCAGCCACTGTGCTAAGAGCTTCACCATGCATTATCCCGTTAGTGCATAACAACCACGTGAAGTAGGCATTATTATTCAGTTTTATAGATGAGAGAATAGAGGGGAAGAGAGGCTAAAGAAATTGCCAAGGTCATGCAACTAGTAAATGATAGAGCTGGGATTTGGACCCAGATTCATCTGACACCAGAAAAACAAATTCTTAACTTCTAATCTGTGTTATCTCCTAGGGTGGTATAGTGGTTATTGGGGACATCTCAGAAATCATGTCTCATTTGATTCTAATATGGTGGCCCCAAGAATAGAATGAGAAAATGCAGATTGATGAAAGCATTCAAATGTCAAAAAGGATCATGGTTCCAATCAATTGATAAAGAAAGAGTTTAGGAGGTCTCTTAGGCAACGTGGGAACCACCGAATGAGGTGAGTAGATGAGTAGATGAAAGAATGTGACTGGGGAAGGGAATGACGATTGGAGTAAATGGTGTATATGGCTGGAGCAGAAAGTGAGAGATTGGGTCAGAAAGGAGAGTTGGGGCTGAGGGGGTGGCTCATGCCTGTAATCTTACCACTTTGGGAGGCCTAGGCAGGTGGATCACCTGAGGTCAGGAGTTTGAGACCAGCCTGGCCAACATGGCAAAACCCCATGTCTACTTAAAATACAAAAATTAGCCAGGTGTGGTGGTGGATGCCTGTAATCCCAGCTACTCAAGAGACTGAGACAGGAGAATTGCTTGAACCTGGGAGGCAGAGGTTGCAGTGAGCTGAGATCAGCCACTGCACTCCATCCTGAGTGAAAGAATGAAACTCAATCCCCCCCACAAAAAAAGAATGGAAAGCTGGGGGAGACTGAACTAAGGAATCTTTCTCATAGTCCATATAGAGCCTGAGCCCAAAAGTGTTATAAAGGAATCTGTGAATGTAATTGAATGGAGGTGGTGGGGGGAACAATGACAGGATGGATGAGAAAGGCCATACCAATTCCAGAGTCAGAGGAGGCTCTGAATTTACAATCTGGAATGGAATGAGAAGACCTCAACAGTTCAGACATTTCTCATTGCATCTGAACTGCTGGTACTGGAAATGGCATGAATGGCAGAAAGGCTGGAAGGCAAGGGGGCCAGAGCAGGGGTGGGGAAGGAAGAAGGAAAAAGACTTTAGCTGGATTTGGAGGCTGATTGGGTAAGAATGGAAGTCAAAGAGTCTGGGCATCTTGAACAATGGCGTTGTCACTAACAGAACAGGAAACTCTGAAAGGAAGAGCAGGTTTGTTGATTACTTGGGATTTGTGTGTTTGTTGAGGTGGGGTGATGAAGACAGAGATGAGTTTTATGTTCAGACACGTTAACATGATAGAACCACCATTTGTGAATATTCTACATAAGCCTGAAAGCTGGAAGATGTCTCAAGTTTAGAATGTGCATTTGGGAATCGTCTGCTTCAAGAGGATCAAGTTGTTCTCTGTGCCTAAAGCAAAATAATAAATAAATAAATAAAATTTAAAAACAGAACTTCACGGCCGGGCGCGGTGGCTCAAGCCTGTAATCCCAGCACTTTGGGAGGCCGAGACGGGCGGATCACGAGGTCAGGAGTTCGAGACCATCCTGGCTAACACGGTGAAACCCCGTCTCTACTAAAAAATACAAAAAACTAGCCGGGCGAGGTGGCGGGCGCCTGTAGTCCCGGCTACTCGGGAGGCTGAGGCAGGAGAATGGCGTAAAAACCCGGGAGGCAGAGCTTGCAGTGAGCTGAGATCCGGCCACTGCACTCCAGCCTGGGCGACACAGCGAGACTCCATCTCAAAAAAAAAAAAAATAAATAAAATAAAAAAATAAAAACAGAACTTGAAGCCTTTCTAACTGTGATTTTTTTTTTTTTCAAAGGGGTAGACTTCCAGAGGTGGAAGTGGCTGGAACACTATCATCCTTGACTGTCCACTTGGCAAATTTTGAATTTGGCACTCTGTACACATTATCTCCTTCTATTGCCTTCCCACAACCCTGTAAAGAAGAAGTTATTTCCTCATTTTATAAGACTCAGAGAGGTTGATTAGATTTCACAATTTATACATAGCAGAACTAAGATTGGAAGTCAAATAGGATTCTGAGATCCAGAGTTGCTTGCTGTTGTAGTGCTAGTTCAGTGGCATTAGCTCAAAGGTCAAGGTCAGGATGGTCTGCTGAATCATTAGCCACTGAGCACAGATCCACTGAGACCCTGGAATATGGTTACCAGCTTTCCAGCTTGCGACGCTAAGCCATATTCCAGAAGCTCTTGAGAAACTCTTCTGTCACAGGTATTTGGCCCTAGTAAGATGTCCACAGCCCATTCGACCCCTCAGAGCTGATTACAATGATATTAACAGAAATTGCTGCCTTTGATGATAGTATTTAGAATTTTTTTAAATCTTAAAATAGGCTGGATGTGGTGGCTCACATCTATAATCCCAACATTTTGGGAGGTTGAAGCAGGAGGATCACTTGAGCTCAGGAGTTCAAGACAAGCCTGGGCAACCTAGCGAGACTTTATCTCTATTAAAAACACAAAAAATGACCCGGGCATGGTGGCATGTATCTGTAGTCCCGACTACTTGAGAGGTTGAGGCAGGAGGATCACTTGAGTTCATGAGTTCCAGGCTGCAGTGAGCTATGATAGCACCACTGTACTCCAGGAGCCTGGGGAACAGAGTGAGACCCTGTCTCAAACACACACACACACACACACACACACACAAACTCTTAAGATAGTTGAATAAAGGTGTTAGTCAACAGACAAAAGAATTAGACAAACCCATTTATGAAATATGTTTGCAATTGCCCTTGGGACATTGTCCAGGGAGATTCTCAGAGCGGCGAGGCGGCTCTGAAAGCCATTTCCTGAGAAGTGTATAAAGAATTTCGCTTTTTTATACATGTACATAGCATGTAAGGACTGAGATTCTTTTATGTTAATTAAAAATGCCAGCTTGATTTTATAACACATACTTCACTCAAAGACAATCATTCTGTAAAACAGAGCCGCCAATAATTGGACCCTTCCACAGCCTGGCACCTTTTCTTTCCCCTTAGGAAGGAGCCATCTCCTAGAAATGCAGACAGCTTGTCCCCAGACACAGGGAGTCATCACCAGCCTCTAATAACTGCTTGTCTTGCCAGGAAGACGGGCAAGCCAGGGCAAGCCCACGGCCTGCAGCATCCGTGTCCGATTCACTCTCCTCAGTAAGCAAACTTTCTTACCCTCAGAGTAGGGGAGGGTGAGGCGGAGCCATTTCATAGGCTCCAAGTCAGCAGGAGTCCTTCTTGGATGTTACCTTCCACACGTGGGGCACAACGAGTTCTTTGCAAGAGCACCAGTCACCCCAGCTCATTTGTATTTCCCGTATTCCCATATTGCCCACGAGTGTCCAAACCACACCCCTACGCCCCTCCCAGCCAGCCACTGCATGCACAAGCTACTTCAAACTGACCTGTCCAGGAATCCTGCTTCCATGGTTGGAGTTGGAATGGAGTCTGGATCCTAACTCTGAAGTCATGAAAGATTACTCCTGATAGTTTTAAAATGAGTGTGAGTTGTATTTGAGAGCAGAGTTGGATCCATTTGTTCATCCAACAATGAGCTATGGCTTTTTTCCAGGGTAAGAAGATGTTTGTTTTCTTTGTTGTTTATTTCTTGTGGCTTATATACTCAAACAGGATTGAGTTTTGAAAAAGCAAGTTCCCCAACTTTAAGATATTTTAAGATTGTTATGATTTCATGGCTAAGTGAAGCCTTATGTGAACGACTCTGGCCTCCTCATAGCTGGATACTCTATTTGACAGCAGCCTCCATTCAACGAATGACAGCTAAAGAGAAAACTTGGCAAGCCTCCTTTTCTGAGGAAGAAGAGTGGTGAGCTCACAGAAATTACTGGTCCATCTTTTCCAATGTAAGCCAAGCTATAAAAACATCCATCCACCTGGCTTGGTGGCTCACATCTGTAATCCCAGCACTTTGGGAGGTCAAGACAGGCAGATCACTTGAGGTCAGGAGTTCAAGACCAGCCTGGCCAGCATGGCAAAACCCCGTCTCTGCTAAAACACAAACATTAACCGGGCATGGTGGCGGGTGCCTGTAATCCCAGCTACTTGGGAGGCTGAGGCACGAGATCCTTTGAACCCGGGAGGCGGAGGTTGCAGCAAGCTGAGATGACACCACTGCACTCCAGCCTGGGCAATAGAGCAAGACTCAGTTTCAGAAAAACAAACAAAGAAACAAACAAAAACCATCCATCCTAGCAAAACGGATCCACATGGACTTATTGGCATTATGGATTAAGGATGATCTTTTCTTGTTACTTAGGACACTGTGGAAACCCCTTTTCTGATTCTTTTTCACATGTGTTCTAAAAGGTAAGGACACTGTCTCTTGAGTGCTTAGCACTCAGTGGTAGCAACTCTCACTCTACAGAAGAGGAAACAGGCTCAGAGCTAGTCTAATAGCTACAATGAGACGATATAAGAATTCAGATCCATTCCAGTAGCAAATTCTCATTAATTTGTTTCCCTCCCTAGGAAATGGTCCGAAGAGGAAAGGCTCTGAGCTCAGCCAATCCTAGCACATCTCATGACTACAAGGAAAGTTTAAAATGTTAGACAAAAACATTCTTTAAATAAGCAAACAAGCTTCTGAGAAAATAAGAGTACTTCACTCCTTGAGGCCAGGGTTGAAGCAGGAGATCAGAGCTAAATTAACTATTGCCACCACTGCATACCTGGGGGCATCTGTGGATCTTCAAGTATCTCATAAGGAGTAAAGAGCCAGACCACCCTGTATAAAGCCAAGATTCAAGTAGAGTATGCCCTGAGAAAAAGATGAACTAGAAGAAAACCCACCCAGCAATTTCAGACAGCAAAGAAAATTGTAGAGGTAAAAATAGCAAAAACAATAATAAAATTTCCCTGAGATTTTATAACACAAATTTGGCCACATAGAGAGATTTGGGGCCACAAACTGTAGTACTCATATGGATCAAAAAAAAGCTCAAGGAGTATTTCATTTAAAATAAAGAACTTTAGTCCAGGCACAGTGGCTCATGCCTATAATCTCAGCAGTTTGGCAGGGCAAGGCAGGAGGATCACTTGAGAATAAGAGTTTGAGACTAGCCTGGGCAATGTAGCAAGACCCCATCTCTACAAAAACTTTTAACTTTTAAAAAAAATGTTTTAAATTTCAGAAAAACATTCTAAGGAAATCACCAAGGATTTATCCAAAGATTAAACTATAAAGGTATTTATCACAGTGTTATTCATAAAATTAACTGTAAACAAATTAAGTATCAAACAATGGATTAGTTAATAATTATCATCATCATACTAATGTTTATTGGCCACTTCCAGTGCCTGGCACTGTGAACTTGGCACAACAGCCAGTATTTTTATAGGCTCCACTTAACAAACTCACTGGTTGGCCACCGATCATTAGTTCCGCAAGTCATGCCATCTAATGAGCACAGTGAGCTGAACACCCCAGGCTAGCTGGCCTCTCCCAAGTAGACTCACGCCTCCTGTCCTCATAAGTGAGCTCTGCGCTCTTCAAAAGTAAGATGGGCTTGTTCCTGGTGTGAGAGAAACAAACAATTGCAAAAGATTGGGGGAAATAATACATGTAAGACACTGGATACTCAGGATTTTTTGTTTGCATGGGACATACTTATACTAAAAAAAAAAAAAAAAAAGTATTGTTTTTCTGACATTTAAATTTAACTGGGTGGGCCAGGTACAGGTGGCTCATGCCTGTAATCCCAGCACTTTGGGAGGCTAAGACAGGTAGATCACTTGAGCCCAGGACTTTGAGCCCAGCCTGGGAACCATAACAAACCCCCATCTAGCAAAATTATTTAAAAATTAGCTGGATGCAGTGGCACTTGCCTGTAGTCCCAGCTACTTGGGAGGCTGAGATGGGAGAATCACTTGAGCCCAGGAGGTGGCAGTTGCAGTAAGCTATGATCATGCTACTGCGCTCCAGCCTGGGTGACAAAGCAAGACCCTGTCTCAAAAACAAAAACAAAAAAATTAACTAGGTGTCTTGTATTTTATCTGGCAACTCTCCTAGTGATTCCTCTAGATAGTCCTTACCCAAAGCTCCTTCAAATACCAGCTTCACCCACAAGAAGGTATCTTATCACCACAGTGATCTTTGTGTTCCTACAGACCTCTGTCTGCCACAAGAAAGACAAATATTCTCCTCCTCTAGGACAGGGGATGGACCTATTTCTAGCCAATACTGAGGGTTTACTCTAAAAGTTGGCCTGAAGAGCTGGCTCAGCGAGAGCCCTAGGTACCCATGGAGTCCACGATGCTCCTAAGTGCTTGCAGCAGCAAGAAGGCAAGGAGAAGCGCAGAAGATAACCCTTACTCACCTGGCAGTTTTGCCCAGGATTAGCAGGTCGTAACTAGGCTTGGGAAGCTCACCAGGGTTTCCCATGAACCCCTCCTGTGCTCTCCTGAGCCATTTCTCTTTATGGGGCTGTTCATCCATACTTCCCAATCCCTTTGAAGCCTCCACTTCTGGATAAACAACCCGTCTTCACCAGCCCGTGAAGTCATGTCTACATCTTTCAAATGAGTCCACATCCAATTAAAGAGGAAAGGGCTTCAGCCAGTCAATTCTCCCCCAGAACAGAAAGTGAGACATTATCTGAAGGCACTAGAGCGTTGCACAGAGCACACGTGTGTGAACTTTTTCCTTGTCTTAGGGACAGTTTATTGGGATGACACATTTGGACATCCCCATGAAAGGTGAGGTTGCTGCTGCAGTGAGGAAATGGCCTGCGATGAGGGGAAGATGTGAAGGGGAGGTGCCTTACTGGAGAACCTCATACACAGTAATGGCTGTCATGAAAATGACCCCAATTTTGCCTCTTCTTGCTGGGAACAAGAGAGGAATTTCACATCTCAACCTTTCGAAGTGGTGTCCTTGGTGCTAGTCTGAGATGCAGGGAATTTCTAACTTTCAGAAAAATCTACAGGTTTGAGCAGATATGACACGAAGGCCCAGAAACTGGAAACCACATCTTGGGATTTGATGATTTAGAGTTTATTTAATAATGATGTTATTTGATAGTGGAAAAATTGGAAACAGTCTGAAGGTCCATAATAGAGGATTACTTAAATAAATGAGGTGCCTGTGGATAGAATTCTCTGTTGCCATTAAACATGACATTGAAGGCCAGTTAATGATGTGAAAAGATATTTGATATATAATTAGGTGAAAAGTTACAAAACATGTGCAATAATAATTCACCAAAATGTGGGTAGTAATCATCTTTGAGAGACAGAATTACCAGTTATATTCTTCTTTTTGCAAATATTCGTCTACTTTTCTTAAACAATGAACATGGGTTGCTTTGTGGAAAGAAAAAAAAAGTTATTCTCTACATACGAACAATCGTTAAATACTGCAGAACTGTAAGAACCTAGAATTGTGCTTTTAACTCAGATAAAAACCAAGGAACCAAAGATCTATTTAAAATCAAACAACAGCAAAGAAACTCAGCAAGGTTTCAAACCATTCCCTACATAATAGAGATAATATTAACATTTTATAAATTTGTAGACTCTCCATGAAGCTGATGAGGGCATATGTGAGCTACTAGAGATCATAGAGACCAAGCAATGAAAAGCTATTATCTCTTGGCTGGATGCGGTGGCTCACGCCTGTAATCCCAGCACTTTGGGAGGCCAAGGCAGAAGGATCATTTGAGGTCAGGAGTTCAAGACCAGCCTGACCAACACGGTCTCTACTAAAATACAAAAATTAGCCAAGCGTGGTGGTGGGCGCTTATAATCTCAACTACTCAGGAGGCTGAGGCACGAGAATCGCTTGAACCTAAGAGGCGGGAGGTTGCTGCAGTGAACCAAGATTGGGCCACTGCACTCCAGCCTGGGCGACAGAGTGAGTAGGGTTGTAACCAGGCTTAGCTGTCAAAATCAAGGTCTTTTTTCTATTTGATTATCAGAGAAGAAAAGCTTTAAAAGTACAAAGAATGTGTGCATTTTCTTTAGTTGTTTTGGGGGAAGAGAGTTAACCCAGGTCTACAGTCACATGCACTAGAACCAATGCCAACGAGAATCCAAAGAAAAGTTGAGTTTGTTCAACCAGTGGATTATTTGTACAAGAGCCAGTGGGCTAGCCAAATAAACCAGATTGGTTTTATAATGTTATAATGGGTTGCTTGACTTAAATTTCCACCGCCCTCCATTCCCTATTCCCATCCTGCACCCTCCTCCCTATCCAAGAGCAGGAGAATTAGGTGGGTATCTAATAAATGCAGCCTGCACATTAGGGCGGGGATTCCACACTCACAATCAGGTGTTTCTCCACATGACAAACAATCTTTTGATGTTTGGGGTTTTTTACATTTTCCCTGAACTGAACTGATATTCCGTCTCATTGAATTAAGTCAAGCCTGTTTGGATACCTTGTCCTTGAACAATAAGGCAAAATAGAAATATACTGATCCACGATGGCTGGGGTTTGCGAGCTCCCTTCCCCAATATCTAGACAAAAGTCATGCAATCTTGACCTCTAAATCTGAAGGTATTTACCACCAAGACCATCAAATGTGCTATATGTGAGACTTCTAACTAGTGAAACGATCCCAGCCCAGAGCTCACTAGCAATGCAGCAGCGAGGTCTATTTAGAAAGAACATAAACAAGCCAAAGGCATGAATGAGGAAGCCGGTGCCTTCCCGACACAGGACTCCCTCACATTAATCGGGGAGAGGGTGTGTTTCAGGAGCCCAGCTTCAAGGGAGTAAGAAAACCCGAGGCTTCATTCCATAATTCTTACTCGTTACTAAAGCCAAGAGGCCAGGATGTGTGTTTAAAGCCTCTTTAAGTCAAAGACCTGTTATCTTTACTTGACCTTATTTCCTGTCATTGGCGAGAATCAAGCTGCTTCTATTCCCCCTAATAACCATATAGTATAACCCATGCTGGGAACAACCGCTGTGTGTACCTTCTTTTGTGGCAGGCCGCAATCTTGGGAAGTAATGTGTCTGTTTTGAAAAGAGTCATTTACAGCCTGCTGTTTGACCTAAGGGATCCAGGAGCCCACCCTTTTCTGGCCTCATACACTGTATTTCCTTCCTGGCTTTTTCGCAGGTTTAATGCAGCACAGGTGGTGGTGTGTTTCGAAACCAGGTGTCTGAGGCTAAAGACATCCACTAAAATATTTGGGTTGCTTTTTTTTTTTCTTTTTGACTAGGAATTTTAGCTCTGTGAACTACTGAGAGGTGGTGATGGCGTGACTTGATTTTTTTTTTTTTTTTTTTGAATTACAGTTTGGACTGTCCTTTTCACAGTTTTTCCTCCCTGCAGTTTAATATTCCCTAGAGATGCTATAAAATCCCTATGGTTTACTTACTAACACTTTTCAATATAGTGTTGAGGCCACACACACAAGCTGACCACTCGCCAGTTAATTAGAGGTAGGACCAGGACTGCAACGAGCTGATCAGACCACAGAAGGGCAGGACGCAGGGAAATGCCTGGGCAGGTGGGTGGATGCAGGCAGGGCAGGACCTGACACTGACAAGGAAACAGATTCAGAAAGGTTAAGTAATTTGCCCAATCACACAGCTCCTAAGTGGTAGAGCTGGGTTCAAACCCACACTCTTTAACCACTGATAATACCATACCATTTGGGGGTAAATATGTCTGTGCACCCAAAATATTTTAACACAGGCAATCCAGACATGTCAACGATGGAAAGTTGTTACAGATGGTCACTGACATGACCCTACAAAGGATTCCTCACTTGGCCTAATTTCATCAAAGGTCTGATTTTTCCATAAAATCTACTCTCATACCCTATTCTGTGAGACAAGTCTACCACAAAAACAAGTTTCTCATGGCTGACAATGACCTTTTGGTAGAAAGTACTGGAATCGGTTCTACAGCCATTTCTCTCACTCATTAGCTTGAGAACCTTGGCAAAGTCATTTAGCTTCTCTGAGGGAAATAGTTAGGATGACCACATGTTCCAGGTTGCCCAAAACAGTTTACTAGTTTACGAGTGTTCATCCCACTGTGATGGTTAATGGCGCCCCTTTTTACTCTCTAAACTGTTCTGGTCTGGATAAGCTATAGGGTCACTTTAAGTAGAGTGTTCGTCTTTTGAGAATATTTCCCATTCTTTCAATATTAGCACCTCAATGTTTCTTGAGGAATCCTCCTGCCTAAGCCATATGGCTTAGGCACCTGAAGATGGCCAATTAAGATTCCAAATTTTCCCAGCCATGGTGACTGTTTCAGAGATGAGCACATGGTCTACACCTGGCCAGTGAAGGTGGGCATGCAGGACTTTCATAGGAACTACCAAGCAAGAGGCCCTCTCTTTCCAGTGAGGTTGTTGGGCTGTGGGAAGTCAGCCTGGGGCTGCTGTTGGCCATGACATGAGGAACATCTGCCAGAGAAGAAAGCCGTGCAGACCGTGGAGGAATGGAGAAGGGGAAAGGACCAGCATGATGGTACCTCTTGAACTCATGGCCAGAAGCCAAATATATGGAGGGACTTCCTAGTGAAATGTACTAATAACTTCCCTGTTATGCATGAGCAAGTTTGAATTGGGTTCTGTCACTTGCAACTGAAGGAGGGCTGACTAAAAAGGGAGATTGGAATAGAGTATTTCAGCTCTGGCACGTCATACCTCCATTGATAGATAAATTCACACACACAGAGTAACATACACAGAGCTCCAACCCCACTGCAGAAACTGAGGCATTACTCACCCACATCTTTCATGGTTTGGTGATGCTTAGAAGAATGTCGAACATTATCTAATCCAGTGGTTTTGACTGGTCCATGGAGACCTAGGTTCTAGAGAAGTGTCTCAGCGGCTGCCCTAGGGGGTGAGAGGTGGATGTGAAAGTTAGGGTCAGAGAGTGAGAGCAGGCAGGACCTAATGGCTCTCCCCTACTTCACCCAGGGAAACTCCCCTGTTAGCTGTTTTATATATTAGGATTCAGGGCGAGAGTTCATGCAGGGGACGTAAAGGTTCCATTGCTTTAAGAAGATTGGAAAAACACTCATTTAGTCAACACCTAGCATTTTAAGAAGAGGACCCCAAAGCCCAGAGGTAGTAAGGGACACCCCTTCCCTCAAGGTCATACATAGTTCACTTGAGAGGGAAAACCTGAAACCTGGTTCTCTTTGACATCACAATGTCTTCTTTGGTACAATTTTTTTTTTTTTTTTTTTTTTTGAGATGGAGTTTCACTCTTGTTGCCTAGGCTGGAGTGCAATGTTGCAATCTCGGCTCACTGCAACCTCCGCCTCCCAGGTTCAAGTGATTCTCCTGCCTCAGCCTCCCAAGCAGCTGGGATTACAGGTGCACACTACCACATCCAGCTATTTTTTTCTATTTTCAGTAGAGACAGGTTTGGCCAGGCTGGTCCCAAACTCCTGACCTCAGGTGATTCACCCACCTCAGCCTCCCAAAGTGTTGGGATTACAGGCGTGAGCCACTGCACCTGGTAAATTTTTTTTTAAAAAAAAGCTTTTACTTCATGGTATTCTGAAGACAAATAGAGTTATATCATAAGCAATACATATTTATATATTATATAAAATAATACAAATAAAATTTTGTATCTGTTTCCTTGCTTGGTTTATATGTCCCTCCTTAGACTCTAAGCCTCAGGTGCTCCCACCTTAAACACAGTGGGAGCACAGCAAAAATGTGTTTAAAAAGTAAGAAAATAATTCACAGAGGAGCATACCAAGCAGCACCCAGGGATGAAATCATCAAAATCCAGATTGCAGAAAACGCTCAGGACAAACATGCTTCTTCAACAAATCTCAAGGGAAAAAATAAAATAGAGAATAAATCTGCAGATTAAGAGAGATCTGAGGAATAGATGAACCATATGCAATGTGGAATCTGAGTCAAACCAAAGGTTAAACTTAGAGATAATCAGGGAAGTTTCAAAGACTATCTGGATGTTGGATAATATAGTCATTGTTGTTTTAAGGGTAATGGCGATATCGTGGTTGTGTTTAGAATAAAAGAGTCCTCATCTTTTAGAAATACACACTGAAATATTAAGGGCTGACGGCTGAAATGATGTGATCTTGCAAATTTTGTGCAAAAATCCTGGAGGTGAAAGGGGAGGTGGGAGATAGAGTTGAAAGATTGACCTAAAGTTGATATTTATTGAAGTTAGAGAGAGTCTATATGGAAATTCATTGTACTATTTTGCTATTTTTGGGTATGTTTGCAATTTTCTATAATAAAAATTTAGAAGGAATAAAGGGAGGAAAGGAAAGGAGAGAAAGGAAAAAAAGTAAGGCCATTTTTTTTTCTTTTCTTTTTTTTTATTTTTTGAGACAGAGTTTCACGCTTGTTGCCCAAGCTGGAGTGCAACGGTGCGATCTCAGCTCACTGAAACCTCCGCCTCCTGGGTTCAAGCGATTCTCCTGACTCAGCCTCCTGAGTAGCTGGGATTACAGGTATGCGTCACCATGCCCAGCTAATTTTGTATTTTTAGTAGAGATGGGGTTTCTCCATGTTGGTCAGGCTGAACTCAAACTCCTGACCTCAGGTGATCCGCCTGCCTTGGCCTCCCAAAGTGCTGGGATTACAGGCGTGAGCCATTGCACCTAGGCTGGGAGACCCTTTCTTTGGAGCCAAACTTAGATTCACATCTTGGCTCTTCCATTTACCAGCTGTAAGGCTCAAAGTATAGCAGGACAAGCTGCAGACAGGATCCCTCAGACACCCAGTTAAAGAAGGAAGGGCTTTATTCGGCTGGGAGCTTCGGCAAGACTCGGGTCTCCAAAAATGGAGCTCCCTCAGTGAGTAATTCCTGTCCCTTTTAAGGGCTTGCCACTCTAAGGGGGTCCACGTGAGAGAGTCATGATCGATTGAGCAAGCAGGGGGTATGTGACTGGGGGCTGCATGCACCAGTAATCAGAACAGAATAGAACAGGACAGGGATTTTCACAATGCTTTTCCATACAATGTCTGGAATCTATAGATAACATAACCAGTCAGATCAGGGGTCGATCTTTAACCAGGCCCAGGGCACGGCGCCAGGCTGTCTACCTGTAGATTTCATTTCTGCCTTTTAGTTACAACTTTCTTTGGAGGCAGAAATTGGGCATAAGACAATGTGAGGGGTGGTCTCCTCCCTTAAAGGTTACTATTTATCTTCAGTTTCCTTCACTGCAATGGTACTAAAAATACTACTTGTTTCCTAGAGAGGTTGTGAGAATCAAATGAAGTCATATACCGCAAAATGTGTCTGGTAAATTGTATGTAATAAAGGGTAACTGTTACTGTTAAGATCAAATGTTAAACATACTGCCCTCATATTCAAGTAAAATTGGTGCCAGAAAAATTACACTTTAGGCCAGGCACAGTGGCTCTTGCCTGAAATCCCAGTGCTGTGGGAGACCCAGGCAGGTGGATCACATGAGCTCAGGAGTTCAAGACCAGCCTGAGCAACATGGCAAAACCTCGTCTCTACAAAAAATGCAAAAATTAGCTAGGCATAGTGGTGCATGCATGTAGTCCCAGCTACTTGGGAGGGTGAAGCATGAAAATCACTTGTGCTCAGGAGGTGGAGGTTGCAGTGAGCTGAGATAACTCCACTGAACTCCAGCCTAGGCAATAGAGCCAGACCTTGTCTCAAAAACACAAAACTACACTTTAATAAAAATAATAACTAAAATTGTGGGGTGCTGTTTTACCTGTAATAACTGTCCTCCTCTCCTCCCTTTTCATTGATTTTTTCCATCCTCACACTCAAAGTGAAACCTCTTTAAACAAAACTTAAAAATTGTAGCGAGGGGGCACGCCCAAGATGGCCAAATAGGAACAGCTCCAGCCTCCAGCTCCCAGTGTGAGTGACACAGAAGACGGGTGATTTCTGCATTTTCATCTGAGGTGCAGACCGACACCTCATACCTCACACGGCTGGGTACAGCCCTGAGACGAAGCTTCCAGAGAAAGAATCAGACAGCAACACTCGCTGTTCAGCAATATTCTATCTTCTGCAGCCTCCGCTGCTGATACCCAGGCAAACAGGGTCTGGAATGGACCTCAAGCAAATGCCAACAGACCTGCAACTGAGGGTCCTGACTGTTAGAAGGAAAACTAACAAACAGAAAGGACACCCATACTAAAACCCCATCAGTACATCACCATCGTCAAAGAGCAAAGGCAGATAAAACCACAAAGATGGGGAAAAAGCAGTGCTTTTTCCAGAAAAGCTGGAAATTCAAAAAATCAGAGTGCATCTCCCCCTCCAAAGGAACGCAGCTCATCGCCAGCAACGGAACAAAGCTGGACGGAGAATGAGTTTGACGAGTTGAGAGAAGAAGGCTTCAGTCGATCAAACTTCTCAGAGCTAAAGGAGGAACTACATAACCAGCTCAAAGAAACTAAAAACCTTGAAAAAAGATTTGATGAATGGTTAACTAGAATAACCAATGTAGAGAAGTCCTTAAAAGAATTGATAGAGATGAAAACCATAACACAAGAACTATGTGACAAATGCACAAGCTTCAGTAACCAACTCCATCAACTGGAAGAAAGAGTATCAGTGATTGAAGATCAAATGAATGAAATGAAGTGAGAAGAGAAGTGTAGAGAAAAAAGAGTAAAAAGAAATGAACAAATCCTCTAAGAAATATGGGATTATGTGAAAAGACCAAATCTACAACTGATTGGTATGCCTGAAAGTGATGGGAAAAATGGAACCAAGTTGAAAAACACTCTGCAGGATATCATCCAGGAGAACTTCCCCAACCTAGTAAGGCAGGCCAACATTGAAATTCAGGAAATTCAGAGAACGCCACAAAGATACTCCTTGAGAAGAGCAACTCCAAGACACATAATTGTCAGATTCACCAAAGTTGAAATGAAGGAAAAAATGTTAAGGGCAGCCAGAGAGAAAGGTTGGGTTACCCACAAAGAGAAGCCCATCAGACTAACAGCAGATCTCTCAGCAGAAACTCTCCAAGCCAGAAGAGAGTGGGGGCAATATTCAACATTCTTAAAGAAAAGAATTTTCAACCCAGAATTTCATATCCAGCCAAACTAAGTTTCATAAGTGAAGGAGAAATAAAATCCTTTACAGATAAGCAAATGCTTAGAGATTTTTTCTCTTATCTTAGAGATAAGAGAAAGCAGGCCTGCCCTACAAGAGATCCTGAAGGAAGCACTAAACATGGAAAGGAACAACAGGTACCAGTCATTGCAAAAACATGTCAAAATGTAAAGTCCATCAGTGCTAGGAAGAAACTGCATCAACTAATAAGCAAAATAACCAGCTAATATCATAATGACAGGATCAAGTTCACACACATATTAACCTTAAATGTAAATGGACTAAATGGTCCAATTAAAAGACCCAGACTGGCAAATTGGATAAAGAGTCAAGACCCATCAGTTTGCTGTATTTAGTAGACCCATTTCACATGCAGAGACACACATAGGCTCAAAATAAAGGGATGGAGGAGGATCTACCAAGCAAATGGAAAACAAAAAAAAAAAAAAAGCAGGGGTTGTAATCCTAGTCTCTGATAAAATAGACTTTAAACCATCAAAGATCAAAAGAGACAAAGAAGGCCATTACATAATGGTAAAGGGATCCATTCATCAGGAAGAGCTAACTATCCGAAATATATATGCACCCAATACAGGAGCACCCAGATTCATAAAGCAAGTCCTTAGAGACTTACAAACAGACTTAGACTCCCATACAATAATAATGGGAGACTTTAACACCCCACTGTCAACATTAGACAGATCAACGAGACAGAAAGTTAACAAGGATATCCAGGAATTGAACTCAACTCTGCAGCAAGCAGACCTAATAGACATCTACAGAACTCTCCACCCCAAATCAACAGAATATATATTCTTCTCAGCACCACATTGCACTTATTCCAAAACTGACCACATAGTTGGAAGTAAAGCACTCTGCAGCAAATGTAAAAGAACAGAAATTATAACAAACTGTCTCTCAGACCACAGTGCAATCAAACTAGAACTCAGGATTAAGAAACTCAGTCAAAACCGCTCAACTACATGGAAACTGAACAACCTGCTCCTGAATGACTACTGGGTACATAACGAAATGAAGGCAGAAATAAAGATGTTCTTTGAAACCAATGAGAACAAAGATACAACATACCAGAATCTCTGGGACACATTTAAAGCAGTGAGTAGAGGGAAATTTATAGCACTAAATGCCCACAAGAGAAAGCAGGAAAGGTCTAAAATTGACACCCTAATATCACAATTAAAAGAACTAGAGAAGCAAGAGCAAACACATTCAAAAGCTAGCAGAAGGCAAGAAATAACTAAGATCAGAGCAGAACTGAAGGAGATAGAGACACAAAAAACCTTCCAAAAAATCAATAAATCCAGGAACTGGTGTTTTGAAAAGATCAACAAAATTGATAGACCACTAGCAAGATTAATAAAGAAGAGAGAAGAACCAAATAGACACAATAAAAAATGATAAAGGGGATATCACCACCAACCCCACAGAAATACAAACTACCATCAGAGAATACTATAAACACCTCTATGCAAATAAGCTAGGAAACCTAGAAGAAATGGATAATTTCCTGGACATTTACACTCTCCCAAGACTAAACCAGGAAGAAGTTGAATCCCTGAATAGACCAATAGCAGGCTCTGAAATTGAGGCAATAATTAATAGCCTACCATCCAAAAACAGTCCAGGACCAGATGGATTCACAGCCGAATTCTACCAGAGGTACAAGGAGGAGTTGGTACCATTCCTTCTGAAACTATTCCAATCAATAGAAAAAGAGGGAATCCTCCCTAACTCATTTTATGAGGCCAACATCATCCTGATACCAAAGCCTGGCAGAGATACAATAAAAAAAGAGAATTTTAGACCAATATCCCTGATGAACATCAATGCAAAAACCCTCAATAAAATACTGGCAAACTGAATCCAGAAGCACATCAAAAAGCTTATCCACCATGATCAAGTGGGCTTCATCCCTGGGATGCAAGGCTGGTTCAACATACACAATTCAATAAACGTAATTCAGCATATAAACAGAACCAAAGACAAAAACCACATGATTATCTCAATAGATGCAGAAAAGGCCTTTGACAAAATTCAACAGCCCTTCATGCTAAAAACTCTCAATAAATCCGGTATTGATGGAACGTATCTCAAAATAATAAGAGCTATTTATGACAAACCCACAGCCAATATCATACTGAATGGGCAAAAACTGGAAGCATTCCCTTTGAAAACTGGCACAAGACAGGGATGCCCTCTCTCACCACTCCTATTCAACATAGTGTTGGAAGTTCTGGCCAGGGCAATCAGGCAAGAGAAAGAAATAAAGGGTATTCATTTAGGAAAAGACGAAGTCAAATTGTCCCTGTTTGCAGATGATATGATTGTATATTTAGAAAAACCCATCATCTCAGCCCAAAATCTCCTTAAGCTCATAAGCAACTTCAGCAAAGTCTCAGGGTACAAAATCAATGTGCAAAAATCACAAGCATTCTTATACACCGGTAACAGACAAACAGAGATCCAAATCATGAATGAACTCCCATTCACAATAGCTTCAAAGAGAATAAAATACTTAGGAATCCAACTTACAAGGGATGTAAAGGACTTCTTCAAGGAGAACTACAAACCACTGCTCAGTGAAATAAAAGAGGACACAAACAAATGGAAGAACATACCATGCTCATGGATAGGAAGAATCAATATTGTGAAAATGGCCATACTGCCCAAGGTAATTTATAGATTCAATGCCATCCCCATCAAGCTACCAATGACTTTCTTCACAGAATTGGAAAAAACTGCTTTAAAGTTCATATGGAACCATAAAAGACCCCACATTGCCAAGACAATCCTAAGCCAAAAGAACAAAGCTGGAAGCATCATGCTACCTGACTTCAAGCTATACTACATGGCGACAGTAACCAAAACAGCATGGTACTGGTACCAAAACAGAGATATAGACCAATGGAACAGAACAGAGCCCTCAGAAATAATACCACACATCTACAGCCATCTGATCTTTGACAGATCTGACAAAAACAAGAAATGGGGAAAGGATTCCCTATTTAATAAATACTGCTGGGAAAATTGGCTAGCCATAAGTAGAAAGCTGAAACTGGATCCTTTCCTTACTCCTTATACGAAAATTAATTCAAGATGGATTAGAGACTTAAATGTTAGACTTAAAACCATAAAAACCCTAGAAGAAAACCTAGGTAATACCACTCAGGACATAGGCATGGGTAAGGACTTCATGTCTAAAACTCCAAAAGCAATGCAACAAAAGCCAAAATTGACAAATGGGATCTAATTAAACTAAAGAGGTTCTGCACAGCAAAAGAAACTACCATCAGAGTGAACAGGCAACCTACAGAATGGGAGAAAAATTTTGCAATCTACTCATCTGACAGAGGGCTAATATCCAGAACCTATAAAGAACTCAATCAAATTTTCAAGAAAAAAAACAACCCCATCAAAAAGTGGGCAAAGGATATGAACAGACACTTCTCAAAAGAAGACATTCATACAGCCAACAGACACATGAAAAAATGCTCATCATCACTGGCCATCAGAAAAATGCAAATCAAAACCACAATGAGATACCATCTCACACCAGTTAGAATGGCAATCATTAAAAAATCAGGAAACAACAGGTGCTGGAGAGGATGTGGAGAAATAGGAACACTTTTACACTGTTGGTGGGACTGTAAACTAGTTCAACCATTGTGGAAAACAGTGTGGCGATTCCTCAAGGATCTAGAACCAGAAATACCATTTGACCCAGCCATCCCATTACTGGGGATATACCCAAAGGATTATAAATCATGCTGCTATAAAGACACATGCACACGTATGTTTATTGTGGCACTATTCACAATAGCAAAGATTTGGAATCAACCCAAATGTCCATCAGTGACAGACTGGATTAAGAAAATGTGGCACATATACACCATGGAATACTATGCAGCCATAAAAAAGGATGAGTTCATGTCCTTTGTAGGGACATGGATGCAGCTGGAAACCATCATTCTCAGCAAACTATCACAAGAACAGAAAACCAAATACTGCATGTTCTCACTCATAGGTGGGAATTGAACAATGAGATCACTTGGACACAGGAAGGGGAACATCATACACCGGGTCCTATTGTGGGAAGAGGGTAGGGGGGAGGGATAGCATTAGGAGATATAACTAATGTAAATGATGAGTTAATGGGTGCAGCACACCAACATGGCACATGTATACATATGTAACAAACCTGCACATTGTGCACATGTACCCTAGAACTTAAAGTATAATAATAAAAAAAAGAATTCCTACAAAAAAATTGTAGTAAATAGTAACATAATAAATGACAAAAAATAATGAAAATAATTTTTTAAATGAAGCTAAATAGTTTATTTCATCTTATATGATGAAATTTGGAAAATAATGGTAAATGTGCTCTAATTCTTAGAACAAACAATAAATGTATCAGTTTAAGGGGTTTTGGTGCAATTTTCTGTCAACGTTACATGACAGTACAATAGCAATACCTTCACTTCAGATTTTATTCTATAGCATGATCATAAAAATAGTCATTTTCACAAAAATATTACAAGACTTCACCCATTTCCTGAAGCCTTTCCTATTCAAGTCATTCTGTTTTGAGGCATCCTGCCACTATTCTTTTCTTCAATTGGTGGTGGACTAATTTAGTGATATTCATATTTTCAATAGCTTTTTCAGAAACCATAGGACTTTTCCAATATCACCCTTTAGAATGTTTCATGAAATCCTGTATCCTTGCATGATTTTTTTGATGTGTTGTTAGCTTGGATAGATGTCGATATTAAGTCAGGTGGAAGGAAACAGAGCTATTCAAAGGTGTACTGATTTGATAATGTGTTAGTTATTTGAGAATTCTGCATCCCTAAGCAACCTACCAATTGTTGGGACTGGAATACTAGGCACAACCAAGCTGTATTGTGCCAGTGCTGCCCCCTGGTGACAGATATGAAGAACTGGTCCTCCCTTCACTTCTTTCTCCTGGAGAGGCTCCCCATCCAGGCTGTGTTCTCCCTTTTTTCCTGCCACCACTTTCCCTTCCATAACCAGGACCAGGCTTTGTCTTTCATATGAAACCTCTATTTTCTTTCTTTTCTTTTGCTCACAAACCTCTGAAAACTCTTCCTCTTACCTGCCTCCAATTTCACTATCCATCTTGGTGCCAAAAACAACCTCAACAGAAGCTGATGAACATAAGGCTAGCTCTAGGAGCTCGCCTGTCTGTGTCACAGAACAGAAAAGCCATATGTTCAAAGTGAAGTTAGAATGAAAAACTTTGCTATCAACCTTGGGGGTCCTGGAAGGTGCCCAGAAGTTCTCTTCGGAACTCTGTGCCTCTTTCTTAACCTTTAAGAAAAACTTTCTCAAATACCAGCACTCATAATCAGTCACAAACAATTTCTTTGTTAATCTTTTTATTGCTGCTCTGAGAGGGAAGAAACCTTTGTCCAGGTCATAGGGGCGGCCCTCCTAAGAGACTGTGCTGAACTGTTGGGGCCCTCTTATATGAAGGCAGCCATCTTTCCCCTCCTCCAAATTGCTTCTTGGCATCCCAGTCTGCTGTGCTCTTCAGACTGCAGAGGACCCGGTGCTTCTGGTATCCCACTCATACTCATGTTTGTTTCTCCCATCATTTGTCCTTCCCTCCTCCCTATTCATTGATTTTTCCACTCCCCAGCATAGCTTCGTCCTGGATTCAAGTTCTGGCAATACCACTTACTAGGCGTGTGTGATCAGGGCATGCCACCCTTCTAGGCCTGATATAGTTTGAATGTGTGTCCCCACCAAATCTCATGTTGTATTGTAATCCCCAATATTGGAAGTGGGGTCTGGTGGGAGGTGTTTGGATCATGGGGGCAAATCCCTCATGAATGGCTTGGGCCATCCCCTTGGTGATAGTGAGCTTTTGCTCTGAGTTCACATGAGATCTGGTCATTTAAAAGTGTATGGCATCTGCCCCCACTCTCTCTCTTGCTCCTGCTCATGCCATATGACATGCCTATTCCCCCTTCACCTTCTGCCATGATTGAGAGCTCTCTGAGGCTTTACCAGAAGCCAAGCAGATGTCAGCACCATGCTTTCTGTAAAGCCTGCAGGGCCGTAAGCCAATTAAACCTCTTTTCTTTATAAATTACCCAGTCTTGGGGTTTTGTTTTGTTTTGTTTTGTTGTTTTGTTTTGTTTTGTTGTTTTGTTTTGTTTTGTTTTGCAATGCAGTCTCGCTCTGTCACCCAGGCTGGAGTACAGTGGCACAATCTTGGCTCACTGCAAGCTCTGCCTCCCGAGTTCAGGCCATTCTCCTGCCTCAGCCTCCTGAGTAGCTGGGACTACAGGCGCCTGCAACCATGCCCAGCTAATTTTTTGTATTTGTAGTAGAGATGGGGTTTCACTGTGTTAGCCAGGACAGTCTCGATCTCCTGACCTCGGGATCTGCCCGCCTCGGCCTCCCAAACTGCTGGGATTACAGGCGTGAGCCACCATGCCCAGCTGTCTTGGGTATTTCTTTATAGAAATGCAAGAACGGCCTAATACAAGGCTTCAGTGTTCCCGTCTTTAAAATGAGAATAGTGACAGTACCAACTTCGTAAGGTCACAGTGAGGGTTAAATACATTAAGAAACAACAGAGGTGTGTGTTTGGTGGCAGAGGGGTGGGCAGTGGTACTTGTGGTACTTAGCATTATGGCTGGCACAGAGCTAGCACTCAATAAATGTTAGCCCTTGCTTTTTTAGTTCCTTTGTGTCTTACACCTAGGCTATCATGAACTTGCCAACGAACCCCGGGGCAATACTCCTTCCTTGGCTCTTCATGTGCCAGACTCATTTTCACTATTGCCAGAAGATGTGTTAAGGTACCAGCAGAGAAGACGTGAACAGCACAGTCTTTGTGGGGGTAAGGAACCTGCAGGATTTTTCCTAAAGAAGATTCACTTTTCTTCTTCCCTATTTTCCAAGACTTGACAGCCTCTTAGGTTCAGGAACTAGCAAAAGCAGTTTCACCTTGGAACACACTTTTATTTGTTATTTAAAGTAAAGGTAGACTTTTAAATTTCTTCCTTTGTTTATAAATAGGATATGATTATTGAAGAGAATTTAGAAAACCACAGAAAGTTCGAAGATGAAAAAAATCACCTGACTTCCTCCTTTCAGAGATAACCACGGATAACATTTCACAATCTTTTTTGCACATGTATA
Organism: Macaca mulatta; assembly: GCF_049350105.2. Taxonomy (NCBI): domain Eukaryota; kingdom Metazoa; phylum Chordata; class Mammalia; order Primates; family Cercopithecidae; genus Macaca; species Macaca mulatta. The sequence goes on along the minus strand of NC_133414.1, from coordinate 105,076,634 downwards.
TCTCTATGTTTGTTAAAAATAGACTCCCTGCGGGGTGTGGTGGCTCATGCTTGTAATCCCAGCACTTTAGGAGGCCCAGCTGGGTGGATTACTTGAGGTCAGGAATTAGAGACCAGCCTGACCAACATGGTGAAACCCCGTCTCTACTAAAAATACAAAATTAGCCAGGCATGGTGGCACACACCTGTAGTCCCAGCTACTTGGGAGGCTGAGGCAGGAGAATCACTTGAACCCGGGAGGTGGAGGCTGCAGTGAGCCAAGATCATGCCATTGCACTCTGGACTGGGCAACAGAGCAAGACTCTGTCTCAAAAAAAAAAAAAAGACCCCTACCATTGTTTAGTTTTTGTTATATTTTCATGCTTTGCTTTATCACTTAACTTATATAGTGAACATTTCCCAGCATTCAATATTCATCAAAAATGACTATACCATAATTCATCATGTAAATGCACCATAAGTACTTATATATTCTTCTATCATGTCTAATCTAAACAACCCTGGAATGAACACTTTTATCAGAAATCTGTTGTCCTCAATTCTGAGTACTTCTTCAGTATTAATTTCTGGAGGAGGATTGCTGGGGTTAGAATGGATTATCCCACTTGATACTCTTTATACAAATTGCAAAACTTTTGCAGAAAGGTTGTACCACTTTACAATCCCATCAGCAAAGTCTGAGGGACCTAAAAGGCCCACCTCTAGTCTCTTGTCCTGGAGACACAGCCCATCAGCTTCTGAGTGGAGGTTGTGAAGGGCTGCTCACCAGAGCATTCGAGAGGGATTCACACTGCTTCCTGTTGTTTATTTTCAAGAGAACCTCAGGTGTATTAAAAAGGTGCCATACTTCAAATGACTCCTGTGCTCTGACACTACGTTACGTTTCTCCACCGTTTCTTGTTTTTAAAGACAGGGTCTTGCTCCGTCACCCAGGCCGGAGGGCAGTAGTGTAATCATAGCTCACTGTAACCTTGAACTCTTGGGTTCAAGTGATCCTGCCACCTCAGCCTCCTGAGTAGCTGGGACTGCAGGCACGTGGCACCACACACAGCTAATTTTTTATTTTTTGTAGAGATGGGATCTCACTATATTGACCAGGCTGGTCTCAAACTTCTGGACTCAAGTGATCCTCCCACCTCGGCCTCCCAAAATGCTGGGATTACAGGCTTGAGCCCCCAGCCTACACCCTCTTTTTAGTGAAACCCCAAAGGCCCTAGCACTAAAAGTGGTCAGCATGTGGAACAGCCTGAAACCCACCATCACTACCCCATTATTAGCTAACCCAGCCCCTCCCCCTCATGTGTTACCTGCAAACATTAATCACAGAAGTACTTGCTTTTTACTCATTTATTTCTCATCTTTGTTCCTCATTATAATGTACGTTCCACAAGGGACCACATTGTCTTATTCATCACTGTAAGCCCTGCACCTGGCCCTCTGCCAGAGCAGATGCTCCATCAATTTTTGTTGAATAATCAAATGATTCATCTTTGTCCCTCAAAAAGCTACCTATATCACATGTGCCTCCAAGTTTACAAGAGTTTGGGGCTCACTGCAAGCTCCGCCTCTCAGGTTCAAGCGATTCTCCTGTCTCAGCCTCCCAAGTAGCTGGGACTACAGAGGCGTGCCATCACACCCAGCTAATTTTTGTATTTTTAGTAGAGACAGGGTTTCACCGTCTCTACATTACATAAGATGTAAATGTTTAATAGTAACTTAAGATATGGCCAGTTATTATATTGCCAAGCAGGATGTAAGTTTCATAGCTGGCATAGTCATTTTGTCAACAAAATCCACTGTTACTCACAATCTTCCCTATTTAGAAAGTCACTGCGAGGAGACCCCCAACATGAGGCAATCACTTCACAGCTGTTCACTGGAGTGCGTCACTGAGTTGGAGTTTGGGGCCAGCTTAGAACTCACATATTGGCCAAAGTAACACCTCTGGGATTCCAATTCTAGAGGAATATTTTAACCTGTCCAATTGGAACCAGCTGAACTGTTCACACCCCTGTATGGCTAGTGCAAGCTACTGAGAGAATGGGTCTTTAACTACTGTCACTTTAAAAACTACTGTCACTTTAAGTTTGAAGTGCCCAAATATATTTTCGGGAGGGGTGAGTGTATTTTCATGGTTTATGTACAGTGTAGGCACTAAACTACCCGGGCTTGATTCTCAGCCTCTCTCTTACTAGTTATATGACTCTGGGTAAATTTGTTAAGCTTGCTGTGCCTCGGTTTCCTCATCTGGAAAACAGGCATACCAACCGTGTCTACCTCTCGTATTGTTTTCAGGAGGATTCATGGACTAATATATGTAAAACACATTGGTCCTCGCACAGAGGAAGGGCCAATGAACATTCACCATGGTCGTCACTGCTGTCCCCTGGCCATCCTCCTTCCTCATGACATCACCTTCAACCCCTCCGTCCCCGGCCCTGCTCTTGCTCCTGCTATTCCTTCTCATCTCTCAGACTGTGGTCATCCAACAATAAAGACCTATTGGACCAGCCAGATACTGGAGACTGTGCTAAGTGCGAAGGACAGTTTGCCCTTTCTTCTTAGAGTCCAGTAGAGGAAACAGACAAGAAGTCAGGCAGCTCCAAGGCAGTATGCTAAGAGCTAGGGTGTGGATAGGCATGGCCTGCCATGGGGGCACCTGCCCCCTGTGTGGCCAGAGAGGTCTTCCTGAACAGAGAAACCTGGCAGGTGAGCAGAAATTAGACAGCTGAGGGGGTGAAGAAGAAAATCTCAGAAAGAGGGAAGAGCACACAGAGGGGCCTAGAGGCAGGGGAGCCAGTAAGACCAGCTCAGGAAATTCAAAAGAGTTCATTCTGACTGGAAACGGAGTCAAGGAAGGTGGACGGGGCGGAGAGTTCTGAGGGGTGATGATGTTGAGCCCAGCAAGGCCGGATTATTAAGGAGTCTGAGGCCTTAACATAATCTCCCAGGTCTCCCTGTTCCAACGGGGAACACCCAAAGAATGTTGAATAGGGGAATGATATGATTGTATTTCCATTTCAAAACATCGCTCTGGCTGCTGGCTGCAGACTGCATCACAGGGGGTTAAGAATGGAGCCATGGAGACCAGTCAGGAGGCATTGGATCTAGGCAGGATGGTGGCCTGATCCAGGATGCCAGCGGGAACTGGGGATGGAGAAGAACAGACAGGTTCGTGAGCTACTAGGAGGAGCTGTGAGGCTGACGTGATGATGGACTAGATAGTGGACAGTGGAGCCCTGACCCTGTCCCAGGCCCTGAGCTCTGGCACCTGGATCCTGTGATGCCACCCAGCCTGTCTTCCTATCTGCAGCCTCACCTGGCCCCACACACCCCTTGCCTGGCAGCCTGGCATTCTGCTTCCCCGAATACGATCCTAAACTGGTCCCCTCTGATCCCACCAGGATTGCTCATCATGGGCTTGGGCACCTCTACGCTCACCTGGGAACACAGTGGCTCCCCACCTCCCTTTTCATTCAAGCAGCTGACCCGCCCATTGCTCCCTCCACCCGGAGGTGTCTTTCCTGCTCTTCGGGACATAGATCTTTCTCATTCTCAGGTCTCTGCTGAAACATCGCCTCCTCAAAGGAGGCTTCCCTGGGCTCCCCCACTATGTTCTTCCTTGGAACACTGACGATTTGTCTGTGTTTGTGGAGTTTCTGCAGTTTCTGCCCATCCCCTACCTCCCTCATAACATATACCCTTTGAATGTCAGTCCAGGAGGACCCTTCTGCCTTGCTTTCCATTGTCTCCCAGGCATCTAGTGCTGTGCCTGAGATGCGCTGCTGCTCCACACATCGTTGTGGAGTGAGTAATGAGTGAAGGATGCATGCACTGTCCCCAACCATCAGTCAGAGCAGCTCCTTTCATAGTCCAGACCTTGCCTGCCTGTCAAGCTTCATCTCCAACCTCACCTCTACACACATACACTGCGCACGCACACACACACACACACACACACACACACACTTCAGGCTCTATGATGCCAATCTGACTACAATTCCCCACTGCCAAACCTTTGCACACATGGGTTCCCTCACAGCCCTCCCATTAACCCAGTTCACCCCTAGGGATCCTCCAAACCCCAGCTCAGACATAACCTTTCAGGAAGCCTTTCCCTACCAACCATCACAACTAAGTTACTCTCCTCTCCCTCTGCTCCCTCTGTACCCCATCATTATTGCACCTGGAGATCACCATGAATTTGAATTCTCTGCACGTGTCTCCTAGTAGACTTGAGAGTAGACCCGATCTTTCGACTCTGGAAGCACAGATGCCTCAGGGCTTCTGGAAGAATCATGCACTGTTACCAGAGTTATATCGCCCCCTCCTCTCTCTTCAGAAAGACCTGCCCACCCTCTCAAGGCCCTCATGCCAGCAGCCTTCTGCTCTTAGACAGGGAGCGGACTGATTTGTCCAGCCTTGCCGTTGTCCTTCCACAGCCGGGGCAAGAGGCAAATTACAATTCTGCTTCCGCCTCTTTCATCCCCAATATATATATATATTTTTTTTGAGATGGAGTCTCACTCTGTCACCCAGTCTGGGGTGCATTGGTGTGGTCTTGGCTCACTGCAATCTCCACCTCCCAGGTTCAAGCGATTCTCCCACCTCAGTCTCCCAAGTAGTTCAGACTACAGGCATGTGCCACCACACCCAGCTAATTTTTGTATTTTTAGTAGAGACAGGGTTTCACTATGTTGGCCAGGCTGGTCTCGAACTCCTAACCTCATGATCTGCTCGCCTCAGCCTCCCAAAGTGCTGGGATTATAGGAGTGAGCCACCATGCCCGGCATCATCCCCAACATTTTCATACAAATAAAAGTAAATGCGGGTCTGGTGCAGTGCCTCATGCCTGTAATCCCAGCATTTTGGGAGACCGAGGTGGGTAGATCATTTGAGGTCAGGAGTTTGAGACCAACCTGGCCAACATGGTGAAATCTTATCACTACTAAAAATACAAAAATTAGCTAGGTGTGGTGGTGCACGCCTGTAGTCCCAGCTATACAGGAGGCTGAGGCAGAAGAATTGCTTGAACCCGGGAGGCGGAGGTTGCAGTGGCCCAAGATTGTGCCACTGCACTCCAGCCTGTGTGACAGAGCAAGACCCCCATCTCAAAAAAAAAAAAATTAAATGCACAGATGGACATCCAAAACCAAAAATCAATAATGATGGCTTCTTCTAGAAGGTGAAGAACAGAAACATGGGGTCCGAGGAGGGAAGGAGACTTCACTCCACATCCTTTGTCTCCTTTTAACCAGGAGAATGCAGTAGTGCTTATTGCATTGTAATAACAAAGTAGTTACTGAGCCAGAAATACATGAAGGGCAAAAACCCTTAAGAAAGAAGAGGTACCAGGTCAGGGCTTCGGGGAGCATGCAGTGGGGACAGGGCCACCCAGGCTGGGAAGAGACTGCATTTGCACGTCTGCCTCCTCTTCTGCCCCGCCCTTCTCCACCCCATTGGGAGGTGAACGAGCAGAGATCCCCACCCCTAGTCAAAAAAAAAGTGAGCCATCAACTGTATCTTCCCGACCCAAGAGTTACAGATGGGGCAGGAGAAGAAGCTTACACACCCGTAAATGACATGTCCTGGAGACTTCCTATTCCAGCACCTGGGCCCCAGGACTGCCTCAGTGAAGGGCTCAGTGAAGTATGTGCCTTTATAGGCCTTCCATGGATGCAGAAATGCAAACAGCTATCCACATGCCATGCAAGGCACCCATGATGGAAACATGTGCCAGGTACAGATGTGGGTGGAGAAGAGGGTAAAGCCTTTTCTTTTCTTTTTTTTTTTTTTTTTTTTTTTTTGAGATGAAGTCTCACTCTTGTTCCCCAGGCTGGAGTGCAATGGTGCGATCTCGGCTCACTGCAACCTCTACCTCCTGGGTTCAAGCGATTCTCCTGCCTCAGCCTCCCGAGTAGCTGGGATTACAGGCGCCCGCCACCATGCCCAGATAATTTTTTTGTATTTTTATTAGAAACGGGGTTTCACCATGTTGGCCAGGTTGGTCTCAAACTCCTGACCTCAGGTGATCCACCCACCTTGGCCTCCCAGAGTGCTGGGATTACAGGCATGAGCCACCGCGCCCAGCCGGGTAAAGCCTTTTTTTCTGACCGCAGCATCAACTGGCCCACCTCTGCCCACCAAAGACCCAGAGCCAGGAAGGCTCAGTTCGTGGCTACCTGAGGGCTCCAGGACACACAGTCCATTCATCAGGGCAGTGAGTCTAGGGACCACCTGGCAATTGGTACCACCCCTTCTCCCAGGAGAAAGTGACTTCATTGTCCCAAGAGAAAGGGAGAAAAGAAATCCCTTCATGGGTTAGAAAGCAGGTTGCTTTTTTCCTCCCTCTCTCCTTTATGAATCTAGTTGTTGAACCTACCTTTGGCTGTTATGTCTCTCCATAATTATGCACAAGGCAAGAGAAAGCAACAACTGTAACTTGAGACTCAGCAATTCAGTTTAACCACCCCAAATAACTGACAGCTCGGGTATAAAACATCCCGCAACAATGCCGGCCCAATGGCTATTACAGTGATTTACTCTGGACCACATGAAGTTCAGCGGCCGGGGAATAGGGCAGAGCCTTAAACGGGCTTTCATGCCTGTGTCGTAAATTCAGATCATTGCTTCAAAGATGGTGCCAAAGTGCTGGTAACCCAAAGTCAAGGGGCCTAGGTTTTGTTTTCCAGGGCAAAGGGACACCATCAATGATGGGAGAGTTCTGCAGAGGTGACCCAGGGATGGGTTCCCTGCCACGTCTTCCCCAGCTTTGTCTCTTTGGCCTAGAAGAAGAGGCATAAAAGGTGTCAGCGGCCCCAGTGCTCGGTAAATCACTGGGTGTGAATCAGTGGGGCTTCGTGATGGCCTTAGGGTGTCCTTTCTCCTGGAGGCCAAGCCCAGAAGGCCCCACACTCGATGACCCCATCAATGGGTCATCAGGCCTTGCTCAGTTACAGAAGAGACCTCTTCCAGGGTTAGAAAGAGGTGATGGGAGAAGAGTCCTCAATTCCCACAAAGAAATATGTAGTCCCAGCTACTCGGGAGGCTGAGGCAGGAAAATGGCGTAAACCCGGGAGGCGGAGCTTGCAGTGAGCTGAGATCCGGCCACTGCACTCCAGCTTGGGCGACAGAGCGAGACTCCGTCTCAAAAAAAAAAAAAAAAAAATAGCCTCGACCCACTGTTTGGGTGGGAATTAAAGGAAAATGCAACATGCTGGTACTGACCACTTAATAATCTCTAACATTTAATGAGCTTGGGCTTTATGCCAGGATTACTGCTACTGGGAAAAAAAAAAAAAAACAAACAGATTTGGTTTCAGAGCCAAAAAGACCAATGAGAAAAAGAAGTGTATATATTATATTTGAGATGAATATTAGTCATTCATCAACAACAGCTACCATCTATTAAGAGAACACTTTACCCCAATATTTACCTGGAGAGGGAAATATTTTAACTGCCGTTTTGCAGGAAACGGAAGTTAAGAAACTGATCCACAATCTTACCGTTAGTTATACCTAGGTATATGCATACTCTTTTATAGGATATTGGTATATTTATTTCATATTTTAAATTTAGAATTGGAAGTGGTTTACACTTAGTGATTAGGTATTTTGAAACATAAAGAACAGCTGTGTGGCAGGATATGATGGCACATGCCTGTAATCTCAACACCTTAGGAGGCCAAGGCAGGAGAATGGCTTAAACTCAGGAGTTTGAGATCAGCATGAGCAACACAGCGAGACCTCCCCATCTCAAACAACAAAACAAACAACAACAAAAGAATTGTTTTAACTATTTTTAAGCATTTCTGGAAAAGAAATGTCTTTATTTTATTGGATATAGTAGAGAAACCATTTGGCACAACAGCAGCCATCTCTAGCAAGTTTCCTAAGTCGGAAGAGTTGAGAAAAGTCCATGACCCAGGAAGGCCCAGTGGTTCGGGAGACCTGGGGTCTGATCCCAGCCTGACATTCACTTGCTGTTACCTGAGTCAAGCCCCTCCCCTTTCTGGGCCTTGGATTCATCTTCGAAGGTAAGAAGGCCAATTTCTCAGGTTCCCTCCAACCCAGCCCTAAAGCTTGGGATATAATTGGTGCACTCTTGGGGCAGCCTGCCACCTGGATACCCCATCCTGAGTGATACAAAACAGAATTTTCCTAGAGGAGTGGAACCAAGAGGGCTACTTTGTTCAAGGCCCTTTGTGCATTCTTTTGCCTCGCTGTGCTTGTAGAGCTAGATGTGCGCTGTCTTCAGGCCCTACAAGAGTCTTGGGTTTTGTGTAGCAGAAGCTTCTGCCGTGAACACCACCATAATGGCCTGGTCCAGGGATGGCAAATGCGTTTTCTCTCATTTGCACAATGGTAGTCAGGGTCCAGTCAGGGGACAGAAATCACACCAGTGAATTTAATAGTCAGCATTGAACATGAGGAATTGTTAGCTAGGTATCCAAAAGGGTATAAACGGAACTCTAGGGCATCATGGAGATGGCAACTATGGAAAGCAGCTCCACCCACACAGCCAGAGCCCAAAGGAAGTATTGAAACATGGAAGGTTGGAAAAAGCAAAATTCAGACCTCTGAGGAAGGGGCTGGCAGGCTGGTGCCACTGTCTTTGAGGGGCACAAGGAGGGTGGTGTCACAAATTTTTGAAAAACTGCAAACTGGCTCAGCTTTTGCCACAAGAAGAAACTGCTGTTGTCTGGAAGGACAAGCATTGCCCGGGTGATGTGCACAGGAACCACAAGCAGATAGGAAGGAGGGATGCTACTCCTCCTCCTCCTCCTCCTCCCTCTCCTCTTCCACCCTTCCCCTCCCCCTCCTCTCCCTCCTCCTCCTCCTCCTCCCTCTCCTCTTCCCCCCTTCCCCTCCCCCTCCTCTCCCTCCTCCTCCTCCTCCTCCCTCTCCTCTTCCCCCCTTCCCCTCCCCCTCCTCTCCCTCCTCCTCCTCCTCCTCCTCCTGGCTGGTTGCTTTCCTCTAGCTCCCCCTGGTGGGCAGAGTCGCAGCCCCAGCATCACAAAGCGGGTATGGAAGGGTGAGTTTGGAGCTCTCAGCTCCAAACTCACCACCTGGCCCAGCCACCTTCTTTGGGTTTGGTTGTAGCTTCCTGGAGTGCAGCATTGAGGCTTATGGGGCCTTGTCATCTTGTGATAACTTGGTGATGTCAGCCATAAGCCCAGAAAAGAGAAGTGGTGGCCTGAATGCCACATATTAGCTCTTTCTCTGGTGACTAAATTACCCGCCACAGTGAGCAGGAGAGGTGAGTGCCACTTCCTTACTTCTAAGGGCATGGACAGCTGAGCCACAAAGCCAAGACGATGATCAACAGAGTCCCTCCCTTTCACCTCCCTATCCAGCTCTCTTACCTAATGTCCACAATTAGGTCATGTCCAGAATCCGAAAGTAAAACGTAAACTCTTCACCCAGTGATTTCCTAGGAAATGTGGACTAGAGCAAGAAGGATGGTTGAAAAAGAGGCATGCCCCTGGCCACCACCCTCTCACAGCCAAAGATATTCTTTTCCTAGGACCCTGGAAGGGCAAGAGTGAGGAATGGGAACAGACTCAGACAGTAGTGTGAGCCAAGCACTCCCCAGGAATTCAGCCCAGAGAAGAGCTAGTCAGAAAGCTGGTAAGGCTTTGGATTCAGGCAGCCATGGGTTAAAGTCTCAGGTCAGCCACTTTCTTTGTGTTTATAATTAAGTAACATACCATCTCTGTCCCTAAATTAGGTGGGCAAGAAACATAGATTCGTATGTTTTTTTAAATTTCAACTTCATTTCTATTTTGCTGATGAGAAATAATAATTCTAGTCTTTTCCATGGGGGTTTCCAGGAGGATTTTTTCCCAGGAGGATTTCGGTGGTGTGGCAGAGCTGGCTCGTATGGTTCACGGGAGCCGATTGCACGCTCCCTTCCCAGTTCTGCAGAGAACTCACATTGGTATCCTGAAATCCGCCACAGTAGGAGCTGCGCTACCAATCAGTGATGTTCAGTTTTGGTTTTTGGAGACACAGATCACTAGTGCACCACAGATCCCCTTCTCTTCCCAAGGTCTGCATCAAGGTTGGGAGGTGAGAAGAGGTGGAGGGTACATTTGGTCATGGAAAAGGGTCCATCCGTTTTCAGCCAGGGCTTCACACAGATCAGCCCCAAGATGACGCTTACTCTGGTCTGCAAAGCATCTGTGCAATGCTTCTCTCATCCCCTTTCTGTGCCACCTTTGAGCATGGACCCTCTGCCTGGCTGTCCTTGTTCCCTCCCTGTACACACACTAGAAAGCACTTCCCTTGCAGCTCTGGTGACAAGAGAGCTCTCTGCTCTCCTCACTCATCTCTAGCCCCAGAAGTGTGTATACACACTTTTTTAAGTGTGAATAAAACCCTTCCCTCCTCACCTTCCTCAAATACTATTATTAATGTTTTTAAAATTTTGGAAACAAACACCAGGAAATTCTGTCTCACATCTACCTTGAGCTCAGGAGCACAGGGTGACTCTCTGTTTGAATGAGAGAAAGAGGAGGAGGGAAATACTAGAAAGGAAAAATAGGTGAATATGGCAAAAATTTCAGGCCATAAATACATTCCATAATTCTGACCTTTTGAGTCCCCCCTCCTCCGCTAGCTAATAGCATTCTCACACTTCTCTGTTGAGGTTGGAAGGACAAATAATGTCAACAAATGGTCTGCACAGTGCCTAGCACACAGTAGGTCCTCAATAAATGGTGGCTTCTTTCACCTTCATTGAGGCTCTGCATGAAGACAAGATTCAGTGGGGATAGAAAGTGAGAAACGGGTACCTCATCCTTCTTTACCTTGCATGGTGGCAGGGATTGTGACCCATTGGTGATCCATTGGGTTGGTCGTGTGACCCCTCCTTTGGGCTTTGATAAGCAGATACTGGTACATTAATGATGGAAAAAAAAAAAAAACACACATACTCAGTTAACATGCAATGTCCTCTTAGGTGAAGCAGAAAGACTGATGGAATATTCGAAAAGTGGATGAAACCAGTAATGCTCCCTTGGAGCATGGAATCTTTTTTTTTTTTTTTTTTTTTTTGAGACAGAGTGTCGCTCTGTCGCCCAGGCTGGAGTGCAGTGGCCAGATCTCAGCTCACTGCAAGCTCCGCCTCCCGGGTTCACGCCATTCTCCTGCCTCAGCCTCCCGAGTAGCTGGGACTACAGGCGCCTGCCACCTCGCCCGGCTAGTTTTTTGTATTTTTTAGTAGAGACGGGGTTTCACCGTGTTAGCCAGGATGGTCTCGATCTCCTGACCTCGTGATCCGCCCGCCTCAGCCTCCCAAAGTGCTGGGATTACAGGCTTGAGCCACCGCGCCCGGCCGGAGCATGGAATCTTGACAAGCCACCATCTTCTTGGATGGTTTCCCCTCAGTCCCTTTCCAAGCCTTCCTCTTGCCTGTTGTTCCAACTTTGCAAGTTTCACCTTTTAAAATTAAATTCCCGGCCGGGCACTGTGGCTCATGCCTGTAATCCCAGCACTTAGGGAGGCCTAAGGCAGGCAGATCATGAGGTCAGGAGTTCAAGACCAGCCTGGCCAACATGGTGAAACCCTGTCTCTACTAAAAGTACGAAAATTAGCTGGGCATGGTGGCGGGCTCCTATAATCCCAACTACTCAGGAGGCTGAGACAGGAGAATTGCTTGAAACTGGGAGGTGGATGTTGCAGTGAGCTAAGATCACACCAATGCACTCCAGCCTGGGCAACAAGAGTGAGACTCGGCCAGGCGCGGTGGCTCACGCCTGTAATCCCAGCACTTTGGGAGGCCAAGGCAGGAGGATCATGAGGTGAGGAGTTCGAGACCATCCTGGCTAACACGGTGAAACCCCGTCTCTACTAAAAATACAAAAAATTAGCCGGGCGTGGTGGTGGGCGCCTGTAGTCCCAGCTACTCGGGAGGCCGAGGCAGGAGAATGGTGTGACCCTGGGAGGCAGAGCTTGCAGTGAGCCGAGATCGCGCCACTGCACTCCAGCCTGGGCGACAGAGCTAGACTCCATCTCAAAAAAAAGAGTGAGACTCCATCTCCAAAAAACAGAGAAACAAATAGAGAAAACAGGCTGGGTGCAGTGCCTTAAGCCTGTAATCCCAGCACTTTGGGAGGCCGAGGAGGGCAGTTCATTTGCAGTCAGGAGTTCAAGACTAGCCTGGCCAACATGGTGAAACCCCATCTCTACAAAACATACAAAAGAAAATTTAGCAGGATGTGGTGGCACATGCCTGTAGTCCCAGCTACTGGGGAGGCTGAGGCAGGAGAAATGCTTAATCCTGGGAGGTGGAGGTTGCAATGAGCTGAAATCGTGGCACTGCACACAGAGGGAGACTCCATCTCAAAAACAAGAGAACGAAAGAAACAATAGAGGAAATAAAATGGAATATCAAAAAACATTTGGTGGTTGGGTGCAGTGGCTCACACCTGTAATCCCAGCACTTAGGGAGGCCAAGGCAGGCGGATCACTTGAGGTCAGGCGTTTGAGACCAGCCTGGCCAACATGGTGAAACCTCATCTCTGCTAAAAAAACGAAAATTATCTGAGCGTAGTGGCATATGCCTGTAGTCCCAGCTACTTGGGAGGCTGAGGCAAGAGAATTACTTGAACCTGGAAGGCGGAGGTTGCAGTGAGCCGATATTGCACCACTGCCCTCCTGCCTGGGCAACACAGCAAGACTCTATCTCCAAAAAAAAAAAAAAAAAATTGGTTGACCAAAAAGAAGGCAGACAAGGAGCAACAAAGAAGAAAAAAGCTGAAAAAACAAATGGAAAATAAGTAGCAAAATAATATTAGGTTGGTGCAAAAGTAACTGCAGTTTTTGCTGCAATTACTTTTGTACCAACTTAATAGATTTAAACACAGCCATATCAAAACTTACTTTCAATGTAAAAGCCTCAAATTGAAAGGCAGAGATTGAGGCCCGGCAGGGTGGCTCACACCTATAATTCCAGCACTTTCGGAGGCCAAGGTGGGAGGATCACTTGAGCCCAGGAGTTTGAGACCAGCCTGGGCAACATGGTGAAACCCCTTCTCCAAAAAATGCAAAAAAATTAGCCAGACATGGTGGTGCGTGCCTGTAGGCCAAGTGGATGAAAAGTAGAATTCAAGGCCGGGCGCGGTGGCTCAAGCCTGTAATCCCAGCACTTTGGGAGGCCAAGACGGGTGGATCACGAGGTCAGGAGATCAAGACCATCCTGGCTAACACGGTGAAACCCCGTCTCTACTAAAAAATACAAAAAACTAGCCGGGCGAGGTGGCGGGCGCCTGTAGTCCCAGTTACTGGGGAGGCTGAGGCAGGAGAATGGTGTAAACCCGGGAGGCAGAGCTTGCAGTGAGCTGAGATCCGGCCACTGCACTCCAGCCTGGGTGACAGAGCCAGACTCCGTCTCAAAAAAAAAAAAAAAAAAAGAAAAGTAGAACTCAAATATATGTTATCTACAAGACATAAAGGTTCATTACGAAGACACACATAGACTGAAAATGCTTATAGCTTTATTTATAAGAGCCCCAAACTGAAAACAGCCCAAATATACATTTAACAGATGAACAAATCATGGTATAGCAATAAAATATAATTTTACTCAGCAATTAAAAGGGACAAACTGTACTACACATACCAACATGGATAAATCTCATAAAAACATTAGGAAGAACAAAAGACTTCAGATCCAAAAGAGTACACACTGCATGATTCCATTGATATAAAGTTCTGGAACAAGCAAAGTTTATCTACAGTTAACGAAAACAGTGGTTGACTAAAAGAGTCGGATTGACTCCAGATAGACATGAGGAAACTCTCTAAGGTGATAGAAAAGTTTTTTTTTCTTGATTGTGATGGTGATTATACAAATGTGTTCATCTGAGGAAACTCATTGAACTGTGTACTTAAAATGTGTGTGATTTAAGGTATGTAAATTCACACCCCCAAAAAATTGATTGTTTAAAAAAAGAGGATGAAAATGTGAAATGGTTAAGCCACTGTGGAAAGCAATTTGGCAGTTCTTCAAAAAGTTAAAAATAGAATTATCATATGACCCAGCAATCCCACTCCCAGGTATATTCACAAAAGAATTGAAAACAGGTACTGAAACAAACACATATACACGCGTGCTCGTAGCCACGGCATTCACAACATCCAAAAGGTGCAACAACCCAAATGTCCATCGGCAGATACATGAAATCAACAAATCATGGCATATACATTAAAGGAAATCAAAATAGCACACCCAAAACCAAAAATTGGACATATTTTGAGATCAGAGGGCCTGCAAACAGAAGCAGGCCTGCAAAGCTGCCTTTTGTGGAAGACACTTGCATCTGTAAAGAAAATCTGCACGGATGCAGCCAGGCTTTCTCTGAGGCCTTCCCTTGTCTAATCTAGGAAAGATTAACTGAGAGTCTGTCACCTTTAAAAGTCTGGAAGAAACATTTGCCATCTATTCTCTCTGAGGGCTGCTACCTGTGAAGTTTCATTTACATTACAAGACCACCTATGCTAGCCACACCTCCCCTTATACCCCCTCCCATAACCTGCTTTGCCGTAATCTAAGCCCTTATTCTTTCTGCAACCTCAAGATATTGTATAAGCTTCTGAACCCTGTTGAGGGGTTGGGGTAACTACTCTGTGGTTTTCTCCCATGTGCACATTAATAAATCTGTGTGCCTTTTCTCTTATTAATTTACCTTTTGTCAGTTGATTTTTCAGCAAAATTTCACAGGGCAAAGGAGGAGTTTTCCCTTGGCCCCTACACCATAGAATGAAAGAAATATCATTTGGCAATAAAAAGGAACGAAGTACTGATATGTACTACAGTATGGGTGAGCACTGAAAACATATGCTGAGTGAAAGCCAGACACAAAAAATCACATCTCATAGGATCCTATTTATATGAAATATCCAGAATATTTAAATCCAGAGAGAAGGCACAGGCCAAGGACTGAGGGAGAGGTAATAGGTTTCCTTCTGGGGTGATGAAAATGGGGACTAGACAGAGGTGGTGGTTGCACCACATTGTGAATATACTAAATGCCCCTGAATCGTTCATTTTTCAATGGTTACTTTTATGTTATCTGAATTTCACGTCAATAAAAAGAGATTTCTTTCTACTTCCAACCAAGAAAGAGTAAAGGAAACCAGATTTACCCCCATGCCTGAAACAACCAAAAAGAATGGACAAAATATATGAAACAGCAGTTTCCAGGACACTTGGTAGCAGGCAACAAAGGACAGTGATCCCTGCGTGATAAGGAACAAATGACGGGAAGCCTATGACCGCCCCAGCTTATGGACTTGAAAGAGTTTCCAGGCCACAGCACAAGGAGGAGTAATTCGAGCAGAATCCAGCCGACCCCTCAATCGAGGAGACACAGCTAAGAGTCTGGAAAGACCCAGACAGTAAGAGGAATACAATAACTACAGGAATACAAAATGTCTTATTAAAACAAAAAACAAGACGTAACTCAGAATGTCTGGCATCCAATTAAAATTTACCGGGTATAATAAAGAAGCTAAAAAATATGACCCAAAATGAGGAGAAAAATTACCAGTTTAAACCAACCCAGAACTAATGCAGATGTCAGGATTAGCAGAGATAGACCTTAAAACAGTTATTATATTTCATGTGTTCAAAAAGTTAAGCAGAGACAAGGAAGATAATACCAGAGGGCTGGGAGAAGACACGCAAACTGAACTTCTACAGATGCAGACTACAATGTCTGAGATGAAAAATACTGCGGGCTGGGTCCAGTGGCTTATGCCTGTAATCCCAGCACTTTGGAGGCTGAGGCGGGCAGATCACTTGAGGTCAGGAAGGATCACTTGAACCTGGAAGATGGAGGCTGCAGTGAGCTGAGATCGCGGCATTGCACTATACCCTGGGCGACAGAGCGAGACTATGTCTCGAGAAAAACAAAAAGGAAAAAAAAAATACTGTGGATGGGATTAATAGCGGATGAGACACGCAGAAGAAGAAAATAGTAAATTTGAATAGATAGCAATAAAAATTACCCAAAATGAAACAAAGAAAAGAGAATTTTAAAAATGCAAACAGCATCAGTAAACCATGAGATGACTTCAAGCAGTCCCCAAAGGAGAGGAAAGAGACAAAGGAAAAAATTATTGAAGAAAATTATTGGCTAAAATTTTACAAAATTTGATGAAAAGTATAAATCCACAAATCCAAGGAGCTCAACAAACTCCAAGCACAAGGAATTTGGAAGTACATTATAATCAAAATGCTCCCAAGCAGTGTTAAAGAGAAAATCTTAAACAGCATTCAGAGGGGGAAAAAAAAAAAAGAAAACCCACATTATGTACAGAGAAACAGAAGTAAGGACAGCAATAAACGACTTGCTAGAAACAATCCAAAAAAGTAAGACAGTGGAGCAATATCTTTAAAATACTGAAATAAAAAAAAACTATTCATTTAAAATTCTCTATGTGGTAAAAAAATATCTTTCAAAAACAAAAGCAAAATGAAGACTTTATTAGGCATACAAAAGCTGAAAGACTTAATTAGAACAGACACAACTTACATGAAAGGTTTTTTTAAAAGTTCAGGTTTTCCTGCCAATGGGGCATGAGGATCCAGTGTTCCATTCTAGCGGGAAAATGTGGACCTGGCTGAAAAGCAGGCCCATATAATGTTTGAGAAGATCATGAAATACATCGGGGAGAATCTGCTGCCACTTGACAGGCCCAATGGCACCTACGCTATGCGAGTGAGAAGATTCTGAAGTTGGCTGCCAGTATCTCCAGGGACAAGCTGGTGTTGCTGGGAACCTGCTTCGGAAAATTCACTAAGACCCATAAGTTTCAGTTGCACATCACAGCTCTGGATTACCTCGTACCCTATGCCAAGTACAAAGTGCGGATGAAGCCTAGAGCTTCTTCCTGGAGCAGATCAGTCCTTCCCGTATGGGAACCATCTGTTGAAATATGGTCTGGGTTGAATCACCAAAAAGACTTCTCAGTACCAGCGAGTGGTGGTGTGCTCCATGGCAGACATTCCTTGGCTTTTGGGGTGGCAGGAAAATCTACACAAGACTGCAGAAAAGTGGACCTCCTGGTGACTGTGGTATTTCATCATGCAGACACTGGGGAATATGTGAGACATGAAATGACACTGATTTAAAACAAAGTCAAGGCCTCTCAGCTGTGTGGAAGGGCCAAGCTTTGTTCCCTGGGTTTGTGTAGACTCCACTACCTTGCTGAACTTTGTCAACACTGTGACCTCTTCAGGGACTCCTCCGTTTGCTATTCTCTCTACCACTGACAAATGCAGGCTGGATTCTTACTGTACAGAAATGGCTTTAAAATGGAGTTTCAGATCTTTGTGTTTTCACTAAATAGAATATTCTGTTCTGTATTTGAATCAGAGGGCTTCTTGTTCTGAATAACAGGTTCAAAATCATTGGAACTGAAGACAAGAATATCTGTGATATAACACTTTTCTTTCCAAACTCATAAGAGCAAAATGGATTTTCTCTGTTGTTTATTCACATCATGAGAGACAGATATTGTGCCACTTCTGGGATTTTACAAATGAAATTTGGCTAAAATAACAAAAGAAATTTATTCAGCTATTTTTCTATACAGTAAATTCTGTATGGTGTGGAAGAAAAACTTGGGTTCAAACCCTGGTTCTGCTGCCGACCAGCTATATGGCCTTGGATGAGTCATTCAACTTTAATAAGCATCATTTTCTTTTTCTGTTTTAAAAAAAATCACAAAACTTTTTTTTAAAAACCTTAATCATTTACCTAAGAATGGTTTTTAGAACTAGAAATCAGGCCGGGCATGGTGGCTCATGCCTGTAATCCCAGCACTTTGGGAGGCCAAGGTGGGTGGATCAGCTGAGGTCAGGAGTTCAAGATCAGCCTGTCCAATGTGGTGAAATCTCGTCTCTACAAAAAATACAAAAAATTAGCCGGGCATGGTGGCACATGCCTGTAATCCCAGCTACTCAGGAGGCTGAGGCAGGAGAATCACTTGAACCTGGGAGGTGGAGGCTGCAGTGAGCCAAGATCGTGCCATTGCACTCTAGCCTGGGCAACAAGAACGAAACTCCATCTCAAAAAAAAAAAAAAAAAGAATTAGAAATCATAATTGTAAAGCATCTAGCACAGTGCCTGGGAAATGTTATGCATTGAATAAATGGTAAGAGTTATTTTTCTAGTACATATATTATATATTTCTATTATGAGGTGTGGGGTCTTATGAGTGTCATTTGATTACATTATCTTGTTTTTGTTGTTGTTGTTTGTTTTGCTTTATGAGAAAGAGTCTCACTCTGTCACCCAGGTTGGAGTGCAATGGGTGCCATCTCAGGTCACTACAACTTCTGCCTCCTGGGTTCAAGTGATTCTCCTGCCTCAGCCTCCCGGGTAGCTGGGATTACAGGCACGTGCCACCACGCCCAGCTAATTTTTTTGTATTTTTGGTAGAGATGAGGTTTCACCATATTGGCCAGGCTGGTCTCAGACTCCTGACCTCAAGTGATCCACCCGCCTCGGCTTCCCAAAGTGGGGAGATTATAGGTGTGAGCCACCACGCCTGGCCTACATTATCTTGTTTTTTACAAGCTGTTTCCTTGGTCTTTTACTTGGATGGAATGATCCCAGACTAAAATTATTTTTTATTTTATGACTTTGATTTCATGAAACATAATTTACTCACAGGAAAAAAAGAGTTCAGGCAGAAGGTAAATTATACCAGATAGAACAATGTACCTACACAAAGGAAAAAAGAACACCAAAAATGTTAGCTATATAAGATTCATTCTTAATATGCAAATATCTTTAAAAATAATTAACAGTTTGGGGGTTTGTTCTTTTTTTTACCCTTATTCTATCTTTATTTTTTATTAATGAGAATGAAGAACATAAACAGAAAACATGTAAAACTAGAACTAATTATACAATGTAAAAGATTCCCTCTTCAAAAAAGACAAAGAGCACAACTTTTTTAAATGATCAGTTTACACCCTCAAAATTTGGAACAATTTCTTTTTTTTTTTTTTTTTTTTTTGAGACGGAGTCTCACTCTGTTGCCCAGGCTGGAGTGCAGTGGCGCGATCTCGGCTCACTGCAAGCTCCGCCTCCCGGGTTCCCGCCATTCTCCTGCCTCAGCCTCCTGAGTAGCTGGGACTACAGGCGCCCGCCACCGCGCCCGGCTAATTTTTTGTATTTTTAGTAGAGACGGGGTTTCACTGTGGTCTCGATCTCCTGACCTTGTGATCCGCCCGCCTCGGCCTCCCAAAGTGCTGGGATTACAGGCTTGAGCCACCGCGCCCGGCAGGAACAATTTCTTTAACACAACTGTACTGAATATCATTGGCACTTAGGCAAAAAGTAAACAATTCACACAAAGCTGGTGAGAATGTAAACTGGCACAGCTTTGCTCTAAGAAAAAAATCAAGTGAATATTAAAAGCTTTGAAAAATAATCTTTCATACATCCAACAATATTTATTTGTTAGGCCCTGTATGAGGTTTCAAATATACATTAATAATAAGACTGACCTACTAATTCATGATCTAGTGGTGGAATGAAAAACAAAATTTTTAAAATAATAGCTAATACAATAGATGTTATGGAAGGAAGAATCTACTTAAGAAAAGGGTAGTCGGGCAAAGCCTGAGAGGTATCCTGTATACTATAGATTGTACTAAATGCTATATATATATATAGATAATAGGTTTAATTTAAAAAATATATCAAGAGGATTATAAAATATTATGTTTAAATGTGTATACTTATAAGAAATAAAATGTTGATATATATATATATATATATATATATAGCAACAGGATCATAAAGGCCTAAAGGTAAAAATACAAATTTGAGGTATATTGTTGTAAGGTTCTTATACTACATAGGAAGTAATATAATATCACTTGAAGATAGACTGTATAAATTCAGACTAACAAAACCAAGAGTTACAACTAACAAGTCAACTATTGAAATGAAATGGAATAATAAAATTCAAAAAGTTTTCAAAAAGAGGAAAAGGGGAACAAAAAACAGATAATATAAAGTGAAATAAGTAGCAAAAAGGAGGATTTAAATCTATCCATATCAACAATCACATTATATGTAAATGGTCTAAATATCCCTATTAAAAGGCAGAGACTGCCAGATTGGGTAAAAAAACAAAATGCAACTATATGCTGCCTAGAATAAACTAACCTTAAAGGTAAAGAACCAATGAGGTTCAAAGTATAAACATGGAAAAAATATATCATGCTAACACTAATCAAAAGTAAGTGGAGTGGCTATATTAATTTCAGACAAAGTAGAAAAGTAAGTTTCAAAGAAAAAAATTACCAGAGATAAAGAGGGTTATTTCATAATGACAAAATGGTCAAAGCATCAAAAAGGCATAATTAATTTTGTTTATGCACCTATTAATATAGCTTTGAAATACATGAAGCAAAAACTGATAGAAATGAAAAGGAGAAATAAAATCACAATTATTGTTGGAGATTTTAACACACTTTTTAAAAACAATACTAGAACATGTCAGAAAATCAGTAAGGATATAGATGAATCAAATAATGCTGTCAACCAACTTGACATAATTCATATTTACACATCATTCATTCCACCCAACAACTGCAAAATGTACTTAAGTGTACATGGAGTATTTACTATGATAGAATATATACTGAACCATAAAACAAGTCTTATTTGGAAGGATTCAAGTCAAACAAAGTGTGTTCTCTGACTACAATAGAACTAAATTATGAATCAGTAACAGGGAGATATCTGAAAATTTCTCCATGTATTTGAAACAAAATAATACATTTGAAATAACCTATGGGTCAAAGAAGAAATCAAAAGGGAAATTAGAAAGTATTTTAAAGTGAATGAAAATGAAAACACATCATATCAAAGTTTGTGCTCAAGAAGCACAAATTTCATGCTAAAGCAACATTAGGGGGAAATTTATAGCACTAAAACACCTAGTTAGAAAAGTGCAAATGTCTCAAATTAATGACCTCATTTTCCTCCTTAAGAAACTAGAAAAAGAAGACCAAATGAAACCTAAAGTTAAAAGAATAAAGAACAGATCAAAAATCAATTTAAAAAAAAAAAAAAAAAAGAGGGGACGGAGCAGTGGCTCATGCCTGTATTCCCAGCACTTTGGGAGGCTGAGGTGGGCAGATCATCTGAGGTCAGGTGTTCAAGACCAGCCTGACCAATATGGAGAAACGCCATCTCTACTAAAAATACAAAAGTTAGCCAGGTATGGTGGCATGCGCCTGTAATCCCAGCTACTCAGGAGACTGAGGCAGGAGAATCACTTGAACCTGGGAGGTGGAGGTTGCAGTATACTGAGATCCACCATTGCACTCCAGCCTGGGTGACAGGGCAAGACTTTGTCTCAAAAAAAAAAAAAACAACAGAAAAAGAACATAAAATAAATAAAAGGAAAAACTAATTCTTTTTGAGAAAATCAATAAAATTAATAAACCTCTAGCCAGATTGATCAGGAAAAAAGGACAAAATATGCAAATTGCCACTAACATAAATGAGAGAGGTGACATCAGCACAAACTCCACAGATTTTAAAAGAATAAGAAATTATTATAAAAAACTTTATGCCAATAAACTTGAAAACTTAGGTTAAATGGTCAAATTCCTTGAAAGACAAAAATTACTAAAGCTCACTCAAGAAGGAAGGTAACCTAAATAGACCTTTTTTTTTTTTTTTTTTTTTTTTTTTTTGAGACAAAGTCTCGCTCTGTTGCCCAGGCTGGAGTGCAGTGGTGCCATCTTGGCTCACTGCAAGCTCTGCCTCCCGGGTTCACACCATTCTCCTGCCTCAGCCTCCCAAGTAGCTGGGACTACAGGCGCCACCACGTCCAGCTAATTTTTTGTATTTTTAGTAGAGATGGGGTTTCATCGAGTTAGCCAAGATGGTCTTGATCTCCTGACCTCGTGGTCCACCCACCTCAGCCTCCCAAAATGCTGGGATTACAGGCATGAGCCCCCTTGCCTGGCCTAATAGGCCTATATCTATTAAATAAATTGAATTTGTGAGTAAAAACCTTCCCATAAATGTCCAGCCCCAAATGGCTTTGTAGGTGAATTCCACCAAACATTAAAGGACAAAATAATACCGCTTCCACATAAACTCTTCCAGTAAAGCGAAAAGGAAGGAATGCTGTTTAATTGATTCTATCATGTCAGGACTACCTCGGTACCAGGACCATACAGAAACATTACAGGGAAAAATAACTACAACTCAGCATTCCTTAAGAACATAGATACAAAAATTCTTAACAAAATTTTATCAGAGCCTGTCTCGGTGTCTCATACCTGTGTAATTCCAGCGTTTTGAGAGGCCAAGGTGGGAGGATCACTTGAGCCCAGGAGTTTGAGACCACCCTGGGCAACACAGGGAGATCCTGTCTATAAGAACAGTTTTTTAAATTAGCTTGGCATGGTGGTGGGTGTTGGTAGTCTCAGCTACTCAGGATGATAAGGTGGGAGGATCGCTTGAGTCCAGGAGGTCAGGGCTGCAGTAAGCCATGATCTCACCATTGCACTCCAGCCTGGGCGGCAGATGCAGTGGCTTTTGCCTGTAATCCCAGCCCAGCACTTTGGGCAGCTGGGGCAGGTGGATCCCCTGAAGTCAAGAGTTCAAGACCAGCTTGGGCAACATGGCGAAATCCCATCTCTACTAAAAATACAAAAATTAGCCAGGCATAATGGCACATGCCTGTAGTCCCAGCTACTCAGGAGGCTGAAGCATGAGAATCACTTGAACTGGGGAGGCAGAGGCTGCAGTGAGCCAAGATCACGCCACTGCACTCCAGCCTGGGTGACAGAGCAAGACACTGTCTCAAAACATCATCATCATCATAATAAAGTAAAATAAAAAGTCTGGGTTTGGTGGCTCACACCTGTAATTTGTAACTTTAACAGGCCAAGGTGGGAGAATCCCTTAAGCCCTGGGCAAGACAGTGAGACCTCATCTCTACAAAAAAATTCAAAAATTAGCTGGGCATGGTGGTATGTACCTATAGTCCCAGCTACTTGGAAGACTGAGGCAGGAGGATCTTCTGAGCCCAGGAATTCAAGGCAGCAGTGAGTTATGATCATGCCACTGCCCCAGCCTGGGTGACAGAGTGAGATCCCATCTCTAAATAAATAAATAATTAATTAAAAAAATTTTTTTAACAAATAAAATCTTAAAAATATATAAAAAGACCAAGTAAGCTTTATCCCAGGAATGCAAGGCTAGTTTAAAATCAATCAGTGTAATTCACCATGTTAAGAGGCTGAAAAAGATAAATAATACGAACATCTTAATAGATGCAGTGAAGACGTTTGATAAAATCTAACATCTATCCTTTATTGTTAAGAATACTGTCAGCAAACTAGGAATAGAAAGAACTTCCTCAACTTGATAAAGGGCATTTATGAAAAACCTTCGGGTGGCTGGGTGCGGTGGCTCACGCCTGTAATCCCAGCACTTTGGGAAGCCGAGGTGGGTGAATCACGAGGTCAGGAGTTCCATACCAACCTGGCCAAGATGGTGAAACCCCATCTCTACTAAAAATACAAAAAAATCAGCCAGGCCTGGTGACGGGCACCTGCAATCCCAGCTATTCAGGAGGCTGAGGCAGAGAATTGCTTGAATCCAAGAGGCGGAGGTTGCAGTGAGCCAAGATCACGCCACTGCACTCCAGCCTGGGCAACAGAGTAAGACTCCGTCTCAAAAAGAAAAAAAAGAAAAAAGAAAAATAAAAACCTTCAGGCAACACTCGATGGTGAAAGACTCTATGCTTTCCCCTTAAGACAAAGAACAAGGCACCCCTGTTCAATTCCTCATTTCTATTCCACATTGTACTGGAGGTTTACTAAGCCAAGAAAAAGAAATAAAAGGCACCCCAATTGGAAGGGAGGATGTAAAACTGTCTTTATCTACAGGTGATATAATCATCTACGTTGTAAGATACAAAATCAGTGTACAAAAAATTTATTTTATTTCCATATACTTGCAATGAATAATCAGAAGTTGGAAATGAAAGTAATATCATTTACAATGGCATAAACAACATGAAATATGCAGGGATAAATCTGATAAAAGATATGCAAGGCCTGTATGCTGAAGATTACAAAACATTCCTAAGAGACATTAAAATGAAGCAGTATCCCATGTTCTTAGGTAGAAAGACTCAATATTGTTAAGATGTCAGCTTTCTTCATATTGATGTATAGATTTAATATACTCCCAACCAAAATCTCAGAAAGCTTTCTAAGAAATTAAAAAGCTGATTCTAGAAGTCAGAAATACAAGGGACCTAAAATAACCAAAGCAACTTCAAAAAATAAAAACAATGTTGGAGAACTATACTACCTGATTTCAAAACTTATTACAAAACTACACTTAAGACTGTGGCATTGTTGTAAAAATGGCCAAATAGACCAATGGAACAGAATAGAGAGCCCAGAAATAGACACATATATGGACAACTGATTTTTTATGAAAGTACAAAGACAAATCAATAAAGAACAATCTTTTCAAAACTGGTGCTGAAACAATTGCATATCCATATGCAGAAAAATGAAATTTGATCTATACCTCAAACCACATACAAACATTAATGAAATACAGACCCTAGGCGGGGCGCAATGGCTCATGCCTATAATCCCAGCACTTTAGGACGCTGAGGTAGGCGGATCAACTGAAGTCAGGAGTTCAAGATCAGCCTGGCCAACATGGTGAAATCCAGTCCCTACTAAAGAAACAAAAATTAGCTGGGTGTGGTGGCACATGCCTGTAATCCCAGGTACCAGGGAGGCTGAGGCAGGAGAATCGCTTAAAGCCAGGAGGCAGAGGCTGCAGTGAGCTGAGATCATGCTACTGCACTCCAGCCTGGGTGACAGAGCAAGACTCCAGCTCAAAAAAAAGAAAAAGAAAGAAAAAAAAAAAAAAGAAAGAAAAACAATATAGACCAGAATACACAGAAGATCTTTGTGGCTTTGGGTTAGGCAAAGGTTTCATAGACATGACACCAAAAGTCCAATCTGTTAAAGAAATAATGTATAAGCCGGATATTAGCAAAATTAAAAACCCTTTTTGAAAGACCATATTGGCCGGGCACGGTGGCTCAAGCCTGTAATCCCAGCACTTTGGGAGGCCGAGACGGGCAGATCACGAGGTCAGGAGATCGAGACCATCCTGGCTAACACAGTGAAACCCCGTCTCTACTAAAAATACAAAAACTTAGCTGGGCGAGGTGGCAGGCGCCTGTAGTCCCAGCTACTCGGGAGGCTGAGGCAGGAGAATGGCGTGAACCCGGGAGGCGGAGCTTGCAGTGAGCTGAGATCCGGCCACTGCACTCCAGCCTGGGTGACAGAGCGAGACTCCGTCTCAAAAAAAAAAAAAAAAAAAAAGAAAGACCATATTAAAAGAATGAAAAGACAATTCACATAATAGGAGAAAATATTTGGAAATAATACAAATTACCTGTACCCAGAATATATAAAGAACTTTCAAAACTAAATAAAAAACAATTCCTCCCTCCTCCCAAAATGGGCAAAAGATTTGAACAGACACTTCCCCAAAGAAGATATACAAATGGCAAATACAGTACTAACATGAAAAGATATTCAACATTGTTTGTCACTAGGGGAAAGTGGATTAAAACTACAATCATACCACTGTGCATCTATTAGAATGTCTAAAATCAAACAGTGACCACACCAAGCATTGGTGAAGATGTGAAGCAAGTAGAACCCTCATGTACTGCTAGTGGGAATGTCAAGTCCACTGGATGTGGTGGCTCACATCTGCAATCCCAGCAACTTGGGAGGCCAAGGCAGGGGGATCACTTGAGCCCACGAGTTCGAGATCAGCCTGGGCAACAAAGTGAGAGCCCGTCTCTACAAAAAAATAGAAAAAATTAGCCATGCATGGTGGCACACACTTGTAGTCCCAGATACTCAGGAGGCTGGGCTGGGAAGATCACTTAAGCCCAGGAGGTCAAGGACACAGTGAACCATGATCATGCCACTGCACTCCAAACTGGGCAATAGAACAAGACTCTGTCTCCAAAAAATAGATGCATAAATAAATAAAATGTAACACCACTTTGGAAAACAGTTTGGAAGTAGTTTTTTCTTTCTGTAATAGGTTAGACATATGCCCACTATATGACCTAGGCATTCCACTCCTAGGTATTTACTCAAGAGAAGTGAAAGCATATGCCCATACAGAGACTTGCACAGAAGTGTCCTTAGCAGCTTTATCTGCCACAGCCAAAAACTGAAACCTAAATATCCATCATATCTGAATAGGTAAATGTGGTCTATCTATACAATGGAGTACTACTCCACAATAAAAAGAAATAAGGTATACACACAATAGCATGAATGAATCTCAAAATAATTATGAGTGAAAGAATCTAACAGCAAAGGGTATATTGTATGATTCCATTTATAAAAAGTTCTAGAAAATACAAACTAATCTACAATGACAAACAGTACATCGGTGGTTTCTTGAGGACACAGGAGCAGGAAGGAACAAAAGAGGGATGATAAAGAAGTGCAAGGAAACTTCTGTGGGTGACAGATTTGTTCCCTATCTTGATTGTGGTGGTGGTTTTACAGGTGTATAACAATGTCAATATTTATAAAATTATATACTTTAATAGGTGCCATTTATTGTATGTGAATTACTCTTTACTAAAGCAGTTAAAATATTAAATACAAACATAATACTTTTTTTTTTTTTTGAGGCAGAGTCTCGCTCTGTCGCCCAGGCTGGAGTGCAGTGGCGCGATTTCGGCTCACTACAACCTCTGTCTCCTGGGTTCAAGCAATTCTCCTACCTCAGCCTCCCAAGTAGCTGGGACTACAGGCGCCCGCCACCACGCTCAGCTAATTTTTACATTTTTAGTAGAGATGGGGTTTCACCATATTGGTCAGGCTGGTCTTGAACTCCTGACCTCAAGTGATCCGCCCACCTCGGCTTCCCAAAGTGCTGGGATTACAGGCATTAGCCACTGCGCTCAGCCCATAATACATTTTTAATATCTGTCCAGTGTCAGAATTTTCCTTCAGGTTTGTTTTTGTTTTGTTTTGTTCTGTTTTTTGAGAAATCTCGCTCTGTCGCCCAGGCTGGAGTGCAGTGGTGCAATCTTGGCTCACTGCAACCTCTGCCTCCTGGGTTCAAGTGATTCTCCTGCCTCAGCCTCCCAAGTAGCTGGGACTACAGGCGCCCGCCAACACGCCTGGCTAATTTTTGTATTTTCAGTAGAGACAAGGTTTCACCATATTGGCCAGGCTGGTCTCGAACTGCAAGTGATCCACCCACCTCAGCCTCCTAAAGTGCTGGGATTACAGGCATGAACCACCGCGCCCAGCCCCAGAATGTCTTGTAGCAGCCGTTTTCCTGTTCACGTCCCCTCCCTGCTGCATAGGACAGGAGATATGGGCCGGAGTAGCTGTGATCAGCAAGAAACCAGGCTCCACGCCTCACCCCCAGGTCTCTCCAAGGCCCAATACAGACTCCAGGGCCTTCCAGCTCCCTCCCTTTCAGCCTCCTGCAGATTCACTGGAAAAGAAGAGCAAACCCCCAACCCCTACCTCTGCACTGCCCGCTTCTTCCCTTCTCGGCCTGTGCTCCAACTGCCCTCCCGGCTTATCAGCTGTCCCCAAGCAACAGCTGGAAAGTCTGTAGTGGGGACCCCCCTCTGCTCCAGGTTCTTCTCTCACCTTCCTAGCTGAGGGCAGCCCCTCCAGCGCCCTCCTTGAGGCTCTCAAAGCTCCAACCAGCCCCTCTGTCAGTCACTTTTGGGGAAGTTCCATGCCACTCCTCCAAAGAAATTGAAACAGTTTGGTTCTCACTGAAAGCTTCTGTTTGCATTGAGGAGTTTGTCACACATGCTAATGAACAGCCGGCTGACCCAAGGGCCTCTAATGAATTCTTCCTGGCTGCTGTGCTGATAAGATGCAAACGAGTGACCGGGGACTTGCCTGTGTCCTGGACTTAGGTCAGTACAGCTCCAGTTCATCTTCCTGATCAGCTCAGCTCCCAGGCCTGCAGCTTCCAGGGCCCCCCACTTGGCTGGGGCAAGGCAGGCAAGCAAGTGTGCTGGGCAGCAGGTGTGGGCAGCAGGTGGGCTGAAGGACTGGCAGGGCCCGGTTCCTGCTGGTTCTCTTCACGAGGCCCACCCTTAGGTGATTTTAAGTGGAGACAGCTGAGCAAGTAGGTTTGCACATTTTCTAAGGATCTCAACAATGCAAGACCACTTTCTCCTCCCTCCCTTAATTGTAGTGCCTTTTTTTTCCATTTATATAAAAGTAGTTCACACTTACTGCAGAGCATTCTGCAAATAAAGAAATCATGGTAAAAAATTAAACCACATGCAATCTCATCACCCAGAGATGACCACTTAAATTTGACTTCCATTCCTTCCTTCTTACCTTTGCTACACACGTGTTTTAAAAGCAAACATGGGGCTGGGTGTGGTGGCTCATGCCTGTAATCCCAGCACTTTGGGAGGATGAGGCAGGTGGGTTACCTGAGGGCAGGAGTTTGAGACCAGCCTGACCAATATGGTGAAAGCCCATATCTACTAAAAATACAAAACTTACCCGAGCATGGTGGCATGCGCCCATAGTCCCAGCCACTCAGGAGGCTGAGAGAGGAGAATTACTTGAACCCGGGAGGTGGAGGTTGCAGTGAGCCAAGATCACGCCATTGCACTCCAGCCTGGGTGACAGGGCGAGACTCCATCTCAAAATAAAATAAAATAAAAGCAAACATGGAATCATCATAATAGTAATATTTATTAAGCAAGTGCTTACTATGCACTAGACTAAGCTAAACCTTTCACTTGGATTATCTCATTAAATTTTCACCATAAGTCTCTGAGTGATTATGTCATTATTATCCCAATTTTATAGATGGAGAAATTGAGGCTTAAAGAAGTTGAGTGACTTGTCCAATGTCATCCAGCAATTAAATGGTGGGGCTGAGATTCCAACTCAGGAGATCTGATTCCAGAACCAGCACTCTCACTCTGACTGCTTTGAGACTGACTAAAAATTCTATTAATATCTAAGTCCTGAGCCTTCAGCATCATTTTTAATGACTACATAGCATTCTATTGTTCAGATGTACCGTCATTTTCCCAGTTCCTTATCAATGAACAGAGGTTGTTTTCAATGTTTTCTATAATACCTTCACTGATAAAGATCCTCGGCCGGGCGCGGTGGCTCAAGCCTGTAATCCCAGCACTTTGGGAGGCCGAGACGGGCGGATCACAAGGTCAGGAGATCGAGACCATCCTCGCTAACACGGTGAAACCCCGTCTCTACTAAAAAATGCAAAAAAACTAGCCGGGCAGGTTGGCGGGCACCTGTAGTCCCAGCTACTCGGGAGGCTGAGGTAGGAGAATGGCGTAAACCTGGGAGGCGGAGCTTGCAGTGAGCTGAGATCCGGCCACTGCACCCCAGCCTGGGCGACAGAGCAAGACTCCGTCTCAAAAAAAAAAAAAAAAAGATCCTCGTAGTTCAATATTTGCTCAAAAGCTAAAATTGGAATCCCTGGGCCAAAGTATGTGTATAATTTTAAGGCTTTTTTTGATACATATTGCCAAGATGGTCCTCCAAAAATAATGAACCCAATTATATACTTCCTACATCCTCATCCATACTAGAATACAAAGCATTCTTCATCCAAGTGATTAGAGGCAGCTCAAATTCTGCCACAAATCATATACAATTTAGATTAATTAGGGGTTTGGGGTAGCTCAACCGTTTCCATTGGAAATTCCATCCTCCTATCACAGAAGAGCCGAGGCCAGACATTGAGCAGAAAGGAGTCTGGGGCCGAGAGAATGAGAACGACTTCCACTGAATTGAGTCAGGTCAATAATTCTGAAGTTCTCAGAAATGCCTTTGTCTCCATCACTGTCACCGAACAGTCACTGTCAGTGACCAAGGGGGAGAACAGTGTGTAGAATGTCCCTGAGTCCCTTGGCTAAGTCCAGTGGGAGGCAGCTTGGAGCACGGAGAGCACAGAGAGCTGGGGGCTTAGGACTCAGGAGTGCTCATCTCAGCCCTGGGGTTTCTAATGAGTGAAGCATGACACACCGAGTCTCATTCCTCTGTTCTGGAGGTGAATGCCTGGAAGGTGGGATCATGGCCTGGAGTTCCCACCAGCTGCAATCCCCTAAGTCCCAATGTCCCAGATTAGAACACTAACTAACACCAACTGCCATTTATTTTACTCCCACCTACACGAGACACAAACTCAGCATTACACTTGCATACATTATCCCATTTAAGCCTCCAAAATCTTTGTAGTGCCACTTTTGTCCTTGTTTGACAGATGAGAAAACTGAGGCATAAAAGTTTAAACGAGTCACCCAATGTTGGACTGGTGGCGAATGGCAGAGCCAGAATTAGAGCCCAAGACACTGACTCAATTTAAGACCCCATTTCTAAACACTGGGCTACACGTACTCTCCTCTAATCAGAAAAATAGTTCAAGGCTAAGAGCCATGTCTGTGCTGTTCCTTGCTCTGTCCCCAGCACCTAGACCAATGCCACAGTAGGCGACCAAGGTTTGTGACTGTCTTAGTTGTCTATTGCTGCGTAATTACAAAAAACTCAGTGACTTAAAATGGTACCCATTTGCCAGGTGCATTGGCTCACGCCTATAATTCCAGCACTTTGGGAGGCCGAGGCGGGTGAATCATGAGCTCAGGAGTTCAAGACCAGCCTGGCCAAGATGGTGAAACCCCACCTCTACTGAAAATACAAAAATTAGCCAGATGTGGCAGCAGGCAAGATCGCGCCACTGCATTCCAGCCTGGGCAACAGAGCAAGACTCATTCTCAAAAAAAAAAAAAAAAAAAACATTAGCTGGTTGTGGTGGCACGTGCTTATAGTCCCAGCTACTCAGGAGGCTGAGGCATGAGAATCGCTTGAACTGAAGAGGCAGAGGTTGCAGTGAGTCAAGGTCGCGTCACTGCACTCCAGTCTGGCGACAGAGCGAGACTGCATCTCAAAACAAAACAAAACAAAACAAAAATTACCCATTCATTATCTCACAGTTCTGGGAGTCAGAAATCCAAGTACAGGCCGGGCGCGGTGGCTCACGCCTGTAATCCCAGCACTTTGGGAGGCCGAGACGGGCGGATCACGAGGTCAGGAGATCGAGACCATCCTGGCTAACACGGTGAAACCCCGTCTCTACTAAAAAATACAAAAAACTAGCCGGGCGAGGTGGCGGGCGCCTATAGTCCCAGCTACTCGGGAGGCTGAGGCAGGAGAATGGCGTGAACCCGGGAGGCGGAGCTTGCAGTGAGCTGAGATCCGGCCACCGCACTCCAGCCTGGGTGACAGAGCGAGACTCCGTCTCAAAAAAAAAAAAAAAAAAGAAATCCAAGTACAGCATCACTAGGGTCCCTGTTCAGCGTCATATAAGGCTGAAATCAAGGTGTCAGCTGAACTATGTGCCCAGCTAAAGCTTGGGATCCTCTTCCAGGATCATTCCAATTATTGGCAGAATTCACTTACTTGCTGTAGCATGACTAAGGTCTCCATTTTCCAACTAGCTGTCAACCAAGGACTGCTCTCAGCTCCTGAAGGCTACCGCCAAGTCCTTGCCATGTGGTCTTATGGATTCTCACACTCTCACCCTCAAATCTCTTCCTTCAAGAGGGGTCCACCCTTTCTGAGATACCTTTTGGCTGAAATGTATACTCATTCGTGCAGCAATGTTTGTTGAAGACCTACAGTGAGCAAGGTACTTTGTTCTAGGTGCTCAGGTACAGCAGTATCAAAAATAAAAATAAAACATCTCTGTCCTCAAGGTCCTTATATTTAGTGAAGAAGACTGATGGGAAACCAGAGAAATAAGTAAATTATACAGCGTAGTAGATGGTGAGAAAGTGGTTTGGAGAATAGCAAAGCAGGGAAGGGCAGCAGCCCAGGGAAGAAAGAGGCATTTATTTATTTATTTATTTATTTATTTATTTATTTATTTATTTATGAGTTTCGCTCTTTTCACCCAGGCTGGAGTGCAGTGGTGCGATCTCAGCTCACTGCAACCTCTGCCTCCTGGGTTCAAGCAATTCTCCTGCCTCAACCTCCCAAGTATCTAGAACAACAGGCGCCCGCCATCACGCCCAGCTAATTTTTTGTATTTTTAGTAGAGACGGGGTTTTACCATGTTGACCAGAATGGTCTCAAACTCCTGGGTTCAAGTGATCCTCCCGCCTCAGCCTCCCAAAGTGCTGGGATTACAGGTGTGAGCCACTGCGCCCAGCCCTCTTTCAAGTAATTTTGAAGTACCAGCACCTTCCCAACTCACAGTACCCCTGTCTCTTCCCTAGAAGCCCCGGAAGGCCCACTCCTACCACGCCCACAGGTAGACACCTGACCCCAGCTGGATCGATCACATTCTCTCTCCCAGGAATTTGAATTTGGCCAAAGAGACAGCTTACCAGTCTCAGCAAGAGGACGGAATGAAGGGTAGATCTATCCAGGAACCCCAGCCTAGCCAGGTCATGCCTTATGGTCCTGGAAGTGAGAAAACCATGAACTCTATGAATATGTCTGAGCCCATTCCATGGGCCAGATCTGGAGAATCAAGGACATCCTGATAGTATACATGGACTTGGTCTTCCAAGGCTCTAGGCTTGCTGAGGAGGCAGACATGATACCAGATCATTGGCACTGTCCTGGAGGGGCTATGCCAGTAACACTGGGAGGACTTGCAAGCACTTCCCCCTTGGATCCCAGTTCCTCATCTAGGAAACAATCAAAAGGACTCTTCTGGTTTTATTGCCTATAGCTTCTGAAGACAAAAGACACTTGATTAGAGTTGGGAGGATGGAAGGCAGATTTTAATTTCCCACCTGTTATGGACTGAATGTTTGTGTCCTCTCACAAAATTCATATGTTGAAACCCTAATCCCCAATGTGAGTATTTGGAGATAGGGCCAATGAGGAGGTGATAAAGGTTAAATGAGGTTAAAAGAATGGGACCCTAACTGGACAGGGCTGGTGTCCTTGTAAGAATGGGAAGAGACACCAGAGCTCTCTCTACACAATCAGAAGGTAGCCATCTGCACGCCTGTAAGGGAGCCCTCACCAGGAACTACATTGGCCAGCACCATGATCTTGGACTTCCAGCCTCCAGAACTATGAGAAAATAAAACTCTCTTGTATCAGCCACCCATTCTGTAGTACTATGTTATGGCAGTCCAAGCTGACTAAGGCCCACCTCGTCTTCAAAACTGGGCAAACAGCCAGGTGCAGTGGCTCACGCCTATAATCCCAACACTTTAGGAGGCCGAGGCAGGCAGATCACTAGAGGTCAGGAATTTGAGACCAGCCTGGCCAACATGGTGAAACCCTGTCTCTACTAAAAGTACAAAACTTAGCTGGGCATGGTGGCAGACACCTGTAATCCCAGCTACTTGGGAGGCTGAGGCAGGAAAATCTCTTGAACCCGGGAGGCAGAGGTTGCAGTGAGCCGAGATCACATCACTGCTCTCCAGCCTGGGCAACAAAGCAAGACTCCATTTCAAAAAAAAAAAAAATTGAACAGATGGGGCTCTTATACGGTGATATCTGCCCAGCGACACCTCCTGAAAGCACACAGACTGCTTCCAAAGACAGCGTCCACCAAGTTCTCAAGGGGTGTGAACAGGAAAGTTCCTCTGGAAGCCTGAAATCTGCTCTGTCCCCAGCCCGTGGCCACCCCACTACCAGGATCCAGGAGCTGATAAAACTCATGGTAGGTGCACTGGGTGGAACTCCATGCTCCTCTAGTAAATTCCTAAATCCCTGCTGCTTTACCAGTGGGCAAAAGAAGCCACACTCATGAATGGGCAGCCTTGAATGCATGAGGCACAGAATGGGGCTGTTGGGCCTAGAGCGCAGCCCCACCTGAGCTGTTCCTCCAGCTTTCCTGCCGCAGCGTGTGTCAGTGCCAGACGGGACCCTGTGGGGTGCTGGGAACTGGGTGACCCCAGGCCCCTCCCCAAACCAGGCTGCAATCATGCCCCACTTCCACAGGGGCTCTTCTCTTTTCTCTTCCTTCACCTGAGTTGACCCATTCCTTGCCTCCCTAAAGCTCATAAAATGCCATTTCATTACATGGTGTTTTCATTCATGCAAGAAGACCACCATATTCATTAAGATGGAAGACAGAGAGAATAAGTAGATCTTAGTTTTCCCTCCCTCTATTAATCATGAAAGCATGGCTCCTCAAAATCCAGTCTTGCCTTTTGTTCAATGTCCCAGCCTCCCTTTCCATTTAGAGTGCTCTCTTTTTCTTTTTTCTTTCTTTGTTTGTTTCTTTTTTTTTTTTCTTTTTTCTTTTTTTTTTTTTGAGACGGAGTCTCGCTCTGTCGCCCAGGCTGGAGTGCAGTGGCGCAATCTCGGCTCACTGCAAGCTCCGCCTCCCAGGTTCAAGTGATTCTCCTGCCTCAGCCTCCTGAGTAGTTGGGATCACAGGTGTGCACCATCACTCCTGGCTGATTTTTGTATTTTTAGTAGAAATGGGGTTTCACCATGTTGGTCAGGCTGGTCTCGAACTCCTGACTTCATGATTTGCCCGCCTCGACCTCCCAAAGTGCTGGGATTACAGCATGAGCCACTGCGCCCAGCCTAGAGTTCTCTCTTTCATAGGCCCACATCAAGCTCAGTGCCCTTTGGAGTTACCACCTGAAGAATCTTTGAAAAAACAAAACAACAAAAGTCTCTCTCCTCCCTTGGCTTCTGTGATCCCAGCTCCCCAGCCTCTCTCTTTCCTCTCTGGCCCATCCACCTCTGGCCCATTCCCCTTCTCCCTGCTGACGTCATCCACTCCCTCCAAGCCTACTCCACAGGCGGAGCTCTCCGCAGACGCAGACCTGCCTGTGACACTTCCACCCAGTGCCCCGTGGTTTTCCACTCCACAGGCCCAGACAGGACTCAGCATCCCTTCCCCAAACCAGCATCTGCTCCTGGTCTGCATCTCTCCTGGGGACCTTGCCTGTATCCAATCACCACAGCTCTCAAACCTGGGCTCCTGCTTCTCGATCTAGAGTTACTGCGAACCGAGGTAACATACATAAATATAAATCAACCAGCACAGCGCTCAGCCTTTGCCACACAAATGCTCATTCATCTCTCCTTTCCCCATTTCTGCAGCCCTGTTCTCCATCATGTGTTTCATTCTCTAGAGACCAATCTGATTTCTGGAGTCACCATTTGCCAAATACACCCTGCAATTTTCTGTTTCTAATAATCCAGCTGCAGAGGTAATAAGTGTCTTTTTTTTGTTTTTTAATCTTAAAACAAGTTGATATTGTATAAAATTATCTGGTTGTTTTGATTTATCTAAAATATTTAGACTAAGAGGATACCTGAATTTTAAAAATAATTATAATTTTTTTAAAAGCTTGTCTCAGGAAGTTTTTATAAAACAAAGTAGAAAGAACTCATTCCGGCCAGGCATTAGCCTGCCTTCTCACTCTGCTTTTGGAACGATTTGCAATTCAAATTGAGGATAAACTATTTTCACTTAGAAAAACACATTCCCTCTAGCAAAGAAACTCTTTTGAATAAATCTCTGCAAAACAGCCATATCTTTATGTTTCATATGTGCAACATTTAACAAGAAAATTCTATTAATCTTTTTCTTCTCTTACTCTTTCCCATCATCATAATGATTTTCCATAATGAAGGAAATTTAGAACTGCCCAGTCCACAATCACACACATACCTCCTTTGTCTTTTCAGATTTCTTCCCAACAAAACCCCACAGACAATGGAGATCAGCTTTAGTTTAAATTATTTTAGCTGATATCAGCTTCGGGCCAGATCCTTGGTATCAAAATGGAACGGAAAATTGAAATAAAACCCAGAACTATAGTTGAATTATCTTAATAATTGTCTAAATTTCTGTATCCCCTAAGAGAACTGCTTTCAGATCAATGCAGAAGAAAAAAAGCATATTGGTGTGTTGATAAATAAAAGGAGCAAATGGCCCTGGAGAGTCTGTTGTGTGGGCTCTGGAAATAGATTTTCTGACTTGAACCTCGACTGTGTCCCCTACTAGCTGAGGGACGCTGGGTGAGTTGCTGGTATCTCTGAGTTTTAGTTTTCTCATTTGGGGTTGTTGCGAAGATTAAATGAATTAATTCATGCAAAGTGGTAAGGACAGTTCCTGGTACGTACTAAGTGCTCAGTGAAAATAGGAATCCTAGGCCAGCACAGTGATTCACACCTGTGATTCCAGTACTTTGGGAGGCCGACGTGGGTGGATCACTTGAGGTTAGGAGTTTGAGACCAGCCTGGTCAACATGGTGAAACCCTGTCTCTACTACAAATACAAAAATTAGCCAGGCATGGTGGTATGTGCCTGTAGTCCCAACTAGTAGGGAGGCTGAGGTGGGAGAATTGCTTGAACCTGGGAGGTGGAAGTTGTAGTGAGCCGAGATCTCACCACTGCACTCCAGCCTGGGCGACAGAGTGAGACTCCGTCGGGAAGGGGTGGGGAGGGCAGAGGAATCATTATCTGTGCCAGTTTCGAATTCTATAAACCTAGCACATACAGTGCAGTGTAATCATTAGAACCTTTTACTCAGATGGCCTTGGTTCAAACCTTGGCTCTACCACTTACTAGCTGCGTGACTCTGGGCAAGTTATCCAACAGTGGCTCCATTAACACAAGGGATGTTAAACATTGTGTCTGCATCACAGATATTGTCACGTGTATGAAACGGTGTGAAATACTTGGCACTTATAATAAATGCTCAATGAATTTTGGCTGTTAGTTGTCCTTGCATGCTACAAAAATCAGGCTGATTAACTCAGAAGTGCTTCCCCAAATGCCTGGGGGTTTTCAAAAGGGTAGAGCTATAAGATTTTTCTACCTTAGTTGTTGATTAGGGGCCAAATAGCATTACAATACACCTCCTATTTGGGGCAGCGGTTGGGGCTACAAGCCGTCATAGGTGGGCAGCAGGGGCCCCTTAGACAAAAGAAGTCAGACATTCCCTCTCCTTCCACTGGCAGCCCAGTCATGGGCACCTGGCCTGCGCTCAGCCAAACAAAAGTTGCAAAAGTTGTCTTTTTGCAACTGACAAGAGACTATGCTTCTGAAAGTAGGGAGAAGGAAGGTTGGAGGTGATGGGTGGAGACAGGAAAGGTGGGTTGAAAGGGAAGACTGACAGCTGATCTCTAGAGTCTTGTCCACTCCCACCACTGCACCTCCACTTTTTCTCTCTCCTAAAATTCTTAATTACAAAATCAATACATTCTTTACAACCAGAAGAAACATCCATGAATGTATTCAGAAAATGTGAATGATCACCTTGCAGAGTATCCTCCTGAATTCTCCCCCAACTAGCCACGTCCCTCTGCAACTTATGCTCCCTGTGTGATGGCATGTCATAGCCATCCCTCAAGGTCAACGGATGTCTACTGTATGTACTCCACTATGGCACCATCATTTTCCATAACATAAATACACCACTCTTTTTCAAGCACTCCTCTTTGGATGGGCACCTTTTTTGATATCCATTACCATTTTAAATGCACACCCTCAGTGACCCAGCAACCTCGCTTTCAGGAACCAAACCCCAGAAATACAGCACTAGTGTATACATAAGGCTGCGCATGCAGGATACTTCGTACACGTTGCCTGGAATGTCAGGAACTGGAAATAACCTAAATGCCCAGCCATCTCCCCTTATCTGTGTTGTTCATGGCATTTTGTTTCAGGAGGGGGAAAATTTCAACCATTAAAAGTATTTTGTGAAAACCACAGCTCAAACCCAGGTGAGAGCTGGGACTTTTAGTTTCCTTCCAGCAATTACATTTTAGCTGTCTTTCCTCTGGGGAGTTATGGGGAGGCAGGAACCAAAAATACAACGTGTATGTCAAGTTCTGATTACCACAGCACAAGTGGATCATTGTTAAGTCCATTTTACCCACAGAGACAGCAAATTGGAATCCTCAGAGAGCCCAAGTTGAGGTTTTGTTTCCATCTGGAGAGTCTCAAACCTTAGTGTACATACAGTTCCCCTGGGGCTCTTGTTACACTGCAGATTGATTCATTAGGTCTGGGGTGGGGCCTGAGATGTTGCAGCTCCAATAAGCAAACAGGTGATACAGATGCTGCTGACCCATGGACCACACTTCGAGTTGTAAGGATCAGATCAATTCACATCTACTGTCTGAACTGAATCCCAGGACTATCCAAGTTTTGGCACTGAAAGTCCCCAGTCCCAAGAAACCCTTGAGTCCCAGGCAAACCAGGACAGTTGGTCACCCTAGGGGTTGTATTAGCTCAAGTTCAGATGACTCAGAGGCCTGAAAACATAAATGAATGAAATTGGCTAGTTGAAAACTTTGGCAAACAGAACTTAAACACCTGCTCACTCAGGCTCTACCCGAGAGTCTCCAACTTGCAACTTTGTCCTGGATGACCCTGTAGACTGCATCCAGCTGAGAAATTCTGTAACATGTTTTTTTCTGATGGTAACTCTAAGTATCTATGGATGACAGGTCACAATGACAATAGTAGAAATCAAGGACTACTCAGAAACAAGATGAAAGTGACTTAAAGAGAAGTCAGGGAAAGAGTCTATACAACCAGTGAAAAACTCATTATGGGCCAGGCACGGTGGCTCATGCCTGTAATCCCAGCACTTTGGGAGCCCAGGATGGGCGGATCACTTGAAGTCAGGAGTTCAAGACCAGCCTGGCTAACATGGCAAAACCCCATCTCTACTAAAAAATACAAAAATTAGCTAGGCATGGTGGCACATACTTCTAATCCCTGCTAATCGGGAGGCTAAGGCAGGGAGAATTACTTGAACCTGGGAGGCAGAGGTTGCAGTGAGCCAATATCGCGCCACTGCACTCCAGCCTGGACGACAGAGGGAGACTCCATCTCAAAAAAAAAAAAAAAAAGAAAAACTCACTATAGGCCAGGCACAGTGGCTCACGTTTATAATCCCAACACTTTGTGAGGCAAAGGCAGGAGGACTGCTTGAGCCCTGGAGTTTAAGACCAGCCTGGGCAACATAGTGACATTCTGTCTCTACCTCTTTTTTTTTTTTTTTTTTTTTTTTAATTAGTCAGGCCTGGTGGCACATACCTGTGGCCCTGAGCTGCTCAGGAGGCCAAGGTGAGAGGTTTGGTGGGGACCAGGAGATCGAGGCTGCAGTGAGCCTTGATCACGCCACTGTACTCCAGCCTAAGCGACAGAGCAAGACCCTGTCTCAAAACAAAAACAAAACAAACAAACAAAACAAAACTCACTATGACAGCCAGCCTCCAAGATAACTCCCAGTGATTCTCGCCCCCTGGCATTCATGCCCTGTGTGCTTCTCTCCTATACTGGATACAGCTAACCTGTGTAATCAATGGAATATTGTAGACATTAAGAAGTATGACTTCCAAGGCTAAGTCATAAAAAGCACTGAGGCCCTGATCTTGCTGTTTTGTTTGTTCTTTGATCACTTGCTCTGGGGAAAGCCAAGTGCCATGCCATGGGGATACCCCAGCAGCCCTGTGGAGAGAATCACATAGCAAGGTACTGAGACCTCCTGCTAACAGCCATATGAAGGAGCCATCTTGGAAACAGACCCTCCAGCCTCAGTCAAGACTTCAGATGACTGCAACCTGGCCCACATCTTAACTGCAACTTTATGCCAGACTCTGAAACAGACCCACTCAGCTAAGCCACTTTTGATCAAGCACTCTAAAAACTCTCCAAAGATCAAAGACCCAAGAAGTTGCAAACTGGCCACCAGCAGGGCCACAAACAAGTTTTATTTTGCCTGCACAGTTTTTAAAAAGGTAATTAGCCACCAACATCTAAAAAAACATGATATTCCCTTTATATATTCCTTACGTAAGCCTGGATTTCTAGCACTTCCTGAAACACTGAAAGAGTTTCAAACCGAGGTCTTCATTCCTACAGGTCAAGAGTAGGTCAGCACTGAGCAGCAACTGCCCACTTTAGAGGGAAGCTCACGTCAGCAGCACGCCCACCATATCCTACTGTCTCTCCACCTGGCTCACATTACTTGTTAACATTATCTGCCAGCCCTCCTAAGTCTGTGGTCCTTGACCCACAGATGAGAAGCCTTTACACCAATGGTACTCAAAGCACGGTCCCCGGACCAACAGCATCAGCATCACCTGGGAACTTGCTAGAAGTGCAAATTCTTGGATCAACCCAGAAACTCTGGAATGGGCAATCATCCTTGTTTAAGCCAGCTCTCCGGATGATTCTGATGCCCCCTAAAGTCTGAGAACCCCTGTTTCTCACAAGTAAGTGCTCTTGCCTTTTTTTTTTTTTTTTTTTTTTTGAGATGGATTTTTGCTCTTAATGCCCAGGCTGGAGTACAGTGGCGCAATCTCAGCTCACTGCAACCTCCGCCTTCCAGTTTCAAGCGAGTCTCCTGCCTCAGCCTCCCAAGTCGCTGGGATTGCAGGTGCTCATCACCACGCCCAGCTAATTTTTTTGTATTTTTAGTAGAGATGGGGTTTCACCATGTTGGTCAGGCTGGTCTCCAACTGCTGACCTCGTGATCCACCCACCTCAGCCTCCCAAAGTGCTGGGATTATAGGTGTGAGCTACCATGCCCGTTGTGCTCTTGCCTTTAAAACCCATTATCTACTGTTTAGTAGAAGGGACTCAAACGATCTGAAAGTCCATCTCTACCAATGTGAAGGCTTCAGCACCCACCCCCACCATAAATGCCAGTAATCTGTACCTTCTGCCAGGTTTTGTGTCAAATTCTCTGAGGCCACAAAATTCCAAGTTCTCACGACACCTCCCAGAGTCCGCACTCTCAGCAGTATCATGACAAATAAGAACTATTTGGTCTCAAATAGCCTGCTCACCTGCATTTTTTTCTCTGACACGTATATAAGTAAACAATACAGTTGATTTTTTTTTTTTTTTTTGTAAGCTGAGAGCAGGGTCGAGTACCTACAGTGTGCTGGGCACATTCTCTCTTGTAACCTAAAATTTCTTTCAACCTCAAGTTTCTCAACTGTAAACGGAGGGGCCAGATTATCTGTCCTCCTTTATGGCTCTAAAAGTCTGTGACTACCTGACATTAAATGAACTTTCAGTTTCGGAATACTGAATGCCCCCATCTATCATTAAGTCATTGTTATGTTGGACAATATGGCTGTACTTAATGAACCAGTCAATGAATTGATTTGGCTGTAC
Source organism: Macaca mulatta (assembly GCF_049350105.2). Lineage (NCBI taxonomy): Eukaryota > Metazoa > Chordata > Mammalia > Primates > Cercopithecidae > Macaca > Macaca mulatta. Next base: position 105,035,404 of record NC_133414.1, on the reverse strand, counting down.
TTAACAAATTTGTTTTGTCACATATCTATTATAAGCAAAGCACCTGGTCCTCTTTTCACAATACATTTAAGTGAACCCATTAGTGACTTCAGATAAAAATCTTGAAGCAGGGCAGCGCGGTGGCTCATGCCTATAATCCCAGCACTTTGGGAGGCCGAGGCCGGCGGATCACGAAGTCAAGAGATTGAGACCATCCTTACCAACATGGTGAAATCCCATCTCTACTAAAACTACAAAAATTAGCTGGGCGTGGTGGAGCATGCCTGTAATCCCAGCTACTGGGGAGGTTGAGGCAAGAGAATTGCTTGAACCTGGGAGGCGGAGGTTGCAATGAGCTGAGATCGTGTCACTGTACTCTAGCCTGGCAACAGAGTGAGACTCCGTCTCAAAACAAAAAACAAAACGAAAATCTTGAAGCATCTACCATCCTAAAGGCGTGAACAGGTTTCTAACTCCTCAACGTACTAAGGGAGGGCTCCGCAGCAGTGAGAAATCTTGCAGTGTGGGGCAGCTTCTGTGCTGAGGGTGCGTGGTTATGAATATTGCAAAATGATATGTCTCACCCAGAAAACCCACCATGTAGTCCCAGGCTGAGTCTTCATCCCTGTCCCAGGGTTCTAACTCGAGTTGACTCTACTTCAAAGGAAGGAAAGCTTGTTTGGCCAAATACCCGTGGAGCATCGGTTTCAGGAATGTGACATGCTGTTAAACCACAGCCGTGTATGCTTGCAGCCGCTGAGATTTTTCAAGGATGAAAGTTTCACTTTTCAAAGAAAAACATGGCACCATGTAAGTTGGAGAAACATAAGGTAAATGGTGTCAATTGGCCCCAAGAAGCTTTTTCTTCCCGAGAACACCTACTACGTGTACATTCCAGGGGAGGTTGTAGAGGTATGTGAAAATGGATTAAATGTATAAGATTAGAACAATGAGACACAGTTCCTGCCTTCCAGCATATTTCAGGAGGTGGAGATACCCTCCTAGGTTCATGCTCTGTCCCTCAGAACGGGTCTGAGCCTGTGTTGACTACAGCAGCCGTTTGACTGTCTGAAGGAGCCACTGCAACCTCCCTATACTTCCCTCGTTCCTCCCTAGATGCTTTTGTGCGGTGGCTCCCCCACATGGTTGCGGTCATCCGGACACTGACTAGTTTACCCGCGTTCTTTGTAAACTGCGCTCCCTGCTCCCTCATTTTCCAGGTAGAGTGAAAGCAGCATAAGTCACACGTGGGCAGTGTGGGGGCAATGCTGGAAACCTGGGCCACTAACCCCACAGACCACCAAGGGTTGGCGGCTGCTTCAGGATCTGTAAGACGCGCAGGTCAGCGCAGCCTGGGGTGACCCCTTCCAGAGGGGCCAGGCAGCCTTGACCAGGCCTGGTGCTAAGTACTTCCTAAGCCCTGGGTGGCCTGTAGCTTCTCACAGTTCGAGGTAAAAGCGGGCCCTGGGTCAGAGTCTTGGACACTGGAATTCGTGGACACTGGTGGGGAAAACCACTGGCCTCTGAGCCTGGCATAGAAGGGAGAAGCCCGCCCCCTTGTGGATCTCTGGAGAGTAACACGGTGCAAAAAGCACTGAAACCCTAACAGGGGACAGGGAGTCTCCGGGAGCAGCCACCTCCTCTCAGTGCTCCCATTTCACCAACCGCCTCTGGGGACCTGCAAGAGAACCGATCTGTGCTGTCACGGGAGTGGTAGCAGGGGACATAAAAGGAAGTTAGGAAGTTGAGACCCCTGGATTATGTGTCTGGCAACAACGAGTTAGAAAGAAATCGGGCAAGTGTTATTAGCTGTTTAAAAAAAGAAAGCAGAAAAAAAATGGCATCTGGAAGTCTTTCCTGGTTCTGCCACTCCCTGTGTGGCCCCAGGAAAACTACAGTCTCTCTCTGGGCCTCCAAGGACCTTGCTAGGTTAAAGGCTCCAATCCCTCTGAATGCTGAAGCCTCAGGCTTTCCCATCTCAGTCCTGACAGTGGTCTGTGGTTGGTGGCACCACATTCCTGATTGAAGAGAACATGGGAGGCAGCAAGGGCAAAGGGCATTGTGCAAGGGGAAGCAGAGGGCATCAACTTGGCCATCCACCCGCAGCCCTGGACAGCACAGCACCCCTATCACTACACCATGCTGCTAGGAGCCCAAAGGGTCATTTTCCAGAGTGAGTCCAAGAGGGGTCATGTCCCCTCCTTCCACAGTTTTGGCCAAATCTACATCATTTCTCCATCACGTGGACACCAGCCCAGAGGTGCCTGTGCCATAAAACATGCTTGACCCAGAGAGATGTAACCTAGGCCCATTGTCCAAGACAGCAGCCTTGCTCACACGCTTCCAGACTGCTTTTACTCTGCACAAAGCACATGATCAAAGATTGTGTTTTTAACATATTTTCAAGATGAATTCTTTGCTACTCTGTAACTGATCAGGATAATTGGGCTAAATCTAGCCCTGGGAAATGCAAACCAGAAGCACTTTCCTCGAAGCGCCCCAGATTAAAAAATGAATGATATGTTAAGATGGCTCAGATTTCCAACTGCACCACACTCACAGAGAAACAGAGCCACCGAGTCAGCGAAGATAGTGTTTTAAAGGCCAGCTGTCCTCCAAAAGAATGAAAAGTATTAAAACTCTTTTAGGTGGGGCACGGTGGCTCATGTCTGTAATCCCAGCACTTTGGGAGGCCGAGGTGGATGAATCACTTGAGGTCAGGAGTTCGAGACCAGCCTGGCCAATGTGGTGAAACCAAATCTCTACCCAAAATACAAAAATTAGCCGGGCATGGTGGCATGCACCTATAGTCCCAGCTACTCAGGTGGCTGAGGCACAAGAATCACTTGAACCCGTTAGGTGGAGATTGCAGTGAGCTGAGATTGTACCACTGCACTCCAGCCTGGGCTACAGGGCAAGATTGTTTAAAAAAAAAAAAAAAAAAAACCTGTAAAATGGCTTTGTGCCGGGCGCAGTGGCTCACAACTGTAATCCCAGCACTCTGGGAGGCCAATGTGGGCGGATCACCTGAGGTCAGTGGTTCAAGACCACCCTGGTCAACATGGTGGAACCCCCCCGTCTCTACCAAAATTACAAAAATTAGCTGGGCATGGTGGTGTGCACCTATAATCCCAGTTACTCAGGAGGCTGAGGCAAGTGAATCACTTGAACCCAGGAGGCGGAGGTTGCAGTGAGCCAAGATCATGCCACTACACTCCAGCCTGGGTGCAGAGTGAAACTCTGTCTCGAAAAATAAATAAATTAAATTGAATTTAAAAATGCCTTTGTATAAATTATCTGAAATAATTATGCCCTCAGTCTAGCATGCTCCTAGCTGGAAATGTATGGACAAATGTTAGGGGTAGAAGAGTCATCTATGCACGCTATAGTACACTAAAGCTTTGGCTGAAACTATATAGCCTGTAATGTCTCATTTTTTAATGGCATTAGAAGGCATTATGAGTTATTACATAAACATCCTTTAAAATTCATAGTCGTCCAACAATAAGAACAACCCAAGTTCTACCTAAAAAACTACAGTCAGGTAGCACACATAACTGTAACTGTAGACAGAACACTTTTCAAACACCTATTTAGACCACCTGGTTTCTGCAGCATTGCCTAATTCTAAAATTGTAATGAAAAACGTAAAGTTTAAAACCTACAAGTCATCAGAGGTTCAGTGAGCAGATTGTGCCATTCCAAAACCGAAAATGTGCTTGCATAAGCAAGTCACCAGGGCTAACCTTTCTGGATTGAGAGTCTGGCCTTCAGTTCAGACCGTGGCTATGCCAGGGTCAGAAATGTGACAAAACTGCGCTTTCACGGAGGTTAGCCAAGGTTCACAGGGTCATGACTGGGCCATTTTATCAGTCATGTCAGGCTCACACCCTATTGCCTGGGATAGATAAAAACTTTATCTGTCAGTTTGCTAAATCTGCTCCTCCTGCCTCATTTTGAATAAAGAAAACCTGGGCTCAGCTTATCTAAACCAGAGACGCGCCTTTCCTAATACTGTTGCCATAGGCAACTTCTAAGTGAAGGTGACACGCCAGTGATTTCTGGTCTCATTGTACTCAAGAACTGTCCATAACTGGAGTGACTGGCTTTGTCTTATCTAAAACCTTCACTTCAGAGAACAGATTTATTATGTTTATGACATGTTAGATGAGCTGGAGGGGTTAGAGTGACAGTTCTCAGTGTTACCTTTTTCCCTAAAGTAAAGCAAACCAAAAAATTTTTTTAATTAACTTGGATCAATTTTCCAAATAGGGAATCTAAATGACTGTAGAAGAATTTACAGAGAAACGTCTGGAATAACACACACAGACATGTATTTTCTAATAACTGTTAACATAAAAAGCAGCTAAGATTTCTTCTCACAGAAAACAGAGATGCACAGATAAGCCCAGGTGGGCATTGTAAAATCTGGTTAAATACACTAAGCAAATATTAAACTGGTGAATTTTACCCGACAGGAATCTTAAATACCAGAAAAGTACCTTCAAATTTTACTTTATTTGGAAATAATACAAATTCATTATTTTAATATTTAAAGATTGTGGTAATATAGTCAAAACACATAAATATTATAATATACATTTAGAAATTAAATATAAAGTCAACACAACACTCCTTAAAAACTCATATGTACACTTGCAATAAGTCTGAGGTTTGAGCATTCAAGCTCATCAGATTTCCCCATGGAAATGGGTGAATCTTGCAGGGAGATTGTCCACAGGATACACGGTGGGACTGGTTTTCATTGTAGGAGGTCCATTTAGAAGCTGCCAGTCACAATGCCTGGCCAGCTCCACTGTAAATATTTTGAGAAGAATTTTTGCAAATTCTTTGCCTACACAGCTCCTAAGGCCTCCTCCAAATGGAATGAAGCTGAACCTGGATGCATCCTCTGGGTGAGGCAGCATGAATCGGTCAGGATTAAATTCTTCCTTGTTGGTGAAGATCTCTGCCACATCATGAGTATCACAGATACTGTAGATAACATTCCAGCCCTTGGGAATCTGGTATCCCTGCAAAAGATTATGAAACCCCAAGGGCTGACAAACTGGAATTTAACTTTCAACAACAAAAAGCAGTCACTGATATCTTTGGGGAAAATTATGAGCTAAAAGCAAGGGAGAGGTAGAAAGAGAAAGGTGGATCCAGGTTGCTGAAACACACCTTCATATAGGGCAGAACAATGATCAAAAGCGTAAGAATTGCAGCCACAGCATAGGGAAGGAAGCGAGAGGAGTTTTTTAAACCACAACAAAAGGGAGAGAGAAGAGAATTTTAACTTACATTTAATTCAAAAGTCTTCAGAGCAACCCGAAACCCTCCTGGAACTGGGGGATTCAGTCGAAGGGTCTCCTTAATAACACACCCGATGTATTTAAGTTGTTCCAAAATTTCCATGTCCAACTTGTTGTCTTGATTGCTCTTGCAAAGTAAACCCTATCAAAACAGTCATACAGAGGTGAACAGTTATTTTGTGTTCCAATAAAATCATCCCAGCAGACGTAAACAGGGCTTAACTGGAGACTAAACCCAAAGGGCCCCATGATGGGAGAGACTGGGAGGGGGAAACAGCAGCTAGTGGCCATTTGCCTGCCCAAATTCACTATCTATTTACAATCCCAAGAGAATGCTGCTCACCAGTTAGAAGGGCCAAGTTTCTCCCCTCGCCCCGCCCCCCACAACCCTCCCACTCACCACCACCCACACTAATCAGCTATTCACACTGATCACACTATGTATGCCCTCGGACACACCAATTCAAGAAAGTGGAACCTATCTGAGAATCTCCTCGGTTCAGCAAAAGGTGGAGGAGGGGTCGAAATGAATACAAGGTCAAACCCTGCGTAAGTGGGATCACAGCTCAAGACTCCATCCTGTTTATTCACAAAGCTAATTCTCCCCACTGGCTCACACAGCCCTGGGCCCTGCACTTTCAAAACACTCAATGAAGGCAGCACACTGACTTATTCGGAAGTTGGCTAGGGAGCAGCTGAATTTCCTAAGCTAGTAAGGACACCCCCAGTCCCAGTCTCCCTACCTTACTCTTCAGCTCTTCTCGCACTTTCTGGAGAACATGTGGGTAGAGCCCCAGGTAAGTGATCAGAGATGTGGCTGCACTGGCCGTGGTTTCGTGTCCTCCAAAGAGGAGTTCGGTTGAAGATTGCTTTAGTGCCTAAAATAGAGTAAGATCCACGTTCTCACAAGTCCACAAGTCTGCGTGCGGTTTGACAGAAGGATTACTCAGAATCGAACTTAGATTTCTGGAGGGAAGACTAAAAGGGCTAAATGTTTTGCTGACAGAAAGTCAAGGAAAGCAATACCTTTAAACAAAATGCAAAGTCCCTTTAGTTCAGCTAGAGCAGTAAGGCGAGTACGACCCCACTCTACCGGAAACTCCTGAGTTAAAGTCTTAGTTTTATTAAAATCGCAAGGTTCTTTATTAACATTTTTGCAAATTCCAACTTTCCCTTTGAAGCCTGGAAAGGTTAGGGGACGCTCCCAGTTCCGCCGCAGCCCCTTCCGCAGCTCTCCTGACCCGGTGTCTCAGCCTTCGGAATTCCATCGCTGTAGTCTGAGAGGGCCGCCCACTCCAGAAAGCTGGGTCCCAGGCGCGCGCTTTGGGGGCCCCAGGAACCACGCTTGGAAAGCCAGGGGACCAAACTCCGCAATGCCTGGTCTGAAGCTGTCACTCACCTGCATGTCCAGCCGCTCTCCCCTCTCCCACGAGTGCTCGATCAACAGCTGCAGCGCGTCTTTGCAGCCCCTGCCCGCCTCGGATGCCCGCAGCCCGCAGATCTTGGCGCGAATGTTCTGCTCGATGCGCGCGTGAATGAGGTTCCGTGCCTTCATGCCCTGAGCGCAGAGAGCGCGCGGAGGTGAGCAGACGCCCGGGTCCCGCGCCCCTAGTCCGCAGCCCGTTTGCCGCCCTTACCCGGTACAGCCCGCTGAAGGGCACGTCGATGGGCAGTGAGAAGAGATTGCGGGTCATTTCCTCGAAGGCCTCCACAAGCTGCTGCTCTGCGTCCCCGTCGCCGGCCAGTTGGGGTTCGCAGCCCAGTAGGATGCGCATGGCTATTCGGAACATGAGGCGCTTCACCTCGGGGTAGACCAGGAGGCCGCGCTCGCCGCAGCTCAGCCACTGCTCCAGGCTGCTGCCCACTTCCTCGGTGATCACCGGCACGTAGCACTCGAGTGCCTCGCGGCTGAAGGCCCGCATAATCACCTGAGCCCCGAGGAGCGGAGAGCGTTAAAACCCTCCATCCGCCCCTCTCGTCTACCGCCGTCCCCTTCCAGACACCCCCAGTCCTGCCAGACACATGGCACTCTCCGAGCTGGGAAAGCTAACCTGGAGATGGCACAGGGTCCTAGCCTACCTCAAGCTGCTAGCCCGCGCCCAGCATCCACCAGCCGGAATTCCTGTCATAAATGGGGTCCCCTTCCCTGTCCATCCGTCGCCTCCCGCCCCCACCTTCTTGCGCTGCTTGTGCGAGGAGTCGTGCAGGTTAGAGAGGCAGCCAGATCCCAGAATGGTGCGCACCGACGCTGGCCAGTGGACCGACACCAGCCGGTGCTCTCCGAGCAAGATGCGCCGCACATTGTCCGCGCCCATCACCCGCACAGTGGGCCGCCCGAACAGATGCGTCTTGTAGATGAAGCCGTATTTCCTGCGCTTCATCTGCAGGAACTTCCTCCGCTGTGGGAGGAAGGCCGAGGAGAGAGGCGGGCATGAGGGGGCGCCGGGGAGCGCCGCGCCTCGCGCCAGCCCTGCTCCTAGCCGCAATCGCCTGCCTCCCGGGGGCGCCTACCCCGACTTTAGCAGAAGCCCAGAGCCGCTCCGGGCTCCGGGAAAGCGGCCTGTCCCGCCCCATGCTCCCTTACCTGCAGTACCATCTGCAAGGTTTCCCCAAAGAAGGGGAAGCCCATAGTCCCGGGGGGCAATGGGAGGGCACAACTGCGGTCGCGGCCGCTCACGCAGTACAGGTCCCAGAGCTTGATCGCAGCCAGGAAGAGCAGCAGCGGCAGCACGAAGGTGCAGAGCGCACTGGCCAGCAGCGCCGGGAGCCCCATGGCGCGCCGCGACCTCCCGCGCCACCTGCCGCCGCCGCCAGCGCTCCAAACCCCACGGCGCGGCCGCTTTATAGGCGGCCCAGGTTGCTGCCCACGTTACCTTGGTCAGACAATTAGTTCACCCAAAGTTCATCTTTAATTGCGGATTGGGCCCCTGGCTCCTCCCCCCGCGAGGCGCTGCCCAAAATCTTTAACCGTTTGTTCCGCGCCGAGGCAGAGGCGGCGCGGTGGCGGCTTCCCTCCGAGCGCGCCTCCTGGGGTGCGCGGCTAGAAGCTGCCCGCCTCCCCCATCCAAGGTGTGCCGAGCTCCGAGGCGGCCGTGGGGGAGGGCCAGGACTCCGAGGAGCCGGAATTCCAAGCTCTAGCCTTCCTGGCGGTCTCTTTGGAATCCCTCCCGCCGGGTCCCACCCTCTGCCCCGGCCCAAAGCAGCCTTCACTGGCTTTCCATTTCCAGGCGCCGCGTGGGCTCTCTTCCACCTGCCGAGGAAGCAAGGGGAAGTCCGTTCAGGAATCGTCCAGCTGCCTCCTCCCACGAGTGGGGAAACTGAGGTCCAAAAGAGATGCATAAAGCAGGCCTCCCGACTTTTCCGAAGGATCGAGCAGAAGAGCCCAGTGCCAGAGTCCAAGAGAGAGCCGCGGGGCATCCGGCGCAATAGGCAGATCTGGGATTCTCAGCTCCCCAACCCCCGCAAGGGGGCCAGCACTTGTGAAGTCTTGGGAGGTCCTACTTCAGTATACAAGAGGGCATCCAGGTCCCTCAGGTCCCCAGGTGCTACCCTGCACAAGCCTGATCCCCGACCCTGGGGCACTTCGTCTGGGGCTCGGCAGTTGGTGCCCGTCTTTGAGATACGAGCACAGCCCACCCATTCTGAAGGCCCTGCGGCTTGGCGCCCCAGCTGGACAGCAGGGAAGGGGGTCCTCAGCCCTGGCAGGATAAAGAGATGGTGTAAGAGGAAGGGGAGCCCAGGAGTCCTGGCTTCGAGTCCCGGCTCCATCTCTACTGCGCGTGACCTTGGGCAAGTCACCACACATCATTGTGCCTGTTTCCTCCTTCTTAACAGGGAGGCGATCATTCCCGATCTGTCTAAGCCTCAGGGTTGTGAGTTCCCAAAAGGGGGCTCCGGTTGCAACTACTCTTCCCAGCTCCGGGCACGGTAGGCTGCGTTACCTGTCCAGTACAACGGGCACTGGAGTCCTCCTCTCTCCCAAGTCCCACCCAGAGTAAAGCCACTGTAATCACCCAGGTGAGGGGGTGCTTGGCCCTAAACTCAGGCCTCTGCCGACCCCTAAGGGGCGGGGGGAGCGGTGAAGGAATCTGTACTGGGAAGTCTTCTGTACTTTGCCTAACTACAATCAGCAGCTACTGTAGCCAATGCCCGGAGCTCAGACGCTGCGGGACGCGCACCTGCGCTCTCTTTTCTCCACCTGCCGGAGCTTCCCGGCTCGGGACCAGCCAGGGCCACACGCTACCTGGGTTTGGGCGCTGAACGCACCAGCGGCGCCGAAAATGAAACAGAATGACCTGCATTTGTTTAGAACCGAACACTGACTCTGGCAGAAGCACGCCGCACGCCTTGGAAAGCGTCTCTTGGAGGTGGAAAACTCTGCTCCTGAGAGCTTAAATGCGTTGCCCTTCTCGCGGTGGTCCCCAAACCCGGAGGTATCAGGAAATACCTGCAGAGGTTGGAGGGACCCGCGCAATCCTAGCGACGCTTCAAGCCCGAGTCGCCGCCACAGGGCGTGTTTCCGGGGGTCAGCGTTTCCCCATAACCTGCCCAGTGTTTCAGAGGCTCTGGGCAGGGTTTCAGTCTCCGGCAAACGATTTGGTGGCTGTAAACACGGCGAGCCAACCTCTGGCCACTGCAGGAAGCCAGGCCAATCGAGCTGGAGGTAATTCTCAGAAATCCCGGGTCCGCCCCTTTCTGGACAGCGCCTCCGGCCGGGGTGCAAAGCCGGCGAACGGGGACGTGACCTGGGGCCCATTCCCAATCCTCGGGCCTGACCCGCCTGTGACCCCTGCAGGCCGGACCGTGACATCCGAGTGAACTCTGCGGGGCCACCTCGCCAAGTTCAGCGCACGCCGGGTCACAAGATGAGCGGGGCCTGCACGCTGGAAATTGCCGCAGGGAAAAAAACGTTTTAATCTATCTGCACATCGAGGCCAGCGGGGGCGTCCGGCAGGAAAGGATTAAATTTGAGAGTGAACGATCATTAAAGGACATCTTGAAGGGGGGCAGGGCGGGGGGGGTGTCAATAAATTACCAGCCCAATAGGAACTTTGATCTAGAAATCTTGCCAAGCTTTCGTGGGTGGTGGTGGGCGGGGAGGGGGGTGGGTTCACTGAAAAACAACTTGTTTCCAAGATGTTTACAAAACAGCCTCCCTATTGCTAAGAGGCGGGATGCGGAGTCTTTTTTTGTTTTTTTGTTTTTTTTGTTTTGCTGGTAGGGAGGGGTGAGGGTGCAGGGACTAGACTGGAGTCACAACAAAACAGTCCACCTCCAGTTTTCTCCTTTCAGCCCCCCTTCTCATTTCTGAACATGCATTCCTGTCTCAGGGTTCTATACCTGCTGCTCCCTCTGCATGCCACACCCCTCCCTCAGGCCTGGCTGGTTCCTTCCAAAGTTAAATGTCACCTCCTCCAAGGTTCCCCCCACCCATCCAGCCTAATTTAGCCCCAGACACTCTCTATCACAGGCCTGTTTTATTTCCATGACAGCGCTTATCACCACTGGACATATTCTTACCCTTTTGTTTGCTAGTTTATTTCTTGTCTGCCTCCCTCCAGAGCATATCAAGTGCAGGAGGGAAGGAACCTCCTCTGCTCCTTCCCCATAGAATCTGCAGCTACTAAAACAGGAGCTCCGATATCCCTTGAAATTACTGAGCATGATGTACCCATGGAAAATTAAAATTGGAGCCACCCCTACAGAGGCTTATAGTTATTCCAGACCCCAGTGCAGGTCAACCAGGCCTTCTTGGAACCAGCTCAACCGACCTGCTTCTGAGGGTTCCTACCCCATTCTTCTCTCCTCTCTCTAAATCACAACCAACCCTGAAGCCTGCATCCTTCTCATCCTCACCCAAACCCATGCTTCTCAGGCCAGGCTGTCCTCTGCATTTGCAAGAGCACTCTTAGGGCAGGCTCACATCCTGCCACCTTTGCTGCCCCTGGCGTCTACCGAGCTCAGGGCCTGGCGCCAGGCCTTGACTGGCAATGGGTGATGAATTGCACTGTGTGGGGGTTATGGTGTCAGCCCAGGTCGGAAGGGCCCGCTGCACTCTGGAGCTACCAACCCTGTAAGTGCCTGCTGTGTCCCCCTTCCTTCTGGCCCTGGGATCCACCTTAAGCATGAGGTCAGGAGGGCACTGGCTTTCTTCTGGTTCACTAAGGGGTCAGCTCAGGCCTGGGCAGCTACTTCCCTGGCTCACCCCTTACGTCCAGCTGCCCCAGCCTGTTGGAAGCTGGGTGGCAGATTGAAGTGGGCTGTTGGAATGATGACATGGATGCTTTTGGCTTTGATTTAAACACTGGTTGGAACCTCTGTACTGGAACAATTGAGAGAGTCCTCAAGTCAAGCTAGGGCTTATCATGAAAAGGAGGCCAAACGGTTCAGCCCCACCTGATGGCCACAGGAACAGAGGTTGGGGCAGAAGAGTGAAGGGATAGGGGTGGAGGAGAGCACTGGCTGGGGAGTCCAGGAGCCTACTACTGGGCTTCTCAGGTGAGTCATTCACCTCAATTGCTCCTCAATTTCTCCTCTGTGATAGAGAGGATGGTGAAGCCGTAAAACCAGAAGTCCCTGAAATGGCAGGGAGGGGTGAGGGCGCAGGGACTACACTGGAGTCACTGGAAAGGAGTGACTCCAGGGCGTGGTGGGTCACACCTGTAACCCCAGCACTTTGGGAAGGCAAGGCAGATGGATCGCTTAAGCCCAAGAGTTTGAGATCAGCCTGGGTGACATGGTGAAACCCCATCTCTACTAAAAATAGAAAAAATTAGCTAGGCATTGTGGCACGTGCCTGTGGTCCCAGCTACTTGGGAGGCTGAGATGGGAGGATGGCTTGAGCACAAGAGGCAGAGGTGGCAGTGAGCTGGTTGTGCCACTACACTCCAGCCTGGGCCACAGAGGAAGACCCTGTCTCAAAAAAAAATAAAAATAAAAATAAGGTCCCTGAAACCTGGAGACAATTCACAGCCCAGATTCTGGGGTTATATTCAGAGAGAAGTCAGGGTAGCCCAGGCCCCAGGCTGCCCAGCTCCCAGCCCCTCTCTGGGTATAGTGGGTCCTTCCCCGGCCTCCCCAACCCTGCACCCTAGTGCCTTCCCCGCAGGGAGGAGCTGCCCAGCTAAGCCCTAGCCTCCTCACTCAACCGCTCCCAAGACACTTTATTTCGTGGCCTTCCTATTTTTGGTACAAATATCTCAAGCCTCTCTAATTATGTCTCAACCTCCCATGAAAATAATTCAGCGGTGGAGACGTGTTGGTGTGCCTATTCTCCCCTGTATACATGAAAAGAGTAAATGCGTTCTTAAAGTAGGAATTTTTCCTTTTAAGAAGTCGCCAGCAGAATCCGGTGACCTTGAGCCCTTTCAAGCCCTGGAAGTGCCCACAGTTCCGAGTTTCCGCCGAGACCGGCAGAGTGGCCAAGGCGCACGAAGCCAGAGGCCAGCTGCCAGAGGGCCTTCCGTTGGGCGTCCTCTGCGTGTTTTTCTATGGCCCAAAGCCAGGCCGGGGTTGCGCCCACGGCGTCCCCGCTTCCTTACAAGGGTTGCAGGTCCCACTGCGCGCGTCGGGTCTCTCTGCAAGGTTTCGGAGTTGCAATATCCCCACTCCCCTGCCACCCCTACCCCGCCTTCCCCCATTCATGCACCCTCCCTGGATTGGCTCGGGATGGGGAAGCCAAGCAGCATCTCGTGAGGATCTATCTATTTCCTCCATTCCTGCTTGGCCCACGACCTTTTCCTTCCTCTGGGCGTGGAGCGCAGAAGGCATCTTCCCATGGGCTTAGATGCTTCTCTGGCGCTGCAGCAGTAGCTCGCGCTCCTCCTCCCTCGAGTCCGGCACACATCGGCGTTTGGCGAACATTTGTTGAACGACTGTTGCACGAGTGAACTAGTGGGCGCGCTACGCTACAATGGGGAGCCGCAGATGGTTGGCGCTGCGTGCGCGCCACAGCCACCGTCCAAAATGTGTCCTACAGCGCAAGCATGTCAGAGGCATAGCCCATCCCCCGCAACCAAAGGCGCGAGGGGGTGGAAAAAGAGCCGTAGCCCGTCCACTGGGTGCACGATGGGCACCGTCTGCATGGCGGGGAAGGCGGGTGTGGCCAGCTCCCAGCGCGCGGTGCGCACCAGCTCCACAGCTAGCAGCTGGAGCACGGTTTGCGCCAGCTCCTGGCCGAGGCAGCTGCGCGCACCGCCGCCGAACGGGATGTAATGGAAACGGCTGGAGGCGCCCCGCGAATCTTCGCGCGCTGCGCCGAAGCGCTCTGGGTCGAAGCCTTCGGGAGGGCTGCGGTACACCGCAGCCGTCTCGTGCGTGTCCCGGATGCTATACATCACGCTCCAGCCCTTGGGGATCTGGTAGCCCTGCAGAGAGGCGAGGAGACCAGCCTGACCACGAGGCACCTGGAAACGGGGTGCCCTGAACTGACCCTCCACCCCGGTGCTTTCATCAGGCTTCCGAAAACCGGGAGGAACCCGCGATTAATCCGGAAACAAGGAGAAAGCTCTGTGTTCCAATCTCAACTCCTTCACTGGTGAAATGTATGACCTTGGGCTAGATGCGCAGCCTCTCTGAGCTTCAGTTTCCTCATTGAAAAAAAAATGAGAGGAAAAATGCCCACTTTGTTGGTGAAGATTCAAATTAAGGACTTGGCACATATGAGTATTCAGTAAACAGTAACTATTAGTTATGTTCCCGTTTGGTTTTGTCTTTTTTTCTTCTGACCTTAGATCAGAAGACCTAAATTCCAGTGCTACATCTACCAGTTGCTAGAGTGGGAGAAATGCACATGACAATTCCTCGAGGTCAGTTCTATGGTGGAGCTCTCCTTTGCATTGAACTGAAAACTTTCCGTCCTTCCCATCCATCAGCTGGACAATAATGTTCAGATTTGGTACCACACTTTAAGAAGGCGCACATGCGAATCAAATTGGCCCTCCCTAAAATGCTCAAAGGCAGCTTTCATGTTCCCTCTGCCCACCCCTAGCATTTTCAACCATTTGGCTTTTTGATATGTCTTTCAACCCCTTGACTACACTGCTGCCCTCATATCAAGTTCCAGGGTGAATACTTAAAAGTTTCTAACTGTGGAACAGAACATCTTGGAATCATCCCAGGAGCTCTCTCTCCTCTCTAGACATCAGTGTTCTCATCTGTGAACTGGAGGGTGGCTAAGACCCTTTCCTGTCCTCTGCTCACCTCCCTGATTCTGTGCTTCCCTAAGGTCTTGTAGGGCACTCCAGCGCCTGCAGAATGAAGCTTGCGTTCCAAGACTGATCCCACATCCAAGACACTTCTCAACATCCACCTTTGTCTGAGTCTGCTCTCTCTGTAATGGGCTCTCCCATTCTAAACTTTCACTGCTCCAGTTCAGACTCCAGCTCTCAAAATGTGTTGCTGTCGTCCAGCACTAGGGATCACTCTCTTCACACCACAAGTGGGCTGAGGCTGTCAGGCCTGGCCCCTTCCTCTCCCAGTGGAGCTCCTCCAGGGTAGAGTCCCAGTCCCTTTGATACCTCCTGAACCCTGGCACGCACTGTGCCACAAATGTTCACTGTGGAATGCCCATCTTTGCCTGGAGCCACCCAGTCACCAAGCATGGTGCTCAGGGGACTGCAGTGACAGCCTTTCAGGCACACACCCGCAGTTTGGCACAGCCAGAGCACCACTGCCTGAGGCCACCACCATACCCCCACAGCCCAGCCCCACCTGGATGGAGCATCAGAGCTGGAAAGACAGCTTCCTTGCAGAGAGTAAACTGAGGCCCAGAGTGAAGAGGGAACTGCCCAAGGTCATACAGAGATGGAGTCAGTTCTAGACCTTAACCTTGCTCAGCCCAAACCGGCCTGATCAGAGATGAAGTGTCTACCCGGTATTTTAATTCCTCCCTCCCCTGGAATCTGGCCCCAGCCAGAGCCCTGGACGGGTCGCAATGAGGGATTCCTTGCTCTTGCGAGGGAGCCAAAGGGGTGGAGTACAGGACATACTGAGGGGTTCTCTTTGTTCTCCATCCACACTCACTGGCTGGGAGGGGGTGCTGCACGGATAAAAGAGTGTTTTTATTCTAAAACTCGGCTCTCATTCAGTTGACCGTTCCGGACCGCTGCCAAAAGCTGAAGGGTACGAGATCCCTAACCTTGCCGGCTCGCCAGACTTTGCGTCCCTCAGCCGGGGATCCGGGGACGTGAAACAAGGCTCAGCCCATTTTACAGGACCGAAGGCTGAGGCTCTGAGAGCAAAAGAGGAGACCTCGCCGTCCGAGTCCCTCCGCCCTCCTCCCACCTGGGCGCCGCGGCAGGCGGCAGGAGGTAGGAGGTAGGAGGCAGGAGGCAGGAGGCAGGAGGCAGGAGGCAGGAGGCTGGCCATGGGCCGGCGCGGCGCACTTACGTCGAGCTCGAAGGTGCGCAGCGCGGTGCGGTAGCCCCCGGACACCGGCGGCAGGAGGCGCAGCACCTCCTTGACCACGCAGTCGACGTAGCGCAGACTGCCCAGCGCCGCGAGGCTGAGGTCGGGCTCGCAGCCGCAGTCGGGCGGGGGCCCCACGCAGCCCCCCGCGGCCCCAGGCGCGCAGCCGCACGCGCGTCCCAGCCCCTGCGCCACCAGCTCTTCCCGAATCTTAGCGATGGCGGCCGGGTGCTGCAGTAGCAGCAGGACGAGCGAGGTGCTGGCACTGGCCGTGGTGAAGAAGGCGGCGAAGAGGAGCTCCACAGCCGACTCCTGCAAGACAGCCCCGTGCGGCACTGAGTCTCCGGCGGTGCAGTCGCCCGGGGCGCTGACTCGACGGCCCCGTAGAGATGAAAAAGCACTCAAATTTACTATTGCGCAAAGCCAGGGGGCAGGGAAGTGCTATTACCGCCGCGACTGCGTGCACCGTTTTGAAGTCGATTAAATCCCAAGTCCGCCACTTGGGAAAGTCACCTATAGCAACAGGTAAAATTAGGATCTCTCCACGCACCTTGCGATGGTTCCCAGAGAGAACGCGGGAACTTACTCTGTGCACTCTTCTTAGTGCTTTAAGCATATTCATTCATTCGGTTCTCACCTCCCCTCTGTGAGACACAATTGCTGCTCTTGTTTTATGGAGTTGAAAACGGAGGCTCCAGAGAAGTGCTCAAGGTCCCTACAGCTAGCACTCCCGGCAGGCGGGCTTAGGAGTCCAGAGCTCTTAACCACCTGTGGTGCCACCGCCAACCCCAGCGGAACAGCCTGACAATGGTTGCAGTGCAACAAAGGCACCTGCAGCAGCAGTGCCAGCCTCGTACCAATGTCGGCATCATGGTTTCATCCTCTCCCTACCGGAATGGTCCCAGGGAGTCACTAAATGTTTTCCTGGTCTGCTCTGCCCAGGAAGGGCACGCAAGGGGCCTGGTGGCTTCATCCTCCAGGCTCCAATGCCCTGCCTCTGTCCTCTCAGGTCCCAGTGTCTTCCTTGCTGGAAGCACCCACCGTTTGTTTTATACACTGATTCCTGCTATCACAGGATGAACGTGTTCCTTCCCTTCCTGAACCTGGAGGACATGGGCTGTGTTTCACTCACCACTGTATTCCCAGTCCCAGTGTGGAGTCCAGCACTGAATAGGTACATCATAATATTTGTGGAATGAATGACCTGGTTGCTCACTAACCCGCCCTGCCCCAGACAAGAGGGTAACTGGGATGGAGACTCCCTGCCTGGCCCCTGATGTCCAGCCCAGAATTGAAGATTCCTGGCTAGTGAGTCCCTTCCTGAGAACCTGGAGGGTGCTGTCACTCCTCCCCAGTCCTGTCTACTCCTTTCTACTCCACTCCCCTTAGCCCTGAACAGTCCCTGTCCACCTGGCTCCCCCAGGACTCATGAGCCCATTGCTCATGTTCTTATTAGTTCCATTCTCAGAAAAGAAGCTAAAGCTGAGGCCCACCCTTCAGGGATGTCTGGTAGAAAGTGGGAAACTGAGGCCCAAGAAAGGATGGGTGGGAGTTGCTTATGGAAGATTGAGGTCTCCCTATTTGTAACTTCCCCTCCCCCCAACTTCTCCACTCCTTTTTGAGTGCTCAAGCAAGTCCTGGGGCCATTCCAAAGCTTCCCACCTCCCCTCCACTGTGTGTGTGATGTGTGTACAAGGGGAGGGGTCCTAATTCTCCAGGAGATCCACAGCAACGAGACAGACAGATAGAGGTGCCAGGTGCCAAGGCAGCTCATAGAAGGAGAGAGGTGATTTTGGAAGGAAGAAGGGAACTTTGAGGATGTGGAGTTTGATCCTGAGCCCCTTAGAGTTTGTAGAAAAAATGAATAATGAGGGCTTTGTAGGCAGGGGGACAGCAGAGGCAAAGGCATGGAGTGGCAGAAAGGGCAGTGGGGGAAGGAATGGAGAGAGAGCCGTTTGTGGCCAGAAACCTGCAAAGATGGGCCTAGCATTCTTGCCTTCAAGTCTCCTACTGACCAGTGTGGCAGCTGGCTGAAGGCTGCACAGCTAGTGAGTGTGGCTGAGTCATTACTGGAACCCAGGTCTCCTCTTGCCCCTCATCTTGAGGACTGCCTGTGCCTCAAAGTGGGGCTACACAGGATGTGGCTCTGGGGATGCAGCATTGGTGTAGGGATCTGCTGGGGATGCAAAAGAGGGGAGAAGGAGCAGCCTCTCAGCACCCACCTTCAGCTCCTGCATGGAGGGCTCATGGCCCAGCTCCCTTGCACTGTGAATGATCAGCTCCAGGGCATCACCCGGCTCTGCAGCCTTGTCCTCATGAAGCTTCTCAGAAATGGCCCCCTCCAGGTGCTGATGCAGCTGGTCCCTTGCCCGGATGCCCTGAGAAGAAAGATGGGGCAGGAAGGCTAAGGGGGCCAGGCCTGGCCACTTACCGAGAAAACCTTCTCAGCACTGGCTCTGCCAACATCCTTGTGTTAACACCTCCCCAGCTTAGCTCCTGGCCTGGCATATGGCTGGGCTCAGTAAATGGTCAGGGATATATCCACTGTCCACAAACACCATTCTGTCTTGATTATCACAAGCCCCCTCTAAGCCACAGCAGAGTTACTATCATCCTGAGGAGAGGATGCTGAGGTTCAGAGAGGTCAAGCAATTGCCCAGAGTCACACAGCTGTCCATGTCCATGCCTGGCACAGAGCCCAGTGCGGCTAGGGTCAGCCCATTGCCCTTTCTCTGCAGTAGGCTCAGGCTGGGGCACCTTGATGCACCCAGCAAAGCTCTGACTTAGAGGATACTATTGGATGTTGTAAGCATTAGCCTCTGTAAGGGCGTGGGCAAGAGGGGATGCCTCTCCAGAGTTCAGGGAATAGCCACAGCAAAAGCATCCCCACCCCCCCCCACCACGGGAAAGCACTGTAATTCAGCACTTGAGTTCCATAGTCAGAGGAGATGGGGTTCAAGTTCTGTGTCTGCCCCTACTAACGGTGTGATCTTGGGAAGTCAATAAAATAAGTTTGGCCAATAAAATGAGAATAATAACACCTTGCAGGCTGCAAGGATTAGATCAGAAAATGTATCCACGGTGATCAGCATATAGCATGATCCTTTACACATATTATTTTTATGCAGGTGACTGAAAACCAGGGAATCAAACAGTGGGAAGTCCCAGAACAGGGGGACCAAAAGGCGGGTTGGGGCATCCTAGCTGCTCTCCGGGTCCTGCCCATTGTTCTGAAGTCTGGAGAAGCAGCGGTTCTCTGATCCAGAAACCTAGCGGATCCAGGGCCTGTGGAGCTGACGCCCAACCCCTTGGGTCGGGGGTTGGCGCCGGGCTGGGCCAGGGCGCATCTGCAGCCCTCACGCTCTCCTCGGTTCCACAGCCATCTGGGCTTCCGAATAAGTGATGGAGGCCGGCCCCAGAGGCGCCGCTGTGGGAAGGAGTCGGACCCCAAACTCTGGCGGCTTGCGCTTGCTAAGGCTGGAGCGCGTAGCGGCAGGGGTCCCACGGAGGGCGTGTGGCCAGCCCCAGGTCACACCAGCGAACCAGCACAGAGGCCAGGCCCAGAGCCCACCGCCACGCCACCGCCACGACGCCTCCCACCCCCGGACCTCGCTGCCGTTCCCCAGCAGAGGTGACGGACGCGCGGGGTGCGCCGTGGGCGTCCCGTCTGGGTCTGGGAGGCCCGTCCGCGCCGCGGAGTCCCAGAAGAAGGTCTGGAGCCCGGGCAGCCGTACCTTGCGCAGGCCACTGAAGGGAACGTCCAGAGGCAGTGAGAAGAGGTTCTCCACGAGCTGCTCGAAGGTCCGGGCCAGCGTGGCGCACTGCGCCTCGTCCAGCCGCAACCCCAGCAGGATGCGTGCGGCCATGCGGAAGGTGAGCGCTTTAGCGGCGTCGTAGACTGAGACCGGCCCGCCAGCCGCGCACCAGGAGCGCACCTCATGCCGCAGCGCCCCCTGCAGGCGCGGCACGTAGCGCTCCAGCGCGGCGCGGCTGAACACGCGCGCCAGGACCTGTGGGAGCGCGCGTGATCAGCGCTGGCGGCGGTCGGGCCTCCTCTGCTTGGCGATTCCGGAGTAGCCAAGAGGCCAGTTCCGGTCCTTTCCCCCTCTTCTAAGAGGCCCAGACCTAAACTTGCTGGCTTTTGCTTTCGCCTTTCCCTCCAGTTCTGCTCTGATGCACACAGTCCCTCCCATCCATCCAGGCTCCCGCTGCCATCTCCTCTAAGAAGTCTTCCTGGCCCCTCTCTAGGTCTGAGTCTCCAGCGCTTCTGCTATAACAGCCACGGAAGATGGGAGATGAAAGAACCTTTTAGAGCAGTCCTAACTCTGTAAACAGAAGCTGAAGATAACGGACCCGTCCAAGGCCACCCGCTGGTTACCAGGGACCTTGGTCAGGTTCACAGTGAATCCAACACCGGGGCCCCGGCTTGGCCCATGGCAGATGCTGGGGACCGCGGATCCGACCTTTCTACGACCCATTCCCGTTTCCACTCACCTTGCGCCGCCGCCGGTGTGGCTCGCCGACCGCACCAAGCAGTGTGTGCGAGCCCAGCAGGATGTGCGCGCTCTGTGGCCACTGGCTGCGCACCAGGCGGTGCTCGCCCAGCAGGATGGTGCGCACGTTCTCCGCGCCGCTCACGCGGATCACTGGCCTGCCCAGCAGGTGCGTCTTGAACACTGTCCCATAGCGCTCTCGGCGGGAACTGTGGAAGCGCGAGCCCTGCGAGCGAGGCGGAGCGTGGAGAGCTGGAGCTTCTGGGCCTGGGCCGGGGATCTGACCCAGACCTCCCAGCTGCCTTTTGATCACAACTCTGTCTCTGGCTGGCGCGTTTACAAAACAAGATCCCCAGTGGGCCTGGCAACTACACTATGGGAATGTACATGCTCCTGTTCCTATTGGTGAGATGAGGAAACAGACCCAGAATGAAGATGTGAGCGCCCAAGGGCTCACAGCTGAGACAAGCCTCAGGCTCCTTTTCTATGCTTACAGGACGTGCTCCTCAGACTCCTTCCTAAAACCCCTTCTGTTTACCCCCTGCATTGTGTCGGGGAGTTGCTCTGGGGAGAATTCCAATGACTTGAGGTCCCTTCGAGGGAACGGAGGAGCCAGGCAAAGGCGAGAGTTGTGCGCGCTTCCCCGGGTCGTGGGCGATGGGCAGGGACTGGCTACAAATCCCATGGGCATTGAGACTGAGGAGAGTCCAGTGGGAGCCAGAGGGAGAAGGGACCGTATTAGCGCTCGGGGTCGAAGGACTGCTCACCTGAACTAACCAGTGCAGCGTTTCGCCGAAGAAGGGCCAGCCCATGGAGCCCTTGGGCAGAGGCAGGGTGGAGGCCCGATCCCGGCTCAGCATCCAGCGGAGGGTCCAGAGGTGCTGGGCCAGGCTGAGCAGCAGGCCCGCGCACAGGACAGCAGTGCCTGCCGCCCCCAGCACTGACAGGCAGCTCAGCCCCCAAGGGAACATGATGAGCCCGCGGGGGCCAGGCCGCTCAGAGCGCAGGGACAGAAGGGGACGCAAGAACCCGGGCGCGAGCAGTGCGCAGTGCTCACCTGTTCCGTCCGCAAAAGGCCTGGGGTTTGGGAGCCAAGTCCGAGATTTATAAGCTCCGCTGAGAACTCCGTTCTAAAAACAGACAGGCGGTGAAAGACGGTAGTGACCGTGCGCCCTTAGGGAACGTGACTTCCTCGAGGCCGGTGCACTCAGAACTTTCTCCTGGCTCCTGGGCCCAAATGCCAGTCCCTCTCGAAGGTGCCCGCTGCCTCGGGAACGCTTACTCCCCGCTCCGCGGGGCACCTCCCACCTCCCCCCCACCCCCGGGCTCAGCACCCTTTGCATAGAAGCAGCGAAGGAGGGCGAAAGAAGAGCAACTCACCAGTGTTACCAACCTGGTCTGCAGACCCCCGCCCCACCTCTCCCTCCTCCAGTCGTTTAACCCTTCTTGGCCCACCCTGGACATGTTTATATAGATATTGGCTCCCTCCCTACGGACCGATCCCGGTTCACACAACGTGACGTGTCTTTGCATATTTAAAGCGCTCCACGCAGAGTGGTGATTGGAGGCAGTGGGCAGTGGCGCACTCACGGAGGGGCTCTGAGTAGGGAGTGGCAGGCGCTGGGGCGCTCGAGCTGGGCTAGGGGCTCGCCTCGCAGGACCTGCGGGTTCGCGCCAGAGCTTCCCGGCTCTTCTCAGCGCTCGGAAAGTGGGCGAACCCAACGCGCAGAATTGACCCAGGCTTGCGCCCCACAGCGCTCCTGGCCCACCCCCGGCTGCTGGCTCTCTCTTCGGTCCCCGCCTTCGAGCTTCTAGGTGCCCTTCTCTCGCCACTCCAAGGTGAAAGAACTGGGCTTTTCTCTCCTTTGCTCCGACTATTTCAGGGAAACTGCAGTCGTCGACGCCTGCGTTGGCATCGCAAAAGCCCACGAGGGATAGCGCAGCCGAGATTCTCCGACAGCTAACCACCTCTCCCGGCTCTCTGATCTACCACATCAGGTATCCTTCCAAAGATGGCAGTTCCACTGCTGCCCTAGGCTTCATAAAGACGTCCTAAGCCTCCAGAAGCGGATACCCAACAGCACCTTTCCGGTCTCAAGGACCAAATTCATCTTTCCCTGCACATCCTTCCCTCCCTCCCCCAAGTTTGCCCGACGACTCTTGTCAATCTACACTGCTGCGTTTTGGGCTTTGTGCGTCCCATTCAAGGGCTCCAAATGCCCCAGGACTCACTCGTCCTTGTCCCTACAGCGCAACCTGGGGTGTGTGTGGAGGGTGCTGGGTGTTTATATTATTGAAAAGAGTAAAGAGGACCCACAGTGGTCTGCTCCAGGTAGTGCAAAGGTGATATCTCTCTGAATCCCGGGACGTCTCAGCCAAAGCAGGGGAGACACCCTAAGTACACTGGAGGGTTGGGTAAGCTGCGAAGAACAGCCCCATTCCGGTCTTCAAAGAGAGTTAGCTGTTCACCGCTCCTCTCTTCCAGATTTCCCTGTGCCTGAAGAAGTACCATGCTTTTCATGTAGTATTTTAAAAAACATTAAATACTTTGGATTAAGAGATGATCAAGAGAACAAGTGCGCATATATATATGTGTGTGTACACACATATAAGTGTGCATATATATGCATGGTTACTATAGCTGTATGTTTATTTAGTACCTACTTTCTTTGAACTATATTTGAACTAAGCCAAACTATATATATATATATAGTTTTGGTGCCACTCCCATTCCAATAACTAGGAAATAATATGCCTTTTCTCCAGGAAGCACTTGTTTTAAATCAGTAAGCTCTGAATAGACAAAATAGTAATGCATTTTCAACGACTTGCTCAATATTTTTAATATTTCATCACAAAATCCAGAGATGTACGTATAATTCTTTACACTTATTTTACAGAGTCAGGCATAGTTTCTTACAGGCCTAAATCCTGAAAAGGCAAAGGGAGGATTCAGCATAAATACAACAAAGGTATAATAAAGACTGGATTTATATTGTCATTTGGACCACGGAAACGTACACAAAGGAAAATGTACATTTGTTTTAGGTTTTCCAGAGTTCATTTGGTTTGGCTTGTTTCCACAATGAGGATACAGTACTGAAATCTGCTATTTGAAGAAAGTAACCTGACCCCTGTGGTAACTTCTGTGTGCAGGAACCATCTACCCTCACACAAGCTGCACCTGAAGTGGTTAGCCCCATTTAGTTCCTGTCCTCTCTTTTAACTGGAACCAAACCAAACCAAACAAATCCAGAATGGGGTCAGCTACAAGCAATATAGTTAGAAATATTAACCCTGATGAACAGAAACAACACTGCATCTTTAGAAAATCCAAAACCTTTTGTTCATATTCAGTACGATTAAATTAAACCACCCAAGTAGAACAAATAATTCACATTCTTACTGAGTTAAATCAAGTTTGATTTCAAGAAGCTTTAAAGATTTGTCTATTTCCCCTTCAGAATTAGCAGAATTAGAAATTTTGGTCTGCTTAAATCACAATGAGGTGAAAATAAAAGCTAAAAGTCAGAAAATGGTAGTGAAAAACTACCATATCAGACATGATTGAATTCCAAAGCCATATACTGATCAAAAAACAGATTATCATTCAAGTCTAAATAGAAAAAACTACTTATGAGTAGAGGCATACGTTTTTCAAATGTATTTGTAATCAATTTCATGTACAATTTGTGACAATTTATGTTTTACACTTTTGCATTTTCCCCTAAAAGTGAAAAAATGCTCATTTTTTCCATATATAAAATAGTATTCGATTATTTAAAAATCCATACAAATGACATTTATTACTATTTCTTGTTTAAGCCCTCATGTATCTTCTCTATTGTATTTTTGGATTCTGTAAACAAATTACTATATCATGACCAATACTTGCTCGAGATCAATGTTGAATCATGGATTTGGTGTCACTGAGTGCAAGCGACGTGAGGTCTACGTGTGCTGGGACATACCATTCACCAAACTTCTCAGCTGTTTCACAACTGTCTCTATCAACTTCTGTTTGTCTCGATCATTCTTCCTGAACTGAGCAAATATATTGTTCTTTTTGCTAGTATCCTTCATCCTAGAAACATATGTGAATGAAGAAGCTTAGTAAAAGAAAATTAAAAGCTAAGCTGTCACAAGTAAAATATCTTGCCATGCTCTGAATTATCCCACACTAATCCTATGCTTGAAAAATATAGTTCAAAGAAAGTAGGTTCTAAATAAACATACAGATATAGTAACCATGCAAAAAAATAGAAGCTTTATTTTACATTCTATATTAAGTAGCATTTTTGCATTAATATGTACATCTAAAATATGCTAGGTTTGCTACTATCATACTATTTTCTAATATTATTCCACAAAGTATGCTAAAATACATACCCTGTATAGACTCAGCTAATCATATTCATAGCAAGATAAGGTGAAAGGAAAATAACATTAGAAAATGTAAAATAGCAATGTTTTTGCCTCAGTTGCATTTCATGACATTGTAAAATAAATTTACATTTATTTTAAACACTTCCTCTTGTCCTTTCACATCAAATTCACTATAAATATTTTGAAATATAGGAAAATAATAACAATTTTAATTTAAAAGCTGAAAATTTTAATAGTGATACTTTTTAATTTTTATTTTCTTATCCAGCAGCCCCCAGAATCACAGCAGATTCAGAGGGCCTCCCAATAGTGATATTTTAAATGAAATATGATTGAGTAAAGAAAAAGTCTGTCACATAATGAGAGGGAAAAGTTAACACCTAAATTTATGTTTAGTTGGACAAGATGCATCAGTAAATCCTATTACCTCAGTTTTTACTGTATTGTTTATTTCAAACCATGTATTTCTCTACCTGCAAAGAATCCAAGTCCACAATGCTGAGATTTAGATAACACTGGTGACAAACATTCCAATTCCTGGTCACATTTGACAAAATACCTTCTTTCCTGAGTTACAGATTTTTTTTTTTTTTAAAGAAAGCTCCAATTGTCACATCCCCAGTAAACATATTTCTAAGGTCAATTAAGCTTGCAATTCAGGATACAAAAGGAAAGATGTTTTGTTCACATCAATATAAACAGCAGTTGCTTATGAAATGACACCAACTCTGAAGGGCAAGAAAGAAAAGCTTCTTTTTTGGTCATTAAACTAGAATGAGCTTTTAAGCTCTATCTAGACTTTTCTTTTTTGACAGAAATCTCTAGTTCTTTAGTTTATCACTGAATCAAAAGGTGCTAAAATGTTATACAAAAAAAGTTTTCAGAATGTACTCACTTCTCCAAAAGAGTAAGGGCTGTGTTTGGATTCACCCGAAGGTACTTAGAAGCTGGCTGTCCATAATCAGCTAGATAAGCAGACCAATCCCAAACCATAAACAGGTCAAGGAGCTGCGAAAGATGGGGGAAATGTTAAATCAACTTTTGATTATTTACCCAGTTAACATATAAATTATATGCTATCCTTGTTCTACTTTAATATAGCCTGCTTCTTAGATAGAACAGAATAAGGAAATTCATTTTTAAAACTTCATTAACTGTACTTTACAACGAAAATAGATCTTTTTACTTTGAAATTACTAAAAGCGCCAGGGGTTGTTTTCTAGTAAAATACTTTGTGTTTTCAAATAATTGTAAAATAATGAAAACACTGTTAATATAATATATATGAACCCTTGTACTGATGTATAAAAATTTTATCTTTACGCATTAGTCAGTACCCAGATGTAATTAATAAAGGTTGGTGCTACTAACCTGTATGAAGAATTTTAAAGAACTTAAATTGAACCTTTTTTTCTTAGAGGTAAGTATGTTTACCTTTCAAGGACGCTGTTTGCACCTAAGACTTTTTCCAAAGTAATTTAAACCAAAAGCTCAGATAATCTCAATTAAGTGCATTTAACAACCTCTGCTGGATTTTCTCTGGTGATGGATCCTCCGTAGTATTATGAAATAAGGGCTTCAGGATTCAGCCTGTTAACTCTAGGCTACCATTTTGTATAAACAAACAACAACAAAAAAGAGCCCTCTTGTTTCCCGTGGTGTCTTAAAATTGACTATTTACTTTATAATCTCCAGTTAGAATCATTGTCAAATATGGAAGTAATCTTTTAAAAGCAATGCCATGCCTAAACCAAAGCACCAAACTCTTTATCCAACTTTAAAACCCTAATCCCCTTTAAGCCATTTAAAACCCAACTTCCTATCCCCATTTGAATTGTTTCAGAAAGCTAAATGCTTTACTTACTACCTTCCTTTAGTTTTATATTCTTTCTTTTTGTTTTAACTCACTTTATAAGTAAGGGGTCTTACTGGTTTTGCTTTCAAATGGAGGAAACATTTGCATTTACTCATGGGATACAAGAGACAACCACTGACTCTGAGAGGGATAAAACTCTGGGGTGATTAAAATCTCATAAAGGTAGGTTACCAGAAACTAGCTTTTCTTGATGAAGGTAAAAAACTTGTTTGACTCTTTCCCTATCCAATTTACAGGTATTAATAGAGATTTTCTCACAACAGGCAGAAAATTCTATAATGAAAATATTAACTATGAAAAGCCACTCTATTTTCTTTCAGACAAGATACCATTCTGGGCCATACCAAAAGTTGAAACACTAGGATAGAAACTATACTGAGACAATGTTAAAGATATACTGTCTGAAAAAGAAAAGGGAACTTATTTAAAGTTCTGTGTAATTTTTAACTGTGTTTGGCCACATTTTTCCCTCCTTTCACAAAGAGGAAAAGTTACTGTCATACACTCAGATGGTAAGAGTGTAAATTAGTGTAACTTCTCTGGAATGTGATTCCGCAATGTGTTTAAGAACCTTATTAAAAATGGCCATTCCCTTTGATTCAGCAATCCTACTTCTTGGAAAGCAACTTTGGGAAACAGAAAAAAAAATTTATGCACAAAGATAATCTCAAAAATGCTATTTGTGTTATCAAAAACTGAAAAAAGCCTAAATCTCAATATTAAGAGACTGGTTAAGTAGTGAGGTATATCTGTATGATGACTATCATGTGGTTATTAAAATTAACATTTATGAAGAATTTTAAACAACATGGGATAATGTTTATGATAAATGTTGCTATTTAAGTTACATAAAAACCCATCCAAAAGGACTAGAAGAAAATTTGCAAAAATGTTAAGGATGCCTGTTATAAGCTGGGCATGGTGGTGTGTTCCTGTAGTCCTAGCTACTCTAGAGACTGAGGCGGTAGGATCACTTGAGCCCGGGAGTTAAGAGTCTACCCCAGGCAACATAATGAGACTTCACCTCTAAAATAATAATTTTTTAAAAAGAACAATTGTTATTTCTGTGGTGGGATTAAAGTTATCTGTTATTTTCTTTATTTTTGTAATACTCTACAATGAATATGTGTTAATACTATAGTTATAAATAAGGTTTATATATTTATATATTAAAATAAATTTCAATAATGAACACCCCTCACAGAGTTGCCAACAGAAGCCTCATTTTCAAGGATTCTTCTTTCAGGTGTATGTGTGTATTTGCACAATTGTGCATGTGCAATGCACAGTGTCAGCAGAAAGCAACCTCTTAAGGCTCTTTTTCTCTAGGCTGATTTACCCCCAACTGGGAAAGGAGGAGCTGACTTAATGAATGAAAAACCCGCACCAACTCCAACTGTGAATACAGAATTGATTCTTTTACAGCACAAAACCAGACTGTCCTAGATAAAGAAACACTATGCTTACAATGTTCACATATGGTCAGATACTCATATGCAAATCTCTTATGTGCAAATCCCTAGAAATTACAGGAACCACAAAATTAAACCTACCTGCCCATATGTAGACAAATCTATATGCTTTCATATTTACATTAATCTTTGTAAAAATATGTACAGAAATACATATTATACACAGTTAATTTACAGATATCTATAGAAATTTGCATGAATTTGCAAATTAATGGTTAAGGAATTAATTGCCAATGCAGATAAAAAGGCCAACGATCTAGATAAAATTCATTTATTTATTCAGCATATATTGTCTGCCCACCTATCACGTGCTAGATACTGTGCTAGGTACCAGAGATACAGTATTGGAACAAAACAAAATATCTTTCCTCAAGGAGCTTACATTGTAAGATAGGAATAAAGCAGTAATCTTTTGATGTTAACATGGAAGAAATTATAAAGAAAAGCTATTCACACAGAATCCTAGTAATTTAAACTACCATAACACATGAGAAAGCTACTATCCTTTAATATAGAATAAGACAGAAGCCATTAACTTATATAGAAGCTGGTGACTGCCTGCTCATTCCGCTCAGTCTATGAATCCAATGGCTGAAGATTCAATGGCTGAGACATTTCAGTGTTTGTGTCCCAAAGACCACACATGAACGTGGGCAGAGAGCAAAGATGGAGCCAGCAAGCATGTTGATCTCATATTCTCATTTCTCATTTTCATGTGTGTAAGGATTTTTCAAATGCATAGTACTGCTGGAACAAGTAAATAGAAACAAACTTCAAAGCTGGGCAGGCAAGCTCATAAAGTGTGTCTAGCACAGTGTAACCACTCAGTAGGTATTCGGGAAATAACTGATTAATTGATGATGCCAGACCATTATTCCAAGTTTCCTTGGGAGCTTTTTCCTTAGGCTACAGGCTACTTTAGCTTATGTTGATAGCTCTCTGAAAAAGGCCAATGTTGGCTTGCAGGCAAACTATGGCAAGTGAATATAGTGAAGTGACATCTCTGTATCTCTCTCAGCTTTTCACTGGGATGTTGATAAAGAGGAGATACTCCATCATGATACAGCACTGGGTCTAACGTTAAGTGAGTTAAATGATCTTCCTAGAGAAAGTAGCATTAATATTTCTGAATGGTCTACCAGTCTCCTTCACCCATAATAATTATAAGGTCATTTTTCACTTTTTATAATTCAGTTCTACTGAAGTGAAGGATAAAACATAAAACCAGGACTTTATTCCTGGGTCCCACCTAACATTATGCCAAGCCAGATTTTATGGACTGAACCCTTTTCTACAGGTGGCTATCCATGCCTGTTCTGACCAAGATGACCCTGGTCTTTGATTGGGATGACTTTAAAAGAACATGATTGCTCTGGAGTCAGAGTGTGATGGGAATAAAAGGGGAAACGGGGGTGTTGCCAGGTACAAACACTGATACTTGCCTTTGCTCCACCCCAACAGTCATTGCTTTGGGAACTGCCTCTCACAATTGGTTAAGCTTCACAGGATGCACTGTGTTCTTAATATTAAGAT
This sequence comes from Macaca mulatta, assembly GCF_049350105.2. Classification (NCBI taxonomy): domain Eukaryota; kingdom Metazoa; phylum Chordata; class Mammalia; order Primates; family Cercopithecidae; genus Macaca; species Macaca mulatta. Next base: position 105,005,943 of record NC_133414.1, on the reverse strand, counting down.
CTACATTATGAAAAGTCTCACTTCTCTACTTAAGTTTTGCTTCCTTCAGATGGCAATATGCACAAATAATACGTTCGTTATTAATCACACAAAATCTCTTTCAGTCTTGTAAATAAACAGTAGGACATGGTCTCAACAGGTGAATTTATTAGTTAACACATATACCTGAAGTTCAAAGATGTAGATCAAACATGAACAAAAACAAAAATCTCCCCAGATTACCCAAAAGCAATTTTACAATTACTTATTAAAGGATAAAGTCGGGCATATGATAATGAAAATTGGTATTAAGTTCTATAAATGGGTTTCTTCCAATAGTCAAGTAAAGTAATTCCACCTTAAATCCTTTTGGGAAGTAAGCAAAGTATAGATGATATAAAAATGAAAAAGCAAAATCATGTGCCTGCGTTCTACCTCATCACGATTTGTAAGATTATCTGAAATTAGTATCCCAAGTTTTTTTTTCACCAAGGATTCAAAAATACCCTTCATAACTAATCTGATAACATAAAGTGGATATATGCCAATATTTGTAAGTGAGTTGTACGTTTCACTTCCTCAGCATTCCCTGTGTGTGTCCAGCAAACAAAAAGATCAGCTTAAGGAAAGAAGTGTTACATGGGTGGTCCCATATAGCTCCAAATAGTCGAATCACTTCAGAATCACTGAGGAATTCATTTGTGTCAACCCATTTAGCTTGCTGACAGTTTCCCATCCTACAGACTCATTCTCAATCCATGCCCAAGGAACTTGAGGTCTCAGACCTGTTGAGATCACTTTGTACAAATGACACAATGAATCTAGGCAGACTTAAAATTATTCTATGAAACTCTTGAAGTGACTTTTTGCCTTTTTAAAAGTGAACCCACAGTGCCAGGTCATTTTTTCCTTGAATCTGATTTAGCTTTCTTTGTTTTAGGTCTTTTGGGTTTTGCTTTTGAAGCACCTCAGGGGCAATGACCCAGGACAGAAGATAAATAAAGTTAAGCCAACCTCAAGAGAAAAGCAACTGGGGATACCAGGTTTGCTTTTGTAAACGTGAACAGTGACCTGGGGGCTCCAGGTCAACCTCAGTCCCCCAAGTTCCCTTTTCCAAACACTAAATCCACCTGGGACCTCAGAGTTGCTTTGTGGATTCCAAAAGTAAACCAGGAGATCATTTTTCCTTTGCCACCAAAAAACAAAGTTGAGACCAGGGTTCCTAGAGTGCTCCAGAGATTTAAACAACAAAAGTCCTAAACCCTAGTACTGCTTAAAGGAAGAAATACTTGCCCTTCAATCAAATCCTGAGTAATTCGCCACTGGGAATTCAAGAAAAATGGGTCTTACTAAACTAGCCACATTGGAAAGAACTACAAGTCCTTTTCTAAATATATTGTGAGGTCAAATGATGAACTCCATATGATTTTTAAAGCACCTGGATTTTCCTTCCTTTCTAGCCATCTTTTAACACCACATTTGGAAAACTCCACATGTAGCACAGAATTTTAAGTAGCAGTCCGAAGATAAGCGAAAACTACAATACAAAAAAGAAAATCAGTATTGTGCCTTCAGTCACCTACCTTTTTTCCCTTCAGGTGTTAATTGCCTTCATGCTACCTTCTGGATCTTATGTACCCTAACCCAAGCCTGCCCTCTTCCAATGTCCCATCTGCTAGACTTGCTCTCAGCCAGTCCTTTCACTCCCACCTCTGTGAGGACTAGGAGTGAGTTCTGAGCACTTCATGCTGCAGAAGCTGCTTAAAGGAATTGGTCTCTTCAAGTCACTTCACTCAGGTGAACTGTACACGCAAAGGTAGAATGTTCTTATTTTTTTATGCTAAGCTAATGTAGTAGTCCTAGATAACCTCTAGGTGAGTATGGAATTTGGGAAAAAAAAAAAAAGAAAGAAAAAAGAGGCACACAGTAAAATTTACATAATCGGATTTACACACGTCCGTATTTGCTTTATTTTGATTTTTTTTTTTGTCACTACCATGGCTAAAATAACATATAGATACATACATGTGAATTTATGAGGTTAATTTATTAAAATTAATTTTATCAAATACATAGTTAATAATCAAATGGAGCATATCATGAAACCAACAGTTCACTGTCGTACTCAGAAGTAACCATGTTTAACTCCTTATTTATTTGTTTGTTTTTTGTGTTTTCTGTTGTTTTGAGACAGAGTCCTTGCTCTGTCACCCAGACTGGAGTGCAGTGGCACGATCTTGGCTCACTGCAACCTCCTCCTCCCGGGTTCAAGCAATTCTTTTTTCTTTTAAGATGGAGTCTTGCTCTGTTGCCCAGGTTGGAGTGCAGTGGTGTGATCTCGGCTCACTGCAACCTCCACCTCCCAGGTTCAAGCAATTCTCCTGCCTCAGCCTCCTGAGTAGCTGGGATTATAGGCGCACGCCACCACGCCCAGCTAATTTTTTGTATTTTTAGTTTAGAGACGGGGTTTAACCATGTTGGTCAGGTTGGTCTCGAACTCCTGACCTCATGATCCACCCATCTTGGCCTCCCAAAGTGCTGGGATTACAGGCATGAGCCACTGCGCCTGGCCTCAGGTTCAAGCAATTCTTGTGCCTCAGCCTCCCAAGCAGCTGGGACTACAGGCACATACCACCACGCCCGGCTAATTTTTGTGTTTTTTGTAGAGACAGGGTTTTGCCATGTTGCCTAGGCTGGTCACGAACTCCTGGCCTCAAGGGATCCACCCTCCTTGGTCTCCCAAAATGCTGGGATTATAGGCGTGAGCCACCGCACCTGGCCTTTAACTCCTCTTTTAGTTCTAGTGATTATCTCACTATCCCTAATAGGCTTATTTTTCTAATTTTGTATTATTTTACAGCTATCACATATGAGAGTTTACCTTACTTTATACCAGCTCTCTTCTTGGGTAGCTATCTTACCATTTTTGTCTATTTTTGTTTTTATAATTTTAATACAATTAAACCTCTATTTCTTGTTACATAACTTTTAAAGTTTTTTTTTTTTTAAACAGCTTTGAGATGTACCATACAGTTCACTCATTTAAAGGGCACAAATCAATGGTTTTGACTCTATTCACAGAATTGTGCAGCCATCTCAACCAATTTTAGAGCCCCTGAACGAATCCCCATAGCCCTTAGCAATCACTTTCCAAATGGGAATCAAATAACATGTGGTCTTCTGGCCTGCCATGGTGGCTCACACCTGTAATCCTAACACTCTGAGAGGCCAAGGCTTGAGACTAGGAGTTTGAGACCAGCCTGGGCAACATGGTGAGACCCTGTCTCGACATACAATTAAAACATTAGCTGGCAGTGGTGGTGCACGCCAGAAGTCCTAGCTACTTGGGAGGCTGAGGTGGAAGGCTAGCTTGAGTCCAGGAGGTGGAGGCTGCAGTGAGCAATGAACTGTACTCCAGGATGGGCAGCAGAGCAAGACCCTGCCTCTATTTAAAACAAAACAACACAAAACCAAACAAACAAAACAAAAAGACCTACCTGGTCTTTTGTAACTGGCTTCTTTCACGTAAGCATAATGCCTTCAAGGTTCATGTAGCATGCATTATTACTTCATTCCTTTTTATTGACAAATAATAATATATTGAATGGATATACTACACCTTGTTTATCCAATCATCAGTTGATGGACATTTATCTTTTTTGGCTATTAAAAATAATGTTGTTAGGCCCAGCACGGTGGCTAACGCCTGTAATCCCAGCACTTTGGGAGGCCAAGGAGGGTGGATCATGAGGCCAGGAGATCGAGACCATCCTGGCTAATACAGTGAAACCCTGTCTCTACTAAAAAAATATATAAAAAATCAGCCAGGCGTGGTGGCAGGTGCCTGCAGTCCCAGCTACTCAAGAGGCTGAGGCAGGAAAATGGCGTGAACCTGGGAGGCGGAGCTTGCAGTGAGCCAAGATCGCGCCACTGCACTCCAGCCTGGGCAACAGAGCAAGACTCCGTCCGTCTCAAAAAAAAAAAAAATGCTGCTATTAACATTTATGTACCAGGATTTTGTAAACAACTGTTTTCATTTCTCTTGGGTATATATCTAGGAGTAGAATTTGTTATATAAACTTTTAACAGGATCTTCTGACTTTCCATTTAGTAGTATAAGAACATTAGCACCTTACGTAGTTGAGTTTTAAAATAATTCTTTTGGCAATTGGGATAAAATATTTATATTATGTATTCAAACCTAAATAACAAATAGATATTTGATTAAAGTTTCCTAAAAATTCTTTATGAATGCAAAAATATGTTAATAAATCTTTTTTTTTTTTTTTTTTTTTTGATACGGAGTCCCACTCTGTTGCCCAGGCTGGAGTGCAGTGGCACAATATTGGCTCACTGCAACCTCTGCCTCCTGGGCTCAAGTGATTCTCCTGCCTCAGCCTCCCAAGTAGCTGGGATAACAGGTGTGCGCCACCACCCCAGCTAATTTTTGTGTTTTTAGTAGAGACAAGGTCTCACCAAAGTGCTGGGATTACAGGCATGAGTCACTGCACCTGGCCAATGTTAATAAATTCTTAATCAACAATTTTTTTATTCCCTATTTTTGAAAAATAATAAAAACCTACAATTATCCAATAGAAGAAAGAACCTGTCATATAATTTCCTCAAGTAGATTCACTTCAAATAGTTGAATGTGACTTAGATTTTTATAATATACACACACACACACACACACACACAACACATGCACACACACAAACACACAGGCACAGCTTGTTTTTCTTGAGAGTACTGAACATAAGAGTTCAGCTTCCTGATATTGTAAGGTAGGTCATACATGAACTAGCAGTACTTATACCTAATTACTGAAACCAAAAATCTGGATTTAGTCTGCTTTGTGTCTTCTCTCTCTCTCACAATTCTTTTTTTTGTTTTTTTGTTTGTTTGTTTTTTGAGATGGAGTCTTGCTCTGTCCACCAGGCTGGAGTGCAGTGGCGTGATCTTGGTTCACTGCAACCTCCACCTCCCAGGTTCAAACAATTCTCCTGCCTCAGCCTCCTGAGTAGCTGGGATTACAGGCACATATCACCACATCCAGCTAATCTTTGTATTTTTAGTAGAGTCGGGGTTTCACTATGTTGGTCAGGCTGGTCTCGAACTCCTGACCTCGTGATCCACCTGTCTCAGCCTCCCAAATGCTGGGATTATAGGCGTGAGCCACTGTGCCTGGCCTCTCTCTCACAATTCTTCCATCTAATTTATTGACAAATAGTACCAATATAACTTCCTAAATATTTCCTGTATTTACTTTCTTCCACCTTCTTCTTTTTTTTTGTCATCTTGTTTGACACATAGTCTCACTCTGATGCCCAGACTGGAGTGCAGTGGTGCAGTCTCACCCACTGCAAACTCTGCCTCCTGGGTTCAAGTGATTCTTGTGCTTCAGCCTCCCGAGTAGCTAGGATTACAGGCACATGCCCCCATGCCCAGCTAATTTCTGCATTTTTAGTAGAGACAGTGTTTCACATGTTGGCCAGGCTGGTCTGGAACTCCAGGGCTCAAGTGATCCACCTGCCTTGGCCTCCCAAAGTGCTGGGATTATAGGCGTGAGCCACCGCGCCTGGCCCTCTCCCAGCTTTCCATCCCTACTATTACTACTACTGCTGTCCTAGTTCAGACATCATAATCTCTCCCCTGTGGCCTTTTGTCTTGCCTATACCCTCTGCCTCTCTCTTCCAATATCCCAGGTTAGCCAATCTCCACACTGCTGCCAGAGAGATCCAGCTAAAACACAAATTTGATTACACCATTCCCTTGTTTAAAACCTTTGATGGCTCCCCATTTCCTACAAGATAAAGTTCAAGTTCATTAACATGACACGCAAAGCTCTCTTGCGCCTTATCCAGGTCAACCTTTTGGCTTCCTCTCCCTTCATGTAATCCAGGCTCCTAAATGAGGAACTACTCTTAGTTCTCTTAGAAACCATGACTGGGCCAGGCGCGATGGCTCACACCTGTAATCCCAGCACTTTGGGAGGCAGAGGTGGGTGGATCACCTGAGGTAAGAAGTTCAAGACCAGCCTGGCCAACATGGTGAAACCCCATCTCTACTTAAAAACAAAAAATTAGCTGGGCGTGGTGGTGGGCGTCTGTAACCCCAGCTACTCGGGAGGCTAAGGCAGCAGAATTGCTTGAACCCAGGAGGCAGAGGTTACAGTGAGCTGAGATCATGCCATTGCACTCTAGCCTAGGCGACAAGAACAAAACTCGGTCTCAAAAAAAAAAAAAAAAAAGAAACCATGTCTACCCTAGGACACTCCTCATTCCTCAGCTCTTCTGTATGGAATCTCCTTTCCTTCCTTCTTCACCCAGGTAGCTCTTACTTAGTCCGTAACACTTAAGTCTAAATCAGTCTCCCAGGAAGCCTCTCCAGACCACCTTGGTTGGGTTAGCTGTCACTCTTTTGTGTCCTCATACTACCCTCCACACATTTGTATCACAGTGTTTTTCACAGTATATTGATGTTAGGGGTTAGTTTGTTTATCCACCAAAGAATCAAATATCAATAATTCCATTTTTAGTCTGGATGAATCATAGCTATTCCAGCACTTGTCTCCTTCCAATATCTCAACAGTTGTCGTGCCTTTTCCCTCCTTCTAATAGTGTACTTTGTAAGTGCCTCAAAGCTAGTGACTTGTTTTGCTTAGTATCCGTATCTTCACATAGCCCAGTAACTGGCAAATACTAGGCATCAACTAAGTATTTGTTGAGATTCACTGCATATGTTACCTTTTGATACATAATTTCATAAGGCTACACTGAACTCATATCATATACACTAATAACAGGGCTATGTTATCATTTACTTGACATGTAAACTACTAGTAATTAAGACATCTCTGAATTTTAGTAATGTTTTATAATTATTCTAAAAGCCAGACTAGGCTATTGACTGATTGATTTAATTTGTGCCATAGGATGTACTAAAATATTTCACAACCAAAGTTCTGCTCCTTTTGTAAACTAGTGATGCCACCATCAAATGTGTTAAATAAACATTCCCAGGTCATACATTTAATTTTCTGTACAGATTCACTACATCATCTGCTACACTTACATAACAAGTAGTTATGTAATGACTTCACCAATGAAGCTCAAAGACCTCTAATACTAAGGAAATCAAACCTTGAAACTCATGATGAGAGGTGTTCAATAGACTTTCAGTTCTCTCTGATGAGTCACTTTGCTCCATTGAAGCTACGAAGAAACAAGATCTGCTTGTATGAATTGACTTTGGAAGAACTTGAGCAACAAAGGAAGACAATATGAATTAGCCAGTGAAAAAAATTGTATGCCAACATATCTATACTCCAGGATATGGCAGTTGCTTGAATGAAGGAAGCCAGACCAGGCTAGGGTTTCCGCAGTACAATTGTTAAGAAAAACACGAAGGAAGAGAATAACTAGATTTCTAAATCTGAAAGAATCTAAGTGGTTCTTCTCCCCTCTTGCCCCACCTCAATGGTTATGACTTAAAATAAGGCAAATGAACACTTGGAGAATCCAATAGCTAGGTTTAGTCTTCAATATAAGTACTCACATATGTTTTACCCTAAAATTTTAGAAAGTCAAATAATACTTATAATTTGCTATTTGTTATAAACAATGACTCTGGCTTGTTTTCTTTAAGGCTGAACTAAAATTAAAACTAAATACTTGGCTGGGCACGATGGTTCACACCTGTAATCCCAGCACTTTAGGAGGCTGAGGTGGGCAGATTACTTGAGGACGGAAGTTTGAAATTAGCCTGGCCAACAAGGTGAAACCCCTTCTCTTCTAAAAATACAACAATTAGCCGGGCGTGGTGGCGGGTACCTGTAGTCCCAGCTACTCAGGAGGCTGAGGCAGGAGAATCGCTTGAACCCGGGAGGTGGAGGTTGCAGTGAGCCAAGATTGCACCACTGCACTCCAGCCTGGACAACAGAATGAGACACTGTCTCCAAAAACAGAAACAAACAAACAAACAAAAAATCCCCAAAAACTAAATATTTAAGTCCCCACAGGCATCTTATTCTCTTATTTAAAATGGAATTCAAGCCATTCAGGGTAACTGAAACAAACCAAGATCATTAAATCCCAATTGCCTCAAGAGGAAAAGGGAGATCACTTCTATGGCAATAAATTAGTGGAAAAAAAATAGACTCCAATTTTGGCAATAAATCTTTGGTGAAGTGATGACCTGAATTTCAGACTCAAATCTCATTTCTTATGCTTTACAGAGATAAGGCCTCAGTTTTGTGCCCTGGAGTATAAATACAGACCCATTACCATTTCGCCTTGGATTCCTGAAGGGATGCAAAGTTGGATTACCATACTTAGCCTGATGGAAATAAGGAAACTAAGGATCTTTGCAGTCTCTGTTAAAGATAATATTATAAAATCTTGGTGAGTATTTGTATTTAGGAGAGTTTACAATCTCATTTCTTTCAAATCTTATATTTTATAATCTTTACTCAATTAAAAAGATATGTATTTAGTTTACTTTTCTTGAATCTCGTACTTCTCTTATGCTAGATAATATATTAACTCCTAATTATCCATTTACTTCCAGACCTGATTGTATATGTAATTACCTTTTGTCACGTACAATAATTTGCGCGACAAACATGTCAGAACACTTGCTGCTTAGTCTGTTTCAACAGATAAATGTAGTCTTTCCATAGCCTCAAGGCACAATTAAACATGAAGAAAAAAGGCAGTTATCAAACTATGCTGAAGCTGATTCACTAAGGCAGAAGTTCACAGCATGTAGTCAGGGCTTACTTGGAAGCCTGATGCTTGCTTGAATGCTTAGTTAGTAACAGATTTCTGAGAGAGGGAAACAGAGACAACACTGTTAACATTCTGACCAGTGTAGGTAGCCACATGAACTTCAAAATGGGCAACAGATGAACTTTAAGATGCAGCTTAGTTAAGAAGCAGCTACTGGTAAACAGCTACTGAAGTCACACCTTCACTACAGGTTATTGGATACAATTTAAAAAGAGACACTAAATAAAAACAGCAGTTGAGGGAATTATTTTCTTGGGAAGATAAATGCAGCCACTGGAATTAAATGGATTGTGATCTAAGTCCTGTGATGCTTGCACGATGTGAATCTGCACTATGAGAGTACAAAAAGGAATCCCTACCTGACCTCTGGATAACCTAAAAACAGGAAATTAGGACGTTTCTAAGCAAAATAGGCTGTTATCCTGTTAAGATAATTGTTTCCATTGACACTTTGCATAAACATTTTACACTAGCCATCAGAAAAACTCAAGCCATGGTGTCTTTTCTTTGTAATAGGTAGAAACAGTGCCTGGCCCAGTGCCCTCAACACAGCTGAGGAGGTAAAGTTTGTTGATGATAATTAAGAGGAGAACAAAGAACAGAAAGAGAAATAACAAACAGGTAAGAAAACTGGAAGCATTCTTTAAGTATTTACAGATTGGTTGAAAGTAAATTCATAAAATATTAAAAATACAACTTAATTCATAATAAGAATCCAGATTAAGAGAGTATGCAATGACTTTAAGGAAAGCTCAATAGACAACGCAACTTAACATGAGTCAGCATTTTAAAAGAATAATTGTAGCCGTGGCTCAAGCCTGTAATCCCAACACTTTGGGAGGCCGAGGCGGGTGGCTCACGAGGTCAGAAGTTCAAGATCAGCCTGGCCAAGATGGTAACACTCCATCTCTACTAAAAATACAAAAAATTAGCTGGGTGTGGTGGTGGGCGCCTGTAATCCCAGCTACTTAGGAGAATGAGGTAGAGAATTGCTTGAACCCAGGAGGCGGAGGTTGCAGTGAGCCAAGATTGCGCCACTGCACTCCAGCCTGGGCAACAGAGTGAGACTCCGTCTCAAAAAAAAAAAAAAAGAATAATTGTAAAATATCTGATATTTGATTATGGTGCTTCAGAATGTTAGAAATCCATACCACCTGGCTGGAAAAAAATCAAGCTCTTCCTTTGCATCACTTAATCAATACTCTACGGATATTATTTGCCTATCCAATTATACTTCACTTAAATCAGAAAATACTTAAGAGCTAATACTTCTTATGACACTGTCTTAGTCTGTTTAGGTTACCATAACAAAATACCATAGATCGAGTGGCTTATAAACAATACAAATGTATTTCTCACAGTTTTGGTGCATACTATAGCAGGCACCAGTAGTGTTTACGTCTACGCCCTACTAAATTTCCTCCCAACCCAGGTTTTTAAAAATCAAGCTACTTTCATTTTGAATGAATCATTTAAGGGAGTTACAAACTCTGAGTCCCAACTTCCTCTTCTGTAAAAGAGATTGTGTTCACATGTGACAAGCACTATATTTGACACTAGTGATGAAAAAATGGTAATGGCCTAGTCTTTGGATTTAAGAAGTTCATAAGTATAAAGGGAAAGATATTCACACAAACATAATTACAAACTAACATGCTGATTACACAGATGGACATATGTATAGGCTATTATCAGAGCATTAATTATCGCTTAGGGGGTGGGAAGTAGACCTAAGGAGCTGTCTTAGATGATACCCAAACTGAGTCTAAAGAAGGAGTTAATTAAAGGAGGAGTGGTGGTATTTCAAGCAGATGGAACAGCGTGAGGAAAGACACAAGGACAAGAAACAGTTGTGCTTATGGGGAAATTCCATGCACTTTAGTGCTGCTAAACTGAAATATGAGTAAGGGGGTAGTACAAGACAGGCTAGAGAAGAGGTCAGGAGCTGAGTCATAAAAGGATATATATGCCTTGTTCAGGAACTTTGGGTAGCCATTAAAAGGTTCTAAACAAGGAAGCTGGCTGGGTGCAGTGGCTCAGGCCTGTAATCCCAGCACTTTGGGAGGCTGAGGAGGGTGGATCACTTGAGGTCAGGAGTTCAAGACCAACCTGGCCAACATGGCAAAACTCTCTCTCTACAAAAATACCAAAATTAGCTGGGCTTGGTGGCATGTGCCTGTAGTCCCAGCTACTCAGGAGGCTGCGGCAGGAGAATCACTTGAACCCAGGAGGCAGAGGTTGCAGTAGGCCGACATTGCACCACTGCACTCCAGCCTGGGAGACAGAGCAAGACTCCATCTCATAAATAAATAAATAAATAATGCCGGGCACGGTGGCTCATGCCTGTAATCCTAACACTTTGGGAGGCTAAGGCAGGCGGATCACTTGAGGTCAGGAGTTTGAAACCAACCTGGCCAACGTGGTGAGACCCTGTCTCTACTAAAAACACAAAAAAATTACCCAGGTGTGGTGGTAGACACCTGTAACCCCAGCTACATGGGAGGCTGAGACAGGAGAATTGCTTGAACCCGGGAGGTAGAGGGTGCAGTGAGCCAAGATCATGCCACTGCATTTCAGCCTGGGCAACAGAGTGAGACTCCATCTCAAATAAATAAATAAACAAACACAGGAGCTGACATGGTCAGATTCACCACTTCAGTTCTGTAGTAAATGCACTTAAGGCAGAAAAAATAATTAGGAGACTGTAGTAACAATCTTAAAATACATTGGGACAGACAGGTACATAGCTGGGATAGAGAGAAAATGATGAATAGGTGGTAGGCAAGTAGTTAACATGGAGAGAAGAGGATGGATTTGAGAAATACTTAGGAGAAAAAAAATCCCTAGGACATGATGATTGTCCAGGATATGGCGGAGTGGTTCTACCAATCAAAACAGAGAACATGAAAAAGAGATGTGATCTGAGAATAAGGGAAGACGACAAGTCAACAGTTTTGGTCACACAGCAAGTGGGACACACACCTAAGTCTAAAGGTTTACCAAGCAACTGGATATGTATCTAAGGCATATGCCAGAGATCTGATGACAGCGGGTCAGCTCACTTAGGTCAGCAGTATAGGGAGCAGCGTTCTAAGGACCGAAACCTTGGGGAAACCAACATTCAGGGGGCAGAAAAGGAGACCACAAAAAAGAAAGAGGAAGGATGTCAAGGGAGTACGACTTTGAAGATGAGAGAATTTTAAAGAGAACATGATTCACATTACCAAATGCAACAGAAAGAACCAGTAGGATATGGGCTAAAAATGTCTACTGGCCTTCCCTGGTGACCTAAGTGAACACTATTTCAGCAATGTGGCAAAGCAGATAGGAATGGATTGAGGAATGAATGAGAGATGTGAAAACAAGAATAATCAATTATAAACCACTCTTTTAATTATGCAAATGAGGGAAGAGAAATTGGAAATAGCTAAAATGTTTTTAGGCTAAGAAAAGGATAAAGTAGAGGAAAGGTAGATGAATAATGAAACAAAATCCCATAGAAAAGATAGGGTCAAGGGCATAGGAAGATGAGAGCCTCATTAAAATGGCTTCCTAACATCTGAGAATGAAGGGCAGGAAGGATGGGTGTGGATATAGATAAGCTGACTACAAAAGCAACAGTGAGAGGTTGACGGTGATGGAGATGGAAGACAAGAGGCTCAGAGGGGCTGGAGCTTTCACTCAAGAGTAGAGGAACAACGGTCTACAAATAGAAATGAGGAGCCAGGGGAACACCAATCTCATTCACACTGTGCAGCCGTGAAAGAATGCATCCTGCCACTAGAGAGAGCTGCAGAGTTAACAGTATCCTCCAAATTCTATGAAAAGGAAGTGAAGAAAGGATTCTGCCACACAGTTGAAGCAGTAGGGCCATTTACATAGGAATGAGGGTTTTCAGGTGGCATAGAATAAGAGGGCCAGAAGAAGTGAAAAGATGAGTAGACAAAACAAGGAGTGAATGAAACAGGAGAAAAGTTGGAAGGTGAGAAGGGGTAGAGTAAGGAAGTGGAAACTACTTAATTTCATTGAATAATCAAATATTTTAATTTTCTAGGATGAAGGATGTGTGAATGGGAAGCAACAGAAACAGCAGTGTCTGACCAAGTCTCAGAGAGAAATGGTGAAGGCTGCCCTGAGATTTTCAAAGGAAGAGAAGCCTCTGTTTGGATGGGGTGAATCTCCAGATATCTGGAGCAGCAGCAAGGGCACTTGCTGGGGAGAGCTTCTAAGAGGTTTGGAGCCAGGGGTTAGATTTTTGGAAGTCCCTTCCAATTCTCAAGTCTTAGGATTTTATGACCATGAAAATCACTGAATCACAGACCGAAGGTAATTGGTAGATGTTCTGATATTTACGAAAATACAAATGGGTTCAAAGAAAAGGAGAGAAACATACATTGCAAAATACTCTAGGGACTAAACTGTGACTTAATTATGAGTACTAAGCACTGCAATGCATATCTAACAAGGAAGTTTAGAGAATAATGCTATAAATGATAGTCTCAAAAAAAAAAACCTTCAGCAATATCAGCCTTTTGGTGTATATTAGTAAAAATCTTCATGACAACTATTATCCACTTAGCTCTGAAGAGGTCACTATTGACCTTTTGGCCTCCCAAAGTGCTGGGATTACAGGCATGAGCCACCATGCCCGGCCTTTTTTAATAGATGGTGTGTGTGTGTGTGTGTGTGTGTGTGTGTGTGTGTGTGTGTGTGGAAGAATACATCCCTTTGAAGTGCTAGCGAAGTGTTGGCAGCACTGAGTTCTCTGTACCATCTAAATTAGAAGATAGGTGGCTCTACGGGCCACTGATGACTTCCTAAAGTGTGGAGTGTGTACATATACTTACTTTTCTTTTGTATGTTTGTTTTCACTTTCTAATCAAATTTTGAGTTCTTCAAGGGTAGAGGTAATAGCTCTTCTCCCTTTAGGGTACTCAATTAAAGCTTGTTGAACTGAGTTAAATTATATTTCATAGAACACTTTAAGAAGCAGAAGTTTAAGAATTGTGTCTCTTCTGGGACAAAACAGCCACGAAGGAAAAGCAGATATTATACATGAAAAAGCTTCTAATTTAAACCACTGGAAAGCTCAATATTGTTGAATCAATATTGTTTGAGTCTAGAACTCTGTCATGTATATATACGTCTCATTCAAGTAGAGTGCTGGCTGTTCTCTATAAAAGTAGAAGTTGAGTTTCAGGGAAATTACATGTCATGTTCAAATTTATATGTAAAATACGATTAGAAGATAATTTCCTCAACTGATAAATTAACTGCTTAAACAAGACTAGGATGGCTTAATTTACACAAACATTCCCTTTTATTTATATGTGTAGCCAATCTGCTTTCAAAAAGAATGCTTAGTAGGATTTTTTAGAACTCTGTTGTCATATTCACACTGGATATGGCAAATACAGTATAGGTTGTCTGGGGAATATTATTTTATGTAGCAAAAAGATCATAACTGAAAATAGGAATTCTGGTTATAATATTCACTAGTATATAAAATAAACAGTGCATTTTTTGTTTTTCTAACAAAGCATTTAATATTTAAACTTCTCATAACTATCCTCCAAACTCAAAGAAACCTATAACAAGAAAAAAAATATTTCCAGTCAACAAAAAAAATTTATTAGAGAAAAATATTTCTTAAAAATGAGTAATAGCCAGGTGCGGTGGCTCACACCTGTAATCCCAGCACATTGGGAGGCTGAGCTAGGCAGATCACCTGAGGTCAGCAGTTTGAGACCAACCTGGCCAAAATGGCGAAACCCTGCCTCCACTAAACATAGCAAAACTAGCTGGGTGTGGTGGCACGTGCCTGTAATCCCAGCTACTCAGGAGGCTGAGGCAGGAGAATCGCTTGAACCTGGGAGGCAGAGGTTGCAGTGAACTGAAATCACATCACTACGCTCCCACCTAGTCAACAAGAGAGAAATTCCATCTCAAAAAAAAAAAAAAAAGAGAATAATAGGGCTGGATGCAGTGACCCTATTTATCCCCGCACATTGGGTGGCTGAGGCGGGAGGATCACTTGAGGCCAGGAGTTTCGACCAATCTAGGCAACATGGTGAGACTCTGCCTCTACAAAAAACACAAAAATTAGCTGGGTGTGGTGGCACACACCTGTAGTCCCAGCTACTCTGGAGGCTGAGATGGATCACCTGAGCCTGGGGAGGTTGAGGCTGCAATGAGCCGTGATCACACCACTGCTCTCCAGCCTGGGTGACAGAGAGGGACCCTGTCTCAAAAAAAAAAAAAAAAAAAAAAAAAAAAAAAAAAAAAGCAGAAGAATAGGAAGTTTGGCAAAAATGTGAATTGATTTTGAGAGAAAAGATATAGTTCCTTGTTGAGTAATGCCAATGTTAATTGTTAATCATTAGTTTACTGCATATATATTTATCAAAGGCCAGAATATCACTACCCTCTATAGTTGACAGACTGTTCCAAAATTTTATCCCTTCCAGTGAAAAAAACAGCAAGAATATTGATGACTGAAAACAGGTAAATCTGAGACTGTCTCTTTTTACATTATGCACAGTCTGTGGAAACAAAGACTTAATCCTTGTGTAACTCACTGAAAATTTACCTTAAAACTTATCACATTACAATAATGCTTATATTGTAAAATAAGAAATATTCCATATTTGCCCAACTGCACACTTAAATGACAGAATTTTTCCATGAATCTGTTAACTTTGTTTATTGTCGTATTGCCAAGTTATATATCTCTCTAAAAATAATTCTGATTTATATACTTTTTTGGAGAGCTTTTTCAGCAGTACCCAGTAATTCCACTTCTAAATGCCTACAGAAATACTTACACGAGTGCTCAATATATATGTATAAAGATATTAGTGGCAGCTTCATTTATAGATGGAAAAAACTAAAGAATCCATAATATCCAACAAATGAGGACTTGTTTAATAAATTATGGTATATGTACACTATAGACAGTACAAAGAAATTAAAAAGAATGAAACATCCATATTTACCAACATGAAAGCATATACTGCATGAAAAATGTGAATTATAACATAAATGATCCCATTTCCCTCCCCCCAAAAGGAAATAACTATATGTGTGCATGTAAGTATCTGCATGTATACGAATGTATGCTACAAAGGTCTGGAGGGAAATAAACCAATAACTGTGAGAGACTGAAGAGGAGGGAAAAATAAGAGCTTTCTCTTTTTTTTTTTTTTTTTGGTGAGATGGAGTTTTGCTCTTGTTACCCAGGCTGGAGTGCAATGGTGTCATGTCGGCTCACTGCAACCTCCACCTCCCAGGTTCAAGCAATTCTCCTGCCTCAGCCTCCCGAGTAGCTGGGATTACAGGCATGTGCCCACCATGCCTGGCTAATTTTTTGTGTTTTTAGTAGAGACAGGGTTTCTTCATGGTGGTCAGGCTGGTCTCTAACTCCCGACCTTCAGTGATCCGCCCGCCTCGACCTCCCAAAGTGCTGAGCCACCATGCTCAGCCTGAGAGTTTTCTCTTTAGGTTTGATTTTAGTTTAACAGTGAACATGCAATATCTACTTCCTGCGTTTTCGTTTCTGTTTTTCTGGAGACAGAGTCTTGATCTGTCATCTCGGCTGGAATGCAGTGGCAAGATCTCAGCTCACTGCAACCTCCACAGGCCAGGTTCAAGTGATTCTCATGTCTCAGCCTCCTAACTAGCAGGGATTACAAGCGTGTGCCAATCAATGCACCCATCTAATTTTTGCATTTTTAGTAGAGACGGGGTTTCACTATGTTGGCCAAGCTGGTCTAGAGCTCCTGGCCTCAAGTGACCCGCCCACCTCAACCTCCCTAAGTGCTGGGATTACAGGCGTAAGCCATCACACCAGGCCCCAGTTTCCTGGTTTTGACAAATACTATAACTATATAAAACGTTAGCACTGGGGCAAGTGTACAAGGGACCTCTCTATACTATATTTGTAACTTTTTGTGAGTGTGTAATTACAGTTCTTTTAAGAAATTTTAAAAAACACTGAGCATATACAATTTTTGTAATTATCACAGTGTTTGTTTTTGGTTTTTGAAAAATCATTTTATAGGGTAATTTTCCAAACTACAAAACAGCTCTAACGTTAACTCTTGAAATCATCATAAAAATCTGAGTTCAAAGTTCATATCGATAGCTGAAGGCATAAGCACAAATCACCTACATATTTAAGCACATAAACTGTAAACTTCCAGAATTATGACACTGGAGCAAAAAGAAGAAAAAAGCAAAAGCCATTTAGGTTCAGACTAATCCTGTATAATCTAAGCTTTCCCAAAAGGGCAGCATACTTTTCTAATATCTGGACCTTAAGGTAAACTTTGTGAGATGTCTGGTCTTGTTATATTCAGAAGTAAACCCAAATTTATCTTCCTTTAATTCTTTGGCACTTCAAATGAATTTAGGATTGTCTGAGGAAAAAATGCTTGCTGGAGGAGCTGTGTGAACAAGCTTGTTGTCCTGCTACTATATCTAGTCAAGCATTCAGATACTACAACTTTGGCAAATCCCATTAATACTTTAAGAAGTCAACGACTTTAAAACTTCTAAAGAAAGTTCCTGTGAAGTAGTAGCAGGGGCAAGTTTAAGCAAGCAGGGTGTGTATACAATATAGTAACAAAATAATGCAAACAAAAGAAGATTTGTTTAATTATAGTGGAAATAATTGTTATTTAAAAGTGCCTTCTTCCTCATCATAAAAGAATAAACTGGACTAGTGGCAAAAGAATTGTATGTTGTGATGCCTTAAGATTAGAAACAGAAGACAGAAATTTCAAAGTAAAGTCCTGGCAGACGTCCAGTCTCCATGGCAAGAATTCTGGCCAAACAATTCCTTCATAAGTTTCAAGGCTTGTTCATGTCCCTTTAGACAGAACTCAAAGTTGTTCATTTTGAGTCAAATACAAGTGTATGTTTATCAGGGTTTTCCTATCTTTCTATGGTGATGTACATGGGAACTTCTTTCCTAAACCTTATAATCATTTAGGGGTATGGTAAAGAGAGATTATCAGGCCATGTATAGAAGGGTAAAAGAAAATAGGTGAAGGGCTAAGAACAGGAGGTAGGTACCCAGGGTACTTCCCTTTTCAAGCAAGACTGGTGGAAGAAACTGTCAGCTTTTAATAGTTCACCTATGACATGACCTGGCATAGCCATGCCACTGCCCTGTTGAAGTGTTAAAAACCAATAGATGGTAGCTGCTGACTCAATCAACTAATAATCTCTTTACTGCAAGCTTCACATAATTCCTAACTTTAGCAATCAAGATTAAGCATGCTAGGTAAAAGCTCTCTCCCAGAAGTAAACTCTACAACATTTTCCCTTACAGATTTCATTAAACCATTGTAATATATATAGTTGAAATAGTTCAGAAAACAGTCTCCAAAGTCATGCAGTAGTTATTAAGAAAAGCAGGACTCCATCCTGTCTCCGATTTCCTACACAATAGTGTTCTTGTCAACAAGTCATTCAGATACTTTGGTGGTTTTCTTTTTACACTCCTAACTTTTTATCCTTTAGCTGTCTTTCAGAATCCAATAGTCTTTTGTCTTCAACTTTATCTCATTAATGCCAGCTAACTTCTCTCTCCAATAGTCTGGCTCTTATTTAATTGTCTACTACTCACTTCTTTCTCCTCAGTGCCTGGCACTCAATCATTTTTGTTGAATAAATAAATGAGTAAATGAACAAGCAAATAAATCAAAATCTACCCACACCTAATGCTTTTTACTGCAAACAGTTTTAGGAGTCCACTAACAAACAATTTAATTACATATTGCACAGTTCCAAAAGGGTTTTAAGGCAATTTACAAAAACATATGCAAGACAAATTTAACTTAGTTAACTGAGAAAAGCCAGGGCCACGAGAAAATGAGAGTAGGAAAGAAGATGAGGATAGTATACAAATTACATGTGATGCTATGCTATGTTCCTGAGTTTTTCTGTCTCCAAAATAAAGAATAAAATATTATTAATTATACAACTCACAGTTCTCTTGAAATAAAAACAAACCAGTTGCTTAGGGTAAATTCAACCATCTGTAATACTGAAAGCAGAAATCTCTGAGTCTGCTGGGAGCTACTATGAAATATAGTGAACCCAATCATCAGTAGTTACTGCAGCAATTCTATCATCTGTAGCCTAGACTACCAAAACAATCATCTAATTGCTCTCCCTGATTCTAATTTTGTCCCTTTTAAATCTATTCTCCTTAAAACAGCCAGAATAAACTCCCAAAATACAAATCAGAGCATGACACTAACCTGCTTGAAACCCTTGAATGATTTCCCATCATACTTATGATCCAAACTCCTTAACAAAGCTCTCAAGGCTTACATGATTTGGCTCTGATAATCCTCCTAATTTCATTTGCCCCTCTTCCTCTTGCACACTCCATTATAGCCATACTATTACCCTTTCTCTTTCCTAACAGCACCTTAGGACTTTGCTCTTGCTCTTCCCTCTGCCAGGAATGCTATTTCCCTATATTTCCCAATTTCACTCAGTTATGTGCCCAAATGCCACCGCCTTAAAGAGGGTTTCCCTGATCACCGAATCTGAAGTGGCCCACCTCACCACCAGTCACTATCACATTAACCTGTTTTGTTTTTCTCATCCCATCTAAAAGCTATTTGAAATTCCACCTAAAACTATTTAAATTAGCACTCTTTGTCGTGGATCTCCCTCCAACAAAGGTGGATTGTGAGAGGAGGGGTCCTGCCTATTGTGTTCACCACTGTGTCTCCTGCACTTAAAACAGTGCCCAAAGCAGGTGCTCAAACATTTGTCGAGTAAATGAAGAAGCATCTGAAAACAGGACAGCTCTTGGTGATCTGGCTTAATCTGGACAGCTTTCAGTTTTGCTGAGCAGTGGTGTGTAGCTATCTATTTTTAGGTCGTATATGCTGCCTTTGAGATGAAAACATTAGACTTTCTTCTCAGAAAAATGTGCATCCAAAATTCTGCATGAACCTCCTAAAACCAACCCATGGTTCTCAAGTTAGAACCCCTGACGTAAAGGCATATAATGGCCTTTGTGCAATGCAATCTACGTTGTTGTTTGCTGTTGTTTTTGTGACAGGGTCTCGCTCTGTCGCCCAGGATGGAGCGCAGTGGTGCAATCATAGCTCACTGCAGCCTTGACCTCCCAGGCTCAAGCAATCCTCCTGCCTCAGCCTCCTGACTAGCTGGGACTACAGGTGTGTGCCACAATACCTGGCTGATTTTTTGTCTCGGCCTCCCAAGCTGCTGGAATTACAGGCATGAGCCACCACACCTGGTCTGCAACCTATGTCACAACTAATTCCTGTCTGTGGAGATGAAGGCTAAGGGGGAAAAAAATCAATAAAAAACTACAAATTATTCATAACCGATTTCTCTATCAAGTGGTAGGTAGAACATAAGAATGGTCAAATGAGTAATGCCAATGGCTAATGGTTGTTTAGTCTTCTTGTAGTGTATCATATTGAGAAGCCCAGACTTACAATTTATGATGAAAGAAATGGCATATATATTCATGATACATGTATTCGTTTGTTATTAGAAAACAAACCTGTGAAGTGAGGGGTAGTATTATGGGGTTCCTCTTTTAAAAATGGCATGGGGCTGGACACGGTGGCTCATGCCTGTAATCCCAGCACTTTGGGAGGCCAAGGCGGGCAGATCACCTTAGGTCAGGAGTTTGAGACCAGCCTGACCAACATGGTGAAACCCCATCTCTACTAAAAATACAAAAATTAGCTGGGCGTGGTGGCACACGCCTGTAATCCCAGCTGCTTGGGAGGCTGAGGCAGGAGAATCGCTTGAACCTGGGAGGCAGAGGTTGCAGTGAGCTGAGATTGTGCCACTGCACTCCAGCCTGGGTGACAGAGCGGAGACTCTGTCTCAAAAAAAAAAAAAAAAAAGAGAGAGAAAAGAAAAGAAAAAAGAAAAGAAAAAAGAAAAGAAAAGGCATGGACTACACTCTTGTCCAATTAAATGAGATCATATTAGATCAGGACACGGATAAGAATAAGTCAAGTTGTAAGAGTTGATAAAGTTAAAAACCAATTGAAAAATGAAAAAGAATGGGCTTTACCTTCAGAAATAATTCATGAACTCCTGGAGATAGAGAATATTCCCTGGTTTCAATTAATAAAAAGATTCATGTGCAGGGTAACAAAATGGCTTTTTTTTTTTTAAGTATTCTTTAAAAAATGATGTTGTATCAAAGAAGTGATAACAGGAAAAAGAACATATCTAGGTGTAAATTTCCTCTCCAACCTGCAGGGAGAGCTTGGTGTCAGGTAAAGAGATCAACTGAACAAAGTAGCTTTTGTTCTTCTATCCCCTCCTCTTTCTGTATCTGTAGGTGCTCACAGCTAAATTAACGTGAAAAGTAAACCATCCGGCCCAAAAATATCGTAAGTTCTAAAGGACTTACAACATTTTTTCATCCTATTTTTAGTACACTAAATAGTAATACTATTTTCTTCCTGGAAGTTTGGCTTTAAGGTTCTTATTTTGGCAAAAATTAGATTGTTTGCCTTAAGGGAAGGTGTATCTTGAAAAATGTCACTTTAACTGTATTTCTTTTTTGTTAATAATACTATGAGACATTGTACAACAAACAGAAAAACATAGAACCTATCTTGATCATTTTACTAAAACATCTACCCTTCAAATTGTTCCCATCTCATTTATACTTTATGAAGTATATTAGTAAGAGAGAAAAGTAAAAACATATTCTTTATTTTTCTCCAACTTGGAGACTGCATACTTTCTCTGCATACTTGCAGACTGTGGCTCAGTAACAAAAGCCTTTATGATTCACTAAGGAATCTAACAACTGTTAGGATTTGAACTCTACATGAGCTGGTATTTTAATTTCTCACTTAAATCTTTTCATTCTTCCCAAGGAATCCTGTGTCACTGTTCATGCTTCTTAAAAACAAGTTATTCTGTATGACTGACTGACTGGTTTACTGCATCTAAGCAGCATTAATTCTCTAGTAATTATCATTCTTCATAAAATTATCTGAATGCTTTTTTTAGAAGTTCAAATTATTTTTGAAAATTTACCATTTTAGGCCGGGCGCGGTGGCTCACGCCTGTAATCCCAGCACTTTGGGAGGCCGAGGCGGGCGGATCACAAGGTCAGGAGATCGAGACCACGGTGAAACCCCGTCTCTACTAAAAATACAAAAAAAATTAGCCGGGCGCGGTTGTGGGCGCCTGTAGTCCCAGCTACTCGGGAGGCTGAGGCAGGAGAATGGCGTGAACCCGGGAGGCGGAGCTTGCAGTGAGCCGAGATCGCGCCACTGCACTCCAGCCTGGGCAACAGAGCGAGACTCCGTCTCAAAAAAAAAAAAAAAAAAAAGAAAATTTACCATTTTTTGGCCAGGCGCAGTGGCTCATGCCTATAATCCTAGCACTTTGGGAGGCCGAGGCAGGCAGATTGCCTGAGCTCAGGTGGGCAGACTGCCTGAGCTCAGGAGTCTGAGACCAGCCTGGGCAACATAGCAAAATCCCATCTCTAAAAGTACAAAAAACTAGGCCAGGCGCGGTGGCTCAGGCCTGTAATCCCAGCACTTTGGGAGGCCGAGGCGGGCGGATCACCTGAGGTTGGGGGTTCAAGACCAGCCTGACCAACATATGGAGGAACCCTGTCTCTACTAAAAATACAAAATTAGCTGGGCATGGTGGCGCATGCCTGCAATCCCGGCTACTTGGGAGACTGAGGCAGGAGAATCGCTTGAACTCGGGGGGTAGAGGTTGCTGTGAGCCAAGATCATGCTATTGCACTCCAGCCTGGGCAACAAGAGTGAAACTCCGTCTCAAAAAAAGAAAAACAGCACTGCCTCATGGTGCGCAACTGTAGTCCCAGCTAATCGGGAGGCTGAGGCATGAGCATTGCTTGAACCCAGGAGACAAAGGTTGCAGTGAGCTGAGATTGTGTCACTGCACTCCAGTCTGGGCAACAAAGCGAGACTCTGTCCCCAAAACAAAAAAAAAAAAGAAAACTTACCATTTTTCATCATTTTTGTATTATTTTCATTTTAATATTTACATTTCATCTCCTGAAAAGCTTATTTATTTGCTATTAGAATCTTCTGTTTTAACCATATAGTTGCAGGAACCAATAGACTAATGTAATGGTGGTCCAGGTATGTCTGTTTTCTGTGTGCCAGAGAGCACCGCTTTGCAGGATGGTAAAGAACTTTTCATTTTGAAAAGTATTCAATACATGGTTTTGGGGGAAAAATGAGTTATACCTTTACTCTAGGACTTCTTAAAGCCTTTAATACATTAATGAAATTGTGAATTTACAAAACACACAATATGTAAAGATTCCTATGCTTATTTGAATTCACTTTCTCCATGACTAACTGTCCCAAACAACAGTTTAGGAAATACTGCTTTACTTAAACTCTACTTTATATCAGTCATTGCTGATTACTTAATTAAGATGTACACTGCCTTTGTCTAAATTCTTATAATTTCCTTGTCCAAAATATTTCTTTATCCATAAAAGAATAAGCAGCAGTTGGTCCTGGAGAGATGACAATATTTCTTAGAAATAATTGACATTACTTATTTATTATTATTTATTATCCCTAATGCCGATGACGAGAAATCAAAAAAGGTTTATGTTTGTTACACTTATAGAGAAGGCAGAGAAATGGGTCATGTATTTTTAGAAATACTCTCACCAAAATAATTTAAAAAGAAAAAAATTTTAGTTCCTTTAAAGGATGTTTATTTATATGGAACATAAGTTTATTATTCCATAATACCTCAATTCCTAAAGTGTTGCTGTACAGCAAAAAAAGTTTTTAAGCATAGCTAAAAGTTCTACATTTACTTATTCAAAACTTACTGATTGCTTACTACGTGCCAGGATAGTCCTAGCCCATGGATATACAGCAGTGAACAAAAAAGGCATGCTTCTTATAAAGTTTATAATTTAGCTTTTTATTTCTTTTATATGGCCTATATTGTTATAAGTACTTGCTCTGGAACTGTTTTATTTTTAAAACTACCTTTGATGTGGTAAGAGTATAGGGAGGCTGATATTTAAAAACCTCAAATGTGCAATCAATTAATTTGCTTATGAGGGATGGCATAAACCATGAAATACAGGCATATAGTTAACTGAAAGACAAAACATTTTACTTGTACATTAGAAACAAGTATCATTTATATCTCATTGTCTCATGATTTATAATTATTTTACATTAAAACACTATGAGAGGCCAGGCGCGGTGGCTCAGACCTGTAATCCCAGCACTTTGGGAGGCTGACGGGGGCGTATTACCTGAGGTCTGGAGTTAGAGACCAGCCTGACCAACATGGAGAAAATCCATCTCTACTAAAAATACAAAATTAGCCAGGCATGGTAGCACATGCCTGTAATCCCAGCTACTAGGGAGGCTGAGGCAGGAGAATCACTTGAACCTGGGAGGCAAAGGTTGCGGTGAGCCAAGATCGTGCCATTGCACTCCAGCCTGGGCAAGAAGAGCAAAACTCCATCTCAAGAAAAAAAAAAGAAAAGAAAAGAAAAACACTATGAGATCCATTTCTTTTCAATAAATGGTGCTAGGTCAACTGAATAACCATATGGAACAAAATGAATCTTGAACTTTACATCCCAAACTATGCATAAAAATCAACTTTGGATAGATTATAAACTTAAATATGAGTGGTAAAACAATAAAATTACAGAAGAAAACAAAGGAAAATATCTTTATGATTTCAGGCGTAGGCAAAGATTTCTTAAACAGGACATTAAAAGAATCATAAAAAATAATAAACTGGATTTCATCACTATTATGAACTTCTGCTCATCCAAAGACACTATTAAGAGTGAACAGACAAGCAACAGAGTAGAAGATATTTGCAATACATAGACCCGATAAAGAACTTCCATTCTATAAATCAGTAAGACATAGACAATCCAACAGAGAAAAATGGCCACAAATCTGAGCAGGTTATTCACAAAAGAGAACATTCAAATGGCAAATACATAGATGAAAAAAAATTCAATTTTATAAGTCATCAAGAAATAAACAGGCATACTTCAGAGATACTGTATGTCTGGTTCCAGACAACCTCAATGAAACGATTATCACAATAAAGTGAGTGACACAAATTTTTGGTTACCCAGTGCAAAATGAAAGTTATGTTTACACTATATTAAGTGTGCCATAGCATGTCTAAAAAACAATGTACGCACCCTAATTAAATGTACTTTACTACGAAAAAAATGCTAATCATCATTTGAGCCTTCAGCAAGTTGTAATGTTTTTGCTGGTGGAGGCTCTTGCTTCAGTGTGGATGGCTGCTGACTCATTCAGGTGGTGATTGCTCAAGGCTGAGGTGGCTATATCAGTATCTTAAAAAAAGACAGCAATGAAATTTACTGCATCAATTGACTCTTCCTTTCACAAAAGATATCTCTGGGATACTGTTTGGCAGCATTTTACCCAGAGTAGAACATCTTTCAAAATTGGAGTCAATCCTTTCAAATTCTGCCACTTCTTTATCAACTAAGTTTATGTAATATTCTAAATTCTTTTTTTTTTTTAGATGGAGTCTCGCTCCTGTTGCCCAGGCTGGAGTGCAATGGCGCGATCTCAGCTCACTGCAACCTCCGCCTCCCAGGTTCAAGCAATTCTCCTGCCTCAGCCTCCCACGTAGCTGGGATTACAGACATGCGCCACCACGTCTGGCTAATTTTGTATTTTTAGTAGAGACAGAGTTTCTCCCTGTTGGTCAGGCTGGTCTCGATCTCCCAACCTCAGGTAATCCGCCTGCCTCGGCCTCCCAAAGTGCTGGGATTACAGGCGTTGAGCCACTGCACCCGGCATATTCTAAATTCTTTGTTGTCATTTCAACAATGTTCTTAGCCTCTTCACCAGGGGTAGATTCCATCTCAAAAAAAAAAAAAAAAAAACTTTCTCTGCTTATCCATTAGAAGTAATACCTCATCCATTCAGATTTTATCATGAGATTGTAGCAACTCAGTCACATTTTCAGGCTCCAGTTCTAGTTTTCTTGCTATTTCCACTACATCTGCAGTTAGTTCCTCCACTGTAGTCTTGAACCCCTCAAAATCATCCATGAGCATTGGAAACTTTTTTCTTTTTTTTTGAGACAGGGTCTTGCTCTGTTGCCCAGGCTGGAGTGGAGTGGCACAATCACGGCTCACTGAAGTCTCAACCTCCAGGGCTCAAGCGATCCTCCCCCCTCAGCCTCCAGAGTAGCTGGGATTACAGGCAAGCACCACTATGCCTGGCTAATTAAAAAAAAAATAACATATGACAACGTCTTCTTATGTTGTCCAGGCTGGTCTCAAACTCCCAGCCTCAAGCAGTCGTCCCGCCTCGGCCTCCCAAAGTGCTGGGATTACAGGGGTGAGCCACCACCAATCACGAATGTCTTTAATGGCATTTAGAATGGTGAATCCTTTCCAGAAGGCTTTCAGTTAACTTTGCCCAGACCCATCAGTGGAACTATTCTATGGTAGCTGTAGCCTTTCAAAATGTATTTTTAAATAATAAGACTTGAAAGTTGTAATCATTCCTGGATCCATGGGCTGCAGAATGAATGCTGTGTTAGCAAGCATGAAAACATTTATTTCCTTGTACATATCCATCAGAGTTCTTGAGTGATGAAATTCATTGTCAATAAGCAGTAATATTTTGAAAGGATTCTTTTCTTCTGAGCAGGAGGTCTCGACAGTGCACTTAAAATATTCAACAAACCATGCTGTGAATAGATGTGCTGTCACCCAGGCTTTGTTGCTCCATTTATAAAGCACAGGCAGATTAACAATTCTTAACGGCACTAGGGTTTTTGGAATGGTCATTAAGTACTGGCTTCAACTTAGTCACCAGATGCATTAGTCCCTAACAAGACAGTCTGAATGTCCTTTGAAACTTTGAAGCCAAGTATTGCCTTCTCTTCTCTAGTTATGAAAGTCACAGTTGATACATTCTTCCAATAGAGGGTTGTTTGATCTACATTGAAAATCTCTTGCTTAGTGTAGCCACTTCATCAATTATCTTAGCTAGATCTTCTGGATAAATTACTTGCTGTAGCTTCTCTGTTAGCACTTGCTGCTTCATCTTGCACGTTTATGTTATGGAGATGGCTTCTTTCCTTAAACCTCATGAACCAACCTCAGCTACCTTCAAACTTTTCCTCTGCAGCTTCCTCACTTCTCTCAGTCTTCACAGAATTGAACAGAGTTAGGCCCTCCTTGCTCTGGGTTATACTCTGACTCAAGGGAATGCTGTGGCTGGTTTGATTTTTATCCAGAACACTTGGACTTTCTCCATATCAGCAATAAGGCTATTTTGCTCTCATATCAATCTTGTGTTCACTGGAGTAGCATTTTTAATTTCCTTCAATAATTATTTCTTTGTATTCACACCTTGGCTGTTTGGTGCAAGAGGCCTTGCTTTTGGTCTATCAGCTTTCGACATGCCTTCCTCATTAAGTTAATCATTTCTAGCTGTTGTGAGAGACGTGTGACTCTTCCATTCACTTGAACACTCAGAGGCCACTGTAGGATTATTAATTAGACTAATTCCAATATTGTTACCTCTTAGGGAATAGGGAGGCTCCAGGAGAGGAAGAGATGGGAACAGGTGGTTGGCAGAGCAGTCAGAACATACCTGTTTATTGATTAAGTTCATCATTTTATATGGGCGTGGTTCAAGCATCCCAAAACAATTACAATGGTAACAACAAAGACCACTCATCACAGATCAAAAATAGACATAGTAATAATGAAAAAGTTTGAAACACTGTGAGAATTACAAAATGTGACCAAGGATACTAAGTGACCATATGTTGTTAGAAAAACGGTACTGAAAGACTTCCTGGATGCAGCAGTATCATAAACCTTAGATTTGTAAAAATCACATTATCTGTGAATCACAACAAAGCTAAGTACAATAAAGCAAGGTATGCTTGCATATTAAAACCACAGTGTAAAACAACCACACAGCCACTGGAATGGCTAAAAAAGAAGAGACAGACAATACCAAGTGATAACAGGGATGCAGAACAGCTAGAACTTCTCTACACTGAAAGCTGAAGTATAAACTAGCACAACTGCTTCATAGTATCTATTAAAACTGATCATATGTATACACTCCCTGACTCAGCAATTCCACTCCTAGGTAAACACTTAAACAGAAATGTGTGCATATGTTCACCAAAAAAACATGTAAAAGAATGATCATGTTAGTACTATTGTAACAGCAAAACTGGAATCAGTTCATATGTCTACCAAGAGCAGAACATATACACAAATTATGGTTTATTTGCGCAAGGGCAGACTACACAACAAAGGGAGTGAATGAACCAGCTATATATAACAACATGGATAAATTTCAAAGACAGTGAGCAAAAGAAGGCAGAACCAAAAGTTATCCTGCATGATTTGGTGTATGCAAAGTTCAAACTCAGGCTACTTTTATCTTTGGTACTAAAAGTCATAATAGTAGTTATCCTTGGGAGGGAGAGGAATAATGACTAGAAAGAGGCACAGTGTGGGGTGGGAACTCTCTTCTGAGGTACTGGTCAAGTTCTCTTTCTTGATCTATGTGTTCTACAGATGTAGTCACCTGGTGAAAAATCAGCAGCAGTATATATATGATTTGCCTGAATACATAATTTACTTTAATAAAACATTTATTTGAAAAGTACTATGAGGTCCACATATATTTTGCACATTTAAAATTGCCTTTCAAATTCTCTACATATCATTCAAAGGAATGACCACTCCTCTTTTCTCCAGTTTGCCCAAAATTAAAATACTTGAAATAAATTAAATACTTGAAAACAAAACCTAATCCTGAATGGGGTAAGCAAAATTATTATTATGGCATAGGATTATATTTGGAAGAAGAAAATAGTACACTTGACTCATATATCTAGGCCAATAAAAACCTATTTTATATTCCTCTGCAAAGCTACACTTCTAAGCTTTAAATTAAATGTCCCAAAATTTAAAAACGGCTTCTCGTATGAAAAGGTATCTCATCCCTCACTAGCCTTGTAACTCTCTTTTTAGGTGCTCTCCAGTTTGTGAGTGTCTATATCATCATGCAATACCCAGGCATAGTCTTAACAGCCCCAAAGCACAGTGGTCTAACCCAAATACCACAATTTCATGAATGCAGTCTAGGAATTACCATCACACGATTTGTTCATGGAGGTTAACTAAAACAACCAGATCTTTTTCCCATTATAAGTCAGATTTCCTACAACCCGAAATTTTAAAAATTTATTTTTTAAAAAGTTAAACACAGACTTAATATTTTTCTTACTAAATTCAACTTTGTTGGCTTTGGCTCATCACTCAAGCCTACTGAGAATACTTTGATTCTGTCTCCTGTCATCTTGGGTAACTCTCCTGGCCTCATATAATCTACACATACAATTCGTATTTTTTCTATGTCTTAACTCAAATTATTATTTAAAAAATATGTTGATCCCTGCTGGTTGGGCTTTCCAGGAAAAAAAGAGAAAAGAAAACTGTTGATCCCAAATTGTCAAAGAAAGACATTTAGAGGGCACTGCCAGCATCTTCCTTAAAGCATTTGCCAAAGGATGTTTCATGTGATAAACCCTAAAATGAGCGAGGGAGGTGCCCTGTAATGAGTTTGGGAATGCTGGGTCACTGCAGAATTCCTATCTTTAAAATTCTATAAAAGGCCAGGCATGGTGGCTTACACCTGTAATCACAGCACTTTGGGAGGCCTAGCTGGGTGGATCACCTGAGGTCAGGAGTTCGCGACCAGCCTGGCCAACATGGCGAAACTCTGTCTTAGCTAGGTGTGGTGGTGTGCACCTGTAATCCCAGCTATTCGGGAAGTTGAGGTAGGAGAATTGTTTGAACGCGGGAGGCAAAGGTTGCAGTGAGCCGAGACTGTGCAACTGTACTCCAGCCTGGGCAACAGAATGAAACTGTGTCTCCAAAAAATTAAAATAAAATAAAATTCTAATAAATATGGTCTCTAAGAGGGGTTAAAATATAAAGTGCCTCCCAAACTTATCTGACTTGGAAACCTTTTCTCATCTTGAGAAATCAGTATTCCTGGAAAGACCCTTTGCGAAATGAAGCTCTAGGGTGATAACGATGCATCAGCCAGCATTCTTTGGGCAAAGGATTGTTTCATTAGCTTGAAACCCACCTTACTGCTTTATCATTTGACCTACCCAAACTTCTCCATGTTTTCTAAAAGATTATCAAGATACTGTCAAATGAAATAATGATATCTTGCCAATGGAAGTAACTTCTCACAAAATGAAACAGGATCAGTTAAAGAGGATTTAGTATAGTATTAGTGAAGCAATAGATGCCCAATCTACTGTGAAAATTACACGCCGTTAAGAAGAAGCTATGAAAGTGAAAGACACCTTCTTTAAAGTTTTCCATCAAAATAGCTATATTTAAAAAGCTTTGGCAATTAAAAAATAATCTTTGGTCACCTGGAAGATTCAGTTATATGTGACACCTCATTTCCCAGTGATATTTAGTGAAATATTTCTATGTATTAAGAATGAGTTATTAAAAAAGAATAAGTTATAAAAAATTATCACTGAATACTGCATATTATACAAAGAATCTTATAATAATATAGTTTAAATTTTTTTAAGTTTTCATATATTGCCAAGAGAATTTCACGTATTCATCTGAAATCCACTTGAAAGATTATATTTAACAAAACATATGGTCTTTGTAAATGAAAACAGACACAAATAAGTATATCAAGTATTTCATCATTTAGCAACTTAATTTCAGAATAGGGGGTAACAGGATGATAGGCTTTACTTGTAAAAAAAATTACACAAACAAATCATATTCACACAGCACATTTAAATTGATGGAGGCAGCATATTCACATAATGTGGCACCAGTACCGCTAATCCTCCACATTGTCTCCTAGGGCTGTAGGATTCAAGATGTTGTTGAGATAACTGGCTTCCATTAGCAAGTATGTGATTGGCAGGATGATAAAGTCTTTTCACTCACAGGTCAGCTATTTCCTTTTCCTTAGAAGAGGGCAATCCCAATGATCCATCTTTTAGCTAGTCTCTCATAGAGTCCCAATTCTCTTGCCTTCAGCTTTGATATGGTTCTAACTTTCCTCTTGTATCAGCTCATACTTGTCATCAACTCCTCTATTCAGAACAGCAAATATCAGGAGTTTGACCTCAGGGCAAAGTCCGGGTGGGCAGGTAAAATGTGACCACTGGACCTACTTCCTAATCTTTCATAGCAATTCATGAAGCAGTATCAAATTCAAACTAAAAAACAGAAGCATGACCCCTTATAAGTACTAAGAAAAGGGCTCTTTTGCTTTTCTAAGTATACTTGAAAAGAACTGTCAACCACCCTATTAAGACAGAAATGGATCACAGACTAAAAAAAAAAAAAAAAGAAGGAAAAGTGCAGAACCCCAACTGAAATGTAAATAAAGGTGTTAGCAACCCCTTTACGTTTGGTGGTATACTACTTCACATAAAAGTGTTAAAGCAATATGCTATGAAACATCTTTATGAAATAAGGAACATAAATGCCCTATCGAAACTTTAAAGCATCCTTATTTAAATAATCACTAACATCTGATTTAAAAAAAAGCTTATATCACCTCATGTGAGACTTAAATTTTCAAGACCGTTTTATTTTTATTTTTTGCCAAATTCCCCATACTTGGCATTTCACCACTTAAGTATTTGTAAACTAATTTTAAAAACAAATATAAGCAAACAAACAAACAAACAAACAAACAAAACAAATATAGGTGAAAAACATCTATCTTTTTCAATGTATGAAGTCCAGGCTGCTAAAATAATAAAATTCAAGCCACGCCACAGTGATCTAGCAGCTAAGGAATTAGTTGCATATTCTTATTTTGGAATACAAAAGTCCAAGAATACAGTATGATTAAATTTTGATAATAATAATCAGAAAAAATTATTTTAAGTCCCTTTTAAAACTAGAAAAAATTAAAATGTAATAAAATAACTCATCAAAAATTTTCTATCCACTGATCTCTTCCATTGCATATTTACTACTATTCTCAAAAATTGTTTTATATTTAGTTATTTCTACATAAATCTTGTATTCTAACAATTCTACACACGTCATCACAGATTTCACAATTCTACATGTTTCATAATAGATTTTTAAAATTAACTTAGAAGTCTCTTAGATTACGTTGATGAGGAAAAGTCAACCAGGACTTAATGCCCTCTAAGTGCACATACTTGAAAAGTAAATTCAACAAAAATGACTTGAGATGTTTATTAATATTTATAAGTATGTCTTAGTAACGATTCCCTAGTGAGCTACATACTTGTAAAGAGGCCTTCTATGCTGTCAAATGATGATTATCTTTGAAAGAAGAAAGTACCTGGGATCAGTGTTTTAATCTCCATTCAACCAACCACCTATCTATCTGGAAAAATCAAGGAACAGAATCCTTACACGAACAGTTTCATAAACTATGTGGTCCTACTCACAATCCTACAATGAGATTATAAACTAGTTAACATCACACAAATGAGTTACCACCATAAAAATTCATATACAACTGAGAAAATACCACATGATAAATTTCAAATTTTCTATAAACAGATTATTCATATATAGTGAGAATTATCCTCAAATCATCTCCTCTTAAAGCTGTCCTTTGGATTGGAGAATATGTTTATGTCCTTGCAACTTACACCAGTAGGAAACTTACCCCACTAAGTGACCTTAAACGAACTGGGAAAGGAATATACAATCAATCCTGCTTTCAACTTGCTAAAGAATCCTGTTTTCAATATTAGATCACCTTGTTCAGGGAAATAGCACCGCAACAAAGGGAACACCTTCTAAAGGAAATGGATTTACTGTCAACAGAAAGAATCTCTTCTGGTAAACTGGAATGGAAGTTAAGAGTTGTAGGGATAAAGGGAAAACTCCCTCACCCTTGGAAATTTAACTGAAACATCAATTAACAAAAGGCAAATTAATAGGAGAAATAGCATATACATTTATTAGCACGCAGGAGGGAGAATTGCAGAGTGATTTTTCCACTTTGCAATGGGGGTATAAATGGTTACATGTTACTGTTTTGTTTTGTTTTAGAGGTAGGGTCTTGCTATGTTGCCCAGGCTGGTCTTGACACCTGGCTTCAAGTGATCCTCCTACCTCTGCCTCCCAAGTGCTGGGATTAGAGGTGTCAGCCACCATGCCTGACCCTGTATCTTTCTTCTTAGGGGAAAGGGAGATGGGGGAAGTGTGTATGATTTTAGGAGGGTAGTGAATGATTTTTAGGGGAACTTAATGGGAATGAGGAACATACAATGATCTGGGAAAAAGTCTGTTAAGCCTACAGATAATGGTTTGATATGTGACAAAAGTCTGTCCAGGTGTGTTGACAGACTTCAGTCTTTCTCTTGCATGAGTTTAGCTAATACAACAAGGGAAGGAACCAGAGGTAACCGTTTTCTTCCTTTACAGGTCCAAACTTCAAGCAGATGAGGGAATTTTAGAGAACTTTATTCTGTACTTTGGGAGAGACAAAGTATTGAGAGATGGTGGGGCAGTGGGTGGGGGGTAGGAAGGAGGTCAGAGAGACCTCGATGCTGCTTCTTCAGTTCAGCATGTCAAAGCACTGTATTTTAGAGTGCTGGTTTCTGAGCCCCAACATTTCCCTGTCTAAAACTTCCCTAGAAGTTTCACATATCAAAAGCTGAGTTAGTGGCTGTGAAAAGACAAATCAAGGTAGTAGCTCAATGGCAAAAGATCTCATCAAATCAGTCTCTTATTTTTGGGAATAGGCCAGTTCAATTAAACAGCTGTGTCTTTTTTTTTTTTTTTTTTTTTTGAGATGGAGTCTCGCTCTATTGGCAGGCTGGAGTGCAGTGGCGTGATCTCGGCTCACTGCAACCTCCACCTCCAGGATTCAAGCAATTCTCCTGCCTCAGGCTCCCAAGTAGCTGGAACTACAGGTGAGCGCCACCATGCCTGGCTAATTTTTGTATTTTTTTTAGTAGAGATGGGGTTTCACCATGTTGGCCAGGATGGTCTCAATCTCTTGACCTCGTGATCCACCCACCTCGGCCCCCTAAAGTGCTGGGATTACAGGCGTGAGCCACCGCGCCCGGCCAACAGCTGTGTCTTGTTTTAGAAGACAGCATTGCAGATGGGCCCTCAAAGCTAGGCCTGCAAACATATTTTTAATAAGAGGCATCTCTACAGAAACAGAAGAAAAACAATGTTCAATGTCTGGAGTAGTCTATAAGCTAATTATCAGAGTCTCTGAAGCATCTTCAGGTTGCAGTGGCAATCTGACAGATTATCATTATTATGGTTTGAATCAGGTATTCAAGCAAACTTTTTGCACAGTCCCTATATCTGTAGGCACAAAGGCTGTTAATATGTAAGTTGCTCTGGTGATTTTTGTTGAAGTTTATATTAAGCTCTAGTTTTAGGGCTTTAAGAAAAGTAGTTTTAATTTTTAGTGATTTTAAGTGAGAAAAATGTGAAGACATTAGTTTGGAGACTTGTAGCTAAAAAAGAATTTAGGATTTGGTCCAAATTGCAGGCAAATAATAAAAACTCAAAAATAATGGACAAGGCTAGAATCTAGTAACAGGTATATTACAGTTTTTTTTAATATATATTTTTTCTAGTCCCCCTTTTTAAAAAATCAAATTATACTAGGACTAATTTATTTGTGAAATAAATTTTAGTCTTACCATATTTGGCCTGCTTATTTGTATAGTGCAGCAAGAATAGTGATTCACCATATGGACTTTTTAAAAATGGACTTCGTTGAAACTTTTAATAAGAAATTTTGGATTAGACTTTTAAAAGCCTTAAGGATAGGAAATCAAGCTGAGTATTTGTCATCAGACTGTGCCTCTAATATCAGTATGAACTGGGTGAAATTTTCTCTTTTCAAGGTCCTCGAAATATCTTCAGGTTCTTAGGCCTGCCAGAAAGTGACATTTTTTAACTTATCCCAAGGTCAGGAACCTTATAAGGGAACTGTGTGGACAGGGTACAGGGCCAGCCTTTTTTTTTTTTTTTTTTTTTTAAACTTTATTGGCTTTATAAAGTCAACCTCAATCCCTCAAAGCAGTCTGGTCGTATATGAAAACATGACAGTTTCGTCAAATCCTTGGTAAAATAACCAGTGTTTTCAATGTGTCCTGTTACAAAAGAAAGGATTCTTATTGAACTTATGTAAATAATTAGATTGTCATAAAACTAGAATATTTATGGATAGTTCCTAATTCTGGAGAAATCATGTAAGAGAAAGGTAAATGTTTTGATTTTGTTCATAAGTGTATTTTAACTAATTGCTATAAGTTACGAATAGCTTAGAAGAAAAAAATTTCTTGGCTCTGAAAAACAAAACATAGAAAGAATCAGCAATGTTTTAAATAAAAAGTCATCAAAAAATCATTTTGGGCCAAGTGCGATGGCTCATGCCTGTAATCCCAGCACTTTGGGAGGCCGAGGCAGGTGGATCGCTTGAGCCCATGAGTTCAAGACTAGCCTGGGCAACATGGTGAAACCCCATCTTTACCAAAAATACAAAAATTAGCCAGTCACATAACCTGGTCTCAAAATAAATAAATCAGTAAATAAATAAATAAATAAACATTTAAAAATAAAATAATAAAAAAATTATTTTAGTCCATCATCAGTTCAGTTCCATGTAATTCTTATTTTGCTTGATATTGTTTTAGCAATCTTTATGAATGTATGAGCTGTTTAATTAGAGTCCTGGAATTTTTTACCTAGTCCAATGGTATGATTTCCAAAGTTACCAGACACCGGTATTTAAGAGCATTTGTCAGGGTCTTTTATTTTTTTACTTTAATATTTTTATTTTTATTGTGAAAAATTTCAAACATACATGAAAGTAAACAGCACAATAAACCCATCACCCTCACCTCCCAGATTCAGCTACTATCAATAATTTTTCTTTGCTAAAGTATTTTAAAACAAACCACAGAATACATTTCCCTGCTTTCTCTCACTGATTTGTCTGAATTGGGATCAAAACAAGTTACAAACATTATATTTGGGTTTTACGGCTCTGAAATATCTGGTAAAAAAAAAAAAAAAAAAGTTCCTTTTTAAGATTTAAGAGGCAAGCACTATCTGAAATGCAAAGAAGGAAATGTGAGGACAGTATGCCAGCAATCATATTTTGGTGAGGATAGGAGCATGGATGGGGAAAAAAAATGAATGGAAAAAGACCAGCAGGAAATAAAACAGAATGCCAATAATGATGTGTTTGGGCAGTAAGACTATGAGTAACTTTTTCTATTTTTTTGTATATTGTAATGTTTTTTGAAAACATGTATAACTTATATATATGTACTTTTTCATTTTACCTATAATATTTTATTATGCCTCTAGTAAGGCATTTAAAAAACATATTCACCATTTCATTATTATACCTTTTACAAATAATTTAATACCAAATATCTAATATCCATATTTCCCTGATTATCTCAAACCTGCCCCCTCCCTTTTTTTTTATAACTAGTTTGTTCAAATTAAGATGTAAATATGGTCTGTACATTGCTGTTGGTTATGAGGTCTTATTTAATCTTTACATATAGGGGAATGTGATTTATGTCAAAGATGGTTATATGATGGTCTGCAGAAAGAATGTATTTCATTTTTAAAATTTTTATTTTATTTTATTTCAATAGCTTTTGAGGCATAAGTGGTTTTTGGTTCCATGGATGAATCGTATAGTGGTGAAGTCTGAGATTTTAAGTGTATTCATCATCCAAGTAGTACACATTGT
The DNA here is from genome assembly GCF_049350105.2 of Macaca mulatta. Lineage (NCBI taxonomy): Eukaryota > Metazoa > Chordata > Mammalia > Primates > Cercopithecidae > Macaca > Macaca mulatta. The sequence goes on along the minus strand of NC_133414.1, from coordinate 104,969,342 downwards.
ACCCAATATGTAGTGTGTGTTTGTTTGTTTGAGACAGAGTCTTGCTCTGTCACCAGTCTGGAGTGCAATGGCACCATCTTGGCTCACTTCAACCTCCGCCTCCTGGGTTCAAGTGATTTTCCTGCCTCAGCCTCCCAAGTAGTTGGGATTACAGGCACCCGCCACCATGCCTGGTTAATTTTTTGTATTTTAGAAAAGATGGGGTTTCACAACATTGGCCAGGATGGTTTCGATCTCCTGACCTCATGATCCACCTGCCTCAGCCTCCCAAAGTGCTGGGATTACAGGCGTGAGCCACCGCGCCTGGCCCCCAATATGTAGTTTTTTATCCCTCACCCCTTCTCCCACCCTCCCCATTTTGAGTCTCCAGAGTCCATTGTATAACTCTGTATGCCAAGAGGCAAATTTTGGGCCGGGCGCGGTGGCTCACGCCTGTAATCCCAGCACTTTGGGAGGCCGAGGCGGGCGGATCACGAGGTCAGGAGATCGAGACCACGGTGAAACCCCGTCTCTACTAAAAATACAAAAAATTAGCCGGGCGCGGTTGTGGGCGCCTGTAGTCCCAGCTACTCGGGAGGCTGAGGCAGGAGAATGGCGTGAACCCGGGAGGCGGAGCTTGCAGTGAGCCGAGATCGCGCCACTGCACTCCAGCCTGGGCTGGGCGACAGAGCGAGACTCCGTCTCAAAAAAAAAAAAAAAGAAGAAGAAGCAAATTTTGGACTTTAGCCAATTGTAAACTGCTTTTTGAGGAGAACCAAAGAAAAACAATTAATATTCTGTAGATGACAAAGGACTTAGAATAGCCATGATTAGGCCAAGCACGGTGGCTCACGCCTGTAATCCCAGCACTTTGAGAGGCCAAGGCAGGTGAATCACCTGAGGTCAGGAGTTTGAGACCAGCCTGGCCAATCTGACGAAACCCCGCCTCTACTAAAAATACAAAAAAAATTAGCTGGGGGTGGTGGCATACGCCTGTAGTCCCAGCTACTTGGGAGGCTGAGGCAGGAGAATTGCTTGAACCCAGAAGGTGGAGTTTGCAGTGAGCTGAGATCCTGTCACTGCACTCCAGCTTTGGTGACAAGAGCGAGACTCCGTCTAAAAAAAAAAAACAAAGAATAGCCATGGTAAAAGACACCAATTGACAAGGGAATTTTGTTATTTTTTGCGACACATAATAACTTAACATAATAATTATGCCTGATAACATATATCAAGACATCAGAATTTCAGGAATCATTTTGGAACACATGAATAAGATATATGTATAAATAAAATTCAAAGCAAGTTAAATACCATTTCTTATTTGACAATGTTTCTCATATGATTTTCTTATATTGAAAAAGACTAATGTGTCTCTCTTGAGCTTCCAGGGGCCCTTTCCGGAATATCCAAAAGTTTGTTCAAAAAGACAATTTTGGAATCTGAAATTTGGGGAAGTATATTAAATGCCAAAGGTTTAAAAACTTGATTAAAATAGGATCACAGGTGGTCGGGCACTGTGGCTATACCTGTAATCCCAGCACTCTAGGAGGCCAAGGCAGGTGGATCACTTGAGGCTGGGAGTTCAAGACTGGCCTGGACAACATGGGAAAACCCTGTCTCTGCTAAAAAAAAAAAAAAAAAAAAAAAAAAAAATCAGCCAGGCGTGGTGGTATGTGTCTGTAGTCCCAGCTACTCGGGAGGCTAAAGCAGGAGAATTGCTTGAACCCTGGAGGCACAGTTGCAGTGAGGTGAGACCATGCCACTGCACTCCAGCCTGGGCAACAGAGTGAGACTCTGTCTCATAAATAAACAAACAAACAAATACAGGATCACAGGTGACTTAAAATAATAGTCATTTACTTAGCCAGTGATAAAGATTTCAAAACACAAAATTTTTTTTATTCTTTGATAAAGAGAAGGCAGCTTTTTAAATAGTTAAATGACCTAACAAAGACCATCTTCTTCTTCTACTATCTTTCCCAACTCAGCAAGGTTAATCATCTATAGATCTAGGTCACCTATAACAGTGTTCCTTGTTTGACATAATATCTGAGCACTGATTGCAAACAGAAGTAAATATGAATGTATTTTATATGTATCATACTTTACAGACATAATTTGGAGATAAGAATGGCTTTTTAAGTCTCCTTCTAAACCTGACTTGAAGATATACCAATTATTTCCACATGACTCATCTTTCTTTTTTGAGACGGAATCTCGCTCTGTTGCCCAGGCTGGAGTGCAGTGGCACGATCTCGGCTCATTGCAAACTCCACCTGCCGTGTTCAAGCGATTCTCCTGCCTCAGCCTCCCCAGTAGCTGGGACTACAGGTGCGTGCCACCATGCTTGGCTAATTTTTTGTATTTTTAGTAGAGACGGGGTTTCAAAGTGTTAGCCAAGATGATCTTGATCTCCTGACCTTGTGATCCACCTGCCTTGGCCTCCCAAAGTGCTGGGATAACAGGTGTGAGTCACTGAGACAATGAGAGCGCCCAGCCGGCAACTCATTGTCTTATAAGGATTCCTAACCAGTATATGTTTTGCTTCTCTAAAGTATGTTTAAGCTCCATCAGGATAAAACTATTTCTTATACAGTTTTATATTTATTTCAAACACATCTTTCCTCTGCAAATAATGAATATATAATAGTAAGTATTTAGGCAACACTGGGTTGGAATTATCTATATTCTCAAACATTTACTGAAGTCAGTTTCTTAACTGCTCAAAGTGGTCCTGCTCCGAACATCACTGTGGTAGAGTCTGTTCGTACCAATGATGAAGCCTCATCTCTATCCCCTAAAGGGAATGGGAACTATTAATAGACTGATACCACAGTGGCTTTGTTTTAATTCAATCTCCATATGGTTCTTCTTGCAAAGGCCACAGTCACTCCTACTGTCTATTCTAGCACTCCTGAGCCCTCTAACTTGGATCCTCCTTTCCTACTACAACTCCCTTGTGACTTGACTCCCCAGCTTTCTTAAGCTACTTAATAATAGGAATTAAAAAAAACAAAAGGGGGAAGAGAAAAGAGGAGGAAAACAATAAAAAAAATAAAGAGGTGGAAAAAGGGAAGAAATAAATACAACGACAATAGAGATGTCAGAGTAGCAAAATGAATAGATTTTTTAAATGATCATATTTGTTACTACACTTAGAGTATTGTGGCCAGAAAAGAATTGTGTAAATATCTCATTACATTTTTAAAACATATTTTATCCTTCTTTCTGGGACCAACAGAAAATTTATAAAAATAGCATTCTTTACCACTGAAAAAATTTTATGCAAGGGGTTACTTTCTAGGTTGTAAGAATTTACATTTAACTTGGGTCCTGAAATTAATGTTAATACCACCAATTTTCATATATGACAAGATTATTAAGAAATAATCTGAACATCAAGTGTCATTAAACCAAGCTACAAAGTTATGATTTAGTAATGTGCTTAGCAGGTAATAACTATTAAATAAATTAAATATTCACTGATGAGAATGCTCTATGAAGTTGAGGTACTGAATGCATTACAGGTTCAAAGAGAAGTGTCAAATACATAGTTATTAAGGAAGCATTTTTCTTAAGATGGGTTGTTTCAAGGCAAACAGGCATTCCTGTAGCATTAAGAAAAAAAAAGTGAGGGGAGGGCAAGAGTTAGAGGGCAACAAATGGGAAGTACATTATTACATCTTACTTGTCTGAGGTCAATGAATGCTAGCTGCAGGGTATCCCCCTGGAATCCTGGCACAGGTTCAGAGCTGGCAAACACTATTAAAAGAAAGAAAAAACGAGAATAAAAATGAGATTGCAAAATATACAAGAGTTTAACTGATAAATTAATTTCTACTCATTATAAATGCATTATAATATTTACACATAATCATTTCAAATGAATATTATTTATAACCTTCAATTTCCACTACTGAGAAAGTTCTCCACATCCACTACCTCAAGTGTTTTAATAATAATTTTAAATTTCGAATCTGCCATGTAATCATTTTAATCCTAATCACAATACATTTAGGAGGGTTTTCTTACTAAAATTTAATATTAATGTACTTCAATCAAGTAAAGCTTTCTGACTCTTTTTAGCCTTAGGTGAATGATTGTAGAAGCATTTAAAAATTATATCAATTCCATGGCTGTCAACATATTTTGAAACATTTGCTTTGCTACAGAATAGGAGCTATTAAAAAATCCCACCTCTAGCTAATAGCAATAAAAGGCAGACACCAAGGTAAGAAGCCAACTTTACATGCAGACAATAGGTAAAATGTTCTAAGTAGAAAAATCAGGATGATGCAGGAATGCCTGTTCATGCCTTTTACAAATTTTTATTTATTTATTTTTTTGAGATGGAGTCTCGTTCTGTCGCCCAGGCTGGAGTGCAGTGGCACCATCTCGGCTCATTGCAACCTCTTGACTCCCAGGTTCAAGTGATTCTCCTATCTCAGCCTCCCGAGTAGCTGGGACTACAGGTGCATGCCGCCACGGCCGGCTAATTTTTTTTGTATTTCAGTAGAGATGGGGTTTCACCATGTTGCCCAGGCTGGTCTCGAACTCCTGAGCTCAGGCAATCCACCTGCCTCGGCCTCCCAAAGTGCTAGGATTACAGGTGTGAGCCACCGTGCCTGGCCAGTAATTTTTTTATAAAGGATTCATGCCTCAACTAAAAAATATCTCAACAAGAATTTTTAAAATTTCCACAGATACCTTCAATAATTTTTTGTGGCTCAAAATTTTTACTACTACTAACATAGCTTATTTAATTAAATTAAAGACAATTCCAATATTAGTTATTTTAAAAACTTAAAAGACTTGGCTCATAAAAAAGACCCTGTCATTTTACATGCAAGCTTCTCTGGTAAGAATGCCTGTAATCATTTTCCCACTCCATTAATATTCTGATTTTCTTTTCTTCTTCTTCTTTTTTTTTTTTTTTTTTTTTTTTTCAAGAGACATGGTCTCGATCTGTCACCCAGGCTGCAGTGGCATGATTACAACTCACTGCAACCTCGAACTCCTGGGCTCAAGCAATCAGCCTCCCAAGTAGCTGGGACTACAGGCATGCATCTCCACACTCGGCTAATGCAAATTTTTTTTTTTTTTTTTTTTTTTTTGTAGAGATAGGTTATTGCCATGTGGCACAGGCTGGGCTTGAACTCCTGGCCTAAATAAAGCAATACCTTTGTCTTGGCCTCCCAAAGTGCTGGAGAGTCTAATTTTTTAAGAGAACATTATAGACGTTCCATTTGTGAATTTATCTGAGCTAGAATTTTGGAAGCTATTTAAATTTCAGCCTATATAGTTCTTGGGATAACAAAAGCAATTCTTAAATTTTGTGTATTCTGTGTGAAATATAGTTTAGAAAGGCTCAAAATCAACAATTAAAAACAATAAATATATGAAAATTTGCACAGCTTAATTTATCTGGCATCTCTGGGGAATGTTGAGTTCAAAATAAGTTTCTGTTGCTGTCGTATAATTTTTGCTTTAAGCATCAGAATTTTTTTTTAATCTTAAGCATTTTTTACAAAATTCTAAAATGTATCATTAATCCTGTGGGTCATCATTAAGAATACATTTTGTTCTATAAAGTAAAATTCCCAGGGGTTGTTATGGAAGTTAGAGCTTTTTTTTTGTTCTATTAAAAAGCTGTGCTATTTGAGTTCTCATGTCTAGCTTTTCTAATTTTTCTGCCTTCTCCTCCCTGGTAGTTTTAACATGAATTCTTACTCCCTACTCTCTCCCTCATCTCTCTTATTAATTTTATCTTTACTCTTCTTGAGCGGGTAAGCCAGCTAATCAATTACTAGAATTATGTCTAAAGTAAGAGCAAACACAAGCTAAGCAAGGGCCTCTCCTACTAGTAAGGTTAATAGGTGTTATATACACACCTTGGAGCGTATATACCTTTAGAGAATGAGTAACCTTTTGGTTACTCAGAGATGCACCACTTTTCTCCCTTTGTTCTTGGTTCTCTGCTAGGTTATGGTCATTAGATAAGTGACTAAATTCACCATTCTCAGACCCCTTTTTTCTAGAAAACCAAAATTTAGTGACCAAATCTAGCCACATTTTTCAGTATTTAGTACAATTTATTCATATCACTGTCTTTTTATACAATGAAAAGTGGTATACTTTCATATAGTGGTATTGCCATTACCTGCTACTACGCCCTAGGTAGCCGAGCTGCCTTTCTCTAGTATCATTACATCTTAACTGAAAAACGATAAGCAAAATTATAATACCTTTTATATTACATTGTAAAATATATTATTATTTTATGTTAGCCATTTATATTATAATCATAAAAGGTGTTAAAAGTAAAGGTGTTTTCTAACTTCAAAAAAATACTTTTTTTGGCTGGGCATGGTGGCTCATGCCTATAAATCCTAGCATTTTGGGAGGCCAAGGTTGGAGGACGGCTCGAAGCAGGAGTTTAAGACCAGCCTGGGAAACATGGCAAGACCCCATCTCTACAAAAAAAAAAAAAAAAATTAAAATTAGCCAGGCATAGTGGTATGCACCTGTAGTAGTTCCACCTACTGGGGAGGCTGGGGCAGGAGGATCACTTGGGCCCAGGAGGTTGAGGCTGCAGTGAGCCATGATCGTACCACTGCACTCCAGGTTGGGTGACAAAGTGAGATCTTGTCTTTAAAAAAAAAAAAACAAAAAACAAAAAACAAAACTCAAGACCATCCAGCATTTTATTGGCCTTTTTTTTTTTTTTTTTTTTTTTTGCCACAGTCTCAGGCTACTGTCTGTAACCATTTACCATAAATCCCTAGTGGTTCTCAACCAAGGCTGTAAATGTTACCATAGCTTCTACCACCACCATGGATAGATACACACACACTCATAAATAAAGACTTTCTATGATGCAGAGAGACTCATTTTATCAGGCACAAAAATAAGCTCAATTTCATTTAGACATATAGTTATTATCTATTTAATGCTCAGAATTTTTCTACATTAAAAATAATCTTAAAATAATTTTTCTTTTCCCTAGGTTTAAGATACTAGTTTAAGACCCAATGGCTTGGCAGTAAACCAAAGAGCTCAATGTCAAAATTAAAGGTACTATAAATTTATATAGCACTTTATAGTTTACTAAGCACTTTCTCACACACCATCTGCTCTGAGCATCACAATAACTTATGTTAGTAAATAGGGCATGCAGATGATGGATCATAAAATCTTGCAACTGAAAGAGACAACCTCTTTGAAACACGTCCAACAGTCCCCTAAGGACTCAGTTTAAAAGTTGCCGAGACTTTTTAATTTTTTGAGATGGAGTCTTGCTCTGTCACCCAGGCTGGAGTGCAGTGGCGCGATCTTGGCTCGCTACAACCTCCTTCTCCCAGGTTCAAGCGTTTCTCGTGCCTCAGCCTCCCAAGTAGCTGGGATTACAGATGTACACCACCGCGCCTGGCTAATTTTTGTATTTTTAGTAGAGACAGGGTTTCACCATGTTGGCCAGGCTGGTCTCCAACTTCTGACCTCAAGTGATTCACCTCGGCCTTCCAAAGTGCTGTGATTACAGGCGTGAGCCACTGCGCCCAGCTGAGTCCTTCATTTTATAGGGCAGAAAAATTAAAAGGAAAGTGACTTGCCCAGGATTACATAACTAATTCAGATTTCCTGGCATTTACTCCATTAATCCAGAATCTGATTAAGTATTCAGTCTCTCATCTTTTATCACATCTCTCATAAGAATCTAACCAATAGGGAAGTGAAATTCACTAGATTATAACACTCAGGGCTTTTTCTCAAAAATTTTTAGGGGTAGAAGGCAATTTAGTGACCTGATAATCATCTGGCACAGAGGACATTCGTAACGATATGCTATTGATTCAAAGCTTCGTATTTTTCCCTTTATTTCTTTAAAAATCAAATGCAGTCAATCCTTTTGTTTCTACTTCTCAAAATATCTCGAGACTGAATTTGTTTCTACCTTAGTACAAACTAATATCATTTCTTGCTTGGATTACTAAAACACACCCTATCTGACCTCCCTGCTTCTGGTGCAACCTCTCCATCCACTTATCCCAGTAAGATTTACGTAGATGTAACTTGTGCCACTTCACGGTTTAACATCCTTCAGTAGTTTCTCATCATCTTAAAATAAAATAAGGCTAAGGTCCTTTGCAATCTAGCCTTTGTCTATCTGCCAGCCTCATCTCATCATTTCCCTAGGGGCACCTCAGTTTCTATACCACACCAAACTACCTGTACTTCCGTGCATATACCACTCTCTTTCCATGATGCTTTGATCCCTCTGCCTAGAGCATCCTTCCTCTTCTTATTTTCCATCTGGGCAAACTCTTATTTATCCTTCAATCATTGTCTTCCTTGGGAAGACTTCCATTATCCCTGCGGGTTGGGTTATGTTCTTTCTGCGTGTTCTCACTGCAACTTTCTGTGCACAGCTTAACTTCAGCACTCACTTGGCTGCCTTGTAACTGTTTATCTGTCTGGGTCTTCCCACTAAACCATGAACTCCCTGAGAGCAGGGACAGTACTTTCACTTCTACACTCTTATCACCTAGCTCAATGCCTGACTCATAATGAGTTCAATGAAAGTTTCTTAAATCAATGAAGAAAAACAGAACCATAAATAAATAAATGCTAAGGGAATGCCATCCAGTATTGGATATTGATATATTATCTAGCTTGTTGATTAGATTTAGAATGATGCTGTCCAAGAGAACATTCTGCAATAATGAAATATAATGTCCATGCTAAACTTAATTTTTGGTTTTATTTAATTTTTTTTGAGACAGGGTCTCACTCTGTTGCCCAGACTGGAGGGTCATGGTGCCATCACAGCTCACTGCAGCTTCCCTCAACCTCCTGTGCTCAAGCAATCCTCCCGTGTCAGCCTCCTGAGTAGCTGGGACTACAGGTGCCATCATGTCTGGTTTTTTAATTTTTTTGTAGAGACAGGGGGACTATGTTGCCTAGGCCAGTCTCAAACTCCTGGCCTCAAGCAATCCTCTTGTCTTGGCCTCTCAAAGTGCTGAGATTACAGGTATGAGGCACTGCATCCAGCTTAATTTAAATTTCCTAGCCATATGTGTTTATTTAACAGTGCAAATCAAGAACATAACTGTATATACTCAGTGTATTTATATAAAAGTAATTAAGGGTGGGTGAGAATACTCCTAATAGTTTCTTCAACAAAAACTAAATCATAAGCTCTTCCACTAAACAAGAAGTTCCTGGGAAGGAGTTACATACATGATGCCTGTCACCTAGGAAATAGTCAATAAATGTGTGTTGAATGAATAAATAGCAATATAAATCATTTCTGCTAATATTGTCTATGGTCCCAATAATTCATGGGGTCAATTTTAATCTTTTAAATTTTTAAAGAATTGATGACTAATTTTTGAAATCTCTTGAAGTACTATCATCAAATTACTTTTTGGCTCATCCAGATTCTCATTTTGTATATAATTTGTCATATTTTGGGGATTCCTAATTCTCCTCCCTTGGACTATCATTAAAATTTTAAAAACAATAACGCCCACTTCCCTCCTATTATGGTGTCTTTGTTTTTGTCATTTAGCCATGCCTTTAAGGGTATTTTTAAAAAACATTGATCCTGGTTACCCAATAAGATACGTAAAAATCATTTCCAGACTCTATAAAGTTTTCTTTTTTAAGAGATTCCAAATCTTTGTTTTTTTCTCTTAATGCCTCCAATTTGGCTATTTCCTTTTTAATAAACAAAATAACTTCAGGATATTCATTTCCTCTTATTTTCTGTAATGATAATAAATGATTTCAAGTTTTCTTTATTATTATTATTATTTTTTGAGACGGAGTCTCACTCTGTTGACCAGGCTGGAGTGCAATGGCACAATTTCGACTCACTGCAACCCCCACCTCCCAGGTTTAAGCGAGATTCTCCTGCCTCAGCCTCCTGAGTAGCTTTGATTACAGGCATACGCCACCAGGCCCTGCTAATTTTGTATTTTTAGTAGAGAAGGAGTTTTGCCATGTTGCCCAAGTTAGTGTCAAACTCCTTACCTCAGGTGATCTGCCCACCTTGGCCTCTCAAAGTGCTGAATTACATGCATTAGCCACCGCACCCGGCCTGATTCCAAGTTTTCAAATATTCTTAGATTAGAGAAGGAGGTGTCTGATCTTATTGGGAAGGTATATTATAACAATAGAATAAAACTGCTATATCAGCCTAACTTGGAAGAAGACTAGTTTGAATCAATTTAGATGAAAGTGGAAACAAAAAATAATGTATGCAGGGTAAGCTGTGATTATAACAAAAGTATCTTCCAAACTGGCAATCTATGAAGTTGTTTTTCCTGTTTTTTTGGGTTTTTTTTTTTTTTTGAGATGGAGTCTTGCTCTGTTGCCCAGCCTGGAGTGCAGTGGGGTATGATCTCGGCTCACTGCAACCTCCATCTCCTGGGTTCAAGCAATTCTCCTGCCTCAGCCTCCCGAGTAGCTGGGATTACAGGTATGTGCCACCACAACCGGCTAATTTTTTTGTATTTTTAATAGAGACGGGGTTTCGTCATGTTGGCCAGGCTGGTCTTGAACTCCTGACCTCAGGTGACCCACCCACCTTGGCCTCCCAAAGTGCTGGGATTGAGCCATTCCGCCCAGCTAGCAATCTATGAAGTTTTAAGAGAACAAAGAATATCTGTAGGCAAAACATGAATTATTTGTATATATAACAAAAAAAAATTTTAAGTAGGAAAACAGGCCCTTCCTCTCAGGATCTAAGAAAAATGTAAAGGGTTTGGTACGAGGGGGGAAGGAAAATTGCCAAGAGGTCAGGCCATAAATATTTATCCTGACTAGAAAATATAAAACCTACTCTGAAATTAAACTCAGAGGGAATTAAACTCAGAAGTCCTTGAAAAATCTTGTTCTAGGCAGACAGTTATCTTTATCATCAGGCAGAGAATGTAGACTGTTTACAATGTAGATATAGAAAACATCCATACAAGGTAGGTAGAATTGTCAGGGGGTAAAGGGGGTGGGGGAGAAAAAGGCCCATGGATCATAAGAGTGAATACACCAGAAGCTTCACAAAAGATTGAAAGAAAGGGTAAGGAGGTTAGGCTACAGTTTTAAGACCTTGCTTGCAAATGACCACACAGGTGCATATAAAATGGAATAATTCTGTAACTAAATAGATGGCTGAATATGAAGGCCAATATTCATTCTATTTGAAGATACTTCTTGTAATTCCATTTCTATCTACATCTTAAGATTAAAGTAGCTAGTAAGAACTCAAGTTTTGTTTAACAAACTTTGTTATTAGGCAAAGCACCCCGTGTGGACCAGCTGTGTCATTAGAAGGAATGACTAAGAGCACCATCTAGTGGTTTTTCTGGTAGTGAATAACTTATGCCTGGGAATCAGGAGAGTTAGGATTCTTGGCTTTTAGATGTATTTTCTGTTATAAGCGGTTAGCAACAGTGGGATGAAAACCTCAAGGACCAATTGTTACTCTACCTTCATCACCTCATTTTTATATAAAGTAATATCTAGTTTTCTCCATTTCTTGGAATTAAACCTGGGCAGAGTATCCTTCATCAGATAGCTTAGGTATCAAATTCAGGTATCCAAACCAGGAACAAATTCAGGTATCCAAACAGTGTAACAGCATCCAGCTTACTTTTTAAAAAGGCACTGAAATATTCTTCTCTTACCATCCAAATGATTTGGCCTTAATACTTTTATTATGGGGCACAGGCCTTTTTCAGTGGTCATTAGCTATAACTCAAGGAAGCCTGGGGCCATTTGCAAGAGGGGTAAACCCTAGCCTGATGGGGGCTAAGGTCCTGGCACTGTAGATATGAAAAGGAAGAGACCAGGACTCCAAAGACAAACCATAGAAGACAGCTTGGATTCCTTTAAGATTTTGCCTATGGTTGGTTCTACTTCCTAATACTTCTGTATTACCTTAATCATTACTTCTTAATAGAGTGACATGCATTTACTACTCATGGGACAAAAGAAATGGATTAAAAATGTTTGTGTTTATTTCACTGTCTCTGGTGTTCTCTTTTCCAAAAGACATCTTTTTACTTAAGTAGTATAGCATGGATAAAGAAGTCTTTCTGGTGCAAAAGAACCATCCACCCCTCAACTTCTGACTTTCAGCGATTGATACCTAAATCATTTTTAAAATGAAACTTAACTTTCTCTAATAAATATGTTAAAAGAATTTTAAAAATAAGTTTTCATCTTAAGTTTTTTTGTTTAAATCTGGAGAAAAGTAGTTCTTTAAAAATAGAAAACTTATTCTCAATTTTAATGTAGTATGTATGCTTTCTGCATATTGGGGCAGGGAAGGGAGAAGAAAGAGAGACAAGAAGAAAAATCTGGCTAGGTAGTAGGAAGGCTAAAGTGCCTGGTAAGTCTGTGAAGAGAAAAGGTCTGGATACCATGGGAATCAACTGGAATATGAAGAAGAGGAGAGGCAGGTAGTTCAGATGGGGACTAGAAGCTAAAAGATCATTGAGTTTCTTCACAAACCTGTTAATAACATAGACATGCTCACACACTCCTCCATCTTGAAATCCTTTCTATAATAAACCTGCGAAGTAATTGCCACTAAAACTCTATAAACAGCATTCTTTTTTTTTTTTTTTTTTAGTTAAGCTTTCTTGTTTTGTTTTGTTTTGTTTTGTTTTGTTTTTGAGACAGAGTCTCACTCTGTCACTCAGGCTGGAGTACAGTGGCATGATCATGGCTCAATGCAGCCTTGACCTTCCAGGCTCAAGCAATTCTCCCACTTCAGCCTCCTGAGTGGCTGGGACTACATGTGTGCACCATCACATCTGACTAATTTTTAATTTTTTTTGCAGAGATGAAATCTCCCTATTTTGTCCAGGCTGGTCTCGAACCCCTGGGCTCAAGCAATTCTCCAGTCTTGACCTCCCAAAGTGTTGGGATGACAGGCATGAGCCATCGTTCCCAGCAGGTTAAGTTTTTATCCAAAAATGAAGAAAGACCAAGGGTTTCACATTAAGAAACTTACCTACTCCTCAATAACTCACCATTGAAATAGGTGCCAGCACTCTTTAAACTGGAGCTATTCTAATGCCTTTTCTAATACCTACAGATTTCAGATGTTAAACCCTTAGGATCTGATAACCTAACTTAGATATTTGGGTAGAATGAATTAAAAAGTATATTCTAGACCTACTCTGGATTCTTAAAATATAAAACAGAATCTTTCTGATTGCCTGATGCTTTGGAAACAGTCTGTATTTTGTTAGTAATATGAAGAATTTCTGCGATACCTTTGTAAGAACTTGTCTAGAAAACATATTAGTCTTTTCTTCTATATGGTTATATCTATAAGGTACCTATATTGGCACCGAATATATAATAAGTATTTAATAAATATAAAACAAAGTACATACACTGATTCAGAATATCATTCTCATACCTTGGCAAATGCTCCTCCAAATAAGAAGACATTTATCTTGAACTTACACAAAATTTATACTAAGATCAAAGGTTCAATGTAGCTTTCAGAGTGAGCTATTTTTGCAATTTCCAAGTATGTATTCCTGAGTATCTTCCTGACTGTCTCCAAACATGCAGTTATACTAGTATTATGGTTATGGTCAAATTAACCAAAAGTTAACCTCTACATTCACACATAAATCCTACCTAGTATTCTCATACTGTATCCTTTTACAAAGTTTAACAATTTATAGTCACATTCACTAACGAAGTTATTTAATGACTGTTTCCCCACTGGACTTAAACTCCAAGAGGGTAAAGACCTTTTCTGTTTTGCTTACCACTGTATTCCCCCAATGCCATGCACATAATAGATATGAAGAAATAATTAATATATGACTTCAAAGCCCCACAGTCTTCAATGTCTTAACATTTAACTGCCTTTGAATCTTAGAATGAGGATGTTATCTTGAAAAAATTATCAATTCCAAATTCCATGTGTTACGGGAAAAATTTAGGCCTCTTGATGGATGAAGGGTTTGTCCAAGTCACCTTGCTCAAGTTAGAGGCAGAGCCAGGACTGGAAGCAAGGTCTCAACTTCCTGACATGTACTCAGACCATCTTAAGACTGATCTGAAAGCACTTAAAAAAAGAAAAGTTCTATATAAGTTCATATAATTCTATATTCCTGAACTTAGACATTGTATTCACTTTCACCAAGTATAGGTTAAAAAAGTAGAAAAACAGGAAAAGATCCAAAGAAAATTTACAAAAAGGCATGTGAAAATATCCTACAAGGAAACATTTTAAAAAATAACTGCATAGCTCAGAAAAGATAAAGTTAAAAGGTCATTCTTCAGTCATCAAATATGTGAAGAATTTTTATGAAAGAAATAATGATCAGTTTTGTTTAGATCAAGGAGTTAAATGATCTTGAGTTGAAATACAGCAATATCATCTGGGTCTTAACTTTCTGACAACAAAGGTAGAACTCTAGAAGAGACCAGTGTTGGTTACAGAGAGTTCCTGATTTGTTACTTTGTTCATTTATTCAATAAATAAACATCTGTAGACCTTTTATTATGAGCATAGCACTGTGTAAGGTACCTGCAATTTCAAATCTTCTATGTTGAATTTAATTAAACTATCTATCCTGGATGGTTAAATTGTATCAAATCATACCTTTACTCACTCACTCTTTTTATGTATTCCCTCCTCCAGAATGCCTGAAATCCATACTCTTCATTCCCACTGGCCAAGGTTAAGCTCTTTTTATATTTCACATGAAAGAGTTCAATAGTCTTTTAATAGGTCTTCCTGCTTTCAGTCTCTCCCTCATTCCAGTACAAATTTCCAAATGACAAAAGAGTTAACATTCTGTGACACAGATTTAATTGTCTCATGGTCCTAATTAAAAAGCTCCATTTTGTAGTCCATCAACATATGATTGTTTGAAGATTCCCTAAACATTGTCTCATCACAGTGCTTTTGCCTATCTCATTCCCTCTGTTCAGAATGCCCTTCCCTGCTTTTGGTGAAATCTTATCCATCCCTTAAGACCCAGCTCAAATTTTACTTCTGTTATAGTCAATCTTCTCAATCCCATGGCATACAGAATTAACTGCCCCCTCTCTACACAAAATACATATTCTATAAATAATTAATTATGCTCTATTACAGTTATGTATCTGTCTCCTACCCAGCCAGACTATGAAATCTTTGAAGTTTGATTTATCTTTGATTTCCCAGTATATAACAAACATATAATAGGTTCTCGTTAAACATTTGCACAAATGAATCTTCCTATAAAGCAGTTGACTTAACAGGGGAAAAGGTTCTGTTTCATAATTACAGACTGAAATTTTAGCTCAAGCTGATTTACCTCACTGGTATGTGTGTCACTTGTCACAAGGAATACCAAAAAAAAAAAAAAAAAGGGCATCAACACATTGTTTCAAAAAACAAGTGAGCACACAGATGGGTCAATGCTAATTCTTCTTCATCACCAGAAAAAAAAAAAAAAAAAAAAGTACAGGGCTGAATGATGGTACAGAATAATTTGTCAGTAACTGAATTATTTCCACCCTTCCACCTCCCCCACTACATCTAGATGTGCTATTTGTTTCTACCTGCAGATTGACATTCTGAGGCTGAGGAAATACATGTATGATGTTTTTCACAGAGTAACAAGAATGGGAAAACAAACATTTGCATTCTAATTAAATCAAATAAAAAGAAAATCTAGCACAGAATAACAGTCATTGTTGGTGCTTATATTTCAATCTTGTAAGTGAAACTCACTTCCTATTGCTTACATTTTATGATTTAAGCACCTTTTCTGAGTTGCCCAGCATTTCTTTGGTGGCTCATGACTTCCAATCTGAGTACCTGATCCCTGCTACTGGACTTCTTGGACTATGGCTCTCTTGCTAGCATATCACAGACTAGCAGGATTTTATGTTAATCCTGAGAACCAATCACAGGCTATTAAGTAAAGATTTCTGAGAGTCTTCAAAAGAAAGTGATCACTATAAGTCAATATGGATTTATGACAAATCTGAGTAATGTCATTTTCTTCTTTGAAAGGGTAATCAGACTGGTAGGTAAGGAAAATTAAATGGCCATTATTAGCTCTTTACGCTAGCAAGGCTTCTGACAGAAGCTGCTCATAACATGGAGCAAGATGCCAAACTGCGAGTTGGATTCAATCGGGGGATTAGCTACTGGCTGAGAAATCTTAAGATACCCATAAGGTTCTGAATAATTGACCTAAATAGATACAAAGGAGAGGTCCATGTAATACAGTGGTTCTCAAACTTTATCATGCAATAGAATCAACTGGAGGGTCTATTCAAGCAAACTGCTGGGCCCCATCCCCAGAGTTCCCAATTCAGCAGGTGAGGCCCAAGAATTTGCATTTCTAACAAGTTCCCACGTGACACTATTGCTGCTCATTTGGGGACCACATTTTGATGATGCACTGTATCTCAGGATATTGACGTTCTGTATCTAAGGATACGAATAACAGGTTTTGTTCAATATTTTGCTAATGACTTTGTTAAATATGTAGAAAGAATGATTACAAATCCACAGATACTAACTTTTGATATAAAAAGATCTCAATAGGCTAGTTACGGAACACATCTCAACATTTATTAGGGATAACCTTAAAATCCTAAAATAAAAACCAACCATACATATATAGGATAAGAAAAACAGAGCTTAGCAATCACCAAAAAAGAGGGGAGAATACAGAGAGATTATAGAATCCTGTAGCTTCAATGATTTGGAAGTATACTCTAGCTACTGAAAAAGGTTTAACAGTTTTGGCTTTATTAATCAATTATAGAATATGAAACAATGTATTTGATAGCAAAGCTACATAATTATACTTGTTCTGTACACCTATCTCTATATTTAATCTGGGTATCAGATATGAAAGAGAAGATAGTTAAACCACTTTGTTCAGAGAAGATTTTTGGATCTAAAACTATATCACGTAAGAAGAATAAGGAATTATTGATGTCTGGCCTTCAGAAGATTCAGAGAGCTATAAGAGCAGTTTTCATGTAACTGGCTTGTGGATAAGGATTTTTTTTTTCCTGTGTGACCCTAAGCCAAACTTCAGATATAGTTGTCAGGCTGCTTGCTATACACAGGTGCCCAACTAAGGAGAAAAATGGGAAGGGGAGAGTAAAATCAAGCTAATGTTTTATTTAATAAGCTATGTGCCTTGGTAGCGGCCAAGTCCAGATGGGAATAAGTAAACTTTCTCTAATTCAGATAAAGGGGGCAACTCTAGAGGGCTTTTTCCTTTTTACTGAGAACACCTTTTCTAATTTGCACAAAAACACAATATAGACTGGTAGTGACTCTAACCCTAAGGTAGAACTAGGTCTATTAAGAGAAATTTAGAGAGAAAGTGGTTTCAGTTCAGTGTGAGAGATTATGATAGAGTGATGTATTGTATAGAATTAATCTCCCAAATTGGATGTTCAAGGAATGGCTGGACAATTACTTCGCAGGTTTATTATAGAAAGGATTTCAAGATGGAGGAGTGTGTGAGCATGTCTATGTTATTAACAGGTTTGTGAAGAAACTCAATGATCTTTTAGCTTCTAGTCCCCATCTGAACTACCTGCCTCTCCTCTTCTTCATATTCCAGTTGATTCCCATGGTATCCAGACCTTTTCTCTTCACAGACTTACCAGGCACTTTAGCCTTCCTACTACCTAGCCAGATTTTTCTTCTTGTCTCTCTTTCTTCTCCCTTCCCTGCCCCAATATGCAGAAAGCATACATACTACATTAAAATTGAGAATAAGTTTTCTATTTTTAAAGAACTACTTTTCTCCAGATTTAAACAAAAAAACTTAAGATGAAAACTTATTTTTAAAATTCTTTTAACATATTTATTAGAGAAAGTTAAGTTTCATTTTAAAAATGATTTAGGTATCAATCGCTGAAAGTCAGAAGTTGAGGGGTGGATGGTTCTTTTGCACCAGAAAGACTTCTTTATCCATGCTATACTACTTAAGTAAAAAGATGTCTTTTGGAAAAGAGAACACCAGAGACAGTGAAATAAACACAAACATTTTTAATCCATTTCTTTTGTCCCATGAGTAGTAAATGCATGTCACTCTATTAAGAAGTAATGATTAAGGTAATACAGAAGTATTAGGAAGTAGAACCAACCATAGGCAAAATCTTAAAGGAATCCAAGCTGTCTTCTATGGTTTGTCTTTGGAGTCCTGGTCTCTTCCTTTTCATATCTACAGTGCCAGGACCTTAGCCCCCATCAGGCTAGGGTTTACCCCTCTTGCAAATGGCCCCAGGCTTCCTTGAGTTATAGCTCATACTCAGGACCTTTCTTGGTCTTTTCCAAGAGACTAGCTCTTAAAGAAAACATCAGAGTTTTAAAAGGAGCCTCTAGTAACTCTGCCCAAAGGAGTACCTGAAAGTGGAAACTATCCTATGGCAGGATACCGAGGCAAAGATTCCAGGGTGTTTGGACATTTCTCTAAATATCAATAGGCTAGCCCTTCATAGAGAGGTAAGAGCATAGAGGGAAGATTTAGACAACTGAACTTGTCTAATCAAACAGTAATTTCCATCTTTGAGCAATAAATTTAATTTAGAAGACACATCAAATGCCAACAAAGGTAGTTCAATTGTCTAGTTATTTTGAAGCCATACTAAAGATGTAATAGAGTAATCCCATCTTACCCATGGGGGATATGTTCCAAGACCCCCAATGGATGCCTGAAACTGCAGATAGTAATGAACCCTATATTAATTATGTTTTTTTCACATACATATATATATACCTATGATAAAGCTTAATTTAAAAATTAGGCACAGGGCCGGGCACAGTGGCTCATGCCTGTAATCCCAGCACTTTGGGAGGCCGAGGCAGGTGGATCATCTGAGGTCAGGAGTTTGAGACCAGCCTGGCCAACATGTTAAAAACCTGTCTCTACTAAAAATACAAAAAATTAGCTGGGTCTGGTGGTGGGCGCCTGTAGTCTCAGCTACTCAGGAGGCTGAGGCGGGAGAATTGCTGGAACCCAGGAGACAGAGTTGTAGTGAGTCGAGATTGTGCCACTGCACCCCAGCCTGGGAGACACAGCGAGACTCTGTCTCAAAAAAAAAAAAAAATTAGGAAGAATAAGAGATTAACAACAAAAATAATAAAATAGAGGACATATGATAATATACTGTAATGAAAGTTATGTGAATGTGGTGTCTTTCTCTCTCACACACAAAATGTCTTAATGTACTATACAGGAGGTAACAAAAA
Organism: Macaca mulatta; assembly: GCF_049350105.2. Lineage (NCBI taxonomy): Eukaryota > Metazoa > Chordata > Mammalia > Primates > Cercopithecidae > Macaca > Macaca mulatta. The sequence continues at coordinate 104,950,108 of NC_133414.1, read as the reverse complement.
CTGCAGAAAGCAAAACTGTGGATAAGAGGGACTACTGTAACACAAAAATGTCTTGAGCAATGCTTATATAAGATATTTATACAGACAATGTCATACTGAAATGATCTCATAAGACAACTTTTAAAGAAACTTAAGAAACCAGTTTCAAAGTATTTGTGGAATGGGAATAAAAATTACTTTCAGCTTAAAAACTTATAAAAATGGCCAGGCACAGTAGCTCATGCCTGTAATTCCAGCATTTTGGGATGCCAAGTCAGGAGGATGACTTGAGCCCAGGAGTTTGAGACCAGTCTGGGCAACACAGCAATACCTCATCTCATCTGTAATTTAAAAAAAAAAAAAAAAGTGTTTCTTTGGGATATTGTTGTAAATAAAAAACAGGCCAGGGGTGGTAGCTCAGACCTGTAATCCTAACACTTTGGGAGGCTAAGGTGGGCAGATCACTTGAGGCCAGGAGTTTGAGACCAGCCCGGCCAACGTGGTAAAAGCCCGTCTCTACTAAAAATATAAAAATTAGCTGGGTATGTTGGCATGCACCTGTAGTCCCAGCTACTTGGGAGGCTGAGGCACAAGAATCGCTTGAACCCAGAAGGCAGAGATTGCAGTAAGCTGAGACTGTGCCACTGCACTTCAGCCTGGGTGACAGAGTGAGACTCTATCTCAAAAACCTAAAACATAAATAAATAAATAAATAAATAAATAAATAAATAAATAAATATTTGTCAAACGATAGCTTTACTTTGAGAAAGAAATATAATAAAAGTTTTCTAATTAGAGAAAATAAAAAATGCTTTCTAGGAAAAGAAAATTAATCTATCTCTTCCCTAGGAAAAAAAAATTTTCTTTTGCTTTCTAATGTTTCTTTTTTTTAAAAAAAAATAAATGGGTAGGTTTTTAGAAACTTTGGAGAGAGAGAGAGAGAGAGAGAGTGTGTGTGTGTGTGTGTGTGTGTGGTGTACAACAGACAACTGATCTTGTCCAAAGAGCCTAATAATTTTCTATAATATTAATGATGTTTTTCCTAGCACAATGCCTTATAGACAGTGGGCACACAAATATTTGTTATCTGTTGAAAAAAATGAGTCATTTCTGCTTCAGTTGCAAACTGCTGACATTTAATTTTTTAATGTCTTTCACAAAGAATACATTATTGAAAATTTTTCCTCAAATATTTTACAATCCTTCTTGTGCCCCACTGATTTTCAATTTATCAACTGTGGTGCCTGATAGAACTGTCAACCAGGGATTTTCACTGTTTAATCGGTGTACTACTTATTTGAAAGCACTGCTTGAAAATTGCTCACATATACTCATATCTTGTACTTAAAGAATTATAATTTGAGGGTTGATAAAACCCATATCCAAAAGCACATATAACCAGGCTAATAACCAAATAGCATACTTCACTTGCAATGCAAGGTCCTGGGGTTATTCTTCTAGCAAGTATCTAAAAAGTTACTTACAGGGCAAGTAAGAATGACAGAATCATTTCATTCACTTATGACAAACATTAGGAGAGTCCTAGAAAAAGGCAAGAATGACCAGACAAGGAATAATAAGGAAAATGAGTCATGTTTTTAAATATCCCAATCTGGAATGCCACTTCAGTGCCTCTCTCTAGAGGCCCTAAATGTGAAGCTGAGATATTTTTATCTTCCTGTTTCAGGAAGTTAGCCCTACTCCTAAGGCTGCTAAAAGTTTAGCTGAACCAGGCCTTTTCCCTCCTTTCTGAACTATCCTGCTGAATACATTTTTTTCATATAATTTGAGTATGGATTCCCAGTAATACATAAGAATAAACCAATATAGTACTTACATTCACACTGTATGACATCTAAGTTAAACTGCTGAACAGCTCCCATGCTTATTTGTTTTAACTCACTGTCCAGTAACATCTGCATTAAGGATGTTGACAGATGCTGGCAGGCTGACATGCAAGCTGTCTGAGCAACTTTCCCCTGTTTAAAACAATCAAACCAAAAATCAAACAAATAAATAAACACAGAAATACATCATAAAGGATCAGAAAAATCACACACTTGGCATTCTTTTTGTTGGCTATGCTTGGTACAATGGTGATTACTTTCCTTCCTGTTTCTGTATTCTGAGTGGTTATGCCTTTATATTATAGAAATTAACATGAATATTTTTAGTTTACTTGGCTTTCTCAGGATATAAATATCATTAAAGCTCTAATTGCGCAAAGGAAAATTAAAACACCAGTTAAAAACTGTTATTTCAGATCTCTTCAAATACTGAAAGCACTTTAGAAATGCATATTAAAATGACATTTATGACATAAAATAAGTCATACTGACAGAACATTTTATCCACATAATGCTCCTTAATCTCTCCTTTACATAATTAACCAAGTCAGAATAAAGGAAGTTAACAGTATAACTTACTATTATTGCTATTTAAATTACAGCTAAAATTCAAAATACCCTTTGAATCGTAAGTGCTTACTTCTAATCAGAACATTAGTCTATAGCATAGCTTCAATCACTGGCAGAAAAAAAAAGGTTTGTCTACCAATATGGCTTCAAGATTTTCTACAGATGTGCATTTAGCTTTAGAAATTAAGTTTTTAAATCATCTGGTAGGTTGGAAGTATGCGGTTGAATATTTGTGGTTTTCTTTCAGTATAATACACATCATTAAAAAACATTTCCTACTATAATAATCTCCTGAAACTCTACGTGAACTTTCACTGATAGCCTAAATTGTTTTCTTAAAAATAGCCTTTTTAAATGTTTAGCCTCTGCATTATACAGCTGACTCACAAAACTACACCACTTTTAGTATAAATTTTTTTTTTTTTTTTTTTTTTTTTTAGACAGAGTCTCGTACTGTCACCCAGGCTGGCGCAATCTCGGCTCACTGCAAGCTCTGTCCCCTGGGTTCACGCCACTCTCCTGCCTCAGCCTCCCTAGTAGCTGAGACTACAGGTGCCTGCCACCACGCCCAGCTAATTTTTTGTATTTTTAGTAGAGACGGGGTTTCACTGTGTTAGCCAGGATGGTCTCGATCTCCTGACCTTGTGATCTGCCCACCTTGGCCTCCCAAAGATAAATTATTTTTTTAAACAGGTTTTGCATTTCAACTAGAAGTTTAAAATATTATAAAAACTCTTTTAGGTAAAGTTCTCCCGTATAATACTGCTCCTAGGATGGCTACCTTCAACTGACAATTATGTTATTTGGTGATGGACTGACTACTATGATAGGATTCAAAGATCTATGAATATCATTAGAAATAATTACTTTTGGAAGACATGCCATGTTTTGCCTCATTTGCATTAACAAATATTTATATTTTTCCTACTTATCTCAAAGGCCAGAAAGCTACAAAATCATGACCAAAATCTCCCTAATAGAAATGTTACAATATATTAGTACAAAAACATCTTACATAGGATTGACTTGTGAGAAAGGTAATAAACAACATAAATACTTGTTCAAGATGCTTATTACAACATTTGTTGAATCACACATTAAAAGTCAGACAAGAAACAACTTTTTGAATGAGTTTTTTGCATTTAGACACTATGCACAGTGAAAAACTACATATCTGAAACGGAATGTCAATTTCTCAATCAAAAACTTAAGAGATAAAAGCTGATGCAAACAATATATTTGACAGATACTGATGAACTGCCAAAAAGGAATGTAACAAACAATGCAAAACCCAGCATGATTCAAGATCCCCCAAACTCAAGAGGAATTAGTCTGGGAGACATGCAGCTCCATTCCCCAAGCAGAATAATATCAATATGAATGAGAAGTGGGGAAGCAGAGAAAGGAGAAATCAATGGCCTGTCATTTAATTACAATGTAATAGGCTTCAGAATACTTAATGGAAATGTCACTTTGACCCAATGGAACAGCTAGTGCATTTTAGTTTAATGTGCTTCTCCATCAAATAAGCTCCATGTCATATGCATGCTGCCACTATCATATACTAACTGTAAAAGTTGATTAATAAATTGCCAGAAAATTACTATTAAATTCATTTCATAAGCAAACACACTGTACAATATAAGTGGTATTGTTTTATGTAAACCTTTAAAATTTAACATGGGTTCAGATGCTACAAACGACTACATAGCAATAGCACTAGAGCTGAAAATGATGGTAAGAGTAGACACAGGCTATTCCACAAACCTGGTGGAAATAAGTAATAAAAACACACACACACACACACACATACATACACACACACGAATTTAAATAAATATTTAATAAAATATTCATTTAAATATCATGTGTAATACTAAAATCCTAACATTGAATTTCTTTTGATGAGGCATATTAAATACAGGCTTATTGTTCTCAAAGATAGAAGATTAAAATATTTATATTTTATAAATCTTCAGATGAAATAAATAGCTCAAAATTTAAGTTCATAATATCAAAGGTTCAGATTCTTTAAAATTTTAAAAAGTTATATTCCATAAGATTATACAGTATTTTTTAAATATCTACTTTGTAACTATAAAATGCATACAACTATTCTTAAACTTCATCTACTACATATTTTTAGATAGAAATGTTAACACTCCAAAAATTTACACACCCAAAAATATATTTGATAATTTATTTTTAATGTCTATAGCCATTGGCACACTCTGGTATAATCTTCTGAACACTATTATTATATTATTATTGTTGTTGTTGTTGATGCCTTTAATAATATATCATTTTCTAGAATAAAAATAGTCTGAGTACTTTTACAATGATCTTTTTAAAACTAGCCCTTTTCATTAGAGATGCTCTAGTTTTTAATATTGTAACAAAAAAAGCCAAAATAATTAAGTGAAGTGACTAAGAAAACACGGCACATTTAATAAATTTCAAGCACCTCAAAATTTCTCCTGCCCTCATCTGAAAAATTAATTGCAACTATTACCAACATTTTCCCTCTCTTTACAAAGTTCAATAAATAAGTAAAAACACCTGCTAAGCTTTTAAAGGTAACTACTTTTTTACCCTGCTGTAACATTTGGCTGAAAACAACTTGCAAAGAGAGAAAAACCCTTAGACAAACTTCTTGTATTTCAAAGGAACTTGTAAAAGAGAATCTGCTGACATATTAGATCCTTTTTGCATTACCGAAAAGCTTTTCTTTTAAGAACAATTGTGGTAAAGAGACATTTGGCTCCTAGGAAATTCCCAAAGGGTCAACCATATGCATCCTTCCATGGCACCTTCACAGTGCTGCTTTCTAGATTCATGTCTCAAAAACAGCTTTCATCATTTACTTGTGTGTCAGTCAATATGATTTATGGACTGCATTCAACAAAGTCAAAGCATATAGAATGAGAAATATGACTACAATCTGCTAATTTGTTTTGTATTGAGCCACTTAAGAGTCAAAGACCTGATGTCAGACTGAGACCAGTAACACAATTAACCAGCCGGTGACAGATTCATCCATCCTCCCTGCCAGGCTGTGCCAATCAAAGACAGCATGAGGCGACATTTGGTGAAATCAGTAAGAAAACTCATTCTCTAAGTAACCTATGTGAGACCTTGATTGACATTTTTTGAATTTAGTTTGTGGAACACAGCCACTCTTTACCCAATAGTCCTTCACTGCAAGCTGTGAAATAAGGCTTTTAATGCCAATCACAGGAACAATAAACCACAAACCACCAACCCTCAGCTTAAAAGGAATTAAGAAAACACATCTGTTTGTATGTCAAGACAAATTTTCAAAATAATTTACTATCATAGATTAGGCTAAAGATACTCTGTTTCCTGTGAAATAGCATAAAATAACAAGGTAAAAACACAACATAGTTTATTATATTATGGCTCAAAACTGGTTTGTTTTCAAAGTAATGTTTTCATAGATCTACTCTAAAATAATTGTAAGAGAAATGTAGAATACTTAAAAACTAATTTGGGCCATTTAAATTTTCATTTGAAGTTTTCATTTGTGTCTCACCATATTCTTATTTCAAAGATCTATTTAAAAAGGTTTGATTTCAACAGTGATTTTTTGAAAGCACTTTCCAATGCCGCTTTCATTCTCTCAAGTACATTTAATGTTAAAATGTGCTCTTGAAATCACATTCTTTCTGTATTGGTCTACTCTTCCTTAATGAACCCAGAAGAGTCCATTTTTCTTTATTTATATTCCCTCAAAAGGTTAACTTTGTACAATAAACTACTTTTTTACTTAAGGAAAAAATACACAGACTCAAATATATTGTACATTATATTATTCCTTACATTGATAAAAAGTTTTATTTAAAAAGTCTAACTCTTGTCAAAGAAAAAAGGAAAATCAAAATAAAATCATGGTCAATTTGGATATTATACCTAACACTGATAAGTGACTTCATTAATTCTGATTCTGTATGGCTTTTTAAAGTTATCTAAATTCACGCAGTAAAATATTGTCATTTTATACAAACTCACTATCATCATTTACTACATAAATTTCACTTATGAGACTATGAAATAGTCTTTTTCAGAAGCAAAACAAGGGAAGTAGTTTAAAGAATTAAATTTTTATTTAATTCATTAATGAAGTAATTAATAAATTAATTAATGAATTTAATTTCATTTCAGCATGTGTATTTTAAAAGGCTATAAATTGTAACTCTCTCTTTAGGAGAGAGCCTTTTAAAAAAAAATACTGAAAGAATGAGGTATTTCATCAGATGGAAATACTAAAATTAAAAATTAAAAAGTTAATTGAAATATTAAAAAAGATGTATAGTTGAAAAACAGGTATTTTAATTCAAGAAATCTGTTATTCTTCCATTTTATGTAAGAATCACTAATCTAGAGTTTTACTATATGAAACATCTTGTTCAAATGTAAATACTGTTATGAAATCAGGAAAAAGATACCTAAAACATAGAATATGAAACTTTCCCCAAGATTATTTCACAAATGCATAAGAATTTCTCTACCTAGTAAGATGTTTTAATTCATTTTCTGGATGAACACTGTACATAACACTGAAATGTCTGATTCTCAGTAATACAGAATAGACATGTTATAAAGGTTTAAATATCAAGATGAATTCCCTTAGCGAGTTTAAATAACATTAATACTACCTTGAAGACAATTTTTTTTTTTTTTTTTGAGACAGAGTCTCGCTCTTTCACCTAGGCTGGAGTGCAATGGCACAATCTCGGCTCACCACAACCTCCATCGCCCAGGTTTATGCAATTCTCCTGCCTCAGCCTCCCGAGTATCTGGGATTACAGGCATCTGCCATCATGCCCAGCTAATTTTTGTGTTTTTGTAGAGACAGGGTTTCACCATGTTGGCCAGGCTGGTCTTGAACTCCTGACCTCAGGTGATCTGCTCACCTGAAGACGAATTTTTGAAATTATGCTCTAAAATTCATAGATCTATCAAAATATACTCATTTTAACAGCCACAACATTCCCCCAAATACCTCTTTACACTCTATATTCCTCTTATACTCTATTTCTGTCTGTCTCTAACTACTTCCAGCCCTGAAAGAATGAATTGGGACATCAGTTAACCACAATCCCACAGTCAACTATAAATTCCCATTCTCCCCTCTCAGGTTGTTCTCCTTCCAACAATTACCAATCACAAGGGTATGAGACAGTAACAGAAATGTCTACTCTTAAGACACACACACACAAACACACACACACACACACACACACACATATACAGACAGAGAGAGAGAGAAATAGAACATGATCATCTTAAAGTTGAAAAATTTTTTCCTGAACTGGGACAACCTCAGGACTGCATAATACATGGCATATTTTTATTTCCCTCAAAACTTCCCCTATCGCAATCATAGGGCTCATCAAACTTTGGCAGTCTTTTATTTAAAAAAAAAAAACAAAACAATCTTTTGAGCATGGCCTTAGAAGGCATGTAGTATCCAAATTTTTAGCTTTCTACAAGTATCACTGCTTCTGCCATGGCAGTCCCATGATATTGCCAAACTCACTCTAACTTTTTTTTTTTTTTTTTTTGAGATGGAGTCTCTGTCACCCAGGCTGGAGAGCAGTGGCACCATCTCGGCTCACTGCAAGCTCCGCCTCCCAGGTTCAAGCGATTCTTCTGCCTCAGCCTCCCGAGTAGCTGTGACTACAGGCGCAAGGCACCATGCCCGGCTAATGTTTGTATTTTTGGTAGGGATGAGGTGTCACCATATTGGCCAGGCTGGTCTCAAACTCCTGACCTCATAATCCGCCCACCTTAGCCTCCCAAAGTGTTGGGATTACAGGCGTGAGCCACCACGCCTGGCCAGACTCTGCCTTGGGGGGAAAAAAAAAGTTTCCAGAATCATTAACGGGTTAGACAACAGAAGTGGTTTACATATAATCATTAATTAGTAAACTGGACAAATGTCACTCACGCAAACTGGCTCCCCTTTCATACACGTAGGTGGAAGACTATTATAAACAGCCATATATAAAAAGATAGCACAAAGTAGGCCTTTGTCACTCATGAATTTGTATTTAGGTTTCAATTCTTGATATTGACTCTCAGAGTCCAGTACAAGTAGAACTTCATTTGCTGAGGCACACATTTGAATAACATGTTCTGTGAAACGGGTTATGATGGGGGAAAAATGACTCAGAGACTGACTGCAGTCAAAGTCTCAGCCTCCCTGGGGTTGGGGGAGGGAGAGCATTGGGATAAACAGATAATGCATGCTGGGCTTAATACCTAGGTGATGGGTTGACAGGGGCAGTAAACCACCATGGCACATGTTTATTTATATAACAAACCTGCACATCCTGCACATGTATCCTGGAACTTAAAATTTTTTTAAAAACTCATAAAAACAAAGTCTCAACCTTCCTCCCACAATGTGGCTTTGCTTTCTTCTGTTAGTTAATGTGAATGAAGTAACTCTCATTAAGATCTACAGCTTCAATTGCATTTTATAGCATTTTCTGAAAGTAATTATACGGCATAGCAGTATTTTCAAATTTGGGGATTCTCAAAGTTTTGATGTTTACTCATCCTGAATGATAAGGGTTTACTGAATTTTCACTAGCCCAAGCCTTAGATCGTGGAAATGGGGTTGCAGTAAATACTAACAGTCATTTCTAGTTGATGGAATACCTGGGATGGGATTTTTAAAAAGTAAAGGGAATATATCAAGAGAAGGGAAGATACATATTCAAACAAAACAAAACCCATAAAAAGTGGGAAGGGGCAATCAAGATAAACTACTTATTGTTTTTTTTTTTTTTTCTAGAAACAACCTTGCACATGGCATTTAACAATACTCTGAGAGTGAATAATGTATCCTACAGACATTTACATTAGCCCTTTCCCAATTGCTCCCCTCTTGCTTCCAAAGAATTGAAAGAGGTTTTTAATCTCAACACTACCAGCTACCACACTGACTTACATAAGAGACAGAAAGATATAAAACAACATGACAGCTTTCCTACAGCACCTAAAGTCTCCTGAGTGAAAGAAGAGGAAATGATTAAAAGTTTGTTGCCCACCTTCTGAACTACTTCCCTATATGTAATATTAGTCTGAATATGCTCCTTTGGTGGGACCTTAACTCTGCAAAGTCTAATCTCTCTACTTTTTGCATTATAGTATCTTGCATATGTATTTATAAGTATATGTCAGCATCTTGGCCTGTTGGTTTTCTGTTATTTCTACCTGACTTGCAAATACCTTGTAAATATGAATGCACCAACACTGTTATACTTCTCTCATTAGCTCCACCCTGACCTTTCTCTATTACTGTTCCCTCCATAGAGGGAAGAAAAAAAGAAAAATAGAGGCTCCTTGGCATCACCAGTTCTTGGCCTGCACCAGAAACTTCTAACTCCAACATCATGCTCTACCGTCTCCTTGCTCCTCAGAGATCTGGCCTTCTTTTTGCTGTCTTTTTCTGCTCACAATAAAAGGTAATTTCAACTCAATCTTTCCCCACACCTTTTAGTCCCTTTTCTTCTTCCCCCATTCCAACTTCTGCCCACTTAACCCAGGGGTGGAAAGCATCTTCTATTTTTTTCTATCATGGAAAACAGATTAAAGGGGGAAGGTATCAGTTGGCTTCCTACAACTCTGTCACTTCTATCTACAAAAAGTCAAGTTTCTTTCTCTTTTTTTTTTTTTTTTCTTAGACAGGGGTCTTACCCTATCACTTAGGCTAGAGTGCAGTGGCACAAACGTGGCTCACTGCAGCCTCAACCTCCTGGGTTCCAGCAATCCTCTCATGTCAGTCTCCCCAGTATCTGAGACCACAGGCATGCACCACCACATCTGGCTAATATTTCTATTTTTTTGTATAGACAGGGTCTCACCATGTTGCCCAGGCTGGTCTCAAACTCCTGGGCTCAAGCAATCCTCCCACCTTGGCCTCCCAAAGTGCTGGGATTACAGGCATGAGCCACCATGCTGGTCCTCAAGTAACTTTATAAACATGAATTCTCTATTGTTATCTTGTAGTAAAACCACCACACGCTACACTTTCATTTGTTTTTTGTACTGAATCTTCCTGTTCAAGATGGTACTTTGCTCATAAAGCCTGGACCAATGATTTAGTCTATTTCATCTATAGTTCTGTTAAAGAGTGAAGTTATAAGAGACATATACATGTGTGTATATATATGCATATGTACATAGGTACACTAATACAGTATATATACATATATTTAGTCTATAGACAAAGAAGAGTCCATTTTAATTATTTCCATTTATACTCATCTTAGCTGTTACTTACAGGTGAGGTCTAGCAGTTTTTTCCTAATCCACCAGCTTCCTACTAAAACTTTCATGTTGTTTCCTTTTAAAAGCCCTTTCATTACTACTACTTCCAACTAAGTCCTGACCAAGAGCAATTTGAAATATTGTTTTCTGCAATGTTTGACATCAGGAAAATATTTAAGTATGCTATGCTATATAGAAACTTAAGACTTACAATTTATGAAATTAAATTTCTCACCAAGATTAGTCAGCATTTGGCTAACAGACAACTTAGTAAATGTCTAAAAGGATTAAAGTTACAAAATATAAATATGTTCATTTTCAACTCAGAGGCAAGAATTCAAAAAATTAACATCTAGTAGTGAAAATCAATTGTTTTATAACATTAAGAAAAAGCTTAATAAGAATAAAAATTCTATTTCATTTTTTTATTTTTTGTTTTTATTTTTGAGATGGATTCTCGCTCTGTCACCCAGGCTGGAGTGCAGTGGCGCGATCTCGGCTCTGAAAAGCCGGCTCTGAAAAGCTCGCAGTGGCCGAGATCGCGCCACTGCGAGCTCCGCCTCCCAGGTTCACACCACTCTCCTGCCTCAGCCTCCCAAGTAGCTGGGACTACAGGTGCCTGCCACCACGCCTGGTTAATTTTTTGTATTTTTAGTAGAGACAGGGTTTCACCATGTTACCCAGGATGGTCTCGATCTCCTGACCTCGTGATCCGCCCACTTTGACCTCACAAAGTGCTGAGATTACAGGCACGAGCCACCATGCCTGGCCTAAAAATTGTATTTCAAAGAGTGGACCTTGACTATTTACAACTTTTTCAAACATTTTCTCTCAAAGTTTTTTTTTTAACTCTCTCCAATACAGAGATATATTAGATTGTCAATATTTTGTTCATGATGATTTTTGTATACTTGGAATTAACTCGTAACAATGGATATAATATAAAAATGAATATCAAAATATGTCATAGAAATACCACTTTCATTTCCACAGGAATAACTACAACATAAAGAACTTTTTGAAAATACTGGATGTTCAAGTGCCAAACTTTCAAAATCTCTAATGCAAATTTATCTAAAACTGATCCCAAAATCTGCCCCTGCCTCCTTAAATTGACAGTAACAATTTGAGTTTTTGTATGGCATGGTCAGTTTTACTTCCGAATATCACTTCTGTATTTTGAATTACATGGTTCATCAGCAGGAAATCTGTTAGCAAGCTTAATAAGTACTCAATGATTATTATATTGAGTAAAAAGGGCAAATGAAAGCCTAAAGGCCTGTGTCTTCAATAGGACAAAGTATTTCTCCCTAACATTGGGAATTTGCAACAGTTATTCTGGTGCTAAAGGGTCTTTTGTTTTAATCACTACTAAATTTACAGTTGAGTCTAGAGAGTTGTGGTTTTAGTTACTGTATTTTTCCTTCATGGAGGTGTACAAGAAATGAGTAAAGGATACATACGAATATTTCTAATCAGTACTGATATCATCTTTACTAAATAACTATTATATAGATACTTTCCAAGTTTCTGCCTGAGAATAATAGATTGCACCTTCACTTCAAAACTAGAAAGTATTCTCTATTTGACAAATTTCAATATGGAAACTGATTTTCAGGCAGTATAACTTTTATACTCTTTATACAGACAAGAAAATGACCTTCATGCTGTCCATTTCTTCACTATTTCTTTCAAGTTTACTTAAAAAGCACTTATCAAGCAACTACTTTGTGTAAGACACTGTGTTAAGTGCTACTGAATATATAAAGATGAATAGATGTAGTTCCTGACATAAGAGGTGTAAGTTCTATAATAAGGAAAAGAAGGCAAGTCTACAAACAGCAGTAGTATAACATATAAACAGGACCATAAAAGCAAGACAAAGTATCCACATGTAGTCAAGTGAAATCAGCAAAGGCTTTGTGAAAGAGGTGGCATTAGAATGTCTTTGGGAAGAGATCCAGGATTTTTACAGTTATAAATAAAGCTAAGGCAGAAAATCGAAGACAGATCCAAGACACAATGAATATGCCAGTTTGGATGCACATGTTTAGTAATGGTCAGAAATGTGTGTGTGTGTGTGTGTGTGTGTGTGTGTGTGTGTGTGTGTGTATTTTTTGTAGAGATGGGGTTTCGTCATGTCAGCCAGTGATCTTGAACTCCTGGCCACAAGTGATCCACCCACCTCAGCCTCCCAATGTGTTGGGATTACAGGCATGAGCCACCATGTTCAGCCTCAGAAATACATGTGGAAAGAGGCTGAGATCATTTTCTTTTTGCTAGCCTGTGGAATTTCTACTTAATTCAATAGATAATCAAGAATCCCTAATATTTCTGAATAGGGAAATAAAATTAGACTGTGCTTCAGAAAGAATAATCTAGCACTGGTATATAGGATGGACTGAAGTAAGGAGACTCTGTTGGTAGAGACCAATTAGAAGACAATTACAATAATCAAAACTTGAACTTCAGTAACAGGAATAAGAACAGAAAGAAGAAGATATAGGTTTGGAACATTTACATTTCAAATGCTAAATAACATTTTGTTTTTCCCTAAGAAGAATTTTCAATATTTATACATTCAAAGAATAATTGTTAGTTCTTATTCTGTCAAGAGCTCACAAGGTGAAAAAGACAAACAAATATGGAAAAAAAGCAAAATATGATAAAGCCATAAAAAAGGTAAGAGCTAAGGCATTTCAGAAGAGCAATACTGGGCTGGGGTGAGAAAGAAATACCTGCACTGGGTCATGAATCACACTGGGTCATGCACTGGGTTAGACTTCTACGAATGCAGTTTGGGATCAAGGTGGTAGAGAAAAAGCATTCAGGAAAAGCATAAACCATCTTTGAAACAAGTAACGATAACAACTAATATTTTCTGAGTATTTATTATATGTCAAGCACTTTTCTAAACATTTTGGGTATACTATTTAATTTAACCTCACAAAAATCTGTAGGGTATATGTTGTCATATACCTCATTTTACAGATGAGGAAAGACCACAGAGAAGTTTCCAAATGCACCTTAATATTAAGATGCATTTGAGGTGAGCACAGTGCTTTTACAAACTAGTCTCAGAGAATCTTGACTGTTTCACAAACAACTAATATTACCTTCAAATTTAGGTTTCCACAAAACAAGGATGTTGCCAAAGTAATTAGCCTTTAATTTAAATACCTAAGCAGAGAAAAATAAGCCTGCAGGAAGTTCATTATTTTCTAATTTACATGCTAGCTTTAGTTTGTATCTACTTACCGACATGGCTGCGTGATCACTGTTGTTAGTCTGAGAAAGGAGTCACAAGGCAATCAAATAAAAAAAGAAAATGTATTCTAGTAACAGCAGAATCAGTGTTTAAAGTAGCAAAAGGGAATATACTCTAAAACAAGCAAGTTCATTCTGTGTGTGCTGCTAATTTAGAGGCATTCATCTATCACATAAATGTGACCATCATTTTTTATTTTGAAGATTTAGGCATGCGTTTTTACATCCATACTTATCAGACAAATCCTCCTCCAAACTTTTGTCTCTCTCATCAAGTTGTCTAGTCAGAATTAAAATACCAAGAGCTTTAGCAGTTATGTCTACTGAATAAGTAAATTTAGAACACATCAGTTCTTTGACAAGGTTCTGTACTATACAGCAATGATTCTCAAACATTAAGCAAAAAATGCAACTTCTTAAGCTTCAAAAATTTTAGTTCAGTTAGGTCTAAGGCCAAGCACTGGAATCTAAATATTTAACAAGAAGCTCTTCCCGCAGATGATTTTAATACAGAAAGAAATGTCAATTTCTTCACAAACGACAAAATTATAGAGAATATATGATTCTGAAGATGTTTAGGATAAGTCTGCTTCTTCACATAATCTGCTAATATAGCTTAAATAAATTACTCAAGGAAAGATGGCACACTAAATTATTTTACAGCTAATTATTTAAATGTTTTGTCTCCCTCAAGGAGTGAATAGCAAGCCAAAGTAAAAACTGAATCACTGGTCTCAATTGAAATACATATATGCCCCTGTTGTAGTTCTGTACTAATTATAAAGTACTGGCTTATTCCTTAAAAACATTAAGGATTAAACATTAATTCTGTAAAATAACAAGAATTAATTAAAATATCCTTAAAGTCTATTTAATTTTTTTAATTACCTAATTTACTTTTCAAATTTTAATAATAAAATATATGGTATTTAAGTACTTTTTTAAAAAGATATTTACCCAGACATATGGATTTAACTTTATTATATTAGGTCAATGAAACTCAGAATTTATGTATTAGCGGAAGTTGAACTTCTGGTATCGCCTAGACTGAAGGTCCCCCTCCATATCGGAAGCTGCCCTCTTCACCAAATACACAACGAGTAAAGGAGAAATCACAAGCAGAAACGGAGGAAGCAGATACTCACTAGCCAGGCTGGTCAACCTAGTTAACCCTAGTAGGCAGTGAGACAGCAGTTGTGTTAACCAGACAAAGAACGCTTCTGGAAGACTGGACTAGACGCTAGATAAACACTAACTTTTTTCTAGATTAACTTCGAATAAATCTTATTTGCATTAGCAAAATTATCCCACCATCATAGTTATTTTATTCAACTATATTTTCCATAATCTTTCAAAGTGTATATAAAGATGTCTTAGGAGATATAAAGGCCACAAAGTTAACGTGAAATTCAGATAAAATTTAGTAACCTAGTCAATAAAAGTCTGTCAACAACATTCAACATATAACTACTATGTATGTCACAGGATGTGATAATGAAAGTATCATAGTTCACAATATATCATTTTTACATGAATTAAATTCAATAAATCACATCAACATTATTCAATGCCATTATAAATTTTTAAAAATTAACATTCAAATAAGAAAATCCAATTTTTAAGGATATATATACACAATATATGGTTATATTTTCATTTGATAGGGAAAACACATAAATGTATTCAAAGCTGCCTACACCATAATTTAAAAACCTCAATCCTTGTATTTTTCAATTCTTTTCAGTGTCACATAAAATAAAGGGTTATTAAAGCCATGATTGTACTGTTGACTATTACCTTTTTCCTTTATAGTTTTCAATCATGTAAAAGGCCATCTGAACCCATATACTTAGAAAAAAGTGTGAACCAAAAAATAAAGGGCAGAAAAGTACGGAGCTAAAAGAGGACATGAGGTGTCACAATAAATAAATCAACATTTGGATTGAAACATTACATTTGTCTGAAAGAATGATGCTTAGAAACATACAATATTATATACAGGGACTTTAGAGATGATCTAATCTAGGAGAAGGAAACAAGTTGTTCAGAATCAAGATGGTAGACTAAGTTAATGTGTTTGCTTCTCATCCATCCTGAGATACAAGTAAAATAAAAAGCATAGAACTGCAAAAAAGAATAAAGTGTTTTCAACAGCAGAAAAAATGAAGGTGTAGGTGGGAATTCATCAAGGGGTACTTTCTACAAGACAGAAAGCAGATGAAACAGAGAACAGAAAGCCACTGCCCATTATATGCTAACAAAGAAGTAGTACAGTAGAGTTTGGAGCCAGCTATGCTATGCTAGAAGTCCAGAGCTGCAGGTATCAAAGAGGATAAAAATGAGAAATGGGATGGAAAATGGAAAATTACTGAAGATTTCTGAAACAATTGTACCAATGATCCCCCACCCAGAGGGTCAGAGAGTCAGAGAGCACAGGCAATTTCCCTAATGAAAGAATATTTTGGAGAGAGCTGAGGCTCCTGTTGTAGGGAGAAGTAAAGGGGAGCATAGGAGAGCAGAGGGGGATGGGGCAAAAGGAGGAAGAGGGAGAAGAAGGGAATACATTCTCATGTTTCTTAGAATTCAGCGTTTTTGTTTTGTTTTGTTTTGTTTGTTTGTTTTTGTTTTGTTTTGTTTTGTTTTGTTTTGTTTTGTTTTGTTTTGAGACTAGGTATTGCTCTGTTGCCCAGGCTGGAGTGCAGTGGTGCAATCACGGCTCACTGCAGCCTAGACTTCCTGGGCTCAAGTGATCGTCCCACCTTAACCTCCCAAGTAGCTGGGACTATAGATGTGTGCCACCACACCCGGCTGACTTTTTGTAATTTTTATAGAGACAGAGTTTCACCATGTTGCCCAGGCTGAAGTATTCAAATTTTAAAACAGATACTAAAACCTGTATGCCAGAAGACAATGGAGAAATGCAATGAAAGTCATCAGAGAAAAAGCTAATCAACTTATAATTATATAATCAGCCAAACTATCAATCAAGCATGAAGACAGAAGACATTTTCTAATATGCAAGGACTTAAATAGTATACTTTCCTTTTGTGGGAAAGTTATTAAAGTTACTGAAGTTTTATGGGAATTCAGCAAAACTGACTGGTAAAGTAATTAAAACAAAAACAAAAACAAAAAAAACCAAGAAGCCTGGGATTCCAAGAAACAGCTCCTAACACAGGAGAGCAAGGAACGAAAGTCCCAGGGTAACAGCTATGCCCCAATTCTAGACAGCAACTGGTACAGGTTAGGGACAAATACCTCTTAAAAGAGGCCTCCTGGAAAGAAGACAATTTCACACAATGGAAGGAAAGGAAATCGGAACACTCAATATGATGAAGGTACAATATTCACTTATCAAAAAGGAAAAAAAATATGTTTTAAATATTAAGCCAACTAAAATGTGTATAATTTCATTAAATAATGGAGTATAATTTTAAAAAATCTATTTGGTCATGATGCTAGAATTATTCTCCTTCAAGTGCCCAGAACTTGGATACTGGATTCAAAAATGAAAGGAAAATTAAAAAAATCCAAGCATACTATGCTTTGTGTAAAGGGAACAATATGAGCATAATCATAACAAACACCAGTACTGTTTACTGGTGTTTAGCTTGGAAAGCCAGCCTAGGAGAAAGGACAGATTTGATTGTGGTTGTCAAACAGAATGTACATACTAATACCCTGAATAAGATAAAAATAATAGTATAGCTATCAGAAGAGAACAGATGGAAGAACTGATGGAGCAAAGGAGAGGGAGGCTAACTCCTTTATTTCAAATAGAAGGGAATTAAGATACTGATTAAAGTAGAAAGAACCAGGAATAGAAGTACAGTATAACTATTTTATATAAACAAATAGGCTTGGCGCAGTGGCTCGTGCCTGTAATCCTATCACTTTGGGAGGCCAATGTGGGTGGATCACTTGACACCAGGAGTTCAAGATCAGCCTGGCCAAAACAGCGAAACCCCGTCTCTACTAAACATACAAAAATTAGTAGGGCGTGGTGGTTCATGCCTGTAATTCCAGCTACTCAGGAGGCTGGAGCTCAAGAATAACTTAAACCCAGAAGGAGGAAATTGCAGTGAGCCGAGATCCCTCACGCCAATACACTACAGCCTGGGCAACACAGGAGACTCTGTCTCAACAAAAAGAAGGAGAAGAAGAAGAAAGAAATAGAAGAAATTTAAAAATGTAACAATCAATAGTTTAAAAAAGGGGAAAGGAAAGGTTGCTACGTGTACTTTTGTACTTCACAGGATCACTAGATATTCCCTGTTTTTTATTAAGATAACCACCAGAAGAAATAAAACCAAATAGTGAAAAATAGCAGTCTAGAAGACTGGGAGTGGAAGTGGGGAAAGGGAAAGGAGAGGAGCTATTTTCCATTCCAAACTCTTTTGGACTACTTATCACACCATTTATGTGTATTAACTGGAATGAAAGCAAAACAGAACGACCTTTATTTTTAGCTTTATGAAATAAAATAGACATTAGCAAATTAATCCAGAGGCTAAATAATTTGTCTGCTTTCACAACTGCAGTTAATCGGAAGAATCAGGCCTAAAACCCAAATCTCAAAAATTTCAAGATAGTGCTGAATTCTCAGAAAGAATTCTTAAGGAGAGAATGATTTTAAAAGTTAGGTACTATCCATTTCTATCCAAATAATGTACCTTTATTTGTTCTGGAGCACATATTTGTTTCTCAATTAAAGAAAGCATATTATGTTCTAAAATCGTTAATGGAAACTAAAAATGCAAATTAAAAACTTAGTAACATCAGATACATTTAGTGGGAAAATAATTTACAAAGGATACTAAATTGGCACATCAGTAAAACACTACAGCCCAAAGCAAACAATTAAACCAAGGAAAAAAACTCTTCAAAGGAAATACCTGAAAAGAGAAACACCTTAAAAGGGACAGATGGATAAGTAGATGCTGTTTAAATCGAGTAACACTTGTACATTTCCCCATCTTGAAAGAAGTTCCTACTATAATATTTTTAAATCTTATTATTGAGCATATACTGTGCTTGATTTCTTGAGTTAATAAAAACTAAACAATTTTTCTCTGACAGTATGATTTTAAATGTTATGCTTTATTTAGTGGTGTGCTAGTAAATATGTAACAATGATTCTCTGGGGGAAAAGCCTTAATTTGTACCCTTTTATAAAAAGAATGGTCTAACCACTCCTACCATGGCTACCAATGTGATGCCACTGAAGGCACAGCTGGAAAGAAGTGTGCACAATTGGATCTTGGAATATATATTTCCCAACATGATCTTGAGGCCATTTACTATTAGTAGGAAGGCATTTCTAATCTCAGAGTAAAAGATAATCAGAGGAATAATCCTGTTAAAGATGTTTTTTTAATGGACAGCTTTTTAGGCATCTAATATCTGATGTGAGATTTTCTTGAAAAATATCCCAAATTACCACGTAATTAGAAAACCATATGCCAACAGTAAATTCGTATTATTACCAAAGATCATGTCTGTTTTTTTGTTTGTTTGTTTGTTTTGAGACAGAGTCTCGCTCTGTCACCCAGGCTGGAGTGCAGTGGTGTAATCTTGGCTCACTGCAACCTCTGCCTCCCAGGTTCAAGTGATTCTCCTGCCTCAGCCTCCTGAGTAGCTGGGATTATAGGCATGTGCCACCATGCCCAGCTAATTTTTATATTTTTAGTACAGACGGGGTTTCACCATGTTGGTCAGGCTGGTCTCGAACTCCTGATCTCGTGATCTGCCCAACTTGGCCTCCCAAAGTGTTGGGATTACAGGCGTGAGCCACCGTGCCCAGCCGATCATGTTTTTTTTAAAAATTGTCCATCACACCACTTCCATTAATGCAGAAAATCAAAAGTTAAGCATATTTGAAGGCAAAGGAAAAGATATCTTTCTGGGAATAAATGCTTTGATATTTAAAATTCAAACTAGAACCAGACGTATTTACTAATTTAATATCCCTAGAGTAGTAGCAAAATTAAGCAAAGAAGATTACATTATAGTTAAAGACAAAACAATGAAGAGTTTCCAGAAAGGAAGAAATACGAACAAAATGATCATTCCAGATCTTCTATTTACTTCTAACATAAAAGACAACCATTTGTTAGTATAAATATTTAGATAAATTGGGTACCTTTAGTGATGAACACATGTGAAGACATTTTAAAAACTCATTGTCATTTACATGTCTCCCCAATGGACGGTAAATCAATAAACTATCCTCATTAAAATGAATACACAATTAACATTTATAAAGGAAGAAAATGTTTGTTGTTATTTCCAGAAACAGACCAGTACTGGGTGGTTAGGCAGTAAGTTCACAGTAAAACGTTACTGAGTTGCATTTGGCAGTCATGAAGAACAACAAGATATGTCCAAGCTGCTCAACAACTTATTCTACTTATATTCATGTCAGTGGTGAATGAATGTTTAATGTTTTTTAAAATTCTTCTGGTTTAAATTTTCTAGCTAATATAAAATCTTGTTTAAAAAACAAAACTTGTTTATAAATTCACTTTAGAATAGTGTCATAAATGCATAGAAAAAGAGAACCTGAAGAATACTTGCCAAAATGTTAACAGTGATGATTTTTATTTTTATTTTGTAAGACAGAGTCTTGCTCTGTCGCCCAGGCTGGAGTGCAATGGCGCGATCTAGGCTCACTGCAACCTCTGCCTCCCAGCTTCAAGCAATTCTCCTGCCTCAGCCTCCCAAGTAGCTGGAATTACAGGTGCCCGCCACCATGCCCAGTTAAAACAATGATGATCTTTTAACAAGATAAAGGTGATTTTTGTCCACTTCTCTATACTTGGCTATATTTTCTAATTGTCAGAAAAAAATTATTAGAAAGAAGAGAAACTTACACATTTAAAATATTGAAAATTGGCATGATTTCCAAGGGTACTAATTTAGAGATAAAATTGTACTTACATATTAATCAGACCTCATTGGCATTAGCTAGTATCTGACTGTTAGCAACTGTAAGCACTGCAACTCAAGCTATAATAATGATTCAAATATGCCTTACAATGAATGCCTTTCATAATAAAGAACATTTTCAAATGGCTGTATAATGCAAAGTCATAAGGATGAAACTTAGTATCAAGTTTAAAACACAGGCATAAATACAACAAGAAAAAAAGTAAAAAAAGTGTCATTACACAATGAAACTAATACTATAAAGGATTTTAAAATTGTAACAAGGGAAGAAAGGAGAATAAAAGACCAAACTAACATTTATTAACAGTACCCACTTTTTGCCAAGTACCCTACCAGACAACTTTTCTACATACTATTTTCATTCATTTTATGACAGTCCTATGGGAAAAATGGATTATGCTCATTTTGCAGAAGGGAAGAGGCTCAGAGAGATTGAGCAACTTGCCAGGATCCCATAGCAAGTAAATTACAAACCTAAAGTTCAAATATAAGGATTTCTAACTCTACAGCCCATCTCTGCACATTGTCAAGCACTCAGACCTCTAGAAATAATAAAAGATAAACATTCCTCACGGGAGTTTGCCCTTTTATTATTCTAATTGAAGATAATATATTTAGCAGAGAAGCTTAACATTTTGGGTAATGGGAAAATATTTGTTATTTCTTTTTTTTTTTTTTTTTTTTGAGACGGAGTCTCGCTCTGTCGCCCAGGCTGGGGTGCAGTGGCCAGATCTCAGCTCACTGCAAGCTCCGCCTCCCAGGTTCCCGCCATTCTCCTGCCTCAGCCTCCTGAGTAGCTGGGACTACAGGCGCCCGCCACCTCGCCCGGCTAGTTTTTTGTACTTTTTAGTAGAGACGGGGTTTCACCGTGTTAGCCAGGATGGTCTTGATCTCCTGACCTCGTGATCCGCCCGTCTCGGCCTCCCAAAGTGCTGGGATTACAGGCTTGAGCCACCGCGCCCGGCCCAATATTTGTTATTTCTATCAATACTATTTAGCTTGCTGTTAATTCCTGTAGCCAGAAGAGAGTCTGCCTTCTCAGCTAGAGCACAGAAAAATGCAGATGAATCGGTATTTTAATCTGGAGGCAAGGTGAGGGGAATTTTTTTTTTTTTTTTTTTTTTTTGAGACAGGGTCTCCCTCTGCTGCCCAGGCTGGAGTGCAGTGGCATGATCTTGGCTCACTGAAGCCTCCGCCTCCTGGGCTCAAGCAGTCCTCCTGCCTTAGCCTCCCAATAGGCTAATCTTTTAATTTTTTGTAGAGACGAGGTTCACTATATTGCCCAGGCTGTTCTCCAACTCCTGGGCTCAAGAGACCTTCCTGCCTCGGCCTCCCAAAGTGTTGGGATTACCGATGTGAGTCACCACAGCCAGTAAGGGAAGTAATCAATTCTTACTCATCTAACCTTGGCGATAAGAGGTGTTTAAAGTGAACATTATTTGGGTTATTGTGGTTTTCCAAATCCTACAGGTTTCCACTGCTACCGCAGTCTGTGAAAATGACAGAGTACTTTCCCTAGACTCCATCAAAACCATCATTATCTATTAATCTGTACTGTTCTCGTGTCCCGTGAGCAGAGAACAAAATTTCATTGGATAGATCATAACTTTTCTGGAACAAATGGAACTTTTCACTGGGCAATGGTGGTCAGCAATTGCACATCATGACAATCTTTGACTAAGAAAACATTCAGATTAGCCAGGCATGGTGGCCCGCATCTGTAGTCCCAGATACTTGGGAGGCTGAGGCAGGAGAATCACTTGAACCTCAAGGTGGGGGCTGCAGTGAGCCAAGATTGCACCATTGCACTCCGGCCTGGGCGACAGAGCAAGACTTCACTGTAGGGGAGGGGAGTCCTTTTGGCAGGGGACTGACAGAAACTAAATACTCAGTGAAACTAAGGGTGGAGCTTTTAAGCTAAAAGTGTTCAATCTTAGGTAACTTTCAGGGTTAGGGGGTGAGAGAGTCACCTCTATCCCAGAAAATCTCCAAATTTTTGCACTATTGGCCAATATTTGCACTATTTGATAGAGTGGCCCTTAGTTTCTCAGCTTCCATTGACTCTAACATACTCCATTGTTCCTGAACACTACCAAAACCAAAGACAGGGCATGGGGCCCAAACCAGAACCACTACTTAACTCACGTCTGTAAGTAGGATGGCTTGTTCTGCTTAAGCAGACTGATTTGCGGTTAAATGTGATAAGCTTTGTCTGAAGCTTCTTTGAGGGATAAAGAAGTCCAGAATTGGCCCTTTACCCTATTTGGGTCCAAGAATAACCTTAAACCAAGAAATCATTTTCAACTTAAAACACTCAAATAAAAATGGTAGCTTAACGTAATGCCATACTTCATCTAGAAAAATAATAGATTTAATGCCTCTGCCTCTTCTCTTTGCTTAAAACAATCCAGTTGAATTTTTAATACAATTTCAGGATTTCAGAAAATATACAAAGCCACAATATAATGACTCTGTTGATTCTAAAATTTATCATAGTCAATAATTTACTATTTTTGCTTGAAGATTATGCTTTTAGTTCATTCTTGAATAACAATATACTGTTTTTAGGACCATTTTTCTCTTTTTTTTTTTTGAGACAGGTCTCACTCTGTCACCCAAGCTGGAGCACAGTAGCATGATTACAGCATCCCAAGTAGCCAAGACTAAAGGTACACGCCACCATGCCCAGTTAATTTTTGTATTTTCTGTAGACATTGGGTTTCACCATGTTGCACAGACTAGTCTCGAACTCCCAGGCTCAAGCGGTCCTCCCATCTTGGCCTCCCAAAGTGCTGGGATTACAGGTGTGAGCCAATGCACCCAGTCCACTTTTCTTTTTTCTTAGATGTAAACTATTATTTTCTTTTTATATGGTTATGCCTTGTATTTATAGTTGAATTTATTGGTCTACATTGTATAAAACTTTATTTCCTTTATAGAAAAATCTATGTTAGATGACATAAAAGTCCAAAATGGCATATGAAGACTCAGTTAAAGTCATACAAAATGTCATAATAGATAGATGAGTGATCTAGTTAGATCAGGAGTCTATTTCTCTCAATGTCACCAGAATATGTCTTATGAAAAAGCAGGATTTGCTCTAGGATGTCAGCCTAGAAGGTGACCTTGGAAGGTGAGACATTTACCCCAAACATATCTAACATATAATATCTCTTAATCCTATTCCATTTATGTACAAAATTCCTACCCATCACCTCAAAGCAATACATGACACAGATATTAAAACATAAAACTGTGTGTGTGTGTGTGTGTGTGTGTGTCAGCAAGCTTGTGCATGTGTTTGTTCTTGGGGATTGCTTTTGGCTAGAAGCATGGAGATTTACACTGACAAGGTGAATTCAAATTAATTTAACAATTATTTAGTATAAACTATATAAAAACACTTCTATAAAAATTCATTGATACAAAAATTAACTGTATTTACAGATTGCCTTTTTCAGTTCAAAGACAGCATTTGGGAATACAGTATCATCCCTGGGTAAGCTTCTAAAATTCTCTGGCCCAGATCCATGATGACGATCTCTTTAAAATAGTCTTCCATTAATTTTTCTTAGCAACACCTTCCCTTAACTTCGCCAATTGGTTCTCTGAAGCAGTTTCTGATGGGGAAAGACTAAAGGATGAGGAAAATTACCTTTTCCACCCCCTAATTCCAAGCAGAGAGAGGGTGGCTGGGGGCAGCTGTGTAGGTTCCATATTAACCCATTTAAGCCTAGCATTCCATTATTGGAACGCTAAGCTGGTGGAAGTTATTTATATCACACTGCTCAAAGTCATCTCCAAGGTCTGATTTTTCACACAAAATAATTTGCAACCTCCAGCATAAATGGGTTAAACACTTTATTCTTGTGTTCAGCTATATCGTATCATAAGATTAAAAGGTTGATAAAATTTCTTCCTATATTTTTTGTATAAAACTATTGCATTCATGTTTTAACAGTTTTATTATTTCTGGATATACCTAACAAGAGTATGTTCATCCCACCATATCTTTAGTCTTTGCAGTCCTCATCTGAAGAATCCAACATTTCAGCTTCTTTATACCCTAATGTCCTTGCTGTATCTTTTTTTTTTTTAACGTTTCATCAACCAACTGTCCAAAATGTAGATGTGCTATGACTACGTGCCAGGATAGAACAATGCTTCAGTTTTGCTTTTATTCTCTTGGCTCAAAAATAGCCAGTAATTTCTTGGTCCTTTCTAACTGGAAAAGTCATTAATTATGTTGACTCTACGAAAATTATTTCTATTAGAGATTATTTCTATTTAAGTCTGTATTGTCAGTTTCAGGGTTTTGCCTTGGCTTTGGTGGAAACAGAGTTACAGTTATTTTGGTTAAAAATAAAATAAATCAAAATTTCAAGCAATTTGGCTAAGTTATAATTCCTTGCAAATGGATTTATAATAATGGAAAAAGAAACAAGCACTCCAGGAAGTTGGCTTAAGCAAGTAAACCTCAAACTAAATTCTAAAATATACTTTTTAGTAAGCAAACACAAAACAATTTTTGAAATTTTTTATACTTACAGGCAAATGAGTAAACACTTGAAAGATGCTTCTCAAAAAATTTATAAGGTCCATTAAATAACCACTAGCTCTTCCATCTGGCTCAGACATTGTCCAGTCATAATCAGCAAGCTGAACAAATTCATCAATTTTTTGATTCAGTTTGGTATATATTTCTCCTTCTGCTGCATGTCGAGCATCCTGACAAGGGACAAAATAACAACAAAAGATAAGAAACAGATAATAAAACAAGTGTTCTTACAATTCTAGATATTATTTTACATTTACCTTTGGTTAAATATTTTAGTCATTTATTCAAAGTCCAGGAAAACTGTTGTTGTTGTTGTTGTTGTTGTTTTCCGGCAGTACTCTATTTGTTTGACTGGATATAACATCTTTTCTTAGTTCCTTTCCAATCTATCACCTTTTTTTGTCTTTATGTGATAGAATACTTTATGAGATATTAATTCCTGACTTGTTCTTACAACTCTAAGAGGACCCTTAGAAGAAACAGAAGTGGAAAAACAGAAGTTGCCAAGAACACAGAAGACCACCTCTTTCTAACCCCGATTCACTGAGAGCAATTCAGTTGGACTATCACAGAAGAAATGGAATATCTGCCAGTGCTTTGAGTTTAAGAACGGGTGGAGGCAGAAGAGAAAGAGATGGAGATAGTTAATTTCTCTGAGGAGAAATAAACAACAGGAGTGATGCCAGCAAAAATAGCAGAGGGAGGATCTCCAAACATTTTCTCATTCATAGAAGTAACCAGAAAACTTATCAAAAATTATAAAAATCAACCTTTTCAGAACTCTGAAAATTACCTCAAAACTTGCAGAAATACAGGCATCATTTATTCAAGAAAAACAGCTGAATATTGGTAGAAAAAATTAGCTTTGTAGCATTTTAATATGCCCTATTTCCATTATTCTTCCTCTGTTCCAGCTCTACAGTACTCTCGAAAGACAACATTCTAAAACTCTGGTGGAAACCTAGAGCTTGCCAGCCATCAAAGCAGACAGAACAGAACTGCAGAACCTTCAAAGCCACATTCTCAGAGAATTATCATTATTTGACCTATCTGGTGGTTCCCTGGAAGACTCCATACCTGTTTACAGGGATGTCTTTATTTGACCTGAATCAGGACTGCCTAGTACAAAAAGCCTTTTCCCCAGCGGGCAGTTATCAAAAACAGTAAGAGGCAATAAGTTTAACATGGAGGATGCCTGAGATGGTAGGTAACAGCTGGGACAAACAATAGGTCAACCAAAGGGCTTAAAAGGAAAAATTGGGAAATAAAATGTCCACAGATGACTTTGAAAACCTCTACCAGATTCCTGGGAATCTAAAAGGCCACATACATAAATAGGGCTGTGTACACACTTGGGAAAGACCTAAGAAGGCTCTAAGCTCTCATTTATGGCTGACCTTGAAGCTCTGTGCAAGACAGAAATAATACAAGGTAGTGACAGGAGAAAAGGAAATTCTAGGCAGCAGTTTTATGTGATTAGCCAAAGGAAACTGTTGAAATAGCTGCAGAAGCTATGGGCTGATAAGACCCCGAAAAGCAGGGTGTAAACCATGCTAAGACTGACCAGACTCAACGTGGTGCTAGATTTAACCTGTTTCACCCAGGACTCAATGTACACTCATAACATACTCAATCACATACCCACCAGTGCCATGACAGTTTTAGGAACACTCATATTTGATGTAAAAATGGGTGGCACCACAATTCCAAAAAAAATTCCATCTTTTTCCGGGAATCATCATGAATATTTCATCCCTTGGTTAAAGAAACTCATAAAGGTAGCAGCCCCACTCCCGCTTGCGTATGACTCACTCTCTCTCTCTCTCAAGTGTGCCTGCACTCCCCTTTCTTGAATGTGTATTTTGTTTTGCAATTAAGTCTCCATACTTTCACTATTTTCTGATTCATCCTTGAATTCCTTCTCACAACAGTGTCAAGAGCCTGGACACTGGCTGGGATTGAGGTCCCAGCAGCATTTGGGGACCTCCCCCAGCCCACTGGTATCATGTGCAAGCAGGAAGTAAAAGCCAAAGCAGAATTATTAACTTCCTATCTCAGTGTTTAAGACATACCCCAACATGCACACAGAGCCCTTTGGCAAAGACTAGGGGACTCACAGGTTCCAGGCTTTTAAGCAAATCTGTATCCAATCACTAGCTGACCACTAAGCTAACCAAGCAAAGACTTCAATGGCCTCATATGACAAAGAACACAGACTTACAGACTTAATTCAGAAAGGTCACAAAACAAACAACAAATGGGAGAAACAACAAACCCTTGGGAGAGGAGAGAACTTCCAAAGTTGCCATCTTATATTATTTTAAATGTCCAGTTATCAACAAAAAATGACAAGTTAACACAAAGAAACAAAATATGACCCATACACAGGAAAAAAAGCAACCAACAGAAACTGTGAGGCAGTTCAGATGTTGAACTTATAGGACAAAAATTTAAGAACAAAAGGAAACCATATCTAAAGAACTAAAAGAAAATTATGAGAATACATCAACAAATGGGGAATATAAATATAAATTATTAAAAAGTACAATAAGTGACGCCTGTAATCCCAGCACTTTGGGAGACCGAGGCAGGCGGATTACCTGAGGTCGAGATTTCGAGACCAGCCTAGCCAACATGGTGAAACCCCATCTCTACTAAAAATACAAAAAATTAGCCAGACGTGGCAGTGGGTGCCTGTAATCCCAGCTACGTGGGAGGCTGAGGCAGAAGAATCACTTGAACCTGGGAGGCGGAGGTTACAGTGAGCCAAGATGGTGCCACTGCACTGCAGCCTGGGTGACAGAGTGAGACTTCATCTCAAAAAAAGAAAAGAAAAAAGTACAATAAGTGAAGTGAAAAAAAAAAATCACTAGGCCAGGCACAGTGGCTCACGCCTGTAATCCCAGCACTTTGGGAGGCTGAGGCGGGTGGATCATGAGGTCAGGAGATGGAGACCATTCTGGCTAACACGGTGAAACCCCATCTCTACTAAAAATACAAAAAAATTAGCCAGGTGTGTGCCTGTAGTCCCAGCTACTCGGGAGGCTGAGGCAGGAGAATGGCGTGAACCCAGGAGGTGGAGCTTGCAGTGAGACGAGATTGCGCCACTTCACTCCAGCCTGGGCAATAGAGCTAGACTCCATCTCAAAAAAAAAAAAAAAGAAAAAAGAAAAAAGAAATCGCTAAAGGAGTTCAACAGCAGATTTGAGCAGGCAGAAAAAACAGAAGACTTGATCCACAATATAAATCAACTGGATCTAACAGACATCTACTGAACGCTCCACTCAACAAGAGCAGACCACACATTATTCTGAGGTGTATAATCAAAATGTACCATTTCCACATTTTAACACTTCTTTGGCTTCCTCTCCAATTTTCACACTAACCACTTACTACTCACTGCCATGGTGGGCTGGGGAAAACCAACTATTGACAGACATCTTTCTATCTGCATGCCTGGTTTCACAGTAGGATTAGAATAAGAATTCCAAGATTATTTCTTCTCTCCCCATTCAGTGGTCCAACACAAAGCTGACATTAAGGAGAGGCACTGAGTTCAACACAGCCTCCCCTCAAATACAGAAAAAAGTTAAAATAAACATTACTTTAGATAAAACAGATATTTAAGTTAATGTTATGATAATGAATTGAAATTTTAATGAAGCACTATTAAATATGGTAGTAACAAGATGAGCTCTGACTCAAAATAGTTACTTATACAGTCATCCTCTGGTAAGAGACCGGCTCCAGGATCTCCCTCGGATACCAAAATCTGCAGATGCTGAAGTCCTTTATATAAAATGGTGTGGTATTTGCATATAATCTACATACATCCTCCTGTATACTTTAAGTAATCTCTTGATTACTTATAACACCTAACACAATGTAAATGCTATGTAAATAGTTGTCACACTGTATTGTTTAGGGTATAATGACAAGAAAAAGAAGTCTGTACATGTTCAGTACAGATGCACCACGCATCTTTTCTTCCAAATATTTTTGATCCATGATAGGCTGAATCCAAGAGGTGGAACCCATGGATATGAAAAGAAGGCAGGAAGGGTGTGTCTGTTTTCATTCACTGATGTATCCCTAGCACTGAGAACAGTGCTTGGCACATAGTAAGCAGTAGATGAGCACTTGTTAAATGAATAAAGGAAATCACCCCTGTCTTGAAAAAATTTTATAATCTAGTTGAGGATAGAAAATCCAGATAAGGATAGAAAATACAATAATCGCCCACACGCAGTGGCTCACACCTGTAATCCCAACTCTTTGGGAGGCTGAGGCGAGTGGATCACCTGATGTCAGAAGTTCGAGACCAGCCTGGCCAACGTAGTGAAACCCCGTCTCTACTAAAAATACAAAAATTAGCCAGGCTTGGTGGTGCACACCTATAATCCCAGCTACTCAGAAGGCTGAGGCATGAGAATTGCTTGAACCCGGGAGGCAGAGGTTGCAGTGAGCTGAGATCGCACCACTGCACTCCAGCCTGGGCAATAGAGTGAGACTCCATCTCAAAAAAATAAATAAATAAAAATAAAAGAATGAAAATACAATAATCATAGAATGAATAAATATTCACAAATTAATACTAACTACATGTATAGTAAAAGTATGCCAAATAAGAAGAGATCATGTTGGCTAGAAAGAGGGTTTCATGGAGGAAAAGCAACATGGTGATATGGAAAAATAGGAATCTAGAAGAAGTATTTATGTGGTGGCTGTTCCAGTTACTATTTTTGAGTTAGTGGCTTAAAATAACAAACATTTTGTTATACTCACAGGTTCTATGGGTCAGGAAATAGTGGAGATGACTTTGTACTACAGTATCTGTGACCTCAGCTGGAAAAGACTTGAAGACCAGCAATAAGACTCAACAGCTGGGGATTAGAATCATCTGGAGGCTTCCTCACTCTTATGTCTGGTACCAGGGATGGGCAGCCTTTCCATGTTGCTTGGCTACCTCAAAGCCAAGCACTTTAGTGTCTCCTCAAAGCACTCAAGTGGCTAAAGAGTAATTGGGCTTCTTACATGGCAGCACAGGGCTCCAAGTATGTGTGTTCCATGCTTGGAATAAAGGCAATAACACATTGCCTTTTATGTCCTTGCCTCAGAAGTCTAAAGTCTCAAATGATTTTTACTGTACTTTCTTGGTCAAAGCTGTCACAAGTCTGCCCAGATCAAGATAAGGGGATACAGATCCCCACTTCTCAATAAGAGAAGTGTCAAGGAATTTGTAGCCATTTAAAAAATCACCATTCCTGCTAATAATGAATAATGAAGAAATGGCTCATAAAGAAGATGGGTTAGTACTTCCATTTACTTAACAGAAAAAAACAAAAGCGGTTTGGGGAAATGGGAAGGCATCTGATTCCCACTATTTCACTTATCTTTACATCTCAAGCAAATTAACTTAATGTCTTACCTATGAAATGAGAATCATCCCCATCTCACAGGGCTGTTTTGAGCATTACACAAACTTCTATAATTAATACAAAGTACCTAACAGTACTTGGCACCCAGAAGGGGCTAAAACAAATCAGTTTTCCTACACTTACTTGTGTTTTATACCTAGTAACGCTCAATAAATGTCTTACTAAAAGAACTGTATGGAGACTATTAATACATCAGAATTCCAAGCCTTCCAAATTGCCCAAGTTGGCTTAACTTAGTGTAGTTATTTTTATGTAAGAGAGCAAAAATTGGGTATTGAACATTAACAGGATTTTTTTTTATGTAAAACTTGGCTGGGCACAGTGGTTCATGCCTATAACTCTAGCAGTTTGGGAGGCTGAAGCAGGAGGATCACTTGAGGTCAGGAGTTAAAGAACTGCCTGGGCAATATAGTGAGACTCTGTCTCTACCAAAAAATTAAAAATTTAGCTGGTCATGGTGGCTTGTGCCTATAGTCCTAACTACTCAGGAGACTGAGGTGGGAGGATCGCTTGAGCCCAGGAGTTTGAAGCTGCAGTGAACTATGATTGCGTCACTGCACTCCAGCCTGGGTGACAGAGCAAGACCTTGTCTTTAGAAAAAAAAAAAAAGTGAAACACTAACCAGTGGAAAGGGGTGTCATATTTAATATGTATAATTCATGGCAGTAACACCTACTTCTCTTTAACTTCTTTAACATTAGGGGCAGGTACCTAAGATGGTAAATGCTTATGACCTACAGAACTACAACATAACATACCTTAATGACATCATTTGTAAGTCAATTTTCTCAAAGCAATATAAAAATATTTATTTAGCATTTTGCATTTTGCCCCAGTGTTCATAATCAGTTCCCTCATTCATGTCTCACTACTTTTACTGAATCTAAGCAGATGAATATAGGTCACTACACAACTGAAGACAGGCAGTAATTCCAGAAGGCAGCTGGAAAAGAGAACCCTAAACCTCAGAACTATGTACAATCATCTCATAAATACTCAACCTGCTTCCCTTCTATCACCGGGCAAAGAAAATTGAGAATCTGATTGCTTCTATCTTCCGCTGCATTTTCTATCTGCACTCAGACCGCTACTTATTATTTCTTTTGCTTTTTTGGGATGCCTCTAATATAGGCAGGAAGAGAAGGAGATGCATAACAAGATTTTAAAAGCCAGTTTCAAGAAGCTCCCCTCCTCCAAACTTATAGAGCTAAAGTACTTGGTTAAACTTTAGATTGATATAAAACTGGCTATTTCATTAAAAGCCAAATTTAAATCCAGCTTTAATTTTTTTTTTACTTTATAGAACTTTATTAAAATTAAAAAAAAAGATGCTAGTTCACATTTTCCTAGATTTAAAAAGCAATATGGGACAATTGAAATATTAACCAAAAGTTGACGGGGTGGTAGAGACCAAATATCTAGAAATTTTTAAGTCATGAGGGAAAAAACACTATTTTTATCTGAAAGAAGAAAATTTAAAATGACAAAACCATTCACACCATCACGTGAAATAATTATAATTACATGCTTTCTAGACCACGTTTAGTGAACAAGTGGTTCAGAAAACACTACTTTCTAAAAGAAACTAAGCCAAAATAAAAGGGAAAACATAAAAATTGATGTATTGCTTTTTGGTATTGTCACTAGAACTTTGTTGATAAGTCTATGTTTCTGAGGTGACACCATGAGCAGGTTCCACTTTTCCCATAAAATATCTAAGTTAAAATAACCTTTTCTCAAGATGTTAAAAAACTTTCGGGGAAGGGTACCTAATATTTTTTAAAGTTTATTAATGCTTTCCACGGGCTATAATAGGAAGCAAATAAATCTATGTCAGGGAATCACTGGCTGTACTGTGTCAAAGAAAAATTTCAGACAGTACTCCCGAGCAGGAATACGATTAAAGTCAACACTTGAAAGGATTTTTCTAAGGACTAAGAATTCTGCTTATTTTATAATTCAGACAAATATAATCATTAGAAAACATGTGTCTGATCTTTATAGCTGCATGAACTGACTCACCACATTTTCTTTTTAAAGAAGTGGGAGCAAGGATAGAAAGAAGAGATAGAAAAGGCTTTCAATGCAACTTTTCCTGTAGTTATACGTAGGAATACACTGAATTATTTGGTAAGGTATTCCTAAGAGATGATTACTAATGATTACTAGCGATTTAGTGATTGCTAAGGAAATTAGTTAGAACTTCTTGGGGAGTTCTACAGTTGAACCCAGAATAGTCTCAATCCTTATGACCTTACCAGAAGCATTATCAACTCTTGACATCCTAAGAAGTCAGTCAGCATATCAGCTAACTCTTAAATAAAATGTAAAGATTCAGTTTATAAACAAAGTAATTAATTCGTCCTTTGTTAAGGAAATAGTGCCCTCTGGAGGCAGAAATGTATCTAGCATAATTTGAGAACTTTAAAAAAAAATTTTCAATGTGTAAGAATTAAATATACTATGAGTGGTTCCCAACCATAGGTGTGCAACAGAACCCACCTGAGGAACTTTTTAAAACATACACATGCACAAATTCCACCTAGACCTCCTGGAGCATAAACATGTATGTTCTGAATAAAAGCTAAGTAGTAATAGCTAAAGATTTTAGTAAACATCTACTATTTACTGTACATCTTCCATTCCCCCTCTTGGAATAATTTCCAAATAAGTTTTGGAAAATCGCTTTGCCCCCATTCACAGCTATTTCATTTGGGTAAGACTGAACCTACATCTAGCTCCAAGGATGGGTCTTGCTAAATTTAAGTCAATTACCGGTCCCATCCTCTTACAAAAAAATTATATAGCAGCTAGTAGAGGGAGACAGTTTCTGTTCCTTTAGATGACAGGACACGACAATGTGAGGTTTGGGACTGTGACCAGGCAGTCATTTTGCTACCAGACTGACAGAGCCTAGAGCTGCTGGGAACTGCTGGGCCACTATAAGTAGTCTGATGATAAGGCCGAAATTGCATGAAGCAGAGTTAAAAGACGGAGAGACGCTGGGTCCATGGTGACATCTACTGAGCAGTAGTGCCCTATCTTTGGACATCTCAGTGTCACTGGCCAATAATTTTTTCTTTATTATTTAGGAAAGTTTGAGTTGGTTTTTCCATCAGTTCTTGTCAATTTTCCGTTAATAACCTTGATTAATACAACTATCTTAATAGAAATATTTATTCAATATTTAAGAAAAAAGTTACATTTAATTTTGCTCATTTAGAGCAAGGGGAATATATCTATACTTTTATGGGCCTCAACTATGTAGGCAAGAGATAAAAAGTTAGAGCTATCACCATAAAGGTGTCTTCCCTAGTTAACTTCTTCCTGCTCTAATAAACAAAATTCCAATAATCCATTATCTTGACCTAAAAATTTCTAATGTTAGTTACACTGCATATAGCATCCAACTCATTATCCAATGTCACTACTAATGCAGAAGGGAAAAAGCAAATAAGACTAACCAATGTAATTTATTAATAGTATTTAGTTATGATGAAGGAAAAGGTATAATAAAATGGGCAGAGAAGTCAATTAATAAATTAAAAATTTTAAATATATATATAATTTCCATTATTTATTTTAGATGTCAATGTGGCAATAAAAAGAAGTTGTTTTATTTTTTATATTCTTGTTTTATTATTTATTTTCTTTACATTTAGTACTTTAAATCAACCAAAAAAAAAAGAGGGATTTGCTTGCTACACTTCTCATTAAATTAGCAAAAAGCACTAATTCACCTGGCTACTATTCATCAGGATTTTTCATTATATGGTATTACTGTGATTTTTAAAAAAAAAAAAATAGTATTAGGCTTTAGGATATGTATTGTGCCTTATACACATGCAAATCATGCAAATCACAGATTGCCATTTGATCAATACTCTGGGTAAAACAAAGCTCAAGATCTGCTCCATAATGAACTAAGAAATCAAAAGTTAAAAGCCATGAAAAGCTTGTATCAATTACAAGAACTGAAGTATCATAAAGTTCTAGAAATCTCTCTAAAAGATTATCTTACTGGGTACAGTGGCTCTCGCCTATAATTCCAACACTTTGGGAGGCTGAGGCAGGAGGATCACTTAAGCCCAGGAGTTTGAGACTAACAGGGGCAACATGGTGAGACTCTATCTCTACAAAAAATAAATTTTAAAAAATTGGCCAGGTAAGATGGTGCGCACCTGTAATCCCAGCTACTCAGGAGGCTGAAGTGGGAAGATCACTTGAGCCCAGGAGATCAAGGCTGCAGTGAACCATGATTTAAAAAAAAAAAAAAAAAAAAAAAAATTGCTCTTTGTAAAAAGAAATACAGTCATCACGGACTATAAGTCAGAGATTAATAATATCATAGTTCTAAAGTAGGCAGATCATAAATAGTATACTAAATGTTCTATTACAAAGGTAGGTTACTGTAAGAGTTATGTTAATTATACCAAAAACAATTTTCAGAGGGAAATCCAAAGTACTTCTTAGAGAGTTAGATAATGCAAGGTGAAGTATCAGGTAAAGCTATGGCCCAGACACAGCTGAAGATCGAAATTTAAGTGGAGGAAACTGACACTAACTGCTTCTGGAAGAAATTACATTTTCCCCCAGAATATACATTCAAAACACATGTAAACCAAACATTATTTTAAAACAAAAATAAGCATCCTTATTAACATAAGATGAATAAATATGATTTTATATTCATCTTCTGGGTCATTGTCTGAATGTCTGAATATAACTTCAGCTTTCCGCCTTCTGTGCATTGGTTTATACCAATTCTTCCTTCTCCTCATCTCTGCTGATTAAAATCTTACCCATACTCCAAACTGATACAAATACTTAAATGCCTTCAGGGTCCAGGCAGGTAACAAGAATGAGTATGGCAGGCAGGGTATTTACAGTAGGCAGGATCATTATAGAGTTTAAGTCTCATCTAAGGGTATGCAAATTCAAAACATTGAGAAAAACCACAAAACCAAATCAAACATGTCTACAGGACCAAATTCATCCGCTATTACACACTGTTGTTATTTGTTTGTAGTTATCTGCTTTTCTAGATTAAAAGAATCCTAGTGGTCAAGAACCATTCCACATCTTCCCCTCAGCAATCAGCACAGTACCACAGAAATACATTTTGGGGCCTGACAGTGGCTCACACTTGTAATCCCAGCACTTTGGGAGGCTGAAGCAAGAGGATTGCTTGAGTCCGGAGTTCGAGACCAGCCTGGGCAATACAGTGAGATCCGGTCTCTACAAAACATTTTTTTTTAAATCAGCCAGGGTGGTAGCATGGGCCTGTAGTCCTAGCTATTTGGGAGGCTGAGGTGGGAGGATTACTTAAGCCCAGGAAGTCGAGGCTGTAGTGAGCCATGGTCAAGTCACTGCACTCCAACCTGGATGACAGAGTGGGACCCTGTCTCCAAAAAAAAAAAAAAACCCATATATATATATGTCTTTTTTAACATTTTTACATTACATTATATATACATTTTTGCTCAATAAACATCATTTAACATACACCCCCAAGTGAAAAATGACACTCAGTTTAGACAGAACCATCTAAGGAATGACTGCTTTATTTACAGGACTATCTTTTGGGACACAATTAAAGCCTTACTTTAGACAAGGCAAAATATTTCATTTCTTGTTCTTTATCAAAGTAGCCTAGCGTAGAATAACCTAAATCTCTCATAGAGCCACCTGCTAATTACCTCACTTGTAGAAGGATATATGGGTTTTGAGCTATACTCAGTGTCTGGAATAATTCAAAATCCAGTCTTTGGATTATGAGATTGTCACAGGTCACTATAAACTAAATACTTCTCTAATTCTCCAATTACCTAAGTTATCTTCTTTTCCTTTTTAAAAAGTGGGTGCTACATGTTTACCTTTCTATTTTTCAGGGGCTTTTGTACCTCAAAAGTGTTCACAAATAATGACTAATGGCCTTGTGGTAGCATCTGCCACTCCTTAAGTGGTTGTTTGTCATCAGGTTTGCAAATCATCTGATATAAATAGCTTTTTAAAGTAGTCCTCAACCATTTCTCTCCATACTCTATTTCTGCTTTCCATGATCTTTGTAAGTGGCATTTGCTATAATTAACTGATTACTGATGATATTTTAAAAAAACCAGAAAGCTGAGCACTCTTATCTATGAGGATTGAGGTCTCTACATTTTGTTGATCCTCCTCTTTTGTTTACAGAACTGAAAAAATGTTTTTATTTTTCCTGTTACCTTTC
This sequence comes from Macaca mulatta, assembly GCF_049350105.2. Taxonomy (NCBI): domain Eukaryota; kingdom Metazoa; phylum Chordata; class Mammalia; order Primates; family Cercopithecidae; genus Macaca; species Macaca mulatta. The sequence continues at coordinate 104,912,971 of NC_133414.1, read as the reverse complement.
ATGTTTTTGGCAAAGTAGCATGTCCCTTATTTACTTTTCTATTCTATTTACGAAGGAATCTAATTACTCATTCTATTCCATATATATTTGTTATTCAATCTGCTTTTGCTTTTGGTTGTTTTCTAACTTACATTTTAGGATTTTATATCATTCAAATGTATTAAATCAGCTGTAAGCATAAAACTGCTTTATACGGTCCTCTGTAATGGGGGAAGACCAGAAAAGAAGAAGTTGGTGGTAAAGGATGACAAAAGAAATAAATGTCATATACACTGCCTTTTTAAAATGGCAATCAAATTGCATACACAATACAAGGAATTTTACAAAGGAACACTCCATCAATAAAAAAGCATATAAGTAATCAGAAGCTGACATGCAATTAATCAGTCAAGGCGTAATTTTGCAAGTGCCTTCACAAAGCAATAAATCAACTTTACATGTATAAAACAGTATAACATTTTAATTAAAATGAAAAATTTTTAAACTGCCAATAATACCTCATTAGTTCTAAATGTTTATGCCAGTTTCTGAATTTGTATATTCACAACTAAAAATTAAATAAACGTAAATTATCTTTTACTCATACGGTAATATCTCAGAAAGAGGTCACGTATCCAGTCAATAACCAGTAAGAAAGCAAAAGAAAGGTTTCTAAATAGCCAAAAGTGATACAGTTCACACACAAATAAATAAGGTGTAGTAAATTCTATCGTGGAATACCATATTGAATTCAAAATAAATAAACTACAGCTACATACAACACCACAAATGAAATACCCCAAGTCATGCTGAGTAAAAGAAGTCAGATACACAAAAAGAAGCACTCTGTGTGATTTCATTTAAATAGAACTCAGAAACAGGCAAAACTACTCTGTGCCGTTAAAAGTCAGTACTGAGAGGAAAAGAGATAGTGACAAAGGAGAGGAATGAGGAAGGCTTCTACAGTGCTAGTAATGCTTTATTTCTTCATCTCATAGTTACAAGTGTGTTCACCTTTCTTTCGCAATTTAAACAGACTATTTTTTAGAGTAGTTTTAGGTTAACAGCAAAACTGAACAGAAACTACAGAGATTTACTACATACCCCACAAATTCCAAAGTCCACAGTGTACACTGGATTCACTCATAGTGTTTTACATTCTATGGGTTTTGATGCATGTATACACAATTATATACTTCTAGAGCAATAGTTTCACTGCCCTAAACATCCTCTGAGCTTCACTTATTTACCCCTCCACCACTCCCTCACCCCTGGCTACCATTAATTTTTTTATTGTCTCCATAGCTTTCTCTTTTCCAGAATGTCACATAGTTGCAATCATACAATATGTAGCCTTTTCAGATTGGCTCCTTTCACTTAATAATATGCATTTAAGTTTCATCCATATCAACGGCTAGATAGCTCATTTCCTTTTAGTACTTAATAATATTCCATTGTCCAGATATACCAGGGTTTATTTATACATTCACCTACTGAAGGACATTTTGGTTGCTTCCAAGTTTGGGCAATTATGAATAAAGCTGCTATAAACATCCATGTATAAGTTTTTGGGTAAACCTAAGTTTTCAACTCCTTGGAATAAATACCAAGAAGCACAATTGCTGCATCATATGGTAAGACTGTGTTTCACTTTATAAGAAGCTGCCAAACGGTCTTCCAAGGAGGCTGTAGCATTTTGCATTCCCACCAGCAATGAGTAAGAGCTTCTGTTGCTCCACATCTTTGTCAGCTTTTGATGCTGTCATTGTTCTGAATTTTGGCCACTCTAATAGGTGTGTAGTGCTATCTCATTGTTGTATTAATTTGCATTTCCCTTATGATATATATATGGAACATCATTTCATATGCTTATCTGCATCTCTATCTTCTTTGCTGAGGTATATGTTAAGATCTTTGGCCCATTTTAAAATCAATAGTTCATTTTCTTCTTGTTGAGTTTTAAGAGTTATTTGCATATTTCAGACAAGAGTCCTTTACCAGATAAGTCTTTTGCAAATATTTTCTCCCAATTTTGTGGCTTGTCTTCTCATTCTGTTGACACGGTCTTTCATAGAATAGAAGTCTAAATTTTTAATGAAGTTCAGTTTATCAATGATTTCTATCATGGATTGTTCCTTTGGGGAACAATCAAGACTAAAAAGTCATTGCCCCACCCAAGGTCATCTAGATTTTCTCCTATGTTATCTTCTAGGGGTTTTATCAATTTGCATTTTACATATAGATCTGTGAAACATTTTGAGTCAGTTTTTGTGAAGGGTATAAGGTCTGGTCTAGATTCATTTTTCTGCATGTGGATGTCCAGTTGTTCCAGCACTATTTGCTGAAAAAACTATCTTTGCTACATTTTATTACCTTTGCTCCTTTGTCAAAATTCAGTTGACTATATTTATGTGGGTCTATTTCTGGGGTCTTTAATCTGTTCCATTAATCTATTTGTCTGTTGTTTGTCCAATACCACATCTTATTTATTACTACAACTTTGTTTTGTTTTGTTTTGTTTTTGAGACGGAGTTTCACTCTGTCGCCAGGCTGGAGTGCAGTGGTACGATCTCGGCTCACTGCAACGTCTGCCTCCCAGGTTCAAGCGATTCTCCTGCGTCGGCCTCCCGAGTAGCTGGGATTACATGTGCACACCACCACACCCAGCTAATTTTTGTATTTTTAGTAGAGACAGGGTTACACCATGTTGGCCAGGATGGTCTTGATCTCTTGACCTCATGATCTGCCCACCTCGGCCTCCCAAAGTGCTGGGATTACAGGTGTTAGCCACGGCACCCAGCCTCATTACTACAGCTGTATAGAAAGTCTTGAAGATGGGTAGTATCAGTCCTCCAACTTTGTTCTTCTTCAATACTCTGTTGGTTCTTCTGGGTCTTCTGTCTCCATATAAAGTTAAAGATCACTTTGTCAACATCCACAGAAAAACTTGCTGGGATATTAACAGGGAATATATTAAATCTGTAGATCAAGTTGGGGAGAACTGACATGTACCATGTCCTTGCTCCATAGGAAGAGAATTTCAAGCCCTTAAAGACAATTTACTACTGTCACTTCAGCCACAATCCTGAAAAGCTTCGCTACATAGTTATTAGCAGACAAAAAGAAAAAAAAAAAAAGCAAGTTAGAAAAAGAATCAGAAGTGCATTTCTTCTAGGCATTGACAGTTGCAATTACTGCCAGGACTCAAAAGAAAAGTCTTCAGAGTAGCAGGCTGGAAGAGCTCCTTGGAGTCAAGTTAAAGATCCCTGACGCCAAAGAGAAACAACTGGACTATTTCTCTACCACACAAGTTAGAAAGGGGATGGTATTTCCGTTTTTTTCATCTATATTGATGCAAATTTTTCCAGTTAAGAGAAGTCTTATATTAGCTTTAAGTAGCTCTCTATTTGGGTCTGAGTTACTTTCAAAAAGCTGAGGTACTGCTTGAGGGTAGGAACTACTTAATGAACTTCTTTTATGTCACTTACAGAGTTAGCAAACAAGTTAACAAAACTGTCTATACACTATTTCATAACCTAAATATATATGACACAAGATCAGGCAGTTTGTGTGTGCATACGTAGTTTTTGGAAGGGAAGCAAATGGAGGTATAGGTATCATTAAGTGCTTGTTTCCAGAATCATTAAGCAATCAAATAGAAATATGTTTTCTAGGGTCACTGAACTGAAAAAAAAATCAGGCTAATAGGCTAAATAATCCAATCAAATGTCTACAGTCAAGACTGTACTTCAATCGTTTCTGTGAAAGAGGCAACAGACTATTCACTGTGAATGGAAATTCCCCAGTGTCCCTCAGTAATTCACTTTAATATTGATTTAACAATCCTCCCTGTTGAAGTACTTCCCCTTATCACATTTTGAGACAAATTCCTCTTGAAACAGACCAAAAGATAGAACTGAAAAATACTTGACCTTCAAATATTAAGATGAAAACAGCTCTTGCTCACATATTAGAAAACAGAAAAGCATTTACTGAGTTCTGTGTGAAAACAAAACGAACAAATAAACAACAAAAAACAAAGATGCTTCGCTATTTACAGAGCAGAACTTGATTTCCAAGGAAATCCACCAAGGAGTATGCAATGACAGTTGTGGTTTCAACTCTGGAATGATGAACCAGAGCTAACATTTCTAAACATTCTTTCCCAACAGGCAGATTTTGAGAAATACAGTTCCAAGATCCCCTAATCTAAGAGCATTGTGTTCCAGTATCTTTGGTTCTTTGGCTTATAATCGATAAGAAAATTACTCTAAGATCCCTAGAAACACAAGATGCTAAAGTAATTCATGTTTTAATCAGAGAGTACTGGGTAAGCATATTAAATGTAATGTTAACAGTTAAATATGCCTACAATTCTAAGCCTGAGAAATCCCTTCTTGACAGAGTATGAGTAACACATGGATGTAAGGACAGAAAGAACAATGAAGAGAAAGTAGAGGCATTATGTAAAATCTAACATAAAAGCTAAGAATCAATTTGTCCTTGGATAAGTAAGTGACTAAAAACTTGTGGCGTCTCCTCCTATATTATCACACTTACCATACCACATTGTTAAGTGTCTTTTATTTTTTTCCTCCTCTGAGCTTCTTGAGGGCAGGGATACATTTTTGTATTCTCAGAGTCTAAACAGAGTGCTCAGAGCATGATTTATATACAGTGAATGGTTCTGTGCTAAGTGTCTTCTTTACTCCTCATAATGATCACATGAAGTAAGTACTGTACTGTTACTCTAATTTTATAGATAAAGAAACTTGGAATCACATTAAAGAACTTGCCCAAGACCACAGAGCAATCTAACTTCAGAGTATATGAATTTAATCACTGTACTATATTATCTGAATAAATGAATGCCTGCTTTTTTAGGCTTCTAAGTTTTAATAACTAATTTTGTTAAGTCTGCTGATTCAGGTATCATTCTGCATTTGTGTCTTATGTATTGAAATGACTACTTAGCTCAAGAGGCACCAGAGGAGCATAATATTTGGGGGCCAAGCAGATAATTCTAGCATTCCAGGGTTGTTTGTGGACTTCACACTTTCAAAGTATGGTTAAATGTTAACATTAAATTAGTTATTTTTAAACACAAGAACATTCATTTTTTTGTTTTGTTTTTTTTTTTGAGATGGAGTCTTGCTTTGTTGTCCAGGCTGGAGTGCAGTGGCGTGATGTCCGCTCAACGCAAGTTCCACCTCCCGGGTTCATGCCATTCTCCTGCCTCAGCCTCCCGAGTAGCTGGGACTACAGGCACCTGCCACCACGCCCAGCTAATTTTTTGTATTTTTAGTAGAGACGGGCTTTCACCGTGTTAGCCAGGATGGTCTCAATCTCCTGCCCTTGTGATCCGCCAGCCTCGGCCTCCCAAAGTGCTGGGATTACAGGCGTGAGCCACCATGCCCAGCCAGTACATTCATTTTTTAAAATGCAAGTTATTACAACAAAATCTTGGGGGTGATTGATAATATAACAAAAGTAGTTAAAGAGAATTCTTTTTAACAGGAAACTTTTAGAAAGAGCTATAAGGTTGAATTAGCAAGCCCATTTTGCAGATAAGTGATCAGTACATGGTTTATCATTAGTTTAACAAAATATTCAATGCAAGGGGATTTATATACACTAGACTAAGCTAGTGTCTCATCTATGACTCCAAATCAATAAAATAATAAAATAGCTTATGAAATTATTTAATCTTACATTCTACCTAAAACAACCGTTAATTAATCCTCAGTATATCCTGTATATTATTAAAACAGAAATCTTCCCATCCACAAAACAGGCAGGACTTCAATGACATGTAATAATACTTGCTTTTCTTCAGATCAGAACCAGTCAAGGATGGAAAACAAATCTATCCTTATTTAATTTGTCTTACATTTAAAATTTTCAAACATAAACACTCATATAGAATTAATTTTTAAACTGTGAAATATTAATTCAGTTAGACCTATTCAGCACTACTATAAATCATCAAAACATGAACAAAGCGTAATACATTGTAGAAAATAAGTATACTTTTCTCCATGTTAATAAGATGTTTACGGTGCCAAAAAAAACCTTACATTTATCTGCTCATTGTTGACAATGATTACCTCTATTCTTAATTTTTAGGAATATAGTAGATCTTGCATATAATAAGAACAGTCTTTAATTTCTTAACGTTTGTTTACAGTGACTGAAATGAAAACTTTTGGTCAAATTTTTACATACCTTAAAAGTAGAAAGTCCATAAAGTCTTGTAGTATGAACAGTTTCTTGAGAAATATTTGTAATGTTAGTTATAAAGTCCTCAAGATATTTACAAGCTTGTTCCAGGTGTGTTGTGTTTATGATGATTTGCACCAGCTAGAAAACACAAGATATATCCAGTAAAATACAGGTTACATGTATGTAAAATCACCTAATTTTTAAAAATAGGATTATTACTTCCAGCAACTGTACCATATCTACATAACTACAGCATTATAGGATACAACTATCTGATTTTAAAAGCCTGCTGCAAATACTGCTTATGAATTTTTATATATATATATATACACACACACACATATCAAGAATCTAACTGCCAGTTATTTTAAAATAACTTTTCATAGTATGTTTCAAATCTTAAACATTTAGCAAGTAAAAAATTAGGATTTTGGCTTTTCCTGTAGTCTGGCAATCAGAAATCTAAACAGATGTTCTAACATCTTTATCTACTATTCCCCATATGAACCCTTTTCCCTCACTTTTTTTTTTCTTCCAGAGACAGGGTCTTGCTGTCACCCAGGCTGTGTACTGCAGTGGTATGAGTGTCACTTACTGCAGCCTCAACTTCCTGAGCTCAAGTCCAGAGTAGCTAGGAATACAGTTGCACAATACCACGCCTGGCTAATATTCTTCATTTTTTGTAGAGACAGGGTCTCACTATATTTCCCAGGCTGGTCTCAAACTCCTGACCTCAAGCAATCCTTCTGCCTTGGCCTCCCAAAGCTCTCAAATTAGAGGTGTGAGCCACTGTGCCTGGCATCCTCACATTTCTGGAATTTACACTGGTTATTTTCATTTTGAAAACAAATCTGCTTACATTAATACATTTAAAACAGGAAGCTAGTTTTACAAAATGATGTTCAGCAATAATTTAAAATAATTGTTTCATACAATGAAACACTTCACTATATGTGTCTTTTTAACCTACCTCTGTCAAACCTATATGAGGTTTTCTAATAAGGTTCAGTAAACAGCTACTCAAAGTTCTGGTCAGCAGCAGATTTGTTGATTTTCTAAGCATATCGTCTATTTCTGTTGAGCTAAACAGAAAGACTGATATTATTAAACTTTTTACAAACTTTAATAAAAAATAATGAATATGGTTAGTTAACATCCTAAATAATTTAACACAATTTACTAAAATAATTTTCCCCAAGTCATTAATTTATATCCTTAAATAAACTACAATGACCCATATTTATTAAATCGCAAACTTCAATTTAACTTTGCAAAAGGGACATTTTCCATAAAGTAGAATATTCATATATGGCATAATTTAAATGTATCCAATTAACAACTACAGAAAAATCATGGAGGACTTGGTATAAGGAAATAAAACTATTCCTAAATTCCAACTCCATCATGGGATAGTAACTTTGCCGTTTTATTATTTTTATTATTGTTTTTGAGCCAGGGTCTCACTTTGTCACCCAGGCTGGAGTGCAGTGGTGCAATTATAGCTCACTGTAGCCTCAAAGTCCTGGACTCAAGCGATTCTCATACTTCAACATTCTGAGTAGCTGGGCCTACAGGTGCATGCCACCACGCCCAGCTAGTTTCGAATATTTTATAGAGACAGGGTTGCGCTATGTTGCCCAGGCTGGTCTTGAACTCCTGGACTCAAGTAATTCTCCCACCTTGGACTTCCAAAGTGCTGGGATTACAGACGTGAGCCACCGCGCCCAGCCCCAAAAGACAGGCACTTTGAAAGAAACTTCCTACACAACTACAGCTAAAAATTATTTTTAAAATACAAACTGACATGAGCTCTTTCTAGATATAATTAACAAATTTAATTTTTAATATAACTAAGTTATACATTTTCATCAAGATTTTTTAAGTCGTCAAAGAAATAAATTACCTTAAACTAATTTTAATATGATGTTTCTTAACATCCTAAGTATTACTAAGCTAGCACTAAAAAACAAATTCTTTTCTCCTAACCATTAGGCCTTCAATTTAAGTAAATAATGATTCCTTGGATACAGCCTCATTATCACAACAGTTAAACTGTCCTTAGACCACGGACTATCCATCTCGGCACTATTGACATTTTACGGTGGATAATACTTTGTTGTGGAGACTGCCTTGCACATATGGATGTTTGGCAGCACCCCTGGCCTCTATCCACTAGTTCCAAGTAGCGCCTCTCCCCCGAACTGTAACAACCAAACATGTTTCTAGACATTGCCAAATTTGTGGGGAGGAGGTGGTGGCAGGAGAACCAAAATTATCCCCAGTTGAGAACTACTGCCTTAGATATAAGCTAACATTTTTGTATCCTTTTACTTTTTATTAAAATACTACTTTTAAAACTCTGTGGGCCAGGCACAGTAGATTGTGCCTGTCATCTCAGCACTTTGAGAGGCTGAGGTGGGTGAATTGCTTGAGGCCAGAAGTTCGAAACCAGCCTGACCAACATGGCAAAACCTCGTCTCCACTAAAAATACAAAAATTGGCCAGGTGTAGTGGCGTTAACCTGTGGTTCCAGCTACTTGGAAGGCTGAGGTGGGAGGATCACTTGAGCCCAGGAGGTCGAGGCTGCAATGGGCCATAATTGTGCCACTTCATTCCAGCCTGGGCAACAGAGTGAGATCCTGTCTCAAAACAAAACAAAACAAAAACAAAAACAAACAAAAAGAACTACCATTCAACCCAGCAATCCCATTATTGGGGATATATGCAAAGGAAAATAAATCATTTTACCAAAAAGACACATGTACCCATATGTTCACTATAGCACTATTCACAATAGCAAAGACATAGGTGTCTATGGCAGCACCCCTGGCCTCTACCCACTAGTTCCAAGTAGCGCCTCTCCATTGATAGCAATGTTGGATTGGATAAAGAAAATGTGGTATATAAACCCCATGGAACACTACACAGCCATAAAAAAGAACAAAATCATGTCCTTTGCAGCAACATGAATGCAGCTGGAGGCTAATAGCCTAAGCAAACTAATGCAGAAACAGAAAACCAAATACTGCATGTTTTCACTTATAAGTGGGAGCTAAACACTAGATACACATGCATGTAAAAATGGAAACAACAGATACTGGGGACTACAAGAAGGGGAGGCAGGGGTTGAAAAACTACCTATTGAGTACTGTGCTCACTACCTGGGTGACAGGTTCAAGCATACCCTAAACCTCAGCATTCTACAATATGCCCTTGTAACAAACACGTACCCCATGAACCTAAAATAAAAGTTGAGGAAAAAAAAGTTATGACATAAAAACAAAGTATTAATGTTTCATAAAAGTTATGACAAAAATGCATTTGTGATTAGTAAACTTACCTCCGGTGTAGTGACTCTGAAAATTTAAGGCTGGCATAAATAAATTCTTTAACTTGAATGTAAATATGAGGCACTGACTGAGACATGGGGAATTTCTTTGGGAAAGATTGCTGTAGAAAAAGAAAGTTAATATTGTTTTAGAAATTTTAGAAAAAGACATGCTATTCACTAAAAATGTAATTAAATTGATTTCACACTTGAATAGCAAATACCTGCATCAAAAACCCTGTTATATTTCTATATTTTTGATATTTTATCAAAGTATTTCTGAAGAAAATAATGTGGCAATTTACCCTTGTTTCTTAAATCATACTATCAGACTTCCAACAAGCAGAGAAAACACATACCAGTACCTCTGGTGTATTCTGACGATGAGTATTCTGTCTGTAGGTGATGCCTAGCTGTCTGCTTCTTTGTGTATTTATCATGCAAGAGTCAGGGTGGCCATGAAAATTACAGGCCAGCTTTCTGGCTCAGAGTAATTAAATAATTCTAAGACTCTCTTCACCTACCTTCAGTGAAGGCTTGATGCCACTTCAAGAAGTTATCGAGTTTATTCCATTACTCCTAGAATACCTTATAGCAGGTTTCTGACCTCCATGCCATTAAACACTGGTATGCAGCCAATGGCTTACAGGGTGCTTCCTGGCTAAACTACTTTATAAGTCATTATCCATTCGAAATTCTGAGTCTCTAAAAGGTAAACTCCTTCTAAGATTGTTACCAAAAAAACCCTTTTTTCTATTTCATTAAGTCTAATATACCCTTCTATCTTCACCTTCATTGCAACCTTGTTATACTGGTGAAAGTACCATCACCAAGACCACCAGTGATCTCACAGTTGTTCAATCCAGTGGTTTCTTCAGCTCTCACGTTACCTGACTTTTTTGAAGAATCTGACACAGTTGACCCATTCCTACTTCATAAAGTCTCCTTCCTTGGACTCCTGCCCACACTGGTTTTCCTCCTTTTTCTCTACCTACTCTGTTTCTTCTCCTCTAGCCATTACTTAATTATTGCTGTGCTTTCGGGTTCTGTCCTAAACCCTCTCTTCCTACTACGTATACTTTTCTTGGATGATCCCATATAGTCTTCAATCACCATGCAATCACCATGTAAGTACCAGTATCTCCAAATCTACAACTCCAGATCAAATCTTTCTCAAGTCCAAATTCACGTATCTACCCATTGGACAGCTCCATTTGGCTGTACCATTTGAGATATACTCAATAGGTCCAAAAGTGAAATTATCATCTTTTTCTTCTAAATCTGCTCCTCTTGTGTTTCTTTTTTTTTTTTTTGAGACGGAGTCTCACTCTGTCGCCCAGGCTGGAGTGCAATGGCGCGATCTCGGCTCACTGCAAGCTCCGCCTCCCGGGTTCACGCCATTCTCCTGCCTCAGCCTCCCGAGTAGCTGGGACTACAGGCGCCCACAACCGCGCCCAGCTAATTTTTTGTATTTTTAGTAGAGATGGGGTTTCACCGTGGTCTCGATCTCCTGACCTTGTGATCCGCCCGCCTCGGCCTCCCAAAGTGCTGGGATTACAGGCGTGAGCCACCGCGCCCGGCCTTGTGTTTCTTATCACAGTGAATGCTGCCACCATCCAAGGTAGAAACTTAGTTATCTTACTTGACTCCTTTATCTATGTTACCCCTCATATGCACGTAATCAGCAACTCCTGTTGCTCCTACCTCCTAAGCATCTCAAATCAGCTTCAGTGACCATAACCCCCATTCAGGCTACATAACCCTCTTCTCTCATCAAGATAAACGCAAAAATCTACTAGGTGGTCTCCCTGCCACCAGTCTTACTCTTTTCCAATCCATTCCCACATATTTGCCAGAGAGATCTTCCTAAAGCGCAAATCTGGTTATGTTTTTACCACTTAAAATTCTTTCATGGCTTCCCATAACCCTCAGGAAAAAGGATAAACTCTCTAACACTGTTTAGTAGGGCCATTATGGTCTGGCCCTTTCTACTCCAATTTACATCTCTTGATCTTCATCTCTTGTATTCACCTACTTTGACCTTTATGCAGCCTTTCTGCATTATGCATCCCCTATCTTAAGCAATGCAAACTTCTGTGAATTATAATTTCTTATTTATTTTATCTATCCTCACTTGACTATAAGCTCCTTGACACCAAAGACTAAAAATCTAGCACATAGTACTGTTTCTGGTATATAGTAGGTATATGAAAAATATTTGAAATTATTTTAATGACATTAAAGGCAGAATATAAATGTTCTTATTTTAGCCAAATGATTCTAATAAAATTAACATAGCTATCTACAAAAACATTTTTGCATGTATGTTTACTATTACTCCTCCACTGATAATTTATGTTGGAAATAACTCAAGTTATTTGACAGTTTTATATATTTTCTAATAGTTTTAACTGAAAATTATACTTAAACTAGGAAAAAATATACATACACAACCAAAAGACTTTATTAAATAATTTATGAGATTTTTCAGTTGTCATATTTTAATTTTCCATGTGACTTTAACTATTAACAGTAGTTCTTCTTTTTAATAGTGAGTAATACATAGATCAATGAATACAACTCCTAAGAACTTAATCTTAAGAGGTACTGCACATATTAGAAACTCTCTGCAAGAAAAGTTAAATTTGCTTTTAATTATAAACCTATTTAGAATAGTTTAATACGATTGGAAAGGATATTAGAGATTACTGAGTTCAAACTCTTCATTTGACAGATGAGGCACAAATGCCCACACAGGCTCAGTCATTTGCCTATAATAAGCCACAAGCAGCCAGGCGCAGTGGCTCACGCCTGTAATCCCAGTACTTTGTATGGCTGAAGCAGGCAGATCATCTGAGGTCAGGAGTTCGAGAACAGCCTGACCAACATGGTGAAACCCTTTGTCTCTACTAAAAAAAATTACAAAATTAGCTGGGCATGGTGGTGCATGCCTGTAATCCCAGCTGCTCGGGAGGCTGAGGCAGGAGAATCACTTGAACCCAGGAGGCAGAGTTTGCAGTAAGCTGAGATGGCATCATTGCACTCCAGCCTGGGCAACAAGAGCAAAACTCCATCTCAAAGAAAAAAAAAAAGCCACAAGCAGAGCTGGCACATGAATCTAGACCTAGTCTAGTGCTCTTTATATAGACACTAGCCTGAACAAACTCATTACCAGTAACTACAAAAAAAAAAAAAAAAAAAACTAAGCCATGAGATAGAGAATATTCTGGTGATATTTCTTGACAGAACAACTTTCACTGGGCTTTCAAAAAATACAGAATTAAAATAATTATTCTGGCTTCTTGTATTAAAACATAGCTAATAGGTATATGCAATGGCAGCATTAGCTATAATCTAGAAGCTATCCATTTAATTACCTGGTTCTGTATTTAGTGACTAATACACATAATATGCTTAGTTTATATACAAAAATATAACAAAAATTTACAGTCACGATTCACTCAGAATTTGGTCTTGCTCATGCTGAAGTAATAAAAAATTTAGAAAGGTAATGAATTATAAAAAGTTGGGAAAATAGTAAAGAAGAGTAAGGAGAAAAAAACAAGAATAAAGAGAATACAAAAGTGACAGTTACAGTTACTATGACATCCTTTTCTAATGAGATCTAATTCTACCCAAAGATACTGGATAGGTACAAGGGAGCATGTTTGCACATATATATGCACATACACATGGATTCATGTGCATTCTGAGAATCTCCTACATGGCTGGTCTACTTACTTTCTCTACCCTGTCTTTTATTCAGGTATCTTGACTCAAAAAATGTATATATTCCTACTTCAGGAAGAAATCTACAGGTAGCTATTGCTTTCACATATCACTTATTTAACCAAGATAAACTTTTTGTAAAAGTGTACTTCTTTTAAAATCTTCCACAGTGATAAACAATTCAAAGAAATTCTTGTTTCTTTCCCTAGGATATACTCTTATTACTATAAATCTATTTTTCATTTGGAATCCACCCAACATTAGTAACACCTCTCCTGGGAATCCACCTAACGTTTGGGGCAACTACTTCTAGTATCCCCAGGAAAGTCCCTTCTTAACGTCATCAAAATCTCAGTAGCAGTAGCAGTAGCAGTAGCAGTAGCAGTAGCAGTAGCAGTAGCAGTAGCAGTAGCAGTAGCAGTAGTAGTAGTAGTAGTAGTAAGACACTCTTTAAAACTTAACAAAACATAGTTTTCTCAATACAACAAAAACTTGTCCCCCAAGAAACCACTCTTATTTACAGTCTCAGCTTAATATTTAATATTATGTAGTAACAAATACCACAAATTTATTTTTAAGAAAATACTTGAATTAAACACTAGCTTGTACCTTTTCAAGGTCTAGATCTTGAAAGGGAAATTTGCTGATGACAATTTTATATTCTTCTTCATTGACAATAGGGATGGGGCTATAATTATCTTCTTCAAAAATGTCCCTGTTAGGAAAGGAAAATTGAAAACTTATCATTACAAAACATATTATTAGAGTACTAAAAGACAATACCTTAAAAAACCCCAACTATTACAAAAGCAGTTTTTACTTGTCAGTTAAAGGTCCAAATAGGAAGATACAGCCTAAGCATCCAGAATTCTAAAATCCAACAACAAATAAGTCTTGTCCCTCAAAATTCAGGTACAATCTCCTTTTTCCACTAGTTTGTTTTACAACCTCTCAGCACTTTATTTTCTAGTGTAGAACAATTCTCAAGGTGATATATTCTCAACAAGTTCATTATCTGTAACTAAAAAAGGATCCATGTAATGGAAAGTATTCCTGTCATAATTCTTTTTTTTTTTTTTTTTCTTTTTTGAGACAGAGTCTCGCTCTGTCACCCAGGTTGGAGTGCAGTGGTGTGATCTCAGCTCACTGCAACCTCCGCCTCCCAGGTTCAAGTGATTCTGCTGCCTCAGCCTCCCAAGTAGCTGGGACTACAGGCGAGTGCCACTACACCTGGCTAATTTTTTGTATTTTGAGTAAAGAAGGGGTTTCGCCATGTTAGCCAGGATGGTCTCCATCTTCTGACCTTGTGATCTGCCCGCCCCGGCCTCCTACAGTGCTGAGATTACAGGCTTGAGCCACCATGCCCGGCCTCCTGTCATAATTCTTGATAGGAATAATTTTCAAGTTGTGTATCTCGTGTCTTCTCTTTTCCCAATGAGATTATAAACTCTTGAAGATCGAAACAATGTGTTATATTTGTTTAGCCTCTCATAATGTGATTAAAAATGGATCTTTTATAGTTGGTGATGCAGAAACAGTTACTACTCCTCAAATATCCATGTGCTCTCCTGTACACCCCCTTGCAGTTAGGTAGGGCCATATGACTAGTTTTGGCCACTGGGCTGTGAATGGAAGTGACATGTGTTGCTTTGAGTTTAAAGCCTTTATAAGCCAATTGTGTAAACCTCCTTTCCATGGTGACAAGGAAGACAACATGTTGAAAAGTTAGAATCACAAATGCAAACAGCTTGTATCTCTAACTAGTAAACTTACTGTGGGCTTCTGTATGAGTGAGGAATAAAATGTGTTCATCCACTGAGATTTGGGAATTTTTGTTGCTACAGCATAACTTAGGCTGTCCTAATGTAACTGTCATCCAATCACTGATTTCCTTTTAATTAAATGAATTCAGTTTGATTAATATTTATTGAGCACCTATTATGTGCTAGGCTCTGGGCTGTGATGAAAATTCCCTATCTCATGAAGATAAACACAAGATACCTGTTCTCAAATCTAACAGAGACAGATATGCAAACAATTTATAACATCTATAATGCTGTGCTATACATACAAGAAGTACAAGGTTCAGAAACAGGACAAAGAAGGAAATGACTATCAAATTACATGAAGAACATCTCATGGAAAGTTATACAGAGAAGTTAGGGGTCCTGTAGGGTCTTTATAGATGAAAAAAATTTGTAAAGAGATTATGGGAGAAAAGCATTCTAGACCACTGGAATATATATGCAAAGGCATAAAGAGTGAAAAAGCATTAGTGTGTGTGGAGGGGGTGTAAAACCACAGGTAGTGCAGTATTACTAAGTATAAAGTCTGAGGGACATAGTGAAAAATGAGATTGGACAGGTGGGCAAACAGACATCCAGATTTTACTCTGTAGGCATTAAAAGGTTTTAGGGGGCCAGGCGCGGTGGCTCACGCCTGTAATGCTAGCACTTTGGGAGGCCAAGACGGGTGGATCACGAGGTCAGGAGATCGAGACCATCCTGGCTAACACGGTGAAACTCTGTCTCTGCTGAAAATATAAAAAAATTAGCCGGGCGTGGTGGTATGTGCCTGTAGTCCCAGCTACTCAGGAGGCCGAGGCAGGAGAATGGCGTGAACCCAGGAGGTGGAGCTTGCAGTGAGCCAAGATCGCGCCACTGCACTCCAGCCTGGGCGACTGAGCAAGACTCCGTCTCCAAAAAAAAAAAAAAAAAAAAAAAAGGTTTTAGGAAAGGGAATGTCATAGGAAGATATTCACTGTGTGGAGGATAAACTGGAAAAAGCCTAATAATGAACACAGAGAGATCACTTAGAAAAACTGAAGAATAATCTAAATAAAAGGTGATGAGGATCTGAATTAAAGCTGCAACAGTAGGGGTAGAAAGGAAGTAGCATAAATGAGAGCTTTATTTTTTTAATTTTTTTTTTTTTTTTAAAAGACAGGCTCTCACTCTGTCGCCCAGGCTGGAGTGCAGTAGTGCAATCTTGGCTCACTGCAGCCTCTGCCTCCCGGGTTCAAGCGATTCTTACACCTTATCCTCCCGAGCAGCTGGGACTACAGGGCGTGTGACACTAATCACCCACACCCAGTTCTACCAAAAAATTAAAAAATTACTGTTTTGGTATTTACTTCCACTAATTCTATTTCATTCTACATAGAGTTTTTTTTTTTAAAGGTAAAACATTAAAAGGCAGGGCTAAATGAGGTGGCTCATGCCTATAATCTTTGGGAGGCTGATACGGGCAGAACACTTCAGGCCAGCCTGGGCAACAACACATGGCTGCGGGCGCCTGTAGTCCCAGCTACTAGGGAGGCTGAGGCAGGAGAATGGCGTGAACCCGGGAGGCAGAGCTTGCAGTGAGGCGAGATCGCGCCACTGCACTCCAGCCTGGGTGACAGTGCAAGACTCCGCCTCAAAAACCCAGTCTCTGTTTTAAAAATAAAAATGATGAAAGGTCAAAAGGCAAGTTACAGGGAAAGTAACCACTAGAAGACAATAAACTACTAACTTCATACAAACGCCATGGAATCAGTTACTATGGAAGAAGAGATAATTTAATGAAAGGCACATTTATATTCTAAAAATGTTAATGTAGTATTAAAATGATCTGTTTATAGAACCAAATTCTATAAACACATATAAGTTCCTACTCTGTCGGGCATTATACTAGGGCTAGGCAATCAAGAATATAAATAGCTCCATGGCATTGGTCTAGATAATGACTTTTTAAAATATAACCCCAAAAGCACAGGTAACAAAAGCCATAGTAGACAAATAAACTGCATCAAACTAAAAAGCTTCTGCACGGCAAGGAAACAATTAACAGAATGAAGAGGCAAGTTACAGATTGGGAGAAAATATTTGCTGATATATATCTGATACATATAAGGAGTTAGTATCCAAAATACATAAGGAACTCAAATAAATAGCAAGAAAACAAATCACTGAATTAAAAAGTGGGCAAAGGACTTGAATAGATATTTATCAAAAGAAGACACAAAAATGTCCAACAGGTATACAGATCAGGAATAAGCAAAACTCAGCATCACTAATCATCAGGGAAATCCAAATTAAAAATACAACAAGGCTGGCAAGGCACGGTGGCTCATGCCTGTAATCCCAGCACTTTGGGAGGCAGAGGCAGGTGGATCACCTGAGGTCAGGAGTTCGAGACCAGCCTGACCAACATAGAGAAACCCTATCTCTACTAAAAATACAAAATTAGACAGGCATGGTGGTGCATGACTGTAATCCCAGCTACTCAGGAGGCTGAGGCAGGAGAATCACTTGAACCTGGGAGGCAGAGGTTGCAGTGAGCTGAGATTGCACTCTAGCCTGGGTGACAAGAGCAAAACTCCATCTCAAAAAAAAAAATACAAGGAGGTATCACCTCACAACTGTTAGAAGAGCTATTATCTAACAGACACAAGATAAGTGTTAGTGAGGATGTGGAGAAAGGGAGCCTTTGCACACCATTGGTGGCAATGTAAATTAGTATATCCATTATGGAAAACAGGATGGAGCTTCCTCAAAAAACTAAAAATAGAACTACTATATGATCCCAATAATCTCATTTCCGGGTGCATAACCAAAAGAATTAAAATCAGTATCAAGCCAGACATAGTGGCTCACATCTGTAATCCTAGCACTCTGGGAGGCCGAGGCAGGTGGATCATTGAGGTCAGAGTTTGAAACCAGCCTGACCAAGATGGTGAAATCCCGTGTCTCTACTAAAAATACAAAAATTAGCTGGGCATAGTGGTGCACACCTGTAATCCCAACTACTTGGGAGGCAGAGGCAGGAGAATTGCTTGAGCCTGGGAGGCGAAGGCTACCATGAGCCAAGATCATGCTGCTGCACTCCAGCCTGGGTAACAGAGCAAAGACTCCGTTTCAAAAAAAATAATAATAAAAATTTTTTTTAAAAATCAGTATCTCAGAGCAATATCCGCACTCCCATGTTCACTGCAGAATTATTCACAATAGCCAAAATATGCAATTGACCTTTGAATTGATAAAAAACCATGTGATATACACAATGGAATACTATTCAGCCCTATAAAAGAAGGAAATTCTGTCATTTGCAACAAGGATGAACCTTGAGGACACTATGCTAAGTGACATAAGCTAGGCACAGGAAGTCAAATACTGCATAATCTTACTTATATGAAGAATCTAAAAAAGTCACACTAATAGAAGTAGACAGAAGCATGATTTCTGGTTTATAGGTTACCAGAGGGTAGGGCAATCAGAAAGTGGGGTAGGCAGGGTAGGGAGATGCCAAGATGTTCGTCAAAGAGTACAGTTTCAGTTAGACAGGGAAACAGGTTTTTGAGATCTATTCCAAAAGGTGACTACAGTTAATAATAATGTAACATATATTTCAAATCGCTAACAGTAGATTTTAAATGTTTGCACCACTAAAAGAAAAAAATAAGTATGTGAGGTGATGGATATGTTAATTTGCTTGATTTAATCATTCCATAATGTATATATCAAAACATCAAACTGTACCTCATAAATCTATACAATTACTGTCAATTAAAAACTAAATAAAAGCACATATATCCAAAAATAATACAAAAATAAAACAGGGCTCATAATATAGTGAGAGATAGCTGCATACAGATAAACTATAACAGTAGTCGGGTTATAAATTTTGTCATGGAAGTAGTCAAGTTTTGAATATCACTCAATATTGATAATTTTTCTTTTTCCCCCATTTAATTGTTGGGTTGTCAATTCACTATTTATAAAATATTTGAGGATACTGGTCAGAGGTAAACAAAGCTTAAGTTCTGCTACTTCTTAAAAATTTAGGTAGCCAGACATGGCGGCTCACGCCTGTAATCCTAGCACTTTGGGAGGCCAAGGTGCGTGCATCACGAGGTCGGGAGACTGAGACCATCCTGGCTAACATCGTGAAACCCTGTCACTACTAAAAGTACAAAAAATTAGCCGGGCGTGGCGGCAGGCACCTGTAGTCCCAGCTACTAGGGAGGCTGAGGCAGGAAAATGGCGTGAACCCGGGAGGCAGAGCTTGCAGTGAGCCGAGATCGCACCACTGCACTCCAGCCTGGGTGACAGTGCAAGACTCCGTCTCAAAAAAAAAAAAAAAATTAGGCAAAAAGCATGATCTGGAAGAGTATTAAAAACAGGAGTCAAAATATATTTGGAAATTGTGTATTAAAATGGACATGCTATCACTTGTTCTCCTCCACTATTACTCTGGAGGATAAAATTAATCCTATCTCTATGTGAATGAAGCCATTAGCTTCCCAGAGAGAAAACAACACCACATGGTTTCCCCAGTCTTGAGGAACAATCTTACTACTAGAAGTCTTAAGATAGGTAAGAGAGAATAGCTGGCCCAATACAATCTATCAACAGTTATGAAAACATAAACAGCCTTCTGAAGAGGCCAATTAAATAACATCAACTCTATAAGATTTTATAACTATAAAAATATCATATTACATCATATTATACATTGTACCATAGCATATATTTTCTAGATTACCATCTTTATCAATAAATGCTACCTTTATTTTTAAAATAGTTAATAAAAATAATTGTTGATAGTTACATATGACTCATCAGGACTGTCAATTATCCATCTGGGATAGCATCCTGATAATACCACTCTTGAAGAATGTAAATACAAAAAACTCAAATAAGGACTTGTTCAGTTGATTTTACTAGATGTGTATCACCTTATGAGCCACTCAGGCATTTAAAAAAATTGTTTTTAAGAGCACAGTCTTACCCTATTGTGCAGGGTGGAGTGCAGTGGTGTGATTATAGCTCACTGCAGCCTCAAACACCTGGGCTCAAGTAATCCTCCTGCCTCAACTTCCCAAGTAGCTGGGATTACAGGTGCGCACCACTATGCTCAGCTAATTTTTTTATTTTTTATTTGTAGAGACAGGGTCTCACTATGTCATCCAGGCTGGTCTCAAACTCCTGGCCTCAAGCGATCTTTCCATCTTGGCCTCCCAAAGTGCTAGGATTACAGGCATAAGCCACCTCACCCTGTTCGAAGATTCCTATTACAGTATTTAGAAGGTCAACCTCCATAGCTTTGAAAGCTGATGGGATAAGTGCTAAGCTGGTATTAAATCATCTAACATACTTTTATTTTAACATCATCAAATATTGACACATTACTTCTATCATATTTTGGGTAAACAAGATGTAAAACCTCAAGATTGACTTTTTCTTCCCGAAAGGGAGAAGGATGGAGAGAAAGAGACAAAAAGAGAAAGAGAGAAAGAAGGGAGGGAGGAAAACTTCTAGCAATTAAAGTGGGGGGGCATATTTCTCTTCTCATGTCACTAAAAAGTTATATAGATATTAAAATGCTTTTGTCCATGGCCTGCAGAGAAGTGGTTAAAGCAAAAGTAATTTGCTCTTTAGCTTCTTTAAGATTCTTAATCTAGTGATGTTGTTTGTAAAAACAGCACTTGCCCAAAACAAAATTTAAAAGCTGTAAATTTCTGCCTCTAATACAAAATATCTTTGAATACTTACAGCCTTGTAAGTATTTAATCATTTACTAGGAAAAAATTACAGATATTAGAACTACAAGTAAGTATAATTAAAAACTGATTAGAAATGTTACAGCCACTATGGAAACAGTAGGCTAGTTCCTCAAAAAGTTAAAGGTATATTTACATATGATCCAGCATTTCACTTCTGGGTATAAACCCAAAAGATTTGAAAGCAGAGACTCAAACAGATATATGTATACTGTACTCACGTTCACAGCAGCATTATTCACAATAGTCAAAAGGTGGAAGGAACCTAAATGTCCATCAACAGATGAACTGATAAACAAAATGTGATATATAAAGACAATGGAATATTAGCCTTAAAAAGGAATGAAATTCTGACATGCTACAACATGGATGAACCTTGAAGACACTGTGTTAAGTGAAATGATCCAGACACAGAAGAACAAACATATATGATTCCACTTACATGAGGTACCTAGAGCAGTCAATTTTAGAGACAAAGCAGGAGTGGTGGTTGCCAGAGGCTGGGGGAAGGGGGAAATGGACAGTTAATTGTTAAGTAAGAGTTTCTATTTGGGAAGAGGAAAACGTTCTGGAAATGGATGGTGACGACAGTTGCAACAATGTGAGTGTACACCACTGAACTATACACTTGAAAATGGCTAAGATGGTAAATTCTATGTGTACTTTACTACAAGAAAAATGATTATAAGCATTTTTATTAATATATGCAAATGAACCACTTGAGTATTTGACAAACGTATTCATTATATTAAGGCACCATGACTTAGACTAACCTGAAAACTCCAGCCCATTTCTTAAGCAGTGTTTCATTGTATTGATCTCTTATTTCAAATAAAAGGTCAAAAAGTCGGTTCACTGGAAAACCATAACCCTAAAATACAAAAAAAAAAAAAACAAAGCAGATAAACAAGTGTACAAAAATATTCATTAAAAATGTTGGGAATACTAGAGAATCATTTGGAAGGAATCACTAGATCCCATTGTATGGCATTCTCACAGTAAGAAAATAAAAATATATATTTTGACTTTCTACTACATTGCATTTGGTAAAAAAAGAGGTCCAGAAAGAGTTTTATGAGAATAGAATGGTTTTTCCATTTTTTCTCTTTTCAGTAATGATTACAGCATTAGCCTTAAAAAGTATTAAAAGTCAGAGCTGGAGGAAAAAATTCAAGATAAGTTTTTACATAACAGTGTCTTGGGAAGTGGTGCCTAAATAGGATACAAGAAGAAAAGGGAATGGATTCTGTCTGAGACAGGCTGGCTTCCTTTTGCACCTTCAATTTAAGATTGAGTTTGTCCTATTGGGAAAATTTACATCTTTCCATTAAACATTCACACTTCCAAATTTTATTCTTTTCCGACTCCAAACTAACTGAAATCTTACCCATATTGGGACTAAACATTCTCTCTTACCTCACAGAATTCTCCACTTGTCTCTCTAAGGTTTCTCTCTCCATCTTTGTTCTTGAGCCTATCTCCTTCCACATAAACCATTCCATGGGTTAACTTCTTACTCTATTATGTCTTTAACTTCCACAGGCACCTTTCTCTCGGCTAAATAAATATGCTAAACTGTTTTCCATCTTTAAGCCAAGAAAAACAAGAGACCAAAACAGCTCTCCCTCAATTTTCTGTAGCCTGTCAGCTGCCGCTGTCACTCCCTTCACAGTCAAATGTACTACAATCTCTCACTTCTATTCCTTTATTTAAACTACTCAACAACGTCACAACAGACTATCTCCTAAATATCAAATTCAATGATCTCACTCTACCTGACATCTCTTTCTTGAAATTCTTCTGCTTTCAATTCTGTAACACCAATCACTCTTCTTATTCTCCTTTTACATCTATGAACAATCCTTCCAGTTTCCTTGTGTAACTTCTATCTCTATCCTTTATTCTTTACTTCTAGCTCCCTAGGGCAATCTCAAGTCTAATGATTTCAACCTCTGATGATTACTTCAAATCTGTATCTCTAGCTAGGCCTCTCTAAATTCCAAATATTTAATTCCAACACCTGTTTCATCTCCATTCACTCAGTCAGCAAGTACATTAAGCTTACTTCCTCTCTCCCCAGTGAAATCAAGTGTTCCTCTTATTTCCTATCCATAATAATAATGCTAACATCAACCTAGTTTATCAACAGAGAATCTAGAAAACCACCTAAACACCCTACCCCCACCACACACACATACACACACACACAAAGTAGTCCCAAATTCTTCTGATTTTACCTCTTTTATAAATCAAATCTTTCATTCTCCATTATCTACCCATCTTTCTTCCAGAAATATTCTTAGTGCCACTGCTTTATCTCAGGTCCTTAATATCTCTTACTTAGACCATTGTAAAAGCTTTCTAAACTTTCAACCATCTCTCTCTCTCTCTCAATCTATTTCCCAGATTCTCAAAATTGCCATTCAAAAGTATAAATCTGATTGTGCCACTCCCCTGCCTAAAAACTACAAAATGCTCACTAAAGTCCCACAAGACGTCCCATAATCTGGGTCAGTTTCATCACCACTATTTGCCCTTCCTTGTTCACACCTATATTCTACAGTTTCTAATACCATCAAGCTGCTCCATTTCACTTTCACCACACCATGCTTTTATCTATAGTTTACAAATGCTATTTTTTCTTCCATTAATACCCTTTCTTTCTTATCTATTTGCTGAACTCACCTTCAAAACCCAGCTCAAGTTTCAACTTTCTGTATAGCCTTCTTCAACTCCTAGAATCTAAGTTAGTCATTCCATCTTCTGCAAGCTCAAAGCTAACATATTGCTTGCTGCATTAGGATGCCTTATTAAGCATTTTATTTGTTTACAACTAAACTGTGAATTTCTTGAAGCCAAGGACTTTTACGTCCCTACTGTCTTACTGACTTCTATGTCTCTACTATTTTATACATCAACTAGTCTGCTAACATGTATTGGGTACTCAAAAAATGTTAATAAAGGAATCAATAAATGTTTACTTGTTATTTGCCTAATAGGTAGTAAGGAATATAAATATGCTGGTATTACTTTTTTTACTTTATTGTTTAGTCAGTTTTGTTTTAGATGATAAAATACCAGCATTTTAAAAAGCAAGATTTCCTTAGGGTGGCAAGGGCCGATTTAAAAATCTAAATATTATATAATATTCTTTAATTAGTTTTCATGAAAAGACACTTACCAGTTCTTTAATTAATAGTTATAAATTTAAAAGCCAGCAATCATTAATTCAGTATAAGATGGATCTAATACTGAACCTGTCAGCTTTCAGTGAAATGAAAATACTGCAGAAACTCTGAAAAAGTAGGAAGGAGTGGTTGACTTCTCCAGTCATATTTCAAACCAATAATATGAGAAAGGTATCCTTGTAAGGGTTTATGTAACTATCATTGTTGCTTTTACAGTGCCAATATTACCTAAATATTATCTTTGACTTTCCTTTGATTCTCTGGAGAATTCCTTGGTACCATATCAAATACTGTAGATTCAGCTGTACTCAAAGTCCAGTCCAATAACTATTTATTACAGTCTACAAAGAAATAAGGAGTTTGCACCAGAATACAAATTGATGCTGCTACCTATATTGAAAAAAGTCTTGCTTGTAGCAAGATGCCAATCGCACTAAACTTTGTACTTGGGGATATAGTTAATTTACATTCCGAGGAAAACTCCTTTTTGTTATGGATCTAAGAGATAATTTGCAGACTAGTAATAAACAGTTTGCAGACCAGTGGTCCCTAGACCACACTTTGAATAGAAGTGCTGTAAGTCATTAAGTACAGCAAAATTACTATCTAAAATTACTATTGCTTTTACTCTCCATGGCAAAAATCACAATTACTTTTGCACCAACCTAATATCTCAAGCTACTTAGAAATGGGTGCCCAAAATTTGGACAGCCCCAAATAAAGCTTACTAAAAGTTTTATTGCAGTGAGATCAATATTATACAGTCATCACAAAGTTTATGAAAACAACAACAAAAAATCCCACATTATTCCACTGTTACAATATAAGCCATACAAATTAATATATAATAGACATGAGTAATAAAATAATTTACTAAAGGAGCTTGTGGAATCTTCTCTTTAGGTTTAAGAATAAAGTAGAAAACTATAATTCTAAGAGGCAAAGACTCTTGTGATAAAGCAAAGAGTTTAAATCAGGATTTCCCAAAGCATATTATATAAAGTTCTAGATCTAAAAGCTGTTCTAAGGGGGAAAAAGATTCAAGGGTCAAATATATTGGGAAAATGCTGCATAATCATCTTCCTTTTGGGAACTTATGGGTATAAATTTGCTCTCAGAAAAGTTTTCAGTAGAGAAATATGTTTTACTTTTGGACCACAGGACACTTTTTTTAAGTAACAGCTCATCACACTTTGGAAAATGCTAGTCTGTACTTCATGAAAAGTTACTTCTAACCATAAAAATCCCGTAAATTTACACAGGAAAAGAAAATGCAATCAATTCTTTATTATCTGTGATCAAGGAGGAAGGACAAGCTAGAAATCTCAAAACTTTGATACTGAAAATCGCAAAACCAGAGTTTTGAAATACTTAGTTTTAATCTTATTTTTTTGTTTCTTTCGTGTTTTTTGTTTGTTTGTTTGTTTTGAGATGGAGTCTCGCTCTGTTGCCCAGGAGAGTGCAGTGGCGCAATCTCGGCTCACGGCAACCTCCACCTCCTGGGTTCAAACAATCCTCCTTATTTTTAAAAAGAAAAAAACAGTTCAAAAAAGTAAAGTGATTTGCTCACAGAACTCATGGAAAACCAGAAACCAGGAAGAATATGAACACAGTTTTCAAATCACATGTTTTCATACAAAGTATCATATTTAAAACTAAAAACAATTCTGAAATTAGTAATAAACCCATTTTCACAAATAAGGATCTAAAGCTTAAAGAACCTGCAGGCATACAATTAGTCAACAGCACAGGCAGAACAGAAACTCTGGGTCTATGTGATTCTAGAACCCATTTCTCACTGCCCTAAGGCAGAATTTATATCTTCTAATTTCTAGTTCAGGGTTCTTTCCATTATATTCTGTATTCTTTTTTTATTTTTTTAACTGTAAAAAGACTTTATTCCAACTGAATGATCAATATTTTAAAAGATGGTAGCATCCCTGAGTTCTGTCTAAGCTTCATAACTGAAAAGGAAGTGGTATGAATAGTTCTGGGTAATAGCAGAATACCAATACGTAGGTAAACATTTATTACTACTAATTTACTGCCACTAATCTACAACAACATAAATGAATATAGTCTATATTTTGTATGTTTTTAAGTGATCAGAATAACCACTAATTGTTAGGTTAGCACCCACCTGTAAAGTATCTGCAAATATTACAATAAGATTCTTCAACTCCAGAACAAGATCAGGATCAGTGCAATAGGACTGAGGGTGGAAACACACAAACAAAACAAAACACCGAAAACAACAAACCAGAGTCATGATTAAAAACTAAGAAATAAGAACTTGATAATGTTTCTTTTAATCTGCCAGACTTATAATAAGTTTAAAATCTTGGTTGGTTAGATCCACAACTGACCTTCTCTATTCAGTATAAACTTTTAGAGGGAGATCATAATATGATACTTACGATGTTTACGTTTCAAAAGTCTTTAGATTTTAAGGAATTAGTTATTTAAACTGAAAAAAGTTTATATAGACCCTATGTATTTTCACATTTCATCTATTTACTTATTTTCCATCTTATAAAAGAGACACTATGTATTACTTTTTCCAATACTAAGAATTACAATTTCATTATTTTTTTTTTTCTTTTTTTTTTTTTTAGGCGGAGTCTCGCTCTGTCGCCCAGGCTAGAGTGCAGTGGCCGGATCTCAGCTCACTGCAAGCTCCGCCTCCCGGGTTTACACCATTCTCCTGCCTCAGCCTCCCGAGTAGCTGGGATTACAGGCGCCTGCCACCTCACCTGGCTAGTTTTTTGTATTTTTTAGTAGAGACGGGGTTTCACCGGGTTAGCCAGGATGGTCTCGATCTCCTGACCTTGTGATCCACCCGTCTCGGCCTCCCAAAGTGCTGGGATTACAGGCTTGAGCCACCGCGCCCGGCCAATTTCATTATTTTCTTAGTAATTAACCAAAAGAAAAGTATTAATTTCAAAGGGACAGTGAGATTTACTCTGTCCCTTTCATAGCATTTGATAAGATTTTGAAAGTGATATGTTGTATCTAATATGACTTCACATTTGGTATCATGGAATTAACAGGAAACATACTTTATATACTCAGAGCTGATCTGAATATTGACCATAAAATGTATTGTTCCTTATTAATACGCTGGGAAAAGTTGTAGTTCATTGGATAGTGTATCAAGAATCTACATTCCTGATAAATAAAAATGTAGCTTATTTATAATCTTAATATCATATAAGCTAAAAATCTTTCTTCAATATTTTTAAAATCTCAATGATCAATTATAAAATTATAAATAGACAAAATTTTAAATATGAAAATATATTAATAAAGGTAAAACTACTATCTTTTAAAAAGGTCTATACTAAGTATTGTCTTTATAAAACTAACATATTTGTTATTTCCAGAAAAGGCATTAGGAAAATAGTTGATCATTTAATTTTCATCTATAAAAACCTCTCATTACACAAAGGTTCAATATTTCAAATGAGTTGAAATTTTGAAAACTGCAAATTTTAAAGAAATGCATTATTATAGTGTATTACTGTAAACTGTAAACACTGAAGAACAAGTTCTATTGAGTTTTAATGGTAGAGTTTATTTGAGAAACAAAGAATTGAAATGGTAATTAAAAACATTTTCTTCATGGTGCTTTTCAGTGATCTAATTAAGAGGTCAGTTGAGACTAATGAGACCTGCTTAATTCTTCATTTTCTATAATGCTAGAATAAAAGTATTTTGGGAAGCCCTAGTCAGTTGCAAAATCATAGCCTGATATCACCAAACAAAAGTCTGACATTACTACTTCCAAATCTGAGCAACTACTAAAAAAATGCAGAATGATGGAGGTACAGTTTTCCTCTGACATTATGCAGCTCAGAAGTTCTTGAAGTAACTGAATTAAAATTTTAGTAATGTAAATTGTCTGACTTACTGAATGAGCTCTAAGGACAGCAATTATCTTTGAGAGGGCCATGTTCCAAAGTTCATCAGTGTATGCTCTGGTTACTAATCCTTGGGTCACATGTAAAATGTGATCTTCTACCACAAAGAACCTAAAAACAGTAATTACCAAAGCACGTGTTACAAAAAAAAACCAAATAGAAAATAAGTATTTCTGGCATTTAACATAATATAAAATTAATAATAGTTATTTCCATATTAGATACATACCCTACAATTTGAGTGAAATATCTTCTATAGCCATCAACTGTTTCATGCTTAAAATGAAAAATAAAAATCAATTTAAACCAATAAATACCGGTAACATAAAGGTAAGTTCCAAGTCACTACAACTTCATTAACAAATATTTATTGAGAGCCTACTACATGCCACATACATTTTTAGGTACCAGCGATATATTTGTAAATAACAAAAAGTCCTTACTCTCATGGAATGTACATTCGAAAGGAGATAAACAAGTTAAAAAGGAAATATGATTTCAGAACCCCCTTCTCAGCAGACTAGTCAAAGCTGTCATCACCTCTACTTTGACTATTTATTATACCATCCTCCTTCATAATCTCCCCAACTCCCAGCCTGTCCCCTACAGTCTATTCTCTATACAGCTGCCAGAATGATATTTTTCAAATAGTAATCAGATTATATCTTCTGCCAAAACCTTTTGTGGTTTTATGATTGTCTATTGTTTATAATTTTAACAAAAGGCATATAGAAAAATATTTGATCATTTGACTTTCATTCATAAAAAGTTTATTACATGAAATATTTCATATTTCAATTAAGTTCAAAGGCTATGTTTTGCAAATTTCATAAACGTGATCAAATTTTCAAACATCTGGGGTTTTTTTCCAGGTGTTTTGGGATGATGATTGTTAATACATTTTAGCTTAGAAATACTGTGACTGGAAAATATAGACTACATGACACCAAATGCTTGATATTTCCTGATACTTGCTTTATAGCATAGTATGTAGTCAAATTTTTAATAACGGTCCATGTGTGCTTGAAAAGAATATGTTCCTATAGTTGTTGAAATAGGATTCTATATATTCCATTAGATGAAGCCTATTAAGCATGTTTTGTATTCTTACTAATGTTATGTCTACTTGATTTTGAATATACTGACACGTATTTTAAAACTCGCTGGCCGGGCACGGTGGGTCACGTCTGTAATCCCAGCACTTTGGGAGGCCGAGGCAGGCGGATCACGAGGTCAGGAGATCGAGACCATCCTGGCTAACATGGTGAAATCCCGTCTCTACTAAAAATACAAAAAATTAGCCGGATGTGGCAGCGGGCACCTGTAGTCCCAGCTACTCGGGAGGCTGAGGCAGAAGAATGGCATGAACCTGGGAGGCGGAGCTTGCAGTGAGCCAAGATCACACCACTGCACTCCAGACTGGGTGACAGAGCGAGACTGTCTCAAAAAACAAAACAAAACTCGCTATACTTGTGGGTTTTCTATTTCTCCTTCTAGTTGTGGCAATTGTGCTTTAAATACTTTGAGTCAATGTTATCAAGTGCTTACAGGTTTAGAATTACCATTTTTATCAACTCAAAAGCACACAAACAAAAAATTGTATTCTTATAATTCTAGCTCTCCCTGTATTATATAAAAGTATATATACCCTGTTTCTATTCCTTCAGTGGTTACTCTAGAAATCACATTACACATCCTTAAGTAACCAAACTCTTAAAGCTAGTCAATGTTTTTACTCTTCTGCTGGACACTTTAGACCGTAGGATAGTTTAATTTCATTAACTTCTATCTCATTCTGATGTTTATGTTATTGTTGTGTATTTTAATTCTATCTTATTTTTTTCTTATTGCTGCTGCACAAATTAAAATTCTATGCTGTTTTAATATCCATAATATTTTATGGTATTTCCTACAGTCATTTTAGATTTACCTAAATATTTATACTTTTTTTGCTATTCATTCCTTCTTGCATCTCACATCTTCCATCTGGCATCACATTCCTTTTGTTTGAAGCATATCCTTAGAATCTCCTTAGTAAGCGCATCTTAGTGGCCGACTCTGCTCTTCTTTGTCTGAAAATGTCTATCTCTGCCCTTGTTTCACTGGATATAGAATCCTAAGTTGACAGTTACTTTTTTCAGAATTGAAAATATTTTATTGTTTTGTTTACTTGAAAACAACCTCTTTTCTCTTTGGGTACTTTTAAGATTTTCTGTTTATGTTTGTTTCTAAAGTTAACTTTATTGAGGTAAAATTTACATATAATAAAATTAGCCCTTTTTTACATGTAGAGCTCACTGAGTTTTGACAAATGTAGACAGTTGTGTAACTACCAGAAAAATCAAAGTATACAACATATCCATCTCAGAAAGTTCCCTCCTGCCCTTTTGTAGAGAATTACCCTGCCGAACCCATAGGCCTTGGCCACCACTGATCCCATTCTGTCCTAGAGTTTTGTCTTTTCAAAAATGTCATGTAACATAACTCATATGGTATATAACTTTATTGTATATGATTTTTTCACTTAGAATAATACTTTTGACATTCATCCATATCACTGCATGTATCAATTCCCGTTTAGTGCCCACTAGTTCCATTATATAAAACATACAATAATTTGTTTATACACACGGATGTACCACAATTTATTCACTAGTTCATAGACATTAAGATGTCTCTAGTTTTTGGCATTTATAATAAAGCTACTACAAACATTCACATATGAGCCACTGTATAAAGATGCATTTTCATTTCTCATGGATAAATAACTAGGAGTAGGACTGCTAGGTCATAGGAGAGTACGCTTAACATTGTAACAAATTGCCAAACCATTTTCCAAAGTGGCAGTATAATTTTATATCTATTAGAAGTGCATGAGAGTTCCACTTGATTCATATCCTCATCAGCACTTGCTATTATCAATCCTTTCAATTTAAGTCATTCTAGTAAGTATGTAGTGGTATCTTATTATGGTTTTAATTTGCATTTCCCTGATGAAAAAATTATACTGAACATCTGCTCATGTGCTTATTTGCCATCAGTATATCTTTGGTAAAATATCTATTCAAATCTTTTGTCCGTTTTTAAAACTGGTTTATCTATCTTCAATTACTGAGTTATACAACTCAGTTGTATAACTGTAAAGTAATAATGTAAAGTAATTCTTTACATATTCTGGATAAAGACCCTTTATAGACATGAGTTCTGCAAATATTTTCTCCAAGTCTGTATCTTGCCTTTTCCTTTCCTTCCCCCTCACCCCTCCGCCTTGAGATGCAGTCTTGCTCTGTCGCCAGGCTGGAGTGCAGTGGCACGATCTTGGCTCACTGCAACCTCCGCCTCCCAGGTTCAAGGGATTCTCCTACCTCAGCCTCTCTAGTAGCTGAGACTACAGGCACCTGCCACCACACCCAGCTAATTTTTGTATTTTTAGTAGAGATGGGGTTTCACCATGTTTGCCAGGATGGTCTTGATCTCTTGACCTCATGATACGCCCGCCTTGGCCTCCCAAAGTGCTGGGATTACAGGCATGAGCCAGCCTTTTCATTTTTTTAACAACATCTTTTGAAAAGCCAAAGTTTTAGATTTTGATGTTCAAATCATCTACTTTTTTTCTTTTATGGCTCATGCTTTATGTATCTCACATAGAAAAACACTGTAAATACACTGTAGAATATTGTAGAACCCAAGGTAATAAAAGATTTTATTCTTTGTTTTCTTCTAAAAGTTTACAATTTTAGCTCCTACATTTAGGTCCATGATCCACTTGAATTGTTGAAAGAGGTAAGTCAATATTCATCTTTTGCGTATCGATCATTTAATTCTCTTGCAGTCAGAGGACAGACTTTGTATGATTTCAAGCTTTTTCTATTTTTTATTATTATTGTTATTATTATTATTATTTGAAACAGAGTCACACTCTTGTCGCCCAGGCTGGAGTGCAATGATGCGATGTCAGCTCACCGCAACCTCCACCTCCCAGGTTCAAGCAATTCTCCTGCCTCAGCCTCCTGAGCAGCTGGGATTACAGGCATGCGCTACCACGCCTGGATAATTTTTGTATTTTTAGTAGAGATGGGGTTGCACCATGTTGGCCAGGCTGGTCTCAAACTCCCTTAGGTGATCCACCTGCCTTGGCCTCCCAAAGTGCTGGGATTACAGGCATGAGCCACTGCACCCAGCCCAGCTTTTTATATTTGTTGATGTTTGTTTCATGGCCCAGAATATGATATTGGTGAACCTTCCATGTGCACACGTAAAGCATGTGTATTCTTCCATCTGGGGTGGAGTATTCAATAAATGTTAATCAGATCAAGATAGCTGATAACAGTTTTCAGATCTTCTATTCCTCTTTAACTTTGGTGTTCTGCAATTTAATTACAAGGTTTCTAAGAGTGTATTTGTTTTCATTTAAGGTACCTGGGATTCCTTGGGCTTGACTATTTCTCATTTGTCCCAGAAAATTCTTAGCCATATGGCATCAAATATTCTTCAGTCTCATTTGCTCTATCCTCTTTCTGAAACTCCAATTAGATATATGTTAGACTTCTCTGTATCCCTCATATCTCACTTCTGTAATTTTTCCTTCTGTCTCTTTGTGATGCTTAGTTCCATATAGTTTCTTCAGATTAACTAAGAGAGAATTCATCAACTGTTAAACCTATTAATAATATTTTTATATTAACTTCAGTTAATATCTATTTAATTTCTAGATATTCTACCTGATATCTCTTCACATCTATTTGGTCATTCTTTATAGTTTCTGTTCCCTATTTACATTAGCAAGCTTGGCTTTTATTTCTTTAAATATACTAAGTAGCACTATTATATACTCCATGGCTAATAATTCAAATATCAAGTCTTTTAGAATCTATTTTTGTTGTTAAAATTTCTTATGATTCTCACTCATTTGGTAATTATTTCTGACTGTGAATTGCTCATTTTAACTCTGGAATGAAGGTGCACAAATCTGTGTTTGCTTCTGCCAGGCACCTGGAGATAGTATCAGGATGAAAATACTTTAAAAGTTGAGCTTGAGATGTCTTTGACTATCCAAGTATGATGAATTTGGGTTGCAAACACAAGTGGTAACAAACTCCTTGTTATGAATTCTCAGCGGGATTTTTTCTCTCGTTCACTCAGCACTAAGATTTGAGATAGGTAATTTTCTTTACAGTATTTGCCAGAGGGAACAGAAGGATTTTTAGATGGCTTTATCTCTAGTTCATCCTAATAATGGGGCTTTAAATCCTCTGGAGTCTCAGCTTTACAAGGGAGACAATCTCTTATTAGACACCTCCTTTGGGTGGGCTCTGGGCTTAGCCCTCTGTACCCAATGTCCTCAAAACTCATGCTTTCCTACTCACCAGATGCTCCTAGGATAAAAGCTATATTCAATGTTTCATTAAACCTATGTGCATTTCTGCCTTCATTTGGGTTTTACTGTTTTGATTGTTTTATAGTCAGATGTATTGAGGTATAAGTCACATACAATAATACTCTTTAATATTCAGTTTCTATGAGTTTTACAAACACATCTACTAACTATCACCACAACCAATATATAGAACAGTTCTTTATTCACTTAGTTTCTGGTCTTTTTGTTTGTTTGTTTTAAATGTCTATCTAGCATCTTCAGTTATATTTTCAGTGGGACAATTAATCAAGGTACATAATCCACTACATTGTCAGAAACTAATTATCATTCCCTGATATTTTACATATTTCTTGTTGGTCCTTTTTTTTTTTTAATTCACTATCTATCTTTTCTAATAGAATGTAAGTTCATGAGAAAAGGGACTTATCTGTTTGGTTCACTGTTGTACCCTTAGCACTTAAACCAATGTTTGGAAATGGTAGGTGTTCAATAAATATTTGTAGTTGAATGAATAGTGATACATGCTCTGATGAAATTAAAACAGGATAAGGGGATAAGGAGTAACAACATAACCAATTCACGATATCCCATACTTACCATATTCGACTGGGGTTGCAATACCAGTCTTGCTTGTTTCTTTCTTTGTTTTCGATAATAGTTTTCAAATGTTTCCTCATCACCCTAAAATAAAATCAGCAGAGTAATGAAAAGTACACATACACATACACAACTAAAACAGATACTTCTTTACTTCTGTTGGGGCAACAGAGTAAGACCTCATCTCTTTTTTTCTTTTTCTTTTTTTTTTTCATTTTTCTTTTCTCCTCAGATTCCTTTTTACCATGAAACCCCATATTTAAAAAAATATAAAATATATACATTCTAACTTAATTTTAAAAAACACTGTCTAATATGGTATGTTTTACTTTTATCTTTGAGATTATAAGGCTTTAGGTGTCATAGTGGGTTTTTTCCCTTGGGGTGAAATTATCATAATCAGTACTTAACTGATGCAAATGGCCTAACTATATCACATATTTTGATAATGAGCAAACCCAAAAGTACATTTTTATTGGAAATAAATATCTTAATAGAATGAGTGAGACTTTTTTCCCCCATTAATAATACACTTTCTGGTTCAAATTCTGACCTGCAGACTTAGGGCATTTGATTTTTTTTTTTTTAAAAAGTCCACCCTAAAACCTAAAATCTAATTAGCAAAGCCAGTACTCATTTTCAAACTAATAAGTCAAATTGTACTTAGTGTCTCTCCGGAAAAGTCTTGACTCCCAAGTTTCACTTCAAAAAAAGTAAAGATGAGGCTGAAATCAGAGGATTGCTCGAGGCCAGGAGTTCACGATCAGCCTGGGCAACATGTCAAGGTGTCTCTTTAAAAAAAAATTTTTTTTAAATTAGCCAGGCATAGTGGCATGCACCTGTAGTCCCAGCTACTCGGGAGGCTGAGGCCAGAGGATCACTTGAACCCAGGAATTCAAAGTGGCAGTGAGCTATGATCTCACCACTGTACTCCAGGCTAGACAAAAGCGAGACCCCATCTCTTAAAAAAAATTACATCATGAAAACCACTGAGAAATTATGGGTTTACACCATAATTTCACCAATGCCAGGCGCATTGGCTCATGCCTGTAATCCCAGCACTTTGGGAGGCCGAGGAGGACAGATCACTTGAGGCCAGGAGTTTGAGACCAACCTGGCCAACATGGTAAAACCCTGTTTTGTCTAAAAATACAAAAACTAGCCATGCGTGGTAGCACACACCAGTAATCCCAGCTACTTGGGAGACTGTGGCATGATAATTGCTTGAACCTGGGAGGCAGAGGATGCAGTGAGCCAAGATCACACCACTGCACTCCAGCCTGGGCAACACAGCAAGACTCTGTCTTAAAAAAAAAAAAAAAATTATGGGATTACAAAAAGCAGCCAATATTATTTAAACCCAGTGTGACTGTTTTGTGCATTCACACATCTTAAAATCAAGATAATAAATCAGTTTCTCATTACTCATTCTATTTCTCATTACTTAATTTACAATAATGCAATGTAATATACACCTGAAATTCTAAGCTTTTATGAAGTAAGGAGCATAATAAACAATACTACATGCTTTCCATTAACATGTGGACATACATAAAACTCTGTTGTTCAACTTTTGGAAATAATCAAATACAACCAAGTATAAAAATCAGGGATATAAAAAAGAATAAAATAATGTTTTTTGGAGCAACTTGCATGGAACTAGAGACCATTATCCTAAGTGAAGGAACTCAGGAACAGAAAACCAAATACTGCATGCTCTCACTTATCAGTGAGAGCTAAGCTATGGGTATACAGGAGCATGTGGGGTGCTATAATGAACACTGGAGATTCAGAAGTGGGGTGAAGGATGAAAAAAAATCACCTACTGGGTACAATGTACACTATTCAGGTGACAAGTACACTAAAAGCCTAGACTTCATTACTATACAACTCATCCACATAACCAAAAACCACTTGTACCCCTAAAGCTACTAAAATAAATACAAATACATAAATAAAATGCATTCCTACTAATCAATAAATCAAACAATAAAATCAGGCATAACTCCATTAATTTCATTAGATATGATGATCATGCTTTTTCTCGGTGTTTAACAAAAGAGAATAGTATATGCTGCTAAAAATGAATAGCCAGGGTTTACTCTAAATATGAATTAGAAAACATTAAACAATTGGACTTAGACTTATGATAGCTAAACAGTTTTACCCTCTTCAATGAATCATAATGTACATAAATATGAAAAAATAAGGTTAGCCAGTATAACTCAATTTTTGGCAGCCCCAGAAAACACTCCATTCATGTTTAAAAGATACAGCTTTACTAACCCATGTCATTTGGCTGTTTAAAGGTGTTTTTCTTTACAGCAAATGATACATCCTAAGGAAGAGTATTAAGATTGGCCAAAATCATTGTTTACATTTAAACACATAGGACATAGCTTTAGCATTCAAAATTCTCTGTGTTCTCTTTGCTGTACTCTCACAGGGACGCTCTCTTAAAAGCAATATACTTGCTGTCAATAGCTACGGGGAAAAAGAATAGGTCATTAAAAGGAAACTATCATTATTCCTACCTATGTCATTACTCCCTACTAAGATCTAAATTCAGAATATCCTACCACAGGACAAAATATACTGTTTCTAACATGATTTTACCCTTAACAGAAGTTTGTGCAAAAATGGAAAGGAAGGAACTCCTAATATAGTTCCTTGATTAAGAATTAAAGGAGACTTCTCCTTTATTTGGCACCCTGGAAGTTTTTACACCTCAAGACAATGCACCATGGTAGTACTGAGTATCAGTGAAGGGTATCATTTTCATTTATAAAGTAAACATGGTAGCCTTCAAAATGGCCTCCAAAGATCCCCACCTCATGGTATTCATACCCTTGTGTGGTCCTCTCCCACAATGCACCTGAGTTAATCTATGTGACGAATAGGATAAAGCAGAAGTAATGATATGTCACTTCTGAGATTGTGTTATGAAAGGAATTATGGCTTCCATCTTGGTTTCTCTCCTGGATGACTCCCTCTGGGGGAAGCCAGCTGCCATGTCATGAGGACTTTCAAGCAGCCTGGTAGACAACCCATGTGGCAAGGAACTGAGGCCTTCTACCAACAGCCATCATAGAGGCAAATCCTCCAGTCCCTGTTAAGTCTTCAGATGACAGCAGTCCTCACTGACATCTTGACTAGAATCTCATAAGAGACCTGTAGCCAGAACCACCTAGCTAAGCCACTCCTTGACTGCTAACCCTGTGAAATAATACTGTTTGTTGTTTTAAGGTAGTGTGTCATTCAGCAATTGATAACTAATACGGTCAGTATCTTAGGTAGCTGTCCTAGAAATAGAATCTGAGATCAACGATAAACTAAAAAAATGTTCAAGAAGGAAACTTTCCAAGAAGTGAAGAAAGTAAAAGGAACAAGAGGAAACCAACCAAGGGTACCATCTCAGGTAAAAAAATTGGGTGCCTGATTCCACACTGCAACTTTAGAGCATAAGTTATACCTCAGTGTTGTCCTAATCTAGGCAAGGAATCTAGGCTTTCAAACACCATATCCACAAACCGTAACTGATTAATCTCAACCCTGGTAATCTGATGTGGGGTAGCTTCTAGCTGAAAAGGGACCGAAAAGAATCTGAGCAGAGCACCAATAGTAAGAGAAGAACTATTGTGAAGACAGGTTGGGGTTCCCAAACAGATCATTTTTAGAAAGAAAGCTATGGACCTAAAATTTATTTCCCTAAAGTTTCTAGCCCAGGGCCCCTTGGAAAGCCTTCATATACCCTTAAAAACTCCTAGGGCAGCAATTTGCACACTATATTCAGTATTCATCAGATAATTAGGAAATTAACTCATTCAATATTCAGTATTCTAAGAAAAATGATCCCTAAACTCAAAGTTTAGGACACAGCCAGCTAAGAAAAGTCAGATAAGCTCTTAGGACTTCTCAAAGTCTGAAAAATAATAAGCTACAATAAGCTACATTGTGAATATTGTGTGTAGCATTTTCCAAAGAGAATCCCTTGTTTTGAGATTATACCTATTTTCCTTTCATGGAATACTCATATTTTATCAAATAGAGTAGGATACCTTAGGATTTTGGACATAGAGCTTTTTTGGCTAAAACAGACTTATAGTCAACAGTCCTTGGAATCATACATATTAATGTAACCCTTTTATAATAACCCCTTTAACATTTACTGCCTGCTATTTTATACCGGGTCCTATATCAAGCACTTTTATCATTTATATTGACTCTAATACCCAACATAGCCTTAGAAATTGTTAACCATATTTTGCAAATGAGGAACTCAAATAAGAGAAGTAATTTTCCCAATGCTATAATGCTGGGAAATGGGAGAACTGGAATAATGAGTAGAAGGAGGAGGACTTGTAATAATACTAAGAAATTAGTGGCTGGCCACGGTGGCTCATGCCTGTAATCCCAGCACTTTGGGAGGCCGAGGTGGGCAGATCACCTGAGGTCAGAAGTTCGAGACCCTGTCTCTACCAAAAATACAAAAATTAGTGAGGCTTGGTGGCGGGCACCTGTAATTCCAGCTACTTGAGAAGCTAAGGCAGTAGAATCGCTTGAACCCAGGAGGCAAAGGTTGCAGTAAGCCAAGATTGTGCCACTGCATTCCAGCCTGGGCAACAGAGCGAGACTCTGCCTCAAAAAAAGAAATTAGCTTTACCAAATAATTTTTGGTCATAAATACCAGCCAGAAGTTATCATGCTAATGACAGTTTATTAAATTTATAGCATAAAACAGTAAGACCATACTGTAAACTCCACCTCTACAAAAAATACAAACATTAGCCAAGGATGGTGGCATGAGCCTGTAGTCCCAGCTACTTGGGAGACACAAGTGAGAGAATCACTTGAGCCCAAAGAGGTCAAGGCTGCAGTGAGTTGTGATCATGCCACTGCACTCCATCTTGGGTGACAGAGCAAGACCCTGTCTGAAAAGAAACAAAAAGAAAAGAAAAAACAGTAGCACAAAGAAGAGGGTATTAATATAACTAAATTGTTTTAAAGTAAGATGTTAATTGCAATCCTCAGGGCAAATACTAAAAAAATAGGCCAGGCTAGGTGGCTTTCACCTGTAATCCCAGCACTTTGGGAGGCTGAGACCGGTGGATCGCCTAAGGTCAGGAGTTTGAGATCAGCCTGGCCAACAAGATGAAACCCCATCTCTACTAAAAAAAATACAAAAAATTAGCTGGCCATGGTGGTGGGTACCTGTAAACCCAGCTACTCGGGAGGCTGAGGCAGGAGAATCACTTGAACCCAGGAAGC
Source organism: Macaca mulatta (assembly GCF_049350105.2). Taxonomy (NCBI): domain Eukaryota; kingdom Metazoa; phylum Chordata; class Mammalia; order Primates; family Cercopithecidae; genus Macaca; species Macaca mulatta. The sequence goes on along the minus strand of NC_133414.1, from coordinate 104,873,820 downwards.
GGAGGTTGCAGTGAGCTTGAGATCATGCCATTAGACTCCACCCTGGGCAACAAGAGCAAAACTCTATCACAAAAAAAAAAAAAAAAAAAAAAAAAAAAAAAAAACAAAAAAAAACGGGAAATGACAAAGTGAAAAGGTACATAAGAAAATATCTATTTAATGCACAAGAGGGTACTAATGGAGGAATAAAGGAACAAAAAAGATATAAGACATGTTAAAACAAATGGCGAATATCATAGCAGACATAAATCCTACCTTATCAGTAATTATGTTAAATGTAAATGAATTAAACACTCCAATTGAAAGGCAGAGATCAGCAGACTGGATTTGAAAGAAACAGCCTGAACTATGTGTTACCTACAGGAGACACACTTTAGATTCAAAGATACAAAGAGATTGAAAGTAAAAGGATGGAGAAAAACATGCTATGCCAAGAGTGCTCAAAAGAAAGCTGGAGTGGCTATACTAATTAAAGCCAAACAGACCTTAAGACAAAAAACATTATGAAGAAAGATATTTTATTATATTTTTTAAAAGGTCAATCCATCAGGAAGACATAACAATTATAAACATATATTCACCTGCCAACAAGGCCCTAAAAATACATGAATAAAAAAACTGGCAAAACTGAAAGAAAAAATGGACAATTCGACAGTTATAGTTGAAGACTCCAATACTTCTACTTTCAATAACAGAACAGGTAGAAGACGAACAAGGAAGTAAAAGACGTGAACAACCCTATAAATCAACTACACCTAAGAGATATCTATAGAACACACCACCTAATAACAGCCAGATACACATTTTTGGTGTTTTAGGGAGTGGTTGGGGGGTGGGTAATGAGTATTTCTGGAATTAGGTAGTGGTAATGGTTGCGCATCCTTGTGAATATGCTAAAACCACTGAATTGTATACTCCAAAAGGGTTTTTTGGTATGTGCATTAGATCTCAATAAAGCAGTTATTTTAAAAAAGGAACATTAAATAAAAAATAAGAGCAATGTAGTATGGAATACACACATAGAAGTAACTTATAAGGACTGTGATGCAACAACAGCACAAACGCAATAGGGAGAAATGGAAGTATACTATTACAAGGTTCTTAAAATAGACATGAAGTGGTATATCACTTGAAATTACACTATGATAAGTAAACAAAAAATATAAGTGCCTTACACACAGTGGATATTTCACAAATAATTATGTGAAGATTTTCAGCATATGATCAATTTTTAAGGCCTAAAATACATATATGCCTTTTAAATAATATAAAGCTATATATACATAAATATAAAACATACTTACCAAAACAGAATAAATGTGCAAACATCGATAAACAGGTGAAAAATCAACAAGATCCTGAACAGTTAAGACCTGAAAATTAAACCATTTTAAAAAAAATTACAGGTCAAATCATTAGACCACCATTAGATAATGTAAAGTTAAAGACAGGTGAAAAGATTAATGAACTTTGTGTTAGAATATTTATTCAATTCCCCCATAGAAAGCATATACTATAAACACAAAATCTTCTTTATTTTGTTTTGGCATTTCTTCAGCAGTTTATTCTTTGTAGTATGTTTATTATCACTGTTGACTGTTTTCAATTTAAGATAACAAAGGAGAGAAATTGCATATTTTTAATATGTATGACAGATTAACAGAAAATTGCTATGGATAACTAGATACCTCACTACTGTTCTGGGTAAAAATGAGACATAGATTTTTTGATTTAGCTATAGACAAAGTTCCCGTTCTTATGCAGCTATATCATATGATCGGTCATTATTGCACTGAATTAAAGACACTATCAGTATTATTTTACGGACCGCTAAGAAAGAAAAAAACACTACCACTTAAAACTATAACACCATCAACTTTAAGATGTGTCCTATATTCCGAAATGTTATATGAAAAAAAAAGGCTTATAATTGAAGAAATGTAGTACTATAAAGTTTCTCAAACTTGAGAAATACATAAACCCTTTTTAAAGGAACACATTTGTACTCACGTGAATCTCCAGGGTGAACTTAAATTATTTTTAATATAATACTGCTTATTAGGAAAAATGATAAAAACAAAATGAAGTGCAGTATAGTAGTAAAACAGATCTGAGAGAACAGGGAAACAACCAAGCTCCTCTAAGAGTACAGGTCTGGGGGTAAGGCATGATGGTGATGCTCTCAGCAGGAAAGATATACAGAACAGGAAGGGGAAAATTGAAGTAAGAAGACTAAATGGTCTTTTTTCAACATTCTGAACCTCAAAGGAGAAAATAACACAGAGGTCCTCTGAATATTAAGAACAAAAAAGCAGATGTCAAAAATATTTATTTAATTTAAAGGGAAAAAAAACCTAGTAATAATTTCAAGGGACTAATCAGGACATACTAATTCCACATTAGGAAGGCATTTAACTGTTTAATGCTGTTCATTTGTCTGTATTCAGTACAGTAGCAGACATTCACTACATATGCATATATATACATACAAACACACATACACATACATGCATACATATTCACACAAATATATTACATATATATTACATATATTTGTGTGAATATGTATATATGTATATATGTAATATATATGTAATATATTTGTGTGAATATGTATATATGTATCACCCCATCCTCAGATATACAGCAGAAATGTACATAGTGGCTGGGTGTGGTGGCTCACACCTATAACCCCAGCACTTTAAGAGGCCAAAGTAGAAGGACCACTTGAAGCCAGGAGTTCAAGACCAGCCTGGGAAACACAGCAGTTTCCCATCTCTATAAAAAAATACAAAAAAATTAGCTGGATATAGTATATACAGGAATGTGCCTGTAGTTCCAACTACTTGGGAGGCTGAAGCAGGAGAAGCATTTGAACACGAGAGTTTGAGGTTACAGTAAGCCATGATTATGCCAACTGCACTCCAGCCTGGGTGACAGAGTAAGACCCTGTCTCAAAAAAAAAAAAAAAAAAAGAAAGAAAGAAATGCACATAGTAAACACTCAGCTGTTCATCCATTCACAAATGCAGTCATGAACACAGTCATATGGTTCAACTAAAAGTTCTTACTGTATCCCAATTATGTCCTTAGAAAAAGAATTTAAAATATCATTGGCAAGGCAAAACTTATAAATTAATTGGGAATAACTAGGTTCCTATGACAGTAGCTAAATTTAAAAAAAAAAAAATTTGAAGAAGATGATAAAAGGTAAGTTCAACAGAAGATTTTGTGGAGATAATTTATTTTTTTGGAATGGGGGTCTCACTCTGTCACCCAGGCTGGTGTGTAATGACATGATCACAGCTCACTGCATCCTCAACCTCCCAAGGCTCAGTGATTCTCCCACCTCAGCCTCCCAAGTAGCTGGGAATACAGGCACTACACCTGGCATTTTTTTTGTATTTTTTTGTAGGAAAGGGGTTTCACCATGTTGGCCAGGCATGTCTCGAACTCCTGGCTCAAACGATCCGCCCACCTCGGCCTCCCAAAGTCCTAGCATTACAGGCACGAGCCACAGCATCAGGCCCTGTAGAAAAAACTTTCAAAAGCAATAGGATGCCGGGCATGGTGGCTCACACCTGTAATCTCAGCACTTTGGGAGGCTGAGTGAGAGGATAATTTGAGGCCAAGATAATTTGAGTTCAAGACCAGCCTTGGTAACACAGTGAGACCTCTGTCTCTATAAGAATTTTTTTTTTTTAATTAGCCAGGCATGGTGATGGCATGCTTGTAGCCCCAGCTACTAGGGAGACTGAAGTGGGAGGAACACTTGGACCCAGAAGTTGCAGGCTGTAGTGAGCTATGACTACACCACTGCACTCATGGGCAACAGAGTGAGCACTATCTCTTAAAAAAAAAAAAAGAATGAGAGAATGAATTTGGATATAGAAGTTGAAAGAAAGAAAATATTTAAGGATAATTTTAAGGTTTCTAGACTTACTAGGACTTTTTATTCATTAAAAGACTTTAATCGTATTAGAGTTATTTTGTAGTATTTCAGCACCAACTTTTTAAAAAGGTAGACTATCCAGAATTAGGTCAAATGACAAGACATTACGACAAAAATCTGACAACAGGTAATTCAAATATAAGTAATCGCTATAAAAATAATTAGATTTGGGCGCAGTGGCCCACACCTGTAATCCCAGCACTTTGGGAAGCCAAGGTGGATGGATCACCAGGCCGGGAGTTCGAGACCAGCCTGGCCAGCATGGTGAAACCCCATCTCTACTAAAAATACAAAAATTAGCCAGCCAGGCGTGGTGGCGCACGCCTGTAATCCCAGCTACTTGGGAGGCTGAGGCAGAAGAATTGCTTGAATCCAGGAGGCAGAGGTTGCAGTGAGCTGAGGTTGTGCCACTGCACTCCAGCCTGGATGACAGAGCAAGACCCCGTCTCAAAACAAAAAAATTAGATTTACACTTTTACTACAGATTCCACTACCAGAGATTTACAAATATAATCTACAATATATCGTGTTTATCTGTAAATTATCTAGCCTAACATTTCAGATGACTCCATTGCCCTAATAGCTCAGTACAGTCTGATTGACTTTGTCAACTTAAAATAAAAATATATAGAGACAAATTTCCAAGCAAAAAAATTTATTTGAGAATAAACAAAAAAATAGGATTACAATCCAGGACATGCATAGACCAGAGTGGTCTCTGGCATGTCTGGAGAACAAAGAAGGTTAGGGTTTTATTGGGGAAACAGATTGTTATGCAAATTGTTTTGAAAGAAAGTTCACTGGTGAGTGTCACTAGTTCCTAGAAAGGACTTGTAATTTTGGAGTTATGGTTAGGCCCTTACAGTTTTGGATTGACCTTGTGAGATAGTTGTTTGTTTTTTGTCTTTTTTTTTGAGATACAATCTCACTCTGTCTTCCAGGCTGGAGTACAGTGGCATAATGTTGGCTTACTGCAACCTCCGCCTCCTGGGTTCAAGCAGTTCTCGTGTCTCAGCTTCCCAAGTAGCTGGGAGTAGAGGTGCCCAGTACCATGCCCAGCTAATTTTTATATTTTTAGTAGAAACAGAGTTTCACCATGTTGGCCAGGCTGGTCTTGAACTCCTGCCTCAAGTGATCCACCCACCTCGACTTCCCAAAGTGCTGGGATTACTAGTGTGAGCCACTGTGCCTGGCCTGTTTTGAAACAGATAATTGTTCACATATAAGTGGCTAGCTGTCTTTGCAAGGCTGATGCAGTAAGCTATGATTTCAAAAAATTTATTGTAATAGTTCCTGATACCAGGCAAATCGTCCATGACAGCCCTCCCTTCACGGCCTTCTCAGCCTCTATTTTGTCAAAGTTTGACACACGTGATTCCATTTTGACTCTGACAACTTTTACAACATAAATTCATTTTGCATATGGGAAGATTGAATCACACAAATGTACATGACAATCCAAAAGAAAAAAAATTATCTAATAATAGAAAAGAAAGAAAGAAACCCATCACCTCCTCTTCATTCTCATCCTCTTCTTCAAGTGAATGTTTCAATACAGTTTCATTCCTTTCCTCTGGAATCCTATCATGATTTATATACATATTCTTCCCAAATTTCATTTTATTTTGTTTCTGCAGAGAAACACTGAAGGTTTTCTGATGCTGTGCCTATTTTGAAGAGACAAAAATTCAGATTATTTCAAAACTGATTATGGTCAAAATTGGTTCAAAAAATTTGTTCATAGTTGTTTTTTATCTTTTTAATGTCTGTAGCTATAGAATCTATAGTGATGTCCCCTTTCTCATTCATGATTTTTGTCTTCTCACTTCCTTTTTAAAACAAAAACAAAAACAAAAACAAACAAACAAAAAAAAACAGGGTCTCACTCTGTCATCCAGGTTGGAGTATAGTGGCACCATCACAGCTCACTGCAGCCTCAACCTCCCCAGGCTTCGGTGATCCTCCTACCTCAACCTCCAGAGGAGTTGGGACTACAGGCATACACCACCACACCCAGCTAATGTTTGTGTTTTTGTTTTTGTTTTTGTATTTTTTTTGTAAAATGGGGTTTTGCCATGTTGCCCAGGCTGGTCTCAAACCCCTGACTCAAGCAATCCACCTGCCCCGGCCTCCCAAAGTGCTAGGACTACAGGCGTGACCCACCACACCCAGCTTCTCTTCCTTTTTAAACAGTCTTAAAATTATGTAGAACTATGTATTTTCCTCAGTTAGCATATTGTGTGTTGGCAAGGAAGACTGGCCAACACTCTTTGGCCATACTCTCAACTTCCTGAATTAGCCATTAACCTCACAGAAGGAACTATAACATCAGGTTGCAAGCTTATTTTACTTCCCACTGAAAATGCCCAGTTTGGGAAGACTAAGAATGCAGAAGCTGTTATCTCACAACTGATCATTGACAAAAAACTACATTTACACAGAATAAAAAGTTGAGAACCCTCATATTTTTAGGCATTTTAGTAATACTTCCCTATCAGAACTTCTTTACCAGAAATAGAAAAAAATATAAACTTAATTCCAGGATTTTAATTTCCTTACACACTGTGAGACATTCTCTCTGCTTTGATGAGTCAGATTGTTGCTATTCTGTTCTGTCAGCACATAGAAAGGTCATGCGTTGGCTCTTTTAGGTGAGTTCTCTCTAAGGCATATGTAACTGCATATCAGCCCTTCTCTACTCTTAGGTTATCAGACCATGCAAGTTGCAGTAATCTGGCTCCTCTCTTACCTAGACTTTGATCCTGGCTGCCCCCCAGAGGCTCGTACTGGAGAAAATTATTATCACTCCTGTGTATTCCTTTACCCTCTGTGCCCAAACTAACTTTGTCAATGATTTTCGGTCCTCAGAGTATAAAATCATTTATTTAGAGTACTGTTTCCAAATTATGTTATGCACAAAATTAACCATTCACACAGTAAAAACACATGTTCCTTGAAAAAAGGGTTCTAAGCTCAAATGAGTTATATAAATATTACATATTACATCCTCCTTCTAGGAGATTTACAACTCATAAGTAAATAAATCTGTTTAACTTTATTTAACCTAGGTTTCCAAAATTTATGTGACTATTTAGTCCCTTTGTTCTCCCTAGAGCAGTGGTCCCCAGCCTTCTCTTGTGGGGGGATGGTTTCAGATGAAACTGTTCCACCTCAGATGATCAGGCATTCGATTCTCATAAGGAGCGCACAACCTAGATGCCTCGCATGCACAGTTCACAATAGGGTTCGCGCTTCTATGAGAATCGAATGCCGCTGATCTGACAGGAGGCGGAGCTCAGGCAGTAATCCTCTTTAGCAAGCCACTCACCTCCTGCTGTGTGGCCTGGTTACTAACAGGCCACAGACAGGTACCAGTCTGCGGCTAGGGGGCTAGGAACCCCGGCCCTAGAGAGCAATATTAAAATGTGTGCCAGAGAACATCATATGGAAAATGTTAACTTATCCAATATAAATTTTAGATATCTATTGCTAATTAAACATTAGACAAGAGTGGATTCATCTCTCATATTAGAATTTTTAAAATTCTCCCTAGACAATCTAAAACTCAGCTCTAAACTAATTTTCAAAAATAACTTTTTTGTGCCACTCATGTTAGGCATAATAGCTAGATCCCAGGAAGGCAAAAATAAGCAGGGCAAAATCCTTCACTTAAAAAATTCACAGTCTAGTTAAGAACATAAAAAAACCAATTGTAGTGTAAAAAGTACAATGGTATACACACTACGGATGAAGTGACCATCTCTCACTGGCAGCAGTGTAATGGGTGATAGCAGAAGATTTCACAGACAAGGTGATGCTCAAGCCGGCTTTTGGGAGGAAAAAGCAGGAATTCATCTGACTGAGCAATGTGAAAGAATGGAAGACATTCTTGGTGAACAGCTAGTATATTCCAAAATCTTAAGACAGCAGATATTGCTAGACCATAGAAGGGAGACAAGTAGCAAGATGAGACTGAGGAACTTGGACTTAAGTAAAAGGTAACAGGGAATCACTTAAGATGAAGTGGTGTGGTCTTGTTTGCATTTTAGGACAGTAACCAAAAGGAAAAGAACATACAGATACAGATAAGGAAAACAAATGATTCTATATAACAGTTCAGTTATGTAGGGGGGAAACAGAATCTACAGGTATTTAGAAGCAGAAGTGATAGTTACTAAGTAGGACTTAGCAACAAATAACATAAATAGTATCAATACTCCTGAAAAGTTTAAAATACTCCCCAGTTACTGGATTGTGGAAACAGGAGACACTACTATCTGAGATAGCAAATGTAAGAAAAATAGATTTAGGAAAAAGAGAATGGGTTTAGTTTTAGAAATGCTGGGTTTGGGGTAGCTATAAGATATTTAAGTGAATACATAAGTCCATCCATCCATAAAAGGGATATAAGATCACGGAATTAAGCACAGGATACAGAGTGCACCCAAAGGAGGGAGCTCTTTGCAAAGTATGAGCTTTACACTCATGCCACCTATAAGATTCCAGAACTAAACTGTGACTCTGCCAAACTGAGCAGAGCTGATGAGAGACTTCAGGAGGCTTCTCATACACACACACACACACACACACAGAGAGAGAGAGAAACCCACAAGAAATTGAAAGGTGGCCTGAAGGGATACCAAGACATAACAAAATACAATTTTTCTTATCAAATCTTGAGAAGTCTAACTCTCACTAGAAGGAAAACTCTCTAACTTCTCAACTCTGTGGAAGTTATTTCCGAAAGAAGAAACTATAAGGAAAAACATCCCCACAGAGAGATGCTAAGAAAAGTTTCTGTATGAAATGTCTGTTTAAACTGCAATGATCGGGAGCTTGATGACTTTTATGAGGAAAAATAATAGTGGACCAAGAAAGTCTATTCTCTCCCAGAAATAAATTATTGTAAATCTTAAATCCTAGGGTCCATGATTTGATGGACTCCCTAAGTGGAAAGAATCCAAAACTGGTCTATGAAAAACAAGTCAAAGAAGACAAGTTTAATATTGACACTTGTAATTAAAATCTATAATGGAATATGAACTTTAAACTGTTTGCATTCTCATACTGAAGAAATTTACCAAGTGGTTGTGTTTTTGACCCCCATGGCATGCACAGATTTCCTTAGCCAGAGGTAGGAGAAATAGTATTGAAAACACTGTAATATTGAAGGGAAGAATACAATGGTGAGGACCTCTCCAATGGGGAAGATCCTCACTGACCAGAGGCAATCGGTAAGAAAAACTGAGGAGTTTCCAAAGTAGTTTGTAATATTTGGGGTGAAAAAATCAAGCATTAGAAATCATATAAGAGTGTGCACTGTAAAGACAAAAAGAAGAAATGGTGTTGGGCATTGTTTTATTTCTATGACATTATAATTATGAGTTTTAACAGCTCTTAGAAAATTTAATTTTTTAAACTTATTATTAAAAATTTCAAACAGATTAATATCATGAACTCCCATCATTTATCTTCAACTAATATTTTTACATTATTGTTTCATCTATACCTTTATCCACTCACTCCATATATACTCCAAATTATTATTATTATTATTATTTTGAGACAGAGTCTCACTCTGTCACCCAGTCTGGAGTGCAGTGGCATGATCTCAGCTCACTGCAAGCTCCACCTCCCGGGGTTCCCACCATTCTTCTGCCTCAGCCTCCCGAGTAGCTAGGACGACAGGCAACCGCCACCACACCCGTCTAATTTATTTTGTATTTTTAGTAGAGATGGGATTTCACCACGTTAGCCAGGATGGTCTTGATCTCCTGACGTCGTGATGCGCCCAACTCGGCCTCCCAAAGTGCTGGGATTACAGGCGTGAGCCACCCCGCCCGGCCCCAAATTATTTTTTATAGTTTTCTATTTATAGTTTATTATTGTTTATAGTTTTTTTTAAGTAGGATATATATACATTGAAATATATAGCTAAGATCTGTACAAGTTTGACAAATACATTTTTATCATGGTATAAAACATTTCCATCTCCCCAGAAAGTCCCCTTGTGTCCTTTCCTAGGCAATTTCCCCACCCAGAGGTAACCACTGTTCTGATGTTTTTCATCTTAGTTTTACCTGCTTTCGAATGGCATAAAAATGGAATCACACAATTTGTGCCTTTTTGCATTCAATTTCTGTAGCTCAACATATCTGTGAGATTTATACATGTTGTTGCATTATCAGCAATTCATTCATTTTTATTGCTAGGTAGTACTCCATTGTATGAATATACCACAATTTATGTATCCATTCTCCTTCTGATAGCCATTTGGGCTGTTTCCAGTTTGGGGCTAACTGTGAACAAAGATGCTATGAATATCATGAGGCCATGTTTTCTGTTTCTCACTGATAAACACCTAGCAGTGGAACTGCTGACTCAAAAGGTAGATATATTAACTTCATAACTGCTGAGGCTTTTCCCATTGTTTGTCCGTTCATTATTGAACTATAATAGTTTTCAATTCATGGTTAATACTTTTAATTTGTTTTAAATACAGAACAGTTTAGAATCTTAGCGTAAAAAGGCTCCCACTTGCCTCTGTGGCTGCCACTGTTTAGCTAATTCTATACCACATTTGGCTGGTGATAAAGGATAATATAACACCACATATATGAAGAAGAATGCTGACAGTTCAGGTGGTAACTAAAGAATTTAAGTTAGACTGATTTTACTTAAAAAAGGAGTAACTGTGAAGCCAAACAAAACACTGATAGAATCCTTTCTAAACAATAACCAGAAAAGAAAAAGGTAAAACAAAACTAAGCATTTTATGTAAGTTAAAGAAGTAAAAAAAAAAAAAAAATAAAATAAACTTTGGATATTTTCCAGATTCTGTATTACTAAATAATATTAAATCAAAATTATTTTTAATCTCACCTGTTTCATCGCTGTTTCACCTATTTTGTCAGAGTGTTTTCGAATGCTTTCCAAAAAGTCTTTGAGATCAGACATGGAGATTTCTTTAATATCCTCACGGAGTTTGGGAAGATTTTCTATCATGAGCTGACAAAACCGGTATTGACTAACCCAGGGAAAGTACACATTCTCTAATTGTTCCATAGTTTTTAGGGCAGAATAGTACCTGTGAGAAGTTAAAAAGAAAACTCTACAAAAAGTTCTTATCACAATAAATTCACAAGTAACTCTAAATAATCAGTCTTACACTGATTATTCATTAAAAAGGACCTAGTCATAGTTAAACTAAGTAAAATTAATATTTACATTTATTTGTCAAGGACAAACTATAAACCACATAAACAAGCCACAGGCTCAAAGTTCATGGCATACATTAATGTAAAACTTCCTTATTTCACTTCATCTGAATCTATAATATCAAAAGCATTATCATAGTCATCTCAATACCTTAAATGAATATGTATAATTGTTTCAAATTTCTGAATTACAACATTTAGTGATTTGCTATATGATTTTGTATTCTGTCTCCCATCCTAATATCCGTCCACATGGATTCACCATACAAAAAAGTACATAACTTGAATATAATTCTAATTTTAAAAAAATTTATTTAACTTTTTAAAAAATGTCATACTACTATTTAAGGCAATTAGAAATACTGTTAAGTATCACACACACACACACACACACAAAAAACAGGTAAAAATCCACACTGGTAGAGTGCTTTTTCAATTCAACAAATATTTACTGAATATTTTTCGGGCTTTGGGGGCTACTATTTCACAGTGTGACATGCTGGGTATGCAGCAATTAGTATAGCCTTTGCCCTAGATAAATTGACATATATTTTCATATACATAATTTAGTTCTCTTTAGACTTCTATGAGGTACACTTCTATGGCAGATATTACAAGTAGCATTCTATAGATGAGAAAACTGAAATACAGAAAAAGAGTATATAATTTGGCCAAGATACCATACTAATTGGTAGCAGGACTGAGACCTTACCAAACTGTCAGTTTCCTACAATAATATTCACCACCAAAAATCTATTTGAGAGTTACGTAGAAGAACTTTAAAAATTAATTACATAGTATTCTATATCTTTCTATTGAATTGGATGACATTAAAATTGGGAAAAGGCATTAATTAATGTACAAAAAAATCAAAACTAAGTTGATAGAAACTATGAGACATAAGTGAAAACAGAGTTAAGTTGAAAAGACCCACCGGGCGTGGTGGCTCACACCTGTAATCCCAGCACTTTGGGAGGCTAAGGCGGGCGGGTCACCTGAGATCAGGAATTCAAGACCAGCCTGGCTAACGTTGTGAAATCCTGTCTCTACTAAAAATGCAAAAATTAGCCAGGCATGGCAGTGCACACCTGTAATCCCAGCTACTCAGGAGGCTGAGGCATGAGAATCATTTGAATCCGGGAGGTAGCAGTTGCAGTGAGATCATGCAACTGCATTCCAGCCTGGGTGACAGAGTAAGAAACTTTTTCAAAAAAGAAAAAACAAAACAAAACAAAAAAGACGTTATATTCAAAAGCTGTTTTAAAATACCAATTAGTTTTCTGGCATATACTGTCAAAGACAGAGTATATTCTGCAAATTGTCACAAAATATTACCACTAATTTAAAAATTAGACCATCTAAATTTTATCTTGGTAAACATTAGCATGCTTATAATATAAACAAAATATACATTTGGTCAGAAACTAAAATATTTAGGTGGTGGTATGGGTGGGAGAGCTGTCATTACAATAATTTTGATAATGCCTGAGATATTAAAGGCTTAGATGAAGTGAAATAATGAATTAGGTATTTTCAGTATAACCCATAACATTTTAGATGCAACAGATCAATCAACAGTCAAACCACACTACCTGATCCTGGACTAATTTCCTGATTTTATATGAACTAGGTATATTTCAAAAGTATTCTCTCTACAACAGGTATGGTTTCTGAAAATTCATGCTAATGTCTATAATGTATTTCAAAATACATTTCAAAATAGGATTTCAAAATCCTAAGTGGTGTAGAATAAATGAAAAATATTACCAGTAGTTTTTGCAACATACCACAGACACAGTCAACTTACTTCATAGCACAACTGTGCCTCCCATCTTGGTTCTCCCATGAGACATCATCAGAGGCATGAGAGGTCATAAGACTTACCTAGCACCCACATACACACAACCCAGAAATGTGGAGAGTTAATGTCAGGGGGTTGAACTCTTAACCAATAAGAAAAGCAAGTCAGAGATAAGGTCTCCTTTCCTCTTCTTGAAGGGAAGGTTGTGATTTGCAAAAACATATACAACCCTCCCTAAAGGTATTTAAATAACTCAATAACTCACCCTCATATTTGCTCTCTCAACTGATTTCCTGTCTCATTTCCCTTTCCCTAAAACTAGGATTCAGGGAACTTCCCTAGGATTATACTCCCTAAAAAAGTAGTAAAATATATTATTTTTACCTCAGACTCTGCTTTCTGGGAAAATTCCGGTGAAGATATATGGAAAGTTTATCATCTTAGACAGAAAGCAGAAGTCAAAGACCAGGCCCTGGATCCTTTCTAAAATTTAGCCACAAATCTCCTATGTTTTATCTGTTTCTAAATACTAGCAAAAATGACACCACAATAGATTACCATTTCTCCTTTAGATACACTTAACGCTGTTTTCACAAAATTATAACAGTAATCCATAACCACTAGAAAAATACAAAACCTAAAAGGGGAATATAAAAAGCACCTATGATCTGACGCTATCATTGTTGTAATTAACTCATCAGCATTTGGCCACATTTCCATCCAGTTATATATCTACACTTCCAGTTCTATAAGTGCATACCCTATTCAACAATATATAATGGAATTGACCTTATAAATTATTTTAAAACAAATTATTACCCTATTTGTAAAGTCTTTTATTATAAGGTAATGATATCCTTATAATTGGAATGTTAAGTCTCTGATTTTTAAAAATAAACAACAGTAGACCAAATTTCCCTATGTATTAAACCTCTGACAAGGTGTCTGTTTTTATAAATACAAGATACTTCAAAAAATGTACGTATCATCACTAAATGGAGAACATGTGAGTACTCTAATGATTCTCTGGCCTACAAAGTACAAATTATGCCACTGTTCTTACTTCATTTGCCTTCCCTTGAGCATATACATTTCACCAGAGTTTGTCCTACCATGGAATTGGTTACTTCAGTCTCTTCTATTCTTTTTAAATACAATGTCCTGCATACAAAAAAATTTACAAGATACATGAAAAAGTACAAAATTTTTATTAAATTCTAAGTGGAAAAAAATAAGACACAACTATATAATGTCTGAATCACTTCAAATGTACAGACACAAAGAGATAAAAAACAAAGGGATAGAGAAAGATATACCATACTGACACTAATCAAAAGAAAGGTAGATCAGCTATATTAAGATGAAACAGATTTCAGAGCAAGGAAAATTATTAGGGATAAAGAACATTACATAATGATAAAATGGTCAATTCTCCAAGAAGACATAACAATCCTTATTGTGTATGTAACTGACAACAGAGCATCAAAATATGTGAAGCAAAAACTAATAGAACTGTAAAGGAAAATAAATAAATACACTATTACAAGTGCAGACCTCAGCAAGCCTCTAACAAAAATTGACAGATCCAGCAGGTAGAAATTCAGTAAGGACATAGTTGAACTGAACAGTACCATCAATCAACTGGATCTAATTGACACTGATAGAATACTTCATCCAACAACTACAAAATACACATTCTTCTCAAACTCACATGGAACATCAAGACAGATACATTCTGGGCCACAAAACATGCCTTAACAAATTTAAAGAAACGGAAATTATACAAAACTAGTACCATACTTAATGGTGGGAAACAAGATGCTTTTCCCCCATGAGATTAAGAACAAGGCAAAGATGTTCCCTCTCACCATTCCTAGTCAACATTGGACTATGTGGAGTTACTAGCTAGTGAAATAAGACAAGAAAAAAGAGGCAATAAGACTGAAAAAAGAAACAAAAGTCTCTGCAGGTAACATGAAATCTATCTATGTAAAAACCTTCAACAAAAAATTTTCTGGAACTAATACCAACTCTGATAGAAGTAATTAAAGAAAATCTAAATAAATTGAAAGATATTCCATATTAATGAATAGGAAGACTCAGTATCATCAAGATACCAGTTCTTCCCAACTTGATCTACAGATTCAATGCAATCCCAATCAAAACCCCAGTAACTTACTTTGTGAACATCAACAACGTGATTCTGAAGTTTATATAGACAGGCAAAAGACCCAGAATAGCCACACAATATTGAAGAACAAAGTTGAAGGATAGATGACACTATCCAACTTCAAGACTTACTACTGTGTAAAGTTACAATATTAAAGATTGTATGGTAAAGGCAAAAGGATTAACAAGCAGGTCAATAAAATGAAACAGAAAGCACAGAAATACACAAATACAGTTAACTGAGGAAATTCAATGGAAAAAGAGTAGTTCTTTCAACAAATGCTGCTGGAATAACTGGACATTCACATGCAAAAAAGTAAACAAATAAATGTAAACACTGACCTTCACTTTTTATAAAAATTAATTCAAAAGGGATCACAGACCTAAATGTAAAACATAAAACTCTCAGACTCTAGAAGATAACACAAGGGAAATTTTAGATGACTTTGGGTTTGGCAATTAGTTTTTAGAAACACCAAAGCACAATCCATGAGGGAAAGAAAAAAGCTAAATTGGACTTTTCTGATTTAATTTCATTAAAACTAAAACTTTCTACTCTTTATTTTATTTTTTTTTTTTGAGACGGAGTCTCACTGTGTGGCCCAGGCTGGAGTGCAGTGGCCCAATCTCGGCTCACTGCAAGCTCCACCTCCCGGGTTCACGCCATGTTCCCGCCTCAGCCTCCGAGTAGCTGGGACTACAGGCGCCCGCCACCACGCCCAGTTAGTTTTTTGTATTTTTAGTAGAGACGGGGTTTCACCATGTTAGCCAGGATGGTCTCGATCTCCTGACCTCGTGATCCACCCACCTCGGCCTCCCAAAGTGCTGGGATTACAGGCTTCAGCCACCGCGCCCGGCCAACTTTCTACTCTGTAAAGACACTGTTAAGAAAATGAAAAAACAAGCCACAGACTGAGAGAAAATACTTTCAAAACACAAATTGAATCAAGGACTTGTATCCAAAATATAAAAAGAACACTTAAAACTCAACAGTCCAAAAATAAGCCACCAAATTAAAAAGTGATCAGAAGACTTGGACACCTCGCCAAAGAAGACATACATGTGAGAAGATGCTCAACATCGTATGTCATTAGCTAATTACAAATTAAAGTAACAACGAGATATCATTACACATCTATTAGAACAGGCAAAATCCGAAACAATGACAACACTAAATCCTGAGGAGGACGTGGAGCAACAGAAACTCTCATTCATTCTGGTGGGAGTGCAAAACAGTACAGCCACTTCTGAAGACAGTTTGGCAGATTCTTACAAAACTAAACATACTCTTGCCATATGATCCAGCAATCGCATCCCCAGGTATTTACCAAAATTAATTGAAAATTTACGTCCATAAAACCTGCACACAAATGTTTATGGCAGCTTTATTTACAATTGCCAAAACTTGGAAGCAACCAAGATGTCCTTCAGTAGGTGAATGGATAAACTATGGTTCATCCATACAATGTAATATTATTCAGTGATTAAAAAAGAAATGTTATCAAGTCACGAAAGGACATAGAGGAACCTTAAATGCATATTGCCAAGTGAAATAAGCCAGTCTGAACATGTTATATATATATTGTGTTATTTCAACTATCTGACATTCTGGAAAAGATAAAACTATAGAAACAGTACAAAGTTCAGTAATTGGCAGGGGTTCACAGCTGGGAAGGATGGGGAAAGACAGGGAACACAGGAAATTTTTCAGGCAGTGAAACAATTCTGTATAATACTGTAATGGATACATGATATATGTCTGCCAAAATCCATAGAACTGTACAACACAGAGTGAACTCTACTGTAAAACTATGAAACTATGGACTTTGGCAAATACTTACGTATCAATATTGGTTCATTAGTTACAGTAAATATGCCATATTAATGCAAGACATCAACAACGAAAAACTGCTTGGAAAGAAGAGAAAAGTATATGGGAACTCTGTACTTTGTGTTTAATATTTCTGTAAACCTAAAACTGCTCTAAAAAATAAAATCTATTAAATAAAAAGTATAAGCAAAAGATGTGAACAAACACTTCACAAAAGAAAACATACAAACAGCCAAATACCAAATAAAAACGCACTTATGATACTTAAAGATCTCTAGAGAAGCCAATTCCAAAGATTTTCTTGCCACTGAAATTCAACATTCCCAAACCTTTATCATCTAGATGCCCTGCATTGTGTCTAACCTAAATCCTTTCTTTCTACAGTCTAAACCCATGATTTTTCTACCTCTGATTTCACTGGTGGTAAAATAAATAAATAAATCTGTTTGATCTATAAACAATCAGTCATCAGGAAAATGCAAATTGAAACAATGAGATACTATTTTATACTTACCAAAATGGCTCAACTAGAACAAACTAATTTGCAAGGATGTGGAGCAAATGAAATTCTTTTATTAGTACATTGCTAATGGAAGTATAAATGGTACTACTAGAATAATTATTTTTTAAATTATATTTTTAAAGTCTATTTTTCAAATCATATTTTAAATAGAAAAGTATTTAACGGTTTCTTAAAAAGTATAGCATTCATTTATGCTATCACTGAGCAATTCTACTCCTATATATCTACTAAATGGAAATATAAACAAATCCCTACAAAAAAGACTCGTACCTTAGTTTCACGGCAGTCTTATTCATAATACCTGCAAACCTGAAACCACCCAAATAGCAACTAATGGATACATAAACAAATTCTAACAATAAAAAGAAATTTGCAACCACAGATGAATTTTAAAAACATTATCAGGAGTGAAGAAGATTCCATTTAAATCAGTTCTAAAGACAAACAAAACTAATCTATGATGCTAAAACTCAGAAAGTGGTTATTTCTAGAGACGGGAGGAGAAATTGGAAAGAGGAATGAGCAAACTGTGGGGGTAACGGAAGTATTCTGTATCTTGTTTTGGTGGTGGTGACTGTGAGGAAGTATAAGAAAGCTTTTGGGCGGCAATAACATTCAACATCTTAAACCTGGTGGCTACACAGGTATGTTTACTTTAGTATAACATAAACAAAAATGCACAAGTCATAAGTCTACAACTCCAAGAATCTCTAAAAAGCAAACACAAGAGGCTACCTGAAAAAAAAAAATTGAAGATCAAAAAAGAGCTCCTAGAAATTAAAAATTAGCAGAAATTTTTAAAAATCAGCACCACCTTTGGAAGGTAAAGATGAAATAATCTCATAGAAAAAAGAGCAAGCAGACCAAGAGATTTTAAAATGTCAAAAAAGAGATAAGAAAATTAGAGAACCAATCTAGAAGACTGAACTATTAATATCCTAGAGAAATAATCAAGAAGACAGAAGAAAAAAATAATTCAAAAAAACTTCCTAATGCTTAAGGATATTATGAGATTAAAGGATAATTTCCAGATTAAAAGAAGGCTCACTAAGTACCCACCACAAAGAAGGTAAATAGACCCACATCAAAGCACATCATCAGGAAATGATAGACCACAGAGGACAAAGAGAAGGTTCTAAAAGAGAGAAAAGGTAGGTCACAAACTGACAACTTCAAACTGTGTGTGTGTGTGTGTGTGTGTGTGTGTGTGTGTGTAATAAGTCACACACATACATCTTAGTTTCTTGTTTTTGTTTTTGTTTTTCTTTTGAGACAGGGTTTCGCTGTCACCCAGGCTGGGGTACAGTGGCTCAATCTCAGCTCACTGCAACTGCCTCCCTGTCTCAAGAGATCCTCCTGCCTCAGCACCCAACCCCTACAACCCCCTAGTAGCTAGGACCACAGGCACACGCCACCATGCCCAGCTATTTTTGTTTGTTTTTCAGTAGAGATGGGGATTTACCATGTTGGCCAGGCTGGTCTCAAACTCTTGAGCTTAAGCGATCTGCCTGCCTTAGCCTCCCAAAGTGCTGAGATTACAGGTGTGAGCCACTGCTCCCAACCTATACATCTTAGTTTCTAAATACCATTAATACTAAAAGGAGCTAGGGTACCCTGGAGAATGGCTGCTTCCAGATCTGAGGCAAAAAAAAAAAAAAGCACAATGAGAGCTTCGAACATCTTACTGTATGATAAACACAAAAATACTCAAAGACAGAGACACAGGAACTGGCTTGAGGGGTTTCTCTTGTTAAATTTGAAACAATTTGTGCATCAAAATGAATAATGACAATAATAAATTATATTTATTTTTAAAATGCATAAGTTCACAACAATAATCAGAAAAAAAGAAAAAAGGTGGTGGTGGGGAATAAAAAGCTCTTCTCTATATATAAAAAAGCCAGTTAATAAATGTTAAAGAAATAATAGCATTTTTTAAATCAACATCTTGTAAATCCAATATAATAACGGATTAAGGCAAGAATGATAAAACTACTGGATGAAAAGCTGTTAGGAAACAGGACCCACAGATTACTTATTAATTGCAAAGAGAAAAATGTACTTTTTCAAAAGACAACTGGTAGACTTCCCCTTAACCAAATGATCAAATTTAGCATAACCTAAGGACAACATGACTTTATAAGCCTCCTGATGTCATGCAATGTGAGGTATCACTTACATCATACTCTTGCCAAAACCTTTTAACCTGAATTTAAACATGAAGAAACAACTAGATAAATCCAAAATGCCCTGGTCTACAAGAGAACTGACCTGGAGTCTTCCATTGAAAAAAACAAAGAACAGGAGGACTGTTCTAGATTAAAAGGGACAAAAGAACACATACCAATCAATGTTTTCAGGAAGGGAAAAAGACCTAAGACATTTTGGGGATAGTCGAGGAAATGTGAGTATAAATATTAGATTATATTACTGAAAAACCAATAATGCCCCAAACTGGAAAATAATATGGTAATAATTAAAAGTTAGTTATTTAAAGACATAAATGTAAATACCAAAATAATCCATTAAAAGAGGCAGAAGTTTTTGCTCCTATAAAGAAGGAATGGTGAATGGGAAATAGGAAAGGTGATATCTGTTTTTTGTTGTTGTTTTGCAGCAAACACATAGAGCAACTATTTGGATCTTTAAAATGTGAGGATATATAACACTGATTTAAAAAGAGAATATATTATTAATACATACGTGAAGAAAATAAGACTTTCAGAATAGTTTTTGGCTTGTTTATTATAGTGAAAAAATCATTCTACTAAATTGCACTAACTGGTAAAGCCTAATGAAATTCAACATGTAGCACCATGAAGCAGAACACACACACGTTTTTACTATAGGTCTGTATATGATGTGTTCTGATAATTAAGTAGTTACTAACCAAGAAGAAATCATTTTTTCCCTAGTCCAAACTGTCTCATTTATTGTTTTTTCTATGTTACTTCTGAATCGTTTGATTTTTTTCTTTTCTTTTTGTAGCGGGTTGGGGGCAAAATGAGGTCTCCCTATATTGCCCAGGCTAGTCTCAAACTCCTGGGTTCAAGTGATCCTCCTGCCTCAGACTCCCAAAGTGCTGGGATTACAAGCATGAGCCACAATACCTGGCCAAAATTGTTTGTCTTTAAAATATTTTAAACATCACTATATCCAATGCTCCTATGGCAATCAATAAACTACTTTACTTTCTTTTTCATCTGTCATATATGCATTTGAGTTATAAAACAGAATGTGACCTACTACATTCACCCAGATTGTCAAAATATAACTGCCTACACTCTTTTCCTTCCACAATATGCACCTAGCCCTTAGTTACATGCAATATTAGTATGTTGGTAAGTTAATCAATATTTTCATTCCTGTTCAGCTATTTGTCCTTGATCAACATTACTAATCATTTATATCATTTATAAAGGACAATGATTCACTAATAAAAGGCTAAGATTTGTTTTAGTGGATTATCCTGATGCACGAATTTTAAGTACAAAGGTTAGGGTAATGTAGACAGCAAAACTCATGATTCACTATGATTTATAGTAAATGTATCTGTCCTTTCAATAACAGAAAAAAATTCTTATTTAAAACAATAAGAAAAAAAACCAACTCACCTTTTGGCACTCATCTGTTCTTTCAGCTTACTGTACATTTCTAGCACTGCATTAAAAAATGTAACATGTTAGCTTTCAACATGAAAAGAAAATATTTTGAGAGATGAAAATAATCAAAGCAGGAAAGAGTAGATTACAAATTCATTACACTTCTACACCTTGAGTTAGGCTAATATTTTCAAATAAAATGTTAAATACTTCAAGTATATAAAAACATTTTAATTTCCTTATATACTGAACGTTTTATCATATATACACATATACACACACACACACACACATATATAGATGTATTACACTGAACCTGGAACACTTGTATATGCTAACACATATAACTGAGACATTAGCCTACTAACAATTATCCTATCCAGAAATTACTAATGTTTCTTCCCTGAAATAGAACCGGTACTTTAGACTTTAGTTATTTGAGAGAGAAAGTTGAGTGTGAGATTCATTGATTTTTGACTCAACACACAACATACCAAACAAAATAACACACTTGTGTTAAACTCACTATAAACAAAAGTTTATACCAAATCCACAAAGAAAGAAAAATGTCACATGCTTACAGCAGTAGGAGTGAATTATAATACAGCCAGAAATAAACATAGCAAAGCATCTTGATTCATTTCATCCTTTCTATCAAATGCAATTGTTTTATAGAAAGGAACGCAATTATTCAATAAATTAATCTTTGCCAATATAATATAGTGTCACCAAAAGGGTTTTTAACCACGTAGATTACCCTTTAAACTTAGAATTTCAAAGTACAGAATGAGTACACACTTTGCTTTCCCTCTACAATATGGATAGACAACACTTTTTTTCCAGATTTTTCTACAGTCATATGACTCCTCCTATGGGCCTCCAAGTTTACAAAAAACATTGTTTATGTGTCTGAAAACCATAAAAACTACAATGGTAGCTATAGTGAATCAACCCCGACTCTGTCGCCTCACAGGACCCTACGTATATCTCTATATACATATTGTAATGCAATTTTTTTCACATTTTCCAACCAAAGCATTAGACGGAACTCATAAACTGGGAGAGAGCCTGCTGCAATAAGTATAAACTTTCTTTGAAGTCTCCAACCTTAACAATTCATGTAAATTTCATATCTATCTCATACCATTTCCATATAAAAATAATGCTTTCCTCAAAAACAGTAAAAACTAACAGACCAGGAAAATAAATTCACTGTTTATGCTGTGATTTTTTTTTTTTTTTTTTTTTTTGAGACAGGGTATTGCTCTGTCACTCAGGTTACAGGGCAATGGCACAATCATGACCTACTGCAGCCTCAACCTCCTGGAATCAAGCAATCCTCTCACCTCAGCCTCCCAAGTAGCTATAACCACCAGTGCGCCACCATACCTGGTTAATGTTTTTTTTATTTTAATTTTCTGTAGAAACAGGGACTCCCTTTGTTGCCCAGGCTGTTCTCAAACTCCTGGCCTCAAATGATCCTCCCACCTCAGCCTCCTAAAGTGCTGGGATTATAGTCATGAGTCACCATGTCCAAGCTATGACTTCTTATATCCTCTCATACTCCTCCTAATCCAAGGAGGAGTTAGGCAACTGTACTGTAACTAATGACTTACTTGTCTTTATTCCCATAAGATCTGTGAACTCCAAGTATCTGAGACAGGTCTCAGTCAATTTAGAACGTTATTTTGCCAAGATTAAGGGCATGCCCATTACACAGTCTCAGAAAGTCCTGAAAACATGTGCCCAACGTGGTCAGGGGTACAGTTTGCTTTTATACACTTTAGGGAGACATGAGACATCAATCAATACGTGTAAGATATACATTGGTTCAGTCTGGTAAGGCGGGACAACTCAGAAGTGGGGGCTTCCAGGTTAGAAGTAGGTAAGAGACAAAAGGCTGCATTTTTTTAAGTCCTTGATCAGCCTTCCACTGAATATCCAATTTAGTCTGGCCCAGTGAATCTGCATTTTTACACAAATAAAAGGGCAGAAGAAGCAATCAGATATGCATTTGTCTCAGGTGAGCCTCAGAAGGATGACTTTGAGTTCTGTCTGTCCTTTGTCCACAAGGAATTTTCAGTGGGCAAATTGTGAGGGAGTATGTAGCTTCTTATCTTTGCAGCTATCTTATTCAGGAGAAAAATGGGAGGCAAGTTTGCCTGACACAGTTCCCAGCTTGACTTTTTTCTTGGCTTAGTGATTTTGGGGTCCCGAGATTTATCTTCCTTTCACAGATTATAGGATCCTTCAAAAGATGAGATTGTGTTATTTCCAACTTTATAGTTCCAATACCTACCATGATGCCTGACATGCGCGTGCACACGCGCGCACACACACACACAGGTTTATAAGTGGATAGTAGGACAGAAAGATGAATAGAGGAAAGCAGGTAGTTCTGGATGTGGCCATTAGGAACACAATATCTATATGAACTAAGAGTTGCTGTCTAGCCTTAAAAACAAAGACAGTAGCAGTAACAAACACCTGACCTCTACTTCCCTTTATTTCTCTATTTTAAAAAGCCCAGTAGGTGAATAAGCTGAATTTGGCTCTTGCTCATTCCACCAATAACCAATTTTTAAGGTTTATTATCACACAGGGACAAAACATTCAAACTTAGAGGACACCTTCATAGCTATTACAATGCACCTGATGGTAGCAAAGAGGTATTGTTAAACATGACTATAAGGAAATAGGTTTCTAAACCCTGAAACTTAACATAATAAGCCAACATTTTATTTACTCAAAGTTTTTACGTAAATATGCCTGGTCCATCAGAGATTAAGCAGAGTAGAATTTCACTGATTCTAAAAAAAAGAAAAGCTATTCTCACAAGTCAAAAAACAGGCCAGGGGCAGTGGCTCATGCCTGCAATCCCAGCACTTTAGGAAGCTGGGGTGGATGGAGCACTTGAGGCCAGGAGCTCGAGACCAGCCTGGCCAACATGGTGAAACCCTGTCTCTACTAAAAATACAGAAATTAGCCAGGTGTGGTGGCACATGCTTGTAATCCCAGCTACTTGGGAGGCTGAGGTTGCAGTGAACCAAGATTAAGCCACTGCACTTCAGCCTGACCAACAGAGTGAGACTCTGTCTCAAAAAATTAAATAAATAAATAAATAATAATAATAATAATTTTTTTAGCCAATAAAATCTGCTAACAGTTTTAACAATTTAATTTGTAGTCTAAGCTAAATTTACATTATAAAAATAGCATATAGCCAGGCACAGTGGCTCATGCCTGTAATCCCAGCACTTTGGGAGGAAGAGGCAGGTGGACCATTTGAGGTCAGGAGTTCGAAACCAGCCTGGCCAAAATGGTGAAACCCCATCTCTACTGAAAATACAAAAATTAGGTGGGCATGGTGGTGGGCGCCTATAATCCCAGCTACTCGGGAGGCTGAGGCAGGAGAATGATTTGAGCCCAGAAGGTGGAGGATGCAGTGAGCAGAGATCGTACCACTGCACTCCAGCCTGGGAGACAGAGTGAGACTCTACCCAAAAAAAAAAAAAAATTATATATATATATGTGTGTATATATATATTATATAAAATATCTCATTCTATTCTGCTGAATATGGAGGTTTAGGCTCCTTCCTAAAAAAAACAATAATAAGTTTCAAAATGGGACAAAGGATGGATTTAGCTTAGTATATTAAAAAAAAAAAGTGGCCAGGTGTAGTGGCTCATGCCTGTAATCCCAGCACTAGGCTGGGGCAAGGGGATTGCTTGAGCCAAGGAGTTCAAGGCTGCACTGAGTTATGATCAAGCCACTGCACTCTAGCTTGGACAACAGAGTGGGACCCTATCTCTAAAAAAAGTAAAAATTAAAAGAAATTTTAAAAAGTCATATACTTGCTTCCTTTTGTTTGAATAGAATGCATCCAACTTAAAGTATATTAAATCCAGGTAAAGAAAATACTGGTTAGTTTCCTCAGAATTTATCTGATGCCCAAGTAATATTTAGCCCCAACAAAGAGACCAGAAACAGCATTTCCAAAATAACAGGAGGAAAGGCAAGAATGGTGACGATCTGGCACGTCTGATGTTTTTCTTACCTTATCAGCACAATGAGATTGTGAGCAAAGCAAAAACAACCTGCTAAGTGACAAACAAAAAAACAATGGAAAACTAGAGGTAAAAAATCAGGAAAATCAGGTAAAGGTAACCAAAAGACTCTCCCCATGGGAAAGTATTCCAAAGAAAAACAAAAAAGGGTTATGGGGGATAAAGGGCAAAAGAGGCAGACAGGAAACGGAAACGTAGAAGTTGCTGTTCTAGGAAACTGATGTGACATATAATCAAACAGGAGCTTTCTAACATGACAAAAGCATGAAAATTCACGGAATAAAACGAACCTGAAAGATAAAGCATGGTCTATGTTGGGAGGCAATCACCAAATAATCTGTAATTCCCATACTAAAGAATCACTATTTGCTATTATTAAATTATAATTTTACCAAGCCAAACATTTTA
Organism: Macaca mulatta; assembly: GCF_049350105.2. Taxonomy (NCBI): domain Eukaryota; kingdom Metazoa; phylum Chordata; class Mammalia; order Primates; family Cercopithecidae; genus Macaca; species Macaca mulatta. Next base: position 104,848,248 of record NC_133414.1, on the reverse strand, counting down.
TTATAGACAAGTTTAACTCACCTGGAAGGCATAACTGCAACTTTTCTACTACAGTTGTAATATTTCTCTGCTGAATTCTACATCGAATGATATCTTCCGTGTGGACTATCACCTTAGAAAAGAAGGAATGTTCATATCTTTAAACAAACAGTTAAAAAATAACTACATACTGAATACACAGAAAAGTATCATTTTCTCACCTCTTTTCCAGCATCTTGAAACCTTCGGTTGGTATCAGTAACTTGCACCTTAAAAATTTAATTTCACCTTAGTTAGACAAATATGCATAAAACTGCCCTGATGTAACTGCTCACCCTTGTAATCAGATCATGCTTCATGAGAAACTTAGAACAAAGAAATGCAAATTCAAATTAACTCTACAGCTTGAACTTGAACTTTTTATTGAAAAGGGCTTTTGTTAACTTCAATTACTTATGACAGTTCTTTTTAACAGATTCTGTGGCAAACTTCTCAAATTTACTCAGGATTTTTGAACTTTACTTGCTTCTCTAAGTCTGTCAAACAATTCAAATCACTGACCCAATTGACCACTGGTCCCCTTTTGATAACTTCAATGAGGTCTATGTGCCATTCATTGTCTGTAGGAAATGGTGATTGCATTTTATGGTAATTAAACATTCATACTTTGCTGAATGCAAACACTGGGTGGTTGATTAACATCAAACACAAAAATTTCAATCCACAGCAACATTTTAATGCTGCAGGTGCAGGCAAAGCTCAACCTCAAATTTTCCCACATATTAAGTGACTCATTAGGTCATCATAGTAAGGAAGCACATTCTGGTTTATTAAAAATCTCATTAATTTCTGAACAAAGATGCTCAGTGACCTCATTGATGCTGTAGTTAGTCTCTTGTTATCTGAATATCCTTTATACAATGGTTTTCTAATCATAACCTTTGGTGAACCAGGGTCATTTTGTCTGCTTAGTGCTCTAAACGTAAAGAAAGATAAATAGGACAATTCTTATAATTAAATATTTTTTATCCTGACTGAACAAATCCAGGTCTCTTTTAATAAATAATGCTTTAGCTGTATGGCAGAAAGTGTAGACCAACTTTCTTTAAGAAAATACACACTGCTGTTAAACTTTTCAAAAAGTTTTAACATTATTAAATAATGCTGAGGCAATCAGCATTATGATAAACAACTATTTATGTAAGTTTTTAAAGGAATTTTAGAGGGTAACATTTTATAAATATTGTACTAATTGTCATTTTAGAAATTCAAAAACTGCAAATAGGGCCTTTTATTGTATGCATGTTTTGAGTTCACTTCCCTGCATGGAAAAAAATCCTGTTAAGTCAGTGCATTACTTGCTTCAGAAAAAGAGATTACTCCTGTCATTAGCATGACAACTGTGTTAATAGAGCATACAGAGCATTCCCAAATACATACACAAATTCACTTCTTGAAAGTAACACACTTAATAATGACTTGTACATATGTACTATAAGACGTGAGTAATTTAATGAGAACAAAGGTAAACAATTTTAACATATTTCTTACCTTCAGTTTTTCTGCATCAGTCCTTACTTTAAGGAGTTCTGTAATAGCATCTACAAAACCCTGATGATGAAAATTACACATCTTTTCAATTTCCTTGTCATGATTACGGATACAAGCATCTAACTTTTCCATAAACTTCTTGTGTGCATTTGGTTGGTCATCATACACAGACCTGAATGTATATAAGAAAGCTAAAATTAACCAAAATGTATTATTTAGTAAGCCTGATCTTTGCAAGAGCTGATATCTTAAAATTAAATCCCTGAACAAACAAACTGATGATAATATTATCTTTAGTAGAAATCATTTGTGTGAAAGTATTTTATTTCTTCTTGAACATGATAATATTAAAAGAGCCACACAAGCTCTAGATATAACATGAGGTGTCTGAAAATAAAGGTATGAGGCTCAGGAGATGTGGACCTAATACAAATTTTTAACATACTAACATTTAAAAAAAAGAATCACTGAGTGAATGAATGATTAAAGAATGAATGAACAAACTCATGATTTTTACAGCATTTACTATGTAAAGTAAATGCTCATGTTCTAAATGCTTTATATGTTAACTCTTTAATCCCCATAACAAGGCTATAAAGTAGGTATTGTCATTACCCTTGCTTTACAGAAGACTTACAGATTACTGAACTGCCATAAATTCCACAACCAGCAAGCAATAGCTGGGATATGACTCCTGACTCCAGGGTTCACATTCTCAGGTGCGAGCCCATATTGCAGTCACCACAATGTTTTCTAAACATGGCATATTCATTCCTATTGTCTCTCAGCTCATGCTGTCTCCACAGAGAGCGCACCCCTCTATTCACCATGCAGTAAAGGACTACCCTTGCCACTGATTCCTGGGAGGAAAGCCTTTGGCATGCCCTGCCTAAGTGTCTTCTTCGTTTACCTGGAAGCCTCCGACTGCCAAATAGCAGATGCTAACAGTGTGACTGATGGTGAGGCCTGAGGCCACACGGTTTTAGCTGTGGAGGGGAAGGAGGTCAGCAATGTGGGCAGACAGCCAAGTCTACATGGGTAGTCAGTCATGGCTATATGACCAAACCCCAGTAAAAATCCTGGATACCAAAGCTTGGATGAGCTTCCCTGACTGACGATATTCCATGCGTGTTACCACACATCACTGCTAGGAGCAGTAAGTGTTGTCCCCACAATTCCACTGAGGACAACTGAAAGCTCACTCGTGGAACTCTCCTAGTCCCTGTCCTATGTGCCTTTTCTGTTGTTGATTTTAATCTGTGTGGTTTTTTGAAAGTTTTTGTTATTGTTGTTTTGCTGTAACAAACTGTAACTATGAGTATAACAACTTTGCTGAATTTTGTGAGTCCCTCTAGCAAATTTTTGAACCCGACAGTGGTCTTGGGAACTTTCCAAACCTCACCCCCACATCTGTTGCCCATTGTCTGAGGTTCATTTCAAGTCCCATTTCTTCCAGCAGGCCTTTGCCAATAATTCCCATGCCAAGTAATCTTTTCTTCTGCAGGACAGGTAAACTTACAACCTCTTACAGTTATTCTGACATGTAATCATATATTATTTCGTATTATAATTTACAAGTTTTGTGTTTATATTTTGTTTCCCCAAATACACCATAAACTTCTTGAGGGGCAGCCTCTGTCTTAGGTTTTTAATGAGTACACTCTCTAATACAGGACACCAATTATTAAGAATTTAGGCTCTTGGCAGCCAGCGGCTCACACCTGTAATCCCAGCATTTTGGAAGCCAATGCGGGCAGATCACTTGAGGTCAGGAGTTTTTGAGACCAGCCTGGCCAACATGGTGAAACACTGTCTCTACTAAAAATACAAAAATTAACTGGTGTGGTGGCAGGTGCCAGTAATCTCAGCTACTCGGGAGGCTGAGGCTGGAGGATCACTTGAACCCGAGAGGCAGAGGTTGCAGCGAGCAGAGATCATGCCACCGCACTCCAGCCTGGGTGACAGAGTGAGACTCCATCTAAAAAAGAAAAAAAAAGAATTTAGGCTCTTAGCATCTATGCCTACATTCTAATGTAGGTCAAATATAAGTTCTATTTTTTTTTTAATTTTTAAAAAAGAATTTAGGTTCTGTAAGAGCTGAGTTAGAACTAGGCTCTGATCTTGGACATATTCTCTTTTCTCTCTCTCTCCATGTCATCTTGACTTGTAGCTTTAAATTCCATAAGCACACTGACACCTGCCAAACTTTTATCTCTGCCCTGACCTCTCCTCAAACTCATATATCTTTCCAATTAGATGTCTGATAAGCATCTCAAGTATGTCCAAAAATGAATTCCTCCTGATCTCCTTCCACAAAACCTGCCCTTCCCATAGTGTTCCTCATCTCAGTAAACCCCACTTTTCTAGTTGCTTAGACAAAAAACCTTGGACTCATCCCTGATTATTCTCTTTCTCCAGCAAACTACCTCCCCATTGGTATCACCCTGGACTAAGCCAACACCACATCTTGCCTAGATTACTGTCAACTGCTTCCTAACTGGTCTCCCTGATTCTATCCTTGTTCCCTTTCAGTCTGTTCTCAACATAGTGGCCAGATGACAGGTAATGGGAATTATCCCATTAAAACCTAAGGCAGATCCCATGTCTCTCTTCTGCTCAAAATCCAATTTCTCTTACAACAGCCCGTAAGACCCTACATAATTTTGCCTCTTTTACCTCACTGATCTTACTTCTTGTTACTTACTTTCCATTTTACTTATTCCACGGCAGCAACATTGGCCTCCTTGTGGCTTCCTTAATACACAGGCATATTCCCATCTACGCTACCTAGATAAACTACATAGAGACACAGATAGACAGTCAGACAGACAGATATACACACGCACACACACTATCCCCTTCCCTGCTTTATTTTTTAATCTTCTAAAATAAAGGAGTTTATCACTATATCATTATTTCCACTATAGAATATATTCTTTGTTTCACACTTTTAAGTATTATCTGTCTTCCCCTACTGAAATGTAAGCTGCATGAGAACACAGAGTTTTTGTTTTGTTCCCTGTTGTATCCCGAGCCCTAGAATAGTGTCTATCATATAACAGAAGCTCAACAAATAATTCATTAATAAATGGATGAACTAATAGATGAATGGATGGAATTAGAAAAGGCACTTACTAGCAGTTTAACTTCAGGTAAGCCACCTGAATCCTCTAAGTATCAGTTTTCACAACCATAAAATAGGGATAAAAATAGCACACACAGCAAAGAACAAGTGGAATTTGAAGTTAAACACACAATACCATTTACATTAGCATCCTCCAAAATGAAATACTTAGATATAAATCTAAAAAATACATAAGATCTATAGGAGGAAAACTACAAACCTTTGATTTAAAAAAAACATCAAGGAACTAAATAAATGAAGAACTATTCCATGTTTATGAAGAAGAAGACAGTATCATTAAGATATCAGTTCTTCCCAATTTGATCTATAGATTCAAGGCAATCTCAATCAAAATCCCAGCAAGTTATTTTGCAAACATCGATAAACTGATCCGTGGGTTTATATAGAAAGGCAAAAGATTCAAAATAGCCAACACAATATTGAAAAAGAACAAAATTCAGCCATGCATGGTGGCATACGCCTGTAGTCCCAGCTACTCAAGAGGCTGAGATGGGAAAATTGCTTGAGCCCAGGAGTTTGAGACTGCAATGAGCCATGATTGTGCCATCGCACTCCAACCTGGGTGACAGAGCAAGCCCTACTCAAAAGAGAAAGAGAAAGAGAAAGAGAAAGAGAAAGAGAAAGAGAAAGAAAAGAAAAGAAAAGAAAAGAAAAGAAAAGAAAAGAAAAGAGAATTGGAATACTGACAACACAACCCAAGATTTCCTATAAAGTTACAGTCATCAAGATTGCATGGTATTGGCGAAACAATAGACAAACAGCTCAATGGAACAGAACAGACAGCCCAGAAATAGACCCACATAAACACAGTCAACTGAATTTTGACAAAGGAGCAAAGGTAATACAATAGAGAAAAGATAGTCTTCAACAAATAGTGCTAAAACAACCAGACATCCACATGCAAGGAAACGAATCTAGACTATACCTTGAATGATAATGATGTGTCAATGTAGGTTCATCATTTTTTTAAAAATCTACTACTGTGATGAGGGATATTGACACTGGGGAGGCTTTGGATGAGTACGATAGGGAATATATGGGAAATCTCTGTACTTCCAATCTTGCTGGAAACCTAAAGCTGCTCTAAAGAAAAGAAGTCTTTAAAAAAAAAGTATCTACATTAGAGTGTTAGGAGGATTAAATTAGTAAACATGAAAAATTCTTAAACAATAACTGACACATGGTAAGTGCTCAACATATACTAACGACTAGTATAGTATGCACATAAGAGACAACCAAATCCTTGTTAAACAAGTGAACCAGTGGCTGAACAACTGAGTACTAGAGACAAACATCAAATAAATATGACCAACACTCAATTATCACACCAAGGGATCTAACTACCACTAACACCTAACATTTTTATACGTCCTTCTGCATTTTTTACATTTAGTGTTTCATTTATTTCTTATACACATCAGAGAAAATATCACTGCCTCTTTTTCACAAATGAATAAACAGGTATAGAAATGATAAATGATAAATGAAAAATGAAAAATGAAAAATGATTTGCTCAACATAGCCTAGCTGGGAAGTAACTTCGTACTTTTCCCACAATTAACATGTATAACAAGAACTACTAACTAAATAACATTATTTTTAAGGAAAATTCTTGTGCAAGAAGTTTATCGAACTGATCTTGCTGTTTTATAAATAAATTTTTATTTCATAATTATGAGAAGTATTTTATTTATTTAATATACAGACACATTTCTATGTTTTTTAACATTTTATTAAAAGTTGGACATTTATCTGGCTCTTAAAATACCAAATAATAAACATAATATACCAAAAGAATTGTTTCTATTACAATTATCATATTGGAGCAAAAATCTAGCAAGAGATATTTCAGGACTACCCGAATACAGAGTCCCTTCAAGGAAGGATCTGACTACCTTTGTGGGTATAAAAGAAATACTGTTATCCCTTTAAAAAAAGAGTAACAACATATAAATAAACAGGGAGAAGAGAACAATAGTTCTTTCTCAGAAGTCTATTTCAGTTTAGAAAGTTCTCAAAGTAAATCCTTTGGTATGTTTTTCCAATATATTCTTCAAAGTTTTAAAAACAAAACTCCTCCTGTTTTATAGTAATTCAGGATACTGCCAGTGCATCTATTATAGCATCAGAGGTGAACTCCTCTTTTTCTGTTGATGTTATAATGGAGAAAAACAATATTGGAATATATGCAATACCCACCCTCCATTAATAGAAAACCAAAGCCTGAGAGAGGAAAACATTCCATGCCTTCTGCTGTTAAAAAATAGAACCATAAGTTCCAATGAAAGAAATAAAAAATATTATTAAGGAATTAGTACTGTGAATGAGAAGAGTAGGTCTTGATCTGTTACGAAGTCTCAGGCTGTCCCAACTCTCTCCTGACCCTAGATAACCATTTGCTGTTCCAGACATGCACCAAGCTGTACTCATAGCTGATACCACCACTTGTCACCCACAATCCGTATCAATGAGCAGAGTACACAGAAATAAAGTCATCGAGGTAAGTAAAAGTTCCAAACCACAGGAATAAATTGCATTTAAAGAATGTACTGAAGGATCAGGCAAGTGCCAGAATCAAAAATTCATCAAATGATAGAATGCTGGCCCTAGAAAAAGCCTAGAAAGTTCCTAGATCTATGTCATTTTAATAAATGCAGAACAAATCTAAAAGCCAGCAAGCAAGCACTCAAAATGCAATTAATCGGCTGGGTGTGGTGGCTCACGCCTGTAATCGCAGCACTTTGGGAGGCTGAGGCGGGGAGATTACCTGAAGTCAGGAGTTTGAGACCAGCCTAGCCAACATGGTAAAACCCTGTCTCTACCAAAAATGCCAAAATTATCTGTGTGTGGTGGCAGGCGCCTGTAATTCTAGCTACTCGGGAGGCTGAGGCAGGAGAGAACTGCTTGAACCCGGGAGGCAGAGGTTGCAGCGAGCCTAGATCACACCACTGCACTCCAGCTCGGGCGATAAGAACAAAACTCTGTCTCCAAAAAAAAAATGAAATTAGTCACTATATGTAGTTGACTTAATCCTCTACTTAAGTTGATAAAAAGTAATATTTAAAATAGTCTAGAAATTTGCTAATAAGGCCAATAATAAATAGGTGACTGAATGGAGAGAAGCAAGAAAGGAGAAAAGGTGGATACGTATCAACACTGGAATGAGGAAAAAAACAAAAGCTACTCTTATCCCAAGAATTTCTTGACACACAGTATGCATAGCAGAAATTATGAACCTTTTCTCTTGATAATCACCTAGGGTTAACCCTAGATGGTTATCAAGGGCCAGGACAGAGTAGGGACAGCCTGATAATTTAGAAAGATGGTGGAGGGAGAAGAAAATGAAGAGAAGATGTGCTCTTCAGGTCAGCAATTCCCCACAGTGACTTAACTGGCCAGACAGGAGTCATGTCTGCTGCTTCTGGCTTAATGATGGTAATGACAAAAATAATAACAACCAAGTACTTATTATGTATTAAGTGCTTTACATGCATTATCTCATTAAGTATTCACTGTTAAAAACAGAACCATAAGTTCCAATAAAAAAATTAAATAATTAGTACTGTGAATGAGAAGAGTAGGTCTTGATCTACCAATTACTAAGTCTCAGGCTGTCCCAACTCTCTCCTGACCCTAGATAACCATTTGCTATTCCAGACATACTTCTGGCTTAATTATGGTAATCATTGCAGCTTTACATGGATTCTGTTAGCATCACAATTTACAAATGTAGTTTGGGAAGATTAAGGCATTGAGTGTGAAGTCATATAGTAACAGAGTCAAGACTTAACCCCAGGTGTACCTGACTCCAAAGTCAGTGCTCTGAACTATTATGTTACATAGACTCTCCAGTCAGAAATGGTGATAAGTGGCATGGAATGCAGACGGAAGTTACCAGCATAGCAACCAACCAGATCACCTTTGAAGATCAACAATTGAGAATGACTCAATAGGGAATCCCTGATGTGCACTGTTGCACCCATCAGGTGAAATCAACCAATGGACAGAAAAGGCAGATGATAACTGAGGCATAGCTAATAGGCAGTTTTAAATTACAAATGCAACAAAATAAGGAGGAGCAAAAAGAAGTAGAGAAAACCAAGGGCCCTGTACTTGACCTCAGTTGAAGAGACTGAAAAAGCCATTTTTCTTTAAATGATAATCACTATTCTTTGAAATTCTGATTTGTAGGAACAGAAAGGAAATACTGTTTAGCAGTATTGACTCTTTCAGCCTAGGTTGGTTTATAGTTATATCTACCTAATTCATATATGAAAGTGCTAGATTTATTGCCATTCTAAATTTTGAATCAATAAATAATTTTAACGAAAATGATTTTTGTCTTTCAAACTGTCTCCCAAAATTTTGTAATTTCTATTGGTAAGTCTAATCAAGTTCCTATAAACAGACAAACACACACATATTTATATGCTAGAACCAGCAAGGGCGAACATTAGAAAATTAGTAAATGTTCCATTCTTCCACATACACTAAGAGTATACCTTAGTGCTCTATATATAGATAAGACACATCAATGTAAGAGAATTCAAGGCAAAGGTAAAATAAATAAATGGGTAAAATAAATAAATGAGTAAAATAAAATTTTTTTAAAAGTAAAAAAGAGAGTGGGTGGGGGTTAGCTCAGTCATCCCTTCCAAAAGCTTAACACAATAAAATGTCTACTTCTGGCAAAATGTAATGCAACTCAAGACAGAAGTACAGATGCAAAATCATTTTTAAAAGAAGAGATGCCGAGCACGGTGGCTCACCCCTGTAATCCCGGCACTTTGGGAGGCCGAGGTGGGTGGAGCACAAGGTCAGGAGTTCCAGACCAGCCTGGCCAATATGGTGAAACCCTGTCTCTACTAAAAATACAAAAATTAGCCAGATGTGGTGGTGCACACCTGTATCCCAGCTACTTGGGAAGCTGAGGCAGGAGAATCATTTGAACCTGGGAAGAAGCAGAGGTTGCAATGAGCCAAGATTGCGCCACTGCACTCCAGCCTGGGCGACAGAGAAAGACTCCATCTCAAAAAAAAAAAAAAAAAAGAGATGACTTTAACCTTCATGTGAACAGAGAACAAAGATGGCTTATGCCACACTAAAGATTTTACTTACATATTTTAATTTTAGCAACTAGGAATGTATAAAAATACTGTATGTGTCTCAAAAGTATAGCTAAAAAAATTTTAAGTACCAAACACATTTTCTATCTTCATTATATCAACTCTTGAAAACGAAAAGTTTTCAAAGTTTAAACATGAGTTAATTCACTGTAACTGATCATAAATTGGCTTTAGGGAATTTAAACGAAGTATCTTGCTGAGATACTTTCTTGAATTGTGTGTTTAGGGCTCCACCTAGTGGTAGTAAAATAAATAGAAAAAGAAAGATAAGATATTAAAATGTTAAAATTGGTTCACTGGAAATTAATGCTTTTATCATCAAATCAAATGTCTTAACTGAGAAACTACTGCCACTTTAAATTTTTTTGGAAAGATGCTATATTCTGTAAATAAATGACTTAGTAATCATACTCCACAGTATTTTTTTTTTTAAGGAAAATTTCCCTTTCTGATGAAAACAAACATTCATGATGTACTACTGTGAAAAAAAACCTCATCACTGGCAACATATTATATACTTTTTTTGTTAAAAATCACGTAATATCCTTACACTATTTTGGGTATCTTTTTAATTCACTGCAATCGTCATTGAAAAGAATAAATCCATTACAACTGTGAAGAAAATAAAAGGTATTTACTGTTTTTTACTAAAATAATGTCTACACTTTGAGGAAAATCTGATATAATCTCAAAGTATCTAATTCAAATGTCCCGAAATTACTTATATTTACTAGAGTAGTATAGTTTCTTTTCTAGACAAAATAAAAATGACTTTTCTCTGTCCCAGAATACTTTGTTCATTAACAATAGATATACTGGTCGCATAACCATAAAAGCATGGTCAGGGGCTACATCTGCATAGAGTGTAATGTGAGAAAGTACCTAGAGCAATTGCCATTAAAATGCTAGTCACTGGCTGACTTTCTCATGTATTTTACTAATGTCGATCAACTGCTTTTAAGAAAAAACAAAGACTAGCAAAAAAATGGCCTTACAAATACCGGAAAACTAGAAGAAGAAATGTTGTTCAGGCATCCCTGGGCATTGACACTGTTTGTGTCAACTGACACCTTTTGGTGTCAAAGCTTTCTACAAACCTTTATCAGAAAACAAAACTTTAGGCCAGGAACAGTGGCTCAAACCTGTAATCCCAGCACTTTAGGACGCCGAGGCAGGTGAATCACTTGAGGTCAGGAGTTTGAGACCAGCCTGGCCAACATGGTGAAACCTTGTTTCCAGCAAAAATACAAAACAATTAGCCAGTCATGGTGGCACGCACCTGTAGTCCCAGCTACTCAGGAGGCTGAGGCAAGAGAATCGCTTAAACCCAGGAGGCAGAGGCTGCAGTGAGCCAAGATCGCACCACCACTGCACTCCAGCCTGGGCAACAGAGCAAGACTCCATCTCAAAAAAGAAAAGAAAAGAAAAGAAAAGAACAAAACAAAAAGAAAACAAAACTTAACTCTTTTACCCCGACAAAATACTATCAGTTACTTCTGACTTCCTTTGGATGCTTTTTAATGTCATTTTATACCTTTTCAAACACTAATCTATTTTCTGCCAGTTTTTCAAATGATACATTAGCCTTAAGTTTGTATTTCTATCAATAAAAAATTGCTTTCACATTCTTCTGAGCATTCTTCATTCTTCCAGTATAGGCAGTTTTACTATTATTTCACCAGTTCTTCAAATGGCATATCAAGCTTAATTTCTAGCATATCAATCTTAATTTTATATTTCTCATAATTAGTAATTAAACTTTGGTATTTCATATTAGTAAGAGTACATATGATACTTCTTTAGCAATTTCACATTTAAACTGAATTCTTTTCAGATTCTAGGTACTAATCTTATTGACTAATACTGAAATTTTGGTTACTAACTATAAACTATATTTTTCTGAATATTAAATATATTTATATAGGACAACTAACCATGTGATAATTACCAGCTTTTGACAAACTAAACATTCTTTAGAATGCTGCTATAAAGACAGTTTTAAAAGCAAACACACACAAAAAAAAAACAGAATAGAAATTACCAAAAGCTATTAAAATCATCCTATCCAATACACATCACTTGCTGTCAATATCAAAATGATTTCAAAATATAGAATTTAGATGTATCAGTAAATGTGGTAAATTCACCAAATTCTCCTGCAACAAATTAGTTCACAATGGATTTAAAGCCAAGATTTGGAAACATTACTTTAAACAGAAGCACATGAATTGTTACAGTTCTTTCAGAATAGGACATACCTAGGCCCCAAGTATGAAAGGGCAGTTATATAGCAAATAGTAAGCTTTCTGAGATGGAGAACATTGCCCTACATTGCCCAGATAAAGTTATCAGCAGTTTTCTGTGCCTCCTGTATGGATCCTGAAAAGTAGCAGAAGCTACACTGAGACAGTTTCCAGTAAATCTTTGTATTCTTTGTGATATAAATTGAGAATCTGATCTAATCTTTCAGTGGAGCAGCCTCTGCAATATCAATTTATAATCCACTTGAAACCCTGAAGTTAGACTCAGAAGTGAGACTTGAAACACTGCAGCTCTCTTCAGTAGCCTCCAAATATACTTAAGAAACACAAAATTTCAATAACAACCATGTGAGAAACAAAGGGCTAAAATATTATTTAAAGATAGTAAATAAATTATCATTAGAGAGATGGGGTCTTTTTTCATAAAGCCACATGATATGGAATTATTTTCTTTTAAACAACAAATAGTACAGACACCACTTCCCTATCTCCTTTTTTTTTTTTTTTTTTTTTTTTTGAGACAGAGCCTCACTCATGTTGCCCAGGCTGGAGTGCAGTGGCGCGATCTTGGCTCACTGCAACCTCTGCCTCCCAGTTTCAAGTGATTCTCCTGCTTCAGCCTCCCAAATAGTTGGGCTTACACGCACCTGCCATAATGCCTGGCTAATTTTTGTATTTTTAGTAGAGACGGGGTTTCACCATGTTGACCAGCATGGTCTTGAACTCCTGACCTCAGATGATCCACTCGCTTTGGCCTCCCACAGTACTGGGATTACAGGCATAAGCCACTGCGCCTGGCCACCACCTCCCTATCTTAAATGCACAAAAGGTCTGCTCAAAGTAGCCACTCAATCTTGGAATAAAAATATTTCTACTACAGTAGTCAACAATATGAAATACTAAGAAAAAAATCTATATAAAAGTATCATATCCAGTACTCCTAACATTTTTTCAACCATTTTATCAAATACAGCAAACATGAATAACAACCTTCCCATAACATTCCCTGATTGTGTTAGTCTGTCCTCATGCTGCTAATAAAGACATACTCGAGACTGGGGAATTGATAAAGAAAAAGAGATTTAGTGGACTCACAGTTTCACATGTCTGTGGAGGCCTCAGGAAACTTACAATCATGGCAGAAGAAAAGGCCAACATGTTCTTCTTCACATGGCAGCCTGGAGAAGAAGAATGAGAGCCAAGCAAAGCGGGAAGCCCCTTATAAAACCATCAGATTTCATAAGAACTTACTATCAAGAGAACAGGATGGGAGAAACCACCCCCATGATTCAATATCTCCACTTGGTCCCTCTCATGACAAGTGGGGATTATGGGAACTACAATTTAAGAAGAGATTTGAGTGGGGACACAGTCAAACTATATTGCTGATACTCTGCAATCCAGAAGCAAATAAGAAATACAATCGCTCCAAGGAAATAATAGGTAGGTCAAGAAAAGATTCCTTCTACCAATATCAAGTACTGTGTAAGTGCATAAGCAATAGAAACTGAAAATGAAGTGCAGAAAACAGGCATATACACAGGCAACTTTAATACAGAGCACAATTATTCCTTAAATCATTAAAATTTACCTACACTGAACCTATTCTTCAGAGAGGCAAGAAAGTAAATGAAGTAGTATTATGACATAGGTCCAAAATTCTTTGCACATCTTATAATAAGAGGAAGGGTCTACACTCCCTTCCTTTAATCTGGGCAGGCTTGTGACTACTTTCACCAATGGAATATGACAGAAGTGACACTATGTGACTTCAAAGACTAGAAAAGGCCATGCAATATCTACCTGCCTCCTTTAGACACTTAATCTGGAGAAAGCCATCCACTATGTAAGAAATCTGACTATCCTAAAAATGACAAGCTGGAGAGGCCACATGTAGCCACTCCCAAATGACAGCCACAGCAACTGCCAGCAATGTGAGTGAGCCATCTTGGCTGTCTAGTACAGTTGAGCCTTCAGACTACTTCATTCTCAGCAGGTAGCTGACAGCAACCAATATCCATTTGACTGCAACCACATAAGAGACCCCAACCTACAACTGCCCAGCCAAGTCTTTCCTGAATTCCTAAAAAAAAAAAAAAAAAAAAAAAAAAAAAAAAAAGTTTTCATGTAGAATACAAATTAGTTGGAAACTTGCATAAAATATTTAAAATAGTATTAAATTTAAAATCTTTCCCAAGATAATTCCTTTTTTCTCCATTTTTTTCCCTTTTGGCACTAATGCTTTTTGATGCTGTCCTAAACTTATTTTCTACCCCCTGGATGCCCTTCCCCCTCTACATGCTTCAATACTAATTTTAAACTCCCTTCAAATTTCAGCTCAAGACAGCTCCTTAATGCTAATTTCATAAATAGCTATACTGGATAACTTTCCCATTACCAGGAATTTTCCCAGTTTTTTTTTTTACATAAGGTCTATATTACATTATCTTTTATTAATATGTACAACACATCAAACTTACTCTCCCCCTACTTAGTGTATATTTTATCTTCTAAGGTCCTTGAGAACTGAAGGTGTCTTCTATTTCTACATCCAATTCACAAGTGTTGTGAGGATATAAACTACAAATCTTAATTAAAAAAACAGGCTCACTAGAGGGCACCCTTTACCAAAAAGTAACCTCTAGAAATCCAAGTACAGTCGGCCCTCTGTATCTGGGGGTTCCGTATCCCTGGATTCAACCAGCCACAGATGGAAAATATTCGAGGAAAAAAAATGGGTGGTTGCGTCTATACTAAACACGTACAAACTTTTGTTCTTGCCATTATTCTCTATCCAATACAGTAAACCACTATTTACACAACATTTACATTGTTATTAGGTATTATATGTAATCTAGAGATGACTTAAAGTACATAGGAGGATATGCATAGGTTATATGTAAATATTATACCATTTTATATAGGAGACTACACCATCCATGGATTTTGGTATTCACGCCGGTTCCCGGAAACAAATTCCTACAAAAACCGAGATGACTGTGTTTTCCTTTAGTACTGCATCAAAATATGATGTGAATCTCATACTCAACCTGATCAACAACTAAGTATTATGAAATCAAAATAAAAATAAAATTTCCCCATTTTTTGAAGTGGTTTTACCCTGTTACCTATTGCTTTAATATAACTTTTTTTAAAAAAGCATAGAACAGAATTATAAACAGCACAAAAACTATCTGGCAATTCTAGGCTCCTATGGGTAAGTATAAACAACATAGCACAGAATAAACTTTTATACATTACAGAGTACCTGACATACAACAGGCATTCAAATATTGAAAGAACACATATAATAATTTTACTAAAGAATATCTTAAAATCAGTGTTTGAATTTACAATAAATATATAAAAGTTACATATATGAAAACTGATGAGAAATCAGTACTGATGGATAAGATCCACAAGGAATTGAATATCAATCAAATACAAACAAAAACATATTTTACTTGTCTTCTCCATCAGCACTAGAAAATCTACAAAAGATGATTTGTTATGATTTATTCATGTTAGATGTCATATATGAGGATAATACTGAAATTACTGAATGAAAAATAACCTAAATTTTCTAACAGACCTATGAGTTTTTTTTTCTCTTTTAGAGACAGAGTCTTACTCTGTTGCCCAGGCTGGAGTGCAGTGGTGTGATCACAGCCCACTGCAGGTTCGACCTCAGGCCCAAGTGATCCTCTCACCTCAGCCTCTCCAGTAGCTTTGACCACAGGTGTGCACCACCACGCCCAACTAATTTTCTTAAAATTCTGCAGGGACGTGGTCTCCCTATGTTGCCCAGGCTAGTCTCGAGGGATCCTCCAGTCTCAGCCTTCCAAAGTGCTGGGATTACAGGTGTGAACCACCACAACTGGCCTCTATAAGCCTTTTAACCTACTTCTAAACTATATAATAACATTAGCATTTTATAGGGGGAAAACATTAAGCAAAGTTAATGTTTAAAAAGATAATTTTTGGCAGTCCTGGCAAAGACAACATTGTGTAAAGTATATCCTGAGGTGGAAGCAAGAACTTTACTAAATTGCAGAAAATTTTAAAAATGAAAGCCAGATGCAAATATATTTAATTCTAACTTTGAAACAAAGAACCCCCTGAAATATATATATATTTCTAAAGACTTTTATTAACAAGTGGCCTCAGTTTGCTGATTTCTTTGAAAAAAAGTGATAAGCTCTTATTACAAATTAAAAATGAAGTTCTTAAAAATCTTAACTTGACTAGGTATAAAACCATTTTAAAACCTTTAAGGTATATTGAGAAAAACCTGGCTTAAAAAAACAACACATTTGTCACTGTTACAAGTAAATAGGCATGGGCAGGGCAGGAGAGGGCTCTCCCCGCCACCCACCAGAAATGTCAGGTGATAGTTTGAGAACTATCGCATTGTCTCTCTAAAAATGATAATTTGGCACCCCCAGGAAGAAGCCACTTCCTAGGCATGCATGTGTGATAAGAGACAAAAATGGTGAAGTATGATCTTCCAGGGGCGCACTCCACCAAAACAGGAAAGGAAACCTCAGATGGGCATGCGTATCACTCCCTAAACACACTGCGTGTGCTCAATTCCAAAGGGTAAGGAGGGCACTGGGCATGCGGAAAGTCCACCCTAAGGGAAGAATCATGGGAAAGGGGGAGCCTATAAAGTCCTAGGATCAAGTTTAAGGCCCCTTTTTTTGCTGTCTTCTTTTGCCCTCTTCTCTGTCTTGGACCTTCATGTGCCTGCTTGGCATCATTACCAAAAGGAGATGTCCACACGGACCTTTCTTGCCAAAGACAACCTAGAAAGAACTGCAATGAAGAGGATAAGGAAAATCAAGTAGATGAGACTCAAGATCAGCAGTCACCTCACCATCAGTACTGTAGCAACTTCAAATTACTGATGCAGATGCTCAGAAAAACCTAAACCATAACATGGCAAACAAAAGCAGTCAATCCACCAGCTAGAATTCACCCACTCCCAAGGCTGAGCAGGGCAAGGATAAATAAATGCCGGTTTACCATCTCTACCATCATCCAGTTTAATTATCCAACAAGAAGAAATGAATAGAAAATTCCAGCAAAGGGAAATGGAACAAAAGATTGGAGCTGAAGACCTTAAGTGCTTGCTTTTTGCCCACAGACCAGATAACTGGAACTATCTGCATTATCTATGTAACATAAGGTTTGTATTATTTTTACCTAAAGACATATCCTTTTCATAATAACAAAATACATTTTTAAAACTAAATATGTAATATATATACACACATTTAATTTGCTAAATGTTTTCCAAAGCAAAAGAATTTTGCCATATAAGTATATCCAGAAGTAGTATGGAGGAAAACAAAAATAGTTAGTGATATAAGGCTGATCCCAACTCCCATCACTGTCCCTGACCACACAGTCCACTTTCATTGGTCATTTCTCAGCACTGCAGAAGAATCAGAAAGAAAACAAGAAGTTTAAAAAGGGCAATTCCCACTCAAAAGCAGAATATAAATAACAAAACAAAAAATAAAAATCATCTTTTTCCATCCATATTAGTGCTTTGCAATCCACAAAGCAATTTTGCATACATCACTGCATTTGATATCAAGAACCTAGAGAAGTATAAAGGACAACTGGTTTTACATCTATGTCACAGACGAAGAAAATGAGCCTCAAAGAAGTTAAGGGATTTATTCAACACCATGTGGCTTCTAAAAGGCCAGAGCTAGGTATACAATACAAATCTTAAGACTCATAAGGAATGTTGAAGGATATTACAGGAAAAAAAAAAAAAAAGGTAAAAGGACATGACTGCAAAAATCGTCATTCAGTTGCTGATATTATTTATGTTCAATGTCAGTAATACATTCATTGCTGATTTCCACAGTACCTTTCTGATTATTATGGCAATGCCTGTAGTAACGAATTCTCTTCAAATTAAGCTCCTGCACAATGAAGTGGGCAATACCAAAACATCAATACATACACTCCCTTACAAACCACAAAAGGTGGTTGCCTGCCTTCCCATTCAGGGATGACAAAAACAAAAAACAAAAAATCATTATGCAGATTCTATTAGGCTTGCTCTATCAAACTAAAAAGAACCATCCCTTCTAGTAAGACAGCCCTAAAAGCAAACTTGGTTTAAGTTCTTTTTTACCTTCGGAATGAATGAATGAGGGTATCAATGAAAAGGGAAGGTAGGAAAAGATTGCATTGCTTTGTTTTTTCCATCATTGAGAAAGGAAAAGCGGTATGCATAGGATAAAAGTGTCAGTGATTTTTCTTACACTAAGCAGCCCCTATCTCCTAAGGAAAACGAACTGGAGATTGGTCTCACTAAAGCTACTGGAGGCCTGTCCGGGAACTGCAGAGGAAGAAGGAACCTACATCACTTTACTGTAAGTTCATCTCAAGATCTGAGCCTCCTCTGCCCTAGCACAGGTTGGTCATACAGGATCCTCCCTTCCTGAGTGCAATTCTGGTCACATTCTTTAAACCCTCTCTCTTTTTTAGGTTAAAATTTAATAATGTTTTGACACTGCAGCTTTCACCATCTGATACTCCAGGTTAAAAGGCAAAGCACAGTGATTAAGAGCGTAGGCTCCGGAGTCAAATGGCCTGCATCCACATCTAGCTCTACCAATTACTGAGTGCAGGGGGCAAATGACCTAATCTATCTATCCCTACCTCAATTTCCTCAGCTGCAAATGGGTATAACAATGGTACCTGATTTGCTTCTTGTTAAGATTAAATAATGCATTTAAGTGTTTAAAACATTGGCACATAGTAAATGTTCAATAGATGTTAGCTATTATAATTACCTACATGATTACTTTTATCTCCAGGAATGAAGATCTTGACTAAGAAATTATTTTAGATTTAATATTATTTTCATAAAATTTCACACAAAATGAGAACCACTTAAATGTGCAACATAAGGAAATAATAAGCTAAGATATATGAACTTTAAAATATTAATCAACCATAAAGAATTACCTTACAGAGCGCTTATAACATTATAATAGGCATTGCCAATATTAAATTCAAAAAGATGAACACACAAATACACATATATTCACAGGACAAACTCAGAAATACACACATCAAATATGGAGTACTTTTGGTTACTCCATAAGTTTTAAGTGATTTTTATACATACACATTTGTTCTGAATGTTTAAACGAATATTTAGTATTTTTATAATCAAAAAAATTGTATTTTTATTTTGGTGAAAAAAACAGGATGAAAATTATATACAATGTAGCCACTGCTTCACTTTACTACTATTTAATAGTAATCATCATTTAATATGTTGAATAACATAACTTTGCTCAATAAATATTCAATATTTACTACATGCCCACTATACATAGAAAAAACTCAAATTAATGTCAACAATGATTATCCTTTAGTGGGAATAAAAGTGATTTTTTTCTGCTCTCTATTCTTCTATATTTTTTAAGTTTTTCTATAAAGAAAGTTTTTGTTTTTCATTAATTCAGTCCAAAAGGATTTACTAAATCTACTGTACTCATGGCATTCTGTTATGTAACACAGTAGGAACTCATGAGATATGTATGAAATCACAGGTCTCAGGGGGAATCTAATTAGGCCTATATTCAAAATATACTTATTCATATACAAAGACATACATTTACAAACAACAAAAAAAACGCTGTGTAGCACTTTAAAAGTTCATGCTGTAAGAATCCAGACATATAAAATATATGTGTGTGCATATCCACGTAGAATGCAGTATTCTAAGATGCAAACATTTCATGGAGGAAATAGGAGAGTTCAAAAATAGGTAGTATTTGAATTGGTAGAGAAAGGAGGAGGAGGGTATTCAATCATGGGTAAAGACAGACAGAAAAGAACATGGCATTGTGTATAATTCAAACAGTTTAACTGGTATGAAAGATATCTGTTGTTACTGGGAATTTCACTGTAACTCCCATACAGTGATTCTTAATCTTTATTTAGGCTGTGCCTGGGGATAGCATGACTCTTCTATAATCAAAGTTATAGTCATATCAAAGTTATATATAATAACTGATTATAGTTACAATCAAAGTTATAGTTCTCCCTAGGAAAGTGCACAAACACTGCTATAATACATACCTTCTCTCTGAGAGCTGCTACCCATTGACAAGGTTGGACAAGCAGCATAGTGTCTTTCAATCAAAGTAGGGGTGTACTTCAATCACTGTAACAGGGGTGTACAATCTGATATACTCCCAGGAATTTTAAATTAACTGGAATTCATATAGTCAGGTATGTGTGTAACATATAAAAGCTATAGGTGGTCATCCTCCACCAAGCACAGAGAGAAGCAGAGAAAGTCAGACTTCACAGAAGGATGAAGACAAAGGAAGTTATCAAGGAGAAATAGAAAGAAACATGGTTTTCCACTTCTCTGTTCCAGTCTTTCAAAAAGTTTGGCTGCCCTAAAATTTTTATAAAATACCCCAGTTACCTTCACCATTTATTTTTTCATTTTTTTCTAAGCTAACTCAAGTTGGTTTGATTAACCACAACTAAAAATGTTTTTTAAATCCCGGACAAAGACGCTCACGTGGGTGTGCATGTGTGGGTGAGCACACACACACACACACACACATTTCTTACAAATAAAAAAGGTTTACAGGCCGGGCGCGGTGGCTCAAGCCTGTAATCCCAGCACTTTGGGAGGCCGAGACGGGCGGATCACGAGGTCAGGAAATCGAGACCATCCTGGCTAACATGGTGAAACCCCGTCTCTACTCAAAAATACAAAAAATTAGCCGGGCGAGGTGGCGGGCGCCTGTAGTCCCAGCTACTCGGGAGGCTGAGGCAGAAGAATGGCGTAAACCCGGGAGGCGGAGCTTGCAGTGAGCTGAGATCTGGCCACTGCACTCCAGCCTAGGCGACAGAGCGAGACTCCGTCTCAAAAAAAAAAAAAAAAAAGGTTTACAGACACCTTCATCTGACTAGTACGTTAGAGCATATCTTCCCAAATGAGTAAGTTAAAGAATACCACAATATTGATCATCTCAGCTCTCGATCTAATTTTCTGTTTGTGTCATAACATAAAGAATGCTGGGAAGCCCTACCACATAGTAATCCAGAAATAAGGGTCAAGACATGGTTTACGTTACTAGACTCCTGAGGAAAATAGCATGTCAAAGAGGTCACCAGACTGATGATGATGATGATGGTATGTCATATAAATTTTACACACTTTTAGTTTTTTCAAAACATCAACAATATTGTACTGCTAACTAAAAAACTGAAGTTAAGGTAAGTATCCTAAAATATTGTTGCTTGGTATTCAAACCAATGCTATATCCTGTAGCTGCAGAATAACAGAGTTTCTAGCAACTAAAGAGGGGAAACAATGTATATACATAGAATTCAAAATTCTTTTTTTTTTTTTTTTTTTTGTGACAGGGTCTCACTCTGTCGCCCAGGCTGAAGTACAATGGTGCGATCCCAGCTCACTGCAACCTCCACCTCCCCAGTTCCAGCAATTCTCCTGCCTCAGCCTCCCAAGTAGCTGGGATTACAGGCATGTACCAACAAACCTGGTTAATTTTTTAATATTTTAGTAGAGATGGGGTTTCACCATGTTGACCAGGCTGGTCTCAAACTCTTGACCTCAAGCGATCTGCCCACCTTCAGCCTCCCAAAGTGCTGGTATTACAGGCATGAGCCACTGCGCCTGGCCCAGAATCCAATTCCTTTCACCGCGGAATACTGAAAAATATTTCTTGTTTACATAATACTCACGTTCTATGTGCTTTTCCATGAAATATTTCATCTAGTTTGGTACATGTGCTCATAAAATGCTTTATAAAATAATGCCCAGATGCTTCCTCTAATTTATTTGAAGACATTCTGTCAAAGAATTTTTAATGACAGAATTGATATACCTTAATATGTTTCTTAAAACACACATTCATATCTTAAAGGATTATATGACCCTTCAAAGCATCAAGAGCAAGCAAAAGCAAAAAAGTGAAGAACGATTTTCTCTGTATTTCTGATGTTGAATTTTACTTGACTTGTTCTCACAAATAGTATCCTGTTTCCATGCACAGGAAAAAGTCTAGTGCCGTGTGTTAGTCAACATTGCTTCCTATAACTAGTGTTGACATTCTGTATTACTGACATTAATACTCACTGTAATTCTGGATAACAGCACAGCACACTGATGATCATTAATGAACATCCTCCATGGTGAAACCTGAATTCATAATCAGCCAACACAGATTTGCAATAGACTTCCTCCTTCCTGTTTTTACATTCCTGACCAAAGAGGTATCTCTTCCTGTTGACTTTTGGGCATTTGGTAAAACGCAAAAAATGAGAAATGAAAATACTCACTATATTTAATTGTATTTGTCCTCTAGGATAAATTGAATTGCGAAAATAAATTTTAATTCAAAAAGTTTAAACAATTAAGTAGATTAATGAATGCAAAAATAGACTGCTTTCCTAGAAAACTTTAGAAAATTAAACAAAAATATCAGACTGACTAGAGCAGATCTAATGTGCACTTTGCATAACAGCTTACGAGATGAACTATATGCTTAACCCAAGTCTTTTACAGGAATCTTAATCTACAGTTAAGAAGAAATTCACTGAAGGGCTAACTTCACAGCAAAACAAAAAGAATACTGCTCAATCATAGAAAACAAAACAGAAAATTAATTGAATTTGCACTTATTATTTGTGCATTTATAATGCACTAATTTATAATGCTAAAGACTATAAAGTCTATAAATATCTTTATTTTTCAAAATAAAGGTATAACATTAATATTTATACACCCTAAAATTCAAAACCAAACTCATCGAACAGAAACTATAGGAGATGCAAGAAGAAAGAGAAACAAGTTAATAAAAGGGGACTTTAACATACCTTTCTCAATCCAAGAATGATCAGGTAAAAAATAACATGAGAGTTTAGAAGATATAATGAACTTAATTAATAAGACATGTATGTGTATAAAACTATGAGGCCTAATAAAAAAGCATACTTTATTTTCAAGAGCACATAGAATGCTCATGAAAACTAACCATATATTAAGCCACTAATAAAACCTCAATTAATTTTAAAGAATAGAATAAAAACAGACTAAGCTAACTATAATGTAATAAAACTAGAAATCAGTAGCAAAATTTAACAAATAAAAAAGACTCTCTACACTTGGAAAGTTATAAAAAAACACACACTATGAAAAAACTTTTGGATCAAAGGGGAAAGAAATACAGCAGAACTGCTTTAAAGGGGCAATAAGGGAGATATAGCAGAACATGTAGAATACACCTAGAGCAATTGTCAGTGAGGAAGAATAGCATTAAATAATAACATCAATAAATGAATTAGGTACAAAATGCAAAAAGCCAGGAAAAGAATAAAAGAATGGAAAGAATCGGCCGGGCGCGGTGGCTCAAGCCTGTAATCCCAGCACTTTGGGAGGCCGAGACGGGCGGATCACGAGGTCAGGAGTTCGAGACCATCCTGGCTAACACGGTGAAACCCCGTCTCTACTAAAAAATACAAAAAACTAGCCGGGCGAGGTGGCGGGCGCCTGTAGTACCGGCTACTCGGGAGGCTGAGGCAGGAGAATGGCGTAAAAACCCGGGAGGCAGAGCTTGCAGTGAGCTGAGATCCGGCCACTGCACTCCAGCCTGGGCGACACAGCGAGACTCCGTCTCAAAAAAAAAAAAAAAAAAAGAATGGAAAGAATCATTAAAAATAAAAGCAGAAAAGAATGAGCTAGAAAATAGAAAATGTGTGGAACTACTAAATCCAAAAACAGCTTTTTAAAAAAATCAGCAAAACAGAAAAACCACTAGTTAACCAAACAAAAGGGGAAAACAATGACTGAAATTACAAATACACAAAATTTAAATTTAAATACAAAAAATACTAAAATTAGGACTGACAAGTGGGATATAACCATTGAAAGAGAAGAAATTATTATTATTGTTATTTTTCTTTGAGACAGAATCTCGCTCTGTCACTCAGGCTGGAGTACAGTGGCACGATCTCGTCTCACTGCAACCTCCACCTTCCAGGCTCAAGCAATTCACCTGCCTCAGCCTCCAGAATGGCTAGGATTACAGGTGTCCACCACCACACCCACTAATTTTTGCATTTTCAGTAGAGACAGGGTTTCATCATGTTGGCCAAGCTGGTCTCGATCTCATGGACTCAAGTGATCCTCCGGCCTCAGTCTCCCAAAGTGCTGGGATTACTGGCGTGAGCCACCACAACAGGCCTATATTTTTTTTTTTTTTTTTTTGAGACAGGGTCTTATTCTGTTGCCCAGGCAGGAGTGCAGGAACATAATCATAGCTCACTCCAGCCCCAACCTCCCACCTCAGCCTCTCAAGTAGCTGAGACCACAGGTGTCCAGCTAATGTAGTTTTTGTTTGTTTGTTGTAGATAATGGGTTTCCCTATGTTGCCCAGACTGGTCTCAAACACCTGGGCTCAAATGATCCTCCCACTTCAGCCTCCCAAAGTGCTGTGATTATAGGCATGAGTCACCGTGCTGGGCCAAAATCTTATTTTTAGTAAGACTGCACAAGTCTACCCAAATTTGATAAACTTGAAGAAATAATTTTTCAAAAGAATACAACTTATTGACCCTCCAGAGAGAAAGTCTAAAACAGACCAATTATCACAGAAGAAACAGAAAAAAGAGTTAAAAGACTCCTCTACCAAAAGGACCAGATCCATTGATTTTCACAGGGGTAATTCAGAGAAACTTTAAAAAATAGATAACATCAGCCAGGCGCGGTGGCTCACACCTGTAATCCCAGCACTTTGGGAGGCCAAGGTAGGTGGATCACAAGGTCAGGAGATCGAGACCATCCTGGTCAACATGATGAAACCCCATCTCTACTAAAAATACAAAAATTAGTTGGGTGTGATGGCACGTGCCTGTAATCCCAGCTACTCAGGAGGCTGAGGCAGGAAAATCGCTTTGAACCAGGGAGTCGGAGGTTGCAGTGAGCCGAGATCGCATCACTGCACTCCAGCCTGGCAACACAGCAAGACACCATATCAAAAAAAAAAAAAAAAAAAGATAACACCAACACTAATTATATAATGCCAAAAAAAGAAAAACTTCCAATTTTGTTTAATGAAATGAGTGTAACATTGATTCAAAGATCTGAAAAAGTCTGCACCAATGTGCAAAGTGCACCGAAGTGCAAACTACAAAGCAATCTCGCTTATAAATATCAATGCAAAAAATCTTTAAAAGCATACTAGCCAACAGAATTCAAAAACACATTGAAAGAGCAAATCATCATGACCAAATGGGGTTTATACTAAGAAGCAGGACTATTTCAATAATAGGAAATCCATTAATAAACTCAATCATACTGATGGAGCAAATAAGAAAAAATCATATGAACATCTCCACAGATGCACAAGAAACATCTGACAAAATTAAACAGCCTTTCTTGCTAATAAAAGCAGTATTGGTGAATAATTCCTTAACATGATAAAATACAAATACCTCAGCTCAAAAGCCAGAGCTGGGCCTCACGCAGTGGGTCACGCCTATAATCCCAGCACTTTGGGAAGCCGAGGTGGGCGGATCAACTGAGGTCAGGAGTTCAAGACCAACCTGGCCAACATGGTGAAACCCTGTCTCTACTAAAAAAAATACAAAAATTAGCCAGGCATGGTGGTGGGCACCCACCTACTCAGGAGACCAAGGCAGGAGAAACACCTGAACCCAGGAGGCAGAGGTTGCAGTGAGCTGAGATCGTACCACTGCACTCCAGCCTGGACAACAGAGTGAGACTCTATCTCAAAAAACAAAACAAAAAAAAATGCCCACAAGCCAGAGTTATCCTGATAAAGAAATACTAAAGGTTTCCCCTGCTAAAGTCAGGAAAAAAAGATGTTGTTAAGTCGAGCTTGTATCTTCAACAATGAAAGGCAGTTTCAGAGACTTGTGTACTCCAAACTATTGACACTTCACAAAACAGATTCTAAAAGTTAAATACAGAATTACCATTTGACCCAACAATTCCACTCTTAGGTGATTCCCCCAAACACTGAACATAGGCATTCAACTAAAATTTGTACATGAATGTTCATAGCAGCATATTCTCAACCACCGAAAGGTAGAAACAAATGTCCATCAATGAATGAATGAATAAATAAAATGTGGAATGTCTATATAATGAGAATTATTCAGCCATAAAAAGAATAGTACTTTTTTCCTTGAGACAGGGTTTTTCTTGATATTGCCCACATAGCTGTCCATATGGACTGCTATAACTAAATACTGTAGACTGGGTAGCTTACAGACAACAGAAATTTCTTTCTCACAGCTCTGGAGGTTGGGAAGTACAAGATCACAGCAGTTTCAGTGTCTAGTGAGTTGTGGTTCATAGATGGTGCCTTGTAACTGCATCCTCGCATGGTAGAAGGGGCAAGCTAGCTCTCGGAATCTCTCTCTCTCTTTCCTAAGACTACTACTAGTCCCATTCATGAGTGATGTGCCCTCATAACTACCACCCAAATGCCCTACCTACTAATACTATCACATTGGTGATTTAGGTTTTAACATATGAATTATGGTGGGGGGACATGAAACTTCAGACATAACAAGTACTGATTCATGCTACAATATAGATGAGCATGCTAAAGTGGAAGAAGCCAGACACACACAAAAACCACATATTATATTCTTCTATTACATGAAATATCCAAAATAGGTAAAATCATAGTACAGAAAGCAGAAAACTGGTTGCCAGGGGCTAGAAGAAGAGAGAAAATGAAGAGTGACTATTTAATGTGTACAAGGTTTCTTTCTGTAATGATGAAAAATGTTTTAAAACTAGATAGAGACGATGGCTGCACAGCACTCTGAATGTACTAAATGTCACTGAAATACACATTTTAAAATGGCTTTTTTTTTACATTGATGTTAACTCTATTTAGGAAAAAAAATAAAACAAGAATAATATTTGAGGGGGATACACTTCTGCAATAACAGTGTGAGGATATCCACAAACCTGTTCCCTAACGAAACAACCCTAATTCCACAAACCTGTTCCTTAATGAAACAACCCTAATTCCACAAACCGTTCCCTAATGAAACAACTCTAACTAATGAAAATTATTTTTAGAAACACCATTTGAATTTCTGAAAATTGTCGTAAGAGCATACAGCAAAAGAAGAAACATTTATCCAAGAAAATCTACTGCATACTTGGTAAGAACAGTAAGAGTTTGTGGCCCTTGACCCATGACCCACAACCACCTTTTCCCAACCACCTGTTCAGGTGACAGATCTACCCAGGTGGGAGTGGCTAAGAAGGTGGGGCTCTCTTTCCCACCAGGGTTTCAGTCAAGAGCCAAAGAAAGGGCAGGCATTCAGAATTTCTTACCCCTACCCCAACTGTGTTGCAGAACCAAAAAACAAGGTGAGTGTGGCAGAGAGAATAAGGGCTCCATTCTTCCAACCAGTCCTCCTTCATCCACCCAGCCCCTGGAGGATGTCATAGAACAGAAGCTATACCACAGTAATAACAACCACCGATATTGGGGACCCAGCTGCCCTCACCTCGGCCTGCTCATACCAGAGAGGCTCCACACTGAGAGAGGCAAGCCAAGACCAGAGACTGCCATCTCACCCAGCACCATGCTCTTAAAGCAAGGATATCACTCCAAAAGAGGAAGGCCACTGTTCGTGCCCGCAGATCTAGAGCAGTGGCTCAAGGATTATAATCGGGGGTGAGGCAGAAGGTAAGTACAAAGAGCTCCAAAGAACTCCTCAAAGAAAAATAGAAAATCTGAATTACTTTTGATAGTTTGTGTTTTTCTAGGAATTTGTTGTGTTTCATTTAGATTGTTTTAGTTGTTGACATAAAATTGTTCCTAACTTTTTCTTATTTTTAGTTCTGTAACGTTCTCTCTTGTTCTTGAATTGAGTAATTTGAGTCTTTGTTTTTTTCTTGGTCATTCTAGCGAAAGGTTTGTCACTTTTGTTGATCTTTTCAGAGAACCAACTCTGTTTTATTGATTTTTTTTTGTCTATTGTTTTTGTTTTTTCTTTTTTTTTTTTTTTTTTTTTGAGATGGAGTCTCGCGCTGTTGCCCAGGCTGCAGTGCAGTAGCGCAATCTTGGCTCGCTGCAACCTCGGCCTCCTGGGTTCAAGCGATTCTACTGTTTCAGCCTCTCAAGTAGCTAGGATTACAGGCACACGCCACCATGCCTGGCTAATTTTTATATTTTTAGTAGAGACGGGGTTTGCCATGTTGGCCAGGCTGGTCTTGAACTCCTGACCTCAGGTGATCCGCCTGCATTTGCTTCCCAAATTTCTGGGATTGCAGGTGTGAGCCAGTGCCCCTGGCCTCTCTGTTGTTTTTCTGTTACATTTACATCTGATCTAATCTTTATTACTTTCTTTCTTCTCCTTGTTTTGGGTTAGGTTGCTCTCTTTTTCATTATGATGGAACCCAACCTTATGATGGAAGTTTGGGTTATTAATTTGAGATTTTTCTTATTTTTTAATATTGGTTTTTACAGCTATAAATTTTTCTCTAAGAACAGCATTGGCTTCATCTAAACATTTTTGGCATTGTATGTTTTCATTTACCTTTCTTCAAAATATCTTTAATTTTCCTTATTATTTCCTCTTTGATTCACTAGTTATTTAGAAATGTGCTTAATTTCAACATATTTGTGAATTTCTAAAATGTCCTTCTGTTATTAATTTCTAATTTAATTCCATTGCAGTCAGAGATAATAATTTGTATGGTTTCAGTTTATTTTAAGTTTATTGAGGCTTATTTTATTGCCTAACATAGTCTGTACTGGATAATGTTCCATGTTCCCTTGTGTATCCTACTGTTGTTGGAGGGAGTATTCTATGGAGGTCTGGTAGGTCTAATTAGCTTAAGAGTATTGTTCAAGTCTCCTGCTCCCTTTTGGTCTTCTGCTTAGTTGTTCTATCCATTATTGAATGATGGGTAGTTTTTATGTCTTTTCAGACTCTGTTGTTAGACGCACATATGTTTATACTTTATATATTCCTTATTGATTGACCATTTGCCATCATAAAATATCCTTTATTTCTAGACTTGTTTTAAAGTCTGTTATGTCAGATATTAGTATAGCTACTGCAGCTTTCTTATGGTTGCTCTTTTCATGATACATGTTTTTCTGTTTACTTTTACCCTATGTTTGTCATTAAATCTAAAATGTATCTCTTGTAGATAACACATCTTTGGATATTATTTTTATCCAGTTTGAGGACCTATGCCTTTTGATTGTTTACTCTATTCATATTTAATGTTATTATTTATATAGTTGGATTCACATCTTGGGTTCTATGTCTCTTTTTTTTTTTTTTTTTTTTTTTTTTGCTCCTCTATTCCTTTACTGCTTCTTTTGCATTAAGCAAATATCTTAACTAGTGATTTTTTTCTGGAATTTAGAAAAAAGTTATTTCTTAGTGGTTGCTCTCAGAATCTACTTCAGAATTATTCTCATCCAGTAAAATATAGAAATGTTACTCTTATATAGCTATATTCCTTCTTTCCCTTTTTTTGTGCTATTACAATAACACTGATTTTCTGCATTTCTGTCTCACTGAATTCCACTCTGATCTTTACCATCTCCTTTCTTCCACTCTTCTGAATTTCATATACTCTTCTTTTCCTAGTTTCTTAGGTTAGAAGCTGAAGCCATTCTTTTCTAGTAGAGGTGTTTGGTGCCATAAACTTCTAAGTATTTCTTCAGCTGCATTCACAAATGATATGTTGTGTTTTCATTTTACTCAGTTTAAAATACTTTCTAATTTCCCTTTTGATTTATTTTTTTTGTGTGTTAGTCAATGACCAAATATTTGGGAATTTTCCAGATAGTTTTTGTTTTCGTTTTTACTATTGATTTCTAATATACTTCTGTTGTGGTCAAAGAACCATGTTATTTGTCAGGGCCTGTGGAAAGTTTATCACATGCTTCTCAGGAAAAGGTCAGGCCGAAAAATCCTGCCGCTGAGAAAAAACAATATAAATAAAATAAGTCTCAGGCCAGCTAAAAGATAGGAAATAACAACAAAAATTAATCTTAATACTAAAATATTTATGAATAAATTGATGTCTTGGATTTCCTTCAAAATAATCCAAGATGAGGGGGAGTAGATAAGGGAAAAGCTCAAACAAGACTGGCCAGGGAATGAATTGAAGCTAGATGACCGTTCATGGTGGTTCATTACACTATTTTACTTCTGTAAACATTTAAAATGCTTCCATAATAAATGGTTTTTAAAATGCAGTATTAACACTTCACTTAGTGAAACCTGAAAAAAAAAATACAGGGAAAAAAACAGTAGTAGCTTAAACAATGTTCAAGAGAAAAGACTGCTAGCAGTACCCTCTATATGTGTGCAAAAAGCGTCTGCTTATAAATGAGACATAAATATACATATATATGGGATAAGTGTGAGTCACTAGAGTTTGCTAAAGAGAGTGGGTTCAAACAAAATGAGCCAGTTGAAACAACTGCCCAACAAAAGAGAACGGAATAACACTATGAATACAAATACTCTGTTCCTGAGTGTCCCAAAAATCTCTCAATATATCTCAAAATGTTCTTCTAAGTTAATTTCATCTTTTTTCAAGGACACTACCTAGCACATTTTCCCAAGATGAAGCACCTCTTTCATAACCAGTACTATCTTCACAAATAAACTACTCTAGTAACTTTATCACGCACTGCACTGTTTCAAGATGCAGTGATGAAAACAAAGCTTCCTTTTAATCTTACTTCTTTCATTACCAAGTATAGTTTATTAAAAGACATAATAATGTTGGAAAATTAAGGAAATGCACTAATTATGCATTATCATATCATAGCAGAAACTTTATGTAACAAAAATTTGTAACATTCCTACCACATGCTTGGTCTTAGGGACACAGCAGTGAACAAATAGGCAAGGTCCCTAATGTTCTGAGCTTCCTGGACATCTGAATACTCTCCCCTCCCCATTCTACAAACAACGAAACCGAGATCCAGAGAGGTTAAATAATTGTTTTCCATGACTGCACATTTCATCAGTGGCAGGACTAGGGCAAAACAAGAACCCAGGCCTCCTGACTCTTAAGGGCAAGGTGTATTTACATAACTTGAACTGGCTTCAATTTACACTACATTCACCGGTTCACAAACTGTACAGCGCTCTATTTCTAGGAAGAGTATTCCGAATAAATACTAATGATAAAGCATAATCAGTCTCAAGTTCCGTAAGTGAATCATAACTTCATTTATCATATCATCACTCCAAAAGATGAAACCTTATATGTAAAAGGAACTTATTCTTGAAGACAGTGCCTAACCTAACCCATGGCTCATTACGGTGCCTGGCTAATAATATTCTATCGGAACAGCAGGTATTCATTCAGTCTGGCATGGAATATGCATTACCTAGTACTACTCTTAAAATGAATGAGGAGGAACTCGATTTAAAATAACCGGAACAATTAATGCAATTTTAATGAAATGTTTGTAAATAAGTAAAAGCTGTTCTGCCTCCAAAGCAGCTTAGATCCCGCGAGTGCAGGGTCACCCTAGGGCGTTCCCAAGCAGCAAGCAGCTCCTCCCCTCCAGCCCACGCGCTCTTCTCGCCCACTCCGGCCGCGCGGGGGAGCAGGGGTAAGGGGCCGGCGTCTCCCGCTCAATTTCAATTCTCCCACGCCCGTGGCAGCCTGGCGCACCAGGCTTTCCACCCGCGCGCGACCTGCCACCTCCGACACGCCGACTGCCGGCTGTCGACCCTAGCCTGGCACGCCCGCGGCCGAGCAGCCCTCAGTCCTGCCACGAGCGAGACGGGGCCAGGCCCCAGGAGTGTCCTCGGGCCCTGGGGCTGCAGCCAGGGGAAGAACGCGGGGCCGCACCGCGGCGCCCGGGGTTAGAGACGCTGCGGCAGCCACACCCACCGGCTGCGGGGTGACAGCTCCAGAGGCGGAGGCAGGCCGCGCCGACAGGTGCAGCCGCCTTCTCGGTCCCGCCCGGGTCCGGGCTAGAGTTCCGCCACCCGCGAGCGCCCCCGTCCGCCCCCGCGCGCACCACCTGTCGGGGAGCTTCGCGCGCGGCCGGCGGCAGACGCCCCGCCCGGCTCCTGAGGAGCAGCCGGCGCAGGGCGGGGAGCCGAAGTCCTTGGGGGATGAGATCTTTACCGGAGGGTGGGCCCCACGCAGGCGGTGTCGGTGCTCTCGATCTCCTGCAAGATCCGCTCGTGCTCGGGGACGGTGCCCAGACCCTCGCTGCTCTCCGCCATTTTGGCTGGAAGCTGAGGAACCGGAGAGGCGCGGCGCCGCGGGAACGACGGGGGCGAGCGCCAGGTGGCGCGAGCGCGGAGGGGCGGGGCGGGGGCGGGGCGCGAGAGTCGGCGGCTGAGGGGCGCGCGGAACGCCGGGCGGGAGGCGCGCTACCCGGCTCCCGCCCCCGCACCTGCGGGAGTGAGTGGGGGCTGCGGGCGGCTGCCGGGTACCCAGCTGGCCTCCTGCTCTCCCTCGCGGCCAGCCCCTCCTGGGCGTCTAGCCCGGCCTTTGGGCTTTAACATATATTCTTGTCTTCTGTGCGTGCCACACCCTGTGCCACACGCTGGGGATACCGTAGTAGTCAGCGAGGTGGACACTCAGATCATCACCCTTCCTCTGTAATAAGAGCCACGGGGACATTTAACAAGGGCCTGATGTACTCTGCGTTGTGGGCAATCAGAGAAAGGAACACATGCGCTCACGAAAAGCAAAATTGCGTGTGATAGTAAGATTTATTTTAGGAACGAATAAAGATCCCAGTTGACCATGAAGACCGCTCCAGGTGGATTCATGTCCTCACCTGCAAGAAGTCCACCAGTGGCCAGTCAACTTGGAAATAAATTATAAGCGACAGAAAAATGAAATGACGAGAAATTAAGGCACTTGATGGCAAAGATACTGGAAAAAAAAAAAAAAAGCCCAGGGCGATGTGTGATTCATGCCAAAGTCCCTGAATCCCAGTGCCCCCAGGTCAGGGTAGCTGGGTTGAGGAGGGGTGAGAGCTCTTGAAAGGGGGTTAGCAGCAGGGAGGTGGGAGAGAGAAGGCAAGGAGGCTTGGACAAAAGTATCAGTGTAGAAAAAAGTCCTGCTTAATGACATGTTTGTGGGACACTGAGTAAACCAGTTTGTCATGATCAAAGCAGGGAGGAAGGAAGACTAAACAGGAACAGAATGTAAACCTAGCCTGAGGAACAACTACTTTCTGCTCTACATTAATCCAGGGCTTTGAAAAGCTTCCCTTTGAGTCAACCAGCTCTTTATCCAGCTGTGTAACTCACTCACCCTCAGTGAGCTTTTACTCGAAACCTACCTCCAGCCTCCTCCCCACAAACATCCTGGGAGGTGGTTTTGTATAATAGAGCATGAGCTCTGAAGACCAGTGTCTGAAGACATTAATTCTTGGATAAATATCACTTGACAGCTATGTAACATTGGGCAAGAACCTAGTTCTATGTCAGTTAAATGACTGTAAATGACAATAGCAGTGTCTACCTCATATTGCTGTCCTATGGTGTATGAGTTTTCCATTGTTGCTATAACAAATCACTACAGATTGACTAGCTTAAAATGACTCAGACATATTATCTTACAGTTCTGTACGTTAGAAGTCTGTCACAGGTCTCACTGGGCTAAAAATCAAGGTGTCAGCATGTCTGTGTTCCTTGCCTGAGACCCTGCAGGAGAATATCTTTGCCTTTTCCAGCTTCTGGAGGCCACCCACATTCCTTGGCTCATGGCCCCCTTCATCCATCTTCAAATCTAGTAGCATCTCTCTGATCATTCTTCTGTGGTCACATCTTCCTCTGACTCTGACTTAGGCTAGAAAAGATGCTCAGTTTTTAAGGACCCATATGATTAGAGTGGACCCAACCATTTAATCCAGGATAATCTTCCATCTCAGGGTCCTTAACTTTAATCACATATGCAACATCCCCTTTGTCATGTAAAAATAACATATTCACAGGTTCCAGGGATTAGAATGTGAGCATCAGTGGGACCCACTGCCTACCAAACTTAGGAAGGGCCCTGTAAAACATTGCTAATGCCCACCTTCCTATTAATCTGGAATCTTCAGAGCAATGGATTCCGGCTATACACATCCATTGAGCTAAGATAGTCTTCCATTTCCTGCAGAGAGACCTAGCTTTTCATTCTCTTTGTGGGAGGGGACAAAGTTTGTCTTCATTTTTTTATGTCTCAGTTTCAATTTTCAAAAGGTTATTTTCCCCTCTTAAGAACTTATCTTAGCTCAAGCACAGTGGCTCACACCTATAATCCCAGACCTTTGGGAGGCTGAGGTGGGAGGATCACTTGAGCCCAGGAGTTCGAGGCTGCAGTGAACTATGATAGCGAGCAAGATGAGGAGAGCAGGGCATGTGGCACAGGCCGGCTTCCTATTTGACCAGTGTCTCCAGCTGGAGCATTACTTTCCTGATCATTCCCTACCTAGAACTTTCTGCCTTTTCTTCACCTGTCCTGATATCTTTTATTCCAAAGCCAGCTCCAAGTGTACCCCTGCTCTGGGAAACCAGCCCTGCTTAGGCACTCCTCAGGCCAGGCCTGTTTCAACACCTGCCCAGAGAGATTACTTCAACATAAGCAGCAGTATCTTCCCCGAAATTCAAGTGAACATGGAAGGAAGTCCATTTACCACTTCTCCTTCTGAAACAGTTTTTGCTGGTTCCCTCTGAGACTTCTGACAGTTCCGTGAGTACCGGGAGGTTTTAGCTAAGAATTCAAAGTTAAATGTCCTAAATAACTAACTGTACATTTGTTTTGTTTGTTTGGTTGGTTTTTTTGAGACGGAGTTTTGCTTTTGTTACCCAGGTTGGGTAACAATGGCGTGATCTTGGCTAACTGCAGCCTCCGCTTCCTGGGTTCAAGCGTTTCTCCTGCCTCAGCCTCCCGAGTAGCTGGGATTACAGGCATGTGCCACCACGCCCAGCTAATTTTGTATTTTTAGTAGAGACGGGGTTTCTCCATGTTGGTCAGGCTGGTCTCAAACTCCCAACCTCAGGTGATCTGCCGGCCTCAGCCTCCTAAAGTGTTGGGATTACAGGCGTGAGCCACCACGCCCAGCCCTAATTTTAATCATGGACATAGATATATCAAATATATAAATGTGGGGTGGGGGAAGCCCATCCAAAGGATAAATGGTTTTTGTTTGTTTGTTTGTTTTTTAAGATGGAGTCTCTCTCTGTTGCCCAGGCTGGAGTGCAGTGGCACGATCTTGGCTCACTGCAACCTCTGCCTCCCGGGTTCAAGCGATTCTCCTGCTCAGCCTCCTGAGTAGCTTGGATTACAGGTGCAAGCCACCACGTCCAGCTAATTTTTGTATTTTTAGTAGAGACGGGGTTTCGTCATGTTGGCCAGGCTGGTCTCCCACTCCTTCCCTCAAGTCATCACCCTGATTCGGCCTCCTGAAGTGCTGGGATTACAAGCATGAGCCACCACGCCCAGCCCCTAGGAGTGAATGATTTAATGTCTGCACTAAGAAGGTTATGGAGTAGCAGGGCACAGACAGGTAGATTGCAGATGCATGTGGAATTATTTTTTGGCAGTGGATATTGACTTCCAGAGATCAATCCAAAATCTCTTTTCAGGACTCCTGGAAGAAGAAAGATACACTAGGAAGACCAGCAGAGCAGGAGATGCATTTTGTGTCCAGTATAAAACTAATTGGCAAAGTAAGGATTTGACTTGTAAATAAACTCTTAGTCATTAGCAACTTATCTTTGCATCATTTATCTACAGACTAATGACCTGTCTTGGGAAAGCGCCTCCCTCAGAATGAGGTTGTAGAGTGCAACTGCTCTGGTCTGGCATTTAACTACTTGAGTTCAAATTCCAACTCATCTCTTACTAGATGCTAGGCCTCGGGATGTTACTTAACTTGACTAAGCCTCAGCTTCTTCAAGTGTGAATTAAGGACAATAAGAATCCCTAGCTTACCAAATTGTGTGAGGATTAAAGAAGGTAATATATGTGTAATGTTTAGCCTAGAGCTCAGTCAACATTAGCCTTGGTGACTAGGGTTATCAGGCATTTGCTAGTAAGCCAGAGAGCCCAGCATTTTAGCCTCCTCTTTGATAAAATAAAAATAAAAACCAGACACATAAATGTTCTTTTTTCTAATCATTAAAAAAAAATAACCTGATTGTGTATCAGGGTTTTCTGCATGCTTGGTGGGTGTAAACCACCTGAAATATGTTTCCTACTTTTGTAGAGAGGGAAACAGGAACGTGTCTTTGGGTTGGATTCTTGGTTCCAGACCCACTTTAGTGAACCCTCTGGATCCTGTGCTTTTAAGGCAAGCGCCTTTCGTTGTCTTGGGGGCAGTGCTCACTCATCCTTGGAAGCACATATCATGGTGGTGAACAAATCACTGAGTCTGTCTCCATTTCCAGGAACTGCTCCTACGTCAAGCACAGGGACGATGCCTGTATCGTTCACTGTCCAGCCCAGTGCCTTGCATATAGTAGGGGCTCAATTAGTAAGTGAATGATCGACATGCGACTACTTCTCGTATTAAGCTTAATGTTGTAAATGACATGTTTTTCTTTTTCCTTTTTTTCTTTTGAGACGCTGTCTTGCTGTGTCACCAGGCTGGAGTGCAGTGACGCGATCTCGGCTCACTGCAACCTCCGCCTTCCAAATTCAAGTGATTCCCCTGCCTCAGCCTTCTGAGTAGCTGGGACTACAGGCATGTGCCACCACACCCAGCTATTTTTTTTTTTTTTTAAACAGAGTCTCGCTCTGTTGCCCAGGCTGGAGTACAGTGGTGCGGTCTCGGCTCACTGCAGCCTCCGACTCCAAGGTTCAAGCAGTTCTCTGCCTCAGCCTCCCGAGTAGCTGGGATTACAGGCACCAGCCACAAGGCCCAGCTAATTTTTGTATTTTTAGTAGAGATAGGGTTTCTTTTTTTTTTTTTTTTTTTTTTTTTTTTTTGAGACGGAGTCTCGCTGTGTCTCCCAGGCTGGAGTGCAGTGGCCTGATCTCGGCTCACTGCAAGCTCCGCCTCCCGGGTTCACGCCATTCTCCCGCCTCAGCCTCCCAAGTAGCTGAGACTACAGGCGCCCGCCACCACGCCCGGCTAGTTTTTTGTATTTTTAGTAGAGACAGGGTTTCACCATGTTAGCCAGGATAGTCTCGATCTCCTGACCTCGTGATCCACCCGCCTCGGCCTCCCAAAGTGCTGGGATTACAGGCTTGAGCCACCACGCCCGGCCTAGAGATGGGGTTTCACCATCTTGGCCAGGCTGGTCTTGAACTCCTGACCTCGTGATCCACCCACCTCGGCCTCCAGAAGTGCTTGGATTACAGACATGAGCCACCGCGCCAGCCCACCCAGCTAATTTTTTGTATTTTAGTAGAGATAGAGTTTCACCATGTTGGCCAGGATGGTCTCAATCTCCTGACCTCGTGATCCGCCCGCCTCGGCCTCCCAAAGTGCTGGCATTACAGGCGTGAGCCACCACGCCCGGCCAAATGCATGTTTTTGGAGGTAGGGTACACATCTACAAAAAGATTCCCCTCCTCACCCCTGGGAACCCTATCATTATCCTCTCAAAACTTCGCATCATTCAAATGTTTCTTAAAGAGTTTTAGAGCTCTTGTTATAGAATTATAGAACTGTATCAAAATGTAAAGTACAAACAGTCTTTATACATTGGCTCTGATAAACTAATCCTTCCCCGCGGCTTTTAACCACTCGTTTCAGATGTCCACCGTCACAAGGGCCCTCCTCCAGCTTCTGCCTTTTTGTTGTGGTGACCCCAAGTGGCCACACTGTGTAAGTGCAAGAGAATAAACAAAGCCCAGCTGGTCTGGGAGGATGCCGGCTGTAAAACCCTGTGCAGGAATCGGCTGTTCCATAAAGATCTGGACCCCACGGTGGAGAACAATAGAAGGAAATTTGAAATTGAAGCCAAATAAAATCAGTTTTTTTCTAAAATACGGGCCAGTCCTCAGAGGAGTTCAAAAGCAACTAGCCCCGGGTTTTGTTCATTCAACAACTATTTTTATTAAATGTTTGTTGTGTACTTGCTCTCAGACAGGGCTGGCTCATGGTGTGTGACCTACACAGTTGCCTTTGATTTAATACTCTGTCATCACCATCTTGTAATTCTTAATGATTTTTGAAAAAGGAATCTACATTTTCATTTTGCCCTGGGCCCCACAAATTATGTTGCCAACCCTGCCCTCAGAAAAATGTCCTGAAAGCCCCTAAAACGAAACATTTTAAAGTCCACTGAGCAGTTAAAGAACAATATCATTTTCTCTGAGTTCCATTCTGTCTTTCCTTCAAATAACACCCCCCACCACCACCACCAACTCCACCACCACCACCAGTTTATAAGACAAGCAACTGTCCCTGCTGTCTCCTCTTACCTTCCTTCTCCTTGTTGGTTTTCTTATTCGTCATCCTGTTCAATGCACTCTCTATTCCTCCCTCTTTCCCTGCTTAGCCTTCCTTTACTGCCCTTTGCCCTTTCTCCCTTTCCTCTCACTTGTCCGATTTTTCTCTCTTCTCTTGGCAAAATAGGATTAGAAATGTAGCTAATGAAATGACGATGATGATGATAGCTGACATTTACTCCCTGGCTAGGGATATTAGCATCCCTAAACCTTCCTATTCCTTACTTTTTTTTTTTTTTTTTTTCTGAGACAGAGTCTCACTCTGTCACCCAGGCTGGAGTGCAGTGGCGTGATCTCAGCTCACTGCAACCTCCGCCTCGTGGGTTCAAGTAATTCTCCTGCCTCAGCCTCCTGAGTAGCTAGGATTACAGGCGTGCACCACCACGCCTGGCTAAATTTTGTATTTTTAGTAGTGACAGGATTTCACCATGTTGGCCAGGCTGGTCTCGAACTCCTGACCTCATGATTTGCCTGCCTCAGCCTCCCAAAGTGGTGGGATTACAGGCGTGAGCCACCGCGCCTGGCCTGTTTTTTTTTTTATTCTTCATAGCACTTATTAACACTTTTTTATTGGTGTATTTCTGGCTCTCTCCACTAAAATGCAAGCTCCCTGTGAGCACGGACTTTCCAGATCTTGATCTTGCTGTATCAGCGGCACCCAGACCACTGCCTGTCACATGGTAAATGTGCCATTATTATTTATTTACTGAATGAATGAGTGAATGAGCATTTGCTATGATACATTACATTTCATTAATACATTTCATGCCTAATTCAACTAATCCTTTCAACAGCTCTATTAGTAATTATAAAGGTGGAATTTGAACCCGTATCCTTCTGGTTCCAAAGCCCATTCACTTAACCACTAAATAACCAAAACTGTCTCCCTGGTTGGAATATTTGGCTCCTAAACATAAAAATGTTTTTAAAGCTTTATCTAGTGTTGCAATAAACATCAAATAGCTAATGATATCATTTAAATGTCCAGCAAAAATTGGGTAACTGTATAGCCCACTCTCATAAGACATTCCAGACTTTTCTGAGGTGCCACAGATGCAGCAAGCCTCAGTCATGGTTAGGCCCAAATTTATTTCTGAACAATTTCTCTGGACTCCACTTTTATGCAGAACACTATACTATTCTCATTAGAGATTAAATCAGGTCATGATATTGCATTAGTATAAAATATAAGCACTAGTGAATGTGATTTTTAAAATTAACACCTCTCTCCCCTGAATATTATGCAACCAAAATAAAATTTACATTACTGTAAGCCAGGCACAGAAACACAAATACTGCATGATCTCACTTATATGTAGAATCTAAAAAAGTTGAACTCTCCTCTAAGTTGAGAGTTGAATGGTAGTTACCAGAGGCTGAGGAGAGAGGTAGATGGGAAAAGGAAAGATGTTAATCAAAGATGTTAATCAAAGTTTCAGTTAGAAGAAATAAGCTTTGGTGACCTATTGCACAGAATGGTGACTATAATTAATGATAATAATATATTGCATATTTCAAAATTGCTCAAAATAGATTTTAAATGTTCTCACCACAAAAAAAAAAATATGTAAGGTGATAGATATAATTAACTTGATTTAATCATTCTACAATGTAAACAGACAGTGAAACATCACATTATACCCTATAAATAGGCTGGGTATGGTGGCACACACCTGTAATCCCAGCACTTTGGGAGGCCAAGGCAGGCGGATTGCTGGAGTTCAGGAGTTCGAGACAAGCCTGGACAACATGGTGAAACCTCGTCTCTACAAAAAATTCAAAAATTAGCCGAGTGTGGTGGCACATGCCTGTAGTTCCAGCTACTCAAGAGGCTGAGATGGATGAATTGCTTGAGCCCAAGAGGCAGAGGCTGCAGTGAGCCAAGATTGTGCCACTGTATTCAGGCCTGAATGACAGAGCCAGACTCCGTCTCAAAAAAAAAAAAAAAAAAAAAGTTCTATACTCTAAATATATGCAATTATTTATCAAATAAAAAAAAGTTTTAAAAAATTTGCATAACTCAATATTTCACACCTGCTCAGAATTTCAAGATGTTATGAGTGATTGTTTACTTCAGGACTCTAAAGTATATATTTATTAAGTCATACTGGAATATCCATCCCAAATGTAAACTAGACAATAATAGTCAACACTAATTATTGAGTATTTACTCTGTACCAGCCAACTATTATGCTAAGCACCTTATAGACACTAATCCTTTGAGATAGGTTTTATCATAATCCCCACTTTATAGTTTCAGAAACTAAGGCCAAAATCATACAAGTGGTAAATGTCCAGTCCAGATTAAAATCTAGACCTTTGATCTTAATGAATATACTTGATAAAATAAGATTTAATAGAAATCTTACATTTATAAAGATATAAATAACAAGAACATTCTAAAACATCCACAGTTAAATTTAGTTTGTTTTTTTAGTATGTCATTCTAAGATTTTATAGTATATACAGTTTAGGGTTGGGTTTTTTTTAATGTTTTCTTTCCTTTCCTAAAAGCACGTTATCTTTATTCCTAAAAACATGAAAGTCAAAGAAATACGATATCCTGTTTGCTCTTAAACTGATAAAACTTCATGGTCAGCTTTTGGAAAAGTGCCTGAGAGAGTCTGTGAATACAAGTGTGAAACAATTATGTTATCATAAAACAATTACAAAAATTTCTTCTGGTACGTCATCTTGTACAATTCCCTTTTCCTCCTATTTTTCCCAGTCCTCTGCAGGGCCTTCTTTAGACATCCACCCCCACCCCCACAGTCCCCTACCTTTCTACCTCCCACTAACTTTGCAGTACCTTACAATGGGTCCATGATTTGATCATCTCAGGCTCAGCTACAGCCACAAAACATGCTGTGACTTCTGAATTCAAGTCGGTTCAGACATTGTGACTTCAGGACCTGATCTAAGGAGCTAATAACACACCTGCAGGACTCCAAGGGGCATGGTGAGCCCCAGGCTACATCCAGGTATGAGTCAGTATCCATGGGAGCAGGTCTGATGGGTGATGCCTGACAGCAGGAAGTTCTATTGTGAATATGGTAAGTAAATGTTGCGAATACTGCTACTACCCTATCCTAGGACCATAGCTATCGTCACTAATTTATCAGGATCATCCTCAGTATGAAGAGTCAGGCAACCATTCCCAATGCATTGAATTGATATGCTACTTGAAACCTATTGACCATCCTTGTGCAAGGAAGTTGGTAATACTGAGTACAACAGGGACTAATGTTGTTTCCTTGAACATGGCTCCGGACAGTCATTAAGTCTCCCAGGGACAGGTACGCCCCCTAGCGGAAGGAGCTGGCAAGGAGCCAGGCACATCTACACCAAATGGAGAGGCTAGAGAGAAAATCAGGAAACCTGAACAGAATGAGAACATCCAGTGGAAATTAGCCTATGGTTGCAACGTAATGAAAACAGTGATGCTCAGGGCAAAAGGATTAGGGCAGGAAAACTAATTGCAGACTTTACTTGCCTGTTAAGTTTCAGCCTACCAATATTTTGCAAGCTAGGGGATTTTTTTTTTTTTTTTTTTTTTTAGCAGAGTCTTACTCTGTCACCTGGGCCAGAGTGCAATGGCCCAATCTCGGCTTACTGCAACCTCCGCCTCCCAGTTTCAAGTGATTCTCCCACTTCAGCCTCCCAAGCAGCTGGGACTACAGACATGCACCACTACGACCAGTTAATTTTTGTATTTTTCAGTAGAGATGGGGTTTTGCCATGTTGGCCAGGCTGGTCTTGAACTCCTGAGCTCACGTGATCCGCCGGCCTCAGCCTCCCAAAGTGCTGGGATTACAGGTGTGAGCCACCCCGCCTGGGCTAGGTAGGGGATTTTGAATGCCCAAAGCTAAACCATGCTGGGACAACACAGGCACTAGCAGTAGGCCTTCCTTTACATTTTCCCCTTTTTTCTTAAGTTCAGTCGCCATCTGCATGGCTAACATCAAATTCCACTTTTCCACCCTGGTATTTTCTTCCCCAATTCAAACTCTGTAGTTGTCTGAGATGGCTTTAATGGATGTTTCATTGGCAATGCAAGTAAACCATGGGAAAAGTATAGAGTCTCAGCTCTCCCCTGAAACTATCTTTCCTTCAAACTTAATGCTACGGGCCTTAAATTCCATTTCACACAAAAAGTGAAAACAAATGCAAGACCTCAGAATCATCTGATTCTTGTCCACTGTTTCAAAAAGAGGGCCAAAGGAGCCAACAAAAGGGCTCACTGGGAAAGTCAGGCAGCAAACGAGCTGGACCATCTGGGAGAAGCTTGTCCTGGGAGTAGCCATGTGTAAAGTCAGGAGGTGGGAAGAACACAGCCTGGTGTGGTGAAAGGCATTATAAGCCATTGACAATGACTCCTTGTCTCTACAACCCACTCATGACGCCTGAGACAGAGGAGACTCGTTTTCCCAGATGATGTGTGGGGATGAGTATGTAGGAAGGTTTTAATGCTCTGCAAAAGAA
The DNA here is from genome assembly GCF_049350105.2 of Macaca mulatta. Classification (NCBI taxonomy): domain Eukaryota; kingdom Metazoa; phylum Chordata; class Mammalia; order Primates; family Cercopithecidae; genus Macaca; species Macaca mulatta. The sequence goes on along the minus strand of NC_133414.1, from coordinate 104,805,225 downwards.
ATGTCGTTCAGGTGCCCTTAAATTACACTGGTAGAAACCATCTCTTGAGTCCTGAGTCACTGAACTCTCTGAGCTCAACTTGTAAGGGGAGTAAACTCCACCTGGCCCAGATATGAACTCTGACCTCAAATAGGCCACCTCAGGTTGACTACCTGCAAAACAAGGTGGGACGGGAAAGGAAGCTAACAGCATTCAGGATTTTACAGCAGAAAATATCTGTCAAAGTAATGCCTTTCTTCTGAGACAGGGAAAAACACGTAGGTAAACTCTTCAATATTCTCTCTACCTCAATTCCCAGGTGCAAGCTTTTCCCTGGGAATGTTTCTGTCTTGCATTTCCAGTCCCGGTATCCTAACCTTTCTCTCACTGTTCATTCCAGGCCTCACGGCAGGGCCTTCGGCTGCCTCCAGCCAAACTCCTTTTCCACCCTCTCAGCCTTTAGAGCTTATAGTTTTCTTTTGGTTTTGGTTTTGTTTTGTTTTTGGAGACAGGATCTTACTCTTGTCACTCAGGCTGGGGTGTAGTGGCGTGATCATAGCTCACTGCAGTCTTGACTTCCTGGGCTCAAGTGAGCCTGCCCCTTTGGCCTCCCGAGTAGCTGAGACTACAGGCACAAGCCACCCGCTAATTTTAAAAAGTGTTTTATAGGGACAGGGTCTCACCATGTTGCTTTGGCTAGTCTTCAGCTGGCCTCAAGCGATCTCCCACCTCAGCCTCCCAAGTGCTGGGATTGAGCCACTGCAAGCAGCCAGAGCTTGACATTTTAAAATCCTTCCTCCTCCTTCTCTTCTTTGCTGAAATGATGACATTCTTGCTGGACTGCCTCTTTTCATTTTTATTAGAAAGGTAAGTATTTTCTTCACCATTAGCCCATGAGCTCATACGAATCACATTCTTAGGGGCTTCCACAATGGAATATTCACATCTAGATGGGGATTCGCAATGGAATATTCACATCTAGATAGGAGAGGCTTCAAAGAATCCAGAGCATTTATTCTGGCTTGTGTGTGTGTTTTTATGTGTGTGCATTGTGTTATAACCATTTCAGGCTAAAGATTCCTGAGGGCAGGGCCTGTGTCTTACTTATATCTTAGTAACCTTTATAGAAGTTTCCACAGTGCCTGGCACCTAGCAGCTAGGTAAATAGCGCTAGAAAGAGCATTAGAGCTATGCCTTGCAAGATACGTTGGATTTTAGCAGGCAGAAGGAAGAGTGAATAACAGGGGAAAGGAACCCTAAGCTCTAGGAAGCATATTGTCAAATAGCAGAGTCTAGTTTGACTGAAATGAGAGTCACGTCATTATTTTTCAACCCTCATATTTGGCCATATGAGCTGATGTGTTCCTGAAGCACAGTTGCAATAGAAAGTCGGTGACACACGCACATATGTATGGAAAGGCATCAAACGCCAATCTAAGAAGTCTTCATCTAATCAACTTATTAGAGGAACAGTTTAGAAAATTAGGAAAGCTTTTTGTTGAATACTGTCCCAGATAAAGTCTTGTTAGGGGCTTGTAACTTCACTCTACACTCCAAAATAACATCAGTGTGTTTTAACAGTACCTTTGGAAAGGAGGGTTCTCACCCTTTTTTTATACCCAAACATTAAGCTAACAATTGGTATTTTAGGCCCACTGCATGGTGGTGACAAGGTAGCACCTGGAGAACATATCTATGCAGGCTCTGCCCTTGAGGGTGATGCTGAGAGAGTGCTGTGGCTGCCAAATCTAAATGATTTTTTGCTGTAGAAAGACCAGGTACAAGATTGGTACCAGGGATATTTGTCCTAAGAAGAGAAGATAAAAAAGATCCAAGCACCAAGAAAGGAAGTCAAGTCCAACACCAGAGACAGACTAGCTGACAGGATAGTTCTAAGGACAGACAAAGTCGGTAGATGTTGGCCAGGGTTGTGAGACCAGGGAGAGGTAGAAGGGGTTACAAGTTGAACACCAAGGGCTCTGAAGCAGCAATGGGAGTAGAGGCCATGGTAACTAAAACACATCTAGGCTCCCTTCACCCTTTCTCTTGTTTCCACTTAGACTTAGCCACCTAGCACCTAGCACTTAACTACCTAGCACCTAGCACTTGACCACCTACCTAGCCACCAGGCGGATACACAAGTTTTAGAAGGCAATGGAACAATTCAAAGTATGCTCCATATGGAGAAAATTATTGAGTTTTCCATTGCTACAAAGCTCTGGTTTCTACCACTGAAAATTACCAGCCCTTTTTCACAGAATATTTATGAAGCTCAGATAGGATGAAGGTATATATAATAGTTATAATGGAGTTTAATTATTTTGCAACTATACCTACACATTGATAATCCAAGAATCAACCAACAAATCTCAATTGTTTACCATGTCCCGAACACCACCCTAAGAGCTTTGAAGACATTCAAATTATGTTTAATGCAAAATAAGATTTAAATAGCTGGGAGAAATTTATTCAGGTTTAAACTTTAGTGGATTTAGAAGCACTTGGCCCTGGGGCCTTTCTGAGAATGAAGAGGTCACACACACACACACACACATATCCTTCCCCTTAATCTACAAATATTAGTCAACAAATATTTATTGACTGTCACTATCAAATTCAGTGATGAATATCTTGTTCCCACACTGATAGGTGTCAGAGACAGGCAGACACAGAGAATTAAAGAATTAAATTTTAAAAGCTGCCCTTTGAACACAATGACATATAGTTTTTCATTTTAATCCTGTTCTTGAACTGTGCAAATTAATACCCACATTACCAAATAAGCTATTTTTAAACCTTATATGTTGGTATCCAAGAAGATGTTAAAAAGAAAAAAAAAATAAACCTTATATGGAAACAAAATAATACATGAGCGGTCACCAAACACTCAAGAAAGCAGCTAAAATACAAATAAATGGTCCACATTTTTTCCTACAACTCATATCCACCCAAATGTAAATTGGCTTCATTGATATGTCTAATTGTTCTGGATGTTTTTCACTAAGTGATATGTTAAAGAAAACAATTGAAACCTCATATACATTTATTTGGAGGTAATTGAGGTCCTTTTTGATCATTTGAAAGTCATAGTTTTTAATCTTACGGTGATGAGTTAGGAAACATGGAAAATAAAATGGATTATGTCCTGTAATTTCTCTAAGGATAAGAAAACTTTGAGATTAAGTACATACAGAACTGTAACTGTTTTGCAAAAATATTTTTTACTCTTATAAAGAATTATAAAAAGCAAGGAAAAGGACCATCTTACCACCGCTAGAGAAGACACAATAAAACGCAACGGTGCCCTACCTTAAAGTAGCTTCAATAGGCAGCTCGAAAGACTGAATCTCAGCCAGGACATTCTCATAGGTTTGATCTGTTTCTTCTTCCAACATCGTTCCACAAGCTCCTGATTTCCCAGCTGCAGACATCAGATATTGAGTGAAAAACTGTTGTCATTTATAAAAATAAATGTCGTTTTCCTTATAATTATTAGAAGGATTCTCTGTTTACCCAAAGGAGCAACAAAAACAAGCTCACTGTCTGACTTCATGCTATCAAAGTCTTTGCTTCCAAGAATGTTGCACAGCTGTTGCTGTCCTGTCTCCACTTATAACATTTTACTTATTATTAACCTTGACACAGTTCGGAAAGTTCCTGCCTAGTGCCGGCTATATTTATTCACTTGTTTCTCAAAGACAATAACTGTATGTAGGAATTAGAGTCATTACACTATATAAGTTTACTAAATGCATGTGATTTGACAAGGCATATATATTAATATTATTTATGCTAAATACATAACCAAAGCTACATTTCTAGTTGTTACTGCAACTATGCCCTTGACCACAAACCCAAGGAGGTAATTTGCCCAGGAAAAATGAAATGTGTTATGGGATGTGATTTTGAGGTCACTAGGCTAATTCCTTGGTGCCCTGTCTATCTCCTTTGCTTCTCTATTCTGCAGTGTCAATTTCCTCCATTAGCGATAGAGCCATTAGTTCTTTTATCTCTTGTTCAAATACAAATGCTGCTGGAGGCATTTAGATCTTACTCCTTTTCAGTTCCTTATGCCTCACTGTGAATGAGTTTGCTAGATCCCTTCTGCAGAGTAGGTTTTGATGGAGAGGAAGAAAGAGAACGAAGATGTCAGGGTTTTAAGAAGGCTAGCTGCCACTGAGAGGAAGAAAGAGTGCATGAACCAGAGGCCCAAAGTAGCAAAGGAAAACGTGCCCTACAGCCAGCCCCAAGTAGGCCTGAAGAACTAATGGGCGTGTATTTCCCATTTCCCATCACCACTTGCACTTGATCTTCTTCAATTCAGTTTAAGCTCAGCTTTCTTGCTTAATACAAGAAAGACAATATTTAAAGGAATGAGTAGTGACATTCTTCCATATGAAGCTTTTTTTTTTTTTTAGTTTTTATCAGACTTTTTTAAAAGCTCTGACAAAAAATTGAAGTTTGTTCTCTTAAAAATGTAGTATTCAAAGCATGCTATAACTACAATCTGTGGCATTTGTCATAGATTGCATCAGTTTGTCACCCCTGCCTGCATCCATACCCTTGCCAGTACCTCACTGTGGGCACACTAATTTGTGCCTGTCCCATGGCTTTGGGCTCAGCCATGTGACTTCTGCTGGCCAGTGATACATAAGCTAAAATAACAGCATGTGAGTTCTGAGCCTAGACTTTCTAAAGCCTCTAAGGCATATTTCTGTTTGTCCTCTTGCACCTCTGCCATCACCTAAGAAAAGCATTCCCTGAGAGCTACGTGAAATAGAGTAATCCCCACGGGTCCACAGACCTTCAGGGGAAGGTATATATTTTCATCTAGCTGCAGTAGCCTGAAAGAGAACTGCCCATCCAAACCCATGCTGATGAACCAAGCCCCAACTGAACCACAGACACAAGAGCAATACTAAATGACTGTTGTTTTCAGCCACAAACTGATGGGTTATAGAGCAATGGCAAACCAATGCAGCATTCTTCACTTCAACCCCATCAATAGCCCCCAACCCTCAGCCCTAGTTTTGCTCCATGGCAGGACGGAACAAATGCAGCACGAATATGCCTCACACCATTTCCCAATAAGATGAGTAAGTCCTTTGAGACTTGACAAAAATAATAATTTTCAATCTATCTTAAAGTTCTTGGCCGGGCATGGTGGTTCACACCTGTAATCCCACCACTTTGGGAATCCGAGGCGGGTAGATCACTTGAGGCCAGGAGTTCGAGACTAGCCTGGCCAACTAAAAATACAAAAAATAGCTGGGCGTGGTGGCACATGCCTGTAGTCCCAGCTACTTGGGAATCTGAAGCCCAAGAATCACTTGAGCCCGGGAGGTACAGGTTGCAGTGAGCCAAGATCAGGCCACTGCACTCCAGCCAAAAAAAAAAAAAAGAAGTTCTTTATGTGCAAGGTTTTAAACTTATACCAAATTATAAGATTATACGTGTGCTGAATGTCTATCTGATTCATATTTGTATTCCCCATAATGCTTAAGAGTGTACACCTTGTAGGCCGGGCACGGTGGCTCACACCTGTAATCCCAGCACTTTGGGAGGCTGAGGCGGGTGGATCACCTGAGGTCGGGAGTTCGTGACAGGCCTGGCCAACATAGTGAAACCCCATCTCTACTAAAAATTTAAAAATTAGCCGGCTGTGGTGGCGGGCGCCTGTAATTCCAGCTACTCCGGAGCCTGAGACAGGCGAATCGCTTGAACCTGGGAGGCAGAAGTTGCAGTGAGCCAAGATTGCACCACTGCATTCCTGCCTGGGCGACAAGAGCAAAACTCCGTCTCAAAAAAAGAGAGCATACACCTTGTATACAGTTATAGTAGATACTGAGAAAATGCTTATCCAATGAATGAATGATAGTGAAAGCTACAAGCTGAGTTACCTCTGCCTTGTAAGGAAATGGTGCAAATTATGCAAAAATCTGACAATTCTAGATTGTATTTGTCAGGACCTGAAAATACATAAATACATGATGAGATATCACTCTTTTTTTTTTTTTTTTTTTTGAGACGGAGTCTTGCTCTGTGCCCCAGGCTGGAGTGCAGTGGCGCGATCTCGGCTCACTGCAAGCTCCGCCTCCCGGGTTCACGCCATTCTCCTGCCTCAGCCTCCCAAGTAGCTGGGACTACAGGCGCCCGCCACCTCGCCCGGCTAATTTTTTGTATTTTTTAGTAGAGACGGGGTTTCACCGTGTTAGCCAGGATGGTCTCGATCTCCTGACCTCGTGATCCGCCCATCTCGGCCTCCCAAAGTGCTGGGATTACAGGCTTGAGCCACCGCGCCCGGCCGAGATATCACTCTTAAGAGAGCCATCAGCATCACTATATTACGCTGAAGAGAAAAAAAATTCATAAATAAGGCCACATATTCATGAACACATACATCTGTGATGACTGATCCAGTTCTAAATATCCTATGGTTTTAAAAATTCATTCTTCTCTCCACACAGCACAAATTTTAATTTTGAAAATTTTCAAACTTATAGAAGAATTACAAGAAGAATATAAACTGAACAAAAATATACCCTTCATCTGATTCACCAATTGTTAATATTTTGCCACATTTGCTTTCTCTCTCTCTCTCTCTTTATTCAAGATTTTACAATGTAGGCATATGCTCTTAATATTGGAGAGAAAATGTATTAATTTAAATAGAATAGGCTGGGCGCGGTGGGTCACGCCTGTAGTCCCAGCACTTTGGGAGGCCGAGGCAGGCGGATCACCTGAGGTCAAGAGTTCGAGACCAGCCTGGCCAGTATGGTGAAACCCCGTCTCTACTAAAAATACAAAAATTAGCTGGGCATGGTGGCACGCGGCTGTAGTCCCAGCTCTTCGGGAGGCTGAGGCAAGAGAACTGCTTGAACCAGGCAGGTGGAGGTTGCAGTGAGCCGAGATCATGCCATTGCACTCCAGCCTGAGTAACACAGCGAGACTCCATCTCAAAAAAGAAAAAAAAATAGAATATAGTATAGAAGAATACTATACTCTAAAGTAGTTTAATTAACAAACCACTATAGCTTTGACTTACTGTCACTGTATGACCCCACTCCTCCTACACAGCACATTCATCCTCTTCCGGTACAGCCAGCTCAGCCTGGAGATTCAAGGTCTTCTGTCCTGGTGGCCCGGTTGCCTCCCTCTGCTCCTCAGCTCTCCCCACCCTCCCTCTACTCCCACCCTACTGTCTTCTGCTCCTCCCAGTCCTGCCAAGTGCAGTTTCTCTCTGCCTCTTACTTTCTTCTATACCGTTTGAGACAAGGGCAACAACTTCCTGTTTCCACTGACTAAACCAGCATCTTCCTTTTATTCAAAACTTTCCTTGAGTGCCATTTCCTGCCGGAAGTTTGCACGATTAAATGAACAAGAGAGGCTCTCCTCCCAAAAGTAAGAGAGAAAACAACCTCCCCCGTCTCATAGTGCTGACAACAAATTCATCAAATGAGGAGAAGAAAAGGAGGAAGTGGAAAGTTTTGAAACAGCCATATTCCAAGATGTCCATAAAAAAGAATGGCATGTGTGACTGGAATGTTCCCAGTCTGGACCCTTAACCTCTCTTCCCAGCTGCAGCTCAAACTCTTTGACTACTTCCTAGAATTAAGTCTGACCACTGACAAGAGAATTTTAAGTGACCCTAGGCTAGTGGTTCTCAACTGGGTGATCTTGCGGGTGCCCTGCTCGAGGGAAATGTCTGGTTACGTATTTGATTGTCACCATGGGAGGTGGGTAGTGCTACTGATATCTAGTGGGAATGGGCCAGGGATACTGCTAAACAACCTACAATGCACAGCACAAACCCCCACCTGGCCTGCAACACACACACACACACACACACACACACACACACAAATTATCCAGCCTGAAATGCCAGTAGTGCCCAGGCTGATCTTTGGGACGCACCATCAAGCCATCAAGCCATGTGTGAAGTTGATATAGTCCTGTTCCTTGGGGCCCTTTTCTAGGCCTTTTTCTTTTTTCTCTATAACTGAGTCTCTGTCCCATTGGCCTGCTAGGAACCCCTGTCCCTCTAGAACTGGAAATCAACCTTTTTTTTTAAAGTAAGTTTATTCTGCAAATAAAACGGCATCAGTCGCTCACCTTTCTCACTCCATCACCAAGACTAGACTCCCAGGCTCCTTGCTCCGTACTGGAACCACTAGTGGGAAGCATTATGTTTGTTACAAGAAAGGGCTCCCAAGAGAGGGTTCTTGGATCTCACACAAGAAGGAATTTGAGGCAAATCCATAAAGTGAAAGAAAATTTATAAAGCAAATAAAGGAATAAAGAATGACTACTCCATAGGCAGAGCAGTGGCATGGGTGCTCAGCTGCTTATACTTATTGATATTTCGTGATTATATGCTAAACAAGGGGTGGATTATTCATGAGATTTCTGGGAAAGGGCTGAGCGATTCCCAGAATTGGGGTTCCTCCCCTTTTTAGACCATATAGGGTAACTTCCTGACATTGCCATGGCATTTGTAAATTGTCATGGTGCTGGTGCCAGTGTCTTTTAGCATGCTAAAGCATTATAATGAGCAGTGAGGATGACCGGAAGTCACTCTCATCACCATCTTGGTTTTGGTGGGATTTGGCTGGCTTTTTCACCAGTCTGTTTTATCAGCAAGGTCTTTGTGACCTGTGTCTTGTGCCAACTTCCTATCTCATCCTGTGACTTAGAATGCCTACCTGGGAATGCAGCCCAGTAGGTATCAGCCTCATTTAACCCAGACTTTATTCAAGATGGAGTCACACTGGTTCAAATGCTTCTGACATGTTCATGTGTATCACTGGTACAGAAACCCCCTCTACAATTCACAGTCTCTAGGAAACATATCTGGGAAACTAGGGACAAGGCAGGTGTGCCCCAGAAGGTAGTGAAGTGGAGTTGTTGTCTGGCCTTGTTGTCTGAGGTTCGTTGCCTCATGCCAAGGAAATCAAGGACGTGGACACATGTGAAGTAAGGTTAAGAGCAGAGGCTTAATAGGCAAAAGAAAGAGAAAGGAGAACAGCTTTCTCTCCTGCGAGAGAGAGGGGCATCTGAATGGGACTTCCAGCCTGCGGGGAGTGCATCAGATTTTATAGACAGGCTTGAGGGGGTGATGTCTGATTTGCATAAGGTGCACAGATTGGCTGGACCAGCTGTGACATTTACATAGTGCATGAAGAAGCTGGCCACCCCACCCTAATCTTATTGTGCAAATGGGCTTTCCACTTGGCCAGCCCCGGTTGTCTGCTCCCTATGGCACATGTGGGTGGAAAGGAAAAGGGAAGATGGAGTAGTCATTTTGAACATGCCTAGTCCAGGTGGCCTTTCCCTATTGGCACAGCTGCCAGCATTCACCCATGCAAGCTTCTAGCCTGCCTTTCTATGTCTGCAACTCAATTTTACAGGCTCCTCTTTGTTAGAAAAGAAAATGATTTGGGGGTTGCTTTTCATTAAAAGGAAAAGCTTACGGAGGACTTCCTTACTCTGTCTGCCTAAATAGTTTCTTCTAAACTCCTATATCAGTAGAAGAAGAATACCAGATGAAAGTGACCCATCCCTGGTAAATATCACCTGGTGTTTAATCCTGCTCAGAGTCTTGGTGGAGTTGGAGTTTTCCCTCCCATCCCTACCCCACTCCTTCCTGTGCATTTTGAAAGGTCCACAAAAAAACAAAAAGTAAACACACACACACACACACACACACACACACACACACACAAACTCAGCAACCTAGAAATAGAAGTCTATTAAAACAAAAACAAAAACAAAACAGGCTGGGCATGGTGGCTCACGCCTGTAATCCTAGCACCCTGGAGGCTGAGGCTGGCAGATCACCTGAGGTCAGGAGTTCAAGGCCAGCCTGGCCAACATAGTGAAACCCTGTCTCTACTAAAAATACAAAAATTAGCCAGGTGTGATAGCACAAGTCTGTAGTCTCAACTACTCAGGAGGCTGAGGCAAGAAAATCGCTTGAGCCCACGAGGCAGAGGTTGCAGTGAGCCAAGATGGCACCACTGCACTTCAGCCTGGGTGACAGAGCGAGACTCTTTAAAACAAACAAACAAACAAACAAAACACTAATATCTTGTTTGCTGACTAAATGCCAAACATTGGCCACCTCATCTCAGGAAAACAACAATCACTAGCTCCATTCAAAATTGTCCTGGAAATGTAGCCAGTGTAATAAGTCAAGATAGGGCAATAAAAGATGTAAAGATTGGTAAGAAAGAAGAAAAATTGATATTTGCTGAATATATGATTGTATACATAGAAAATCTAGAGAGATCAACAAACAGAATAAATGAGTGAATCTAGCAAGCACTGTAGACCAAAAAATGCTCGTCTATACGTTAGTCACAATTCGGAAATGAAATACAAAATCGATACCATATACAAAAGCAGCAAAATACATCAAATATCTAGGAATATTATATGCTACTGACTACGATTTGGGGAGCTGATAGGCCATAGCTGAAAGTGCTAACAGAGTCATAAAACATTAAGAAATGATACGGTCCAAGATTTCGGAAAGGCAGAATGAGAGTTCCCAAATCCAGTGGAGCCAGAGGTCAGCGTTGAATTGGGGGCCTAGAAGATGAACAAAAATCCAGGAAAATCAGGAGTAACAAAGGCGTGGGAACCCCTGAGCCTAGAATGACCTTTAGCTCTTGCAACTTGCTTTTCTGGAATCATTTGGTCTGTGGGGGGATCTTCTGGCTTTAAGGGTCAGAGGTGATGCCACAGATAGCAGCAGCTTTTTATTTGCCACAAGATATCACTTGCCTGTCCCCTCCGACACTCTGCCTTATACAAATCTGACAGTGTAAGCTGAAAGACAGAAATGCTGCCCAGGGTGGACACAGGTATTTCTTACTTCCTTTCCATAATACTCAACATGGGGAATTTTTTGTTTTTGTTTTTGTTTTTGTTTTGCAACAGGGTCTCACTCTGTCGCCCAGGCTGCAGTGCAGTGGTGCCATCTCGGCTCACTGCAACCTCCACCTCCTGGGCTCAAGCCATCCTCCCACCTTAGCCTCCTGAGTAGCTGAAACCACAGGAATATGCCACCATGCCTGGCTAATTTTTGTATTTTTTTGTAGAGGTAGGGTTCCTCCATGTTGCCCAGGCTGGTCTTGAACTCCTGAGTTCAAGCGATCTGCCCACCTCAGCCTACCAAAGTGAGGGATTACAGGTGCCAGCCACCACACGCAGCCAAGTTTAATATTTAAAAAAATACTGTGTGGGCCATGGAATGCATCATAGGCACATTAGTACTATAGACATGGTTTACACGTAGTGCATTCATAGGAGACTGTTACTTATTCATTCAAATAATATTCCTTCAAATAATATCGTTATGAATCAGACAACATATCCTGCTTTTAAAATAATCTACAAGCCCTCCACATTCTGCCTCTCCCTCTGCCCTGGACTGCCCTGACCTCATTTCGTGCTCCTTACCCGTGTCTCATTCCACTCCAGTTGCACAGACCTCAGTGTTCCTCACGCTTTGCCAGGCATGCTCCACCTCAGGGCTTATGCTTCTGCTCTCCCCTCTTTCTGAAATGCTTTCACCTCTGATATTCACTTGGCTCACTCCTTCAAAAATCACCTACTCAATGACAGCTTTGCTAAAAATAAAATCCAGCATTTTAACCTTGAGCTGGGACTCTCTATCCCTACCTCACTCCCTCTGCTTTGTTTCTGTCCCATAGTACTTTCTGTCTTTGGACACACTGTACACTTCACTTTTTTATTATCTGTCTCTTCTATAAGAATGCAGTTTAATGAGCACAGGGAATTTTTTTCTGTTTTGTTCACTGATATTATCTCCAGTGCCTAGAACTGTGCCTGGAAGTAGGAGACAATAAATATTTGTTGGATGGACAGATGGATGGATGGACAGACGGACGGACAGATGGATGGACAGATGGATGGATGGATGGATGAATAGATAGATTTTAAAAAATGAAGAAACACATAGATAAGAAAAGAAAAAAGATAGATTTCATACATGAAAGTAAGAGGTGAGTGCTAGAAAAGAAGGGATTGAAAATGCCAGGAAAAGCAACCCAAGCACTCACCAACGCATGAATGCATCAGCAAAATGTGGTATAAACATGCAATAGAATACGATTCAGCCTTAAAAAGAAAGGAAATGCTGTCACATGCTACAACATGGAAGAACCTTGAGGACATTATGCTAAGTGAAATAAGCTAGTCACAAAAAGAAAAATACTGTATCGTTCCACTTACATGAGGAATCTAAAATAGCCAAATTCATAGAAACAAAAAGTGGAATGGTGGGTTCCAGGGGTGAGGGTAAGGGGGAGATGGGGAGTTGTTTAATGGATGTAGAGTTTCTGTTTTGCAGGATGAATACGTTCTGGAGATCTGTTGCATGACAATGTGAATATCCTTAACACTACTGGTCTGTACACTGAAAAATGGTTACCATGATTTTTTAAAAACAGAGGGGCTCAGAAGAGAATAAGAGTATCCAGAGGAGGGATCATTGGAACTGTGAATTGGAGAGTGGATACCATTTGGATATTCCAGGGTGGTGGAAAAACTCATAGCCAAGTCATATGCAAAGAAGTTGGTGCGAAGAGAGACCGCTAATGTGGAGAGAGGACATGGCTAGGGAAGTCAAAGTATGGCCAGGGCGGTGAGCATGGGGCTGCTTGCCTGAGACAAGTGTGGAGACAGAAAAGTAAGCAGAGACTTGGGCTCTTATTGTTGTTTTGCTGCTACAGAAGCTAACACCATGGCTGGCACAACATAGGTGTTTGGTAAATATTTGTTCAACAATAATCTGGACACCGGAACACAGTGGTTTGTAAGTAAAGAGCAACCAATAAATATTTAATTATAATATCACAGAGTTTGTCTTGCAAATGCTATCTAAAATAAAATAGTTAAAAGTTGTTTTCATTATATCAGTAGTAGTATTTCAACATTAGGAAATCTTTCAAGATATTCAGTTAAGCTCTTAAAACTATAGCATTGTTATTTTCAGCAGACTTATAGTAATACAGTTCGTTATTAGAAAGTTAGTTTTTTGTTTTTTGTTTTGTGTTTTGAGACGGAGTTTCGTTCTTGTCACCCAGACTGGAGTGCAGTGGCATCACCTCAGCTCATTACAACCTGGGCCTCCTGGGTTCAAGTGATTCTCCTGCCTCGGGCTCTGGAGTAGCTGGAATTACAGGCACCTACCACCACACCCAGCTAATTTTTTTATTTGTAGTAGAGATGGGGTTTCTCCATGTTGGCCAGGCTGGTCTTGAACTCCTGACCTCAGGTAATCCGCCCTCCTCACCTCAGGTGATCCACCCTCCTCAGCCTCCCAAAGTGCTGGGATTACACGCATGAGCCACCACGCCCGGCCAGAAAGTTAGTATTTTAAGAAAAATCTATGGCATTAAAAAATCGTGATTCTACAGAGCCATTATATGTTTTCTATATCATCTTTAAAAAATTCAGGATATAATATTTCATTACAAAAATGGTTTGATCTTTCAATGGATCTGTGATTTCTCAGTAAAGTATATTCCTACTGTTCTTTAAAGAATAAAATTTCTTAGTAATAGGAAAAGAGGTGGCTGGGCACAGTGACTCACGCCTGTAATCTCAGCACTTTGTGGGGCCAGGCAGAAGGATCACTTGAGGCCAGGAGTTCAAGACTGGCGTGGGCAACATGGCTAGACCCCATCTCTACAAAAGACTTTTTAAAAATAAATTAAAAATTAAATTTTTTTAGTTAAAACATAGTTTTAAAAAGTCTATTCAAAATCTCTGATATGACTTACCCCATTTTTCTGTTTATAAAATCCTAGAGGTCATGGTATTTCTATGAATATTAGAATGTTACTACTGGTCTAATCCACCTGCTCCTTGGAACATGCCATGGTTTTGTATATCTCTAAGCCTTTATACGTGTTACTTCCTTTATCTAGAATACATTTCCCAAACTAGTTTTCCTGTCTCTAACATAGGGATAATATAGCGTCACCTTCCTCAAATGGTGGTTGTGATGATTACATGACTTCTAAGCATTTGTTAGGTAAAGTATTTAGGAGAGGGTTTGACATATGATGAGCATCAATAAGTGTCAGTTATTACTATCATCTTTCAAGACTTTGTTCAAACGCCACTTGTTTTGTAATTTGCTGCTATCTCCCATAAATCTTTTGAACATGTCTTTACTGAAGTTCTTATCCCTTAATATTGTTGTTTTGTTATATATTTATCTACCTTGCTGGGCCATGTGTTATGCAAAGGCAAGGCATGTGCCTCATGCTTCTTTAGATTCAAGGCACCTAGACAATGTTAGGGACGTAGTGGGCATGTACTGAATGATTGCCGAGTGAATGGAAGACTTAAGTAGGAATGATAAAGACACTGATTAATCAAAACAAGTATGAGTAATGTTTACTACTTCATTAAACTGGCGTTTTTCTAATTCGACAAGAAAATTCTAGACTAATTGTTTTAATTAACTATAATTATTCTTCTTTATCTTCATGCAAATCTAGGTGTTTTTTTAAGAGAAGGCTCAAAATCTCTTCCATCTATAATGTTCGTTTCTCTGTGTTCTGAATAAAAATAATTGCTATAGTAGAAACTTCACCAAATAAATACCTGGTGAACCTTATACCTCTTCAGTTTGTTATGTTAGGGTCTTCTGATTGAGTAATTTACAGCTGCTTTTGTTGGTCTTTTCTCAGGCAAAAATCTTAAAATGTTTGCATCCTGGCCAATACAGAATCAACACAGTGCTAGAGTACTAGAGCTAGATTATGGTGCTACCTAGTGGTCAGTTTTTGGCACATACGTCATTGAAACAGTCTTATGCTCTTGTACGTTTTCATTTTGTTTTTTTTATATTGACAATTGTAAAATGTCATTAGAAATCACTAAAGATCGGCCAGGCATGGTGGCTCACGCCTGTAATCCCAGCACTCTGGGAGGCCGAGGTGGGCGGATCACGAGGTTAAGAGATAGAGACCATCCTGGCCAACATGGTGAAACCCCGTCTCTACTGAAAATACAAAAAATTAGCTGGGCATGGTGGCGCGTGCCTGTAGTCCCAGCTACTCGGGAGACTGAGGCAGGAGAATCGTTTGAACTCGGGAGCTGGAGGTTTCAGTGAGCTGAGGTCACGCCACTGCACTCCAGCCTGGGTGACAAGAGGGAAACTCCATCTCAAAAAAAAAACCAGAAAAGAAATCACTGAAGATCTTGCTCTTTTCTTCTCTCTAGTATCTTTAGCAACTGTTCTATGCGTCATTTCTCTTCCATTCACCTAGTTTGCATCTCTTCAGCGAATAGAGAATTTAAAGATATACTTGAAGACCTATTATCAAGCTGCCAGATACCCTTTTCTCCCACAGGAAACCGGAACTTTTATAGGCAGAATTCATGACACCAGCTTCTTCGGGCCATGCTACCTACCACACGCCCCCTCTGACTCCAGGCAGGTCTCAAAGGCTGCCCATGACAAAGGCACGCCCCTTTGCACACATTCTTTTAAACAATCATTCCCTTTTCCCTCTTTTGAAACCAAACAATTCCTTCAAAAACACAGTCTCAGGCATAAAATAGGAAATAGTACTAAACAAACGGAAATATTTTGCTTTAAATACTGAAGCCATTTGTTGACATTAAGAAATAGTTTGCATTCAAAGCCCATAAATGAAAAGAAACATGATTCATCCATCACAAGGGGACTTTATAGATAAGAAATAAGCTCCGGCCTGAACAATTGTCTGAAGTATGAACAACTCTTCTCTGGGAGCTTTTGCTGAGTCATTTTTCAGGAAGTGGGCTGTCCAGGGAGATTTCTACGGGAGGAACAATCGACAATATTTTCATATTAATAACCTCCAGTTGCTTTATTGTTCTCGAAACTTTTGTTAATGAGTATTTTCCTGTTCGGTGAAAAAAACATTAATCAAAAGACAAAGCCTAATTTGATTTATTTGTATGTGTTTGGGGTTCTTTTCTTCTGTAAGTGATGTTAAATATATTTAAGTAGGAGTTAGCTAATTGCAAACCTAATTGTCTTCATTAACTGAGTATAACCTCAGGAAATATTTTGTTCTGAACTTTATTTTTAAATATATGTGCAATAACAGGTTTTGGAGGGATTGCACATACAGGCTGATATAGTTTGGATGTTTGTCCCCACCCAAATCTCAGGTGGAAATGTAATCCCCACTGTTCAAGGTGGGGCCTGGTGGGAGGTGTTTGGTGTCACAGGGACAGATCTCTCATGGCCTGGTGCTGTTCTCACCATAGTGAGTAAGTTCTGATGAGATCTGGTTTTGTAAAAGTGTGTGGCACCTCCTGGACTTGCTCCTGCTCCCACCCTGTGAGATGCCTTCTTCCCCTTCACCTTCTGATTGCAAGCGTCCTGAGGCCTCCCAACAAGCTGAGCAGATGTCCCGCCATGCTGCCATGCTTCCTGTACAGCCTGCAAAACCATGAACCAATTAAACCTCTTTACTTTATGTATTACCCAGCCTCAGTATTTTATTTTATTTTATTTCATTTTATTTTATTTTATTTTATTGAGACAGAGTCTCACTCAGCCACCCAGGCTGGAGCGCATGCAGTGGCATGATCTCAGCTCACTGCAACTCCACCTTTCAGGTTCAGGCAATTCTTGTGCCTCAGAATCCCAAGTAGCTGAAATTACAGGCACCTGCCACCATGCCCAGCAAATTTTTGTATTTTTAGTAGAGATGGGGTTTCGCCCTGTTGGCCAGACTGGTCTCAAACTCCTGACCTCAAGTGATCTGCCTGTCTCGGCCTCCCAAAGTGTTGGAATTACAGGCATGAGCCACCACACCCAGATTTCAGGTCCCTTCCTTCCTTCCTTCCTTCCTTCCTTCCTTCTTTCCTTTTCTTTCTCTCTTTTCTTTCTTTTCTTTCTTTCTTTCTAAGGCAGAGTCTTGCACTGTCACCTAGGCTGGAGTGCAGTGAGGCAATCTCGGCTCATTGCAACCTCCACCTCCCAGGTTCAAACAATTCTCCCTTAGCCTCCCAAGTAGCTGGGATTACAGGCGCCCGCCACCATGCCCAGCTAATTTTTTGTATTTTTAGTAGGGACAGGGTTTCACCATGTTGGCCAGGCTGGTCTTGAACTCCTGACCTCATGATTCGCCTGCCTCAGCCTCCCAAAGTGCTGGGATTACAGGCATGAGCCACCATGACCAGACTCAGGTATTTCTTCATAGCAACACAAGAACAGCCTAACAGACAGGCATACCTTGCTTTATTGCACTTCACAGACATTGCATTTTTTTAAATAAATTGAAGGTTATGGCAACCCTGTGTCAAGCAAGTATATTGGCACATTTTTCCAACATCATGTGCTCACTTAGCCTCTCTGCATAACATTTTGGTAAATCTTGCAATATTTCAAACTTTTTCATTATTATAATATTTTCTGTGGTTATCTGTAATCCATGATCTTTGATGTTACTACTGTGATTGTTCTGTGGTGTCACGTACTGCGTCAAACTTAATCAGTAAATATTGTGCGTGTTCTGACTGCTCCAACTACCAGTTGAGTTCCCCATCTCTCTTCCTCTCTGTGAGTCTCCTTATTCCCTGAGACACATGATATTGAAATTAGGCCAATTAGTAACCCTACAATGGTCTGCCTCTAAGTGCTCAAGTTAAAGGAAGAGTCACACATCTCTCTTTTTAACTCAAAAGCTAGAAATGATTAAGCTTAGTGAGGAAGGCATGTCAAAAGCCGAGACAGGCTGAAAGCTAAGCCTCTTGTGCCAAACAGCCAAGTTGTGAATGCAAAGGAAAAGTTCCAGGGAACCCATGAGTGATAAAGAAACAACCTTATGGCTACCATGGAGAAAATTTTAGTGCTCTGAAGAGAAGATCAAATCAGCCATGACATTCCCTTAAAACCAAAGCCTAATCCAAAATAAGGCCCTAACTCTCTTCAATTCTGTGAAGGCTGAGAGGGGTGAGCAGAAGAAAAGTTAGAAGCTGGTAGAGGTTGGTTCATGAGGTTTAAGGAAAGAAGTTGTCTTCACAGCAGAAAAGTGCAAGGTGAAGCAGCAAGTGCTGTTGGAGAAGCTGTAGTTAGTAAATAACTTAACCAGAAGATCCAGCTAAGATAATTGATGAAGGCACCTACACTAAACAACAAATTTTCAACGTAGATGAAAAATGTTCAACCTTTTACTGAAAGAAGATGCCATCTAGGACTTCCATGGCTACAGCGGTGAGGTCAATACCTGGCTTCAAAGTATCAAAAGATAGCCTGACTCTCTTATTAGGGGCTAATGCAGTTGACAACTTTAAGTTGAAACAGTGTTCACTGATCATTCCCAAAGCCCCACAGTCCTTAAGAATTATGCTAAATCTTCTTTGCCTGTACTCTAGAAATTGACAACAAAGCCTGGATGACAACATATTTGTTTACAGCATGATTTACTGAATATTTCAAATTCACTGTTGAGACCTACTGCTCAGGAAAAAAGATTCCTTTCAAAATATTACTAATCATTGACAATACAACCAGTCACCCAAGAGCTCTGATGGAGATGTACAAGGAGATGAATGTTATTTTCATGCCTGCTGACACAACATCCATTCTGCAGCCCATAAATCAAGGAATAATTTCCACTTTCAAGTCATTTCATTTAAGAAATACATTTTATAAGGCTGTAGCTAACATAGATAGCAGGTCTTCTAATGAATGTGGGCAAAGTCAGCTGAAAGCATTCTGGCAAGGATTCACCATTCTACATGTCATTAAGATTTGTTTGGAGGAAGTCAAAATATCAACATTAACAGGAGTTTGGAGGAAGTTGATTCCAACCCTCATGGATGAGTTGGAGGGGTTCAAGGCTTCAAGAATTCAAGAACTTTGGATTCGAGTTCCCTTCAAGGTAGGGGTAAAGTTTCCATTTCATGGTTTGGAGGAACTAACTGATGATGTGGTGGAAATAGCAAGAGAACTGGAAGTGCACCCTGAAGATGTGAGTGAACTGCTGCAATCTCATGAGCAAACTTGAACAGATGAGGAGCTGCTTCTTATGAATGAGCAAAGAAAGTAATTTCTTGAGATGGAGTCTACCCCTGGTGAAGATGCTGTGAACATCACTGACATGACAACAAAGGATTTAGAATGTTGCATGAACTTAGTTGATAAAGCAGTAGCAGGGTTTGAGAGGATGGATTCCAATTTTGAAAGACATTCTAGTGTGGATAAAATGCTAACAAACAGCATTACTTGCTACAGAGAAACCTTTCATGAAAGGAAGAGTCAATTGATGTGGCAAACTTCATTGTTGTCTTATTTTAAGAAATTGCCATAGCCACCTCAACTTTAGCGAGCACCACCCTGATCAGTCAGCAGCCATCTACATCAAGGCAAGACCCTTCACCAGCAAAAAGACGATGACTCACTGAAGGCTCAGGTGATCATTAGTACTTTTTAGCAATAAAGTTGTTTATTTTTTTGTGAGACAGGATCTCATCATCTTGTAGCCCAGGCTGGAGTGCAATCACAGCTCACTGCAGCCACAACATTGCAGACTCAGGTGATCCTCCCACCTCCGCCTCCTGAGTAGCTGGGACTACAGGCATGCACCACCACTCCTGGCTCTTTTTTTTTTTTTTTTTTTTTTTTGCATTTTTTGTAGAGGCAGGGTTTCACCATGTTGCCCAGGCTGGTCTCAAACTCCTAAGCTCAAGTGACCCACCTGCCTTGGCCTCGCAAAGTGCTAGAACTACAGGCATAAGCCATCGCGCCCGGCTCTGCAATGAAGTATTTTTTAATTAAGATATGTACATTGGGTTTTTTAGACATAACGCTATTGCACTCTTAACAGACTAGAGCATAGTGTAAACATAATTTTTATATGCACTGAGAAACAAAAAAAATTTGTGTGACTCATTTAATTGTGATATTAGCTTTGTTTCAGTGGCCTAGAACCAAACCTGCAATGTCTCCAAGGTATGCCTGTAATCATTTTGGATTCAAATTCCCTTCAAGACTGGGGCAATGTTTCCACCTTATGCTTTGGAGCCTCTTCTCCCCAACTCCTTTTGAGATTTCTCTCAGTTACTTCTCAGATAAGGGACAGTGTGGGCTTCTAGAGACCAACTAAAAGATACAAGGGCCCTTCAGAAAACTCTAGCAGGGTCATCGAGGACAGACAGGCTCAGTGTGCTCCCTGGAGACTCCTAAAACGTACATGCTTTTTGGCCCTGTCCAGAGGTGCTGAGCCTCTCTTTCAGTTTATGAATGAGAACTTGTGACAAGGGACTGAGGCCCCCTGCCTATGAGACTGGGAGAGGCACACTGTCAAATCAGAACATAATGTGATTATGACTTCTGTTCATATAAATAATTATCATGCTTCTTGTCTAATTTAACACAAATACATTACCCACAACCTGCCCCCTCCCCACCTGCCCCCATAGAAGCTGTGATGAGAAAGCCTCATTTCACATCACAATATAGCTTTCCTTTCATTCCAGGTGATGAACAAAATGGGTCCAGTTATGTGGTCAGGTCTCAGAATCAAGGGAGGCTTCTGTGTAGTGTAGCAGTTAGATTCAAAGACTCTAGAGTCAGACTGGTTGGGTTCAAATCCTACCTCTGCTACTTATTAGTGATATGACCTTGGGTACTTTTCTGTACCTGGAGTTTTCTTTTCTACATAATAGACAAGCTCCTGTCTCATAAGTTTGTTGGGAGATTTAATTAAGTAATGAAAAGAAGGTCTTCAGTAGAGGGCCAGGAAAGTAACAAACCTTATAGAAGCATTAGTATTATGCCATGGCATGATGAGGAAAGATATTATGTATCACTGAAGATAATTATTTTAATTAACCGATTTCTATTTTTTGGTCTGGTGAAAAGGATTGTTCCTCTACATCTTTTCAAATGGACACATGTGGATATTTCTCTGATATTCAATGATCAGTTTCCAAAAGATCAGTTGGAAAATAAAGTAAATATGTCCTATCCAAATTACGTCCTATGAGAAGTACCATTCAGGACCTAGAGTGGCTTTGAAGAGGGGGCTGTCTGTGTTGAATCTTGAAGAATATGTAGAAATCTGTTTACCAGATAGACAGACGGAAGGGCATTCCAGACGAAAGGAACAGCATCTACAAATCTCCGCACCTGGCTAATTTTGTATTTTTAGTAGAGACGGGGTTTCTCCATGTTGGTCAGGCTGGTCTCAAACTCCAGACCTCAGGTGATCCGCCTGCCTCGGCCTCCCAAAGTGCTGGGATTACAGGTGTGAGCCACCGTGCCCAGCCTACTCTTGCACTTCTGAGGCAAACCCAACCTAGTCATGATGTCTTTATCTACCTTATAGAAGATCATATTTAGTTTGCTAATATTTTGTTTAGGATTTTTGCTTCTATTTTCATGGGTTGTATTGGTATAAGCTGTTCTCATCTGGTTTGCTATTGAGTTCATATTGACTTACAGTTTTGATTAGGGATTTTTTTGCTCTTTTATTCTCTAAAATGGTTTATATAAAATGGATACACAATATCTTGTGTTGCCCATGAAAATGCTCGGTGACCACAATGTTCACATGTTTATTAAAAAGTTAAACTGAATTCTTTGAAGCCCACTTTTGGGTGTTACTACTTTTGTAGTGAGCACTTAGTACAGGACCTTCTATGGAAAAGTCTTCAATAAATGTTTGCTGGAATAATTAATCAATGTAGTAAATAATTAATAATGTAGTCAATAACGCATAATGTAGTAAAATGGAACCAGTATGTTTGAGTAGCGAGTTATTCCTTCCTCCACCCATGCTTTGTCTTCAAATTTCCCGTTGCCTACTGTCACTTTTCTGGATTGGTCACCACTCAGAAATTTTGATGTTGTAAATGTTTATCTTACAAAATTTTTGGAGTTAATTTGGTTTGTAAGGCCTGACACAATCTGGCCCCTTACAAGGACAGCTATTGTAGAGTAGAAATTGAGAGAATGACTAATGTGAATTCCTTCATTTCAAACACACTATGATAAAAAGAAAAGTTTCCATTTATACCACGTTTTACAGGGTTATGGTTCAATAGGTGATCTGTATGCTTCCTTTTGACTTCCAAACACATGTGTTCCTTTGTTTCTCAGGAAGTAATCATCATGTAGCCATGGAAATCAACGAGTGCAAAGGAAATGTTGCAGGGGAATAATGAAGCCAACTAACTCAGCTCTACACAGTTGGTCACATCCTAAAACAATTAAAATACATCCAAAAGCCCCTAGAGGAAGTGTTGATCAGTGCTTGGTATTTTGACAACAACTTGTACAGTATGTGAAAGCATTTCAAAAATTCTAAAGCATTTATAAAATGTAACATACTATCAAGATGAATGAACAAATATTTATTGAGTGACTACTATGAACTAGGTACTTTTGCATATATGCCCTCATTTTATTTCAACAGCCCTATGGAATAGCTGGTTTTGGTATTATTTCCATTCTATTAATTTAAAAAAATATACTAAGACTCCCAGAGGTTAAATGACTTGTCTAGTAAGTGAAAGAGACAACACGAATATGTTCTTTCAACCAATCAGAATTCATCTTAAAGATGAATCATGCCCAGATCCATGGCCCAAATCTCAAGAGGGACCCAACATGGTACAAACCACCTCCCAACCAGCTTTCCACACTGGTAAATAAGACTTAACTGTTTCTCTCTCTGCTTAACTAGGCTTGCAACTTACATCATTGGAGGTAGGTTTGTGATTTGGAGGTTTAAAATTTTATCTCAATAACAGGAAAGATGAGGACCATGCGTTTTTTGAAGTCATTTATAAGGCATCAACATCTTATTAATCAAATTCTGACACAGTGGACAATCCCATTATTCTCCTTTTCTTTTGGAAGAGTTTGTCATGTTTAAATCTTCATAAAGATCCAAAGTTTATATTATACAGACATTTGTCTTATGATGATGTTTCAGTGGAAGGAATTGAGAGTAGTAACTGCTTTAATCTTTATTTAGAGTCTTAAAATAATGGAACTTACCTTTGGTGAAAATCTATGGACTCAGTCTCATTATTTTGTAAGCCATACCTTATATTTAATGCAAATTATATTAAGTTTCTCATGCAAAAGAGTTCAGATAAGGACTAGGGCAGTCTAAGCCTGGTATGGCAGCCCCTCAAAGTCATCAGACACCCAGACTGCTTCTACTTTTCTGCTTTCTAGCTTTAGCAAGTGACTTCCATTCTCAAGTTCATCTCAGGACACAAAAACACTGCTGTAGATCCAGCCACCAAACCCCCAATCCAGGCAGCAGGAAGGAGGCTGGGGAAGGACAAAGAGGATGTGGACCAGCTGTGTGTCCCCCTTTCATAAGGGTTTTCCGGGAAATTCAATCCGGCAACTTCTGCTTTTATCTCATTGGTCAGGGCTTAGTCACATGGCCAAACCTACCTGCACATGATGTTGGGAAAGATAGTCTTTATCTGGTCTAAGGAAGAAAGAATGGGGGAATGGACACAGGGAGGTATCCACAATTGCAATCATAAAAGATGAAGCAGAGGGACAGAAAAGCCCACATAAAAGATCAAAGTCTTCAAAATAGGAAGAATAATTGGGTTTGAATCTCATGTCTGCTATTTACCAGAGGTAGCCGCATCTGGGAGACCAGCTAGAAGAGGATTTGGACCAGGGTGGTAGTGATGGAGATGGGGAAAGGTGGTCAGTTTCTGAATATGTTTTGAAGGTAGAACCAACAGGATTTGCTAATGGATTAGAATGTGACGTCTCAGAGAAAGAGGAATCCAGGGTGACACCAAGTTTTGTTGTTATTGTTAAAGCAGCTGGAAGAATAGAGTTGTTCACTTACTGAGAAAAAGAGAACATGGTGGGAGGAGCAGGTTCAGAATGGGAGTGGAAGGAGATCAGAGGCTCAGATGTTTATTACACATTCAAATGGAGACGTTGAGTTGGAAGGTGGACATAGAGTCTGGAGCACAAGGAGGTGGTACACACTAGAGATACATACATTTAGAAGTAAGCAATACATAGATAGTATTTAAATCCCTGAGACTGAATGAAATCATTAAAGTAGTAAGTGCAGATGAAAAATGGAAGAGCTCTAAAGAGTAAGCCCTGGGGCAGTCCACCATTGTGGATGGCTAAGTGTTAACCAGCTTGGCCATAAACTGGCTGAGCGGGAGAACAGAAATGCATGTTCTCACGTAGGGCACAGAGAGCCCAGGAAAACTGAAAGAACCCAACAAGAAGATGAGAAGCAGTGTGGTGGAAGCCATGTGGAAGAAGTCTTTAGGAGAAGGGCGTCACTGTTTTAGATGCTACTGAGAGGTCAAATAAGACCACGACATTTGCTATGTTTGCCTTTTAAGAGTAATTTCAGTGGGTGGTGGGGGTAAAAAGAGAAGAAATAAGAGGAGAATTGGAGACAACAAGTAGATACAACTATTTTGCAGAATTTTGCTATAAGAGGAAAGACAGAAATGGGGGTTGGGGGTGTAGCAAGCTACAAGGGAAAGTGGGATCAAGAGATGAGTTTTTTTTATGATGAGAGAATGCTTATACGGCACTGGGGAAAAGGCGGAAAGTGACAATGCAGGGGAGTGAAGGGAGGATTGCCTGCATCACTGTCATTGACTTTGTAGGCAAGGAAGGGAAGAAGTTAGGGTTCTAGTGTGTAAGTGGAGGTGTTGGTCTTTGTAAAAAGCGTGGAGAGTTCTTCCAGGGAAACAAGAGAAGGCAGAGTCTATAAGCCCAGATTTCGGTAGGTGGGTAGATGTGGTTGTGGGACCTCATGGAAGTTTTCTTCTGCTCACTTCCGCTTTCTCAGTGTATAGGAAGAAAGGTTATCATGACAATGAAGATGGAGAAGAGTGGTTGAATTTTTGAGAAAAGAACAAAAGGAATTAGCCAGGCATGGTGGTGTGTGCCTGTAGTCCCAGCTACTTGGGAGGCTGAGACAGGAGAATTGCTTGAACCCAGGAGGCAGAAGTTGCAGTGAGCCGAGATTGCACCACTGCACTCCAGCTTGGACGAAAAAGCGAGACTCCATCTCAAAAAAAAAAAAAAAAAAAAGAATAAAAGGTATGAAAGAATTCTCTTCCAATAGAGTAAATGAATAAATGAATGGGCTAGGGAAACATAGTATGATTGCTAAGGGTCCACCAGAGATGAGTGATCAAGAATATAAAATGAGGTCGGGTGCTGTGGCTCACACTTGTAATCCCAGCACTTTGAGAGGCTTAGGTGGGCAAATCACTTGAGGTCAGGAGTTTCAGACCAGCCTGGCCAACATGGCGAAACCCCGTGTCTACTAAAAATACAAAAATTAGCTGGGCATGGTGGTACGCGCCTGTAATCCTAGCCACTTGGGAGGCTGAGGCGGGAGAATCGCTTGAACCCAGGAAGAGGAGGCTGCAGTGAGCCAAGATCGCACCACTGCACTCTAGCCTGGGTGACAGAGCGAGATTCTATCTCAAAAAAAAGAATGTAAAATGAGGTCAGCTTAGCTGTGTGCTTTTGTTCAACTGTGAGATGGAGTAGGGAAAAGTTGAATTTAACAAAGATGGTATCCGGGCGCGGTGGCTCACGCCTGTAATCCCAGCACTTTGGGAGGCCGAGGCTGGCGGATCACGAGGTCAGGAGATCGAGACCATCCTGGCTAACACGGTGAAACCCCGTCTCTACTAAAAATGCAAAAAAATTAGCCGGGCGAGGCGGCGGGCGCCTGTAGTCCCAGCTACTCGGGAGGCTGAGGCAGGAGAATGGCGTGAACCCGGGAGGCGGAGCTTGCAGTGAGCCGAGATCGGCCATTGCACTCCAGCCTGGGCGACTAAGTGAGACTCTGTCTCAAAATAAATAAATAAATAAATAAAACAAAGATGGTAGTTTAGCCAAGATAGTTCAACAAAGTGAGAGGGGTAAGGAACTTGAAGGTATATTCAAGTGAGTGATGAAAACATTTGACCACAGATTTGAGCTGGGCAAGGAGGGAAATGACATGGAAAAAGTTATTGACATAAAACACATAAGAGGATCAATGGGTTTTAGATTCTAATAGAGCTGAAGGATTATTGGAGCTCACAGAGTATGTGTGAGCCCACTAACAACAACAACAACAACAAAAGTCCTGAAATTCTCAAGTCTAAGCCTTAATGATGTCCGAAGGTGTCTACAACACAGGGGCTTGCCAGTGTGAGTTCACCCACAAAAATAAAATCAATCAGCTTTCTTCCAGTCCTCTCCAACACTGACCTGAGACACACAGAGTGGCCTCCTAACATGGCAGGATTAAATCCCGTTCCAGGATTCCAGATTTTTGCACACTTCCTGCCATTTTGTGCAAATGGCAAAGAAGAGATTTCAGTGACAAAGGAGGGCTCTGTGACAGGGCAGAATGCCAGGTCAACCAAAGAATCTCCCATTTCTATAGCCTGAAGAGAACTGAACAGCAGATCTCTGGCAGTCTATTGTGTTAACCGCCTTTCAGGGCAAGACCACATCTGTGTGAAGCGGTTCATTAAAGCTGCTCCACATGTACTGGGGCTGCCCTTTCCCTTTCCTGATTCCCACTCTTGCCTTAGGTGTGGAATAGAGAGAGAAATTAGAACGTCTCTGGCCAGGCTCTTTAAATACGAAAAAGGAAGAACCCAACACCTTGGAGGTGTATAAGAAAGGAACAAAGTAGCCCTGAATCAAATCTCTCAGGAAAGACATTCCTTCTGAGTGTGTTGTGAGGGCTGCGTTTCTCCAGCCATTAACTAGTAAATACCATCCCGAGCATCTTCATATTATTGACTGACATTACAAAAATACCAGAGTCAAAAACACATTTGTACAAGTCATGCTGAAATTCTCCTTCTTTCTCTCTATGCCACTGAAAAGCCCCAAGTTTATTTACTATCTAAATTCATGACAGGCATTTTCAGCTTCCCTTACGTAAAAGTCTTTTATCTGGATTTTAGAATTTTTAAACCATTCTCTTCATTGAGTATACGGCCCTAAGAGAGAAGAAATGGTCAATCAATAGTCTTTTTTTTTTTTAGCTTCTTAAAAAATCTTCCAGCAATAAATACAGCACCAACTATCCAGAAGTTTTGAACTGGAGTTTACTTGATTATAATGAACAAAACCAGCAAGTAATGTGCTTTGATTTCTTGAAATTTTTGTAAAGGCCATTTTTGAATTTTTAAGTAAGTGTCAGATAGTACTCCTCTTTCACTTTTAGTCAATACTACTGATACTTGTTACCCTTCACAAATCCCAGGTCCTATATATTGTTGAACTTAGGTAAGGTAAAGATTTGCCACTAGAGAATGGAACTGAAATCAAAATGTTCCGCTTCTGTGAGTTTAAGAAAAACCTCTAATGGTTCCTTTTAGTGTGGGGTTTGGAGTTGAGTAGTATTTAAAGCACTAAACTGTCTCTCCAGTATTTGAGGGGATTAGGTTTAGGGTTCATTGTGTTGACTGTCTTTTGAAAGATTAGATAGTTTAGTTAGGCTCCTACTGGCCATGTAAATGTCTCAGTGTTTATTGACTGTCTGCAGTCATTATCAAAGACTCTGAACACAATCGACACCTTGTAAACAGAAATCCCATTATTTTTGTAGTACCGATAAGATTTACTGAGAATTTAATTTTTTATGATTGACTGGCCAGTTAAAGATATTAATGCATACAGGAGAGTGTGATAAATGAGTATGAATTCAGTCAACAAACTTGCCCTTTTTTTGTTTGGAAGCTATAATCTCATTTTGCTTGTAGACTGTAGAAATAATCTATATGGCATTCTATTTAAAAATGCTTCTTAAGTACATTTGAATGTGTTATATGCATTTCTATGAATCCTTCAATGATCTACAAAGGGATTTACGTTTTAAGGGGAAAGATGTCTTAAATCTTTCAGTACCTAGAAAGAAAAAGAAATCTATGGATAGTGTCCTAATTTATGCAGGGAACAGGATAAGGATTTATTTTGGGAGTAGTCCGTGGCTGCATTTAAAAAGGCTAGAGCTAAAATAAAATTTGGAAAGCCATGCAGTAGATGTGTTGTGTTTGACCAGAGGCAAAATCCATGAGCTCAACATTATTTTGATTCTGAATTTAGTGACTTCTGCAAGGGGGTTGCTCTTCAAGCTTCCCTCCCCACCCCGCAGTAAGGCATGTGCTGGACAGAAGAGGGTCAAGGAAGTGTGGTTTTCTTGGGGACCTGCATGGCACAGCTTCAGGAGATGACTCTGACAGCATTCAGAGTTCAATCCGGGCAAGAAAAAGCCTTGCTTCAGGAAGCACTGGAAGGGGGCTGGAGTTTAAGAGAAAGCAGAAAGAAAGAATGAGGGTTAGACAATTCTGCCTGAGAGAAGTGGAAAGTGTGCCCCCAACATCTTTGATTGCCTCAGTATAAAACATACATTGTTTAACACACACAAAACAAAATCTTTGCAATGAAACCCAACACACTTCCACAGTCTCAGCTCCCAGCTCTGCTCTACTCATCTTCGAACACCTGCCCTGGCTCCACAGCATGTGCCTCCTTGCCTGTGCCTTTGCCTTCACTGTACCCTGCTTTCCCGCTTCCTGATGTGAAACTGCTCTTCGCCCCGAAAGTCCAAAGATCACCTCTTCTGTGACGTCTTACAGGCTCCCTCATATAGCTCACTCACTCGCTCCACTATATGCATGGACTTCTTGTAATTTCTTTGTGTGTCTAGCTTCACTACATCTGTAAACTCCTAGAGGGCAGGACTCAATCTTGCTCTTTTTTTTCAAATATCCCCAGAGTCTAGCATATAGTATGTACTAATAAGTATACAGAGCAGGAAGAGGAAGAGCCACATCTGTGCTTTTG
Source organism: Macaca mulatta (assembly GCF_049350105.2). Classification (NCBI taxonomy): domain Eukaryota; kingdom Metazoa; phylum Chordata; class Mammalia; order Primates; family Cercopithecidae; genus Macaca; species Macaca mulatta. The sequence goes on along the minus strand of NC_133414.1, from coordinate 104,776,373 downwards.
CTCACACTCCATCCTCTTTCTTTCTTTCTTTTTCAAGGCAGAGTTTCACTCTTATTGCCCAGGCTGGAGTGCAGTGGTGCAATATTGGCTCGCTGCAACCTCTGCCTCCTGGGTTCAAGTGATTCTCCTGCCTCAGCCTCCCGAGTAGCTGGAATTACAGGCACACACCACCAGGCCTGGCTAATTTTTGTATTTTTAGTAGCAACGGGGTTTCACCATGTTGGCCAGGCTGGTCTCAAACTCCTGACCTCAGGTGATCCGCCCATCTCGGCCTCCCAAAGTGCTGGGATTACAGGCATGAGCCACCGCACCTGCCTTCCATCCTCTTTCAATATAAAGCTTAGCATTCCCAAGAACGAACTGTTTTTGTTTGTTTGTTTGTTTGTTTTTGTTTTTGAGCCAGAGTCTTGCTCTTGCCCAGCCTGGAGTGCAGTGGCGCGATCTTGGCTCACTGCAACCTCTGCCTCCCAGGTTCAAGCAATTTTCCAGTCTCAACCTCCCAAACAGCTGGGACTACAGGCACATGCCACCATGCCTGGCTAATTTTTGTATTTCTAGTAGAGACAGAGTTTCACCATGTTGGCCAGACTGGTCTCAAACTCCTGACCTCAAGTGATCCAACCACCTTGGCCTCCCAAAGTGTTGGGATTACAGACATGATCCACCACGTCTGGCCCGAACTGCTTTTTGAAGACTTCCTTGACCAATGATCTCTCACATCTTTAAACTCTCATAGCACCCAAGTGAGAATTGCACACTTAACACTTAACAGATCTGTGTCCCTATCTTAGTTGTGTTTTTATATCTATGTGCTATTTCTCCAACTACAATCAAAGAACTCTTTGGACTAGTGGTTGAGTGTTTAACCTCTTTGTATCACCCATGAGGCCTAGGGGGCTTCACTTAGGGTTGTTACCTAACAAGTGGTTGTTGATGAAGAGCTGAGGAAGGTCTGAAAGGTAGATGAGGAAGATTATTTGACAGATTCAGTGAAGGAGGGCACATTCAGAACAGCCTAGGCAAAGACCAAGGTCAAGCAATAAGGAGCGGCAGGTAGACCTCCCCGAAACCCTCAAGCACCTCAAAAGGAGACAAAGCAAGTCCACCAAGTGTTTAACAAGAAGAAATAAAATCCCTGCACTTAATTAAGCTAATCTAATGGAAAGCCAGGGCACTTGCAACTAGGAGCACATGTCCACAATCAGTGGCTGGTGACAAACGAGGCAAAGAGGAAAAAGTAGTAACAGTGAGAACACTGAGAACTGAGGGAGAACAGTGAGAACTAAGCATTTGACATATATTCTTTTTCTAACACATTTTTATTGAGATATAATTTATATACCAAACAATTCACTCAGTTAAAATATACAAGTCAGCCGGGCACAGTGGCTCACACCTGTAATCCCAGCACTTTGGGAGGCCGAGGTGGGCAGATCACCTGAGGTCAGGAGTTTGAGACTAGCCTGGCCAGCATGGTGAAACCCCGACTCTACTAAAAATACAAAAATTAGCCAGGCATGGTGGCAGGCACCTGTAGTCCCAGCCACTCAGGAGGCTGAGGCAGGAGAATGGTGTGAACCTGGCAGGCGGAGCTTGCAGTGAGCCTAGATCGCACCACTGCACTCCAGCCTGGGTGACAGAGCAAGACTCCATCTCAAAAAACAAATAAACATATAAAATAAAATAAAATAAAAGTATACAAGTCAATGCTTTTTACTATATCCACAGAGTTGTGCAACCAACAGTACCATCAATTTAGAATACTGTCGTCACCCCAAAAAGAATCTCCATTCTCTTTAGCAATCGCTCCCTATTCCCTTCCCAACATTACCCTTCCACCCTGACCAGTAACTCTAGTCAACCACTAATCTTTCTGTTTCTACAGATTTGCCTGTTCTGGGCATTTCACACAAAAATAGAACACAATATGGCTTTCTTTGTGTCTGGCTTCTTTCACTTAGCATAATGTTTTTAAGTTTCATCCATGGTGTAGCATGTAGCAGAATTCACCCCTTTTTATTGCCAAATAGTATTCCATCATATGGATGCATAGCATTCTATTTATCCACTCATTAGTTGATGGACATTTGGGGTTGATTATTAATATATATTCTTTTATTTATTCTTTCCACTACTCCTGGGAGGTAGGTGTTACTGTCCTCATTTTACAGATGAGTAAACTGAAACTCAGACTAACTATCCTGCCCCCTTTATATAAGGAATGGCACTGCAGGCCGGGCGCAGTGGCTGAAGCCTGTAATCCCAGTACTTTGGGAGGCCGAGGTGTACGGATCACGAGGTCACGAGATCAAGACCCTCCTGGCCAACATGGTGAAACCCCATTTCTACTAAAAATACAAAAATTAGCTGAGTGTGGTGGCATGCGCCTGTAGTCCCAGCTACTAGGGAGGCTGAGGCAGGAGAATCACTTGAACCCGGGAGGCGGAGGTTGCAGTGAGCCAAGATCACACCATTGCACTCCAGTCTGGTGACAGAGAAAGATTCCGTCTCATAAATAAATAAATTAATTAAAAATGGCACTGGGATTGATCTTGGTCTGCTTGAGTCTAAAGCCTTCATGTTTAATCACCACCTGTTATTTGGCAAACATTGTCTGTGGAGGGACGTGGCTCATGCCAAATTCCAAAAACTCGTAGAGATCACTGGTGCCCCCCACCTTTCAAGGAATTTGGCTACAAATTTTCAAGTTTCATAGTTGTATGATCTGGAGGAAAGAATATGAGCTTTGGAGCTAGAGAGTCTTGAATTTGAATCCCACATAGTAGCTGTGTGATACAGGGCAGGTTGTTTCACTTCTCTGAACCTCAGTTTCCTTTCCTATAAAAATGAAGATAATTCCTACCTTTCAGGGTTGTTCTGAGGATTAAATAGCTAATAATAATATAAGGTATCTGACACACAGTAGCTATTATTATCAGACCTGTTTGCAGTGGTAGCAAAAGCAAGTAAAATACACACACACACACACACACACACACACACACACACACACACACTTTCCATAGAGAGGAATTTGAGGAGGTGAGTTTAGGATATGCGGTGGTGAGAAATCTGGGCAGAAATCTCCAGTGGTAGACAGACAGAGATAAAAGGCAGGAACTCAGGTGAGAGGTCAGGGCTAGAGATATGGATTTGGGGGTTATCAGCATGGAGGTGAGGGTTGAAGCTGTGACAACTATTTGGGTAGAACCAGGTAGAAAATAAAGAAATTAATCCAGTGCCTGAGCCCTGGGATGTCCATAATTAAGGCCAGCAGAAGGAATAAGAAGCAGTAAACAGTATAGAGGTAAGTATTTGGAGGGGTTGTGATGATATCAGAATAGCATTAAATTTTGAAAGCCAAGGGAGAGAGGATATTTTAGAAATGGATAAGGGACAGAGGAGAAAGTTGAGAAGGTTAGGTTGTAGAAAAGTTTGCAATGATGAGAACTGAGAGTAGGCTATTAGATTTGGCAGTCAGGAAGTCAACGGTGACCTGACATGTTGAGCATCTCTCCATCCATTCGTTCATTCATTCATCCATTCGTTTTTTCAGCATTCATTGAACATCTGCAGTGCATCTACAGGATGCTGTGCTAGGCTCCTGAGAAATATCCAAGTAAGACATAATCCCTTGCTACACTGAGCATGACATAAAATGAAAGGAAAGGTCAATGTTTTAAGGCCCCTTTTGTCTATGAGTTGAGTCAGGCATGAGAAACTGGGCCCCATGGGACAATTGTGATGGAAGGATAGTGCATTAGCAAATCAAGGGGAAGCAAAAAAGGCTTGTCAAAGGTTGGCTAAAAGAAGGGATGGGAATTTATTCATTTATTTTGAGATGGAGTCTCGCTCTGTTGCCTGCCAAGGCTGTAGTGCAGTGGCGCAATCTCAGCTCACTGCAACCTCTGCCTCCCAAGTTCAAGCGTTTCTCCTGCCTCAGCCTCCTGAGTAGCTGGGATTACAAATGCGCGCCACCACGCCCAGCTAACTTTCACATTTTTAGTAGAGACAGGGTTTCACCATATTGGTCAGGCTGGTCTTGAACTCCTGACTTCATGATCTGCCTGCCTCAGGCCTCCCAAAGTGCTGGGATTACAGGCGTGAGCCACACTGCCCGGCCGGGAATTTAATTTTAAAAGGGGGATTAAAGAGGAGGAAAAGAGAAGGCAGAAGCATTTCAGTTTACTTATTGGACATAAATGTCATCTGAAGAATTTTCTTTTTCCCATTGGTGTATGGTGGAGATGTCTCTACATTGAATCTACCAATTTTTGACACTTGGGGTGAATTTTTAAAGTTGACACTGCATTTTGAGTCCATATATTAATAATTTATCAGGGGGATGCAGTGGCTCACACCTATAATCCCAGCATTTTGGAGGCCGAGGTAGGAGGATTGCTTTGAGTTCAAGACTAGCCTGGGCAACATAGTGAGACCTCATCTCTACTAAAAATGCAAATTAAAAAATTAGCTGGGTATGGTGGCGCATGCCTGTAGTCCCAGCTACTTGGGAGGCTGAGGTAGGAGGATCACTTGAGCCCAGGAGTTCAAGCCTGCATTGAGCTATGATCATCCAGCCTAGACAACAGAATAAGACCCTGTTTCAAAAAAAGAGGAAAGAAAAAGAATTTTACTTTTCTTCAAGGATCATCAAGGACACAGAATTTTTCTTTCTCCTAGAACTTCGAGTAAAATGAATCCTTCAAGAAAATGCAATGTTTATCCTGTAGTTCCAGTACCTTTTGACCCATTAGAGAAACTACAGACTCCTCCCCTTCATCCCCCAGCCTGCAGCCAAGGTACCTGTAGTTTAAGAAGCAAGTTAGAGAATGAGTTAGAATATCATGGCTTCACATTTGTAGCCATACTTTCTACTTACCATTAAAACAAATATATCAAGAATAAAAATTAATTCAGGAGTTATGAAGAGGAAATTAAAAATAAGCATAATAGAAATGGGACTACTAAAGTTAAGAAATAAAGCCAGGACCAGGCACAGTGGCTGATGCCTGTAATCCCAGCATTTTGGGAGGCTGAGGCGGGTGCATCACGAGGTCAAGAGTTCAAGACCAGCCTGGCCAAGATAGAGAAACTCCGTCTCTACTAAAAACTACAAAAATTAGCCGGGCGCGGTGGCAGGCACATGTAATCCCAGCTACTTGGGAGACTGAGGCAGAAGAATCACTTGAACCCGGGAGGCAGAGGTTGCAGTGAGCCAAGATCAAAAGATCATGCCACTGCACTCCAGCCTGGGCAATGGAGTTAGACTCCATCTCAAAAAAAAAAAAAAAGGAAGAAGAAGAAAGAAAAAGAAATAAAGCCAGAAGCCCAAAATTTAAAGGAGAAAATTATGACACATTAATATTAAAGAATAAAACAAATTAATATTGAAAAGGTTAAGTAAAAAATTTAAGAAAGAAACATATATATATATATATATATATATATTTTTTTTTTTTTTTTTTTAGAGACAGGGTCTTGCTATGTTGCTCAGGCTGGTCTCAAACTCCTGGGCTCAACCAGTCTTCCTGCCTCACCCCCCAAAGTGCTGGGATTACAGGCATAAGTCACCACAACCAGCCAAGAAAAAACTTTGAAGAAAAAAAGATTGAGGCCGGCCGCGGTGGCTCACTCCTACAATCCCAGCTCTTTGGGAGGATGAGGTGGGCAGATCACGAGGTCAGGAGTTTGAGACCAGCCTGACCAACATGGTGAAACCCTGTCTCTACCAAAAATACAAAAATTAGCTGGGCGTGGTGGCACACGCTTGTAATCCTAGCTACTCAGGAGGCTGAGACAGGAGAATCACTTGAACCCAGCAGGCGGAGGGTTCAGTGAGCCGAAATTGTGCCACTGCACTCCAGCCTGGGTGACAGTGAGACTCCGTCTCAAAAAAAAAAAAAAAAAATTGAACTAAAACCACAAGAATCAAAAGACCACAAGCTAAAATAACAATAACATTTTTAAAACTGGATGCCAAGAAAATGTTAGTAACATTAAGATAAATAAAAAGATACTGTGGCTCATACCTGTAATCCCAATGCTTTGGGAGGCCGAGGTGGGTGGGAGGATCACTTGAGGCCAGGAGTTCGAGACCAGCCTGGGCAACACAGTGAGACCCTGTCACTATAAAAAAACCTTTTAGGCCAGGCTCGGTGGCTCATGCCTGTAATCCCAGCACTTTGGGAGGTCGAGGCGGGCAGATCATTTGAAGTCAGGAGTTCGAGATCAGCCTGACCAACATGGTGAAACCCTGTCTCTACTAAAAATACAAAAAAAAAAAAAAAAAATTAGCTGGGCGTGGTGGCACATGCTTATAATCCCAGCTACTCAGAAGGCTGAGGCAGGGGAATCGCTTGAACCCAGGAAGCAGAGGTTGCAGTGAGCTGAGATTGTGCCACTGCACTCCAGCCTGGGCGACAGAGTGAGTCTAAAAAAAAAAACCTTTTAAAATTAGCTAGACATGGCGATGAGTACCTGTAGTCCCTAGACATGGCAATGAGTGCCTGTAGTCCCTAGACACGGTGATGAGTGCCTGTAGTCCTAGCTGCTCAGGAGGCTGAGGTGGGAGGACCCTGTCTCTAAAAAAAATTAAAAATTTAAAAAAGATAAGTAAAAAGAAAGTAGAAGTTGATTTTTAAAAATCTAATCAAAAGATTAAAGGAATGAAATATGAAATAACAAAATAATAAAAGTGGAAAATAATAACAGTGCAAATGAATTAAAATACCTAAGAATAGGCCGGGCGCGGTGGCTCAAGCCTGTAATCCCAGCACTTTGGGAGGCCGAGACGGGCGGATCACGACGTCAGGAGTTCGAGACCATCCTGGCTAACACGGTGAAACCCCGTCTCTACTAAAAAATACAAAAAACTAGCCGGGCGAGGTGGTGGGCGCCTGTAGTCCCGGCTACTCGGGAGGCTGAGGCAGGAGAATGGCGTAAAAACCCGGGAGGCGGAGCTTGCAATGAGCTGAGATCCGGCCACTGCACTCCAGCCTGGGCGACACAGCAAGACTCCGTCTCAAAAAAAAAAAAAAAAAAAAAAAAAAAAAAACCTAAGAATAAACCAGATTAAAAACCGAAAACTCAGATGTAAAAGAATAAAATGATATCAAAGCTAAAACAGGTAAAAATTAGTGAAACATTAAAAAGAAATATAAATCGATTCGAAAGTGTGCTATAACACACAAATACAAACATGTTAAAGCTAAAGTGTTAAAAATGAATCCCTAATACAATTACCTATCCACAGAGACAAATTGACAGGTACTGTCCACTCCTAATGTGATCCTCCAGGTTCAATGACACTACATTCACCCACATCGCCCAGGGGAGGGCAGAGCCAAGGAATCAAGCAGAGTGGGGTTCCTGTCCTCCATCTAGTTGGAAACACCATGCATGCCCAGGATGCCAAGCAAGCCCACCTGTCCCATGGGCAGCTGGGAGATGCCAGGCTCCCCAGAGACTCCCTAGGCACGCACCACTGTCTCATTGTTGCTGCACATTGCAGAGCTCTTTTAGGCGGTGACATCATAGGACAACTGGCAGCCCAGTGAGGAATCTACAACTAGTTATCCTTTTCTCCCATACAAAAGGAGGTGTCCGTGAGGTTAGAGCTAGCTGCAAGTAATAGAGACCCAGAATAATAGCAGCTCAAACTAACTAGAATGATGTTTATTTCTCATGTAACAGTCAAAAAAGTAAGCCCAGACTGAGATGCTAGTCCTAATCTATAAAGTCCTCAGGGTCCTGGGCTCCTTCCAACTTTCTGCTCACCATTCCAAAGACCCTACACTTAGTTAGGCCTTGTCCTCATGGCCCATGATGAAGCTCCTGTCAGCTCTCTCCAGGAGCAAGGAAATAAGAAACTGTGAAGAGTAAACACTAGTTACCTCTTAAGGAAGGTTTCCAGAAATGCCACCTGGCATGTCCGCTCACATCCCTTTAGCCAGACTAAGTAACGTTTAGCTGCAAGGGATGCTGGGAAATGTAGTTTTAATTCTGGGGCCATGTGCATAGCTGCAAATTCTGTTATGGTAGAAAGTGAAAACGGATATTAGGGGTCAGCTACTGGTCTCTGTTTTGGGAGGATGCAACATGAGTCCTCTTCTCCCTCCCCCTCCTGAGGAATGCCTGTTTATTTCAGGTGTGACCCAATTTTAAAAGTCTTTTTTACCCTGGTCTAGGGGAGGAAAGAAAGCTCTAGTAAAACTACATAGAGAAATACTGGCATAAATATGAATGTTTGCACACATTGTGAGAGGGGTCATGATTTGATCAAAGACACCAACATCTCACTCTGATCTAATGTATTAGGAATCTGTGAAAACTAAAGTCATTACAAAGTTGTGAAGACCCAGGTTTGCCTCTTTATGTAAAGAAAGTAATTTGCTTTCTGGTTTGGCTTCTGCCTCCTATTGAGTTCCCTGAATATCTTGACCACCGATTAATAAGGAGAAAGGTTACCTATCCAGATACCTAATAGGGAAAGGTGGGGGAAATGGGAAAGGTTAACATTTCTCCCCATTCTCCCCTTTCTCCCCGTTCTCCCCATTTTCCTCTTTGGAGTAGGCCTTCTGGACCCAAAGAATTTACAGAGGAATTTAGAGAAATGTACAGGTCCCCATTATGTTTCTAGCACTTTATTATTCACTAACCAGTATCATAAAAGGAAAGGCCTTTGGACTCCATGAAGAAAAGATACATTCATGGGACCTCAGTTTACATCTGTGTGACAAAAGGACTGAATTAGATTTAATGGTTCTCAAACTATGGTCTGTATAAGCATCGCACTAAGTAGCTGCAGATTCCAGGTAGATAATATATTTTAGTGTAACAATATAATAATGATATAGGCAATGATATAATCAATTATATGATTTCAGATTTCACATTGTAATTATCCTTTAAGAAATTGCTATTTATATAGTTTTGGTGAAATTGCAAAGAAAAACATTTGCAATAATCTGAAAATGCTATTAAAATACCCCTCTTTTTTTTTTAACTACATATCTGTATGAGGTCAGACTTCAACCAAACAACATAACAGATGCAATGCAGAAGCAGAAAAGAGCCCAGCTGTCCTCTGTTAATATTAATATTATAAGATATTAAAGAGATTTGCAAAAATGTAAAGTGATACTACTATGTAAAATGATAAAATGATAGCCAAAATGTAAAATAATAGCCACTTTTTAAAATGTGGCTGCTAGAAGACTTTAAATTACATTATTAGTTGTTTGAGATGATCTAATTATTTTTTTCACATGATATGCAATGTGCATTAACATAATGATTTTATTATTGCTTTTAAAAAATAAATAAATATTTAAAAACTGTGAAAATGTAGATTCTAAGTTCCCCAAACTGCCACCCCCCACCACCAGCAGCACCAAGAATTCTGGTTCCATAGGAATGGACTTGGGCCTGGAAATGTTCATTTTGTATAATTCCTCCAGGCGATTATGATGCAGGCGGTCCTCATCTACCCTTCAGACAGGTGCTCTCTAAGGCCCCTCTCACTCCTAAAGTGTAAACAGAAAGAATGAAGAGAAATATATTATTTTAGGGTCAATGGAGAGATTTAAAATGGTGTTTTGGTTTCCTCTGTGTAGATTTCAGGGTCAGTCATGTGACCTCACTGCAAACAAGTTTTTTTTGTGTCAATGCCTCAAAGTGTCATGGCTTCCTCACCTGTCCTTAACCCTGCCCTTCTGGCCAGTGCATTTAGCTATGTTTGAACTCGATGTTTCCTTTGGTAAAGCTTTTCCCCATTATAGTAATTTCTCAAAGAATTTATAACCTTCAAGGTAAAGGTCTCTGAAACAGGACTCTAAGGATGCTCCGCACCATTGACACATTAAGAGCACTTCAAGTACATTAATGTCCTCAGTCCCTGGATTTATTGCAACACAGTAAAGCCTCTTTTCAGAAAGCCTACTCTTAGTTCCATTTATTCAGCAGGCTTTTCCAGAAAGAGATTAGAAGTAAAATGATTTGAGATAGAATCAAAGAATTCCATCTTTTTAATTAGTGTGCTAAACACAGGAACACCTAATACAAATATTTGACTATGTGGTCCAGCGTGGGCTCTAAGGTCACCAGAGAAAATTTACAGGGAACTCCAAAGGCCCTGCACAATAATTGTCTTGGGTTATGACTTTTTGAATTGCCTTCGTTGTTGGTAGCACTACATTTGGAAATAAATAAAATTTGCTGAATTAGGGCACTCTTCGTGTTAAAATGTTTAATCTTCACTTTAATGAGTTTTGGTCATTGAAGCCTTTTTGTTTCGTGAAAGGGAGAACCTTTACACAAGGTTAGCTCTTTTTACACAGCCTAATGACTCACTAATTAAAAATCCTTTTTGGATAGATGCCAGGCTTGTCTGGTCAATGTGAGAGGGAAGGAAGCAGAAATCTATTTCAAAATATTTTAGGTTACTATAATTCTAAATTGTGTAATTTATTATTAAAGATATTCCATACATGATTTTATGAAATGCTGCAGTAGAGAAGGTGCCAATTCTGTACTCATATCCTGCTTTGCATGGTAACTTATCTCACAGATGAGATTTGAGATTTCATTACATGATGTTTTACACCATGGGCTCTGGACCACCTGCCTCTGATGTGCCACATTTGTTCCTTGTCTGAAATGAGAAGAAGCTATACTGTGAGGTGAGAAGGGGCAAAGGAATCATCCAGGGCCAGGACAGGCCATGAGGAACAAGGAGCAGGGTAGAGGGAAAAACCTTAGGGGCAGAGTGTATGGCAGAGGAGTGTATGTTCCATTTTGGAACATCTTTAAATGGACTTTTACCTTTTCACTAAGTTTTAACTCAGAGTCGTCTTTTTAATTTAGTTTAATTTGGCCAGGTGCAGCGGCTCACACCTGTAATCCCAGAACTTTGGGAGGCAGAGGTGGGTGGATCACCTGAGGTCAGGAGTTCGAGACCAGTCTGACTAACATGGTGAAACTCTGTCTCTAATAAATACAAAAAAAAATTAGCTGGGCATGGTGGTGCATGCCTGTAATCCCAGGTACTTGGGAGGCGGAGGCAGGCAATTCACTTGAACCCGGGAGGCAGAGGTTGCAGTGAGCCAAGATTTTGCCATTGCACTCTAGCCTGGCCAAAAAGAGTGAAACTCTGTCTCAAATAATAATAATAATATAGTTTAATTTAATTTTTCAGACAGGATCTCACTCTGTCACTTAGGCTGGAGCGCAGTGACACAATCATAGGTCACTACAGCCTCAAACTCCTGGGTTCAACCAATACTGCTGTCTCAGCCTCCCAAATAGCTGGGACTACAGGTGCATGCCACAACATCTGACCAACTTTTTCTTGTTGTTATTTTTTGTAGAGCCAGGATCTCTCTATTTTGCCCAGACTGGTCTCAAACTTCTGGCCTCAAGCGATCCTATAGGCTTTTTTTTTTTTCATTGGTTATTGGAGTACAGGTGGTATTCGGTTACATAAGTAAGTTATTTAGTGGTGATTTGTGAGATTTTGGTCCACCCACCACCCAAGCAGTATACACTGCACCCTATTCATAGTCTTTCATCCCTCACCCCTCTTCCACCTTTCCCTCAAAGTCCCCAAAGTCCAGTGTATCATTCTTATGCCTTTGCGTCCTCATAGCTTAGCTCCCACATATCAGCAAGAATATATGATGTTTGGTTTTCCATTCCTGAGTTACCTCACTTAGAATAATAGTCTTCACTCTCATCCAGGTTGCTGCAAATTCCTTTTTATGGCTGAGTAGTATTCACATATATATATATATATATATCACAGTTTCTTTATCCACTTGTTGATTGATGGACATTTGGGTTGGTTCCACAATTTTGCAATTGTGAATTGTGCTGTTATAAACGTGCGTGTGCAAGTATCTTTTTCGTATAATGACTTATTTTCCTCTGGATAGATACCCAGTAGTGGAATTGCTGGATCAAACGGTAGTTCTACTTTTAGTTATTTAAGGAATCTCCACACTGTTTTCTATAGTGGCTGTAATAGTTTACATTCCCACCAGCAGTGTAGAAGTGTTCCCTGATCACTGCATTCACGTCAATATCTACTGTTTTTTATTTTTTGATTATGGCCATTCTTGCAGAAGTAAGGTAATATCACATTGTGGTTTTGATTTGCATTTCCCCGACCATTAGTGATGTTGAACATTTTTTCATAAGTTTGTTGGCCATTGTATATCTTCTTTTGAGAATTGTCTATTCATGTCCTTAGCCCACTTCTTGATGGGATTGTGTCTTTTTCTTACTGATTTGTTTGAGTTTGTTGTAGATTCTGGATATTAGTCCTTTGTCAGATGTATAGATTGTAAAGATCTTCTCCCACTCTGTGGGTTGTCTGTTTATTCTGCTGACTGTTCCTTTTGCTGTGCAAAAGCTCTTTATTTTAATTAAGTCCCAGCTATTTACCTTTGTTTTTATTGTATTTGCTTTTGGGTTCTTGGTCATGAAATCCTTGCCTAAGTCAATGTCTGGAAGGGTTTTTCCAATGTTAACTTCTAAATTTTAATAGTTTCAGGTGTTAGATTAAAGTCCTTAACCATCTTGAGTTGATTTTTGTATAAGGTGAGTGATAAGGATCCAGCTTCATCCTCCTACATGTGGCTAGCCAATTATCCCAACACCATTTGTTGAAAAGGGTGTCCTTGGCCAGGCGCGGTGGCTCAAGCCTGTAATCCTAGCACTTTGGGAGGCCGAGACGGGCGGATCACGAGGTCAGGAGATCGAGACCATCCCGGCCTACACGGTGAAACCCCGTCTCTACTAAAAAATACAAAAAAACTAGCCGGGCGAGGTGGCAAGCGCCTGTAGTCCCAGCTACTCGGGAGGCTGAGGCAGGAGAATGGCGTAAACCCAGGAGGCGGAGCTTGCAGTGAGCTGAGATCTGGTCACTGCACTCCAGCCTGGGCGACAGAGTGAGACTCCGTCTCAAAAAAAAAAAAAAAAAAAAAAGAAAAGGGTGTCCTTTCCCCCACTTTATGTTTTTGTTTGCTTTATCGAAGATCAGTTGGCTGTAAGTATTTGGGTTTATTTCTGAGTTCTCTATTCTGTTCCATTGGTCTATGTGCCTACTTTTATACCAGTACAATGCTGTTTTGGTGACTATGGCCTTACAGTTTGAAATCAGGTAGTGTGATGCCTCCAGATTTGTTCTTTTTGCTTAGTCTTGCTTTGGCTATGTGAGCTCTTTTTTTGTTCCATATGAATTTTATAATTGTTTTTTCTAAATCTGTGAAGAATGATGGTGGTATTTTGATGGGGACTGGATTGAATTTGTAGATTGCTCTTGACAGTATGGTCATTTTCACAATATTGATTCTACCCATCCATGAGCATGAGATGTGTTTCCATTTATTTGTGTCATCTATTATTTCTTTCAGCAGTGTTTTATAGTTTTCTTTGTAGAGGTCTTTCACCTCCTTGGTTAGGTATATTCCTAAGTATTGTAATTTTTTTTTTTTTTTTTTTTGCAGCTATTGTAAAAGGGGTTGAGTTTTTTTTTGTTTTTTTTTTTTTTTCTTTTTTTTTTTTTTTTTGATATGGAGTCCTGCTCTGTCACCCAGGCTGGAGTGCAGTGGCATTGATCTCAGCTCACTGCAACCTCTACCTCCCGGGTTCAAGCAATTCTCCTGCCTCAGCCTCCTGAGTAGCTGGGATTACAGGTGCCTGCCACCACGCCTGGCTAATTTTTTGTATTTTAGTAGAGATGGGGTTTCACCGTGTTGCCCAGTCTGGTGTTGAACTCCTGAGCTCAGGCAATCCACCTGCCTTGGCCTCCCAAAGTGCTAGGACTATGGGGGTGAGCCACCATACCTGGCCAGGGGTTGAGTTCTTGATTTGATTCTCCACTTAGATGCTGTTGGTATATAGAAGAGCTACTGATTTGTGTACATTAATCTTGTATCCAGAAACTTTGCTGAATGCTTTTATCAGTTCTAAGCTTTCTGGAGGAGTTTTTAGGGTTTTCAAGGTAAATGATCATATCGCCAGCAAACAGTGACAGTTTGCCTTCCTCTTTACCGATTTGGATGCCCTTTATTTCTTTCTCTTGTCTGATTGTTCTGGCTAGGACTTCCAATACTATGTCAAAGAGAAATGGTGAGAGTGGGCATTCTTGTCTTGTTCCAGTTCTCAGAGGGAATGCTTTCAACTTTTCCCCAGTCAGTATTATGTTGGCTGTGGGTTTCTCATATGTGACTTTTATTACATTGAGCTATGTCCCTTGTTTGCCGATTTTGCTGAGAGTTTTAATCATAAAGTGATGCTGGATTTTGTCTAACGCCTTTTCTGTATCTATTGAGATGATCTTGCTGCTTGTTATTGGTCGGTTGAGGGTATCTACTTCTTCCTGATTTAAGCTAGGAGGGTTGTATTTTCCGGGAATTTATCCATCTCTTCTAGGCTTTCTAGTTTATGTGCATGAAGGTGTTCACAGTAGCCTTGAATGATCTTTTGTATTTTAGTGGTGTCAGTTGTAATATCTCCCGTTTTGTTTCTTAATGAGATTATTTGGATTTTCTCTCTTTTTTTCTTGGTTAATCTTGCTAATGGTCTATCCATTTTATTTATCTCTTCAAAGAACCAGCTTTTTGTTTCATTTATCTTTCATATTTTTTTTTTGTTTCAGTTTTATTTAGTTCTGCTCTGATCTTGGTCCTTTTTTCTTGGACCTTGGACCTTCTTGATTTCTTCTGCTGGGTTTGGTTTGTTCTTGTTTCTCTAGTTCCTTGAGGTGTCACCTTAGAATGTCAGTTTGTGCTCTTTCAGTCTTTTTGATGTAGGCATTTAGGGCTATGAACTTTCCTCTTAGCACCACCTTTGCCGTATCCCAGAGGTTTTGATAGGTTGTGTCATTATTGTTCAGTCTGAAGAACTTTTTAATTTCCATCTTGATGTCGTTTTTGATCCAATGATCATTTAGAAGCAGGTTATTTAATTTCCAAGTATTTGCAAAATTTTGAAGGTTCCTTTTGGAGTTGATTTCCAGTTTTATTCCACTGTGGTCTGAGAGAGTGCTTGATATAATTTCACTATTCTTAAATTTATTGAGGCTCATTTTGTGGCCTATCATGGAGAAAGTGCCATGTGCTGTTGAATAGAATGTATATTCTGCAGTTGTTGGTGTTCTGTATATATCTGTTAAGTCCATTCGTTCCAAGGTATAGTTTAAATCCATTGTTTCTTTGTTGACTTTCTGTCTTGATGACCTGCCTAGTGCTATCAGTGGAATATTGAAGTCCCCCACTATTATTATGTTGCTGTCTATCTCATTTCTTAGTTCTATTAGTAATTGTTTTATAAATTTGGGACCTCCAGTGTTAGGTGTACATATGTTTAGGATTGTGCGATTTTCCTGTTGGACAAGGCCTTTTACCATTATATAATGTCCCTCTTTGTTTCTTTTTTTTTTTTTTTCCAAGCCAAACTGCATCTAGCTTTATTAAAGATACTTTCCATAAACAATCATGGTATTTCAGGCAGGACATGGGCAGACAATCGTTAACAGTATACAACAACTTTCAAACTCCCTTCTTTAATGGACTACCAAAAATCAGAAAGCCACTATAAAACCCAATGAAGCCTTCATCTGATGCTCTGAACAGGGAAAGTTTAGAGTGAGGGTTGACATTTCACATTTAGCATGTTGTTTAACAACTTTTCACAAGCCAACCCTGACTTTCAGGAAGTGAAATGAAAATGGCAGAATTTATCTGGAGATCCACAATCTAGAAATGGAACCACTGCTGTTTTGACAGGTGTTATCTCAGTGGCATCACTGGAAAGTCCAGATTGCCTGACACACTGGTAACCAATGACTAGGGGTCAGGTCCCAACAGATGTCTGGGCTTAAGGGAGTTAAGTCTATGCTGAAAGATGGAAAGGGAGAAGAGGACATAAAAACAAATTTGTTTTTCCATACCACAAGGCTTTTGTGCCAAGATGGCCTTGTGTGTCAAAGTAGGGACTCCCTCCTCCTGGGAACCAAGAGGAAACCTCTCAAAACTAGAAGGGAAAGGTGTTTTCCCCACATCAATCCAGCTGTGGAGACATTCTATTAGTGACATATGCCCCTTCCCCCAAAAACAACAATAAAGTGTTCTGTGTGCTAACAACATAGCTTTAAAAAAAAAAAAAGTAAAACAAAATTCTGTATTTTTATAAAACTTGATAAAAAATAGTATTTCAAACTGTACAGTCACCAGAAGTACACAGTTATCAAAAATGCACACACTTCACTTGGCATCTCCAGCACCTTCAGCTTTCTGTGCCTGGTCTGTTTTGGCATCTCCGTTTTCTGCAGGGTTATTCCCCTCCTTGCCAGCATCAGCTTCCCTTTGGGTACCTTCTCTCCCTTCTTTGCAGGGGCCTTTTTAGGCTTGGGCTCTGGCTTTGGAGGAGCAGGTTTAGCAGACAACCTCGCGGATCTTCTCTGTGGTTCGTCCTTCACCTTGGCTTTATCTCCTTTAGCATCCCCTTCAGCCTCTCTCTTGGGCATGGTGGCGACGGTGGCAGGACGTAGGTGCTAGACGCGGGATGCAGCGCGTGCGCTGGCTTTGGTTGGTCCGGGGGTCGTTCTTGCCTCTTCTTCTTCACACTGCT
The DNA here is from genome assembly GCF_049350105.2 of Macaca mulatta. Lineage (NCBI taxonomy): Eukaryota > Metazoa > Chordata > Mammalia > Primates > Cercopithecidae > Macaca > Macaca mulatta. The sequence goes on along the minus strand of NC_133414.1, from coordinate 104,759,738 downwards.
CCCCCTCTTTGTTTCTTTTAACTGCTGTTGCTTTAAAGTTTGTTTTCTCTGATATAAGAATAGCTACTCTTGCTCACTTTTGGTGTCCATTTGCATGAAATGCCTTTTTCCACCCCTTTACTTTAAGTTTATGTGAGTCCTTATGTGTTAAGTGAGTCTCCTGAAGGCAGCAGATAGTTGGTTGGTGAGTTCTTATCCATTCTGCAGTTATGTATCTTTTAAGTGGAGCATTTAGGCCGTTTGCATTCAATGATAGTATTGAGATGTGAGGTACCAGTCTGTTCATCATGCTATTTGTTGCTTGTGTACCTTGGTTTTTTTGTTTTTGCTTTTTAAGTTGTATTTTTCTTTTATAGGTTCTGTGTGATTTATGCTTTAAAGAGGCTATGTTTTGATGCATTTCCAGGATTTGTTTCAAGATTTAGAGCTCCTTTTAGCAGTTCTTATAGTGGTGGCTTGATAGTAGCGAATTCTCTCAGCATTTGTTTGTCTGAAAAAGACTATCTTTCCTTCATATATGATGCTTAGTTTCACTGGATACAAAAATCACATGATCATCCTATAGGCTATCTTTAAACACTGTGTTGGAGCCAGGCACAGTGGCTCACGCCTGTAATCTCAGCACTTTGAGAGGCCAAGTCAGGAGGATCGCTTGAGCACAGGAGTTTAAGACCAGCCTGGACAACATAGGGAGAACCTGGCTCTACAAAAAAATTTAAAATTAGCAGGGCATGGTGACTCACTCCTATAATACCAGCTACTTGGGAGGCTGAAGTGAGTAGATTGCTTGAGCCCAGAGGTCAAGGCTGCAGTGAGCCATGATCTCACCACTGTACTCCAGCCTGGGCAACAGAGCAAGACCCTGTGTCAAGTAAATAAATATCTCTTTGGGTAGACCCTGAAATGGTTTCTTTTTACAATATGCTCCTCTAATACCACCCCAAAGATGACTGTCACTCCCAGCCTGTACCTGAATGTCTTTATTTCCCTTTGTAATGCCCTCTAGGATACCACTCATAACATCATGGGCTGTCTTGCGTCTTTGCATCCCAAGGGCCTAGCCCAGGGGAAATGTTAGATGTTCATTAAATATTTGTTGAATGCATGGATAGATGGATATAGAGAATCATTAATTTAACACACAGTGTTCAAAGTACAGACCTTCCTTATGATGGTTAGAGAAGTATTGATCATTGTCACTAGTTTAATCATATTGGTTTCTCCCAGGAAGGATTAAAGAGGAATTTTGGAGCATGGGGCACTAGCAGAGAAGAGACAAGGAGGCAGGCCTGCGTCAGGACATCAGTGAGCAGCCAGGAAGAAAGCTGAAGGATAGGGTGAGGGGGTGAAGAGTCTCAGGTAATTTTCCAAACTAGGAGCACATTATTCTTCTTGCCAAAGGCTTTCACTCTCCTGAGATTTAATTTAAAAATTTAAAACAACAACAACAACAACAAAAAACCCAACTATTTTCTTTCTATTTCTCCCTGAAAAGCCAAGGTGTCCTCTAACCAAAAAAAAGGAAAAAAACCAAAACAAAAAAAAACCTTGCAAAGACTTAATTTGAGAATCTCGGGGGAAATGGTATAGCTCAAAGAGAGGCATCAGCAATGGCCCCAGGCTATACAATTTGAACAATGTATTTATTTATTTTTATTTTTATTTTTTTGAGGTAGAATCTCACTCTTTCGCCCAGGCTGGAGTGCAGTGGTGCAATCTCAGCTCACTGCAACCTCCACCTCCCGGGTTCAAGTGATTCTCCTGCCTCAGCCTCCTGAGAAGCTGGGATTACAGGCTTCTGCCACCATACCAGGCTAATTTTTGTATTTTTAGTTAGCGATGGGCTTTCACCATGTTGTCCAAGCTGGTCTTGAACTCCTGACCTCAAGTAATCCTCCCGCCTCTGCCTCCCAAAGTGCTGGGATTACAGGCGTGAGCCACCCATCCAGCTGAACAAACGTATTTAATTTCTCAATCTCTGACGGACTTTCCATTCTCCTTTCTAACAATGATGCTATTTTCACCATCAAAAAGAGGCTGTCTTGTCCATTGTTGTTCTAAAAATAGCAACAGTAAATTAGAACTAGCTTACATGTCCATCAACGGGAAAATGGTTAAATAAACTACGGACTACTATGGAACAGTTTAAAAGAATGAGGGTGATACATCTACCAACAGGAAGAGTTTTCAAAGTCATATTGTTAAATGAGAAAAGCGAATTGAAAGAAATTATACTATGTCATCAAAAAAATTTTTTTGAAACAGGGTCTCATTCTATCACCCAGTTAGAGTGCAGTGGTAAGGTCACAGCTCACTGCAACCTTGAGCTCCTGGGCTCAAATGATCCTCCTGACTCAGCCTCTCGAGTGGCTGGGACTACAGGTACATGCCGTGACACTCAGCTCACTAAGCTTTTTTTTAAAAACACACACATAGGCTGGGCATGGTGGCTCATGCCTGTAATCCCAACACTTTGGGAGGCCGAGACAGGAGGATTACCTGAGGTCAGGAGTTCGAGACCAGCATGGCCAACATGGTGAAACCCTGTCTCTACTAAAAATACAAAAATTAGCCAGTCATGGTGGTCGGCACCTATAATCCCAACTACTCAGGAGGCCGAAGCAGGAAAACTGCTTGAACCCAGGAGGTGGAGGTTGCCATGAGCTGAGATTGCGCCACATCACTCCAGCATGGGCAACAAGAGCGAAACTCCATCTCAAAAAAAAAAAATTAAAAAAAATTAAATGAAATAAAACACACACATCAAAGACATGCTTTACATATATGTAAAATCATACAAAATAGATCCAGAAACACCACACTGCTAACCGTGGCCACTTCTGGAGAGAGAATTAGGACCAGAGGCAAAGGGGTAAAAGGTAACTTTTGCTTTAGCTGTATTGAGAACAACGACAAAAACCCCTCAAATTATGGCCTTTTCTCTGGGAAAACAAAAAGGGAGACACTCACCATTTATTAATTCACATTCTGGTGGATCTCTCATACTGTTGGCTGATGGGGTCATCACCTGCAAGGGTAGAACCAGTGCCTTTGTACTTTACATAATCTGTGTCTCTGTTGTCCAATATGATTGCCACATGTGGTTACTGAGCATTTGAAGTGTGGTTAGGCTGAATTGAGATAGACTGTAAGTCTAAAAATATATGCCATAATTCAAAGATTTAACATGGAAAAAAGTAAACTACCTCATTAATAATTTTGTATCACATGTTATTACATGATGTTATTGATTATTTGTTGACATGGCATATTCAATAGAATATACTATTAAAATTAATGTTACTTGTTTCTTTTACTTTTTAAAATGTGGCTGCTAGAAGAGTTTAAATTACATAGGTATAGGTGGCTCAGGCTCACATTACATATTTATTGGACAGCGCCAGTCTAGGTGATAAAAATTTTATACATACTGATTCCCTGAATAATTGTATAAATTACTGCATTTATATCGTAAACAAATTTTTCCACCTAAGAAAAGTTAGATGTGTGCTTCCACAACTTTGAATCCATTTTGGCTGGTTTACATCCAAAAAGTACACTGATATCTCCAGGACCTTAAACTGAGCTTCTGTTTCCCCATCTGTAATATTACCCACCTTCTAGTATGTTATAGTGATGTTTATAAGGGATCATTTACTCAAGGTCCTTAGTCTACAACTGTCTAAATGTGAAGTCCTCTTTGGGCTGGAAGACTAAAGCATATTATGGTTTTACCCCTCCCTGTCCTTCAATGGCCCTGCAAAAGCCCAATAAATGTTAGTGTCCTCCTCCTTCCTCTATTCAGTTGTAAGAAAAGCATTCATTCACCTATCAATTGTTCCACGTGGGTTTTTTTGGGTTTTTTTTTTTTTTTTTTGAGACAGAGTCTCACTCTGTTGCCCAGGCTGGAGTACAGTGGCACCATCTTGGCTCACTGCAACCTCCACCTCCTGGTTCAAGTGATTCTTGTGCCTCAGCCTCCCAAATAGTTGGGATTACAGGCGCATACCACCATGACCGGTTTTTCGTTTGTTTGTTTGTTTGCTTGCTTGTTTTGTATTTTTAGTAGAGAGGGAGTTTCACCATGTTGGCCAGGCTGGTCTGGAATTCCTGACCTCAGGTGATCCACCTGCCTCGGCCTCCCAAGGTGCTGGGATTACAGGCGTGAGCCACTGCACCCGGCCCCACCTGGATTTTTTTAAATGACTTTTTCCAAGTTAACTCCACTTAATAGATTATCTCTTTCTGTTTTTTGTTTGTTTGTTTGTTTGTTTCCTTCTTTTGGATTTGTTCATCATATTCTAAAATTAACACTTGTTCTCTAAGAAACCACCACCAGGTACCCACCTCCTCCCCGCTGCCCTCCCACTGTGTCCCCTGCAAATACAGACTTCCTAGAAAACCATTTCCTACAGCCTCAGTGATTTGGACATAGCTGTGTGTTTGAAGCAACCATTTCCTTACATGCTCTAATTTCACTTTCAAGTTATATGTCCTTGGTTATTTGGTTCTCTAATTACAGATCCCCTTTTCTAGAAAGGAAGTAAAAATCATTTTACTGTATGTTGTAGCACTGAAATCTGTTTCCCAATCTTTTATTATAAAAGAAATTGAACTTACAGTTTAAGATCTATTAAATTTCCTGCAGGCAAATTATTCTTCAATTTTTAAAAAAGCAATTGAGCCAGTTGTTTTTTCTCTCTCTAAAGAAAAAAAAAATGTTTCGCTCTAGTTCTTGGTTGGTATTTCTAACAAGGGGTCTTACTAGACAAAAGGGATAACAACAACTGACATGTATGCGTGCTTATTATAAATTAAACACTGTACATGTACTTGATATTTAATATTTCCAACAATGATTCCTGAACCCTGCCTAGGGAGAAATCGCTAGGTACGTTCATTACCCTGTCTTCTGTGTGTCCTTTTTTTTGTTGTGTGCTCGGAAAACCTCAGGTCCCAGGCTTCCCAATACTGGTTTTGAATATTCACACCCGAAGTCACTAATCTTTCTTGTTAACACCTTGTAGTTTGGCCCTTGATTAATTAAATCAGTGATTAGCACTTCTACAATAAGTGTTAATCTCTCTTTTGAAATATCTCAAAGCCCAACCCTTTACTGAGGCTTTCTGCCCCAGTCAGAGTATACTGGAAAGGATTTCCCTATTGTGAGCAATATCTACAAGGCATTTCCCCTGCACGCCACCAGTTTGGGAAAGGCCTGCTTCAAAGTCTTGCTGCGAAATTAAAGTACAGAATTATAGGCCCAGGTTTGCACCTACTGCATGCGGTAGACTCCAGCTGAGTACAGCTAGTGATCCTGTTAAAAGCAGGGGCCAGGCTGGGTGCAGCGGTTCATGCCTGTAATCCCAGCACTTTGGGAGGCCGAGGTGGGCAGATCGCTTGAGGTTAAGAGTTCAAGACCAGCCTGGCCAACATGGTAAAACTCTGTCTCTACAAAAATGCAAAAATTACCCAGGCATGGTGGCCCACAACGATAGTCCCAGTTACTCAAGAGGCTGAGGTGGGAGGAACACTTGAGCCCAGGAAGTCAAGACTGCAGTAAGCCGAGATCATGCCACTGCACTCCGGCCTGGGTAACCAGAGCGAGACTCTGTCTCAAAAAAAAGAAAAAACAAAAAAACTCTATTTTTTTGTTTTTTAAAGCAGGGGCCAGATTCTTTTGCAAAGCTGGAGGCCTTAATCAATAAGAAATAAAAATGATTTAAAAAAAAAAAAAGAAGAAGAAGAAAAGGAGCCAGATTCTCCAACACCGGGAGACCAAAACCAATAAACCTCCAGAGGGCACCCCCAGCAGTTCAGTCTGGGACGAGGGGACTCGAGGCCGGACAGAGCCGAGCTAGGCCCTGTTGTTGGGTTTCCAGTCACCCAGATGCTCAGTTGCTCAAGTGTGACAACTAGGGCCTTCTCAGAAGCAGCCGGTACAGCCTTAAATGCTTCAGCTGGCAGGTGTGAAGGCCTCCAGCTCTCCGAGAGTCATTTTCTTCCTGACAATGGGTGTCTACGAACTAACGAATAAAATTTGAGATGGACCCTGCAATCGTCCTTCCCGTTTCACAAGGGAGGATATGGGTTTGCCTTGACCACTGTCTAGGTTCACACTCCCCAAGTGGCAAGCCCTGAGAAGCCACTCCACATGAAGAAAGACAAACACAACCAGTTAACTTCTCCTCTTGCATTTGAAAGAGAACAGCTTTGATCTTGGTTTCATGGTAGGTGGTCAGCTTTCATTGATTTCAACTTTTTTAAAGTTTCCTGTAAAGGAAAATTTCTCCATCCTCCCCGCTACTTCCAGAACACTGGGGGATTTCTCCCAACATAAAAGAATGTTGGAGTCTTATGATTTCTAAGGGATCATGGCAACCAATTTGAATATTTTTCTCTATAGCACAACAGTCATGTCACACATGTCACAATCTTACCTTTAGAATATGTTTTCATTGTTCCCACTCATCAACTCTTTGACATAGGTACAGAAAATATCTTCACCCTATTTTGCAGATCAGAAAGTAGAGGCCCAAAAAGATCCTGTGTCTGACTTAAACCACAGAGCCATGTTACTGAGTGGGATTGAGATTTAAACTCAGGTCCCTCCAACTTCCATGGCCAAGGCCGTAACTACCATGCTCTTAGCCACCATAATCAGGAGGCCTGATTGGGCTTCTTCTCAATCAGTGGGATCAAAACTTGGTGTGAGCTAATTCTTAGCAGCAGAGTAAGGACTAGAAAACAATTGGCAGGCATCGCAGCTGCACTAGGCCAAAGAGAGTATGTATTGTCCACAGCCAAGCCAAGGGAATGGAGGAGCCCCAGAACCAGGCATGGTGGTGGCAGTCAGTTGTACAAAGACCCATGGAACTGGGGCCAAAAGAAGTGAGAACTCCAAAGGAAGAGTCAAGGGCAGCCATGAGTGAACACGTGCTTTCATTACACTTCCCTTTCATACTCCCCTAGACCAGATGAACCTGGACCAACGAATGGTTCTTGAGCTTTATAGTAAGATCTCTGACGAAGGGTTGGGGGTGCTTATTCAAACGGAGACTTCTAAGTCCACCTTATTCCTATGAATCAAAATCCCCGAAAGTGAGACCCCAGAAGCTTGTGTAAACAAGCTTCCCAGGGATTCCCACCACACCTGGAGAAGCAAGGGCCAGATGGCAGAGGCCTGTCTGCAGGTGTGTGTGACTTCCTGCAGCAAAGACAGCTCTGCCTGCTCCTGCATTTAGTTAACAAGAGCAGACGAGCAGGAGAAAGTTTCTCGTGTGCTGAAACAAGAAAAGAGTTACTAAAAGACGTGTGACAGCGACAGGAGCAAATGTCCCAACCTATCCCAGAGAGGGCTTCAGCAGCATGGAGGCACAGGTGTGGTGAGGTCAGAGGGAAGACGCTGCCACCTGGGCATTGTCTACCAAAACCAGGCAGTGCAGGTGACAGGTTCCTTGTTGAAACAGGAAGGGGAAGCAGATGAGAGAAGAACAGCAAGGAAGAAGCTTGTAATACATGTTTTACCTCAGCTGTCATTCTAACTGCTACACACACAGGCACACAAAACTTTTTTTTAAGTTTTTGTTTGTTTGCTTTTGAGACAGCCTCACTCTGTTGCCCAGGTTGGAGTGCAGCAGTGCAATCATGGCTCACTACAGCCTCTATCTCCCAGGCTCAGGCAATCCTCTCACCTCAGCCTTCTGAGGAGCTAGGACCACAAGTGCATGCCACCACACCTGGCTAATTTTTAAATGACTTGCAGAGATGGGGTCTCCCTATGTTGCCTAGGCTGGTCTCAAACTCCTGGGTTTAAGCAATCCTCCCACCTCAGCCTCCCTAGTAGCTAGGACCACAGGTGCACGCCACCAGGCCTGGCTGATTTTAAATTTTTTTGTAGGGACAAGGTCTTCCTATGTTCGCCAAGCTGGTCTCAAACTCCTGGGCTCAAGCGATCCTCCCGCCTCAGCCTCCCAAAGTGCTGGGATTACAAGCTTGAGCCTCTGTACCTGGCTTTAAGCTGTTTTAATAGCAGCAGTGGAAGCCTTCACACACTAGGAAAGAATAATCTGTGTTTGTTGAGATGGGTAAGCTATGGCAAGACTCAGCCTTAGCCACTGAAAGAAGGCATTTTTCAAAGGCCGACTGGGAACATTAGGAATTATTCTGGCGAATTAACAGGAAGACAGGACTGCATTGATACTTTATATGCCCTCTGAGTGTTATTGTTGTTATTGTTGTTGTTCAGTCTCCTGATAGAAAATCCTCTTGTTATAGACTGAACTGTGTTCCCTGAAATTCATAGATTGAAGCCTTAACTCTCAATGTGGCTGTAGTTGGAGACTGGGCCTTTAGGGAGGTGATTAAGGTAAATGAGGCTAAAAGGGTGGGGCCCTAATCCAATAGGATTGAAGTCCTTATAAAAAGAAGAAGAAACATCAGAGAACTATCTCTGTCTGTCCTGGCACAGAGGAAAAGTCATTTGAGGACACAGCCAGAAGGCAGCTGTCCGCAAGCCAGGAAGGGAGGCCTCATCAGAAACCAACCCTGGAGGCACCTTAATCTTGGACCTCCAGCCTCCAGAACTGTGAAAAAAACAAATTCCTGTTGTTTAAACCACCCAGTTTGTATCATTTCTTATGGCAGGCCTCACAGGCAAATACACCTCTCTGAGCCTCAGATCCTTCATCTGTAAAATGGGGATAACTGCATTACCTTTGCCATAGAGTTACTGAATTAAGTGAAATAATATATGTAATAATATGATATATGTAATAGGTTAACTGGCACACAATAAGTGCTAGTTATTATAGCCCATGTCATAGGATTGTTAATTGGACTAAGTGAGATAATCAATGTGATATTCTTGGTACAATACCTGCACATAGTAGGTGCTTAATAAATTGTAACTATAAACACTGTTACAAACTTTTATTTATTTATTATTTATTTATTTATTTGAGACAGACTTGCTTCATCGCCCAGGCTAGTCTTGAACTCCTGACCTCAGGTGATCCACGTATTTCAGCCTCCCAAAGTGCTGGGATTACAGGTGTAAGCCACCATGGCCGGCCTATAAACTTTTAAATAATGTTAAATGCAATCATGTTGCTAAAACAACTTTCAATCAAATGCAGCCATGGTGCAGTCACAGCTCCCTGAGACTGCTATCTCCCAGGCTCAGGTGATCCTCCCACCTTAGGCTCCTGAGTAGCTGGGACCACAGGTGCACGCCACCACACCCAGCTAATTTTAAAATTTTTTTGTAGAGACGGCGTCTTCCTATGTTGCCGAGGCTGGTCTCAAACTCCTGGGCTCAAGTGATCTTCCTGCCTCCGACATAAGTAAATGTCATGATTATTATATAACAGCTACCCTTCCAAAATGCTTTCAAATTCATACAAAAGACTGAAAAAGAGCTACAAGTTGACCATGTTATAAAGGAGAAATAAAGACCAGTAAGCTTAATTTTGGTGCCCAAGAAAATACAAGGGAAAAAATTAATACAACCAATTTTCAAACCCCTCGAGAGATCAGAGTGCACAATACTAATTTTATTAGGAAAAACTCTGGTCAGGCTAAGAAGACGGATTATCCAGAGCACAGCAGCAGCAGAGCAGAACCGACCTGGCTAACTGTAGTGAGACTTTTGTCCCACATCCTTGGGTTTTCTAAAAGGTCAGGAAACAGAAGTCCAGTGACATTGTTCTTGGCTGGAAAGGCAAAGATTCTCATTAAATCAAGGAACCGAGGAGAGTTTTGAGAGGTCAGTCCTGGGGTCAGTGCTATTTAAAGGGTCCATTAGGGAGGAATCGGGAGGAAAGAAGGGCACTGCCATGGCTGTGGAGAGGTCAGAGGGCAGAGGTTGCACTGACAGGCACCCACCTTAGCAGGTGCCATCCCACGTCCCTCGGAGCTTCCTGCCAGCTGGGGAAATATTGGTGTGGAATTTCCAAGCTTGTTAAAGCAAGAGCCACATGAGGCGAAACAAAGACCGGATTTGTACTTCTCCCCTTGCTTCCTCGTTCACTCTTTCCTTCATCCAAACATGTTTGCAGGGCATCTCCTAAGTGCGAGGCTCTGTGCTAGGCAGGAAATAAAACCAAATCCTTGCTTTCAATGGATGGAGAGGCAGACAATAAAATTATAAGTAGAGGCCAGGCATGGTGGCTCACACGTGTAATCCCAGCATTTTGGGAAGCCAAGGTGAGTGGATCACCTGAGGTCAAGAGTTCGAGACCAGCCTGACAAATATGGTGAAACCCTGTCTCTACCAAAAATACACAAATTACCTGGGTATGGTGGCACGCAACTGTAGTCCCAGCTACTTGGGAGGCTGAGGAAGGAGAATTGCTTGAACCCAGGAGGTGGAAGTTGCAGTGAGCCGAGATCGCACCACTGCACTCTAGCCTGGGTGACAGAGTGAGACTCCATCTCAAAAAAAAAAAAAAAAAAAATTATAACTAAGTATGTGATAAAATGTCAAGATACAGGCTCGGTGTAGTGGCTCACATAAGTAATCCCAACAACACTTTGTGAGGCCAAGGCAGCAGAATCCTTTGAGCCCAGGAGTTCAAGACCAGCCTGGGCAACATAGCAAAACCCTGTCTCTACACACACAAAAAAACCCACAAAAATTAGCTGGGCATGGTGGTGTGCACCTGTAGTCCCAGCTACACGGGAGACTGAGGTGGGAGGATTGCTTGAGCCCAGATCTCAAGGCTGCAGTGAGTCATAATGGTGCCACTGCACTCCAGCCTGGACCACAGAGTGAGACCCTGTCTCAAAACAAAACAAAAAACAAAACAAAACAAAAAAGTGGGGATATGGGGGGTGCCATGAAGAAAAAAAAGACAGGTAAGGGCATAGAGAGGGATGGGACAGTGAGGTGCCATCTTAGATGAGTTGGTCAGAGAAGGCTTCTCCAAGGGAGTGAAGTTTGAGCAGAGACCTGACTGAAAGGACAGAACAAGCCATGTAGATCTCTGAAGTAAGAGACCCACAGGCAAAGGCAGCAGCAAGAGGCAATGCCCGGAAAAGGAAAGGACTGCAGCACCGGGGAGACAGCGTGGAGGTGGGTATGACCAGAGGAGAAAGAGAGAAGGAGATGGGTTGGAAGACCTATCTGGGGGCCAGGTTATATGGGATTCTGAGAGCCATTTAAGAGGGACCTTATGCTACATGTGTTGGAGAGTTACTGGGAAGCAAGCGAAGAGGCTATTGCAAGAATCCCAGGGAAAGATGATGGAAGCTGAGACCAGGGTGGCAGAGGTCAAGGGAGGAACAGCAGACTTGGAACATGGCTGTGATTGCGTAGCATGACACAGACATTTATTTTAGAATAGAAGGATGTCTTTTCCCACAAAATCATATGGATCATAAGTTAACAAGTTCTCTCTCTCTCTTCTTTTGAGACAAGGTCTTGCTCTGTCACCCAGGCTGGAGTGCAGTGGTGTGGTCATAGCTCACTGCAGCCTTAAACTCCTCGGCTCAAACTATCCTCCTGCATCAGCCTTCCAAGTAGCTAGGATTACAGGTGTGTGACACCACGCCAGACTAATTTTCTTTTTTTTATTTGTAAAGATGGGTGTCTTGCTATGTTGTCCACACTGGTCTCAAACTCCCGGCCTCAAGAGATCCTCCCACCTCAGCCTCCCAAAATGTGAGGATTGCAAGTATGAGCCACTACATCCAGTCACAAGTTCTCTTTTAAATATGTAAATCATTGTTCTAAAATTATTTGGGGAAAGAAAATTTAACTGGCTGGGCATGGTGGCTCACGCTTATAATCTCAGCATTTTGAGCAGCCGAGGTGGGCAGCTCACTTGAGGCCAGGAGTTTGAGCCCAGCCTGGCCAACATGGTAGAACACTGTCTATTAAAAATACAAAAATTAGCCGGGTGTGGTGGCATATGCCTGTAGTCCCAGCCACTCAGGAGGCTGACGCACAAGAATCACTTGAGCCTGGGAGGCAGAGGTTACAGTGAGTCGAGATCATATCACTGCACTTCAGCCTGGGCAACAGAGCAAGACTCTGTCTCAAAAATAGCCAATTTGTGACGTTCTGGTCAATAATAGCTATCATTTTTTAAGCTTTTTAAAGTATGACAAGACACTGGGTTTAATAGTCTTGTGTATATTATCTTGTTGAGTTCTTACAAGAATCCCATGAAACTGACACTATCGTTAGTCTATGTTTTACAGATGGGGAAAGTGAGGCTGACTTAAAGAGTTAAATACCTTCACAAAGGTCACACAAGGTGGGATTCAAACCCATGTTTGTCTAACACCAAAACTCATCATCCTTCTACTTGTCATTTCCCTGTCTCCCTGCCCCAACTTTTTGTTTTCATCTGGGCATCCCATTTCCACTGTTTCCACCAGAAATAGTCAAGATGTGCCAATTGATGACATTACTGAATCCACTTCTTTAAAAGAGGGATTTTTTTTTTTTTTTTTTTGAGATGAAGTCTAGCTCTGTCGCCCAGGCTGGAGTGCCGTGGTGTGATCTCGGCTCACTGCAACCTCCGCTTCCCGGGTTCAAGCAATTCTCATGCCTCAGTCTCCTGAGTAGCTGTGATTACAGGCACATGCTGCCACGCCTGGTTAATTTTTGTATTTTTAATAAAGACAGGGTTTCACCAGGTTGCCCAGGCTGGTCTCAAAGTACTGACCTCAAGTGATTCGCCGGCCTCAGCCTCCCAGTGCTGGGATTACAAGTGTGAGCCACCATGCCCAGCCTAAAAGAAGGATTTTAACCTAGCATCCGTGGATCCCTATGTTGGGGATGAGAGTGTCCATGGATTGTTTATCAAAATGTGTGTGAATCCCTGAAACTGTGTGCAAAATTTGGGGGATAGAATGTGCATTTTTGTGGAAAGAGAGTACCTAGCTTTCATCACATTCTCAAAGTAGAACATGAATCCAGCACTTAAGAAGTGATGATTTCCAAACCACCATTTCCTAGTCTGTGCTGTTTGGCTGCTTTTTCATTTCAGATTATTCTAGTTTTCTAGTCACAGAGCATTTTCTCAGGAAGAAGGAAATTTTTTAAAGGAGCAAAAGGTATTTAAGGGTCTCTTCTTTTTCTCCTCACCATCTTTCTAGTTTAAAGACATTCTCCATTGGTGATAGCGTTGCTGTTCCTTCTTTTCACTTGCTGGAGCTGGAAAGTTAATGCTATTCGCTTTGATATTCCTTAAAAGGTGCATCTTCTCCTGGTTTGACTTTTTTTATTCCATACCTAAAAGACAGGGCTGCTTTGTCATATTCCTTCTTATCTATACAGCCCAATTTCCATTTTGTCAGTGGAATTTTCTCTTACAGGGCACTCTTTTAGTTTGCCATCTATAGGCAGCTTGTGTTAGTCAGCTCAATTAGATCCTCTACCTTGTCATAAGGACAGAGGGCTTTCTGTATCCCAGGGTTTCTTGCCTCGGTGTACTGGAAGAATTGGATTATATCTGGGCTTGGAGAATGAGTGCAACGATTTTTTTTTTTTTTTTTTTTTTTTTTGAGATGGAGTCTCACCCTGTTGCCAAGGCTGGAGAGCAATGGTGCAATCTCGGCTCACTGCAATCTCCCCCTCCTAGGTTCAAGCGATTATCCTGCCTCAGCCTCCCAAGTAGCTGGGATTACAGGTGCCTGCCACCACATCCGGCTAATTTTTATATTTCGTAGTAGAGACGGGGTTTCGCCATGTTGGCCAGGCTGGTCTTGAACTCCTGACCTCCTGAGAAAAGTGACTTTCTGAATACACTGTTATGACTCTTTTGGTAGCAAAATCCACATCCACCTTAAACTAGACTAGACACAGAACTCATAGGCTCAAGAAGCTCAAAAGTCTAGAAGACTAGTCTCTAGTTCAGACCTCCTTGGACGAGGGTCCTAGCCTATCAGGCCCTCTCTGCATCCAACTACTGCATCTCAGACAAGCCCCATGCACACGATTTCCTTAGCACTCCCAGCCAAGAAGGCTTCATTCCTCAATAGCTCCAGCAAATGTTCTAGCCGGTATTGCAGTCATCCTGCCCATCACCCCTAGACACAACTCGTGAATGGGGATACTCCATCTGATCCACATGGGCTGAATATGGGAAAGAATGGATTCCTCAAAGGAAAATGGAGGTTCCACGGCAGATACTGTCCACTGCCTTTCAACATACATCCCCCTCTTTTCTGCACAGAATGCTATCTAACTGCCCTATAGTATTCGATTTTATGAACATACAATTTATTCATTTATTTTTCTTTGGATGAACACTTAGGTAATTTCTAATTGTGTACTATCTAAAATGTAATATTTCTTTGTGCATATTTGCTATAGCTTCTCTAAGGCATATACTCAGAAGTAGAACTAGGTCATAATAGGGTATGCATTTGTTAGACAGGAAGACTAGGTTTTGCTGCAGTATAACCAACTATAAAATGTCAATGGTATAAAAGGTTTCTTTGTTGCTCACATAAAGTCCATTTGAGTATAGTTGACTCTCCAGGGAAGCTGGCCTCTTCTTGTCAGCTCTTGTTTCTCAACAGCTTTGCTCTTCTAGCGGCTCCATATCAACACACATTCTCCAGATTTTAGCAGCAGGAAAAAGACAGCATAGACACCAGCACACCAGCAGCTAAAAAATTTGCCCAGAAATGACACACATCGCTACACTCACATTTCATTGCTAAAGTAAGCCACTTGGCCTACCTAACTCAAGAATTGGAGAACAGTCTTCCTGTGCTCCTGGATCAAGAGTAGAATCAGAAACATTAGACAACAACACTCATGTCTACCATACACATTCTCCCATTTTCCCCAAAAACTGCCTGTAGATAGGGGGTCCAAGGGAAAAGAAATATTTCCCTTTATAGAGGTTTTATTAATTTTCCCTCCCATTGTAGCATATAATAATTTCATTGCTATACATTTTTACCAATGCCTGGAATTGTAGACTTTTATAACTGTTGCCAGCTTGATATGCGTGAAATGCTACTGAAACTGCCTTTGCAAAAAGTATAACAGTGGGCTGGGCATGGTGGCTCACACCTATAATCCCAATCCTTTGGGAGGCTGAGGTGGGAGAGTTCAGAGGCTTGAGCCCAGGAGTTTCAGACCAACCCAGGCAACATAATGAGACTCTGTCTCTACAAAAAAATTTAAAAATTAGCTGGCCGTGGTGGCATGCACCTGTAGTCCCAGGTACTCAGGAAGCTGAGGTGGGAGGATTGCTTGGGCCTGCGGAGGTGGAGGCTGCAGTGAGCCATGATCACTGTACTCCAGCCTGGGCAACTGAATGAAACCCTGTCTCAAAGAATAGCAACAAAAAATTATAACAGTGGAAGAAATATAATCTAACGTTGTAGGACTATCTCCTTAGTTCAGCTAAAGATGGGGTCCTTGTCACACAGCCATGAAAATTTAGGTTTGCTGACAATTTGAAGGGGGAGAAAAATGGAATGTATTGAGCAAAAAGGGGGAAAAAAAAAAAGGAAACAGGTACACTGTGCAAAGCCAGAGCGACAATCCTGCCAGTATATGCTTCCCACCTCACCGGTTGAATTCCAGGCTCCACCCAGGAAGAGGAGGGACCAGGATCCTCCCTGCCGCAAATGTCGCAAACTTCTGCGGCTCCACCCCAGTGTGCACTCCTCCTAGTGCGTGCAAGCTGGTTGGAGTTTCTCTGGGACACCTTCCTACCTGGCTGTCTCACTAACAGTGAAATAAATCTAACCATCTTGCTTCTAACCTCATGAGCTAATTGCCCTTGCTCATTCCTGGGTGTAAGCAAAGCTAACTATGGGAGGAATTTAGTTTATAGTTTATCTTTAAAGCAAGGACAATAATAGTCCCTCCCAAAACTGACTCCATCCTGGAACGGAAACCACCTTTGTAAAACTAATAAAAGGACACAAGGTTAGGATGAAGGGAGGGGCCTGAATTCTGCTAAGATGCGGGCATTAGTTAACCCATAACCAATCATTGTTCCCCAGCCTACTTTCCTATAATTCCTTACTGCTCAGGAGTCATGTAGCCAGAGATCACAAGATTTGTAACTTCTCCAGTAGCTCCTATAGATAACATTACTCTTGTGAAAACTAAGATTGGTCTTTGAGATACTTTTCAGACCTTTGCATTCTGGCAACCAACCAACTTTACCCAGACCTGTGACTCACACCAAGGAATTATCTCAGCTGGTCCTATGACCTTCACCCAGAAACTGACTCAGTGCCTGAAGACCGTTTTGGATAATCCTATTATTTTATCCCCAACCACTCAGGAGCACCCATTCTGCAACCCCCTGACTACCAAATTATCCTTGAAAGCCCTGCCCTCTGAGCTTTCAGGGAAGTGGATTTGAGAACTGTCTCCTGTCCATCTGTGTGACTGCCTTGTAGTAATTAAATCCTTTCTTTACTGCAAAATTGTTGTCTCAGTGAATTGGCTTTATCTATGCAGTGGGCAAGAAGAACCCATTGAGCTTACCACTACTCATTATTGATTTACTTTGATTTTTTGATTATAGGTGAGATTGAATAACTTCTTATCTTTTTTTTTTTTTTTTTTTAAGACAGTCTCACTCTGTCGCCAAGGCTAGAGTGCAGTGGTTCAATCTTGGCTCACTGCAACCTCCACTATCCAGGTTCAAGCGATTCTTGTGCCTCAGCCTCACAAGTAGCTGGGATGCACCACCATGTGCCACCATGCCTGGCTAATTTCTGTATTTTTAGTAGAGATGGGGTTTCACCATGTTGGCCAGGCTGGTCTCAAACTCCCAGGTGATCCTCCCACCTCAGCCTCCCAAAGTGCTGGGATTATAGGCATGAACCACCGCACCCAGCTTTTTCTTATGTGTTTAATAGCTATTTGTATTTCTCCTTCTGCTTATCTATTTGCCTATTTTCTACTGGGTTTTTGTCTTTTTCCTATCTTTTTTTGAGACAGAATCTTGTTCTGTCACCTAGTCTGGAGTACAGTGGCATGATCATAGCTCACTGCAGTCTCAAACTTCTGGACTCTAGCAATTCTCCTGCCTCTGCCTCCAAAGTAGCTGGGACTACAGGTGCATACCACCATGCCCAGCTACTTTTTCAATTTTTTGTAGAAATAAGGTCTCACAGTGTTGCCTAGGCTGGGGCTGGTCTTGAAATTCCTGGGCTTAAGCAATCCTCATTCCTCAGCCTCCCACAGTGCTGGGATTATAGGCATAAGCCACCATGCCCAGCCTCTTATTTTAGAAGTTCTTTAAGTATTCTAAGTGTCAGTCATTTACTATTTATTGCATTGCAAATATCTTCTTCCAATGTGATTTTTTAAAATTTTGTTTTTGGTATCTTTGGGCATGCAAAAGTTTTATATTTTAAAATAATCATATTTGTCCATTGTTTTCCTTTATGGTTGATTTTTTGAGTTTCACATTTAGATATCTTTAATTCACATGGAATTTATTTTTTGTTTGTGATTATGTGGTATGAGTCAAAAATTGTTTTTCTGTATTCTGTATGGATAAACAATTGGGTCATCATTTATTGACTGGTTCTTTCTTTTTCCTCACTGATTATAATGTCTCTTCTATCATATATCAGATTTCTTTTACCTTTTTTTTTTTTTTTTTTCTTGGAGACAGAGTCTAGCTCTGTTGCCTGGGCTGTAGTGCAGTGGCACAATCATGGCTGACTGCAGCCTTAAACTCCTGGGCTAAAACAATCCTCCCACGTCAGCTTCCCAAAGTGCTGGGATTACAGGTGTGAGTCACCATGCCCGGCCAGTATCTGGGACTACAGGTATGCACCACTATGCCCAGCTAATTTAAAATTTTTTTTAGAGACAAGGTCTCACTATGTTGCCCAGGCTGGTCTAAACTCCTGGCCCCAAATGATTCTTCTATCTCGGCCTCCCAAAGTGCTATTATTACGGATAGATATCTTTAGATATATGGCTTTATTTTTGGGTTCTCAATTCCATTCCATTTGTCTATTTGTCTCTCTCAAGGTAAAAATGATACTGTTTAATTACTATAGCTTCATAACAAGTTTTCATGTCTAATAGGATGAGTACCACTATGTTATTTTTCAATATTGTCTTGATGAATCTTGGATATTTGCTCTTTCATATGAATTTCTGAGCTCCTCAAGATCTTTGAAAAACCTTACAGGAATTTTTATTTTAATTGCATTACATTTATAGATTAAATTAGGAAAAAAATGACATTATTATCATAATGAGTCTTCCCATTTATGAGTATGGCATATCTCACTTGATTTAGGTCTTCATCTCAGTCCATTTGTTATTTTATAACAAAATATTTGAGACTGGGTAATTTACTTAAAGAACCAGAAATGTATTTCCTTACAATTCTGGAGTCTGGGAAGTTTAAGATGAAGGTACTAGAAAGTTCAGTGTCTGGCGGGGGCTGGGTCTCTGCTTCCAAGATGGCACCTTGAATGCTGTGTTTTCACACGGAGGAAAAGGAGAAGAGATGGAAAGGTAAAAAGGTGCCTAAGCTAGTTTCCTCCAGCTCTTTAATAAGGCACTAATTCGTTCATGAGGACGAAGGCCTCACAATTTAACCACCTCCTAAAAAGACCCCACCTCTTAATACCACCACAATGGGGGTTAAGTTTCAACATGAATTTTGTAGGGGACACACATTCAAATCATAGTATCTTTTGAGAAGGGTTCATAATTTTTGTCATAAGGGTCTTGCACATTTTCTGTAAATTTTATTTGTAGATACCCTTAGTTTCCTCATAAAGTTTTCTTGTGAAAAAGTAATGAGATATGCCATGTAAAAAGAGCCTGGCACATAGTAGATGCTACATAAATATAAATTCCCTTCCCTTACTTGCCCATATTTTGTCTTATATTATTAAAGTCAAATAAGAAGCTCTAAAATTTGAATAATACCTTCCATAATGAAAATTTAAAGTATGCTTGAGAGGAAAGACAAAGGGTGTTACCTGGCTGTCTTCTAAATATAAAGTGCATCACAATGGGAGTTGGGACTCTGGTTAAAGAGATGATATAAAGTGTGTACCAATGAACAGTGGAACTTCAATCCTTACGCCTAGAAATCACACTCTGAGTTTCACCACCCTTGCAATTGTTCATATTCATTTATTCATTCCCCATTCAGTGGAGTCCTCCTATGGGCAAAGAACACGTACAGGTAGCGTATACACACACACACACACACACACACACACACACACACACACACATATATATATATATATATATATATATTTTTTTTTAGATGGAGTCTCGCTCAGTCGCCCAGGCTGGCATGCAGTGGCGCGATCTCGGCTCACTGCAAGCTCCGCCTCCCGGGCTCACGCCATTCTCCTGCCTCAGCCTCCCAAGTAGCTGGGACTACAGGCGCCTGCCACCATGCCCAGCTAATTTTTTGCATTTTTAGTAGAGATGGGGTTTCACTGTGTTAGCCGGAATGGTCTCTATCTTCTGACCTCGTGATCTGCCCGCCTTGGCCTCCCAAAGTGCTGGGATTACAGGCGTGAGCCACCGCGCCCCGCCAGCATATATTATTTTATATCTTCAAGAGCAATTTGATCACTGGTTCCACACAGGAAATTTATATTCCACACAGAAATATATGGCGGTTAGTAAATGGCGTATTTACTAGCCACTATATACACTTAATAAATAACACCTACTATAGAAACTCAAAGAGGTGAGGGAAATTTTTTTTTTTTAATTAACACCTACTAGATGCATGGTGTCAACCCCTAGCCCCAGGAATGTCACTTTCATTCTCAGGTTGGAATTTTTGTCAGTTTTATCCACTGCTATATCCCCAGCATATAGAATAGTCCTTGACATACACTAGGTACTCAATAAATGTTTGTTGAATGAATCAATGAATCTTTTACCTCTGTGGAATTTCTATGGTAGGTAGACTTTCTTCCCATTTGAGACTTCCATTTCCCTAAACATGTTGAAATCTATTTTCTGAGGTTCACATGAGGCTTAAAATTGTTAAATAAAGAGAAGGATGCCAGCTGAGTTTATCACCTTAAGACAAATGATAACACCCAGAAAATGACACTCAGGACATTTCAGTCTAGGTCGTGTCAAATGGACCTAAACTAAAGCATAATCATATGACCAGCCACCATGCTAAACATATTACATACATAATCTCATGTACTCCCTCCAATAACCAAAAAAGATAGGTATTATTACCCCTGTTTTACAGATGAGGAAATTAGGATTTAGAGAAGACAGTTATCCAAGATCAATCACCCAAATAGTGAAGAGTAGAGCCAGGATTCAAAATCAGGTCATCCAACTCCTAAACAAAATGCGCTGAACCACTTTGTCACATTACCTTATCTAACAGCCAAAGCCCTTGAATAGGAAATAGACCAATACAGAGGGGTCATGAGGTGCAGAACCAACCAAATCACCTAATCCTGGAGTCATCTTGATCCACATGTCAGAGATGGCCAAGGCCCAAAGTTCAGATTATCATTCATAGACATCCAACACCACTGGTATCCGGACCTCACCAGCAAAGGGACAGACCTTCTCCACTGACCAGCTATTACTTTTTCTTTTTTTTTTTTTGAAGCAGAGTCTCACTCTGTTGCCCAGGCTGGAGTGCAGGAGCATGATCTCTGCTCACTGCAACCTTCGCCTCCCCGGTTCAAGCCATTCTCCTGCCTCAGCCTCCCAAGTAGCATATTGAAAAGGTGAGGGAAATACCTATCCCTCACTTTATGAATTTAATCCATTCCTTATAATGTTTTCTCTAAGAGAATAAGGAAAACAAGTTTAGATAAGTATACTAATTTGCTAGGGCTGCCATAACAAAGTACTACAGACTGGGTGGCTTAAACAACAGAAATTTATTTTCTCATAGTTTTGGAGACTGAAAGTCCAAAATCAATGTGTTGGCGGGGTTGGTTTTTTCTGAGGCCTTTCTCCTTAGCTTCTAAGTGGCTGTCTTTTCCCTGGATATTCACACCATCTTCCCTCTGTACATAGAGTGTTCAGATTTCCTCTTCTTATAAGGACACCACTCATATTGGATCTGGGTCCACCCTGATAACCTCATTTTTAACTTAATTACCTTCTTAAAGACTGTCTCCAAATATAGAGTCACATTCTAAGGTTGTGGGGTTAGATCTTTATCATATGAATTTAGGGAGGGACACAATTCAACCTCTAACTCTAAGTAATTAACGACAATTGGAAAGTAAATAAACACCACTCATACATAAATTGTAACATAATGGAAGTTCATTGTATTCACTCAAAGAGGAAGAAAAGACTTCATGGGGGTCATAAGGGGTGGAGAGAGGAGATAAGAAATGTTTTTTATTGGAAGGGGCAGTTTCTGCACCATTTTTCTCCACTATTTTTTCAAACTTCGGGGTCATCTTACACTCAAACTGCACTTAAAAATTAAGTTATGGCACAGAAAACCACCTTTAAAGCAAAGAAAAGGCAAAAAGCTAAAGGTAGAAAGAGCACATGTAAGAAACAGACCTAAGAGTGGTCAGTGGTCCTGCATCTTCACATCTTTCTTGACATCTGCATGTAAACCAAAATGGTTTGGGTTCATCCTAAAATGGTAGGCAATGCAAATTTTTTGAGTAAATTGGCGAATGTGTCTTTACCTAAATCCATAATGTTGAAATAGCACTTCTTGTGGTATATTTACCTGTGGAGTATGATGCACTGAAAAGTCATTACCAAAAGAAAGTGGGTCATTGCCCAAAAAGAGGTATAACTTTTCAAGAGCTGCTATGGTAAAAAGTGATTAGTTGAGTAGTCATTATTTAAATCTGTACACTGAGCCCTCATGCTTTAACTCACCCAGCTTCAATCATTAACTCATGGCCAATCTTGTCCCATCTATTCCCTCACTCAGATTTCCCTCCCTCAAATTATTTCGAAGCAAGTCTAGGTCATATTTTATCTATAAACCAGAATTTTTTTAGAAAAGAAAATTGTTAAGCTTTTAATGGATTACATGCATACCACAGTGGACTAAAAGTTCTACAAGTGTTCTCCAATATCATGTTAATCTCCTGGTAAAGAATCTATTTAATGTTTATGATTTAGACATGGTTTCAAAGCTCAACCCTGTCATTTATTTGCTATATGATTTTGGCAAATAATGTAACTTCTCTGAGCCTCAGTTTCCTCATTCAAAAAATGAGGGCTGATAAAGGTATTTCATAAAGTTGTATTGAGCCAATGAAATTATACATAATGTACTTACCATCAGCCTGACATCATAAATACATAATAAAGGCGGCAACTATTTTTTTCTTTCAGTGTCTGGTACAGAGTAGATGCTGAATGAAGGGTTGTTTACCATACAGTTATTCCATCCTTGTGAGAAGCTTCTGTGACATCTGATGAACTTTGGTGGTATAGTTACTCAAGCTTAGCTCTGCTAAGACTGCATGATTCTAAATCTAGAATCTTCTCCCAGGGTGAATTCTCCCTGGGCACAGCTCAGCTGAGCAGTAATTCCCTTTCCTTTATGCCCTCAAGCTAGTTAAAAGCAGGTAGAGCACAAAACCTAGCCCTCAAGTTGAAACTTGAAAGAAAGAAAAACAGGTAAAGTAGTAAGAATTCACCAAACAATAGCCTAGCAAATAGAAGGTCTGAAAATAGCTCCTCATATTAAGCATGAGCAAGATTTTCAAAAGCAGTACAGCAGCTATGCAAATATCCTGCAGCAAAGAAAGGAGAAAAAAGAGTTCAAAGATACTATGATAATAGAATGAGATGAAAAGAGAGATAGAGGTTAAGGAAACAAATCAAAGGCCAAAGTAATACTATAGAAAAACTATTAAATAAACAATATACTGGGAAAATAATATACATTTGCTTACAATTGAATTATTATTATTACTATTATTATTAGTTTTTCTTTTTCTTTCTTTTTTTTTTTTTTTTTGAGACAGAGTCTCGCTCTGTCACCCCAGCTAGAGTACAGTGCTACAATCTTGGCTCACTGCAAACTCTACCTCCTGGATTCAAGCAATTCTTGCGCCTTAGCCTTCCAAGAAGCTGGGATTACAGGCATGCACCACCACACTTAGCTAATTGTTGTATTTTTAGTAGAAACGGGGTTTTGCCATATCTGCCAGGCCAGTCTTGAACTGCTGGCCTCAACTGACCCATCCCTCTTGGCCTCCCAAAGTGCTGGGATTACAGGCATAAGCCACAGTGCCCAGCCTAAAATGGAATTATTAATGCAAATAATGGGCTTCAGTTTTGCTTTTTAACAAATGCCAGGAAAAATGCAGACGTTGAAGTAAATACAGAGAAAATAACAGAAATGGAAGACAGACAAAAACAAGCCAACGAAAGGTAACTGATGTATAAGTTGCAAAGGAAAAAATGATATAGCACAAGCAACTTTGAGATATATTCTGGTTGTAACTGAACCTTAAATATAAACAGTTATTCACTAATACAAGCAAGAAAAGCAAGAAAAACAAGCCATTTACAAGGATGTTTTGTTTGTTTGTTTGTTTTAGAGATGATGTCTTGTTATGTTATTCAGGCTGGACTCTACTCCCAGGCTCAAGTTATTCTCCTGGCTCATCCTCCCAGGAGTCTCTATCACAGGAATGCCTGTTTTCACCAATGAGCTTCTCTCATTAGAATGTCTAAGGTTAAGTCCAGGGGGCGGAGGGTGCAGTGAGCTGAGATCATGCCACTGCACTCCAGCCTGGGTGACAGAGCGAGACCTGTCTCAAAAAAAAAAAAAAAAAAAAAACCAAAAAATTGTTTTAGAAAACAACAAAAATAAATAAGTAAATAAAATAAAACTAATGGTAACTCATTAAAGGATTTTAAACAAGGGAGTGATTTAATCTTGCCCATATAGTTAAAGGAATATTCTTGTTGGAAGGTAAAGAACTGAATGGAGAGAGAAGTCAAGGATGGCATGTGGTGAGAACAGTTAGGAGGTAGCAGTTCAAGTGAGATGGCTGAGCTTGGACCAGGTGGTTGGCCATTGAAATGCAGAGACATTTTGTCATTTGGGATTTGGAGTAGCTGTAACTGCAATTCAAATTACAGCGGCTTGGACAAACAGATATTTAGTCCTCTGTCATATAATTGAAGCCTGTACATAGCCTAGAATTTGATTGGTGGTTCCACCGTTCTTAGGGACCAGATTCCTTCCATCTTATTTCTCAACATGTGACTTCCACCTCCCAGTCCAAGGTAGTTGCTCTAATTCCAGCCATCTTGTTTACATTCCAGCCAACATGAATGAGGAAGGGAGGAGAAAAGTTATGTTTCTCTCTTTTTAAGAAAATCTTTTTCTTTTTACTTCTTGCAATGGTAGCATGACTGATGTCCCTCCCTTTAAGAGCATTTCTAGAAATTATACGTGACAATTTTAGTTACAGCTTATGGCACAGAACTTAGTGACATGGCCCCATTCGAATGCAAGGAAAGATAGAAAATAAAATAGTTACTTTAGGTTACTGCAGGTCTGGCTGAAAATCAGGAGTTCTACAACTAAGAATGAAAGGAACAACGAACATTGAGGAACGGCCAACATCTTCCACAATAGAAGTAGACAAAATTGAGATATGTTTTGGAGGTAAAATTAGCTGGATTTGATAGTTGATTTAATGGATGGGTGGGGGGTGAAGAAAAGAGAAAGAAAAAACCTGATTCCTGCTTTTCTGATATAATCAACTGAATAAGTGATAGTGCCTTAGGGAAATCGGTAAATGAAAGGAGAGGCAGATTTGAGGCACAGAACAAAAATTAACTGCTGAGAATGTGTCCACTCAGCCCTTAAACTTATAAGGGAAGCAATTTATCAGCTTTTTTGTGTAGCCTTCCAGAGATATTCTATGCCCACACAGGCATGCGTTTGTATACATTTGTGTATGATCTATGTGTACATAGACACAATTTTTGTTTTTACAAAACTGGCAGTGTTTAATTACACCATTATATACCTTGAATTTTTCACTTTGTATACCAACAATATAAATCAATAATTATTTTTTGGCATTTGTCTTTTAAATCATGTAGGAAATAAAAAGTGGAGTTACTAAAAATACATTAATATTGACTTTTATATTTACTTGCATACTTACCTTTACCAGAGATCATTATTTCTATTTCTTAACAATTCTTGGTTCACAGGTATTTTTTTTCTTTCAGCACTTTAAATATATCTTCCCACCACCTTCCTGCTTCCATGGTTTCTGATGAGAAATTGGCTATTAATCTTACTGAGAATCACCTGAATGTTTCTTCCCGCTTGCTGCTTTCAGGACTTTCTCTCTCTCTCTCTCTCTCTCTCTCTCTCTCTCGTTCTCTCTCTCTCGCTCTTTCTCCCTCTCGCTCCTTCCCTCCCTCTCCCTCATCTCTCAGCAGTTTGATTGTAATATGTCTTGGTGTGGATTTCCTTGAGTTTACCACAACCAGAGTTTGTTGAATTTCTTGAACGTGTAGATTCATGCTTTTTATCAAATGTGGAAAGGTTTTGGTTACTATTTATTTAAGTAATCTTCGTATCCCTTTTTCTTTCTCTTCTCTTTGTGAGACTCCCAAAATGCAGATGTTGATCAGCTGGATGGTATCCCACAAGTCCCTTAGGCTCTTTCACTTTTCTTTTTTTTTAATTCTACTTATCTGTTTTTTGTTTGTTTGTTTGTTTTTGAGATGGAGTCTCGCTCTGTTGCCTAGGCTGGACTGCAGTGGTGGGATCTTGGCTCACTGCAAGCTCTGCCTCCCGGTTCACGCCATTCTCCTGCCTCAGCCTCCTGAGTAGCTGGGACTACAGGCACCCGCCATCACGCTCGGGTAATTTTTTTGTATTTTTAGTAGGGATGGGGTTTCACCATGTTAGTCAGGATGGTCTTGATCTGCTGACCTCATGATCTGCCCGCTTTGGCCTTAATTCTACTTATCTGAATGAATCATTTCCGTTGTTATTACCTTCAAGTTCACTGATTCTTTCTTATACCTGCTCAAATTTGCTATTGAATTCCCTCTAGTGAATTTTTCACTTCAGTTGTTGTACTTTTCAGTTCTGGAATTTCTATTTGTTTCCTTTTTATAACTTCTCTTTATTGATATTCTTTTTGTATTTATGTATCATTTTCCTGGTTTCTCTAGTTTTTTGTACATGATTTCTTTTAGTTCTATAAGCATATTTAAGACCATCAATTTAAAGGCTTTGGCTACTAATTTTAATGTCTGATCTTTTTCATGGATGGTTTCTGTCAATTTATTTTTTTCCTTTGAATAGGTCACACTTTCTCATTTTTTTGTATGCTTTGTGATTTTTTTTGTTGAAAATTGGACATTTGAATATTATAATGTGGTAACTCTAGAAATCAGATTCTCTTCCATCCCCAGGGTTTGCTGTTCTTGATTGTTGCAGGCTACAGTTATCCACTTGTTTAGTGACTTTTTACAGTTATCCACTTGTTTAGTGACATGTTTAGTGACATGTTTGCAAAGACTTGTTTAGTGACATGTTTAGTGACATGTTTGCAAAGCCTGCATTCTTATGTACGGTCACCAAAGTCTCTGCTCCTTTAGCTGTGTTCAGCTAGTGTTTTCAAAGAGGTACCCCTGACACCAGGAGATTAAACAACAACAACAACAACAACAACAAAGAAACACCTTTCCCATTCTTTGCAGGTTGGCCATATTGGGGCTCTCCTTTAACACTTAGCCAGCCTTCTTGCAACTCTGCCTTAGCCTTTATTCGTCACCTGCGCTAAGTCTAGAAGGTGAAAGCATAGGTGTTTCTCAGGGCTTTTCTGAGCATGTGTCCTATCTTGGGCATGTGTGTGGCTTTCTAAATTCCCCAGTATACACTGGCTCTTTTGAGCACCTTAATTTTCTTAAGAAAGTCTCTCCCCAGCTTTTCCTCCCACGCTTTGGGCAGTATATTGTATATCTCATATTTTGTCCCAGGTGGCTGCAGGTTTTTTGTTTACCTTATAATGTGAGAGCTGTGCCTACTACTTTTCTGCCCTAAGTTCTAAGTTCTGTGAAACAGAGACAAGCACCTTGCATCAGACCTTCATTCACATAGCCTCCAGACAGTGTCGAATAGCTAGACACAACAATTTGTGAATCAGATTTTTTCCTGCTCCCTCCAGAACCAGGGCAGGGTCCCACACTGGGAGCTTAGGCTGCTATCTTCCAAACAGCTATCTCTCCAGAGAGTGGGTGGGATAAGTGGTGCGAGTAAAAGTGTCACAGATATTTCCTTTTTTTTTTTCTTTTTTTTGCAGGGGTGGCGGAAAGGGCCTCTCTCTGTCATCCAAGCTAGAATGCAGTGACAACGTCATAGCTCACTGTAACCTCAGGCTCCTGGGCTAAATTGAACTAAAACTACAGGAGCACCCCCACACCCAGCTAATTTTGTTCACCTTTTGTAGAGATGGGGGTCACACTATGTTGCCCAGGCTGGTCTCGAACTCCTGGCCCCAGTCAATCCTGTCTCCTCAAGCTCTGAGATTACAGGCATGAGCCACCGCACCCAGTCTTCTTACCATTTTTAAGTTGCCTTTCTCTTCATTCAGCATTCACTTGATTGCTTTGGATTTTTTTTCACTGTTTTCCAGAGTTCTGACAACATTGGTTTTGACAGTGCCTAGTATTTAAAAAATGTTTCCTGGAGAGAGAGAAATTTGGAACTCCCTATACCACCATGTTGATGATGTCACCTTTTTCTAAGCTTTTAAATTTGGATTTTTAAAATAATTTCAGGCTTTTATAAGGTTGGAAAAAACAGTACAAATCACTTCTGTATATGTTTCTGTAGTGTCTTAAATTTTCATGTCTTTTTAAAAAATAATCTCAACTTTTATCTTATTTTATTAATTAATTAATTTACTTATTTTTGAGACAGAGTCTCTCTCTGTCGCCCAGGCTGGAGCGCAGTGTCATGATCTTGCCTCACTGCAACCTCCGCCTCCCAGGTTCCAGTGATTCTCCCACCTGAAACCTCCCAAGTAGTTGGGATTACAGGCACGCGACACCACACCCAGCTAATTATTGCGTTTTTAGTAGAGATGGGGTTTCACCATGTTGGCCAGGCTGGTCTCAAACTCCTGACCTCAGGTGATCTGCCCGCCTTGGCCTCCCAAATTGCTGGGATTATAGGCGTGAGCCATGCACCTGGCCCAAGAAGTCTTAAGATTTGCAGTTGGGAGGCTGGAGGCCCAGTAGATCCAATGCTGTCAGTTCCAGTCTGAGAACAAGTCTGAAGGCAGGAGAAGACCTATGTTCCAGCTTCGAGATAGTCAGTCAGAGAGAGGAGACTCTCCCTTACTCTCTCTTTTGTTCTAGTTAGGCCTTCAACATATCAGTTTAAGGTTACATATATTAGGGAGAACAAGCTGCTTCACTCAGTCTGCCAATTCAAATGCTAATCTCCTCCAGAAATTCCCTCATGGATACAACCAGAATAAGGTTAATCAAATATCTAAGCACCCCTCGGACCAGTCAAGTTGACACATAAAATTAATCATCACATTTGGATGATCAGTTTTTCTATTAATGTTCTTTTTCTGTTGCAGGGAAGAATCCAGGATACCATATGGCATTAGAGGTAGATCTTCTTTTATGTGATTACTCCCCCACTAACCCATATCACAGGGAGTTCCATACTTTTCCTCTCTACACTAGAGCCTCACTAAACTGGTGATATGGTTACCAGTGGCTACCAAATTTCACTTCTCACATGTTCCCACCATAAGAGAAGAACTGCTCATATTCTCTGTGGTTCAAACTCAAAAATCCTAGAGAAGAGTTTTGATGGACTCACCTTGTAACAAATGACTTCCACTAGATCCATCAGACATGGCCAGTGGGGGCCCACGCTTGTGAAGCAGAGCTGTTCCTGCAGAAAGGGGAATCACTGTAAACTGGGCGGCGACCCCAGCTGAAGTCCATACTACTAGTGACCAGCTAGCCCATTTACCTCGTTTCACAGATGAGACAACTGAAGTCTAAACAGGTAAGTTACTTCCAAGGACCCAGAACTGTTCTTTAACAAAATGAAGGCTAAATCCAGGCCTAATTCCTAGTCCTAGCACTTTCCTTTATGTCCCTAGCACTACATGATTTGGGTATTAATCCCAAGAATCAAAGAATCTGAAATTAGAAATAACCTCAAGGCTTATCTAGCTCCTACTGATGCATGAATTTCCCAGTGTATCCAAGCTGACCCCAGAGAAATGGGAGCCTTTCCTGTTTATTTTTCTCCAATATTGGAATTTCAAAGTAACTCACACTCAGCAGGTTAAGATGCACAGAATTAGCGGGGAGGAAGAGGATGTCCATCAGTAGGTTTGTTTGTTTGTTTGTTTGTTTGAGACAGGGTCTCACTCTGTTGCCCAGACTGCAGTGCAGTGGAGTGATCCCCACTCACCGCAACCTCTGCCTCCCAGGCTGAAGCTATTCTCCTGCCTCAGCCTCCCGAGTAGCTGGGATTACAGGCATGTGCCACTACCACCCAGCTAATTTTTGTATTTTTAGTAGAGACGAGGTTTCACATGTTGATCAGGCTGATCTCGAACTGCTGACCTCAAATGATCCACCCACCTCAGCCTCCCAAAGTTCTGGGATTACAGGTATGAGCCACAGCGTCCGGCCGAGTAGGTTTATTAAACAACCTAAACTATAATCATGTAATGAAACACTATAAAATCCACTAAAGAGAATGAAGAGATATGTATGTATTGACAGAGGAAGATGTTTCATATATGGCATTAAGGGAAAAAACAAACTGATGAAAAAGGTTTGAACAGTGTAAACATCTTTATGTGGGAGATAGCAGGAAGAGCAACTCTCACTACACTGTCAACAGTCATCAGTGGCAGGTGGGATTACAGAATATTTTTCCTTTTCTTCATTATACTTTCCTGTAATGTTTGAATTTTTAAAATTATGAGCATGGACCTTAAAACCATTGTGCCGAGAGAAATAATCCAGACACAAAATGCCACATGCTGTATGATTCCATTTATATAAAATATCCAAAATCGGCAAATACCTAGAGACGGAAAGCAGATTTGGAGCTATCAGGAGCTGGGGGTGAGCTGGAATGGGGAATGACTGCTTAATGAGTACAGGGCAATGAAAATGTTTGGGGACTAGATAAAGTGGATGGCTCCACAACACTGCAAACCACTAAATGACACTGCACTGTACATTTTAAAATGGCTAATTTTATGTTATGTGAATTTCACCTCAATTTTTAAAACTTCTTTCCTGCAGTAAGAAAATCCCAGGCCCACATATACTCTTCTGTGGGGTTTGGGCAAATTGCTTATCTTTGCTATATCAGTTAGTTCATTTACAGCTGGTCTCTAAAATACCTTTAGGCTCTGATACTATGATTCTGGGCATATTCAACTATAATTCCAGACCCATTCATTCCTTTGTCATTCAGGCTAAGATCACAGAAGCTTTTTTTTTTTTTTTTTTTTGTGGCAGATATAGCACATTGATGACCTAATATTAAGAGGGAAGAAGAGGTAAGCCATCTTTCTCAAAGATCGTAAATGTATGGCCCCATCCAAGCCCCATAATGAATGACAAGTGACTAAAGAAAGAGAATAGAAGAAAGAAAATCAAAGGCATAAAGGCAATAGTAATCAAAAGTAACACATATTGAGTGACTTCCATGTCTGGAGTGTCTTCCAGATACTATGCTAGATGCCTCATAAATGCTTGTATTTTTAAAGGTAATCCTTAGAAGAGAAAATTAAAGCTCAAAAGGGGTAAGCAACTTGCCAAAGGACCCACAGTCAATAACTGAAAAGTGTAGTGTTGAAATTCAGGCCAGGCACGGTGGCTCACACCTGTAATCCCAACACTTTGGGAGGCCAAGGCAGATGGATCACTTGAGGTCAGGAGTTAGAGACCAGCCGGACTAGCACGGTGAAACCCTGTCTCTACTAAAAAAAATACAAAAAATTAGCCAAGCATGGTGGTGCGTGCCTGGTAATCCCAGCTACTCTGGAGGCTGAGGCAGGAGAATCTCTTGAACCCGGGAGGTGGAGGTTGCAGTGAGCCAAGATCACACCACTGCACTCCAGCCTTGGCAACAGAGTGAGACTCCCTCAAAAAAAAGAAAAAAAAAAAGAAAGAAATTCAGGTATGTTTATATTCCAGAGTTCATATTTTTCCACTTATCCATGCTGTTTTCCAAAAAGAAAAAGGATTCAAGGAAAACAACGTGGTGTTGAAGGCAAGGAAATACAAAAGCAAACTGTAAAAAGTGAAAAAGGAAGAACAAAAATCCAGGATTACCCTGTGCTTATAAGTGGCCCTCCCTGGGCACATTTTCATCCTGACCCTTGGGTATACTTCTGTATAGCTATGGTAAGCTGTTCTTTCACTATAATCTGCTAAAAACAGTTCCACGGGCTTTAAATAATCTTACACCACTATTCCATAAAGGAAATCTAAGAATTATTACAGAGCTTGGATATTATATTATCCTTTCATTTTAAAAATGAAAGAAACTAAACAAAAAAGAAGTAATCCCTGAAGTAGATAAATGGAAAATAAATAAAAATAACTACAGGACAGGCGCCGTGGCTCACGCCTGTAATCCCAGCACTTTGGGAGGCCGAGGTGGGTGGATCAAATTCCTGAGGTCAGGAGTTTGAGACCAGCCTGGCCAACATGGTGAAACCCTATCTCTACTAAAAATACAAAAATTAGCCAGACATGGTGGCCAGCACCTCTAATCCCAACTACTCAAGAGGCTGAGGCAGGAGAATCACTTGAACCCAGGCGGCAGAGGTTGCAGTGAGCCAAGATGGTACCACTGCACTCCAGTCTGGGCCACAGCATAAGACTCCATCTCACAAAAAAAAATAAGAAGGAAGGAAGGAAGGAAGGAAGGAAGGAAGGAAGGAAGGAAGGAAGGAAGGAAGGAAGGAAGGAAAAATAATTACAAAGAATAAGTGGTACTTAGAGGATAAAATATTTCAACAATGCAAGTGTACAAGTGGTTAAGATAAAGCACCAAAGGTACCATCAAGCAATTTGAAGAAGCTGAAACAGGGAGGGAGCAGTAGAGACCAACTGGTTTTTCCCAGCATGAGAAGCTACTTGATAAAGGAAATTTAAAGTTTTGGGCAGCGGGGGCAAAACAAGTCCCAGACCTTCATTTGGCAAGGACACCAGATAACTTGCTGGTGAACGGTTTCTTGGCACAAATCAGGGAACAGCCAGTGGACAGACTGGCTGGTGAGTCTGGAGGGAATCATTCCAACAGCTGCATAGAGAACCAAAGAAGGAAACGGAAAAGGTGAGGTGGTCAATGGCTTGGGAATGGCAGATTTGTCATTTAGCCAGAAGGAAAATGCCTTAGAAGTTAACTGGACACTAAAAACTTTCTCTAAGTGAACCTGTTTGATTTTTCAAATCAAACTCAAGTTCGGAAGGAAAGACTCAGCTAGGAGGAATAAAAAGCACAAAAAGCATGCACAGAGCCAAAGAGCAAGAAAAGACCATCGCTTGCACAGGGATTTCACTGCTTGAAGCAGTCCAGTCAAGGGGTGAGCAGCTTCCAGACTGAAACCATGTGACTACTCATCAAGCTGGCTGCCTGCAGGAGGCATCTTTCCATCCAAATTGGAAAGGAAAAAGTAAAAATGTCTCTGTTCAGAGTATGACTATGTATGCAGAAAAGTCTAAGGAATCTACACACAAAAAAAGCTACTAAAACAAACAGCAGGATGCAAAGTCAACACACAAAAATCAATTTTATTTCTAGACACTAGCAACAAGAAATTGGAAAGGAAAATTTTTAAGTCCATATACAATAATACCTGGAAACAAAACAATTAGGAATACATCTGAATAATAGCTGTCCGGGATTCTCTATTATTAAAAATGAAAGCAAATACATTCCTCAGCCTAATAAACACCCAGTTTAGGTATCACTGTAACTGCTGTGTTCATCATGGGATAGGGAATAGGGGAAGGAGGGAAGCAGAGGGGGAATGCCATTTGCTTGAACTTTCATTTTGGAGTTGTTATAGAGAAAATAAGAATGGCTCAAGGGGCCGGGCGCGGTGGTTCACGCTTGTAATCCCAGCACTTTGGGAGGCCAAGGCGGGTGGATCACCTGAGGTCAGGAATTTCGAGGCCAGCCTGGCCAACATGGTGAAACCCTGTCTCTACAAAAAATAAAAAAATTAGCTGGGCGTGGTGGCAGGCGCCTGTAATCCCAGCTACTTGGGAAGCTGAGGCAGGAGAATCGCTTGAACCCGGGAGGCGGAGGTTGCAGTGAGCCAAGATCGTGCCACTGCATGCCAGCCTGGATGACAGAGAAAAACTCCGTCTTAAAAAAAAAAAAAAAAAAATGTAGCTCAAAGGAGAAGGATAAAAATCACCGAAATGATTCTGGAACGCAGCCTCCATGTCCATAGCCAAAATTGAGTGCCTTGGTACCCAGAAGATGCCAGCAAGACTCTGAAAGTAGAGAATGTGAACCCGAGGAGGTCTCTTAGTCCAATCAAAAGACATTTTGCTAGTTACAAAGGTATAACTGAGATTGGTTTCTATTTCCTCTGACTGAGATTTGCTGACTCACCAGACATAAACAAAGCAAAAATACACTGTAACTGCCACCTCCCATTCTTACTCTGCCCAGTGTCAGAAGAGGGCAGATCCTTGGCCCAAAAGAGATGAAGAGGGTTACAGCTTCTCATGGTTCCAGTCAGAGCTCAGCATCTGTCAAAGAAGGTAGATATTGTTACAACCCTTAAGAAAACAATCTCCCTCATCTCATCTGGAGAAGTCTAGAAATTCCACCAGTGGACCCTGGCTGGGCTAACAGTGGCTACAAAGATGAGAGGCAATCCTTCTACCTTTGGCTGCCTGGAAGAGAAGGCCATGGAGTTATCCTACTTCTGGGAGCTGAGTGGTGACATTATGACTTACTGAGAGTGGCCAGATATTATGGAGCTGGGCTGCTCATGTTCAACTCATACATTTAGTCTTTAAAGATACATCATTCAAAGCCAACAATCCTTATATTTTATTTTATTTTATTTTATTTTATTTTATTTTTTTTTTTTTGAGACAGAGTCTCGCTCTGTAGCCCAGGCTGGAGTGCAGTGGCTGGATCTCAGCTCACTGCAAGCTCCGCCTCCCGGGTTTACGCCATTCTCCTGCCTCAGCCTCCCGAGTAGCTGGGACTACAGGCGCCCACCACCTCGCCCGGCTAGTTTTTTGTATTTTTAGTAGAGACAGGGTTTCACCATATTAGCCAGGATGGTCTCGATCTCCTGACCTCGTGATCCGCCCGTCTCGGCCTCCCAAAGTGCTGGGATTACAGGCTTGAGCCACCGCGCCCGGCCTATATTTTATTATATTTTATTTTTTTTGAGACAGAATCTCACTCTGTCGCCTAGGCTGGAGTACAGTGGCACGATCTTGGCTTCCTACAACCTCCATCTCCCAGGTTTAAGCAATTCTCCTCCCTCAAACTCCTGAATAGCTGGGATTACAGACGCGTGCCATCATAGCTGGCTAATTTTGGTATTTTTATTAGAGACGGGGTTTCACTATGTTGATCAGGCTGGCCTCAAACTCCTGACCTCAAGTGATCTGCCCACCTCAGCCTCCCAGAATGCTGGGATTACAGGCGTGAGCCACCATGCCTGGCCCAATCCTTATATTTTAGGCATAGCATACAGCATTTGCCCCTAAATTCAAATTGTTGCATTACAGTCAAATTGCATGTGCCTGCTTCAACTAATTCAGGAGACGTGATAACTAAAGGGGGAAATTTTTATTTAAAATATCAGATGCAGGCCCAGGCTCGGTGCCTCACACCTGTAATCCTAGCACTTTGAGAGGCCATGGCAGGTGGGTCACTTGAGTCCAGGAGTTCAAGACCGGCCTGGGCAACATAGCAAGACTCCATCTCCATGAAAAATTAGCTGAGCGTGGTGGCATGCCCCTGTGGTCCCAGCTACTTGGGAGGCTGAGGTGGGAGGATCACTTGAACCCAGGAGGTGGAAGCTGCAGTGACTCAAGATCATGCAACTGCACTCCAGCTTGGGCAACAGACCTTGTCTAAAAAAAAAAAAAAAATTAGCAGATGCATCGGCATCTTGGCTTGGAAAGGGACACGTGACCCAATCTTGGCCAATGAGACCTGAGGGAAGGAGGGGTGCTGATGTCTGCAAGGAAGCTGCTAGGAAGAGTTTTACTCCATGATCAAAAGAGAAGCTTGAGGATTTGGGGGTTGGGGAGTGGCTTTTTGGGTTTTGGAGATGGTTGTTATGTGATGACTGGAACTGTGGCAGCCGTCTGGAACCACAAGAGGACAAGCTGAGTAAAACATAGCAGAAAGAGTCTGTGTGCAAGATCAATAAGCCACTTCCCAGCCCTGGAATGCCCTACCTCCATCCAGACACTGTGTTTGGAATATAATAAGCAATAAATATAAGCCACCTTTTAGCAAGAATTCTGTATTTATAGCCCAAAACATCCTAACTGATGCTCAGGTCATTAAAAAGACAATTCAGCTTTGTCCAACTTTGGTTCATTTGTCCAACTTTTCAATGGACAAACAATACAAACAGAAAACGCAGAGGAGAGATACACGTAGCCAAAACACATCTTTAAAAGATGCTCGGTTTTGTGAATAACAAAGGAAACACAAATGAAAACATTTTTTTTTTTTGCCTATCAGCTCTATAAAATTTGCTAATACTAGAGCTGATACATGTTTGGGGAAACAGGACCTTTCAGACTTTTGGGTTGATTGCAAGCTGGTACACTGGTACTCAATTTAGCAATGCATATTAAAATTTCAAGGGTCTGTACCTTTAACCCAACAATTCTACAGAAATACACATAAGCACAAAGCTGTTTGCACAAGGATGTTCAGTGGTACTGTACTGTTTGTTAAACAAAACAAACAAACAAAAAGTCTGAAATAGTCCAATGCCCACCAATAAGGAATTGAGTAAATAAATTATAGCACATCATTCTGTGGAATAGCCAGAGCTGCTCAAAATAAGAAGGTAAATCTGTGTAGACTGACATTTAAATCTATACAACATATACTATGAAGGAAATCATGTAAGTTTCAGAAGAGTATGTATACATCCCATTATCTTTTTCTTTTTTATAATGCTTTTATTGTACTGAAATAAATCTTAGAACAGCATCCAACAAACAAATTATCATTAGGAGCCTTAATATGAAGGTCTTAAAATTTAAACTTTATGCATTTTTGTGCATGGGGGTGTGTGTGTGTAAAGAAAACACATTAATTGCTTTTATAATTGGAAAAAAAGAAGTTTAATCTCATCAGTCTAACAGAAAGTGCTGGTCTTCACTTAGCAGTCACACTTATCCTAAGAGGGCTGTAGGCAAATGTCCCAACTCTATTCCTAGTCAAGGGGAAGCCCAGGATACCAGAGCCACACAGGGAATCTGTGTGCTGCTTAGGATTTGAGGGTGAGGTGAAACTGACCCTGTGGCCATTAAGAGGAGTCTAAGAAACCGATCTGAGTGGCTGTGGCTATTTCACAGTATCATGTGCTATTATACTAAGGGCAAAAGCTGAAAAGACAGCCTAACAGCCCATGCCAGGGGCTAGATAGAGGCAAAATCCAATGGATGGGAACCTGTGGCACCAACCCTAAGCTAGCGGCACTGAATGGAGGTGACTGGTGTCCAAAGTGATTCTCTGAACAGCTGAGGCAGAGTGTGGCTCACAGGACACCTGCCGCCTCAGGGGCTGGATGGCAGGAAGCTATGAAGATAGCAAGCTATCAGTGAATAACTGATGTATAAAGAAGCAATAAAGTCTCTCTGGCCAAGTGAGGCAAAAAAAAAAAAAAAAAGCAGCAACAAACCCTTAGGCTGGTTTCAATTTTCTATGCAAAATCGTTTCAGATTTTAAAAAAGCAAAACCATTTACCTTCTTAAAGCATACAGTTTTTTAGGTGTAACTTAAATTTCTTTCCGGTCATAGGCCTGTGAAAGTTCGCATACTTCCTGATGCAAATCATTTTTTAAAGAGTGCCTCATTCTATTCCAGTGGCTCAAAGAGATTGTATAGCATCAAGCTCTCTCCCTCTTCCTTTGACACCTGCTTTTGGTAAATGAGCATCATATGAGAGACTTGCCACAAAGCGATACCCCAAACTCCTGAAGAATTGAGCTCAGAGGGAGACGTCCGCTCCACCCTTTCGCTCTCCAGAAAACTTTCTGTCCGAAGCCTCCGGGGCAGCCAGCCATATCCTAGTGCAGCAGGGCTGGGTGAGAAGTCCTTTTTAGGCAAGGCATTAAAAAGAGTTGGCTGAGCAGATCTAAAAACCCTTGGTCAACAGGGCGGAGCCAGGCCTGAGGCAGAAGTATTACTTCACAGTTGCATTGGCTTCCTGTGGCCGCCAATAGAGGCAGCATCTGGCAGAAAGCCCACCACAGAGAAGAGGGAACTCCACGGAGAAGAAAATAGTAATGAGGCCCCAAAGGTGGAAGTACAGCCTGAGAAACTGCCCAGCCTGGGACTGGCTGCCTTGCCTGCTTGTCTTGCTGCTCTCGCAGGGCCTGGGGTGTGGTATCCCCTCAGGCTTTAAAATCCTGATATCCCTCCCATGGGGAGCACTTCTTACAAGCGCTCTTCATATATTCTTTAATCCATATCATTTATTCCATGTCATGAAG
The DNA here is from genome assembly GCF_049350105.2 of Macaca mulatta. Taxonomy (NCBI): domain Eukaryota; kingdom Metazoa; phylum Chordata; class Mammalia; order Primates; family Cercopithecidae; genus Macaca; species Macaca mulatta. Next base: position 104,722,051 of record NC_133414.1, on the reverse strand, counting down.
CTATGGGGCAGGTGCTATTATTAACTTCATTTTTCAGATGGGAACACTGAAGCTCAGAGGTGAAATAATTACCCCAGGACGCAGAGAAGTCAAGGTTTGAAACCCCCACATGGCCAGCCCTGAAGCCCAGACTACTGAGACTGCAGCAACTGAGTTCTCAAGTGAATAGCAAGAAGATGAGGTAAGGGTTAGTGCTACCTCCAACTGACACTGGATTGGGGCAATCTTACCTCCTCTCTCATAGGTAATATTTTGGGTTTTCCTTCCTTGCACATAACCAGGCAAATGGCTGCAATTCTAAAAAGATATAAATATAAAAACAAGAAGTGAAACAGTGCAGACACCTGAAACCCAAAACCCAACCATTTCTGAAAGCGCGAGCTAGCGGAGCTGCCGTACAACAGAAATAGTTGTGTCCTGTTTAGATAGGCTTTGTTTTGCTACATGGCTGCGTATGCAGTGAAGTGATATCAAGTCCTGAGGGCCCATTCCTTTGATGAGTTAAACACACAAAGGCCTACATTTTGATGCAATCTGATAGCATGTAGCTAAGTCCTAGACAAACTGCAACTGTGAGGAAGTGATAAACCCAACTTCCTGCACAAAGCTGCCTGAGATAACACTTTCCATGGACTGGAAGGAAAAAAAAAAGAGAGAGACATGATTGCTACAGAATTTTAAAGGAACTATTCCATTCTTAATAAATAACCTCTTTTTCATGTGGTCCCAGAAAAACAAAACAAAACTGATTGCCATCCAGTGACTCTGTCGTAATTCCACATATGATTTAATTCCGATTTTACTCAGGCAAAATCGGTCACTTGAGAGTCACTTGATTTTCTCTCTTAAGGATACTACAGTTCTAACTTGAAATCTCAGTTATCTTCTTGGCCAAGAGAATGTCTCTGAAATTTTACAAGAAGTCAGATTGAGAGAACTGAGTTTGCATTAACTGGCTCCTGGGGTTCTTACTGAGCCCCTAAACAGGCCCATTCAGTTTGAATAAACACACATTGGAATCCTTGCCAACTTATCCAAGGGCCAATAGCTGTTCCCACAATACCAAAACAGGGTCAACGTGGCAATTTCACTAAGTGTTTATGTAGATTGTGTCATATAGAAACAACCAATAAAAGCAGATTGTGCTGGGAATGTTCTGTGAATGCATTCATTCATTTATTTAGTAAATTTTTTTCTTTTTTTTTTTTTTTTGAAACGCGTCTCGTTTTGTCACCCAGGCTGGAGTACAGTGGTGCAGTCTCAGCTCACTGCAGCCTCTGCCTCCTGGGTTCAAGCTATGCTCCTGCATCCGCCTCCCAAGTAGCTGGGATTACAGGCATTCGCCATCACGCCTGGCTAATTTTTGTATTTTTACTAGGGTTTCATCATGTTGGCCAGGCTGGTCTCGAACTCTTGACCTCAAGTGATCTGTCCGCCTGGGCCTCCCAAAGTGCTGGGATTACAGGGGTGAGCCACCACGCCAGGCCGGCAAATATTTATTGAGGGCTTACTACATGCTAGGAAATGCAGTGGTGAACAAAAAAGAGATAGCCTCTGACTTCATGGACTTTCCAGTCTAGTTAGAGAAGCAGATATTAAACACACAAATAATGTTAAGGGCTCTGAAGAGAAAGGATAGGGTGGTCCAATTTCAGTTTAGATGAGGTGGTCAGTGGAGGTCCAAATATTAATACCAGTGGAGGCCCAACTGATGATGTGGTATTCAGGCCTGAATCATCCAAGCAACCAAAAATGAGGGAAGCCACCAAAAAGTCCTAACTCAGGACTTCCTAACTCGCAAGTCCTGAGTTAGGAAAGAATTTTGTGCCTTTGAGGAACTAAAGGAAAGCCTGTGTGTCCAAAATAAATTAAATGAGGAGAGAGGATATGATAGGAGGCTGGAAAGGAAGGAGGATCCAGAAAGTGCAGCGCTTGGTAGGCGTGAAGAAGTGTGGCTTTAGACTGAACATGGTGGGGAAACATTTCACTAATACTGCTGAACAGGCGGGGTGCGGTGGCTCACACCTATAATCCCAGCACTGTGGGAGGCCAAGGTGGGTGGATCATTTGAGGTCAGGAGTTCGAGACCAGCCTGGCCAACATGGTGAAACCCTGTCTCTACTAAAAATACAAAAATTAGCCAGGTATGGTGGGACACGCCTGTAATCCCAGCTACTCAGGAGGCTGAGGCAGGAGAATCGCTTGAACCTGGGAGGCAGAGGTTGCAGAGAGCTGAGATCCCACCACTGTACTCCAGCCTGGGTGACAAAAGCAAGACTCTGTCTCAAAAAAAAAAAAAAGGCTGGGCATGGTGATTCACGCCTTGTAATCCCAGTACTTTGAGAGGCCAAGATGGGTGAATCATTTGAGATCAGGAGTTCAAGACTAGCCTGGCCAACAAAGAGAAACCCCACCTCTACTAAAAATACAAAAATTAGCTGGGTATGGTGGAAGGCCTCAGCTACTCAGGAGGGTGAGGCAGGAGAATTGCTTGAACCGGGGAGGTGGAAGTTGCAGTGAGCCAAGATCGTGCCACTGCACTCCAGCCTGGGCAACAGAACAAGACTCCATCTTAAAAAAAAAAAATGCTGTTGACCTCTCATCGTGTTCTGCTCCTAGATTGTTTTCTAGGCAAGGATCTCAAAAAAATGCAGCAGTCCTAAAGGCGTTTGAGAAAAATTGTGAGAAGAAATTCCTCCAGGTAATTTGGGACATCAAAGATATTTCCCTAAATTCAGTCATTTCGGCCAAACCACAAACCAGGATGGAGGGGGGAAATTAGGACAATAAAAAACAATCAATCAATTAGATCACATGTCATTTTACCATTTGAATATGATTCTAAAGTCACATGGTTCTTACATATAGATAGGAAGTTGGCAGTGATGTGGACCAATTCTTTCTCATTTTACAAGGGAAGTTATTGAGGCCCAGAAAGTACATGGCCTTATCTCCTGGCTCCAGGCAATCTCCACCATACAAAGCTGCCTCTGAAGAACAAAAGTCAGGGCTGCCACACTTTCTCCTTCTCCTTCTCTGAGTGGGACCTAGAATTCAGAATCTGTTTCTAGATTGCTAAGTGATCTGTGGCATGCTACTTACCTCCCAGGCTCACTCTCTCGCTGGTTCTTTATTATAATAATATTATTATATTTTATTATTATTATTATGATTTGTCTAGCGAAGGGGGTGTCATTATGTTGCCCAGGCTGGTCTCAAACTTCTGGCCTCAAGCGATCCTCCTGCCTGGTCCATGCATTGAGCTTCCACACAGGACTTCAGAGATTCCTTTGCTGAAGTTATTGGGATGGGAAAACAAACAGCCCAGCGTTCAGAATCTCACCAGCCAAGCACTGAGGATGGAGGGCCTGGAAACCTGGGATTCGAAAGTGCAAAACTAATTTCAAGTTCTCCCCACTTTGAGTCTTCTCAATGTGTTGGTTTCATTCCACAATCAAATGTCTTTTTAAAGGACTTTAAGGTACAGGTTAATAAAATTTCTGTCTCCGCCTGTCATGTGTATTTCCAAGTCCCAACCCTTATATCTCTGAGAACCTACTCTGTGTAAGCCCCACTCATTACCTGGCCCTCAACTCTGGGGATTTTGAAGAGCTGGGTTTCAAAAAGTGATTAGAAGTTTGCTTTTCATTCTTAAGCTCCTGATAAAAGATCCTACACTCCTTCAAGTGAAGGTGAAGAGCTTGCTGGTTTGAGATTGAATTAAGTCATTTAAAAAGGATAACACCTCCAGAACCAATTAGACTTTGCCTTTGCTATTCTGGTAGCTTTCCTCTTGGTGTTGATTGGAGTTTTGCTTTATAGTCACTGTCTGATCTTGGTAGGATTTCATTTAGTTGACCTCAGGCAAAATCCTTTACCTCTCTAGCCTCCACTCCCCTTTGGATGATGCTTAAGGCCCCAGCATTTCCAACGTTCTACGTGTTTAAGACAAATCAAAAGGAGTTTTGAATCACAACAGAGAAGAGTCCTTAATACCTCACTTCCATTTTTTTTTTCTTTTGAGATGGAGTCTCACTCTGTCATCCAGGCTGGAATGCAGTGGCACAATCTGGGCTAACTGCAACCTCTGCCTCCCAGGTTCAAGCGATTCTCCTGCCTCAGCCTCCCGAGCAGCTGGGATTACAGGCGTGTGCCACCACACCCAGCTAATTTTTGTACTATTAGTAGAGATGGGGTTTCACCATGTTGGCCAGGCTGGTCTCGAACTCCTGACCTCAGGTGATCTGGCCACCCCCAGCCTCCCAAAGTGCTGGGATTATCTTTATTCTTCATTTTTTATTTTTTATAGAGATGGGGTCTCACTCTGTCATCCAGGTTGGAGTGCCATGGGCAATCATAGTTCACCACAGCCTCGAAATTCTGGGTGATCCTCCTGCCTCAGCCTCCCAAGTAGCTGGGACTATTGGCATGTGCCACCAAGCCTGCCTAATTTTTAAATTTTTTATACAAAAAATTTGCTGTAGGGTCTTGCTATGTTGCCCTGACTGATCTCAAACTCCTGGCCTCAAGCAATCCTCTCACCTCGGCCTCCCAAAGTGTACAGATTACAGGTGCTGGAAAATACCTCACTTTCTAGAATGGAAGAAAGAAAGGGAGGGAGACAGAGAGAGGAAAGAAAGTGGGAGAAGCTGGGGAGAGAGGGAGGGAAGGGAAAAAGAAGGAAGAGAGGGAAGAAGTAATTGGTGAACAAACTAAGGGAGGAAAAACGGGGAGAAATCTGTGCTTTCCAAACCTCTCTGCAGCCTTAATAGAAATAGATCAGGCTTTTGTTGTGAATAAGTTAATGCTGATTTAGCTTTCAAAACACAGCTCAGTGGAGTACACCTAGGAGCCCTTTGCAGACTTGGAATCTGGAAGGGAGGAAAGGCATGTACGTCAGCAGCTTCTGTTTAAGAAAGCAAATGAAACATCCACAGAAAAATTGTTAGAGAGGACTGACTATGTTTTTCTTTTACATTTGAAATACTTTCTATTTCATTGATTTTGTGAACTGTTGAAAGTTTTGAAAAGCATTTAGCCCAGAGCCTAGTGCTTAGCAAGTGCTCCGTAAATGTTGACTATAATTTTTACTACAGTGGACTTTTGGTTCAGGCACCAGAAAGTGTGACTTCTAGATCTATGAATAACCATGTGACTTTAAGTAAGTCTCTCGGCCTCTCTGGGTTTGTTTTCTAATTTGTGAGGCTGGGATTGAACGAGAGGGTGAATAAGAGCTTTTTCAGCTGGTATTCCTCAATTCCATTTCTCCTATGTGGTACCTCCATGTTTGGACTGAACATTTATATCATTTTAAGGAAAAAAAAATTCTCACATCATATAATAAACCACTTAAAAAACTTGAAAGAACACTTCTTCCTTCTCTAAATTGGTGGGGTTTGGAGCATTAAAATTAGAGAGAAGTAAATGGGATTAACATTCGCCTAAAGGACCAATTGTGAGGGCAAATTTTGAGCAAGTAATTAAAATGTAAATCCTCTTAAATTTCAACATAGCGAGTCTGATTCTAACACTGCATTGTGGTATTTGGAGGACTGTCAGCGTTTCCCCCAGCTCTGCTGGCTGTTAACCCAAATCACATTGTCGGCTGAAGACAGTACTTCCTATAACTGGGTTTCGAACATCCTTGGGAGAGTGTCATTTCTCTAGGGGCTTTTCTTCAAGTTAAATTGTTTTTGCTTTCCCAAACTGTGTCAGCACATCTGTTCTTACCTATCTCAAAAGCTTCATCAACCCAATAATTCTCCAAAAGGAAGAGGAAAAAAAAAAAAAAAAGCTATTGTGCAATGAAAAATATTTGGCAAATCTCATGAAAACATATTCTTAAAACATCTTTCACTTCTGAGAAACAAAGTAAAATGTAAGAATTGTTTTTTTGTTGTTGTTGTTTGTTTCATGACTAACAAAATGAATCATTGCTACCAATGTAGTATACTGACCATATAAAACAAGTATGAAGGAATGTTCAGTTCAAAAAATAAAAATAGGCTGGGCATAGTGGCTGACACCTGTCATCCCAGCACTTTGGGAGGCTGAGGCAGGCAGATCACCTGAGGTCAGAAGTTCAAGACCAGCCTGGCCAACATGGCAAAACCCCATCTCTACAAAAATACAAAAATTAACCAGGCATGATGGCGGGTTGCCTGTAATCCCAGCTACTCAGAGGCTGATGTGGGAGAATCGCAGAGGTTGCAGGAAGCCGAGATCACGCCATTGCACTGCAGCCTGGTTGACAGAGCGAGACCATTCCGTCTCAAAAAAAAAAAAAAAAAAAGAGAGAGAGAGGAAAAAAAAGAAACATGTGATGCTATTGAAGGACATGGTGACTGGAAGGGGTGGGACTGATAAACTGAGGCAAGCCTCCAGGGTGGTCTCCCACCATGGTAGAGCAAGGTAGATGATGGGGCCAGTCTCTGAGATCAGAAACTCAGGAGAAGCAGCAGCTTTAAGGAAAAGATAAATTCAATCTGAAACATTACACAAAGGACTTGGTCAGTGCCTCATTCCTACAATCCCAGCACTTTGGAAGGCTGAGGTGGGATGATTGCTTGAGCCCAGGAGATCAAGACTAGCTGGACCACATAGAGAGACACCCATCTCTACAAAAATAAGAAAATTAACTGGGCATGGTGGCACATGCCCGTAGTCCTAGCTACTTAGGAGGCTGAGGCAGGAGGATGGCTTGAGCTCAGGAATTTGAGGCTGCTGTGAACCATTATCTTACCACTGTACTCCAGCCTGGGCAACAGAGTGAGATCCTGACTCATAAAATGAATAAAAAAAGGGACCTGTAAATATCCAAATATAACTGCTGGGTAATCAGATCTGTTCCTCCAGAACTGAGGGAGAGAACTGGGTTTGAGAAACACTCTGGGGTAGCATCATTCTAAGGTGGTATGGTCATTAAAGCCATGAGTTTGGATAAAGTTTCTCAGGGGAGGAGCCTAAGAACATGGCCAAAGGAAAGCAACGTTTAAAGAGTGCTATAGATCGAACTGTGTTCCCCTAAATGTTATGTGCTGAAGTGCTAACCCCCAGCACCTTAGAATGGGAGCTTACTTGGAAATAGAGCCAACGTAGCTGTGATTAGCTAAGATGAGTGCTATGCTTTAAATGTCAGTCCCTTCCAAAACTCACATTGAAACTTAATCCCCACTGTGGCAGTATTGAAAGACGGGGACTTTAAAAGACGATTGGGATTGGGTCATGAGGGCTCTGCCCTCCTGAAGGGATGAATTCATTCATGGATTCATGGGGTGATGGATTCCTGGGTTATCATGGGAATGGGACTGGTGGTTTTATAACAAGAGGAAGAGCCCTGAGCTAGCACATCCACGCCCTCACCATGTGACGCCGTGCGCTGCCTCAGGACTCCACAGAGTCCCCACCAGCAAGAAGGTTCTCATCAGATGTGGCCCCTTGACCTTGCATTTCTCAGCCTCCAGAACTGTAGGAAATAAATTCCTTTTCTTTATAAATTACCCAGTTTCAGCCAGGCATGGTGGCTCATGCCTATAATCCCAGCACTTTGGGAGGCCAAGGCAGGTGGATCACCTGAGGTTGGGAGTTCGTCACCAGCCTGACCAACATGGCAAAACCCCATCTCTACTAAAAATACAAAAATTACCCAGGTGTAGTGGTGTGTGCCTGTAATCTCAGCTACTCAGGAGGCTGAGGCAAGAGAATTGCTTGAACCTGGGAGGCAGAGGTTGCAGTGAGCCAAGATTGTGTTACTGTACTCCAGCCTGGACAACACAGCAAGACTCCTTCTCAAAATAAATAAATAAGTAAATACATTACCCAGTTTCAAGTATTCTGTTATAAGCAACAGAAATGAAGTTATGGTAGAGGAGGGGAGCTAATACGATATGACTGGCGTCCTTATAAAAAGGAAACATTTGAACCCGAGGCATGTAACAGGGAGAACACCACGAGAAGATGAAGGCACCGATCAGGGTGATGCTTTACAAGCCAAGGAACAAGTCCTGCCAACATGTTAATCTCCAAATTGCAAGCTCCAGGACTATGAAACAATACAGTTTTGTTGCTGAAGACACACAGTTTGTAGTATTTTGTTATAAGGAAAAGCCCACAAAGAATATCAAGATAATCAGGTCCGAGAAAGGAGGAAGCCAGAAAAGCATGGCATCATCAAGCCGAGAACAGGAAAGAGTCTCAAAGGGAGGTCATAGTCAACAAGATCAAGTGTTCCCAAGAGGTCGAGGAGGATAGAAAAGTCAGTCTTGGCAAACCAATGGAGAGGTCACTGGTGACCTTGGGAAGGGCAGTTACAGTGAATTAAAGAGGTGGAGGACAGATTGAAGTGAGGAATAAAAATAAACTTTCCAGACATTTAAAGAAGGAAAGAAGATAGGAAGGAAGTTGAAGAAGGAGCATTGGGTCATGTATTTTTTCCTTTTTTGTTGTTTTGTTTGTTTGTTTTGCTTTGTTTTTGAGACGGAGTTTCGCTCTTGTTGCCCAGGCTGGAGTGCAATGGCGCGATCTCGGCTCACTGCAACCTGCGCCTCCCAGGTTCAAGCAATTCTCCTGCCTCAGCCTCCCGAATAGCTGGGATTACAGGCGTGCGCCACCACACCTGGCCTATTTCTTCCTTTAATGGGAAAAAATTGGTACAGCTAATGGATGAGGATAACTAGCCAGTGGACGGAGAAAATGTGAAGAAGGATAGAGAAAGAAATAGACAGGGGGGAAGGTGAGGAGGCAGAGGAAGAAGAGGGGGAAGGGGAAAGTAGAGGTGGAAAGGGAAGGAGAGGGGAAGCAGAAAAGAGGCTGAGAACCACAGAGAAGCCATTCTGGTGGCTGGGCTAGCAGTGGTAGTGGTGACAGCCACACCCGTTTCCAGGCAACAGTGGCAACAAGGCCAAGGGCAGGGTCTGGGTTCTATGACGGGAAACAGCAAAGGCATCCAGCGATCAATGATGGCAGCAGCAGCATCCTCACCAGGCTGGATTTATGGCAGGATTTTGACTATGGCCCTGGCTACTGCCCTTATTTCTATCTGTTCTCTGAGCTGCCTTTCTAGCCTCTTTGGGGATTCTGGGAGCTGCCCACTGGCTTTTTGATCCATTCTTTTTTCTATTTCAGTCAACCTGAGTCAGTTTCTGTTGCTTACAGCTGAGAACTTTACCTGATTCAATTACGTACAATGCTGAGCATTTTAGAAGGAGTTTTAAAAATCCTCCCAGCAAATCTAAGAAGTAGACTTATATTATCATCTCCATCTTCCCAACGAGGAAGCTGAGAGATGAAGAGCTTAGGTCACATGTCCAACATCACCAAGCTAGTAGGTAGCACTGCCAGGCTCACACCCAGGCCTATTTGCCTCCAAAGCACTTAACCACCGCAATCTCCTGCCCCTTCCTTGGGCAAGCTCTATCACCTCCTGCAAATGGCAATAGTGCACAGTGAGACTGCCTCCCTGTGTCCCAGCACTGGGGAAACACAGTTCTGACTGCTCTGAGGAGCTTGTCTGGTGAGCCCCTTGCACTGTTCTTCTCCATTCCTGGGGAGCCTTGACACCAGTACCCTCATCTACAATGATGCCCAAACTTCCACCTTGGCCTACAATATCATGTAAGCAATTTGGAAATTCCTTCCAAAATAAGTTTCTAAAGCCAAGATCCCCATCCAGCAGACACTAGTTCTCAAAGCCTGAGCTAGAAGATCTTAAAGGCTTGCCCAGTAGGTCTTCCAATGGTTATCATGACCACATGGCCTCATTCCTCCCGTGTCATTCATGTCCTCCGGAATGCTGAGATAAAGCCAAGAGAGCAAGAGGCTCACTGGGGAGAGGGAGACACCCATGGAAGATAAAGGAGGAGGCAGCAGAACTGGGCAGGGAGAGCCTAGGATCACAAGACAGATGTGACAGAATCTCAGTCAGCTCCACAGGGAGCCATTTGAGAAGTCCCACGTTAGACAGAAATAGCTAGGCCTGCACTCACCATTCTCTGTCATTGGCTATGGGCTGACCAGGAAGAGCACAGCTCCAGCATGAAAGCTATGGTGGATTCTAAAGGTGCTGTAGCCAGGTACAGTGGCACATACCTGCAATTCCAGCTACTTGAGAGGCTGAGGCAGGAGGATCACTTGAGGTTAGGAGTCTGAGGTTGTGGTGTGCTATGATCATGCCTGTGAATAACCACTGCATTCTAGCCTGGGCAACATAGCAGGACCTCATCTCCAACAATAACAACAAAACAGTGCTGCAGCTCATTGCACTCCTCCCCACTGAATGTCAAGTCCATGGCCGCAGCACCTAACACCCACCTTCTTTTCTCTTTGAATACTTGGGATGCAAAGAACTGTAATAAAGAACCCCGTTGTGCTCCTGCTCCACCATGGTTATGTTCCACAGCACCTGCTCTGACCTGAATCTATTTGATTTTTTTTTTTTTTTTTTTTGAGACTAAGTCTTGCTCTGTTGTCCAGGCTGCAGTGCAATGGCACAATCTCGGCTCACTGCAACCTCCATCTCCCGTGTTCAAGCAATTCTCTTGTTTCAGCCTCCCAAGTAGTTGGCATCACAGGCGCACACCACCACACCCTGCTAATTTTGTATTTTTAGTTCAGACAGAGTGTCACCATGTTGGCCAGGTTGGTCTTGAACTCCTGATCTCAAGTGATCTGCCTGCCTCAGCCTCCCAAAGAGCTGGGATTACAGGCCCGCACCCTGCCCTGTTCGATCTTATAGACACAAATAATCCCAAGTCTTCAGAGATATATTAAATATAAAGGATTTGTTCCTCAAAATAATAGTATTAATAATTTTATTAGAAGCCCCTATTATAAATATTTAATAAAAATTCTAATTCGCTAGCAGAACTCAACTCTTACAAACCTCTGAGACCTCCTCTCTCTTTGGCTAGTTTTATGCCAACATCTAAAGGGATCTCAGCAGCCTATATTTGTGTTCTTGGCCAAGCGACTTCTCAAAATGGCCCACCATTTCCTGATAGAACAACACATGGGAAGACTCTAAAGCTGAATGAAGCCTGAAATGGCCATTCCTTGGTATGATGGCTTGCCTTATAGTGACTGCCACTCTTTCAGTGCTAGTGAATCAAGTTTAGGAGAGAGAACAACTGTTCCTTTTGCAAGCCATTATTAACTGCTATATGTCAGGCACCATAATAGGTGCTAAAGTTACGGTGGCTGTGGTGGTTTTAAAATACATCTGCAGCCAGGCATGGTGGCTCACATCTGTAATCCCAACACTTTGGGAAGCAGAGGCAGGAGGATCACTTGAGCCCAGGAATTCTAGACCAGACTGGGCCACACAGTAAGACCCTGTCTCTACAAAAAATAAAAAAGTAGCTGGGCATGGTGGCACACACCTATAGTTCCAGCTACTTGGGAAGCTGAGGTGGGAGGAATCCTTGAGCCTAGGAGATTGAGGCTGACTGAGCTGTGTTTGCACCACTGCACTCCAGCCCAGGCAAAACAGTGAGGCTTTGTCTCAAAGAAAATAAAAAATATAAAATACATCTACAAATTATTTTACAATTTTCCCTTCAATGATGGAGCCTAATTCCTCTTTCCCTTGAGTGTGGGACAGACATAATGACTCACTTCTAACAAATAGAATGTAGCAATAGTGATGATGTATGACTTCTGAGACTAGGTTATAAAAGGCAGTGTATGTCCACCTCCTTGCTCTCTCTTGGATCAATTGTTCTGGGGAAAATCAACTACCATGTCGTGAGGACACTCAAGCAGCCCTATGGAAAGGTCCATGTCATAAGGAACCGAAGCCTTCTGCCAACAGCCATGTGAGTGCGCCATCTTGGAAGTGGATCCTCCAGCTTCATTCAAGCTTTCAGATGACTGTAACCCAACCAACATCCTGACTGCAACTTCATAAGCAACCCAAACCACAGCCATCCAGACAAGCTACTTCCAAATCCTTAACTCACAGAAACTGTGAGATCATAAATGCCTACTGTGTTAAGCCACCAAGTTTTGGGGTAATTTGTTATATGGCAATAGACGCAGTGGGAGACAAGACAAACAGCTCCTGTCCTCATTCTTACAGCAGATAATAACCTGTTATTAAGCAAATGTGGAAACAATGTGAGTCAAGTTGTGTCCAGCAAATCTGTGCAAATGCTAGACTTACCCACCAACAGGAAATGTGATCAGGAGATTATCGTACTGATTGTGACTAGAATATCAATTTGGAGTCACCAAAAGGTACAGCCTGTCTTTATGCTATGATCAGCAGAGAGACTGCAGCAAATGATGGTGGGGTCTGATATAAGATCCAGTGGATCGGGGTCAGAGTGGGTGCCATGGCAACCCAAACCTCCTGCAAAGCAAGTGAAGGGAAAGTAGAAGCCAAGGCCCTTACAGAGAAAGCTGATCTGCAAAGAGTATGGGAGAGCTGAGAGAGGCAAAGACAAGACACCATGCGTGTGTCTCCAGGGAAACAGAGACAAACCACTGTCCATTTCCTGTGGGCCCACAGGACTACCAGGGTTGTATTCTATGAGGTTTCCTAAACACACACACACACACACACACAAACACACACACACACATATTTTTTCCCACATGGGAATCCAGGAGTCTTCTTCAATCACTGCTTTAGTCAAGGCACCCTCCCCCTACTTGTCCTACAAACCTTAGTTAGGTCCCCACTCCTACAGGTCAAGTACCTCAGCCAGGTATTTTTGCAGCCCTCCTCAGTCTGGCTCCAACTCACCTTTTAAATGATTCCCCACTTATACCCTATCTCCAGATAAGCTGAACTCCCTGAAATTTGCCATGGGTCTTGGTTTTTCAGCCTCAAACTCTTTGTCAAGTCACTCTTTCCACTTGGAAGCCTATCGCTACCCTCATCCGCCTCACTTTATTCTAGCTATACAACAAAGATGGTCTTAAGGCTGGGTGCAGTGGCTCATGACTATAATCCCAGTACTTTGGGAGGCCAAGGCAAGAGGATCACCTGAGTCCGGAGTTCAAGACCCTATCTCTATAATTTTTTAAAAGAATTGTGGCACGCACCTGTAGTCCTAGCTACCTGGGAGGCTGAGGCAGGAAGATTGCTTGAGCCTAGGAGCTCCAGATTGCAGTGAGCCATGATCATGCCACTGCACTGCAGCCTGGGCAACAGAGTGAGACCCTGCCCCCCTGCCAAAAAAAAAAAAAAAAAAAAAGATGGTCTTAAATGTGTTTCCATGAAGCTGTTGCTAATCCCTTCAGCTGGTATAATGTTTCCCTCCTCCGAATGCATCATTTATGGTATTGGTAGAGTATAAGTCCTTTTCTGACGATACTATAATTACATACGTGCATAGCTCATCACCTCTACGCAGCCATAGCTCCTTGAGGGTGGAAACAAGGTTATTCATCTTGGTATCAGCTTGGTCCTAAGCCCCCTTCTCTGTTCACTGTCTTCTCTCCTTAAATAATCTCATGATTTATGACTTCATCCACTCCATCTAAATGCTGATGCTTCCAGCTCAGACCTCTCGGCTAAGCACCAGATCCTACTCACACCACCTACTCCCACAGCCCCATGGCTGTCTCCAGGCTCCTCACGCTTGGTGTGTTCAGTGGGAACTCATCATGAAGCCCCCCACCCAACTCAGGCCTCCTCCAGGTTTCTTTTCTCAGTAAATGCCACCCCCACCCCCTACTGGACATCCAGTTTTGCAAGCCAGAATCGAGGAGTCCTCTTGGAACTCCTCCACCCATCAACAGTTATTTCTACTCCATCACCAGGCCCTATAAGTTTTACATTTTAAATAGTATTCAAATCCCAAAACTTTTCTACACTTCCACTGCCACCCCTTAATCCAAGCTGCCCTCATCCCTCACCTTGCCCACATCCTCTGTCTGGTATCCTAAATGGGCTCCCCACATCACCTGCACCTCACATCTCCATTCTAGTCCATTCTAGTTCATATGACTAGAATGGCACTTGTTTTGTTAAACTCAAATCTGGTCAGGTCACCCTACAGGTTTAGAATCTTCCATGACTTCCTATTCATCTAGGATAAAGACCCAAATCCTTAATATAAACTGACCACAGGGCCCAGCATCATCTGGCCCCTGTTTATGTCTCCAGCCTAATTTTGTGCTACTTTCTTTTTTACTCTCAATATTTCAGTCACAGGGCACTACTTTCAGTTCCTCAAAAGCACCATGCTCTCTACAGCCCTGAGGCCTTCATGCATGCTGCTGCTTTTCACTCTGGCCACCGCCTTTGCCTAATAAACTCCTGTTCATCCTTCTAGTCTCAGAGCAGACCTCAGCCCCTCAGGCTCCCTGACCAGATCTGGTGCCTCAATTACATATCCTCACTGTCATCTGTATTTTCTTTTATTGTATTTAGATTGTTCCATAATTATAGATTTGTATAATTATTTGAAGGCAGATACGGCTATTTTGTTTCATAGATATAGAAGCTGTTCAGCAAAATTTGTTGAAAAGGAAAGGAAGGAAGGAAAGAAAGGAAGGAAGAAAGAGAGGACCCAAATAATCACTGACAAACTCTGGATAGACCAACACCGGGCAAAATATATTAACGACCAGCTACATTTGGCTGCCAATATTGTCAAGATATGTCAAGTGTTTCCTGAGGCCTATAATTTTCACATTTTCCTCTATTTTCTAGTTGCATCAGTTAAAAAAAAAAGTTTGTTTTTTTTTTTTTTGAGACGGAGTCTCACTCTGTCTCGTCCAGGCTGGAGTGCAGTGGTGCAACATTGACTCACTGCAGCCTCCACCTCCCGAGTTCAAGCGATTCTCCTGTCTCAGCCCTCTGAGTAGCTGGGACTACAGGCACGTGCCACCACACCCAGCTAATTTCGTATTTTTAGTAGAGATAGGGTTTCTTTCTTTTTCCTTTTTTTTTTCTTTTGAGATGGAGTTTCACTCTGTCACCCAGGCTGGAGTGCAGTAGTGCGATCTTGGCTCACTGCAACCTCTGCCTCCTGGATTCAAGCGATTCTCCTGCCTCAGCCTCCCAAGTAGCTGGGATTACAGGCACCCGCCACAATGCCCAGCTAATTTTTTTTGTATTTATAGTAGAGGCAATGTTTCACCATGTTGGCCAGGCTGATCTTGAACTCCTGACCTCAAGTCATTAGGCTGCCTCGGCTTCCCAAAGTGCTGGGATTACAAGTATGAGCCACCGCATCATTTAAAATTTTACTTAGCTGCAAGTAACTGAACGCAGCACTTAACCAAATAGGGTTTTTTTCTCTTTTTTTTTTTTCACATTATAGAAGTCTTAAGATAAGGCTGAAGCAGTTGCTTACAGAAAACAAGGTCCCAGCTTCCTTCTAATTTTTCTCCGCTACTCTTAGTGCCTGACTTTCTTCCTCACAATGGAAAGCTGGGCTGCTCCTCCAGCATGGTGCTCATACTCCACACAGAAAGAAGGGGAGGAGTCAAGGGCAAAACACATGTACTGATTGGACTTGTCCCTTTTTATCAGGGAAACAATGGGGCTCTCCTGAAAGCTCCCGGAGGAAGCTTCTACGGATATCTTTTTGGCCAGACCTGGGTTGTAGACACTTCAGCTTCAAGGGGCTCTGGCCCTAAGCCCAGCTGGAGGCCTGTTAGTGAGGAACAAGGAGAGACTGGAGACCAGAGGCCAACCAGGGCATCTGCCGCTCTACTGCCACAAACAGGTAGATCAGCTGGGTTCCAAGGCTCTGACGCAGGCTCAGAAGCCCAGATGAAAGTAATCCAGGGGAGTAAACTTTCTGAGTTTGAAATTTTGAGCAGAGAGACTCAAGCTCTTTAAAAAGAGAGAGAGAGAGAGTGAAAAGGAGAAGAGAGGAGACGAGAGAAGGGGCGAGGAGGGGAGGGGAGGGGAGTGGAGAGGAGAGGAGAGGGACTGGGCACAGTGGCTCATCTGTAATCCCAGCATTTTGGGAGGCTGACACAGATGGATCACTTGAGGTCAGAAGTTCGAGACTAGCCTGGCCAACATGGTGAAACCCCATTTCTACTAAAAAAAAAAAAAAAAATATATATATATATATATATATATATATATATATAGCAGGACATGGTGGTGGGCTCCTGTAATCCCAGCTACTTGGGAGTCTGAGGTAGGAGAATCGCTTGAACCCGCAAGGCGGAGGTTGCAGTGAGCCAAGATCATGCCACTGCACTCCAGCCTGGGTGACAGAGCGAGGCTCCATCTCAAAAATAATAATAATAAAATGGTATTCATGCCTATGGTAAGAAAAAGAAAGAAAGATTGGGCTTTGCAGGTATGGTGCTAAGCCATGCAAGTGAAAAGTGAAGAAGTCCATCAAATACATGGTTGATTTATATATAATACTAAATAAATCTGCTTAAACCAAATATATGAAAGAACCATTCCTCCTTGAAATATTCCTCTCACTGTACACACTTCATTTTAAAGATCAACTTTCTTTTCTTTTTTTTTTTGAGACAGGGTCTTGCTCTGTCACTCAGACTGGAGTGCAGTGGCAACATCACAGCTCACTGCAGCCTCAACCTCCCAGGTTCACGCAATCTCCCCACCTCAGCCTCCCAAGTAGCTGGGACTACAGGTGTGCGCCACTATGCCCAGCTGATTTTTTTTTTTTTTTTTTTTTTGTATTTTTAGTAGAGATGCCATTGTGCCATGTCACAAGGCTGGTCCCAGATTCCTGGGCTCAAGAGATCCTCCTGCCTCACCCTCCCAAAGTGCTGGGATTATGGGTGTGAGCCGCTGCACCTGGCCTAAAGATCAACTTTCAAGAAGTTAATTCATCATTAAAATTTGAGCCTACAATTAAGGCATGACATTACTAGACATTGCCCCTTCAATCATATGGCTTCCTCCACACTCTTCATGCAGGCATGTGTTCAGTCTCCAGGAAGAGAGCAAGTGAGACACTATCCATTCATCAAACGAAAAATGAAAAGTAAGCACACCGCCAGTTCAGCCATACCTAAGAACAGGAAAGCTAGAAGGCAGAGGAAGAATTAAGAATGCAAGGGATTCATAGAGAGATTGAGCCTATACCAGGGAGAGTTTAGAATGAGGGAAGCAAAGTGATTTTTGTGTGGAAAGGCGGGGAGAGGTTTCCTCAACAAGGAGATGACAAGCTGGATAACTCAGGGGCAAGGCCACATGACCTATGGAGCACAGGCAACAAGACAGCAAGCAGGACATGCCCACATGAGGAGAATTTGTTTTTCAATTAATACCACTGCCTTTAATTAGTTCAAGTCAACTTTTTTTTTTTTTTTTTTTTTTTGAGGCATGGTCTCACTCTGTCTCCCAGGCTGGAGTGCAGTGGCACAATCACAGCTCACTGCAATCTCAACCTCCTGGGCTCAAGCGATCCTCCCACCTCAGCCTCCTGAGCAGCTGGGACCCCAGTTGCGCACCAACATGTCCGGCTAATTTTTTGTTTATTTTTGTAGAGATGAGGTTTGCCCTGTTGCCCAGGCTGGTCCCGAACTCCTGGACTCAAGCAATTTGCCCACCTTGACTTCCCAAAGTGCTGTGATTACAGGCTTGCACCACCACACCCAGCCAACAAGCATTTCTCAACCATCGTCTGTGTGCCAGAGGCTGGTATTGTCCTCTGCCCTGAAAGAAAGGAGAAGAAATATTATTGCTAGATGGAACTCTGGAGGATACACATTCATTTTAGAGATAAGGATATTAAGGTCCAGAAAAATTAAATGCCCCCATACTCACCCCAATTAATTAACAACAGAAAACCATGATAAAATCCAGGATTTTCTGGGTCTTGAATGTTCACGCAAACAAAACCCTGAGGACCTGGATACAGCCCATCTCTTCAACAGGGCAATTCCTACATTTCAGAGGAGATGGAGTTTTGCTGTTGTTGCTGTTGCTTTGTTTGTTTTTTTACAACTGACTTACCATGTACAAAGTCATGCCATTCAAAAATTATCCCCGATTCTCAGACTTGCCCTGTTATTTTTCTCTGCTGTCATCAAGCATGTATCAGCTGAAACCTGGCTGAAAATGCCTCCCATGAAGCCTGGTTCAACCTACCCAATATTAATCACTTCACTCTGCTTCCTAGCCCTTTCTCCCACATACCTCGTCCTCTGCCTTCCTCCCCCACTCTGGGGCACCTCCATGCACATCCACCAGGTTGATCTGCACTTTTTAATTAATTGTTTCAAGGTGTTCTGATGTCATATCAGAGGCTATGTCTCCCAACTACCTTTGTAAAGGCAGGAAAACAAAGGCAATACTACACATAGGCTAACAGTTTGGAATGAGAAGACCTGGCTTCAACTGGAGCTCTACCATTTACTGTTTTGTTTTGATTTTTTTTAAGATGGGGTTGACCAGGAACGGTGGCTCAAACCTGTGATCCCAGCACTTTGGGAGGCTGAGGTGGGTGGATCACTTGAGGTCAGGAGTTCGAGACCAATCTGCCAACATGATGAAACCTCGTCTCTACTGAAAAAAGATGAAAATTAGCTGGGTGTGGTGGTAGGCACCTGTAATCCCAGCTACTCAAGAGGCTGAAGCAGAAGAATTGCTTGAACCTGAGAGGTGGAGGTTGTAGGTTGTAGTAAGCTGAGATCATGCCACTGCACTCCAGCCTGGGTGACAGAGCAAGACTCTGTCTCAAAAAAAAAAAAAAAAAAAAAGATGGGGTCTCACTCTGTCACCCAGGCTGGAGTGCAGCGGTGCAATCTCAGCTCACTGCAACCTCCAGCTTCCAGGCTCAAGCAATCCTCCCACCTCAGCCTCCCGAGTAGCTGGGACTATAGGCATGCGCCACCACACCTGGCTAATTTTTATATTTTTGGTAGATACAGGGTTTCATCATGTTGGCCAGGGTGGTCTCGAACTCCTGAGCTCATTGAGCCTCATGTTTAACATCACTGAGCCTCATGTTCCTCATGTATATAATGAGGATAACAATACCTGCTTTGTAAGGATGATGCAAAGACTCGATGAGGTAATGCATCACAAGCACTGAGTGGTATAAAGTTTCATACTGGTATAAAGTCAGGGCTCAATATGTTTATTGTCATTATTTTATTTGTTCCCACTCTCCCATCTCTCCAAGGAAAGCCTAACCCATGGCATTGGTCAGACCCGAATTCAAATCCTAGTTCTTCCACTGACCAGCTATATACAATCTTGAGCAATTCCCATGACCTTCCTGAGCCTCCTAGAATAAAGTCTGGCTATGGGCTATACCCAATATTTGTTGACTGAATAAGATACAGTTTTCTTATGGATGAGACAGAGATAATAAATTTCATCTCACCTGATTATTACAGCAGTTAAGTGAGATCATGTAAGCAAAGTACCTGCTATGTTCTTCTTTAACTCAATTGATGAACCAATTACCCTGGGAGGGAGTGGATTCATTGGATGGGTTTTTGGTTTTTCTTTTCTTTTCTTTTTTTTTTTTTTTTTTTTTGAGATAGGGTATCGCTCTGTAGCCCAGGCTGAAGTGCAATGGTGTGATCTTGGCTCACCGCAGCCTCAACATCCCAGGCTCAAGCAATCCTGCCTCCTCAGCCTCTTGAGTAGCTGAGACTACAGGTGCACGCCACATGCCTGGCTGATAGATTGTGTTTTTTGGTAGAACAGGGTCACTCTATGTTGTGCAGGCTGGTCTTGAACTCCTGGGCTCAAGCCATCTACCCACCCAACCTCAACTGAGATTGCAGGCATGAGCCAGTGTGCCCAGTAGATTCATTGAATGTTAGATCAAGAGTCTTTCGTTCATATGATGTCTTAATACTTAACTCACTTCTTTCTTTCTTTTTTCTTTTTATTTTTTTATTTTGAGACAGAGTCTCTCTCTTGTCACCCAGGCTGGAGTGCAGTGCAGTGGTGCAATCTTGGCTTACTGCAACCTCTGCTTCCCAGGTTCAAGCAATTCTCTGCCTCAGCCTCCTGAGTAGCTGGGATTACAGGCGCCTGCCACCACACTCGGCTAATTTTTATATTTTTAGTAGAGATGGGGCCAGGCTGGTCTCGAACTTCTGACCTCAGGTGATCTGCCTCCCAAAGTGCTGGGATTACAGGCGTGAGCCACTGCACCCGACTCATATTTCTTTATTTATTTTCCACAGTAGCTCTTGGGAGAGGGTACAGTGGGGATATATAACACTCTCTTCTCCATCTGGAGTTCTAGATCAACAGAGAAAGAAAACAAGAGAATAATCAAATAGGGGCCAAATATCCCCTTTAATAAGCTGATTTGGAAACTCTGGCTTATATAGGGCCAAGGGTCTCCTCATATTAAACTCCAAAGATAGGCAGACTCACATACTCTGGAGCACTAGAACTCCGAAGGCCTCCCACCTCACCCAGCTAGGAAGACCTGCCCCTGGAGGAGCAGAACAAGATGTGTCGTTAAAAGGCTAGGCCGGCCGGCCGCGGTGGCTCAAGCCTGTAATCCCAGCACTTTGGGAGGCCGAGACGGGTGGATCACTAGGTCAGGAGATGCAGACCATACTGGCTAACCCGGTGAAACCCCGTCTCTACTAAAAAAACAAAAAAAACTAGCCGGGCGAGGTGGCGGGCGCCTGTAGTCCCAGCTACTCGGGAGGCTGAGGCAGGAAAATGGCGTAAACCCGGGAGGCGGAGCTTGCAGTGAGCTGAGATCCGGCCACTGCACTCCAGCCTGGGGGACACAGCGAGACTCCGTCTCAAAAAAAAAAAAAAAAAAAAAGGCTAGGCCATGTGTGCCCTTCTTTCTCACACTCAGGCAACCCGCTCATCTCCCCAGGGGGAGAGTAAAGGTGAGACAGAGGCCAGGGGTATTTGGGGGAAACCCCATCTTTGAAACAAAAATGGACAAGAAGTATTCACCACCTAACAACCTCTATATGCAGCATGGATTGAATAAGCATCCTAATTTCCCCACAAGAATTTAGAGGGTACATGAAATATGATGATGAGCCCAACCTGGAGGCAGCTGCTCACTTTTGAATCCAGGCTCTGCCACTTACTAGCTCTGTGACCTTGAGCGAGTTATTTCTCCTTCCTGAGCCTCCGTCTTGTTTTTAAATTGTACATACTTAAGGTATGTAACATGTTTGGCTACACTTATCTTGAGGTACATACACATGCCCAGGTGATTACCATAGTCAAGCAAATTAACATACCCATCACTTCATAGCTACATTTTTTTACTTTATTTTATTTTATTATTACTATTTTTAAGACAGGGTCTCACTCTGTCACCTAGGCTGGAGCACAGTGGTGCCATAGTAGCTCACTGCAGCCTTGAACTCCTGGGCTCAAGCAATCCTCCCACCTCAGCCTCCCAAGTAGCTGGGAAGCTGGGACTACAGGCATGTGCCACTGTGCCCAGATAACTCTCTCTCTCTCTTTCTTGTGTGTGTGTGTGTTTGTGTGTGTGTGTGTTAAGAGTACCCAAAATCTTCCAGGCACGGTGGCTCATGTCTGTAAACCCAGCACTTTGGGAGGTCAAGGTGGCAGGACCATTTAAGCCTCAGAGGTCTTGACTGTGGTGAGCTGAGATTTCACTACTGCACTCCAGCCTGAGTGACAGAGCAAGACCCTGTCTAAAAAAAAAAAAAAGTACCTAAAATCTTCTCTTTTGGCGAACACCAGTACAGAATACAGTATTATTAACTGTAGTTTTCTTATTGTACCTTAGCTCTCTACACTTGTTCAGCTTACACAGCCACAGCTTCATACCCTTTGTGAGCCTCCATCTTGCCATCTGCAAAATGCCAATAATGAATATGCCTCTTCACAAAGCGGTTGTGAGGATTAAATAAAAGAATGTCCATAACAGTAAAGGGTAAGTACAAAACAAATGCGAGTTATTGTTATCATGAGGTTGGTAACTTTGTCTTACAAAAACTATGAACTCTGCCATTTAAGAGGTGAAGGGAAATACCAACGCTAGCCAAGAATTGCGCACCAATTCTCTCGCCTGAACCCAAAACAAAAACTAATTACAATCAACACCTGATCATACCTGTGATCTTAGGACCATGCAAACCACCTCGCAGTGCCAACACCTCCTGCCCCAACTTCCCATGAAAGTCATTTTTCATTCTGTTAAACTGAAGTCTCTTTGATCCTCCCAAATCCCATTACTCAAAAAGACACACCTTGCCTTTTGGATTACTGTCCTCTCTTGTGGACAGCTGTGGGGAGATAGTCAAAGAGAAAAATCCTTATAAGATTTTTAAAATATTTTCTTATGTCAGTTTTCTGCTGAGCTATTGAGGTTGGCAGAAAAACCCTTACAAAATGTTTTAATATACTTATAACAGTGCTTCTGATGAGTCATGAGGTTGGCAGAGGTTAAAGGCCTTGGCTGGGGTGTGGTTTGTGACATGAGTGTGAGTTGTGATAATACTGAGAAAAAGTGGCCAGTTTGCTGCACTGCCCACGAAGGATTCTTTTTTTTTTTTTTTTTGAGACAGAGTCTCGCTCTGTTGCCCAGGCTAGAGTGCAGTGGCCAGAGCTCAGCTCACCGCAAGCTCCGCCTCCCGGGTTCACGCCATTCTCCTGCCTCAGCCTCCCGAGTAGCTGGGACTACAGGCGCCGGCCACCTCGCCCGGCTAGTTTTTTTGTATTTTTTAGTAGAGACGGGGTTTCACTGTGTTAGCCGGGATGGTCTCGATCTCCTGACCTCGTGATCCGCCCGTCTCGGCCTCCTAAAGTGCTGGAATTACAGGCTTGAGCCACCGCGCCCGGCCCCAAGAAGGATTCCTATTCATCAGTTATGCATGAAGACAGTGGGTATTCAAGAAAAGAAAGCTAAAAAAGATCCCAAGTTGGGGGAAGTTTGATGTGTTTGAACAGAAGTCTGAGATGTGCATGGTAGGTTCTCCAGGCCAGGAGAGAGACCGAACAGGACAGACTCTTCTCCCAAAACAGGCATGCGTGGTGGTTACAGGTGTGGGTTTTGGTCTTTTTTTTTTTTTTTTGAGACAGAGTCTTGCTCTGACACCCAGACTGGAGTGCAGTGGTGCAATCTCAGCTCACTGCAACCTTGGCCTCCTGGGTTCAAGCGATTCTCCTGCCTCAGCCTCCTGAGTAGCTGGGATTACAGGTGCCCGCCAGCACACCCAGCTAATTTTTGTATTTTTAGTAGAGAGGGGGTTTCACCATGTTGGCCAGGCTGGTCTCAAACTCCTGACCTCAAGTGATCCGCCCACCTTGGCCTCCCAGAGTGCTGGGATTACAGATGTGAGCCACTGCACCCGGCCAGGTGTGGGTTTTGAAGTCAAAAGGCAAGGGTTCAAGCCCTGCTGTACCACTTCTTTATTATATGACCTTAGGTAACTCAAATGTCAGTGTCCCCATGCATAAAATGTAATCATACCTCCTTTATGGGGATATAAAGAGAATTCAATAAAGCAACGCAGGTGAAATTCTCAGTACAATGCCCTGCACGTATCTGTGCTTACTAAGTGAAAGCTATCAATATTACTATACACAATCATAAAAACAGTGAATATACTCCCTGTGGAAAACCTCTTGGTTTATGCTGAGAGGGCTGGGCAGGTGTTAGTATTCTCTTCATCACTATGATGAGGCGATCCACTTAACACTGAGAATTAAGTCTAGGAAATAAACCACCTGAAAATTGTTACCAATTCTTCCCATTCTCTTCTATTACTTGCTGGCAAGAAGTCTCGCAAGTCACATTATGTACCCTATAAAGTGTATGCTTTTAACCACCATGCCTTTTTCCTGTGTTGAACTGACATTCTTACTGCCATCAAACCTGAAGGCACTTTGAATTCCATCCACTGAGTCCATGGGTGACATGGAGAGTACAAATGGTGAGTTTCACACATAATCCACAATTTCAATTTGACCCAGCTGTTTCAATGATCGCCCTTTCCATTCTCTTTCTAGGCTGGCCAAGAGGGCTTCCTCAAGTTCATGGGATGCCTCTGTAGCTCATAGACCCGTGGTTCCTGTGTGTCTGTTGTGGGAAGCTTGGTAGGTAGAAAAAGAGGCTCTTTCTCAAGGCTGGCAGAGCCCCGGGTTGGGTCCACCCCTTGGCAAATGGAGTGCAAGCAGGATTTCAGCTCCAGCCAGCTCCTCAACCAGATGTCTTTGTGCAGTGCACAAATTGCACAACTGAACAGAGAAGACCTTTGTAGCTATCAGAGTAAATTCGAATTACATATCTGGTCCCTTCCTTTGTCCAATCAGAGATGAAAGCAGTACTGCTCCAGGATAGTCAGGAAACAGAGGGCAAGGAGAAAAGTAGAGGAGAGTGTCAGAGAAGCAAACCTCTAAATGGTGGAGTCGACTGTTTTGAACCCTCAGCGTCAGCTGCTCCATCTTACTTTGCTCATTGTAAACCCACAGTCTCAGTTGGAAAGCCAAGAGGATATTTATATAGGGTGGATCCAACCACAAACTATCTGAATTACTGTTGGAGAACCTGACTCTACTGTGCTCCGTAAGACTAGAGACAATATTTATTTGATTCACTGTTGTCTCCCCAGCTCTTCACATGGTGCTTGATAAATAAAAAAGGGTTCAATAAATGTTTATTGCCAAATTGATTTTTTATTAGGAGACTAATAAAGCCAATTGCTGTTCCTTTTTCACAGGCACTAGAGCACTTGCCCTCCAGGTTAGGCACAATAAAAATGTTTCAAACATTTAAAAGTCTGTAGGTATGAAGAAGAAAAGGCAGGTGGGAGAGAAGTGTGTTTGATTAAATCTATAAAGAGCAATGTTTGGTAGTTGAGAACATGAACTTTGGAGTCCCAGATTTCCACCTACTAAAGTGGGAACACTGCATAAAGTGACTTACACTGTATCAACAGCGTCCACATTTCTAAAATAGGGTTATAATACCCACAGCAGAGTTGTTGAGAAGATTAAATAACAACATATGTAAGAAACATTTAGGCCGGGAGTAGTGGCTCACGCCTACTAATCCCAGCACTTTGGGAGGCCGAGACAGGTGGATCACCTGAGGTCAGGAGTTCGAGACCAGCCCGGCCAACATGATGAAACCCCGACTCTACTAAAAATACAAAAAATTAGCCAAGTGTGGTGGCAGGCACCTGTAATTCCAGCTACCCAGGAGGCTGAGGCAGGAGAATCACTTGAACCGGGGAGGCAGAGGTTGCAGTGAGCTGAGATCTTGCCACTGCACTCTAGCCTGGGTGACAGAGCGAAACTCTGTCTCAAAAAAAAAGAAAGAAACATTTAGCACATTTGCTGGCACATAGTAAACACAATGAATAGTAGCTAATGTTTCTGTGCCTTTAGAAGGCTAGGGAAAATTTTAAGTTAAAAAAGGGAAAAAAAATCATGTAAATGTGGCAAAATCTTGACAATTGGTGAACCCAGGTGATGCGTATATAAAAGTTCATTGTATTATTCTAATTTTATGTACATTTGAAAAATTTCACACATTTTTAAAGTTAAAAGGCAGGAAACATACAATTGCTTCCAAATCAACCAAATACTCAGTCTAGACTTCACGTATTCCCTCAACGAATATTTATAAAACACTGTGTGCCAGGCCATTGTGTGCCACTGCCATATGGGATGCTAAGTCTCTGTTCTCAGGGAGCTTATAGTCTAGCTGGGAGACAAACATTAAGTTATAGAAAATTCTCCAAAAGAAGTGCTGAGAAGGCCAGGCATGGTGGCTCACGCCTGTAATCCCAGCACTTTGGGAGGCTGAGGCAGGTGGATCACTTGAGGACAGGAGTTCAAGACCAGCCTGGCCAACATGGTGAAACCCCGTCTCTACTAAGAATACAAAAATTAGCCAGGCATGATAGCATGTGCTACTTGGGAGGCTGAGGCAAAGAATCACTTCAACCCAGGAGTCAGAGGTTTCAGTGAGCCAAGGTCATGCCATTGCACTCCAGCCTGGGCAACAGAGTGAGACTCTGTTCCCTGCCTCCCCCCAAAAAAGAAGTGCTGAGAGAACAGTGAAGGAAGGAATCAGCTTAGGGAAGGAAGCCAGGAAAAACCCCTCTGAGGAAGTGATATGTAAACAAAGACCCGAGGAGCTTACCTGGGCAAAGGAGTCAGCACCCATGTAAAGTGGCCATCATGTGCAAAGGTCCTGAGGCAGGAACGGTGGAAAGGCCAGTATGGCAGGAGCACAGGATGAAGAAAAGGTGGCTCAAGAGGAGGCTAGAGGCCGGGCATGGTGGCTCACATCTGTAATCCCAGCACTTTGGGAGGCTGAGGCAGGTGGATCACTTGAGGACAGGAGTTCAAGACCAGCCTGGCCAACATGGCAAATCCCGTCTCTACTAAGAATACAAAAATTAGCCAGACATGATGGCGTGTGCTACTTGGGAGGCTGAGGCAGGAGAATCTCTTGAACCCAGAGGCAGAGGTTGCAGCAGTGAGCTGAGCCACTGCACTCCAGCCTGGCAACAGAGCGAGACTCTGTCTCAAAAAACAAAAAACAAAAACAGAAGAAGAGGAGGAGGAGGAGGAGGAGGAATGACAAGATGAAAGATTTTTCAATTCTTTTTCAATGTTTGCCCACAATTTTGCCACCAAGAAATTGGAAACTACAACTTTGTGCTTTCATATGAGAAATACAAAATGAGCAAAAATCGCGGCTTAGGACAGGTAAGGGATAGGTACTGCCAAGGCTTTGGATCTATGTCCACACATGTTTTTCTCCCACAGTCATCAAGGGTCAAAGATTTAATTTATTTCCTGATTCTCCAGCCCTACATTCCCCACCCCCACCCCACTCCCCTAGCACCTGCTAGCTGAAGCACCCTCTTGAACCATATTCTTCACTTCAGCTGCCTTGATAAATTAACTTTCTAAACTGGGAAAGCAATACTCCACACCGCTAAGCAGAGGCAGTTTCACTAAGACAGATGGAAACAAAGAAATGGGACCACATTCACTTGTAGATTTGCAT
Source organism: Macaca mulatta (assembly GCF_049350105.2). Lineage (NCBI taxonomy): Eukaryota > Metazoa > Chordata > Mammalia > Primates > Cercopithecidae > Macaca > Macaca mulatta. The sequence goes on along the minus strand of NC_133414.1, from coordinate 104,695,154 downwards.
AGGTCCAGACACTGAAAGCTGGGGCCTCTAGAATTCAGACAAGTTGTTCTTACAGCTCCTGAAAAGTCACCCTGCCCTTGGTCCTCAGCCTCATTTGATGACTTTCCACCCCTTTAGGACTGTAACTGTGTGAACAGGGGCTGAGGACCCACCCCAGGATCAAGCTGCCGGGGTTTAAATCCTCACACTGCCAGTTCAACTCTGGGGACTTGCATAAATTTCTTCACTTCACTAAAACTCTATTTCCTCCTCTACAAAATGGGGTAATGTGTGAATTAAATGAGATAATGCACATGGCATATAGTGGATTAAGTGCTTGCAGAATGTGAGCTATTTTAAATTTCTGTAATTCTGCCACTTCTTCCTGCTACTTTTCACCTCAAATTTAAATTGCCCCCATTTAGACATGTATTTTTTTTGCTTTCTCTCTCCCTCTCTCTCTCTTATTTTTAATAGAGACAGGGTCTCACTACATTGCCCAGGCTGGTCTTGAACTCCGTGTTTCAAGCGATCCTCCCTCCTTAGCCTCCCAATGTGTTGGGATTACAGGCACAAGCCACTGTGCCTGGCCTAGACGTCTGTGTTTTTTTTTCTGTTGTTTGTTTGTTTGTTTTTGAGACTGAGTCTAGCTCTATGAACCAGGCTGCAGTGCAGTGGCTCTATCTTAACTCACTGCAAACTCCACCTCCTGGGTTCAAGCAATTCTCTTGTCTTAGCCTCTTGAGTAGCTGGGACTATACATGCACACCACCACACCTGGCTAATTTTTGTATTATTAGTAGAGATGGGATTTCACCATGTTAGCCAGACTGGTCTTGAACTCCTAACCTCAGGTGATCCACCCCCTCGCCTCCCAAAGTGTTGGGATTACAGGAATGAGCCACTGCACCCGGCCTAGACATCTGTTTTTAATCAAAAAATATTCATTTTATTTTTGGACCATTTGGGAAATTTTGTCTGGGTTGCCTCTGAGATAGACGTCTGTCACAAATATAAAGGAGAAATAATTCCCTGGTTAATTCGCAACTTGATATTGAACAGTTGCTCAGAACAGAGTTCTGTGGATGAAAAACAAGAAGGGAGTAGAGGAAGAAGAGAAGGAAGGAGAAGATAGTATAGACCCAAGGTCTCAATGTAGGGAGGACAGATGACAAAGAAGTCAGGGAGGACTGGCACCCTGGAAGAGTTATGTGTTGAATTGTGTCTTTTTTTTTTTTTTTTTTTTTTTTTTTTTTTTGAGATGGAGTTTCGCTGTCTCCCAGGCTGGAGTGCAGTGGCGCGATCTCGGCTCACTGCAAGCTCCGCCTCCCGGATTCACGCCATTCTCCTGCCTCAGCCTCCCAAGTAGCTGGGACTACAGGCGCCCGCCACCACGACCGGCTAATTTTTTTTGCATTTTTTTTTTAGTAGAGACGGGGTTTCAGCATGTTAGCCAGGATGGTCTCAATCTCCTGACCTCGTGATCTGCCTGCCTCGGGCTCCCAAAGTGCTGGGATTACAGGCGTGAGCCGGGCCCAGCTGAATTGTGTCTTAAATGAGGTGATGGAAAGAGATCAGCAGAGAGTCATAATAGGCTACTTAAGATTTGAATCTGTACATCCAGGACAGTGGTTCTCCACTGGGGGCAATTTTGTGCCCCAGGAGACATTTGGCAATGTCTACAGATCTTTTTGGTTATCACAATTGTTGGGGAGAGGGGTGCTGCTGGTACCTACTGGGAAGAGGCTACCCATCCTACAGTGTACAGGACAGGCACCCCACAACAGAGACTTATCCAGCCCAAAATGCCAGTATTGCCAAGGTGGAGAAACCTTGATCTAGAACAAGCTTGTCCAACTTGCGGCCCATGTGTCACACATGGCCCAGGATAGCTTTGAATGTAGCCCAACACAAATTCATAAACTTTCTTATAACATTATGAGGTTTTTTTGCAATTGTTTAAAGCTCATCAGCTACCATTAGTGTGAGTGTATTTTATGTGTGGCCCAAGACAATTTTTCTTCCACTGTGGCCCAGGGAAGCAAAAAGATTGGACAACCTTAATCCAGAAGATTTCCGCTCTTTGAAAGAAGTATGTCCTCATCATCCTTTGCTCTTTTTTAAAAGATGAGTATTCACTGAAGTCATTATTAGTGCTTTCAAATACTTTTACTCCTGGCAATAAAGATAGTGTTTTCAGGCTAAGCTAGTAATAGCATCCTCTTTTCCTGTCACTGCTGCCGGGCCTCATCCTTACTTCCCTAATACCCCCACCCCACAGACATGTCCTTCCTTTCAAGAAGAAAATCAAAATGCAGGAAAACAGTAGCCACATCTGTTAATGATTACATGATAGCACAATAAAATCCCAGGCCCAGTAGCCTTCTCATTAGTGCTTCTTTAGATAAGTCAAGACACTTCACCTGAATGGGCTGCTGTCCAAGCAGATTAAATTAAAAGAACTTGTAGCACACTACTAAAAAACTTATCAACATAATTAATCAGAAAGAGTTTTCCTGGCTGTTTGTTAATGCACTGCCCCAATCAAACAGCTGAGGAATGTGACTGCTGTTGACCCTGGTAACCCAACACCACTGTGCTGTGTTGAATTGATAACTAGTTTAAAAGAATGTTTACCTCCCTTTACTGTATGACCCTCTGCTTGGCATCCTTTTATAAGAGGATGAACCTGGGTTCCAAGAGTCTAGTGTGTAAGGCAAAGACGCGCTGGAGAGGCTTGCACAAAGAAACTGATCTTACCTTGGGAACTTACTGCCTCATACTCAGGAGGAGACTCCAAAGCCCCTTGAGAGCAAATGGCCACAGTCCCTTGTAAAAACTGTCCCTCTACTTATGTCCACTAAGGGAGAAAAACAAAGGCTGTCCACGAAGCCATGAATCTCTCTGGTGGGAACAGTAGGACATGCTCTCCAATCACACTCCCTTGCAGGACTCCTTGACTTTGGCAGCTAATCCAGGTTTGAGATGCACCAAGCAAACACACATGGCATTCCAGACAATCGACCATCACTGACCAGGAGTCTGAGTAAAGCAACAACTTATTGGCATTTGTAAGAGCCAGTGAATGTGTGTCGCAAGGGCTAAGAGGTAGTTCAAGAACTGACTGACTGAAAGAAGTAGGCACTGGGGTCAGACTGGATGACTCCATGGCTAACAACACGTGGCTGCTTATTGAGCACATATTACGACCATTGTGCAAGGCACTTTCTCTCCATTGAATCAGTTAATCCTTGCAACAGTCTGTGAGGCCAGAATGATTAGACTTCCTTGATTTGCTGATGAGGAAATGGAGGCTCTGAGAGACTAAGTGACACACTGTCAGCCTTCTTTGGAAGTCTTTGAGGCGGGGTTTAGGAAAAATGCTCACAAAATTAGCATCTGTGTGGACCTGAATGAGTGGCAGGTGAGGTGAGGTACAAAGGCCTGAAGAGACTTGTAGAAGACGCTGGGAAAGAATGCAAGACTCCAAAGCTAACAAGGGAGTGGGTGGCTTGGGCATTCAAGGTATTAAGGCCAGAATAGAACCAGGTAGCCTGATTAGAAGACCATTTGCAGGGATCCAGAGCTCCAAAGAGTGGGATGTGGCTACTTTTAGCATAAGGGATCACTGTAGGCATTAAATAACAGTTGATTACTTAAAGAGGTTATTAGCTTTTTGTTTGTTTGGATTAAATCAAGGAGAAAAAATCTGAGTTTGGTGCTAGTATGTTTTTAAAGTTTAACACTTGCTACTCCCTTTTTTTTTTTTTTTTTTCCGAGACGGAGTTTCACTCTGTCACCCAGGCTGGAGTGCAGTGGCATTATCTCGGCTCACCACAACCTCTGCCTCCCAGGTTCAAGTAATTCTCCTGCCTCAGCCTCCCGAGTAGCTGGGACTACAGACATGCACACCATGCTGAGGTAATTTTTGTATTTTTAGTAGGGATGGGGTTTTGCCATGTTAGCCAGGCTGGTCTGGAACTCCTGACCTCAAGTGATTCGCCCGCCTCAGCCTCCCAAAGTGCTGGGATTACAGGCGTGAGCCACCATGCCCGGCCCTCCTTTATTTTTTTATTAGAGAAAGCAGGTCTTAAGTCAAGATTCTTATTAGGGAATACAGCTAGAATTTAGGAACACTGTTTTGTTTTCACTGTGTTAATTTTTATGGTTACCCTGTATGTATGGTGAGTAATACTGGTTTCCCATTTATGGTAATAATGTAAAGTTCTCTTTAAAAATGAATCTATTTTCTTTTTTGTTGTTGTTGTTTTTCGAGACAGAATTTTGCTCTTGTCACCCAGGCTGGAGTGCAATGGTGCAATCTCGGCTCACTGCAACCTCTGCTTCCTGGGTTCAAGCGATTCTCCTGCCTCAGTCCCCCAAGTAGCTGGGATTACAGGCATGTACTGTCATGCCTGGCTAATTTTGTATTTTTAATAGAGACAGGGTTTCACCATGTTGGTTAGTCTGATCTCAAACTCCTGACCTCAGGTGATCCACCCGCCTTGGCCTTCCAAAGTACTGGGATTACAGGTGTGAGCCACCGTGCCTGGCAAAAATAAATTTATTTTCTAAGTGATTTTATATAAAGAAAGCTGGTTCAATGATAGGAAGGGTGATACATGGATATGGCAAAAACCAGGAGAGCGATATGGGAATGATTGAAGTGTGGGCAGCGCTGCAGGTATCCGAGAGAGAGGTGCCTCCTCAGGAGAAAACTAAGACTCTAAGGGAATCAAAGCCCATTGGGAGGACTGTGAAGGAAGAAGAGAAAGATCTGATATCAGGTTAGCTATTCACACCAGAGGAGGATAGTAACAAAAGGAAAATCTCACCTTGAATTTGTGCTTGCTTGACTGTGTGACATTGTCAAAAGCAACTTAGCAAAAGTTCTCTTTGTCTTTGCAATGATGACTGGTTAAAAAGTGAAAATCCCAGTCAATTAACTGGCTATTTTGTTTACACAAAGGCAACTCATCACTTTTTTTCAACCAACAAATTGACAGGTTAAACACACACACACGCACACACGCACACACACGCACGCACACACGCACACACACACGCCTGAATTGAGCAGTTGTTTGGCACCATTCTGAATTGCTCTGAACAGAAACTGAACATTATAACATTGAAATGGGGTTGACCTTTCCACTGCAACAAGGGAACAGCTTTACACCTGGTAGTTTGCAAGGGTAGTGTACAACTTTCACCCTCCATCAAAATGTCCTCATCACTCACAGGCAGGCGTCCGACGTGTATGCCACTTGGTTTATGAGAAAAAGTAGAAATCGAAATTAAGCCACTATCAACTGTTAATACCTCCAGTCAGACTAGTTCCAAGATGAGATCAGGAGCTCTGGAAGAACAAGTCCTTGAGGAAGGGAGGTCTTGGGTGGCCGAAGAACTTGGGAGGGAGTGACGGGGGTCTAAAAGAGGGGAGTATAGTCACACAACTGGAGGATCCTGAAGGCCATTTTGTCTGCTTACCCATTTTGATCAAGGTCACACCAGCTGGGATTAACATGAACAAATCAGCTGGCATTTATGAATGTTAGCTTAGTTTATTGTTGTTATGAAATATTTCAAATATTAAGGAAATTGAAGGAATATCTTAATAGCCAGTTAAATACTCCTCACCCAGTTAGAATAATATGAACATTTTTTAGCCTACTTTTATGAGTCATCTTTGTAAAATGTGTTAGAAGTGCAGTTCCTTGGGGGCTCTGGAGCAAATCATCTAGCGAACAAGAACTTAGATGTTGTCCAGGGCTACCCCACTGTTATGGACTGAACAGAATTCATATGTTGAAATCTTTACCCCCAGTGTGATGGAATTAGGAGGCAGGGATTTGAGAGGTGATTAGATCATGAGAGTAGAGCCCTCAGAAATGGAATTCATGCTTTTCTAAGAAGAGACATGAGCAGTTGCTTCCTGTGTCTCTCTGCTCTCTGCCATGTGAGCACCTAGTGAGAAGACAGCCATCTCTGAACCAGAAGGTGAGCCTGCTCCAGACACTAGATCTGTGAGTACCTTGACCTTGGGCTTCCAGTCTCCAGAACTGTGTGAAAGAAATGTTTGTTGTTTAAGTACCCAGTCTGTTGTATTTGTTCTAGCAGCCCAAACTAAGACACCCACCCCACAATAAGGAAGAGAACAACAGCAGGAATGTCCAAGTGCTTCATTAGTTAATAATGGTTTTTGCTTGGGTTTTTTTTTTTTTTTTTTTGAGACGGAGTCTGGCTCTGTCGCCCGGGCTGGAGTGCAGTGGCCAGATCTCAGCTCACTGCAAGCTCCGCCCCCCGGGTTTACGCCATTCTCCTGCCTCAGCCTCCCGAGTAGCTGGGACTACAGGCGCCCGCCGCCTCGCCCGGCTAGTTTTTTGTATTTTTTAGTAGAGACGGGGTTTCACCGTGTTCGCCAGGATGGTCTCGATCTCCTGACCTAGTGATCCGCCCGTCTCGGCCTCCCAAAGTGCTGGGATTACAGGCTTGAGCCACCGCGCCCAGCCTTGCTTGGGTTTTTTTTTTTTTTTTTTTTAAAGAATTTAAAGATCCTTTCTTTTTATTTTTTTTTTAAGAGATGAGGTCTCACCCTGTTGCCCAGACTGGAGTTCAGTGGCACAATCATAGCTCACTGCAACCTCCAACTTCTGAGTTCAAGTGATTCTCTCTTCTCAACCTCCTGAGTAGCTAGGACTAAAGGCATGCACCACCACACCTGGCTAATTTTTTCAGGTTGTTTTTGTTTGTTTGTTTGTTTGTTTTTGTTTTTGTAGAAACAGGAGCTTGTTATGTTGCCCAGGCTGGTCTCGAACTCCTGGCCTCAAGCAATTCTTGCTCCTCAACCTCCAAAAGTGCTGAGATGACAAGTGGGAGCCACCGCACCTGGCCCTCCGTAATAATGTCAACAACAACAAGAATGACAATAGCGGCCGGGCACGGTGGCTCAAGCCTGTAATCCCAGCACTTTGGGAGGCCGAGACGGGCGGATCACGAGGTCAGGAGATTGAGACCATCCTGGCTAATATGGTGAAACCCCGTCTCTACTAAAAAATACAAAAAACTAGCCGGGCGAGGTGGTGGGCGCCTGTAGTCCCAGCTACTCGGGAGGCTGAGGCGGGAGAATGGCGTAAACCCGGGAGGCGGAGCTTGCAGTGAGCTGAGATCCAGCCACTGCACTCCAGCCTGGGCGACAAAGTGAGACTCCGTCTCAAAAAAAAAAAAAAAAAAAAAAGAATGACAATAGCTAACATTTATTCAATGCTCACTCTATGCCAGGCCCCCTGCTAAGTGCCTTATGGGTATCATCCATTTCATCCTCACACTGATACTATAGGGTTGTCAGTATGGTTCCCATTTTAGAAATAAGCATCGAAGCTTTGAGATTTTAAGACACAACCAAGACACAGCTGGAATGAGCTGGGATGCCGCATACTGCCGACCCCACTGGAGCATGGGTGGAGCTGATGTGCTTCGTGAGCCATTCTTCTCTTACAGCTTCGATCTCCCTATGACCTAAACCAAAGGGATTCCCAAGCCTTGCTATGCACGAGAACCACTTGGGGAGTTTGCTAAAAATAAGACGCTCAGGCCATTCACCTACTGAATCAGACTGTTCTAAGCTACAGCCCACAAATCTGTACTTCAAACCACCTTTCCAAGTGCTGCTGGTGCACAGCCGGCTTGGGAAACTGTCTAGAGCTGTTGACTTTTCCAGCCATCTGGAGCCAAAGAGTCTAGGCTACAAGACCTCCTGCCCTTCTCCTCCCTTCACAATGGGCTGCTCGTGTAGCTTCACTTTCTATACACTCATCATGTCCTTTGGTGAGAGCAAGGACACCGTGTCAGCCCAAGGATGCCTGACTGTTTAAGAAAATTCAGACCTCTGGGCCCTCCTGCCACCCACCTCCTGTCCAAAAATAGAGTTGTTACATGCAAGCAGAGGCCAGGTGAGCAGGACACAGGGGAAGACATAGCCATCAGCAGCTGCCCCACCCCTCCTTTCCCTGTCCAGCAGTTGAGGAGAGGCAGTTCTTCCCCATGTGGCCATCAGCCCTCCTAGTCAGTTGGTGTCCAGCTGGGCTATGGGTCAGGAAGTTCACAGGAGCTTAGTCAATATCATTGAACTGACTTTACAGCATCCCAGAGGAGGCAGAACCATGGAAGGTTAGCCAGAGGAGGGACTGAGAGGCCACCTGGTCATTTTACAGATGAGAAACTGAGGTCCAAAGAGGGAAAGGAAGGAGAGGTATCCATATTTTGATCCATATTTATCCGTAAGAAGATTCAAGTCCCAAGGGATGTTGAGGGGCTTACCCAAGTCAAATAGTGTTAAATAGGCAGGTAGGTTAGTCAGTTGGTTATCCAGAACAAGGAATAGAATGGCCCACTGGAGTTTCCAAAGTAGCTCTCTGAAATGTGAGCAGATCTCTCGCCGGTACATATTGATTGGATGGGTTTGGAAATTATGACACCTGCGTCAGTAGGTACACAATTATTTGGAAAGTCATTCTCAGAAAGCAGTACGCATATTGCCCCGGGGGCAGGAAAAGAGAAAGAAAAAAAGAAAGCAGTATGCATATTGCCCAAAAACTTTTTTTTTACAAAAATCTCCTGCCCATATTCAAGACTAGAATTGATCGAACTGTCAACTCCAGGCATGTGATGAGTTCTGGGCTTACCAATACCCGGGCCTGGGTCTTGGCCTTCTTAAATCATTTCTTTTTCCATAATCTTTAATGATTGGTCATTATTAAATGGTTCTTGCACGTTGTCAGTTCAACTATTAATCAAATCAAATATTGCCTTTTTTTTTTTTTTTTTTACGTTTTAAAATGGTAAACAACCAGTGCCACAAAGTTTCTCGCCTGTGCAGTAAAAATCTCCAAACATTTCCGGAAATAATAGCCAAGGTTCAGTGAGCATTTTCTATGTACCAGGCACTATTCTAAGCACTATGTGTGCCTTCTCTTATTGGACTTTTGCAACAACCTTTTGCAGTAGCTACTATTCCTATCCTTGTTTTATAACAGAAGGAATAGGAAACTGAGAGAAGCTCTGCAACTCTCCTAAGGTCATACAGCTGGGATTCAAACTCAGCCAGGCTTACTGCAAGACCTGCCCCCTCGACTGTACTGTTCTTCATAATTCTGGAAATAGGATATGAGATATTGAGAACCATCTAATTTATAAACATTTCAATGAACAGTTTTTTAACTCTTTTTGGAGACAGGTCTCACTCTGTCACCTAGGCTGCAGTGCAGTGGTGTAATCATAGCTCACTACAGCCTCGACCTTCTGGACTTAAGCAATCCTCCCACCTAAGCCTCCTGAGTAGCTCGGAGTACTGGTGCTCACCACCACGCCTGGCTAATTTTTTTAAAAAACGTTTTGGCTGGGTGCAGTGGCTCATGCCTATAAGCCCAGCACTTTGGGAGGCTGAGGCAGGTGGATCACGAGGTCAGGAGATTGAGACCATCCTGGCCAACATGGTGAAACCCCGTCTCCACTAAAAATACAAAAATTAGCTGGGCATGGTGGCACGCCATTGTAATCTCAGCTACTTGGGAGGCTGAGGCAGGAGAATCGCTTGAACCCGGGAGGTGGAGGTTGCGGTGAGCCGAGATCACACCACTGCACTCCAGCCTGGCCACAGAGCAAGACTCCGTCTCAAAAAAAAAAATTTTTTTTTGCAGAGATGAGGTCTTGCTATGTTTCATAGGCTGGTCTCAAACTCCTGGCCTCAAGTGATCCTTCCACCTTGGCCACCAAAAGTACTGGGATTAGGGGTGTGAGCCACCATGCCCAGCCTCAATAACATTTATTGAGTGCCTTTGATAGTGAAAGTCCTGCAGTATATAGAAGGTCGATGTAAGAGATAGCCCTTCCCCTTATAAAGAGTCAGACAGGTATTAAAATTAATGTACCAAAAGGTTCGAAATTAAGGACTACATTGGAAACAGACAAAGTACAATAAAAACACATAAGAAGGATGGTTAATAGTGAGCAGTCAGCAATGACTTCCTGGAGGAGGTGGCATGTGTAAGCTCCTTGAATGACAAATAATGCACCACTGGTAGAGATAGAAGAAGGGCAGCTCCCAGCTGCCAGACAGTGTGAAATAGTGAGTGGGGTCAAATCCAGGTTTCATCACTTCCTAGCTACACAGCTTCATCTCTAGCCCTCGGTTTCCTCATCTGGCCAAGTAGAGGGCAATTACATGAACCTTTTGGGGGTGTTGTGGGATAACATCTCTGACAGTTTCAAATAGCACACAGTAGGGCTCACTGATGCCCTGTTCCCTTTCAGGTTCACCGAGTCATTTCAGAACCCACTGCTCTAGGGCCACCGTCCAAAAAAGCTTAGTCTGTGTTCCTCTGGGAAAACACTCTCATCAAGGCTACACTTCAAATATTCAACAGCAGGCCACTTAAACTCACAACAGGATTTGTAAAGGAAATGAGCACTGAAGCTTAACTTCAGTAGTGTGACTAGGAGCTACTGTCATAGAACAAATGGGTTGTTTATCAGCTTTCTATCTGTCCCTAACAAAACCATGTGAAATGAGGCATTCAACCCCTGTTTTTTTAAAAAGATGACAAACACTAGCTAATTTACTGGAGTAGAACATATTGAGCCAAATGTTTAGTTTTGCATTAAATCTATATCTAGCATTTTCATTAAAGGGGGCAAATTGTAGACTTTATTGATGCTTCAGTGCCCATTTCAGATTAATGCTTAACATTTAAAACTGTGCATGAAATTGCAAATGTATTGGCAAACACATAAGAAGGAGCAGACTAAGTGCTATGTGCTTATTCATAGCCAGTCATTTCTGAGGCTGCCAATGTGTTATTGCAGTGGTTATTTGCCCACACTTGCCTAGGCTGTGAATAGTTAGTACCTCTGATTACTTAGTTAAATATGCTTCTAGATGGAGAGAGGAAAGGCATGGAAGAAATGAAGGATTATCTAAATTTTGTGTAATGAACAATTAAGTCATAATATACTTCTTGATTCATGGTTGATATTTCCAGAGTAATTAGGTTAGTATCCTTCAGAAAGAGCTGTTTGCTTCCCTAATCATCATACATGGCCACATTTTAACTGATGTAGTTGAGGAATAAAAAGGACTAAGGATCTTAGAGTAAAAATAATTTTTCAAACAGAACCTTAATTTTTTGCCACCATTAAAACTAGTAAGATGAAACTTTTCCCTGTTATGAGATGAGAACTTTGGTTTATTTTGTGTAATCTTAAACCTTGACTCAAATATTGTCTGACATGTGGTTATCCAAATGACTGGAGAGAAACTCTAGTATATTTCACGATCTAGAGTGTTAAAAATTAAATGCAATGAAAAGCAATGCAATTTGGCACCAGGAAGCAAGCTAGAGTAATTTTTATGAAAGTGGGTTTTGGAGTCAGACCTCTTGGGTTTGAACCCCAGCTTTGGTCCCTACCAGCAATTACGGACAGGCAGACCCACCTGAATATAGGATGGAGGAGAGAGGTGGTGTCCCATGAGCAAAAATAAAAGGGATGTAAGGAGCTGAAAACAACAGGTGTCTAGTCTACTTCAAGGGATGGTAATGGAACTGAGGGGCACAGAGCAGAGAGACTAAATGCCCACTCTCAAATCCATGGGGCAGACCAGGGCCCAGAAGCAAAGGAGTTTAAATTTGAGGCTGAGAAATAATTTACAACTAGGATGAAGATCCACAAAACAGGTTCGCATCCAGCCCTACTATATAATAGCAGCTCCATATTCAGAGTCGGCCCCAGCCACAACAGGGTTGGTGAGGACCAGCCATCAGAGCAAGCTGTATAAACACAGGGGCCAGGAAGAGATTTCTTATTGGTTTCAGAGAGTGAGATGGGTGTGTCAGAAAGGAGAGTCCATGGAATGATCTAGAGACTTCCATTTTATTTTGACTTTGTGTCTCATTCATCCAGGTATCCTTTCTGAAGTCTTTTGTTGTTTCTGTTTTTGTTTCTGTGTTTTTGAGACAGAATCTCACTCTGTTGTCCAGGCTGGAGTGCAGTGGCGCAATCTCTGCTCACTGCAACTTCTGCCTCCCAGGTTCAAGCGATTCTCCTGCCTCAGCCTCCCAAGTAGCTAGGATTACAGCTGCCTGCCACCACGCCCAGCTAATTTTTGTATTTTTAGTAGAGATGAGGTTTCGCTACGTTGGTCTCAAACTCCTGACCACAACTGATCCACCCGCCTCGGCCTCACAAAGCACTGGGATTACAGGAGTGAGTGACCACACCTGGCCATCTCTGAAGTTATAGCGTACAAGATGAAACACGGACTACTGACCAAGGCCATTGCTGAGTGCCTCGGTATCACCCAGAACCTCCACCCAATCTTCAGGATGGCTTTTGGTTCTAGAAATACCCACAACAATTCTGTTACTATCTTTATGGATCCTGGCTTTCTATTTTGGTTCCAGGTTCCCAGACAATAAAACATCAACATCCAGTCCTCTATTCCTAAACTGTGTTCACAGAATATTAATTCTAAGGGAAATAATGAGTGCTACACAAGCAAAGGGTTCTATGATCAAACAAACTTTAGGGACACTTTGTTAAACAAAGCTTAATTTACTTCTCTAGGCCGGGTGTGGTGGTTTATGCCTGTAATCTCAAGACTTTGGGAGGCCGAGGCTGGTGGATCACCTAAGGTCAGGGGTTTGAGACCAGCCTGACCAACATGGAGAAACCCCGTCTCTACTAAAACTACAAAATTAGTCAGGTGTGGTGGTGCCTATAATCTCAGCTACTTGAGAGGCTGAGGCAGGAGAATTGCTTGAACCTGGGAGGTGGAGGTTGCAGTGAGCTGAGAGGTTGAACCTGGGAGGTGGAACCTGGGAGGTGGAGGTTGCAGCGAGCTGAGATTGTGCCATTGCACTTCAGCCTGGGCAACAAGAGCAAGACTCCATCTCAAAAAAAAAAAAAAAAAAAAAAAATATATATATATATATATATATATATATATATTTCTCTATTCTGCAAGAATTCTCAGGATCTTTAAGATGTGAATGTACCATGTAAATATCCAGAAGAGGATAAGGCATGACAAATGTCTTAAGTTTATTCAACCCTAGGATTCTTTCTTTCTCATATCCCACACTCTGTGAGGCTGGCATACACAAGAAAAAAATGGATAAACAGCCGGGTGCGGTGGCTCACGCCTGTAATCCCAGCACTTTGAGAGGCCGAAGCGGGCAGATCACCTAAGGTCAGGAACTCGAGACCAGCCTGGCCAACATGGCAAAACCCCATCTCTACTAAAAATACAAAAATTAGCTGAGCATAGTGGCGGGCACCTGTAATCCCAGCTACTTGGGAGGCTGAGGAAGGAGAATCGCTTAAACCCAGGAGGTGGAGGTTGGTTGCAGTGAGCCAAGATTGTGCCACTGCGCACCAGCCTGGGTAACAGAGTGAGACTCTGTCTCAAAAACAAAACAAACAAACAAAAACCCTCAATGTGTCAAATAAATATATTAAAAAATGGATAACCTATAAGACATACAAAACCATAGTTTTGTTTTAGTTCATCAGCAAATTGAGCTATTATACAAAGCAATCAAGGCAACTGAATTCCTAAAGCTCACAAGTCCTTCCAAAGAGGGACAAGACACACCAGCTGTTTCCTCTTTTGGCAGAGAATGGGAAGAACAGACAATCATCAGAAAACTGGCTAAGAAGAAAACAAATTCTTACCGGCAAAGGATAAGCTAGCAGGGCAGTTTAGAAGTCCTGAGCATGCTGGACACAGAGAAATCCCCATCTGCTTGCCACCTTTCCCACTGGCCTCTACTCGGTGTGCAGGAGAAAGACTGGAAACAGCGCAGTAGGCCTAGGAGACCCTTCCCCCTTGGTGGTACAGCCCTACAGCACCTGCCAAGGTTTTAGGGTGGAGCAGGCATACCTAGAGAAGCCCATTCATGCCTTGAGTCTTGTCTGAGGACAAGGTGGTGCCTGTCTGCCCCTGGGGGAGGGGCAAGAAACACACTCTGATATAAATTAGCGGTCTACTGCTGCCAGGTGAAGGCCAGAAATCTCTCTTGGGCCCCAGACACTCCATCAGTACAAAGTCAGAGTTCAGTAGCTATGGCAGAAAGGGCAGGAAACCTGCCTGTGCTCTAGATCCAGAACTCAGCAGGAAGCAGAGGTTATCACTAGGAAAAGCCCTGAAATGTTATTAAAAAAAAAAAAAAAAAAGTTACCACTCCATGAAATTATTCATGTCAATGAAAGGGTCAAATCCAGGTAGACAGGGACAGACTGGCTGGTTGGGAGACTGGGGAGAGATACGAGGACAGTATAATGCGCACCGACGTTAGCAGACCTGGCCCAGGATCCAGGGTACCCCCTAATAGCTACGTGACTTTTGGAATGTTATCCAAAGTCTCCAAGTCTTAGTTTCCTACATGTAAAAAGGGTGAGCCGGGCGCGGTGGCTCACGCCTGTAATCCCAGCACTTTGGGAGGCCGAGGAGGGTAATCACTTGAAGTCAGGCATTCAAGACCAGCCTGGCCAACGTGGTGAAACCCCATCTCTACTAAAAATACAAAAGTTAGCTGGGCATGGTGGCAGACGCCTATAATCCCAGCTGCTCGGGAGGCTGAGGCAGGAGAATCGCTTGAACCTGGGAGGTGGAGGTTGCAGTGAGCGGAAATCGTGCCACTGCACTCCAGCCTGGGTGACAGAGCGAGACTCTGCCTCAAAAGAAAAGAAAAGAAAAGAAAAGAAAAGAAAAGAAAAGAAAAGAAAAGAAAAGAAAAGAAAAGAAAAAGAGGTGAGAGTAGTGGAATCTTCCCCAGAGGAATGCTGGGGAAACTGGAGCCATGTAAAACACGTGGCATAGTGCCCAGCACATTGAAAATAATCAATTGCTTTGATTCCAGCAGTTGTTGGAAACTGATAAGGAGCGGTTGCAAAAGGCACTTTCCTATTTGTAGAGGAAATTAGTTGTTTTTACCTGACAATCATTCAGTTCCTCTTCTTCTGTTAACATCTCCCTAGTTTTCTTCCAGGGAGCCCCTTATCCACAATCAATTTACATGATTCATGTGGCACTGACCCCTGCCCATCCCTACCTTTAGGAGTAGGGACATGATCACATCCTGGCCAACCATCATGTTCCATGTCTGGGCTGTAGCGATAAGTTCAAGGATGAACACACATGTATGCCAAGGCAGCCCAATGAGAGACAGTCCTGAGACTTCTAATGAAACTCTCCTATCTCCTGAAGTTGCTAAGCCTGACGTTGTGAGGATTGGGAACAACTGTAACTCTCAGGCACTGCTAGTGGGAATGCAACATGGTACAGCCTGAGTAAGTGTTCCCCTCAAAATTCATGTCCACCCTGAACCTAAAAATGTGAACTTACTTGAAAATAGGGTCTTTGCAGATATAATTAGTTAAAATGAGGTCATACTTGATAAGGGTGGGCTGTAAACCCAATGACTAGTGTCGTTAAAAAAAGGAAAAAACACAGAAAGACACAGGAGAGAAGGCCATGTGCAGATAAAGGCAGAGATTGAGTGACAGTTGCAAACCAAGGAATTCCAAGGTTTGCAGGAGCTACCAGAAGGTGAGAAGAGGAAGGAAGGGTCAGGCTAGTGGCTCATGCCTGTCATCCCAGGGATGGCAGCTGACCATGGCCACAGACCCAGTCCTCCTGCTCTACTGAGCAGGCAGGGGCCCTGCCCCCCTGGGTGCAACTGCAGCCCCTGGACCCGCAGCTGCAGACCTGGGCCTCCTGCTCCACAGAGCAGGCAGGAGCCAGGGACAAGCAGAGGAAGAGGCTTCCAAGTTGGAGGGGTGGTAGCTCCTAGGGTGCAGCTGCAGCTGCCCTCCCAGGCACAGGACCCAGGCATCTCTGCAGCCTGCACCCTCGGGGGCCCAAGAAGGCCCCTCCCACCCATACCTGCAGGCCTGGGGTTGTCTGCTCCCACTGCCTGGCCTCTCTCCTCTCCCAGTGCCTGCTCCAATCTCTGAGCAGCATGGGGGCTGAGCCCTGGGGTCATGAATGGCAGCAGAAGGCAGACAGATTCCTGCGGGGAAGGGAACACATTCCAGTAAGGCCACACCTTCAGGCCAGAGAGGGGGCTGGGTTGCCAGTCCCACAGACCAGAGTGAGGAGTTGTGGTGCCTCCTCCAGGCCACCTATGGCTGCCATGGGCCAATCAGCACATACTTCCTCCCCTCTGAGCCCTGGGCTCAGCAAGAAGAGGGCAGAGGATGGACAGACAATGGGAGGACTAGCTGCAGAGAGGAGCTACCCTCTCTGCTGAGAGCTTCAGAGACCTGCAGAGATGCCCTTAACAACCTGCCTGTGGAGAGGAGCTACCCTCTCCAGGGCCTCCTCTCTGCTGAGAGCTGAACACTCCATGGGACAACCTGCCTGCAGAGGGGAGCTACCCACTGTGGGTCTCCTCTGAGCTGTGCTAACACTAAATAAAGCTCCCCTTTGACGTCTTCACCTTTCACTTGTCTGCGTACCTCATTCTTCCTGGACACAAGAACTCAGGCAAAGGTGCCACCGGCCACAAAGGTTTCCAGGAAGAAAATCGATACCCCAAAGATCCCAGCACTTTGGGAGGCCAAGGCGGGCAGATGACTTAAGGTCAAGAATTTGAGACCAACCTGGCCAATATGGTGAAACACTGTCTCTACTAAAAAGACAAAAATTAGCCGGGCAAGGTGATGGGCACCTGTAATCCCAGCTACTTGGCAGCCTGAGGCAGGAGTATGGCTGGAACTCGGGAGGCAGAGGCTGCAGTGAGCTGAGATTGCCCCACTGTGCTCCAGCCTAGGTGACAGAGTGACAGTCTGTCTCAGGAAAAAAAAAAAGGAAGGAAGAATTCTCCCCTAGAACTTTCAGAGGGTGTATGGGCCTGCCAACATTTTGAATTTGAACTTCTAGCGTCACAGAACTATGAGGCAATAAAAATTCTGTTGTTTTAAGCCACCAAGACCGTGATAATTCGTTGTGGTGGCTCTACAAAACTGAAAATGTTTGGCAGTTTCTTATTAAACCTTAATTTATCCTATAATTCAGGAATCCCATTCCTAGATACGTACCCAAGAGAAATGAGAACATATGTTTACACAAATACCTTTATGTTAACTGTTTATAGCTGCTTTATTTGTAATCACCAACAACTGGAAAGAATTCAAATGTTCTTCAAGTAGCAAATAAATAAACAAACTGAGGTATATGCATACTATGGAATACTACTCAGAAACAAAGGAACTATTAATAAGCATATGAACACAGATAAACCTCAAATGCACTGTACTAAGTGAAAAAGAAAAAAAAAATGCATTCAAAAGGCATGACACCACAAACCTACAGCCATTTAATCTTCAGCAAAGTCAACAAAAATAAGCAATGGGGAAAGGACTCCCCTATTCAATAAGTGATGCTGGGATAGCTGGCTATCCATTTGCAGAAGAATGAAACTGGATCCTTCCCTCTTACCATACACAAAAATCAAGTCAAGATGGATTAAAGACTTAAATGTTAGACCTCAAATTATAAGAATCCTAGAAGAAAATCTAGGAAACATCATTCTGAATATCGGCCTTGGGAAAGAATTTATGACTAAGTCCTCAAAAGCAATTACAACAAAAACAAAAATTGACAAATGGAACCTAATTAAACTAAAGAGCCTCTGCACAACAAAAGAAACTATCAACAGAGTAAATAGACAACCTACAGAATGGGAGAGAAAATATTCACAAACTGCATCAGACAAAGGTCTGATATCCAAAATTATAAGAAACTTAAATAATCCAACAGGTAAAAAACAAATAACCACATTAAAAAGTGGACAAAAGACATGAACAGACACTTCTCAAAAGAAGACACACAAGCAGGCAAAAAATGTATGAAAAATGCTCAACATCACTAGTCATCAGAGAAATGCAAATCAAAACCACAGCGAGATACCATCTCACACCAGTCAGAACAGCTATTATTAAAAAGTCAAAAAACATCAGATGCTGGCGAGGCTGTGGAGAAAAGGGAACGCCTATATACCATTGGTGGGAATTGAAATTAGTTCAGCCACTGTGGGAAGCACTTTGGAGAAATCTCAGCTTGAGTTTCCCATCCAGTGTAGGAGACTGACAGGAGGTCACAGTATTGACAATGTGGACAGCTTCAACAGGAACTACTTTTGAGCTATTGTGATAATAAATCAGATTTGTATAGTTTTCTCAAAATAGAAAATAACCTCAAAACATTCATCTGAAGAAATAAGGTCATGAAAAGAGGAAGACAAAGGAGGATGCAAAACTGAGCAGTCACAAACTTGACAAAAATTAAGTACTATATGTGAACAAGAAAAATTGCTCAGTATATCTATCAACCTAACTGTGGGTTACCAATTAAGAAACGTTCACTAGTACAAACAGATTTTTAGTCTTTTTGTTTATCTAACCTTTTGTAAACCTAAAGTAAACAACGTATTAAGTGCCAATGGTCTCTCCTCTTCGACAGAGACGGTATGTAATTCTTAAGAAAATAAGCTCAGGATCGGGCGTGATGTCACACGCCTGCAATCCCAGAACTTTGGGAGGCTGTGACGGGAGGATGACCTGAGGTCAGGAGATCGAGACCATCCTGGCTAACATGGTGAAACCCTGTCTCTACTAAAAAATACAAAAAAATTAGCGGGGTGTGGTGGCAGGCACCTGTAGTCCCAGCTACTCGGGAGGCTGAGGCAGGAGAATGGCATGAACCTGGGAGGCAGAACTTGTAGTGAGCCAAGATCGCAATACTGCACTCCAGCCTGGGTGACAGAGCAAGACCCCGTCTCAAACACACACACACACACACACACACACACACAAATTATCCAGGCATGGTGGCATGTACCTGTGGTCTCAACTACTTGGGAAGCTAGGCATGAAAATCCCTTGAAGCCAGGAGGCGGAGGTTACAGTGAACTGAGATCATGCCACTGCACTCCAGCCTAGGCAACAGAGTGAGACTCCATTTAAAAAAAATTTAAAATAAAAAAAAGAAAGTACAGAAATAACCCATATGTCTATAGTTAATTGATCTTCAACAGGGTGCTAAAACCATTCAGTGGGAAAAGCATAATCTCTATAAGTGGTACTAGGACAATTGGATATCGGCTTGCAAAACAATGAAGCTGTGGCTGGGCATGATGGCTCACGCCTATAATCCCAGCACTTTGTGAGGCCGAGGTGGGTGGATCACTTGAGGTCAGGGGTTCAAGACCAGCCTGGCCAACATGATGAAACCTGTATCTACTAAAAATACAAAAATTTGCCAGGCCTGGTGGCAGACGCCTGTAATCCCAGCTACTTGGGAGGCTGAGGAAGGCGAATCGCTTGAACCCAGAAGGCCAAGGTTGGAGTGAGCCGAGATCGCACTACTGTACTCCAGCCTGGGCAATAGAGTGAGACTCTGTCTCAAAAAAAAAAAAAAAATTAAAACAAAAAGAATGAAGCTGCCTCATACTATATCCAAAAAGTAACTCAAAATGAATCAACAACTCAAATATAAGAGCTAAAATAATAAATCTATTTGAAGAAACCATAGGAGTAAATCTTTATGACCTTGGATTTGACAACTGATTCTTAACTGTGACATCAAAAGCTTGAGCAATGAAAGAAAAATTGAGAAATGGAACTTCATCAAAATTAAAGATTTCTATATAAAAAAGGACATTATCAAAAAAGTGAAAGAATGGTTATCAATAATTTATTGTATATTTCAAAGTAGCTAGAAGATGTGGAATGTTCTCAACAAAAAGAAATGATAAATGTTTGAGGTGATGGATATTCCAGTTACCCTGATTTGATCATTACACATTGTATGCATGTATCAAAATATTACACGTACCCTCTAAATAAGTACAATTGTTATGTATCAATTTTTAAAAAATGAAAAGACAACCTACAGAATGGGGAAAAAATATTTGCAAATCATATATCTGATAATGGTTCAGTATCCAGAATATGTAACAAACTCCTACAACTCAACAACAAAAAAGACAAACAACACAATTTTTAAATGAGTAAAAAATTTGAAAAGACATTTCTCCAAAGAAGGTATACAGGCTGATCTGAAGATAGTGAGTTATCTCAGTTGATTGTTCAGAGTCAGTTATAGATCGAACTCCTTGTTCTACTCTTTCCCCCTTCTCACTACTGCACTTGGCTACTCAAAAATAAAAAATAAAAAAGCAAAGAAGGTATACAAATGCAAATAGGCATATAAAAGGTGCCCAACATCATTAGTCATTAGAGAAATGCAAATCAAAACCACAAAGATATACCACTTCATACCCATGAGGTTAGCTATAATTTTTCTATAAAAGGAAACAACAAGTATTGGTAAGGACGGAGAAACTGGAATCCTCAAACATTGCTGGTAGGAATGTAAAATGGCGCAGTGATGATGGAAAATGATTTAGAATTTCCTCAAAAAGTTAAATATACAATTGCCATATGGCCCAGCAATTTCACTCCTAGGCATATACCCCAAGTAACTGAAAACAGATACTCAAATAAGTACTTGGACACACAGGTTCATAGCAGCACTACTCACAATTGCCAAAATGTGGGAACAACCCAAACGTCCATCAACTAACAAATGGATAAATAAACTGTGTTTTATTTATACAATGAAATATTGTCCAGCCATAAGAAAGAATGAAGTACCGATACATGCTACAACGTGGATGAACCTCAAACACATTATGCTAATGTTTTATAAATAAGACATGAAAGATCACATATTGTATTATTCCATTTGAGTGAAATGCTTAGAATAAGTAAACCCATCCAGAAAGCAGATTGGTGGTTGCCAGAAAATGGGGAGAAGAGAGAATGGGAGTGACTGCTTAATGGATGCAGAGTTTTATTTTGGAAAGATGATAATGTTTTGAAACAGGCCGGGCATGGTGGCTCCTGCCTGTAATCCCTGAACTTTGGGAGGCCGAGGCAGGTGGATCACCTGAGGTCAGGAGTTCGAGACCATCCTGGCCAACATGGTGAAACCCCATCTCTACCAAAAATACAAAACCTTAGCCAGGTGTGGTGGCACGCACCTGTAATCCCAGCTACTCAGGAGGCTAAGGCAGGAGAATCGCTTGAACCCAGCGGGTGGAGGTTGCAGTCAGCCGAGATCATGCCACTGCCCTCCAGCCTGGGCACCAAAAGCTAAATCAAAAAAAAAAAGGAAAAGAAAATGTTTTGGAACAAATAAAGGTGGTGTTTGTACAACATTTTGAATGTACTAAATGCCACTGAATTGTTCACTTTAAAATGGCTAATTTTATGTAATATTTCACCTCAATAAACTTGAAAATTTTTAATGAGTATGTATTAAAGAAAATATTTAACTTTACTGAGGACATTCATAAAGATTTGAAAAAAAATGCAAAAAATATAAGTCTCCAGTAAGTGTTAGCTATTGTTTTCATCTAAAGACTTTTTCTAATACACCACTGGAGTAGTATACTATAATTTAAAATAGAAATGGACTAGCAGGCAGGGCACTTGCTCCTCCGTGTCAGAGGATTCAGCCAATGATACACATAAAGCTTCCTACGTTCTGTTTCTTGAGTTCAGTGCTCTGTAGGTTCTGATAGCACTTTCATCTGCAGTGCAAGAGTCATGAACAGAAGGCCAGGCACGATAGCTCACACCTGTAATCCCAGCACTCTAGGAGGCTGAGGTGGGTGGATCACCTGAGATCAAGAGTTTGAGACCAGCCTGACCAATATGGTGAAACTGCATCTCTACTGAAAATACAAAAATTAGCCGGGCGTGGTGGCGAGCGCCTGTAATCCCAGCTACTCGGGAGGCTGAGACAGGAGAATCACTTGAACCCGGGAGACGGAGTTTGCAGTGAGCCAAGATCGTGCCACTGAACTCCAGCCTGGGCAACAGAGACAGGCTCAGTCTCACCAAAAAAAAAAAAAAAAAAAAAAAAAAAAAAGTCATAAACAGGAAAACCCAGATATGGTAGACTCTGAAGAGAATCTGATGAGAAGGCTAGCTATTGTTTGTTTTAAAAGCCAGCTCACACCTTTGAAGGAGAAAGCTGATTATATGTAAGAATGAACAGAAGCTCTCATCCTTCTGCTACAGAAAGCAAATTCTAGTCCGTAAGCCCAGCCACACAAAATACAAAAACAAAATTGAAAGAACATAGCAATTAGTCCAGAAACCAAGGTGTTTTTAGACATTTAATCCAGGAAAAGGGCAAAAAGGAATGATTATTGCATGAATGAAACAGTTAGGTATTTGGGGGTAATTTTTTATTTTAGTTCCTTACCTGATATTGTTGAGCAAAATGAATTTCAGGTAGATTAAGCATTAAATGTAAAATAATGAGGGGTTGGGGAGAGAAGGAAGAGTTTTAGGGGGAGGGTTTTTGTTTAATGTATGTGGATGTCCATTTGCTTTCTGAATGAGGGAATCTTTCTAAGCTTACGAGAAAAGAAAGAAATAATAAAAGAGATTGTTACATTTGACTACACAGAAATTTTCCGTTTTCCTAAACATCTTCTTAAATAACTGAGAAACATTTTTGCAATAAATAAGGCAAAAAGTTTATATCTTCCAACATAAAGAATTCAAATAAATCAGCTGGACATGGTGGCTTCCACCTGAAATCTCAGCACTTTGGGAAGCAGAGGCGGGCGGATCACCTGAGGTCGGGAGTTTGAGACCAGCCTGACCTAAATGGTGAAACCCCGTCTCTACTAAAAATGCAAAAAATTAGCCGGGCATGGGGGTGCGCACCTGTAGTTCCAGCTACTTGGGAGACTGAGGCAGGAGAATTGGTTGAACCTGGGAGGCGGAGGTTGCAGTGAGCCGAGATGGCACCACTGCACTCCAGCCTGGGCAACAGAGTGAACTGTCTCAAAAAATAAAAAAATAAATTCAAATAAATCCACAAAAAGGACTAAGACATGAAAGACATTATACTAAAGAAGATAAAGAAATAAAAGGTTAGCTTATATACATTTTTTTAATTTTTGAGACAGAGTCTCACTCTGTCACCCAGGCTGGAGTGCAGTGGCATGATTTCGGCTCACTGCAACCGCCACCTCCCGGGTTCAAGTGATTCTCCTCCCTCAGCCTCCGGAAGTAGTTGGGACTACAGCTACGTGCCACCACACCTGGCTAATTTTTTGTATTTTTAGTAGAGATAGGGTTTCACTGTGTTAGCCAGGATGGTCTCGATCTCCTGACCTCATGATCCTCCCGCCTCGGCCTCCCAAAGTGCTGGGATTACAGGCGTGAGCCACCGCGCCCAGCCAGAATATTTTTAAAATTCACCTTTGGGAATAATGAAATAAATGAAACATAAAACTAAAATACAGCATACTATTCTTCTCCTAAATAATTAAGATTAGAAAAACAGCACTTCCATTGGTGAAGATATAGAGAAATAATCCTTGTTCTCCACTGATATAAATTGATAGAACTTTCCCAGGAAGTAATTTCACAGTATTTATCAAATATTCATCCCTTTGCCTCAATGATTCATTTTCTACGAATATACTCTAGAAGGAATTAAACTGAAATGGAGGGAAAACATTCTCATTTTAGAAGATTTTATAATAACAAAACAACATTAACCCAACAAGAGAATTAAGAAACCATGCCATCTCTACCTAATAATATATTATGTGCCCAAAGGGTAGCTCATGCTTGTAATCCCAAGCACTTTGGGAGGCTGAGGCAGGAGGATTGCTTAAGGCTGGGAGTTCAAGACCAGCCTGGATAACATAGAGATCTTACCTCTATAAAAATTTTTTAAAAATTAGCCAAGTGTGGTAGTATGCACCTATAGTCCCAGCTACTTGCGGGCCCGAGGTGGAAGGATCCCTTGTGCCCAAGAGTTGGAGGCTGCAGTGAGCTATGATTATGCCACTGTACTCCAGCCTGGGTGACAGAGCGAGACCTTGCCTCTAAAAATATGTATACATATACTTTTATACATGTAAATATAGATATATATATACACATAATGCAAACCTTGCCCAAGGTGGAGTTACCTGGAGGAAACCAGGGGAGATGGGCAGATTCACAGCCTCAATGCTAAAGGAAGGAAATGTCAAGGGAGAGATGACAGTCCTGGGTGTGGGATGCCAGATAATGCCATCTGTTGGAGACACTTTTATCGTTATTTCAACCACACTGTGTGGGAGGTGAAGTGGGCATTGACCCCAGAATGGAAATGAGGAGAGAAGAGGGCATTTGTGGGGACATGCTCTAAAAGGAGGTCCACTTCATTTCTTATTTATGACTTTGGAATGCCCATGTGTTATTAAATATTTTGCTATGGGTTGTTTGGCAAAAGTTTTGCAAGACAAACTCAAGAACTGAAACAGCATGAAATTATTATATAGCAAGCAAAATTATAATTATGCTTAGGATAAAAATAGGTTCATCCTTGAATATTGGAAATTAAAAGGATGTTTTTTCTGGTCTTCAAAGTCATCCTACTGTGCCTTATGCAAATTTATATCCCCAGGGCTTCTCATACCACTTGCCACATAGTAGGTGCTCAATAAATATTTTCTGAATGAATACTTGAATAATTTGATAGAAAAATTATAATCAACATTCGAGTTTACTTCAATACCCTATTATTTGTTTGAAAATATATGGACAGCTGGGAAACACTTCCCTAGGGTGAGCTTTTATAGGCTTTGATAGAGACTGAGCCTTGATTCAACCTTAGAACTGACCTTAAGTATAAGACAAGTCCTGCTCAGGGAGTGAACACCAGAAGGCTGGTGAAATAAAAGATTCTTCACTCCCCTCAACACCTAAAACACATAGCCACTGAAGTTTAGGGGATGAATATGTTGCTTAGAAAGATATAGAACAGAAAAACATAGCATCTTAGTGTTAAGTGCAACATTAAAGATGACCTAGGCTGGGTGCAATGGCTCACGCCTATAATCCTAGCACTTTGGGAGGCCAAGGGGAGTGGATCACCTGAGGTCAGGAATTTGAGACCAGCCTGGCCAACATGGTGAAACCTCATCTCTCCTAAAAAATACAAATATTAGACAGGATGGTGGTGTGTGCCTGTAATCCCAGCTACTCCGGAGGCTGAGGCAGGAGAATCTCTTGAACCCGGGAGGCAGAGGTTGCAGTGAGCAAAGATTGCGCCACTACACTCCAGCCTGGGTGACAGAGTGAGACTCCATTTCAAATAAAAAAGAAAAAAAAAAAAAAAAAAAAGATGACCTGGTTGAAGCGCCTCATTTTATGATGAGGAAACAGAGAGGTAAGTGACATGTCCAAAGTCACATTGCTACTTAACAGCAAATCTAGGCATAAAATCCAGCACACCATCCCATAGCAGCTTTATAATCATAAACATCAAAGCAACAGAAAATGAAAGTGGAATAGAATGCAAACTAAATTCCTAAAACTACTGAAACAAAATACTGTAACTACAGGGAGACCTATGTCCAGAATTAAAATAAAGTTGTCTTTAGAAAATTTTTTTTTTCTTTTTGGAGACGGATTCTTGCTTTGTTGCCCAGGCTGGAGTGCAGTGGCATGATCTCAGTTCACTGCAACCTCTGCCTCCCAGGTTCAAGCAATTCTCCTGCCTCAGCCTCCCGAGTAGCTGGGATTACAGGTACCCGCCACCACGCCTGATTAATTTTTTAGAGTTTTTGTTGTCGTTGTTGTTGTTTTTTGGTACTTTTAGTAGAGATGGGTGTCACCATGTTGCCCAGGCTGGTCTCGAACTCCTGACCACAAGTGATCCAATCGCTTCAGCCTCCCAAAGTGCTGCGATCACAAGCGTGAGCAACCGCACCCAACCTAGGTGATTTTTCATTTAACCCACATGAGTGGGAAAAATAAGTGGTATTTTGGTTACTGATATTCCCAGCCCTTCTGATATGTGAAAGGTTGCAGTAATTTGTTTCTTGACAGTCTAATGCTCCTGGTCTTTCTGCTGTCTTTCTTTCTCTACACCTAGGAGTCCTGGAGTCCAGTAAAATGTGAGCAGTGTCATTTTCAAATGTAAATTTTATGGTACAGTTTTTATATTTTAGATGCATTATTTAAACTAACATGAAAATTCATACAATGGACCACTATGCAGCAGTGAGGATGAACAAACAACATCACACCATAACGTGGATGAATTTTACCAGCAAAAAACTAAAGGAATGGGCAGCCGGGCATGGTGGCTCACTGCTGTAATCCCAGCACTTCGGGAGGCCGAGGCGGGTAGACCACTTGAGGTCAGGACTTCGAGACCAGTCTGCCCAACATGGTGAAACACCATCTCTACTAAAAATACAAAAATTTGCCAGGTGTGATGGCAGATACCTGTAATCCCAGCTACTCAGGAGGCTGAGACAGGAGAATTGCTTGAACCTGGGAGGCAAGGTTGCAGTGAGCCGAGATCACGCCACTGCACTCCAGCCTGGGTGACAGAGCAAGACTCTGTCTCCAAAAAAAAAAAAAACACAAAAACAAAAACCAAAACCTAAAAATTAAAGGAATGGGAGATAAAAGAGAAAATACTGTGGGATTTTACTTTCATAAAGTTCAAAAATTGGCAAGTGAATCTATGCGATTTGGAATCAGGTTAGTGGAGTCCCTTGGAGTGGGGTTGGGGATAGTGACCTAGAGGGGGCATAAAGAGAGCTCCTTGGGATCTGGTAATGTTCTATTTCAAGATATAGATTCCAGTTACATAGTGTAGTCATGTTGTAAGCTGTACACCTATGATTTGTGAGCTTTTAAAATATATATATTATATTTTAATAAGTAGTTTCTTGAAAAAAATTGACAATCCATATCTCTTGACAAATTTTACTTGTAAAAAAAACTATCTTGTAAACATGCTTTAAAACACATTTGAAAAGTAAAACAAATACGAAATGTAAATATATGCAAAATGTAAATATATTTTAGTGCTCCATGTTGATACAGGATGGATAATACTGAATAATGGCTAAGATTCAGAACAATATATACCAGAAACTGCACACATAAATTCCCTGGTCACCATTAACATTGTGTTTTTCTTAATGCCTGAAATAACTTCTAAACAAGGGGCAGCTGCCTCAGGCAAAATGGTACTTAGGTGATTTTAAAGACCTTAATGAGATCAGGTAATTGCTTGGTGAAGCTAAAAATTTTACCTTCAATTAACTGATCAACAGCACCATATATCATCATAACTTCTCACTCCTTTCCACCTCCGTACTGTCAAGTCATTTCCTCTAGACGTCTGAACCTGCACTCAGGGTCCATTTTTTAAACACTTATTGAATTAGTCTGGTCTAATCTACAATTAATGGAAAGTCTGTAGTAATGCAGATTCCATAAGCAGCTAAGGAAAGTAAAAACTTTGAAAGAGCATGTGAAGCAAACACTTTCTGTTCCTTCTACACTTGTTTCTTTGCAATTCATAAAATACTTTCAGAAATAATTTTAAAACATTTGGATTTCCTGCTTCCATTTTCTGAATAGATGATGCTGATAAAAATAGTAGTGATCACAGCCCATCCCAAATAGTGTCATTTTTTTTTTCCAGGAAACTGGGTATATTTTAAATAAAACTCTTGATTGAAATTGAGAAGTGTGAACTGGAAATTGAATGAAATTGCCAAGTCTGAAAGGGAAAAATGGCTAATAAAACCACAGAAGCATTTCCTCTTCAAATTTATGCTGGTAAAAAGATGGGAGAGAACATTTTCTTTTAGAGCTTGTTTAGGCTTAAATAGACCTAAATATGTCCTCCCCTCACCTGTGGCCCAAGTTGGCACCTGGCAAGTGTCTCTGTAGCACTTACAGCCCCTACCCACTATGCTTTCTGCTGTGCTCCCAAAGCCATTCAGGCAAGCTGTGTTTCTGGTGGCCAAAGAATAGGAAGTATAGTGAGAGTGCAGGGCTTGGGGAGGGAGAGAAACGGCTCTCCTTTCCTTCAGGGAGGGCACATGGCTTTCACTTTCATTCTGTAATACGATATTTATTAAAAGTTTACTGTAGGCCAAACACAGTGCTGGATGCTGGGGACACAAATAGTAAGCCATCACATTGCCATGTTCAGAGTCCCTTGTGGAACATGCCTCAATGGGCCAGATGAGAGGCAAACTTTTATATATATGGATATTTTATATATATGGACATTTAAAATATATATATATATATATATTTTTTTTTTTTTTTTTTTTTTGAGATGAAGTCTCATTTTGTCTCCAGGCTGGAGTGCAGTGACCCCATCTCAGCTCACTGCAACCTCTGCCTCCTGGGTTCAAGTGATTCTCCTGCCTCAGCCTCCCAAGTAGCTGGGATTACAGGAGTGCACCACCATGCCCGGCTAATTTTTGTATTTTTAGTGGAGATGAGATTTCACCATGTTGGTCAGGATGGTCTTGATCTCTTGATCTCATGATCTGCCCGACTCGGCCTCCCAAAGTGCTGGGATTACAGGCGTGAGCCACCACGCCTGGCCAACTTTTTTTTTTTTTTAAACACTTTGAAAGATATAAAGTATATCTTATAATGCTCATTTCCCCAGAAAACTGAGGGGAAAATGGTACTTCACCCAGCTTATTAGTTTCCTAATGTAATAGAATAATATGTTACATACACAGAAATTGCTTATCCCCTATACTGTATCATAATCCCTTCCAGATGTAATGCTAGACTTGAATCAAGGCAAAAGATTAAATAAGATGAGAAAAAAAAAAGCCTCAACTCTCTTCTTATAGCTAGAATTAGACTTGATTTGATACCTTCTCAAGAATGCAACAGATTCAATGAGGAATTTCTCATTACAACATTGACCAGTATGGTAATTGAGGTTTTGGGCTTAACTTCTCAGTGACAGTTTCCTTATCTGGAAAATGGGGTTGATAACAGCCTCTACCTCATACAGTCGTTGATGATTAAATGATATAAAGCAGGTGAAAGACTTACATAATATTTAGCAGCACATAGTACACGCTCAGTAATTCATTAATGTAACGTATGTTTAACAAGCACCTAATAGGTCAGGCTGAAGATACATAGCAGTGAACAAAACAGACAAAAATCCCTACCCTCATGATGTTCATATGTCAATGAGGACAAATAATAAATAAGGCAGTAAAAATATTATATCCAATTGCATTAAGTGAAATAGAGAAAATTAAATTGTTTTTGGGGATAGGAAGAGGAGGTTGGCACGTAGAAAGGTGGCAAGTGAAGGCCATGTCTGAAGTAGAGGAGGGAGCAAGCCATGAGGCTATATTTGGGGAGAAGAGAGTTCCAGAGAGAGGAAAGTGCCAATGCAAAAACAGAGACCTTTGTGGTGCGTAGAAAGAACATAGGTCCACAATCCCTCATTCAAAATTCTCAAATCCAAAATCTCTGGAGTCCAGTCATGCATACTCCCTGCCCTCTTTCACCTCCAGGCCTGTGTACAGGATCGTCCTTCTCCGTGGAACAGCCTTCCTTTTCCTTTTCTCTAGTTGGGAGTCCCTGGCGGACTCTGCCACAGCATCTGCTGTCCACCCCTTATTGCAGCATCTCTCTGTGTCAGCTCCGTTACACTCTAGTGCTACTGAGTGCCTGGACCCTAGAGACACAGGGATTATTACTCTTCTATTTATGTTATTTTTTTTTAATTATTTTTTGAGATGGAGTCCCGCTTTGTTACCCAGGCTGGAGTGCAGTGGCTCACTGCAACCTCCACCTCCCAGGTTCAAGTGATTCTCCTGCCTCAGCCTCCTGAGTAGCTGGGATTACAGGCACCTGCCACCACACCGTGCCAATTTTTGTATTTGTTTTAACAGAGGCGGGGTTTCACCATGTTGGCCAGGCTGGTCTTGAACTCCTGACCTCAAATCATCTGCCTGCCTCCGCCTCCCAAAGTGCTGGGATCACAGGCATGAGCCACCGTGCCCGGCCTATGTTATTATTATTGCTTGTTTTGTTTTGTTTAAAAAAAAAAAAAATCCCTGGTGGGATGGGAGCAACGCATTAGGACTCCAGCAACATTTCCCTCAAACAGGATTCTCACCTCAGCTAAAAGTTGAACATTTCTAGAAATGTAAAGAAAATCTTGGCCCCAATAGTGACATCTAAAGAGCGGAGATTAGTCATTTTCTATTCTAAATGGGGAAGTAAACTGAACGAAGATGAGGAATCCTAAAAGGGAAGGGGGAAAAAAGAGAAAGGGAATGAATAAGATGAGGAAGGAAAAGTGGGGAGCAGAAGGATGGAAGGGCATGAACCATGAAAGAAAAACATAAACAAGGTTATGAGCATGTCTTACTGCAAGCGTCTGCGAGCATCAGGGGAGGGATCCTCTACTGTTAACTGTTTCCCATACTTGTTCATCTATGAAGTTGTCTTCAGAGAGAATGAGATTTTTGAATACTTACGGTTTTTCAAGGACACCAAACTCACCTTCCAAAATAAAAAGGAGTCTAAGGAATGCTTAGAAAATATGTTTTAAACAAATGTTTTTAAAGTGGGAAGCGGCCTCATTGGCTTTCATGTGGAAAGTCGCCTGATACTGGCAGTGACTTTTTTTTTTTTTTTTTTAAGTAGCGACGCAGGAAAGTGTTCGGCTGCTCGCGGCGACGGCCGGATGCTCCAAAGTCAAGATCCTCCGCAGACAGGAAATGCCTCTACCAGCTCCAAGGTCCCTTCGCCGCAGCCCTCCAGAGAGATTTGTGTACATCCGACTGAATAGGTTTCCCGCCTGCAACTGCGAACCCAAGAGCTATCTCAGAAGAAGGGAATCACTCGGGCTGTCTAGCTTTTCTGACTGACACTCGGGGCCCACGGCGGGCCAGGGACGGACGCTTTCCGCTCTAGGAACTGAGGGACGTAGGCAGAGGATGCCGGTGTCCCCCGGGGCTCCGGCCAGCAAGAGAAGGGTAGGGGGTTCCATCTCCCCTGCTGCGAGCCATGCTTGTATCCACAACGGGGTGATTCTGGTTTTCCTACAGCCACATGTGAAGGGGTAACTGCTCTTCTGTAGACCTGGGGTCTCAGATCTTTGGGTGAGTGGGATGAGTCTCCAAAGTGCTTCTTATCTGGAGTTATCAGCAATACCAAAAAATACATATCAAGGGACAAAATTAGATTAGACATATACAGAGCCCAACTGGGACTTCCTAAAACTTCTATGGACTGAAAAATAAATGTCAGTCCAACCTGATTATTTTGACCACAAAATACTGAACTAATCATTTCTTTTTTTTCTTTTTTTCTTTTTTCTTTTTTTTCTTTTTTTGAGACAGAGGCTCACGCTATCACCCAGGCTGGAGTGCAGTGGCATGATCTCAGCTCGCTGCAACCTCTGCCTCCTGGGTTCAAGCCATTCTCCTGCCTCAGCCTACCGAGTAGCTGGGATTACAGGTGCGTGCCACCATGCCCAGCTAATTTTGTAGTTTTAGTAGAGACAGAGTTTCACCATGTTGGCCAGGCTTGTCCCAAACTCCTGACCTCAAGTGATCTGCCCACCTTGGCCTCCCAAAGTGGTGGATTACAGGCATGAGCCACCATGCCCAGCTTGAACTCCCAATCATTTAGAAGCATCCTGGGTGATTGTTTGGTATTCACATTCTGTCCCATATTGTAAGTAGTCACGTAAGTACCTCCAATCACAGATTTAAAGGATCATTGATTAGTAGATCTTGAAAAAAATCAAAATCAGGAGATTTTGAGTTCATCAGCTTCCACATGCCAATATATCTGGAGTGGGAATTTTGGTGTCTTCTGTCCCTAGCAAAATGCATTTTCCCCAAGTCCAAATAAGTTTTCTTGAATCCCTGTCTGCCCCCATTAACTATGATGAGTATTCACAGTAATGAAAACCACACACACACACACACAAGCTTGTCAGAAAAGTTGAAAGAGAAAAGGTACTTTCACTATCAGAGATGGTTTCCTCTTTTCCCACAAGATGTCTTATCAGCTTTCACCCTGAGAAAACCATAAAAAGTAAGAAAAAGAAATGTTATGCAATAGTTCTCTGAATAAAATACTACACAGTAGGCTAGTCATCTCTAAAAGTTATATTGTTTAAAGAGTCAAAGTACATCATCCAACAAAATCAATATCATATTAAGTTAGAAAGGGTTCTGAATATCAAAGACCAATGAACTGAATAACTTAAAGTATAAGTACACGACCCAGGGGATTAATCACACACTGTCATGGTGAAATTAGGGCAATTCTTCCAATCATTAACGTTTTGCTTACAAAAATGTGCTTTTCTGTTTGTCTTTCTGCTAAATGATAACCGTTTTCAAGTTGAATCTCCTGATAAAAAGAGTTAAAAACAAGACAGGAGTTGTGCTGTAAAGGTCATACGTGCTGCTTCGACATGAAATAGCCAAAAGACAAACAAATGAAAAATGCCCGGATCGTAGGAGGAATTTCTAAATCTTCATTGGCAATCTGCAATGGGGTACTTCAGAAAAGTGAATGCCTACCTGTGTCCTGAGAATATTGCACCTCCTCCAGTTAACATGCTCTTGATTCTTAAGGACATGTTTAGATTCAGAATGGGAGCGACTTGAAGAGAGTTAGGATAAGCTTGAAACTGGAAAGCAGCCTGATTTCAGGGAATTGTCAACTTTAAAACTAGATTTTACCCCTCAAATTTTCTAGTGTCAATCAATACATTAGTCTGTATTTCTCTGCTGAATAGTCATGATACAGTTACTCTCAAGAATAAACATTAACCAGGGTTTATCTCCAGAAGTGAAACACACACACAGGTTTCAGGATTACTTTAATATTACATCCATAAGCCTCCCATTCTCCAAAAATCTGATACGGACAATCCCATTTTCAGACGAGACAGATTATGACCTTTGAAACCCTGATGTAATCTGTTAGGCAGGGTCTGGAGCTTGGAGCCTACAGCTGATGGGAAGGGAAACTCTCCCTCTGGGTGGCCACTTTGGGTGCCAAGGCTGAGGAGACATGGGGAGTAGGGAGAACAATAATGACAGCATGAACTGAGTTGGGAATTTGGGAGCTGGAAGGGGTTCGTGTGGTTCAACTAGACCATCTTCATTCTACAAATGATTTGAGGCCAATAACTAAAACACCAACCCAAATCTTCCAAGTCTAACCACACCTCTCTGCTTAAGGGCTAGTACTGCTTTTCTCAGAAATCTTAATTCCCCTGCAATTCTAGGGGCCTTCTTAAAAAGGAGGCAGGATATGACAAGTCCCTGAGAGCAATGACTTTTTCACTGTCTTCATCTGAGTGTCCATATCTGGGGGTACCACAGCCCTGGGAGCCAGGCCAGGGGTAGGGGCATTCCTTCACAAGTCCTTAGCCAGGAGGTACCCAACTCTCCAACTAGAGGCCTCCATGGAGGCCAAGGCTAGAGAGAGAGATTTCCAGACCTCTCCCGAAAAGGTCTCTGTCATGGTTTACCTGGAATGTCAGAGACCTGATGGCTCAGCTAGGCAAGCAGCTGGCACAGACTAGCAATACCCTGAAGAGTCAGAAACCTGGGCCCCCACACCCACCTAACCTCAGCACCCCATTCTCCCTCCATCTCATAGTGTCCCCTCCTCCACCCTGCGCCCTGGGCTCAGCCATCAAACCTCACTCCCACTAGCCTGGATAAGCCCCGCGTTCTTCTGTTCCCCCTCGCCTTTCCTTCCTCTCAGGCCTCCGCCCCAGCCTCTTGCTGGCCAGAGTTCCCCGGGGGAAGCAGGTGGGAGGGAGGAGTGCCGGTCCCAGCTGCTTCTTCCACACCCCCAAGCGCTCACATCAGTGGTTCCCCAGGGGTGGTGTCTGGGCTCGCAGCTTTGGTGTCACCTCAACGCTTGTTGGAAATACAAATTCCC
The DNA here is from genome assembly GCF_049350105.2 of Macaca mulatta. Classification (NCBI taxonomy): domain Eukaryota; kingdom Metazoa; phylum Chordata; class Mammalia; order Primates; family Cercopithecidae; genus Macaca; species Macaca mulatta. Next base: position 104,661,302 of record NC_133414.1, on the reverse strand, counting down.
GGTCCCAGCCCAGTCCTAACAGCTCAGAACTCCAGGGACAGGGCTGGCAATGAGCTTCCACAAGCCCTGCAGGAGGTTCTGAAGTTCCCCGGGTTCGAGAACCGCTCTCAGTGCAAACCACCTCCCCGCTCCTCTCGGCCAGGGTCCCCCATCCCCCCACACGAACCTCCCCACCGCGGGCCCAGCGGTGCGGAGCCGGCTCCTGAGCCCCGGCAACGGAGAGATGACGCGGTGTTGACTCAGCCGGTCAAGGACAGCGAGGGCCAGCCCGGGGGCTGAGGCGAATCGATGGGGTCCGGACAGTCCCGCGCTTCGCAGCGTAGGGGGCCTGGGCCTCGGCTCTTCCCGTCACCTGGCGTGCCCGGGACTCGAACCTGCCTGGCTCGCCATCCGCCGGCAGGAGCAGAGCCCCAAGGCAAACGCCCCGGGAGAGACCCCAACCCACATTCCAAGCACCCAGCCGCGGTCCCGGGCCTCAGAGCGAGAGCCAACAAGATGCAGCCCCAGTCACTTCCTGTCCCCAGAGCCCAGCACCACGCCAGGCACCCAGGAGGTCAAGAAAAGGTGTACAGATTTTTTAAATCAAAGAATTAGACTTGCAACGAGGTCAGTCGTCCCACGGACGGCTTTATTTTACAGTCAAGTTACTTATTTAAAAAAAAACATTTGGGCCATTTTTTTTTTTTTTACAGTGAACAATTCTATATACACATTATAAACATTGTTTGATATAAAACAGTATCTACAATCTACTTACATTTAATTAAGCTGTGACTTCTAGTTCATCTGCGATTAATTTTAGTCAGGTCAGTTTCTCTGCTTGAATTGGGAGGTACTATCCCCTTAACACCTTGGTCAAACAGGTACTAAGTGATAGTGCAAAACAAGCATTTAAGATTCTTATCAGCTATATCTCCGACAAAAAGAACACACATCTCTGAGACAAGAGCTCTGAAATGGTTTTGGATTTAAGACGCCAGTATAAGAATGTCATATAAAAGTAAAGAATGTTTTCATTTTAAAATACTCCAAGGCTGCCTGAAATGTAGGCACCTCTGGATGTGGGGTATCCCTTTGCCTTTCCATTAAGTGGGAGATACACAGATTACAGAAAAGACATTCAAGAAGGTCCTATTAAAACCTTTAAAGCTGTAACTTAAAAATTTAAATTTAACAAAATTACTTTTTTATAAATAGTGAAAACAACTTATTTTTTTTTAAAGGGGGATGAATTTAATCACTACAATGTCACTTTATGAAAACCACCTAAGATCGGTACATAAACTATTTGTTAAGTCAAAATCAAGGTCTCCATGTAGGTTTGTTAACTGAGCAGTGCACCAAATATTTTTAGGTTTCCAGAATACCAGAAAATTGATTCCCTTTCTTATATAGCCTTCCAGTTCTTCTATGAAGATTTTCTGTAGCAAAATATTATTCCTAAATCCAGTTTTCTGAACATGCCAATGCCAGTGGTCATCATCCAGCATTAAAATAGCCTTTATCGCCCTCAATGTCCACTTCCTGATCAGAATCCTCTGAAATCTCTGATTCAAGGTCTTCCTGGGAGGCAGGGGAGGGCGAACATTGAGAGCTATCCAAAGAAGCACCTTTATTCTGTTCACTGGGCAAATCTTGCCTCTGATCACAGGAACTGTCCAAACTTTCCAGTTCTTCTTTTTTATTGCTTTGAGGGTTCTCCTGAATAAAAGAAATGAAAATGGAGATTGGAAGGATCATAAAATATGGATAGTGAGAGGAATATATCAAAATGTCTCCTCATCTGATTCCATCTTTTAATTTTTAGTTTACTGTTTTTAGTTTATAATCTTATTCAGGAGATACATACTTGTGCTTTTCTCTCACTTTGTAAGAAAAGTTTCTGTCATATCAAAGATTATATGCTTAAAAGATGAGAACCAATCATGAATATAAGTGTGATATATTACACCAATTGAACATGAATTCTGGTTACTTAACACCAGCCCAGACCCATGGTTTCAATATTCTCAAAAGTTTAAGGGGGAAAGAAAATCCGATCTCTACAGATACACCTTAACTTCATTCTTTAAATATTTAAACACCTTGCCAATTAACAGTCTTTCCGACATTTTAAAAATAAGAATGCTAAATGGTGAATTAAGAATAAAGTTTCAAAATTATTAGACTGGATTTTTTTCATTCATTTTCTGGAGCAAATTTATAAACATCTACATGTGTAAATGTATAACAAGTTAAAAAATCATGGCAAAGAAAAAAATGTGTATCTGGAAGAAGGCTGCCAACTGAGAACGTAGACAATTAGCTACAATTTACTTAAAATCTGGGGCAAATTTCTGGGAAATATCCCCATATTACATAGAAACCACTATTTTTAAGGTCTCTGGTAAACTAGAGTCAAGCCTTTGACCAAGAACTATTAAGTATATAAGCTAGTGAATTTTTAATCCTATGCTTGTCTAAAATGCATATAAATACTACACAGAAATATTACAACATCTATTTGTTATATAGTTGCAAGCCTATAGTCTCAACAAATAGATGTACAAGGTCACAAATTGAGAGTGAATCTGCAAATATTTAAATCACATTACAGTAATGAAATTACAGGAATTTTATTTTCTATTTCAAAATATTCTTTGGGACACTTTCTTTTTAATGAAAAAGTAATGATCAGTAAATTTTAAAATCCACTTTGCTTTAAATTTCTCTACTCATTGTTTCAAAGTATTTATTATAAACTGTATATATAATGACAAGTGAACAATTCAGCAATTATCAGATAACTATGGAGAATATATCCAGATTAGGACATCAAAAATGAATGTTTAGCTTTAAGTCAATAGACCTTCTTTTAAAAAACCAAATTAGCCTTTACTTTTTATCGCATATTGCGAAACAAGGTCACTGGAAGAAAGACTGTTAGAAAGTTTAAGCTACTTTTCAAACAGGCTTGAATATTTTCTTACAAGTTTTATATTTCATTTTAAGAGCTGGCATTAGATAGAAAATAATTTTTAAACTCCGTGACATTTAATTCTTCTAAAAAAACAGTGCAAACAAGACTTAAAGGTGTTTGTTTCTTTATATTTACCCTTGAGTTCTGCCTGGTTTTATTATGGCTGTGTAAATAAAAGAAACAATTTTCTCCCAAAGATAACTGCTTAAGTCATTTACTGTCAATTACTTTATCTTTCCTGCGTTAATTAGATAAACAACATATGGGATTTATAAAACAATTAGCTGGGAGTTTTACTAGCCAGTGTGTGAAAACCCAAGCATAATTGATATAGGAACCCCATTAGGTGCTTTTAGCATTACTGCCACCTGAGCAACTCATCCTGAATTTCAGCAGGACTATTTGTCTTTTTAATCAAGGTGAAGAGGTTAAATAGTCTCTTAAATGACTTTTGCATACAACCCATAACAGCCTTGCACTGAGATAACGTGATAAAAATATTTCCATAGAAACAGAACCATGTCCATACCTGTTTTAATCTCCTCCATTTAGCGCGTCTATTCTGAAACCAGGTTTTGACCTACAGAAAAGAGAGAAAGAAAACTTGCCACGAGCCCGCATCGGGACGTGCCAGAGGGCAGGGTGGCTCCTCGCCTCTCTCTCGGTGACCCGGCGACCCCTGCCCCAGAAGCCTTCCCTTCCCGGGAGGCGGCCCCAGGCCCCCGAACGAGCTCACCTGTCTCTCGCTGAGCTGCAGCATCTTGGCCAGACGCTTCCTTTCGGGCGGAGAGAGATATTTCTGCGTCTCGAACTTCTTCTCCAGCTCGATGGTCTGGTCGTTGGAGAACCTCACCTGGCCGCCTTTCCTTTTATGCAGAGGCCTCTGCAAGAAGGGGCTCCAGAGTAGAGGTTTGCCTGCGGGCGGAAAGAGCGACATTCACCCACGGCCCTGGAGCGGCCTGGCCAGACCCGAGCTGCCGGGCCCAGGGGATGACAAAGGTTGGCCAGGAGGCCACCCAACCAGACACGTTCACATACACCCACCGGCACGTGGACCTAACACGTTCCCATCAACACATAAACATACCCAAAGTCACACCCGACACCGCAGATGCACACAGCTTTGTACACACACACAGACGCACAGCCGTCACACCTAGAACTAAATCCAGACATATCTTTAACCCCGAAAAAAATGCGCACTACCTGCTGGTTTTACAATACCATGACCCTCTTTCACCAGTGGATCTCGGATTTATACATAACTTTTTGCCCCGTTGGATCTCCCTTGGTGGGCCGCACTTTCGAACACCGGGTGTGTGCGTGTTGGAGAGGAGCGGGGCTGCTGCACCGCCGAGGCCTGGCTGCGCGGGAAGCGCTCCGGCCCGGCCGCCCGCATTAGGCCGCGCGAGGAGCCTCCAATCCTGGCTGGGGGAGCCGCGGCCTCCTCTGATTTCACACCCAGCCCGCGGGGGCGGCCAGTTAAAGCCACCCCATGGGCTATGGCAACATTTCCGTCAATGTGTTTCCTGTTGGTCTAGCTCGAAAAACCCTTTGCTTCCTCCTGCGCGGTCCCAGCAGTAACCCAAGGAAACTCAGGGCGCACTGTGAAAACGTTAGCCCCCAGGTCCGGCCCGGCTGAGGGTCCAGCTCCAGCCCCGACAGGCGACCACAGCCAAGCTCGGGCCGCATCATCAAACCCTCGAGGCTGGAATCAGACAGGATAACAACTGAAAATCATAAAAAGATGAACTAAAAATACAATCCCCCTCCCTGTAACGGCGAGAAGGTAAGGTAGAGGGCCGAGCTAGAGGCCGCGCCATAATAATGGCGACATTAAAATGCTAATTAAGACGTTAATTGTTTTCAGGGTCCCTACTGAAGCTTCTAATAACAGAGTTCATTTAAAACTCTAGAGGCGCCCCGTTTCCTTATTTACCCTAGGGCTCCAGACCTCGAAGGCGCCAAGGGTCACCCACAGCGCGGACCACGGGCGGCTTATTTCTTAGGCCGCACAGCGAGGGGACAAGCCCCGAAGTTCTGGAATATATGCCCTATGTGTCCCTGCTTCCCTTCCTAACTGGCGACCAGCAGCTGCTGCTTCCTACTCCCAAAGTAGTGTCGGTCGGTGTGTCCGTCAGTGTGCAGGCCTGCACCTCAACGCTTTGAAAGCTAGCATTGTTTTTTCGAGATTTTGCTTGCGTCAGGCTTCAGACTGGTGCAAAACAGCCTCGAAAAAAAAAATAGGAAGCAACTGGTTATTTTAGCTGCCATAAAGTCACATCCCACACAGAGGAAATGAACAATATCAGAAAAACGGATCCCGGCTATCAGAAGTCGAGTGTTTCCTGAATTTGTCTGTATTGAGGATGTCGATAAAATAATCAGCAGCGTGCACTACTCCGGGGGAAGGGTCTGCTTCATGCAGCCAGGAAAACACTTAACAGCTTCTGAAACCAGATTTACTCCTATCGAGAACTCAAGATTTCCTGTATGAACGGAAAGGGTCAGGCTCTTTCACTGCACAAGCCTGTTGAACCAGGTCCAGCCCCGTAGTCACCCGGGCCCGGCTGCCCCACGGGGGCCGGCCCAGGCGCCTCGACGCCCCTTTCCCCATCCCTCCCGCTAAGGGAGCCCCACCCCGGGTGACACGCGCGGTCCACGGCTGCTCTCGCCGCGAGGTCTATCGCCGGCCCGCGGGCCCCGACGCCTGCAAGGTGCAGGAAAACCAATCTGAGTCACGGTGCGGTCAGCCCCGGCCGCGCGCCTCCTGTCGCCGCGCGTGACCCACAGCCTTTTTTCCATCGCTTTTGCCACAGCCGTCTACGGCCTGGCCCCTTCGCCCCCTTGGCCTCCCCGGGGCTGCCACCTGCCGGGTGGCGCCTCCTCACCCCCACCCTCGCCCGGCCGCCTTACCCAGGGGGTCGTGGCGGAGCAGGGCGTGCGTGTAGTCGTTCACCGTCCGCGGGAAGGGGTAGAGAGGGCCCCCGAAGCCGCCGGGTCCGTAGGCAGCGGCCAGTGCGGCGGCGGAGTGGTGCGAGAAGGCGGGGTGGATCGGCGTGGGCTCGTACACCGGGGTCCGGTAGGGGGACACGAGGCTGGTGAAGGAGGAGTTGGGGGACGGCAGCGTGGGGGCGGGCGTGGGCGCGGCGGGCCCGCGGCCCAGGATGTCCTCGATGTAAAAGGGCGTCGGGTGTGCTGGCTGCAGCAGCGGCGTAGGCGCATACAGCGGCACCCCCACGGCGCCCGCCGCCGGCCCGGGGTGCGGGTACTGCATGGCTCCGCCGCGCTCCGGCCCTTCGCAGAGCTACTAGCTCGCGCCGCGGCGCTACATTTATCCGCGCTCCGCGCTCCCGGCGATAGGCTCCGCCGGCCGCGGGGTGGGGCCGCGCTTGCTGGCCCCTTCCTGCCGCCGGGCCCTGCGGCCAATGGCGCGGGGCCCCAGGAGCTGCCGCCCGCCCCCACCCCGGCCCGCCCTGCCGGCTGAGCTCCCCGCCCCTGGGACGCGCTTGCTCCCAGGCTCCGGGGACCTGGCTCCCTGGTTCCCCGCCGCCGCCGTCGCCCCTCGGGGCTCCAGGCACCCCGGCTGAGGACGCCCTCGAGGGAAGCCCGGGGCCGCGTGCGTCGGGGGAGGCGCGAGGAAGGCGGCCGCCTGGAGTGCGGGCTCCAGCGGCCCTGTCCGCGGTCCCGAGGCACCTCTGCCGAAATTCGGGAGCGCCGTCCGGCCCCGGGACCGGGGTGGCAGCAGGCGTTTCCAGGCGGGGAGCAGCGGGACTCGGCGGGAGCAGAGGCCGCTGGCCTAAGACGCCTTCCCAGTGGGTGCGCTCCCTGGATTAACAGTGGCGCTGGCTGTCACCCCGGCCGTCTCCCGAGCTCAGAGCGGGACAGCGCCCTGGGTTCCTAGGGCTGCTCCGCGGCCCTTAGCTGCGGCTCGGCGGGGTTCGGATGGCTGGCGTTCAGGTGCTGCGGGCTCTTGGCCGCTCCACCCGGTTTCATTTGGAAGCCTCGGACTCAAGCCACTTCCGCGAGGATGCTGGCAGAAGCCGCACCGAGCAGCAATCAAGGGGAGACCCGGGTTCTACAGCGCCGGGCGGAGGCTGTGCAGTCTACAATCCAGTGGGGGCTGCTCCGTGTCTTTTCTGCCGGCTCTTGAGGGTCGCAGCTGCGCGCAGTCTGGCTCTCTGGTTTTGCACATGTTTTCTATTGAGGCAGTCCGTACCGCTGGCCGGTATGGCCTCGGCTCTGTGCGGCTCCACTCGCCTGCGGGGCAAGGGGGCATTTTCTTGATTGACGCCCTCCTGCGGTCGTCACACCTCGCGGTGAGCGGTTTCTGCTAAGGTGCTCCATTAATCGTGGAAATGGAAAGACTTCCCAGCTTTTTCCCAGCTTTTTCTACTGAGACTTCTCAGGTTTTAAAGTTTATAATTTGGAACTATTTGTCCAAACGCAGCGGGACCACAGTAGGAAGAGGCGTGGACTGTGAGCCTGACCGCCTGTTCGAGTTTCACTTCGCACATTTTTGTTGAGCAACTAGTGTGTGCCAGCAGTGAAAAGGACAGATGTAGTCTCTCTCCTCACGGAGACAGGAAACAAATTTTAATACATGTATGTGCTAGGAAGGAGATGTACATAATGATCTAAAACCTGTAACAAGGGGACATCAGCTATCTGGGGGACATTAAGGAAGGGAAAAGCTTCCCAAGAATTGATGTTTGAAAAGTGAGTAGGTGTCAGCAAGCCCAGGGTGCTTTCACATTCCAAGTCCAGAGAACAGCATGTGAGCGTTGTTAGTTAATGCAACTTTCATCAAGTCACCATCCCTGAGTTTTTCTCACCTGAAACATTTGAGACTTGGCCTAAAGGCTCCTAATCTTTCTAGGGTAGTGTTAACAGGTATCTTTCAGAATCTAAGGACGAACAAGAGCTACAAGCCCAGACAAACTCAGAAATGTACTACACTGTCATTCGAGTTAAAGCATGTTGGGGGTAGGTAAGAATATAATTGCTCTATTATATAGTATATATAAATTATAATTTTATATATGATATAAACTATCTCTGGAAGGATAACGAACATTGGTTGACTATGAAGAAAAGAGTGGATTGGAGGGAACATGTATGGCTGTGAATATTTGGAGACTTGCACTAGATGGATGTATGACCTATTTGTCGTATAAGTAAGTCCTTGAAGAAGTGACTGATTCTAGGTCTAGGGCAAGAAAAGTACAAGGTAAGCTCAAAGACATCTTGTGCCAGAAACCGTGAAAAGAAAATAGGGACCACCTTGGAGTGGTTTCCATCGGCAAAATTTGGGGTGATTTAAGCTTTAAAAATACATTATAGATTTATACCACTTTGAATATAACAATTCGTGAGTCCGTAGTGGTACTCAGAGGGGGAAACGTGCAGTGGATGTGAAAGCTGGAAGAATGCCAGCTAACAGATGCAGAAAAATTGGTACAATCAAAAAACGTAATAATTCTTTCAAGAAAGTCATCATCAACTAACAAGTGAAATGTTGAGGATGAGGATTTTCACACGGCCTCATAATATCATCCCAATTAACTGGATTCTAGATTTAAAAAAACTATAAAAGACATTGCTTTTTATGGGGGGATAATGGGGACAAACTATGAAGTGTATGTTAGTTGACATTATTAATCTTCTTTTAGATATGATATTGGTATTGTAAGTTACTTTGGAAAATGTCTGCGATCTTGGGAGTTGCAAGCTAAAGTGTTTAGGGGTGATGGGTCATATCTGCAGCTTACTTTCATATGCTTCAATATATACATATATGTGCACACACATCTACATGTATATTTATACACACATATCTATGTATATGCACATATATGTATATATAAAGAGGGAGATATCACAGGTTCAGTTCCAGACCACTTCAATAAATAAACAGCAATAAAGCAAGTCACATGAATTCGTTGGTTTCCCAGTGCATATAAAGGAGGTTATCTTTATACTGTATTCAGTGTTCAATAGCATTATGTCTGAAAAAACAATGTACATACCTTAATTTAAAAATACTTTGTTACTAAAAAAATTGCTAACTATCGGCAAGGGGTGTTAGCTCATGCCTGTAATCCTAGTACTTTGGGAGGCCAAGGCCAGCGGATCACTTGAGGTCATGAGTTCAAGACCAGCCTGGCCAATATAGTAAAACCCCCGTGTCTACTAAAAGTACAAAAATTAGCCGGAAATTGCTTGAATCCGGGGGGAAGAGGTTGCAGTGAGCTGAGATCATGCTACTACACTCCAGCCTGGGCAACAGAATGAGACTCCATCTCAAAAAAAAAGAAAAAATTGCTAACAATCATCTGTGCCTTCAGCAAGTAATAATCTTTTTGCTTTTGAGGGGTGTTGCCTTGATGTGGATGACTGCAGGGTGGGAGGCACAGAAGGTTGGGGTGGCTGTGGCAACTCCTTAAAGACAACAATGAAGTTTGCCACATCTATTGACTGCTCCATTCATAAAAGATTTCTCTGTAGCATGTGGTGATGTTTGATAGCATTTTTATCCACAGTAGAACTTTCAAAATCGGAGTTAATTTTCTCAAACCCTGTGCTGCTCTATCAAGTGTGGTTGTGTAATAGTCTCTCTCTTTTTTGTCCTTTTTTTTTCCTTTTTGTAGAGAATGGAGTCTCACTACATTGCCCAGGCAGGTCACGAACTACTGGGCTCAAGCTATTCTCCTGCCTCTGCCTCCCTAAATGGATTACAGGCATGAACCATTGCATCCAGCTATGTAATATTCTAAATCCTTTGTTGTCATTTCAATAATGTTCACAGCATATTCAGCAGAAGTAGATTCCATCTCAAAAAAACACTTTCTTTGCTCATCCGTAAGAAGTAACTCCTCGTCATTCAAGTTGTATCATGAGATTGCAGCAATTCAGTCACATCTTCAGGCTCCACTTCTATTTCTCTTGCTGTTTTCAGCACATATGCAATTACTTTCTCCACCGAAATCTTGAACCCCTCAAAGTCATCTGTGAGGGTTGGAATCAACTTCTTCCAAACTTCTGTTAATGTTGATATTTTTACCTCCTCCCATGAATCATGGCCTCTGGAGTGGTGAATCTTTTCCAGAAGGGTTTCACTTGACTTTGCCCACATCCATCAGAGGAATCACTATCTATGGCAGCTATAGCCTTACAAAATGTATTTCTTAAGTAATAAGATTTGAAAATCAAAATCACTCTTTGATTCATGGCCTGCAGAATGGATGTTGTGTTAGCAGGCATGAAAACAACATTCATCTTTTTGTATATCTTCAGAGCTCTTGGGTGACCAGGTGCATTGTCAATGATCAGTAATAATTTGAAAGGCATATTTTTTTTTTCCTGAGCAGTAGATCTCAACAGTAGGCTTAAAATATTCAGTAAACCACACAGTAAAATGATGTGCTGCCATCTAGGCTTTGTTGTTTTATTTATAGGGCACAGGCAGAGTAGATGTAGCATAATTCTTAAGGGCCCTAGGATTTTCAGAATGGCCAATAAGCATTGCTTTCAACTTAAGTGTCAGCTGCATTAGCACCTAACAAGAGAGTCAGACTGTCCTTTGAAACTCTGAAGCCAGCATTGACTTCTCACTAGCTATGAAAGTCCTAGATGGCATCTTCTTCCAATAGAAGGCTTTTTGATCTACATGTAGAATCAGTTTAGTGTAGCCATGTTCATCAATGATCTTAGCTAGATCTTCTGGGTAATTTGCTGCACCTTTTCTATCAACATTTTCTGCTTTACCTTGCACTTTTATGTTATGGTGATGGCTTCCTTCTTTAAACCTCGTGAACCAACCTCATCTAATATCCACCATTTCTTCTGCAGCTTCCTCACCTTTCTCAGCCTTCATAGAATTGAAGAGAGTTGGGGCCTTGCTCTGGATTAGGCTTTCGTGTAAGGGAATGTTGTGGCTGGTTTAATCTTCTATCCAGACCACTTGCACTTTCTCCAGATCAGCAATAAGGCTGTTTCACTTCTTAGCATTCATTTGTTCATTGGAGTACCACCTTACATTTCCTTCAAGAACTCTTCCGTTGTGTTCACAGCTTGTCTAACTTCTGGTGGATCTTAACTTTCTACATGACCTCCTTGCTGAGCTTAATCATTTCTTGCTTTTGATTGAAAGAGACATGCGATTCTTGCTTTCCCTTGAACACTTAAGGGCTATTGTAGGGTTATTAATTTGCCCAATTTCAATATTGTTGTCTCTCAAGGAATAAGGAGGCCCAAGGAGAGAAGGAAAGAGACTGGGGAACAGCCTGTCAGTAGGACAGTCAGAACACACGACATTTATTAAGTTAGCCATCTTCTATGGGTGCAGTTTGTGGTGCCCCAAAATGATTAAGCAGTAACATCAAAGATCACTGATCACAGATCATCATTACAGATATAATAATAAATATTACAAGAATTACCCAAATGTTACACAAAGACATAAAATGGGCACATATTCTTGGGAAAATGGTGCCAATAGACTTGCTTGATGCAGGGGCGTCACAAAGCTTCAATTTGTAAAAAACGGTAGTATCTGCAAAGCACAATAAGGTGAAGCACAATAAAATGAGGTATGCCTGTATCGAGAATTATTAACTGGTGAATTTAGGCGAAGAGTATACAGGTATTTGTTTTACTATAATTTCAGGGTATATAAGTATTTGTTGTACTCTAATTTTAGCTTTTTTATAATTACACATAGTAATTAAATTACCATAATTCCTATAGATTTGAAAGTTTTCAATGTAAAAATGAGAAAAAAATGAAAACACCATTTCTTTTTTTAAATCTCAAATTCCTTTTTACCATCCTTTTTTTTTTTTTTTTTTTTTTTTTTTTTGTGACGGAGTCTTGCTCTGTCACCCAGGCTGGAGTGCAGTGGCGCCATCTTGGCTCACTGCAAGCTCTGCCTTCCAGGTTCACGCCATTCTCCTGCCTCAGCCTCCCAAATAGCTGGGGCTACAGGCGCCCGCCACCACACCCAGCTAATTCTTTTGTACTTTTAGTAGAGATGGGCTTTCACCGTATTAGCCAGGATGGTCTCGATCTCCTGACCTCATGATCCTCCCGTCTCGGCCTCCCAAAGTGCTGGCATTACAGGCATGAGCCACCATGCCCAGCCTACCATCCATTTTTTTAAAGGCAAAATGTTTTGAATAATTTGTGAAGATTGCGTACAATTTCAGGTAGTGCCTTGCCCCTGGAAACTATCAGTGAAGCGTTATTTGGGAATCATTGATCCCTCTGTGGGTCAGCTCCAATGTTATGCCATCTCCACCAGTCATCATTCTCATGAATGGCCTGATGAATTCAATGTGCTCTTCTGTGTTCCAAGGACAGAGACAAGCTCTGGGGACCAAGAAAGAACAGTTATCTGAAATTCAAACCTACCTTCACAAGTTATGTTTGGGTCTTCAAAGATTGGGACCTCAGTAAACTAAGCAGAAAACTGTGCTTATTATTTTTCTCACAAAATGTTTCCCCCTTGTTTTTGTTGTTCTCCTTTTTCCTGCCCCTTCTACTCCGCAAGTAACAGATGATGACTCCAATTCATTTAATGCTTTCACAGTAAATCACTAGCCAGCCTTTATTCCTCATCTTCAGAAATAGTATGAGTTTATGGTACTGGTTTATTCTGTGCATGATTCAACCACCAGCCAAAAGATCTAAATCTACAAATCTTTTAAAAATATATATTAAAATGCTAGGGAAATAATCACTAGCATAGAATTATTAAATAATCACTAATAAAGGAAGCATCCTCTCTTTCTTTGATTTAGCCACAGATCCTGGGAAGTAGATGGAGATCTGAGAAGGCATTGGTAAAACATTCCAACTCAGCTACATAATTCTCACTGGCAAACTGAAGCACTTAATTCTGTTAAGCTATATAACACTACCTTTTCTACATCTAATCATCAGATCCATGTTCACTTAGCTAAAGTTAAAAAAAAAATTACAACCACATTTGTGAATGTCACATTTATTGAACTACATAATTTTTAATATCACTTGTGTACGTTTTATAGTTTGTTTTATTGTTTTAAAAGTCATTTGGGGCCCTAAAAGAACTAGATTTTTCCAAAGTTGTCCTTATGATTTTTTTTCACACAGTCAGAACTAATAAAACAAAACTGTTCTAGCTATTTAATTCAAAATCTCTTGGAGTTTCAATATTTTTTCTCTGCTGGATACTAAAACCAATAAAGCTACATGAGATTTTAATTATATTCTGAATTAAACAAGACTTTCTCCAAAAATTTGGCCCCATTTATTTTAGCCATTGCTGTTGTGCAAAAGACCAAATTTGTAAGAAGGTTCTTGTAATTTATCTAGAAGGAATTTAGGTAAACATTTTGCAACTTACTTTTAATAAATATATGTAGAGGTAAAAATTCAAGTTAGCTATAGCTTGAAAGCATCAGTGGATTTTATTATAACAACTTGGTTCTATTTATACTTACACTAAGTTTTATCTTCAACTGTTGGGATGACTAAAGCATTTATTGAATTTCATATCAAATCATATATTTTTCAAATATTTGACAAAATCTAGTTAGTGCTTTAGTGGTTTACTAATTTACAAAATACTAACCTGATCAAACAGAAATGCCTCATCCACATCATAAATGGAATCAGAGCCCTGAAATACATAAACAGTAGGCATCATGACATTGCTTCAGTGATGTTCTTTTTCCAATTTTTTTTTTTTTTTTTTTTTTGAGATGGAGTCTTGCTCTGTCACCCAGGCTGGAGTGCAATGGCGTGATCTTGGCTCACTGCAACCTCCACCTCCTGCATTCAAGCAATTCTCCTGCCTCAGCCTCCTGAGTAGCTGGGGTTACAGGTACTGGCTAATTTTTGTATTTTTAGTAGAGATGAAGTTTTGCCATGTTGGCCAGGCTAGTCTTGAACACCTGGCCTCAGGTGATCCACCAGTCTCAGCCTCCCAAAGTGCTGGGATTACACGCATGAGCCACCATGCCTAGCCTTTTTCCACATTTTACATACTACAAGGTGCATCACATACCACTGTCATGTGGGTGAATTTTACTGACCATGGAGCTTTAGGTAGAGCTTTAGGTAACTGCTCAATTTAAAAAGTGATGAAGAATTCAATAATAAAAAGAGCACCCAGTTCTTTAAATGGGCTAAAGGTCTGAATAGATACTTCTCCAAAGAAGATATACAAATAGCCAATAAGCACATGAAAAAATATTCAATGTCATTAGTCATCAGGGAAATGCAAATCAAAACCACAATGAGATGCCACTTCACATCCACTAGGATAGCTATAATAATTTTAAAAACACAAGTGTTGGTGAGGATGTGGAGATTTGGAACCCCATGCTTTGCTAATTGCAATGTAAAATGAAGCAGCAGCTTGGAAAAGCAGTCTGGCAATGCCTGAAAAGTTTAAACATAATGTTACCACATGACCCAATGATTCTATTCTTGGGTATATTCCCACAAAATGAAAACATGTGTCCACACAAAAACACACAAAAACATCGTTCACTAATGTTCACAGCAGAATTATTTATAATAGCCAAAAAGTGGAAACAACCCAAATGTCCCTCAAATGATGAATGTGTATGTTCAAAGTGGTATATCCATACAATGGAATATTATTTGGTAATAAAAAGATACATCTGATACATGGATGAACTTTGAAAAGATTTATTTTCAAAAGAAGTCAAATGCAAAAGCCCACATATTATATGTATCTTTCAAGTTTGTCCAGCCCACGGCCCATGGGTCGCATGTGGCCCAGGATGGCTTTGAATGCAGTCCATCACAGATTCGGAAACTTTCTTAAAACGTGATGAGATTTTTTGTGATTTTTTTTTTTTTTTTTTTTTTAGCTCATCAGCAATCGTTAGTGTTAGTGTATTTTAGTGTGGCCCAAGATAGTTCCTCTTCCAGTGTGGCCCAGGGAAGCCAAAAGATTGGACACCCCTGCTGTATATGAGATGTTCAGAATAGGCAAATGTGTAGAAATGAAAAGTGGAATAGTGTTTGCCAAGGCTGAGGAGGTTGGGGATAAATGAAGGGTGACTGCTGGTGGATACAGGGTTTCTTTCTGGAGTGATGAAAATGTTCTAACAGTTATTGTGGTGGTTGTTACACAGCTTTGTGAATAGCTTTAATAACACTTTTTCTTCTTTTTTTTTTTTTTTTGTTTTTTGAGACAGGGCGGAGTTCACTGTTACCCAGGCTGGAGTGCAGTGGCATGATCTTGGCTCACTGCAACCTCTGCTTCCCAGATTCAAGCAAGTCTCCTGCCTCAGCCTCCCAAGTAGCTGAGATTACTGGTGTGCGCTACCACACCCAACTAATTTTTGTGTTTTTGGTGGAGACGGGGTTTCACCATCTTGCCCAGGCTGGTCTCGAACTCCTAACCTCAGGTAATCCACCCACCTCAGCCTCCCAAAGTGCTGGGATTACAGACATGAGCCACCACACCCGGCCAAAAAAAAAACTTTAAATGAGTAAATTTTATGATATGTGAATTATATCTCAATACAACTGGTAGGTTTGGTTCTTTTTTTTTTTTTTTTGAGACGGAGTCTCCCTCTGTCACCCAGGCTAGAGTGCAGTGGCGTGATATCAGCTCACTGCAACCTCTGCCTCCCAGGCTCAGGTGATTCTTGTGCCTCAGCCTCCCGAGTAGCTGGGACTACAGGCCTGTGCCACCATGCCCAGCTCATTTTTGTATTTTTAGTCGAGATGGGGTTTCATCATGTTGGCCAGGCTGGTCTCAAACTCCTGTCCTCAAGTGATTGGCCTGTCTCAACTTCCCAAAATGCTGGGATTACAGGTGTGAGCCACCACACCCAGCCTCTACGTAGTTTTTTTTTTAGACGATGAAAGGATATCATATGAAAGCCAGTAATGTACCCTATAATAATTTTAAACGAGGGTTACAATATCAGAAGTGAGATTTCTACATATAATCTAAATCTGTAGATATACAGCCAAACTCCTAGGCAACAAGTCCTGAGAAAGTACTATCAACATCTTTTTTTGGCGGGGGACGGAGTTTCAGTTTTGTTGGAGTGCCCAGGCTGGAGTGCAGTGGCGTGATCTCAGCTCACTGCAACCTCCACCTCCCGGGTCCGAGTGATTCTCCTGCCTCAGCCTCCAGGGTAGCTGGGATTACAGATGCCCACCACCATGCCTGGCTAATTTTTGTATTTTTAGTAGAGACGGGGTTTCACCATGTTGGCCAGGGTGGTCTCAAACTCCTGACCTCAGGTGATCCGCCAGCCTCAGCCTCCCAAAGTACTGGGATTACAAGCGCAAGTCACCTCGCCTGGCCGTTTTTTGTTTCTTGAGACAGGATCTCTCTCTGTTGCCCAGGCTGGAGTGCAGTGGCATGATCTCGGCTCACTGCAACCTCTGACTCCCAGGTTCAAGCAATTCGCCTGTCTCAGCCTCCTGAGTAGCTGGGATTACAGGTGCATGCCACCACAGCCAGGGTAATTTTTTATTTTTAGTAGAGATGGGGTTTCACCATATTGGTCAGGCTAGTCTCAAATTCCCGACCTCAGGTGATCTGCCAGCCTCAGCCTCTCAAAGTGCTGGGATTACAGGTATGAGCCACCACACCTGGCCGGTACTATTAATCTCAATGATAAACCAGGACTCATGCTGTCTGGACCATGGACACCTCTATTCAAGAGCAACAGCCTGCTCCTCTTGATCCTGTGCCTTTTAATTTGCATGTTTTTCGCTAACCAGGTGCCCTTCTAATCACCACCGAGAAAGTAGGGGAAGAGGGACTTACTGCCAGAGATCTCAAAGTCTATTGGAAAACCTGGAAGCCAGTCCAAATTCTGTTCCTGATTTTAAAATTTTCACAATGTCCTCTCAGATCTTATGGCCACAAAATTCCACCATCCTTCACTTTAAGGAGCACTGTAAAGATTCCACTCTGAGAAAAGGAAAAGACAACAAATGTCACGATGCCAGGCCCACAAAGAAGTCGCAAGACCCGTGTTCTGTGGGGCTGCCAGTGTCAGAGAGAGCCCGGTTCAGACAGAGGTGGAAGGCAAGCAGTGTGGACTTTCTAAGTATGGGGATCTATGAGAGCTGAGGATGGCCGCCTCCTAGAAAAACGGAGGCTTCATGGTAAAGACATTGTGAATTAACCTACAGGAACTCACCCTTCCGTTCCTTAAGGACTTCATCTCGTTTCAAACATAAGCTGCCTTCCCAAGACACATGTTTCCCCCAGACGTGAAATGGGCCTGAAACACTGAATTATTTAAGATTGGCTTATCGCTGGCCAGGCACGGTGGCTCATGCCTATAATCCCAGCACTTTGGGAGGCTGAGGTGGGTGGATCACAAGGTCAGGAGTTCAAGACCAGCCTGGCCAACATGGTGAAACCCCGTCTCTACTCAAAATACAAAAATTAGCTGGGCGTGGTGACACACACCTGTAATCCCAGCTACTCGGGAGGCTGAGGCAGGAGAATGGTTTGAACCCAGGAGGCAGAAGTTGTGGTGAGCCGAGATCATGCCACTGCACTCCAGGCTGGGTGATAGAGCAAGACTCCATCTCAAAAAAAAAAAAAAAAAAAAAAAGATTGGCTTATTGAAGAAGTCTGAGGTCATTTGGAGAGGTGTGAGAGTGGTAGGAGAGATTGCCCATGCCAAGGTTTGACCCAAAAAGGAACTCCCTGACTGAAGTTACAGGCCTCACCAGAAACTGATAACATTGGTTGCTCAAAAGAGGGAAGCTGGTTGGTGGTGTAGACACAGTGGTGGAGAGAGGCAGGGCAGAATGAGATGGGAAATGGCTTTATGCTGCCACTTTTGTACTTTGTGAATTTTGAACCCGGTTTCTAAAAAGTATCTGGCATATAGTAGGTGCACAATAGGTATTTTTGAAAAGCTGCATGAATGGAGTCAAATAAAAATGATTGTTTAAAACTTTTAGTTTCAGGGGTACATGTACAGGTTGGTTCTATAGATAAATCGCATGTTGCAGGGGTTTGGTGTACATATTATTTTGTCACCCAAGTAATAAGCATAGTACCCTTTAGGTAGTTTTTCAGTCCTCACCCTCCACCTTCGGTTAGACCCTGGCATCTATTGCTCCCTTCTTTATCTCAATGTTCAGCTCCTACTTATAAGTGAGA
Source organism: Macaca mulatta (assembly GCF_049350105.2). NCBI lineage: Eukaryota > Metazoa > Chordata > Mammalia > Primates > Cercopithecidae > Macaca > Macaca mulatta. The sequence goes on along the minus strand of NC_133414.1, from coordinate 104,643,174 downwards.
ACGTGTGGTGTTTGGTTTTCTGATCCTGCATTAGTTTGCTTAGGTTAATGGCCTCCATCTCCATCCATGTTGCTGCAGAGAACATAATCTCATTCTTTGTTATGGCTGTGTACTATTCCATAGTGTATATGTACCACATTTTCTTTATCCACTCTACTTTGGATGGACATTTGGATTGATTCCTTGTCTTTGCTATTGTGAACAGTGCTGCAATGAACATGCAAGTGCATGCATCTTTATGGTAGAATGAGTTATATTTATTTGAGAATATACCCAATAATGGGTCACATGCAAACATGATTTTGAATTCAAGTCCCACCAATTTAACTGTGTGCTTTGATTAGTTTCCTCTTTTTTTTTTTTTTTTTTTTGAGACAGTTTCACTCTGTCGCCTAGGCTGGAGTGCAGTGGCATGATCTTGGTTCACTGAAACCTCTGCCTCCCAGGTTCAAGCGATTCTCCTGCCTCAGCCTCCCGAGTAGCTGGGACTACAGGTGTGCCCCACCACGCCCAGCTAATTTTTGTATTTTTAGTGGAGACGGGGTTTCACCATATTGGTCAGGCTGGTCTTGAACTCCTGACCTTGAGATCTGCCCGCCTCAGCCTCCTGAAGTGCTGGGATTACAAGTGTGTGCCACCAAGCCCAGCCTGATTAGTTTCTTAACTTCTTCGAGCCCCAGTGTCCTTCAGGTAGCATAGGGATGGTAATATCTTTCTCATAATAGTATTGTGATGATAAAATGAGTTGTTGCAGTAAATCACTAGCATAGAGTAAGCACTTAATAAATGGTAGTTGCTATGGTGATAATAATGCCAATGACAACTACAATAATGATAATGGAGAAAAGTAGCTCAAGGGACTCTTCTAATTCTTTTATGGTAAAGTAGAGCATTTCTCTAGCAAATATTGCTTGAAATAAATGTGCCTTGTCTGAATTTTGGAAATCTGTTACTATAGGGAGGATTTCAGTTAGAAATTTACCCAGGGTCTATCGTGCTAGATGTAAATATCTAGTGGAGAATATAAATATTAATAGGACAAGGCTCCTGCCCTCAAGGAGCTTTGTTATAATGGTATTGGTAAATGAATGTCCTGAAAAGCTCCAGACTATCTGATTTTTGTTGGTGTTATTGTAGTGGATTTAATTATAATGAATATATAACATGAAGATTCAAGAGCTGGAAATTCAATGAATCTAATACTCTAGATTCTCTAGTCACTAGTGTGGCAATGTGCCAAATATCACATGGACAATAGTCTCATCTTCTTACCTTTGCTTAGCAACTGAATTTTTTGTATGGTGTTTATATATATTCCTGAATGTAGAAGGTAGTGTTACCCAGTAGTTAAAAGTATGGACTTTTCTCTAAACTTCCTAACTCTGTGACGTTCGGCAAGGCATTTACTCTTTCTCAGAGTGTGTTTTTTTATTGTTTTGTTTTGAGTTTAGCCTTTTAAAAAAAGGCCGGCTAATAATCACACTCGTATCATATGGTTTTAAAATGTTTAGCGCTATGTCTGACCCAGTAAGTTCTCTACTTCCTTCTGTTTGAGGAGAGTCGAATAAATTTTGCCTAGTGGCAGAAAAATAGCTGTAGAAAAAACTAGTTCAGGCCAGGCATGGTGGCTCATGCCTGTAATCCCAGCAATCTGGGAGGCTGAAGCAGGAGCATCTTTTGAGCTCAGAAGTTCAGACTAACCTGGGCAACATGGTGAAACCCCATCTCTACGAAAACAAAAACAAACAAAAAACCCAAAAACCTTAGCTCAGCCCATCTTTCCTTCTCCCATGTTTAAGGGCAAACAATTTTTTGGTTGATTGATTTTTTAACTTCATAAATTATGCAAATGCTATGAGTTTAATGTATCCCACAAAGTTTTGTGTTGTAAATGTAATCACCTAATGCAACAGTGTTGAGAGATGGGGTGTGTAAAAGGTGATTAGGTCATGAATGATCTGCCCTCATGAATGGATTAAGGTTGTTATTATGGGAGTGGATTCATTGTCGAGATAGTGGGTTTGTTATAAAATCGAGTCAGCCCTCTCTCATCCTTTCCCACTCTCTCATCTTCCACCATGGGATGATGCAGCAGGAAAGCCCTCATTAGATGCTGGCACCTTCATATTGGACTTTCCAGGCTCCAGAACTCAAAAGTTTGGGAGCTAAATACATTTTTTCTTTATAAGTTACTTAGTCTTCAGATATTCTGTTACAGCAGCACAAAATGGACCAAGACAGAAAACTGGTACCAAGAAGCAGGGCTGATGCTATAACAAATGCCTGAAAATGTGGAATCAAGTTTGGAACCGGGTAATGCATAGAGGCTGGAAGAATTTGGAAGAGCAGGCTAGAAAACACCTAGACTGCCATGAGTGGAGCACTAAGGGCAATTCTCAAGAAGGCTCAGAAGAAGAGAAAAGCTGTTGGCAAAGTTTGGACCTTCCTAGAGATTACTAGAGTGATGTTGCTTAGAATGTTCATAGAAATATGGACAGTAGTCCAGGCTCAGTGGCTCATGCCTGTAATCCCAACACTTTGGGAGCCCAAGGTGGGTGGATCACCTGAGGTCAGAAGTTCGAGACCAGCCTTACCAATATGGTGAAACCCTGTCTCTACTAAAAATACAAAAATCAGTTGGGCATGGTGGTGTGTGCCTGTAATCCCAGCTACTCGAGAGGCTGAGGCAGGAGAATCGCTTAAACCTGGGAGGCGGAGGTTGCAGTGAGCCCAGATCACACCACTGCACTCCAGCCTGGGAGACAGAGTGAGACTCTGTCTCAAAAAAAGAAAAGAAAAAATATGGACAATGAAGGCCATTCTGATGGGGTCTCAGATAGAAATGAGGAATAAGATATTGCAAACTGGAGTAAAGACCATCCTTCTTATACCGTTGCAAAGAACTTGATAGAATTTCGTCCATGTCCTAGGGCTTTGTGGAAGGCAGAACTTGAGTGTGATGAACTATTAATAGAATATCTGGGCTGGGCACGGTGGCTCATGCGTGTAATCCCAGCCCTTTCGGAGGCCGTGGCAGGTGGATCACCTGAGGTCAGGAGTTCAAGACCAGTCTAGCCAACATGGTGAAACCCTGTCTCTACTAATAATACAAAAAAATTAGCCAGGAGTGGTAGCATACACCTGTAATCCCAGCTAATTGTGAGACTGAGGCAGGAGAATTGCTTGAACCCAGGAGGTGGAGGTTGCAGTGAGCCAAGATTGTGCCATTGCACTCCAACCTGGGTGACAAGAGCGAAACTCCATCTCAAAAAAATAAACAACAATAAAAAATAAATAGAATATCTCGTGGAAAAATCTCTAAGATGCAAAATATTGAAGGAGCTTCGTGGCTACTTTTAACTGCATGTAGTAAGATATGAGAGGATAGAAAGAATTTTTTTACTCCCACCAAGAAACTGATGGAAATAATTAATTTCATTTCTTTCTTTTCCTTTTTTGAGATGGAGTCTGGCTCTGTCGCTCAAGCTAGAGTGCTGTGGCGCCATCTCAGCTCAGCTCACTTGAACCTCCCAGGTTCAAGCGATTCTCCTGCCTCAGCCTCCTGAGTAGCTGAGATTACTGGCGTGCAGCACCACGCCTGGCTAATTTTTGTAATTTTAGTAGAGACAGGGTTTCACCATGTTGGCCAGGATAGTCTCAAACTCCTGGCTTCAAGTGATCCACCTACCTCAGCCTCCCAAAGTGCTGGGATTACAGGCGTGAGCCATGGCGCCAGGCCTGATGAGAAATAATTTAAAGATTGAATGTATCACTAAAAGGGAAGCAGAGCAGAAAGATTTAGAAAATTCACGGCCTGTCCTGGTAAAGAGTGAAAAGGCGTCTTCAGGAGAGCAAACCAAGGCCATGGCCAAGCAACAATTTGCTAAAGAGATTAGTAGGACTAGAGGAAAACCAGGTTCCGTTTATTAAGGCAAAGGAAGGATGATCGCAGAGGCATTTCAGAGCTCTTTAAGACAAGCAGGGGCCTTGAGGGCGAGGTTTCCAGAGAGGCCCCTGTGAAACCTCAACATTTGCTGCCCTGTACTGACTCCTGCCCAGGAGTCAACTCCCACCCAGGAGTTCGAGGCTGCAGTGAGCTGTAATCACACCACTGTACTCCAGCCTGAGCAACAGAGCAAGATGCTTGTCTCAAAAGAAAAGAAAGACCCTCTAGCAACCTAGCCCCCCACCACACTACTGAAAACCAGAAAGAGAACACTTTGAAGACAACCAAAAACAGAAGGCACATTAAATGCAGAGGAATGAAGATAAGAATTATACCAGGTTTTTCATTAAAACTGTGCAAACCAGAAGACAATAAAGTGACATTTAAAAAATATTGAAAAAACCCACTTTTAACCAGAGTTCTATACTCAATGAAAATACTTTTCAAAAATGAAGGCAAAATAAATACTTCCTTAGAAAACAAACCAAACAATTTATTACCAACAGTCCTGTACTATAAGAAATATTGGCCAGGCATGGTGGCTCCCACCTGTAATCCCAGCACTTTGGGAGGCTGAGGCGGGTGGATCACCTGAGTTCGGGAGTTCAAGACCAGCCTGACCAACATGGAGAAGCCCATCTGTACTAAAAATACAAAAATTAGCCAGGCGTGGTGGTGCATGCCTGTAATCCCAGCTACTCAGGAGGCTGAGGCAGGAGAATTGCTTGAATCCAGGAGGTGGAGGTTGTGGTGAGCTGAAATCGCACCATTGCACTCCAGCCTGGGCAACAAGAGTGAAAGTGAAACTCCATCTCAAAAAAAAAAGAAAAAAGAAAGAAAGAAAGAAAAGAAATGTTAAAAGGAGTTCTTAGGCCAGGCGTGGTCGTTCCCGTCTGTAATCCCAGCACTTTGGGAGGCCAAGGTGGATCACTTGAGCCCAGGAGTTTGAGACCAGTCTGGGCAATATAGTGAGACCTTGTCTCTACAAAAAAAAAAAAAAGGAAAGAAGTAGCCAGGCATGGTGGTGCACACCTGTAGTCCCAGCTCCTTGGGAGGCTGGGGTGGGAGGACTGCTTGAGCCCAAAAGGTAGAGGCTGCAGTGAGCTGTGACTGTGCCACTACACTCTAGCCTGGGTGACAAAGCAAGAGCTTGCCTCAAAAAAAAAAAGGAAGTTCTTTAAGCAAGAGGAATATGATAGCACAGAATCTGGTATTACACACAAAGCAAAGAAATCTACACACAAAAAATGAAGATTTCTGGAAATGACTAAAATTACATATAAAAACTTTTTTACTTTTATTTTTGATCTCTAAAAATTATTGACTTTCAAAAAGAAATATAGTGGAATGTATTGTGGGTTTATTGCACATTTATAAATAAAATAAAAGCAATCATAGAAAAGATTAAAGAGAATAATTGAAAGTGTACTGTTATTAGGTTCTTCTTTTTTTTTTTTTTGAGACGAAGTTTCGCTCTTGTCACCCAGGCTGGAGTGTAATAGGGCGATCTCAGCTCACTGCAATCTCCGCTACCCAGGTTCAAACAATTCTCCTGCCTCAGCCTCCCGAGTAGCTGGGATTACAAGTGTCTGCCACCATGTCCGGCTACTTTTTTTATTTTTAATAGAAACGGGGTTTCACCACGTTGGCCAGGCTGGTCTCGAACTCCTGACCTCAGGTGACTGCCTGCCTTGGCCTCCCAAAATGCTGGGATTACAGGCATGAGCCACTGTGCCCAGCAGATAGTCTTTTTTATTATTATTAAAAAATTTTTTACAAGAAAATAGTGTCCTATCGTATATCAAAGAGACATCAATATTGTTTGTAGAATTAATTAGCAGATATGACAAAGTTTTTAAATGTTACAATTTTAAAAACATTGTGCACCCGTAAAATACAGCTGTTTACACTCCTTTTTTTTTTTTTTTTTTTTTTTTTTGAGACGGAAAAAAAGAACCTGGTATACAGGCCGGGTGCAGTGGCTGACGCCTATAATCCCACCACTTTGGGAAGCTGAGGTGGGTGGATGACAAGGTCAGGAAATCGAGACCATCCTGGCCAACACGGCGAAACACCGTCTCTACTAAAAATACAAAAAATTAGCTGGGCGTGGTGGCAGGCGCCCTGTAGTCCCAGCTACTCGAGAGGCTGAGTCAGGAGAATCGCTTGAAATCAGGAGGCAGAGGTTGCAGTGAGCCGAGATCCTGCCATTGCACTCCAGCCTGGGCAATAGAGCAAGACTCCGTCTCAAAAAAAAGAAAAAAAGAAAAGAAAGAATCTGGTATACAAGAAGATAGCCCTTGATCCAAAACCAAGAGAAAAGACAGACAATTAAAAAAATAAAAATAAAAAGCACCGGTGCGGTGGTGGGAGAGGTAACCGGCAGGAGCAGCACTGCCGCTGGGGCCTGGGGCTCACCAGCCTGACTTCCCGTCCGTCCCAAGCCCACTCGAGCCGCAGCCATGTCTGGGGAGGAGATGATTTTTGATCCTACTATGAGCAAAAAGAAAAAGAAGAAAAAGAAGCCTTTTATGTTAGATGAGGAAGGGGATACCCAAACTGAGAAAACCAGCCTTCAGAAACAAAACAAGTGGAGCCAGAGCCAAATGAGGACAAAGATTTGGAAGCTGATGAAGAGGGCACTGGGAAAAAAAGATGCTTCTGGTGATCTAGATGACTTGAACTTCTTTAATCAAAAGAAAAAGAAGAAAAAAACTAAAAAGATGTTTGATACTGATGAAGCTAAATAAAGCGTAAAGGATCTTAAGATTGAAAGTGATGTTCAAGCCGGGTACAGTGGCTCACGCCTGTAATCCCAGCACTTTGGGAGGCTGAGGCCGGCGGATCACCTAAGGTCGGGAGTTCGAGACCAGCCTGACCAACATGGTGAAACCCCATCTCTACTAAAAATACAAAAATTAGCCATGCATGGTGGCCGGCACCTGTAGTCCCAGCTACACGGGAATGTGAGGCAGAGAACTGCTTGAACCTGGGAGGCGGAGGTTACAGTGAGTCGAGATCGCATCACTGCACTCCAGCCTGGGTGACACAGAGTGACTCTGTCTCAAAAAAAAAAAAAAAAAAGTGATGTTCAAGAACTAACTAAACCAGAGGATGACCGTGACATTATGCTTGGCAATAAAAAGAAGAAAAAGAAGGTCAAATTCCCAGATGAGGATGAAATACTAGAGAAAGATAAAGCTCTAGAAGATGAAGACAACAAAAAAGATGATGGTATCTCATTTGGTAATCAGACAGGCCCTGCTTGGGCAGGCTCAGAAAGAGACTACACATATGAGGAGCTACTGAATTGAGTGTTCAACATCACGAGGGAAAAGAATCCAGATCTGGTTGCTGGGGAGAAAAGGAAATTTGTCATGAAACCTCCACAGTTCGTCCGACTAGGAACCAAGAAAACTTGTCAACTTTACACATATCTGTAAACTATTACATCGTCAGCCCAAACATCTCCTGCATTTTTGTTGGCTGAATTGGATACAAGTAGTTCTATAGCTGGTAATAATCAACTTGTAATCAAAGGAAGATTCCAACAGAAACAGATAGAAAATGCCTTGAGAAGATATATCAAGGAATATGTCACTTGTCACATGTGCCGATTACTGGACACAATCCTGCAGAAGGACACGTGACTCTATTTCCTACAGTGCGAAACTTGTCATTCTAGATGTTCTGTTGCCAGCATCAAAACCGGCTTCCAGGCTGTCATGGGCAAGCGAGCAAAGCTCGGTGCCAAAGCTAACTAATTTGCTAATCACTGATTTTGCAAAGCGTGTTGTGGAGATGTGGCTGGACAGGTTTGCCATCAGAGTGGATGTACCATTGTATTAAAAGCAAGATTTAAAAAGCTGCCAAGATTTTTGGCGAGTGGTTGATTGATCTGAAGTCCTTGCAAGACGCTGATGCTCAAGCTGTTGACATACTCATTGTCTACTTTAACACCTATCAAAGAAACATGATATGGGGTAAGAAGGTGCTTTTTTAAAATCGTTCCTAGACTTCTGTAAAATGCAAGTTAAATTAAAGTTATTATAACAGTGAAAAAAAAAGCACCATACAGCTAATGGAGTTGTAAAACAAGATTTTGAGACAGGATCTTGCTCTGTATCTAGGCTGGCATGCAGTGGTGTGATTATATCTCACTGCAGCTTCAACTCTTGGGCTCAGGTGATCCTCCCACCTCAGCCTCCCAAGTAGCTAGGACTACAGGTGCATGTCACCACACCGGTGTAATTTTTAAAATTTTTGTAGAGACAAAAAGTCTCCCTATGTTGCCCAGGCTGGTCTTGAACTCCTGGCCTCAAGCAATCCTTCTACCTCGGCCTCCCAAAGTGCAGGGATTATAGGCATGAGCCACCATGCCCAGCCCAAACAAAGTTTTTAAAACTTGAATTTTCAAAAACTTTAAAGACAAGATGGAGTACTTTGGCTGAAAACTATAAAAAGTAATTGGATGGAAATTCTAGAATTGAAAAATGCAAAAAAATTGTGAACAGGGGATGGGTTTACTTACTGACTACTACTGAAAAGAGAAAAAGACTGGGTGATAGTTGTAAGAAAATAGTTACAGTTGACCCTTGAACAACATGGGCTTGAACCGTGTGGATCCACTTATACATAGATTTTCTTCCACTTCTGCTGCTCCTGAGACAGCAAGACCAACCCTTCCTCCTCCTCCTTCCCCTCCTCTTCTTCCTCTTCATCCTTTTCCTCCTCCTCAGCATGAAGACAATAAAGACAAATACCTTTATGATGATCCACTTCCACTTAATAGTAAATATATTTTCCTCATGCCTTTTAAAATAACATTTTATTCCCTCTAAGTTACTTATTGTAAGAGTACAGTATATAATACATATACAAAATATGTGTTAATGGACTGTTTATGTTATCAGTAAGGCTTCCAGTCAACAGTAAGCTATTCATAGCTGAGTTCTGGGGGGTGGGGGGTGAAAAGTTATACAAGGCCGGTGCGGTAGCTCACGCCTGTAATCCCAGCTACTCGGGAGGCTGAGGCAGGGGAATCACTTGAACCCTGAACCCAGGAGGCAGAGGTTGCAGTGAGCTGAGATCATCCCACTGCGCTCCAGCCTGGCGACAAACCAAGACTCTGTCTTAAAAAAAAAAAAAAAAAAGTTATACACAAATTTTCAACTGCATGGGGTGGGACAGCACCCCTAACCCCTGCATTATTTAAGGGTCATCTGTTACTAAGGCATGGGTAGGCAAAAGGATGAGAAACATAAAGAGGTTATGGTAAAGAAGTCTAACATACATGTAAGTGGCGTCTCGGAAAAAAAGAATGGGACTGAAGCGCTATGTATTAGTCAGCTCATGCTGCCATAAAATACCATAAAATGGGTGGCTTTTTTTTTTCTTTTTTAGATGGAGTTTTGCTCAGTCTGGAGCGCAGTGGCGCAATCTCAGCTCACTGCAACCTCCACCTCCCAGGTTCAAGCCATTCTCATGCCTCAGCCTCCCAAGTAGCTGAGACTACAGGTGTGTGCTATCACGCCTGGCTAATTTTTGTATTTTTAGTAGAGACGTAGTTTCACCACGTTAGCCAGACTGGTCTCGAAGTCCGGACCTCAGGTGATCCTCCTGGCTTGGCCTCCCAAAGTTCTGGGATTACAGGTGTGAGCCACCACACCTAGCCAGAATGGGTGGCTTGAACAGAAATGTTTTCAAATTGTGGAGGCTGAAAGTCTCGGATCAGGGTGCCAGCACAGTTGGGTTCTGGTGAGAGCTCGCTTCCTAGGTTGCAGATGGTGCTTTTTCACTGTGTTCTTATGTGGCAGAGTGGGATGCAGGGGGAAAGGGCCCTCTCTGGTATTTCTCTACAAGGATGTATTCTGTAGTACCAGAACCCCACCCTCAAGACCGCATTAAACCTTAATTCATTCCTTATAGGCCCTATTTCCAAATACATTCACATTGAGAGTTAGGGCTTCAATATGTGGACTGGGGCGTGGGGAGACACAATTAGGTCTATAGCACTGTATAAACCCTAAACGGGATACATACAAAGTCACACTGAGGTATATCATAGCAAAACTGCTAAAAACCAAAGATAAAGAAATATCTTAAAAGTAACCAAAGAGCAGAGGCAGGGGGATTGCTTTGAACTCAGGAGATCAAGATCAGCCTAGGCAACATGGCAAAACCCTGTCTCTACTAAAAATATAAAAACTAACTGAGCATGGTCATGCATGACTATATTCTTAGCTACTCAGGAGGCTGAGGTGGGAGGATGGCTTGAGCCCGGGAGATGGAGGTTGGAGTGAGCTGAAATCGTGCCATTGCATTCCAGCTTGAGTGACAGAGCCAGACCCTGTCTCAAAGAAAAAAAAAGTAACCAAGGAGAAAAAGATTATTTTCATAGGAACAATAATTAAACTGACTATGATTTTGCAACAGAAAAAATGAAGCAGACAATGGCATGATACCTTCAAATTACTGAATGAGGTGAGGTCAGTAGGAATGGTGGAGTAAGGGCCTCTAAAAACCTATTCCTCCATAAAAGCAGTGAGAATATTGAGATAACTTGTAAAATAAAAATTTTCAGAATTCTGAAATTAACGAAAGCTTTGCAATAACCCAAAGAACTTTTTTCTTTTTTTTAAAGGCTGTATCTCAGTAAGAATGGTGAGCTTTGTGGTGTTTTAACTTGCCTTATTCTCAACACTCTCTTCAACTCCTCATTAGTCTTCAAAACCAACAGTTCTACAATCATAGTGAAGACCAGTAGCCTAGCAGCCACTTGTTAGGACAAAATGGGTTTGGAGATCCCCAAAATAGCATTATTTGAGACCTGTCCTTATTTGGCCTGTCTGACAATTCCCTGGAAATCCTCATTCACAAGACTTGCCTTGGCCAGCCACAGTGGCTCATGCCTATAATCCCATTACTTTGGGAGGCTGAGGTGGAAGGATTGTGTGAGGCTAGGCGTTCAAGACCAGCCTGGGCAACAGAGTGAGACACTGCCCCTACAACAACAACAAAAAATTAGGCATGTGGCACACACCTATGGTCTCAGCGACTTGGGAGGCTGAAGCAGGGGAATTGCTTGAGCCCAGGAGTTCGAGGCTTCAGTGAGCTATGGTCACACCACTGCACTCCAACCTGGGTGATAGAGCAAGACCCTGTCTCTAAAGAAAATAAAATAAATGTAAATGACTAGTTAATGGGTGCAGCACACCAACATGGCACATGTGTACATATGTAACAAACCTGCACGTTGTGCACATGTACCCTAGGACTTAAAGTATAATAAAAAAATAAATAAAATTAAAAAACAAATGTTTGCCTTTATTTGACCCAACTCAGACCATGCTCAGTGAAAATAGCTTTTCACCTGGGACATTTGTTGAAAATAATTAGTAGCATGGCTAACATGCAGCTAACTGAGGTAGTGATAACAGTTGAGGCAAACAAGCTGCCCCCCTCAGCCAAAAAAAAAATCAAAAGAAGAGCTGAGGAATGAGGTGTCCATAAGAGGCTTTCAAAACTGCTGACATACTGCACAGCTGTAATCCCAGCACTTTGGGAGGCTGAGACAGGCAGATCACCTGAGGTAAGGAGTTTGAAACCAGCCTGGCCGACATGTTGAAACCCCGTCTCTAATAAAAATAGAAAAATTAGGGGCTGGGCGCAGTGGCTCATGCCTGTAATCCAGCACTTTGGGAGGCCGGAGCAGGCAGATCACCTGAGGTCAGGAGTTGGAGACTAGCCTGACCTACATGGTGAAACCCTATCTCTACTAAAAATACAAAAATTAGCCAGGCATGGTAGCGGGCGCCTGTAATCCCAGCTACTCGGGAGGCTAAGGCAGAAGAATTGCTCGAACCCAGGAGACAGAGGTTGCAGTGAGCCGAGATTGCGCCATTGCACTCCAGACTGGGCAACAAGAGCTAAGCTCCATCTCAAAAAAAAAAAACAAAAAAAAACTGCTGACATATTCATGGGACTCTAGAAGGCCACGCACATGCATGGGCTATGTGCATGCTCAAATCTGTCCACATGCCGAGGAAAGACCTAAGAAGGTCCGAAGTTCTAACACAACATCTGGCTGACCTTGAAGCACTGCAAAAAAAAAAAAAAAAAAAATGGCAAAAGCTGTCAGCATTTTTAAATGCCTGCCTGAGTGTGAAGGGTGCCCCAACACAAACATACACAGAGCCTCTTGGAAATGGCTGGGACAGTGAACAGATTCAGTCATTTAAGTAACTATCTTTTTTTTTTTTTTTTTTTTTGAGACGGAGTCTTGCTCTGTCACCCAGGCTGGAGTGCTATGGCCGGATCTCAGCTCACTGCAAGCTCCGCCTCCTGGGTTCCCACCATTCTCCTGCCTCAGCCTCCCGAGTAGCTGGGACTACAGGCGCCCGCCACCTCGCCCGGCTAGTTTTTTGTATTTTTTAGTAGAGACAGGGTTTCACCGTGTTAGCCAGGATGGTCTCGATCTCCTGACCTCGTGATCCGCCCGTCTCGGCCTCCCAAAGTGCTGGGATTACAGGCTTGAGCCACCGCGCCCGGCCCTTAAGTAACTATCTAGTCACTAGCTGACGACTAAGCTAAGTGAGCAGAGAATTCAGTGAGAAAGAAGACATACTTCACAGATTCATTTGGAAAAGCCACTAAAAAAACCCCAACATCAACAAGTCGTTAGAAGGGGAAATAGTTTGATTTCCAGAGTAGTCACATTGTATTATTAGAAATGTCAGTTTTTGGCCCAGCATGGTAGTTCACACCTGTAATCCCAGCACTTTGAGAGGCCGAGGCAAGCGGGTCATTAGAGGTCAGGAGATTGAGACCAGCCTGGCCAACGTGGTGAAACCTCATCTCTACTAAAAATACAAAAATTAGCCAGGCGTGGTGGCACATGCCTTTAGTACCAGCTAGTTGGGAAACTGAGGCATGAGAACTACTTAAGTCTGGGAGGCAGAGGTTGCAGTGAGCTGAGATCGCAACAGTGCACTCTAGCCTAGGCAATAGTGAGACTCTGTCTCAAGCAACAACAACAACAACAACAAAGAAATGTCAGCTTTCTGTATAAAATTATGAGACAAGCAAAGAAATAAAGTATTGTTCTTACACAGGAAAATAGCAATCTATAGAAACTATCCTTGAGGATATTTTAAATGTATTCAAAGCATTAAAGGAAATCATGTTTTTAAAAATGTTAGGCCGGGCGCGGTGGCTCAAGCCTGTAATCCCAGCACTTTGGGAGGCCGAGGCGGGCGGATCACAAGGTCAGGAGATCGAGACCACAGTGAAACCCCGTCTCTACTAAAAATACAAAAAATTAGCCGGGCGCGGTGGCGGGCGCCTGTAGTCCCAGCTACTCAGGAGGCTGAGGCAGGAGAATGACGGGAACCCGGGAGGCGGAGCTTGCAGTGAGCCGAGATCGCGCCACTGCACTCCAGCCTGGGCAACAGCGTGAGACTCCGTCTCAAAAAAAAAAAAAAAAAATGTTAAAAAGTGGCCAGGCGCGGTGGCTCATGCCTGTAATCCCAGCACTTTGGGAGGCTGAGGCAGGCTTCACGAGGTCAGGAGATGGAGACAATTCTGGCTAACAATGGTGAAACCCCGCCTCTACTAAAAAAAATAAATAAATAAATACAAAAAATTAGCCGGGCTTGGTGGCAGGTGCCTGTAGTCCCAGCTACTCAGGAGGCTGAGGGAGGAGAATGGCGTGAACCTGGAAGGTGGAGCTTGCAGTGAGCTGAGATGTTGTCACTGCACTTCAGCCTGGGTGACAGAGCGAGACTCCATCTCAAAAAAAAAAAGTTAAAAAATGCAATAACTGAAATTAAAAATTCACTAGAGGGACTCACAAGCAAATGTGATTAAGCAAAAACCAAGACTCGGCAAAAGTCCTTTTGGATCCATTGGATCTCTAGGAAACACCAGAATTGTCAGTGAAGAATATATTAAGTGGCTCGAGGCCTACTGTCAGGCCTATTTCTATGGCTTGACAGTAAAACTCCTAGACCTGGTTCCTGTTTCTGCAACGAGGTGTTCCTTTAGAGTCAACGATAACTCACAAACAAAACCTACAAGTTCATGCAAGAGACATCCTGAAGTTCTTAAAAAAGTCAGTTGAAGAAAAATTGAAGAAAAGTCAATTGTGATTGTCTAGTCTGAGGAACAGACAGGAAGAAGGATAAATAAAAATGAATACAACATCAGAGACCTGCGGGACATTATCAAGTCTACCACCATACACATAATGAGAATACTAGTAGAAGAGAGTAGAAAAGGACAGAAATAATATTTGAAGAAACAATTTGCCAAAAAGTATTTTTTGCTGAAAAACAAAATAAATTTGTTGAAAAACATTTATCTCCATATCCAAGAAGCTCAGTGAACTCCAACTAAGACAAACTTAAAAAGATCCACACTTATACACATCATCATAATCAAACTGTCAAAATCCAAAGAAGAGTCTTGAAGAAAGAGAAATACAATTAATCATTTAGAAGAGCTCCTTCACATGATTAACAGCTGACTTCTTATCAGTAACCATGGAGGCCAGAAAGCCATGGGATGACATTCAAAGTGCTGAAAAAGACTGTCAACCAAGAATTTTATATCCAGCAAAACCAACCTTCAAAGATGAAGCAAAATTTAAGTCATTCCCAGATAAACAAAACTGAGACAATTTGTCATTAGCAAACCTGTCACACAAGAAATACTGAAGGGGGTCCATCAAGTTGAAATGAAGGAACACTAGACAGTAATTTGAGACCACATGAAGAAATAAAGAGCACTGGTAAAGGAAACTAAATAAATATAAAAGACCATATTAATATATTTTTGCTTATAATTCTTTTTTTCTTTTAAATGATTTTAAAGACTACTGCATAAAGTTATACTTATAAACCTGTGCTGATGGGCACACAATGTATGAACATGTAATTATGACAACATTGCAAAGAAGGGGAAAGGGAACAGAGCTACGTAGGAGCTAGATTTTGTATACTATTGATATTAAATTGGTAGTAACGTAAACTAGATCGTTAAATTAAGTTGTTAATTGTAATCTTCAAAACAACAAAGGAAATGACTCAAAAATATACATGGTAAAAAAAATGAAATGACAAAGGAATTAAAATAGTATATTAGAAAATATCTATTTAATACAAATGAGGAGAATAATGGAAAATAGAAAGGAAAAATGACATAAGACATATAGAGAATATAGCAAAATGGCAGATGTAATTCCTTCCTTAATAGTAATGACGTGAAATTGATTAAACACTCCAGTCAAAAGTAAGAGAATGGCAAATGGATTTAAAAAATGATTCAACTGAGGCTGGGCGCGGTGGCTCAAGCCTGTAATCCCAGCACTTTGGGAGGCCGAGACGGGCGGATCACAAGGTCAGGAGATCGAGACCATCCTGGCTAACATGGTGAAACCCTGTCTCTACTAAAAATACAAAAAAACTAGCCGGGCGAGGTGGCGGGCGCCTGTAGTCCCAGCTACTCGGGAGGCTGAGGCAGGAGAATGGCGTAAACCCGGGAGGCGGAGCTTGCAGTGAGCTGAGATCTGGCCACTGCACTCCAGCCTGGGCGACAGAGCGAGACTTCGTCTCAAAAAAAAAAAAAAATGATTCAACTGTATATTGTCTTACAAGTAACACACTAGATTCAAAGACGTGAATATGTTGAAAGTAAAAGGTTGGCGGCTGGGTGCAGTGGCTCATGCCTGTAATCCCAGCACTTTGAGAGGCCAAGGCAGGCAGATCACAAGGTCAGGAGTTTGAGACCAGCCTGGCCAACATAGTGAAACCCCATCTCTACTAAAAATACAAAAATTAGCCAGGTGTGGTGGCCTGAGCCTGTAGTCGCAGCTACTCAGGTGGATGAGGCAGGAGAATTGCTTGAACCCGAGAGCCGGAGGTTGCAGTGAGCAGAGACCATGACATTGCACTCCAGCCTGGATGACAAGTGAGACTCCGTCTCAAGAAAAAAAAAAAAAAAAAGACGGCAAAAGCTACACTATGCATACAGTAACTCAAAGAGACCTGAGGTGGCTATTCTAATATCCCACAAAATAGATTTTAAGGCAAAAAGTGTTACCAATTATAAAAAGGGACATATTTTAATGATAAAAGTATCAGTTTATTAGCAAGGCTTAACTACAAACATATGTAATTAACAACAGAACCCCAAAATACATGAAACAAAAAATAACAGAATTGAAGAGAGAAAGAGACAATTAAAAAATAACAGTTGGGGACTTAAATATGCCACTTTTTTTTTTTTTTTGAGACAGAGTCTCACTGTGTCCCCCAGGCTGGAGTGCAGTGGTGCCATCTCGGCTCACTGCAAGCTCTGCCTCCCAGGTTCACGCCATTCTCCTGCCTCAGCCTCCTGAGTAGCTGGGACTACAGGCGCCCGCCACCAAGCTTGGCTAATTTTTTTATATTTTTAGTAGAGACAGGGTTTCACCGTATTAGCCAGGATGGTCTGGATCGCCTGACCTCTTGATTCACCCACCTCGGCTTCACAAAGTGCTGGGATTACAGGTGTGAGCCACTGCGCCCGGCCAAATATGCCACTTTTACTAATAAAACAAATAGGCAGAAGATTAAGAGGGTAATAAAAGACTTGAACAATAGTATAATCCAATTAGACCTAACAGATTTTTGTAGAACATTCCACCGAACAACAGTGTAAGATACATTTTTCTCAAGTGGGGATGGAACATTTCCAAGATAGACCATATGTTAGGCCATAAAACAAATCTCAATACATTTAAATTGATTGCAGTAATACAAAGTATTTTTCTCCAACTATAATAGAACAAAATTAGAAATAACAGAAGGACATTTGAGAAGTTCACACATATGAGGAAATTAGACAACACACTCCTAAATAACCTGTTGGTTAAAGAAAAAGTCACAAGGGATATTACATAATACTATGAGAGGAAAGAAACAAATATACAACATATCAAAATTTATGGGATGTAACTAAAGCAGTGCCTAGAAAGAAATTTATAGTTGTACATACCTACATATATAATTATACCTACATACATATATGTATGTATATGTATGTATATATTATGTATACATATATGTACATATGCAAACATGCATGTATGTACATACATATATATAACACACACATTATATATTGTATAATATACGTATATTTTGTATATTTTTTTCTTTTTTCCTAGAGTCCTGCTCTGTCTCCCAGGCTGGAGTCCAGTGACACAAGCATAGCTCACCACAGCTTCAAACTCTGAGCTCAAGTGATCCTCCTGTCTTAGCCTCAGCTGGAACTACAGGTGTGTGTCACCACACTCAACTAATTTTTTTTTTTTTTTTTTGAGATGGGATCTCACTCCATCACTCAGGCCAGAATGCCAGTCTCGGCTCACTGCCACCTCTGCCTCCTGGGCTCAAGCCATCCTCCCACTTCAGCCTCCCCAAGTAACTGGAAATAAAGGCATGCTCCACCACACCCAGCTAATTTTTTCTATTTTTAGTAGAGATGGGGGCCCCACCAGGTTGCTTAGGCTGGTTTTGAACT
Organism: Macaca mulatta; assembly: GCF_049350105.2. Lineage (NCBI taxonomy): Eukaryota > Metazoa > Chordata > Mammalia > Primates > Cercopithecidae > Macaca > Macaca mulatta. The sequence goes on along the minus strand of NC_133414.1, from coordinate 104,625,665 downwards.
CCTGAGCTCAAGTGATCTGCCTGCATTTGACTCCCAAAATGTTGGATGAAAGGCGTGAGCCACTGCACCTGGCCAAATTTTTTGTTTATTTTGTAGAAATAGGGTCTTGCTATGTTGCCCAGGCTGCTCTCACACTCCTGACCTGAAGAGATCCTCCTGCCTCAGCCTCCAGAGTAGCTGGTATTACAGGCACAAGCCACCATTTAACATTTTCTAATTTTACATGTGACTTCCTCTTTGATCAGTGGGTTTAGAATTGTGTTGTTTAATTTCCAAATATTTGGAAATATTTGGGGAATTAAACTTGACTTAAAATTGAGTTAAACTTGAAGTCAATAATACATAGTTGTGGATTTTCCAACTATGTATTATTGACTTCAAGTTGTATGACTTGGATTGACTTCAAGTTGTATGTATTATTGACTTCAAGTTGTATGTATTGACTTCATACTTGTATGATTTCAATTCTTTAAAACTTGTGGAGTTGTTTTTTAATGACTCAGAATATAGTTCATATTGTTTGAATGTTTCAAGCACTTCACAAATAATATATTCTCCTATTGTTGGGTGTATTGTTCTATAAATATTCATTAGGTCAAGTTGGTTGACAGAGTTGTCAGGTTTTCAATATCATTTTGATTTTCTCTCTAGTTGTGTTATTTAAGATGTTTATTAAAATATCATTATGTAATGTTCCTCATTATCCTTGGTGACATTCCTTATTCTAAAGTCAACTTTGGTAGTAATCTAGACACTCCAGCTTTCTTTGGATGAGGGTTTGTATATCTTTTCCCATCCTTTTCTTGTTAATCTGTATATAGCTTTTCTATCTGAAGTGGACTTCTTGTAGATAGATTATAATTACTTTTTATCCAATCTGATGATCTTTTAATTCGTTTATTTAAACCACTTCATTTAATGTGGTTATTAGGCTTAAATATATCCATTTGCTACTTCTTTTCTGTTTGTTTTCTTTGTTCTTTGTCCCCTTTCCCTCATTTTCTGTAATTCTAAAATTAACTGAGTACTTTTATGAATCTGTTTTATATCCATTAAAAATGTTGCCTAGTTATTGCCCAAAGGCTTACAAGATACATCACGAATTAATCATGGTGTACTTTCAAAAATTATTATACTGATTCATATATAGTTTAAGAACCCTGGCCAGGCGCGGTGACTCCTGCCTATGATCCCAGCACTTTGGGAGGCCGAGGTGGGTGAATCATCTGAGGTCGGGGGTTTGAAACCAGCCTGACCAACATGGAGAAACCCTGTCTCTACTAAAAATACAAAAATCAGGCCGGGTGTGGTGGCTCACGCCTGTAATCCCAGCACTTTGGGAGGCCGAGGCGGGTGGATCACAAGGTCAGGAGATCGAGACCATCCTAGCTAACACGATGAAACCCCATCTCTACTAAAAACTACAAAAAATTAGCCGGGTGTGGTGGTGGGCACCTGTAGTCCCAGCTACTTGGGAGGCTGAGGCAGGAGAATCACTTGAACCTGGGAGGCGGAGGTTGCAGTGAGCCGAGATTGCGCCATTGCACTCCAACCTGGGCAGCAAGAATAAAACTCTGTCTCAAAAACAAACAAAACAGTCTGTCACTCAGGCTGGAGTGCAGTGGTACAATCTCGGCTCACTGCGACCTCCGCCTCCCAGGTTCAAGCGATTCTCCTGCCTCAGCCTCTCGAGTAGCTGGGATTACAGGCGTCTGCCACCACACCTGGCTATTTTTTGTATTTTTAGTAGAGATGGGGTTTCACAATGTTGCTCAGGCTGGTCTCGAACTGTTGACCTCAGGTATTGCACCCTCCTTGGCCTCCCAAAGTGCTGGGATTACAGGCTAGTTCCAACATATTTCCAACATCCCATACCCATTAAGCAGTCACTCTTCATTCCCCTCCTCACACCAGATTTAACCACCACCAGTCTGGTGATTCTATGAATTTACCTATTCTGGATATTTCATAAAACTAGAATCATAGAATATGTGAACTTTTGTGTCTTACTTCTTTCACTTAGCATAATGTTTTCGGTGTTTATCCATATGGTAGCATGTATCTGTACTTCATTTTTATGGCTGAGTAATCTATCATATGTATATAATACATTTTGTTTATCCATTCATATATTGATGGGTTGTTTACACCACTGGGTCACTGTGAGTAGTGCTACTACAGCATCTGTGTATACATTTTTGTGGATGCATGTTTTCTCTTGGGCAGACAGCTAGGAATGGAATTGCTGGGTTATATGATAATTCTGTTTATCTTTTTCAGGAACCACCAAACTCTTTGTTTACAGTGACTGAACCATTTTACATTCCCATGAACAATGTACAAGGTTCCCATTTTCAGGCTGGGCGGGGTGGCTCATGCCTGAAATCTTAGTACTTTGGGAGGCCAAGACAGGTGGATCACTTGAGACCAGGAGTTCAAGACTAACCCGGGCAACATGGTGAAACCCCATCTCTACTAAAAATATAAAAATTAGCCAGAAAAAAAATTAGCTGGGTGTGATGGTGGGCACCTGTAATCCCAGCTACTCCAGAAGCTGAGGCAGGAGAATCACTGGAACCCAGAGGGCAGGGGTGGCAGTGAGCTGAGACAGAGCCACTGCACTCCAGCCTGGCCGACAGAATGAACTCCATCTCAGAAAACAAAAAGGTTCCCATTTTCCAGCATCCCCAACAACACTTTGTTTTTTCTGTATTTTTTGTTATAGCCATCCTTCTGGATGTGAAGTGGTATCTCACTGTGATTTGGATTTGCTTTTCTCTGATGGCCACTGTCTTACTGCTTCCAAGATCCTCTCTTCAGTTTTGGACAGTTTATGTATGTCTCGACATGGATCTCTCCTGACTTATCCTATTTGGAGTTCTGCAAACTTCTTGGATGGGTACATTCAAGTGTTTTCACAAATGTGAGGTGTTTGGGGCCGTTATTTCTTCAAATATTCTTTCTGCCCCTTTCTCTCTTCTCTCCTTCTCAAACTCCTATTTTGCAAAGGTTGGTATGCTTGGTGGTAATCCACAGGCCTCTTAAATTGCTTCTTTCCTTTGTTCTTCTGCTCCTCAGATGGGTAATTTCAACTGATCTACCTTCAGCTTCACTGATTCTTTCTACTGTCTGGCCATATCTGCTATTAGAACCATTCAGTGATTATCCCCCCTTTTTTATTGTACCTTTCAGCTAATTTTTATGGTTCCTTTTTATAATTCCTTTGATAATCTCTATGGGACATTGTTTCCCTGTATTCCCTTAGCTCTTTGAGCACTTTTGAGACAGTTGATTTACAAATGTTGTCTTCAAGTCCAATGTCTATGCTTCCTCAGATAGTTTATTTTAATATTTGCTGTAAGTGGGCTATAATTTCTTTGCATGCTTCACAGTTTTTTGTTGGAAGCTGAATATTACTTTACTATCATGTGGTAACTCTGGAAACCAGATTCTTCACTCCTCAGGGTTTTTGTTACTTGCTGTGGGTTGTAGTGGTTTGTTTAGGGACTTATATATATTTAGAGACAAGGTCTCGCTCTGTTCCCGAGGCTGGAATGCAGTGGCACAATCAGAGCTCACTGCAGCCTCAAATCCCTGGGCTCGACTGATCCTTCCACCTCAGCCTCCCAAGTGGTTGGGACTATAGGCATATGCCACCATGCCCAACTAATTAAAAAGAGAAATTTGCTTTATAGAGACGAGCTCTCACTATGTTGCCCAGGCAGGTCTCGAACTCCTGGACTCAAGTGATCCTCCCACCTTGGCCTCCCAAAGTACTGAGATTACAGGCGTGAGCCACAGCACTCAGTCCTAGTGACTTTTCTGACCTGTTTTTGTAAAGTTTCTGTTCTTTGACTTACATGGTCTGTAAGGTGTCTTCCTTTTGCTTGTGTTCAGCCAGTGTGTTGAGATTTCTTTGAAAACTGGTTGCCCCAAAAATTAACAAAGGAAGAAAAAAACCCTGTTTTTGCTGATTGGCTGTGTTGGGACACACCTTCAGTGTCTATCTGGGCCATTTTAATTTGGCCTTAGCCTTTACTTCCTGCTTGCACTGAGCCTACACATCAGCCAGACATGAAATCTTGGGGTCTTCTCAGGTTTGAATGTGCAGACTGAACTGGGAATGTGCATGGCTTTCTAAATCCCCCAATATACATGGGTGCTTTTGAATAACCTAATTTCTCTAAGAAATTCTCTCTGCTGCTTTCCTCTCAGGCTTTAGGCACTCCTTTGTTTACCTAAACTGTAATTTTTTGCCTCAGGTGGCAGCAGGTTGTTCATTTGTCTTACAATATTTAGAGACAAACCTGCCACTTTCTTTCCAACCCTGATTGAGTTCTGAGTTAGATGAAACAAAGCAGATGCCTTGTGTCAGTCCTTGAAGCTGCCAGACTGGCCAGAACAAGCATAATCTTTCAAGAATAAGATCTCTGGGGCTGGGTGCAGTGTCTCACGCCTATAATCCAAGCACTTTGGGAGGCGGAAAAGGGTGGATCACCTGAGGTCAGGAGTGTGAGACCAGCCTGGTCAACATGGTGAAACTCCGTCTCTACTAAAAGTACAAAAATTAGCCGGGTGTCGTGGTGTGTGCCTGTGGTCCCAGCTACTTGGGAGGCTGAGGCACGAATTGCTTGAACCTGGGAGGTTGCAGTGAGCCAAGATCATGCCAATTTGCACTCTGGCCTTGGTGAGAGTGAGACTCTGTCTCCAAAAAAAAAAAAAAAAAACCTCTCTTCTCTCTAGAAACCAGGACCAGGACCCCACGCTGAGAATGTGGTCTGTGTGTCTTCAAGACTGTTGCAGAGCTGAGAATGGGGAAAGGGCAAGTAACACTGCCAAGCTTTCCTTCTCTTTTTAGGTTGCCTTTTTCTTGATTCAGCAAATGCTTAGTGCTGTAAACTATTTTCCTGGGTTCTGACAAAGTTGTTTCTGAAAGTTTTTGCTTGATTTTTCAATGTTTCTGTGGAGGAAAAGGTCCTTGAAGCTACCTACTTGGCCATTTTTGCTGATGCTACTCTTGGTTACATTCTGAGGGCCCGACATTGTGTATGAAAATTGGTAGAGCTAATTTATGGCTCTGCATGTTAAAATTCTCTGGAGATTTATTTTTGCTTCTGTGAGGCAGTGAAATTAGTTGCATCAGCATTCTCAGATAACTTTTAAACAGTCATGGAATGAGATGACTTAAAACTGGACTTCAGGCTGTGTGAGGGCCTATTTCTCACTAACCTTGCACATAGGATAGTCCCTTGGAGTGCAACTAAAACCCTGCATGTTTACTAGGCTCCTTCTTCTTTGGTGGTACCTGCATAGTTTATTTTGGGAATGTGAATGCAGCTTGCCTAACTCTCTAAACATACCCATTGCCAGAGAAGAAATAATGGAGCAAGCAGGTTAATGTAGAAACCACATTTATTAACCATGGATTCACTGAGGGCAGTTTTATTAGATATTATCCACAGCTTATGCTGACATCTGATTTTGCAGAGAAATTATAGCCATTATTTTATTAAGATAATTCTACAAGATCAATATAGTTTCTTGAAGGAGCATATATTCTAATTCTTCAATAGGGTTTGGTTTAATTTAGCTATCAAAGTCAAATGTCTCTAAACTTTACACACTAAACTCATTGTGGGCACAAAATTTATTCTTTGTACATATTCCTTCTAAGTGCTTTGGTTCTTCAAGCTGAAACATCTCAACTTCCAGAAATATGGTTGCCAGATCAAAAATACCAGAGTCCTTCTAAGGGTTAAGATTTGAATCAAGAAAAAGATACATATACATATTTTATTATATACAAACAAGGAACAACAAAAAGTTTCATCATGTAAACAAAAGAATATAAATTATAGACATAATTGGAAGTTTCAAAAAGTCCTTAAATCATTGTGATCTTCTCCAAAAGACACAGGTCTTGGAGTGTGGGCACAGAGCCATCAGTCAGACGTCTGGGTGGTCTCCCATAATAGCAATTTATATTCTAGAGAAGTGGGCTTTTTGTGAACTCTGTCAGGGTGAATGAGTTAGGCCTCTTAAAGGAATGAAATGCTTTCACATTTGGGGCAACAAGTGAAAAATATTGAAAGAAGGGATATAACTAGGATTAGATTTATTGTTGACAGTGATTTTAGAAATAAATCACTGAAAACATGTTAAAAGATTTCTAGATAAAATTCTGGCTACCAAAAATAAGAAAGGATACCTTTTGTGGCTCTACAAATGGTTTGGTGAAAAATAAAAAAGGAAAAAGTGAGCCGAGGAGAAAGCGAAATAGGGAAGTCTAGGGAGGAGGCAAGAAAATACACAAGTCATAGCAAGAAAAAAACATGAGATGGTCCTTTCTAAGGCCAGGTGTTGGTGATATTTACCTATGTAAGCTCAAGCCTAGAAGAGTACAGTTCTTATATATTCACTACCTAATGCTATACAAGAAAAAATACTTTTCATTTGTTATGAAAGAACTACTTTATATGAAAACTAAAAATATGTATTTACATTGCAAATCCCAGATGAAACCCAATTTAATACAAAGTGAACTATTGGGATGACAGAAAAATGGGTAGATATCAAAATTCAACTAAATTTACAGTACTGCCTTATATCTTTTTTAAATTTTGTTTTTGAGACCGAGTCTTGCTCTGTTGCCCAGGCTGGAGTGTAGTGGTGTGATCTCGGCTCAACGCAACCCCTGCTTCCTGGGTTCAAGTGATTCTCGTGCCTCAGCCTCCCCAGTAGCTGGGATTACAGGAGTGTGCCACCACACCCGGCTAATTTTTAATAGAGACGAGGTTTTGCCATGTTGGCCAGGCTGGTCTCAAACTCCTGGGCTCAAGCAATCCACCCGCCTCAGCCTCCCAAAGTGCTGGGATTACAGGCATGAGCCACTGCACCCGGCTGATATATATATTCTTTTAAAATCTATACACAAGGCTCAAGTTCTGGGGTTTCAGGTTTTATTTTTAAGTTTTCTTTAAAAATAAAATTGCTAACCCCCAAGTGAATTAAAGGTTGATCTGGGCTCGCAGAGGTAATCTGCTCTTTGTCACCAAGTGCTCTGTAGTTTCTTCCACTTTAGACCTCTCCAGTGTGTTAATGCCTCTGTTTTCTTTGTCTTTTCCATGTGATTTTTTATGCTGTGGATTTAAGGGGGAAAAATTAAGTCAATATAAAGTAACATTTGATACACATTAACTACACTCTATTTTCAAAGTTCTCTGGGCTATAAGCAAGAAAACTTAAGTGTAGAAAACCAGAAAAGGTTTAGCACAAGTTTGAGCCAACAATTTGGCAAGTAGAACCAAATGCCTTCTTTATTTGATCACTACTGGAAGGAGTAGAGTGAAAGAAGTATTAATTTTCTGTGTTATTTTCTAAGACATAGTTACAGATTTTACTCCAGGGTAGTGGTTCTCATCAGGGAGCGATTTTGCTGCCACAGGGGACGTTTGGCAATGTTTAGAGACTTTTTTGGTGTTACAACCAAGGAGTGCTACTGGCTTTGAGTGAGTATTCACATAGTTCACTGTTTTTCTTGTGTACCGACATAGTACAGTCCACAGGAAAGACCATTACAACAAAGAATTACCCAGTTTAAAATGCCAATAGCACTGCTGTCAAGAAACCCTGCTCTAAGGAAACAAAGATTTGCTGTCATGCAGAAAAGCCAATTCTGTTTTAAGCAGAGAAACTGGTATATGGGACACCTTAAAAACAGTTTTGCTTAGTTCTTAAAAATTGTTTTTTATTTTATTTGTAAAACCTATTTAATATTCCTCATTTGGAAGTTCTATTTCATTGGAATCCTACTTACCCATACAGAACATTAATGGACTGGTGACATTCATTGTACACTCAGTCATCAATGCTGAGACAAATTATAAACCAACTATTAAAGCTTTAAACCCAGAGAAAATCCCCACATCACACTGTTACTAGGGAAAAGATTTCTGGACTTCAGCTGAAGGTCTAAAACTCCATCCCAAACCCTCTCTGGTATTGTAGGGACTTCCTTGCCATAGCTGAATCACTAAGCCTAATTCAAAATGCCACAGGTAATAATAATAAAAGAACTCCTGACCAGGGATTAAGTAGTCACCAGGTTCTCTTATCCTTCCCCCTTTCCTAACTTTATAAGATAGAAGAAAAGGATAAAAACTGAAAGAAACATATATATAGTTCTCTAATAGTAAAGAATAAAGCAAAAGGTGGCAAGAATTTGGGGATAAAATTGCCCAGAGGAAAACAGGGAGGAATTTATGAGAACCTGAATTAGAACTTTGTTAACAGTTGAAAGCAGTGATGGAGAATCTTTAGACCTTAAGGGAAGGACCTGTAGATCAACTAAAAACAGTTACAGGCCAAGCACAGTGGCTCACGCTTGTAATCCCAGCACTTTGGGAGGCCGAGGCGGGCGGTTCACCTGAGGTCGGGAGTTTGAGACTAGCCTGACCAACATGGAGAAACCCCTTCTCTACTAAAAATACAAAATTAGCCAGGTGTGGTGGTGCATGCCTGTAATCCCAGCTACTTGGGAGGCTGAGGCAGGAGAATCGCTTGAACCCAGGAGGCAGAGGTTGTGGTGAGCCAAGATTGTGCTATTATACTCCAGCCTGGGCAACAAGAGTGAAACTCCATCTCAAAAAAAAAAAGAAAAGAAAAAAAGTGGGTAGAGGGCTGGGCACAGTGGCTCACGCCTGTAATCCCAGCACTATGGGAGGCCGAGGACGGTGGATCACTTGAGGCCAGGAGTTTGAGACCAGCCTGGCCCACATAGTGAAACCCTATCTCTACTAAAAATACAAAAAAATTAGCCAGGTGTGGTGGTGTATGCCTGTAATCCTAGCTACCTGGGAGGCTGAGTCAGGAGAATCACTTGAACTCGGGAGGTGAAGGTTGAGTGAGCCGAGATTGTGCCACTCCACTTCAGCCTGAGTGACTCAGTCTCAAAAAAAAAACCAAAAGTGGGTAGGAGAGGTCACAGGATTTAATTACATTGGATTAGAGCAGGCAAGGTGCTCAGGAAACATGGGGCAACAGTTTACAAGAGAAGAGCCTCAGGGAGGGGAAATCACTAATATAACCTAAGCAGTCTCCAGTCTCTCAATCTTTTCAGTCACTTTGCCTTCAAAGTCTGATTATGGGCAGAGATAGGTTCCAAGACTTACATGTCAAAGGTAGAAGGAAGAGGAATGACTGCTCTCAGTGTCTGAGTACATAGGAAGCAGAAAAGGAATAAATACAATAGCTAAACACTATCAGCTAAGGATGTAGATTAAGTCAAATTCTGCCTTCATTTATTCTACAGAAAACCCCTTATCAGTATCAGATTTTTGTAAATAATTCAAATCATAAGCCTTAACAAGCCATCCTAAGGAATAATTGAAAGGCTTTTGTTGTTCTACTCACCACAAATAATGCCTTTATACTGAATAGTAAATGAATGACTTACATCAGATATGGAAGGGTTATCTGATATGATATACCTGGAAAAATGGAACCCCGCCAATTGATGAACAATCCACACCAGCATCTACAGATGGCTCTTGACTTAGAGGTTCTTCAGTACACTGCCCTAGAACTGCCTTTTCTACATCCACATCCTAAAAGAAGAAACTGGATGAGTGACTAAGTCCAAGGGCTTAAAAGTCATCGCAAGAGTAACGGTAGTTTTCTTCTTTGAATATAACACAATGCCCATGGTATAATATGAAAGTTAAACCTCAACAAAATTATTAGAAAGTCTACAAATTAATGAAAATAATTCCTAATATATTTTTATAGAGAGTAGAGGTTCCTATATAACAATGTTACTAAGTACAATATTAAATATTGGCAATTATTATCTACTAGCATAATTTAAAAACTAGTAAGATTAAAAGAAGCCTAAGGGCTAGGCCTATCATTAATGAGAGGCAGGGTAAGACTGAGGAGTGAAAAGTAAAATTCTTCACATGAAGTCAACCACATCAAGAGTTCATAAGAGAGTTCTATTATAAAATTATGATCCTTTAAATTTACCGGAATTGTCTCTTCTTTGTTGTTTTCCGAAGAGTTTAGCATCATTAACAGCTCAGGCTGTTTCCTTTTCAACTGATCAAGGAGATGTTCACGTGGTTCGGTTCTTACCAGTGTTGATGGGTATAAATAATTTTTCCTCTGTGGTGTTGTACCTTTAATGGACATTAGATAAGAGGTAACAATTAAAGTATGAGATGTAAATATTTTTAAAAAGTACTAAAACTTCCTAATCAATCTTATCTTCTAAAAATATAAAATATAAAAGTATAATTGCCATATTTGAGGATCAGTCTTGCTACCTGTAAGGCAGACATTGTTTGCAACTAACAATATTTTCTAATTTGACAACAGACTTTACTATTTTCAAGATTCATCCTACTCTCTAAAACATGAAGTTTACCATCTCTGAGGATATATAAAAGATGTGTTATAAGCTCTAAAAGGAGTTGTAGTGTTCTGAAAAAAATGGCAGCATTATTGGAACGAGATTTCCCAACATGATTACTTTGATAGGAGTAATCATTTCACTATAAATGTGGAGTGGTGGTTAAATATTAACCAGTTATATATATATACTATGTTGCCCAGGCTGGTCTTGAACTCGTGGGTTCAAACGATGCTCCTGCCTTGGCCTCCCAAAGTGCTGGGATTATAGGCCTGAGCCACCACATCAGGCCCCCAGTTATATTTATCTGTAATGAGCTCATGCTTTGGTAATTTACAAAAGTACTTGCCTTTCCACTCAACATTTACATTCCTAACTTCATTGAAAAGTAGACAGTAAATCTTACAGGTCTCTTGGGGAAAAAATAAACCAACATTCTATGTAGCACCATCCCCTTTTAACAATTGGTTTTTAAATTTTAAAAAAAGAGAGTTTTGTGATATAACTGACATACCATAAAACACTCATTTTATGTGTACAATTTAGTGGATTTTAGTGAGTTTACAGGGTATGCAACCATCACCACAATCCAATGAAGAACCCAATTATTTGTGTTGTGTAAAACAGCTTGTGGCTCTCCTCGCTCGCCTTCTGGCTTTGCCACGCCCTGCTCTGGAGAGACACCCGCCATTTCACCCAGTAAGCGGCCCCGGCCTGCAGAGGAGAGCGGCTGTAGCTCCGCTTTGCCCGGCTCTCCGAGCACGCCACGGCCCCCACCCGGGGCTCCGCACGGGCCGCGGGCTACGGGACCTGTACAGTGCCTATGATTACACAATACCACCTGGGGAGAAAGCTCTTGTGAAAACGGACATTCAGATAGCGCTCCCTTCTGGGCGTTATGGAAGAGTAGCTCCACAGTCAGGCTTGGCTTGCAAAACACTTTATTGATGTAGGAGCTGGTGTCATAGATGAAGATTATAGAGGAAATGTTGGTGGTGTACTGTTTAACTTTGGCAAAGAAAAGTTTGAAGTCAAAAAGTGTGATCGAATTGCACAGCTCATTTGCGAACGGATTTTTTATCCAGAAATAGAAGTTGTTCAAGCTTTGGATGACACCGAAAGGGGTTCAGGAGGTTTTGGTTCCACTGGAAAGGATTAAAATTTATGCCAAGAACAGAAAACGAGAAGTCATGCCTTTTTCTTAAAAAAAAAAAAAAAGTTTTTGCTTAAAGTGTTTTGCACTTCTATAAACTTACTAGCTTCACCTTTGAAAAGTACTGAATTTTTTACTTTTTTTTTTATGGTCAAGGAAAAGATCATAAAAAAATAAAACACAAAGTTTTTCTTTGTGTTTGGATCAAAAAGAAACTTTGTTTTTCTGCAATTGATGGTTGTATGTAAATCTGCTTTGTGGTGACCTGATGTAAAGTGTCTTCTTACAATCAAATGTACATCAATTACAGATTTAAAAAAAAAACCCTGTATTTAACTCAAATGATCCCCCTTCAGCAACTTATTTTGCTTTGTTTTAAATCTTAAGCAATATTTTGTATTCAGTAAACTTATATTCTTTCACAAGGTACAAAATCTTGCATAAGCTGAGCTAAAAGAAATGAAAATGAAAAGGAGAGATTAAAGGTATTCCTTGTTCTTCTTTCTCTTCACTAGTTTAAAAACTTTTTAATCTTAAGATTCTTTGTGATGAGGATGAGAAAAGAATCCTCAGTTTATTTTTCCACTATTAATCTTTCTTTTTATAAATCCTCTATTGACTGGATAGAGGTATGTTTGTGAAAGACATGTAACTTGGGGATTTGTTACCTTTGGTTTGTTCCCCCTGAATTTCATCTCATCAGGCAAATTGTACTAGTTGTAGCTATGAGTTTCCCTAAGTGAAGTAGCAATAGGCTGTAATCGAGAAAATATGCCATTTATAGGCATATAAATGAAATAATAAGATAAATGAAATAATATATACTTCGGCCACCAGCTTTTTCTGTCTCTCACACATAAGCAGCACTTCATTGCAGATACGGGACTGATTCTGTGGCTTAGCTTGATTAACATCTTTTGGAAGTTTCTGCTAGTGTGCTTTCCTTTCTTTACTATGTTTCTCAAATTCCTTTGTGTCAGGGTTTTTGGTGTTACTTAGGTTTTGTCCATCAGATTCTATGAGACACCAGGCATTGTTTTGAGGATGTGGGTTATATACATGGAGTGCTTCTGGAACTATCAGTTTACTTGGCCACCCAGTTTGTGGAAGCACAGGCAAGACTGTTCTTTTCTGGTGATTCTCCAGGCCATTTAATACCCTGCAATGTATTTGTCCATCTGTGGGTCACAGTTCATTAGTGAGTCATGAAATCAACTCACTGGGACATAGCCACCATTTTTGTGTACTGGGTTGGGCTATAAATTATTTCTGTTGTCAATAAAATTTAAATGTTTTTCTGCTAAAAAAAAAAAAAAAAAAAAAAAACAGCTTGTTACATCTCTTCTATGAAGACCTCCCTGAATCATTACAGCCTACAATGATCTTTGACTTATCTGATCTCTCAAAATGTTGATTCCTAAATGCCAGTGGTCCACGGTGATCCCTCATCTCTTAAAACAGGGATTCCTAAATGGCAATAGTCTATGACAAAATGAGAGGAACACAGAACAAAATGCACAATGTGGTAAACTTTGCATTAAACTCGATTTAGTTAGTTACATCTCTCCAATATTTGTGGTATTAAAATGTCCTTTTACAAACAGTGCTAGGTTTGTATTTGTTTTAAAAATATCCCCTATTAACAAAGTCAATTCCCTGAATGTATGTGAAATTTTACTCAATTGTGATACCACCTATATCATGACACTTGATTAAAACTATTTTAAGGTTCCAGTTTTCCCATTTTGAGTTGATTACAGTGAGATGGTAAATTCCTGTCAGGCAACGGCAGGACCTAATTTTTCTGAACATCTGACACTACATAGAGTTGAATTCGACTTCAAAAAATTTAACAATTCTATTTCTCTTTTAAAGTACCTGTTGGGATATCCAGTTTCAGATCCTGTTCCAGAAAGCAATTAAGCTTAGTCAAACCAATTTTTATGGTTTCGTTAAGTTCTAGATTTTGTGCTATCAATTTTTCTTCATCAATAGTCATCTGACCAAGAAAAATGTTATGCTGCCTCTCATGAGCTGCCTTATGTCCATTTGATTTCTCAGTGATGTCTGAACTTGAAGCCTCACAACATTGGTTTACAACCTGTAAATGATGCAAACAAGTGTTTATTACTCAAATTAAAGTTGCCAGTGTTTTATTCAATATCATATTTCCCCTTACCTTTTCCATAAATTTTTTTTTTTTTTTGAGACAAGTCTCACTCTGTTGCCCAGGCTGGAGTGTAGTGGCATGACTAGGGCTCACTATAGCCTTGACCTCCCAGGCTCAAGCCAGGTAGCCTCCCAGGTAGCTGGGACTATAGGCATGCCTGGCTAATTTATGTATTTTTTGAAGAGATGGGGTTTCACCATGTTGCCCAAGCTGGTCTCAAACTCCTGGGGTCAAGCAATCTGCCCACCTTGGCCTCCAAAGATTATAGGCATGAGCCACCACGCCTGGCCTTCAGTAATAAAAGATTTTAAAACATATACAAAAGTAGAGAGAACAGTATAATTAATCTCCTTGTATTCATTACCCAGCTTCAACATTTACCAACAAGTAGAGTACAAACATTTACCAACAGGACTGGCCACTTAACTCCTTCACAAACCCAGGATTATTTTGAAACAAATCCTGTATCATTTCATCCATTTACTTCAGCATGTATCTCTAAGAGGTAAGAGCACTTTAAGACCACTATCACATCTGAAAATGTTAACACTGATTCCTTCCTATCAAATGTCTAGTCCATGTTCAGACTTCACCAGTTGTCTCAAATGTGTGTTACAATTGCTTTGTTTGAACCAGAATTCACCACTAGATTTGGTTTATAGGTCTTAAGTCGGTCACTATATAATTTATCATCCAAATTGGAAACCTTTTAGAGTGAAAGGGCCCATTCATAATAATCATTCGAATACAACTTCAACAAGGACTGCCTCAGGCAAACTAAGACTTAAGGACCTCTAGTCTTAAGTCTCTTTTGGTCTACAGGTTATCTTTTCTCCTATTTTTTTCCCTTGGAAAAAAACTTGTTGCTGAAGACATGAGGTCTTTACCCTATTGAACACCTCAAATTCTGGATTTGGTCAACTGCATTTCTATGCTTTATTTTCTACAAACTGGCTAGACCTAAAGGCTTGATTTAATTCAGGTTTAATTTTTTAGCAAGAATATTTCATAGGTAGTACAGCAAACACAAAATGCTTTGCTGGGTCTCTCATGTTAAGATTTATCAGTGAGTTCAGGTATGGTTAGCCTATTAATTATAAAGTTCCCCATCAGCTTTTGATCAAATGGTTTAAGCCATCATTAATATCCACAGGGGTTATTTTATTAAGAGTTGCATACTGGTGATATATTCTATCATTTCTTCTCCATTTTATTAGCTTAGAGTCTAATGAAAACTTTTCTTCATTACCCTACTAAACCAAGATATGGAAAGACAGATGGATGCTATATTGTTTTTTAGGATGCTATATTGTTTCTTCTTCTTTACCCATTTTCAGGACAATGTTTTGCTTCCCTGGCATGATCCAAAGAAGACCTATGAAATTTTTATGAGTTCCTAAGTTTTAATATATTTGATGTGTTTTAATCCTTTATGGCCATTATTCTTTTTGATGCTCAAATTATACCACCTTTGAACATGGGGAGGTTGGCTACTAAGACCTTTTGACAACCTTGAGATGGAGTCTCGCTCTGTCGCCCAGGCTGGAGTGCAGTGGCGCGATCTCAGCTCACTGCAAGCTCCGCCTCCTGGGTTTACACCATTCTCCTGCCTCAGCCTCCCATGTAGCTGGGACTACAGGAGCCGCCACCTTGCCCGGCTAGTTTTTTGTATTTTTTAGTAGAGACGGGGTTTCACCGGGTTAGCCAGGATGGTCTCGATCTCCTGACCTCGTGATCCGCCCGTCTCGGCCTCCCAAAGTGCTGGGATTACAGACTTGAGCCACTGCGCCCGGCCCCTCAGAAATCTTTAACAGCTTTCTTACTTTCTGGTATGACAAGATCTCTAGGGTCATATATTGTACATTTCCTATCGCAAATCTAAAATTAGTTATTTGTATACAAACTCTAGTTCCTTTTAGTGAAAACAGCTTATATAGATTATAATTTTTAATTCTTTGTAACCTACTTCCTGAGAATGTTAGTAAAATCCTTCTAATGCAAAGAAAGAAAAAACCAAGTTACAAAGGGCTTGTGCAAGTATTAAGTTTAAGCGAATCCATAAACCTATCAAGTATCCTTTGGTTACCAGAACAATAACCTAAATATTTAAAACAATAATAGGTTTGAATATACTTGGAGAAAAGTAAAAAGCATAGATAGGCCGGGCGCAGTGGCTCATGCCTGTAATTCCAGCACTTTGGGAGGCCAAGGTGGGTAGATCAAGAGGTCAGGAGTTCGAGACCAGCTTGGCTAACATAGTGAAACCCCGTCTCTACTAAAAATACAAAAAAAGTAGCTGGGTGTGGTGGCGGGTGCCTGCAATCCCAACTACTCGGGAGGCTGAGGCAGGAGAATTGCTTGAACCTGGGAGGCGGATGTTGCAGTGAGCTGAGATCGTGCCATTGCACACCAGCCTGGGCAACGAAGCTAGACTCCGTCTCAATTTAAAAAAAAAAAAAAAAGCATATATAAGTGGAGGGTATTACATATCAAAGACAGGCTGCCCTTCTTTGAAGAAACTACTAAGTCAGAAACCAAGGATAAATACAGGAAAGAAACTGTACAAATGTTAAATTAATTCCAAGATTGAGAAGACATATACCAAAGCACAAAACAAGATCATGTGTAAGCATACCAAATATTATACTTAAAAGTTGAAGTGATTATGGCTTAAAATATCATTTGTTTTGAAATCTATTCTCAGCCAAGAATATTTAATTTTCTGATTATTATTCTCCCCAAAGTAAGTTCTAGTTATAAAGTTATTACCTCCAATAAGTTCTGAAGTTCCTGTTCCCTTTCATTTAAGGAAGATACCCAGTGTTCAGAAAAATAAACTGTTCTTGTGTTCAGAGACTCACATCGCTGTTCAATCTCCTGAGATATTTTTTCCAGGTTGCCATTGAGTTTATCAGAGTGTTTTACAGACTCTTCAACCAATTTTGTACCTTCTTGGTTAAAATTTCTGAGTTCCTGTGACAAGCCATCAGAATCAGCACAAAATTTTTGACTGTGAAAAGTCATTTTGTTGACTATATCCTTAGATTTCCTATAGGAAAAGAGAATGACACTGTTGAAATGGGGAATTAAGACTCAAAGGATATATAACTTCCCAAGATCACTCATCTCTTAAGTGGCAGATCTGAACGTGGGCAGTCTGGCTCCAGGGCCCGTGATCTTAATAAATCGACATTGAGAATGGATGCCTTGGCCACTGTCTTTTCACAGCATTGCCATTAAATGACCTTTGAAAGGATCATCTTTGCTCATGAAACCTTTCACAGCCCTCCTTCAGTTACGATGCTTTCAAAATCTGTCCGCTTGTTTTATTCCTCTTACTAAGCAATGTTACTTCAAGGCATCTACTACAGCCTCTTGTCTAGTCTCTAAATTGGACAATCAGTCATTTATTCTGTTATTAAGCAGTTTCCTTTGCCTAGTATATAAAACAAATCACGAACATTACAAACGTTATGTTTAAATTAGCTATAAAGCTTTCTAATAATTAAAAGAAAATTATATTGGGGTGTGACAAATTATACATATAGAACAATATAACATAAACTTGATATAAAATTAATGTTGGTTAGACATACATTTAAAATTCACTGATAATTTCCCTCTTTGTAAGTTTCCCTATAATAGCATTCCAAGTTATCTTACAGGACAAGATTTAAACCTTGTGGAATGAAGTGACTCTTTATTACCACTAGATGGTACACCACGTGGGTAAACCAAGTGAGTCAGCCAAGATGTTGAAAACCAAACCTACAAATGAAAGTCATAATGATTGAAAAAAGGGCACAGTGGCTCACACCTGTAATCCCAGCACTTTGGGAGGCCGAGGCAGGCGGATCACCTGAGGTCAGGAGTTAGAGACCAGTCTGGCCAATATGGTGAAGCCCTGTCTCTATTAAAAATACAATAAATTAGCCAGGTGTGATGGTGGGTGCCTGTAATCTCAGCTACTTGGGAGAGAGTGAGGCAGGAGAATTGCTTGACCCTGGGAGGCAGAGGCTGCAGTGAGCCGAGATTGTGTCATTGTACTTCAGCCTGGGCAACAGAGTGAGACTCTGTCTCAAAACAAAACAAAAAACAAAACAAAACAAAACAAAACCTCACAACTTAATGGGAAGATGAGATTGAGTTAAAAATATTACAAGCCATGACAATAAATGCCAAGTGCAGTTATGTTCAGTGTGTATATAAAACATCACCTAGATTCCTGAGTGATGAATACAAAGTCCCTAGACCATACTGGGAAACACTGGTGTAGACAATAAATGTCAGGAAAGCAGGAAAAATGATTTACATGGGCCTTAAGAAACTATATCACACTTCTCTTCCTACTTCAACCCCACTCTAGTATTTCCTCCAAAGCCATGGAATGGCATAGAAATCCATCAGTCTAGATACCAGGAATAAAAAGTAGGAAATACTTTTTTGCTTCAGCATATAGGAAGAGCTCACAATGGAACACGCTATACTTAACAGGATCAAAAACAGGGTTGAAAAACAAATGATAGAAGTTAGGTAGGGATATATAAATGATAGCTACAGTTCTAGAACAGCACTGCTCAACAGAAGTATAATAGGAGCCACATATGCAATTAAAAATTTTCGGCCAGGCGCAGTGGCTCACACCTGTAATCCCAGCACTTTGGGAGGCCGAGGCGGGCAATCACAAGGTCCGGAGTTTGAGACCAGCCTGGCCAACATGGTGAAACCCCATCTCTACTAAAAATACAAAAATTAGCCTGGCGTGGTGATGAGTGCCTGTAATCCCAGCTACTTGAAAGGCTGAGGCAGGAGAATTGCTTGAACCTGGGAGACAGAGGTTGCAGCGAGCCAAGATTGCGCCACTGCACTCCAGCCTGGGCGACAGACCAAAGATTCCCTCTCAAAAAAAAAAAATCTAGTAGATACATTAAAAAAGAAAACAGATAAAGCAATCCAAGTAACAATGTATTAGGTGTTTACTGCATATACAAACACCTAAGTAAAATATATGAAAATAATGACAAATACCAAAGACTCCCTCTCAAAACAAAAAAAAAATCTAATAGATACATTAAAAATGAAGATAAAGCAATCCAAGTAATCTATTGGGTGTTTATTGCATATATAAACACCTAAGTAAAATATATGAAAATAATGACAAATGGGAAACAGGAATATACTATTATAATGTCCTTTCACTACACGTGAAATGGCAAATTATTTGATAATGGATTCAAATTATCTTAAAATGTATACTTTAGCCAGGCGCGGTGGCTCACACCTGTAATCCCAGCACTTTGGGAGGCCAAGACAGGTGGATCACGAGGTCAGGAGATTGAGACCATCCTGGCTAACACGGTGAAACCCCGTCTCTACTAAAAATACAAAAATTAGCCGGGCGCAGTGGCAGGTGCCTGTAGTCCCAGCTACACGGGAGGCTGAGGCAGGAGAATGGCGTGAACCTGGGAGGCGGAGCTTGCAGTGAGTGGAGATCGCACCACTGCACTCCACCCTGGGCGACAGAGTGAGACTCTATCTCAACAAAAAAAAAAAAAAAAAAAAATCTATACTTTAAATCCTAGAAATACTACTAAAAAGGGAAAATTTTAAAAGTATAAATAAGTCAATGGAAGAGATAAAATAAAAACATAAAAATTGCTCAATTTAAATGAGGAAAGGCAGCTGGGTGCAGTGGCTCACACCTATAATCCCAGCACTTTGGGAGGCCAGGGCAGGTAAATCACTTGAGGTCAGGAGTTCGAAACCAGCCTGGCCAACACGGTGAAACCCCATCTCTAGTAAAAATACAAAAATTAGCTGGGCATGGTGGTGTGTGCCTATAGCCCCAGCTACTCAGGAGGCTGAGGCAGGAGAAACGCTTGAACCCAGGAGGCAGAGGCTGCAGTGAGCCAAGATTGCACCACTGTACTCCAGCCTGGGCCACACAGCAAAAGACTCTGTCTCAAATAAATAAATAAATCATCATAGATTATAAATTTGATGAAAAAGCAAGACCCAACTATATGCTGTCTATAAGAAACCCACTTTAAATATAAAGACTTAGACCAAAAGGGCCGGGCACGGTGGCTCATGCCTGTAATCCCAGCACTTTGCGAGGCCGAGGCGGGCAGATCACGAGGTCAGGAGATCGAGACCATCCTGGCTACCACGGTGAAATCCCGTCTCTACTAAAAATACAAAAAAATTAGCTGGGCGTGGTGGCAGGTGCCTGTAGTCCCAACTACTCGGGAGGCTGAGGCAGGAGAATGGCGTGAACCCAGGAGGTGGAGCTTGCAGTGAGGGAGACAGCGCCACTGCACTCCAGCCTGGGCGACAGAGCGAGACTCTGTCTAAAAAAAAAAAAAAGGAAGACTTAGACCAAAAGTAAAGAGATGGAGAAGGATACATCATACAAATAGCAATCAAAGGAAAGCTGGAGAATCTGTATTCATTTCAGACAAAACAGACTTCAGAACAAGACAGATTATCAGAAATAAAAGTGGATATTACATAATGATAAAGAGGTCAATTCTCCAAGGAGGTATAATAATCCTAAATGTATATGCACCCAACAACAGAGTTTCAGATACACGAGGCAAAAACTGATAGAACTAATTAAAAAAAAACAGATAAATCTACAATTAGAGATTTCAATACTCCCCTCTTAGTCATTGAGAGAACAAATAGGCAGAAACTCAGTAAGGCCGTGGATGACCTGAATAGCACTATCAATCAACTTGATCAAAGTGACACATACAGAACACTTCATCCAACAAAAGCAGAATACAGATTTTTCTCATGTAGGTAGCACACAAACAAAGCATTATCAGAGTAACACTGCAAGGGCTCTAAAAACTAAATTGTCAGTGGAACCACAGCCCATAAAAGTGAGCCTGGATCTGTATGCTAAGCCTAAACAGGGTAAATGCCAGCTAAAAAATACTTAAATAAGATCCTGAATCTCCTAACATAATACCCAAAATCTTCAAGGTACAATATGGAATCACTTATCAAGAATCACAAAATCACAAGTTGAATGAGAAAAGACAATCAATAGACGCCAACAACAAGAAAACTCAGATGTTGGAATTGTCTGGAAAGGATTTTAAAGCAGCCATCATAAAAATGCTCTAAAAAGAAATTAAAATACTCCTGGGGAAAAAAAAATTCCTAGCTAAGAAACAAGGTATAAAAAATGCAAATGAAAATTATAAAACTAAAAATAAAAAAGCAATAACTGAAATAAAACACCTCACTGAATGGGTTTAACAGTAGGTTAGAGATGACAGAAGGAGACTCAGTGAATATGAAGACAGATCAATAGAATTTCCCCAATGTGAACAACAAAGAGAATATATATATATATCTATAAGAAATATACGTATCTCCTGAGGGACCAAAATAAAAGATTTAGCATTTGTGTCATCAAAGTCATTGGGGCAGAGAAAAAGAGAGTATAGGGCTGAAAACTATTCAAAGAATTAATAGATGAAAAATTCCCAAGTTTTGGTGAAAGGCATAAGCCTACAGATTGAAGCAGCTAAATAAAACCCAAATAGAATAAACTCAAAGAAATATGAGTAGACAAAATATAATCAAGTTTCTAAAGACAAAAAAGTTTTGAAAGCAGCTGTACTGAGATTGCCTATAAGGGAACAATTACTTGAATGGCAGTGGATTTCTCATTTCATAGTGGCCAGAAGAAGAAAATGAATAGCATATTTCAAATGCTGGAAAAAAATAATTGTCAACCCTGAATTCCATAGCCAGCGAAAATACCTTTCAGGAATGCAGGGGAAATCAAGACATTCTTGGACAAAGGAAAACAGAATTTGTGTCCAACAGACCCACCCTTAAAGACTACAAGAAGTTCTTCACACCAAAGAAAGCTTGAAACTTTAGGAAGTTTAATTTAGGAATTAAATGGGGAAAAATAGGGTAAATATA
This sequence comes from Macaca mulatta, assembly GCF_049350105.2. Taxonomy (NCBI): domain Eukaryota; kingdom Metazoa; phylum Chordata; class Mammalia; order Primates; family Cercopithecidae; genus Macaca; species Macaca mulatta. The sequence continues at coordinate 104,603,987 of NC_133414.1, read as the reverse complement.
GTATCTTTCTCCTCATGAGAATAGAATATAGGCAAAAAAACTGAAACCTGGCAAATCTCCTATGTTATATAAAAATTTTTAAATGGATTATGAATATAAATGTTAAACCATAAAGTTATAAAATTCCTAAAAAAGAAAACATAGGTCTGACTGTAGTGTATGGTAAGTATGCGGAATTGGCAAGCAATGAGGCTACAAAGCAACCTTAAACTCTAATACAGGCCAGAACTGGCAAGCAATGAGGCTACAAAGCAACATTAAACTCTAATATAGGCGGGGGGGCAGTGATTCACACCTGCAATCCCAATACTTTGGGAGGTCGAGGTGGGAGATCAGTTGAGACCAGGAGTTCAAGACCAGCCTGGCCAAAATGGCGAAGCCCCATCTCTACTAAAAATACAAAAAATTAGCCAGGCATGGTGGTATGTGCCTATAATCCCAGCTACTCGGGAGGCTGAAGCAGGAGAATCGCCTGAACTTGGGAGGCGGAGGTTGCAATGAGCCGAGATCACGCCACTGCACTCGGGCCACTGTACTCCAGCCTGGGCTACAGAGCAGGTTTTTTTTTTTTTTTTTTTTTTTGAGACGGAGTCTCGCTCTGTCACCCAGGCTGGAGTGCAGTGGCGCAATCTCGGCTCACTGCAAGCTCCGCCTCCCGGGTTCACGCCATTCTCCGGCCTCAGCCTCCCGAGTAGCTGGGACTACAGGCGCCCGCCACTGCGCCCGGCTAATTTTTTCTATTTTTAGTAGAGACGGGGTTTCACCATGGTCTCGATCTCCTGACCTTGTGATCCGCCCGCCTCGGCTTTCCAAAGTGCTGGGATTACAGGTGTGAGCCACCGCGCCCAGCCTGGTTGTTTGTTTTTGTCTCAAAAAACAAAATAGGGCCGGGTGCGGTGGCTCACGCCTGTAATCGCAGCACTTTGGGAGGTCGAGGCGGGCAGATCACGAGGTCAGGAGATAGAGACCATCCTGGCTAACATGGTGAAACCCCATCTCTACTAAAAATACAAAAAATTAGCCAGGCGTGGTGACGGGCACCTGTAGTCCCAGCTAGTTGGGAGGCTGAGGCAGGAGAATGGCGTGAGCCCGGGAGGCGGAGCTTGCAGTGAGCGGAGATCGCACCACTGCACTCCAGCCTGGCTGACAGAGCAAGACTCCATCTCAAAAACAAAAACAAAAATGAAAAAACAAAACAAAACTCTAATACAGGAATCAGCAAACTTTTTCTTGAAAAGCCAGATAGCAAATATTTTAGGCTATTGTTCAATGACTTGGATGCAATGACTCAACTTTGCCACTGCAGTGCAAAGGCAGCCAAAGACAACATGTAAACAGATGGATATGACAGTGTCCAATGAAATTATTTGCAATAATAGGCATCCAGCCTGCTAGCCATAGTTTGCCAAACCCTGCTCTAGTTAGTAAATTTTTCATCAGTAATATAGGTTAGAAATTGTGAAATTACTTAGTGTGTTTTCTAAGATTGAGGAAATTCGAAAATATATTGTGGATAACAGCCAGGTTTTTCACTGTCTTAAAAGAGAGCACAAATATGCAATGAAAAGACATTTATATGCATGTATATATACACATACATAATAAAATATCAACAAAATTTGAAAGTACACAGAGGAATTATTTGTACTATTTAAAGCTTTTTCTTCTGAAATAATTTCAGACTTACAGAAAAGTTTAAGAGAATTTTAAAATAGCTTACTGCTGTATATCTTCCTGGACACTACTAAGTGGTTTCTGTATATTTTCACACTTTTCCTCCAAAGCACAGAATCTCTCTGTCCAAAGATTGATTAACTGGCAAAGTTCCTGTAAGAAAAGTGTGGGAAGTGAGGAGACTTAAAATTATGACACTTGAACATTTTTTATGACTGGTAACAAAACAAGAAGTATTGTCCATAGGTGTTAATTATATAAATTCTTGACAAGAGAGCTTTAACTCTACCTTTCTTCCACAGAGGAAAGCGGTGGAAGTGATATTAAAATGTAGGATTTTTTTTTTAGAGACAGGGTCTCACTCTGTTGTCCAAGCTGTAGTGCAGTGGCACAATCAAGGCTCACTGCAGCTTCAACCTCCTGGGCTCAAGGGATCCTCTTTCCTCAGTCCCCAAGTAGTTGGGGCTACAGGCATGAGCCACCATGCCTGGCTAATTTAAACAATTTTTTTTTTTTGTAGAGACGTGGTCTCACTATGTTGACCAGACTGGTCTCAAACTCCTAGCCTCAGGTATCACCCTGCCTCAGCCTCTCAAAGTGCGGAGATTACAGATGTGAGCCATCACATCCAGCCAGGATTTTTTAAAAAGTAAATAATTAGCAAACTTTACTATTTTAGCTGTAAGTAACAAATTACTTTCAGTGTACCTCAAAACTACTCAAACAACCCCATATATCACATTAAGTTTAAGACCAACTTTGACAGATATATGTAGTAGCTTTTTAACTGATAACACTACTAGAAGGGAAAATTAATGTGATATACTAACGGGTCAAGCAATCCAAAAATATTATCAATTACTGGAGCTAAAAAATTTTACAGAACCTAGTTGGATCATATTAACAAAATGTAAATAGTCTTATCTTTGCTCATATTTTACATTTTTGAAAACAAGCTCTTGCAGGCATATAACATGCTACATTGCAAAATGAAGAAGCCATCCTAATGACCAAGGAAGAGCTGAAAATACATCTAACATTCTTATTCACTGTTCAGTCTGCTGGTTGGCCAGTATCTCTGAATAACACATCAGTTGACAATACATATCTAACATTCTGATTATGAATAAAGTCTGTCAGTATTTTTACTAGTCTCAAAGGTATTACCAGATTAATAATTTGAATGCTAATGCAGGTATTATCATATTTATCCATATGTAAATGTGTTCAAAGTTTTACACAATTATTTTAATAGTGCTCATTTCAAGTTCTGGAAAACCTAAGAAATAGCTCACAAACTGAACTTGCTTCCTTAAAGCCAGGGAAGCCAAATTATTCATGCTAAGATACTTTACAGATCAGATTTTTTTGTTTTGTTTTTTTAAACAACTACCTAACAATTTTAAGCATTTCAAAACAGTAAATTTATAAAAAGCCTTAGATCAGCCTTAGAATATACACCTAAAAAGTTCTCAACAGGCTTAAGGGGAAATAACCTACGCAGATGTATGAGAAAATACTGCAATTTTAAGTTGCCAAGAAACACATAGAAGAGACACTCAAACATGGATGCTTTTCAGGTAATACAATCACTCCCACCTTCTGTAAGATGATCTACATACTATTAGATGCTCACAAGGTCTCAGTTTCCTCATTAAATCTGACTAGTAATAGAATTTATATCTATATTGATGGGAGGAATAAACACACAGTTAATTGCTCAATAAATGTTAACTATTACAAGAGTTCAGTCATATCATAATAAGCTTATTTAATAAAATTTTAGACAGTCATTATTAAAGTCTTAAGAATACCAGAAGCTGTTTTTCATATATCTGATATTTATAGATTATGGTTTGAAGGCTTGGTTTTGGTTTAAAGCCTCATATAATGAGGAACAGTTTACAGGGAAGATAAATCATGAATTACATTTATAATCAATAAGAATTATAAATTGTATCAATTTACTATGTTTTAAATGTCTATCAATGAGACAGAAATAAGAGAAAAGTAGGACTTGGTTTATGAAAGACAACTATCCATGCCATCCTAGAAAGAAGCAACTTAGCAGGTTTTAATGTAGATACATGTTCACTTTAAATGTTATAACCATTCTTCTCTAAAGGTATGTTTCTCCAGATTCCTCTTTCATCTTGATGTGAGAAAAGGACTGTTTTGTCATATTGTGGTTCTGCATGGGGTTCTAGCTATAGCAAAACTTCAAATATTAAGAGAAGTATTCTCGATTGCTTTACAATAATTAGTGTTATAAGCAACAGTGGCTATGGTATTTTCAGGTTTCAGGTTTTACAGTATTCAGATTGTATAACATAGATTAATTATCAAGTTATATCAAATCATCCTAAAACTCTCTTTCTGTACTCCCCAAGTCAGCTAAACAACATACCTGGGAATGGGTCTGCTTTATTGTCTTCAGGTCTTCAGTTAGGTTTCCACATTGCTTTTGTGACTCAACCAAGGAAGAAATGGTATTTTCTTGTAGTTCATGTAGATTGTTACGCAGTATACTGAGAAAGCCATCTAGTTCCTTTTTTTGATCTTCTATCTTTGAAGAAACAAAAATGAGTTTCCTTCTTAAACAACACATCAATTTTGAGATATTAAGAACATAGCATTTGTTACCTTATTGGCCACTGTCAATGAAGTCTTGAAAATATGCTTCAGTTGACTATTGATTTTCAGTATAGACACCACAGTTGGGGATAAAATCGTTTCCAGTGAAGTTAGAAGATCAGTCTTGAGTACATTCTGGTTTTAAAAATAAACAAATAGGTCTTTAAAAAGAATATTTCCACTTCCATAAACCTTTCTAAATGATATCTTAAATACTTTGGTAGCTAAATAGTCACATTAAAATTCTAAATTTCCATTCTCCATTTTTTTTTTTTTTTTTGAGACAGAGTCTCTCTGTTGCCCAGGTTGGAGTACCATGGCAAGATCTTGGCTCACTGCAACCTCTGCCTCATGGGTTCAAGTGATTCTCCTGCCTCAGCCTCCCGAGTAGCTGGGATTACAGGTGTGAGCCACCATACCCTGGCAATTTTTGTATTTTTAGTAGAGATGGGGTTTCGCCATGTTGGCCAGGCTGGTCTCAAACTCCTGACCTCAGATGATCTGCCCGTCTAGGCCTCCCAAAGTGCTGAGATTACAGGCATGAGCCACCGCGCCCGGCCCCATTCTCCGTTCTTTATAGTCTACATAGATAAATCAATATAATAATATAATAATTTATTATAATTTATTATATTACAATAAATATAATAATTTCTCTTTTTTCAAGCCCAGTGAAAACATAGAATTTTTTTTTTCTTTTTCTGAGATAGAGTTTCACTCTTGTGGCCCAGGCTGGAGTGCAATGGCGTGATCTCGGCTCACTGCAACTTCTGCCTCCTGGGTTCAAGCAATTATCCTGCCTCAGCCTCCCAAGTAGCTGGGATTACAGGCACCTGCTACCATGCCTAGCTAATTTTTGTATTTCTGTAAAGACAGGGTTTCACCATGTTGGCCAGGCTGATCTCGAACTCCTGACCTCAGGTGATCCACCCACCTCGGCCTCCCAAAGTGCTGCGATGAGCTGCCGCACGAGCCAGAACAATTTCTTAATAGTTTAATGAAATAGAAGTCAGAAGAATTCAAAAGAGAGGAAAATGACAATCAATTAAGATTTCAGCACTCCAAAGAAAATAAATTTTAAAAAACCTGTAAGTATACTTTAAGAAAATAAATTTCAAACAAGTTTAGGTTACCAGTCAAAAAGGCTGAGACCAAGTAGTCATCAAGATTAGCCCTTGGGCTAGAAGTATTTAACTTTGAAGATCTGAGATGACTTATATCCTATTGTATCAGAAGAACTTGTGAAAGATGTTGTTCTTGTCAAGAAATGGGAAAAATTGGCCGGGCGCGGTGGCTCAAGCCTGTAATCCCAGCACTTTGGGAGGCCGAGACGGGCGGATCACGAGGTCAGGAGATCGAGACCATCCTGGTTAACACGGTGAAACCCCGTCTCTACTAAAAAATACAAAAAATTAGCCGGGCGCGGTGGTGGGCGCCTGTAGTCCCAGCTACTCGGGAGGCTGAGGCAGGAGAAGGGCGTGAACCCGGGAGGCGGAGCTTGCAGTCAGCTGAGATCCGGCCACTGCACTCCAGCCCGGGCGACAGAGCGAGACTCTGTCTCAAAAAAAAAAAAAAAAAAAAAAGAAATGGGAAAAATTAAGAATGTGGTATAGATTGGAAATATTTATAAAAAGAAAAAAAGTCCTGATCTAAGCTCTTTTGGTAGGATAGGGGTGAGGAAGTATAACAGAAATACATTAGTAAATACTTATAGGCCTACTGGCATTCTTTTGGAAAGAAGAGCTAGCATATCAATTTCAACTAATTTTATGACAGCAACATTCCTCTTTTCTTTTAATTCAAGCAAAAATCGTAACTTGGTAAGTAGAAATATATCAATTCAGGCATAGCTTATTTTATTGTGCTTCGCCTTACTATGCATCACAGATACCAAATTTTTACAAATTGAAGGTTTGTGGCAACCCTACCTTGAGCAAGTCTATCAGTGACTTTTTTCAAATATCATGTGCTCACTTTCTGTCTCTGCATCACATTTTGGTAACTACTGCAGTATTTCAAACTTTTTCATTACACACTGTGATCAATGATCTTTGATGTTACTATTATAATTGTCTTGGGGTACCGTAAACTGTACCCCTGTAAGACAGCAAACGTAATTGATAAACGTTGTTTGTGTTCTGATTGTCCCACCAGGCGTCTGCTGGAATTACAGGCGTGAGCCACTGCGCCTGGTCAACATAACCTTTATATGCACTGGGAAACCAAAAAATTCATGACTTGCTTTATTGTAATATTCACTTTATTGCAGTAGTCTGGAAGCAAACCTGCAACATCTTTGAAGTATGCTTGTATATATAGAGACCATTTAATGAATGAATCAATATTTGAAAAGTTAGTACTGACAGGGTATCTTTTAACACTGTCAAATTTGGGTGATTGAGAAAACCTATCAAATAATGTCATCTAAGCAATGAATTGAGGCAGAGGGTCAGCTAACATTTGTAGTATTTACTTGGAAATGTTTAATAAATATTGTTAAACTGAAAAAGGGAGGCAAAGACCCTGCACACAGAAAACAAATTATATGACTAAGAACTTCCTAGACCAACCATACAATTTTAAAATAAAGACTATATAAATCAAGTATGAAGGAGGTAATATGAAGTGCAATTAGATAAGTGACTTCCATAGAACTGTGGAGAAAAGATTTACAGTTATGGCCCAGAAGGGCACAGCCACACAGATCTAACCCTAAGAATTGTTATGTGTTCCCAGAATTCTTAAACATACTTTTCTTGCACTATTATTACTATCATATATTACTGTAGTTTTAAAATTAACTACCCAATATCCCCTTCTGGTTGGGTCCAGGACCCCTGAGGAAAGAGGGACTTACCAATTTCTGGGCCAACTAACAAATCCCTTGCTATCATGTGGTGCTAAACTTGCCCTTTAGTCATTAAAAGCCTCACTAATAACTCCTATTCCTAATGTTACAAGACATGAGTGAAAAAAGTTTCAAAAGTTAGTTCCATACATTTGAAAATAATCTTTCTGGGAGAGAATAAACAGTGGAGAGATCTGTCTTTTAAAATATAGACGTACTCTCGGCCGGGCACGGTGACTCACGCCTATAATCCCAGCACTTTGGGAGGCTGAGGTGGGTGGATTGCTTGAGGTTAGGAGTTCGAGACCAGCCGGACCAACATGGTAAAACCCCATCTCTACTAAAAAAAAAACAAAAACAAAAATTAGCCAGGCATGTTGGCACATGCCTATAATCCCATCTACTCAGGAGGCTGAGGCAAGAGAATCACTTGAACCCAGGAGGCAGAGGTTGCAGTGAACTGAGAAAAGGAGAGGCTAAAAAAAAAAAATACATAAAAATAAAGAAAATGAGACGCTGGCTGGGCACGGTGGCTCACGCCTATAATCCCAGCACTTTGGGAGGCTAAGGTGGGCGGATCACGAGGTCAGGCGATCGAGATCATCCTGGCTAACACAGTGAAACCCCGTCTCTACTAAAAATACAAAAAATTAGCCAGGCGTGGTGGCGGGCACCTGTAGTCCCAGCTACTCGGGAGGCTGAGGCAGGAGAATGGCATGAACCTGGGAGGCGGAGCTTGCAGTGAGCCGAGATGGTGCCACTGCACTCCTGGGCGACAGAGCAAGACTCCGTCTCAAAAAAAAAAAAAAGAAAGAAAAAAAAAAATATATATATGTACTCTCACAGTGACGTGTCTATGACTGCGTCTAGCAAAGCTTAAGATGAAAGAATAGCAGTTAACATTGTTTATTAAGATTTATCAAATGTAACCCTTCAAAATATTTTATCAAATACTTATCAAATGTAATCCTTCAAAAATATTTTAAAAGATAATACTAACAATCCGTTCCTGTAGTACAGTTTTACTTTCTGCTGCTAACGATTGTTCTTTTAGTATCATATTAAAAATCTGAGAAACACGAGTAGACACATTTTCTGGAATAGATGTGAGAGATCCAAGTGCTACTGTAGTAATGGTATCTAACGCAGAGACACTGGAAGACAGCAGATTACCTAGAACAAACAGAAAAAAACAGAAAGATGTAAACTTTGACATAAATATATTTGATATACACATATATATATATTAAATACAGTTCAAACCATTTCAGAGAAGTTGGCAAAAGTATACCCTTGTAGAATTTGTAATAACGAGCTTAAAAGAACTGGCTCACTACATAAGCAAGGAAATATTTAAATATACATTACATATTTTCTATAGTGCTCTGTAAGCCCTTAACATATTTGTAAGTCTATCAGACCCATAACTATAATTCATAGTGCACAAAGAATTAGAATATTCTATAATTAATCTCTAACTAAAAATAATATACAGAATTATGGTAAGTTTACAGAAGAAAAGAAAAACTGGAAATCAATACCAAAATGTATTGATTGTGCTTGGCTTAATGAGACTAGAGTCTAGATGATTTTTTAAATTTTTATATTTCTAGATGTCCAAATTTTCCATAATGAAGATAGTATTTCACACTAAATAAACATACTTTTTTCCTAAAGGGAGATAATAGAATAGTTAAAAACAATGAGACACAAACATATTCTGACAATATAGCGAATCATCAAGATATACATGCCCCCCCCCAATAAAAAGTTGCAGAATGTTTATGCACAGAAAATTTCTAGAAAAAGGCCCAAGAAATTTAACAATAACACCTATGGTGAATGACCCAGGGACAGGAGCCAGAGTCAGGGAAAAAGAGGACTTCTACTTCTAACGTTTATATACTTAGTTACTTAATAAATGTAACAATTTATAGAAAACAGAAGGGAGGGTGGGGAGGGAAAAAGATTTGTTTTAATTCAGAGACAGTAAAGCATTAATCTGCAGCCTGAACAAATAGTTTGTGCATGGTAGAGAGTATTGGTGACACTGTCATCTACGTTTCACAAAATTAAATTATCAGTTTTGAAATCAACATCACACTTAACACATCAAGACTAGAACAGAACAGCCTGAACTTACCAAATAAGGTCTTATGTACTTCTAGCATGGCCTTTTGTTTTGAGCTGCCATCCTTAATTAATTCCTCCATATTATTAAATAGACTATTCAGGTTTTTGCCAAAAATATCCTGAGCTTCTGCATTGTGTTGGTCAACTGCCTTCTTACGATCCAGTTTGGAATGGAGATCAGATACATCTTTTGTAGTTTCTTCAACTGTGTTAAGCAGCTGTATTTTAAAAAATAAGTGTTAGACAAAATGGATATGACGAAAGGAATCTAATGAAAGTATCTACATAAGGATTTATCTTGATAAGAACTAGTAAATTTTCCAGCCTGACCAACATGGTGAAATCTCGTCTCTACTAAAAATACAAAAATTAGCCAGGCGTGGTGGTACACACTTGCAGTTCCAGCTACTCAGGGGGCTGAGGCAGAAGAATTGCTTGAACCTGGGAGGTGGAGGTTGCAGTGAGCCAAGATTGTGCCACTGTCACTCCAGGCCGGGCGACAGACAGAGAGACTCTGTCTCAAAAAAAAAAAAAAAAAAAAAAAACAAACTAGTAAATTTTAGACATTGTATCAGAAGAAATGCTTTAACTTATGCTAATTTATCCAGATGCCCAGTAATTTTTATTTCCCTTCCTGTAGCCATCTACGCAAACAAGGAAAACTGATTTTGTCAGTTATTGCAATAATCATGCCTCCTCAGAAATTTTTTCCCTTCTATGTTCTACTATTTCCTCAAAAGTACACCTAATGGCCGGGGGTGGTGGCTCACACCTGTAATCCCAACATTTTGGGAGGCCTAGGCAGGCAGATCACCTGAGGTCAGGAGTTTGAGACCAGCCTGGCCAACATGGTGAAACCCCGTCTCTAATAAAATTCAAAATTAGCTGGGTGTGGTGGCAGGCACTTGTAATCCCAGCTACTTGGGAGGCTGAGGCAGGAGAATCACTTGAACCCGGGAGGCAAAGGTTACAGTGAGCTGAGATGATGTCACTGCACTCCAGCCTAGGTGACAAAGCAAGAGTCTGTCTCAAAAAAAAAGTACAACTAATAAAAAATTAAATACCTTCAACATCTTTCATCATTAGAACATACTAAATTCTTTTTTTTTTCTTTTTGAGACAGAGTCTTGCTCTGTTACCCAGGCTGGAGTGCAGTGGCATGATCTCGGCTCATTGCAACCTCTGCCTCCTGGGTTCAAGCAATTCTCTTGCCTCAGCCTCCTGAGTAGATGGGATTATAGGCATGTGCCACCATGCCTGGCTAATTTTTGTATTTTTTTTTTAGTAGAGATGGGGTTTTACCATGTTGGTCAGGCTGGTCTCGAACTCCTAACCTCAAGCAATCCACCCACCTCAGCCTCCCAAAGTGCTGGGATTATAGGCGTGAGATATTGTGCCCGGCCAGAACATACTCAATTCTTAATGACTAATTAGGTTCAATCATCCCCACAAAGAAAAAGCATCACAACATCACATTCTAAATGTCTACAAAACATAAAGTTATGTTCTATTTTCTTTTTTTTTTTTTTTTGAGACAGAGTTTTGTTCTTGTTGCCCAGGCTGGAGTGCAATGGCGCGATCACGCCCAGCTAATTTTGTATTTTTAGTAGAGACGGGTTTCTCCATGTTGGTCAGGCTGGTCTCGAACACCTGACCTCAGGTCATCCGCCCGCCTCGGCCTCCCAAAGTCCTGGGATTACAGGCGTGAGCCACCACGCCTGGCTAAGTTATGTTCTATTTTCCAAACTCCAGGAGCAGGAGTAGTTTTTTCATAAGTCAACATCTCCACTAAGAAAGATATGGATGAAATAGTAAAATAATGTTTTTTAAATGGACAGAAATACCATTTTGGGTGCATAAACAGAATATCATAATTAATGCTTAAGCACAGACATTATTTCTACCCATTCTCTATTTAATATGAGTATAAATCAATACAAGGGACAAACCTTGCTGGCAGCATCATGAAGTTTCTCCTCAGTACTTTCCAAAGCTGATGTGATATATTCTTCTTTAACAAGTTGTAATTTAGTTTCTTGCAAATGTTTCTGAGTGGTTTCAAGTTCTTGTGTTTTATTTTGCAGGTCAGATTTACACTGGTCAAGTTCATTTTTATTATCCATAAACAACTCTGTAACCTAAATATAACGTAGAAATTAAAAAATGCTGATCTGGTTGGTAGGATATCTGGCTAGTTCATAAGATTAGAAAAATGAAACAAATTATTTCCATGCAAAAGCTGTAACAAGTTACCCAGTAGATTAACACAAACATGTCATCCGGTTTCTTTCTGCAATCTTACTCAACTCTTTGAGATTAAATAATAGGTTTGGGGTAGTACTATTAATTCTTCAGGTTCCTTCAACATTGCCATTGAATTTGAATAAAACAGTGTTAATGTGGCCCGGCAAGGTGATTCACGCCTGTAATTCCAGCACTTTGGGAGGCCAAGGCAGGAGGATCACTTGAGCCCCAGAGTTTGAGACCAGCCTAGGCAACATAGCAAGACTCCATCTCTACAAAAAAATAAAATAATTAGCCAGGTATGGTGGTGCATGCCTGAAGTCCAGCTACTCAGGAGGCTGAGGCAGGAGAGTTGCTTGAGACCAGAAGTTTGAGGCTGCAGTAAGATATGATTACGCCACTGCACTGTAGCCTGGGCATCAGAGCAAGACCCTGTCTCTAAAAAATAATTTAAAATGGCCAGGCATGGTGGCTCATGCCTGTAATCCCAGCACTTTGGAAGGCCGAGGCGGGTGGATCACGAGGTCAGGAGATAGAGACCATCCTGGCTAACACGGTGAAACCCTGTCTCTACTAAAAATACAAAAAATTAGCCGGGCGCGGTGGCGGGTGCCTGTAGTCCCAGCTAGTCGGGAGGCTGTGGCAGGAGAATGGCGTGAACCCGGGAGGCGGAGCTTGCAGTGAGCCAAGATCACGCCACACTCCAGCCTGGGTGACACAGTGAGACTCTGTCTCAAAAATAATAATAATTATTATTATTAATAAATAAAGGTATTAATATGAGAGTGGCCTGAAAGGTCAGGCCTCTTGCCTACCCTAGTTATATTACTTTTCTTTAATATCCAGTCTCTCCCAATATCTGTGTTCCTTCATCTGATAAACATGTTAACAAAAATGCTTCAGCATTCACTATTTTGTAGTTTTAATAACAAAATCAAACAATTCAGTTAATTTTTTGTAATGTTTCATTAATATAAGCTGTCAGCTTTTTTTATGTGATTGATGATAGTAAAAAATCATGATATAACTTACTTTCAGTATAAGGGTCAGCAAAATAAAATCTTTTTTTTTTTTTTAAATAAAATCTTAAAGAAGGAGCTGGGTGCGGTAGCTCATGCCTGTAATCCGAGCATTTTGGGAGGCCGAGATGGGTGGATCATGAGGTCAGGAGTTCAAGACCAGCCTGGCCAGCATGGTGAAACCCTGTCTCTACTAAAAATACAAAAAAATTAGCCGGGCATGGTGGCACACGCCTGTAATCTCAGCTACTTGGGAGGCTGAGGCAGGAGAATCGCTTGACCCCAGGCAGCAGAGGTTACAGTGAGCTGAGATCACACCACTGCACTCCAGCCTGGGTGACAGAGCGAGACTCCATCTAAAAAATATATATATACATATATTGAAGGAAAAAATATTAGGTCTTTCACCTTCTAAAATTTTCTTTCAATATTTGCTTTTCACATAACAGTAAATATCATTTTAAATGCTTACCCTATTCAGCTCCTCCTCAACAGCACCAATTTTTTCAATCAATTCTACAATCTGCTCTTCTTGAACAGTTAATTTTCCACTCATGACTCTAAAATAAAGTTTAATATGAGTTTAACAGTTAATATTTTTTCTAACTCCTACAAAATGTATTCCAACACAATTGTGACAGCTACACAAACTCATTTCCAACATTTATCACCATGACTTGATACCCAAGTGTCACCTGATACCCAAGTGTCACTTAATACCTAAGTGTCAATAAGCAATAAATACAAATTACAAAGAACAAATTATATTCCTTGTCTTTGTTTTATAAATGAAATATTTTTCCCTTGCCCTAAATTCTGAAACTAAGAATCCCTACCTATGAGGGGAAAAGTATGTGTGTACCCAATTTGAGAAGCTAGAAAGCTAACAGAGGACTGACTGTAACTCAAAGTAGAGAGAAAAGGGAATACAACCTAAGTGTCTATAATCAGGGATACAGAATATAAATATGCCCCACAGAATGTTGGAAAAATGTGGGACTAGGCCGGGCGCAGTGGCTCACGCCTATAATCCCAGCACTTTGGATGGCCAAGGTGGGCGGATCACGAGGTCAGGAGATCAAGACCATCCTGGCTAACACGGTGAAACCCCGTCACTACTAAAAATACAAAAAATTAGCCAGGCGTGGTGGTGGGCGCTGTAGTCCAAGCTACTAGGAAGGCTGAGGCAGGAGAATGGCGTGAACCCAGGAGGCGGAGCTTACAGTGAGCCGAGATCGTGCCACTGTACTCCAGCCTGGGCAACAGTGAGACTCCGTCTCAAAAAAAAAAAAAAAAAAAAAAAAAGTAAGAAAAGAAAACGAAAAATGTGGGACTTGAAGGCATCAGGTATCTCAGAAGGAAGGGGTAAGATTAGGGGTTAAAAACTGAGACTTAAAGTATGTATACAGAGCAATCATACCCCCTGCTGCAGCAACATGCACACACACCAGCACAAACACCACCCTCACACCACCACATAACCCTCATGAGAACAAAGGATTACTCTCTAGAGCAGAGTTTCTCAGCCTCAGCACTAGTGGATCAAATAATTCTTCATTGTGGGGATGTCCTGTACATTTTAGGATGTTCAGTACCATCCAAGTCATGACAATAAAAAATGTCTCTGGACCCTGCCAAATGTCCTCTGGGGGACAAAATCACCCACCACCACCACTCCCCAAACACCACTTCCGCTGAGAGCCACTAGTCCTCAGGAATTGCAGCAGAATTTCCAGGTTCACTTTCACTAGACACCATGGATTGCAGAAGGTTTAGGGACTAGAAATGAGCATTTAGGTGTAAATCTGCATACTAAAATGATGGGATCCTCAGCCTCCTATACCCATTCTAATCAAAAAATGTCAGCAGCTAGAAAAATCTCCAAGCAAACTGGGTAAGTCTTCTCAGTAAAGACTGAGGCCTTGTCCAAAAGAAAAAAAATCCAACAAAGAATGATATCTGATGGAAGCCCAGACTTAAGACTGAGATCACCACTTTTTCATCTGCAGTGAACTCACAGATCCATAATCCTCACCCATGTACAAAGCTTCTAATCCATCTTAATTGCCAGCCAAGTCATTAGACATTTGAAGAAAATAAATACAAATGACAGATATCACAACAGGGAAAAAAAAAATCCCAAAGGAAAGAAAAACAGAAAAGAAAACATTAATAACATTAATAATGTTCCTGAGATAAGGAACAGATCTGTAAAATAAGAAGATGTTATAGTTTTCAAAAGGAGGGACAAAGATGGCAGAAAAGAGTTTTTAGAAACTAAAAATTTGACAGCAAAAATGAAATTCAACAAAAATATTAGAAGATGAAGTCAAAGTCAAAAGAAGTCATAAAAAGTAAAATAGAACAATGCTTTTCTCAAGCACAAAGCTCACAGGTCTTCCAAACCCACTTTAATGGGTCTCTGATTTCTTGAGTATTAGTAAGTTTCAGAAGTGAATGCCTGTATTTGCTCATCTAATTCTTTGATAACAACCAACAATTTTATATTTCACATTATGCTTAAATGACAAAGATTCTTCCGTGAATACAAATTCCCTTAACATATTAGCTAAAGATATTGTTGACTAAAGGAAAAGCTAGAAAAGAGCTGTAAGAGAAGAGTTAATTCTAATAGTCTTTTAATTAAATATATTAGCTTTTTATTAGAAATGGACCTTCTACGGCCGGGCGCGGTGGCTCACACCTGTAATCCCAGCACTTTGGGAGGCCGAGGCGGGAGGATCATGAGGTCAGCAAATCAAGACCATCCTGGCTAACACGGTGAAACCCCATCTCTACTAAAAATACAAAAACAAAATTAGCAGGGCATGGTGGCAGGCACCTGTAGTCCCAGCTACTCAGGAGGCTGAGGCGAGAGAATGGCATGAACCCGGGAGGCGGAGCTTGCAGTGAGCCAAGATCGCGCCACTGCACTCCAGCCTGGGTGACAGAGCGAGACTCCGTCTCAAAAATAAAAAATAAAATAAAATAGAAATGGATCTTTTATGCAAAATGGGATTATTTGAAATGCTTTTCTTATAGTGAATGCCAAAGGGTAAGACAATATTGTTATTGTATGGATGACATGATTTTGATATGGTTTTAAAATGTCTATTAAGCTTGGCTTAAATAAAGCATTATCCTGTTTTAAATGTTGGCTGTAGTTTTTGTGATTCTTCTCTGACTGACACTGTACTAATTCCAAAAGTTTTTTCAGACAAAACTATCTCAGATTATGCTCATGTCTGTTAGAGAACAAACACTTAGGATTTTCACAAGGGTTTTTAGTTTTAGGTTTTACATTTAAGTTTTTAATCCATCTTGAGTTGATTTCTGTATACGGGCATTAAGGAAGGGGTTCAGTTTCAGTCTTCTGCATATGGCTAGCCAGTTATCCCAGCACCATTTATTGAACAGGCAGTTTTATCTCCATTGCATGTTCTGTCGAAGATCAGATGGCTGTAGGTGTGTAGCTTTATTTCTGGGCTCTCTATTCGGTTTCACTGGTCCATGTGTCTGTTTTTGTACCAGTACCATGATGTTGTGGTTACTGTAGCACTGTAGTAGTCAGGTAATGCGATGCCTCCAGCTTTGTTCTTTTTGCCTAGGATTGTTTTGGCTATTTGGGCTCTTTTACACTTCCATGTGAATTTTATAATAGTTTCTTCCAATTCTGTGAAGAATGTCATTGGTAGTTTGAGAGGAACAGCATTCAGTCTGTAAATTGCTTTTGGTGGTATGGCCATTTTAACAATATTGATTCTTCTTATCCATGAGCATGGAATGTTTTTCCATTTGTTTGTGTCAACTCTGATTTCTTTCAGCAGTGTTTTACAATTCTTACCGTAGAGATCTTTCACCTCTCTGGTTAGTTGTATTCCTAGGTATTTTACTGTTTTTGTGGCTATTGTGAATGGGATTGCGTTCCTGTTTGGCACTCAGCTTGGACATTATTAGTATATAGGAATGCTACTGATTTTTGTACAACAATTGTGTATCCAGAAACTCTGCTTAAATTGTTTATCAGATCTAGGAGCTTATGGACAGAGACTATGGGGTTTTTCTAGGTATAAAATCATATAGGCCCAGCTGGGCACGGTGGCTAACACCTGTAATCCCAGCAGTTTGGGAAGCGGAGGTGGGCAGATCACTTGAGATCAGGAGTTCAAGACCAGCCTGGCCGACATGGTGAAACCCCATCTCTACTAAAAATACAAAAATTAGCCACGCGTAGTGGCAGGCGCCTGTAATCCCAGCTACTTAGGAGGCTGAGGCAGGAGAATTGCTTGAATGTGGGAGGCAGAGGATGCAGTGAGCCAAGATCTTGCCACTGCACTCCAGCCTGGGCAAGAGAGCAAGACTTCATCTCAAAAAAAAACGGTGGTATAGGCCCTGACAAAGATTTCATGATGAAGATGCTAACAGCAATTGCAACAAACCAGAAATTAACAAATGGGAGGTAATTAAACTAAAGAGCTTCTGCATAACAAAAGAAACTATCACAGGGCATGGTGGCCTGTAATCCCAGCACTTTAGAAGGCTGAGGTGGGTGGATCACCTGAAGTCAGGAGTTTGAGACCAGCCTGGCCAACATGGTGAAACCACATCTCTACTAAAAATACAAAAATTAGCCGGGCATGATGGCAGGCACCTGTAATCCCAGCTACTTAGGAGGCTGAGGCAGGAGAATTGCTTGAACCTGGGGGGCAGAGTTTGCAGTGAGCCAAGATTGTGCCACTCTGGGCAAAAGAGCAAGACTCCATCTCAAAAAAAATAAATAAATAAAACACACACACAAAGAAATACTATTTGAGCCAGCAATCCCATTACTAGGTATATATCCAAAGGAATATAAATTGTTCTACCATAAAGACACATGCACACATATGTTCATCATAGCACTATTCATAACAGCAAAGACGTGGAATCAACCTAGTTATCCATCCACAGTAGACTGGATAAAGAAAATGTGGTACATATACACCATGGAACACTACACAGGCATAAAAAAGACAAGACGGCCAGGTGCAGTGGCTCATGCCTGTAATCCCAGCACTTCAGGAGACTGAGGTGAGTTGATCACTTGAGGCCAGGAATTCAAAACCAGCCTGGCCAACATTGTGCATGGTGAAACCCCGTCTCTACTTAAAAAAAAAAAAAAAATTCGCTGGGCATGGTGGCAGGCGCCTGTAATCCCAGCAACTCAGGTGGCTGGGGTAGGAGAATCACTTGAACCTAGGAGGCAGAGGTTGCAGTGAGCCAAGATCACACCACTGCACTCCAGCCTGGGTGACAGAGCAAGACTGTCTCAAAAGAAAAAAAGAACGAGATCATGTCCTTTGCAGCAACATGGATGGAGCTGGATGCTGGATGCCATTGTCCTAAACAAACTGACACAGGAACAGAAAACCAAACACTGAATGTTTTCACTTATAAGTAGGAGCTAAACCCTGAGTACACATGGACACGAGGAAGGGAACAATAGTCTCCTAGGCCTCTTTGAGGGTGGAGGGTAAGAGGAAAGTAAGGATTGAAAAGCTACCCATCAGGTTCTATGATTATTATCTGGGTGACAAAATAATATATACACCAACTCCTGTTACATGCAATCTATCTATAGAACAAACCTGCACATGTACCCATGAAACTAAAATAAAAGTTAAAAAAAAAGAGCAAACACCATATTTTAAATCATGGGATTAAACAAACGAAAACTAAAGTTACTTCTTAAGTTCAAAAATAAAATCAGAAAGATGAAAGCCAGTAATCGATATCATTTCTAAAGATTACAGGCCAGGACTGAGTGCCTCACCAATTACTTTTTACTTCTAAAGCATCAAAAAAAGAACACCTCCTTTAGTGGTGGTAAACTGTTATCTAACCCACAATCTTACATTGTTCTGATTCTAGGGCATCTTACTCCACAATCATGGAGTACATTATGACAGCTGGAAACAACACAGAAAAAAGTAAGTTTATTAAATGATTTATATACTATTAGCGCGTTAACATCTATAAAAAAGTTCAGTAAAAGATTATACTAAAATGCTTCTGGTTATTATTAATTAGGTCTAATATCTTTTATCACTATTAACTTTTAAAAAATGCTCTGTGAAAGTCTTGCTTCCTACTATCTTCAAGGATAAACACAATCAAGAATTTTCAAGTTATAGTCCTTAGCATCCCTCTTGCCTTCTTCCCCTTGTTTTCTCTGTTATTATTGTTGTTTTATATAATGGGCCTCAATAAAAGCTTTCCTTTGAACAACTACTCCAGGGCTTTAAAAAGTGAACAGATTAGTGGTTGCCAGGGGTTAGGAATCATGAAAAAGATGGACTGAGTGCGACTATAGTGAATTAGCAAGAGAGTTCCTTGTGATGATAGGATAGCCTGTATCTTGATTGCAGTGGTGGTTACACAAATCTATACAAGTGACAAAATGGCACAGAAGTATATACACATGTTGATATGGTCTGGCTCTCTGTCCCCACCAAAATCTCATGTTGAATTATAATCCCATGTTGGAGGAGAGGCCTGGTGGGAGATAACTGAATGATAAAGATGGACTTCCCCCTTGCTATTCTCATGATAGCGAATGAGTTCTCACAAGATCTGGTTGTTCAGAAATGTGCAGCGCTCTCCTCTTCACTTTCTCTCTCCTGCCGCCATGTGAAGATGTGCTTGCTTCCCCTTAGCCCTTCTACCAGGATTGTCAGTTTCCTGAGGCCTCCCCAGCCATGCCTCCTGTAGAGTCTGTTGAACTGTGAGCCAATTAAACTTCTTTTCTTTACAAATTACCCAGTCTCCGTGGTTCTTTATAGTAGTATAAGAACAAACTAATATACATATTGTATCAAGGTCAATTTCCCAGCTTTGGTATTGTACTATAATTGTTATTTATTTTATTGTTTTCTTTTTTTTTTTTTTTTTTTTTGAGATGAAGTCTCACTCTTCTTCCCCAGGCTGGAGTGCAATGGTGCTATCTCAGCTCACTGCAACCTCTGCCTCCCAGGTTCAAGCGATTCTCCTGCCTCAGCCTCCCAAGTAGCTGGGATTACAGGCCTGCCACCACGCCCGGCTAACTTTTGTATTTTTAGTGGAGACAGGGTTTCACCATGTTGGCCAGGCTGGTCTCGAACTCCTGACCTCAGGTGATCCACCCGCCTCAGCCTCCCAAAGTGCTGGGATTACAGGCATGAGCTATGGCGCCCAGTCTATTTTTTATTTATCTTTTTTTTTTTTTGAGACAGAATTTTGCTGTCATTGCCCAGGCTGGAGTGCAATGGCGCTATCTCGGCTCACCACAACCTCTGCCTCCCAGGTTCAAGCAATTCTCCTGCCTCAGCCTCTGGAGCAGCTGTGATTACAGGCATGTACCACCACACCTGGCTAATTTTATGTTTTTAGTAGAGATTGGGTTTCTCCATGTTGGTCAGACTGATCTCAAACTCCCAACCTCAGGTGATCCGCCTGCCTTGGCCTCACAAAGTGCTAGAATTCACAGGCATGAGCCACCACACCCAGCCTTGTACTATAATTATATAAGAGATAACCACTGAGGAAGACTGGGTGAAGAATACATGAAACCTCTCTTGTACTCTTCTTGAAACTTCATATGAATTAATGATTTAAAAACTAAAAGTAAAGATTTTATAAAGTGTTTGATAGCTACTTGTTAATGTCAAAACAAAATAGAAGCCTAGGCAGCATGGCGACACCTTGTCTCTACAAAAAATTGCAAAAATTAACTGAGTGTGGTGGCTCATGCCTGTAACCCCAGCTACTTGGGAGGCTGAGGCAGGGGGATCACTTGAGCCCAGGAGATTGAGGATATAGCAAGCCAAGATTGTGCCACTGCACTCCAGTCTGGGTGAGAGTGCACACTCACCCTGTCTCAAAAGAAAACACACACACACACACACAAAATGAAGTATTTATCGGCACTTGATATAAAGATTTTATTTACTGCTACGTAAGTTTTACTTCAAATAGCCTGTTATCAGAAATGCTTATTCTTGGAAATTAACTCCATAGCCAAGGGCTTACCTAAAATTTTCTTCAGAAATGTACACTCCATTTTTCTCACGAGCTGCAGCAAGATCTCGTTTTAAACGCTCTATCTCCTCCGTATACTCCTACACAAGAGGAATGTTGAAGGTGTCAGTTTAGTACTTTTTTCATTCAGTTTGGGAAGGATATGCATCAAATAAAAAGTAAAGTTAGCCTTTTTATGTCTTTTAAAACATAAAGAAGCATGATAAAAAGTTATAACCATACTTGTTAATCAATATTAATTTGTATAGAAATAAAGTCTTTCAAAGCTCCTTTTTAAATGCACTCATTCTAAAAATATGGACTTCCCAAGAAAAACCACAACCTCCAGTACCCAGGTTGGTAGCAGTATTTCAAACTAAAATGAACCAGGATTCCTTAGAAAAGCATCTGATTCCAGGACTGAGGTAGGAAATACTCAAGATGAACACAGAACATCTTGTCAAATAAGGCAAGGAAAGAAGCTAAACAAAGACTACTAGGCTAATCAAAAGGACTCAAGAAGCCACCTGAAGAGATAACCCCTTAATATAGATTGGCTCTGTCTCCCCACCCAAATTTCATCTTGTAGCTCCCATAATTCCCACTTGTTGTGGGAGGGACCCGGTGGGAGATGATTGAATTGTAGGGGCAGATCTTTCCCATGCCGTTCTCATGACAGTGAATGGGTCTCACAAGATCTGATGGTTTTATTTATTTATTTATTTTTTTTTTTTGGTGACAGAGTCTCGCTCTGTCTCCCAGGCTGGAGTGCAGTGGCCCGATCTCGGCTCACTACAACCTCCGCCTCCTGGGTTCAAGCGATTCTCCTGCTCAGCCTCCCAAGTAGCTGGGACTACAGGCGTCCACCACCACTCCCGGCTAATTTTTGTATTTTTAGTAGAGACGGGGTTTGACCATATTGGCCAGGCTGGTCTCGAACTCCTGACCTTGTGATCCGCCCGTCTTGGCCTCCCAAAGTGCTGGGATTACAGGCTTGAGCCACCGCACCCGGCCCTGATGGTTTTAAAAATGGGAGTTTCTCCACACAAGCGCTCTCTCTTTGCCTGCTGCCACCCACGTAAGATGTGACTTGCTCCTCCTTGCCTTCCACTATGATTATGAGGGCTCCCCGGCCATGTGGAACTATAAGTCCAATAAACCTCTTTATTTTGTAAATTGCCCAATCTTGGGTATGTCTTCAGCAGCATGAAAACAGACTAACATACCCCTGGCCAAAGATGAGCCAATCTGAGCATCAGTGAGGAGAAAAACTACAGTCAGTTAACACAAACAATTTAAATATATGAGATTATAATGACACTAAGAAACCTAGGAAACCAACTCATTATTCTCAAAATTGGCAAATAAAGGAAATTATCAAGCATGTGTCCTGCCTTTCCTATAAGAACTATACCTCTAAGTAGATGAGAGAAAGAACCTCTTAATAGAAGCACAGGTTGAACATCCCTAATCTGAAAACCTGAAACCCAAAAGTTTGGGTCCAAAAGACCCAAACTTTTTGAGCACCGACATGACACCAGAAATTGAAAATTTTGCACCTGATCTCATGTGACAGGTCACAGTTAAAACACTGTCTCATACACAAAATTATTCAAAATATTGCATAAAATTACTTGCAGGCTACGTATATATGGTTCTATGAAACAAAAATGAATTTCATATTTAGACTTGGGTCCCATCCCCAATATACCTTATTATGTATACGCAAATATTCCAAAATCCAAAATATCTGAAATCCAAAACACTTCTGGTCCCATGCATTTCAGATAAGGGATATTCAACCTGAGGTTCAGCAATCAATTAAGAAAGAATAATTGAATTCAAATATTACCATATTGCAACCTTAGAAAACTATTGACCAAGTCCCTGAATATTGTCATTGCCCATAAAAAAGACAAAGAACCGGCCGGGCGCGGTGGCTCACGCCTGTAATCCCAGCACTTTGGGAGGCCGAGGCGGGCGGATCACAAGGTCAGGAGATCAAGACCATCCTGGCTAACACGGTGAAACCCCATCTCTACTAAAATACAAAAATTTAGCCGGGCATGGTGGCGGGTGCCTGTAGTCCCAGCTACTGGGGAGGCTGAGGCAGGAGAATGGCGTGAACCTGGGAGGCAGAGCTTGCAGTGAGCCGAGATGGTGCCACTGCACTCCAGCCTGGGCAACAGAGCGAGACTCCGTCTCAAAAAAAAAAAAAAGAGAACCAGAGATTATATACTTCTAAATGGAAGAAGACACTACTGCTTATGAATTAGTTTTGCCAAAAATAAATAAGACAAAACTTGAATTTAATTAAGCCTCAAGATTCAGCTTCCAATTTACAGAAAATACAAAGAACAGAGGAACACATCAAAAGATACTACGGTAAAACTCTACAGGACAAACATACAGATATTTCCACAAATAAATTATAAGAGGAAATAAATATATATATACACATATATATGTTACCTATACATGTGTATGTTATATACATATCAATATGCAATATATGTATATGCTATATATACATAAATATATAAACATCAAATAAGCATGTTAAAAAGATGCTCAACATCATTAGCCTTTAGAAAAATTCAAGTTAAAAACCACAATGAGATATCTATTACCTACCACACCTATCAGAATGACTAAAATAAAAAAGTTACAACACTAAATGCTGGTGAGGATATGAAGAAACTAGATCACTCATACATTATAAAATGATATAGCCAATTTGAAAAACAGGCAGTTCCCTAAAATAGTAAACATTCAATTATTATACAACCCAGCAATTGCACTCTTGGGCAATTATCCAAGAGAAATAAAAATGTATGTTTACATAAATACCTATAAATGAATGTCAATAGCAGTTTTGTTTGTAATAGCAAAAAAACTGCAATCAGGTCATATGTCATTCAATAAGTGAATAGTTACAAAAACTGTATGGTACACACTCACCATGGACTACTACTTATTACTAAAAAAAAAGATCTGCTGGGTGCAGTGGCTCCCAGCACTTTGGGAGGCCAAGGTGGGTGGATCACAAGGTCAAGAGTTTGAGACCAGCCTGGCGAACATGGTGAAACCCTGTCTCTACTAAAAATGCAGAAAATTATCTGGACATGGTGGCAAACACCTGTAATCCCAGCTACTTGGGAGAGTGAGGCAGGAGAATTGCTTGAACCTGGGAGGCAGAGGTTGCAGTGAGCTGAGATCGCACCACTGCACTCCAGCCTGGGCAACAGAGTGAGACTCCGTCTCAAAATAAATAAATAAATAAATAAATAAATAAATAAATAAATAAATAAGGCAATCTCAGACCTTTACATAATATATGATTCTAATCAATAACAGTCTTGAAATGATAGAGGACAGATTATTGGGTGCACTCCAGCCTGGGCAACAGAGTAAGACTCCATCTCAAAATAAATAAATAAATAAATAAATAGGGCAATCTCAGACCTTTACATAATGTATGATTCCAATCAATAACAGTCTTGAAATTATAGAGGACAGATTATTGGGTACCAGGAAAGGAGGGAGATGGTGGGAAGAAAAGTGGTAACAAAAGGGCAATATGAGGGGTCCTTGTGGTGATGGAACTGTTCAGTATCTTGATTGTGGTAGTGAATACACGAACCTATACATGTGACAATACTGTCTAGACTTAAATACACATACACACACACGTAAGGAAAACTGGGAAAGATCCGTGGATTGTTATTAATATCAATATCCCTGTGGTAATATTCTATAGTTCAAGAAAATGTACAAAGGATTTCTCTGTATTATTACTTTTTTTTTTTTTTTGAGACAGAGCCTCACTCTGTCTCCCATGCTGGAGTGCAGTGGCGCGATCTCAGCTCACTGCAACCTCTGTCTCCTGGGTTCAAGTAAATCTCCTGTCTCAGCCTCCTGAGTAACTGGGATTACAGGCAGGCGCCGCTACGCCCAGCTAATTTTTGTATTTTTAGTAGAGATAAGGGTTTCACTATGTTGGCCAGGCTAGTCCCAAACTCCTGATCTAAAGCAATCCGCCTACCTCGGTCTCCCAAAGTGCTGGGATTACAGGCATGAGCCATTGTGCCTGGCCTGTTTTCTCTGTATTATTTCTTATAACTGCATGTGAATCTATAATTATCTCAATAATAAAAACTTTATTTAAAAAAAAAACCAAGGAAAGGAAAAAGTAAAGCCAGACTGGGAGGAAATATTTGCAAATCATATCTCATTAAGGGCCTGCATCTAGACTACATGAACTTCTTACAACTTAATAAGAAGACAAACCAATTAAAATTGGGGAAAGCATTTGAATAGACATTTCACCAAAAAAGATAAACAAATAGATAATAAGCACAAGAAAAGACGTTCAACGTCATTAGGGAAATGCTAATTAAAACCATACTGGAGCCAGGTGTATTGGCTCACGCCTGTGATCCCAGCACTTTGGGAGGCTGAGGCAGGCGGATCACAAGGTCAGGAGTTCAAGACCAGCCTGGCCAACATGTTGAAACCCCATCTCTACTAAAAGTACAAAAATGAGCTGGGCGTGGTGGTGCACACTGGTAGTCCCAGCTACTCGGAAGACTGAGGTCGAAGAATCGCTTGAATCTGGGAGGCAGAGGTTGCAGTGAGTCAAGATCGTGCCACTGCACTCCAGCCTGGGTGAAAGAGCGAGACTTCATCTCAAAAAAAAAAAAAAAGAAAACAAAAACAAAACAAGTGTTGAAAAGGAGGTGGAGAAATTGCAGACCTCATAAACTGCTGTAGGAAATACAAAGTGGTAGAGCTACTTGGAAAAGTTTCTTAAGCATAAACTTACTATACAACCCAGAAATTAAATCCCTAGATATCTACCCAAGAGAAAAGAAAACACATCAACACAAAAGACATGTAGAGAAATGTTCACAATGGCATTATTGGAAATGATCCAAATGTCATATTATCAGCATATAATTGAATACTATTCAGCAATAAAAAGAAATAAACTACTGATACATGTTATAAATGGAATCCCAAATGTTATGCTAGGCAAAAGAAACTTGATGCAAAAGACCAAATACTACATGATTCCATTTATAGGAAATTTCCAGAAAAGGCAAATCTATAGACAGAAAGCAGTTCAGTGGCCACATGATTGTAAAGGAGCAAAGGGAAATTGGATAGTGATACAAATTTTCTAAAACTAGATCGTGGTTATATTCCACAACTCTGTAAATGCACTATAAATCATTGAATTGTATGCTTACATTAGGGGGTGGGTGTTATGGCATGTAAATTATACCTCAAAAATGCAAATAAATAAATTTTGTAAATGTAAATAAATGAAAATTTTGTTAAGAGTACCAACTCAGTTGATAAAGTTGGTAAAGTCAACATATTAGCATTAGAAAAAAATATGTTAACACGTAAGATATTTAGTTTAAATCACTATATAAAAAGCCTTCCATGGGCAATTTACAAATGTCGTTTAACAATTATCTCCCACTTAAGTTTCTTATTTTCACATTTGTCAAGCAAGATTACATTATGCTCCAAAATTCACAGTTACCTTAATAAGAGCTTTTTTGGTGAGTTTCTGATTCACTTCAGGCTTATTCAATATGTTCTTTGCTCTATGAGCATATTCCAATGTACTCAGCGTTTCCTGTCATAGAAAGGAAAGATCAATTAGTGAAGATATTGTGAGAATAATGTAGTTCTGTTATCTAAAATATGTTATATAATAACTTAAAGTAATATTTCATAGTTGTATCTAATTTTAAAATCTAGTCATTAAGACCACTATGCCCAACCTTTAAAAAGGAAGCTGTTCAATCCTTTTTTCCCTTCTCTTCAATTTTCATAGTCTTGACCCTTAGGATAATTTCCTTTAGACTATTCTTAAACTCAATGATGGCTCACATTTGTAATCCCAGCACTTTGGAGGCCAAGGCATGAGGGTCACTTGAGTCCAGGAGTTCGAGACAAGCCTTGGCAACATAGGGAGACCCTGTTTCTACAATAAATAGATAAATATTAGTTGGGCATGGTAGCATGTGCCTATAGTCCCACCTACTTGGGAGTCTGAGGTGGGAGGATCACTTAAGCCCAGGAGGTTGAGATTGCAGTGACTGTGCCATTGCACTCCAGCCTAGGCAACAGGTTTGTTTGTCTCAAACAAACAAAAAAACAAAAACAAAAAACCACAAAGCTCAATGAATCTACCAACTGATGAATAAACAAAATGTCCCATATCAGCCGGGCACAGTGGCTCACGTCTGTAATCCCAGCACTTTGGAAGGCCAAGGCAGGTGGATCATGAGGTCAAGAGTTCGAGACCAGCCTGGCCAACATGGTGAAACCCTGTCTCTGCTAAAAATACAAAAATTAGCTAGGCGTGGTGGCAGGCGCCTGTAATCCCAGCTACTTGGGAGGGTGAGGCAGGAGAATCACTTGAACCCGGGAGGCAAAGGTTGCAGTGAGCCAAGACCATACCATTGCACTCCATACTATAGAATATTATTCACCCATTAAAAGGAATAAAGTATTGCTGCTACAATACAGATGAACCTTGAAAACATTATGCTAAGTGAAAGAAGCCAGTCACAAAAAAACCACATATTACATAATTCCATTTATATGAAATATCCAGAACAGGCAAATCCATAGATGCAAAAAGCAGTAGTGTCCTAGAGCTGGGAGTGGGGCAAATGGAAAAGTAATTTCAATGGGTACAGGCCTTCTTTCTGGGGTTACGAAAATGTTCAAAACTTAGATTTCGGTGACGGTTGGACAGCTCTGTTAATATACTAAAATTATTAAATTAATATACTTTAAATCGGTGAATTTTATGATATGTGAATTAAATCTCAATAAAGTTTTTTTTTAATGAAGGGGAAGTTGGAGACCTTAAAGAAGGTTTTTTGTTTTTTTGAGACAAAGTCTCGCTCTGTCACCCAGGCTTGAGTGCAGTGGCTCAATCTCAGCTCACTGCAACCCCTACTTCCTGGGTTCAAGCAACTCTCCTGCCTCAGCCTCCTGAGTAGTTGGGATTACAGGCGTGCACCACCACGCCCAGCTAATTTTTTTTGTGTTTTTTAGTGGAGACGGGGTTTCACCATGTTGCTCAGGCTGGTCTTGAACTCCTGAGCTAAGATGATCCACTCACCTCAGCCTCCCAAAGTGCTGGGATTACAGGTGTAAGCCACCGTGCCCGGCCTAAAAAAGCTTTTTAAAATCCATTTAGGTCAAGCGAGGTGGCCCATGCCTAAATCGCAGCACTTCAGGAGGCTGAGGTAGGAGGATCCCTTGAGCCCAGGAGTTCAAGATCAGCCTAGGAAACATAGTGAGACCTCTGTCTCTATTTAAAACAAAACAAAACAAAACAAAACTTAGCCAGGCCTGGTGGCTCACACTTGTAGTACTAGCTACTCAGGAGGCTGTGGTTGGGGGAATCACTTGAGTCCAGGAATTTAAGTTGCAGTGAGCCATGATCATGCTACTGTACTGCAACCTTGGCAACAGCATGAGACTCTACTTCTAAAAATAAATAAATAAATAAACAAATAAAATTTCCACTTAAGGCAGATGATAGCAATAAAATAAGACTACATTTTACCATCTTTGTTATTTCTCTTGGTTTTTCTCTCTGTTCTCACACATCCAACGCCATCTTCAGTGTTCTCTAAGCAGCCTTACCACACTAGCGAGCATTCACTTTACCTGCTCCTAAGTCCTCAATTAAATCTCCATATACCACCCACTGCTAATGACCACAGCAATTTTCTTTGAAGACTGTGTGGAAAAGCCATTGAGAAACTGGCTTTTTAAGGTTAAAAACTCTGCCAGGAAGGAAAAAGATAACTTCTTCAGGAGTGTCCTCCTGTATATGTTCATATGCAATGTCCAGATTGTTTTACATTATAGCATAGAATGAAGCAAGGTAGGCCGGGCGCGGTGGCATACGCCTGTAATCCCAGAACTTTGGGAGACAAAGGCGGGCGGTTCACCTGAGGTCAGGAGTTTGAGACCAGCCTGGTCAACAAGGTGAAACCACATCTCTACTAAAAATACAAAAATTAGCTGGGTGTGGTGGCAGGCGCCTGTAATCCCAGCTACTTGGGAGGCTGAGGCAGGAAAATCGTTTGAACCCGGGAGGTGGAGGTTGCAGTGAGCTGAGATCTCGTCATCGCACTCCAGCCTGGGGGATAAGAGCGGGATTCATCTCAAAAAAAAAAAAAGAATGAAGCTACTAAATGAACTTTTTTTATTCCACCATATATATATATATAATATATATATATATATATATTTTTTTTTTTTTTTGAGATGGGGTCTCCCTCTGCCACCCGGGCTGTAGTGTAGTGGCATGATCTCAGTTCAGTGCAACTTCCGCCTCCCAGGCTTAAGTGATTCTCCCACCTCAGCCCCATAAGTAGGTGGGACCACAGGTGTGCACCACCAAACCCACCTAATTTTTTGTATTTTTGGTAGAGACAGGGTTTCGGCAGGTTGCCCAGGCTGGTCTCGAACTCCTAAGCTCAAGTGATCCACCCACCTCGGACTTCCAAAGTGCTGGGTTTACAGGTATGAGTCACTATGTCCAGCCTAGTAAATAAACTTTTAAAATATATAATAGCTAAATAAGAATTACAGCTACTACACTCGCAGCTTGCTTTCAAAGGGCTTACCTCAAGATTGAGAGATGCAGGAGAAATTGTTGCAATTATAGATGTTCTCGTACGCCCTCCAAGAGAATCCTGGAGGATTCTAGTTAGTTTAGATTCTCGATAAGGAACATGAGGTGTTCTTTCTACAAGGGCGGTAATAACCCTTCCCAAAGTCAACAGGGATTGATTTATATTTCCAGCTTCCCGAGCTCTCTTATCAACAGCTCCAGAACGGCCGATGTTTTCACTTCCTGCAAGATCAACCTTTAATTTCAAAAATAAAAATAAAAAGTGAGTCTATTGGATTTGGATTCAAAGACTTTCATTCTTATAGTATACATAATGTATTAAATAGCCAGCAAAATAATTTTTCTGTAATTAATAAATTTGTTCTCCCACTACAAAGCTAATCACCCAGTGACCACAAAAACTGTCTCAAGGGCAAAATTTCAAGCTGCTCTATAAGGTGTTTAAGAGTGAAACAGTAGTATTAAGGTGGATGCTTACCAAGTTCAACTTTCCAATTTTAACAAGCTCTTCTCCATCAATCGTAGTTTCTTTCATATGTATTGTAACAGAGAAAACTGAGTGGGAACGACTAGAAAACAATATCAAGTTGCCCAGTCATTATAATGTAAAACAGCATTTCCTGCTTCTGAAATACTGAAAACAGGAAAGGAAGATCTAAATCCACATGGGTAGAGAAAGATAACATCAGACAGGAGATATCAAGAATATTCTGGAAGATAGGAGATGGATAGAACAGTGATTAGGATTTTGTTTTCTCCTATCTACTGCCTGCAAAAGCGGCATCAATAAGAAGCTATCTGAAAAAAAACTCCAAAAGACTTAGAATCCTGAGGCACCTCTGAAAGCTGGATGTGGATGGGGTCGAAACATTTGCCTGGTATGTCAAGAAGAGATGGCTTGCAATCAATCTGCTATTCATAAGAACCATTTGAAGTATGTCATTACCATAAATTCAAATGGTACCAGGCAAGGCATTAGTTTACTCTTCCACCTCCCCATCCATGTCAGCTGTTGTGTACATGCACAAGTACACTTCTCTGCTTTGAGACTGTCATCAGAAATAGGTGACTCCTATCCCCTAACAGCAGAAATAGTAAACAGCATGATTACTAAAACACTACAAGATAATCACTGCTAGATTATAAAATGTTCAAAAGTCTACCTTATGCTAAATACTGATATTCAGGCCAGGGGTGGCAGCTCATGCCTGTAATCCCAACACTTTGGGAGGCCAAGGTAGGAGGGTCACTTCAACCCAGGAGTTCGAAACCAGCCTGGGCAACATAGTGGGACTGCCATCTCTACAAAAAAATTTCAAAATTAGCTGGGCATAGTGGTATGCTCCTACAGTTACAGCTACCCTAGAGGCTCGGGTGGGAGGATCACTTTAGCCCAGGAAGTCAAGGCTGCAGTAAGTCATGACTGAGTCACTGCACTCTAGCCTGGGTGACAAAGTAAGATGTTGTCTTGGGAAAAAAAACAAACAAGCAAAAAAACAAACAAAAAAAACCAAATACTCTGCTTTTATCTTAGGGGAAAAAAAATTATACAGATGACCAAAGACATTCTTTTTGTATCCAATGGCAGTTGGTGAACATTATCATGTTTGTTAATATCATTGACAGTTGACAGAGAATCTGGTAAGTTTCAATTTTCTTCTTTGTACTTTCATGTTACTTAAACAAAAAATTAAGTTTTTTTTTTTTTTTTGAGACTTATTGCCCAGGCTAGACTTATTGCAATGGCTCGATCTCAGCTCACTGCAACTTCTGCCTCCTGGGTTCAAGCAGTTCTCCTGACTCAGCCTACCAAGTATCTGGGATTACAGGCACACGCCACCACGCCCAGCTAGTTTTTGTAATTTTAGTAGAGACGGGGTTTCACCACATTGGCCAGGCTGGTCTCGAACTCCGGACCTCAAGTGATCCTCCCGCCTTGGCCTCCCAAAGTGCTGGGATTACAGGCGTGAGCCATCGCGCCCAGCCAAGTAGCATTTTTATAAAAATTATTTAAATTATTTAAAATTACAGAAAAGGAGGAAGATCCAAGGAAAAGCATAAATGCAAACTATAGATCTGAATTATAATATTCATCTCCACCAGGCGTGGTGCCTCAAGCCTGTAATCATTTTGGGAGGCCGAGGCGGGCAGATCACGAGGTCAGGAGATCAAGACCACCCTGACTAACACAGTCAAACCCCGCCTCTACTAAAAAATACAAAAAATTAGCTGGGCGTAGTGGTGGGCGCCTGTTGTCCCAGCTACTCGGGAGGCTGAGGCAGGAGAATAGCATGAACCCGGGAGGCGGAGCTTGCAGTGAGCCGAGATCGCGTCACTTCACTCCAGCCTGGGGGACAGAGAGAGACTTTGTCTCAAAAAAAAAAAAAAAAAACATAATAATAATAATAATAATAATAATAGGCCGGGCGCGGTGGCTCAAGCCTGTAATCCCAGCACTTTGGGAGGCCGAGGTGGGCGGATCACGAGGTCAGGAGATCGAGACCATCCTGGCTAACACGGTGAAACCCCGTCTCTATCTCTACTAAAAAATACAAAAAAAACTAACCGGGCGAGGTGGCAGGCGCCTATAGTCCCAGCTACTCGGGAGGCTGAGGCAGGAGAATGGCGTAAACCGGGGAGGCGGAGCTTGCAGTGAGCTGAGAGCAAGACTCCGTCTCAAAAAATAATAATAATAATAATAATATTCATCTCATATTTTTCGACCATTATCTACCCATTCCTAATCCAGATTAGGCAATTAATACAAATAAGCATTGGAGTTAGCTCTAATTTGGGAAAACTGAATTAGCTTCTCCTCTTTGTCACATACATTCATAAAAAGTGACCTTTATACAAGTCTACATATAAGAAAAAAGGAAAAATAGAAATTTTATACTTTAGTGAAATGTACCTAAAGAAATTTTAACTAGTCTTCAGTTCAGTTCTCAAAATTCTACATGAAATTAAGTCATAAATCAACCACAGAATAAAATTTCCATTTTATTGGAAAGCCATTAAGTGAAAATTTAATTAAAATTTTGAAATCATCCAAAATTCCATGATCTTAATCACTTTTTTTTTTTTTTTTTGAGACGGAGTCTCGCTCTGTCGCCCAGGCCGGAGTGCAGTGGCCAGATCTCAGCTCACTGCAAGCTCCGCCTCCCGGGTTCACGCCATTCTCCTGCCTCAGCCTCCAGAGTAGCTGGGACTACAGGCGCCCGCCACCTCGCCCGGCTAGTTTTTTGTACTTTTCAGTAGAGACGGGGTTTCACCGTATTAACCAGGATGGTCTCGATCTCCTGACCTCGTGATTCGCCCGTCTCGGCCTCCCAAAGTGCTGGGATTACAGGCTTGAGCCACCGTGCCCGGCCCTTAATCACTTTTATGTTATATTTTTCTTCTTTCTTTAAATGCAAACTTTTTTTAGAGTTGTAACTATAATTGCTATGGCATTTTATAGAAATTTTCAACTACAAGCCAGCAAAGAAATAAGACTTCCAATCTTAATAATAATTTTGTAGCTCAGAGAAACTGATATGCAGATAAATTCACTTATTCACCCGAAGTCACATACTGAATTAACTGTGAAACTGAGACTACACACAAATATCTAATTCCCAATCTATTGCTTTTTCTATCACATTTTGATGTTTCCTTCAAAGACAACACACACACACACACACACACACACACAAACACTTGTTTTAGTAAACTATATTTGTAGAATTTGGAATTTGTCCTGTAGGGGTCTTTACAAGAAAAAAGGAGTTCCTAACTTATGTAAATTTATGACAGGCATTTTATATTTCAATGAATAGAGTGGTAAGAGAGGAAAATAAACAATTTTTAAAAAGGAATTTTTATATTTCAGTAAAAGATACTTAGAGAGAAAAAATCATCCCTTTCAATCCATGAAAGCCAGTGTTAGTGACCATCTGTCTCCCACATTAAAATGAAGCCATTTTAAAAGACCTGACTTCTTCTAATCCTTATTAAATGCAAGGGTTTTCAAACTATATTCTAATATCAGTAGGGGGCTCCACAAAAGTGCCTCAGGGACCCCTTCATAAGGCTTAAGGAGGTAAGCCTCAGAGCGTCCCATTCTAAAATCAACTATAGCAGCCACATTTTATCCTGGGCTTCCATATATGATGTCACTAGAATAAAAGGATTCTTCTACTTCAAAAAAGTTTAGGCTGGGTGCGGTGGCTCACACCTGTAATCTCAGCACTTTGGGAGGCCAAGGCAGGTGGTTCACCTAAGGTCAGGAGTTTGAGACCAGCCTGGCCAACATGGTGAAACCACATCTCTACCAAAAATACAAAAATTAGCTAGGCTAGTGGCGGGCACCTATAATCCCAGCTACTCAGGAGGCTGAGGCAGGAGAATTGCTTGAACCTGGTGGGCAGAGGTTGCAGTGAGCCGAGATCGTGCCACTGCACTCCAGCCTGGGTAACAAGAGCGAAACTTGGTCTCAAAAAAGAAAAAAAAAAAGTTTAATACTTCAGCTATGGTTCAACTTATCTTTGTTCTCCTTTCAACATTCTTCCAATATTGGTTCCTTCCCTATAAATCTCAAGCCAATCACCAACGACCCCTCCTTATAACACAAACTCTAGGTACGTGACTCATACCCTGACCCACACCAATTTGATTTTCTCCAAGTCCTAATTCTTCTTAAAAGAAAATGGGGCTAGGAAAGAGACTATGGCTTTCTTACCTAGAGTATGCATTCATCAGAGTAGCTGCAGTTGTCCTTTTTGCTGCCCCCTTTTCTAAAATTTGATAGACTTCATCCTTGTTGTGTACTGTAATTTCTTCCAAACCTTTAATTATCACTCCTCTCTGACCAAAATACCAAAAGAACATCCATTAGATTGGTTAAAAAACACACACACACACATTCTCTCTCTCTCTCTCTCTGACTTCTCAAAGCCTCACACGTTAAAATTCAGAGACATTTCATTCTCAAAGACTGAATTACCTTGTTACGGGGATCATCAAACATCTGTAGTCTCTCAGAAACATCAGATGATGGATTAAGAAGATCAAAAAGCTCTTCATTATAGATCTCCAACAGAGACACTTTGACTGAAAATTCAGTACCATTATCAGTAAGTTTCTCAAAAATTTGATGAAGGGTACGTGGAATTATACCAGCCAAGGGATCCTGAAATTATAATAAGGACTAATATAAAGGAAGAATGCCATTTACTGTGGCAGTTAAAATACATGGGCCTCCTTTATAATATATTTAAACATAAGTATGGCAAAGCAAGTTAAAATAAAAAAAAAAGAAACAACTAAGTTAATGTTAGAGAAGCCATTTACAACAATCTGTTCAATAGTAGTCTTCACACCCTCCATAAACCTGTCACACTTCTTAGCCATCTTCATGCCTGAGCATTACATAGAAACCAATGGAACCTATCTACTTAAAAAGCCAAGTTCAGGCCGGGCGTGGTGGCTCAAGCCTGTAATCCCAGCACTTTGGGAGGCCAAGACGGGCGGATCACGAGGTCAGGAGATCGAGACCATCCTGGCTAACACAGTGAAACCCCGTCTCTACTAAAAAAAAAAAATACAAAAAACTAGCCGGGCGAGGTGGCGGGCGCCTGTAGTCCCAGCTACTCTGGAGGCTGAGGCAGGAGAATGGCGGGAATCCGGGAGGCGGAGCTTGCAGTGAGCGGAGATCCGGCCACTGCACTCCAGCCTGGGCGACAGAGCGAGACTCCGTCTCAAAAAAAAAAAAAAAAAAAAAAAAGCCAAGTTCAGCCAGGCGTGATGGCTCACGCCTGTAATCCCAGCACTTTGGGAGGCCAAGGCAGGTGGATCACGAGGTCAGGAGATCAAGACCATTCTGGCCAATATGGTGAAACCCCATCTGTAATAAAAATACAAAAATTTGCCGGGCTTGGTGGCGTGCACCTGTAGTCCCAGCTACTCAGGAGGCTGAGGCAGGAGAATCACTTGAACCCGGGAGGTGGAGGTTGCAGTGAGCTGAGATTGAGTCACTGTACTCCAGCCTGACCAACAGAGCGAGACTCCATCTCAAAAAAAAAAAAAAGCCAAGTTCAATAATTCTGCCCAATGAAACTATGCTTTAAGCCTATTCCATATCCCCTATGGTTACAATTCATAACTTTATTATCCATATATGTAAAGTAAGTTAATGACTCAATTATGTAACCACTAGAAAAAAGGTTCTACCCAACTTTCAATAATTTGGAAAATTGGCTGGGCAAGGTAGTATGTGCCTCTAATTCCAGCTACTCAGGAGGCTGAGTTGGGAGGACTCCTGAAGCCCAAGAGTTCAAGACTGGCCTGGGGAACACAGTGGGACCCCATCAATTTAAAATTTTAAAAAATAAAATAAGATAATTTTTTTTTTTTTTTGGAAAATTAACTAGCTTTTTGGTTGTTTTTTGAGACAGAGTCTCATTCTGTTGCCCAGGCTGGAGTGCAGTGGTGCCACCTCAGCTCACTGCAGCGTCTACCTCCTGGGTTCCAGTGAATCTCCCGCCTTAGCCCCTCGGGTAGCTGGGATTACAAGCATGCACCACCACACACAGTTAGTTTTTGTATTTTTAGTAGAGACGAGGTTTCACCATGTTGGCCAGGCTGGTCTCGAACTGCTGACCTCAGGTGATCCACCCGCCTTGGCCTCCCAAAGTGTTTGGATTACAGGCATGAGCCACCACACCCGGCCAATTAACTAGTTATTAAACTCATTTAAATTTAAACACATTACTAAATTTAAAACTAAACTTTTTATAAAAAGTTGTAACACTTCAGCTCTAGTTCAACTTGTCTTGTTCTTCTTTCAACTTTCTTCCAGTATTGGTTCTCTCCCATAGTTATTAAACTCACTTAAATTCATGGAAATCTTTGTAAAATGTAGTATATGCTTTCCGCAATATTAAACAATACATTCATCTTAATTTATTGAACACTTAAGATCATCATGAATAAAGTACTATACTTCCCCTGGCCGTGCTAACTTTGAGACCCATTCCTACAGTACAAAGCCCTGCCTGCTTTCAAGCCTCACTCATATTCCAACTTTTCTACAATATTCTGCTCCAACCATTCTGTCGTAAATAGACCCCTCTTTTATGACATAACTGTGCCATACATATTGGTCCTTCCTCTTCCATTGAGGCTGTTTCTTAAACAGGAGTCATACCATGCACTTTAATTTTACTGTAGTAGTGGTTTATCCTAAGTTCATTTTGACATAGGTATTTTGATCTTCTCTATTTCAAGACAGAGACCCTCAAACAAGTTTTATACAGTTAAATTTCAGCCACATTAGAGATAAAAGTATATTATAAACAATAAATACCTCTTCCCAGGTATACTCTTCATTAGGTGACCTTTCACCTTCCATTGTAAAAGTTTTTCCAGTGCCAGTTTGGCCATACCTGTAAAGATTAACAAGTGTTAAATCAAAAGGAAACACACCCATATGACTCTTAGTGATAGACTAAAAAACAAAAAACAGGCCAGGCGCAGTGGCTCACGCCTATAATCCCAACACTTTGGGAGGCTGAGGTAGGCAGATCACCTGAGGTCAGGAGTTCGAGATCAGCCTGGCCAGCAAGGTGAAACCACGTCTCTACTAAAAATACAAAAATTAGCCAGGCGTGGTGGCAGGCGCCTGTAATCCCAGCTACTTGGGAGGCTGAGACAGGAGAACTGCTTGAACCCAGGAGGCGGAGGTTGCAGTGAGCCAAGATTGCGCCATTGCACTCCAGCCAGGGCAACAAGAGTGAAACTCCGTCTCAAAAAGCAAACAACAAACAAACAAAACACACGCATTTAAGCTTTTTCATAAATCTGAAAAAACACTGTTTTACTTACGCAAAGATAGTGCAATTATAGCCCATAATAACTTCATCCAGAATTGGACAAACAACACTTCGGTAAACATCAATCTGTTTAGTAGATGCTCCAAACACCTATCAAAAAAAAGAATTAAAAAAATAAAACTCAAAATTACTCATTTTAATAATTTTGTTTTTCGTATGTTAATTAATTCATAATTCAGCCCACTAGAAGCCATCTGACAATTCAAAGAGACAACCGAAATTCCTAAGTATACACCCTTTTCCAGGTAAAATATGTATATTAAAATTATTTTACATTAGTGGATAATCAATAAATTGCACCATATGTTACCATGTCAAAAGTATACGTCTTCCTTGAGCTCTTGTCAGCCAATCCTCCAGTTCGTACACTAACTTCTTTTCGTATAGGATCACATTCTACTATTGAATGGGCGCTAGCTTTCCGCTCTGCCAAATTAAATGGTCTATAAAAGAAATACACAAAGTCATTCAAGAGCTCTTAGTTCTCAGGTTATCAACGACATTTTCCCTAACTACATTTGTCAAGAAAAACGCGAAGTTCTGACCACATTGTTGGTGATGGGGATTAAATCAGGACTAAATGATACTGCTAAAGCAGACAGTAAAATTATAAGTGTCTCAAGTTTCACAAATATAATTTTTTAAATGTTCAAAGATATGTAAGACATTACAACTCTGGCAGCTTCTTACGAGTAGA
Source organism: Macaca mulatta (assembly GCF_049350105.2). Lineage (NCBI taxonomy): Eukaryota > Metazoa > Chordata > Mammalia > Primates > Cercopithecidae > Macaca > Macaca mulatta. The sequence continues at coordinate 104,566,150 of NC_133414.1, read as the reverse complement.
TACTAACAGAATTGTTTTGTTTTGACAGTAGAGATTGGGGTCTCACTGTGTTGCACAGGCTGGTCTCAAACTTCTGGGCTCAAGTGATCATCCCACCTCAGCTTCCCAAGGTGCTAGTATTACAGATGTGAGACACTGTGCCAAGCCACTAACTGGTTTTAACTTGTAAAAATGCCAAACTTATTTTTCAGAATTCCATTTCTCCTATTCTTAAAATCTGATTGGCTGGGCGTGGTGGCTCACGCCTGTAATCCCAGCACTTTGGGAGGCCGAGACGGGCGGATCACGAGGTCAGGAGATCGAGACCCTCCTGGCTAACACGGTGAAACCCCGTCTCTACTAAAAAATACAAAAAACTAGCCGGGCGAGGTGGCGGGCACCTGTAGTCCCAGCTACTCGGAAGGCTGAGGCAGGAGAATGGCGTAAACTCCGGAGGCGGAGCTTGCAGTGAGCTGAGATTCGGCCACTGCACTCCAGGCTGGGCAACAGAGCAAGACTCTGTCTCAAAAAAAAAAAAAAAAAAAAAAAATCTGATCAAGTTGGGTTATGATGTAGCAGAAAAAACATGTCAAGTTTGTGTTCAAAATACTCATCTGCCAGTGGATACCTGGCACAAAATAAAAAGTACATAAAAATAATGACTAATAAGCTGAGTACTTACTATGTGCCAGGTACTTATTGTTTCAAGTGCTTTACATGTGCTCACTCAGTATGTCCACACAACACTGTGAGGTTGGCAATATTATTAGCCCCATTTTTCAAATGAGTGAATAGACACAGAAGGTCTACACTGCCCAAGCCGACTGGATCAAGAGTCCTCATTCTACGGAAATGCCTGAGTAGGTATTTAGTTGAAATGGTTATTTCCTCAGGAAGTCCTTTCCATCCTACGTGCCTCCCCTACCTGCTCCAACCAAGACCACATTAAATGTTTGCTATATATTCCTACAGCACCCTTTATACACCCTTTCTAAACATCACCTCTCTTATCTTTTTTTTAATGTGTTACCCACTAGACCTCAGATCACTACGGAAAGAAATCCTGTCTAGTTTACTGTTTCCCCAGCAACAACTACCATGCTTAGCACACAGTAGGTTCTCAAATATTTGTTAAACCACATTACCTAATAAATGTCATCCTAAGAGGAATTATGGGAAAACTAAAAATAATCACAGTCCACAGAGTAGCATTAATAAGATAATTATATACTTAACACATGTCTGGGCCAAAGGGAGAGACATAATCTTGACCTGAGTTCATTTTTCCCATTGAGTATCATGTATTTTGGAGAAAGTGCCAAACAGGAAATTATTTTCCCCTTATCACTAAATAAACCAAGTTGCTATTTATTTAAGGATACCTTAACTTCCCCTGGCACAGCCCACTCTACTTCCGAGTGATCAGAAGACCAAATTTGTGATCCTAGGAAACTTAACTCCCAGGTAATATTTGGTAATGCTTTCATTTGCCAACTATACTAAAACCTACACAATGCATATAACCTACATGAATGTACAGTATTATTAAAACTTCAACAAAACTAAGGCAGAACCAACTTATACTGAGGTAGGCCAAGAGCATCAAGTGGAGTGATTTGCTCTCACGTGACTAAAGCTTTTCCAATTAGTCTATTATTTTTGGCATCCCCTAAACTAGTATCTTGCCTGGATGTATAAAATTAAGCTACCAAATGAATACCATTCACATTGTCAGGACTGAGTAATAGGAAATTCATACAGATCACACATTCCTAAAAGTTATCAAAATTCTTAGAGAAGCTTTAGGGACCATCTGTACTCTAAGAAAGAGTAATGCCAAGCCATTACTTTCCTACCCAGACTTCTCTAACTTATTAGAAATTGCAAAGTTTCTGCCGATCACACTAACAAATCCATCAATTTGCTGGTTTCACTATAGTTATATAAAAATTCAAACAATCAAAATGGTGAGGGAATGGAGATGGAGGATTAAAAAAACCTAAGTCCTATCCTGTGGAGAAGTGCTAAATTAACTCATTCCACAAATATTCATCAAGTACTTACTATGTGATAGGTAATTTTCTAGACACTGGAGATATAACAATGAACAATACAAAGTTAAAGGAAAGAAAAAAACACCAAAATCCTGTGCTCAGGGAGCTTTTAACTTAGTTGAAGGAAGGAAGAGATAATTATCAAATAAATAAATATATTAGATGCTGATAAATTAGAAATGAAAATAAAGCAGGCCAGGTACAGTGGCTCATGACTGTAATCTCAGGACTTTGGGAGGCTGAGGTGGGCGAATCATTTGAGGTCAGGAGTTTGAGACCAGCCTGGCCAACATGGTGAAAACCCATCTCTATTAAAAAATACAAAAATTAGGCTGGGCACAGTGGCTCACACCTGTAATCCTAGCACTTTGGGAGGCCAAGGTGGGCAGATCACTTGAGGTCAGAAGCTCGAAACCAGCCTGGCCAATATGGTGAAACCTCATATCTACTAAAAATACAAAAATTAGCCAGAAATCACTTGAACCTGGGAGATGGAGGTTGCAGTGAACCGAGACTGTGCACTACACTCCAGCCTAGGCGACAGAGTGAGACTCCATCTCAAAAAAAAAAAAAAAATTAGCCAGGCATGGTGGCTGCCGCCTACTGTCCCAGCTACTTGGGAAGCTGAAGCAGAGGCTGCAGTGAGCCAAGAATGCACCACTGCACTCCAGGCCTGGACAACAGAGCAAGACTCTGTTGGAAAAGAAAGGAAAGGAAAGGAAAGGAAAGAAAGGAAAGGAAAGGAAAAAGGAAAGGAAAAAGGAAAGGAAAAAGGAAAGGAAAAAGGAAAGGAAAAAGGAAAGGAAAAAGGAAAAAGGAAAAAGGAAAGGAAAGGAAAGGGAAGGGAAGGGAAGGGAAGGGAAAGGAAAGGAAAGGAAAAGAAAAGAAAGCAGTTTAAGGGGGATAGGAAGTGTTGAGGGGGGAAGATAGTTGGTTGCTATTCTAGGGTAGCTAGGGAATGCTTCTATACAGAAGATGACATTTAAGTACAACCTAAAAAGCAAGGGAGCCAGGCCCTATAGGTATTTTGGTGGAAAAGTTTTTCAGGCAGAGAGAACAGAAATTGCAAAAATTCTGAAGTAAAAGCAGGTAGATGTATTTTTTAAATGTGTGTGTGAAATTAGCCAGGCGTGGTGGCATGCGCCTGTAATCCCAGCTACTTGGGAGGCTGAGACAGGAGAATCGCTTGAACCAGGAGGTAGAGGTTGCAGTGAGCCAAGATCGCACCATTGCACTCCAGCATGGGCAACAAGAGTGAAACTCCGTCTCAAAACAAACAAACAAAAAACCACACACACACATATACACACACAAACGTGTGTGTTTAAGTAACCAGGGTTCAAAGAAGATATCACAAGGAAAATTAGAAAATACTTAGAGATTAATGAAAATGAAAACACAACATACCAAACAAAACTTATGGGACACAACAAAAGCAGTGCTAAGGGGAAAATTTATAGCTATGAATGCTTACATTAAAAAGCAAGAGGCCGGGCGCGGTGGCTCAAGCCTGTAATCCCAGCACTTTGGGAGGCCGAGACGGGCGGATCACGAGGTCAGGAGATGGAGACCATCCTGGCTAACACAGTGAAACCCCGTCTCTACTAAAAAATACAAAAAACTTAGCTGGGCGAGGTGGCGGGCGCCTGTAGTCCCAGCTACTCGGGAGGCTGAGGCAGGAGAATGGCGTAAACCCGGGAGGCGGAGCTTGCAGTGAGCTGAGATCCGGCCACTGCACTCCAGCCTGGGTGGCAAAGGGAGACTCCGTCTCAAAAAAAAAAAAAAAAAAAAAAGCAAGAAAGATCTCACATCAACACCCTAACTTTACAACTTAAGGAACTGGAAACAGAAGAACTAACTAAATACAAAGGCAGCAGAAGGAAAGAAATAATAAAGATTAGAGCAGAGATAAAAAAGAGAAGAGAAAAACCAATGAAATCAAAAGTTGGTTCTTCAAGAGGATAAAATTGACAAGCTTTTAGCTAAATGGACTAAGAAAATAAGAGAGAAGACACATGGAGCTATAACCGGTAAACAGATAGACTCACTCACCAAAAACCTCCTGACAAAGAAAAGCCCTAGATCTCGGTTTCATAGGTGAATTCTACAAAACATTTCAAGATCTAATACCAGTTCTTCTCAATCTTTTCCTAGAAAAAATCTGGTAAAGGAGAAAACACTTCCCAACTCATTTTGTGAGGCCAGCATTATTCTGATACCAAAGTCAGACAAAGGCAACTATAAGAAAACTACAGATCACTATCCCTTATGAACACTGATTAAAAAATCCTCAACAAAATACCAACACATTGAACTGAGCAGCACAAGGATTATACACCATGACCAAGTGGGATTTATTCCTGGAATACAGGGATGGTTCAACATGTAAAAATTGATCAATGTAATATACCACATTAATAGAATGAAGGAAACCACAGGATCATGGCAATCGATGCAGGAAAAACATTAGACAAAATTCAAAACCCATTAGTCATAAAAACACTCAACAAACTAGGAATAGAGTGAAACTACCTCAACAAAATAAAAGCAACGTATGAAAAACCCACAGCAAACATAATTGATGGTCAAAGACTGAAGAATGTTCCTCTAAAAACAAGAACAAGGCCAGCACAGTGGCTCACACCTGTAATCACAGCACTGTGGGAAGCTGAGAAGATCACTTGAAGTCAGGAGTTCAAGATCAGCATGGGAAACATAGCGAGACCACATCTCTAAAAAAAAAAAAAATTCTTTTTTAAAATTAGCTGGGTGTAGTAGTGTGTCCACAGTCCCAGCTACTCAGGAAATTGAGGCAGGAGGATCTCAAACAAACTAATAAAAGAACAGGAGCAAGACAAGGATGCCCAATGCCCATTTTCACCACTTCCATTCGACATAATACTGGAAGTTCTAGCTAGAGCAATCAGGCAAGAAAGAAAAATAAGGGCCAGGCATGGTGGCTTATGCCTGTAATCCCAGCATTTTGGGAGGCTGAGGCAGGCGGATCACGAGGTCAGGAGATCGAGACCAGCCTGGCTAAACTGAGAAACCTCGTCTCTACTAAAAATACAAAAAAATAATTAGCTGGGTGTGGTGGCACATGCCTGTATCACCAGCTACTCGGGAGGCTGAGGCAGGAGAATCGCTTGAACCCAGGAGGCAGAGGCTGCAGTGAGCAGAGATCGCGCCACTGCACTCCAGCGTGGACAACAGAGTTTGACTCCATCTCAAAAAAAAAGAAAAAAGAAAAAGAAAAGGCATCTCCAAATTGAAAAGGAAAAGGTTGACAGCCGAGAGCACGCCTGTAATCCCAAAACTTTGGGAGGCCAAGGCGGATGGATCACGAGGTCAGGAGTTCAAAACCAGCCTGGCCAAGAAGATGAACTCCCCATCTCTACTAAAAATACAAAAATTAGCTGGGCGTGGTGGCATGTGCATGTAATCCCAGCTACTCGGGAGGCTGAGGCAAAGAACTGCTTGAACCCAGGAGGCAGAGGTTGCAGGGAGCCGGGATGGCACCACTGCACTCCAGCCTGGGCGACAGAACAAGACTCCATCTCAAAAAAAAAAAAAAAAAGAAAAGAAAAGCAAAAAGTAAAATTATCTGTCTGCAGACTATATGATCTTTTATATAGAAACCTGGCCGGGTGTGGTGGCTCAGGCCTATAATCCCAGTACTTCGGGAACCCAAGGGGACTTGAGGTCAGGAGTTTGAGACCAGCCTTGCCAACATGGTGAAACCCCGTCTCTACAAAAACTACAAAAACTTAGCTAGACATGGGTGCATGCCTGCAGTCCCAACTACTTGGGAGGCTGAGGCAGGAGAATCGCTTGAACCCAGGAGGCGGAGGTTGCAATGAGCCAAGACCGTGCCACTGCACTCCAGCCTGGGCAGCAGAGCAAGACTCCATCTCGAAAGAAAAAAAAAAGTAAAGAAAGAAAACCCTAAAATTCAGCGGGGCACAAGGAGCTAGAGCATCAAGAAGAATAGCTAGTGGATGCTGGGCTTAATTAATAGCTAGGTGATGGGTTGATCTGTGCAGCAAACTACCATGGCACAGGTTTACCTATGTAACAAACCTGCACATCCTGCACAAAAAAAAAGAAAGAAAAGAAAAAAGAAAACCCTAAAATTACACACACACAAAAATAAACTGTTAGAACTAATAAGTGAATTCAGCAAAGTAGCTGGATACAAAGTCAACATGCAAGATCCAGCAACATTTCTTTCTTTCTTTTTTTTTTTTTTTTTTTGAGACAGAGTCTCACTCTGTTGCCCAGACTGGAGTACAGTGGCAGGATCTTGGCTCACCACAACCTCCACCTTCCAGGTTCAAGCGATTCTCTTGCCTCAGCCTCCCAAGTAGCTGGGACTACAGGCGTGTGCCACCATGCCTGGCTAATTTTTACATTTTTAGTAGAGAAAGGGTTTCACTATGTTGGCCAGGCTGGTCTTCAACTCCTGATCTCATGATCCGCCCACCTTGGCCTCCCAAAGTGCTGGGATTACAGGTGAGAGCCACCACACCTTGCCTCCAGTTACATTTTTATACACTAAGAATGAACAATCTAAAAAGGAAATTACAAAAACAGGTCAATTTAAAATAGCATCAAAAAGAATAAAATATTAATAATTAATTTAACCACACAGGTGGAAGACTTATAAAATGAAAACTATAAAACACTGCTGAGACCAGCCAGGCGCAGTGGCTCACAACCCCAGCACTTTGGGAGGCCAAGGCAGGTGGTTCACCTGAGGTCAAGAGTTCGTGACCAGCCTGACCAACATGGTGAAACCTTGTCTCTAGTAAAAATACAAAAATTAGCTGGGCGTGGTGGCGCATACCTGTAATCCCAGCTACTGAGGAGGCTGAGGCAGGAGAATCACTTGAACTAGGAAGGTGGGGGTTGCAATGAGCCGAGATTGCACCACTGCACTCCAGCCTGGGCAACAAGAGCGAAACTCCGTCTCAAAAAAAAAAAAAAAAAAAAAAAAAAAAAAAAAAACTGCTGACAGAAATTAAAGGGCATAAATAAATGGAAACACATCCCTTGTTCATGAACTGAAGACTTAATATTGTTAAGATGCCAATACTACCCAAAGTGATCTACAGATTCAATGTAATCCGTATTACACAGCCAAATACATTGTCAGATCCTTTGGCATCAGGAGAAATGAAAAGATTGCCACCTACTGCACAAAGGGCCAAAGCAGAAGAAACCCTGGAGAAAGGCCTAAAGATGCAGGAGTGTGAATCAATAAAGAGCAACTTTTCGGATACGGAAACTGGTTTGGAGATGCAGGAACACATAGATTTGGGTATCAAATGTGACCCATGCATTGGTATCTACAGCCTGGACTTCTACATGGTGCAGGGTAGGCCTGGTTTCAGCACTGCAGACACATAGCACAGAACAGTCTGCACTGGGGCCAAACAGAATCAGCAAAGAGGCCATGCGCTGGTTCCAAAAAGAAAAAGAAAGGAAAAGACCACAGTATCAATGAGTAAAAAGGCAACCCACAGTAATGGGGAAAAATTTTTTGCAGATCATATATCTGAAAATACCCAAAATACATAGAAAACTCCTAAAACTCAACAACAAAAAAGCAAACCAATATAAAAATGGGCAAAGGACTTAGACATTTCTCCAAAGATATACAAAATGGCCAGTAAACACACGAAAAGATGCTCAAAATCATCACAAATCAAAACTACAATGAGATGCCACCTCACACCTAATGGGATGGCTACTCGAAAAAAAAAGAAACAGAAAATAAATGTTGGTGAGGATGTGGATAAATGGGAACCCTTATGCACTGTTGGTGGGAATGTAAATGGTCCAGCCACTGTGGAAAATAGTTTGTTGGTTCCTCAAAAAATTTAAAATAGAATTATCATATGATCCAGCAATTATAATTCTGGGTAAATACCCAAAAGAATTGAAAACCCATATTCATAGCAACTTTATTCATAATAGCCAAAATTAAGAAGTAACTCAAGTGTCCACTGACATATGAAGGGACAAGCAAAATATGATACATACATATAATACTATTCAGCCTTAAAAAAGAAGACGTTTGCTACAACATGGTCCAACCTGGAGGACATTATGCTAAGTGGAATAAGCAAGTTACAAAAGGATAAATACTGTATTATGACTCTATTTTATGAAGTATTTAGAGTAGTCAAAATCATAGACAGTAGAATGGTAGGTGTCAGGGGTTGATGGGAGAGGGAAATGGGGAGTTATTGTTTAATGTGTATAGAGTTTCAGTTGTTCATGATGAAAAGAGTTATGGAGATGGATGGTAGTAATGGTTGCAGAATATTATGTATTTAATATCACCGAACTGTACACTTAAAAGTGGTTAAGATGTTAAATTTTATATTATGTGTATTCGAAAGTGACTTTTTAAATTGGGAAAAAAATAGGGGACAGAATAGCAGGGGCATAAGAAAGATAGCCAGTAGCGCATTATGTAGGGATCTGTAAACTTTAACCTGTGAGTCAAACCTGGCCCTTGCCCTGCCAGATTTAAGAATGATTTTTACAGTTTTAAAGTGTTCTTTAAAAAAAAAAAAAAAAGATCAGAAAATAATGTGACAGAAACCACATGTGGAGGGGTGCAGTAGCTCATGCCTATAATCCCAGCACTTTGGGAGGCTGAGGCGGGTGGATTCCCTGAGGTCAGGAGTTTGAGACCAGCCTGGCCAACATGGTGAAACCCCATCTCTACTAAAAATACAAAAATTAGCAAGGCATGGCGGTGTGCACCTGTAATCCCAGCTACCTGAGAGGCTGAAGTGGGAAAACCGCTTGAATCTAGGAGGCGGAGGTTGCAGTGAGCAGAGATTGCGCCACTGCACTAGGGCCTGAGCGAGACAGCAAGGCCTTGTCTCAAAAAAAAAAAAAAATAACAAACCACATGTGACCTGCAAAGTCTAAAGTATTTAAATAAAATAAATATTTATTTCTCTGGGCCCTTTTCAGAAAAGGCTTACCAACCCCTGAGGGCCTTGCAACTCATAAGTTGCCTATTTACGAAAGCTTAATAACAGACTTGCACCAGGAAGGCTATTTGAAAGAAAAAGGCTAATGTGGAAAAAAAAATCTCTTTACACAAAAATTATTGTAAATATTAGACACAAGCAAATAACTATTATATTCATTGGTGATAAAGTAAATCTCCTGTAAGGCAAGGCTTGAAATGTATGCGGATCATAAACATCAAGTTCAAGATAATGGTTAACTGTGGCTGGAGGAAAAGGGATAGAGAGGGGAAAGGGGGGGCTCCAGCAATGATTGTTTTGTTTCTTAATCTGGGTGATGAATATACAAATGTTTATTACATTGTTCTTAATAACTTTTGTAAGTCTGAAGTATTTTGTAACTAATGTTAAAAAAAGAAATCAAATAAAGGCATACGGAAAAGGTAATATTGCCTGGTTTTATTAAACAACCAAAATAAGTTTAAAATTTGCACTTGTTATATGCACAGCATTTTTAAATAAAAATTTTCAGAACAACTACTAACAGAAGCCCCAGAGTACAACAACTGGTAAGTGTCACTGGCTAGATTTAAGATTGCCACCAAATTTCCTCTCTGGCACCTCGCTTAGAAACCTAGTCATCACCTTTGATATCTACAATTGAAGTTACCAGGGCTGAGTAAACAATAGCCTAAGAAAGTTTGTTGAAACAGGTTTTTCCAAAAAAATAGCCTTTTAATTTTAGACTACTTTGGGGTTTACAGAAAAGTTGCAACAGCAACTGTTAACAGCCACAAAAACAGACACACAAAACACAAACTCAGTAAACTGTGGAGAGCCTCTAAAAAGTTGAATACATCAATTCTAACTAAACAGCAGTTTCTAGCTCATTTTAAAATTGGGAAGTTATTTGGAAACGAGTCAGGGGAGGGCCGAACACCCCTCCACATCTTCTTATCTCGAAATATCCATTTAATTTGGTCTATGAACAAACAGGCAGATAAAAGGGAAAACTGTAGCACAATCAGAAATTTACACTAGCTTAGCTTGTCTTGATCTTTTAAAAAACATAAACTCACTTTATAACTTAATTTTTAATGTTTAAAGACAGATGTTTACTTGTTTAGTAGGGATGCAGAAAATACTGCATCTAGAATAAAGAGAACAGTGGTTGATTGCTTTTTAGAGGCGATAATACCAACGTAAGTGCTAAACCATCTGCAAAACAGGTATTCAGTCTTACTTCCAAACGGACAAACTACATGAAGTAGCATATATAAGTGACACCTAAGTCTTTATTGACTATAGTTTAAAAATAACGCACTTTTCAGTATGGAACAGTGATCAAACCAAACATACTATTTTCTGCTAAAAATCAGACACACAAAGCAACCGGGTGTCATTTTTATTGAACAGAAAGAGGAGAACCAAGAAACTGGGACCCTCAGGAAATGCAAATAAAATCCCTCTCCCTGGACCGCGCACTAGGGGGCCCAGCAGCGAAGCCCCGGCGCTCGGAATCCTGTCAGCCCTCTCCCTACCTGCATCTCACCACCACCTGGATGTTCTTCCCCTTCTCTTCTTTCTTCTTCGCAGACGAATTTGGCTGCGACGCCATGACTGTCCCCGCCAAAAAATCAAGGCCTGGCCGCGGACTTGGGCGCTGTGAGGCGCGGAGGGGCTTGGCGGCCGACGGGGGCCGGAGTCTCCCTGGTCCCTCCCGGGCGCTGGCGTGGCCTGGAGGACCGACGCACGCAGCTCGGCGTCCCCGCTCTCTACCCGGTACTCTGGCCGTGGCGTTTATCCCGCGCCAGCCGGAGCCGCCAAATCACCAATCTCGTCTCCACCCCAAGCCCCAGAAACCAAGCAACGACTCGGCGCCTCAATTTGAAAAAGGGACCGAGTAGCCGGACCAATGACTGCGCTGGCGCGCAAGGCACCATGGGATGCAGTGTCCTCACCAAGAGCCCCGCCCTCGGAGCGTGGCCTGCGGGAACTTAAAGAGTTGGGCTGTCCGCCTGCTCCGGAATTTCGTAGTCCAGAGCTGAGACTTTGGAACTAAGCGTGGAACTTTTAGCGTAGCGTGGCTCAACTTACATAACGTCCCTAGCCCAAAATTCCCTCATCTGCAGAGAGGAAATAATAGTAACCATCTCAGAGGGTTAGGATGAGAATTAATAAGCTCGTGGAAATAGATCGGAATATATGGTAAGCACTCGCCATGATTATAATTATTAGAGAATTGTAAGAGAGGGCAATAGAAGCACAGAAGAGAGGTCCAAAGCGAGCCGCCATCCCGGAGGCAGAGACCAGGATAGTCTTTTTTTTTTTTTTTTTTTTTTTGAGACGGGGTCTCGCTCTTGTCACCCGGGCTGGATCTCGGCTCACTGCGCCTCCCGGTTCGAGCGATTCTCCTGCTTCAGCCCCCGAGTTGCTGGGATTACAGGTATGTTCCACCACGCCCGGCTAATATTTGTATTTTCAGTAGAGATGTGGTTTCACCATATTAGCTAGGCTGGTCTCGAACTCCGGACCTCAGATGATCCGCCCGCCTTGGCCTCCCAAAGTGCTAGGATTACAGGTGTGAGCTACCGCGCCCGGCCCAGAATAGTCTTGAAGAATAATTAATGTCGGGGCCCGGTGGCTCACGCCTGTAATCCCAACACTTTAACGGGCCGAGGTATGAGGATAGCTTGAGGCCAGGAGTTTGAGACCAGCCTGGGCGACATAGGGAGACCCCCCTTCGCCCCCCGCTCCCCGATGCGTCTCAACAATAAACAGGAGGAAAAAATAGCCTGGTGTGGTGGTGCGTGCCTGTTGGTCCCAGCTACTCAGGAGGCTGAGGCAGAAGGATCGCTGAACAGGGGAGATCGAGGCTGCAGTGAGCCGGGATTATGCCGCTGGATTACTACAGCCTAGGCGACAGAGCAATGCCCTTTTTCAAAAAATAATAATAATAATAATAAGGAAGTGTTAAGAGATAGGCTACTACAGGTTCCAAATCGTGATGAAATGGACACTGGATGCCATTTGGAGGACTCTGAATTTATCCTTTGGTCATCATCTCTAAGCGACTCCAGGCAAAAAAGCAGGGTCCGCCTTGATTTTAGAACGACTGCACTGACCGACTGACGCAGGCCGCGGGCGCGCTGCGCTCCGGGTTTCCGCGCGGCGCAGCGGGCGGTCGCATCGCAAGGAAGCTGCGCAAACGTCCGCCGCCCCGGCCTACGAATCCCAGCATGCAGCGCTCGCTGGGGCCTGCGCGCCCTCAGTCACCTCTGGTCTGCTGCAGGCGAAATTTTCGGCGTCTTGGCAGTGCCTGGCGTGACTTGACCGCTGTAGGTGTGGGATGCCGCATCAGGAAATACTGTAACAGGAGCCTATTGTTATGAATAACGTTTAAAATCTTAAGGAAATTGAATACTTGAACAAAGGATTTTTAGCAAAGCAATTTTATTTTTGCGCAGAGGGGTGCCTTTTTGGCCAGTCGCCACGAGAGCACACCTGAACAAAGGGGCAGGAGAGTCTTTATTTTTGACCCAAGTCCTGCCCCTGTATATTTTTTCCCATTGGCTGGGGTCGGGTCGTATAATCTAAACTAATCCCGTTTGGCTAAACATTTGATTTTTTTTAGATAAGGTGGGCACGTAACAGAAGGCGGAGAGGAAAGGGGAAGGGATGTCTGTAATGAGCTAGAAAGTTAGTCCTCTTTTCAAATGAGGAAAGGAATGTGAGCTGGTATTGATAACGTCTGGTATTGTGGCGTGCCTCGGCATTTAACAAAGGCAAAAAGAAAAAAAGGAGAAAAAGGGAAAAAGGGGAGGGTACTATGAATTAAAGAAGAAAAGACTGATCGGGTTATTTGAAGAGAAACATCATATCTCACACTATGTTGTAGTCGGTTCCTGGAACTGTGCTTCTGGCCCACACAACCCATGAGAACCTAAATGTCGTGTTAGTCTATTAAGTAACACCCCGGTGTAGTGGAAAGCTCTGATGTCCTTTTTATGTTCCTCCACTTGCTAATCCCCTACATGCGTCCCACCCCTCCGGCCCCCCGCCCCAAGGAAATATCTGCATCTATAGCTCCTTCTGCTGGTCATCTCTATTTTGAGTAGCCAGCTGTCTGTTGATATCTCCTCTTAGGTGGCTCGCTGGCATTTCAAAATGGGACCTATGCCAAACGGAACTCTATCTTATCTCCACCTTAATCTTTCTCATCTGGATGCTGGAGCTAACCAGAACCTTTGATTCCTCCATGTGTAGTGGAGTCCTGTTGATTTTGTCTCCCCTGCGATGGATCACCATAGTCCAAGGCTCTTATCTTTTCCCTGAACAACTGTCATCTGCCTCCTTAACAAGATTCTCTTCTGCCCTTTTCTCCTCCCCTCGAACCCTCCATTACGTTTACTCAGCAAGGGAAGTGTCTTTTAAGAAATAAGAAAATAAGACCATGCTCTTCATCTGCTTTTTAATCTTACACTATCTTCTCATTTGTATTTGGAATGAAATCCAAACTCATTACCATGCCCTGTAGGGTCCTCATGATCTGGCCCTTGTCCATACAATCAACTAAAGGCACTTTCCAAAAATCTCATTACCATGCTTCAGAGCTCCTAGCTTTTTCCTGTGGCCAGGTCCTTGTACCTGACATACCCTCTGCCCTAAACTGTGTTTGGCTCTTTGCATGGCTTACCCATTCTCATTCTTCAGCTCTCAGTTGAACTTTCTCTTTTAAAAACACCTATCCTGACCACCCTATCTAAAGCACATTGTTCATAATTTTCTCTTTTTTTTTATTTTTGAGACGGAGTCTCGCTCTGTCCCTCGTGCTGAAGTGCAGTGGCATGATCTTGGCTCACTGCAACCTCCGCCTCCTGGATTCAAACAATTCTTGAGCCTCAGCCTCCTGAACAGGTGGGATTACAGGCGCCCCACCATGCCTGGCTAATTTTTTTTTTATATTTTTAATAGAGACTGGGTTTCACCATGTTGGCCAGGCTAGTCTCGAACTCCTGACCTCAAGTAATCTGCCCTCCTTGGCCTCCCAAAGTGCTGGGATTACAGATGTGAGCCACTGCACCTGGCCTTCCTCTTATAATTTTCTATCCCAGAACCCTGCCTATTTTCTTCATAACATTACAGTCAATATATTGTGTGTATTGACAGTATATTACATTGTCAATATATTGTGTGTCTCCCTGGATAGAATGTAAGTTTCATTAGGGACCCTGTCTTTTTGTTCAGTATTCTTTTCCCAGTGTCTTGAACAAAGCCTTACACCAAAGTAAGGCTTTACTCAATAAATATATATTGAGCACCTGAAGGAAATTACTTAACGTCTATCAGCCTTGGTTTCCTCATCTGTAAAATGGAGATAATAATAATTACTATTATTGTGAGGATGAAAATAACATATGCAAAGTGCCGGGGATATAATAGGAAAAAAAAATCTTAATTTCTCCCTTTTGGCTGGGCATGGTGGCTCATGCCTTTAATCCCAGCACTCTGGGAGGCCGAGGTGGGCAGATCACGAGGTCAGGAATTCAAGACCAGCTTGGCCAATAAATATGGTAAAACCCTGTCTCCACTAAAAATACAAAAAAAATTAGCCGGGCGTGATGGTGGGCACCTGTAGTCCCAGCTCCTCGGGAGGCTGAGGCTTCAACCCAGGAGGCAGAGGTTGCAGTGAGCCGAGATGGCACCACTGAACTCCAGCCTGGGTGACAGAGCTAGAGTCTGTTTCAAAAAAAAAAAAAAAAATCCCCTTTTCTTTCATTTTGTTTTGGTTTTTCTGAGTCAGGATCTTGCTCTATCACCAGGGCTGAAGTACAATACACCATCACGGCTCACTGAAGCCTGGACCTCCTGGGCTCAAGGGATTCTCCTATCTCAGCCACCTGAGTAGCTGGGACTATAGGCACAAGCCACCAGATTTGGCTAATTTTTTTTTCCTTTGATAGATATGGGGGTCTCCCTATGTTGCCCAGGCTGGTCTTGAACTCCTGGTCTCAAGTAATCCTCCCACCTCAGCCTCCCAAAGTGCTGGGATTATAGGCACGAGCTACCCTGCTGGGCCGTCTTTCCTTTCTCTTTAGTAAATATTCAAACAATATATACATTAATAGTCACATGGGTTGACGCAAGAAATTCAAGAGTCTCCACTTGATAATAGATACAGCTACCGTTTATCTACGGTTTACTGTGAGTCAGATTCCATGCCAAATGCTTTGTGTGCATCATCTCATTTAATCTTCAGAACAACTTTCTGAAGTAGGAACTATTACTTTCCACTGTTTTATCAGTAAACTAGCCAAATAAGTTTGTCTGTAGTCATACAGCATATGACTATACTTACACTTTAATCATAGTATAAGGTTAACTATTGGGGAAGGAACTTAGAATTCTTTCCCATTCCAACTCCCAGGCTCTTAACTACTGTCTTTCCCCCTGAATTTTTTTCATTTGCTAAGTGTGCATGTATTCTTTTTTTTTTTTTTGAGACAGAGTCCCACTCTGTCGCCAGGCTGGAGTGCAGTGGCGCAATCTCGGCTCACTGCACCCTCTGCCTCCCGGGTTCAAGCGATTCTCATGCGTCAGCCTCCGAGTAGCTGGGATTACAGGCGCATGCCACCACACCCAGCTAATTTTTGTAGTTTTAGTAGAGACGAGGTTTTGCCATGTTGACCAGGATGGACTTGAACTCCTGACCTCATGATCCACCTGCCTCGGCCTCCCGAGGTTACAGGCGTGAGCCACCATGCCTGCCTGTATCCACTTTTATCATACTGTTTTTGAAGTGCTTACTGTGGGCCTGGCAATGAATATACAGGGTGAATTATTGTACTTGCCCTCAGGGCTAGGTCAAATAGAGATAGCCAGGGTCTAATGGCCACGTGTAAGTGTTTTGTTGCACTAAGCAGTCCCTGAAATGCCATTTTACATTGCCTTTATTGAGTTCAAACTACTCAGGCTAATAATCAACATTTCTTGGCTGGGCACGGTGGCTCACACCTGTAATCCCAGCACTTTTGGAGGCCAAGGCAGGTAGATCACCTGCGGTCAGGGGTTCGAGACCAGCCTGGTCAACATGGCGAAACCCCATCTCTACTAAAAATACAAAAATTAGCTAGGTGTGGTGGCACATGCCAGTAATCCCAGCTACTTGAGAGGCTGAGACACGAGAATCGCTTGAACCCTGGGGGTGGAGGTTGCAGTGAGCCGAGATCGCGCCATTGCACTTCCACCTGGGCAACAGAGCGAGGCTCCATCTCAAAACAAACAAACAAATTAGTTGGGGCCAGGCGTGGTGGCTCACATCTGTAATTCCAGCACTTTGGGAGGCCGATTCGGGCAGATCACCAGGTCAGGAGTTAGAGACCATCCTGGCCAACGTGGCGAAACCCCATCTCTACTAATGATGCAAAAAAAAAAAAAAAAATTAGCGTGATGGCGTGTGCCAGTGGTCTCAGCTACAAGGGAGACTGAGGCAGGAGAATCACTTGAACTTGGGAAGCAGAGGTTGCAGTGAGCCGAGATCATGCCACTACACATCAGCCTGGCGACAGAGTAAGACTCCATCTCAATAACAGTAATAATAATAATTTAAGTCTAGTTAAACTGAATTCTAACAATGCAACATCGTTGCCCATGTGTTTGCTCCGGCACTTCTCTTTCAGGAGTATATGTACTTCTCGAATAAATTATTTTAAAGTGATTTTTATTTTTCCTAAAGAAAAACACGGAGGTTGGGCATGGCAGCTCATACCTGTAATACTAGGCAGGAGAATTGCCTGAACCTGGGAGGCAGAGGTTGCAGTGAGCCGAGAGCATGCCACTGCACTCCAGCCTGAGTGACAGAGTATGACTTTGTCTCAAAAAAAAAAAAAAAAAAGAAAAAGAAAGAAAGAAAAGAAAAGAAAAACGTGGAAATGTTTTATAAAGTTAAATAGTTCTAAAAGGCTTATAACAAAAAAAAAAGGTATTTTATCTGCCTTATCCCACCCCAATGCCTCTAGACCTTTACCCCAGAAACAACCAACCACTTTAGCTGTTTGTGCAGGCATTTACATATTTCTATTTTCATAAGGAATTTGTATATACTGTTATTTGTATTTATTTATTTATTTATTTTTGAGACAGGGTCTCACTTGTTGCCCAGACTAGAGTGCAGTGGCTCTATCAGGTATCACTGCAGCCTCAACCGCTCCAGTTGAAGCAATCCTATTGCCTCAGCCTCCTGAGTAGCTAGGACCACAGGCACATGCCACTACACCCAGCCAATTTTTTTCTATTTTTTGTAGAGACAGGGTCTCACTTTGTTGTACAGGTTGGTCTTGAACTCCTGGGCTCAAGTGATTCCCCCACCTCGGCCTCCCAAAGTGCTGGAATTACAGGCATGAGCCACCACGCCTGGCCCTTGACCTCCTGGGTTCCAGCAATCCACTTCCACCTCCTGAATAGCCTCAACTGCATCAGTTGAAGTGATCTTACCGCCTCAGCCTCATTAGTAGCTGGGACTACAGGCGCACACCACCACACCCACTAATTTTTAAATTTTTTCATAGACATAGGGTATTGCTTTGTTTCCCAGGCTTGTCTCCAGCTGCTGGACTCAAGCAGTCCTCCGCCTCAGCCTTCCAAAGTGCTAGGATTATGGGCATGAGCCACCCCTGTGCCAGACCTATACCATTATCTTTTGATTAATCAATTTTAGACATTATTTATTGACATCTTATGGTAGGTGAGGTTTAGTTCTCAAACTCTACCATTCTCTCTGCATTTCCTTCTCTATATACCCAATATTACAATTTCTGGTTAAATCAATAATCTATATTCAGGTTATTATGTCTGTTCATAGCTGAGAATTTCATTCTAGTGACTAGAAATTTTGCAATGAGGCCAGGCGCAGTGGCTCATGCCTGTAATCCCAGCACTTTGGGAGCCCGAGGCAGGCAGATCGCCTGAAGTTGGGAGTTTGAGACCAGCCTGGTCAACATGGTGAAACCCCGTCTCTACTAAAAATATAAAAATTAGCCGGGCATGGTGACACATGTCTGTAATCCCAGCTACTTGGGAGGCTGAGGCATGACAATCGCTTGAACCTAGGAGGTGGAGGTTACAGTGAGCCAAGGTTACACCATTGCACTCCAGCCTGGGCGACAGAGCAAGACTCCACCAAAAGAAAAGAAAAGAAAAGAAATCTTGCAATGATGTGCCTTAGTGTGCATCTACTTTATTTTTTTTTTTTTGACACGGAGTCTCGCACTGTCACCCAGGCTGGAGTGCAGTGGCGCAATCTCAGCTCACTGCAAGCTCCGCCTCCTGGGTTCACCCTATTCTCCTGCCTCAGCCTCCCAAGTAGCTGGGACTACAGGCGCCTGCCACCACGCCCGGCTAATTTTTTGTATTTTTAGTAGAGACAGGGTTTCACCGTGTTAACCAGGATGGTCTCGATCTCCTGACCTCATGATCCGCCCACCTCAGCCTCCCAAAGTGCTGGGATTACAGGCGTGAGCCACCGCACCCAGCCAATGTCTGCATCTACTTTCATTAATTGGGCTGAGCTTTTCAGTCTGGCAAGTTGTTATCTTCAGTCTGGGAAATGTTTTTGAATTATTCATTGAATATTTCATTTGTCATGTCTGTTCTTTCTCTCTGGAACTCCTATATATAGTAGATTTCTACCACCCAGCAATTACTACCATTAATATTTTGATGTATTTCTTTCCAGTTATCTATTCATGTATTTTCAATAATTGAGATCATAATTGAATATATAGGGGTTTTTTTTTGTCTTTTTCCCCCCTTTTTGTGGAGAACAGGGTCTCACTATGTTGCCCAGGCAGGTCTTGAACTCCTGGACTCAAGCAATCATTCTGCCTCTACCTCCCTAAGTGCTGGGATTACAGGGGTAAGCCACTATGCTCAGCCTGAATATAGAATTTTGCATCCTGAATTTCTATTTAACATAAGAATTCTTCCAAGACCGTCCAGACCTCATCTCTACAATAAATGAAAATAGTTTCAGCCATAGTGGCACTCACCTGTGGTCCCAGCTACTTGGGAGGCTGAGCTGGGAGGATCACTTGAGCCTGGGAGGTGAGGTTGATCATACCGGTGCACTCCAGCCTGGGTGACAGAGCAAGATCTTCTTAAAAAAAAAAAAAACAGGGGTCAGGCACAGTGGCTCATGCCTGTAATCACAGCACTTTGGGAGGCCAAGGCAGGTGGATCATGAGGTCAGGAGATTGAGACCATCCTGGCTAACACGGTGAAACCCTGTCTCTCCTAAAAGTACAAAAAAAATTAGTGTGGTGGCGGGTGCCTGTAGTCCCAGCTACTCGGGAGGCTGAGGCAGAAGAATGGCATGAACCCGGGAGGCGGGGCTTGCAGTGAGCTGAGATTGTGCCACTGCACTCCAGCCTGGGGGAAAGAGCGAGACTCCGTCTCAAAAAAACAAAAAAACACACCTTTAGTTAGTTTTAATTACTCAACAAATGTTTACTGAGCTTAGGTGCATATCCTGTGATAGTCACAAAAATGAATTTAAAAAGTCCTGCCCTGCCAGGCACGGTGGCTCACACCTGTAATCCCAGCACTTTGTGAGGCTGAGGTGGGCAGATCACCTGAGGTTGGGAGTTCAAGACCAGCCTGACCAACATGGAGAAACCCTGTCTCTACTAAAAATACAAATTTAACTGGGCATGGTGTCACATGCCTGTAATCCCAGTTACTTGGAAGGCTGAGGCAGGAGAGCAGCTTGAACCCGGGAGGCGGAAGTTGTGGTGAGCCAAGATCATGGCATTGCACTCCAGCCTGGGCAACACGAGCAAAACTCCATCTCAGAAGACAAAAAACAAAAACAAAACAAAACAAAACAGGCAGACAGGTTCTCACTGTGTCACCAGGCTGGGGTTCAGGGGCACCATCTCAGTTCACTGCAACCTTTGCCTCCCAGATTCAAAGGAGTCTCCTGCCTCAGTGTCCCAAGTAGTTAGGACTACAGGTGCGCACCACGAAACTCGGCTACTTTTTGTATTTTTAGTTGTTTTTTTTTTTTCTTGAGACAGAGTTTTGCTTTTGTTGCCCAGGCTGGAGTGCAATGGTGCAATCTCAGCTCACCGCAACCTCCACGTCCCAGGTTCAAGCTATTCTCCTGCCTCAGCCTTCCAAGTAGCTGGGATTACAGGCATGCACCACCACACCCGGCTAATTTTGTATTTTTAGTAGAGATGGGGTTTCTCCACTTTGGCCAGTCTGGTCTGCAACTCCTGACCTCAAGTGATCTGCCTGCCTTAGCCTCCCAAAGTGCTGGGATTATAGGCGTGAGCCACCACGCCCAGGCTTAACCTTTCATATTCATAATAAACAATAGATTAGGAGTGATGTCTTAGTCATTTTTGTATCCCACCTAGTAGCAAATACAGTGCTTAGTAAACGCTTGTCAAATGCATATTTGCTGAATCTGATCAAATCTTGTGAATGTAACTACCATTTATAGGAAATATAGGAAATAAACATGTTAAGTCACATTGTAAGAATACAGTCAGCAGGCCAGGCGCGCTGGCTCATGCCTGGAATCCCAGCACTTTGGGAGGCTGAGGTGGGTGGATCACTTGAGGTCAGGAGTTTGAGACCAGCCTGGGCAACGTGGTGAAACCCCATCTCTACTAAAAAATACAAAAAAATTAGCCAAGCGTGGTGGTGCACGCCTGTAATCCCATCTACTCAGGAGACTGAGGCAGGAGAATCGCTTGAACCCAGTAGGCGGAGGTTATAGTGAGCCGAGGTCACTCCATTGCACTCCAGCCTGGGCAACAAGAGTGAAACTCCGTCTCAAAAAAATAAAAAGAAAAAGAATACAGTCAGCAAAATTTAGAACATTGGGAACACTACAGGATAAATGACTCAACTCCTTTGAGAAATAAATTGCAAAATAAAAAGAGGAGGGAGAGGAGGCCAGGCACAGTGGCTCACGCCTGTAATTCTAGCACTTTGGAAGGCCAAGGTGGGTGGATCACCTGTCAGGAGTTTAAGACCAGCTTGACCAATATGGTGAAACCCCATCTCTACTAAAAAAATACAAAAATTGGCTAGGCGCAGTGGCTCACGCCTATAAGCCCAGTACTTTGGGAGGCTGAGGCAGGTGGATCACTTGAGGTCAGGAGATCGAGACCAGCCTGACCAATATGGTGAAACCCCATCTCTACTAAAAATACAAAAATTAGCCAGGCATGGTGGCACGCACCTGCAATCCCAGTTACTCAGGAGGCTGAGGCAGGAGAATCTCTTGAACCTGGGAGGCAAAGGTTGCAGTGAGCTGACATCCTGCTGCTGCACTCTATCTAGCCTGGGTGATAGAGCAGGACTCCATCTCAAAAAAACAAACAAAAATAAATAAATAAATAAAAAATAAGAGGTATAAACCTGTGGATTAAAAAAGATTTAGAATTGACAAGCTATGGGCCAGGCGCGGTGGCTTATGCCTATAATCCCAGCACTTAGGGAAGCCAACGCAGGTGGATCACCTGAGGTCAGGAGATCAAGACCATCCTGGCTAACACAGTGAAAACCCCGTCTCTACTAAAAACACAAAAAATTAGCTGGGCATGGTGGCGCGTGCCTGTAATCCCAGTTACTCAGGAGGCTGAGACAGGAGAATTGCTTGAACCAGGGAATCGGAGGGTGCGGTGAGCCAAGATTGTACCACTGCACTCCAGCCTGGTGACAGAGTGAGACTTCATCTCAAAAAAAAAAAAAAAAAAAAAAGATCAAACAGGCCGGCATGGTGGCTCATGTCTGTAATCCCAGCACTTTGGGAGGCTGAGGCGAGAGGATCATCTGAGGTCAGGAATCCAAGACCAGCCTGACCAACATTGTGAAACCCAGTTTCTACTAAAAAAAAAAAAAAAAAAAAAAAAAAAATTAGCAGGGCGTGGTGGTGGGCCCCTGTAATCCCAGCTACTTGGGCTGAGGCAGGAGAATCACTTGAACCTGAAAGGCAGAGGTTGCAGTGAGCTGAGATCATGATGCTGCACTCCAGCCTGGGCAACAGAACAAGACTCTGTCTCAAAAAAAAAAAAAAAAAAAAAAGAAAGAAAAAGAAAAGAAAGTGAACAAACAAAAATTATTCTAAAAAATGTGGCTAAATCTCACCAGATAGTGAAAGAAAGCCAGACCCAAAAGAGTATATACTGTATGAGTGCATTTACATTAAACTGTAAACCAGGCAAAACTAATTTATTGTGTTAGAAATCAGGTTAGTGGTTACCCTTGGGGTGACAGTGACTGAAAGGGAGAATAAGGCAGAGCTTCTGGGTGTGTTTACAGGGATGTGTTCAGTTTCTGAAAATTCACTGAGCTGTACACTTATCACTTGTTTACTTTTCTGTTTGCAATACTTCAATAAACTCTTCAGAAAAAGATAATCTTCAAAAGATACAAAACAAAACAAAAAAAGAAACATGTTAATCAAATGAAGTGTTTTGTTCTTATTTGGATCCTGATTTGAACAAACCCATTGTGAAAAAGAAACATTTGAGGCAATCAGGAAAGTGGGAACACTCAGGAAAGTAGGAACACTGACTAGATATTTGATGATATTAAATAATTATGTTAATGTTTTAGGTATGTTCGTGCCTGTGGATTTTCTTTAAGTCCTTTGAGACATATACTGAAATACTGAGATGAAATATTAATAATATAATGCCCGGTATTTGGTTCAGAACAATTTAGTGGAGGTTGAAGGAGTTGGAGGAAAAGATAGAACAATATTGGCCATAAACTGGTAATTATGGAAGCTGAATAATGAATGGATGCCTAGGGTATTTATTATTGACATTGTTGGCTGTGGAATTCTAAAACTGTATTTTTCAAAATGTTTTTATCCTAAATGACAGAATCTATGTTGACATTGTTGGGCTATAGAATTCTAAAATCATATTTTGCCTGGAATAGTAATATGATTTTCTTTTCTTTTGTATATGTTTGATTACTTGTTCCATAATACAAAGTTTTCTCTTTTTTCTTTCTTTTTGAGACAGTTTTGCTCTTGTTGCCCAGGCTGGAGTGCAATGGCACTATCTCAGCTCACTGCAATCTGCACTTCCCAGGTTTAAGCAATTCTCCTGCCTCAGCCTCCTGAGTAGCTGGGATTACAGGCATGCACCACCACGCGTGGCTAATTTTGTATTAGTAGAGACGGGGTTTCTCCATGTTGGTCAGGCTGGTCTCCAACTCTCGACTTCAGGTGATCCACCTACCTCGGCGTCCCAAAGTGTTGGGATTACAGGCGTGAGCCATTGTGCCCAGCTTTCTTTTTTTCTTTTTTTTAAATGAGACGGAGTTTTGCTCTTGTTGCCCAGGCCGGAGTACAATGGCGTGATCTTGGCTCACTGCAACCTCTGCCTCCCGGGTTCAAGCAATTCTCTTGCCTCAGCCTTCCGGGTAGCTGGGACTACCGACGCCTGCCACTGTACGCGGCTAATTTTTTGTATTTTTAGTAGAGTCAGGGTTTCATCACATTGGCCAGGCTGGTCTTGAACTCCTGACCTTAGATGAGCCACCCGCCTCAGCCTCCCCAAGTGCTGGGATTACAGGCGTGAGCTACCGTGCCCCTCCCAATAAAAAGTTTTAAAATGTATATTAGTTTTAAGTATGATACTATGGTAATAAAATACCTAAAAGCAACATGAATTTTTAAAAATGTTTTATAGATAAGTGATTAATTATAAATTTGTTTGTTAAAAGTTTTCCTAAATGACTCATCTTTGCTAGCCCTTAAAGGTAAATTTGAGTTACTTTATGAGCAGTATCTATAATTCATATTTTCTACACACAGTGAAGACAACTCTCGATTTATCCATTCAACAAATATTTATGGGCCCAGGGCTTGCTTTCAATGTTGAGGATACACCAGAGAAATAAGCAACCAGGTTTCTATGCTTGTGGTATTTACATGTTGGTGAGGGAGATAAATGAGTAAATTAAGACACGTAAAGTAAGGCCAGGTGCGGTGGTTCATGCCTGTAATCCCAGCACTTTGGGAGGCCAAGGTGGGCAGATCACTTGAGGTCAGGGGTTCGACACCAGCTTGGCCAACATGGTGAAATCCCCGTCTCAACTAAAAATACAAAAAACCCAGCA
This sequence comes from Macaca mulatta, assembly GCF_049350105.2. NCBI lineage: Eukaryota > Metazoa > Chordata > Mammalia > Primates > Cercopithecidae > Macaca > Macaca mulatta. The sequence goes on along the minus strand of NC_133414.1, from coordinate 104,541,978 downwards.
GGGCATGGTGGCTTATGCCTGTAGTCCCAGCTACCTGGGAGGCTGAGGCAGGAGAATCGCTTGAACCCAGGAGGTGGAGGTTGCAGTGAGCCAAGATCACTCCACTGCACTCCAGCCTGGGCAACAGAGGGAGACCCTGTCTTAAAAAGATAAAAAAGGCTGGGTGCAGTGGCTCACACTTGTAATCCCAGCACTTTGGGAGGCTGGATCACCTGAAGTTAGGAGTTTGAGACCAGCCTGGCCAACATGGTGAAACCCCGTCCCTACTAAAACTACAAAAATTAGCTGAGCGTTGTGGCGGGTGCCTATAATCCTAGCTACTCAGGAGGCTGAGGTAGGAGAATTGCTTGAACCCAGGAGGTAAAGGTTGCAGTGAGCCAAGACCACGCCATTGCACTCCAGCCTGGGTGACAGTCAGACTCTGTCTCAATTGAAAAAAAAAAAAAAGTCTCTTGAGACATTTTTCTTTTGAGAAAAATAGATGGCTAAAATCAATGTTCCTCAGCTGTTCATTAAAGAATTGGTGTTGCTCAAGAGCCTTAAAAAAATAATACAAATAAAAATGATGTTTATGAAAAATGTTTAAGGTCTTGTAAGAATTATTGTTTGACACAAGGTCTGGCTGTCTTGCCCAGGCTGGAATACAGTGGCATGATTTTGGCTCACTGCAACCTCCACCTCCCGGGCTCAAGCCATCCTCCCACCTCAACATCCAGAGTAGTTGGGACCACAGGCATGCACCACCATGCCCAGCCTCAAAAGACATTTTTAAGTTTTATTTTTGAGACAGGGTCTCACTCTGTTACCTAGGCTGGAGTGCAGCCGCACGATCTCAGCTCACTGAAACCTCTGCCTCCCAGGTTCAAGCGATTCTTGTGCCTCAGCCTCCTGAGTAACTGGGACTACAGGTGCACACTGTCATGCCCAGCTAATTTTTAAATTTTTTTGTAGAGACAGGGTTCACCATGTTGGCTAGGCTGGTCTCCAACTCCTGACCTCAAGTGATTCACCTGCCTCAGCCTCCCAAAGAGCTGGGATTACAGGTGTGAGCCACTGTACCCGGCCTATTAAAAAAAAAAAAAAAATTATTGGCCGGGCGTGGTGGCTCACGCCTGTAATCCCAGCACATTGCAAGGCCGAGACAGGCAAATCACCTGAGGTCAGGAGTTGGAGACCAGCCTGACCAACATGGAGAAACCCCGTCTCTACTAAGCATATAAAAATTAGCTGGGCATGGTGGTGCATGCCTGTAATCCCAGCTACCTGGGAGGCTGAGGCAGGAGAATCGCTTGAACTCGGGAGGCAGAGGTTGCGGTGAGCCAAGATCATGCCATTGCACTCCAGCCTGGGTGAAAAGAGAGAAATTTCGTCTCAAAAAAAAAAAAAAAAAAAATTCTTTTTCTTTCCTCTGCTAAAACATCCAGGGGGACAAAAAATATTATTTTTCTGAACATTACCAATTAGGAAATAAATGTCAATCTGTCACCACTGGGCTTCCTTTTTTTTTTTCTTTCAATTCATTAGGAACTCCTGACTCAGCTCTATGGTGAACTCTATTCTATCTGAACTAATGGAAGGAACCTACAGCACAGATGAACACTAATAACACTAATATTTGGCTTCTAGTATATCAGAGTACTTATATTTGAATATGTGTCTAGTTTTCCTAAGGCAAAGAATGACTTCAGCACATTACTTTTTATGCCTCTAAAAAAGTTGTAGGCCGGGAATGGTGGCTCACACCTATAATCCCAGCACTTTGGGAGGTCGAGGCAGGGGGATCATGAAGTCAAGAGATCGAGACCATCCTGGCCAGCATGATGAAACCCCGTCTCTACTAAAAATACAAAAATTACCTGGGCATGGTGGCACGCACCAGTAGTCCCAGCTACTCTGGAGGCTGAGGCAGGAGAATCGCTTGAATCCGGGAGGTGGAAGTTGCAGTGAGCCGAGATCGCACCACTGCACTCCAGCCTGGCAACAGAGCGAGACTCCGTCTAAAAAAAAGAAAAGAAAAAAAAGTTGTCTAGGTGATTTACACCTTATACTTGTTTGAGTGAGAGTGGGAAAGATTATACCCCAGATCTTCACATTTCCTACTTTTTCTCATCATTCTGGGGTCTGCTTGAATGTCACTTCCTCAGAGGGGCCTTTCCTGACCACCCGTTCCTTCATATCACTTACTCACTTACTTGATTATTATCTGTTTTTCCCACACAGCTAGAAGGTAAGCTCCATCAAGACAGAAACTTTTGTCTTTTTTGTCCACTGCTGTATCCCCAGCACCTTTATAGTACCTGGTATCTGTAAGGAATTCAACAAACATTTGTCAAGTCATAAATGAGATGAGCGAATCACAGCTTTCGGAATCAGACAGTCCCGAGTTCAAATTACAACTCCACTCTTTTTGTCCAATTGTTGGCAAGTTACTTAACCTCTCTCTGCCACAGCTTCCTCATCTCTGGTAGGTGGGGAAATATCCATTACAGAGGGTGGTCATGATGACTAATGAAGGATCAATATACAATGTCAGACATAGAGTAGACCCTCAAAATTGTTACTTTTCTTTCCATCCACCTCCTTTTTATTGAGACGATAGTTATGAGACTATATTAATATTATTCTTTCTTATCCAGGACATCCACTTCAACCAGAGGGAAATTTATCATGAAGCCAATGAAGTTTAAACTTCAGGGCTGCTCACTTGCACAGGCTCCAAACTGGGATTTGTAGAGGGAAAGCCAGTTGTCTAGAAGCTCTCATTTTGTTGCCCAGGCTGGAGTGCAGTGATGTGATTTCAGCTCACTGCAACCTCCGCCTCCCAGGTTCAAGTGATTCTCCTGCCTCAGCCTCCTGAGTAGCTGGGATTACAGGTGCGTGCCACCACGCCCAGCTGATTTTTGTATTTTTAGTAGAGACGGGGTTTCACCATGTTGGTCAGGCTGGTCTCGAACTCCTGACCTCGTGATCCGCCCAGTTTGGCTTCCCAAAGTGCTGGGATTACAGGCATGAGCCACCACGCCTGGCCATCTGGAAGCATTTTTATGTAAACATTTCTAATAAATAGCCTAAAGAGATCTCAGGGAAAAAAAAGGTACTAACCTCCAAGTCTCCAGTATTTGTTGTGATGTATTTTCTCTCTATAGTAATCTTTTGACTGCTAATTCTGTATTTATAATTTGTATTTTATGTCTCAAAGAGGTCCCCCAAATTGTATATGTTTCAAGCCCTCCAAGTCTGAATCTACCCTTTACCCAGTTCATTTATAGATTCCATTAATGGAGCATAGATGTATTCAGAAAGTCTGCATTTACACTCTCAGAGGAGCTGCTTCAAGGCGATTGGCTACTCTGCATTGGGACTGGTAATTTAAAGATTCTTAAAACCACGCACTTGCAAACCCCACTAGAAGGCTTGCCATAATTTTTTACCTGTTTTCATCCAAAGGTTTGCCTTTAGGTGAAACTGCATTGTTAAAAAGACCGTGGGTACGCCTTCGATAAAGCATCAACTTGATTAAGGAATCCTCCTACTGAATTCCCATTTAAAGCAATACTTGGACTAAAGACACTGTTTTTGGTTGCAGTCTTTGGTCTACCAATCAGAAACCTAAAAGTACTTAAGCTGGGAAGTTACCATCCATAATCGCATTCTTCCTTAAAGACTCCCATAAGGTATTATGGAAAGTTAGATCCATAACAACTACTAGGCTGTTCGTGGGTGCAAAGCATTCTTTCCCACTGGGGAGAAAATTCTTTGTTTAAAAAGGAACGACTGAAGCCGACTGACACTAGTAGTATTCCTAGTACGGAGTACTAATAAGAGTAGTAGTTTCTACTCTGGATCTGAAGCCTTGTTTTGCTGTGGCGCCCGTCCCATCCGCACCTTCTTCTTAAGAGACCTGCTAGCTTCCCCAAGGATGGAAACGTCCCCCTGGGTCCTGACCTCTCTACCGCGGAACCCTGCGTCTGAATTTCCCCCACGTCGCACTCCAGCCTGGTCTCCAGCGCATCTGTGCCTTCGCGGTCCACGTCCCCACCGCGCTCTAGAGGGAGCCCGCGAGCCGCGCGCCCGCCGCGGATTCATTTTCTGTGAAGCCGCCGAGACCAGGAACCTAGTTCCGACACCTGCAGGGTCCGGCACGCTAGTCAGTGGGGGTGCCTCAGAAAACATGGCCCCGTGTGCCCTCACTGTTTTCATGAACGGCCCCTTGCTCCCTCACAGCCAGACACCTCGCCACCCTCACAAGTGCGGCCGGTGGGACCTAGCTGGGACCCTCCCCGCCTGGGAAAGTCTGGGTGCTGGCTCCTAAAGCGCCCCGGCCAGACGCCCGTCCCACCAGCCTGCCAGCTCAGGCCTCGGCAGGCCGCCGTCCCCAACGTCCTCGCTAGCGTCTTCGCCCCGTCCGGCTCCAGGCAAAACCCGGAGCGGCTGCCTCCCTGCAGCTCCCGGGAGACCGCGCGGCGCGGCGGCTAGAGCATGCGCAGTGCGCAGGGCCGGCTCGAAGCGCAAGCAGGAAGCGTTCGCGGTGATCCCGGCGACTGCGCTGGCTAATGCGGTACCGGCTAGCGTGGCTTCGGCACCCCGCGCTGCCCAGCACCTTCCGCTCAGTCTTCGGCGCCCGCCTGCCGCCCCCGGAGCGCCTGTGTGGGTAAGTGGAATGGAGCGCCCGGGGCCTCGGGCCCCGTGGGTCACGGTGGTTTGGCGCTCGGGTTGCAAAGTGGTGATTCAGCACTTAAAGCCGCCGCCGCTGCCCCTCACGCCGCCCGTCCCGCCGGCCTGGGGCCCGGACTGCCACGTTGAGGCCGCCCCAGGGCCCGGAAGAGCGGCTGGCCAGGCGGGAGCCAGAGGCCTGGTCCAGAGTCGGGGACGTCCCTCGGGCTGGTGAGGGACCGGGGCCGTTACCCGGGGCCACGGGGCGTGTGCCAGTAGTGTGGGGGCGCGGGGGCGGACAGAGTCACCCGGCCTGCACCCGGGAGCCGCGCCGCGTCACTCTGCCGGAGTCCGCCTGTGAGGGGGCCGGGAACCTGAGGCGGACTCGAGCCGTGGGGTAAAGGAATCCGGCGACTTTTGGGGGACCGCTTCTTACCTTGCCCTCAGCCCTGCCCTTTCCTCCGGGCACTGAGTTTCCAGGACCGTGTGGAATGCCCGCGCTGGGAAAAAAAGTTTGTCAGCCTCCCGCCTTAGTGAGAAGAAGAGTGTGGGGTTTCCTATCAGGGGACATTTAGGAGCCGAAAGATACCTCGGGATCCTCTACAGCAGCTCCCTTGTTTTGCTCGGAGACAACCGGGGCTCCGAGAGATGGCTTGATTTCCCGACAATTGCCGAGATTGTGGCAAAATCAGGATTAGGACACAGGTTTTTTGCCATCCAGTGGCGTGCTCTCCACTTCACCGTTGATCTGCGTACGCTAGGCTTTTTCAGGCTTGTAGTGAACGTTGAATATTTTTTACTACGAATGGAAGAGGATAGGCAGTATTATCTTGCCCTCCCTAGAAACATTATTTGAACCCCTCCTGGTTTTAATCAGAAATAGCCAGCACCTACTAAGTGCAGGGCACTGTGATGGACCCTCTATGTAAAGTATGTGTGTGCCTTCCAAGGAACTTTGATTTGATTGGAGCGAATTGGGATGCCACGGGAATTGAGATAGCTAAAAGGGTGTGTTGATGAGGGTCAGAAGATGAGTAGTATGGGTAATGTGTGGAGGTAGAGATAGAAAAATGGGGGGTAGGCTGGCTTTGCAAGAAATGGCGGAAAGATTGGAGTGAGGGCTGCCGTGGGCGTAATCCAGCCTAGATATGCGGGCAGTTTGTGTTGGAACGGTGAGCCGATTAGTCTGGTTGAAGCTTTAGAGGATTTCCCTGGGGGAATTAGGAGGACACAAGTCCTGTATTATAACGGTAGGGTAATGCTGGCCTGGGTCTTGAATTCTAGTTGAGATTTTCCCAGTGCGTAGTAGGTAGGGAGCCCTTAAGTTTTTAAGCTGGGAAGTTATTGATGGAACTGGGAGTTTAGAAAAGTAGTTTGGTGGCTGTGTGCAGAATGTCAGGGAGTGGAGAGAGTCCTGAGGCAGAGAAACCTGTTGGGACTTAGTCTTTACTGCCTGTGTTAGGACGGTAGCAGTGGGGCACTAAGAAAAGCTAATACAAATGAATACTGTATGGAACTTGTTCTCCTCTGTTTTCCATTACATCACAAAATCTCCTATAATGTGCAAAAGACCCCTGAGCTTAGAGAATCAGGTGGTAAGCACAGGCAGGATGCCTCCTTTTGTCCTCTTTTGGATCAGTCCGCTTTTGTTCTAAATTCATTACTGATAGGCTAGGCTTAGCTTCATACTGTCTCCAGCATATAGCATTTGTGATTTTTAAAGAAAGCACCAATTTTAAGTTTTATATAACTAAGTGGTTTGTATGTTCTAGTGAAAATTACATTTTCTCTGTAGTTATTAAGTCCAGTCGACCATCCAGAGTTTCAAGATATGTTTTTCTCGAAGATGGAAATTTGGGAGATTCAAAGCATAATGAATGAGATGAGCCAGCTGGAAAGCTCTAGCCTAAAATGAGTGAGTGAGGCTTTTAAGGAAAATACAGGTCCAACCAAAGGGATTGGGGCATAGTTTTAGGAAGGAAAGCCCTAACGTCTGAAGCTACCACATATTCACACCTTGAAGAATGCAGTCAGCCCTACTGTACATCGTAGGAAGAATGTCTTAACCGAGATAGCCACACAGCTATTTGCTGGAAGAGCAGGGATTTAAAAACCCATGTCTATCTGGCGTCGGAGCCTGAGCTCTTAACTGTTAGGTACTTGCAAACACAAGTACTGCCTCTGCTGGTATTTGGGCATTCATTTTCTGGTCTAACCTCTTGAGACAGAGATGGTCTTAAAGCATTTATTTAAAATCAATCCATTTACAAAGTAACCTCCTTGTTCTGTGTTCAGCCATATTTTATAACTTGGGACTGTGTGGAATTATCTGAACTGTTGGGGCACCTGGAGATAATAGCCCATTTCCCTCGCAACAACTTGAGCCACCTGGGCATCAGTCATCTCACTTTGCAGGCAGCCCTACTTTGCATTTCCCTGTTCTGTAGGCTTAGGAAACAGTGGTATGTCAGTTGGGACTATCAACATTCAAGCTTTTAAACTACTTTTAATCAGAAAAATGCCTTTTAGTAGTGTAAAAGGACAGGGTATCGCTGAGTTTCTTTAATTAACCTAATCCACACATCCTGCCTGTCTTGAAAGTTAGGGTTGAGGCCAGGTGGAGTGGCTCATGCCTGTAATCCCAGAACTTTGGGAGGCCGAGGTGGGCGGATCACTTGAGGTCAGGAGTTCAAGACCAGCCTGGGCAACATCGTGAAACCCCATCTCTACTAAAAATACAAAAAAATTAGCTGGGCGTGGTGGTGGGCGCTTGTAATCCCAGCTACTCGTGAGGCTAGGGCAGGAGAATTGCTTGAACCCGGGAGGCTGAGGCAGGAGAATCACTTGAACCCAGGAGGCGGAGGTTGCAGTGAGCTGAGATCGTGTCACTGCACTCCAGCCTGGGTGACTGAGCGAGACTCTGTCTTAAAAAAAAAAAAAAAAAAAATTAGATTGAGGACAGTCTTCCCAGGATAGGGGAGGAAAAGTTCAGTATGTTTTCTTTTAAGTTCGATACAGGGCTTCACTCTGTTGCTCAGGCTGGAGTGCAGTGGTGTGATCTCAGCTCACTGCAATCTTTACCTCTTGGGCTCAAGCGATCCTCCCACCTCAGCCTCCTGAGTAGCTGGGACTGCAGGCTCACGTCCCCATCCCACAACTAATTTTTGTATTTTTGGTAGAGTTGGGGTTTCGTGGTGTTGCCCAGGGTGGTCTCAAACTCCTGGGCTGAAGCAATCCCCCCGCCTCCCAAAGTGTTGGGGTTACAGGCATGAGCCACTGTGCCAGGCCCAGTATATGTTTCATAAACATTGGTTTCCTTTCTGTTTTTCTGTTGGTATTTTATATCTCCTAAACATGTACCCAGAGGATCAGGCTACCTTTTAGCCAGGATGACAAGGCTAGAGCACTTTCCTTCCACAGGGGTAGATCCTCTATAGATATGTTAGGTTTTGGAGAGTTCTCAGTTGGCTGGTCTTCAGTCTGTCCTCATTGCTCTGTTAGTTTAGACATTATTTGAATATCTACTCTGTAGTGATCACACACTGTGTCCAGTACTATGTAAATGCAAAGATAGCCATAAATCTTGTCCTCAAGGAGCTTTCAGTAATAAACAGTAAACTCCTTTACCTCTGACCCTTTACTAGACACCTCCACTCTTTTTTTTTTTTTTTTTTTTTTGAGACGGAGTCTCGCTCTGTGGCCCAGGCTGGAGTGCAGTGGCCGGATCTCAGCTCACTGCAGGCTCCGCCTCCCGGGTTTACGCCATTCTCCTGCCTCAGCCTCCCCAGTAGCTGGGACTACAGGTGCCCGCCATCTCGCCCGGCTAGTTTTTTGTATTTTTTTAGTAGAGACGGGGTTTCACCGTGTTAGCCAGGATGGTCTCAATCTCCTGACCTCGTGATCCGCCCGTCTCGGCCTCCCAAAGTGCTGGGATTACAGGCTTGAGCCACGGCGCCCGGCTGACACCTCCACTCTTATGTTTTGTTTTTTTCAATTAATTTTGAAAAACAACTTAGTATTTTTTTAATCACAATACAGATTACTTTTTTAAAAAGTGGGACTCACAAAATTATTTTATTCTTCTTAAAGAACTGTTTTGTTTCTTTTTGCCTATTAAAGGTATAACTTTTTTTTTTTTTTTTGAGACTGAGTCTCGTTCTGTCGCTCAGGCTGGAGAGTGACAGGATCTTGGCTCACTGCAACTTCCACCTCCCAGGTTCAAGTGATTCTCCTGCCTCAGCCTCCAGAGTAGCTGAGATTACAGGTGGGCGCCACCACACACAACTAATTTTTGTATTTCTAGTAGAGACGGGATTTCGCCATGATGGCCAGGCTGGTCTTGAACTCCTGACCTCAGGTGATCCACCCGCCTTGGCCTTCCAAAGTGCTGGGATTACAGGCATGAGCCACTGTGCTCGGCATAACTTTTTTTTTATTTTTTATTTTATTTTATTTTATTTTATTTTTTTTTGAGACGGAGTCTGGCTCTGTCACCCAGGCTGGAGTGCAGTGGCGCGATCTCGGCTCACTGCAAGCTCCGCCTCCCGGGTTTACGCCATTCTCCTGCCTCAGCCTCCCGAGTAGCTGGGACTACAGGCGCCCGCCACCTCGCCCGGCTAGTTTTTTGTATTTTTTAGTAGAGACAGGGTTTCACCGTGTTAGCCAGGATGGTCTCGATCTCCTGACCTCGTGATCCGCCCGTCTCAGCCTCCCAAAGTGCTGGGATTACAGGCTTGAGCCACCGCGCCCGGCCTTTTATTTTTTATTTTTATTGTTTTATTTTATTTTATTTTATTTTTTGAGACAGAGTCTCCGCTCTGTTGCCCAGTCTGGAGTGCAGTGGCACGATCTTGGCTCACTGCAAGCTCCACCTCCCAGGTTCACGCCATTCTCCTGCCTCAGCCTCCTGAGTAGCTGGGACTACAGGTGCCCGCCACCACACCCAGCTAATTTTTTTGTGTGTTTTTAGTAGAAACGGGGTTTCACGGTGTTAGCCAGGATGGTTTCTATCTCCTGACCTCGTGATCCACCTGCCTCGGCCTCCCAAAGTGCTGGGATTACAGGCATGAGCCACCGCGCCCGGCAACGTAACTTTTTAAAGTAGGACTCACAAGCTGCTTTCTGAAGGGAAGGCATCACACTCTGCCTGACACATAGTAGGTACTCAGTACATATTTATTGCATAACTTAATTGAGTAATGGTCTTTTTTCAGAACGATTTTTCTCTGCAGAGTCCTTAGTTTTGTGATGTTGGTATTATCATTTTTTTCAGTTTAGTTTGAAAATCTTTGAATCTTTTTCCCTCATTGCCTATTCCCAAGACCCAATCCTCCTGAGTCTTTCATCTTAAAGACTCCTAAAGTTTCTTGGAGTGATCTTGACCCTCATCACCATTCTAGTTCAGAACGTGATCATCTTCAGTAACATCTTACATCAGTGAGATTATCTCACCTGAACAGGTTTTAGAACTGACTTTTCCAGCCTTCTGTCTCCCTACTAGTTGATTCTTATCATCACTGTCAGATTAATAAATCACTTTTCCCAAGCTGTTGTCTTGCCTAAAGATCACCAGTGGTTCTGCACTATTTCAAGATCAAGTTCAAACTTCTTGACCCAGCATGTAAGCATTCTGTTGGCTGGCCTTAGCCCAACTTTTCAGCCTAACTCTTCTCCAGTCAGACTTACCAATTTGCTGTCTCCTTTTACATGACCTATTCATTCCCAATTCCGAGATGCCTTTCTCTCTTTTCTTTATATGACTAAATCCTTTCTTATTTTTAGGCCTTGTTATACAGGTCACAAAATTACTCTTCCTTTTTCTCAATTTAATAATTATTAAAAACATTGTGAAACATCTGTTTGAGGTTTATATATTGCTTCTTGTTTTTGTACTCTCTTATTTAATATTGTACAAGCCCGAGTATATAGGACAAAGAAGAAAAACAAAACAAACACCTGTGTACCATCTACTTTAGGAAATAGAACATTTCCAGCAACTTTGAACCTGTCTGTGCTCACCTGCCCAGTTGTAACTCTATTCCTCCCCTGTGGAGGTATTATTATTATTATTTTGAGAAAGAGTCTGGCCTTGTTGCCCAGGCTGGAGTATAGTGGCGCGATCTCCGCTCACTGCAACCTCTGCCTCCCGGCTTCAAACGATTCTCCTGCCTCAGCCTCCCAAGTAGCTGAGACTATAGGCGTGCACCACCATGCATGGCTAATTTTTGTATTTTTAGTAGAGATGGGGTTTCACCACGTTGCCCAGGCTGGTCTTAAACCCCTGACCTCAGGTAATCCACCCACCTCAGCCTCCCAAAGTGCTGGGATTACAGGCGTGGGCCACTGCACCTGGCTGTACTGTTCTATATTTGGATAACAATTTCCTTAGTTTTCTTTATAGCTTTATCACATTTAATACTTCTTAGGTAGTATATTGTTTAGTTTTATTGCTTTTGACCTTTAGTACAAACTTTTCTTTGAGTTACTTTTTTTCATTTAACATTCATTTAACATCATTCATAAAGATGTATGAGTTCATTGCTGAATGGCAGTCATGCAAATATGCCCCGGTATCATATCGATCATCGCAAACATTCTGTAAGATAGGCCTAATCTATATTCTGACAACTTCCAAATGTATTTGTCTAGCCAGAACCTCTCCCTCAAATTTTAGGTTTAAGTAATAAACTTCCTACTCAACAGTATGAGTCACACTGGTCTCCTTGCTTGACTTGCTCTTACCTCAGATCATTTGCACTGTTTTCCCTCTGCTGAGAACACTCTGCTACTAGTAAGATTGGGGAGAGCTTGGCAGAGAACGCAGGGTTTGAGCAAGAGTCTTTGAAGGAAATATTGAATTTGGATGAACAAAGAAGGAGAGTTGAGAAAACATTTTGTTTTTTGGAGACAGGATCTCACTCTGTCACCCAGGCTGGAATGTGGTGGCACGATCAAAGCTCACTGCAGCCTTGAACTCCTGAGGTCAAGTGATCCTCTCACCTCAGCCTCCTGAGTAGCTAGGACTACAGACTTGTGCCACCATGCCTGGCTAATTTTTTTTTTTTTTTTTTTTTGAGACGGAGTGTCGCTCTGTCACCCAGGCTGGAGTGCAGTGGCCGGATCTCAGCTCACTGCAAGCTCCACCTCCCGGGTTCACGCCATTCTCCTGCCTCAGCCTCCTGAGCAGCTGGGACTACAGGCGCCCGCCACCTCGCCCGGCTAGTTTTTTTTTTTTGTATTTTTAGTAGAGACGGGGTTTCACCATGTTAGCCAGGATGGTCTCGATCTCCTGACCTCGTGATCCGCCCGTCTCGGCCTCCCAAAGTGCTGGGATTACAGGCTTGAGCCACCGCACCCAGCCGCCTGGCTAATTTTTTAAATTTCTGTAGAGGCAGGATATTGCTATGTTGTCCATACTGGTCTCTAACTCCTGGCTTCGAGCAATCCTCCTGCCTCTGCCTCCCAAAGTGCTGTGATTACAGGCATAAGCCACCACAACCAGAAGAGAAAATGTTTTAGATAGAAGGAATGGTATTAGCAAAGGTGCAGAAGTAGGGAAATTCACAATATCAGCAAAGGAAAGTGAAATTTTGTCCTATTGGATGTAGAGAACCTCAGATACTTTTTGAGCAATAGAGTGACATGAAAGCTATGTTTTAGGATAATTAATCTGGCTGGTTTTTGTAAGCACAGTTTGAAATGCAGGCGGAGACTGAGGGATGAAGAAGGTAGTACAAATGACAGGGAAAGAAGAGTGTCTGCAGAAGACATGTGCAAGAAGGATTCAGCAGGGTTTAGCTATTGATTGGGTATAGGGATGATGGGGGAGTCAGAGAAGCCTGAGATCTTGAGCCGGAGTGACTTTGAGTCTAGGAAGGGCCACCAGGGTAGGGAAAACTCTCGTGGGAGAGACCCAGCTCTGGGAAGTTCAGCTATGTGAGATGTTTGTCCTGCCTGGCAGGTGGCAGGTTTTCCAAAGGCATACCAAGAGAACAGGTTGATTGGGTACAGCAGTGGGGCACAGTCTTGTAGGCACTTTTGGGCTGGCTATTACCCTCAGCTCCCATAGGGAGCGTAGAACAAGTCTGACCTGTGCTGGGGTCTAAGTGGATTCAGCTGTAATGCTGTTGCTGCCGCTGATAATGTTTTATTTTAAAAGATTTAGTAGCTAATATTTATTGAATGCCTATTATATGTTAATGCTTCTTTGGGTGGGAGGTAGTCATCCCCTCAAGCAGTTATTCTTTGTTACAAACAATCCAATTAAACTTGCTTAATTATTTTGAAATGTGCAATTAAATTATTGTTGATTATAGTCACCCTATTGTGGTATCAAATACTAGGTCTTTTTTTTTTTTCCTTTGGTACCCATTAACCATCCCCACCTGCCCTCAACCATCCACTACCCTTCCCAGCCTCTGGTAACCATCGCTACTCTATCTCCATGAGTTCAGTTGTTTTGATTTTTAGATCCCACAAATAAGTAAGAACATGTGATGTCTGTCTTTCTGTGCCTGGCTTATTTCACTTATAATAACCCCAGTTTATGCATTTTATTAGGAGCTTTGCATATGTCGTGCGTGCGTGCGTGCGTGTATGTGTATGTGTGAGAAACAGTCACTGTCACTCTGTCGCCCCTAGGTGGAGTGCAGTGGTGTGATCAGGCCTCACTGCAGTCTCGACCTCTCCCGGCTCAGGTGATTCTCCTGCCACCTCAGTACTCCCATGATCCCCAAGTAGCTGGGACTAGTAGCTGGAACTCGGCACATACCACCATACCTGGCTAATTTTGGGGGGATTTTTTTTTTTTTTTTTTTTTTTTTTTTTTTTTGTAGAGACAGGGTTTCGTCATGTTGCCCAGATTGGTCTCAAACTCCTCGGTTCAAGCAGTCCACTTACGTTGGCCTCCCAAAGTACTGGGATTACAGCCATGAGCCACTGCACCTGGCTGCATATGTCGTTGTCTTTAATGGCCACAGGAATTCTGTGGGAGAGTGGTGGTGGTGGTGGTTTTTTTTTTTTCTTTCAGATAAGGATATTGAAGCTCAAAGAGGTTAACTTGCTCAAGGGCACACAGCTAATAAGTGGCTTAGCGAGATATGAATTCAGCTGGGCTCACTCAAGAACCTCAGGGGTGACCATTATATTATCTTCTTCCTAGAGGTAGCACGGCATCTTTAGTAGAGATGGGGATATTAAAACAGGGAGATATTTTTAGGAATAATATACATGGTAGTTGCTGATGTTGAGTCTGAAGTGATTACTGGATAGCCAAGGGGAGATCTGCAGGAAGCATTTGAAATGACTGGAACTTGGTAAGAAAGCCTGAGCTGATTTCCTAAATCTGAGCATAGAGTTGAAGACACAGACATGGATGGATATAGGAAAAATAATCTATGTTCAGATGTGGTGGGGAAGGGGCCAGCCTTGACAATGCTTACATTTAGGGATAAGAAGGAAACATAGTTGGAGAGGTTGGGTGTTAGAGAGGTGGAAGATGACATCAGAAGTGAAATAGTCCGAACTTCTAGCCAAAGAGATTTTGGGGAGGATGGAGTCTTGAGAAAATAACAAATACCATTTCTTTCTTTTCTTTTTTTTTTTTTTTTTTTTGAGACAGAGTGTCGCTCTGTTGCCTAGGCTGGAGTGCAGTGGCGCTCACTGCGACCTCTGCCTCCTGAGTTCAAGCAATTCTCATTCCTCAGCCTCCCGAGTTGCTGCGATTATAGGCGCCCGCCACCATGCCCCAGCTAATTTTTCTTTTTTTTTTTTTTTTTTGAGACGGAGTCTCTCTCTGTCACCCAGGCTGGAGTGCAGTGGCACGATCTTGACCCACTGCAACCTCCGCCTCCCAGGTTCAAGCAGTTCTCTCCCTCAGTATCCCAAGTAGCTGAGACTACAGGCATGTGCCACCATGCCCAGCTAATTTTGTATTTTTAGTAGAGATGGGGTTTCACCATGTTGGCCAGGCTGGTCTCGAACTCCTGACCTCAGGTGATCCGCCCACCTTGGCCCCTCAAAGTGTTGGGATTACAGGCGTGAGCCACCACACCTAGACTCATGTGTTTTTTTGGCAGAGGTGGGTGAGAGGGGACCAGATCATCTTTAAACTTCCTAGCTTCATGAATCTGAGACTTTAAGTTTTGGGGTTTTTTTTTTTGAGATGGAGTCTCGCTCTGTTGCCAGGCTGGAGTGTAGTGGCCTGATCTCAGCTCACTGTAGCCTCCGCCTCATGGCTTGAAGTGATTCTCCTGTCTCAGGCACCCAAGTAGCTGGCACAAAGATTTACTCTTAAATTTTCTTTTAATATTTGTATTATTGGCTAGGCGTGGTGGCTCACACCTGTAATCCTAGCACTTTGGGAGGCCGAGGTGGGCAGATCACCTGAGGTCAGGAGTTCGAGACCAGCCTGGCCAACATGGTGAAACCCCGTCTCTACTAAAAATACCCAAAATTAGCCAGGCGTAGTGACAGGCGTCTGTAATCCCAGCTACTCAGGAGGCTGAGACAGGAGAATCACTTGAACCTGGAAGGTGGATGTTGCAGTGAGCTGAGATCACCCCTTTGCACTCTAGCCTGGGCAACAAGAGCAAAACTGTCTCAAAAAAAAAAAAAAAAAAAGAAAAAAAGAGTTGTATTATTTAATTATTTAGCTGTTACATGGAAGTCTTTGATCTATTTTGAGTTAGTTTATATATATGGTGTGAGGTAAGAGTCCAACTTCACCTTTTTACATGTGGATATCCAGTACTGTTTGTTGAAAAGACTAGTCTTTCCTCATTGAATTGTTTTGGCATCCTTTTTGGGGTTTTTTTTTTTTTTTTTTTGAGATGGAGTCTTGCTCTGTTGCCCAGGTTGGAGTGCAGTGGCATGATCTCTGCTCACTGCAACCTCCGCCTCCCATGTTTAAACAATTCTCATGCCTCAGCCTCCTGAGTAGCTGGGACTACAGGCGTCCACCACTGTGCCCAGATAATTTTTGTATTTTTAGTAGAGATGGGGTTTCACCATCTTGGCCAGGCTAGTCTTGAACTCCTGGCATCAAGTGATCTGCCCACCTCGGCCTCCCAAAGTGCTGAGATTACAACATGCCCAGCCATCATCCTTTTCAAAAATAAATTGATCAAAAAGTGAGAGTTTATCTCTAAGCTTTCTGTTTTGTTCCATTAATCTGTATGTTTATCCTGATGCCAGTACCACACTATTTTGTTTACAGTTGTTTTGAAGTCAGGCAGTTTGAGTCTTCCAGCTTTGTTTTTCTTTCTCAAGACTTTTTTGACCATTCTGGGTCCTCTGCATTTCCAAACAAGTCTTAGGATCAATTTGTCAATTTCTGCAAAAAAGAAGTCTTAGGTGGGATTTTAATCTATTTGGGGATTACTGTTATCTTAAAAATACTGTCCTCTCATCCATGAACATGGGAGTCTTTCCATTTAGAGTTTAAGTTTTACATTTCTTTTGTTAAATTTATTCCTAAGTTTTTGTTGTTGTTGTTGTTTTTGTTTTTGTTTGTTTGTTTTTGAGGCAGAGTCTCACTCTATTGGCCTGGTAGAGTGCAGTGGCGAGATCTTGGCTCACTGCAACCCCCACCTCCCGGGTTCAAGCCATTCTCCTGCTTCAGCCTCCCAAGTAGCTGGGATTACAGGCATGTGCCACCACGCTCGGCTAATTTTTGTATTTTTAGTAGAAACGAGGTTTCTCCATGTTGGTCAGGCTGGTCTTGAACTCCTGACCTCAGGTGATCCCCCCACCTCGGCCTCCCAAAGTGTTGGGATTACAGGCGGGAGCCACTGTGCCTGGCCTTTTTAGTGTGATTCTCTATATAATCACAATACCATCAAAATCAGAAAATTATCACTGATGAATAGAAGTGAGAGTGGGCATCCTCATCATGCTTGTTCCTGATTATAGAGGAAAGGCTTTCAACTTTTCACTGCTGAATATGTTCATTGTTTGCTTGTCTTCCATGGCCCTTATTGTACTGAAGTACACAATGGAGGTATTCCTTGTATACCTAATTTGTTGAGAGTTTTTACCATGAAAGGCTGTTGAATATTGTCAAATTATTTTTCTGCATCTATTTTTTCCCCTTTTTTCACAGATCCTGCATGTGGCATCTGAAAGCTGTCCGTGAAGAGGGATTTTTTTTTTGTTTTTGTTTTTGAGATGGAGTTTTGCTCTTGTTGCCCAGGCTGGAGTGCAATGGCAAGATCTTGGCTCACTGCAACCTCTGCCTCCTGGGTTCAAGCGATTCTCCTGCCTCAGCCTCCCAAGTAGCTGGGATTACAGTCATGTGCCACCACACTCGGCTAATTTTGTATTTTTAGTAGAGACGGGGTTTTTCCATGTTGGTCAGACGGGTCTTGAATTCCTGACCTCAGGTGATCCACCTGCCTTGGCCTCCCAAAGTGCTGGGATTACAGGTATGAGCCATTGCACCTGGCCATCTTTTTTTGTTTCTGTTTTTGTTTTTGAGACACTATTGCACTCTTGTCAGCCTGACTGGAGTGCAGTGGTGCAATCATGGCTCACTCCAGACCTAAATTCTTGAGCTCAAGGGATCTTTCTACCTTAGCATCCCTGAGTACTTGGGAATATAGGCGTGTGCCATCATGTCCAGCTGTTTTTGTAGAGGTGGTGTCTTGCTGTGTTGCCCAGGCTGGTCTTGAGCTCTTGAACTCAAGCCATCCTTTCATCCCAGCCTCCCAAAATGTTGGGATGATAGGCATGAGCCACTATACTTAGCCTGTTTTCTACATCTGTTGAGATTCGTGTGGGGTTGTTCCCCCTTCATTCTGTTAATGTGGTGTATCACATTTATTGTTTGCAATAAGTGTGTTGATGTTGAACCATCCTTGCATTGCAGGGATATATCTCACTTGATCACGGTGAATGATCCTTTTAACATGCTGTTGAATTTGGTTTGCAAGTATTTTGTTGAGGGTATTTGCACCAATATTCATCAGTGATATTGGCTTGTAGTTTTCATTTTTTTATGTGTCTTTGTATGGTTTTGGTATCAGGGTAATACTGGCCTCATAGAATGAGTCTGGAGTTATTCTTTCCTCCTCTATTTTTTGGAATAATTTGAGCAGAATTGGTATTAGTTATTTAAATATTTAGTATAATTCAGCAGGAAAGCCATGGGTCCTGGGCTTTTCTTTGCTGGCAGACTTTATTACGGCTTCAATCTTGTTACTTGTTGGTGTGTTTAGGTTTTGGATTTCTTCATGGTTCAATCTTGGTAGGTTGTGTGTGTCTAGGAATTTACCCATTTCTTCTAGATTTTTCAATTTATTGGCATATAGTTGCTCATAGTAGCCACTAATGATCTTTTGAATTTCTGCAGTACCAATTGTAATGTCTCCTTTTTCTTTTTCTTTCTCTTTTTTTCTCTTTTGAGACGAAG
Organism: Macaca mulatta; assembly: GCF_049350105.2. Classification (NCBI taxonomy): domain Eukaryota; kingdom Metazoa; phylum Chordata; class Mammalia; order Primates; family Cercopithecidae; genus Macaca; species Macaca mulatta. Next base: position 104,523,917 of record NC_133414.1, on the reverse strand, counting down.
TCTCGCTCTTGTCCCCCAGGCTGGAGTACAGTGGTGTGATCTCGGCTCACTGCAACCTCCGCCTCGCGGGTTCAAGTGTTTCTCCTGCCTCAAACCTCCCGAGTAGCTGGGATTACAGGCGCCTGCCACAACGCCTGGCTAATTTTTGTATTTTTAGTAGAGACGGGGTTTCACCATGTTGGCCAGGCTGGTCTCAAACTCCTGACCTTAGGTGATCCGCCCACCTCGGCCTCCCAAAGTACTGGATTATAGGCGTGAGCCATCGCACCTGGCCTAATGTCTCCTTTTTCATCTCTGTTTTTATTTGTGTCTTCTGTCTTTTTTTCTTAGTCTGGCTAAATGTTTGTCTGTATTCATCAAGGTTATTGGCCTGTAATTTTCTTTTCTTATAGTGTCCTTGTCTGGCTTTAGTATCAGGGTAATACTGATTTCCTAAAATGAGTTTGGAGGTATTCTCTCTTCTTTTTTGGAAGAATTTGAGAAAGATTGGTATTCTTTTTTTTTTTTTTTTTTGAGATGGAGTCTCACTCTGTTGCCCAGGCTGGAGCACAGTGGCACAGTCTTGGCTCACTGCAACCTCTGCCTCCCAGGTTCAAGCAATTCTCCTGCCTCAGCCTCCTGAGTACCGGGAACTACAGGCATGTGCCACCATACCTGGCTAATTTTTGTATTTTTAGTAGAGACAGGATTTCACCATGTTGGCCAAACTGGTCTCGAACTCCTGACTTCAGGTGATCCGCCTTTCTCAGCCTCCCAAAGTGCTGGGATTACAGGCGTAAGCCACCATGCCCAGCCTGCTTTTTCTTTTTGTTATTTATTTATATCGCTATGAACATACATTTATGTTAACTTATGGCTGAAAATTCAGTACTATCGTTCTTTGTTTTGTTGCTCAAATTATGATGGCTTTGACCCTTAGGAGTTTCTTTGTTTTGGCGCCTGTGTATTTTGAATAAACCCCATTTTTTTTAGAGTATTGTTTTACTTGTGTTCCAGACTCATCTTATATTTTTCTTGCCCTAGCCCTTGAATCAATCACTTAGTTCCTTTTATTGGAAAATAATTTTTTTTTATTTTGAGACAGAGTCTTATTCTGTCGCCCAGGCTGGAGTACAATGGCGTGATCTCGGCTCATTGCAGTCTCTGCCTCCCAGGTTCAAGCAATTCTCCTGCCTCAGCCTCCCAGGCAGCTGGAATTACTGGCATGTACCACCACGCCTGGCTAATTTTTGTATTTTTAGTAGAGATGGGGTTTCATCATGTTGGCCAGGCTGGTCTCAAACTCCTGACCTGAGGTGATCTGCTGACCTCAGCTTCCCAAAGTGTTGGGATTACAGGCGTGAGCCACCTCGCCCAGCCGGAAAATAATCTTTAGAGACCAAGGTCTGGGCACTAGATGTGCTCATTGCTGCTGAGGTGCCATTGCTTCTAGTGGACAGTCTAGTGCTTCTAGTGGACAGCCACATATACACATATTTATATTTCTGTGTCTTTCTGTATCTATTAAAAATATAAGTTTACATTGATACCTTTGATTCCAACTTAGTACCACAATTTTAGCCTTTTCCAATTTCTTATTTATAACTTCTTTTTCCAACAATGAGAACACTGGATTTCATTTTCTACAATTTACTTTCTTATTTCCTCAATTCTAGTGTACACAAAGTTTCATAATTGCTAGCTCACCTGTGAGAAACACTTTTAAAATAGGTCATAATATTTACATATAGTTCTTTTTCTCTTAAGCTTTATTGTATCCAGTCAAAATCCAGCTTTCCATAGTTAAATTCTTTTCTTTTACACTCCTTCAATGTGATTATGTTACTCATTTATAGTTGTTAGGTTAGTTTGTTAGAATTTTTCTTTTTCTTTTTGAGATGGAATCTCGCTCTGTCGCCCAGGCTGGAGTGCAGTGGCTCGATCTAGGCTCACTGCAAACTCCGCCTCCAGGGTTGACGTCATTCTCCTGCCTCAGCCTCCCAAGTAGGTGGGATTACAGGGGCCTGCCACTATGCCCGGCTAATTTTTTGTATTTTTTAGTAGAGACAGGATTTCACTGTGTTAGCCAGGATGGTCTCGATCTCCTGACCTCGTGATCCACCTGCCTGGGCCTCCCAGAGTGCTGGGATTACAGGCGTGAGCCACTGCGCCCGGCCAGTTTGTTAGAATTTTGATTCTGTTTCCCACCCCACCCCCCATCATGGTTGGTTTTATTATTGTGATAACAAATATATAATATAAAATTTATTATTTTGACCTTTTTGTGTGTGTGTATAGATGGGGTCTGACTATGTTGCCCAGACTGGTCTCAAACTCCTGGCCTCAGGTGGTCTTCCCACCTTGGCTTTCCAAAGTACTGGGATTACAAGCATGAGCCACCACACCTGGCCCATTTTGAGCATTTTTATGTGCATTGTTCAGTCGTGGTAAATACATCCACGTTGTTGTGTAACCATCACCGTCATCCAGCTCTAGAACTTTTTTCATATCACCAAACTGAAACTCTATGCCCATCAAATAATAAGTCACCATTTCCCCTCCCTTCAGACCCTGTCAACCACCAGTCTGTTTTCTGTCTGTGAATTTGACTACTCTAGTTACCTGATGTAAGTGAAGTTGTGTAGTATTTGTCCTTTTGTGATTAGCTGATTTCTTTTCTTTTTTCTTTTTTTTTTTGAGACAGAGTCTTGCTCTGTTGCCAGGCTGGTGTGCAGTGGTGTGGTCTTGGCTCACTGCAACCTCTGCCTCCTGGGTTCAAGCAATTCTCCTGCCTCAGCCTCCTGAGTAGCTGGGACTACATGTGCACACCACCACTCCCAGCTGTTTTTTGTATTTTCAGTAGAGACGGGGTTTCACCATGTTGACCAGGATGGTCTCAATCTCTTGACCTCATGATCTGCCTGCCTCGGCCTCCCAAAGTGCTGGGATTACAGGTGTGAGCCACCGCGCCCAGCCAGCTTATTTCATTTAGTATGTCTTCTAGGTTCATATGGTAGCATGTGTCAGAATTTTTTCCTTTTTAAGGCTGAATAAATTTTATTGTATAAACTACATTTTGTTTATTGATTCATCCATCAGTGGACACTTGGGTGACTTCCACCTTTTGGCTGTTGCCAGTACTGCTGCTATGAACATAGCTGTACAAATATCTGTTCGAGTCTTTGCTTTCATTTCTTTTGTATATGTATCCAGAAGTGGAATTGTTGGATCACATGGTAATTCTATTTCTAATTTTCTGAGGAACTGCCATACTGTTTTCCATACTGCTGTACCATTTTGTATTCCCACTAGCAGTGTGCACAGGCTAGTTTTTCCACATCCTCACCTGAACTTATTTTATTTATTATTATTATTTTTAGAGATCGAGTCTTGCTCTGTCTCCAAGCTGGAGTGCAATGGCACGATCTTGGCTCACTGCAACCTCTGCCTCCGAAGTTCAAGGGATTCTTCTGCCTCAGCCTCCTGAGTAGCTGGAACTACAGGCGCACGCCACCACACCTGGCTAATTTATGTATTTTTAGTAGAGACGGGGTTTCACTATGTTGGCCAGGATGTGTTTTTTTGTTTGTTTGTTGTGAGACGGAGTCTCCCTCTGTCACCCAGACTGGAGTGCAGTGTCACCATCTCTGCTAACTGCAAGCTCCACCTCCCGGGTTCACACCGTTCTCCTGCCTCAGCCTCCTGATTAACTGGGACTACAGGCGTGTGCGCTACCACACCTGGCTAATTTTTTGTATTCACAGTGTTTTTAAAATAATTATCCTAATCGGTATGAAGTGGCATTTCATTTTAGTTTTGATTTGTACTTTTCTAATGATTAGTGATGTTGAGCATCTTTTTATGTACTTATTGGCCGTTTGTATATCTTCTTTGGAGAAGTGTCTTTTCAAGACCTTTGCCCTTTTAGAATTTTTTTGTTGTTTTGTTGAAGGTTTTGATATATTCTGGATATTAACCCCTTATCAGATATTTTTTCCCACTCCACAGGTTGCCTTTTCACTGTATCCTTTGCACAGAAATTTTTTATTTTAATATAGGTCAGTTTATTTATTTATTTACTTATTTATTTAGTTTTTGAGATGGAGTTTTGCTCTTGTTGCCCAGGCTGGAGTGCAGTAGTGCGATCTCGGCTCACCGCAACCTCCACTTCCTGGGTTCAAGAGATTCTCCTGCTTCAGCCTCCCGAGTAGCTGGGATTACAGGCATGTGCCACCATGCCCGGCTAATTTTTTATTTTTAGTAGAGACACGGTTTCTCCATGTTGGTCAGGCTGGTCTTGAACTCCCAACCTCAGGTGATCTGCCCACCTTGGCCTCCCAAAGTGCTGGGATTACAGGCGTGAGCCACCATGCCTGGCCAATTCAGTTTATTTTTTTCTTTTATTGCCTGTGTTTTTGGTGTCATATCCAGGAAATCATTGCCCAATCCAATGTCATGAAGCTTTTGGCCTATGTTTTCTTCTAAGAGTTTTATGATTTTAGCTCTTATATTTAGTTTTTTATCCATGCCCCTGGATTTTTTTTGTACACCAAAGTTAAAGAAGAATAAGAAGAATTCAACTATCTTTTATCTAGTACTTACTGTATTGGTCAGTTCTCGCATTGCTATAAAGAAATACCTGAGACTGGATAATTTATAAAGAAAAGAGTTTAATTGGCCCACAGTTCTGCAGGCATACTGGAAGCATCATGCTGGCATCTGCTCGGTTTCTGGGGAGGCCTCAGGAAACTTTCAGTCATAGTGGAAGGCGAAGGGGAAGAAAGCACTGCTTACATGGCAGGAGCAGGACCAAGGAGGAGGGAGGTGCTACACACTTTTAAACAACCAGATCTCACTCACTATCACAAGAACACCACCAAGAGGATGCTGCTAACCCATTCATGAGAACTCTGCCCCATGATCCAGTCACCTCCCATCAGGCCCTACCTCCAACACTGGGGTTTACAATTCAGCTTGAGATTTGGTGGGGACACAGATTCAAACCATATCACTTACATAGTTTCATTGTTTACATTTTGTTTTCTTGTTTATTGGGAGTTTATATTTGTGAATGATGTTAGATGTGGATCTGATTTTGTCTTTTTCCTGATGGCAACTCAATTGTCCAGACACTATTAAAAGTCCATCTCTTTTTTTTTTTTTTTTTTTTTTTTTGAGACAGAGTCTCGCTCTGTCGCCCAGGCTGGAGTGCAGTGGCCGGATCTCAGCTCACTGCAAACTCCGCCTCCTGGGTTTACACCATTCTCCTGCCTCAGCCTCCCGAGTAGCTGGGACTACAGGTGCCCGCCACCTTGCCCGGCTAGTTTTTTGTATTTTTTTAGTAGAGATGGGGCTTCACCGTTTTAGCCAGGATGATCTCGATCTCCTGACCTCGTGATCCGCCCGTCTCGGCCTCCCAAAGTGCTGGAATTACAGGCTTGAGCCACTGCGCCCGGCCTAAAAGTCCATCTCTTACACTGAATGCCACTTCTGTTAAATGCTAAGTTTCCATATGTATTTCAGTCTAATTCTCTACTTTCTAGTCTTTTCCATTGTTCTTTTTTGTTTTCCGAGCCAGAGTCTTGCTCTGTCACCCAGGCTGGAGTTCAAGTGATTTTTCTGCCTCAGCCTCCCAAGTAGCTGGGACTATAGGCGCCCACCACTGCGCCCAGCTAATTTTTATATTTTTAGTAGAGGCAAAGTTTCACCATGTTGGCCAGGCTGGTCTCGAACTCCAGACCTCAGGTGATTCACCTGTCTCAGTCTCCCAAAGTGCTGGTATTACAGGTGTGAGCCACCGTGCCTGGCCTTTCCTTGCTATTTATTCTTGTGTGTTTGTTTTTCCATATAAACTTTAACATCAATATGTCTCCATAAAGTAGCTTTTTGGTATTTTTATTGGCGTTCTGCATTAATTTTTAAACTATACTTGTCAGAGCTTTGGGAATCCTTGTCAGTGTCACCAACACTGATGGAACCTGGAATTTTTGTTTTGTTTTGTTCATTTGGATAGGGGGAGGGTGTGAATGACTTCCGCTTCCCTTCTTGAACTAGTCATTTCATGTTATGAATTAGATTTCCATAAGATTTCAGTGGAAGAAAGCATATTTCTTTTTTAAAAAATAGTTTGAAACTTGTATCATAAAGTAGCCTCTACTTGAATGCTTGGTGCTGTGGTACTGCTGACACAGCCTAGTCCGTGAAGACTAGGTTAGATTGTCTACATAAGCATCAGTTGCTCTCCTTGTATCTACCAACATTGAACTTAGTTTTGCCTACTGTGGCAAGAAAAAGTGAGTTCACTTTTTTACCTAATAGTCTTGAATGCTTGTGGATTGCCTTTATCGATTGGTTACAGTTTTATGGATGAGTCCATTTTAATGGTATTGAAGAGAATATAGGTGATCATCCTTTTTTTTTTTGAGATGGAGTCTCGCTCTGTTGCCCAGGCTGGAGTGCAGTGGCACAATCTCGGCTCACTGCAAGCTCCGCCTCCCGGGTTCACGCCATTCTCCTGCCTCAGCCACCCGAGTAGCTGGGACTACAGGCGCCCACCACCTGCTAATTTTTGTATTTTTTTTTTTTTTTTTTTTTTTTTTTAGTAGAGACGGGGTTTCACCTTGGTAGCCAGGATGGTCTCAATCTCCTGACTTCGTGATCGGCCCACCTCGGCCTCCCAAAGTGCTGGGATTACAGGCGTGAGCCATTGTGCCTGGCCAGAGGTGACTTTTTTTTTTTTTTTTTTTTTTTTTTTTTTGAGATGGAGTCTTGCTCTGTCACCCAGGCTTGAGTGCAGTGGTGCAATCTCAACTCACTGCAACCTCCGCCTCCTGGGTTCTCTCCATTCTCCTGCCTCAGCCTCCCGAATAACTGGGACTGCGGGCGCCTGCCAAAACGCCTGGCTAATTTTTTTGTGTGTGTTTTTAGTAGAGACGGAGTTTCACCATGTTAGCCAGGATGGTCTCGATCTCATGACCTTGTGATCCGCTGTCCTCAGCCTCCCAAAGAGCTGGTATTACAGACGTGAGCCACTGCGCCCGGCCGGTGACTTTTCATAAAGTCTATGTCTATATACGTGCTAAAATCAGAACTATAAACTAGAGTCTTTCATCCTTAGCACTATTGATATTTTGTACCAAAATCTTTTTCTTTTTTTTTTTTTTTTTTTTTGAGACGGAGTCTTGCTCTGTCGCCCAGGCTGGAGTGCAGTGACCGGATCTCAGCTCACTGCAAGCTTCGCCTCCCGGGTTTACGCCATTCTCCTGCCTCAGCCTCCCGAGTAGCTGGGACTACAGGCGCCTGCCAACTCACCCAGCTAGTTTTTTGTATTTTTTAGTAGAGACGGGGTTTCCCCGTGTTAGCCAGGATGGTCTCGATCTCCTGACCTCGTGATCCGCCCGTCTCGGCCTCCCAAAGTGCTGGGATTACAGGCTTGAGCCACCGCGCCCGGCCATCTTTTTCTTTTTTTAAAGATACAGTCTCACTCTGTTGCCCAGACTAGAGTGCAGTGGCACAATCTTGGCTCACTGCAACATCTGCCTCCCAGATTCAAGTGATTCTTGTGCCTCAGCCTCCCGCGTAGCTGGGATTACAGGTTTGTGCCACCATGCCCAGCTAATTTTTGTATTTTTAGAAGAGACAGTATTTCAGCTTGTTGGCTAGGCTGGTTTCAAACTCCTGGCCTCAGGTGATCCGCCTGCCTCAGCCTCCCAAAGTGCTGGGATTACAGGTGTGGGCCAAATAATTCTTGTGGGAGATATCCGGTGCAGTGTAGGATGCTTAGTGGCATCCCTGGCCTCTACTCACTATATGCCATTAGCACCTTCAGTTGTGACAATAAAAAATTCCTCTAGTCATTGCCAGATGTCCTCAGTGGGGGGTTGGTGAGTGGGAATAGTCACCCATTGAGAACTACTCACTATAAACACTGGCTCATCTATTGCAATTGTAAAGGGATAATTATTTACCTGTTTTCCTAATAGTCTTATAAAGTATAATCCTATTATCAGCCTGCCTAATGAATGTTTTTGACCACCAGAAATGACAAATAACATCTGGAATTCACATGACTATGTGTTAAGAATGCTGGTAATAACATGGTGGTTATGGAGGTGGTCTGTTTGCACCTCACCCACTATGACCATAATAATGATGATGATTTTATAATAATCAAGTTACCATTCATGGATGACTGCTGTGTACCAGGAACTATACCTTAGTAAAGTTTATATAAACATATTTTACAGTAGAAACCCTGTGAAGGTTGCCTGAGTATGATGCAACTATAGGTACCTCTGTCAATTTAATGGGCCATATATACATTTCATCTGACTTTGTTTGTTTGTTTGTTTTGAGATGGAGTTTTGCTCTTGTTGCCCAGGCTGGCTTGCAGTGGCGCGATCTCAGTTCACCGCAACCTCTGCCTCCCGGGTTCGAGCAATTCTCCTGCCTCAGCCTCCCGAGTAGCTGGGATTACAGGAGCCCACCACCACGCCTGGCTAATTTTGGTATTTTTAGTAGAGATGGGCTTCTCTACGTTGGTCAGGCTGGTCTTGAACTCCCGACATCAGGTGATCCACCTGCCTCGACCTCCCAAAGTGCTGGGATTGCAGGCATGAGCCATTGAACCCGGCCTCATGTGACTCTTGATTGTCAAAACTAGATGAGGCCAAAATGGGCACGATGGCACACCCTCCTACTTGGGAGGCTGAGATGGGAGGATCGCTTGAGCCTGGGTGTTCAAGTTCAGCCTGCGCAACATAGGGAGACCTGTTTTTAAAAACAAAAACACACTAGATGAGGCCAGAAAATCTGGTTTGACCAGAATAGTCCGGTAGTATCCAGTACCTCAGGAGCAGAGAGGTCATTTGGTAAAGATGAAGGTATGTAATTACCGAACACGGCCTGGAAGTTGTCAGTAGATCAGTGCAGACAGTGAAGAATCATACTAAGGCAAAGTACAGGTCAAGTTTCCTGAGGCTGCATTCTCTGAGTTGGGCAGATTATCTTCTTTCAGAACCAGCATGTACATATAGGTGGAACTGAACCCTCTGTACAGAATACAGGTTGAGCATTCCAAATCTGAAAAATTCAAAATCGGAAATCCTCCAGAATTCTAAATTTTTTGAGCACCAACATGATGCTCAAAGCAGATGCTTTATTGGTAAATGTAATGCAAATATTTTAAAATCCAGGAAAATCTGAAACACTTCTGATCCCAACTATTTTTGATAAGGAATATTTATGGTTTGCTTTTTTTAGAGGGCTATCTTGAGAGAATTAGTTATAGGTCGATAACTCTTTGACCTATAACTAATTTGAATTAATCTTTAGAAGCCAGGCCAGGCGTGGTGGCTTGTGCTTATAATCCCAGCACTTGGGAAGCTGAAGTGGGAAGATTGCTTGAGCCCAGGAGTTCAAGTCGTCCTGGGAAACATGGCAAAACCTGTCTCTACTAAAAAAAAAAACAAAAACAAAAAATACAAAAAATTAGCCGGGCATGGTGGCGCATGCCTGTAGTCCCAGCTACACAGGAGGCTGAGGTGGGAGGATCACTTGAGCCGGGGAAGTCGTGAGCCGTGATAGTGGCACTGCACTCCAGCCTGGATGATGGGAGCGAGACCCTATCTTAAAAAGAAGAAGAAGAAAACCATGACAGGTGTCTTTAAGCTGCCCTTGCTCTTCTGGGTTCATGAAGCATCTAGGAGAGGTTACCCACATGTAAAATTAATTGAGTTTGAAGAAATGTTAACTTTGTATGGTATTCTTTTAATTTTGTTTTAAAAATAATTTGTCTCATTCAAATCCTGAATTAGAAGTTGTTTGGTATAAATATTGAAAGTTGTTGAGGGGAGAATTTATTCAAAGTTTAATCATTTTGCTTTTATCTATCTTATACTTAGCTCTTTATTAGTTACTGGGAGTGTCAAGTTTTATTTTTAAATCTTAACTAAAGTCTAAAGTAATTACTAAAAGCTAGTTCAAATAATACGTAATGAGTAAAGACCTGAGTTAAAACATTTAGCATACTGAGTTAACTTTGTTGACTGATACTGTACTTACATGGGCCTCCTATTTCTTGTGGCCAATCAACAGAAGTAATTGTCTCAAGACACACCTGAGAAGGTTTAATTATGTTAATTGTACTACTCTTCCTTAGTGAGCTTAGTTTAGCACCTCTTTGGTATGGGTAGCTACTTTCCAGTATTCAAGTGGTACTGTTTCCAGGATGGTTTTTGGTGGTTGATATTTGTAATATCAGTAATTCATATATCTCCCCCTTCCTTTTATTTTACTGTGTTTTATGATATTTTGAAAAGCTCTATTTTTAAGAACTTTGTATTGAAAGATGTCAGTGTTCAACTTAATGCATTTTTACAAACTGAACATACCTGTATAACCAGCACATGACCTGGAACCCCAAAGCCCCTTCATTCTCCTTTTCAAATCCAATCACTACTCCCACTCCCAAGGGTTAATGACTATCCTGGAATGAAGGCATAGCTTGATTTTACTTGCTCTTCTGCTTTGTATAAATGGAAGGTTACAGTATTTACTCTTTTGTGTCTAGCCTCTTTCACTCAACCTTATATTAGTGAGATTCATGTGTATTGTGCTTTGTTCTGTATTATTCCTTTTTATTGCTGTATACTTTCCATTGTGTGAATGTACAATTTATCATTTCATTGTTGATTGTCATTTGATCATTTCTAGTTTGGGCTATTTTGAATAGTGTTGCTATGAACATATAAATGCATTTATTTGGGTTATTTATCTGTTACTAGCGTTGTTAGGTCATAGTGTGAGCTTTAGTGTATAGTGCCAACTTTTGAAAATGGTTGTGCCCATACCAAATTGCATTTCTATAGCGGTGTGTGAGAGTTTGTTAACTTCTCTAACACTTGGTATTTGCCCTCTTTTTCTTTTTGGCCATTCTGGTAAATATGTAGTAGTATCTCAGAAAATCTTCTGTTGGGAAAGTTAGTTGCAAATTTGGGACCTCTTGGGACTTTAACCTGTCACACCAACTTCATGCCACCACTGAAACCTCAATGATATCTCTTCATCCAGTAGAGTCCCTTTGCTTAGGGCAAGCATGATCTTCAATCTGCACTCAGAATTAGCAAATATTTTCAGAGAAGAAAGTGAATGATGATTATCAGCGCACCTCAGAGGTTGCTTGCCTTTCTGGAACTAGTTTATCCAATCCTGTTGCTTGCACAGCTTTCCAACATCTTTGCAAACGTGACTTTTGTGATTTATCATGGCCTTTTCCAGTTGTTGAAGTTGAATTTGTTTGCCATGAGCTACTATATCCTACCCAGAAATGGAAGTCGTCAGTAGATTCTTGGGATTTTCTATATACATAATCATATTGCTTGAGAATCATGTTAATTTTTTTCCTCTTTCCTTTCCCATTTCTACATGTTTTGTTTCTTTTTCTTGGTTTATTTGGACTGGTTAGAACTACCAATAAAGTGTTGAAATAGAAGAAATGTTAGTGGCATCGTGTTGGTAGAGGAGGGCGTGAGATTGTTTACATTATTTGTCATGTAAACTATTGAGTATGATAATTACCGTAATTTCTGTGATATTCTTTTTAAAATGAAGAAATGTAATTCCAGTTTGCTGACTTTAAAAAAATACATGAGTGGTTGTTGAATTTAAATACTTTTTTGCACCTATCAAGATGATTATGATTTTCTTCCCTTTTTTTCTGACCCTGTGGTTTAATGTATACTTTTAAAAATTAAAAATACTTAAACCCATTCATGTCTACTGTAGTACTCATTTTTATGTTTCCTCTCATGCATGAGGCAGTTCTGTACATATACTCTCTCACTTTAAACCTGTTATACATTTAATCCTGCCATGTATTATGGTTCTTAGCTAAGGGACTCCTTTGGTAGATTAGAAGCATTCCAGACTCCCCCTACACCTCTGTTTTATGTGCAGAAGAAGGAGTAAAAAAACTGAAAACTTTCCTTGGAGCATTTATTTTGACCTACTTTTTGTTTCCTGGCTTTTGTTATTTGGGATTGTAAGGGAAGAAGAATGGGGTCAGGGAAGGACTGTGAGAGTGATAAACAGGAGCTGGAGAATAAACCAGTATATGATTTCCTTCAGCACCACCTTCTGTTCCTCCCCTTCCCACGCTTCCTCTTTCCCTGTAGTTCCAGCTTTACCATAAATCAGCTTGCCTTTGGGCAAGTCACTTAACCACTTACCTTTTTTTTTTTTTCTTTTTGATTATACTTTGGTATGCAAGCACTGACTGAGGTTTTGTTTCTCATTTGGAATTGAAGAGGATGACTGTGAACAGCTGTTGTGACCCATCACTTAGGGAGAATGGAAAGATTAAAGGAACAGTTTATAAAGCACATGACACTTTAAAAAAATGAGAGTGATTGTTATGATTAGATTTGTGCAATAGTATTCTATCCTTTTTTTTTTTTTTTTTTTTTTTTTGAGATGGAGTCTCGCTCTGTCACCCAAGCTGGAGTGCAGTGGCGCGATCTCAGCTCACTGCAACCTCCGCCTCTTGGGTTCAAGCGATTCTCCTGCCTTAGCCTCCCGAGTCGCTGGGATTACAGGCATGCGCCATCATGCTTGGCTAATTTTTATATTTTCATTAGAGATGGGGTTTCACCATGTTGGCCAGGCTGGTCTCGAACTCCTGACCTCAGGTGATCCTCCCACCTCGGCCTCCCAAAGTGTTGGGATTACAGGTGTGAGCCACCACGCCTGGCTTATATCTTACATTTCTTAACAGCCCCGAAAACTCCATGTGGAAGAAGGATACTTGTGATACACTCTTGGTACCCAAACTACAAGAAAGTTTCTATAGTTACCTCTCTGGCGCAAGGTCTAAAACAGAGGTTTTGTTCATTTGCTTAAAATTATAACGTTTCTATAAAGTGTTCTGTGTTAAGCTTGTCACTTTTGGAATGAACAACCATTGATAGGCATGCATCAAACTAAAACAACATTTGCCAAAGCACTTCTCTCTAGAATGATACTGCTTTAGAATTTCTTTAAATTGCAACCACCCTACTTCATTTAAGGGTTTATTTGTTGGTCATAAACTCCTTTCCAGAGGACCAGGACATAGAGTTACAATAGCTGATATTCTGCCTGGCACAAAGGCAAAACATCAAGGGTGAATAAGATTTAACTGACAGGATTTTATTTTGTACCCAACTTTATGATCTAGCTGGTGTATGAAGTGAGGTATACATGTTCCTATAACTGAAGAGCTTTGGGTAGGTGGTTCCCTAAGACATGTTATTTTTTAGTTCATGTAATATTAATAGTACTTGGGATATATGGTCTTAAGCATTAATATGTTGAGGCATCCTAGGGCTCATACCACCACTATCTTGTCACCCTCTGCTTATTTACCTCTGCCTTCTGGAAGGAAGTGGGAATGTTAGGTAGTGTGGTTTTGATTCCAGGCCTTTTCTCTCTGGGTTCCTCCTCCACATGCATGAGTGCTATAGGCCTTGACTTCCACCTATGGTTTTGGGAGGGGGTGGATGGATTCCACAGAAGGGAGGTTTTGGTTTGTAATTCACTATTAATGTGATCACTCACCTGTTCAGGTTTATAGGTCATTATTTCTAAATCAGGTCTGACTTTAAATTTGTAAGAGACCAGTGGTGGTGAGTAGGAAGCAAAAAGCAAAGTAAAATTTCCCAATCTGCTACTATATTGATTGTGAAACACTTGAAAGAGAGATGAGAAAGACTGAAAGATCAATTGAATAAAAGATTCTTTGCATAGTAAAATTTACTCTTGGTGTGGAATTTGGAAATGACCTTATATTTGGGGATTTGTTTTTGCATACCTGAAATTTAGGCCTTTACATGTCTTAGTCCATGATTGTGACCTGGAGTTCCTGTTATAGTTCATTAGCACCATGCTTCTTGTTTTTCCACTATATTCCTCATGCTTTTTCCTCATTGTCAGGCTCCGCTCACATATTTCCCTTCTATCTTGATTGATTGTCTCCTTGCCTTTTATTTGGTGTGCTTCTACTCTCCCCTCCTAGACAGGGTTAGGTGCACCCCTTCTATTACTCCCATAGTGCTCTGGGGACAATTTTGTCACCACACTTAAAAGATAATGACCTGGGCTGGGTGTAGTGGCGCATGCCTGCAATCCCAGCACTTTGGGATGCCAAGGCGGCAGTCGCTTGAGCCCAGGGGTTTGAAAGACCAGCCCGGACAACATGGCAAAACCTCATCTATACAAAAAAAATTACCTAGAGGCCAGACACTGTGACTCATGCTTGTAGTCCCAGAACTTTGGGAGGCCAAGGCGGTTGGATTGCTTGAAGTCAGGAGTTCGAGACCGGTCTGGCGAACATGGCGAAACCCTGTCTATAAAACAAAACAAAAAATTAGCTGGGTACGGTGGTGAGTGCCTATAGTCCCAGCTACTGGGGAGGCTGAGGTGGTAGGATCACCTGAGCCCGGAATGTTGAGGCTATAGTGAACCGAGATTGTGCCTGGATGACAGAGTGAAACCCAGTCTCAAAAAAATAGAAAAAAAAGATAATGACCTGTTTTTATATCTGACTTCATCACTAGTCTCGGTTCCTTCAAAACAAGGGCTCTGGTGTACTCATCTTTGTAACCATTTGCGTAGTGTGATGCCTGGACCTTAATAGACTTTGTTAAATGTTTGTTTGGATATGGAGGGGAGGCTGGACACAGGACTGGGAGTTAAGACTGAGTTCGATTATAACTTTTTGTTGTGTGATCTTGGGCAACTGATTTATTAAACTCCTTGAGATTCAGTTTCCTTGTATGTAAGATGAGGGGATCTAGCCCACCTGGGGATCTTGTTAAAATGCAGATTATGGCTCAGTAGGTCTCTGGTGGGTTCTGATATTTTGCATTTTTAACAAACTCCCAGGAGAAGCCAGTGTAGCCAGTCCATGAACTACAAAGGACTAGATAACATCTAGTGGCTCTTCCAGTTTTTATCTTCTGTGATTATAGTCATTGTTTTAAATTCTGAACAAAATGACAAAATATGGGTTGTAATTACTAAATATCTCTCCAGCTTATCAGAGTGCTGAAAAGACAATTCTGTGCCTTATGAAGTTTCCAGTGTATGACAGTATCCCTAGAATTGAAAGTAATTTTATTGCTCTTAAAATTTTAACTTTAACAAGTTAAAAATATAAATGTCTGAGAAAGCATTTGGGTTAACACTAGCTTGTCATCTAAATTGCCAGTATGCTTGCTTATTGGAGAACATTTGCTGTAAATAAAATTACTCTTGAAGGCTTTATGCTAATGATCTGAGGTAGATAGACAGGTGATCTTATGAGTATAAATACAGAGACAGGCAAGCTGTTGATGAATTCATCATCGGAGGAGGAAGAGTTCCCAGTCATTGTCTTCACTTCTCCAGAAGGTGAGAATCAAATTGCTGTAGGAAGTGTTGATAGATATGCTATAGGTAAACCCAGACTTTGTATTGAATAGGATTGCCAGAAATAGGTTTTGTTTGAAAATGTTGCTACTGTTTCTTTTGGGTTTTGCTTCCTCAAGAAGTCATGATATTTGATTAGGGAGTATTGCCACCTTGGAAATTTTTAGCTTTTCTTGATCCTTTGTACAAAAGTAGTTGGACTAATTTTTATGTGTGACTTGTAGAATAATAAATCCATCTCTTTACTCTCAACCATATCAGGAATATTAATCCAACACAACTTCAGCATCCAAGTAAGTTATATCCATGCCTGTGATGAACTCTGATAATTTTGTAAATAGTTCTTACTGGGCTGGAACTGTTTTGTCTACCTACATCCTACTCTGTGTTTTACAATTTAAATATTTTTTTGTCTGAAAAAATTAAAATCCAGATAAGGGAAATTGAAACCTGAAAAAAAGTACAGAGTGTAGCTTATAGTTAAGGTGGTTATCTTTATTATATAGAGTTTTTAACCTCCCACATAGTAAGATAATTTATACTTCCAAAGTGAGCTATGTTTCATCTCCCTTCTACACAGTTGTGGTTTAGACAGAAGTTTTAGACCATCATCATCATTATTACACTTTAATCATTTGTAATTCTTGGTTACCTAAGTCAAACTCACTGGGTCAAGCACCACAGAGGAAATTGAGTATAACTATCACTAGAAGACCAACCCCTTTTCTCCCTGGAGTAGATTCTTGCCTGAGGTAAGTTCAGGCATTCTCTTTGGTACACACGGAGGTTCTTATTAACACTGCCGTTTTAACACTGCCCTTCTTGCTGGGGGTCTTAATGGAGGCTGCCTTGTGGCTTATTTAGTGTTATGTTGCTGCTAAGTTGGGGCTCGTTTTTAAAAATCATTTAATTTATATTGAACTCAGTGTTGTTGAAACAAACTGCGTACACACTGAAGGCATTTGTTGCAGTCTAAACAGATTGTCCTTTGCCAAATGTCTTAACCAGAACTGTTTTTTTTTTTTTTTTGAGACGGAGTCTCGCTCTGTTGCACCCAGGCTGGAATGCAGTGGCATGATCTCGGCTTACTGCAACCTCTGCCTCCGGGGTTCAAGCGATTCTCCTGCCTCAGTCTCCCAAGTAGCTGGGATTACAGGCATCCGCCACCATGTCCAGCTAATTTCTTGTATTTTTAGTAAAGACGGGGTTTCACCATATTGACCAGGCTGGTCTCGAACTCCTGACCTCCTGCCCACCTCGGCCTCCCAAAGTGCTAGGATTACAGGTGTGAGTCACTGTGCCTGGCCCAGGACTGTTATCTGAGGTTCCTTGTACCCCTCTTTGGAGTCTGAAATAGACCATTTCCTGTCACCCTGGGAATTATTACTGTTTTACCGCAAACACCATTTTTTAGACTTTGCACTCAGATATTTTCATCGTTCTTTGACATTGAATTTAAGTGGTTTATGGCCAATGAGATAGCAAATAATTATTTTTTATTTTTTTCTTTTATTATTATTATTTTTTTTTTTTTTTTTTTCAGACGGAGTCTCGCTCTGTCGCCCAGGCTGGAGTGCAGTGGCCGGATCTTAGCTCACTGCAAGCTCCGCCTCCCGGGTTCACGCCATTCTCCTGCCTCGGCCTCCCCAGTAGCTGGGACTACAGGCGCCCGCCACCTCGCCTGGCTAGTTTTTTGTATTTTTTTAGTAGAGACGGGGTTTCACCGTGTTAGCCAGGATGGTCTCGATCTTCCGACCTCGTGATCCGCCCATCTCGGCCTCCCAAAGTGCTGAGATTACAGGCTTGAGCCACCGCGCCCGGCCTGTAAGAGAATTTTTCTGACATCTCTGTTAAGATTGCCGGACTTTTCCTGCTCTGGCATTCAGCTCTTCAGCAGATTACAAAAATTACTTGGGGTCCTTCCAACTTTTTGTTTGTTTGTTTTATGTCCTTATTTTATGTCCTTATTATTGCTGCCGTCATAGGACAACACAGGTCTCTTATTTTATATTAGAACTTGGCAGGATTGTTCCTCATTGGGGGTTGTTCCCTATGGGGGTTGTTCCCTATGTTCTGAGCATGTGTATATCAGACCTGCAAGTTCCAGATCTACCCTATCTTTCAATATCATCGGTTTGAGCAGTGTTTGGACTGACCCAGTAATAATTCTTACACAATATCTCACCTCACTTATTCCAGCAGATACCTCTGAAATAGTGTGAAATAAAACTCTATTCTAGGCCAGGCGTAGTGGCTCACGCTTGTAATCCTAGCATATTTGGAGGCTGAAGTGGACAGATGGCTTGAGCTCAGGAGTTCAAGACCAGCATGGGTAACAAGTTGAAACCGCATCTCTACAAAAAATACGAAAAATTAACTGGGCGTGGTGGTGAGCGCCTGTAGTCCCAGCTGCTTGGGGGAACTGAGGCAGGAGAATGAGGTCTGCTTGAGCCCAGGAGGTTGAGGCCTGCAGTGAGCCAAAATCACGCTACTGCATACAAGCATGGGTGACAAAGTGAGACCCTGTCTCAAAAAAAAAAAAAAAAAAAAACAGCAAAAAACTCTATTCTAGTTCTGCATACAGACCAACACATGGTCTAAGCCACCCTGTCTCAAACCCCTATCCATGTTCTGTTTCAGATACAAATAGGGTTCCATGAAAACAATTTTGTTAGCATTTCTCTGAAAGAATGAGGGGTAAGAGGGAGGAAAGGAATGACTGCACCCTGTAGAGTGGCTATAAAAGTTTTCCTCCAGCATTTAAAAAAATCTGATGATGTATTATATGGGTTTAGTTGACATTATTGTTTGTCCTTAAAAATAAAGTCACAAATCAACAATTAATAATCTCTTTCTTTTCAGTTTCCAAAAAAAGACTTATAGCAAAATGAATAATCCAGCCATCAAGAGAATAGGAAATCACATTACCAAGTCTCCTGAAGACAAGCGAGAATATCGAGGGCTAGAGCTGGCCAATGGCATCAAAGTACTTCTTATCAGTGATCCCACCACGGATAAGTCATCAGCAGCACTTGATGTGCATATAGGTACAATTGAAAATTGTGAATTAAGCTTCATTTTGTTTCATTGACATAATGTTGACATTTATTAGAACTTTCCATACGTGTTTAAATACTCAGTAGTTACAGTTCTGTGTACCTTATTTTATACCAGAACCCTCGTAAAGCTGTTGGTAAACTGCAGTTGTCTCAGTCAAATAATCTTACATTTTCTAAGGACGTTTTGTTAGGTTCCCACCTAAGGTGACCTAGCAGCAAAAATTCATTGCCATTCTTTACAGTAAGAGTTATAATTTTTTTTTTTAACCTTGGTACATTTAATAATATATTCCTTTTTCTTTTTCTGTTTTTTTTTTGTGTTTTTTTGTTTTTTTTTTTTTTGTTTTTTTGAGGCAGAGTTTACTCTGTCGCCAGGCTGGAGTGCAGTGGCACAGTCTCGGCTCACTGCAACCTCTGCCTCCTGGATTCAAGCAATTCTCCTGCCTCAGCCCCCTGAGTAGCTGGGATTGCAGGCGCGTGCCACCATGCCCAGCTAATTTTTATATTTTTATTAGTGACGGGGTTTCACCATGTTGGCCAGGATGGTCTTGATCTCTTGACCTTGTGATCTGCCTGCCTCGGCCTCCCAAAGTGCTGGGATTACAGGCGTGAGCCACCGTGCCTGACCTAATGTCATATTTCATAGGTTCTTGTGTGCACATTTCTTTTTTTTTCTTTTCTTTTCTTTTCTTTTTTTTTTTTTTTTTTTTTGAGTAGAAGTTTCGCTTTTGTTGCCCAGGGTGGAGTGCAATAGTGCGATCTCTGCTCACCGCAACCTCCACCTCCCTAGTTCAAGCAATTCTCCTACCTCAGCCTCCTGAGTAGCTGGGATTACAGGTATGCACCACCACGCCTGCCTAATTTTGTATTTTTAGTAGAGACAGGGTTTCTCCATGTTGGTCAGGCGGGTCTTGAACTCCCGACCTCAGATGATCTGCCCGTCTTGGCCTCCCAAAGTGCAGAGATTATAGGTGTGAGCCACCGTGCCCAGCCTCGTGTGCACATTTCTTTTTTTTTTTTTTTTTTTTTTTGAGGTGGAGTTTCGCTGTTGTCACCCATGCTGGAGTGCAATGGCGTGATCTCAGCTGACTGCAACCTCCACCTCCCAGGTTCAAGCGATTCTCCTCCCTCACCCTCCTAACTGGGAATACAGGTGCCCGCCACCACACCCAGCTAATTTGTGTACTTTTAGTAGAGATGGAGTTTCACCACATTGGCCAGGCTGGTCTCGAACTCCTGACCTCAGGTGATCCACCCACCTCAGCCTCCAAAAGTGTTAGGATTACAGGTGTGAGCCACCACGCCCTGCCATGTGCACATTTCTTACACATTTAATGTTGCTTTAATCAGGTTGCTTTTTTTTTTTTCTTTCTTTTTTCTCTGAGACAGAGTATCACTCTGTTGCCCAGGCTGCAGTGCAGTGGCGCAATCTCCGCCCACTGCAGCCCCCACCTCCAGGTTCAAGCAATTTACCTACCTCAGCCTCCCTAGTAGCTGGGATTACAGGTGCCCGCCACCATGCCCAGCTAATTTTGTAGTTTTATTAGAGACAAGGTTTTGCCGTGTAGGCCAGGCTGATCTCAAACTCCTGACCTCAGGTGATCTGCCCACCTCGTCCTCCCGAAGTGCTGGGATTAGGGATGTGGGCCACTGTGCCCGGGCAGGTTGCTTTTTATGTATGTGTACAGTTAGTGGGACAGTGTTTCTTTTTGTCCTCTTTGAAAACCTTTTAACTCAGTGCCATTTTAGAACTGAGGAAATAAGGTAATATTGAACAAATAACTATTGCCTACCGTAATGCTTTGGACTACCAGAGTGATTTGCAAATGTCATCTAATTTGTACTCACACAGCCCTCTTAGTTGGGTATATATTGAAGCGATTGAGCCAAGATAGGTATTGTGCTTACCATTTCACAACAGCTAGTAGAGCCGGTAACCCCCAAATGCATGCTGTTAGCACTCTGCTATATAGTCTCCTGCAATGAAATCATGACAAGAAAATTCTAGCTCTTAAAACTGTGAGTCCAGCTCTTTCTTCCTGTCCAGTATGTGGTAAAACTAATGTTCGGAGACACTAAGTAACCTGCCCAAAGTTACCAACTAATTAGTGTCAAGAGCAGGCACTAGAGACCAGTCTTCTGACTACTGATTTGCTTTCTAAATAATAGCATTTTAGGTAACTTGTGCTTAACTTTCTCTGATTATATGGTTGGAGTTGTCATACTAACAAGAACTACAAGTCATCTGTACTTACTAGCTTTCAACATAAGACAATGATTTATTATATACGTGTTTTCTCTTTCAGGTTCATTGTCGGATCCTCCAAATATTGCTGGCTTAAGTCATTTTTGTGAACATATGCTTTTTTTGGGAACAAAGAAATACCCTAAAGAAAATGAATACAGCCAGTTTCTCAGTGAGCATGCAGGAAGTTCAAATGCCTTTACTAGTGGAGAACATACCAATTACTATTTTGATGTTTCTCATGAACACCTAGAAGGTGCCCTAGACAGGTAATGCAGAATACCCTATGAATTATCCAACTTTGTGTACTTGTCACATTAATAATAATAACAATTATTATTTCTACAGAGATGGCTTTATAGCTTCATAGTTTAACAAAAGGTATTTTAACCTGTGTTTTTCCCTGTGTTTTCTGAAAAAGAAAAAATGAATGATGTCATATATTTACTGAGTGGTAGAGGAATAATAATGGCATGACTTTAAATGAGTCTTCAGGCCTGCAAAGTATTTTATTGAGGTATAGAATTTTTAGCAGCCCTTTCCATTCTAACTGGTGTTACATCTAAAGCATGTGATGAGGACTAACCTGATAGTGTCATTGATCTCTTTTCAGACATACTTCTCTTCCAGAATGCTAAACCTTAAATATTCGCTCCTCATTCATTTCCTTGCTTCTCAAGGATGCTTAGTAGATACAGAACGTTTTGATCTGCTATTTCAACCATGGGGATATTTTGAAAGTGTATTCTGGAGCAAACTCCATTAGGCCAATTTAATTTCTTGGTCAATATATATATATTTTTTCTTTAGATGGAGTTTCGCTCATGTTGCCCAGGCTGGAATGCCATGGCGCAGTCTTGGCTCACTGCAACCTTCGCTTCCCGGGTTCAAGCAATTCTGCCTCAGCCTCCTGAGTAATTGGGATTACAGGCATGTGCCACCATGCTCGGCTAATTTGGTATTTTTAGTAGAGATGGGCTTTCCCCATGTTTGTCAGGCTGGTCTCGAACTCCTGACCTCAGGTGATCCGCCCACCTCACCCTCCCAGAATGCTGGGATTACAGGTGTGAGCCACTGCACCCAGCCTTGGTCAATATATTTTTTTTTTGGATCAATTTTTTATACAGCTAACAATTTCTAATTTTTTTGTTACATCAGCAATTTGATTCATTATTTGAAGTGTAACTTATCCTTGGTGAATATTTATAGTTTTCTGTGATGCCAAGGTGTAATTCAGCAACTTTTTTGATCTATAATGAAATTTGACACTTTTAGTCACTGTCAGCTTTATTTGCTTACTTTTAATAATAATTGTTATATTTTTGAAAAAACATTATCAAAGCGAGGGCGTGGGTTTATGATATGTACTGGGTCAAAGTAGTCTGTTTCCTACTTATTCTAATATTTTATGTTTCAGTCTTTAGGCAGCAGCTTTGAGGTATAATCATCTCTGATATGTATTCCCAGAGGACTTCCATTAATGAGTGCCCTGGAATCATACACTGAATTTCATTTCCTGCTTTACAAATGCTGCAGCAGATGTTCATATAGTAGATCTCTGTATGATGGAGGATGTCTGTTACTTGTCTCAAACTAAAAATCCACTTGTATAAGAGGATCATTTTAAAAACCTGATTATACTGTGTCAAACATGATCCTTTATCTGGGCCTATCCAGCTTTGGTATGTAGCTGTTAGACATTTTTCCCAGCCTCGAGGTATTGAGGTGGGTAAAAGATGTTATGTGGCCAGAAATTCTCTGTTTTCATACATCTTTGATTATAGACTCCAGATAGATAGAGTTTCCCCTTGTGGTATATGTAAAGTACTTAGCACAGTATCGTATTTACTTATGCACTTAAAGTGAATAGCAAGTAATGATAATGGCTTCTGTGACAGCTGGACTGTGAGGTGTAGTAACTGAGATGTTTATAGACCTAAGAGTTCCTTATACCCACTGAATAAAATAGTCCTGTTCAGAGCCTCTGCTCTTAACTTCATCTAAATCAAGTCTTATTCTATAAAATGGGATGTAAAGTTTCTTAAGAATTACTACAGGAATCCTGAGTTAAATTTAACCTGATATAGAAGAGTTAATTTATTAGCTGTAGGTATCTTAAACTTTGGTACTATTATTAAGGAATAGCCTCAAGAAAGGCCTATTGGTTACTTATGTTAAAGTTACATACTGTGTTATTTACTGAATCACTGCTTATTAAAAATTTATGGACTGTTTCTCTTATAATTTCATCAAAGCCCATAATCATGTCTTAGGCAAATTATGTCATACCTCAGGTTTTTCACTGCGTTATGTTTTTTCCTACTAATTCAAGTTTGTTTTTCTACATAAGAAGAAAGAAATATTCAAATTGAGCCTGTTAAAAGTAGGTCACTTGTTTGTCCTAAGGTGCCTGAGTCTTAGTGACATTGCACCTAAAACTGTAAATTTAAGATTGGCCTCAAAACTATGACCTGCCTTTTTCTTTCTTTCTCTTTTTTTTTTTTGGAGAATTAGCCACATATAACAGTTTTTATAGACATGCCAAATTAAAAATCTTAAATAGACTGCTGTTGTCTCCATAATCTTCCTTTTTTGGTGTTAATTTTTTAAATTTTCACTATTTATCATCTCTGGGGTAGATCAACTCCTCTGCAGTTACCTCTGTTCAATATTAGATTTTTCTTCTGTTCCATAGCACTTATTTTGTATTCCTTTTTTCTTAGTAGCAATGGTTGTTTTGTTTCTGATTCTGCAAAATTTGCATTTCCTATCTAATAAGTTTGAAAAATCTTTTTAAAAGACCATTCTTTTAAAATGACATCTTTCAAGTTTTAATTATGTTTCATACCCTTAGGTTTGCACAGTTCTTTCTGTGCCCCTTGTTCGATGAAAGTTGCAAAGACAGAGAGGTGAATGCAGTTGATTCAGAACATGAGAAGAATGTGATGAACGATGCCTGGAGACTCTTTCAGTTGGAAAAAGCTACAGGGAATCCTAAACACCCCTTTAGTAAATTTGGGACAGGTTTGTCAACAGCTGCTTTCCTTGACCTCATTTAAACCCAAGGCCACTGCATAGTATTATATTTTATGTTTATATAAAATATATTTATGTATATATTTATGTATATAACCCATGGCATATACAGTTCATGGCATATTTTACATTTCAGGATAGATTTCAAAATTCCACATTTCTACTTATATCCTGTTCAAATAGGGTTCTAAATGTTTAAGGAGCAGAGCAGTTAGAGTTGTGAATAGATATTAACCAGCATTCCATATGGAGAAGATAATAGATTCTTTTATTCCAAAGCCTACCTTCCAAAGTACTTTTTTTTGTAAAGGCTCACTATAGTATTGTTGAATCCACTTGTCCTCATTTCCTCCACTTCTGCTAATCCAGATGCATAGCATCTGCTCTGGGGTTAACTCTGTGGGAGACAGGACACTGTAGAAGACACAGAAGATCCCTGCTCTGAAAGTGCTACAATCTCCTAGAGGGAGATAAGAAGTGGGGATAACAGGAAGTAGAATAAGATAAATGTGGAGACTCTTGACTTTATAATTGTACCTTTTTCTTCAATTTTTCATTAAAAAGTACTTATTTAAATATTTAAACAGTAGAAAAGCATTTAAAGTAAAAATAAAAGCAGAAACACCAAGTCTGTCTATTCTTTATCTATTCCTGCCAGTCCTACTCACCAGAGGTAATCATTGTTAACAGATTGCTTTACTGTTAAAATACTGTTTTGGGTATTATAAAAGTTTATAAGAATAATGATAATATATTATTTAGTGTACTTAGAAATTTATGCTTAAAAATTAACTTCTCTGACAACATGCTTATTTTATAAATTAGTTTTGGGAACTTTTTAAAACCATAAAGACAACTTTAAGTTTGGATATCATTCTAATATGTCAAACAGCAGTCAGAGAAATTAGCATAGCTTTACAGATTTAGGAGTTTTAAAAAATTACACTTTGAAGCAATGATATTATATTCTTTAGAACCGTAGTACTCGGCACTCAATATTAACATAATTGCCAAGATGAATAGTGTGGTTCTTAGAATGTCTACATAATGCTGAATTTTTTGAGAAGTGATTTTTGTGGAGAACATCAGCATACATGGTATGTAAAGAAGGGAATGTGAGTTTTAAAAAACAAATATCAGGTCAGGCATGGTGGCTCATGCCTGTAACTGCAATACTTTGGAAGACCAAGGTGGGAGGATTGCTTGAGTTCAGGAGTTTGAGACCAGCCTGGGCAACATAGTGAGACACTGTCTCTACAAGAAAATAAAATAATTAGCCAGGCATGGTGGTATGTGCCTGTAGTCCCTGCTACCTGGGAGGCTGAGGATGGCTTGAGCCAGTGAGGTCAACTACAGTGAGCCGCAATTGAGCCACTGCACTCCAGCCTGGGTGATAGTAAGACCCTGTCTCAAAAACAAACAAACAAAAAAAACAACTTTTTTTTGTTTTTTCAAAAACATTACATTCAAATGATTATTTATTTATTTGAGATGGAGTCTGGCTTTTGTCACCAAGGCTGGAGTGCAGTGGCCTGATCTCAGCTCACTGCAACCTCTGCCTCCCAAGTTCCAGCAATTCTCCTGCCTCAGCCCTCTGAGTAGCTGGGATTACAGGCGCCCGCCACCACGCCCAGCTAATTTGTGTACTTTTAGTAGAGATGGGGTTTCGCCACGTTGGTCAGGCTGGTCTTGAAATCCTGACCTCAGGTGATCCGCCCACCTCAGCCTCTCAAAGTGCTGGAATTACAGGCATGATCCACCGCGCCCAGTGATTATTTGTTTTTTAAAGTAGTCTCTTTGGTATGTTAGATACTTACACAAACAATGCTACTATTGTGCAGAATATGTTGGAGCTCCTCTTTGGGAGTTGCCTTTTTTAAAATAACCTCACTGGTGACAAATTATAATCAGCATAATCAGAAAGCAGTTACACATTTTCCAGAAATAAATCCAGTGAATAAGGTGAGTAATGTTACTTCTGGTCACAAACAAGGAACATTTTTTTTTTCCTGTAGAGATGGGATCTCACTATGTTGACCAGGCTGGTCTTGAACTCCTGGCCTCAAGTATTCTTCCTGCCTTAGCCTCCCAAAGTGCTGAGATTATAGGCATGAGTCACCATGCCTGGCCACAAGAACAATCTTAAAATATTCTGTAGAAGGGTTTCAGGAATGATGGGCAAAGAGATACATTGCATGGCATATCCATATGGGTGAAGTTTCAGGGCATATTTCTTTTTATAGCCTGACAAAGCTAGGCAGTTAGTAAAGTACATGGTAATATAAACAGCTGAGAAACAAGTGAGCCAGACTCAGTACACAGTACAGAAAATGTGATATAATAGAAATGTCAAGTTACCTTCTGATTTTAGAATTATAAACTTACATTGAATTTAGAAGTTCTATGTATTTTTTTTTTTTTTGAGACAGAGTCTTGTTCTGTCACCCAGGCTGGAGTGCAGTGGTGCAATCTCGGCTCACTGCAAGCTCTGCCTCCCGGGTTCTCGCCATTCTCCTGTCTCAGCCTCCCAAGTAGCTGGGACTACAGGCGCCCGCCACCACGCCCTGCTAATTTTTTGTATTTTTTTTTTTTTTTAGTAGAGACGGGGTTTCACCGTGTTAGCCAGGATAGTCTCGATCTCCTGACCTCGTGATCCGCCCGCCTCAGCCTCCCAAAGTGCTGGGAGTACAGGCGTGAGATACCGCGCCTGGCCATAGTTCTATGTATTTTTAAGGTCACAGGTACATTTGAAAATTTGATGAAAGCTCTATGCCCTCATCTCAGATATTATGCATATTTAAAACTTTGCAAAAGTGATCCTTGAAGTAGGATCCTTTGTCAGAAATTCATGCTAATGTATGTAGATTGCTTTAGCCTCAGATGTTTTTGTGAATGTGGGCCACTTTGTTCATCAGGGAATTTGTTTTTGTTTTTGTTTTTGTTTTTGAGAGAGTCTTGTTCTGTTGCCCAGGCTGGTGTACAGTATGGTGATCTTGGCTCACTGCAACCTCTGCCTCTCAGATTCAAGTGATTCTCCTGCCTCAGCCTTCTGAGTAACTGGGATTACAGGCACCCACTACATTGCCCAGCTAATTTTGTATTTTTAGTAGAGATGGGATTTCACCATGTTAGCCAGGCTGATCTCAAACTCCTGACCTCAAGTGATCCCCCCGTCTCAGCCTCCCAAAGTGCTGGGATTACAGGCATAAGCCATCATGCCTGGTCTCATCAAGGGATTTTGATTTAAAATAATAATACTAGGAAAAGGCATGTATTTTTGAATGAATAAAAACCACACATTGTATTATCTGTTTTTTTTTTTTTTTTGAGACGGAGTCTCACTCTGTCGCCCAGGCTGGAGTGCAGTGGCCGGATCTCAGCTCACTGCAAGCTCCGCCTCCCGGGTTTACGCCATTCTCCTGCCTCAGCCTCCCGAGTAGCTGGGACTACAGGCACCCGCCACCTCGCCCGGCTAGTTTTTTGTATTTTTTAGTAGAGACGGGGTTTCACCGTGTTAGCCAGGATGGTCTCGATCTCCTGACCTCGTGATCCGCCCGTCTCGGCCTCCCAAAGTGCTGGGATTACAGGCTTGAGCCACCGCGCCCGGCCTGTATTATCTGTTTTAAGAAAACTTTACAGTAAGATGTTTGTCCCTAGCATTTTTCATGCTTCAGAAATAGTATAGATTAGTGGCTTTCAAACTCTTTTTTGTATACAACTCATAGTAAGAAGGGCATTTTATTTGGCAATTCAGAGCACATATATGTGTTTGTGTGAGCAGCTGAAACAAAAGTTTTGTCAAACACTATCTTACATCATGGGATGCAGTCTGACACTTTCCGTTATATTCTATTTTTTGTTGTTTTTTTTTTCCTAGAGAAACTCTGGTCTGCTAATACTTTAAATGCATTTAATTACAATATAATGGGTCCTGACCCACAGTTTTAGTAGTCCAAAGTGATAGACAATAAACTCTGAGCATTGGATAAAATACAGCACTCATCCGTGAACAAAAATAAACCACAACAATAAAAAACTTTTTTTTTTTTTTTTTGAGACGGAGTCTCGCTCTGTCGCCCAGGCTGGGGTGCAGTGGCGCGATCTCAGCTCACTGCAAGCTCCGCCTCCCGGGTTTACACCATTCTCCTGCCTCAGCCTCCTGAGTAGCTGGGACTACAGGTGCCGCCACCTCGCCTGGCTAGTTTTTTGTATTTTTTAGTAGAGACAGGGTTTCACCGTGTTAGCCATGATGGTCTCGATCTTCTGACCTCGTGATCCGCCCATCTCGGCCTCCCAAAAGTGCTGGGATTACAGGCTTGAGCCACCGCGCCTGGCCAATAAAAAACTTTCAAGCTGATTAAAAACTATTGTCAAACATCATGATTAATGGAGGTTTCAGAAGATTTCTGTTGAAAAAATAAGGATGCCCACTATCACTTTTTGTTTGGCTATACTTACAAGTATTAATCATTACAGTAAGTCAAGGGGAAAATGTGATTATAAAAGATGGAAAGGAAGCACCACAAACAAAACCTATTTCTTTATTTCTATATGATAGGATTGCCTCCATAAAAATACTGAAGGAAATCTTCAGATCAGTCATTACAAATAATTAAGCAAGGTTGCCAGAAAGAAGAGGAACACACTAAAATTGCGGTTGGTTTTTTTGTTTTGTTTTGTTTTTGTTTTTGTTTTGAGATGGAGTCTCACTCTGTCACCCAGGCTGGAGTGCAGTGGCGCGACCTTGGCTCACTGCCATCTCCGCCTCCCGGGTTCAAACGATTCTCCTGTCTCAGCTTCCCAAGTAGTTGGGATTACAGGCGTGAGCCACTGTGCCCGTTCATGTTCTCGTATCAATAGTCAATTACAGGAAAATGCTGGGGTAAAAATTATTTCATTCTCAATATTTAACAAAGCTATAAAATACTCAGAAATATGCCCCAAATTTCTCTAAATTCAATGCAGTGCCAGTTGAAAGTCCTGTAAGTTTTTTTGAGGGTTTTTATAATCTCATTATAAAATTAATAGGAGAGTAAAAGGCCAAGAATAGCTAAGATAATTTTGAAGAACAAGGAAAACTACTTCTACCAGGTACCAAGACTTATTATAAAGTTCTAGTTGTTACAGTATTAGAATTGATGCAGGGGTGCATGAAGATACCGGTAGAACAGATTATAGACCCTGGAAACATATCCACAAACATGGAAACTTGATGTAAGGAAGAGGTACATTACAAATGAATGAAAAAAATATAGTTCTTTCTTAGGACTTTATGTAGACTTTCCATAGACTACAGGCACGTGCCACTGAGTCTGGTTCGCTGCAACTTTTAAAATATATGAGAATTTTTTTGATCTTCAGGTGGAAGAAAAATTCTTAAACACACAAAAAAAAACCCCATAAAGATAGACATAAACCATAGGTTTAGAGATAAACTTGACCTCATTGAAATTTAAAATTCTTGTTCAAAAGAGACACAAAAAGCTAGATGTGGTGGTATGCACCTGTAATCCCAGCTTCTCAGCAAGCTGAGGCAGGAGGATGGTTTGCACCCAGGAGTTCAAGACCAGTCTAGGCAACATAGACCCTGTCTTTTTTCTTTTTTTTTTTGAGACAGAGCCTCACCCTGTTGCCCAGGCTGGAGTGCAGTGGTGCAATCTTGGCACTCTGTAACCTCCTCCTCCTGGGTTCTAATGATCCTCCTATCCCAGCCTCACAAGTAGCTGAGACTGCACGCACACGCTACAGCACTCAGCTAATTATTTAATCTTTTTTTTTTTGAGACGGAGTCTCGCTCTGTCGCCCAGGCTGGAGTGCTGTGGCCGGATCTCAGCTCACTGCAAGCTCCGCCTCCCAGGTTCCCGCCATTCTCCTGCCTCAGCCTCCCCAGTAGCCGGGACTACAGGCGCCCGCCACCTCGCCCGGCTAGTTTTTTGTATTTTTTAGTAGAGACGGGGTTTCACCGTGTTAGCCAGGATGGTCTCGATCTGCTGACCTCGTGATCCGCCCGTCTTGGCCTCCCAAAGTGCTGGGATTACAGGCTTGAGCCACCGTGTATTTAATCTTTTGTAGAGATGGGGTCTCCTTATGTTGCCCAAGCTGATCTCAAACTTTTAGGCTCAAGTGATCCTCCTGCCTCAGCCTCCCAAAGTGCTAGGATTACAGGCATGAACCATCTTGCCCATCCTCTTCACTTCTCTACCCAGTTTCCTTCCATGTCAGGTTGATGTCAATATTAAATGAGATTGTGCTTGTGAAGCCCATAATAATGTTAAATAAATCATGTTAATAGTATAATACCTGATTGGTAGCTGTGAAAGGACAGTAGGATTCTGAAAAGGTCCTTGCCTTGATTCCATATAGATTTTAGGATTGTTTTTTTCTATTTCTGTGAAGAATGTCATTGGTATTTTGATGGGGGTTGCATTGAATCTGTAGATATTTGGATAGTATGGAATTTTAACAATATTAGTTCTTCCAGCCCATGAATACAGGATATCTTTCCTTTTTGTGTGTGCCCTCTTTAATTTCTCTCATTAGTATTTTATAGTTTTCATTGTAGAGATCTTTTACTTTTTTTTTGTTTTTCTGAGACGGAGTCCCACTCTTTTGCCCAGGCTGGAGTGCAGTGGCACCATCTCAGCTCACTGCAGCCTCCACCTCCTGGGTTCAAGTAATTCTGCCTCAGCCTCCCAAGTAACTGGGATTATAGGCTTGCACCACCATGCCCAGCTGATTTTTGTATTTTTAGTAGAGACGAGGTTTCGCATGTTGGCCAGGCTGGTCTCAAACTCCTGAGCTCAAGTGATCCGCCCAACTTGGCCTCCCAAAGTTCTGGGATTACAGGTGTGAGCCACTGCGTCCAGGCTGAGATCTTTTACTTTTTTGGTTCAATTTGTTCTTAGAGGGTGTGTGTGTGTGTGTGTGCTTTGTGTTTTTTTGTGTGTGTGTTTTTTGTTTTTGTTTTTTGTAGCTATTATAAATGGGATTGCTTTCTTGATTTGTGGGGTTATTTTTCTTTTTTTCTCTCCAGATTGTTCACTGTTGGCATATAGAAATGCCACTGATTTTGGTATGCTGACTTTTGTATCCTGCAACTTTACTGAATTCATTTATCAGTTCTAACAGGTGTTTTTGGTAGAGTCTTTAGGTTTTTCTAAATATAAGATTATGTTGTCTATAAACAATGGCAGTTTGACTTCTTTCTTTACATTTCGGATGCTCTTTATGTCTTGTCTAATGGCTCTGGCTAGGACTTCCAGTACTATGCTGTATAAAGTGGTAAAAGTGGGGATGCTTGTCTTCTTCAGATCTTAGAGCAAAGGCTTTCAATTTTTTGCTGTTCCATATGATGTTAGCTCTGAGTTTGTCATATATGGCCTTTATTGTTTTGACATATGTTCCTTCTGTACCCAGTGTATTGAGAATGTTTATCGTGAAGGGATGTTGAATTTTGTCAAATGCCTTTTTCAGCTTATGGTGTTTGTCCTTGATTTTGTTACTGTGATGTATCATGTTTTTGTTTTGTTTTGTTTTGATACAGTCTCACTCTGTTGCCCAGGCTGGAGGGCAGTGGTACAATCTCGGTTTACTGCAACCTCTACCTCCCGGGTTCGAGTGATTCTCTTGCTTCAGCCTCCCCAGTAGCTGGGATTACAGGCACATGCCTGGCTAATTTTTGTATTTTTAGTAGAGACTGAGTTTTGCCATGTTGGCCAGGCTGGTCTGGAACTCCTGATCCAAGTGATCCACCCGCCTTGGCCTCCCAAAGTGCTGGGATTACAGGCATGAGCCATTATACCTGGCCCTGTGATGTATCATGTTTATTGATTTGTATATATTTGTATATATTTTGTGTTTGTTTGTTTGTTTGAGATGGAGTCTCACTCTTTCGCCTAGGCTAGAGTACAGTGGTGCCATCTCGGCTCACTGCAAACCTCCACCTTCTGTGTTCAAGCGATTCTGCTGCCTCAGCCTTTCAAGAAGCTGGGATTGCAGCACCCACCACCACGTCTGGTTAATTTTTGTATTTTTAGTAGAGACAGGGTTTTACTATGTTGGCCAGGCTGATCTCAAACTTCCGACCTTAGGTGATCCACCTGCCTTGGCCTCCCAAAGTGCTGGGATTATAGACATGAGCCACTGTGCCCAGCCTGATTTGTATATGTTGAACCATCTTTGCATCCCTGAGATGAATCCTGCTTGATCATGTTGAATGATACATATATATTTATATTTTTCTTTTCTTTTTCTTTTTTTTTGAGGTAGAGTCTCGCTCTGTCACCCAGGCTGGAGTGCAGTGGCGCAATCTCGGCTTACCGCAACCTCCACCTCCCAGGTTCAAGCAGTTCTGCCTCAGCCTGCCAAGTAGCTAGGATTACATGCCTGCCACCATGCCTGGCTAATTTATGAATGATATTTTTACTATGTTATTGAATTCAGTTAGTGTCCACTTTGGCTTTTTCTCTTCATTATTCAAATATGCATTTAGTTTCATAGTTCCTGATAAATTGGAAGCCATTTTTCTGCCCTGTTTTGTTTTTTTGTTTGCCTCTTCATGGAATTAAAGTAGGAACAGTTGAATATTTACAAGTAGGTTTAGAATAGGAAAAGGAAAAACTTAGTTCTGGTTATGCCTTACTGATCTGTTTCTCCAAACATAACTCTGCCGACACTGTGGGAGCAACTGGGTTTAGTCAGCTGGGAGGGAAATAAAAGAAGGAGGTCAAAGAGTGGGTGGGAGCATTGAAACAGGTACTCCTTCATGTATAGGTAGAATGAAAGGCAAAGTAGAAGACAAGAATACAGAGGGTGGGGCTGTGTTTTAGGTGTGGGTGACTTTTTTTTTTTTTTTTTGAGACCGAGTCTTACTCTTGTTGCCCACACTGGAGTGACATGGCATGATCTTGGCTCACTGCAACCTCCACCTCCTAGGTTTAAGTGGTTATCGTATCTCAGCCACCCAAGTTGCTGGGATTATAGGCGCATACCACAATGCCCAGCTAATTTTTTTTTTTTTTTAAGTAGAGACAGGGGTTTCACCATGTTGGCCAGGCTGGTCTCGAACTCCTCACCTCAGGTGATCTGCCCACGTTGGGCTCCCAAAGTGCTAGGATTATGGTGTGAACCACTGCGCCCAGCTAGTGAAAAGAAAGAAAATTTCTTTTCTTTTTTCTTTTCTTTTCTTTCTTTCAGACAGGGTTTCCTTCTGTCATTCAGGCTGGAGTGCAGTCGCATAATCTCGGCTCACTGCAGCCTTCATTTCCTGCGTTCAAACGATTCTCCTGCCTCAGCCTCTGGAGTAGCTGGGATTGCAGGCATGTGCCGTCACACCTGGCTAGTTTTTGTATTTTTATTAGAGTCAGGGTTTCACCATGTTGCCCAGGCTAGTCTCAAACTCCTGAGCTCAAGTGATCTCTGACTCCGCTGCTATTTACTCTGGTATGCTTATTGCAAGTTCATAGGATTGTAAGTATAAATGAGCCCGAATTTTGTCTGTCTCAGTTGAAAAGTAATTTTTTTAGTTCCCCTACATGTAAAGTGCATTTGAAAATGCAAAGAAGTGTAACCAGTGTCATTGCACTCAAGGTGCTGAAAGTTTCGTTGGGGAAGCAAGGCAAACCCAGGATTTCATTGAGTGTAATTTTAGCTTCGATTTTCCAGGATCATCATCTCTCCTTTTTCTCCCTCCTTTTTCTTACTAATTTTTATTGAGTGCTGTGCTAAGTTCTTTACATGGATTATTTAATTTCTAATAATTCTCACAGTAACCCCAGTAGGTAGATGCTTTTATTTCCATCTTATATATGTATAGATTAAGACTTAAGATAATTAAATTGCCTAGGGTCCCTCAGCTTTTAAGTGCTAGAGTCAGGATCTGAGTCCAGATTTGGAGCTTTTAAACACTATTCTATTTTGCCTGTTTTAGTGTTGCCCAGAATTTAATTCTCCAGGATCTTAGTGGAGATGCAGTTTCACTTCTGCTGAAGTATAGGTAAGATTTCCTGGCCGGGCGCGGTGGCTCATGCCTGTAATCCCTGCACTTTGGGAGGCTGAGGCGGGCGGATCACGAGGTCAGGAGATCGAGACCATCCTGGCTAACACGGTGAAACCCTGTCTCTACTAAAATACAAAAAATTAGCCGGGCGCGGTGGCGGGCGCCTGTAGTCCCAGCTACTCGGGAGGCTGAGGCAGGAGAATGGCGCGAACCCGGGAGGCGGAGCTTGCAGTGAGCCGAGATGGTGCCACTGCACTCCAGCCTGGGCGACAAAGTGAAGACTCCGCCTCAAAAAAAAAAAAAAAAAAAAAAAAAAAGATTTCCTTAAGCAGAAGGAAGAGCCATTCAAGGGGAAAAAGAAAAGGAATTATTATTTATTGTATTTGGCTAATGTTTTAGTCTTGCAGGGAGTACAGAGAGGAGAGAGATAGGGCGGTAGTGAAACTCTCTGTATAGGTTATGGATTTCAATTATTAAGTCAGTCTGAACTCAAAGCCTGTGTTCTTCATGATAATAATTAGGTTGACCCCCAAAACCATGACATGAAGAAAAGACCAAGGAGTGAGCCTGGTTTCTTTTGGAGAACATGAGTTAGGATAGTTTGAGTATAACAAAGGATGCCTTTGCATAGAAAAATAGGAAAGAATAGAATAAAAAAATAGAACCAAATAAAATTGTGGAATATGAGCCAGAGGGTAGTTCAGTGACTCCTGATCCTGTGGTAAAGATAATAACACACCAAATCAGACTCTAATACAAGTTCAATTACTTTTTTCTCTCTTCCCTCCCACCCTTATTTCCTCTTTCCCTTCACCATTTTTTTTCATGAAGAATTTAAAACATACACAAAAGTACACAAAATACTATAATGCCCTATGTGTGCATTACATTTCCATTCACCCTTTTGTATTATTTTGAAGAGATACTAGATATCATTTTGCTCATAAATATTTCAGTATATATTCTAAGACATAACAGTTCATTTTTAAAAACATAAAAATACCATTATTGTTACCATTAATATCAAATATCCAGTTAGTGTTCAAATTTCTAGTGTTCTTATAAAAATCATAATTTTTAAAGTTTATTTGAATCAGAGTCCAAATAAGGCTCAAGTATTAGTGATTGTTTGATATGTCCTTTATTATTATTATTATTATTTTAATTTTTGTAGAGAGAGGATCTCACTATGTTGTCCAGACTGGTCTTGAAATCCTAGCTCCAAGCAATTCTCCCACCTTGACCACCCAAAGTGCTAGGACCCCAAAGTGAGCCACCCAAAGTGAGCCACCACACCAGTCTGATATATCTTTTAAGTCTCTTTTTAGCTTATGAGTTCATCCTTCATCTCTTCCTCTGCTCCTTCCCCTCACTCCCCTCTTGGAATTTATTTATTGAATAATCAGGTTGTTTGTTTTATCGAACTTCTCATAGCCTAGATTTTTTTTTTTTTTTACTGCACCCCTAACAATGTAGTTTAACAAGTTCCTCTGTCTTCTGTATTTCTACAAATTGGCAGTTGGATATAGAGACTTGATCAAATTTATCTTTGACTTTTTGACAAGGCACCTTCATAGGTGGTGATGTATTTTTCCATTGGGCATACGATGTCTGATCATTTATTTGTGATGTTGCAAACATTGATTCTCAGTGCATCACCTCCCTAATTTTGATTTTTCTAATGCTAATTCTATTATTCCATCTGTTTTGGTTAACTTGAGTACTACTGTAAAATCTCTTTTTCTACTATTTGGCTAGTCAGTGGTACAGTTACTATAGGAAAGGCAGGATAAATGCTTTTATTCCATTCCGTTTATTGACCAGTTTTCAAAATAATGAATTGGTTCGTCAGCATCCTTCAAGGTGACTAATTTGTTTTTTTGAGTGTATCACATAAACTCATGGATATAGAAACATTTCATATATTTTAGTCCATGTAATCATTTATTGTTCCCTAAGCTTTTCCATGGATTTTGTTACTATCTTTTTTACCCTCACTGGGATATGTGTCTACAGAAAACTAGAAATTTACTGAAAACAAGACCTGGACCAATCAAGTGTAGGAGTGTTTTCTGATGGCATTTAAGAGGTTTTTGCTTAAAATCCCCTCTTATAACTCATATCTTGTGCTTGCATATACCTAGCTGCAGAGGAATTGTCATTTTAAATTTTGTGAGAAAATTCACATATATTAAAAGGCTTTAGTCTCTCACTTCCAGGATTTTTAGAAGATTGCTATAGCAAGAAGAAAGGACTTTAAAAAAAGTTTATAATAATTCCAAGTAACTAGCTATACGTATGTTAGCCTAACTTTCAGGATCTTGGGTTTTCAGAGAATGTATACAATTAAAATGGCTTATAACTATAAAGTTGACCTCTCCCTGAGAACATACTATTGGAGCAACCTCTGGTTTCTGAGACATTTCTAAAACTTAAAACTCATTCCTTCTCAGAATAAGAAATATATTGCTGACTTCAGAATTTTCCAGGAAAATAAATTTTATTCCCTCAAAAATCAGCATTCATATACATTAGTACTGAGTTTGTAAGCTTTATTTATTCTAAACAGAATTTAAAATAGTTGTTAAAATGAAAATATAAAGTAGCACTTACTGGATTTTACAATTTACCAACCCCTCTTCACATCCATTATTACATTTCTTAGGCTTCACAAAACCCCATGTTAATACTGTGTAATTATTGTCTGATAGATGCTATGCTGAGCCTTAACATGGATTATTTATTTATTTATTTATGAGATGAAGTCTTGCTCTGTTGCCCAGACTGGAGTGCAATGGCTTGATTTCGGCTCACTGCAGCCTCCACCTCTCAGGTTGAAGCGATTCTCCTGACTTGGCCTCCCCGAGTAGCTAGGACTACAGGTGACTGCCACCATGCCTGGCTAAGTTTTGTATTTTTAGTAGAGACGGGGTTTCGCCATATTGGCCAAGCTGGTCTCAAACTCCTGACCTCCAATAATCCGCCTGCCTCAGCCTCCTGAAGTGTTGGGATTACAGGCGTCAGCCACCGAGCCCGGCAGATTATTTATATTTTATTTCTCACAGCAATCCTGTGAGGTTGGTTCTCTTATTATTCCCATTTATGAATAAGTAAAACTGAGGTGTAAGAGAGGTTAAGAAACCTGCCTGTGTTTCACAGCTAGGAAATGAAGGAGAGTCAGGGATTGAGCCCTTCCTTGCTCTTGCCAACTGGACAAATATCCATATTATCCCTATTTTACAGATGAAATAAACGACCCCTTGGAGATATGTGGAGACTTTTCCAGGGTTTCTAATTAGCACATGATGGAGTCAGGACAAGAATCCCTGAATTCCTAAATGCCAAGGCAGTGTTCTCTCCTAGCAGGCCTAGAGTGGAAGGGTCCCAGTAGGTGAGCAACCCTGATCCTCCATAATTAGGACAGTATGTGTCTAGAGACTAAACTGGTATTTATTATCCCAGTCTTATTCACGTTGTTCTCCATACATGGATTCTTAGTTGTTGGGGGGCAGTCATCTGGACCATTTACTCAGCTTCTAGCCACAATCTATTTTTTTCCTTGGTGAGTACATCTTTTTATTTAATGATCCACTCAGAAGCCAAGTGTCCTTCCTACAATTCAAATTGTAACAGCAGTAGCTACTGTTTGTTGTTTATTTTCTGTTGTTTATTCATTAAGTATTATGTTAAATACTTCAGTATTTTTACAGATGTATGATGTATGATGTAGTTGTCATACAAAGAGGTAGGTACACAGACATTTGCCAGATCATTCCCTGTCACACTGCTTAAAGAAAGAATGTTACAAATGCACTTTGAGCATCCGGTGTACACGTCAATTGCATTTTCCTCCCTGCTCCTGAGAGATAACCACTATATTCTTTAATGATTATCATTTCCGCATTTATAGTTTTATATGTTTTTATGTTTCATAGAAATAGTACTTTATTGTATGTAATCTCTGCTGCTTGTATTTTTTATTCAACATTTTGTTTTGTAAGAGTTGTCCATATTGATGAGTATTCCTCTGATAATTTTTGTATTTTATTGCTCTTTGAAAAATTCACTGAATGAATGTACCACTATTTATCCATTTTCCTGTTAATGAAACAGTGTTACTATGGAATTCTTGTACATGTCTCCTTGTACACAGACTCCTGTGGATACATATATCCAGGAGTGGAATTACTATGTAGTAGGATATGAACATCTTCAAATTGACTAGAATGTTTCCTGTAGCGGTTGATCCAAGATGCACTCCCTCAGGCAGTGTCTGAGTTCTCATTCTCTGCATACTAAACAACAGTTGATGTCATAAGACTTTAACATTTTTGTTAAGTAATAGTCTTACGCTTTTTTTACATGTATTTTTCTTACTATGTACTGTAAGCCCACTAATGTCAGTTTAGGAGATTGAGCCACAGAGAAGTAAAGTAACTTGTTCAAGGCTATGCAGTGAGAAGATATCTGGCCCCAGGAGAATCAATTGAACCTTGGAGGTGGAGGTTGCAGTGAGCCTAGATGGCAGTGTAAAGCACTAAGGAGCTTAAGCGAAACTCCCTCTGGAACTGTGGCTTTTAGAATCTTCATTTAGTAGAAAAGAAAGGCATCATCAATACTCAAATTTCACCTTGATGTGAGAGAACTTCAAACATTCTCCAGCGAAAGGCCTTTTTTTTTTTTTTCCCTAAGGAGTTAGGACTATGGGTATGCATCTAAGAGCATCTGGACCCCTCAGGTAGAGTGAGAGAATGTCTCAGGACCTCTTTGGGCAGTAAAGCAGAACTAGGTCTTATTTATTTGTTTGTTTATTTATTTATATTATTTATTTATTTATCTATCAGTCAATCAGATGGAGTCTGACTCTGTCACCCAGGCTGGAGTGCAGTGGTGTGATCTTGGCTCACTGCAGTCTCTGCCTCCTGGTTTCAGGTGATTCTCATGCCTCAGCCTCCTGAGTAGCTGGGATGATAGGCATGCCACCATATTTGCCAGGCTGGTCTTGAACTCCTGGCCTCAAGTGATGGGCCTGCCTTGGCCTCCCAAAGCGCTAGGATTACAGGCATGATTCATTGTGCCCAGCTTCAGCTCGTCTTCAGTGAGAAATTGAGAGGACTAATTAAGAACCTGGAACCAACTTGGGCAACATAGACCCTGGTTCTACCAAAAAAATAAAAAAAAAACTGGACGTGATGGCACATGCTTGTGGTCCCAGCTACTTTGGAGGCTGAGGTAGAAGGATCTTGAGCCTAGGAGGTCGAGGCTGTAGTGAGCTGTGATTATACCACTGCAGTCTAGCCTGGGCAACAGAGTAAGACCCTATCTTTTTTTTTTTTTTTTTTTTTTGAGACGTAGTCTTGCTCTGTGCCCCAGGCTGGAGTGCAGTGGCGCGATCTCGGCTCACTGCAAGCTCTGCCCCCCTGGGTTCACGCCATTCTCCTGCCTCAGCCTCCTGAGTAGCTGGGACTACAGGCGCCCGCCACCTCGCCCGGCTAATTTTCTTGTATTTTTAGTAGAGACGGGGTTTCACCGTGTTAGCCAGGATGGTCTTGATCTCCTGACCTCGTGATCCGCCCGTCTCGGCCTCCCAAAGTGCTGTCTTAAAAACAAGAACAACCTGGAAACTTGGGTGATAAGCTACGTCTAGGGAGTATGAAAGTATGTGATTACTTTGTGACTAGGAAAAGGTTAATGAGTTAAGATTAAGGTTACTTGCTAGGCTGTGTGTTGCACATTTTCTCTTCACTGGATCTGTTAAGCATTCTGGGACATGAATCTTTCTTTACTCAGTGCTGTGTAGCGCTACTGAGCTGAAGACTGAGTTTGAGAGCGCCATCTGGTGGCTTTCTGTAGACATCCAATTTCATGAAAGGGACTTTCCCAGTGCCCCTGTATCAGATATTATAACAACACAAGAAAAAAAAATTAAACCACATCAAGAACATACTCTCCCATAGTTTTATCTCTGCAGAAGAAAGACAGGATCTCACTTAGTAGTGTAAGTAGAACCAATAATAAAAGTTATTGTGCCAGGATCTTAGGATATTTCCGGTCAAGATGCCATTTTGGAGAGACACTGATCATTGGAATTTCATCTTCCAGTCCCTAATTTGCAAGGTATTATTTAGAGAATTTGACTATTTGTTTTTGACTTACATATTTTACCCTACTTGAATTAGTTATTAAGATTTCATGAGAGCTGTTAGTGGTTCACTACATACATCGCTGGAGAGTTATAAAAATAGCATTGTATCCTTTTTTTAACCAGTCTAGATCACATCTATGAGAATTCACATCACAAATTTAATGCTTTGGCCCAAAATAGTGAATTTCTTTCCACAAGTAACTTGGCAAGTTCCAAAAAAATCCCTCAGTGACTCTCTTCAATTAATTATGGAGTACATAGAGAATTGAAAATTAAAATAAGCATGAATGGAGGCCATGTGGATCTTACTTTGTCTTTCAAGCGCTCATAATGCCTGCTATCTCATAGGGATTTTAAGAAGTGGAAATATAGATACAGATACAGACCTATTTTATTGAGACAGTCTCACTCTGTTGCCCAGGAGTGCAGTGGTGCGATCTTGGCTCACTGCAACCTCTGCCTCCCAGGTTCAAGTGATTCTCATCCCTCAGCCTCCCGAGTAGCTGAGACTACAGGTGCCCATCACCATGCCTGGCTGATTTTTTAATTTTTAATAGGGGGTTTCACCATGTTGGCCAGGCTGGTCTTGAACTCCTGACCTCAGGTGATGCACCCATCTTGGCCTCCCAAAGTGCTGGGATTACAGGTGTGAGCCACTGTGCCCAGCAAAGAAGTATAATTTTTTTTTTTTTTTTTGAGACGGAGTTTCCCTCTTGTTGCCCAGGCTGGAGTGCAATGGTGCGATCCCAGCTCCGTGCGATCTCAGCTCACTGCAACTTCTGCCTCCCGGGTTCAAGTGATTATCCCGCCTCAACCTCCCAAGTAGCTGGGATTACAGGCATGCACCACCACACCTGGCTAATTTTGTATTTTTATTAGAGACGGGGTTTCTCCATGTTGGTCAGGCTGGTCTTGAACTCCCGACCTCAGGCGATCCACCCGCCTCAGCCTCCCAAAGTGCTTGGATTATAGGCGTGAGCCACCACACCTGGCCAAATGTGTAATTTTTTTTTTTTTTGAGACGGAGTCTGGCTCTCGCCCAGGCTGGAGTGCAGTGGCCGAATCTCAGCTCACTGCAAGCTCCGCCTCCCGGGTTTACGCCATTCTCCTGCCTCAGCCTCCCGAGTCGCTGGGACTACTGGCACCTGCCACCTCGCCCGGCTAGTTTTTTGTATTTTTTAGTAGAGACGGGGTTTCACCGTGTTAGCCAGGATGGTCTTGATCTCCTGACCTCGTGATCCACCCATCTCGGCCTCCCAAAGTGCTGGGATTACAGGCTTGAGCCACCAAGTCTGGCCAAAAGTATAATTTTTATAAGACACTTTTAGGCCGGGCTTGGTGGCTCAGGCCTGCAATCTCAGCACTTTGGGAGGCCGAGGCAGGCGGATCACCTGAGGTCGGGAGTTCAAGACCAGCCTGACCAACATGGAGAAACCCCGTCTCTACTAAAAATACAAAATTAGACAGGTGTTGTGCCCCATGCCTGTAATCCTTGCTACTAGAGAGGCTGAGGCAGGAGAATCACTTGAACCTGGGAGGTGGAGGTTGGGGTGAGCCGAGATCGCGCCATTGCACTCCAGCCTGGGCAACAAAGGCGAAATTCTGTCTCAAAAAAAAAAAAGGCTGGGCACAGTGGCTCACAACTGTAATCCCAACACTTTGGGAGGCCGAGACAGGCGGATCACGAGGTCAGGAGATCGAGATCATCCTGGCTAACACAGTGAAACCTGTCTCTGCTTTAGCCGGGCGTGGTGGCGGGTGCCTGTAGTCCCAGCTACTCAGGAGGCTGAGGCAGGAGAATGGCGAGAATCCAGGAGGCGGAGCTTGCAGTGAGCCGAGATCGCGCCACTGCACTCCAGCCTGAGCCACAAAGCAAGACTTCCTCTCAAAAAAAAAAGACACTTTTAATTCCGTAGACTATAGTTTAAAACGTTGCTGGTTTGTACTGTTACCTGTTTATTCACATAACATTCAAATAAATTTGAGTTATTATGTGTATTAGAACTCTATTTTTAAAGTTCATCTTAAGGAATAGCAGTGATAATTACAAAACTTTAAAAGTCCATATATTTTGCTTTTTCTAAAAAATGCCTTGTTCTTCCCTTCCAGGTAACAAATATACTCTGGAGACTAGACCAAACCAAGAAGGCATTGATGTAAGACAAGAGCTACTGAAATTCCATTCTACTTACTATTCATCCAACTTAATGGCTGTTTGTGTTTTAGGTCGAGGTAAGAACCCTTACAATTTTTTATAGAGTTGGATAATGTAAGTTTTTCATGTTGGCTTTTTCACAGTATTAGAAGATGGATATAAGATAGAGGTGCTTATTTGCTCAGAGTCCTTTGAAAATGATCTACTTGTTAGAGAATAGGTAGGTGGGGATTTTTATGTTTAAATCATTGTGTTCCCCAAAGAAGTTTAAGTGGAGATCTGAAAAAAATACAAATTACTACAGTAATAGGTGCTCTAAGCATATAAAAGCAAGGCAAGCCCAGCCTGAGCACCATAGTAAGATCCTGTCTCTACCAAAAAAAATTTTTTCTAAATTAGCGGGATGTGGTAGTCTGCACCTATAGTCCTAGCTGCTAGGGAGGCTGAAGGAGGAAGATCCCTTGAGCCCAGGAGTTAAAGGCTGTAGTGGGCTGTGATCACCACACCACTGCACTCCAGCCTGGGTGGCAGAGAGAGATCCCATGTTAAAAAAAAACACACACACACACAAAAAGGACAAAGATTGGCAGATTTGACCTTATAACAATTCAGAAAACTGGGGAAAAAAAAAACAAAAACAGATGATGGTAAACTTGGGAGACTGTTCGGAATGTAAACAACGGTTTGATTTTTAAAATGCAAATTAACTACTAACATTGTTTCCTGCTGTTTTTAAGTAATACCCACTGCAGATGGTGTTGCTTTTTTGTTTTGGTAATGGTGGTATCAGTTGCTTTAGTCTTTCTGGAGGGCAGTTTAACAATATCAGTCTTAAAAGTAAATATGCATTTTTACTTTTAAAAATGCAATCTCAGGAAATAATCAGAGTTCAAATAGGAGATATAAAAAGATGTTTCTGTCAGTATAGTATATATTAGTAAAAATTTAGCAATCTAAATGTTAATAGGAAATTTTCTAAATACTGATTTTATAATTGTAAAATAGAATATCTTATAGAAAAATAGCATTTCTTATTCTGCTTTCCATCTTGCTTTTTCTTTATAGTATTTATTAATACTTCAGGTATTAAATGTTTGTGTGTTTTTGTTGTCCACCCTACCAAAATGTAAATTACTTGAGAGTAGAAACTGTTTTGTTCACTGCTTTATCCTTAGTACCTGGGCTTGTGCTTCGTGCTTGGCACATCATAGGTAAATGTATATTGAACGAATAAACAGTTTTATGACAGCATTTTAATATCATGGGAAGATATTCTTAATATATTCTCATATATATGAATATATATTCTTATATATGCATATATAAATATAAAACATTTTTAATTAATACATGTATATTATATATAAGAATATATTGTATATTTTTTAATGTTCTTAATATATTAAAGAGAAAACAAAAGCTGTTTACAAAAACGTGCTATATGGTCCCATTTGGGGATTTATTAAAAATTCTAAGACATATCCCTCCCCCCAAATTTTTTAAAACTCTAATAGGGGCCAGGCACAGTGGCCCACACCTGTATTTCCAGCACTTTGGAAGGCCGAGGCAGGTGGATCACTTGTGGTCAGGAGTTTGAGACCAGTCTGGCCAACATGGCGAAACCCCATCTCTACTAAAAATATAAAACTTAACCAGGCATGGTGGCAGGCACTCGTAATCCCAGTTACTTGGGAGGCTAAAGCAGGAGAATCGCTTGAACCTGGGAGGTGGAGGCTGCTGCAGTGAGCCAAGATTGTGCCACTGCACTCCAGCTTGGGCAACAGAGTGAGACTCTGTCTCAAAAAACAAACAACAACAAAACACTAAAAACTCTAATATACCATATATGGTGTAGGTAAAAGACAAAATGGAAAAGCATGTACTAGAAATTTGATAATGTTGTATAGTA
Source organism: Macaca mulatta (assembly GCF_049350105.2). Classification (NCBI taxonomy): domain Eukaryota; kingdom Metazoa; phylum Chordata; class Mammalia; order Primates; family Cercopithecidae; genus Macaca; species Macaca mulatta. Next base: position 104,479,948 of record NC_133414.1, on the reverse strand, counting down.
GTTAAGAACTCACATTTCACAGTCCAACAACCTGGCTTTTCATTCCAAATATACCGCTTGCTTAGCTGTGTGGCTGTGAGCTAACAAACTTACTTCAGTTTTTCAAACTTCAGTTTTCACATTTGTGAAGTGGTGGGTGGTACCTTGTACCTGTTGTGAGGTTTAAATGAAATAATAAAAACTGTTTAGCATGGTGTATGGCACATAGCAAATGCTCCATAAATGGTAGTAGCCACTCTAGCATCTTTATAATCATGAAATTATGGTAACTTTTGTTACCATAATTTAGCTTTTGTTTCTAAGTTTTCTACTGTTGGCAAATGTGACTTTTATAGTTAGAAAGTAAACTATTTTTTTAAGTTGGTAGCAAGAACCAGGGTGTAAAATGGGTTCAGGGAGAGAGGACAATTAAAAAAAGCATACTCTGTAATGCTGTGTGCTTGCTTCAGGTAGGTGGGTTTAGAATGTTAAAATATCACTTGCTGTTTACAACCCAGTCCTGGGAATAGGTAGGTGCCTAAACTGTTTTTTTTTTGCTTGTTTGTTTATTTAAATCTATGTTGTATTTGAGATTAAACACATGATTTTAGTAAGCATTTAATGGGCAAGTGACAATGGCAATAGATGAATCAAACCTGAGCCCTGTCCTCAGAATGTTCTTGGTTTAGTGGAAATGACAGAATAAGTATGTAAAAAATAAAGTGTCTCAGTTCCCTGATCCATACACATCACTCTCCCATTGTGACTGACTTCCTGTGCTGAACCCGAGAGAGAGGTCTTTACAGTACAGAGGCATGAGGAGGAAACTGGATCTCTTAGAGGATTCAAAAATAATCCACTCCTTCTTTTGGCTGGAGGAGAGAGGAGGAGTAACCATGTGGAAGGATCTCTGTCACAAGGGTACAAAGAAGTTTTTCTGTTCTTGCCTGGAGCTGTTTCTCTAGCTGTGGCAGCACTAACTGTCTGAACACTTGCCACATAGGTAATCATCAAGTGCAGACACTGAGGTTTCCAAACCTTGATGATATGAAGGTCAGTGGTCTCTATGGAGCCCACAGTTTAGTGGGATAGATAGACTGTGCTGTAGTGTTTAGCTCCCTTATCTTTAAAAAGTGACACTGTGAATTTATGCTTTTAGGGTAGAAATATGCAAGAAGAAAGATTCACCTGGTAGAACCTTGCTCAGGATGTTGCTGTCACCAGCACTGCAGGCCCACAAACCTTTATTGACTGCTCACCTTGTTTCAAGTCATATGTCCCATCTGCCAAAAGATGTCTCTGACATCTCTTGCTACAGTGTTCCCTCTGCATTCCTAAATTCACTTGTCATGTGACAAGCAGCCACTGGTCTGCCTTGTATTTGGCTCTGGACATTTTGGAGTCCATCATACATGTCAAAAAATTGAGGCAAAAGTAGGTGTATTTTATAAATCAAATGCAAATGCCTACACTTAAAGGCACAGTAGAGAATTTTACACCATATAAAGGCAGCTCTCAGATAGTCATTTAGTACTCCCGAGAATTCATGGAAAAGTTCCAAATGGGTCATAGAATATCAAGGCAAGATTCTTATTTGATTCAAATGCTTACTGATAGTAACAGGTTATGAATGTTTATACCATTTATAAATAACCTGTTTTTGAGGAGACATAATCAAGATGAGAGGTTATCTTGTTTATAAAAAGATAGGTTTTGGCCGGACACGGTGGCTCACATCTGTAATTCCAGCACCTCAGGAGGCTGAGGTTGCCAGATCACTTGAGCTCAGGAGTTTGAGACCAGCCTGGGCAACATGATGAAACCCTGTCTCTATTAAAAATACAAAAAACTAACAGGGCATGGTGGCGCACACCTGTAATCCCAGCTACTGGGGAGGCTGAGGCATGAGAATCACTTGAACCTGGGAGGCGGAGGTTGCAGTTAGCTGGCATCGTGCCACTGCACTCCAGCCTGTGCAACAGAGCAAGACCTTGCCTCAAAAAAAAAAAAAAGATAGGTTTTTTAAATACTCCTTTCTTTTTAGGATAATAGTAATTTGTACAAATGGAAAAAATTTAATTCCACACAGAAAGGTATAAAATAAAAAGCAAGCTGTTCTTTATTCCATCCTATGACTGCTGTGCCCTCTTCTCAAAGACCTAACTCATTTCTTGTTATACTTCCAAAAGTAGAATTTTGCTAATATCACATATATATACACACACATATATAACATGTGCATTTTGGAGTCCTTCATACATGTCAAAAAATTGAAGTAAAAATAGGCGTATTTTATAAATAATATGCAAATGCTCACATTTAAAGGCACAAAAGATAATTTTATACCATAGAAGGCAATTCTCTATCTATGTATAAGGTGAATGTTATACTCTGCTAGTAGTTCAGTATATATGCCTGTTGATAATCATAGTCATTTTTCCAAATGCAATTAATTATTGTTTCTAATATTTGTTTTAATTTTATTATACTTGTGAAATAATATTGTGGATAATATTTTAAATGTGAATAATTTTTTAAAATGGAGATAGGTGTGAGGTGTAATCATTTTCACATTTTCCTTTCAGCGGTACTGAGACTTTTCAGGAGATCCTAAGATTTTAAGCTCTCCCTTTTGTATGTTACGATTCGCTTAAGTTCTGTTTTCCTTGTCTGTTTTCTTGTAGAATCTTTAGATGACTTGACTAATCTGGTGGTAAAGTTATTTTCTGAAGTAGAGAACAAAAGTGTCCCACTGCCAGAATTTCCTGAACACCCTTTCCAAGAAGAACATCTTAAAGTAAGTGCATAAATTTTGGTATTTTGTGTTCTTAATTTGTGGACATAATATATACCTAGTTTACCATAGACCAGGTGAAAATTTTTGGAGATTTCATTATTTATGTTTTTTTTTTTTTTTTTGAAACAGAGTTTTGCATTGTCACCCAGGCTGGAGTGCAGTGGTGCGATCATGGCTCACTGAAGCCTTAACCTCCCTGGCTCAGTTGATCCTCCCACCTCAGCCTTCTGAGTAGTTGGGACTACAAGCACACACTGCCACACCTGGCTAATTTTTGTATTTTTAATGGAGACAGGGCTTCACCGTGTTGCCTTGACTGATCTTGAACTCCTGATCTCAAGTGACCCACCTGTCTCAGCCTCCCAAAATGCTGGAATTACAGGCATGAGCCACTGCACCCAGCCCCTATGTAGTTTTTTTGTTTGTTTGTTTCTGTTTTTGTTTTTTTTGACAAGGAGTTACGCTCTGTTGCCCAGGCTGGAGTGCAGCGGTACGATCTTGGCTCCCTGCAACCTCTGCTTCCCAGGTTCAAGCAATTCTTCTGCCTCAGCCCCCTGAGTAGCTGAAACTATAGGTGCATGCCACCGTGCCCGGCTAATTTTTGTATTTTTAATAGAGATGGGGTTTCACCATGTTGGCCAGGCTGAGGTCGAACTCCTGACCTCAGGTGATCTGTCTCCCTTGGCCTCCCAAAGTGCAGGGATTATAGGTGTGAGCCACCGCACCCAGCCCCCATGTGGTTTTAAATATTTGTCAGGATAATAAAATCAATCTCACATTTATTAGGATCATGAATCACCAAAAACATATCAATATGTTCTGGTCTTTACATGCTAAAAGTAGTTTTGGTAGCTGTAGTCTTAATAACTGTTGAAGCTGTTACCCTGTACCTGAAGATAAGCATTCAAAACCATTAATATTTAGCTGCATGGTTCAGGGGGTCAAACATGGACTATGTACCGACTGTAATGAAATTCCACTAGGAGAGTGCTGAGTCATTTATTTGTGGTCAGTGTATCATTTTCTGTGGCAATTGATTTGCTCTTAAATTTGGTATTCTTCCATGAAAATCGTTCTTCATAGTTTAGAAATATTTTCTTCAGTAGGAGTTGTATATAGCTAATCTCTGTGATTTGTTTTCTCCAGCAACTTTACAAAATAGTTCCCATTAAAGATATTAGGAATCTCTATGTGACATTTCCCATACCTGACCTTCAGAAATACTACAAATCAAATCCTGGTCATTATCTTGGTCATCTCATTGGGCATGAAGGTCCTGGAAGTCTGTTATCAGAACTTAAATCAAAGGGTAAGTCTCCTGGGCAGCAGCTTCTGAGTGTCCACCACATCTTTTCACTCTGGCTCTCATTTTCTCCTGAATATTGTCCTGTGAATGAACATTCTTAGATGTGACCATTTGGGGTTAGTGAGTGAGATGGTGGTTGTTGGCATGCTGTTGTCTTTTTTTTTTTTTTTTTTTCTTTTTTAGATAGAGATGGGGTTTCACCATTTTGCCCAGGCTAGTCTCAAACTCCTGGTCTCAAGCTTGGCCTCCCAAAGTGCTGGGATTACAGACATGAGCCACCGCGCCCAGCCAGTAGTCTACTCTTGACTGGGAATTGATGTGAGGAATCTTCAGGAAAGCCCCCACTTCTGCACCATCTGAAACTGCTTTTCTGAACTGATTTTTTTTCCTCCATCTTTTTTGCAAGAGGTTCATTCTCATGTCTTAGGAATATACAATATGAATTTTAAAAATTTTTCTTAGCTTCAAAAAAGCCACATATGCAATCAATCATGTTGATTTCCTTTGAATGTTGCAGGCTGGGTTAATACTCTTGTTGGTGGCCAGAAGGAAGGAGCCCGAGGTTTTATGTTTTTTATCATTAATGTGGACTTGACCGAGGAAGGATTATGTAAGTATTGATTCACCTTTTTACTTTTGAATGAAAATTTACTTTCTATGATGTTTTTTAACTTCTTCTTGCTGTGGATCTGTTTTATGTTGAAAGCTATAACACTTTAATTCATACAACTTATCCATTGTATTTTTCATATGTAACTTGGCCTTTGTTTCATGGATGATTCTTCCCCCCTTAACAACTGATCATTATGTTGCACTTGTTAAATGTGGACTTGGCTTTTTATTTGCTCGTTTACTGCCCCAACACCCTTTCTGTCACATATCCCTGAGCCCAGAGGGCAATGTGTGTGGGACACCTAAAACCAGTCTCAGGGAGATGAGGACTGCATTTTCTAAGAGGGACCATCTTCCACTTACCTGACTTTACCTTAGGACTGAGCTCACTGCTTTGAAGGATTCAAGGACTGAATGGTTTTTAAGTGTGCCCCTTTTTTCCAGTACATGTTGAAGATATAATTTTGCACATGTTTCAATACATTCAGAAGTTACGTGCAGAAGGACCTCAAGAATGGGTTTTCCAAGAGTGCAAGGTACTTTTGTTTCACCAAAACTTTTCTTAAGGAATCTATTTTTCAAGAACAAATACATGTGAATTAATTTAAATTTAAGGCCCAGTTAAACTTTTAAAGTTTTTTTCCTAATTGAACTCTAAAATTTTGCAATGTATAATAGTATTAGTTAAGGCTTAGTTGTACTAGTCTGATTTGCTACTTGGGGCACAACTAAGGGGAAAGGCATCATGTAGCCCTTTTTAGGATGGAAAAGAGAAGAAATCAAATGCTTTTCCATCGCTCAGAAGAAAATCAGCAGTTTCTTGAGCTAGAATCTGTCAGGGATTATGTTACTCCCTGCCTAAAGCTGCATGAGCTCTGTCATTTTCAGATCTTTAAATCTGTAGCAAACTCTCAAAGAAGTAATGAATTGTTTATGTATGATTGTGTTATTAAAAGTGATTTTATTATTGTATGTATGGGAAGAGCCCGGCTTTTTTTTTTTTTTTTTTTTTTGCATAAAACAAATGGTGTTTGTCTTTCAAATTTTTAAAAGCTTTTTTAAAATGGGTTTTTAAAAATATGCTTTAAAGCCTATCGAGATTCTCAAATGTATTTTAGAATGAGAAACATCCTTTTTAACTAGATAAAAGTTTAAAGATATAATTTCTGCTTCCAAAAATTATGACAATAACTCCTAATCTGAGTGCTGTTCTCTGAATGAGTCACCAAAATCATCTATGGTTGAATTGTTGGATCTCACAAGGTTCTTTCACACAGTTTTTCTAAATTCTTTGGCTACTAGTTTCAACAACTTGGGCTATAGAGCCATATCCTGTATTTGTTATTTTCATTGAAAATTGTTTACCTATTTTGTTTTTGGTTTTAAGCCTAGGTTGATGGATTAAATTTTATACACATTAAGAAATTTTTTAAATACCCTATACATTTCTAAATCAAGCATAGCCATTTTTTCAGAAAGTGGATAAAGTATTTATGGAGTATTTATGGAGTAGCAAGCTTATAGTGCAAGCCAAACACTTAAAAAAAAAATGTTTCTGAATAAGGGTGGACATATCTAATTGGATTAATTTTCTGTTTTAGGACTTGAATGCTGTTGCTTTTAGGTTTAAAGACAAAGAGAGGCCACGGGGCTATACATCTAAGATTGCAGGAATATTGCATGTAAGTTTGTTATTTTACTGTATACATTGCTGTGTAGAGTATTTCAGCAATCTTGTATATATTATTTTCAGTAATAAGTGAATTATTGAAGCTGAGGTATAAAACTTTAAACTTTGTAGCAACAGGGCAAATGTTGATGTCAGGATATGTTTAAAATCTTAATTTTCATCCTGAAATTTATTTTCTGTAATATTTTTGTTAAATATGCATTTTGCTTATTGACTTTAAATATATTTCAGTTCTGCAGCATGTCAAGTGCTACTTATGTGAAAGCTATTGATTGTTTACTTTTTTTTAATTTCCATTGCTACCATCCTAGTCTGAGCTATCATGATTTCTTGGTTGGGCTACCATGATAGTCTTTTACCTGGGATCCGTATTTTCCTCTTGGTCCCCATTGTAGTTTATTTTTCCAGCCTCGTGATCTTTTGAAAACTAAAATCTGAATGTTTCACTCCTCTGTCTAAATTCCTTCAGTGGTTTCCCAACAGAGTTGGCATAAAATGCAAAATTTTCCTTGGCCTACAAAGTGATGTGGTCCCAGCCTATCTGGCCATCTTCTATACCACTGTCCAGCCCATCTCTCCCATTTGCATTCCACTCCAACTGTACTGGCTCTCTAATTTTCAGACATTAAGTTTATTCCTCCCCCATTGCTATTTTCTCTACATGAAACACTTTTCTATCTGATCTTTGCCAGGCTAGATTCTTATCATTTGAGTCTCCCCTCAGATTTCTTCTCCTCAGACCTTCTCTGACTTCCCAATCTAAAATAATGCCCCTCCCCCTTTTTTATTGTTTTCATAGCACCTCTCACTAAAATTACAATATTTGTTTATTGTCTGCCTCCCTCCCAATTACAATGTCTGTGCACTTCTTGGAGGACAAAGGATTTCATGTGTCTTACCTACTGTTTTATCCATAGTGTGTGGAACAGTGCCTGGCACAGAGTAGATGTTCATTAAATATTTATTGGATGAATGAATCAGTCAGTGTGGAAGCTGCTCTTACCAATATTGGAAGTTGCTCTTACCAAAAAGCATCTTCTGCATTGTTTTTCTACACTGGTCAAAAATATAAGCCATTTTTTTCCCACAACAGTTTCCCAAATGTTTGTCTAGTATGTTTCATAGAAATTTAGGAAATTCTGTTCATAAAAATGTGTGTACTTTATATTAAAAAATGCTGTAGGTGTCAGCATTTTATTACCGAATTTTCTTCATTAAGAAGTACTCAATTTTTGACCAGAAATATTCATGGTTTTCCGTGAAAGAAATGTGATTTTGCTCTCTATAATGGAAGTATGTTTGGAGATTAACAGTATATTTGGCAGAATCATCAAACAATATGAAACTGCTTAACAATGTGGTAGGAAAGAGAAAACGATTTAGGGCCACAGAAAATTTTTCCAATGGAGTAAAATTTAATTGAAGGGAGAAAGGGTGTACAGTAGTGAATTTAATGTGTTACATATCTGCTTTAATAAACTATGTAGTAGCTATGTGTATTTATTTATATTTTCCTTTTTAAAAGTATTATCCCCTAGAAGAAGTACTCACAGCGGAATATTTACTGGAAGAATTTAGACCTGACTTAATAGAGATGGTTCTCGATAAACTCAGACCAGAAAATGTCAGGTGAGTCACCATACAGATTTTACTATTATACACTAAAGTTTCAATAGTGATTAGAATCTGAAAAAATTTGAAATTTTGAATAAAATGCTTTTTTTTTTTTTTTTTTTTTGAGACGGAGTCTCGCTCTGTCGCCCAGGCTGGAGTGCAGTGGCCAGATCTCAGGTCACTGCAAGCTCCGCCTCCCGGGTTCCCGCCATTCTCCTGCCTCAGCCTCCCGAGTAGCTGGGACCACAGGCGCCGCCACCTCGCCCGGCTAATTTTTTGTGTTTTTAGTAGAGATGGGGTTTCGCCGTGTTAGCCAGGATGGTCTCGATCTCCTGACCTTGTGATCCGCCCGTCTCGGCCTCCCAAAGTGCTGGGATTACAGGCTTGAGCCACCGCGCCCGGCCTGAATAAAATGCTTTTAAACATTTTATCAAGCATGATTATAAAAGTAGAGAATAGTATAATGAAGCAACACCAAGCTTCAACCACTGATACATGGCCAGTCTTTTTTATCCATCCCTCTTCAGTCATCCTCCTTCCACCCTAGATTATTTTGAGGCAATATTTCCAAAAGATGAGGACATTGTAAAAAACAAATATACTGTTATTATCATAAATAAAATAGAATAATAACCTGTCTTAACCTGACTTTATTCTAACTCAAACTGCCAAAGTATCAGCCCACCTATCTGGCTCATATAAGCAAGTGAAGACACCCTCTTTTACTTAAGGCACAGTAAAGATTACAATCTCAGAATCCTCCTGATTGACCAGTGGTTAACCACGAAATCAAAAGTCCAAACTCTTACAGCAGCAGAGATATTCTTGCTAGAGGAAAGTAGTCCCTAAAGTGCCTGTGAGCCACCACATGATATTCCTCCCTTAAAACTGAATTTCATATATGTTTTCTAAAGTCAAATGATGGAATATAATTGAATGATACGTTTTACATTTTTAATTTTTCTCCTCTGTTAGGGAAGTATTTTTGAAATTCTACTGGGAATTTGGTGATTAAGTAAATAAGTTTTGGCCGGGCGCGGTGGCTCACGCCTGTAACCCCAGCACTTTGGGAGGCCGAGGCGGGCGGATCACGAGGTCAGGAGATCCAGACCATCCTGTCTGACATGGTGAAACCCCGACTCTACTAAAAACACAAAAACAAAATAAGCCAGGAGTGGTGGCGGCGCCTGTGGTCCCAGCTACTGAGGCTGAGGCAGGAGAATGGCGGGAACCCGGGAGGCGGAGCTTGCAGTGAGCCGAGATCGCGCCACTCACTCCAGCCTGGGAGACAGGGCGAGACTCCGTATCCAAAAAAAAAAAAAAAGTAAATAAGTTTTTTGGAACAGTTGTTTTATGAATAAGATCAACAATGTGATAGAACTTTTTGAAGAAAAAATCTTTTGGGGCTTGGCATGGTGGCTCCCACCTGTAATCCCAGCACTTTGGGTGGCCATGGTGGGCGGATCACCTGAGGTCGGGAGTTCGAGACCAGCCTGACCAACATGGAGAAATTCCGTCTCTACTAAAAATACAAAATTCCCCAGGTGTGGTGGCATGCGTCTGTAATCCCAGCTACTCAGGAGGCTGTGGCAGGAGAACCGCTTGAACCTGGGAAGTGGAGGTTGCTGTGAGCCAATATCATGCCATTGCACTCCAGCCTAGGAGACAAGAGGGAAACTCCATCTCAAAAAAAAAAAAAAATCCTTTTGACAGAACTGTACTGTCAGAGTCTTTTTTTTTTTTTTTTTTTTTTTTTGAGACGGAGTCTCACGCGGTCGCCCAGGCTGGAGTGCAGTGGCCGGATCTCAGCTCACTGCAAGCTCCGCCTCCCGGGTTTACGCCATTCTCCTGCCTCAGCCTCCCGAGTAGCTGGGACTACAGGCGCTGCCACCTCGCCCGGCTATTTTTTGTATTTCTTAGTAGAGACGGGGTTTCACCGTGTTAGCCAGGATGGTCTCGATCTCCTGACCTCGTGATCCGCCCATCTCGGCCTCCCAAAGTGCTGGGATTACAGGCTTGAGCCACCGCGCCTGGCCCAGAGTCTTTTCCTAGTTACCATTGTTTTAACTTTTCCAGACATATTATCAAAGATTCATTAGCTATAATTGCATATATATGACTTGCACCATACTGTTTAGGTTGAGAACAATAATTAATGTCCTCTAATGTTCAGGTGGGCTTGGCCTATCTATTGTGACTCCTAGGTGGTTGGTGGAGTCGGGGGATTTTCTTCTAGGAAATACTATTAGCCAGATTTTACCTGACCTCATGCTAGGATTCAGCTAAATATTCTATTTTTTTGGGAAGCCAAGGCAGGAGGATCACTTAAGCCTAGGAGTTTAAGACCAGCCTGAGTAGCATAGTAAGACCCCATCTCTATTTTAAAAAGTTTTAGTGATTTTTTATATTATGATACAGTGTTTGGGTGAGTACAAATAATTAGCTTCAAGAACAATTTTTTATAGAGATAGGGTCTCACTGTATTGCCCAGGTGGATCTCAAACTCCTGGCCTCAAGCAATCCAGTTTAGCCCCCCAAAGTGCTGGGATTACAGCCGTGAGCCACATGCGCAGCCTATAATTTTCTTTTCTTTTTCTTACTGAGCCTAGAATTTTTAAATTGGAATAAGATACCATGGTTTTGAGGTTTAAAAAATATATTAAGTGTCAAAATTTAGAAATCTTTTTCAATGAAAATAATGTGAAATTATTTAGAAATTAAATTTCCGGTTTGAGGTACGCAGTAGGTTACAATGTTTCCTATGCAGTTTCTTGCCAATATGTTAAGTTCCCATTCATTGCCTAATCCTTAATTACTCAAAAATTGATTATGATACAGAAAATCATACTAAAAAACTAGAAGAAGTTACCGACAGCTATGAATTCACTAGAGATTGGTTAGTTGATCATTCTGCCTTTAACAGCAAATGCTCTTTTTCAACTCTAGATAATTTACTGAGGAATTGAAAAATGAAGAAATCTTTCGTTTTCCATTCAATGAACAACAGATAAAGTTGTAGATTAAATATTTGTATAAGCTAATATGTTAAGTTATTCATGCCTGACATAGTCTAGTGGGGGATGGCGAGATATAGTTCACATAATTTAAATGGTTTAAAGTGATATATACACTGATACACAGGGTTGTGTATGTAGGAAATCCTAAGGTATCTACTTTCGCCTGCAAAAATCTAGAAATAATAAGTGAATTCAGCACAGTCACAGGTTGCAAGGTCAATATACAAAAATCAATTGCATATCTATATATAGCAACAAAAAAATAGAAAATTAAAAGAACTATTTACAATAGCAACAAAAGCATAATATTACTAGGAATGAGTTTAACCAAAGATAAGCAAGACTTCTACATAAAAAACTAAAAACAGTAGAAGAGAGCAAACAGTAGCCAAGAAAAATGAAAAAAGACTTAAATAAATGAAGAAGCATACTATATTCATACATTAGGAGACTTATTAATATGTTAGTTCTCTCCAATCTGATTCATAGACTCAGTGTAATCATAACCCAAATCCTGGTAGGCTGTTTTTCTTCTTTTGATTTATTTATTTAGAGACAGGGTCTTGCATTGTCACCAAGGCTGGACTCTAGTGGCGGGATCATAGCTCACTGCAGCCTTGACCTCTTGGGTTTAAGTGATCTTCCTGCATCAGCTTCCTGAGTAGCTGGGACTATGGGTGCAAGCCACTATACCTGTTTAATTTTTTTTTTTTGAGATAGAGTTTCACTTTTATCACCCAGGCTGGAGTGCAATGGTGCGATCTCGGCTTACTGCAACCCCGCCTCCCAGGTTCAAGCAATTCTCCTGCCTCAACCTCCTAAGTAGGTGGGATTACAGACACCCGCCACCACACCTGGCTAATTTATTTTAGTAGAGACAGGATTTCACCATGTTGACCAGGCTGGTCTCGAACTCCTGACCTCAGGTGATCCGCCCACCTCAGCCTCCTAAAGTGCTGGGATTACAGGCATGAGCCACCGTTCCGGGCCTTTTTTCTTTTTTCTTTTTTTTTTTTAAACGGAGTCTCGCTGTGTTGCCAGGCTGGAATGCAATGGCACAGTCTCGGCTCACTGCAACCTCTGCATCCTGGGATCAAGCGATTCTCCTGCACTCCCTAGTAGCTGTAACTACAGGCGCGTGCCACCATGCCCAGCCAATTTTTGTATTTTTAGTAGAGACAGGTTTCACCATGTTGGCCAGGATGGTCTTGATCTCTTGACCTGGTGATCTGCCTGCCTTGGCCTCCCAAAGTGCTGGGATTATAGACATGAGCCAACGCACCCGGCTTTTTTGTTTGTTTGTTTAATACAGTCTTGCTCTGTTGCCCAGGCTGGAGTGCACTGGCGTGATCTTGGCTCACTGCAACCTCCTCCTCCTGGGTTCAAGCAATTCTCATGCCTGAGCCTCCCAAGTAGCTGGGATTACAGGCATATGCCACCAATGCCCAGCTAATTTTTAAATTTTTTTGTAGAGCAAGAGTCTCACTATGTTGCCCAGATTAGTCTCGAACTCCTGAGCTCAAATGATCCTCCCACCTCAGCTTCCCAAAGTGCTAGGATTACAGGCATGTGCCACTGCACCTGGCCTTTTTTATTTTTTTAATTTTTTAAATTTTTTTCTGAGATAGGGTCTCACTCTCGCCCAGGCTAGAGTGCAGTGGTGCGATCTCAGCTCACTGCAACCTCTGCCTCCCAGGTTCAAGCGATTCTCTTGCCTCAGCCTCCCGAGTAGCTGAGATTACAGGTGTATGCCACCACGCCTGGCTAATTTTTGTATTTTCAGTAGAAATGGGGTTTCTCCATGTTGGTCAGGCTGGTCTCAAACTCATGACCTCAGGTGATCCGCCCACCTCGGCCTCCCAAACTGCTGGGATTACAGGCATGAGGGCATGAGCCACTGTACTTGGCCAGTCAGTTGATTTTATTTTTGACAAGAGCATCAACATAATTGAGAATGGAAAATCTTTTCAACAAATGGTGCTGTTCTACCAGCTGCATATCTATATGAAAAATGATGAAACTTGACCTTTACCTCATACTATTTATAAAATTTGAGATAGATCATAGACCTAAATATAAGCACTAAATCTATAAAACTTCCAGAAAAAATAGGAAAATATCTTCAAAACCTTGAGATAGGCAAAGATTTCTTGGATAGAACATGAAAAGCAGTAACCACTGACAAAAACACATTGGCCGTGCACAGTGGTTCACGCCTGTAATGCCAGCATTTTGCAAGCATAGAGGGAGGATTGCTTGAGCGCAGGAATTTGAGACCAGCCTGGGCAACATGATGAAACCCCATCTCTAAAAAAAATATGCAAATTAGCAGGGTGTGGTGGTACATGCCTGTAGTCCCAGCTACTCAGGAGGCTGAGGTGGGAGGATTGCTTGAGCCCAGGAGGTGGAGGTTGCAGTGAGCCGTGATCATGCCACTGCACTCCAGCCTGGGCAACAGAGTGAGACCCTGCCTTAAAGAAGGCTGGGCGTGGTGGCTCATGCCTATAATCCTAGCACTTTGGGAGACTGAAGTGGGTGGATCACCTGAGGTCAGGAGTTCAAGACCAGCCTGGCCAACATGGCGAAACCCCGTCTCTACCGTAATCCCAGCTACTTGGGAGGCTGAGGCAGGAGAATCGCTTGAACCTGGGGGCCAGAGGTTGCAGTGAGCCAAGATCACGCCACTTTACTCCACCCTGGGCAAAAGAGTGAAACTCCATCTCCAAAAAAAAAACACATACACACTGATAAAATGGACATCATCAATATTAAAAACTGCTCATTAAGTGATATATGCATTTACTTACATGATTGAAATACATGGAAGAAAAATACCCAGAACACACACTAATTTTTACTTTACTTGCCACACTAATTTTAATTTACTTGCCTCATTTAGGCAAGTAAAACAGTTTAAATATTTGTATTTTCCTCAGTGTACTTATATATTCCGGGGGGAAAAAAATCAACCTAAATCTGGTTGAATTTTATCATATATACCTTCTACAAATAAAACCTCTTACCACCATGAGGAGGAAGAGCTGTAGATTTACTAATAGAACTTATTAGACAATCTGTTTTCCAGGTTCAAGCAATTATCTTGCCTCAGCCTCCCAGTAGCTGGGATAACACGCACCCGTCACCATGCCTGACTAATTTTTGTTTTTTGTTTTTTGAGATGGAGTTTCGCTCTTGTTGCCTAGGCTGGAGTACAATGGCGCGATCTCGGCTCACTGCACCTCCGCCTCCCGGGTTCAGACAGTTCTCCTGCCTCAGCCTCCCAAGTAGCTGGGATTACAGGCTCCTGCCACCACGCCCAGCTAACTTTTTGTATTTTTAGTAGAGATGGGATTTTGCTGTGTTGGCCAGGCTGGTCTTGAACTCCTGACCTCAGGCGATCCACCTGCCTCAGCCTCCCAAAGTGCTGGGATTGCAGGTGTGAGCCACCATGCCCAGCCTGTATTTTTTTTTTTTATTTTTTTTTTTAGTAGAGACAAGATTTCACCACGTTGGCCAGGCTGGACTCAAACTCCTGACCTCAAGTGATCCACCCGCCCTGTCCTCCCAAAGTGCTGGGATTATAGGCATGAGCCACCATACCCAGCCTCACTAAACAATCTTTAAGATTCCTTCCAGTTACTAGTTTTGTGTGGTTTTGTCACCTACTACTAGTCATGAGATCTTGGATACATAATTTTTTTCCTTCAACGTTTATTGAATCACTTATGTGAAACCTCAGAGTTGACAGTCCTGAAAGGGGGACTTGTGAAAAGTTAACTTTATATAATGTCATGAATACTGGCTCTCATTTAATTTCCTTGAACCCTGTTCATCTGCAAAATGGGGATAGTGCTTTATATGATGTAAAATGTTTTAGCAAAGTCAAAAAGTATTGTACAAACACAAGCTAATGCTATATTAAAGGTATACCATATAATAAGGTTGTGCTTTTTTTTTTTTTTGGTAAGAAAAAACCATGATTTAAATTCTAATTCTTGCTGCTCTAGAGCCAGTAATTGACCCAGCAACACTTTGTAGGAGTGCATTTGCTGGAGCATATGTTTTACTTTTGAAATTGCATATTTCTAAATGTGATACCTTATGCAATTAGAGTTAAATACCTCTTTTTACTCTCACATTTAAAGAGAAAGCACTTTTCCTCTACAGGATTGGTCTCTGTGACTGTTACAATTGTAACTGCAGTAGGTCAGTGATACATGGTGCAAAACAACCTGGGATAATACTGCCAACTGCCAGGCCAGACTAGGGTGGCTCAAGGGTAAGATTACCTTCTTTAATACCCACTGAGACAAGTTTAACATTGCAACCAGGTAGGGAAATAAACAGGACACTCTTAAGAATAAAAGGAACCAGGCCGGGCGCGGTGGCTCAAGCCTGTAATCCCAGCACTTTGGGAGGCCGAGACGGGCGGATCACGAGGTCAGGAGATCGAGACCATCCTGGCTAACACAGTGAAACCCCGTCTCTACTAAAAAATACAAAAAACTAGCCGGGCGAGGTGGCGGGCGCCTGTAGTCCCAGCTACTCGGGAGGCTGAGGCAGGAGAATGGCGTAAACCCGGGAGGCGGAGCTTGCAGCCATTTAATCCAACTCCTGTTAGGTATACACTTGGCCCTCCATATCTGCAGGAGATTGGTTCCAAGACTCCCATGGATATCAAAATCCAAGGTGCTCAAGTCCCTTATGTAAAATGGTACAGTATGGTACTGTGTATCTGTTCTGTAGTATCCCAGCTAAGTAGTTACCAGCTTCAGTTTAACTTCTTCCAAGGATGGGAAACTCATAATATTAAGGTAGCCAGTTTCATTTTTGCCAGTCCTAATTGTTAGAAAATTATTTTGAATTTTGAGACTTGATGACTTGTTCAAAGGTGTTTACCTATTATTACTCTATGATCATTGTCACCCAGCTCCCCTGATCCTATCATTTGGTGCCTGTTTTTCCATATTAAATCTACAAAAACAGCTATAGAGTCTTTGTCATGTGCCTTCCTTTAGTCATAAATAATTCCATTTATTTGGGAGAAGTTATTCTTGATTAATCCATGAAAGTCCTAGTGGTAACAACGGACTTCTTGTCTAAATGTTTGGCAGTCTGACAGTTAACTGTAGAATATTGTCAGGGATCAATGCCTAATTTACTGGCTTCTGGTGTTCAGACTTCACTCCTTTTTTCTTTTTGAAAGTTACAGCATTTGCCCATCTCCATCTCCAGTTTTCTGCCTCATCTCGTGTTCTCCAGCATTTCTAAAAGATGATGGACAATGATTCTGTTAGGATTTGGTAGTGGCATAAGCATTAGAAATTGTGACTCATCTGTATTTGGAGATGTGATTTCTCTTTTTTAATTTTCATTTTTTTTGAGACAGAGTCTTGCCGTGTTGCCCAGGCTGGAGTGCAGTGGCACAGTCTTGGCTCACTGCAACCTCTTCCTCCTGGGTTCAAAGGATTCTCCTGCCTCAGCCTCCCGAGTAGCTGGCATTACAGGCACCCACTACGACACCCAGCTAATTTTTGTATTTTTAGTGGAGATGGGGTTTTACCATATTGGCCAGACTGGTCTTGAACTCCTGAACTCAAGTGATCCACCGGCCTCGGCCTCCCAAATTGTTGAGATTACAGGCGTGAGCCACCACACCTGGCCAGAGAAGTGATTTCATACTTGGCTCATTCACCTATCTTCAACTCCTTTTTTCTGTGTTTGGTCCACCTTTACAGTTAAAAGACCCATGTTTCTTTCAAAGACAAGGTAAATAAGAGAGGGGAGTAGTCCTGCCATCTATTAACATGAGATTAACTGATTACATTTTGCTATAGGTCATGTGTCCTATTAAATTATGAGTTTCTTCTAAATAGGAACTGTATTTTGTCTTTCCCAGAATTTGACCTGGTAAGAACTCAAAAGTTGACTGAATTTTCTCAACTTTAAGCCTTATCTTTCTTGACTTTTTTCTTACTTTAAGAAACACTTTAGTCCAGGCGTGGTGGCTCACGCCTGTAATCCCAGCACTTTGGGAGGCTGAGGCAGGTGGATTACCTGAGTTTGGGTGTTTGAGACCAGCCTGACCAACATGGTGAAACCCCATCTCTACTAAAAATACAAAAATTAGGCCAGGCACGGTGGCTCAAGCCTGTAATCCCAGCACTTTGGGAGGCCGAGACGGGCGGATCACGAGGTCAGGAGATCGAGACTAGCCTGGCTAACACGGTGAAACCCTGTCTCTACTAACAAAATACAAAAAGCTAGCCGGGCGAGGTGGCGGGCGCCTGTAGTCCCAGCTACTGGGGAGGCTGAGGCAGGAGAATGGCGTAGACCCGGGAAGCGGAGCTTGCAGTGAGCTGAGATCCGGCCACTGCACTCCAGCCTGGGCAACAGAGCGAGACTCCGTCTCAAAAAAAAAAGAAAAAAAAAAATACAAAAATTAGTCGGGCATGGTGGCAGGCACCTGTAATCCCAGCTACTCAGAAGGCTGAGGCATGGAAATCACTTGAACCCAGGGGGTGGAGGTTGCAGTGAGCCAAGATCATGCCACTGCACTCCAGTCTGGGGGATAGAGCGAGACTCTTTCTCCCAAAAAAAAAAAAAAACAACACACACACACTTTAAAAAAAATGGTTTTTAGCATTTTTCATGAGCCTCATCACTATTTAAGTATGATTTTTGAGTCTCATCAATAGATATTTTTTTTCCAACCTTCTGTCTTCTCTGTGTATCCTTTAAAAATCTAATTTGATATCATGATAGTATAGAATTTTACTAGTGGAAGGAGAGAGTTCATCTAATTTGAATCCTTATTTAAAAATTAATGAGGCCGGGTGTGGTGGCTCACGCCAGCACTTTAGGAGGCCAAGGTGGGTGGATCACCAGTTCAAGACCAGCCTGGCCAACATGGCGAAACCCCGTCTCTATTAAAAATACAAAAGGCCGGGCGCAGTGGCTCATGCCTCTAATCCCAGCACTTTGGGAGGCCGAGGTGGGCAGATCATGAGGTCAGGAGTTTGAGACTAGCCTGGCTAACATAGTGAAACCCTGTCTCTGCTAAAAATACAAAAATTAGCCAGGCATGGTGGTATGTGCCTGTAGTCTCAGCTACTCAGGAGGCTGAAGCAGGAGAATGCTTGAACCCAGGAGGCGGAGGTTGTGGTGAGCCAAGATCACGCCACTGTACTCCAGCCTGGGCAACAGAATGAGACTCCGTCTCAAAAAAAAAAAAAAAGTTAAAAATTAATGATACTGAGGTTTAGAGAGGCTAAATGGCTTGTGCCTAACTTAGATCTGTAATTTTGGCAAGATTTCAAAGAAAGTGATTCAGAGTATCTGCCAGAATCCCAGTTTCTTATTGCCAGGTCTGTGCCCTTTCCACTAATTCTGTTTGAATTAATCACAATTACCTATGAAGCCTCTTCTCATTCTTTGGATATCTTTTCCCTTTTCTTTGTCAGGGATCATTTGTAAAAATCTCAAGAGAATTTATTATTTGGGAACCATATTGCCTTTTAATGTCTGTAGTCAGGAGACCTTTTGTTTCCAGGTGAGTTCCATCCAGCTTCGACAGCTGCATTCCCTCCAAACATTTTTAAATGTACTTGAAGTCAACAGCATTCATTCTAGCCCACTGCTTCCTTTTCTTGCTGTTGTAAGTTTTAGTATGAAAAGGTTGTGTTTTCTCATGTTTCATTTTTAAATTTCTTTCTTTTTCTTTAATTAGAGACAGAGTCTCACTATATTGCCCAGGCTTGCCTTGAACTCCTGGGCTCAAGTGACCCACCAGCCTTGGCCTCCCAAAGTGTTGGGATTACAGACTTGAGCCACCGTGCCTGGCCTGTTTTCTCATTTCTAAGGATCACATCATTACCATATTGGCAGCCTTTTCTTCCCCCACACTCTAGCCACATTAAAAAAAAAACTGGGCTGGGCATGGTGGCTCACACCTGTAACCCTAGCACTCTGGGAGGCCAAGGCGGGAGGATTGTTTGAGCTCAGGAGTTTGAGACCAGTCTGGGCAACATGGTGAGACCTCATTTCTACCAAAAAAAAAAAAAAAAAAAAAATTAGCTGGATATGGTGGTATATGCCTATAGTCCCAGCTACTTGAGAGACTGAGGCAGGAGGATCACCTGAGCCCAGGAGTTCAAGGCTGCAGTGAGGTATGATCACACCACTGTACGAGATCCCGTCTCAAAAAAAAGAAACCCTATTTTTCGTATAATTAGATTTTCAGCAGATGGTCTAAAGTACTCCAATATTTGTACTAGTTTTTCTCAACTGTCTGCGGTTGTGTATACCATAGGTATCTGTACTTCAATTATTGTTTTTCTCCTAATTCAAGTGCTCTTCCCTGTACTTTCACACTCTGGTTCATAGGTGTCTATATGGGTTTGATGTGTGTATACTCTGTCTCTACCATTATTTTCTTCCCTGTCTCTATTTATTACATCATACATTCCCTTTCATTGTATATTTCAATCTTGAATTCCTTAATGATATACTAACTGTTGGTCTGAAAGTATCTCTTTTTGTTAGTCTGGTATTTGATCTGTGCCTAGTCTGAGGAACTGTGCTTGTCTATTTCCTTATAACATTTCACATGTTACCCGTACACCTCACTTTGGTATATAGCTATCCAAATCCCTAAAGACTGTACTTGATGGGTCTGCCTTTTTCCCCTCCTTTTTTTAACCTGAGCATTACTGCACAGCCTTCAGTGTCTGCTTTCTGTGTCAGATAGTCATCCTCCAGAGCATCTGGCTTGGCAGCTTGTTTACTTTCTCAGAACTGAGTTTAAGGTTTTCTTGTTTCAGAGGGCAAGTCCACTCCAGCCTGGGTGTCAGAGTGAGACCCTGTCTCTAAAAAAAAAAGAAATCAAGTGTTTCATGGAAGAGTAGATGAGAAGACCATCTGCCAGATTCTTCTACTTAATGTGTTTTTTAAAAGTCTCCTTGAGAATCAATCCATTCATTCTCTGAGAAATCAACAAGCCCGAGCTCCTAGGCCTGAGTCTGCATAGGCTCTATCATGTGTTGAATGCCCTTAAGAGATACCATACACTCTTCATACAGCTATATGATTTCTGTGAACTCTACACATACAACTCAAAAGGGATTCTTGAACTACCAACATGCATCACTTCCTTCTGGATGCAATAATAGAACTCTTTGATCTGTCAAACCGTATGATTCCTCTGTATCTTTCTGTGGAACATATTTCTTATTTAGCATGTTTTCTAGAACTGGTAGTGGTTAGTGGCAGATAGGCCAGATCAGAAACACCTACAGCTGGAGGATTAGTCAGTCATACTGACAGGTGAGTCAGCTTGCTTTAGGATATCTACCAAAAAGCAGATAACAAGACCAAGTCCAGTCAGCCAGGTAGAGTATTTTATCTAGAATGTATGAAAAATAGATGGGGCCTGGCGCGGTGGCTCAAGCCTGTAATCCCAGCACTTTGGGAGGCCGAGACGGGCGGATCACGAGGTCAGGAGATCGAGACCATCCTGGCTAACACGGTGAAACCCTGTCTCTACTAAAAAATACAAAAAAAAAAAAAACTAGCCGGGCAAGGTGGCAGGTGCCTGTAGTCCCAGCTACTCGGGAGGCTGAGGCAGGAGAATGGCGTAAACCTGGGAGGCGGAGCTTGCAGTGAGCTGAGATCCGGCCACTGCACTCCAGCCCGGGTGACAGAGTGAGACTCCGTCTCAAACAAACAAACAAAAAAAATAGATGGTAGTTCACACTACTAGCGTTGAAGTTGGGGAGGTTCTACAAGGGGCAGGTATTTGGAACAGAGACTGGGATTCTCAAAATGGATGAGTATCATCAGAGGGGAGTTTCGATTGCAAGTACTAGGCTTTCAGCTGTGAGGCCAACATTCAGAGGCTAGAATCAAACCTCTAGGGGGATAGGTGAGAACAAGCAGGAACAGATATGGACCTAGTTATTTGAATTGGGAATTGGGACTTAAGGGAGAAGTGGAACCAATAGCAGGACTGACTTTACACCAAGTTGCCCAAGCTAATTGGCTAGAATTCCTTGACCCATAAGATTCAAAATAGGACTGGTCCCAGCCTGTGGTTGAGTCCACTGGTGGGGGTGTAATGATTCCAACTTCAGTGATTAAAAGGCGGTAGAGGCAGAGTGTCCCTGATAGTGCTTTACAGGGATGGCTTAGAGTTCCACTGGTTCTGAACTTCTTTTGCTCCTCTAGTCTTGTCATTTTTTGTTCACTTATCTTTTGACATCATTTTATCTCTGCCTTCCCTCCTTGAACACTTTTTTTTTTCTTTTCTTTTTTTGCTTGAGACAGTCTCACTGTCGCCCAGGCTGGAGTGTAGTGGGCAGTTTCGGCTCACTGCAAGCTCCGCCTCCCGGGTTCCCGCCATTCTCCTGCCTCAGCCTCCCAAGTAGCTGGGACTACAGGCGCCCACCACCACGCCTGGCTAATTTTTTGTATTTTTAGCAGAGATGGGATTTCACCATGTTAGCCAGGATGGTCTCATCTCCTGACCTCGTGATCCGCCTGCCTTGGCCTCTGAAAATGCTGGGATTACAGGCGTGAGCCACCATGCCTGTCCTTGAACACTTTTTTCCGTCTGACTTCTCTTCTGGGCTGTTTCTACTGTCGCATCAAAAAAAGCTTTTAGGCTGGCTCACACCTGTAATCCCATTACTTTGGGAGGCTGAGGCAGGCGGATCACCTGAGGTCAGGAGTTCAAGACCAGCCTGGCCAATATGGTGAAACCCCATCTCTACTAACAATACAAAAATTAGCTGGGCATGGTGGCGGGCACCTGTAATCCCAGCTACTTGGGAGGCTGAGGCCGGAAAATTGCTTGAACCCGGGAGGCGGAGGTTGCAGTGAGCTAAGATCACACCATTGCACTCCAGCCTGGGTGGCAAGAGCAAAACTCCGACTCAAAAAAAAAAAAAAAAAATTAACCAGGCATGGTGGCAGGCGCCTGTAATCCCAGCTACTTGGGAGGCTGAGACAGGAGAATTCTTGAACCCAGGAGGCAGAGGTTACCGTAGTAGACATTTTTTGGTCTTGTCCCTTTCTCCCCTAGTAGCAGGAAGGCCTGTGTATTTGTAGTAGATATATTTGATGCCAGTCTCTGGCAGGAAAAAAACATAGAGCAGAAATGTAGCAAGCAATAATAAAAGTTTCTTGGGTATGTGTGTCACATTTTTAAAATATCTGGATGAGCCAACAGGTTTTGTTAGTCATTCCTGTTATCATTCCTGTTAATTCTGCACCTGAGATATTCCTAGGAAGGAGTACTTTTTTGCCTTTTTTTTTTTTCCCAAGAGAAAAGGTTTTGATTTGTCACCCAGGCAGGAGTGCAGTGGTGTGATTCTAGCCTACTGCAGCCTCAAACTCCTGGGCTCAAGCAATCCTCCCACCTCAGATTCCCAAGAAGTTGGGACTACAGGTGCGTGCCACCCCACCTGGTTAATTATTAAAATGTTTTGTAGAGACAGGTCCCACTATTTTGCCCAGGTTGCTCTTGAACTCCTGGGCTCAAGCGATCTTCCTGCCTCAGCCTCCTAAAGTGCTGGGATTTCAGGCATGAGCCACCACATCCACAATTTCTTTGCTTTTTTTAAGGACTGTTTTTTAACTGACCTTGTTATATTTTTTCCCCCAGCTACTCTTCTTTTTAAATTTTAGTCAGTAGCAACCTAGAGGAATCTCTCCTGTGAGCAGTTTTTCACACTGAAAATAATGGACTATAACTAAAGGATAACAGGGACTATGATCAGAAACCTCTATTCTTATATTGCTTGTTTGGACTAAGCCTTACAGGATTTGCTGGGTCTTAAGAGGCCCAGCACGTTCTTGGATATTATTTATATTGTCCTTAATCAGGTTCTTTAAATTTATATATACAGTGTGAGTTTACAGGGTTTTTTTGTTTGTTTTTTCTATCTCTAGGGTTGCAGTAGTTTCTAAATCTTTTGAAGGAAAAACTGATCGCACAGAAGAGTGGTATGGAACCCAGTACAAACAAGAAGCTATACCAGATGAAGTCATCAAGGTAGGGTTAGCTCATCTGTGAATAAGCCTGTGAGGAATCAGAAGGACATTGCTTCCTAGATCCACCAACTAAGACCGCAGAGTGTGGAAGACTGATGACCTAGTGTTGTCTGTACCATCCTAAGAGAAATCAATAAGTAGATAAGGAGCTGGAGTTTAGCCTTTTCATGAAGACATGATACTCTAGCCACTTTCTCATGTGTCTATCAAACCACCAGGGTTGTGCCTCATGCCATAAAAGGTAACTGAAGTGCAGGGTACACAGGCACAGGCAGCAGAAAGGCAAGAAGAGATGGAAGTAGGAAGCATGAGAGACCAATGCAAGGGCCCCAAGGAGCTCACAGTCTTGCTGTGAACACAGGCTGAGAAGGAGGCTCTAGGATTCATACCATGTTCACTTCAGGAGATGCTATGTTTTATGCCTCATGTTATAGCACCGTTCTTTTTGTCAACATAGGGGAATTATGATTTTCAGAACAGGTATGTTAAGACAATATTTTGTCCCATTCATCAGTAGTCAGGATTTTGCTTGTGAATGTTACCTACTTATCTAGTACTTTTTCTTTCTTTCTCTTTTGATTCTCATTGGCTATGTGCCTTTGAGATTGGCTCCATTATTCCTGGGAAAAGACCAGAAAACTTTACTGACTAGATTCTAGCTAAACTCGAGTAATGGACATTTTAAAAATGTACCTGTGTAATGACATACAAAAAAGGAATTAGTTTAAGAAAGAAAATCATCACTGATACTTCACAGCTCTCTGACATATTCATAATACAGAAGGAGATCATTGAAGCCCCCCAGTGTGTGAAAATGTCCATCTCTCTAAACTGTGAGGAAAGCTGATCTTCCATGAATTAGTGCTGGGTCTGAAATAGTCCTAAAACAAGAAAGAATCCCCATGTTCACCAGATTCTGACCAGAATAAACCTGCCCTGAATGGGCTTTTTTTTTTTTTTTTTTTTTGAGATGGAGTCTTGCTCTGTCACCAGGCTGAAGTACAGTGGCACAATCTCGGCTCACTGTAATCTCTGCCTCCCGGGTTCAAGCGAGTCTCCTACCTCAGCCTCCCAAGTAGCTGGGACTATAGGCGCATGCCACCACGCCCAGCTAATTTTTGTATTTTTAGTAGAGACAGGGTTTTACCGTGTTGGCTAAGATGGTCTCAATCTCTTTACCTTGTGATCCTCCCACCTCAGCCTCCCAAAGTGCTGGGATTACAGGCGTGAGCCACCATGGCTGGCTGGGAATTTTTTAAGAACACATCTCTCTGGGAACTCAGTAGTGAAATTACTTATTAAGTGTTTCCTAGTCCCTACTATTCAGCTGTTCTGGAAACCTAAGATACCACTTAGGAAATATGGCCAACTTGCCCAGTGCGGAAAGACACAAACACAGGAGCTAAGATAGAACCGTAAAATCTGCAAGGCTGTGCCACACCAACTAGAGATCAAATTACTGAATCCAGAAATCATAATTATTGACAATTGGTTGTTGTTGTTGTTGTTGTTTTTTTTTTAATAGACAGGGCATTGCTCTGTTGTCCAGGCTGGTTGCTTTTTTCTCCTGGCCAGTTGCTTTTTTTTTTTTTTAATGATGAAAAGCCTTATAAATTAGGTTCAACCATCAGTGGCCTGTGATCTCTCCCACTTAGGTTTTAGAACTAGGACAGGGAACAGATCCAGCCTACAGGTTGTGTGAATCCCAACCTAAATCTCAACTGTGTGTGTTTTTTTTGTTTTTTAGACGGAGTCTCGCACTGTTGCCCGGGCTGGAGTGCAATGGCGCGATCTTGGCTCACTGCAACCTCTGCCTCCCAGGTTCATGTGATTCTCCTGTCTCAGCCTCCTGAGTAGCTGGGATTACAGATGCACACCACCACACTCGGCTGATTTTTTGTATTTTTAATAGAGATGAGGTTTCACTATGTTGGCCAGACTGGTCTCAAACTCCTGACTTTGTGATCCACACATCTTGGCTTCCCCAAGTGCTGGTATTACAGGCGTGAACCACTGCATCTGGCCTCAACTTTGTTCTTAACCTTATGCTTGAACTACTGGTTCACTTAAAAGTTCACATGATCATCTGGGAGAGGTATGGGCCAGTTCTTAAGAAGTGCTGAAGGCTGAGTGCGGTGGCTCATGTCTGTAATCCTAGCACTTTAGGAGGCTGAGGTGGGCAGATTGAGATGAGGAGTTTGAGACCAGCCTGGGCAATACAGTGAAACCCTGTCTCTAATAAAATACAGAAATTAGCTGGGTGTGGTGGTGCACACCTGTAATCCCAGGGAGTTGGAGGATGCAGTGAGTGAAGATCACGCCACTGCATTCCAGCCTGGGCAACAGAGTGAGATTCTGTCTGTAAAAGAAAAAAAGAAGTACTGAAGTGAGGCTGGGCATGGTGGCTTACACCTGTAATCCCAGCACTTTGGGAGGCTGAAGTGGGTGGATCAGTTGAGGCCAGGAGTTCAAGACCAGCCTGGCCAACATGGTGAAACCCCATCTCTACTAAAAATATAAAAATTAATCGGGTGTGGTGGCACACACCTGTAGTCCCAGCTACTTGGGAGGCTGAGGCACGAGAATCGCTTGAACACAGGAGGCGGAGGTTGCAGTGAGTTGAGATCATGCCACTGCACTCCAACCTGGGCAACAGAACAAGACTCTGTCTCCGGAAGAAAAAAAAAAAGAGAAGTACTGAAGTGAAAGACACCCCCTTTAGCCTGGCTTTCAGGCCATACATGGATAGTATAGCTGAAAGTATGGCTCTTATATAAATGACCTATTGTCTAGCAGTTGTGGGAATATATTCCTGGGCAGATTATTCTCCATTATTTAAAGAGCTAGAATAAACATGATCTGCATATGGACCAGTCAGCTTTTCTGTGTTCCATAGTCTCAGATTGTTCCTCAGCTGGTCATTTTGGAGATGTGGAGAGGAAGAATAGATATATGAGCACAAAATCTTTACTAGTACTAGAAAGACCGACTCAAATTTCATGAAAACCGATCAATAGATTTGGTAGTACCTCCTTTATATATGATGGAAAACAATGCTGTGTGACATCTGTGCACTTAATACTTGCCCATATATTGAGCAGAGATACTATTTTAAACTCTTAAATCAGGCTCTTACTGCATTTGTGTGTTTCATTACTCATCCAGAAATGGCAAAATGCTGACCTGAATGGGAAATTTAAACTTCCTACAAAGAATGAATTTATTCCTACGAATTTTGAGATTTTACCATTAGAAAAAGAGGCGACACCATACCCTGCTCTTATTAAGGTAATGTGTTTGAATCAGTGATTTTAAATTGGGGGACAGACCTAACACATGGGGGACTAGAGAAATGATTTCTTACATTTGGTACTATGTTGATTTGGGGGGGCTCACATACTGATAGATGACAAAAAAGCTGCAGAAAGAATAACTACAAGAAATATTAGAAGGTTGAAAATATTAAAGCAAGCAAACTAAACAATGCAGAATCTAGGAAATCGCTTTCTTTATAGGAGAAAAAAGTAAGTCTGAGCTGTAACTATAAGTCTGTGGAAAGGTCTGTGCCTCTTTTCCATGTCTGCTGAAGACCCAATAAGGAAGTAGGTTTGTGCTGCATCGTGGACATTAAAGATAAAGGATCTCTACAGCCTGAAAGAGAGCAAGTCCAGGGGGAGCTGTTGGATTTCCTGCCCTTAAAAACATTCATTATGACATAGTGACTATATTAAATTAATGGAATAATAAACTAGTGCGAAGTGCCGTTGAGAAGTAGGGTTCCCTCCCCCTCTTTTTCAGACTATCCTTTTCATGCCATTGTTTCAGAACTTGAGTAAAGTATGTAAAAAATTGTATCAAATTATTACAGTACATTCTCCCTTCTAAACATATTTATTCTCCCTTCTAAACTGTTTGTAAACTGATGACTATAGGCACACACACACATCTTTCTTTTTATCTTCTTCAAATGACCTGACATTTGGAAGAATTTAGATGAGTTCAGTGAGATAACAATCAGTGTTTAGGAACATGAAAATTTGTCTTAAGCAACTAGATTATTAATGAGGCAACCTTTTTTCTTTTTTTTTTCTTTTCTTTTCTTGTTTTTTCTTTTTTTTTTTGAGACAGAGTCTTGTTCTTGTTGCCCAGGCTGGAGTATAATGGCATAATCTTGCTCACTGTAACTTCCGCCTCCCAAGTTCAAGTGATTCTCCTGCCTCAGCCTCCCGGGTAGCTGGGATTACAGGCACCCGCCACCACGTCCAGCTAAGCTTTTGTATTTTTAGTAGAGACAGGGTTTCACCATGTTAGCCAGGCTGGCCTCGAACTCCTGACCTCAGGTGATCCACCTGCCTCGGCCTCCCAAAGTACTGGGATTACAGGCATGAGCCACCGCGCCTAGCCCATTTTTCTTTAAAAATGACATTTTAAAGAGTTTTCTATTAGCTTATGCAAAGAGAAAGTTCATTTACCCCTCCTGTTTTTTATGTATTGTTTTTATTTATTTATTTGTCTATCTATTTATTTATTTATTTATTTTTGGAGGCAGGGTCTCTCTGTTGCCCAGGCTGGAGTGCAGTGGTGGGATCATAGCTCACTGCAGCCTCAAGCTCCTGGGTTCAAACCATCTTCTGGCCTCAGCCTCCTAAGTAGCTGGACTATAGACGCACACCACACCCAGCTAATTTGTTTTTAATTTTTTGTAGAGATGAGATCTTGCTATGTTGCCTGGGCTGGTCTGGAACTCCTGGCCTCAAGTGATCCTCCTCCTTCAGCCTCTCAAGTAGCTGGAATTATAGGTGTGAGCTACCATATCTGACTTTTACTGTTTGTTTTAAATAGGCCTTCCCAGAGCAAACTAACAAGAACATTAAACCATTTATATCTCTTCCCAGAGTTTCAAGGTAGTTTCAAGTGACTAAAGCCATTCTTAGTATAGCATGAGTGAAGTGGAGAGGCAAGATAAGTAGCTTATTTGTTCATCCTTGGCCGTGTTGGTTATCCATGGTTGCATATTAAATTATTCCAAAACTCAGCAGCTTAAAACCACAACATTTAAGTTAGGCCAGGTGCGGTGGCTCGTGCCTGTAATCCCAGCACTTTGGGAGGCCGAGGCAGGCGGATCACAAGGTCAGGAGTTCAAGACCAGCCTGACCAAAATGGTGAAACCCCATCTCTACTAAAAAAAAATTACCGGGTGTGGTGGTGCACGCCTGTTATCCCACCTACTCAGGAGGCTGAGGCAGGAGAATCACTTGAACTCAGGAGGCAGAGATTATGGTGAGCTGAGATTGCGCCATTGCACTCTAACCTGGGTAAGAGCGAAACTCCGTCTCAAAAAAAAAAAAAAAACGCACGCCATTTATTATCTCACACAGTTTTTTTCTTTTTTTTTTAAGACTCGCATTCCATTGCCCAGGCTGTGGTGAAGTGGTGCAGTCATGGCTCACTGTAGCCTCAGCCTCCTGGGCTAAAGTGATCCACCAACCTCAGCCTCTTGTTTACCTAGGACTACAGGCACACACCACCATGCCCAGCTAATTAATTGTTCAATATATCTGTAGAGGTGGGATCTCACTATGTTGCCCCAGGCCGATCTCAAACTCCTAGGCTCAAGCGATCCTCCTGCCTCAGCCTTCCAAATTTCTGGGATCACAGGCATGAACCATCATTCCTGATCTCTCACACAGTTTTTGTTTTTGTTTTTGTTTTTGTTTTGAGACAGAGTTTCTCTCCGTTGCCCAGGCTGGAGTGCAGTGGTACAATCTCAGCTCACTGCAACCTCTGCTTCCCAGGTTCAAGCAATTCTCATGCCTTAGCCTCCGAAGTAACTGGGATTATAGGCATGTGCCACCATGCCCAACTAATTTTTGTGTGTTTAATAGAGACAGGGTTTTGCTAGTTGGCCAGGCTGGTCTCAAACTCCTGGCCTCAAGTGATCTGCCTGCCTTGGCCTCCCAAAGTGCTGGGATTACAGGTGTGAGCCGCCGTACCCTATCTCACACACAGTTTCTTTTTTTTGTTTTGTTTTGTTTTGTTTTTTGAGATGGAGTCTCGCTCTGTCACCCAGGCTGGAGTGCAGTGGCACCATCTCGGCTCACTGCAGCCTCCGCCTCCCAAGTTCCAGTTCAAGCAATTCTCCTGCCTCAGCCTCCCAAATAGCTGAGACTACAGGCATGAGCCACCACACCCTGCTTTTTTTGTGTGTTATTAGTAGAGACAGGGTTTCACCATGTTGGCCAGGATGGTTTCGAACTCCTGACCTCATGATCTGCCCACCTCGGCATCCCAAAGTGTTGGGATTACAGGAGTGAAGCCACCACGCCCAGCCCTCATATACAGTTTCTGAGGAGGGCCAGGAATCCAGCAGTGACTTAGTTGGGTAGTTCTGGCTCAGGGCCTGTTGTGTGGTTATAGTCAAGTTGTTGGCTGAGGCTTCAGTCATCTGAAGGTTCAACCAGGGCTGGAGGATTCTCTTCCAAGTTCAGTTATGTGGTTGTTGGCCAGCCTTTTTCACCACATGGACCTCTCTGTAGAGTTGCTTGACATGGCAGCAGGCTTCCCCCAAAGTGAATGATCCAAGAGGGAAAGTGAGTGATCAGGATGCAAGCCGCGGTGTCTTTTATAAATGCAGTCTCAGAGGTATACCATTAATTCTGTCATATTTTGTTAGTAAGGCAGACCAACCCTGGTCTAGTGTGGGAGGGGACCACCCAAGACTGTGAATCTCAGCAGGCAAGGATTGTTGTGGGCCACCCTGGAAGCTGGCTGCCATTCGCTTGCAAGGGACTTCTGCCTCTGCCTGCCTCCCAGTGTCCGGAAAGATGGAAGACAGGACAGTTGGTATTGGCTTCTGTGATCTGTCTTTTTCTTCACTGTACCCCCATCTCCCTAATACAGGGGAAATAGAAGGCAGATTTCACTGTGCTACAGGAGTCTGCAGTCTTTGTCTCCAGCTTTCTACCTACTGACTCTGAGTATGTTTCAGGGCCATGGGACAGCAGCTCCAGAACAAAACTCTAACTATTGCCTGTGTTCTCCTCCTCTTGAAGAGTGATTTGATTGAACATTTTTGCTGAATGCACCTCTATTTCCCTAACCAAACTGTTTCTCCATCACAGGATACAGCTATGAGCAAACTCTGGTTCAAACAAGATGATAAGTTTTTTTTGCCAAAGGCTTGTCTCAACTTTGAATTTTTCAGGTATGTAAGATGAGTCTAGCTTATAAAGCTTCTTATAAAAATCAACAATTACATTTCCAAAAGTTATCTATTTTTCTTAAACATCCATGTCTAGAAATAAAAGGAATTAGAGTTATTTCACCTAGAAAAGGAGAGGCTGAAATAAATAAATAAATAAATAAATAAATAAATAAATAAATAAATAAATAAAAATAAAGAAAAGGAGAGGCTGGCCAGGCACAGTGGCTCACGCCTGTAATCCCAGCACTTGGGAGGCCGAGGCAGGCGGATCATGAGGTCAGGAGATCGAGACCATCCTGGCTAACACGGTGAAACCCCGTCTCTACTAAAAATACAAAAAATTAGCCAGGCATGGTGGCGGGCGCCTGTAGTCCCAGCTACTCGGGAGGCCGAGGCAGGAGAATGGTGTGAACCCAGGAGGTGGAGGTTGCAGTCAGCCGAGATCGCATCACTGCACTCCAGCCTGAGCGACAGAGCAAGACTGTGTCTCAGGAAAAAAAAAAAAAAAAAAAGAAAGGAGAGGCTGTTGCTGTTAAGAGGTATTTTTTAAAAAAACGTTGTTAACTCTTTTTTTTTTTTTTCCCCATTAATGAGTATACCCTTTAGCTGAAATGATTTATGTTAGCTATTGTTAGGATGACCTTCTTAGCCTTCAGGGTTTTGGATTCTGAGGAGGCCGTAGATTTACCCAGAAGACTCACTGAAGAAAGAATAAATAATTTGGGGTGTTTTTATTGCTTTGGTTTTGTATTCCTGGAACTTGTCTAGAAGAAGAGGTACTAGTTACTAAATTATCCTGAGTCTTGTTTCGTCTTTTGTCTGGAGCTCCCTCTATTTCTGGCTTGATTACTTAAAAATTACTAATAAAAAGGGAGAAGATGTTTAGTAAAATTTATGAATAATGCTATTGCAGTAATTTCTCAGTGCATTTTCAATTCATCTCTGTCTTCCTTTACTTATTTGTGTGTTAATCACCTGATTCAGATTTTACTTTGTGAGTTTATACTTTTTATAATTTCATATTTCTAAAATTCAGTGGTTTATAAGATAAGCCTATCATGGTTTATTTGTTCAGTAATGTTCAATATGATAATCAGCTTTTTCATTAATTTTTATTCAGTTGGCTTGACATGAAATTAAAGATAGATATGGTTTAAATGCTTTGGAAAAAGGGAAAAGAATCTGATTTTCCATCAACAAATATGTTGAGATTATAGTGATTATAAATATTGTGGTTTTATAGCATGAGAGTTACAGATTATCTGAAACTGCTTAGAGTTTTTTTATTGTTTACACCAAACATGGGCTGTCAGGTTGTGGCTTATTATTGGTAAAGGGCATTACAAAGCTGCTTTTTATTTTTTGATATTTGAGAGTGATATTTTTAACACTGTAAGCAGCTTGTCACCACTTTCCCATTTGGCCTCTGTGATGATGAATTTCTTTAGAATACCCTTTGAGAGACCATTTTACATTTTTGTGTTCTCTAAACTGCCTAGCACATTTCCTACAATTGAAAATGTCTGCCTCCCACACAAATCCCATCTTATGGTCTGTCTTCCTAGAGGTAACCACTGTTCTGTTTCTTGTACATTTTAATTGAAATTTTCATGTGTGTGTCTATATCCTTTTCATCTTTTCAGAAATAAGATTATATTATGTGTAGTTAGCTATGGTTTTTTAAAACCCTGTGATCCATATTTAAGCATATAGTATCTGGTTACAAAATAATGTATTTTTTAGATTAACACATGAACCAGAATTTAGGTATCCCAGTTGAATCCTATTATCTTTTAAAAGTTAGTTTAGTGTCTTCTCCACTTCACCAGCACAGCTGCTGTGGATACAGCTGTTTTCGTTCTTTTTTTTTTAAGGAGACAGAGTCTTACTCTGTCACCCAGGGCTGGAGTGCAGTTACTGCAGCCTCAAACTCTTGGGCTCAAGTGATCCTCCCATCTCAGGCTCCTGAGTAGCTGGGACTACAGGCACATGCCACCTCGCCAGGCTGGATACATCATTTTAGGACACTCCTTGGAATTATTTTCTGAGCCTGAGCCATAGTGCTTTGAAACCCCAAACTTTCTGGCTTTTCACTTCCATCTGAGAAAGGTGCATAGTTACCTGTGGGGCCGACCTCTGTCATAGCCTCTCTTTTGTTTTGATGATTTTGTTTTTGTGAATTGTGCCTTAAGTTTTTGAGCTGCTATTTGCCCAAAGAAGGAAATCTGTCATTGTGTATCATACTTTAAAAAATTTAATGGCAGATCATTTATTCAAATTTTCCAGTTGGAGAATATTTGGATAGCTGTAGAACTTTGTCTTTGATTTTAATTCTCTAAGTGACTACACATTTTATCCCTGTTTTTGCTTTTTTATCAGCTTTGATAAAATTGTTGGCTTTTGGCTGGGTGCAATAGCTCACACCTGTAATCCTAACATTTTGGGAAGCCAAGGCAGGAAGATCACTTGAACCTAGGAGTTCAAGACCAGCCTGGACAACACAGTGAGACCTTGACTCAACATTAAAAAACAAAATGTTGGCTTTGTTTTCAGTACATTAGTTATATTTACTGTGATACAAATAGAGTGAAACTTTTAATTTGCTGCCAAACAAACCAAGCAGGCACCTGCCTTAGGCCTTTAGCACTAGCTATTTCTTCAGCCTGGGAAGTTCTCCACTCCACCCCTTAGATATCCCCAGGGCTCGCTCACTCGCCTCCTTCAGGTCTGGGTCCAGATGTCACATGATAAGAGTGGTCTTGACTGGCTATTCTTATGTAAAGCAGCAGTCTTTCTTCCCTGCTGCCATCACCCCATCATTCCTTATTCCCCTTACCCTGCTTAATTTTACCTCATAACACTGTCACCAACTAAAATGTCAAATTTAAGTATATTATTATTTGTCCCCTCTAGCTAGATTATCAATTCTGAGGTCAGGGACTTTGCCTGATTTGTCCACTCTTTATCTTCAGTGCCTAGAAAAGAGCCTGGCACTGTAGTAAGCATATAATACATATTTGTTGAATGAGTGAAACTTTCACTTTCTTCTGATAAAAGGTAAGCAAGGTTGTATAGTCAGAGGAGCAGGTCGTTTAACTTGCATTTGAATCCCAGCTCTGCTGCCACACGAACTCAGGGGACCTGAAGAAAATTATGTTTCTTATCTGGGAAATGAAGTTTAGTTGATCACTGTGGTTGTTTAGTTCTTGTACTCTATAATTGTTTCTTCTTTGTTCTTTCTCATTTAACTATTTTTCTATTTTAGTTTTTTCCCCTAGTTTTGGCTGCTGTTATATGATAGAAATTATCAATTATTTTACTGACAGTTCTCTAGCTTTACTGCTTTGGGGAAAACTCAGGGATAAGTTAACATTTTCACAGGTCTCAGTTTTTCTAAGTTCATGTAATTACCACAGACACATTTCCCAGTCTTTTACTCCTGTCCACCAAGGGTGTGACTTGATTGGAGAGAGAAGGAAGACATGCAAATACTGTATGTGTTCTGTCGGCTGTGCTCCTCCCGTTAGCCTAAGCATAGCCATGCATTTTGGCCCGTTCCCACTCCTCACATACCCTGCATTTCTAACTTGTCAGTTCTGCCACACCATCTGGAGTAGGCAGTTCCTTCTCCTCCTTTGCTAACAGCAGTGCGTGCGCATGCGCGCGCACACACACACACACACAGAGACACATACACATACATTTCAGGCTTCTTTTTCAGACATCTTGTTTTTTTCCTCATAAGAAGAAATAACCTCAAGAATTCAACCATATCCTCAGGAAATCATATTAACCGGTGTTCAATATCTTGATCCTTCTCAAAAGGCCATATCACATTGAGAAGTAATAAAATCAGCTATTTTACTGTCAACATTTTCTTCCAGCCCATTTGCTTATGTGGACCCCTTGCACTGTAACATGGCCTATTTGTACCTTGAGCTCCTCAAAGATTCACTCAACGAGTATGCATATGCAGCAGAGCTAGCAGGCTTGAGCTATGATCTCCAAAATACCATCTATGGGATGTATGTAAGTACCCACGCCTTAGAGCCTTCCACTCATCAACATTTTTTATATTGATTTGATGGAAGCATTTTTTGATTGAGGGTATGAGTTTAATTTCTTTTTTTTTAATCTTTATGGCTAATCATATTTTCTCATTTAATTTTTAAGTTAGCTCTTATTCTAAGTGTTCAACTACATACCATTCATATTATGCAAATTTTCCTTGATTTCTTTTTTTTTTAAACGTCTTTCATCAGAATGTCATATTTTTCTACTCAAACAAAATTGGACCCTGATTTAGGTTTAGATCTTACCCATTTTGTGTTTGAAATCTTGGTCTTTGGCAAAGGAAAATGAAATCTTCCTTCTTTTGTAAAACCTAAGGTTGTCATATACTATTTCCCTAGAAATCCAGATCATGAGGCTGCATATCCATACTCTTCGGTCATGTTTCTTCATTACCATGCCACTGCTTGAGGTATCAAAGCATTTCTTTTGTTTTTCTTTTTGTTAGTCGCTACATTTATGCTGATCCTCTTCATTGCAACATGACATACCTGTTTATCAGGTTATTGAAGGATGATTTAAAAGAGTATACATATGCAGCACGCCTCTCAGGTTTGAGCTATGGCATTGCATCAGGAATGAATGCAATACTTGTAAGTAAAATGAAAACCAAAGAAAAGGCACCACCCCGTTTAAGCATTATGTTGAGCTTGGGAAAACTATTAACTTCTGCATTTTTAAACAAGAAAGTTGATGGTTTTTTTCCTTGCACCTTTTTGATGATCAAAGAACTCAAATTAGTGTTAGTTCCACTAATGAATGATTTAATAAAGTTTAGTGCATCTTGTGAACATGTATGTGTGCTACATTTATTTGCATGTTCTTCTGCCTGAGATGTTTAACATATTAATCCTGAAAGCATGTTGTTCTTTCCATATAATTGAGTATATTAACATCTGTAAGTAGAAGATATCAATAGTTGTTGTGGTGATTGAATTTTACTTATCAATAGGCTCCCTTTATTTCTGCAGATAGTAGTATAAAGTTTCTATGTTCAGATACACCTGACATTTTAATTTATTTTGTAGCATGCACCATTACCTACTTTATGTGTGTTTTAAAATAAGCATTATTAAATCCATCTAAGAAGTAACTAGATGCTTTCTTTGGAATGTGTTTTCAAGCTTGCTTATATCTCAATTCCAAGTTAACATCCCTTTTATGGCACACATTCATCTTCACTTTTCTTGAAAATGTATTGCATATTTTAGTAAAAATGAAAACGAGAGCATTTTGGGGTACTCCTTATTTAAATTCTTACACAAAAGATTTTAGGAGTTTTAAATTTTATTTATTTTCCAGTGACTTTTTTTTCTTCACATAAATAAATTCTCTGGTAACTTTTGTTTAATGTATAAGAATGTATATTAATCTAACCATTCTCAGAGTCCACAGAAGTTTGAAGCTTGAGATCAAAATTAGCTCCAAATAGAAAAGTAATCAACTGTTTTCTCTTTTTTCTGTTGATTTTTAGTAGCATATTACCATCAAAACACATAATATTTATTTATGACAAAATGGGTTTTCTGCTAATTGTCAGTCTAGTTCCTCCAGTAGGAAACATGATGTGCTCGCCATGGCCAGTGGCCTTCCCTCCTGCTGAGGTTCTTGCCTATCATCCTGCACAGCATGGAGACTTTCATGATATTCTAGCTGCAGTGTATCCTCTACTGCTTTGGGTGCCACCATGTGAAAATATCATGATAGAAATTCTCCATTCCCCACTTTTCAAAATGTTAGGCATTTAGAGACAAAGTGAATTGTGCTGAGTTGGCTGGGCACGGTGGCTCACACCTATAATCCCAGCACTTTGGGAGGCCAAGGCAGGCAGATTGCTTTGAGCTAGGAGTTCAAGACCAACCTCCTAGGCAACATGGTAAGACCCTGTCTCTACAAAAAACACAAAAAAATTAGCCAGAAGTGGTAGTGCATGCCTGTAGTCCAGCTACTCTGGAGGCTGAGGTGGGAGGATCGCTTGAGTCCACGGAGCAGAAGTTGCAGTCAGCCGAGATTGTACCACTGCACTCCAGCCTGGGTGGCAGAGTCAGACCCTGTCTCAAAAAACAAAAAATGTGCTAAGCCAAGATCCTGATGATACATACAGTGTATCCTTCTTACACATTTGTTTTGCCATTAGCTTTTGGAACAGCAACAGAACTTATCAAATAAGCAAGTGGTTAGAATTGTGGATCCTCCGTGGCACCGTGGCTCGTGCCTGTAATCCTAGCAGTTTGGGAGGCTGAGGCAGGTGGATCACCTGAGGTCAGGAGTCTCACTATGTTGCCCAGGTTGGTCTTAAACTCTTGGGCTCAAGCAATCGTTCCATCTCAGCTTTCCAAGTAGCTGGGACGACATGTACATGCCACTATGCCCTGTGATTTTTATCTTCTTACCTCACCTGTAAAAACCTTAAGCCTGCCATTCGTTAGATATTCTTTTTGAAGAAAAAGCCACATTCTACAATTAGTTTTATAATGAGAACTTGAATTTTGATGATGTAGTATATGCCACCAGAGTTCGATGTTAGGTGAGTTTACTTACTATTGATTTTGTTTCAGAAAAGTAAAATTATGCTTTTGGGTATAGAGATTGCTAATGGCCAGGTACTTTGGCTCACACATACAGTTCCAGCTACTTGGGAGACTGAGGCAGGAGGATCACTTGAGCTCAGGAATTTGAGTCTAGCCTGGGTACCCTAGCAAGACCCTGTCTCGAATGAATGAATAAATAAATAAATAAAATTTTTTAAAAAGATGGTTAAGCCTGGGCATGGTGGCTCACACCTGTAATCCCAGCACTTTGGAAGGCCGAGGCGGGTAGATCACCTGAGGTCAGGAGTTCAAAACCAGCCTGACTAACATGGTGAAACCCCATCTCTACTAAAAATACAAAATATTAGCCGGGCCTGGTGGCGCACATCTGTAATCCCAGCTATTCTGGAGGCTGATACAGGAGAATTGCTTGAACCTGGGAGGCTGAGGTTGCAGTGAACCGAAATCGTGCCGTTGCATTCCAGCCTGGGCAACAAGAGTGAAACTATCTCAAAAAAAAAAAAAGATGGTTAATGTTATCTTCCTGTTACACTATATTTATATATTTATGAGACATTAAAGTGAATGTTTCATTTTTTATATGTCTGTTTTTGAATTTTCTACATGTTTAAAAATCAAGTCAAGTTGTTTATTTGGAAGTTGTTTTGTGATATTTTTAGACTTTTAATACCCTGAATTCTTTCTGTAGCTTTCCGTGAAAGGTTACAATGACAAGCAGCCAATTTTACTAAAGAAGATTATTGAGAAAATGGCTACCTTTGAGATTGATGAAAAAAGATTTGAAATTATCAAAGAAGCAGTAAGTTTTCTGAACCCTGTTTTTTTATTCATAAGATAATATTGCTATGTTATAAAAAGTTTTCATAATAGTTTTTATAAAAGAAGCAAGGAGGAAAAGAAGCATTCATAACCCTGTTGCAGTCATCTCACCTTGTCTTTGCAAAATCTGATACTCCATCCAGAAAGAAAGCCTAGTTGACTCTTGTGGACACCTGGCCTCTTCTCTGTGGGTGCCAAGAGCTCACTGCAATTCAGAGTCGCAGCTCAAAATTTCAAAGAGAAGTACTTAGTGGCTGTCAGGGCCTCCTTGAATGTTCGATCCCAACCTCCAGTTCAGAAGAACACACAATTCATCAGACTGAGGTCTGCTTTCCCACAAGACCTTGTCACAATAGAGCACACTATTTGGGTTTGACATATCTTCCACTTAAATTCAATTCATATTTGGCCCAGTAATGGAAGTACGGGATGAACAGCTCCTTCTGAAGCTAAACTGTGACCTTTTCTTGTATACCAGAAGAAACTACCATCAGTTTTCAAATAAAGATCCCATATTTTATATGGCTACTTATTTGTGTTGCTTGCTTATGGAGACTTTGGGGATGGCTTTATAGCGTAGAACCTAAAGATTCCAAAAGACATCCCTGAAAACTAGGGATAACTTTCTGAGGGACGAAAGATATCCCATAGTGAAGCACTTATAGTCCGTGTCAGATGCTGAACAAATGAAAAAGCATGCACTTTTATGTAAGGATCGGAGAGGAATAAACCCCATTCTTAATTGTATAACTTCAGAAAGGGGAAAGAAGAAAATATCCTAGTAACACATAGTTTATAGAGAATTGAAATTTGATTATAACTGGACTTTTGGAATGATTTTTAAAAGATTTATAAAATTAATGAAAGCATGTCTCCTTCACTAGTATATGCGATCTCTTAACAATTTCCGGGCTGAACAGCCTCACCAGCATGCCATGTACTACCTGCGCTTGCTGATGACTGAAGTGGCCTGGACTAAAGATGAGTTAAAAGAAGCTCTGGATGGTGAGACTTTCTACTTAAAGCTTAATGCTTTCTTCATTTTTTTCCTAAATTCATTTTGGTTTATTCTGATATTGACTGTTTATACTTTTAAATAACTTCTAGTTCTATTAAAACTGGCTGTGCCTATGTTTTATAAAAACGGTGGGCAGGATGGCTATAATTAACAATAACATATACTTTTAAATAGGTAGAAGAAAGATATTGAACATTCCCAACCCAAACAAATGATAAATAAACTTGAGATGATGGATATGCTTAATACCCTGATGTGATCACTATATGTTATATGTATATATAATAACATTATTATATACTCTATGAATATCTACAGTTATTATTTCTCAATTTAAAATAAAATAGAAAAAAAATGGTGGCTTTGAAGTGGTTTTTGCATTCAGGCAGGTTAGCCACATTTACTGTTTTTAATCTGGACCTATACCAGTTAATTACGACTATTTTTAGATTTCTGCAGACAGGCTGGGTATGGTGGCACATACCTGTAATACTAGTACTTTTGGAAGTTGGAGTTTGAGACCAGCTTGGGCAATATAGTGAGACTCTGTCTCTACAAAAAATAATAAAAATATTAGCTGGATGTGGTGGCATACACCTGTGGTCCCACTTACTCAAGAGGCTGTGGCGAGAGGATTGCTTATGCCTGGGAAGTTGAGACTACAGTGAGCCATGATTATGCCACTGCACTCCAGCTTGGATGACAGAGCAAGACTCTGTCTCTGCCTCCAAAAAAAAAAAATTTTTTTTTTCTGCAGAGTAAATGCTCTGACCCAAGTACTAACCTTGTTAATAATGAAGGTTTTTTGTTTGGTTGGTTTTTTTTGAAGACAGAGTCTGCTCTGTTGCCCAGGCTGGAGTGCAGTGGTGCAATCTCAGTTCATCACAACCTCCACCTCCTGGGTTCAAGCTATTCTCCTGCCTCAGCCTCCCAAGTAGCTGGGATTATAGGCATACACCACCATGCCCTGCAAATTTTTTTGTATTTTTAGTAGGGACAGGGTTTCACCATGTTGGCCAGGCTGGTCTTGAACTCCTGACCTCAGGTGATCCACTCGCCTTGGCCTCCCAAAGTGCTGAGATTAGAGGCGTGAGCCACCGCAACCGGCCAATATTGAAGTTTTAAGAAAAGAAAAAGCTGAACTTCAAAGTCTTAACACACAATGTTCAGGCTTTTTTTTTTTTTTCCTGCTTTAGCATCCTTAGATCAGTTCAGTTAAAAATTGGAAAATGTATAAAGCCTAAAGAGTCATCTTTTGTTGTTTTTTTTCTAGAATCTTAAGTCTAATTTTCAGGAGTTTGGCTTGAAAATCTGAAATTCCTTGAGAGCAGTGATTATACCTTCCTTCCATACTCCTTCACTTAGTATCTAGTATAATATTATGCCCTCAGTGTGTATCTAATGAATGCCTATTGAATGCAAAGAAATTACTTTCAGGATTTCTTTATTGGGAAAAAATGTAGATTGGTATCACCCTTTATTATTGTTTTAGATTTTTTACTTCTCAACATTACCTCACCAATTAATCTCTCTTCCTGTGTGCTCAGCCATAAGCGTTAAAATACAATAAAAAGAATTCTGGGCTGGGCGTAGTGGCTCATGCCTCTAATCTCAGCAGCTTTGGGAGGCCGAGGCAGGTGGATCACAAGGTCAAGAGATCGAGACCATTCTGGCCAACATGGTGAAACCCTGTCTCTACTAAAAATACAAAAATTAGCTGGGTGTGGTGGCACGCGCCTATAGTCCCAGCTACTTGGGAGGCTGAGATGGGAGAATTGCTTGAACCCAGGAGGCAGAGGTCGCAGTGAGCCGAGATCATCCACTGCACTCTAGCCTGGCAACAGAGAGAGACTCCATCTCAAAAAAAAAAAAAAAAAAAAAAAAAAAAAGAATTCTGTTGAATGTTTTAATAACCTTTTATGACAAGTTCTTATACTTATGTAAAACTATGCTTTTGATGTCTTCAGTGACATAAATCGAGCAAAGTATTGAAAGTCATTATTTTGTTGGTTGCCTCAGGCATTGGATGGGAGGCTAGATTATGAAAATCATTAACTAGAACAGGTGCATTTTTTATCGGGACAATTAATATGCTTTTCTTTGCAAAATGATTATGGTCATATGCAATTAATAGCAAGAATTATGCCTTTAAAAAAATACCACACAATTAATTTTAAATGTTTTCCAAAACGAAGACTACTTTTATAACGATCAAAAAGCAAAGGTTTGAGGGTTTTTTTCACCCTTCGTTAGAATCTAGGTCAGATGGCATGTTAATTTTAAGCAGAATAAGCTCTATAGTATCTCAGAGGGATATGAAGGCTTTCTAAATGGATTTTATGAAGATTTTATAAAGTACTTTTTTGGTTTAAATTTTTCTGCTCAAGTAAATAATTATTCCATTTTGATATATATAATCCTACAATAATCCAAAATGGCAGAATGGCTAATTTGGAAACAACTCAGTGTGAGAGGCTGCCTCTCCAGTGACTCTAAATCATTCAGCTATCCAGGTGCCAGGGTAGCAAGAACTTCGGGGTTCAGTGTGGTCCAGCAGCATTTACTGACTGCCTGCCCTGTACCCAGCCCAAGACTCCAGGTGTTGAGATTAACAAATAATCAATTAAACATGGCAAAACCCCATCTCTACAAAAAAATACAAAAATTAGCCAGGCATGGTAGTGCATGCCTGTAGTCCCAGCTACTCAAGAGGCTAAGGCAGGATAATCGCTTGAACCCAGGAGGCAGAGGTTGCACCACTGCACTTCAGCCTGGGTGACAGAGCAAGATTCTGTCTCAAAAATAAATAAATAATAATTTTAAATGATCAATTAGATGGGGTTTCTTTGATGAAGGACCTCCAGTCTGGTGGTGAAGCGTAAATATGAGTAGATCATTTTAATAGAGAGAGACAAGGGGCTAAGTATTGTGATGGAAAGCTGCAGAGTGCTGAGGGAGCCTAGTGAAGAGGACTTCTAAGGCAGTACAGTGGAGTAGAATGAACATCCACTTTGGAACTGACCAAGGATCAAATCCCAGCTCTGCAGTTTGCTAACTTAATGACTTTGAACAACAAACTTAAATTTTCTTAACTTAATTTTCCTATCTTTAAAGTGGGGATAATAGTACCTACTTTATAGTGTGAAAGATAACATCTGTAAAATTCCTGATCTGTGGTAAGCACTTGTTATTTCCATTCCCCTGTTTCTCCTTAAATGTCTGTCACTGATTTTAGCATCCATTGGTAGATCTTGCATGTAGCAATTATTACTATGGTGTCCTAATGGAGAAGCGCGACAGCTCTTCTTCACAGAAGGATTAAATCAATATATATAAAAAGAATGAGGGAAGTAGAAAAATTGCCATTAGAACTCCATAGTAATAATTGCTACAGGCAGTAACCACTAATGGATGCTAAAATTAGTGGGTCAAGTTTAAAGAAAAAATATTTGTATAATCTCATTTATTTTTCCCAAAATAAATATTTAGTAATTACAATAGGAAAAATAGGTGTAGATGGGCAAGTGGGCTTTTCCAAATTGCATATAGAGCATATATGAGTTATTAAATTATAAACAAAAGAATAAAATAATACATTTATAGTGAGGACATGTGGCAGACACCACCTTAACCAAGTGATTAGTGTTAACATCGCTAAGTACTACAACATATCAACTTCATGAGTCCTCTGATAGGATGCAGTGAGAAAGGTGCATTACCTTTGTGGTATTCTTTATAGTAATACAGACATGAAATCTAATCGTAAGAAAACACTAGATAAACCCAAATGAGGGACTTCTATAAAATAACTGAACAGTACTCTTCAAAAGTCTTAAGGTCATGAAATATATGGAAAGACTGAGAAACTGTCAGAGATTAGAGAGAAGTAAAGACATATGACAGCTAAATGTAACGGAGGGTTGTGGATCAAATCCTGGAATAAAAAAAAAAAGACAAAAATGGGAAAAATCTAAATGAAGTCTGTACTTTAGTTAATAGTATATACCAATGTTAATTTCTTAGTTTTGATGGTTCTGAAAGATGTTAACATTAGGGAAAACTAAGTGAAGTGTTTACAGTAACTCTCTGTACTATTTTTGCATATCTTTGGTAAGTCTCAAATTATCTCAAATTAAAAAAAAAAAAAAAAACCCTCATAGGTAGCACTCACTATGTCTTCTTACACCTTTGCAGATGTAACCCTTCCTCGCCTTAAGGCCTTCATACCTCAGCTTCTCTCACGGCTGCACATTGAAGCCCTTCTCCATGGAAACATAACAAAGCAGGTGGGTGGTTGAGGTTTTAGCAGTCTTTTGTGGATCGTTGCAAGATATTTTTTCCCTCTAGTCTTTCTCAAGATTGTTAACCAGCATGGTGTGATAAGAAACACATTAGAGTTTACTCAACCCTCTTGCTCTGTGGAGGAAGGTGGAGAGCACAGGGAAAGTAGAATGATGGTGATTAACTGAGGACCTACTTCCATGGCTGCCTCTTCTGCTGTTTCCTACCTTGTGCAATCATAGGAGGAAATGGGAGTATTTATCCCTACTCTGTATAGGGTGGCATAATTGTATAGTAGATAAGAGCACATGCTGTAGAATCAGACAGCCTGGATTCAAATCCTGGCTCTGCTATATACCAGATCTGTAATCTTTTGAAAATGTCTTAACTCTGTGCTTATCTGTTTTCTTCTCTGTAAAATTAGAGTTATAGAAGCACCTACATCATGTGTGGTAAGGATTAAATCGTACATGATAAATACTTAGCACATGGAAAGCACTACAAAATTTTCGTGGCAGTCCTGTCTCAAGATCCCTCAGTCTCGGCCTGGTGCAGTGGCTCACGCCTGTCATCTCAGTACTTTGGAGGCTGAGGCAGGAGGATTGCTTGAACCCAAGAGTTCGAGAGCAGCCTGGGCAACATAACTCTACAAAAAATTGAAAACCAGCCAGGTGTGGTAGCGCATGCCTGTAGTCCTAGCCACTCAAGAGGCTGAGGCAGGAGGATCTCTTGAGCCTAGAGGTTGAGACTGCAGTGAGTCATGATTGTGCCACTGCACTCCAGCCTGGGTGACAGAACGAAACCCTGTCTCAAAAAAAAAAAAAAAAAAAAAAAGATCCCTTGGTTCTATCTCCGCTCCAGAACAATATGCCCAAGGTCAGATGCTAATAAGTGGCAGAAGCAAGATTCTTACCAAGGTCATTTTACCTACAATAAAGCCTATGTTTGCCTCCCTTGCTTTTCTGTGACCCCAGGTGTCTGTAGTCAGGATCATTTCACTTGGGACCGTCTTTGGCAGTGCCTTTTTTCCAGCATCAGCATCAGTGTTGATGATTGTTTGGGTGTCTGTTTCTTTCACCACTACCACATTGACTCTATTGTAAAATGACCATACTGACAAACTCAGTTTTTATCCATTTGAATAGGATCAAATGTATTTAAGATTTAAAAATCCACTTTTATGATAAACAAAGCTAGTTTATTTCACAAACAAGATATGTTTATGTTTTTGTAATATACTGGGACATATCTTTTTCCACAGGCTGCATTAGGAATTATGCAGATGGTCGAAGACACCCTTATTGAACATGCTCATACCAAACCTCTCCTTCCAAGTCAGCTGGTTCGGTATAGAGAAGTTCAGCTCCCTGACAGTAAGTAGAGATGTTGTAACTTTGGGAATGGACTACTTTGACATAACAGTGTGGGTGATTACAGGTGGGCTGAATTTGGTATAGTTTTATGCCAAAGATTTACTTGGGAACCTCTACTACTTATAGAAGTATGATTAGAGATAGATAATTCAGCCAAAAAAATTTTTGGTAGGAGGGCCAAATAAGTAAAATTGGAGGTAGGCAATAATTTTGAAGAGAATGATACTGGAATTGATGGATACTTGAATGAATGGGAATTAGGAAGTAAAAGTATCACAGAGCTATTGACTATAAGTCATGAAATAAAATACATTTATGAAAATGGAAACTGGAATTATAATATTTAATTGGAAACCCATAGGATTCTTTGGCAGAAATAGTTTTAGGAAACCCACAGGTGCAGATAACATGTAATCATTACAAGTATACTTTTATAAGGGATTAACAAAGACTTACTGAATTTATATATTGCGGTTTACAATGTTGGATTACTTTTACATTAACAGTGGTTTCTTCTGATAAAACTCCTTAAGCATTATTGTCGATATTGCTCAAAACTGTGTAATAGAAGG
This sequence comes from Macaca mulatta, assembly GCF_049350105.2. NCBI lineage: Eukaryota > Metazoa > Chordata > Mammalia > Primates > Cercopithecidae > Macaca > Macaca mulatta. Next base: position 104,434,992 of record NC_133414.1, on the reverse strand, counting down.
TATATTAAATGAAGGAAGAGAAGCTTTTTTTTGGCCAAGCTTGATTGTTTGGCTGTTCCCTATGCATTAACCATCTGTGCTGCCTTTTCTCCCCAGCTATTTTATCCTCCCAAAATGGTGTTCTCCTTTCCCCCTTCTTCCTCATGGGCTAGTGCCTACATCCTACTTCTCCTTCCAGGCCTATTTTATAAGCTACTTATTCCACTAAACTTTTTCTAAAACTCCCAGCTAGAAATAATCACATCTACCTCTGGACTTGCAGGACAATTTTTCTGAACCTCCCTATTCAAGCTACTTAGCACTTCTCTTGTGTTGGGATTGAAGTGCATCTCCATCTTCTTATTAGACTATACATTCCTTAAAGCCAAAGTCTGTGTCTGTTTCATTTAAGTAGCTTCTAAAGCAACTGGAACATATTATTACTTCAGGATACCTTTGTTGAACGCTTAGAGATACGTTGAGCCCAGCTCTTCTATTGTGCATGACCAGTCATAACAGATCTGGTAGTGGTTTATTTCCAACTTTTGCTAGTTTATTCCTCAGTCACTACAACCAGGGCAAAAATCAGGATATGCTGATTCCACTACAATTAGAGAAAGACTCAGGATATGCTGTGCAAGAGCCATAGCAGTTGACTTCAAAGTGAGGCCGTCTAGAAACTGCAGTCTAGAAACAATATTTCAAAGTGAAATTCATCTTTCCTACTTCTTTTGATTCCACTTCCCTCTTTCTGTCTCTTTCCTAGGATCTTATCTCTTTTGCCTCCTAAGTACCCTCCCAAATTTCTCCATGTTCAAAAATAGCCCAGTTCACAGCTCATTCTCAAAATGCTAGGTGGTAGGAAATCATTCTGAATTAGCCAACTGATCAGATGTGAATGCTTTAAATAGTTCTTCACTTAACTCTCCATGGAAAGGCTCTTACTGTTTAAAAATAAAATATTCAGGCCAGGGTGGTGGCTCATGCCTATAATCCCAGCACTTTGGGAGGCCAGCGTAAAAAGATTGCTTGAAGCCAGGAATTTGAGACTAGGCTGGGTAACATAGTGAGAACTTGTTTCTACAAAAAATTTAAAATAAAAAAAAATTAGCTGGGCATAGTGGCACACACCTGTAGCTACTTAGGAGGCTGAGGTGGGATGATCGCTTGAACCCAGGAGGTTGAGACTGCAGTGAGCCATGATTGTGCCACTGCACTCCAATCTGGGTGCCAGAGTGAGAGACTGTCTCAAGTGAAAAGGAAAATGTTCAGGCATTATAAAGGGGATGTTTTATTTATCTTTATTTTTATTATTATTTTTTGAGATGGAGTCTTACTCTGTCACCCAGGCCGGAGTATAGTGGCGCGATGTCAGCTCACTGCAACCAAGGAGATGTTTTAGAATATGTATGAAAAAGGCCAGGCAACCAGGTGTGGTGGCTCACACCTGTAATCCCAGCACTTTGGGAGGCCGAGGTGGGCAGATCACCTGAGGTCAGGAGTTTGCGACCATCCTGGCCAACGTGGTAAAACCCTGTCTCTACTAAAAATACAAAAATTAGCTGGGCATAGTGGCAGGCATCTGTAATCCCAGCTACTCGGGAGGCTGAGGTAGGAGAGTTGCTTGAACCTAGGAGATGGAGGTTGCAGTGAGCTGAGATTGCACCACTGCACTCCAGCCTGGGCGACAGAGCAAGACTCCGTCTCAAAAAAAAAAAAAGAAAAAGAAAAGGGCCAGGTGTGGTGGCCCACGTCTGTAAACCCACCTTTTTGGGAGGCCAAGGCAGGTGGATCACCTGAGATCAGGAGTTCAAGACCAGCCTGGCCAACATGGCAAAACCTTGTATCTACCAAAAATAGAAAAATTAGCCAGGTGTGGTGGCATGTGCCTGTAGTCCCAGCTACTCTGGAGGCTGAGGCAGGAGAATTGATTGAACCCGGTAGGCGGAGGTTGCAGTGAGCTGAGATGGCACCACTGCATTCCAGCCTGGGTGACAGAGCAAGACTTTGTCTCAAAAAAAAAAAAATAATAAGGTATGAAAAAGCTAGAAGAATGTGAGGTGGGTGAGGGAGAGAGGCTTACAGGCCACGTTCCCCTCTCTCTGCTTTTTTGGTTTTGTTTTGTTTTTTGAGACAGGGTCTCACTCTGTACCACTGGAGCGCAGTGGTAGAGTCACAGCTCACTGCAGCCTCAAACTCCTGGGGTCAAGTGATCCTCCCGCCTCAGCCTCCCAAGTAGCTGGGACTATAAATGTGAGCCATGGCGCTGGCTCCCCTCCTTCTGATGAGAGGGAACTTAGTGCTGCCAATTTATAATCAGAAAGTTTGACTGTTGGTCAAAGTTGGACATGATCAGAAAAGTGAAATCAGTGAACTGTAACTCCAGGCTTCTCTACCTCCCTTTTCTATTAATGTCTAAATTATCATCCGTAAGTGTGGGCAGACATAGCATTGACTTTATTAAACCCCAAATAAGTTTTTGAACTTGCTGCTGTCTTTTTGAAACTTCCTAGGAGGATGGTTTGTTTATCAGCAGAGAAATGAAGTTCACAATAACTGTGGCATCGAGATATACTACCAAACAGACATGCAAAGCACCTCAGAGAATATGTTTCTGGAGCTCTTCTGTCAGATTATCTCGGAACCTTGTTTCAACACCCTGCGCACCAAGGAGCAGTTGGGTGAGATGAAAGTGGGGAAATAGCAGGGTGCTGTAGACTTTGATGAATTATTTTCCCTGTAAAACATTTTCACCTGACAGTGTATCAGGCGTGCTCTACTTAGAGAGACTTGAGAAAACCTTGTTACAGAGAATCCACTTCTAAAAGATAAGCAATCACTATCTTATGGACAGTAAAGCAATTCTTTATGAGATGATACTGTATATTACATACATGTCAATAAAAGGCATTTTAGGTGGGGGGAAAGGATACTAAGGACAAGCTTATGGGTAGCAAGATGAGAAACAAGCCATCCAGAGGAGCTTAGATTCACTAAAGTTTGAGTTCCTTGAGGGCAGGTATTATCTCTCATTCATCTTTATATCCCAAGCCTGGAACATACAGAAGGTACTCAGCAAGTGTTTGCAGTTTTAAACGTTGTTAAAAGTCTGGAGGTCCTGGCAGATTTGATCAATGAGGAAAAAAGTTCAAAGAAGCCCCAGTAATGACAGAAAGAAACCAGTGAAAAAAGGATGAGTCTCTCCAAGTACCCGTCATTGTTTAAATACCCATTGTGCTAGGTGCTGGACACGGAAAATGGATGCTCTGGATGGTCCTTCCCTTCGAGGAGCTCACAGTCAAATCAGGATGGCAGGCCTGTAAAGGAATAATTTTAGTACAGCATGGTAAATATTATTATAGGAGCTCAAACTATTGGCCGGGCACAGTGGCTCACGCCTGTAATCCCAGCACTTTAGGAGGCTGAGGCAGGTGGATCACCTGAGGTCAGGAGTTCAAGACCAGACTGGCCAACATGGTGAGACCCCATCTCTACTAAAAATACAAAAATTAACTGGGCATGGTGGTGCATGCCTGTAATCCCAACTACTCAGGAGGCTGAGGCAGAGAATCACTTGAACCCAGGAGGCAGAGTTTGCAGTGAGCGGAGATCGTGCCACTGCACTCCAGCTTGGGTGACAGAGCGAGATTCCACCTCAAAAAAATCAAACTATGAATGGCTATGTTGAAGAAAGAAACTTCCTCAGAAGTGAGACCCAGAGGCACCACAGCTGTTGGAGGTGGCGGGTCAGGGCAGAGCAGCTGAAGGAGATAAGCCAAGAGCTTGGTTTTGAAAAGGTGTTGAAGGGAGGTAGTGCATGGCCTCATGAGATAACATGGAAGTATGACTTTTAGTTAGCTTGATCTCTAGAGAGTTGCATTCTGAATGAATTGGTTTAGGAATGGATTACTTAACAAGAAATACAGTAGGATAGCCAGGTTCATATGCTGAACTTGGATGTTAAAGGAAACACAGCTAAGACTGTGACTAAGGGATGAAAATGAGTCCAGCATTTTATAGTCTAGGAGTAACTTTAGCATAAATTGAAGAGGATTAGCTAGCAGAGAATGAGGAATGACAAGATGGGAGTTTGAATAACGAATAGGATTTTTTTTCCTAAGAAGAAGAAAAAGTCATCTCCAACTTTGTAATCCTTCAGAGAGCTCTTCTGCTCTGTCCTTAGGAACTTAAACTATCTTAAGTGCTCATATTTCTTTAAGAGGTGAGTAATCTAAAACCTTAAACTAGATTTTATTTGCTCAGACAGGTTAGTTTTTAAAGGATTAAAAATGACCCAGGTCTCAAATGCCAAGGTCCTGACTGGCTGATGTCTGTGTTTCAGGCTATATCGTCTTCAGCGGGCCACGTCGAGCCAATGGCATACAGGGCCTGCGATTCATCATCCAGTCAGAAAAGCCACCTCACTACCTAGAAAGCAGAGTGGAAGCTTTCTTAATTACCATGGAAAAGTCCATAGAGGACATGACAGAAGAAGCCTTCCAAAAACACATTCAAGCATTAGCAATTCGTCGACTAGACAAACCAAAGAAGCTATCTGCAGAGTGTGCTAAATATTGGGGAGAAATCATCTCCCAGCAATATCATTTTGACAGAGGTAAGGTAAAATTAGGGCCCCAACATTTATGGCATTCAAGTAACATTTGATTAAGGCCATTCTACAAAATTGTATTCATTTTGTAGGTGATATTCCATTACCTATTTGGGGAGTTGGGGTCGGGGGATGGCTGGCACTTCTAAAGAAGTGTTACTTAATTTAACTCCAGTTTTCTATTAGAAACCTTATCTCTTTTTTTCCTCCAAACCTAGACGTGGATCTACCCATATCTCACAATAAAGTATTAATAATTCAATTTCATGTTTTCGTTTCATCAGTGTATCCTGAGATTCTGATCACAGATACCTAAGTATCTATTTCCCATAATACTAAAAAAATGAGATAATACCAGATTGAACCCCTTTGAGGCAAATGCTACCCTTGAGCCATAGGAGATTTGCCTATAGGAATCTCCAAAGATTTTTCACTCCTTTCAGATTTGGGAGAGCTGTGATTCTTGAAGTCTCCTGTCTTGAATCAGCTTCCTTTCACCTTGCTTCTAGAGCATAGATTAACAATGGATTGTGCTAAGCTGTACTAGAAGTCAGGGGATGTGGGTTGTGTTCTTACTCTGACACCAACAAGCTAAAATTCTTGGTCAAGACACCGTTTTTGGACCTCAGTTTCCTTACCCATAATTTTTATTTTTGTTTTGTTCTTTCAGACAGTATCTCACTCAAGCTAGGCTTGAGTGCAGTGTGTCATCATAGCTCACCGTAGCCTTGAATTCCTAGGCTCAAGCAATTCTCCTGCCTCAGACCCCCAAAGTGCTGGGATTACAGGCATGAGCCACCATGTCCAGCCTACCTATAATTTATCTGGCAGTTGGATTCACTATTAATGATAATAGTATCTCTCATTTATTGAGCATTTACCATGTACTAGCATTGTGTTATTGTCATATATTTTTTTCCTAATTCTCACTGCAGCCCTATTAATTATCCCCCATTTCCAGATGAGGAAACTGAGGCTCAGAAAAGTTGAGATGACTGGCCAGGATCCAAAAGCTCATAACCAGACAGCCAGGATGTGAATCCAGGCTGGCCTGGCTCCTGAGCCAAGGCTCTTACCCATTGCACTATATCCACTTACTTTTTTTTTTTTTTTTGAGACGGAGTTTCGCTCTTGTTGCCCAGGCTGGAGTGCAATGGCACGATCTCCGGCTCACCGCAACCTCTGCCTCCCGGGTTCAAGCAATTCTCCTGCCTCAGCCTCCCAAGTAGCTGGGATTACAGGCATGTGCCACCACTTTGTTTTTTTTGTAGAGATGGGGTTTCTCCATGTTGGTCAGGGTGGTCTCGAACTCCCAACCTTAGGTGATCCCCCCCGCCTTGGCTTCCCAAAGTGCTGGGATTACAGGTGTGAGCCACTGCACCTGGCCCTTTTTTTTTTTTTTTTTTTTTTGAGACAATTTTGCTTTGTCACCCAGGCTGGAGTACAGTGATGTGATCTTGGCTCACTGCAACCTCTGCTTCCCGGGTTCAGGTGATTCTCATGTCTCAGCCTCCCCCGAATAGCTAGGACTACAGGTGCACTCCACTACACCTGGCTAATTTTTATATTTTTAATGGAGATGGGGTTTCACCGTGTTGGCCAGACTGGTCTCAAACTTCTGGCCTCGAGTGATCCACCCACCTTGGCCTCCCAAAGTGCTGGGATTACAGGCATGAGCCACTGTGCCCAGCCAGCACCCACTTACTTTTATTTGAAATCAAAGCAAATGGTCACTTAAAAATGTGGATGCTTGACTGGGCACGGTAGCTCACGCCTGTAATCCCAACACTTTGGGAGGCTGAGGTGAGCAGATCATGAGGTAGGAGATCAAGACCATCCTGGCTAACACGGTGAAACCCCATCTCTGCTAAAAATAAAAAAAAAAAAAATAGCTGGGCATGGTGGCAGGCGCCTATAGTCCCAGCTACTTGGGAGGCTGAGGCAGGAGAATGGCATGAACCCAGGAGGTGGAGCTTATAGGGAGCCAAGATTGCACCTCTGTACTACAGCCTGGGCAACGGAGCAAGACTCTATCTCAAAAAAAAAAAAAAAAAAAAAAGTGGATACTTGGCCAGATGCAATGGCTCACGCCTGTAATCCCAGCACTTTGGGAGGCTGTTGGACAGATCACTTGAGGTCAGGAGTTCAAGACCAGCCTAGCCAACATGGCAAAACGCCGTCTCTACTAAAAATACAAAAATTACCCAGCGTGTTGGCTTGTACCTGTAATCCCAGCTACTCAGGAGGCTAAGGCAGGAGAATCACTTGAACCCAGGAGGCAGAGGTTGCAGTGAACCGAGATTGAGCCACTGCACTCCAGTGTGGACGACAGAGTGAAACTCTATCTCAAAAAATATATATGGATACTTAAGAGTCTTGGAGTGAAGTATATTGTCATTTAGTGTGCTGTTCTGGGCTACTTCATATGGAAATGTTAGTAAAATATTGTTTGATTACTTTTTCAGATAACACTGAAGTTGCATATTTAAAGACACTTACCAAGGAAGATATCATCAAATTCTACAAGGTAAGTCAAATTCATATATTTAGATTTTGACTCATAAGAAAGTATTGTAGGGCTGGGTATGGTGGCCTACACCTGTAATCCCAGCACTTTGGGAAGCCAAGGCAGAAGGATCACTTAAGGTCAGGAGTTAAAGACGAGCCTGGCCAACATGGTGAAACCCCATTTATACTAAAAATACAAAAATTAGCTGGGCGTGGTGGCATACGCCTGTAATCCCAGCTACTCAGGAGGCTGAAGCATGAGAATCGCTTGAACCTGGGAGGCAGAGGTTGCAGTGAGTGGAGATCACTCCACTGCACTCCAGCCTGGGTGACAGAGCGAAACTGTGCCTCAAAAAAACCAAAACACCTATTGTGTGTGCTATATTGTGTGTTGCTGCTTTGAAGCCATTCAGGCTGGATTTATGAAGGTGTTTTTGTGGATTTAAGTTTTTTGACATAAACACTTAATGACTTTTAGAATAAAGACAGTTTTTATTGAACCAAGTACTGTTTTCCTCTCCCTCTAAACCAAGTTTGCCGAACCTGCAGCCTGTGGGCCACGTGCAGCCCACATTATGAGATGTTTTGCAAAATTTTTTTTTTGTTTTAGCTTATCAGCTATTGTTAGTGTATTTTACGTGTGGCCCATGACAATTCTCCCAGTGTGGCCCAAGGAAGTCAAAAGATTGACCCATGCTCTAAACCAAGGACTGTGACAGCCCTTCCTGACTTCCAAATCTACCTTTTTAGGCACACTTTCAGTTTCTTCTCTCTGTTCTCCACCCTACTCTGCAAAGAATATTGCTGAGCTTGTTTGGTGGGAAGGAAGAACAAAGAAAACAAAAGAACTTGAGAATCAGATTATTTTCCAAGCTCTGACAACTATAAATTGTCTTCACCCATTTAGGTGCCACTATGGCTGCTTTTTAAAATAAATGATTACTCACCTTTGAATCATGGTCAGAGATATAATAAGTTTTACATGCTTGTGCTCACTGAGGAAGTTTATCAAAAGGAAAGGGAGGCACCACCATTAAAGTCTTTCCAGCAAGCTTTAAGAGATTCACACCGGCTGGGCGCGGTGGCTCAGGCCTGTAATCCCAGCACTTTGGGAGGCTGAGTTGGGTGAATCATGAGGTCAGGAGTTCAAGACCAGTGTGGCCAACATAGTGAAACCCTGTATCTACTAAAAATAAAAATAAAAAATTAGCCGGGCGTGGTGGTGGGTGCCTGTAATCCTAGCTACTCAGGAGACTGAGGCAGGAGAATCGCTTGAATCTGGCAGGCAGAGGTTGCAGCGAGCTGAGATCGCACCACTGCACACCAGCCTGGGCGACAGTGCGAGACTCTGTCTCAAAAAAAAAACAAAACAAAGAGGTTCACACCATCTAAATCTTCCCCTCTATAAAAATTCTTAAGAAGGACAGCAAAATTTCCATTAAGTAGGTATATTAATGTGTAATAAGTATGCTAAATGCAAAAATTCAAAATGTATGCTGCAATGGAATTGTACCTAAAGTGTTACATATATTTTTTGTAATATATTGGGGCCTCTAGTTTGTATAAAATACTGTTATGCCTGTTTTTCACAATAAGGAGCAAAATTATACTCTGTGATTACTATAGTACCTTAGAATTGTCCCTTAATGTTCTAGCCATTTCTGGTTTGTCATTAGGTTGTTTGGTCGGGGACTTGTCCCGCCCTGTGCCCACATCCTTTTAGAGAGATACTCTACTTTACGGTATTTTTTTCTAGGGATGTATTATAGCTACCAGCACAGGAGTCAGTGCTTACAGTTCTCATTAGAATGACTTTGTGAAGTTAGTGGTACAATGAGGCTTGATCACATTTTTTCCTATACTAGGGTTTCTAATGTTTATGTAATTCACCACTCCTAGTGCTGAGTGAGAGGATAAGGAAAAAGTAACCGTCTTTGACCAAAAGGTGCTGATTAGTTTCTTTGAGGAAAATGGTGATTTTGTATCATCCATGAGTTGGTTACACCTCTCCCCGCAACTCTTCTGCAAAAATATTTAGGCTGTTTGCAAACAAGTATTAACATAGCTGGTATCACTTTAACAATAAGAAAAGGAGATTATAGTTTCAGAATTGAGCAGCAAAAGCCGGTATTTTGAATGCATCTTTTGCAGCAATGAGATTTCACCCATTTTGGCTACGAAAATGAATGGCTAGACAAGGTATTTTCTTTACGTCATGGCTCCCTTTGCATTGTATAGAGGAAGAGAAGAGTCTCATCTAAATTACTCTTGTTATTCTGCGATAATAGCCTGTAGTCCCAGCTGCTGGGGAGGCTGAGACAGAAAGATCACTAGAGCCCAGGAGTTCAAGACCAACCTTGGAAACATAGCTAGACCCTGCTTCAAAAAAAAGAGAGAAGGGCTGGGTGCGGTAGCTCATGCCTGTAATCCCAGCACTTTGGGAGGCGGAGGTGGGTGGATCACGAGGTCAGGAGTTCAAGACCAACCTGACCAACATGGTGAAACCCCATCTCTACTAAAAATACAAAATTAGCCGGGCATGGTGATGCACGCCTTTAATCCCAGCTACTCAGGAGCCTGAGGCAGGAGAATCGCTTGAACCCAGAAGGCAGAGGTTGCAGTGAGCCAAGATTGCACCACTGCACTCCAGCCTAGGCGACAGAGTGAGATTTCGTCTCAAAAACAAACAAACAAACAAAAAACAGAGTATTTATAACCAGGCTTCAGCTAAGTTTAGGATAGCATTTCCCTAGCTGTGTTCCATGGTATGCAAGACATTAATAGGGGTACCTAGTAAAAGGATTTCATGATCATACAAGTTTGGGAAAGACGATTCCCATTCTTAGAGAATCACAGAGTGTGTTGGTATTGTAGAAATTGTAAGAAGTCCCACAGTAAAGACTTTAGCCTGCATTTATTTAATTTTGACTAACATTTTCTAAACTGATTTCACCATGCATCCTTTTTTACACAGAACACCTATAAATATCTCCTGGGACTGTAGTGTTCCTTAGAACATATTAATAGTTTGCAAGAAGGTGCAGTTGTTTGTTTTTAGAAAAATGAGGATTTTCCAGAGTTGGTCAGAAAATTGGGAACAATCTGAAACTGGAGAGGGTATTCTGCTGTCTGCTGATGTGGGTAGACAAGCGGGTAATGAAGGTTTGGGTGACAGGAGATGGAGGAGAGATCTTTGAAAGCAAACTTTTTACTCCAGTAAGATGAAGTTCTTAGATGAGGTACTACATGTTAATAGAGGCAGACCTGGGCTGAGCTCCTGGAAAAGAGGCTGGAGAGGTCAGAGCAGGCCTGTGAGAATCTGGGCTGTTTTGCCTGCTGGCGGGGAGTAGAGCCGGGAGCCATGGGCAGGTTTGCTGTGCAACATCAACAGGGCTTCCTTGCACACAGGACCAGGCTTATTAGTAACTGCTCAGTTACTAGTAACTGATTAGCAACTGCTCAGTTACTAGTAACTGCTCAGTTACTAGTAACTGATTAGCAACTGCTCAGTTACTAGTAACTAAATTAGCAACTGCTCAGTTACTAATAACTAATAACAGTTATTAGGAAGTATTGAGTGGATTTGGTTTGGCTGATGATTTCTCCACTCTAAGGATATGAAACGTTGCTTATGGCTAAGACATCAGAGGAACTTTGTCACAATTTGTACCCCATTAGAAAAGACAGTAAAAGTCTGCTGTTAAGGGAAAGGTTGGGACATACTTCCCCACAGGATCCACCTGCCAACCTAGCACTGCTGGCGTTCATGGTAGTAACTAAGGGGAATCCCTCCAAGCAGCATGGTGGAATGGAGAGAGCAAGCAGACTCTAGCTTCTGACACCATCATCTATGAACTGTGTGACCCATGTAATTCATGTAAGGTGCTGTGTCTTAGAGCCTCTAAAGTAAGAATCATGATGCTTAGTTCACAGAGAATTAAGTGAGCTGACATAGGAGAGTGCCTGATATAATGCAGGACTCAGTAATTGTTAGTTTCCTTTCTCTTTTGGTAGATGAACCACAGTTTACAAGCAGAATCTGAGAAGGTTCTTAGAGGAGCAGGCGTTGTGCTTGTCCCTGTCTAAGCTCAGACCATTGTCTCTGTAGACACTAAAGATCACCAGGTACAGCCCTGCACAGCCCAGCCCAGTGAGTACTAAGCTAGGGTGTGAATCCTAGCTCAGGCACTTATCAGCTGTAGGAGTTTGAGCAATTTTTTAATCTCCTTGGATTCAGTTTTCTCATCTATAAAATTGGGTTAAGAATAATTATTTCCTTAGAGTAAGAAAAGGAAAGGGAAAAAAAAAAGAATAATTCTTGCCTGCCTTGCTAAGTATTTGTAGAGCTTAAATAAAATAACATAAGTGAGGAGAAAGAAAGGGAAGTATCTTTTCTTTCTCTTTTCTTTTCTTTTCTTTTCTTTTTTTTTTTTTTTTTTGAGACAGAGTCTTGCTCTGTCACCCAGGCTAGAGTGCAGTGGCGTGATCTTGGCTCACCGCACATGGCATACTTTGCCTCCTGGTGTCAGGCAATCCTCCCACCTCAGCCTCCCAAGTATCTGGGATTACAAGCATGTACCACCACATCTGGCTAATTGTTGTATTTTTGGTAAAGACAGGGTTTCACTATGTTGGCCAAGCTGGTCTCGAACTCCTGACCTCAAGTGATCCACCTGCCTCGGCCTCCCAAAGTGCTGGGATTACAGGCATGAGCCACCGCACCCGGCCAGAAAGGGAAGCATCTTTTCTATATTTGACTGCGTGATAGCTGAGTCTTCATAGTCATCAGAGAACACCTCAATGTAAGTTCTTTAGTGGAGCAAAAGGGTGACCCTGCTCTTCTTTCTGCCTAGGAAATGTTGGCAGTAGATGCCCCAAGGAGACATAAGGTATCCGTCCATGTTCTTGCCAGGGAAATGGATTCTTGTAAGTATTAAATATTGTCTTTTTAGGCTCATGTTGAGCCATCTGATGGTTGGCCTTTGTCATAGCTACATGCCTTATAGAACACCAGAAAGTAAAAGAGGTAGAGAACGGAAACTGGAGATAATGCCTGCAGATAATAAGGGGAAAAGAGAAATGAGGCAGTGAAGGAGAGAGCCAGTACCAGGTGACAGAATGCTGAGCTAGCCACAGTATCACAGGAAAACACAGAGGCTTGCTGTTGGGATGTCTCCAAAGAGGCTGCATGAACCACTGCATGTGGGTAGTATGGGTAAGCAAGCTAACTTCCCAGTCCTTCTTGCCTCCTGGCTTTTACTGGCCAAAGTTTGTCCTGTGGCCATTAACTCCCCTGGCTTTCTGGGCAGTTTTACTAGGTCCTTCTGGGTGGCCAGAAAGTCACATTAGACCTGGGCACTAAAACTGCTGTGGCCAAAGTTTTATGACCTCAGGAATATCATGAGCCATCATTGGGTGGCTCTGGATAGAAGGCAGGACAGGTACTTAAGGCCTTGGGTAGCAGGCAACCTTGAGAGGATCTGAGAAGCACATGAACGGGGCCTGGTGCAGTGTTTTTAATTAACTGAGTCTGGTTTAGATTTTTTTTAGTTGTTCTTGTGTGATAGTATCAGTAAGTACAAAGTATTAAACCTTTTATTTCTTATAGGTCCTGTTGTTGGAGAGTTCCCATGTCAAAATGATATAAATTTGTCACAAGCACCAGCCTTGCCACAAGTAAGAAATATAAATGTTATGTTAGATTGTACTGACAGAGGACTTTCTATTTAAAAGAAACAGCTTGTTGTTTTGTTGTTGTTGTTGTTATTGTTTTGAGATGAAGTCTCACTCAGTCACCCAGGCTGGAATGCAGTGGTGCGATCTCAGCTCACTGCAACCTCCACCTCTCGGGTTCAAGCGATTCTCCTGCCTCAGCCTCTTGAGTAGCTGGGATTACAGGCATACGCCACCATGCCCAGCTAGTTTTTGTGTTTTTAGTAGAGGCGGGGTTTCACCATGTTGGCCAGGCTGGTCTTGCACTGCTGACCTCAAGTGGTGATCCACCCGCCTCGGCCTCCCAGAGTGCTGGGATTACAGGCACGAGACACCGTGCCCGGCCGGAAGAGGCTTGTTCATCGGGACACTGATGAACTAAAAGTTTCAGGTCACCAGGTGTTGGAGCTTCTACTTTAGTTCTTCCCTGAACATCTAGTCACTCAGCCTCTACCCTTGTCTGCCTTTGCCTCCTGTTGGAACAGTTGTGTTATTTTACAATGTATCATCTCTGGCTACATCTGTTCCCAGCACTGAATATTGGAGAGGACTTCTTAGTCTCTCCCATGTTACCTGCATATGTTAATCATCTAGAAAGATTGACATTCACTTGCAAGAGGAGGAAACTGGCAGTGTAACTAGGCTCTTTGTGGGTGGGCACATCAGCCTCTGCTACTCTGCTGAAGCCTTGATGCTAGGCCTCTAAGTCCCTGGTGAACCAGCCCTTGTTTGCCCAGAGGAAAACCAAAAGGACTAAGGACACTTACCATAGGTTTGTACAGACCAACTCATGACCCTCCGGACCTACTGATCCAGAAGAAAAGGTCAGCAGATCGTGATACATGGGTTATTAAGTTATTAGAACTGAGGTGTGCTCCCAGTGTCCCCCAGAAAAGTCGATGTCCTTATTCTGATGTTTAGGTTAAATACACTAAAAGGAAACTTTTTTCTTTGCAGCCTGAAGTGATTCAGAACATGACCGAATTCAAGCGTGGTTTGCCACTGTTTCCCCTTGTGAAACCACATATTAACTTCATGGCTGCAAAACTCTGAAGATTCCCCATGCGTGGGAAAGTGCAAGTGGATGCATTCCTGAGTCTTCCAGAGCCTAGGAAGATCATCTTGGCCACTTTAATAGTTTCTGATTCATTATTAGAGAAACAAACTGAAAAGTTGTCAAATGTCATTATGTAGAAATATTATAAATCCAAAGTAATTAAATTACAAAATCTTATAGATGTAGAATATTTTTTAAATACATGCCTCTTAAATATTTTAAAATTTTTCTTTTCATTACTGAGAGAAATTTCCCCTATATAACAATGCTTAAAATGAATGATATTCCTGTAGAATCTTCCTTCCCTATTCTGTAAAATAGTCACTTGTCCGAAGAAAGTAAAAGTTAGTTCTTTTCTAAAAGCCTCCTAGGTTGACATAGAAGGCTTCACAACATTTAGAAAGTAATACCTTTTTAAAAATTGATCCTCAAATTTGCTTTCTACTTGATGGTTTCATGTAAATCAGTGGAAAACATTACATTTGGCAGATGATAAAGCAATGTAATCTTCTTTTACTAGTGAAATTGCTGGTTATATAAGGCATGGTTTTAATCTTTTTATAAAATTTGAACATGTTTTTTATTCCAACTAGTAAAATGCTAGAAAACCCTACTTATTTACAATGCTAGAAATACAGACTTACCTTACATCAATTTTGTCCTAAACCGAATTTCTCAGGATTACTGTGGTTTCTTTCATTCTGGTTGAATTATATTGACCTTCTTCTTCATAGTTGGTTTGCAGTGTTCCATGAGTTTTACTTTTCCTCATCAACATATTGCTTTAACACAACATATTTATTTAACACATACAAATAGGGTCAATTTCAGATCCTACTGAGTGTGTGACATGCTTTTCCAACATCAGCTTTTTGTAACCACCTGTATAACTTTTTATTACAGTGAAATTGCAGTCAGTATGTGAACCAAAATATCTTGCCCCTTTATGAATTTAAAAGGCAGCAAATACAAAGTCACCTTTTTGGAAATATAAAAAATAAAGCCTTGCATTCTTATATAGCAGGTCTTCATAAGACTCTAAAATTCCTTGTTGCTACCAGTCTAATCTTGCCTTAAATGTTGTTATTTTTTTGAATATATAAATATAAACACATACACAGATGATGACTGGAGTGGACTTTTAAAAAAATATTTTTTTCATGAGATACTATTTTAGGTGAAATTGTTACTGTAGATTTAACAGCTGTTTTGAAATATTTACTGTTATTAAAACTTGCTTCAAGAGAAATTGTGAATATATTTCCATATACAAGCACTAGTAACAGTAAGTGGCCCTGTCATCCACTAACTCAGGCACAGTAAAGAATGGCATTTTCAAAGGACATTTTACCTCCCCATATGATTTGATTGGCTAGGACTTTCTTCTGTAGAGTCGTATCTTTTCACATCTTAAGTTTTTACATTTGCCATTTTCCAAATCTCAATTTGGGGCAAGAACGACATAGTCACAACTATGGGCCTGCTTTCAAAAGCGGGGCTCCATTTCTACTGTCAGATCAGTGTGGTGCTGTGACCATGTTTTTATCCCTACTTCCAAGAATCTCCTTGTATGAAGCCTGTCTTTGTCCATCAGAAGGTGTGTGAAATCACTTCCTTCTGGTTTTATGAATTTGTAGACTATGCAGCTTTTCATTAAACTGCAAGTATATACAAGACAGATCTAAAATTAGGCCTGAGTGTTCCAATCCACCACTGTACTAGTAAATAAAAATCCACCTGCCTTTTATGTGGAAAATTATGTGCTATTGAGTAACTTTTAGCTCTTTTTAAAAAGTGGGTGAAATTTAAGTGTCTTTTTTTATGAGAATGACACATGAAGAGATTTGAGAGCAATCTCATGTAGTCTTCCATGAACCTGCAATTGTTGTTTAGTATGCGTCAGCATTTTCCAGTTTCCAGGTTGGATCTAGAGCTGCTGTTGATCACTCAGGCATACTAATGGATTCATTTAGATGGGTCCAAGCTGCAGTCCATGAGCAATAACAGACTACCCCATATACTGCAGTTTACTCAGTGCTTAGTAAATGAGATTTGTGGAACTAAGTTATTGGTTACCTGAGGCTTCTTAAGAAAGTCTTCTTTTTTGACCAGTTGATGTGAAAGAGGGAGCATGTGACACAGCCAGTATGGTGGAGTGCTAGGGTTATCCTGTTTACAATAAATTGCCTGAATTTCACCTCTGGAGTCTGCATTTGTATTATTTTTCCAGTTTTAGTGAAATAGTACAGTGGCCAGTTTTCAGCCTACCTCTCAACATCTCAGTTTGACCAGATTTCTTGCTTTCATTGTTCATAATGCAGAAAGCAGTGAATTATATTAACATTTTTAAAGTGTTTCTGAGTAACAATGATTTTTGTCAAATAGAAGACTCAATTTCACAACCTTAAGAATAGATCACTTTTGTAAAACAAGAATCTCAGTATTTGATGTTGGATTCCTTGCTGTGAGTATTGTCACTGACTCCAAACCCAGAAAGATTTGTTCCTACCCTTACAGGGACAAAAATAAAACGGATAGAAAAACAAAAGATTTCTCTCCTCTACAATGAGTCCTTACATCTTCTTGCCACATCTCCAGCTGCAGGTGAGGCAGATATCTTGTTCAATCTCTGTCTTGTTGATCCCTGTAAAAATAATTTTTCTATTCATGTAGTGGCCAGCTGGCTCAGGCAGGCATTTCAAGAGGAAATCTGCTTGTTCCTCACTTTCCAGCCTAGGACAGTGGTCCAGCCCGTGCAGTCAGCATTGTGCTCAGGGATGATGCGGCAGCCCCACACAGAGGTCAAGAGCAACCCCAGGATTTATGAGTTGGGACAGTTGTGCTCTCATTCTCGGGGGACTCAGCTGGTTCCCCTGTTGCTTTTTTGTTTTTTTGTTTCGTTTTGTTTTTTTGAGACAGAGTCTCACTCTGTCAGCCAGGCTAGAGTGCAGTGGTGCGATCTCGGCTCACTGCAACCCCCGCCTCCCAGGTCCCAGTGATCTCCTGCCTCAGCCTCTGCGGTAGGTAGGATTACCGTGCACACCGCTTTGCTCGGCTACTTGTTTGTATTTTTAGTAGAGATGGGGTTTTGCCATGTTGGCCAGGCTGGTCTCAAATTCCTGACCTCAGATGATCCACCTGCCTTGGCCTCCTAAAGTGCTGGGATTACAGGCATGAGCCACAGGCATGCACCCAGACACTTTTTTAAAGAGGCTCTCTGTCACCCAGGCTGAAGTGTGGTGGTGTGATCATAGCTCACTGCAGCCTCAAACTCCTGAGCTCATGCAACCTCCCAAGTAGCTAGGACTACAGATGTGCACCCCCACACCAACATTATTTTACTTTTCTTTTTTGTAGAGACAGGGTTTCTCTCTGTCGGCCAGGCTGGTCTTGCACTCCTGGCCTCAAGCAATCCTCCTGCCTCAGCCTCCCAAAAAACGGAGATTACAGGCATGAGCCACTGTACCCAGCCCACAGTCTTTCAACGGGGAGGCTAGTGATAAAAATTTTCATCATCCCAGATTTTCAGAGGTGGAAATAGGCTGAGAAAGGCTGAACAGTTTGCACGGGATCATCCAGGAAGCAGATTCAAACCTCCGCTCAGCTCTTTAGAGTGTAGATCTCATTATTCCATGTGGATTTCCTGTAATAATAGCTTCCAAGCCGATGAATGTCCTTGTGAAACAGAAAGACAGTTGCTTTTACATGTGTATATAACTTGACCTTTTTCCCATGTACCATCTTACTTGATCTCTTAACCTTGCCTACTTTGGAGGGCATGAAACCAGATCTCACAGTCATACCCAGTCCACTGTGCCAGGCTACTTTGAAACCAGTTATCACCCCTGCCTGCAGAATCTCCTTTCCTTCCTTTTGGGGGTAATCCAGGCCTTAAACCAGTGTAAGCTCTTTTTCCTATTGCCCTGGAGTGATAGAGAGTTTCTGGGATCTTTCAAGAAGTTTGGAAGAGGCCAGGCGTGGTGGCTCACACTTGTAATCCCAGCACTTTGGGAGGCTGAGGAGGGTGGATCACTTGAGGTCAGGAGTTCAAGACCAACCTGGCCAACATGGTGAAACCCCATCTCTGCTAAAAATACAAAGTTAGCCAGGCGTGGTGGCACGTGCCTATACTCCCAGCTACTCGGGAGGCTGCAGCAAGAGAATTGCTTGGACCTGGAAGGCGGAGGTTGCAGTGAGCCGAGATCGTGGCACTGCACTCCAGCCTGGGCGACAGAGTGAGACTCTGTCTAAAAAAAAAAAAAAAAAGTTTGGAAGAGGAGTATGAGGAAGAGTCATGTTCACCTGTGACACCACCACAGAGACAGCCACTGCTTGCATGGTGTTTCTCTGCAGTCTTCTTCCTGTGCATATAGGAAGGGGTCACATACTCAGTGTTGGAACTCTTCCCCTCAGTAGCCTATTTGTACTGAGCATTTTCCACATGATACCCTTGAAAAAAGTATGTCTTTTCTTGTTGTTGTTGTATGTTGTATGTTGTTGGTGGTGGCTCTTTGGTATCATACTGTATTGTTTGTTTATTGAGTCTTCCGGGGGGGTTTTAGGGTGTTTTCAAGTTTTGATCTGTGATAAACTTTCTTGTGCTGAGTATGTGTGTGGTTTTCTGATTATTGCCTTAAATTGCCGGGTTATGGAATGTGAATATGTTATTTAACTTTATATATTGAAAAATGTTTACAGAAAAGTTGTTGAAATAGTCCAGTGAATTCCCAGATACCCTTCACCCTGTATTGACCAATTTTGTTTGTTTCATATCCTGTCTGTTCTCTCTCTTATGTGTGTATGTGTGCTTGCGTGCGTATGTGTTTTGCCAAATCATTTGAGAGTAAGTTGCAGATGTTATGACTCCTCACCCCTAAATACTGCATCAAGTGTCTTCTAATAACAAGGTCAGTATGTGATAAGGAATTTTCCCTCACTCAGAGGGAAGTCTGGCCTTTGTCTTCTTTCTCTTTGTTATAGACAACTATATACCAGTAAATCTGACAACTTAGATGAGATGGACACATTACTTGAAAGACACAAATTGCCAAAACAGACATGAAAAGAAATAGGTGATTTGAATATTCCCTTACCTGTTAAAGAAATTGAATCATAATTGACACCCTTCCCATAATGAAACTTCCAGACCCACATGGCTTCACTAATGAATTCTATTCAACATTTAAGGAAGGAATTATACCAATCTTACGTAACATTTTAGAAAACAGGGAAGGCCTTCCCAACTCACTTGACAAGGCTAGATTACCCCTATTCCAACTCAAAGATATTTCAAGAAAAGAAAGCTCCAAGCCCTTAAAAACAATCCCAAAAGTCCTTAACAAAATATTAGCAATTTGAATCCAGCAGTATATAAAAATGAATTTTTTATACAATTGATTTTCAAATATTACACCAACCTTACATGATGACCAAGTGGAATTTTCCCAGGAATTCAAGATTGATATATTATTTGAAAATTAGGGTTGGGTGCAGTGGCTCACGCCTGTAATCTCAGCACTTTGGGAGGCCAAGGTGGGCGAATCACAAGGTCAGGAGTTCAAGACTAGCCTGGCCAACATGGTGAAACCCCATCTCTACTAAAAAAATACAAAAATTAGCCGGGCATGGTGTTGTGTGCCTGTAATCCCAGCTAGTTGGGAGGCTGAGACGGGAGAATTGCTTGAACCTGGGAGGCGGAGGTTGCAGTGAGCCAAGATGGCGCCACTGCACTCCAGCCTGGCTGACAGAGCAAGACTCCATCTCAAAAAAAGAAAAGAAAAAAAAAAGAAAATCAGGCAGGGTCTGATGGCTCACACCTGTCCAGCACTTTGGGAAGCCAAGGCCAGCGGATCACCTGAGGTCAGGAGTTTGAGACCAGCCTGGCCAACGTGGTAAAACCCTGTCTATACTAAAAATTCAAAAATTAGCTGGGCACGGTGGCACACACCAGAAATCCCAGGTACTCGGGAGGCTGAGGCAGGAGAATCGCCTGAACCCAGGAGGTGGAGGTTGCAGTGAGCTGAGATCGCACCACCGCACTCCAGCCTGGGCAACAGAGCAAGACTTAGTCTCAGAAAAAAAGAAAAGAAAAGAAAAAATCAATTAGTGTTATTTACCATGGTAACAGAAATAAGAAAACACATTATGGACTATTTCGATAGATACCATAAGCATTTTACAAAGTTCATGATAAAAGCTTAAAGAGTAGAAGGTAACTTTCTCAATGTAATAAAGGGAATTTACAAAATATCTCCAGGTAACTTTTTCTTTCCTTTTTTTGAGACAGAGTCTCATCGCCCAGGCTGGAGTGCAGTGGTACAATCTTGGCTCACTGCAACCTCCACCTCCCAGGTTCAAGCGATTCTCCTGCCTCAGCCTCCCAAGTCTCTGGGATTATAGGTGCCTGTCAGCATGCCGGGCTAATTTCTGTATTTTTAGTAGAGACGGGGTTTCACCATGTTGGCCAGGATGGTCTCGAACTCCTGACCTCAGGTGATTCACCTGCCTCAGCCTCCCAAAGTGCTGGGATTACAGGCATGAGCCACCACGCCTGGCCTACAGGTAATATTTAATGATAAAATGTTGAACACTTTCCCCCTTAGATCTGCACCAAGACACCACTTCCCTTCAAACTTGTATTTGAGGTCCTAGTCAGTGCAGTAAGGCATAAATATTGGAAAGGATGAAGTGAAACTGTTCACGGACTACATGATCACATACGTAGAGAATACTAAAAATGCTACCACTAATAACAAGATTGCAGGATACAACTCAACATTAACAAGTCAATTATCTATACACTAGGAACAAAATTAAAATAGAATTTTCAATCACATCAAAATATAAGGAATTTAGGGGTAAAGTTCTACAAGTGTGTAAAACCTGTACACTGAAAACTTCAAAGCATTGCTAAGAGAAAAATTTAAAGATCCAAAAGGATGTTTGCTCATATTTACGGATTGGAAGGTGATGGACGGGAGGAAAAATATTTCTCACTTGTCTTGGGATCATAACTGAGGTCCTGTGATACTGTAATAAGATATACCAGGCACCGGGGCTCATGCCTTTAATCCTAGCACTTTGAGAGGCCGAGGTGGGAGGATCAGTTGAAGCCAAGAATTTGAGACCGGCCTGGGCAACATAGCAAGACCCCCAACCCCATCACTACAAAAAATAAAATGAAATTTAGCCAGGCCTGGTGGTGCAAACCTGTAGTCCTAGCTAATTGGGAGGCTGAAGCAGGAGGATCCCTTGAACCCAGGAATTCAAGGTTAAAGTGAGCTGTGATCACACCACTGCACTCTAGCCTGGATGACAGAGCAAGACCCTGTCTCAAAAATAAAATCAACAGGGCACGTTGGCTCATGCCTGTAATCTCAACACTGGGAGGCTAAGGTGGTTGAACTGCTTGAGTCCAGGAGTTTGAGACCAGCCTGGGCAACATGGTGAAACCGCATGTCTACAAAAAATACAAAAATTAGTTGGGTGTGGTCGTGCGTGCTTGTAGTCCCATCTACTTGGAAGGCTGAGGTGGGAGAATCGCTTGAGCCCACAAGGTCAAGGCTACAGGGAGCCATGATTGTACCACTGCACTCCAGCCTGGGTGACAGAGCAAGACCCTATCTCAAAAATAAGTAAAATGTACATGGACATGAAAAGCATCCTGAATAGCTAAGTTAATTTTGAAAATAAAGAACAAAGTTACCCATCATGATAGCAAAGCTTATAGAAAACTGCAGTAATCAAGACAGTGTGGTATTGGCCTAAAAACAGTCATACAGATAAAGGAAATAGAATTGAGAGTCCACACATCGATTTCAGTTGTTTTTGACAAAAGTGTCATGGTAATTCAATGAATGAAAAATGGTCTTTCAACAAATCATTCAAGAATAACGGGATGGGCTGGGCACAGTGGCTCATGCCTGTAATCCCAGCACTGGGAGGCCGATGCAGGCACATCACCTGAAGTCAGGAGTTTGAGACCAGCTTGACCAACATGGCAAAACCCCACCTCTACTAAAAAATACAAAAATTAGCCAGGTGTGGTGGGGGCACCTGTAATCCCAGCAACTCGGGAGGCTGAGGCAGGAGAATCACTTGAACCAAGGAGGTGGAGGTTGCAGTGAGCTGAGATTGTGAGACTGCACTCCATCCTGGGCAATAGAGTGAGACTCTGTCACAAAAAATTAATAACTGGATGTCCTTTAGGTAAACAATTTAACCTTAACCCTTACTTCACAGTGTGTATAAAATTAACACAAAAAGGGTCAGGCTCAGTGGCTCACGCCTATAATCCCAGCACTTTGGGAGGCTGAAGCAGGTGAATCACCTGAGGTCAGGAGTTTGAGACCAGCCTGGCCAACGTGGTGAAACCTCGCCACTACTAAAAATACAAAAATTAATTGGGCGTGGGCCAGGCATAGTGGCTCATGCCTGTAATCCCAGCACTTTGGGAGGCCACGGTGGGCGGATCATGAGGTCAGGAGTTTGAGACCAGCCTGGCCAATATGGTGAAACCCCATCTCTACTAAAAATACAAAAAAAAATTAGCCGGGCGTGTTGGCACGTGCCTGTAATCCCAGCTACTCGGGAGGCTGAAGCAGGAGAATCACTTGAACCCGGGAGGTGGAGGTTGCAGTGAGCCGAGATCGTGCCACTGACTCCAGCCTGGGCAACAGAGCGAGACTCCGTCTCAAGAAAAAAAAAAAAAAATTTGCCACACGTAGTGGCACACGCCTATAATCTCAGTTATGTGGGAAGTCTGAGGCAGGAAAATTGCTTAAATCCAGGAGGCAGAGGTTGC
Organism: Macaca mulatta; assembly: GCF_049350105.2. Lineage (NCBI taxonomy): Eukaryota > Metazoa > Chordata > Mammalia > Primates > Cercopithecidae > Macaca > Macaca mulatta. Next base: position 104,412,324 of record NC_133414.1, on the reverse strand, counting down.
AGTGAGCCAAGATCGCTCCATTGCACTCCAGCCTGGGCAACAGAGTGAGACTCCATCTCCAAAATAATAAAATATTTGGAAAATAAATAATAATAAAAAAATTAAATTAACACAAAAAGGACTACAGCCAGGCGCAGCGACTCACACCTGTAATCCCAGTACTTTGGGAGGCTGAGGTGGGAGGATTGCTTGAGCCAGCCTGGGCAACATAATGTGACCCCATCTCTATAAAAAATTAGCCAGGTGTGGTGGCGCGTGTCTGAGGTCCCAGTTACTGGAGAGGCTGAGGTGGATCTCTTGAGCCCAGGTTGTACTCCAGCCTGGGTGACAGCAAGACCGTCTCAAAAAATAAGTAAATATTACTACAGATTTAAATAAAAACTAAAACTATAAAACTACAAGGAAATGGGAAATCTTTTTGGGAAAAAATTGACAAATTGAAGTTTTTTTAATTTTAAAACTGTCTTTTTTTTTTTTGAGATGGAGTCTCACTCTGTGGCCCAGGCTGGAGTGCAGTGGCGCAATCTTGGCTCACTGCAAGCTCTGCCTCCCGGATTCACACCATTCTCCTGCCTCAGCCTCCCGAGTAGCTGGGACTACAGGTGCCTGCCGCCATACCTGGATAATTTTTTGTATTTTTAGTAGAAACCGGGTTTCACCATGTTAGTCAAGATGGTCTTGATCTCCTGACCTCGTGATCTGCCCGCCTCAGCCTCCCAAAGTGCTGGGATTACAGGTGTGAACCACCGTGCCAGGCCAAAAATGTCTTCTCTCTTTTATATGTTTTTTCTTTGTTTGATTGGTTTTTTTGTTTTGTTGTTTTTTTTGTAAATAGAAACGGTCTTGCTCTGTCACCCAGGCTGGAATGCAGTGGTGCAATCATAGCTCACTGCAGCCTCAAACTCCTAGACTCAAGAGCTAGGCGCAGCTCAGCATCCCTGAGTAGCTGGAACTACAGGTGCACACCACCATAGCTGGCTAATTTTTAAAAATATATATTTTTTAGGCCGGGAACAGTGGCTCACGCCTGTAATCCCAGCACTTTGGGAGACCGAGGCAGGTAAATCACCTGAGGTCAGGAGTTCGAGACCACCCTGGCCAACATGGCGATTGAGACCACCATGACCAACACAGAGAAACCCCGTCTCTACTAAAAACAACAAAAATTAGCTGGGCGTGGTGGCGGGCGCCTGTAATCCAGCTACTCGAGAGGCTGAGGCAGGAGAATCACTTGAACTCAGGAGTTGGAAGTTGCAGTGAGCCGAGATCACGCCATTGCACTCCAGCCTGGACAACAAGAGCAAAACTCCATCTCAAAAAATATATATGTGTGTGTGTGTGTGTGTGTGTGTGTATTAGATACAGGGTCTCACTATGTTGCCCAAGCTGGTCTTAAACTCCTGGCCTCAAGCGATCCTCCCACCCGAGCCTTCAGAGTAACTGGGACAACCAGGGTAAGCCACTGCACCTGGATAAAATATCTTCTCTTCAGAAGATACCATTAAGAAAATAAGGCAGGCTGCTAACTGGGAAGATGTTTTTGCAATACATAAAGCAAACAAAGGACTTATATAAGAACATATGAGAAACTCTTGGATTATAAGACAACCCAATAGAAATCTGGTAAAAGAATAGATGCTTCACTAAAAAAGATACAGGCAGCCGTCAATATACCTTTGAAAAAATCCTCCAGGTCATTGACTATCAGGGAAACGCAAAGTAAAGCCACAGTGAAAGGCGAAACTATAATGAGAGATCAGTGACTGCCTGGAGTCTGGAACTAGGACATAGGGTGAAAGGACTTGAGGAAACTTTACAATGGAAATGTTCGTTTTTTGTTTGCTTGTTTTGTTTTTTGCTTTTTGAGACAGAGTTTCACTCTTGTTGCCCAGGCTGGAGTGCAACGGTGCGATCTCGGCTCACCGCAACCTCCGCCTCCCGGGTTCAAGTGATTCTCCTGCCTCAGCTTCCCGAGTTGCTGGGATTACAGGCATGCACCACCACGCCCGGCTAATTTTGTATTTTTAGTAGAGACGGGGTTTCACCATGTTTGTCAGACTGGTCTCGAACTCCTGACTTCAGGTGATCCACCCACCTTGGCCTCCCAAAGTGCTGGGATTACAGGCATGAGCCACAGTGCCCAGACGGAAATGTTCTTTAGCAACTAAAAAGCTGGGGGAAAAGTTATTTGGTATAAATCTATTATTTTGCTATTTTCTATTTTTAAAATCTGTTTTTATTATTTTTAAATGTTTTCTTTTGGGTTGAGTTTTTTAAATGATTTTTTTTTGTCTCCTTTGCTGGTGAAAAAAGTATTTTTTAGAAAAACAAAATGAGACTGGGTGTGGTGGCTCACGCCTGTAATCCCAGCACTTTGGGAGGCCGAGACGGGCGGATCACTTGAGGTCAGGAGTTCGAGACCAGCCTGACCAACATGGTGAAACCCCATCTCTACTAAAAATAACAAAAAATTAGCTGGGCGTTGTGGCGCATGCCTCTAATCCCAGCTACTCAGGAGGCTGAGGCAGGAGAATCACTTGAACCTGGGAGGCACAGGTTGTAGTGAGCCGAGATCACACCACTGCACTCCAGCCTGGGCAACAAGAGGGAAACTCCGTCTCAAAAAAAAAAAAAAAAGATACCATTCCATGCAGACTAGCATAGCTAAAATTAGATGTACTGATAATGCCAAGTGAAAGCTTCTAGCACATATTTACAAAAACAGTTTTCAAAGTTTCTGTTTCTGCTATAGAGTAGATACACTTGTTCTTTTTCCTTTTCTTTCTTTTCTTTTTTTTGTATTTTTTAGAACTGGGGTCTCACTCTGTCACCCAGGCTGGAGAGTGGTAGCACCATCATAGCTCATTGCAGCCTCGGACTCCCAGGCTCAGGCAATCCTCCTGCCTCAGCCTCCCGAGTAGCTGGGACTACAGGTGCATGCCACCACACCTGGCTAATTTGTTAATTTTTTGTAGAGACAGGAATCTCGCCATTTTGCCCAGGCTGGTCTCCAGCTCTCCTGGGCTCAAGTGATCGTCTCACCCTGGCCTCCCAAAGTGCTGGGATTACATGCATGAGCCACAGTGCCCAGTCACACTTGTTCTTTATTGTAGCAAAAGATCATATTTTCGGAAGTATTTCAGAGGAATCTTTCCACAACTATAAGGTAGTGTGAGTTAGAAATATAAAATTAGGCTGGGTGCATTGGCTCCCGCCTGTAATTCTAGCACTTTGGGAGGCCAAGGCAGGCAGATCACCTGAGGTCAGGAGTTTGAGACCAGCCTGGCCAACATGGCAAAACCCCGTCTCTACTAAAAATACAAGTTAGCCAAAAATACGCCTGTAGTCCCAACTACTCGGGAGGCTGAGGCAGGAAAATTGTTTGAACCTGGGAGGCGGCTATTGCAGTGAGCCAAGATTGCACCACTGCACTCCAGCCTGAGCAACAAAGTGAGACTCCGTCTCAAGAAAAAATAAATTAAGATATGATTATGAGGACAGTGCTTCTGTCCCCCAGTCTCTGTGGGAGGATAAAATCCTAACTTCCATAATTGCCGGCTTAGTATGGCCGGGCGTGGTGGCTCACGCCTGTAATCCCAGCACTTTGGGAGGCCAAGGTAGGGGGATTGCTTGAGCTCAGGAGTTCAAGACCAGCCTGGGCAACATGGCAAGACCCTGTCTCTACTAAAAATACACAAAATTAGCCAGATAATCCTCCCACCTCAGCCTCCAGCTACTCAAAAGGCTGAGGTGGGAAGATCACTTGAGCCTAGGTTGCAGTGAGCTGAGATCATGTCACTATACTCCAGCCTGAGTGACAGAGTGACACCCTGTCTCAAAACAAACAAACAAAAATGTAATTCCCAGCTTGCAGACACAGTCTATTCACATTTACACCGACCAACCCTTTGTAATGTTTCACTTGCGTTCCCTATTGCTCCTCCTTCCTACGCCCTCATGCTCCCTTTAAAACACAGGCACCTTGTGTAAATTAGAATGAAGTTCAGCTGTTTCCACTACTGTCAATAGTTACTGAATAACATCAGTTGTCACCACTTCAATTAAAGTCCAGCTTTGTTTATCTTTGACGGCCTGGATTAAATTTATAGGCGGCCATTATTTTGGACTGAGCTCCTACACTAAGCCCCAACAGACCAAACCAAAATGGAATCACTGATGCTAAAGTGCCAGACAATCAAACTGAAACTTTTTTTTTTTTTTTGAGACGGAGTTTCGCTCTTGTTGCCCAGGCTGGAGTGCAATGCCGCAATCTTGGCTCACGGAAACCTCTGCCTCCCGGGTTCAAGTGATTCTGCCTCAGCCTCCCAAGTAGCTGGGATTACAGGCATAAACCATCACACCTGGCCAATTTTGTATTTTTAGTAGAGATGGGGTTTCTCCATGTTAGCCAGGCTGGTCTCAAACTCCCAACCTCAGGTGATCCGCCCGCCTCGGCCTCCCAAAGTGCTAGGATTAGAGGCGTCAGCCACTCCACCCAGCCTAAATTTTTTTTTATTTTGCGACAGAATCTCACTCTGTCACCCTGGCTGGAGTGCAGTGGCACAATCTCAACTTACTGCGGCCTCTGTCTCCTGGATTCAAGCAATTCTCCTGCCTCAGCCTCCCGAGTAGCTGGGACTACAGGTGCGCACCACCACACCCGGCTAATTTTTCATATTTTTAGTAGAGATGGAGTTTTACCTTGTTGCCCAGGCTGGTCACGAACTCCTGAGGTCTGACAATCTGCCCACCTTAGCCTCTCAAAGTGCTAGGATTACAGGCGTGAGCCACCACGCCCAGCGTCCAACTGAAACTTTAAGGAAGCAGGAAAACCCCAAGTAGACCATTTTTCCTAAAAACAGGTGATTGCAGCAACCAATCAGAAGGAGCCCAGTCAGGCCAGGCACAGTTGATCACACCTGTAATCCCAACGCTTTGGGAGGCCAAGGCGAGCAGATCACTTGAGGTCAGGAGTTCGAGACCAGCCTGACCAACATGGTGAAACGCTGTCTCTACTAAAAATACAAAAGTTAGCCGGGCATGGTTGTGGGTGCCTGTAATCCCAACTACTCAGGAGGCTGAGGCAGGAGAATCACTTGAACCCAGAAGGTTCAGTGCAATGAGCCAAGATCGCATCATTGCACTCCAGCCTGGGCAATAGAGCGAGAGTCCATCTCAAGAAAAAAAAAAAAAAAGAGACCCAGTCAACCTGAACAGGTATCATTAAGGAAGTCCCCTTTGCTTTAACCCGTATAAGTAACCTGATGTTAACCAATCTTTTTGTGTTATTCTGTTTTCTTACTCCTGCTTTAGCTACTTTAGAAAACCAACTACTCTACCATACCCACTGGAGCACTTCGTCTGTTCTTTAGAAGAGATGCTGCCCAATTCGTGAGCCACTAACAAAAGCTAATTAGATCTTTAAACTAAATTTGTTGAAATAATGCTTTCTCATAGCCTCATAGTATGGACTCAGTATGAATGGGTTCTATATGGAATCTAAATTCAGATACTTAATTTCTGTGCAGTCTGTACACCAACTTAGCAGTATGATTGATGGTTGCTAGTTCTATGAAACTGTAGTACAGTTTGCCTGGTGTCCTAGCAGTATGTGGTTCAAGAATGCAAATTCTATCTTAAGACTTAGCCCTTCTGTATTGTCACTCCATAAATCATTTTGTAAATTAAAAAAAAAAATTTGTAAAGACAGGGTCTCACTCTGTCACCTAGGCTGGAGTGGTAATGAATGTGATCATGGCTTTCTGTAGCATTGACCTCCCAGGCTCAAGTGATCCTACCACCTCAACCTCCCAAGTAGGAAGGACTATAGGCTCACACCACCACACCAGGCTAATTTTTTCTTTTTCTATTTTTTTTTTTTTTTTTTGGTAGAGGCAAGGTCTCGCTATGTTGCCCAGGCTGATCTCAAACTTCTGGGCTCAAGCCATCCTTCTGCCTCAGCCTCCCAAAGTGCTGAGATTACAGGTGTGAGCCATTGCACCTGGCCTATATCATTTAATGTGGGGACTCTCTTTGTCCTTAGATGACCATTTTTAAACTTATGTGACCATAAATGACCATGAATGACCATTCACAACAACAAAAATTCATTCTTGAGATAGAATACGTAAATGGATTCTTCATTTTTAAAAAAATTAGAACTCATATTTGAAATTTTAATAGAAAGCTGTAGGCCGGGCGCAGTGGGTCACGCCTGTAATCCCAGCACTTTGGGAAGCTGAGGTGGGCAGATCACTTGAGGTTGGGAGTTCAAGACCAGCCTGACAAACATAGTGAAACCTCTTCTCTACTAAAAATACTAAAAATACAAAAAATTAGCCAGGCATGGTGGCGAATGCCTGTGATCCCAGCTACTCGGGAGGCTGAGATGGGAGAATCGCTTGAACTGAGGAGGTGGAGGTTGCAGTGAGTTGAGATTGTGCCACTGCACTCCAGCCTGGGAGACACAGCAAGACTTCATCTTAAAAAAAAAAAAAGAAAAAGAAAGAAAACAAACTATAGGCTGGGTGCAGTGGCTCATGTCTGTAATCCCAGCACTTTGGGAGGCCGAAGTGGGCAGATCACCTGAGGTCAGGAGTTCGAGACCAGCCTGGCCAACATGGTGAAACCCTGTCTCTACTAAAAATATAAAAATCAGCCAGGCATGGTGGCACATGCCTGTAATCTCAGCTATTCCAGAGGCTGAGAGAGGAGAATCACTTGAACCCAGAGATGGAGTCTACAGTGAGCCGAGATCACACCACTGCACTCCAGCCTGGGCAACAAACAGAGCGAGACGAAAGAAAGAAAGAAAGAAAGAAAGAGAGAGAGGGAAGGAAGGAAGGAAGGAAGGAGGGAAGGAGGGAAGGAGGGAAGGAAGGAAGGAAGGAAGGAAGGAAGGAAGGAAGGAAGGAAGGAAGGAAGGAAGGAAGGAAGGAAGGAAGGAGGGAAGGAAAGAGGGAGGGAAGGAAGGAAGGAAACCAAACTATAGATTTTAAAACATTTTGTCAGCTAAAATACATGCAAATTTTAAAACAAGACACATATCACTGACTAAAGATTCAATAGGCCAAAGGCTATTTTGGCCTGCCACCTTTTTTGTCAAACTATGGCCTGCCACCTTTTTTGTCAGTGAAGTTTTTTGGACCACAGTTATGCCCATTCTTTTACATATGTATGCTTTCATGCTATAATGGCAGAGCTGAGTAGTTATGATACAGATACTATGATTTGCGTAGGGGTGAAAAGGGTGTGATACCTTTTGTTCCCATCATAAGGGTCAGGGCAGACACTTCTATAACAAAAGACAGGTTAACGAGAGAAAAGTGTAACAAGTTTATTTAATCATGGTTTTACATGACATGGGAACCTTCAAAATGAAGACCCAGAGATATAGAAAAAACTGTCCATTTTTATGCTTAGATGCAACGAAGAGTGGTCAGTCATGTACAACTGTGGCAAAGGGTGCACTAGACCGAGAAGAGGAAGATGAGCAAGACCCGTTTGCTCAGGTTCTTCTTGGCATCTCTGTTGTAGCATTTCTTCCTCTCAGGTATAGAACAGGATCCTGGAATGGGGGTCTTATGACCTACAGTCAAGCCAGATAGGTCAGGGAATTTCTTTATGACCATCTCTAGACAGAAAGGTGGGGAGAGGTTAGAATAATATTTTTAGGCCTTATAACCCACCGTGGAGAAGAAGGATTCTAGTTTCTATGGGTTGCCCTGGGGGACAAAGCGGGGAAGAGACAGAAGGGCAGGAGGTCAGAGAGAGCTGCTTCTGAGGCTTTCGCTTTGGGGTAGCATTTCCTGAGTCTCGACATCCGGAAAGCCTAAATATTTGCCACCTAGTGTTTTACAGAAGTTTTCCGGCCCCATCAATAGACAATCCACCACAGAGATGCCAATTGCTAAGTGCTGCTTTTCCAGCGAAGCGTCAGACAGCTCATGTTCATCATGGGCTGACCTTTCCTGCCACTTCCAGGCATATTCTTCGGGATTAAATTAGGTAGTGTCACAGTACCTGGCACATAGCTGTTTACTGAGCTTTATGTTTACGAGGTTATTATTGTCAGATATGGCACACTGACTTTTAAAAACAAATTATTACAAAATAAGAGTAACCTGAAAATACTTTATATATATATATCTTGTGTGTGTGTGTGTGTGTGTGTGTGTGTGTGTGTGTGTGTGTTTGAGACAGAGTCTGGCTCTGTTGCCCAGGCTGGAGTGCAGTGACGCGATCTTGGCCCCCTGCAATCTCTGCCTCCCAGGCTCAAGCCATCCTCCCACCTCAGTCTCTCCAGTAGCTGGGACTACAGGCATGCACCACCACATCCGGCTAATTTTTGTATTTTTTGTAGAGATGGGGTCTCACTTTGTTGCCCAGGCTGGTCTCAAACTCCTGAGTTCAAGTGATCCTCCTGCCTCGACCTCCCAAAGTGTGGGGATTATAGGCATGAGCCACTGGGCCCAGCCAGTATTATGTTTTTAAAGTAAATTTTTATTATATTTTAGTAATTTAATAATGTTAACAATTTGCAAAACATTACTGTTGGTGGAACATAGTTTGGGAAGTGCCGTAGGCCCTTGATAGTCAAAACATGCTTGGTGGACCAGTATGGGCATCAACTGGAGCTTGCCCCAGACTACTGGATAAAATCTACCTTTTAACAAGATCTCCAGGTGAGTCATACATACAGTAAAGTTTGAGGAGCACTTCCAGGTACATCTCAAGGATTTTATTTTATTTTATTTTATTTTATGTTTATTTATTTATTTTAGACGGAGTCTCACTTTGTCACCCAGGCTGGAGTGCAGTGGCGCCATCTCGGCTCACTGCAACCTCTGCCTCCGAGGTTCAAATGATTCTCCTGCCTCAGCCTCCCGAGTAGCAGGGAATACTGGTGCATGCCACCACGCCCAGCTAATTTTTGTATTTTTAATAGAGACGGGGGTTTCACCATGTTTGCCAGGCTGGTCTCGAACTCCCAACTTCAGGTGATCCAGCCACCTCAGCCTCCCAAAGTGCTGGCATTACAGGTGTGAGCCACTGCGCCCGGCCTATTTTTAAACATTTTAAAACATGTCTTTGATGCCAGGCACTTTGGGAGGCTGAGGCCGGCAGATCACCTGAGGTCGGCAGTTTGAAACCAGCCTGACCAACATGGAGAAATCCCATCTCTACTAAAAATGCAAAATTAGCCGGACATGGTGGTACATGCCTGTAATCCCAGCTACTCAGGATGCTGAGGCAGGAGAATCACTTAAACCCGGGTAGCGGAGGTTGTGGTGAGCCCAGATCACAACATTGCACTCCAGACTGGGCAACGAAATCTAAACTCTGTCTCAACAACAACAACAACGACAACAACATGTCTTTGGTACACATCTGCATCTATTTCTATGGGCATAACAAAAGGTGAAATTGCAAGGTCATAGGATATATGTGTATGTTCAACTTTATTAGACACCACTAAACAATTTTCCTAAGTGACTATGCCAATTTACACTCTCACAGCAGGGTACGAGAGTTTCAGCTGTTTACCATCGTTTGGTATTGTTGGTATTTTTATTTTTATTTATTTATTTATTTTTTATTTTTTTTGAGACACAGTCTCATTCTGTCCCCCAGGCTGGAGTGCAGTGGCACGATCTCAGCTTACTGCAAGCTCCGCCTCCCGCGTTCACGCCACTCTCCTGCCTCAGCCTCCCAAGTAGCTGGGACTACAGGCAATCGCCACCACGCCCAGCTACTTTTTTATATTTTCAGCAGAGACGGGGTTTCACTGTGTTAGCCAGGATGGTCTCGATCTCCTGACCTCATGTTCCACCCATCTCGGCCTCCCAAAGTGCTGGGATTACAGGCATGAGCCACCGCGCCCGGCCAGCATTTTTATTTTTTATTTTCTTTATTTTTTCGAGGCAAGCATGGTTGTAGAGGGAGACAATATTAATCAGCTTAACAACCCACAACTCTTGGACCAACTGTTAGTCTTTTAAATTTTGGCCATTCTCATGGATGTAGTAGGTATATACACTGTGGTCTTAAATAGCATTTCTTTGCATACTAATGAGCTTAAGAAACTTTTCATGTTTATTGACTTTTCAATGTTGCCTTTTGTAAAGTCTTTCACCTATTTTTTTTTTTTTTTTTTTGAGACAGGGTCTCATTCTGTCACCCAGGCTAGAGTGCAGTGGTGCAGTCATAGCTTACTGCAGCCTCAAAATCCTGGACTAAAACAATCCTCCCACCTCAGCCTTCCAAGTCGCTAGGACGACAGGTGTGTGCCATCATGCCCAGCTGATTTTATTTTATTTTATTTTTTGAGATGGAGTTTCGCTTTTATTGCCCAGGCTGGAGTGCAATGGCGCGATCTCAGCTCACTGCAACCTCTGCCTCCCGGGTTCAAGCGATTCTCCTGCCTCAGCCTCTCAAGTACCTGGGATTACAGGCATGTGCCACCACACCCAGCGAGCTTTGTATTTTTAGTAGAGATGGGGTTTCTCCATGTTGGTCAGGCTGGTCTCGAACTCCTGACCTCAGGTGATCCGTTCACCTTGGCCTCCCAAAGTGCTGGGATCACAGGCATAAGCCACTGCGCCCGGCCTCTTTTCTGTTCTCTTTTCTTTTCTTTGAGACAAAGTCTCGCTCTGCCGCGCAGGCTGGAGTGCAGTGGCAAAATCTCAGCTCACTGCAACCTCCGCCTCCCAGGTTCAAGCCATTCTCCTGCCTCAGCCTCCTGAGGCAATCTCTGTAGGTAAATTATATAATCTTCCAAAGGCCCTTTTACAACTTGCAGAGAGGAAATCAAGGAGTTGCTAGCAATATGAGAAAAGTTAACACCTTGTCAACTTTTTGTATTTTCAATAGAGATGGGATTTCACCATGTTGGTCAGGCTGGCCTTGAACTCCTGACCTCAGATGATCCGCCTGCCTCAGCCCCCCAACGTACTGGGACTACAGGCGTGAGCTACTGCATCCAACCATGCCCAGCTGATTTTTAAATTTTTTTTAGAGACAGGGTTCTTGCTATGTTGCCCAGTCTAATTTTGAACTCCTGGCCCCAAGTGATCTTGCTTGGCCTCCCAAAACACTGGGATTACAGGCGTGAGGCACCATGCCTGGCCTGTCAGCCATTTTTTAATTGTGTCATCAATCCTTAGTGCTTTGTAGGAGTCCTATATATTTTGGGTCTGAGCTCTTCTGTTACTTTTATTATTATCACTCTTTGGCTTGTCTTTTCACTCTTAGCGGTATATATTGTACATCTTTTCTAGTTTGTTTCCAGTGAGTGGTTTCGGCACCATGCAGTCAACCACTGCCAAAGCAGAACTTGGTCTCCTATTTTAATGACTAAATTTTATTCCAGGCCGGGCTTGGTGGCTCACGCCTGTACTCACAGCACTTTGGGAGGCCGAGGCAGCGGATCACCTGAGGTCAGGAGTTCGAGACCAGCCTGACCACCATGGTGAAACTCCATTTCTACTTTTAAAAATAAAAAAATTTAGCCAGGCATGATGGCCGGCTCCTGTGATCCCAGCTACTCAGGAGGCTGAGGCAGGAGAATCACTTGAACCGGGAGGCAAAAGGTTACAGTGAGCTGAGATTGCACCACTGCATTCCAGCCTGGGCGACAGAGGGAGACATCGTCCTAAAAACAAAAAAGTGTATTCCAGTAATGCGTGCATCATGATGAAGACCCACCCATCATCAGCAGGAATTAGTTTGAGAAGCTTTTTAAAAAGATAATGAGCTGAGAAAGAATCAGATCCCGGCAAGGTAAGTTTTAATAAATGAAAAGACAGAGGGAAAAGCAAGATCTGGGTGGGTACCTGAGGCCCTCCAGGGCCCTGTACTCTCAGGCAACTATTGGCATTCATGAGAAGAACCAGAATTAAACAAGGATATATGCAAGAAAGCAGCCAGTAAACACATACGATACCAAAATCAGGAGGAAACCACTTGACAGTTTGGCCCAGGGACAAGTCTGATGGTGTGTGTATTTGCATGTCTCTTTGCTCAGCACATTTCTGCCTCATCATAGGGAGAGTTGCACAGGAAGCAATTTGGATTTGGATTTAGATTTCTCATATTGCTAGCAACTCCTCGATTTCCTCTCTGCAAGTTGTAAAGGGCCTTGGGAAGATTATATAATTTACCTACAGATATTGCTCTTTTTACTTTATGGCAGTCTTATAGAAGGAATGATTGTTCCAGTATTCATAACTGATTCAGAGTTTCTTCTCACTTACTGGTTTTTAGCCCTAATTGCATATGAAAGTTGGCTACAGATCTTTTTTTCCTGCCTCCTATCTCCCAGCTACAGATTATATATATATGTATACTAACTGAGTTGGTGGGGGTGGGGTGGAGAGGACTGGATATTGGACTGTTTGCAAGTCCTCCTCGTGATCCTCATATGTGGTTAAGGCCAGAGAACCACTGCTGACATTGCAAAGATAAGGTTGTCCACGAGATGGAGATAAAGCCCTTCTCAGTGAAAAATGCGCCACACACTCAAAACCCATTCTCTGACTTTATGTCTACACCAACTCCAATTTATGGTTTCTTCTTTTAAATTTTTTTTTTTTTTTTTTGAGGCAGAGTCTTATTCTGTCACCCAGGCTGGAGTGCAATGGCTTGGTCTCGGCTCACTACAACCTCCTCCTCCCGGGTTCAAGCAATTTTCCTGCCTCAGACTCCCAAGGAGCTGGGACTACAGGCATGTGCCACCACACCCAGATAATTTTTGTATTTTTAGTAAAGATGGGTTTTCACTATGTTGGCCAGGCTGGTCTCGAACTCCTGATCTCATAGTCCACCCGCCTCGGTCTCCCAAAGTGCTGGGATTACAGGCGTGAGCCACCGTGCCCAGCCCTTATTATTATTTTTTTTTTTAGAGACAAGATCTTGTTCTGTCACCCGGGATGGAGTGCAGTGGTTCCATCATAGCTCACTGCAGCCTGGAACTCCTGGGCTCAAGTGATCCTCCAGGCTCAGCTTCTCGAGTAACTGGGACTACAGGCGCTCACCGCCTTGCCTAATTTTTTATTTTTTGTAGAGGCAAGGTCTCACTATGTTGCCCAGGCTGGTTTTGAACTCCTGTCCTCAAGCCATCCTCCCATCCTGGCGTCCCAAATTGCTGGGATTACAGGCATGAACCATGGAACCTGGCTGACTCCAATTGATGTAATGTGCCAAGTGGGGACAAACGTGGGAAGGTAGGTAACATTACCTTTGGTACCGCTGCTTGCCAGTCAAAGAAATTTTTGCCACCACAGAGGAAAAGACCAGGAACTAACTTTAAAAATGACAGCCAGGGATGGATATGGTGGCTCATGCCTGAAATCCCAGCACTTTGGGAGACTGAAACAGAAGGATCGCTTGAGCCCAGGAGTTGAAGACCAGCCTGGACAACATAGGCAGACCTCATTTCTACAAAAAGTAAAAGTAAAAACATTAGCCAGGCAAAGTGGCTCTTACCTGTAGTCCCAGCTACTCTGGAGGCTGAGGTGGGAGGATCATTTGAGCCCAGGAGGTGAAGCCTGCAGTGAGCCATGATCATGTCACTGCACTCCAGCCTGGGCAACAGACAGACTGAGATCCTGTTTCTAAATAAATAAATTAATTAAATAAATTAAATAATAAAGTAAAATAAAAATGACAGCTAGGTGTGGTGGCTCATGCCTGTAATACCAGCAACTCAAGAGGCTGAGGCAGGAAGACTGCTTGAGCCCAGGAATTGGAGGTTGCCGTGAGCTATGATCGTGCCTCTGTACTCCAGACTGGACAACAGAGCAATACCCCATCTCATTTAAAAAAAAAAAAAAAAAAGAAAAAGAAAGAAAAAATGACACATGGTTAAAAATATTTCTTATTTGGCCAGGCGTGGTGGCTCACGCCTGTAATCCTAGCACTTTGGGAGGCCGAGGTGGGTAGATCACTTGAGGTCAGGAGTTCGAAACCAGCTTGGCCATCATTGTGAAACCCTGTCTCTATTAAAAATACCGTGGTGGTGCATGCCTGTAATCCCAGCTACTCAGGAGGCTGAGGCAGGAGAATCGCTTGAATCCGGGAGGCAGAGGTTGCAGTGAGCCAAGATTGTGCCACCACACTCCAGCCTGGGTGACCGAGCGAGACTCCATCTCAAAAAAAAAAAAAAAATCTCTTATTCACCCAGTTACCTGAATTAGCATCTAGAAATATTTTCAATCATTTTCCTAGTTCACTTTGATAAAATAGACCATATAAACTGACACCAAAACTGAAAATGAGAAAGGAGTGTAATATTGTTCATATTTTATGGAGTGGAAATTTTTGAAATGAGATCATTCTGTAAATTATGTAGATAGAAATCAACATCTGCACAAGTAAATTAGTGTAAGATGTGTTGCTCACAGAATCTTAGGAAATATGCAGATGCAATAATGTGGTTTTGATTTTTTTCTTAAGTCTGAAGTACTTGATTGGCACCTCCCAATCATTTCTCCCATCTCACTTGTCTAGCTCTGTCATAGAAGCTGTAAAAGCTACAAACTCCATCTCTCTGTTCCCTTGTAGGGAGAGATGGTCAATGAGATGTAAGTGGAATCACTAAGGAGGGTTTCCCTTCCTGAATAAAATGACAACACCTCAGTACAAGAAATGTCTTTTTCCCTTGTCCCTCCACCCCCGACCTCTTACTACCATCTTCCTGGGGACATGAAACTTAGAAGTGGAGCAGCCACCACTGTCCATGAGATGACAAGTGTGAGGACAAAAGCCAGTGTAACTAACAAGGGTAGAATGGACAGGTGAGAGCAGCCCGGGTCCCTCCTTGACGGCGACTATGGGCAGCTCCTATGCGGATGAGCCTCCCGAGTAGCTGGGACTACAGGGGACTGCCTATCCCTGCACTTGCTATCAAGGGAAAAGCCACTGTTGATCAGGCTTCCTGTTGTTCTCCGATGTTGTTAGGGCAGGAACACTTGGCAGATTTCCTGGTATTTACAGTTAGGCACTTAATAAATGGAGTAATTTATCCCTTACTGACCATCACTGAGAAGTTACTATATTGACATATAGACCATAAATATTTATTTATTTTTATTTTTGCAGGACATCGGAGTTTTATTAATACTCAAATTAGTCTCCTATAAATATATTTATAATGTTGATTTTAGACATTATGCTTTCTAAAGAGACCCTGTGGGCTTTAGACAAAGCTAAGACTTGAGAAGCTCAAGTTCCTTTTTTGTTGTTGTTATTATTTCTGAAAAGCATGTATTAAGTGCCTAATTGTAAATACCAAGAAATCTGCCAAGTGTTCCTGCCCTAACAACATTTTCTGAGCCAAAATGCACAGTTTGGGTTGGGCACAGTGGCTCACACTTGTAATTCCAGCACTTTGAGAGGCCAAGGTGGGAAGCCAGGAGTTCAAAACCAGCCTGGGCAACATAGTGAGACCCTGACTCTATATAAAACAAAGAAAAAGAAAACAAAATGCCTAGCTTGACATATCAAATGAATATTTTCAACAGAACTGTGCTAGATAATCCAGACCGTCATGGCTCTGCCTGACACAGCCTATGATTTCTTCAGGGTAAGCACCAGCTCAGGACACGTAGATCACTGCTATGGCCGAACACACAGACAATGACGCAGAAACAATAAACCAAATAGCAACAGACAACAAGGTGTTCGCATCAAGACAAGCCTAATTTGGGCAAGGCATGGTGGTTCACACCTGTAATCCCAGCACTTTGGAAGGCTGAGGTAGTCAGATGGTTTGAGCCCAGAAGGTCAAGACCAGCCTGGGCAACATAGCAAGGCCCTGTCTGTACAAAAAATATAAAAATTAGCCAGGCATGGTGGCGCATGTCTGTTGTCCCAGCTACTTGAGAGGCTGAAATGGGAGGACTGAGTCTGGGAAGTCAAGGCTGCAGTGAGCCATGATCTTGCCACAGCACTGGGAGACAGAGTGAGACCCAGTTTCAAAAATAAATAAATGGGCTGGGCGTGGTGGCTCACGTCTATAATCCCAGCACTTTGGGAGGCCGAGGAGGGCAGATTATGAGGTCAGGCATTCCAGACCAGCCTGGCCAACAAGGTAAAACCCTATCTCTACTAAAAATACAAAAATTAGCCAGGTGTGGTGGTGCATGTCTGTAATCCCAGCTACTCAGGAGGCTGAGGCAGGAGAATCGCTTGAACCTGGGAGGTGGAGGTTGCAGTGAGCTGAGATCGTGCCACTGCACTCCAGCCTGGGCGACAGAGAGAAACTTCATCTCAAAAGAAAAAGAAAGATGAAAGAAAAAGAGAAAGGAAAGAAAAAAGGAAGGAAGGAAGGAAGGAAGGAAGGAAGGAAGGAAGGAAGGAAGGAAGGAAGGAAGGAAGGAAGGAAGGAAGGGAGGGAGGAAGGGAGAGAGGGAGGGAGGGAGAGAGGGAGGGAGGGAGGGAGGGAGGAAGGAAGGAAGGGAGGATGAAGGAAGGAAGGAAGGAAGGAAGGAAGGGGGGAAGGGGAAGGGGAAGGGGAAGTGGAGGAAGAAAGGAAAAAGCGGGAAGAAAGGAAAAATAGGAAAGAAAGGAAAGAGACCTAAGTTGATTTTAAGAGTAAACAACAAGGCATCTAATTGGAAGAAGAACTGGGAATGAGTAAGAGTTCCACATTTTGATTCAGCAGAATGGTAATTTGCTATTCAGAGGTCAGAATATTCAGGATAGTTGCTATTCTGTGGTCTGCAGCAAAAGGATTTAATGGAAGAGGATTTCCGTGAATTCACTGGCTGTTTAAGGAACTGGAGAAAACTGAGTTGGCAAATGGGGAAAAGATATTATAGGCACATGATGTCACCTTGGAAAAGGTCATGAAGGCAAAGGCAGGCCCTCCCTGGAGCACAACATAGGAATGTGTCCCCTGGGGCTGTGTCATATGCCATCCCCGTGAGCAGCGCAGGGGAAGGTGACAGTGCACTTGGATAAGGCAGAGGTGATTGACTAAGAAGTGGGAGGAAGTAAATGACATTAAATGTTGAACTTCATTGGGGTCTGCTCCTACACACTTCTTTCCTGCTTTTATTTTATGACATGCTGTTAACTCTCAACGTTCTTTTTTTTTTTGAGATGGAGTTTTGCTCTTGTTGCCGAGGCTGGAGTGCAATGACACAATCTTGGCTCACCCCGCAACCTCTGCCTCCAGGGTTCAACCTATTCTCCTGCCTCAGCCTCCCGAGTAGGTGGGATTATAGGCATGCACCACCACGCCTGCTAATTTTGTATTTTTAGTAGAGATGTGGTTTCTCCATGTTGGTCAGCCTGGTCTCAAACTCCTGACCTCAGGTGATCGCCCACCTCAGCCTCCGGAAGTGCTGGAATTACAGGCGTGAGCCACCGCGCCCGACCTTAACTCTCAACTTTCTATCTCCAAACCTAATCTCTCCCTGAATCTCAAACTCATTTCCAGCTGCCTCCTGGCCATCTCCACCTGGACTTTTGCATAGTCATTTCAAACTCACCATGTCCAAATAGGAACTTCCTTTTTTTTTTTTTTCCTGAGACAGAGTCTTCGCGCTGTCACCCAGGCTGGAGTACAGTGGCTCAATCTCAGCTCACTGCAAACTCTGCCTCCTGGGTTCAAGCGATTCTCATGCCTCAGCCTCCCGAGTAGCTGGGATTACAGGAGCACGCCACCATGCCCAGCTAATTTTTGTATTTTTAGTAGAGACGGGGTTTCACCATGTTAGTCAGGCTGGTCTTGAACTCCTGACCTCATGATCTGCCAGCCTCAGCCTCTCAAAGTGCTGGGATTACAGGCGTGAGCCACTGCGCCTGGCTCCAAAAAGGAACTTCTTAAAGTGTCTTTTCTTTCTGTATGTTCCTTTTCTCAGTCCATTTTTAATTTCTTTTTCCCCAATGTATTGAGGTATAATTGACACAGTCTATATTTGTTGACAACTATTTATCAAGTGCCTACTCTGTGCCACTCACTGTGCTAGGGCTGGGATAGAAGGATGAGCAAGACCACACATGGTTCCACCCCACTGCCTTTTCACTCTAGAGAAGCAGACTGCCACCGAACAAATAAGCCCGGCCCAGCATGGTGGTTCAGGCCTGCACTTTGGGAGGCCAAGGTGAGAGGATTGCTTGAGCCTGGGAGTTTGAGACCAGCCTGGGCGACATAGTGAGACCCTGTTCCTACAAAAAATAAAAAATTACCTGGGTGTGGTGCTCGTGCCTGTAGCCCCAGCTATTTGGGAGGCTGACATGGGAGGATTGCTAGAAGCCAGGAAGTTGAGGCTACAGTAAGCTGCGAAGGTGCCACTGCACTCCAGCCTGGGTGACAGAGCAACACCCTGTCTCAAAACAAATGAACAAAAAAACCCACAATTACATATTTCCATCTATGATGATAAAGGAATGGAAGTGAGTGCCATCCGAGAGCGCAAAAGGGGAACTTGAGATTTAACTAAGTAGAATTTTACCCACCTCAGCACCTATGGTAGAAAACTGGATGTCATTCTTTCCTTTCCTTCTCTTACGGTACACATAAAACCAATCACCTCATCTTGCCTATTTGACCCCCTAAGTATTTCTCAAGCCCGCTTCCTATTTCCCTTCTTCATTATTCTAGCTGAGACTGTCACCCTCTTCTACTTGGACCATGCATTACTTTTTGATGCCAGGCTTTGTACGCTTTCGCCTTCTGCTTCACTCTACCACCCCACCATGGCTTTTCATACTGCCTCCAGACAACTTTATTCAAGACCTATATCTGACCATGTGGCTTTCCTGCCTAAAGCCTTTCCCATTTTGTGTTAAAAAGTCAACCTCACTTTTAAATAAATTAATACATTTTATGGGGGAGGAGTATAGTTTTAGGTTTACAGAAAAATTGAACAGAATGTGTACAGAGAGTTTCAGAATACCCACCCCCAGCTTTTTTTTTTTTTTTTTTGAGACTGGGTCTTGCCAGGTGAGCCAGGCTGGAGTGCAGTGGAGCTATCTTGGCTCACTGCGACCTCCACCTCCCAGGTTCAAGTGATTCTCCTGTCTCAGTCTCCCAAAGTGCTAGGATTACAGGTGCCCGCCACCATGCCTGGCTAATTTTTGTATTTTTAGTAGAGATGGGGTTTCACTGTATTGGCCAGGCTGGTCTCGAACTCCTGCCCTCAAGTGATCAGCCTGCCTCGGCCTCCCAAAGTGCTGGGATTACAGGCGTGAGGCACCTGGCAATATCCCCTATTATTAATATCTCGCATTAGTGTGGCACATTTGTTACAATTGATAAATCAGTATTGATATATTATTGTTAACTAGACTTCATAGTTTACTTTACAGCTCACTCTTTGTGCCGTTTTTTTTTTTTCTATAATTTTACTTTTTTTTTTTTTTTGAGACAGAGTTTTACTCTTGTCATCCAGGCTGGAGTGCAATGGCACAATCTCGGCTCACTGCAACCTCTGCCTCCAGAGTTCAAGCAATTCTCCTGCCTCACCTTTGCAAGTAGCTGGGATTACAGGTGCCCACCACCATGCCCAGCTAATTTTTGTATTTTTAGTAGAGACGAGGGTTCACCATGTTGGCCAGACTGGTCTCAAACTCCTGACCTCAGGTAATCTGCCCATCTCAGCCTCTCAAAGTGCTGGGATTACAGGCGTGAACCACCACACCTGGTTAATTTTCCTCTTTTCAATGTCACCAATTTTGCAGTAATGTTTTTTCTTCTGCTTGTTTTAGAGATGGCATCTCACTATGTTGCCCAGGCTGGAGTGCAGTGGTGCAATCAAACTCCTGGGCTTAAGCCGTCCTTCCACCTCAGCCTCCTGAGTAGCTGGGACTACAGGTGTGCACCACCAGCCTGGCTAATTAAAAAAAACAATTTTTTTTTTTTAAGACAGGGTCCCACCATGTTGCCCAGGCTGGTCTCGAACTCCTGAGCTCACTTGTTTGGATTTTGATTGGGATTGCATTGAGCCTATAGATCAAGTTGGGAAGAAATGACATCTTAACAGTATGAGTCATCCTGTCCATTAATATGAAATATCTCTTCGTTTATTAATATTTAGATCTTCTTGACTTCGTCATCACAGTTTTGTAGCTTTCCTCAGGTGTATCTTTTATACATTTGGTATAATCTGTATAATCCAACCATATGTTGTCTATAATAGACTCACTTTGGATACAAAGACACAAGGAAGTTGAGAGCAAAATAATGGAAAAGATACTTCATGCAAATAGTAACCAAAATAGAGATGAGGTGGCTATATTATTATCAGATAAAATAGATTATTGCCAAGCATGGTGGCACGTACCTGTAGTCCCAGCTACTCCGGAGGCTGAGGCACAAGATCACTTAAGCACAGGAGTTCGAGGTTGCAGTGCACTGCCCTCCAGTCTGGGCAACACTGTGAGATGCTGTCTCTAAAACAAACAAACAAACAAACATTATAAGTCAAAAAAAGGTTATGAGAGATAACAAAGGATATTACATTTTGATAAAACTAATTTTTTAAGAACATGTGACAATTGTAAACATACACACATCTAATAACTCCAAAATATATGAAGCAAAAGCTGACAGAATCAAAGACAGAAATACAATAATGGAGGAATATATATATATAAATATATATATATATATATATATATTTTTTTTTTTTTGAGATGGAGTTTCTCTCTTGTTGCCCAGGCTGGAGTGCAATGGAGTGATCTCAGCTCACTGCAACCTCTGCCTCCTGGGTTCAAGTGATTCTTCTGCCTCAGCCTCCCGATAGCTGGGATTACAGGCATGCTCAACCACACCTGGCTACTTATGTATTTTTAGTAGAGACGGGGTTTCTCCCTGTTGGTCAGGCTGGTCTGCAACTCCCCACCTCAGGCGATCCACCCATCTCGGCCTCCCAAAGTGCTGGGATTACAGGCGTGAGCCACCGCGCCTGGCCTGGAGGAATACATTAAAGGGACTTCTCTGGCCGGGCGCGGTGGCTCAAGCCTGTAATCCCAGCACTTTGGGAGGCCGAGATGGGCGGATCACGAGGTCAGGAGATCGAGACCATCCTGGCTAACACGGTGAAACCCCGTCTCTACTAAAAAAATACAAAAAAACTAGCCAGGCGAGGTGGCGGGCGCCTGTAGTCCCAGCTACTCGGGAGGCTGAGGCGGGAGAATGGTGGGAACCCAGGAGGTGGAGCTTGCAGTGAGCTGAGATCCGGCCACTGCACTCCAGCCTGGGCAACAGAGCGAGACTCCGTCCCAAAAAAAAAAAAGGAGTTCTCCAATACAATAAAGAGAGTTCTACAATAATGGTTAGAGACTTCAATAACCCACATTCAATAATGAATAGAACAACCAGACAGAAGAGTAATTAGGAAAGAGAAGACTTGAAAAACCCTATATGCTAGTGAGACCCAACAGATGTATACAGCACATGTACTTAACAAGAGCAGAATACACACTCTTCTCAATGCAAATGGACATTCTCCAAGAGAGACCATATATTAGGCCACAAAACAAATTTTAATAAATTTTAAAAGATTGGGCCAGGTGGGGTGGCTCACATCTGTAATCCCAGCACTTTGGGAGGCCAAGGGAGGTTGAGCTCAGGAGTTTGAGGCTAACCAGGGCAACATAATGAGACCCCATCTCTTTTTATAAAATAAAATAAAAATATTTTATCATATTGTATTATATCATATCATGTTTTCCAATCACAATGAAATGAAACTAGAAATCAATAACAGAAAGAGGTCGGGCACGTTGGTTCACGCCTGTAATCCCAGGACTTTGGGAGGCCAAGGCGGATGGATCACCTGAGGTCAAGAGTCCCAGACCAGCCTGGCCAACATGGTGAAACCCTATCTCTACTAAAAATACAAAAATTAGCTGGGCGTGGTGGTGGGCGCCTATAATCCCAGCTATTTGGGAGGCTGAGGCAGGAGAATCACTTGAACCCAGGAGGCAGAGGTTGTAGTGAGCTGAGATCATGCCACTGCACTCCAGCCTGGGCGACACAGCGAGACTCTGTCTCGAAAACAAAAAAAAAATCAAAGAAGGAAAACTGAAAAGCTAACAAATATGTACAATAACACACGCTGAAACAACCAACAGGTCAAAGAAGAAGTCAAAAAGGAAATAAGGACAGATATATAAATAAATGGAGAATGGAACAGAATTGAGATCCCAGAAAGAAACCTTTCTATATATGATCAATTACTTTTTGACAAGGGTGCGAAGACCATTCAGTTTGGGACATACAATCTTTTCAACAAATGTTGATGGGTATCCAAATGCCAAGAATGAAGCTGGACCTTTACCTTATACCATATACAAAAATTAACTCAGAATGGACCAAAGACCTAAACTTAATAGCTAAAAGTATAAAACCCTTAAAAGAAAACAAAAGGGAAAATCTTTATGACATTAATTTGGCAATGAGAGCTTGGATATAACATTAAGAGTTCAGGCAACAAAAGAAAAAATAAATTGGACTTCAAATAAAAACCTTTAATTCAAGGCCAGGCGTGGTGGCTCAGGCCTGTAATCCCAACACTTTGGGAGGCTGAGGCGGGTGGATCACCTGAGGTCGGGAGTTCAAGACCAGCCTGACCAACATGGAGAAACACCATCTCTACTAAACATACAAAATTAGCTGGGCATGGGGGTGCATGCCTGTAATCCCAGCTCCACGGGAGGCTGACGCAGGAGAATCGCTTGAACCCAGGAGACAGAGGTTGCAGTGAGCCGAGATCACGCCATTGCACTCCAGCCTGGGCAATAACAGTGAAAACTCTGTCTAAAAAATAAATTAATAAAAATAAATAAAAACCTTTAGTTCATCATAGGACACTATCAAGACAGTGGACATCTCACAGAATGGGAGAAAATACTTGCAAGCCATATATCTGATAAAGGATTAAAATCCAGAATATATAAAGAACACCATGCCGGGCACAGTGGCTCACACCTGTAATCCCAGCACTTTGGGAGGCTGAGGTGGGTAGATCGCTTGAGGTCAGGAGTTCGAGACCAGCCTGGCCAACATGGCAAAACCCCATCTCTACTAAAAATACAAAAATTAGCCGGGTGTGGTGGTGGGCGCCTGTAATCCCAGCTACTCAGGAGGCGGAGGCAGGAGAATCACTTGAACCCAGGAGGCGGAGGTTGCGGTGAGCCAAGATCGTGCCACTGCACTCCAGCCTGGGCAACAGAGAAAGACCTTGTCTCAAAAATAAATAAACAAAAATAACAAATATTCACTATAATGTGGAAAAATTGGAACCCTATGCATTGTTATTGGGAATATAAAATGTTGCAGCTACTCTGGAAAACAATTTGGCCATTTCTCATAAAATTAAACATAGCATCACCATATTATCCAGCCAATCCACTCTTAGGTCTATTCCTAAAAGAACTGAAAGCAGGGACTCAAACAGATCCTTGTACGACAATGTTCATAGTGGCATTATTGATAATGGCCAAGAGGTGAATACAACCCAAATGACCTTCAATGGATAAACCAATCAACAAAATGTGGAAATAACCAGAATGGAAACAATGGAATATTATTCAGCTATAAAAAGAAACGAAGTTCTGATACATGCCAAAACATGGATGAATCCTGAAAACATTGTGCGAAATGAAATAAGACACAAAAGGACAAATACTATATGATTCCACTCATATAAGATACCTAGAATAGGCATATTCATGGAGACAGAAAGTAGAAGTCAGCAGGGACCTGGAGGAAGGAGAATGAGAAGTTAGTGTTCAGTAAGTACAGAGTTTCTGTCTGGAATGATGAATTTCTGGAAATAGTGGTGATGGTTACCAAACATTGTGAATGTACTTAATGAAATACCACTGAATTATATTAATACACTTAAAATGATTAAAATTATAAATTTTATGTTATGTATACCTCACCAGAATTTTTTTAACTTCCAATTATTTATTCCAAATTTATAGGAGAGCAATTGACTTTTGTATATTAACCTACCTGCAACCTTCTTATAATCACTTTTTGTTGGTTCTTTGGGATTTCTTTATATAAATAATTATGTCATCTGTGAACAAAGACAGTTTTATTTCCTCCTTCCCAATCTGGATGCCTTTTCTTTTCTCATCATATTGTATTAACTAGAACCTCCTGTGCAATGTTGAATAGGAGTAGTGAGAGGAAACATTCTTGTTCCTGATCCAAGGGAGAAAGCATATAGTTTCTCACCATTAATTATGATGTTGGTTGTAGGTTTTTTGCAAATATTCTTTATCAAGTTGAGGATGTTCCCCTCTTAATCAGTTTGCTGCGAGTTTTTATGGTGAATGGATGATTGATTTTGTGAAATACTTTTTCTGCATCTATTGAGCGAAATGCTTTTTCTGCATTGATATGATTTTTCTTTGTTAGTCTATTGATGTAATGGATTAAAGTGACTGGTTTTCCTGTCAAACCAGCCTTGCATACCTGGGATAAATCTCACTTGGTCATAACATGTAATTCTTTTTTTACATTGTTGAATTCTGTTTAAGTTCATATGTGCTGCTATAACAAAATACTTGAGACTGGGTAATTTAAAAGAACAGAAATGTGTTCACAGCTCTGGAGCTAGGTAGTACAAGATTAAGGCACTGGTAGGTTCAGTTTTCTGGTGAGCGCTACTCTCAGCTTCTAGGATGGCATCTCCTCATCCTTCAGAGGGGAAGAACACGGTGTCCTTACATGGCCAAAGGGGCAGAACGGAACAACACTGAAGGCTGCAAAACCCCCACCTCTTAATACTCTTGCATTGGACATTTCCACATGAATTTTGGACAGTAACATTCAAACCATAGCAGATTTCATGTGGTAATATGTTGTCGAGAATTTTTGTATCTCCAATACAAAAGATACAAAAAAGATACATTTTGTACATGGTAGATATATTGGTCTGTAGTTTTCTCCTCCTGTAATATCTTCTGTTTCTGTATTAGAATAATGCTGGTTTCATAGAAATAAGGAAATATTCCCTCCGCTTCTATTTTCTGGAAGAGATTGTAGAGAAGTGGTATTAGTTCTTAGAATTCGCCAGTGAAAAGACTTGGGCTTGATGCTTTCTTTTTTGGAAGATTATTGATTCAATTTTAAAAGTAGATATAGGTCTATTAAAATTACCTTTCTCTATTGGTGAGTTTTGGTAGATTATCTCTCTCAAGGAATTGGTCCATTTCATCTAAGTTACCAAATTTGTGGGCATAAATCTTTTTTTTTTTTTTGAGACGGAGTCTCCCTCTGTCACCAGACTGGAATGCAGTGGCTCAATCTTGGCTCACTGCAACCTCCACCTCCCAGGTTCAAGCGATTCTCCTGCCTCAGCCTCCAGAGTAGCTAGGACTACAGGTGCATGCCACCATGGCCAGCTGATTTTTGTATTTTTAGTAGAGATGGAGTTTCACCATGTTGGTCAGGATGGTCTCCATCTCCTGACCTCGTGATCCACCCGTCTTAGCCTCCCAAAGTGCTGGGATTACAGGCATAAGCCATCACGCCCAGCCTTTTTTTTTTTTTTTTTTTTTTGAGATGGAGTCTAGCTCTGTTGCCCAGGCTGGCATGCAGTGGCACTATCTTGGCTCACTGTAACCTCCGCCTCCTGGGTTCAAGCCATTCTTGTGCCTCAGCCTCCCCAGTAGCTGAGATTACAGGCAACAGCCACCACACCCAGCTAATTTTTTATTTTTAGTAGAGACAGGCTTTCGCCATATTGGCCAGGCTGGTCTTGAACTCCTGACCTCAGGTGATCTGCCCACCTCGGCCTCCCAAAGTGCTGGGATTACAGGCGTGAGCCACCACGCCTGGCCGACTTTTTTCTTCTTACATGGCCATCATAGAACCTTTATTAGACTTTTAATGTCTGTGGGTTAGTAAACTCTTTTTTATTTCTTAGTAATTTGTGTTTTCTCTTTTTCTTGGCTAGCCAGTCCAGAAGTTTACCAATTTTATTTATTGCTTCAAAGATTTAGCTTTTGGTTTCAGCTTTTATGTTTTGATTTTCTCCATAATTTTCCTCTTTTTAATGTCATCCATTTTTTATCTATTTTTTTCTTCTGTTTGTTTTAGGTTTACGTAATTCTTATTTCTCTAGTTTCCTAAGGTGTAAGCTTAGATTTTTTATTTTACATCTTTCTTCTTTTCTAATATATTCATTCAATACTATAAATTTTCCTCTAGCACTGCTTTTGCTGCATCCCATAAATTTTGATAAGCCACATTTTCATTTTCATTTAGTTCAAATTTTTTTTTTAATTTATCTTAAGACTTCTTTGACTCATGTGTTATTTGGAAGTATGTTGTCTAATGACCAAATGTGGGTTTGCTGCCACCCACAAGTTTTGATGAGTCATATTTTCATTTTCATTTAGTTCAAAATATTTCTTAACATTTCTCTTGAGACTTCTTTGGCCCATGTGTTATTTCAGAGTATGTTGTCTAATGACCAAATAATTGGTGGCTTTCCAGCTGTCTTTCTGTTACTGATTTCTAGTTTAATTCCATTGTGATGTGAATATACTTTGTAAGATTTTTACTCTTTCAAATGTGTTAGAAGTGTGTTTTATGCCCCAGAACATAGTCTGTCTTGGAGAATATTTCATCTGAGTTTGAGAAGAGTGTATACTTGCACTTGTTGGATGAAGCAGTCTATACATGTCAACAGGTTCAGCTGATTGATGATACCCTTCAGCTCAGCTATGTCCTGAGTCCATCAATTACTATTAGATAGGTGTTGAGGTATCCAACTATAACAGTGGATCTGTTTTTTCTTGCAATTCTCTCCTTTGATGGATTCCATATTTTGAGGCTCTGTTGCTAGGTCCCCACATGTTAAAGACTGCTATGTCTTTCTGGAGAATTGACCCCTAGTCATTATGAAATGCCCCTCTTACTCCTGGAAGTTGCGCTTGGCCACTTCGGACTCGGCGTCTGAAGCCTCCTCATGCCGGCATGAAGGAGGTGGACGGCCCCTGGTTTTGTGAGGTTGGCTTACATGAGCTGCTGTTATCCACACAGCAGCAGCCAGGGACTAGTGATGAAGTACTAAGTGTCTGGTCAGAGCTCTGGGCCTTATCTGTCTCCATGTCGACTCCCGCGATCATTTTTGCCTTCCCTTAGTTTGTCGTCGAATCCACCTGGATGAAACCGTTTGCTTTTTCCTGCAAATGCTTCCCATTTTAGCAACGGCCGCTTGCAGTTTGGCCACAGAGTCTAAGCTCTTCCCGGGCAATTCGCATATGGTTTTTTCGTCGTGCAAAAGTCTCTCCTGGGGCTTCCACGGCTCCCGCAGCTCGGCCCAGCTCCGCCTGAGTCCCGGGATCTGGGGCTGAGCCCCCGCCGCGAAAACCTCCGGAGCCCCGGAGATGAGCGGTGGACGCTCGGGCCCGGAGCCCCTCGGCGCCCCGAGCTCGCGCCCCAGCCGCGGACGTTAAGGGTTTTGATCCGTTACCCAGCGGCTGTCGAAAAAGGAGCACGACTGAACTTCCACCGACAATCGTTTAAATACTGCAGGCGAAGGATGGGTTCTTATTGTGAGCACCTACTGAGCTCTATTTAATATTTGGGAGAGGGCCAGGGTAATTTTTGTTGTTTTGGGGGTTAGGTTTTTTAAACTTTTTTTTCTTTTTTCTGTACCAAAAAGTGACTAATTTCTCATTGTGAATCGTGTCCTCCCCCGTCTTTGCCTTCAGGCTCCTTCGGGCAAACCGGCAGCTGAGTCCAGCCTGTGAACTTGAACTTGCTGAAGAAGCTCCCGGAGGCCCCCTGCTGGCCGCCGCCTTTGCCAAAGGGAGAGGCTGGAGTCACCCTGTTGGGCCCCATTTCTGGGGCCGGCACCTGTTGGGCTGCCCGGCCGCGCGTACCTGGTCCCACCCGGGGCTCTGCCCACTCCGCTGATGAAGCGGGTAGAAAGGAGGCCGCAGGGACACTCTGAGGGAGCTGTGCCGGGCGGGCACCTCCCAGCTGCTCACCGTGGGGTGTAGCACCGAAGCCTGGTTGGGCTGCAAGGAGACCAACTGGGATTCCCGGGCTGGTGGCCGGGGAGACGGGGTAGAGGTGAGAAGCAAGAGCCCAGGAGGCCTCAGGCCCCAGCGCTGTGGGGCTGCCGTTGTCGTTCTGGGTGGAGGTCCGGCCAAACTGGCTTTCGCCCCGAGTGAGGAATTCCTGCTCTTTTTGGTGTTGGTGGAGAGGTCGCTGTTCACAGGAGGGGCGGGGTTCGTCCCCTCCAGGCTAGTAGGGAGCTGGCTGGCCCGTTTCTGTGTTGCTGCCCTTCCGCGCTGTCTCCTGATCCTGTTCAGGCTCTGGGTGGCTCCTCTGAGTCTTCTTAGGCCGTGAAAGATGGGAAAGGCAGGTTGCTGAAACCACCGCTGCTCTGGGCTGGCAGAGACCCTGAGCTGTACCTCCTGGGATGAAAGAGAACCCAGGAGCAGGCAGGTGACCACGCGTCCTCATAGTCCTCAGCAAGTCCTGGATCTCTTCCTGTCTGTAACCCGTGGATACCATGAACTTAGTTTGCAGGGGGTCCTCCCAGTGGGAGAGTGGCTGCATACAGCGCTTAAGTTCCTCACCTTCATGACCCGCATTCATCCATGGATCCCTCACACTGTGCTCTGAAGGGCCTCTCTTGCTGCAATTGACAATGAGAAATTTCCTCAGCAAGTTTTCACTCTCCAGGGACATGGAGGAGGGAATGGAATACATCCTGCTCAGTACCTGCTCTCATAGCTCCTTGAGGTTCTGTCCATCGAAAAATAAGGATCCGCTTCCCAGTATATACAGGATAACTCCCAGACTCCATGCATCCACCAGCTCATATCTGTGGCTCTAGAAGAATTCCAGGGCAGCCTAAGGGGACTGCCACAAAAGGTACCCAGCTTGCTGTGAAAGGTGAATTTATTCCTGAACCCAACCTCTGATGTTCATGTTAACATGGACAATACACTTCTGGTGACAGCTTGCACAGCAGACACTTTTGGTGGAATTTGCTTCAGGCCTCTTTCCTGCTCTGAGTAGGTATTCACAAACTTCTTGCTAGCATGCTTGGTGATGAGACAGAGATTCCTCACTATCAATCACAGCAAATCCTTCACTATATTGGGGTGATCCGAGCCTTAATGATTCCTACTTTGTGGATGGTGTCTAGAGGCTGGAGGAGATCTGCTGAGTCTCATCAATGAACTTCACAGCTGCTGCTTTCCCAGTCAGGATGTCCTGGACCAACCCCACCTTAGCCAGGTTGTCCTTGACGATGGTCTCAAGGATCCTAGCTGCCAGTAAGGGTCCCTTCTCAGCAGAGATGGCTGAGAGGCCCTGCGGCATGTGGGACTTACTGGTGGGCTTGGAGTCAAGGTGTCCCAGGTCGGCTTAAATTTGGGAAACGCTGGTGAGAAGCTTGGTCCAAATCACCTGAAAAGAAAATCACATGCATAGTTCACCTGAACAACGGAGCTCTATAATGGAATTAAAGCACAACGCTGGACAAAAATCAAAGTAAGCAAAAGCAACAAACTGAAAAGGAAATGCTGAGTAAAAAAGAACTTAAAAATTTAGAAAAATAAAAGAAAAAAGAATAAGAAGAACCAGTAACCTCAGCCAAGCCAGGGACTTATATATGTACTTGGAATTCCAAAGCAGCGGTTCCTTATGAGGTCATAGGAAGAACTAAGCCTAGTAACAAGGCTGAGGATAATCTATGTGGCTTTCTCATGCTTTGGTCTCAAGAACTCTTTATTCTTAAAGAAAATATATGGAGGACCACAAAGAGGATTTTTTATTGATATGGGTTACAGTTATCAATATTTACCTTATTAGAAATTAAAACCTCTAGGATGCTTCAATGGCCTTTTTTAGTTTGAAAAGATAACAGGCTGGGTGTAGTGGCTCACACCTGTAATTCCAGCACTTTGGGAGGCCGAGGTGGGCAGATCACCTGAGGTCGAGAGTTCGAGAAAAGCTATAAAAATATTTGGCTTTTAAAGAGCCCACAATATCTATACTTAAAATATTTCATTTTTTCTTTAAACTCTTAAGTGATTGGTCTCAAAATGATGCCACAACTTAGCTGGCATTATGATAGTGTACAAGTATGTTCTGTTGTGTAAGACACAATAAGGTTCATTATTACCATCTATGACACTGAGGGGAAGATAGCTTTCATCATCTTTTTTTCTTTTTTTTTTTTTTTTTTTGAGATGGAGTCTTGCTCTGTCACCCAGGCTGGAGTGCAGTGACTGGATCTCAGCTCACTGCAAGCTCTGCCTCCCGGGTTCACGCCATTCTCCTGCCTCAGCCTCCCAAGTAGCTGGGACTACAGGCGCCCGCCACCTCGCCTGGCTAGTTTTTTTGTATTTTTTAGTAGAGACGGGGTTTCACCGTGTTAGCCAGGATGGTCTCGATCTCCTGACCTCATGATCCGCCCGCCTCGGCCTCCCAAAGTGCTGGGATTACAGGCTTGAGCCACCGCACCTGGCTCATCATCTTTTTTTCATTTAGAGTTTTGCCCAGTTTCATTTGCATAGATTCCCCTCTTCCATGAGCTGCTATGTCAGTCTCAGTATCTTTCAATGTAGAGTTTGCAGCTATGGTTGAGAAAGCACCTTTTCTACTCTTTTTGAAGTGAATAATCCACTGTGCTTGGTGTACCTCTCCTTCAGCATGAGACAGGGACTTCCAGGTACTGGACCCATCACTGGCACCTCAGGGGGAGAACCCAGATGCCCCTACATGATTTTTAAAGATGCTTTATATACATAAAAGTGCACAAATCATCAGCCCACAGCTTGGTGACTGTTCACAAATTGAACTCATCTATTTATCTAGTATACAGGTCAAGACACAGATATTACAGCACCCCAAGATCCCACATCCCTTTTCTAGTCACTTTCTCTGCAGTGATAACCCCTCTTCTGTATTTTGACAGCATAGATTCATTTTGCTTGTTTTTGAACTTTACATACATGGATTCATACAGTATTGAATCCTTTGTGTCTGCTTCCTTTAATTTTTTTTTTTTTTTTTTTTTTTTTTTTTTTAGACAGAGTCTTGTTCTTGTTGCCCAGGCTGGAGTGCAATGGCACGATCTTGGCTCACTGCAACCTCCACCTCCCAGGTTCAAGCAATTCTCCTGCCTTAGCCTCCTGAGTAGCTGGGATTGTAGAGGCCCACCACCATGCCTGGCTGATTTTTGTATTTTTAGTAGAGACAGGGTTTCGCCATGTTGGCCAGGCTGATCTCAAACTCCTGACCTCATGATCTGCCCACCTCAGCCTCCCAAAGTGCTGGAATTACAGGTGTGAACCACCGTGCCCGGCCCTTTGCTCAATATTTTTGTGAGATCCACCCATACTGTTTATTATTCTAAATGCTCATTGTGTGACTGTAACACAATTTGTTAATTTGTTTATTCATTTTACTATTACTGGGCAGTTGGGTAGTTCTCAGTTTTCAGATGTTATAGTGCTGCCATAAACATTCTTGTTCAGGTTTTTGGGGGACATATATATGGCTTTCTGTTGGATATATATAAATATATTAAGTATGTGGCTGAACAACCATTTGATAGTTTATGCTAATAGGGTGACTCGTGGTAGGTCCCTTAGGCCAGGTGATATCAGCCTGACCTCCAGAGAGTGGGGTAGGGGCTGGACACTGAGTTCAACCACATGGACAATAAGTCTATCATTCATACCCTATGTAATGAAGCCCCAATAAAAACTCTGGACGCTGAAGCTCAGGTTAGTGTCCCTGATTGGCAGTATTCTATATGTGTTGTCTCACACATCCAAATCAGCAGGGTAATGCATTCTGAGGACCCCAGAGGCTTCACATTTGGAACCCTCTCAGACTCTGCTCTGTGTATCTCTTTCTTTGGCTAATTTTGATCTCTATGCTTTCCCTGAAATAAACTGTAACTGTGAGTATAACACCTTTCAAAGAGTTCTGTGATTCTTTTTAGTGAATTTTTGAACCCGAAGGTTGTTTTGGAAACTTCCTGAACTTGCATTTGGGTCAGAGGTGAGGGAAGTCCTAAAACCATGCCCACTATACTTGTGGGACCCTACCTCCTTGCAGGTGGTATCAGAGGCTTGGGCAAACTTTGCAGACTGGGAGACTGTGCTCTCAAACCTTGAAGTCTGGCTAACTTCAGATAGTGTCAAGACAAATGGCATCCATTAGAACAATGCTGACTCCCGAAATGTGGCTTGGCAAGAGAAAGGATGAGAGGACAGGGAATGAAAGACCTTTGGCTGGGTGCGGTGGCTCACGCCTGTAATCCCAGCACTTTGGGAGGCCGAGGCGGGCGGATCATGAGGTCAGGAGATCGAGACCATCCTGGCTAACACGGTGAAACCCCGTCTCTGCTAAAAATACAAAAAATTAGCCGGGCGTGGTGGCAGGCGCCTGTAGTCCCAGCTACTTGGGAGGCTGAGACAGGAGAATGGCGTGAACCCGGGAGGCAGAGCTTGCAGTGAGCTGAGATTGTGCCACTGCACTCCAGCCTGGGCGATGAGCAAGACTCCATCTCAAAAAAAAAAAGACCTTTCATTCTGGATAACCATGGAGTCTCTCATAGCATGAAATGGCAGCTTTGTTGTAATCAGTTACTAGAGGTAAAATTGTTTATCTTTTTTTTTTTTTGAGATGGGCTCTCACTGTGTTGCCCAGGCTGGTCTCGAACTCCAAGGCTCAAGCAGTCCTCTTACCTCATCCTCCCAAGTAACTGGGACTATAGGCCTGTGCTGCCATGCACAGAGAGGTAAAAGTTATCAATGGAATTTAGAAATGATGACTCAAATTTACTAAATACACAAGGAAATGCAAAGAAACACATAGCAAAATATACAATTTCTAGTTACATATAATAGCTCAAATAAAATAAGGGAGGCTGGGTGCAGTGGTTCACTTCTGTAATCCCAGCACTTTGGGAGGCCAAGGGGGGTGGATCACCTGAGGTCAGGAGTTCAAGACCAGCCTGACCAACGTAGTGAAACCCCATCTCTACTAAAGATACAAAATTAGCCAGGCATAGTGGCAGGTGCCTTTAATCCCAGCTACTCGGGAGGCTGAGGCAGAAGACTTGCTTGAACCTGGGAGGCAGGGGTTGCAGTGAGTGGAGATCAAGCCATGGCACTTCAGCCTGGGCAACACAGCAAAACTGTCTCAAAAAAACAAAACAAAACAAAACAGGTCTTAATGCAGCACTCTCAGAAGCTGGATGAATGGCTAGGACCCCTACTGGTTCTCCCAACAAGGGCCCAAAACAAATCTGCTTTATCCACCATAGTCTGGAAGAATTTGGAAAGCCTCAAGGCAAAGATAACAATTATAAACCTGAACTTTAATAACCTGGAGTGATGGTCTAAGGTCTAACCAAGATAAGAACTAACAAAAGTATATGGGTCCATGGCCAGGCGTGGTGGCTCACTCTCGTAATCCCAGCACTTTGGGAGGCCAAGGCAGGTGGATCACTTAAGGTCAGGAGTTCGAGAGCAGTCTGGCCAACATGGTAAAACAATATCTCTACTAAAAAAACACAAAAATTAGGGCCGGGCACGGTGGCTCATGCCTGTAATCCCAGCACTTCGGGAGTCCGAGGCGGGCAGATCACCTGAAGTCAGGAGTTTGAGACCATCCAGACCAACATGGAGAAATCCCGTCTCTACTAAAAATACAAAATTAGCCGGGCGTGGTGGCACATGCGGCTGTAATCCCAGGGAGGCTGCGGCAGGACAATTGCTTGAACCCAGCAGGTGGAGGTTGCAGTGAGCCAAGATTGTGCCATTACACTCCAGCCTGGGCAACAAAAGCAAAACTCCATCTCAAAAAAAAAAAAAAAAAAAAAAAAAAATTAGTTGGGCATGGTGGCAGGCACCTGTAGTTCCAGCTACTCGGGAGGCTGAGGCAGGAGAATCACTTGAACCCAGAGGCAGAGGTTGTAGTGAGCTGAGATTGTGCCATTACATTCCAGCCTGGGCGACAGAGCGAGGCTCCGTCTAAAAAAAAAAACAAAAAACAAAAAACAAAAACAAAAACAGAAAGTATCTGGGTCCCTTGGCCTGACCCCTGCTACAGCCCCAAGGCCATATGCACCTGATGGGTAAAATGGTCAGGGGGTGGCATTTCTGGGGCTCCTTGACATGTAAGCCCTCATGCACTGTGATTCTGAAACCTATTGGTAAAGTCCTAATCAGGGCTAGAGTTAAATTGGGAGGATGTAGGAATATAGGGTTGATCAAGATGAAAGTCTGAATGAAAAGTAGTGTTTGAACTGGCTTTATGGGAAATAGTTGTCTCTCATTTACCTGAACTTTTAATGGGAATGGATATTATATCTGACTGGAGAACACTTCCCCCACCTAGTATTGTAAAACAAGGCATGGAAACCTACCACTGTGCCCATACTGCTTGGATATCCAAATGAGAACCAATAAGATTGCATGAGCCCACAGAGCCCACATGATGTTGTTATTTTCAAGCAGTATAGAGTAGAAGCAGACGTGATGGTACGGACAAATTATCTGTACAACAGCCGTGGGTGGAATATAGACCGAAGTTTACGGCAAAAGCCCATGAGCATCAGCCAGTAATGACTGCTGGGTTTTGGACAAAAACATTTCCATAAAGACTAGCTAGTTATTGGGCCCTAATATTTTATGTCCTTCCATCACAGGAATAGTCAGACTACTACCACTTCAGACTACTCCTCCGACTGAAGGACATCAAGCAGTACTGAAACCTAAAATATCCATGATGTATTGGGTGACACTGGCAAAATGCTTTAATGGGGAAGACGGTGCCCAGAAGTGTGCCATAATAAAATGGAAATGGTTTCTACAGGAACCTGTTACCAGGGATGTGCAAAAAGGTATTCACAAGCAGGAAGCCTCTTTTTCCCTAGGGCTGACCTTAAGACCACCTGAAGACCCTTTAGGTCCTCTTGTCACTTGGGTGGTACCCTAATAACAGCTGTTGATTGACCAAAAAAGAACTATCTGGATGTAGCTCTTGTATGGATGGCAGTTCTAACGCAAATGGACCGCATCCTTGTTAGGAAGGTTGCCACGCCGAAAAAAGTGGAAAGAACTCAGCTCAGCTGGCCGAATTGTAT
Organism: Macaca mulatta; assembly: GCF_049350105.2. Taxonomy (NCBI): domain Eukaryota; kingdom Metazoa; phylum Chordata; class Mammalia; order Primates; family Cercopithecidae; genus Macaca; species Macaca mulatta. The sequence goes on along the minus strand of NC_133414.1, from coordinate 104,377,216 downwards.
GCTGTCTGCCCCATGTTCAGGGTTTTCCTGACTCAGGAGAGGCGCCAATACCCTGGTCATACGGTCAGTCAGAGTGATATAGGAGTTAAAAAGAAATTACTTAGGCAGATAGTGAGGGTACAGAAGTCCTCGGTAAGGTTTTCCTTTTATGAAAAGCAGCCCCCAAATCATTTTCTTTTCTAACAAAGAGCAGCCAGTAAAATCGAGCTGCAGACATAAAACAAACAAGCTAGAATCTTGCACAGGTGAACGCCAGCAATTTCGCCCATAGGAAAAAATCGCTAACCTGGGACTAGGCATGATCAAAATGGTGGCTCCGTCTTCTCTTCGCAGCCGCCAGTACAGCAAGGAGTAGCCAAGATGGCGCCGCCCAAGTGGAAAGTGCATAATCTTATTATGCAAATGGTTGCTTAATAAGATCAGTGTGGGGCAACCAGCCTTCCCCAGGCACTAGTAAATGTAAACGTCACACCTGATCGAACCAATCTGTGAGCCCTACCTAAATCAGGCACTGCCTCCTCAAGCCTGCCTGGGAAATCTGCTGCGGGGGGCTTGCTTTCCCTGTTTTTAGGCGTCTCTCTCTCACAAGAGAGCTGCTCTCCTCTCTCCTTTCTTCCGCCTATTAAGCTTTTCCCTCCTTAACGCACTCCAGTGCGTGTGTATCCTCGTCGTTAATCCTCTCGGCACCAGATGACGACCCTCGGGTAGTTACCCTGGATAACGATCCTGCTTCAAGAAGGCAATGGAAAACGGGTGTGTTAAGGGGATGCTCGGCCGGTCGCGGTGGCTCAGGCCTGTAATCCCAGCACTTTGGGAGGCTGAGGCGGGCAGATCACCTGAGGTCAGAAGTTCAAGACCAGCCTGACCAACATGGAGAAACACCGTCTCTACTAACAATAAAAAATTAGCGGGGCGTGGTGGCGGGTGCCTGTAATCCCAGCTACTCGGGAGGCTGAGGCGGGAGAATCACTTGAACCCAGGAGGTGGAAGCTGCGGTGAGCCGAGATTGTGCCACTCTGCACTCCAGCCTGGGTAACAAGAGTGAAACTCCATCTCAAAAAAAAAAAAAAAAAAAAAAAAAAAGATGCTATATAGGCACAGCCCTGTGGAAGTTACTATAAAAATTGAAGGGGTGCATTAAAGTAGGATATGCCAATGTCCATCAGAAGAACCCACTTTCAGAATTCGAAGTTGCTCGGAGATGGCAATTGGATATCCTGGTGTGTTCACTTGAAATGCCCACCTTGATCCATGAAACGAGTGGGTATGTGGGTACTGCAGCAACGCAGAGATGGGCTGAATCTAGAAATATTTTTCTTTCACCCTCTGAAGTGCAAAATGCCAACAAAAGGCAGAGCCTGCAGAATGCTCTGGGGGCAGATTCCCCAGTGGAGAGGCATTGCACATAGCTGGCAAGTTGGGAAGATGCCAGTTTTCCCTGCAGGTTATGTATGGATCCTGATGGGACAGACACTCTGGTCCAGGTTTTGCATACTTGGTGATAGGTGCAAAGCCCCAAAATACTATGAAGGGATCAGAACAGAATATAGTGTGCCAATTTGGACCATTGAGTCATTTCCTTAGACCAAGGAACACACTTTACAGCTCATAATGTCCAGCAATGAGCAAAGAGATATCCTCGCCGGGTGCGGGGGCTCACGCCTGTAATCCCAGAACTTTGGGAGGCCGAGGCGGGTGGATCACCTGAGGTCAAGAGTTCGAGACCAGCCTGACCAATATGGAGAAACCCTGTCTCTACTAAAAATACAAAATTAGCCAGGCGTGGTGGCAAGTGCCTGTAATCCCAGCTACTCAGGAGGCTGAGGCAGAAGAATCACTTGAACCCAGGAGGCAGAGGTTGTGGTGAGCCAAGATTGCGCCATTGCACTCCAGCCTAGGCAGCAAGAGTGAAACTCCATCTCAAAAAACAAAAACAAAAACACAAAGTAGGAAAATAAAAGAATAAGTTCAGGGATTCACATTCCCAGCTCAAGCACCATATAAGTGGCCTGAAAATTTCTTTGTGTGTTCTGAAAAAGATACTTATCTCCTATGACCCAGGGCTAAGAGTGCTTAAAATCTAATGAAGAACTTCATCTTGATACTGGCTGAGTTGAACTTCCAGCCCTGCAGCATTTCTACTGTTTGTTGTTGTTTTGTTTTTTGAGACGGAGTCTCGCTCTGCCACCCAGGCTGGAGTGCAATAGAGTGATCTCAGCTCACTGCAACCTCCGCCTCCCGGGTTCAAGTGATTCTCCTGCCTCATCCTCCAGAGTAGCTGGGACTACAGGTGTGTGCCACCACACCCAGCTAATTTTTGTATTTTTCGTAGAGACAGGGTTTTGCCACGTTGGCCAGGCTGGTCTCGAACTCCTGACCTCATGTGATCTATCTGCCTTGACCTCCCAAAGTGCTGGGATTACAGGTGTGAGCCACCATGCCCAGCCCATTTCTACTGTTAAAGTGAGGACAGTGATTGGGAAGGAATGGGGTCCTGTAAGTTTAACAAGGACATGCAGGAAGACCCTAATGAAAGGGTCATGAAACCCCTAAATTCTGATGAGTCTTCTTTGCCATTGGAGGAGACCTCCTCATCCCCAGTTATAGATGCGACTTCTCCTTCCCCAGTAGAAGCTGCCTCTCTACCCCTATTATAGGGAATTAACCCTGCATTGCCCAAGGAAACTGCAGTGGCCTCCCCTGAGGCAGTTGTGCAAAACAATACCTAAGTCTCCCATCCCCACTACCTCTCTTTACTTCTATACCTATAACTAGACTCGAGTCCCAGCAAGCCCCTAAAGATAAGATAAAAAGTGTGATTGAAGGATCACATTACCCTCTGCAGGATCATGCTACCCTCTGAAAGAACTACTTGAGTTTTCCAACTTATACAGACAGACATGTGGGCAACATCTGTGGGAATGGATAGCAAGGGTGTGGCTCAACAACCATTTGATAAAGAGATCATGGGTGCCACTCATGGCCTTACTCATCCACATCAGCAGAAGCCAGGAATAGAGATGAGATTATACCAGCAGAAACACTACTAGCCAAGGTTAAAGGGGACAGAAAAAATGAGATGAAATGAAGGTAGCTGTTGGACTTCTTAGACCATAGAGCTATTTGACTGTGAATATGCATTATTCTTCAAGAATAGAGAAACATTACCCCAAAGACAATTCAGAGATCATAAGGACTGCCTCCTCAGTTCAAAGAGTGAGGCTATTGCCTTGATTCCAACAGGCAGGATGGCCCCTGCCTGAAGATTTAGGGGTGAGACCGCCATGCAGAGCCAAGGGGGGGTGGGCATAGCCTCATGGGCAGAAGTGCTGCCCCAGTTGGTCTAGAAGGAAGCCATAGGGCCAGAGAGATATTCTTGAGCCTTAAGATCTTGTGGAGGCCAGGCGCAGCAGCTCATGCCCGTAATCCCAGCACTTTGGAGGCTGAGGCGGGTGGATCACCTGAGGTCAGGAGTTTGAGAGCAGCCTGATCAACGTGGTGAAACCCTGTCTCTACTACAAATACAAAAAAAACTAGCTGGGCATGGTGCTGTGTGCCTGTAATCCCAGTTACTCAGGAGGCTGAGACAGGAGAATCACTTGAATCCGGGAGTTGGAGGTTGCAGTGAGCTGAACTTGCACCACTATACTCCAGCCTGGGCAACAGAGCAAGACTCTGTCTCAAAAAAAAAAAAAAAAAAAAAAAAAAAAAAAAAAAAGGCCGGGCGCGGTGGCTCAAGCCTGTAATCCCAGCACTTTGGGAGGCCGAGACGGGTGGATCACGAGGTCAGGAGATCGAGACCATCCTGGCTAACATGGTGAAACCCCATCTCTACTAAAAAATACAAAAAACTAGCCAGGCGAGGTGGCGGGCACCTGTAGTCCCAGTTACTCGGGAGGCTGAGGCCGGAGAATGGCGTGAACCTGGGAGGCAGAGCTTGCAGTGAGCTGAGATCCGGCCACGGCACTCCAGCCTGGGCGACAGAGCAAGACTCCGTCTCAAAAAAAAATAAATAAATAAAAATAAAAAATAAAAAAAAATCTCATGGAATTTGCCTTACTAAGTTTTGGGCTTACTTCAGACCCATCACCTCTTCCTTCATTCCTATTTCTCCCCTTTGAAATGGGAATGTCTGTCTTGTTTGTCCCACCATTGTACTTGGAAGCACATAACTTGTCTGGTTTTCCAGGTTCGCAGCTGAAGAGAAATTTTCCCTCAGTATGAATCATATGAATTTTACTGATATCTGACCTAGATGATATTTATTTATTTATTTATGTAAATTTTCTTTTTTTTTTTTTCAGACGGAGTCTCACTTTATCACCCAGACTGGAATGCAGTGGCACAATCTCGGCTCACTGCAACCTCTGCCTCCTGGGTTCAAGCAATTCTCCTGCCTCAGCCTCCCAAGTAGCTGGGATTACAGGCATGTGCCACCACGCCTGGCTAATTTTTTGTATTTTTAGTAGAGATGGGGTTTCACTACGTTAGCCAGGATGGTCTCGATCTCCTGACCTCATGATTCGCCCACCTCAGCCTCCCAAAGTGCTGGGATTTTAGGCGTGAGTCACTGCGCCTGGCCTCTTTTCTTTTCTTTCTTTTTCTTTCTTTCTTTCTTTTTTTTTTTTCTTTTTTCTTTTTTCTTTTTTTAAGAGATGGTGTCTTGCTATGTTGCCTAGTCTGGTCTCAAACTGCTGGGTTCAAGCAATACTCCTGCCTCACTCTCCCACAGTGCTGGGATTACAGATGTGAGCCACCATGCCCAGCCTTAGGTGATATTTAGATGTAATTTTGGATTTAGAGTTTAGAGTTCGTGCTGGATTGAATTGAGACTTTTAGGGTGGTTGGAAGAAATGAAAGTTATTTCGCATGTGGTAAGGACTTGAGGTTTGGGGAGCCAGGACTAATTCTATGGACTGAATTATGTCCCTTCAAAAGTCATATATTGATGCCCTAACCCCTAGTGTGACTGTATCTAAAGATAAGGTCTTTAGGAGACAATTAAAATTAAATGAGGTCACAAGAATGAGGCCCTAATCCCATAGGACTGTGGCCTTAGAAGAGGAAGAGACTTGCCCCCTCCTACCATATGAAGACACAGTGAGAAGGTGGCTGTCTACAAGCCAAGAAGAGAGTCCTCACCAGAACCTGACCGTGCCAGCACCTCAGTTTCAAACTTCCAGCCTTCAAAACTGTGAGAAAATAAATTCTGTTGTGTAAGTCACCCAGCATATGGTATTTGTAATGGCAGCACAAACCAACTAATACAGGTATAAATGGAGAGAAGGACTGCCAGCTGGTGGTAAAGGAATTACTAAGAGAGTTATGCAATGAGGGAACTCCAATATTAAACACACTATTACCCTGGTACCTCATGAAAGGCTCAGAGCAAGAGATGATATTGTCTCTTAGCTCAATTATACTGAAACCGCCATTGTAAAATTATAATCGAGACAGTGAAAGATAATCTGACCTAACCAACGTCACCTTGCTTCTAACCTCCAACCTGTCCTTGTTCATTCCTAGGCATAGGCTGAACTAATTTGGGGAAGAACTTAGTTTATAGTTTATTTTATTTTTTATTTTTTAAATTTTTTTCTTTTTTTTTTTTTTTTTGAGACAGAATCTCACTCTGTCGCCCAGGCTGGAGTGCAGTGGCGCCATCTCAATCTCCTGACCTCGTGATCCACCCTCCTTGGCCTCCCAAAGTGCTGGGATTACAGGCGTGAGCCATCGCGCCAGGCCAGTTTATAGTTTAAAACAAAGATAAGCCGGGCATGGTGGCTCACGCCTGTAATCCCAGCAATCTGGAAGGCTGAGGCGGGCAGATCACTTGAAGTCAGGAGTTCAAGACCAGCCTGGCCAACATGGCGAACCCCCGTGTCTACTAAAAATACAAAAATTAGCCAGGTGTGGTGGCAGGTGCCTGTAATCCCAGCTACTTGGGAGGCTGAGGCGGAGGATAGCTCGAACCCAGGAGGTGGAGGTTGCAGTGAGCCAAGATCGCACCACTACATTCCAGCCTAGGTGACAGAGTGAGACACCATCTCAAAAAAACAAAAACAAGCAAACAAAAAACCAAAGACAATAACAGCCCTCTCCCAGAACAAACCCTCTTCTCTTAGGGACTAGACTGTCTTTGCAGAACTAATCAATTAGCCACAAGATTTAAAATTGTGGTCTAGGATTCATGCAGCTGGAGGTTATGAAATTCTGACCCTCCTCAAATTGCTCCTGGGGACAACATCACTATTGTAAAGCCCAAGATCAGCGCTTGAGATATTTTGCAGATCCTGCACTTGATGGATCAGCTGACACCACCCAGACCCATAAACTGGCTCATCTGATCTTGTGATCCCCACCCAGGAACTGACTCAGCGCAAGAGGACAGCTTTGACTCCCTATGATTTCATTTCTGACCTGACCAGCCAACACTCCCAACTCCCTTAATTACCCTTAAAAACACCCACCAAATTACCCTTAAAAACACTGATCCCCGCCAGGTGTGGTGGCTCATGCTTGTAATCCCAGCGCTTTGGGAGGCCAAGGCAGGCAGATCACTTGAGGTGAGGAGTTTGAGACCAGCCTGGCCAATGTGATGAAACCCTGTCTGCAAAATTAGCCGGGCGTGGAGGCAAATGTGTGTAATCCCAGCTGCTCCAGAGGCTGAGGCAGGAGAATCCCTTGAACCTGGGAGGCGGGAGGCAGAGATTGCAGTGAGCAGCGTTTGCGCCACTGCAACTCCAGCCTGGGTGCTAGAGCAAGACTTTGTCTCAAAAAAACAAAAACAAAAACATAAAAAACCCTCTGTTCCCCAAATGCCTGGGGAGACTGATTGAGTAATAATAAAACTGCAGGAGGCACAGTCAGCTCTGCATGAATTACTCTTTCTCTATTGCAGTTCCCTTGTTTTGATGAATTGGCTCTGTCTAGACAGCGGGCAAGGTGAACCCCTCAGGCGGTTACACAGGTACTGTATGAGGCTCCCATCCCCTCCAGACTTTGTCTTGACCTGTTGTAAAATCCAACTGCATGTATTTACTGTCCCTCCTATGGGAAGCATCTCAGATCTGAGTTAGGTGGCCTTTGCTTTCAGCAAGAGAGCAAGGAGCGGGCAAAACCCAAACTTATACCTGGCTCCTTCTCTCCTCTATATCTAAGTGCCCAAAGCCTTCCCTGGTGAGGAGGCCTGCCTTCCCCAGCACAGCTCTCTGCACCAAGTTACCCTGTCATTTGGCAAGAGCAGATCAGGAAGTGCCGACCTAGTCTCTTGGCTCAGTCTCCTCTCCCTTTTGAGCCATCACTGGGCTTGAATGAGATCTCTAGTTTAGAGAGGCAGAACAGAGAAGCCTCTAGGTAGTAATAAGAACCGGATATCAGCCGGCACAGCAGTTCACACCTGTAATCCCAGCACTTTGGGAGGTTGAGGCGAAGGGATTACGAGGTCAGGAGTTCAAGACCAGCCTGGCCAACATGGTGAAACCCTGTCTCTACTAAATATACAAAAATTAGCAGGGCTTGGTGGCAGGTGCCTGTAATCCCAGTTACTCAGGAGGCTGAGGCAGGAGAATCACTTGAACCCGGGAGGCAGAGGTTGCGGTGAGCTGATATCATGCCACTGCACTCCAGCCTGGGTGACAGAGTGAGACTCCGTCTCAAAAAAAATAAAAAATAAAAAATAAATAACCTGATATCAAAGAAAAACAGGACACCTGGCACCTGGTCCAACCTCACTAACTGGCCGTGTAAACACCCGGATGAGCCATTTGGGCTCAGTTTGCCTGTCTGTGAAACGAGGAAGGTAGACCAAATGCTCTCTTGGTTCCTTTAGCCTTGTTGTTTTCATTTTCATTTTATTAAATAATTTATTTTTTGTAGAGAAAGGGTTTCATTATGTTGCCCCAGCTGGTCTTGAACTCCTGGGCTCAAGTTATCCTACTGCCTCAGCCTCCCAAAGAGCTGGGATTATAGGCATGAGCCACTATGCCTGGCCTAAGCCACTGAATTTTGAGGTGATTTATTACATTGCAATAACTAACTAAAACCTGAGGAGAACCTGGTCACAAAGTCCACCAAATCCTTAGAGAAGTTAGAAAAAACATCTAAAGTTATTAGTTCCGGGCCAGGTGCAGTGGCCCATACCTGTAATCCCAGCACTTTGGGAGGCTGAGGCGGGTTGATCACATGATCAGGAGTTTGAGACCAGCCTGGCCATCGTGGTGAGACACCGTCTCTCCTAAAAATACAAAAATTAGCCAGGCGTGGCGGTGCGCACCTGTAATCCCAACTACTCAGGAGGCTGAGGCAGGAGAATTGCTTGAACCTGGGAGGCAGAGGTTGCAGTGAGCTGAGATCGCACCACTGCACTCTAGCCTGGGTGACAGAGCAAGACTCCATCTTGAAAAAATAAAATTAAAAAAAAAATAAAATTCTTAGTTCCTCTGGTTTCTTCTCTGGGTTCTTAATACTCTTCTTCCCTGTATTCCTGACACCGTCTCTCCCCCAGCTCCAAGGTAACTGCGCCCCTGCCAGCCTTGAGATGAAGGTTCTGGGCTCTCTGTGCCCTGTGGCTCAAGCTGTGTTCTTCCCGGCACTGCTGTTGCTCTCCTCTCACCTGCCCTTGGTGCAGGAGGAGCCCGTCCTTACCATGCAGCCTTATGCCAAGGGCTTTGATTCAGACGCCTGCTGCCTCGTAGGCTGTCATGAGGCCAGTTTCCCTTTCTCTTTCCCTTAGGGGTAGGGAAACAAGGGTGGCCCCTGGGGACAATACTGGAGTCCCAGGAGCAGATGCTGAGGAGAAAGGTAAACCCTGATCTCACCCTCAGCCTGGGAACCTGGGCCATGCTTCTACTCTCTTCCTTGGGAGGCCTGCTAGAGACTCATGCTGCTCCGAGGGCCCTGGAAGCAGCCTGGGCCTCTGGAAGCTCGGATCCCAAATCCAACTTCCTCCTTGTAAATTTCAGTCTCTCCCAGCCCTCTTGGGTCAAGGAACCACCATTGCTGCAGGATCTGCCTCGGCTGAAGGTTTAAGAACTGCCAAACTTTTCGTTAGAGAGCTTTAAAGAGGAGCAGAAAGGGATTGCACATTTCAGTAGGATCACTGTGGCTGATGAGTAAAAAAGAGACTACGAGGGAGCCCAGGCAGAGCAGGAGGCTGGGTGGGAGGTGAAAGCTGAGAGGGGTTTAGACTGTGGCTGGAGCCAGGCAGGAACCTGCAGTGTGGTGAGATGGGGTTGGATTCCAGATGTATGTTGAGGGTAGAGGCAGCAGCATTTACGGATGGATTAGATGTGAGGAGCAAAAGAAAAAGCTTCAAGAGTTAGGGACTGAGCATCTGGAAGGGTGGAGATGAAGTGAGGTGAGGAAGGATGGGAAGAACAAGCTGGGATGTTCAGGGGAAGAGAAAGAGCTCAGGATGCTGGACGGGGAATCCAGGAATCAAAGCCCTAATACCATGTCCGCCACACACTAGTAACAGCACTTAACTAATCACTCACATAGGCCAGGCCCTCTTCCAAGCACTTTCCACACATCATCTCCATCTCCTCATGACGGCCCTACAAGGTAGATTTCATCATCCTCGTTTCACAGAGAGGAAACAGGGAGGTAAGGGATTTGCTGCACAGGGACACGGCAGCAGACCTGGGCTTGTAAGCAGGCAGAAAACTGCCTCCTGTTGTGCATATATCCATTTCCCTTGCTGAGCCTGTTTCCTCCTCTGAAAATCAAGAGGTTGGAATACAGATCTCTAAGTCCCGACACTGTAAACGTGCCCAGTGTAGGCTATGGCTCTTGCTGGCAGAGGACATTTCATGCCAACACTTAGCACGTGGGCTTTAAGAAATAGCTGCAGTGAAAAGCAGTACAAAGAAAACGCCCAATGACCCTCGTTCTGGTTTTGAGAATATTGTGATGTATTATGAATGGATCCTTCTGAAGTGAGGTTTGAACACCTAGTTAAATAATAATTCATTCCTGGATATGAGACATTTTGAAGGATAGGCTCTAATGGAATAATATTATGAATTGTGAATTGGAACATTAAATTAAATATGATGTTACATTCTTTTCTGTCACCTCCAGCTTTCTTCTCGGGAGAATCAGTGAATTTCTATAGAAAGCAGAGCTTCCTGAGCCCCTCACATGTATTTTTGTGTGTCTGTGCTTTTCTGTGTGTCTCATTAATGAGCCAATTAGTGGGAATAGGAGGAGAAACAGAATCTTGTTTCAGGATTTTTTACTCACGTATTCCTCCGTAGCCTCCACAGGTGTTGTAATCTGTTCAGGCTACTACAACAAAAATACCATAGACTGGGTGGCTTACAGCAAACATTTATTTATGTATTTACGTATTTATGTAGTTATTTTGAGATGTGATCTCCGTCACCCAGGCTGGAGTGCAGTGGTGCAATCATGGCTCACTGCACCCTCAACATTTCTGTCTCAACCAGTTCTCCCACCTCAGCCTCCAGAGTAGGTGGGGCCACAGGCATGCACCACCATACCCCACTAATTTTTTTTTGTAAACTTCTGTGCAGGTGAGTTCTTGATTTGTTTCCCAGGCTGGTCTTGAACTCCTGGGCGCAAGCAATTCTCCTGCCTTAGCCTCCCAAAGTGCTGGGATTACAAGCATGAGCCTGGTAAGTCCAAGATCAATGTGGCAGCAGATCTGGTGTCTGCAAAGGGCCCACTTTCTGGTGTGCAGGTGACCATCTTCTCAATGTATTGAAGCAGCGTCATTGTCTGGGGTAAATACCCAAGGTTTGTTGTCTCATGTCAAGGGAATGGAGGACACAGACACACGAGGAGTGAGTTTAAGAGCAGAGATTTATTGGCCGGGCACGGTGGCTCACACCTGTAATCCCAGCACTTTGGGAGGTTGAGGCGGGTGGATCACTTGAGGTCAGGAGTTCAAGACCAGCCTGGCCAACATGGTGAAACTCTGTCTGTACAAATGTACACAAATTAGCCTAGCATCATGGTGCACGCCTGTGATCCCAGCTACTCAGGAGGATGAGGCTGGAGAATTGCTTGAACCCAAGAGGCGGAGGTTGCAGTGAGTCAAAATCGAGCCACTGCCCTCTAGCCTGGGTGACAGAGTGAGACTCCATCTCAAAAAAAAGAAAAAAAAAAAAAAAGAGAACAGAGGTTTAATAGGCAAAAGAAAGAGAAAAGAGAATAGCTTCTCTCTCCTGCAGAAAGAGGGGGTGCCTGAGTGGGTCTTCTGGTTTTGTGGTGAAATGCACTGGGTTTTACAGACAAGCTTGAGGAGGGAGTGTCTCTGATTTACATAGGGCCCAAGAGATTGGTCAGACCAGGTGTGACATTTGGATAGCAGGTAAGAAGCTGGCCATCCCACCCTAATCTTTTATTGTGCAGATGGGGTCTCTAACTGGCCAGCACCATGTTGTCTGTTCCTTACTGTACATGTGGTTGACAAAGAAGAGGGAAGATGGAGCCGCCATGTTGAACATGCCTGGCCTCCAGTTAGCCTTCTCCTATTGGCACAGCTGCCAGCATTCACCCGTGCAAGCTTCCAGCTTGCTTATCTATGTCTGCAGCTCAATTTTGCAGGCTGCTCTTTGTTACAAAAGAAATGATTTTAGGGCTGCTTTTCATTAACGGGAAAACCTCACCGAGGACTTTCTTACCCTCGCTATCTGCATAAATAATTTCTGAACTCCTATATCAGTATCATCATATGGTGGACAGCAGAGAGGAAGCAAGTTCTGTGACTCTTCTCACAAGGGCACTAATCCCATTCATGAGGGTGTAACCGCCCAGTGGGTTTCACCTTGCCCGCTGCCTAGACAGAGCAGATTTATCAAGAGTGGGGAACTGCAATAGAGAGAGACTAATTCATGCAGAGCCAGCTGTGCAGGAGACCAGAGTTTTATTATTACTCAAATCAGTCTCCCGGAGCATTCGGGGATCAGAGTTTTTAAGGACAACTTGGTGGGTGGGGGGAGGCCAGTGAGCCAGGAGTACTGATTGGTCAGCGATGAAATCATAGGAAGTCAAAGCTGTCTTCTTGCGCTGAGCCAGTTCCTGGGTGGGGGCCACAAGATCAGATGAGCCAGTTTATCAATCTGGGTGGTGCCAGGGTCTGCAAGTGCAGGGTCTGCAAAATATCTCAAGCACTGATCTTAGGAGAAGTTTAGGGAGGATCAGAATCTTGTAGCCAGCTGCATGACCCCTAAACCATAATTTCTAATCTTGTGGCTACTGTTAGTCCTACAAAGGCAATCTAGTTCCCAGGCAAAAAGGAGGTCTGCTTTGGGAAGGAGATCTGCTTAAGGTCTTTGTTTTAAACTTAAGTTTCTCCCAAAGTTAGTTCAGCCTATGCCCAGGAATGGAAAAGGACAGCTTGGAAATTAGAAGCAAGACGGAGTTGATTAAGTTAGATCTCTCCCACTGTCATAATTGTGCAAAGGTGGTTTCAAGGGATCCACCCTCTTGACCTAATTACTTCCCAAAGGCCCCACCTTTTAATACCATCACACTGGGGATGAGGAGTCCATCCTAAGAATTTTGGGGGAACGCGAACATTCAGTCCATAGCTGCAGGGAAGTAAGTGTTCAAAGTGCTGTTCACTGGGCTGGGCAGACCTCTGTGTGAGTCCCAGATCAGCTGCTTACCAGCCAGGAGGAAAGTTACTTAACCTTGTTAAGACGGCAGGACTGTTATACACTGACCTTTCAGGAAACTTTTCTCTTGTGATTTCTTCTTTAAACCGTGGGTTATTTAAAAGTATATTGTTATCTGTCTCTAAAAAAATTTTTTTTTTTTTTTTTTGAGGCGGAGTCTCGCTCTGTCGCCCAGGCTGGAGTGCAGTGGCGCGATCTCGGCTCACTGCAAGCTCCGCCTCCCGGGTTCCCGCCATTCTCCTGCCTCAGCCTCCCGAGTAGCTGGGACTACAGGCGCCGCCACCACGCCCGGCTAACTTTTTTGTATTTTTAGTGGAGACGGGGTTTCATTGTGTTAGCCAGGATGGTCTCGATCTCCTGACCTCGTGATCCGCCCGTCTCGGCCTCCCAAAGTGCTGGGATTACAGGCTTGAGCCACCGCGCCCGGCCTAAAAAATTTTTTTAAAATAGCTGTTGGCACATGCCTCTAGTCCCAGCTACTTGGGAGACTGAGGCAGGAGGATTGCTTGAGCTCAGGAGGTCGAGGCTGCAGTAAGTCATGATCGCATCACTGCGCTTCAGCTTGGGTGACAAAGGGAGACCCTTTCTCGGGAAAAAAAAAAAAACAACCAACAACCAAAAAACAAAAAACTGTTTAGTTTCCAAATATTTGTGGAACTCCTAAATTTCTTATCATTTTTTCTTTTTCTTTCTTTTTTTTTTTTTTAGATGGAGTTTTCGCTCTTGTTGCCCAGGCTGGAGTGCAATAGCGCAATCTCAGCTCACGGCAACCTCTGCCTCCTGGGTTCAAGCGATTCTCCTGTCTCAACCCCCAAGTAGCTGGGATTACAGGCGCATGTCACCACACCTGGCTAATTTTTTTATTTTTAGTAGAGACGAGGTTTCATCATATTGGTCAGACTGTTCTCAAACTCCTGACTGCCTTGGCCTCCCAAAATGCTGGGATTACAGGCATGAATCCTCCCATCTTGGCCTCTGCCTTGACCTCCCAAAGTGCTGGGATTACAGGCATGAACCACCGTGCCCAGCCAAAATGAACCTCTGTGTTTCTAGTATTACAGCTTGGCTTCAAGTCTATTTTGTCTAATATTAATATAGCCACTCCAGCTGTCTTTTGGTTATTGTTTGCATGGTATATCTTCCTTCATCCTTCTACTTTCTGAGAAAGTATTTCTCCTTTGCTTTAAGGATCATTTCACAGGATACAGAATTGTAGGTTGGTGGCTTTTTTTAATTTAATGTCAATACTTTAAATATTTTACTTCACCCTCTTTTTGCTTGCAAGGCTTCTGATGAAAAGTTGGATGTAATTGTTTTCTTTGCTTTCCTACAGGTAAAGTGTTCCCTGCCCCCTCCCCTGATTTCTTTCAGTATTTTTCTTTTTTCTTTTTCTCTGAGATAGGATCTCACTGTGTTGCCCAGGCTGGTCTCAAACTCCTGGGCTCAAACAATTCTCCCCACTCAGCCTCCCAAGTAGCTGGGATTACAGGTGTGAGCCACCACACCTGCTAGTATTTCTCTTTATCTTTGATTGTCTGTCATTTGGCAATGATATGCCTCAGTATAGTTTTTCTGGCATTTATCCTGTTGGTGTTCTCTGAGCATCCTAGATCTGTGGTTTTGAATCTAACATTAATTAGGGAAATTCCCAGTCATTATTGTTTCAAATATTTCTTCTGATCATTTTTCTCTTTCTTCTCTTGGTATTCCCATTATGTGTATAATTCTCCCACAGTTCTTGAATATTCTGGGTTTGGTTTTTCAGTCTTTTTTCTCTTTGCTTTTCAACTTTGGGGGTTTTTACTGAGCTATCCTCAAATGCAGAGATTCCTCAGCTGTGTCTGGTTTACTAATAAGTCCATTAAAGGCGTTCTTCATTTCTGTTACATAGCATTTATCTGTGATCGTTTCTTAGAATTTCCATTTCTCTGCCTACATTGCATACCTGTTCTTGCATGCCTATCTACTTTATCCATTGGATCCCTTAGAATATAATCAGAGTTGTTTTAAATTCCTAGTCTGACAATTCCAACATCCTTGCCATCTCAGCCGGATTTTGATGCTTGCTTTGTCTCTTCAAATTGTGTTTTTGCCTTTTCGTATGTCTTGTGATTTTTTTTCTTGCTAGCCAAACATGATACACTGGGTAAAAGGAATAGCTGTACATGGGCCTTGAGTGATGTGGTGGTGAGGTGTGGGGGAGGGGGAGTATCCTATGTTCCCATGATTAGGTGTCAGCCTTGCAGTGAGCTTGTGCCTCTGGCCTGTGAACTTTACACGTTTCTCGGTTCACCTGCCTCCCCATTTAGTGGGACAGGCTGGCTAGAATGGGCTGGGATTGGGTATTTCCCTTGCTCCATGTTGAAGGCTAAAGCCAGCAAGTTGGATATTTACTCTTTCACCAGGTCAGTCAGGCTCTGATAAAACTCCAGCAGGTTAGACTCTAGTTAATCAGTTTCCCCTAAGGGTAGACCTCGTTAAGAAAAACCGAATGCTCTGTATACAGTCATGCCTTGATTAACGATGAGGATGCATTCTGAGAAATGTATCATTAGGTGATTTCCTCATCGTGGAATCATCATAGAGTGACCTTCCACAAACCTAGACGGTATCGCCTACTACGCACCTGTATGGTATATGGTATAGCCTGTGGCTCCTAGGCTCCAAACCTCACAGCATATTACTGTACTGAATGCCATAGGCAACTGTAACACAATGCTGAGTATTTATGCATCTGAACATAGAAAAGGTACAGTGAGGCAGGGCACAGTGGCTCACGTCTGTAATCCCAGCACTTTGGGAGGCCAAGGAGAGTGGATCACCAGAGGTCAGGAGTTCGAGACCAGCCTGACCAACATGATGAAACCTCGTCTCTACTAAAAATACAAAAATTAGCTGAGTGTGGTGGCAGGCACCTGTAATCCCAGCTACTCGGGAGGCTGAGGCAGGAGAATCGCTTGAACCCAGGAGGTGGAGGTTGCAGTGAGCTGAGATCGAGCTATTGCACTCCAGCCTGGGTGACAAGAGTGAAACTTCATCTAAAATAATAATAATAATAATAAAGTGAAAATACAATATTAGCATCTTTTATTTTCTAATTTTTATTTTTATTTTTTTAGAGATGAGGGTCTCACTATGTTGGCCTTGAACTCCTGACTTCAAGCAATCCTCCCGTCTCAGCCTGTCAAAGTGCTAGGATTACAGGCATGAGCCACCATGCCCAGCCAATATTAGCATTTCATGGGACCACCATCATATATGCCCAAAATGTTGTGGTATGTTACTGTGTTTCAGAATGGTTCCTTTCCCCTCCCCCTGCAGGAAGCATGAGGGGATTTTTCTCTAATATTTACTGTAGAACCTGTTGAGCTCCC
The DNA here is from genome assembly GCF_049350105.2 of Macaca mulatta. Classification (NCBI taxonomy): domain Eukaryota; kingdom Metazoa; phylum Chordata; class Mammalia; order Primates; family Cercopithecidae; genus Macaca; species Macaca mulatta. The sequence continues at coordinate 104,361,195 of NC_133414.1, read as the reverse complement.
AGAGGTAAAACTCACAAAAATAAGGGAGCCCCTACTCCATGACTGGAACCCACTGGAGTTTTTGGGATTTTTTGTATTTCATTTGTTCATTTGTTTTTCAGAGACAGGGTCTTGCTCTGCTGCCCAGGCTGAAGTGCTGTGATGTGATCATAGCTTACTGCAACCTCAAACTCTGCGGCTCCAGCAATCCTTGGCCTCCACCTCCCTCCTGAGTAGCTAGGACTACAGGCACGTGCCACCACTCCCGGCTAGTTTAATTTTCAGTAGAGACAAGGTCTTGCTATGTTGCCCAGGTTGGTCTCAAACTTCTACTCCTGGGCTCAAGCGATCCTCCTACCTCGGCCTCTCAAAGTGTTGGGATTACAGGCATGAACCACCGTGCTCGGCCCCCTGGAGGTTTTGCCTCTCAGGCTCCTGCACACGGACCATCCCGCAGCTCATTACTTACAATTTAGGTTTCTCTTCCTTGGTGCTGGTTCCTGTGGCCATTTCAGCTCATGGGTTGCTGCTCCGGTAAGTTGTGATTCTCTGTATTTTCCTGCCTATCTCTCTAAGTGTGGGGGCAGCGATTTGCCCTGTGACCTCACTTCTCTTATGCATCTAAGAAGAGTTGATTTTTCAGTTTGTTCAGCTTTTTACTTGTTGTTAGTGTAGAGTGGCGACTGCTGAGCCCCTTCCGTGCCAAACCAGAAACCTGACATCCTCTGTTCAGCTTTTAATTCTTAGTGCTGTCTTTTTTTTTTTTTTTTTTTTGAGATGGAGTTTCGCTCTTGTCGCCCAAGCTGGAGTGCAAAGGCACGATCTCAGCTCACTGCAACCTCCGCCCCCCAGGTTTACGTGATTCTCCTGCCTCAGCCTCCCCAGTAGGTGGGATTACAGGTGTTAGTCATCTAGCCTGGCTAATTTTTGGATTTTTAGTAGAGACGGGGTTTCACCATGTTGGCCAGGCTGGTCTCAAACTCCCGACCTCAGGTGATCTGCCCACCTTGGCCTCCCAAAGTGCTAAGATTACAGGCGTGAGCCACCGCGCCCAGCCGTTTTTAGCCTGACTTCTAAGAGACACCCCTGTGTCTGCATTGCTTAGCGGTCAGCCATTGATTAAGGCAGAGATTGAGCCCATAAGACCTCATCTTTCACTGACGAGGCTGTGTGGGGTGGGCAGGGCATCTCAAGTTCAGGCCGTTCTCTAGCCTGCCTCTGATTTCACGTTTCTTCAGGCCCACTTGTTCCTCCCTGCACGTGTGTGTAGTTTCCCAGTCAGCCAGACACAGGTGGAGAGCTTAGATAAGTCTTCTCTTGCTCTGTCATTTCCAGAGTCTTCCTATTGAAATTCTGGCCACTCACCCCATCTGGGGCCACAGGCTCAGGCTAGCAGAGCTGCAGGTTCCCACGTTCGTTTTCTGCTGAGCTTGCTGCTTCACTGACAACGCTGTCAAGTGTGACTTTTCCTCTCTGTTCCAAACCAAGTGTGCTCTCTCTCACAGCCAAGCTGCTTTTCTATTCCTGGCCTACCCTGGTGCAGTGACTGCAGCTGTCCAACTTGGCAGGGAGCTGGTGGAAGCAGGTCTTCTGCAAGAAGACTGCGGACTCCTATTCCTACCTAAGGTTCCTACCAGCAGTTCTTCCTGAATGCCTCTTTCCTTTTCTTTATTTCTTTTTTGAAATGGAATCTCACTCTGTTGCCCAGGCTGGAGTGCAGTGGTGTGATCTCGGCTCACTCCCGGGTTCAAGCGAGGCTCCTGCCTCAGCCTCCCAAGTAGCTGGGATTACAGGCACCTACCAGCATGCCTGGCTAATTTTTGTATTTTTAGAAGATACAGGATTTCACCATGTTGGCCAGGCTGGTCTCGAACTCCTGACCTCAAGTAATCCACCTGCCTCAGCCTCCCAAAGTGCTGGGATTACAGCCATGAGCCACTGTGCGCAGCATGAATGTCTCTCAATGTATTGTTTGCCTTTGGTTGATCTCCAGGGCCCTCAAATGGTTGTTTTTGATAATTTCGTTCTGATTTTTTGGGAGAGAAGATTTGCCTACCTCTTCATAAAGCCATAGCTGGAAGTTGCACATTGGCAAATTTGTTTTTGTTTTTGTTTTTGTTTTTTAATTTAAAAATAATGATAATAAATAGAGACAGGGTCTCAATATGTTACCCAGGTTGGTCTCAAACTCTGGGCTCACACAATCTTCCTGCCTCAGCCTCCCAAAGTGCTGGGATTTACAAGCATGAGCCACCACACCCAGCTCAAATTTTGGTTTGTTGTTATTGCTGTTGTTTGAAACGGAGTCTCACTCTGTCGTCCAGGCTGGAGTGTAGTGGCGTGATCTCGACTCACTGCAACCTCTGCCTCCCTGGTTCAAGTGATTCTCTTGCTTCAGCCTCGCAAGTAGCTGGGACGCCACCACGCCCGGGTAATTTTTGTATTTTTAGTAGAGACGGGGTTTCACCATGTTGGCCAGGATGGTCTCAAACTCCTGACCTCGTGATCCACCCGCCTTGGCCTCCCAAAGTGCTGGGATTACAAGCATGAGCCACCGTGCCCAGCCAAATTTTGATTTTTTAATACCGGCCATCAAACTTCTTTCAAAAAGGCTTCACTCCCACCAGCAAGATTGATTTATTTATTTTTTAAACTGGGAGCTGCCCTATGAACTGATCACCAGCAAGATTTAAAAGCACAAGGAAGCTGGGCGTGGTGGCTCACGCCTATAATCCCAGCACTTTGGGAGGCCGAGGCGAGTGGATCATGAGGTCAGGAGTTTCAGAGCAGCCTGGCCAATATGGTGAAACCCTGTCTCTACTAAAAATATAAAAAGTTAGCTGAGCATGGTGGCATGCGCCCATAGTCCTAGCTACTCGGGAGGCTGAGGCAGGAGAATCGCTTCAACCCAGGAGGCGGAGGTTGCAGTGAGCCGAGACCACGCCATTGCACTCCAGCCTAGGTGACAAAGTGAGACTCTGTCTCAAAGGAAAAAAAAAATAGCACAAGGAGGCTGGGCGCAGTGGCTCATGCCTGTAATCCCCGCACTTTAGAAGGCTGAGGCAGCCATCAAGTGATCCATTCACTTGAGGTCAGGAGTTCAAGCCCAGCCTGGCCAACATGGCAAAACCCCATCTCTACTAAAAAATATGAAACTTAGCCAGATGTAGTGGCATGCGCCTGTAATCCCAGCTACTCAGGAGGCTGAGACATGAGAATCGCTTGAACCCGAGAGGTAGAGGTTGCAGTGAGCTGAGATCATGCCACTGCACTCTAGCCTGGCAACAGAGCTAGACTCAGTCTCAAAATAAATAAATATGAATATAAATAAAAAAATACATGTATGGTATTTTAAAAATCTCAAACAATACCAAAAACTGTGTATGATAAGGAGTAATTTTTCTGCCAAGCCTTACTGTCAAGTTCCTAGTTCCCCACCCCAGTGGCAATCACTATAACCAATTGCTTGCATTTTATTCAAGGGATATTCCATGTAGATTCACTCATGTGTCTGTGAGCATGTCTGTGTGTATGTGTGTGTGTATGTGTGTATGTGTATGTGTGTGTCTGTGTGTGTGTGTATGTGTTGTGTGCACACATTATTCCTTTTTGTACAAAGGATAATATCCTGCCACATGTAGCTTTTCCTCCTGCATTTTCACTCAACAATGTATTTTGGAGATTATTTCATATCAGTACTGATAAGCTGTCTCATTTTTTAAGCCTGATAATTTTGAATTTTGAAATAATACTAGGCCAGGTATGGTGGCTCACACCTGTAATCTCAGCACTTTGGGAGGCTGAGGCAGGCTGATCACTTGAGACCAGCTTGGCCAACACAGGGAAACCCCATCTCTATCAAAAAATACAAAAATTAGCTGGGAGTGGTGGTATGCACCTGTAGTCCCAGCTACTTGGGAGGCTGAGTGAGGCATGAGAATTGCTTGAATCTGGGAGGTGGAGGTTGCAGTGAGCCAAGATCATGCCACTGCACTCCAGCCTGGGTGACAGAGTAAGATCCTGTCTCAAAAAAAAAAAAAAAAAAAAAAAAAAAGCCAAGAGTGGTGGCCCACTCCTGTTATCCCAGCACTTTGGGAGGCCAAGGCAGGTGGATCACCTGAGGTCAGGAGTTTGAGGCCTACTTGGCAAAACCCCATCTCTAATAAAAATACAAAAAATTGGCCGGGCATGGTGGCTCACGCCTGTAATCCCAGCACTTTGGGAGGCCGAGGCAGGCGGATCACCTGAGGTCAGGAGTTTGAGACCAGCCTGACCAACATGGTGAAACCCTGTCTCTACTAAAAATACAAAATTACCCGGGTATGGTGGTACATGCCTGTAATCCCAGCTACTTGGGAGGCTGAGCCAGGGGAATTGCTTGAACCTGGGAGGCGGAGGTTGCTGTGAGCCAAGATTGCACCATTGGACTTCAGCCTGGGCAACAAGAGCAAAACTCCATCTCAAAAAAACAAAACAAAACAATAAAACAAAAAATTAGCCGGACATGGTGGCGGACATCTGTAATTCCAGCTACTTGGGAGGCTGAGGCAGGAGAATTGATTGAACCTCGGAGACGGAGGTTGCAGTGAGCCAAGATGGCACCATTGCATTCCAGCCCAGCGACAGAGCAAGACTCTGTCTCAAAAACAAACAAAACAAAACAAAAAAACAGAATAAAAAATAAAAGTAAAAAAGAAAATAATACGAGGCTTAAAAGTAAAGTTGCACGATTCGTACAAAGAATTCCTCTCCATAGCTTCCCTAACATGCTCATATCATAGATAACCATAGGACAAGGATCAAAACAAGGAAATTGGCATTGACCACAGTACTATTCAGCAATCTACTGACCTTATTAAAATATTTCCAGTTATCTCACTAGTGATCTTTTTCTTTTTTATTTCTCTCTCTCTCTCTTTTTTTTTTTTTTTTTTTGAGATGGAGATGGAGTCTTGCTCCGTTGCCCAGGCTGGAGTGCTGTGGCATGATCTCGGCTCACTGCAACCTTTGCCTCCTGGGTTCAAGTGATTTTTCTGCCTCAGCCTCCTGAGTACTTGGGACAACAGACATGCGCCCCCACACCCGGCTAATTTTTGTATTTTTAGTAGAGACGGGGTTTCACCATATTGGCCAGGCTGTTCTCAAACTCCTGACCTTGTGATCTGCCCACCTTGGCCTCCTGAAGTGCTGGGATTGCAGGTGTGAGCCACCGCGCTCAGCCACTAATGATCTTTTTCTGGTCCGGGATCAAATCCAGGATCATATATTGCATTTAGTTTTCCAATTTCCTTAGATTTCTCCAGTCTGGAAGACTTCCCCCTTTTTTTTTTTTTTCCATTCATGATCTTGACATTTTTGAAGAGCATTGTTTCATAATTTATAGACTGTCTCTCAGTTTGGGTTTGTGTTCCTCATGGTTAAATTCAGGTTGTGTGTATGTGTGTTTTAGAGTTGGAGTCTCTTCACGGTGTCATACAGGTTGAAATGCAGTAAGACCCTGTCTCAACAAATAAATAAATAAATAAATAAATAGATAAATAAATAAAAGCATCTTGAAAGACTGCAAAATATCCTGTTTCTATCATGCATTTACCCACTAATTTTAGCATTCATTGATAATCTTTTCCTTTACTCTGTTTGGGCTGCTCTAGCAAAATACCATAAATTGCATGGCTTATGAACAAAACTTACTTCTCACAGTTCTGGAGGCTGAGAAGTCCAAGATCGGATTCAGTGTCTAGTTTATAGATGGCACCTTCTAGTTGTGTCCTCACATGGCCTAAGGAGTAAGGCAGCTCTCTGGGTCTCTTTTTTTTTTTTTTTTTTTTGATAAGAGGTTTTGCTCTTGTCACCTAGGCTGGGTGCAGTGGCATAATCTTGGCTCACTGCAACCTCCATCTCCCAGTTTCAAGCGATTCTCCTGCCTCAGCCTCTCAAGTAGCTGGGATTATAGGTGCCCACCACCACACCCAGCTAATTTTTGTGTTTTTAGTAGAGATGGGGGTTTCACCATGTTGGTCAGGTTGGTCTTGAACCCATAACCTCAGGTGATCCACCCACCTTGGCCTCCCAAAGTGCTGGGATTACAGGCGTGAGCCACCGAGCCTGGCCTGGGGTCTCTTTTGTAAGAGCACTAACCTCATTCACAAGGGTTCCACCCTCATGACCTAATCACCTCCCAAAGACCCCACCTTCTAATACCATCATATTGATATTGGTGATTAGGTTTCAAAGTATGAATTTTGGAGGAACACAAACATTCAGGGCATTCTTTTTTTTTTTTTTTTTTTAGACAATGTCTCGCTCTGTCACCCAGGCTGGAGTGCAGTGGTGTGACCTCAGCTCACTGCAACCTCTGCCTTCCAGGTTCAATGGATTCTTGTGCCTCAGCCTCCCAAGTAGCTGGGATTACAGGTGCACACCACCACATCTGGCTAATTTTTTTTTAGTTTTAGTAGAGATGGGGTTTCATCATGTTGGCCAGGCTGGTCTTGAACTCCTGACCTCAACTGATCCTCTGGCCTTGGCCTCCCAAAGTGCTGATATTACAAGCATGAGCCAGTGCGCCTGGCATAAGAAATAATTAAAAGTGAGCTCTCTTTTAATCATCTTCCAGGAGAGAAATCAGATCAATATCAGCCTCCAGAATTCACCATGTGCTTTCTCCCTCCTCTTGACTTTGAGCTATGACATTTTGAAAGGTCAATGTAATATGATGTTCATAATCTAATGACTGCACCACATTAGAGGGGCAACATTTGTCCAAAGTGGCACAAATCATTTTCCTGGGCTCAGAGGCAACTCCTCCACTTCCAAATTTGATAAAAATTGCATGTCTCCTGACAGTCATTTCAACACCATAACATTGCCCTAACTCTCTTTTGCTTTCAAGTCTTTTCTAATGACTATTTTCAGATGCCTAGATCCGCGTGTCCTACAATCTGATTTCACATCCCTAAAAATAGCTTCCTTTTATGTTTTATCCTGGCTTTTCAGTTCTCCCCAGTGGTCTCTCATCTGGGCTCTCGCCTTCTACCTAATTACCTCTGCCCTGGAACCTCTTCCAGGCGATTCTGTCTTCTCTCATAGTGCAAATGTTGACCCACTTCAATGCCCGTGAATACCTTTTTCCTACTCTGGCCAGACAGAGATACTCTCAAACCCATGTGGAAGTGGTTATAGGCATTTTTGTCATGCTTCGCTACTCCCAAATGTACCTCCTACTCAGAGAAATGATGTCCTAGAATTACACCACTGAGGGTTATTCCCTTCAGTCCTGAAGGCCTTTTGACCTTTCTGTGTTTTGGTTACAGGTCTCATACACCTGAGAGTGTAAAGATCATGCCCGTAATCCGAGCACTTTGGGAGGCCGAGGCAAGGGGATTACCTGAGTTCGAGACCAGCCTGACCAACATGGAGAAACCCCGTCTCTACTAGCCAGGTATGGTGGCACATACATGTAATCCCAGCTACTCAGGAGGCTGAGGCAGGAGAATTGCTTGAATCCAGGAGGTGGAGGTTGTGGTGAGCAGAGATCGTGCCATTGCACTCCAGCCTGGGCAACAAGAGTGAAACTCCATCTCAGTCTAAACAACAACAACAACAACAACAAAAAACAGATGTGCCCACCCCATAATGCCATAGAAGGGAGCGAACCTTGAGCTCAGCATGCTGATGGGTTCCCACTGCCCAACTCCTCAAAGAAAACAAGAATTGTAAATGTAAGAAACAAAGTTGCAGTGAGCTCAGCCATGGAAACCATGTAGCATAAATCAAAGAGACCCAGGACAGAGTAAAAGCAGCAACATTTTCATTGAGATAGAAAACAAAAAATCTGGCAGTGCTCCCCAGTAGTCCCAGCTACTTGGGAGGGTGAGGTGGGAGGATCACTTGAGCCCAGGAGTTTGAATCTGCAGTGAGCCAAGATCTCACCACTGCACTCCAGCCTGGGTGACAGAGTGAGACTTTGTCTCCCCCCACCCCCTCCCCTAAAAATCTGTTAGCACTTTGGTGACACTCAACCTAGGACACCTCTGTTTGTGGTGTATCAACCTCTCTAGGCCCCAACATGGTTTTTGGTTTTGTTTTCTTTTAAAAATAGGGTCTTGCTCTGTCACTCAGGCTGGAGTGCAGTGGCACAATCATACCTCACTGCAGCTTTGAACTCCTGGGCTCAAGCGACCCTCCCACCTCAGCCACCTGAGTAGCTAGGACTACGAGTGCTCACCACCACACCTAGCCAATTAAAAAACAATTTTTTTTTTCTTTGAATGAGACAGAGTTTTGCTATGTTACCCAGGCTGGAGTGAAGTGGCACAATCTCAGCTCACTGCAACCTCCACCTCCCAGGTTCAAGCAATTCTCCTGCCTCAGCCTCCAGAGTATCTGGGATTACAGGTGCCTGCCATCACACCCAGCTAATTTTTGTATTTTTAGTAGAGACGGGGTTTCACCATGTTGGCCAGGCTGGTCTTGAACTCCTGACCTCAGGTGATCCGCCTGCCTCAGCCTCCCAAAGTGCTGGGATTACAGGCATGAACCATATGCCTGGCCTTAAAATTTTTTATAGAGAAGAGTCTCACTATGTTGTGCAGCCTGGTCTCAAATTCCTGGTCTCGAGTGATCGTCCTGCCTCAGCCTCCCACTGTGTTAGGATTACAGATATGAGATACTGTGCCTGGTCATCCAGCTATGTTTTTCTTCTCCTTCAGTCAAATGGCCTTTTTTTTTTTTTTTTTTTTTTTTTTTTTCTGAGACTGAGTCTCGCTCTGTTGCCCAGGCTGGAGTGCAGTGGTGCGATCTCAGCTCACTGCAAGCTCCGCCTCCTGGGTTCAAGTGATTCTCCTGTCTAAGCCTCCCGAGTAGTTGGGATTATAGGCACCTGCCACCATGCCCGGCTAATTTTATTTTAGTAGAGACAGAGTTTCACCACGTTGGTCAGGCTGGTCTCAAACTCCTGACCTCAGGTGAGCGCCTTGGCCTCCCAAAGTGCTGGATTACAGGAGTGAGCCACCATGTCCAGCATGCCTGACCAATTTTTTATATTTTTCGTAGAGACAGGGTCTCACTATGTTGCTCAGACTGGTGATTCTCCTGCCTTGACCTCCCAAAGTGCTGGGACTATAAGCATGAACTACTGCCCCCGCCCTGGGATATTTTTTTGTTTTTTAATGCAGAAACCAACCAAGTCAGAGCACCTGGGGTGTGGGACTTTGCAGTCAGTGCTTTTTAAATTTTTTTTTAAATTATACTTTATGTTCTAGGGTACATGTGCACAACGTAGAGGTTTGTTACATATGTATACAAGTGTCATATTGGTATGCTGCACCCATTAACTCGTCATTTACATTAGGTATATCTCCTAATGCTATCCCTCCCCCTTCCCCCCTTCCCCCACCCCACAATAGGCCCCGGTGTGTGATGTTCCCCTTCCTGTGTCCAAGTGATCTCATTGTTCAATTTCCACCTATGAGTGAGAACATGTGGTGTTTGGTTTTCTGTTCTTGCGATAGTTTGCTGAGAATGATGGTTTCCAGCTGCATCCATGTCCCTACAAAGGACAGGAACTCATCCTTTTTTATTGCTGCATAGTATTCCATGGTGTATATGTGCCACAATTTTCTTAATCCAGTCTGTCACTAATGGACATTTGGGTTGATTCCAAGTCTTTGCTATTGTGAATAGTGCGGCAATAAACATATGTGTGCATGTGTCTTTATAGCAGCATGATTTATAATCCTTTGGATATATACCCAGTAATGGGATGGCTGGGTCATATGGTACTTCTAGTTCTAGATCCTTGAGGAATAGCCACACTGTTTTCCACAATGGTTGAACTAGTTTACAGTCCCACCAACAGTGTAAAAGTGTTCCTATTTCTCCACATTCTCTCCCAGCACCTGTTGTTTCCTGACTTTTTAATGATCGCCATTCTAACTGGTGTGAGATGGTATCTCATTGTGGTTTTGATTTGCATTTCTCTGATAGTGAGTGATGATGAGCTTTTTTTTATGTGTGTGTTGGCTGCATAAATGACAAAGGGCTAATTTCCAGAACCTACAAAGAACTCAAACAAACTTACAAGAAAAAAACAAACAACCCCATCAACAAGTGGGCAAAGGATATGAACAGTCAGTGCTTTTATCATGCTTTCCCATTGATTCTGATTGGCAGCCAGGTTGTAAACTACTACCCTAACTCTAACGACAGTTCAGGACCAAGGATAGCGGTCTACATGCCCCACTCCTCTGACTGACGGTGTGTGGGCTTGGCTAGGCAAGAAGGAGGGGCCTGAGTGGAAAGAGGCAGGGCTCCAGGAGCGGGAGAAAATTTCCAAAGAGGGCCTTCCCTGTAAAACCCCCTGTCAAGGCAATGCGGGATGAAGGAGAGTGAAGCTGCCTTTCTTTGCCATTCCACTGTTCATGGGTCCGTTTTTCCGTTGTGGATCCTTTGTGCTGGCAAAGCCAGGTGCTTCCTTTGTCCCTAGCACCTGGATACAAGGCCTTGCAAAACTTTCATCTTCATCATCCCTTAAAATAGCAGTAAATCTATAGCTGGTTCCTGGGAAAGAGGCAGCACTGAGAAAAAGGGATGCAGCTGCTAGTTTCACATCCCACCATTGTTCAAAAAGTTGTGTAAGAGGGGAGAAAAAGGTTTTAATGTTCAGCAGTTGAAAGACATCAAGGATTTTACAGCTGAGTCCTCTCTCAGATCTTTAAGATGTCAGCAACCCTTGAGAAATTCAACCTAGCGTGAAAAAAACCTGTCTGAAAGTTAATAGGAATTGTCTATCCACACGCCGTGTGGGTTGCCAGGAGGAGGCAGTCTGGGGAAGACTAACATGTTCTTGAATCCCAGGGAGTGCCTTTTACGGGGTATCCTAAAGTCCATTCCTCTTCCTGAAACCACCTTTGCAGAATTATAAATAATGAGAAAAACCTACATGACTGACTCCATCTTGCTTCGAACCTCACAGGCTAAATTATTATTTTTTTTGTTTTTTTGCTTATTGTATCATAGAGGCCAAGGAAACGATGAGAGAAATTTAGTTTATAGTTAAACTTTGAGGATCTGGGTGCGGTGGCTCACACCTGTAATCCCAGCAGTTTGGGAGGCTGAGGCGGGCAGATCGCCTGAGGTCAGGAGTTTAAGACCAGCCTGGCCAACATGGTGAAACCCCGTCTCTACTAAAAATACAAAATTAGCCAGGTGTAGTGGTGCACGCCTGTAGTCGCAGCTACTTGGGAAGCTGAGGCATGAGAATCTCTTGAACCTGGGAGGTGGAGATTGCAGTGAGCCAAGATCGTGCCATTGCACTCCAACCTGGGGAATACAGTGAGATGCTGTCTCAAAATAAATAAATAAATAAATAAAAATAAAAATTAACTGGGTATAGGTATGGTGGTGGGTGCCTGTAGTACCAGCTACTCGGGAGGCTGAGGCACGAGAATCACTTGAATCTGGAGGGTAGAGGTTGCAGAAAGCCGACATCGCCCCACTGCACTCCAGCCTGGGTGACAGAGCAAGACTTCATCTCAAAGAAAACCAAACCAAAACAAACAATAAAAAATCTTTGAGGCAAGGAAAACCGGTGCCCCTCCTTGTTCAGAGATTGAAGCCACGTTCATAAGCCAGAGTTAGAATTATGGGAGGGATTGGACTTCTCTAAAGAATAAGCAGAGTTCAGTAATGACCTGCCATTGCTTAGCATTCCTGTAAGTTGTTGACTTCCCCAGAGTCAAATAACTGGGAGCTGCAAGATTTATAACTTCCCCAACTACTCCTATAGATAACATCACTATTGTGAAACCTGAAGAACTGGTCTTTGAAATATTTTTCAGATTTCACATTTTGGCAGACCAAGAGATGCCACCTTGTCCTGATACCCTCACCCCAACCCTGTCCCCCACCTCCTGAGAACTGACTCAGCTGCGTGAAAACAGTTTTAGATGCCCCTGTGATTTCATCCCCAGTCAATCAATTGTTCCCATTCCCCAGCCCCCTGCCCTCCAAAGTACTCTGAAAAATCCAGGCCTCCGAATTCTCAGGGAGATGGGTTTGAGAAATTTCTCCCTGTTCTCCTCATTTGGCTGCCCTGCAATTATTAAATTCTTTCTTTGCTGCAATACCTGCCGTTCTCATTGGTTTAGAAGGGGCAGGGGGCAAAAAGAACCTGTCAGCCTGCGACATTCCTTCTGGGAGCAGCACCACAAATTTCCTGTTGAGGAATCGACATCTCTTTCCCCATGGGGAAATTGATTAGGCACAAAGTATTCATTAGGGGCTCTTCCCAGTGCGTCCCAAATTGTAACGTGCACATATCTGAGGGCACTGTTAAGATGCAGGCTCTGGCTGGGTGTGGTGGCTCATGCCTGTAATCCCAGCACTCTGGGAGGCCAAGATGGGCGGATCACTTGAGGTCAGGAGTTTGAGACTAGCCTGGCCAATATGGTGAAACCCCATCGCTACTAAAAATACAAAAGTTAACTGGGAGTGGTGGTGCATGCCTGAAGTCCCAGCTACTTGAGAGGCTGAGGCACAAGAAACACTTGAACCCAGGAGGCAGAGGTTGCAGTGAGCCGAGATGGCACCACAATACTCCAGCCTGGGCAAGACTTTGTCTCAAAAAAAATAAATAAATAAAATTTAAAAAGATGCAGGTCATGACTCAGTAAGTCCAGGGTGGAGCCTGAGATTTTGCACTTCTAACAAGTTCCCTGGTGATGATGCTGTCGGCTGATGTGTCTGTTCACAAGCATTTGGCAGTTGGACACTTCCTCCCTGAAATTAGAATCTAACTAGAGTGTTGAAAAACCTGGCAGAACTCAGACCAGAGTTTCCTGCTCTTCGGCTGTGTTCCTGTCTTTGCCCCTGTGCACCTGTGGAATCCTGCCTGTTTCTGGTCCAAGCTGTCTAGCCACTCCTCCCACCCTGTGATCTCCTAACATCCTTGCCTAAGCCTCCTCTTCACTTCAATCAGTCTGTCTTGGTTTCTGAGGATGCAAACCGGTGCCCTAAATGACATGGTTTCTGAGTCTCAGTTTCCGAAGCTATAAAAGCAAGACGGTTATCCCTAGTGGAGATTCATGACATTAAATGATATCCATGATATTAAAGTGAGCGAGGCTGGGCACGGTGGCTCATGCCTGTATTCCAGCACTTCAAGAGGCAGAGGCGGGCAGATAGCTTGAGGTTAGGAGTTCAAGACCAGCCTGGCCAACATGGCAAAACCCCATCTCTACCAAAAAATAGAAAAGTTAGCCAGGTATGGTGGCATGCACCTGTAATCCCAGCTACTCGGGAAACTGAGGAGGGTAATTGCTTGAACCTAGGAGGCAGAGGTTGCAGTGGGCCAAGACTGTACCACTGCACTCCAGCCTGGGCGGCAGAGTGAGACTCTGTCTCAAAAAAATAAATAAATAAACAAAGTGAGCAAGACGGGGGCCTGTCCTGAGGTGCTACCAGTTTCTACCCCGTCCTAAATTAACTTGCTAGAGTGGCTCACAGAACTCTCCTTGCCCCTCCCTTCCTCCAGCCTCTGCTTATGACCAGGTGAAATGTTGGCATACAAAAGCAAATGAAGCTATTAAAATTTTCAGCTAAGAGATTGATTTTTCTAATTACCACTTAATGTCTTCCCTTCTGGGCCTCAGAAGGCTTGTTCTCTGTTATTTAAGATGCAAATTGTTTGGATTTTCTAATGCAACTAGCTTAATGTAAAATTCTTCACATACTAAAACAAATTTTCCTTAACTGACCTGTCTGGTGAAATAATTCGCTATAAGTGGTAATGATATCATTACTCTTAACTAATTACTGCTTTCTGAATTTACCATTTTTGCTTTCTTGAGAAGTGATGATTATAATAATGTTTATTAATCTTATGGATACTAATAAATATTAAGAACCAATATTTAATGAGTATTTAGATGTTCTAGGCAATGAGCTAAGCTTTTTATATATTCTATGTCATTTAATTCTTACAATACATCTTATAAGAACTGTTGATTCACACTTTACTGATGGGGAAATTGAGGTACAAAGGAGGTCTGGTAACTTGCCCAAGATTATAGAGTGGTGAAGTTGGAGCTAGCATTTTCAACCCAGACAGTTTAACTCTAGAGTCCATTCTGATGACCACTCTACTAGACTTGAGAAATGGTTGCATAAATGTGTAAGGTACTACAAGAGGCCAAGTGCGGTGGCTCACGCCTGTAGTCCCAGCACTATGAGAGGTCAAGGCAGGCAAATCACTTGAGCCCAGGAGTTAAAGACCAGCCTGGGAAACATGGTGAGATCCCTGTCTCTATATTAAAAAAAAAAAAAAAAAAAAAAAAAGGCCGGGCGTGGTGGCTCATGCCTGTAATCCCAGCACTTTGGGAGGCCGAGGCCGGCGGATCACGAGATCAGGAGGTCGAGACCATCCTGGCTAACACGGTGAAACCCCGTCTCCACTAAAAATACAAAAAATCAGCCGGGCGCGGTGGCGGGTGCCTGTAGTCCCAGCTACTCAGGAGGCTGAGGCAGGAGAATGGCGTGAACCTGGGAGGCAGAGCTTGCAGTGAGCCGAGATCGTGCCACTGTACTCCAGCCTGGGTGACAGAGGGAGACTCCGTCTCAAAAAAAAAAAAAAAAATTTTTTTTTTTCTTTAAAAGGTACTATAGGCTGAAACTGGGTGCAATGGCTCACGCCTGTAATCCCAGCACTTTGGGAACCTGAGGTGGGCGGATCACCTGAGGTCAGGAGTTTGAGACCAGCCTGATCAAGATGGTGAAACCCCATCTCTACTAAAAATACAAAAAAATTAACTGGGCGTGGTGGCGGGTGCCTGTAATCCCAGCTACTCAGGGGGCTGAGGTAGGAGAATTGCTTGAACCCCAGAGGCAGAGGCTGCAGTGCAGTGAGCCGACATCATGCCACTGAACTCCAGCCTGGGAGACAGAGCCAGACTCCATCTCAAAAAAAAAAAAAAAAGAAAAAAGAAAAAGAAAAAGGTCTGGAAAGGAAGGTATACACCAAACTGACTCTAAGAAAGAATGTGGAAGGGGAAGATTTTCACTTTAAATTTTGATATGCTTCTGTGATACTGTGAAATATATATTATGTCTTTGCAGGTTTCCTGGCATACAACTCCTAAAATGCTTGGAATCTTTAAAGTGATGTGTGTCTTTTTATATTTTAATAAGTTGACTGATGGCTGGCAGCCTCTAGGTAGCATCAGCGGTAGAAGTTGCTCCCCAGAAAGATTAAGGCAAGCTTAGAGGTTTGGAACGTTCAGCCCCACCTCCCAACCTTTGGGGAGAGGAGAAGGGCTAAAGATTGAGTTGATTATCAATGGCCAATGATTTAATCAGTCACACCTGTGTAATGAAGTCTCCATAAGAACTCAAAAGGACTGGGTTCAGAGAGCTTCCGGGTAGCTGAACATATGGAGGTTCCCCGCGAGAACCTCCCCCTTCTCCCATACCTTGCTCTATACATCCCTTCATCTATATCCTTCGTAATATCCTTTTTTTGTTGTTTTGTTTTGATTTTTTGAGACGGAGTTTCACTCCTGTTGCCCAGGCTGGAGTGCAATGGTGCAATCTCCACTCACTGCAACCTCCACCTCCTGGGTTCAAGTGATTCTCCTGCCTCAGCCTCCCGAGTAGCTGGTATTACAGGCACGTTCCACCACGCCCGGCTAATTTTGTATTTTTAGTAGAGACGGGGTTTTACCATGTTGGCCAGGCTGGTTTTGAACCCCCGACCTCAGGTGATCCACCCGCCTCAGCCTCTCCAAGTGCTGGGATTACAGGCATGAGTCACCGATTTTTCATCAAGAAAAATCTTGAGTTCCTTTAAGGGAATTTCCAAGCACCTAGCTAGCCCTGAGAAGTAAATAAGCAACTTGATAAGCAAGGAGATAATAGTAGCCTAAAACAATAGACCAGAACACTAGAATTATAGGATGTTTGGTTTCCTTAGAGACTAATGATAGTATCTTAACATATGTCTCTGAGTTGTTTTTGAGGAACCTGGACTCCCACCGAATGGATCTGCCAGCATGCAGATGTCAGATAATGGGGAGCTGAGGACTGAATTCTGACCACTATTCTTTGTTTTAAATTTATTCTTAAGAGGCCTAGAGGGAGTCACACCCATGAGCCAGAGCTAATGTTCTTTTCTCCTGACCCCAGTTTTTTTTCTTTTTTCTTTTTTTAATATGGCGGCTCACTATCACCCAGGTTGGAGTGCAGTGGCATGATCTCAGTTCACTGCAACCTCCGCTTCCCAGACTCAAGCGATCCTCCCACCTCAGCCTCCTGAGTAGCTGGAACCACAGGCACATGCCACCACGCCTGGCTAATTTTTGGGATTTTTGGTAGAGATGGGTTTTGTCATGTTGCTCAGGTTGGTCTCAAACTCCTGAGCTCAGGTGGTACACTCGCGTTGGCCTCCCAAAGTGCTGGGATTACAGGCATGAGCCACTGCGCCCAGCCTGACCCCAAATTTTTAAACAAAACTTCTCTTCCTTAACTAATTGCAAATCAGAAAGTCTTTGAATCTGTCTATGACCTGTAAGCCCTTGCTGCAAGATATCCCACCCTTTCAGGCCAAAACCTATGTGTAGCCTCCATGCATTGATTTATGATTTTACCTGTAACTTCTGCTTTCTTAAAATGTACCCCTGCAGGATGGGCACGGTGGCTCACGCCTGTAATCCCAGCACTTTGGGAGGCCCAGTTGGGTGAATCACCTGAGATCCGGAGTTCAAGACTAGCCTGACCAACAAGGTGAAACCCCGTCTCTACTAAAAATACAAAAATTAGCCGGGCGTGATGGTGCGAGCCTGTAATCCCAGCTACTCAGGAGGCTGAGGCAGGAGACTTGCTTGAACCTGGGAGGCGGAGGTTGCAGTGAGCCGAGATCATGCCACTGCACTCCAGCCTGGGACACAGAGGGAGACTCCATCTCAAAAAACAAACAAACCAAAAAACCAAAAACCCTTATCTGCAAGCCATTGGGGAGGTAAGGACTTAAGCATGAGCTACCCGATCTCCTTGCTTGTTGCCTGCAAATACACGTCTTCCTTTCTCTCACTGCAAACCTCAGTGTGCCTACCTGGTCTTACTGTGCCAGGAGATTGGAACCCACTTAGGTTTGATAATACTGTCTTCAGGTAGGTAGGGTCAGAATTGAATTAGAGGACAGCCAGCTGGCATTCACTGCAGAATTCATGGCTGGTGAAATCCCCACACATCTGGTCACAGAAATCTTTTGTGATTGTTGAGCAAGAGGAAATAAAAAA
Source organism: Macaca mulatta (assembly GCF_049350105.2). Classification (NCBI taxonomy): domain Eukaryota; kingdom Metazoa; phylum Chordata; class Mammalia; order Primates; family Cercopithecidae; genus Macaca; species Macaca mulatta. Next base: position 104,343,925 of record NC_133414.1, on the reverse strand, counting down.
CACTTTGGTTTTTTTCCCCCTGTATTCTCAGAGCTTCTGTATCAGTTGAAGTTTTTGCAACAAGTACGTAATATTTAGGAAATTAAGAAAAACAACAAAAATTTTGCTCTGTGGAAAAAAACCAGAAGAATATTCTTCAAGCTATTAACGGTTGTCATTTCTGCAGGTCTAGGGAGTGGGTGGAATAGAGGAATGTATTAATTTTATAAGGAGACAGGCACAATAAATATACATTGTACAAAAGTTATTCTGCCTTGGTAAGGAGAGTTGATGAGAAAGCTATAGAATCTTGTCTTGAGAATCCGATCCTAATTTCATTTTCTCCTGCAACATTAATTATTATTCCCTGTAACAATGTTATCCAAATGAAGGTGATATTTCATTGCCAAAACCACCCTACAGTGGGGATGAACTGTGTTAGGGATGCAGGGACTAAGCATTTCTTCAACTAGAACCCTTTACGGGGGCCTGGACTCCAGAGCACAACCGAAACAAAACAGACAGCCCCTAAGGCTGAAGGGAAGCATAGCCCTTGCTGGCTCACATAGTTAGCCGTACCTGAAGAATGCCCAGCAAAACCTAGTTATTAATCCTGGCACAAGACAAAATTCCAGCAAATTTAGTTATAGATTTAATTGGCTTTTATTTGTGATTCATGAATCAGGGCAGCCTCCATTTTACAAAATAAAATCAAAGCTCTCACTTGGGCAGTAGCAGAACAGTGGGTTTTGTAAGGTGGGAACATGGAAACAGAACAATAGAAAAAATAAATTGATGCAGTGGGGACTTCATTATATTGACTAAGGCAGACCAGGATCTCTTGTTTCCAGAAAAACTGGTCTATTTCGGGATCTATCTGCTACCTTAAAGTTTCAGTTTGATTTTCTTCCTGCCTACATTACTTAATAGTGCCATATTTTTCATTTTTTACCAAATACAATTTAACAACTGGTTTCTCCAGTTGTTGGCTAAATGCCAAATGTGGCATTTAGCATGAGTGGCTCCATTTTGGTTTGATCTGGTCTGCTGGGGCCTAGTGCTCAGTACAATATAATGACTTCTCATAATTTTTGTTTAATAGTCCCAAAGACTTCTGTGATTTACTTTTTTTTTTTTTTTTTTTAAGAGACAGGGTCTCACTATGTTGCCCACGGTAGAGTGCAATGGCTATTCACAGGTGCAATCATAACTCACTGTAGCCTTGAACTCCTGGCCTCAAGCAATCCTCCTGCCTCATCCTCCCAAGTAGCAGGGACTATATATGCACCACCATGCCCAGCTGTTAGTCATTTTTAAAAGAGATGATGAAAATATTAAAAAATGAATAGAGGTGATTTACATGTGGGAAATGGGACTGAAGATATGCTTATGTATCAATTGAAGTGTTTTTGTTTGTTTGTTTGTTTGTTTGTTTGTTTTGAGAGGGAGTCTTGCTCTGTCACCCAGGCTGGAATGCAGCGGCACAATCTCAGCTCACTGCACCTCCGCCTCCAAAGTTCAAGCAATTCTCCTGCCTCAGCCTACCAAGTAGCTGGGATTATAGCACCCACCACCACGCCTGGCTAATTTTTGTATTTTTAGTAGAGACAGGGTTTCACCATGTTGGCCAGGCTGGTCTCGAACTCCTGACCTCAGGGGATCGGCCCTTCTCGGCCTCCCAAAGTGCTGGGATTACAGGCTTGAGCCACCGAGCCCGGCCTCAACTGAAGTTTTTACAGCAAATCACATCAAATTAAGGAGAGACTAGAGCAGGGCAGACTAAACATTTTTGTCCTGTTCTGTTTGAATTTTTAAAATCATAGCACATAATACTGTTATAATAATTTGGTTTTATGAAAAAGAGATGATATATTGTACATGTGGGTGGTTTTTTAATCCATCGTATTTTGGGGACTTTCTTAGACTTAAGTTGCCAAAGCGAAAAGTTACATGGAATTTGGCCATTTCTACAATCTTCCACATTTGTCAGCAATGATTACATTCTGGAGAAAGGGTGAGGTTTTTCAATGTCCAAAGAAAGCCAAATGCTAGGAGGAGAGGGTATGACACAGAAGACCTTCCTCTCTTGGCACCACTATGTTCAGGATATGGAAAATCTAGAACAAAGCCTCGTAAACATGGCATGCTAGTGAGTACATTCTCCAAATGACACTTTTGGTAGAATGTGCAACAACCTAAAGAAAAGGGGCCGAGCATGTTGGCTCATGCCTGTAATCCCAACACTTTGGGAGGCTGAGGCAGGAGGATTGTTGGAGCCTAGGAGTTCTAGACCAGCCCGGGCAACATAGAGAGACCCCACCTCTACAGAAAAATTTAAAAATCAGCCGAGTGTGGTAGTGCATGCTTGTAGTCCCAGCTTCTTGAGAAGCTGAAGCAGGAAGACTGCTTGAGCCCAGGAGGTCGAGGTTGCAGTGAGCCGTGATCACATCACTGTGTTCCAGCATGGCCGCAGAGCCACACCCTATCTCAAAAAAAAAGAAAGAAGAAAAAAAGTGCTCATTAGCAATTTCCACCTAGAGAAGCTGTGAAAGAGGCTCACAGGCCAGGCTGTAGTCCTATTTTCTTCGTTAATTAGTTGTTGGACCTTGGGACAGCCCATAAAATCCACTTTAACTCATACCCTAGTTGAACCATTGAAGGATTAAAAATCCTCCTAGAGACTCTAAGGAGAAACCAGTTGTTGTTAAATTGTATTTGGTAAAAATGGAAAATATGGCACTATTAAGTAATGTAGGCAGGAAGAAAAACTTTTTAAAAGATAAGTCAGCTGGGCACAGTGGTTCACGTCTGTAATCCCAGCACTTTGGGAGGCTGAGGCGAGTGGATTACGAGTTTGGGAGTTCAAGACCAGCCAGGCCAAGATGGTGAAACCCCATCTCTACTAAAAATACAAAAATCAGACGTGCGTGGTGGCATGAGCCTGTAATCCCAGCTACTCAGGGGGCTGAGGCAGATAATTGCTTGAACCTGGGAGGCAGAGGTTGCAGTGAGCCAAGATCATGCCACTGCACTCTAGCCTAGGTGACACAGGGAGACTCCATCTCAAAAAAAAAAAAAAGTCATTTTAGGACATTAAGAACCCATGTTGGGTGGGTACACATGGACATAAAGACAGGAATAATAGATATTGGGGACACCAAAAGGAGGGAGGGGAAGGGTGGCAAAGGGTCAAAAAACTACGTATTGGGTACTATATTCACTATTTGGGTGATGGGTTCTATTGAAGCCCAAACCCCAGCATCACACAATATATCCACGTAACAAACCTGCACATGCACCCCTGAATTTAAAATTTTAAAAATTTAAAAAGACATGGTGGATGTCTGCACGCAGTGGCTCACGCCTGTAATCCCAGCACTTTGGGAGGCCAAGGCAGGCTGATCACTTGAGGTCAGGAGTTTGAGACCAGCCTGGTCAACGTGGTGAAACCCCATCTCTACTAAAAATACAAAACTTAGCTGGGCGTGATGGTATGCACCTATAGTTCTAGCTACTTGGGAGGCTGAGGCAGGAGAATTGCTTGAACTCAGGATGAGGAGGTTGCAGTGAGCTGAGTTTGCACCACTGTGCTCCAGCCTGGGTGACAGAATGAGACTCTGTCTCAAAAAAAAAAAAAAAAAAAAAAGAGAGAGAGAATGGGATGGGAAGAGAGAAAGCGGAGAAATATACTTTTCTGGAGAGCTTTGCAGAAAGAAGAACAGAGAAATAAGACTATCTGGAGGAGAATGTGGGTTAAATTTTAAAGATGGAAAGTGTGTGTGTGTGTGTGTGTGTGTGTGTGTGTGTGATTAGAAAGGAAAAGATTTCTGATGCAGGAGAAAAGGGAGAATCTTTGGAGCAGATGGCTTTGGATAGGAACACCAACAATTTGGGTAATGTAAGAGGAGTAAAGGCATATTATACATGGATATAGATGTAGGTACTTTTGAGGGACTGGGGGAGTTTATGGGTTTTCTTCAGACTGCTTTTAACTTCTCAGTGAAGTAGGAGATGAGAGGCAACATTAGTTGAGAGGGAAGATCAGCAAGAAGTTGTGGAGATTTGAGGACAGAGGAGAAAGTGTGAAGAGGTCATCTACAAGATGTGAGATGCTGAATAGACGGGCAGTACAGGAGAGTCCCTGTTTCCTTACATCCTAACCCACTCAGTTGGCCATCAAACTTTGTGAAATGACTCATGCTGTGAATTTAGAAGGTGTATTAGTCAGGGTTCTCTAGAGGAGCAGAACTAATAGGAGATATATATATATACTCACACACATATATATATGTATGTGTATCAACCTATATATATATATATATAAAAAAAAATATATATGAGTTTGTTGTTGTTGTTTGTTTGTTTTGCTTGCTCTGTCACCCAGGCTAGAGTGCAGTGGCGTGATCTCGGCTCACTGCAACCTCTGCCTCCTGGGTTCAAGTGATTCTCCTCAGCCTCCAGAGTACCTGGGATTACAGGTGCCTACCACCGTGCCTGGCTAATATTTGTATTTTTAGTAAAGACAGGGTTTCACCATGTTGGCCAGGCTAGTCTCGAACTCCTGACCTTGTGATCCACCTACCTCGGCCTCCCAAAGGAGAGTTTATGAAGTATTAACTCACACAATCACAAGGCCCCACAATAGGCTGTCTATAAGCTGAGGAGCAAGGAGAGCCAGTCCGAGTCTCAAACTGAAGAACTTGGAGTCCGATGTTCAAGGGCAGGAAGCGTCCAGCACCGGAGAAAGATGTAGGCTGGGAGGCTAAGGCAGTCTCTCCTTTTCATGTTTTTCTGTCTGCTTTATATTCGCTGGAAGCTGATTAGATGGTGCCCACCAGATGAAGGGTGGGTCTGCCTTCTCCAGCCCAGTGACTCAAATGTTAATCTCCTTTGGCAACATCCTCACAGACACACCCAGGATTAGTATTTTGTATCCTTCAATCCAATCAAGTTGACACTCAGTATTAACCATCACAGAAGGGGTGATACACAGAAACAATTTTGAACACCACTTGGCATAGAGGAAGTCTCATTGTGTTGCCTAGGCTGGTTTCAAACTCAGGGGCTTAACAATCCTCCTGCCTCAACCTCTCGAGTAGCTGGGATCACAGGCATGTGCCATAGGGTAGGTGCTTTAATATTTCTTACTATATGCTAACATGATAGGTGAAAAATAGTATTTCATTGTAGTTTTAATTTGGATATTTTGGCTGGGCACCGTGTCTCATGCCTGTAATCCCAGCACTTTGGGAGGCCAAGACAGGCAAATCATGAGGTCAGGAGTGCGAGACCAGCCTGGCCAACATGGTGGAACCCCATCTCTACTAAAAATGCAAAAAATTAGCTGGGTGTGGTGGCGGCGCCTGTAATCCCAGCTACTTGGGATGCTGAGGCAGGAAAATCACTTGAACCCAGGAGGCGGAAGTTGCAGTGAGCTGAAATTGTACCATTGCACTCCAGCCCAGGTGACAGTGCAAGACTCTGTCTCAAAAAAAAAAAAAAAAAAAGGGATATTTCTTATTACTAATAAGGTTAAATATATTTTTGTATGCTTCAGTGCTGGTTTTTTTTTTTTTTTGGAAACTGATCATGTTGAGTATTTAAAATGTTGTTTGTTAGTCTTTTATTGATTTAAAGAGACCTTTGTATATAAAGGAAATTAGCTGTGCTTAAGTTGTGACTTTTTCCATTTTGCTTTTATTTTAACTTAATGTCATTTTATGCATTTTTTTTTTTTTTTTTTTTCTTGAGACAGGGTGTTGCTATGTTGCTAAGGCTGGTCTCGAACTCTTGGGCTCAAGCAATCCTCTTATCTCAGCCTCTCAAGTAGTTGGGACCCCAGGCATGTGCCACCATGCTTAGCTTAGCTCTGTCACCCCGGCTGGGGTATAGTGGTGTGATCTTGGTTCACTGCAACCTTTTGCCTCTAGGTTTCAAGTGATTCTCCTGCCTCAGCCTCCTGAGTAGCTGGGATTACAGGCATGTGCTACCACACCCGGCTAATTTTGTATTTTTAGTAGAGACGGGGTTTCATACATGTTGGCTGGGCTGGTCTTGAACTCCTAGCCTCAAGCAATACACCCACCTTGGCCTCCCAAAGTGCTGGGATTACAGGCATGAGCCACTGCACCAGGACTTTTATCAGTTTTTAACATAAAAATGGCAAACTCTTCTATATTTTCTTGTAGTATTTAATTTTTTTTTTTTTGAGACCAAGTTTCGCTCTTTTGCTCAGGCTGGAGTGCAGTGGTGCAATCTCCGCTCACTGCAACCTCTACCTTCCAGTTTCAAGTGATTCTCCTGCCTCAGCCTTCCGAGTAGCTGGGATTCAGGCATGTGCCCCCATGCCCGGCTAATTTTGTTTTTCAGTAGAGATGGGGCTTCTCCATGTTGGTCAGGTTGATCTCAAACTCCCAACCTTACAGGCGTGAGCCACCATGCCCGGCGAGATCCTTGTATTGTCAGTATAGTTTTGTCTTTTCCAGAATGTTATATAGTTGGAATCATACAGCCTTTTCAGACTGGCTTTTTTTTTACTTAGCAATGTGCATTTAGGGTTTTTCCATATCTTTCTATGGGTCAATAGTTCATTTCTTTTTTTCTTTAATATTCTTTACATTTATTTATTTATTTATTTATAGACGGAGTCTCGCTTTGTCGCCAGGCTGGAGTGCACTGGCATGATCTTGGCTCATTGCAATCTCTGACTCCAGGGTTCAAGCAATTCTCCTGGGTAAGACTCCCTGAGTAGCTGGGACTACAGGCATGCGCCACCATGTCTGGCTAATTTTTGTATTTTTAGTAGAGACAGGGTTTCGCCACGTTGGCCAGGCTGGTCTCGAACTCCTTGCCTCAGGTGATCTGCTTCCCTTGGCCTTCCAAAGTGCTGGGATTACAGGGATGAGCCACCGTGCCTAGCCTCATTTCTTTTTTTTTTTTTTTCCTAAATAATAATCCATTATATAGATGTATTCACCTTGGCTGCTTCTAGTTTTTGGCAATTATGAATAAAGCCGCTGTAAACACTCAAACTCCTGGGCTCAGGTGAACCTTTCCCATCAGCTTCCTAAATAGCTGGGATTACAGGTGTGTGTCGCTGAGCTTGGCTCATCACTGTTGTTTATCCTCTAATGATATATGATGTTGAACATCTTTTCATATGGTTACTTGCCATTGTATAACTTCTTTGGTGACATTTCTGTTCAGATCTTTGGCCCATTTTTTTTGGTGGGTGCAGTGGCTCACACTTATAATCCCAGCATTTTGGGAGGCTGAGGCAGGTGAATAACCAGAAGTCAAGAACTTGAGACCAGCCTGACCAACGTGGTGAAACTCTGTCTCTACTAAAAGAAATATAAAATTAGTTGAGCATGGTGGCACATGCCTATAATCCCAGCTACTTGGGAGGCTGAGGCAGGAGGATTGTTTGAACCTGGGAGGTAGAGGTTGCAGTGAGCCGAGATCACACCATTGCTTTCCAGCCTGGGCAACAGGAGCAAAACCCCATCTCAAAAAAAAAAAGAAAAAGAAAAAGAAATCTTTTGCCCACTTTTTTTTTTTTTTTTTTTTCTTTTTGAGATGGAGTCTCACACTGTTGCCTGGGCTGGAGTGCAGTGGCATGATATTGGCTTACTGCAACCTCCACCTCCCAGGTTCAAGCGATTTTCCTGCCTCAGCTTCCCGAGTAGTTTGGATTACAGGTGCCCGCCACCACGCCAGGCTAATTTTCTGTATTTTTAGTAGAGACGGGGTTTCACTATGTTGGCCAGGCTGGTCTCGAACCCCGACCTCGTGATCCACCTGCCTTGGCCTCCCAAAATGCTGGGATTACAGGCGTGAGCCACTGCACCTGGCCCTTTTTTTCTTTTCTTTTCTTTTTAATTATTTAAAAATTTCTTACAGGGGGTCTTGCTCTGTTGCCCAGGCTTGACCTTCCAGGCTCAAGCAATCCTCCCAGCTCAGCTTCCTGAATAGCTGGGACTACAGGCATGAACCACCACAGCTGGCTAATTTTTTAGATTTTTTGTAGAGATGAGGTCTCATTATGTTTCCCAGGCTGGTCTCAAACTCCTGGGCTCAAGTGATCCTCCCGCCTCGATCTCCCAAAATGCTGGGGTTATAGGCATGAGCCGCCATGCCCAGCCCAGTGATGTCAAGGTTATATATATATGTATAACCTTGCAATGAGCCTGTATATATATACACACATACATATATGTATATACATATGTATATATGTGTATATATATATATTTCATTTCTTACAGCTGCATAGTATTCCATTATGGATGTACCATAATTTATTTAACCAATTCCCCACTGATATTTAGTTGGATTCCAATCTCTTGTTATTATATATACTGTAGCAACAAATAACCTTATCAATATATTGCTCTCCTCATTGTAAGATAAACTCCTAGAACTGGAACTGTTGAGTCAAAGTTACATTTGTAATTTTGACGACTACTGTAAAATTGCTCTCCATACTGATTTACACATCAGCCATAATGGATAAGAATGCCAGCTTCTTGGCCAGGCTCAGTGGCTCACGCCTGTAATCCCAATGCCTTGAGATCTGAGGTGGGAGGATCCTTGAGTCCTCGAGACTTGCCTGGGTAACATAGCGAGATTATGTCTTTACAAAAAATTAAGAAATAAAATAAATAAATACATAAAATTTAAAAAATAATTAAAAAGCCTGTTTCTAAACACCCATGTCAACCCAGTGGGTTTAATAAATCAGTTGCTGAACTTTAGCTCAGCAGGGAAGAGGCCCTCTCCTAGTTCTTAGTTCTTTTATTTACTACTCTCCCTTAGCCTAGAGGTAGCACCAACTATTTGACTCCCTGCTACTTTCCTTTAGAGTCCTCTTCTACTCCTGTTAGCAGTTAACTACTTCCTACCAGTTAATAATTTGTTACATTTTCTGTGTTCAAATAATTGGTGTGATTTCTATCTCCTGACTGAACCCCGACTATATATACGTGATCATTTTGTAAAAATTCGCTATGATTTATACTTAAAAGTTGTGCACGTGCACAGTGGTTCATGCCTGTAATCCCAGCACTTTGGGAGGCCGAGGCCAACAGATCACCTGAGGTCAGGAGTTCAAGACCAGCCTGACCAACATGGTGAAAGCCTGTCTCTACTAAAAATACAAAAATTAGCTGGGCGTGGTGGCTAATGCCTGTAATCCCAACTACTCGGGAGGCTGAGGCAGGAGAATTGCTTGAACCCGAGAGGCGGAGGTTGCAGTGAGCTGAGATCGTGCCATTGTACTCCAGCCTGGGCGATAGAGTGAGACTCCATCTCCAAGAAAAAAAAAAAAAGGTGTGCACTTTGGGTTGGGCATGGTGGCTCATGCCTGTAATCCCAGCACTTTGGGAGGCCGAGGCAGGTGGATCACCTGAGGTCAGGAGTTTGAGACTAACCTGGCAAACATGGCAAAACCTCATCTCTACTAAAAATACAAAATTAGCCAGGCATGGTGGTGGGTACCTGTAATCCCAGCTACTCGGGAGGCTGAGGCAGGAGAATTACTTGAACCCGGGAGGCGGAGGTTGCAGTGAGCTGAAATCACGCCACTGTACTCCAGCCTGGGCAACAGAGGGAGACTCCATCTAAAAAAAGAAAAAAAAAAAAAAGTTGTTCACTTTAGGGTGTTTTATTTTTGGTGTACAATTTATTCTGATAATTGTCAATACAATACAATGATTAAAAATGATAAATGTGTATTATTAAAAGATCTTGAGCATGTTACTTCTCAGTTCCTGTACACGTTGTTTCTTGCAAATTTTAAGGTAGAGACACGTTGATTTAAGCAGGGCACCCATGTTCAATGTATATCACAATGGCCCATGAATACTGTTAAGTTGCATAAGTCTATTAAAAAATCAACACTCAGTAATATTTTAGGAACTAGAAAATATATTTTAGTATATATTTCAAGTGCTGTAGTATGGTATACATAGTTGGTGTTTTTGGAATGCCTGTCCTAACTCAGAGGCTCTCTATAGAAGAATGAGTTCTGCTATTTAGCTTCTGTCTATACCAAGGTATTCCTCTTAAAAACAAAACAAAACAGCTTTATGACTGTCAAGTCCTAGGGCTTTGAGAAAACATAGGCAGTGGCCAGGTAGTGATTACAGTGGGCCTTGGGCAAGACCCAGTGCTATGCTGGCTTCAGGTCTGATCCAGTGCAGTCACAGTGGTAGTGGCTACAAGGGTTCTTATGTCATTCCATCCCCAGCCCCAGGTGGCTCTACACACACAGAGAGAGACTCCATTTGTTTTGGAGAAAGTAAGGAAAAGAGAACAAGAGTCTCTGATAATCTGGATAATTCTTCTGGATCTCATGAAGACCAAGTCTTGCAGACTTGTAGAGTCTGAAAGAACCACAGCATTACTGGGCTTGGAGTGCCATCTAATGCAGACATGGCTTAGATCACAACACTGAAGTCCTTTTGAATACCTGGAAAGCTTTCAGGTATGGATACAAACTAGTCCAGATTGCAAAGACTACAGTAAATACCTAACTCTTCAATGCTCGGGCACCAACGAACATCAAAAGACCACCCAGGAAAATATGACCTCACCAAATGAACTAAATAAGGCACTAGAGACCAGTCCTGGAGAAACAGAGATATGTGACTTTTCAGACACAGGAGTCAAAATCATTATTTTGAGGAATGCCAAAGAAATTCAAGATAACTGTACAGAGAAGGAATTCAGAATTCATTGGATAAATTCAACATAGAGATTGAAATAATTAAAAAGAAGGAGAAATTCTACAGCTGAGAAATGCAGTTGACACACTGAAGAAGGCATCAGAATCTTTTAGTAGAATTATCAAGCAGAATAAAATGTTAATGAACTTGAAGACAGGCTATTTGAAAATACAATCAGAGTAGACGAAAAAAGAGTAAAGAAGAATGGGCCAAGTGCGGTGGCTCACGTCTATAATCCCAGCACTTTGGAAGGCCAAGGTGGGTGGATCATCTGAAGTCAGGAGTTTGAGAACAGCCTGGTCACATGGTGAAACCCCATCTCTACTAAAACTACAAAATTAGCTGGGAGTAGTGGTGCATGTCTGTAACCCCAGCTGCTTGGGAGGCTGAGGCAGGAGAATCGCTTGAACCTAAGAGGCAGAGGTGGCAGTGAGCCGAGATCGCACCATTGGACTCCAGCCTGGATGACAAGAGCGAAACTCCATCTCAAAAAAAAAAAAGACGCCGGGCGCAGTGGCTCAAGCCTGTAATCCCAGCACTTTGGGAGGCCGAGTCGGGAGGATCACGAGGTCAGGAGATCGAGACCATCCTGGCTAACACAGTGAAACCCCGTCTCTATTAAAAAAAAAATACAAAAAAAACTAGCCGGGCGAGGTGGCAGGCGCCTATAGTCCCAGCTACTCCAGAGGCTGAGGCAGGAGAATGGCGTAAACCCGGGAGGCGGAGCTTGCAGTGAGCCGAGATCTAGCCACTGCACTCCAGCCTGGGCGACAGAGCAAGACTCTGTCTCAAAAAAAAAAAAATAATAATAATAATAATAATGAAGCCTATCTACAAAATCTAATAGCCTCAAAAGGGCATTTTTTTTTTTTTTTTTTTTTTGAGACGAAGTCTTGCTCTTGTACCCCAGGCTGGAGTGCAATGGCATGATCTCAGCTCTCTGCAACCTCTGCCTCCTGGATTCAAGTGATTCTCCTACCTCAGCCTCCCGAGTAGCTGGGATTACAGGAGCCTGCCACCACTCCCGGCTAATTTTTGTATTTTTAATAGAGACGGAGTTTCACCATGTTGGCCAGGCTGGTCTCAAACTCCTGGACTCAGGTGATCCACCCGCCTCGGCCTCCCAAAGTGCTGAGATTACAAGAGTGAGTCAGGGCACCTGGCCTCAAAAGGGCAAATCTAAGAGTTATTAGCCTTAAAAAGGAGGTAGAGAAAGAGATAGGGGTAGAAAGTTTATTCAAAGGAATAATAACAGAGAACATCCCAAACCTTGAGAAAGGTATCAATATCTAAGTACAAGAAGGTTATAGAACACCAAGCAGATTTAACCCAAAGAAGACTACCTCAAGGCATTTAATAATCAAACTCCCAAAGGTCAAGGATAAAGAAAAACCCTAAAAGCAGCAGGAGAAAACAAACAAAACAAATAATGGAGCTCCAATACGTCTGGTAGCAGACTTTTCAGTGGAAACCTTACAAATCAGGAAATAGTGGCTGAAGAAAAAACCTGTTATCCTAGAATAGTATATCCGGTGAAAATATCCTTCAAACATGAAGGAGAAATATAGACTTTCCCAGACAAACAAAAGCTGAGGGATTTAATCAACACCAGACCTGTCCTGTGAAAAATGCTAAAGGGAGTCCTTCAGTCAGAAAGAGCAACAAGAGTGAAACTCCATCTCAAAAAAAAGGAAAAAAAAGAAAGAGGTAGACCCGCCAGGCATGGTGGCTCACGCCTGTAATCCCAGCACTTTGGGAGGCTGATGTCGGCAGATCATAAGGTCAGGAGTTCGAGACCAGCTTGGCCAATATGGTGAAACCCCGTCTCTACTAAAAATACAAAAATGAGCTGGGCGTGGTGGCACATGCCTATAGTCCCAGCTCCTTGGGAGGCTGAGGCAGAAGAATCGCTTGAACCCAGGAGGCAGAGGTTGCAGTGAGCCGAGATCACACCACTGCACTCCAGCCTGGGTAAGACTCCATCTCAAAAAAAAGAAAGAGGTAGACCCCAATATAATAATAGCCGGAGACTTCAATACCCTACTTTCAGCATTGGATAGATCTTCCAGACAAAAAATGAAGAAACATCAGACTGAATCTGCACTGTAGATCAAGTGGACCTAATAGATATCCACAGAACATTTTCATCCAGCAGCTGAATACACATTCTATCCCTGAGCACATGGATTATTCTCAAGGACAGACCATATGTTACATGAGAAACAGTTTTTTGTTTGTTTGTTTGTTTGTTTTGAGACAGTCTTGGTCTGGCACCCAGGGTGGAGTACAGTGGCACAATCTCAGCTCACTACAACCTCAGCCTCCTGGGCTCAAGTGATCCTCCCACCTCAACCTCCTGAGTAGCTGGGACTACAGGTGTGTGCCACGATGCCCAGCTAATTTTTTAGGCATTTTTTATGTAGATGGGGTTTCACCATGTTGCCCAAATTTTTTGCCCATTTTTTAATGGGGTTGTTTGGTTTTTGCTTGTAAATTTGTTTAAGTTCCTTATAGATTCTGAATATTACACCTTTGCTGGATGCACAGTTTGCAAACATTTTCTCCCATTCTGCAGGTTTGTCTGACAAAACACATCTTAAAGCATTAACAACAAGAAGAATTTTGTAAACTATACAAACACATGGAAATTAAACAATATGCTCCTGAATAGCCAGTGGGTCACTGAAGAAATTAAGAAGAAAATTGAAAAATTTCTTGAAACAAATGATAATAGAAATATGACATACTAAAACCTATGGGATACAGTGAAAGCAATACTAAGAGGGAAGTTTATAGCTATAAGTGCCTATATAAAAAAAAGTAAAAAAAAAAAAAAAAAAAAAAAGGGCCAGGTCAGTGGCTCATGCCTGTAATCTCAGCACTTTGGGAGGCTGAGGTGGGTGGATCACTTGAGCTCAGGAGTTTGAAGCCAGCCTGGGCAACATGGTGAAGCCCCTTCTCTACAAAAAATAGGCCAGGCATGGTGACTCATACCTGTAATCCCAGCATTTTGGGAATCTGAGGCAGGCAGATCACCTGAGATCAGGAGTTGGAGACCAGCCTGGCCAACATGGTGAAACCCTGTCTCTACCAAAAAATACAAAAGTTAGCCGGTGTGGTGGTGCATGTCTTATTCCCAGCTACTTGGGAGGCTAAGGCAGGGTAATCGCTTGAACCTGGAAGCTGGAGGTTGCAGTGAGCCAAGATTACGCCACTGTACTCCAGCCTGGGAGACAGAGCAAGACTCCGTTCAAAAAAGCACCAAAAACCAAAAAAATACAAAAGTTAGTTGGGTGTGGTGGTGCATGCCTGTAGTCCCAGCTACTTGGAAGGCTACTTGGGAGGACTGATTGTGTCCAGGAGGTTGAGGATGCAGTTAGCCATGTTCACGCCACTGCACTCCATCCTGGACAACAAAGTGAGACCTTGTCTCAAAAAGAAAAGCAAAACAAAACAAAAACTTCAAATAAATAATCTAATGATGCATGTTAAAGAACTGGAAAAGCAAGAGCAAACCAAACGCAAAGTTAGAAGGCAAAAAATAAAGATCAAAGCAGTGATGAAATTGAAGAAAACACTACAAAATATCAACAAAACAAAAAGTTGGTTTATTGAAAGGAAAAAAAAAAAAAGACAAACCTTTTGCCAGACTAACTAGGAAAAAAGAGAGGAGACACAAATAAATAAAACCAGAGATGAAAAAGGAGACATTACAACTTATACTGCAAAAACTTAAAGGATCATTAGTGGCTAGTATAAGCAATTATATGCCAATAAATTGGGAAATCTAGAAGAAATGGATAAATTCCCAGATGCATACAACCTATCAAGATTGAACCATGAAGAAATCCAAACCTGAATGGACCAATAAGTAACAAGATTGAAGACATAAAAAAGCTTCCAGCAAAGAAAAGCCCAGGACCAGATGGCTTCACTGCTAAATTCTACTAAATATTTAAAGAAGAACTAATACCAATTCTAGTCAAACTATTCTGAAAAACAGAGGAGGAGGGAATACTTATAAACTTATTCTATGAGGCCAGTATTACGCTGATACCAAAACCAGACAAAGACACATCAAAAAAAAGAAAACTATAGGCCAGTATCACTGATGAATATTGATGCAAAAATCCTCAACAAAATACTAGCAAACTGAATTCAACAACACTTTAAAAAGATCATCATGACCAAGAGGGATTTATCCCAGGGATGCAAGGATGGTTCAACATATGGAAATCAATCAGTGTGATACATCATATCAACAGAATAAAGGACAAAAACCATATGACCATTTCAATTGATGCTGAAAAAGCATGTGATAAAATTCAACATCCCTTCATGGTACAAAAAAAAACTCTCAAAAAACTGAGTATAGAAGGAACATACCTCAACACAATAACAGCCAGGTATGACAGACCCATAGCTAGTATCATACTGAATGAGGAAAAACTAAAAGCCTTTCCTTTAAGATCTGGAACATGACAAGGATGTCCCCCACTTTTTTTTTTTTTTTTTTTTTTTTTTGGTGAGACAGAGTTTTGCTCTTGTTGCCCAGGCTGTAGTGCAATGGTGCGATCTCGGCTCACCGCAACCTTCACCTCCTGGGTTCAAGCGATTCTCCTGCCTCAGCCTCCTGAGTAACTGGGATTACAGGCATGCATCACCACACCCAGCTAATTTTGTATTTTTAGTAGAGACGGGTTTCTCCATGTTGGTCAGGCTGGTCTCAAACTGCTGAGCTCAGTGATCCTCCCGCCTCGGCCTCCCAAAGTGCTGGGATTACAGGCTTGAGCCACCGTGCCTGGCCAGGATGCCCACTTTTGCCACTGTTATTCAACACAGTACTGGAAGTCCTACATAAAGCAATCAAGATATGAAGGGCATCTAAATTGGAAAGGAAGAAGTCAAATTATCCTTGTTTGCAGATGATATGATCTTATAGTTGGAAAAACTTAAAGACTCCATAAGAAAACTATCAGAACTGGTAAATTCAGTAAAGTTGCAGTATACAAAATCAACATACAAAAATCAGTAGCATTTCTATATGGCAACAGTGAACAAACCTAAGAGTTAACTTACCAAAAAAGTGAAAGATCTCTGCAACGAAAACTATAAAATACTTTGGCTGGGCATATTGGACCATGCCTGTAGTCCCAGCTACTTGGGAGGCTGAGGCAGGAGGATCACCTGGACTCAGGAGGTAGAGGTTGCAGTGAGCTGAGATTGCACCATGTCACTCCAGCCTGGGAGATACAGTGAAACCCTGTCTAAAAAAAAAAAAAGAAAGAAAGAAAAAGAAAAAAGAAAACTATAAAACACTGATGCAAGATATTGAAGAGGACACACACAAAAAATGGAAAGATATCCCATGTTCATAGATTAAAAGAATCAATACTGTTAAAATGTTCATACTACCCAAAGTAATCTACAGATTCAAGGCAATCCCTATCAAAATACTAATGACTTTCTTCACAGACACAGATAAAACAATCTTAAAATGTTTATGGAACCCCAAAAGATCCAGAATAGCCAAAGCTATGCTAAGCAAAAAGAACAAAACTGGAGGAATCACATTCCCTGACTTCAAATTATATTACAAAGCTATAGTAACAAAAACGGCATGACACTGGCATAAAGACAGATACATAGACCAGTGGAACAGAATAGATAACCCAGAAATAAATCCATACATCTGTAGTGAACTCATTTCTAACAAATGTACCAAAAACATACACTGGGGGAAGGAAAGTTTCCTTAATAAATGGTGTTGGGAGACTGGATATCCATATGCAGAAGAATGAAACTAGACCCCTATGTCTTGCCATATGCAAAAATCAAGTCAAAATGTATTAAAGACCTAAATCTAATAACTCAAACTATGAAACTACTACAAGAAAACATTGGGGAAACTTGCCTGGGCAAGGGGGCTCATGCTTGTAATTCCAGCACTTTGGGAGGCTAAGGTGGGTGGATCACTTGAGGTCAAGAGTTCAAGACCAGCCTGGCCAACAAAGTGAAGCCCCATCTTTACTAAAAATACAAAAATTAGCCAGGCATGATGGTACATGCCTGTAGTCTCAATTGCTTGGGGGGCTGAGATGAGATGATCACTTCAGCCCAGGAGGCAGAGGTTGCAGTGAGCCACAATTGTACCACTGCACTCCAATCTGGGCAACAGAATGAGACTCTGTCTCAAAAAATAAATGAAATAAAATAAAATGAAATAGGCATTGAGGAAACTCTTTAGCAAATTGGAGTGGGTAAAGATCTCTTGAGTAATACCTCACAAGCACAGGGAACCAAAGTGAGAAGGGACAAATGGGATTACGTCAAGTTAAAAAGCTTCTGCACAGCAAAAGATGCAATCAATAAAATAGACAACTATAAAATGTGAGAAAATATTTGCAAACTACCCGTCTGACAAGGGATTAAAAACCAGTATATAGACGCAGTGGCTCATGCCTCTAATCCCAGCATTTTGGGAGGCCAAGATGGGTGGATCACTTGAGGTCAGGGGTTTGAGACCAGCCTGGCCAACATACAAAACCTCATCTCTACTGATGATACAAAAATTAACCGGGTTTGGTGGTACATGCCTGTAACCCCAGCTACTCGGGAGGCTGAGGCAGGAGAATCACTTGAGCCTGGGAGGCGGAGGTTGCAGTGAGCTGAGATCGCACCATTGCACTCCAGCCTGGGTGACAGAGCAAAGACTCCATCTAAAAAAAGAAAAAAGAAAAAACTCAGAATATATAAGGAACTCAAACAACTCTATAGGAAAAAATATAATAATCTGATTTAAAGATGGGCAAAATATCTGAAGACATTTCTTGAAAGAAGACATACAAATGGCAAACAGATACATGAAAAGGTGCTCAGCATCACTGATCATCAGAGAAATACAAATCAAAGCTATGA
Organism: Macaca mulatta; assembly: GCF_049350105.2. Lineage (NCBI taxonomy): Eukaryota > Metazoa > Chordata > Mammalia > Primates > Cercopithecidae > Macaca > Macaca mulatta. The sequence goes on along the minus strand of NC_133414.1, from coordinate 104,326,301 downwards.
GATATCACCTTACCTCAGTTAAAATGGCTTTTATCCAAAAGACAGGCAACAACAAATGCTGGCGAGTATGTGGAGAAAAGGGAAATCTCATACAGTGTTGGTGGAAATGTAAATTAGTACAATTGCTATGGACAACACTTTGGAATCTCCTCAAAAAACTAAAAATAGAGCTACCATAAAATATAGCAATCCCATTCCTAGGTATATACTCAAAAGAAAGAAAATCAGTATATCGAAGAGATGTCTGCACTCCCATGTTTATTGCAGCACCATTCAAAATAGCCAAGATTTGGAAGCAACCGAAGTTTTATCAACAGATGAATGGATAAAGAAAATGTGGTACATATACACAATGGACTACTATTCATCCATAAAAAGGAGATCCTGTCATTTGCAACAACACAGAGGAAACTGGAGGTCATTAACTTAAGTGAATTTATAAGTCAGGCACAGAAAGATAAGCTTTGCATGTTCTTATTTGTGGGAGCTAAAAATTAAAACAATTGAATTCACGGAGATACAGAGTAGAAAGATGGTTACCAGAGGCTGGGAAGCGTAGTGGCAGGGGGTGTAGGGGGAAGTGGGGATGGTTAATAGGCATAAAAAATAGAATAAATAAGAACTGTATTTGGTAGCACAACAGGGTGATTACAGTCAATAACTCTATATTAAAAAATAATGAAAAGAGTGTAATTGGATTGGTTTGTAGCACAAATAAATGATAAATGCTTGATGTGATGGATACACCATTTACCCTGATATGATTATGATGCACGACTGTATCAAAATATCTCATGTAACCCATAAATATATATTTATATACCCACAAATATTAAAAATTTAGAAAACAATATTGAGAAATAATTCATTTACCATAAAGTTCACTCTTTAATTGAAGTGTACAATCCAGAGGTTTTTAGTGTATTCACAGAGTTACACAACCAATACTACTAATTTCAGAACATTTTCAGCGTCCCCAGAAGAAACCCTGTACTCATTAGGAGTCATTCCCCATTTTCCCCTCCCTCCAGCTCCCGGCAACTATTAATTTACTTTGTCTCCTGGATTTGTTTATTCTGGATTTTTCATATAGATGGAATCATAGCTGTGGTCTGGTTCCTTTCACTTATGATGTTTTCAAGGCTCATTTATGTTGCAGCATGTATCAGTACTTCATTCCTTTTTATGCTTGAATAACATTCCATTGTATAGATAAGCCATATTTTGTTTATCCACTTATCAGTTGATGCACATTTGTGTTGTTCCCACTTTTTGGCTATAGTGAATAGTACTGCTATGAGCTTCACATATAATTGTGCATGTATATATATTTCAACCTGCAAAAAGCTTACTTTAAAAAATGTACTTCATTACTTATGTCATGTTGCAGAGGTCCTGTTGAGCATCTGTAGTGTGGGCTCTGGAAATCTGAAAGTATGCAAATGAGTGTATGGCCAAGTGGTCAGGGTTCTAATGATGGAAATAGTAAAATGTCCACACAGTTGTGGTCTTTCCTTTTGAATAAGATAATGGTGGGTTTGAGTTTGTTTGAGGAAAAAAAAAATCCTCTTTGATGTTCCTATTTGACTTTAGCAGGCACCATCAGGGACAGGTATTCAGAGTCCATGCGCTTTTTGAGGTGGCAACATATTTTGAAAGTTGGAATGGAAGCCCTACTATTGTTCAATAAATTCTTAGGTGTGTGTGAAGGAGCTCGCCGAAGTGAAGATGACATTGCTGAAAGGTTTCTATTATGGTGTGCACTCTTCACTGGAAGACAGTGATTGGCTTAAACATTAAGCCCCTCAACCACAGCATGCCCAAATTCCTGACATTCACACCGGTCTGTGAGCTACCAAGTAGATCCCAGTGAATACATTGATTTCTCTGCATGAATGAACCATAAGGACAGCAAAGTGTGACAGAGCCTCATTTTCTCTTAGGTGACTTTCATTAAAGGTGTCCTAGTGGCTCCCAGAAGACAAGCTAGTATGCAGGTACTCATTTGCTGTTTATGCTGATTCCAGGTGTTAAAGGTGAGAAACAAATATTCTGAAGGGGTCAGGTCAATGCTGTTCCTTCTTAGGTAGTCTTGCTGATTAGTGTTGTACCCTTCATAATTACCTGACTTAAAGTGGTTTTATATCTTTGTTTTTTGAGACAGGGTCTCACTGTGTTGCCCTGGCTGGAGTACAGTGGCGCCATCTTGGCTCACTTCAACCTCCGCCTCCCGGATTCAAGCAATTCTCCTGCCCCAGCCTCCCAAGCAGCTTGGATTACAGGCACTCACTACCACGCCCGGCTAAGTTTTGTATTTTTAGTAGAGACGGAGTTTCACCATGTTGGTCAGGCTGGTCTTGTGATCCACCAGCCTCGGCCTCCCAAAGTGCTGGGATTACAGGTGTGAGCCACCGCGCCTGGCCATCTTTTTGAGACATGAACTTGTTTTGTCCCTGAGGCTGGAGTGTAGTGATGTGATCATGGTTCACTGCAGCCTCTAACTCCTGAGCTCAAGATATTCTCCTGCCTGTCTCTTAAGTAGCTAGGACCACAGGTGTATATGCCACCACACTCAGCTTTTTTTTTTTTTTTTTTTAGGGACAGGGTCTCATAATGTTGCCCAGGTTGGTCTTGAACTCCTGGGCTCCAGTCATCTTCCTGCCTCGGCCTGCTGAAGTGCTGGGATTATAGGCAGTTTTATGACTTTTCAAAGTTGCTGTCTTGCTAAAAAAAAAAAGTGGCAAAAAGAGGTTAACTATATTTAAATTTTTAGAAACTCTGGAGACCAAAAGAACTAGGATCAAGATAAGTGTTTTGATCTTAAAAAGGAGTGTTTTCCCAAGTTCATAAAATGTTCAATCATGCTCCTACCATGTGCGGGTGCTGTTCTACTGTGAGGAGAGTAGTAAACAAAAGTAAACTAAACAAAAAGGCTTTTAACCTTATAGATCTTACGTTCTTATGACAGTAACATCATACTAAGATCTGTTATGCAGTGTAGGACTCTTTAAGTATCTCAAAGCAGGCTTATGCACTATTTAAAACCCCGGGACTGAGCACAGTATCTAGCCACAGATATAGGTCAACAAATATCTACTTGAGTTGTGTATGTTGTTGGCATACGGTAACCTTGACCTGGCTGTCAGAAAAATGCTTTAATCCACTCGGGATTGACCACAATGATGGTCCAGCCTCTGCTGCTTGTCCACAAGGCTTCTGCGGGTATTCAGATGCAAACCCCTCCTTTATTCTCCTTGCTCAGGATCCTTGCTTTGGGAAGGCAATTAAACAAGACATTCCATCACTCTTACCATTTCTAATGGCCATGTTGGGTGGCAGGTAGCACGGAAATAGCAACCTTGATTCCAGTGGACCAAAAAAGGCTGTAGGCAAAACCTCAACTATGCACTTAAATTGAGATTTAGTTTCCTTATGTATCAAACTGTCCTAGAATTTTACCTCAATCCTCACAATAACCCAGGAGATGGACTTTATAATCTTCATTTTACTGATAAGGACACTGAAGGTTTGAGAGGTAAAGTAACTTGCCCTACAGTTAATCAAGTGTCAGCTAGCATATGCATCCAGGACTGTTCAATTCTATGCCCTTTCTCCTCTTAGCATCTGTCTCTCAGATGGGGTAATGAAATTACTTAGAACCAATATAATCCCCAATGGATGCAAGGAAAGATTTTTTTAACTCATTCTAGAAGATTCTCAGAAATTTAAGTTCTTAGTATCTCAGAAGCAGTTTGTGTTCCCAACTCACTAGAATACACTTTAAGATATCACGGCATGAGACCAACCATAGATCTTGTCTAGTTGCTTAATTACACTCAGTGCAAGAGATCTTGAGGGTGGGTGAGCGTGGATATAGTTTAGTCATTAGAACATACTTAGAATATAGGCTAGCCTGTTTGCAAAATTAGGACAAATTCCTCCATACAGTTTTTTAAAAATTCAGGTTACTTTTACTTATATAAACTAGTATCTCGATAACTGTGATTTAAAAAAATTATGTATGTACAGAATGTTTTGAGATTTAAAAGTACACCTAGAGAACATAAAAATTCTTTATTTAACCTAATCCAGCCAGTATTGAGATAGTTTGCTATATTAAAAACAAGACGTTTAAAAAAAATTACAGCAAAGTTAGCAAGGCAGTGACTAATTAAGTCACTAAGTTTAATTTTATATTCTTCACAGTCATTTCATAATCATGTAATGATAAACAATATTTTCAGCCACTTTGGAGATAAGTTAACTTTTGAAAAGAATTCTATTAGTCATCATTGAATTTTATAAAAGAGGTTTAAAACATTAAAGTTTCTAGAAATAACACAGTAAAGAAATATGAAAATAAACTGGAAAATAAAATATACCCACCCATCCCAAAAATCTACATCATCTCTTTCATTTGTCCCCTAATGACTTTCTTTTACCTCTTCATTTACTTTTTCTAGAGTGCAAACAGATTACTTAGCAATTAAGAAACAACTACTGCTCTGTAGGGGCGATTTTGAGCCTAAAGTGCTGCTGTTCCTTTAATCTCTCAGTTAATCCTAGAAATAGTCTTCTGAGATAAACATTACTTGCATTTCAAAGATTAAGAAAACTGCAGTTGACAGAAAGAGTCAAATCCTTTAGCCAAAATCATACATACAGTTATTGAAAACTGAACTATGATTTGAACCCAGGTCTATTCAACTTTAAGTCTGCCTGTGCTCTTTTGTTGCTTCATGGTCGGGCAAGTCACCTTCCTGGAAAGACTGGCACGTGGTGTTTCTTGAGCTAATAATAATAAGGCTCTTTAGGTTTAAAAGTGTTCAATTCCAGGGCTAGAGGCCACTCTGGTCCTCAGGCACTTGCAGTTCCCTCCCCACAACCCTAAAAAAACCCTCCCTCCTGCCCCAAAAGGATTAGAGTTGTTCCCCGCCCTTCATGAACCCTAATACCTATTAACCCAAGCAGCTACTCCCTGTCAAGGGCATTAAAGTAGTAAATGGGGAACTGTGTTTGCATAACTTTAGTAAAGGCTGTCTAAAAACTATTCTGTATAACAAAATTACGCAAGATATGCCTATTTAATATATCTTTTCACATTGAAAATGAAAGAAAAGCCAATATATTTTATAATTACAGCCTATAATCTTTTAAAATATATAATCATAGATTTTATATTTCCCCTTCAGAACTGTAGTTGTGCTCTTAAGAAGGCTCACTGTTAGTCAGATCTTCTCTTCATCTCCAAATAATAAAAATTTGAATGTTCAACAGTCATTCAAATAAACATCATATAACTCAAAATTAAGACATTCATACTATAGAAACCAGTCTTTAATTACTAAAGTTAACATATATTATTGCAAACTAACATAGCTCAATCTATATTTGCTACACTCCTAAAGTGGCCACTTATCAGTAAGGGGAAGCATTTATTATTGTCATGCATTACTGTGAACAAGAAAATAAATAGGGTTTTGGAAATATCTCTTAAAAATTTAATTTTAATTAACAAAAATAACCATTCAGGTTGCTGAACATTAAAATGGCCCATCTATTGAAAGTGGCTTAAATAATTGCTTTTAAAAATGAATACAAAACTAAACAGTGATTAAGGTGCTAGCCTCATCAATATGACAATTAAAATCTAAAAACATTAGTGTTGGTTTTCTATAATAAACTTAAGCCAAAAACAATGACCTCAATATTTACTTAAGACTTCTTGTTTTCATACTTTTCTCCTCATTAATATAAAAACAAAGAGCTCAAGGCCTCACCTTGGTTTATTCACTGCTGGTTTTCTATGTGCTGAAACTAGATTATCAACTCTGTAAGAGCTTGGACCAAGCCTGTCTTGTTCACCACTATATCCTATAGCACTCTGCACAGTGCCTGGCAAATAGGAGGTGATCAGCGAGTATCTCAATAACTGAATCAATGAAAGAGGAGAGTAAAATAACTTTATTTTTATTTTTGCAAATCATTCTCTGCTCAAACTACTATAAAGTGGCAGCTGTAATTTCTAGAAATATGGGTTGAAAAAACTCCCAGAGATGGAAGGACCTGATGAAACACTGAAACACACACACACACACACACACACACACACACACACACACGCGCACGCGCACACATAGACTGCATGAGTCAAAATTACTTCATGAAGTATGAGATGTCAACATTATGCAAATAAAATTTAATAGTGAAAAAGTGATCTGGAAGCCCTGTGAATTTTTACCCTACACATTTTGGAGGACATCATATGGGTTAAAGAAAACACCACAAAATCTCATTTATTCAGATAATCATTTGAATCTTTACATACATTTTTGGTTATTTATAACTAATTTAATTTACATTTCCTCATATTAACATGTCCTCTTATTTAGTATGTAATCAAATTATGTCAGTGAGAAAAATCCTCATAGTACCTTAATTGAGTTGCTGATTCTGAGAAAACACTAAACATGAACATGTACAAAAGAGGCATTTGAATAAAACAGCATGTGCATTTTTTAAATATTTGCACAGTTTGATCTTTGCATTTCTGTCTGGAGAAAATATGAACAAAACCCAGGTTCACCATGCTAAGATAATGGTTCACATGACTGCCATAAAAGTAGTACATACAAACAATGAAAACAAATCACATCCTTAGGTTCCGTGATTACCGAGATGATTTCCCCTGCCCTAAGTGCTTTATTATATTTCTTAAAAAATATAGGAGCAGCAGCTTATCACAAGTCTCCACAAGAGCATTAATGATGGAATCAAAACAACACAACAGATTCATAAGGATGAGAGAACTGCAGAACAACCAGAAGTCAGTTTTATGCTTCTTCTTGTTCTGGATAATTCAGAATTTTGCGGTGTGCCTGTCGTAAATATTGCTGCTGTTTGAAGTAAACTTTAAATGCTCCTTTTATGGCAACAAAAGCAATTCCACCCTAAAATAAAGAGGAAAATTACCTTTTTATAATGCAGATTTAGAGAAACATAATAATAACAGCAATTTTATTTAGATCACAAAAGACATAGGCTTTGATGCTAAACTAATTCAGATGACTGCAAATGAAACAGTTGTCCTTTTCTACTAGAAGATGAGATAGGGAGAGAGACAGACTATACGCTGTCACTACAGGTAACAGAGGACAGAGATGCCTTCTCCATTATCCTTTCTGACTAGTCTTTCTTCCATGTAGTTTTACATATACTCTGATATACAAAGAAGAATGCTAGGGCACTATGTGCAGACTGCCACTGTTGGGAGCAAGAAAGGCCAAAGGGATCATGATCAACTCAGCATTCCACTGGAGGCTATATAACCAAACAGCAAACTGTTTATCGTGAATGCAGGATGTGAGCAAACCTCATCAAAATGTTTGCTGAGGGCCATCACTCCCTGGCGCAGGGTTCCTTGAAGTCATCTACTGGGAAATCTAGTGCCTATTGTTCGAAGGATGCAGTCTTGCAAGCCTGCTGGGAACCAAACTGCTGACTGACAATTACCCAACAATCATCCCTGCTTCTCCTATCTCTTTTGCCTCATACGGAGGCTGTGTAAATTTCAGGGCCCTTGTCCACTAGAGGCAAGGTGCCCCCGACCCCTTCTTCCAAATATACTCTCTTGTCTTTGTCTTTTATTCCCATGTTTGCCCCCTTTGTTCAGTCCCCCAAGGTCCGTGCAGGTTACATGCCACCAGAGGGGAGAAGTGGAAATAACAATAATAGCAAACAACATGAGTGCTTACTATATGCTAGTACTTATGCAATCCTCACAATAATCCTGATTATTACCATCATTACCATCACCATACTACAGGAACGAAAAGTCCAGACATTTGATTTAGATTTCACAGCAAGACAATTTCTGTGATGGGATTTGAACCAGGTGATCTGATCGTAAAGCAAAAGCTCTGCACTGTAATCCCACTGGCAAGAGGGGCAGGTGTAATGATTCACACATATGCCATGCGAGAAAGCACCTACAACATAGTTCAAAAAGGCCAGAACTGCTGCAGTGGTTTCTCCTCTTTTTATTTCCACTCAAGCTACTGAATGATAGTGAGGCTCAAATAGAGGCTTAATGCGTAGGAGCCACAGACTGAATATTTATACAGTTCCCCACCTTTTAAAAACAAATACACTTTATTCTCTTTTGCAAGGTAATATAAGTAATATTAAAGCCATCTTACCAAGATTGTCCTTTGTAAATTAGAGTTAACACTACTGAACATCAATTTACCAACTATTGTCGCAATAGTAGGAAAGACAAGGGCTCCACACAAGATTCGAGTAGCAGAGACATGATCTGCTAAAGGATTAGCCTCTGCTGGAATTCGAGGAACAGGACAACCAATCCCTAGAGAAGAAAATGTAGTGCATTAGTGCTAATAAATCAGAAGAGTTAGAATATCTTCAAACATGGCTAAAAAAGCATGTTATGGTTCTTCTATAAGATCAATTTGGTATGCACTTTACAACCACAGTTCAGGGCCTTACCTGGAAATATACTATTTAAAATTTGAAGTTTATTCGAGTATTTGCGCCACAGTCTAAGCACATAGTCCTCCCAGCGAATCATCTTGCCTAATATCAGCATGACAGGAATAGTAGGAAGTCCAATTAAAAGGAATAAAGGATCAGCTCTCTCCATAACATCCAGACCTTCTTTATGACCTACAACCTGTGAAACAGATAGCATATGTTAGAATTACTTCTTTTTCAAATGAGGGGTTGCATGTTAAGCTCTATTTTTTTTTAATAGAAAATGTAAGCATTTCAAAAGAATACACAGAAATAAAAAGTTTAAAAAATAAGCTGGAAAGCTATCAGTCCTGATTTATTTATAAGAAATGTCTCATTCAAGGGAAAAACGAAGTTCTCAAGCCATTTCATACCACACAGGAATAAAAAAGCTTTTAAAATGGCTGACCCAGACTGATTACATTACAATAGAGGGGTGGGGACCCCTGATTGTTGCTTCTATTCCTTTATTTGATTTGGTTAGACTGGGCTATGGAACTGGGATATAATTCTAAGTTCTATTTGTCTTCCAGCAAAACAATTGTTTTCCTGATCTTCCTTCTAGGAGATTAAGCATAGCCAGCCAAGAGGTAGGACTGGCCTTCAAGAGATGGCCTGAAAGCTCATTTCTCTTTGGCTCTTTCTCCTTACTTAGTGGTGTGTAAGATAGGGTGTGATGTCTCTGGCTGGCTAAGTGTTTACCCTACAGACCTAATCCTCCTTAAGTGCACTTTCAAGGTCTAGAATTGAGGGACTGTAGTAGGAGTTCCAGTTTTGGTTACAGATCCCAGGCATTTTTCCCAATCCAGGAACTCTAGGGTACCCTATCTATGGGGGTAATGAAGCTAATATAATCTTTTCCTTACTCTATCCTAGTCTTGGGGCTATTTCTAAATTGGTGTAGATCCCAGAAGGCAAGAAATACAAAATTGGCATTTGTGAATTTCTACCTTTTCCCTCTCTCCAAAATCCTTTTCATTTCCACATCAATCTTGGCCTTAAATTTACCTCTTTTTGTTGCTGTTGTTTCTGAAACAGAGTCTCGCTCTGTTGCCCAGGCTGGAGTGCAGTGGTGTGATCTTGGCTCACTGCAACCTCCAGCTCCTGGATTCAAGCGATTCTTCTGCCTTAGCCTCCCGAGTAGCTGGGATTGCAAGGGCATGTCACCATGCCCGGCTAATTTTTGTATTTTTAGTAGAGATGAGGTTTTACCATCTTGGCCAGGTTGGTCTCGAACTCCTGACCTCAGGTGATATGCCCGCCTTGGCCTCCCAAAGTGCTGGGATTACAGGCGTGAGCCACCACGCCTGGCCAAAAATGTTTTATAAAAGTGTGTAGAGAGGACCAAATTTGAGCTATGGATATAGTCCAGATTTCTACTTGGTTAATTTATCTAACTAAGATGTAATATTAAAGGGCAGGAAGCTAGCCTCTTCCTAATGGTCAATAATGTCATCGAATTTGATATTCTTCTGTGTCTCCAGGTAGAACTTAACACCTTCCTATCTTGCATGTGGAAGGTGATCCTTTTGAGTTGCCCTAAAATGAAATGGTCTGGTGTATGATATTTCATAAGCCCCAATTCCTTAATGGTAGCCCAGATTGTTTTACCTATAATGATTTCCTAGGAAATTATCTATCTATCTATCTATGACGGAGTTTTGGTCTTGGCACAATCTTGGCTCACTGCAACCTCCACCTCCCAAGTTCAAGAGATTCTTCTGCCTCAACCTCCCGAGTAAATAGGATTACAGGCGCGTGCCACCACACCTAGCTAATTTTTCGTATTTTTAGTAAAAACGGGGTTTCACCACGTTAGCCAGGTTGGTCTTGAATTCCTGACCTCAGGTGATCTGCCTGCCTTGGCCCCTCGAAGTGCTGGGATTATAGGCCTGAACCACTGTGCCCAGCCAGGAAATTCCTTTAAAGAAAAAAAAAAGACGGTCTTGCTATGTTTCCCAGGTTGGCTTTGTACTCCCAGGTTCAAGCAATCTTCCCACCTCACCCTCCTGAGTAGCTGGAACTACACGTGGGTGCCACCACGTCCGGCTAGGAAATTCTATTTTTATATCATTAAAAATTTCAATATAATGATCACTCTAAAGTTATAACTAGGTATGATTAAATATTCTCAAAGTGTTAGCAAATAAATTCAGAATATTTGAAAAAAATCCTTTGTTGGGTTACATATCCTTTTTTTGGGTTTAGAAATATAAAGGAGAGTGAATATTCAGGTATAGACTAGAGCAAGAGGAAGTTTGTTCCTCATGGGTAGCAGCAAAAACCTTATAAGGTATTTAAGAATAAGGAAACAAAAAGGAAGTGGGGTTGGGCACTGTGACTCACAGTTGTAATCCTAGCACTTTGGGAGGCTGAGGCAGGCGGATCACCTGAGGTCAGGAGTTCGAGGCCAGCCTGGCCAACATGGTGAAACCCCGTTTCTATTAAAAATACAAGCCAGACATGGTGGTGGGCGCCTGTAATCCCAACTACTCGGGAGGCTGAAGCAGGAGAATCGCTTGAACCCAAGAGGTGGAGGTTGCAGTGAGCCGAGATTGCACCAGCCTGAGCAACAAGAGTGAAACTCCATCTCAAAAAAAAAAAAAAAAAAAAAAAAAAAAGGAAATAGGGCAAAGAGTGAGTAAAGGCCCGTATTTCACTTGTTACAACTAAAGTGAAGAGAGATGGCCTGTGCTCAAGCAAGTTAGAAGTGGGATGAGGCTCATCATTCACACATGCATTCATTCATTCAACTGAATACTGACTTTGTGCTGGGGCTGAAATGGCAGGTTAAACAGATGTCTTCTAGAAGTGAGAGAAAATCAAACCAAACACGTGTGCAAATATATATACTGTGAAGAAATAAGGTAGTATAACACCTGCAGTACACCACCTGCTAAAATAATCATACTCGGGGGCAATAAATGAAAGGTGAATAAGCAATGGGCCTGATTCAATTTTGGCCAATACAAAGTCAGTGAACCTGTGTGTAATCACATACATCCTGCTTTCTTGTCCTAAGATTTAAAAACATTATTTTTAAGACTTCAATTTTGGGGTGAGATCCAGGAATTATATCGAATGTCTAAGAATTTGTTATCTAGGTATAAAATAAAGGCCTGTATGGGCACAGTGGCTCACGCCTGTAATCCAAGTGCTGAGGAGGCTGAGGTAGGTGGGTAGCTTGAGTCCAGGAGTTTGAGACTGGCCTGGGAAACATGATGAAACCCTGTCTCTACAAAAAATACAAAAATTAGCAGGGCATGATGGCATGTGAATGTAGTCCCAGCTGCACAGGAGGCTAAGGTGGGAGGATCACCTGAGCCCAGGGAGTTCAAGGATGCAGTGAGCCATGACTGTGCCACTGCATTCCAGCCTGGGTAACAGAGTGAGACCCTGTCTCAAAAAAAAAAAAAAAAAAAAAAAAAAAAAAGAAAAAAGAAAGAAAGAAAGAAAGAAAAACAAAAGACCTATAGAATTGCAGGTTTAGAGAAAAATATTTTTTGTTTTTGTTTTTCCCGCAGAAGGGCTAAAAGCTAGATCTTCGTATCCAGGTAGGCCTGCAGTTCATTGCTGCTGAAAGGCTAAGAGTTTTAATTAAGGTCTGAGATTTTAAAGTACTACTAGAATCCTACATTAATTAATTAATTAGAGGCAGAGTCTTGCTCTGTCGCCCAGGCTGGAGTGCAGTGGAGCGATCTTGGCTCACTACAACCTCTGCCTCCCAGGTTCAAGCGATTCTCACGCCTCAGCATCCGGAGTAGCTGGGAGTACAGCCACTATGCCTAATTTTTTCTTTGTATTTTTGGTAGAGATGGGGTTTCACCACATTGGCCAGGCTGGTCTCCAATTCCTGGCCTCAAGGGTTCTGCCCGCCTCAGCTTCCCAAAGTGCTGGGATTACAGGCATGAGCTATGGCACCTGGCCAGAATCCTAATGAGAGGATGAAACAGTGATGAAATAATAGGGTTTTTAAACTCAGAATTAAGGATAAGTACTGTAAGTAAGAATGGGCAATGCTAATGGGGGTTCTCTTTACACTAGAGGTAAAAGTGGGAACTAGGCTAAATATTAAGTTTCCACTGTTCCAGGATAAAATGTTCCAGTTGCCTCTGGGACCAGGCTTCACTTAAGGACCCAAGGGACAGAAGTCCTAATGCTTCTTCTCTGCTATGTGGCACTGGACATGTAAACTCTCTAAACCAGTAAACTAGGAATACTTTATAGTAATAATAATCTACGTCATAAAATTGTTGCAAGGATTAAATGCATCAGTGCTAGGTGTTCAATCCAGTGCTGGGAAAAAAAAATTATTGTGTTGTCTTTTCAATAAAAATGCAAGAGGAAGGTCCTATTCAAGTTCCCCACAACTAAGAAGTATTGATTCTACGACAGGTCCATGGAGAAGGAAAGAAAATAAACAGGAAAAGAACAGTGATCTGATTCCTTAATTTGGTTTACTTGTACTGCAGGGTTGTTAAGGAACCAGAGAAAAACAATTAAGTGTTAAAAGGCAAACTCTAAATACTACTGATGGTGTACAGGGGCACGTTCTCTATCATATGTGCTCAGGAAAGTAAAAGTCATCTTCCCAATACTCTTAAATCACACAACACTACCTACCTACTGTCATAGCTAGTCTCATTTCTGGGCTTAAAAAAAAAATCTTTTCAAGTGAGACAGTACATGTGAAGGTTATTTCTAAATAGTAACACATAATATATGTGTAGTATAGTTTTTGCTTCCTTGCTTATTTCATTCTACCGATTCAAATTATTTCCTTTAAGGGTTAGTTCGACTTTTCTCATAATTTCAAATCAAATGATCTTTCACTTTTACTAAATTAAAATATTGTTTATATAGTCTTCTGTCCTCTTACTACATTTATTTATCTAACCTATAACTGTTCTCCAGTGGTTTCATTTATGAACGTCTTGTCTTGGACTATATACCTTGATGCTGGGGATCAGAGGTTTCAATTTATTTGTGTTTTAACAAGTACCACCTTAACAAGTGTCCCATTAATTACCAATATTATTTTAACATTGTGTCAGCCTAAAAGCCTTTCTTAAAAAAAAGCCATCTCACTTCTTATGGTCAATAAAGTCTTAAGAAAATTACTCAATCTCATTTGCAAAATATATATATCTATATAATGTATTTGTACATTAAATAATGTATAATCTCCTCTAAGTTTCTATGTCTTTCTCAGTCTTAGGAAATCATCCTGCTCCTCCCTCCTCAGGTGACATACTAATACTCATTATTTAAACTGGTCACATAAAAAACATAAAGACTGCCAGGTGCAGTGGCTCACACCTGTAATCCCAGCACTTCAGGAGGCAGAGGCGGCAGATCATCTAAGGTCAGGAGTTCGAGACCAGCCTGACCAATATGGTGAAACCCCATCTCTACTAAAAAGACAAAATTAGCTGGGCATGGTGGCGCATGCCCGGATCCCAGCTACTCGGGAGGCTGAGGCAGGAGAATCGCTTGAACCTGGAAGGCGGAGGTTGTGGTGAGCTGAGATCATGCCACTGCACTCTAGCCTGGGCAAGAGCGAAACTCTGTCTCAAACAGAAAAACAAAAAACAAAAAACAAAACCACAAAGATTTATGAAACCCTTTAATGTGTTAGTTTCTGTGTAGATGCTGTAACAGGGAATACAGAAGCATAAAATGGACTCTGCTTTCAAGGAAATTACCTCCTAACAGGAAAAATAAGGCCTAAAAACAAGAAAAGTTAAATAGATAATCTATATAAGAAATGTCACTTCATCAGGGCAGGACTAGCTGCCATTTGAGGAATAAAAATGTCAAGAATGTGGAGGAAGAAGGAATCACAGCAGGCAGGAGTTGCCTGTAAGTTCTGTGGAGGAAAGTTAGCTAAGCCTGGAAGGAGGGTTTAGATTTGAATAAGTATACAGAAGACTAGAAGGGCAGGTATTACGTTGGGAGGATGACATAAGCCAAAGGACAGAGGTAAAAAACTAAACAACATAAGGATGGGTTGGAGGAGGCAGCCAACAGGCCTTAAAGCAGAACGAAGTACAATTACGGAGTACCCTGCATATCAAATCAGGCTAAAGTTCAAGTCAGTGGTTCTCAAAGTTTATTCACTACACTCATGTCAAATGATGTTTCACTGTGATTCATTTCAGTAACTGTATCCACATTTTTGGGATGTCATCATTATTTTATAAGGAAGTCTCATAATACTCTGTCTCATCATGACCATTAATGGAGCAAGCTATAAAGGTTTGACCCTGGCATAGATACATATGCAGCTCCTGGAATATTAGGTAAAATTCCATGCATTCCTTTTTTGTTCATGTAAATTCTAATTTATATTAAAGAAAAGCAAATTATATCATCTACAAACCTGTGTTCACTACTACAGAGTTACTTAGGAAACACTTAACCAATCTAGATGCTGCTCGTAAAGACTACTACTTAAGATAATGTTGATGTTAAGATGGAGAGTAAGATTTTGACGGTACTATTTTAAGAGGATTCATTTGGAAGGATGGACTGATAGAAGAACATGAAGTCAGATAAACCAAGAAGCTTCTTCAGCCATCCAGGTATGATGAAGTGACAAGAAGTCAGGTGGTAAAGACTGTGGAAAAGAAGCCACAGATGCAAGACATATCAAAATGGAAAAACTGCTTGGCTATTCAGTGGACTGAATAGAGGGCTACAAAATAGGAAGACTAGGCCAGGTGTGGAGGCTCATGCTTGTGATCCCAGCACTTTGGGAAGCTGAGGTGGGAGGATCACTTGAGGCCAGGAAGTTGAGACCAGTCTGTACAACATACCAAGACCCCATCTCTACAAAAAATAAAAAATTAGCTGGGCATAGTGGTGTGTGTCCGTAGTCCCAGCTACTTGGTAGGTTGAGGCATGAGCCCAGGAGTAAGGCTGAAGTGAGCCTTGATTGTGCCACTGTACTCCAGCTGTGGTGACAGAGTAAGACTTTGTTTTTGGGGGGGGGCGGTTTGTGGAGAGTATTGAGGCAGGTGAAGAGTCAAACGTAATTCTAAACATGTAGGATGGGCTGGGTGCAGTGGCTCACAACTGTAACTCCAGCACTTTGGGAGGCTGAGGCAGGAGGATCACTGGAGCCCAGGAGTTTGAGACCAGCCTTGGCTACATAGTGAGACCCCTCCCACCATCCTTCAAAAAAAGTAGCTTGGCGTGGTGGCACACACCCGTAGTTCCAGCTACTAGGGAAGCTAAGGTGGACAGATCACTGAACCCAGGAAGTTGAGGCTGCAGTGAGCCACGATTGTGCCACTCCATGCCAATCTGGGCTACATATAGCAAGATCCTGTCTCAAAAAAAAAAAAAAAAGGATGTAAACTATAGATGGGAAAATAGAAACAGAAACAGAGGAATGATGATGGAGAATAAATTTAGGTTCCAAATGGAAGAAATGACAAGTTTGATTTCAATAATTTTGAGTATGAAGTCACAAGAGATCATTGCAGCACTGGATTTGAGAAAAGAACAGGACAAAAGACCTGAACACAAAAAGAACTAAGCTGATAGCTGGAAATCTTTAAGAAGAAGGTATAAAAAGAAGAGTCAAGGGTTTGGGACTAAATTTTGAAATTTATGTCTCTCTAATCTTCAGCAGCAGTTATTGATTGTAGCACTGTTTTTCTTTTCTTTTTTAAATTTTTATTTTTGACTACTTATCCAAGTTCTGTGTAGCACTGTTTTTTTTTTTGAGACGGAGTCTCGTTCTGTCGCCTAGGCTGGAGTGCAGTGGCGTGATCTTGGCTCACTGCAACCTCTGCCTCCCGGATTCAAGCGATTCTCCTGCCTCAGCCTCCCGAGTAGCTGGGATTGCAGGCATGCATCACTATGCCTGCTTAATTTTTGTATTTTTAGTAGAGATGGGGTTTCACCATGTTTGCCAGGCTGGTCTCGAACTCCTGACCTCAGGTGATCTGCCTGCCTTGGCCTCCCAAAGTGCTGGGATTGCAAGCTATGCAGCACTGTTTTTATAGCAAAACACTGAACTAACTAAACGTCTAACCACAAGAGACAGGTTGGTTAGTAAATCGCTGTAATTCTATAGATAGAATGTTATGCAGATTTCTGCATACTTATATGAAATGATCTCCAAGATTCACTATGAAAAAAGGGAGATACAGCTATAATATACTCCTTTTTGGGTAAAGAAAAAGTAGGGGAAATAACATATTTAGAAAGAACATGAGAATGTTATTTCTTATTCAAAATAATACACTTTTAAATGTCTAACAAGAAAACGTTTTAACAGATCTTCACACCAAGTAATATCACTATATAGGTAAAATAGTGAACCTGCATCACTGTCACTGCTCCATAAGTCACAGCTGTCCAATAGATAGAGCCGACCATTATTCCTGCTGCAGCAAATGGACAGGCTTTTGAGATCAGTCTGTCTGCAAGATCCAAGACGTAAACCACTGGACCTATAACACAAAGAAAAGAAGTAAAGGTTCAACACAGGGTGGACTTTTAAAATGACTAGTTTGATATTTTCTATAGATTTAAAATACTTTCCCCTCAAAAAGAGACAGGGTCTCACTTTGTCACCCAGATTATAGTGCAGTGGCATGATTATAGCTCACTATAGCCTCGAACTTCTGGGTTCAAGTGATCCTCTTGCCTTGGTCTCCCAAAATGTTGGGATTACAGGCATGAGCCACTACACTCAGCCTAAAATACTTTCATGAAGTTGGACGTTTTGATGCTTTAGAAATAACTGTTATAAATTTGATGGGAACCCAGACTAGAATAGTTTAGAATTTCTCAGTCATTTGCACGAATAGCTAAATATTACTTCATAAACTCTCGCAAACGGCCTCCTCAAATTTTTATCTTTATTACTGAACCTAAAATTAGAGTCTCAAATATAGTTGCTTCTTATAAAGGAAATAGTCCTTTCACTTTCATCTCTTAATCATACTGGCCACGGTAGAGTGAAATGGTCATTTCAGCTTGCTTTTCCCATCAAATTCCTGGAAAAATTAGATTCTCTCGTATTTGGTAAGAATATCATTTCTCTGACTTCACTCACTGTATACCTTGATATAGCATATAAAGGTAACCAGGGCCATTTTCTTGTGTTTATATAAAGCCAATTTCTCTCTCTTTGATTTTCAATATGCTGTATTTAATTGAATATTATTCTCTAATAAATTTCTTTTTACGATTATGAAGCCAGTTTTTATAGCATTCCAACAGCTGTATGTGCCAATTGTGCTTCTATTATTATATGCTTACTCTGAAATCTGATTACTACTTCCTTCTGGAAGTTATTTGGAAAAGCAGCATTTGGAGGTATTCTGACTGCCACTAAGCCCAATATAATTTAGCTCCAGAATTTTCCACAAGAATGGAAGGGTCTCAGCCCTGATTTAAAAGCCAAATATAACTGAATATCTAAGTTTATTTATTATTTTTATTTTTTTTTTGAGAAGGAGTTTCACTTTGTCCCCCAGGCTGGAGTGCAATGGTGCAATCTTGGCTCACCACAACCTCCACCTCTTGGGTTCAAGCGGTTTTCCTGCCTCAGCATCCTGAGTAGCTGGGATTACAGGCGTCTGCCACCATGCCTGGTTAATTTTTGTATTTTTAGTACAGACGGGGTTTCACCATGTTGGTCAGGCTGGTCTTGAACTCTTGACCTCAGGTGATCCACCCGCCTCAGCCTCCCAAAGTGCTGGGATTACAGGTGTGAGCCATCGCACCCGGCCAGCTATTTATTTTTGAGATGGAATCTCACTGTGTCACCCAGCCTCGGGTACAATGGCAGGATCTCGGCTCACTGCACCCTCCACCTCCTGGGCTCAAGTGATCCTTCTGCCTCAGCCTCCCAGGTAGCTGGGATTACAGGCATGCACCACCATGGCCAACTAATTTTTGTATTTTTAGTAGAGATGGGGTTTCACCCTGTTGGCCAGGTTGGTCTCGAATTCCTGACCTCAGGTGATCCATCCATCTCAGCCTCCCAAAGTGCTGGGATTACAGGCATGAGCCACTGCATCTGGCCCTAAGTTTATTTTTTCAATTTAATTTTTAATTGTTATTTTTTTGAGACAGATTTTTGCTCTGTTGCCCAGGCTGGAGAGCAGTGGTGCAATCTCAGCTCACTGCAACTTCCACCTCCTGGGTTCAAGTGATCCTCCTGTCTCAGCCTCCCAAGTAGCTGAGATTACAGGTGTGTGTGAGCCACCAAAAAAATATGAAAACTTCTTAGAAAGGTGTAACAATTATTACTTACCTTCTGGGAACTTATAATCTAAAGGCAGAAGCTATACACGAAAACAGTTTATTTTCTCTATATAAATAATTAACATAGGATTCTGATGATAAAATAATTAAACAGGTAAGAACAAAGCATCCATCTATGGAGCCTCTGATCAAGACTCCCTGCTGATCACTGGAGCCAATAATATCACTATGTCACTGTATGAAGACAGACTATATATTGTTAAGTAGAGAACATTAGAAGAGATGTCAAAGGACCTGTCATTTATAATACATATAGCATATTTACTTATTACTGTCAAGCTCTAACTTACATAGCATTTAAAACAATGATAAGGTATCTTTCGGGACCAGAGAGATGAAACAAGTCTAATTCAGTGCACACCAACTCTACATCCTCTAATAAATAGCATTTCTTGAGGGTCTACATGAGACTGTATGCTGTGTCACAGGCATTACATGCATCATTATTTAATCTCAGAATATAGTGCTGAATTCTCATAACATACAAATTTGCTGGGTTAAGTTTGTAACTCCCTTAGAAAGCACAATAAAAGTCATCTTAGTCACCAAAGATCCCTCAAATGCTGGTAGTAGAAGTTAAAGACAATAGGTATATATAAAACCTCAGCACTTCAACCTTTGTATCGATTGATAATTAGATTTTTTTCTTTTTTCTTTTGAGACAGGGTCTTGCTCTGTCACCCACACTAGAGTACAGTGGCGTGCTTATGGCTCACTGTAGCCTTGACCTCCCCAGCTCAAGCGAGCCTCCCACCTCAGTGCCCCAAGTAGCTGGGACCACAGATGTGCACCACCATGCTTGGCTAATTTTATTTATTTAAATTTTTTTTTTTTTTTTTGGTAGAGACGGGGTCTCCTGTGTTGCCCAGGCTGATCTAGAACTCCTAGGCTCAAGCAATCCTCCTACTTCAGTCTCCCAAAGTGCTAGGATTACAGGCATGAGCCACCATGCCTGGCCTAGTAATTTTTTAATCAGAAAACTGAAGCCATAAGAGAACATTTACCAACTCCCTCCAGCACATTTACCCATCAACTAATATCCCACCGAGCTGAAGTCAGTCCCCTCGCTTATGCACTAGATGGTCCTATCCCCTCAGCAACTCAAGGCCACAGCTCCAGCAATTCTCTCCCACTCTCCTATGTAATTTCTCCCTGCTCTTTACTGGCTCCTCATCAAACAAACATGCTATTATTTCTTCTGTGTTAAAAAAAAAAAAAATTAAAACCAAATTTTTTCTTGAGCCTTTTTGCCCCACTGCTTCATTTCATTGCTCCCTTTGCAACGAAATTCCCCTGAAGAATTGTTTTTTTTTTTTTTCTTTTTTTGAGACGGAGTCTTGCTCTTGTTGCCCAGGGTGGAGTGCAACAGCACGATCTCAGCTCACCGCAACCTCTGCCTCCTGGGTTCAAGTGATTCTCTTGCCTCAGCCTCCTCAGTGGCTGGGATTACAGTCATGTGCCACCATGCCTGGCTAATTTTGTATTTTTAGTAGAGACAGGGTTTCTCCGTGTTTGTCAGGTTGGTCTTGAACTCCCGACCTCAGGTGATCTGCCCGCCTCAGCCTCCTGAAGTGCTGGGATTACAGGACTGAGCCACCGCGCCCGGCCCTCTATCTGATACTCTCCTTAGTTTTGAACCCACTTCACCAAAACTAATTATCAAGGTCACTAACAACTTCCATTTAGCCAAATCTAATCTCAGTTTTCCTTTTCTTTGGCTTATCCTGAACTTTTATTTATTTTTTTTGAGACAGAGTCTCACTCTGTCACCCAGGCGGGAGTGCAATGGCATCATCTTGGCTCACTGCAACCTCCGCCTCCTGGGGTCAAGCAATCCTCTTCTTCAGTCTCCCAAGTAGCTGGGACTACAGGTGTGCACCACCACGCCTGGCTAACCTCTGTATTTTTTGCAGAGATGAGGTTTCGCCATGCCACGTTGCCTAGGCTGGTCTTAAACTCTTAGGAACTCTTAGGCTCAAGCGATCTGCCCACCTTGGCTTTCCAAAGTGCTGGGATTACAGGAGTGAGCCACTGGACCAAGCCGAGAACATCTCTCGTTTTTCTTTCTATCTCACTACTCATTTTTCAGTCTCCTTTGCTGGTTCTTCCTCTTTTTTCCTTTTTCTTTTTAGACACGGAGTCTCACTATATTGCCCAGGCTGGCTTCAAACTCCTGGCTGAAGTGATCCTCCCATCTAAGCCTCTTGAGTAGCTGAGACTACAGGTGTGTGCCACCATGCCCCTTCCTCTTCTTCTTGACCTAAGTGAAGCCCAACTTACGAACCCCTACTTCATCACACTCCCCATTTGATTACCTTGCTCTATTTTTCTTTTTCCCAAAGCACTTATCACCTAACATACCCTAATTTACCTATTAATTATGTTTCCACTTACTATAACAGAGGTTGGGAAACTAGGGGCTATATGCTAAATTCAGACATCTGCCTGTTTTTGTAAATTAAGTTTTATTGGAACATGGGCACATGCAAAGTCTAAAATATTTACTATCTGGTTCTTTACAGAAAGGTTTGCTGATCTTTGCATCTGAAAATAAGCTACAGGCTGGGCACAGTGGCTCGCGCCTGTAATCCCAGCACTTTGGGAGGCTGAGGTGGGCAGATCACCTGAGGTCAGGAGTTCGAGACTAGCCTGACTAACATGGTGAAACCCATCTCTACTAAAAATACAATCAGCCAGGTGTGGTGACATGCGCCTGTAATCCCAGCTACTCAGGAGGCTGAGGCAGGAGAATGGCTAGAACCCGGGAGGTGGAGGTTGCAGTGAGCTGAGATGGCGCCACTGCACTCCAGCTTGGGCAACAAGAGCGAAACTCCATCTCAAAACAAAACAAAACAACACAAAACAAAAACTCCAAAGGGAAAATCATGTTTTGATCATTGATCTATCCCAAGTTCCTATTACTCTCAATCATTTGTTGAACTGAATTATCTTGTACTTGGAACTACCTACTGATGGAGTAAAGCAATATAATTCCTTAAAAAAAAATTCAAATATTTGAATGAAAGCATAATTCCTAAAATATAACCCATCACTATTACTTTTATCTATCATGAACAGTGACAACCTACAGATGTTTGAATTGTTTTTCTTGTTTTTCCTCGGAAGATCTCAGAAGGTTCTAACCTAAGCTCAATTTTCTTCCTATATCATTGGGTGTGAATTCTTTTGTATAAGAAAAAATTTTTTTTCATATTTCCTCTTTGGAAATTTTCTACTCATCTCTTGTGTTACAGGCAAAAGATGTACCAGATAAAATGGAGGCACAGGCTGCATTTTATAGCACCTAATTCTAGTTTTTTCTGACAAAATTCTGTCTTGGCTTTTCTCTTAAGTTTACTTTGTCTAAACCTCAAGGTTTTTCCGGACACTAGTCTAAGATTAGCTTAACATTTAAAAGAAAAGATAAATGCCTAGTGCTAAGCATACCATTAGAATAATAAACTGCCACCCAGGGGAGGTATTTCTGAGAGCTAAAGATTATCTGGCAAGCTACTTGGTGAGTAAGAACAATCACTGAAATCTTTTGGATGACAGTCCCTAATTGATACTCTTCTTATGAAGTTTATGTGCTACTATCTCATGACTTGGGCTCAGGGGTCGTAAACTTTGGAAAAAAGCAACCGTTACTAGATTCTTATTGCTGTCAGATTACATCACAAAAAGTTACGGGAAGTGGAAAAAGGCAAGACAGCAGCCTTTGAAAACCTTAATTCTGGTGTAGAGGAAGAACTATAATAAATGTACCTTACAAGTTAAATATATAAGGGCGTAAGAAAGTTTCAATATTTTCAAAAGGCATTATTGAATTTTTAATGCCTTAGTGGGCCTCAACACTTACGTTTCCAATAGCACTGTGTTTACACAATGAATGGCAACTGAAGCTTTGTATAAATATTAAGTTTAAAAAAATCTATTAATTTAAAGGGTACCAGAGAAGCTTGCAATTAGCAGGGAAACTATTACTTCTTTTGTATAATAAAGAGGCTTTTGTAAAGAGAACAACTACACCCTAATATTCTGGGTAAATTCAAGTTTTCACGTTTCAGATGTAAATGATATCAAAAAGTGAGCTGAGAACTACTGGGGCTTGTAAGTCTATGTCTAATAAAAAAGGAGTAATCAGTTTTGTCTGGCAGACATAGCAAACAAAAGTAGATTTTTGCTGCCACTGTAATATAAATTAAAATTTATGTTTTGGCTGCTACAGGTACTCCTTGGAAGTTAAGAAGTCAATGATGCCAAGCGCGGTGGCTCACGCCTGTAATCCCAGCACTTTGGGAGGCTGAGATGGGCGGATCATGAGGTCAGGAGATCCAGACCATCTGGCTAACACGGTGAAACCCCGTCTCTACTAAAATACAAAAAAAATTAGCCGGGCGTGGTGGCGGGCACCTGTAGTCCCATCTACTTGGAGGCTGAGGCAGGAGAATGTCGTGAACCCAGGAGGCGGAGCTTGCAGTGAGCTGAGATCGCGCCACTGCACTCACAGCACTCCAGCCTGGGAGACAGGGCAAGACTCTGCCTCAAAAAAAGAAAAAAAAAAAAAAAGAAGTCAATGATTGAAGGGCAGGTAGGTAATACTTAATGTTCAACATTTGCTGGCATTGCTTGTAATAACACCCAGAACTCCTAGAGGCTAGTCAAGTGAAGCTGTTGGAGTGGAGAAGAAACAAATATGTAACTGGTTATGATCAATTAGTTGTAAATACCAATGCACTTGGACTGGCAGAGAAACATAATTCTATACTTTGTTGTATGAAAGTTTCTAACACAGAACATGATTTAATGAGCATAAGCAGGTACTTTACAAGACAACCTGGTATAAG
Source organism: Macaca mulatta (assembly GCF_049350105.2). Lineage (NCBI taxonomy): Eukaryota > Metazoa > Chordata > Mammalia > Primates > Cercopithecidae > Macaca > Macaca mulatta. The sequence continues at coordinate 104,302,635 of NC_133414.1, read as the reverse complement.
TTCCTGAGAAGATAAGTTCCTTCTGTTAAGTGGCCAATAATTTATAAAAGAGATTCAACAAGCAAGACAGACTGCTCACAGAAGCCACTCAAGTTCCCATGTTTTTTCTGTTTGCTTTTTGCTTTGCATTGAACTGATTTCGACCTATGCCAAACTCAAATGCCAACTTCCTTTTGAGACAGAGTCTCGCTCTATAGCCCAGGCTGGAGTGCAGTGGCGTGATGTCGGCTCATGCCAACCTTTGCCTCCCGGGTTCAAGCGATTCTCCCACCTCAGCCTCCCAAGTAGCTAGGACTACAGGTACAGGCCACCACACCTAGCTAATTTTTTTATTTTTAGTGGAGATGGGGTTTTGCCACGTCACCCAGGCTGGTCTAGAACTTCTGGTCTCAAATGATCCACCCGTCTCGGCCTCCCAAAGTGATGGGATTACAGGTGTGAGGCACTGTACCTGGCCCTCAAATGGCAACTTTCTAAAGCTAAGACACCAACCCCATTTTCAGAGCCATCCAGAAGTGCAGAATTTTGAGGCCACTGACACTTTAACAATATAAACTTTGATCCTTGCTCCAAGTCTTTTTGCTACATGTGTGGAACGTCCTGTCCCTACTTTAAGTCTGTATAAAAACCCAACTTCTCAGCAAAGACTAACCTAACTTGATAGAGGCTGACTACCCCACCCTGTCCATGTCCCATGAGGCTTCCTTTACATACTACCCCACAAAATACACTTACCCCTTTGCTTGTGCATAATGTTAGTACTTTATGTTCTTGTTCAATGTTTGTTCAGTTGTCTCAGTATCCTTTATGTCTGTCCATGTCAGCATCATCTTAGACTGAAAACTCCCAGGGGACAGGGGCCATGTCTGTTTAACTCGTTTTGTACAGTGCCTAGGACAGAACCATGTACAGATAGGTGCTTAAAAAATGCTTTTTAATGATGATTGGCATCACTCTCAAGGACCCTCTAGGCCACAGCTATCTTAGCACATGGTACTTGGCAGTATCGGGCACTTTGGCCTGTTCTACAAGGCACTGGAATATAATGGCACAGGACCTAGCCACAGTACTCTGTGGCCAGTACTTGACTCAATCTGTTGTTAAATGGACATTTTAAGAAAAAAAAAAAAAAAGAAAAGAAAGTATTAGTTATATGGTCCCAAGCCAACAAATGTGAATTTTATTGAAGATATCAAGTAATACAACAAACTTGATTAAAAGTATGTGGGAGGCCAGGTGCGGTGGCTCACGCTTGTAATCCCAGCACTTTGGGAGGCTGAGGCAGGCAGATCACAAGGTCAAGAGATTGAGACCATCCTGGCCAACATGGTGAAACCCCATCTGTACTAAAAATACAAAAATTAGCTGGGCATGGTGGCGCATGCCAGTAATCCCAGCTACTCGGGAGGCTGAGGTAGCAGAAACACTTGAACCCGGGAGGCAGAGGTTGCAGTGAGCCAAGATTGCGCCATTGTACTCTAGTCTGGGCAACAAGAGCGAAACTCTGTCTCAAAAAAAAAAAAAAAAAGTATGTGGGAATCCTAATGAGATAGTAAAGAGTTTTACCTCTTTCTCTAGCATTCCCCACTGTTTTAAACACTACACTTTGGAGGCTAGGTCCAAGAGCCCCAAACAAGCTTACATAAATTTCATCTTTGATTCACTGCTCTGCTGGTAGTTTGAGATTTTACCATCTTTATGTAAGAACAAACATCCTGCAAACTTACGTTGTAAGTTACTTTGCTTAATAACAAAAGGTTAATCATTAGATTGTAAAGAAGGGATATGTTCTCGGACAACTTTTTAGATAACTAAGTTAATTATATATATTTTATTGTAGAAATGGTATCTTGCTATGTTGCCCAGGCTGGTCTCAAACTCTTGGCTTCAGGTGATTGGCGTCACAAAGTGCTGGTATCATAGGCATGAGACACCATGCCTGGTCCAAAATAGTATCTGACCAAAAAAAAAAAAAAAAAAAAAAAAAAAAGGCCACAGACAAACCAACTAACCCGAACAACCCTGAAGAATAAAGATTTAAGGTCAAAGCGATAAGTGATTATATATATACATATATATGATTATATATAAGTGATTATATATACATATATGATTATATATGTGATTATATATAAAAATATATGGTACATAGCTATATATGACATATCTATATATTCATATATTGCATTTCCATGATTAATCACTGAAGATCACCACAGTAGTTCCTTATGATTACATAACTTATGCCAAAGGAAATTTTAAATTTATACTCATAAAATAATAGCTTACAGAATACTTGTGAGCTGTAAGATCAACTACTAAGTACTTATTAAGCACCTACTGTAAACACATTTTACTATGTATTAAAATAAATGTAAATTATATTTAACACACTAGCTGCTGCCCCCTAGGAGTCTACAATCTAGTTAGGGACAAACAATATACATAAAACAACTGAAAACTTTTAAGGCAAAATTAATAAAGATATGATAGTATGGTACAAACTGTACAGATAAATGTTAAGAAAATTTTAGGTAAAGATTATACAGGGGGTAAGGATACAAAGAGTGTTTAAAAATTGCTCTTTGTTTTTTTTTTAAATAAATGAATCTTGACCTAAACTTGAAGTCTCTGATGTGAAAAGAAGGCCAATTCCAAGTGAAGAAGAAAAAGCACAACTGAATCAAGGCAAAACCAAGCAGGCATGCTAAGAAGAGCCTTCCAATTGGAAGTGAAAGACTTTGTTGAAAAAAATCACCACCACCACCACCACCACCACCACCACCACCACCACCACCGCCACCACCGCCACCACCGCCACCACCGCCACCACCAATCATCCTTTATTAACACATAAAAACAACTGGCAGCACTATGTACATACTACATATATGCCAGTTAACTATATAACCCACTGTCTTTTTTTCTTTAAGCATATGTATATTTTTCACATTTTCCATGATGATAATATAATTGTTATTATTAATAGGAAAAGCTGTATTTTAGACAAGAACAATGAGTTATAAACTTCAGGTAACCATTATCCTGAGGAAGGTAACCTGACATTACCACTGAATTTTCTTCTTCCCTGTGTATGAGAAGCTTGTGTATTAGGCTCATTAGGCTGTAACAAAACAAGGTGGGTAAGGATTAGGTTGGGTCTGCTGTGTGAACTGGAACAAAGTGCCATCTCTGGGCCTGAATTTCTGCATCTGTACAATGAAGGTGTTATGTATATCAGAGTTTTTGTAAAAATTAAAATAATTCACATGAAGCTCTCCGTACTTAATGTTATTTAGTAACAATCTGTGTCCACTATTATTTCTTCCAGTTTTAAACTGTATGGTCACCCCAAAATGGCAAACGATGTTAAACATGATAGGACAGTGGAGTAGAAGGCATAATCAAAGACAGGAGATGTCTGAGAAAAATTCTGTGGTATATAGCTCTGGAATAAAAATAAGACAATTTCAGGAAATCTTCAGGTGAGAAAAAAAGAATAGGTGCCCTTTTCCTTAAAGATCCAGGACAAGGAGCAAAGGAAGGAGTCAATGGAGCCAAAAAATCTGGAAATGTAAAGGGAGAATGAAGACATCAAGAGAATTTAGATTCTGTAAAGAGCAGTTATCCTCCGCTCCTTTAAAAAAAAATTGTATAATTATGTTTTGGACCTGTAATTCAGCTACTTGTATTCATATACAGTGTGTACCCAGAAAGCCTCACACTGTTGAAAGATACTTCTAAAAACTAATCTACTTTTAAGACTTAGAGAGCAAGACCAAACATGATCCAGCAGTAACACAAAAAACTCTTATTCTGAAGGTATCCTAGTCATTTGCCTCATAAGAAGGTATACCAATGAGGGTTACAAAAGACTAAATGAAGGGCCAGGCATGGTGGCTCATGCCTGTAATCCCAGTACTTTTGGAGGCCAAGGCGGGTGAATCACCTGAGGTCAGGAGTTCGAGACCAGCCTGGCCAACCTGGTGAAACCCCGTCTTTAATAAAAATACAAAAGTTAGCTGGGCATGGCGGTGGGAGCCTGTAATTCCAGTTACTTGGGAGGCTGAGGCAGGAGAATCGCTTGAACCTGGGAGGTGGAGGTTACAGTGAGCCGAGATTGCGCCATTGTACTCCAGCCTGGGCAACAAGAGCAAAACTCTGTCTCAAAAAAAAAAAAAAAAAAAAAAAAGACTAAATAAGTTCTCTAACTATAAGCTTTGACAACAAAGGTTATTCAAAGACTAAATCACCATGGAATAGGACTTAGGTTTTTAAATTTTTCTTTATTTTGATCATACATAGGAACTTATATATAAAGCAAAGTAAAAAAAAAAAAATTTTCTGAAGGCTAAGTGTAAATATTACTAGAAAATTTTATTAATATGAAAAGATTATTACTTGAGTTCTTAAGTCCATATTTGTTTTTTATGTAGTGAAATAAGCCAATGATATATTTTATGAGCAGGCAGAGAAGAAATAGGTTGAGTTCATGTGAGTGACAGAAGGTCATGTGGCTAGAGGAAAAACAATGCAGAGCATTTTTATGGAGTAACTGATACCTTGGTATATCAGTCAAAAATGTAACACCCCCATAAAATTGAAGCTGCGAAGTTTTAAGTTTGGGGAAAATATATTTCTTACTCTATAGTACCCTTTTACGATCTAAGTATTCTTACTTTAAAATGGTTTAGCCTCCTCACTGATAAAGAAATGTGTATTAAAACTACAATAAGGTATCTTTTCTTAACAGACTGGCTAAAATCTTGGTTTGCTAACACATCCTACTGGCAAAACATGAGGAAATAGTCACACTCACATATTACAGGTGAATATACAAATGGTTCAGCACCTGTGGAAGGAAATTTGGCAATACCCAGCAAAATTCTATGTGCAATTTACCCTCTGACTCAGCAATCTCTTCTTGATTGATAACATAAATTTTCTAAGCCAATAAATGGAGAAAGAATGAAAAAATTGGAATGACAATGTTTTGTATTAATCAATGAAACAATGGATCTAGAGGCAATGAATAATAAAGTATCAATCTCTGCTAAAACCATTAGGTGGAAATGAATAGGTTAACTTTATCGAATGGATCAGGCTGATAATACCTATACACACTGTTCGGTCTTACATTATGTGCCTTGTGATGTGATGAAATAAGAAGCACACAATCAGATATTCCTGTAAAAAAAATATATATATATACAGTAACCTCACTGACAGGATCTAAACACCAGTTTACACAAAATGCAGGGGATAGGACAACATATTAAACAGCCAAGTATTAGTAGTGTATGAGCATAACAAAGCCCAGGAAATGAGAAACTCTATCATAACAAAAAAAGGGAAAATGTCTAATATAACTCTAATCAGAGTTCTACAAAATGAGAATGGTAAGAATGGGGGAAAAGCAATATGTGAAGAGATAAAAGCCAAGAGTTTTCAAGAATAACCACTTAGAGAAATAAAGCATAAAACTTAAAGGAAAAAGTAGGACATATAGAATGCACAAAATCTGATGATAAAAATCCAACTATATCAGTATCACAATAAACGTAAAAAAGAACCCAAAAGAATTAAAAGGATGAGAAGAGATAAACAGGGCAAAATCAACACCATTGACAAAGCTCACACAAAAGGGCAAAAAAAAAAAAAAAGGTAACTTTACAGTGGAGAAATGTGGCAAACACTACAACAGCCAAATAATCAAGGTCATAGCCAAGAGGAGTGTAAGGAGACATGACTAAATGTAATGTGGTATCTTGGATAAGATTTTGAAACAGAATAAAGACATGTGAATTACATTTAGTCATGTCTCCTTACACTCCTCTTGGCTATGACAGTTTCTCAGACTTCTTTGCTTTTGATGACCTTGACAATCTTGAGGAGTACTGATCAGGTATTTTGTATAATATCCCTCAATTGGAATTTGTCTGGTGTTTTTCTCATTATCTCTTGGAGTTAGGACTTTTAGGGAAGAAGACCACAGAGGCAAAGTGCAATTTTCATTGCATCATATCAAACGTACATAATACCTACATGAATCATTACTGGTGATAATGACCTTGATTATTTGGCTGTTGTAGTGTTTGCCACATTTCTACACTGTAAAGTTACTTTTTTTTTTTTGCCCTTTTAAGTCAGCTTTTTCAATGGTGGTGTTGACTTTGCCCTGTTTATCTCTTCTCATATGAAACTGGGATATATTCCTTTTCCACAAATGGAATATTTCATAGTAAAAGAGAAAAAATACCTGAGTGAGCATTCTGCTAAGCTTTGATCAATGCTAAGGTGGCAGATATAACTAGTTCTATATATTGATAGCAGCATGTTGGCAAAGGCAATGGGGAAGCAGGAACTCCACTACACCGTTGGGAGATTAAATGGGTGTAATGTCTACAAAAGCCAATTATAGGATATCTATTATATTATAAATGCACATACTTTTGACTCAGTAATTCTATTTCTAGTCATTTATCTTACAGATATATTTGCACACATGCATAAAATTATTTCCCAAAGTTGTTTATAAAAGTACTGTCTGTAACAGTAAAAGATTGGAAACAAGCCTATATGTCCATCAATGGAAGACTGATTATGTAAGTAACCATACATCTATGTATGTACACAGCTGTTTTTTTAAAAAGCTCTTTATCCAGGCTGACTACTTTTAATAGAAAAAAAAAAAAAAGCTCTTTATACACGAATACAAAATGGTATCTACGATATACTGCTAAGAAAAAAAAAAAGTTTAAGCAACCTGCCCTCTAGCTTCTGATGTGTTCAAATGATAGGAGAGACCAGAACATCAGAAAGTGGTAAAAGTGTTAAAGAAAGTCTTTTCCCTGGTTCCCTCACTGCAAGTAGCTTGCATTTCTCTATGAAAGATCACAGGTCCTATCAGTTTTCTAAGGTTGCTAAGCCCTGGGTACTTCCCTATCCCTTGTTGTTCCTTTAACTCTCACATTTGTAGATTCTGTGTAAGTGTAGTGAGAGAGGGAGAGGAGAAGAATGAAGGAGAGAGAGAGAAGAAAAAGAGAAACAAACTGCAATGAAATACCAGAAATTTGTAACAATGGTTGTAATTTATAACCAAGTAAGAAAACTTACTCGCCACCATGGCTGGCAGACATGGTAGAAAGACTTTTCATTAAATATCCTACTGTATCTTGTGTCTTTGAATTTCTGACCGTGTCAATGCATTACTTGGGGGAAAAATATAAACTTAAACATCAAATGAGTTAAAAAAAATTGCTTATGAGATATTGTAGTTGCTCCATCTTCTCTTTGATGTATTTGCTATTCCTTTCCATTTCCAGCAAAGCAAATATCAAGAGAAAGAAAAGAGAATAGGCAATTTGTTAGTGCTTGCATTTTTGATAGTGCTGGCTATCATTTTGCTTATAGGCTATATACTTCTCTTTCAATTCTAGTGGTACTAACTCATAAAATGTTTGTTACTTACACATCATTTGTGTAATTTATTAACAGTATCTCAAATTAGTTCAAATTCACATTATCTCTATTAGTTCTTATGGTACTTGAAACTACTTATCCATATGTGGCCTGGTAGCTGACTCACTGAGTGACAGTAATAAGAAATTTGCCAGTGTAAAATTCTGGCTCCTTGCTTTATTTGCTGGAAGCCCATGGGCTTCCATTACATAAATTTGCTGAGTGTATTCCTTATCTATAAACTGAGGACACTATCTATTATGCAGAGCTTTTGAGAAGTTTAAATAATATAGGCAAAGTGATCAATATAGTGCCTAGAATGAAACAGAGAATGGAAAAATAGGCAATAGGGGCCTATTAGCAAATGATAGCTATTGATATTACCACTGATATTAAAATATTATAAAATAAAATAGTTACAACTATTAATTTTATATCCTAGATTCTCTAGGAAGGTTTCTCCCAGGAATTGGTCCTATTCATCCCCAGTGAACATCTTTCCCTTCTAAGCATTTACACTCCACTCAACACTTGAAAACCACTTTTTGAGGATGGTTACCGGTAAAAATTCTATATAAGAAGTTTCAGTTAATGTTTAGTTATAAGAGCAACAATAAAATACGAGTAGCTGGGCATGGTGGCTCATGCCTGTAATCCCAGAACTTTGGGAGGCCGAGGCAGGTGGATCACTGGAGTTCAGGAGTTTGAGACCAGCCTGGCCAGCATGGTGAAACCTCATCTCTACTAAAAATACAAAAAATTAGCCAGATGTGGTGGTGCACACCTGTAATCCCAGCTACTTGGGAAGCTGAGGCAGGAGAACTGCTTGAACCTGGGAGGTGGAGGTTGCAGTGAGCCAAGATCGTGCAGCTGCAATCCAGCCTGTGCCACACAGCAAGACTCCATCTCAAATAAATAAATACATAAATAATAAAATAAAGATGACAAAAATTTAACTTGAAAACTAAGAATTTACTCTTAATGAGATATAAGAGAGCTGAAATGGCTACACGAATATCAGTCAAGGGATTTTTAATGACAAAATTGCTATTAGAAACCAAAAAGGATGGCCGGGCGCGGTGGCTCAAGCCTGTAATCCCAGCACTTTGGGAGGCCGAGGCGGGCGGATCACAAGGTCAGGAGATCGAGACCACAGTGAAACCCCGTCTCTACTAAAAATACAAAAAATTAGCTGGGCACGGTGGCGGGCGCCTGTAGTCCTAGCTACTCAGGAGGCTGAGGCAGGAGAATGGCGTGAACCCAGGAGGCGGAGCTTGCAGTGAGCTGAGATCGCGCCACTGCACTCCAGCCTGGGCAACAGCGTGAGACTCCGTCTCAAAAAAAAAAAAAAAAAAAAAAAAAAAAAAAAGAAACCAAAAAGGATATTTTATAATGGTAAAGGGACAATCCATCAGAAAGACATAACAATTATAAATATATGCACTTAACAGAGCTCCAAAATAAATTAAGCAAAGATGTATGGAACCAGAGGAACAGGCAATTTACAATAATTGGAGACTTCTATGCCCCACTCTCTCTCTCTCTCTCTCTTTTTTTTTTTAAAGACATAAGGCTTTACTCTGTTGCCCAGGCTGCAGTGCAGTGGTGCAATAAGAGCTCATTGCAGTCTCGAACTCTTGGGCTCAGGCAATCCTCCTGATACAGCCTCCTGAGCTAGCGGAGACCACAAGCATGTGCCACCATGCCTGGCTAAAGTGTTTTTTTTTGTAGAGACAGGGTCTCACTACGTTGCTCAGGCTGGTCTTGAACTCCTAGCACAAATGATCCTCCCACCTCGACCTTCCTAAGTGCTGGGATTATAGGCACAAGACACCACTCACCACTCTACTTTAAATAATAAACAGGTAAAAGATAATAAGGAAATAGAATACTTGAAAATAACAGAATCAACTAGACATTTATAGAATACTCCAACAGCAACAGAATACATGTTTTTCTCAAGCACACATGGAACATTCTCCAGGATAAACCTATGTTAGGCCATTAAAAAAAGTTTTAATGTAGTTAAGAAATCAAACAAAGTATGCTCTCTGATCAAAATGAAATTAAAAAATCAATAACAAGGACATCTGGGAAATTTACAAATATGTGAAAATTAAACACCACATTCCTAAATAATCAGTGAGTCGAAGAAGAAATCACAAGAAAAATTAGAAAATATTTTGAGATAAATGAAAACGCAACAAAAATTATGATACACAGCTAAAGTAGCACTTAGAGGAAATTTTATAGTTGTAAATGACATTAGAAAAGAAGATGCCGCCGGGCGCGGTGGCTCACGCCTGTAATCCCAGCACTTTGGGAGGCCGAGGCGGGCGGATCACAAGGTCAGGAGATCGAGACCACGGTGAAACCCCGTCTCTACTAAAAATACAAAAAATTAGCCGGGCGCGGTGGCGGGCGCCTGTAGTCCCAGCTACTCAGGAGGCTGAGGCAGGAGAATGGCGTAAACCCAGGAGGCGGAGCTTGCAGTGAGCCGAGATCGCGCCACTGCACTCCAGCCTGGGTGACAGAGCGAGACTCCGTCTCAAAAAAAAAAAAAAAAAAAAGAAAAGAAGATGCCGGGCACGGCATGAGGTCAGGAGATCAAGACTATCCTGGCTAACACGGTGAAACCCTGTCTCTACTAAAAATACAAAAAATTAGCTGGGTGTGGTGGTGGGCACACCTGTAGTCCCAAGCCACTCGGGGGACTGAGGCAGGAGAACAGCATGAACCCAGGAGGCAGAGCTTGCAGTGAGAGGAAGGGAGGGAGGGAGAGAAGAAGGAAGGAAGGAAGGAAGATTAAAAGAATGAGAAGACAAGCAAGGAGAAAAGATCTGCCCAAGACATCTGACAAAGAACTTTTATCCAAAATATCCAAAGAACTCTTAAAGGTCAACAATTAGAAAACTATCATGCTGATTTTTAAAATGAGCAAAAGACTTGTACCCCTCATCAAAGAAGATACACAGATGGCATATATGCAAAGATGTTTCACATCATCTATCACTAGAAAATTGCAAATTAAAATGAGATACCACTATACATCTATCAGAATGACCCAAATCAAAACATTGGCAAGGATGTGGAGCAACAGGAACTCTCATCCATTGCTGGTGAAAATGCAAAATGGTACTTGGTACAGCCACTTTGGAAGACAGTTTCAAGGCTTCTTGCAAAACTAAACATACTTGTATCATACAATCCAGCAATCATGCTCCTTGGTATTTACCCCAATGAGTTGAAAATTTATGTCCACACAAAATCCTGTACATGGATGTGTACAGCTTTATTCATAATAGCCAAAACTTGGAAGCAACCAAGATGTCTTTCAGTACATGAATGAATAAACTGTGGGACATCCAGACAATGGAAGAGTATTCAGTACTAAAATGAAATGATCTATCAAGCTACAAAAAGATACAGAGGAAATTAAATGCATGTTACTAAATAAAAGACAATCTGAAAAGGCTACATACTGTATGAGTCGAACTATATGACCTTGTGGAAAAGGAAAAGCTATGGAGAAAGAAAAAGATGTATGGTGGCCAGGAGCTCGGGGAGGGATGAAAAGATGGAACACAGAGGATTTTTAGGTCAGCAAAACTATTCTGCATAATACTATAATGGTGGATACATGTCATTATACAGTTGTCAAAACCTGGAATGAACCCTTTATACATTATATATTATACAGTTGTCAAAACCAAGAGTGAACCCTAATGTAAACCATGGACACTTTGGGTGGTAATGATGTGTCAACTTAAGTTCATTGACTGTAAAAAATGTAACACTCTGGTACAAGATGTTGATAGTGGGGAAAGTAGTGAGCACTCTGTGTGTGCTCAGGGGTGGAGGCTGGTATATGGTTTACTGTGAACCCACAAATGCTCTAAAATCTATTTAAAAATAACAAAAACAGAAAGAGGAGCTGGGTGCAGTGGTATGCACCTGTAGTCCCAGCTAACCAGGATACTGAAGCAGGAAGATACTTGAGCCCATGAGTTCAAGGATGCAGTGTAGCCTTGACTGTACCTGTTAACAGCTACTGCACTCTAGCCTGAGCAACATGGCAAGACTCTGAAAAAGAATAAAGAAGGTGCTGGGGATGAGTGGCTCACGCCTGTAATCCCAGCACTTTGGGAGGCTGAGGTGGGCAGATCACGAGGTCAAGAGATCGAGACCATTCTGGCCAACATAGTGAAACCCTGTCTCCATTAAAAATACAAAAATTTGCTCAGTGTGTGCATGCCTGTAGTCCCAGCTACTCAGGAGGCTGAGGCAGAAGAATCGCTTGAACCCAGGAGGTGGAAGTTGCACTAAGCTGAGATCACGCCACTGCACTCCAGCCTGGCGACAGGGCGAGACTCCGTCTCAAAAACAAAACAAAACAAAAGGCTAGCTGTGATGATGCACGCCTCTAATCCTAGCACTTTGGGAGGCCAAGGTGGGCTGATTACTTGAGCTCAGGAGTATGAGACCAGCCTGGACAACATGGCAAAACCTTGTCTCTGTTTAAAAAAAATACAAAAACTAGCTGGGTGATGAGCACCTGCAGTCCCAGCTACTTGGGAGGATGAGGTGGGAGGATCACTTGAGCCTAGGAGGTCAAGGTTGCAGCAAGCTGAGATTGTGCCACTGCATCCCAGCATGTTTGACAGAGTGAGGCCCTGTCTCAAAAAAAAAAAAGGACAAAAAGAAAGCAAAAAGATCCCAGGTCAACTAACCTTCTACCTTAAGAAACTAGAAGGAGAAATGCAAACTAAATTCAAACCAAGCAGAAGGAAGAAAGGACATAAATATTAGGGTGGATACAAATGAAACGGAGAATGCAAGAATAGAAAGAAAAAACTTGGACAAATCTTTTTTTAGACGGAGTTTCGCTCTTGTTGCCCAGGCTGGAATGCAGTGGCATGATCTCGGCTGACTGCAACCTCTGACTCCTGGGTTCAAGTGATTCTCCTGCCTCAGCCTCCCGAGTAGCTGGGATTATAGGTGCCCACCACCATGCCCAGCTAATTTTGTATTTTTAGTAGAGATGGGGTTTTTCCACGTTGGTCAGGCTGGTCTTGAACTCCCGACTGCAGGTGATCCGCCCACCTCGGCCTCCCAAAGTGCTGGGATTACAGGCATGAGCTACCACACCCGGCCAATCCTGATAAATCTTTAGCTAGACTGACCAGAAAAAAAAGAGAAGATTCAAATGACTAAAATCATGAATTAAGGAAGGGGCATTACTACCAATCTTATAAAAATGAAAAGGATGATTAAAAAATACTATAAATAACTATATGCCAACAAATTAGATAATATACATGAAAGGGACAAATTTGTAAGACACAAACTATCAAAACTAATTCAAGAAGAAATAGAAAATCTGAATAGACCTGTAAGTAATGAGATTGAACTAGTAATAAAAAAATTTCCCATGAATAAAAGCCCAGGACCAAATGGCTTCACTGCTCCCAAACATTTAAAACACCAATCCTTCACAAACTCTTCTAAAAAATATAAAGGAGGGATCACTTCCCAACTTATCCTATGAGCCAGTATGATTCCAGCACCAAAACCAAAGATATCACAAAAGAACTACAGACCAATACCCATTACGAGTACAGACACAAAAGTTCCCAACAAAGTATTAGCAAACATGACCAAGTAGAACTTATTCCAGGAATCCCAGGCCGGTCTAATATGAAAATCGACCAAATGTAATATGCCATATTAATAGAATACAGAACAATACCCACATGATTATCAATAGAGAAATAGCATTTGACAAAACCCAACACTTTTTCATGACAAAAGCCCTTAACAAATCACAAATAGACGGGACATCCTCAACCTGATAAAGGACATCTCTGAAGAACCCAGTTAACATACACTCATGTGTTACTCAATGATGGGCATCCACACACAGGGATAAATGTGTCCTTAGGCCATTTTGTAGTTTTGTGAACATCATAGAGTCAGTATGGTATAGCCTATTTACACACCTAGGCTATATGGTATACCCTACTGCTCCTAGCCTACAAACCTGTACAGCATGTTACTGTATTGAATACTGTAGGCAAATATAATACAATGGTATTTGTGTTCCTAAACATAGGAAAGGTACAGTAAAAATATGGTATAAAAGATAAAAGATGGTATACCTGTATAGAACACTTAACCATGAATGGAGCTTGCAAGGCTGGAAGTTTGGAAGTTGCCCTGGGTGATTCAGTGAATGGGTGATGAGTGAATGTGAAGGCCTAAGACATTACTATACACTATTATAGACTTTATAAACACTGTATACTTATTACACTGAATTTATAATTTTTAGTAATAAATTAACCTTAGCTTACTGTAACTTTTAAACTCTATACATTTCTAACTTTTTTTAACTTTGACTCTTTTGTTTTAACACTTAGCTTAAAACACATTGTACAGCTGTGCAAAAAATTTTTTATCCTTATTCTATAAGCTTTTTTCTATTTTTAAAATTTATTATTTTTACTTTTTAAACTTTCTTGTTAAAAACTAAGACACAAGTACACACATTAGCCTAGGCCTACACAGGGTCGGGATCACCAATTAATATCACTGTATAATAACAAGGTTATTACCAGGTCTCAAAGTTTATGGACAGACTTTATTCATAAAACAAACTTTTCTCAGTTGGTATTCCTTGTATGTTTTAAAGCAATGCTTTTTAAATTTAATGTGCATAGAAATCACTCAATGATCTCATTAAAATGCACATTTCAGCTGGGTGTGGTGGTTCTTGCCTACATTATCAGTACTTTGGAAGGCCAAGGGGGTTTGGGAATCCCTTGAGGCCAGGAAGTTTGAGACTGGGCAACATAGTGATCCCCCGTCTCTAAAAAGAAAAAGAAAAATTAGCTGGGTGTGGTGGCACATGCCTATAATCCCATCTACTTGGAAGGCTGAGGCAAGAAGACTGCTTGAGCCCAGGAGTTTGAGGCTGCAGTGAGCTATGATCGTGCTGCTGTACTCCAGCGTTGGCAACAAAGCGAAACACCGTCTTTAAAAAATAAAAATTAAAAAAAAAAAAAAAAGCAGACTTCTATTCAGTAAAAGGGGGGTGGAGAAAAGGGGTGGTGTTCTGCATTCCTAATAACTCCCAATGATGCTAATGTTGCTGGTCCTCAGATCATATTTTGAGTAGCAAGGTTTTAAGTAGGTGCATACATACAACTGACTTAACTCACTAGAAAAAAGAAAAAAGCAAACTAACATGGGTGGCAAACAGTGAGAAGGATAAAATTCTGATGAATCCTTTAGGTTTTTCACAGCTGAGCACAAGTAACTCCCTATTAACAATGAAGAACATACACTTATACTACCTTTTCATTCCTTCCATGACAAGTACCAGAAAAGATGCAGAATTGGCCAGCTAGCACCAGCCAGACTGGGGCTAAATCCATTTGAAAAGTTAAAAAAATAAACAACACAAAATTTGCTGCACAGAGATCATCCCATAGAATATTAACCATCATCACCTTTCCTTCTCTGTATCTTCTGTCTTTTATTCCTTCTTCTAGTCAGTGTTTATCAAGTGTCTTTGGAGACCAATGGCAGTCCCTGGCAATCTATTAACTGGTTTACAGACAGTTTGAGAAAAAAGTGATAAAAGCTTTGATCACAAACATTTCACAAATTTTGAGAAGATTATGACTTTCATAGAAATCCTTTTAGGTTCTTTATTGCTGTTACATTCTAAGGATCACCCAAGCTCTACAAGGATACGTTAAGAAAACACTATCATAAGGAAAATGGAAAGGGCTAACATACTTCCACATCATGTGAGTTGTTTACATTGGTTAAACATATATTTTGTTGTTACTATCATACTGTGTTAAATCCCAAATTTAGGGAAATTAATCAATGGTTCAAAAGAGTAAAAGTGAAAAATACATTTAACTCAGAATGCCGTAAATGATAACAGTATGATTTTATAGTGAAGACTGATCTTAGAATGAGCTGTGATCAGTAAACTAGGAGTGATAACTCTGTACTAGGAGACATCCTTGTTTCCACTGTACCGTGATATATTATTAAATAGGGACAAGAAGCCACTGAAGTGTTCAGATCATTTTCAACAACTCCAGTAAACCAACCAAAGCCTCCACTATGAATTCTGTCATTAAAATATCAAAATAATAGTCAAAGGTACTTCTTTTAACAAAACAGATTCAACTACTGTCAGCTGCAAAATTAATGACAAATGTGCTCAGACAGAAATAAAACAATCTACTGGCAAAATTCTATCATCAGATGACACTATTGGACATTATGTGCTATGTGTGTTATACAGAGAGGAAGAACAATTATTATTACAGATGTATGCTCTTAAGTATTTTGTTTTATGGCTGCATGAAGCCACTAGTTTACAGAGTACGAATCAACTCTTAGCATATACGAATGTAATATGTTAATGAAGAAATACAAGCAACTTTTAAAAAGTTTTTAGAAGAAGATATTTTCTTTTAACCAACAATTATTTTTGAACCTTGACTTGAAAAGTTGTGCTGGAATCAGCACGGCTAGAGCACTAGCTTTGTGTGTGGCAATGAAGAGCCCACGATCTGAAAGCCAATTCACACGTGGCTTCATTTACAGACAATAGCTGGCTTGAGTCATTGTTAATAACTGCATGGAAAATTGTGAATATAATTAAAATTACAGCCCTTGAACAGGTATCTTCAGCATGTTAAGAATACAGCAGCGGGCTGGGCACATGGTGGCTCACACCTGTAATCCTAGCACTTTGGGAGGCCAAGGTGGGTGGACTGCTTGAGCCCAGGTGTTTGAGACAAGCCTGGACAACATAGCAAGACCCCGCATCTATTTGAAAAAAAAAAAAAAAAAGCGGAGCTAATACTGTTTTTCTGTTTTGTCAAGAGGAAATATGCTAACAATACCTACTCAAATGAAGGATATACCTTTTTTTTTTTTTTTTTTTTTTTTTTGAGACAAAGTCTTGCTCTGTCACCCAGACTGGAGTGCAATGGTGCAAGCTTGGCTCACAGCAACGTCTGCCTCCCAGGTTCACGTGATTCCCCTGCCTCAGCATCCCAAGTAGCTGGGATTACAGGCGCCTGCCACCACGCCTGGCTAATTTTTGTATTTTTAGTAGAGACAAGGTTTCAACTTGTCTCTACTGGTCTCTTGGCTTGTTGGCCAAGCTGGTCTCGAACTCCTGATCTCAGGTGATCTGCCTGCCTTGGCCTCCCAAAGTGTTGGGATTATAGGCGTGAGCCACCATGCCCAGCAGATATTCATTTTTTTGTAACACTGATGTCATTAAAACATATCTATGATTTTAAGTGGCTAACTCAAGTACCATACCTCTATGACAGTATAGTGATCAGCTTGAACATAGCATTTGAGAGTAAAATTATGATTCTCTCTCTCTTTTTTTAAAGATTGGTTTCACTCTGTTGCCCAGGCTAGAAGGTAGTGGCGCAATCATAGCTCAATGCAGCCTCAAACTCCTGGGCTCAAGAGATACTCCCATCTCAGCCTCCCAAGTAGCCAGGACTTACAACAGGTGTGCTCCATCACACTTGGCTAAATTTTTTTTTTTTGTAGAGACAAGGTTTTGTTATGTTGCCCAGGCTGGTCCCGAGCTCGTAACCTCAAGCAATCCACCCATCTCAGCCTCAAAAGTGCTGGGATTACAGATGCGAGCTACCATTACTGGCTACAATTCTTTTTTGTTGTTGAGACAGGGTCTCACTGTCTCCCAAGCTGGAGTACAGTGGCGCAGTCACAGCTCACTGTGGCCTCCACTTCACAGGCTCAGGCAATCCTCCCACCTCAGCCTTCTGAGTAGCTGGGACTACAGGTGTTTGCCACCATGCCCAGCTAATTTTTTTTGTTATTTTTGGTAGGGATGGAGTTTCACCCTGTTGCCCAGGCTGGTCTCAAGCAAATCTACTCGCCCCAGCTTCCCAAAGTGTTGGGACTACAGGTGTGAGCCACTGTGCCCGGCCGCAATTCCATTTTTTAGACGGAGTCTCGCTCTGTCTCCCAGGCCGGAGCGCAGTGGTGCGATCTCGGCTCACTGCAAGCTCCGCCTCCCCGGTTTACGCCATTCTCCTGCCTCAGCCAACCGAGTAGCTGGGACTACAGGCGCCCACCACCACACCTGGCTAATTTTTTTGTATTTTTAGTAGAGATGGGGTTTCACCGTGTTAGCCAGGATGGTCTCGATCTCCTGACCTAGTGATCTGCCCGCCTCGACGTCCCAAAGTGCTGGGATTACAGGCGTGAGCCACTGCGCCCTGCTCGGCCACAATTCTTAGTAACAAAATATGCAGACTAAATAATGATACAAACAGCTTAACCAAAGAGTTTTACTCTTTTCCTTTTTCTGTGAGATGGAGTATGGGCTCTGTTGCCTAGGCTTGTGTGCAGTGGCACGATCTCGGCTCACTGCAACCTTTGCCTCCTGGGTTCAAGCAACTCTTCTGCCTCAGCCTCCCAAGTAGCTGGGACTACAGGTAGACGTCACCATGTCTAGCTAATTTTTGTATTTTTCGTAGAGACGGGATTTCACCATAGTGGCCAGGCTGGTCTCGAACTCCTGACCTTGTGATCTGGCCACCTCCGCCTCTCAAAGTGCTGGGATTATAGGCATGAGCTACCACGCCCGGCCGAGATTTACTCTTTTCTAACAAGTAGGTAGACTTAAAACCATATTCAATTACTGCACTAAATCTGAAAACATATTTCCTAGAACTGAATTCAACCAAAAGGACACATCTACACATTGCCATCTCCCAAATTAAAATATTCAACTTTCCTGTTGAGTGCCATACACTTGTCAACTTGATGTAGTTTTCAGTGAGAATTACTGTAATAATTTTTGTGTCCATTTGAATATCTAAAACATCTAACAGAAATACCATATACTTGCTGCTTTTCCCAAATCTATAATTCAAAGGTGGGGCTAATTTAATAAAACTAAGAGCAAGAAAAGAAATCAGTTAAATACGAAACCTTAACTTGGACTTTAGTAAGTCTTTCACCATTAATGTGGTGGTACAATAATGTGAACAATCATTGCTTTTCCTGATACTGATTTAAAAATACTGCTTTGGGCCGGGCGTAGTGGCTCAAGCCTGTAATCCCAGCACTTTGGGAGGCCGAGATGGGCGGATCACGAGGTCAGGAGATCGAGACCATCCTGGCTAACACATTGAAACCCCGTCTCTACTAAAAAAAAATACAAAAAACTAGCCGGGCGACGTGGCGGGCGCCTGTAGTCCCAGCTACTTGGGAGGCTGAGGCAGGAGAATGGCGTAAGCCCGGGAGGCGGAGCTTGCAGTGAGCTGAGATCTGGCCACTGCACTCCAGCCTGGATGACAGAGCCAGACTCCGTCTCAAAAAAAAAAAAAAAAAAAAAAAAAATACTGCTTTGATCTTACAATAAAAACATTTTGAATTATTCTTTTGTGTTTATCTAAAATCAGTGGTATGCACTGAAGACCCATCACATGGTCCACAAATCCCAAATGTTTGAAAACACTACTTTCTCTACTACACTACTTCCCTTTCATAGGAAGCTATCATTTCTTCCTGTGCGTGTTAGAGAAAAACAGAGAACCAAGGAAATTTTGTTTGCCCTTATTATTAATCTTCTCACATTAGAAAAGCACTTCATTATCTGCATTTATGTTGCCTCATTTTCAAAAACATCGGTCTGATTTCAGTATGAATAGCACTTATAAAAAACAATATACATAATAATTATTTCCAATTTTTCCAGAATTCCTCTGCCCCCAAAGTCCTTCTTTCCTTATGACCTTCCCAGAACCCAAGCTGCCTTCCTATACTTCTTGGTTACAGTCAAGGGTTATAAAAAAAAAAGTTTAACAGCTGGCATGGTATAAACACCAAACCAAGAGATTGACACCAATTTATAACTGTATGGCTGTAATGGAACAGGCTCACTAAACATCAGCCTTAGACTGCTTCTTGTAAGCAGTCTGCTATATTTTTCCATGCTAGGCCTGTTCCCAAAGATCTTAGGTTATTTCTTACCTGCCACTTCACAGAAAAGGGACAGCAGTGTTCATGAAAGAAACCACACAAATTGGATTCCAAAGATGAGTTTAATGTCACATCTTATTAAATCTTTAATTTATCTACTTTTATTCTTTAACAGGAAGAATTAAGAAGTATTAGAAAAAACATACTACTGCTTTCTTTGTCTTACACCAACTGTCTCCAGATAATTAAGCTAAGTCAGCTTTTTTTTTTAAAGTCAGCTTTTTTATTATAGCTTTGTTATTCAATTATATCCACACAGGTATGCAAGTTCTTTCTCCTTTCTATCAAATAGACAGCTAATACACAGGCAAATGGATAAATTTGGGGATATATTAAGGATACTGTAAACTGTTAGCAAAACAAATGTCTCTGACATTCAGAGAGGAAACAAGAGAAAGGGAGCGTAGAAATTCATGCCCCAAAAAACAAAAACAAAGAGGTGGTTCATGTTAAAATAACCTTATAAAGTTATATATAATATCAAATATATCTGTGTTGTTTTTAAAGATATTCTTACCCAACTTTGGAAAAACTATTAGGTATTCAGCATTGCACTGAGGACATGCCACTCTGGCTGTACTGTTTCCTCTTTGCTTTTCATCCACCCAGCGTTGTAGACAGGCCTGGTGAACCCATTTTGTAGATCCTCTGCACCTGCATGGTCTCACCCATTCAGCTGTTCTATCATCTTCATCAGTAGCAAAACAAACCCAGCAGCTTCTGTAAATTAAAAGAGAAAATGATGACATTTATATCTTTATGACTTCAGCCTCCTCTATACTGCAGCTCTTACTTAATGGGATGAGTCTACTACATTACAGAATCTTTGTCCTATATTAAAAGACTAAGGAGACAAAACCACCAATACATTCCTACTAGAGCAGTTTCTACTTTTTCTGTTTTTCCTTGTCTTCCTCTATAGAATCTTATGTTTTCTGAACTTTGTTTTTATGTTATCTCCTCTATCTTTTCAGTAATTCTTCACCTTCTTTAATGAACTTGAGTGCAAGGAGACAAACCTCAAGCTGCTTTTGTTTTATAAGACCTAATAATTCTTTGAGGAATAGTAACCACAGTAATATATTAAATTCAGTGTTCTCCCCAGTTCAACATCACCAATACCTTGAACTTGGAAAAACAAAGTATTACACGAGTGATTTTACATATAGTCTCATTCCATTTTTCAGCTGAGGAAAAAAACCTCATTTCTCTTTCTGGTAAAGTATAACAGAGAAAACAGTATTATTATGTAATATTGTTTTCTCAAAAAAGCACAAAGGAGATAAATATATCAAGATAATTTTCTTTTTTTTAGGATAGCAATATGATAAATTTGGGTGTGTATGTTTGAAATCTGAAATCTAGAAGTATCAAGTCTGGGGTGCTTATATTAATAAAAATAAAATTCTATTGAGATCAGTAATTTTAAAACATTTTCCCACTTTGCTTTTAAGGGTACTTCATGAAGTGTAATTTTTTCTTGTGGAATTAGGTTGCAATTCCTCAGTTTTTCTCCCAATTAACACAAGTTTTGATGTCGATTTCCATCAGGGCAAATACAGTTCAATTCAATGAGACCCTTCTCTCCTCCCCTCCATTAGAATTTATACAAGTGGAAACAACTGCTAATTAAAGCATGTTACCTACTCTGCACCTTTCACTTAATTGGGTAAGTGGCTTCTGTCAGAACAACCAGCTTAACTATTCTCAGTGGGAAAGACTATATAGTTAGGTATTATAGATGGGTGAGGTTCTCCACTCTTTGTGGAACAACACGAATTTCAATTCTGTGCTCCGATTAAAATTTTTCAATTAGAACAGGAAAAAAGTTGAACTGAATCCATGGCAATAATATCCAAAACTGTTGTTATATTCAGCTTTCAAATTCAGTCAGGTTTCATAGGATCTAAGGAAAATTAGAACGTAGGTAGCATTTGTTTAGCATTCTGACCCTTTTGACCCACTTTAGCTAAGCTGTCTGGGCCTTAACAGTGTCTTATGGTTGTCCAAAAATACTTTGTTCTTTTTAAAAAATTTTTTATCATCGTCAAATATACATAGCATAAAATCTACCACTGTAGCCATTTTTTAGGTGTATAATTCAGTGGCAGTAAGTATATTAATACTGTCGTGCAACCACCAACACTACCCATATTAGGACTGGGTTCTAACCTATGTGATTTTTGCATTAAAATTTCAATTGGTTTAAGTATACTGGCACACAGACTGGTTGAGATGTAGTTAGTATATATTTTTCCCTACAACTGAGGTAATTCTGTGAACATATTTGTATACATCTAGGAAATGGAATGTATTATGCAACAAAATATTGGCAGAATATTTAGAGACTTTTTTGTCATACTTTATTTTAACACATATGTAGCTAAGTATGGCTACATCAGCATAATTAATCAGTATTAAGGTGAATCAAATTTTAAATTAATCCAATTTTAGTCATCAGAAAAATAAAATACAATGTTAGGACTGGGTTGAAACAACTGAAATAGTCTACATTCATGTGTTTTTGACTTACAAAAATGATGTCAAATTTCTTATTTCGATCTAATGAGAATACTTGTGTAGCTATTATATTCCTCATAAATTCTAGATAAGGTTTACTTTTCCCCAACATTTTATTATGAAAAATTTCAAACTTTCCAAAAAAAGTTGAACACTGTTCAGTGAGTACCCATATACTCAACATTTAGATTCTATAATTCTTATCATTTTGCTATATTTGCTTTCTCACACATCCATTCATCATTCTTATTTTTTGCTCCATTTCAAAGTTGGAGGTATCAGTATATTTCAGTCCTAAATACTTGTATGGATTTACTTTTTAGAACTGACATTTAAAGCATGCACTTTCAGATTTTTTTCTAATTAATTTCACAACTATGGTAAATAAGATAGCTGAATGATGATTTAGAGTGGGAACTTATCAGGAGTTAGGCTTTCAGTTGAAATAGCAATATTAGAGGCATGTGAACCAGAGCAACTCCATCTTGACTGAATAGGAGCTGGGTAAAATGAGGTTGAAACCTACTGGGCTGCATTCCCAGATGGTAAAGGCATTCTAAGTCACAAGATGAGATATGAGGTCAGCACAAAATACAGGTCACAAAGATATTGCTGATAAAACAGGTTGCAGTAAAGCCAGCTAAAACCTATCATAACCAAGATGCTCATGAGTGACCCCTGGTCGTCCTCACTACTACACTCCCACCAGCACCATGACAGTTTACAAATGCCACGGCAACATCAGGAAGTTACCCTACATGATTTAGAAAGGGGAAGCACAGGCTGGGCACAGTGGCTCACACCTGTAATCCCAGCACTTTGGGAGGCTGAGGCGGGCGGATCATGAGGTCAGAAGATTGAGACCATCCTGGCTAACACAGTGAAACTCCGTCTCTACTAAAAATACAAAAAAATTAGCCGAGTGTGGTGGTGGGCACCTGTAGTCCCAGCTACTCGGGAGGCTGAGGCAGAAGAATGGCATGAACCCGGGAGGTGGAGCTTGCAGTGAGCTGAGATTGGGCCACTGCATGACAGCCTGGGCAACAGGGAGACTCCGTCTCAAAAAAAAAAAAAAAAAAAAAAGAAAGGGGAAGCATAAATATTCCACTCTTTGTTTAGCATATCATCAAGAAATAACCATAAAAATGGACAACCGGCAGCCCAAAGTCTTGCTCTGTCACCCAGGCTGGAGTGCAGTGGTGCCATCTCAGCTCACCCGCCTCGGCCTCCCAAAGTGCTGAGATTACAGTCATGAGCCACTGTGCCTGCTCACTCCCCTTTTTTTAAACCTCTGATAGACTGACCAGGAACATCACCTGGGAAGGTCTTATAATTATGCTTTCCCTTTTTGCTTCTCCATATCCTACCCCTCCCACTCCATGTAATTAATCTATTTCAACTATTTATTCCCCAATTCTCCATCCCCTTCCTTTTCAGATGGAGAACAGCTATTTGAAAATGATGCATTTACAATTTCTCAAGATCTTGGAATGGAGGGAACAGCAGAAATCTGATGTTTAATATACATACAACACAAGTCCTTCTACCTTCTAGGCGTAAATAGTATCCCATGCTTTCTACAGAAAATCACTCTTCCCTCCAATATTAGCCATGCATGTGGTTTAGGCAGTTAATACCATAACCAACCCCAGAAACACTTAGATTGGCCACTGTAGCCCATCTTCCAGACTACATCATTGGGAGACTGGGTCCATAAAGCTGGTCTTAGTGAACTTCAGAACTTTTGCTGGGAAAAGTGGTATACAGACTTTCTCTCTTCTTCCGGGCTTAGAGGCAGACAATGTGAGGCTATTGCTGCCAGAAGAGCCACCAACTAAGCGGAGCCTTAACAATCCATAGGAAGTGAAGGTGGAAACTGACGGCACTGAGACATGGATCCAGCTGTGCTGTGCCTAAAGCTAAATATATTCTTGTACTGTTAACTCACATAAACCAGTAGATTTTTGGGTTTTTTTTTTTTTTTTTTTTTTTTTTTTGAGGCGGAGTCTCGCTCTGTCGCCCAGGCTGGAGTGCAGTGGCGCGATCTCGGCTCACTGCAAGCTCCGCCTCCCGGGTTCCCGCCATTCTCCTGCCTCAGCCTCCCGAGTAGCTGGGACTACAGGCGCCGCCACCACGCCCGGCTAATTTTTTTGTATTTTTAGTGGAGACGGGGTTTCATTGTTTTAGCCAGGATGGTCTCGATCTCCTGACCTCGTGATCCGCCCGTCTCGGCCTCCCAAAGTGCTGGGATTACAGGCTTGAGCCACCGCGCCCGGCCGATTTTTGGGTTTTTGTCTTAACCAATTTGCACCGCATCATGGTGCAACCAAAATGATCTTGATACTGTGTTGGGTACTAAGAGATGGCCTCAGTACAATCATAGAATGTAAACTCTAAAGAGTTTTTATTATTTTTGAGACAGGGTCTCACTCTGTTGCTCAGGTGAGAGAGCAGTGGCACAATCATGGGTCACTGCAGCCTGGACCTCCTGGGCTCCAGTGATCCTCCCACCCCAGCCTCCTGAGTAGATGGGACTAGTTTTTGGTTTTGTCTTTTGAAATGGAAAATAGCCAATTAATTATTAGCCAAAACCAAAACACTCAAAGTCCATACCCAAGGAAAAAGGAAGTTGTAATTTCTGACCAAACTAAGAGTTTCTCCTTACATCTATTTTTCCTTTTGTTTTCTCCAACCCTAAGACTCTCTCAGAACTCAGTCCTCAGTGTGATGCATAAACATCACCTGCGGAAGCATTAGAAATGCACATCTTTAGGCCTTGCTCCAGACCTACAGAATCAGAAACTCTGGGGGTACCCAGCACTTTGTTTCAATAAGCCCATCAGGTGATCATGATCCCAAAAGTTTGAAAAACTTCTGCTCTGGCCATTCTTCCTTCCTTTTTTCTGATTTCTCCTTTGTAACTTTTTTTTTTTTTTTTTTTTTTTGGAGATGGAGTCTCGCTCTGTTGCCCAGGCTGGAGAGCAGTGGTGTGATCTCAGCTCACTGCAACCTCTGCCTCCCATGTTTAAGCAATTCTTCTGCCTCAGTCTCCTGAATAGCTGGGACAACAGGCACATACCACCACGTCTGGCTAATTTTTTTGTATTTTCAGTAGAGATGGGGTTTCACTGTGTTAGCCAGGATGGTCTCGATCTCCTGACCTTGTGATCCGTCCACCTTGGCCTCCCAAAGTGTTGGGATTACTGGCGTGAGCCACCGCGCCTGGCCCCGTAATTATTCTTAACTCACCCTAACATAGAAATCAAATTCCATTTTATGCTCACTGTAAACATTTTCAAATTATTTGGTTGTTAATTTTAAACAGTAAGTAAAATGCTTAAGGTATTTTTTCCTAAGGAAACAAGGTTAAATTAATTTGGGGAAAAAGATAATGCAAATTCAGGATATTCTAGCTGGTTAAAGAACCTGGACTTTGGAGCCAGATTGTCTGGGTTCAAACCACTGCTAACTACATAGGTTTAATGAAAGAATCTCTTTCAAAGAGTTGTTGCAAAGCAGGGGTTCTTAATCTGGGGTCTATGAAAAACTTAGGGTGTGGGGATAGGTAAATCTGGATGAAGGGAGAAAAACCATCCCATGTTTATTTTTGCTAAGCTCTAAAATGTAGCTTTTCTTCAATAATGGGTGCAAGCAAACCACAGTAATATTAGCAGCATAGCAATTAGAAATTAATATAGCAACCAGAAATTTACATATTACTTTACAGCTGTACAGATCGTGAAATAACATTTAGCTCATTGTAATTTGAAATTAGTTATCAGGCCAACTGATAAATCTTGTATTTTAATATGTTAACGTTCATATTACTATATTAGGCCTTTAGTATTTTGATAGCTATACTTCAATATAATTGGTTTCATTTCTAATCCTATATATTTTGTTTTATTCTTTCAAAAACATTCTGAGAAGAAACCCATAGGCTTAACCAGACCACTAAAGGAGTTTTAGCATAAAAAATGTTTTATGTTAAGGTCCCCTATTGTAAAAGATTAAACGTGTGATTAAGAAACTGCTTAAAAATTGCCTGGCATGTATATAACCTCCATATGACCACTAGCAATAACAACATTGACAATGACGACAGTAATGGTGTCAGCTTTCCATTCAAATTCCTAAAATTTATGGATGCAGTTTTCTTACCATTAGCACATAAAGCAATTCTGCTTGGCACCCTGGCATTCAGTGGAAAATGTTCTGGATTCCTAGTCATTCCCCAATTTTTCAACAGGCCACACAACTACTTAAGATTCATTTAAATCCTTTCAATTCATTTCTTTCACCCTTATTATCCTTCTGGTAGCTCTAGCCACCTAGTTGCTGACGTACATATATGTACTCCTACACCATCCCATTCACCAAGTTGGGGCATATTCATTTACAAAGTAAAAGGAGATCTGGTAAGTATCATGATTGGTTCAGGGATCAAAGAACAAATCACTGTCATTATATGAAGACAACAAAAGAGAACTAAACTAGACAAATCTAAGGACTATTACTTATTTCTAAAAACAGATGTATAGTCTTACTGGTATTGGTAATATAATTCCATGTGACTTTAAAATTATGATGGTTTTTGCCAGTTATATAGTAAACTAATAAAGTGTAAACAGTAAAATTTATATAGAGTTTAAGGAATATACGTGACAAAATTGCCCTACATCTAACATTATTCAAGATCTCCTCCTAAATCCACTTGAGTACCTAATAAGTACATTCATTATTTGATGCCACAAGGAACTACATGTAAGGAACTTCCAGTCTAGTTAATGAACAAACATGCATACAAGGATCACAAAAAAAATCCTGCCATACCAAGCATTAAGTGCCAAGAAAAGTTGTTAGACACCTTAATACAGAAATGTGATGAGAGACCAAGAAACAGGATGAAACAGCTGAGGTTTCAAAAGGAAAGAACTACAGATGAGAATTCAAGTTAGAGTGGAAAGAAAAGGAGTTTGAAGTAAGAAAAACAGAGTAAGCAAGCTTAGAGATGGAAATGAACATATATTAATGGACCAATGTGGTTGGAGCAGAAAGATTTTAAGATGAAGCTAGGTATTATAAACCAGTTGAGAAAGGATGAATAACAAAGATAATCTCACTTCATAGGGTTCATTTGTGACTAATTTACAGCCTATCTGATCAAACAGGTTATTTTCAAAGTATGTAGAAAAAAGTGAGGGGGGCTTTATTTATCAAAAAGATAGTTTCTCACTGGCACTAAATTAAGCAAGATAGGTACAGTATCTTAAAAAACAGCTGGTAGTAAAGCCTTTCTTTGCAGGCTCAAATTGCAGGTGTTTATTTTGGATTCTTAGGAAGTTCTGGGAAATCAGACTCCTGCCTGAGAAATCACTGTGATGAAAATTGGAGTGTAGCAGAATAGAAGAGTTTGAGAATATAGAAAGCAAGCATGGAATAAGCCTTAAATTGCTGCTGTTGTAGTATATATGGTGCCATAATAGTGTATTTACATGACTGTTCTAAGGAAAGAGAACAAGCACTTCTTAATTCAGAACAAGTTTGGAGATTCATACTCTGGTTAATGTAAGGAGGACTCCATTCGACAATGAAAAAAAAAAAAACAAAAAACTACATGTTAGGCTGGGCACCGTGGCTCACGCCTGTAATCCCAGCACTTCAGGAGGCCGAGGTGGGCGGATCACCTGAGGTCGGGAGTTCGACACCAGCCTGACCAACATGGAGAAATCCTGTCTCTACTAAAAATACAAAATTAGCCGGGTGTGGTGGTGCATGCCTGTAATCCCAGCTACTCAGGAGGCTGAGGCAGGAAAATCGCTTGAACTCAGGAGGCGGAGGCTCCAGTGAGCTGAGATTGTGCCATTGCACTCCAGCCTGGGTAACAAGAGTGAAACTCCATCTCAAAAAACAAAAACAAAACAAACAAACAAAAAACTACATGCTGCTTATTTTGTCTCAGGATTAAGTGTCACACCCAAGAATTCTGAAACAGAAAGCACGCTATCAAGGAGACTAATATGTCCATTCATCCTAGTGGAATGGAAGTTAAAGTACCTGGATCTATCAAAGACATATAACCACAATCATGACACATTACCAAAAACAAAGGTGAGAAGAAATATAGTCAGCCCTCCAACTGAGGGTTCTGCATCTGTTCATTCAACTAACCTCAGGTCAATTACATTTGCAAAAAAAGAGTCTGTACTGAACGTGTATGGACTTTTCCTTGTTATTATTTCATAAACAATACAGTATAACAACTATTTGCATAGCATTTACACTATATTAGGTATTTTTATTTTTATTTTGAGATGGACTCTTGCTCGTCACCCAGGCTGGAGTGCAATGGCGTGGTCTCAGCTCACTGCAATCTCTGCCTCTCGGGTTCAAGCGATCCTCCTGCCTCAGTCTCCCAAGTAGCTGGGATTGCAGGTATGTGCCACCATGCCCAGCTAATTTCTTTTGTATTTTTAGTAGAGACAGGATTTCACCATGTTGGCCAGGCTGGTCTCAAACTCCTGACCTCAGATGATCCGCCTGCCTCAGGCTCCCAAAGTGCTGGGATTACAGGCGTGAGCCACTGCACCCGGTCTGTATTAGGTATTATACATAATCTAGAGAGAACGTAAAGTGTACAGGAGGATGTATATGCAAATACTACACCATTTTATATCAGGGACTTGAGCATCCACAGTTTGGCATCCTTGGGGAGGTCCCAGAACCAATTCCCCACGAATACTGAGCAATCATTTATTGAGTATAACATATTCATGCCATGCCTTTTGTCTTTGATGTTCATAAACTCTGAAAGCACAATTAATCCCATCTTAAACAAGAACCAAAAGCCCAGCAAGGTTAAGTGATCTGGCCAAGGCCACACAGTAAGTAGAGAGGTATGGATGCAACCTGGGCCATGACTCCAAATCATCAGCTTTTTTCACTGCACCATGCTGCCCTATGTATAGTGTATTCAGAGAAAAACTTACATTTCCCATTTCTTAGAAAATTACAGCAGTACAAAAAAGTACGTGTTTCATTTTACTAAGGTACTTTAAAGCAGTCATAAGGCGCTTCCTCCAGAGACGGAAATCCCTTTCAGTTTACTCCAACAGGCCATATAAATATTGTCATCTTTGCGAACTATGGCACATAAAGAACTAGGAGGCAGGTCAGGCGTTGTGGCTCATGCCTGTAATCCCAGCACTTTGGGAGATTGAGCAGAGAGGACTGCTTGAGGCCAGGAGTTCAAGACCAGCCTGGCCAAAACAGTGAAACCCTGTCTCTACCAAAAATACAAAAAATTAGCTGAGCATGATGGCACATGCCTGTAATCCCAGCTACTTGGGAGGCTGAAGCATGAGAATTGCTTGAACCCGGGAGGTGGAGGCTGCAGTGAGCCAAGGTTGCACTACTCCACTCCAGGTTGGGCAACAGAGTGAAGGCTCTGCCTCAAAAAAATAAATAAATAAATAAAATAAAATAAAATAAAATAAAATTAGAATTAGGAGGCACTGAAGATGAATTGCTACATGAGTTTAGAGACGACAAGAAAAATATTTCTGCAGACATGGTCAGAAGAGCCTTATGAACAAGGCAGAACCTAACTAGGTCTTGAAGAATGGGTAGAGCTTTGAAAGAAAAGATGCCAAACAAAACCCAAAAACAAAAACCATCTTATGTTTGGAAGAAAGTGTCCAAGCCCATTTGGCTTGGGCAAAAGACTTAGGTACTTACACACTTATTCATAAAGAGAAAAAGGCTTTAAAAAGGCAGTTGGTGCCAGCCATGTACTCCTTATCTTAAACATAATAGGGAGCATAATAAATGGTCTGTGAATAACGGTGAGTGTCCTGAAGTCCTGAAGGATGGGCTAAAGAATATGATCTCTTTTTTTTCTTTTTTGAGACAGGGTCTTGCTCTGTGGCCCAGGCTGGAGTGCAGTGGCATGGTGCAATCTCAGCTCACTGTAACCTCTACAACCTGGGCTCAGGTGATCCTCCCAGCCTCCTCAGTAGCTGAGATTACAGGTGTGGACCACCACACCCGGCTATTTTTGCTTGCTTGCTTTCCCTCCCTCCCTCTCTCTCCTCCCTCTTTCTTTCTTTTAAGTAGACACAGGGTTTCTCCATGTTGCCCCACGCTGGTCTCAAACTCTTGGGCTCAAGCAATCTGCTCCTCTTGGCCTCCCAAAGTGCTGGGATTACAGGCGTGAGCCACTGAGCCTGGCCAGATCTTTTTTTTTTTTTCTTTTTGAGACAAGGTCTTGCTTTGTTATACCCAGGCTGGAGTGCAGTGGTGTGATCATGGCTCACTGCAGCCTCAATCTCCCAGGCTCAAATGATCCTCCCGCTTCAGCCTCCTGAGTAGCTGGGAATACAGGCATGCACCACTGCACTTGTTAATTTTTTTATTTTTTTGTAGAGATGGGGTCTTAGTATTTTGCTCAGGCGGGTCTCTGACTCCTGAGATCAGGTGATCCTCCTGCCTCAGCCTCCCAAAGTGCCCAGCCCTGAACTTAACCTCAATAAGCAGTAAGAAAATACAAGTTTTGAGCAAATGAGGCAATTTAAAAAAATGGTGCTTCTGAACGATTATTCTAAGCACTGATATGTCACAAAGAATGAAAAGAAAGACACCGTGATACAAAAGGGGTCTCCTATGTACTAAGGCCCTTGTGGGAAAATAGGATAGGGAGTACAGGCAGTTTTTGTTCTCAATGAACTTCCAGATGAATATGTGTGGTGGTGGTAAGGGTTTGTGTGTGTGTCTGTGTGTGAAGCTCTGAGACACGGGACAAGTATATTAAAAAAATTACAGTATAATGTGATATAGTATAAAAAATGCAAAAAGGTTCTATTGAAACAAAGGAAGGAGTTATTAACTCTGTGTGGGGGAGCTGTGCAAGGCGTCACTGTAGTATTTCAGCTGAATTCAATATGGGTAAGACTTCGCCAGGTCTTAGGAGGGAGGAAGGCACCTAAAGCAAAAAAAGAGAAATGATAGAGCAGGATATTTCAGGGGTCAATGAAGGGGAGTGCAGGAGAGGATGGTTAAGGTAGGTTGGGGCTGGATTATAGTAACAGATCAAAGCACATTACCCTGTTGAAAGTTTACGTTTTATCCTTTTAGATGGCACAGAGACTGGCAGATTTTCAAGTACAGAAATTGCATGATTTTAACTGTGCCTTGGCTAATTCTAGTGCCACTCTGTAGGCCAAACTGGACCAAGCGAAAAATTGAAGCTAGAAAAAGGAAAATAAAAAATATGTGATAAACAAGTGGATCTCGAAGGAAAGAAGAAAGCAAAAAAATTTTAAAAGGCCGGGCAAGGTAGCTCATGCCTGTAGTGCCAACACTTTGGGAGGCCAAGGTAGGATTGGTGGAGAACAGGAGTTTGAGACCAGCCTGGACAACATAGTAAGACCCGTCTCTGTTCCCCTCCCCACCAAACAAAAAGTTACAAAAAAATTAGCTGGGCATGCTGGCTTGCACTGTGCTCCTAGCTACTTGGGAGGCTTGAGCCTGGGAGTGCAAGACCCTGCCTCTTTAAAAAAAACAAAGAAAATAAAAAACCTTATGTTTTGGCCAGGCTCATGCCTGCAATCCCAGTACTTTGGGAGGCTGAGGGAGGAGGGTCACTTGAGCTCAGGAGTTTGAGACCAGCCTGGGCAACATGGCGAAAGCCCGTCTCTACTAAAAATACAAAAATTAGCTTGGCATGTAGTCCCAGCTAGTCAGGAGGCTGAGCTGGGAGGGTATTTTGAGCCGGGGGGTGGGGGATGGAGGTTGTAGTGAGCCGAGATGGGCCACTGCACTCCAGCCTGGGTGACAGAGCCAGACCTTGTCTCAAAAACAAACAAACAAACAAAATTTATGTTTTATAGCTGGTGGACAAGACTGGTAATATCAAAGACCAAAAATTGAGAAGTCAAGATAAGTAGCTTAGTTTTAGACTGATTGGCAATACTGTATACACATTAATGGAAATGTCCACTGGGCAGGTAGAAATTAGGTGCTAAAGGAAATGAGGAAAAGAGGTCAGGAATAAAGACAGAGATCTGGGAGTCATTTGAATAAACAGGAAAGAGAGTGAGTAAGTATACTTTTTCAAAATAGTAAATGCTGAGAATTGAACCATATATAGAAATTGAAGGAAGAAAAAGGTAAAGTGATACTTAAGGACAAAAAGTCCTCAAGAAAATGTCATTGTATTTATTAAGAAATTATTGGTGATCTTGTGTGTGTGTGTGTGTGTGTATAAAGAGAGAGAGAGAGTGAGTCTTGCTCTGTTGCTCAGGCTGGAGTGCAGTGGCACCATCTCAGCTCACTACAACCTTTGCCTCCCAGGTTCAAGTGATTCTCGTGCCTCAGCCTCCCGAGTAGCTGAGATTACAGGCGTGTGCCACTAAGCCCTACTAATGTTTGTAGTTTTTGTAGAGATGGGGTTTTGCCATGTTGGCCAGGCTGGTCTTGAACTCCTGACCTCAAGTGATAGGCCTGCCTCGGCCTTCCAAAGTGCTGGGATTACAGGTGTGAGCCACTGCACCCAGCCCTTCAGTATACTTTCAGTAGACCTAACGACAAGAAATGGGAATGAAAGTCAAATTATCAGGAGAAATAATAAAGAGAAAATAAGAACCTAAATGTCATAAACGAGACTGGATTAAAAAGAAAAAAGGCCAGGTGTGGCGGCTCACGCCTGAAATCCCAGCACTTTGGGAGGCCAAGGTGGGTGGATCATGAGGTCAGGAGTTCAAGACCAGCTTGGGCAACATAGTGAAACCCTGTCTCTACTAAAAATACAAAAAATTAGCTGGGTGTGGTGGCATGCGCTTGTAGTCCCAACTACTTGGGAGGCTGAGGTGGGAGAATCACTTGAACTCGAGAGGTGGAGGTTGCAGCAGTGAGCCGAGACCACACCACTGTACTCCAGCCTGGGTGACAGAGTGAGATTCTGTCTCAAAAAAAAGAAAAAAAAAAAAGTTGAAAGCTGGGTGTGGTGGAACACACCTGTAGTCCCCCGCACTTTGAGAGGCTGAGGCGAGAGGATCACTTAAGCCCAGGAGTTTGAGTCCAGCCTTGGCAACATGGTGAAACCCTGTCTGCACCAAAAAAATACAAAAAATCAGCCAGGTGTGGTTGGTGCACACGAGTAGTCCCAGCTACTCTGGAAGCTGAGGTGGGAGGATCACTTGAGCCTGGGAGGTTGAGGCTGTAGTGAGCTGTGATTGTGACACTCCATTCCAGCCTTAGCAATGGAGTAAGACCCTGATTCAAAAAAAAAAAAAAAAAAAAAGCTGTCTATTAATACACTTTTCTATATAAAAGCATTAAACCAAGAAGGATGGAAGAATGTAAACCCATTTTATGATAGTGGAGTGGGGATGAGAAGATACGGCATGGGGGACGGTGATCAAAGGGGATTTAATTTTATCTATGATGTTTCCATTTTTTACACATATCTGGAAATAAATATAATTGATGATGGTTTTTAATTCTGGGCATTGGTCTGTAATTGTCAACATGGTGATGTGATTGAGAAAAAGAGGTCAACTGACAAAGAGAAATTGTTTATACAGCATTGCTCCTATCAGAGTATAGCTTCCTTGGTCTTCAAAGGGGTATACATCTGTAGATAACACACTCACAGAAGCAGAATTGTAATTCGCTTTACCATTGTGGGAGGGGGCTGGAGGAACAGACCACTCTGCTCTTTCTCCCATCCTGACCATTCTGGGGACATTCTGGCTACACTCCTTGCCTACTCACTAGATGCAAGTAAGTGATGCAAAACAACCTCAACAAATTAATGTGTCTTTATTTTAAGATGAGGGAAGCAGAAGTAGTTTCCAAAAGCAGTTCTCAGTAGGTCCAGGCTTCAAATCAGAGGTCCATTCCTGCAGTTTGTTATAATATTCTTTGCATTGTTCTCTGTAAATTCACTAACTTTGAGAAGTTTTAGAGAAAAATGAGAATGTCGGTGGTGAAAGAAAAAGTAATATATAACGACTTCTTATTAAAGAATTGAAGCAATGAAAGACAGAAGAGCTAACTAAGGTTCAAAAGGCCTGATATAAAGGGTTTGGGCTTATGAATGGTTATCATTTCAGGGAAATGGTATTTGTGACACTGAAACATTCATAACACTAGAAAAATCACCCCCCTTTCCACCATTCTTGTTTACCCACAACAACTTAAAAGGTTCAAATAATAAATTTATATAAAACACTTGTAGTTTATAAAAATGAAAGGCAATCAAAAGAACATATATCCATATGGCCAAGCGTGGTGGCTCACCCCTGTAATCCCAGCACTTTGGGAGGCCAAGGTAGGTGGATCACCTGAGGTCAGGAGTTTGAGACCAGCCTGACCAACATAAAGAAACCCCATCTCTACTAAAAATACAAAATTAGCCGGGCATGGTGGCACATGCCTGTAATCCTGGCTACTCGGGAGGCTGAGGGAGGAGAATCACTCGAACCCGGGAGGCAGAGGTTGCGGTGAACCAAGATCACGCCATTGCACTCCAGCAGCCTGGGCAACAAGAGCGAAACTCTGTGTCAAAAAAAAAAAAAAAAAATCCATATATATATATACTCTTTTCACCTATAAATACTGCAGTATAAACAAATAATAGCTAAACTAAAGTGAGTTATTTGCAAAGGACAAGGGAATTCAACTTCAGCTATTTAGAAGTTGCCACGTGCCAGGCGCGGTGGCTCACGCCTGTAATCCCAGCACTTTGGGAGGCCTAGGTGGGCGGATCACGAGGTCAGGAGATTGAGACTATCCTGGCTAACACCGTGAAACCCCGTTTCTACTAAAAACAGAAAAAAATTAGCCGGGCGTGGTGACGGGGGCCTGTAGTCCCAGGTACTTGGGAGGCTGAGGCAGGAGAATGGCGTGAACCCAGGAGGCAGAGTTTGCAGTGAGCTGAGACTGCGACAGAGACTCCATCTCAAAAAAGAAAAAAAAAAGAAGTTGCCACTAGTTGGCTGAGCGCAGTGGCTCACGCCTTTAATCCCAGCACTTTGGCAGCACTTTGGGAGGCGAGGCAGGTGGACTGCTTGAGGTCAGGAGTTCGATACCAGCCTGGCCAACTTGGCAACACCCCATCTCTATTAAAAATACAAAAATTAGCCGGGTGTGGTGGTGCACGCCTGCAGTCCCAGTTACTCGGGAGGCTGAGGCAGAAGAAATGCCTGAATCCGGGAGGCAGAGGTTGCAGTGAGCCGAAATCGCGCCACTGCATTCTAGCCTAGGTGACAGAGTGAAACCTTGCCTCAAAAAAAAAAAAAAAAAAAAGTTACCTCTAGTTTAAAAACCCTGAAAGATTAAGTGGTATAAACTGAACATACCATTCATGTTACAATTAAAATAGTCTTCACTTTGACGGTTTAGACAACACAAACACCACTGGAATTGAAACTCCATAAGGGCATTTTTGTTACGTTCAATTCACCACTATATACCAAGGGCCTAGAATGGTACTGGGCATATGAAGACACTCAGTATTTGTTAAATAAATTCAATAAGTGTAAATGTTTAATAACTGATTCATTGTAAAATAACACAACTTTTTTTTTTTTTTTTAAAGACAGGGTCTTGCTCTGTTACCTGGGCTGGAGTACCCAGCGGCACAAACACAGCTCACTGCAGCCACAACCCCCAAGGAATCCTTCCACCTCAGCTTCCTGAATATTTGGAATCATAGGCACGTGCCACCACGCCTGGCCTAATTTTTAAATTTTCTGTAGAGACTGAGTCTCGCCATGTTGCCCACGCTGGTCTCCAACTCCTGGGCTCAAGCAATCCTCTCATCTCGGCCTCCCGAAGTGCTGGGATTACAGGTATGAGCCACTGTGCCTGCCCTAAATAAAATACATAACTTAACCTAAAAGCAACAGAACAATATGTAACACACATTTCCCTAGTCTTCACAAAGATAAAACCTGCATTCAAGAAACAAACAAACGAACAGTTATCTGAGCTAAATTCTGTCCCTCAAAAATTGCCACCAAAAACCAGGTTGAGGAGAAGTCAAATTCATGAAAAGAATTCTGGGTCCTAATAGGCTGACATATTTTAGTCTTTTGGCCCTGTTGGTATTCCTCAAGTGAACCATGTTGAGTATCTTTGTGTTCAACTTGCAGTAGGGCCAGCCCAGATGAAGAAAACTTTAAACATAAAGTAGATGGGGGAAAAACGGCCAAACGGGTTTACATTAGTCTTAAGTGCCTTCTATTGGGCTAACACAGAGTGTTTTGTTGTTTTACAGAGATGTATGTTTTCATTTGCTGTAGCCCTGTGAAGTAGGGTTCCCATTTTATAAATGATCATATACATAGTGTCAGAATCTAAATTCAAAGTCACATAGCTAGTAAGTGGCAAAATTTGAATTTCATGCTTTCTATCTCTGAGCCCAAGCTTTAATCACTATGCCTTATTATCTCTTATCTTGAAAGATATCACTGCCTTAGGACTTAGGGCAGTAGGTTTCAGCCATATCTGAAACATTTAAAAAGTTTTAAAATATAGATGCCCAAGCTCTACCCTACAGAAATTTTTGATCTTACTGGTCTTAGACAGGATCCAGCATCCATGCATATTTTGAAATGTTCCCCAGGTAATTCTAACATGGAAACAGGTTGCCAACTACTAATCTAGACAATAAAGGTCTTTGAAAGTCATGTTAAAAATCTACTTTAAGATATGTCAAAAGAGTACAAAGATGAAAGTAAGCCAGTGTCATAGTCACCTATTTCAGTAAATGGCAGCCAGAATCTTCACATTTCTGTTGAGGTTTAAATGCCTCACTAGCTTTTTTTTTTTTGAGATGGAGTTTTGCTCTGTCACCCAGGCTGGAGTGCAATGGTGCAATCTCGGCTCACTGCAACCTCCGTCTCCCAGGTTCAAGCAATTCTCATGCCTCAGCCTCCTGTTGGAACTACAGGCCCATGCCACCATGCCTGCCTAATTTTTTTTTTTTTTTCCCGTAGAGACAGGGTTTTCACCATGTTGGCTAGGCTGGTCTCGAACGCCTGACCTCAAGTAATCTGCCCGCCTTGGCTTCCCAAAGTGCTGGGATTGCAGGGGTAAGCCACTGTGCCCAGCCTCATTCTTTGGCTTCTTACTTTTATGGAAATCTCCAAAGAGCATATGAAAAGCCAGGTCAGCTTTTGGACATAAGAACTTTTCTAGGCCGGGCGCGATAGCTCATGCTTGACGACACAGCACTTTGGGAGGCTAGGCGGGAGGATCACTTGGATCACTTGAGCCCAGGAGTTTGAGACCAGCAGGGGCTACATGGCAAAACTCCGGCTCTATAAAAATACAAAAAATTAGCTGGGTATGGTGGTATGTGCTGTGGTCCCAGCTACTAGGGAGGCTGAGGTAGGAGGATCACCTGAGCCCGGGAGGCAGGGGTTGCAGTGAGCTGAGATCAGACCACTGCCACTGCCACTGCATTCCAGTCTGGGCAACAGAGACCCTGTCTCAAAAAAAGAAGAAAAAAAGTCACTATGTAAAAATGAAAGGAGGCCCTCAGAGGAAAAAATTAATTACAAAATACCCTGCATCAAAACAGGGTTTCAACAGAACAGAACTGGCAGTGGCAGGTGGTCTCCTCTGGGCATATTTTAATTTGCCAATTTACAATGAAAGGAAAACCTGGTAAATTATCAGACCCCTAGACAACTGGGGAAACTGACAAATAACTTTGTGCGTCAGTTCATACAGCAAATACTTACTGATTACCTACTGAGTACCAGGCTCTGTTCTGGGATTCAAGATAAATAGTGAGTAAGTTTCTGCCTTCCAAGAGCTTATAAACCACACACATACATAAAAGGGTGGTCAATACAATTGTCAGAATGTTGACCTGAAACAAGGGCTGGATGAATCACCAGTTACCTCAACTGAAAAAAATTAGTGACATAATTTCTATCAACTGAGATGGCTCAAAATTCTAAGCTCCAAGAAAATGTCTGTCACTCTGGAAGGATGTGTACACTTGGGTCACTTGTGTTCTGGGTGTGGCAGACCCAAACAGCATTTAACTGGGTATAAACTCAAGGGAGGGCCTTCATTTAACACCTTACAGTTGGAATTTTACTGAGTACAAAGAGTTGGTACCACCTGCTGAAATGGGTGGCAAGTGATGTCTGCTGAGAATTGTAAGCAACCACAAACATTATGAATTAGCTTGTACAACTTGCTATGCCAGAAAGTAAGACTCAGCTGGGGGGAAATGTGGATCTAGAGTCTCCCAAAACTCATGGTAGAACCCACGGACTAGAATTTCAACAGCAGAGGGCGGTGCACCCGACTTCACAAAGAGTTTTACAGACTGGGGCCCCCCAAGAATGGGCAACTGGACTCCTGTACGAGCTGAAACGTTTTCAATGAACCCAACGATCGCCAAGTACACTAAGTGTTCAGCATTGGACTCATTTGGCTGTTTTCCATAACCTCTACTTTGGTCTGACCGTTAAAGCTCCCTTGCGGATACTCTGACCTTACAGTTCGGAGGTGGGGACGGGATGGGGCGGGGGGAGGGTGGTGCGGGCTCAGGGAAAGGGGAGAGAACGAAATCAGCCTATCAGGCTTTCTAAAAGAATGTTTATCATTGGTTCTCAGACAGAGACTTAAAATTGTAAGGGGGTCATTCTCCTGAAAGATAACCCGGTTCTTCTTGCCAGTGACATCGCTGACACTTTACAAGTTGGGGAGGGAGGAAGGGGGAGGCGAGGAGGGTAAGGAAAACTAATTTTGTGGATTAACATGGGTCCCTCTCACGTCAAAACGGGGTTCCAAAGAAACCAGACGCCACTCCTTAGCTAAGTTTCACCCAAAGTCTACGACCCAGGCCGCTCGTTCTGTCCTCCCCAAGTCTAGACTCCAAACTTTCTGCCCCTCTCACGGCCCCCCGGCCGTGGAACTCCTCCCGGCACGCCGAGTTCTGCTCACCAAGAGCCTCGAGGGCGGGCGCGGGCAGGGCCAGAGCGAGGGTCGGCGGCTCCCGGTCCCCCCCCAACAGCTGCCCGTACCTGTCCAGCATCTGCTGTAAGGCTTGGTCCGGCATCTTCCGCGGAGCCGGCGCACTCGGCCCTCCCCAGTGGACCCGCTCAAGGCCAGGCCCAGGGACAATAGCACTGAGAGACAGCGGAGTAGGCCGCAGTCCGGCGGCAGCCGCGAACCAGTCACCCAGCTTCCCGGGGCAGCTGCGCTAGCCGGGCGGCGGCGGTGCGGGGCCTGCGGGCGTCCGGTGGAGGCGGCGGAGAACGAGGAGGAGGAGCCTGAGGCGGGGAGGCGGCGATCGCGGCCCGGGTTCCTGTCCGTCGGCCCGAGGTTCCGGTCCATGGACCGCGGGCGCCGAGTTGCTGCCGGCGGAGGAGCTACCTTTGTGAGGTAAGAGTCACCGCCTCCGTGCGCGCCGGGGTTACGACGCAGGGCGGCCCAAAGCAGCCTGGGAGATGTAGTCCTCGGACCGTCCCTGCTTAGAGGCTGCACAGCCTGCCCGGACCAACGCCTCCGCGCCCGCCGCCGTCCGGCCGGCGCCCTCCCGTTTCCTTCCTCCAGGGGCAAAAAATGTCTTTCGGGCCGCTTTCCAGGAAGCAGCAGGATGCGCCGCTCCACTGTCAGTAGCAACAAGGTCAGCCCTCCCTGCCTGTTTCTTTTTGCCTCCGCTCTAGCCCTCAGGTGGGACCGAGCCAGGTGAGGGGAGGGGGCTGAAGGGCCATTTCTCATCAGGGTCCCCAGCCCCGGCCGTGGCGTCAGGGCGGGCAGTGGCGGCATTGGGGGTGGCAGTAACTCCTTCCGAAGCCCCCGGCGCTGCAGCCAGCCTCTCCTGCGGCAGAGCCCATTTTGGGGGAATTACACCACCCCCGCAAGGGGTCGGCTGCTTTGGTGCGTGAGGTTTTTCTTGAGGGGGCGGGCAAGTCGGGACTGCCTGGACCAGACGGCTTCCACCCGAGTCTCTCAGTGTGTGTTTGGGGCTGGGGAGTGGGGGGAAGGAAAGATGATTCTCTCCCTCTCCAGGAACCTTAATGTGCTTGGGCTTTCCAGGGCTCGCCGACAGTCTCCAAATGGAACACGTTGGTGAATAAACAGCTCTTGCTTACTCAGCTGTGGGTTGTCAGGGACGTTTGTTTCTCTCTGCTGCTGGTCACTGTTAACCGTTTGTAGTCGCGTTGACACCTTAAAGCAGGTGGATTGGGAGTGGCGGGGGTGAGGGGGAATCAAAAAGGAGAAATCATCAATCACTCCTTGGGTCAGCTTCTGACGTTCGAGGGATAGCTTTGGCGGGAGGAAAGAGCTGTTGGCTCAAATGAATGCGTTTTTTGGACGACCTGTGGCATTTTCTCTAGGGTTGTGACTGGTAGGACGCTGGTAGTTTTCCCTTGATTGTGTCTAATTTCTGCTGCAAGATGTTTGATTTTTTAAAAAATGAAAATGTGTTTTTAAAGCTCTTTTTAAATGTAGAGTTTTACAATCAACTTTTTATTATCTGTTCAAAATTTACGAAGTATATTTGAACTAGAGCGTTCATTGCTGGGAAAAAACAAACCCTCAAAAATGTGACCAGAAGTTTACTTGGCCTCCAATTTTTGAAATATGCTTTTGAGAAACAGCACCCCCCCACCACACACACACACACACACACACACACACACACACACGCCTCCTAGCGAAAGAAAATGAGTAGTATAATCGGGATGTCTAATATTTTATATATATTTGTATTATATATATTACATAATATATAATGTAATATATAATATAACATATATATTATGTAATATATACATATGATATTATATGATATGTATTATATATATATTTTTGTAGAGACGTGGTTTCACCTTGTCGCCTTGTTGCCCAGGCTGGTCTTGGAACGCCTGGGCTCAAGCGATCCACCCGCATCAGTCTCCCAAAATGTTGGGATTACAGGCGTGAGTCACCGCATGTGGCCAGTGTCTAATATTTTATTTAATTAATTTATTTTGAGAGTCTTGCTGTTGCCCAGGCTGGAGAGCAGTGGTGCTATCTTGGCTCACTGCAAGCTCCGCCTCCTGGGTTCAAGGGATCCTTCTGCCTCAGCTTCCCAAGTAGCTGGGACTATAGGTGTGTGCCACCACACCTACCTAATTTTTGTATTTTTTAGTAGAGACAGGGTTTCACTATATATTGTCCAGGCTGGTCTCGAACTCCTGACTTCAGGTGATCAGCCCGTCTCGGCCTCCCAAAGTGCTGGGATTACAGGCGTGAGCCACCGCGCCCAGCCTGTTTTATTTTTTTTGAGACGGAGTCTTGCTGTGTTGCTCAGGCTGGAGTGCAGTGGCACCATCTTGGCTCACTGCAATCTCCGCCTCTGGGTTCAAGTGATTCTCGTGCCCCAGCCTCTGGAGTAGCTGGGAATACAGGCTTGTATCACTGTGCCCGGCTAACTTTTGTATTTTTGGCAGAGATGGGATTTTACCATGTTGACCAGGCTGATATTGAACTCCTGATCTCAGGTGATCTGCCTGCCTCGGCCTCCCATTGGGCTGGGATCATAGATGTGAGCCACCATGCCCAGCCCAGTGTCTTAACATTTTAAATTATTATTTTTTGCTCCTTGTGCTGTGTCAGTCTAACCTTATCGTGTACTTATTTCTTAAGCAGTTGTCAGCCATAGGAGTTGAAGACATACTTTCTGCTTAAAAACAGAATTTTATCCCAGCATATGGATAAGTACACAAGTACAAACTCCGAGACTCTAAGATCTTACCCAATGTTAGAAAATCCATTTCAACTGAAATTGGAAAATATGATACATTTTGTTGATAGTGTGCAAATTGACCTTATTATACCAACAAATGGATTTTATGTTTGCATTTT
Source organism: Macaca mulatta (assembly GCF_049350105.2). Lineage (NCBI taxonomy): Eukaryota > Metazoa > Chordata > Mammalia > Primates > Cercopithecidae > Macaca > Macaca mulatta. Next base: position 104,260,701 of record NC_133414.1, on the reverse strand, counting down.
TATGAAAAGTCAGCTTCCTGGCTGTGTCAAAAACCTTTTGAAGTAAAAAAAAAATATCCTGTTACTGGTCTAAAGAGTGATTAGCATGTGACCCAGTAATTCCACTTCTAGGTATTTTTAAGAGAAATGAAAACATATATCTACACAAAATCTTGTTTGTGAATGTTTATAGCAGCATTATTCTGTTTTTTTTTTTTTTTTTTTTTGACAGGGTCTCACTTTGTCATCCAGGCTGGAGTGCGGTGGTGCCAGCTCACTACATCCTCAGCCTTGGGTTCAAGCAATCCCCCTGCTTAAGCCCCCCAAGTAGCTAGGACTACAGGGGCGTGCCACCATGTCTGGCTTAAAAAAATTTTTTTTTGTAGAGATGGTGTTTTGCCATGTTGCCCAGGCTGGTCTCGAACTCATGAGCGCAAACAATCCTCCCACCTCGGCCTCCCAAAGTGCTAGGATTACAGGCGTGAGCCACAGCCCCTGGCCTACAGCATTATTCTTGATAGCCAAGAAGTGGAAACCCAAATATCCACCAATTGATGAATGGATAAACCACATGTGGTATATCATATAATAGAATATTATTAGGAGAAAACAAGGAATAAAGTTATGATACATGCTATAACATGAAAGAACCTTGAAAACATTATGCCAAGTGAGAGGAGCCGGTCACAAAGACCACATATTGTATGATTCTATTTGCATGAAATGTCAAGAACAGGCAACTCCATAGAGACGGAAAGTAGGTTAGTAATTGCATAGGGCTGAAGGGGTTGGGGAGAAATGGGGAGTGACTGCTAATGAGTATGAGTTTCCTTATTAGAGGGATGAAAATGTTCTAGAATTAGATAGTGGTTCTGGTTATATAATTTTGTGAATTATATCACAAATAAGATAAAATTAGATTATGGTAATAGTGGCAAAGCTCTGTAAATATACTCAAAAAACCCATTGTACACTTAAAATGGGTGAATTTTAATGTTATGTAAATTACATCTCAATAAAGCTTTTAAAAGAGTAATTAGCTCCACATAAAATGTTCATAAAGGTATCTAAAAAGAAACATATAAACAGATAACTGATAGTTCTTTATTATCAAACTTTGCTTCTTAGTAGTATGGGCAAAAATAGTGATTCATAAAACTCAGGAAATAAATCCTAACATTTTAAATGGGTGACACATATTGTCTGAATTTCAATATTGTTTGTCAACTTTGTTTTTTGTGGCTCTTAGGTTTTCCAGTAAGACTTAGAATAATTGGAATTACAATATATTCTATGATTTTGAAGGAAAAAATGTCTCAATTATTTAGACCTTAGTCTGACCAAAACCACATTGAAATGCACTCCTGCATTTATACATAGGGTTGAAAATCTATGATAGTGGCGCATACCTGTAGTCCCAGCTACTCAGGAGGCTGAGGTAGGAGAATTGCTTGAACCCAGGAGGCCGAGGTTGCAGTGAGCCGAGATCATGCCACTGCACTCCAGCCTGGCAACAGAGTGAGACTCCGTCTCAAAAAAAAGTCTATGGTAAATGATATTCAGCCGAGAGAGTAACCAGCATGACTATAGCCAAAAACATCTTTTTCCTCAGAGATATATTTTGAAATAGAAATTAACCTACAGAAAATATTTAAAGATTCTCCCGAGTTCACAGGACAAGAACAAAACTTGACAATGTAAAGTTCTAAAGAGTTGGGATTATAGGCACACACCACTATTTTAATAATTCTGTAATGGATTTAGAGATAACTATGAACTGCTGTAAATATGTCAGAAAATTTAAAATAATATATCACTCTAATGTTCTTCCATCACACTTGTTCTGAACTGTCTACCAAAATGGGCCTGGAGTATTCCTTACAGAAATGGTATAATATTTTTAGGTGCCCTCTAAGGAGAGCTGTCAATTGCCAAATTTGGTGATAAGCTGCAGGCTGAGTCCTCATTCCAAGCTACAGAAAGTTTTTTTTTTTTTTTCATTAATTCCTTCAGCAGGTGTTTCCAGGAAATATATGCATAGGTACGCTAGTAGCAAATTAAACTATACAACTATACCTACTGTTTTTTTTTTTTTTTTTGTATATAGAGTCTTGCTCTGCTGCCCAGGCTAGAGTGCAGTGGTGTCATCTCAGCTCACTGCAACCTCCCACTCCCAGGTTCAAGTGATTCTCATGCCTCAGCCACCCGAATAGGTGGGATCACAGGTGTGCATTACCACGCCCAGCTAATTTTTGTATTTTTAGTAGAGATGAGGTTTCTCCATGTTGGCCAGGCTGGTCTCAAACTCCTGACCTCAAGTGATCCACTTGCCTTGGCCTCCCAAAGTGCTGGGATTACAGGCATGAGTCACTGTGCCTGGCCTATAGCTACCCTTCAGAGGCATACAATCTACATACCTAAATATGTTTGCATTTAGAAAAATAAACGCAGGCTGGGCATGGTGGCTCATGCTTTTAATCCCAGCACTTTGGGAGGCTGAGGCGGGCAGATCACGAGGTCAGAAGATCGAAACCATCCTGGCTAACGTGGTGAAACCCTGTCTCTACTAAAAATACAAAAAATTAGCTGGACTTGGTGGCAGACACCTGTAGTCCCAGCTACTTGGGAGGCTGAGGCTGGAGAATGGCATGAATCTGTAAGGCAGAGCTTGCAATGAGCTGAGATCGCACCACTGCACACCAGCCTGGGACAGAGCAAGACTGCTTCTCAAAAAAAAGAAAAAAGCAAATAAAACAGGATGTAATTCTGTATAATGATAACATGGCATGATAGCATTTGAGGAAATGTCAAATAAACGGCATAGAAATTTAGAGTGATGTAGAAGTTCCACTGGAAACTGTTGTGGACTGGTGCGTTAAAGAGAGCTTTGTAAAACCCATTTAGGCTCTACTTTGTAGCCAGAGGAGTAATTATGTGGGTGAAGAGGTAAAGAAGGATCTTGGGTCTGGGTGAGGATGAAAGGATGTAAAGAAAGAAGTCATCCTTTATAACTTGAACTATAGATCTCTGTTATGTAAGTGGAAAATACAAAGCACTGGTGCTGTGGTTTGAATGTGTCCCTCAATGTTCATATGCTAGAAACTTAAATTTTGGCTGAGCACGGCGGCTTACGCCTGTAATCCCAGCACTTTTGGAGGCCGAGGCAGGTGGATCACTTGAGGTCAGGAATTGGAGACCAGCCTGGCCAACATGGTGAAACCCCATCTCTACTAAAAATAGAAACATTAGCCAGGCATGGTGGCGTGTGCCCATAATCCCATCTACTCGGGAGGCTGAGGCAGGAGAATCACTTGAACCCGGGAGTTGGAGGTTGCAGTGAGCTGGGATCGCACCACTACACTCCAACCTGGGCAACCAAGTGAGACTGTGTCTCAAAAAAAAAAAAAAAAAAAAAAAAAAGAAAAGAAAAGAAAAGAAAAAGAAAGAAACTTAAACTCTAATGCAGCAGTCTTGAGAGATGGGATTTTTAAGAGGTGATGAGGTTGTGAGGGCTCTGCCCTCATGAATGGATTAATATAGTTATCAAGGGAAAGAGTTCATTATCTTGAGAGCAGGTTTGTTGTAAAAGTGAGTTTGGTCTTCTCTTGCTCTCTGTGTCGCACTTTCACCATGTGATTCCTTCTGCCGCATTATGGTGCAGCAGGAAGGCTCTCACCAGTTTCTGCCCCTTGATCTTGAACTTCCCAGCTTCCAGATCTGTGAACCAAGTAAATGTCTTTTCTTTATAAATTACCTATTCTCAGGTATTCTGTTATAATAGCATAAAATGGATGAAGACAACTGGTTAAATCGGAAGAATAGTTAAAAAACCTTGAATCTATTAATTCATTTAACAAATATTGATTGTATGTGGCAGGCACTAAGCTAGGGACTAAAGATACAATGATGAGCAAAAACAAGCACAGTTTTTACCTTGTTTGTGGGGTTTATAGTTTATCATGAGAGGGATTATCACATAAATAAATGTATCAAATTGCAAATGTGGTACATAGTGTTATGAGTGATTATAACTAGGATTTGACTTAGACCAGGAGGCCATGGAAAGTTTCTCTGAGGAAGTGTCTGTTATACTGAGACCCCAAGAAAAACAGCATTAACTAGATAAAGGGAAGAGGGAAGAACATTCCAGGCCAAAGAACAGCGTGTGCAAATGCCTTGTGAAGGAAATGATGAATAGAAGAACTGAAACAAAAAGGAGATCTTGAGGCAAGAGAAAACCAAAAATATCACCGAGTGACCGGCTATGAAGCACAGAGCTTTGTATGCCAGTTTAAGGAATTTTGCCCTATCCTAGGAGAGGAGGAAGCTGCTTGTGGGAGGGTTTAGGCATAGGAAATAGATCCCATTCTGGCCTGGCGTGACGGCTTATGTGTGTAGTCCCAGCATTTTGGGAGACTGAGTTGGTCTGATCACGAGGTCAAAAGATGGAGACCATCCTGGCTAAAATGGTGAAACTCCATCTCTACTAAAAATACAAAAACTAGCTGGGTGTGGTGGTGGGCGCCTGTAGTCCCAGCTACTCAAGAGGCTAAGGCAGGAGAGGCCTGAACCTGGGAGGCGGAGGTTGCAGTGAGCCAAGATTGCACCACTGCACTCCAGCCTGGCGACAGAGTGAGACTCTTGTCTCAGGAAAAGAAAAAAAAAGAGACCCCATTCTGAGCCAGGCACAGTGGCTCACACCTGTCATCTCAGCAGTTTGGGAGGCTGAGGCAGGTGGATCACCTGAGGTCAGGAGTTTGTGACCAGCCTGGCCAACATGGTGAAACCCCGTCTCTACTAAAAATACAAAAAAATAGCTAGGTGTGGTGGCGAGCATCTGTAATCCCAGCTACTCGGGAGGCTGAGGCAGGAGAATTGCTTGAACCAGGGAGGCGGAGGTTGCAGTGAGCTGAGATCGTGCCACTGCACACCAGCCTGGGCCACAGAGTGAGACCTTGTCTCAAAAAAAAAAAAAAAAAAAAAAAAAAAAGAAAAAAGAAACAGACCCCATTCTGTAGGAACTGGGAAGTTAACTTGTAGTGGTTCCTAAACCTGCTATGAGTCAGAAAACTGCCCTGGAAATTTTGATCTGTATGCCCTGCAGTGGTGCCTAATTAGCTGTCTTTTTAACAAGTTCTCTAAGTGATTATTAATGTTAGAGAATCTCTGCAAAGATAACGTAGGTTTGAGTCTTAACATTGATACTCAGAAGCTTGGCGATTTGATTTGGGCAGGTTACAGAATCTCTTTTAGTCAGATTCCTCATCTCCAGCGGAAGTGGGGAGAGTTATAGAACCTCCCTTTTTGAATTCCTGGGAGGAGTAAATGAGAAAATTCATTTAAATTGTTCGGTATAAGGCCAGACATGTGGTTAAGGGCTCTTAATAATTATTACTGACATTTCTTCAGAGTTCTTCAGTAAAGGTGAGAGTGATTTAGGGGAATTTTTTTTTTTTTTTTTTTTTTTTTTGAGACAGTCTCACTGTCGCCCAGGCTGGAGTGCAGTGGTGAAATCACAGCTCACTGTGGCCTTGCCCACCGGGCTCAGGTGATCCTCCCACCTCAGCCTCCTGGGTAGCTAGGATTACAGGCACATGCCGCCATACCCAGATAATTTTTTGTATTTTTTGTAAAGGCAGGGTTTCCCCATGTTGCTCAAACTGGCCTCGAATTCCTCAGCTGAAGTGATCCACCCACCTCGGCCTCCCAAAGTTCTGGTATTACAGGCATGAACCACTGTGCTGGCTGATTTAGGGGATTAATCTTGGAGTGGTATGTATGGTGGGTTGGAAACAGAAATAAGTTAGGCCTTGGCTAGGTCTGAGTAACTTGACCGTGGTCTGTAAGCATTTTCAGAAGTTTGCTTTCACATGGCTATTAGTTTTTGATTATCCTTATATAGGTTAAGTAGTTGAAGTGGATAATGTCCCTGTTACTCTCTAAAGGACATTAAGAGGAGACTTCGGTTCCTAGAATATGTTTTACTGGTTTAATGTCTACAGTATTTTCTTTCTTTCTTTCTTTCTTTCTTTCTTTCTTTCTTTCTTTCTTTCTTTCTTTCTTTCTTTCTTTCTTTCTTTCTTTTTCTTTTCTTTCTTTCTTTCTTTCTCTTTCTTTCTTTCTCTTTCTTTCTTTTCTTTCTTTCTTTCTCTCTTTCTTTCCTTTCTTTCTTTCTCTTTCCTTTCTTTCTTTCTCTCTCTCTCCCTCCCTCCCTCCCTCCCTTCCTTTCTTTCTCTCTCTTTCTCTTTCTTCCCCTCTGTCCCTCTTTTCTTTCCTTTCTTTCCTTCCTTCTTTCTTTCTTTCTGATGGAGTCTTGCTCTGTCACCCAGGCTGGAGTGCAATGGTGCAATCTTGGCTTATTGCGGCCTCTGTCTCCCAGGTTCAAGTGACTCTCATGCCTCAACCTCCCCAGTTAGCTGGGATTACAGGCACGTGCCACCACACCTGGCTAATTTTTGTATTTTTAGTAGAGACGGGGTTTCGCTATGTTGTACAGGTTGGTCTCAAACTCCTGGGTTCAAGCAATCAAGCGATCCACCCATCTTGACCTCCCTAGGTTTTATTTTTATTGGTACCTTTGCCTGTTTTTTTGCTCTTTATTTTTTTTTCCCTCCTGGTGAGGTTCTTTACCCTAAATTGATTTATAGCTGTTGCTCCTAAAACTTGACTTTAAAAGTTTGCTATTATCCCAAACCTCTGTTGATCTCAAGCCTTTACAGAAATTAGTAGTGGTCCCTGCTCACAATGGCAGATCTTCTGTTGCAAGGAATAAAGATGGCAATGAATGTAAAGTATGAAGTGCTATAAATAGACATACGCTGGAGTACTGTGAAGGAAAAATGAAAGTGGATTATCAAAGGGGGACGATAGAGCTTTGGAAAAACACAGACTGCAGCCATTGTGTGTTACCTAGAACTCAAACAAATAGGAATATAATTTACTGAAAAATAAGGAAAATCAAGCAACATTTTGGGAATGTGTCAGAAAGCAAGTATTAAACATTTTGGGCCCTGAAGCAAAAGCCAGGGTGTTCACTGATCTGTTATTTCCAATTGCAGCTTGCTTGTAAGAGGAAGAGAAAAAGACCACTCAGGAATAGAAGGGAACTTCCTCAACTTGATAAAGTGCATCTACAAAAAAATCCATAGCCAACATCATGCCTGATGGTGAAAGATTGAGTGCTTTCCCCCTATGATCAGGAACAAGGCAAGAATATGTCCTCTTACAACCTGTATTCAACATTGTAGTGGAGGTTCTAGCCAGGTCAATTAGTCAAGTAAAAGAAATAAAAGGCATCCACATTGGAAAGGAAGAAGTAAAATTATCTCTATTTGTGGATGAAATGATCTTGTGTTTAGAAAATTCCAAGAATCAAAAAAAGTGAAAACACCTGTTAGAACCAATAAATGAATTCAGCAAAGTTGTAGGATATAAGGTCAATGTGCAAAAATGTATTGTGTTTATGTAAATTAGCAATGAACAATCCAGATATGAATGGAAAACAGTTTGATTTATAAAGGCATTACAAAGAATAAAATGTTTAGGAATAAATTTAACACAAGAAGTGTATAACATCTGAAAAGTAAAAAATACTGTTGTAAGAAATTAAAGATATAATTAGAAAGAATCTCATGTTCGTTGGAAGATTTACTGTTTTTAAGATGGCAGTACTCCTCAAACTGATCTACAGATTCAGTGCAGTCCCTATCAAAATTCCATCTGACTTCTTTATAGAAAATGACAATCTAATCCTATAATTTGTATGGAAATTCAGGTGGTCCAGAATAGCCAAAATAATCTTTTTTTTTTTTTTTTTTTTTTTTGAGATGGAGCCTCGCTCTGTTGCCCAGGCTGGAGTGCAGTGGCACGATCTCGGCTCACTGCAACCTCCACTTCCTGGGTTCAGGTAATTCTCTGCCTCAGCTTCCGGAGTAGCTGAGATCACAGGCGCCCACCACCATGCCCAGCTAATTTTTTTGTATTTTTAGTAGAGATGGGGTTTCACCATCTTGGCGAGGCTGGTCTTAAACTCCTGACCTCGTGATCCACCCGCCTTGGCCTCCCAAAGTGCTGAGATTACAAGCGTGAGCCCCTGCGCCCGGCCTTTCCGTTTTTTAAGGCAGAGTCTTGCTCTGTCCCCCAGGCTGGAGTACAGTGGCGCCATCTTAACTCACTGCAACCTTCACGTCCCGCTTTCAAGTGATTCTCCTGCCTCAGCCTCCTGAGTAGCTGGGACTACAGGCACTTGCCACCATGCCCAGCTGATTTTTGTATTTTTAGTAGAGGTGGGGTTTCACCATGTTGGCCACGCTGGTCTCGAACTCCTGACCTCAAATGATCCACCCACCTTGATCTCCCAATGTGTTGGGATTATGGGCGTGAGCCACTGCGCCCAACCACCAAAAGGATCTTGAAAGAGAAGAACAAAATTTGAGGACTCACATGTCCTGATTTTAAAACTTCCTATTAAGCTACAATAATCAAGACTGTGTGGTGGTGGCATAAGAATAGAATTTAGATCAGTGAAACAGGATGAAGAGTCCAGAAATAAGCCCTTACTTTTATAGTCAATAGATTTTTGACAAGGATGCCAAAACAATCTAATGGAGGAAAGAGTAGTATTTCTAACAAATTAAGCTGGCACAGCTAGATATCCTCTTGTGGAAGAATGTTGTTGCATCCCTACCCACATCAGAAGCAAAAATTAATTCAAAATGGATGAAAGACCAAAATGTAAGATCTCACACTATATAACTCTTAGAAGTAAACACAGGCATAAATCTACATGACCTGGGATTAGACTGTGTTTTATTAGATTAATAACAAAAGCATAAGCAACAAAAGAAAAAATAGACAAATTGGACTTACTCAAAGCATTTTTTGCTGGAAAGGATAATATTAAGAAAGTGAAAAGACATGGAATGGGAACAAATGTTTGAAAATCATATCTGAAAGGGAATGTATAAAAATCTCTTCAACTCAATAATGTAAAATAATTAAAGGATCTGAATAAGTATTTCTCCAAAGAAGGTATATAAATGGCCAATAAGCATGTGAAAAGATGGTCACCATCATTAATCAGAGAAATGTAAATCAGAACCAAAATGAGATACCACTTCACTCTCACATAGGATGGCTAATAACAAGAATTGGCAAGAATGTAAAGAAATTGGAACCCTCATGTACTATTAGTGGGTACTAATATTAAATGGTACAGCTGCTTTAGAAAACAGTCTGGCTTTTTCTCAAAATGTTAAACATAGAGTTACCATATAGCCCAGCAATTCTATTCACAGGTATATACCAGAGAAATGAAAACATATACCTACACAAACACTTGTACATGAATGTTTTTACTTTTTCTTGTTATTTTACAAGAAAACTAAAGAAATTACATGAATGTTAATAGCAGCATTATGGGCCAGGTGTGGTGGCTCACGCTTGTAATCCCAGCACTTTGGAAGGCCAAGGCGGGTGGATCACCTGAGGTCAGGAGTTCAAGACCAGCCTGGCCAACATGGCAAAACCCTATCTCTACTAAAAATACAAAAATTAGCTGGGAGCGGTGGCAGGTGCCTGTAATCCCAGCTACTTCGGAGGCTGAGGCAGGAGAATAGCTTGAAACTGGGAGGCAGAGGTTGCAGTGAGCTGAGATCGTGCCATTGCACTCCAACCTGGGCAACAAGAGCAAAACTCCATCTCAAAAAAAAAAAAAAAGGCATCATTATTCATAATAGCCAAAAGTGGAAACAACCCAAATGTCCATCAACTGATGAATGGATAAAATGTGGAATGTCCATACAATGGAATATTTGATAATGAAAAAGAATGAAGTACTGATACATGCTATAACATAGATGAACCTGGATGAACCTTGAAAACATTTTGCTATGTGACAGGAGCCAGTCACAAAATATCACATATTCTATAATTCCTAGGCAAATCTACAAAGAAAGTAGATTAATGGTTGCTTAGGGCTGGAGAAGTTGGAGATTTGGAGTTGACAACTAAGTTGTATTGGGGTTTCTTTTTGGGGTGATGAAAATGGTCTAAAGTTGATTATAGTGATTGTTGCACAGCTCTGAATGTACTAAAAGTCACCGAATTGTACACTTTAAGTGAGTGAATTATAGCTCCATAAAGCTGTTATTTAATAATAACACCAGATGCAACCTTAAAATCTGTTAGTAGACTTTCTACTCAATAATTTATGACATACCCATATAACATGAGCTAGTAAACAAATGAGATATTTCTATATAGGCCAGTAATGAAAAGTTGCCCAGAATGTAGTATCCATCATTTAGGATTTTTTGTTTCACAGAAATCAGCTCTAGCTAATTGAGTACTGACTTGGGGTTGTTTGGTCATGTCTGGAGACATTTTGATTGTTAACACTGAGAGATGTTACAGGCGTCTGATGGGTAGAGACCAAGGATACTGCTAAACATACTATGGTGCACAGGAGAGCCACTCACAACAAAGGATGATATAGCCTAAAATATCAACAGTGCTGAGGTTGAGAAACCCAGAGCTAACTTAAGCAAAAAGGAAATTCATTGGAAGGACATGGGTGAGCTCACAGGATTGAAGGTAAGGCATGAGAATCAAGCTGGGAACAGTCAAGTAGTGGCCGTCCCAGAGAATTGTGGTAGCAGCAACATTCCATGCTCTCATGGGTTCAACCCTGTTTTTATTCTGCTCACAGTTCAAAATCTAAGGAGGGAACATCTCATCAATCTTCCTTGCCATTTAGCGAAGTGAGGACAGTATACCTTAAATAAAGGCAACTCCTCAGAAGGAACTACATTTATTTTATTTTATTATTATTTTTTTAAGATAGAGTCTCCCTCTCTTGCGCAGGCTGGAGTGCATTGGCGCAGCCTCGGCTCACTTGGTTCAAGCAATTCTCTTGCCTCAGCCTCCTGAGTAACTGGGATTACAGGCATACACCACCACACCCAGCTAATTTTTGTGTTTTTAGTAGAGACGGGGTTTCACCATGTTGGCCAGGCTGGTCTTGAACTCCTGACCTCAAATGATCCACCTGCCTTGGCCTCCCAAAGTGCTGGGATTACAGGCATGAGCCACCATGCCTGGCCCCAGAATGACATTTGTTATCAGGTACTTGTTGAGCATATACTTATATTCCAGGTACTATTTAGGTGATGAGGATGGCATAGAGCAAAATACTAAAATACCCTTGTAGTGTTTGTATTTATATGATGCTAAATTGGGGCAAATCTTTAAGTAATAAAGTGGGCAAGATAATAACCAAGGTGAAGTATAAAATAATATCAAGAGCAGCCATGTGTGAAGCAGTTTTTGAGATGCCATAACTGGAAGGAGATTGACTTTTGAGAAAAGATGACGCTGCACTCAGGGAGCACTTGTTATTCAGTAAGCGTCTACTTACTGAACATCTACAATGGGCATGTGCTGGGCCCTTTACATGCATTATCTCAGATCGTGACAACAACCCTTTCAGGTTGGTGGATACGTCTTTCATTTCATAGATGAGAGAATTGAACATTGGAAAAATGAAATCATAGCAAGTAAGTGGCATGCCTGACATTTGAATCAGCTGACTTCAGAAAGTATAAGAGTATGTGAATAGTTAACAGTAGAAGTGATTTATTACAGGAGCAATCACGGGACTACCAATGATTAATTTCTGAAGAATTTTACAGATAGGTACCCTAGGAGCTCAGGGAAGGGAAAAGAAGTTGCTGCATGTTAGAGTGGTCTGGGAAGATGTCCTAATAGAAGACTGGTTTGAACTGGATCTTCAAGGAGGAGTATATATAAAAGAGCAAGGAAAAGTGTCAGCCTTTCCTGAATGCCTACTTGGGACCAGAAACATCTCACATAGGCATCATAGCTCCATTTAACAGGTGAGGAAACAGAGGCCTCTCCTTACCCTCACCCTCTGCCAGGAATAGGCAATTAATAGGTATTAATTTTTGTCAATCTGATAGGTGTGAAGTGAAATTTTATTGTTATGGTCAAATGTTTACCTCCATTTTATGACATCTGGGTTTTAAATCTTGGGTAGGATAAATGAATTGATAGAAGAGAAAATATACATAATAAACTGATAGACCAAGACACACCTTTTTTAGAGAATGGGTATTCAGCATAAGTAGTTTTCCTCTACTTGAGGAGTTTTAGGCCTTTATGAGGGTATTATATCTAATTTTGGACTTTATTATAGCTAAAATCTTGGTAAGTCTGAGGACAATCGACCTTCAATTGATCATTTATTCAGCATTATTTATTGAGCTTCAACTATATACCAGATATTGTAGGAGATATTGGCGATACAAAAATGTTAATAATAAACGTATCAGTAATTATACAGTTGTTATACAGTTTAACAGAAGAGACAAGTATGTAGTGACATATTTACAGTATATGGATCTAGACAAAAGGCCTAGACAGGAAAAAATAAAAGAATAAAATACGATATGTGAAAATGTGAGCCAATATATTTACACACTCCCAGAATCCTAGGAGTTCTCCTGGAGTCATCTTTCTCTCTTACCACATTCCCCTACCCACCAGGCAGTCACAGATCTGGTTCATTTATCTCCTAAATATCTCTCAAATCCACCTATTGTTTTCATTTCCCTTTCCTTTACCCTTGTCCAATTGACCAGCATCTCTTACCTTGGAGTAATTACCAGTGTCATATTTGGCCTCCCCACATTCACTTTCACCTCTTTTCGACTGATTTGGCAATTGGCCTGTCCAGTCCATTCTGCTCCATTGACTACCCAGTAGAATGACCTTTTAAGTAATGAACTCCTGATCGTGTTACTCACCTTATTAAAATCTTTCTGTGACCTGTTTAAATCCTGGTGAGCTGGTAGAAAGCATAAATTTAACAATTTTGGAGAAAAGGAAAATAATCCATAAATTGATCTTTGCTAAAATCTAAGTTTCATGAAGGCAAGGGTGTGAGACTATACCTGTTTTGTCCTTTACTGTATCCACAATGCCTAGCACAGAGCCTGGCCCATGGAGGGTGTTCACTAAATGTTTGGTGAAATAAATAAAAGAGACTTCTAAGGATAGAATGAACTCTGTAATGTTGGATTGGAATTGAAGATATCAATACATACTCTTGAGTTTATAGCTAGATACCCACATAGAGATGTGTGCCTGTGTATGGTTTCTAACTCTATCTAATGAGAGGGCATTAGGCAGTGACACCCTAGAAGCAATGAATATGCCTAGTGTTATCTCCAATAAAGGGAAACAGATCTTTGGAGAAATTTGCTGATTGCAGACTGTGGCGGGAAAGGTACCTAAGCCTGGAACATCTGTGGTGCCAGAAAAGAAAGTGCTAAAAAAATGATGGGATAGAATAGAATAATGAAAAAAAATGGTGAGAGTCTGTCCAAAGCTAGTAAGTTATCTCAGTTCACAATCAGTTACAGATCAATCTCGTTGTTCTACTCTTTCTCCCCCTCTCACTACCACACTTGACTGGTCTTAAAAAAAGTAATGGGGCCATGCTTAACCCCGGAGCAACTGGAAGGGACACCAATGACCAAGTCAGATATTTTGAACAACAAAATAATAATAGTAATGAATTATAACCCATAGAGTAAATACGAATCCATTATGGACCCATAGAAATAAATATTAATTATTTATATCTACTGATAAAAATAAATGAATGAATTAGGGGAGGAGGAAAAACCCTTCCTTATAGTAGCATTCCAATTAAGGTAGAAGGGTTGATAAAAATATGAAATCACCATTTGCAAACACCACAAGAATAAATGATGCAGGTAAGAATCATTAATGGATGCTAAAATTAGTGGGTGAATGTTAACAGGATATTTACATAGAAGTGTCTCCTCGGCCGGGCGCGGTGGCTCAAGCCTGTAATCCCAGCACTTTGGGAGGCCGAGACGGGCGGATCACAAGGTCAGGAGATCGAGACCATCCTGGCTAACACAGCGAAACCCCGTCTCTACTAAAAACACAAAAAATTAGCCGGGCGAGGTGGCGGCGCCTGTGGTCCCAGCTACTCGGGAGGCTGAGGCAGGAGAATGGCGGGAACCCGGGAGGCGGAGCTTGCAGTGAGCTGAGATCTGGCCACTGCACTCCAGCCTGGGCGACAGAGCGAGACTCCGTCTCCAAAAAAAAAAAAAAAAAAAAAAAAAAAAAAAAAAAAAGTGTCTCCTCAAAGATATTTAAGTAAAAAGGGCAATATAGTAGGTGTTTTATAGTGGCCAAATCTGGTAGACATTTTCTTAACCAAGTGATCAAAGTTAAATAGCCGCTGTGGTTTAAATCCACACCATGTTCCTTCCGATATGATGCTCTGAGAAGGATGTAACATCTCTTCTGTGATATTATTGCAAAAACTATGTATGACCTAAGTTCAATCATGAGGAAACATCAGGTAAACCAAAATTGAGGGTCATTCTACCAAATAACTGGCCAGTGCTCTTCAAAAATGTGAAGGTCATGAAAGACAAAGACTGAGGAACTATCCCAGATTAAGAGAGACTACAGGGACTTGACAAGTAAATGGAATGTGTGATGGTGAATTGGAGTCCTGGGTGGGACATTAGTGGGTCAATTGGTAAAATAAGCTCATGATAATAATATTGAATCAGTTTTAATTTCCTGATTTTGATCATTATACCATGATAATATAAGATGTTAACATTTGGAGAATATGGGGCAAAAAGTGTAGAGGAATTTGTTTTTGTAACATTTTTGTAATTCTGAAATTATTTCAAAATGAAAAGATATTTGTTTGTTTATTTGTTTTTTGAGACAGAGTCTTGCTCCATCGCCCAGGCTGGAGTGCAGTGGTGCGATCTTGGCTCACTGCAACCTCCGCCTCTCAGGTTCAAGTGATTCTCCTGCTTCAGCCTCCCAAGTGGCTGGGGCTGAGACTGCAGGTGCCCTCCACCATGCCCGGCTAATTTTTGTCTTTTTAGTAGAGACGGGATTTCACCATGTTGACCAGGCTGGTCTAAAACTCCTGACCTCAGGGGATCCACCTGCCTTGGCCTCCCAAAGTACTGGGATTATAGGCGTGAACCACCGTGCCTGGCCAAAAGTTTTTTAAAAAGTAAAATAGAGTCAGATCCAGTGATGCATCCCAGTACTTTGGAAGGCCAAGATGGGTGGACCACTTGAGCTCAGGAGCTTGAGATGAGCCTGGGCAGCCTGGCGACACCCCATCTCTACAAAAAAAAGAAAAAAAAAAACCCAGAAATTAGCTGGGCATGGTGGTGCACACCTGGAGTCCCAGCTGCTTGGGAGGCTGAGGTGGGAGGATTGCTTGAGCCCGGGAGGTTGAGGCTGCAGTGAGCCCAGATCACACCACTACACTCTAGCCTGAGCAACAGAGTGAGAACCTGTGTCCAAAAAAAAAAAAAAAAAAGTAATATAAAAGTCACTTCTAATGGCCTTGTATTGCCCTTGCTTACTTACTAGCTTCTTTTTCTCTTCTACCCACTCCTGTTTCCCAGTTGAACTCTGAGCTCTAGCACCTGGCTACTGACTTTCTTTAGTTTCATGAATGTACCACTTCCTTCTCCTTCAGATCCTAATGCTAGGAAGAAGCATGGTATTCCCTTTGCATGGAATGCACTTCCTTTGCACTTTATCAGTTTGTTCTTTAAGGCTGATGTTACTCTAGAAAATCCTTTCTGACCCACTAAACCAGGGGTTTCATATGTCTGCTACTTTTTCATAGCATTTTAATCACAACTGCCATGAAATTATTCATCATGGAATTGATTGAAGTCTGTCTTATTCACGTGAAGTTAATGTCCATAAGAAGATAAGAGGAAATTTATCTTCTCACTCAATACTGTTTCCCTAGTACCTTGCATAGGCTCTCAGTGACTGTTTGAGGAATTAATGCAAGGGATGCCATGAACATCCTCTTACCTGCCTCCCACCCGCTGTAACAACTTGATAAAACTGGAGACAGGAGAATTTAAGTTTGAAAAGATGAAGGTGGGGACCAGAATTGGTGACAGTGATCACCGAAGGAGACCTAGGATTTGATAAGGGAGGAGGAAGAATAAAAAAATAACTCAGCCGGGCATGGTGGCTCATGCCTGTAATCCCAGCACTTTGGGAGGTAGGTGGATCACGAGGTCAGGAGATTGAGACTGTCCTGGCTAACATGGTGAAACCCCGTCTTTACTAAAAATATGAAAAAATTTAGCCGAGTGGCGGGTGCCTGTAGTCCCAGCTACTAGGGAGACTGAGGCAGGAGAATGGTGTGAACCCACGAGGCGGAGCTTGCAGTGAGCTGAGATCCAGCCACTGCACTCCAGCCTGGGCGACAGAGCCAGACTCCATCTCAAAAAAAAACAAACAAACTCAGGTTTGGCTGGGTGCGGTGGCTCACACCTATAATCCCAGCACTTTGGGAGGCTGAGGTGGGCAGATCACCTGAGGTCAGGAGTTCAAGACCAGCCTGACCAACATGATGAAACCCCATCTCCACTAAAAATACAAAAAGTACCCGGGCACAGTGGTGCGTGCCTGTAATCCCAGCTACTTGGGAGGCTGAAGCAGGAGAATCACTTGAACCTGGGAGGCAGAGGAGATTGCACCATTGCATTCCAGCCTAGGCAACAGAGTGAGACTGCATCACAAACAAACAAACAATTTGGGTTTAATCATCAGCTGGGTCATGATGCACAGTTGAAATGACACTTGAGTCACTTTTCCAGCAGCATGTATAAAAAAGTATTCCCAAATCTTTGAACATGAAGATTTTGTTTATTTTTAATAAAAATACTGTATATACACGGTGAAATGCTATATTCCATGGCTGTATTCCATATTTATGCTAATTAGCATATTTGGTATACTAAAACTTCCTATAGTATTTTAATAAAATTACTATTTGCCCATGGTAAAACACTTTGTGCCGTGATGGTAGATACTGTGCTGTTTCAGCCCAAATCCCATCTTCATGGGTGATGATCCCTTAGCTGCTGGAAATTGTAGCTGTTGATATCTTGAAGCCTTTTTTTTTTTTCCTGGGCATTGCCTTAGGATATAGAAAACTGTCTTGCCCAAGGTTGTGCTCCCAGGAGCCCATCGCCAGTGACTGGCTGATGCAGGGTACAAAGATCCAGCTTCCCTGCTCATTTGAGGATGTGACTGAGGGATCATTCCAGTTCCAGAGTTCATCACAGAATCAACTGAGGACTCAGTTGCAGCTATAGTAGGGGTCAGTGTCTCCCTGTGACTAATCCTGACTTCCCCATTTCATTGCAAGTGTATTTGCTAATTGTGCCCTCCTGAAATTTCTTGCATGCAAATCTTGGTTTCGTAGTGTTTCCAAGGAACTCAACCTATGAAACTCCCCAGTTAATCTCCCCACCCCTAATGGTTGCCATCATGGAAACCTCTTTCTGTGTCTATTATGTTTTGTTCTGCTACCCCCTCCCAAATGTTTAATAACTTTTAACAGATATACAAAAATGTACCCAAATTAAATGTACACTTAATGAATTTTCAAAAATGTTCAGTAGTGTTTTTATGAACGAAAGAACAAGAAAATGAATTCAAGTTGTGTGAGACCAACCTATGTTTACAACCTCCTCATGGTGAAAACTTTGAGAGAGAAGAGTGTGTTGCCAAGGGAAGTTGGAAGTTTCTCAGATTTTAAAAGAGCAGTTTTCTTTTGGTTGACTGCAGTACACTCAGAGCAAAATTAGAGGAACATTTTATTTTTTTTACTAGAGATGGAGTCTTGCTACATTGCCCAGGCTGGTCTTGAACTCTTGTATTCAAGCAATCTTCCTGTCCCAGCCTCCCAAAGTGCTGAGATTACAGGTGTGAGCCACATCACCCGGACTAGAGGAACATTTTAAGTATATTTATCATGCATTTAGGTGAAGAAGGGAAAGTAATGAATATCAGGAACAGGTGATATTCACAGAAAAACTGTGAATCATTTCACTAGGAAGAGAGGAAAAAATATCTATCAAAAGTTCAAATATCTACAAATCAAACATGTCAAAATGTTGCAAAAATTTGATTAACCAAGATTTTTCTATCCATCTAGCTTAATAAAATGTATAGGTCGGCTGGTTGCGGTGGCTTACGCCTATAATCCCAGCACTTTGGGAGGCTGAGGCAGGTGGATCACAAGGTCAAGAGATCGAGACCATCCTGGCCAATATAGTGAAACCCATCTCTAATAAAAATACAAAAATTAGCTGGGCATGGTGGTGCGTGCCTGTAGTCCCAACTGTTTGGGAGTTGGAGGCAGGAGAATCGCTTGAACCTGGGAGGCGGAGGGGGCAGTGAGCCGAGATCATGCCGCTGCAGTCCATTCAGGCAAAAGAGCAAGACTACGTCTCTAAATAAATAAATAAATTAATTAATTAATTTTATATATCAACACAAGCTCTTTTGATTTTAAAGGAAAATTTCAAGAATCCTTCCATGATTTTATTAACCAATAATAAACATGGCTTTCATTGAAGGTGTTCAGTTCACATCCTGTTCAGTCATTTCCATCTCTACCACCAGCATCACACTCGTCCTTACCAGCCTGGGTGATATAATAACCAATTTCCTAATCTGTTTTTGTTTCTACTCTTAACTCTGCCACAGTCTGTTCTTCACACAGAGCCAAGGTGACCTTTTTAAAGCATAAATCAGATCATGTCACAGCTCTGCTTAAAACTCTCCAGGGGATTCCCATCACACTTAAAAAAAAAAAAAAATCTTAGTCTAAAAGGTCCCCTCTATGATCTGGCTGCTGACTGCCTTTCACACCTCATCTTATATTGCTTTCCTTCTGGTCCACTTACCCTCTAGCTCCAATAGATTGTGTGTTCCTCTAAAGCAGGAGTCTTGGCAGAGGCCAAATTTTTCTGGAGACCTATTTTTATACTGCCAAAACTAAGAATGGTTTTTATATTTTTAAAGGGTTGTAAAACAACAAGAACAAAAAGAATATGCAACAAGAGACTTTCTGTGACTTAACAAAGCCTAAAATATTTACTATGTAGTGCCACAGAAGAAATTTGCGAACCCCAGCTTGAAAGCCTTACTCCTGCATTAGGATTTTCACATTAGTTGTTCCCTCTGCATCCTCTACCACTAGCCATATGGATGGCTCTTTCTTTTAATTCACCTTTCATCTAGTCAAGGAGGCCTTTAATGACCACCTTTTTTTTTTTTTTTTTTTTGGAGATGAAGTCTTGCTTTTGTCCCCCCAGCTGGAGTGTGATGGTGCAGTCTTGGCTCACTGCAACCTCCGCCTCCCAGCTTCAAGTGATTCTCCTGCCTCAGCCTCCCAAGTAGATGGAATTACAGGCACCTGCCACCAAGCCCTGCTAATTTTTGTATTTTTAGTAGAGATGGGGTGTCACCATGTTGGCCAGGCTGGTCTCGAACTCCTGACCTCAGGTGATCCGCCTGCCTCGGCCTTCCAAAGTGCTGGGATTATAGGCATGAGCCACCGTGCCAGGCCATGACCATCTAATCTAAATATTCTACCAGATCTGTCACTCACATCACCCTTTTGTTCTTTCTAGCGCTTATACCCATCTGATATTTTTTAAATTTTTGTTTTTAGTAGCCATCTTTTTCCTTCCCTCTCCTGCTCCCCTTTGTAGGCTAAGCTTGTCTTTTTGCTTTACTACTTTTGAGTATTCTTGATCATGCATGTAGATGGAAGGAGGAATAGTAAGTTTTGGGAGCCTACCATATATAATGTGTACTCAGTAAATGTATTGAATGAATGAATTTGAATATTATTTCTGCATATGAAGTTTAGGGCTTGTGCTTTCTTTTTTGTTCTAAGAGGACCAACCGTGCAAACTGCAGTGACTTTAGAAAGAAGCCTCTTTAGAAAGGAGACAAAACAATACCTTTCTCTTAAGAGAACGGATAAACTTCTCTTTTCCTCCTCCTGTCTCTTCTGGGAGAGGCCGGGGATGTTTAGAGTGGGATGTTTCAAAGGAATGCTTTATGGGCTGTCTTAGTCTGTTTTCTGTCGCTTATGACAGAATATTGGAAAGTGGGTAATTTATAAATAAAATAAATTTATTTCTTACAGTTATGTAGGCTGAGAAGTCTAAGGTTGAGGTGCTGTATCTGCCACATCTGAGGGCCTTCTTGCTGGTGGAGACTGCAGAGTCCCAAGGCTGTGTAGGGCATCACATGTCAAGGGCACTAAGCTCAGGTTTCTCTTCCTCTTCCTGTAAAGCCAACAGTCCCACTTTCATCATAACCCATTAATTCATTAACCCATTAATCCATGGTGGATTAATCCATTCATGAGGGCAGAGCCCACATAATCTAGTTAACTCTTCAAGGCTCCACCTCTCAATACTACCACACTGGGGATTAAGTTTACACATGAGTTTTGGAGGACACAAACATTCAAACCGTAACAAGGGTTTATATTTGAAAAAAAAGAAAATGATTTTTTCCTTTCATCTCTTTCTTTCTTTCTTTCTTTCCTTCTTTCCTTCTTTCCTTCTTTCTTTCTTTTTTTCTTTCTTTCTTTCTTTCTTTCTTTCTTTCTTTCTTTCTTTCTCTCTCCTTCTTTCCTTCTTTCCTTCTTTCCTTCTTTCTTTCCTTCTTTCTTTCCTTCTTTCTTTCCTTCTTTCTTTCCTTCTTTCTTTCCTTCTTTCTTTCTTTCTTTCTTTCTTTCTTTCTTTCTTTCTCTTTCTTTCTTTCTTTCTTTCTTTCTTTTCTTTCTTTTCTTTCTTTTCTTTCTTTTCTTTCTTTTCTTTCTTTTCTTTCTTTTCTTCTTTTTGAAACGGAATTTTGCTCTTGTTGCCCAGGCTGAGTGCAATGGTGCGATCTTGGCTCACTACAACCTCTGCCTCCTGGGTTCAAGCGATTCTCCTGCCTCAGCCTCCTGAGTCCCTGGGATTACAGGCGCCTGCCACCATGCCCAGCTAATTTTGTTATTTTTAGTAGAGACGGGGTTTTACCATGTTGGCCGGGCTGGTCTCAAACTCCTGAGCTCAGGTGATCTACCCACCTCGGCCTCCCAAAGTGCTGGGATTATAGACATGAGCCATCGTGCCCACCCTGTCTTTTTCTTTTGGGAGAGACATTTTTCATAAGGCTAAGACTAATTGAAGTCTGTCACTAAGAGGCTTTGAGGCTTTTGGGTGAAGAGTTTAGATGGAGGCTTCTGCCTGGGAGATGGTTTAACTCTGGAACACTAAGAGGAGCTAGGCTTGGTCTAAAAAGAGAAGCTGAGAACAATCTGAATAGGGCTTGTTCTAGGTGATCAGGTCTTGGGGAGAAAGGTAAAAGGCCCAATAACCACAAGTCTTGGATTTTTCTGAAATTTATTTCAAATTGTCAGACCACATGCTTTGACTTTTATTTGTTTATTTTTCTTTGAGGCGGAGTCTTGCTCTGTTGCCCAGGCTGGAGTGCAGTGTCAGGATCTAGGCTCACTGCAACCTCCGCCTCCTAGGTTCTCTCGCCTCAGCCTCCCAAGAAGCTGGGACCACAGGCGCATGCTATCACACCCGACTAATGTTTGTATTTCTAGTGGAAATGGGGTTTCACCATGTTGGCCAGGTTGGTCTCAAACTCCTGACCTCAGGTGATCTGCCCACCTTAGCCTCCGAAAGTTCTAGGATTATAGGAGTGAGCCACATACCCGGCCTTAAAATTTTTTTTATAGAGAAAAGTCTATGTTGTGCAGCCTGGTCTCGAATTCCTGGTCTCGAGTGATCATCCTGCCTCGGCCTCCCATTGTGTTGGGATTACAGCTATGAAACACTGTGCCCGACCATCCAGCCATGTTTTTATATGCCTTCAATCAAATGATTTTTTTTTATTTTTTTATTTTTTTTGAGATGGAGTCTCACTCTGTCACCCAGGCTGGAGTGCAGTGGCATGATCTTGGCTCACTGCAACCTCTGCCTCCTGGGTTCAAGTGATTCTTGTGCCTCAGCCTCCTGAGTAGCTGAGAGTACAGGCTTGTGCCACCATACCTGGCTAAGCCTGACTTTTGATTGAGAAAAAATATGATCACCAAAGGAAGAAACACCTGAAGGCAGAGGCCTGCTTGTATGTAAAGAAAATGTAGGCACTGATGTTATTCCCAGTTATGCCTGGGTGTGGCTGTTGGTGAGGGATAACAGTTAAGCCTCGGAATAAAAATAGACCTGAGCTTATTCACCTACTAGTTATGTCACCTTGGGTAAATTATTAATCATTTTTTTTTTTTTTGAGATGGAGTCTCACTCTGTTCCCCAGGCTTGAGTTCAGTGGTATGATCTCAGCTTACTGCAGCCTCCGCCTCCCAGTCTCCCAGGTTCAAGTGATTCTCCCATCTTAGCCTTCCGAGTAGCTGGGATTGCAGGCATGCACCACCATGACCAGCTAATTTTTATATTTTTGTAGAGACGGGGTTTTGCTGTGTTGGCCAGGCTGGTCTTGAACTCGTGACCTCAGGTGATCTGCCCGCCTCAGCCTCCCAGAGTGCTGGGATTATAGGCGTGAGTCACCGTGACCAGCCATTATTGATCATTTCTAAGATTCCTTATCTGAAAAATGAGAAGAATGATAGCTTACATCTTTTAGGATTATTATGAGGATTAACTGATAAGACATGTAAAATTCTTATCTAGATGCCTACATAGACTAAATGATCAGGGAATGCTAGTTAGTGTAAACATCATCACCAGAGGATGAGGAAATTCTCTCAATACACAAATTTTTAAAACTAATTTTAAAATCTGGCTAGGTGCAGTGGCTCATGCATGTAATTCTTGTGCTTTGGGAGGCCAACAGGGAGGACCCCTTAAGACCAGGAGTTTGAGACCAGCCTGGGCAACATAACAAGACCCCATCTCTACAGAATATTTTTTTAAAAATTGGCATCCTGTGGGTGTTTAAGAATATGTCCCACTATATATTTTGCTTCTATAAGCAGGAAACAGGATATAGGAAGAGGTGGGATAAGAAATACCTGCGTAGCAAGATCATTGTTTTTCTAGAAGCATGGGCTTAACACAACTAATTTGACTCCTGATATTAAATGGGAAGGAGAGAAGAAAATCTACACTTAAGTGTAGATTCTAGACCATCCCATCTACTGGACAGTCTCATCCACATGTCAGTATTAACTTTGGATTTCATACATTGACCTTTACTGCTTTACAGTTTATTAAAAATGCTTTATTGGGCTGGGCACAGTGGCTCACGCCTGTAATCCCAACACTTTGGGAGGCCAAGTTGGGTGGATCATTTGAGGCCAGGAGTTCGAGACCGGCCTGGCCAACATGGCGAAACCCCGTCTCTACTACAAATACAAAAATTTGCCAGGTGTGATGGTACATGCCTGTAATCCCAGCTACTCCGGGGGCTGAGGCATGAGAATTGCTTGAACCTGGGAGGCGAATGTTACAGTGAGTCGAGATCGAGCCATTGCACTCTAGCCTGGGCTATGGAGCGAGACTGTCTCCAACAACAACAAAAATATGCTTTCGGCTGGGTGCTATGGCTCACGCCTATAGTCCCAGCATTTTGGGAGGCTGAGGCGGGAGAACTACTTGAGCCCAGTAATTTGAGACCAGCCTGGGCAACCTAGTGAGACTTCGTCTCTACAAACAAAAAAGGCAGGAGGATTTTTTTTCTTGAGCCTTGGAGTCAAGACTGCAATGAGCCATGATCATGCTGCTACGCTCCCCGCTGGGATACAGGAATAAGAAGACCTTGTCTCAAAAAAAAAAAAAAAAGATGCTTTAATGCACACTTATATGATTTTAATTATTTAGGCAGCTGTTAATGTTATCTCTGTTTTATTCCAGAGGAAACAAAGACTGAGAAATTGAGAACATGGGTTTTATTTATTTATTTACTTATTTTTTTTAAATTTAAGAAACATAAGATCTCTCCATGTTGCCCAGGCTGGTCTTGAACTCCTGGGCTTAAGCAATCCTCCCCCCTCAGCCTCCCAAAGAGCTGGCATTATAGGCGTGAGCTACCTTGCCTTGCCAAGAACATGGGTTTTATTTTTATTTATTTATTTATTTATTTTGAGACAGAGTCTCGCTCTGTTGCCCAGGCTGGAGTGCAGTGGCGCGATCTCGGCTCACTGCAAGCTCCGCCTCCCGGATTCACGCCATTCTCCCGCCTCAGCCTCCCGAGTAGCTGGGACTACAGGCGCCTGCCACCACGCCTGGCTAATTTTTTGTATTTTTAGTAGAGACAGGGTTTCACCGTGTTAGCCCGGATGGTCTCAATCTCCTGACCTCGTGATCCGCCGGACTTGGCCTCTCAAAGTGCAGGGATTACAGGCGTGAGCCACCGCGCCCAGCCAAACATGGGTTTTAGAGCTAGATTGCCTGGGTTGGAATCCTGTCTTCTCTACTTGCCAACATTATAGCCCAGGACAAGTTACTTTAGCCTCAGAATCCTCATCTGTGAAATGGGGATGATGCAGGTACTTAACTCTTAGAGTTGTACGAAATTATTCTTCATGTAAATAAAGTACACATCATTGCAACTAATATGAGTTCAATAAATATTGGTTATTAATCACCTAGGGACAGGCAGCTAGTAAGTGGTAGTGCTAGTATCTGCGTTTAGATAATTAGATTTTATATCCCATGTTCTTTTTACACATCACCTCCATAATATAATGTTAATACCCTGTTACTGTGATGATATGATCTGTTAGCAGCATTAGGGCAGGTGGTCTAATTTATTTTTTCAAAAGTGGTAGGAGATTCATCTAAAGTATCTCTTTTAGGACAGTTGGCACACATATCTATTTCTCAGCTTCCTCAAGAAGAGAATAGATATGACTTCAGATTACAGCTATGCCAAAAACCTATAGATTTTGCTTCAGTTGGTTAGAGCAAGGGGCTGAGGATACCAGTCTGCAACATGACAAGACAGAAATAGCACATATTAAATTGAACCATTGGGAGACTTGTAGTATAGTTGAAAAGGCTTGCTTACTAATGATTTGGAAGACCTGAATTCTAATCTTGGACTCACCACTTATTAGTTGTGTCTTGTAACATCTCTGAGCCTGCATTTTCACATCTATAAGATGGGGATCCCAACAGTCACCCTAAGTGCTGTTGCCTGCTCACATAGTCCCTTTGTAGAAATTCAGAAAAAAGAGGCTAGGTATGGTGGCTCATGCCTATAATCCCACCACTTTAGGATGCCAAGGTGGGTGGATCACCTGAGGTCAGGAGTTCGAGACCAGCCTGGCCAACATGGTAAAACCCTGTCTCCACTAAAAATACAAAAAATTAACCAGACGTTGTGGTGGGCGCCTGTAATCCCAGCTACTTGGGAGACTGAGGCAGAAGAATTCCTTGAACCCAGGAGGTAGAGGTTACAGTGAGCTGAGATCACGCCATTGCACTCCAGCCTAAGCGCAGAGCGAGACTCTGTCTCAAAAAAAAAACAACAACAAACAAACAAACAAACAAAAAAACAGAAAAAGGGACCCCTCCCTTTGGACAGACACAGCTTTACAGTAAGGTTTATGAACTTGGTGAGACGAGCATGGTCTAAATTTCCATCTTCACTAGCCTTCTTGGCTAGCCTTCTGGCACACTGAACAATCTGCAGAAGTGAATGTGAGGCTCCTGTCTATACTGTCTTCACTGAACAGGGCTGTTAACATCAAGTGAGATAATAAAGGTGAAGGAGTTAGATAAAGTGTAATGCCTTTGTGAATGTAAGACACTGATATTACACAAATACTACTTGGTTTCAGACACTAGAATCCAAGGGCAACCTGCGTAGACATATTGACTCTTGCCCTTTTTTTTTTCCTGATGATCCCTATGACTCATCAGCTTGTACAGAACCTACTAGCTGCTGGCTGTTAAAGTAGAGGTTGTAGCAAACAAAGGTTTTCTCCATTACTTCAAGCCTGGACCAGCCTTGCTCACTGGATCTCTGAAGACTAAAATTAGTACTTTTGATGAATAATCATCTTAAAAACAGTCAGCTGGCCGGGCACAGTGGCTCATGCTTGTAGTCCCAGCACTTTGGGAGGCCGAGGTGGGTGGATCACCTGAGGTCAGGAGTTCAAGACCAGCCTGGCCAACATGGCGAAACCCCGTCTTTACTGAAAATACAAAAATTAGCTAGGTGTGGTGGTGTGTGCCTGTAATCCCAGCTACTCGAGAGGCTGAAGCAGGATAATTGCTTGAGCCCAGGAGGTAGAGTGAGCCGAGATGGTGCGCCATTGCACTCCAGCTTGGGCAACAGAGCAGGACTCGGTCTCAAAAAGAAGAAGAAAAAAAATAAGAAATTATCTTGAAGACAAATGATGATGATGATGATTATTATTATTTTGAGATGGAGTTTTGCTCTTGTTGCCCAGGCTGGAGTACAGTGGTGTGATCTTGGCTCACTGCAACCTCTGCTTCCCGGGTTCAAGTGATTCTCCTGTCTCAGCCTCCTTAGTAGCTGAGATTACAGGCGCATGCCATCACACCTGGCTAATTTTTGTATTTTTAGTAGAGATGGGGTTTCATCATATTGGTCAGGCTGGTCTCAAACTCCTGACCTCAGGTAATCTGCCCACCTCTGCCTCCCAAAGTGCTGGGATTGTACAGGCAGGAGCCACCACGCCCTGCCAGAAGACATATGATTTTAGGATACCCTGCAGTAAGATTGGGTCTTGCCCATCAATGGAATTCAGAATTATTTGGTTAGAGCTTATCTCTGGTTTTCAGGGAAAGGTCATTACATAAAAGCTTTATGTCAGTGGGAGAAAGAAAAGTTGCTGAATCACAATTTGCCCTCTTAACACACCTTTGGAGTCCAAGCTATCTCCTGGGCTTCATGGATCAAGTAGGACAAGAGGACTTGCTTGTGTGAGGAGCCAGAAGACAGCTGTAGAGTCAAGCAGAATTGAAATTAGGTCCTAGTTCTGCCACGAGTTTTGTGACAGTGGGCAGGTAAGTCACTTAAGTTTATGTTTTGTCATCTGCAACTGGTAACAGGAACAGTATTTACCTCATAGATTTATTGTGTGGGTTAAATGAATTAATATATGGAAAGTACCTAGCATTGTATCAGTATTTGCCACATAAACATTAGCTGCAGTTGTTACTAAGCTCTATGTAAGATATTATACTGGCTCTGAGAAAGAAAAAAAGATAAGTTGTAGTGCCTGGCCTCAAGAAGCTTAGAGTTCTAGTTTGGGAATTAGCATAATTATTTGCCAGAACAGGTAAACAGAAATGCAAAGCAATGAATATGTGGTACAGATAGATTATATCTATATATCTATATATCTATTTTGAAACGGAGTTTCACTCTTCTTGCCTAGGCTGGAGTGCAATGGTGCGATCTCGGCTCACTGCAACCTCTAGCTCCTGGGTTCAAGCGATTCTCCTGCCTCATCCTCCCTAGTAGCTGGGATTACCGGCATGTGCCACCACGCCTGGCTAATTTTGTATTTTTAGTAGAGACGGGGTTTCTCCATGTTGGTCAGGCTGGTCTCGTGTAAGCCACCACGCCCGGCCATAGATGATATTGTTAGGAGGTAGGGTTTGAGCAGGGGTCTAAAGAAACGACAGAATGGCTGGGCGCGGTGGCTCATACCTGTAATCCCAGTACTTTGGGAGGCTGAGGCTGGTGAATCACCTGAGGTCAGGAGTTTAAGACCGGCCTGGCCAACATGGTGAAACCCATGTCTACTAAAAATACAAAAATCAGCCAGGTATGGTGGTGTGTACCTGTAATCCCCACTACGTAGGAATCTGAGGCAGGAGAACTGCTTGAACCCGGGAGGCAGAGGTTGCAGTGAGCCGAGATTGTGCCACTGCACTCCACCCTGGGCAACAGAGTGAGACTCTGTCTCAAAATAAAAAAAAAAAGGAAAGAAAGAAAGGGCCAGGCATGGTGGCTTGTGCCTGTAATCCCAGCACTTTGGGAGGCTGAGGTAGGCGAATCACGAGGTCAAGAAATTGAGACCATCCTGGCTAACATGGTGAAACCCCATTTCAACTAAAAATACAAAAAAATTATCTAAGCATGGTGGCGAGCACCTGTAGTTCCAGCTACTCAGGAGGCTGAGTCAAGAGATTCTTTAAAAAATATATATGTATGTGTGTGTATATATATGTATATAAAATATCTGTTCTAGTGAACAGTTTTTGACCTAAGATGAACACAAGTACATGAAAAATATATATATAAATATTAGTTCAAAAAATATAATTGAGGTCTGGAAACTGAGCATAGATGAAGGCTACTTATCTTTTTCTCCTATTCCTATGGAATATGCACACATGTATACTTGTGTCATAATCTGAAAAGGAATCTCCAGCTAATAAACATCAGCTATAAGTATTTAATTTATCTGCACTATTTCATTATCATATGATGGTGTGATGAAGAAGAATGACAAAGTATTAAATATATTAGGACGTTGGGCAGGCGTAGTGGCTCATGCCTATAATCCCAGCACTTTGGGAGGCTGAGGAGGGTGGATCACCTGAGGTTAGGAGTTCAAGACCAGCCTGGCCAACATGACAAAATTCCCGTCTCTACTAAAAATACAAAAATTAGCTAGGTGTGGTGGCGGGCACCTGTAATCCCAGCTACTCAGGAGGCTGAGGCAGGATAATCGCGTGAATCCGGGAGGCGGAGGTTGCAGTGAGCTGAGATGGCATACCATTGCACTCCAGCCTGGGTGACAGAGTGAGACTTGGTCTCAGAAAAAAAGAAAAAATAAAAAAATAAAATAAAATATATTAGGATGTTAAAAGGGACTTGATATTATTTGGCATATTGAAAGAGTTGAGAGACTGGGCACGATGGCTCACGCCTGTAATCCCAGCACTTTGGTAGGCTGAGGTGGGCGGATCACCTGAGGTCAGGCGTTCGAGACCAGCCTGGCCAACATGGGGAAACCCCATCTCTACTGAAAATACAAAAATGAGCTGGGCGTGGTGGTGGGCGCCTGTGATCCCAGCCACTCGGGAGGCTGAGGCAGGAGAATCGCTTGAACCCAGGAGGCAGAGGTTGCAGTGAGCTGAGATTGCACTGCTACACTCCAAGCTGGATGACAAGAGTGAAACTCTGTCTGAAAAAAAAAAAAAAAAAAGAGTTGAGGTCCTTTTCTACATTATTACATTATCAGGAACCACATTCTGTTTTTAAATACTCTTTATACGTTGTTTTTATATAGAAGCTAATTTCCAGTGGAAGTATAAACTGCTGCAAGCTTTCTAAAGCAATTTTTTGGCAAGGTGGTTCACGCCTGTAATCCCAGCACTCTGGGAGGTCAAGGCAGGAGGATTGCCTGAGCCCAGGAGTTTGAAACCAGCCTGGGCAACATGGCAAAACTCTATCTGTACTAAAAATACAAAAAATTAGCTGGGTGTGGTGGCCCAAGCCTATAATCCTAGCTGCTTGGGGGACTGAGGCAGGAGGATCACTTGAGGCTGCGAGGTTGAGGCTGCAGTGAGCTTTGATGGTGCCACTGCACTCTAGCCTGGGAGACAGAGACTCTGCCTCAAAAAAAAAAATAAAAAAATAAAAATAAAAATAAAAATAAATAAATAAATAAAATAAAGTAATTTGTTAATATGTATCAAAAACAATGTTATGCCTTCCAATTGAGCAATTTCTTCTTTACAAATATGGCTCAAGGAAACAATCAGTTTGGAAAATAGTGAAAACTTGGTGACAAATTAAATATCCTCCAACAGGAGAAAGGTAAATTATACTGAATTTCAATATGGAATGTCTTCGTAAACATTAAACTTTATATTATTAAGCATAGGGTTTTTGGAACACATTTTATGGCAATAGAATCCATGTAACTTCTCTTTGTCTAATGTTAAAGAAGTGCTTGACATTTCAACAAATTGGGATAAAAGGTATCTGTTCTTTGATTTGATAAACAAACTTTTATCCAGCATCTCTATGTTTGAGGCCCAGTACCTGGGTTACAAAGATGAATACAGTCCCAACCCTGCAGGTCTTCTAGGAAAGGCAGATGTGTAAACAAATAATTACACTGAAAAATGAAGAATAAATACTGTAATAGATATATATGTATATTACAAAGTTGTATAAAGGAAGGAATCAGCAATTCTGCTTACATGGTCAAGGAAAGCTGCAAAGAATGGACATTTGAGTTAGTTTGGCATGGCTGGGAAGAGTACGTGTAGAAGAGTTAAGTTTGGGCTGGGCACAGTGGCTCATTCCTGTAATCCCAGTACTTTGAGAGGCTGAGGCGGGCAGATCACGAGGTCAAGAGATCGAGATCATCCTGGCCAACAGGGTGAAACCCCATCTACTAAAAATACAAAAATTAGCTGGGTGTGGTGGCACGCACCTATAGTCCCAGCTACTCAGGAGGCTGAGGCAGGAGAATCGCTTGAACCCGGGAGACGGAGGTTGCAGTGAGCTGAGATGCGCCACTGCACTCCAGCCGAGCAACAGAGTGAGACTGTCTCAAAAAAACAAAAAACAAAACAACAACAACAACAAAAATAAAGAGGTTTGTATTTTATCCTCATGGCAAGGGAAAAGTTATTAG
The DNA here is from genome assembly GCF_049350105.2 of Macaca mulatta. Lineage (NCBI taxonomy): Eukaryota > Metazoa > Chordata > Mammalia > Primates > Cercopithecidae > Macaca > Macaca mulatta. The sequence goes on along the minus strand of NC_133414.1, from coordinate 104,230,190 downwards.
AGAGTTTTAGGAAGGGGCATAACATGGTAAAACTATGTTCGAATGATTACTCAGGATTTAGTATGGAGGCCACATTTGGAAGAATACTAGATGAGAGACATTAGCAGATCACTGCTGTAGTTCAGGTACAGTATTATACTGGTTGTGAATGAAGATGAGGGGATGTCAGTCAGAAATTTAGGAGGCAGGATTAATAAGTTTTATCAACCAGTTAGACTTATCTCTCAGGGAGGGCCTTAAATTATTCTTCAAGACTATTCTGGGCCGGGTGAGGTGGCTCACGCCTGTAATCCCAGCACTTTGGGAGGCCGAGACGGGCGGATCACGAGGTCAGGAGATCGAGACCATCCTGGCTAACCCGGTGAAACCCCGTCTCTACTAAAAATACAAAAAACTAGCCGGGCGAGGTGGCGGCGCCTGTAGTCCCAGCTACTCGGGAGGCTGAGGCAGGAGAATGGCGGGAACCCGGGAGGCGGAGCTTGCAGTGAGCTGAGATCCGGCCACTGCACTCCAGCCCGGGCGACAGAGCGAGACTCTGTCTCAAAAAAAAAAAAAAAAAAAAAAAAAAAAAAAAAAAAAAAAAGATGCAAAGTTCCTTGACTATAAAGAGCTCACAGCGTAAGAAAAGAAAAATTCAAATAACTTTGGTCAATTATTCGATATTCCCTAGGTAACCTAGAAAGCTTTTAAAATTGTTAAAAGCTAAGGCAATTCACATGCAGGAAATTGCAGGAAGTCCGCATCTTCTGAGTAAGGATCTGTTAAGTAATTCTAGCCATGACTAAGTTTGAGAACAGAACAAGAGAAAAGGGAGCAGAAAGGTAGCCAGGTGAGCCAGATGTGGCTTAGTGGACAATCTGTAGAGCACCTTGGGTTTTTTTATGTTTCTCACCTCTCTGTTAGTCTTGAGTTAATTTGTTTCATTCGTTCCATAATTTTATGAAGGGCCTCCTGGCCACGAAGAATTGCTTGAACCTGGGAGGCGGAGGTTGCAGTGAGCCGCGATTGCGCCACTGCACTCTAGCCTGGGCAACAGAATGAGACTCTGTCTCAAAACAAACAAACAAACAAATAAAAAACCAGTATATGTGTGTGTGTGTGTGTGTGTGTGTGTGTGTGTATATATATATATATATAAAAGGTACACATGTATAGGGCACTTACCATGAATTGAGCTTGCAGGAATGGAAGTTGTTGTGGTGTGAGTCAGTGAGTGAGCAGTAAATGAATGTGAAGGTGTAGGATTTTACTGTATACTACTGTAGACTTTATAAACTTTGTACACTTAGGCTACACTAAATTTCTATAAAGAACTTTTCTTCAATAATAAATTGACCCCCCTCCAAGAAAACTGACCTTAGCTTATTGCAATCTTTTAACTTTTTAAACTTTTTTTTAAAAAAATTGACTCTTGTAATAACAGCTTAAAATAAAAATACGTTGTATAGCTATATAAAATATATATTTATTTGAGATGGAGTCTCACTCTGTCGTCCAGGTTGGAGTACAGTGGTGTGATCTGGGCTCACTGCAACCTCCGCCTCCCTAGTTCAAGTGATTCTCCTGCCTCAGCCTCCCAAGAAGCTGGGACTACAGGTGCCCACCACCACGCCCAGCTATTTTTTTTGCATTTTTAGTAGAGAAAGGGTTTCACCATGTTGACCAAGGCTGGTCTGAAACTCCTGACCCCAAGTAATCTGCCTTCCTCAGCCTCCCAAAGTGCTGGGAATACAGGCATGAGCCACCGCACCTGGCCCAAAAATATTTTTTATACCCTTATTCTATAAACTTTTTTCAACTCTTAAAATTTCTAATTTTTTTTTTACTTTTTTATTTTTTATCTTTATTTTTGAGAGAGAGTCTCTCTTTATTTTTTATTTTTATTTTTGAGAGAGAGTTGCCCAGGCTGGAGTGCAATGGCATGATCTCAGCTCACTGCAACCTCCACCTCCCAAATTCAAATGATTCTCCTGCCTCAGCCTCCCAAGTAGTTGGGATTACAGGCATGCACCACCTTTCTACTAAAGAGTACACTGTAAAATAATGGTAAAAAGTAATACATGAACCAATAACAGTAATTTATTATAATTATCGAGTATTTTGTACTGTACGTAATTGTGTGTGCTATAATTTATTTATTTATTTATTTTGAGATGGAGTATCACTCTGTCACCAGACTGGAGTGCAGTGGCACGATCTCGGCTCACTGCAACCTCCGCCTTCAGGGTTCAAGAGATTCTCCGGCCTCAGCCTCCTGAGTAGCTGAGACTACAGGCGCTTGCCACCATGCCCAGCTAATTTTTTTGTATGTTTAGTGGAGATGGGGTTTCACCATGTTGGCCAGGATGGTCTTGATCTCCTGACCTTGTGATCCGCCTGCCTTGGCCTCCCACAGTGCTGGAATTACAGGCGTGATCCACCGCACCCGGCCATATGTGCTATAGTTTTATACAACTGGCAGCACAGTGGCTTTGTTTACACCAGTATCCCAACAAATACATGAGTGATGCTTTTGCACTATGACATTGACAGCTACAAAGTGAGGAGGTGATTGGAATTTTTCAGCTTCATTATAATCTTTGGGACCACCATTGTATATGTGGTTTGGCTGAAATATTGTTAATGCTATGCATGACTGTATATCCAGAAAGTGTGGTCAGTTATGTCAATGTTGTTGCAAGGTCAAGCAAGATAGACTGACAAACATCCATTGGACTTAACTCAGAGTGTCTATTGTAATCTTGGAGAAACAATTTCTGTGGAAGGGCGAGGTGTGGGTCTGTTATTTCATGATGATAATAAAATAGTCTACATACTACTGACCATCATAAAAGCCAAAGTGGTTTTCTATTTTATACCACTCCCCTTCCCATCCTTGCAGCTGAGGGAAAATTAATTGCTCTTCTAAATTTAATACTTACTGGAACCTGGCTGTTTTTTTTTTTTTTTTTTTCTTGAGACGGAGTCTCACTCTGTCTCCCGGGCTGGAGTTGCAGTGGCCGGATCTCAGCTCACTGCAAGCTCCGCCTCCCGGGTTCACGCCATTCTCCTGCCTCAGCCTCCCGAGTAGCTGGGACTACAGGCGCCGCCACCTCGCCCGGCTAGTTTTTTGTATTTTTTAGTAGAGACGGGGGTTTCACCATGTTCACCAGGATGGTCTCGATCTCCTGACCTCGTGATCCACCTGTCTCGGCCTCCCAAAGTGCTGGGATTACAGGCTTTAGCCACCCCGCCCGGCCGCCTGGCTGTTTTAAGTAATACAAAAACTATGCTTTATTCATCCATCCATTTATCCATATATTCAGCAAGCATGTATAGTGCACCTACCGACTACCCAGGACATATAAGCATTGTGCTAGGGATGTAAGTAGGGAAGGAAAAGAAGGAAGGAGGCTCAAAATGATGTATTTGACCCGTGTACAGTTGTCCTTCTTATCCGTGGGTTCCATATCCACATATTCTTTGATTCAACCAACCGCAGATCAAAAATATTTGGAAAAAAAGTGAATGCTTGCATTTGTACAGAACATGTACAAACTTTTTTTGTCATTATTCCCTAAACAATATAGTATAACAACTATTTACATAACACTTACATTGTATTAGGTATTATAAGTAATCTAGAGATGATTTAAAGTATATAGGGGGATGTGCATAGGTTTTATGCAAATAGTATGTCATTTTACATAGGGGACTTACTTGAGCATCTGTGGATTTTGACATTTGGTGGGGTAGGGGGTTTGGAACTAAGCCAGCAAGATACCGAGGAATAACTATATATCTCCGTGAGTTAACTCTGTGAAGTATTTTTATAGCCCTTAATGGCTACTCAAAAGGGGTTTATGCTGTGAGGCAGAGGTTGCAGTGAGCCAAGATCACGCCACTGCACTCCAGCCTAGGTGACAGAGCGAGACTCTGTCTCAAAGCAAAAAAAAAAAAAAAAAAAAAAAAAGGAGGAGGTGGGGGCGGTGATTTATGGTGAAGTTCTGTGCTCTGAAGATAAAATTTCAGAAAGTGCCTCTTTTTTGGCTAGGTGCGGTGGCTCACACCTGTAATCCCAGCCTTTGGGAAGCCGAGGCACGCGGATCTCTTGAGGTCAAGAGTTCGAGACCAGGCTGGCAAACAAGGTGAAATCCCGTCACTACTTAAAATATAAAAATTAACCTGTAATCCCAGCACTTTGGGAGGCCAAGGTGGGTGAATCACCTGAAGTTGGGAGCTCAACACCAGCCTGACCAACATGGAGAAACCCCATCTCTATTAAAAATACAAAATTAGCCAGGTGTGGTGGCACATGCCTGTAATCCCAGCTACTCGGGAGGCTGAGGCAGGAGAATCACTGGAACCCGGGAGGCAAAGGTTGTGGTGAGCTGAGATCGCGCCACTGCACTCCAGCCTGGGCAACAAGAGCGAAACTCCATCTCAAAACAAATAAAAAGATAAAAGAAAATAAAATAATTAGTCAGGCTTGGTGGTGTGCACCTGTGGTCCCAACTACTCAAGATGCTGAAGCAGGAGAATTGCTTGAACCTGGGAGGTGGAGGTTGCAGTTAGCTGAGGTCGTGCCACCTCGGGTGACAGACAAGACTCTGTTACAAAAATAAAAAAGAAGATACTTTTTTTATGGTTAAGTGAAAAAAAACATTTCAGTAGAGAAGGGCTTTGTTCTTGTTGAGGGTTCTCTGATAATTTTTTCTTTTCTTGGTATATATTTATACCTTGGTGTTTATGTTCGAGTCATTTTCTTTTTAGATTTGAGGCTCATTTTAGGGAAGGAAAAAAAAAAAGAGCAGAGATTAGTTTATTTTTCAATACAATACAATCCCATTAAGTATGGGCAGTGTTAATTATGGTTTAACAAGGGTTAGAGCCAAAGTTTATTTTTGTCTGTTGTGCATATTAATAGACCTGCACTTAGAGTCAGGTGGATTAATAAATGCCCAGAGAAACCATTTCAAGTCATAACTTTGAAAGTAATAACTTAAAAATGTCTACGTTACTGATTAAAAGTTGACATCCTAGGCCGGGCGTGGTGGCTCATGCCTGTAATCCCAGCACTTTGGGAGGCCGAAGCGGGTGGATCATGAAGTCAGGAGATCAAGATACTCCTGACTAACACGGTGAAACCCCGTCTCTACTAAAATTACAAAAAATTAGCCAGGTGTGGTGGCGGGTATCTGAAACCCCAGCTACTTGGGAGGCTGAGGCAGGAGAATCGCTTGGACCCGGGAGGCAGGGGTTGCAGTGAGCCCGAGATCGTGCCACTGCACTTTAGCCTGAGTGACAGAGTGAGACTCTGTGTCAAAAAAAAAGAAAAGTTGACATCCTAATTTCAATAATTTTAAAAATCTATTTCTTTAAGCTGTAAGGATGTTATGAAGGATTATTTTATTTTAGAGTACTTGAAAATCCATTTCTTGAAGCTATAAGGATGTTTTGAAGGGTATTTACTTTTATTTTATTTTATTTATTTTTGAGACGCAGTCTCGCCCTGTCTCCCAGGCTGGAGTACAATGGTGCGGTCTCGGCTTACTGCAACCTCCACTTCCCGGGTTCTAGTGATTCTCCTGCCTCAGCCTCCCGAGTAGATGGGATTACAGGTGCCTGCCACCACATCCAGCTAATTTTTTATAGTTTTAGTAGAGACGGGGTTTCACCGTGTTGGTCAGGCTGGTCTCAAACTCCTGAACTCAGGTGATTCACCCACCTCGGCCTCCCAAAATACTGGGATTACAGGCATGAGCCACTGCGCCCGGCTATTTTATTTTAGTTAGAGTACTTGAAAATGTGGCAAAAGTTTGGTAGGTTAGCAAAGTCTTCAGGAATAAAATTAACCGTGAGTTGATCCTTGCAAATTTTGGAATCCAAATAGTGACCACAGCACCTTGGCAAAAGTGGAGCTTTCTTTAGGAGGCTAGAGGAAGAGAAAAAAATGGGAAATGTAAGCTAAGGTCACATCACAGTAGGAATAAGTAAACATTTAGTTGTTTTACATAGATCTTTTGGTGGATTCATTCAAAGTGATTCTTTTCTTGCAGACTTAGGCTAGAATCTTAGGGGGTCAAAAAATAGATTATTGGCCAGGCACGGTGGCTCATGTCTGTAATCCCATCACTTTGTGAGGTCGAGGTGGGCAGATGACGAGGTCAGGAGTTTGAGACTAGCCTGACCACTGTTGTGAAACCCGGTCTCTACTAAAAATACAAAAATTAGCTGGGCATGGTGGCACGTGCCTGTAATCCCAGCTACTCAAGAGGCTGAGGCAGGAGAATCACTTGAACCTGGGAGGCAGAGGTTGCAGTGAGCCGAGATCATACCACTGCACTCCAGCCTGGGTGACAGAGCGAGACTCAGTCTCAAAAAAAAAAAAAAGAAAGGCTCTTTTCTTAGGTTTCTTTTTTTTGTTTGTTTGTTTGTTTTTAAAGAAATAACTAGAAACAAAGATTACAATATGCTTCAAATCAGTGGTTTCTGGTAATACTTCAGTTCTGGTTGGTGAAGAAGGGAAATAGAATATTAAGACAATTTTAAATGATGACATTTTCAGTTACAAGTTCAATCAGCACAGTCATCAACTGACATTTATTCCTAACCGCTTGGGTGAGTGGCACTGAACCAAATCCCACAAGAAATATCTTCTGCCTACATGAACAAACCGGTTCTTGAACTATTGCTCTCAGAAGCTATAGATAATAGCAGTTGATTTTAATATGTTGTGAGATTCCAGCCTTGGAATCATGAGGTTAAAATAGGAAAAACCATACCAAAAAAAAAGTTTTTAATAGAAACTGGGCCAGGCGCAGTGGCTCATGCCTGTAATTCTAGTACTTTGGGAGGCAGAGGCGGGTGGATCACGAGGTCAAGAGATCTAGACCATCCTGGCTAACACGGTGAAAACCTGTTTCTACTAAAAATACAAAAAATTAGCCGACCGTGGTGGCACGCACCTGTAGTCCTAGCTGCTTGGGAGGCTGAGGCAGGAGAATCGCTTGAACCCAGGAGGCAGAGGTTGCAGTGAGCAGAGATCGTATCACTATACTCCAGCCTGGGTGACAGAGGGAGACTCCGTCTCAAAAAAACAACAGAAACAGAAAACTGTATCTACTGTTTGTCTTGAAGAAAGAAATCATTGTCTTATGCAGTATGACACTAAACATATACAATTGTTATTATTATTTTTTGAGACAGGGTCTTACTCTGTCACCCAGGCTAGAGTGCAGTGGCCCGATCTCAGCTCACTGCAACCTCTACCTCCCAGGTTCAAGCGATTCTCCTGCCTCAGCCTCCCGAGTAGCTGGGATTACAGCCTCCCGCCACCATGCTCAGCTAATTTTTTTATTTTTAGTAGAGACGGGGTTTCACCATGTTGGCCAGGCTGGTCTTGAACTCCTGACCTCAGGTGATCCACCCTCCTTGGCCTCCCAAAGCGCTGGGATTACAGGCATGAGCCACCCTGCCCGGCAGCATATACAATTATTTAAAAATATTTCACCAAATATTATTGTAGTATAAGAGTTGAAGTTTATTCGAGTAATCATTTGTATGAATAATGCAAGGTAAACTTTTATTTTGACAAAAATAAGGAGGTGAGTTGATTCAGAGCTTATCAGGTACAGTCTTAAAGTAAGTGATTTATTCCTGCATTGAAAACTAAAATACAAAGACATCTGGTGGATGTCAAAAATTTATGACTAAAATCTATTTTTACCCGACCTCCAAGGTTGATATCACATTTAATATTAAGGTGTTTTTTATTCTATACTAAAAGTGATTATTTTATGCCATCTCTGCTGAAAATTTTTTTAAAAAATTATTTAAGTGTTTAAGTATGGTCAGATTTTAAGTATCTAACATTCTCCAGTAGTTCCCCCTCCCTTGCCTATTCCTCTCCACCCCAGTCTCTTTCTAGTAGGATTCCTATTGCTGGCTACCCAGTCATTACCATTCTAACCATTTAAGGTAGCTCTGCTTGGTTTATTTATTCTGAGTACTGCAATTCAGTTTCCCTTTATCCTGGCTTCCTATGGCAAGTTGGCAAACCAATTTATTTTTCTCCCTTTTATTTCAACAACTCGTAATTTAGATTGGTTAGGAGGATATAATGTAATCAGGACACAACCTTTTCCCCTCAGAATCTGTATTTGTGAGACTTCCTCCTTTCCCGGCTGAACGTGCTGAAGTCAGACCGAGTACCTTGTGAAGGACTTCAGCCCCCACAGTTCCCTGTGTGCGCATGCCCTCTCATCTTACAGTTGTCAAAGTGCTTTTGCCAGAGCGGTCACATAATCAACCTGAAAGAAGAAAATAAATACTGTATACTTTTAAATTTTATCGATTCTTAAAAACTGGACACTCAAAGGTAACTGCTACTAAGATTTTGTTACTTGAAATTGGGTTATTGCATGTAAAAGAATATCTATTGTGTGTGGTGGGGGAGGGGAAGGAGGTATCTATTTCTCACTTTGCTGTAAATAAGCAAAAACAAAAACAAAACAAAAAAACCCCGAAAAAACAAAGAACAACCCCAAGAACACAAAACAAACTATACAGGCAGTTGCTGAGAGATGTTGCATACTACCTTTGTAAATTTTATCTTAATCTATTGCTTACCTTTTGTTTGAAAAGGTCTTATTTATTAAAGGTGTGTCTTGACCTTGACAAAGTGAATTTATGCAGAAAGCGAAATTTATATTTTTAAGGAGTGTTGAGAAGAGAAATGGGTGTTCCTGGTATAAAATTTTTAAAATTCAATGAATATATTAACATTGATTACAGCTATTATAAAATGTTCTGAGGCCAGCTTACTTTTTGGCTTTTTTGCTGAGGTATAGCATTAATTTTTCCATGAAGAGCATGTAGTTTAAACTGAAGGCATTAACAACAAGCATTGATAAAAGCAACCGGAAAAGCAGAGTGATATTAAAATTATAATCAAATGCCTATTTCAGCCATGATGATATGGCTATTATAAAGACAATTCTAGCTCACTGAAAGTGACTCAAATCTCAGATTATAATGGTTTACTGCAGCACTGTTTAAACCAAGTATGAAAATGTCTGTTTCTATGACCATCTTCTTTGGCAGCAATAGAACTTTGTCTTTCTAAATCAAAGCTTCATTTGCCTCTTTGTATTGTATTTTGCAATACCGATCAAAGCCATTGTTTTAGACCAAGGGAACTGAGGAACATGAAAGCAATATTAAACAGATTTTATTGGTAGTAGCCGGCAATCTGTGTTGTATATTATATTGAGTTGGGTTTTTTCCCTGGGGGGGTTGAAGGGAGGAAAGGCAGGGGAATGAGGAATAGAAGGGAGAGCAAGGTGGCTGCGAAGCATTTCCTTTAGCCCACCACTATTTTGTGTATGAAACTTTGAAATAAAATATATTAATGAACCATTTTAATGATAGTTTTTAATAAAATAATCGAACTACTTTTAATCCCATTTCTTGTCTGATATATTTTGCATAATAGTTAATAATTTCATTTTCTGATACATTGATTTTAACAATAGTTATTATCATGAGGATGTCTAGAGCCAGAGCTTCTGTGTGTATCTGAATGCCTTTTCACAAGTGTCCTGAGAAAGATTCCTCTCCAAGTATCTGGGTTAATTAAGTAACTGCATTAAATTTATTAATAACTTAGTTGCAATTGTACTGAATCATCATCTAAAAATAATTATATGTTTGGTCATATGCCCCTAACATTCAAAATATTTGTTTTTAGGGTCTCAGAAGTGTAATATTTATATATTTAAAGCAATTAAGATGTTCTAAGGACAAGCTAACTACATGTATGGCCATCTCTGGGTTTTGAGTGATTAATTTTCATCCTTGAATAAGAAAACAGGCTATATGGTAGAGGTGAATATAGCCCTTCTATGTGAGATGGAAAATACCATACACTCCTTATATGGCTAAATGAAGCAGTGATGGCAATGCACTATAATTACAATGTATGAAAATTTGGGACTTTGTACTCCTCTATTTTTAACACTTTTGCTAGCATATGGTAATTCAGGGTCTTCAAACCATAGTGTTTCGCTGCTAATACTAGTGATAAGAGAATGGATTCTAAATTTGCTAAAGTCTTGTGACCAACAGCAGCAGGAGGATTCAAAATTGAAAATCTGGCAACCCCAGAATTATCTTGACTGTCTACTTAAATCTCAGGGTTTTTTTTAAAGCCCCACCCCCACCCTATCTCACAGGCGCTCGCTCGCTCGTGCGCACTCTCTCTCTCTGACCTTAAATCCAACCAGAAGCATTTCTCCACTCTGCAGAGAAATTCTCAGGCTCCTGTTGAGACCTGAAGCACTGAGATGCCAAGAAATCTCTTGTGCGGCAGAATTGGAGACAAGAAAATTGGGGAATAAGCAGAAAAACCATAATCCTTAGAGTAACAAGAAGCAAGCACTTCCAAACGTTTCAGAAGGTTTTTACTTCTTTAAAAACGTTTTTTTTTTAAAACTGTCTCCTAACAAAATGGAGTAGCTGCAGCTACTGGGAGGCCAGAGAATGATTGTGCAGCCGAGTCCTTCTAACAAATGCCAAGGATTTCCTCCCTCGTGGTTCGCTGCAGCTAAATGAAACAATTACCAACGCAAGAAGGCAGTTTGCTAATAAAGAGGGCTGAAACTGTGTTTTTGTTTGTTTTGTTTGTTTTTTTAAAAACTGTTCGAGCTGGGGAAGGGAGAAGAAAGGGTCGTGTGTGCGGTGTCTTTTTAACCTTGCTGAAGGACGCAGCAGTATTTATTGACGTATGCAAATAACTGGGGGAGGGTGGTGCTTGGGAAAAAACAGGAACCAGAATCAGTTTCTCATTGCAGGGCGAACGCTCTGAGTTCCGGTGAAGGGAAAAGAGACGTGGCGAAATTGCTGTCTTTCTGTCTTATAAGCACATCTCTCACTAGTACAGAAAAGGAACCAAGACTTCTGAAAGGGTGAAGACGCTCTCACAGTATCTTTAGAGACCTTGCTCGACACCTTCCCTACCCCCCACCCAACAGCCCGACCTGTTCTTCTAAATGGGAGATTATGGATTTGCATTGCAATTGGCTAGTAGCGGTGGCGATGGATTTTCGCAAGTGAAACACCCGCCCGCTTCAGCGAGGGACATTCATGATCACATTGACAATAACGCGTCTCTCTTTTTTCCCGTTTCAGCTGCGCAAACCATGCAGGATGATTTACTGATGGACAAAAGCAAAACCCAGCCCCAGCCCCAGCAGCAGCAGCGGCAGCAGCAGCAGCAGCAGCAGCCCCAACCTGAGTCCAGCGTATCCGAAACCCCGTCCACGCCCCACTCCTCAGAGACCCCCAAGCCGGAGGAAAACAGCGCAGTGCAGGCCCTCAGCCCAGCCGCTGCCCCGCCGGCCCCCAGCGGCTCGGACAAGATGCAGATGGAATCACCGCTCCTGCCAGGCTTGAGTTTCCATCAGCCCCCTCAGCAGCCGCCGCCGCCTCAGGAGCCCGCGGCGCCGGGCGCGTCGCTGTCGCCGTCCTTCGGCAGCACCTGGTCCACGGGCACCACGAACGCGGTAGAGGACAGCTTCTTCCAGGGGATCACCCCAGTCAACGGGACCATGCTCTTCCAGAACTTCCCGCACCATGTCAACCCAGTCTTCGGAGGCACTTTCTCCCCGCAGATCGGCCTGGCGCAGACCCAGCACCACCAGCAGCCGCCGCCGCCTGCGCCCGCGCCGCAGCCGGCACAGCCGGCGCAGCCCCCGCAGGCGCAGCCCCCGCAGCAGCGCCGCTCGCCCGCCAGCCCCAGCCAGGCGCCCTACGCGCAGAGGAGCGCCGCCGCAGCGTACGGCCACCAGCCCATCATGACCAGCAAGCCGTCCTCGTCTTCGGCGGTTGCAGCCGCTGCTGCCGCAGCCGCCGCCTCGTCGGCCTCGTCCAGCTGGAACACGCACCAAAGCGTGAATGCAGCCTGGAGCGCACCGTCCAACCCCTGGGGCGGCCTGCAGGCGGGCCGGGACCCTCGCCGGGCGGTCGGTGTGGGCGTGGGTGTGGGTGTCGGGGTGCCTTCCCCGCTCAACCCCATCTCGCCACTCAAAAAACCCTTCTCCAGCAACGTGATCGCGCCGCCCAAGTTCCCTCGCGCGGCCCCGCTCACTTCTAAGTCCTGGATGGAGGATAACGCTTTCCGGACCGATAATGGTAACAATCTGTTGCCATTTCAGGTAATGCTGTGATGCACCTGCACACTCCTTCCCCCTGACCCGCTCCTTTTGCCCCTTCTCTGACTTTTAATCATCTACCCGCTTTTATTTAAAAAGAGCAGCAATGTCCAGCTCCTCTTTCTCCTTCCGAAGCCTCCAGTTCTTTAGGGCTGTTCCATTCTCGGAAGATGAGGTTGGGAGAACGTTGCGATTGCTGGAGGAATCGTATTCGTCCCTTCAGGGTAGAAGAAGCCGTTTTCTTTCAGTTTATTTTTTCCTTCATGGTGTTTGTACCTCTTATTTTGACTTCCTTTGACAAGTAAAGCTGCAAGTGTGTGGCAGGGTGCCGGCATAGTCCCAGGATGAGTAGGCTGAGATTCCTATCATTTTGAGTAGCTACACATTTCAGGTTATGCAATCCTGAGCTCAGGGTGCCGCCTGCAAGCTGTCCACACCCAAACCACCCTGGCTTTACTCTTAAAGAGGTTAACAACCCTTGAGTGGTGCTATTTCAGACGGTTGCATATGCTCAATTGAACTAATGTGAACACATGTGTTTATGTCTCGCTAAGGTGCTAGAATCATTAATAACAATCAGCATATTGCCCCTGCTGGGAAAATTATGAGTGTGAGATTCCAATCAACACTCACAACTGTGTAAGGCAAGAAGGTGGAAGAGTGGAAATTCTAAGGGCAACCCTTTCCATGTTATCTAGAAGAAGGATTTTTTTTTTTTGCAAGAGGTAAGAGACAATAGGACGTGACCTTCAGAGCCATATTGCAATGGAGTCTATTTGCTAGCTAGCACTGAAATATTTAAAGCTGCAGTGTCCTTCACCAGTTGGGTTAAGAAGACAATACAGATCAATTACATCATTTGAAACTGGGCAAAGTGAAAGTCTTGCAACTTTAATGAAAAATGAGTCTTGTGTCTTGGTGTTAAATGCCAATGAAAAACTCAGGAAGTGCCCCAGACAAAAAGGTTGAAATGAAGAGTGTCCTTGTTTCTGTTCTTGCTGTCTGATCTAGTCCACAGCCATCGCAGTTGGCAGCGTCCTGGGCATCTTGGGTTGGAAAGGTGTAGTACGGGTGTGTGTTCACGGGCGGCTTTTGCTCCCAGGCAAACGCTTATCCTTCACGTATAAGTTGATTTGGTTATAAGCTTCTAGGCTCAGTTAAATAAAAAGGGGAGAGGGGAAGGCCTCCATCAAGACCCAATTTGGATGGTCAAGGAAATGAAGCAGAAATCCTTTGAGGAGTGCTTTGTAGAACTGACAGTTTGACAGAGGTATAGTGTCAGGTGCAGTTGCAGCCTTCATCTCTTTATATTGCAGATGTTTGGAGTGGCTCCCATTCATGAAGGAAGAGATGAGGTTATTGAGAAGAACATGACTCTCTAGGTTAGAGTAGTAATTTTTAACTTTGACAGTTCAAGGGAGTCCCTGAAACCTCTAAATTGTGTATATGAGAGTTTTTAACTAGAGAGGATCTTCACAAGGGATTTTCACAACGATCCTTCAGGAATGGAAGATTTTAATATTAAGTTGTATTTCTTCCCATTCTAAAGTTTGTTTATTTTAATAAAATGAAGAGATTTTGCAAGATGGGATTCGTTTCATAGACAAAAGGAGGAATTTGCTTTCTGGAATTTATGTGCTTATTTTTGGAGGGGGTAGGGCAGGGAGGCTGCATTTGGTAGGAGAGGCCCTCTTTTTCTAACATTCCCTCTCTTTATTCTCATGCTCCCTACCTGAGTTCAGTCCTGGAGGATAACCTAAAATCTTACAGGGAGTTTCGGGAGCTGATAATGTAGACAGATCTTGTTATCTTTTTCTAGGAGTTGACTCTGAATACAACTAGCTGTTGGTGAATTATCTCCTGGCATGGGGATTAGCGAGAGATTAAATCTACATAGTTTCCTCAAACCTGATATTGATGAGTAGTATAGGGATTGCCATTTGTTACTCAGCAAACCATTCACCAATGATGCTAGTAAGAGCCAAATGGACTGGATTGAGTTTAGTCTCATCTTTCCATCCCTGGTGATGCTATTAGATAGGCAAAAATGGCCAAAAAATTTGTAGGAGGACAGATTTTATTGAAAATTGAGCATTATTTATTTGGCCTCAGGAAGAATTACATATACATTATGTCTCATTTCTTTTTCATAAAACGGAGCTTAGGGTGTTGAAGCAATTTTAGGATCAGAGGAGGAAGCTGGTTGTGCTTTGGCTGGAATATTAGACTTGGTTTCTGTTGATAACTGTACCAAGTTTGTCTTAGAAACAAAGAACACCTGAGTCTTGTGTGCAGAATTTTGTGTATGTGCATTGTTGAAATAGTTTTTCTAAATAAGGCAGAAAATAAGTGGTTCTGATGACTTTTTCAAAATATTTACTCTGGCAAATGTGATTTTATTTAAATCAGAGTTTATAGAATACCAACTTTATTTTTTATTTAACAGACTTTTTGAGCTATTAATAAAAGAGTCTTTCTACAGTGATCTACTCTAATGTATGTTAAAATTTTAAAAGAAACCCATTCTACCCTGCACTGCTTCTTTTTTGCGAGTTTCTACCAACACAATAGATTTTGAGTAGCTTTACTTACATGGTTTATATTGTAAAAGCAATCACTATCACTGTTTTTTTTTTTTTGAGACAAAGTTTCACTTTTGTTGCCCAGGCCGGAGTGCAGTGGCATGATCTTGGCTCACTGCAACCTCCGCCTCCCTGGTTCAAGCAATTCTCCTGCCACAGCCTCCCAAGTAGCCGGGATTAAAGGCGTCCACCACCACGCCCGGCTAATTTTTTATATTTTTAGTAGAGACGGGTTTCACCATGTTGGCCAAGCTGGTCTTGAACTCCTGACCTTAGGTGATCCACCTGCCTTGGCGTCCCAAAGTGCTGGGATTACAGGCATGAGCCACCATGCCTGGCCTAGCAATCACTGTATTTGAATGTTGTTTTACAAACTATAATACTTTTTTATTCTAATAAAGTTGATTTGTTTCCCTGGGTTTTGGTGGCTGCTTTCTTAGGGATTACTTTTATCTAAAAGTCACTTCATTTCTATAAATAGGGAAACTGAGATCGTGAGAGGTAGAGTGACTGAACTCAAGTCCTACAGCTCTAGCTAAGTTTGTTGTATGTGTCCTTAATGTCCATGTAGTGCAGGTGCTGTCTGGTAGAATTCATTTTAAGTAAGATTCTCTTTGGACTCCATTCAAAGGGTTAGTGAAGTTTTCTATTAGGCCGATGCATTTTGGTGATGCACCTCTCAGCAACAGAGCTCAGGAACAGTGAGGCACTCCACTGAAGGGAATTATATATATGAGTCTTTCTATATTTCTATAAGACAAGGAAGCCTAGGTATATATGAGTTTGGCGCGTAAGTAATTGAGGGTTTTGCCATTACTTTTTTGCCATAAAAGTAATGGCAAAACCCACAATTACTTATGCACCAATTTAATAAAAGGACTAGAGCTGAGATATTATGTTGTAAATTTGGGTTTAAATAGCATTGCTGTCAAGAAAACATTAGGAGGGACTTTTGAGAGCACCCATTCTAGACTACTCTGCTCATTTTACAGAGGATAAAATCAAAGTCCCAACATGTGAGGTGACTTACCCAGGTTCAGGTTGATAATTTCTGTCAGAAGCAAGCTTTGACAGCAGATTGCCTGGATTTAAATCTCCATTTTGCCAGTTACTGGCTTTGTAATCATGAACAAATTATATAAACATGCTGGCTCTCAATTCCTCACCTGTAAAACGGGAATAAAATGTGAAACTAAATATAAACTGCGTAGCACAGTGCCTGGCCCATAGTAAGGTATCCCATAAATGTAAGGTTATGACTATTGTTATTGTAATGGTGACCATAGGCTTTGCATGATCTTGTCATAATATTGATTACTGATTTTTTTTCTTTTTTCTTTCTTTTTTTTTTTGGAGACGGAGTCTCGCTCTGTCGCCCAGGCTGGAGTGCAGTGGCTGGATCTCAGCTCACTGCAAGCTCCGCCTCCTGGGTTCATGCCATTCTCCTGCCTCAGTCTCCCAAGTAGCTGGGACTACAGACGTCTGCCACCTTGCCCAGCTAGTTTTTTTTTGTATTTTTTAGTAGAGACGGGGTTTCACCGTGTTAGCCAGGATGGTCTCGATCTCCTGACCTCGTGATCCGCCCGTCTCGGCCTCCCAAAGTGCTGGGATTACAGGCTTGAGCCACTGCGCCTGGCTCTTTTTTTGTTTTTGTTTTGTTTTTTGAGACAGTGTCTCACCCTGTCACGCAGGCTGGAGTGCAGTGTGCGATGTTGGCTCACTGCAGCCTCCACTTCCTGGGTTCATGTGATTCTCCTGCCTCAGCTTCCCAAGTAGCTGGGATAACAGACCACACCCAGCTAATTTTTGTATTTTTAGTAGAGATGGAATTTCGCCCTATTGGTCAGGCTGGTCTTGAACTCCTGACCTCAAGTGATCTGCCTGCCTTGGCCTACCAAAGTAGATTACCAGTTTTTCATACACTGCATTCTAAATATCCCCAAACGTCAGTGTAATGCCATTTGTTCTTTTTTCCTATCTGATGGTACCCTCATGATCAGAGCCTTTGGCCATCGTAGTAATGTGATGATCCAGCATTTACCTATGGGCCAGGCCCTGTGCCAAACACTTTACATCTAGTTTCTCACTGGAACTCCTTTGAGATAGGAACTCCTTTGACATAGGAGGACTATTATTATTCTTGCTTATTGTTTTGTTCTGTTTTTGTTTTTTGGGGGGACGGAGTCACGCTCTGTCGCCCAGACTGGAGTGCAGTGGCGTGATCTTGGCTTACTGCAAACTCTGCCTCCCGGGTTCAAGCGATTCTCCTGCCTCAGCCTCGTGAGTAGCTGGGATTACAGGTGCGCGCTACCATGTCCAGCTAATTTTTGTATTTTTAGTAGAGACAGGGTTTCACCATGTTGGTCAGGCTGGTCTCGAACTCCTGACCTCGTGATCTGCCCACCTCAGCCTCCCAAAGTGCTGGGATTACAGGCATGAGCCACTGTGCCCGGCCTATTATCCTTGTTATATTGACAAATAAATTGAGGTTCAGTAAATTTACACTATTTAAGATCACAGCCAGTAATTGGCAAAGTTGCCTCCAGAGCCCATGGCTCCTACTCCCTTGACTATTCTACCTCTAGGGCATTGCTTAATAGTGCAGTGTAGATGTAAGAAACTGGACTGAATCTGTACTTGACCCTATGAGATACGCTGGAAGTTGTGTTTTGAAAAAATTTTGTATTTGTAGAAATGCAGGAAGAAAAATATACAGTGACTATAAATATACTTCCATGATGATTCACCAGTTATAATTTTTTCTGTTTACTTTATATATTTTTGAATATTATGAAATCAAAGTCCCGAAATAGGAAGTGACTTACCCAGGTTCAGGTTGATAATTTGTCACAGAAGCAGGCTTTAGCAGCAGATTGCCTGGATTCAAATTTAATTTGGAAAAAAAATTCACATTATTCCATGCTTTCTGTCTGTATCTCTGCCTTTATTCCTCTCTTTTTTTTTTTTTTTTTTTTTTTGAGATGAAGTCTCACTTTGTTCCCCAGGCTGGAGTACAGTGGTACAATCTCGGCTTACTGCAACCTCCACCTCTGGGTTCAAACGATTCTCATGCCTCAGCCTCCCAAGTAGCTGGGACTACAGGCATGCGCCACCATGCCTGGCTGATTTTTGTATTTTTGGTAGAGATGGGGTTTCACTGTGTTGGCCAGGCTGGTCTTGAACTCCTGACCTCGGTTCTGCCTGCATCGGCCTCCGAAAGTGCTGGGATTACAGGCATGAGCCAACGCACCTAGCCTATCTGTCTCCTTTTCCTTCTGCTCCCAAGTTAAAGGTGATTGCAGGGAGTTTTATATTTTATGACATGTCTAGTTAAATATAACTTAGTATTAATTTTGCTGGTGTGTTATCAATAACAAAGGAAGAAATTTCTTACATGAATTCATGGGAATACAAATGATATTAAAAGCAAAACAAATATGCCTACTCATAATAAATTTTTAGGAAATATCAATATTTTTCAAGTAGTTTGTGTTCCTTTTCCTTTTTTTTCGAGTAGTTTGTGTTCTGTCCATTTCCTTTTTTTTTTTTTTTTTAAAGACAGAATCTGTCACCCAGGCTAGAGTATAGTGGCATGATCTTGGCTGACTGCAACCTCTGCCTTCCCTGTTCAAGCAATTCTCATTCCTCAACCTCCCTAGGAGCAGGGATTACAGGTGTGCACCACCATGCCCCACTAGTTTTTGTATTTTTAGTAGAGACAGGGTGACGGGGTTTCACCGTGTTGGCCAGGCTAATTTTGAACTCGTGATCTCGAGTTATCTGCCAGCCTTGGCCTCCCAAAGTGCTGGGATTAGAGGTGTGAGCCACCGCATCTGGCCCCCCGCCTTTTTTTTTAAGACCATCTTTTCAGGAGGTAATATAAATGGTCTTGTTTATGCTTGCTTTTGAATAAGGATAGTATGACCTAGATTTAAAACTCTTTTCTAGTTGGTTTCTTAAAAATGCAAAACCACTTTAAGGTCCACTCATCCCCACAAACTGTTTCAGAACCTGTTATGACATGGTTGATATGAATGCCAGCAAAACCACATATCTATTTTCTATTTAAAAGAGGGATTGGTTAGGAAATATTAGGTTTTTGTGCTACTAGAAACGTTAATATAAAACTATGCGCTTCAAAATTGCATGTTGAAAAGTGGTTAGCTTTGTTTAAACTCTTTTATGACCTCGTTGTGAGTTAGTACCAAAGAACCCTCTTAGAAATGTAATTTAGATATCCTCTGACAAAGACACAAATTTCTACTTACATAGCTTTCTCTGTTGGTTAGCCAATTTGATGTGTTTCTTTTTTTTTTTTTTTTTTTTTGAGACAGAGTTTCGCACTGTCGCCCAGGCTGGAGTGCAATGGCACGATCTCTGCTCACTGCATCCTCTGCATCCCAGGTTCAAGTGATTCTCCTGCCTCAGCTTCCCAAGGAGCTGGGATTACAGGTGCCTGCCACCATGCCCGGCTAATTTTTTGGGTATTTTTAGTAGAGACGGGATTTCACTATGTTGGCAGGCTGGTCTTGAACTCCTGGCCTTGTGATCCGCCCACCTCAGCCTTCCAAAGTGCTGGGATTACAGGTGTGAGCCACCATGCCTGGCCCAATTTGATGTATTTCAAGGGCTGTATAAGGTGTAATGCTGTCCAGTTGGAACTGGTTTTCATTGCTAAGTTGATTTTTTATAGTATTTTGATCTGCAGGTATCAAAAGATTATGCTCTGTTGCTCAGGCATGGTGGCTCATGCCTGTAATCCCAGCACTTTGGGAGGTCGAGGTGGGTGTATCACCTGAGGTCAGGAGTTCAAGACCAACCTGGCCAACATGGTGAAACCCTGTCTCTACTAAAAAACTACAAATATTGACTGAGTGTGGTGGTGGGTGCCTGTAATCCCAGCTACTCAGGAGGCTGAGGCAGGAAAATTGCTTGACCCTGGGAGGTGGAGGTTTCAGTGAGCTGAGATCATGCTATTGCCCTCCAGCCTGGATGGCAAGAGTGAAACTCCATCTCAAAAAAAAAAAAAAGTGCTTTGTTCACTGCAATATGAGAAGTTTGAGGCCAGGCGCGGTGGCTAACACCTATAATCCCAACACTTTGGGAGGCCGAGGTGGATGGATCATCTGAGGTCAGGAGTTTGAGACCAGCCTGGCCAACCTGGTGAAACCCTGTCTTTACTAAAAATGCGAAAATTAGCTGGGCATGGTGGCGGGCTCTTGTAATTGCAGCTACTCGGGAGGCTGAGGCAGGAGAATCACTTGAACCCGGGAGGCGGAGGTTGCAGTGAGCTGAAATTAGGCTATTGCACTCCAGCTTAGGCAATAGAGCGAGACTCTGTCTTAAAAAAAAAAAAAAAAAAAAAAGCAAAGTTTGATTTTACTGAGGAAAGAGAATTAGATGGAGGGGAGCATACAGTAGTGGACAACCCATGAAGCTTGGAATAAGGAAGACACTGGTTAAAGCCTTGGCTCTCTCACTAATGATGGGGTCAAGTCACTTATCCAGTGATTCCTTTTCCCAGTCTGCGAAAATGGAGGGAAGGACTGGGGGAGAGAGAGTGGACAGAAGGGAAAAGGAGCTGGGAGGGGAGAGGGAGCCTAGCTTCAGGGTTTGGTTTGTGAGAGAATGTATACAAAGTGTTCTGAAAATTATATACTGTTAGAGGAATACTGTTGTGGCTTTTGGATGCCTGCCTAACTTCTGTAATTGTAGTCGGAGTTAGAGTTTAAAAGAGGAAATATTGTTGATATTCAGTAGTCCAAAGTTAAACACTAGCTGATGGCATATAGTGGAGGGGGCTAGAAAGAGGCATGGAAGAACATTGAAAGGCACTTTGTATATTAGGGTAACTGCCTATTCTAGAAAGCTAGTCATGGTGGTCTGAAGATGAGGGAGTATATATAGACTTATGTCACACTAATGGTGGAGATGTGTGACTATCTGCTTGTGCTTGTGGCTGACTCACCAATGTAAGCGTAAGGGTTTTCCTGGATCCATGAACATTTTAATTGGTGATGGGAGAAATGCTTAAAACTCTTAATTTTCTGACTGCTATAAGGGTTGGGTTGATTTTGATGGTTCTGGGGATATCAAGGGTCTAATTTGAATCTCCTTACCACCATTTCCCTGTAGGCCATGTCTGACTCTCTGTAGGGGCCAGTGTGGTTGTCAGAGTTAGAATTCAGGATGGAGCCTCAAGTTTTTTTTTTTTTTTTTTTTTTTTTTTTTTTTTTTTTTGAGACGGAGTCTCGCTTTGTCGCCCAGGCTGGAGTGCAGTGGCCGGATCTCAGCTCACTGCAAGCTCCGCCTCCCGGGTTTACGCCATTCTCCTGCCTCAGCCTCCCGAGTAGCTGGGACTACAGGCGCCCACCACCTCGCCCGGCTAGTTTTTTGTATTTTTTTAGTAGAGACGGGGTTTCACCATATTAGCCAGGATGGTCTCGATCTCCTGACCTCGTGATCCGCCCGTCTCGGCCTCCCAAAGTGCTGGGATTACAGGCTTGAGCCACCGCGCCCGGCCGAGCCTCAAGTTTTGATCTTGAGAGTTGAGGTAATATAGCCATACTTATAGGAGGCTTTCCTGGGGAGGTTGCTGTACTTGCGGTAGAAACCAGCCTCACAAGGAATTTTCTACAGCTGGTCCTTATACCTTGTGGGTAGCTGCTTCTGTGAGGGTTCAAATGCCACATTTCACCTATTATACTTCAGTTCTGCTACATTTAGTTTTCACACTCTTTAGTGTTCTTTATGGTGCTGGGCATTTAAACTTCTTAATGTGAAACCATTCTAATATTTGCATTTTATAGGAATGCATATTTATGGGAATGCATATACTTTCCCATATAATATGGGAAAGTACTAGTGAATTAAAGTACTACGGTAACTTAGCATCTTGGAATAAAGCCTACTTTTCTCTCCTAAAAAGCACTATTATATAATTCTCAGAAATAATAAATATTATTATATAAATGCTTGTTGGCAGGCCTCAGAGGAGAGAAACAGAAATGGGCACAAAACAGCCTTTATATTATTTGAAGTGATCATAGAATTAATACACACAAAGGGAAGGAAACATTGTGTACTGATTATGTATGCATAGGACTATTGTGTGGCCAAATAGCTTCATTCCTCAAGCATTCAAACTCATTTCAAGGTCAAGATCAAAAACAAGTAACTCCCTGTCTGCAGTAACTCAGTGCAACTAATTAAATGGTCAATGCCATGAAGTAAATCAGTGCCTAGAAGTGCCTGACACTTAGTAGGTATTCATTAAATGAATGAATGAACATTTAAACCAAGTTATAATTTTGTCCTTTATCTTTACAATGTGATATATTTAATATTTTTGTGACAGATTCTCCATTCTAGTATTTCTTTTTTTTTTTTTTTTTTTTTTTAAGACGGAGTTTCACTCTTGTTGCCCAGGCTGGAGTGCAATGGTGCGATCTCAGCTCACTGCAGCCTCCGCCTACTGGGTTCAAGCAATTCTCCTACCTCAGCCTCCCAAGTAGCTGGGATGATAGGCACGTGCCACCATGCCCTGCTAATTTTGTATTTTTTTTAGTAGAGATGGGGTTTCTCCATGTTGGTCAGGCTGGTCTCAAACTCCTGACCTCAGGTGATCCCCCACCTTGGCCTCCCAAAATGTTGGGATTACAGGCATGAGCCACCATGCCTGGCCCATTCTAGTATTTCTATACAAGGTATCTATAGAATATGGAAACATAGGTGAATGTACATAATACTATAAAGGACATCTTCAATTTGTAAAAATATAAAATATTATGTTCCCCAGACTTTATGGACACCCCATAGTTCTGGCCTGTGACTTCATATATGTAGGTTTGGTATGCCAAGAAGTAAGCAGAGTTCTTGCTTTGACATAAAAGGTTTATGACAGCCAATAAATGGGAACACTAGCTTATGTCTTAAGAGTTAGATTTTTCTTTATCCCTTTATCGTTGATTGACTCACTCTTTTGGAGTTAGTTTATCTTGTTATGGTGATTTGGTTTGTTTCTGTACTTGTCATGTCGAGTTATTAACAATAGAGCAGACTAGAATGAGAGTCAGGATAATTTTGACAATAACACTTAGAAATATTAAGGAGAAGGCTGGGTGTGGCTGCTGAGGACTGTATTTGCAGCACTTTGGGAGGCCAAGGTGGGAGGATTACTTGAGTCCAGTTGTTCAAGACCAGCTTGGGCAATATAGTAAGACACTGTCTCAAAAAAAATTTTTTTTTAAATTAGCTGGGCATAGTGTTATATGCTTGTAGTTCTAGCTACTCAGGAGGCTGAGGCAGGAGGATTGCTTGAGCTCAGGAGTTTGAGGTTGTAGTGAGCCATGATTGTGCCACTGCACTCCAGCCTAGGTGACAGAGTGAGACCCTGTCTCTAAAAAAATTAAAATTAAAAAATTTTCCAGGTGAGGTGGCTTACTCTTGTAATCCCAGCACTTTGGGAGGCCAAGGTGGGTGGATCACGAGGTCAGGAGTTCAAGACCAGCCTGACCAACATGGTGAAATCCCGTCTCTACTAAAAATACAAACATTCGCTGGGCATGGTGGCATGCACCTATAATCCCAGCTGCTCAGGAGGCTAAGGCAGGAGAATTGCTTGAACCCAGGAGGCGGAGGTTGCAGTGAGCCGAGATTGCGCCACCGTACTCCATCCTGGGTGACAGAGTGAGACAGTCTCAAAATAAATAAATAAATAAATAAATAAATAAATAAATAAATAAGGAGGGCATTTTCTGGTTTGTTTGACAAAGAACAGTTAGAGTAGGCCCATTCAGGCAGTCATTAATTCCAGGCATGTGAGATTAGAAAGCAGAGACGTAAAAGGCAAATAATTTTCTATCTTAAAGATGTGCTAGGGTTTTTGAGGGCTGATTAGGGATGGGAGGGAATATTTCAGAGGAAACATCTTAGTGATCTGACAATTGAACCCCCTACTCAAACTTTAGGAGTCCTAGTTCTTAAGTTTCAGATTAGCAACAATTAAAGGAGACAAGAGGTAAATGTATCTAGAAGCACCTCTCTTTTGCAATCTGGAGTGGAAAATTTATTTTCCTTTTTTGGACCGGAGAAATATAACCTAGATAAGCAGATAATTTAAAATAGTGAAAACCAGTAAAGTTTGTGACTTTATGGAGGAAAGGCTGACAGATAATGTTTGGATCATTTATTATAAATCTGTTTCTGTGTTCGCATTTGATTTTATGGGTAGACTGTCCAACTCTTTGCCACATCATTGTTTAAAGCAATTATAGGCTGGGTGCGGTGGCTTATGCCTGTAATCTCAAAGCACTTTGGGAGGCCGAGGCAGGCGGATCACCTGAGGTCAGGAGTTCGAGACCAGGCTGGCAAACATGGTGAGACCGTGCTCTACTAAAAATACAAAAAATTAGCCAGGCGTGATGGTGCACGTCTGTAATCGCAGCTACTCACAGGCTGAGGCAGGAGAATAGCTTGAACCCGTGGGTGGAGGTTGCAGTGAGCCGAGATTGCCCCACTGTATCCAGCCTGGGTGACAGAGTGAGATTTCATCTCAAAAAAAGAAAAAAATAAAGTAAGTAAATAAAGATGTTGTAACTAGTAGTAGAATCCTGAGGTCAGATAAACAGTTAAGAAGGATAGCATGAGGTAGTATTTTTGTTAACCATATAACTATTAAGGAATTCCTGATCAAAGGGATGGGATTTACATTGTTAAGTTTCTTTTGGCACCTGTGTTCAAAATCATAATCCACGTGCTCCAGCTTTTGGGCGTTGTATTATTTTGATGTCCTTCTCTAAACAGACACTACTAACACAAATATAGGGGACCAGAATGCCAGTACTGGCATCACACTTTCCACATAAATTATTTTATGTAATCCTTACACATTCTTGTGAATTAGGGATTATTATCCTATTTGAGACTCAGAGACTATTACCTAACTGGAAGTAAGAACTCTCCTCCACTCTCCCAACCTCAGACCACAGAGGTAACCAGGAGGGGAATGCAGTCTCCCAGACCTTTTGTTTTGGAATCTCACAAACATACAGCACTCTAGAGGAGGGGCTTATTAGTTTTCATTTTATAAAAATAGGACAAAGTGCCCATATTGTGCAACAACCTTGTTTTTCAAGTGAACAGGTATTATTTCTGTTTCCTTTCTGTGCATATACCATATACAGAGTTTGACAAAATTGGGGCTCAGTCAGGAGGCGCTGCAGCTCTGAAGGGGGAGGGGGCGGAGATCCAAGTTCGCACCCTGCTCCCTGTTCCCTCCATCCCTTCCCCCTCCTTCTAAAGGCCCCCACCCCTCCAGGCCCCTTCTCCCAGCTCCTGGCCCCTCCTGTGGGTCTCCTCCCTGAGCCCCCACTCTGCCCAGGTCAGCCCTGCTCTCTTCCTGCCTCTCCCTCAATATGCCTTTGATGTTCTATTCTTTACCCACATCTTCCCTAATTCCTCTTATACTACATTGTCTTTATAGTATTCATCACTCTCTGTAATGAGCCGGTTTATTTCGTTTTGTTCTAACGCACTAGAATGTAGGCTCCACAAGGGCAAGGACCTTTTCACTGAAGTGTCTCCAGGGGCTGTGACAGTACCTGAGATATTTTGGGCACATGGTAAATATTTGTTGAGCGTGTTGATGATTTACATTTACAAATGACTGATTAGGCATTTATTGGTCATTTGCATGTAGCTACCAGTGTGAGTAATTAAAACATTTAGCTGGTTTCTACCAAGTGTAAGGCTGGTAGGAATTAAAGTTGAACATACATTTCCTGTTTTCAGACAACTCCCTGACAAACATGTATTAAAATATAGAATCATAAGGTCTAAAACAAGAGTGTGTTGTGTGCAACAAAGAGAGTTTGTACTTGAATCAGACAAAAGAATGATTAAATTTGTGTGTGGTTGGGAAATCTCCAGGAAAATCTTCAATAGTTTAAGGTATTTTCGGAGTTTTTCTGATTTTGAAAGTAATACCTGTTAACTATTTAAAACTTGAGAGGGAAAAAACACGGATAAAAAACCCCAATTGCCCATAATTCTTTTTTTTTTGAGATGGAGCCTCGCTCTGTTGCCCAGGCTGGAGTGCAGTGGTGCAGTCTGGGCTCACTGTAAGCTCCGCCTCCCGGGTTCAAGCAATTCTCCTGCCTCAGCCTCCTGAGTAGCTCGGATTACAGGTGCTCACCCCACCACGCCCAGCTAATTTCTGTATTTTTAGTAGAGATGGGATTTCACCATGTTGGTCAGGCTGGTCTCAAACTCCTGACCTTGTGATCTGCCTGCCTCGGTCTCCCGAAATGCTGGGATTACAGGCGTGAGCCACCACACCCAGCCAATTGCCCATAATTCTGTTAACCAGATACAAATACTCTTAATGTTTTGATGTATTTTCTGTTAATTATCTCTTTTTTGTGTATGTGTAATGTAATTTACATAGTGGAGATCATTCTGTTTATGCAGTTTTACCATTTTATAGCCATATTTTTAACATTTTATATAATTATATAAACATTTTGATGATTGCATAATATTCCATTATGGGAATCCATTATGACAAAATGTTAATCCATTATATAAAATGTTAATCCATTATATAAAATGTTTTCATATTTGGGGGATTTAGATAGATTTTTTTGTTTTGTTTTGTTTGAAATAGAGTCTTGCATTGTTGCCCAGGCTGGACTCCAACTGAGTTCAAGAGATCCTCCCACCTCAGCCTTTCAAGTAGCTGGGACTATAGGCATGTGCTACCATACTCAGCTGTTTTCGGTTTTTGAATATTGAACACAATGCTGTCATGAACATCTTTAGGCATCATAATACTTTATTTAGAGGTAAGTGGGCAGGGTTTGACAGGCAGATCAGAAAATGGGGTAGGGGGCTGGGCGCAGTGGCTCATGCTTGTAATCCCAGCACTTTGGGAGGCTGAGGTGGGCAGATCACAAGGTCAAGAGATCGAGACCATCCTGGCCAACATGGTGTGACCCCATCTCTACTAAAAATACAAAAATTAGCTGGGCGTGGTGGTGCACACCTGTAGTCCCAGCTACTCAGGAGGGTGAGGCAGGAGAATCGCTTGAACCCGGGAGGTGGAGATTGCAATAAGCCAAGATCATACCATTGCATTCCAGCCTGGTGACAGAGCGTCACTCCGCCACAGAAAAAAAAAAAGAAAATGGGATAGGTTTCGATTTTTAAAAAAATTTATATATATAAATTATTAAGTATAAATATATAGTATAAATATATAGTTTATAGCTAAACTATATATAACTATATATTATATTATTAACTATAAATATATATTTAATATATATTAATTATATATTAAATATAAGTATATATTTAATATATATTTAATATATGTTTAATAATTTATATATATAAACTTTTATATATATAGTTTTTTTTAGAAGTCAGGTGGTCTTGCTCTGTCACTTAGGCCAGTGTGCGGTGGCATGATCATAGCTCACTGTAACCTCAGACCCCTGGACTCAAGCGATCCTCCTGCCTCAACCTCCCTGGTAGCTAGGACTACAGGCACATACCACTATGCCCAGCTGATTTTTAAATTTGTTGTAGAGACAGGATCTTGAACTCCTGGGCTCAAGCAATCCTTTCACCCCAGTGAAATCCTTTCAGTCCCAAAGTGCTGGGATTATAGGCGTGAGCCACCTTGCTTAGCCAGGGTTGTTGTTGTTGTTGTTTCCAGCAGAGGGACTAGCTTGTGTACAGGCAAGAAACGACATGGTGTGCTGAGAGAGCAAGAGATTTAGGGTAGGGGTTAGGCAAGAAAGTGATGAGGCTGGAGAAGTAGATAGGTGCCGCCAGATCACAAAGGGCATTCTAGCAGTCTGTGTCTTCAACTTTCTCAAGTGAGGAACATTGAAGGATTTTTAAGCTGAGAAACATAGTTATTGTAAAGCTTTTTTAAGTTGGTGAGTGAAGTGATCGCATCTTTGTTTCAGAATGATTACCCTAGGATATCTTTGTCAGGAACCAAACTCAGGAAACCAAACTCAGTTAACATGGGAGAACCTAAAGTGATTAAAAGGAAGGGACAGATTTAAGCAACAGTCAGGGGCGTGGTGGCTCACGCCTGTAATCCCAGCACTTTGGGAGGCTGTGGTGGGTGGAACACTTGAGGTCAGGAATTCGAGACCAGCTTGGCCAAGATGGTGAAACCCCATCTCTACTAAAAATACAAAATTAGGCTGGGCATGATGGTTTACGCCTGTAACCCCAGCACTTTGGGAGGCTGAGGTGAGTGGATCACAAGGTCAGGAGTTCGAGACCAACCTGGCCAAAGAGACCAACCTGGCCAATTTGGTGAAACCCAGTCTCTACTAAAAATACAAAAATTAGCCGGGAGTGGTGGCAGGCACCTGTAATATCAGCTACTTGGGAGGCTGAGGCAGGAGAACTGCTTGAATCTGGGAGTTGGAGGTTGCAGTGAGCCAAGATCACATCATTGCACTCCAGCCTGGGTGAAAGAGTGAGACTCTGACTAAAAAAAAAAAAAAAAAAAAAAATGACAAAAATTAATCAGATGTGGTGGCAGGTGCCTGTGATCCCAGCTGCTTGCGGTGCTGAGGCAGGAGAATAGCTTGAACCCAGAAGGCGGAGGTTGCAGTGATCCGAGATTGTGCCACTGCACTGCAGCCTGGGTGACAGAGCGAGACTCCGTCTCCAAAAAAAAAAAAAAAAAGTAATTAGGAGGTTACCTGGAAGGACTTGGTGATTACTTGCATGTAGGGAATAAAGGAGAAGGAAGAGTCTAGATTTTTGGTTTAGGCAGCTGGGGAAAATGATTTAGAGGTGGAAATGGTTAATAGTGGCAGATTAGAATTTTCATGACTCATAAATCAGGCGGGTTTTAGAGTAGAAGAATTTCAGAAAGGAAGGCCATGTGTTGGGTATATTTGAACAAGTGATTTGACATTTCTTACTCACCCATGCTTTTGTGTGATTCTTAATGTGTGGAAAGGAAAACCTTATTAGGATAGATTACTTTGTGGACTACTTATTAGAACACTACATCTTAGAAAAGGAACAACTACCATTCTAAGTGAAGAGCTTTTTCTGACTCTAGCCTGATTTTCCTAAATTGCACCCTGAGAATTAGAGTATGTGTTGATTAGTCATCTTGTTTGTGGGTTATAGCCTGACATTGCAAAGGACAATAAGGAATTCCTAACCAATTAATCATGTGGGAGGATTATACACAATAAAATAAATGAAACCTGCCATCCCTTATTATTTAAGTTGAATAAAATCACTGATAAATCAGTGGATGTTATTAGCCAGTCTGAGATATCATTAATAAGGTCTTAGCAAAGTTGAAATTAGATCCTATGGAATTTAGTTCTGCTGTTCTAATACAAGACTTAGTTTTCTTGTAAAGATGATGAAATGCTTTGCAGCTTGGGGTGGATAGAGTCATAGGTTGATGAGCTTTGAGGCGGAGGTGGGGAAAAGGGTACAGGAGCCACCAGAACTGCATTTTATGTGTCCATTTGTATTTCTAGGGAGAGAGGTGAACTGTAACATTCATTAAATTTTCAGAGGGGTCCATAACTTAAAAATGGTTAAGAAATACAGATACAGAGTAAAAGCACTGCTACATGGCACCCAACAATATGGCACCCAATGCAGACTTAAAATTTCTCTTTCTCCCTCTTCAGAGCTGAGAGAATTCCTACTGAACTTTAATAACTTTTTGAATAAATGAAGCCTGATTGCTATTGTATCTAGCTTTTTCTAAATTCAAATCTAGCAAATTCAAATTACTTTTCATCAAATAATTTTTTGGCATTCATTCCATTGGTTTACATATATTTAAGTCACATAATTACAATAATACTGACATTAAAAAGGTTTAGAACTGAGTGCAGAGGCTCATACCTGTAATCCCAGCACTTTGGGAGGCTGAGGTGGGCGGATTGCTTTAACTCAGTAGTTCGAGACCAGCTTGGGCAACATAGCAAGATCCCCTATCTACAAAAAATTAAAAAAAAAAAAAAGAGGTTTGGAGACAAACCTCTACCATCTCTAGGTAAGCTTGCAATTCATCTGGTGGACAGAAATTTATGGTCTTATTGGTCATGAGTGTTGAATGTGCTGTGGATATTTTTTATTGGGAAGATAAAACACAGAGGTTAATCTGGAAAGTCAGATAAGTGAACGTCTTTGATGGGGTAATTTATAAATAATAGAAATTTTAATACTTCTCACAATTCTAGAGGTTAGAAAGTCCAAGATAAAGGCACTAACTGATTCATTGGTAAGGGCTTGTTCCCTGCTTCATGAATGGTGCCACTTTCTGTGTCCTCACATGGCAGAAGGGGCAGACACACACCCTTCAATCAATGTCTCTCTCTCCCTCTTTTAAGAGATGGGGTCTCATTGTGCTGCCCAGTCTGAACTTGAACTCCTGGGCTCAAGCTATCCTCCTGCCTCAGCCTTCTGTGTCGCTGGGACGACAGGCCAATCTTTCTTATAAAAGCTGTAACCCCATTAATGAGGGCAGAGCCTTCGTGACTTAATTATTTCCCCGAAGGCCCTACCTCTTAATACTATCACATTGAGGAGTAAATTTCAACGTGTGCATTTTGGGGGTATACCACATTCGGACCACAGCAGCAAAGCTTCTGCTGTAGTAGATGCTTGTTATATAGTTGAATAAATAAATGAATTTGAAAGTTTTTTTTTTTTTTTTTTTTTGAGGCAGAGTCTTGCTCTGTTGTCCAGGCTGGAGTGCACTGGCGTGATCTCATCTCACTTCAGCCTTTGCCTCCCAGGCTGAAGAGATTCTCCTGCCTCAGCCTCCCGAGTAGCTGGGATTACAGGCACCTGCCACCATGCCCAGATATTTTTTGTATTTTTAGTAGAGATGGGGTGTCATCATGTTGTCCAGGGTGGTCTTGAACTCGTGACCTCAAGTGATCAGCCTGCCGTGGCCTCCCAAAATGCTGGGATTACAGGCGCAAGTCACCACGCCTGGCCTGAAAGTTTTGATTCAAGAGTCAGGTGTTGTTACACTTCTGGTACAGGAGTTATAACTCAGAAATATTAACTTGTCAGGTATTGCTGTTTGTATACATGACCTCCTCTCTTTAGGGGAACATTTCTACTCTGCATTCACTTATTTGGTGGTGTTATTATTTTAGGTCTGTTCCTACTATTGTAACCTAATGAAATGAGTGGACAGTAGAGCTGGGGAAAGGAGTAGGAGTTGGTGATTTATGGAGCAGAGGGGCATCTGTGAGAGCCCTAGTTCTGGATTTCAACAGTAGACCAACTCAGAGAAGCTTGCTAGACTGGTAGATGATGTAGCGTTTTTTGTTTCTTTGTTTAGCTTTGTAATCAATTATCTACTACTTATAGGCTGGAATGGAAACCTAACCATCATCTATTACTTTGTTTCTATTGGTAAGAAGCCCGTTTAACAAAAGAGCATTTCAGAATGCAATTTGTTAAAGATGTTTAACATCAAGGCCTGGTAAGAACAATTGACTAGGCTTTTGCCAGCTCTAAGCTGTTTTTCAGCATGGTGGTCTGCGTATATGTAAATGAAAACAAAAAGATCCTGTCTTGTTTACTTGTTCTGGAAGGAGGTTGTTATTTTTTCAACATGGCAGTTTAAGGTGTAGGTTTACCATGTACTTCATTGCCATAGTGCTCATTCAAAGGGAAAAAAGTTATCTGGGCGGGATGGGGGTGGGGTGGGGAAGGCTTTACTATTTAAATCTATGGAATGGCATTATCAAAATAGTTGAATCTAGTTAAAAATCGTTGGCTCTTATGCTGCAGAAACACAATCTAAATAATTTCAGTGATTTTACATTGCTGATGAAACATTATTTTGAATATTTGTCAAATTAAACTTTGTGTTAATTTTAAACAGAACAAAGACTAATTGTGCTAATGGTTACAAACTAAAACTTTTAGTGAATGGAAAGTTTTAAATTTTACTTTCATACACATTACATATTTAACATTTTAGAAGATTTGGGGCTGGATGGGAGATTGTTTTTTTTTGAGACGAAATCTCTATTGCCCAGTCTGGAGTGCAGTGGCCCAATCTCCGCTCACTGCAGCCTCCACCTCCTGGGTTCAAACACTTCTGGCTCAACCTCTGGAGTAGCTGGGACGACAGGCATGTGCCACCACACTTGGCTAATTTTTGTATTTTTAGCAGAGATGGGGTTTTGCCACATTGACCAGGCTGGTATCGAACTCCTGACCTCAGGTAGTCTGCCCACCTCAGCTTCCCAAAGTGTTGGGATTACAGGCATGAGCCACCATGCCTGGCCTGGAGATTGATTTTATCATATTTTGATCTAGAATTTCTCAACATTTCAAAGATATGAGCTCATCAGAAGGTAACAAAATTATTTAGTTAACATTGTAGAGCTTACTGCCTGTTTTCTACTTATTTGCCAGTGCAGATAATTCTGTTTTACCTATCAATTCTGGTGTGATCCAGAATATGAACTGTTATTCCAGAGTAGCTATTTTTAGGTAGGTGAGTCATGCAGGTATAACACAAGGTTTTCATTTTAAAATGTAACGGGATATCTGATATTCTGCTTTAGGCTGAGCTTCATTATATGTGAAAAGTAGAAAACAACTTTTAGGAAATTATAGCTTAAGGTCAAAAATTCAAGGCCTGTGGTTAGGATTAAAGGCAGAAAAATCTCTTGATAGTGAATGTATTCCTTCACATTGTGAGGTATAATGGAAGGTTGAAACATACAAGGAGGTTGAGGTGACATATTCTGTTAGTGGGACATAAATAATAGAGAATGTATTGAATACTGAGACATCAAAGGACACTGAAAGACAGTGAAGATTTCAGCAAAGAGGACAAAGCTGGGTAAAAGGATGCTACAGCTTTTGTTACAATAATTAAATATTTAAAAGGGCAGCCATTTTATATGGTCCAAGAAATTAAGCAATTGCCCATTTTATATTCCAGTTTTATGCAAGCAAGCCATAGGCAAGCAAGCTGATATTAGGAATTTATATTAAAAAGTTTCTTCTAGGGGTGTCATAAGCAAGTTCAAAACCCAATCTTTTAATCTCTTGGGGCATGATCATAGTATTCATGATGCCCCGAAGACACTTCATGTTTGTTCCAAACCATCAAAGAAAGTATGTTCAACATAATTTGCATTGCATATATTATTAATCTGGACTGATGGCTTCTCACAGTAGTCAGTATTGTGAAAAGATAAACTATATAGAAAAGTTATGCACTATAGGTCTGTGTTCACCTGAGCCTTAGGAAGTCCAGGCTGCAGTGAGCTGTGATCACACCACTGCACTCCAGCCTGGGTGGCAGATTGAGACCCTGTCTGAAAAGGGAAAAAAAAAAAAAAAGAAAAGATGGGGAAGTGGAACTGCTGTGAGGACAGGCCCTGGAGTAAATGAGAGGTCTCTTCATGCTATAGAGCACCCTATGACAATCTCTATTGTACTTACTCTGTAGGATTCACAAAAGGTCTTTGTTCAACAGTTTATGTTGGCCTCTTGTGGGTAGTTCACTTGTGGGTAGGCTGGAGAACAGGATCTATGCTTGTAATGGTTTTTGTTAAAACACAGATCCATGTCTCAATTTTTTATATACTTACGCATACACATATGGACATATATCCATGCATCCTGTAAGACTGAGTAGGAGACATTTTCAGTAGACCATGTAATGGCAAAGTTGTATCAGTTATCTAAAAGTCAAAATTTCTCTTTGATTTTGTTTTGGGTGTTTGTTTGTTTTTGAGATGGAGTCTCACTCTGTTGCCTAGGCTGGAGTGCAGTGGTGCGGTCTCAGCTCATTGCAACCTCCACCTCCCGGGTTCAAGCGATTCTCCTGCCTTGGCTTCCCAAGTAGCTGGGATTACAGGCGTGTGCCAACACACTGGGCTATTTTTTGTATTTTTAATAGAGACGAGGTTTCACCATGTTGGTCAGGCTGGTCTCAGATTCCTGACCTCGTGATCTGCCCACGTCGGCCTCCCAAAGTGCTAGGATTACAGGTGTGAGCCACTGTGCTCAGCCTTCTTGTTGTTTTTGACACAGGGTCTCCCTCTGTCACCCAGGCTGCAGTGTACTAGTGTACAATCACAGCTCACTGAAGCCGTGACTTCCTGGGATCAGGTGATCCTCCCACCTCAGCCACCCGAGTAACTGGGACTACAGGTATGGACTATCATGCCCAGATAATTTTTTGTATTTTTTTGTAGATGCGAGGTTTTGCCATGTTGGCCAGGCTGGTCTCAAACTCCTGGGCTCAAGCTGTTTTACTGCCTTAGTCTCACAAAGTCCTGGAATTACAGTCCCAACCTCTTTGATTTTGAAATACTGTTTTGTCAGTGGTCATTTATGATCATTTGTTGTTAATATGAATTTATTTTATATTTTAATTTTTTTTTGAGGCAGAGTTTTGCGCTTGTTGCCTAGGCTGGAGTGCAATGGCATGATCTCGGCTCATCACAACCTCCGCCTCCCAGGTTTAAGCGATTCTCCTACCTCAGCCTCCTAAGTAGCTGGGATTATAGGCATGTGCTACCACACCCAGCTAATTTTTGTATTTTTAGTAGAGACGGGGTTCCTCCCATGTTGGTCATGCTGGTCTCGAACTCCAGACCTCAGGTGATCCACCTGCCTCAGCCTCCCAAAGTGCTGGGATTACAGGCGTAAGCCACCATGCCCAGCTTGTTAATATGAATTTAATTTGATTTCTTGAGTACTTATTGATGGTAGAGACTTGAGAAGCATTCTGGGAGTCAAAGTTGCAGAATTTATTGTGAATCATCATATTGATTAATCAATTAAATATGTTAATATTTAGATGCCAACATAGTGGTTTATGTCATTAGTGCATGACTCTCAAGTTGGGATTTTTATTCTGTGCATATACTTGTGTGTGTGTGTGTGTGTGTGTATATATATATATATATTTTTTTTTTTTTTTTTTTTTTTTTTTTTGAGACAGAGTCTTGCTGTGTCACCAGGCTGGAGTGCAGTGGCACGATCTTGGCTTACTGCAACCTCCGCCTCCCAGGTTCAAGTGATTCTCTTGCCTCAGCCTCCTGAGTAGCTCGGACTACAGGCATGTGCCACCACGCCCAGCTAATTTTTTGTGTTTTTAGTAGAGAGAGGGTTTCACCATGTTGGCCAGGATGATCTTGTCTCTTGACTTTGTGATCCATGCTCTTCAGCCTCCCAAAGTGCTGGGATTACAGGCGTGAGCCACCGCACCCAGCCACCAAAATATATTTTTTTAAATGATTTTTATTCTGATGTTCTAGTTCAGGTTTCATAGGATTTGGAGAGTGTCTGATATCTTCATTTATTAAAAAAAAAAATCAGCTGGGTGCGGTGGCTCACGCCTGTAATCCCAACACTTTGGGAGGCTGAGGCGGGCAGATCATGATGTCAGGAGATGGAGACCATCCTGGCCAACATGGTGAAACCCCGTCTCTGCTAAAAATACAAAAATTAGCTGCGTGTGGTGGTGCACGCCTATAGTCCCAGCTACTTGGGAGGCTGAGGCAGGAGAATTGCTTGAACCTGGGAGGTGGAGGTTGTAGTGAACCGAGATTGTGCCACTGTACTGCAGCCTGGTGACAGAGTGAGACTCGTTCTCAAAAAAAAAAAAAAAAAAAAAAAACAAGGCCAGGTGTCGTGGCTCATGCCTGTAATTCTAGCACTTTGGGAGGCCGAGGTGGGCAGATCACAAGGTCAGGAGTTCAAGACCAGCCTCGCCAACATGGTGAAACCCTATCTCTACTGAAAATACAGATAATTAGCTGGGCGTAGTGGTGGGCACCTGTAATCCAGCTACTCAGGAGGCAGAGGCAGGAGAATCGCTTGAACCCGGGAGGTGGAGGTTGCAGAAGTCGAGATCGTGCCACTGCACTGCAGCCTGGTGACAGAGTGAGGCTCTGTCTCCAAAAAAAAAAAAAAAAAAAAAGCCGGGCGCAGTGACTCATGTCTGTAATGCCAGCACTTTGGGAGGCCGAGGTGGGTGAATCAGGAGGTCAGGAATTCGAGACCAGCCTGGCCCACATGGTGAAACCCCGTCTCTACTAAAAATACAAAAAATGGCCAGGTGCGGTGGCTCAAGCTTGTAATCCCAGCACTTTGGGAGGCCAAGGTGGGCGAATCACGAGGTCAGGAGATCAAGACCATCCTGGCTAGCACGGTGAAACCCCGTCTCTACTATAAAAATACAAAAAAATTAGCTGGGCGTGGTGGCGGGCACCTGTAGTCCCAGCTACTCAGGAGGCTGAGGCAGGAGAATGGCGTGAACCTGGGAGGTGGAGCTTGCAGTGAGCCAAGATCACACCACTGCACTCCAGCCTGGGAGACAGAGCAAGACTCCATCTCAAAAAAAAAAAAAAAAAAATTAGCTGGGTGTAGTGGCAGGTGCCTGTAATCCCAGTTACTTGGGAGGCAGAGGCAGGAGAATCGATTGAACCCTGGAAATTGCAGTGAGCTGAGATTGCACTACTGCACTCTAGCCTGGGCAACAGATGAGACTCCATCTCAAAAAAAAAAAAAGAAAAGAAAATCTTGGCTCAGCACTGTGGCTCACGTTCGTGATGCTAGCCAGCACTTTGAGTGGCCAAGGTGGGTGGATCACTTGAGGTCAGAAGTTTGAGACTAGCCTGGCCAACATGGCGAAACCCTGCCTCCACTAAAAATACAAAAATTAGCCAGATGTGGTGGCATATGCCTGTAATTCCAGCTCCTCGGGAGGCTGAGGCATGAGAATCACTTGAACCCAGGAAGCAGAGGTTGCAGTGAGCGAAGATTGCACCACTGCACTCCAGCTGGGTGACAGAGCGAGACTTTGTCTAAACAAAAATAATAATAATAAATAATAAAAAACTTTTACTGATGTTGGGAATGCTGGGAAAGTTGAAAAAAAATTGTTAAAATAAATTCGAGCCAGGCATAGTGGCTCACACATGTAATCCCAGTACTTTGAGAGGCCAAGGCGGGCGGATCACGTGAGGTCAGGAGTTTGAGACCAGCCTGGCCAATATGGTGAAACCTCATCTCCAGTAAAAATAGAAAAAAAATTAGCCGGGTATTGTGGCGCATGCCTGTAATCCCAGCTACTTGGAGGACTGAGGCAGGAGAATTGCTTGAACCTGGGAGGCGGCGGTTACAGTGAGTTGGGATCACGCCACTACATTCCAACCTTGGGGACAGAGTGAGACTTCATGTTAAAAAAAAAAAAAAAATTGAGCAGTATCTTAGTCCATTTGTGTTGCTATAACAAAAATACCACAATTTGGGTAATTACAAAGAACAGAAATTTATTTCCTCACGGTTCTGGAGGCTGGGAAGTCCAAGATCAAAGTTGCCAGTGGGTTTGGTGTCTGATGAGGGCTCCTTCCTGCTTCCAAGATGGTGCCTTGTTGGTGCATTCTCCAGAGAGCATGCTGAGTCTTCACACGACAGAGGGACAGAAGGTCAAAAAGGAGCTAAGCTGGTTCCTTCTAACCCTTTTATAAGGCGCTAATCCATGCATGAGGATGGAGCCCTCATAACTTAATCATTTCCCAAAAGGCCCACCACCTCTTAATATCACCACAATAGAGATTAAGTTGAAGACATGAATTTGGGGGGACATTCAGACCATAGCAGGTGGGATGGGTGACTATTTGGTGGAAAATGAAAATGGTTGTGTGTTGCTTGAGATTAATATGTGTGCAATGGTAAAAAGTTGAAAGTTGAGTCATATGTATGGTTTTCTGTTTGGTGATTTTGGGGATAAATTTGGCTTTTTAGAAGTATGACCTATATTTCTGTAATTCTAGATTGTAAATGTGACCCTGAATTGCAGTCAAAATGGCAGAGTATATAATTCACTGTGTACTGGGGAGATTTGGTGGACTTCAACTAATTTGCCATATTATAATTAGCTCTAGACTAGGAGATTTACCCTAGTTGTTGGGCTTTAACATAGTAGTCTACTGAGTCCTGAGACTGTTGGAAAAAGTAGTAGAGATGGCCATGTTTGTTTTGTGTTTCACTTAAAAAATCTGCTTTAAATACCCAGTCAGGAGTTAGGTGTCAAATCATAAAAACAGTAAGGTTCTACAAAGTCTGAAAATTTAGGACATGTTTATAGCCTGTTCTTAAGATTAAGCTTCAATGAAGTTGATATATTATGCCTGTTGTTTCTACATTAATCTTATGTTCTCCTACTCTACCATTCCGGGAACCAAAATAAGGTAGATTGCTGCAAGTATGGATTTTAATTTCGGTAATTTAAATCATTAGAACAACTTATTTATAAATTACCCTTTTCAAACCAATCTTCTTTGTTTGTGTTTGTTAAACTTAATGAATCTCCAACACAACTTATTTCACTTACAATTCATATTCATTGACTTTTGTTAAAGCCCCACGTAAACCCCACTAGGGAAATCTGTTAATTATGTAAAACTGAGTTTCCTAAACTTGCTGAGCAAGCACTACCTTGACAGAGCCTCAGGAGTATCTTAGAAGAAGGAGTGTCTTAGGATGGGAGAAGTTAGGGTACTTGATAAGGTTTTGGGGACTGGGGTTACTCATAATGTGGTTTTAGGGCAGAAGTTAAACAAGATTTGGATGGGGATTGGTAAAATGTATAAACTGGCCTAGTTGCTGAAATAGTCACTAGTCTTAACTTTGGAATGCAGGAATTTAAGCAGAGTTACCATGAAATCTGTCTGTAGCAGTGCTGTCTAAAGAAATAGACTACAAGCTGCATAGATCATTTTAAATTTTCTAGTAGCACATTTGAAAAGTAAAAAGAAACAGGTGAAATTAATTTTATTTTTTAAATTTTATTTATTTTTTCTAGAGATGGGGTCTTGCTATGTTGTCCAGGCTGGTCTTGACCTTCTGGCTTTAACTGATCCTCTCACCTGGGCCTCCCAAAGTGCTGGGATTATAGGTGTGAACCACCATGCTTGGCTGAAATGAATTTTAATAATATATTTTATTTAACCTCTATATACGAAATGTTATTTTAACACATGATCAATATAAAAATTATTAATGAGATGTTTTACTTTTTTTTGTACTAAGTCTTTGAAATCCAATGGCTACTTTACAAATACAACACATCTCAATTTATTCTAGCAACATTTCAAGTGCTCAGTAGCCGCATGTGCTCAATAGCCATAGTGTCTACTATATTGGACAATGAAGATACATTGTTTTAGGCTGGACAAGGTGGCTCACACCTGTAATGCCAGCACTTTGGGAGACCGAGGTGAGTGGATCACCTGAGGTCAGGAATTCAAAACCAGCCTGGCCAACATGGTGAAACCCCGTCTCTACTAAAAACACAAAAATTAGCTGGGCGGTGGTGTGTGCCTGTAATCCCAGCTGCTTGGGAGGCAGAGGCAGGAGAATTGCTTGAACCCGGGAAGTGGAGGTTGCAGTGAGCCGAGCTTGCACTTGAAACTCCGTCTCAAGAAAAAAAAAAAAAGATATATTGTCTTAAAACGTATATGTTGGAGCTGGGCATGGTAGCTCTTGCCTGTAATCCTAGCACTTTGGGAGGCCAAAGCGGGCACATCACTTGAGGTCAGGAATTCAAAACCAGCCTAGCCAACATAGTGAAACCCCGTCTCTACTAAAAATACAAAAAATAAAAATAAAAAACCCAGCATGATGGCAGGCGCCTGTAATTCTAGCTTCTTGGAAGGCTGAGGCAGGAGAATTGCTTGAACCCTTGAGGTGGAGGTTGCAGTGAGTTGAGATGGTGCCACTGCACTCCAGCCTGGGCAACAAAGTGAAACTCCATCTCAAAAAAAGAAAAATATATATTTTCTTAGAACATAAGTGTTTGAGCTGGGTGTGGTGGCTCATGCCCGTAATCCTAGCACTTTGGGAGGCTGAGGCGGGTGGATCACTTGAGGTCAGGAGTTCGAAACCAGCCTGGCCAACATAGTGAAACCTGGTCTCTACTAAAAATACACACAAAAAAATTAACCTGGTTTGGTGGTGGGCTCCTGTAATCCCAGCTACTTGGGAGGCTGAGGCAGGAGAATTGCTTGAACCTAGGAGACGGAGGTTGCAGTGAGCCAAGATCACGCCACTACACTCCATCCTGGGCAACAGAGCAAGAGTCTGTCTAAAAAAAACAAAAAAAAACCAAAAAAAGCATATATGTTTGAATGAGCTGTTGTTTAAAACAATTTGAGCTTAGATAGTTTGTGTTCCGTGTCATGATTTGGCACAGTTTATCTGTACTGAGTCATAGTTTCTGTTTCTGTGTGGTTTCTGTTTCATTTCTCACTTTCATGCATAAATCTGTGATCTTCCATTAGCATGCCATTATTAATACACATATACAGAGATGTAATATATAATTTAAAAGAGAATGTAAGAGTTTTCTTGGATACTTGATAAATTAGCAGACTAAGCCTTCACTTCCTATAGGTATTCTCTTTCATCAAATTTTCTAAACAAAAATTGTCTAAAAGTGACTGAATGCTTATATTGTACTACCCCTGTTTTTATTTTATGTGGTGCTTTCTTTACAGCTGACAAAAGCATTTTACATATATTCTCACTTATTATAAGATATTTCATGGCATTTTCTTTGAGCTTTCATGTTTATAGCTTTTATTTGTTGATTTATTTTTTGAGATAGAGTCTCACTCTGTTGCCCAGGCTGGAGTGCAGTGACATGATCTCAGCTCACTGCAACCTCTGCCTGTATTTGTATATGTACCAGGCTCAAGCGATTCTCCTGCCTCAGCCTCCTAAGTAGTGGGATTACAGGCACGTGCCACCATGCCTGGCTTATTTTTGTATTTTTATACAGACTGGGTTTCATCATGTTGTCCAGTCTGGTCTCGATCTGCTGACCTCAAGTGATCGCCCTCCTTGGCCTCCCAAAGTGTTGGGATTACAGGCCTGAGCCACCATGCCTGGCCATATTTATAGCTTTAAATGAAATTGTTTTTATATAGTATAGATGTTATCAACAAAATTATAACATTATTCAAATGAAGAGTAGGTTTTTTGTTTTTGTTTGTTTTTTTTTTTTTGAGACGGAGTCTTGCTCTGTCGCCCAGGCTGGAGTGCAGTGGCCAGATCTCAGCTCACTGCAAGCTCCGCCTCCTGGGTTTACACCATTCTCCTGCCTCAGCCTCCCGAGTAGCTGGGACTACAGGCGCCCGCCACCTCGCCCGGCTAGTTTTTTTGTGTTTTTTAGTAGAGACGGGGTTTCACCGTGTTTGCCAGGATGGTCTCGATCTCCTGACCTCGTGATCCGCCCGTCTCGGCTTCCCAAAGTGCTGGGATTACAGGCTTGAGCCACCGCGCCCGGCCGAAGAGTAGTTTTTAAGGTCATCATATATTCATTGGAATTGAATTACACCCTCAGTTTTTCCAAGAGACTACAGATTGTTCAGTAGTTTATGTATTACCCTTAAAGTGTATATATGTGCATGTATGTTTAATATTTTTCTTCCTTTCTTTTGGTTTCCAGCAACTTTCCTATCCTGCATTATTTCAAAATAATTGAAATTTTTTTTGCTATTGCTATTACTTTTTTATATACATTCAGTTCCACTTAGTTGAATGCAATATATTTGCCACTTTCCTTTTTCACAATTTCATAGTTTGCTGCCTGTAAATCATGCCTGATTTTACTTTGGTTCATTATTACTTCTTCATGAAGACAGAATTGAGGTCCCTTCTGCTTCCATACCATAGTTTATGACCACCTTCATTTGTATCTTTATAGCATCCAGGTAAGGTAGGCATTATGGCTATCCATATTTCTCAAATGAGGAGATTAAATAACTTATTCAATTCTATTGAAATTTGAGTGCTTAACAATGTGCTGTGATTTACATCTTTTTATTTTTATCTAACTGCAGAGCAGCAGAGTGTTA
The DNA here is from genome assembly GCF_049350105.2 of Macaca mulatta. NCBI lineage: Eukaryota > Metazoa > Chordata > Mammalia > Primates > Cercopithecidae > Macaca > Macaca mulatta. The sequence goes on along the minus strand of NC_133414.1, from coordinate 104,188,487 downwards.
TAATTCTGGCTACTACAGGTTATCCCAATGAAAGACTGATTATTTGGGGTATATAATTATATAAATAGTGAGTTCTGTCTGCTTTTTCCTTTTCATTTCTTCTTGGCTTCTCTCTCCTTTTTCCCTCCTGAAATTGTTCCTTGAACTTCCACTTTCTTTTTTTTTTTCTTTGAGACGGAGTCTAGCTCTGTCGCCCAGGCTGGAATGCAGTGGCAAGATCTCAGCTCGACTCACTGCAACCCCAGCCTCCTGGGTTCAAGTGATTCTTCTGCCTCAGCCTCCTGAGTAGCTAGATTACAGGCTCCTGCTATCACGCCCAGCTAATTTTTGTATTTTTAGTTGAGATGGGGTTTCACTGTGTTGGCCAGACTGGTTTCAAACTCCTGACCTCGTGATCCGCCTGCCTCAGCCTCCCAAAGTGCTGGGATTACAAACGGATGAGCCACTGAAATTCCACTTTTGAGTCTTTGCATTTGGAATATTGTATATACCTGATAGTGTCATTGAAGGAAGATAATCATACTACCAGTCTTCTTGCTTATTGTTTCTGCCTCTAAAAAGTCTTTTTTGTTTGTTTTTTTGTTTTTTGAGACAGAGTTTCTCGCTCTTGTTGCCCAGGCTGGAGTGCAATGGCACGATTTTGTCTCATTGCAACCTCTGCCTCCTGGGTTCAAGAGATTCTTGTGCCTCAGCCTCCCAAGTAGGTGGGATTACAGGCGTGTGCCACCACAACCAGCTAATTTTTGTATTTTTAGTAGAGATGGAGTTTCACCATGTTGAACAGGCTGGTCTCAAATTCCTGACCTCAGGTGATCCACCTGCATCCGCCTCCCAAAATGCTGGGATTATAGGCGTGAGCCATTGTGCCTGGCCTAAAATGCAGTAAATTAAGACGGTTCAGTCAGAATTTCCAAAATGTCTACATCACAGAATTTTTTTTTTAAATAATAGCTTTATTACTGTCAAACGTTAGTGCTAACAAAATTTTTCCAAGTATGCTCACGGCTGTTTCACTCTTCACTTATTCCACATGTTTATTGGGAACTTTACTATGCCAAGAATTGAAGATAAAAAGATTAAGTGTGGCATAGTCTCTGACTACAAGAAGCTAGTGATCTAGTTAATAGATGATTATTATGTAATGAGGTAAATGCAATGACAGAGCCATATGCTAGGAATTATGGGAGGACAAACAAAGCAGGAGTCAAAAAAAGCTCAGGCCGGCAGTGGCTCCTGCCCTGTATCTCAGCACTTTAGAAGGCTGAGACGGGTGAATCATTTGGGGTCAGGAGTTCGAGACCAGCCTGGCCAACATGGTGAAACCCTGTCTCTACTGAAAATACAAAAAATTAGCCAGGCATGATGGTGTGCACCTGTGATCTCAGCTACTTGGGAGGCTGAGGCATGAGAATGGCTTGTACCTGGGAGGTGGAGGTTGCAGTAAGCTGAGATCCCCCGACTGCACTCCAGCCTGGGCAAAAGAGTGAGACTCTGCCTTAAAAAAAAAAAAAAGGGCTTTCAGAAAAGGGAGGCCAGACACATTGCCCAACTTCCTTAAAATTTGGAAAGACCCAAGAAGAGATTCCTCAAAGGACACATAGGCTATAGGGCTGCAAATAGCTAAGATTTGTTTGTAAATAGCAAGTTTTTTCTGCATAAATACTTACCAGATTCTTGAAAACTATTAACATTAAGGATGTAGCTTGGTAAACCCTTTCTCCAGGACAGCATCTGGTTAATTTGTGTATGAATATACAGAAGTTCAAAACAGCATTCTACCACAAAGGAGTCTGACTTTATTTTAAAGACTTTTAAAATGTGTAGCCTTAAATCTTTACCCTGGTATTCAACTTCGGGGATTTGTAGGGAAATATTACCATTATTTGTTGAGCTAGACAAGCAAATATTCACTCTGTAGCATACTCAGGTTACAAAATAATCTAATTTCTTCCTATTACTCTTTGTTTATAGAATACTTACACAGCTCATAAAGCATTTTCCCACATATCTTGCTTAGGATACCCTATCCCACTTCAACATATCCCAGGTCCTTTCTCCTCTTGTTAAGCCAACAATAGGACTATCAAAAATTTTTGGAAGTAAATAATAGCAGAACATTAATGACCAATATTGGCTATGTGCCTAGTACTGTTTTAAGTACTTAACATTTTTTTGTTGTTGTTGTTTGTTTTGAGACAGAGTCTTGCTGTATTGCCCAGGCTGGAGTGTAGTGGTGCGATCTCAGCTCACTGCATCCTCTGCCTCCCGGGTTCAAGCAATTCTCCTGCCTCAGCCTTGTGAGTAGCTGGGACTACAGATGCACGCCACCACACCCAGCTAATGTTTGTATTTTTAGTAGAGACAGAGTTTCACCATGTTGGCCAGAGTGGTCTCGATCTCTTGACCTCGTGTGCTACCAGCCTCGGTCTCCCAAAGTGCTGGTATTACAGGCATGAGCCACCATGCCTGGCCGCACTGTGATTAAACATAGATTAACATGTTTTATCTCATTTCTTCCTCACTAAAGCCTATAGAAATAAATACTATTATTATCCCATTTACAAATGAGAAAACCGAGGCACGAAGATATCACATACAAAGTATCTGAGTCAAAATTCAAGCGCAGGCAATTCAGAGCCTTAAAACCATTTTGTCTTTCTGTTTCTAGGTTAAGAATTATTCCTAATTAGCAATTCTTATTTCTCCTATTGTCTTACCATTATCTTATTTTTCTACTCAGCCTAGTATGTGGTGTGTGTATGTACATGAAAGAGAAATGGGCTGGGCATGGTGGTGCATGCCTGTAATTCCAGCACTTTGGGAGGCCGATGGGGGCAGCTTGCTTGAGCCCAGGAGTTTTAGACCAGCCTGAGCAACACAGGGGCAAAACCCTGTCTCTACAAAAAATACAGAAATTAGCAGGGCATGGTGACATGTGCCTGTGGTCCCAGCTACTCAGGAGGCTGAGGTGGGAGGATCACTTGAACCTGGAAGGTCCAGACTATTAGCCAAGATCGTGCCCACTGGAGTTGAGACAGAGTGAGACCCTGTCTCCAAAAGAAAAAAAAAAGGAAAAAAGAAATGTACCCTCTCATATTGTTTCTTATTCATTAAGCTGAATTCCACAATAATGAAGGAAAGCAAAAGCATCAATAATTCCAAAGCATTTTTTCAGTCTATAATTTTAAGTCCCTCTCCCAGACCTATTAAAGGATTCAAAAAATCTGTTTTACTTCAGTTTGTTTCCCAATTTTGGGGAAACAGTTTACTTAAGTGAAAAACTTGAATAATTTGATTAGAAAAGTAATTACAATATGATCTTTAAGTATAGCTATCTGAAGGTTATTAAATGGACTCAATATACAAAAATTAATTATATTCCCCAAGTTTCATAGAAACATTTGTTGCCTAAAAAGTAAGATATGAACATAAATATATAAACATAAATACAGGTTTAAGAATTAAAAAAAAAAAAAAATAGCCAGGTGCGGTGGCATGTGCCTTAAGTCCTAGTATTTGAGAGGATGAGGTGGGAGGATCGCTTGAACCCAGGAGGTGGAGGCTACAGATATACTCCAGCCTGAGTGACAAAGTGAGACCCTGTCTCAAAAAAAAGGGAAAAAGAGTACATATAGATTACTTTTTCTGGACCCAACTATTACCAGAATATATTAAGGCTTTCTGAGGCCAGGTGCGGTGGCTCATGCCTATAATCCCAGCACTTTGGGAGGCTGAGGAGGGTGGATCACCTGAGGTTGGGAGTTCGAGACCAGCCTGACCAACATGCCGAAATCCTGTTTCTACTAAAAATACAAAAAATTAGCTGAGCATGGTGGTGTGTGCCTGTAATCCCAGCTACTTGGGAGGCTGAGGCAGGAGAAGGTGGAGGTGGAGGTTACGGTGAGCCGAGATCGCACCATTGCACTCCAGCTTGGACAACAAGAGTGAAACTCTGTCTCAAAAAAAAAAAAAAAGAATTTACTGCATTTTACTTTATGACATTTAAAGTACCCTAAAGTATCATTATTAGAATAATACAGGCTTTATTTTAAAGTAAAAAATTTTAGTCTTCTAAATACCAAATACTTTAATAAATTTGGATGCTTTGCATTTTAGTTGCTTTATTAACATGTTCATCTCTTAAATGGGGTAACATTTAAATGGAAGATTAGGTTAAAGACTTAGGTTCTTTTCTCCCTGGAATGCTTACATAACAAATAATTTGTGTGTAGTTAGCCTTCTTCAAGGATATTTGATTTGTTTTAACTGATTTTAGGCTGGGCGCAGTGGCTCACACCTGTAATCCTAGCACTTTGGGAGGCTGAGGTGGGCAGACCACTTGATGTCAGGATGTCAGGAGTTCGAGACCAGACTGGCCAATGTGGTGAAATCCCATCTCTACTAAAAATACAAAAATTATCTAGGCATCATGGCGTGCACCCGTAATCCCAGCTACTCAGGAGGCTGAGGCAGGAGAATTGCTTGAACCTGGGAGGCAGAGGTTGCAGTAAGCCAAGATCGCACCACTGCACTCCAGCCTGGGTGACAGAGTAAGACTCTGTCTCAAAAAAAAAAAAAAAAAAAAAGGAAACAAAAAACTGAATTTAATATTTAGTTTCCTCATCTGTAAAAAAGATATTGTAATATCTACTTCATAGGACAGTTATAAAAATTAAATGAGAATCTAATGAGATACTCATCAGCACAGGGTCTGGCACATATTAATTATCTATTATATGGTAACTGTGACTTAATCAGTTCTACAAGGCTTGTTATGGAAAACAGTATGCACATCCATTTTCCTCTCCCCAGAGGCAGATTGGCAGTTTTTGAAAAATAAACCAGCATTACTTTGTCAGGGATAGGTTTAGCATGAAAGCAGTTTGGGCGTAAGCCTGTTCAAATTAAAAAATGATAAAGCTTTAAAAGTGGTTAAGACAGCTGCGCCTGTGATGCCAGCACTTTGGGAGGCCGAGGTGGGTGGATCATGAGGTCAGGAGTTCAAGACCAGCTTGGCCAAGATGGTGAAACCCTGTCTCTACTAAAAATACAAAAATTAGCTGGACGTGGTGTCAGGTGCCTGTAATCCCAGCTACTCGGGAGGCTGAGGCAGAGAATTGCTTGAACCTGGGAGACAGAGATTGCAGTGAGTCGTTATTGCACCACTTGACTCCAGCCTGGGCAACAGATCGAGACTCTGTCTCAAAAAAAAAAAAAGTAGTTAAGATAGTTTTGGCTTTTGAATACAATATTCTATTATGTTTGTTTTGGTTATTTAATCCAATTTTATTATTTGTCTCATTTTAAGTCACTTTTTATCTGGAATTAGAGTTGTGTGATAAACTTGAGATACAAAGGGTTTTTTGTTTGTTTTCCTTCCACTAGAAGAGAGGGGTTTGGAAACTAAAAAATAGATAATGAGCTTCTATTTCTCTGGTCCCACACCATAAACTTGGAGTGAAGTTCTTTGGTACTTATCAGGTTCCCTGTTTTAAAACATATGGACACGTACGTTGGTGACCTTTCCAGTGATGGCTAGGGAGTGACAATGAAGAGCTATAGTCTGTAGCTCTTAATCTGTGTGTACACTGGGCAGGGCATCATCTGTTGGTTTCTGAGAGGAGGAGGAGCCCTAGAAAGCTGCTAGCCCAAACTGACACAGCTGTTGTTTTATTGCTTTCATTGCTATAGGATGATTTGCATAAAAGCTGCTGCTTAGTTTCTGAATTCAAGGATCAAGGGGATAACAGGGGGCCACAGCAGAAGCGTTCACGTCGCGGCCCCTGTCAGATTCTGGTGAATCTGCGAATTCTGCTGTATATCTCCTTACCCAGCCACCCAAGTCAAACAGCAATTGAAATGAACAGCAGCAGGGCAGGCTTATAGCTATCTTTTACAGCCCAGTGACGCTTCTAGGGAGATGCTGTTGCATGTCATTCTTAAAATGTGCCCTGGTCATAAATGGGATCAGCTGGGCCTCTGAAGAACACAGTATATCACTGTAAGACAGGAATCCAGGGGATTAAAAAAACAACTCATCGGCACCACTGCACTCCAGTCTGGGCGACAGAACTAGACTCCCATCTCAAAACAAACAAACAAACAAACTTAAAAATAAAAAATTTAAACAAGATAAGAAAAAATAAAAATAATAGGTTTATTGAGATATAATTCACATATCATGAAGTTCACTCTTTTAAAATATACAGTGTAGTGGTTTTTAGTATAATGACAAAATTGTGTGTCAGTCATTACGATCTAATTCTGGAACATTTTTATCACCCCAAAAAGAAAAAAAACCAAACACACTAGCGGTCAATCTGCATTTTGCCCTGATTTCTCCAGCCTTAGGCAATGACCAATCTACTTTCTATTTCTGTAGATAATATGTCTGTTCTGGACATTTCATATAAATGAAATCATATGATATGTAATTTTTTGTGATTGTCTTTCACTTAATGTTTTTAAGGTTCATGTTGTAGCATGTATCAATACTTCATTTATTTTTTAAAATTTTTTATATTTTTAATTTTATAATTTATAATTTTTGTGGTTGCATACTAGGTATCTTTATTTATAGTACTTCATTTATTTTTACTGCTGAATGTTGTTGTGTTACATGGATGTGCCAAAATTTGTTTATCCATTTACCAGTTGATAGGCATTTGGGTAGTTTCCAGTTTGGGGAAATTATAAATAACATTGTTTTATAAAGTTGTTATAAACATCAGTGTATATGGACCCACAGGTTTTTGTGTGGACATGTGTTTTTATTTATCTTGGGTAAATACTTGGGAGTGGGACTGCTAGGTTGTGTGCTTAAGTATATGTTTAACTTTATAAGAAACAGCCAAACTGTTTTTCCAAAGTGGCTGTGCCATTTTGCATTCCTACTAGGAATTTATGCGAGTTCTGGTTGTTCTGCATCCTAGTCAGCATCTGGAGTTGTCAGTGTATGTGTTTGTTTGTTTGTTTGTTCATCCATTCTAGTAAGTGAGTGGTTCTTTCTTAAAGTAAAAATATTGCAAGATAGATTCATCAAAAGAACAATTTAAATGTGAGGTGAGCATTTACTGAATGTCTGTTATATGACAGGCCCTCTGCTAGATAATGGGAATGCAGGGAAATAAGACACATTTCTGCTCCCATGAGACTTACAGTTTATTGAGGGTGACAGGCATGTAAAGAAGTAATTACAATATACTTAATTCTAATTACCTGGAATCAGTCTGGGATGGGGAAGGAGAGTCTATACCTGGAAGTGGTCAGTGTCATAGAAGGATTTTGACATTTATAATCAGTAAAAAGAAAATATTAGGAGGTGTATGTACTTTATGTTGCATCAAGTTTTAAGATAGGTTTTGATAGCAAAGGTTAAGCTCCCTTTTTATTGTTATACCTAACAAATCAATGCCCAGTAAACTGCTTGAGATAATATTCTGCTGGCTAACAACCCAATGATTTGGGGTGACATCAGCTAATCACTTTCAAAAGTCACATATGCACACTAAGCGGGGAAAGGGGCAATTTTAATTTTTGTAGTTTTTTTTTTTGAGACAGTGTCTTGTTCTGTTGCCCAGGCTGGAGTGCGGTAGCAGCACCTTGACTCACTGCAGCGTCTGCCTCCCGGGTTCCAGTGATTCTCCTGCCTCAGCCTCCCAGGTAGCTGGGATTACAGGGATGTACCACTATGCCTGGCTACTTTTTATATTTTTAGTAGAGACAGGGTTTCACCATGTTGACCAGGCTGTTCTCGAACTGCCGACCTCAGGTGATCCGCCCACCTCGGCCTCCCAAAGTGCTAGGATTACAGGTGTGAGCCACCGCATCTGGCCTAATTTTTGTAGTTTTTTGATGCCTTCTCTTCTGACCATCATAGTCACTGCTTTCCCTTTCTTTTTTCTTTCTTTCTTTCTTTTTTTTTTTTGAGATGGAGTCTCATTCTGTCACCCAGGCTGGAGTGCACTGGCACGATCTCGGCTCACTGCAAGCTCCGCCTCCTGGGTTCACGCCATTCTCCTGCCTCAGCCTCCCGAGTAGCTGGGACTGCAGGTGTCTACCACAACGCCCGGCTAATTTTTTGTGTTTTTGGTAGAGATGGGGTTTCACCGAGTTAGCCAGGATGGTCTCGACCTCCTGACCTCGTGATCCACCCGCCTCGGGCTTCCAAAGTTCTGGGGTTACAGGGTGAGCCACCGCGCCCGGCCTTGCTTTCCCTTTCTGTATCCTTCCTGGGTCGGCCTCATTTCTGCCTTTTCCCTAGCACATTGCTAAACTGTATAATCACTCCTTTTTATTTTATTTTCGATTTTTTCTTTTAGTCAGACACCATTGACTGGAAAAATCACTCCTTTTTAAATTGCATATGTACTTAACTATGAACTGTTTACCACAGTCAGCAATGGCAGCAGGAGGCATTTGTATTTTTTATACAGTCACCTGCTGTAGCATTTACCCTGCTGAATCCAGCCTCAAAATGTAGGGTCATGTCAGGTAATTCCGGGAGCCGTGTTTCTCGGTGTATGATATACTAAGCCTCTTATCTGACCTGCCTGGCTAAAACCAGAAGAGCTGTGAGGAAACATTAGGAATGGGGAGAACATGAAAAGACTCGGCAAAAATGTGCTTCAAGTTGAGTCATGCTTATCTAATTTTTGAGCATCCTTCAGAGCAGGTGATACTATCTTGGTTTTTTTTTTAACCTCTCCAGAACCTTAGCTTGGTTTCTGGTTAGGCAGCAAGTAAAAACACAATCTGATAAAAAGGTTTAAGTAAGTGGAATTAGTCATCCTCAGGAAGAAAAAGACGGGAAATCTGTAATTTCTCTGTACGCCTTAATCTTTTTTTTTTTTTTTTTTGAGACAGAGTTTCTCTCCTGTCGCCCAGGCTGGGGGCGCGATCTTGGCTCACTACAACCTCCGCCTCCTGGGTTCAAGTGATTCTCCTGCCTCAGCCTCCCGAGTAGCTGGGATTACAGGCATGCGCCACCACACCCAGCTAATTTTGTGTTTTTTAGTAGAGACGGGGTTTCTCCATGTTGGTCAGGCTTCCGACCTCAGGTGATCTCGAACTCCCGAGCTCAGGTGATCTGCCCGCCTCGGCCTCCCAAAGTGCTGGGATTACAAGCATGAGCCGCCGCGCCTGGCCTGTATTCCCTAATCTTATACCAGGGTTTTTTGACGGTTCTTGAGAATTTATTGCATGGAAGACTGTTTAACAACAATTTTAAAGAATATTAAAATTCACAGTAGATGCTGATTAATTTTCTTCCCCAAGGACAGAAAAGGGAGAAAAGTTTCAACTTCATAAGGACTTTAGGTTAGATATAAGGAGCATTTGCTTGCCATTGAGGGACTGAAGGAGAATATAGAATTAGGTTTTCCAGAGGGCTACAAATATAATAGTCTTTTTTGGGATGGTTAAAATATACCACTGAATGAAGAGAGTGAGTGGAGGCAGGTTTGGAGATGTTGGCTTTTTAAAAGAATTCTGCGTGTGTGTGTGTGTGTGTGTGTGTGTGTGTGTGTGTGTGTTTTTGGAGAAAAATAGGCTCGTATATTATGCAATGAATATCCATTTAAAAATAAATAAGGCACTGCCGGGTGTGGTAGCTCACGCCTATAATCCCAGCACTTTGGGAGGCTGAGGCGGGTGGATCACCTGAGGTCGGGAGTTTGAGACCAGCCTGACCAACATGGAGAAACCCCGTCTCTACTAAAAATACAAAATTAGCTGGACGTGGTGGCGCATGGCTGTAATCCCAGCTACTCGGGAGGCTGAGGCAGGAAAATTGTTTGAACCCAGGAGGCGGAGGTTGTGGTGAGCTGAGATCGTGCCATTGCACTCCAACTTGGGCAACAGAGTGAGACTCCAGCTCAAATAAATAAATAAATAAATAAATAAATAAAAATAATAAAAATAGATAAGGCATATTCATTGCTCTTAAACTGTTTATAATGTAGAAGGGACCTGAGATATTTCCCAATAACATATACTGAGTAGAAAATAAGAGCAGTAGGATGGAAATTTAGAAGTAGCTAGTTTAGTGAGTTTGTCCTTCCTTTTTTTTTTTTTTTTTTTTTTGAGATGGAGTCTCTGTCACCTAGGCTGGAGTATGATGGGGCGATCTCAGTTCACTGCAACCTCTGCCTCCCGGGTTCAAGTGATTCTCCTGCCTCCGCCTCCCGAGTAGTTGGGACTACAGGCGTGTGCCACCACACCTGGCTAATTTTTTAGTATAGACGGGGTTTCACCATGTTAGCCAGGATGGTCTCTGACTTCTTGATCCACCCGCCTCAGCCTCCCAAAGTGCTGGGATTATAGGTGTGAGCCACCGTGCCCAGCCTTTTTTTTTTTTTTTTTTTTTTTTGAGACGGAGTTTCACTTTTGTTGCCCAGGCTGGAGTACAGTGGCATGATCTTGGCTCACCACAAACTCTGCCTCCTGGGTTCAGGAGGTTCTCCTGCCTCAGCCTCCTGAGTAGCTGGGATTACAGGCATGCACCACCATGCCTGGCTACTTTTGGATTTTTAGTAGAGACAAGGTTTTTCCATGTTGGTCAGGCTGGTCTCGAACTCCCGACCTCAGGTGATCCACCCGCCTCGGCCTCCCAAAGTGCTGGGATTACAGGCGTGAGCCACCGCGCCCTGCCAGTTAGTTCTTTCTTATGCGTTACATGCATTTAACTTTAGAATGTTTTATCCATATATATGTTGCAGTCATGTGATAAATAGAAAACCCTTCTTTAGGAATTCCTCTAAAAAGTTTTTCTGTTTTCTATTACCACATTTATCTTTTCCTAGCTCTTTCAGAAATATACCATCCTTTTGATTTTTGGTCCTGACTGTGTCCGTTTCTTCCCAACTAACCATTGTTCATGGGCCACACTGCAGCTAGTTAGTGTAGAAGCATTAGAACATTACTGGTATGGACTTGAGAGTCACAGACCTGGTTTTATGTCCTTATTTCTGATCAGCTCTGTGACTGAGCAATTACATAAACCTTTGTGAGCCTCGGTTGTTTTCCTCAGTGAAATGGAGATAATACCTACCCTGCAGGGTTGTGATGAGGAAGGAGATGGCACTTTAAACCATTTAGTCCAATGCCTAGCACATGGTTAATTTTATCATTTGGTTCCAGAGCTTTTATCCCCAGATGCTGTTGACCCTTTCAGCCTTCCACTTTGTATGTCTAGCGGAGGAAATGTCTGGGTATAAGCTAGAAAGGATAGCAAGGGATTCTGGATTCCTCTTCCAAGAAAAGGGCAGGTGAATGGGATAGGGCTATTAAGAGGCGAACCTGGGATTGCCTAGAGGTAGATCAAACTACTTCTTGAGATTAATTAGTTGTCAGTTGAGCAAAGGTCATTGACCAGGGGCAAGTGAGGGTCAAGTTGCTTGTGTTGCAGAGTGGGGTCAAAGAAACCTGTCTCTGGATTGTGACAGATTAAGTTAAAGGGCGTGTTTGTGAAAAGGATTTAAGGCTAGATGGAATAGGAGGAGGTCAGGGAAGCAGTACAATGAGAATGCTTAAGAGCAGTCTGGATTTGACTGGATTTGAGCCCTGGCTCTGCCACTCACTATCCCTGTAACCTTGAGCCAGGTATTTATTCTCTCCCAGACTTAATTTTTATTTTATTTTATTTGAGATGGAGTCTCACTCTGTTACCCAGGCTGGAGTGCAATGCCGTGGTCTTGGCTCACTGCAGCCTCCGCCTTCTGGGTTCAAGCGATTCTCCTGCCTCAGCCTCCCAAGTAGCTGGGGCTACAGACACATGACACCACACCGGCTAATTTTTGTATTTTTAGTAGAGATGGGGTTTCACTATGTTGGCCAGGCTGGTCTTGAACTCCTGATGTTGCAATCCACCCACTCAGTAATCCCAAAGTGCTGGGATTACAGGCGTGAGCCACCGCACCCAGCGACTTAAAATTGTTTAATTTATAAAATGGGACAAAAGCTACCTACTTAATAGGGCTGTGAGATAATGCATAAGCATACTTAGAACAGTGACAGGCACATATTAAATGCTTGATAAATTTATTAATATTAAATCCAGCTGAGGGAAGAAGGAGAGGACTAATGCAGTGGAGGTGAGCTGTTTTGTGTACAACTAACTGACAACATCTTCATTGATTATCTGCAAAGAAAGTCAATAATGGGCTGCATTATTTATAGATGTTCTAATACTTCTTGGTGTGTTTGCTTGTTAAAAACAAATAATGATGTTTTCCTGTTTCTCTATATTGGGAAACAAAACTTATGAAAAAAGACCTAACAGGTTAGTTACCACTTGTAACCTTTGTCATTGAATGATAAATTGTGGCTGAGTTTTCTGTATACATAATTTCTGTTGATGAATTCCACTGTAGATTTTTCTGTTTTTTCTATCCTTTTTGTTCTGTTTCTTGCAGACTTCCTGGTTAATCACTTATTTCAGCAACGTTTACTACTTCTAAAACAAAAAGGATGAATGGTATGCGGCAAATATAAGTTGATGAGGCATGGATGGAATTAATTTTAATGAGAACTCTCAGAGGCCTGAAGTTAGTTTAATTAAGCCTGTGTAAATTCTGTCATGCCTTTCACATGTCATATGTTTTCATCTGTTGAGCATTAGTGAACCCTGTTAGGTTAGTATCTGTGAACTGCTAGGTTTAAAAATTCATTTTTCAGTACTCTTGAGATGGCATCACAGAAATCTTTTTGTGCTCTCCCTAATATTATGGTAGCCACCATGGTGCAGATGCCTGTATGTTCTGTTATTTAGTACTGAAGAAACCGTGAAGAGAGAATTATCCCTCCCCCTTTCTTTTTTGAGATGGGGTCTCACTTTGTTGCCCAGGCTGGAGTGCAGTGGCGCGATCTAGGCTCACTGCAACCTCCACCTCCTGGGTTTGAGTGATTCTCCTGCCTCAGCCTCCCGAGTAGCTGGGATTACAGGCACCTGCCACCACACCTGGCTACACTTTTCGTTTTGTTTTGTTTTTTTGAGACAGAGTCTTGCCCTCTTGCCCAGGCTGAGTGCAGTGGCATGAGCTCGGCTCACTGCAACCTCCGCCTCCCCAGTTGAAGCGATTCTTGTGCCTCAGCCTCCCAAGTAGCTGGGACTACAGGCAAATGCCACCGTGCCTGGCTGATTTTTTGAATTTTTAGTAGAGACGGGGTTTCATCATGTTAGGCAGGATGGTCTCGATCTCCTGACCTCATGATCCGCCTGCCCTGACCTCCTGAAGTGCTGGGATTACAGGCATGAGCCACCGCACCCGAAAAATTATCCCATTTTATAGATGAAGATAACCAAGGCTTAGAAACATATTCAAAGTGACATGCCAGTAAGTGGGAGAGCCAAAATTTGAAAATTGGATTTTGATTTTAAAATTTGTGCTTTTAAAAACTAGGCCACCAACTGCTTCTCTAATACACAGTAAATCAGAAGACTGCAAAACTGACCCTCTACAAGGTGGCCAGGCTTGTTTATTGCCTGCTGCTCACACTGGTCCCTGCCCTCACTTTACTGTCTAATTTTACTGAACAGAATCATGGGTGTAAAGGCTTAACTTGAAGAATCATCCAGTTTAGTGGCTCTAGCCAGTCATAGAATTTATTTTGTTTTAAATTACGATTAAGTAGGTTTGAGCTGGAGCCCAGGAATCTGTGTTTTAATCGGCTCTACATGTGATTTTTGACAGTCTGACAGGTTTGGGAACCATTTCAGTTTAGTTACATGAATCCCTCCTCCCAAAATCCTCTTTTAATTTTCCTGACAGGTAGTCATCTAATGTCTGATATCCATTTGTGATAGGAACTCACTGTTACATTGGCAGGAATGTGCAGTTAGTTACAGTGCAGTTTTTCTATAGAAGTAACCATGGATTTAATTAATTTCTTTGGCCAGATTTTTATACTCCTTAGGTTTTGGCATTGAGGGCTCTTGTATCTTCTCTGAACCTTGCCTTCTTCATGTGTAAAATGGGTATGTTGTTATCTACCTTGAGTGATTATCAGTAATTAAATGAAAAAATAAACTGTCCTGTCTGGAAAGATTCTTGAATGCCTTCAAATAGCCTTTTCTTATAGTTCCCTTACCATGTCAGTCTATTCTGAAACACTCTCATGTCTTCAGAGTTCTAGTTAGAAGTGTGGATGTGATAGAGGGCTCCTAGATAATTCATTTTGGGATTGTTAGTGCCAGAAATAGGTTATCATTTTGCCTCCTCATCAGTATGCTTCTTTACCTCTGGCTTTTTCTTTGGACAAAGTATATGATAGACACTCTTATGGGTACAGATAAGCCTGCGTTTCTGGAAATTCAGCTTTACTCCTTAGAGTTTCCACTAATAACTTGAACCCGGAGCAAAACAAATGATCTGCAGGAAGACTTTAAATCTAAAAGAAAAGACCTTTTTAGATTGTATAGAGACCAAAGTAGAGAACCAAAGAAAATATTCCTTGTCTCTTTCCTATCCAAGGGGAGAGATAGGTAATGGGTGAGTGTTATCCATAGAAGAGGATAAATGATCAAATGCAAAGCTGGAAAAGACTGTTCAAGACCCTGAAAATAATCTCTCATCACTGTAGGTTGACTTGGTTTGGTTGTTGAGATGTATGCTTGCCTTGCTTTTCTTAACCAAAGCAAACTTGATCTGTTCTTTAGTATTAACTTAGAACATGAGCTATGCTTCCCTTGAGGCTCAGAGTACTAAGAAGAGTTTGTAGGTGATAGTCTCTTGAAGGCGTGAGTGAAATGTGGTGAAATAACACTTTTTTCTTTAGTTTGTGTTAGATTTCTAGTTTCAAAATGTTTTTGAATGTAACATCTTGAAAATACTTCTTTGGGTTAAAGTTTCTTCATGTGAGTGCTTTTCAAAAGATAATTTTAGTACTTTGGACACATTAAATTTTTTTTTTTCTTTTTGCCATTATCTTCATGAATACAACTTTAAACACATTTTTATTTTTATTTTTTAGTTTTACTTTTTGAGATGGAATCTAGCTATGTCGCCAGGCTGGAGTGCAGTGGCGTGATCTTGGCTCAATGCAACCTCCGCCTCCTGGGTTCAAGCAATTTGCTGCCTCAGCTTCCTGAATAGCTGGGATTATAGGCATGTCCACGTACCACCACGCCTAGCTAATTTTTGTATTTTTAGTAGAGACAGGGTTTCACCATGTTGGCTAGGATGGTCTCAATCTCTTGACCTCGTGATCTGCCTGCCTTGGCCTCCCAAAGTGCTGGGATTACAGGTGTGAGCCACTGCGCCCAGCCACATTTTTATTTTTAAAAAGTGTATCCATATATGTAACTTACTGGTCAGAAATGTTAAAGATATCCAATACATTTTCATTGAAATTATAGTCGCCCTTTAGTTTTTCAGGAAAATGATTCCATCTGAGTTCTTAATTATTGTGGTCTTTATCATTTGCAATCAGGAATTCTAGACCAGCCTGGGCAACATAGTGAAACCCCATCTCTAAAAAAAAAAAAAAAATTTTAGCTGGGCATGGCGACATGTGTCCTAGCTACTAGGGAGCCTGAGGTGGGTGGATCACTTGAGCTCAGGAGGTCAGGGCTGAAGTGAGCCATGATTGCACCACTGTACTTCAACCTGGGCAACAAAGCAAGACCTTGTCTTAAAAAAAAAAAAAAAAAAATTACGGTCTTCCTCTAGGGGGGAAACATCTGTGTTCATTTGACAATGAAGTTATTGGGTGGAGGGTAGAAAGCAAAACCAATTAACTTGACTCTTCCTTTTAAATTTACTATTTTAGTTCATTTGCAAGAAAGTCACTCTGAACTACATTACGTTATAGAATATTAGGGGAGATGATGCAATTTAATTAGTTATGGAGACTTATATTAAACTTAATGTTGCCAAATCATTATTCCTTTTTTTTTGAGATGGAGTCTTTCTCTGTCATCCAGGCTGAAGTGTAGTGGTATGATCTCGGCTCACTGCAACCTCTGCCTTCCAGGTTCAAGTGATTCTCCTGCCTCAAGCCCCCCAAGTAGCTGGGATTACAGGTGCGCACCACCACACCTGGCTACTTTTTGCATTTTTAGTAGAGGCGAGGTTCCACCCGGTTGGCCAGGCTGGTCTCGAACTCCTGACCTCAAGTGATCTGCCCACCTTGGCCTCCCAAAATGCTGGGGTTACAGGTGTGGCAAGTCATTATTCTTAATGAAGAGAGCAGGATCAGCGCAGTAGCTCATGTCTGTAATCCCAGCACTTTGGGAGGCCAAGGCAAGAGGATTGCTTGAGCCTAGACATTCGAGACCAGCCTGGGAAACATAGCAAGACCCCATCTCTACAAAGTAAATAAATAAACAAATAAAAAGAAGGACTGTATGCTATTAGGGCTCTCTGTAACTTTCATTCATGTCATCATTCCACAGCAGGAAGCAAATGATATGGTGTTAATTTTATGAAGTAATTTTATGTATTGTCTTGTTTTTGTTTTTATTTTTAGGACCGGAGTAGGCCCTATGATACTTTTAACTTGCACTCGTTGGAGAACTCCTTAATGGATATGATAAGGACTGATCATGAGCCTCTGAAAGGTAAACACTACCCTCCCAGTGGCCCACCAATGAGTTTCGCTGATATAATGTGGAGGAATCATTTTGCAGGTTAGGAATATTCATATGTCCATTTCTTGCTTGGTGTTTTAAGCAAAAATCAGCTTTTTAATAATTTTCATTTTTCTGGTTTGTTTTGTGTTTGCTTGTTTTTGTTTTGCTTCTGTAAAGCATTGTGGAATGTATTTAAAGTTGATTTCTTTTAAACCTGGGTTCAGCTACCTATAATAATCAAGGTGGATTGTTATTATCAGTCATGTCTGGCAGGAGCATGAATTGGGTAGCTGAGATCAGTCACATTATGAGTTAATAGCATGAGACCAGCAGCCAGGTTTTCTGGGCTTTGTGTATTTGGAATCCTCAGCTGAACTTAGATAATTCATTTAAGTCCATATATATATACTGCAAGGAACTGTGAGAGTTAGTAAGCCAATCTCCAAAGATTGCTTCAGAAAACTGCATATGAAGGACTTCTATTTTATTAAAGCATAATCACCTTCCTGGTATAGGAAGTATCACTACACAGGCTTACGGGCAGCCAGTGACCCTTTGCATTCTCTGAGGCCAAAACACAAGAAAATATCTTAAAGCATATAAATGTTTTGGATTAAATATAAGGCAGAAGGTCTCAAAGTTAGCAGTATTAGGACTTCCTGTTTTTAGAGCCTATGTAAATTCAGGATAGATGTTGGTGTTTAATTCATAATTACAGATAGTTCTTTTTATGGGTTATAGGACTTTTTAGAGACTTTACGATATTTTAAAATACTGTAATTGCTTCTATCAGATCTTTGTAATTTACTGCTAGGCCTTGACTTTAGACTCTTAGGTTGTTTCTAATTTTTCCTCCATTAAAGGTAATGCTGCCATGGATGAGTTCTTGCACATAGCTTTTCCTTAAGGTAAATTCATAGTGAGAGTCTTTGGGTCAAAAGAGATAAACATTTAGGTGGATTGAGCTTTAAGAGAAGGATGGTAGGCTAGAGGACCTACCTTGTGGCTTCTGTATGAGTCTGTTCAGAAGCACTTCCCTCTATACTATCTTGCTTTTCCTCCTCCTTTTTTTTTTTTTTTTTTGAGACAGAGCTTCGCTCTTGTTGCCCAGGCTGGAGTGCAGTGGTGTGCTCTCAGCTCACTGCAACCTCTGCCTCCTGGGTTCAAGAGATTCTCCTGCCTCAGCCTTCTGAGTAGCTGGGATTACAGGCATATGCCAGCATGTCCAGCTAATTTTGTATTTTTAGTAGCGATGGAGTTTCTCCCTGTTGGTCAGGCTGGTCTCAAACTCCTGACCTCAGGTGATCCACCTGCCTCGGCCTCCCAAAGTGCTGAGATTATAGGTGTGAGCCACTGCGCCCAGCCTCCTCCTACTTTTAATATCCTTTACTCCCACTTGAACATGGGGAACACTATTTTGAGGACCTCAAAACTCAAGTACAGAGTAACTGGTCTTTGTTTGTTTTTTTGAGATGAAGTCTTGCTCTTGTCGCCCAGGCTGGAGTGCAATGGCGTGATGTCGGCTCACTGCAACCTCAGCCTCCCAGATTCAAGTGATTCTCCTGCCTCAGCCTCCTGAGCAGCTGGGATTACAGGCACCTGCCACCACTGCCAGCTAATTCTTGCATTTTTAGTAGAGACGGGGTGTTGCCATGTTGGCCAGGCAGGTCTCAAACTTCTGACCTCAGGCGATTGCCCGTCTTGGCCTCCCAAAGTGCTGGGATTACAGGCCTGTGCCACCCCACCTGGCCCCAGAGTAACTGGTTTTTGTATGTTTGTTTGTTTTGATTTTTTTTTTTCCTAGAGCTTAATTTCCTTGTTTTTTCAGAAAAAAAAAAAAAAATTTTACTCATTATAAGAAATGCAAATAGTGTGTAAAAGGATGAAAAGGAAAGTAAAAAAGAAAAAAAAATCACTAGAGGCTGGACGTGGTGATCGCTTGAATCAGGGAGTTGGAGGTTGCAGTGACCGAGATTGTGGCACTGTACTGCAGCCTGGCGACAGGGCGAGACTCTGTCTCAAAAAAAAAAAAAAAAAAAAAAAAAATCACTAGAGACTCCACCTAGAAGTAACAAAGGTTATTATTTTTATTAACATCCTTCCAGATATTTTATATTCTCCATATAGGAGATGAAATTACAACTCAGCCTTTCTGACTTTGCAGTCTGTGAAACCTGGGTGTGAATTCTGTCTCTGCCTCTGTCTGCCTATTAATCTGGATAAATTAGCCTCTTTAAAGCCTCAGTGTCCTTATTGTTAAAATAAATTCCCTACTTCATAGAGTGAGTACGAAGATCAAATAAAGTCCCTGGCACTAGAAACTGCTCAAATGTTATCCACAATTTTTTGCTGGAAGTAGTATGGTATACTTGCAATATTGACTTCTTTCCAACTAGACTGCAGCTAAATGTTGAAATTTTTCAGATGCACGTTGTCAAAATTTTATATTTTTCATAAGTAATGATTATTGAAGGATAAACATCTTATTTTCAAAGCCACTTAGAAAGGAAAATAATTTTTCAATTATTTTGGCTTTCCAAAATTGTATATCTGAATGATGTAAAAAATATAAAATAGGATATCCAGTATTTTAAGATGTACTTGAAGAACATGGTAAAAATATGTTCACAATAATATTTTATCTTAGAAATGTATTCAGTAAGAAATCCCTTTATTCAACTGTCCTGTTGATTCAGGGGAAAAAACTATTAGCGTGGGAGATAACAGAATAGGAAGTTTAGGAGATAATGAGACTTCTGTTTTAGTGAAGTAAATAAACTTTAATAGTTTTTTGGTTATGTATTCGGTTGACCAGCCCTGAAAATATTTGTAGGAAATTTTAAAAGTTTCTCTATCTCATCCCCCATGATAAAAATTATATAGAAGAAAAGCTGAATTGAACTTTCTTCATAGCACACTGAAAAATATCTTCTATAGTATTAATCAGATCACAGAATGCATATTTAAATAAAAATTGGACTAATTTATTATTTATTTATGTATTTATTTTCTGAGCTGGAGTCTTGCTCTGTCACCCAGGCTGGAGTGCAGTGGCGGGATCTCAGCTCATTGCAACCTCTGCCTCCCTGGTTCAAGCAATTCTAACTCAGCCTCCTGAGTAGCTAGGATTACAGGTGTGTGCCATCACACCCAGCTAATTGTTGTATTTTTTAATAGAGACAGGATTTCACCATGTTGGCCAGTCTGGTCTCAAACTCCTGACCTCATAATCCTCCCTGCTCAGCCTCCCAAAGTGGCCGGGATTATAGGCATGAGCCACTGCGCCCAGCCAGACTAATTTTTTTTTTATTTTTTTTTACTTTTTAAAGATCCCAAAC
This sequence comes from Macaca mulatta, assembly GCF_049350105.2. Lineage (NCBI taxonomy): Eukaryota > Metazoa > Chordata > Mammalia > Primates > Cercopithecidae > Macaca > Macaca mulatta. The sequence goes on along the minus strand of NC_133414.1, from coordinate 104,168,579 downwards.
TACAGTGCTTGGCTGTAACAGAATAAGGTAATGATCTTTTGGGTTTTGTTTTGTTTTTTGTTTTTTAACTATGTCTTACATATACTTTTTCTTTCGTTAGAGAGAATGCCTCAGAGATGAGAAAGGAGGCTTTTGAAGAGGGTAATGCTCTAATGCAGCTGTTTCTTATTTTATTTATTTATTTTTTTTGAGATAGGTTCTCGCTCTTTCACCCAGGCTGGAGTGCAGTGGCACAATCTTGGCTCACTGCAGCCTTGACCTCCCAGGCTCAAGCAATCTTCCTGCCTCAGCTCCGTAAGTAGCTGATACTAGAGGCAGGGGCACCATGCCTGGCTGATTTTTTCTATTTGCTGTGAAGACAGGGTTTCGCCATGTTGCCCAGCCTAATCTTGAACTCCTGAGCTCAAGCGATCCTCCTACCTCAGCCTCCCAAAGTGCTGAGATTATAGGCATGAGCCACTGGCCCTGACCCTGTTTCTTATTTCTTTTTCTCAGTACAGAAATCCTTGGGTTGGCAGATGTAGTAGGAGGGAGCAATTGTTCTCTGTTCTCATTTCTAGTGGATTGAAGGAAAATCCAACTCTCTTCTTAACTATGAAGATTAAGGGGATTAATGGTGTTGAGAGAGGTGGGGTAAGAGATAACGAAAAAGATTCATCCCTATTATCTTCCTCATAGCTGTTCCTTGACTTTCTACCTGTAATGCAGGTTCACTAAGCTCCTATGGAACCACTCTGAAAACTCATGGTCATTAGGTTTAATTAATCATATTCTCCGAACTCTAGAAAGATAATAAGGAAATAGCAACTATAACACATTGAGCAGAGAAGTAAGATCATATACCCTAACTGGGGAAGCCCAGTATAGCAGGCATCTTGGCAAAAACAGGGAGGAGTTACTTTTTCTTCATCCCATGCAATTTGCCTCTTACAGCAGAAAAAAGGCCTGGCTGACTATTTGGGGTTAGTGCCTGGTAAAACATTTTTATGTATTTGAATTTTCTCTTCCCTCACCATTCATAGAACTGAGATTTGAAAAATGAAAAGATGTCAGTTGAGAAATGATATTGAAAACTTTGCTTTTCAAAGGTATACTGAGAGTGTCTTGGGGGGCAGAGACAGTAAGTAGAAATTGAGTGATTTGTATAAGTACCCTCCATTAATTTGTGTAATCATCCTTTAAGCATAGCATTTAAATCACCTGAGTTTTTAGTGGCCAAGCATGGTGGCTCATGCCTATAATTCCAGCACTTTGGGAGGCTGAGGCGGGCAGATCACTTGAGGTCAGGACTTCAAGACCAGCCTATCCTACATGGTGAAACCGTGCCTCTACTAAAAATACAAAAATTAGCCAGGTGTGGTAGTGGGCACCTGTAATCCCAGCTACTCAAGAGGCTGAGGCAGGAGAATCGCTTGAACCGGGGAGGTGGCGCTTGCTTTGAGCCAAGATTGTGCCACTGTACTCCAGCCTGGTGACAGAGCAAGACTCCATCTCAAAAAAAAAGAAAAATCACCTGAGTTTTAAAAGACACAGATGATGGTGATGATGATGATGATGATTTTGAGACAGGGTCTCGCTGTGTAACCCAGACTGGAATGCAGTGGTGCGATCTCAGCTTGCTGCAGTCTTCGCCTCCTGGGCTCAAGCTCTCCTCCCACCTCAGCCTCGTGAGTAGCTGGAACTATAGGTGCATGCCACCACACCCACCTAATTTTTTTTTTTTGGTAGAGATGGGGTTTCGCCATGTTGCCCAGGCTGGTCTCTTAACTCCTGAGCTCAAGCGATCTGCCCGCCTCTGCCTCCCAAAGTGCTGGGATTACAGGTGTGAACCAGTGCATGCCAGGCTGGGAATTGTGATTTAATTGTTCTCAAGTACAGCCTTCATTAAGTGAGGAAACAGAGGCACAAAATATTTAACAACTTGCCAAAAATTACCCACTACCAATATGTGAATAAACTAGGATTTGACCTCAGGTCTAAGCTGACAGCTTTTGATTATTGGTTATTTGGAACATACTTAGAATATTATAGTACCAAAGTTTTATCATTTCCTTAAAAAGGAGATTAAAAAAAGTTAACTGTATTTTTACATATCACAGTATTACATTTTCTTAGATAGTTTTCTAAAGGAACATCTCTCTAACTTTATAGAGAAAATTAGTGGGAAATAAAACCCAGTAGAATATGCATTTTACCTGTAAGTCTTTCTGAAACGTGGCACTAACATTCTGTTACATGAAGCTTTCTGAAGTACTTGCCTTTTTAGAGCAAAGGGAGTGATTAGAGGAAGGTACAGCAGTTGTTCCCTATCTCATAACATGTTGTAGAAGTAAAGAGATGACTTTCATAATTAATTATGAGTTAATACAAATTTCAGTTTTTAATTTGGGCTCACAAAAGCATGAGTTTAGTTGGATTCTGAAACTGAATCATGATAGACGTAGGGTTTTTTTTTGTAACTAGTGTTTTAAATATGAATATGAATTGAGCTTCTGAGACTGTGATTTTAACAGAACGAATAACCATATGTAACCCTGTTTTCCAACCTCTGCCTTCATCCCCTCTCACCCCTATTTATCAGATCCTGTGCAGTGGGAAAAGTGGGACACAGTCTCAGATTTCCACAGCATCATTTAACTCAGTAAAACCAAGTATGCCTTCCAGTTTTTGAAACCTTATATTTTACACTATACTTAAAAGATCGCTAGCTGACAAGAACAATTTAAAAATAGCAGACCATGGACAGGTGACAAAATGTCATGCTGGCAGCACTAGACTGCATTATACAAAAATCACCAGATGTCACACACTTGATTCTATTTTCACAGCTGATTAAACAGCAGTATTTGTTGGACAAAAGGAAGAAAAAAGAAATGGCCTTTTCTGAATTTGGAATCAGTTTTTCTTTTGCTGTTATATATTTTATTTTCCTCCAAAATTCCTTAATAACTGTAAAACTTAAGATATACAATATATTAAGTTAAAAATTATGAAATAATTTCAATTTTAGTAAAGAAACCTTTACACATATACACTCCCTAACCTGGAAGACTGTAAATCAAGATGTTAACAGTGCTTATCTTTGGTGAGCTTGTTTTCTCCATTTTTCTGCATTATGTGATTTTTCTCCAATGAAAATGCATTGCATTTTATAATCTAAAAATTACTTTTGGAAGAGGTTAAGAAACTAGCTTAAAGATGCTGTGAGTGATTTTACTTTAAAAAATTACATTATTAGTTGGAAAAATTAGATTATATTTAGATAATTGATTCTGATGGATATGGCTTTCTTGACCCAGAGTTTCTTGTCTTGTCTTTTCTTTTTTTTTCTTTTTGAGACGGAGTCTTGCTCTGTCACCAGGCTGGGGTGCCGTGACACGATCTCGGCTCACTGCAACCTCCACCTCCCAGGTTCAAGTGATTCTCCTACCTCAGCCTGCTGAGTAGCTGGGACTACAGGCGCATGCCACCACACCCAGCTAATTTTTTTGTATTTTTAGTAGAGATGGGATTTCACCATGTTGGCCAGGATGGTGTCCATCTCTTGATCTCGTGATCTGACCGCCTCGGCCTCCCAAAGTGTTGGGATTACAGGCGTGAGCCACGGTGCCCAGCCTGGAGTTTCTTATAAAATCTTTTGTTGCTAGCTTTCATCCAGAGACCTGTTGAAGTCAAAGAGGTCAAAGAATTAGAGAGAATACCAGGAAAGGTAAAAAGTGTTCTGCTTTTCATCAATTAGTGATACCTTCAATCTGTAAAACACTGCCTAAGCCTCTCGTTTTAATGCATCATAAGAAAGTTTAGGTTGGAAGTAATCAATGTAAGATAGAGAAAGATAATTTGAAAACTACCAAGCTTCCTTTCAATTTCATCTTTCTAAGCTGAAAAGTTCTAGGAGCTCATGGAAAGGGTCAAAAAGGATCCATGCAGGCATGTTTAACTTCTGGAGGACAAAAAGGGTACCCCTTTATGTTTGGGAAACTAGGTAGTTATAGGAACATGTAAAAACTTTATTTGATATAGTGGTTGTAAACTACATAATTCTTTACTATACATGGTTGTAGACACAGGAAAGAAAAGAAGTCAAATAAAGATCAGTTAAATTCAGGCTTGCATGATTTCCTTGATAACCTTTATTATTATTCTAGGAATATTTAGGGAATATTGCTAACTTTTTAGACAGCACACCCTCCTCTAAATATTCCTTGGTTGGAGTTTGAAAAGATCCTCCATATATACGGTTTCCTTAAGTTCTGATGGGCAGTGATTTTGAAGTCTTGATGGGCTTTTAGGTAGACTTTCCAGTAACTGGCTAATTACTGTTATATTTGAATACCCCAGAAAAGGATGAACGCTGGTTTAGAGTAAATCATATCTAGTTTTCATGGATATTGGTATTTCATGATAATGAATCCAAATAAGGTCTTGATTATCCAGAAATGATGGCAAGGACATTGAGATAGCTAACTGAAATGAGAATATGCTTTCTCCCTACTGAGTCAAAGCCTTGTTCTGGTGACAGTTTTTCCTATTATATGTTCTGATAAAGGTAGTGGTAGGAGATAACACTCGTTGCTGACTATAATTTTCAGGGACTCTAAAATGACTTAGGAACTGAAAAAATGTCAGGCACATTGAACAATTACATATAGATACAGTACATGTATCTTTTAACAATGGGGTAGTTTTTGAAATTCCTAATAGTTAGCTTCTAGTAAATATGAAAAGGTTTATGAAATCTATAAAAATAAAATAGATGATTCTCTTAGATGATTCTTTACTCATATGACTTTTTAATAGAAAACATGATCTAATCTAAGAAAATAATTTTACTATATTACAAATGCTAGCAAAATTGTCTCTGCAAAACCAGAGAGAGATGAAACATTTTTCTCCTAATAAGGTTTGAAATAATAAAAACTAAATTTTTTCATTGAAAGCTCTATAATGCTTCATGATAAAGTTAGAACAGTTTCATCAGAATCCATCAAATTCTGGTGGATTTTCTTATTTATGGATGTATTTAAGATTTTCTCATTCTTCAGTACATACATACACACCAATACAAGTGACGCTTCGCTTGCGAGGATTTTGTTTTTCCCTGCCACTTTTTTTTTTTTTTTTTTTTTTTTTTTTTTTTTGAGATGGAGTCTTGCTCTGACTCCCTGGCTGGAGTACAGTGGCACAATCTTGGCTCACTGCAACCTCTGCATTCTGAGTTCAAGTGATTCTCCTGCCTCAGCCTCCTGAGTAGCTGGGATTACAGGCACCCACCACCACACCCAGCTAATTTTTGTATTTTTAGTAGAGACAGGGTTTCACCATGTCGGCCAGGCCGGTCTCAAACTCCTGACCTCAGATGATTCGACCTCCCAAAGTGCTGGGATTACAGGCGTGAACCACTGCGCCTGGCCTTCCCTACCTGTTAATATGAAATGACCTTTTACAAATTATCGTAGCCTGGGGAGACATAAGAAATCAGGATGGTCCTGTCTAGGCAAAAACTTCATTTGTTTAGGATTTGTTCATGATTCTCCCTTTTTATTTAAGGCAGATGCTCTGTTTTGTCTACTATGATGCTTTCCTTTTGGGCAAAAAGAACTTAATAATGCTATTTGCCTCCAGTCCCCCATAACAGAGTTTACTATCAAATGATGACTGACTCTTTTGCAATTATGTAATATAAAAGTATATATGTTGTAAAAATCAATCATTTTAACCTTATCTCCAGCTTTTTCTGTACTACTTTCTCCCCAAGATACTGTTGACATTTATTTAAACAATGGTAGTGAAATAAGATTAACATTTTTTGAGAATTTCATGATAACCCTTGACATAATTGAACATTAAAACCTTGCAGAGCCAAGTTTATAGATACTAGCTTTAAACAGAAGCATTGTTTCAATAACTATTTTGTTGAAGGAATTTGGTCAAGAAAGGTTTCTAAGTACTTTTTTTTTCATGTAAGACTCTCTCTAATTTTTCTTTTGATACATCTACCTCCTTGTCCCAAATAATTAATGAAAAAAACATAACAAAAATGTCTGCATCTTCCATTCTTGCCCCTAGGGGCCATTAGTTGAAGCATCTGATTCTGACTTAACATCTTACAGACCAGGGGTTGACAAAAGTTGTGAAGTGCTAAAGAGTAAAGATTTTAGGCTTTACAGGCCACATGGTCTCTGTCATATATTGTTCTTTGTTTTAATTTTGGTTTGGTTGTGTTTACAAGCCTTTCTAAATGTAAATATGATGCTTAACTCAGAGGCATACAAAAACAGGAAGCCAGCCATGTCAGCAGAAGTTTGCAACTCCTGTTATAAACTTAAGGATGAACATATGGAAATTAGCATTATATTCAAGGTCATATAACTAGTTAGTGGTGAGGAGAGCCACCAGAACCCTAGATTTTTAGGCCAATCATTTTCCCCCCTTCTATCTCTTATATAAATTTTACCATCTTCCTTCTGGTTGCCATTCTGATTATTATGTTGCATTTTTAAGCCACTATGAAACCTGTCTTTTTGTTCTTTCTAAGCTTCAAATTTATATACTTGTTTGAATCTTTTTTTTTTTTTTTTTTTTTTTGCTGCTTGAATGGAAGAACAGTATAAATGGTTGTTTAAATAAAATGCTTAATCCAAAGAGTTGGCATGTTTAAATTGGAATGCAGGAAGTGTGTTAAATTTTAGACTATTATAACAGAAGCTTCTTTTTTGTTTTGTTTTATTTGTTGTTGAAACTTTGGCTTTAAGACTTTTCATGTGTATGTTTTATGCCTTAATTTTTAAAGCTGTTGTAACTGCTTTGGCCTTTGATAGCATTGTTATAGATTAATCCGTTTTAGATTTTTGTAATGTTTATATTTTAAGGTGTATTTGAAATGATGACATTAAGCATTCTTTGTGCTTAAAATTATTTTATTTTTTAGGACGCATGGGGATAAATTTCCATCATCCAGGAACAGATAATATTATGGCACTTAACAGTAAGTCTTCATATGAAATATTCTATGAAATTAGCAGTCAAGTTTGCAGCATGTCATTTCTACATTCTTGATTGTTGGTTACATTTTAACCTTCCACTGAATGTAGTATAGACCATTGTTTTGTACTAGTGGTTCTCAAAGTGTGGTCCCTGGACCAGCAGCATCAGCATTGCTTGGGAGCTTATTAAAATCTCAGGTCCCGTGACAGGGCTATTGAATCAGAAACTTAAGGATGAGGCCCAGAGGTCTGTATTTTAACAAGCCTGTGTGATTGTGATTCAGGCTAAAGTTTGAAAATTGCTTCTTCAAACCAGGGTTGGCAAACTATAGCTCTGCAAGCTGAATCTGTTTTTGTAAATGAAGTTTTTTTGGAATATAGCCACACTCATTCATTTATGGATTGTCTGTGGCTACTTTTGTGCTACGAAGGCAGAGCCCACAAAGGCCAAACTATTTACCATCTGACCCTTTACAGAAAATGTTTGCCAACTCCTGCTCCATACCATTGGGTTGGAGGAATGAAGAGGTAGGTGAAGGGAGAGAGGAAGTGGGGTAGAGAATGTAATGTGAATGAATAAATCAACTTATTTATACATAACTCAGAATTTTTTCATTGTGGTAGATAGCCAGGTATTTCAAGCTGGACATCCAGGCGTCTCCCATTAATGGAATTTGCATGGTATATGTGTCAGCAGCTTTACAGGTTTGAAACAGTTTTGTCAGTTTAATTGTCGGATCAAGTTCTAAAGCAGCAAAAACTTACTAACCAGGAAGTCATATTAATTAACACCAGAAGAAATATCTGGGTGGCATCAGCTCTCCTTCCTAGTGTCAGTGGATCAGATAGCTTTGCAGAAGAACAGTCTCTAAATGGAAATTTTTCATTTTCAGAAGGACCTGTATAAGCCATTGAATCTTTTAGAATTTAAGTTTTCTCCTCTAGTAAATGAGTGATACCAGATTGTCCCCTCTCATCTTCCCAAATATACAAGCTGACTGTCAATACACATGGGAGACATACTGAATGAATCTAGGGTTGTGTACAATATTATTTATTTCCCTCTTGCTTGAAGTAGGTATGTTGACTGTTGTTGGAGTTCTTTAGAACAGGTTTTAGGTTATCTCTAAAACATATATTTTACATCTCCTTGGTTCTGACATGCAACCAGTGAGTACTGCTGAGAACCACTGACAGTGCTTGATGATGCAGGTCCTAAGCCTCTCCATGCATATTTTTTTCTAGATTGCTAGTATCCCTTCCTTTTGGCAGGGTTGAAGGGGAGGTGGTCTTAGAGACAATAAAAATTCCAAGGTATCTACCTCTAATTTTCTAACTTCTAAATGAAAGGTCACTTTAAATTTAGATTATGCTGCCTCTAACTTTTTTTCTAGTGTGATGGGAATTAATAAACATGCTTAACTTGCTGAACTTGTGCAATAATTAATTGTGAAAAGACTTCAGTTAGATTATGGGATTTAAAGTTGAATGTAGAAGAAAAGAACAGTATGGTAGTGTGTCTGCCTGAAGGAATGAGTGTGTATCTCAAAAATACCTAATTGACATGATGTGAATCCTCTTCTGCAAGAGGGAGAGGATATAGTTTGTGATTTTCTGTGGAAAAAAAATGGAGCTAAAATACATTTTTCTTTTTAAAAGCCTTTTATTTTCTTTGGTTTGATTTTCTTTACTTCTCTGCTTTGAAATCCAAGATTTCATTTATGCTCTTTCCGTTTTGTTCATGTTGTGCAAATTCCCCTTTTAGCTTCAATTTCTCCAATCCTTGCGAAAAGGGGGCTGATTAGGTAATCTTAATGATCGTTTTCAGCATGAAGATACTGTTACTCTGTAATTTTTTTTTAAGTACTGAAAGGGCCATTTTGCTGATATCTGTAACAAATATTGATGAGTTACACATACTTGCAACAGATATCAGAGTGCATCAATCTTTGAATGTCTCTGTGGTTGCTGCCCAAGGTCGAAGAACCTTGTTGTCTTCTTAAAATAAACCATACAAACAACCAGAGTTTGATGTTTACGTTACAAAGTTGACTCCAGCTTGAGATGATCGGAACAAATATATCCTCCATAGTAGGTTCTTGTGGGACCTGCAGGCTTTGACAAATTTGCTGGGATAAACCTTGTTTTCCCTTTCATACAGTTGATCCCAGCCCATCTGGTGACTTACATATGTAGCATATGCACAAACATAAACACACTTATCTATTATTTTTGTCTTCTTTTTAAAAATATGTATTTATTTTTATATTTTGTAGAGAGAAAGTGTTGCTATGTTGCCCAGCCTAGTCTTGAACTCCTTGCCTCAAGCTATCCTCCCACCTCAGCTTCCCAAAGTGCTGGGGTTGGAGGTGTGAACTATCACACCCAGTCTTTCTTTTTATGCCTACTGTTTGTTGCCCTAACACTTTTTGTCCTGTAACTGGTCTATCCTTCTTCCTTTCTCTCAACCATCATGTAGGAATAATTGAGATGGCTGGGCACAGTGCCTCACACCTGTAATCTCAGGACTTTCGGAGGCCGAGGTGGGCAGATCACTTGAGGTCAGGAGTTCGAGACCAGCCTGACCAACATGGAGAAACCCTGTCTCTACTAAAAATGCAAAAATTAGCTGGGTGTGGTGGCACATGCCTGTGATCCCAGCTGCTCAGGAGGCTGAGGCAGGAGAATCACTTGAACCCAGGAGGCAGAGGTTGCAGTGAGCCGAGATCATGCCACTGCACTCCAGCCTGGGTGACAGAGTGAGACTCCATCTGAAAAAAAAAAAAATAAAGGAATAATTGAGAAGAAGTAACAAATCCTGAAATCCTGAAACACTGTTAACTCAGAATTTGTGATTATCGGAAGGGACTAGGGACTAGGTTGAAGTTAAGCTGTATTTTCAGAAAAGAAGGGATTGGCTAAGAAAATTATAGCAAATTGAGGCAGTTTAAATTTTTTTAAAAAAGAAAATGTGAGTCAGCTGTAGTTCTTTCTTACCCTTTTTTGCTATGTGAAATTTGTGCTTCCTAGGTCTCTATGGAAAGCTGCCATTCATTATGTTTTCCAAAAGATCTTCCATCCTTTTTTTACTTTCTTGACCTCACCAAAACCTGTCTCCTAAAGATATGGTCTCAGTTCTCCTGTCTTTATGGGAAAGATAGATGTCATTATATACATTCTTCTCAGTACTACTTTCCAGCTTTGAATTGGCCAAGTTCCCATTTTTTGGTGTTCCTAGTGCATGCCCTCCAGTTATACCTTCCTCCGAGAATCACCACTGCTGACGTCATCTAGAAGACAGAAAATGAAACTTGGAAGAGAAAGATAGGATACCACTATGGAAGACAAATAGGAGTTACCAGTAAACCTTCAGACATTTAGGGTGTGGAAAAATTGGCAAGGTTTGTGTAAACCAAAGAGTCTACTGATTTTTCCTGTTCAAGACCGTGAATCTATTAATAATAAGAATTGGCAGGCCAGCCTTTATGGAGGAACCCAAGAGGCACATTCCAAATTTTGGCCTTTCTCAAAATATTAAGTCTTCAAGTATTACAGAATATAGAAGGCGAGGTAGGGGGAAGAAACTCTAATCCATCAGTAAGACCTGCCACTTGTCCAGTATTTCCAAAATAAAGTTAGTTCTGAAGCAATATACCCCTTCCACTTAATCAGGTAATATAATTTTTTCTTAACTGTTTAATAATTCTGCCCATTATATTTTAATCTTCCTTTTAAATGAAAACACTTGACATTTGCATAATATATTTTAATTTTTCCCACTGGAGAAAGAAGGCTGCTAAGAGTTCTTCTAGCTACGTATGTAGTAGTAGTGCTACCATCCATATTTTTCTAATACTAATAGTAGCCTGTGTTTCCTTTTTCTTTTTCTTTTTTACATTCTAGGTCAGGGATTTCCAACCTTATGACTTCCCTGGGCCACCTTGGAAGAATAATTGTCTTGGGCCACAAATAAAATACACTAACACTAATGATAGCTGGTGAGCTTAAAAAAAAAAATCACACACACAAAAAAATCTCATAGTGTTTTAAGAAAGTTGACGAGTTTGTGTTGGGCCGCATTCAAAGCCATCCTGGGCTACATGTGGCTTGCGGGACAGAGATTCGACAAGTTTATTCTAGGTGTAGAGTTGGTTTAGCATTCGTGGTCTTGTGTAGGATTGATGCCTGACTTGGTGACTTTTCCTCTATTATGTTGATCCTTAGAAAAGGATACTGGTGCCTCCATGGTTCATCACATGAATCAAATTTATGTTCAAAATCAGCATGTCTAGTCTTTACTCCATTTAACTGGTCAGTTCCTCTTTTTCCAAGTAGAAAATGGGCTTGGGAAAACAGAATATCGGAATATGGGAAAACAAAATATCGGGAAGTTGCTTGATAGGTACAAAAGTAGAAACTGGGAGTAGTGTTTCTTAAGGAATAGTATCATTCAGTTCTAGGAAGATGTCTTTGAAGCAGGCTGGAAAGCATGTGAAACCTGAAGATGCAGCAGTGAATTAGCGAAGCCAAAAGCGTCTTCTGGAGTTGGGTAGATCCCATTCCCCCTTTACAAGCTATATGGCCTTGAGGCCACATTCTTAACTCCTCTTTGCCTCTGATTTTTTCACCTGTAAAATGGAGAGAGAAATCAGTAAAGTGGTTATATATATATTTTATAAAACTTAGTATAGTGCCTGATTTGTAGATAATGCTCATATGAGCTGCTATTGTGAATGCTTGCAACAGCCTTATTATTACCTTTAAAGATCTTTCTTTCTTTACATATTAGTTTCCAAAATATAAGTTTATCTCACATTGGTTACATTTAGGTAGATGCTTTCCTGATAGAATTTAAGACAGCACCCCTGTAAGTCATTTGGTTACATTTATGTATTTATTTGGAGACAGAGTCTCACTCTGTCGCCTAGGCTGGAGTGCAGTGGTGTGATCTCGGCTCATTGTAACCTCTGCCTCTTGGGCTCAAGCGATTTTCCTGAATCAGCCTCCCGAGTAGCTGGGACTACAGGCACACGCCACCATGCCTGGCTAATTTTTTGTATTTTTAGTAGAGATGGGGTTTTGCTATGTTGCCCAGGCTGTCTCGAACTCCTGAGCTCAGGCAATCCACCTGACACGGCCTCCCGAAGTGCTAGGGTTACAGCTGTGAGCCACCATGCCCGGCCACGTTTAGATAGGTGCTTTCCTGATGGAATCGAAGACAGCACACCTGTAAGTCATCACATAAGCTAGCGTAGCTGTATTGAGATGTGGTTCCATTTGTTTTTGTGTGAATCTTTTTCTCTGGATGAAATACTTTCTATCTATTACTTGACTTTGGAACATGCAAACACGCACCATCTTTGGACCCTACAGGCCTTTCTCAGTTGTTAAATATCTTGTGATGTTGGCACTTTAAAAAGTGTCACATGCTGCTGTTTGGAACATATTAATAAAATGATACAGCCACTTTGGAAAACAATTTGACAGTTTCTTGCAAAGTTAAATATACAACTATCATATGATGCAGGAGTTCTCCTGGGAATTTACCCAAGACAAAAAATGAAAATGTACGTCCACACAAAGATATATATGCAAATATTCAAAGCCGCGTTGTTCTTAATAGCCAAAAATTGTAGATAAAACAAATGTCTCTCAACTGGAGAATGGATAAACAAATTGTGGTACATCCATACAATGGAATACTATTTGGCAAATAAATAGGAATGAGCTATTAATACATGCAGCAACATAAATGACTGTCAAAATAATTATGCTAAGTTAAAAAGCTAGACAAAAGAATACATACTAGATGATCCTGTTAATATAAAATTCTGGAAAATGTAAACTAATCTAGTGTGAAAAAATACAACAACTTCAAGAAAGGAATTTTTGTAGTAATATTGTCTTCTTTTTTCAGAGGACAAAAGTGAAGGCTTAGATCTTGGAGAAGAAGTCATGTGTAATGATGGCATCTAGTTGAGCAAGTTTCTGAATCTCCTTAAGCCTTTGTTTGAAAACCTGTAAGTGGGCAGTTAGGATATTTACTCTCATTGTTTTTGTGAGATTCAGATGAAGTAAGGCACATGTACAAATAAGGTATTATTACTGCTACATTTGGGAAGTAGGAAGCATAGTCTCACTCAGAGAAGATACTTTCAGAGAGTTACTTTTTTTGTTGTTTTTAAAGATCATAGCTTTATAATATAACAGAGATTCAATCTTGTTTAAATTAAAAGTTTTCCTGCCATTCCTTTTCTGAGATCTTTGATGTTGTAATTAGAGTCTGTTACAAGTTATAAGGAGATAAATAAGAATTCTGAAGTACCACTTCCCCTCTGACAAGGAAAGATGATTGTTTACCCTCACTCTTCCATATCAAAGTATGTAACTTTGCAAAATTGAAGATTCCTAGAATAAAACCTAAGTAGTCTGAAGACTTAAACTTTTGATATCTTTCTTCGTTATTTTTTCTATAGCTCATGAATTGGTATATAAACATTTTTATATCTTAAGCCAAAAAAAGACACGCACCTCTTTAGAAGCTCTGAGGTCATTGATTGTTAAACAACGTATACATAGCTGATACACCAAGAAACTTGGAACTTTATGTTATTCTGTTTTCCACATTTTCCCCTTATTAATGCCTTGAAAGCATTTTAGAACATTTTGCTTATATTTCTATTTGAACTGAGGGCTGACAGTGCATTTGTTGAATCAAAAGAGGCAATGTGAAAGGGCATTGACATGAACATTTGTGTTGAGTAGCGACTCCTGTGTGGCTGCAGAGCCTCCTCTTCCCCCTCCTTTTTATCCTCTGCTGGGAGTGAACTCCTTGGGGAGCGGCTCAGCTGAGAGGAAGTGGCAGAGAGGGAGCTGAGCACATGATGCCAGAATGGGAATAGAGCCAGCTTTGCTAGAATTCCAAATGGAATTTTCCAAAATTTGAAGAACACATTGTTGTTTCTGTACACTGTGAGTGGATATAAGTAAATAATTTCTTGGTAGCATAAAAAAGTGTAGTAAAGGAATTATTTTGAGATTCTCAGATTAAAGACATTTTGTCTGAGAATTTTGAACTTTTTGAAGACAAGATTCAGACTTTCTGTTTCTGTCTGAACAGGTTTCTATCTGAACAGGTTTAGAAGTAAAACTAATGTATGGTTGTGCTATGAATACGTTGCAAAGGATGGCTAATTTAAAAATGAAAAAATTAGAAGGATAAGTAATGTTCCATGACTTCTAAGTACTCAAATTTCAAAACATTCTAGTTGGATGCTGCACATGAACGTGGTAAGGGACCTAAGAGATTGTTTTGTTTTGACCTTTTCATTTTACAGTTGGGAAGCTGAGATTCAAAAGGCTATGGGAATTGGCCAGGGTGACATGGAGCTAGGAGCAGAACCTCTTGCCTCGTGGTTGAGGGTGGTAACTTTTGCTTTAGATACTTAATTGTTACAAGTGGTTACATTATTATTATTATTATTATTATTATTATTATTATTATTATTATTTACTGCCTTAACGCAAACATGCAAATTCGGTGTCTTTGGGAAAATAGTTTTTCTGTTGTTATTATTTGTCACCTTGTTTATGCTCTGAATGCTTAGTAAATTCTCTTTTCCTGAAAAATAGAATAGTAAACCTAGTCTACATGGCCCGATATTGAATACTGTCAATAAATGAAGTCTGAAATGTTCTTGACTGACTTTATTGCATTTTGGAAGAAGTTCTTTGTATTTGTGAATGTCTGTAAAGTGACAGTATCGGGTAGTGCTAACCAAATAAGGAGGATACAGAAAACTGAAAATTTACTTACTTTTCCCTGTGGACTTCCCTGTTTTCTCCACTTGTGTAGGCAGTGGAAACTGGACTTCACATTTATAGCACTCACCCCACTTGTAATTAACTATTTAATGTTGGTGTTTTTCTTTAATGTGTATGCTTCAAGAGGGCAGAGACTAGCTTTTATTCACAGTTGGTCCCTGGCTTCAAGTATAATGCCTGGCCTGTTGAATAGGCACTCAATGTGGATGATCAGAAGAGAGGGAAGGAGGGGTGGGAAAATATCTCAGTGTGACTGTGAAAAGCACAGTCTAACAGTCTTAGAGAATATCCAGTCCACCTTAATTTCTTCCTAAAAGATGTGCTTTAATTCTTCCTTTTGAAAGGTGGTTATAACACATATAGATCTAGCAATGAACAGTTTATGAAGTGGTCTCCCAGACCTCTGTGCTTTTGTAATGCTTACTATGGTTTTTCCAGAACGTGGAAAAAAATCCTCTTTTCTTGAGCACCAACTTTACCCCAGGACTATTCTCTTATCCAGACAAAACATGGCCATATGATAGAGTAGTGTGTGAAACTGAAATGCAGTTTTTTCCCCTTTTCAACTTTTAGGTTCAGGGGTTACATGTGCAGGTTTGTTACATGGGTAAATTGTATGTCAGCAAGTTGCTAATGTCATACAGCCAGCAAATAGCTGTATAAGGTTTAGACACACAGATTATTCTGCCAACCAGTTCCTAATCCAGTGTGATTTTTACTCTTTTGGATTTTCCCAAAAGGTAACTTGGGTTTCATTTAACTCCTTTATAACAATTAAATAAATAATACTTTATTGATTGTGGAGAGTCAATATACTTCCACACATGTTCAGTGTTACTTTCAGAACATAGTCCCCCTCAATAGCAGCAGGAATTTTAAATGCATTGTTCTCTTTATTACCCTCCACACACATACACTTTTGTTATATGACTAAAGTTTTGTGTTTTTGTTGTTGTTGTTGTTGTTTTGTTTTTTTTTTCAGCTGAATACAGTAGAAACAGTGCAGTTTGGGGTAGGGAGGCAGACAGATCTGAGTTTAAACCCCGAATCCATCACTTATTTGCCACGTGACTTTGTGGCAAGTTACCTGTGTCTTTTATTTTTTATTTTATTTTTTAATTTTTTTGTAGAGACAGGGTCTTGTTATATTGCCCAGGCTGGTATTGAACTCCTAGGCTCAAAAGATCCTCCTGATTTGGCCTCTCAAAGTGCTGTGATTACAAATGTGAGCTACTGCACTGAGCCTGTGTCTTTTATTTTAAATGGACAGTTTAACACCTCTTTACAAATGGTGAGGTTAAGTGTGTAGTGCTCCTATTACCATATCTGGCAAGAAATACACACCAAGGCTGGGTGCAGTGGCTCACGCCTGTACTTCCCAGCACTTTGGGAGGCTGAGGTGGGTGGATCACCTGAGGTCCGGAGTTCAAGACCAGCCTGGCCACCATGGTGAAACCCCGTCTCTAGTAAAAATACAAAAATTATTTGGGCATGGTGGTGTGTTCCTGTAATCCCAGCTACTTGGGAGGGTGAGGCAGGAGAATCACTTGAACCCAGGAGGAGGAGGGTGCAGTGAGCCGAGATCACACCACTGTACTCCAGCCTGGGCAACAGAGTGAGACGCTCTCTGGCCAAAAAAGGAAAAAAAAAAAAAACAGAGAAAAAAAGAAGAAGTACACACCAAACAAATGTTAGTCTTTGTTTCTTCCCTATTCTACCCCCTTTCCTTTGTTTCCTTTTGGGTTCACACTAATTCTGAACCCCAGTTGTATCATCAAAACAGGAGCCAAAATAGAAAACACTCATGCCTGAGAGACTGTAATTTCATTGGCCTAGAGTGAAATCTGGTTGGGGGTAGAGGGTGGGCAAAGGATATGGAAAGGACCAGAATTGGATGTGTGTCTATCTTTATTTGAGGATGAAGGAATCAAGTAGTATAGGGACTATGCTGTGCATATCCTAGTGTTCTTTCTTTTCCCTCAAGACTCGGTCTGCCTTTACTGTTCCCTGAAAGTTTTCCCAAGTCCAGTTCAGAAGAGGAAGGTTTTTTTGAAGGATCAGGGGAGGGCTGATAGGAATGAGCAGCTTCTCCATGCTACTGCAGCCCTTCCCAAATGTCCAGGTGAATTCCTTGACATAACTTTCTTCTGTGAAGGAACTCTCCTTCCCACATGAGAGGAGCCTTGTTGATAGAGAGAAGACAACACTGACGAAGGGGCCCAACCTTTGGTTCAGCTTAGGCTCCTGAACACACCAGCACCCATTTTGTTTACCTTATTTTCTTTCTGTATTATTCCTTATATTATTTGGGAGTTCAGAAATGTAGAACTAGCAAGTATTGGCTGTCCTGAACAGTGTAGGAATTGAGTCTTTATAAAGTTGTAGAAATCTCATGAGATTTTTGGCATAGTGGTTCAGAGAAGATGGTTTGTTGAAAACAGATGCCAGATATTTGAGTGTATACCACTGTAGTAAGCAATTTCAGACCTGAATTGGACAGATTGATCAGTATAAAATACAAAATACTCTGTTGTGTAATTACAAATCTTATAACTTTCTTCTTTCTCTCTCCTCCTCCTTCCCTCTCTCTCTTTCTTCCTCTCTCCCTCCCTCCCTTCCTTTCATTCTCCATCTTTCTCTTTCTTTCTTCCTTCTTTTCTCTCTCTTTCTTTCATCAGTTATTGTTTGATTTAGCAATGTGCTACTGAAATAAAAGCAAGGTGGTAATTAATTACTCCTAGTGGAATGCTATCAGGTCACGAGTATGAGAGTGCATAAACATCACCTGATGTGAGTGAGTGTGGATGCCCACTCTCTCCTGTAAGGTATAGTAGTATTATGTAGAGGGATTCTTTACCTAGGTTTGTTTCCAGAGATGCCTTGTCTGATGTATACATTTTCAATTATCTTTTTCTGTTTTGATGAGGAATTTAGGAAATGAACTTGGAAATTCTAGAGTGATTACTTTGATAACATGTTATATATTGAGAAGTTGTATTAGTATCTTATATGTTAAATATAATTTAGAAAGTAAAGTAATACTAAGTATGTGGGGATGCTGAAATGTGGTATAGCAAAGCCTTGAGCTTGCATTTCGTACAAGATGGGAAGAAGAATAATAGAGGAAATGGACAATGTGGACTAGGGGTTTCCCAGGGAGTAGAAGAGACTAGATGTCAAGACATGCAGGTATCAAGATTTTTATACTCTCTGAATAGGTGCTTACTTGTAATGATAATACTGGAAGAGTAGGTTGAATTGGGATTACTGGAATGTATGGGTCTGAGGTATGGAATAGTGAGAATAGTGAGAATAGTAGAGAAACCCCATCTCTACCAAAAATACAAAAATTAGCTGGGCATAGTGGCATGCACCTGTAATCCCAGCTACGCGGGAGGCTGAGACAGGAGAATCTCTTGAATCTGGGAGGCAGAGGTTGCAGTGAGCCAAGATCACACCATTGCACTCCAGCCTGGGCAACAAGAGCAAAACTCCATCTCACAAAAAAAAAAAAAAAAAAAGAGGAAAGAGGTTTAATTGACTCACAGTTCTGCATGGCTGAGGAGGCCTCAGGAAACTTATAATCATGGCAGAAGGGGAAGCAAACACATCCTTCTTCACATGGCAACAGGAGAGAGAAGTGCCAAGCAAAGAGGGGAAAGCCATTTATAAAACCATCAGATCTCGTGAGAACTCACTTCACTATCACGAGAACAGCAGCATGGGGGTAACCGCTCCAGTGATTCAGTTACCTCCCACCCGGTTTCTCCCATGACACATGGAGATTATGGGAACTACAATTCAAGATGAGATTTGGGTGGGAACACAGCCAAACCGTATCAGCTATTTAGAAAGAAGTTTGGAAAAAACACATTAGAATAGGCTGAAGAGACTTGAAGCAAGCCTGTTTATTCTTTTATCTCATACTTTTTATCTCATAATATCTTTATTAAGGTATTCTAGCAGAACCAAGTAAAACACTTTTCTATTAGTTCCAGAAATAATTCGTGTTTTGCTTAAGATACCTGTAGGTTTCTCTGTAAGATATTGAAAACAGTGAAACAGGATGTTGCAAAAGTTCAGTTGGTGAGAATACAGGATATATTTTGTTAGGTTCCAAATAACAACTGAATTTTCTGACCAATCCACAAAAATACCTATAGGCATGTTTCATTTTATTGTGCTTCACTGTATCATGCTTCAGTAGAATTTTGTTTTTTATAAATTCCAAGTTTGTGGCAATAGTTATGCTGTTTTTCTAACAGCATATGCTCGCTTTTTTCCCTCTATATCATGTTTTGTTAATTCTCACAATATTTTAACCTTTTTTGTTATTACTATATCTGTTAATGGTGATTTGTGATCAGTGATCTTTGATGGTACTATTTTATTTTATTTTATTTTTTTGAGACAGAGTCTGACTCTGTCTGCCCAGCCTGGAGTGCAGTGGTGCAGTCTCAGTTTACTGCAACCTTTGCCTCCCGGGTTCAAGCGATTCTCATGTCTCAGTCTCCCAAGTAGCTGGGACTACAGGTGTGCGCTGCCACGCCTGGCTAATTGTTGTATTTTTTAATAGAGACAGTGTTTCACTATGTTGGCCAGGCTGGTCTCAAACTCCTGACCTCAGGTGATTCACCTGCCTCGGCCTCCCAAAGTGCTGGGATTACAGGCATGAGCCACCATGCCCGCCTTGATGTAACTATTGTAGTAGTTTTGGGATGCCATGAACTGCGCTTGTAGGAGATACAAACTTAATTGATAAATGTGTTCTGTCTGCCCCACCAGCCAGCCATTCTACTGTCTCTCTCCCTCTCCTCGGACCTTCCCATTTTCTGAGACACAACATTGAAATTAGGCCAATTAATAATCCTAAAATGGCCTCTAAGTGTTCAAGTGAAAAAAAGAGTCGCACGTCTCTCACTTTTAATCAAAAACTAGAAATGATTAAGCTTAGTGAGGAAGGCATATTGAAAGCTGAGACAGGTTAAAAGCTAGGCGTCTTGTTCTAGTTAGCCAAGATGTGAATGCAAATGGAAAAGTTCTTGAAGGAAATTAAAAGTGTTATCCCAATGAGCACACTAATGGTAAGAAAGTGAAATAGCCTTATTGTTGCTGTGGAGAAAGTTTTAGAGGTCTGAATTAAAGATCAAACCAGCCATAACTTTCCCTTATGCCAAAGCCTAGTCCAGAGCAAGGCCCTAACTCTTTTCCATTCTATGAAGGCTAAGAGAGGTTAGGAAGCTGCACAAGAAAAGCTAGAAGCTGGCAAAGGTTGGATCATGAGGTTTAAGGGAAAAAGCCATGTCCATAACATAACAGTGCAAGGTGAAGCAGCAAGTACTGATGGAGAAGCTACATCAAGTAACTTACCCAGATTTAGTTAAGACAGTTGGTGAAGGTGACTACCCTAAATAGCAGATTTTCAGTGTAGGTGAAACAGCCGTCTATTGGAAGAAGATGCCATCTAGGACTTTCATAACTAGAGAGGAGAAGTCAGTGCCTGGCTTCAAAGGATAGGCTGACTCTCTTGTTAGGGGCTAATACAGCTGGTGGCTTTGAGTTTAAGCCAATGCTTATTGACCATTCTGAAAATCCTAAGGCCCTTAAGAATTATACTAAATCTACTTTGCCTGTTCTCCACAAATAGAACAATAAAGCCTGTATGACAGCACATCTGTTTAACAGCATGGTTTACTGAATATTTTAAAACCACTATTGAGACCTGCTGCTCAGAAAAAAATACTCCTTTCAAAATATTACTATTCATTGACAATGCACCTGATGGAGATGAACCGGGCAGTAATGTTTTCATGACTGCTAACACATCATCCATTCTACAGCCCGTGGATCAAGGTAGAATTTATACTTCCAAGCCATCTTGTTTAGGAAATACATTTTGTAGGCCAGGAGTGGTGGCTCATGCCTGTAACCCAGCACTTTGGGAGGCCAAGGCGGATGGATCACCTGAGGTCGGGAGTTTGAGACCAACCTGGTCAACATGGTGGAACCTCATCTCTACTAAAAATACAAAAATTAGCCATGAATGGTGGTGCACGCTTGTAATCCCAGCTACTTGGGAGACTGAGGCAGGAGAATCGCTTGAACTAGGGAGACAGAAGTTGCAGTGAGCTGAGGTCATGCCACTGCACTCCAGCCTGGGCAACAGAGTGAGACTTTGTCTCAAAAAAAAAAAAAAAAAAAGAAAAAGAAATACATTTTGTAAAGCAATACTTGCCATATATTACACTTCCTCTGATGAACCTAGGCAAAGTTGAAAACCTTCTAGAAAGGATTCTTTGTTTTAGAGGCCATTTAGAACTTTTGTGATTCATTGGAGGAGGTCAAAATAACAACATTAACAGGAATTTGAAGAAGTCAATTCCATTCCTCATGGACAACTTTGAGGGGTTCAAAATGTCAGTAGAGAAAGTCACTGCAGATACAGCGTAAATAGCAAGAGAACCAGAAGTAGAATCTAAAGATGTGACCAAATTGTTATAATCTCATGGTGAAACCTGATAGATGAAAAATTGCCTCTTATGTACAAGTAAAGAAAATGGTTTCTTAAGGTAGAGTCTACTTGACGAAGATGCTGTGAACATTGTTGAAATGACAGCAAAGGATTTAGATATTACGTACATTTAGTTGATAAAGCTGTTGCAGGGTTTGAAAGGATTGAATCCAGTTTTGAAAAACATCCTGCTATAGGTAAAATGCTCTCAAACATTGCATGCTACAGAGAAATATTTCATGAAAAGAAGAGTCAATCGATGTGGCAAACCTCACTGCTCTCTTTTTTTATGATATTGCCTCAACCACCCCAAACTTCAGCAACCACCACTCTGATCAGTTAGCAACAATCCACATGGAGGGAAGACCTTCCACCAGCAAAAAAAAAAAAAAAAAAAAAAAAAAGAAGAAGAAGAAAAAAGTGATAACTTGCTGAATGCACTGAATGCACAGATGATCATTGAGATTTTTCGCAATAAAGTATTTTTTATTTTTTATTTTTAAATTTTTTCGAGATAGGTTCCTGTTCTGTCACCCGGGCTGGAGTACAGTAGCATGATGATGGCTCACTGTGTAGCATTGAGCTCCTGGCCTCAAACAATCCTCCCACCTCAGCCTCTTAAGTAGCTGGGGCTACAGTTATGAGCCACTGTGCTGGGCAACAATAAAGTATTTTTTAAATTAAGTTATATATATCTTTTTTTTTCTTTTTTTTTTTTTTGAGACGGAGTCTCGCTCTGTCACCCAAGCTGGAGTCCAGTGGTGCGATCTCAGCTCACTGCAAGCTCCGCCTCTCAGGCCCATGCCGTTCTCCTGCCTCAGCCTCCCGAGTAGCTGGGACCACAGGCGCCCGCCACCACGCCCAGCTAATTTTTTGTATTTTTAGTAGAGACGGGGTTTCACCGTGTTAGCCAGGATGGTCTCGATCTCCTGACCTTGTGATCTGCCTGCCTCGGCCTCCCAAAGTGCTGGGATTACAGGCGTGAGCCACCGCACCTGGCTATATATCATTTTTTAAGACATAATGCTACTGTACACTTAATAGACTACAGTATAATGTAAACATAACTTGTATGCACTAGGAAATAAAAAAATTGTGTGACTTGCTTTACTGTGATATTTGCTGTATTACAGTGGTTTGGAACCCTAAGACTGTAATATCTCTGAGGTATCCCTGTATTTTAATTCATAAAATAACAGTTTTAAGTGTAATAATTAGTAGAAAACAAGAATGTTCTGTTACTAATAATGAAATAAAATTTAAAAAAGAAAATAGGGGTGAGAAGTTTATTTTCTTAAATTTTGGCTTGTGCTGCTGAAAAACAGGATAATGGAGCCTGTGAAAATTCTGAAGAGAATTTTTGGGTACTTTCAAGGTCTTTCTAGATTTGAAATACTGATTCTTCAGTCTTAGTGGTTAAGAGTGAGGGTTTTTCAAATGTTTACCAACTGGTGAATGGATAAATTGTAGTTTGTCCATACTATGAAATACTACTCAGCAATAAAAAGAAACAAAATACTTATACATGTAACAACATGAATTAATCTCAAAAACATGCTAAGTGAAGGAAGTCAAACATACTGGTTTCATTAATGTGAAATCATAGAAAAGGCAAACAAAACTATGGTGAGAAGGGAGATTAATGCTTGCCAAGAACCATGAGTTAGGGGAGGGGATCAACTGCAAAAGCACACAAAGAAATTTTCAAAGGTGTTGAACTGTCATATCTTGATTAGAATGGTGGTGGTTATATGTCTATATATAATTATCAAAATTAATCAGATCATATACTTAAAGTGGATAAATTTTATTGACTGTAAATAATATCTTGACTTAAAGTAGGTGCTTTAGAGCCAGACTAAACCTGGATTCAGTCCCAGCTCTGCTGCTTAGTAGCTGCATAACTTTGGGCCAGTCATCTTCTTTGGACCTTGGTTTGCCCATCTGGAAATGTGTATAATGATAGCTGCCTTGGGAATTAGAAGACATATTAAGTACTTAGCATATGCCTGGAACATGATAAATTATCAGCAGGTTATTATTTTACTTTATGATAGTCATTCTCCTTTATAAAATACCCCAGTAATGCTAGTATTTTGCTTATCAGTCATTAGTATTAGTTTTTAGGTTTGCAAATACAATGGAAAGAAGATTTTTCTAAGAGTGAAAGAGAAGGGAAGGAAGAATTTTTAAGACATCCAAATGCTTAATATGTACAAAACAAAAACAAAAATAAAACAAATACTTAATGTGAATGTAGCAGATGAATATATATCCTTCCCCTTCAAGCATCTTTTTTACCTGCCACTTTCATGTTGTTCATGGAGAAATTGATATTTTCAATTATAACTTGCCTAGTTTGAGAAATGCTATCAAACATCAAACATTGGGTTAAAAGTGTCTTATCTGCCATTGTAAGACAAAGATATAGGAGGAGCATTTAGAGACAAACCCCAGCGCTCCTGCTGTGTAAGAATTTATAGTCTAATGAGGGAAAGGGGGACATTTTGATTCAAACTTTAAGATCTTAACCCATATTAAGTGAAATTTTTTCTATGACTAATACTCCAAGGCAAGCTGAAAGGGAACATTAGATGTTTGAATAGTTTTATGATGCCTACTGAAATGATTCAAAAAATCATTTTTGAATCAAAAAAATCATTTTTTGTGATTCAAAAAATAAGTTGCAAGGTGTTTCTTAAAAACTGATTTTATCACAAGGAAAGTAATTTTTTTTTGCTCTTATTGCCCAGGCTGGGGTGCAATGTTGTGATCTTGGCTCAATGCAACCTCTGCCTCCCGGGTTCAAGCGATTCTCCTGCCTCAGCCTCCCCAGTAGCTGGGATTACAGGCATGTGCCACCATGCCCGGCTAATTTTGTATTTTTAGTAGAGACAGGGTTTCTCCATGTTGGTCAGGCTGGTCTCAAACTCCCGACCTCAGATGATCTGCCTGCCTCGGCCTCCCAAAGTGCTGGGATTACAGGCATGAGCCACCGTGCCTAGCGTCTCCTACAGTCACTTTTAATAGTTTTGACAAAAACTTCCATGCCAATTAATAAAATGTTTTACTAAATTCTTTGAATCTTCCTTCCTTTTTCATCAGGCACAGCATTCCAGGGGCTCTGCCTGTTTTGAAAATGTTGTGTGCTGCATTGATCCACAATCGAGGGAATATCTATCTATCTCTACCTGCCTACCTACACCTCTGTCCCTTCCTCCCTCTCTCCCTTCCCTTTTTCTTTTTTTCTTGCTCTTTCTCATTTTTCGAGCCAGCATCATGGAATCTGTATGTGATATTACCTTGCTTAGAGAGACTTCCTCACATTCAGAGGAATCCATGTAACAGAAGAGTTCGTTTAGATTTAAACCCCATATCAGCAGTTTGGCAATTTCTTACAAAATTAAACATATTCTTACCATACAGTCCAGCAGTTGCACTTCTTGGTATTTACCCAAAGAAGTTGAAAATATATATCCACATAAAAACCTGCACATGGATGTTCAGAGCAGTTTTATTAATAATTGCCAAAAATTGGAAGCAACCAAGATGTAAATAAGCTGTGGTACATCCAGATAATGGAATGTTATTCAGCACTGTAAACAAATGAGCTATGAAGCCATGAAAAAACATGAAGGAACCTTAAATGCATATTACTAAGTAAAAGAAGACAATCTGAAAAGGTTTCATATGATTCCAACTATATGACATTCTGGAAAAGACAAAACTATGAAGATGGTAAAAAGATCAGTGGCTGCCAGAGGTTAACGGGGAGGGAGGGATGAATAGATGGAGCACAGGGGAATTTTTTTTCCTTTTTTTTTTTTTTTTTGGTGAGATGAAGATTTACTCTTGTTGCCCAGTCTGGGGTGCAATGGCTCAATCTCAGCTCACTGCATCCTCCGCCTCTCAGGTTCAAGAGATTCTCCTGCCTCAGCCTCCTGGATTACAGACATGCGCCACCATGCCCGGCTATTTTTGTAGTTTTAGTAGAGATGGGGTTTCACCTTGTTGCCCAGGCTGGTCTCAAACTCCTGACCTTAGGTGATCCGCCCGCCTTGGCTTCCCAAAGTGCTGGGATTACAGGTGTGAGCCACTGCACCTGGCCGAGCACAGAGGATTTTTAAGCCAGTGAAACTGTTCTATATGATACTGTAACAGTGGATACATGTTACACATTCATCAAAACCCATGGAATGTACACCAAGAGTGAACCCTAATGTAAACTGTAGACTTTGGATGATTATGATGTGTCAGAATAGGTTCATCAGTTTTAACAAAGGTACTATGGTAGGGGATGTTGATAATTGGGGAAGCTATGCAAGTGTGGGACTAGGGAGCATACACGAAATCTCTGGGCCTTCCTCTCAATTTTGCTGTGAACCTAAAAAGGCTCTAAAAATACAAAGTCTTAAAAAAAACAAAAGAGTAGAGCATAACATGCCCTTCCCTTGGGAAGTCACATTTATAAGAATGCAACCATTAAAACTTAGTGCAGGCCAAGTCATAAGGAATAACAGATGATCTATTTTAGTGTTGCCTCATATGCCCAGCAAAGTACCATGCCGTTAACATGAGAGTGCTGTTCACAGAGTACTTGTCACTGACCATACAAATCCACTTTTGGAATAATTCTTATATTTCCACCTGTAAAATACATGTACCTTTTAATTTTTATTCTGATGGATTGGAAATAAGTATTTTTTTCAATTTTTAATTATTCAGGTTTATGATTTAAAAGCTACAAAAATATTAGCACTGTGGATTTTCTGTACTATTTTTATAACCAGTGAACTAATTAAAATATTTGTAATGTTTCATTTTTAACTATTCAAATACAAACAGTACACAAATCATAAATACATAGGTTTAATATATTGCTCAATGTAGTACCACAAATTCAGCGTACCCGTGTAGCTCGTACCTGGATCAAGACCAAAACATTACTAACACTCCAAACTACACCCTTAGGCTCCTCTCTGGTTACTATCTCTAGCCAAGGGTAATACTACTCTGATTTATAAAAATTATAGGTAATTTGTATGGGCTCTAAATTGCTTAATATATATGAAACAGTAAAAGAATTCTATGTCTTAAAGAAAAAAGAATTCTATCTGTAAGACTGGTAATAGATGATAATTGGCCGGGCGCGGTGGCTCACGCCTGTAATCCCAGCACTTTGGGAGGCCAAGACGGGCGGATCACGAGGTCAGGAGATCAAGCCCATCCTGGCTAACATGGCGAAACCCCGTCTCTACTAAAAGATACAAAAAATTAGCTGGGCGAGGTGGCGGGCGCCTGTAGTCCTAGCTACTCAGGAAGCTGAGGCAGGAGAATGGCGTGAACCTGGAGGCGGAGCTTGCAGTGAGCCGAGAACGTGCCACTGCACTCTAGCTTGGGCAACAGAGCAAGACTCGGTCTCAAAAAAAAAAAAAAAAAAAAAAGTTGATAACTGAGAATTAAAGTTCTTAGAGGGAGTAGATGGACCTTTGAAAGAATATTGTCTTGTTATATCTGGTATAAATTCATCTTAGCATAGATAGGATATTAGAAAAATGAAATAAGTCACATTACTCTCTTTTTAAAAATGTGGAGTCAACCAGGCGCGGTGGCTCACGCCTGTAATCCTAGCACTTTGGGAGGCCAAGGCGGGTGGATCACAAGGTCAGGAGTTCAAGACCAGCCTGGCCAATATGGTGAAATCCCGTCTCCACTAAAAATACAAAAATTAGCCGGCATGGTGGTGCATGCCTGTAGTCCCAGTTACTCAGGGGGCTGAGGCAGAAGAATCTCTTGAACTGTGGAGGTTGAGGTTGCAGTGAACCAAGATCATGCCACTGCACTCCAGCCTGGGTGATACATGTGAAGCATTTTGAACTGTTCCCAGCACATAGGAAGCACTCATTAGCTGCTATGATAATCACTGTAACAGGACCAAGGCAGTACATAATAAATTCCACAATGAATGATAAAAACAAATCTAAGCCACTGGGTGTGGTGGCTCATGCCTGTAATCCCAATACTTTGGGAGGCCAAGGAGGGTGGATCACCTGAGGTCAGGAGTTCGAGACCAGCCTGGCCAATATGATGAAACCGTGTCTCTACTAAAATTACAAAAAATTAGCTGGGCAAGGTGGCAGGCACCTGTAATCCCAGCTACTCGAGAGGCTGAGGCAGGAGAATCAGTTGAATCCGGGAGGCAGAGGTTGCAGTGAGCCGAGATCATGCCATTGCACTCCAGCCTGGGCAACAAGGGCAAAACTCCGTCTCAAAAAAACAAAACAAAACAAAACAAAACAAAACAAAACGAAACAAAAAAAATCTAAGCATCTCAGATAGATCACTACCTGATATTGACTACCTATTCCATATGCCATCCTGTCTCTCTGATATCAGAGTTCCCAACCATCATGAACCAATTAGTCCCAGCACTTTGGGAGGCCAAGGTGGGTGGATCCCTTGAAGTCCAGGAGACCAGCTTGGGTGATATGGTGAAACCCTGTCTCTACAAAAGACACAGAAATTAGCTAGGGGTAGTGGTCCCAGCTGCTTGGGAGGCTGAGGTGGGAGAATGGCTTGAGCCTGTGAGGTGGAGGTTGTAGTGAGCAGAGATCTTGCCACTGCACTCCAGCGTTTGTGCCAGAGTGAGACCCTGTCTCAAAAAAACAAACCAACAAAACTCCCAGGTAGGTCTTTTGTAATTCTTCCTCTCTCCCAAATTCAACATGCTGCCCTCCACCCCTAAGCCTGTCTAGATCTATTAACTTCATCTATATTACTTGGATGTTTAGTGGTTGAAGACTTGTGTGAACAACAATCTCATTTATCCTTTATGGGTGTTAATGTCCGATGAGTAATTTTTACCTTAGTATTGCAGTCAGATTTGTTTTCATTGGGTATCTAGCCAGAAATCAGATATAATAGGAAAAAAATGATTTTGTTGTTTGGGAGAGAAATAAGTAGTTTTAAAATGTGGAGTATTTCCTTTCTCAATAGAGATTTTTCATTGGGATGTCAGGCAGCATAACATCCTTTGGGATGGGAAGAAGGGACAAAGAGACAAGTGATAGGATGTCAAAATTTATTTCATCTTTTAAGTGTTATATTCATCCATATAATTGTGGATGAAGCAAATTTGGGGGAAGGGTCAAGCTAGGAAGCTACCTACCATTTATTATACTTTTTGTAAGAAGAGGAATTCTAGGTTGCAAATAATAAACAGTATAAAAGTCCCTTAAATTGTTTTTGGAATGCACCCCCCTTTTGTAAATTATGTAAACAGTAAAAGCTATGTAAATTCAGGAGAGATTTTTTTCAGCTGGGCAGAGTGGCTCACCCCTGTAATCCCAGCACTTTGGGAGGCCGAGGTGGGGATCACTTGATGTCAGGAATTCAAAACCATCCTGGCCAACATGGTAAAACCCCATCTCTACTAAAAATACAAAAATTAGCCGGGCATGGTGATAGGCATCTGTAATTCCAGTTACTTGGGAGGCTGAGGCAGGAGAATCGCTTGACCCTGGGAGGTAGAGGTTGCAATGAGCCAAGATTGTGCCATTGCACTCCAGCCTGAGTGACAGAGCAAGTGAGACTCCATCTCAGAAAAAAAAAAAAAAAAAGATTTTTTTTTTTGTTGAGGGTTGTAGTACAGAAGGAATCAAGGAAAAAAAATAGAGCTTGAGCTGGATAATCCTTTCTAATATTTGAGTAGTGGGAAAGTGAAGAAGTTAAAGGTGTGGAGTGAGGGCATGTCTGATACCTGAGGAAAAGTGGAAAGTAGTAGAAGATGAGATTGACTTAGTGGTATTTCAACTCTCTGGCTGAAAAGTCTGAATTATTTTCCTATGGAATAAATAGTTTTCTTTTCTTTTCTTTAATTTTTGGTTTTTCGAGACAGAGTCTTGCTCTGTTGCCCAGGCTGGAGAGCAGTGGCACGATCTCGGCTCACTGCAAACTCCGCCTCCCGGGTTCACTCCATTCTCCTGCCTCAGCCTCCCGAGTAGCTGGGACTACAAGCGCCCACCACCACGCCTGGCTAATTTTTTTGTATTTTTAGTAGAGACGGAGTTTCACTGTGTTAGCCAGGATGATCTCGATCTTCTGACCTTGTGATCTGCCTGCCTCAGCCTCCCAAAGTGCTAGGGTTACAGGTGTGAGCCACTGCGCCTGGCCTCTTTTTTTTTTTTTTTTTTTTTGAGACGGAGTCTTGCTCTGTCACCCAGACTGGAGTGCAGAGGCGTGATCTTGGCTCACTGCAACCTCCACCTCCCGGGTTCAAGCAATTCTCCTGCCTCAGTCTCTTGAGTAGCTGCGACTACAGGCACCCGCCATCACGCCTGACTAATTTTTGTATTTTTAGAGAGATGGGGTTTCACCATGTTGGCCAGGCTGTTCTCAAACTCCTGACCTCAGGTGATCTGCCCACCTTGGCCTCCCAAAGTGCTGGGATTACAAATGTGAACCACTGGGCCCGGTCAGAAATAGTTTTCTTTAATGCTTAATATAATACACTGTAAATATAACCCCAAAGTATCTTCCTTCTTCAGTATAAGCTAGTTGTGTGACATTTTACACTTTTATTTATTTACTTATTTATTTTTATTTATTTATTTTGAGACAGTCTTGCTCTGTCGCCCAGGCTGGAGTGCAGTGGCGTGATCTCAGCTCACTGCAACCCCTACCTCCCAGGTTGAAGCGATTCTTCTGTCTCAGCCTCCTGAATAGCTGGAATTACAGGCATACGCTACCATGCCCAGCTAATTTTTTGTATTTTTAGTAGAGATGAGGTTTCACCATGTTTGCCAGGCTGGTCTAAAACTTCTGACCTCAAATGATCCTCCTGCCTTTACCTCCCAAAGTGCTGGGATTACAGGTGTGAGCCACTACACCCAGTCTGTTATGCTTTTAAGAAATGGATTAACCTCTAAATCGTTTTAAAAAACAGAACCTGGCCGGGCGTGGTGGCTCACGCCTGTCATCCCAGGACTTTGGGAGGCCGAGATGGGCAGATCACTAGGTCAGGAGATCGAAATACAAAAAATTAGCCAGGCATGGTGGTGGGCGCCTGTAGTCCCAGCTACTTGGGAGGCTGAGACAAGAGAATGGCGTGAACCTGGGAGGCAGAGCTTGCTGTGAGCCGAGATTGCACCACTGCACTCCAACCTGGGTGATGAGCAAGACTCCATCTCAAAAAAAAAAAAAAAAAAAAAAAAAAAAAAAAAAAATGGAGCCTGAGGTTTCAAATTTGAGAAACTTTCCACTCTGAAAATCATTTTACGTGACAGGATTTTTAGCGATACATGACACCATAGTCTAGCTCTATTAAACACTATAACAATACATTCTATAGGGCTGGAGTTTTAAAGAGGAAGAAAACCTTTAAAGCACTGTATTATTAAGCATGGCCTGAGGTGGACCCAGTGCCTTAATCTCATTTTACTTCTGCAGTTTGTTTTGTAGATCAAAAAGATATTACATTCCCCCATCTGTAATACTGAGTGGAAAGTAAATGGAGAGAGTAAGATAAACTTTACTGAGAATTGTACAGAAACACATTCTGTAAAGTAACAGCTGGTTGTATGAAATTTCTGTACATTTTTCAGGGGAATCTATGAAGAGAGAGAGAGAGTGTGTGTGTGTGTGTGTGTTTAGGGGGAATGTGTGTGTAGTAAGAAATTCAGAGTGACCACTGCATGGTACAGTTTTTAGTTATTTAGAATGAATAATTTTTTCTTATCTGGTGGTAAGATAAAGTACAAATGAAGATTTACAAATCAGTTTTTTAAAGTACTCTATGTCTGATATACATAATAGGCTCCAATATAAACCCTCATAAGACTTCTGAAACATCCATTGTATCTGTTCCAGTGGCTGCCACATCCAGTTAAATTTCTTTTTAAGATTGTGATTTAGCTTGTACTTCATAAAGGTTTTTTTTAAAAAAATATAGTGTTTGCAGTCAAGTTGAACAGTATCTTCATATCAATTAAATAATTCCAAGAATACATAGAAAAGCTTTGTGTGAATTTTTTTTTAATTTCTAAATTCACCATTTTGATACAAATACCCATGGTTTTCTTCTATGTTTACATGCAGCCAGGAGCTATGGGCGGAGACGAGGTAAATTTTTTTTTTTTAAATGAGATCTTTTGCTTGCCAAATTGTGAGTAAATATGAGTGTGTTTATGTGTGTGTGTATTTATACCTGTGTGTGTGTAAAACAATAATTATTATATGGTGTGATGTTTATCTTATTTTAGCAAAATAATTTATCACTTTCATTAAAATTACTTTTTGTTGTTAGTCGGTAATTTGTTCTTTTAATTATAAAAAAGATATAGCAAAGACTATTTCTCCTTAAAGTTTTTTGTTATATAGCTTATTGTGAATAAACATGAGGAAATAAAGGCCAAGCGTATGTATTTTTCTGCCCTGTATTCATTGTGTTCTTTTCATACAACTTGGAAGGCAGAACTTGGTTTTGGAGGGCAATTTTTGATCTTATTAGGTTGGCTGGTGAATTTTTTTCTGTTATATTCAGAGTCAGATTTACCCCGGAGGTAAATGAAGCTTAAGTTTCAGGGCCTCTCACTTGCTTAGACTCCTTCCAAAGTCTACCTAATTTTTGTGTTCTTTTTCTTAAAGAGGGACCCCAAAATAGGCTTTGGTCCCCATAAAACCTGCATTCTCTCCTGGTTATACCCAAACGAAGCAATATGACTTTCATTTGTGTAATGCTGTAACTGTTCTAAAGCATTTCCTATATCTGTAGTTTTTTCAAATAATTTTACGAAGTAGCTAGGAGAAGCCGGATGTAGTAGAAAGCATATGGGACTTAGGGTCAGACACGTAGGTTGTAATCACTGACTTATCATTTAGATTTGGTATGCTTATCTGTAAATTATGAGGTAATAAAACCAGTCTTGTCCTACTTCAGAGTATTAGTAAAGTTCTAGTTTAAAAAAAAAAAAAGGGAAATGAAAAGCTATCCATGTAAATTAAAAGTATTCCAGAAATGTAAGTTACTTTGGTGCTCATTTGCAGAAGCTGAAGGAGAAGTAGTAATTGACTTGCTGTGTGACCAAGTTAAAGCCAGAGTCAAGATCACAATCTGTGTCTTTTGGCTCTTTATTTGCTAATGTTTACCATTCATCAGGCTGTCTCTGACTTTGTAGTTGAGTCATGAAGAGAAGATAATGATGCTAAATTCAGAGTATTTTATTATGCTATTTAAAAAAATATTACAAATATTTTCTGCCTATGCTTATCCAAACAGTACTTTTATCATTTCTTTCGCAGCAAATATTTGTTGAATGAGTGACTATTGGCAGAAGCTAATATGTATGTACAGTGGATCATACAGTCCTTTTGCTTTTCATCATCATGTGGAAAAACATTTGTGTAAATGATTATTTTCTATCCATGGAAATAAATATCATTAAATTTTATTGCCTTCTTTTTAAATTTAAAAAAGTTAAAGCCTAGAAATAATGTTATTAAGACATATTTTGTACCATATTTGTTTCATGTTGCTAGAAAAATGATCGCTGTCAGGAAAAAAAGGAAATGCACTATTTTATATAGAAAATAGACACCATCTGGAGAATAGACAGCAGGGACTGACTTTTCCTCTTCTCACGTGCTAATCAGTCACCAGATCTTTTCAAGTTTTTCCCTCTCGTTTTCTCAGGTTTTGTCCTTCTCATTTCTGCTATTTTTGTTTCTCCTGTTCCATTTCTACAGCTTCATCTTTCTGAAACACCACTTTGTCTATGTCAACCCCATTGTCAATTCAGGGTCCCCATGATCTGGCTTCTGCCTCTTTTACCAACGTCATTATCTTCATTTTTCTCACCTCATCTTCCCCTGACCAATCTATTTGCTTTCCCACTGTCTGGCCATACAGGTCACCCTTCCTCTCATCTATGTATCTAAGGACTATCCTTATTTTACTAGTTCAAACCTAACCCTTTCCAGGAAGCCTTCCCCAGTTTCTTACAGACCGTGTTTTCCTCTGATTCTGTTGTCTTGCATTTTTCCTGCCTTTTCTGTATGCCCTGATTCTTCAACTGGGATAAGTTCTTTGAGGATAGTTGTCTTTAGTGCCTAACACTGGGCCGTATGTATAGTTAGCACTTATTAAGTGCTTATTGATAAGGATTATTTTGAAATAACACCCTACATTTATGCAGAGCAGAGTTTGGCATCATATTTTTTAAAAATTATTTTATTTTTATAAATAATAGCATATTAATACTATACATCAAGAATATAAAGTCACCTATAGTTTCTAAGCTTCTGAAAAAAATACTCATCCTTTTTTCATTTTACTTTCTCCCTATCTATTTGTGAGGTTGATTTTCTTGTTCTCAGAAGTCACTGTCTTCTTAGTATGAGGTGCTATACTAAATATTTCCTAGAATGACTTGGTCCCTGCTCTTGGTCTGCAGTTTGATAGGTATAGATGAAGAAGAGAATGATGAGAGAGAGAAAGAGAGAAGCACAAATGCTAAAAGACTGAATGTTGGCTTTCTGTAATAAAAAAGAATGGACAGAAAATGTTTTGTCCATGTTTTCAATAAGTATTTCATTTCCAAAGCTGAAAAAGAAGTCATCTTCCTTAAATGTAATGATATAACCATATGGGATGAAGTATGTCTAGATCTCATATCTAGAACGCTCATTCTCTGAAATGTATTCATTTGAGCCAACTCTGCATAATATACTTCTGAGGAATTGGCACACGTCCTCATGCTTATTTTTTCATGTGATCAGGGATTAAATTAATTTTTGATCCCTTTCCTCTAATTAACATTTAGACTTGCCCAAAAAGCATAAAAATTAAGCTTGCTGATGTACGTTACTTCCCTCTACCTATGATTAGGAATAGAACTGGAGCTATAGCTCATTTTCTACGTGTTACATAAACACATTGGTAAATTTTTTTCTTTTTTTGAGACAGAGTCTCACTTTGTTGCCCAGGCTGGAGTGCAGTGGCATAATCTTGGCTCACTGCAACCTCCGCCTAATGGGTTCAAGCGATTCTCCTGCCTCAGCCTCCCAAGGAGCTGGGACTACAAGCTTGCACCACCATACCTGGCTAATTTTTGTATTTTTAGTAGACATGGGGTTTCACCATATTGGCTAGGCTGGTCCTGAACTCCTGGCCTCAAGCCATCCGCACGTCTCCTAACATGCTGGGACTACAGACATGAGCCACCGCACCTGGCCATGTTGGTAAATTTTCTAGGAACAGAAAAAAAGGGAATGTAATGTATGTGAAAGTTTTGAGTTCTATTGGCCAGTGAACTTTTACACCTCTCCTGATAAGTGTGAAAAGTTTCCTGGGATAAGTAGTATTTCAGGACCTATTTGGACAATGGAATAGGAATGGGAAGCAAGACATTCTAGTATGTATTTCTCCTTAGAAGAAAGCTTAAAGATGAGATTGCCATGACCAGATGCTTAGAGTACATATCTCTGAGTGTATGCTGTGGGGCCAGCTGGAGAGGAGAAGCTGGTAGTAAGACGATCTATGCTGCCTTAATGAATGTTTTTGAAACAGAAGGTGAAACTCCTGGACACAGATATTGTCAGGCTTTAGAAAGAGGGTTTTATGATAAAGTAATGAAAGCAGGAGATAACTTGAACATCAGCTCAAGGCTTGGATGGGGGCATTGAAGGTGGACTCTTAGCAAACCAAGTGCTTCTAGTAATGTAGTTGAAGCAGTAATAATGAGAAATGAGAAGAATTATATGTAAAAGAATAAGATTTGAAAATAAATATCAGTTATGTATAGTTTAAAAATACCCAATTTATATCTATTTTTATTTTGTTCCAGTAGACAAACCTTGATTTCATTTGTGGAATAAGAATCACACCAAAGAATCTTACCATTTTTCTTTGGTAGTATTCTGCCTTTGATAAGCTTTAATATGTGTCTTCCTATACAACTGCAACCGCTGTTAGAAACTAGTCTACCAGGTAGTGTCACTTAAGACTTTTGCCTACACATTTAATATATGCTGTGCTTTTCATTTCACATGAGAATGAATTTTTATGGTCTCCATGAAACTCTTGTCCATAAGTGGACATGTTGGCTATGCCAGTATTTTTGATGTTTAACAGAATTTCCTAGTTATAGAGCAGTAAGGAGAATATGAAAGGTCCTTTTAACAATGCAAATGAGAAAATACAACTAGTCTACCAGGTAGTGTCATTTAAGATTTTTGCCTACATATTTATATTGTGCTTTTCATTTACATGAGTATGAGTTTTTATGGTCTCCGTGACACTCTTGTCCATAAGTAGACATGTTGGCTATGCCAGTATTTTTGTTTTTGTTTTTTGCTTTTTGAGATGGAGTCTCGCTTCATTGCCCAGGCTTGAGTACAGTGGCGCAATCTCGGCTCACTGCAACCTCCACTTTCCTAAGTTCAAGCAATTCTTCTGCCTCAGCCCCCCAGAGTAGCTGGGATTACAGGCACGCACCACCATGCCCGGCTAGTTTTTGTATTTTTAGTAGAGATGGGATTTCTCCTTGTTGGCCAGGCTGGTCTCAAACTCCTGACCCCAGGGGATCTGCCCACCCCAGCCTCCCAAAGTGCTCGGATTATAGGCGTGAGCCACCATACCTGGCTCATGCCAGTATTTTTGATGTTTAACAGAATTTCCTAGTTATAGATCAGTAAGGAGAATATAAAAGGTCCTTTAAACAATGCAAATGGAAAAATACAAAGAATGATTAGAGTTACTGCTATAAATGTACTCCTGCATATATTTAGTTCATAAAAATATATTGATATTAATTGGTTACTTAATTGATAACAAAAGTTCTAAAATCCAATCAGACAAACTTGTGTGCTGAGTTGAAGTTGAGTATTTCTGTCAAAAGCCTGCTTAAGGGAAGAGAGATCAGCTATTCCAGTGAGACCATGCTAGAAGCATACCATCCTGCTAATTCAAATCCAGTTGTATGAGCTTGCTTGTTTAAGGGTATGGATGATTCTAGAATAAAACATGGACATGAATCGGAGAATTTTCTGAATGTTCATGGTTATAATATCTGAAAATGTTACTGCTCATAGTAATAGGAAAATTTGAGCACAGACAATAGTGAGGGGAAGATGACTAGTTTTTCACTTTTATGGGAAGTTAATCTGGGAGGGACCAAAAGAAAGACTGAAGGAGGGATTTTCTGGGCCTTACACCCAAATTTTGCTCATTAAGTGTTTTCATACCTGTATTGTACTAGACTCCAGATGTGGTCTCTGACATTGCTTAATGGTCACTCTAGTAGGGAGAGAGACAATAAATAAGTGAAACTAATATTTTTATTCTTAACAGTCGTGATAAATACTAGGCAGAAAAGAATAGGGGAGTCCCTCCAAGGTAGGGAGGTCACCTCTGAAGAGGTGATATTTAAACAAACTGAAAGGATGGAGGGACAGCTATCTAAAACTTTTTTTTTTATTAAGGAAATTTTCAAATATATACAAATATAGAATACTTTAATGACCACCAATATATCCATCATCAGCTTCAATTGTTATCAGCATTTTTGCCAGTTTTGTTTCATGTATTCTCTTCCCTTTCTCCCCAGGAATATTTTAAAGGGAATTTCAGGTATTATGAGACAGATAGCTAGTTTAAAAGGGGAAGGTGGAAGGAACTGCATTTGTAAAAGGCTTGAGGCAAAGTACAGATACATGCTACAACATAAACCTCGAAAACATTACACTAAGTGAAAGAAGCCAATCTCAAAAGTCACATATTTGTGTGATACCGTTTATATGAAGTGTCCAGAATAGACAGATGTATTGAGACAAAACGGGGATTAGTGGTCGCCTAGGGCTGAGAGATTGGGGGAAAACGAAGAGGGACTGCTAATGGATTAAATGGATCAATTTGGATTAAATGGATCAATTGTATAATATGAGAATTATATTTTGAAAAAGTCATGTTTCTTTAAAAAAAAAAAAAGGCTTCAGGCAAGAAAGGGCTTACTTTGAGGAAGCCTAGAATGGCTGATACTTGGTAGGTGATGGAGGAGTATGTCTTAAGATGAGTTTGGAGGAAGGAAAGAGAATCTGATCTTGCTGGACATTAGCTCCTGGTAAGGATTTTGAACTTGGTCCAAGTACAAGAGGAAATCTTTGAAGCTTTAAAGCAAGGTCAAATGATTGGATTTATGTTTTTTAAAAGAGCACATCTGGTTGCTGTTTGGAGTGGAGTGGAAAGAGAAGTGGGTTGCCTGGTTAGGAGGCGATATTAAGCATGAGATGAGGATAGTTAGGATAGGGTGATGGCCGTGGAGTTGGAGAGAAGTGAACAAATTAAAGATGTATCTTGGAGAATGGGATCAACAGTGGCATTTAACAGATGGTGTCAGGTTGCTGAATTAACCTTGGAGAGTAAATAAGAAGGAAAACTCAGAAATGATTTTGAGATTCTGGCTTGAGTGATTGGGTTAATTGTAATGCCACATATTGAAATGGGACTGGGAGAGAATAAGTTTAAGGTAGATGTCAAAAGTTCACTTGTAAACACATTAAGTTTGTGATGCCTAAGAAATACCAGATATTAATATGAAGTAAATCTATATTTATGTAAGATTTCTGTGTAATAAAAGGGATTCTCCTGTCTGCAGGGAATCTGAAAGCCTGTCATCTAGTTAAACTCTCTCATTATGCAAATGAGACCATAAGTGAAATGTTTTTTGTTCAAAATCACATACTGGACACTAGGCTGGAAACTATCTTGACTTCTAGGGAATATATATGTATTTTATGAGGGAGTTATGCCTCATAATTCCTTTTTCTTAAACCCCCAAAGTGACTGATTTCTGAGCTACTTGCAAGACTAAAATGAAAAGAGTCAGGCTTGGAATAGAAGTGCTGGGCCAGAGGTACCCTGGAGCTGCTGGAGTGATGGCAGAGGCCTTGGTGGGAGCTCAGAGGTGAGGTCCTAGCAGCTTTGACAGCATAGTTTGGCCAATAGACTTTTGTTTTTCCATCATTTGCTGAAGGAAAGGGAACCTTCTGGGGAGGAATTATCTTGGACAAGCCTTCCATGCTTAACTAATGCTTTGCAAGTCTTCTATTTGGCACTTTTCCTACAAGCTCGTTTGGTTTTAAGCCATCTCCACATTCAGAGATGATTTGTCCAATTACTGGACCAAAAACTAATTGTAGATAGTAATTGAAATAGATATCAGAGAACCAGACCATTGGTGGAAAGCCAAATGGCCAACTTGCAGCATTTGAGAAACCTTTCTCCTGCTTTTATTGAAATATTGAATATACATATTTTATGTGGCAGTATCATGGTGTTCTAAAGCAGGTTTATATTCTCCTCACATAGAAATATAATTTTTGATAAGTAATGTGGCTTGCTTAACACATTTTGGTATTGGAAATGTTTTCCTTAAAAAAAAGAAATATGTCAGAGAGATGCTAGTTAGTGAAGCAAGACTCCTCTTGGGGCACTATTTAGGTGCAGCCTCTTAAATTTTCAGTTTCTAGTAACACATGTCCAGGAACTAAAATTTTCCCGACTTCTCAGGGATGATTTGTTTTGGAGATGGATTTATGCCAATCAAATGAATGCATGAATACCATCCTCACAAGGGATTACTGGACAAATCAGAATACCACTGTTTTCTCATGAGCTGGATGTATATAGAAATAAAATTTCAGTAACTGACTGTCTACAAGCTCAAGAATCACCCCTTCACAATAGCAGAGTCCTGAATTTAACAATAGTCCTTCAAGAGCTTATAATAAGAGCATAGGGGCCAGAAGCGGTGGCTCATGCCTGTGATCCCAGCACTTTGGGAGGCCCAGGCAGGAAGATCACTAGAGCCCAGGATTCAAGACCAACCTGGGCAACCTAGTGAGACCCCATCTCTATATTTAAAAAAAAAAAATGAGAGAGAGCGCGAGCAGAGGGAAATAGATTATTTTCAAGCTCTGGAAATACCAGGTGAACCATTCTGTCCCCTGGAGGAATAAGCCTACATAGTATGATAAAGTTATCGTATCTCCTGTTGGTCTGCACTGGGTAAACACTACAAGCTCTTACTCTACAATTCTGTCTTTTAAATCCTTTCTGCAGACTTCTTGTTCTGCCAACACTTCAGGCAGTCACGTTACAGTAAGGATGAGTAGGTTATAGATTTTACATTCCAGTGTTGAGAATATACTTTCCTTAACTTGATTGAACTTGGATATTTCCCAGGGCTGCATATACTTCACACAAAATATCTCTTTCAATGGCTGCCTGTAGCAGACAAATAATCTCCACCTCAGTGATTCTTAAACTTGAGCATAGGAATCACTGGGGAAATTTGTGTGAATTCAGATTTTCAAGCCTGACCCCTACAGATTCAGATTAGTAGATCTAGCGATTGGGCTCTCATACCTATATTCTTAATTATTACCCACACTTAGAGAAATATCATTTATGCGTTAGTTCTTAGCAGTTTCATTTCCAAGGGCAACTTTATTGTATTGCTAAAGTCTCTAGTACTCTCAATACTAATAGACAGGTTTGGTTTTAAAACCTTGGGAAATTTCTTAATTACCCATAACCACTTAATAAAACTGTCCAAATTTTTACAACTCTTGATTTTGTTTTCTTTGCCAAAATACTCTGAGCTGTGGTTATGTTGACCATGCAGAAAGTTCTTTTTGTGCCAGAATGTCTTCCACATCTGCTTCTTCTCTTTCACTGCTCTGATTCAAGACTTCCTCATGTCTCATCTGGACAGTCACAGATTTCTTCAGACTCTCACCTCATCCACCCACTCCCTAAGTTCAAAATGTTGGTGGAAGTAATAGAAGTTATGGTAGGATTTTGGTTAGAGGACTAACATGGTCATAGATATCTTAGAGAAGTCATTCTGACAGGACAGAAGATCGATTGGGTGAGAATATCATGGTCTCTATGGAGTTAGTGTAGTTCAAAAAAAGCTACTATTAGAGCTGGGCACAGTGGCTCACACCTGTAATCCCAGCACTTTGGGAGGCAGAGACAGGCAGATCACTTGAGGTCAGGAGTTCGAGACCAGTCTGGCCAACTTGGCGAAACCCTGTCTCTACTAAAAATAGAAAAATAAGCCGGGTGTGGTGGCACATGCCTATAATCCCAGCTACTGGGGAGGCTGAGGCAGGAGAATCCTTTGAACCTGGGAGGCAGAGGTGGCAGTGAGCCAAGATTGTGCCACTGCACTCTAGCTTGGGTGACAGAGCGAGACTCTGTCTCAAAAAACAACAACAACAACAACAAAACAAAAAAAACAGTATTCAAATAAATATTAAATTCAAAAAGTGGGAAAATAATTTTTTCCATTTTGTAATGTAGAACATTAATGCCTGACCAAATAAAAGCAATAGGAGGCCAGGCACGGTGGCTCACGCCTATAATCCCAGCACTTTGGGAGGCCGAGACGGGCGGATCACGAGGTCAGGAGATCGAGACCATCCTGGCTAACACGGTGAAACCCCGTCTCTACTAAAAATACAAAAAAAAAAAAAAACTAGCTGGGTGTGGTGGTGGGCGCCTGTAGTCCCAGCTACACAGGAGGCTGAGGCAGGAGAATGGCGTGAACCCGGGAGGCGGAGCTTGCAGTGAGCCAAGATTGCGCCACTGCACTCCAGCCTGGGCGATAGAGCGAGACTCCGTCTCAAAAAAAAAAAAAAAAAAAAAAAAAAAAAAGCAATAGGAAAGGTCTCAGTTTTCTAGGACATGATTACATCTCTGTCATTCTCACACCTGTGTATTGTGTTTCATCATAGATTTGCAGCCACATGCTTTTGCACATACTGTTTTCCTTCCCTGGATGCTGCCTCATATTTAACATTTTTGGTGTGCCTTTTATGTGACCTAATTAGGGCAGGAAGATACAGTGGTGAACAAGATTAAATTGGTCCCATCCTAATAGAGTTTTCAATTTAATAGGGTTAGGGAAAGAGATACTCAATAAAAACGCATCCAAATGGTATAATGGTCCTTGGGGAAAGTGTTAGGAAGGAGAAGTACAGGGAGCTGTGTGTGGATAGAAAAGGGAATCTAACCTAATCTAAAGGCTTAGGAGAGTTTGACCTGAGGAAGACTTTTCAGCTGAGACCTGAAGAATTAGTAGGAATTAATTAGAAAATTGGAGAGTTGAAAAGGGTATGTTTGTTTTAGGTAGAGGGAACACATTGTCCTCATGGCCTGCAGCAAGGAGGAATAATCGGAAATACGAAAGAGGTCTGTGTGATTGGCAGTTAGTGAGCAAGAGGGAGAGGCAGCAACTGTGATGTAGAAGAGGTGTGCAGAGGCCTTGCAGTTGACAGTAATTTTTTAAAAATTTATCCAAAAAGTAATGGGAAATCATTGAGGGCTTTTGAGGATGGGATGAGGAGTGTGCTTACATGTTCAAATTAATGTTTGACAATGGTACCTTTGGCTGTTTTGTGGAGAAAGCATTGTGGGGTACAAGGTAAAAGTCAGTAGACTAAACAGACTATTTAGTCTGCTTGAATTGGCAGACTAATTCAAGAGATGGATTTGACATGGAGTGTAAGAGAAAGGGAGATGCCAAGGATGATTTCTAGGTTTCTGGATTGAATCCAGTGTGGATAATCAGCATTTTTATTGAGAGTTTAGGGACTACTAGAGAAGGAGCAATTTTGGAGGGAAAGATCAAGAGCTGTTTTGACAGTACTTGCTCTGTGGCTTCTTGTTCTTTTACTTCAGAAATTCCCATTCTGACAAGATTCTGCTCAAAATTGCCCTCCTGTGAAAATACTCTAAAAATCTCTCCCCGCCCATCTCCAGAAGGGTAGTAAATTGTGCTCTTGTGTCACTTGGTAAAGTCTTCTCTTAGCGTATCTGTTTTATAATTATTTATGTACTCGCCTGTCTCCCCCACCAGACTGTGATTTCTTTGGCAAGGAAGTATCTTATTTG
The DNA here is from genome assembly GCF_049350105.2 of Macaca mulatta. Lineage (NCBI taxonomy): Eukaryota > Metazoa > Chordata > Mammalia > Primates > Cercopithecidae > Macaca > Macaca mulatta. Next base: position 104,126,302 of record NC_133414.1, on the reverse strand, counting down.
TTCGGTGTCACTGAAATATGGGTGAATATTTCCTCAAGTGTTTTCCACTGAGTTTTGTATAGTGAAGGGTTACTTTAACATCTGGGTAATGCTGGCGTAAGTTAATGTTGGTTTTTTTTGTTTTTTGGTTTTTGGTTTTTTTGAGACAGAGTCTCGCTCTGTGCCCAGGCTGGAGTGCAGTGGCGCCATCTTGGCTCACTGCAAGCTCCGCCTCCTGGGTTCACGCCATTCTCCTGCCTCAGCATCTCCGAGTAACTGGGACTACAGGTGCCCACCACCACGCTCGGCTAATTTTTTGTATTTTTAGTAGAGACGGGATTTCACCGTGGTCTTGATCTCCTGACATCATGATCTGCCCGCCTCGGCCTCCCAAAGTGCTGGGATTACAAGCGTGAGCCAACACGCCCGGCAATTTTTTTTTTTTTTTTTGAGACGGGGTCTCACTGTGTCACCCAGGCTGGTGTGCAGTGGTGCGGTCTCAGCTCACTGCAACCTCTACCTCCTGGACTCAAGTGATCCTCCCACCTCAGCTTCCCCAGTAGCTGGGACTACAGATATGCATGACCATGCCCGGCTAAGTTTTGTATTTTTTGTAGAGACGGGGTTCACCATGTTGCCCAGGCTGGTCTTGAACTCCTGGAATCAAGTGATCCACCTGCCTCGGCCTCCCAAAGTGCTGGGACTACAGGCATGATGAGCCACCATGCCTGGCCAGTTAATGTTTCTTTACTGTAGAACTTTTCATAGCCTTTTATTTTCTGAGGTGGAAAGGCATAACATATGCATTTTTTTCCCCAGCTTATTTATTTTCCCCTTCCCCAGCTCTTGTTTTCTGAGTATCTAATGTTACTAGTGTTGAAGGTAAGAGGTGGAGTTAGGAACACTCAGTGGGAAATGCTGATTTGCGCATGTGCCTGACACTGAGTAGGCATGTAATTCACTGAGTGTGGTCTATGGAATAAAGCAAACCTGTCAGCTCTAGGAGAATGTCACTGGATGTTTTTGGGAAGCTCTTTTTGCTTATAGTTGCTGCAAATGTATTTCTTTCACCCCCAGTGATCAAAACAAACATCAAGGGATGAGAATTTACTGTCTATTGTTTGTTGCTGCCAGGCTAAAAAAGATAGGTGGCATGAGATGACAGATTTTGTTCTGTTTCTTTGTAGCTAAGCTGGGGAAAACTGAACAAAAAATTCTTTGGTCTTTTTATTTAACTCCTAGCATTATAACAGTGTCTTTCTTACACTAACTGAGTTGTTCACGAAATAACCAGAGTTATATTAATAACTTTAACTTTTTTGTAAAAGAATTACATGTTCAGTATTTTTCTAAGGGCTATTGATAGAATGGCTGTTGTGACACAAAAAACCTAGGTTTCAGGGAAATAAAGATAGGATAGACTAAATGGGGAAGACACTGCTCTTTTTTTTTTTTTTTTTTTTTAAGAGTATATGAATTTACTTTAGAGGGGAATTTTCCTTTCCCCCCCAAAAGTTAGAGTGCTCTAATGATTCATTTTTAGAGTGGAACCTAGTGGAAAGTTTTACTAGGAAGTCACTGACTCAAACAGGAAATATATTTGATTTTAAATTTAGATTTTATTTTGTAATGCCAAATGGCATTATTGTATTACATTTACTGCTGGTAAATTTACTGCTGACTCTAACTGTGGTATCTTTCTTATAGTTATGTGGAGTGGGTAGGTACTTTTGCTCTACAAACTTTATTTGGCTATAAAGTTAATGAAAATAATTCTTTTTTCATTTCTTTTTATATATTTTTTGAGTGATATAAAATATAGCCTAAATTGGTAGGGTTAAGGGTTTCATAACCACATCCACATTTATACTCCCACATCTTAAGTTATGTGTTTTCATTTATTTACCCTGTCCTTTATTATTGCATATGTTTATTTCCAAATTGGAGTAGCTTGGAATGACAAGGAAAACTTGATGATCTTTAGTTCTGCTATTAGAAAAGAAGTTATCAGCCTCTGTCACCAGTTTTGTATTCCCTTGGCTATCAGGACCACTCTTTAGAACTAAACCTCTGAGGATACTGTAAAGAGCAGGTAAAAATCTGTGGATAGAGATTACTTTGTCCATTTATTTTAAGAAATGACTAAAGAAAGAAAAGCTGCTGAATATACTCCTAGTAGCTATGATAGAGACTGAATGAGTAAAATGTAGTGATTTTTTAGCAAGGAAACCACTGAAATTTTGATGCTTTTTTTTTTTTTTTTTTTTTTTTTTTTTTTTTGAGACTGAGTTTCACTCTTGTCACTCGGGCTATAGTGCAATGGCACGATCTTGGCTCACTGCAACCTCCACCTCCCGGGTTTGGGTTCAAGCGATTCTCCTGCCTCAGCCTCCTGAGTAGCTGGGATTACAGGCATGCACCACCATGTCTGGCTAATTTTTATATTTTTAGTAGAGACAGGGTTTTGCCATGTTAGCCAGGCTGGTCTCGAACTCCTGACAGGTGATGCACCCACCTCAGCCTCCCAAAGTGCTGGGATTACAGGCATGAGCCACCATGCCCACCTGGACGATTCTTTTTCTTTAGTTAGCAATCTGGTCGTCCCAAGGCTGTGCATACCCTCACACAAAAATGATGATAAAAAGTTATCTAGATCTGGTAATCTTCAGTCCTGGTAATCTTGGAAAAGTCACAGCTCAGGACACTTTTGTTTTGTATGCTTCTCTCTGCACTTCGGGCTTCTAATAGAGCATTTATTGTCCTAGAAAATCATTTTAATTATAGAAACTCCCACATTTGTTTCAGGTCGATCCTCTCTCTTTCCCTTTGAAGATGCCTTCCTGGACGACAGCCACGGCGATCAGGCCTTGTCATCTGGCTTAAGTTCTCCCACTCGCTGTCAAAATGGGGAACGAGTAGAACGCTACTCTAGAAAGGTGTTTGTTGGAGGCCTTCCTCCTGATATTGATGAAGGTACTATGCATTCATTAATGATTTTGCAAAGGCTGAGTTTGTTCTTTGTGTGTTCTGACCCTGCCTCTCCTCTCCAAGTCAACTTTAGGACATTTATATCTTAGTGTATAGGAGGTGAGGCTATTTGGTAGATTAGAAAGTAATAGTCTATTATTGTACTAAGTACTTCATGTTACATTATCTCATTTAATCCTCATAGCTATCTTATAAGGATATCCTAGCATCTCCATTTTATAGATAAGGAAACTGAGGATCAGAGAGAAATAATTTGTTCAGGGTTATATAGCTGATGGTGCAGTTACAACTCAAATTCAATTAGATTCCAGAGCTTTTGCTTATGTCCATCACACCAGACCATCTCACATTTTAATATAAATACTGGCCAGTGCAGTGGCTCATGCCTGTAATCCCAGTCCTTTGGGAGGCCAAGGTGGGAGGATTACTTGAGCCCAGGGGTTCAAAACCAGCCTGGGCAACATAGCAAGACCCTGTCTCTACAAAATAAAAAGATTAGCCGGGTATGGTGGTGCATGCCTGTATTCCCAGCTACTTGGGAGACTGAGGTGGAAAGTCACTTGAGCTCAGGAGTTTGAGGTTACAGTGAGCTGTGACCACACCACTGAACTCCAGCCTGGGTGACAGAGTGAAACCCTGTCTCATAAGTAAGTAAATAAATAAAAACAAATACCTATTTAAAAAAGCATAATCCCCCTCTTTAAAAGAATGAAAATGAATTTGAATTTTTCTTAATAATAGTTTTGAGATGCTATCAGTCCAAAAGTGAGTGTTCACTTATGCCTAAAGCCAGTTTATTTTAGCACACAGTAAGTTGTCAATAAATATTTGTTGAAAGGATGAATGAAATAAAATTGTGACAAAGTTAACTTAAGCAAAAAACAACTCTAGTTCCAGTAGGCTTTGGGTCTGATATAAAAATACTGTCTGATATTCTAACAGTCTTGTTTTTCCAGCATTTTTCTGGCTATGACACACTTCTAATTTATCATGATTTCCTTTTTTCATGGTGAGAGGAGAAAAGTCTCAAAAAGTAGTGTTATTTTAGACTAACTACATTAAAGTTATACATAGCTGAACGCTTATTTTCCTCCAAATTGTTCTTGGATTCATGTTAATCTCATCTATTGATTAGATTTTCTTCAAGACAATTCTTAAGATCATGGCTGAGAAAGTGGTACCCTAAACCTGAGTAGGAGCCAGGTTATAACCTCTGCTTTGGGTCATATGTCAGAAGGAAAATATAAATGTGTTGATCTATAATTTTTGATATATTTTCTATATAGGGTATGTAATATGTAGTTATTAAAGATAGTATTGGCTGTCAACATTTTCTTATCACTCAATGGAATTACCTACTTATTGCCCCTACTCCTCACCAAAAGAATCATATCTATTTCTTAAATAATCTTAGAGGTTCCATACAAGTGAAACCATATTTTAAATATTTTCTGTATCTTACTTTCTTCCTAAAAATCAGAGAACATTCCTATTTTTAGAATCTTTCTATTTGACATAGAAGTCACCTTAGTTTAATATGAGATATTTTTCTTCCAAATTCTTTATGTCAAGTTTATTGGCAGTGAAAAGAAATGAATTATAGTTAGAAACACACTTTACATGATTAAAAATGAATAACCAAATGTACACCCAAGCAATGGTATTTCACTTAGTAGGTTTCACTTCTGTAAAAATGCTTTAGAAAACAACCCTCAAAACATTTTTTTAAACTAAAAAGACATGTTTTGTGCTATTCTGGTTTTCTGATTGCAATATTTTTTTCTCTTTTGCTAAGATTATTTCTTTGTTTTGTAGATGAGATCACTGCCAGCTTTCGCAGGTTTGGACCTCTCGTGGTAGACTGGCCTCACAAAGCTGAAAGCAAGTCGTATTTTCCTCCTAAAGGTAATGCTCTTAGAATGTCTCCACTGCCTGCCTGTTGGAGAGATAGCATGACAGTTCAATAAAAGGCAGCCTTTTACTGGTTGAATTTAGCTGTTGAATTTTAGCTATTGAATTTTTTCAATAGCTGTTGAATTTTTTCCCCCAATTAGGAAAACATTTTAACGTTTATCATCCTTTTGTGTATTACGTTTCCACTTAGAGACTCTTCCCCAGAAGCACACTGATGGTTTCATGGCACCGATTTTATTGACAGTGAGACCCTGGGAGTCTGTTGTTGATGAGCCTCCTGCTAATTTTCATTATTTTGAAAGAAAAGATCTAGGGTTTTGAGGAATGTCAGCAATGGTAAAGAAAAAGATTATTTAGGGTCAGATTTTATTTGCATTCCATAACCCTATGGTTTTATAGATTTTGTAAACCCCAAACGTGGGAAACCTAGTGGCTAAAGAATGGCATTGTACAAAATTATTTTTATCCACATCTGTATCTTAAGTGACTTAGCCTGTTTGGGAGTGGAGGGCAAACTAGCAAAAGACTCTCCGTATGACCCTGCTTCTGTGATTTTTGGGGAGGCTCATTTGATAATTTATGAGGGCATGAAAATATATTGCTTTGTTCCTAGTTTGTCATTTCTGCAGAATCTAGGGAACTTTACTGGTGATATTCACTTGGGTGTGTTCCTAGGTTTATATAGAAGAATGTTTTGGGTTAAAGGTTTTGTTTGTTACATTTGTAGATAGGTTTCAAGAATACATTTCATTTCAGATAAATGGCTTTTTAATACATATTATTGTGTAATATTACCCAGCACAAAAAGATGGAGTGAAAATACTAGTCCTTCCTGTGCCTCATAAATGAATCAAATTATAGCTTAACCTGAGGAAGGCAAGTGGCTTCCTTTTATGTCCTGTTTATTAGGTTTCTTTGTCAGTTGTACTTCTCCAATTATCACTCTCTTTATAACCCACAAAAATAAGTTAATACAGAGTTGCTTGTTCTTTTTTTTTTTGAGACAGAGTCTCGCTCTGTTGCCCAGGCTGGAGTGCAATGGCGCGATCTCGACTCCTGCAACCTCCACCTCCCAGGTTCAAGCGATTCTCCTGTCTCAGCCTCCTGAGTAGCTGGGATTACAGGCACGCGATACCAGGCCTGGCTAATTTTTGTATTTTTGGTAGAGACGGGTTTTCACCATGTTGGCCAGGCTGGTCTCAAACTCCTGACCTCATGATCCGCCCACCTCAGCCACCCAAAGTGCTGGGGTTACAGGCATGAGCCCCCGTGCCCGGCGGTTGCTTATTCTTAACAATCTTTTGTTAATTCCAGAAAAATTTGTAAGTTAAAAATATTAAGTTTATAGTAATCAGAAAAGATGATCATCATGCTGATTGTTTCGGTGAAAGAATATGTTCATCACACTATGGTGCAAGTATTATATTATGTAATGATACACGTATGAAATATGTTACTAGCGATGCTAGTTATTTGATGCATCAGGGTAGTTTTTTTTTGTTTTTTCAGTGAATGAATGTGTTCACCACATTGTGGTGTAAGTAACATACTCTATAAAATGACGTGCATAAAATATTTTTCTGACCTGCCTGGTGAAGATGATGAAACCCTGTCTCTACTAAAAGTACAAAAATTAGCTGGGAGTGGTGGTGGGTACCTGTAATCCTAGCTACTCGGGAGGCTGAGGCAGAGAATTGCTTGAACCGGGGAGGCAGAGGTTGCAGTGAGCCGAGATCACGCCATTGCACTCCAGCTTGAGCGACAGAGTGAGACTCCCTCTCAAAAAAAAAAAAAAAAAAAAAAAAATTTCTAAGAGTGATAGTTACAAAAAAATGCTGAGAAAGTTATAAAAATAATTCTGAGATAAAAGCCATTAGATGATCACGGTAGAAAGTAAAAATGAAGATAAACATGTATGTCGTCATGTTTAAAGGAAATTATCCCAATCTACCTCTACTTGAGATTATCACTGTATACATTTTGCTAAATATCCTTCTGAAATCTCTTTATAAATATATACATTTATGTGAAATTTTGACTTATACTATATATGCTGTTTTATAACCTACATTTCCCTCCCTAGCAATGTTAACATCTTTCTATAACAAACCTACATTATCCTTAATGACCTTAGTTTATTTAATTAAGCCTCTTGATGGCATGTAAGTTGCTTCCAGTGGCTTTCTTTCATAAATCCTGCTATATCCTTGTGCCTTTAACTTTTTGCCCTTTTATAATTACCTCTGTGGGTAAATTTCTCGAAGCGAACTTCCATGTTCATACAGATTGCCAGAATGCACTAAGAAGGCTCATATACATTTATGTTCCCATTGATAGTACCAAATTTGCAAAACTATGTACATTTTTTTGAGACAGGGTCTCACTCTGTCGCCCAGGCTGGAGCGCACAATCTTGGCTCACTGCAGTCTCCACCTGTTGGGCTCAAGTGATCCTCCCACCTTAGCCTCCCGAGTAGCTGGGATCACAGGCATGTGCTACCTACCACGCCTGGCTAATTTTTGTATTTTTGACAGAGACGGGGTTTTGCCATGTTGCCCGGGCTGGTCTCAAACTCTTGAGCCGAAGCAGTCTGCCTGCCTTGGTCTCCCAAAGTGCTGGGATTACAGACATGAGTCACCGTGCCAAGCCCAAAACTAAGTTTTATTGAGGCTTTTTCAATCGTTGCCAATCTGATGGCTAAACTGACAACTTTTTTTTTTTTTTTAATCTTGCTAACTATATACTTCATCCATTTTAATTTTGGGGTATTTGTCTTTTTGTAAAGACTCCTTTTTTTAATTTTTATTTTTTACAGGTACCTAGTAGATATATATTAATATATTTATGGAGTACATGAGGTTTTTTTTTTTTTTTTTTTGCTTTGTTTTTTTTTTTTTTTGACAGCATCTCACTCTGTTGCTCTAGCTAGAGTGCAGTGGTATGATCTCGGCTCACTGCAACCTCTGCCTCCTGGGTTCAAGCAATTTTCCTGCCTCAGCCTCCCGAGTAGCTGGGACTACAGGCGTGTGCCACCACACCCGGCTAAGTTTTGTATTTTTAGTAGAGACAGGTTTTCACCATATTGGCTAGGCTGTTCTCGAACTCCTGACTTCATGATCCGCCTGCCTTGGCCTCCCAAAGTGCTGGGATTACAGGTGTGAGCCACCGTGCCTGGCCAAGATATTTTGATATAAGCATACAGTAAGTAAAATCACATCAGGGTAAATGGGGTATCCATCACCTCAAGCATTTATCATTTCTTTCTGTTATAAACATTCCAGTTATACTTTAGTTATTTAAAAATACACAGCAGGCCGGGCGCAGTGGCTCAAGGCTGTAATCCCAGCACTTTGGGAGGCCGAGACGGGCAGATCACGAAGTCAGGAGATCGAGACCATCCTGGCTAACACGGTGAAACCCCGTCTCTACTAAAAAAATACAAAAAATTAGCCGGGCATGGTGGCGGGCACCTGTAGTCCCAGCTACTCGGGAGACTGAGGCAGGAGAATGGCGTGAACCTGGGAGGCGGAGCTTGCAGTGAGCCGAGATCGCGCCACTGCACTCCAGCCTGGGAGACAGAGCGAGACTCCTTCTCAAAAAAAAAAAAAAAAAAAAAAGCAGTAGATTATTGTTGATTGTAGTCACCCTGTTGTACTATCAAAGACCAGATCTTATTCATTCCATCTAATTATGTTTTTGTACCCATTAACCATGCCCACTTTTGCCTACCCACCCCCACCTTCTTTCCAGCCTCTGGTAACTTGCATCATTCTATTTTCTGTCATCATGAGTTCAATTGTTTTGATTTTTAGCTCTCATAAATGCATGAGACAATGGGAAGTTTGTCTTTCTGTGCCTGGCTTATTTTTTTTAACACATAATGTCCTCCAGTTCCATCCATATTGTTGCAGATGACAGGACTCTTTTTTTTTTTTAATGTCTGAATACCACTCCACTGTGTGTATGTACCACATATTCTTTTTTTTTTTTTTTTTTTTGGTGAGATGGAGTTTCACTCTTATTGCCTAAGCTGGAGTGCAATGGCACAATCTTGGCTTACTGCAAACTCCACCTCTGGGGTTTAAGAGATTCTCCTGCCTCAGCCTCCTGAGTAGCTGGGATTACAGGCATGCGCTATCATGCCCGGCTAATTTTGCGTTTTTAGTAAAGATGGAGTTTCTTCATGTTGGTCAGGCTGGTTTCGAACTCCCGACCTCAGGTGATCCACCTGCCCCGGCCTCCCAGAGTGCTGGAATTACAGGCGTGAACCACAGTGCATAGTCATGTACCACATATTCTTTATCCATTCGTATGTTGACAAATGGATAAAGGTTGTTTCGAAATCCTGGCTATTGTGAATAGTGCTGCAACAAACATGGGAGTACAGGTATCTATCTCTTTGATATACTGATTTCCTTTCTTTTGGTTATATACCTAGCAGTACGATTGATAGATCATATGGTAGCTGTATTTTTAGTTTTTTGAGGAACCTCCATATTGTTCTTCATAGTGGCTATACTAATTTATATTCCCACCAACAGCGCACAAGTGTTCCCTTTTCTTCACATCCTCACCAGCATTTGTTATTGCCTGTCTTTTGGATAAAAAACATTTTAACTGTGGTGAGATGATATCACATTGTAGTTTTGATCTGCCTTTCGCTGACGATCAGTAATATTGAGCACTTTTTCATACATCTCTTTGCCATTTGTATGTCATCTTTTGAGAAATGCCTATTCAGATCTTCCCCTCCGCCTTTTTTTTTCCCTCAAAAAGTGACATTTATTCAAAAAAAAAAATTACAGGATGTCCATTCCTTGGCTGTCTTTCCTTCTGCCTCCTGCTGCTCCTCAGTTTCCCATGATTGAATCCTGGCTGGGGTTAGGTAGCAGGTTAGCCCCTTAGATGAGGTCAGCAACATTGAGGGCCATCTGCTAAATGGAGGTGTTGTATAAGGTCTCAATTTCTTAAAGAGTCCTCTTGTCTTCTTCTGTCACCATGTTAATAGCCACACCCTTATGGCCAAACCGTCCACCTCAACCGATTCTGTGGATACAGTTTTCGTTGTTGGTGGGAAGGTCACAGTTGATAACTAAAGAAACCTGCTGCACATGAATGCTTCTGGCTGCAGGTCAGTGCTAATCAATACTCTGTGAGAGCCAGAACAAAACTCCCTCATGATCACATTTCATTCCTTTGGTCCATATCTCCATGCATGGCAGTGAAGTCCCAAGCATGCATCTTCTCAGTGAGCCAATCCACCTTCTTCTTCTTTTTTTTTTTTTTTTTTTTTTTGAGACAGAGTCTTGCTCTGTCACCCAGGCTGGAGTGCAGTGGTGAGATCTCGGCTCACTGCAAGCTTCGCCTCCCGGGTTCATGCCATTCTCCTGCCTCAGCCTCCGAGTAGCTGGGACTACAGGTGCCTGCCACCACGCCCGGCTAATTTCTTTTTGTATTTTTAGGAGAGACGAGGTTTCGCTGTGTTAGCCAGGATGGTCTCAATCTCCTGAGCTCGTGATCCGCCTGCCTCGGCCTCCCAAAGTGCTGGGATTACAGGCGTGAGCCACTGCGCCCGGCCGAGCCAGTCTACCTTCTTTCCGGTGTTGATGAAGATGACTGCCTGGGTGACAGTCAGGGTTTCATACAAGTCACACAATGTGCTCAACTTCCACTCCTTATGTTCCACATTGATGTAGAATTGGTGGATCCCCTCCAGGATCAACTCTTCCTTCTTGACAGGAATCCAAATGGGGTCCCTCATGAACTTCTTGGTCACCTTAAGCACATCTGAAGGCCTTGTGTCTGATAGCAAAACCACCTGGGTGTTGCTGTTAAGCTTTTGGAATATATCATAGATTGAGTCCTTCAATCCATGGCTTAACATTTCATCGACTTCGTCCAGTACAAATATCTTGATGTATTTGGGAGACAGGTATCTCTGGTTAAGCATATCAGACACGTGACCAGGGATACCCACGATGATATGGGGAACTTCCACCTGCAGTTTCTGCACCTCAGCACGCACATTGGTGCCCCCAATACAGGCATGACAGGAGGCACCCATGTAGTCTCCTAGTGTCATGACCACCTTCTCTATCTTTTGAGCCAATTATCAAGTGGGTGCTAGAACCAAGGCCTGGGTAGTCTTTAGATCTAATTCAATCTACTGCAGAATTTATAAGGCAAAAGTGGCCATTTTCCCAGTCCCAGATAGGGCTTGAGTGATCACATCATAACCCTTGATACAAGAAGAGTGGCTCGCTGCTGGGTGGCAGAGGACTTCTCAAAACCATAGGCATAGATGCCATGGAGGAGGAACTCCAAGAGGTTCATATCATCAAAACTGTCAGCAATCTCATTCCAGTTTCTCTCAATGATGCCTTCAGGCTCCATCTCATTGGGACTATTTTCTCTGGATCAGAACTGGGTGCAGTGGCTCACGCTTATAATCCCAGCACTTTGGGAGGCCAAGGTAGGCAGATCACGAGGTCAGGAGTTCGAGACCAGCCTGATCAACCTGGTGAAACCCCATCTCTACTAAAAATACAAAAATTAGCTGGGCGTGGTGGCCCACGCCTGTAACCCCAGCTACTCAGGAGGCTGAGGCAGGAGAATTGCTTGAATCTGGGAGACAGACTTTGCAGTTAGCCGAAATCGTGCCCCTGCACTCCAGCCTGGGTGGTAGAGCAAGACTCTGCCTTAGAAAAAAAGAAAAGGAAAGAAGTACTCACTCTCAGACATGATCCTTAGAAACTCCCTTTTGCCCATTTTTAAATCAGATTGTTAGTTTTTTTTTTTTCCTATTGAGTTGTTTGAGCTCTTTATATATTGTTATGAATTCCTTGTTAGATTGACAGTTTGTAACTATTTTCTCCCATTTTGTGGGTTGTCTCTTCACTTTGTTGACTGTTTCCTTTGCTGTGCAGAAACTTTTTAACTTGATGTGATCCCATTTGTCCATTTTGCTTTGGTTGTCTTTGCTTGTGAGATATTGCTCAAGTAATTTTTGTGTCCAGACCAATGTCTTGGAGATTTTCCCCAATGTTTTTTGTTTGTTTGTTTGTATGTTTGTCTTAGTTTTTTTTTTAGTAGTTTCATAGTTTGAGGTCTTAATTTGAAGTTTTTAAAAATTATTATACTTTAAGTTCTAGGGTACATGTGCACAACGTGCAGGTTTGTTACATAAGTATACATGTGCCAGGTTGGTTTGCTGCACCCATTAACTCGTCATTTACAATAGGTATTTCTCCTAATGCTATCCCTCCCCCTGCTTCCAACCCCACGACAGGCCCTGGGGTGTGACGTTCCCCGCCCTTTGTCCAAGTGTTCTCATTGTTCAATTCCCACCTATGAGTGAGAACATGCGGTGTTTGGTTTTCTGTCCTTGTGATAGTTTGCTCAGAATGATGGTTTCCAGCTGCATCCATGTCCCTGCAAAGGACATGAACTCATCCTTTTTTATGGCTGCATAGTATTCTGTGGTGTATGTGTGCCACATTTTCTTAATCCCGTCTATCATTGATGGACATTTGGGTTTGTTCCAAGTCTTTGCTATTGTGAATAGTGCCACAATAAACATACGTATGCATGTGTCTTTATAGTAGCATGATTTATAATCCTTTGGGTATTTAGTAATGGGATCACTGGGTCAAATGGTCTTTCTAGTTCTAGATCCTTGAAGAATCGCCACACTGTCTGCCACAATGGTTGAACTAGTTTACACTCCCACCAACAGTATAAAAGCATTCCTATTTCTCCACATCCTCTCCAGCATCTGTTGTTTCCTGACTTTTTAATGATTGCCATTCTAACTGGTGTGAGATGGTATCTCATTGTGGTTTTGATTTGCATATCTCTGATGACCAGTGATGATGAGCATTTTTTCATGTGTCTGTTGGCTGCATAAATGTCTTCTTTTGAGAAGTGCCTGTTCATATCCTTTGCCCACTTTTTGTTGGGGTTGTTTTTTTCTTGTAAATTTGTTTAAGTTATTTGTAGATTCTGGATATGATCCCTTTGTCAGATGGATAGATTGCAAAAATTTTCTCACATTCTGTAGGTTACCTGCTCACTCTGATGGTAGTTTCTTTCGCTGTGCAGAAGCTCTTTAGTTTCATTAGATCTGATTTGTCTATTTTGGCTTTTGTTACCATTGCTTTTGGTGTTTTAGTCATGAAGTCCTTGCCAGTAAATAAATACCCTTTATTCCCTATGTCCTGGATGATATTGCCTAGGTTTTCTTCTAGGGTTTTTATGGTTTTAGGTCTAACATTTAAGTCTTTAATCCATCTCGAATTAATTTTTGTATAAGGTGTAAGGAAGGGATCCAGTTTCAGCTTTCTACATATGGCTAGCCAGTTTTCCCAGCACCATTTATTAAATAGGGAATCCTTTCCCCATATTTTGTTTTTGTCAGGTTTGTCAAAGATCAGATGGTTGTAGATGTGTGGTGTTATTTCTGAGGCCTCTGCTCTATTGCATTGGTCTATATATCTGTTTTGGTAACAGTACCATGCTGTTTTGGTTACTATAGCCTTGTAGTATAGTTTGAAGTCAAGTAGCATGATGCCTCCAGCTTTGTTCTTTTTGCCTAGGATTGTCTTAGCTATGCAGGCTATTTTTGATTCCATATGAACTTTAAAGTAGTTTTTTCCAATTCTGTGAAGAAAGTCATTGGTAGCTTGATGGGGATGGCATTGAATCTAAAAATTACCTTGGGCAGTATGGCCATTTTCATGATATTGATTCTTCCTCTCCATGAGCGTGGAATGTTTTTCCATTTGTTTGTGTCCTCTTTTATTTAGTTGAGCAGTGGTTTGTAGTTCTCCTTGAAGAGGTCCTTCACATCCCTTGTAAGTTGGATTCCTAGGTATTTTATTTGTAGCAGTTGTGAATGAGAGTTCACTCATGATTTGGCTGTTTGTCTGATATTGGTGTATAGGAATGCTTGTAATTTTTGCACTTTGATTTTGTATCCTGAGACTTTGCTGAAGTTGCTTATCAGCTAAGGAGGTTTTGGGCTGAGATGATGGGGTTTTCTAAATATACAATCATGTCATCTGCAAACAGGGACCATTTGACTTCCTCTTTTCCTAATTGAATACCCTTTATTTCTTTCTCTTGCCTGATTGCCCTGGCTACAACTTCCAACACTATGTTGAATAGCAGTGGTGAGAGAGGGCATCCCTGTCTTGTTCCAGTTTTCAGAGGGAATTTTTCCAGTTTTTGCCCATTCAGTATGATATTGGCTGTAGGTTTTTCATAAATAGCTCTTATTATTTTGAGATACGTTCCATCAATACCTAGTTTATGGAGAATTTTTAGCATGAAGGGCTGCTGAATTTTGTCAAAGGCCTTTCCTGCATCTATTGAGATGATCATGTGGTTTTTGTCATTGGTTCTGTTTATGTGATGGATTATGTTTATTGATTTGCATGTGTTGAACCAGCTTTGCATCCCAGGGATGAAGCCAACTTGATCGTGGTGGATAAGCTTTTTGATGTGCTGCTGGATTCAGTTTGCCAGTATTCTATTGAAGATCTTTGCATCCATGTTCATCAGGGATATTGGTCTAAAATTCTCTTTTTTTGTTGTGTCTCTGCCAGGCTTTGGTATCAGGATGATGCTGGCCTCATAAAATGAGTTAGGGAGGATTCCCTCTTTTCCTATTGATTGGAATTGTTTCAGAAGGAATGGTACCAGTTCCTCTTTGTACCTCTGGTAGAATTCAGCTGTGAATCTGTCTGGTCTTGGACTTTTTTCGGTTGGTAGGCTATTAATTATTGCCTCAATTTCAGAGCCTGTTATTAGTCTATTCAGAGATTCAACTTCTTCCTGGTTTAGTCTTGGAAGGGTGTATGTGTGCAGGAATTTATCCATTTCTTCTAGATTTTCTAGTTTATTTGCATAGAGGTGTTTATAGTATTCTTTGATGGTAGTTTGTATTTCTCTGGTATCGGTGGTGATATCCCCTTTATCATTTTTTATTGCATCTATTTGATCTTCTCTCTTTGCTTCCTTATTAGTCTTGCTAGCAGTCTATCAATTTTGTTGATCTTTTCAAAAAACCAGCTCCTGGATTCATTGATTTTTTTGAAGGGTTTTTTGTGTCTCTATCTCCTTCAATTCTGCTCTGATCTTCGTTGTTTCTTGCTTTCTGCTAGCTTTTGAATGTGTTTGCTCTTGCTTCTCTAGTTCTTTTAATTGTGATGTTAGGGTGTCAATTTTAGATCTTTCCTGCTTTCTTTTGTGGGCATTTAGTGCTATAAATTTCCCTCTACACACTGCTTTAAATGTGTCCCAGAGATTCTGGTGTGTTGTGTCTTTGTTCTCATTGGTTTCAAAGAACATCTTTATTTCTGCCTTCATTTCGTTATTACCCTTTAGTCATTCAGGAGCAAGTTGTTCAGTTTCCATCCTAGTTGTGTGGTTTTGAGTGAGTTTCTTAATCCTGAGTTCTAATTTGATTGCACTGTGGTCTGAGAGACAGTTTGTTGTGACTTCTGTTCTTTTACATTGGCTGAGGAGTGCTTTACTTCCAACTGTGTGGTCAATTTTGGAATGAGTGCGATGTGGTGCTGAGAAGAATGTATATTCTGTCAATATGGGGTGGAGAGTTCTGTACATGTCTGTTAGGTCTGCTTGGTGTGGAGCTGAGTTCAAGTCCTGGATGTCCCTGTTAACCTGTCTCGTTGATGTGTCTCATATTGACAGTGGGTTTTAAAGTTTCCCATTATTATTGTGTGGGAGTCTGTCTTTTAAATCTCTAAGGACTTGGTTTATGAATCTGGGTGTGCCTGTATTGGGTGCATATATATTTAGGATAGTTAGCTCTTCTTGTTGAATTGATCCCTTTACCATTATGTAATGGCCTTCTTTGTCTCTTTTGTTGGTTTAAAGTCTGTTAGGATTGCAAGCCCTGCTTTTTTTTTTTTTTTTTTGCTGTTTGGTTGGTAGATCTTCCTTCATCCCTTTATTTTGAGCCTATGTGTGTCTCTGCGTGTGAGATGTGTCTCCTGAATACAGCACACTGATGGGTCTTGACGCTTTATCCAATTTGCCAGTCTGTGTCTTTTAATTGGGGCATTAGGCCATTTACATTTAAGGTTAATATTGTTGTGTGTGTATTTTATCCTGTTATTATGATGTTCGCTGGTTGTTTTGCCTTTTAATTGATGCAGTTTCTTCCTCGCATCAGTGGTCTTTATAATTTGGCATGTTTTTGCAGTGGCTGGTACCGGTTGTTCGTTTCCATGTTTAGTGCTTCCTTCAGGAGCTCTTGTAAGGCAGGCCTGGTGGTGACGAAATATCTCAGCATTTGCTCATCTGTAAAGGATTTTCTTTCTTCTTCACTTATGAAGCTTAATTTGGCTGGATATGAAATTCTGGGTTGAAAATTCTTTTCTTTAGGAATGTTGAATATTGGCCCCCACTCTCTTCTGGCTTGTAGAGATCTGCTGTTAATCTGACGGGCTTCCCTTTGTGGGTAGCCCGACCTTTCTCTCTGGCTGCCCTTAACATTTTTTCCTTCATTTCAACCTTGGTGAATCTGACAATTATGTGTCTTGGGTTTGCTCTTCTCAATAAGTATCTTTGTGGCATTCTCTGTATTTCCTGAATTTGAATGTTGGCCTGCCTTGCTAGCTTGGGGAAGTTTTCCTGGATCATATCCTGAAGAGTGTTTTCCAACTTGGTTCCATTCTCCCCATCACTTTCAGGTACACCAATCAAATGTAGATTTGGTCTTTTCACATAGTCCCAGGTTTCTTGGAGGCTTTTTTCGTTTCTTTTTACTCTTTTTTTTCTAAACTTTTCTTCTTGCTTTATTTCATTTATTTGATCTTCAATCACTGATACCCTTTCTTCCACTTGATCGAATCGGCTATTGAAGCTTGCGCATCACATAGTTGTCATGCCATGGTTTTCAGTTCCATCAGGTCATTTAAGGTCTTCTCTACACTGTTTATTCTAGTTAGCCATTCGTTTAATCTTTTTTTCAAGGTTTTTAGCTTCCTTGTGATGAGTTCGAACATCCTCCTTTAGCTCGGAGAAGTTTGTTATTACCGACCTTCTGAAGCCTACTTCTGTCAGCTTGTCAAAGTCATTCTCTGTCCAGCTTTGTTCCATTGCTGGTGAGGAGCTATGATCCTTTGGAGGAGAAGACACTCTGGCTTTAAAAATTTTCAGCTTTTCTGCTCTGCTTTCTCCCCATCTTTGTGGTTTTATCTACCTTTGGTCTTTGATGTTGGTGACCTACAGATGGGGTTTTTTTTGTGTGGATGTCCTTTTTGTTGGTGTTGATGCTATTCCTTTCTATTTGTTAGTTTTCCTTCTAACAGTCAGGTCCCTCAGCTGCAGGTCTGTTGGAGTTTGCTGGAGGTCCACTGTAGACCCTGTTTGCCTGGGTATCACCAGTGGAGGCTGCAGAACAGCAAATATTGCAGAACAGCAAATATTGCTGCCTGAACCTTCCTCTGGAAGCTTTGTCCCAGAGGGGCACCTGGCTGTATGAGGTGTCATTTGGCCCCTACTGGGAAGTGTCTCCCAGTTAGGCTACAGGTGCGTCAGGGACAACTTAAGGAGGCAGTCTGTCAGTTCTCCAAACTATGCTGGGAGAACCACTGCTCTCTTCAGAGCTGTCAGACAGGGATGTTTAAGTCTGCAGAAGTTTCTGCTGCCTTTTGTTCAGCTATGCCCTGCCCTGAGAGGTGGAGTCTACAGAGGCAGCAGGCCTTTCAGAGTTGCGGTGGGCTCCGCCCAGTTGTAGCTTCCCCAGCCTCTTTGTTTACCTACTCAAGCCTCAGCAATGGCGTATGCCCCTCCCCCTGCCAGGCTGCTGCCTTGTAGGTCAATCTCCGACTGATGCACTAGCAGTGAGCAAGGCTCCTTGGGCGTGGGACCCGCCAAGCCAGTCGTGGGATATAATCTCCTGGTATGTCGTTTGCTAAGACCATTGGAAAAGCACAGTATTTGGGCAGGAGTGTCCCATTTTTTCCAGGTACCATCTGTCACAGCTTCCCTTGGCTAGGAAAGGGAAATCCCCGACCCCTTGCGCTTCCCGGGTGAGGCGATGCCCCGCCCTGCTTCGGCTTGCCCTCCGTGGGCTGTACCCACTGTCCAACCAGTCCCAATGAGATGAACCTGGTACCTCAGTTGGAAATTCAGAAATCACTCATCTTCTGTGTCGATTGCGCTGGAAGCTGCAGACCGGAGCTGTTCCTATTCAGCCATCTCGGAAGAGAAAAAAAAATTTTGAAGTTTTTATTTCATTTTGATTTAATTTTTTTTTTTATGGCAAGAGATAGGAGTCTAGTTTCATTCTTCTGCCTATGGATATCTAGTTTTCCCAGCAATATTTGTTGAAGAGATTGTCCTCTGCCCAACACATGTTCTTGGCACCTTTGTCAAAAGTGAGTTTACTGTAGATGTATGGATTTATTTCTGGGTTCTCTGTTCTATTCCATTAGTCTATGTGCCTGTTTTTATGCCTGTATCTTGCTGCTTTTGTTACTATAGCTCTGTAGTATAATTTGAAGTCAGGGAATATGATTCCTCCAGTTTTGTTCTTCTTGCTCAGGATAACTTTGGCTGTTCTGGGTCTTTTATGATTCCATATGAATTTTAGGATTTTTTTTTTCTATTTTTGTGAAGGATATCATTGGTATTTTGATAGGCATTACATTGAATCTGTAGATTGCTTCGGGTAGTATGGATATTTTAACAATATTGGTTTTTTCCAATCCATGAGCATGGAATATCTTTCCTTTTTGTGTGTGATGTGTCCTCTTCAATTTCTTGCATCAATGTTTTATAGTTTTCATTGTAGAGCTCTTTCACTTCTTTGATTAATTCCCAGATATTTAATTTTATGTATGGCTATTGTAAATATGATTATTGTTTAAATTTCTTTTTCAGATTGTTCAATATTGACGTATAGAAATGCTACTGATTTTTATATGTTGATTTTGTACCTGCAACTTTACTGAATTTGTTGATTAGTTCTAAGAGTTTTTTGGTGTCATCTTTAGGTTTTTCTTTCTTTTCTTTTCTTTTTTTTTTTTTTTGAGACGGAGTCTTACTGTGTTGCCCAATCTAGAGTGCATTGGCGATCCTGGCTCACTACAACCTCCGCTTCCTGGGTTCAAACAATTCTCTGCCTCAGTCTCCTGAGTAACTGGAATTACAGGTGCCCACCACCATGCCCAGCTAATATTTTTGTATTTTTAGTAGAGACAGGGTTTCATCATCTTGGCCAGGCTGGTCTTGAACTCCTGACCTCATGATCCAGCTGCCTTGGCCTCCGAAAGTGCTGGGATTACAGGCGTGACCTACCACGCCCGGCCTTCTTTAGGTTTTTCTAAAAGATCGTATCATATGCAAACAAGGATAATTTGAGTTCTTCCTTTCCAATTTGGATGCTCTTTATATCTTTCTCTTGTCTGATTGCTCTAGATAAGACTTCCAGTACTATGTTGAGTAACAGTGGTGAAAGTGAGCATCCTTGTCTTGTTGCAGATCTTAAAGGAAAAGCTTTCATTTTTTTCCCCATTCAGTATGATACTAGCTGTGGGTCTTTCATATATAGCTGTGATTGTGTTGAGATATGTTCCTTCTATACCCAGTTTTTTTAGGGTTTTTATTATGAAGGAATGTTGAATTGTATCAAATACTTTTTCAGTGTCAATTGAAATAATATGGTTTTTATCTTTCATTCTGTTGATATGTTGTATTACATTGACTGATTTGCATATGTTGAACCATCCTTGCATTCCTGAGATGAATCCCACATGATCATGATGAACAGTGTTTTTAATGTGTTGTTGAATTCAGTTTGCTAGTTTGCTAGTACTTGGTTGAAGATTTTTGCATCTATGTTCATCAGAGATATTGGTTTGCAATTTTCTTTTATTGATGTGTCTTTGGGTTTTTTTTGTTTTGTTTTGTTTTGAGACAGAGTCTCACTGTGTCACCTAGGCTGTTGTGCAGTGTCATGATCTCAACTCACTGCTCTGCCTCCTAGGTTCAAGTGATTCTCATGCCTCAGCTTCCCAAGTAGCTGGGATGACAGGCATGTGTCACCACACCTGGTTAATTTTTGTATTTTTAGTGGAGATGGGGTTTCATCATGTTGGTCAGGCTGGTCTTGAACTCCTGACCCCAAGCAATCCGCCCATCTCAGCCTCCCAGAGTGCTGAGTTTACAGGTATGAGCCACTGCACCCAGCCATGTCTTTGGTTTTGATGTCAGGGTGATACTGGCCTTGTAGAATGAGTTTGTAAATACTCCCTTCTCTATTTTTTTTTTTGGAATAGTTTGAATGGGATTGGTATTAGTTCTTTAAATGTTTGGTGGAATTCAGCAGTGAAGCCATCGGGTCTCAAGCTTTTCTTTGCGGGGAGACTTTATTATGGCTTTGATCTTATTGTTATTGGTCCATTTCAGTTTTTGATTTCTTCGTGGTTCAATCTTGGTAGGTTGTATGTGTCTGCAAACTTATCCATTTCTTCTAGGTTTTCTAATTTATTGGCAGATAGTTGCTCATAGTAGTCTCTAATGATCCTTTGAATTTCTGAAGTATCGGTTATTTCCTTTTTAATCTCTAATTTTATTTATTTGAGTCTTCTCTTGTTTTTTTCTGAGTTAGCCTAGCTAAAGATTTGTTGATTTTATCTTTTCAAAAAACCAATTTTTCATTTTATTGAATTTTTAATAATTTTCTTGTTTCAGTTTCATTTATTTCAGCTCTGATCTCTGATTTCTTCTACTAATTTTGGGTTTGGTTTGTGCTTGCTTTTCTAGTTCTTTAAGATGCTTGCTAGGTTGCTTATTTGCAGTTTTTCTACTTTTTTTTTTTTTTTTGATGCAGACCTTTACTGCTGTAAGCTTTCCTCTTAGTGTACTGCTTTTGCTGTATCCCATAGGTTTTGGTTGTTGCCTTTTCATTTTCATTTGTTTTAAGACATTTTTAAACTTCCTTCTTAATTTCTTTATTGACTCGCTGGTCATTTAGGAGTATACTGTTTAATTTTCGTGTGTTTGTGTAGTTCGTCTTGTTACTGATTTCTATTTTTATTCCATTGTGGTCGGAGAAGATACTTGCTGTTATTTCCATTTTTTTAAAATTTAAACATTTGTTTTGTGGCCTAACATATGTTCTACCCTTGAGAGTGTTCCATATGCTGACAAAAAGAATGCATCTTCTGGAGCCATTGGATGAAATGTTCTGTAAATATCTGTTAGGTCCAGTTGGTCCATACTGGAGATTAAATCCAATATTACTTTGTTCATTTTCTGTCTGGGAGAGCTGTACCATGATGAAAGTGGGGTGTTGAAGTCTCCAGCTTATTATTGTATTGTGGTCTGTATCTCTCTTTAGCTCTAATAATATATGCTTTATGTATCTGGGTGCTCCAGTGTTGGGTGCATATATATCATTGTTATGTCCTCTTGCTGAATTGACCTCTTTATTATTATATTAATGACCTCCTTTGTCTTCTTTTATGGTTTTAGTCTTGAAATCTATTTTATCTGATATAACTACTGTTCTTTTTTCATTTTCATTGGCATGGAATTTCTTTTTCCATCCCTTTATTTTCAGTCTATATGTGTCTTTATAAGTAAAGTGTATTTCTTCTAGGCAGCAGATGGGACTTTTTTTTTTTTAATCCATTCAATATTATTATTCATAAGAATTTACTACTGCTATTTTGTTATTTGTTTTCTAGTTTTGTTGTCTTCTCTCCCTCCCTCCTTTCTCCTTACCCTCTTTCCTGATTCCCTGACCTCCTTTCTGGGTTCCTTTTTATTTTATGTGAATCTGTTGTGTGTATCTGTTTTTGATTTGAGGTTACCATGAGGCTTGTAAATAACACCTTACAACTCATTATTTTAAACTGATGAAAACACTGATTGCAAACTAACAGGCAAAGAAAAAACTCTGTACTTTAACTGCATTCCCCCCAGCTTTTCAACTTTTTATTGTTTGTATCTTATTGTACTATATCAGGAAACGTTGTTATAGTTATTATTTTTGATAAGTTCATCTTGTAGTCTTCCTACTCAAGATACGAGTCATTTACACACCACAATTACAGTGTTATGGTCTGTATTTTTCTGTGTATTTACCAGTGAGTTTTGTACCTTCGGATAATTTCTTATTGCTCATTAGTGTCCTTTTCTTTCAGATTGGAGAACTTCCTTGAGAATTTCTTGTAGGATAGATCAGGTGTTGAAATTTCTCAGCTTTTGTTTGTCTGCGCAAGTCCTTATTTCTCCTTCTTGTTTGAGGGATATTTTCATTGCATATACTATTCTAAGATAAAAGTTTTTTCCTTAAGCCCTTTAAATATATCATACCACTGTCTTGTGGCCTATAAGATTTCCAGTGAAAAGTCTGTTGCCAGATATATTGGAACTCCATTGTATGTCGTTTCTTTTCACTTGCTGTTTTGAGGACCCTTTCTTTATCCTTGACCTTTGGAAATTTGATTATTAAATGTCTTGGGGTAGTCTTATTCGGGTTAAATCTGCTTGGTGTTCCATAACCTTCTTGTACTTGGATATTGTTACCTTTCTCTTGGTTTGGGAAGTTCTGTTACTATCTCTTTGAGTAAATTTTCTGCCCTAACCTCTCTCTCTACCTCTTTTTTAAGGCCAATAACTCTTAGATCTGCCCTTTCAAAGCTGTTTTCTAGTTTTTATAGGTGTGCTTCGTTCTTTTCATTCTTTTTTCTTTTTTCTCCTCTGATTGTGTATTTTCAAGTGGCCTGTCTTCAATTTCACTAATTCTTTTGCTTGATCAGTTCTGCTATTGAGAGACTGTGATGCATGCTTCAATTTTTTTTTTTTTTTTTTTTTGAGATGGAAAAAAGTAAAGCTGGATCCTCTCTCGTGCCTTACTCTGTCGCCCAGCTGGAGTGCAGTGGTGCAATCTCAGCTCACTGCAACCTCTACCTCCCAGGTTCAAGCGATTCTCCTGCCTCAACCTCCTGAGTAGCTGGGATTACAGGTGTGCGCCACCATGCCCGGCTAATTTTTGTATTTTTAGTAGAGATGGGGTTTCATCATGTTGGCCAGGCTGGTCTTGAACTCCTGACCTGAAGTGATCTGCCCACGTTGGCCTCCCAAAGTGCTGGGATTATAGGTGTGAGCCATCTGCCGGCCTCATTCTTCAATTTGTTAATTGAAGTTTTCAACTCCAGAATTTCTGCTTGATTTTTAAAAAACATTTTAATCCCTTTGTTAAATGTATTTGATAGTATTCTCAATTTTTCTCTGTGTTATTTTGAATTTCATTCAGCTCCTGAAAATAGTTTTTTTAAATTCTCTATCTGAAAGGTCACTATCTGTCACTCTGGGATTGGTCCCAGGTGCCTTATTTAGTTTATTTGGTGAGGTCATGTTTTCTTGAATGGTCTTGATGCTTGTGGATGTTCATTGATGTCTGGGCATTGAAGAGTTAGGTATTTGTTATTATCTTTGCTGTCTGGGCTGGTTTGTACCCATCCTTCTTGAGAAGGCTTTGCAAATATTCAAAGGAAATTGAGTGTTTTGATCTAAGTCTTTTGTCACTGCAATGTAAACGTTCCTTTTTATATGAAGAGTTTTAGGGCCATTCACAATGGCTCACGTCTGTAATCCCAGCACTTTGGGAGGCCAAGGCAGGTGGATCACCTGAGGTCAGGAGTTCGAGACCAGCCTGGCCAACATGGTGAAACCCCGTCTCTACTAAAAATACAAAAATTAGCTGGGCGTGGTGGTACATGTCTGTAATCCCAGCTACTCGGGAGGCTGAGGCAGGAGTATTGCATGAACCCGGAAGGCAAAGGTTGCAGTGAGTGGAGATCGTGCCACTGCACTCCAGCCTGGATGGCAGAGTGAAACTCTGTCTCAAAAAAAAAAAAAGAGGTTTTTTTTTTTTGTTTTGTTTTGTTTTTTTTTTTGAGATGCATTCTCACTCTGTCACCCAGGCTGGAGTGCAGTGTCATGATCTCGGCTCACTGCAACCTCCGCCTCCCAGGTTCAAGCTATTCTTCTGCCTCAGCCTCCCAAGTAACTGGGTCTACAGGTGCATGCCACCATGCCTGGCTAATTTTTGTATTTTTAGTAGAAATCAGGTTTCACCATATTGGCCAGGCTGGTCTTGAACTCATGACCTTGTGATCTGCCCACATCGGCCTCCCAAAGTGTTGGGATTACAGGCGTGAGTCACTGCGCCTGGTCAAAAAAAGAGTTTTAAAAAACACTTTGTATTAGTTCATTCTTGCATTGCTATAAAGAACTACCTGAGAATGGGTAATTTATAAAGAAAAGAGGTTTAGTTGGCTCACAGTTCCACAGTCTGTACAGGAAGCATGACTGGGGTGGGGGCTTAGGAAACTTACAGTCATGGCAGAAGGCAAAGAGGAAGGAGAAATGTTTTACATGGCTGGAGCAGGAGTAAGAGAGAGCAAAGTGGGGGGGTGCTACACACTTTCATAAACAGACAGATCTTGTGATAATTCACTCACTATTACGAGAACAACAAGGGGGAAATCTGCCTCCATGATCCAATCACCACCCACAAGGCCTCTCTTCCAACACTTGGGATTACAGTTCAGCATGAGCTTTGGGCAGGGACACAGACCTAAACCGTATCACACTTTGGTCTGTGTTTAAAATATTTCCCCCGATTTGTCATTTACTTTTTGACCCTCTTTAATGTTTTTTGGTAGTACTAACATTATAAATTTTTATATAAGTAAATTTATTAATGTCTTCTTTATGGTTTCTGAATATTTATGACATGCCTTAAAAGATTTTTCCCACTGCAAAACAATAAGAAAATACTACACATGTTGTTTGCTTTCTTTTTTTTTTTTTTTTTTTTTGAGACAGAGTCTCGCTCTGTCGCCTAGGCTGGAGTGCAGTGGCATGATCTTGGCTCAGTGCAAGCTCCACCTCCCGGGTTCACGCCATTCTCCTGCCTCAGCCTCCCACGTAGCTGGGACTACAGGTGCCTACCAACACACCCGGCTAATTTTTTGTATTTTCAGTAAAGACGGGGTTTCACCGTGTTAGCCAGGATGGTCTTGATCTCCTGACCTCGTGATCCACCGGTCTCAGCCTCCCAAAGTGTTGAGATTACAGGCGTGAGCCACCACGCCCGGCCACATGTTGTTTTCTTTTTGTTGTTGCTTGTATTACTTTACTTTTTACATTGATATCTTGTTTTGGTCTGGAATTTATATTGGAGTAAGGCACGAGAAAGGATCCAGCTTTATTTTTTCAGGTAGCTTGAGAGATGCCCCAATTTTGTTTATAGGCTGGTCCAATTTTTTCCTCATTGATTTGAGTTGTTAGAATTGAATATTGATTGGAAGGTCATCTCTTCTGTTTCTCAAGAAATGCACAGTTTTTCTAGAACTACTTGATACAGTATGTAGCTAATGAGCACTTGAAATGTGACTAGTTTGACTTGAGATATGGTTTTACGTGTAAAATATACACTGCATTTCAAAGGCTTAGTTTTTTTAAAATGTAGAGAACCTCATTAATAATTTTGTTTGCATGTTAAAATAACTTTGTGGAGATACTGGATTAAAAAGATATTAAAATTAACTTCACCAGTTTCTTTTTACCTTTTAAAATATATATACTGGAAAATTTTTAATTACATATGTGAGTTATATTACATTTCTGTTAAACAGTGCTTCTCTAGAACAAAGGTCAACAAACTACTTGTTTTTGTATGGCCTGTGAGCTTAAGGATTTTTTTTACATCTTTAAGGAATTATGTGTGGCACACACATCTCTTTACAGAAAACGTATGTTGACTCCTCCAAAATAGCCCACAGAATTGCTCATTTTGCTTTGAGACATCCAGTGACAAAGGGACGCAGTTTATTTCAGAAGAAGTCTTTATATTTGTAGACCTAGTTAGTTAGTAAATGTTTCCCTCTATTGTATCAAATGCTTCCCTGAAATCTATACTCCTTGGTCAATGATGTCTTATGAAGTAAGACAGAATAAGTCATCATTGTCACATCTAACTCTAGGTACTTAAAGGACTATCAGTTTCTCTTTCCAAGCTAAATATTTTTATTTTCTAAGTTATAGGTTATGTCTAATAGTTTCTGGATCAGCATTCTTCTTTTCTGCCTTCTTTGTGTATATGCCGTGTTTTATAACATCCTACTTAAATTGTTAACTGAGAATTGGAAAGCACGTTAGGGTTTTTCAGAGCAGTATGGAGTTTAGCACCTCTATAGCCTCCACAGATAGCTCTTGGTACACTCCAAAATAGCAGCATTAAATATAGAACTGTAGTACATTGCAGTATATTAGTGCTGGTGCACTAATTTTTATAGCTGAGGTTAGGTGTTGAGATGGACCAGTGAGAGCTATGCCAAGAAGAGAATCTGATCTCCTAATTCTGGTCTTCAGGCTTGCATCCTCAGAGAGCAGATTGTCTTCTTGGTGATTGGGGTCAGGGAAGATAAATAATTATTAGACTATTGGCTCCTGTTGTGTCTTGCTCTCAGCTAAAGTCTGAAGGTTGATGACCTATTTGGGGAGAGCCTAAAGAAATTTGATGTTATTCCAATGTTAGGAATATCTACATTGTTCACCTCAAACTATTTGGTGCCTTCTTAATAATGCCCCTTCTTGCTGATAATAATTTTTCTTAGGTCACCTCACATTGGCCATTAGGTAAAGTTTGTTTGGCTGTATTAGGCTTATGTGTAACTAGAAAGGAAAACATGAACCATCCACTATTGAGCCCTTTAGCCTTTCTCTCAGATAGTATATATGTAATGAAATAGAATCATCTGTTCATCTGGCAAGTTTACCTTGGTGCAGATTTGAAGTAGGGTTTGTAAAAACATGACTGTTTTCAATGGATTGTTGAGAGTTTAATATTCACATAGATAGACCTCAGTTGGTGGCAAAAAAAAAAAAAAAAAAAAAAAAAGCCACAAAGGGAAAGAATGGCCAGGTGACCAGATACATGGACTGTCTCATTGCATGTTTTTGAATTAGCGGAGTGGGAAGCCATGCAGACTTCAGCTCTTTCAGCACAAGGGCCATTAAGACATTTAATGACCCATTGAGGATATACAGAGCCTTATGGATCAGTTTGTCTGTGGACCACGAGTAAGGAAATGCTTGTTGCCCTTCAGAGCACCACTGAGACCATGGAAGGCAAAGGCAGGCATAAAAGTCACATTGTTTGTTTTCATGATTTGGTCCTGGACCTCACAAACTTATAGTCCTATGGGGGAGATAAGAAATTAATCAGATAGTCACAAAAGTAAACATGATTACAAACTGGTAAGTTCTCTGAAGGAAAAATAGAGTGCAGTAGAGACTCTAAAAAGGGGGCATCAGTTCAGATTGGGAGTGTGGAGAGAGCTTGTTTGAGAAAATGGCATTTAAGCAGACCTGAAAATTGAGGAGTTAGCTAGAACATGTAGGGAAGCAAATTCCAAACAGAGGACTATCATACAGGGAGAACTAAGTATGAAAAAAGGCTTTTGGGCCTTTGGAGAAATGAAGGAAGTGTGGCTGTAATTTGTTTTTTGCTTGTTTGTTTGGAGACAGGGCCACACTCTGTCACCCAGGCTAGAGTGCAGTAGTACAGTCATGGCTCACTGCAGCCTTGACTTCCTGAGCTCAAGCAATCCTCCTGCCTTAGCCTCCTGAGTAGCTGCACTCACTACCATGCCTGGCTTATTTTTTATTTTTATTTTTTTGTGGAGACAGGGTCTTGCTCTGTTGCCTGGGCTGTTCTCAAACTCCTGGGCTCAAGTGATCCTCTCAGTTCAGCCTCCCAAATTGTTGGGATTACAGGCGTGAGCTACCATGCCCAACAGGGATGTTGTGAGGTAGAAGAAAAATGGAAGAAAGAGCCTTAAAGAAGGATTTTTTTTCTCCTGAATTGATCTAGTCTCCCAGAGAGAGTAGATATGAAGGCCCTCTTGTCAGTTACATGATCCCAATATTTTCTATTGTTATTCTAATTCTAGACCTTAGTATTATAATGAAGTAGTAGAACCAGAACAAAGCAATCTGGTTCTCTTTGAACATGTTATTTTATAAACAATAAGAATAATCCCAACAGAACAGCAGAACCATCCCAGCAGAACTAACCATCATCAGCTTTCTATCTCCTTCCAGTCCTTTTGTTATGTAGGTCATAGGAGTTTGTTATATAGATTATTTGGTCACCCAGGTATTAAGCCTAGTGCCCATTAGTTATTTTTCCTGATCCTCTCCCTCCTCCCACCCTTCCCCCTCCGATATGTGCCAGTGTCTGTTGTTCCCCTCTATGTGTCCATGTGTTCTCATCATTTAGCTCCCATGTATAAGTGAGAACATGTGGTATTTGGTTTTCTGTTCACTCCTTTGCTAAGGATAATAGCCTCCAGCTCCATCCATGTTCCTGTAAAGGACATGATCTTGTTCTTTTTAATAATTGCATACTATTCCATGGTATATATGTACCATGTTTTCTTTATCCAGTCTACCATTGATAGACATTTAGGTTGATTCCATGTCTTTGCTATTGTGAATGGTGCTGCAGTGAACATACATGTGCATGTATCTTTATAATAGAACTATTTATGTTCCTTTGAGTTTATACCCAGTAATGGGTTTGCTAGGTCAAATGGTAGTTGTTTTTAGGTCTTTGAGGAATTGCCACACTGTTTTCCACAATGGCTGAACTAATTTACACTCCCACCAGCAGTGTATAAACATTCCTTTTTCTGTGCAACCTCAGCAGCTCCTGTTATTTTTTGACTTTTTAATAATAGCCATTCTGACTAGTGAGATGGTATCTTATTGTGGTTTTGATTTGTATTTCTCTAATGATCAGTGATATTGAGCTTTTTTTCATATGTTTGTTGGCTGTATGTGTGTCTTCTTATGAAAAGTGTCTGTTCATGTCCTTTGCCAACTTTTTAATGGAACTATTTTTTTTTTCCTGTAAATTTGTTTAAGTTCCTTATAGATGCTGGATATTAGACCTTTGTCAAATGCATAGTTTGCAAAAATTTTCTCCCATTCTGTAGGTTGTCTGTTCACTCTTTTGATAGTTTCTTTTGCTATGCAGAAGCTCTTTAGTTTAATTAGTTCCCAATTTTCATATTTTTAAAGAGGCCACCTTTCAAGGAGTTTGTACCATAACTGACTTGCTTTTTGGTCATCTAGGCCGAGCTTATCCAATCTGTTGCCTGCAGGCCACATGCAGCTCAGGAAAAATTTGTATATTTTCTTAAAGCATCATGATTTTTTTGTGTGTGATTTTTTTTTTAAGCTCATCAGCTATCATTAGTGTTACTATATTGTATGTGTGGCCCAAGACAATTATTCTTCAAGTGTGGCCCGGGGAAGCCAAAAGATTGGATGCTTCTGAAGGGCTATTAGAAATGATGCTTCTGTTGATATATTTTTGTACATGGCCTTCTCTTTCAGATTATTTTCTGTAGGATAAATTTTTTGAAGGTTACTTAACCACAGTTAAAATAAATGAAAATATTAATGACTCCAGATTTGCTATTATTTGGCTTCCCAAAGCAATTTTCTTTATGCAGTTTTTGCCAGTTTGGACATCTGTATCAAATGTTGTGCTTAGTTTCAAGTCAGATAAATAGTGTGCTGTGGTTGTGAACTTACCTTTTTGCTTCTGTGTTTGGCGTATAGTGCACCCTTGAAGAAGCCAGGGGCCGCATTAGTATGAGTCTTGTACTTGAAGTGTTTTAAATCTTTTTCTCTTAGGTCTCATCTGTTGAATTTTGGGTATTTTCTAACATTATCTCCTATCATTCTCTCCCTTACCCACTATGGCCACACTGACTACTTTGCTATTCTTTGAACAAGACAACTGAGGCCTCTGAGGGCCTTAGTACTTCCTTTTATCTGAAACCCTCTTTCTCCACATTTCTTTGTTTGTTTTGAGACAGTCTCGCTTTGCTGCCCAGGCTGGAGTGCAATGGCACAGTCTTGGCTCACTGCAACCTCCACCTTCTAGGCTCAAGCTATTCTCATGCCTCAGCCTCCCAAGTAGCTGGGATTATACATGTGTGCTACCACATCTGGCTAATTTTTAGTATTTTTTAGTGGCGATGGGTCTCACCATATTGCCCAGGCTGGTCTCGAACTCTTGACCTCAGATGATTCACCTGCCTCGGCCTCCCAAATTGCTAGATTTACAGGCGTGAGCCACTGCACCCGGCCTTCCCCCACATTTCTAAATGGAGCACTTTCTCACTTAGACACTGCCCAAATGTCTAGCCCCTGTATCCTCTTTTTCTGTATTCCTCTTACTCGCATTTTCTTTCTGTCTACTTATTTATTTAGTTAGTAGAGATGGGGTCCAGGCTGGGCTTGAACTCCTGGCTTCAAGCAGTCCTCCTGCCTTGGCCTCCCAAAATGCTAGGACTACAGATGTGAGTCACCATGCCTGGCCAATTTATTTCTTTTTAACCTTAATTTTATTTTTCTTTAAAATGCTGATTATGACCTGAAAAGATCAGATGTGTTTTTCTGACTTTTTACCAGACTGCAATGTAAGTTTTATGAGCACAGGGAATTTTTTTATATTTTGTTCACTGCTCTGTACCAAGTAGTTTGCGTACTTGGCTCAGTGACCTTCAGGTATCTATTAAATGAATGAATTGTATCCTGGCAAATGATGAGTTCATTACTTGATCAGAAAGTAGAACCCAGCACATTTTAGAGCTGGAAAGTTCCTCAAAGATTGTCTCATTCTAGTGCAACCTTTATTTTAAACTGAGACTGAAAGAGGTGAAGCATCTTTTCATAAGAACACGCAGCTTTTATTAGACATACTTGAACCTGACAGACCAATAGTTTATACTATTTTACCCGGTGGATAATAAAGTTATTTTTATTTGTTTTGCCGCTGTTTATGATTTGTGGAAAAGGAGGACAGGTTTAAGCTATATAATCTGATAGATAATGCTGTTATTTACAAGGCTGGATTTTATATTAAAATTAGCATCTTAAGCTATATGACCCAAGGTACATTTTAACATTTGAAAACGAAAGTGGTCCTTGGCTTTTTCCTGAGCCTTCGTGTTCTGTTTGTCATACTCACATAGCTGGAGTATTTCCAAAGAGGTGGTTTACACTGGGGCTGTAGGTTTGAGCTGCCCTTTAGCCATAACTTAACCATGGAATTCTGCCTCCTGGATAATACCACACTATTTCTGGACATGGGTGAACTGCTTGGTAGATGAGTTATTTGACTGTAAGGATAAGTTCTTTTGTGCTACCTCAAATCAGAGGTGTGGTTATGAGTGACAAGGGGAGTCCAAGGACAGGAGCTATAATATAACCAGGTATCATGGAGGCTGTACTAGGGTGTGACAAACTGCAGGGATTTGAACAGTGGAAGTTACTAATTATCCATTGTAATCTCCCACCATTGTCATGACTCAGTTTGTATAGTTTTCATATTTCTAGTTAAATTCCAGAGAGAGGGAATTTGATTGACCCAGTTCATCTTTTAACACCTAGCTGTGACATAGGTCATCCTAATGATAGGGCCCTAGAATCCTTGACTACTTAGTAAAAGAAGTTATAGGGCCAGGTGTAGTGGCTTATGACTGTAATCCAAGTACTTTTGGAGGCCGAGGCAGGTAGATCACTTGAGCCCAGGAGTTCAAGACCAGTCTGGGAAACATGGTGAAATGCCATCTCTACAAAAAATGCAAAAAATTAGCTGGGCATGATGACATATGCCTGTAGTCCCAGCTACTTGGGAGCTGAGGTGGGAGGATCACCTGTGCCTGGGGAGGTAAAGAGGCTGCAGTAAGCCAAGATTGTGCCACACTACACTCCAGCCTGGGCAACCGAGTGAGACCCTGTCTTAAAAAAAAAGAAAAAGAGAATTCTGTTTCCTTTAGCATGCAGCTGTGAATGTGGCCACTAGGGGATAAGATGGACATGACAAGCTTGAAGATAGATAGCATAACCTCCCTCATTGCCCACTGGGAGAATATCACATCTCCAAAGTTGCTGTCACTGGAGCTACCAAAAAATATTTATCCACCCTGAGCCTTCTACCCCTTGTTCTGCACTAAGAGCTGATCCTGATACTGCAATAGCCTCACCTTTCATAGTGGGACAGAGAATATGAGCCCAGGGAAAGGAGCTGGCTTCTGCTGTTCAATGAGCACAGCTATGCTACCATTGTTGAGGCCTCTTGGGCAAAGGCAATGATGGCAGCCAGCTACAGATATTGTACAGGAGTTTGGCCATCTGGCTCTGAAACTGTTTTCAGAAGCCAATGATGCTGGCAGTGGAATGGAGGAGGCTGTCATTCTCAGCTTACCGGGCAGCTTACAGTGTTAGCTTCAGCAGTCTAGGGGCACAGGGTCCAGGTGAACAGAAATAATAGGCACACAGCTTTATACAAGAGTGACCAAACCCTTGTGCACTAATGATTCCCACTCACTTTTAGAAAAGTTTGTATTCCTGAATGGCTATTTCTACTGGTGATTCTGTACATCCTCTGCACTGCTTGGCTAGCTTGCCCTCTTGGTCCTCTTGACCTCTTGATCCTCTTGACTAAGGTCGTGTAGTTGTGGAAGTTTATGCAGTACCAGCATGGTTTGTGAACCTGGCACAAGCCAGGCCACATACTATTCGGATTGAACACAAGCCAGGTAGCTAAGGAGATACTGCTTGAGGAACAAGGAAGAGGAATCTACTTTGAGCGGGCAAAAACAGGCCATTGTGGAGCTGCAGTGGGCTGCAGTGTAGCATTTATTTCTTCTTCCTTCAACTTGTCTAAATCTCGCTTTGGAAAGGAAAGTTTTCAAACTTCACATTTTTTCCCTTGTAGCATAACTTGAATGGAAATAAGTCAGTGTTGTTTTAGGCCAGATTCCAAGTTTTTCCACCTTCTGAGTTATGTAAACTGATCAAGTTGGGAAGCCAAGGGTTTTAGCCTGTATTTAACCTTTTGCAGTTTGTCATCTTTTGAGTAACATTCTGTCTTCCTTTAAAAAAAAAAAAAATCAGGTCCTGGCTTATAGTGCTCACACTGTTTGGTGATTTATGAATCTTATATTTTAATATTTTACTTGATTGTGGTTTTCATACCCAGGAAGGATTTTTTTGTAAAAACATGGAAACTGCATTGTGTGATAGCAAGGGTGGGCTTTGTGTTTTGTTTTGTTCTGTTTTGACAGATGGAGTTCATCTATCTTTGCTTTTAAAAGCTTAGCACACTCTCAGTTTACACTTTTATAAACACTTGTCTCTTCTGCATTGTATTGAAGATGAACTATAAAGTTAGTCTTTGCTTTCAAAGCATTTATAGTTTGAGGGACTGTACAGAAAGAAGTCATTAGGAATATATAGGCCACAGGACAAAGCTTCAGCAGCCACATAAATAACATAAACATCTTGTTCAAGATCACATAAGTACACACTGTGCTATGAGCAGGCAGAGGTGATGGGGTGGGGGAAATGCTTTTTTAGTTCAGAGAAGTCATAACTCCTCCTGATGAGAACTTTTTTTGAGGAAAAAATAGACTTTAGGAACTGAAATGGAAGATGGAAATTTGGCAGACTGAGGCAGAGAGGATGTTTTAGAAGAGGGTATGGCTTGTTTTGGGACTTGCTGACAGTAGTTAGATAGGGCTAAGGCTATGAGCAGGTGAGACCAAGAGAGGATATGTTAATTGAAGAGTTAGGAATGGGAAGCCAGCTGGGAGGGTCTGGTGAAATTTTTTGAAAACTGAGACCAAAGACCTGGGTTGTCTTTCAAAAAAGAGAATGGCCCCATTTTAGTCTTGAGAAGAGTGGCACAGAAAAAACTAATTTGAAACAGCATTAAGAACTGATCAGAGGAATGTTAAAGTCCAGGGAGGAGAAGAAATGAGACTATCAAAGCTCAGGCAGTATATGCACAAGGCCAGACTAAAGCTTCATCTGTCTATAGGAGAGCATCACCTGGATTGAAACAGAGTTCCCTGGTTGTTTGCTGACTGAGGGATCGTAACAGGCAGTGGGGCATAAGCTAGGTTTGTGGACTCAGACATGGGCACCAGCATTTACTAGCTATATGACATTGAGCAAGTAATTTAACCTTTAAGCCTCAGTTTACTTATCTGAGTTACTACTACTCTTTGGGATGTTAAGAGGATTATGTGAGGCAGTGCGTGTAAGCACCAATACAATACTTAGGCTTATTAGGTGTTAAATAATCTTAGGATTCTTGCCTGTGGTTTAAATGTAATGCTCAATAATAATAAAATTACCCAACTAGTTTGACCAGTTCTCTCCCACACCCCAGTCTGGTCTCAGTTTCCTTGGTCAGGTGCTTGTTTGAACTGACTGTGACTAGAACTGACAGATTGGCAGACTTCACAAGGACCTCTTTATATAGGGAATGTGTGATTATGTAAACAGCAGATTTTAAGTCCAAATGCCCCAGGTCACTGCCCTGGACTGCAAGACTTTACTAAGAACACACGAAGTAGATTACCAATTTTGAACTCTGAGGTGGTTCTACTCTGCCAGCTTATTTTCTTGTCCATTCCCAACTATTCCCACCCCTGCCGCCAAACAACACACCCACAAAGAAAGTTACTAGTGTCACAGAAAACACAAAACAGGCTAGAATCAAGCCTCAGCCCCACACAGTAAATATTGTTAAAGAAATATGTTTAGTTTTGAATCTTAAGGGGAATGTTTAGGAATTCTTGCACTTAGGCAGTATCTATCTGCAGAGCTACCTCTACATCTTAACTTGGGTTAGTTGTTTGCCTTGGAATGTCTCCTCCGTGTTTTCAGTGTTTTCACCTGTCATACCATTAAGGTCTGGCCCCTGTGCCACCACCTACAGAAAACCTTTCCTGATTTCTCTATTCATGTCTTCTCTGAAAGTGATCTTCTTTCTGTGAAGTCCAACTTTTAAAAATATGTTTACAAAAATACTTCTTAGGATCCTTAATGCATTGTTCCTAAGTTAGAGTTCTCTGTGTATTTATGCTATACTATCTTCTAGTGCTAGTGTATCAACTCCTTAAGAACAAGAATTTGCTCCTGATAGTATTCCCCTGCAGTGCATAGATTACATAAGTGTTGAGTAAATCTTGGAGATCAGGTATCCTCATTCGAGAGGAAAATGAATAAGAGATCCAGTTCAGAGACCTACAGTGAATGCTCTCCGCTGCAGGCAGGGATTGATGAGCTGCTTCAACTCTTCCCACCCACCACTCTCAATCCTATAATGAACTCTGCTCACTGTTCTCCAAGTGAGCCGACCCTTTGGCCTTTCCATGCCTTGGCCTGTGCACCTTCCTGAACTTGGAATGCCCTTACTTTCTGGAAAAGTAATCGGTTGCCGGCTCAGATATGGCCTTTGCTCTTTGATGTTCCCTGATATTTGGACAAATCTGCTCCCTTTTTTCCTCCCCAGTGTCCTGTAGGACATACCTCCAACATAACACTTTTAATGTTGCTTATTAGTTATTTACAGTCTGACTTTTTCTGGGTGAGGGTTCTTCTTTGGCTTGTTCATCTTTGCAACCTCAGTACTTAGCATCAAACCTGGCACCTCCTAAATGTTTTTGGTACCCTTGAATTGAATCCAAAAAAAGTCTCCTGAGGCAAACCAGGTAAGTCCTCTGACCTGAAAGCCAGGGTCAGAGAGAATGTTCAGGACAGACTGCCTGTGCCAAAAAAAGTCTGAACTCAGGCAGCTCTGGCTAGAGCAGTGCCCTCTAGGTTTCTCTAGGAAGGTCACTGGTAATAGGAAGCCTGATTTTGTGAGAGGAGAGAGTTGCCTCTCTGTCCAGGTCATGGACCTTTCCTTCTAGGGTTGGTCTCAATCTGAAACCAGCCATTCCTTGGTCTGCCATTTTATGAATGCTACAGTGGTTCTGGGCACAGCAACACAAGCTGATTTTTTTTTTTTCCATTTGTAGTTGGTACTTGAAACAAATACATCATTAATAGTATTAGTTGATTTTAAGAACTGTTGATTCTTTAAAAAAAAAAAAAAAAAACTATACACCTCTTTTTAGAATGGGAGACCTTGTACTTTTTTTTCCACAAATTTTTATTTTGAAAAACGTCAAACCTACAAGAAAAAGCTCTAAAATATTACAGTGAACACCTATGTAGCTTTCTTCTAGATTCACCAATTGTTAGCATTTTGCCACATTTGTGCATGCATGTTCGCTCGCGCTCTCTTTCTCTTTCTCTCTCTCTCTCCCTCCCTCTCTCTCTATATATATAAAAGATTGTGAGGCAGTGCATGTAAGCACCAATATAATACTTAGGCTTATTAGGTGTTAAGTAATCTTAGCATTCTTGCCTGTGATTTAAATGTAATGCTCAATAATAATAAAATTACCCAACTAGTTTGACCAGTTCTCTCCCACACCCCAGTCTGGTCTCAGTTTCCTTGGTCAGGTGCTTGTTTGAACTGAGCCATTCCCAAAAGCCATTTAAGAGTAGGTTGTAGGCCGGACGTGGTGGCTCACGCCTGTAATTCCAGCACTTTGGGAGGCCAAGGCGGGTGGATCACGAGGTCAAGAGATTAAGAACATCCTGGCCAATGTGGTGAAACCTCGTCTCTACTAAAAATACAAAAAATTAGCTGGGTGTGGTGGCACGCACCTGTAGTCCCAGCTACTGGGGAGGCTGAGGCAGGAGAATCGCTTGAACCCTGGAGGTGGAGGTTGCGGTGAGCCGAGATTGTGCCACTGCGCTCCAGCCTGGGTGATAGCGCGCGAGACTCCATCTTAAAAAAAAAAAGAAGAGTAAGTTGTAGGCCGGGCACAGTGGCTCACGCCTGTAATCCCAGCACTTTGGGAGGCTGAGGCAGGTGGATCACCTGAGGTCAGGAGTTTGAGACCAGTCTGGCCAACATGGTGAAACATACTAATCATTGAACATACTAAAGGTTATTTCTTTTTCTTGCATATCCAGAAAACCCTCTTAATTTTATGCTTTTTCATCCAAGTCATGTACCATTTTTTTCTGAAACTAAATTAAAATACTCATTTAAAAAAAAAAAAACTAAATGCAAGTTGTTGTATCTCTTCGAGTGGATCTTGGATTTAAAAAAAAAAACAAATTGCTAAGCCGGGCACAGCAGCTCATGCCTGTAATCCCAGCGCTTTGGGAGGCCGAGGTGGGCGGATCACTAGGTCAGGAGATCAAGACCATCCTGGCTAACACGGTGAAACCCCGTCTCTACGAAAAATACAAAAAATTAGCTGGATTTTTTGTAATTTTCTGGATCTTCCTCTTGTGTCAGAAGCTATATATATATTTCCTCCTCAAAGCAGCTGCTCCAAGAACTAACTA
This sequence comes from Macaca mulatta, assembly GCF_049350105.2. Classification (NCBI taxonomy): domain Eukaryota; kingdom Metazoa; phylum Chordata; class Mammalia; order Primates; family Cercopithecidae; genus Macaca; species Macaca mulatta. The sequence continues at coordinate 104,089,084 of NC_133414.1, read as the reverse complement.
GCCCTCTTTATCTCCCTCTAGCTGGGATAGACTAATTCCCCTCCACCCTCATCTCTCTTCTTTCAATAACACTGCATAGGTGTTAATGGCCTGGGCTCTCACCAATGAACAGAACCGTCCTTTAAGCCAGCAGCCCACAGGCAGTGGGACCCAAAGCCTCATCCCCAGTCCCCAGGGCAGAAGCCACAGAGCTGGTATTGTTTCCACTGTTTCAGGAAGAAGGAGCCAAAAGCTGACCCGCAGCACAAATCAAAGTCCAATATGGAAAGAGAATAACTGCTTCTAGTCCCAGGAGTAGGCAAGCTGTGGGCAAAAAAGTTTTTGCAGCCACCCCATCTTTAGAAACAAGGAGAAAACTAGACCCTTTTCCACTATTGTGGCCTACAAGGTACTCTACTGCTCCAAGGGGATCTGAAAGCGCAAAGGATCTAAACAAATAAGGAGAACTTTTCCCAGGCTGGAGATAAGAGTGACAAACAGAAAGATGGGTGAATGTAATAATGCATAAGAAGATGATGCTGGGAACCTCCATTCTTCATATGGGTGCCAGCCCTACAGAGGACAATACAGTAAGAACCAGGACAACCACTCCAGACTGGTATAGCTGGGGAATCTTCAGGCCTTTTCCTAGGTCCCACATCAAGTTTCAGACCCCATTCCAGGTATGATACATGAGAGGGAAGAGTGCAAACTTAGCTGTGTGGATCAGTGCTGGCCCCAGACACAGGGACTTCACGAGCTCCAAATAAAACTCAAAGTTCCCAGGGAGTAACAGGGCTGACATGCCAAAAAGAGAGGCTCCTGCACTCAAAGTAGTACCAGTGCTATGGTGGCAGATGGCCATCGCCATGGGAAGAGACCAACTATAGATAGTGACGCGGGGAGATACGGGACAGTTTAAACCTGTGTTCTTATTCCAGAACCGCTCCATCTCTTCTTTGGCCGTGGTTCCCAAAGGAACAGCATTTCTGATACAGAACTGAAGGCTAAAGTGGGCTCGGAGGCAATGTCGACCAACATGTCTCAGCAAGAGTACAGCCATCTTGGGTTCCACATTTAGTTGTTATATCTCTTTAATCTCCTTTAATTTAGACAGTTTCCTAGGTTTTTTGTCTTTTATATCATTGGAAGAGTCCATGCCCATTGTTTTATAGAATATCCTTTAATATAGTTTTTATGGGCTTTGGAGCAATTATATGTACATAGGCCTTAAATTATAGGACTAAAGCACAGGGTGACCACTTACTGCTATTAAAACAGTGTCAGACCGGGCACAGTGGCTCACACCTGTAATCTCAGCACTTTGGGAGGCCGGGGCTAGTGGATCACCTTAAGTCAGGAGTTCGACACCAGCCTGACCAACATGGTGAAACCCCATCGCTACTAAAAATGCAAAAATTAGCCGGGCGTGGTGGTGCACGCCTATAACCCCAGCTACTTGGGAGGCTGAGGCAGGAGAGTCACCTGAACCCAGGAGGCAGAGGTTGCAGTGAGCCGAGATCGCGCCATTGCACTCCAGCCTGGGCAACAAGAGCAAAACTCCGTCTCAAAACAAAAAAACTGTCAAATGGTCACTGTCACAAGGACATTTTAAAGGCAAGTTCTTTATTAGGGATATTGAAAAGTTTATCTTGACATTTTTAGATGAGATGGCATAAATTAATGGGCTCTGGAAACTGATCTGGTTTAATTCCAGATTTCATTCCTAGGTTTTAATCTGAGAATTCCCTTAACCTCTCCGAGCTTCATTTTCCTCATCTGTAAAATGGTAATAATAACAACTGTATTTACCTCATAGAGTTACTGTGAAGATAAAATGAGCTAACATGTACAATATTTATTAGCAAAGTGCCTAGAACATTGTGAGCATTTAGTACTTGATAGTTGTGGTAGTAGAGCTGTTGATAATTTGTACTAGGGATGAAGTATTAAAAAATTATAACATGAAAAATTAGGTATTTAAGAGATCAGGAACCTTTGTTTTTGAAAGGTAGCCAAGAATGTTTTAGAGGTTGTTATACTTAATGTGTTCTCAGGTATTAAAAGAAAAAAATCGGCCAGGCGTGGTGGCTTATGCCTGTAATCCCAGCACTTTGGGAGGCCAAGGCGGGTGAATCATGAGGTCAGGAGTTCCACACCAGCCTGGCCAAGATGGTGAAACCCTGTCTCTACTAAAAATACAAAAATTAGCCAGGTATGGTGGTAGGCACCTGTAATCCCAGCTACTCGGGAGGCTGAGGCAGAGAATTGCTTGAACCTGGGAGGCGGAGGTTGCAGTGAGCCAAGATCGCACCACTGCACTCCAGCCTGGGTGACAGAGTGAGACCCTGTCTCAAATAAACAAAAAGAAAAAAAAATTTTAATTAAATTTACACTTCACACACCTGGTCAATGAAATGGAATTATCCTAATTAAGTTCCTCCCCAAACCTTGGTGTTCCTTTTTCTCCCAGAAAATTGCATTTGTCAATTTAGGATTGTTGAAAAAGAATCCCTCAGTGTTCTACCCTTCTTCCCCAACCTGTCTGGCATCAGTGGGAAAGCAAGGAATTTTCGGCCATCCATTCTACCTGTAACCCAGGGTTGTGTTGGTGACAGTGACTAGGAACTGCTCCTGTTCACTCCAGAGCCATCTGCCTTCATAGACAGGCTTGGAGCTGAGGGCCTCTCATAGCTCACCACATCACTGAAGCCCCCACATACTTCTCAGGTTACCATTTCTGAAACTGGAAGAGTTTTATAATCATATTATCTGTTACTGGGTCAGAGGGCAAGAGAGAACAGAGGAAGTTGATAATTTTTTGGCCAAGTTTTTTTTTTTTTTTTAATACCTTTCAAACTAATAGAGAAGCTCTATTTATAGGCATAATTGGCTTTTACTTTAAAAATGTATTAAAATCAGAAAATAATACTACATCTGACATTCTCGTGGGGGAAATGGCTAATCATGTATGAAAGCAGATATTCAGTCATCCACTGTTTGTTTGCAGTAATATTCAGCCTGTCATTCAAGTAACTTTAGGGCTTTTCTTCAGTATCTAGGTTACTTCTCTTTATTCACCAAATGCTTGTAAATGCAAAATAGAAAGTGCATATTATTAATTTGAATTCTAATGTTTATAATGAGACCATATGCAAAAACTTTAATTTTATCTATTGAAAATGCAGTAAAAGAAAAATCAATGCTCACATAACTCCCTAGTTTATGAAATACGTTTATATACATTATCTTACAACCTACATCTCTGTACGGTAATTGGGACAAATATTTGGTTTCTTCATTTGACAGAGAAGAGAGCCAAGATTCAGAAATGTTAATATTCAAGTTCATGGTTCTACCACTTACTGGGTGATCTTGAACTAGTCCCTTAATCACTCTGTGTAATTTCCTTAAATATGAAGCAGAATTCAAAATAGGGCCTACTGCATAGGGTGTGTGTGAAAATGAAATGAGTTAACTTAGAACAGTATCTGGTACATAGTAAATCTCAACAAATGTTAGCTATTAGCTGTTATTATCACACAGCTAGTAAATGGTAGGACTTGTACCCAAATCTAGAGCTTCTGTCTCCTAGTCCAGAACGCTTTTCATAGTACCATGTGCAATTTACCTTTTAGTAAATCATTGAATGAATTTCTGCCTCACATTGATCTTGTTATTCTTGAAGGGATCTTTTTCTACTTCGTTTACTTTGACTTTAAATTTCTCAAGATCAAAAGAGAAATGTGTTTGAAAGATTCTTCCTGATTTTTAAAAATCCTCTGATTTCTGTTGTCATCTGGGTTTGCTTGAACTCAATTGAAGTATCAGAAGGTGTTTTAGCAGGTGAAGATATCATAAAGTTGTTTTCAAGAGTGATTTTGGGTGTTTCTGGTGAATTTTGTTTTGGTTGGAAGGCCTAAAGTGGGAAGTAGAGTTGAAAGAAATTGTTGGACTACAGCCCAGATTTTGGGGGTTGGGGGGAGTTCAGCCATATCTCTTATCTGCAGTGCTGAGAGAATATTGCCGTTGCAGAGAATGGCAGCTTGGTGACCTCAGAGTAAAGATAATTGTTTTGACACAGGATTATTTATAGTAAAAGAGCCATCCTGAAGAAGTTGGTAAACTGTTATGGACCATTTCCTGGGAAAGGAAAAATTGTTTGTAGATATTTCTTTTGATAATAGTATTTGTAGCAGGCTTTTACTTGTGACTCCCAGTTGTTTTTACTCTATCTACTGCCAGTGTAGATATTTTATGGCTGTGAGATGGGCCTAAGTGAAAATCTGCATGCTTTTGTGGGAGCTACTCAGCTGCTGTAGGGAGACAACCGCCCTTTCTTTGGATGCCCAAAGTCAATGCAAAACTGGATTTGATGTGGAAGATTGCAGAGGGTGGGCAGTGATGTGCAGGAAAGATGGAGTCAGCCTGGAGGCCTTCTTGAGGCAAGGAATAAGAGAAAGCCCCAACTCACTGGGCATGCCCTATCACCAGGCCTTTTTGATGTGTGCATAATACAGTATATACATAGATGGGTACTCTGACTGCAGGATATTCAATATGCTTACAATCTTTGTAGATATCTGTACCAGTATTTAACCTGGTAAGACAGGAGGTTTTAAAGAACCTGCTGAGACCTCCTCTTTGTGATATTTGGACTATTTAACCCTCTTATTTCTAATATTATCTTTAGCAAGTAGAATTAATGTTCTCATATTAAGTGAAAATACTGAATTTTTAAGATTCCCTGGCACCTGATGATAGTTCAATACTGTTTGCAAAAGAGGATATGAAGAAATGATGTATTTATTATCTTTTCTAGTTTTGCAATCAGGTTTTATTTTTCCTGACTAGCCACCAACAGAATCTTCTGACCTATGCAGCATGAGACTAAAGCCCAGAAAACAGCTCTGGGTCCTAAAACCTTGGCAGTCTCTCTCTTGCAACTACATGGCTGCCCATTCAGTTTGGTGCCTTCCCCTGTGTGTTAGTTTCTGCCTGCTATGCTGGGGAGTGGCTGGTCTATTTTTCTGCTGTATTTGCTTGGATGCTCTGTGTAGTAGATGGGCAGTTGGAGAAAAGGCTAAAAATGAATAGCCGTTATCCATTGCCACTGTCACTACATGTTGCCCAGGACTCCAGAGAGTTTTGCTTCTTAGCCAGTTGATTATGAATTAAACACCTCTGATGTGTGAGAATCTTCTGTATGTGGGGATTCGTATCCTTCTCTGCCATTTACCTTCTTCTGATATGCAGTGTACCAGAGGAGAACACTATTGATGATGGTTCCTTTGAGGTTAGTAGCAGAAGGAATGACAGCTGAGAGATTTAGCAAAGCTAGCAGGGTTGTAGAGAAGTTGAAAGCTTAGACTGGTTCATGATGGGCCTTTGCTCAGTTGTCATTTATGAATGCCAGTGTGGCCACGAGTGCCACAGGTGGGCCCTTGAATATCTGTTGCTCTCTTTAAAGTCTTTGCTGATTCTCCCAAGTTGGGCCTTTGCTCCTTAGGATTTCAGTGACACATTTTCCCCCACTTATCTCCCTCAGCTTTGTAGTGAGTAGTTAATTGTCTAAATGTTTCATGTACTTCGTAAGTTTCTTTACAAGAGGAACCTGGGGCCAGGCGTGGTGGCTCACACCTGTAATCCCAGCACTTTGGGAGGCCGAGGCCGGTGAATCACTTGAGGTCAGGAGTGTGAGACCAGCCTGGACAACGTGGTGAAACCCTGTCTCTACTAAAAATACAAAAATTAGACAGATATGGTGGCGGGCACCTGTAATCCCAGCTACTTGGGTGGCTGAGACCTGAGAATCGCTTGAACCCGGGAGGCAGAAGTTGCAGTGAGCGAAGATCATACCACAGAGATTGCGCCACTGCACTGAGATTGAGTGACAGAGCAAGACTCCATCTAAAAAAAAAAAAAAAAAAAAAAAAAAAGAGGAACCTGGTCTTGCTCATTTTAGTATTCTCATAAACCATGGATATGTCCCACTTGCATCAGTTACTTGGTAAATCTTATGGAATTAAACTGAACAAAACTGGCTGTGTCTATGGAAATCCTGCAGCTAGTATCCATTTTTCTAGACCTACTGTACTCTGCCAAGAGGGCATCCCTTAGAGAAGCAGAGCACCATCATCAGAAATAGCATGCAAAAGCACACCAGTTTATTGTTGGCCTTTTTAAAAACTTTTCATGAAGCTTTTTGTGTGTGTGTGTTTGTAACAAAGCTTTTTTAAAAAAAATGAGGGCAGGTGGACTCACCATTGGCCTTAGCCACAACTAACAAGTAGCCAGGAAACAGGCACCTCCTACTTTCCAATTTCTACCAAGCTCTAGGTAGAAAAGCTCTAGCTTTTTTTAAAAAAAAAGCTTTGTTGAAATATCATTCACATACCATACAACTCACCAATGTGACATGTGCATGTCAGTGGTTTTCAGCATGTTTACAGAGTTGTGCAATCATCACCACAATCAATTTTAGAAAATGTATCATCCCAAAAAGAAACTCAGTGCCTATTCCCTCCAGCCTCCCTGTCCTAGGCAGCCATTAACCTATTTTTTGTCTTGATAGATTTGCTGGTTCTGGACATATTTTGTCTGGCTTCTTTTACTTAGCATAATATTTTCAAGGTTTATCCCTGTGGCATGTGGCCAGCCTAGAGCTTGGTAGAAATTGGAAAGCAGGTGGTGCTTGTTTCCTGGGTACTTGTTAGTTGTGGCTAAGGCTAATGGTGAGTCCACATGCCCTCATTAAGGACAACCAGATGTATTTAGTGGAAATTCCGTAGATGTGTTCTAAACTTGCTCCTGTGAGTAATTATAAAAATTAAGATAATATCAATGAGCACCTAACTTAGTTCCTGGACAAAGTCCCTTTGTCCCACTTGAACTTTTTCGATTTAGTAAAATTTGCCAAAATGAAACAACAGATAGTTTGTAATTGGTACTTTGAGTTTAATGTACTGATTCTCCCTTTTGTTTTTGCTCTCCCCAAGGCTATGCCTTTCTGCTGTTCCAGGAGGAAAGCTCAGTACAAGCTTTGATAGATGCCTGCCTGGAAGAAGATGGGAAACTGTACCTGTGTGTGTCAAGCCCCACCATCAAGGATAAGCCAGTAAGTAATACATGGCCAGCTGTTGCTTTTCCAGAGCACATAAGCGATTGGAATAGCTGACCTCCTCCTTCTGATAATGGAAATGCTGGTAACTAGGATCCTCTTACCCAGCTTGGCCTTGCTATGCAGTAGAGTTGGACTTTCGTTGGTGATGGGAAACTAATAATAAATTACTCAGTATTTCATTTTATACCTTTGGGACTGTGTGTAAACAAATATGTCCTTGTCTTTCACTTACAGCTATTTTAAGCTAATTCCTATTCAGAAATTCTGAATTGAGGTAAATAATGCTCTTAGCGGTTTTGGCAGCTGGTTTCCGTCATTATTTCAGATCAAGGACAGGAGTTATTTATTTTTGAAAAAGGTCATAATTGTTGATGTTTGTGTGCCTCTGAATGCAAGGCATTGTGCTGGGTGGTACCCACAGCTAGTTAAATAGAGCCTTCTGGGTCAGGAGCTTACACTGTAAAATGGATAGTTTCAACAGAGCAGGAGAGGGGAAGGGCAGATAACGTGGAGCTAAAACCATAATACAGAGTTTGTGGTTAACAGTTTGTGGCTTCTGAGCCAGAGTATGAGTGAGTAAGTCACTGGATAAGGGAGGAAGATTGTGTCCTTTCTCTGGCAGAAGAGATATCAGTGAAGAAGGGGCAAGATCATGTTCAGAGCAGAATAAAAGAACTTTGTTTATTTGACAGAAGTAGGGATCTCTGGGAAGTTGGCAGGGGTGGGGTGAGGTGAGTTTGTATGTCAAGGCTTGGTGCTAGGTGTGGCAAATAGAGCAAAAATATGACACAGGGTGTGCAAGAGACCAGAGCTATATATACCAGAGGGCTTGCAGCGGCCTCTGTATGACTAGCACCAGAAGTTTGGGGCCTACTTAGCAGCTAGGTTTATTTTCAGAAATGTGCATGGGGAAATAGTTGGATTGAATATAGAAGTTTGAGTGTTGACTCTTGCATTTAAATATCTGCTTGGCTTTGAATAAATCATCTAATCCTTGCTGAACTGTGGTTTCCTCACCTGGAAAATGGGAAGAAGAATCATTCTTCCCTGGGTTGTTGAGAGGCTCAGATAAGAGGAAAATGAATATGAAAGCATTTGGTAGAGGCCAGATACTTGTACAAATTTAACTGGCTAATGTTATCAGTCCTACGTAGGATTCAATAGAGCAAGATTAGAACTCACTTACATGGCAATATCTGTTGAGAAGGATGATGACATCTTGAACAGGGTTTGCGACTGTTTGTTAAAAAATGATATTGGGACTTGGCCACATATAAAGGGGAGAGTGCCGCACTTAAAGCAGAAGAGAGAACTACTAAAGAATGGGGATATTGAGAATATTCATTGGAGAGTAAGCAAATGATGCGGAAAAAGAGGCAAGGATTTTAGCCAGTATAAAAGTGTGACTGTAATTTTCAAATCTGGGGGGCTGTTGCCAAATTTTGGAGTGGTATGAGTTTAGAAAGTCTGTACCCAAAGAAGAAACAAGCCCCTCTCCACACACACAAAAATCTGTACCTGGCCAGGTGCGGTGGCTCATGCCTGTAATCCCAGCACTTTGGGAGGCCGAGGTGGGCGGATCATGAGGTCAGGAGATCGAGACCATCCTGGCTAACACGGTGAAAACCGGTCTCTACTAAAAATACAAAAAAAAATAGCTGAGGGTGGTGGCATGTGCCTGTAATCCCAGCTACTTGGGAGGCTGAGGCAGTAGAATTGCTTGAACCTGGGAGGCGGAGGTTGCAGTGAGCCGAGATCGCGTCATTGCACTCCAACCTGGGCGACAGAGCAAGACTCCGTCTCAAAAAAAAAATCTGTACCCAGTTTGGTAGGGTCAGATATCTGAGAGGCAAATTCTCAACCTCCAGAGAGCCTCTGCTACTGGCATGTCAGTTGGAGAGAAGCTGGAGTGAGCTAGGAAGGTTTAAGATCACACGCTATAGGAGAGGATTAGAAATATATTTTTCTACATAAAAAGGCAGAGGGATAGTAGTACACATTGAGGTAGTTATGTCCACATAGGTTAAGAAGCTAGAGATGAGCACACAGAGTTTATATACCTTGGAAGAATCATGTCACTGGCTCTGTAGGTAAGGAGAATAACATGCCTTGTGGGACAAGCCTTCAGCTGGACAGGATGTCTCTTGAGCAGGGAGTGAGCAGCAGTAGTGGTCAGACGGAGGTGTTGTGGTGGCAATGCCATTACTCTTGAGTGTTTTCACTCGAAACACATGTATTACCCTTGGATTGAAGGACTTTTGAAAATAATTAGTAGAATTATCTGTTTTGGAAATGTTTATGGGGAAACTAACTTTCACTGTTTGTGTTTTGGCAAATTCTGCCTTATTACAGTTTTCATTTTCTGAGCTCAAGTGCAGCAGTTTTATTGTAGCTTGGTGAATTCTGAATGGTGACTGCCAATCACACATTTCTTTGACCCAGGCATACTCAGAATTTCCAGCATAAACAGTTTGAGTAAAACTTAGGATAGGAAACTTAAAAGTCCCCAAACACCTGCAATTTTAATGAACTGGATCCTACTTTGGGTTCCACTCTTTTGGCTTTATTTTTGAAACCTTCTCTTTCTTGGTTTTAGCTCCACATCTGCCACCCCCCCGCCTCATTTATTCATACATCCCTACCTAGGTTCTGGTACATTCCACCTCATTGTGCATGCTCCCATGAGGGGAAAAAAAGCAAGAACTGTGTTGAACCTTTGGAAGTAAATGAGGACCTTGGCAGTAGCTCAAGGCAAAGTCACACTTTGGAGCTCATTCACCGAACTTTTTTTGAGCCATGGCGCTTCCTTGCTCCCAGCTTTTGGCTTGGCTAGCCTTTATTTTCTACCTTTCAGGATCCCAGTGCCCTCATTCTGTTGTTTCATTCTTTCTGACTCTCCCTGGATTTCTTCTTGGAAATACACCATGTTCCAAAATGACCTTGCAGATTTTCTACCCTTTGTCTTTCTTTCTCATCGTTTCCCCTCAAACTCCTATTCCCTTTGGAACAGATTAATCAGATTGTTTTTCTAATGCAGAACCTGGTAGTGAGGTCTCCTTTCACCTATCTTGTCCAGGATCATGCTTGTTTTTTTAACTCAAATGAATTCCAAATTTGTGGATTTCAGGTTGTATTAGGGAGATATTTTTGGTCAGCGACTACGTTTTGTTAAATGACTCAACTCAGACTGTTCTGTGCATAGTTCTGGTCCTGAAAGATTGCAGAAGGAACTGTATTTATGGCCTGATTGATTGACTTCCTCAGTTCCAAAGAATGGGAAGACAAATTGGCAAGAGCAAGAAGAGATATTGAGGAGCTTCTAGATCTATGATTTTTTTTCCTTCTCCAGTAAGAGGAGTTTCATAGTTCAGGTATCCCAGGCATATGAGAAGACAGCTGTGTCCATGTGCAGCTGTGTCCAGGGATTCCAGTGAAGCAGGCAGACATTGTTCACAGTGGTCCTCTCATCAGAGTGACTACTTTTTGAGTATATTAATAGATTGAACCTGAAGGTTCCAGACAGCAAGCTAATAGAGCAAGGGACCTAGAAGGTCTATCAGAGATAGGGGCTGAAAAAGAGTAATCTTGAAAAGAAGGTGGGGAAGGAGCTATTTAAGATTCTAGAACATGTTGGCCGAAGATGTGGGATAGCAAACACCTTAAAAGGAGTATCAGAGGAGTTTCCTGCTTCCTGTTCCTTATGATTTATTTATAGCACGATCACAGTTTCTCTATATCCTGAAACACGACAGAATGATTTTGCTATAAATTTAATAACCATATTACCAAACTAAAGTATGTTTATGTGGGGATCCATTCTTTATGTTATTGCTCAGGTAATGTGGTCATCCACTTAAAACTTGAAAAACAAAAATTGAAAAGAATAAGGAATAAGAATAAGAATAATGATAAGGATAAGAATAAGAATAAGGAATCTGGAAATAAAGGCCAATTTAATTCTTCAGTTTTTAATTCTGTCCCATCTGTCTATCATTCTGGTGTTTCCTCCCCCTGTTTATATATCAGTGAGATTTGTAGCACTTTTCAGTCATTCCTTTTTAGTTACAAAAGCAGTCCAGATCCTTTTCCCAGCTATTTAAGACCTTCCCAGTCTGGCTTCAATTTTTTTCCAGCTTTGCCTTTTTCTGCTTTCCTTCTGAACCCCATATTTTAACCAAACGGAAATATCTGTGCTCTCATCTCGATTTCTTTCTCTTTCTTTCTTTCTTTCTTTCTTCCTTTCTTTCTTTCTTTCTTTCTTTCTTTCTTTCTTTCTTTCTCTCTCTCTCTCTCTCTCTCTCTCTCTCTCTCTCTCTTTCTTTCTTTCCTCTCTCTCTCTCTTTCTCTTTCTTTTTCTTTTTCTTTTTGAGACAGAGTCTTGCTCTGTTGCCTAGGCTGGAGTGCAGTGGTGCAGTCTCAGCACGCTGCAGCCTCCACCTTCTGGGTTCAAGTGATTCACCTGCCTCAGGTAGCTGGGATTACAGGCATGTGTCACCACACCTGGCTAATTTTTATACTTTTAGTAGAGACTGGGTTTCACCATGTTGGCCAGGCTGGTCTCGAACTCCTCATCTCAGGTGATCTACCCACCTTGGACTCCCAAAGTGCTAGGATTACAGGCGTGTGCCACTGTGCCCGGCCTCCCATCTCAATTTCTAATTCCTACCCTTATTTCAAGACTCCTCACAAATGCCATCTCTTTCATGAATCCTTCCCTGATCACCACGTCATGTATCGTGAATGTTACCTATTATTGTAGCTATCTCCAGCCCCATCTAGAGCCATCTTTTTAAAATGGTGTGCCTTCCTTCAGACCGTGTTTGAGTACCTGCTGTGGTCAAGGCACAGTACTGGTTACTATGAATCAGAATGTACTATAAGTTGATATAAAATCTTGTGTCCATAAGTATAGGCTGGGTGCGGTGGCTCATGCCTGTAATCCCAGCACTTTGGGAGGCTGAGGTGGGTGGATCACTTGAGGTCAGGAGTTCGAGACCAGCCTGGCCAACATGGTGAAACCCTGTCTCTGTTAAAAATACAAAACTTAGCCAGGCGTGGTGGTGGGCGCCTCTAATTCCAGCTACTCGGGAGGCTGAGGCACAAGAATCGCTTGAACCCAGGAGGCGGAGGTTGCAGTGAGCCGACATTGCACCATCGCACTCCAGCCTGGGCAGCAGAGGGAGACTCTGTCTCAAAAATAAATAAATTAATTAATTAATTCAATTAAATTAAAAATACACAAATTAGGCATGGTGGCAGATGCCTGTAATCCCAGCTGCTGGTGGGCTGTGGCAGGAGAATCGCTTGAACCCGGGAGGCAGAGGTTGCAGTGAGCTGAGATTGGGCTGCTGCACTCCAGCCTGGGAGACAGAGCAGGACTCAGTCTCAAAAAAAAAAAAAAAAACCCACAAAACAAGTATATAAATACACAGTGTCTATAGAACCTAACACATAAAAGGTTCTCAAATATTTACCAAAGTAACAAAGACAAAACAAAAGAATAAGATACAGATTATGTACTTTGGAGAGTTCACCTATACCTAGAATGATGAAAGAAAACTTCCTGGATGAAGTGTCATTTGAATTAGGCTTGAAGGATGAGGAGAATGTGGAGTTGGCCAAGAGAAGGGTGGAAGTATAGGGAATAGAAATTTCAGAGAAAGGTAAAAACATGAACACAGAAATGGGAAATGGTGTGACATGAATGGAGAATATTTAGGTTGGTTAGATGGAGCACAAATATATGAACGGGAATAGAGAGAATTAAATTGAGCAAAATAGATAGAGACTAAGTTATAGAGCACCTTGATTGATTGCCTCAATCCTTCATTTGTGATGTGTTTACTAAAGGTATTTCATTCTTTGCTTGGTACCTCCTAACACATAACTACAATTTTATCTTGGTCCATTCGAATCTGGTTTTGTATGTCCATCTTAGAATTCACGGCTAAGCCATATCAGCATGTGTGTCATATCCCACCTTGGAAATCTTTAGCATTTCTTATCTTGATTTATTTATTTGTTTCTTGAATTCTTGGTCTAAATTATGGTTTGGGGCTGGGCACAGTGGCTCTTGCCTGTAATCTCAGCATTTTGGGAGGCTGAGACAGGAGGATTGCTTGAGGTCAGGAGTTCGAGGCTGCAGTGAGCTGTGATCACACCAGTGCACTCCAGCATAGGCAACGGTGAGACCCTGTCTCTAAAAAAAGAAAAGAAAAGAAAAGAAAGAAATCATGGTTTGGACACCTTCCATCATAGGAATTTCTTCAAAGAAGGAATTTCCTTTCCAAAGTGAGAGAAGTATCTCCTATTCATTATACATTTGATTTTTTTGCCCTGGGTCTCTGAATCTGCAAATTGGTCCAGAGTTTCTTAGTGCTCGAATCTTTGGAAGCTGTATTTTTTTCCCAGGGAGGTCTAAAAAATGTTGCATTTCCAGCTGGGTGTGGTGGCTCACATCTGTAATCCCAGCACTTTGGGAGGCCGAGGCGGGCGGATTATAAGGTCAGGAGATCGAGACCATCCTGGCTAACACAGTGAAACCCCATCTCTACTAAAAATACAAAAAAAAAAAAAATTAGCTGGGCATGGTGGCAAGTGCCTGTAGTCCCAGCTAGTCTGAAGGCTGAGGCAGGAGGATGGTGTGAACCTGGGAGACGGGGCTTGCAGTGAGCCAAGATCGTGCCACTGCACTCCAGCCTGGGTGACAGAGCAAGACTCTGTCTCAAAAAAAAAAAAAAAAAAGTTGCATTTCCATTGTACTAAATGGTAGCTAGTGGACAAAATAGCCAATGCCACTCCTTAAGGGATAATGTTCAGTGTTTTCCAGTGTTCTGAAGAATACTTCTCCCATCAAAGACTAATCTCTTGAGAGGATCGTTGACAAAAGGTTTCCTCATAATGGTAATAGGTGTCATTTTTTGAGCACTTTGTACATTGTATATCCATTTTGTCTTTTAATTAAAGTTTCCTTAGCCAAAATCATTTGGGAAACATTGATATATTAAGGTTCTGAGAAGTCTTACAATATATACATTTGTGTAAAATTGTTTAATCCAGCATTTTACATACCTGCTTTGGGGATGATACTCGTGTAGATTCCTGTGGAATTAGTATTCCATGAAGCTCATTCAAAGAATAGGCATCTTCCCAGGAAAAACTTCGGTAACCTGAACTTTTATGTGTACATTCCTCTCAAGAGTTTTAGTGATCAGCATGCCAGTAACAACATCCTTGTCCTAGTACCATGGGGCTGAAAGTTCATATTTATGTAGACATTGGACGAAGTTGTCTGGCTGGAGTACAAGATTGCCTGAGACAGTGAACCTGAAAGTTAAAATAGCTGGATACGGTGCTAGTTTCACTGCTAACTCATTTTTCTTGAGCTTTGCTAACTGCTGGTTTTGTTAATAGGTCCAACAGATGTCCGTTGGTCATTTCTTGATGCATTGCAAATAGGCATAAAGAGTTTGGAGAAAAAAGAGTTGTTAATCACTCACCAGTAAAAATTCATGTTGACTTGTCCAGGAGCCTCTCTGGAAGCTGTGACTGGTGGCCAGTAGCCTGGAGAACAGGGAGTCTTGCAGGCACACAACATGATTGTAGTGGAAAGAGTACATGTAGACTGTTTTATAAACCTGGAGTTCAGTTCCAAGATGACTTCCCTCTTCTGATCCTTAGCTTCCTTAGCTCTAAAGTAGGGATAATTTTTAGAGCATATAGTGTGGTGCTGTTTAAGTGTGACTGTAAAATGCCCAGCACAGTAGTGCAATATAAGTGCTCAAACGTGCTGTTGATTTCTTTTTTCTTTCAAAAGGGAATCAGCTGTCATGTTTATGCTTTCTGAGTGATGTAGCAGCATCAGCAGTGATGATGAACACTAGATAATTTTGATCACTGAGTGGGTCTCACCTAGTGGCATCAGAGATTTGCACTCATTAAGCCCAAGACCTTGGGCATTCACTGGTGACCAAATACACCCTATTTTCCTACCTCTGGAAGGTAGCTCTCAGTGGAGTGAGGAGAGTAATCTGGGAGCTGTGGAAGAGCAGCTGCTGGACATGTTTTGTGACACCAGTGTCAGCCCCTCAGGAAAACATTTGTTTACACACCAAACTTGCACAGAGCACTCACTAATGGTTAGGCACTGTGCTGCGCAGTTGGGATCCACACAAATATATGGTTTCAGCCTTAGAGGATCTTAGAGTCCAATAGAGGGAAATAGACATATGACCAGTAAGTGACCTAAGGAGCCACAGATGCTCTGAAAACCTGAAAGTTAAAATAGCTGCATGGAAGTATTAGAGGGAGTAGTTGTGATGGGGAGAGCGCTCCAAGGGCAGAGTACTCAGATGTTTCTGAGACAGTCAGAAAAGCCTTTAGAGAGAAGGTGTTGACTTGAGTCTTCTGGGCATAACATTTAATTGATAATGGCTTTATTAAATCAAATACAGTGCAAAGATATGCATAACCATTTTCATGGGTCAGTTTATGCATGTTCTATTTCTGCACTGAGTGCCCTTATGAAACAGTGTACCGAATTGTTCGAATTGTTCATCAGTAACTGAAGGTCCCAAAGGGGTTGTAAAGCCTGTAGTCGCCTTGCATCAGATAATAGGCTCTGCAGCCTGGTGATGGGGGTAGGAGTTTCCTTTTTGTACCTGGACTGTTTCCTAAACCTGAGGGTGGACTTGGAGTATCCAAATAGGACGTGAAAGAATTTCCTAGGGTTACTTTTGGCTCCCTGTCTAGGAAGAATCCTGGCTATTTTGACGAAGATTTTCTTCTTCTACTTGGAGACTACTTGTATCTAGGGAATGGGAGGAATAGTCTGAATGTGAGAGTTACGGCTTTTTGCCTTGAGGCCTGACGGAGGTCTGACTGAAGCCCCCAGAGCTACCTGGAATATAGAAGTCTTACTAAGGCCAAAGACTCTGATTAGCTGTTCCTTTCTCTCCACTGCCCCCAGAAGATGCAGGGAAGGCCTCTCTTCCTCTTCAGCACTTGAGAATAATAGATAGCATCTAAACTCCTGAAACTGGCTGACCTATTTGTTAGGGAGCTATGTGGTCAAAATTATGTTGAAATGGATATCAGTGTGCTGTGAGGAGTCCAAACCACAATTATTATTGTGGCTCTTAGTTTTGGTGATTAATAATAAACCAACTCCTTATGCCAGGGAAGAGATAAAGATGCCTCACAAACCACAAACTAGCTTGTTTATTTATTTATTTATTTATTGAGACAGAGGCTGTCACCCAGGCTGGAGTGTAGTGGCATAATCTCGGCTCACTGCAACCTCCACCTCCCAGGTTCAAGCGATTCTTTTGCCTTAGCATCCTGAGTAGCTGGAATTTCAGGCACACACCACCATGCCCAGCTAATTTTTGTATTTTTAGTAGAGACGGGGTTTCACCATGTTGGCCAGGCTGGTCTCGAACTTTGACCTCAAGTGATCCACCCACCTTGGCCTCCCAAAGTGTTGGGATTACATGTGTGAGCCACCACACCTGGCCACAAACTAGTTTATTTCTGATATTGCTGGGGCAATCCAGTCATTCTGTGAAGTCTGTGATGCTTAAAATAGAATTGCTGACAGCTGGGGTGGGTCTGAGTTCATCACCACTACAACTGAGCTGTTGCAGCTGTATGTCAGCAGACCTAGGTTTAGCTGACTCATCCTGGCTATTGGGATGAGCTGGGGTGCTGCTGCTTGTTGGGGAGAGCAGTCCTGATGGTTCTGCAGTATTGTTTTTCTGATTTATGTAGACTAAAAGGATTGTAGGATTGGGGAGAGAATAATGGAGACTTTTTTTCCTAAAGAGCTTGAGTTTGAAGGGTACTGAAAAGAGGAAAAGGAAAAAGGAAATCAGAGTATGGGGGAAGTAGCTGAGCTCTGAACCAGGTCCTTTATGGGAAAAAGAGCATATGGCTTTGAGGGGGTCTTTAGTCAGGTAGTTTCCCGAGCTGGCTGCCCGAACAGTTTGCTGTTTGGAGCTGCCTTGAGATGAACAGATGAAAATGAAATCCTATGCAGTAGGATGTTCATATGATGGATGCTGTAATCTAAAGAAGGGACCATACAGAGTGAGAAGTTAAAAATGAACTTGATGATATGTATTGGTAGATGAATATCTAAATACTAAATTGTAACTGAGAACTCTAGGTGTAGGGATATGTGGTTATGCTGAGAAATTTGAAGTCTTGAGGTTTGTGTTAGAAACAGTTCATGGCCAGGTGTGGTGGCTTATGCCTGTAATCCCAGCACTTTGGGAGGCATAGGCTGGTGGATCACGAGGTTATGAGATCGAGACCATCCTGGCTAACAGGGAGAAACCCCATCTCTACTAAAAATACAAAAAATAGCCGGGCGTGGTGGTGGGTGCCTGTAGTCCCAGCTACTCGGGAGGCTGAGGCAGGAGAATGGTGTGAACCCGGGAGGCAGAGCTTGCAGTGAGCTGAGATCGTGCTACTGCACTCCAGCCTGGGCGACAGAGTGAGACTCTCTCAAAAAACAACAACAACAACAACAACAAAAACTGTTCTTATCTTATCGGCTGGGCGTGGTGGATCACCTGAGGTTAGGAGTTCGAGACCAGCCTGACCAACCTGGTGAAACTCCGTCTCTACTAAAAATACAAAAATTAGCTGGGCATGGTGGCGGGCGCCTGTAATCCCAGCTATTCAGGAGGCTGAGACAGGAAAATCACTTGAACCCAGGAGGTGGAGGTTGCAGTGAGCCAAAATTGTGCCATTGCACTCCAGCCTAGGTGACAAGAGCAAGGCTCCATCAAAAAAACCACAAAAAACAAAAAACAAACTATTCGTATTAAAACTATGTTTTCAGGCTGGGCGTGGTGGCTCACGCCTGTAACCCTAGCACTTTGGGAGGCCGAGGCGGGTGGATCACCTGAGGTCGGGAGTTTGAGCCCAGCCTGATCAACATGGAGAAACCCTGTCTCTACTGAAAATACAAAAAAATTAGCCAGGCGTGGTGGCGCATGCCTGTAATCTCAGCTACTTGAGAGGCTGAGGCACGAGAATCGCTTGAACACGGGAGGTGGAGGTTGTGGTGAGTAGAGATCGTGCCATTGCACTCCAGCCTGGGCAACAAGAGTAAAACTCTGTCTCAAAAAAAAAAACAAAAAAAACAACTATGTTTTCTCCTTGCTGCTGGGGGGAAAACAAATATGTTTTCTCCCTGCTGCAAGGAGGGAAAACAGAAACAAAAACTTGTGTTTTCTCTTATCCTGTAATTAAATTAGATACAACAAAAATATTTTCCTGAGAGAAGGGCTGGTTCTGTCGCCCAGGCTGGAGTGCAGTGGCTTCATCACAACTCACTGCAACCTCAAACTCCAGGGCCTAAACGATCTTCCCACCTTAGCCACCACACCTAGCTAATTTTAAAAAGGTTTTCATAGAGACAGGGTGTCACTATGCTGCCCAGGCAGGTCTTGAACTCCTGGCCTCAAGTGGTCCTCCAGCCTTGGCCTTCCAAAGTGCTGAGATTATATAGGCATGAGCCACCATGCCTGGCCAAAAATGCTTTTTTTTTTTTTTTGAGACGGCGTTTCACTGTCCAGGCTGGAGTGCATGGCGTGATCTCAGTTCACTGCAACCTCTGCCTCCCGGATTCAGGCAATTCTCCTGCCTCAGCCTTCCAAGAAGCTGGGATTATAGGCACCTGCCACCAAACCCAGCTAATTTTTTGTATTTTTTGTATTTTTTTTTTTTTTTTTTTTTAGTAGAAATGGGGTTTCACCATGTTGGCCAGGCTGGTCTCAAACTCCTGACCTCAGGTGATCCACCCGCCTCGGCGTCCCAAAGTGCCGGGATTACAGGCGTGAGCCACCGTGCCTGGCCAAAAATGCATTTTATATTTAATTTTAACTAAGAGGTTCTGGTCAATTGTCAATGAAATTTTCTTTTTAGGAAATGATGTTATCATATAACATTCTGATTAAAGAAGTAACCCATTGTAGAGGGCAGACACAGTGGCTCACGCCTATAATCCTAGCACTTTGGGAGGCTGAGGTGGGTGGATTGCTTGGGCCCCTAAGTTCAAGATCAACCTGGGCAACACGGCAAAACCCTGTCTCTACAAAAAATACAAAAATTAGCTGGGCATGGTGGCTCATGCTTGTACTCCATGTACTACTGTACTCTAGCCTGAGTGACAGAGTGAGACCCTGTCTCAAAAAAAAAAAAAAAAGGCGACGAAAAGACCCATATTGCATGTCTTGTTTTTCCTAGCCCTTGACCTAATCTTATCCCTATTAATGACCTTCAGTTTTAAGTAGGATGAAACTTTAGTTTTTATATGGAGCTATAATTATTTTACTCTTTATTGATAAAAATTTCAAACTGGGCCAGCCATGGTGGCTCATGCCTGTAATCCCAGCACTTTGGGAGGCTGAGGTGGGCGGATCACTTGAGGTCAGGAGTTTGAGACCAGCCTGGCCAACATGGTGAAACCCTGTCTCTACTAAAAATACAAAAACTAACCAGGCTTTGGGGCAGGTGCCTGTAATCCCAGCTACTTGGGAGACCGAGGCAGGAGAATTGCTTGAACCCGGGAGGCAGAGGTTGCAGTGAGCCAAGATTGCACCACTACACTCCAGCCTGAGTGACAGAGCAAGACTCCATCTAAAAAAAAAAAGAAAGAAACATAAAAATAGTCAAACTGGTTTGGTAACATATCTTTTATACAGTTTAGCCAGAAAACTTTCAGTTCTTTGAACAGCTATCTAATATTTCAGTTTAGTATACTCTTAACCATTTAAAGTTAATCTCTATAGAATCAAACTTTTCAGAGCAATAGCAAGAAATAAGTAAGGAAAAGGCCAGGGATGGAGTGAAGTTTCTGAAAACTTGGCGCTGAGACGGGCAGATCACCTGATGTTGAGACCATCCTGACCAACATGGAGAAACCCCATCTCTACTAAAAATACAAAATTAGCCAGGCATAGTGGTGCATACCTGTAATCGCAGCTACTTGGGAGGCTGAGACAGGAGAATCACTTGAACCTGGGAGGCAGAGGTTGCGGTGAGCCGAGATTGTGCCATCACACTCCAACCTGGGCAACAAGAGCGAAACTCCGTCTCAAAAAAAAAAAAAAAAGAGCAAGGTATAGTAGGGCAGAATTATTGGAAGTGTAGGTATTAATAGGTGTCATGCAAAAAATGGGGTCTATGGAAATAATTTTAGAAATGCTGAATTAAACAACATTGAACAGATTTTTTTTTTTTTGAGACGGAGTCTCGCTCTGTCGCCCAGGCTGGAGTGCAGTGGCCGGATCTCAGCTCACTGCAAGCTCCGCCTCCCGGATTCATGCCATTCTCCTGCCTCAGCCTCCCGAGTAGCTGGGACTACAGGCGCCCACCACCTCGCCCAGCTAGTTTTTTGTGTTTTTTTAGTAGAAACGGGGTTTCACCGTGTTAGCCAGGATGGTCTTGATCTCCTGACCTCGTGATCCGCCCGTCTCGGCCTCCCAAAGTGCTGGGATTACAGGCTTGATCCCCTGCACCCGGCCAGACTTTTTTTTTTTTTTTTTGAGGTGGAGTTTTGCTCTTGTGCCCAGGCTGGAGTGCAGTGGTGTGATCTTGGCCCACCACAGCGTCTACTTTCTGGGTTCAAGCAATTCTCCTGCCTCAGCCTCCGAAGTAGCTGGGATTACAGGCGTGCACCACCATGCCTGACTGATTTTGTATTTTTGTAGATACGGGGTTTCACCCTGCTGGTTAGGCTGGTCTCGAACTCCTGACCTCAGGTGATCCACCCACCTTGGCCTCCCAAAGTACTGGGATTACAGGTGTGAGCCACTGCACCTGGCTGAAAAGATTTCTATAGAATTTCTTAGAGCCTTTAATTAAGTACACTAATGGGTGCCATGAAACGCCAAGAAGGAGAAGATAATCTACAGCTTTTCCCCAACACTGCTTATCTGGCAGACCAACCTTAGGGACCCATGTTCCACAGAACACACTTTGAGAAACCTTGAAAAGGAATATTACTGATTTCACTACTAACTGTTGATATTATTAATGTTAAATTCTTTTAGATTTCTTAAAGGCTGATGTTAAAGTCACTATATGGTATAAATTATTATATTTATAGCACTCAGCACTGTGTTTGGTTTTTGTCTTTATTCCTAAAAAGATTTTGCCTTTGGAGGTAAGCAGTTATATGAAAAAGAAGATAAGAATTTAGAAGATAATGTAATTCAGCCAAAAGTAGTCCTCAGGAGAGCTTCCATAGGAATACGTGCTTTAGAGAGAAACTAAAGAAAAACGATTTTTGTATTTTCTCTCATATGTGCTAATGGAACAAAACGTTCCATCATTGTGAGCTGTGTGGTAACTAAACTCTTCAAGCCAAAGATCATGGACTGGGTGGGGCCCGTGGCATACATCTGGTCTGCAGATAGTTTTATTTAGCCTGTATAGTGACTTTTAACATTTGAATTAGTTCCTATTTTAGAATCTTGAAGTTTCACTTAAAAATCTGAATTTCTAGCCACTCTTGAAAAATGAGAAAAGTCTGACAATACATAGGCAAGTGGTAACTACTTGCTGGAGCTGAGAAGTAGTTTACTCCAGTGTGTTACTGCCTGCGTACTAACCCAAACGTGGCTTGACATTTGTGCTACCTGTCTGACCCTATGGCCATTTGAGTTTGTGTGACCCCCTACTGTAAGGACATGGCATGGCCCAAGAGCTGGAGCTTCCCAAAGGATACTGTAGCCCCTCTTTTTATATGTTTATTTTTATTTTATTTTGAGACAGGGTCTCACTCTAATCACCCAGGCTGGAGTGCAGTGGTGCAATCCTGGCTCACTGCAACCTCTGCCTCCCAGGTTCAAGTGGTTTTCCTGCCTCAGCGTCCTGAGTAGCTGGGATTACTGGTGCCCACCACCACACCCAGCCAATTTTTGTATTTTTAGTAGAGACGGGGTTTCACCATGTTGGCCAGGCTGTTGTCGAACTCCTGACTTCAAATGATCCGCCCAGCTCGGTCTCCCAAAGTGCCGGGATTACAGAAATGAGCCACTGCACCTGGCCAGCAAACTCTTTTTAGAGTCACCTTTACAAGCAGATGTGGTCAGGCTGCTCCAGGAAGAAGTGCTGGAATCATGTTAGGATAATTTAAGGGAATCTTTACTGTTTCTGGGGGACATCCTTATACTTGTCCTCAGGATGCTGAGGCTTTTACTGCCCCTAAAGCGCCTACTTGACAACATACTGGAAGAGTTGTTTCACTCACACACCTTCTTTGTCACACACACTCACAGAGTTAGCCCTGTACAGTTGTTCCTAAGTTTGCATAAGAGATTGGTTCTAGGACCCCCGCTCAGATACCAAAATCCACAGATGCTCGAGTCCCTTACATAAAATAGTGTAACCTATGTGCATCCTCCCATACACTTTGAATTGTCTCTAGATTACTTATAATACCTAATACAATGTAAATGCTATGTAAATAGTCGTTCTACTGTAGTTTTAAAATTTGTATTATTGTTACTGTTATTTTTGTTTTAAAACATATTCTAGGCTGGACATAGTGGCTCACACCTGTAATCCCAGCACTCTGGGAGGCCGAGGCAGGTAGATACCTGAGATCAAGAGTTTGAGACCAGCCTGGCCAACATGATGAAACCCCATCTCTACTAAAAAAAGAAAAATCAGCCGGGTATGGTGACACGCCCTAGCAACTCAGGAGGCTGAGGCAGGGGAATTGCTTGAACCTGTGAGGTGGAGGTTTCAGTGGGCTGAGATTGTGCCACTGCACTCCAGCCTGGGTGACAGAACGAGACTCCATCTCCAAAAAAAAAAAAAAAAAAGTTTTCTATTTGAGATTGGCTGACCCTCGTTGCAGACTCAGAACCCTCAGACATGGAGGCCCAGTTTTGTATAGAGAGAGGAAATTTATATTGAATTAGGACAGAATTATAATTTCATCTATTCTCAAAAATAATTATTAAACGAAGATAATTAAAAAGTGGTTATTTTATTTATACTCTCCACAAAATATTTGAATTAGCTTATAAAGTATGATATAACAATGAAGTATATATATATACATATATACACACACACACATATATATATATATGCACATACACACACACACACACACACACACAAAATCAGGACCAGAAAATATATCCAAACAAAGAGTAAGTCCAGAAGGATAGAACACGGATATCAGGACCTGAGGTCTGGAGAAACAGGCCTGATGTGAGAATGGGCTTAGATTTCAGAGAGAAACCAGAGTGTGAGTGTAACTTTTCATACAGGTAGTACCACAATATTATTATTTGCTTAGTAGATAGAGTGTATTGATATTGTTCTATGTTGATTAATTCTGCAGAGGTGACAGCTCTGAGCAACTGTTTTCTGGTGGCAGCTGGGAAATGTAGGTTTTGTGAATAGGGTTAATCAGCACTGTGTCTTGAGCCCTCTTCCTATATTTTTACCTTATCTACAATGCCAAGAATAAAGGAATGGGTGTGTGCAATGTGATGAAGTGAGGTTGGGGGTTGGGGAGTGGGCAGAAAAGGCAGTAGGCAATAATGAAAGCTCTCAGCAGGAAGGTTTGAGATCTTTTGCAGAGTTCTTTTGAGCAGTGGTAACCTACAGCTATTGATAAAAGGCTGTATTTCCTGTCTCAGTTAATTGAGCATGAAAGCAGACCACTGGATACTACACAAGAATAGTTTTCATTTTTTAAATAAAGTTATCTATGATCGAATGCAATTAACATAAAGTGATTGGAATTACCTTACCAGGTCCCTAAGCTGCCTTAACTGCTTTATTAGGAATGAGATCAGAAGAGAGATTGTGTGTAGAAAAAGATACATCTGTGTGTGTGTGTATGTGTGTGTGTGTGTATGTGTGTATTTAAGGGAATCTTTACTGTTTGTTCTCACAGTGTCAGGAAATTATTGTGTATTAAATGAAAAAATTAGTAATAGGCAATAGTTCCTCATGAAGGCATTTAAAAGTAATGCTTTATGGTATTAGTGAATCTGCCTTTGTAGTAAATGTCAAGGGAATGATAATTTAGTCAAACAGACCAAAGTTTACACGGAAAGAACTGCATTTTTTTTCATGCAATAAAGGTGGAGCAAATGTCTGAATGTGAACGGTATTGTAAACAGGTCCAAATTTTCAGGGTCTAGGGAAGAAATGGAGATTTTGTGTCTTCTGGCTAAGTGGTGAGGCCAACAGTGTCATAAAAGGCAAAAAGTGGCTGGGCTCAGTGGCTCGCTCCAGTTATCCCAGCCCTTTGGGAGGCCGAGGTGGGCAGATCTCTTGAGGTCAGGAGTTTGAGACCACCCTGGCCAACATGGCGAAACCCTGTCTCTGCTAAAAATATAAGAATTACCCAGGTGTGGTGGCAGGTGCCTATAATTCCAACTACTCAGGAGGCTGAGTCACGAGAATCATTTGAACCCAGGAGACAGAGGTTGCAGTGAGCCAAGATAATGCCACTGCACTCCAGCCTGGGCAATAAGGCAACACTCTTGTCTCAAATAATAATAATAAAGGCAAAAAGTTAGGTGAGGGTGAATTTTTTTAGCAATCTTAAAGAATGTGTAGACTGGCCAGGCACGGTGGCTCATGCCTGTAATCCTAACACTTTGGGAGGCCGAAGCGGGTAGATCCCCTGAGGTTAAGAGTTTGAGACCAGCTGGCCAACATGGTGAAACCTTGTCTCTACTAAAAATACAAAAATTAGCTGGGTGTGGTCGTGGTCACCTGTAATCCCAGCTACTTGGGAGGCCAAGGCAGGAGAATTCTCTTGAACCCAGGGGTTGGAGGTTGCATGAGCCAAGATGGTGCCACTTTACTCCAGCCTGGGCAAAAAGGAGAAACTCCATCTCCAAAAAAAAAAAAAAGAAAAAAAAAAAAGTAGACTATTTCTAACTGAGCAATTCCAGTTTTAAAGTTAATTCAAAATTTTTGAAAGTATAATTGCCACAGGTGCTACCTTTCAAGTGGGAGTACTCCTGGGTATAAGCCAAGCCACATACGAAATTATCCCATATGTTTCTTTGCATTGAGTGTTGATGTCTGAGCAAGGGGGAAAATGAACAATTCCATTAATACTAAGGAAATGAAAAGTCAACTTTTTTGTTTTCTATCTTAGTCATTGGTGGAGGGGAGGGGGAATGGCATGTTCCTTGAGGACAGATACCAGGTTCCCTTTCTGCACCCAGCCCGCTTCTCAGAGCATATTGGCTACTTGCCTAACTGGTTGGTTTTGAGGCAGTGCAGAATTTGCCTTCTCATGCAGGAGGATGTTTTTGTGTTTTTGTTTTGTTTTAAGCTATTCTTTGATAACATGTTTTAAGGTTTCATGTATAAAATCATATACATAAAGGCTCATGTTTTAAGGTTAAAATTCTAATGAAATACCTTATTTTTTACTCTGTGATAAAATAGTACAAACTATGGGCACTAAGTCAGAGTCCCAGTTAAGAAAAATGACCAAATAGAAATATGCCACAAAGATTTCTTTTTCTGCTTTAAACAAAATTTACTTAAACTTTGAGGCTTGCTTTTATTTAACCAGCCTCGTTTGTCAAAATCAGATAAATCCAAAAGAGATATCTCTCTCTCTCTTTTTTTTTTTCCGGAGGCAGTCTTGCTCTGTCACCCAGGCTGCAGTGCAGTGGCGCGATCTCAGCTCACTGCAACCTCTACCTGCTGGGTTCAAGTGATTCTCATGCCTCAGCCTCCTGAGTAGCTGGGACTATAGATGTGAGCCACTACACCCAGCTAGTTTTTGTATTTTCAGTAGAGACAGGGTTTCACCATGTTGGCCAGGCTGATCTCGAACTCCTGACCTTAAGGAATCCATCTTCCTCGGCCTTCCAAAGCGCTGGGATTACAGGTGTGAGCCACCGTGCCTGGCCAGAGAGTACTCTCTTTGTGCTATATTGTTATCTCTGGTAATTCTATGCTAACTTGCTGCGTGTTAATCTGTATTAAATCATATTGCTGAAAGATATGTTTGAATTTGGAAGGTGATGAGAATTAAAAAGTCAGACATGGATAATTTTTAGAAAATACTCCTGATGTACTTTAGATGAACTCTTAAAACAAAGTGGTGTATTGTGACACATTGTAAACAGTCTCTATCGTGTGTTAAAATGAATCTGATTCAAAATGCAGACTGTCTCTAAAAGCCTGCCTTACAATAAAAAAAAACACAGGCAGAGGTGGTTTCCAGTGGTTTCATGTTATATGTCATATGTCTAGAGTGCTGAGTACAGTACCTGTAAGTAGATTCCCCAAGAGATCTATTGAAAGGTACTTAATGCGGATTACATTAACTAATTAACTGGATTTTGTTTGGGTCATGTTCATTGTGAAATGCACAAATCAGTGGGTTTGTCTTTAGTCATCTTATTCTCATTTGGGGTTGCTGGAAATGAAGTAAGGACCAAGTAAACGACTTTTTTTCAGGTGCAAATTCGACCATGGAACCTAAGTGACAGTGACTTTGTAATGGATGGTTCTCAGCCTTTGGACCCCAGAAAAACTATCTTTGTTGGGGGAGTTCCACGACCCCTTCGAGCTGGTGAGTGGAAATAGTAACACCACAACAACAAAACCAACAACAACAAAATCCCCAATGCCTTTAGTCTTAAATATTTTCTAGGTTTCCAGTGAGCTATACATAGTCTCCAAAAAGAAGGCTGTTGTCGTTTTCACTGAGCTTTTTCAGGATTAAAGGTTTTCTCCCAAAATGCTCTATTTTGTTATGGTGCAAAAGTGAATTTCATTAAACAGTTATGTTGAAAAAATGAATTTTATTTAGTGCTTTCCTATTTAATCCCTTATGTAAAAAATAATAACACATTTGGCAGTGTGCATTCTTATGCCAGTCAGCATTGTTATGTATGACAGAAATCTGTCTTTTTTAAAGCTTCCCTGTTGTTTTTTTTTTAAGTTACTTTCCAATGATGAAATAATTGTGCTGCTTGATTTGAGCAGAATCATAATTGATGGAGAGTTTGAAGTGTTGTTGAACTGATGGCTTCAATACATATTTAAATCCAAAGACAAATCCAATCAGCTGTGCATCAGCCTCCTAATAACCAGTATTAATGCCAGTGGAGTATAACAAAATTATTTCTAAGATCTAAGTTTTTGAAGCACTTAGAATAATTAAGTTTATTTTTTTAAAGTAAAACAAAAAATGTTACTGTTGCCACTGTAGTTGTGAAAGTACATTTCTTTTGTGTTATTTATATGCACATAGACTTAGTTCTACCTAAAAATTAAAACAAAAAGCAGAGATCATTAAAATCATGTTGTGAAACAGAATTATAAAATGTAACCTAACGTTATTTAGCTGTATGACTTTCGTGACTTCTTAATTCTGAAAGTTCCTCAACATTTCTAACATATTTATCCAAATCCCATCTCCAGGCTACACCTAAAAGATAACTTTAAACCTAAATAAAGACATTAATAATTTCATTTTGAAGGACTTTTAAACATATTTTTTCTGACTGGGTCTTATTTTCTTCATTCCAATGGAAAACTATCAAACAAAAGGTAGAAAGCAAAGCAGCAGAGATGCTTCCCTTTTATCTGCAGTCGGAGAAGAAAGTCTAAGAAGGGCTAATTCAAATGTGAAAAGCATTATGAGATGGGGGCAAATGCAGACCTTTGTTTGTAAACTGTTTGTGCTTTTAAAAAAAATGATGGGGGTGTTGTGGAATATTTCTGAATTTTTCTAACTAGTGTTATATTTAGGAGTGGAGAGGGACAGAAATCCTTTTTCTTATTTTACAAATGGACAATCATAGCTAGTATTGTAGCTTTTCCTTTTGCAACTAACTACAAGCACAAATTAGTTTTTTTGTTTGTTTGTTTGTTTGAGACGGAGTCTCACTCTGTCGCCCAGACTGGAGTGCAGTGGTGCCATCTCGGCTCACTGCCACCTCCGCCTCCCGGGTTCAAGGGTTTCTCCAACTTCAGTCTCCCAAGTAGTTGGGACTACAGGTGTGTGCCACCACGCCTGGCTAATTTTTGTATTTCTAGTAGAGACAAGGTTCTGCCACGTTGGTCAGGCTGGTCTCGATCTCCTGACCTCAGGTGATCCGCCCACCCCAGCCTCCTAAAGTGGCTGGGATTACAGGCGTGAGCCACCACGTCCGGCCACAAATGAGTTTTTATGTTCTAGCCCCTTTCCTTTTTTTTCCTAGATAGGAATCTGAAAAAATATTCTGAAAAAGTCCTATAGTTATAAAAAATAACAGAACTGGCTGTAACTTCTTATGTCTATCTTAAGGCACAGACATAGAAGTTTATTCACTCTTTATTCTTCCTGTTTTAATGATTTGGAAGGATAGGTAAGGGCTTATATATCATTTTTCTTCTGTAAATCCTGTGAAGATCTCTTTTCCACACTTGCTGTATGATCACACCAACACTGCAAGAAGTGAACCCCTGAACCTGAAATTATATTCTTTAATATTTGTTGTCTGCAAGATGCCACAAATTCTAGGATTAGACAAGAATTATATTTAGTTGTCTAGTAAGAAATGGGATTTTGTGTTCCCTGACTAGATACTATACTATACCTTTCATAATTTGAAGTTCCTTTTTTTTTTTTTTGAGATGAGTCTCACTCTGCCACCCTGGCTGGAGTGCAGTGGCATGATCTCGGCTCACCGCAACCTCCACCTCCCGGGTTTGGGCGATTCTCCTGCCTCAGCCTCAGGAGTAGTTGGGACTACAGGCGTTCACCATCATGCCCGGCTGTTTTGTATTTTTGGTAGAGACAGTGTTTCACCATGTTGGCCAGGCTGCTGTCAAACTCCTGACCTCGTGATCTGCCCGCCTCGGCCTCCCAAAGTGCTGGGATTATAGGTGCGAGCCACTGTGCCCGGGAGAAGTTCTCTTTTTTCAACTACGCTAAAATATTTTGTTTTAAAATGTTTTGTTTTATAGTTATGTGGATAGTAATCTAAAATCACTTGTATTACTGATAGTGTTCCCTTAAGCGTAGCTAGTTTCTAGGTGGCAAAGTAATCTATATTATTGTCTTAGAATTTTACCATTCATCCCAAGACTTCTAGTTTAGAGGGCCATGTTATCAAGACAAAAAGTTAACATCTGCAACTTTTATCTATAATCATAGGAATTGGGTTTCTTTGAAACACACTGAGCTTTGGGAACTGATGTATACCTTGGAATAGAAGACGATTTTTAAAGAATTCATTGTGACTTTGCTAGACAAGCTGAAATTGAATACAGTATAGTTCACTTGAACGATAAACATTTATTGAGCATCTACTGTATTACTGGCACTAAGAAAGTATGTGTCATGCAAAACTGAATATCCCACTATCATGTTAAAGAGGTCATCATATACAGAGTCAAAAAATGTCAGAAGAAAATAAATGTGCTTACAGAATGTGAACTCAGAATTAATTGGAGACCAGATTGTATTCTTTAACACGATTCTCAAATTTGGTTTTGAAATACTTTAGAGCATTTTTTATTATTTCCAAGGAATGTTCTAGTTATGGAATTTTCGAAAGTCTAAAACTATTTTAAGCATTTTATGCAGAGTGATCATGGACTAGATATGGGCATCCCTACTCAACAGGTGAGATTTTAGATGTCCAGGTGGATTTTTACCTTATTAAGGGCCAAAAAGTATCCCTTAATACGTCACAGTGACTAAAATGTTATCACTGAAGTGTTATTCCTTTGGATCTTGTGAGTTGGGTTTTTTTTTATTTATCTTTGATATTTCCTTATTGTAACACAAGGACCAATATCACTGATAGTTATTCTGAATACAGGCCTTATCCCTTTAAACAGAAATACACAAACACCTCTAAAATGAAAAGGCAACCTGTTTTAAGCAGTATTGTCCTGAGTTTCTGGTTCTTTGATAAACCTTCCTTTTAAGAACTCAGGTTGGACCAGCCTGGGCGACATGGTGAAACCCTGTCTCTATAATAAATACAAAAATTAGCCAGGCATGGTGGCACACGCCTGTAGCGCAGTCTCCGGAGGCAGGAGAATCGCTTGAGCCCAGGGAGCTCGGGGCTGCAGTGAGCTGATATTGCATCAGTACACTCCAGCCTGGGTGACAGTAAGACCTTATCTCAAAAAAAGAAAAAAAAATAGGTTGGAAAAAATCACAGTCCTGGAAAGGAAAACAAAAGAAAAGCTGAAAATGGGAAAATATCAGTGGAAAATTTAGATGAGCTTACTTATTGCCTGATTGTGGGTTTCTCTATGTCAAATAATCCACATTCTTACTGTCTCTTCCTTTCATCACTCCCATTGGTGACAATAGCAAGCCAAGGATGGTTTGCCTGAAGTCTCCTGGTGTTTATCAGATCTTGTCTTCTTTCTACTCCCCATCTCACCCTACCCTCACATTAGGAAAGCCTGTAAGTGGACTCACCATGCCACCATGTGGCTAAAGCTCACATATTCTTCAGAGTCAGTACAGGGAAATGGGCAATTTGATTCTTCTCCTGCTGCCACCTGGAAGTACAACATGTTGCCACTATGCTTCATTCACGTAATATGAGCAACATGTCTTCCTAAATCTCCATACAGAAATAGCCCAGTTGCATATCCCTATGGCATTAGGACCTCTCCAGAATACATACCTCTTCACTCTGACAGAAAATAAGTGCCAGGCTTGGGGGTTATGATACCACCAGGAACAAGTAGAAGTGAGGTATGTGGTCTCTGTACTCTTCCCCAGTTGATTAACATGAGTATTTCTCTGATCCCAAATTTCTTGGTTTTGGCATCTGATTGGAAGACTGCCTCAGTGACCAAGCTTTTGGATCCATTCATTCCCAACCTTGATCAGGCTGGAAAAACTTTCAGTCTTTCTCATTAGAAGCATATGAACTGTTCTTTACTTCATGACTTCCTTAGGCCCTGCAAAACAGATCGATCTCGAG
The DNA here is from genome assembly GCF_049350105.2 of Macaca mulatta. Classification (NCBI taxonomy): domain Eukaryota; kingdom Metazoa; phylum Chordata; class Mammalia; order Primates; family Cercopithecidae; genus Macaca; species Macaca mulatta. The sequence goes on along the minus strand of NC_133414.1, from coordinate 104,058,019 downwards.
AGAGTGCTCATCTGAGTCCCCACAGCCTACTGTTTGCTCGTTCATCTTTCAGCCCTATCTTTCCTAACAATTGCTCTGATAATTCTTTCCTTTCTTTTTCTCCCCTACTAATATTCTGTGATGAATCCTGAAATTTCTTTCTGTCTTTCCTTACCTGCCCTGACTGTTGTGAGGATGGTTTTTCTGTGGGAGGCAAAAATTTCTGAAGTAAATATTCAGAGATATATGGCATATATCTAGAGAACATATATCCTGAATTTTTCTAAGATCATTTATTTCAGACATTTTGTATAAACATTTCATAGTTCACATGTATTAGAAACCATATCCTGATTTGTGATTTAGGAAACAGGAGTATTATAACCCTATCCTTTATTGTTGTTTTATGAAGTGGTTGCAGGCAGAAACCATCTTGTATCAAGTTTTTCAACAGTAGAAGCTTTTTCACCATGTCCTAAGTTCAGTATGGGTTGTCCTGGATAAACTCCAGATTTGGCATACTGACTTGATTAACTGTATTACATTTAGGGATAAGGATTTTCTAATGTTAGTATGTGTTTGTGTCCTCCCTCTGCACCAAAAGCAAACCCTCATCCATAGCTGATGTCAAACTTTGCCATATCAGTGGCAGGCTGTGTGATGTTAGCCTACAGCCAAAATAACACTGCGATGAATTGATACTTACAGAGCAGAAACCAGGCCAACTTAAATGTTAAGCAGAGATTCACAGGGTGGGAGTGGGGCAAGAACCCTGGACAAAACTAAACATTTGAATACTACTCTGTCCTTAGCAGTGTGCCCAGAGCTCTCATGGATGTTTAATTCTCACAGTAACCCTGCGAGATTATAAGTGGTAGACTGTGCTTTAGAGATGATGAAGCAGAGTTCAGATAGAGTAATTGGTCTTTCTCAGGTCGAAAGAAAGATGCTTTATTAAGCTGAGATCTGAGGTGTTGTCTCAGTAACAGTAGTAACAGTCAACTTGGTACCAGTGCACTCTGTCTGATTTAGTTCATTGTTCATACCATCTATTTGAAAATATTCTTAACTTCCCGACATATCTGATGCAGAGCAGAAGCTTATTGAGCACATTTCTTCCCCTTGAAGTATGTGAATTGCCCTTGACAATTGTGGTAAACCTAGGAAGCCCTCGTCAAGTTTAATCTTCCTGCTTTCAGAAGTCGAGACCTCTTTGATATCTTAAGGTGCCCTATGCCTCTTGCCTATCTGTTTTGTCCTTATTTCCAAAGAGAAGAAATACGGATTCTAGATTCACAGTTTAGAATCTGTAAAGACGAATGTGTTATTTTCCTCTGGAATCCTCATTTCCACTCTATCTCATTTGGCTGTCCAGTATCTCAGGCTCACATGTTGCCTTAGCTGGCTTTGAAATATATTATAATTAAATGATATAAATAGGGCCGTGAGGTGAAGCAGGACTGGGAGGAGTCATCATGGGTTTCCTCTCTGGTGAACTAAAGACCCTTTCACATCTTTGTAAAGAATCAGGAGCGGGCCAAGAGCGGTGGCTCATGCCTGTGATCCCAGCACTTTGGGAGGCCAAGGCAGACGGATTACCTGATGTCAGGAGTTCAAGACCAGCCTGGCCAATATGGCAAAACCCCATCTCTACTAAAAATATAAAAATTAGTCAGGCATGGTGACTGCACACCTATAATCCCAGCTACTTGGGAGGCTGAGGCAGGAGAATCACTTGAACCCAGGAGGTGGAGGTTGCAGTGAGCCGAGATTGTGTCACTGCACTCCAGCCTGGGCAACAGAGCAAGATTCCATCTCAAAAAAAAAAAAAAAAAAAAAAGAATCAGGAGCAAATCCAAGGAACCATAATTGAAGCTTACATTCAACTCCAGAGATATAGTCATCACAATCCAAAGGAATTCATGGGGATGCTATGTGCTCCACATTGCTGCAGTATTCTAGTTTGCCCCTCCAGTCTGCAGCACAGTGACTCTCATCACAAGAGCCAGCATGTGGATTAGACTCATTGTGTTGCTGCTACCATGGAAGTTGTTCATGAGACAATTTAAGTTGTCTTAGGATCACAGAGCATCTTGTCCAAAGTACGGTATACCCTTGAACCATAGCTATTAGACCTGCCATCTTCCCACCATGACCAGACAGACCCATGAGCACTGTCTGGATGGGAAAGAAAATAAAAAATGGTTTGGAAAGTCTTGACTTCCTCGTGGACTGTATACCTGTTTTCACCTCTATGTGAACGCTGGATTCCTTCACCTCTATGCCCTGCTCTGGTACCCTTATCTTCCTCAGGTGAAATGTTAAGAACATGCTCCTGGGAGCTACTTTGTCTTTGCCCTCTGCAGAGGATGGTTTCAAATGAGGACTAGAAATTCTGTTTAGTACTTAAATGAGTTCAGCCTGCAGGAAGTATGCTGAATGAAGACTTACTGGTTGAGCAGAAGACCAAGTACAAACAGCAGCTGTTTGACTACCATTTACTTCTCTTCAAGGGTGGTCAAAGTATTAGACTTTCTGTAGTTAAAATACAGATGAGGGTAGAGAGAGAGATGGGAAATTTTCATATTATTCTCCCAAAAACCTCTTCTTAAGTCACCTTGGTTTCTTCTAGCTTCTCAACAAATTGCCCTTCACTTAAGTGAGACCTAATTGACTCAAATGTCTGCAGACTTTTTGGTGGCCAAAAAAGCAACTATATATAAGTTCATAAATGGAAATTATTTATTTATAATTAGTTTTCATAAGAGCATAAGCAGATGAGGGTTTCTGCTTCCTATCAAAAGTACTTAACTGCCAGCAACATCAGTCATGATCTAATCCTTGGAACGTGCAGATGATTTCAAACAGATAGATTCACAAAGTAATGGAATGTTTGTGCTTCTCTGGCATCAGAAGATCCTGAAGATTTTTTGGAGAACACTGTGGTGTAGAAAAATCTGTGGTTACAGTAACTCTTCTGCTTAGCTGGAGTTTCAAGCTTACCACTCATGTGCCTTCTTTCTAAATCAGACACTTTGTTGAGTCCTTCCTATGGTGGAAGACAAGTGCCATTCAATTCCTTGCCAGCATTCTTTTCCTGGCCATTCACCAGGCTTGGAGATTGTTACTTCTCTTATTTCACTACAGAGGAAGCCTTGTCTTTTGACAATTAGTATTTAAGTTATAGGGTCCTGAGGTTACTTATTTCACTAAACCCATTCAACCAATAAGGGAAATGCATTAATGACTGCAATTAACAATTAATTCTGCCTTCAGTTTCTTGGTCTCTGTTACTGCAGTAATAGCCATATGAGGAGATCCTCAAACCATCAGAGGTTGTTGGGATGAAGTATAAGGACCTCTGATATTCAGGGTATGCGCACAATTCCTGTTACATTGTTTGAATGAATGTGATTCCTGGATCCTGCCCCAAGACTGCAGTAAGCAGCTACTTGGCTTTAACAGACAATGCTCCCTTGGCTGATATGGCTTAGTAATTCTGACCATAGTGGTATAATTGAGATAACTTTCTGCTGCTCTGTCTTTAATGGCACTTACTCTTAGGCTTAGTTCTTACTAGCTTATTTTCTCACCTTCTGAAAATTACTTGTTGGTTATGGGTTGTCCTTCCTATTAAAAATAGGCAGTTAGAAAATAGTCACCAATAGGCAATCTGGTATGTAAAGAACTTTTGGAGAAGTGTAAAGATAGCCTCTCTGACGTAGCAACACAGTTTTACTTACTGCCTCAGCAGTTTCGTAGTACAGAAACCAGTAATGCTTGGCTTTCCTTTTGTTCATAGACATCTAGTGGAGTTCTTCTACTGTTCAGCCCTTCACCCTTTGTACATTCTGCAGAACTCTTCTCCTAGAAGAGAAGAGTTGTGCTGCTCTCCATCTCCCCAGATACTGATTGCTGTGGAGCTCTACTATGTGATGATCTTTGCACGTTGGCTGTGGCCCAGGTCATTGTCTGTCTTCCTTGTCTTCTCCTTTCCAAATACCATATATAGGTGTTGAAACAGGTTCTTGGGTCACTTCCCAGGGGTAGTGCTGAGTCTTTTGGACTTATACTATGTGAGTAGCCTAAAAGGAATGGTCATACCTGGAGAAGGTGCTGTCCACTATCAAGTAAACAATTGCCTTCAGACAATCTGGTATGCAGGTAAGTGCTACATGTTTTTCTAATGGGACCTTTATTGTTTTGTAACTATACCAATATAAAGGCATATTTAGGCCAGGCATGGTGACTCACGCCTATAATCCCACCACTTTGGGAGGCCAAGACTGGCGAATCACTTGAGGTCAGGAGTTCAAGACCAGCCTGGCCAACATGGTGAAACCCCATCTCTACTAAAATTACAAAAATTAGCCAAGTGTGGTGGCGCATGCCTGTAATCCCAGCTACTCGGGAGGCTGAGGCAGGAGAATCACTTGAACTGGGGAGGTTGTAGTGAGCCAAGATCACACCACTGCACTCCAGCCTGGGTGACAGAGCGAGACTCTGTCTCAGTAAACAAACAAACAAAGGCATATTTAGAAGAAATGTGACAAGGAGTACAGGCCACACCTCTGGATCTATAGCAAGGTACAGCATGGGTATGTTTTTACTATTTGTGTAGCACCTTAGTGCTCTGTGGTAGGTTGTAAGTGCTCAGTAAATGTTTATTGTGGCTATTATCATTACTAGTATTATTATTTAGAATTCAATGGGAGAGGTTAGTATGAAGAGTTCACAGTTGGATTAGAATATACTCTAAAATCTTTACTTTTTTTAAATTGTGGAGATTTACTTTAAGGCTGTAAATAAATTGTCTCTAGTTAAAACAAGCAGTTAATCCTTTCTATAGCTTAGTCCTAATATAGTAGTGTAACACTAGTAATTTCTTTTAGTCTTAGAGGTTAGTAAGTAGGACTGTTTCTTATTAACTTGTTAGGGCAGCATGAAATGCCTTGCCTACCCAAGGCACATTCCACTGGACTAACCAGTTAGAAATTAGAACAGGAGGATTACTGGTAGTTCATTTCTTCAATACTACTGCTAAAGTTCTGATTATATAAATTCTTGTGTGTATGTGTGTAAATTCCTAATTTTTTTTCCATTTTATTGCAAAACACCCTATTAGGACCTTCCCTACTTGAGTTGTAAGACTGGTGTGGACAGTCTTCTTGATACTTAACATGCGTTTTCCTTTTCTTAATTACATTGCATGATCTCTAAATAATTCTTCCTTCTCCTGGGCAGGAGTACCTCCCAAATATTTATACACATCCATGTTTTGTTTTGTTTTTTGCAGTTGAACTGGCAATGATCATGGACCGTTTGTACGGTGGTGTCTGCTATGCTGGCATTGATACGGACCCAGAGCTGAAGTACCCCAAAGGTGCTGGCCGCGTGGCATTCTCCAATCAGCAGAGTTACATCGCAGCCATCAGTGCTCGTTTTGTGCAGCTTCAGCACAATGACATTGACAAACGGGTAAGCACCTACTGAGGGTGGAACTGCTATGGGAGAGAAAAGAAGTTTGTTCTGTGGTTTCCTGGGAAGAAAGGCATCTTATGATCGTAAGTGAGCAGCTCTACCTTGCATGGCATTAGTCCATGAGTCCATCTAGGCTACCTGAAGAAGAGAGCACCACTGATGTTTAAGGCATTAAGGAATCTTCTGCCTCACCCATCCCCAGAGTGATGTTACACTTATGAAAATAATCTTGCAAAATTTAGCATACCAAACTAGTGCTGTTCAGAAGATGACACTGACAGTGTGTTAGCAGAGGTGGAGAGCTGGTGACCTGCTTGACCTACATAGTGCTCTTAAAACAAACAACAAAGAAACTTAGATTAACATTTAAACATTCAGGAGTATATATGAGATGTTGAACTTCTGGTTTGAAAATTGTCAGATGGCTGGGCCCGGTGGCTCACGCCTGTAATCCCAGCACTTTGGGAGGCTGAGGCGGGTGGATCACGAGGTCAGGAGATTGAGATCATCCTGGCTAACAGGGTGAAACCCTGTCTCTACTAAAAATACAAAAAAAAATTAGCTGAGCGTGGTGGTGGGCACCTGTAGTCCCAGCTACTCGGGAGGCTGAGGCAGGAGAATGGCATGAACCCGGGAGGCAGAGCTTGCAGTGAGCCGAGATCGCACCACTGCACTCCAGCCTGGGCGACAGAGCTAGTCTCCGTCTAAAAAAAAAAAAAAGAAAGAAAAGAAAACTGCAAGATCATACATTGTGGCAATCATTGGAATCAAATAGCTGCTTTTCCCTTCAGTCTCCCCTTCAGCTCACTCCGTTTCTCCTGCTTACACCATAGATGCGTATGCATTACCGGCCATGTTGTTCATCGGTGTTACCTGCCTGCCCTTTAGAGACATTAAGAGTGCTACCTCTGATGTAAAGAGGGGGCATGAAGTAGAGTTTTAGGCAGTTGGTGTACTTAATTGGTTTTGTAGATTGGCATGAGTTTAAATTCCTTGAATCCCAGCTTTGCCACTGTCAGGAAGCTTAGGGGTATGGAAGGCAGTAAGAGCCAATCTGGACCCTGTATTAATAAATGAAAAGAGCATGTAGGAGAATAGCACCAAGTCTTGAACACCTGCCTGTGCAACGGTGTAGTGACTATTAATTCTTCTAGTAAAGAATGTTCTTGGGGCACACACTGGACTAGAATTAATAAAGTAGTAAATCTGTTCCATATGAAGTTTCACATGATATCCTTTACAGTCAACTTTGACTCATTTTGTGTAGCAGGCAAGTTTCTTAGGTAAAAATTTTAACTGGTGATGGATTTTTCATGTTCAGGATTATAGTTTTGTTAAGACATGTATCTGATCAAAAAGTACAAGAGCCAGGACTTAGAATAAATATTCTATTTGCTACTTCACCGAGCTTCCTGAGAGTAAGTGGTAGTGGTTTGGTTTTTAATTAAAATGAATAAAATAATTTAGAATTTTGAAACACTTTAAATTCATGGAGATACAAAGGCATAATAAAGATTCAAATCCATTCCTGGTTTTTAAGTATCCATAGCAATCTGAGCATGCCCTTTTGTAACTGTAATCCCCCACACGACTGTAAGCTCCACAAAGATGGGCGTGGTGCTGTCTCATTCTCTGTCTGATCCCCAGTATTTACCCGTTGCTCGATTTAGTCATTGATGCTTGATAAACCTTTGTTGAATTAACACGTGGTGCTACTTGAGGGTTCTTTTAACTTCTGCTGCTGTTGCTGGTAGACGTGCTTGTGCCTGTACATTTGGGAGTCGTGTACCAGATTCTATTACATTGAGACCTCTATCGCGACTATCACTGGTGAACCTAGGCAATGAATTTAATCTGAAGAGCCTTGGCTTCTTATTTATATGGAAGTAGCTTTCTTTGTTCTCCTCTAAAGCCAGAACTAGTGACTGTACAGGAAGTAGATCCTGGAAATAACAAAGTCTAGAGGAGGTCTCCATTTCCCCATGTCTCTGCCTTCCCTTTGCCTCCATCCTACTGACCTCCTGTCCTATTCCTTAGTAGAGGGAGATATGCTTGCCCCAGGGATTTATAGTAGGCATTGAGCCCCTGTAAGAACCAGAATAAAATCAGATATTTATTTATTTGTTTGGTTGCCTACCGCTATTCCCACAACTACTGCAAGGCTCAGGCCCTCAGTATTTCTTCCCACAAGATTAGAACTAGGCTAAAAAGGAGAGAAATGGCTTTGCTTTTGTTAGCATGACTGTAGAACATGCTATGAAAATGTGTTTGGAACATCAGACTTCTCAGGGCTCAGGAAAACCATTGACTTTTCTGATTGCTATAATTGGGTTAACCATATACTGTCTATATCTCAGAGTAGACTTTGGTGAACACTTTAAGGTAGCAGCCAGTTGTAGTGGAAAGAATAGGGAATTTGGAGCAAGAACAGATTCCAATACATTTAAACCTTTGCTGCTTCAGTCAGTCACTGTCAAGCCCAAGCAAGTTACTTAAGGCCGGAAGCCTCAGGTCCTCATCTGTAACTCCTTCCTGGGGATGGTCTGGAGATTAAATGAAATTTTACTTCTGAAAAGCCAGATCCTTATGGCAGGTTGACAAGTATTTAACCAGCAAGTATTCATCTTACTACAAATGTACTTAATATTGATTTTTGTTAATATTTTATAGCTTGAGTTTTAAAAGTTGATCTGTTGAAGAAGTAGCAAAAAGGTTCAGTGGTTAGTGAAAAAAGCACTGGTCCCGAGTCAGATGGCCTGGGTCTAGATCTGGTCTTGTTCTCCCTGGGGTTATATGGACCTTGGGCAGGTCACTTAAATTCTGAGCTTCAGTGTACAGTGAAGGTAATAGTAATAGCCCATGAGATTGGTGAGAAGCCCAGAAGAGATATTGTTCAAGAAAGCAGTAGCCGGGCGCGGTGGCTCAAGCCTGTAATCCCAGCACTTTGGGAGGCCGAGACGGGCAGATCACGAGGTCAGGAGATCGAGACCATCCTGGCTAACACGGTGAAACCCCGTCTCTACTAAAAATTACAAAAAACTAGCCGGGCGAGGTGGCGGGCGCTTGTAGTCCCAGCTACTCGGGAGGCTGAGGCAGGAGAATGGCGTAAACCCGGGAGGCGGAGCTTGCAGTGAGCTGAGGTCCGGCCAATGCACTCCAGCCTGGGTGACAGAGCGAGACTCCGTCTCAAAAAAAAAAAAAAAAAGAAAGCAGTATGTACACTGTGTATGTGTATGGTGGGACAAGAATGCTGCTTCCATGTGACACTGGGAAAGGACCCAACAGTTTCTTCAGTGCCCTGGGATGAGAGTCATCTGAGGGGGAATATTGGAAGTCATTGAAAGTGGCAGAGTCCCTACTCTCCCTTTTTCCCGTCAGGGACCAGCTCCATCTTCTTTGTTTACTCTGACCAGTATGGAGATCTCTTCCCCTCCCCTCTCCTACCCTCCCCTCCCATTTTCTTCCATTTTCTTCTCATTTTGAGACCGGGTCTCACCCTGTCACCCAGGCTGGAGTGCAGCTTCAACCTCCTGGGCTCAAGTGATTTTCCCACCTTAGCCTCCCCAGTAGCTGGGATCACAGGTGCATACCACCATGCCTGGCTAATTTTTTTGTATTTTTGGTAGAAATAAGGTTTTACCATATTGCCCAGGCTGGGCTCAAATTCCTGGGCTCAAGTGATCTACCTGCCTCAGCCTCCCAAAGTGCTGGGATTACAGGCTTGAACCACTGCGCCCGGCCCAACATCCTTTCTTTATTATGAGACGCAAGCCAAGTTCCATCTTGAGTTGGGCTCCTTTTTCACTGTTCATCTGTGAACATTACACTCCCTTCCCCCAAACTGTTACTCTGTCCCCTTCGTTTTCTTCTTGCTTAGAATATAGCCAGTAGTACTTTATTTTATTGCCTCTGGCATTTTGAGCTTCTGTTAACTATACCTTTCATAGGTACATTTTTAGGTTCATTCATGGTTTTATTTTTATTCATCTTTCTCGTAAAGCTTACATTTAAGCTTTCCAGAGAGCTCCCATTTCATATGAGCACATTTGTATTTCCTTAGGTAATGCCATTTTTCTTTTTCAGAAAAAATGATCATCCATGATTGTCTACAGATAATTTCTATCACTAGGCAAACCTTGTTTCCTGAATAACCCCTCCAGGTTTTTAGTAGTAGTCTGATATCTCATGGAAAGGTTCTGAAACTTGCAGTACCAAAAGTCAGGAGCACATGTCCACCTGTGTACACAGTCCCTTTTCCTTGCTATTACAGATTCCGAGGTGCCACAGTCATTTCCTTCCTTCCTTCCTTCCTTCCTTCCTTCCTTCCTTCCTTCCTTCCTTCCTTCCCTCCTTCCTTCTTCTTTCCCCCCTCCTCCTTCTCCTTTCTTCTCTCTCTTCTTTCTTTCCTTCTTCTCTTTCTCCTTCTTTTTCTTCCTTCCTCCTTCTTCTTCCTTCTTTTTTCTTCCTCTACTTTGAGACCTTTATTTACTTTCCCATATCAATGAACATGAGTAGGCCAGGCACAGTGGCTCATGTCTATAATCCCAGCATTTTGGTAGGCCAAAGTGGGAGGAGCACTTGAGCTCAGAAATTCGAGACCAACCTGGGCAACATACGGAGACCCCATCTCTACACACAAAAAATTTTTTTTGATTAGTCAAGTATGGTGACACGTGCCTGTGTGATTCCAGCTATCAGGGGAGGCTGAGGAGGGAGGATTGCTTGAGCCCAAGAGGTCGAAGCTACAATGAGCTGTGATCATGCCACTGTACTCCCGCCTGGGCAACAGAACAAGACTTTGTCTCAAAAAAATAATAATAATAAATCATGGATTATTATGTGATGATTATGTAGTGGCTGTCTTATATCTCCTCAGGAAAATAGAGCACTATTGAGTGCTGCGGACTCTACAGAGAACTTCAGTCTTTGGTCATAGCATTCATCTCCTGCCTTCTGATGCGAGCCCAGAGTTGGCTTTAAACCAATACCTTGACTATTTTAAGTAGCATCAACCTTTATTACCTTTTTACTCAAAGCATCCTCCTTTACTGTCTGCATCATTATAAATATAGATGCAGTGAATTTTTAAAACTAGAGATGGCATTGAAGGGTCACTTACTTCGTCTTTGCAGCCCTTATCCCTCAAGGAGAGTGGGAGGGGGCCACCTGCAGAGCAGCAATGCCTGACCATCGAGTGAGACAATTCATTAAGTGCTGGGACAGTGAACGCAGTAGGGCCATATGATGCGTGTCCCCTCAGGTTGCACCTTTCTTGTGTACACTGTGGGAGGTACATGAAGAAGAAATTGACTGGTATATCTCCTTTACCTCTTTTGTATCCAGCCAGCTTTTTCCAAAAAAGATATCTCTTTTGATAATTTATATGTTTATTATTGTTGTTGATCTTTGGCGAAGCTTTTATATGGAGTGTTTCATGGGAGAAATACAAGCTTTATAGATTTGATTTCTCACCATCTTAAGAGACTTTTTGGCTTGCTTATGAGTATAAAATATGTCAATATGTACCATTTAATTTATCTGTGTTATCCTGTAGATTTGGTACTTTCATCTCTGCTGTCATCTTACTCATCCATAATCTCATGATCTTTAAGGAAGAGGTGTTTTTGTTGTTTGTAACAGCTTTGTTGAGCTGTTTTATGCTATTCATATAGCATACAGTTCACCCAGTTAAAGTGTACAATTGCATGTTTTTTAGTATATTTACATAATTGTGTAGCCATCACAATCACTTTTAGAACACAGAAGTATTTTTTTAATCATCCCGTATTTCATGTCTTAAGGAACATAGAGGTGTTTTAATGTACAGCCTTTAAGTCTGCAATAAGAAGATCATAAGCATAATAACAATAGTGGAATGGTTATAGGGGATACACTTTATTTATTCTCTGTAATTACTCAGCTCATAATTTAGAGAGGATCCTACTTATTTAAGCCGCACTCTTCAAAGTCACAGGAACAAAGTAGCCCAGGCTCTTGGGGGAAACTTCTGAACCCTGCTATAACTGTGATTAGAGTCCCTCTTGTTGGAGTAGGTTGATAAATGTACACATCAGCAATGTGGGAGGACTAAGAGAAGTGGAAGAGGCTTCTTCTGCTGGGGTTCCTCACAGCGCTGCTATGATCTTAATTCTGTCACTTTTGCTCAGGAGTCTGAATGGAAGTGCTTGGCACACAGCAGGCACTCACTAATGTGCAGAATCAAGTAGGAGGATATATATTAGGGCAAGGACTGGAAGCAGCCATGGAAGCCTGAATACTAGACATCTAGAGTCATCTCTCACCTGGACATCCAGAATATCTTCCCCTGGGGCTCCCAATTCAATTTTATCCCATCTCCAAGTCAGTTTTTACATAGCAACCAGAGCAAGCTTTTTATACTCACAATTTAATCATGTCTTTTCACTCCTTTAAACCTTTTGATTATGTTCCACTGCCCTTAGGATAAAGGTCAAACAAAGTCCTTAAAATTGCCTAAATGACCCTTCATGTACTATGTACTTCTGCCTTAGCACTCACTTCTCCCTTCCTTATCTTGAGCCAGCCACAGCTGGCCTTTTCCCCTATTTCTCAGGGTCATTATACATACGGCGCCTGGCTAATACCCACCTTTCCTTCAGGTCTCAGCTTAATTGTGATATTTTTAAGAATCCTTTCTTCATTGGAGCTTACACCTCCCCCATAGATTGTTGTTGTAATACATGTCTGCCATTCATTTGTGGCATTAAATGCCAGTATAATGAAATAATGCTTTGTTTAATGTCCATCTACTCTGTTAGATGATACAAATTCAGGAGGGCAATAACTGTGTCTTTCAGTTTAACTACAGTATACACAATGCTTGACATCTAGTGGGCACACATTAATTATTTTTGAATTAATGCATGAATGAGTTATTATAGTGAATGAATGATGATTGAGAGGTGACACAAGAGGCCAGACACAGTGGCTCATGCCTGTAATCCCAGCACTTTGGAAGGCTGAGCTGGGAGGACTGCTTGAGGCCAGGAGTTTGAGACCAGCCTGGGCAATGTAGCGAGACCTCATTCTCTTAAAAAAATTTTTTTTTAATTAAAAAAAATTAAAAAGAGTTAAAAAGAGAGGTGGCCCAGATGGAAGACCTTTTATACCATTCTTTCACATATCCAACTGTCCACCAGAGGGCACTTTGCACAGCTTTCTTTTTGTACTTAAAGACACTCAAATAATAAAGAAATTTAGATTTCGCTGTTTAGAATATCAAAAGTGTTTTTTGGCACTTATAATACACTCAAGTTGGACTTAACCTTAGGTATGATCTGGTCCAACCCCCTTTGTTTTGTACACAGGAGAATCTAAGAGAGGTTTGGAAACTTTCTCAAGATACTTGACAATTGAGGGCAGAGCTCTCTTCGTTGGATGCCCTTCCTGAGCCTTGCTGCTCATCCAGGGGCTCACACCTATAATCCTAATGTTTTGGGAGGTTAAGGTAGGAGGATAGCTTGAGGCCGGGAGTTCAAGACCAGCCTGGGCAACATAACAAGACCCTCATCTCGCCAAAAAAAAAAAATTTTTTTTAATTAGCCAGGTGTGGGGACACATGCCAGTAGTCCTAGCTACTTGGAAGGCTGAGGCAAGAGGATCTATTAAGCCCAGGAGCTTGAGGCTACAGTGAGCTATGACTGCACCACTGAACTCCAACCTGGGTGACAAAGCGAGATCCCATCTCTTTAATTTTTTTAAAATTTAGTAAAGATGTTGGCAGTTTTAGTGTTATGAAACTTATTTTTTGTTTTTGTTTTTGTTTTTTTGAGATGGAGTCTCGCTGTGTCACCCAGGCTTGAGTGCAGTAGCGTGATCTTCGCTCACAGTAACCTCCGCCTCCCAGGTTCAAGCTATTCTCCTGCCTTAGCCCCCCGAGTAGCTGGGATTACAGATGCCTGCCACTACGCCCAGCTAATTTTTTGTATTTTTTTTACTAGAGACAGAGTTTCACCATGTTGGCCAGGCTGGTCTCAAACTCTTAACCCTAGTGATCCACCTGCTTTGGCCTCCCAAAGCGCTGAGATAACAGGCATGAACCAATGGGCCTAGCGTCTGAAACATTTTGTTGTAAATGACACAGATAGGGCCAGGCACACTGGTTCACACCTGTAGTCCCAGAACTTTGGGAGGCCAAGGTGGAAGGATCACTTGAGGCCAGGAGTTCAAGACCAACCTGGACAATATAGTGAGACCCAGTATCTACAAAAATAAAACAAATTAGCCAGGAATAGTGGCACATGCCGCTAGTCCCATCTACCCGGGAGGCTGGGATAGGAGGATTGCTTGAGCCCAGGAGTTTGAGGCTGCAATGAGCTACAATTGTACTAGCCTGGGTGACACAGTGAGACCCTATCTCAAAAAAAAAAAAAAAAAGACACAGATTCATGCCTTAGTTTTTACTTCCAAGGAAAAAAGTCATTAACGTCTTGAAATAAATCAATTAAGGCTTACTTATGGCTCATGTTCACTAGTTATTGGCTAATTGGTAATTTGTCCATGTGTTGACAACATCAATGTTGTATGATACTCAGCACATAATTCTCAGCATTTCTTCTGCCTCCACATACTTGAAGTGTATGTTACACTCGTGGGTGACAGAGGCTCCCTAGAACTCTAATAGGGTGGGGCAGTTACAGGCATGACCATTAGCATGTAAGCAGGGATACATTCCATACTCAACTCTATCCCCACCTCCTAAGAACCATTGCTGTAGTTTAAAAAAAAAAAAAAAAGTACTGGCTTAGGAATTGAGAGATCAGGGTCTATTCCTAGCTGTTTTCCAATCGTGGTATGACCTTGGGCAAGCTACTTAACCTTTAGAGGCTTGATTTCATTATCCTGAGGTAATAAGAACACCAGCCTAACTACCTCACACTTCATTGCACAGAGAAACCATGACAGTTGAAGAGGTGCTCTGGGAGGTTACTAGGCTGTACAGACAGATGTTGATTTGTATGATTGCTGAGCCTGGCTTATTTAAATTGTGCTATGGCCTAATCATATGTCCAAGGCTAATTGTTGGCTCTTTTTTTTTTCCTTTGAAAGTATTTATTCAGTTCCACTAAGTATCCTTGATATAAGGAAAATGAAATAGTTGAAGTTGATACTTAAAGTTAACATAGGTGCCAATCTGTCAACATTCTGGTTGGATGTCGGTCAAGACACACATGTAAAGACTAAGTTCCTTTTATAGATGTAGACAACTGGGTATGTTATTTAAAGGATTGAAGGCTTTTTTCACTTTAGTCTTGAAAGTGGTATTTTTACCAGTATCATTTCTCTGATAATGAAAAGATTTTGAACCTGAAATGAAATACACGTTAGGATTAAATTTTGCTTATATTCCTTTGAATGGTGTTTCTGTAAAAAACTAAGTTTAAAGTATTTAAACACAATAAGAGCCAAAGATGGCACCTGTACATATTCTTTCTGTTCTAATGGTATTTTTAGAAGTGATGCCAAATGAACTCTTAAGATGTAAAAGCTTTGCTAAATACAGTTTTTTTTTTAATGTAATGGAAATCTAGGTTATTTACATATGAAAGATTTTTGTGGTGTGCAAATGAGATCACTGAAAATGGGTAATGCTTTTACGTAGCCGGTTTTCTACCCTCGTCTGCTCTGTGTGGTCATGAGAAAATTTTTAAAATGTAGAATCAGTTGAATCTCCCTTAGCCTAGCAAAAACATATGACTTGATAGACATGAAAAATCTGTTTATAAAAATCTGAGGCAATTCGCCCTGCCCCCCAACACAACCATTGTCTAGCTCAGCTTGGTCATGTTGTCCCCTAGAAATTTGTAAATCAGATGTTTACAACTTTAAATGCATCATGCAGTATATTGGTTATAGTTTCCCAATTCATTCCATAGAAATATTTTTACTAGTAGAAAGGATACTAGACTAGAATCAGCCAATCTGGGGTTTTAGTCTTGACTGTACCACTTATTATAAAGCTTGAAGGAAGTGTGTGTGTGTGTGTGTGTGTGTGTGTGTGTGTGTAAATGAAAGTGTTTTTGAAAACTGTAAAGCACTCTGTCAATATACAGTAGCACTGATAACATTAATTTATGTCAAACCATGGATGACTAATATTTGAACTCTTCTGGAACATGCTTATTAAAAACAATCTAATTGGAATTTCAGGTGATAAAGGGAGTTAAATATTTCAGGCAAAATCAGGGTAAAGTTGGTTGATTATTTGAGTTCTTTTTTTTTTTTTTTAAACCTGTCACTGACTTGAAGCTCATATATGAGGCTTTTATTCTTATTTTTATTTTTGTTGTTGCTGTTGCTGTTTGAGATGGAATCTCGTTTTGTTGCCCAGGCTGGAGTGCAGTGGCACGATCTTGGCTCACTGCAATCTCCACCTCCTGGGTTCAAGCGATTCTCCCACCTCAGCCTCCCGAGTAGCTGGGATTACAGACACCCACCACCACGCCCAGCTAAGTTTTGTATTTTTAGTGGAGACAGGGTTTCTCCATGTTGACCAGGCTAGCTTCGAACTCCTGACCCCAGGTAATCCCCCGCCTCGGCCTCCCAAAGTGCTGGGATTACAAGTGTGAACCACTTGTGCCCGGCCATATATGAATTTTTTAAACGGAGGGGGAGAGATCTCAGCAGGCAGGTCTTCTCTACCCATATTCTAGGGAAAATGTCCCTAGAATTAGTTCCTCAATGTTTCTTAACGTATGCTCCATAAAACATGAGTCTCCTGGGATTTTATTTTATTTAAAAAATTTTTTTATATTTTATTTTATTTAAAAAATTTAAAATTTTTTTTTATTTTAAAAATTTCGCTGAGTCAAATGAGTTTGGAAATACTCGTTTAAAGAAAGGCTGGTTTATTCTATGACATATTATAATCTTTCATATACTAATCTTCATTGCGAAGACCCAAGAAGGAGGCAATATGCAGTTTTTCACAAATTTATTTTGATCATGGAAAAATGTGTCATTTGTTGGAAATAATGTTTTAGAGAACCCAATTGAGAAAAACACTGTGTTTGCAGCTTCTTTCCTTCTTTCCTGCTCAAATTCAGAAGCTTGATAAGCAGTTGATTGTTTTTCCCTTTCTCTTAGTCCCTTTTGTCCAAGTGTGTCCCATCTACCATGTACTTTCTGTCTACAGAGGGTTTGGGACAGGGCCAGGAAATAGCAGCTGCATATCCATGTAGTAGTGGGGCATTGACGTTGTGGTTGATATTCCCTTTAGTATTTGTAATTCTTTGTCTTTTGATTATTTGAGATTATCTGTCACATCTAAAATTTCTCCATATAAGAAGGAAAAATCATTGTTGAAATCAGTACACCACTGACAAAGTGTTCCGTGACTCTATTTTAGCTTCATGTTGGGAACCAGGGCGCTTTTCAGTTTGCCAGTTTTGGACTTTCTAATACTTTTTATTTAAAGAACATTGTGGCTGGCATGTGGCTCATTACAAAGTGTAATTCCAGCACTTTGGAGGCCGAGGCGGGTAGATCATTTGAGGTCAGGAGTTCGAGATCAGTCTGGCCAACACGGTGAAACCCCATCTCTAATAAAAATACAAAAATTACCCAGACGGTAGTGGTACTTGCCTGTAATCCTAGCTACTCAGGAGGCTGAGGCAGAAGAATCACTTGAGCCTCGGAGGTGGAGGTTGCAGTGAGTCGAGATCATGCCATCGCACTCCAGCATGGGTAACAGAGTAAGACCCTGTCTCAAAAAGGGCATTGTGATAGCTAAGCACATAATATTTGCTTTGAGTAGCATGTTCTTTAGAGTAGTCAATTTTTTATTTAATGGCCTTTTATCCATTGTACCATTCTTTGCAAGTACCTTAAGTACTTAATATATTTAATCTTTTTTTTTTCTCTCTCTCTCTGTTTAGTAGACACATATTGGGCATAAATTTAGTAGACTACCAAAGGCTGTATATTTTTAGCCTACATGAAGATTAATATGACCCAGATTTCCGTTAGGAACCATACTAACAGAAATGTTGATAATACCGTACTTTGTTCCTGACCACAGCGGGAATATATACAATGACTCAATAGCAAAAGAAGTGAGGGTGAGATGACCTGTTCTCAGACTATTTCTACTCCTATCCTTAGTTGGGATTCATACAACCCAGCCTTTATCTTGCTGCTCTTAGTGGTTCCTGCCTGACCTGGCTTGAAAGCTTCCTAGTTGTGTCTATAGCTATGTTTGACTTGACCCTAGAGGAAGCAACACTCAGAAGTGAGTTCAAATATCATCTGAACTAATCCTACCTGGGCTTATTTTGAAGTGCTAGGAGTCTCAGAGCCCTTGACTAGAAATAGTTTTTTAAAGGGAGTTTGGGTTATCTAAAGGAAGATAAAGATCTTTGAATGGAATAGAACCTTTTGTCCAGGCTCTCCTTCCAAGTCCTGACTTCTGACTCTCCTGTCCTTCTCTGTTCTTTCATGTCTCCTCCTTTGGACTTGTGATCATTTTTAATATGAAAACTCTTTATAGTGATTTAAATATTCATCTTTCCTGCTCATAGTTGAGTGTAGAGGTTGTTTATGAGATAAAGAATTGGAAAAATGTCCATTGCCTTTTTTCTAAATGCTTATCTCAGTAGAACATTCAGATTCAACTCTGGAAGTCAGGTGTCAGAAGTAAGTTAGCAGTCTTTTGGTGAATGCTTATTCCTATTTGTAAGAGCTGGTTCAAACCCCTCATAGGCTAGGGGAAACAGAGGCCCATGAGGTTGTGGTATAGCCAGGGTGCTCTGCATCTCTATACCCTCAGGGCTTGATACCATGATAGTTATGTGTTTCACATTTTTAATGATTTTCTTGCCCTTTGTTCACCATATGATATACTTTTCTACTACTAGCACTTGGTTTTGGACTGATTTATACCCATACTTCCAGCCCCATTTCCAAGCAGCATAGCAGGAAACCAGACTGTGCCGGATACTATCAGCCCACCCTTCTGTGTTTCATGAAAACATTATCTTAGGGCTAAACAGAGCAGCACTCATAGATCTCTTTGCACTCCATAAACATATGGCAGAGACATTGACACAGAAGCCCTGCTATGGGAAAATAAGTAAGTTCTTAAACTGTGGGAAGGGCACAAAGATAATTTTAAAATCTTTCATCCCCTAGCACTTGAGATTGTGAAAAATGGTAAGTCTCATCCTTTGTAAGGTAAAAAGAAAATAAAATCCCAATTATTTCCCCTCGGATTTTTAAAAATCTACCCTAGATTGCTTCTAAAATTAATAACTATATCTGAGAATTTTGGATAACCTTGTTGGTGTGGAAAAGCTGTTTTCACATTGCCACTTTAATTTTGTTTATTTTTATTTATTTATTTTTTTGAGATGGAGTTTTGCTCTTATTGCCCAGGCTGGAGTGCAGTGGTGTGATCTCGGCTCACTGCAACCTCCGCCTCCTGGATTCAAGCAATTCTCCTGCCTCAGCCTCTCAAGTAGCTGGGATTACCGGCATGCGCCACCACACCCAGCTAATTTTGTATTTTTAGTAGAGACGGGGTTTCTTTGTGTTGGTCAGGCTGGTCTCGAACTCCTGACCTCAGGTGATCCGCCTGCCTCGGCCTCCCAAAGTGCAGGGATTACAGGCGTGCGCCACTGCACCCAGCCTGCCACTTTAATTTTCTTTTTTTTTTTTTTTATTTCTTTGAGACAGAGTTTTGCTCTTGTTGCCCAGGCTAGAGTCCAGTGGTGCTATCTTGGCTCACTGCAACCTCCGCCTCCCAGGTTCAAACGATTCTCCTGCCTCAGCCTACCAAGTAGCTGGGATACAGGCATGCACCACCATGCCCTGTTAATTTTGTATTTTTAGTGGAGACGGGTTTCGCCATGGTGGTCAGACTGGTCTCGAATTCCTGGCCTCAGGTGATCTACCCACCTCGTCCTCTCAAAGTGCTGGATTACAGGCATGAGCCACCACACCCTGCTGCCACTTTAATTTTCTAGGCATCTGTCATCTGCTTTCTAAACAACAGCATTCCAGCTCATGGTTGAAAAACTAAAAATTTATTTTTATTTATTTATTTTTTGAGATGGAGTCTTGCTGTGTCGCCCAGGCTGGAGTGCAGTGGCGTGATCTCGACTCACTTTCATCCTCCACCTCCCAGATTCAAGCAATTCTCCTGCCTCAGCCTCCTAAGTAGCTGGGGTTCCAGGCGCCTACCATCATGCCCGGCTAATTTTTTTTTGTATTTTTAGTAGAGACGGGATTTCACCATGTTGGCCAGGCTGGTTTCGAGCTACTGACTTCAAGTGATCTGCCCGCCTCGGCCTCCCAAAGTGCTAGAATTACAGATGTGAGCTATCGCGTCCAGCCAAAATATATGTTTAGACATTCTTTGTATTGTCTGCTGGTGGAGGCCCTGCTTTAACAACCAGACACTATATTTAGTGGGAATATTAATGAGATTACTGTGGTTTTTAGGCCTGGCTAGATGTGCTCTATAACACATGCCAAGAAGATTATGATCACATTATGTTGAAAAGCTTTTAGCACACCAAATAAATGGGCTTTCCAAGAAGCTTTGTTGCCCCAGATATTAGGAAATGGCCTAAGTCAGCCAGGGCCCTTTCATGGGGTGCCCAGGTTTGCATCAAGGCCAGATCTGAAAACAGGGACACTTACACTCAACTCTTAATTTTATTTATTTACTTATCTATCTATCTATCTATCTATCTATCTATCTATCTATCTATCTATCTATCTATCTATTTTTGGAGATGCTGTTCAGGCTCGACTTGAACTCCTGGGCTCAAGTGCCTCAGCCTCCCAACTAACTGGGATTATAGGCACACCTCACCATACCCAGCCCAACCCTTCATTTTTTAAACATTGTTCCCTTAAATAGTTCTAAAACCAAGTTTTTAGTGCTGCTTTTTTCCTAGCCATTGCATAGTATATTTTTTAAAGAGGAGAACTTTGGGCCGGGCGCGGTGGCTCACGCTTGTAATCCCAGCACTTTGGGAGGCCGAGGTGGGCGGATTACGAGGTCAGGAGATCGAGACCATCCTGGCTAACACGGTGAAACTCCATCTCTACTAAAAATACAAAAAATTAGCTGGGTGTGGTGGCAGGCGCCTGTAGTCCCAGCTACTCGGGAGGCTGAGGCCGGAGAATGGCGTGAACCTGGGAGGCGGAGCTTGCAGTGAGCCGAGATCAAGCCACTACACTCCAGCCTAGGCAACAGAGCGAGACTCCACCTCAGAAAAAAAAAAAAGGAGAACTTTGATACATTATTACTGATCTCTGCTTGATTTGACTCTGAAGAGTCATAGTTTTGGGATTTTGCCAGGCTGACTTTTTAAATCTTTTTTAAATTTTTATTTTATTTTATTTTTTGAGACGAGGTCTTACTCTATCACCCAGGTTAGAGTGCAGTGGTACAATCTTAGCTCACAGCAACCCCTGCCTTCCAGACTCAAGTGATTCTCCCACCTCAGCCTCCCGAGTAGCTGGGACCACAGGAGTGCACCACCACAACCGGCCAGTTTTTTGTGTTTTTGATAGAGATGGGGTTTCAGCATGTTGCGCAGGCTGGTCTTGAACTCCTGAGCTCAAATGATCTCCACGCCTTGGCCTCCCAGTGTGCTGGAATTATAGGTGTGAGCCACCGCACCTGGCCGAGCTGACTTTTTAAAGGACAGGCAAAACCCAGGTGTGAGTTCAAATTATGACTTGAACTGATTCTAAATGGGCTCATGTTAAAGCACTGAGTCCCAGATGTACTTTTTAAATGAAGCTATTGTAGTTTAAATATAATTTATTAAACTTATTTGAGGTGCTATGTTCCCTTAGATTTTCTCAGACCTCAGGAATGTGTCTAAAAAAAAATTAGTGAACTGGGGTTGAAATTTTCCTCTATTGGTCAGAAATAATACTTACTTTAGAAATACTCTTTAGCCAGGTGTGGTGGCTCATGCCCGTAATCCCAGCACTTCAGGAGGCCAAAGCGGGCAGATCACTTGAGACCAGGAGTTCGAGAACAGCCTGGCCAACCTGGTGAAACCTGTCTCTACCAAAAATACAAAAATTAGCCAGGCATGGTGGCATATGCCTGTAATTCCAGCTACTCGGGAGACTGAGGCACGAGAATCACTTGAATCCAGGAGATAGAGGTTGCAGTGAGCCAAGATCATGCCACTGCACTCCAGCCTGGTGACAGAGCGAGACCCTGTCTCAAAAGTAAAATAAAAAATTAAAAAGTAAAGAAATGCTCTTCTCTTGATTGAGTCATATATTTGCAACCATCTTAACTAATACATTGATTACCCAATATGGGGGACATTATCTATCATGGCAGTGAGCTCTGGTTATCTTGTGTCTAGACTTAGCTCTGTTGTATTGCCTTTCACAGTTGAAAATGTGTCAACAGCTTGCTTATGTTATCAGTCGATTTGTCACTTCTTTTTATCATGGATAACTACTTTGGTCTGATTTCTCAAAGTAACCTAGTGAGTTAAAAAAAAGTTCAAAGAAACTAAATTCCTCATTACTGAAGTGTACCTCTTTAATGAATATAACTCATTCCTAAGAGCTATCAGAGTATTTCTGAAACACACAGTATATTGAGCTCACACTAAACAGTGACCACGGGGCAGCCTCTAGTTGGAGTTTCTACTTCTGATCCTGGCAATGCTGTGGATGTCTATGGCCATATTTTAGATGTCTGTATTGTGAATCATGGCCTCCTTTCAGCCAGCATAGTGTAGGATCTCCAAGTGAGTCAGGTCCTTCTGACAATGTTATATCCTTCTAAAGTGTTGTCCTCAAAATGGAAAGCCAGAGTTGAGGTTTCTTACCCAGAGTACAGCTGGCTCTTCCTTTCAGTGGTCTAAATATTTTGCCTCTGTTGATAAAGCCTGACATTGCAATGGCCCCTC
Source organism: Macaca mulatta (assembly GCF_049350105.2). Classification (NCBI taxonomy): domain Eukaryota; kingdom Metazoa; phylum Chordata; class Mammalia; order Primates; family Cercopithecidae; genus Macaca; species Macaca mulatta. Next base: position 104,035,625 of record NC_133414.1, on the reverse strand, counting down.
GTAGCATTTGGCCTAAATCTCTGGGTAGTCTGGAGAGAAACAGAAGGTACTCACTCAAATCCCTGTGTCCAGTAGTTTACCCCAACAATGTGATTATGAGAGCTTCTCCTTTGAAGCCAGAAGAGGAACCCAACCTCAGAGCTAATGTTTTCCATTCAAGTAGCCCCCACACTACTTCTCACCTACTCTGTTTTCTGAGTTCTCCGAAATCACCACCTGAAGCCAGTGTTCTCTGGCTTGACCTCTGTTTGCTGGATTTCTCTTAAGCACAGAGGTGCCCATGTCATTGTCTCTTTCCTCTGTGTGGCAACTCTGCACATCTTCTCTTCTGCCCTTCACACCCACGATCTCCAGTTCATTGTTTTCCTTCTTATGACCTGCAGCAGATCCTTAGATTAGGTTTGTTCTTTTGTCAGCCTCTTCATATTCCTGATTCTTTGAGTTAAAGCCTTGCTTGATGTGCTGCTTAACTACATCTTCTTTACACTTTGACTTACACCTTGTATTTGTGCTGCCAATTTTTTTCTTTCTTTTTTTGACCTAATACTACACTTTGGCTGTGTGCTGCCAACTTTTCTGAGTAGATGCCAGCCTTATATTTGTTCCTATTAAATTATATCACTTCACTTTGCTTCTTTTTCCAGCTTGTCTACTTTGATTCTGTTATCTGAAATCCTTGCTTCTACTTGCCTTCTAGTCACCCATAAGTATGCTTTACGTGCCTTAGGATAACTAGGTATCTGACAGATTATTTTTATTTTTATTATTATTATTTTTTAATACGGAGTCTCGCTTTTGCCAGGCTGGAGAGCAGTGGCGTGATCTCGGCTCACTGCAACCTCTGCCTCCCGGGTTCAAGCGATTCTTCTACCTCAGCCTCCCAAGTAGCTGGGACTACAGGTGCGTGCCACCACACCTGGCTAATTTTTGTATTTTTAGTAGAGACGGGATTTCACCATGTTGGCCAGGATGGTCTCGATTTCTTGACCTCATGATCTGCCCGCCTCAGCCTCCCAAAGTGCTGGGATTAGAGGCGTGAGCCACCGGGCCTGGCTGGTATCTGACTGATTTATTTGGTTGTTCCCACCACCAAAGACAGACTGTAACAGAGGCCAGTCTTTGGCTGTCCTTAATAGAACTTTTAGTACATAACTCAAGCTTAGCCTGACCTTGGCCAATGCCTCCTTTCTATTACTACAACTTTTGAGGTCTGAGAAGAAGGAATTCTGCACCTGCGAACAGTTTGTGGTCTCCCTAGTATCTGTTCTCTGCCACTAAGAGTTGTTTAGCCATTGCTTTATTTATTTCAGGAGGTCAGTTTTTTGAGTAATAACAAAATGACTGCAGACGGAAATATTTTCTCTAGCTCATTAGAAACAAAACAATTAAGGATTGACATCAGTTTAAACTTACAAAACTTACAAAGTACGGCTTTCTCTTTGTCTGTAACATTCTAAATATATTATTCCCTTTACCATCTTCTTTTTTTTTTTTGAGACGGAGTCTCGCTGTGTTGCCCAGGCTGGGGTGCAGTGGCCGGATCTCAGCTCACTGCAAGCTCCGCCTCCCGAGTTCACGCCATTCTCCTGCCTCAGCCTCCCGAGTAGCTGGGACTACAGGCGCCCGCCACCTCGCCTGGCTAGTTTTTTGTATTTTTTAGTAGAAACGGGGTTTCACCGTGTTAGCCAGGATGGTCTCGATCTCCTGACCTCATGATTCACCCGTCTCGGCCTCCCAAAGTGCTGGGATTACAGGCTTGAGCCACCGCGCCCGAGCCCCTTTACCATCTTCTATAGCCACTCATCTAAGGCTCCATATCAGTCCATCTTATCCTTAGTGGTTACAAGCTCATCAATAAATTACATGTATTCTTCAGCATCTTTGGGTATAGTAATCCCCATTAGGCTTATGAGTATGAATCTAAGTGTCTCTCGGTAGGTACTTCTCATCTCCTTCATCTCCTTTGCCTGCAAGGCCCTTTGAAACAGAGGGTCAGCTTAATGATGTGATCAGCTCTGCATGGGGCTCCAGTATTTGAGCTTTAATGGTAATATAGGTCAGTAACGTGATCCCACCAGATTTGTATGTCCGAAGTGTCAGAGGTTAATGATATTCCAGGTAATTGCAGAGGTTAACAGAGAAGCCAGTTTTTATTTTGTTATATATTTGTTTGTTGGGAAAAATAGAGTTAATTTGGATAATCTACTAAAATATTAGGTAATTGTATAGATAGCACTGGGATGTGGCAAAAACCACAAATGGTTTGGGAATGCTTTTCAGAAACTCTTTTACAGACCGTAAGTTATTTTAGGGAAGAACTTTGTATTGGTCTACAGTTCATTTCAGTTGTAATATGGTGGCTGACAGCGAATAGGCACTCCATAAATACTAGTGACGAGGGTGAGGCCACTCGACCCAAAATAATCACCCTTTAGTAGGAGCCAAACTAAGCACCCTTAATCCTTCATGCAGCTGCTTCTCTTTCGTTGATTTTTTTTATTGTTGTTCCTTATGTCCTTTTATTCTTTAACAATTTATTAATTTATTTTTTATTTTATTTTTCATTTTTGTTGGTAATCTTAGCTGGGATTACAGGTGTGTGCCACCATGCCTGGCTTTTTTTTTTTTTTTTTGAGACAGGGTCTCACTCTGTTGCCCAGGCAGGCTGGAGTGCAGCGGTGTGATCTTGGCTCACTGCAACCTCTACTTCCCAGGTTCAAGTGATTCTCTTGCTTCACTCAACCTCTGGAGTAGCTGGTATTACAGGCACCACCACCACACCTGGCTCATTTTTGTATTTTCCGTAGAGGTGGGGTTTCACCATGTTAACCAGACTGGTCTCAAACTCCTGACCTCAAGTGATCCACCCGCTTCTGCTTCTCAAAGTGTTGGGATTACAGGCGTGCACCACTGTGCCCAGCCAAATTTTAATACATAGTGGGTGTAGATAGTAGATATTTTGATACAGGCATGCAACGTGAAATAAGCACATCATGGAGAATGTGGTATCCATCCCCTCGAACATTTATCCTTTGACTTACAAACAATCCAATTACACTCCTTATTTTAATATGCAATTAAGTTATTATTGACTATAGTCACCCTGTTGTGATATCAAATAGTAGGTCTTATTCATTCTTTCTGATTTTTTTGTACCCATTATCCGTCTCCATCTCCTGTCCCACTGTAGCTCCCCACTACGTTTCCCAGCCTATCCTTCTACTCTCTATGTACGTGAGTTCAATTGTTTTGATTTTTAGATCCCACAAATAAGTGAGAACATGTGATGTTTGTCTTTCTGTGTCTGGCTTATTTCACTCAACATAGTGATCTCCAGTTCTATCCATGTTGTTGCAAATAGTTGGATCTCATTCTTTTTTAAGGCTGAATGGAACTCTATTGTGTATATGTTCCACATTTGTTTTATCCATTCATATGCTTTTTTGTTTGTTTGTTTGTTTTCTTTTCTTTTCTTTTAGACAGAGTTTCGTTCTTGTCTTCCAGGCTGGAGTGCAATGGTGCAATCTTGGCTCACTGCAACCTCCACCTCCCGGGTTCAAGCGATTTTTCTGCCTCAGTGTCCCAAGTAGCTGGGATGACAGGCACCCACCACCACATCTGGCTAATTTTTGTATTTGTAGTAGATACAACATGTAGTAGACCATGTTGTCTAGGCTGATCTCAAACTCCTGACCTCAGGTGATCCGCCTGCCTTGGCCTCCCAAAGTGCTGGGATTACAGGTGTGAGCCATCGTACCTGGCCCATTCATCTGCCAATGGACACTTAGGTTGCTTCCAAATTTGAGCTATTGTGAACAGTGCTGCAACAAACATGGGAGTGCAGATATCTCTTTGATAGACTGATGTCCTTTCTTTGGGGTATATACCCAGCAATGGGATTGCTGGATCATATGTTAGCTCAATTTTTACTTTTCTAAGGAAACTCCAAACTGTTCTCCCTGGTAGTTGTACTAATTTTCATTCCAACCAACAGTGTACAAGGGTTCCCTTTTCTCTACATCCTCACCAGCATTTGCTATTGCCTGTCTTTTGGATATAAACCGTTTTAACTGAGGTGAGATGATATCTCATTGTGGTTTTGATTTGCATTTCCCTGATGATCAATGATGTTAAGCACCTTTTCATATTCCTGTTTGCCATCTGTATATCTTCTTTTGAGAAATGTCTGTTCAAATCTTTTGCCCATATGTGATTGGATTATTAGATTTTTTTCCTAGAGAGTTGTTTGAGCTCCTTACATATTCTCGTTATGAATCCCTTGTCAGATGGGTAGTTTGCAAATATTTTCTCCCATTCAATGGGTTGTCTCTTTGTTGATTTTATCCTTTGCTGTGCAGAAGGTTTTTAACTTGATGTGATCCTATTTGTCCATTTTTGCTTTGGTTGTCTGTTTGTGGGGGGTATTGCTCAAGAAATTTTTGCCAAGACCAGTGTCCTAAAGATTTTTCCCAGTGTTTTCCTTCAGTAGCTTCATAGTTTGAGGTCTTAGATTTAAGATGTTAATCTATTTTGATTTATATATATATATATTTGAGACAAGGTCTTGCTCTGTCACCCAGGCTAGAGTGCGGTGGCATGCTCTTGGCTCACTGCAACCTCCACCGCCCGGATTCAAGTGATTCTTGTGCCTCAGCCTCCCAAGTAGCTGGGGTTACAGGTGTGTGCCACCACGCCTGGCTAATTTTTTTGTATTTTTGGTAGAGACGGGGTTTCACCATATTGGCCAGGCTGATCTCAAATTCCTGACCTCAAGTGATTCACCCACCTCGGTCTCCCAAAGTGCTAGGATTACAGGAGTGAGCCACAGCACCCAGCCGAGGATTTTTATCATGAAGGGATTTTGAATTTTATCAGATACTTTTTCTGCATCAATTAAAATGATAATATGGTGTTTATCCTCCATTCTGTTGATATAATTGACTGATTTTTTTTTTTTTTTCTTTGAGACAGAGTTTCGCTCTGTTGGCAGGCTGGAGTGCAGTGGCGCAATGTCGGCTCACTGCAGCCTTCACCTCCCAGGTTCAACTGATTCCCCTGCCTCAGCCTCCCGAGTAGCTGGAATTACAGGCATGTGCCACCATGCCCAGCTAATTTTTGTATTTTTAGTAGAGACGAGGTTTCACCATGTGGGTCAGGCTGGTCTCAAGTTCCTGACCTTGTGATTTCTGATTTTATTTATTTAAATCTTTTCTTTTTCTTAGTCTGGCTAAAAGTTTATCGGTTTTGTTTAACTTTTCTATTGTCTTTTTCATTTCAGTTGCATTTTATTTCTGCTCTGATCTTTATTATTTCTTTCTTCTATTAATCTTGGGTTTCGTTTCCTCTTGCGTTTCTAGTTCTTTAAGTTTCATCATTAGATTCTTTATTTGAAGTTTTTCCTCCTTTTTGATGTAGGCTTACACTATAAACTTTCCTCTTAGTACTGCTTTTGCTCTATCCATAGGTTTTGGTATGTTCTGTTTTCATTATCATTTGTCTCAATAAAATTTTCAGTTTCCTTCGTAATTTCTTCATTGACCCACTGGTCATTCGGGAGCATATTGCTTAATTTCCATGTATTTGTTTTTTCTTTCTTTTTTTTTTTTTGTTTTGACGGAGTTTCACTCTTGTCGCCCAGGCTAGAGTGCAATAGTGCAATATCTCGGCTCACTGCAACTTCCACCTCCCAGGTTCAAGCGATTCTCCTGCCTCAGCTTCCCAAGTAACTGGGATTATAGGCATGCGCCACCACACCTGGCTAATTTTGTATTTTTAGTAGAGACGGGGTTTCTCCTTGTTGGTCAGGCTGGTCTCAAACTTCTGACCTCAAGTGATCCACCTGCCTTGGCCCAAAGTGCTGGGATTACAGGTGTGAGCCACTGTACCCGGCCCATGTATTTGTATAGTTTTCAAAATTCCTTTTGTTATTAATTTCTAGTTTTATTACATTATGGTTACAGAAGATACATGATATTATTTCAATTTTTTGAATGTTTTAAGACTTACTCGGTGACCTAACATATGGTCTATCCTTGAGGATGATCCACGTGCTGAGGAAAAGAATGTGTGTTCTGTAGCTTTTGGATGAAATGTTCTGTAAATATCTGTTAGATCCCTTTGTTCAGTCGTGCAGATTAAGTCTGCATCTTTCATCAATAAAGATGTTTCTTTATTGATTTTTGGTCTAGAAGATCTAGCCAATGATGAAAGTTGGGTGTTGAAGTCTCCAGCTATTATTGTATTGGGGCCTATCTTTCTCTTTAGCACTAATATTTGCTTTATATATCTGGGTGCTCCAGTGTTGGGTGCATACATATATAATCAATTTATATATATATATATATATGTATGTATGTATGTATGTATGTATGTATGTATGTATTTTTGAGACGGAGTCTTGTTCTGTCACCCAGGCCGGAGTGCAGTGGCGCGATCTCAGCTCACTGAAACCTCCACCTCTGAGGTTTCAGTAATTCTCCTGCCTCAGCCTCCTGGGTAGCTGGGATTACAGGTACCTGCCACCATGCCTACTAATATAGTACAGGGGTGTTGTACCCCATAGAGACGGGGTTTTGCCATGTTGGCCAGGCTGGTCTCAAACTCCTGACCTCAGGTGATCCACCCACCTTGGCCTCCCAAAGTGCAGGGATTACAGACGTGAACCACTGTGCCCGGCCCAAATATATATTTAAAATTTCTATATCCTCTTGTTGAATTGACCCCTTTATCATTATATAGTGACCTTTGTCTCTTCTTTGAGTTTCCTCAGCACAACTATTTTGAATTCTGTCTGAAAGGTCACATATCTCTGTTTCTCCAGGATTGGTCCCTGGTGCCTTATTTAGTTTATTTGGCGAGGTCATGTTTTCCTGGATGGTGTTGATGCTAGTAGATGTTCTTTGGTGTCTGGGCATTGAAGAATTAGGTATTTATTGTAGTCTTCACTGCCTGGGCTTATTTATACCTGTCCTTCTTAGGAAGGCTTTCCAGATATGTGAAAGGACTTGGGTGTTGTATTCTACGCTGTTTCTGCTTTAGGGGTCACCTAAGCCCAAGTTAGCTACTACGGTTCCTGCAGACTCGTAGAGGTGCTGCCTTGATGGTCTTGGGCAAAATCTGGGAGAATTCTCTGCATTACCAGGCAGAGATTCTTGTTCTCTTCCCTTACTTTCTCCCAAACAAAGAGTCTCTCTGTTCTCAGTCACCTAAAGCTGGGGGTGGAGTGACATAAACCCCTGTGGCCACCACCACTCTGACTGTGCTGTGTCCGACCTGAAGCCAGCTTTTGCGTAAGGCCTGCCGTAACCACTCCCTGGTTACTGCCTGTGTTCACTCAGGGCCCTGGGCCTCTACTATCAGCAGGTGGCAAAGCCAGCCAGGCTTGTGTCTTTCCCTTCGGGGCGGTGAGTTTCCCCAAGCCCCTGGGCAGACTCAGAGATGCTGTCCCGGCATCATGTACTAAAGTGGGAAACCTTAGAAGTCTACCTGGTGTTCTATTGTATTGTGACTGAGCTGGCACTCAAACTACAATTGCAGTCTTTCCCACTCTTCCCTCCCCTTTCCAAAGGCGGAGGAGTCTCACTTTTCCACCACCGCCACCCCAGGCCATGAGAAGTACTGCCAGACTAAGTCCAGCATTCCCTTAAGGCCCTAAGTCAGCTCGTGGTAAACACTGCCTGGCCTGAAACCCTCTTTCAGAGCACTGGGCTCCCCTCTGGCCCAGGGCAGGTCCAGAAATGCCATCCAAGAGTCAAATCCTAGAGTTGGGGACCCCAGGAGCCTGCCCACTGCTCTACCCAACTGTGGCCTTGCTGGTACCTGAAGCCAGCAAGTCTCAGAGGCTCACCCAAGGTCCTGGGTATCACTGCTGGCTATTCAGGGCCCAAGGGCTCTTCAGTCAGCAGGTAATGAATGCTGCCAGGACTGGGTCCTTCCTTCAAGGCAGTGGGTTCCCTTCTGGCCCAAGGTGTGTCTAGAAATGTCACCTGGGAGCTAGGGCCTGGAAAAGGGACCTCACAATTCTGACTGTGCCCTGTCCTTCTGTGGCTGAGCTGGTATCCAAGACGTAAGACGAAGCCCTTCCCACTTTTCCCTCTCCTCTCCTCAAACTGAAGGAAGAGGTCTCTTTTGGAGCCATGAGCTGTGCAGCCTGGGGTTAGGGCAGGGGTGATGCCAGCCCTCCCTTGGCTGATGTCTCAGTAGGCCATGTGCCCCCTGAATCCACTGTCTCTGGGCCTAGTTCAGCACTAGGACTCACCTAAGTGTTGCAGTCCTTATGGCCTAGACTGACTTTCAAGTTGATTTGGAGACACAGAGCGCTGTAGCCCACAGTGGCGAGGCTTGGGGGAACTCGAGTTCCCCCTGCTGGAATTGGAGATTCCCCTCAGGCGCAGGCTGGTTTAAATACTTGGTGATTCAGGACTATTTTTCTGTCTCCTCAGTTCCTCTTTCAGCAATATGAAGATAAAACCAGGTACTAGGAGGACCTACCTGATTTTTGGTTCTTCTAAAGGTGTTTTTTTCTGTGTAGATTGTTACTAACTTCCTGTTCTTGTGGGGCATGGGTCAGGTGGAGGTTGATCGGCAGAGACTTCTGCTCTTCCATCTTGCTCTGCCTCTCTTTTGTTGATTTCAATCCAGAAATACTGTTTGCCTGTTGCTGTTTGAGAGGTCATAGTAGCTAACTCGCATGTCTGTGTTTGTGGATCATCATGGTGTGTGTCTTGTCGTTAGGCAAACCTCTGCTCTTCAGACACCCTCAGGAGCAGCTCTGCAGGGACAGCACCGCTCATCCCTCTGGAAGACTGCCCTCTGGAAGCTTTCAGGAAAGGCCCCTGAGAGCACAGTAGCAATCCAAAAGCCACATTCTGTTTTTTATTTTTACTATTATTACATATATATTTTTGAGACAGGGTCTCACTGTGTCACCTAGGCTGGAGTACAATGACAGGATTTTGGCTCACTGCAGCCTCTAGCTCTTGGGCTCAAGGGATCCTCCCGCCTCAGCCTCCCAAGTAGCTGGGACTACAGGTGCATCCCACTATGCAGGGCTAATTTTTTTGTTGTTGTTACCCAGGCTAGTCTCGAACTCCTGGGCTCAAGGGATCCTCCTGCCTCAGCCTTCCAAGGTGTTGGAGTTACAGGCATCAGCCACTGCACCCAGCCTATTTTTTTTCACCATATTAAGAGTCATATCTATTGGCATTTAATGTTCAGCTCTTCACAAACTTGATTTTTCTAACTTTCCAGGCAAAATGAAAATGATTGGAAATTGCAAACCTAAAAGAGGTGTTTGGAACGTGTTTTAGATATAACGGACCACCAGATTTTGAAGGGGGCTGACAGAAAAAGTGAAAACTCTCTACTGCATTGTATTACTTGGCATTCCTTAGGAATAATGTTCATAATGTCTCCTATCTAAGAGGGGGAGGGGAACTAGTACATTTTAGCAAGATTTTTGTCAAAAAACATCAACATTCAAGATATTTTGGCACCAAAAAGGAGAAGTGCCTGGTTTCTGGAAAAATAACTTGAAGTATATGTTATTCCCTAAGAAAGCTGGTAAATAAGGCATCACTGTGTGCCTCTGGCCTCAAGGCAGTCATGAAAGCCTTCATGACACATCTTCTGAACTACTGTGTAGACTAGATCCCCCAAAACCCTTTAGCCAGTAAGGAGCACTGTTACCAAGCTTAGTTGGAAGCCCAAATAGACAGAAGGTGCTGTTTTATTAATACTGCATTTTCAAATATCAGCACAAATGTATTACATGACCTTAACGTATGTTTGTTCAGCATTTTACAGCTTGCAGTAGCCATTATTCCACTTGGTCCTAATGTCCCTATGTAATGGAAATCTTTTCTCATCAACCGATGGAGCATAATTAAGTCTTTTTCATGGCTGCATGATATTCCATCGGAATGGATAACCCATATTTTATTCAAGTGTTTCCCTGTAGCTAGACATTTACTTTGTTTCTGATTTTTTGCCATTGTGGACAAGTCTCGCAGTAGATATACTTTACATATGTCCTCACTTCTGGTGGTTATATTTCCAAGCATTGGGATTGCATCTGGAACAATAGCCAACACTGGGATTCTTGGGTTGAAGGGTATACATATTTTTAATTTGAATAATTTGCTAGTTTGCTTTTCAAAAATGTTGTAGCAGACCAGGTGTGGTGGCTCACGCCTGTAATCCCAGCACTTTGGGAGGCCAAGGCAGGGGATCACCTGAGGTCAGGAATTTGAGACCAGCCTGGCCAACATGGTGAAACCCCATCTGTACTAAAAATATAAAAATTATATTTGGGTGTGGTGGTGGGCACCTGTAATCCCAGCTACTTGGGAGGCTGAGGCAGGAGAATCGCTTGAACCTGGGAGGTGGAGGTTGCTGGAGGTGGAGGTTGCAGTGAGCTGGTGGAGGTTGCAGGAGGTGGAGGTTGCAGTGAGCTGAGATTGTTCCATTGCACTCCAGCCTGGGCAACAACAGTGAGACTCCATCTCAAAAAAAAAAAAAAAAAAAAGTTGTAGCAATTCATATTTCTATCAGCAAATGATGAGAAATAGTTATCACTCTTTTAAATGTTTGCCAGTCTGATGAGAATAATGGCATCAATTTTTTTTCCTGACTACAAGTAAATATGAACATCTTTTTTTTTTTTTTTCTTTTTTTCTTTAAGAGCCAGGGAAACAGTATGCTGCTCAGGCCGGGCTTGAACTCCTGGGCTCAAGTGATCCTCTCACCTCCTGAGTAGCTGGGATTACAGGTGCATGCCACCACAACCAGCTAATATAAACATTTTTATGTGAATTGTCTGTGAATTCTTATGTGAATTATTCTCTATGCATTTCCTCATTGAGTTGTGTATCTCCAAAGAAGATACACAAATGGACAACAAGCACATGAAAAAAATGCTAAACATTGTCCATCATTAGAGAAATGCAAATCAAAACCACAATAAGATAGTATTTCGACCAGGCATGGTGGCTCACGCCCATAATCCCAGCACTTTGGAAGGCTGAGGCAGGCGGATCACCTGAGATCAGGAGTTTGAGACCAGCCTGGCTAACATGGTGAAACCCCATTTCTACTAAAAATACAAAAAATTAGCCGAGCGTGGTGGTGCACTCCTGTAATACCAGCTACTCAGGAGGCTGAGGCAGGAGAATGGCTTGAACCCGGGAGGTGGAGGTTGCATTGAGCCGAGATCACACCACTACACTCCAGCCTGGCAACAGAGTGACAATCCATCTCAAAAATAATAATAATAATAATAAATAAATAAAGTTAATGATGTTTCTTTTCTAAAGTTCTAGGAAAGGAAAGTGGGTGAGAACGTGGTAACTTTTTTCTTCTTTTGGTTTTCAGTCATACAGCTTTGCTTCATTTAGATATAAAAATGTTCCCTAAAGGGCTGTGATGAAAAGTTGTCTTCTATTGAAGTTTCCAGTGTTGGGGGGAGATTAAGGTAACAGAGAAAGTTCCAAAACTAAAAAAGCCCCAATTATTATAGTAGCTTCTTAACACCTCAGCTGTGAGTCCCTTTTCCTCTCCAGTCCATGGTATGCAGTATTGGGGTGTTAGTCTCAGGGAGCTGCATCACTACGACACTGAGGTGCACAGCCTCACAGCAGTGTGCCCTTCAGCTCCTCCCATATTCAGTGTGCCTCTTGCCCTCAGGCCTGGCTCCAGCCACAGCATCTCCCAAGGATGTGCCTGCCTCCTCTTGCTTATGGCCTTTGTCCTGGCTGCTTCCTCTCCCTGCAGTGTTCTTTGTCCTGCACTGTCAGACAAAGCTTTCAGGATTCAGCTTTCAGGATTCAGCTTTCAGGATTCAGCTCAGCCCCTCTTAATCCTCCCCAGCACCCTTTGATGTAAACACTGTTATACCCATTTACAGATTACACAAATGTGTGTGTGTTAGATGTGTTTATGTGTGTGAAAACATACCCATTTTACAGATACAGTCATAGAGCAAACAGAGGCACAGAGATTTTAAGAATTTGTCTCATATCACACAAGAAGTAAATCAAGGAGCTTATTCCAAAGCCTATGCTGTCGATTACCATCCAGTATCAGCAGAGTTGAAAGCAGCATCTGATTGAGACGTACCGTGAAGCTATACTATAAACTCTCAAAAGCAAGACATGTGAGGAAGCTTTGCTAAACCATTTTTCTCTGTCTTTCCTCTTTGGGTCCAGGTTGAAGTAAAGCCATATGTGCTGGATGATCAGATGTGTGATGAGTGCCAGGGCACACGCTGTGGTGGGAAGTTTGCCCCGTTCTTCTGTGCCAACGTCACCTGTCTGCAGTATTACTGTGAATACTGCTGGGCGAGCATACATTCCCGAGCCGGGCGGGAGTTCCACAAACCGCTGGTGAAGGAGGGAGGCGACCGCCCTCGTCACGTCCCGTTCCGCTGGAGCTGAGCCACGGCCGACCCAGCCACAGTACTGGAGTAGATAACAAGGAGGGGAGAGAGAGGGCACTGCCTCAGGGCTTACAGTGTTCTGGAAATCTGTGCATTCGTTCTTGATTTTTAAAGAAGAATTGGGTCTTTTTATTATTATTATTAATTATTATTATTATTATTATTTACAGTCATATTACTGAACTCAGTGTCCAGTATAATGCAGAATTGCAGAGTGTAGAATGGTACTGATTTGCACTTTGATTCACACCTTTGTCTGCTTGGTACCTTAATTTTTTATACCTGATTTGTCACTCGTGACAGTATGTAGGCTGCCATTCTCATTAGCGGCCGTCAGGCTACTGTCTGTGATTCTTTTGTTTGTTGCTGTGGTGGTGTTGTTCTGATTGTTTTGAACTGGAGCATGCACTTATTTTCAGAAACTTAGAGAGTTGCCCCTAGAACAAGACTTACCAAAGGTAATACTCGTGAGTAGGTGGCAGATGTAGCAAAAACTTCACAACAATTCAGCAATCATTAGTTCGGGTCACTTAGAGTAAGGATAACCCTTCATGAAAATAAGCCTTTAGTTGCTCTCTATTTTGACTTGTAAGGATACCTCATAAGCTGGATCTTTTATTTTTCCTTCATGTTTGATTTTTGTTTTGCCGAGGATTTTGGTTAGATCTTTTAGTATTATGTAAATTTATGCTGCAATAGCTTTTGCTGCTATTAAAATGGTATTATTAATACCATAATACTCTATTCAGGCTAAGATATCAATTAAACACAAAAACCCAACAACACACTTTTGTGATTTTAGGGATAGAGTCAGCTGCCGAAAGGAGATCAGAATAGACTTCAGAAAGCTTCGGTGGAAGGTCACTATTTCTGACTGCATGTTTACTTAATCAGGTTGCTGCATGCAATAAATTTTATATCCAATGTCTAGTATAAAACGTTCCCACAATGCACAAATTAAGAATCTATATAAGCTATGAAATACTCATTTTTTTAAAAAAGTTTTTTTCATTCAAAGAATTGGTAATTGACCAGAGGAAGGCATGCCTCAGTAAATGGAATGCTCTGAATGAGAAGAGCCCATAACAGAATGACCTATATTACAACCGATATAAAACCTAGGTGTAGGATATTCTTCAAGCAAATTTGTGGATGGTAGATGAAGTACTTTGCGGTGCTCTGTTATATATTGTGCAATTTATTTTATATAGTAAAGTGATTATGTCTAACTGTGATCAAACTTAACTGTTTAAAGCCTCTGTCAGACATTAACGAACTTGACAGTTCATAACTGGTATATTATAAACTAACACATGAGCTCTTAGTTACAATCTCTTAGTGCTTGCACCATTTTACATAGCTTCAGACCTTGTCCAGAAAACCAAAGAGCTCATCTTAGCTTACAAACACTAAGAATATATACAGGATATAGAGATAAGTTGTCAGATTGACAAACTAGGCACATTTTTAAGAAAGTTGTGTAATGGTGATGCTAAAGAAATGTCTGTACAAAATAAGATGGCCTGGGCAGAGTTGGTTGTCTGGGTGAGAAACTAACTACTTAATTCCCTGGATTTATCCTGTTAAGCTTGAGTAGAATGAAGGCCTGCTGGCACTAGCGTGGTCTAGAATGAAGGCCTGCTGGCACTAGCGTGGTCTAGAATGAAGGCCTGCTGGCACTAGCGTGGTCTAGAATGAAGGCCTGCTAGCCGTAGCGTGGTCTAGAATGGAGGCCTGCTAGCCCTAGCGTGGTCTAGAATGGAGGCCTGCTAACCCTAGCGTGGTCTAGAATGGAGGCCTGCTGGCACTAGCGTGGTCTAGAATGAAGGCCTGCTGGCACTAGCGTGGTCTAGAATGAAGGCCTGCTAGCCGTAGCGTGGTCTAGAATGGAGGCCTGCTAGCCCTAGCGTGGTCTAGAATGGAGGCCTGCTAGCACTAGCGTGGACATTTTTCTAGCATTCACCCTTGGGCTGCAGATAGTAATATATAAACACACAACTGATTGCAAGACTATGTAAATCTTTTTTTAATCTTCTTCCTATGTTTTGGAATTCTGGGGACAATCTGACTGGATATGACACTGCAGAATAGATTTAAGTCGCTGTGTTTTCTGTGCTGTGATGTCCTTGTACTGTCTTAAGTTAGTGTTGCTTTTGTTTCGTTCTCCCATGTTTGGTTGCAATTACTGACTCTCAAGCTATAGTTTGTTTTCAAAAAGGAAAAACAAAATAGTTTTTTACTGGATTAAAAATGCTTATTTTAGAATTCTCCCCTTTTTAAGGCTTTTTGGTAATAATTGCTTTTTTCCAGCCCCGGTGTGGTTTTGTTTGTTTTTTTCTATGTTTGTGGGTTTTTTTTTCATCTGTACAAGAAATTTTGTTATGCACTACTACTTTTTGTATTCTAGACAGTTTTCAAAAGTTGGCAGATTTTTTTTTGTTTTTAAGGAAAAAGGCATGCTTTCTGACTGACATGATCTTTTGCAATACCTCAATTTTGAAATATAGGAAAGAAAATGATATTTTCTAAGTAAGTTTATTCAGAAAAATATATATTAATTTAATTCTGCAAGAAAATGATTTAACAGATGGGTAACTTTATTTTTTTCATGCTTATTTGTGTTTTTTGAAAATGAAGAAGTTAGAGCTTTATAACTATAATATTAAAGATCATATCTAACCTACAGAAATCTACCTAATTATGTGAAAGAAGCAAAACTTTTTGAAGAAGCGCCCCTCTTTCATGTATTAAAATAACACTGAGATTTTTTTAAAAAGCTGGAAGATTGTACAGCATAAAGCTAAAGTGAAGACAAAAAACATTGTCCTGAAGAATAGGTTACAAAAAATAAACTCCATTTGGTGCTGAACGTTGTGAATAGATGGTGGAAACTACTTTCCCTTAATTTGTATATTTCTAATCAAGCGTTGATTGTGCGCGACTGACCAGGATTGTGAAAGAGTTCTTCTGTTTGTATTTTTTTAAAGAGAACTTTTTTAGTTTATTAAATTATAACACGTTCCCTTTTGTTTTGTAAATAAATGTGCCCCCAAGTTGTTAATGTTATATTAAAAGAGAGGGTCCTTCAAAAAAATTATTTTTTAAAACACAGAGGTGTTCTGACCTGCAACTTGACTGGGAAGCCCCTGGGTAACACAGGTCCTGCTGTGGCCTTTCCTTGGTGTGACACTTGAACTAGTCGATTTTTTGAAGGCTATAACTTAACCTCGACTATTTGTTGTTATGTGCAATACTGTTTGTACTGTTTGTATAAAAAATAGAAAAAAAAGAAAAGAAAAAAGGCATAAATCTTTATTGCAGATTTATTTTCATTGCAAACTTTAGACATTGTGATTCACTGAAATCATTTTTCTACTGTCAAATATGTACCTTTTCTTCATGCTGGTATTTTTTCAATAGTAATGTAGCCTTTGTACTGAGACAAATTTTCATTGTTATTTTTAGAAAGATTTTTTGCTAAGAAAAAAATTAAACATATTTACATATTTTTCATTTTATTTCGTATTTTCTTTAAGGAGTGCTTTCTCAATCATTAATAGAGTTGTTTCTGGGAGGGACTTTCATATCTGGTCAATGTCATAATATTATTTTGTATTTTTATTGGAATAAATTAATTTTATGATGCTAATTCTTTAAAAGTTTATTTTTTTCATTTTCAGTTATTTTTGAAGCTAAAACCTTTGTAATATTGTTACTAAAGTGTCTAGTTTTTTGAAATGCAAAGCTTTATGTATTAACTTGCTGATGTGGTTTACAATAGTGTGACAACGATGAAAATGGTTGGTTATGTAAAGTGATTGGAAATGTAACGGATAATTGGGTAATAAAATGACAGAATGAGCAGAACATGTGAGATTTTGAGAAGCCTTTTCCTTTATCACAGTGGTTTAGTGTAAGACTAGGGATGTCACAGTGCAGTTCTCTAGGGATGTCACGGTGGATTTATACAACACCAGGTGCAGCCAAACCTGTGGCCCTGAGAATGAAGTCACCCCAACCGGAATACCACCGGGTTTCAAATCTGGCTAAGTCAACAGAATGTTTCATTGCTTTTTCCCCTCTAACTCTTCATTATGTCGTGTGTGTGTGTGTGTGTGTGTGTGTGTGTGTGTGTGTGTGTGAGAGAGAGAGAGAGAGAGAGAGAAAGAGAGAGAACCTGCCACCAACTGCTGTCCTTGTGTGAGACAGTGCCTTTCTCCCAGGCCGAATCTTTTCTGTGCACTGACAGTGGTGATGTCTGAGTCATACAGGAAGTTGCTAAGAGGACACCGCCTTCGTGGCGTACTGCAGACCTCACCTGCAGGGTCTCACTCGTGCTGCCTCCCTGTAAGGCTCAGTTGGTGGCACTGAAGAAGCACACTCGGATGTCACCACTGTCTGTGGACCCTGACTATGTGTCGGGTTGCATCTTCCTCCACACCCACGCCTGCTTCCTGTGCTGGTGCCCCTTGTTTGCCTTTCATTGTGGCAACTGCGTGCATGATCTGTCTGCCTTTCTGCTGCTGCTTTTCCAACACCCTCCTCACCTGGAAGCTGTGCAGTTAAGGCACAGTCATTAATGTGTCATTGCAATAGCACCTACAGTCAAAGCAAAAACTACAACTGCAAAACTGGTGTTGCGTAAACAGAACAGCCAATGACTTGCTCCAGATAGATGATATGTTTCTACTAGTGGTTGATGGCCTCTTTCAGCTCCATCGCTGTGGAGGTGAGGTTCATCAATAACTCAGAGAAACTTGTGTCCAGAGTTGGTCTTGGGTATGCTCTATGTATTCAGTTTTGTAAATAATATATAGATTAGATCAAGTTGTGATGTAAAATTTTAACTCAAATTGGGTACTACTGGTTGGAATTTTACATTAACTACAAATAAATGATTAGGAACAGAAGAAAAGAAATCGGAAAATTCTTGCTTAGTGGTATAAAGATTATGCTTAGATTTCTGCCTATATCTTGTGTTTTATAGCTTGTTAGTGAGGCATGGGCTAATGCAGAATGTACTGCATTTATGCAATTAGCGAATAACTGCTAGTTTTCATTTTATCTATTATATTAGCAACAAAATGGCATTTAACTGGGTAAAGCTCCTACCTAAATATTTGAGTATTGTGACATCTCTACTTGCAAGGTTTGAGTGAAAGATTAGTCACAGATTAGTGAAAAAAATGTATCTTTTTGTTAAAAATGGCTTATTTGAATGGATTGTTGCTTTTCACTAGCTTGTATGGTATGTCAGCTAACATTTCTTTGTTTTTTTTTCTTTTATAATAACTAAACTTCTCTATCTCAGCTGCAATAGTGTTCCATCTTACCACAGAGTGTTTTATAATTAATGCTGTTGACTTTATACCCCAAAATGGGTCAAGAAGTGGCTATATGATTCGGGGATGTTTAAATTTGTATGATGACAAAGTTAATTGCAACAAGTAGAAAACTTGGGTGCTAATACAGGATAACTTATGCTCTTTTTCTTACCTGGATATAGTTCTGTTGGGGTATAAAGTATTAGGTATTTGTATTTTTGCTGTCAAAATAATGGACTTAACTTTTAGGGTGTTCACAGCTAAGATCTCTGTATTTGTTTTTCAACTAACAACTAATTTTAAATGTATTGTATCTTTTATTACTTGTTCTCTTAGATTGTTTTTTGCTAGTAACCCTTACTCAGCTTCTGCCTTTGGGGCTTGGACTAATATTGCTTGTATGGAACTACAGTACTGTGACTAAACATGGAGCTCAATGCAGCTACTGCTTACAACTGCTTAAACTTTGTAGTTTGGACTTCATTTTTTTCTGTAATAACAACTTATTAAATCTAGTTGTATGAAGTACTGACACTTGTCATCCTTTGCATTTGCTGAGGAATAGCTTGGAGTATATGGTTCACATCTGGGAACATTGGTGCATTCCAGTTTGCTTGATTAGTTTTTTTTTTTTTTTGACAAATCCCCTTAAAGCACACTAAGTACAGCAAAATTCACCCTTTCTCTGACACAAATAACACTCGTTTATGAAAAACACGCAAGTATATTTGCAACAAAGTATTTGTTGACACATGTGAACACGCGTTTTTAGAGGTGCAGTTGGGTTTTTATGCCAGACTTGCCACATGAAGCCAATTCTCAAAATCGCAACCAAACCTGTCAGTGGAAAGGTAGGTGCGCCACTTCGCTTTATCTTTCACACCTGGCTCTCCGATTTTTCAGAAAATGAGTCTTTTAAAAATCCTTATCGATTTTGGATGTGCTAGAAGCCATCTCCTAGGCACTGACTAATCCATTTAGAAAACGGATCACAAGTGGCTGCACCAGCGAATCTCCTTCAGGGCCTTCAGAACAAGCAAGGACCAGCGTCCCCCCAGCCTGGTCCCCGAGACAGATTCACTTGGTTTGGGCTGGGGTCTGGCCACAGGTGTTTTTAAACTCCCCAGCGATCACCCCCATGATAGGAAGCCGCTGTGTCTGTGTCTCGGGCCGGTGCAGCGCCTTCCTACTGCGGTCGAGGCCAGTCGCGCCCGTGTACGCCTGGAAGAGGACGGGGCCGCTGCAGAGCGACGTGGAGCGGCTGGGGGCGTCGGGTCTTGTCTCAGGCTCCCTCCCAGGCCGCCCCACCCGTATTCTCCCGCCCGCAGCCCTTGGGTCCCCCCTCCGGGTCCCACGTTCTGCCCCTCCCGCACCCGGGGCCCTCGCCTGGGCGGTGGCGCATTTCCTCCTGGCCGCAGCCCCTGCAGGTAAGCTCACCTGCGCCGCTGGATCGCGCCCCTCCGTGCCACCGGCCTGAAGGGCAGCTCAGGACCCACCCTGGGAGAGTCGCTCCCGGCTCTGCGCGAGGCGCAGCTTTGCACGTTGCTCTGTTCAGCACGAGCTTTCACCTGGCAGCGAGCAGGTGCCCCACTATTCACCAAGGGGAATCAGGAGGCTCAGCCCTTGTTCCGCTGGGATCAGATGGAACGTTTGGAGCTCTCGTGCCCTTTGGTCCCCCTCCCCTGACCCAAATGGGGAGAAAAATGTGTTTGAGTCCCTTTTAAGTCTGCTTTTATTAGAAATAACAACATACATTAAGGCCATAATTGAAATTCTACTTTCAGAGGTTCGGTCTGACTAGGAGCACACATTTGTCCCGATTTAAAAAAAAAAAAAGTTACTAGCGGGGAAAATCAGTCGGTAGCCCTGGCGTTCCCTGTGCCTGAGGTCTGCAGCAGCCCCGCTTGCTAATTGCATGGCTGTGCGGGACAGGCCCCATGAGGCGGCCAGAGGTTATGTCCAAGGTCCTGGCTTTACCAAAAGGAAAACTCATCGCCAGCAGCGCGGATGGACAGTAAGCTTTAACACTAAGGCGTGGTGATGTTTCACTAGACCTTTGGCACACGTGTGTGAAGCAATATTCACATAAGCACTCCCACGCTGGAGTCATAAATTTTAAATCAAATATATGATATTAAAACTATTTTAACGAGAACTGTTCTACAAAGGGTATTGATTAACGGGGTGAGGAAAGTAATGGGATGAGGAAAGCCCAAACTGGTGGGTCCTACTGCCATTCAAAGGATTGTCAGGAGGAAAAACTCTTTCCTCTATCAGGTTTGATTGAGGGTCTACTGATTAACTAAAAATTAACAAAAGACAAAGTTTATCCATACACACATGGAAGTGCACAAAAGTGGCTTCCTCCATAATTAGAGATGGGGTTTATATAACCCACAATAAGGGAAAGAGGGGGAGCTCTCTCATAGAAAAGGGCATCTATGGGAAGATCAAGTGGTTTCTTTAGGAAAGACAAATGAGTTTTAGGAGATAGGAAAGTTTCTAGAGATGTTTATTTATGTAGGTGCCAATGGTCTCCATCCCTTTTCATGCCCACTAAAGCTCCCTGGGAGGGGATTTACGGCAGCTTCACTCTCAGAAGTTTCTGCCTTTAGTCAGATAAAGGAAGCGCCGAAAAAGCTCACTTTTGCATCTGTTGAATCTCAAATGTCTTTAGTTTAAAATAATCTTTGGCCGGTGCTGTGGCTCATGCCTGTAATCCCAGCACTTTGGGAGGCCGAGGTGGGTGGATCATTTGAGGTCGGGGGTTCGAGATCAGCCTGACCAACATGGTGAAACCCCGTCTCTACTAAAAATACAAAATTAGCCGGGCGTGGTGGTGAGTGCCTGTAATCCCAGCTACTTGGGAGGCTGAGAAAGGAGAATTGCTTGAATCCGGAAGGCGGAGGTTGCGGTGAGCCGAGATGGTGCCACTGCACTCCAGCCTGGGCAACAAGAGCTTAAACTCCGTCTTAATCATAATCATCATCATCATCTTTATATCAAGTCTTGAATTCCAAGTGGGTCTTCACAGGCTGGAGTGTTGCTGGTCACTGAAACGTAACTGAAATTTATCTGTATTCATTCCCATTACGTAGTAGTATGAAGGGAATAAAATTGAGGTTTGGGCATTGTTTGTATTTAGATAAAGAGGACTTTGCTTTAACTGCAAAAGCTCTCATCTCAACATTTAATTCTGGCCCTCAAGGGTCAGCCCAAGTCATGTCATTTTCTTCTTTGTTGTTATTGGTCAAACCTTTGGTTAAGCTGGTTTGGGCTCAGCTGTTTTTTTTTTTTTTTTTTTTTTTTTTGAGATGGAGTCTCACTCTGTTGCCCAGGCTGGAGGCTGGAGTGCAGTGGTATAACCTTGACTCACTGCAACCTCCGCCTCCAGGGTTCAAGCGATTCTCCTGCCTCAGCCTCCTGAGTCACTGGGACTACAGGCGCCCGCCACCACACCCAGTTTTTGTATTTTTAGTAGAGACAGGGTTTCACCATGTTGGCCAGGCTGGCCTCGAACTCCTGACCTCAGGTGATTCACCCACCTCCGCTTCCCAAAGTGCTGGGATTACAGGTGTGAGCCACCACACCTGGTCTCAACCATTAAGCTTAAGGGAAACATCCAACTTGTCACCTTCAGTGCAGGCCTAAACCAAATAACTCCCTTCGTAAGTGGAAGAAAAACTCCCTTGGCACGTCTCAGTCCCTAAGGTGATGAGTTGTGCAACCTGGTCTCTTTATTAAAGGACAGGGTCATTTTGCTCAATTTCATTACTTATGAAAACCAAAGTGCAGCTGGGCGTGGTGGCTCCCGCCTGTAATCCCAGCACTTTGGGAGGCAGAGGTGGGCAGATCACCTAAGGTCAGGAGTTTGAGACCAGCCTGACCAACATGGTGAAACCCCATTTCTACTAAAATTACAAAAAATTAGCTGGGTCTTGTGGCACATGCCTGTGATCCCAGCTACTCGGGAGGCTGAGGCACAAGAATCGCTTAAGCCCGGGAAGTGGAGGTTGCAGTGAGCTGAGTTCGCACCATTGCACTCCAGCCTGGGCAACAAGAGCAAAACTCTTGTCTCTAAATAAATAAATAAATAAATAAACCAAAGTGCAATTCCAGTACATCCCCCACTAGAATGACTAAAATTTAAAAGACACAAAATGCCACATGGTAGGGAGAATCTAGGTAAGTACTGGTAAAAGTGGAAGGTGATATGTTTAGTCCATTTTCTGCTGCTATAACAGAATACCAGAGACTGGGTAATTTATAAAGAAATTTGTTTCTCACTGTTCTGGGGTGGAAAAATCCAAGAGCATGGCCTTCTTGCTGTGTCATAACGTGGCAGAAGAGCAACTGAACACTCCAGACAGGGAGATGCACCAGGGGCCACATTTGCTTTATAACAACCCACTATCATGATAACTAAGCCACTCTCTAGATAACAACACGGATCCCTTTATGAGGGCTCTGCCCTCACAACCTCATCACCTCTTAGCTACCATTTCCCAACACTGTTGCACTGGGGATTAGGTTTCCAACACAGGAACTTCTGCGGGCACACATTCAAACTACGGCATGGTACAGCCATTTTGGAAAAGGTTTATAAAAACTGAATTTGTCTATATCCTGTGACCCACTTTTTCACTCATTGGCGTATGCCCACCAAAAATACGTGTACGTTCAAAAGACATGTACAAGAATAATCACAGCAGCAGTATTTGTACAGCCCCAAACTGAATGCCATCCAAATGGCCTACAGTATTAGAACGGATACATTATAGCATATCCACATATGGAATCCTATCCAACAGGGAGAATGAAGACCTACAACATGCCATGTTACAGAAAGATCTCACACATTTAATGCTGGTCAAAATAAGCCAGCCCCAAAAGAGTACACAGTGTACGATTCCATTTATATAAATATGCAAAGGAGTAACTGCAAGGGGGCTTGAAAGCAGCATCTGAGAGTGCTGGTGAATTTCTTGATTTGGGTGTTGGATATAAAGTGTGTTCACTTTGTGAATATTCATTGAGTTGTATACTATGATCTGTGTACTTGTCTGTAAGTTTCAATGGAGCACTAAAACAAAACAAGAAAACAGGAGTCCTGTGAAAGTTAAAAGCAGATATTGGACAAAATGGAATTTTCTTCCAAGCAACCTCCATATAATTCACTTTTTACATTCTTGAAAACCAGATTTCCTTTCTGGCTTGCCATTGCCACCAGCTGCCCACCCAGGCTGGCCTGTTTTCCTAGTCACCCAGACTTCAATTTCCCTGCCCCCAGTTTTCTTCTCTCCCCGCCTTCAGGTTCCTTTCTGTTCTTCCTTAAGCCTACCAACATCCTAGAGGAGTTTTTGAAAAAAAAAAAAATTTTAGACAATCTGGGAGAGGCATGGAGTAGAGAAATAAAGTGAAAAATTTCATCCATTAATCTCTGCAGTTGATTGTTGAGCAGTGAGCATCAAACGTTGAAAGCTAATGACGCTCGCAGTACATATACTGATTTGCCTATACAGCCTTTTTTTTTTTTTTTTTTTTGAGACAGAGTCTCGCTCTTTTGCCCAGGATGGAGTGCAGTGGTGTGATCTTGGCTCACCGCAACCTCCACTACCTGCCCCCCGCCCGCCCTCCGCCAAGGTTCAAGCCATTCTCCTGCCTCAGCCTCCCGAGTAGCCGGGATTTTAGGTGCCCACCACCATGCTTGGCTAATTTTTTATTTTTAGTAGAGACGGGGTTTCACTATGTTGGTCAGGCTGGTCTTGAACTCCTGACCTCATGTGATCCACCCGCCTCGGCCACCCAAAGTGCTAGGATTACAGGTGTGAGCTACCGTGCCCAGCCTATACAGCCTTATTTAACATCCAAGATCTATGGGCCCCACTTCTACATTATAGTCTGATTAAACATTAATTTTGAAATAATATTAAACATTAATTTTGAAATAGATTCATATATAGTTGTAAGAAATAAGAGCAATCCCATGTATTCTTTACTCAGTTTCCTTCTAAAACCTCGCAGAATATTAACATGGATCCAGTAAAGATACAGATCATTTTCATCACCACAAGGAACACTGAGGTTTCCCTTTTATAGTCACAACCACTTCCTTCCCATTCCACCCTTCTTTAACCCTGGCAACCACTAATCTGTTCTCCAGTTCTGTAACTTCCTTATTTCAAGAATATTATATAAACAGAAATAGCAATATATAACCTTTTGGGACTTTCATTTTTTGGCATAATTATCTGGAGATTCATCCCATTTGTATGTATCAATAGTTCATCCCTTTTTTATTGTCAAGTGGTAGTCTGTGGTACGGATGCACCAGTTTGTTTAACGATTTACTTGTTGAAGGACATCTGGATTGTTTCTAGTTTTGGGCTATTAAATAAAGCTGCTATAAACTGTCATGTACAGGTGGTTGAGTGAATATCTCTTCATTTTTTTCTGGGATAAATGCTGAGGAGGGCAACTGCAGGGTCATATGGTAGTCTGTTTAAGAAAGTACAAACTCTTTTCTAGAGCAAATGTACCATTTCACATATCCACCAAAATATATGAGTGATGCAGTTCCTCTGAATCCTCATGATTTGATATTGTCACTACTTTTTATTTTGGTCATTCTGATAGTTGTGTAGTAATATCCCAATGTGGTTTTAACTTGTATTTCCCTAATGGCTAATAATGTGGAACATTTTTTCATGTGCCTATCTGCCATTTTTTATATCCTCTTCAGTGAAATGTCTCTGTATCTATCTGTCTGTTTTCTGACAGGATTGTTTTTATCATGTGGCTTTT
Source organism: Macaca mulatta (assembly GCF_049350105.2). Taxonomy (NCBI): domain Eukaryota; kingdom Metazoa; phylum Chordata; class Mammalia; order Primates; family Cercopithecidae; genus Macaca; species Macaca mulatta. The sequence continues at coordinate 104,011,064 of NC_133414.1, read as the reverse complement.
TTTTTTTTTTTTGAGACTGTCACTCAGGTTGGAGTGCAGTGGCATGATCTTGGCTCACTGCAACCTCACCTCCCAGGTTCAAATTATTCTCCCACCCCAGCCTCCCCAGTAGCTGGGATTACAGGTCTGTGCCACAACACCTAGCTATTTTTTTCTATTTTTAATAGAGACAGGGTTTCACCGAGTTGGCCAGGCTGGTCAAACTCCTGGCCTCATGTGCTTCAGCCTCCCAAAGTGCTGGGATTACAGGTGTGAGCCACCGCATCCTGCCCCTGTGGCTATTCTTTTTCTTTCTTTTTTAATACTTAAGTTCTAGGGTACATGTGCACAACGTGCAGGTTTGTTACATATGTACACATGTGCCATGTTGGTGTGCTGCACCCATTAACTCATCATTTACATTAGGTATATCTCCCAAAGCTATCCCTCCCCCTCCCCCTCCCCCACAACAGGCCCCGGTGTGTGATGTTCCCCTTCCTGTGTCCAAGTGGTCTCATTGTTCAATTTCCACCTATGAGGGAGAACATGCGGTGTTTGGTTTTTTGTCCTTGCGATAGTTGGCTGAGAATGATGGTTTCCAGCTTCATCCATGTCCCTACAAAGGACATGAACTCATCCTTTTTTATGGCTGCATAGTATTCCATGGTGTATATGTGCCACATTTTCTTAATCCAGTCTATCATTGATGGACATGTGGGTTTGTTCCAAGTCTTTGCTATTGTGAATAGTGCCGCAATAAACATATGTGTGCATGTGTCTTTATAGCAGCATGATTTATAATCCTTTGGGTATGGGATAGCTGGGTCAAATGGTATTCCTAGTTCTATATCCTTGAGGAATCGCCACACTGTTTTCCACAATGTTTGAACTAGTTTACAGTCCCACCAACAGTGTAAAGCGTTTGTATTTCTCCACATCCTCTCCAGCACCTGTTGTTTCCTGACTTTTTAATGATTGTCATTCTAACTGGTGTGAGATGGTATCTCATTGTGGTTTTGGTTTGCATTTCTCTGATGGCCAGTGATAATAAGCATTTTTTCATGTGTCTGTTGGCTGCATAAATGTCTTCTTTTGAGAAGTGTCTGTTCATATCCTCTGCCCACTTTTTGATGGGTTTGTTTTTTTCTTATAAATTTGTTTGAGTTCCATTTGTAGAGTCTGGATATTAGCCCTTTGTCAGATGAGTAGATGGCAAAAATTTTCTCCCATTCTGTAGGTTGCCTTTTCACTCTGATGGTACTGCCTTTTGCTGTGCAGAAGCTCTTTAGTTTAATTAGATCCCATTTGTCAATTTTGGCTTTTGTTGCCATTGCTTTTGGTGTTTTAGACATGGAGTCCTTGCCCATGCCTATGTCCTGAATGGTACTGCCTAGGTTTTCTTCTAGGGTTTTTATGGTTTTAGGTCTAACATTTAAGTCTTTAATCCATCTTGAATTAATTTTTGTTTAAGGTGTAAGGAAGGGATCCAGTTTCAGCTTTCTACATATGGTTAGCCAGTTTTCCCAGCACCATCTATTAAATAGGGAATCCTTTCCCCATTTCTTGTTTTTGTCAGATTTGTCAAAGATCAGATAGTTGTAGATGTGTGGTACTATTTCTGAGGGCTCTGTTCTGTTCCATTGGTCTATATCTCTGTTTTGGTACCAGTACCATGCTGTTTTGGTTACTGTAGCCTTGTAGTACAGTTTGAAGTCAGGTAGCGTGATGCCTCCAGCTTTGTTCTTTTGGCTTAGGATTGTCTTGGCAATGCAGGCTCTTTTTTGGTTCCACATGAACTTTAAAGTAGTTTTTTCCAATTCTGTGAGGAAAGTCATTGTTAGCTTGACGGGGATGGCATTGAATCTATAAATTACCTTGGACAGTATGGCCATTTTCACAATATTGATTCTTCCTATCCATAAGCATGGAATGTTCTTCCATTTGTTTGTGTCCTCTTTTATTTCATTGAGCAGTGGTTTGTAGTTCTCCTTGAAGAGCTCCTTCACATCCCTTGTAAGATGGATTCCTAGGTATTTTATTCTCTTTGAAGCAATTGTGAATGGGAGTTCACTCATGATTTGGCTTTCTGTTTGTCTGTTATTGGTGTATAAGAATGCTTGTGATTTTTGCACACTGATTTTGTATCCTGAGACTTTACTGAAGTTGCTTATCAGCTTAAGGAGATTTTGGGCTGAGATAATGGGGTTTTCTAAATATACAATCATGTCATCTGCAAACAGGGACAATTTGACTTCCTCTTTTCCTAATTGAATACCCTTTATTTCTTTTTCCTGCCTGATTGCCCTGGCCAGAACTTCCAACACTATGTTGAATAGGAGTGGTGAGAGAGGGCATCCCTGTCTTGTGCCAGTTTTCAAAGGGTAAGCTTCCAGTTTTTGCCCATTCAGTATGATATTGGCTGTGGGTTTGTCATAAATAGCTCTTATTATTTTGAGATACATCCCATCAATACCTAGTTTATTGAGAGTTTTTAGCATGAAAGGTTGTTGAATTTTGTTAAAAGCCTTTTCTGCATCTATTGAGATAATCATGTGGTTTTTGTCTTTGGTTCTGTTTATATGCTGAATTATGTTTATTGTTGCGTATGTTGAACCAGCCTTGCATCCCAGGGATGAAGCCCACTTGATCATGGTGGATAAGCTTTTTTGATGTGCTGCTGGATTTGGTTTGCCAGTATTTTATTGAGGATTTTTGCATCCATGTTCATCAGGGATATAGGTCTAAAATTCTTTTTTTGTTGTGTCTCTGCCAGGCTTTGGTATCAGAATGATGCTGGACTCATAAAATGAGTTAGGGAGGATTCCCTCTTTTTCTGTTGATTGGAATAGTTTCAGAAGGAATGGTACCAGCTCCTCCTCGTACCTCTGGTAGAATTCGGTTGTGAATCCATCTGGTCCTGGACTTTTTTTGGTTGGTGGGCTATTAATTATTGCCTCAATTTCAGAGACTCTTATTATCTATTCAGGGATTCAACTTCTTCCTGGTTAATCTTGGGAGGGTGTATGTGTCTAGGAATTTATCCATTTCTTCTAAATTTTCTAGCTTATTTGCGTAGAGGTGTTTATAGTATTCTCTGATGGTAGTATGTATTTCTGTGGGGTCGGTGGTGATGTCCCCATTATCATTTTTTATTGTGTCTATTTGGTTCTTCTCTCTTCTTTATTAGTCTTGCTAGCAGTCTAGCAATTTTGTTGATCTTTTCAAAAAACCCGCTCCTGGATTCATTGATTTTTTGAAGGGTTTTTTGTGTCTCTGTCTCCTTCAGTTCTGCTCTGATCTTCGTTATTTCTTGCCTTCTCCTAGCTTTTGAATGTGTTTGCTCTTGCTTCTCTAGTTCTTTTGTGATGTTATGGTGTCAATTTTAGATCTTTCCTGCTTTCTCTTGTGGGCACTTAGTGCTGTAAATTTCCCTCTACACACTGCTTTAAATGTGTCCCAGAGATTCTGGTATGTTGTGTCTTTGTTGTCATTGGTTTCAAAGAACATCTTTATTTTTGCCTTCATTTCGTTATGTACCCAGTAGTTATTCGGGAGCAGGTTGTTCAGTTTCCATGTAGTTGAGTGGTTTTGAGTGAGTTTCTTAATCCTGAGTTTTAGTTTGATTGCACTGCGGTCTGAGAGACAGTTTGTTAAAATTTCTGCTCTTTTACATTTGCTGAGGAGTGCTTTACGGCTATGCTTTACAGAGCAATTTAAAATTGCTCAAATGGTACAGAAAATTATCAGATAGTACAGAGTTCCCCCAGAGCCTCTCAACATCCTTCCCCCAGTTTCTCCTATTATTAACATCTTCTTCCATTAGTGTGGTCTTTTTTTTTTTTTTTTTTTTTTTTTTTTTAATGTAGCTGTGCTTGGAAAAGTAACAGCTAAAATGTGGTACTTTTTTTTTTTTTTTTTTTTTTTTGAGACGGAGTCTCGCTCTGTCGCCCAGGCTGGAGTGCAGTGGCCGGATCTCAGCTCACTGCAAGCTCCGCCTCCCGGGTTTACACCATTCTCCTGCCTCAGCCTCCTGAGTAGCTGGGACTACAGGCGCCCGCCACCTCGCCCGGCTAGTTTTTTGTATTTTTAGTAGAGACGGGGTTTCACCATGTTAGCCAGGATGGTCTCGATCTCCTGACTTTGTGATCCGCCCGTCTCGGCCTCCCAAAGTGCTGGGATTACAGGCTTGAGCCACCGCGCCCGGCCAAAATGTGGTACATTTTTAAGAATCAGCAATTGTTTCATATGGATACGTTATTATTAACATCCACAGTTTACATTAGGGTTCACTCTTTGTGCTGTACATTGTTGTGTTTTAACAAATGCATAATTTAACCACCATTATACAGTGTCACACAGAAGAATTTAACTGCCCTGAAAACCCCATGTGTTCTAGCCCTTCATCCCTTCTCTCTCTTCTGGATCCCTGGACTTTTGACTGTCACTATAGTTTCAGCCTTTTCCAAAATGTCATGTAGTTGGAATCACACAATATGTAGCCTTTTCAAACTGGCTTCTTTCATGCAGCAGATGCATGTCGGGTTCCTCCATGTGTTTTCCTGGATTCATTACTCATTTCTTTTTAATCACTGTATAGTATTTCATTATATGAATGTACCTTTTTAAAAAATCCATTTACCTACTGAAGGACATCTTGGTTGCTTCCTGTTGGGTGCAATTATGAATAAAGCTGCTATAAATAGCCATGTGCTCAAGTTCTTCTGCTCTGACAAATATCCATGTGCAGGATTTTGTGTGTTTCTTCTGTTCTGACAAAATAAATATCCATGTGCAGGATTTTGTGTGGACATAAGTTTTCAATTCATTTGGGTAAATATGAGTATGAGTGCTTGACTGTACAGTAAGACCTTGTATTGCTTTGTAAGAAACTGCCAAACTCTTCTGAAGCGGTTGTACCATTTTGCATTTCCACCAGCAACGGGTTCCGGTCGCTCTGTATCCTTTTCAGCATTTGGTATTGTTTTGCATTTTCACTGTTCTGAGAGGTGTTTAGTGGTACCTGGTGGTTTTAATTTGCAATTCTTTAATGATATATGACATACAGCATCTTTTCACATGCTTATTTGCCATCTGTGTATCTTATTGGGTGAGGTGTCTGTTCAGAGCTATTGCCAATTTTTTAATTGGGTTAATAGTTTTCTTTAGTTGAGTTTTAAGAGGTTTTTTTTTTTTTTTTTTTTTCTTTTTTCAAAATTTGGATACAAGTCCTGTATGTGTTTTACAGATAGTTTTCTGTTTGTGGCTTGTCTTCTCATTCTATTGACAGCATCTTTCTTTTTTTTTTTTTTGAGGTGGAGTCTTGCTCTGTCGCCCAGGCTGGAGTGCAGTGGCACGATCATGGCTCACAGCAACCTCTGCCTCCCGAGTAGCTGGGACTATAGGCATGTGCCTCCATGCTTGGCTGATTTTTTATTTTTTACTTTGTAGAGATGGGGTTTTGCCATGCTGGCCAGGTTGGTCTTGAACTCCTGACCTCAAGTGATCTGACTGCCTTGGCCTCCCAAAGTGCTGGGATTACAGACGTGAGCCATGGTGCCTGGCCTAGCATCTTTCACTTAATAGTTACTTTCTTTCACAGATGGTATCTTTGGTGTTGTATCTAAAAAGTCATCACTAAATCCTAGGTCATCTAGATTTTCTTGTATGTTATTTTCTAGAAGTTCTATAGCAAGGATTTTTGCATTTATGTTCATGAGAGATATTGGTGCATAGTTTATCTTTCTTGTAATGTCTTTATCTGGTTTTATATTAGAGTACAGTAGTCCACAATAGCCCCCACCTTATCGGTGGTGAACATGTTTCAAAACCCCCAGTGGATGCCTGAAACCACGTATTACTGAAGCCTGTATATACTATGTTTTCTCCTATATATACATGCCTATGATAAAGTTTAAAGTTTAATTAGGCACAGTAAGAGCTTAACAACAACCACTGATAAAATAGAATAATTGTTATGCAAATGTGGTTTCTCTCTCAATCTTTTTTGCCGTACCCACCCTTCTTGTGATGATGCAATGATAAAATTCAACGAAGGGAAGTGAGGTGAATGGTGCGGGCATTGTGAGGTAGCCTTAGGCCACTTTGACGTGATGATATTAATACCTCAGGGGGATCATTTGCTTCAGGTGATCCTGGATCATCAAGCTGTAATGATGTTGATGGCTGGATGTCAGGAGCAGACAGTATCAGTGACCATGGGTGGTAATGTATACAGGGTAGACAAGATTATTCACACCCAGGTGAAACGCAGCAGAATGGCAAAAGATTTCATGACGTTACCCAGCACGATGCTTAAACTTACAAATTGTTTATTTCTGCAACTTTCTACTTAATACTTTCACACCACAATTTACCACAGGTAACTGAACAAGAGGAGGCCGGGAATGGTGGCTCATGCCTGTAAACCCAGTACTTTGGGAGACCAAGGCAGGTGGGTCACCTGAGGTCAGGAGTTCAAGACCAGCCTGGCCGACATGGTGAAACCCTGTCACTTCAAAAATTAAAAATACAAAATTACAAAATACAAAAATTAGCCAGGCATGGTGGGTGCACACCTGTAATCCCAGGTACTTGGGGGGCTGAGGCAGGAGAAACACTTGAACCCGGGAGGTGGAGGTTGCAGTGAGCCAAGATTGTGCCACTGCACTCCAGCCTGGGCGACAGAGTGAGACTCTGTCTCAGGAAAAAAAAAAAAAAAAAAAGAAGGAAACAGCAACCGTGGATTGGTGGTGAGGGAGATGCTTCTGTATTGCTGTCCTCATACAATGAGCAGGGGAAGAATTCCTTTGGCGTCTACCTTCTGGAAGACACTATAGAGAATTGATATCATTTCTTCTTTAGATACTTGGTAGAATTCATAAGTAAAAACATCTCAGTCTGGAGTCTTCTGTTTCAGAAAACTATTGATTCAATTTCTTTAGTAGATATGGGCCTATTCAGATTATCTATGTCTCCTTGTGTGGATTTTAGTAGATTGTGCCTTTCAAGGAACTGATCCGTTTCATCTGTTATGAAGTTTGTGGGCAGAGAGTTGTTAATCATATTCCTTTATTATCTTTTTTTTTTTTTTTTTTTTGAGACAGAGTCTTGCTCTGTCGCCCAGGCTGGAGTGCAGTGGCGGATCTCAGCTCACTGCAGGCTCCGCCTCCCAGATTTATGCCATTCTCCTGCCTCAGCCTCCCGAGTAGCTGGGACTACAGGCGCTCGCCACCTCGCCTGGCTATTTTTTTTTTTTTTTTTTTTTATTTTTTAGTAGAGACGGGGTTTCACCGGGTTAGCCGGGATGGTCTCGATCTCCTGACCTCGTGATCCACCTGTCTCGGCCTCCCAAAGTGCTGGGATTACAGGCTTGAGCCACCGCGCCCGGCCCCTTTATTATCTTTTTAATGCCCGTGTTCTCAATAGGGATGGCCTCTCTGATATGAGCAATGTCTTCTCTCTTTTTTCTTTGTTAGCCTGGTCAGAGATTTATTGTTTATTGATTTTTCTCTTTCCTATTTTCAATGATTTTTTGTGCTCTAATTTTTATTTTTCTCCTGTTTGCATTAGTTTTATATTACTCTTCTTTCTCTAATTTCCTAAAGTGAAAGCTTAGATTTTAGATCTTTCTTCATTACTAACTGCATTTAATGCTATAAATTTCTCTCAAGTGCTTTTACCACATCCTATCAAGTTGTATTTTCACTGTCTTCAAAATATTTTTAATTTCTCTTGAGATTTTTTCTTTGACCCACGTGTTAAACTCCCAAATATTTGGAGATTATCTGGCTATCTTTCTGTTAATTGATTTGTAGTTTAATCCCATTGTGTCTAAGAGCGTACTTAAGTTTGTTGAGGTGTGATGGCCCAGAATATGGTCTACTTTGGTCAATGCTCCATGTCAGCTTGAGAAGTATGTTTACTCTTCTGTTGACTATTGTTCAGAAAATCCTTAGGATTTTCTGCCTGTTAGATCTGTCATTTATTGAGAGAAATGTGTGAAGCCTCTAACTATTATAGCAGATTTATTTCTCCTTGCAGTTCTATCCGTTTTTACCTCACATATTTGGATGCTGTTGTTACACATTAAAATGTGTGTACACATTAAAAATTGTTATTTTCATGGAGAATTGGTCCCTTTATTATAAAATGCCCCTCTTTAATAATTTTGTTAGGAATTCTTTGAGCTACCCCAGCTTTCTTTTTGTTAGCAGTTTTTTCAATCTCTTTTTTAATTGAAGTAAAAAAAATAAAATTACCTTAACCACTTCTAAGTGTTCCATGAACATGGTACATCTATTTTTGAAGGCCTTTTTGATTTATCTGTTGTATAGTTTTCAGCAGACCTTTTACATATTTTGTAAAACTTTCATCTATTTCCTGGATTTTGTTGCTTGCTAAATCACTTAATTCTAGTAGCTTTTTTTTGGTAGATTCTTGGGATTTTCCACCCACTCATGTTGTTTGTGAATAAAGCAAGCTTGCTTTCTTTCTCATCTGTATTGTCTTCCTATTTTTACTGTGTTACCACACTGGCTAGGATCTAAGGTATATTGTTGAATAGGAGCAGAGAAAGAGGACAGTATGTATGATTTCAATTTCTTGAAATCTGCCAGAAGTTATGGCTCAGCATAATGGTCACTTTGGGTCCTTGTTCCACATGAGCTTCCAAAGAATGTAGATTGTATTCTGAAGTTGTTAAGTTTCTTTCAACTGGGCGCAATGGCTCACACCTATAATCCCAGCACTTTGGGAGGCTGAGGCGAGTGGATCACCTGAGGTCAGGAGTTCAAGACCAGACTGACCAATACGGTGAAACCCCATCTCTACTAAATACAAAAAATTAGCCAGGCATGGTGGTGCATTCTTGTAATCCCAGCTACTTGGGAGGCTGAGGCAGAAGAATCACTTAAACCCAGGAGGTGGAGGTAGTAGTGAGCCAAGATTGCACCACTGCACTCCAGCCTGGGCAACAAGAGCGAAACTCCATCTCAAAAACAAAAAAAGCATCTCTTTCTGTCTCTATACACACACACACACACATACACACACCTATATATGTGAGTATACATATGAGTCAAATCACACTTGTTCACTGTACTAAAATTGTCTCTATCTTATTGCATGTTTTCTTCTTGTTTTATTGAGAGAGGTGTGTTAAAATCTCACTATGACCTTGGACTTGTCCATTTCTTTTTGTGGTTTTGTCCATGTTTGCTTCATGTTTTTGAAGTGCGTATCAACTTAGAATTGCTTTATTCTCCTGGTTAACCGAATCTTTTTTTTTTTTTTTTTGGATGTATGTTTTTTGTTATTGTTGTTTCTGAGACTGAGTCTCACTCTGTAACCCGGGCTGGAGTGCAGTGGCGCGATCTTGGCTTACTGCAGCCTCCGCCTTCCAGGTTCAAGCGATTCTCCTGTCTCAGCCTCTCAAGTGTCCGGGGACTACAGGTTTGCAGCACCATGCCCAGCTAATTTTTTTTTTTTGTATTTTTAGTAGAGACGGGGTTTTGTAATGTTGACCAGGCCGTTCTCAAACTCCTGACCTCAGGTGTTCTGCCGGCCTCGGCCTCCCAAAGTGCTGGGATTACAGGTGTGAGCCACTACGTCTGGGCCTGAATATCTTTAGGAGATACCCTCGTAATACTTTTTGCCTGAAGGCTACTTTTCTAAAACTAATGTAACAATGCCAACTGTTGGCTGCGGTATCCTCCTTCCTCACTGGTCTTTGAGTTTCTCCCAGTGTGTTTAGTACATAGTAGGAAACAATCAGTAAATGTTAATATGACTGACAATTTTTATTCTTAAAATGTGAAATAACCAAATGTGTGACTGTGTTTTTATATAGCCATAAACAATATTTTGTTTTTGATCTTCATCTAAATGGACTCAAAGTATACTTTTTAAAAACTCACTGCTGTTTGGAGATTCAACAATGTTTTATTACTCATTGACTTCTTACTGCTCTATAGGATTCCATTATATAAGTAAACCCCAGGAGCTCTCATGCAGACCCATACCTTAAAATACTGTCTTCTAAATTTCTCTCTCCAGTCTTGACCTTTCCTTTGAGTTCCAGACTCCTGTATCTGCCTGCCTACTCTGTATCCTTACTTTGATACATCTAACAGGCACCTCAAATTTAACATGAAAAAAACAGAATTCTTGACTTCCTACTTTCCACCTCCACCCACCTGCAATTTACTCCCTTTTCAGTCTTCCCCATCTCCCCCATGATACATACCATTTACCCAGCTGTATGAGAATCAAAACTAAGATGGAAACACATGTAGTTTTATGTTGAGGCATAGCAAGCAGGGCATACTGACTTGATTGGAGGTAAACATAGTTGGATATGACAGGAGACAAAGTCAGAGGGATGGGCAAGGGCCACAACTTGTAGGGCTGATAGTAAGGAATTCTGTTTTGGTCTGAGAATGACAAGACGACACTGGAGGATTCGGCAAGTAGGAAGACCAGTAAGACAATAGTAGTCTAGGAGAGGCAAGGTGGTGGTGGGAACTGTTGTAACCAAGCAAGTTACAGAGAAACGCCACACTTTGAGACCAATTCAGGAGTCCTTTATTAGCCAATGACCCAGAGATGGCTAGTGCTCAAAATTCTCTCAGCCTTGAAGAAGGTGCTAGATTTTCCTTCATACTCTGGCTTAGAGAGGGGAGGTAGACCCTAGATGTAGCAATCTTACAGAAGTAAAACAGGTAAAAAAGTTAAAAAGACAAATGGTTACAGGAAAACAAACAGTTCCAAGTGCAGGGGCTTTAAATTCATCACAAGGTGATAGGTGTGGGGGCTCTGGGTGTTATCTGCCAGACACAAACACGGGAGCTTTAGAGTACTATCACCAGAGCGAATTCCTGGGAACTGTGGACATAGCTTGCCACTACTGTTAACTTATCAGTTAACTGCACTCTTTGATGTGCTGGGAGTCAGCTTGCACAAGTTAAGTCCTTGAGGAAGCGGGTGGGTAAGGAGCCCTTAATGTGTTTAGCAAATGAAGGAGCCAAATGGAATCGTCAGGCTAAGAGAGAGTCAATCAGGTTAACACGTTAGGGTATCACAGAACTACGGTGGTAGCAGTGGAGATGAAGACAGGTGAAGACATTTGAAATATATTTTGTAGCTAGAGATGGTAGAAACTGCTGATGGATTAGATGCAGGGGCATATAAAAAATAGTCCTAAGAGTGACTTGTCTCTGTTCCCATGATCTCCCTTTCCTTCTGGACCTCCTAACAAGATTCTCTTGTTCAACATTCCAGTTCACAAATTCTCTCTTCAACTGTGTGTAAAATGCATTCAGAACTATTTCTCATTTATTGGTTTTCAAATGTCTAATCTTTCATAGTATTTTCCTGTTTTATGATTTATTTGCACTTCTTAAAGAATTAATTCTACTTGTATCTGCTGACTTTTCCTCCTGTAGATGGTATGTATGTAGGCTTAATATTTCCTTCTATGATAATCCTATAGGACCCTATTAGAAACTCTCCCTAAAGGGCAGTTTTTGTATTTGTTTCTGCTGGGGTGCCAGGATTGATTTTATTTTCTTGACTTGTGGTTCTTACAGTATAAAACACTTAGCATAAACCCAGACATTACACTTAAACCCGTCGTAAAGGCCGGGGATTCTGATTTCATATAGATAACTGTGTGTGTGTGCTCCCGGATCTATTCCTACTTGAATACGTGATCTCTTTGCAGATTTATGGAGGGGACTAATTCTCTTGTCTCTACATGGAAATTAGGATCTCAGCCCCTATATTTAACAGAACTTCACTGGTTTTAGTGAATTTATTATAGACTCATAGGAACCCTCTCTTGAAGCAGGAGGCACTTTGTATCTCCTTACAGATGGTGGTTGAAAGTGCTGTGTATAGGCCGGGCATGGTGGCTCATGCCTGTAATCCCAACACTTTGGGAGGCCAAGGCGGGTGGATCACCTGAGGTCAGGAGTTCAAGACCAGCCTGGCCAACATGGCGAAACCCCGTCTCTACTAAAAATACAAAAATCAGTTGGGCGTGGTGGCGGGCACCTGTAGTCCCAGCTACTCGGGAGGGCTGGGGCAGGAGAATGGCTTCAACCCTGGAGGCAGAAGTTGCAGTGAGCCAAGATGGCACCACTGCACTCCAGCCTGGGCGACAAGAAACGCCATCACAAAAAAAAAAAAAAAAAAGAAAAGAAAGAAAATGCTGTGTATAAATAGGAAACATTTTCTATTAATTGATATAACTCAAGTTTTTGTTTTATTGATTCATCTTAAGTCCTCTGGCATCTGACAACAGGTGTACCTGCTATCAATTTCACATTATTATTTTTGAGACAGGGTCTTGCCCTGTCACCCAGCTAGAGCACAGTGGTGAAGTTGTAGCTCACTGCGACCTCAAACTCGGCTAGCTTCCTGAGTAGCTGGGACTAGAAAAGCATGCCACTGTGCCTGGCTATTTTTTTTATTTTTTGTAGAGACAGGATCTCGCTATGTTGCCCAGGTTGGTCTTGAACTCCTGGGCTCAAGTGATCCTCCTGCCTTGGCCTCCCATAGGCATAAGCCACCGTGCCCAGCCCAATTTCACTTTAGACTCCACTGGCGCCAGCATGGGAGGTCTGTAGGAGGTAGAAGATCCTATTAGGATTAAATATTTAGAACATATGTGTGATGGAGTGCTTGTTACTTTTCTATAATTTCTATTATGTTCGAGTTCCACTTTTGTCTCTAAGTGATCACATTCTCAAATAGCTTCAGAGGAATATTTACTTTTGAATAAGTTTATATAAATCATCCAGAAGGAATAATGCTATACCAGTTCAATCAGTCCCAACATCAAAGACTTTTACCCTTTCACTAGAATATTTTTTGGAGAAATGTTTCTAGAATAAATAAGCATATACAATAAGCATATATATAAGTGTATATATGAAACAAAAATTATACCCAGGCCCCCAAATGTTAAGATTTTCCTACAAGAAACCCAAATAATAAGCCTAATAATCTCTGAATCTATATTTTTAAGTTTGCTATTTCCTATCATAAACACACAAAAACCAAGGGAAATAGTACAATGGATATCTATGAACCCAATTCCCAGTTTAAAATAGTTAACATTCTATCAATCAGGCTTGTTTTATTTCCCACACCCATACATTGAAAAAAACAACTACCAAATCATCACATCCATAAAATTGACAGTTCTTTAATATCATTCATTACTCAGTTCAATTCTCCACATCTCTTCATTATTCTTAAGATGTACTACAATGACTGGGTCATTTAATTGAGAATACTTAGTTCTTACCTGTTTACGTGTTTTCCTTTCTATGGAAAAGTTGGAATGTGTGATTTACTATTTCACAACTCAAAAGATTATTTTAAAAATGTTACAGCCATTCTAAGTTTTCCTGTCAGCCCTGACTCCTGTTTCCCATTCAGAAGCAACCACACATCATTTTCCTAGTCATCCTTCTAGAAATACATACTTTTTGATTAAACTCTTAGAAGGTTTAAACAGCCTAAATATCTGACTTCTAGCTCTGATATTTCAAATTGGGAAAAAGTACTAATTTTTGTGGTGTGATTTCTTTTGCTCCTTCATAGCCCTTTAATAATATATATCGCTCTGTACTTATTCTTAGAAAATATCAATTACTATGAGCTATGTTAAAGAGCTGGTTTATGGAACTAGCAAATAAATAGTTAATAAAAAAATATTCAACTCAAATATACTGAAATGTTCTTCTACATAAAGTTTTGAGTTAAAATCCTAAACAATGAAAAAAAACTTGTACACCTGAATAATCTTTTGTTCTTTCTAGTGACCGTTTCCTACAAATAACACACAGTTGCATATATTTTACAGTTTCGATCTTATATTTATTCTCTTGTGGAATGCTAGGTTTAATGTTACAGTATGGTTGTCAAAGCTAATGAAATGTGACAAATGTCTAAATGCTGCAGAACAGTATAATTTTAATTAAACAAAACACCTGTTATTGTACAGCTGAGGTCTGATGGTTGTTAAACTGATGCCTATGTGTATGGCCAGCCACAAACCTTGGGGATGTTTATTATCTGTACATATATATACAAATATATCCCATACATATGTATGCACACAGGCATGTATTAATTTATGTGTGAAACTTATAAAATTATATATACAAACACATACATGGCACATCTATCTACATATACCTACCCTCACCATTGAGTAATCAGCCTCATGCCCAATTATTATTGCTGCCCAGTATAACTACATGATTTTAGTGCCAATGTCAGGCACCTTTGTAGGTGCAGGATAGGTACATCTATGCATATAGATATGCATATTCATGTATGTTTGTGTATATAAAGAAATTATCTCTCCCTTTTATGCTTCAGCCATGCATTACTACAATAAACAGTCTTTCCACCATAGGTGTTGGAATTCTAAACAGTGTAAAATCTACTTCTGGAAAACTGTATATGTTCATAGTTACAAAAAATATATTATTTATATGATTGAAACCTATTGAGTACATATGTTATTTGAATCTGGCTATACTGTAGCCATTAGATAAATTAAAAAAAACCACCCTCTAAATAGGATGTTATGGTAGCCTTAAATATACCATTACCTGTATTTAGGATAGTTGATATTATATCTTAAAAGTTGAAAAAATGATGTTAAAGATTTGAAAAACACTATGCATCTGCATTAAATATATAAATGTTTCCACCAAGGGCCCGATTAAATTCATTGTCTGACATTTTTATGTTCTAAGACTGACCAATATCATAGTCATTATTCTTATATTCTTAAAATTATGGCTCATTAAGGCTTTTATAGAAAAAAAGCCCTATTTTAAATCAATTATAAAAACAAGTTCTATTTAAAAGAAAAAACATACACAAACACTAAAGTACTCATGGATATCATCCTGTACAATGTGACTAAAGATAGGAGGCCTGTTCCCAGTAAGAACACCTCCTGGTAGCACAAATAAACCTGGTTTGGTTCCTCTGCTCTGCAGCTTTTCAGCATGTAAAATTTAAACCATTTCACATTAACATTTAAATTTAATACAGTGCAAATATTTGAGAATAACTTGTTTCCCCCAGTGAAACAAGAGCCAGCATTATGCTGAATATTCTCCAGATCTATTTACACATTGAGTTAAAAGTTCACCATAAACTTAGAAATTTGCTGAATATCAGCAGAAATGTAACTGAACTAGCAGCAATTGCATTTACAATATTTGATAGTTACTTGAGAGAATGCATAAAATTTTCCAGGCTGTACTCTGAATCATACTGCTCTTGATCCCAAAGATCACTCAGGTTTTCAAGAATTGATTTCATACTTGCTTTCCCAGAAGTAGAGGTGTCAGCTTTTTCTGCTTTGCCATCCTTAAGAAAAATTGGCAAAAAAAATAAAGAGAGGTTAACTTCACAAATTGTATTTTTCTTTAAAATCACACTTGTTTCTAATACTACAATTATTCAACAGAATTGAGTACTTTAAGTGATGGGGAAATTCATGATCTCCAAACATATTTATTTGTCAGTTTCTTATTTGGAAAGAACTTCAAAATTATGGAAGAATTATAAGAACATATCAAAGAACTTATTTGCTTTATCAATCTCTCTCCCCATTTATATATGTGTATATATATATGGATGTCAGAAATATAGTTAGATATCAGGTTTTTCCCTTAACAATTTGAGAGAAAGTTGTAGACATCATGTCCTTTTATCCTTTGAGAGGAACTGGCATATATTCCTAAGAACAAGAATATTCTCTTACATAACCATATAAAGATCAGATTAAGGAAACCTAACGCTGATATTAAAATGTTCTAATATATAGTCTGTTTTCAAATTCTGCCAATTGTCTAAATAGTGCCTTTTATGGCAATAGGCCATTTCCCTAAAACATCCCTCTGAGCCCAGTTCTACTCACTGAAAGTCACCCATAAGAATATTCCTTCAAACAGAATAAAAGCTATTTGAAGACAGCTATGCATGTTTCTTTGAGCCTTCTTTTTTCTATGTTAAACATGTCTCATTCTTTCAACTTTATCTTGACTTTCAATATGACATGATTGAAGAACCTGCCTCCATTCTGGCCACCGGGGACCTAATTTGTTACCATTTAAAATGTAGCACCCCAAACTAGACATATTTCAAATGTGGTTTAACATATACATAATATGGCAGAACGATTTTCTCTTACTTGAAAGTACACTTCTGTTATTACAGCTAGTTTTAATTTCATCATATAAGGCTATTTCACACCATAATTTTATACTAAGTATGCAGTGGATTTTCTGAACCTATGTAGGACTTTAAATCCAACTATATTGGTTTTACAATATTAGACTCACTAATATTTCCAAGTTGTGCATCCTTTTGATTATAGATTGTTATCTGATGTATTAGTTCCATCATCTGCAATAATAATGGCTATTATTTATTGAGAATCTCCACTAGATATCCTTTCTGACTGCTTACATATATTATCTTACCTCACAACCATGTAGTAAAATAGTTATAGAAGCTCAGAGAGATAATCTGCCTAAGGTTAACAGGAGGCAGGGCCAAGAACTCTCATCCATTAGTCTTACTGACTCCAGTGATAAGCTGTGCTTTAGCAGAAAAGGACTAAGGAAAGAAACTGAGGCAAGACATTGAAGACATCAATGAAAAAAAAAAAAAATCAAAACTTCACACATTCCCTAGTATGCTGCAGAGTTTATCTGGGCACCAAAAATTCCCTCCAGTGGTGATCTCATGGATACTAAAGTGAATGCATTTTGCTGCTCCTTTAATACTTTCAACTTAGCAGTCACAGGAAGCTTGTGACTCATTAAAGATACAACAAGTTGTTTCTTTACCTTATCAAGAGTAAACAGATCAAGAAGCTGATCAGTCCCCATGCTCTGCAAACTAGAATTCTCTTGGCTAATAACGGTATTCGCTATGTTCATCTTGAATTTCTGCAACCCCATTATTTTTTCTTCCAATGTTCCTCTGGTTATCAATCGGTATACGTTAACCACACGTTTCTGGATAAGAAAAACAGTTAAACAACGGTAACACATATTAAGCTTTGAGGTTCCAACAAGTCAGAGTGTCTTTAGACTTGTACTATTTTCTACTACCTAATTAGGGTTGGATTTTTGTCTGGCCACATGAGCTCAAAATGTGTGCAGCAATCACAGAATATTAGGGATGAACAGTGATCCAGGTTTGCTTAGTGCTAGCACTCATTTAATGCATGAGGAAGTGATACCACAGAAAAGTTAAGTGATCTGTCCAAGATCATAACACATGTATGTTAACACCAGAGCAAGAACTAAACCAAGGTTTCCCATCTTTTGGGGGGAGTATATTTTCATGCACAGGTTAACATCTGTGAGGTAAAATTGACTTTTACCTGCCCAATGCGATGGGCCCGGTCCATGGCTTGTAGATCTCGCATAGGATTCCAGTCATGCTCCACAAAGACTACCGTGTCGGCGCCTGTCAAATTAAGTCCCAGGCCACCAACGTGAGTGGTAAGTAACAGAACGTCTATAGATGGGTCATTATTAAACCTAAAGGTATAGATAACAAAAACAAAATTAGTCCATTCCTAAGTCCTATAACAGAAACTGTTAAATAAAAATTAAAGAGCACAAATGAAAATGCTGCTTTAAAAATCCACAATAGGGATACTTATGTGATCATCTGAGAAAAATATCCTCCCAACATGTATAACGTTTTTAGCAAAAGAGAGCATTCTAAAGCTAGTCAGGAATTTCATAAATACAAAATAAGGCAAACTGCACTGAATTTAGTAACATCAGTTAAGGACTAACTTGCAAAAATATAATTAAATGTTAATTATAATTAAGATAAACCCAACTATGAACCTTTAAAGTATGGGGACAGACAGAAGTATGAGAACAGGCTAGACTTTCATTCAGGGAAGAGAGAAGGTGAGTGTGTTAGGGTTGCTACTATTATACGAATCCTAGAAGACACTGACAAAGGATATCTAGTAACTTCTAGGAAAAAGAACAAACTAACATTAAAGATGCAGCTATCAAGCTACGATTTATTATCCTTACTACGAGTCAAGCAATAGGCTTTGTATTTTATATGCATTATATGCATTATTTTCATTGTTACCATAGCTCTATAAGGGTATTATTACCAATATCCCTATTTTAGACTGAGGCTCTGTGAATGATAAACAGGCCCAAGAGAACACTGCTTAAATAGCAGAGTCAGCAGTCAAACCTGAGCGTGTCGGCCTCCAAAGTCCTTTCTTGGGGTCTCTAACTTTATTGTGCCTAATGATCTCTTAGGGATGCTTGTTTTTTGAGACAGAGTCTTGCTCTGTTGCTCAAGATGAAGTGCAGTGGCCCAATCCGATCTCTGCTCACTGCAACCTCTGCATCCCGGGTTCAAGACATTCTCCTGCCTCAGCCTCCAGAGTAGCTGGGATTACAAGCATGTGCCACCACACCCAGCTAATTTTTGTATTTTTGGTAGAGATGGGATTTCACCATGTTGGCCAGGCTGGTCTTGAACTCCTGACCTCAAGTAATCCACCCACCTCGGCCTCGCAAAGTGCTGGGATTACAGGCGTGAGTCAGCGCACCCGGCTGGGATGCTTGTTAAAAATGCCTGCTCTTGAAGTCAGCAGCTTTGGGACTAAGCAGAACCTAGGAATCTGCATTTTTAAAAAAGCAACCACTGAGATATTTTAAAGTAGAGGCTGCAGACCACATGTGAACACTGCACTCACCAGTTCTGCTTCCTAGTTGGGCCAGATTCCAACTTGTTTTCAGTGCACCAACAGGAATTAGGATGGAGATTTTATCTAAGTCACTTGTTTGGTTCCTCTCACCCTAATCCTCCCAAAAAGGTAAGGAAGGGGGAAGTAGTCATCCCTACTATTGGTTGATGCCTTAAATTTCTTTCATGCTCTTCAGAGTGCTTTCCTATTATAGTCATACCTTTTCATATACTAAACAAATAATCTATTCGATTATATTTCTGTAGTTCTATATATAAAAGGGTTTATTTGGGGTGGATTAAACAACTGAAAAAACACATTTGCAGATACTTAGCCAATGAAAATATTTCACAGGACAAACTTCTATGTAAGTAGTAATATATTTATTTACAAATAAGAGTCTTAGAAGCCACATACCGGGAAACAATGGAATGCCTCTGACCAGGAGGTATGCTGCCATCTAATCTCAAGTAAGTGACAGAGGGCAAGTGAGGTTTGAGGAGATCATGCTCTACTATATCAAGCATGCTTTTCAGCTGACAGAAGATCAGTATCCTGTGCTGGGCCACAACAGACTCTGTGCCACTCTCGGAAGTACTGCCATTTCCCAAACCGCAGTCCAACAGCAACTTAGGAAGAAGAAGAAGAAAAAAAAAAACAACAACTACATAAGTGTTCAATAAAAGTAGATAAGCAATCTCACTATGACATTTCTCTCTGTGGCAAGAAAAGGTTAAATGTACCTGAAATCTGGAAAGCAGATTAGCACTTTGGGCTGCAATCTGTCACCCTGCAGCACACTGAACTAGTTTTTGAGGTGCTCAGGCTTAGAGTTCCCTGATCACCTCTTCAGAAGTTTTCATTTAATTTTTTTTTTATAGACTCAAGGTCTCACTATGTTGCTCAGGCTAGTCTTGAACTCCTGAGCTCAAGTGACCCTCCTGCTTTGGCCTCCCAAAGTGCAAGGATTATAGGTATGAGCCACCACGCCCGGCCCAGAAGTTTATCTAATAACAAACCTACCTTCCTTTTCCTCAATCCTTGAGGCTGAAGCCTCAATAAATGTTTATTGAAAGTAATGACAAAGAAGATGCCACAGGCAAACTGGTTCATAAAGGGTTATTCAATAATGTATGAAGAAAACAACAGAGTAGCAACATTTGGTAGAAAAAATTATAGAAAAGAAGCATTTAGCTAGATTTGGATTCTTTTCAAGAGAGCTTATTACTCTATCTGTAGACCAAGATCTTTAATGGCAGAAACCACACTTTGCTATAGATCATTTATACTTATTCCTAAAGTGGTTCGGTGTCTTGCACACAGCAAGTACAATAAATAAATGATTGAATAAAATCCAAGAGAATCATGTTTAGATCAATTTGACAAACCATATACCCAATAGTACTATTCTTCAACCATAGTATTTCAGGTATTACTGAACTCTGTTCAAAATCTAAGAGCTGGCTGGGCCAGTGGTGGTGGCTTACACACCTGTAATCCCAGCACTTTGGGAGGCCAAGGCAGGCAAATCACTTGAGGTCAAGAGTTCGAGACCAACCGGGCCAACATGGCGAAATCCTGTCTCTACCAAAAATACAAAACAGCCAGGTGTAGTGGCATACACCTATAGTCCCAGCTACTTGGGAGGCTGAGACAGGAGAATTGCTGGAACCCCGAAGGCGGAGGTTGCAAAAACAAAATCTAAGATTTTTTTTTTTATTGGAGATGGAGTCTCCCTGTATTGCCCAGGCTAGAGTGCAGTGGCGTGATCTTGGCTCACTGCAACCTCCAACTCCTGGGTTCAAGATATTCTGCTTCAGCCACCAGAGTAGTTGGGATTACAGATGCCCACCATCACGCCCAGCAAATTTTTGTAATTTTAGTAGAGATGGGGTTTCGCTATGTTGGCCACGTTGGTTTCGAACTCCTGACCTTAGGTGATCTGCCTCGGCCTCCCAAAGTGCTGGGATTACAGGCATGAGCCACTTCACCGGGCCAATCTAAGATCTTCATGCAGGATGCTTTCTCCTTTCTACTAACAGAAGCTACTCAAAAAAACAAAAGCTCTGATAGGAAAGATAACCAAAACGCCATCCAGGCAAACTCCAAATTCAATGTAAAACACTTAGGGTGTTGTACAGAGAAGGACATTGTTTTCCTCAGAAAGTCCTCTTTGTATGGTTGAAGTTTGGAACTTGGATTTCGGGAGTCTTCCCATCAGTCCCTAACTGGTAATGATAGTTTACTGTGCCTAAACTATTGTGCAAATAATATGATTTAGGCTGAAACCTGCCTTCTGAGGGTCTGGAATTTTGATCCATGCTAGGCAAAGGAAGTATATGTGACCAGCCCCCAATAAAAACTTTGGGCACTGAATCTCTAATAATCTTCCCTGGTAGACAACATTTCACATCTATTGTCACAATTCAATGCTTGAGGAAGAATACATGTTCTCACTCTTCTACCTCACAGCCCTTGAAGTTTGAGATTTTTATTATATAGTAGTATATGGTATACAGGGGAGGCATTCCTCCATATAAATAAGTCTGATCGATGTAATTATCCCTACATCTTGCCCTTAAATCTGCGAACAAATTACTATTCAAGCTGTTTCTTTTAAAAAGTCCTATCTAAGGTGTCTCAGGAGAGACGTGACTGTGTGGTACCCGGTATAAATAATGTATATTGGCTGGGCATAGTGGCCCATGCCTATAATCCCAGCATTGTGGGATGCCAATGTGGGAAGACTGCTTGAGGCCAGGAGTTCCAGACCAGCCTGGGCAACATAGGAAGACCCCATCTCTAAAAAACAAAACAAAATTAGCCAGGTGTGGTAGTGCACACCTGTAGTCCTAGTTACTTGGCAGGCTGAGGTGAAAGGATTGCTTGAGTCCAGAGTTTGAGGTTGGAGTTATGACCACACCACCGTACTCCAGCCTGAGTGACAGAGTAAGACCCTCTCTATAGGATTAGAAAAAAAAGTGTTATAAGTGCAACTTCCTATACAGATCCCATAAGAGTTCCAGAGTGAAATTTTATCAGAATGTCTGTGTCATGCACACTCAATTACTGAGTTCCATAGGCAGCAATGTCAAAACCTTAAAGATAACCAGTTAAATTAAGGATATCCAACTAGGACTTCTCCGAGTCCATACTTACCAGACATTCTTCCTAATGCAATCTTTCCCAGATGCAGCTATCCTACTGAATATGTGGACATACCATTTGACATGAGTATTCCTGTCTGGCAGCAGAATTGATACTCTGGTATTCTCACTAATCTATAACCCGAGTCTGCTCTGAGAGACTGATCTAGTTCAGGGCCTTGAAAAGTTGATTACTAGACTCTAGCAAATATTTACCAAGGACATCTAATAATGGGTGTTTGAGAGGTCAGCTGACTCCCTAGAAAGCATTTCAATTTTATTTTGCCCTAACTTCAGCACAGGCTAAATTACCTCAGTTTTTTCAATCATTCCTCATATAAAATGGCTTCTAGATGTTTTGCCATTTTGATCTTCCACTTGTACTGGTCAAAACTATAAAACTCAAAATTTGGGCCAGGAGCGATGGCTCACACCTGTAATCCCAGCACTTTGGGAGGCCGAGGCAGGCGGATCACGAGGTCAGGAGAGCAAGACCATCCTGGCTAACACGGTGACACCCCGTCTCTACTAAAAATACAAAAAAAAATCAGCCGGGCGTGGTGGCAGGCACCTATAGTCCCAGCTACTCAGGAGGCTGACGCAGGAGAATGACGTGAACCCGGGAGGCGGAATTTGTAGTGAGCCGAGATCGCACCACTGCATTCCAGCCTGGGCAACAGAGCGAGACTCTGTCTCAAAACAACAACAACAACAACAAAAAAAACACAGTATTTGTTCTGACTAGTATGAAATACAGTGAAACTACGATGCCCTCATTTTGGCCATTATATAGTCATTAATCCCAGCCAAGATCCTATTAGTTTTATTTACTGGCAACTAATTCACACCGTTCTTATAGTGAATTTGCCATCAAATCAAACTCAACTTTGCCTCATATAAAATATTTGCTCACAAAGTCAAAATACACCTAAGTGTTTTAAAACTGACTCTGCTTATCTCCGTTAAATTTCACCTACAGTTTTAGTTCATCATTACAGCCTCCTGGAATTTTTCATTCTAGCTTTGGCAATATTAGATACTTCTCTCAGCACTACTTGCTGATAAACATGTTTCTATTAACAGATTTTTAGAAAGCAAGTAACACTTCTCATCACAGACATACTCAGATTTAAAAAAGAAATTTATCCTTTCTGAGACAGAACCTTCACTCTGGCTGAAAAGAACCAAGAAGATGGAAAAGAAGGCTAGCAGAAAAGTCTTCCATGAGGACAGCCAGAAAAAATCTGGGTCTCTTTAAGTTGCAGACTTCCTAAGCATCTTAATTCAAGATGTGTCAGGGTGACAAGAAGCATACTCTAAAATAAGAGATCAATTTAAGCAGCAACTGCTGGGGGGGGAAAAAAAGCTGTAAGAGCCTATGTATAATTCAAATATGGATGAAATTCAATTTTTATTTGAAAATAGATCTAATTAGAGGATTCCTTGACTAAGTATATCTTACAGCTTTACCTAACACACTAGCTATGTTAGGAAAACCATGAACATTTTATATAAAGACCTATACCAAGGTTTGGTCAAACAAGAAAACCATTCCTTATATCTAAAGATAACAATCATTCTTCAGTTTTGTAGTGTGAAAGTCCACAGTCCATTTTACGTTTAGTGATATAAGGATATATATTTGGATATATATGCCAGATACACTATTAGATAACATTTTCCACACTAACCTATGTGGAATCTAAAATCTTCACTCATTAGTTGTTCTCAATGAGCTTTAGGCCAGAATAACTACTGACCGCAAGCTAAAACAATTACTAAGTCTAGATTTTACACTAAAATCTTCGTTTATAAGGGTAGTTAGAACTAAATGGCATTAGTGCTAACATTTTGGTGCTTGAAATTGTTTCTCTTAATCTTTTGAAATCTTAGAATTTAAAAAAATTCATTTTTAAAAGCAACACCAAGAGGGTGACATCAGCAAAATGGTAAGAGTATGCAGCTCCAAGTAAAATAAAGAAATCCACATCAACACACATTATAAACTGTTGAAAGACAAAGAGAATCTTGAAAGCAGCAAGAAAAAAGCAAATGGTCACGTAAAAGGGATCTTCAGTAAGATTAACACCTGATTTCTCATCAGAAACCAGGGAAGACATTATCAAGAAAGTAAAAAGATAACCTCCCGAATGGGAGAAAATATCTGCAAATCATAAGTCTGATGATAAGGGTTTAATATCCAGAATTACGAAGAACTTCTCGGCAGGGTGTGGTAGCTCATGCCTATAGTCCCAGGGCTTTGGCAGGCCCAGGTGGGAGAATCGTTTGAGGCCAGGAGTTCAAGACCAGCCTAGGCAACACACTGAGACCCCATCTCAAAAACAAAAAACAACAACAAAAAAACTTTTCAAACTCAACAAGGTGAAATACTCCGATCAAAATGGGTAAAGAACTTGACTACACATTTTTCTAAAGAAGATATGGAAATGTCCAATAAGCACATGAAAAGATGCTCAACATCATTAGTCTTTAGGGAATAGCAAATCAAATCCATAAGGAGTTATCACTTCATACCTAGTAGGATGACTATAATTAAAAGAAATTAACAAGTGTTGGCAAGGATATGAAGATGTAGCCCCTGGTACATTGCTGGTGAGAGTGTAAAATGGTATAGTCATTGTGAAAAAAAGTTTGGCAGTTCCTGAAAATGTTAAACACAGAAATGCTATATGACCTACCTATTCCACTCCTTAGTCTCTAGCCAAAAGAACTAAAAAGAGTAACTCAGATAGATACTTGTAAGCCAATGTTCACTGCAGCATTATTCACAATAGCCAAAAGGTGAAAACAACCCAAGTGTCCACTGACATATAAATGGATGAATGAAATGTGGTATATCCATAAAACTGACTAATGAACAAACTGCAAATGACAAATATTTTAAGAGTCCACTTAAATGAAATATTTAGAACAGGCAAATTCATAGAGAAAATAGAGATCACCAGGGGCTAGAGGAAGGGAGAATGAAGAATTATTGCTTGATGAATATAGAGTTTCTGTTTGGGTGGTGGAAACATTTTAGAAATAAGATAATGGTGATGGTTATATAACATTGTAAATATAATGCCTCAGATTTACACACTTAAAATTGTTTAAATGGCATATTTTGTGCTGTATATATTTTAACCACATTTTTATAAAAAGCTGTATCAAAAATTTAAGCAAATTTAAAAATAAATGGTAAACACAGTAGTAATCTTTAAGAAAAGCAAATTTATCAAGAATTTATATTCCTGGGGTGCAACACACATTTGGCACTTAAAAGACATACATACTTGTTTCAAAGCTGAGAGCTTAGGGGCATGCTGAATATCATGTAGAGAAGAATTCTGAACTGCCAGTTTTTCGGTAGTGGTCTTGAATTCTGGATGTTGAGGAGTTAAGACTAATGCTGGATGGTTGCACAGTTTACGTAAGTACTGTAATGCCTTTAAGAGGAAGAAAAAGTATGTATGAGTCAATTTTGCATATCACAAATATTTTTTATCTCTGTATCTTTCCTTATGCTATTTCCTGTGCTGTATAGAATGCCTTTCCTCCTCTTCTTGCTTGGCAAACTTCTACTCATT
The DNA here is from genome assembly GCF_049350105.2 of Macaca mulatta. NCBI lineage: Eukaryota > Metazoa > Chordata > Mammalia > Primates > Cercopithecidae > Macaca > Macaca mulatta. The sequence continues at coordinate 103,985,571 of NC_133414.1, read as the reverse complement.
CTTCAAGAACCAGTTCAAATGTCTCATTTGAGATTCTTGTGCAGTTTATATGCAGACATTTACAACGCATATAAATTGTACTGTTTGTCTCTCCTACCAGACAATGAGCTTCACATGGCAAATTGAGCATCTTAGTTGTTTTCTTTAAAACCCTTTCCCAAAGTACCCAGTAATGCAGACAGATGCTTCTGGAACCAGGCATCATTTTGGACACAAAAGCTGCTCAATCTTCAATGAGTAAAAAAATTTCTGTCCAGGCACGGTAACTTGCCCCTATAATCCACCCTACACTTTAGGAGGCTGAGGTGGGTGGATCCTGAGGTCAGCAGTTCAAGACCAGCTGGGCAACATGGTGAAACCTTGTCTCTACTAAAAATACAAAAATTAGCCGGGCAAGGTGGCATGTGCCTGTAATCCCAGCTACTTGGGAGGCGGAGGCAGGAAAATTGCTTGAACCCTGGAGATGGAAGTTGCAGTGAGCCAAGAGCATGCCACTGCACTCCAGCTTGGGTGACAGAGCGAGACCTGGTCTTTATAAAAAAAAAAAATTCTTGAGGACCTTATAAACCTGACATTCTGATTCAGCAGATGAGAGGAGAGCAGGGAAAGGGAGCTAGGTGACTGTCTCAAGTGGTTATATTTGTGAAACAGAACCTTATATGGTCTCTTCTCTGATTCAGCCATACTTTCTCTTCTGCCTCTTACTTGGCTTAAGATTTGGGTCTCAGCCTTGGCACAGAGTTGTTTTATTAGTAAGTTCCATTGGCAAGGCTCAAGACAGTGCTGAGCACTAGGATTAAAAACTGTGGGAGAGGCCAGCTGCAGTGGTTTGCACCTATAATCCCAGCTACTTAGGAGGCTGAGGAGGGATGATCACTTGAGGTCAAAAGTTCAAGACCAGCTTGGGCAACATGGCAAGACCTTATCACTAAAAAAATTTTTTTTAATTAGCCAGGTGTGGTGGTGTGCACCTGTAGTCCTACCTACTCAGGAAGCTGAGGCTGAGGATCGCTTGAGCCCTGGAGTTTGAGGTTGCAGTAAGCTATGATCCCACCACTCCAGCCTGGGCAACAAAACATGACTCTCTCTCTTAAAAAAAAAACAAAAAACTAGGTCTTCACAACTACCTTTTCCTTCTTCTATCTTTAAAAATACTACAGTACTTAATCTATTGGCAGGAGGTTTTCTGTGGTGGACTATTCAAGAGGGAAAGCTAAAGTGACACTTGCCACCTCTTTTTGTTATTCTCTCAAGCATATGAGGCATGATCTGACTTGAGACTTCTATACTTTTTGTATCCTCTGCCTGGAATCACTTCCCCTCCATACACCTGCATGCCTCAATCCTCCTTCAGATCTTTGCTCAAATGTCACCTTCTCAGTGAGGCAGTCCCTAGCCCCTCAATTAAGAAACCACAACCTACCCTGGACTCTGATACACTATAACCACATTATCAGCTTTGTCTTACACATAATATATACCTAAGTATTTTTCATCTCTACCAGGGAAGGAGTCTGTTTTATCCGCTGTTTTAAGTAACCCCAGAGCTCTGAAAAATTACTGCCATGTAGTAGATGTTCTAATATTTTCTGAATAAAAAAGCAAAAGATTCTCTATTCTAAAGCCCTTCTTTTCAGGTAATATACAAACATATATTTCATTTTATACATTTAATTTTAATATTAAAGTGCTTACTAATATAAAGATAATATTAAATAGGTATTTTAACTTATTTTCAAGCATATATACATAATATTGAAACAAATATACATAGATCCATATTTTATTTTTCCATATAAAAAGTGCCTCATTAAAATTCATTCTTCAACATTTAAAAAGTGGAATGGGCCAGGCGCGGTGGCTCATGCCTGTAATCCTACCACTTGAGGAGGCCAAGACAGGTGGATCACTTGAGGTCAGGAGTTTGAGATCAACCTGGTCAACATAGTGAAACTCCATCTCTATTAGAAATACAAAAATTAGCCAGGCGTGGTGGGCGCACACCTCTACTCCCAGCTACTCGGGAGGTTGAGGCATAATAGCTTGAACCCAAGAGGCAGAGGTTGCAGTGTGCTGAGATCGTGCCACTGCACTCTAGCCTACACAACAGAGTGAAACTCCATCTAAAAAAAAAACAAAGGTAGGAAGTAATCTATACCTGGAATACATGGCCTGTAGCTTTCAGCTTTGGTTTTTCAGTTTCTTCAGAAAGTGCAGCTGAAGAAACTGTTTCATCAACATCACACTTGGCACGAGACTTAGCAAAATCTTCATAGAGCTGAACCTGTAAAATGGCCCCCATGGGAGAAGTTTAAGTATATTTATTTTCAATTGTTTAAAACACATAACTAGCAAAGGCCAATAACAGTAGTAATTTAAATCAGCCCTCATTAATGAAAACAAATTGTGATATCTCTAATTCACTACAGGAATTACAGGTTATCCACTCCATCTTGGTGAATTCCTTTAAAACTACATTTAGAAAACAAGTATGAACACATTAAGTTGGGCTGCTAAAATATGAAAAATACAAGTCAAATGGTCCAAGACTCAATTTTTCTACTGTTCAGGAAAATAAATACATTACCAATAAAAGAAAATCTGAACCCTTAGCAGTAAATGAGAAAAATCTTCCTTAAATGAAGTTACACGATCAAGACCCTGTATGTATGTTTCAGGACATCAAATTTTACAAGAATGTTACTGCTAGCCTAAAAGGGGAACATATGTCAAGTTTTAAAGCACTATGCTGGGGTCTGGGTTCCTACCTTGTACAAGCTAAAATAATGTGAAAGAAAAGATAATCTAGAGAGCTAAAGGACAGAAATCAGAGAATACAAAATCTGTGAATGCTAAACAAAGCCAAAATGCCACTTCTCTTTGGAGCTCGCTTTCTCTAGATTGATTACTTACATGTGTTTTATGCCTATGTTATAGCACCACAACCAGTAAATCACCACAGATTTTTTTCACGTGACATCTTTACTGTACCTACTTTAAGAAGTCTTCATTTCACTTCAAAAATATTCCTTTCAAGACATACTAATTTTTGCAAATGAAGGAAGGGGAACCTGAGAGATGAGGCAGATAGTATAGAAGAATCAAAGAACTCTCAACTTCTTATCCTGCCCAAGTTGAACAGATGAATACCTGCTAACAGGTTAACCATCTATACAATGGAGGGGGAAAAAGTACGTTTCTGGGTATGTATATCTCTTATTCATTTGACCATAGTGAATCAAATCCTAATAGTAAGACAGACTGACACATACAAACCTAGAACATAAAAAAATTTTCAAAGAGAAAATTCTGACCCCGAGGCCATGTCTTACTAAGACAAGGAACAGTTTCCATGTAGCTCCTCGGAAAAGTACAAGGAAAGGCTCACAATAAATTCCTTTAATAATGGTCTTTATGTACAAAATCAGAACTGTGCAGAAGGCAAAATTTATTTTGAACATTTTTAGGTAATGAAATAATACTTCAAAGGGAATGAGTGAGGTCCCACTGACCGAGGTTTAAAACTCAGCTCTGATATATAGTCATGCACTGCACAAGGACATTGAGGTCAACAATGGACTACATATAAAATGGTTGTCCCATAAGATACAATATTGTGTTTTTACCATACCTTTTCTATGCTTAGATATACAAATACAATTGTGTTGCAACTGCCTGTACTCAGTACAGTAACATGCTGCACAGGTTTGTAGACTCGGAACAACCGGCTATACCATCTAGGTGTGTGTAAGTACACTCTAGGATATTTGCACAATGACAAAATCACCTAATGATGCGTTTCTGAGAAATCACTCATGCCATTAGCACTGTACAATTGTGTATTAGCTCTGACTGTAGCCGAGGTAGGTAACTTTTCTGAATATCACTTTATTTGCGAAACTGGGGATTAATAATACCTATAATGTTGTGAGGACAGCCTGACAACATTCAGAGGCAGATTTTTGGCCTTTTTATAAACATTGGCTTGTTTCCTTACCAATTTAATACCTTGCAATCTTTTCAATTAACTAGACACATAAGAAAGCAACTATAGGCTGGGACGGTGGCTCATACCTGTAATCCCAGCACTTTGGAAGGCCAAGGTGGGAGGACTGCTTGACCCTGGGAGTTTGAGACCAGCCCGAGCAACACAGCAAGACCCAGTCTCTACAAAAACTAGAAAATTAGCCGGGCATGGTGGTATGTGCCTGGAAGTCCCAGCTACTTGAGAGGCTGAGGCAGGAAAATCACTTGAACCCAGAGGCTGAGGCTGCAGTGAGCCATGACTGAGCTACTGTACTCCAGCCTGGGTGACAGAGTAAGACCCTGTCTCTTAAAAAAAATTTTTAAAAGCAACTATGATACTGAATTTTGTTTTCATGCTATATTCAAAATGTATACACTCAAACTTATATCCACATCATTTAGGCTTTATCTGCATCTGATAAAGCCAAAGGCTAAGCCCCTTTACTCAATAGTTTTGTGGCTTATACAAAATGATCTGCTAATAAACATACCACTAACAATGATAAACACGAGATTCCTAACCTGGAGAGGACTAAGAGTACAATAATAGTCTTGAATAATTTTAGGTGGAAGATCCTGCAAAACATCTTCTTTCATTCTTCTCAAAAGAAATGGCAGTACTTGGCGGTGCAGCGCATCCATAGCAAGAACACCTGTTAATAGTTAAGAGAAAACGGCTTCAAAAAAAGTTAAGAATAAATTATATTCACTTACACAGGGTTATAATTACATCTCTTTCATACCTGCTTCTTGCTCTCGACTGGAGCTTCGAGCATCCCTACTTGCTAATATAGGTTTACCATATCGAGCAGCAAACTGGCGTTCAGTACCCAAAAATCCTGGCATGAGGAAATCGAATAATGACCACAGCTCCAAAACGTTGTTCTGTAAACAAGAACACCAATTATCTTTCGCACGGGGATTATTTCCTTATAATTACAAAAAATACCAAAATAATTTAGCCGGGCATGGGGGCATGCACCTATGGCCCCAGGTACTTGGGAGGCTGAGATGGGAGGATTGCTTGAGCCCAGGAGGGAGAGGGAAGGGAGAGAGGGAGAGAGGGAGAGTGGGGGGGGGGGGAGGCGGGAGACAGAGAGAGAGGAAGGAAAGAAAGAAAGGGAGAAAGAGAGAGAGAAAAAGAAAGAGAAAGAGAAAGAGGAAGGAAGGAAGGAAGGAAAGAAAGAGGAAGGAAAGAAAGGAAGAAAGAAAGAGAAAAAGAAAGAGAAAGAGAAAAAGAAAGAAAGGAAAGAAAGGAAGAAAGAAAGGGAGAAAGAGAAAAAGAAAGAAAGAGAAAGAGAGCGCGAGTAGGTAAGTACATAAAGAACCATCAATTTCTAAAGTTGGAAGGGATCTTACAGGTCACATGGTGTTTACTTCTCTACTGAGAATGACTGAAGGTCTTCCCACCAAAGTTTACTATCCAAGCTAGATGTGAACATTTGCAACCAATTCTTCTGGAGGACAAGAGAATTTCTCAAAAGTATCTAAAGGTATCTACATACCTATCTCCTTCCTTTTCCAAAATAAACTTCTACAATCGCTTGCCTTCAACTTCCTCCTGACATCAGGTGTTCACACTTCTACTATATAATGATTCATCTCTGACTCAGCTCTAGCTTTTCAATGCTAAATCAGACTGCAGTGTACCACTACAGAAGGAGAATGGCCAGTGTGGAGTAGAGTCTCATTTTTATGTCTTTCATACTTTTGACACAAGATTTCTATTTACATAGTCTAAAATTACATTTTAAAAATGACTTTGAAAACCTGGTTTAACAATGAACCATTAAACAAGCAATAATTATATACTGGAAAATTATCATTCCTATAACTACAAAAAAAATCTTCTTTAATTCACTGCCAAATACCAAGCCTACCCTCCACCTGGCAAAAAAAAAAAAAAAGAATAGTAAATAATTACCTGGATTGGTGTTCCAGAAAGAATAATCCTATAATTAGCAGTCAGTTGTTTTACTGCTTTTGACAACTTTGTTTTTCCATTTTTGATGACATGGCCTTCATCAAGAATGCAGTAGTTAAATTTAATATTTCTAAGGGAGAATAAATAGAAAATTTTACAACTTTTGCTATATGTCCGGAACTATATGAAGAATCTTTAAAGTGGGAAAATATTAAGAGTCTTCAAATTTGATATTAATTTTTCTAAAAAAAAATTTTTAATTCTTACCTAAAGAAATCTATGTCATTCCTCACAACATCATATGAAGCCACTATTAGATTGTGCCTTTTTACTTGGTGCTGTAACCTTTATTTAGAAATGAATAAAATTAGAAAACAGAGACCCTGAAAAGTTCTTAATAGCTACCATTGTATAAAGTGCTTTCAATCTGCCCACTAAGCCCAGCATTCCCTTCTGCTTACTCTACATACATGACCCTGAAGGGCTACTCTTCTGATGACTTGGCTGTGCTGCCCTACTCAGTCTCATTAGAAAAGAGATGAACATTAGACTGAAAATATGGTGGATATTTCAACTTTACTTGCCAACACCTCTTCCTTAGGGGCACTATTCCTTTATCATTCCATGTTGTTCTAGGTGATGTGGGGGAACTACCAATCATGTGCCCCCATAATCACCAAGGAAATGAAGCATTTTAACCAGGTTAAGCTATTCACAATATTTAATCCCCTAACCACAAAGGTTGTTTTGGGAGCATGACCCAAACAAGGCCAGTCATTCATCTCCAGTACTGATATATTCATGAGAGAGGGGGAAGATCTGTTTACTATAGTTGCCAAACTAAGAGAATATGGGCCAGAGACTGCCCATTGTCATCTTATCTACCAACTGTGGACTGAAGCCCAATAGTAACAATAAGTTATGTAAGGGGAGGAAGAGTGAATGAGAGTAATCTAGATGGGCCTGAAGCAACAATCTACCCCTGAAATTCTCAAGTTAGTGAATTAATGAATTTTCTGTTTGCTTAAGCTAGTTTGAATTGAATTTCTATCACTTACAAATGAACGAATTCTATCAAAGAGGCACTACAGTAAACTGCTCAAGAGTGCAAGTTTTTGAGCTGCCTGTATTCGAATCCTCACTCTCTCCACTTCATTAGTTGAGTGACCTTGGACCCAGGCCCAATGCCTTAGACTCCTTATTTGCAAATTGGAACAACAGTATTCCTACCTCACAAAGTGACTGTGAGAATACATAATATACAATTTTAGTTTTTTTTCAATTCTGCTCCTTCTATATATAATACACAATTTTACATTAAAAAAAAAAAAAAAAACTGCTTAGAATAGTGCCTGGCCAGTAAGTGCTCAAGATAAAAACTAAAAAATTTTAATAACATTATTTAATAATATTTGCTATTATTAACATAGGAGTACAGCAAATCTATGGACTAATCAGCAACTATGACTATCCAACCTTAAAAAATGAACTCAAATCAATGAGCTTCCACTTGAAAAAATTTACAGTTAGGAACATAAGAGATGTATTAGTTAATAGGGAAGGGGTAAAGCTGAAAGAACTCTAAAATTTAGTGCAGTCATGACTGCAGCAGCAGCTAAAGCAGCCATAGTGGACAAAAAGTACTTCTGGGGAGAGGGAAGGAAAGGGAACAAGGCAAAGGGGAACTCTTTTTTATTTAAGAGAGGGGGACTCACTATGTTGCCCAGGCTAGTCTTGAACTCCTGGGCTCAAGCGATCCTCCTGCCTCAGCCTCCTGAATATTCAGGACTACAGGCATGTTCCCCTGCACATGGCTCAAAGAGATCTCAGGAAAGTGGGTAGAAAATGACAATAAAACAGAAGCACCAAAAAGATGCTACGGTCACAGACTCCCAAAAGGGGCATACAAAAGCGGCTTTGGTTCCTGATAGTTCAGCAGCTCCAGGAAAGCTCAACTTATTGTACAATGGTTAAAAGTCCTCAATTTTGATAAGCCTCACTGATTACATCTTCCCAAAGTACACTCACTTTTCATAAGTGAAGTTTCTATGTCACATAACCAAAAGAGCTAATTAGAATTCACTTTTAATAAATGTTACTGTTCCTCATCTTAATTACGACAAAAGCTGAAATATTTTGTTATTGTCGTACACCTCTTACCTTATTCTTTCAGTGGGAGGTCCAGTGTAGTGCAACGGATTGAGGTATTCTCTGGAGCAAAATTTACCTACTTCATCCACCCAATGGCCTGTTAATGTTGGCGGACAAACCACTAAGGAAGGAAGTGGCATACATTCTGCCAATTTTGATCTTGCATATTCCTGGGCCCTTTACAATAGCAAAACACAATAAATTAACCAGCTTGTTTACATTTCTCCAAATCTGGAAACCTTATTTTAAAATAATATCTTAAATTACCTATGACAATGATCTCCTGCTAGAATGCAGATGGACTGTAAAGTTTTTCCTAAACCCATGTCATCACACAGAATTCCATGAAGTTTATACTTATTAAGAAATGCCAACCAGTTCACACCATCCTGTTAAAGAGAAAAATCATAAATGTGAATACATCATAAATTTATTTTTTCTTATAAAAACATTTTCTTATAAACATGTTTGCACAAAACAAAAATCTTTCTATACACAAAAGTGAAATAAATGGGTATAAGACACTAAACACAAGATTTTACTAAATCAATTTTACAAAATGCTTTAAGGCCAGGTATGGTGACTCACATCTCTAACCCCAGCACTTTGGGGGGGCTGAGGTGAGAGGATCACTTGAAGCCAGGAATTCAAGACCAGCCTGGGCAACAAAATGAGAACCCTGCCCCTACCAAAAAAAAAATAGCTGGCCACAGTGGTGCACATGCATAGTCCCAGCTACTCGGGAGGCTGAGGTGGGAAGATGGCCTGAGTCCAGGAGTTAGAGGCTGCAGTGAACCATGATTCTGCCACTGCACCCCAGCCTGGGCAACGAGCAAGAACTTGTCTCAAAAAACAAAAAAAAAGCCACAAGGCTTCAACATTCATTTGAAAGGAAAACTCACTATTCCTATTTACAAGATAAGTATAAAACTTACCTGCTGATATTTTCTGAGTTCAGCATTGATTGGTACTGGAATTTTATAATTTTCCAATTTTTTCCCATCTAACAATTGCTCCAAAAAGTGTCGCTCCTTGGCTTTCAATTGGATTAATTCTGCTGACATGTTTGGAGGGTCTGGAATGCCTGCCTAAAATGATTTTTTTTTAGTTATTAAAAACTATGCACTCAGTTTTCATTCTTAGATCAAATAAACACAACAAAAAAAACACACAGAAAAAATAATTCTGAAAATTGTACAAAGACTTGAAGACAAATGAGGTTAAAGAAATGGACAAGTATTAAAGGTGCTACAATTTGACTACTAAGTAAATACATATGGAATATCTGAAAGACCACAATCTACAACTTCATTTTCCCACACCATGCATTATTTGATGAAGAGGCATATAAAGTTGCATAGTTTATTTTGAATTAAATACTATTACTGGCACTTCTCAATTTTACTGTTCTGATACCCTACGGTATTAGTTCTCAAAATGTGGTCTGTACGACCCCTATGGATCTCTAATACCTTTTCAACTATTTCATAATAAAAGGAGAACATTATTTGCTTTTAATCACTGTGTTGACATTTGTGTGGATGTTGCAAAAGTTATAACGAAGAAAACTGCCTGTACTTCAGAAAGAATCAAGGCAATGGCACCAAAATGTGCTAGCAGTCATATTTCTTAGAACCATACATTAGCATTTTTTCAAATAGCCAGTGTTACTTTAAAATGTCCTTGATAAGCCAGGTGTGGTGGCTCACACCAGTAATCCCAGCACTTCGGGAGGCCGAGGCAGGCAGATCACTTGAGGTCAGGAGTTCGAGACCAGCCTGGCCAACATGGTGAAACCATGTCTCTCTACTAAAAATAAAAAAATTAGCTGGGCACGGTGGTGTGCACCTGTAGTCCCAGCTACTCCCAGGCTGGCAGGAGAATCGCTTGAACCTGGGAGGTAGAGGTTGCAGTGAACTGGGATTATGCCATGGCACTCCAGCCTGGGTGACAGAGCGAGATTCCATCTCAAAAAAAAAAAAAAAAAAGACAAAAAATATGATAAAGCAGTAAAAAATGATCTATTTTAATAAATCTCAACCCTTTAATGCATGTCTTTTTTAACATTCTGTGAGAAAAAAAACTGTGAATTCTGCTGCTTATCAAAGTACAATCTATTGAGAAGCTGAACTAGCCATTAAAAAAAGACCCAAATATGAAGTCTTTAATACTCCAAGAATTTCCCTGACAAACTCAGTAGGGTTTATATTACATATCCATCCTGGGTGTACCCAACCATATGTTTTGTTGGTGGTTGATGTTTCATATTCTTAAAATAAAGATTTATGGGTATTAAACTTGGAAACACCAGACAATACTTACTACTTAGATTTAGACAAACTGTGCCCAGGAGAAAGAAAGTATATTAACATAGCCATTTTTTAAAGGAAAAACATTTTACTTGAAAGGACTGATAAACTATGGATATTCTGAGTTTGGTATTTGGCTGACATTTTCTCAAAAATGAACCTGTCACTTCAAGGAAAACAACTGACATTAACTTGTTGTCACTGATAAAATTCGTATTTACAAGATAAATTGACAGTTTCCAATAAAAACAATTTTCTGCTGTTGATAATAAACATGATTTTTTAAAATATTATATAATGAATTGTGTCCACCTGTGGAAGATTTACATAACTCAATGAACCAGTATTTTCCAAATGACTGATGCATAATGTTACAAAACATGTATGGATAATAAAAGATTCATTCAAAAGTATAAGACATACTTACCTGGAAGGGCAGATACCATGATCACAAAAGTGTAAGACAAACCAATGAATTTCAATGTAAGACAGTATGAAACATTCATTGATAGGATTTAGATTCTATATTGCACATAACACTTAAACTTTCTCTTTTTGAGTTCTGGTATGTTATCAGATAAAATAATATCCACAATTATTTGAGAAGGCTGTCAAAATATTGCTCCTTTTTCTAACTATCTCTGTGAGGCTGGACTTCCTTTATATATCCTGAACCAAAACATAGTGCAACAGACTGAATGCCCAAGCAAACATGAGAATCCAGCTATCTACCATTAAACAAGAAATACTGGCCGGGTGTGGTGGAGGAATGAGCCCAGGAGTTTGAGACCAGCCTGCAGAACATAGTAAGACCCCATCTCTACAAAAAATTTTTTAAAAAGCCAGGTGTGGTGACACGGGACTGTAGTCCCAGCTTCTTGGGAGGTTAAGGCAGGAGGATCGCTTGAGTCCAGGAGAGGCTGAGGCTGCAGTGAGTTGTGATTGTGCTGCTGTACTCCAGCCTGGGTGACACAGTAAAACCCTGTTTCAAGGAAAAAAAAAAAAAAAAAAACCCAAAAAAACAAAAACAAAAACCAGACATAAAAAAGATTTGCAATAGTATAAAACAATGTCACTCTTGTCACTCACACATTGTTTTAGAAAAGTTATTTTTCATCAAAAAAGTTAATTATGTTAACATTTAGGTTTGTTATTTAAATGAATTATTTAAAAATTTCCCAGTTTTAATATCTATTACAGAAAATATTATAAACAACAGCTCTTTGGTGTCAATTTTTAAGAGTGTAACGAAGTACTGACACAATAATCTATCTAAAAAAGAAATCAAGAAAACAATCCCATTTACAACAGCAACAACAACAAAAAATAGGAATAAATTTAAGAAGGTGAAAGATCTATACACTGAAAGTTATAGAACATTAATGAAAGAAACTGCTGGGGACACAAATAAACGGACATAAATATGGAAAATAAATGTTCTTGGGCTGGAAGAACTAATATTGTTAAAATGTCCATACTACCCAAAACGATCTATAGATGTGATGCAATCCCTACACTGCACTGAGAATCCCTAATCCCCAAAATTCCAGTGGCATATTTTACAGAAGTAGAAAAAGCAATCCTAAAACTCATATGGTTCTCTATTATCCCTCTGAATAAGCTTTCTATAAAAACAAACAAAAAAAACTCATGTTGAACCACAAAAACCCCCGATAGACAAAGCAATCTTGATCAAAAGGAACAAAGCTGGAGGGATCACACTACCTGATTTCAAAATATACTACAAAGCTATAGTAATCAAAAGAGTATGATCCTGGCATAAAAGCAGACAAAGACCAATGGAACAGATTGGAGAGACCAGAAATAAATGCATGTATTTACAGTTAATCTTTGACAAAAGAACACACAAGGGGGAAGGACAGCCTCTTCAATAAATGGTGTTGGGGAAAACTGGATATTCACACACAGAAGAACGAAACTGGACCTTTGTATCTTACACCAAGTACAAAACTCAGGTCACAATTGATCAAAAAATTAAACGTAAGACTGGAAACTATAAAATTACTGGAAAAAAAATAGAAAAAAGCCTTTTTGACATTGGTCTGGGCAAATTTTTTGGATATGACTCCAAAAGCACAAGAAACAAAATCAAAATACAGGCCAGTCATGGTGGTTCACCCCTGTAATCCCAGCACTTTGGGAGATTGAGGCAGGAGGACTGCTTGAACCCAGGAGTTTAAGACCAGCCTGGGGTAAACAGAGGGAGACCCCATCTCTACACAAAATAGTTAGCTGGGCATGGTGGCACACACCTGAAGTCCCAGCTACTTGGGAAGCTGGGGTGGGAAGATCACTTGAGCCCAGGAGTTCGAGGCTGCAGTGAGCCATGATCATACAACTGCACTCCAGCCTGGGCAAGAGAGTGAGACCTTGTCTCAAAAACAAAAACCCAAAATCAAAATATAGGTTGAGCATCCTAAATCCAAATACCGAAAACATTGTTAATGCCAGCATGACAGATGAAGGAAACGCTCATTGGTGCATTTCAGATTTCAGATTTTCAGATTAGGGATGCTCAACTGGTAAGTATAATGCAAACATTCAAAAATCTGAAATCTTAAATACTTCTAGTCACAAGCATTTCAGATAAAGGATACTCAACATGTATAGACAAATGGGACTGCATCAAACTAAAAAGCTTTCTGCATAGCACAAGAGACAATTAACAGACTGAAGAGACAACCAACAGCATGGGAAAAATTATTTGTGAACCATAAATCTTGATAAGGGGTTAGTATCTAAAATATAAAAGGAACTCAACTCAACAGAGAGAAAATAAGATTTAAAAATGGGCAAAGGACCTGAATAGGTATTTCTTCAAAAAAAAAAAAAAAAAAAGATATATATATATATATATATATATACACACACACACACACACACACACACACAAACGGCCAAGAGATATATGAAAAAATGCTCAACATAAATCATCAGGGAAATACAAATTAAAACTGGTATGAGATATTACCTCACAACTGTTAGAATGGCTATTACTAAAAAGACAAAACGTGTGGAGGAAGATGTGGAGAAATGGGAACCCTTGCATACTGTTGGTGGGAATGTAAATTAGTACAGCATTATGGAAAACAGTATGGATGTTACTCAAAAAACTAAAAATAAAACTACCATATAATCTAGCAATCCCACTTTTGGCTATATATCCAAAGGAAATGAAATCAGTACACTGAAGCGGTATCTGTACTTCTGTGTTCGTTGCAGCATTATTCACAATAGCTTAGATTTGGAATCAACCCAAGTGTTCGTCTATGTGATGAACGGATAAAGAAGCTGTAGTGTATCTATATATAATTGGATACTATTCAGCCTCTAAGAAGGAAATTTTGTGACACCATGAATAAACCTGGATGACATTATGCTAAAGTAAACAAGCCAGGCACAGAAAGACAAATATTATGTGACCTCACTTATATGTGGAAATCTAAAATGTCAAACTCATGGAAGCAGAGTAGAAGACTGGTTGCTAGGTGCTTAGTAGGTAGAGGGGAGAGGACTGAGGGGAGATGGATAGATGTTGGTTAAAGGGTACAAAGTTTATTTAGAATGAATACATTCTGTAGATCTGTACAGCATGGTGACTACAGTTAATGATAATGTACACTTGGAAACTGCTAAAAGATTAAAATTTAATTAAATGGGTTTTCATCACAAAAAATGATGAGTGTATGAACTAAGATATATTAATTGGTCTGATATATTTCACAACATCATTTTGGACACCATAACATTTTTTTTTTTTTTGAGACGGAATCTCACTCTGTCGCCCAAGCTGGAGTGCAGTGGCCCCATCTCAGCTCACTGCAACCTCCGCCTCCCAAGTTCAAGTGATTCTCCTGCCTCAGCCTCCTGAGTAGCTGGTATTACAAGCCAGGTATTACCTGGCTAATTTTTCTATTTTTAGTAGAGACGGGGTTTCACCAGTTGGCCAGGCTGGTCTTGAACTCCTGACCTCATGATCTGCCCACTTCAGCCTCCCAAAGTGCTGGGATTACAGGCGTGAGCCACCATGCCTGGCCACATGTTTTTTATTAATAAAAAATGAAAGACCAAAAAAGTCATGAGACCAAAAAATTTGAGAACTACTGCCCTATGATGTCTCCCAACTTAAGAAATTTAAAATTCTGGAAACAGAATTTCAATTAAATCTAACTAAAATATATATTCCACATAACACTAAATATAGCATTAGAGCAGTGAGGTATATACAATGAGTCTATTTTCAAAGGTTTTGGAATTAACTTTATCTACTAAGATAAAAACGAACATTTTAGAACATCTAACAACATAATGATAATCATTAAAGTCTTTCTGCACAATGCTTTACAAATAACAAAATCTTCATATATTTATTCTCATGGAAATTTTAAGAAATGACAAGACATAGGGCTACATAGCTAGGTCCATTCCCTAACAATGAAACCCTAAACCCAAGCGTCACAAATATTGGTTCAGTGCCAGCAACCCCTCTTGTGAGTGTCTTTCTCACTCCAATTCCCATAAAAATCAGCAAAAGTTACTAACAGTGCAGGGAATTAGTGTTTCTATAAAAATCACTGGTTGATATTCCAAGATTCTTTGACAACATGCATTTCGGAAAAGTAGATGACTTTTTCTATGAAGACTTAACAGAGAGAATCAAAATAAAGAGGAACAGGAATGAACTTTCATGGCATCATTCTTGTTTCTATTGCTATATATCTTCAAATTCACTAATATTCTCTTCCACAGTATGTCTAACCTGCTATTAATGCAATCCAGTGTGTTTTTATTTATAACTGCATTTTTCATCTCTAGAAGTTCAATTTGGGTCATTCTTATATTTTTCATTGTGCTCATCACACTCATGCTTTCCTCCTCTACCTTGAACATATGGAGTGTGTGTATGTGTATGTGTGTGTGTATATATATATATATATATATTTTTTTTTTTTTTTTTGAGACAGGGTTTCACCATGTTGTCCAGGGTGGTTTCGAATTCCTGAGCTCAAGGGATCCGCCTGCTTTGGCCTCCCAAAGTGCTGGTATTACAGAGGTGAGCCACTGCACTCAGCCCTGGAGTATATTTTAATGTCCTTGTCTATTATCTGGGTCTCTTCAGGGGACTGTTTCTATTGACTGTATTTTCCCCCAGTTACTGGACATATTTTTGGGTGTGGTAATTTTTTGGTGAATGTCAAACATCTTAAGTTTTATGTTGTTGGGTGCTGTATTTTTTTTTTTAATTATTCCTTTAAATAATGTTGAGGCTTTTTTTTTTTTCTGGGCAATATTTAGTTCAGCTGAAATTAATTAGATCCCATTGAGGCTTGCTTTTAAGCTTTATCCAGGAAGATCCAAATCAGCCTTTTGTCAAGGGCTAACTTGGCCCTATTACTGAGGCAATATGCTTCTAAGGACTTGATGCTCAGTATGGTAGAAGGTCTTGTTACTCTTAATCTCCTTAGTGGAAATACAAACTATTCCCAGCCCTGTGTGAGGTCTGGAAATTGCTCCACCTATTCCTTTCTACAGTGATTCTTTCCCCAGTCTCAAAGATGTTGTCATAGTACATGCAGATGAATACTCAGCCAAAAGCTTGGGAGAACCCCCTATGAACTTCTGGAGCTTTCTCTCTGTGCAGCTACCTCCTGTCTGTGCAGTATCTACCTTCAGGTACTCTGTCTTGCAAATTTTGTCTTAACTCTTCAGTTCAGCAAGACTACTGGGCTCTCTTTGGGTTTCCCTTCTCTGTGATATGGCTTCAGGCAATAAGCCAGGGCACTTCATTTGTTTCGTTTCTCTCATAGTTCACTACCAGTGCTGCCTGTCGTCCAATGCCTGAAAACCACTGTTTGGTACGTTTTGTCTGGTTTTCTAGTTAAGGTAGGAGGATAAATCTTGTCGCCCGTTTTTCCATCATGGCCAGAAGCAAAATCTGTATCACAGTAGTGTTGTAATTTTCACATCTATCAAAGTGAGTCTTACTAATCTTTTCTCAATACCTAAAGTTCAAAATCTCTTTTGTCACTCTGTTATCAAGTATTGTTGTTTTTCCTTAAGAACAAACCAACCGGGTGGCTCATGCCTGTAATCCCAGCACTTTGAGAGGCTGAGGCGGGCAGATCACCTAAGGTCAGGAGTTCGAGACCAGCCTGGCCAACATGGTGAAACCCCGTCTCTACTAAAAATACAAAAAATTAGCATGCTGGCTAGCACCTGTAATCCCAGTTACTAGGGAGGCTGAGGTAGAAGAATTGCTTTCACCCAGGAGGCGGAGGTTGCAGGAACCAAGATCACACCATTGCACTCTAACGTGGGCGACAAGAACAAAACTCCATCTCAAAACAAAACAAAACAAAAACCAACCAAGAAAACCCCAAAAGACTATTGCTAAGTGTTAGAGTTTAGACCCTTTATCACCTCACAGTGGATGTGAGCTCTATTTTGGTGCACTTTGAATTCTAATCCATATTTAAATGGCTATTAAACCGATTTTCCTAAAATATGACTTTCAGCTGTTAGACTAATTTTCCTTAAAAACAAACAAAAACTGCGGTCATCATCTCCTTTGTTTAAAGAACACATAATAGCTTCCCACTGCTCACTTATTTCAAAGCTAAGAAACGGCCAAGGAGACTAAGTACAACACATTTGGTTTAAAAGTGGGATGAAGGCCTCGGAGTTAAAAGAATCTGAGTTAAAATGTAGGAAGCAGAGGATGAAAACAATTCTGGAAATGACACCTCGGTCTTTTGACACCATGGTCTAGTATCTGTGTTGTTGCAGTAATTTTTTTTCACACATTTTTTAGTGTGAGGTAAAATATACATGTAGAGAAATAATCTAAGAAACAGTTTAGTAAATTATAAAACAAACATCTGTACAACCAGATCAAGAAAAATACCACTGCAGTCACCCCAGAAGATCCCATACGCTCCTTCCCAATCATAACCTTCTCTCTCCTTTCCTCAAGAGGTAATCATTTCACTGACTTTTATGGTAATTTCTTTCTTATTTTTCTTTATACCTTTATCACCAAATTTCTTTTGCCTGTTTTTGAATTTAATAAAAAAGGAATCCTATGTTAAGGATTCATGAATATTACTGTATGTGTCTGTGTCTTCTTGCAGTATAACAGTACACAATTTACATATCTACTCTCCATGACCATTTGGGTGATTTCCAGTTTTAGACTCCTATAAGTGATGTTATATTCTTGGCCAGGCATGGTGGTTCACACCTGTAATCCCAGCACTTTGGGAGGCCAAGGCGGGAGGATCACCTGAGGTTGGCAGTTGAGACAAGCCTGATCACAAGCAGAAACCCCGTCTCTACTAAAAATACAAAATTAGCAGGGTGTGGTGGCACATGCCTATAATCCCAGCTGTTTGGGAGGCTAAGGCAGGAGAATCGCTTGAACCTGGGAGGTGGAGGGTGCAGTGAGCTGAAGTCGCACCATTGCACTCCAGCCTAGGCAACAAGAGCAAAACTCTGTCTCAAAAAAAAAAAAAAAAAAAATTCTTGAAAAAATGTGTTGAATTCTCTAGGGTATACATGTAGGATGAATTTTTCAGGTCATTAGGCTGGGTATCTTCAATTTTACCAGATATAACCAAACTGTTTTTCAAAGACGCTATCCTATTTATAACTCATTATTTTGCTGGTAGGAATGTCAAATGATACAGTTACTTTGGAAAACAATTAGGCAGTTTTATAAAAAAAATTAAACGAACTTACCGTATGACCCGGCATTTCATTCTTAAGTATTTACTCAAAAGAAATAAAAACACACATCCACACAAAGACTTACAAATGCAAATGCAGAGTAGTATTGTTCCTTTTTTTTTTTTTTTTTGAGAGAGTCTCACTTTCTCATCCAGGCTGGAGTGCAGTGGCACCATCTTGGCTCGCTGCAACCTCTGTCTCCCAGGTTCAAGTGAGTCTCCTGCCTCAGCCTCCTGAGTAGCTGGGATTACAGGTGCACGCCACCACACCCCGCAAATTTTTGTATTTTTTGTAGAGACGAGGTTTCACCATTTTGTATTTTCAGTTGGTCAGGCTAATCTCGAACTCCTGACCTCAAGTGATCCACCCGCTGTGGCCTCCCAAAGTGCTGGGATTACAGGCATGAGTCACCTCACCCAGCCCATAATAACTATTAATAAAAGCTGGTAACAATCCAAATATCCATCAACTGGTGACAGGATAAACAAAATGTGGTATGTCCATACAATGGAATACTACTCAGCAATAAAAAGGAAGTACTTGTACATGTTACAACATGGATGACATGCCATACCTACCATTTCCTGAATTATTCCTGGCTCTTTCTGTGTTTCAAGTCACTTCAGTTTCCTGCACTGGCCACACATTATTTGCGCCCCCATGAATGTACTCCAAAATGCTCCAACATGATCCTTCTAGTCTTCTTTTTCATACTCCCACAGAGACCTCATTTGCTTTTTACAGTCTTAATTACCATCTCTCAAATTTATCTTTTGCCTAAACTTTAGCCCACAGTCTACAAGTAGATGCTACCAGAAAAACTTAGGAACAATTCTATTTCTAGAAAAGCATTAGTAAATTTTTTTAGGAATCATAGTGTCCGATTTCCTGTTTTACTTAAATTAAAACTCTCTGTGTTAAAGAAAAAAAGTACCAATTAAAAGCCTAAAAATCTTAATTATTGTAATATAAACATTTTTGAAATAATGCCTTCTTTTTTTTAGCCTGACATGTTCTTTGACAAGTGTTAATATTCTTTTCTTTTCTTTATTTTGAGATGGAGTCTTGCTGTCGCCCAGGACAGAGTGCAGTGGCACGATCTTGGCTCACTGCAACCTCTGCCTCCAGGTTCCAATAATTCTCGTGCCTCAGGGTCCTGAGTAGCTGAGACTACAAGCACACACCACCATGCCCAACTAATTGGTTTAGTTTTGTTTTTTGTATTTTTTTAGTAGAGACAGGGTTTCACCCATGTTGGCCAGGTTGGTCTCAAACTCCTGACCTCAGATGATCCACCTGCCTCAGCCTCCCAAAGTGCTGGGATTACAGGCATGAGCCTTTGTACCTGGCCCTAAAAAGGGTTACAATTATTATGGATCAAGTTATAGAAAATATTAAGTCTATACAGCAAGTATCTTTGACTTACCTCAAGTGGCATGAGTCTAATTAGCGTTGCAAAGCACTGTGTGGCCATGAATCTCACACTGTCTGTCTGATCACTCATTCTTCCCAATACAGGAACAACTAAAAGGACAATATATGGAACAATACCAACATCCAGTTGTTCCATTACACCTGAGTAAGCGATTAAGGAAATTTTGAAATGGTTCCGAGACACACGTTTTCACAAACAAATTGATACCAAGATTGTAACTTTTTAAAAGGCTCATCATTTTCTCATCTGTATTATGAGGGAAGAGACTGACCCTCCAGGCCTATGATTCAATTATAACAGTATCTGCCCATTTTGTTGCTTCTTGGAAAATATTATGTAACTTTCTCATGATTAGGAATATAAAATTACAGTTTTCTTCTAAGGAAGGCCAGAAGAAGCTTTACTAGTAAGATTTTTCTCATAGAGAAATTGCTACAAGCGTCTGGAATTCCAATGTCAAAATAAAATAAGTCACATTGTAAGTAAAGGAATACAACTGAGTGTCACTCAAAGATTAATTCCAAATTTCCCACCAGGATCTTGACAATCACCAGCAGGATATAGTGAGCCTAGTAAGCGCAGTTCTCCTGTAATCTTCAGTATTTTTGAACCAGAGTTCTACTGATTTGATCTTCATCCATCTTTTGTGCTCTGTGAAATATCTTTCAGATACTTTGAGTTAAAGAATGTTAGCTGCTGCCATACCCTTAGCAAAGGGCTTGCCTGTATATTTCTAATTATCTAGTATATTTTGGTCATTTTAAACCCAATTAATGAACAAACTTTAAAAACATAACATGTTTATAACATAAGGACTACCTACAGAATACCTGATTAATAAGATACTGATTATAAACAAATAAATCACTTACTAGACATATAGTTCATAAAGTACATAAAACTATTTTGCCTATTAAAAGGATGTTTTAAAATTAATAGCAATTTTCCAAACTTTCCATGTGAAAATTTTTATCATAAAATGCAAATCAATTTGTAACATATTTGTAATAAAATACGAAAATATTTCAAAATAAGATGTAAAAAGAATAGGTATTTTTTGGAACAAGGCAGGTTATTTATGTGCATATTTGAATACATCAATTTCATTTTAATTATCCTTAAGTGAAATGAATATAATTCCTCAACAGTTTGTCAAATAAAAAAGGATACAGGCAAGTGCTTCAATTGCACCCTCTTGTTTGACACTGTCATCAATTGCTCCCAGCCATGGAAGAACCTTCTCCAAAAAAATATTCATTGTTTCCATGGTAGCTATTTTGCTCATGACTCCTACACAACGAGCAGCCATGTGCCTCACTGCAGTACTGGGGTACTGAAGGCACATATAAAGATGTAGCAAATGCTGGACCAACTAAAAACAAAAAGTTAATGACAATTAGAATTCTTATTAGGAAAATACTGTTTAATATGTAACTATAATAGCCCATACTCAGGAAAGTTTTCAATATTCTAAGTGACTCTAAAAATACCTCCAAATACTTCAAAACATTACTGTCAAAACATTCTCAATAGAAATCTAATCCAAATCCAAACTAATGTATTACAACTCTTTCAAAAAGAAGGGAAAAAAGGGTATAGAACCTCTCTTCTGCTCATATCCTCTCTTAGGCATACAGGAACACTCAATTCTTTCCAAAATTAACAGGAAACAAACCGAAAAGTACTTGGCAAGATTCTCCTACTGAGGCTGGAAAAACAGCACCACACATCACCAGCCCCCTCCAAATTTGGTAGCACTAATTTAGGTTTAGGTACATATTTTTTATTCAGTGGCTTGAGTGTTACCGATTTTATTCTAGCACCATACTTCGGTAGGTATCTTCCACTGTAGCTTTCTGGCTTACCATAGGTGTTATAATCACAACAGCATTATGACAGCACCTTATTATTAAATGTCTGCTGCATGGAACACCAGAATTAATGCTGATGAGCCAGGTATCTGTTCAACAGTTTGATGTGCCTTACAGTTCAGCTGAATGCATGTTGCTAATTATGGAGGTTAAGACCATACAGATGGACTCTTCTTTTTTTTGTTGTTTTTTCTTTTTTTCTTTTTCTTTTGAGCCCAAGTCTTGCTCTGTTGCCTAGGCTAGAGTGCAGTGGCGCAATCTCAGCTCACTGCAACCTCGGCCTCCCGGGTTCCAGTGATTCTCCTGCCTCAGTCTCCCGAGTAGCTGGGACTACAGGCGTGTCCCACCACGCCCGGCTAATTTTTGTATTTTTAGTAGAGATGGGGTTTTACCATATTGGGCAGGCTGGTCTTGAACTCCTGACCTCATGATTCACCCACCTTGGCCTCTCAAACTGCTAGGATTACAGGTGTGAGCCACCACGCCTGGCCTACTTTTGTTTACTAATAGTAAATCAGCAGAACTTTTAACAAGTAAAAGGACATACTTTATTACTGTGTACAAAAAAATCCATTCTTCTCTACCCTCTGACAGATTTTCCCTTTTGTGTTAAATAACAAAAGAGAACTGGGCTAATATCCTTCAAAATGGGGTAAACTGCAGAGAGCTTCTTATTGAAGATACATGAAAAGAATAATACTCTCTTATGAAAAAAAAAACCAGGGAATTCTCTATTTTCCTCCTCCCTCTGTCCTAATTCTTTTATAAGAAACATTTTAATAGTTTAAAAAAAAAATCACAAACCAATGTTCTATCTTTGCACTGACCAGCTTCACCTTAGGCAGATAACTCCTTTCACCTTTATACTTATCTAGGAAACAGATTTCATTATATATGCTTTTCCTTTCTTGGAGCTATATTATTAGGATCATCTGGATGAACAGGGCTGCAGTTTTCTTCCCTATTTATGTCTGGCTCCTGTGCCATCAGATTCCTTCCCTCAATTCCCCCACATTCTAAGCTTCCAGGTTGGGTTTTCTCTCAAATTCAAGCAGCCAGGTCTACATCAAAGCCCACAAGAGTTGCACTGTTAGTAAAGGAGGAATCTAGTTATACCACAGCAAAGAAAAATGCAATTACTAAGGATGACATCAAAGTTGTACCTTTTAAACCTTAAGACTTTTTAATAAGATCACTTGTTTTATTTGAAGAAATATTACACTTGCATTAGTTAGTTACCAAGGGATGAAGCTCAGAATCCATTGAAGCTGCTGCTGTTTCAAAAACTTGCAGAGAATTCACCAATTCTTGAGCAGGGCTATCTCCCTTTTCCAGGAGGGATTTTCCATCTGTTAAAATATATTGTCTGTATTATCTGGCAAATAATTTTTCAAAATCTAGAGCACACAAAAACTTTTAGCACTTTTTCAGCTAGCATAGGAGAGTCAATTTTGCTTTTTAGTGTTAAAATTAAATGCCAAGACCTTAAGTGCTGGGGTACTACATGTAGAGCAACCAAAGAACTTAAACATAATGATCCATTTCAAGTATCTCTTCCAAAAAAAAAAAAATTTTTTTTTTTTTTGAGACAGAGTCTCGCTCTGTCATCCAGACTGCAGTGCAGTGGCATAATTTCAGCTCACTGCAACTTTCACTCCCAGAGTTCAAGCAATCCTTCTGCCTCAGCCTCCAGAGTAGCTGGGACCACAGACGTGTGCCACCACACCCAGCTAATTTTTGCATTTTTACTAGAGACGGGGTTTTGCCACGTTGGCCAGGTTGGTCTCAGACTCCTGACCTCAAGTGATCCGCCCACCTGGACCTCCCAAAGTGCTGGGATTACAGGTGTGAGCCATCGCGCCCAACCCAAGTATCTCTTTCTTAAAATAAATGTGTGTGTGTTTTTTAAACCAAGTTTCCATTTTAAAACTTACCAGCTGGTCTGGAATAAACAGGTAGAGGCATAGAGGCATTTTTATTTTATAAGGAAATATTTAATTAATAGACATTAAAATCTGTTAAAAATTGGACTCATAAAAATATGTGTATACCAAAATTATTTATGTCGATTGTATTTCTCAATGGGCCAACCATAGCATCCCAGAGATGCGGCAACTTCACTGCCATTTCACCACCAAAATGCTTTACTATAGTTGTCAAAGCAAATTCAGCTCCTCTCCGTTGTACCAGGTAAGGCTTCTGGGCCTTAAAATTAAATGTTAGATAAAAACAGAATTTCAGAAAAAAATCATAATACATTTAAAATTTTATCAAGAGAATTTAAAAGTCACCATCTAAGAATTCATAAGGTTATCACTAACCAAGTAAGCAATTATTAGACATGTTTATCACAATTATAAACATTTCCCAATAATTAAATTTACAGGGGCCTACAACACCTAACTAGATTTTTGTGTCAAAAGTAAAACACTTTTTTGGGGTTGAGGATAAGGAACAGAAGGATATGTGCTGTTTCTAGAGATAGTCCTAAGTGACATTTTTTTTTCTTCCTTCTCTCTACCCCAAAGAAACTTGTCAGCTAGAGAGAAGATAGACAAAATGATGTGTCCTTATTTATACTCACTTAAGGGATAGAACAAGATCATCTGTTTAAGCTAACCCCAAGATTAATAATTCTTATTCAGTAGTAATTAGTCCATAAATCTGTCCCCCCAAAGATATTAATATATATTTTTAAAATTATGTTTAATTGGAGGAATAACTATGCAAACTACAGAGATATAAATATCAAAATCACAGTAAAATTGTTATTAAAATTATTATAGGGAAATATTGTCAGTGAAAAAGACTTTACAGAATGTTTTAAGGGAAATATAGATAATAAGCTGTTGATTTTAAAAAGAAACTTAAAAGAGACCTGTATTTTACAGAAACATGTCTTTTAGTATTGATGGTTTACTGCTGAACCGAGGTAAATTCCTATGCCTTGCAATGCATAGAGAGCATTCATTCCATTGCTAATAATGTGACTGTGAGATTTTCAAAACAAAACACTTTTTAAAAAACCACTGGTTAAGACTGTACTGTGTAACAGGTGGACCAATGGGAAATAATGGAAAGCCTGAATAATGGAAACCCTCACACATATGAAGCATGATATATAACAGAGGTGCCATTATAAATCAGAGAGGAAAGGATTCAATAGTAGGATAAATAGCTGTTCATATGGAAAATATAGAACCCTACCTCACACTATGCATTTAATAAACATCAAATTGACTAAAAAAGTCAGGTGGGTGGCAATTATATGATATTTGTGCATTGAAAGGACAGAGAAAAGTTAGCTTTCACTATTATTCAACACCTTCTCTACAGTCACTGCTATAGGACTGAATTAGTTTACAAGGCTGTCTTGCCTAGGAAGATAAAGTTAAGCTGGTAAAAATTACAAGAGACATGAGAAATTTGAAGTTTGCCATTTTTCTGGATCATATTGTTGGAGTACTCCAAAAATTAATCCCAGTCCTTTCACTTAAAAACAGTTTTGGAAGCTAATACAACTTAGTTCTCAATTTGTAAGCCAGATATTTGTTTAAAATCAAAGCATTCAAAGAAAAAAACTATTTACCTCATCAAGTTCAACAAGAATATTTCCACTACTTCCTGCAGGAAGATCTGCTATTTGAGCTTTTACTGCTTTGGGGGTAGGACCTCGCCTACTTGTGATAGCAAAGGCAGCTTTCTGGTGCCTGTAGAGTGTAATTATACCTCTGTGCTTGGTGACAGTATGGTGCATTCCATCTTTTTCTGAGGTGGATCCTAATAAGAAAAAAGTCAAATAATCTTTTAATCATAATATTGGTGATATCAAATGTTTTCGGCTCCATAAGAGATGCAACATTTTTAAACTATGTCTTTTAGGCCTCAACTTTTATAGGCCAATGACATTTTCTTTAGACAATGGAATGGCAATAAAATAGTCTATTTAAATAGGATTTATACCTAATACAATTCAGGTCGCAGAGTCATCATCTGAACAATGAGAAACAGCACATGAAAAAATTATTGTGCCTTCAGTTAGTGTGTGTGTGTGTGTGTATATATACACACACATATATATATATATAATTTTCTTTTTGAGACAGGGTCTTTCTCTGTTGCCCAGGCTGGACAGTAGTGCCACGGTCTCAGCTCACTGCAACCTCCACCTCCTAGGCTCAAGCGATCCAACCCTCCCACCTCAGCCTCCTGAAGAGCTAGGACTACAGGCACACACCACCACACCCAGGTAATTTTTTTATTTTTTGAAGAGACAGGGTTTCACCATGTTGCCCAGGCTGGTCTCAAACTCCTGAGCTCACTCCATCTGCCCGCCTCTGTCTCCCAAAATGTTGGGATTATAGGCATGAGCCACCATGCCCAGCCTATTAATTTTTTGTTGTTGTTGTTGTTGTTGTTGTTTTTGAAATGGAGTCTCACTCTGTCACCTAGGCTGGAGTGCAGTGGTGCAATCTTGGCTCACTGCAACCTCTGCTTCCCAGGTTCAAGTGATTCTCGTGCCTCAGCCTCCCAAGTAGCTGGGATTACAGACGCGTGCCACCACGTCCAGATAATTTTTATATATTTTTTTTAGTAGAGATGGGGTATCACCATGTTGGCCAGGCTGGTCTCGAACTCCTTGCCTCAAGTTATCGGCCCACCTCGACCTCCTAAAGTGCTGGGATTACAGGCATGAGGCACCGCCTGGCCCCGGCCTATTAATTAATTAATTTTTTTTTTCAGACGGAGCTTCACTCTTGTTGCCCAGGCTGGAATGCAATGGCGCGATCTCAGCTCACCACAACCTGCACCTCTCAGGTTGAAGCCATTCTCCTGTCTCACCCTCCCAAGTAGCTGGGATACAGGCATGCGCCACCACGCCTGACTAATTTTTGTATTTTTAGTTGAGATGGGATTTCTCCATTTTGGTCAGGCTGGTCTTGAACTCCTGACCTCAGGTGATCCGCCCACCTCGGCCTCCCAAAGTGCTAGGATTACAGGCGTGAGCCGCCGTGCCCGGCCTGGTCTACTACTTTTTAAAAAATTATTGTGCCTAAGCATAACGAGAAACAAAAAATATCTCAAACAAATTTTCTCTAAAAGAAAAGTCCAGAGTCACCATGAATTCAAAAAAACATTGGCCACTGCAAAATAATGCTGCCTTACATAGCAATGGAGTAGGGCAGGTAACGGGGGGGGGCGGGGAATGACCCCATTGCATTTTTAAGATGTTAATATTCAAAATGTCCATCTTCTTCTAGTTCATTCACATATTTTTCAAGATCTATGCTGCACTAAAGCTGTAAGTCTATTACATTTCAAATAATTTGTTCTCCCAATATCTTGTTAACAATCACACATACAAAAATCATACAGGACTGAGTCGTATGAAGGAAACATTGGTCTTTAAGACCCGCCTGCAGAGGACAGTTCTCATTTTCCATATAAATTCTCCAAGTGAAAACAAAAAAGTTGGTTAAGTATTATTTACCAAAAGTACTGAAAGTTCACTAATCTCATAAAACATGCACTAAATTAGGGAAACCAAAGATTTTATAATAACTTTTTCAGTCAATAGGGTTGCTCCTTTGATTAAGCAAAAAAAAAAAAAATTCATTAAATAACATTTGACACAATCAACTTTTCTAGTTTGAGACAGTAAACCATATAATGATGGTTTTGAAGGCAAAGGTAAAGGTGAACACCTGTCTTACAGGTTTCAGTCATCTTATATCAGCTATCAGATCTATGAATGGCTTATTTGAACTTAAAGGCTTGTGACTGATAAGCAATATGTGCAAATTCATGTAACGAAGAGTTTTGTTATAATTAAGTCTTTTATCTCAGAAGGGGAAAAAGCATTAACATGAACTGGCTTTGTGCTTTAATTATACCCATAACTTAACAAAAACAACTTTAAAAGGTTATTTCTCTACCCCAAATAAAAGTTTAGGTATATACCTTTAGAATTTTCCTGGCCACTTTGTGTTGGTACTGGACATGTGACACAAGGAGTTAGATATGGGTCCACACAAAGTGAGCTACAGAGGTTTTTAATAATTTTTGAATTGGGACAGGGCGTCCTTGTTGTGCACTGCTGAAGGAGTTTAGCTATGCACTGAGCTGCATAGTTTTGCACTAGTGTATTCTCTTCTTTTTTAATTGTCTCCATTAATGGTTTTATGATAGGATTTAATTTCTCCGGAAGCTGCTGCAAGCTCACAACTGCACAGGCAGCAAAAGTATGCACTCTCAACTGCAACACTTGCCACTCCTGGTTGGTCTCTGTAACTGTCATTTGGACCTGCTGACGTTTACTATCTAACTGTTGTAACACTTGAGGATTTAAATCGAAAGATGATGTGGCTTCATTAAAAACAGTAGTGACCTATTAAAAAAAAAAAAGAAATTAAAAATCATTAATCATATCAACCCCAAACAGAATGTAAGCTCCTAAAGGGTAGACAGCAAGCTTTCTGTTTCAATTTTGGTTTCCACAATATGTAGTATTGTTTTAGTACTCAGTAAACTAATGTCTGAAACTTCCCAACTAAACTTTATCTTAATCTGACTGAAATTTAACATTAGCATTATATTCTTTAAGAAAGACATTCTCTTGAGAAGAATAAAATTACCTAACCTTTAAATATGTCTAATGGCTTTGAGGAAAATCACATTTAACACCCACAGAGTACTCCGGTGAAACGAGAAAGCTATAGGCAAATATAAACTAACTGTTCATTAAGGAATTCCAAAACTCACAAACTTCTTTTTGGGAAAAATATTTTCAACTCTAAAACTCACAAAAACTTGAGGGGCTGTTTACTAAGTGGCAAAGTGTTGCTAACTGAATCATTCTCATTCTTTCTTTAACCTCCCTTCTGGTGGAGATGCCCAGGCAATGGAAGAAAAAGAAACAAAACAAAACAGAACAAAATGGTGCAGTTATCATTCACTTAATTACCAACAGCTGTCTAAGACTACAGGACTGTTGTATCAGACTACTTTACAAGCCCCATTAAAAGACTGTTCAGCTCATCTTTTTTTAACAACTTTATTCAGATATAATTTGCATTCCACAAAAATTACCCATTTGAAATGTACAATGTATAAGATTTATATGAAACAGGGTTACAATGCTAAAAAGTTTCAAAACACTGTCCTAAATCCACTATGCTCATGTCACTTTTCAATGACTGTAGACAACTGAGGAAAAGCCTCCCAGTTACCCCCAAATTAATTCATTCAACCAATATTTATTAAAAGATAAATAAGACATAATGTCTTAATATGCTCAAAAAATGCAGAGACTAACGTGGGAGAGATATAAATAAAGAATTAAGAAAATGTAACATATAACTGCACTAAGTGCAAGTTGCTGTGGGAATACAGAGCATTGCTTAATCCTTCTTAGAAGAAGATATTAGTGGGATACTTGCCAGAGGAGGGTAACACTTATGCTTCGTTTTTAAAGAATAGGCCGGGATTATAGGGACATCTTGGCAAACAAAGTGAGGTAGGGAGTGGAAAACAGGACATTGTCCATGGAATTGAAAAGTTTATCATGGCTTGAGCACAACATGCAGAAAAAGAGATGAACTCTGGATGAGCACAGAGGGTTAGGGGTGGGGAATTCCTGGCAAAGGAAATAGAAGCTCAGGCCCAGAAGTGAGAATGAGCAGAAGTGAATGAGTGTAGTGTACTTCTGCAAGAAGAAAGCTAACTGGGCATGTAGAGAAAGTCCAAGAAATAATGAGGAGATAAGAGATGGAGAATTTAGAAGAAGGTGATGAAAAGAAGAAAGATAAAAATGAAAAAGCAAGGAAAAGGAAAATAATGTTTTTAAGCAGGAGAGGGATGTTCAGGGTGGCACAAAAAGAGCATTGCTAGTCTAGCACAGCATGCAGGATGAAATGGACCAGAGGCTGCCTGGAGCCCTGGAGATGAATCTGGACCTAGATATAAAGTACTAAGATCTGACTGGGCTCTGATAATGGAAATAGAGGAGAGATTAAACATGAGACTTTATTTTATTTATTTATTTTTTTGAGATGGAGTCTCGCTCTGTGGCCCAGGCTGGAGTGCAGTGGCATGATCTCGGCTCACTGCAAGTTCCACCTCCTGGGTTCACGCCATTCTCCCGCCTCAGCCTCCCGAGTAGCTGGGACTACAGGCGCCCGCCACCACGCCCGGCTAATTTTTTATATTTTTAGTAGAGATGGGGTTTCACTGTGTCAGCCAGGATGGTCTCGATCTCCTGACCTCATGATCCGCCCACCTCGGCCTCCCAAAGTGCTGGAGTTACAGGTGTGAGCCACTGTGCCTGGCCTAAACACATGAGACTTTCTGAAAGAAAATGCTGACAAGATTTGTGACTGGAATAAAAAGAGTATCTTGGTCCAAAAAAAAAAAAAAATCCAGTTTTTGTTGGGTTCAGTGTGAAGTGACAGTGAGATATTTAAGTAAAAATGCCTAAAAGAGAACGTAAGAAAGATTGACAGTAGATACCACACAGTACATGGGTAGGAACTAAATCATGAGAATGGTGAAAGAGACAAAGATAGACAGCAGGGAAATGTCTATATTTGGCAGGTAACAGGAAAATAGGGATTCAATGAAAGACACAAAAAGTGGCTCCTTTGAAAACTGCCCTTCCCTCAAAAGTCTCTTCGAGGAAAAGAAAAAAGAAAAAAGAAAAAAAAGTTTCTCCCAGTGATTCTGATATTTATGCTTGTCTTCTAGCCCAAGTCAAAACAACTGAAGAGTAAAAGATCTGAATAAGCAAATCTTAAAGGGGCCATTTGATGAGCTTAAAAAATAAAAGTTCCCAGAAATAGTAGGCAGGGAACCCAGACTCAAGAAAATTTGAGATTTAATTCCAGACAGGCAAAAAATAGGGAGAGGAGGCAAAAAGGAAAACTTACAGAATAACAACAATCAGGAAAATAACGTTATAAAAGAAGAGAACCCGGGGGGAAAAAAACAGCAATTTTAGCTTTCTCTCACAGGTGAGAGCAAAAAAATTCAACTATATTATTCATCTAGAAATGGGGATAAAAAATGAAGATTACTATTTTCATGGGGACCAACATAAATGAAGTGGCTCAACTTCTGATCCTATACCTAAAAAAGGAAGAACTCATATATACTACACCTAACCTCATGCACTTACTAAGCACAAAGCTGCTGTAATGAAGCATGGATGCTGGCATAAGGAAAGACAAACAGACTGAACAAATGGAGCCCAGATACACAGCCATACTTTATAACTTCAGTTGGTTTTTGACAAAGGCGCCAAAACAATCACCAGTAGTGAAAGGAAAGTATTTTCAATAAATAATGTTGGAAAAATTAGATATCTATAAGAAAAACAAACCTCAACCTCTACTCCATACTATACACAAACATTAATTCCAAATGAATGATAAATCATAAAAATTAAATGACAAAACTTTAAAAGAAAACATATCTGAATACCTTTGCCACTTGGAGAGTAAAAAAAAAGATTACTTAAGTCACAGAACATAGTAGCCATGAAAGAAAACAACTGATAGAATTCACCAAAATTTAAAATATCTGCTCATCCAAAGACAGCACTGAGAATCAAAAAGCAAGCCACTCACTGCCAGAAAAATATTTAGAAAGCATCTATTTGACAAAGGATTGGAAGCCAGGATACATAAAGAACTCCCACAACTCAATAACAAACAACAACCTAATTCAAAGTAGACAATATTTTGAAAAAGATACTTCAGAAAGGAAAAATATACAAATGACCAATAAAAAATTAAAAAGTATTCAACATATTAGTCATCAAGGAAATGGAAATTAAAACCACAATAACACTATCACACAATCACTAAAAGTGAAAGGACTGACCACATCAAATACTGATGATGTGGAGTAACCAGAACTCTCACGTATTGATGGTCAGAGGGTAAAATGATACAATCTCTTTGGGAAACAGTCCATAGTTTTTTCTAAAACTAAACCTACAACTACCTTATGATTTAGCAATTCCACTCCTATATATTTACCCAAGAAAAATGAAAGCGGATGTCCACAAAGACTTGTAGAAGAATGTTTATAGCGACTTTGTTCACAACAGACAAAAAGTGGTAACAGCCCAAGTGTCCATAAACAGGAAAATGGCTTAAACTAGTTGTGGTATAATAATACAATGAATAAAACTCAAGCAATAAAAAAAGAGTAAGTTATTGATATATATATAACACAGATTAGTTTCAAAAACACCATTCTAAGAAAAACCCTTACACCAAAGAGCACAGTGTATGACTCAATTTACATGAAATTCTAGAACAGGCAAAAGTAATGTATCTTTGTGGGGGGAATGAGAATAATGGTTACTTGGTGGCAGGGCGAGGCAGAGATTACTGGGAAGTGGTGATGGTAATGTTCTGTATCTTGACAGGGGTTCAGGTTTCATAGGTATATGCATCCGTCAAAATTCACCAAATGGTCCACCTAAGATTTGTGTGCTTTAGCACATAAATTCTGCCTCAAAATAGCAAAAAATCATAAACAAATACTGAATTTTAGTTAATTATATAAAATGCTGAAGTATAATGATATCTGAAACTTACTTAGAAATGCATTAAAAAAAAAACTGCCCTGGATAGATTCATGGTTGGATAGAGGGGTAGGTAGGTGAATACATATGTGATAAAGTAAATCTGGTAAAATGTTAACTATAAAATCTAGCTGTTAAGTATGAGTGTTATGTAATTTCATCACTTTTTCTATATGTTTGAATATTTTCATTATAGGCTGAGAGCAGGAAGTAGTACTCAGGAACTTGTAGAAGCAGTTTTTTCTATACTCTGCAGTGTTAAACAAAACTGAAATGACAAAATATAATAGCTTTTTCTAATAAAGGTGCATTGATTTATCAGAATTTTAGTTTTTAAAAAAAAAATCCTCCATTATTCTCTTATCTCAAGAAAAGCCTATACAATGAAATATCTTTTCTAAAGGGTAGAGTTGACAGGCTATCAAGCCACATATAGACTCAACAAATTAATGTGTTTTTGTGATAAACATGTCATGACAAATTTCTAACCTATATTTCATGTTCTATCTATAATTAAGAAAGTTATTTCTTTACTCACCAAGTCACTAGCTTGATCTATTGTTAAAACATTGTTGTTTACTCTGTTACCAACTTCAATATGTACATCAGCTAATGATGATATAAGTTGTTTACATTCATTCTGCATTCGCGTGAATGGAACGGCAATTTCGTCATAATATAAATGTTCTGAAAGGATATCAAGTAAACGTGGCTGCACAGCTAAGGTAACAGCTTTACACTCCTAAAATACAACAGACAACAAATAGGGCAACTATATGAACATTAATTTACAGATACAGAAATCATCATTTGCAGACTACCAAGTTCTAAATTCTTTCTTATATTGAATCTATAATCTGTTACTTCTCCAAACAACAGTTAGTTGCACAGAAAAAAGGGTATTACACCCAAATTATTGTAAAATGTTAACATGAATGACTACAGAACATGCATATGGAACTATTACAATTTCATTCTCTACCTATCCAAAGTTTACGTGTATATATATCACAGATTTTAAAGTATATTACTGTAAAAAAAAAAAAAAATCAGTCAGAAAAGAACATCTATCATGCACTAATTAAAAATGTTATTTAAAAACTCATTATTGGATAACAGTGAACCCTAAGCTTCACATGCCATACTGTAAAAGTGGATACAAAATTTAAAAGCTACTTACCTGCCCCCAAATTTAACCAACCCTTCCCACTCTCTCTGGTTGTTTTCTGCCCCAAACCGAGGGGAAATGGCCTCAGTGGTGAGCCATGAGGGGTTCTGTGGGATCTGGGTGATCAGCCTGGGCGATCAGCCTGGGCTTCACAGAGTAAGTCCATGAAGCTCTGTGAGTGTCCAGAAACCGAACTGTCAACACTTGCTGCTGAGTCTGAGAGGCACAAAAACATAGCATCACTGCCTCTCCAGCACACCAACTCCTGCCTAAAAACAGACGAGCTTTGCTTCTTTCCAGAGGCCAAGCAGGGGTGTCAGTTGCAATGGAGCATGGCTCAATTACTTTTAGACATAGCTTTGACAAACTGCTAAGAGGCAGTAACGAGTAACTCTCACAGCAAGTGCAGACAGTTAAATTTCCAGAATTCCAGTCAACGGAATAAACAAAGCCAGTAGAAAGTTTCTTTGATTTGGCCGGGCGCGGTGGCTCAAGCCTGTAATCCCAGCACTTTGGGAGGCCGAGACGGGCGGATCACGAGGCCAGGAGATCGAGAGACGATCCCGGCTAACACGGTGAAACCCCGTCTCTACTAAAAAATACAAAAAAACTAGCCGGGTGAGGTGGCGGGCGCCTGTAGTCCCAGCTACTCGGGAGGCTGAGGCAGGAGAATGGCGTAAACCCGGGAGGCGGAGCTTGCAGTGAGCTGAGATCCGGCCACTGCACTCCAGCCTGGGTGACAGAGCAAGACTCCGTCTCAAAAAAAAAAAAAAAAAAAGAAAGTTTCTTTGATTTACAGAAGTATGTCTTATACAAAATCACACTCTCCCTAGAAGTTAAAAGTTAAAGAGGCTGGAAGGGAATGGTTTATTTGGAAACATGAAGATTTTGGTTTAAATACAGAGATGTTATTCTTCCTGTGACCAAAAATTCTGCCTTTGCTACTACTCACACAAATAGATCTCTAATACTCAAAGCCTCATTCTTTGTAGTTTTCAGTGATACCTGAGAGATATACAGAGGAATGGATGACCAATAGTTTCTGGACTACCTTCACATATACACGGTTTTTAATAGGGACATTTCTTAACAGACTGTACAGTCAAGAGCAAATATTAAGTATGAGCATAACTAGTAGTTGGAGGTGTGAGTAGGGGTTCTAAGACAGAAGTCCAGAGTTAAAAGTAAATGGGAGAGAAATAATGTTCAATATAATTTGGACACTTTTCTATAACTCTTGGATTTTTATACATTGAAAATTGGCACTTTTCTGTTGTAAATTATAATGTAAATAAGCCTAACAGCTAATGGAAATTGCTTTACTTAATTTGTCTTTCTTACTTTTGGGGCAAAATCTTACCTTTTGTAAAGCAGCCCATTCACAGATTACCAAAGCTACACTAATCCTTTGTAAAGCAGACTTGGAGTTCAAATGGAAGAGTAGTAACTGGCCCAGGGATTCAGCAGGTTTAATTTCTTGAGTTACCACATTTACACCTGGATCACAAATACAGCAACAAAGTGCTCCCAACAACCTAAGAGGGAGAAAAAGGAAGTTACTATAAGAAATTACTTGAAGTAAAGTTTCCCCATACTTCGAGAAATTACTTCAATTTCCTATAATTACTTGAAGTAAAATTTGGCTTTCTGAACCCATAACTTTTCCCACAGAAGATATAATGACTATCTTGTCTTCATAAGAAGATAAAAATCCTATTTTTAAAGCTTCAAAATAATTAGAAGTATTTACTTACTCTAATTTTTCCTTAGGCTATAATTAGTGTGATGAAGAAAGGAAGGATTGATGGAGACAGCAGAGGAATGTTTTGTTGGTTAAATAACCTCTGAAGGCCAGACTTGTAAATGTATGACTACCTGGCACTTAATGTACACTCACTTGGCTGCCATCATTCTGGCCCGCATAACCACAAAATCCCTGGTGGCCGGGTCTTCCATGATGGTTTCGGCCCCTGCAATATACTCCTGAAGTACTTCTTTACTCTGGCTTTGGCCTTGGCGCACCTTACCACCTGTTTTTTCCTACAGAAGGAGGGGAAAAAAGAAAAACAATGAAGATTAATCATTAAAACTAAATAGGCAACAATAAAAATATGATCTTTTTAAAATAATCCCAGTAAAATACAGTTCTTTTCACAAAGTTTTAATGGATAAACATTACTATTCATTTTGTCAGGGTCCTAATAAAATAATGGTTTCTCCTTACTTATGTTAATTAAATCACACTTATAACAAGGCAATACAGATTTTTTAATACGGTTACTGTATTAATAATTAGATGATGAACACACAAATACATTATGTGCTTCTACACTTACCTTGGCTCTAGCTTTTACTTCTAGCAACATATTTAAATCGATAGGTAAATGAGAAGGCTGCATCATCAAGCAAAGCCAAGCACCCATCCATGGGCAAGCAGCTGCTACCACATACTGAACTGAAGCCTTACTCAACAGTTCCATCCAAACCTGCAGGGTAAAACGGGGACATGAAAGTGAATTTTTTCTAAAAAAATTATTAAACTCTAACACTTATCTTTAGGAATACTGAGGTTTTTTTAAAGTAGGAAATAGCACAGAGATTTAGAAATTCAATATAGAGGCTTATTTTTGAAATATAGTACTGTTTTCTAATAGGTTTGTACACTAAAAAAAAAAGTAATGCAAAGGAAAGTTTTTTCAAAAAAAGAACATAATTCTCTTTTTAAAAAAAACATGCCCATAAAAGTACTATAGAATTGTCAAAATCTCAGTAAGTCACTGAAATAAATCCTTTGCATATATCATAGGACTCAATATTAATGCAGTCCTATATCCAACACACACTTAAAAATAGCTCCTAATATTCTCTGCTAAACTCAGAGGTGGTAATAACCTAGTATAAATTTAAAACAGTGTAAGTCTTGATTCATGATATTACTTAATAAGGATAAGGTACCTTTCCTGATGCCTAACATTTAATGGGCTAGGACTAGCCTATGGAAAGACCACCACTGTTAATCCAAGGTTGTTAACAATGAGTCACTTTAGAGGCCAACAAGTCAAGAGTAATTTAACAGATTATAAAGGTACAAAAGTACCATTTCCCCCCATAAATGCTATTAAATATATCAAATGGCTCCTCCTTTAATGATTCTAACACATACATTCACTCTTTCTAAGTAGGGAAAAAAGTACAAGTTTCAACAATAATTAGACTCATATTACCAATAGATCCCAAAAGGTACTTTGCAGAATCTATAAGCATGCTGATAAACAACAAGATGAGGGCCAGAAAAAAGCAATCTTTTCCTCATTTCATTTTCTGTATTGAGGCTATCAGAAAGTGCTTAAAACACACATGTAAGTCAGATAATAGGAGGAAGAAGCATGGCCAATCAAAACTATTACATGCTACATGTAAGAAGCCTAGTTCTCTGTCTCATCTTGCAGATCTCTAGACTTTTCAAATCTCCAAGAGATATAAATGATCAACAGAACAGCGATTATGAAAAATTTTAAAAACCTACAAAAGTTACCAGGAAAAGGAATACAAATACATTTGCTGTGTACCTTGTGAATAAGGTCCAGAATTTCCTGACTGCTTTCCAAAACACAGAACTGAAAAATGTGTCGGAGCATATCAGGCAGTATAGGTATAAGCCAAGACGAAGAGTTCTGAAAACAAAAACAGAATTAAAAGCTGTAGCACATAATTCTTGGATGTTAGCTTACCTGAAGAATTGTATGTCAAATAACAGAAGTACTACCATGAAAAGATTGCATGGTTTCATTAAAAAGGCTAAACAAGTGATAAACTTTGACAAGATTTTGAGGCAACAAACACCTTATTTACTATACCAATGGTCTGAAGAAATAACAGCATATAATCACTGAGAAGCTGGAAAAAGTCTGATTATCATTAACAACAATTTTGCCTCAAAGTTGAAATCATCCTCCATATGGAACCATCCTCTAACCAGCAACATCTCTCTGGTTATATCATACATCACTGCTTTGTCAAGAAAATCTGTAAAATACTCAGGTTACTGCTGTTGTGCCAGATGATCAGAGTTTAAGTTCTATGTGCTCACCAATAATCCAAGTAATGAATTATACTATAATATCCAACCCAGAAACTTCTACTTGGAGTTCACTACAAAATTAAGGTAAAAGTTCTTCATCTATTTTGGGTCAGGGACCCTTTAAAACTCTGATGAAAACTATGTACACTGTGTTATCAGAAAAACATATAATTACAAACAATATTTTCCTTCCAAGGTTCAGGGAATCTCCTAAAGCCTGGGTTAAGAACCTCAATTTAAGGAATTTCCTAACAATTCAAAGGCCCACCCAAATCAAGCAACCAAATAGTGCTTAACCAAGTATCTAATGTGTGTCTAGAATTCCCAGAATAAGGAATTCCAAACTGTCTATTGCTATTCAAACAATTATAAGCTCACTGGATAAAAAATGTCCATCAGAGAAATTCTACTAACTAGCTCAAAGTACCTATCAGTATCCTGCCCTCCACATGACTTTTTTAAAGAATTAAATACAGTGTCTCTATGAGAAATTTGGAAATTTTAACTGAAATTGCAGAAATCCACACATTCTAGGGATAATAAATGCTTTTTAACTTAGAAAGCTACCTATAATTTGTAGCCAATGGAAAACTAATGACAAAGGTAGGACCAGGGTTTTATGTTCGCAACATGGTTTGAAACAAGTTTTTAAAAGTCCACATGACTCCTCAAAGAGGTAAAAACAGAACTGCTATTTGACCTAGCAATCTCTTTACTGGGCGTATAGCCAAAGGAATATAAATCATTCTATCATAAAGACACATGCATGAATATGTTCACTGCAACACTATTCACAAGAGCAAAGATCTGGAATCAACCTAAATGTCCATCAACAGTAGTCTGGATAAAGAAAATGTGGTACACACACACCATAGAATACTATGCAGCCTTAAAAAAGAACAAGATCATGTTCTTTGCAGGAACATGGATGGAGCAGGAGGCCATTATCCTTAGCAAACTAACACAAGAACAGAGAAGTACATGTTCTCACTTTAAGTGGGAGCTAGCTGATGAGAACACATGGACACAAAGAGAGGAACAAAAGACACTGGGGTCTACTTGAGGGTGGGAAGGAGGAAAGGATCAGAAAAAATAACTGTTGGTTATTAAGCTTAGTACCTAGGTGGCAAAATAATCTTACAACAAACCCCCATGACATAAGTTTACCTATATAACAAACCCGTACATGTACCCATGAACCTAAAATGAAAGTTAAAAAAAAAACAAGCCATAAGTCATCAACTGGAGGAGCATTCTCACTACTTCGCTATGTCTTAACTCTACTTTCATTGAAAGGGAAAGGGAAGCTGGGAAGAAAAAAGTTCTTCTTTTCTCATTGGAGGGAATTAGGGACAATCTTAACAGAATCAGGAAAGCTATAATAGCAATAAGCAAATAATTTGGTGTTACTCTTCCATAATGTCTCTTAATTTCTGATTTTCCCCCCAACATATTTACCAACTCTCTTCCCTGACCCTCAACCCCAACAATGGCAATCCAAGCAGTTGCCTGTAGGTCCCCAAAAGTCACATCTATACAGGAAGATTTTCCCCCTATATTTATGACCAATACATGTGATATAAACTGTAGTTGTCTTCTCAGGCTACAAACATCGTTACTCTACTAAATTCTACTTTACAATTATTGAAAACAACTAGAGAAGGAAAGGATACAAGGGTAGAACACAGGATTTTTAGGGCAGTTAAACTATTCTGTGTGATATTGTAATTGTGGATACATGACATCATGTTTGTCAAGCCAATAGAATGTATACTACTGAGGGTGAACCCTAATGTAAATTATAGACTTTGGTTGATAATAATGTGTCAATGTAGGTTCACTGATTGTAACACATTAGTACTAGTCTGGTATGGGATACTGATGGTGGGGGAGGCAGTGTTGAGGATGAGGGATGGGATATATGGAATCTGTACTTTTCTCTTCAATTTTGCTCTGAAACTAAACTGCTCTGAAAAATAAAGTCTAGGCAAATAAGTACATGCAAAGATGGCCCACATCGTATGTTGCCAGGAACATACAAATTAAAACAACGATGAGATACCACTTTATACCTGTTAGCATGGCCAAAATCCAGAACACTGACAACAAATGCTGGCCAGGATATGAATCAACAGGAACTCTCACTCATCGCTGGTAGGAATTGCAATCCTACCAATGGGGCAGCTATTTTGGAAGGTTCTCACAAAAATTAAAAATACTCTTAACATCCAGCAATTGTGCTTCCTGATATTACCCAAAGGAGGCAAAAAAGTCCACACAAAAACCTGCACAAGATGTTTATAGCAGCTTTATTCACAACTGCCAAAACTTGGAAGCAAGCAAGATGTCTTCAGTAGGTCAATGGATAAACAAACTGGTACAACCAGACAACGGAGTATTATTCACTAAAAAGAAAAGGAACGATCAAGTCATGAAAAGACACAGAGAAATCTTAAATGCATATTACTAAGTGAAAGAAGTCAATATGAAAAGGCTCCACATCGTATGATTTCAACTACATGACATTCTGGAAAAGGCAAAACTATGGAAATGGTATTTCTTCCTCTGATCTGCCTTCCTGAGACTCAGAATAAGGAGAGTTGATGACAAACAGAAATAGGACTCATGGATGTTTCACTGTACCTGAAAATGAAGGTAAAACTTCTAACCACCTATACCCCCCTTCCATGTTGCCCTCCACCAAACCAACTTCCTGTCACTTACTAATTTAGTGCCATCCTGCTCTCTTCTGCCTCCAGAGTTATACATACTATTCCTTCCTCTGACTCTTACCCTTATTTTCCCCTGGCTAAATTCCACTTACCCTTCGGGTTTCAGCTTAAACTTCACTTCTAACTTGATGCCTTCCCTGTCCATCACCCATCTCACTTAGGATCCAATAGTGTCTTCTACCTCCCATATCAGACAGTTACCTTATTAAGTTATTCTTGTTTAGTTATCTGTCTTCTCCTGTCTGTCTAGTTTCCTATTTTAAGCACTACAGGAGAGCAAAGGCCTTGCCTCTTACCACTGTCTAGAAAATTGTTCAAGCACACAGCAGGCACTTAAATAGTTGCTGAAATCCATCCTGGCCACTGGAAATGATCCAAAGTCGTATAACATAAGAAATGTTTTCTCAGCATTTTGTACAGGGTCTTAAAAAGAAACACGTATTTGATCTTCGTCCCCAGCTCCTGGCACAGAGCTCCTAAAACCCAAAGAACTTCCTGAGTGATAGGGATTATTCATAATAACCGTAATTCAGTTTGCGCTAATGAAATGACTCTTGGTAGGCCCCAAGATAGCTTCAGAATGGGGGCTGGTTGCCAGAGGAACTAACTATGTGATTAGAGGGCTAGAACTTTCAGCCTGCCTTCTGCTCCCCACCTCCAGAGCTGGAGGGGTTGGAGATTAAGTTAATCACCTCACTAATGGTTAATAATTCAATCAATCAGGACTACATAATAGAGTCTCCATAAAACCCCTAAATTTATGGGTTTATGGGTTGGTGGGTCCACAGAGGTGCTGAGGGTGGCGTGCCTAAAGAAGGCATGGAAGCTCCAAGCACCTCATCCCCATACCTTGCCTTGTGTATCTCCTTCCATCTGGCTGTTCCTAAGTTGTGTCCTTTACAGTAAACTGGCAATTGTAATTATCAGTTTAACAGCCTTTCTGAGTTCTGTGAAGCATTCTAACAAGTTATCAAACCTGAGGATAGGGTCAGGAGAATCCAGTTTACAGATAGTAGGTAAGAAGTATGGAAGGCCCAACACTTGCAACTGGTATCTGTTGTGTGACTGAGCCCTCTAACTTGTAGGAGCTGACACTAATTCCAGGTAGACTGTCAGAACTGAACTGAATTGTATGATACCCAGCTGGCATCCAGGGAGTTGGATAATTGGTTGGTGTAAGGAAGAAAACCCGCAGATTTGGTGTCAGGAATGTTGTATTGTAAAAATGGCTCAGCAACAGATCCCTAACTGGCAGATTTGGCATGTCAGGTGGGATAAGATCTTGTCTGTACCCTTTTGTTATGATCCCACTTTTATCTTCCCACAAAATGGGTACACTCAGAAAAAAAAGGAGCAATCTGAGCATTACCACAAACACCTGATTCTTGCCTGCAGGCCAATTCATCATGTCTACCAGCATATCAAATGTTCTCAGACTGCAGGGAAGATTATCAGGAGAGAACCTATAACTTGGTGATGAATCACACTGAGTTCTTTCACTAATTTTACTAATTTGCTCTGAAACCCTATTTTGATCCACAGCCAAAGGAAAAGAAAATTTCCATATTTAGACAGTTTATAATGCCTTGTTCTATTCATTTCTCCAACCAACATTTATTGAAGATCAGCTAAATATTTCAACTTTGCTCTCTCCTTTTCATATTTTTATAAAATCTGGCAATACCCAATTATGCTAGCATTCTCTAAGGCCAAAGTCTTAGTTCAGGCTCTTTGTTTCCTACTTATTTGTGTATGTTAAATTTTCTAACATTCTAAACTATGCTTCAGATTCCAACCCAATCTCACATATATCTTCATGTAATAACTAAACTTGCCCTTCAAACAAAAGTTAATTTACTGGTAACTGAAATTTTGGAATGACTCACAAAGTGACTGAGATGCAATGGAATGGAAAAGTTGACCCAGTCAGTAAAGAAGGCAAAATAGGAGATTCATGTCTAGGAGTTTGTCTGGCAACAACAGTCACCAGTTATCAACACTAGTTAATCTGGATATTTCAGTAGTTCACTGATAGATATATATATTAATAGGTATACTCAGCACATACAAACACACTGGCCAAAGAGACAATATAGAAAGGACAAATGGTAAAGTCGTTCACTTTGATTACCAAGCTGCTAGTTTAGCAAAAAAAGTTAAACCTTGATTATAAATCATTATGAAATAAAACTAGTTCTTTTTGTTTGTTTTTGAGACAGAGTTTCACTCTGTCACCTAGGCTGGAGTGCAGTGGCGTGATCTCTTGGCTCATTGCAACCTCTCCCTCCCAGGTTCAAGCGATTCTCCTGTCTCAGCCTCCCAAATAGCTGGGATTACAGGCACCCACAACTCTCGGTTAATTTTTGTATTTTTAGTAGAGACAGGGTTTCATCATGTTGGCCAGGCTGGTCTCAAACTCCTGACCTCAAGTGATCTGCCTGCACTGTTCTCCCAAAATACTGGGATTACAGGAGTGAGCCACTGTGCCCGGCCATGCTTTTTCTTAAGAGCTCCTATTTCATGCTCCCCAGGAAGCCAAGCTTGCCAATTCTTTCACATGTTAACATCACAGAAGAAGGCACACGGATTAAACAATATGTTTTCACAAATGCTATGGTATGCCACAGGGAAGTATAAAGGAAATAACATTTCAGAGACAACTGTATTAACTGTGGTTCTATTTAAGGACATTTTAGAGATGTGCATGCCAGCACACATACTTAATAATGGATACCTTTTAAAAATAAGGACATCTCCCTTATAAAATCTACTGATTTTACAAAGCAAAACAAAACCAAAAAATTACTAAAGATAACCAGGATAATTTCAAGGAAACAGAAGCATCAATCTTTACAAGGCAGTGATACACTGAGCTATAGCCAAGTCTGATCTTGAAAAGTTACTTTAGAATTACTGAGGTATAGCTTGAGAAGTTAGAAACTGAAACCAGGAAACAGCTACTAGTAATTCAGGTGAGTTTTCTTTTCTCACTTTGTAGTTAAAACAACTCCATATTCAGAAGTGGGAAAGAAATTAGACACATAATTATTTTGTCCCCATATAAAATTTAGTAAAAGCTGAACACCAGAATAAGATCTGAAACTGAAGTGAGCTGTTTATATGAACTTGGGAAAGTTTCTTAATCTTTGATTATCAGTTCTCTCATCTGCAAAACAGGAATGACAGTAGCCACCTCATGTAAACTGCTTAGCACAGTTCCTAGCATAAAGTAAGCCCTCAATAGTTTATATTATTACCACAATTAAACATCATTCCTATACCCCAGAATAAGAATGCTCAGAATGGAAATACTAATTATTGTTTTAGTATCTGTACTATTATTTATACTTGTATAGCATTAACATTTTCAAAGCACTTTCATATACATTATCTCACTTGATCCATGTAACTCTGAGAGAGGCTAGAGATAATCACCAGAGAGGGTTAGATAAATCTGACCAAGGTCATTAATTAGCAAATGATAGAGCCAAGGTTAGAACTCAGATCCTGTCTATTTAAGGGATCTTTTAATTATACCACTGAAGGGGTTAACAACAGTGATAAAAAGCTCTATTTAACTGCTCTTTATATTATGATTGCTTCCATAAAGGATTGCTGACTAATTAGGAATACTTAATACCACCAAGAAATCAAAGGCAAGGAAGCAGCTCAGAAAAAGGAACACAAATTAAAAGTGAGAGTAGATTTTTATTACCACGACAGGTCAATGATCTTTTATCCAAATTCCCTGGAGCCAGATGTGTTTTGAAACTCAGAAATTTTTCAAATTTTAGAATAATGAATTATATACAGTGTATATTATATAGTATCTACAATAGAATATCGGCAGCACCTAAATAAAATATATTAATATTTCTGCAGCAAAATGTGTGAATAGGCACATTAAGTGGGATAAAGACTAAGCAGTTTCTCTTCAGAATGGTCAGGTTTTGCCACCAAATTAGTAGTTTTATAAATTGACCCAACTCACAAAAAGCTTTGGCTTTCAAAGTTGCAGGAAAGGAATCATGGAACTGCACTACAAAAAGAGTTTGC
The DNA here is from genome assembly GCF_049350105.2 of Macaca mulatta. Classification (NCBI taxonomy): domain Eukaryota; kingdom Metazoa; phylum Chordata; class Mammalia; order Primates; family Cercopithecidae; genus Macaca; species Macaca mulatta. Next base: position 103,941,481 of record NC_133414.1, on the reverse strand, counting down.
ACACAGCTATAAATTAATCAATAAGTAACTTTCAGGCAATTTGTGGAGAGGAATACAGTAACAGATAAAAGCATCAGAGATGGTTTATTCATACAGCTTTTCAGAAAGCAAATAATGTTGCTGGGAATCACAAGATTAACAATAAAAATTAAATGAGTTTTCACTGCATAATAATGACTTTAAACAATGATTTAGATAAAACGAGTTATAGAAGTTGGAGATGCTTTGTGGCACTAAAGATTTGATCTGTCTCATGAAAGAAAAGGTACAGGGAGGAAGAAAGGGAGCTAAAATTTAGGAAGGTGAGAGTGCGAGGGATGGGGGGTAGGGGAGCAGGGGACAAGGAGCCATGTCCAAACATACTTTGATCAAATGAACATGATTACACTTAGGATACAGGAGTGGATTTAGAAAATGTCCTTGACTCCAGAGTACATATTAGGAAATATTAGGGTGAAATGTTGACCAGAGCCAAGTATCAGAAGACCAAGAAAGACAGGAATTTAATCCTAGTATAGTGTTAGGCAATTACAAATTACTAACCAGTTTGTGAGTAACTGAGGCTATCGTCCCCCAAATCCTTCTGAAACTTAAAATTCTTTCCTTTTAGAAATACTATGACTGTGCAGAAACGAAAATTCCAAACTTTGAAGGAGCATACTGGAGAAAGGATGATAATTTTTATGAATACATAGAAGGGAGAAGTAGGTAAATTAGAAGATAGGATTATAACTTAATTTTTTTATTACAAAAACTTGAAACAAGACAAAATTATAAGAAATGTCAATTACGGATTGTGTAAACATAAATGAATGTTGTTTCATAAAATTCCTTGCACTTTTCTCTATTAAAAAAAAAAATCCCAAAATTTAAAAGAAGGAAATAGATGGTAGTATTAAGAAAAGCTTCCTAAAAGGTTTGGCTTTGGGCTGGGCACGGTGGCTCATGCCTGTAATCCCAGCACTTTGGGAGGCCGATGCAGGTGGATCACCAGAGGTCAGGAGTTTAAGACTAGCCTGACCAATATGGCGAAACCCCGTCTCTACTAAAAACACAAAAATTAGCTGGGCATGGTGGCACATGCCTGTAATCCCAGCTACTCAGGAGGCTGAGGAAGGAGGATCACTTGAACCTGGGAGGTGGAGGTTGCAGTGAACCAAGATCATGCCATTGCACTCCAGCCTGGGCGACAAGAGCAAAACTCCATCTCAAAAAAAAAAAAGAGAAAAAGAAAAAAAAAAAGTTTGGCTTTATACAATTATTTGAAAAAACAGAACGAAATAGCCAACAAAAATAGTAAAACATCTATGTGGGGACCAAAATCAGAGCCTGCTAAGAATGAGTGATTAGTGCTATAGCCATAGTCTTTGGTGGTGAAGATAATAAACAGCAAGGATCAGGGCAGTGACAAAGCACAAAATCTGGAAGTATCAATATTAAGTTTCGTAGACAGCATCTCTTTCAGTAAAGACATACACTGAAGATAAAGGTTAGACACAAGTGAAATTTCATGAATGATGCCATCAAAAAGTTATGAAAAATAAGCAAAAAAGAAGCTAAAGGCATAGATAACCAACACAAAAGGATACAGGAAACACAATAAACATTAAGACTCCAACAAAAAAGGACCACAAACATGTCAGAATAACTGGAAGAAAAATATGGAAGTAGAATGTATTTAAAAGGCTAAAGGGAACAGACTAGAAAAGCACTTTTGTTCAAAACACGTTCTGTACACTTGTCTAATTTGAAATTGACATATTCAGTAAAATGTCTGTGAAAGTACATATCAAAGATACTAGATATGAATCAAAGAGAAGTGAGGGAATTTTTTTTTAACCACATCGTCTAATCTTCCTGACCTTTCAGCTTAGTTTATCTTTTAATGCTGCTCTCTGATACCTCTCACATACTGGTCTTCTGTTATTTAACTCTTTGCAGAGGTTATTAAACTTACCATGTAATAGTCTTACAGCAACCATATTGTAAACTTTTCCAAGGTAAGAAACATGTAGGATGATATGGTTTGGCTCTGTGTCCCCATCCAAGTCTCATCTTGTAGCTCCCATAATTCCCATGTGTTGTTGCAGCAACCCAGTGGGAGATAAGGGAACCATGGGGTGGGTCTTTCCTGTGCTGTTCTCATGATAGTGAATAATTCTTACAAGATCTGACAATTTTAAAAACGGGAGTTTCCCTGCACAAGCTCTCTCTTTGCCTGCTGCCATCCACATGGATGTGACTTGTTCCTCCTTGCCTTCCACCAAGATTGTGAGGCTTCCCCAACCATGTGGAACTAAGTCCAATTAAGCCTTTCTTTTGCAAATTGCCCAGCCTTTATCAGCAGTGTGAAAAAAAGGCTAATACATAAGATTTCTTTTTTTTATTTCCCAGAAAACCCAACACAGAATCTTACACTAATTTACTTAATAAACATTGAGGCCCTATGCTTAAGAGGTGGCTGACATGCCACAAATTATATACAAAGACAATGGCGTTCTGGTATAGGAAATGATAAAGAATCATCATTAAATGATAAAGAAACGAAGGCTAGTACCAAAGCCTTCATTTATGAGCCAGCAAAGGCAAATTCAAAAGGGGAAAAAAAAAAAAATCCCTGGACATGAAAATTAACATCAAAGAACACAGAGATGTTTTCACAACCAGGAAATTTTAAAAGCCAATACCCATAACCATTGAGGAACATAAACTTGGAAGGGGAATTTTTTTTTTTCTGAGACAGGGTCTCACTCTGTTACCCAGGTGTGGCAGTGGTGCAATTTCAGCTCACAGCAGCCTCTGCCTCCCAGGTTCAAGTGATTCTCGTGCCTCAGCCTCCTGAGTAGCTACGATTACAGGCACACATCACCATGCCCAGCTAATTTTGGTATTTTTAGTAGAGACAGGGTTTCACCATGTTGTCCAAGTTGGTCTCGAACTCCTGGCCTCAACTGATTGGCCCGCCTCAGTCTCCCAAAGTGCTGGGATCACAGGCCTGAGCCACCGTGCCAGGCCCAACGGTGATTTATAACAATCTTGGGATCTAATTTATAGTAAAAATTTTAGAACAAGGGAGGAGACATTACAAGATTAACAAAAGTGAGAAATCACAATTGACAGCAGAGGAGATAAAAATTAGGCAAATGCAACCGAAAAAAAACAGTTCAATTACTGCAAGCAGTGACTCATGTATCTCAATATTCCCACAGTATGCTATAATAAACAGTATAAAAACTAATAACCAACAAATAATATTGGTGACTGATTCACCAAAAAAGTTAGCTTATGTTCAATATACTTTAAAAGGATGATCTACTGTGGCAGTCATTTTAATAGTTAACTATCTTTTTGTGGCAAAAAGGATATTTCAGTTATTTGAAAATTTCATTTATACAGAACACTTTATTTTCTAGTAACATAAAGTTGATATTACTAAATAAATAATGAAGCCACAAGTCAAAAATAGCCTGCAGGTGGCTTGATCACCTAACAAGGAATAAAGGGGCTTTAAAAAACAATATGAAACTGTTTCTAAAATATACAAAGAACTCTTAAAATTCAACAATAAGAAATCAACCCAGTATTAAAATAGGCAAAAAATTATTTTTCTTTTTTTTTTTTTAATTAGCCAGGCATGGTGGTACGTGCCTATAGTCTCAGCTACTCAGGAGGCTGAAATGGGAAGATCACTTGAGCCCATGAGTTCAGGGTTGCAATAAGCTATGATCACGCCCATGCAACAGTGTGAGATCTTATCTAAAAAATACAATAAAATAAATAAAAATAGGCAAAAGCTGAACAGATACCTCACCAAAGATGAGAGATAGATGGCGAATAAACATATGAAAAGATGCTCAACATCATGGGTCACTAGGAAACTGCAAATTAAAATAACAATGAAATACTACTACACTTATTAGAATGGCTAAAACCCAAAACACTGATAAAAAATGCTGGCCAGAATGCGAAGCAATAGGAACCCTCACTCATTGCTGGTAGAAATACAAAATGGTACAGTCACTTTGGAAGAGACTTGGCAGTTTCTTATAAAAATCAACATACTCTTACCACACAATTCAGCAGATACGCTCCTCGGTATTTACCCAAGTGAGCTGAAAACTTAATGCCTACATAAGAACCTGCACATGAATGTTTATAACAGTTTTATTCATAATTGTCAAAAACTGAAGCAATTAAGATGTCCTTAGAAGGCAAGTGAATAAACTGGTACAGACAATGCAGTATCACTCCATGATAAAAAGAAATGGGCTACCATGACATGAAAAGACATGGAGGAACCTTAATTTCATATTGCTAAGTGAAAGAAGCCAATTTGAAAAGGCAGCACACTATATGATTCCACTATGTGATATTGTGGAAAAGACAAAATTAAAGAGACAGTAAGAAAGATCAGTGGCTGCTAAGGGTTCAGGGACAGGGAAGGAAGGATGAATAGGTGGAACACAGGGGATTTTGGGGATAGCAAAACTACTCTGTATGATACTGTAATGGTGGGTACATACCATTATTGTACATGTGTAAATGTACATTATGTACAAAATGTACAGAAGAATGAATGAACCCTACTGTAAAGTGTGGACTTTAATGTATCAGTATTGGCTCATCAGTTTTAATAAGTATACCACACTAATGCAAGATGTTAACAATAAGGGGAACTATGTGTGGGTAGTGGGAGGGATAAAAGGGTATACGGGAACTGTCTGTACTTTTCCTTCATTTTTTCTGTAAATCTAAAACTGCTATTAAAAATAAAGTCCATATATACAAAAAGAACCATATGAAGAGAAAAAATTTGGTAACTTCAAAAGGTCTACATAAAATGAATTTAAAAATTCACAAACATTTAGGCAAAAATCATAAAATTAAAGCAAAAATGAAATGAAAATTAAGAACAACCCATGCCAGCTGTCATATCAGCCCACGATGACCAACTGAGAACTAACTGTAAAACAGACTAACTAACTGTAAAACAGATCTGACAGTTGTTCTCAGAGATTTGGATTAGACAAAACCAAAATTTGGATTAGACAAAATGCAAAATAAAATTTACAGATGTTTATTTACAGAAGTTCAACACAGTATCATGCTGCACATTAAAGCAAGTCTACACAAAATGTTCCTAATTCACATGAGAATCCATGGTTAGTGAACACAAAAAAGGCACTTATTCACTACTTAGTCACTATTTTTAAAAAATGATTGGCCCAAACCGTAGTACCTCTTAACAGCATGCTAGAAAACTGAACTTCTTATTGATAGTTCCCTAAATCTAGGTATTTTGTTTGACCTATAAGGCTATTTTAAAAATGGTAATGTGAAGCCTTTTATAAACAGGGCAAGGACTCCTAAGCTCACCACAGGCTCCATTTACACATGGATATTATCTGAATGATCTCTACAGACATTTCAATGTGATTCCTGAAGTACACTATCCTTGAAAATAGCATGCTCTTAAGATTGAAAAATCTTTCAATAAAGGCAAGAGCCTGGGAATTCCACGGTAAGTCTTTAAGAGTTGTACTACAGAGCTTCAAATGCAGCCTTCTAACCTAGGCCATGGGTTCTGTCAACCACCCAACTGTCAGCCACACAGACAAAGAGCATGCAAAGACTATATAACAGGTCTCTGACAGGGAGAGACTATTCAAGCAATCATTCATTCAACAAACATTTACTCAGGACTTCCTATGTGTTAAGCATGATTTCAAGGGCTGACAAAACAACCTAGAACAAAATATTAAAATATTTCTGCTCTTACAGTGATTACATTCATCTACATGGTTACCATACCACTAGGCCCAACATTGTACTGATCTTTGGATATACAGCAAGGGTAAGCTAATGATCAGGTTTATTTTATAAAATTAATTTATATAAGTTTCAAGATTGCTATAGTTGTCAGTTCTTACCTGGTCCTGTGTTGATAATAACGTAAACAGAGTTTCCAATGCTGCTCTTCGAACTGATGATATTGTGTGATGCAAAAAAGGCCAGACACGTGGAACTAAAACTGTGAGTGACTGTTGAATACTAATAAAGAAGACACAAATTAATCTTACTTATTCTAAGTTGAAACTCTGTAGATACATTATCTAAATATTCTCATGGGATCTAGTGATGCTGACATCATGTGACTTTTCTGACGAATAAATTCTTAAAAGATAATACCGTTTTCATATGAACATTCTTGTAACAATGTCATTCACAACTGTTATTGCAGCACCAGAAGAGCCAGAGCAAATGCAGTCAAAAAGAAGGGTGGAAATACTAACATCAGGTTCTTCTATGGCACTAATGCCATGAGTCACCTTTATCAAGTTAGGACTTCCCAATATAATTGTTCTTAGGAAAATAGGACATGTATCCTAGCTGGCAGTCAGCTTACATGATCAGGACTGCTAATCCTAACTTCTTTCCCAAGGCTAACCCCAATGGGTAGATACACAAAATTTCCATCTCCCTTTGGGGCCATCTCTGTCACATATCAAATGAGCAAGTGGTGGTAGGGCAGCAACTTTGAAATTTATTATCCTGGTGTAGCATTACTAAGTTAGGATAACTCAAATTTCTTCCTTCTCATAGATTTAAGTTTTAAATGGGGAAGCAAACAAAGCCAAGTCTAGACTAACTTGGGCCATAGGATTCCTGTCACATTCATGAGTCATTTGTAAAAATTACCTGGAACTAGGAAATAATTCATAAGCAGCATTTGAAATATATGGCTCCACAGAAAAAGACATGAACAAAAAATAATATGCCACTGTAACTATTTGGTCTTTTGTGGTTTCTCCCAGGAGGCCTATCTTTTAACACTATTTTCATTACTTGCAGGTTTGTATGAACACTACTTCTTGTATTTTATTTTCATATTTGGCAAATTTATTTATAAAATTCTAACTTAAACACAGGTACACATAGACATAAAAAAGACACAAAATACATAAAAGCATTATAACAGGGTCTTGTTAAGTGTCTAACTGCTCATGCTCCAAATAACATGCTACATTTCTTCTTACATAAGCTAGAAGAAAGTATCTGCCAAGTATCACAATATATGAAGCAAATTTGAAACAAAAAAGATGGAAAGCCACATTATTTCACATTGAATTAATAGAATTTTCACTATATTCTTTCTTATATTACCCAGTTTTTCTGACACCATCCACTAAGGCCCATAGACCAAATCCATTCCACTCATTTTTTTTTAAGTAAAAGTTTTCTGTGTATACAAGCACGTTCATTCTCTTACGTATTACCTATGTACAGCTGTTTTCACACTACAGTGACAGCTTAGTAGTTTTGACAGACTGTCTGGCTCACAAAACAAAAATACCCACTATTTGGGCCTTCGCAGAAAAAGATTACTAATCCTTGATTTACAGTAATCAAAAACCCCTTCATCTTGCATCTTAAAGAGGGCTTTCACATACATTAACTCATTTAGTTTGTACAGCTTTCATTAGCAACAGAAACATCGAAAATCAGGAAACCCCATAAATGTACTACCACTTCAATTTTTCTCTTCTTTTGCTATTATAGGCACTTACTTTGCTCTTTCTACTTAAGTGCTGTCCAACTAATCTAAACTTAGCATTAAGGTACATCCACTAGGTCGGTATTATTTGAAATATTTTCCACATGTGTTTTTATACATCTATGGGTTTCATGGGAAATACTCACAGAGCCAGAAACCATGTATAAGCATAATTATATGAACGTTCACTGAACGCCCTCACTAGGACAAGAACAGTAATTTTCTCATCTGTGAATTTTTTTAAGTTGCATAATAATTTTTTCTTCTCTATCTCTAAGGACACTTATCTCTAATAATATTCAAGGGCCAGTCTACAAGGTAGGGAATGTTAATTAGCTGAGCTGAGATTCATGTATAAGGACAGGAAAATTGGTGACGTGAAATTTTTGATGTATGTTTTTGGCTTCATTTGATCTCTGCCTTTGGACATTATATTACATTATTATGTATTCCCTTACTGATAAGTAATTACTGAAATCAAGAACAAGAGTTGAAGAAATGAACATTACAAAAAAAAAGTTCACAGAGGGGCAAGTTTTAGAAAATATAAAGCTGATGTTTGATGATAATTCTGTTAACTATTACTAAATAAAGCTAAAATTCTACATTCTAGGGCTAGAACTAGAAATACTGTTCAATGATTATATTTCTAAATAAACAATTATAAGATGAACAAGATGATGAATTATATAACTGAAATATTTCAAGGGTAAAAAAAATGATCTTTGTAAGCTGCTGCCCACATGGCTGAAGAGTAAAAAAGACAAGGCCTTCTGAAAACAGTAGTCTTTGGCATCTCCAGCTTAAACAGTACTATTCTTAAAGGTGCTAAAATATTGTATGTTTAGGCTAAATTATCTCGAAAGGTATATAAAGACTTTTTACTTTATTCCGCTAATTAGAAATAATTACCTGCATTGTTGGACCTGAGGATAAGTTAACAAGGATGAAAGGAGAGTCATAATACTATTTGTTGAAGCTGTTAGATCATCTAATTCCAGAAGAGCATCCCATAATGTATTTATAATGAAGGGTACCTATAAGATCAGTTTTCAAGAAAAGTTATCAATTTTGTACAAAATACTCACAAACCCTGCCAAATTGTATCCCAGGGGTCACTACTGATTCAACAACACATGCAATTCCAACGACCTTGGACAGTGTCAGTTTTGAGCGAAGTTAAGGAGGTGACACTATTTGCCTTTAACAATTTTCTATACCTTCTTTTTAATGTCATTCAACTCTACTTTGATACTTCCCTTCCTGACCAGACTCATAACGGGTGGAATTCAGAAAATAAAAGAGCCAAAACTATTTTATGTAAAAAACTAAACTCTGAAAACAACAGAGCATGGAGACACAAGACATGCTCCTCTATGTAATTTTACTGCATTTAAAGTGGTACCAATCATCATTAAAAAAAATTTTTTTTTAGTTTTTAAGCTCTTAAAATACTGCTTACTATACTTCTAACTTTGTGTTCTGATTTTGATAATCAGGTAGAAAGTCAGCCAGACCTTTAAAAAAGTCATTTCAAAAAATGAGACTAGAGGGGTGGGTGTGATGGGTCACACCTGTAATCCCAGCACTCTAGAAGGCCAAGACTGGGAAGATCTCTTGAGTTTAGGAGTTTGAAACCAGCCTGGGCAACAGAGGGGGACTCCCCCATCACTAAAAAAAATAATTTTAAAAAACTCAGCCAGGCACAGTGGCATGCGTCTGTAGTCCCAGGTACTTGGGAGGCTGAGGCAAGAAGGACTGCTTGAGCCCAGGAGAGTAAGGCTACATGTCATCCACTGCACTCCGGCCGGGGTGACAGAGTGAGATCCAAGAAAGAAAAGAAAATGTTATGTGTATATACAGATTACACAGCACTTGTTAATAATACTAATTAATAATTAGTAATTAATAAGGAGAGGAGAGGAGAGACGGGGAGGAGAGGAGAGACAGGGAGGGGAGAGGAGACTAAATTTAAAAAAAAAATCCAAAAACTAAAATCAAAACAAACAGGCCGGGCATGGTGGCTCATGCCTGTAATCCCAGCACTTTGGGAGGCTGAGGTGGGTGGATCACTTAAGGCCAGGAGTTCGAGACCAGCCTTGCCAACATGGTGAAACCCCATTTCCACTAAAAATACAAAAATTAGCTGGGTGTTGTGGCACGTGCTTGTAGTCCCAGCTACTTGGGAAGCTGAGGCAGGAGAATCGCTTGAACCTGGGAGGTGGAGGTTGCAGCAAGCCAAGATCACACCACTGCACGGCAGCCTGGGCAACAAGAGTGAAACTCTGTCTCAAAAAAAAAAAAAATCAAAACAAACAAAAATCCAATATATCTAAAAACCAGGAGTAAAATAAGGAAGACATGGCTGCATTCTTCTCAAGGAAGTTCCCTATATATTATGTACATGAAGGGAAAGTAGACAAATGGATCCAATGAACTCTTCCAAAGTATAATATATAATCAAGACTGCATGCATCAGAGGGCTGCTGGTCAAAAAAAAATTGAAGATGAAGGAGAAAAATGTACTCAATGTATTTTCTAATACTCCATATCCCAAATGAAAACAAGCTCTATAGGAAGAAATTAAAAATATTTAATTTACCTTTTGTGTCTGAAGATAGACAAGGCTTTCTACTACAGGTACTAATGATGCTGCAGCAACAGCTCTGACATCATCATCAAGATCCTGGAGTCCTTCAATTATTCTAGTTAAAACTTTAGGCAATAAAGTATTAATTACATCCTGTAAAACAGTACATGAAAACATTTTAAAATTTCAATTTGCCACATGACAGCTAAATTCCAGTATTTACAGTCATGCACTGCTTAACAATGGATACATTCTGAGAAATACATGAGGCAATTATGTCATTCTGTGAACATTATAGAGTGTACTTACACAAACCTAGACAGTATAGCCTACACCACACCTAGCTATGTGATACAGCCTATTGCTTCTAGGCTACAAACCTGCACAGCATGTTACTGAACTGAATACTGTAGGCAGCTACTAATAAAATAATAAGTATTGGTATATCGAAATACAGAAAAGGTACAATAAAAGTACAGTATTATAATCTTACGGGACCACCATCATATATGTGGACCATCACTGACCGAAATATCATTATGACTGTATCTACTAAAAACAATCACATAAACAAAAATATAACATCAAGAGAAGCCTAAGTAATCCCATTTGAAAAAGACTACAAGGGCATTAAGCGCTTTATCCAATGAGACGTAAACCATCAAAACATGTTTTACAGGTAAGACTATGAATTCTCTGTGTGAACAGACACACACACAAACCCCTCTGCTAGAATCCTAGCCTCCATATCTCATTCAATGCCACCAACAACCAAAAGGAGAATGAGAGAAGAGTGGAAGAAAAGCCATACATTCCCACTTCTCATTATTCCAATTTAATGTCTTTTCATTTCCCCCAACAGAGCCAGCCCCCAGACGTTACTCCTGTGATCATATACTAGGAATCTCCCTGAGAACTGGTCTCACTATGAAATAGGGATAACATTTCAAAAACCTATAAGGTGTTTTCCATTTCCATATAAGTCTGCTGTTATCTACAGAGGCTAGAGTGCAGAACACAGAAAAAAAGGTTTTGTTTATGGGGGGCAAGAGGGTGGCTGCCAAGGGGAGAAGAGAACTAAAAGGGCCAGGAAGAGGAAGGAAGGGAGCAGAGGGAGAAAGAGTTGAACAGAAAGCTCGGGTCTCTCAGCAGAATCATGAATGCTTTGTTATTGGCAGTTAAAGGGAAAAAAAGAGATGATCTTAGAAAACTTCAAAAGGCCTTTGAGCTTGCCTTTTGAGACAGAAAGCGAGGTTCCAATCTGTTATACAGTGAGCATGGAAAGAGGAGAAAAGCTGGCACGAAGCATTAAGTAGCCATAATGGATAGTGAAATGCCTATATAGGCCAATGCCTAACACCCTGACAATGCTGATACCAACTGGAAAGTATTCAGGGAAATTAAACTGGTAAGAAAAGGTCCTGGTCTCTCTCTAGCTCCTCATTCATAATCTCTCCTTTACTTCCACGTCTCTTTTTAGTCAACACTCACTCTTTGCTGACCTGTTATGTTCAGAGTCAAGACAACTATTTGTGGAAGTCCCTAATTCTGTCACTAGATCTATAGTGGGGAAGTAGGGAGAAGGAGAAAAGAGATGCTTTACTGGCATCTCACATTGGTAATCAGAATCAATTTTTCCACAAAAATGTTATGTGTATATATAGATTACACAGCACTTATTAGTTTAGTAAAGGACTTTAGATATATTTATATATGAAATAGGCTTTTGTGGACCAACCTAATAACCAAATTCCCAGCCAGAATATATCTGTTTTTAATAACCTACTAAGGGTACATAAATGTTCCTAAGTAGGGGACTGTGTGCACATGCAGGTATTGTCATCCTAGATGATATATAACATTACGATAAACACTGTTCTATAAGACATGCCATTTAGTTTCTAGTTCTAGTACTAACCTTAACTAGTTTTGTGACCACCAGCAAGGCATCTAATTTTTCAGAACTTTATTTCCCTATATGAAAATAATAAGACTACATGCATTTTCTTCTTGTAAGTTTTGTCATAAAGGATAAAATAAAACACACACACACACTGACAGTTTATGTAAAAAGTACATGATCATACAGATTGTCTTCTTTACACTTTGATGTCTACTCCTGTATGTATACTGCATAACTTGGCATCATGTTGTATAGCCCTCAGAGCATGTATTTAATATTCAAATGAGTTAAAACAGTAAAACCAAATCATGAAGAGCACTGAATTAACTGTAGCAATAGATTAAAAAGGAAAAATAATCTTTGACCTTAAAAAGCAACAATGTAACTAACCATCTTTTGATTTATACTTAAATTTTTATGAGGGCCACCTATCTCTATAACACTGTCTCAAGAAGGCAAATCTTGGAAGACTGGCTTCTCTGTAACAGTAAGAATCTAAGGCCATTTCTTCTAATTTGTGAAAATAAACTATGAGAGGAAAAATCTCCCACATATGCTTCAAAACTTGAAATATTTACCTGACGGACTGCCAAAGCATATTTTATTCCCAGTAGACCACCGTGTCTAACTTCCCATTGTTCTTGTGTAAGTAATTTTAGCAGCACATCCACAGTCTTATGAACTCCTGTTTCATTCATGTGTTTTAAAACCACACCTAATGTTTGAGCACAAGTTTCACGAACTGGTGCCACAACCTACAGATGAAAAAGGAAGAAAACTCATATTTGCAAAAAACATATTTTGTAGAATTTGAAATTTGATTGGGCAAAGCCTCCCTTAAATGATACTTACTTCATCAGAAACAAAGTCTCCAAATCTGTCTAATGCAAAAACACAAAGGAGTCTAATAACCAAGTCTTCCAACCATTCTTGATGCTGCTGAATCATCTGTTAAAACATTATATATATATATATATATATACACACACACACACATTTTTTTAAACATAGTATTTTTTTAAAACAAAGATCACACATTGTACTGAGGACTTGGGGGACACCTTAGGTCCAAAATCAAAAAAAAATATGGGAACAGATTATTTTAGCTGTAGGGACAATAACCAAAAAGTAGAATAGTCCCAATTAATGTCTCTAATATTAAACATATCCCATATCCCCTTTGATCATTAACTCAATTTAGAAATACTATATCAAAATTCTTAAAATTCATGGATTATATTATGTTACTTACACTCCAAGAGAAATTAAGAAACTAATTACTTCAGGTTGTTCTCATATCAAGTACACCGGTCACATATCTATTATTTATACTATTACCAGTGTCTCCAGGCAATACCAATTATGTTGCTCACTGACCTCTCAACTAGCCTCTTATTCATCTTACTCTACTTTTCAATCCATTGTATGATATTTACCTTTTCATATCTCTTCCTCTTATTTACCTCTCATTCCTACTTCACGGCACATACTCGTTACTTCCCTACATTGGAAAAAGATGCCAACTATTAATACTTGGTGATAATTGTTGCGTTAATACACTTACCTCTTCTAAAGTGCTGTCACCCATTTTACCACCACTTTTCCCATGAGCTTTAAGAATTTCCCTAAGTCCAGTGCCTGCACCATGTCGAACCTGAAAAGAATCAAGAAGCAAATGTTAGAGGTTAAATGTTTAAGAAACGAAGTTTGATTTTTCTTCTACACGAAATAAGGATACTGGATTCTTAAGAAATTAGAATAAACTAACTGGAACTTTACAAGAATGTATTTTTCTTCAACTATCTAAGAAGAATTACACATATAAATTTCAGACTGCTTTTGGTTATATGGAATTTTTTTAAAAATCAAGCAAGAAAACAGCTATTCTAAAATCCTCTTGAGATATAAATTCACATTGTTTTCACTCCCTTATCCTCTACCTTCATTCAGCACTATCCACAGCAAGAGAGAGGAAACAAAGTATCATATATCTTTTTTTTTTTTTTTTTTTGAGGTGGAGTCTCACTCTGTTGCCCAGGCTTGAGGGCAGTGATGCGATCTTGGCTCACTGCAACCTCCGCCTCCCGGGTTCAAGCGATTCTCCTGCCTCAAGCCACCCAAGTAGCTGAGATTACAGGCACCCGCCACCACACCTGGCTAGTTTTTATATTTTTAGTAGAGACGGGGTTTCTCCATGTTGGCCAGGCTGATCTCAAACTCCTGACTTCAAGCATCTTCCGCCTCAGCCTCCCAAAGTATTAGGATTACAGGTGTGAGCCACCACACCCAGCCCACAGTGTTCTTTATAATCCCAACACATGTATTTTCAAAATATGTGCATCAAAACTAAGCTCCAGGCTGGGCGTGGTGGCTCACACCTGTAATCTCAGCACTTTGGGAGGCCCAGGCCGGCAGATCACTTGAGCTCAGGAGTTCAAGCAAGACCAGCTTGGCCAACACGATGAAACCCCATTTCTAATAAAAATATTTTAAAAATTAGCCGGGTGTGGTGGTGCGCACCTGTAGTCCCCGCTATTCAGGAGGCTAAGCCAGGTGAATCACCTGAACATGGGTAGCGGAGGTTGCAGTGAGTCAAGATCATGCCACTGCACTCCAGCCTGGGAGACAGAGTGAGACTCCATCGCCAAAAAACCAAAAAGCAAAAAACCTAAGCTCCAAAGCTACCAGTGATAAGTGAGTGCCAAAAGAAGACGATACAAATAAAATGTCTTATGATTAATGCATCACATCCTGGGGATGAACCACCTTTCTTTGAGAAGGTGAGGCTACTTTCTGCAGTGTCATCTGGAAAGGAAAAGGACAAGCTATTGACACTGTACCCACTTCTTAAGACCCCATGAGTTATGACTTGAGTAACTTTAAATAGAATTACACTAAGGAAACACAACTAAAAGGTATTCTAAAGAAATGTTTTTTAAATTACACAGAGGTCAACAGAGGGGAAAAACAATAGTTTGAAACTATCAATCCTCAACTTCAAGCAGAGGAACTTCACTCTTTCTTCTCTTCTACACATTGGGAACTGTTCAAGATGTTCTCTAAAGATTTCTGAGGCTAAAAAGCTGGCTTGGAAACTACTGCTCTTGATCAATCAAAATTGTCCACTTCCAAAGGAAAGGAAGTATTTTTTTACTGCCTGGGAGAGATATTCAAGCCTTTGGATTATAATGGAAAGAACAAAAAGAAACAAACAATTCACTAAAGAATATGACTGAAGGATATGAAAGGTGAAAATCAATCTATAGTTTTCTATTTAGGTTAATGGTACGACATGCCCTGAGTCCTGAGATGAACAGAGAACAGGAACTCTGACAAAGTATATTGCTCCTGGCCGGGCGCGGTGGCTCAAGCCTGTAATCCCAGCACTTTGGGAGGCCGAGACGGGTGGATCACGAGGTCAGGAGTTCGAGACCATCCTGGCTAACACGGTGAAACCCCGTCTCTACTAAAAAATACAAAAAACTAGCCGGGCGAGGTGGTGGGCGCCTGTAGTCCCGGCTACTCGGGAGGCTGAGGCAGGAGAATGGCGTAAAAACCCAGGAGGCGGAGCTTGCAGTGAGCTGAGATCCGGCCACTGCACTCCACCCTGGGCGACATAGCGAGACTCTGTCTCAAAAAAAAAAAAAAAAAAAAAAAGTATATTGCTCCTGACATTGTTCCCTTCATTAGCACAGAAAACAGAGCTGAGAGAAACTGTAATGAAGAAATCTTACCTCCCAGGAGGGATTAAAAAGGTCATTGCAAAGTTCTTCACAAAAGCTTTCCAAAGGCCATTCATTTGTCTGAATAAGAAAAACAGAATTACTACTAGTTCAAAAGGTCTATTTTATGCTAACAATTTAAGTAACTCAATAAATTTTATTTGTAGGTCTAGTAGTAGCAATCAAGCTTTTAAAAATTTAATTTTTTAACTAATTAAGATGTATTTTTACCAATAAAAATTCTCTCAATAGACAGATTATTCAATACTTTCTACGGATATATGAGTTTGAAAAAGATTATAAGCAATCTTTCTTTTTTTTGTTTTTTTGGAGACAGAGTCTCGCCCTATCGGCCAGGCTGGAGTACAATGGCGCAGTCTCCACTCACTGCAACCTCTGCCTCCCGGGTTCAAGCGATTCTCAGCCTCCCAAGTAGCTGGGATTACAGGCGTGCACCACCACATCTGGCTAATTTTTTGTATCTTTAGTAGAGATGAGGTTTCACCATGTTGGCCAGGCTGGTCTTGAGCTCCTGACCTCGTGATACGCCCGACTTGGCCTCTTAAAGTCCTGGGATTACAGGTGTGAATCACTGCTGCTGGCCCAAAGATTACAAGCAATTTTAATGGATACTTTAGAGTCTTTCAAGAGTACCTCTTCAATTAAGGAAGAGCTGTCTGGAATATTATCAATCAAGACTTTGGAATCATTTGCAGATTGATTAATAACAACATTTGCTATTTTCCGTCTCTTTTCTTCTGGCTCCCCATCAGTGCTATCATTGCTAAAAAATAAAAGTCACCATTTAGAAAATGAATAAAGCATAATGTGAACCACAATGAATGAAATGAATAAAAGATAATGTGAATCACGACGAATTTAAGATAACTCATCATTTAAACAAATGTTTTACACCATATTCTGCTTATATGATTTACTTAAAATGCCATGTATCAAACGACTAACTGCTTAAAATTTTTTGAGCAAAATATATCCTAAGTACACTATAGGTTGGTGAATTCTTTTTTTCAAATTGGATCTTGAATTTAATAGGCCAGTTTTCCCTCCTCTCTACAATCAGCTCCTCATCTTTTTTATAACCTGCATATAACCTGCATCTGGTCCAGCATAACACTAATGTTTTTAGGCTTTTATATACTAGAGAAAACTAATATCCTGAGCAATACAGTATAATCTTACCAGTTCTTGAAAAATATGGAGAGATAAACAATTGACCAATGAAAAAAGAATATAGAAATTTGAGGAAATGTTGTATTGACTTAAAGACCCAAAATATTGAGGCTAGCCTAATATTGGAAAGGAGAGGACAAGTCAAACTACTTTTATTCAACATTTAGAAATGAAAAACTCAGCACATTTTAAAGCATATACAGCATTATTTTCTATAAATACTTCTCCCCTCTCTCCATCTTAATAGTGAAATTTATTTGGTCAACCATTTTTTCTATAAGGTGATAAAAGAAATCTGAGCCTCCCTTTCCTCATTTCCTATTACTCTTCCCTCAATTATATCCACATCTAGCCACATTAGTAGGTCACCTTAAGTCCCTGAACTTGTTAGGCATGTTTCCACTTGCAGACGTTTGTCCTTGAAATTCCCTCTATTTGGAAAGCATAACATTTTCTTCAACTATTTAAAACTATTTGAAACTTTTCCTAGATATTCACAGGACTAGCACTCTCATTTCTTTCAGGTTGTTACTTAAAATTCACCTCTATGAAGCCCTCGCAGACCATCCTATCTAAAATTTCAAACTCTAAACTCTATACCCCAAAAATATTTCACATGTTCTTCCCTATTTTATCTTCTTTTCCTTAACCCTTATCATTAACATGATCTGTATTTTATATATATACACATACAGACACACACACTCTATTTTACTTATTTATTTTCCATCTTTCTTTCCCTCCAGACTATAACCTCCAAAGGCAGGAATTCTTATCTATTTTATTTACTCATGTCCTCAGGGCCTAGAACAATACCTGGCAAATAGAAGGTATTTAATAAATGTTTGTGAAATGAATGACTTATGAACTCTGAAAAATAAAGTCTAATATTTCCAACATTAAAATCTTTGGCTAAAACTGCTTGTATGAATAAAAACCAGTAGAAAAACTTAATAGGTTACTATATGATCTTAATGAGCTGCTAACTTTCTTAACATCTTGTCATTAACAAGCTGAATAAAAAGTCTGCAGTTAAAGATTCAGCCTCAAGTATAAATTTCTACCAAGTATATGTTTACTATTTATCCCCCTTTTTGTCTAGCTTTTAAACACTAAACACTTTTTAGCTTTATGTGAACACATATAACAAAAAGTTCTGTCATCTGCAAATCCTATTTTCCGAGGCTTTTTATTAATTCAGCATTTATGCAAACATTTCCTGAGCACCACTAAAGATTCGTATTTAACAGATCTGAGTGGGATCCAAGAATATATATTATTGGCCAGGTGTGATGGCTCAAAGCCTATAATCTCAACACTTTGGAAGGCCAAGGAAGGAGGACCACTTGAGCCAAGGAGTTAGAGACCAGCCTAGGCAACACAGGGAGACCCTATGTCTACAAAAAAATTAAAAATTAGTCACGCATAGTGGTGCACACCTGTAGTCCCAGTTACTTGGGAGGCTGAGGCAGGAGGACTGCTTGAGCCTGGGAGTTTGAGGCTGCAGTGCGTTACGATCGTGCCACTGCACTCCAGCCTGGGCGACAGAGTGAGACTGTACCTCAAAAAACTAAAACCAAAAAAAAAAAAAAAAAAAAACAGCATTTTTTTTACAAGCTCCTCAAAGAGCACCTGAAGGAAATAGTTTTGAACCACTCTTTGAGAAATGCTGCTCCAAGCCATGCAAAGATGATCACTTTTAGCAACTCATGAAGAAACAGAGGACAGTGACTTTACCCACAGAGTTCTTTTCTTCAACAGGACTACATAAACTAACCTAGATTATCATTGGCTGTTTAGCATAGCCCCAGCTTAAGGAACAGGTGAGGTAATATCGTGACAATACCTCCCACTTTACTAAGGGAGTATTCTTAACTTGTGGTCCTTAGACACCTCTCTGACTTCATTCTCTATCACTCTCTGCGTGCACTCATCCCAGTACAGAAAGCCATACTGCCCTTCTATTTGTTTCTTGAATACTCCATTTAAGGCATTTAAACTTGTTTTTTCTGCCTGGAATGCTCTTCCCTTTGGAGATCCTCAGCCCTCATTCAAAACTGGTAATTAGTAGGAAAAAAGTCTGTACATGTGGATTTTTCTGGGGAAGTGGTCTCAGTTCCCAGTAACAATAAATACTCTCTGACAATTG
This sequence comes from Macaca mulatta, assembly GCF_049350105.2. Lineage (NCBI taxonomy): Eukaryota > Metazoa > Chordata > Mammalia > Primates > Cercopithecidae > Macaca > Macaca mulatta. The sequence continues at coordinate 103,922,371 of NC_133414.1, read as the reverse complement.
AGTAAGAGAATCCAAACAGTACTCCTCAGCTAAATATGTCAGCAGAATGTTTCTATAAATCAAGCAGACACAGATTAAAGCCACACAGCCCTCTTGTTTTAAGTGAATAAGCAAAAAAAGATTACTACCTCTTCTCATTAGTTTCCACTGCATCCCTGGATCTCTGTTTTGCAAATAACTTGGCCATTCTTTTAGCTTTGTTCCTTTGTCTATTGCTCATTCCTGCTCGAAACTCTGAGTCAATCAATTCAGCTGCCTGAAGAGTCTAAAAGAATAAAAGAATGCTGAGTTGGAACTTTTGAACTTAAATACCTATAGTCTCAGCCTCAGAAGACGACTAAGTCTATAAATTTCAGTGTATATACATCGATCACATTCTTTTTTGACAGACTCACACTCTTCTGTTGTATGTACCATAATTTCAGTCTTTTCCTCCCTCTTCTCTATTATTCCAACTCCCAACAGATACACATAATGCTTCTTAACTTTTTTTATGCTACATTATGAGGTACAAATGTATGATCCTAACCCACAGAGAAGGCTTTGAAGAGGTAAGACTTCAAAATAAAAATAATATCACCAAAAAGTTATGAGAATAAATGTCAAGAAAAGAAACTGATCATCACCATCTGCTGAAATAAATAAATAAGTAAATTATAGCCTTAAGTGATTGGTCCAGCATGCTATTGTTCAGCTTAGCTCATATGCCCCTTTCCTCTTAACTACTTACCGCCTAACTCTTTTTGCTCTTTTCCATTCATAGAAGACACTATAAAGTCTGTGTGTTAGATTTTTAAGCTCAAGCCTAAAAATCCCTTCTGTGCCTACCCATAAGATTCAACTGAAATTTATACTTCCGCAACCAGTTAAGGTCACTGGTGTGGATGTTCTGCTGCAGTCTTGATAAAGAACTATGGGCACATATACAAGCAATGCAGCTGTAATGACTTATGGCAACGATGAACCTTAAGCAACTTCCCCCAAAGGTCCATGATACATAAACCTGGATTTTGCAAATCCCAAATTGGTGTTGCCTATCCCACACCCAATTAATCTGATGTGAATAGCCCACTTTCTAATACACCTGCTCATTCATTTTATTACACCATGTTCAATTACTCATACTGTGATCACGTTATTGCATTTTTATTCTCCATTATTTTATTCTATTTTCCTCTTTATCTTCTAGTTACATCTTACACTTTCCTTTCTACCCCATTTCCTTCTGTTCCTTTCAGGGTGTTGCTGTATTTCGGCCTCTTCATACTCTCTCTTTTTTCTCTCCTAGTATCTGCCCTTTTCCCCCTTGTCTGCGAAAGTTATTCATCATCACACACCGCCCCAACCCTAAAAAATACACTTTACAAATTCTAATGGTTTAAGTTGCCATTCGTATAAAGGCAAATAGAACCAATCTCCACTGAAGCAAAGGAAATGAACAAGGGAATGACAAGATAGGAGATTCATAACTGCAAAGCAGGAATTTTTAATGCAGCCCGTGGACCCCTAAAAGAACACTGGGGGTCAGGTAAAATAGTACAGAACCCCTTGCGATGTAATATCACATTGTATGTGCATTTTTCTGAAGAGAGAACCACAGCTTTTACTAGCGCTTCAAGAGTCTGTGGCATAAAAAAAGTTAAGCAGCACAAATGTATCCACTGGGAACTGGAACAGAGGAGGAGGAAGAAATCAGTGAAATTATGGTACAGACACAAAACAAAACAGCACCATGAAGCTGTCCAAGAAGAATGTGGTCAATCTGAATACACTGATACCTTAAGCTGTATGAAGTGAGAAAAGGCAAACATGGCTTAAAAGTAATACATACACACACACACACACACACACACATACACACACACGCACTTGTACACAGAAGTTTCAGAAATGATGCACAAGTAACTTGAAAATGGTTGTCTACGGGACATGGAAATGTTTGTGTCCTGTTGGCAAAAAACTTCCTTTTACTTCATATTATATACCCTTTTTTGGTTGTTTGCAAGTCTTGTCATATTTCTCACTTAAAAAGAATAAATCATAACACTAAACACTTCTACTATCATATCTGACTATGATAGCCCTTACTATCTCTCTCTCCCCCAAAAAATTACTTTTCCCTCCATCAAAGAACATACCAAAAAAAGAGCAATTGGAGCAATTAGAATCTTTCAATACCAGTAGTTCCTAAAAGGTCTAATACAACTTAACAGTCCAGTGTCTGGGAGGTAGGTTGAGCTTCTGACTCTATAGAATCTGTCATCAGAAATCCAGTTTAAAAAGATGCTAAATCATGGTGGCACTAAGCAGCAATGAACAGAGCTAAGTATAACATTTTCTTAAACTATAATTACATGAGCAAAATGAAGCAAACCCTTTGTATTATTACTTGCAATCAAATAACCAAACGTTTTACCTACAGGTTGTTTGTTTACAAAGGCTGCTGAAGTTGGGGTATAATCCAAATCCTCATCATTGAAAAGTTCTTCAGTACTCATTCCAATTGCTTCTCCCATATTAAGGCCAAGTTTCTTCTGTAATAATTTTCGTTGGCGTGCTATCCTCTCTTTAGGATCCACTTCACCTTTCAACAGAAAAGAAACACGTTTTCTCCAAATCAGTTAAGAAATTTTCTAATATGTGCACATTGAACTCCATCAAAATAAACACACTATTAAAACATCCCTTCTGCCAATAAAACCAACCATATTCATTCACGATCATCTCTGAACATCTCATAAACTCTGTTACCTAATCACATTGGAAAATAGTGTTCTAGTTAACAAAACATTCTGGGAGTTCTCACTGAGATTCCCCCATTCCCCAACTGTCAATTAGCAAATATATATAAAATAGTAAGATTCATTCCTGGGCCAGGTGCAGTGGCTCACACCTGTAATCCCAGCACTTTGGGTGGCCAAGGTGGGATCACTTGAGCCCAGGAGTTTGAGACCAGTCTGGACAATGTAGGGAGGCCCCATCTCTATAAAAAATAATTAGCAGGGCATGATGGTGCACGCCTGTAGTCCCAGCTACTCCAGGGACTGAAGCGGGAGGCTTGCTCAGCCCAGGAGGTCAAGGCTGCAGTGAGCTGTGATCAAAACACTGCAGTCCAGCCTGGGAAACACAGTGAGACCATGTCTCAAAAAAAAAAAAAAAAATCATCTCTATGGAAACAAATCAATTTTATTTTATAGCTACACCTGTACCTCCTATGGAAGCTCTCACTGGGCAAAACAAACAAACAAACAAACAAACAAAAAACAAACCAATATCTAGATTTTGTTCAATGGTAAAAGGGCTCAACAAACAAATGCTTACTCCAAGTGTAGCCTTTATGTATTCTGAGCTGATACAGCCCTAATATCCCAAATAATAACGATAAGGGAATAAAAGTAGACAGGTTTTTAAGTGTCTCAAGTAAAACCCTCAATCCTTCGGTGCAAAACAGACAAAACAGGACATACCAAAGGACATTTAAAAATAAAAATTTCCCCTTAAAACAGCTAAGCTGTAAAAGAGAGTTATACCTTATTGAAAAAAATTTGATATTTTAAAAACAATAACAATCTGCTTCTAATAATGGCTGAGTTAGTTCCTATTGGACTAACCCTCTGCACCTAACAAACTCTGGCCAAAACAGAAAAAACAAACTACCTAAAGGCACTAAGAAAAAAAAAAAAAGCATTTACTTAGGGGAACTGTCAGTACTTAAAAAGATGGGAATAGCACTAACAGCTAAAAGCTACAAAAGCTAAAAGCTACAAAAAAAAAGTTTTCCCTTTTTGTAACATTTAGCCTGAAGATAGAGGCAGTCCACGAAATGTGTGGCAGCTAAAATTTGAATTGAAAACCTAGTCTTCTTTTTTTTCCCCCAACTAAGGACAAGGTCTCTCACTCTGATACCCAGGCAGTAGGTACAATCATAGCTCACTGCAGCCTCAAACTCCTGGACTTAAGAAGTCCTCCTGCCTCAGCCTTCTGAGTAGCTAGTACTATATGCATGTGTCACCATTCCTGGCTAATTTTTTTTTTAAATTTTTAATTTTAGAGATGGGGTTTACTATGTTTGCCCAGGCTGGTTTTGAACTCCTGGCCTCAAGCAGTCCTCCTGCCTTGGCCTACCAAAGTGCTGGGATTACAAGCGTGAGCCACTGCACCTGGCCAAAACCCACAGTCTTTCTGGCTTGGCTTGAAGCATGAGAAGAGAGTTAGGGGCCATTGCAATCCCAGGAAGTTAGAAAGGGAAAACCCTCAAAAAGAGAGAACCAGAGAGACGAAGGCCAAAATTATCTGTAAACTCAGCCCAAATCTCTGGCTGACCCCTGAACTATGCATGTACAGAGCAAACTCCAAACAATGCAGCTAAAGCTAAGATCTAAAAAGCTAAAATTGACATTTGAGCTATTGCCCACAGCAAAGAAGAATGACTTTGAAATTTTGAGTTCCATCAAATTAAATGTCTGCTAAAATAAGCAAGCAAAAACAAGCAAAACAATCTTTGGAAGAACATAACAGAATCTAGTCCACACCACGTAACGTTCCTAATGTGCAGAATAACTGACAAAATTAAACAAAAGCAAAGAAAAGAAAATGTAATCCATTTTCAAAAGAAAGACAATAGGGACCAACTCTGAGATGTCTCAGATGTTAGAATTAAAAGGTTTTAGGATTTCTGTTGTTTTTTGAGACACGGTCTTGCTCTGCTGCTCAGGCTGGAGTGCAGTAGCATGATCACAGCTCACTGGAGCCTTATCCTCCCAGACTCAGGCAATTCTCCCACCTCAGCCTCCTGAGTAGCTGGGAACACAGGCATGCACCACTACACCAGCTAATTTTTTATTTTTTGTGGAGGTGGGGTTTCTCTAGATTGCCCAGGCTGGTCTCAAACTCCTGGGCTCAAGACATCCTTTCACTTCGGCCTCCCAAAGTGCTGGGATTACAGGCCTGAGTTACTGCACCTGGCCAGAATGCAAGATTTGTAAGAAACTAACATAAGAATGCTCAATGTAAAAGAAGATACTGTCACAATGAATAAAAGACAGAGGATACCTTGGTAGAGAATGAGAAACTATAAAAAAGAACCAGGCTGGATACAGTGGCTCACATCTGTAATCCCAACAGTCGGGGAGGCCAAGGCAGGAGGATCACTTTGGCCTAGGAGTTCAAGACCAGCCTGGGCAACATGGCAAAATCCCATCTATACAAAAAATTTAAAAAATATATAGAATTGTACACTTTAAAAGGGTGAATTAAATAATGTGCAAAATATGCCAACACAACTTTTTTTTTTTTTTTAAATAAAAAAGAAGGTCTGGGGCAGGCATAGTGGCTCACACCTGTAATCTCAGCACTTTGGGAGGCTGAGGTGGGAGAATCGCTTGAGGCCAGGAATTTGAGACCAGCCTGGGTAACACAGCAAGACCCTTATCTCTACAGAAAAAAAAATAAAAACTTAGCCAGGCTTGGTGGCACATGCCTGTGGTCCTAGCAAGATGGGAGGATTGCTTAAGCCCAGGAGTTCAAGGGTGCAGTGAGCTATGATCATATCACTGAACTCCAGCCTGGGCAACAGAGTTAGATCCTGTCTCTAAATAAATAAATAAATAGTTCTAAAACTAAAAAATACAGTATCTGAAAAAAAAATTCTTTTAAACCACTGGATAGACTTAACAGCTTAATGGAAGATAACAGGACAAAATGCAAGCGAACTTAAAGCAATGCTGTTCTCACTCACAGGTGGGAACTGAACAATGAGAACACTTGGACACAGGGCGAGGAACATCATACACTGGGGCCTGTCGTGGGGTGGGAGTATGGGGGAGGGATAGCATTAGGAGATATACCTAATATAAATGACGAGTTAATGGGTGCAGCAAACCAACACGGCACATGTATACATATGTGACAAACCTGCACGTTGTGCACATGTACCCTAGAACTTAAAGTATAATAATAAAAAAAAGATAAAGCAATACAAAGTACCCAATCTAAAGAACAAAGAGAAAAAAAGATACAAGGAAAAAAAAGCCCAAATATGAAATCAAGAAAACAATTCTATTTACGAAAACAACTTGTATTCTGTAAAGTATAAAATGAAAAAAAATTTAAAACCAAATGAAAATGTTCATGCATCATAAGAGTAAATATTGTTAAAACACTAATATTTCCCAAATGTATATACAGATTCAACACAATAGCTATCAAAATCCCACCTGGCTTTTTTTTTTTTTTTTTTTTTGCAAACATTGACAGACTGGTCCTAAAATTCATATGGAAATGCAAGAGACTCAGAATAACCAAAACAATCTTGAAACACAGGAACAAAGTTGGAGGCTCATATATCCTGATTTCAAAACTTACTACAATGCAACAATAATTAAGACAATGTGGTACTCGCATAAGAATAGACATTAATGGAATAGAATTAAGAGTCCTGAAATAAACCTATGTGTCAATAGTCAACTGATTTTTGACAAGGGTTCCAGAGCAATTCAATGGGAAACAGAACAGTATTTTCTACAAATAGTGTTGAGACAACAGGATAGCCACATTTAAAAGAATGAAGCTGGACCCTTAACCTCAAAACATATACAAAAAAACCTCAAAATTAATAAAAGAACTAAAAACTAAAGCTATAAAACTCTCAGAAGAAAAGAGAGGTTGGCCAGGCACGGTGGCTCAAGCCTGTAATCCTAGCACTTTGGGAGGCCGAGACGGGTGGATCACGAGGTCAGGAGATCGAGAACATCCTGGCTAACATGGCGAAACCCCATCTCTACTAAAAAATACAAAAAACTAGCCGGGCGAGGTGGCCGGCGCCTGTAGTCCCAGCTACTCGGGAGGCTGAGGCAGGAGAATGGCGTAAACCCGGGAGATGGAGCTTGCAGTGAGCCGAGATCCGGCCACTGCACTCCAGCCTGGGCAACAGAGCGAGACTCTGTCTCAAAAAAAAAAAAAAGAAAAGAAAAGAGAGGTAAATGAGCTTGAATTTGGCAAGTTTCTTATATATAATACCAAAAACTTGAGAAACAAAAAAAATACAAAAAAAATGGACTTCATAAAAATTAAAAACTTTTATATTTCAAAGGATACCACAGAGGAAATGAAAAGATAACCAATAGAGCAGTAGAAAATATGTGTACATTAGACTGGGCGTGATGGCTCACGCCTATAATCCCAGCACTTTGGGAAGCCAAGGCTGGTGGATTACCTGAGGTCAGGAATTAGAGACCAGCCTGGCCAACACTGTGAAATCCCATCTCTACTAATAATAAATACATTAGCTGGGTGTGGGGGCAGGCGCCAGTAATCCCAGCTACTGTGGGAAGGAGCCGAGGCAGGAGAATCAGTTGAACTCAGGAGGTGGAGGTTGCAGTGAGCAGAGATCGCACCACCGCACTCCACCTGGGTGATGGAGTGAGACTCCGTCTCAAAAAAAAAAAAAGAAAGAAAGAAAGAAAAAGAAAACGTGTAAATAACGTATCTGTTAAGAAGCTTGTATTAAGAACATATACTCTTACAACTCATAATAAAAGGGCAAACAACCTAACGAAAAACGTGCAAGTTATAAGAATTGACATTTCTCTAAAGAAGGTATACGAATGGTCAATACACGAAATGAAGTTCAATGTTACTGGACAACAGGGAAATGCAAATCAAAATCACAATGAGATATCACTTCACACCATTAGTATGGCTATAATCAAAATGTCCGATAATAACAAGTGTCAGGAAAAGATGTTGAGAAATCGAATGTAAAATAGCAGAGCTACTTTGGAAAACTCTGGCAGTTTCTCAAACGGTAAAATACAGTTACCATATGAGCCAGTAATTCCACTCCTAGGTATCTACCTGAGGGAAATTAAAGCATATGTCCACACAGAAAGCTGTACATGAATTTTTATAGCAGTATTTTTCTTTCTTTTTTTAGATGGAGTTTCACTCTTGTTGCCCAGGCTGAAGTGCAATGGCATGATCTCAGGTCACGGCAACCTCTGCCTCCCCGGTTCAAGTGATTCTCCTGCCTCAGCCTCCCAAGTAGCTGGGATTACAGGCATGCGTCACCATGCCCTGCTAATTTTTGTATTTTTAGTAGAAATGGGGTTTCTCCATGTTGGTCAGTCTGGTCTCGAACTCCTGACCTCAGGTGATCGCCCACCTCAGCCTCCCAGCAGTATTTTTCAAAACAGATAAAAGGTAGAAACAACCCAAATGTCCATCAACTAATGAAAAGCTTTACAAACTGTGGTATTCATACAATGGAATATTATTTGGCCATAAAATGAAATACTACCACATCATATCCATTAGGATGGCAACTATCAAAAAACAGAAAATAACAAGAGTTGGCAAGGATGTGGAGAAACTGGAACCCTTGTGTACTATTGGTAGAAATGTAAAATGATGTAGCTGTTAGGGAAAACTGAATGGCAGCTCCTCAAAAAATTAAAAATAGAATGACCATCTGATCCAGCAATTTACTTCTGGGTATATACCCCAAAGAACTGAAAGCAGTAACTCAAACAGATATTTGTACATCCATGTTCACAGTAGCATTATTCACAACAGTCAAAATGTGGAATAAGCCTGCGTCCACTGGTGAATGAAAGGATAAACAAAATCTATATACATACAATTGACTATTATTCAGCCTTAAACAAAAGGAAATTCTGTCCTATACTACAACACAGATGAACCTTGAGGACATCATGTTAAGTGAAATAAGCCCATCACAAAAAGACAAACACTGTATGATTCACTTACGTGAGGAATCTAGAGTAGTCAAATTCATGGGGATAGAAAGAATAATGGCTGCCAGGGGCTGGGGAAAGGGGGAAATGGGGATTTGACGTTTAATAGGTATAGTTTCAGTTTTGCATGATGAAGACTTCTGAAGACTGGCTGCACAACAATGTGACTATACTTAACATTACTAAACTTAAAAATGGTTAAGGATGGTAAATTTTTTATTATATATATTTTACCACAATTTAAAAAACCTAATATATCCCTTAAGAGTAATAACATTTAGAAAAGAAAAAAAAGTACTGATATACTCTATCACATAGATGAACCTTGAAAATATTCTCTTAGGTAAAAAAAGCCACTCACAAAAGACCACATATTGTATGATTCCATTTACCAGCCACATGCCATTTAATGATGAGTACATTCCAAGAAACGCGTCATTCAGTGATTTTGTGGTTGTCAACATCACAGTGTACTTACACAAACCTAGAACGTAGAGCCTACTACACAGATACGCTGTATGGTATAGCCTGTTGCTGCTAGGCTACAAACCTGTATAGCATGTTACTAAATACTACAGGCAACTGTAACACAATGGTAAGTATTCATATATCTAAACATAGAAACGTACAGTAAAAATGCAGTAATATACTTTTATGGGACCACCACTGTATATACAGTCTTAGTCTGTTGCTGACTTAAATGCTGTTATGTGGTATGTGACCAAATACAAAATGTTGAGAATAAGCAAATCTAAAGAGACCAAAAGTAGACTTGGGGTTGCTAAGAAGAGGAGGGAAGGAAGTAGGAGGATAAAAGGGTGATAGCTTAGGATATGGGGTTTCTTCTTAAAGTGACGAAAATGTTCTAAAATTGACTGTGGTGATGGCTACACATACCTGTGAGTATACTAAAAACCACTGAATTGTACACTTTAAATGACGAATTATATAATGTATAAATTATATCTCAATAAAGTTGCTTGAAATTTTTTTTTTTTTTTTTGAGACGGAGTCTCGCTCTGTCGCCCAGGCTGGAGGGCAGTGACCGGATCTCAGCTCACTGCAAGCTCCACCTCCCGGGTTTAGGCGCCTGCCACCTCGCCCGGCTAGTTTTTTGTATTTTTTAGTGGAGACAGGGTTTCACTGGGTTAGGCAGGATGGTCTCAATCTCCTGACCTTGTGATCCACCCGTCTCGGCCTCCCAAAGTGCTGGGATTACAGGCTTGAGCCACCGCGCCCGGCCGAAAATTTTTTTAAAGACTGCTCTACCAAGTAGGGAAAAACATTAGGCATCCAAAAGACTGCTTGATCACAACCCCAATACACTTACACAGAGCCAAAAATTGGTCCTCTCATTCCAGAGGAAGTCCTATTGGGGGAAATAAGCTACAAAGGAAACCCAGACCAGTATGTATACTAATCATATATGGTGTCACTAATACATAGGAGGGGACAAACACAGATCAACATTTAAAGAAAACCTAACTACAGGGTTTTAAACAAGCACTGTTCAGCAAGCTCTGACTTAGTAGCACGAGAAAACTGAGTTCCCAAGAAACTGCAGTTCCCAATCCTGGTTACATATCAGAATCACCTATAGGACTTTTCTCTTTTTTTGAGATGGAGTTTCACTCTTGTCACCCAGGCTGGAGTGCAATGGCATGATCTCACTCACTGCAACCTCCGCCTCCCAGGTTCAAGCCATTCTCCTGTCTCAGCCTCCAGAGTAGCTGGGATTACAGGCACCCGCCTCCACACCCAGCTAATTTTCATATTTTTAGTACAGACAGGGTTTCACCATGTTGGCCAGGCTGGTCTCGAACTCCCGATTTCAGGGGATCCACCTGCCTCATCCTCCCAAAGTGCTGGGATTACAGGTGTGAGCCACCATGCTGAGCCGGGCTTTTCTTTTAAATACAATTACCTACACTTCTTTATAGATCTATGAAATCAGAATACGGCAAAACCAAAACATATACAATTTTTATCTCTGATAATGTCCATGAGTACACTAGTAAAGTCAGTAAACTTACTGTTTAGTGATATAAATGAAAAGTTTTTGAAGACTTTTACCTCCATTATTAGAAAAACTGCTTTTCCAAAACTTAAGCAAATTATCCTCTTAATTCTCTGCAAAAATAACTAGATCTTTTAATAGAAACCATACTAAACAAGATGAAATGAGAATTTGACAATTTTTTATGATAAAAAAAGTGAATATATTAATAAGGTTCTAAATGACGGTTAATTAGCAACAGAACAGAGTTTTATTCTGTTTTGTTTTTTAGTCAAAAAGGCAACTTATTTACTTGCAAAAATCCACTTAAAACATCAAGGTTTTTTCCCCACTCCAGGCCATTATCTTGAATGGCTAACACATTTATTTTATATTCAGATAGATTCTGTAAGTTTAAAAATATTAGGACAATACCCGTCCAAGTCTTTTTTTCTTCTTTTTTTGAGACAGAGTCAACCTCTGTTGCCCAGGCTGGAGTGCAGTGGCGTGATGTCGGCTCACTGCAACTTCTGCCTCCTAAATTCAAGCAATTCTCCAGCCTCAGCCTCGCGGGTAGCTGGGATTACAGGCACTTGACACCACGCCTGGCTAATTTTTGTATTTTTAGTAGAGCCGGTGTTCCGCCATGTTGGCCAGGCTGCTCTCGAACTCCTGACCTCAGGTGATCCGCCCACCTCGGCCTCCCAAAGTGCTGGGATTACAGGCATGAATATCTATCCAAGTCTTATTTTTCACTCTTAGTTTTTGCTTTGGACACCAGCATGAGTAAACCCAATTAATACCAGAAATATGTGATAAAAACAAAACAATCAATCTCTCAAATTTCCAGAATTGGGAAAGCATTACCATAATCTGTACTAATCCTGATTTTATAATATATTAAACTGGGGCTCTTGGGTAACACTTTATAATTTCTATATTACCTAATACAATTGTTGCTGAAATATTAATATGTATCAACCAATGATGCACATATTCACTTAAGGAAGGAAAAATACTCATACTGTAGCTTTAAACCAAATACAGCTGGGTTACCTTCAAATTCATAGCATCCCCTCCACCTGCAAACTTCAGTTAATTTACATTTCATGACATGTTAGTTTGTGTGTAACTAATGAACAGCATATGAAGTGACAAATTCATTTGAAAAAACAAATTTTAGACTTTCTTCTACAGAACCACTACAGACCTGATTTTTCATCTTGGACTTCAAATTCGGCACCAGCAGATCCCAGGAGTGATGCACCATGTTGTAACAATCTACATATATCAAATCTGTCAAAATTCAATCGCTCTGTAGTAGGTGAATCTTCCATAGAACTTTCGGAAGTAGGTTCTACATGAGGTTTAAAAATATTAATTTGACCATATAGCCAAAGTGTGGAATGAAAGAAAACAGCATATCATTACTTGGGTTGCATCAGTTATACACACACACACACACACACACACACACACACACACACACACACAGTTGCATCAGTTATACACACACACACAACACACACACACACACGCTTTTGTTTTTTTAAGAAGCAAGGTCTTGCTCTGTTGCCCAGGCCGGAATGTAGTGGCACAATCACAGCTCACTATATCCTCAAACTCCTGGGATCAAGGAATCCTTCTGTCTCAGCCTCCAGAGTAGCTGGGACTCCAGGTGCACACAGCTATGCCTAGCTAAGTGATTTTTATTTTTGTAGAGACAAGGGTCTCACCATCTTGCCCCAGGCTGGTCTCAAACTCTGGGGCTCAAGCAATCCTCCTGCCTCAACTTCCCAAAGTGCTGGAATTTACAGGCGTGAGCCATTGTACCCAGACAGTAATATTTTGAGAAAAGTAAAAGTGGAGGAAGTAGAAAAGCTACTGTGGGTTTATGATCAGTTCTTAGTTATCTATGAATAAACTGGTGGTTCTTCTTTCACCAACCATCAGATTTTAGTGAGTATATGTGTAACTGTGTCCAACCACAAAAGCAAAATGTTATGTATATAAAGAAATGCATTCCCATGTTAAAATGTATATGTTAAATACCATGCTGTCTCCACTTACTGTAAGAATTTAAAAATACCAAGGTAACAGAATGAGTTTATTATAGCTCAGTTAGAAGATAAAAATATTCACAGAATGTATTCATGAATAAGGCTAATAAGAATCATCCCTCCCCATACCTGAGGAATATGCTGAGCCACGAAGCAACTATGCACTCAGCAGGACTCAGTTCCCATACTCTGGGCAAATAAGAATCTCCTGGTAAGTTGCCAAAACCATATATACATGTGAGGTCTAAAAACATCTATAAAATGTTCTGTATTCCTTCCTCAAAAAGCTATATGTTATAAATGTTAAAATATAATAACTCATTGACTTAATAGTTTGTTTAGCTGGCATCTGCATGAAACTCATCTGTTAACTAAAGTATAACTGCTTAACTTAAAATGAATTTCTATTAGTATTTTAAGTTTTCTAGTGATGATAAGCAAATTCACTTACTAAAAATTTTACAGCTAGTTAAAAATTTAATGCTAGTGTAATGCTAGTTTTTTAAAAAAATTAAGTCTTTTAAAAATGGAACTAAGTTGTACCACCTTTATGTACCAAACTAAGTGGGGATAACAAGCTGAAAAGGAAAAGGCTCTTTTCTAAAACAAGTTACAACTTCTCTAGTCACACATTTCATTTAATGAGAGAAGACAAATTAACAAAATAACTCAAAATAACAGGTATCAGGAAATATAAACCAACTGTTTTAGGCAAGTTAAGACTTATGATAAAAGTGATGTTATTAAAGTGAGTTGAGGCCGGGCACAGTGGCTCATGCCTGTAATCCCAGCACTTTGGGAGGCTGAGGTGGGCAGATCACTTGAGGCCAGGAATTCAAACCCCCACCCCAGCCTGGCCAACAAAGCAAAACCCCATCTCTACTAAAAATACAAAATGAGCTGGGCATGGACCTGTAATCCCAGTTACTTGGGAGGCTAAGGCACGAGAATCGCTTGAACCCAGGAGGCGGAGGCTGCAGTGAGCCAAGACTGCATCACTGCACTCCAGCCTGGGTGCCACAGTGAGACTCCGTCTCAAAAAAATAAAATAAAATAAAATAGTTGAAAATGAATCTAGTTGTACCATTAAATTTTGATTTAATTAAAATGTGCAACTTTCCAGCTTTTCAGAAGCACGTAATTTGTTTTTAAATATCACTGCAGGCAATCAGAACACATTTTTTCCCACTACAAGAAATCTAAAAAAGGGCACATAAAAAACAAGACTTAACACTCCAAATATCTATATATAATTGTGCTTAAATGTAGAAAATAACTACCCTATACTATTCTCTCAGCAACAAGAAAAAAATAGACTTTCAAATATTTACACTGTACTGATTTAACTTCTTTTTTTAGAATGTCAATTACTTGAAGGGAAGTAATAACCTTTGTAAATCAAGCATACTGTAGAATGTGTAACTTAAAATGCATACAACAACATTTTCTATATCCAGTATTTTTTTTTTCAATGTGGTGAAAAATCACCTTATTCAGTATCATTTCCTGACAAAGCTGTACCTAAAACCATGGAAATTAAGACTTTAAAATTGAAATTATTAAAATATAAAATGCATATTATAATTAATTCTACAGTTAGGTTTTTACTTAAAACTACTTTCTCCACTTAAGAGCACCTTGTCTGGTTCTTGGCACTGGATTCCACTCAGGTACATTTTTCACTATAGCTTCAACAGCTTGTCCTGCTGCGATCCGGGTATCCCAATTTGCACTCCTTAAATATATCAACACCTTAAAAATTATAAAATACAAGTTATGTATACAAAAATATTGTTTGTGCAAGGTAGCCAGAACAGAGAAATACAAATTTACTTGTTATTAATGTATAATTTGGCAGCCATCCAAATACATATAAAACACCTTAGAAATTATTAAATTAATTTACAAGATTCTATCATTCACATAAAAATCACTATCACCTTAAATAGGGGATTTAAGAAACCTGTGGCCAGGCACAGTGGCTCATGCCTATAATCCAAGCACTTTGGGAGACCGAGGTGGGCAGATCACCTGAGGTCAGGAGTTCAAGACCAGCTTGGCCAACATGGTGAAACTCCATCTCTACAAAAAATACAAAATTAGCCAGGCATGGTGGCACGCGCCTGTCATCCCAGCTACTTGGGAGGCTGAGGCAGGAGACTCACTTGAACCTGGAAGGCAGAGGTTGCAGTGAGCCAAGATGGTGCCACTGCACTCCAACCTGGACAACAAGAGCAAATCTCTGTAAAAAAAAAAAAAGAAACTTGTAATTAAAGAATGTTTAAGTGCATTTTAAAAATGACAGCCATTTAACATACTAAAAAGCAAAGTACATATTATTCATTAAGTCCCATTACTTAATACAAAGAATTGAAAGTTACAAATACTCAAGTTCAGTATGGTTGTAAGATATAAGATCAATACACAAAATCAATTGTATTTTCACACATTAAACAATCTGAAAATGAAATTAAGAAACCATCCCATTTACGGTAGCATCAGAATGTAGAAAATAAGAATCAATTTAACAGAAGCAGTGTATGACTTGTACAATGAAAGCTATAAAACACTAAAAATATTGTTGAAGAAATTAAAGATATAAATAAAGACACCTTGTGTTCATGGATTCAAAGACTTAAGATTGTTACAACAGTAATATACAATAAATTAATGAAGAGATTCAACACAATTCCTATTAAAATCCCAGCTTTTTGTTTGTTTGTTTTGTTTTGTTTTTTTGCAGAAATGGACAAGCTGATCCTAAAATGTATATGCAAATGCAAGGGACTCAGAATTACCAAAACGATCTTGAAAAAAAAAAAAAGTAGACTCACACTTCTTTTATTTTTATTTTTTAGAGACAGAGTCTCTATGGTACCCAGACTGAAATGCAGTGTCTTAGTCACAGGTGCAATCATAGCACACTGGAGCCTCAAATTCCTGGCCTCAAGCAATTCTCCTGTCTCAGTCTCTTGAGTAGCTGTGCCTATGGACATGTACCACCACACTTGGCAACACACACTTCTTGACTTCAAAACTTTCTACAAAGCAACAGTAATCAAGACAGTGTGGTACTGGCAAAATGACAGACATACAAATCAATGGAACAGAATTAAGAATTAATAAATAACCTGTGTCTATGGTCAACTGATTTTCAACAAAGACGTTGAGACAATTCAATGGAGAAATAACAGTCTTTTCAACAAATGGTGGTGGAATAACTGGAAAGCCACATGTGTAAGAATGATGTTGGCCGGCCGTGGTGGCTCACGCCTATAATCCCAGCACTTTGGGAGGCCGAGGTGGGTGGATCACGAGGTCAGGAGATCGAGACCATCCTGGCTAACACGGTGAAACCCCGTCTCTATAAAAATACAAAAAATTAGCTGGGCGTGGTGGTGGGCGCCTATAGTTGCAGCTACTCGGGAGGCTGAGGCAAGAGAATGACATGAACTCAGGAGGCGGAGCTTGCAGTGAGCTGAGATTGCGCCACTGCACTCCAGCCTGGGGACAGAGTGAGACTCCATCTCAAAAAAAAAAAAAAAAAAAAAAAAAAGAATGATGTTGAATACCTAGTTCATAACATATACAAAAATTAACTAAAAAACTGACCACAGAACCCAAAAGTAAGAGCCAAAACTATAAAACTCTTAGAGGAGAACTTAGGGGTAAATCTTTGTCACTTTGGATTAGGCAAAGGTTTCTTAGATACGACACCAAAAGCAGAAGTGATGTTCAAGAAAGTAGAAAGCTCACAGAAGAGTGTATTTCCAAATCAAATATCTATTTCCTAATAATACACCTTTGTATAGTTTGGATACCTTGTATATGAAGAACTATACGAAGAACTTTCACAACCCATCATAAAACGACAAATAACCCAATTTTTAAATGGGCAAGGGATCTAGGTAAACATTTCTCCAAAGAAGATATACAAATGTATTGCTTCTCTGCTTTTTGGCTAAGATCAAGTGAAGACATACAAATGAATAATAAATACATATGCCTGATATCATTAGTCATCAGGGAAATGCAAATTCAAACCACTTCATATTCAGTAGGATGGCTATAATCAAAAAGTCAGTTAAGAAATATCGACAAGGATGTGGAGAAATCTAAGTTCTCATACACTACTGTTGAAAATGTAAATGATGGGACCATTTTGGAAAATAGTTTAGCAGTTCCACATAAAGTTACCATATGGTACAGTAATTCTACTCCCAGGTATATATATACTCTGGAGAATGGGGAAAAACCTCCAAAATTTTATACACAAATTTTCATAGCAGCATTTTTCATAATACAGCAGCCAAAAAGTGAAAACAACCCAAATATTCATCATCCGAAAAATCAGTAAGATGTACACATGTATGTTCACACAATGGAATATTATTTGGCAATGAAAATGAATATACATGCTACAATATAAAAACATTACTTTGAGCAAAAGAAATCAATCACAATAGACTACAATTCATTTTATATGAAATGTTCAGGATAGGCAAATATTCCTACAAAATTAGTTTAGTGGTTGTCAGGCACGAGTGCAGGAGTATTGAAGAGTGACTGCTAGTAGGTATGAGGCTTCTTTTTGTGGTGATAAAATGTTTTAAAATTACAGTATGGTGATGGCTGCTGTACACAATGTTAATATACTAAATACCACTAAATTGAAACTTACAGATGTAAATTATATTTCAATAAAGCTGTTTAAGAAACAAAACCGGCTGGGTGCAGTGGCTCACGCCTGTAATCCCAGCACTTTGGGAAGCCAAGGCAGGAGGATCACGAGGTCAAGAGATCAAGACCATCCTGGCCAACATGGAAAAACCCCGTCTCTACTAAAAATAGAAAAATTAGCTGGGCATGGTGGTGCGCGCCTATAGTCCCAGCTACTTGGGAGGCTAAGGCAGGAGAATCGCTTGAACCTGGGAGGTAGAGGTTGCGGTGAGCCGAGATGGCGCCACTGCACTCCAGCCAGGCAACAGAGTGAGACGTCTCAAAAAAAAAAAAGAAAAGAAAAGAGAAAGAAACAAAACCAACGGGCAAAAGGAAAACATTGATGGCCAAGAAAAGAGGAAAGACGGTGAGACAGTGCTAAAGACAAACTCTGCCTCTTTGGGAATGATTTGATGGTAGCCAATATGCTGAGGTCTGAGTGAAGAAGACCAGAACTCACTTGGAAGGCTGGAAAACTTTTCTCAGTTCAGCACAGATGGGGCCTGTTCATTGTTTCATAGTTTCAGGTCATTCAGTCCTCCATTTCTTCTCTTGGGCTGAGGAGAAGAAATATGTTGCCTCTCTCCGTCTCCACCTTACACACGAATACTGCCTAACATGCATCCTTCTTCATTCTAAGAACATGGAGCCTGTAGGTATCAAATCACTGTCTCTCCATCTACATCCTAGTTAGAAAGTTCGGATAATATGTAAGTGGGAATTATGTTGGAAAGAAAGTCACTGTTAGTCCTTCTGGTAGCAACCACATAGTGCAGATGTGTGTATGTTGAAAAGGGCTTGGAACTCCCACTCATACACAACAGAGATGGACAGATGAGAACGAAAAAAGGGGTCAAACTGAAAGGAGAGAGAGATCCTGGAGCTCCCAATATCTGGGCAAACATATTGCTCCCCTACACTACCCTGTATCTACCTCCCCAACTCCCCTACTCCTACACAAAGCACTCCTGCTTTACATGTCAGGAAATTAAATGTATAGAATTTGCCACTTGTTACGATACAGGTACACTTCAATAAGCATACAGAGTTCAGTAAAAATACAGCAGTTGCTTAAGGGAAGAAAATGGACTAGGATTATGAAAACACTGATCCACCAAAGCAGAAAGCCTCCATTTTCAAACAGCTGATAACTAAGAATGTAATAAGACTCCAACTTCTCATGTATTTCAATCATTGCCCATGAGTACTCATCCATTCAAAGACTACCAACTATAATATAATTATTAGTCATTAAGAACAAGTTAGACCACTAACAAACCAGATAAACAACTTAGTTCATTACCAAACTGGGACAGATTCAATTTTGTGCCACAGGCAAAAGGATCTATACTCAAATCCCTTAAACTACTAAACTTGATTTAAAAAAAAAAAAAAAAAAAAAAAAAGTTTAAGTCTTGTGACCAGGGGGGAAAAAAAGAAATAGCAAAAATGTTTAAAAATTAAGATGATGTTTACCTTTATTTTTGTGTTCTTATCCATGAATAAGTCTCTACAATTGTACTATACTAAAAGAAAAAAGAAGTTCTTACTTTAGACAGGAGATTATTGAGTTCATGGGGATGAAGCTTCACCACTTCTCCAAGTTGCTGTGCAGCAGCTTTTCTTGTTACAGGAGTAGTGCCAGTATCCAGTAAAATAAAAAGGCGATCGAGCCTGAAATAACAAAAATACAATGGTTATTCTGAAATGTTTTTCCTCATATGTACAAGTTTGAGTCAACAAATGCACTGAGCAGATGCTATGAAGGAAGACCTACACTAACATAGATAAGCCCCGGAAGGACATTATGGTGAAATAAGTCAGATACAGAAAGATAAATGCTGCATATCCTCACTCATAAATGTGAGCTAAAAAGTTGATCTCATAGAAGTTAAGAGTAGAATAGTGATTACTAGCGGTTGGGAAGGGTAGGAGAGGCAAGGGGGATGGAAGAGGCTGGTTAACCTATTTACAGCTAAATAGAAGGAACAAGTTCTAGTGTTCTGTGGCACTGTAGAGTGACTAAAAAACAATTTACTGTATATTTTCAAACAGCTAGAAGAGAGGCACTTTGAATGTTCCCAACACAAAGAAATGATAAATGTTTAAGGTGAATAATATGCTAATATGATCATTACATTGTATAGGTATATGAAAATATCACACTGTACCCCCATAATAATGTACAATTATGTGTCAATTAAAATAATACTTTTTCTAAAATTGCAAAAATAAAAATAAAAGTGACCTATGCTAGGATTACAAGAGATGCCTAATCTCTTATGGAACTTGCTACTGGGGTTGAGGGGAGCAGGTAAGGCAAGTACAATACGATACATGGCAGAAAAAGAAGTACAAAGTGCTTTGAGGATTGTGAAAGAAAGGAGCAAATACTATATCCCCAACTATGTAATACTGAAAAGGCTTCATAAAATAAATGGTGTATGAGATGGATCTTACTGGTAGAAAAGAATTTTAACACTGGTAGAGATTAGGTGGTGAAAGGGAAAGGGGAAGAAATACCTGGAAGATGGAAAACAAGAACACAACAATAAGAGAAGGGAGAGTATATTTAGGGAAATGAATAACACAGTTTGGTTGTAATTCAGGGTATACTTAAGAGAAGAGTGGGAGATACAGCTACAGAAGTAGCTGGAATCCTACTGTGGAGACCTTTTAATGAACTTGCAACCATGAAGGTCTTGGGTCAAGAAAGTAATGGAACTGAAACTACGCTTTAGGAAGATTAATCCGGCAGCAGTGTGATACATGAAGTAAAATGGAAGGAAACTCAGCAGGGCATGGCCATGTTTGTAATCTCAGCACTCTGGGAGGTCAAGGTGGGAGGATCACTTGAGGTCAGGAGTTCGAGACCAGCCTGGCCATCATGGTTAAACCCCATCTCTACTAAAAATACAAAAATTAGCTAGGTGTAGTGGCATCCACCTGCAGTCCCAGCTACTAGGGAGGCTGAGGCAGGAGAATTGCTTCTGAAACCAGGAGGCAGAGGTTGTAGTGAGCTAAGATCATGCCACTGCACTGCAGCGTGGGTGACAAAGTGAGACTGTGTCTAAACACTTGCCTTTACCCATTCATTCACTGGCTTTTGCTATAGGATTGGTGAACAGTCAATCAGACAGTAGGACCAAAAAAAGGGAAAAAATGGTTTCTTGACCTACTTTTGTCTTGATACCATCTCCCTTCTACCCTCATTCAATTATCCTTTCTCCAATATCTCAAATCAGTGTTACTAATCCATTCTCTTCTTCCAATATGCAGAGCTCTCTCCCTACTGAGAAAATAAACTGCTTGATCTCCACTCTCTAGAACACTTTCTTTTTACTGTCAAGCATCTTGAACAAGTGTTTAAAACAACATTTCCTCATCACATACAATTTAATCCATATAAATCAAGGTTCCATCTTTCTACACTGAAATATCACACCTGAAGGTCACCAATGAACTCTTAGGCTCCAAATCCAATAGTTTTTTAAAA
Organism: Macaca mulatta; assembly: GCF_049350105.2. Lineage (NCBI taxonomy): Eukaryota > Metazoa > Chordata > Mammalia > Primates > Cercopithecidae > Macaca > Macaca mulatta. The sequence continues at coordinate 103,901,347 of NC_133414.1, read as the reverse complement.
GGCCAACTTTTCTTGACTCTTCCTTGACAGCTGTGACCAGCAAGCACCCCATTCTTACACTACTTTCCTTCCTAGGTTGCACATTATATTACCCTGTTCTCCAAACTCTTCTTTCCTTAGTTCTCCCATTCTTAATACTCTTAATATTAATATTGGGAGAATATTCATGTTCAATCCTTGGCTGCTCAACTCTCATCAGTTTCTGCCTGAGGAAACTGTATACTGTTATTTGTTTAAATTATATCCAGAACAAATATTCCCCAAGTCCAGGCCCTCTGAGAGTGCCAGTTTCACACTCCCAACTGCCTTGTCATCCTGTTGCCAGATTAAGTTCCTAAAGCACCCTTTGAATAAACCACTACCTTACTCTAAAACTTTCAATGGCTCACACTTACCTACTAGACAGTAATCCAAAACAAAAAGTATCTCCCAAATATGGGTATTTTTGGTTTCCACAATTTTGCCTATACTGTTTCCTCCACTTAGAATGTCTCTCACACTCCTCCAAGCTAGGGTTACAGTGGCTCACCCCTCTTTGAGGGGATGGTTTCCTGGCCAGTTTCTGCCAGATCCCCAGAATGGTCACTGGTTGTGGTTGCAGTGAGTTAGGTACTCTGCCTCACTGCAACAGCAGGCAGCTGTGCAGATATAACGGCCCCAGGTATGAGACAGGAACTGCTGGTGGGAGGCACAGCTGAGAATATGGGTATATCACCTGGAATTTAACCAGATACACGATTAGACGTGATCTTCAGGTGTGCCTGAGCTTGCTTCTCTAACAAGAGAATAAAATGTGCTACAGCAAACAAACAAAATATTTTCTCTTTGTTCAACTTTTCAGCTAGCTCCCATTCATCAAGATTCAGCTGAAGTCCCTCACCTTCTTGAAACCATTTCAAACTACTATGCAACAGAGATTATTTCCTTTTCTGAAACCCACATGAATTCTCAACTTGAACAGCTACTTAAGTATTTATCATGCTATTTGGTGGCATCTCTCACATTAGTCACATGATGTCTAATTTTCCTCATTAGGCTTCATCTCCTTCAATCATTCTTTTTATCTCGCACAACACTTTGCACAGTATTCAAATATTTGTTATGTAGTTGATATTTACTGTAACTAAAACTATACTTAAGGAAAAGTTCAAGTTTCTTAGGGACAAGTTTAAGAACCAACTTTAAGGAAAGAAAAAGTATTTTGTATTTTTTTTTCCTGCTTCCTTTGAGAAACATCCTTAATCTGTGATAGCAGTATTACACAAAAAAATGGGTTGGTAAGGTAATGTTTCAGTAAATGAAAAGATCAGCACAGCAGTACTTCAGCATTCTGAATAAGGCAGTTAAGCCTGTCCCAAATAGCAAGCTGAAAAATGCCATGCAATAGGCACTGTATTCCTTCCATAATTTCCATCCCTCCTAAACTTTCCTTTGGTCCCCTGCTACCCAGCTTCACTTACAACTCCTGCTCAAAGACCTTATAGACTCCTCTCTAACCTAATGCTGATCCTGTCCCACAGCCACACAGTTCCTCTTGCCTCTCCTTTTTGCAGAGCCTTTTATCCCAATGCCATGTCACGTCACCTCTGCTCTCCCACCAGCCAAATGCCCTAAGGTAGCAGATCAGCTCATTCTCTCATCCACTCCATGCCTGTTTATCCTTACTTCTTCCACTTTGGATGGTAACCAAAATTGCCTCCCTGAATAGAGGAATGGGGACACAAGAATGCTTCTTTGATTCTCTTGACTTAAAGCCCCTTTCATAGCCCCATTCCTCTCTCCAGGAGAGCAGATTGGACACCACATAAAAGGAAGAACAAAAGAACAAAGAGATGAGCAGACAAAGATCTGACAAGAGGGCAGTCTAACCTGTTATCTCAGGGTAGCCAGCTATGAGGCAAGCAGGGTAAGCATCAGGGCCAGGCCACAATGGAAAAGGCTGGTACAGTGAACTGGTGGGGAAAGGAAAAGAACGTCAGACAGAGTCAGTATTATGTTGGAGGGTAGACAGGGCCCTTGGTGAGGGAAAGGTCTGAAGGAAGCTAGACGGTCAGAAGAGAAGGGAAAGTTAAAAGGAGGGCTGATTGAGGGAACACTGTACTTACTCCCATACTACTTTTGGCTAAAACTTCTGTTGCAGAACAGCTAGCAGAAAAAAGTAACATTCTTCATTCTCTGAACGATAGACAGACAGACAGAGGAGACACAGGTAACAGATGTCAAGCTGCATGGAAGGTACCAAAGACTACAGAAGGATAAGTAAAACATAAGAAAATTATATTTTATAATATCCACTGGTTATAAATTTATTGAGAATAAGAAATCTGGCCCATTTTCAATCTGGATGTTAACTCCAAGAAATAACTAAACAAGACATGATTCATGTAACCTGTGATTTCAGGCAAATATTCTAAAGACTGCCTAGAAAAAGGAAAGAGTACATAGAATTTTGTAGAGATTATGCTAGCAGTTGCAATCCAACCTCTCTCCTCTCCAGATGTTTGCATTATGTTAATTCGTAACAGTAAAGCCGTAAAAATAAACAGAAAGAAATGTCACGCATTTTAAACAATAAAACGTGTCCTAGATTACTACTTCATAGTTAATAAACAAACACATGCTGTATTTCCACTCTAAAACATCCCGGGGGGTGGGGCACAAAAAGCCACACTGATATTTTCGAAATAAAGTTAAACTCTCTGATAAATTAGGGAAGGTCAACTGACAGAATGCCTCACAAAGATAGCTTTGTGTCCTTAACTAAAAAAGCATGATCAGTCAAGAGTATCCATTTAGTTACACATATTTTATACGTAGCAAAAGTACAGTAAAATTTTAAGTATAGATGATTTGAATGTTTACTTTTCTGTGTTACTTAGGAAATAAGGAAAGATCATGACCATCACTTAGTACAGTGCACAGTGTGTACTTAATATGTGGAACTTAGCACAGTGTACATATTATCATTAATATGTTTCAAAAGAAACAACTTCCAACAAATTCTCTAGATTAGTGTTTTTAAACATATACTTTCTAGGTCATGTTGTGGATAATTTGAAACTATGTTAATGTTATGTTGTTTTAAACATAAAGATATCATACAGAACACTAAGAATCAATATGAAGGTGTGAAACCATACCAAAGCCAGGTGTAAGGGCAGGCGTATGCTAGATAAGTTATCCCATTCTACCCCAGACCATAAACTCCATGAGAATGGAGAGCACACTGTTTTTCTCTGCTATACCTCTAGCACCTATAACACAGAAAGCACTCAGTTAGTATTGGTTAAATGAATGAAGAATGGTGAAAATGTACAACCAAGCTATGCTATTTCCTTCAAGACATTTTTTTCTACCCTCCATCCCTGATCGAACAACCTATAGCCTCTTGCATGACTTTATCTTAATGACAAAACATAGTACATACTAATCTAGGTTATTTAGCAGAAGTATGGGTGGTTTTAAAACTTCATATTAATATATATTATGTATTAACATGTAAACTTCATAATACATTTTAAAGTGTATTATTAAACGGTTAAAACAGTCTATTTTTATGTGTGTGTCACAATTGAAAAAAAATTAAAAATAATACTTCAAACAAGTACCTTGAGAAACAAACCAAAGAAATAAGGAGGAATTTACCATTGGGATTGAAATGGAAAAGCTTTGATAATGCCTCTTCTACTTTTTCTGGTTTATCTCTAAATTTTTTAAAGTATGAGATATTTGATAAATTAGAATTTACAACAGTCCCTTCTGTCATCTTATAATGGATTGAAATTAACAATAAGGGCCAGGTGAGGTGGCTCATGCTTGTAATCCCAGCATTTGGGAGGCCAATGTGGGGGCCATGCTCGAGGCAGGAGTTTAAGACCACGCTGGCCAACATGGAGAGACCCCATCTCTATTTTTAAAAAATTATTAAAAATAAATTAACAGTAATGGAGGAATAGGCCTAGAAAACCTGTGTTGTCCTTTATTGGTAGTTTTTTCTACATTAACATTTTCCTGTCCAGGATCCACTCAACATCCCCTACATCAAGAAACTTCCTTTTATTTGACAGAATAGGCCTACTGAAACAATGTTGCTCTGAAGTATCAACAGTGCAAACAGAAAATTAACAAAATTGAGCGAAGGTCTGCTCATATGTAGCAATTTGTTTCTTCCATAAGAGGATGCGTTTTTGTTTCTTCTGAACCCTTTCTGAACACTGTAACATTTTCAAATGCAAAGATATGTGAGAAATCTAAGGTATGGCTTTTAAAACAGTCATATCATAAGTACTGTCTAGACATTGTAGACATGACCTTTACAGCACAGATCGCTGAGGGAAAACTATGTATTTTTGAAACCTTCTCTAGCTGATTGAGGAAAAACTATGTTCCTATTAACTAGCCAATGTACAATAATCAGTTCCATTAATTGTGGCATAAACAGGCAAAGGTAGCAAAAACAAGCTGTTTTAAAAATTGTATTAAGTCATGGTTCCCAACACAGCTATAGATTCCATAAACCTAAACCAGGCACGGTGGCTCATGCCTGTAATCCCAGCACTTTAGGGGCAAAGCCGCGTGGATCACTGGAGCCCAGGAGTTTGCAACCAGCCTAGGCAACAAGATGAAATCCCACTTCTACAAAATACACAAAAAAAATTAGCCAGGCATGGTGCTGTGCATCTGTGGTCCTAGCAACTTGGGAGGCTGAGATGGGAGGGTCACTTGAGCCTGTGATTGTGCCACTGCCCCTCCAGCTTTCTAGCCTGGAGGCCAGAGTGAGACCCTGCCTCCAAAAACAAACAACAAACAACAAAATGCCTAAGAAATCCATCTAAGGTTGCTTTGTTTGGGGGGCGGGGGACGGATTCTTGCTCTGTCACCCAGGCTGGAGTGCAGTGGTGCGATCGCAAAGGTAGCTTTTACTGTTGGTGGCAAAATCCCAACTAAGTAACAGATGATAATGAGAAAAAGCATCATAAAGCAAAATAATGGTATTCAAAGATATAACACTTATTATTTAAATTATTCACAAGAAACACTGAAAGTCTGTAATATATGCTAATTTGTTTTTTGCTGAGGTTGACTTTGTGGAAACAAGTCAAGCAGCTAGTGAATGACTAGCTGACTTTCCAGCATCTGCGTCTTAAGGACAACATTCTCCTCTACTCCTACATCTGTATTTTGAGTCTTGTACTAAGGGTCTAAAAGAGTCATATCATTTTCCATTGATATTTCACTGCATTTCACAGAGAACTTCAAATGCTATGACTGTATTTACAATTTCAGAGAGTAACAAAATTATTTTTGCAAGATGTAACTCAGCTACAGATCAACAGTCATGCATTTCATAATCTGCCACATTCTTACAACTGAAAGTACAGTAAAACCAAGCCTATTAAGCAGGGTTTAAAATATATGACCACACAAAATACATCATATCCATTTTGCATTATAAATGACCATGCTATTACAGAATTTACTGTATTATAAACTTCAAAAAATTATTCTAATTTCCTTCCTGTAGGAGGTAGCTTTAAAAAGAAAAAAAATTCTGATGATTGTTAAAATTAGAAAATGGCCAATATTAAAAGCTATAAAGTCTTCCTTACTGCAAAAAAAGAAAAAAAGAAAAGAAAAAAAGTAGTTAAACTCAAAAGCACTCACTGAAAAACACTGGAAATAGTCTACTATGCACAAATTACAGTAAAATCATACTCCTACAAATGTAGGAGTAGAGAACAATGTTGTCCTTAAGATGCGGATGCTGGAAAGTCAGCTAGTCATTCACTAGCTACTTGACTTGCTTCCACAAAGTCAATCTCAGCAAAAAACAAATTAGTATATGTTACAGGCTTTCAGTGTTTCTTGTGAATAATTTAAATAATAATTGTTATATCTTTGAATACCATTATTTTGCTTTATGAGGCAACTCATATGGCAACTCAAAAGGTATTAAAGCAGGAAGCAAAATCACTCATTCATTTTTTTTACATGTACTGAACACCCACTAAGAGCCAGGCATTCTGAGGATGGAAAAAATCAAAGACACATTTCCTTCTCTCACAGAGTTTATGTATCCAGCAAGTAAGATAACAATTAACCAATTACAAAATATAAATATTATGACTGACAGGAATATGTATTGGTGCAAATAGCTCAGATGAAGTAAAACCAGAGAAAAAGTCCTGAACAAGGTGATATATATGCTTAGATCAAAAAACTGAGGCAGGTGGATCGCCTGAGGTCAGGAGTTCGAGGTCAGCCTGACCACCATGGAGAAACCCGTCTCTACTAAAAATACAAAATTAGCCTGGCGTGGTGGTGCGTGCCCGTAATCCCAGCCACTCAGGAGGCTGAGGCAGGAGAATGGTTTGAACCCGGGAGGTGGAGGTTATGGTGAGCCAAGAACGCACCATTGCACACCAGCCTGGGCAAGAAGAGCAAAACTCCGTCTCAAAAAAAAAAAAAAAACAAAACTAAGGTCAGACCTAGCCATACTTGAGATGGGGCTAAGAAGTGTTCCAAACATAAAGAGTAGGGGGTAAGAAAATGAATTCTGGGGAGGGTGGAGGATAGAAGAGAGAAGGTGAAGGGGAAGTACAGAGAACTTGACACAGGATGAATCTAAAAAGACGACGCAGGAACCAGATCACAAAGGATCTGCTAAAATACGTTTGTTTGGGAATGCGGACTTTATCCTAGGGCAATAGGAAACGACTAAAGGGTATTAATTAGAAAGATGACCAAGTTCATGTTCAAATTTGCAAATCAGTAAATAATGCAATTGAAGTGAAGAACAGATTGAATGAGATGCCATGGAAGGCAGGAAAAGGAGAGAGGCTCCTGTCTTGGACTAAACAGTCTAGTCCGAATACCAAATACAATGATACATAAACTTAATATGAGATTTATCAGGTGATACAATATTTAAAGGGATGAGTACTTCCTTTCCTAGGGCTAGAAATGTATATTTTCTAGAGTGTATATTTTCAAAAGATTGGATGTAGCTTTACAGCGACAAAAGGGAAGCGTCTCTCTAAAGGTGTCTTGGACTAGAGATGGTGGCATGTTTTAGGATTGTGGTAACCGGTATAGAAAGAAAAATGATTGGCTGGAGAAAGATTAGAAAGGCAGAATATACAGGATTGGATTTGGTAACTGGCTGGACACGGGAAGTGGGAGGAAAAGGGAAGTCAAAGAATATTCTCAAATTTCTTGACCAGACAATTGAGGGAATAATGGTACTAATTTACTATTTCCCATCTGTTGGAAATTCTGGTGGAAATGTCTTAAAAATATTACAGTGTCTCTTCAGTTACGCATATGTAATAAACAGTGCAAAAAATATTTTAGACTTGATTTTGGCATATGATTTTTACCTCCTGGGCTATTTTCCACCTATTTTACATAAAATAGTATTAAAATGAGTCTGCACCAACAGGAGAGAAAGGAAGTTTGGTTAGCACAGAACTATGCTTCGTGCGTAGAGAAGATCAGCTTGAAACTAAAATTTGCCATTCAAAGAAGTCCACAGATGAAAAAGTCAAGAATTGACACTACCCCCAAAACACACAAGGTGTCTCAAAATGTTTAAGCACAGAAATAGCTCTTTCATAAAAACATGACAGGCTTTTTAAAAAGTGAACAAGAAAAAAATCTACAGAAAAAGAGTGCTAGTCTTCGAAACACAACATCCAGAACAAAAGACAGTACCTTCAAAACCCACTCAGTCATTCAGAAATATTAAGTGTCCTAAAATTCCGAAAAGAGATTAGTGTAGGCCGGCCCGGTGGCTCACGTCTGTAATCCCAGCACTTTGGGAGGCCGAGGCGGGCAGATCACAAGGTCAGGAGATCGAGACCATCCTGGCTAACACGGTGAAACCCCGTCTCTACTAAAAACACAAAAAATTAGCCAGGCGTGGTGGCGGGCGCCTGTTGTCCCAGCTACTGGAGAGGCTGAGGCAGGAGAATGGCCTGAACTTGGGAAGCGGAGCTTGCAGTGAGCCAAGATCGCGCCACTACACTCCAGCCTGGGTGACAGAGCCAGACTGCGTCTCAAAAAAATAAAAACCAAAAAAAAAAAAAAAAAAAAAAAAAGAGAGAGATTAATGTTGCCCGAAGTTTAGGTTCTTTTTAAACATTTTCATTTTGTCTTTATAAAGCTACATCCAATCCTGTGATAATACACATGTTACTCTAAGAAAGGAAGTCCTCATTTCCTTAAACACTGTATTACCTGATAAATGTTATATTAAGTTTATATAGCAATGCATTTACAATGTATATATTCATGTATTTATACAGGAGGTAACAAATTAGAAGATACACCTTTCTATATTTGCAAAAATGTAAAATGTCACTTGCATTCTCTCAAGGCAGTTTTATTTAAAAAAAGAATTTACTCACATTGAATAGATTAATCCATAAAATAAAAATCAGATGCCCCATATTACGGCACCTAGCAACCCCCTTCACCCAACTCCCATGGGCTTCTCCCACACACTATTTCATCAGTCATCTAGGGAGTTTGTAAGGAATGGGTTATCCTTTCTCTTGCAAAACAGATAAAACTTGCGCACTTAATATGCTCCAAGAATGTGTTCAGTTAATTATAAAAAAGAAGGAAAACTATTTGTTTTCATCATTTATTCCTTCAGTCTATACGGTAAAAGAATCCAATTCTCATTAAAAGTTACCATATCAACTCTAAAGAACTTGGTGAATCCACCAGATTACTATCACAGAGGAACTATCCCTTAATCACATGTATACAGGGCCACCAAAATCCGCCTACAAAAGCTTTCCAACCATTCTATCACACTGGAGGAAAGAAGAATGTTTCTCCTATCGCTATACAAATAAATGTCTTGTTAGTTTTTCTATAGTTTTCCTGGGCTTTCCTGTTGACAGGCAATATTTCAAAAGAATATAAGATTTGTGATTTATCTTCCACGCCTTAGCTACGGAAAATGATGCTAATACGATAATTGGCTTAAGGTTACAACGCTGACGTTGGAATGTTTACTGCCAAACAAAAGGAGAAATTATACTTAATTTTAAAAAACATCTCAGGAAAGAACATACCCCTAAAAACGTAAATTAAAACTGTTAACGTAATTAGACGGTCTCTTAGATAATAGTAATTCAGGTTTCCCCTCCATCGACACTACCTACCAAGTTTTCCCATGAAATGGAGGTTAGGGACCAGCCTTAGAATACTGAGAAAGATAAGAGACTTACTCTCCTAGAATCGAAAGAGGGAAGAGAAACCAGAGAACAGAAACATGGTGAGGAAAGAGAAAAAACAGCTCTAACGTGCTAAGGGGTCTATTTAACACGAAAAAGGCATTACTGAACCGATTCACCCAGGAGTAACCCGAGCCCAAACCCCCGCCGACCACGGGGCGAACTCCGAAGTCTACTGAAGAAAGCGCCAGAGCCCAGTGACAATGAGAACCGCTCTTCTCTAGGAGTAGGGGCTCTGAGAGGAGCCCATGCCTTGCCTGAGTCGCCTTTCAGTTCGCTCGTCTGGAGCAAGACCCACCTGGAGACCGCCATGGCCGGGTGCCGGCGGTTCGGAGCTCCCCGCGACCTACGCGCCGCGCAGCTGAGGCGCTAGTTTCCAGAAAGCTGAGAGGCGCAGGCCCAGGCCGCGGAGCACAGGGGAGCGGCCGGTGCGGCGTGGAGCGTTCCAGCGCAGGCCCTCGGGCATCTGCCCTGCCGCCTACCCGAGCTCGTCCCCGCGGCGGCCGGAGAGCAGGGGTCCAAAACAGTAGCGGAGGCGGCAGTCCTCCGACCCGCACGACTTCAAACCGGGTACCCCCAGCTCCGCTCTTTGCTGACGCGGGCGTCGGCACGCAGAACTGAGCGTAGCGCGCCGGAAGTGACGTAAGCTCACCGACAGGGGCTCCGCTCGGCGCGAGCGCCTTGGGTTTGGTGGCAGACGCCTAAATAAAAGCGCTTTGTGCTGATATGGAGAGGATGTCTAGTCTTAAGACTAGGGAAGGAGGTGAAATAAGAGTCCCCTTATTTAACAGAGAAGGAAAAAGTCGATTTAGTCCAAGTCCTGGAACTTCAAAACCTTGGTTTCTAATTCCATACCACCCAGATTCTGCTTCCCATCAGACTGCTAGGAAGCAAGATCAGAAGGACCTTAAGATGAGCTTGTCCAGGTGGTGAAGCCAGTGGGAGGAGTGAAAGCAAGAAGTCGCTATGACACTGAAGAAATGGCTCAGATGTTTGTCATTGTTTGCCAGAAGTTCTGCCTAGGTATTGGAGAGGTCTTCCGACCAACGATTTTGCCAAGTTGGATTTCTCAATTGTTTGTGTTGTTTGTACCATCATTTTCTCAGCCAGCCAGATTTGAAAACTACTATTCTTAAATTTTTGTTCTTTTGGGGGACTTATCTGGCTTTTCAATAGTTTTAAGTTCATTAGGCTTTTAAACACTTCTGCCAGGCCGTTGTCATCTTACACATGATTTGTTGTTGTTGTTGTTGTTGTTGTTGTTGTTGTTACTGAGTTTCGCTCTGTCGCCCAGGCTGGAGTGCAGTGGCGCGATCTCGGCTCATTGCCAACCTCCGCCTCCCGGGTTCAAGCGATTCTAAATGTGCCTCAACCTCCGGAGTAGCTAGGAGGCACAAGGGCCCCACGCCTGGCCAATTTTTTGGTATTTTTTAGTAGAGACGGAGTTTCGCCATGTTGGCCAGGCTGGTCTCCTGCTCCTGGCTTCAAGTGATCCGCCCGCCTCGGCCTCCCAAAGTGCTGGGATTACAGGTGTGAGCCACTGCGCCCGGCCCTTAAACTTGATTTTTATGCTAGTAGTAAAATAATATTTCTCAAATTTTCAAGTCAGCCCATTTTATAGGCCACCAACAGATTAATCTTCAAAAAAACCGCACTGCTTTTTATCATGTGGCTCCTATGCTTATAAAGCAGGTCCATTGGCTTCTCATTACCTGAAGAGGCTACGTCTCAATCCTTGAGTCTGTTTTTCATCTGTAAAATGAGGCTAATAAGAGGTACTGCAGAAGATTGTGGGAATAAAATGAGGTCATGAATCTAGAAGAGCTTACAAGAACTTTGTAAACCATAAAGTAGCATATATGTATGTAAAGAGAAAGAAACTAACAAGTACCTGCTCTGTGCTGGGCACATGACATGCATTATCCATATAATTTGTAGGGAAACCCTGAAAAGTTACTTTTAATCTTCGTAGACAAAGAAACTAAGCTCAGAAAGGTTAAGTAATTTGCCTCAAGATCCAAGTTAGTGATAATATTTATTGTCCAGTCATTCAACAAATGTTTATCATCTCTCTGTATCAGAAACTATGCTTGGCGGTGTTTATACTATTGAAATCTCATCAAGTTGATGTTCGAGATATCTTTACATTTTCACTTTAGTCACCTACCTGCCTCATCAGTTTATCTCCTACCATTCAATAACAAGCAGATGCTTTTTACTGACTGTGTACAACATTCATTTAGCCAAAATTAAGCACCTACCATATGAGAGATTGGAACTTCTGAAGAAACCAGAACAGACAAGGTGCCTACTCTGGTTAAATTTACATTCAAATGAAAGGAAAAAGAAAATAAACAGATCAACACTGAAAATATATTTATGTGCTACGTAAAGAGAATGATGGGATTAATGATATGATTAAAGACCTCCTCTTACTGGGTAAATCAGGGAAAAACAGGATTAGCTTAAGCTGAGCCCTAAATGACAAGAGGTAGCTAAATGTGTGACAGCCTGGGAGCCTTCCAGGAAGAGGGTATATGTAGTGCAAAGGCGTAAGAGAAGTCTGCTCTGTTGGGAAATGAGATAGGAGAAGTAGAAAGGGGTCATCGTAAGAAATTTGGACTTTATATGAAGTAGAAAGCATAGAGTTTAAGCAAGTAAGTAAAATATCTGAGTTATATTTTTAAAATCTTTTTAATTTTAGATAATTGAGTATGTAGTCTAAATGGCATTAGAAGAGAGGAAAGGACTGGTGGTGTAGATTTGTAAAGGATGGTGTAATAATCAAATACATTGATATTGGACTGGCTTGTTTGTAAATCCTTTCTCACCACAGTTAATCACAGTGTCTTGAGAGGGAATTTTAAAACCTCTCTAAACTTCATCTGGGAAATGACGATAATAATAGTACTCATAGGGTTGTGGTGATGATTACATTAATGCACATAAAACGTTTAACCAAGTGACTGCCACAAGAAGCCCTCAAAAATATTATTAACTACATTGCTTATTGTTTTTGTTAACAATGAAACCTTGAGTAAGTGGCAACTTCTAGTCTCAATTTATTCAGCTGTGAAATGGGGATAATGATAGTACCAGTTCACCACCCTTATCTATACTAGTTCATCACCCCTGCCAGATAGTTTTCTGAGTTAAGAATTATTTAGGTTTTGAAAAGTAATCCAATGAATATACCTTGTATTATGCAACACCCCAACAACTTCTAGGGCAGTACTCTATAATCAAATATATTTATAGAGCTGCAGCAAAATGTATGACTAACCATACTAAGAGGAATAAGTAAAAGACTATAGATAGACATATGCCAGTTCAGGCCAGGATTTGCTGCCAAATATATATTTTTGAGATGGCATCTTGCTATGTTGCCCAGGCTGGTCTTGAACCCCTGGACTCAAGCAGTCCTCCTATATCAGCCTCATGAGTAGCTGGGACTATAGGTGAGTTTTTAAAAGTGGTTTTCAGACCATTTTCAATTTCAGAATTGTAAATAATAGATCATGAACCTGTACTTATAGAATCGTCATAAGAAAGAAATGAGTTCCTACATGATACACTTAGAAAATACTAAGCATTAGCCAGGCGTGATAGCTCATGCCTGTCATCCCAACACATTGAGAGGCTGATGTGGGAGGATCGCTTGAGCCCAGGAGTTCGAGACCAACCCGGGCAACATAGGGAGACCTCATCTCTACAAAAAAACAAACAAAAAAAAATTTTAATTAGCCAGCTGTTGGTGGCATGTGCCTATAATCTCAGCTACTCAGGAGGCTGAGGTGGGAGGATCCCTTGAGCCCAGGAACTTGAGGCAGCCGTAAGCCATGATCATGCTACTGTACTCTAGCCTGGGTGACAGAGGGAGACCCTGTTTCAAAGAAAAGAAAAGACTAAGTATTAAATAAATATTAACTATTATGATTAACTATTTTAGTTATTATTATTTATAATAATAACTGAATATATACCATTAAGTGAACAAATATTCACATTATGGGAGTTAAGGAGAAGAGATAATGAAAAAGAAAGCTTATTAAGTGAAATTATTGCTTAAAAAAGCCTTTCAAGTCTTGGGACAGATATAGAGAGGCAGATTCATAGAACTGAAAGATCCCCCAATAAATACAGCCCAAAGACATCCTCACCAAGGCCCATGATAATCACACTGTCAAAATTTAAAGAAAAAAAGAATTTTAAAAGCAGCAAGAGAAAAGTATCAAGTCACATATATGGGAATCTCCATTAGACTACCAGTGGATTTCTCAGGAGAAACCTTATAGGCCAGGAAAGAATAAGATTATATACTCAAAGTGCTGAAAGGAAAACAAAAACAAAAAAACTGTCAGCCAAGAATACCACACCCAACAAAACTGACCTTCAGAAATGAAGAAGAAATAAAGTTTTTCCCAAACAAGCAAAAGCTGAAGAAACTCATCACTACTAGGCCTGCCCTACAATAAATGCCTAATAGATGTTTATTTCTTTTCTTTCTTTCTTTCCTCTCCATTCCTTCCTTCCTTCCTTCCTTCCTTCCTTCCTTCCTTCCTTCCTTCCTTCCTTCCTTCCTTCCTTCCTTTTTCTTTCTTTCTTTCTTTCTTTCTTTCTTTTTCTTTCTTTCTTTCTTTCTCTCTCTCTTTCTCTCTTTCTCTCTCTCTCTTTCTCTTTCTTTCTTTCTTTCCTTTTTTTTTGCTTTTTCTTTGATGTCTTGCTCTTGTCCCCCAGGCTGGAGTGCAATGGTGCAATCTTGGCTCACTGCAACCTCCGCCTCCTGGGTTCAAGCAATTCTCCTGCCTCAGCCTCCCGAGCAGCTGGGATTACAGGCAACTGCCACCACACTTGGCTAATTTTTGCATTTTTAGTAGAGACGGGGTTTCACCATGTTGCCCGGGCTGGTCTCGAACTTCTGACCTCAGGTGATCCACCTGCCTCGGCCTCCCAAAGTGCTGGGCTTTCTTGCTTTCTTTCTTCCTTCCTTCCTTCTTTTCTTTTCTCTTCTTCTTTTCTTTCTTTCTCTCTCTCTCTTTCTTTCTTTCTTTCTTTCTTTCTTTCATTGACAGGGTCTTGCTTTGTTGCTGGAATTCAGTGGCACAATCATGACTCACTGCCACCTTGAATTCCTCCCAAGTAGATGGAACTATAGGCATGTACCACTGTGCCCAGCTAATATTTATTTCTTTCTTTATTGTAGAGATGGAGTCTTGACACCTTGCTTAGGCTGGTCTCAAACTTCTGGACTCCAGTGATCCTCCTGTCTTGGCCTCCCAAAGTGTTAAGATTATAGGTATGAGCCACCATGCCCAGCCATGGAGTTCTAGTATAAACAAAAGGATGATGATAATTATCATGAATACATATGAAAGTATAAAAGTCACTAGTAGAGATAAATATGTAGATAAACCCAAAATACTCCAATGCTGTACTGGTGGTATGTGAATTATACATATCTCTAGTATAAGGTCAAAAGTCAAAAGGATAAAAAAAATAACAAGCTACAATAAGTTGTTAAATAATATACAATATAAAAAGGTGTAAATTGTGACATCCAAAACACAAATTGTGTAGCTGGGCATGGCATGTGCCTGTAAACTCAGCAACTCAGGAGGCTGTGGTGGAGGATCACTTGAGCCTAGAAGTTCAAGGTCAGTCTAGACAATGTAGCAAGACCTTGTCTCTTAAAAAAAAAAAAAAAAAGAAAGAAGAAAAAAACCCACAGTATGTAGAGGAGAAAAGTCTAGAGTTTTTGCATGCAACAGATGTTATCAGCTAAAAACAGTTGACTATAACTATAAGATGTTTTACGTAAGCCTCATGATAACCATAACAGTTATGAAAACAATAAAGAGAAAGAAAACAAATCTTAGAATCTCTTAGTACAGAGGATTACAAATTTTTTTAATTAAAAAAGAAATAAACAAAGGTGCTACAAAACAACCGGATATAAAATAGCAAAGTAAAAATAGTAAGTCCTTCCTTTAATAATAATCTTGAATGTAGTTGGACTAAATTCCCCAGTCAACAGACATAGAGTTGCTAAATAGATTTTTAAAATAAGATCCAACTATATGCTATCTAGAGGAGACCAAATTAAGCCTTAATGATACACACAGGCTGAAAGTAAAGAGATGAAAGAAGGTATTCTATGCAAATGGTAACCAAAAAAGAGCAGGGAGGCCAGTCATGGTGGTTCACACCTGCAATCCCAGTATTTTGGAAGGCCAAGGTGGGAGGCTCACTCGAGCCCAGGAGTTGGAGCCCAGCCTGGGCATTGTAGGGAGACCTCATCGCTACAAAAAATTTTAAAATTTAACCAAGCGTGGTGGCATGCACCTGTAGTTCCAGCTACTCAGGAGGCTGAGGCAGGGGGATTACTTGAACCCAGGAGGTCAAGGCTGTGGTAAGCAATGTTTGTGCCACTGCACTCCAGCCTGGAAAACAGAATGAGACCCTGTCTCAAAAAAAAAAAGCAGAGGTTGCTATACTTACGTCTGATAAAATAGACTTTGAGTCAAATCCTGTCACAAGAGACAAAGATGGTCATTATTTAATGATAAAGAGGTCAATCCATCAAGAGGAAAATATATATGAACCTAACATTGGAATACTTAAATACATAAAGCAAATATTAATGAACATGGGTCAAATAGACAGCAATACAATAATAGTAGGAGACTTTGATATCCCACTTTCAACGATTGATAGAGCAACTGAACAGAAAATTAATAAGGAAATACTGGACTTGAATTGCACTTTTGGCCAAATGAACCTCACAGATACACACAGAACTTTCCACCCAACAGCAGCAGAATACACATTTTTTCTCTAGTGTACATGGAACATTCTCCAGGATAGAGCATATATTAAGCCACAAAACTAGTCTTAACAAGCTTATAAAGTCATATCTAGTATTTTTTCAGACCATAAAGGTATGAAACTAGAAATCAATAACAGAAGGAATCTTTAAAAATTCACAAATATGTGGAAATTAAGCAACATGCTCTTGAGCAATCAATGGATCAAAGAAGAAATCAAAAGGTAAATTTACAAAAATCTTGAGGCAAATAACAATGGAAACAACATATCTGCAGCAAAAGCAGTTCTAAGAGAGAAGTTTATAGCAACAAATGCCTACATTAAAAAAGAAGATCCCATAGAGTTTAACATTATGCCTCAAGGAACTAGAAAAAGAAGCATAAACTAAACCCAAAATTAACAGAAGGGAGGAAACAATGAAATCAGAACAGAAATAAAACAAACAGAGAACAGAAAAACCATAGAAAGAATAAAACTGAGTTGGTTTTTTGAACGAATAAATAAAATTGATAAATCATCTAAGAGAAAAAGAGAAGACTCAAAAAATCAGAGTGAAGAAATTACAACCAATGTCTCAGAAATAAAAAAACAAGATTATAAGGGACTATTGTGAATAAGTATATGCCAATAAATTGGATAACCTAGAAAAAATGGATAAATTCCTAGAAAAATACAAGCTACCAAGATTGAGTCAGGAAGAAATAGAAAGCATGAGCCGACTAATAACAAATAAAGAGATTGAAGTAGTAATAAAAAACCAGGAGCAGTGGCTCACGCTTGTAATCCCAACACTTTGGGAGGCCAAGGCGGGTAGATCACCTGAGGTGAGGAGTTCAAGACCAGCCTGGCCAACATGGTGAAACCCCATCTCTACTAAAAATACAAAAATTAGCTGGGCCTGGTGGTGGGTGCCTGTAATCCCAGCTACGTAGGAGGCTGAGGCACAAGAATTGCTTGAACCTGGGAAGCTGGGGTTGCTGTGAGTCAAGTTAGCCAATGCAGTGAGCCAGTGCACTCCGGCCTGGACGACAGAGCAAGACTCCATCTCAAAAAAAACAAGAAACGCCACGTGGGGTGGCTCACGCCTGTAATTCTAGCACTTTGGGAGGCCAAGGCGGGCAGATTACCTGAAGTCGGGAGTTCAAGACCAGTCTGACCATCATGGAGAAACCCCGTCTCTACTAAAAATACAAAATTATCCGGGCATGGTGGAGCATGCCTGTAATCCCAGCTACGTGGGAGGCTGAGGCGGGAGAATCACTTGAACCCGGGAGGCGGAGGTTGCGGTGAACCGAGATTGCACCATTGCACTCCAGCCTGGGCAACAACAGCGAAACTCTCAAAAAAAAAAAAAAAAAAAAAAAAAAAAAAAAAAAAAACCAACAACAACAAAAAAAACAAGAACCAAAAAAATTAAAAACTGCCCAACAAAGAAAAGCCAAGCCCAGGACCAGATGGCTTCACACTTAATTCTACCGAACATTCAAAGAAGAATTAATACCAATGCTTCTTAATACAACTCTTCCAAAAAATAAAGCTAGAGGGAATATTTCCAAATAAACTTTATGAGGCCATCTTCACTTTGATACCTAAGTGAAAGACATCACAAGAAAAGAAAACTATAGGACAGTCTCTCTGAAGAATATTAATACAAAAATTCTCAATAAGATATTAGCAAGCTGAATTTAACAATACGTAAAAAAGATTATACATCATGACCAAATGAGAATTATCCTAGCCATGCAAGTCTGGTGTAACATGCTTATCAATCAATGTGATAGATTTAACAAAATGAAAGATAAAAACCACATGATCATCTCAATTGATTTGGGAAAAGCATTCAATAAAGTCCAACATTTTTTCTTGATAAAAACTTACAGTAATTTAGGTATAGAAGGAAAGTTCCTCAACGTAATAAAAGCCATTTATGAAAAACCCACAGCTAACATATGTTAGTTCTTCATATAATCAATGGGGAAATACTGAAAGCTTTTCCTCTAAGATGTGGTAAAAGACAAAGGCAAGGAAGCCCAGTCTCACCACTTCTGTGTAACACAGTACTAGAAGTACTACCAAGAGCATACAGACAAGAAAAATAAAAAGCATCCAAATTATAAAAGAAGTAAAATTATCTCTATCACAGATGACATTATCTTATTTTTAAAAACTTTAAAGATTTCACAAAAACCTATTAGAACCACTAAATGAATTGAGTAGTTTCAGAATACAAAATGAACATACAAAAATCAGTAGCATTTTTATACACATAATGACCTAACAGAAAAAGAATGCAAGAAAACAGTCCCATTTATGATAGGATGAAAAAGTAACATAAAATAAAATACTTAGGAATAAATTTAACCAAGGTGTAAAAATTACACTGAAAACTGTAAAACATTGATGAAAGAAATTGAAGAAGACACAAATAAATGGAAAGCTACCCCATGCTCATGGATTGGAAGCATTAATATTGTTAAAATATCCATACTACTTAAAGCAATATACAGATTCAACACAATCCCTACAAAAATTCCAATGCGATTCTTCACAGAAATGGAAAAAGCAATCCTAAAATTTGTATGGAAACATAAAAGACCATGAATTACCAAGACAATTCCAAGAAAGAAAAACAAAGTCGGAGGCATTACACTTCCTGATTTTAAATTATATTAAAGCCTATAATCCCAGCACTTTTGGAGGCTGAGGCAGGAGGATTGCTTTAGCCCAGGAGTTTGAGACAAGCCTGGGCAACATAGTGACACTGTGTCTCTACGAAAAGTAGAAAAAATTATCCAGGTGTGGTGGCACATGTCTGTAGTCCCAGCTATTTGGGAGGCTGATGTGGGAGGATTGCTTAAGCCCAGAGTTTGAGGGTGCAGTGAGCCATGATCATGCCACTGCCTTCCAGCCTGGGCAATAGAGCGAGACCCTGTCTCAAAAAAAGAAAAATTATATTATAAAGCTTTAGTAATCAAAACAGTAATGGTACTGGCATAAAAACAGACACATAGAACAATGGAACAGAATAGAGAACCAAGAAATAAATTCAAACATATATGGTCAACTAATTTTTGACAACAGACACAATGGGAAAAGGTAGTCTCAATAGTGCTGGGAAAACTAGATTTCCATATGCAAAAGAATGAAATTTGACCATTATCTTACACTATACCAAAACATCAACTCAAAATGGATAAAGAACCTAATTGTAAGACCAGGAACTATCAAACTCCCAGAAGAGAAGATAGGGGAAAATCTCCTGGACATGGGCCTTGGCAATGAGTTTTGGACATCACACCAAAAACTCAAGCCACAAAAGCGACAATAAATAAATGGTACTACATGAAACTAAAAAGCTTCTGGACAGCCAAGGAAACAATCAACAAATAAATGGCAGATTGGGAAAAAATATTTGTGAACCGTGTATCAAATAAGGGGTTACTGTCCCAAATTTATCAAGCACTCATACAACTCCATGGTAGAAAAACAAATAACCTGATTTAAAAATGGGCAAAAAGACCTGAATACACATTTTTCCAAAGAAAACATGAAAATCACCAACAGGTATATGAAAAGGTGCACAACATCATTTATCATCAGGGAATTATAAATCAAAACCACTATGAGATACTACCCCACACCTGTTAGGATGGCCATTACCAAAAGGTCAAAAGATAAATGTTGGCAAGGACGTGGGGAAAAGATTGTACACTCTTGGTGAGAATGTAGATTGGTACAGCCATTATGGAAAACAGTGTAGAGATTTCTAAAGAAATTGAAAATCAACTACTATATGACCCAGCAATTCCCCTTGTGGGCATATATCCAAAGAAAATGAAATGACCACCTCATAAAGATATCTGCACTTTCATGTTAATTGCAGCATTATTTACAATAGCCAAGGTATGGAAACAACCTAAGTGGGTAAACAAAATGTGGTATATACATACAATGGAATATTATTCAGACTTAAAAGTGAAATAAATTCAGACACATGCTATAACACAGATAAACCTTGAAGATATTGTGTTAAGTGAAGTAAGCCAATCACAAAGGACAAATACTGTAGGATTACACCTACCATCAGATACCTAGAGTAGGCAAATTCATAGAGACAGAAAGTAGAATGATGGTTGCCAGGGGCTGGGGGAAGGGAGGAATGGGTACAGAGTTTCAGTTTTGGAGGACAAAAAAAAGTTCTGGAGATGGATAGCTATAAAGGTTGCATAACAGTGTGAATCTTTTTAATGTCACCGAAGAGTACGCCTAAAAATAGTTAAAATGACAAATTTTATGTTATGCATATTATGCCACAATTTTTAAAAAAAATAACTCCCCTTTTCTGCTACTGCATAATATGTCTATGTGCCCTTACTTTTTACTCTGGGAACAATGTTTGTGACAGCGAAGCATGGTCTCTGGAGTATCTCTTAATTACAGCTGTTCAGATAATATTTTTTTATTGTAATTAGAGCATTATGCCACAAGATGTCATTCTTTCATTAAAAAAATGGTACCAATTCGGTTCAGTAGTTAAAAAAAAAAAGTAATGCCAAGGCAACAGACAAAAGCCTGTGACTACTCATCCATGCTTCACACATACAAAGACAGTTTTCTGGGAAAGAAAGGGCTTCCATGTGTGAAATGTATTAATTAACTACTCTTATTTGTGAAATATGTTAATGTTTCTAATCTTCATAGGTACAAATTGGTTTTCATTATAAGTTGAATTGGTGTAATTAATTTTTATTTTTAAATTTTTATTTATTTAATTTTTTTTGAGAAAGAGTCTTGCTCTGTTGCCTAGGCTGGAGTGCAGTGGTATGATCTTGGCTCACTGCAACTTCTGCCTCCAGGATTCAAGTGATTCTCCTGCCTCAGCCTCTCGAGTAGCTGGGATTACAGGCATGCACCACCACGCCCAGCTAATTTTTGTATTTTTAATAGAGACAGGGTTTTGCCATGTTGGCCAGGCTGGTCTCGAACTCCTGACCTCAAGTGATCCACCCGCCTTGGCTTCCCAAAGTGATGGGATTACAGGCGTGAGCCACCATGCCCAGCCTGAACTGGTATAATTAAAACATAACTAATAGTGAAATACAAAGACAAAACATAAAGATCACTGATCACTGAAAGATGTTGGTGGTTTTATCACTAAATGATGTGTGACCCTGGACAAGTTATTTAGTTTCTCTGATGTTACCAGAGTGAAAAAAACTTCCTTTCGGAAGTCAATATACATTACTATATGTTTAATATATACTACTATATATTTAAACACATTCTTCTAATTCTAAAGTATTTTGGTTTTTATAGTAATGAAACTATGATTGTTCAAATATAATACTAATAGGAGTTCAGTAATAGAAAATGTTATATGCAAGAGTATATTAGGAAATATGATAAGAATTCCTGATATCTTGGGGAATTAGTTACGGAAAATGTTGACTTGTCTAAAAAAATTAGTCAGAGGTATAAACTCTTGCAATTAAAAAAATCACATGTATTAATGAGAACATTTTTAAAAGATGATGGAATATTCTGAAGTTTAAAAACAGCTTTGCTAAGGGTCATTTCTGTGTGTCACTTTATTTGCTTTTATATAGCTATAGTATATTTAAACAATAATGCTATCTTTTATAAGGGTTTGTCTACTTACCTATTCTTTACTCAGACATTGATGTAGACTCGTCAGATTATTCTGAGTATTGTTAACAGTGCCTTTTTGATGGAATTCACACTCTTTGGCTGTCAACTCGTGCCATATACACACAAAATTTTGTGGAAGGCAGTTTTAACTTTTTGAAGAATATCTGTCGAAATTTAAGAAAACAAATGTATAAAATTCCATTTTTTCCAGTGTTTAGCATTTCTAGTAAGCAGTGAGGTTTTTTGTGGTGATGGCATTATTGATAAGCTATACATGAGACTGTGCAGATTATACTGAATCATATTAAATGTACAAAAATAAAATATTAGATTTATATCAAATTTTCCAATTTGAACCAGTGGGGAAAATCCCACAGAAATCAGTAAGTTTACATTTCAATTTCTATGTTATTTGACTAAGTGGATGGAGATTCTTTAAAATGTATAACCTGCCATTATGTAATTTGGTTTCATTTTATTCTACCTGTTGTGTGAGTTCAGTATATTTAATTTACTTTTTGTTACTCTTTACATACTGTTTATTTTTGTTACAGTTTTTAATTGAAGACGGACTCTTAAAATTGTATAGGACCAATGTCTTATTAATATGATTAATATATTTAGAAAAGCCACATGAAACCCATGACAAAATGAATGTGAATATTATTTCTAAAAATTTAGAAAATTTTATCTTTTAAAATTATTTGTTTTACAATATCAAAATTTTTCATTTAAAGAAAAAAATGCCATGAAACATTTGAACTGATGAGCCACAGAACTTCAGTTGATTTTTTTTCACTTTTTAGCATGCTAAATATACATCTGAGTTTAAATATTCTGTTTAATGGCCATTTATAAATTCAAGCACTACCACTGGTCGGTTTTGTGTAATAGAATAAAAATATGTTACCTGCAGTGTAAGTACAGCACACTGTCAAATTCTTTTCCTTAAGGTGCACAGTAAATGTACAAATAGTTATAGGCCACTGTTTTGTAATATAGTACATTTCTGATCTATTATTCCTAACCTATTATAACGTTTGCAGAGAGAAAATAATTGAATTTTTCTAATAAGCTGTAAAATTATGCTAACTTCTACAAGTAGGCTTCTAAATAAAATTTTTGAAAAGAGTAAAGAAAAAAAAAAAAAACAGCTTTGCTTGGTCAGCACTTTCAGAGGCTGAGGCAGGTGAATCATTTGAGGTCAGGAGTTCCAGACCAGACTGGCCAACATGGTGAAACCCCATTTCCACTAAAAATACAAAAATTAGCTGGGTGTTGTGGCAGGCGCCTGTAATTCCAGCTACTCGGGAGGCTGAGGCAGGAGAATCGCTTGAACCGGGAAGGTGGAGGTTGCAGTGAGTGAGAGAGAGTGCAGTGAGTGGTGAGATAGCACCATTGCACTCCAGCCTGGGCGACAGAGTGAGCACCCATCTCAAAACAAACAAACAAAACAAAACAAAGAAACTTAAGCGCACACACAATCCCCCCCGCCTCCAAAAAAAGCAGCTTTGCTTAAATGTGACATTTTCTTTCTTTCTTTTTTTTTTTTTTTTTTGAGACGGAGTCTCGCTGTGTGGCCCAGGCTGGAGTGCAGTGGCCGGATCTCGGCTCACTGCAAGCTCCACCTCCCGGGTTCACGCCATTCTCCTGCCTCAGCCTCCGAGTAGCTGGGACTACAGGCGCCCGCCACCACGCCCGGCTAGTTTTTTGTATTTTTAGTAGAGACGGGGTTTCACCGTGTTAGCCAGGATGGTCTCGATCTCCTGACCTCATGATCCACCCACCTCGGCCTTCCAAAGTGCTGGGATTACAGGCTTGAGCCACCGCGCCCGGCCTAAATGTGACATTTTCAAGATCCAAGAACACATTCATTCTCTCTCTCTCTTTTTTTTTTTTTTTTTTTTTTTGAGACGCAGTCTCGCTCTGTCGCCCAGGCTGGAGTGCAATGGCGCGATCTCGGCTCACTGCAACCTCTGCCTCCCGGGTTCAAGTGATTCTCCTGCCTCAGCCTCCCGAGTAGCTGGAATTACAGTAGTCTGCCACCACGCCCGGCTAATTTTTGTATTTTTAGTAGAGACGGGGTTTCACCAGGCCAGGCTAGTCTCGCATTCTTAGCTATTATACCATTTCAATTGGTAATCTTACCTTTCGACTACTATAATACCAATAATTTTTTTAAACTTCTAATTTTTGGAGGACATTTATAATTGATTTATAATACCTAAAAATAATCAAAAGCCCAAATGTCTACTCCTGGGTGAACTGCTGGGCACTATTGTATGTTAATAAACTAAGATATTATATTTTTATTAGTAGTAACAATTATTAAGATTGAGAGTCAGGATAAGAAAAGCTACTGGAAATAATAGATGAAAATATAGAACTCAGAATATGAGAAATAGAATGTAAATAATTGTGTAAAAAATGTCTAGTTTAGAATACTGAAGTTTGTTTTGTTTCATTTTACTTAACTTTTAAAACTTACATCTTTTGTTTAATTTTTATTTTTTGGATAAAAACTTGGTTAATTTTGCCTGATTACTTTAAACATTGGAAGCAAAATACAAGATTTATATTTCATGCTACAGGACAGCTTCCATCATCCATCTAGAAAGAGAGAGATAGAGTGAGAGAGAAAGAGAGAGAGAGAGAAGCGCGGCGGTGATAAGTCTCCCAGAGCGAGAGAAATCTGGGAGGGGCGAAGAAGGGTAGGCCTCTTCTGTTCCATTGATACCACGTTCATTCACAGGAGCCGGCTAAAACAGACTACTCCCCTGTGCAGTCGTTCCATCTACCCTAATAAGGCTTTGGCGCCTCTCCCAGAACTCGGTAAGTTCAAAGTGTAGTAAAGTGCATGTTTCCAAGGAATCATCTGAAATGATTTTCTAGATAGTTTACTGGACGTTGGAGAAGGGAGAAAACGAAGGAAGGGGTAGAGGGGGCAATTATCACGCATCGTTTTGCTATCGTATTTGCAAGGGGAAGAAAATCTCAATGCATACATGGTTTGAAAGTGATTATTTAGACAGTAAGCAGTTTCCCCAGGAAAGCTCCTCAGAGGGTCTCCTCGCAGGCTGCAGCTTCCAGAAAGTCTGCGAAGGGTAGTTCGCAGGTGCATGTGTCTGGGCAAAGCGCTGCGCCTAGCTCAGTTGGTGTTGTCTCTGCCTCTGTCCGCAGGTCCAGGGAATGCTCTCTGCCTGGTCCAGCCCCGACAGACGCGGTCCGAGAAGAGCGGAGCGCGGAAACCGCGGAGCATGAGTCCTCCGAGGCTGCGAGCGTCGCTGTCGCCGTCGCTGCTGCTGCTGCTGCTGAGTGGTTGCCTCCTCGCGGCTGCTCGGAGGGAAAAGGGGGCTGCTAGCAACGTGGTGGAGCCGGTCCCTGGGCCCACAGGCGGCTCCTCGGGTCGCTTCCTCAGCCCCGAACAGCACGCGTGCAGCTGGCAGCTCCTGCTTCCCGCCCCGGGGGCCGCAGCGGGCAGCGAGCTGGCGTTGCGCTGCCAGAGCCCGGACGGAGCACGCCACCAGTGCGCCTACCGCGGGGAGCCGCAGCGCTGCGTAGCCTACGCCGCTCGCCGCGCGCACTTCTGGAAGCAGGTGCTGGGCGGGCTGCGCAAGAAGCGGAGGCCCTGTCACGACCCCACGCCGCTCCAGGCCCGCTTGTGCGCGGGCAAGAAGGGCCACGGTGCCGAGCTCCGACTAGTGCCACGCACGTCCCCGCCCGCACGCCCCTCCGCCGCGGGATTCGCGGGGGAGTCCAAGCCCAGGGCCCGCAGCCGGGGACGGCCCCGGGAGCGTGCGCCCGGCCCAGCCGCTGGGACCACGCCACCCCAAAGCGCACCGCCGAAGGAAAACCCCTCTGAGAGGAAGACCAACGGGGGCAAGAGGAAGGCGGCCTTGGTCCCCAACGAGGAGCGACCCATGGGGACCGGGCCCGACCCCGACGGGCTAGATGGGAACGCGGAGCTCACGGAGACCTACTGCGCTGAGAAGTGGCACTCCCTCTGCAACTTCTTTGTCAATTTCTGGAATGGCTGAGACTGCCTGCCAGCTTAGGGAGGGATGGGGGGGAGGCGTGGGGAAGGGAAAGCTAAGGGCGTCTTAGACCGGGGGCTACCATGATAGAGAATGGGGAGAAGTCCGGGTTCCCGAATGGGGCGGGGGCAAGGGTAAGGGTGGGGTGCTTGGGATGAGAGTGTAAGGGGTATGGAGAATCTCTGGGATAGCAGAGACGTTAAAAATTTTAAAGAGTCTCAGTCCTGATTAAGAGCAGGAAAAATAATGGAAACAGAAATAGGAGTACCTTAAGTGTGCAAAAACTAGAGACTGGGGAGAGAAATCGATGTCGAGAGAGGCTGAGAATAAGGGGGAGATAGAGTGACTAAGGTGATGTGAGTCCCATGTGGGGAGGGGGATGCAATGCTTATTGTTTAACATTTCTATTAAATGCAGCCATGAGCAATTGCCAACCTGAGCCAGGTTGAATCATGTCTTCTCACCTAATCAGCTAACAAGACTGCAGACTTCTTTCCCCTTTTTGAATTGGTATAAACTTGGATGCGGCGTAGTGGGTGTCATAGATAACCTTTATAGGAACAGAAGCCTCACAGGTCAAAACTGGCTCCAAGGAAAGGTTTGCAGAATGATTTCCTTTCCATTCTTTTAGAAGATCTACTTTTTTTTTTTTTTTTTTTTCTAAGACAGGGTCTGGCTTGCCCAGGCTGGAGTGCAGTGGCTATTCACAGATGCAATAATAGGCACTGCAGTCTCCAACTCCTGGCCTCAAGGGATCCTTACATCTTAGCCTCCAGGATAGCTAGGAGTAGCTGGGACTACAAGCATGCACCGCTGCACTTGGCTTATAAGTGCTACTTTACTTTTATTTTTGAGACAGGGTCTTGTGTCATCCAGGCTGGAGTGCAGTGGTGCAATTATGGCTCACTGCAGCCTCGACATTCCAGTCTCAAATGATCCTCCTGCCTCAGCCTCCGGAGTAGCTCGGACTACAGGGGTGTGCCACTAGAAGTGCTACTTTTTAACAAAATGGTGACTAATGTTCTGGAACTTTCCCATTAACCTTCTGCATTTAGAAGTGAATTATAGATGTTGAGTGTTCCAGTAAAAAGTGATTCTCTTTATATTTGATGATATTTTTTAAAATAGCTAAAATGTAAGTATGTATCTCAGAGTCATTTTGACCATTATGGAATTTGTATCTCTCTGTTTCATGTAACTAATTATTAATGTATTTCATTTGTGTGTGTGATGTAATGATAGACTGTGTATGTTAGGTGCTCAATAAAAACTGTATGGTTAGATTTAAAGAATTGACAAGGCAATGGAAATTCTACCTGCATTTGATCTACTTCCAAGTACACCTTGAATTAAGTTCTTAAACACATCTTGAATTGCTGGGAAAAGACAGAAACTAAGAAGCTGACATAAAGCAAGAGTCACAAACTGGCAGCCACCTGGCCCTATCATTGTTCTATTTGATTTGCACCCTGGTTCTCTTTCTTTTTCCCTTCCTCCCCACTTTCCTCCCATCCATTGTTGAATCCATGGATGCAGAGCCCATGGATATGGAGGGGCAGCTATATATATATGTGTGTGTGTGTATATATATATATATGAAAAAACATATATGTTTTTCCATTATATATGTGTGTGTGTGTGTGTGTGTGTGTGTGTGTTGCAACCACTTATTTGGGAGCTTGAAGTTAAATCCTCTTGGTCATTCCCTTCTTAACAAGGTGAGATCACTTTATTCTGAATATTTTGGTCCTCCATTTGAAGCAAACCATTGCATACTATATTAAAACAACAACTTCATAGTCCTTGCACCCTAAACACCTATGATCTCAAGAACACAAAATTTGTTCAAAATAAATCAAAGTTAAATTCAAATTCTTCAAATAAGAGTAAGTCATTACTTTATTCTCTTAACTCTACAAGTTACATATGGTGGCAGACTATATGTAAGTATATATTTACTTAACATGGTCCCTACTTCCTGGTATTCTCACCTCTTGTATTCCCTTCTCTTTGATTATGTGCAGGGCCTGTGAATTGCTTCTAAGCATGGTGGGTATACTATCACCTGAAAGATGTATCTTAGTTTTCCACATTCTGCTGACTGAAAGAAAACTCTGGGTAAGTTCCAGTCTTGCTATTCAACAGGGCAAGGTTCAAAGCCAAAACAAGAGTTCCAGAAAAGGTCAAGCTAGAAGCAGCAGGGAGTCAGGCCAACCTGAGTGGAAATGAACAATGGAGGCTCTAGGGAAGAATCAATTTCCTTGCCCTTTCCAGCTTCTAAAGCTGTCCACATTCCTTGGCCCTTGGTTTTCTTCCATCGTCGAAGCCAACAATCATCTCATTCCAACCTCTGCTTTTATCATCACATCTCCTCCTCTGACTTTCTTTCTTGCCTCAACTTAAAAAGACACTTATAAATACACTGGGCCCATTCAAATAATCCAGGATAATTTTTCCATTTCAAGGTCAGTTGGTTAGCAGACTTAATTTTATCTGCAACCTTAATTTCCCATTGAAATATAATGCAATTTATCCCAATATATCCACAGGTTCTGCGGATTAAGATGTCAACACAGGGCAGGGGTGGGAGAGGTGGGGAGTGGGGTGGAGAGTGGGAGCATTATTCTGCTTACCACAAGTGGCTACGTCCAACAATGTGAACTCCAAAACAAAGGAAAAGGATAAAGAGGGACATTATATAATGACAGAAGGATCAACCCACAAAAAAGACAATCCTAAATGTGAGGGTACCTAACAGTACAACAAAATACATGAAGCAAAAGCCGATAGAATCAAAAGGAGAAATCGATAAATTCACTATTATATCTGGAGACTTCAACATTTCTCTTTCAGTAATAAATAGAAAAAGAAGACAGAAAATCAGTAAGAATATAAAAGACCTGAACAATACTATCAACAAACTTGACCTAATTGACCTTTCTGGAATACTGTATCCTATAACAGCAGACTACACATTTTCAAGTATTCACAGGACATTCACCAATATAGACCACATTCTGGACCATAAAATGAATTGCAACATATTTAAAATAATTTAAATAATACAAAGTATGTTGTTTGACCATAAAGGATTTAAGTTAGGAATCAATGAAAGGAGATTTGGAAGTTTTCCAAATATTTAGAAATCAAACATACTTCTAGATAACCCATGGATCAGAGAGGAAGTCATAAGGGAAATCAGAAAATATTTTGCACTGAAAAATTATTCTTCTGCCTAGAAGTTTTAAGATTCTCTTCTTTAGGTAGGATTTCATTGTTTGCTACGAGATGCCACTTTTCTTTGAAATACTATAGTGTTTTCAAAATGCAGATACCCAGCCAATGAGGTCATGAAATCCATTTAGTGCGTTAAAAAAAAGGAAAAAAGAAAATAGAATGTAGGCCGGATGCACTGGTTCATGCCTGTACTCTCAGCACTTTGGGAGGCCAAGGAGGGCAGATCATGAGGTCAGATGCCTGAGACCAGCCTGACCAACATGGTGAAACCCCATCTCTACTAAAAATACAAATATTAGCCAGGCATGGTGGCGCATGCCTGTAATCCCAGCTACTCAGGAGGCTGAGCCAGGAGAATCGCTTGAACTGGGGAGGCAGAGGTTGCAGTGAGCCAAGATCGTGCCACTGCACTCCAGCCTGGGCAACAGAGGGAGACTTGGTCTCAAAAAAAAAAAAAAAAGAAAGAAAGAAAAGAAAACAGAATATAAAATGTCGGACCAGGTGTGGTGGCTCACACCTGTAATCGCAGCCTTTGGGAAGCCAAGGCAGGCAGATCTCTTGAGGTCAAGAGTTCGAGACCAGCCTGGCCAACAAGGTGAAACCCTGTCTCTACTTAAAATATAAAAATTCGCCTGTAATTCCAGCACTTGGGGAGGCTGAGACAGGCGAATCACCTGAGGTCGGAAGTTCTGGACCAGCCTGACTAACATGGTGAAACCCTGTCTCTACTAAAAATACAAAATCAGCAGGTCATGGTAGTGCATGCCTGTAATCCCAGCTACTCAGGAGACTGAGGCAGGAGAATCACTTGAACCCAGGAAGCAGAGGTTGCAATAAGCCAAGATCATGCCATTGCTCTCCAGCCTGGGTGACAGAGAGAGACTACATCTGAAAAAAAAAAAATGGCCAGGCGTGGTGGCTCACGCCTGTAATGCCACCACTTTGGGAGGCTGAGACGGGCAGATCACCTGAGGTCAGGAGTTTGAGACCAGCCTGGCCAGCATGGTGAAACCCCATCTCTACCAAAAATATAAACATTAGCTGGGTGTGGTGATGGGCACCTGTAGTCCCAGCTACTTGGGAGGCTGAGGAAGGAGAATCGCTTGAACCTGGGAGGTGGAGGTTGCAGTGAGCTGAGATCGTGCCACTGCACTCCAGCCTGGGGGACAAGAGTGAAACTCCATTTAAAAAAAAAGAATATAAAATGTTGGCCTGGCACGGTGGCTCATGTCTGTAATTCCAGCACTTTGGAGGCGGAGGCAGGCAGATTGCTTGAACCCAGGAATTTGAGACCAGCCTAGGCAACATGGCGAAACCATGTATCTACAAAAATTTTTTAAAAAAACTTTTGCACTAAATGAACATAGGACATATCAAAATTTGTCTATTGTAGCTAAAGCATTACTTAGAGATAAATATAGAGCATTAAATGCACATATTAGAGAAGGTAGTGGCAGAGCTAGAACAGAAGCCAGCTTTCCCCAGGCTTTCTATGATACAGCATTGCTGGCGTTTCAGGATGAGAGTTTCTTTACTGCTCTTGGTGGTAAACTGCCAGTTATTCAGCCCAAATCTAGTCTCCCCTTTTTTTCCCTGAGTGCATGCCACCTAGCCAGATACATTTTCTAGCCTTTCTTGCAGAGAGATGTGATAAAAATGACTAAATTTTTTCTAAATGATTTGTGCAACTTCAATTTCAATGTGCTTTAAAAGATATTGCTTGCCTTGAACTCTCTCTCCTTTCTCCTCTCTAAGCGGCGGGACTTAGATGCTCTTGCAATTCAACTTTAACCACGCAGAGGAATACATTACCCTAGAGGATGACAGTGTAACAAGATGGAAGGAATCTGAGTTCCTGAATAACCTCCTGGAAAACTGCCTCACCACTCTGCATGGGCTAGACCTTTATGTAAGAGAAAAACAAAATGTACAATAAATACTCATTATTTGTGGAATCTGTATTTGTGATTTTTCCCTACTTGCTACAATTTATTGGTAACTCCAAAGCAATACTCATGGTGCCTTTGCAATCATTGGTGGATACACACCTGCAGATAGTGGTGAAAAATTTGTCATCCAACATGCTTGTTCCCAGCTGAAGTCAAAGAAGGCATCACTCTGCCTTTTTGCTTCAGCTCTAATACTGTAAATAAGTCTCTTTTTCATGGTTTATTTAGAGCCACATTTTTTGCACTTTTGTGCTCTTTGTTAGAATTTCTCAGTTTAAAATGGCCTCCAAACACACTGCTAAAGTGTTATCTTGTGTTCCTAAGCACAGGAAGCTGTGATTTGCTTTAAAGAGAAAATGCGTGTGTTGATAAGCTTCCTTCAGGCATGAGTCACAGTGCTGTCGACCAGAAGTTCAACATTAATGAATCAACAGTATATATTAAGTAAGGTGTCCTTAAACAGAAACACCCATACAACAAATTGTGTATTGAATGGTTGATGAAAAATGTTGTGACCAAAGGCTCATAGGAACCTAATCCTGTATATTCCCCAGGAGCAGTTGTTCTGTATTTGCTAAGTCAGTGTTCACACTGACTTTATAGAACATAACTACTGCAAATAGTGAGATTCAACTGTATTTCTTATTTAAGCCCCTGTATTCTGAGATTATCATTTACCTTAACTAATATAAGATTCTAGTGCAGTTCCTGTTAGTCAAAAATAAATAGTGTATGTATTGATTCTAAGGTATATTTTGTATCACCAATGTCCCCATACTGCACACTTACAAGGGGGTAACTGGAGTTTAATGAAGGAACTATTTACAAGAGTGTAGAGTAAGTGGACTGTACTGGGGTGAATAGGCCTCCAAAGATCCACATCCTTCTCAGAACCCCAAAATGTGACCTTACATTGAAATAGGGTCTTTGTAATTAGTTAAGATCAGATCATACTAAAGTAGGGTAAGCCCCAAATCCATTTTGATTGCAGTCCTTATAAGAAGAGAAGAGACACAGATGGGGGAAGGCCACGTGAAGGAGGCAGATACTGGAATTATGTATCTACAAGCTGATTAATGCCACAAATTGCCAGCAACCACTGGGACCAGAATAGGGTTAGGAAGGAGTCTTCCCTAGTCTTCATGCAGAGAAAGCATGGCCTTGCTAGCACCTTGATTCCAGGCTTCTAACCTCCAGAACTGTGAGAGGATAAATTTCCCTTGGTTTAAGCCATGAGGGTTCTGGTACTTTGTTAAGGCAGCCCCAGGAAACTAATTCAGGGGCTAACAAGGCACCGTGGGGCACCTCGGACTGTAATAGGGAGATGCTATTATCAGCCCTGGACCCAAAGCCGGAAGGGCAGGAGTGGCTACCGGAAATCAGAGAGAGAGAGAGAGAGAGAGAGAGAACTCAGAACTGTGGGGGAAAGGGTCACTCAATAAGAACTACAGTCTTAGGTACCTAAATGTAACCACTGTCAAAATCTTGGTCTATAGGGAGGGACCCAAGAGAATAAACACCTTAAGCTCTCTCTCCAGCTGCCCTTCGACCTTCTGTTTCCCCTTTCCATGGACTGAGCCTGATTAGAAGCCAGAGATAAGGGCACCTGGGTGCTATAGTGCTTAGTGATCAGCCTTCTGGGCTCAGAGCAGGGTAGATGGAGAAGGGTGCAGAGTGGATCTGAAGGAACAAAGACTATTTGGCACATGTTTTCTCCCTCACATTTACATCTGAAGTCATCTTATAATCAGTGGTATGTCATCGTTTAATTGGTAGTATCGTATCTTTGTTTTTTGTTTTGACACAGAGTTTCACTCTCTCACCCAGGCTGGAGTACAATGGCGCAATCTCGGCTGGCTGCAACCTCGGCCTACCGGGTTCAAGCGATTCTTGTGCCTCAGCCTCCCAGGTAGCTGGGACTACAGGCACGCGCCACCATGCTCGGTTAATTTTTGTATTTTTAGTAGAGATGAGATTTCACCATGTTGGCCAGGCTGGTCTTAAACTCCTGACCTCAAGTGATCTGCCTGCCTCGGCCTCCCAAAGTGCTGGGATTACAGGTGTGAGCCACTGTGCTTGGCCAATATCTTTTTACTTTCTTAGTGCTACATTAAAAATGGCATGTACTATAACTGATAGAGTCTTAGGCTCAATAAAATACATTAATAAATATAATGTTGGGTACTCAGGATTGACAGAAATATAGACATATGAGACCCCGTTCTATGTGTACTGTCCAGGGAATGGAACAGGAGTAATAAGTGAAGAATATATTAACAGTGCAACTCAGATGACAAATGAATATTTTACAACTGAGTATGTACAGGCTCGGCTGATCTGTTGAGGACTGGACCAGAGGGTGTGCCCATAGCCCATAGCATGAATATGACACTGGACCAGTATCATTGCTGCTCATTTCTGGTCAGACTATAGCATTATGTCCCATTCTAGGGCAAAGAGAAATATGGAAACTTTGAAGAGTATTCATAGGAGAGCCACAAAGATGTAACGCCTTTGAGGAAAGGTATATCGCAGTGGGCCCTCTAGGAATCAGCTGGCAGGAGGTACAGGGGGAAATGACTGTAGGGGGGAAAGGGAAGACGCGGAGAACCTGAGTCAGGTGCAGGGCAGGTAGGAGGAAGGAGGATATGGTAGGAAGAAACTTAGCTCTGTGCAGCTCAGAAAATCTCAGCTGTGCTAGTGGGGACACCCAGAACAGAGACTGCTCATTGGAGGAGCCTCGCATTGGACAGGCCTCATTGGATGGGAATGACCTGGTTCTAGATCCCCTATGGGCACAGTCATTAGCTGGAAGTGTCCCAAAGAGACATTCTCTTGGTAAGAATACCGTGGTGGGTTCTGAATTTGCTGCTGCTGGACATGGTCAGCTAACTACACTCCTCACAGAGGCGCTCACTCAAAGGGAGGTTTGAGCAGTGTACTCCCCAGCGCACTCCCCATAGCTACTACAAATGGTTAAAAAAAGACTACAGCTTTGGTTTGGCTGGGGCATGATTTGGGTGTTTTTTCCTCCCATTACCATAAAAATGATTACAGGTAGACTCTACTAAGAGTATGGGTGATGGAGACCAACATGCATGAGTTCAAATCTTGGTATTACCACTACCCAGCTCTGTGACCTTGGACAATTCATTTCATCTCTTTGAGCCTCAGTTTTCTCATCTATAACATAGTTTTTGAGAGGATTAAATGAGATGCTCATGTAAAGCACAATGTCTGGCATGTTGTAAGCATGCAATAAATACATCATAGGGCTCCAATTTCCTTTAGTGTACCAATAAAGGCATCTAAAGGTAATTTTCAGTTTTAAAGAGCACATATGCAAAATGGTGATCAGCAATTCTCCATCTCAGCTGGGGGCAGCATAAAAAGAAGGAAGTGGCTGGGTGCAGTGGCTCACACCTGTAATCCCAGCACTTTGGGAGGCTGAGGTGGGCGGATCATGAGGTCAGGAGATCGAGACCATCCTGGCTAACACGGTGAAACCCCATCTCTACTAAAAATACAAAAAATTAGCCGGGCATGGTGGAGGGTGCCTGTAGTCCCAGCTACTTGGGAGGCTGAGGCAGGAGAATGGCTTGAACAGAGCAAGACTCCGTCTCAAAAAAAAAATTAGCCGGGCGTGATGGCGGGCGACTATAGTTCCAGCTACTCGGGAGGCTGAGGCAGGAGAATTGCCTGAATCCAGGAGGTGGAGCTTGCAGTGAGCCAAGATCGCGCCACTGCACTCCAGCCTGGGTGAAAAAAAAAAAAGAAGAAGCAAGAAATGTGTAGTTATAGAAGAGAGAATTGTCTGATGATGAGAGCAATATACAGTACTCGTATCCCTAAGGTGGAAGCACGCGGGCTTGTAAGACCTCCTTCCATAAGGAGGACTTGAAAGGAGATGAAACTGCATCTGTCCAGGAGTTCATATATGGTCTCGGAGGCGAGGGGACCACAGCTGACCTCCCAGGTCTATGGCTTTCTTATAACTTCAAAGAACAATTTTCTTTAGTTCCTGACTAATGCTTACAGCTGCAGGGCTTTGATGAACTTACCCCAAGTTTTGTCCCTCCCATGACCTCTGGTTCACCACATTCAAACTTTTCCCCATTACAAAATTTAAAAGCAGCCATGAAAGCAGGCCACAGTCCTCCTCTCCCTTTTAAAGCAAGATGCCTACTTTAGCCATATTAAAATTACTGAGTGGTTGTCATATACAGATGAGTAGTTTAAAATATGATGAAAAATATCATTCATAATAGCCACACAAGATAAAATACTGAATCACTCAACAAGAAATATGCATGAGGTATATGAAGAACACAGAAATACTTTTGAGAGCAGAAAAAAATTCAAATAAATGAAAACATATGGATTTATTATGATGATTATTAGATAAGAAACCTTAGTGTTTAAAAAAGTGTCAATTCCCTCTGGATGAATGTATACAATTAAACGTGGTTACAATAACGATAATACCAATAGGATTTTGGGAGTGTGAAAACCAGGCAAACTGACTCTAAAGTTCCAATGGAAAACCTAGGTAAATTGGGAGGCTGGAGGGATGCCAAGTTGTATGTTTCAGAGACAGAGAGGAAAAAAAGAATGCTTTCATTAAGGCATACAACATAAAATGGCTAAGTACAGACTCTCCCAAAGGAACACTGACAAAACACTGCAAAACAATGTAAATGGTCTTGGGGGGCTGTTTTTAGGTAGCCATGGGGACTCTCTGTAAAAGGCCCATAAAAGGCCTGAAGCTTCGAAACACTTCAGTTGATAGTTGCTGCCTTTGAGCTGGGTGGTCATGTGATCATGGTAGGCCTGAAGACCCCAAACCTTTGATCCATATGTTCTTTGTTCCCATGCACAATGATTACAATAAGAAAGATTATCCTCCAAATCAAGACAGGGATAGGGCCTTTGTGCCTTGATTTTAAGATGTGCAGAGAGAGGCGAAAGAAACACTGCCAGTGTGGAATCCCCAGAAGGGTGAGATGTCAAAGCTGATGCTTAACGATGGGTAAGTATTCCTTGGCTATTTTACAGGATAAAATAGTTATCAGCATTTAGAGGCAGCTATTTACTTTCCTTTCTCCTCCTCCTCCTCCTCTTCTCCTCCTCCTCCTTCTTCTTCTTTTCTCTTTTTTTTTTTTTTTTTTTTTTTTTTTTTTTTTTTTTGAGACGGAGTCTCGCTGTGTCGCCCAGGCTGGAGTGCAGTGGCCGGATCTCAGCTCACTGCAAGCTCTGCCTCCCGGGTTTTTACGCCATTCTCCTGCCTCAGCCTCCCGAGTAGCCGGGACTACAGGCGCCCGCCACCTCGCCCGGCTAGTTTTTTGTATTTTTTAGTAGAGATGGGGGTTTCACCGTGTTAGCCAGGATGGTCTCGAACTCCTGACCTCATGATCCGCCCGTCTCGGCCTCCCAAAGTGCTGGGATTACAGGCTTGAGCCACCGCGCCCGGCCATTTTTTGAAATGGAATCTTGCTCTGTCGCCCAGGCTGGAGTGCAGTGGCGCAATCTCCGCTCACTGCAAGCTTCTGTATTACTCTGTTTTCATGCTGCTGATAAAGATATATCAGAGACTGGAAAGAAAAAGAGGTTTAATTGGACTTACAGTTCCATATGGCTGGGGAGGCCTCAGAATCGCGGCGGGAGGCAAAAGGCACTTCTTACATGGCAGCAGCAAGAGAGAATGAGGAAGATGCAAAAGCAGAAACCCCTGATAAACCCATCAGATCTCGTGAGGCTTATTCGCTACCAGGAGAACAATATGGGGGAATCCGCCTCCATGATTCAAATTCTCTCTCACCAGGTCCCTCCCACAACTTGTGGGAATTGTAGGAGTATAATTCAAGATGAGACGTGCATGGGAACACAGAACCAAACCATATCAGCTTCCCACTGCAGGACTGGCATCAATATCTGGCTCCTTCACAGGTGGTGAC
This sequence comes from Macaca mulatta, assembly GCF_049350105.2. Classification (NCBI taxonomy): domain Eukaryota; kingdom Metazoa; phylum Chordata; class Mammalia; order Primates; family Cercopithecidae; genus Macaca; species Macaca mulatta. The sequence goes on along the minus strand of NC_133414.1, from coordinate 103,864,451 downwards.
AGTGGTCACGACTCTCTTCATTGGTCAGAATCTCCTTTGCCTTCTGTGGTTTCTGAACAGTCTGCATTGCTTTGGAATTTTCAGGATTCTTGTTGGGGTGGCATTCCACAGCTCTGAACTTAAATTCTGCCAGGATTTGTTCAACGGTTCTGGTGGCTGGGAAGTCCAAGATCAAGGCACTGGCAGATTCAGTGTCTAGTGAGGGCCTGCATGCTCATAGATGGCTCTCTTCTCATTGTAACTTCACAAGGTGGAAGGGGCACTTTAGCAGCATATAAAAGGTACTAACGTTGTGTGCATGAAAGTGGCTGTAAGGTCAGTTTTGATATATATTTCATTAAGATGTGACATCCCCAGCCAGATCCAGAAAATATTGCATGCAACCTTTGAATTATTCCAAAGAATTGCATGGCTATCAACAGTTGAGGCCACGTCTCCTGAAATAAATTCAAACTATGCACTGTGCTGTGCAATATGGCAGCCACTAGACACATGAGGTATTGAGCATTGGAAATGTGGATAGTATGAAATGAGATGTGCTGCAAACATAAAATACACACTAGGTTTCAAAAGAGGAATGTAACAATCTCATTAATTAAAAAAATATTAAAATATAATATATACATATGTATATCACCCAGGCTGGAGTGCAGTGGTGTGATCTCTGCTCACTGCAAGCTCCGCCTCCCGGGTTCACACCATTCTTCTGCCTCAGCCTCCCGAGTAGCTGGGATTACAGGCGCCGGCCACCACGCCTGGCTAATTTTTTTTTTTGTATTTTTAGTAGAGACCGGGTTTCACCGTGTTAGCCAGAATGGTCTTGATCTCCTGACTTTGTGATTCGCCCGCCTTGGCCTCCGAAGGTGCTGGGATTACAGGCTTGAGCCACCGCACTTGGCGTATATATGTATCTCTTAAGATGGAGTCTCACTCTGTCGCCCAGGCTATAGTGCAATGGTGCAGTCTCAGCTCACTGCAACCTCTGCCTCCCAGCTTCAAGCGATTCTCCTGCCTCAGCCTCCCGAGTAACTGGGATTATAGGCATGCTCCACCACGCCCAGCTAACTTTTGTATTTTTAGTAGACATGAGGTTTTACCATAATGGTCAGGCTGGTCTCAAACTCCTGACCTCAAAAGATCCGCCCGCCTCAGCCTCCCAAAGTGCTGGGATTACAGGCGTGAGCCACCACGCGCCACCAATAATTTAAAAACATTGACTGCATGTTGAAGTGGTAATATTTTAGATGTATTAGATTTAATAAAATAAGTTGTTAATCTCACCTGTTTGTGTTTTTAGTGTAACTACTTGAAAATTTAAGGTTGGGCGTGGTGACCCATGCCTGTAATCCCAGCAATTTAGGAGGTGAGACGGTCAGATTGCTTGAGCCCAGGAGTTTGAGACCAACCTGGCCAACATGATGAAACCCCATCTCTACAAAAAATACAAAAAGTAGCTGGGCATAGCCGTTCATGGCTGTAGCCTCAGCTACTTGAGAGGCTAAGGTGGGAAGATCATCTAATCCAGGTAGGTTGAGGTTGCAGAGAGCCATGATCAAGCCACTGTACTCCAATGAGATCCTGTTTCAAAAAGAAACAAAAAAAAAAAGAAAGAAAGAAAAGAAAATTTAAAATTACATGTGTGGCTTTCATTACATTTCTGTTAGACAATGCTAGTGTAGAGCACAAAGAATGTTTCTGGATTTTTGGCCAAAATTCTGGATGTACATTTTTCTCTTTACCAAAGGTGTTAGCACCATTATAGGCCTGCCCTTAGCAATGTTCTAAATCAGTGCCCACAATTAAAAGGTTTGTTTCTTTTTTCAATTCTTTAGGCAACAGGTTTTGAGTCAAAACCTGTACTTTTTACCATAGGCATGAAACTAATGAAATATCAATTTTTATTTTCTTGTTTTCTTCTGCCAGTTCAACATACAAAGAATAAGTGTTAGTTGTTCAACATGCCTTTTGTTCTTGTTACAAACCAGTTGAACTATCACTTTGTAAAATTACATGTGTGATTTTCAACCTAAATCCCCATCAATGACAGATTAAACAAAGAAAATTTGGTACATATACACCATGGAATACTATTTAGCCATAAGAAAGAATGAAATCATGTCTTTTTCAGGAACATGAATGAAGCTGGAGGCCATTATTCTCGTGAACTAAGGGAGGAACAGAAAACTAAAATTGCATGTTCTCACTTACAAATGGGAGCTAAGTGATGAGAACACATGAACACAAATAGAGGAACAACAGAAACTGAGGCCTTTTTGAGGGTGGAGAGTGGGAGGAGGAAGGGGAGCAGAAGAACTATTGGGTACTAGGCTTAGCACCTCGGTGACTAAATAATCCGTACAACAAACCCCTGTGACACAAATTTACCTATATAACAAACCTGCACATGTACTCCCAAACCTAAAATAAAGGTTAAACAAAAATAAATAAAATTATATGTTTTTCCCCTACTTTATTGTCCATTAAATTAATAGCTTCATTTTGACTTCTTCATCTACACAGTGATCTTTTATTTTATTATTTCTTAACTATCTTCTATGTTTGACTGTTCTAGTTTTAGTTTTTGAAACCATTTTTACTAAATCTAGAAATTTCCCATTATTTCTGTAAATATTGTGCTGTTTATGCCATGAAAAGATGAAAAGTGCCATTGTGTGTGGCTAAGTATTGAACATTTATTATTATTTTAGGAATATTATATCAATTTTTTATATTGGCTTATAGTTGTTATTGTGGAATACTGTCAAATGCTGTTTAGTCAGCTTTTTTTTTTTCTTTTTTTGCAGTTTCAGTGATTCATGTGCTCTTTTTATGCCCAAGTGATAGTCATTTTCTTTTAATAGAGAACCTAAATGTGTCCTTTCACAAGTCTCTTCATTGGCCAAAGCTAATCATGAAGATCGCTGTGAAACATGAGAGTAGCTGCAGAACTTTGGCTTTGTGCTTAGCATATAAAAATGTCTAGTTTCTCCATTTGAAGAAATTTTGATGGAAAATGAAATATTAAACCTTCTGTCAGGCTGGGTGCGGTAGCTCACGCCTGTAATCCCAGCACTTTGGGAGGCCGAGGCGGGTGGATCACTTGAGGTCAGGAGTTCAAGACCAGCCTGGCCAACACGGCTAAACCTGGTCTCTACTAAAAATATAAAAGTTAGCCAGGCATGGGGGCACACACCTGTAATCACAGCTACTTGGGAGGTGAAGGGAGTGGAAATACTTGAATCCTAGAGGCAAAGGTTGCAGTCAGCCAAGATGGCACCACTGCACTCCAGCCTGGGCCACAGAATGAGACTCCATCTCAAAAAAAAAAAAAAAAAAAAAGTCATAATGCAAGAATCTACTGCATTCCTATTATCTGAGAGGAAGGACATGACAAGTTTACCCTTTCTCATTCCCAAGGGTTTCTGCCGACCAAGTTCCTCATACTCTGGAGTAATTTAATTGCCAACATCAGGAGCAGTCACCCGCAGTCCCTTTTGTTTTGAGAACACTGGACAAGAAATATGGAGAAGCATTTCCCTGGAGACTGAACAGTATGACCAGGTCTTGTTGTACTGGCAGAACTAAGTGCTCCCAAATGACAGACGAACTTTTGTGTTCTTTAATATATTTTTTTGTAAATGTGTTTGTGATATGCAGGACCCTCTCCAGAGCAGGCTTAGGCAGTGACCCTTCTCATCTGGCCACAAGGGTAGTACTGCTCCTCGTAAGAGATTGTACTACTGTCATGAGCTTGAAGGATGCACACACACTGACTCATTACCCTTGTGCAAGGTCACCTCTGCCCTTTACTGCAGCCTTTTCCTAGGCACCAATCCCCTAGATAGGGCCAGGCAGCCTGGAACTGGCACTGACTTAAAACAGAGAGCACTGTATCCTACCCACATGCCTAAGAATGAAATCTCTAAAGGCCACTGCTTTGTTTTCCAACTTGTATGAAATCTAAATAGTGCTCCAAAATGAAATCCTTGTTCCTCCAGAATTGTAACACATACACTTGTTTTAAAGTCTTTATCAGTAAAAGCAAAACAAAACAGAACAAAACAAACAAAGGAAAAAATGGCCAGGCATGGTGACTCACACCTGTAATCCCTACACTTTGGGAGGCCAAGGAGTGGAGGATCATTTGAGGCCAGGAGTTCAAGACCAGCTTGGGCAAAGTAGGGAGATCCTGTCTCTAAAGAAATTTAAAAATTTTAAAAATTAGCCAAGTGTGGTGACATGTGGCTGTAGTCTTAGCTACTTGGCAGGATCTCTTGAGCCTAGGAGTTAAAGGCTGCAGTGAACTATGATCATGCCACTGCATATCAGCCTAGGTGACAGAGTCAGATGCTGTCTTGAAAAAAATAAAAAACAAAAAAACCCAACAATAATAATTCCTATCATTTGTATTTGCTTTTAATTTACAAAGCATTTTTTGTACATCCTCTCATCTACCTCATGAGATGGCATTTTGTGAGTGTGGAAACAGGTTCAGAGACATTCAGTGACTTCTGCAAGGGCACAAAACAGAGCTGAAAGTCAAACCAAGGTCTTTCCAATACAGCATAGCTGTCTCATCATAAGGCCATAGACCTTGAACATCCTCCACCAAATACTTCAGTCCTTTAGTCTCTGTTAATCTGTTGTTTCTGCTCAGCCACAATGCCTTTCTACCAGTCCCAAATTCATAGCCTTCCGCATGCATCAGAGCTTCCCCCTTAATGAGGAGGAGCCACTCTCCATGCTTTTGTTAGACCAAGGGGCCTAATCCCTTCCATCTTTGCCTGCAGACTCCATCACAGTAACTCTGGCTAACATAAAGATGTGCCTGATGAATCATTACCTTGTTTGTAAGATGATGGTGCCAGCCTCTATGGGCAGACCCAGAGTCAGTTCATGATGATGCTTAGACCTGTCTACCACAAAATGAGAAAAACAAGGACAACAAAGTGAATTTTGGTAGCACTGAATTGATCAGATTAAGGATTATTCTTTATTCTGAGATTATGTCCTTTTTAAAAAGTTTTTTGCAGGAGTGGAGGCAGGTGGGTTTAAAATATCCTTTTTTTTTTTTTCCAATAAAATGATGATGCTAGTATTATAGATGGTAGTTTGAAAAGTTTAATGTCTTCACTTGGCAAAGTATCAAAGTGGCAACCTTATGTCTTTCCCCAAAATGTCTTAGAAGGTTTTATTAGTCTTGGAATTCTAGACATCTGGGAACTACCGGCTTGGGGGATGATTTAATATTCTCTGACTCCCTAGAGTGTCACCAGTGGTGTTCTATGCCTCAGTGAGGTAGTAGCTGATATGGGTTTCCTAAATGTCTTTTAGTTAAAACATTAGCCTTGTGCTTAATATAGGCACGTGAGTGTCACCACTTTCTACCAAATGACTTATGAAAATAGTGACACAGCAAAGTAACCTGGTGTATGGAAATACCTCCCAATTTTACAGGCTCTTTGTGAATTAAATAAAGGGAGGGCACTGGAGAAATTAAAAGTCTCAAAGGTAGTATGTCGTAGTGAGCAGGGATCCCCAAACTCTGGGTGGAGCTCAGCCTGTTAGGAACTAGGCCGCACAGCAGGAGGTGAGTGGCCAGCAGTGGGCATTACCGCCTGAGCTCCGCCTCCTGTCACAGTAGCGGAGGCATGAGATTCTCATAGGAATGCAAACTATTGTGAACTGTGCATGCGAGGGATCTAGGTTGAGTGCCCCTTATGAGAAACTAGTGCTTGATAATCTGAGATGGGACAGTTAGTTTCATTGTCTTCCACAAAACTGCTCCCTGGTGCCAATCAGGTTGGGGACCGCTGAGAATGTAGATTCTGGAGTCAGATAACCAAGGTTCAAGTCCCAGTGATGTCTCACCATGTCACACACTTGGGAGACAAATTACTTATCCTGTCTCAATTTCCTCGTGTTTAAAATGGAAGTAATACTAACAGTGCTAACTTTATAAGACTGTTCTGAGGATGAGATATGTATAAAGCACTTAATATAGTGTTTGCTGTATAGCTAGCACTTGATAGACATTTGTTATAGATAGGCGTGGAGAAAAAGGCAATGGGGTTAGAGGGAAAGAATTCTGAGATCTACATATGGGATAAGAAGAGCAACAGGGCTTGTGAAGGTTTACTTTTTTTTTTTTTTGAGAGGGAGTCCCGCTCTGTTGCCCAGGCTGAAGTGCAGTGGTGCAATCTCAGTTCACTGCAACATCTGCCTCCTGGGTTCAAGTGTCCCTTGCCTCAGCCTCCCAAGTAGATGGGATTACAGGCACCCACCACCACACCCGGCTAATTTTTGTATTTTTAATACAGACAGGGTTTCACCATGTTGGTCAGGCTGGTTTCAAACTCCTGACTTCAAGTGATCCACCCGCCTTGGCCTCCCAAAGTGCTGGGATTACAGGCGTGAGCCACCACGCCCAGCCTAAAAATGTTTTTAATCGTCATCTAACAAGAGAAAAGAGAACAGTTAGGCCGGGTGCGGTAGCTCACACCTGTAATCCCAGCACTTTGGGAGGCTGAGGCGGGCGGATCACGAGGTCAGGAGATGGAGACCATCCTGGCTAACACGGTGAAACCCCATCTCTACTAAAAATACAAAAAAAAAAAAAAAATTAGCCGGGCGTGGTGGCCTGCGCACCTGTAGTCCCAGCTACTTGGGAGGTTGAGGCAGGAGAATGGTGTGAACCTGGGAGGTGCAGCTTGCAGTGAGCCAAGATCGCACCACTGCACTCCAAACTGGGTGACACTGCCTGCGCTCCAGCCTTTTGAGACTGTGTCTTAAAAAAAAAAAAGAAGAAGAAGAAAAGAGAATGGTTTAATTTGGGCTTGGGTAGGGCTGTTGTAAAGCAGCAGAAAATCATCAAGATCTAAACGGGAGGTAAGAAAAAATGAAAAGACGAAATGTCTTTATTTATGGGACATTTGGCTCTGGAGGAGAAAGCCTGGGAAAGGGGGTTTTGTTGCATCAGGATTGAGTCAGACTCCCAGCCAGGGAAGCAAATTTGGTCTGCATAGGAAACCTACTTATTTGTGTGTGTACCAGAAGCTCAGCAACAAATAATTTCCCTCAAAAGCCTGGTTTTTAAATGTGCTAACTAGACACTGATCTAGAATAACTACAGCCCCCAAATTTAAATTCCGGAAATATGCTATACGGGCTGAAAATAATGAAAATTTAAGACAAAATTATCATAAAAAGCAAATCACATAACGAAATGCAATGCATGAATCTTTAATATATTCTGGATTTAAAAAAATTAGTTAAAAGGCATTTTGGGAAAACTAAGAAAATTTAAATAAGGACTATATTTTAGGAGATATTAAATTAGTGTTGATTTTCTTAGGTGTAATAAATGGTGTTGTTGGTACATAAGAAAATGTACTTATTCCTAGTTGCTGCATGTGAATTATTTTGGGGCAAATTGTCATGAGGTCTGCAATTTACTTTCAAATAATGCAGGAGAGAGGAATCTCTCTATACAGACAAAGGATACAGCAAGTAGGGCAAAATGCTAAGAAGTGAATTTAGGTGAAGGATCTACAGGTGTTAATTGTATTACTGTACTACACGTCCCATTTTTTCGTAGATTTGCATATTTTCTACATTAAAAGTTTGGAGAAAAACTAACTGGATCGCGCCTCCACTTACAAATATAAAAAAGTCTTAGCGAAGGGAAGAAAAGTGAAAGAGTCAGGGTTCTGCTTCAGTTTCCGCACGTGCAAAGTGTGGGGGAGGCTGCAGTTTTAAGCGCTTGCCTGGGCGCTGGCTTCCGTCTTCTGGGCTCGGTGCGGTGACTTCCAGCAAGGGAAGCCACCTACTTTGCACTGGCTTCGCGGGCCCCAAGGTTATCTTAAAATGTTTTCCAAATTATTTGAATTTGCGATGAGACTTTGTGGTTCTGGGGAAGGTAAAAATGGCGATTAAATAGTGAGATTTAAAAAAATAACACCAAAAGAGTCACGCGTGCACGTGGAGGAATGTGAACGTGGCGAGCTGCAGCACCGCGCGCGGGGAGATAGATGCTCCGGGCACCGGTGGAGCTGTGTGGGCTCCGGGCCCCGGGCGCTGCGCGATGCTGCGACGCGCCAGGCGAAGCTCCGGGCGCGCACAGGGTTAACGCCGGGCGAGGGGACCGCGCTTCCTCTGCCCGCCCACATTCCTCCGCTGAATGGAGGCGGTGGTCTGATGCCGGTGGGGTGATTTCGCCCCTCGGCGTCCGACCTTCCCACTGGCCAGGCCCGGGCCCCTCCGGGGCCGGCCCTGAGCTCCGCAGTCACGTTACCTTTCCTGCTATTCACGCGGCCCTGCGGGGTTACAAAGAGGGACATTAAGAAGTCTGTGGGCATCGCAGGAGCCCGGAACGTGGGGACAATTACCGTGTCTCTGAATGCCCCTGTCCCCCAGCCTTGTAATCTGACCCCTTCCATGATGTTACAGGGGGCCCGGTGTTTGCAGATTTGTTTCTTTGTCTGAATTTTGGCAATCAAGTGAGCTACAACTTCAGAAATGTGTGTGTGCCCTTTCATTAAATCCGCATTAACCAAACAAAAAGGAGACACTTTCATTGATTTGCCTTTGTCTAATTTATGAAGCATATTTTACAAAATATAAACCTTTTTAATAATAGGGAGAAAATCAGGTTTTAGGTCTATGGAGACCTAAATGAAAATACATGTTTTCACAAATAATGCTCCAGAATCAAGTCTAATCATTTAACCTTCTCTTGGATTAACCACATTTTGGGATTTTTTATTTGACAGCTTCAGCTGGCACTTTTTTAAAAAATTGTATAAAATATATAAAACATAAAAGACAGGCAGGTGCGGTGGCTCACCTGTCATCCCAGCACTTTGGAAGTCTGAGGCGGGCGGAGCAGGCGGGCGAGACATCCTGACCAATGCAATGAAACCCGGTATCTACTAAAAACACAAAAATTAGCTGAGGGTGGTGGCCTGTGCCTGTAACCTCAGCTATTCCGGAGGCTGAGCAGGAGAATCGCTTGAACCTGGGAGGCAGAGGTTGCACTGAGTAGAGATGGTGCCATTGCTCTCCAGCCTGGTAACAAGAGCGAAACTCTGTCTTAAATAAATAAATAAATAAATAAATAAAACAAAACATAAAAGAGGCCAGGTGCAGTGGCTGACGCCTGTAATCCCAGCACTTTGGGAGGCCGAGGCGGACAGATGGTTTGAGGTCAGGGTTTCTAGACCAGCCTGGCCAATGTGGGGAAACCCTGTCTTTACTAAAAATACAAAAATTAGTTGGGTGTGGTGGCACTCACCTATAATTCCAGCTACTGAGGAGGATGAGGAATGAGAATCGCTTGCGCCTGGGAGGTGGAGGTTGCAGTAAGCTGAGATTTCCCCGCTGCACTCCAGCCTGGGAAACAGAGCAAGACTCTGTCTCAAAAGAATAAATAAATTAAATTAAAAGAGTGTAAATGGTTCACTTTTATTACATGACTCAATGACTATGAAAATTAGAGACAGTGTGATTAAGTGGGTGTCAGTCCATTTTATGTTGCTACAACAGAAAACCCAAGACTGGGTAATTTATAAAGAAAAGAGACTTATTTTCTACAGTTCTGGAGGCTGGAAAGATCTGGCAACTGCATCTGGTTGGCTTCCAGTGTGGGTCCTGTGCTGCATCATCACATGGCAGAAGGCATCACAGGGCAAGGGGGGTGTGGGTGCACTAAGACCCAAATTGGCTTTCATAAGAGACTTACTCTCATGATAACTAACCCACTCCTGTGATAACCCATTAATCCATTCATCCATCAATGGATTAATCCATTCATGAGGGCAGAGCCCTTTTGACCCTAATCCACCTCTTAATATGGTTATATTGGGGAGTAAGTTTTAACATGAATTTCAGAGGAGACAAACATTCAAAACATAGCAGCATGCAGAACAAAATGACATTTGTTATTACTAGAGAAAGTAAATTAGCATGCACAGAAAGAGGGAAAGGAAATGTCCAAGGAGAATGTGAATTTACTTCTTCAATTAGTAATTCTTCAATTCTTCAATTAGTTCAAGCGGCCATTGGTCCTGCCCTCAGGGATGTCCCATTCATCCTGAGGAAGAGTGTTGAATCAAGTGGCCTGTATCACCAAGGCCAAGTACCAGGTGCTGCAGGAGCCCCTCAAGGAGTGATCCTCCATGGGTTCGGGGTCACAGGTGTGTGAATACGGGGGAAGGAGAATTCTGGCAGGTTTCCTGAAGGAATAAATACTGAACTGAAACCTGAAGAAACAGTGGAAGTTAGGCCAGTGGATCTCCAACACTGCTGGACATTGGAATCACCTGGGGAGCTTTAAAAAAACTCTCCACAATTAAATCATAATGTCTAGCGTGAGAGTCTGGGATCAGAATTTTCCAAAAAATATTCTAGGTGATTCCAATGAACGGCAAAGTTTGGGGAATTACTAAGGCAAAGGGAGGGAAGCTGATGTTTTTAGATTTTCTCAAGGAAAAAACTTGGCCAGCGGGCATGGTGCAGGTGCTGGGATATAATTGTTCTTTGATTCCTCCTTCTGCTTCTCACTGCCTTGCCTCTAGTAAGCACTCAGGAATATTTACTGACATTGGAGCAAAAGCTAATAAAAATTTAGATGTATCCAAAAACCAGGACTTCCTCAAGAATGCCTTTTAGCACTCACTATTGATGAGTTAGGGTCTAAAATTTATAGCGGCAGGCTCTCACAGAAGAACATAAAATCCAGCATTTTGACAGCTAGGGGGAAAAAAACCCCTCTTCTCTCAATTCCTGTTCTCCATCTTCAGTCATTGCTATAATTGTAACTTCACAGGCAACCGTCCAAGCAATTTTGTTTCTATCTTCAAATGGCTTCCCCCTCTTTATAAAAAAAGCACAAGGCCTGCCAAAATTCAGAGTATTTTAATTATGAAAGGTCAAGAACAGCCTAAGAAAGAGGCCACATAAGAAAGCATATTCCTGCCGCTGAAGGGCGAAAAGCTGTGGGGGCTGGAAGCAAGGGCCCTCCGTCTACCCAGGGGCCACATTTTATGCCTGCTGCCCTCAGAGAGCAGGAATTGCCCATCACTGTCTCCTGGCTAAGCACACTTTGACATTCTGCCCTCTAATGTACCTTGGCATGAAGTGGCCCCTGGCAATTTATCTCGTGCTTTATATGGTAATTCCAAGCCTACAGGGTCTTTACATGGGTAACGGAAAAGAAGACCTCTTTTAATTCAGGCTAAGGCAGCCTGCATTTTCATTAGCTCACAGACCGCAGGGTAGGAATGCCTTTTCTAGAGGTAGATGGGTCTCTGACATTCTAAGAGATCCATCGAAGCTCAGACTAAGAACATGATGTCACACCACTCATGGAGCGCCCCGGGGAGCGACATCCCCACATTGGCTCTATCTTATTATATTCACCTCCAGGAAGCTTTACGTCTCTCCGTAGGAAAGCAAGAAGGGAAATGCAAAGTGGATTCTCTCATAGGTCCTCCCCTGAAGCACTAGGTCCAACTGTGACCCCATGGGCTTAACAGGGGGAGTTTTGTGACTTAAGATTCAAGCCACAAAGGCTCTCTCAAATGCAGGAGACTCCAAGGGAACCAGGCAGGGAATGGGGTGTGGTGGAAGAGGACTTTTTTCATCAGTCCTGGATCACACACAGGTGGTAAGGTGTCTGTGCCTCTGAAACCAAGCCGCGGTGCATGGTCAGCACAAAGCCCTAAGCAGTGGAAGCTGACCTAACATGAAGGAAAGCCTGTTGACAAGCACAAGGAAGCAGAGTGTGTTTCGTGGAATGTAAGTGTGGGTTTTGAAGCAGGCTCCCCAAGGCTCGCTGGGAGCTGTCGCCGAGCCCTGAAAATCAGTCAGGCTCTTCCAAATATCTTTCCTCTTGGACACAGTGAGGTCACGCCTCCTCACATTTGTATGCAGTTTCTAATCTGCCAAATGTTTTCACAGACATTACCTCATCTGAGCCTCTTAGCCCCTCTTCGAGTGGCCAGAGCGTATGTGATTATTTTCCCTCTTTTAACAGCATGGGAAACTGAGGCTCAGAGGGAGTAAATGACATGGGGGAAAGAGCTGCCCTCTTGAGTTCAGATCTGACTCTAAAGTGCTTTCTATCCACTGGAATTCTTCAAGTCTGGGTTGAACATTACTTGTATCTGAACCACCAAGGAGGTTCAGGAAAAATATAGATTTCTGGGGCCCACCCTGACCTTCTGAAACTGACCCTCTAAGGCAACACTCAGGAACCTTTTTTTATTTAGAGACAGGGTCTCACTCTGGCAGGAGTGCAGTGGCAGGATCATAGCTCACTGCAGTCTTGAACTCCTGGGCTCAAGCAGCACTCTGGCCTTAGTCTCCCAAGTAGCTGGGACTACAGGTGTGGGCCACTACCCCCAGCTTATTAAAAAAAAAATGTATATTTTTGGGGTACAGACCGGGTTTCACTAGTTGCCCTGGCTGCAGGAGACTATTTTTAACCTGAAGATTCCCCAGCCGATTCTGGTAAGAATCATTTTGGTAACTACAATATATGTCAACTTTATATATAAGCCAAAAGCCAGCCTCATGCTTAAGGGAAGAACCCTACAAGGGAAGAACCCTAGAAACATTTCTTTTAAGTTGAGAACCAGATAAGATGGCCCACCAACACTATTTAACGTTGTTCTGCAAATACTAGCCGATGCTAAATTTTTTTTAAAAGTTTAAAAAATTTAAAAGATAAAGTAAAATTATGATGATGATGATGATGATTATGATTATTATTATTATTTTTGAGACGGAGTCTCTCTCTCTGTCGCCCAGGCTGGAGTGCAGTGGCCGGATCTCAGCTCACTGCAAGCTCCGCCTCCCGGGTTCATGCCATTCTCCTGCCTCAGCCTCCCGAGTAGCTGGGACTACAGGCGCCCGCCACCTCGCCCGGCTAGTTTTTTTTTATTTTTTAGTAGAGACGGGGTTTCACCGGGTTAGCCAGGATGTTCTCGATCTCCTGACCTCGTGATCCACCCGCCTCGGCCTCCCAAAGTGCTGGGATTACAGGCGTGAGCCACCGCGCCCAGCCAGTAAAATTATTTTTACTTCCAATTCAGATATTATCTGAACAACCCAAGAAAATCAACTGAAAAACCATTTCAAACAATAAAAAAATTCAGTAATATGAGTGGATATAAAATTAATAAATAAAAATTAATAGCTTTCCTATTTATACATAAAAAGCAGTTATAAGATGTAATGGAAGAAAAGATTCCATTTATAGTCATAATAGAAAATATAGGCCGGGCGCGGTGGCTCAAGCCTGTAATCCCAGCACTTTGGGAGGCCGAGACGGGCGGATCACGAGGTCAGGAGATCGAGACCATCCTGGCTAACACCGTGAAACCCCGTCTCTACTAAAAATACAAAAAACTAGCCGGGCGAGGTGGCGGGCGCCTGTAGTCCCAGCTACTCCGGAGGCTGAGGCAGGAGAATGGCCTAAACCCGGGAGGCGGAGCTTGCAGTGAGCTGAGATCCGGCCACTGCACTCCAGCCCGGGCTACAGAGCAAGACTCCGTCTCAAAAAAAAAAAAAAAAAAAAAAAAAGAAAATATATACCTAAGAATAAATGTAACAATCAGAAGAATTGTTACTTAGAGACACTATTATTATTATATTATTATTATTATTATTATTTTTTTTTGAGATGGGATCTCACTCTGTTGCCCGGGTTGGAGTACAGTGGTGAGATCTCGGCTTATTGCAACCTCCACCTCCTGGACTCAAGCAATCCTCCCACCTCAGCCTCCTGAGTAAGCTAGTCTATAGGTGTGTGCCACTACACTTGGTTAATTTTTGTTTAAAAATTTTTTGTAGAGACCAGGTCTCACTATGTGGCCAAGCCTGCTTATATACTATTCTTGTACAGAAAGATTCAATAATATAACTTAATTTCTTCCTAAATTAATATATAAAATTTCCATGACCTAATAACATGTCAACCTATTTGAGGGATGAAGTGTGAAATTTTACAAACTGATTCTAAAGCCACTGTGGAAAAATAAATGTACAAAGATTCTTTTTTTTTTCTTTTTGAGACAGAGTCTCACTTTGTTGCCCAGGCTAGAGTGCAGTGGCGCAATCTCAGCTCACTGCAACCTCCGCCTCCCAGGTTTAAGTGATTCTTCTGCCTCAGCCTCCCGTGTAGCTGAGACTACAGGTGCTCTACCCCTCAGTGTGATGGTATTTGGAGATGGGGACTTCAGAAGGTAATTAGATTTAGATAAAGTCATAAGGGTGGGGCCCTCGTGATGGGATTAGTGACCTTACAAAACAAGACAACAAGTTTAAGATCAGGGTGCCAGCATGACTGATGTCTGGTGAGGCCTTTTTCCTGGCTTACAGACAACTTCTTCTCACTGTGACCCTTGATGTAGACAAGGAATTAATTTTCTTTCTTTCGGTCACAAGGGGCGGCCCCCTCTCACAACATGTTAGGGGATAGTGAGAAGGCAGCTGTCTGCAAGCCAGAAAGAGCTCTCACTAGAACACAACCATGCTGGCACCCTGATCTTGGACGCCCAGCCCCCAGAACTGTGAGAAAATAAATGTCTAAGTCACGGAGTCTATGGTATTTTGTTATGGCAGCCTGAGCTGACTAAGACAGCAGTATATTATATAATCGTGGAAAACATGATGGTGTTGCAACAATTGGGGAAAATGGTATTGGATCCAAATCTTACCCCTTACATCAAAATATACTTTAGATGAGTCATATATGTAAAAACAGAAAACAAAATCACAAAACTACAAAAAAAAAAAACAGTTTTACTAATCTTCATATAGAGAAGTCCAAACTATAACCACAAAATCCAGAAGCTTTGAAAGACTGATAAATTCCACTTCATAAAAATTTGAAATATCTCCCTTTCCTTCCCTCCCCTCCCCTTCCCTTTATTGGCAGAATCTGTCACCCAGGCTGGAGTGCAGTGGCTTGATCATGGCTCACTGCAGCCTCGACTTCCTGGGCTCAAGTGATCCTCCCACTTCAGCCTTCCAAGTAGTTGGGACTACAAGCTCATGCCACCATGCCCAGCTAATTTTAAAATAACTTTTTAGAGGCCATGGTGTCACCATGTTGTCCAAGCTGATCTCAAACTGTTAGGCTTAAGCGATCCTCCCGCCTCGGCATCCCAAAGTGCTGGGATTACAGGTGTGAGCCACTATGCCAGGCTGAAAACCTTTTTACGTGTTAAGAAAATCAATTCTGGCCAGGTGTGGTGGCTCATGCCTGTAATGCTAGCACTTCTGTGAGGCTGAGGTGAGAGGATTGCTTGAGCCCAGGAGTTTCAGACCAGCATCTATAAAAAATGTAAAAAATTAGCCGGTGTGGTGGTGTGTGTCTGTAGTGCTAGCTACTCGGCAGGCTGAGTGGGGAGGATTGTTTGAGCCTGGGAGGTTGAGGCTGCAGTGAACCGTAATCATGCCACTGTACTCCAGCCTGGGCAACACAGTGAGAGGCTCTGTCTCAAAAACAAAAACAAAAAAAACAAATCAAGATGCAAAACAAGCAACCCAATAGAATATGAACAATATAAAGAAAGGGAAATTAAAATGGCATTTTAAAAAGAGAACTGCAAATTAACTATCCTGTACAACCATTTTCATCTCTCATATTAGTGAAGGTAAAAGAGTGATATTCAAAATATTGAACGCCCAGGCACGGGACAGTCAGAAGAGACTGCAGGCTCCCTCTTCTGCCTGGTGTCAATTCTCTCTCTCTCTTTTTTGAGACTGGGTCTGGCTTTGCCACCCAGGCTGGAGTGTAGTGGCTCAATCCCAGCTCACTGCAACCTCCACCTCCTGGATTCAAGCGATTCTCCTGCCTCAGCTTCCCGAGTAGCTGGGACTACAGGCACCCGCCACCATGCTCTGCTAATTATTATTATTATTATTTTTTTTTTTTTGTAGAGACGGGGCTTCACCATGTTGGCCAGGCTGGTCTTGAACTCCTGACCTCAGGTGATCCACCCACCTTGGCCTCCCAAAGTGCTGGATTACAGGTGTGAGTCACCATGCCTGGCCCCTGGTGTCAATTTTTAAGTTGCTGGATTGTGAGCAAACTAAAGGATCTCAGACATAAGAAAAAGGCACTTGGCAGCTAGTTAACAGTGAGTGCATAAGTATGCTGATCTTTTAACAACCAGCACAGCCCCTCTGATGCGATACAGCGACCCACTGGCCCCAGTGTAAGAGAATACTTCTCTTACACCATTGGGAAACGACCTCTAGAAGGAAAATTGAGCAATACCTGTTCATATTTTAAATGAAGATATCCTTTGGTTAAAAGGACGCATGAGAAGGAAATATATCGCAGTGTTATTTGAAAATACAACATTAAAAATAGCACGACTGTTCATCAATAGGGGGCTGGTTCTGTAAATTACACTGTATTCATACACCAGAAAATTGGAATCGTGAAAAGAATGGGCCAGTCCTATGTGTACCTATCAAGACAGATTATTGCGTGGAAAAAAGAAGCAAGGTTCAGAACAGCATGTACAGTATGTTATCATTGTAAAAGTAAATATAGAGGAAATGTAAACGTAGAGGCATCTGTGTGCGTAGGCTCTCTCTAGGGGAAAAAATGCCAGTAAATGGTACAGTAGTTTGAGGAGGAGATCTGGGTGGCCAGAGACAATGGGATGGAATGAAAGCTAATTTTCCACTCTGTATTCATCATACTGTGTGCACTCATTTAAAAATATAATTTGTTGGCCAGGCATGGTGGCTTACGCCTGTAATCCCAGCACTTTGGGAGGCCGAGGCGGGTGGATAGCTTGAGGCCAGGAGTTCAAGACCAGCCTGGTCAACATGGTGAAACCCTGTCTCTACCAAAAATACAAAAATTAGCCGGGCATAGTAGTATATGCCTGTAATCCCAGATGCTTGGGGGACTGAGGCACGAGAATTGCTTGAACCTAGGAGGTAGAGGCTGTAGTGAGCCAAGATCGCACCACTGCACCTCAGCCTGGGTGACAGCGGGAGATTCTGTTTTAAAAAACAAAACAAACAACAAAAACTATATATATAATTTGTTTAAAGATGAGATATGAGTTAGGTAATATCTAACGGTTCTTTTAAGCTTAAGTCTGCAAACCTGTGGCCAAAACCAAACTAATCTTCTCCCCTCAACCCGCTCTACCTTCAATCTTCCCTTTCCTAGTTGATGGCCTCTTCATCCTTCCAGCTGTTGAATACAAAATCCTTGGAGTCATCATCCTCCCTTCCTCTAACCACTCACATCAACCCACTAGTCTCTCTGCTTTCACCCTTGTCCACCACTGCTTCTCCCCAGAGCTCAGTCTATTTTTAGCTAGGTATCCAGAGTGATCCTGTTGAAGCTTAAGTCAAACCACGTCACTCCTTTTGCTCACAACCCTGCAGTGGCTCCCCCCATTTCACTTAGAGTAAAAAGCTAAAGTTCTAAAAATGCCTAGCTTGACCCTGGATGACCCACCTTTGCATCTGTGACACCATTTCCCACTCTACCCCACTCCAGCCTTCTCCAAGCACACAGGCAGGATCCCCTGAGGGCTTCTGCAGTTGCTGTTCTGTTCCTAGAATACTCTTCCCCCAGCACCCCCCCTGGCTTACTCCTCCACTTCCTTTACAGTTGTTCAGATTCCACCTTCTCAGTGAGGCCTTCTAAACCACCTCATGTTAAATTCCGCTGCACCAGTCCCTTCTCCCACAACTCACTCCCAATCCTCCCCACCCTGCTCTATTTTCCCCTATATCACTAATCACATTCATCACATTCTAAATTCAATATAATTTACTTACTTATATTTATTGTCAGTCTCCCCCCAGCTAAAAGGTAAACTTCACAAGGATGGATTCCACTGATGTAGCCCCAGTGTCTAGAATATTGCCTGGCAAATAGAAGGTGTTCAATAAAACACCTGCCAGGTGAGTGAATGGGCTTATATGATCTTTACTCAGCTCTTTTAAAGTCTGTTCATCATTACATGGAGACAGCAATAGATAACAGTGGCACTACCAGCAATAATAATAACAACGGCATAGTTATTTATCAAATGCACTACCAGCAACAACAATAATATCAATAATCGTAGTTATTTTTGAAATTTACTACCACTAATAATAATATCAATAACAGTTGTTTTTCAAACTACGCTATCAAAAGTCACAATTGGCATGTATCACATCCCTGTACTATGAGCCAGATAATCCCACATAGAAGATATTGTTAAATCCATTTTCCAGATGAGGAAACTAGAGCTCAAGGTTCAAGAAACTTGCCCAAGGCCCAGGGTCAGTAAGTGGAGGATCTTATCTGATTCCTTTTGCCACTGTGTTCGGAAACTCCTAAATGTGCCGGGCTCCTGGCATGTAGTAAGTCAGCCCTGAGGAAACAGGAGTCTTTCCTCACACTCTGTGGGAATGTCATTGGTTGCCTGTACAGAACTGCAGAATGGGTGGGTCTTTCTTCAGTTTTTCTGGTACTTCCAGTCTTGGACCATGTGGAACCACCACTCCCTCCCCACCCCTGCCAGCCTGCAGATTGGGTCAGAGGAGCTTTATGTCCCTAGAGGCAGAAAACTGCTGCAACTTGCCCTCCAAGAGGTGTGGACCAAAGAGGAAACTGATGAAAATCTAACTGTCTGCCTCAATGTCTCTTGAAATGGATGCTCCAAAGGATGTTTTTACTTAGAATCTCTAATCAGCTGATTTTTAAACGGATTGATTTGAGGAACAGATGGACTCTGGATGAAGCTGTAATCCGGAGGTTGCAACTGATTTCTGCTGACAGTTTTAAACCCCACCTATTTGTCAACAGTGGGAACTCTTCTGGGGGAATGCTCTGTTCCTGAAAGAGAAGAATGTTTCCGTTCTGACCACCGAATAAAGAGAGAATGGACCTAGGCAGGAGTGACTTGACTGAAGTTAAATAGATTTTAATATAAAAAGGCTAGCAGATTCCAATGGAAGTGAATACAGTTGATCTGT
This sequence comes from Macaca mulatta, assembly GCF_049350105.2. Lineage (NCBI taxonomy): Eukaryota > Metazoa > Chordata > Mammalia > Primates > Cercopithecidae > Macaca > Macaca mulatta. The sequence continues at coordinate 103,845,440 of NC_133414.1, read as the reverse complement.
ATTTATACACAGGGATTAAGCAAACTAATCCGATGGAAGTCTGTGTAGGTGATTGTTTGGGAGCAAGATAGATCCATCTGCGTGCAAAGAATTGTGAATGAATGAGAATCCATGGCTCAGTGGGCAGGCGGGGCATGGGGGAGACCACCAGTCTGACTAATCAGACATTCACATTTCCCACTGTTTTGTTCTATTGTATCCAAATGTGAGAAGCTGCTTTCCAGTCCCCCACATACAAAGCTCTTTATTGGACTTCATTGTGGCATGATCCCGGCTGCTTTACTCCCACTGCCAGCCTCAGAAGGAGTTTTGCTTGACGGTGTCTGGCAGCTTGGCTTTGCTTCAGTAGATTTATGAGCTGTGAAAGATGGTCAAATTAACACCCTGAGCATTCCTGATAGGATTAGAGGCCTGCATTTGCATACCACCCTGAAGTGCCACACTATCTCTGTGTCTTCCCAGCCCTTCCGGGTGGGGTTTGGAGAGGGCAAGTGGGAGGTGACGCCACACACCCCTCTCCCAGCTGGCAACACAAAGGGTCACCATGTGATTCCAGATGATGTTATTTGGCATTTAACATCTAATGACAGTGTCTCCCAGTCAAAAGAACTGAACTGAAGGGGTGAATGCATCCCCTTTCAGGGCTGGATGCCCATCCTTGCTCTCATGGAAAGAGCGGTCTCTTGTTTGGGGCAGGATTGACAATCCAACCGCCCTAACCAGGACTGGAGTAGACCTTAAAATACCCATTTAAGTCATAATGATTCCTGATTGTTCTGATTATAATGGTAACGCATATTTATTGTAGAAAATTTGGAAAATGCTGAAAAATACAGCAAAGTAAAAATCACCCGTTGTTCCATTACTTAGAGATAGCTTCCCATTAACATTTCAGTGTATTAATTTATGGATAATCTGTTTTCTATGCATGTAGACAGGTGATTTGTTTTTGCTTTAACAAAGCAGGATCATATTGTTTATCCTAAGTCTTTTAACATTATATCCAAAGCATTTTCTTATGTTAATAAATATCCTCTGCTGGGTGCAGTGGCTCATGTCTGTAATCCCAGCACTTTGGGAGGCCGAGGCGGGTGGATCATCTGAGGTTGGGAGTTTGAGACCAGCCTGGCCAACATGGTGAAATCTCGTCTCTACTAAAAATACAAAAATTAGCTGGGCATGGTGACGCAGGTCTGTAATCCCAGCTACTCGGGAGGCTGAGGCAGGAGAATCACTTGAACCTGGGAGGCGGAGGCTGCAGTGAGCCGAGATCAAGCCACTGTACTCCAGCCTGGGCGACAGAGCGAGACTCAAAAAAACAAACAAACAACTTATTTGGGAAAGGTTATACAATCAATATATATTATATTACTATATATGTGTGTGTGTATATATATATATATATATATTTTTTTTTTTTTGAGACGGAGTCTCGTTCTGTTGCCCAGGCTGGAGTGCAGTGGCTGGATCTCAGCTCACTGCAAGCTCCGCTTCCCGGGTTTACGCCATTCTCCTGCCTCAGCCTCCCGAGTAGCTGGGACTACAGGCGCCCGCCACCTCGCCCGGCTAGTTTTTTGTATTTTTAGTAGAGACGGGGTTTCACCATGTTAGCCAGGATGGTCTCGATCTCCTGACCTTGTGATCCGCCCATCTCGGCCTCCCAAAGTGCTGGGATTACAGGCTTGAGCCACCGCGCCCGGCCTACACACAACGAAACTTAACATACTGAAGTCTAATATACACATGCGATTATACTTTCTTTTAATAGCAATAAATACCACTAACTTTGAGATTTGGAAACTTATAAGAATGTTTTCATATGACATAGAAATAAAAATATATTTCTTTTTATAAGTTAAGAAGATTAATTTCCCAGGAATGAGCTTCAAGGTTTACCAAAGTTGTGCTGAATAGATTAAATGTTGAAAGCATCTCACAGCTACTTTCATTTTAATGAGCAAGTACAGCTACAATATTCAATATTTCAAACTTCAAACTGCATTATTTATCACTATTAGACTCAGAACTACATTGTTTTCCTGCAATTGTGGTTTATTGTAATCTTAATTCATTTTCTCAAAGACCATTCAACACATTTATACTATTCCAGTAATTACCATGCTACCCAGAAAAACAAGTGAACAGTTTTATTAAGAATTAAATGAGGGTATGGAATGTGATACAATACAAGTATGACACTGAAGATGGGTATAATAGTACTACTTGCACAAAAAGTTAAATTTCACTTCAAAAAAAAAAATCACAAAAGAAAAAGCAATTCCATCATCATAAAGTAAGCTATTTCATGCAACGTACTAATACACCCCCTCCCCCCAAAACCCCAACTTCCCAACAAACAAAAGCTATCTGAAAATACTGCCATGCTAACATATGAACCACGGTATATTCATTCATGGAAAAACACACTCATTAAGCAATTGATTAGATGAAATAGCACAGTTTGCAATATTGTAAACTCACAGACCACAATGATTTCACATGAAAAGCAATTTCAGATTCACTCATAGGGTGAGTAATATGGGCTACATAGTTGAGAGATAATGTAAATATAAACCCCATTAATTCTCTCATTATCTTCTAATTATAAAACCTGGAAGCTTAGATAATCTGAAAAATTCATATAAAATTTGGCATACTCCGCTTGTGTTCCAAGAAATGACTTTAGGATATTTATAATTATTAGAGAGCTGTATAAAAAGCACTTCAAGGCCAGGATTTGACTTCTTAAATAACGATCATAATTTACATCACAGAAACAACTCCAGAAATGCATTTACTCTGATCAACTCTTATTCAGGACAAGGAACATGATTTTCTAGCACTTTATGTACAAGTTACTGCAAAGGGCCAGTTAATTTACAGACTGAATAAAATGTAAAATAAAGGTGAACTGGTACAGAGAGTGATGGGGAATATCCTCATTAAGTGAGTAAAGATCTTTCCTCGACTTTGAAGGGAGCTAGAGTCAACAAGTAAAAGAGATTGCCAAGCCGTAACGGATGTATGTCTCTGTAACAAGATGCTTAAGCTTGCTTCCTGGAAAACAGTTTTATATTAGAAAATAGGAATGGCATTTTATGGGACAGCATTTCCTTCTATAGCTGCCAAACTGAACACAGGCCTGGTCACCACATGGTGCACAAACTGAGAGCGTATTTCCAGTTGGGCATAATATCATGGAGAGAAAACCCAGGAGCAAGAAGCACCAGTCTCACTGCACTTGCCCATTCAGGAGGCCTGGAGGGGACTGAGACAACTACATTTTATAGTGCTGGGTTAAGTTTACCCATGATGTATAGATTGGCTACAAACACAGCAATAAAACCAAGTAAAAAGAACCAGAAAAAAAATACTCAGGATAAAAAACTACCCAGTCCTGTTTGTGATTTTTTTTTCCCCCTTTTAGATTTAAGGTAATTAGAATAGATTGGGAAATGATTTAGGATTACCCTTCCCACCCTGGAAATGTAACATCCTACTTATGTTCCACGAAAAGAACACAGTAATTGTTCAACAGCAAGATTCAGTTTCTCTAAAAAACAGGAGCACTTTGCTCTAATTTTCACAGAATGACTTTAGAAAATTTTCCAACATGAGAGCTAGAAATTGAGGCCAGTAAAGAAGCTTATTTAGTAATCAGGACCTGCCATAGTTAGAGCTCTTTGGAATGTGTCTTATACATACAAAGATATCACAAATTAAATCTTCAGCATATTCATAAGTTCTTAAATGAGAAAGATTTCTAGTGACAGGTAAAGGCTCCCATCAGCAAATTAAATCTGATAACTCAATCTTTCCCAAGTAACAACTCAACATAGCTTCTGGAATCAAATGTAAAGATCACTCAATCATGACGATGTAAGATGAAGTACAGATGAACAATACATATGAAAAAAATTTTGTAAACCGCTGCAGTTCTAAAACAGATTTATATTACAAAGCAATGTAAATAAATATTGGGCTAGTACAAAAGCTCTTATTTACAGTTTTACAAATGAAATTGTATTCAGTGTAAATGCTGTGTTTTAAAGAACACAGTATTGTATCAGTAAAATGAGTTCTGTTGAGGGCATTACAGTTTGTTAGAATCAATGCATAACATATAAAAGGTTCAAGTTAACTCTGTTTATAATTTAGTACAGACAAACCCAGTTTAACCTGGAATGGCATCTGTTAAAGTGCTGAAAAAACAGGAAATATTTAGAAAACACTGTACATTATTAAAGCTTTATCAAGTCAGAATGTTAAACTTCGTTCACATTTGTATCCTTTTGCCACAGGCCTGTGGGCAAGATTTTTTTTCAGCAAAGGAGTAAAAGGTAGAGGCCACTGCTGCTTTGATGATTTTAGGTTCAGTGGAATTAGTTTCTTAAAATAACTATCCATCAACCATACCTTCAGGCCTCATAATCTGGTAAGTAATTAAATACTCAGGATAAGCCTGGAAGAGAAAGACAAATTCAAATAATGGTACACAAATTTTCCTGAAAGATAAATAGACTTTCTGTAAGTATTCCTAGTCTTAGGGAGGAGGTTCTAAATTAGTGTTGTAGATAAGAATCATCTAGGGACATTTTCTCAAAACATCTTTACCCTGACTACAGTTCTTTAGATTTTCAATCAGCAAGTCTAGGAAGAATACTAAGTTCATGTCTGATTTTAGTAACTGAGGTGATTCCGATACCTACCCCCAGTTCACAACACTGCTCTAGAACTACTTTTGGCTTTCACTGAGCGCAAAACACAATTATATACTTCTTTGCTACAGACAGGCTGTTAAATACAAGATTTCAATCATAAGAGCTAAAAAAAATCCGGAACAATTGACAAAATTTGAATAAAGTCTTGTTTTTAGGAATTTACAATTGAAATAGTTAATGGTAAAGGGATATGCCCTGCAACTTACTCTCAAACAGTTCACAAAAAAAATGTACAAACACACACACAAGGAAGGAAGGAGTGAATGATAAAAGAGAAAAAAGAGAACAAAATATTAACATTTAGGAAATCTAGGTAAAGGTTATAAGGGAATTCTCTTCACTATTTTTGTAACTTTCCAAATCTGAATTATTTCCAAATAAAATTTTTAAAAAATCCAGTTAAGGTAGTATGTCTTGTCAAGAGATTAGTAAAAAGTTAAAGTATGCCTCTCTAGCATTTTTGAAGATGAACAAATAAAACTGCATTACCTGTTCTCCTCTGTAAATAACATATTCAGCTAATGCTAGGCCATTTACACTGGGCCGACCAGTGACTGAGTGATGACCTGGAGGAGAATGTGCCATTTTCATTGCACTGAACTGCAGGAAAGACTTTCCCAAGGTTACCCGGCAAAAGAGCAGCTGCCTATAAAATGAAAAGGAAAAGATCACCCTGAAGGCAAACGTGACACATAAATATGACAATGTGTGGACACGGCATAAGTTTTAATAAATACTTATAATTGTTTTTATCATTTTACCCCTAAAAGAACTTTTTAAGAATGTCTTCTATTACTCTTATTAATGAAATAATCTGTCAATTTAGTTAGTCCTTATTTTAACTATAAAACCTGAAAAAGGTAATAACCTCATAGAGATGCAGACTCTACCACCTTGTTTGTGTCTCAGCAAAAAACACAAGTCAATGACAAAGTGGGAAGGAGAAGGTTTAAGGGTCTTCCATCAAGTGGCTTGCAAAGTTGGACACATATCTAATTAAGTCTAGTTGATTTTTTACCTTCAAAATATATTTGAAATCCATTTACTCTTAATTCTACTGTCACTATTAAGTCAAATCACTGAAATTTTCACCTGGACTATCACACATTGGCTTTCTAAACCAGTCTTCCTGTTTCTTCTCTAATTCCTGTCCAAACCTTTCCCATCCAAGTAATTAAAACAAACAAAAATTAGATCAAATCACTTTTCTGCTTAAAACCTTTTAGAGGCTGCTCACTGTACTTGGGAGAAATTCTGTACAATGGCTTCAATTTCTTGAATCTCATTTTATGTTCATTCTGCCCCATGCACATTAGTTTTCTTTTCTTCACAAAGGCCAAACTTCCTTTATTAATGGTCCCCATCCATATAATTTTCTCCATCACTGGAATGGGATCTATTTTACCACTCTTCCACTGGCTGATACCCACTCAATTTTCAGACTTCCCCTGAAATGGTACTTCCTTAGATAGGTCTCCCCTCACCACCAGTTTCAGTAGATTATCCTCCCACTTCTCTCAGGCATGTGATTGGCCTTTCTTAGTTTCAAACAACCTTTTAGTATTAATGTTATTGTTTCCTTTTAGAAGATAACAGGAGATGTCAGTAGACCAGTTGATGGTTCTATCTTCCAAAGAAAAGGGAGGTGTTAGAATGTTGCTTATTACTAATAATTAGAACTATTTATCCTTCAGACCATATATGACAAATAAAAACAGCAGTGTTCAAATTTACAAAATCTTAGGAAATTACATGCCTCCTAACCACTCCAATTTATGATCTAAAATAGAAGTGAGCGGGAGATCCTACACAGGAGAGCCTACTGTGTACTACCTATGCAGTCCTAAATTTAGAGGGATAACAGTAAGAACAAAACAAACACAAAGAAAGAACCTGTTTCCCTCCATGACTGCAATTCTTCAGCTTGGAAGTCCTTTGAAATCGGCTGGGAAGCTTTAAAAAACTCTAATATCCAGATCATGCCCCAGACTAATTACATGAGATTCTGTGAGGGTGGGACACAAGCATTAATAGCTTTTTAATGTTCCCTGGATGATTCCAATGTGCTGCCAAAGTGCAAAATACTGCTCTAAGGGTTTTTTCTAGATCAGTGGTCAGAAATACAGCGTCACATCTGGGAACCTGGTAGAAACTCAAATTCTAGAGCCCCACCCCAGATCTACTAAATCAGCAACTGAGAAGGTAGAGCCTAAGAATCTGTGATTTAAACAAGCCATCTAGGTGATTCTAATGCATGCTAATGCTTGATAAACTACTGCTCTATATATTCATTAAGTAGTGCCCTGTTGAATAAATCTCAGGAATTAATCTTACTGGATTTTTCAAATGGCATAACTTTTTGCCTATAAGGATTTTTTAAGTTAGGGACAAATTACTTAAATGATTTTTAACAAGTGAGTTAGAACAGGTAATTAAAAGTGGAAAAAAAGTGCAAAGTAGTTATTTGATTATTATTTCCTTTCGAAAAGGATCATTGTTTTAATTTTAAGTTCTTATAGTAGTATTGCAAACTGAAGATTAGGATCGTATCACAGTGGAAGAGAGGCTCAGGCACTGCGATCAAATAATTAGACTTGACAAATAATGCCATTTTAGCATTTGAATACTAGATTTTTAAAGAGTCCACAGAGTCCTACAATACTCAAGGGCTACAATAAAGCCTCTTTCATGCCTAATGTTACTTTCTACTCAGTATGCTTTAAGGCACCAGATATTCTAATGATTAGTCAACCAGGTCAAGTGCTTAAATTGTAATTGGCCCATACGGATCATTTAATAAATATTAGCTATTATTATAATCGGTGAGAGGGCCAAAAGCAATCTAAAACATGCCTAGCGGGGGTTGGGATAGCATTAGGAGATATACCTAATGTAAATGACGAGTTAATGGGTGCAGCACACCAACATGGCACATGCATACATATGTAACAAACCTGCACACTGTGCACATGTACCCTAGAAAGTATAATAAAAAAACAACAACAAAAAACATGCCTAGCTTGCATTTCTAAGGCTGTCCAACATAATGCTTCGCCCTCAAAAATGTAACTAGTTCTTATCTGATTATTACCAAAATAAATGAGAACAAGTGATCTCTTACCTGTGGCAAATGTAACAAGATCTGTCTTTGTGAACTGGACACCCAGTACCGCCTCCAATTCCATATACATATTGATTGCTTTTGGAAGAGTTTTCAGCAAAATAAATGCCAGCTCCAAACATGCCACCTATGTACGCATGCCTTTCATCAAAGCCTTTGTGGATAATTGCATTCACAAAAGGAGACCCTGAAACACATATAGATGGGTAACAACAATTTAAAATTTATCTTAGAAGTAAAAAACTAGCTTCTTAGAAATTGAATTCTTAAATATACAGCCCCACAATAATAAAACCAAAACGAAAAAGGGTAACAAGTTAACTGTCAGCCAGCTTACTATTTTAGAATAAAGAACTGCTAACATCAACTAATGTTTCTAATAGAGTGCTGGTTCATGTGCTAAAATAAGGACACAGATTGAACTAGAAAAACAGATTACTTGAAATATCAATGTAAGAGTTACCAAATGCCAGACTGCAAATCCATAAAAATCCAACACCAAGAGCCTCATAATTCACTTTAGATAGCAAAGCTAAATGCAATTAGGTCTTAGAATGATGCCTATGCCTGTGTGGTTTGTTTTTAGATATCAAGTGGCCCAAGTAGACTTTCACATTCTTTTTTTTTTGAGATGGAGTCTCACTCTGTGGCCTAGGCTGGAGTGTAGTGGCATGATCTTGGCTCACTGCAACCTCTGCCTCCTGGGTTCAAGCAATTCTCCTGTCTCAGCCTCCTGAGTAGCTGGGACTATAGGTGCACACCACCACACCTGGCTAATTTTTGTATTTTTAATAGAGATGGGGTTTCAACATACTGGTCAGGCTGGTCTCAAACTCTTGACCTCAGGTGATCCACCCACCTTGGCCTCCCAAAGTGCTGGGATTACAGGCGTGAGCCACCGTGCCTGGCCCCACTTTCACATTCTTATTCTCTTTCTTATACCTCTTCTCTTCTATCCTTCCACTTTTGCCTTTCATCAATTGCGATACAAGGTTCTATCTGCAAATGTGGTGCTTTCCCTCACCCCCTGCGTATTGACTTCCCTTTCCTCTTTCCTTGGGAGTGGAGTAGAGTGGCGGATGGAAAAAGTCAAGAAACCACAGCTAATTCATTTATCAAGATCATGTTCTCTGTCCACAGAGAGGCAGGAAAATATACTGAATTCTACTTTACAGAAATACAGATGAATAGAATCACTTTTTGAATTAACTTGGGAAAACCAAAATTATTTATATTACAAATTAGAGAAACCACATTATAACCATCACGTTAACAGATAATAAATATGCTCTGTGTCAAGAGATTATCATGATAATTATTTAGGGTTTTGGAATAAGGAGTGCAACATGTTTAGATACTGCACATGAATCCATTCTGTTATAGCCTTTCTCCCAGGGTATTATGAAATTTACTGTGTTTTAAAGAACTTTACAGGTCTCTAAATTTTTTCTGCAATCAAGGACAAATGAAGAAATAGACTGGAACTACTATGGGTAATGTACTTGAAGGCCTTGCAAATACTACATTAATATATTTAACTTTGCTAAAATTTGAAAGACTAACCAACACCTGCCAGCTTATAATACAAAAAAGTAGAAAATTCCAAGAAGAATAAGTAATTGTGCTTTCAATTTAATTCTATGGTTTCAATTCTACAGTCATTAGAAACCTCTACAGGTTCAATAACAATGGCTGTTGTCAAATTGTGTGGGTTTGATACTTAGAATCAAAATCAAATAGGATGTATATCTTCTTCTGAGGTGATTCCCAGGTCTTATTTTTAATTCAATCAACTAGTTAAAAGTAAAACACAAAATTTCTTAGAGTGACCATAAGCAAAATTTACTATTTAAAGAAAAAAGGGGCGGGGCGCGGTGGCTCAAGCCTGTAATCCCAGCACTTTGGGAGGCCGAGACGGGTGGATCACGAGGTCAGGAGATCGAGACCATCCTGGCTAACACGGTGAAACCCTGTTTCTACTAAAAAAAAAAAATACAAAAAAACTAGCCGGGTGAGGTGGCGGGCGCCTGTAGTCCCAGCTACTCAGGAGGCTGAGGCAGGAGAATGGCGTGAACCCGGGAGGCGGAGCTTGCAGTGAGCTGAGATCCGGCCACAGCACTCCAGCCTGGGTGACAGAGCGAGACTCCGTCTCAAAAAAAAAAAAAAAAAAAAAAAAGAAAAAAGGAAAAGATAGTCAACACTCTCATTTCTATTTTTTGTTGTGGTAATCTTATTTAAAAACAATCCATTATAAAATACACAAATTCAAAAGAAGTTGAAAACATAAATGTAAAAGTTACAGAAATACTAGGTTTATTATAAAAGAATGACATAAAGAATATACAGGCTTATTATTATTTCATATCTGAACAAAAAAAAACTATCCTAATGTGGAGAACAGTGGTAGAGTCGGTAGGGAGGAATCTTACCATGAAATAGCATTCGTTCATTGGCATGGTTGTGGTTTTCTTCAGAAACTTCTTTTCTCCGGTGAGTATATCTTTCCCATAGTTTCTTGTTACAAACCTTCTGAATCTATAAAAAATAAACCAGAAAAACCAAATCTTTAAGTATTACTTACTGACTTCCTCATCTAAACCAAAGATGGGCCATACATTTAGCTAGAAGGTAGGCAAAACTTTTCTCTGAAATATAAAATGTGTTATTCTAATCAACTAAAAATACTTTGTCCCAACCATAAAGTTGGAAGTATAGCTACATTTTGAAGATTAAAAAAATTCAAAGAAAAGAAAGGCCATATGTGAAGCTCAGGAATACTGTTAATTTATTAAAACACTTCCAGTCTCATTAACTTAAAACTATTACAAAAACACCTCCAAATCAGACATGCCGAGTTTTTTCTGTATTAAGTACTAGAAATTTCAAGTATCCTTTTCCCCCCAATGTATCTGTCTCAGAGTGCCATATTAATCTGTTTAAAATTAAGAATATTTGAAATAGTGTCCCCCAGCCCCCAACACACACACAATTACTCCCTCGACCTTCTAATACTGAAAATTTTTGTCTGCAAAAGATTTTAAGGTGGATGTTAGTCTCATTAGGAGTATTTCTAGGAAAAAAATTCACAATACTAGCGTCGTTTCTTAGCTGTGCTTAAAGATGCTACAGCCCCCTGCTGGTTCCTAGAGCACACCTGGAAGCTGATGGTGTTAGTCTTGGCTCAAATAACGCAAAATATTACCACAGATGTAATCAAGGACCATAACTGTCACAAATAGATCTCATTTATGCATTAAAAAGGAACAACAACAACAAAACCCTGTTTCATCACTGAAAAAATTTTCATTAAACACTGCATGAAAATACCTTTGTTAGAGGAAGAAAACAGTGTTATCTTTCTCAAATCCAACTACTTTAGAAATCAAACACACAATCTCTCTCCTGTTCTCACTCCTAACAAAACTCCACACATTTTGTTAACGCTTGTAGACAAAGCGGACTTGACTGAAATGTACCTGTAGTAGGCACGTATTTCTCTGATTAAATATTATACTCATAGTATGTTATGAAACAGTAATACAATACAGCTGAAAGATTTGATACTGTTCAGAGTTTAACATTTGTGTATTAGAAAGGCATTTGCCACATTTTCATTCTAACTTTATGTCTTATTTTTACAATTATTAGGAATATACTGCATCAATGTAGTTAATACAAATTCATTATGCATGAAGTATGGTGTGCAGTTTTGATTACTATAGTTCAAGAAAAACACAATGTTGAAAAAGTTCCTAAGAAGAGTAACTGAAATCAGTAAGACAGGACAGTCACCAAATGACTCAAAACATTTTAAAAATATATATTTTTTGGAAAAGATGAAGAGAGTACTATTAAAATTTATAAAAAGGTAATATATTTGGGGACTTTCAGAAACCTGTAGTCAATCAGGATAAAAAAACAAGCATTGTATGACTATAAAGATGGTATCTGCCACAAAAAAAATTCAGCTTTGTTACAGTAGAGTACTTTAACAGTACTTTATATTATAAAGTCTTAAACCTATAGTATTTAGCAGTACCCCAAGATAAAGCATAACCCGTACACTTGAATATGTTCAACAAGAATTGAATTATTATCAGTTATTAAAAATAGCACAGGGATTTGGAGAATATTAACCTTCCAAGGGTATCTTCTTCCCCAAAATAGTCTCTGATGCCAAGTCAAGAACTTACCAGGCTAGACAGATTATATTCTTATGAAAGTTACTTATGGCTTCAGGCTTTGAAAACTATGGTCTCAGAAAACTTTACTTTCACTAATTTATTACCTTGAGAATATTATATCTGTTGAAGATTCCACCTGCATGACCTCCATCTCTGTGCTCTCGAACTGTACTTTGCATCTGTCAGAAAAATGGTTTGAAATATATGTGCATTAGCATTTGTGTATTTTCTGATTTGGGGAACATGGTTCTTGACTCATCTGATTCTACTTTTGAGAATACAAAACAGGTTGTAATATTTTTGTTATTCAAAGAATATGAGGGCTGGGCATGGTGCCCCACTTTGGGAGGCCGAGGCAGGTGGACTGCCTGAGTTCAGGAGTTTGAGACCAGCCTGGGCAACGCAGCGAAACCCTGTCTCTACTAAAAATACAAAAACAAAAGCAAACACAAACACAAAGAATATGAGTCTTATAAATTCATGAGTAATATTTTCTAGAGACAGTTATTAATCAGCTTGAAAACAGCATTTATAGGTGAAAATTATATAATGCAAACTAAAGGAAGAAGAAGAAACAAGAGCATACAAAGTGAACCAAATATATAAGGCCAACCTACTATTGAAGGTATATGAACATACCTCTTCCTCCACAGACTGAAACTCTTTATCATCAGGAGACAGATCTATGAGAATTGTTCCACTACCAGAGGTGTTCAAAGTTAAATATGGGTTAAGACCTATGAAACAAAATTTAAAGGTAGAAAAATAAATTGCCAATAAACAATGAACATCAAAACCAAAAATAACTACCTAATTTTTCTGATGCTTACTACCAATTTTTTTTTTTAAACTTTTTTTTGAGATGGAGTTTCGCTCTTATTGCCCAGGCTAGGCTGGTGCAATCTTGGCTCACCACAACCTCCGCCTCCTGGGTTCAAGTGATTTTCTTGCCTTAGCCTCCTGAGTAGCTGAGATTACAGGCATTCGCCACCACAACTGGATAATTTTGTATTTTTAGTAGAGACGGAGTTTCTCCATGTTGGTCAGGCTGGTCTTGAACTCTCGACCTGAGGTGATCCGCCCACCTCAGCCTCCCAAAGTGCTGGGATTCACAGGTGTGAGCCACGGTACCCGGCTGCTTACTATCAATTTTAAAAAAACGTTTTATATTGTGATAATTTAGATATTTTCTAAGGCTGAAAGTACAGAGTTCCTATGTCCCCTTCACCCACTTTCCCCTAATGTTACCATTTTATATAACCATAGCACATTTGTCAAAACTTATTAACTAGGCCAGGCGTGGTGGCTCACGCCTGTAATCCCAGCACTTTGGGAGGCCGAGGCGGGCGGATCACAAGGTCAGGAGATCGAGACCATCCTATCTAACCCGGTGAAACCCCGTCTCTATTAAAAATACAAAAAATTAGCTGGGCGTGGTGGTGGGCACCTGTAGTCCCAGCTACTCAGGAGGCTGAGGCAGGAGAATGGTGTGAACCCGGGAGGCAGAGCTTGCAGTGAGCTGAGATCCAGCCACTGCACTCCAGTCTGGGCGACAGAGTAAGACTCCATCTCAAAAAAAACAAAAAAACAAAAAAACAAACACTTATTAACTAAATTATTGACGTCATTTTTTCACTAGTTTTCCCCATTAATGTCCTTTTTTTTGTTCTAGGATCAAAACCAGTACACACATCACAATGCATTTAGACTACTACTTTTTGACCTGACAAGTTATAAGGGGTTTTGTGGAAATATTTCAGAAAATCTTTCTCTTCTTTATCTCCTATTCTTAATGAGTTTGTAACACATTTTCTTCTTCAAATTACTTTCTTTACTAACTATGCAGTCTTTTCAACATTTAATCTTTCTTCTTTGTAAATATGAGGAAGAATTATGACAGAAACCTGCATAGCCTCAGGTAATTTTAAATCACCCCAGAATGAGAAATTCATAGTTTACCACCTATTGAATGTATATTCTGTCCCATAATATATTGTTTATCTCAGCAATGAATTTATGGTGTTTTCCAAATGTCAATGATCAAGATAATCATATCTATTTTTGTATCTTTACTCTTATAAAAGTTTTTTAAACGGAATTTTAAACAGAATTTTCTAATTCCTTTGGTGTATTTGTAGCACAACTCTCTCCTTTAATCTCTACAACAATATCTCCAACACTGCTGTTTTCCCATGTAGGGGCCAAATCCTTTACTGCTGGGTTAGTGCATGGAACTCTGCCTCTGGAGACGAAGGGCACTATTCTGATTCTAAGCTATGGTCTGAAGAACAGGACTACTACCAACATGCCAATGCTAATGAACACTTACAGAAGTGGCTGAATTGCAATAATCTTTATGGATTATGAAGAGCATATGGAGAGTATTTTATAGAATAAAGACTGTGACAAATGCTTGACTGAGGCATCTGCAACATATACAAGATGTTTATCAATACTGAAAGATCAGTATGGTACTAGTCATCTATTGACTTGATGCACGGAATAATAGGTAAGGCTGTTAAGATAAGTCAGCATGATAAGAGTGTTAGAAAATCATCATAGGCAGCTACCAGTTCCACTTTGCAAATCAGGTGTAAGTATGGAATCCCTGTTGGTTGACTAACATCAGATTGGGGGAACAAAAAAGAATCTTGGCTTTGAATGAACATAAGGAAGATGGTAATTTTATGTAGGAAAGTGACCCTGATATGCTGGATCAGACACAGCATTTTGTCTCATGACGTTTCTCCTTATCCAAGTGGAGCTGGATGTATCAGAGTGACTACAGGACCAGAGGTGGCATGGAAGTACCTCTGCCATTTGGAGGCAACGTATCCATTTCTGTCATTGAGCCTTTCAGCTTTTCAGTGCAGTTCTAATAGCTATGATATGTTTAATATACAAATACTGCCTGTTTTCCTTTTCTACCCTGCCTCTTTCCTAAAAGACTCTCGTTATCCTGGTACTCCAACGTATTTTTTATCATACCAGATCAGTATTATTCCAGTAGAGTCACAACAATGGTCTACAACTGAGGGTTCTAGTTCCTCATTTTTAGTGCTAATTATATTGTATACTAATATTTCAGGAAATCATGGATTTTTCCTCCTCTTTATCTTATAAAAATTTGTCTTCTATACTAGAAACAGCCAAGACCATATTGCATTTTAAATATCTTATCCTAGTTCCTATCAGGCAGTAAAATACATCTACCTTCAACTGAGCTTATTCTAAAATATCAGTTTAAAGTATTCCTTAGCTTGAATCATCTATGTTTTTAGAGGTGCTCTTATTTCTTCAGCGGTGGACCCCATCCTGGCTAGCATACATTCTTTCCTGAAAATACCTTCATTTTTACTGATGGAGGTTTCTCTTTAACCCCAAGTGTACGGCCAGGATGTTCAATTATTGAATATTATTGACCCCAGGATAAATCACTCCCTCAGTTGAACAATAAAGTTACATGTGGTTTTGACACTTAAAACAATTCACCTTTTTATACACAGACCTGGTATAAAGTGTTAACATCTGCTGAATAAATGCAATTTGCATTTTCCTTAAGCACCAACATTAAGGAGAAATAAAATTATTATTCAACTTTGTTTTGTTCAATTTCCTCAGTTGCAACATTATTGCTTTCAAGTATTTTCATCCCAAGCTCTTACAAATTTATCTATGTAAGAGATTTAGTACAGTACTTTGTGGGTTAGCCTGAACACTTAGTTATTATCTATTATATTACCATAAGAAATGAGATACCTAAGTTTTGGACCTTTAAAATAATAAAATTTTAGAGCTAGAACAACTTTAGAAAATAATCTCAACTAACTTCCTTATTTTCAGGAGCTAAAACAATTCCCAAATTTCTGAATGGTCCAGAAGTTTTACTTAGGTTCACATTGTTAACAGCAAGCAGCAGCTCAGTAAGTTTAAGTTAGTAGCACAGCTAAGACTTGATCCCAGTTTCCTGAATCCTAAATTAGTATTCTTCCTATTAAACAGATTCTTTCACATATATTTTTAAATTATAACTTAGTACACTGAGGGTTGCCTTTAAGCAAACTGTTAAATTGACAACAGCAATTATTACAATAAAATACCTTGTTGTCCGGAGATAAGTCTCTCAACTCCTTTAATTAGTTTGTGCCTATGTCCGTAAGCATTGATTCCAATCTCCTTCAGCTCCTTGTGCCCCATCTCAACTAATACATCCAAAGTGATCTTACAAAAGAGGAGGAAACTACTTAGAATGCTTACTTATTTGGCGGACATTCATATATTGGTGTTTTCATAATATATATGATTCACACATTTACTCCAGATTATTTTAAACATTTCAAAAAATATTATTTCCATTTAGCATAAGAACCTGAGCAGAACGAAAATGCGAAACAAAAACGCACTTTCAAATTAACCACATTCAAGTATTCTATTTTATCTTTTCCATAATACTTTTCTACCATCACTCTACATCCAACCCTATTTATACAATGTCTTTCAATGGTTCCTTCTGAGTCTGGACTATGCCAAAAGGTACTTGTGCATCACTGTTCAAAGTAACCCTTTTATCTTTAATACAGTAATACACTATAGCTTCATGAAATTGAAGCCATTCTTAAAAATCCTGTTTTACTTACACACGTTCCATGAAGCATTCCCCGATGAGCCTAGGTCACAGTAATCTTTTCCTTCTTCAAATTTCTGTTTTTATTTGTTTTTTGAGACAGAGTTTCACCCTTGTTGCCAAGGCTGGAGTGCAAAAGTGCAATCTCAGCTCACTGCAACCTCTGCCTCCCGGGTTCAAGCGATTCTCCTGCCTCAGCCTCCCAAGCAGCTGGGATTACAGGCGCCTACCACCATGCCCGGCTAATTTTTTGTATTTTTAGTAGGGACAGGGTTTCATTATGTTGGCCAGGCTGGTCTTAAACTCCTGAACTCAGGCGATCCACCCGTCTCAGTCTCCCAAAATGCTGGGATTATAGGCATGAACCACCGTGCCCAGCTCCCTTCTACAAATTTCTAAAATCTATGGTAAAACTTGAATTTTCATATGTTCTTTTTTTTTTTGAGACAGAGTCTCGCTCTGTCACCCAGGCTGGAGTACAGTGGTGTGATCTTGGCCCACTGCAACCTCCTCCTCCTGGGTTCAAGCAATTCTTTGCCTCAGCCTCCTGAGTAGGTGGGATTATAGGCACCTGCCACCGTGCCTGGCTAATTTTTTTGTATTGTTAGTAGAGACGGGGGTTTCACCATCTTGGCCAGGCTGGTCTTGAACTCCTGACCTTGTGATCCACCCACCTCAGCCTCCCAAAGTGCTGGGATTACAGGCATTAGCCACTGCGCCCGGCCATATGTTCTTATTCCACTTCCATAACTACACTGAAAGTCCCTTAGAGTGCAAATCTACAGTAACATTATTTTCTGAACAACAACAAAAATCAGTAAATGTATTTTGACACAGTACTTTAAACTGAGACTGCTTAGAAAAGCCCAGATATGGCTGGCATATTCACATATCTTCCCATAGCAGCTAGAAAAGTGTTAGGCTTAAAAGAGATAACTGAATAGACAGTGCTCAAGGATAACTTACTTCAAGAACTGAATAAGCTAAACTTCCCATTCAAGAAAGCTATTTTACCATTACTACATGAGTCAATTGTGTGCTAGTGAACTAAATGGAAGTTCCAAGGTCAAGCCAAATTAGAAGGCTGACTGATGTCATTTCTTAAAAATCATTCTCCCCCAATAGCTTACATGGTTCAGCTCATTTCAAGTATGTTCCAAATTTTCCTTGAGTTTCCATAAACCACTAATCCAAACAATATGATTCATCTACTCACCTGTTCTCTCTCAAATATATCCATTAGGTGCTCAAGTCCAAGATTCCTTACGAATTGAGTTATGCTAAAATCTACTCCTGGAACTGGGAAATAAAAAAATCCAAAACAAATGGAATTTCACATCAGAATAATGTATTTCATTCATCACTATAACAATAAAGTCTTGTAATGTTACTATATATGAAGAAAATAATTATTTTTTCAAAAACAAATATTAATAGCCACTTAAGATACAATACTGAACAAGAGAAAGCTATAAAATTTCAACATTAGAAATAAGGTAATCAATGGGGCAGTCTCAGTACTCTCATTTTTATTTTAAACTTTGTTTTTAATTGCATCTGTATTTTTAAAACCAGTTTTCCTATCTTTCAGGATGTAAGCTACTTCACAAAAAAGTTTATAAAAACAAGCTCCACATTGTTGCATAAGGTGAGATGAATTTTAACAGAAAAAGTTTACATCTAAAAAGTAGATTAAGGGCTGGGGATGGTGGCTCACGCCTCCAATCCCAGTACTTTGGGAGGCGTGGCGGGTGGATCACCTGAGTTCAGGAGTTCAAGACCAGTCTGGCCAAAATGGTGAAATCCCTCTCTACTAAAACTACAAAAATTAGCTGGGGGTGGTGGTGGGTGCCTGCAATTTCAGCTACTCGGGAGGCTGAAGCAGGCAGATTGCTTGAACCCTTGAGGCAGAGGCCGCAGTGAGCCGAGATCGTACCACTGCACTCCAGCCTGGGCGACAAAAGCAAAACTCCATCTCAAAAATAAATACATACATACATACATAAATAAAGAGTAGGTTAGTAGCACAAGACTCTTCAACTCTCAACTTGGAAGGAAGAAAGCAACACAAGGCTAAACCTTTTTAAGGCTATGTTAACTAATTTGATACTAATACCTTGTATTTAAGGTTAAAAATGACTTTTTAGTATCCCAAATGTCAAATATGGGGCTACAATACCAGTTAGAAAGTTATTTTTGTAGAATGTCTCACCCTCCTTTTTCTCCAAACCGGAAGCACCCTCTGTTCCACTTGAACTAACTACTGAAGACAGTTCTGAAAAACTCCCAGATAAGTTGTCAAGACTGCTGGCTGCAGAAAGGCTTGATGGGCTAGATGGACCTGAAGAGAGAGCATCTGCAGTGGCTCCTGGGCTTCTCACACCATTGAGCACTTGAGGCTTGTAACAAGAAGGCAGCGCAGAAGGGGGCATGGCTGCTGTCAGAAGAGCGCTGACATCATCTGCCTAGGGTACGTGTCAGAGACAAAATCTGCCATAAGCAACTTTTAAAATGCTATTATACCTAATAAAATATATTTCAAAATATGACAAAACCCAGCAATTTGTGCCAGGATTTTCACAATGGAGGATTATTCATTTTAAAAAGTGAAGCAAAGAGGTTAATACAGGTCAAACATCCCAAATCTGAAAACTTTTAAATGTTGACATGAAGCTCAAAGGAAATGTTCATTGGAGCATTTTGGATTTCAGATTTTGGGATTGGGGATGCTCAACAGTAAGTATAATGCTTGAGTATAATATTTCAAAATCTGAAAAAAAAAGTCCAAAAGCTGAAAACACATCTGGTTCTAAGCATTTCCGATAAGGGATATTCAACCTGTATCCAGCTAAACTTATTAAAATATAAGACATAACTGAGAACATCTCTTCCAAAATACATATTATCAAAACACAACCTAAATATGGCAAAGCATGAAAAAAACCCTAATTCTGATATTGTGACTGAGAAGCACAATGGATTACAGAAATACCAATCTTAAAAGGTAAGAGATTTTAGTCATATTGTAGTTATTCTGAAAGAAGTAATTCCACCTACACAGAACTTTAGAAAACAGAATTGTTTGTATTTCCTGGAAAATATTCAGCAATGTATTTGTTCCTCAAAATTGAAAGTTTTTTGGAGAGAAGGTGGGTAGAAAAGATAATAATTTTAATCAAATCTGCTAGAATGGGGCCGGGTGCAGTGGCTTATGCCTGTAATCCCAGCACTTTGGGAGGCCGAGGTGGGCGGATGGATCACTTGAGGTCAGGAGTTTGAGGCCAGTCTGGCCAACGTGGTGAAACCCCATCTCTACTAAAAATACAAAATTATTCGCTGGGTGTGGTGGCGCATGCCTGTAATCCCAGCTACTTGGGAGGCTGAGGCAGGAGAATTGTTTGAACCTGGGAGGCGGAGGTTGCAGTGAGCCCAGATTGTGCCACTGTACTACATTCTGGGTGACAGAGCGAGACTTCTATCTCAAAAAAAAAAAAAAAATTCTGCTAGAATGGAAAAAAGTCCTCACATTTATAGGTACATTAATTTGTTTAATCGGTAATATGTACTATTCTTTCATAACATTCAACTAATATTCAGCAAGGAGTATATCAGCACTTGTTTCATAGTCATTTGTTCTGCCTATTCCAGTAATCACCTTTCTTCTCCCCCAGTCTATGCATTCCCACTGTACTCACAGTTTGTAAATGACATTTGTTTATAATAACAGTACCACTTATTGAGTGCTTTTTATGTACCTGATACCACGCCAAAGACTTTAAGTAAATTACCCCATTTAATTCTCTTACTAACCAGATATATTTTACCCCTATTTATAGATGAGGTAACTAAGCTTTGGAGGTTAGGCAGTTCATAAGATTGTACAACTTAAATGGTGGAGCTGGAATTTTAGGCCCAGTATGTCTGACTCTAAAGCCCTTGTATGTTCTCTAGAGCATTTTGCTTCATTGTCACTTAATTATATCTGGTCGACTAACATATGGGTGGAATGAATTCCAAATGTTCACTTTTATGGTAGTTTGGAGCTAGAAAGATATTTCCCTGAAGAGATAATGTTGTAAATATGGCTGGGTTGTTAGCTGGCTGAGAAAAATCTACTTAAGCCCCAATGCAGCTGAACTACCTCAGTTTCTTATTGTAATGTGGAACAATGGAATCTCTCTCAGTAGAAAGCAGTCTGCAGAAAAGATTCCCCTTCCTTCTCATCTCAAAAAGAATTCCTTCTTCCTTTCCTTTCACTGCTCTAGTCAATGTCCTCAGTGGTAGAGGCAAGAGAGGCATCTGCTTCAGTGCCCAAAGCAGAGGTGGAAGGTTCAGCGGAAGCTCCTACAACTGCTCCATGCTCCAGAGAGAGGGGAAGGAAAACAGGACCTCCACAGGAAAGTGGATAATAAGCTCGTTTCATGAATGGTTAAGGCAGGGTGAGAAACAAGAACTCTGGGATGAGGCGGTGTGGGAGGAAAAGGAAATTCTACTGGCAGCAGGCTTTGTGGCTGCACCTTGGGGGCAATGTTCCCAGTTGGGGCTGTGTGTAAGACCCATGTTCTGTACCATCTTGCGCTGTATGCACTGTAACAGCATTCTCAGAGGGCCTGGGTCTGGTTAGTTACCTAACTAACGTAAGCAGTTATATCATGTACTTCTTTTTCCTCTTTCCAAAATACTCAGTATATAGTAACTGACTGATAATTCTATTCTACAGAAGAATAATTATATTACTTTATAATTCTATTATATTTGAATACTAAAGAACTCTTACATTAAAATCAGGCTAAAAACCAGATTTTGCCATTCACATTGACTACAAAAACATTTTATAACAACATCAAGTGAATTTTAAAAAGTAGAAAAGCATTGAGATTTTTCAAAAAGCCCATCACTTACTGAAACTAAATCTAAAGGTGTTTGTCCTTCCTGATTTTTAAGAGTAGGGTCAGCTCCATGGGCTAGCAACAAAGCACAAAGCTGTGTTCGTCCCTTTTGGGCTGCTTCGTGCAAAGGTGTGAAAGCCCATTTGTCCGTGGCATTGACACATGCGTTATACTTTATTAGCAGAGCTGCTACATCTACATGCTGTAAAAGAAAATACCCATTAGAGTCTGAAATATTATTTTGTCATACTTTACTTTCTTAAGAAGAAACTAGTTATGTACCTACTTCCACATTTTCAAACTTACTCTGGAAATGAAAATTAAAACTCTTTCCCTGCTGGAAATGAAAATTAAAACTCTTTTCCCCCAGCATCACAACTTATAAATAACAGTGGACATTTCGATAACTTGAGAAACTATCTAGAAAAGAGTTAAGAATTCTATTTAGCAGGAAACTAGACTAATATGACTTTAATAATTTCTAATTTATTCAAATGTTATAACTACTAAATTTATAAAGCAGCAATCTTCCTCAATTAATCAAACTATACCACTGAAGATGGTCAATTCTGAATGTAACATTTGGGACTATAATAAGTCAGGAACAATGCGTCTGAATCTGTACAGATTCCATCTACCCCTTTGGTGCCCCGGTGGATTTTCTGGGTACCAACAAACACAATCACCAACATCTCACTGAAAATAAGAGACAGGTGTTAAGGCAGATAATAAAACAAACAACAATACGCCGCATATCACACAGCAAGCTTAGAACAGATTCAGAACTGAAATCTGGAAGTTATTTAACTTCTTCAGCTCTCCCATTTACTTCTCTGTAAAATGAGAACATCAAACTAAATTCCATTTGAGCTGCAATACTGACTTTCACTTTAAAATTCCACAAAATTTTAAAGGTAACATGGAAGAACTTACCCCGTAAGACGCTGCATTATGTAAAGGAATAAGTCCTCCTTTGTCTTGGGCATTCACATCGGCTCCGTGTTGTAACAAATACTCGGCAACTTCTAAATTATTATAACCAGCTAATTTAGAAAAGAAGTAAAATTACTTTACTTGTTTTTTCTTTTTTAGTCCTATGTCATAATACTTCCACTTGTTAATATAAAAAAGTCACTATATGTATACATATATGTATGTATGTATTTATAAGGCATAGACATTACTGAAAACATAAAAGAGATTTTGTATAAATCTGAAAGAGCTCATTGGACTCTATTAACAATTTACCTTCTGGAAAACATTTCCCCCTTGCCTCAAGTTGGAAGCTTTTCGTGTTATCTATCAGTTTTGTGGATTCCCAAAATTATACTGACTGATTTACTTGTATCTTTCCTATGAAGACCTTCCTACCGAAGTCTCTGCCTTCATAGGTGTTACATACCACTTCTGGAACTCAGGGACATGGGTCTCAGGGGCTGCAAGTCAAAGGTTTGCAATCACATACAAGTCAAACCAGAGTGGATCTCAGAGTCCCCTTCCCCAGAAGGCCACAAGAGCATGCTTTTTTGCTAGAGAGAACTCAGCGAGGTACACATCTCTGCAAGTCTGGTAGAGGAACTTAGGAGCTGCTAAAGCCATGAAATAAAACTTATTTCTATTGTAGTTTTTATCCTTTTGCTAAAGGATTTAAAGTAAAAGAATTTAAAAAGATCAAGAAAAATAAAATTATAAAACTACCATAAAATATTACACTAATCTAAAAGTCTTTCCAGGTCTCAAGGTATGGTATTTAACGCTGCAGAAGTGGACAAATATTTTTGTGCATACAAATTATTTGTCACTTACAAAGATAACTTGGACACAGTAAAGTGTTCTAGATAAGCTACAAGAAAGATATAAAAGCTAACATAAATATGCACAGCACAACTTCCAATCAGAGGTCAAGTCATATTTTGTCTTACATTAACTAGAAACTCCTGATAGCCAGTGCAAATAGAGCTTTTTCTCACCATGTTAGCATTTGTGGCTTATCACTTCCAAAATACTTGAAAGACACATAGAGTAATTGGTTTCTTTGGACAGTGAAGTCTCAACTTATATGGAATATTTAAAGGTAAAAAGCATATATAACACCAAGTTATAATACAAGACTGAAATGAACAGAATAGATTTCCATCTCCCACATTACACGAAATGGCAGAAATATTTGCATTATTTTTTCTTGCTTTTTATACCATGTTTAAACCATGCATATTTAGACAAACTTGTATGAGTCCACTGTGCCTATGATGGAACTCCGCCAAGGTATTAGCTATAGCTCAGTGATTTTAATGATTTCCTAACATCTGTAATGCAGCTGAAAAAGTTATTCTGAAACCAAAATATATTGTATACTTGCACTGAAAACAAAGGTACATTGTGCTAGTTTTATGAGTGAAAACTTAGAACAAATGTTATGAAATGAATTGTACCCTGCAAAATTCTTATGTTGAAACCCTAACCCCAGTACTTTGGAATGTGACTCTATTTGGAGATAGAGCCTTTAAAGAGCTAAAAAAGTTAAAATGAGCTCACTAGGTGGGCTCTAATCTAATCTGACTGGTTTCCTTAAAAGTAGAGACTAGAACATATAGAAAGAGACATCATGTTCCATGGGAGGACACACTGAGAAGGTAGGCAAGCCAAGTGGGGGCTTCAGAAGAAAGCAACCCTGCCAACAATTTGAACTTGGACTCCTAGCCTCCAGAACTGTGAGAAAACAAATTTCTGTTGTTTAAGCCACCCGGTCTTTGGTATTTTGTTACGGGGACTCTCACAAACCAAAACAATAAATAACTTTGGTGAGAGGCTTATGCAACTTCTGAGAATTTTGATATATACATATTTTTTCCTGCTTGTGCTTAGCAGCTATCATCAGGAAGAATAGAAAGCTTTAGCTTTCTATAAGGAAGGCTGGCTCAAGTAGGCATATTTTTCAAAACTTGTTTACCAAAGGTGATACCAATAAAATGATGATCTGGAATAATGATTCCCAAAGTATATGGGGACTGGCAGAGCCTACTTCAATTGTTCTTACTGAATGTAACGTACTAGTAGTAAAGTGAACTTGAACTCAGCTAGTAGCTTCAAGTACGGTTGTCCTGTACAAATATACTAAAGAGTATAATGGCGGCATTAGAAGATATTTGATTTGAATTTTTATTTTTTTTTATTTTTTGAGACAGGGTCTCACTTTGTTGTGCAGGCTGGAGTACAGTGGCACAATCAAGGCTCATTGCATCCGTGACCTCTTGGACTCAATCTTTCACCTCAGCCTCCTGAATAGCTGGGACTACAGATGTGCGCCAACACTCCTGGCTAATTTTTGTAATTTTTTATAGAGGTGAGGTTTTGCCACGTTGCCCAGGCTGGTCTCAAACTCCTGGGCTCAAGCAATGCTCCTGCCTTGGCCTCATAAAGTGTTGGGATTACAAGTGTGAGCCACTGCGCTTGGCCTGATTTGAATTTTTAAAGTTTAGTTACAGAAAATACTTCATCTGGGTAAAATTAATTTCAGATGTTACCAGCCTAAATCTGTGAAACTTCATTCACTTACCTGCTAAATGTAAAGGTGTTGAATGTCGGCCTTGGGTATCACGGCAATTTACATTATCAGGAGAGGACAACTTCTTCACTCTGGCTAAACAACCCTTCTTGGCAGCATCTAGCAAAGCTGCATCTCCCCTAAGCAGATCTTGAATATCTGTATCTCCATCTTTAACAAGATCCAAAGGAGTATTTCCATCCCTGTTTTTTTTTGTAGGGTCTGCACCATGCTAGGTATGTGAACAACAGAAAAAAAGGGAGAAATGGCCTAAATGTGCCACTGGTTGATGAGAAAATAGTCAATGTAACTATACCAAAGAAAAACTAAATTTATATTGAGACTTAAAGGTTAACATCACTGTTACTAATGTTTATACACAGAATTATTATAAAAAGAATACAGAGGAGTTAAATATTACTGGATTTTTCTAATGCATTAATGTAGTTAAAATTTTATTTTATTTTATTTTATTTTATTTTATATATTTTTTTTGAGACGGAGTCTCGCTCTGTCGCCCAGGCTGGAGTGCAGTGGCGCGATCTCAGCTCACTGCAAGCTCCGCCTCCCGGGTTCCCACCATTCTCCTGCCTCAGCCTCCCGAGTAGCTGGGACTACAGGCGCCCGCCACCTCGCCCGGCTAGCTTTTTGTATTTTTTAGTAGAGACGGGGTTTCACCGTGTTAGCCAGGATGGTCTCGATCTCCTGACCTCGTGATCAGCCCGCCTCGGCCTCCCAAAGTGCTGGGATTACAGGCGTGAGCCACCGCGCCCGGCCAATGTAGTTAAAATTTTAAACTACATTCAAAATAAAGTCACATTTCATTAAAAATTAACTTTCATGTTATACTATTTTTACTTTTCATGAACATTTGAATAAAGTATAAATCTCTGTATTCTTGTTATTGTAAAATATCCACTGGTATCTGTACTGAACCAGTATCATCCATTTTAGCAGTGCTAAATAAACCTGGCTTGAAAGTAAATAATTCATCAAATATTTTCAGGTTAAAGTAATAAAGAGAAAAACTAAAAATAATAAGAGAACTATCACATGATAGCTGGCTGTAGACAAAAATAACTCTAGGTGCTAGTAAACATACTTATGGATTAAAATATAAAATAATGTTTATGACATTTATTCTAAAATCTAGGTACAGAATTAGATAACATTGTTTCCCATCGCTCACTAGTTTAAGTTTATGCTAGAATTACTTAAAAAACTATAAACATATTCTATGTAATTCATACTGTTTACAGTTAAGTATTTAAATATACCTGGAGCAGAAGTTTGCAAATTTCGTATTTTCCTTTTGCTGCTGCTTCATGTAAAGGTGTAAATTTCCATAAATCAGCTACATTAACTACTGCTCCATGTTTAACAAGAAGTTCTGCAACTTCATAATGTCCATAAGAACATGCATTGTGCAAAGGTACAAGGCCTCTGAAAAGTAATGAATGAACAATAACGCCACAGAAGAACATGTTTTAATTTAAATAATTGCATATAACTGATGAAAGATAATTCTTGAACTACCTAAGGAATTATACCGATTATACTTTGTAGAACCTAAATCTATTTAAGGCAGAAATAATTTCTTTTTTGGTGAGTCAGGGGAGAACATTTAAAACATGTTTTAAATGCAGACTATAACATTCACCCATATATGCAATGTCGAGAATTGTATATTTTTAATAAAAAATAACTTCAAGATAAACTGGAAGAATTCAAAAATCCTCCCTGAAAACTGAAAAATTTACCACATTAAAGGTCAGTATCACACTAATGTTGTAATGTCCTTGGCCATTATAAAATTCCTAGGCATTATGCCAGTGAAGTCTTTATATGAATGCTAACCATATAAAATCTTGACTGAAATTAAGCAGCTCTATTTAATATTTAGGCCAATGTTAGGAAACCGGCTTCCTTGAAAAATAAAACAGATTTCCAGGTTTTCCTAAAAAGGTCAAGTAAAAGTCAGGAAGAGAGTCCATAACAATTGTTGGCATTTACCCTTTATCTTTAGCATGCACATCAGCTCCATGCTGTAGCAGATATTCTACCACGGACACTCTGTTATACCCAGCTGCAAAATGAAGTGGTGTAGACTGACGCCCTTCAATGTCTCTGCAGTTGACACTCTGAACAGTACACAGTTTCTGAAGGACAAAACACAACATACGTGATACTACTTCTACATATTCTCATTTCTTGTTTCAAGTCATTTAGTAGGAATTTTCAAAGTGTCTGACTTACTTTCTTGTCTCATTAAAACAGTATTCTCAGAAACTATTTAGTATTCTTTTTTTTTTTTTTTTTTTTGAGATGGAGTCTTGCTCATCGCCCAGGCTGGAGTGCAGTGGCGCGATCTCAGCTCACTGCAAGCTCCGCCTCCCTGTTTCAGGCCATTCTCCTGTCTCAGCCTCCCGAGTAGCTGGGACTACAGGCGCCCGCCACTACGCCCGGCCAGTTTTTTTTGTATTTTTAGGAGAGATGGGGTTTCACCGTGTTAGGCAGGATGGTCTCGATCTCCTGACCTCGTGATCCACCCGCCTCGGCCTCCCAAAGTGCTGGGATTACAGGTGAGCCACTGCGCCCGGCCCTATTTAGTATTCTTATTTCATCTTGTCATTTACTGGGAATCCCTCTGGTCCTCTCATCTATGCCTTTTTTTGTTATTATTATTATTATTATTGAGACAGAGTCTCGCTCTCTTGCCCAGGCTGGGGTGCAGTGGCGCAATATCAGTTCACTGCAACCTCTGCCTCTCGGGTTCAAGCAATTCTTCTGCCTCAGCCTCCCGAGTAGCAGGGACTACAGACACATGCCACTGTACCTGGCTAATTTTTATATTTTTAGTAGAGACGGGGTTTCACCATGTTGGCCAGGTTGGTCTCGAACTCCTGGCCTCAAGGGATCCTCCTACCTTGGCCTTCCAAATGCTAGAATTACAGGTTGAGCCACTGTGCCCGGCCTCATGTATGCCTTTATATTCTACTTTTTCTAAAGCTCAAGGGTAAATTTTATTATTATCTTTACTATATATATATATACACACACACACACACGCGCACACACGTAAAGTGCCAATCATCAGCAAGTGTAACTTGCATTTTGTGGCAAATACACACAGAGTTACATGAGATTACAGTAGCACCAGCATTACCAAGGGGCTTATTAAGAATTCAGAATCTCAGATCTCTATCTACTGAGTCAGAATTTGCCCTTTGACAAGATCCCTAGGTAATATGTAAACATATTAAAATTTGAAAAGTATTCCTTTAGAGCAGTGGTTCTCAAACTTCAATGTGCATTGGGTCCAACCCTCAAATTTTCAGTGTAACTGATGTGGGCCTAAAAATCTCCACTTCTACCAAGTTCTTGGGTGATGCTGATGCCGGTGGCTCAGGAACCATACTACACTACATGGAATGAAATAACCAGTAGAATGCTGATGGTTAGGCCGAACACAGTGGCTCATGCCTGTAATCACAGCACTTTGGGAGGCTGAGGCGCGCAGATCACTTGAGGTCAGGAGTTCAAGACCAGCCTGGCCAACATGGCAAAACCCTGTCTCTACTACTTGGGAGGGTGAGGCAGGAGAATTGCTTGAACCTGGGAGGCAGAGGTTGCAGTGAGCCGAGATCGTGCCACTGTACTCCAGCCTGGGTGACCAACCCAGACTCCATCTCCAAAAAAGAAAAAAGAGAGAGAAAAAAAAAAAGAATGCTGATGTTTATATACAGTTATACAGTCCTGGGGACTGGGTAGAATTAAGAAAGCAGTCAATTTTCTGTGTTCTTTGGTTCAGATGAGGAAGTGTAGTTATGAAAAGTATGAAAGTTTGGGGAAGAAAAGCAACATAGATAATAAATCAGACTGCTTAAAGAGTCAAAAGAATATATTCATATTAGTCCAGGCACGGTGGCTCACGCCTGTAATCCCAACACTTTGGAAGGCCGAGGCGGGTGGATCACCTGAGGTCAGGAGTTCAAGAGCAGCCTGGCCAACATGGTGAAACCTTGTCTCTACTAAAAACACAAAAAATTATCTGGGCGTGGTGGCGGGCGCCTATAATGCCAGATACTCGGGAGGCTGAAGCAAGAGAATCGCTTGAACCCGGGAGATGGAGGTTGCTGTGAGCTGAGATCATGCAACTGCACTCTAGCCTGGGCAACAAGAGTGAAACTCCATCTCAAACAAACAAACAAAAAGAATATATCCATATTAGTAAAAACTCTTTCCCCTTTTTACTATCCTACGCCCAAAGCAGGGATAACCTAAGCTCAATAAAACAAAGGAGCCTGCTATCAGTGGGTTTACCTCAAGGGGTTTAATCACTGTCCTGGCAAAGCTCTTCTGTGCTTCCCAAATAGAGCTGGTGAGATATACAGATTCAGGGCCCCATTTAAGAGATGGTATTTCAGTGGGTCTCAAGTCAGGTCCCTAGAAATGACTATTTTTAACATGTTTACCAGGTGCTGCTTGGGTTTGGTAGTTATCACAGGCCATTCTACTCTTCACCTGTCAGTTAAATTTTGCCCACTCTGAGACAAGTTTTCTAATAGCAGGTGTTGAATAAAGTATCCAGCCTGGTGGATTATCAGTAAACAAACACAACTGAGCACAACAGTTAAGTGTTCATTAGGTAATACGCAGATGTTCTTGTTCCAGTCATTCGTACAGAGCCATCTGTCTAGAGGTAGGTAAGAAGAATGGTTCATGGAGATAAATGTCCATCAAGTGATTTTAAAAGCAGAGGGGAGGGAAGAATGCCGGATACTTGGCACAGGTTTTCCTGAATCCAATGGCATTATTGTGTTCTCTAAGTCCATTTCCTGCCCCCCAACTTCATCTCCTCTTTATCTATCCCCTCCTCTGGACTCCCTCTATCTTTATAAAAACAAAGTTTAGTCTTTAACATGTTTACTAAATATAGTTTTATGTTCTTTAATATATATAAGAGAATGAGCATTTACAATTCTGTATCTCTCCCTGCCCACACACACCAAAAAAAAAAAAAAAAAAAAAAAATCAGCTAATTGCTTTCAACTTAATTTTCATGTCTCTTGGAAAAAAAAAAAAATCAGTTCACAACCTTTTACCTCAAGTGATTTGTATTTCCACAAGTCAGTACTAATAGAAACAAAATCCTCCTTTCAATATCCTATAAGCCTCCTACTTAAGGGAATGAGAATAATGAGGATCAAAATAAAAACATGTCAAATAATAAAACTGCATGATAGTTGCAGTTTTCTGTGAGAAATGAATTAAAAAAAAATCTGAAGTTATCTGAGATGTCTACACAGATAAAACAACAGAAAAGGATCACATGGATTTTAAAATCAATTTGTAGAAAGCTCTTCATTTAAAACGGCAGTGAATAAATTCCCTCAGAGCTCTAGCTCAGAAGAGAACAACACTTATATTTCCTTCTCAGAAAATCTAAAATTATTGACTTTGTGAGTGGGTCTGTTTAAGATTTAGAACACCCTACAGAAATATAATGAAATTGGCAGGGCATGGTGACTCATGCCTATAATCCCAGCACTTTGGGAGGCTGAGGCGGGAGGACTGCTTTGCCCAGGAGTTTGAGACCAGCCTGGGTAACATAGTGAGACTTTGTCTCTACAAGAAAAAATCAAGAAAATTAGCTTGGCGTGGCGGCATCCACCTGTAGTACCAGTTACTTGGGAGGCTGAGTCAGGAGGATCACTTGAGCCCAGAAGACGTAGGTTGCAGTGAGCCCAGATAGCACCACTGTGCTCCAGCCTGGGCAACAGACCCTGTCTCCCCGCACCAGCCCCCCAAAAGAAATATAATGAAATTATTTCAAATAGCTACTTCTGCCATGAATTAAATCAACCAATTCAGCTTTCTGTAAAACTTACTACCTCTTAGTATCCTCTCAAACAGGACCAGCACTGTTTTGAAAAAGTCTCTAAAGGTGAAGGGGAAGAAATACAAGGCTTGTCTCCCCTACTAGTTTTGGAGAGTAACACCACTGCATTACTGAAAAATTATTTAATTCATGAAGATTAGTTAGTTAAATTTTAATATATATTAAATTCTAAAACAGTCTCACTCTCTCAAAATGTTAGGCCTTTGAGTTATATACAATTTTTGCAGGTAACAGAAATATTTGATACAGAAATATTTGATATTACATATTTACTTCTTTTTCTTTCTTTCTTTCTTTTTTTTGAGACAGTCTCATTCTGTCGCCCAGGCTGGAGTGCAATGCCACGATCTCAGCTTACTGCAACCTCCGCCTCCCGGGTTCAAACCATTCTCCTGCCTCAGCCTCCCAAGTAGTTGGGATTACAGGCACCCACACCACTCCTGGCTAATTTTTTTTTTCCTATTTTCAGTAGAGCTGATGTTTCGCCACGTTGGCCAGGCTGGTCTCAAACTCCTAACCTCAGGTGATCCACCCACCTCAGCCTCCCAAAGTGCTGGGATTACAGACAGGCGTGAGCCACTGCGTCCAGTTTTACATACATATTTCTACAGTAAGAGTCAAAACAGTAAGGAAGGGTTACTCTGGGGAAGACTCTTGTCTGAGAAACAGGTAAGAGCTGAAGTTGTAAGCTCTGGGAAAGAGAAGTAGCAACACTGAATATATTACTACACTAAGCCCTGGATCCCTAGAGGTAGAGGGGGCAAAGAAATGAAGAAATCAGAAGAAATCTATAGACAGAAGTGATACACTGTTTTTCCCCCTTCTTGTTTTATGTGTCATATGTAAACACTAATATAAAATAATTTGATATACTTTATTCTGTTAAAGGGACAAATGAATAGGTTCTTCAAGCAAAACCCATTTGGTATCACCTGAATTTATTTATAGTTGTGAATGTAGTATTCACTGGGATGTGTGTGAAAGTGAAGTCTTTTTTCTTGCATTACTTAAGGCTCCTCATTTGTAGAGAACAATTAGATTATATTATTGACCTTTTAAAGCAAGGCAGATACAAATAAACCAGACTCTTCATTATAACAGTACAGATTAAATAACAAATGTCAAAATAAAAACCCAAAGTTAACAGAAACATAACATTGTATCTTACTTTTACAGTTTCGACATCTCCAGCCTTTGCAGCTTCCAGCAATTGTCTGTCTGCCTCTGAATTACCTAATGAGATACCCTCTAAAAAAGAGAGAGAGAGAAAGAGTGACTAACCTCTACTTGGAAGATGGAACCAAGCTTTATGGAAGGCATCTCATCAGAAAGCAAAGTTCTTTTACAATTTGGTAGATTATGTACGAAATCTCCATGGTAGTAAGAGGTTGTAGGGTGGGAAGGGAAAAATAAGATTCTCTTAAAACTCTTTGAAATACAATACATATAAGCAAAATATGCAAATGTATATAATGATTATAAAATGTGATTTAAGCAATATAAAGGAACATAAAGTAGATGACTAAAGATGGCCTGTTCTATAAGCAAGCCATTGGAATGGTGCAAAAGTATTAAATTAAGACAGCAACCAGAAATCTAACTGTGGTTCTCTCATTAATTAGCTATCTGAACTGGAGGAAGTCACTGGAACTTCCTGGGCCTCAGATTTTTTTAAATTCTAAAGACATAAGGTAGACTGGGAGAAATGTAACATCATTTCCAGGTCTGAAATTCTATGTTTATAGCTCATTTAAAGTGTCAGAAAAGGAAAACATCTACCTTGCACCTTAGAACAAAATAAACTCCAGATGGATTAAAGATGTAAGTATGAAAAATTGAACCTTAAAAATGCTAGAAGAAAACGGGGGAATATCTTCATAACATGGAATAAAAAAGCTTCTTAGAGCAGTACATCAAAAGCAGCATCAAAAAAAGAAAATTGGTATATGGAAAAATATGTCAGGTAATAACAACATTAAACAAGAACAAAATGGAAAAAAACCAAACTGTAACATGCACCTTTAAAGAGAATATATTTGAGGCTACAGTGAGCCAAGATAATGCCATTGCACTGTAGCCTGGGCAACAAGAGTGAAACTCCGTCTCAAAGAAAAAAAAAAATATATATATATATATATATATATATATAAAAATACACATATACATATATATGGTGTTCTCATGAAAGGAGTACTTTGAAAGGCTTCAACAAATGAGGCAAAGACATGAACAAGAAATTCACACATACAAAAAAGATAAATGGTTGGCTGGGCATGGTGGCTCATGCCTGTAATCCCAGCACTTTGGGAGGCCAAGGCGGACAGATTACTTGAGGTCAGGAGTTGGAGACCAGACTGGGCAATATGGTAAAACCCCGTAACTACTAAAAACACAAAAGTTAGGCGCATGCCTGTAATCTCAGCTACTCAGGATGGTGAGGCATGAGAATCGCTTGAACCTGGGAGGCAGAGGTTGTAGTGAGCCAAGATCGCGACACTGCACTCCAGCCTGGGTGACATAGTGAGAATCCATCTCAAAAATAGATAAATAAAATAAAAGAATAATTAAAAAAAAAAAAAGAAGGTCCGGGCGTGGTGGCTCATGCCAGTAATCCCAGCACTTTGGGAGGCCGAGGCGGGTGGATTAGAAGGTCAGGAGTTCGAGACCAGCCTGGCTAACATAGTGAAACTCCATCTCTACTAAAAATACAAAAAATTAGCCGGGTGCGGTGGTGTGTGCCTGTAATCCCAGCTACTTGGGAGGCTGAGGCAGGAGAACCACGTGAACCCAGGAGGCAGAGGTTGCAGCGAGCTGAGATTGCACCACTGCACTCCAGCCCGGGCGACAGTGCGAGACTCTGTCTGGAAAAAAAAAAAAAAGAAAAAGAAAAAAAGAAAAAAAAGAGAAATGGGCAACAAACACTTTAAAATTACGTTCAAACTTACTCATAATCAGAAATGCAAATTAAAATATTTTTTTTTCCATCTGCTAGTAGGCAGAGAGGAAATGGAGAGCTACACTGATGAGACTTTTATAGTTAGCATTAAAATCTATTACTTCTGTAATTCACACATGCATATTCACTCAAGGAAAGTATTAAGAATTGTAATATCTAGTGCTGACAGAAAACAGGTGCTTTCATATACTCCGACTGTAAAATGCTAAATACCAGCTTTCTATTAATAGAAGATAATTTGACAATTACATGCTACCCTTTGACCTGGAAATTCCACTTCAATAATTTATTGTAAGAAACTAGTTGGAAAGACAAGTAAAAAGCTATATGTAATGGTACTTAGTATAAAACTGACAAGACTGTACATTCTATCACTAGCCAACTGCATAGGACCAGTGTTATTATCCCAAAAACTGACAAGGAAATGGATGTGTGATATATGGGGGAAGTAATGGGAATCTTGAAAGCAGTCTTGTAAGTTCACAGTTTTGGCAGATTCCAGGAGGTTGCATCAATCTGCTTTCATCTGTTCAAGCAGTGTTTCTCAAAACTTGGTTCCCAGAACAAAGGCATAAAAATCATCAACGATTTACTGTTAAAGACAGAAAAGCTTGATCTATTACATTTTTCTCATCTGAACTTTCAGATGTCAAAGCTACTGCATTACATTGTAATAAAGGTGGAGATGTACACAAAAAAACTTTAAAATTTATGGGACAAGATCTCCGGGTTGAAATGTTTCATCTATGCCAAGGGTGTAGATATTTGATCTAAATATTTTAAGATGTAATGAATATGAGTGTACTCAGCTGTTAAATGTTTTAATAAGCCAGAGAGTTGGCTACCTTATACAAACTCTACCTCCCTTGAATACGTAGGATCTAAAAATTCCTTTCTTTAAAAATAAATAGCCACCATTTTATCTTACTCTTAAAACTTTCTCGATAAAAACTTGAAAGCCATCTATTTAACTTCAGAAAATGTGCAGAAAATGCTACTGGAACAAAAATCGTAATTATCACTTAATGACACTTGGGGACTGAAGATATTCAGCTGATTAAAAGTATAATAACCTAAGAAGAAATAACCAAAAATTCTCAAAATTTTTTTCTTATTACCAACTCTTACCTATAATACCTGATATGTGAAAAATTTTTAAAGGTTAATTTAAAACAATTCATTTCATGGAAACATATACTACCTTGGAGGAGTTGCTGTACATTTTCATTTCCCATCTGTAAAGCAGTAAAGCCCTGAAGGGATATAATGTTAGGATCACACCCATAGCTCAGGAGTAGGCGGCAGGTTTGTAGATGGCCACAATAAGCAGCTCTGTGTAGAGAAGTCTGACCAAGATTATCCAAAGCATTAACCTTAACAATGCAGAAAAAATTGAAGTTAGCCTGCAATGCAAAATTTAAAACCATGCAATCATGTATTTAACACTTTTTACTACTTTTAAGTCTCAATTCTTCTATGAGGCCTATTATCCAATGCCAAAGCAAGTATTTTTGCTCCAATCTAGAGAATAAATTTACCAATTCATGAAGGCTACCATCAGAAGGAAGACCCAATTTTGGGTTAAATGTGAGATGCTGAATAGTAATTGTGTTTATCATTAAAGCATTCACAGATTCACAGATATTTAGAGCTAGACATTGCCTAAGAAAGTTCAACCCATGTATTTTTACGGATCTCTAAAGTGTAGAAATGTAAAGATTAACCCCAAGATAGACAACTGTAACAAAGCCAAGATAAATTAGCATTAAAATGCTTATTTCTATTGGTTTAATCTTCTCCCTTATTTATTATGTAAAATATATAGATACACATACTATGGAATAGTCACACAGTGGAATCACTCAGCAATAAAAAGGAACCAACTATTGATACATGGATGAATCTCCAAAACATTATACAATGTGGTAAAAGCCTTACACAAAAGTATATATTTTGCATCATTCCATGTATGTCAAGGCCTAGAACAGGCACTTTTATGTCAGAAAAAATAAAATGGTTATCTGTCAAAGTGGAGATTGCCTGGGACTGTGCATTACTTCTGCCATGAGATAATGTATCTCTACAGGAGTTTTGGTTATACAGGTGTATGTACTAGTCAAAATTCGGCAAATATGCGTTTAAGATCTCTGCATTTCACTGCATTCAAATTTTACATATAAAGAAAAACTGTAAACAAAGATTAAACTCTAGTTGATGTGCATGTGGAAGTATTTAGGAGGAACAGTCTGCAAATTACTTTGAAATGTGTGAAAAAATAAGATATTGGTGGATGGAGGGAAAAATGGAAAGATATGTAATAAAACACTATAGTAAAATGTTAGTAATAGAATCTAAGTGGTAGGAAGGTATTCTCTGCAAAATTCTTTTTACTTGGTTATATCTTTGAAATTTTTCACAGTAAAAAAAATTACCTGTAAAACTCCACCAACCTTATCTCTACCTCCCTGCCCTGGAAATAATTATTCAACATAACTAAGAAATTAAGTTCCTCAGTAATCAATCCTGCGGACAACAGTGTGTTTTAAGACACTGACCTATTCATACTCATGGAATCAGATAATATGTGAATGGGAATATAATCAAGATCTCAATAAACCTAAAACTAGAGTATGAATAGCTAGGCTCCATGCTTACAGGGCCTGAAAAATTGATTTAAAATGCTCAGAACAATCAAACTGTTTATTCACATACCCTAACTCGCTGAAATGTGAAA
Organism: Macaca mulatta; assembly: GCF_049350105.2. Lineage (NCBI taxonomy): Eukaryota > Metazoa > Chordata > Mammalia > Primates > Cercopithecidae > Macaca > Macaca mulatta. The sequence continues at coordinate 103,808,765 of NC_133414.1, read as the reverse complement.
AATACCCACTTAAAAAAAAACTTTATCTGGGTACCACTTTATGTTAGGATTAGGGTGACCACTTGTTCTGGTTTGCCTAGGACTTTCCTGGTTTTAGCACTGAAAGTCCTGTGTTCCCAAAAAACCTCAAGTCCTGGACAAAACTGGATGGTTGGTCACCCTAGTCAAGATTGTTTCATTGAGTGTCACAACCCTAATTCAATATGCATCCAGATATTCTTCAAGTAATGTACCACAAGTACGAAAAAAGCAATCAACAAACAGTTATAGAACAGAGAGACAAGATATGCCAAGCAGTCAAGCAGATATAAACTTTATTTTATTCAATAATTTACAATAGGAAAAATCAAGATTATACATTATCAAGAATTCCCCCAAATCAAAGCGAAATTAAGACACAGAGAGGCAACACAAAAAGAAATTAAAGAACTCTAAGTGGTTTCTTGAATGAATGGAAACTCAAGAAAGGACAGGTAAGAATAAACTATTCTGCAAATTTCATTTATGGAAGGGCCTCAGAGGCCATCCAAGGAGAAGAGCGTCTATTCCTTTCTCCCTTCATCTACAGCACATCTATTCTTTCTCTGTTATAGAGTATACTGAATTTCAGCTAAAGATTTTGTTTGAAGGAGGCAAGGATCTGTGGCTAAAAACTGTAAAAACTGCTGTATTAGGTGACTACTGTCATCTCTTCCAATCTGAGATAATATGTATATCTTTTACTGAGTAGTACTTTTAAAAATTCCTGGGTAAGAGATGATTTCTAGCTTTGATGAAAGCATATTTGGTGAATAAAATGCTTTGTGCACGAATGCCAACTAAAGAACAGTAACTTATCAACATGGGGAGCTATTATGTTTTTTGTAAAATTATTTAAATAATATATTTCCTTCTGTTCAAGTCCTTTGACTTAGTTACAGAAATAACAGAGGGTAAAAACAAAAACAAAAACGAAAGCAAAAAAAGGGTGATTGGGGTAAATAACAGAAGTTATCATGACAACCAAGAATTAGAAGATATGGGTGAGAAAAGACGATTAGAAAAGATGATAGGTCGGAAAAGTCCTTACGGATAACTATGACCTGTGGGCTGTGGTTAAAAGGAATGGAGGAGGGAGGACATACAGGAATAATGTGTGTCTGAATAAACCCATAGATGTTCTAGCAAAAATTAGATATAGAAAAGGTTACCTGCAGGACAATTCTTAAGCATAGTAATCTATGCTTAAGGGAAAAAAAGTAATACTCATGAGAAAGTAAATCGTTTAGGAAGTCAGGCATTTCACCTGCTAAATAAAAAATAACTCATTGGATTACCAAAGATTACCAAAAAGGAAGTATACCTTTGCTTCATGTTTCACCACTACTTCAACAACATCATTATGAGCTTTCTCAGATGCCACGTGCAGAGGAGTCAAGAATCTTAAAGAGAAAAAGTCAGCCAGACAGTGAATATATTTTCCAAAAGAGTAAAATCTCAATAACATTAAATTATTAAATGTATACTTACTCTTTCGTCTTTTCATTGATGTTTGCTCCTTTTCTTAGCAGCAGTTCACATATTTGCTTTCTTTTGGGATATGGAGATGCAGCAGCACAATGCTAAATAATTTAAATTGCAGCATTAATCAAGGACTATACATAACTGATTTTAAGAACATTCGTGTTTCCCATCAAGAACTATCAAGTAGTTATTTAATCTTTTTGTTTTACTTTTGACACAACTTTGCTTTTGACTTTTGGTTGAACAGAATTGCAACAATTACCAAATTCTGACAGGGCCTGAAAATCCTACCTATCAGATAATATCTATTATTAAATATTCCAATCAAACTTTACAGTTGTCCTGTATCTTTGAAAAAGCTATCATTGGTGTGATGAAAACCTTAATGTGACCAATATCCTTTTCAAAACTGTTTCCAAGTGGCACTGTGTTGATGCATTTTAAATGTTAAGAAAACACCCCAAAGGTTGAGGTTTCTTTACATGAAGAAATAACAGAATAAAGCCGGACGTGGTGGCTCATGCCTGTAATCCCAGCACTTTGGGACGCCGAGGCAGGCGGGTCACCTGAGGTCAGCAGTTCAAGACCAGCCTGGCCAACATGGTGAAACCCCCCCTCTACTAAAAATACAAAAATTAGCCGGTTGTGGTGGCATGCGCCTGTAATCCCCGATACTTGGGAGGCTGAGACAGGAGAATCACTTGAACCCAGGAGGTGGAGGTTGCAGTGAGCTGAGATCATTCCACTGCACTCCAGCCTGGGTGAGAGAGCAAGTGACTCCATCTCAAAAAAAAAAAAAAAAAAAAAAAAAAGAAATAACAGAACATTCATCAGTTCTGGATTCTGTTTGGTAATAGCACTGATGGAACAGCTGATAAGCTGAGCAGTACTTATATCTCTCTCAACTAGTTGCTTCGGCAGAATAAGGAGCATGCATTACCTCTTTGCAAAATCAGTGGTGGAAAATGATATAATCTGGAGTTTGAGGCTGCAGCATCTCTATGTATGATGTATCCAGGAGGAAAGGAGACAGGAAGTAGAGATTTGCCAGTTATAAGCCTAAGCCTAATATCTGCATAACAGGGTGTTCAATAATGTCTGAATGATACATGACTAAATCAATGTATATATGTTAAGTTAAAACTGAAACCTGAAAACCTACAGAATAAAGATTCTGGGTAATTTTTCAGCTAAGTTGCTCTACACATCTAAAAACACAATACATATGAAATTTGTATTTGATTTTAACCTGTTGTTAATCATAAAGTTTATCGGATCCTCATGACTTTGCTGCAGATCCATTCTTTGATGTTGTCGTCACCAAAATCATTCCTTTATCCTAAATAAAACCAATTCTAATTGGAGAACATAGTTCCTTTGGTAGGTTAAGGGTAATCATCCCAGGACATCTATTATGAGAGCACAGAGACTGGACATGGTTTTTTAAATACTTTTTTTTGTTTTAAAATCACATCCACCTCAAATTACACCCTGCTCCTCTGCACCATCATGGAGCAGGGCCTGTAAATCTCTGGGAACCTGTAAGAAACTGCTACTGCACCATAACCACTCACCAACACATCTCCTACTGTGTTTTAAGGTTAATTACCAAAACGAGTTGCTTAATAGTAGTATGTATATTTAGGGGAAAACAACACGTAGTATTAGCTTTTCAGACCAGAATTTTCCATGTTAGTCTTTCCAAGTTTCTTTGTACAGTTTTAATGCTGTTGTGGTTTTAATTTTGTACTAGTATTTCTTATTAGTCTACAGCTTAACTATTTTTTTTTAAATTTAGATGTTTCTTACACGCAGTAAAAAAGGTCCAAAATGCTTTACAGGTAGGTTTCTACATAAACTTCATAGTTTACATTATGGCATAAGGAAGAAAACTTATTATAAAAGATATTAGGTAAGTAAGGCTTACCATCAGTTAAATCTGCTTCTACACACATTAATTTACTTATCTTCTCTTACCCGAAGCACCTTCTGCAACTCATACAACAGGATTTACTTTCTTCCTTTTACATTTCTACCTTTAAGTTTTTTTTCACCTTTCGATTTTAAGGTAGCCCCTGATTTTACCATTCGCTCTCTTACCTTTTATCACGTATCCCTATTAGCTCCCATTCTTTTCTGTTTTTCCTTAGGCTTCTCTACTCACATCCACTTTGTCATAGCTCCACAGTTATTATTACCTCTGTCAGGGAAGTAACCTCTAAAATACTTTATGCACATTTTAGATTTAATTTTGAAGAAGGAAGCGACTACACCAAGTGTTTTTATCTGGATGGTGGTATTTATTTTATTTTTCATTATTTTCATTGGGTTCCAAAATTTCTAACTTAAGCATTCATTTTTATAACCTCTAAAAAAGCAAACGATATGTATCATTTATGATAATAAAAGCATTACATATAATACATGCCAGAATCTGAACAGATTTTTTTTTTCTGGAGATTCTCGAACTGATAATAGCTTGGCCTTCTGCAGGGTGAGGCTGTCTATTTTTTGGCACTGTTTAAATTTTTAAAAAATATTTGTATAGGCAGTAATTTTTTAAAACTACAGACTCAAAAAAATGCTAGTTCTAAAAGTAGGATATTATTATTAGTTTAGCACGTTCTTGGTTATTGTATTTTAAAAACTTAAATCTGAAACATTACCAATGCTGTTTCATGTGTTTGAGGATGCTTGAAATTCACCATTTCCAGAGAGAGATGTTTTTTGATTCGAGTAACATCAGCTTCTCGTGCAGCTTGCAGCAACGAGTGGCCTTTAAATTCATCTAGACGAAGAAAAAGCATTTATATCTATAACGAGATCAAATTGAAAAGGCTTACCTAAAAGATACCTAGTATTTTCCTTGAAATTATTTTCAAAATAATCTTCCAATATAGCCAGATTGAGGCTCTAAAGATATTCTCCAAATTTAACCCCTGAAACAGACAGGGGTACTCCAGTTCCCCTCAGTTATGGTGCAACTGTATAGACATATGGCCTCAAGAATGTACACAGGTTTAGCCCATGGCAGAATCATGGTCTGTTCTAATTCATAATTCATTTTGGAATATCTGGAATACTACAGTATATTCCTAGACCAGAGAGGTTTTAGAATTTTTCAAGCACAAAATTTTTCTCAGTAAAGAAACAGTGATCTCTACACTGACATCATGGCTATAACAGACAGTTTTGCTCATACCATCAGGGAACTGGGAACTAGACAAGTTGGATATTTGCAAAAGCCACCTATGATGATGAAAAAATAAAAGAGGTTTTCCTTAAGATTCTCTTTTACTCATCAGACTTGTGGAACTACCAATTATTCTTTATTATTCCAGGATAATACAAATCCATTATAAGTTGCTTATTTATATGCACTAATACCATATCCAAACTAGGTGGTTATTTCTCACTACATTTACTTCAGCTATAGACAGAAAATCAAAGAACTGGGGCCAGGTGCCAACAAATATTAGATGTTAAGATCTGGAGGCTGTTTACAAGATAGCAATCTTATGAAGCTGTAACTTCACAAATTCATAAGCTTCATAGATTAAACAGAAAAGTCATATCAAAGATGAAAACCAAATGCTTTCATTTCAAAGGCATACCATCTAATAAGTCTAATACAGTACATATAAAAAGCACATAAGTTGACTTGAAAAAATTAATACAAACATATTTTATTTTCATAGCATCTTAAATAGAAACTTCCAAATTATTAAATATGCTAAACAACATGGATACCCATGGCTAAGAAAAATATTCTATTATTTAAACATTTCTAAAAACAAATAGGAAAGAAAAAATGTTCAGTTTATTGATATAATATCCTACCTGAACATTCATAATTTTATACTCACATGCTAATCTTTCTTTTAACTGTGGTGTGGGAGCCAGGTCTATAGCACTTTTATTGTGACAATTGAGCAGTGTTGGGTCTGCACCATAACTTAAGAGAAGAGAACATACTTCAACCCTGTTCTTAGAAGCTGCCTCATGAAGAGGAGTGAACTGCCACAAGTCCATTGCATTTACACATGCACCATGCTGGAGAGCAAAAAGCATCATATATTTAACGTTCAATTTTCTAAAGAACTCAGAATTATTAGTACTGTGTAATTTAACATCATACAGCTAAAACAGGTTATGTTCCCAAAGTTCACTTTTTAAGCCAATTATTTCAGAATGAGTATACATTTTTCCCAAAGGAAAAAACAGTAGCTGATTGCTAGGCCTACCCACGAGGGTCTACTTAACTTTTCTACTTTTAAGAACAGTTAAGAATGAAGCTTTAGATTTAACCTGCATCTTTTCCAAGAACGAATTCTCCTCTTGAGGGATAGCTGACATACAGTGAAACACACAACTTTGATGAATTCTGACAAATGTATATATCTGTGATACCATCACCCAAATCAAGATATAAGACCCTTTCATTACCCCAGAATGTTTCCTCATGCTCCTTTTATAGACAATTCCTGCTCCCATTCTGGCCACATATTAGATATATCTGTTCTTCAATTTCATAAAAATGGAAGAATATAAATTTCTAATGTATGTACTTCTTTGTCTAGATTCTTTCATACATATGTTTCTGAGATTCATTCATGTTGTTGCATAAGTAGTTCATTTTCATTGTTGAGGAGTATTTCACAGTATAGATACACCATAATTTGCTTATTTATCATCCTATTAAGGGACATTTGGACTGTTTCTAGTTGGCCGGTTGAGTATCTCTAATCTGAAAACCTGAAATGCAAAATACTCCAAAATCCAAAACTTCTGAATACCGACGTGACGCCACAAGTGGAAAATTCCACACCTAACCTCATACACACAAACTTAATTCATGCACAAAATTATTAAAAATTTATACAAAATTATCTTCAGGCTATGTGTATAAGGTGCATATGAAACATAAGTGAATTTCATGTGTAGACCTGGGTTCCATCCTCAAGATATCTCATTACATAGTATATATGCAATATTCTAAAATCCAAAAAAATCTGAAATCTAAAACACTTCTAATCCCAAGCATTTCAGACAATGGATAGTCAACCTGTGTTACAAATCAGCTATCATAAACATTTCTTTATGAACATATACTGTCATGGTAGATATAAGTTTAACTTTATTAGAAACTGTCAAAAGAGTTTTCTAATGTGGCTATAGCATTTTATACAGCCACCAGCAACATTTGAGTTCCAATTGCTACATATCCTTGCTAACACTTTCTATTGTTAGGCTTTTTAATTTTAGCCGTTTCCAAGTACTGGAGTTGGCATGGAACACTGAAGCCATACTAGTTTAACCAATCAAACACAAATTTCCTACTACAGCATTCAACTAAGGTGAACCAGCTTCTTACACTTTCAATATTTTCAACAATGGGGAGCTAATTTGCAGCCAACATGGCTTTTTATAGTTACTAGAGAACTGATGTTGTTAGAAAGTTTTCTTCTACATTAAGTTAAAATATGCACTCTTAACTTTCATCTGTTTGCCTCTGGAGCAAAAGATATCATAAAGGACACTCATCTTTTTTTTTTTTTTTTTTTTTTTTTGAGACGGAGACTCGCTCTGTCGCCCAGGCTGGAGTGCAGTGGCTGGATCTCAGCTCACTGCAAGCTCCGCCTCCCGGGTTCACGCCATTCTCCTGCCTCAGCCTCCCGAGTAGCTGGGACTACAGGCGCCCGCCACCTCGCCCAGCTAGTTTTTTGTATTTTTTTTTTTTAGTAGAGACGGGGTTTCACCGTGTTAGCCAGGATAGTCTCGATCTCCTGACCTCGTGATCCACCCGTCTCGGCCTCCCAAAGTGCTGGGATTACAGGCTTGAGCCACCGCGCCCGGCCTAAGTTGTCATATTACAATTTATACTTTGAGTTAATGGATCATTTAAACACTCTGTATTATTGTTTAAATTAAGAAGTAAACATCAAAGCATTTTCTCCTCTCCCATCTTGTTCTTGTGCGACTTATTTCGTGAACTTAAGTGTCCTTGCTGAGCCCCATTATATTTAATCTTACTGGCTTCAACCAAAGCTTAGAGCCTGGTGAGATGGTTTTGACCCTTGATTCTATCAACTTGAATATTAGTTATCCTTCCCAGCTTCATGTTAATCTGCAAACTGGGTAAGTATCCCTTTTAATTTTTTATCAAGTCAACCATAAAAGTGTGCATCACAACAAAGATAAAGACAGAAGCTTCAGGCCCCACTGGAGGTTCCAACATTGCCTTCCAAGCAAAGAAATATCAGTCAACACACTGCACAGTGGTTTAATTAATTATGACTCTATCTGACATAATTTTTCCCTCCACTCTAGCCAGATCTATCTGCTTGCTTCCTAGTATTCAGAGACTATGAGGAAGAATGTTAAGAGAATTCCCTGTTAGTCTTGTGCCTGTTAGTGCCAGACCTTCATTATTTGAATGCTTTGCCCAGGGAATCATGTCTTAGTGCCTTCCATGGCTAGCAAATGCCCTGGTCATGGAAAGCAGTCACTGGGTGTTTGCTGTTAAATGCCAGCTTCTGCTAGCCAAACTATTTAGGCAAGTGTTGCCAATTGACTCAGCACTGCTCAGAATCTGCATTCTCAATCCCTATCTACTTGTTTTCTCCTGACTTTGCTTAACTTTACTACCCTGGTAACTATTACACCCTCACGTTAGCTAACCCCCTCTGTAGGTATGACCTCTAGTCAGCCTTTCATTCTTATTTAGTAAAACACTAGGTCTTAGGAAAATACCACTCAGTTGTCTTTAAGTCCCAGTGCAATCTGTTTGATGTTTCATTCTTATCCATAACAACTTTCTAATGTTCTGCTGGAGTCAAGATTTTATAAGAAGCAAAAGCATTACTCTCACAAATGTATAACACTACAGCCACATTATAAGTTTACTAAGGTTTATATGCTACTCAGAGTATCTAATTATTATTATAAAGTTGTCTCTACGGGAAAATGTATTTCATAAGACGCAGGCCCAAAAGGAACCACAGAGGCATTGGAAACAAGTGTCCTCTTTCTCTTCCCATAACAGCTGCAGAGAGTGGGGAAAAGTACTGAAGGGGTAGAATGGGTGCAGGGTAACAGAAGTTAAAGGGTATGGGTAACATCCTGGGATCCACTCCCAAGGATAATATATATCTTCTACTCTCACCTAAAAGGGATCAAAAGAGGAAGTTTCGGGCTGGGCTTGGTGGCTTATGTCTGTAATCCCAGCACTTTGGGAGGCTGAGGCGGGCAGATCACCTGAGGTCAGGAGTTCAAGAGCAGCCTGGCCAACATGGTGAAACTCTGTATCTACTAAAAATAGAAAATTAGCTAGGCATGGTGGCACATACCTGTAATCCCAGGTACTTGGGAGGCTGAGGCAGGAGAATCGCTTGAACCCAGGAGGCAGAGGTTGCAGCGAGCTGATTGTGCCACTGCGCTCCAGGCTGGGAGACAAAGCAAGACTCCGCCTCAAAAAAAAAAAAAAAAAAAAAAAAGTTTCTTGCTAGTCTTGGGAACCTGTTTGTTAAACAGTTGTTGAACATACTGGAAGAAGTGAACCTTACCAAATGGGCCTGCTCCAACTCAAAGTACAATTGGCAAATCTTGCTATTATATCTGGTGGTTTTAACAAAATATGATTCACTAAAAACTGCTTCTTAGAGTTTTGAAACTTCACCTTTAGCTATAAATTATGGAATCACTTTATCTGCTATTCATTATTATTATTATTATTATTATTTTGAGACAAGGTCTCACTCTTGCCCATGCTGGAGTGCAGTGGTGCGATCTGGGCTCACTGTAACCTCCATCTCCAGGGTTCAAACGATTCTCCTGCCACAGCCTCCTGAGTAGATGGGATTTCAGATGATGCGTCACAAGATGATGTGTAGCAAGATAACACTGCTACTTTATATTTAAAAACATATAGTATCCAGGCTGGGTATGGTGGCCCATGGCTGTAATCCCAGCACTTTGGGAGGCCGAGGCAGGTGAATCACTTGAGGTCAGGAGTTCAAGACCAGCCTGGTTTCACCAGAGATGGTGAAACCCCATCTCTAACAAAATTTAGCTGGGCGTGATGGCGCATGTCTGAAATCCCATCTACTCAGGAGGCTGTGGCAGGAGAATCGTTTGAACCCTGGAGGTGGAGGTTGCAGAAAGCCAAGATCGCACCACTGCACTCCAGCCTGGGCAAGAGTGAGACCTTGTCTCAAAAAAAAAAAAAAAAAAAACCAAAAAAAAAAACCATATGGTATCTCAAAAATCTCAAAGCAGTCAAATGCTGAGCTATCAGTCACCTATATTTTATAATGCTTATAAATACTTCTACTTCTTTAAGCACTAAGAACACAGAAAATAAAAAGAAACCCAGATACACTAATGTATTTCAAGTTACTCTACATAACTCCAGAAAGTAATTAGAGAGTACAAGAGCACTAACCTTGACCAAAAGTTCAGTTACTTCATAATGACCATAAGAACAGGCATTGTGCAATGGTACCAGATCACTACAATGAGAAGGGGAAAAAAAATCCTGTTTTAGTATATATTTCTTAGGCCTACGGAAATTTATAAATTAAAATATATTTAATTACTTAAATAGCAAGTGGATTATGTGATGTTCTAATAAAAATGTTCAAAATTTAGTAACATCCATTTGAACCCTAAATCCTAAGAATTTGAACTCCCAAGTCTCTTTCAAATCTGTCTTCCTTTATACTTCACTGCTACTGCCACTGCCTTAGTTTGGGCCTGTTATTTCTCCCTTGCACTACTGAAACAGCCCCCACTCCACTTTATCCTCCAAGCTGAGGCAGATTTTTCTAAAAGGTAAGTCTGATGTAGTTACACCTTAACACTGTGCTTTCAAGAGATGGTTCCAACTTATTAACGTGGCACACACAATTATCTGGCTCCCTCTCTAGGCTTACCCTTCAATAATGATATGCTAAACTTATAGTTCCCTGTATGTCTCTACACATACTGTTCCCTGGGTATAGATTTCCCTCCCTCCTTTGTTCTGGATCATTTCTACATGTCTTTTCCAGACTTAGCTCAAATACTAGCTCATTTTTAAAACTTTTTTGAGATCCTTAATAAGCTGAAACCCAATTCTTCCATGATGGGAGTGGAGGAAGAACTTTCTCTATGGGAAAATACAGTGAAACTTTAAAATCTTGACTTCTATCTTTAAGCTTTTCCTTCTCCTTTGGGATCACTCACTAATATGCTGCCACAGCCACCATCATGCCAGCCTCTGGTAAGGGATGGTCACCTGTGATTTAGTCTTTAGTTCTACGAGTCCTCTCTTGAAAGGTTCATGGCTTTCCTTACTATTTTTGAATATATGATTCTTCACTTGCCTGAGCACCAATTTTGTTCCTAACCACCTACTAGATGCTTCCACTATGTTCCTGTATCATCCCATTAAACTAAGTGTTCTAGGCCGGGTGTGGTGGCTCACATCTGTAATCTGAGCACTTCGGGAGGCCGAGCCAGGTGGATTACCTGAGGTCAGGAGTTCGAGCCTGGCCAACATGGTGAAACCTCGTCTCTACTAAAAATATGAAAATTAGCTAGGTGTGGTGGTGGGTGCCTGTAATCCCAACTACTCAGGAGGCTGAGGCAGGAGAATCACTTGAACCCGGGAGGCAGAGGTTGCAGTGAGCCGAGATCTTACCACTGCACTCCAGCCTAGGCGACAGAGCGAGACTCCGTCTCAAAAAAAAAAAATAAAAAAATAAAATAAAATAAAATAAAATAAAAATAAAATAAAAAACACAACAAGCAAACAAAAAATAAACTAAGACTTCTAGAAGTCAATTCAACAGTTTCCCCCCAAACAATTTTGCCTTGTGTATTTCATATGTGTATCATTGGATCTAACTCATTCAGAACTTGAAGTGTAGTTTTCCTTTTATTCCTCGCTCATCATACCCATTCGACAAATCTTATCCATTCTTTTTTTTTTTTTGAGATGGAGTCTTGCTCTGCCACCCAGGCTGGAGTGCAGTGGCGCGATCTCGGCTCACTGCAAGCTCTGCCTCCCAGGTTCGCGCCATTCTCCTGCCTGAGCCTCCTGAGTAGCTGGGACTACAGGCACCTGCCACCACGCCCGGCTAATTTTTTGTATTTTTAGTAAAGATGGGGTTTCACCATGTTAGCCAGGATGGTCTCGATCTCCTGACCTCTCCCAAAGTGCTGGGATTACAGGCGTGAGCCACCGCGCCCAGCCCAAACTTTATCCATTCTTACACAGAAATAACTCTTGCATCTATTCCTTCATTTTCATTTATTCTGCCACCATTATTATGAATCCTGATTATGCTTAACCCTCTAGAATGCTCACTTTCCTAATTGCTGCTTTTGCTTCTAGTCCTCTCTCCCAATTTAGCCAACACACTGCTTTCAAATGCACCTCTTAAAACTTCTTTTAGAATAATAATCTCCTTTGTTTCAGATCACAGAGTGAAGTCTGAATTACTTAGGCTAAATACCAAGTCCTCCAAAACCTGGTTCTTACCTATTTCTCTAATTCTAACCTTCATTTGTTTCTTGTGTGAATCATCTTCTCCAGCAAAGCTAGTCTAGTCACTGTTTTTAAAATGTGCTTTAATGTCTGCTTTAGCAGCCCCCAGTTATCCTAACTGTCTTGCAGACTAATGTTCCGCAAACTGCTTTCTTGAATTGAGACTTGACTTTACAGTCCAGGTCAAGTCACACCTCATTCTGAGGGATTTCCCAACCACTTCAGTCAACCATCACTGAGAGTTCCCTCTTGGGAACTCCTGCAGTGCTCTCTCTCTCTCAATGACCAAACACTTGGTAGAGACCTCATAGTATTCTTAGGTATCTTTTCATGCCCTCTGAAGTGTAATGTACACCTTCTATGAGCTGTGGGCTTAAGGTTTTATAATTTCCTGTGCCCTCAGAGAACCTGTACATTGTAAAAGCTCGATACATATTAATGTTATTTAGTAAAAAATATGATTTTTATAAGGTTAAAAAGATTGTTTTAAGATGACGGTAACACATAAAAAGTCCTTGTTTTTGTTCAAATGCTTACCCTTTATCTTTAGCATGGACATCAGCTCCATGTTGCAATAACAACTGTACAATCTTTACTCTGTTATATCCTGCTGCCAAATGCAATGGAGTCGACTGAAATATTAATCAAATATATTAATGAAATTCAAATAATGGTTGAATAAAATGTGTAAGAGGGAAAAAACCCAAATATAAAACCAGAAAATCCAATTATGACTTCATTGTCTAAGTAGTTATCAATTTGGTTTTACAAAATCCAACATACATATTGAAGGCATAGTATACAAGTTTATAAATTCACTATTACATATAGGAAGCAAATAACTGTTTATCATCAATAAGGTTTTACTAAGCTTAAGAATTTGAAATACTGAAAATACTGAAATACTTAAAACATCAGTGCTCTCTTCAAATATATTTCAATTTATTGTAAGATAAACACATCTTTATCTTTATGTTACCAGGAGATAAGCACAAACTCAGTTGCAAAAGGAAGTACCTTTCTGCCATCACTTGCGTGGCAGTTGACATTTAATGGTGTGAGTAGAGCCATCATTTTTTCTTCATTGCCACTCCTAGAATACAAAAAAAGTATTAGCAATTTGCATTCTTCATCAGATCTTCCTCAAGATAAGTACTGTAACCATTACAAAAAATTCTATTTAAAGTTTGCTTACTGTAAAAAAAAAAAAAAAGAAAAAAGTTAATGGTGAAGTATTCCTGTCAAATATTTAAAACATTAGTATGTACCTGGCACTTTCCAAGAGTTCATCCTTCTTATATTCACCTGTGAATTAGAAAAAAAAAAAAGTATAGAAATTAAAAAGAAAAATTAACAAGTTTTATGCAAAAAGACGCCCAATGAATTATAAAGTAGATAAATTTGGAAATAAATTTCCAATAAATGGAAAATAGTTCATTAACAGAATATTATGTAGTTTAAAAATATTTGCATGAAAAGCAAACATGAAATACCTTTGCTATGGGATTAAAAAAAAAAAGATTCTATTTTATATAATGAAAGGCAACCTCAACTATATAAAAACAATATGCTCAGGAGAAGGAAAATCCAAAAGAAAATATACCAAAATATTAACAAAGTTTATCTCGGGTCATAGATTATTGGTGACCTTTTCCTTTTTCCCTTCAAATTTCCTAAAATGAGTATAGTATTTTCATAACAGAGAAACAAAATGTATCTACAACTTTGTTCCAAACCTAAAAAAGGCCAGGTGTATTGGCTCATGTCTGTAATCCCAGCACTTTGGGAGGCTGAGGTGGGTGGATCGCTTGAGCCCAAGAGTTAGAGACTAGCCTGGGAACACGGTGAAACCCTCTCTCTACAAAAAATACAAAAATTGGCTGGGTGTGGTGATGCACACCTGCAGTCCCAGCTACTTGGGAGACTGAGGTTGGAGGATCACCTGAGCCTGGATAGGTTCAGGCTGCAGTGAGCTGTGACTGTGCCACTGCACTCCAGCCTGGGCGACAGAGCGAGACCTTGATATACACACACCCACACACACACACACCCCCAAAAAACAAACCCCTAAACAAAACAAACAAAACTCAATAAACCAACATTATAGAAATTACAAAAGAATCTATAGCATCACTGATGATAACATAATCATTAACATCTTTATGAATCTAGATTTTTCAACATTAATATCATGCTTATTTAATGCTACTTTAAATATATACAAATATAAAAAAGGATTAACTATGAACTCTATTTCTTCTTTATTAAAGCCTTTACTTTTACAAATGAATACAAACAAAACTATAAAATCAACAAAATTTAAATTAATACAATGATTTGCTAAATGACATCCAAACTGCTGCCCACAATGTGAATTGTGTATTGACTGCCAAGGCAACACTTCTTTTGAGGCCCAAGATTTAAAAAACAAAAATAAAAGCATGGAATAACATGGACTACTAAAGGAGAAAATGAACACTGATTGATAGTCACAATAACAGTGCACACTTCTAAAAGTCTTTTCAAGAAGAAGTCTAAATTTTCTCAGCAATGGTAGAAGAAATAACACAAAATCCAGGCACAAAGCTCACAGCAAAGCCCCTTAGGCTCTTGACTTTAGATTAGGTATGATTCTAGTTATCACAAGGTAGATAAGAATATGGTAAATAATATGGCTGAGTTGCTAAGAGGAAAGCACACTGACAAGGGAGATAATATGTGAAGTGGATACAACTCAAGAAAGCTTGTCAATCTAAACTATAGCTTACTCATAGCAATAGGTTTCAAGGACATAAATATGTTACAGCAGAGTACAACTAGCATTCTTCATGGTACTGAAATGAGTGTGCCTAGAATCCTCTTTTGAATGGCTAGTGCTTTTTGAAAGGATTCCATCAAAAATTATTAAAATACATTAAAAAAAAAAAAAGCAGTACAGCTTGAATATCCCTTATCTGAAATGCTTAAAACCAGAAGTGTTTTGAAGTTTGGATTAGAAATACTCAACCTGTATATAAAGGGGCAGGCATAAGTTATCTGAAAAACTCAGGGGTATTTAAGAAATATCCTGAATATACTACAGCAACATACAATTATCTATTACCCTCACTCCCAATAAGGTAACAATGACATATGTAAACATCAATTAGAAAAGAAAAAGAAAGCTTTATTTTTCTTAGAGGAGAATCAAATGTCAGCTATCTACATGTAGAAAAGGAAAGCTACTGAACTGACACTATTTTAAAAATCTAGCTGAGGTCATTAATCACAGGAGGCAAATTTCCTACCTGGCAAGCTTGTTCTTTACAGGCTTCCTGGAATAACCAGAGTATACAGACTTACCAGTAAGCACTGCTTTGGCAGATGGATCTGCTAAATCCAATGCTGTCCTTCCATCTGTATTTCGGATGGTTGGCTCAGCTCCATGCTGTAAGAGCACTGCAAAATAGCAACACTATTTTGAAGTTCAATGGTAATTTTAACAACTTGATTTTAGTAAATCATTTTCTCAAGAATTCTGGTCCAGCAAAGTCTCAAAGTTGTTTAAAGACCTTTCGTATCTTGTCAGAATGGGAATGTTACATTTTAAATATAAAAATAATACATATTCTATTATTTAATGCATTAAAGACACATTAAATAAGTTCCCCCTCAGTTCAATGTAGATTTTCCTTTGCTATTTATACAGCTGGTGACAAGTGACTAAGGATAGATAAGAGTGTATAAGGGGGAAAAAAAGGCAAGTGTGCTTGAAAGCTTTTTTCTTATTCCAAAAGAACACTGCTTATGCTAGAAAGACTGTTCACCATGACAGAAATAAAATGTCTAAAGCTATAGATAGCCTGGGAACAGAGATCTGTAGAATTTTTAAGAAAAAAAAAAAAAAACCACACAGGTAAATTCTTTTTTAAAAAACACAAACAAAAAACTGAATGGCTTCCTTATGCTTTCAACAAATTCTGTAAGGTCGTCAGTCATTATCTTTCTATTCTTCAGGAAGGCTGAATAATCAACAGGAGGCTGCTTGTATTTGTCCACTATTGAAACCATAATACAATGCACTTGTAAGGTATAAGGTAAACAGTCTAAAGAGTGGAGTAGGTGCATTGAAACCAAGGTGCAAATTACTCCTTATAAGGACAATTTTTCTTTGGAAAAATCTTAACTGAGGGATATATAAATAAGGGTTGCTAGCTGACCAGTTAGTTTTTTGAGGTTAACTACACTGAATTTTAAGTTAAAATCCAAATACCCTTAGTAGGGTTAACCTACCCCAAATCAAAACTACTACATTATAATTCAAGGCACATAAAAAGAGAAGTCTTGGCTGGGTGCGGTGGCTCACGCCTGTGATCCCAGCACTTTGGGAGGCCAAGGCGGGAGGATCAAGAGGTCAAGAGACAGAGACCATCCTGGCTAACATGGTGAAACTCTGTCTCTACTAAAAATACAAAAAATTAGCTGGGCATGGTGGCGGGCACCTGTAGTGAGGCTGAGACAGGAGAATGGTGTGAACCCGGGAGGTGGAGCTTGCAGTGAGCGGAGATAACACCACTGCACTCTAGCCTGGGTGACAGAGCAAGACTCCGTCTGAAAAAAAAAGAGAAGTATTGTGTTTTGTTCTGTACTATATTATTATTTGTATTATTATGAAGATATTCCAGTATACTCTCTAAATAAGGAGCTGGAGGAAGACAGGCAAATATGTGCAGAAAGGAAGCTCAGTTCTTGTTCTTTGATAGGGTGAATTTCCATTCTGCTCTACTCCTATATATACCAGGGCTGTTCAACAGAAATAAAACATGAGCCACATAAAAAATTTAACATTTTCCAGTAACTACATTAAAAAAAGAAACAGTTCAAATTAATTTGAACACACTTCACCTAATACATCCAAAAATTCAATATTTACATTTATATTATAATCAATATAAAAGTAGATATTTTACTTTTTTTTTGTACTAAGTCTCTGAAATGTGGTATGCTTTTTCCCTTAGAGTACATCTCAATTCAGACATTTCAAGCTCTTAGCTACCATATTGGATAGTGCAGATTATAACTACCTTTGGAAAACTCTACGTTATTAAAACTAATTAATTATATGTCTAAGACTCTGAGGTACCAGAGATGGGTTATGTGGTAAAAATGATGTATTTGAATGTAGGGCAGGAACAATTTAAGATAACATACAGAAAAGGAGAATTGGACAGAGGTAACCAGGAAATCCATTTCACATCTTTATAAATGACCTAATTTAAGCTGGTGAGGTTGACATAAACAGTGATTTGGGATGCTGGGGACGATGAGGTCCAATTTAAGTCTAGCATAGAGCACCTGGACTTTTTCTAGTGCACTGAACTCACTTTCTATATCTGTTAAGGATTTCAACTGTCCCTATTTTACATCAGGAAATAATGGAGTTAAGGTGGCAATGAGTCCAAAATCCTTGAATTTGTTTGTCTCACAAAAGTAAATACCAGGTTAATAAAAATTCTCAAAAAGCCTTCTCACATACTATATACTTTTCTTACTTATCCTGCCATTTCTACTCTCCTATAACCCTATAATTCAGTAGCTATCATTTCTCACCTGGGTTACTTTACAGTTTCCTAACTGGTATCCTTGATGCCATCCATCCTACCCAGTCCCCTACCAGATTACTCTTTATAAAATACAGTCATGTGTCACTTAATGACAGGGATATATTTTGAGAAATGCCTTGTTAGGTGAGTCCATCATTGTGCCAACACCAGAGAATGTTTACACAAACCTAGATGGTACAGTCTACCAAACACCTAGGCTACATGGTATATAGCCTATTCCTCCTAGGCTACAAACCTGAACAGCATGTTACTATACTGAACACTGCAGGCAACTATAATACAATGGCAAGTATATCTGTAACTAAATATGTCTAAATACAGTATAAAAGATAAGAAATGGTATATCTGTATAGGACATTTACCATGAATGGAGCTTGCAGGGCTGGAAGTTGTTCTGAGTCAGTCAGTGGGTAAGTGATGAGTGAATGTGAAGGTCTAGGATATTATAGTACATCACTGTAGACTCTGCATAAACACTGTACACTTAGCTATGTAAATTTATTTTAAAAATATATTTCTTCAATAATTAGCTTACTGTAACCTTTTTACATTATAAACTTTTAAAGTTATAAAAACTTTTTGACTTTTGTAATAACAACTTAAAACAAACATTATGTACAGCTATACAAAAGTATTTTCTTTATGTTTTATTTTATAAGCTTTTCTCTATTCAAAAAAAATTTTTTACAACTTTTCTGTTAAAAACTAAGATATAGACACACATATTAGCTAGGCCTACACAGGCTTAGGATCATCAATATTACTGTCTTCCACCTCCACATCTTGTCCCACTGGAAGGTCTTTAGGGGCAAAACACCACACACAGAGTTGCCATATAGTAATGCCTTCTTCTGGAACACCTGCCTGAGGCTGTTTTACAGTTAACTTTTTTTTTTTAATTGCTGAGTATACTCAATAAAATTAAATCACAATAAAAAGTATAGTAAATATATAAACCAGTAACAAAGTTGGTTATTATCAAGTATTATGTAGTGTACATAATTTCATATGCTATACCTTTATATGACTGGCAGTGCACTAGGTTTGTTAACCCAGCATCACCACAAAAACCTGAGTAATGCCTTGTGCTATGAAGTTAGGACTGCTACGAAGTTAGTAGGTGACAGGAATTTTTTAGCTCCATTATAATCTTATGGGACCACCCTTATGTATGTCATCCATTTCGAAATGGAGTTACGTGGAGCATGACTGCATACTATGTACTCTTATCACAGTGTTCCCTTCCTCAAAAAATCTTCAATATTCCACACTGCTTACACATACTAATAGCAAGCTCCTTAACCTGGTATTTAAAGCTTTTTATAAAGAAATCCCCACCTACCTTTTTAACCCTTTCTCCACTGGAAAGACTCCAAAAAGTAGGGCCTTGACTTGATCCTGCCAAGTCACTGTGCTCATTATCCTCTTAACACTCTCTGTTCCCTTCCACCATACCTTTATCTGGCTCTTTGTGTATTTAATCTCCCAAGAGAATGCAAGTTTCCAGAGAATAGGCACTTTGTATTCCATTCTCCAAAGAAATTTAGGCTCAGTACTACACACAAAAAGACACTCAGTAAATAGTAGTTAGATTAAATCATGGGATGTTCTTAAATATATAAATTCAGCTTGACAGAATTTGATGATATGAACAGATTAATTCAGTTCAGATTCAGAATAGTTACAACATTAGGAAGAGTCAGAAAAGTTAACAGCCTTACCAATACAAACATCAATCTTTCCTTTAATTGCAGCTTCATGGAGAGGAGTATAATTCCAATTATCTCGAGCATTGGGGTCTGCACCATGTCGCAAAAGGAGATTGACTACTTCAGCATGACCAAAAGAGCATGCATTATGAAGAGGAATAAGGCCCCCATCATCACGTGCTTGGACATTTGCACCATTCTGAAGCAAATATTCAACTACGTCTTTCCGCCCAAAACCTAGATGAAAACAAATTGTCCACACGTAAGTTCAACAAGGAAAAGATATCACATTAGAATAAGTACCATCCATGCTAAAATGTTTCAGGTTGAAAAATAATAAGAGACTCAACAATTCAAGAACTAATTAATGGAAAGGTGATCAGAAATATATCAGTAACTAACCTTAATGATAAAGCCAGAGTGACTCTCCACTAAGTAGTAGTGGTACCTAAGTAGTGCCTTGGGTGGTACTACTACTACTAACCTCAAAGAAAGAACACAAAATAAGTGACTGAAAGCTCAAAGTTCAAACGTTTTTCACTCTACAATAGAGTTCTGTGTATTTAGTATGTATACATTTTCAGATGTTCAAAGTATAAAACTTAAATACGTAAATCACAACCTTATGATACAGTGACAGAATTCCTTTCCCATATCTATCTCACAGAACGTTTCTGCTAAACTGGGGGGACTACGAGAAGCAACAAAAAAAGATCCACTTACAGCTAGTATTTGTCTATGTAGTGAGACACAGAGAGATAACCCCAGGCAAAAGTATAAAATCCAGTGTCTTCAAAGGAGTCCCTACTTTGTCACTTGCATAACACATATATAACTTCTTTCCATGTAGGAGGCCTCCTTTAGGTACCAACATTCCACAGTTCTGCTCAACTGCCCCCAAATCAAATCAAACAAAAAAAGTCTGATAATTTATTTATACTGATTTACAGATCTAGTATCAATGAGTTTCAATCTCTTATCATTCCTATATATTAGTACTTAAAATCTTTTTACACCTAGTTGTAAAATGACAAGGCTTTCAGGCATATGTTAAAGCAGATGGAGAGGGGTCTATAATGTGTTTGGGTAGAGAGAAAGGAACTGCTCACTCTTCTGAAATTTCTCCATTCTATTCTTAAAGCCACCAAGTCTGACCGCAGTTCTTCCAAGATGACCAGCAATGAGAACAGATAAGAAAGTAATGGTACAACATTTCTAAGGTTGATGCCTGGGGTTGGCCTGGACCTGATGGAAGAGCTAAAGATAGTTGAAAAGATTAACTATTTTTGTTTTAACATTGCTGGGCTCTGCGGTCACAAAGATGAGTATCTTTGTATCTTTGATTCTTCCCCCTCTCAAAGAGCTCATAATTTAAGATATGAAGATTTTAAATTTCAATACAATATAATTGCTACGTATACATAAAGTGCTACTAGAGCTTAAAGAAGGGAACTCCTAAACTAGGGGAAAGCAGAGAATGGAAAAGACTTGCCTAAGGCGATTCCAGTGATGACACCTAAGCTGAAAGCTTCCAGAAAAATAAGGGATCATTAGGAAAATGAGAAGAGGAGGGAGAGGTGAGGGAAAGGAGATGAGCAAGAAAGAAACAAAATGTACACAGACATGGAGGTATGAAAGAATAAATGCTTGGGCTGGGCACAGTGGCTCACGCCAGTAATCCCAGCACTTTGGGAGGCCCAGGTAGGCAGATGACGAGGTCAGGAGTTCAAGACCAGCCTGGCCAGCATGGTGAAACTCAGTCTCTACTAAAAATACAAAAAATTAGCCAGGTGTGGTGGCACGTGCCTGTAATCCCAGCTACACGGGAAGCTGAGGAATGAGAATTGCTTGAACTTGGCAGGTGTAGGTTGTAGTGAGCCAAGATCACGCCACCGCCCTCCAGCCTGGGTAACAGAGTGAGACTCCATCTCAGAAAAAAAAAAGAAGAAGAAGAAAGAAAAGAAAAGAAAAGAAAAGAAAAGAAAAGAAAAGAAAAAAAAGAACGAACAAATGCTCCATAACAGCCAGGATGCAGAATGCCAAAGTGGGCAGATGCTAGATCAGGAGAATGTCAGGCTGGCCGGGCGAATCCCAGCACTTTGGGAGGCCGAGGAGGGTGGATCATGAGGTCAGGAGATCGAAACCATCCTGGCTAACATGGTGAAACTCCGTCTCTACTACGAAAAAAAAAAAAAAATTAGCCGGGTGTTGTGGCAAGCGCCTGTAGTCCCAGCTACTCGGGAGCCTGAGGCAGGAGAATGGCGTGAACCCGGGAGATGGACCTTGCAGTACGCCGAGATTGGGCCACTGCACTCCAACCCGGGAGACAGAGTGAGACTCCGTTTCAAAAAAAAAAAACCAAAAACCAAAAAACAGAACGACAACAAAAAGGAGATGTCAGGCTAAGGTAGCACCTGGCCTTTGTCCCATAAATTAGTGTTTTTCAAACTGTTTTCAGATAGCAGGTTTTGTTTTGTTTTTTGAGACAGAGTCTTGCTCTGTCACCCAGGCTGGAGTGCAATGGCGTGATCTCGGCTCACTGCAACCTCTGCTTCCCGGGCTTAAGCGATTCTCTTGCCTTAGTTTCCCTAGTAGCTGGGACTACAGGTGCGCACCATCATGTCTGGCTAATTCTTTTTTGTATTTTTAGTAGACATGGGGTATTGCCATGTTGGCCAGGCTGGTCTCAAACTTCTGACCTCAAGTAATCCACCAGCCTCAGCCTCCCAAAGTGCGGGGATTACAGGCATGAGCCATTGCACCGGGCCCAGACAGATTTCAATTAGATCTTATTTAAGATTATAATAGGTACAGGTTACGTTTACTGCTAAATACCCAATGCCTAGTACATAGTTGGCATTCATAGAATTGCAAATTAACTGAATAAAATAAAAACTATTCTGGTTGAATCCTCCTTCTTCCCCTCACAAAGATCCAAAAGAAAATATTCCTGCATCTCTGAGCACCTCTTGGAAACAGTTGGAAAAATACTGCTACAACACATCATTAGTCACAGAATGATGTGTTTAGGGCAGTGACTGTTTTTTTTTTTAAGAAAGATCACCTTGGCAATTGTGTGAATAAATGAATCAAATGCAGAGATAGGCGGTAGATATGTCCTTAAGGTTTTAGAATGCTATGTGCCATAGTCTAGGTGACAGATGATAAGGGCTAAGATTAAGACTGATTTGGTTAGGATAGTATATCCACATGGTTCATGTGAACACGATAGGTAATAGTCACATGGCTGGTGAAGCCTTCCTCCCACCCCTATTCCCAGCTTCCCAGTTTCCTTCCTTCTGGTTATCACTTTTTTTTTTTTTCACATACCTTGAAGTTATTTTACATACATGCAAGCAAACATCTGCTAATACATATCTTTAAAGACAGTGTTTACATCTTTCTTTCTTAAAAAAACATCTGCTATTAATAATATCCCAGAAATCAACTTCTATCAGTATTGCATATATTTTTTTAACTGGGAGAGTCAAAATGTAACTAGTTCCATTCTCATACATAGTTAGGTTGTTTCCAATCTTACTACTACACACACTACTGCCAAGGTTTTTGGCCTGTGTAATGGAAGAGTGAAGTTGCCATCAACTGAAATGGGGGCAAGGCTGCAGATGAAAATAGATTTGTGGCAGAAGATGAGGAGTCCAAGTTTTAGACATGTCATATCTCACTGAAGGCTTATTGCTTCCTCTACCCAATTTCTAAATGCTGGGATTCCTCAAGACTCAGTTCTCTAACCTCTTTTTAGATAATCTTATCTGATCCCACGGCTTTAAATACCACCTAGATGCACAACCCTCAAATTTAAATCTCCAGTCTAGACTTTTCACCCAAATTCCAGAATGTTTACTTAACATATTTCCTTCCAGATATTTTAAAGGTATCTCAAACTCAACATGTTTCCAACTTCTATTTCCACTGATATTACCTTACTCCAAACACTATCACCTCCAGCGTAAGTTCCTGCAATAGTCTCCCCTAAACAGGTCTCTCATTTCCACTTCTGTCTCTAGTGACCTTTTAAAAATAATCATATCACAGCCGTGTTTAAAATAATTCCTTGGTTTCCCACTGATGCTCTTAGAATAAAATTCAAACACTCGACTATGGCCTTAAAAGCTCCCTCATGAACTGGCCCTCACTTTCTCTAATTTCACTTCACACCATTCTTCCCTTTCCCAACTATAATATAGCTTTCTTTCAGTTTGTCAAGTATGCCATTGACTTGGTACATGCTGCCCTTCTGCTTGGAATGCTCTTCCCTTGCACAAAGCATCCTACTTCTACTCACTACCTGGTTTGTTTAAATGTCACCACCTTAAGAAGGCTATCCCCGATCATCCTATCTAAAATAGTCCCTTCTGCCCATCCACATTTTTTCCTATCTTCACACCATTTAGTTGGTCTATCTCCCACCTCCTTCACTAGAATGCAAGCTCCATACCAGCAGGGATTTTTGTCTTTGCTGTTCATAGCAGTATTTCTTGGCACTTATTAAAATTTGTGATTACTCTTTACTTATTTTCTAGACTTTTTTTTTTTTTTTTTGAGACGGAGTCTCACTCTGTCCCCCAGGCTGGAGTGCAGTGGTGCCATCGCGGCTCACTGCAAGCTCCACCTCCTAGGTTCTCACCAGCCATTCTCCTGCCTCAGCCCTCGGAGCAGCTGGGGCTACAGGCACCCGCCACCATGCCCAGCTAATTTTTTTTGTATTTTCACTAGAGACAGGGTTTCACCGTGTTAGCCAGGATGCTCTCGATCTCCTGACCTTGTGATCCACCCACCTCGGCCTCCCAAAGTGCTGGGATTACAGGCACGAGCCACCGCGCCCAGCATTTTCTAGACTCTTAGTTCCATGAAGGACAAGAGCCATGTGCATCTTAATTCATCACTACTTCCCCAGCATCCTTCAGAGTACACGGTACAGAGCAATTTGTTGATATTTGCTGAATCAATGTATCACGGTATCACGGTATATGAAAAAGAGACTGAGAAGTAAAACTAAGAAAGAATGGCACTGCAGAAGCCAAGTAGTAAAATTTCAAAGAGGTGAAGGTCAGCTCTTGCTGTCATTAGCCCTGACTTCAGCCTTCCTTCCTGATCACTTCCTGGGCATTGCTGATCACACTGTCCTCCCCAAGTAGGCTATCCACAGTTGCCCTAATCTATGGTTCTGCTATCCCAACCACTTAGCACCCACCTGCAGGAAATGCTTTTAGAAAAAGGCTTCTTAATTTGGAAAGTAAGAGAAAAAGAATCAAAATAAAGAAAAAGTTGTAAAGCTAACTCTATAAAGTTATTTGACGTACGCAAGCATTTTAGAATAAGGATTACTATTCTTCAGCAGTAATAAGCATATCTGAAGTAATCAAAATGGTGACTCACAGCCTAACTCCCCCAGAAAGGAGAGTTAGGTGTGCACAGAAATAGCTGGAGTAAAACATCTAGCTGTTATAAGAGACAGTGTCAAGTGGGAAGATATCTGTCCCAAAGGATTGGTGATCTAAAAGAAGGTCAAGTAGTAGCTTTCTGTCAAAATAAGACTGGAAAGAGAAGAGGGTTGTGTGAAATCAGAGTTAAAGACAAAGACATTACTGAAACTAAGTTTTAGCTGAGGCAATCGATATGGGTAGAATGGGTAAAGTGATTATACCCACATAGTTACCAACATTCCAAGACACAGATTACTTGTGTCAATGTTTGTATCAACATGATTTCCTAGTCATTAAGATGTCTGAAACCAGTCTGGTGACTGATAGTAGAGGTCAGTATGATTTTACACTCATAAGGTAAGAACTACAATATGTGAGTGAACGTAATCTGCTACGCTGAGACAGTAGATGAAGAGTCTGAGATTTTGAAAGTTTGAAGCCACATCTTGGGCACTTAAATTATTTGGAAGCAGTCAATAGGTAGCTATGTAAAAAAAAAAAAAAAAAAAAAAGCTGTTTGGAGTCTAGCGAAATCTTTAGATTTAAGATACTTCCTGGCTGGGCGCTGAGACTCACACCTGTAATCCCAGCACTTTGGGAGGCAGATGTGGGTGGATCACCTGAGGTCAGGAGTTCGAGACCACCGTGGTCAACATGGTGAAACCCCGTTTTTACTAAAAATATAAAAATTAGCCAGGCATGGCGGTACATGCCTGTAATCCCAGCTACTCGGGCAGCTGAAGCAGGAGGCAGGAGAATTGCTTGAACCTGGGAGGTGGAGGTTGAAGTGAGCCAAGATCGCACCACTGCACTCCAGCCTGGGCGACAAGAGTGAAACTCTGTGTCTCACCCCCGACCCCCAAAAAAATCGTACCTCCCAAACTGAGGAGTAATCCTTGATAAAATCCCTATTGTTATGGTCTCAAGAATAGTTCAAAGTACTTCTGTTAAGCATCGATTTCTGAAAGAAAAAATGCTTTGCAGGGTATATTCTGATCACATTCTCACTGGCCAGGTAGAAATTAAATAGGCATATCCTCAGAGTCAATATCAATCTCCATATTCTAAGGATCTCTTTATGAGGAACCAGAAGCCTAAATAAAGTTGGTAGTCATGGCTGCTCAGGACATACTGTAGTTTATTTTGTAATTATGGAACAGCACTCAACTTCAAACACTGTTCTACTTGTGAAAATCCTGATGAAACCATACACAGAGTATGAATCTACTACACAGTGCTTACAGTGAAGCAAAGCAGGCCTATCTGTAAAGTGTATTTGTTGACCACATTAACCACGTGTCAGTTAATGGCAGGTATTGTGTCTTATTTATTTCAGTTTACTCAGGGACAAGGTCAGTGTCTGACATATAGTAGGACTTGACAAACATTTGTTTAATGCATGTCTAATACTCTGCTGGAATAGGAAAGGACCCTCACAAAGAATATGGTGTTAATGATTTGTGAAAACAGAGAAAGTAGCCTCTTGTCAAATTTATTACTTATCTAGATGCCATCAGTTTCAGCAGCTCCAGGTACTGGTTGCCAACCATGACTATTGTTAATAGTATCATATTTTGCTGCTATACTGGAAACATGCTTTCATCTGAATGGCTTCCCAAAAGCTGTGAGGCAGTCAAGTCCCTACAGAGAAACCAACTTAGACTCTTAGGAAGTTTAACTAAGTGCTATTCCTCTCCTGTCTTTTATAGTCCAAAGGTGGGATTAATCACTGATAATACCATTGGTCCCATATGAGATGGTGATGTCTTGCAATATCTAAAGGTAGGCTATCACACAGGGTTTTGTCCAAAGGCAAAGTTCTGGAAAAATGTCAACAAATGCCACAAAACAAAGCTCCTGTGGTCTGGGAGACTGGAAGGTATAATCAAACAGCCTTCAGCTTTCAAGCAACAGTCAGTCAGGACTCTCAGTGACAGATTTTATCTGAGGAATGTCATTTTAAACCTCTCATTTACTATTCTGTGTTACAAGGTTTCCCTCTGTTGCCCAGCCTAGAGCGCAATGGTGCAATTTCAGCTCACTGCAGCCTTGGCTCAAGTAATCCTCCAACCTTAGCCTCCCAAGTAGCTAGTACTACAGGCCTGCACCACCATGCCTGGCTAAGTTTTCTATTTTTTTTTGTAGAGATGAAGTTTCGCCATGTTGCCCAGGTTGCTCTTGAACTCTTAAGCTCAAGTGATACTCCTGTCTTTGCCTCCCAAAGTGTCAGGCCTGTGCCACCATGCCCAGCTCATTTTTCAATTTTTTTGTAGAGATGAGGTTTTACCATGTTGCCCAGGCTGGTCTTGAACTCTTGAGCTCAGGTGATACTCCTGCCTTTGCCTCCCAGAGTGCTGGGATTATAGCCTGTGGCACCGTGCCTGGGCCTCATTTACTATTAACTTCAGTTTGCTAAGATCCAGAAAAGTATTTCCCACATATATTTCTTAAGAATGAAGAATACAAGTGAGAGGACTTTGCCCATCTCAACTTGGGATAGATATACTGTCTGGCCAGATTAGTAGAAACTTGGAAAAGAATGCCATGGCCTCTACAGTGATGAAATTTTGACCATCTGAATGGGGGAATACTGAAAGGAGTACTCCAAACTCGTTACTGAAGTCGACTGTCTACCTCTAAATCCAGCAAGAGCTGAGGGCAAAGGTATGGCTCAAAATCTTGATAATACATTGGGAGATTTGACAAGTGAAGAAAGATGATGAATTCCTAAATAGATTGATCTTTATTTGATACTAGGGTTTCCTGCTGATGTATGATTAAACATCTCCCATAGCAAAAACCAATCCTTAAAACAACAATCTATAATTGTAGTTTCAGGTGAAGAGTGTTGGATAAATTTTGTGCATCTCTTACAACTATGATATTGGCCTACAGCCAAAGAAGGAAATGTTACTGACAGGTTACTGGAGGTCTCCAATAGTTATCATTTTGGGGAAAGATATGAATGGCAATCACAAAAGCTAGTATATCTTTGGTAGCTGAGCAGTCAAAGCCTTCTTGTACCAATGAGATTATAACTTGTTGGCTGAACTAGGCTGAAATCCTCTCTACAACATCTCTGAAGAATGCCAGTCCAGCCACTGCTTGGATACTTCCAGCCAGTTCCATGGCTGAATATTGTTAAAGGTTGTCTGACCACTTGTAACCTTCCACCTACTGGCCTTAGTTTTGACTCCCAAAGCCACACAAGTAATATCCACTCACTCTTTGTGATTCTTCCACATATGTGAAGACGGTAACATGGTATAGTCTTCTTTCATCTCTAGAATAAGCAGCACTAATTTTCCTATCTATGCTGTGCAATAAATTCCAGATGCTCTGATTCCACTTTCCTCCTCTGAATAAAAAAAAATCCCATCTTATATTTGATTCACACAATTGAATATAATAATCCAAGTCCAGTCTAACCAGTCCAATGTATATGGCTCAGTAGCATACTCATACTAATTGTAACATATTATAAATATAAAACAAGTGTTACTTTGTTTAGCTAGGACTCTACAATGCAAACTTCTACCTCTACTCCAAGAGTTCTAAGATTGTAAGGAATGCCACATATTTCTTTCATTTCTATGATGACATCAAGATGACTTTCTCCCCAAGTTCGTGTCACCTCTTCTTTACTTTTTAGAAATAAGCTCAGAGAAGCAGAGTCTTCTTTACTGAAATCTGTTGTTTTCTAGGGCATTAACTGTTAAGAATTTCAGATACTTTTGCTTTTAGTAAAATTAGAGCAACGGCCACCCTACCACCAACTTGCCTCTACAAGTTCTGTTATGTGTTGGAAAAAATCATTCCTGGCCAGGCACGGCGGCTCTCGCCTGTGATCCCAGTACTTTGGGAGGCCGAGGCAGGCGGATCACGAGATCAAGAGTTTGAGACCAGCCTGACCAACATGGTGAAACCCTGTCTCTACAAAAAATACAAAAATTAGCCGGGCGTGGTGGTACATACCTGTAATCCCAGCTACTCAGGAGGCTGAGACAGGAGAATTGCTTGAACCTGGGAGATGGAGGTTGCAGTGAGCTGAGATCGTGCCATTGCACCCCAGCTTAGGAGACAGAGCTAGACTCTGTCTCAAAAAAAAAAAAAAAAAAAAATTATTCCTATCTTGTGTATATCTGTGTATGGTCGGGGGCAGTGGCAGGCGGACTGAAAAGGAAACAATTTTCAGAGTCATTTTTCTCCTAAGGAATTACTTCTTAAATAATATTTATCTAGAAGAAAAGTATGCAATCTAGTGCAATAATAAAAAATCACCTAGTAGAAGGAAAATTCCTGTTTATGCTGACTGTCTTCCTCATTAATAGAATTTAACTGTCTTGGTGCTGGCAACTGATTATTCTTTTAATTGAACTAACTTTTGGGGATGAAATTAAACCAAATGTTTTCTAAACTGATTTTCATTTTCTGTGGTCTGCACGCACCTCTCAGTGCTAATACTACTTGGGAAACAAAACAAAAAGACAAAAAACATGCCTCCTCTAATAAAATCTCCAAACTTTAACTGGCTATAAAAAATTTTAAAATAATTATGTCCCCCATCACCTCCAACAGCTAACTCTATGACTGATGTACAAACACAAGAAACTGCTTGGTCAGGCAGTTACATAATACCACCACCTGTGTTGCACTTCCAACAGTACGCTTGCAGGCACATTAACATGACTGATAACTCACTACCTACAACAGATTATAAAGTGTATTCTCCATACATTAAGTGAAAAAGTAGATGCACTTAAAGAGCTTTTCTCTGATGAACCTAAAATTCAGATTAAATTTACAAAGCCAGTTTTTTAAAAAGTTTCTTATATGATTGAAGTGCAGGACTTTAAAAGCTCTGGTTGAATGAAGAACCCCCACCTCATAATTTTTATTACTCCCTTTTCATACCTCGAGACCTCTTAATTTTATAACCTATACTTGATAATTTGGGTAAGTTGCGAGTGGTGGGTTGGTTTCCAAAATATTAAGTTTTCCAAACTTAAACAAACAAAATGAAACCTATGTAAAAAAAATGCTTTGAAATGTTGGGACAGAACTGAAGGCGGGAAGGTAGAGAAGGAACAAGGTCAGTGAGGATCTAACACCATAACCTTACATCTCTAAATATTACTATTTTCAGATATGAACTCACTAATACACCAAATTCTTAAAAGGTAGCAACTAAGATCTTTCTTGGTTATTTTTATCCCACAGATCAACCGAACAGAATCTAAGTAACCCTACCCTTTGGCTTATGTATCAGTTGATCGTGACAGTTTGCCAAACCAGTTGTTTAAATGTTGACTACATGGTCAAACAGGACAATCTAAATTAGCTCAAGAATGGCAGCACTTACCACCAAAATTTCAGGCAAAAAGGCTAACTAGGTGTGATTTGACTTACGTATTCTTCCTTCTCTTTCCATTGCCCACAAACTGTTTTTAATTCTCCCACCTAGATTCTCCAAACTTTCTTCTTTTTAAAAGACTCCCCAGTGAAAATCCAACAAAGGTGCAATTGGTCAAAAAAGCATACCTCCTGGTAGTATTTACATTTAAAACCCGGAACAGGTTTAAGCGAACAAATCTCCAATTCGTAGAAAGTGTAAAAGTAGTATCTGTGAAACAGGAAATCTTTCTCACTGCTCCTTTTCTCTTCATCAACCTAGCTCCAAAAGAACAGGAGTACTTTAAAAGTATTCCCTGATTTTTTAAAAAATTGTTTTAAACATTCATGAAATACACAAAACAAAAAACCAGGATTGTCAGAGGTAAGAAGAGGTACTCCCATTTTCAATCACGTATGACTCACCTGAAGTTAGAAAAAGTCATAATCTTTCCTACAAGTGAAAAGCATGTATGTTTTATGGAAATAAGCTGAATATCCCATCTAAGGCTCTTCTAAATTCTTCGACTAAATTTAACATGCTTATATCATGAAGTGAATCTACTATATATTAATGTAATTCAAACGATCTAAATTTCAGAATGAAGCAAGGTTAGTCCCAACTTAAATTCTAGATTCAAGCTAAAGTACTTGCACCAGCTTTCCTCTTACACTACTACTTTCCACCCCAACTTGTGTGTGTGTGTGTTTGTGTGTGTGTGCGTCTAAGGCTTCCCGCACCCAGCCTAAGTCAGATTTCAGTTCTCCCAAACTTGCCTATTTCCAGTTCTAGTCACTCCAGAAACTTGGTAATGATTGGCTATCCTGATAAACTAACTAATGCTAATGTGTGAAGGTCCTATTAAGTTACTCCTCCGAAATTACTTCCTTGTATTTTGCAAAGTCCTTCAAGACCTTAACCCAAATGGAACTCGCAAGAACGAAAAATTTTGGAGATAACTGACCTTTTAAATCATAAGGTCTATCAACTACTTCCCCTACTCTTTCTTGTGTGTAGAGGCCTTCTAGGGTAACAAGACCGGAAGTTGGTACAGGTATTGTTGATACTGTAAAACAAAACAAAGCCAAAACCCCAAACCACCCCCCACCCCCGGCAAAAAAACACAACAAAAACTTCCAGTGAGTGTGGCACGCTCACCCCACCCCTAATCTCCTCAGTCCCCACTGGAAGAGAGCGAGATCACCAGGACCTGAGCCCTGGAGAAAGGTCGGGGGGCGGAGGAGCACTGGTTTCAGGCCTGTGGGCCCCGGGTGCGCAGGTGGGGGGGTCTGGAGCGAGGCGAGGGAACGCTGGCCCCGGTTACCTGCGGCGAAGTGCAGCGGGGTGGATTTCCTGCCCGCCGTGTCGCGGCTGTTCACCTTCTCAGGCGTCACCAGCCTCTTGACTCGCTCCACGTCCCCGTTGCGGCACGCCTCAAATAGCTCTCGGGCGGCCGGCTCCATGGCCTCGGCCGCCGCGCTCGCGGAGGCCGCTCCCCCGCCGGCGCAGCGGCGACCCGACATGATCCTGGCCGCCGCCACAGCCAGCAGCAGCGCCAGCAACGGCAGCAGGAGCCCCGACCCCGCGAGCAGGAGGGCGAGGCCCCCCGGAGGAGACGCGCTCAGGGCCCGGGCCGCTCGGCTCCCTGCTGTCACCGGATCCGGCTCAGTCCCATGGCCGCGCCAACGCGCACCCCTCGCTTGGCTCCCTGCCCCCCGGCTGCCCCGCGGCGGCGGAGGCAGCGCGAATCCGCCGTCCGAGACCTGAAGCGACGCGGCGGCGGAAGCTGGCAAGGCCCCTCCTGCCAGCTCCGCCAAGCCCTGGGAGCGCACGTGACGTTGTTCTGCGCGTGCGCAGTGTCCGGGCACCGGCCGGGCAGGTTTCGGCGAGCGGGGCGCCGAGAAGGGTTTGTGGGAAATGTGAGGCGAGAGGCTTCGGCGTCGGGAGAAGGGGCTTAGTCCCACCGCCATCTTTGCGGTGGGTTTTGCTGAAGCCAAACGATTCTACATATTGTCTTTTTTGTTGTTTTTTTTAAGCCCTGGGCTTTCCAAGCTGAACTTCGTCGCTAGCATTACACTGAAAAAGAGCACTTGAAAGTTTTGCTCCGATCTTGCATATGCTTTTGGAAGTCTTAGTGTGGAAATTGTCCGTAGTTTCAGCTTCCACATCCCTTTCTCCTGGGAGATTTCTTTTCCTTTTTTTTTTTTTTTTAACTGTGTTTCTTTTCTTTCCTCCGCAACTGCTTTGTTGTTGCTGTTTCTTGTAAACCACTTATCAAAAGTGAGGTAGTTGCCGTTTAATTAGAAGTTTGGATGAACTGCCCCAAAATAAAGGAAATCAGAACAGTCATGAAAGTTGACTCCAGTTGGAGGGATGGCTGTGATCAATTACTCTTTCCACAGTAAGTTACTAGCTCAGGATTGATTAGAGGAACTTTTTGTAAATCAATATTGTACCCGACATGCCTAAAGTTTGGATACACTGAGCATAGGCATCTCCAAGAAAGTTTTCTGAGTTGTAATTTTTTCTTTGACCAACAAACCAAAGAAAAGCACATACTTGATTTTTATGGTTAAGGTAGTGGTGAAGTTTTACACGATAATTCCTCACGACACCCCCTTGTCTTAAACTGAAGGAAAGGTATGCATGTACATACATTTTACTTGCAGAAGATGATACATGTTGACCTTTGGCATTCTGAAAAGCATCCCCCCGCCACCCGCTACCTTAACCTGTTTTTCAGGAAATCCAGTTTTTGTTGGGGAGTGTTGACTCACTACAGTACTAAAAGAGAATGTACACTTTTTTGAACATTTTTATGCATATGAAATTGAAGTTATGGTGCTTATCAATAAAATGAACATGCATGAACGTATCTAGGACTAGAACACTACCAATATGATTGCGTTTATTATTTTTCTTCTCATAAATCTGCTATGGTGATCTATAATCAGTGAGAAGTTGAAATCACCGTTGTAATTATTTTGGGGCACCACAAACCACACCCATAGAAGACAGCAATCAATCAATAAATGTGTGTTCTGATTGCCCCACTGACAGGCTATTCTACCATCTCTCTCCCTCCCCTTGGACCTATCTGTTCCCTTACACAATAATACTGAAATGAGGCCAGTTAAGAACTCTACAATGGTTTCTAGGTTTCAAGTGAAAGGAAAAGTTGCATATCTCTCACTTTAAATCAAAAGCTAGAAATGATTCAGCTTAGTGCAGAAGGCATGTTGAAAGCTGAGATAGGCCCCCTTGCACCAGACAGCCAAGTTGTGGATGCAGAGGAGAAGTTTTTGAAGGAAATTAAAAGTGCTACTCCAGTGAACACATGAATGATAAGAAAGTGAAACAGCCTTACCGCCAATATGAAGAACGTTTGCGTGGTCTGGATAGAAGATCAAACCAGCCACAACATTCCCTTAAGCCAAAGCTGAATCCAGACCAAAGCCCTAACTCTCTTCAATTTTGTGAAGGCTGAGAGACCTGAGGAAGTTGCAGAAGACAAGTTAGAAGCTAGCAGAGGTTGGTTCATGAAGTTTAAGGAAAGAAGCTGTCTTCATAATGTAGAAAGAAGTGTAAGGTGAAGCAGCAAATGCTGATGTGGCAGCTATAGCAAGTTAATTAGAAGAGGGGTCCCCATCCTCCGGCCCTTGGACCGGTACTGGTCCCTGGCCTGTAAGGAACAAGGGAGCACAGCTGGAGAAGGTGGGGGGGGCGGGGTGGGGATGGGCGGGGAGTGAGAATTACCGCTTAAGCTCCGCCTCCTGTCAGATCAGCAGCAGCATTAGATTTTCACAGGAGCGCAAACCCTATTGTGAACTGCAGATGTGAGGGATCTAGGATGAGACTCTAATGCCCTAATGCTGGATGATCTGAAGTGGAACAGTTTCATCCCCAAATCATTTCCCCGCCTCGCCCCCACCATGCCCCTCCACCGCCACCCCTTAGTCCGCGGAAAAATTGTTTTCCATGAAACCAGTCCCTGGTGTCAAAAAGGTTGGGGACTACTGATCTAGAATATATAGCTGAGGTAATTGATCAAGGTGGCTATACTAAACAATACGTTATCATTGTAGATGAAGTAGCCTTCTATTGGAAGATGCTGCTGTCTAGAACTTTCATACCTAGAGAGAAGTCAATGTCTGGCTTCGAAGGATAGATTGACTTTCTTGTTAGGGGCTAATGCAGCTGGCGACTTTAAGATGAAGCCAGTGCTTATTTACCACTCTGAAAATCTTAGGGCCCTTAAGGATTATGATAAATCTATTCTGTCTGTGTTCTATAAATGGAATAACAAAGCTTGGATTATGGCACATTCAGTAAGCATGACTTACTGAATATTTTAAGCCTACTGTTGAGACCCATTTATCAGCAAAAAAAGATGCCTTTCAAAATATTACTGCTCATTGACATTGTACCTGGATACTCAAGAGCTCTGGTGGAGATGTACAAAGAAATTGATGTTGTTTTCGTGCTTGCGAACACAACATCCATTCTGTAGATGGATCAAGGACTACTTTCAACTTTCAAGTCTTATTATTTAAGAAATACATTACATAAGGCTACAGCTGCCATAGATAGTGATTCTTTTGATGGACTTTGGTGAAGTGAATTGACAATCTTCTGGAAGAATTCACCATTCTAGATGCCATTAAAATTCATGGGAGGAGGTCAAAATATCAACATTAGTAGGAATTTAGAAGAAGCTGATTCCATCCCTCATGGATGACTTTGAGAGATTCAGGAGTTTACTGGAAGAAGTAACTGCATACGTGGTGGAAATAGCAAGAGAACTAAAGTGGAGCCTGAAAACATGACTGAATTGCTGCAATCTCATGATACAGTTTGAACAGAGGCTGGGTGTGGTGGCTCCCCAGCACTTTGGGAGGCTGAGGCAGCAGGATTACTTGAGGCCAGGAGTTTGAGACCAGCCTGGGCAACATAGTGAAACTCCATCTGTATAAAAGATACAATTTTAAAAAGTAGCTGGATGTGGTGGGGTGCACCTGTAGTCCTAGCTACTTGGGAGGCTGAGATGAGAGGTTTGCTTAAGCCTAGGAATTTGAGGCTGTGGTGAGCTGTGATCATGTCACTGCACTCCACTACAGCTTGGGTGACGGAGACCCTGTCTCTGAAAACAAACAAACAGAAAAACCAACTTGAATGGATGAGGAGTTACTTTTTATGGAGCAAAAAATACCATTTTTTTTTTCAGATGGAACCTACTCCTGGTGAAGATGCTGTAAAAGTTGTTGAAGTGACAACAAAGAATTTAGAATGTTACATAAACATAGGTGATAAAGCAGTAGCAGAGCTTGAGAGCATAGGCTCTATTTTTTTGTTTGTTTGTTTTGCCATTAAGTTTTAACACCCAAATAGACTCTAATTTTGAAAGTTCTGTGGGTAAAATGCTTTCAAACAGCGTTGCATGCTACAGAGAAATATTTTGTGAAAGGAACAGTCAATTTATATGGCAAACTTCATTTTATCTTCTCTTAAGAAATTGCCATAGCCACCCCAACCTTCAGCAACCATTACCAGTTAGCAGCCCTTAATATCATTGAGGCAAGACCCTCCTAGTGCAAAAAGATGACAAGTTGCTGAAGATTCTGATGACTGTTAGCATTTTTTAGCAACAAAATATCTATTTTTAATTTTTAAATGGTTTGAATTTTTAATTTTTGGGGTACATTGCAGGTGTATATATTTATTGGGTATATGAGATATTTTGATACAGTCACTCAAGGCATAATAATCATATCAGGGTAAATGGGGTATCAGTCACTTCAAACATTTATCTTTTGTGTTACAGACAATCCAGTTATACCTTTTAGTTATTTTTAAATGTACAATTAGATTGTTATTGACTATAGTCACTCTGTTGTGTTTTCAAATAATCAATTTTATTCATTCTTTCTAATTATTTTTTGTACCCATTAAACATCCCCCACCTACTTCCCTTCTCAGCCTCTGGTAACCATCATTCTACTATCTCCATGTGTTCAATTGTTTTAATTTTTAGCTCCCACATAAGTGAGGATATGAAAAGTTTGTCTTTTTGCGCCTGGTTTATTTCACTTAACGTAATGATCTCCATTTCCATCTATGTTATTGCAAATGATAAGCTCTCATACGTTTTTTATGGCTGAATAGTACTCCATTGTGCATATGCACCATGTTTTCTTTATCCATTCATCTGCTGGTGTACACTTAGGTTGTTTCCAAATTTTGGCTATTGTGGACAGTGCTGCAATAAGCATGGGAATGCAGATATCTCCTCAATATAGTGATTTGCTTTCATTATGGTATATACCTAGCAGTGGGATTGCTGGATCATATGACAACTATATTTTTAGTTGTTTGAGGAACCTCCAAACTGTTCTTCATAGTGGTTGTACTAATTTACATTCCCACTAAAAGTGTATGAGGGCTCCCTTTCCTCTATATCCTTGTTGGCATTTGTTATTGCCTGTCTTTTGGATAAAAGCCAGTTTAGCTGAGATGAGATGATATTTCACTGTAGTTTTGGATGAGCAAAGAGAATGTTTTTTACATTTCTCTGATGATCAATTATGTCAAAAACCTTTTCACATATCTATTAACCATTTGGTTTTTTGAGACAGAGTCTCACTTTGTCACCCAGGCTGGAGTGCAATGGCACGATCCCGACTCGCTGCAACCTCTGCCTCCTGGATTCAAGCGATTCTCATGTCTCAGCCTCCTGAGAAGCTGAGATTACAGGTGCCTGCCACCATGACTGGCTAATTTTTGTAGTTTTAGTAGAGACGGGGTTTCACTATGTTGATCAGGCTGGTCTTGAACTCCTGACCTCAAGTGTTCTGCCCGCCTTGGCCTCCCAAAGTGCTGGGATTACAGGTGTGACCCACTGTGCCCTCCTCTGTTTGCCATTTGTATGTCTTCTTTTGAGAAATGTCTATTCAGATCTTTTGCCCATTTTTAAATCAGATTATTGGATTTTTTTTTTCCTTTTGAGTTGTTTGAGCTCTTGATATATTCTGGTTATTAATCTTTTGTCAGATGAATAGTTTGTAAATATGTTCTCCCCTTCTGTGGATTGTCTCTACACATTGTTGTTTCCTTTGTTGTGCAGAAGCTTTTTAACTTGATGTGATCCCATTTGCCCATTTTTTGCTTGGGCTGTTTGTGCTTCTGGGGTATTACTCAAGAAATCTTTGCCCAGTCCAATGACCTGGAGAGTTTCTCCAATGTTTTCTTTTAGTAGTTTCATAGTTTGAAGTGTTAGATTTAAGTCTTTAATCCATTTTGACTTGACTTTTGTGTATAATGAGAGATAGGGGTCTAGTTTCACTCTTCTGCATATGGATATTCAGTTTTCCCAGCACATTTATTGAAGATGGTGTCCTTTCCCCAATATGTGTTCTTTGCACCTTAGTCAAAAATGAGTTCACTATAGATGTATGGATTTATTTCTGGGTTCTCCATTCTGTTTCATTGGTCTATGTCTGTTTTTATGCCACTGCCATGCTGTTTTGGTTACTCTTGCTCTGTAGTATAATTCTAAGTCAGGAAATGTGATTTCTCCAGTCTTATTCTTTTTGCTCAGGATAGCTTTGGCTATTATGGGTATTTTGTGGATCCGTATAAATTTGAAAATTGTTTTTTTCTACTTCTGTGAAGAATGTCATTGGTATTTTGATAGGGATTGCACTGAATCTGCAGACTGCCTTGGGTAGTATGGACCTTTTAACAATATTGATTCTTGCAATCCAAAAACATGGAATCTCTTTCCATTTTTTTGTGTTCTCTTCAATTTCTTTCATCAATGTTTTCTAGTTTTCATTGTAGAGATCTTTCACTTCTTTGGTTAATTCCTAGGTATTTAATTTTATTTGTAGCTATTATAAATGGGTTAATGGGATTACTTTCCTGAATTCTTTTTCAGATTGTTCACTGCTGGCATATATAAATGCTTCTGATTTTTGTATGTTGATTTTGTATCCTGTAATTTTACTGAGTTTTGTTTTTTGAAACAGGGTCTCACTTTGCACCCAGGCTGTAGTGCAGTGGTATGATCAGGGCTCACTGCAGCCTCAATCTCCTGGGCCCAAGCAATCCTTCCACCTCAGCCTCCTGAGTAGCTGGGACCACAGGCATGCATCATCATGCCAAGCTAATTTTTTTTTTTTTTTGGAGATGGAGTCTCCCTATGTTGCCTAGGCTGATCCTGAACTCCTGGGCTCAAGCAATCCTTCTGTTTTGGCCTCTAAAATGTTCAGATTACAGACATGAGCAACTGCACCCAGCCAACATTACTGAATTTGTTTATCTGTTCTAAAAGGTTTTTGGTAGTCTTTAGAGTTTTCAAAATATAAGATCATATAATCTGTAAACAAGGATTATTTGACTTCTTCTATTCCAATTTGGATACTCTTTATTTCTTTCTCTTGTCTTATTGTTCTACCTAGGACTTCCAGTACTATGTTGAGTAACAGTGGTGAAAGTGGGCATCTTTGTAGTGTTCCAAATCTTAGAGGAAAGTCTCTCAGTTTTTCCCAATTCACTATGATGTCAGCTGTGGGTCTGCCATATATATGGTATTTATTATGTTGAGGTAAGTTCCTTCTATATCCAGTTTTTTGAGGGATTTTATCATAAAAGGATGTTGAATGTTACCAAATGCTTTTTCAGCATCAGTTGAAATGATCATATGCTTTTTGTCCTTCATTCTGTTGATATGATGTATCACATTGATTTGCATATGTTGAACCATTCTTTCATCCCTGGGATAAATCCCACTTGATCATGATGAATGATCTTTTAATGTCTTGTTGAATTCGGTTTACTAGTAATTTTGTTGAGGATTTTTGCATCAATGTTCATCAGGGATATTGGTCTGTATTTTCTTTTTTTGATGTGTTTTTCTTTTTGGTATCAGGGTAATACTGGCCTTGTAGAATGAGTTCGAGAGTATTCCCTCCTCCTCTGTTTTTTGGAATAGTTTAAGTAGGATTGGTATCAGTTCTTCTTTAAATGTTTGGTAAAATTTAACAGCGAAGCCTTCAGATCCCAGGCTTTTCTTTGCTGGAAGATTTTTTATTATGGCTTTGATTTCATTACTTGTTATTGTTCTGTTCAGGTTTTGGATTTCTTTATGATTCAATATTAATAGGTTTTATGTGTTTAGAAGTTTATCTATTTCTTCTAGGTTTTCCAATTTATTGGCATATAGTTGCTCACAGTAGCCTTTAATGATCCTTTGAATTTCTGTGGTATTAATTATAATGTCTCATTTTTCACTGCTGCTTTTATTTGAATCTTCTCTCTTTATTTCTTAGTCGGCTAAAGATTTGTCAATTTTATCTTTTCGAAAAATTAACGTTTTGTTTCATTGATCTTTTGTGTTGCTTTCTTCATTTCAATTTCATTTAGTGCTGCCCTGATCTTTATTGTTTCTTTTCTTCTTCTAGCTTCAGGTTTGGTTTGCTCTTGCTTTTATAGTTTTTTTTTTTTTTTGAGACGGAATCTCACACTTTCACCCAGGCTGGAGTGCAGTGGCATGATCTCTGCTCACTGCAACCTCTGCCTCCCGGATTCAAATGATTCTCCTGCCTCAGCCTCCCAAGTAGCTGGGATTAGATGCATGCGCTACCGTGCCTGGCTAATTTTTTGTATTTTTAGTAGAGACAGGATTTCCCCATGTTGGCCAGGCTGGTCTCGAACTCCTGACCTCGTGATCTGCCTGCCTCGGCCTCCCAAAGTGCTGGGATTACAGGCGTGAGCCACTGCGCCCGGCCGCTTTTATAGTTCTTTAAGATGCATCATTAAGTTGTTTATTGGAAGTTTTTCTACTTTTCTGATGTAGGTGCTTACAGGTTTACATTTTTCTTGATACTACTTTTGTTTTATTCCATTGTTTTTGGTATGTTGTGTTTCCATTATCATTTGTTTGAAGAAATTTTTCAGTTTCCTTCTTAATCTCCTCATTGGCCCACTGTTCATTCAGCTGCATAGTGTTCAATTACCATGTGTTTGTATAGTTTCCAAAATTCCTCTTGTTATTGATTTCTAGTTTTATTCCATTGTGGTTAGAGAAGGCAGTTGATATTATTTTAAATTTTGAATGTTTTAAGACTTGTTTTGTGGCCTAAGATATGGTCTATCCTTTAGAGTGACCCATGTGCTGAGGAAAAGAATGTACATTCTGCAGCCATTAGATAAAATGTTCTGTCAATGCATATTAGTTCCATTTGGTCTATAGTGCATATTATGTCTGATATTTCTTTGTTGATTTTCTGTTTGGATGATCTATGCAATGCTGAAAGTGGGGGTGTTGAAGTCTTCGGCTATTATTGTATTGGTATCTATCTCTCTAATAATATTTGCTTTGTATGTCTGGGTGTTCCAGTGTTGGATGCACATATATTTACAACTGTTATATCCTCTTGATGAATTGACCCCTTTATTATTATAAAATGACTTTCTTTGTCTCTTTTTATAGTTTTTGTCTTGAAAACTATCTATTTTCAGTCTGTATGTGTCTTTATATGTGTGAAGTGTGTTTCTTACAGGCAAATTGTTGAGTTTTGTTTTTTAAATCCATTCAGCCACTCTATGTCTTTTGATTGGAGAGTTTAGTCCATTTACTATCAATGTTATTGACAAGTAAGGACTTATTCCTG
Source organism: Macaca mulatta (assembly GCF_049350105.2). Taxonomy (NCBI): domain Eukaryota; kingdom Metazoa; phylum Chordata; class Mammalia; order Primates; family Cercopithecidae; genus Macaca; species Macaca mulatta. The sequence continues at coordinate 103,767,910 of NC_133414.1, read as the reverse complement.
CCATTTTGTTCTTTGTTTTCTGGTCTTTTCCTCCTTTTTTTTTCCCTTCTTCCTGTCTTCCTTTTAGTGAAGCTGGTTTTCTCTGGTGGTATGATTGAATTTCTTGCTTTTCACTTTTTGTGTATTCATTGTATGTTTTTCGATTTGAGGTTACCATGAGGCTTTCAAATAATATCTTATAACCCATTATTTTAAACTGATGATAACTTAATATGGATTGCACAAATAAACAAAACTGAGAAAAACTCCACACTTTAACTTTGTTCCTCCTTTTAAAAAAATTTTTTGTTGTTCCTATTTATATCTAATTGTACTATATCTTGTAAAGTTGTTGTAATTATTATTTTTGATCAGTTCATCTTTTAGTCTTTCTACTTAAGATATGAGTATTTTAGCTTTTTCCGCCCGCTCCCCACTCCCCGCCCAGCGCCGCCCCAGGTGCACCGCGCTCACTCCGAGTTTCGGGCTCCTGCTAAGCTAGCGCCGCCCTCGTCTCCCTTCAGTCGCCATCATAATTATCTACCCGGACCTCATCAGCTAAGATGAGATGTTCTCCGACAACTACAAGATCCGGGCTGTGCCTGGAGGTGAAGGGGAAGATGGTTAGTAGGACACAAGGTAACACTGATGACTCGCTTATTGGTGGAAATGCCTCCGCTGAAGGCCCCGAGGGCGAAGGTACCTAAAGCGCAGTAATCACTGGTGTCGCGATATTGTCATGAACCATCACCTGCAGGAGACAAGTTTCACAAAAGAAACCTGCAAGAAGTACATCAAAGATTACATGAAATCAGTCAAAGGCAAACTTGAAGAGCAGAGACCAGAAAGAGTAAAACCTTTTATGACGGGGGCTGCAGAACAAATCAAGCACATCCTTGCTAATTTCAAAAACTCCCAGTTCTTTATTGGTGAAAACGTGGATCCAGATGGCATGGTTGCTCTATTGGACTACCGTGAGGATGGTGTGACCCCATATATGATTTTCTTTAAGGATGGTTTAGAAATGGGAAAATGTTAACAAATTTGGCAATTACTTTGGATCTATCATCTGTCATCATAACTGGCTTCTGCTTGTCATCCACACAACACCAGGACTTAAGACAAATGGGACTGACGTAATCTTGAGCTCTTCACTTAATTTGACCATGATTTATTTGGAATGGAGGCTTTGTTTTTAAGAAAAACGTGTCATGTAGGTTGTCTAAAAATAAAATGCATTTAAACTCATTTGAGAGAATGCCTTTTAGTTTAATGCATAGTTAAACCAAATTCATCCTGTAGTGTTCCTGGAGGAGCTAGAGCCTGGTTGTAGGCTACTACTCATCAATTAACTTCTACTTCTGGGACCGGAATATAAAAAAGAATCAAAGGTTTTGATTGTGAGTTGCAATAAAGGGAAAGCCATGCTCATAGCAGTGCCAACATCTGAAGTGTGGAGCCTTACCCATTTCATCACCTACAACGGAAGTAGTTAACTGCAAGAGATTACCAAGAGAATAAAAAGAGACTCATTCAGTGGAAAAAAAAAAAGATATGAGTATTTTATACATCACAATGACCCTGTTTTTTCTGTGTACTTACTATTACCAGTGAGTTTTGTAACTTCAGATGATTTCTTTTTTTTTTCAGACGAAGTCTCACTATTGTTCCCCAGGCTGGAGTGCAATGGCGCGATCTCAGCTCACTGCAACCTCCACCTCCCGGGTTCAAGCAATTATCCTGCCTCAGCCTCCTGAGTAGCTGGGATTACAGACGCCTGCCACCACGCCCGGCTAATTTTTGTATTTTAAGTGGAGATGAGGTTTCACCATGTTTGTCAGGCTGGTCTCGAACTCCTGACCTCAGGTGTTCCGCCCGCCTTGGCCTCCCAAAGTGCTGGGATTACAGGCGTGAGCCACTGCACGTGGCCTCAGGTGATTTCTTACAACTCATTAACATCCTTTTTTTTTTTTTTTTTTTCAGATTGAAGAACTTTCTTTAGCATTTCTTGGAGGACAAGCCTGTTGTTGATGAAATCCCTCAGCTTCAGTTTGTCTAAGAAAGTCTTTATTTCTCCTTCATGTTTGAAGGATATTTTTGCCAGATATACTAATCTAGAGTAAAAGGTTTTTTTCCTTCACCACGTTAAATATGTCATACCACTTTCTGCTGGCCTATAAGGTTTCCACTGAAAAGTCTGCTGCCAGGAATATTGGAACTCTGTTCGTTCTTTCTCTTTCTTTCTTTCTTTCTTTCTTTCTTTCTTTCTTTCTTTCTTTCTTTCTTTCTTTCTTTCTTTCTTTCTTTCCTCTTTTTTCTTCTGCTTTTAGGATCCTTTCTTTATCCTTGACCTTTGGGAGTTTGATTATTAAATCCCTTTAGGAGTCTTGTGTTAAATCTGCTTGTTGTTCTATAATCATCTTATACTTGAATATTAATATCTTTTTCTAGGTTTGGGAAGTCCTCTGTTATTATTCCTTTGAATAAACTTTCTAGCCTTATTTCTGTCTCTGCCTCCTCTTTAAATTCAATAACTCTTTGATTTGCACTGTTAAGGCTATGTCCTAGGTCTTGTAGGTATGCTTCATCCTTTTATATTCTTTTCTTTTTTGTCTCTTTTGGCTGTGCATTTTCAAATAACCTGTCTTCAAGCTCACCAATTCTTCCTTCTGCTTGATCAGTTCTGCTGTTAAGAGACTCTGATTCATTCTACAATATGTCAATTGCATTTTTAAACTCCAAAATTTCTGCTTGATTCTTTTTAATTATTTAAATGTATTTGTTAATTTTATCTGATAGGATTCTGAATTCCGTCTCTTGAATTCATCTTGAACGTCTTTGTTTCTTCAACGCACTATTTTGAAGTCTCTGTCTGAAGGATCACATATCTCTGTCTTTCCAGGATTGGACCCTGGTACCTTATTTAGTTTGTTTGGTGAGGCCATGTTTTCCTTGATTCTTGTGAATGTTTGTTGGTTTCTGAGCATTGAAGAGTTAGGTATTTATTGTAGTATTTGCAATCTAGGCTTGCTTGTACCCACCTCTGGAAGGCTTTCCAGGTATTCAAAGAGACTTGAGTATTGTGATCTAAGTTTTTGGTCACTGCAACCATATCTGCATTAGGGGGGATCCCAAGCCCAGTAACAATGTGGTTCTTGCATAGTCACAGAGGGACAATGTTGGTGATCTTGGATAAAATCTGGAAGAATTTTCTGGATTATCATGTAGACACTCTTGTTCTTTGACTTCCTCCCAAACAAATACAGTTGCTCTCTCTGTGCTGAGCTGCCTGGGTCTAGGGCAGGGGTGATACAAGCATGACTGTGATCACCACCACTGGGACTGCACTAGGTCAGACCTGAAGCCAACATAGCACTAGGTCTCACCCAAGGCCCATTGTACCTACTCCCGGGCTACTGCCTATGTTTGCTCAAGGCCCTAGGGCTCTATAGTCAGCAGATGGCAAAGGCAGTTAGGCTGTGTCCCTCCCTTCAGGGCAATGAGTTCCCTTAGACCCTAAGTGGGTCCAGAAATGCTGTCTCAGAGCCAGGGTCTGGGGTTGGAAACTCGAGATAGGTACCTGGTGCTCTATTCCACTACAGCTGAGCTGGCACCCAAACCACAAGACATAGTCTTTCCTACTCTTCCCTCTCCTTTCCCCAGGCACAGGAGTCTCTCCCCTCAGTCACCACCAGCACAAGCCCATGAGGAGTACTCTCACACTATCTTCGATGTTCCCTTAAGGCCCAAAGGCTCTTCAGTCAGCTGTGGTGAATGCTGCCAGACCTGGGACTTACCCTTTAGGGAAGTGGGTTCCCTTCTGTCCCAGGGTAGGTCTAAAAACACCTGCCAAAAACCAAGGCCTGGAATCAGGAATCCCATGAGCCTACCACTTGGTGCTCTACCCCACTGTGGTTGAGCTGGTATCTAAGCTGCAAGACGAAGTCCCTGTTACTCTTCCCTTTGCTTTCCTCAAGCAGAAGGAGTCTCTCCTTTTTGTCATCACGGCTGTGAATGTGCTGGGTCACACCACAAGTCAGCACATCTGAGAGTCTCACCCAAGGCCCATGGTGTGTTCTACCTAGTTGCCGCTGCTGATTATTCAGGGCCCAAAGGCTCTTTAGTCAGCAGGTGGTGAATCATGCCAGGCCCGAGTCCTTCTCTTCAAGGCAGTGGGTTCCCTTCTTCCCAGGGTGTGTCTAGAAATGCTGTCTGGGAGCTAGATGCCTTAGGACTCTGCCCAGTACCCTATCTTACTGAGACTGAGCTGATATCCAAGTCACAGGACAAAGTTGTCTTTACTCTTCCCTTTCCTCTCCTCAGACAGAAGGAAGGGCTCACTTTTGAGGCTGCAAACTATGCTGCCTGGGATAGGGGGAGTGGTGGTGCAACCATTCCCTTAGCTACCTTGGCTGTGTCTCACTAGGTTGCATGTCCCTCCATGTCCACTGGCTTCAAGCCCAGCACAGCACTATGACTTGCCTAGGAGTTGCAGTCCTTATGGCCTAGACTGCCTTTCAAGTTTACTTAGAACCGCAGGGCACTTTAGCCCATGGAGGTGAGGCTTGTGGAAACTCAGGTTCTGACCCCTGGGATGCATGATTTCCCTCTGGCTAGGGCTCATCTCAGTGCTGCCTCTGTGGGTGTCAGCTGAGTTCTGCACAGTGTTGACAGCACTGAGTTCCAATGCAACATCCTACAATTGCTGTACTCCTCCTGACCCCTAAGCACACAGATTCTCTCTCTGTGCAAGAGATGGGAAAGGGGTGGTGTCAGCAATTTAAGACTGTCTTTCCTACCCTCTTCAGTGCCTCTTTCAGAGTTATGAAGTTAAAAACCAGGTACTGTGATAACTCACTTGATTTTTGGTTCTTATGGAGGTGCTTGTTTCTGTAAATAGTTGTTAAATTTGGCGTTTTTCTGGGGAGAATAATCAGTGGAAGCATCTGTTGCCTCCTCCAAATATTTTAAAATTAAGGTATGCACATTGATTTTTTAGACATAATGCTATTGCACAGTTAATAGACTGCAGTATAATGTAAACATAACTTTTATGTGCAATGAGAAACAAAAAAAGTCATGTGATTTCCCTTTATTGTAATATTTGCTTTATTATGGTGATCTGGAACCAAACTTACAATATCTCTGAGGCATGCCTGTACTTAAAAATGGTTAATACAGAGCCTGGGCAAGATAGTCTTTACAAAAAATAAAAACATCACCCAAGTGGGGTGGTGTGTGCCTGTAGTCCCAACTACTCAGGAGGCTGAGATGGGAGGATGTTCTGAGCCTAGGAGTTTGAGGCTGCAATGAGCCATGATGTCACCACTACACTCCAGCCTGGGTGACAGAGTGAGATCCTGTCTCAAAAAAAAAAAAAAAAAAAAAAAAAAAAAGGCGAATATGGTTTAAAAAGAAAAGCAAATAAAATCAAGTATCTTAGCCTGTTTGTGCTGCTATAACAAAATCCCTGAGAGACTGGGCAATTTATAAACAATATAAATTTATTTCCCACAGTTCCAGAGTCTGGGAAGTCCAAGATGTTGGCAAGATTGGTATTTGGTGGGGGGAGGGGAGTCGGGGGAGGAGAAAGGGATGGTTAATGAGTACAGAAAAAAACAATAAGGTCTAGTATTTGGTAGCACAACAGGGTGACTGTAGTTAATAATAATTTAGTTGTACATTTAAAAATAACTAAAAGCATAATTGGATTGTAACACAAAGGATAAATGCTTGAGAGGTTAGATACCCCATTTTCTATGATGTGATTATCATGCATTGCATGCCTGTATCAAAATATCTCATGTATCTCATAAATATACATACCTACTATCCACAAAAACTAAAAATAAAAAAATAAAAAAGACTGATGTCTGTTGAGGGCTGCTCTATGCTACCAATATGGTGCCTTGTTGCTGCATCCTCTGGAGGAGAGGAGCGCTGTGTGAAGGTGGAAAGACAGAACAGTCCCTTCAATCATGAGCTTTTTAATAAGGTGTTAATACCATTCAAGAGGTTAAGATTGATCATGACTTAATCACCTACCAAATGCCACACCTCTTAATACTGCAGCATTAGGGATTAAGTTTTAACATGAATTTTGGATGCAATAACATCATTCAAAACACAGTAATATCTTTTCTTATGTTTATGGTCTATTTGTATTTCCTTGTGGTAAAATGCTTATTTTTTTTTTTGCCCATTTTTGTGTTATGTTGTTTATCTTTTGCTACTGATTTGTAGGCATTTTGTGTCTATTTTGGATATTAATCTTGTATCAGTTGTATGTGTTGAAAAATATCTTCTCCAAGTTTGTAGTTTGTTTTTTTACTTCCCCAATGAAAAGATGTCTGAATATCTTTTATAGTACAAATATAGTTAAATTTGTACATCCTTTAATCAAGAGTTTATTTATGAATTCTCCCTTACCTCAAGGTTGTAAAGGTATTATATTTTCTTCTAAAAGTTCAAATTTTTGCTTTTACCATTTAAATTCTTAATCTTTATGGACTTGATTTTGGGTTATAGTGTGATATTCAATTTCTTTTATTTTTTCCCCAGGAGAATAAAAAATAGTCCTTGTACCACCTAGTAAGTGTTTCCTCATTTAAGAAGAGAGCTGCAGTGCCACATCAAGCTTCCATATATTCATAACTCTGTTTCTGGACTCTATTTCATTCCACTGATTGATCTTTGATCTATAGATTCTTCCTCCTATACCATACTATCTTAATACTCTTTATAATAAGTTTTGTTATATGGTAGGGCAAATCTTCCACTATATTCTTCTTTGATTTTCTTGAGATATTGATCTCCCATATAAATTTTGGAATCAGAGGCTCAGGTTCTTTGAAAACCCCATTTGAACGCTGACGAGACTTGCACTGAATTTATAGTTCACTATTGTGATTTTAAAGATATTGAGTCCTGTCATCATTGAACATGGCATATCTCTTCATTCATTTTCTTCTTTAAAGAATTTCAGTAAAGTTTTACAGTTTCCTTCACATAGGTCTCACACCTCCTTCTTTTATTGCTATAATAAATGGTAAAAAAACAAAAGTATGGCTTATCAAACCAGTGTAAAATATATTTTTGAAGCACTTTGATACATTTTAATTTGTACTGGATATTAGATGGTATTAAGGTATTAGAGTTAATTTGATTATATGCTAAAATTGTGTTCATTATGATAAAAATGAAAAGCCTTCATTAGAAACTCATATGCATTTACTGGTAAGGTGACATGACATTTGTTTAAAATAGTTTATATGATATAATGTCACTATTTTTAATTTTAAGTAGTTCATTTAAAAAGTTGGGGGAGATGAAAGAAGAATGGCCAAGTGTTGATAATTGTTGAAGCGAAGCTGGGTAATGGGTATGTGAGAGTTCATTATACTATTCTCCCAATTTTTGTGTATGTTTGAAAAGTTGTATAATAAAGACTTTAACATTATATTTTTGAATTATTTTTTGGTGGGGTGTAGAAATTATATATTTTATATATATATATATGTGGAAGGGAAGGGATTGTTTCATATATATAGAGAGAGAGAAAGGGAGAGAGAGCGAGCGAGCCATTTTGCCAAACTCTCTCATTGTTTCCAATAACTTGTCTATTGTTTTGGGTGTTCTAGACAGTCTTATCGTCTGTGAATGTGAATATGTGGAAAAAATTTCTCCTTTTCCAATGCTAGGCCTTGCTGGGTTGGCTAAGACCTCAAATATAATATTGAGTAAAAGTATTAACGTTGGGCATGCTTGTTATGTTCTGATTTTTTAAAAAACAGCTAAGTTTCACTACTGAGAATGATGTTTTTCTTTTCTTTTTTTTTTTCTGTTTTCTTTTTACTACAGCGAGACCCTCACTCTGTTGCCAAACGTGGAGTGTAGTGGTGCCATCATAGCTCACTGCACCCTTGAACTCCTGGGCTTAAGTGATCCTTCTACTTCAGCCTCCCTAGCAGCTGGGACTACAGGCATGTACCACTATGCTCAGGTTTGATGTTTTAAAAAAACATTAGCTTTGGTAATGTTTTAGTAGTTATGAATAGATGTTGAAACATAATCAGATGTTGAATTTTATTAAATGCTTTTTTTCTTTTTCTTGTTTTTTTTTTTTTTTTTTTTTTTTTTTTTTTTTTTTTGAGATGGAGTCTCTCTCTGTCACCCAGGCTGGAGAGCAGTGGCGCCATCTCGGGCCACTGCAACCCTTCGCCTCCCAGGTTCAAGCAATTCTCCTGCCTCAGCCTTCTGAGTAGCTGGGATTAAAGGTGTGTGCCACCATGCCTGGCTAATTTTTGTATTTTTAGTAGAGATGGGGTTTAACCATGTTGGTCAGACTGGTCTTGAACTCCTGACCTTGTGATCTGTCTGCCTTGGCCTCCCAAAGTTCTGGGATTACAGGCGTGAGCCACCGTGTCCAGCCTAAATGCTTTTTTTCTACACTTATTGAGATGTGGTTTTTTGTTGTTGTTCTTCTGTTCACATAATCAATTATGTTTATGGATTTTCTAATGTCAAACCCAATCAATAATTTAATTTTTTTCCCACAAAGTAAACAATGAACCCAAAGAATTGTTCAGGAAAATTCTACCAAACTGTCATTGAATAGATTATTCCAATCTTGTTCAAACTCTTCCAGAGACTAGAAAAAGAGGAAATGCTTCCTAAGTCTATGAAGCTAGTATAACCAAAGCAGACAAAGAAAGAAACAAAAAAGAGAAATTACAGGCCAATTTCACACATGAACATAGATGTAAAATTCCTGAATAGAATAGTAGCTAACAGAATCCAGAAAAGATTGTGTGGAACCAGTGGGTGCTTGCAGCAAACACCCTAAACAAACAAACATACAACAAATAACTCCAGGGGTACTTATACATATAATTAAAGCAACTATAGGACTGACTCTGACAAGTAGTTTTCTTAACTTTAAACAGATTACTTTCCCTTGCCAACATTCATTTTTCTCTTCATTATAAAGGGAATTGAACAGCTTGGACTCGGAGACAGTGAGTTAAAACAGAAATAGGAAGGTGGCAGAAAAAGACTATACCAGATTGAAATGTGTTGGATATTCATATCCACCCAGCCCCTCAGAATGTGGCCGTGGAGGATGGAGACAGAGATTGGAGTGATGCATCTTCAAGCCTAGGAACACTAAGGATTGCTGGCAATCACCAGAAGCTGGAAGAGGCAAGCAAGTGTCTTTTCCTAGAGCCTTCAGAGGGAGCGCAGCCCTGCCAACACCTTGATTATATGCTTCAAGCTTCTAGAATTGTGAGAGAATAAATTTCTGTTGTTATAAGCCACCTAGTTTGTGGTCTTTTGTTATGGCAGCCCTGGGAAACTAATAAACATGATAGTACTGGGAAGTGAGATGCTGCTGTAGCAAACACCTAAAAATGTGGAAGTGGCTTTGGAACTGGGTAGTGGGTAGAGGCTGGGAGAATTTTTAGGTGCATGCCAGAAAAAGCCTGGGTTGCCTTGAAGAGATTGTTGGTAGAAGTATTGAAGTTTAAGGAGCTTCTGGTTAGGGCTCAGAAAGAAGGAAGGAGAGCTATGGAGAAAGCTTCTATTGTGTTAAGGCATATATATATTACCTCTAAAAGAATGTTTCTAGAAATATGAGCAATAAAGGTGCTTCTGGTGAAGTCCCAGATATAAATGGGAAACATATTCTTGGACACTAGAGAAAAGGCAATCCTTGTCATAAAGTGGCAGAAAACTTGGCTGAATTATGCTCTACTGTTTGGTGAAAAGTAGAACTTGTAAAAGAAGAACTTGGAAATTTGACTTAGGAGATTTCCAGGCAAAGTATGAAAGGTGCAGCCAGATTTCTCTTTGCTGCTTACAGTAAGATGAGAGAAGAAAGAGATACATTGAGAAATGCACTGTTTAGGAAAAAGAAACCAAGAGTTGATCATTTGGAAGATTCTTACACTATCCAAATAGCATGCTATGAAAAAGGGCTAAGGTGCAGCAGACAGCTGTTTGCTGTAGACATTAGGTGTGTGATTTAGGGATCCAATCAACCATCTCAGTAACAGCCTGCAATAAAGATGGGGTTATCCAGGAAGGACCCATGGAGCACCTCGATGTCTAACAATGTGAGACTCCTTGACATTTGTGAAAGACTTACAATGTTTTTGAGAATTTTATACCAGCAGAAACACTGCCAGCCTGGACTGAAAGGGACAGAGACAAGACAAAGTGAAGGAGGAATGACTTTTGCGGGCAGAGCCATGGATGCAGAGGTCAGAGAGAAAGGAGTTCCTGCCACAGAGGGCCCAGAGGACATAGCATCAAGCCACAAAGGATTACTCTCAGGCTTTGAAACCCAAGGGAATTTACACTGCTGGGTTGTGAACTTGCTATAGACAAGTAAGTCCTTCATTTCTTCCATTTTTTTTAGTTTAGGAATGGGAATATCTGGCCTATGCCTGTTCTATCAGTGTATTCTGGAAGCGGGGAACTTGTTTTCTAGTTTCACAAATCTGTGGATGGAGAATAAGTTTGCCCTGAGATGGACCATACCCAGAGTTTCACCCATACTTGGTTAAGATTATATAGGTAATGATATTTGAAACTTTACTGGGTGGATGTTTAGCGGAGATTTTGAATTTAGAGTTAATCCTGGAATGGGTTAAGACTTTTGAGGATATGGCGATGGGGTGAATGTATTTTGTGCATGGAATGGGTGTGAGTTTTGGGGAAGCAGAGGGCAAACTTTACTGGGTTGAATAATGTCCCTCGCAAATTCATATCTACCTGGCACCTCAGAATGGGACCTTATTTGGAAATCGGATCTTTGCAAATGTAATTAAGAGGTATATTAAGATGAAGTCATATCAGATTAGGGTGGGCCCTAAATGTAATCACTGCATTTATGATTACATTAAAGGAAAAGGAGAGGGCACACAGGGAGAAACTCATGTGAGGATTGCTGGCAACCGCTAGAAGCTAGAATAGGAAAGGAAGAATTCTGCCATAAAGTGTTTCAGACAGAGCATGGCCCTGCTGACACCTTGATTTTGAACTTTTCTTTTCTTTCTTTCTTTTTTTTTTTTTTTTTTGAGAGACGGAGGTTTCGCTCTTGTTGCCCAGGCTGGAGTGCAATGGTATGATCTTGGCTCATCGCAACCTCCGCCTCCCAGGTTCAAGCGATTCTTCTGCCTCAGTCTCCCTAGTACCTGGGATTACAGGCATGCACCACCACGCCCGGCTAATTTTGTATTTTTGGTAGAGACTGGGTGTCTCCATGTTGGTCAGGCTGCTTTCAAACTCCCGACCTCAGGTAATCTGCCCGCCTTGGCCTCCCAAAGTGATGGGATTACAGGCGTGAGACACCACGCCTGGCCGATTTTGAACTTTTCATTGCCATAAACGTGAGAGAATAAATTTCTGTTGTTATAAACCACCAGATTTATGGCACTTTATTACAGCAGCCTTGGGAAGCTAATAACACAGTTAGTTGTAGGATACACTTGTCAAACATAGGAACCCGTAAGATTGAAAGCTCATCAAAAGCTCACAAGAGAACAACAGTCTAGGCAGGTGAATTAAATGAACAAGTATTAAGGGAATTAGAGAGGTTTCTAAGTGACTTCTATTCATGTGTGATGTTGTAGGAGTTTGGAAATAACACAACTGCACAACTGATTTAGTGAGGAAGCTTTGGTTTGGCATTTAACTTTCTACCTAATGGGAACTGATTACATGTCTATTTATTTTTTCATCATTTGTATTCCTTTACGTTTTCTTGATAAATGAGGATGATATCTTTTCTTTTCAATGGCTAGGGGTACTTTTAGCTATTTTATGTTCATGGCACAAATTCTAGCATGTTTTGTTATTGCTAAAGCTGATATTATTCTCAAAATACATTCTCATGATATTTTGTAAAAACTTTCATATTTATTTATTTTCACAAAATGTTGCTATAAACTTGAAAAATAGAGGTGAGCAGAAGGGAAATATATAGCAACAAAGGTTAAGATACATGAACATACATTAATGTTTGTGTCACAGCATGATGCTTCAGGAAGAAGAGGTGGAGATACAGTTGAAGAGATGGAGACTAGTATGCAGGCCATTTATTAGGGAGTGGTCTTGGGATCAGCACTTGTGGAAGGGAAGGAAAGAAAGCAGAATTGGGTAGAGGGAGAAGTTGAAGTGTAATCAATCAATCAACCTGATGACAAGCTCTGGATCTGGGATGGCCCTTCAAAATTGTCCCCAGTTCAAGCAAGAGCAGGCACCTCTCAATCATTGTATATGAGCTACTCTTGGAAGGAGGTATCATCTTGGACCTCCAGTTTTCTTTTGCCATAGCAATCCCCAAAGAGGACTGAGAGTTGAGGACTGCCTTCCTGCAGCACTTTAGCAGCTGGGGGAACAAACCTTCCATTCCTGGGGAAGAAATCTGGGTGGCATATTGTAGCATCTATCACATGTAGATACAGAAAATTGAGTCAATCATTGTTTCTGCAATATTCCCTTTCTTTTCTTTTTTTCCCATTCAATTGACTCCCAGACCCATTCTGCTTCCCTGACATGTTTGGTATATATCCTTGGATATGTGTGTATCTTTGAAAAATATATAATACTATTTCGTGTATTTATGTGTTTAAATTTATATCAGTGGTATTGTGTGAGTTTTTTTCCCCATTTTCTTTCAAAATTACATCAATTATATTGTACTACTGCTATCTATAATTCTGGTCATTGCTTTTTTTGATCAACACTATGTTCTTGAGGTTTATCCATCTCATTGTACATTCATCTAGTACATTGCTTCCAGATGCTCCATTTTTATTTACCTATCTTTTTATTTTGTTTTGTTTTTGTTTTTTTCCTAGGCTCTGGGGTGTTTTTATATTTACCTATCTTTTTAAGTGATGAATACCAAAGTTAACCCCAACTACCATAACCAATGTTTGTACATGTTCCCTCTAGGTGAAAAGCTTTTAAAAACTGGTATTTCTGGTTTAAAGTGTATCAATGTATTAAGTGAACTGCTATAACTCCTGAAATATCAGTGGCCTAACATAATAACAATTTCCCACTCACATGAAGTCCAACTGTCAGCAGGGACTGGGGTACGCTCCATGCAGTGATTCAGGAACCTAGGCTGGTGGAAGCTCTGCCATCTTTTGCTGTGGTTTTAAGTGTCACTATCCAGCCAACTGTGAGGAAAGAAAGTGAAGCAAAGATTGGGGGATTTTTACAAGCCAAGCCTGAGAGTGGTGTATAATCATCACTCTTTCCACATTCCATAGGCTGAAAGTCATATAATTGCACCTCACCAAAAGGGAGTCTGGGAAATATGGTCTAGCTGAGTGTCTAGGAGGAAAAAAAAAAAAAAAAAGGTTTGCTGAATGTCTGGCCAATTTCTGCCATAGTTCACTCTTCTAGTAAATGGCATCTGTTTTACTCTTCTTCCCACCCATAAAATACACCCTATCTTAAGAGAGACTGCTCAAAGTATCATTCAGTCAGTGCATCCAATTCAAGTTCTAGGATTTCCCAGTGGCACACAGTTCTTTCAATCACAGAAGTGGCTTCTTGTGGTCAAGCCACCCATGAACTAAAGAGATAAATTATTTGCACCTATTTTCATTCCTACTGCCACATACCTAATACATTCATTAGGGACAGGGCTAAATGGCTACAATTAAGAATTTTTAACATGAAAATAAAAATAATGGGAGACACATAGTACTCGCTGGTTCATTACAATGATAAAATCCTCTGAGGCATGCATTGTGAATTCCTCTTACCTGGGGTATGGGGTAATTTGTAATTAGAGCTGGGTTCTACTCCCTTTGAGGCATTCCCTTGTCCACTGTTTTTCATGGTTCTTGGGTTTTTCCTGTTGGATGTTCTTCGTTGTCTATTTTTCACGGCCATACCTGAAGAGGTTGTTGAAGAATATGTCCTTGGAGACTGCACAGCTTTCTCAGCCTGCTTTCAGCTGTGCAAATTTCAGAACCTTATTTTTTTGCTTTGTTTTGTTTTTTGAGTTTCCCTCTGTTGCCCAGGCTGGAGTGCAGTGGCGTGATCTCGGCTCACTGCAACCTCCACCTCCGGGGCTCAACTGGATTTTGTACCTCAGCCTCCCAAGTAGCTGGGTTTAAAGGCATGTGCCACCACGCCCAGCTAATTTTTGTGTTTTTAGTAGAGATGGGGTTTTGCTATGTTGGCCAGGCTGGTCTCAAACTCCTGGCCTCAAGTGATCCACCCGCCTCGGCCTCCCAAAGTGCTGGGATTACAGACGTGAGCCACCATGCCTGGACTGTGTTTTTTTTTTTGTTGTTGTTGTTGTTTGTTTTTTGTGACAGGGTCTCACTATGTTGACCAGGTTGGTCTTGAACTCTTGGCCTCAAGCAATCCTTCTACCTCAGCCTCCCAAAGTGCTAGGTAGGATTAGATGAAGTTTATTTTAAGACTAGAATAGTCAAAAAATTTATTTTTAGTCCAGATTCTGTTGTTGATTCCATTTGTTAGTTTTTGTTTTTGGCAAAATAATTCCTTCAAAAACTTAATAGAGTTCTGATCAATTTGCTTCTAGTCAATTCCATATGTCTTAACCACACCTAAATTATATAATAAATGTAATTCTAAAACCTGATTCATTTTTGCTTTCTTGCCACCATGCCTTTCTCAATGGCAGCTTCTGATCATTGTATTACATTCAATCACGTGCTTATATAGTTTCCTTATCCATTACTTTATAAAAGGACATGTATGTTTTCTCCAACTCTTAGTTACCACAAACAACTGCAATGAATATCTTGTGTATGTCTTCTCATATATCTCTACAACTGTTCTTTGGGGAAAAAACTCATTAGAGGAAGTGCTACATCATAACATTTACATGTATTTAATATTATTAAATACTGCCATACTGTTCTCCAAAATGGCAGCACCATTCCATCCAACCACAAACAGTTTTCTAGCATCCCCACCTGCACTTAGTATTATTTAATAACATAGAAAGTGTAAGATGGTCTCTTATTGTCTTAAATCACTGTGTGGATATGTCAGTCCTCCCCTGACTAATCGATAAAAGCAATTCTAGTTCTACTCGGGAGGCTGAGGCAGGAGAATGGCGTGAACCCGGGAGGCAGAGCTTGCAGTGAGCTGAGATCCGGCCACTGCACTCCAGCCTGGGTGACAGAGCAAGACTCCGTCTCAAAAAAAAAAAAAAAAAAGCAATTCTAGTTAAAATTTTAGAATTTTTGAGGAAATCAAACTTTTTCTAATATTTATATAGAATAATTAAGGAGTAAAAATTAAGAAAGTCAATTTTATAAAAAAGGGCAGAGAAAGGAGCCTAATCTACAAGATATGAAAGTATATTATGGAGTTATAGTAATAAAAACTTATGTTTTTGTCAGGGGAACAGGAAACTAGACCATTGGAACATAATTTACTTATTTATTTTTTTGAGACAGAGTCTCACTCTGTGGTTCAGGCTTGAGTGCAGTGATGGGAACTTGGCTCACTGCAGCCTCAACCTCCTAGGCTCAAGTGGTCTCCCACTTCAGCCTCCCAAGTAGCTGGGACTACAGGCACATGCCACCATGCCTGTCTTAATTTTTTGTGGAGATGAGGTCTCACTGTGTTGCCCAGGCTGGTCTCGAACTGCTTAGCTCAAGCTATCCTTCTGCCTTGTTCTCCCAAAGTGGTGGGATTACAGGCATGAGCCACTGCGCCCAATCCTGGAACAGAATTTAAAACTCAAATAGACCCATGGGTGTATGAAATTTTGTAAATAATAATAATAATAATGCAGAAGATAATATTACTTGTTTACAATCTTCCTTCCTGGCCCCTGCCATAGTTTCATTATGGACAAGTTTCCTGGACCTAGATGTTTATCTCTCTCTCCCCACTCACTCTATACAAAAATCAACTCAAATGGATCAAAGACTGTATGGCAGGTACACCTGGCAGCAATAACTTAACCATACCTTGAGAATGACCCTATGGTTTAAGAATATATGTTCAGACTTCTGAGCTAAGGAACCTGGGAACGACCAACCCACAGATTCATTCCTTATCTGCGAAGAACATCTGAACCCTCTGGGATATCCTGTGGAATTCAGGTAGCAAAGGGGACCAAGGTACTTTGTTTTGGGTTAAATGAAGGTTGCCAGGTGGAGGTTGCTAGGGGAAGGGTGCTACGTGAAAATGCTATATAAACTGCTTGTTTTTTTTTTTTTTTTTTTTGAGACGGAGTCTTGGTCAGTCACCCAGGCTGGAGTGCAGTGGCGCCATCTCTGCTCACTGCAAGCTCCACCTGCCGGGTTCACGCCATTCTCCTGCCTGAGCCTCCCGAGTAGCTGGGACTACAGGCACCCGCCACTACACCTGGTTAAATTTTTTTGTATTTTTAGTAGAAATGGGGTTTCACCGTGTTAGCCAGGATGGTCTCGATCTCCTGACCTTGTGATCCGCCCGTCTCGGCCTCCCAAAGAGTAGGGATTACAGGCGTGAGCCACCGCGCCCAACCAACTGCATGCTTTTTATAAGCAGTTGTGGTTCTCCTGCCCAGTCCGTTGCCACCAGACTGCCCTGTGTATAAGGCTTCTGGATAAGCCCTATGTCTTGGTCACTGGCTCTGGGCCTCTTCTTCAGCCTTTATTGACTGAAGTCAATAAGGGTCTGGCATGACAAAGACCTAAATGTGAGACCAAAACTATAAAACCAGCTAGATAAGAGGAAAAAGTTCTAATGTTCTATAGTACTGTAGGATGACTATAGTTAACGATAATGTATTACATAGTTTCAAATATCTAGAAGAAGGATCTTGAATGTTCCCAGCACAAAGAAATGATAAATGTTTGAAATGATGGATATGCTAATTACCCTGATCTGATCACTATACTTTGTATGTATCAAAACATCACTTGGGCCCAGGAGTTCGAGACCAGCCTGGACACACGGTGAAACCCCATCTCTGTTAAAACTGCAAAAATTAGCCAGGTGTGGTGGCACATGCATGTAGTCCCAGCTACTCCAGAGGCTGAGGTAGGAGGATGGCTTGAGCCTGGGAGACAGAGGTTACAGTGGGCCAAGATCATGCCACTGCACTCCAGCCTGGGGGATAGAGCCAGACCTTGTCTCAAAAACAAACAAACAATCACTATGTACCCCATAAATATGTATAATGATTATGTATCAATTACAATACATAAAAGATAAAGCTTTTGAGGGGATACAGAAAAGAAATTGAATTGAGAACTAGGGATTTGAGATAAAGGAAAAAGCTAATAATTACATTAAAAATTTAAAAAGTGGGGTTTAACGTGGATAAATGATGATAGCTTGCTAAGAAATTAATATTATCAACTCAATTCTGTACATCTGAGGTTAAAAAAAAGCCTCTGCTAGTAATTCACTGAGCTATACCACTTTTGGAAAGAATTCTACTTTTATTTTATAGTTTGATTAAGTTGTCTATACCAACATAAAATAAATTTAACATTTTTGCTTCAATCTTGAATAAAATTTGTTTTCAATGTGTTTTATTAATTGTATGTTTTGTTTTTTATTTTGCATATTTATTTTTCTCATTCATTTCTTGATAATATCCAATGACATATTCTCTTGTTAATTTAAATTCATGTTTTCCCATAGGGCACACTAATTACTATACAGTTTGGATTTAAAGTCCAGAGTATACCTGATGAAAAAAACGAGAAACTCTCTTATTTAGTAGTCTAACTTCCTGAACATAATCAATAGCTTCATTGAAAGGGAAGATCTAAAACTCTGTGGTTAGAACTTCTACTTTTAGCCAGGCAGAGTAACTTACCACAGAAAAATGCACCCTTTAAGAAAAAGTATAAAAATTGGATTTAAAAAAATCAAAAGCTCTTTATGGATGTTGGGAAGGTGCTAAGGAAATGTAGAACTTGAGAGGTCAAGATTCTGGAGAGATGAGAACCATGGAGAGCTGAAAGGACATTCTGCAGCAATGTTTTCCCATGGGGAGTTTCACAATTCTGGGCTGAAGGAATGTAGCTGAAAACCCAGTAAAGGGCCTGGGGAAAGGGCTTTTGCTGGAAGGCATAGTAGCCATCAGAGCATTTGTCAATCCTGTGGGTGTGAAGAAATGCATATTGTAGACTGGAGGGACAGAAAACTGGGCTCAGCAATTGACCATTTTTTTTTTTTTTTTTTTTTGAGACAGGGTTTCCCTGTTGCCCAGGTTGGAGTGCATTGACACAATCACAGCTCACTGTAGCCTCAATCTCTGGACTCAAGCGATCCTCCCAATTCAGCCTCCTGAGTAGCTGGTACTACAGGCACATGTCACCATGCCTGAATAATTGTTTTATTATCATTATTATTTTTTGTAGAGATGGGGTCTCCTTACGTTGCCCAGGCTGGTCTCAAACTCCTGAGTTCAAGAAATCTTCACACTTTGTGCTGGGATTACAGGATTGAGCCACCATGCCCAGCCAGGTGGTTTTGTTTTGTTTGTTTGTTTTTTTCCATTTTGCTGAATTCTGAAGCTATAAAATTCAGGAACCTAAGAAGCCAGGCAAAGCAGAGTGGAGTTTCTGGCTGTTCCACACTGCTGAGGGTCAAGGATTAGAATTCAGAACATGACATGGAGGCTGGAACCTGGAGAAGTCCCAGGCTTTTAGTTGGAACTTAAGCAGCTGTACTCTAGAGTGGTAGTAATACAAAGGTAGAAAGAGGCTGTGTGCAGTGGCTTACACCTGTAATTCCAGCAATTTGGAAGGCTGAGGTGCTTGAGGCCAGGAGTTTGAGACGAGTCTGGGCAATGAAGTGAGTCCCTGTCTCTACAAAATATGTATAAAAAAAAATTAGCTGGACATGGTGGCATGCACCTGTAGTCCTAGCCACTTGGGAACCTGAGATGGGAGAATTGCTTGAGCTCAGGAGTCTGAGCCTTCAGTGAGCTAGGATTGTGCCACTGCACTCCAGCCTGGGCAACAGCGTGTCTCTAAAATAAATAAATAAATGAAAAATAAAAATAGAAAAGGAGGTGGAAAAAGCCTTAGTAAAACTGCAGCCTAACTTTGAGTTAGCTCAGTCCCTGATTGAATTGAAGTGGCCGGTTCTAACTCTACCTACTAGCAGAGGAAAGGGTGAGCCCTCTCTGGAGATTCCTTCATTGTCCAGAACTTCTGTAATTTTTCAAGAGAGTATCTGACTGTCAATCAAAAAGTATCAGGCATACCAAGAAATAGGACAAAATGACAGAGAAAGAAAGAGAGACAGAGAGAGCAAGAAAGAGGGGAAGAGAAATAAGACAGGTGATCCAGAATTATAGCTGTAAACAAATATTTTAATATAACTATAATAAATGTATTCAAGAAAATAGAGAAAAATATGGAGAAAATAGATTAAGAAAAAAAAAAAAAAAGAATTTCACCAGAGACAAATGGGACATAATGAACAGGTCTGACATACATGTAACTGGACTCCCAGCAGACTAGGAAAAACTGGGAAAGCAAATGTTCTAAGATGGAAAAAGAAAGTGCAAAAAAAAAAAAAAAAAAAAGAAGAGTAATGAAAGAGCTTAATATATGGGTATATATGAATGGATTTTGACTGTATAAAGCAACAACAGTAATGTTGTTTAAAATTTAAAACATACAGAATTTCGCCAGGTCTGGTGGCTTATGCTTGTAATCCCAGCACGTTGGGAGGCTGAGGTGAGATGATCTCTCTAGGCCAGTTCAAAACCAACCCGGGCAACATAGTGAGACCCATCTCTACAAAAATTAATTGGGCATGGTAGTGTATGCCTGTAGTTCTAGCTCCTCAGGAGGCTGAGATGGAAGGATCACTTGAGCCCAGGAGTTTGAGACTGCAGTGATTCATGATCATGCCACTGCATTCCAGCAGCCTGGGCAACAGAGCAAGACACTGTTTCAAAAAAACAAAAACAAAAGGAAAAATTTAAAAAAATGTAAAATATATAAAATTGAATATACAATAACAGCAAAACAAAAGATAAGAAATGGTTAACGGAGTTAAAGTGTTCTAAAGTACTAGTATTGTCAGGGAAGTGGTAAAAAAAAAAAACAAACAAAAAACATTTTAGGCTGTGTTAGGGTTACATTGTGTCCTCCCCAAAAGGTATGTTGAAGTCCTAACCCCAGTACTTCAGAATGTGACCTTATTTGGAAACAGGGTCATTTCCAATGTAATTAAAGTAGAGATGAGGGTATACTGGAGTAGAATGACACCATAGAGTAGAAAATAGCCATGTGAGGACAAGAGACACAGAGAGAATACCATGGGAAGATGGAGGCAGGGATTAGATTGGAGTGATACACCTACAAGTCAAGTATATTAGTCAGGATTCTCTAGTGGGACAAAACTAATAGGATAGATGTGTATATAAAAAAGGAGTATATTAAGGAGTATCAACTCACATGATCGCAAGGTCCCACAATAGGCCATCTGCAAGCTGGGGAGAAAGGAAGCCAGTCTGAGTTCCAAAGCTTAAGAACCTGGAACTTGATGTTCAAGGGCAGGAAGCATCCAGCACAGGAGAAAGATGTAGGCTGGGAGGCTAAGCCAGTCTAATCTCTCCACATTCTTCTGCCTGCTTTTTATTCTGGCCACAGTGGCAGCTGATTAGATTGTGCCTGCCCAGATTAAGGGTGGGTCTGCCTTTCCCAGTCCATGGACTCAAATGTTAATCTCCTTTGGCAACACCCTCACAGACACACCAGGAGCAGTATTTTGCATCCTTTAATCCAATCAAGTTGACACTCATTATTAACTATCACACCAAGGAATGCCAAAGATTGCTGGCTGTCATCAGAAGCTAGGAGAGAAGCATGGAACAGACTGTTTCTCAGAGCCCTCAGAAGGAACTAAACCTGCTCACATCTTGAATTTGGATTTCTAGTCTCCAGAACTATAACATTTTTGTTGTTATAAGCCACTTAGTTTGAGGTAATTTGTTATGACAGCCCTAGGAAACTAATATAGACTGTAATAAATTGCAATCTTTAGGCTAATCAAAAGAACAACTAAAAAAGTATAAGTAATTAATAGATGGAAAAATATAATAATATTGCATTATTTAATTAAATCCAAAATAAAGTAAGAAATGAGAGAAAAAAACTCAGTTGGGTGAGAGATATAACAAGTAATAAAATGTAGACATATTAGTAGTGATATATATTTCTTATTATATTGTATTAAATGTAAATGTACTGAACATTCCAATTAAAAGATTGTCAGAAATTGGATAGAAAACAAAACTCTGCTGTAGCTGCTTGTAAGAAACATAGCTTGATATAAGAACATAGACAGTTTAAAGTAAATGGATTAAAAAGTATATCATGCAAATTCTAGTCGAAAGAAAATGAATGTAGCTATATCAATATAAACAAAAACATTATAAGGCAGGAAATATTACCAGAAATAGAGAAACATTTAATGATTTTGAA
This sequence comes from Macaca mulatta, assembly GCF_049350105.2. Taxonomy (NCBI): domain Eukaryota; kingdom Metazoa; phylum Chordata; class Mammalia; order Primates; family Cercopithecidae; genus Macaca; species Macaca mulatta. The sequence continues at coordinate 103,746,470 of NC_133414.1, read as the reverse complement.
CAGATGTGCTATAGATTGGATGTTTCCATTACCCCCTCAAATTCCTCTATCAAAGCCCTAATCCCCATTGTGATGGCATATGGAAGTGGGGCCTTTGGGAGGTAGTTCATGCGGTTGGAAAGTGGAGTCTCATGATGGGATTAGTGCACTTATAATAAGAGACATGACAGAGATGATCTCTGTCTCTGCCATGTGAGGATTAAAAAAAAAAAGTAGCCATATGCAAATAAGAAAGAAGGCCTTCACAATGAATGTGCTGGTACCTTGATCTTGGATCTCCTAGCATCCAAAGCTGTGAGAAATAAATGTTGAATGTTTAAGTCATTCAGTCTATGGTATTTTGTTATAGCTGCCCAAACTGAGTAAGACAGGGTGAATCCTTTAGAAAGATATAACAATTTTATATCTATATACATCCCATAAATGGTTTCAAAGTATATGAAGCAAAAATCTTACAGAACCAGGAGAAATAGGAAAATCCACAGTCACAGTGGGATGCTTTCACATAGCTCTCTCAAAAGCTGGTAGAACAAGGGACAAAATATTAGCAAGTATATAGAAGATCTGAACAATATGATTAACAAAATTTAACCTAACACACATATAGAACATTACAGCCATCAACAACAGAATAGTCATTCAATTCAAGCGTACATGGCACATTTATTAAAATTGACCACATGCTGAGCCATAAAGTATACATAAGGTTTTCAAAGATTTAAAACCATACAGATTGTGTTCTCTGAAACAGTGAAATCCAGCTAGATATCAATGACAGTTAACTGGAAAACCCTCAACTGTTATCAAATTAGGCAATGTAATTCTAAATACATTAGAGCTCAAATAAGAACTTGCAATGGAAACTAGATAGTATTTTGAATTGAATAATAATGAAAATATAACATTAAAACCCATAGCTTCTACTAAAGCTGTGCTTATAGATGATTTTACAGCTTTAAAATGTATACTATTAGAAAATAAGGAAGCTTGGCCGGACGTGGTGGCTCACGCCTGTAATCCCAGCTCTTTGGGAGGCCGAAGCGGGCAGATCACGAGGTCAGGAGATTGAGACTATCCTAGCTAATACGGTGAAACACCGTCTCCACTAAAAAATACAAAAAAATTAGCTGGGCGTGGTGGCGGGCACCCGTAGTCCCAGCTACTAAGGAGGCTGAGGCAGAAGAATGGCGTGAACCTGGGAAGCAGAGCTTGCAGTGAGCCGAGATCGCACCACTGCCCTCCAGCCTGGGCGACAGAGGGAGACTCCATCTCAAAAAAAAAAAAAAAAGAAAAGAAAAGAAAAAGAAAATAAGTAAGGTTGAAATGAAGACTCTAAATATTTATCTAAAAAAAACTAGAAAAAATCCAGCAAAATAAACCCTCAAAAGTAGAAGGAAGTAAATAATAAATGTAAGAAAAGAAATTAATTAAGTAGAAAACAAGTGCACAATGGAGAGAACCAACACAACCAAAAGTGGGATCTTGGAAAATAATAATAAATTTGACAGGCCTCTAGCAAATAAATCAAAGGAAAAGAGAGAAAGAGGGAGATAGCATGAGCAAATGAGAGCAAGCAAGCACATAATTCCAACATCAGAAATGAAAAAGGGACATTTCTACAGATTTTGTGGGCATGAAAAATATAAAAAGATGTATTAAACACAACCTGCCAATATTGTATAGACTCAAAGCTACTAAATAAGTTGCTTCTGTAATTTAAAACCTTCCCATAAAGAAGTATTCAGACCCAGATAACCTTATGGGTGAATTCTTTCAAATATTTAAGGAAGAGGTAACACTAATCTTACACAACTTCCTCAGAGAGTATAAAATGGTAAAATGCTTCTAACTAATTTTAAGATGCCAGCATTACCTTAGGACCAAAGTTTGAAAATGACACTTAAGAAATGAAAATTATAGGCCAATCTCTTTCAAAACCAGAAATGGAAGAATTCTAAACAAAATGTTAGCAAATTGAATTTATCAATATATAAAAAGACAATAATCATGACCAAATTGGCTTTTGTTGAGGTTGGTTTGACATTTGAAAATTAATCAGTGTAACTCATCACATTAACAGAAAAAATGGAAAAATCATATGACTTACTTATTGGATACAGAAAAAGCATTTGATAATGCAAAGAACAGTTGTGATAAAAACTCTTTGCAAACTAAGAATGTAAATAATTTCTTTTATCTGATAAGCAGTATTTACAGAAAAACCTAAAGAAAATATAATATTGAAGAGTAAACTATTTAAAGACATCCCTTCGAGATGGGCAATGAGACAAGTTTCTCTTCTATCACCATTTCTACTCAACATTTTATTGGAGGCCATATCCAGTCCAAAAAGGCAAGAAAAGGAAGAAGGAAGCTCACATCAGCTCAGATGACATGAATGTGTATGTAGAAAATCAAAAGAGTTAATGAGCTATTAAAATTAATAACTGACTTTAAGCAAGGCTGCAAGATACATGATCAAAATAAAAAAAGTAATTTGTATTTTATATACCAGCAACGAACATTTGCAAGGGAAATTAAAAAGATACAATGTACAATTGCATCAAAACCATCAAATAACTAGGAATAAATATAATAAAACTTGGGCAAGATCACACCAAAAAATTACAAATTATTATTGAGAGAAATTAAAGATGACCAGATTAGTAGAGGGATATACCATGTTCATGAATTGGAAGACCCAATATTGTAAAGATGTTTGTATCAGTCAGGTTTCAATCAGAGAGGCAGAACTACTAAGATAAGATAAATAAATACACTTAGGCATCTCACAACAAAGTTTTGGTTAATGACAGACTGCATATACAATGGTGGTCCCATAATGTTATAATGGAGCTGAAAACTTTATGTTGCCTAGTGATGCTGTAGCAGTGGTAATAGCATAGAACAAGCATATGCTCTTTAAATATGTTTAGATACACAAATACCATTGTGTTACCAATTGCCTGCAGTGTTCAGTACAGTAACATATTGTACAACTTTGTAGCCTGGGAGCAATAGGCTATACCATATAACCTAGCTGTGGAGTAGGATGTACCATCTAGGTTTGTGTAAGTACACTCTATGATATTTTTACAATGATGAAATTGCTTAACGACACATTTCTTAGAATGTATCGTCATCATTAATCAAGTCATGACTGTACACACATACATGCACATGTGCACACACACTATATGTATATACATAAATATGAACACATGCATATGTATCTATGATTTGTTATAGGAATTTAACCTTGCATAATATAGGAGCTGATAAAACAGCCTCTATAAGGCTGTCTGTGTGTCCAGTGCTGGACCTTGAAATCTGTATGACAGACAGTTGAGAAGGAAAGAAGGATATCAGGGGGTAGAACAGAGGCAGAACCTGGATCAGCTTAAGTCTCATTGCCTCCAGCCTTGGTGATGTGGGTGTCCAGCAGGAGAAACTGGTGCCACTTGCCAAGGAGTTGGAGGCGTTGAAAGAGGATTCAGAGTAATTTGGAGCAATTACAACCTGACTGTTTTTTCCACATCAACAAAGGTGAGCCAAGACATTAGCTACAATGTGTATGAGCTATAACAATGCATGCTCTGACATATGAACATAAAAATTATAGCTGCTGCTTTACTTCTACTCTCCAAATCTCTTGCAAGGAAGGCCTTCTATGGTCTACCCTAACCAAAAACCATCAGGGAAAAGAATTCTGGGAGATATAGTATTGCCTAGCTAAATCAATCCATCACAAAACCACCCAGACATCAATTTTTTCCAAATGAATTTATTGGTTAATTGAATTTTAGTAACAGTCCCAGAAGTTGTTTTTGTTCCTCCCGTGGAAATTTACAAATTTATCCTAAAATTCATCTAGAAATGCAAAGAACTGAGAACAGTCAAGACGATTCTGAAGAAGGCTGGGGACTTAGACTACCAGATATCATGACTTGTTATATTGCTAAAATAACAAAGCTCATGGGCCTGAGGATAGACAAATAGACCAATGTAACAGAATAGAAAATCCAAAAACAAACCCACAATATATGTTATCTGATTAATGACAAAGATTAAACTCTAGTATAGTAATGAAATGAAAGTCTTCAATAAGTGGTGCTGGGACAATTTGATATCCATATGAAAATGAATTTTTACTGTGCTCTCACTGTACATCAAAAGCAATTGTAGATATATTAGATATAGATATAAAAGGTTAAATAATAAAACTCCACAGGAGCATAGAGGCGATGTCTGAGGAGCAGGATCTAACACAGGAGCAGACAGAGAAGCTGCTGCAGTTTCAGGATCTAACTGGCATAGAATCTATGGATCAGTGTTGCCATACCTTGGAGCAGCATAACTGGAACATAGAGGTTGCTGAACAGGACAGCTTGGATGAACAAAAGAGTGTATGGAGCGTTTTCAACCCGCCTCCATCCCTACCCCTGCAAGTTAATACAGCTGACCCCAGGATCTACAGCTATGTTGTCTCAAGACCACAACCAAGGGGTCTGCTTGGATGGGGTTATTACTTGATAATGCTTCCATTCCAGTCTACCTATTACACAATACTTGACATATTTAGGCTTGCCCTTTGTTTTATATGGCTTCACCTTCGCAGCCGGATCACTGACACTGTTGGGGACATTGTTTCATTTATGCTAGCATTTGAATAGAAATATGGGAGGGCACACCCTGTCTTCTAGCCCAGAACACATAGCCTAACGATGCCAAGCTGGAGCTTTACTCTTTGATTTATCTTCTTGGAGATGATCAACAGGTCTCTGATAAGTTTTGTTGCAACACACTCTGTGAACCCAAAGTTATTTCACTAAAGTTCTTTCTCTAGGATGCTCTTCTGGGCATGCTCTACAAACAAACCTGAGGGATATAGGGCCTCCCGGGGCTTATGAGACAACACCTATTCATTCCTGGCCATGGTGATGCTGAAGGATCAGCGGATGACTGTGGTGGGATGGCTAGAAGGCCTCCTTCAAGAGGATGACCTCATTAACCAACTGATATCTATCATGGGTACAAACCAGACTTACCTGGTGTCAGAATGCCTGGAAAGGGAAGAAAGAAACCAGACCCAGGTGTGGAGACAAAAGCAGGATGAGGCCTACCTGGCTTCTCCCAGAGCTGACCAGGAGAAAGAAAGGAAGAAATGAGAGAAATGTGAGCTTAAGCGGCCGAAGGAGGAGGAGGTGCAAGAGCAAAAGCTGGCAGAGACGAGATGGTAGCAGAATTTACAGGAGGAAAAGGAAAGGAAGTTGGAATGCCTGCCCCTGAAACTTCCCCGACGACCGTGAAAATGTCAAGATTATCTTCAAATTACACAGTGATTCTCAAGTAGAGAGATGATTCCACTTTTCACAGTCTCTAACAGTAATCCACAACTTCTTATTCTCCTTGAAGAAAAGCACTGAAAAGCTTCTGATTGAAGCCAGTTTTTTCAAGTGCTGCCCAGTTCCCCTATGCTGCAGGAAGTTGGATTCAGCCATACAGGAGTTCTGTATGTTTAGGATCTAATAGACAAATGACATTTTTTCTTCCTCTCCCCTCCTACTCCCATCCCTAAATGAAACAGAAAAACACACAAACAAAACAGAAAAAAAAAAAAAACCAAGAGAGAGAAATTCATATTATTATTATACAATATATTTTTTAAAAGACTGCTGCATGCAAAGGAAGGATCAGAAGCCATGTTGTTTGCAAGAATCACAACCTGTGTGTGCGTACGCGAGGTTAGCAATGAACATACCCACTCAGCGAGCTCACCTTTTCTCAGTGGCCTCTGCACGTGCACCGTCCAGTAAACAGAGACTCTTCCCCTTCAACTCATCCATTGTCCTAACTGGGGAAGGGGACATTCCCACTAGTTCTCATTGATTCTTAGTTTTATGGAAGATAAAGTGAAAAACCTCCATCAACCAGCTACTTGCAGCATCTACTGACTTCTCCCACCTCTGGAGAGGAGAGGGAAGAGAAAGTACACAGCGATGTTCCTTGAACTGCCCACAATTTATGAATAATTTTGTTTCTGTTTTGCAATGACCAAGGGGGCTGAAAAAAAAAAGTTCCAAGAAGAAGGCAGAGATGAATATATTCATGAAATTGGGATAGGCAATGATTTTCTAAAATTATTTCCATAGATTTAGGGGGTATAAGTGCAGTTTTGTAACATGGATATATTGTATAGTGGTGAACTTTAGGTTTTTAGTGTACCCATGACCCGAATAGTGAACATTGTACCCAATAGGTAATTTTTCAGCCTTTACCCCCTCTGCCACTCTCTCATCTTTAAAAAAATTAGTTAAATAATTAATTTATTTATTTTGAGACAGAGTCTTACACTGTTGCCCAGGCTGGAGTGCAGTGGTGTGGTCTTGGCTCGCTACAACCTCTGCCTCCTGGGCTCAAGTGATTCTCTGCCTCAGCCTCCCAAGAAGCTGGGATTACAGGCACCTGCCACCACACCCAGCTAATTTTTGTATTTGTAGTAGAGGTGGGGTTTCACCATGTTGGCCAGGCTGGTCTCAAACTCCTGGCCTCAAGCAATCTGACCCCCTTGGCCTCCCAAAGTGCTGGGATCATAGGCGTGAGCTACCGCACCTGGCCCCTCTCACCCTTTGGAGTCTCCACTATCTATTATTGCCCTCTGTGATGTCCATGTATACCTACAGTTTAACTCCCACTTAGACGTGAGAACATGCTATATTTGACTTTTTGTTTCTGAGTTATTTTATTTAGAATAATGGCCTCCAGCTCCATCCATGTTGATGCAAAATATATGATTTTATTATTTTTTATGGTTGCATAGTATTCCATGGTATATATATGTCACATTTTCTTTATCCAATCATCTATTGATGAACACTTATACTTATTTCATGACTTTGTTATTGTGAATGGTGCTACAGTAAACATATGAGTGCAGGTGCCTTTTTGATATAATGATTTCTTTTCATTTGGGTAGACATCTAGTAGTGGTATTGCTGGTTTGAATGGTAGTTCTATTTTCAATTATTTGAGAAATCTCCATACTGTTTTCCATAGAGATTGTACCAATTTACATTCCCACCAACAATGTATATGCATTCCATTTTTGCCACATCCTCACCGATATCTGCTTTCTGACTTTTTAATAACTATTCTGACTGATATAAGATGGTATCTCATTGTAGTTTTAATTTGCATTTCAATGATGACTAGTGATGTTGAGCGTTTTTACCTGTTTGTTGGCTGCTTGTATGTCTTCTTTTGAAAAATATCTGTTCATGTCTTTTGTCCATTTTTAAGGGGGTTATCTATTTTTTTCTTGTTGAGTTTGAATTCCTTGTAGATTCTAGATATTAGCCCTTTGTCAGATGCATAGTTTACAAACATTTTTTTGCCATTCTGTAGGTTACCTGTTTACTCTGTTAATTATTTCTTTTACTATATGGAAGCTTTTAGTTCAATTAAGTCCCATTTGTCTATATCTAGTTTTGTTGTATTTGCTTTTGATGACAGTCAGAAATTCTTTGCCTAGGCCAACGTTTAGAAGAGTTTTTCTGAGGTGTTCTTCTAGGATTTTTATAGTTTCAGGTCTTATATTTAAGTGTTTAATCTATCTTGAGTTAATTTTTACATATGGTGAGAGATATGAGTCCAGTTTCATTCTTCTGCATATGGTTATTCAATGTTCCCAAAATCATTTATTGAAAAGTATATCTTTTTCCCAGTGTATGTTTTTGTTGACTTTGTCTGTTGTAGGTGTAGTTGACTCCTGATCTCTGTTCTGTTCCATTGATCTATGTGTCTATTTTATACCAGTATCATGGTGTTTTGGTTACTATAGCTTCATAGTATAATTTCAAGTCAGGTAAGGTGATGCCTCTAGCTTTGTTCTCTTTGCTTAGGATTGCTTTGGTTGTTTGGGCTCTTTTTGCATTCCATAGGAATTTTAGGATTTTTTTCCCTAATTCCTTGACAAATGACATTGATAATTTGATAGAAATTGCATTTAATATGGAGATTGTTTTGGGCAGTATGATCATTTTAACAATATTGATTTTTCCAATTCACAAGCATGGGATGTTTTTCCATTTGTTTGTGTCACCTACAATTTCTTTCATCAGTGTTTTGTAGTTCTTCTCATAGAGATCTTTTACCTCCTTGGTTAAATGTATTTCTAGGTATTTTATTTTATTTTTCTAGCTATTGTAAATGGGATTGAGTTCTTGATTTGGTTCTCAGCTGGATTTTATTGGTGGATAGACATGCTATTGATTTTTGTATCTTCATTTTGTATCCTGAAATTTGACTGAAGTCATTAGTCAAATATAAAACTCTTTGGAAGAGTGTTAGGATTTTTCTAGAGATAAGATCATATCATCAGTGAACAGAGATACTTTGACTTCCTGTTTCTAATTTGGATGCCTTTTATTTCTTTCCATAGGTAGGATTCCAGTACCATGCTGAATAGGAGTGGTAAAAGTGGGCATCCTTGTCTTGTTCCAGTTGTTAGGGAAATGCTTTCAGCTTTTCTGTATTCAGTATGATGTTGGCTGTGGGTTTGTCGTATATGGCTTTTATTATTTTGACATACGTTCCTTTGATGCCTAGTTTGTTGAGGGTTTTTATCACGAAGAAATGATGAATTTTATCAAATGCTTTTTGTGCATCTATTGAGATGATCATATGATTTTTGTTTTTAATTCTGTTAGTGTGGTGTATCTGATTTATTGATTTGTGTATGTTGAACCATCCTTGCATCCTTGGAATAAAACCCATCATGATGTTCTTTTTGATGTGCTGTTGGCTTGCTAGTATTTTGTTGAGGATTTTGCATCTATGTTTATCAGGGATATTGGCCTATAGTTTTCTTTTTTTTTGTTGTGTCCTTGCCTGGCTTTGGTATCAGGGTGACACTGGCTTTGTAGAATGAGTAAGGGAGAATTCCCTCCTTGGCATTTAGAACAGTTTCAGTAGGATTGGTACTAGTTCTTTGTACATCTGGCAAAATTTGGCTGTGAATCTGTCTTGTCCTGGAGTTTGTTATTATTGTCAGGAGATATTTTTTAAATTACTGATTCAGTTTAACTACTTGTCATTGGTCTGCTCAAGATTTCTGTGTCTTCCTGGTTCAATCTTGAGAAGTTATGTTTACAGGAATTTGTCCATTTTCTCTAGGTTTTCTGGTTTGTGCACATAGAGGTGCTAATAGTAGTCTCTGATGAGCTTCTGTATTTCTGTAGTGTCCGTTGTAATGTCTCCTTTATAATTTCTGATTTTGCTTATCTGAATCTTCTCTATTTTTTTTCTTGGTTAACCTAGTAAGGAGTATATCAGCCTGTTTACCTTTTCAAATAACCAACTTTTTCTTCATCCTTTTTTTTTTTTTTTTTTTTGGTCTTCTCTGATCTTTGTTATTTCTTTTCTTAGGCTACATTTGGGTGTGGTTTGTTCTTGTTTTTCTAGTTCCTTGAGGTGCAACATTTGGTTGTTAATTTGAGATCTTCCTGTTTTTTTGATGTAGGCAAGCTACAAACTTCCTTGTCAGTGCTGTCAGTGGGGTGTTGAAATTCCCTGCTATTATTGTATTGCTGTCTATCTCTCTTCTTATGTCTAGTAGTTTTTATTTTATGAATCTGGGTACTTTGGTGTTGGGTGTATATATATTTAGAATTGTTACATTTTCTTGTTGAATTGATTCTTTTATTATTTTATAATGACCTTCTTTGTCTTTTTTTCCTGTTATTGGTTTAAAGTCTGTTTTATATGATGTAAGAATAGCCACTCCTGCTTGTTTTGTTTTCTGTTTGTGTGGAATGTCTTTTTCCACTCCTTTACTTTGAGTTTGTAAATGTCTTTACCCATTAGGTGGGTTTCTTGTAAGCAACATTTGGTTGGATTTTATTTTTTATCCATTCTTCCAGTGTATATCTTTTAAATGGAGCATTTAGTCCATTTACATTCAAGGTTAATATTGATATGTGAATTCTTGTTACCATTATGATGTTAATTGTTACCTAGTTGCTTTGCAGTCTCAATTGTGAAATTGCTTTATAAGACCTGTGAGCTTTATACTTTTGTGTGCTTTTATGATGGTGAGTATTGCCTTTTCATTTCCATGTTTAGAACTTCTTTGAACATTTTTTTGTACAACTAGTCTAGTGTTGATGGATTTCCTTAGCATTGACTTGTCTGGGAAACACTTTAGTTCTTCTTCATTTATAAAGCTTAGTTTAGCAGGATACAAAATTCTTGGCCAGCAGTTCCTTTTTTTGGAGATGGAGTCTTACACTGCCGCTGAGGCTGGAGTGCAGTGGTGTGATCTCGGTTCACTGCAATCTCCGCCTCCTGGGCTCAAGCAAGTCTCCTGCCTCAGCCTCTTGAGTAGCTAGGATTACAGGGGCACACTACCACACCTGGATAATTGCCAGTAGTTCTTTTCTTTAAGAAAACTGAAAATAGGACCCTAATCTCTTCTGGCTTATAAGACTTCTGCTGAGAAGTTGCTAGTCTGATGAGATTTTCTTTCTTTTTCTTTTTCTTTTTTTTTTGAGATGGAGTCATGCTCTGTAGCCCAGACTGCAGTGGTATGATCTCGGCTGACTGCAACCTCCACCTCCTGGGTTCAAGCAATTCTCCTGCCTCAGCCTTCCTAGTAGCTGGGATTACAGGCTGCACCACCATGCCTGGCTAATTTTTGTATTTTTAGTAGAGGCAGGGTTTCATGTTGGCCAGGCTGGTCTTGAACTCCTGACCTCAGGTGATCCACCTTCCTCCGTCTGTGTCTGCCTCCCAAAGTGTTGGGATTCCAGGCATGAGCTGCTGCGCCTGGCTGGTATTCTCTTTATGGGTGATTAGTTGCCTCTCTCTTGCTGCTTTTAGAATTTGTTCCTTCACATTGACTTTGGATAGTCTGATGACTATCTGGGCAAAGATTTTAAAAAGAGGACCTAAAGAATGTGCTAACCATAAAAGACAAAATTGATAAACTGAACTTTACTCATCAAAGATAATATTAGGACCATAATTGGTCAAGCCCCAGAGTAGGAGAAGATAATTACAATATATTTATATCTTACCACTGACTCACACAAATTAATAAAGAAAAGATAGAAAACATTTTTTTTTTTTTTTTTTTTTTTTTTTTTTTTTTTTTTAGAAACAGGGTCTTGCCTTATGGCCCAGGCTGGGGGGCAGTGGTGCAATCAAGCTCACTTCAGCCTCAAACTCCTGAGCTCAAGAAATCCTCTCAGCTTGGTCTCCCAGTGTTGGGATTACAGGCATAAGCCACTGCACCTAGCCTGAAAATATTATACAAAATGAAGAAAAGATTGGAACATTCTTAACCAATAAGCATATAAACAATTTCATTAGTTTTCAGGGAAAACCAATTTAAAACTATAATGAGATATCACTATATACCCACCAGAATGGCTACTATTCAAAGGACTGATAATACCAAGTGCTGAGGAGGAAATGTAATAGTGGAATTCATATCCTGCTTGTGGGAGTGTAGATTGGTACAACTACTTCAGAAAATTGGCAGTCTTTACTAAAGCTGAACATATGCAAATTTCATGACCCAGCAATTCCACTTCTAGGTATATGCTCACTCAAAGAAATGCATACACATATTGATTCAGCATATATATAGAAACTTCATAACAGCACTATTCATAATAGCTCCAAACTAGACACCACACAAATGATCATCAATAAGTAAGTTGTGATACATAGCAGTGAAAACAAAGTAGATGATTCTCATCAACACCATGAAAAGTCAAACAAGTGGGATGATTCATATAAACTTCAAAACAGGCAAAAGCCATCTGTGTGGTATTAGATGTCAGGATAATGGTCACCACTTTGGGGAGGTGATTAGGAACCTCTGGGAGGCTGGCAGTGTTCTAGTTCTTGATCTAGGTGCTGGTTACTTGGATGTAACCAAACAAATAGCAAATAAAATTTAAAAAGATAAAATATACAATTACACAAAAACATTTATGTTAATTTCACTTTGTGAAAATCAGTCAAGCTATATGCTTATAATTTGTGCACTTTTCTTAGTTTTGTTATGCCTCAATAAAAAGTTTACTGAAAAACAACCAACCACCCAACCAATCCTCTCCAAACTTGGTGCTAAATTTTTGTACTAATCGAATAACAAGGAATCAAATACTAAGGAAATAACAAAACATGTGAGCAGAAGAAATAATTTCATTGATACAGTAGAAATTGTAGCATATAACAAATTCTACTCAATGTATTATATTTTAACTTTAAAATACCTTTATGACCTAGAGAAAGGTGCAAAACAAATTCCAAGTATAAGTAGTGATAGCCAATCTCTTTTCTTAAATATTAAAGAACACAATTTTTATAACCAACAAATAATTTTTGATCTGACAATATAAACAATTACACTGAGATAATTTTTGTATATGTTTTTCAGTCTCCAGGGCAAAATTCCTTACATCTTTTAGAAAATTTTCAGCCTGAAACAAATAAAATTTCTCTCTTATTATTTTCTAGAACACATTACATTTTTATCATATTGACTTTTTGCAATGTGGCGGTGAATAAATAAAGTAATAAATGGACATTTTGTAGGAGTGAGGCTATTAAATGGCTGCATATATGCTTACCTCTGTAAAAGGTAAGCTTTAAAACTTGTAAATTGCTGCATGGTGGCATAGCTCTTACAGTTCTTGGTGAAGACAGCCATCTAGTGGAAATAGTTCTATTGACTTTTGAAGGCTGGCAAATAGAATGAATATGAACCCTCAGTTCAACTTAAACTTCAATGTTGGTTTAAGGCTTAAGAAGAGGTAATCCATCTTAACAGCACACATCATAATTTGCATTTGGAAAGTATTTTAATAATGTTCACAACGTAAAATTCATTCATTTTGGTGAACTAATTATGGACAACATGTTAATAACATTTCAACTAATTCTAAAAAAAGAAAAAAAAAAAAAAAAGAAGAGGTATTAAAAAAAAAGATCCAGTATTTGGATGCTCCTTATCTTATGTCCAGGTCTGAAGCTGGGGAGAGAGTGTAGGTTGTGGGGTAGGGAAAAAAATTGGTACTTTGGTCCAGGGAGGAATAGAGTGCCATTACAATAGAGAAGGCGCTGGACTCAAATATGCATTGCTTTGGACTGTATTGAATGCTCTCTCTAGGTGGCAAAAAGAAGACAATTTGGTAGGATAGTAGGATTTTTTTTTTTTTTAAATGTAAGCTGAACAACCAGTGCCTAGTTGTATAGGAAGTTTAATTAGTTGGTAGCCATCAGTTCAGTAAGAATTCTAGAATAAATATTCCTTTAAGTTGATAGTTTAAGTAACTAGAGCCTTGCAATATATCAAAAGCACACTAGAGGCTCTGATTATGAGAAGGAATGGTATAAAGCAAAGAGTTTGAATTAGAACTGTGAAGATGTGAGTTAGGTATGCTTCTGGTGTGTATAATCTTATGACTTTGCTTATTTTACTTACCCGAATAACAGTTTTCTTATTTATAAAAATTGTATAGTAACAAAATCCACCCCAATGACTTGTGCCCAGGGAGAGAGCAACTCTCTTCTTTTGGTTTGTTGGATGTTAGTTGTGAATTAGTGGTACCCAAAGGCACCTAGTAAAATTCTCTCATTATGTCTTATCGTTAATGTGTTTCTCTAACTTTTAACAGGTTTGATGATGGATGCCCTGAGCTGTAGGTCAGTTTTTAAATGCAGACTTTTTCTTACTTTTTATTTTCTTCTAAATTAGAAAATGTTAATTCACAATTGTAAGTCATTAAAAGAGCAAATGTTTGAAGACTTTGTCAGATAGTTTTGGACTTTTGAGTTGTGTATTAATCCAGAAATTTTGGAGAGATTTTTCTCTGAGCAGCACATTTGGTTCTCTTCTTGTTCAGGTGCTGATATTTCAAATGTTTCAAACATTTGAATGTCTAATAACACTCTTTGGTTGTGTCTGCATCTAAGAAATATTTCTTAATATTTTAGTTGCAGTGTTTGGTTGGAGGAAGTTAAGCTCTTGCTCTCTCCATAGCTAGTATTCTATCACTACCAAATTCTTGATACAGTTTCCATTTCACATCACAGATGGACACGAAATAGATGTTAACCATATTCTCTTCCTCTGTAGCATGCATTTTCAGTGATAAACACATAAAGTCATGAGATCCTTCCTATGTCAGGGGTCCCCAACCTCTATGCTGTGGAATGGTACAAGTCAGTGGTCTGTTAGGAACTGGGTCGCACAGCAGGAGGTGAGCAGCCGGCAAGTAAGCATTACCACTTGAGCTTTGCTTCCTTTCAGATCAGTAGCAGCATCAGATTCTCACAGGAGTGCGAACCCTATTGTGAACTGTGCATGCGAGGGATCTAGGTGGCATGCTCCTTATGAGAATCAAATGCCTGATGATCTGAGGTGGAAGAGTTTCATCCCGAAACCATCCCCCCATCCCCATCCGTGGAAAAATTGTGTTCCACGAAACTGACTCCTGGTGCCAAAAAGGTTTGGGACCATTGATCTATAAAATATATATATAATGTTAAGAGGTTGCCATGGCTTGAATATTTGTCCCCTCCAAAACTCATGTTGAAATTTAATCCCCAATGTGGCAGTATTGAGAGGTAGGACATTTAAGGGGTGATTGAACCATGAGGGCTCTGCCCTTATGAATGGATTAATCCATTCATGGATTAATGAATTAGAGGGTTAATGGATTAATAGGTTATCATGGGAATGGAACTGGTGGCTTTATAAAAAGAGGAAGATAGACCTGAGTATAGCACGTTAACATGTTCAGTCTCCTTACCATGTGATCTCCTGTACCACTACTGGACTTTGTACAGGGTTCCCACCAGCAAGAAAGCTCTCACCAGATGTGGCCCCTTGACCTTGGACTTCTCAGCCTCCAGAATTTAAGAAATAAATTCCTTTTCTCTATAAATTAACCAGTTTCAGGTATTTTGTTATAAGCACAGAAAATGGACTAAGACAGAGGTGACTTATCATTTCAGTGGTTTTTAGATTGAGGAATCTTGAGGAATTTTGAGGAATCTACAATATAAAATATTTTATAGAGATGAGGTCTTGTTATGTTGCCCTGGCTGGTCTCGGACTCCTGAACTCAAGTGATCTGCCTACCTTTGCCTCCCAAAGTTCTAGGATTTCAGGTGTGAACCATTGTGCCAAGCAACTGTGTCCTGCTTCTTTTGCTCGCAAAATGTCTGTGAGATTCATCCATGTTGTGAGCATCGCTAGCTCATTCTTTTTCTTGCAAAGTGGTAGTCCACTGTGTTTACATGGAATAGCAATCATCATTTCCACACACACACACACACACACACACAAATTAGCTGGACACCTGTAGTCCCAGATACTTGAGGGGCTGGAGAGGAAGGATCACTTGAGCCATTGTATTTACATGGAATACTACCGTGGAATACCACTCAGCGAGAAAAGAGAATGAACTACTGATACTCACAACATGGGTGAATCTCGCAGACATTATGCTGGGCAAAATTTGTTTATCCATCCTCCTGTGGATCAAAATGTGGGTTGTGCCTAAGTTTTGCCATTATAAATAAAACTCCTATGAAGATTTGTGCACAAGTCTTCATATAGACCTATATTTTCATTTTTCTTGGATAGATGCCTAAAAGTAGAATTGCTGTGTCATAGGGTGACTGTGATTAATACTATCAGAAACTGCCAGTTTGTCAAAGTGGTTGTACCATTATATGTTTCTAATCAGCAGTATATAAGAATGCCAGTTGATCTGCATTATCTTCAACACTCGATATCCATTCTATGTATATATTTAAATAAAGAAAAATTTGTTACTCTAAGAAATACTGCATTTGTGTTTTTGTTTATGCATTAGTTTTTCAATTTCAAAACATATTGGTTATAGAAATGCAATATTTTTGATTTGTTATTGCCTTATCCCTAGAAATAGCCTAATTGTTGTTTGAATGCATAGTAATTTTGGGATATATGCATATATCCACATATTACATATAATGTATATATAATACATGTGTTAACTAATGTGTTCACCATCAAGGATAAATATAACTATAATGGAGTCAATACATGTAACTGTGAGGTTTTCTAAGAAATAATTACTTTTTTATTTATTTTTCTTTTAAAAATTATTACTTTTGTCTGTTAAAACAATTTTTTTTTTTTTTTTTTGAGACAGAGTCTTGCTCTGTCATGCCCAGACTGGAGTGCAGTGGCGCAATCTTGGCTCACTGCAACCTCTGCCTCCTGGGTTCAAGCGATTCTTCTGCCTCAGCCTCCCGAGTAGCTGGGATTACAGGTGCCTGACACCACACCTGGCTAATTTTTTGTATTTTTAGCAGAGATGGGGTTTCACCATGTTGGTCAGGCTGGTCTTGAACTCCTGACCTCAGGTGATCTGCCCACCTCGGCCTCCCAAAGTGCTGGATTACAGGCGTGAGTCACTGTGCCTGGCCCTGAAACAACTTTTTTTATTGATGCGTAATAGATATACAGAGTCTTGGGGCACATATGATAATATATTCATAAATTTGTAAAGATTAAATCAATGTACTTGGGACATCCATTACCTTAAATATGCATCCTTTCTCCTTCATATTTGAAGTGTAACTTTGGGGATACAGTATTACTGAATGGCAGTTTTGTTCTTTCAGGACTTCGAAAATGTCATTGCACTCTCTCCTGGCCTGCATGGTTTTTGTTGAGAAGTCTGTCGCCTGATGAATTGGAGCTCCTTTATATGTTATTTGCTTGTTCTCTTTTGCTGCTTTTAGGATCCCCTCTTTTATCCTTGACCTTTGAGAGTTTGGTTATTATATACCTCGGGGTAGTATTATTTGGGATGAATGTGTTTGGTTTTCTCTGACCTTCCTGTGTCCATAAATTTTTTTTCTTTCTTAAGTTTTGGGAAGTTTCTCTTTCTTGAATAAACTTTTTACCCCCTGCTCTTGCTCAACTCCCTCTTGAACACCAATAATTCTTAGATTTGGTCTTTCGAGGTAATTTTCTCTATCTTGTAGATGGCCTTCATTCCCTTTTATTCTTTTTTTCTCCTTTGACTATGTATTTTTGAATGGCTGGTCTCTGAGCTTACTGATTCTTTTCTCTGCTTGATCCATTCTGGGGTTGAGAATCTCTAGTGGATTTTTCAGTTCAGCAAATGTATGTCTCAGTTCCAAGATTTCTGTTTGATTTTTAAAATTATTTCAATCTCTCTGTTAAATTTCTCTGATAAATTTCTGAATTGATTTCTGTGTTATTATAGAGCTGACCAACTCTCCTTAAAACTGTCATTTTGAATTCCTGGTGAGAGAATTCACAAATTGCTGTCTTGCTAGGGGCAGTCACTAGCTCCTTTCTTTGTTCATTTGTAGAGATCATTTGTAGAGATCATGGTTCCCTGTTTCTTGTGAGTGTCCATCTATGTTTTTGCATCAAAGGATTATTTATTCCAATCTTTTCTGTCTGACTTGTTTTGGTTTTTATTGGATATATCTGCTTAGAGATTCTTTTTCTTTTTCTTTGCTTCTTCTTCTTTCTTTCTCCCTCTCCTTCTTCTTTTTCTCTTTGAGGCAGGGCCTTGCTCTGTCACCCAGGCTAGAGTGCAGTGGTGATCATAGTTCACTGCAAACTTGAACTTCTAGGCTCAAGCAATGCTCCTGTCTTATTCCCCTGAGTAACTGAGACTTACAGGCATACACCACCATCCCTGAGTAAATTTTAGACATTTTTTGTAGAGATGGGGTTCTACTCAGGCTGGTCTCACACTCAGGTTCAAGCGATAATCCTGCCTCAGCCTCTCAAAGCGCTAGGATTACAGGCATGAGCCCCTGCATCTGGCTGAGTAGAGATTCTTTACCACTAGGTCACTGCTGCCTTTGCAGCTCTAGGTGGCACCTTAAGCCCAGGTTCACCTCAGCTGTAGTAAATGATGTGAACAACGACGGTCCAGAATGGGGGAGGTATCAGAGAGGGATATGCCGGCAGTGTAGGAATGCCGGCCAGGGGTTTGTGCCCTGGGGACCTGTGGAACGTACCTCCCACAGCATGCTGCTGTTGAATGGCCACTGTAATTTGGCGCGTCCTTCGGCTAAGTTACAGGGCATAGGTGTCAGGGCCGGGGATAGCATTCCCATCTCCACCTTTTCTCTGTCTGTCCTCCTGGATATTTCTTCCTTTAGGCAATTGCAATGCTTCCTGTGCATTAAGGCAGGGGTGGGTCTCCTGCCAGGGAAACCGAGTTGATGGGGAAGCTGGTTGTCCACCTTGATCTCACTTTTTGCAGTGTGGAAACCATGAGTTGGCAGGAAATTTTCTTTCTTTTCCTTTTCTGTTTTTTTTTTTTTTGACAGTGTCTGGCCCTGTCTGGAGTGCACCCAGCCTTGAGTGCAGTGGTGCCATCTCAGTTCCCTGCAGCCTCCGCCTCCCGGGTTCTAGCAATTCTCCTCCCTCAGCCTCCCGTTTAGCTGGGATTACAGGCGTGCACCACCACACACAGCTAATTTTTGTATTTTTAGTAGAGATGAGTCAACATGTTGGCCAGGCTGGTCTGGAACTCCTGGCCTCAAGCGATGCACCCACCTTGGCCTCCCAAAATGTTGGGATTACAGACGTGAGCCAGCGCACCCTGGAGAAAAATTTTATTTATTTATTTATTTATTTATTATTATTTATTATTATATTTTAAGTTCTAGGGTACATGGGCACAACGTGCAGGTTTGTTACATATACATACATGTGCCATGTTGGTGTGCTGCACCCATTAACTCGTCATTTACATTAGGTATTCCTCCTAATGCTATTCCTGTTCTGAAACAGGAAAAATTTTCTATGCGCTGGATGTCAGACAAAATGGAGGGATGGGCTTTGTGGCTGTGGAAGTCTGATTCCCTCACCATCTGCTCAGAGTTGTTTCACTTCTGTGTGGCCTTGGGAACGTCTCATCTTTCCATCTGAGTTCTGGGATATTGCTGGTGATAATCTCGGTGCTGTACATTTGTTTTTTGTTTCTGTAGTGGGGAATGAAGCCATCTTGCTTCTACATCACCATTTTGGAACCGAAAGCCTCTTTTCTCTCCAGGATAGTTATTTTTAATAGCACATCATTTTTCTTATGTTCTGTTATCTTTATAAGATCATGAATTGTTCTAGAATTTTAGGAATGAGTTGAAAAGATAGTTTACTCTGTCTTTAACTAAAGAATGGATTTTCTTTTCACTATCAGCAAACTTTATACAGCAAAAATAAAAATCATGTTAGTATTTTTTAGGGGATAACTTTGGCTTTCCAAAACTTAACTCTTAAAATTTTTATTCTGAACTACAAACTTTTGGTTTGTTAATTTTTTGCACTAGAGATGGCTTTTGATGTAGTAGTTTTATCTTTAAAAAAAAAAACCCAACAAACAAATCCAAAAAACAGCTTTATTAAAACAGGTAGGTGGAACTTTTTCTAAACACTATTTAACTATGATGCAGCCAAGCTTTTTAAAAGCAATATTTAAAATCTTCGTGCTTCTGTTATTTAAAAAAAACAAAACAAAAATGAAGATTGTGATCTCTAAGCTCATTTCTCTAACTGGTTTGATTCTCTATCTAGAATCCCTGTTTATGGCTGAGTCAGCAATCTCATAACAAGGCCCTGTGTGTATATACCTTTCCTCATAGCTTTGGCTGCCTGTGTGGGAACTCACATAAGACTATTCATTTCAGCATTCTTTATGGTGGTAGACGGTTGAATGCCCTCCTGAGTGCCCATCATTAGAAAAGTGGCTGGGTATAATTTGGAGATTGTATACCATGGGAATAAGGAAAAAAAAATTAGAAGCAGCTAAGTAGATACACATCTGGCAACATAAATGAACTTCAAAGCATAGTGCAGAGGGGAGAAAAGATAAATAGAAAGATATATAGTACAATACTATTTAAGTAAATTAAAACTACCTTTACCTGTATGCAAAGCCATGTGTTTTGCAAGAATACTTACAAGCAAAAAGATATTAATTTAATTCATTGGCATTCAATTTTGGGCATACCTGACCTATAAAATCTCACTTTTGAATTTGCCTTTGAAAAAGAGCTGTGAGGGACTAATTTGTAACAGATTTTCTATTTTTTTCCCAAACCACAATAAGAAACAAAGAACACCAAGCCCCAAACCAAATAAGAAATAGAATAAGAAGTAAAATGAGATACATTACACAATACTATTTATATCAATTAAAATTATATGCATACAAAACAGTGTAGTTTTCAAGAACATCTATCAACACAAACCAATGTTCACCTCATTGCTATTGAGGAATGGAAGGAATACTCACATCTCTGTTGGCACATGATATTAAGCATGGAAGTTTAGCGACGGGGAGTGCGGGAAAGGGGTTTGAAGGAACTTCACTAGATTCTAGGCACTGAATTAGATATTTCATATATATTCTCTCATTTAATCCTCACAACAGCTCTGTGAGGATAATTATTATCTCTGCTTTACAAATAAGAAAACCGAGACCCAGAAAAACTAATTGTGTTCCTAATGTCACATAGCTCTTTAGTGGCAGAATTGGGACTTAAAATCTTGAGGCATTCTTAGGGAACAGTTTAAAAAAGTCTTGGTTATGCCTGAATCTGTGTGACCTAGTTCTCATACAAGACAACCAAGGCTTAAGTAATACTGATGGTGGAAATTATTTATTGTTTCTGTAGCTAGGTATTTTGTATTGTATTCTGAGATCGTATGGAAAAATCAAACCTAGAATATAAAAATAACTTGTATGTAGAAGCATTACTTTTTTTCAGTTCTTCCAGCTTTGTGGTACTTTTCCAGGGTCTTTTAAAACATATTTGTTACTCTTTAACTGTGCTAAAAATAGAAAAACTAGTGGTCTGGTTTGTACATAGCATGCTGCAATCAAACTGAGGTCTTACTCTCCAGTTAGTTACTCATTAAGTAGAGCATATGATAATCAGAAATTTGACTTTGGAATTGATTAAAGTTGAAGCTGGAGCTCTGCATTGCCTATTAAATTCATACCATTGATTCCAAGAGAAGAGAGTTTATAGTAGTTCATTTTTATTGTTTATTATAATTTGATATTAGCATAATGACAGCATGCAAACTTCCAAAATGAGTTTACTAAGAATTTCTTCTTAAAAGCACTTTATTTTTTCCAATACTGTCACTTGCCTTTTTAAAAGCCATTTATAATGAACATTAAACACATCTATATTTAGATTTATAAAGAAATAATCTGTTGAGTCAAATCCTATTCATATTCAGTTTTTATATGCTAAACCTAAAATCTCAATTGTGAATTACCAACAATTCAGTTTAGGTTTTTTCTGTTTTTAATTCTATTGTTTAGGTAGAGGGCAGGAAAAATCAGGCCAGCATACAGAAAAGGGAAAATGAGGAATTGCAGTGTTTACGGGTGACAAAAAAAGTCTTCTTTTAATTGAGAAGAAGGGAAAGAATAAACAAGAAAAAGAAAAATAAATATTGGAATGACTTACCATTGGGAAGGGAGAAGAAGGGAGTGTAAATTTGGCTCTTGCTTTGTTAAAAACTTTTTCAAAAAAATGAGGTGTCTTGGTAAATGTGTGGGTGTAAACTGAGAAACAATCAGAAGTTTGTTATATTTAGATGTTATATTTCCAATGTTATAAACCCATTCTGGAAAAGCTTACTCAACATGTTCTCCGCCAAATACATCAGCTCATAACGGCGATAAAGGAAATGGGCAGTGTCCATATTTGGAGAAGAATATAGTCTTCCTTTTACATCGTGGGCTGGCATTCTCTTAAAATTAGGGTGCCAAAGTTCCTACTCCCTTCCCTTTGGCATATTAGAGGCAGCTCACAGAAAGGGTCT
Source organism: Macaca mulatta (assembly GCF_049350105.2). Lineage (NCBI taxonomy): Eukaryota > Metazoa > Chordata > Mammalia > Primates > Cercopithecidae > Macaca > Macaca mulatta. Next base: position 103,724,566 of record NC_133414.1, on the reverse strand, counting down.
TAGGCCTTAGTGATTTCCAAACAGGGAGGGAGAAGGATAACCCACTAACACCGAAGTGGGGGAAGGAACATGCTGGCTGCCAATTTTTGTCACTGAGGGGAGTAGCAGACTGTCATAGTCAGCATGAAGGTAGGTATGTGTTGGCAATCAATTTTGATATGCATAAGTGCTGTTGGTTGCCAAACTACATTCTGATTTAAAACACATATTTTTGATTCTCGCCAAGATGGTTGACTAGACACAGCCAGGCGGAACATGTGCCACTGAGGGACTGAAACATTGGGAAGACCAGTACACTCCAAGCAGGTATTTGGAGGGAAGGCCTTGAGACAGACACAGACACTAGGCTGAAGGGGGAGTGAGGAGTGGCTTGCTCTTGCCTTGAACCTCTGGAATCCTGGCAGCAAGAGACCCCATGACCACCATGGACACTTGAGCTGGCAGGGAGGGCTGCTTAGAGAGGTGGTAGGGGCAGGACTCCAGCCTGTGCAGAGCCCAGAGGGGTTGGTGAGGAAACATCTGCAGTGGGGCATGGCCAGGGATGCCCATCCCCCAGGGCTTGCCATGCTCCTCTAGGAGACTTAAGTCTTAGGGGAACTGTCAGACATGAATAGAGCAGGGCAGTCTTGCTCATGAGACAAAGTCAGTTCAATCTGAGAACCTTCCTGTCTGCTGCCCACTCCTGGGACTCCAGTCTGGCTATATTTGCTCGCAGTGCAGCCTCGGATACACAACTAGGGTGTCTCCTGGGAGCCCACATCATAGCACCTGCACTGGCAGATCACATCTGACCATCAGAGAGCTCTGGCAGAGCAGCCCCCACTGATACACAACAACCCACCCGTGCCCTCTCCCAACCGCAGCCTCCAACCACTGGCTGTATCCCCAACCACTGTGCCGGTGTGTGTCTGTGAGTGGACCTTGTCTCCCCTCCCCTGCCAGGCCACGTGTGCTTGCATCCCACTGCACCACTGCTGCTGTTGTGAGTGGACCTCACATACCCACTGCTGCACTGCTATTGCCAGCGTGGACATGCACTCAGAAGCCAGTGTGGTCCCATCCTCCAACCCATGCTGCCATTGCTGCTGGCACGAACAAGTGCGTGGAGGTTGGCAGTCCTGTTCAGGCCAGCACCCTGCCTTGGTACCAACATCGCCACCCATGTGAACACACACAGATGCCAATGGCCCTGTTCCTGACTCACGCTGCCATTGCTGTTGCTGTGAATGCATGTACAGAGGCTGGCAGCCCCATGCCTACCAGAGCTCCACCCCAGCTGACAAGTGTGCACCCTGCCATGCTGCCGGTGCTGTTGGCACATGTGAATGAGCACAGATCCTGCTGTCATTAACCTTAGGAAGTGCTTTGACTTATACCACCCATTGGAGTATTGTTGCCAGCAGTCCAGGAACACATTGGTCCCTCTAGTGCAGCAGGTTTCTAACCTTTAGGGGCTAGAGAACAAAGCCAGGGCCCAATAGCAGTGCTCCAGAGTTATAGCTCTCAGCCCTGGAGTGCTGACCTGAGACTTGGCCCCCTAAAATCTTCCAGAAATGAAGCTAGTTGACTGAACCCACCTTATACCATGATTAACTCCCAAGGGTATTGAAAAAGGTAAAAACAAAGCAAAACAAAAACTCATCCAAAGGGCAGCAACTTAAAAGACTGAAGGAACATCAGCCCATGTGGATGAGAAAAAACCAGTGCAAGAACTCTTACAACTCGAAAACCAGTGTCTCCTTACTTCCTAATGACTGTACTAGTTCTCCAGCAATGCTTCTTAACAAGGCTGAAAGGGCAAAAATGACAGAAGTATAATTCAGACTATGGATAGGAATGAAGATTATTGAGATTCAGGAGAAAGTCAAAACTCCATCCAAGGATTCTGCAGAATACAATAAATGACACAGGAGATAAAAGATGAAATGACCATTTTAAGAGAGAACCAAACTGATCTGATAGAGCTAAAAAACTCACTGCAAGAATTTCGGAATACAATTACAAGTATTAACAGCAGAACTGACCAAGCTGATGAAAGAATCTCAGAGCTCAGAGACTAGTTCTCTGAAACAATTGATTGAGACAAAAATAAAGAAAAAAGGTAAAAGAAAAATGAACAAAACCTCTTAGAAATACAGGATTGTGTAAAGAGACCAAATCTAGAACTCATTGTCATACCTGAAAGAGAGGCAGAAAGCCAGCAACTTGGAAAACATATTTGAGGATATCATCTATGAAAAATTCTCCAACTTCACTAGCGAGGCCAACATTCAATTTCAGAAAATGCAGAGAACTCCTGTAAGATGACACAAGGTAACCATCCACAAGACATATAGTCGTCAGCTTCTCCAAGGTCAAAATGAATGAAAAAATGTTAAAGGCAGCTAGAGAGAAGGGGCAGGTCACCTACAAAGGGAACCCAACCAGGCTAACTGTTGTTCTTTCAGCAGAAGCCCTACAAACCAGTAGAGATTGTGGCCTGTATTCAGTGTTCTTAAAGAAAATAAATTCCAACCAAGAAATTAATATCTAGCCAAGCTAAGCTTCATAAGTGAAGGAGAAATAAAATTCTTTTCAGACAAGTGAATCCTAAAGGAATTCACTAACACCAGACCTGCCTTATAAGAGGTCCCGAAGGGAGTGCTAAATATGGAAAGGAAAGACAGTTATAGCCACTAAAAAACACATTTAAGTACATAGTCCATTGACATTGTAAAGCAACCACCTAAACAAGTCTGAATAATAACCAGCTAACAACATGATGACAGAATCAACTCCACATAAGTCAATATTAACCTTGAAAGCAAAAGGGCTAAGTGGCCCAATTAAAAGGCACAGAATGGCAAGTTGGATAAGAAAGCAAGACTCAACAGGATGCTGTTTTTGAGAGCCCCATCTCACATGCAATGACACCCATAGGCTTAAAGTAGAAGAATGGAGGGAAATCTACCAAGCAAACAGGAAACAGAAAAAAGCAGAGGTGGCTATTCTAATTTCAGACAAGACAGATTTTAAACCAACAAATATAAAAAAGACAAAGAAGGGCATTACATAATGTTAAGGTGTTCAATTCAACGAGAAGACCTAATTATCCTAAGTATAAATACACCCAAAAGAGGAGCACCCAGGTTTATAAGGCAAATTCTTAGAGACCTATGAAGAAATTTAGGTAACTACACAACAATAGTGGGAGACTTCAACACCCTGCTGACAGTGTTAGACAGATCAGTGAGGAGAAATTAACAAAGATATTCAGGACCTAAACTCTACACTTGACCAAGTGTACCTAATAGACATCTGCAGACTTCTCTAACACAAAACACCAGAATATTTATCTTTCTCATGTACAAATGGCACATACTCTAAAATTGACCACAGAATCGGACATAAAACAATCCTCAGCAAATTAAAATACCTGAAATCATACCAAGCACACTCTTGGACCACAGTGCAATAAAAATAGAAATAAACACTAAGAAAACTGCTCAAAACCTTACAATTACATGGAAATTAAACAACCTGCTCCTTTGCGGTAAACAATGAAATTAAGGCAGAAATCAAGAATTTCTTTGAAACTAATGAGAATAAAGACAGGGCAAACCAGAATCTCTGGGACACAGCTAAAGCAGTGTTAAGACAGAAGTTTATAGTGCTGAATGCCCACATCAAAAATTTGAGGCATGACTGGGCATGGTTGCTCACACCTGTAATCCCAGCACTTTGGGAGGCACAGGTGGGTGGATTGCTTAAGCAAAGGAGTTAGAAACCAGCCTGGGCAACATGATGAAAACCCATCTCTACACACCCCCCTAAATGTTAGAAAGATCTCAAATTAACAACCTAACATTACATCTAGAGGAACTAGAGAAAAAAGACCAAATCAACCCCAAAGCTAGCAGAAGACAAGAAATAAACAAAATCTGAGCTGAACTGAAGGAAATTGAGAAACCAAAACCATACAAAAGATCAATTAATCCAGGAGTTGGTTTTTGAAAGAATAAATAAGATTGATAGACTGTTAGCTAGACTAATAAAGAAAAAAGAGAGAAGATCCAAATATACACAATCAGAAATGACAAAGGTGACATTACTGTCTACCCCACGGAAATACAAAAAGCCCTCAGAGACTATTACAACACCTCTAAGCACACAAACTAGAACTCTTAGAAGAAATGGATACAATTCTGGAAACATACAGCCTCCTAAGATTGAACCAGGAAGAAATTGAATTCCTGAACAGACCAATAATAAGTTCCAAAATTGAATCAGTAATAAGCCTACCAACCAGAAAAAAACCAGGACCAGACGGACTCACAGCCAGATTCTACCAGGTGTATAAAGAAGAGCTGGTACCATTCCTACTGAAACTACTCCAAGAAATTGAGGAGGAAGAACTCCTCCTTAACTAATTCTATGAAGCCAGCATCATCCTGATACCAAAACCTGGCAGAGAGACAGCAAAAAAAGAAAACTTCAGGCCAATATCCTTGATGAACTGAGATGCAAAAATACTCAACAAAATACTAGCAAACTAAACCCAGAAGCACATCAAAAAGCTAATTCACCACAATCAAGTATGCTTTATCCCTGGGATGCAAGGTTGTTTCAACATATGCAAATCAATAAATGTGATTCATCATGTAAACAGAACTAAAAACAAAAACCACATGATCATCTCAATAGCTGCAGAAAAGGCTTTCAATAAAATTCAACATCACTTTATGTTAAAAATTGCTAACAAACTAGGCATTGAAGGAACATACTTCAAAATAGTAAGAACCATCTATGACAGACTTACAGCCAACATCATATTGAATTGGCAAAAGCTGGAAGCATTCTCCTTGAAAACTGGCACAAGACAAGGATGCCCTCTTTTACCACTCCTATTCAACATGGTATTGGAAGTCCTAACCAGAGTGTTCAGGCAAGAGAAGGAAATAAAGGGCATCCAAATATGAAGAGAGGAAATCAAACTATCCCTGTTACAGATGATATGATTCTATACTTAGAAAACCCCATAGTCTCTGCCCAGAAGCTTCTTGATCTGATAAACAACTTCAGCAAAGTTACAGGGTACAAAATCAGTGTACAAAAATCAGTAGCATTCCTGTATGCCAACAACATCCAAGCTGAAAGCCAAATCAAGAATGCAATCCCATTCACAATAGCTGCAAAAAGAATAAAATACCTAGGAATTCAGCTAACCAGGAAGGTGAAAGATCTGTACAATGAGACTTACAAAACACTGCTCAAAGAAATCAGAGATGATGCAAACAAATGGAAAAACATTCCATCTCATGGACTGAAAGACTCAATATTGTTAAATTCATCATACTGTCCAAAGCAATTTACAGATTCAATGTTATTCCTATAGAACTACTAATGACGCCTTATATAATTAGAAAAAACTATTTTAAAATTTGTATGGAAGCAAAAAAAGAACCTGAATAGCTAAGGTGATCCTAAGCAAGAAGAACAAAGCTGGAGACATACTTTTATCCACTTTAAAATATACTACAAGGCTATAGTAACCAAAAGAACATGGTACTGGTATAAAAACTGACACATAGACCAATGGAACAGAATAGAGAGCCCAGAAGTAATGCTGCACATCTACCACCATCTGATCTCTGACAAAGTCAACAAAAACTAGCAATGAGGAAAGTACTTCCTCTATTCAAGAAATGGTGCTGGGATAACTGGCTAGCATATGCAGAATATTGAAATTCAACACCTTCCTTACGCCATATACAAAAATCAACTCAAGATGGATTAAAAACTTACATGTAAAATCCAAAGCTCTAAAACCCTGGAAGGCAACCTAGGCAATCTGAACTTAGGACCTGGCAAAGATTTCATTACACAGATGCCAAAAGCAATCATAACAAAAGCAAAAATTGACAAATGAGACTTAATTAAACCAAAGAGCTTCTGCACAGCAAAGGAAACTACCAAAAGAGTAAACAGACAACCTTCAGAATGGGAGAATATGTTTTCAAACTATGTATCTGACAAAGCTCTTATATCCAGAATCCATAGGGAACTTAAACATATTAACAATTAAAATACAAACAATCCCATAAAAAAGTGAGCAAAGGACACAGACATTTTGAAAAGAAGACATGCACGTGATTAACAAGTATATGAAAGAATGCTTCACATCACTGATCATGAGAGAAATGTAAATCTAAACCACAGTGAGATTCCATGTCACATGAGTCGGAATGGCTATTACTAACACGTAAAAAAATAACAGATGCTGGCAAGGTGGCAGAGAAAAGGGAATGCATATACACTGTTGGTGGGAATGGAAATTAGTTCAGCCATTGTGGAAAGCAATTTGGCAATTTTTTAAAGAACTTAAAACAGAATTACCATTTCATCTAGCAATCCCATTACTGTGTATATACCCAAAGGAATATAAATTGTTCTACCATAAGGACACATGTATTCACATGTTCATCATAGCACTATTCACAATAGCAAAGACACAGAATTAACCTAAATGCCCATCAAAGGTAGACTGGATAAAGAAACTGCAGTACATATACACCATGAAATACAATGCAGCCATAAGAAAGAATGGGATCATGGCCCTTGCAACAATATGGATGGAGCTAAGTGAACTAACACAGGAACAGAAAACCAACTGCTGATTGTTTTCACTTCTAAGTGGGAGCTAAACATTGAGTACCTATTGCCGCAAGGGAACAATGGATACTGGGGTCTCCTTGAAGTTGGAGGGTGAGGATTGAAAAACTACCTATCAAGCGTTATACTTATTACCTGGGTGATGAAGTAATCTGTACACCAACCCCCATGGCATGCAATTTACCTATATAACAAACCTGCACGTGTACCCCTGAACCGGAAATAAAAGTTAAAAAAAAAAACAATAAAACACACTTGAACCTAAAATAAAAGTTAAAAATAACCAATAAAACACATATTTTGAGTTTGTGATGAGGTGGTAGTGGTACTGGGTATAGGGGGAGGTAAGGGATTAGGTGGGGATGGTTGATGGCTGACCAAATGAATTCTTATGTCTTCCCTTGTCTGTTAGGTAAAGATTTTGCAAGGTGTAATTGGTTAAAATTGGTGAACTCCTGCAGAACTTCACAAAAGAGGATTTGGTTCTTTGTTTATTGATGCTGACTATAGGGTCTTACTTTATAGCTTAAGTCAAAATTTATCTTTGGCCCAATAGATTGCTGATAATTCTTGAAACATAAAGCATTTATATTCAAACATTCATCTGCACATTGGTCATGTAAACTGGCAGGTCAGGATTCTGTACTCCTTCCATTCAACAGATATTCATTGTAGTCTTACTTGTGAATATCAAACTTTGAGTCTAATTAGAGAGATAAGCTATAACCCATATAAAATATTACAATACAAATAAATAATTCAAATAAAAAAAGACCCTACTGTGGTCTGAAAAGGTTTCTTGGAGAAGATTGGATTTTGACTTGGGCTCTCCAAAGATTAGGAGGAGAGAAGACATGCATTCTGAATGGTTAGGGCCTGATTTAACCTTTGGAAGAAAATTTATGAGGTACATATATCTCATGTAATTCCAAATAAAATAATTGTAATATTGTAAAATACAAAATTGCATGTATGATGAAATTAAAAGTTTATTGCAGATTTTCTGGTTGTAAAATTTTGGATGAGTCTACTATAGTTGAATTCCACCACCCACTCCCCCTTGGCTTATTGTCTTAAACACTTGTTTCCTCTATTGAGGTATCCAACATTGGAAATAGAAAGATTCATGGCTTAGAGGAAATAAGAAATAAAAGGGCAGTAAGGAGAACTTTTTCCTTATTTGTTTGTTTTTGTTTGGACTGGAGGGTTTAGATTAAAAAATAGTGGGAGGTAAATTCAGTGGATTGGTGTGATTGGATTTTAGCCTTTGAATGTTAACTAGATGAATATTCTGTAACGGTAGTAAGAATCCATTAAACGTTTTACTGTGTGTAGTACATTTGTTTATAAGAGCAGTGGTTTAGTTTATGATACTTCTATATTAGTGAAAGGATCAGATAAAGGAAGATTGGAGGGGAGTGAGACAAGATGATGAGCAAGGAAAATACTGATTGATTTTTTTTTTGTTTCCTTATCCTTCCTGTAATTCACTCTGCCTCCAGGGTTATTTCACCCACAAATTAGTTGGGTTTGTTGCTTCCTTTCTCTTCTCCTTTTTCTCTTTCTTCTTCCCTCCCTTTTTATACCCAGAATGTTCTATATAAGGAAAAACACATTTGTCCTCACAAATACATTTATAAATAAAGTAATGGAATTAGGATATCATTTGGCTTCAAATAAAGGGAAATCTAAACTAACAATAGCGTAAACCATAAGAACATTTATTATTACTTAATAGGAAGTCTGGAAATGGGCAGTTCCAGATTTATTTAATTGCTCAATGATGTAATCAAGGACCAGGGTCTTTCTGTCTTTCTACTCTGTGATCCTCACTGGGTTGATTTTTAGTCTTCATGCTGTTCCCAGTGGAGGGTCTCAATGATGAATTGTCCAGGTCCTTGGCATTTTGAATAAAGAATTTAGCAAAACATACAAGGTAGCAGAGGAATGAAACGCAGGAAAAAAGCTGCGAAAGCAGGAATTTATTAAAGCAAGAAAGCATTCCGCAGGGTGGGAGTGGGCCCGGGCAAGCAGCTCAAAGGCCCAGTGATATGGTTTGGTTGTGTCCCCACCCAGATCTCATCTTGAGTGTTGTAGGAGGGAGCTGGTGGGAGATAATTGAATCATGGGGGCAGTTGCCCCCACACTGTTCTTGGTAGTGAATAAGTCTCATGGGATCTGATGGCTTTGTAAGGGGAAACCCCCTCACTTGGCTCTCATTTCTCTCTTGTCTGCCACCATTGAAGATGTGCCTTTAGCCTTTCACCTTTCACCATGATTGTGAGGCCTCCTCAGCCATGTGGAACTGTGAGTTCATTAAACCTCTTTTGCTTTATAAATTATCCAGTCTCGGGTATGTCTTTATTAGCAGCGTGCAAACAGACTAATATACCCAGTTACAAAGTTTTCTGGGGTTTAAGTACCCTATTTGAGGTTCTTCTCAGCTACACCTGATCTGTATGAAGGATTTGGTCTGTGGCTAATTGAAGGGTAAGGTGAATTGGCATCCTATGCAGTAAAGGGATGGTCCCTGCTTGGCCCATGGCCAATCCAAGGCACTCTCCCTTTCCATGTGAGGTATGGTGGAAGGGGGAAGGTTGTAGGGAGAGTAGACTTGATCCTTTGCTATTCAGCTTGGGGAGATGGGGTTTTTCCCTTTTGGTTTAACTTTAGGAAGTTTGTGTTAATTGGCCTTAGGTTTCCTGCTGCTAGACCCAGAGGTTTTCCTTTTGATCCAGCTTTGAGAAGTCAGTGTGAATTGGCCTTAGATTTCCTGCCGCCAGACCATGGCGCTTTCTCTTTTAAGAAGTTAGCACAAATTAGCCTTAAGTTCCCTGTCACTAGACCCTATTTTCCTGCCTCAATACATGTCGCTTCATTGTTCCAAGATAGCAGCCACAGCCATGGACATTATATCATCACATCTACATTCCAAGAAGAAAAGAAGAGACAGGTACAAAATATTAGTTACTTCCAAGACTCTCTTTTTATTTCAGAAAGGAAATCCTTTAGTAAACTTCCCCTTACACCTCATTTGATGAAATCAGATCACATGTCTATTGTACAGCAATTGATGGCAGAATGGAATGAGATTACCATGATTGGTTTAAACCAGTCATGATTCATTGCTTGGGACTGAATTAGACCAATGGCTCCATGCTTACCTGAACAAATCAGAATTTTATTGTCATGTAAGTGGGGCTTAAGTGTTGAACAAAATTTACCATAACCATTAACTTGGAAAACATAGAGGAAATGGCAAAGAATGGTAACAGTATAACTCAAGTTTGGGCAGAGGTCTACAGGAAGTTTAATAATTCAACAAATACAATTATTGAGCTCCTTTTGTATGTCAGGCACTTTTAAAAAATGCTGGGGATGTACTGGTAAATAATAATTTATGTGTGTTGTGTTTGTGTTGGGGGACAATAAACAAATATTTATAATATATATTTAGTATAAATATTTAATATAAAGTCAAGCAGTAATGTATTCAGTAATGTAAGGGAAGGTGAGAGTCAGCATATGAGGAGCGACATGTTATTTTAGATAAAGCACTCAGGAAAGGCTCCTCTGATAGGGTGATCATTGAGTAGAGACCTGAACAAATGAGGGGAAATGTATCTGGAGGGCGAATGCTCTAGGCAGAAGGAACAATAAGAGAGATGTGATTGGCATGCTTGAGTAACAGCAAGGCCAGCAATGCTTAAAGCAGGGTGAGCAAGTTGGAGGGTGATACAAATGCTGAATGGTGATGAGATAACCGGAGGTCAGATCATGCCAGGCCTTGTAGATTATGTTAGGGAGTTTGTATTTTATTCTACTAAAAGAGATTGGAAAGTTTTGAGTAAAGGAGTGATATGATGAGGTTTATATTTTTAAAACGATCACTTTAGTTGTTCTCTGGAAAACAGATTGTAGGGAGGCAGGGATGGAAGCAGAGAAACCAAATAGGAAACCATTACAGTGGCCCAAGCAATAGATAATGCTGGCTGAGATCAAGGCAGTAGTGGTAGAGGGGTGAGAAATATTTGATATTTGGAGTATGTTTGTGAAAGTGAAACAAATAGAATTTGCTAATGGATTAGATGTGGGGTATGGGAAGGAGAGAGGAGTCATGGATAACTCCAAGTTTTTCACTTAAGAAATTGGGAGAATTAAGATACCATCAGTTTAAATTAAACAGTAGGGGAGGAGTAGATTGGGAGAGAAAAATAAACAGTTTGATTTTCTATTTTAAAAATCTGAGTTCATATGAGGTATGTGGCAATGTCCACATAATATTTTAAGCACTCTATTCTTACCAACAAGGTATCATGCACATCTATTATAATATTTCCCTTTTCAGGCTTAGTGGCTTGGACAATCAAAATATGGGCAGAAAGGAAGAAGGTTAGAAGAGAAGTATTTGAGAAGTGACATCATGGAAACTGCAAGAGAAAGGCAAGGTTGGAAGGCAGGAAATAAAATGTGGCCAACAGTAGGGATGGAGGTAGGGAATTGAAAAGGTGAGAATTTGCCTTTCTAACGGCTCGCAGGTATGTCAATGTTGATATTACTAGCTTGCAGACCATAGTTTGAGTAGCACTGCTGTGGACATAATACCACGTATACATATTTTTAGCTGCAAGATTAGTGGCTTATAGAGAGAAGCATTTATTTTCCTTACACAATAAAAAATCTGAATGTAGGAAGTTCAGGGTAGGTGTAAAAACTCCATGATACCCAAAGGATTATAAATCACGCTGCTATAAAGACACATACACATGTATGTTTATTGCGGCACTATTCACAATAGCAAAGACTTGGAATAAACCCAAATGTCCATCAGTGACAGACTGGATTAAGAAAATGTGGCACATATACACCATGGAATACTATGCAGCCATAAAAATGGATGAGTTTGTTCCTTTGTAGGGACATGGATGCAGCTGGAAACCATCATTCTCAGCAAACTATTTCAAGAACAGAAAACCAAACGCCGCATATTCTCACTCATAGGTGGGAACTGAACAATGAGATCACCTGGACTCAGGAAGGGGAACATCACACACCGGGGCCTATTATGGGGAGGGGGGAGGGATGGCATTGGGAGTTATACCTGATGTAAATGACAAGTTGATTGGTGCTGACGAGTTGATGGGTGCAGCACACCAACATGGCACAAGTATACGTATGTAACAAACCTGCACATTGTGCACGTGTACCCTAGAACTTAAAGTATAATAATAATAAATAAATAAATAAATAAATAAAGAGAGTTAACAACAACAACAACAACAACAACAACAACAAAAAAAAGCCAAAAACTCCATGATAACATCAAATTCCCAGGCTCCTTCTATCAATTCATCCTCTGCATATTGGTTTGTTGCCTCATGGTTGCAAGATGGCTGCTGCTGTTGCAGACTTTTCATCGATGATCTAGGGAAGGGTGAGTGCTAGTTACATCTGCCTCATTTATCAGGAAATACTTTCCCAGTGTCTTATTCAGACAAAACTATTTATTTAGCTATCATTAGTTGCAAGAGAGGTGGGTGAGTGATTATTTAGCATTTCTAGCTTCTAGAAGCCTAAGAAGAAAAGGTAGAGATGGATGCCAAGTGAGCCAACCTCCTATAATGACTGCAACATAGTTATTAAAAAACAGCATATGCCTTACCGTTGATGATTGAGTTTGTCTCAGCACATGTTTAGTCATTTCCACCTCATGCACTCTGTTCATAGGGTACATCTTTACTGGTTTTCACTTGGTGATTTTAAGCCTTCTATGGATTTTGCAGTTTCTGAATGTGCATTATCTAATCAATCGATTTCTGGATACTTTCAAGGTTGCTCTTCTGAAAAAGGTAATTGATTTTGTGGAAAACGGGGCCCTCTTATCTTACAAAACCATTCCTTTTTGCCTGAAATTTTGTTAACACAGACAGCTTTGGCACTATCCTTGAGGCCAGGTTAGAGAATCTGTTTTTTTTCATTTCCATTCCATTAGTGGGAGATGGAGTTAATTTGGTAATATTTTCAGGAGTAAAGTGTGATTCCAGGGCGAGTAGAGGGTTGTTGTAGAATTTTCTATTCCTGGGCTGGGCACAGTGGCTCATGTCTGTAATCCCAGCACTTTGGGAAGCCGAGGCGGGTGGATTACCTGAGGTCAGGAGTTTGAGACCAGACTGACCAACATGGCGAAACATCGTCTCAACTAAAAATACAAAAATTAGCCATGCGTGGTGTTGCGCACCTGTAGTCCCAGCTACTTGGGAGGCTGAGACAGGCGAATTGCTTGAACTCAGGAGGTGGTGGTTGCAGTGAGTCAAGATTGTGCCACTGCACTCCAGCCTAGACCACAGAGAGAGACTCCATCTCAAACAAACAAAAAATAATTTTCTATTTCTAATTTTTTTCCACATTGTAAAGTGTTGGTTTGAGAAGGCAGAAGCAGATCTACTCTCACCTTCCTAGAGAGAGAACTATTCAAGTAGGTTCTTAATTAACTCTCTAATTTAATTGACCCTGGCCATGTGAGTTGGAACATTTGGCTGAATGAGGAAAGCATTTAGGACTGGAATGCTACATAGTCTAGTAAGTTTATTCTTTCAACAACAGACAACTATTAAGCATGTATCAATTCATTGATTTAATAACTATTTTTTGACCACCTACTATGTGACAAATTCTATGCTAGGTTCTGAAGATACAGTGGTAGTCAAGAAATACACAGGTCCTGAGGTCACAGTCTAGAGGGGAATGTAGTTAACCAAATGGACAATTACAATGCAAATCTAACCTGGAACGGAGGGAGATATTGAGGAGATTTCCTGGAGGAAGTGATGTCTACATTGAGACATAAAAGATGAGGAAGGAGTACTTAGGTAAAGGGAGGGAGTGGGAATATAAGGAAGGAAGAGTGTTCAGGTAGAAGGAACAGCACGTGTGAAGGTCCAGAAGGAACACAGAGTGCTGGCTTGTCTAAGAACCCCAAAGAAGTTCAATGGCACTGTTTGTCAGGTATGAGATAGAGGTACAGTATCTAGCGGGGAATATAGCAGGGTGAGAGATATAGCAGGCTGAGATATAGCAGGGTGGAGAAGCAGCAAGGGTGGTGGAGAAAACAGTTATAGAAGTGAAGTTTGAGCTGAATCTTGTGCATTAATGCAGTCACTGAAAACACACAACTCCACACAAGACCATGTGCCAGGTGCTGGCAGAGTGCTGGGTCTAAAAGTGATGAGCCAAACAAATATTCCCTGGCACCTGTCCTCATGCATTGTATGATGTAACCCTAGTGGGAAAATACACTAGAAATAATCACATAAATAAGTACATAGTAGTGGTCCCCAACCTTTTTGGCACCAGGGACTGGTTTCGTGGAAGACAATTTTTCCACGGATGGGAGTTGGGGAAATTGTTTCAGGATGAAACTGTCCCGCCTCAGATCATCAAGTCTTAGACTCTCATAGGAGCGCACAACCTGGATACCTCACATGCGCAGTTTATAATAGGACTGGTGCTCCTATGAGAATCTAATGCCACTGCTGATCTGACAGGAGGCAGAGCTCAGGTGTTAATGCTGGCTCACCTGCCACTCACCTCCCTCTGTGCTGCTCTGTTCCTAACAGGGGGTTAGGGACCCCTGGTATATAGTAGGAACCAAGGCAAATTCTATGAGGGCAAAGTACAAGACAATATTATAGTGAGATCTGACTTAGATTGGGGGGGTGGTGGCCAGGGAAATTCTCTTTGACGGAGTGTCATTTAAATTACGAACAGAAGGATAAACAGACAGGCAAAGACTCATGGAAAGTGATTCAGTAAAGGGAAAACTATGAACTTCCTGAAATGGAAATAATTTGTATGTTTGAGGACTTGAAAGAAAAGCAGTATGGCTGGAGGAAAATAGGAGGTCTGGGAGGTGTGAGAAGAGCTAAAAAATGTACAAGGAGCTAGATCATATAGTGTAAAGGTGAGGATTCTGGATTTTTGTGCTAATTTTAATAGGAAGACACTGAAGAGTGTCAGTCAGATTTACATTTCAAAAATATTTTTCTGGCACCTGTGTCATGAGTGGATTGGGGAGGGGAAGAGTGGAAGTGAGAAGATCAGTCACAAGGCTGATGGTAGTTGATAAGGGAAGCAAAGATGGCTTGGACTGAGTTTGGGTTTAAGGTATATTTTGGAGGTAGAATCAGCAAGAACTGTGATGGGTTAGCTATGGAGAGTAAGGAAGAGGGAAATCTTAATGATGACTTCCAGTTTTCTGGTTTGACAACTAATTTGATGGAGGTGTCATTTACCGAGATGTGGAAAATGGCAACACCAGGCTTGGATGGGGCAGGTGTAGAAAGAAAGGGTTCTGTTTTGGCCATATTAGATGTGAGAAGCTTATGAGCCATCCAAGTGGAGACGTCAAGAAGGCAGTTGGTGACATGCATTTGAGGCCAGGAGAGAAACCTGGTTTGGAGGTAAAAATCTGGGAGTTAGTAACATACAATTGATGGATTAGTGAGAATGAATGAGATAATCTAGTATAGAGTGAGAAGAGTCACAAATGAGGACCTGGGATAGCTCCATTCTTCAGAGGTTGGGAAGAGAAGGGGAAAAGGAGAATGAGACAAAGCAAGCAGGAAGGCAAGGAAGAAACTAAGGAGACTGAAGTTTCATGGAAATCAAAAGAGTGTTTTGATACAAGGATACAGTCGATTGAGAGGCTTTGTAAGATGAGGATTGAAAGTGTCTATGGGATTTGACAACCTTTGTAGGAAAAGTTTTTTTAGCATGGGTGAGTAAAAGGGACAGAGGGGCGATGTGGGTATAGATTAATAGATTAAAAAGTGAATGAGAGATGAGGAAGTGGATCGAGTTTGTAGACATGCTTGCAAATGAAATTATCATCTTTAAGAGTAGAAAAGCAAGTTTATTAGGGGAATTTAGTGGGATTTGCGGGGCAGTGTAGAGTACCCTATTGAAATTTCTGGTCAATAATTTAAAGGGACACCAGTCTGACAGCTGTATGGTTTCCTTCAGCAACATCAATTGTTGAGGGGCACGCACATCGTTGGTGGAGTTCAGGCTGGAATTCTGCCACGTGGAATATTTGCCTGTGAAGTTGAGTAGAAAAAGCGAGAGTTGGTGAGCTTGTGGAGGTTTGGAATAATATTGGAGTGGGAAGGAATAAGCGTTCTGTGTAGAAGAAATAGGCGCAGGTTTGAGGAGAAGCTGGGAGAAATGAGGCTTCGAAGTTTTGAAAAGAGGAAAACATTGTCACCTCTTTTATGAACTTCTCATTCATATCCTTTTCTTTTCTTTGTTTTTGAGATGGAGTCTCATTATGTCATCCAGGCTGCAGTACAGTGGCGTGATCCCTGCTCACTGCAACCTCTGCCTCCTGGGTTCAAGCAATTCTCCTGCCTCAGTCTCCTGAGTAGCTGGGATTACAGGTGCGCGTCACCACGCCCAGCTAATTTTTGTGTTTTTAGTAGAGATGGGGTTTCACCATGTTGGCCAGGATGGTCTCTATCTCCTGACCTCGTGATCCGCCCGCCCAAAGTGCTGGGATTATAGGTGTGAGCCACCGTGTCTTGCCTAATGTCCTTTTCTTATTGGCCATTGTCCTTTATATAATAGTAATCTGAACTTTTTGTTGGTCTCATTGTAATTAATTCCTTCGTTTTTTGTATACATGTTTATTCAGTCTTGTTTGTGGCCAGTAGAAATTAAACTTTTAAAATGTCAAATTGATCCATCCATCTTTTTCGAACCTTCCCCTCCCCATTTTCCTCTGGAGCTTATAAATTCCTTTTTAGAGATTGGGTAAATGTTAATGCATATTTTATTCCTCTAAGGTTTTAATTTTTTCATATGCAATTTTAAAAACATTTCGACTGGGCACAGTGGCTGATTCTTGTAATCCCAGCACTTTGGGAGGCCGAAGTGGGCTGATCACCTGAGGTCAGGAGTTTGAGACTAGCCTGGCTAACACGGTGAAACCCTGTCTCTACTCAAAACACAAAAATTAGCTGGGTGTGATGGCACACGCCTATAATCCCAGCTACTTGGAGGCTGAGGTAAGAGAATCGCTTGAACCCGGGAGGCAGAGGTTGCAGTGAGCTGAGATTGTGCCACTGCACTCCAGCCTGAACCACAGAGTGAGACTCTGTCTCAAAAACAAGCAAACAAACAAACATTTTATTTGGGCCAAATGTGGTAGCTCACATCTGTAATCCTAGCATTTTGGGAGGTCGAGGTGGGTAGATCGTTTGGGGCTAGGAGTTCGAGATCAGCTTGGCCAACATGGCGAAACCCCATCTCTATTAAAACTGCAAAAATGAGACAGGCATGGTGGCAGATGCCTGTAATCCCAGCTACTTGGAAAGATGAGGTAGGAGAATCGCTTGAGCCTGGGAAGTGGAGGCTGCAGTGAGCCAAGATTTCGTCATTGCACTCCAGCCTGGGCAAGAGAGTAAGACTCTGTCTCAAAAATAAATAAATAAATAAATAAATAAATAAATAAATAAATAAATTTTCATTTATTCATCTACATTTCATTAGCTTTAGATGCATTTGTAAGAAATAATACAGAGAGATCATGTGAACTCTTCACCCAGTTTTTCCCAATGGTTAATATTTTACAATACTATTAGTACAATAATACAACCAGGAAATTAATATTGATACAATCCAGTGACCCAACTCAGCTTTTACCAGTTTTGCAAGCATTCATATGTGTGTGTGTGTATTTAGTTCTGTGTGAGCTTATCACTTATATGCAATTTTAAAGTAGTTTGTGTATAATGATACTCTAAATTGCCTTTTTATACAAGAAGCTGAGCAATAGCATTATTTTTGACTAATTCCTTTTTATATTCTTTATCATTTCCTGAATTCATATATGTATGTATATGTATGTGTGTGTGTGTGTATCTAAAAGTTATCTGTTCTCACACATTTTGGTCTATATACATTCTGATTTTTTCTGTGTGTCTCTGTGTGTGTGTGTCTAAGTCTACATTTATATTTATACACACACACACACACACACACACACACAGAGAGAGAGAGAGAGAGAGAGAGAGACAGAGAAGAGGGAGAGACAGAGACAGATTTAAAGAGATTTAAACAGTACATTCATATGGTTGGCTGTGTCTCAGTCAGGGTCCTGTCAGGAAATCACACTACAAGGGCCATTAAAAGGAGTTTAATGGAGGGGCCATTTACAGAGGTGTGGAACGGGGGTTAAGGGAACCAGCAGGTGTGAAAACATCCAGGGTCTAGATATTGCAGGAAGCTTTTAGCATCCTAGTCCCCTGGGCTTAAATAAGCAGGGCGAGGGAGTTGTCACTGGAACCTGGTGAGAGTTGTTGCTGTGAGGAAGGGGCCATTTAACAGGAACTATGACTTTAGGTAGAGGACCACAGGTATGGCAAACTATATCTCAAGTGGGGAATAAAAAATTTCAATATCTCCCACTTCCTTCAATATCTTGTTGGTGCCACCCATTGGCCAAATGCAACAAAAAGTCACTTTTGCAAATACTTAGTATTATTATGCTTTTATAGGTTTGCCTATTTGACAGATAAAAGTGTCTTTGTCTCTACAAAATCTTAGTCCCATTATTTTAACATACACTGCTTAGATTAATAGTAATGCTATGTTTATTCTTTGTCTAGTTATCATTTGTATTTAATGCACAGTTAATTATTTTGCATGTTTTCCTAATGAGGCACATTATTTTGTTAAAGACCTTTATATATTTGAGTAGCCAACCCTTTTCCTGTCATATATGTTATATTTTCCTCCCCTCCAGGTTTGCCTTTTCTTTTTTGTTTGTGATATTTTCTGTTATAAAGAAGTTTAAAAGTTTTACATTGTCCAAATTTTTATATTTTACGTTTTGATTTATTTTGGTTTGTGCTTAGAACACCAGTTGATTTGAAATGCTACTATTATAATATCTGAGGATTTTCCTGGATATTAAATTCTGTTCCTTGAATCTGCCTATGATTACCCAAATTCCAGCCTAATATTTACATTACTGTGGCTTCTTAGTACATTTTATTAGCTTGTTGGATACCTTTCCCCACCTTGATTTTCTTTCTCAATATGCTGCTTTTTTACGTATGTTTATTCATGTAGATGAAATTTCAAATCAAGTCAAATTGAAGAGAAATCCTGTTGGCATTTTAGTTGTCATTGTGCTGTTTGGATTAATTTCTAGAGAACTGAAAATCAGCACTGAGCCTTCCCTTTCCAGAAACATGGACTATCTTTCCGGTTTTCCTAAGTCTCAATTATGCCCCTCAGTAAAGACTTGTAGTTTTCTTCATATTAGAGCTGCATATTTATTTTAAATGTATTCTTACGTATTTTATGTTTCCGTGATTACTATTATATATGAAAACCATTATTTTAGCATACATTTTGCAACAAACCACCTACCTCCTGGAGTTTCTTCCACTAGTCTTTCTCTGGACTTATTTTAATCTATTCTAGTAGAAAACCGGTTCATCTGTAAATAATGACATTTCTATCAGCTCCTTTTAAATATTTATGTGTTATTAAATTTACTTATTTAATTCAACTAGCTAGAAATGTCAGATTCATTTCCGAAAAACCCAAGCCTGTGGTAATAGTGAACATTCTTGGCTTTAATGGGAAACCATCCAGTGTCTTAAAACTATCTAGTGTCTTATCATTAATACCATTCTGAATATCAGTTTGAGATACCTTTTAAAAATCATTTTATGAAATATTCTTCTCTTAGAATTAAAAAGGTTAAATGAAATATTTTTATTTCAATTAATATAATTGATCATATTAATACATTTTCCATATTATATAATCTTTTAAAAACATTAAAAACATTATTTTTGCATAGAGATGAGATCTCACTCTGTTGCCCAGGTCTTGACCTCCTGGGCTCAAGCAGTCCTCCTGCTGTGGCTGGGGGTGAGACATGGGGAAGAATGTGAGGAGAGAAAGATTATAACTATCGTCAATAATAATTTAATTCTGTATTTTACAATAACTTAAAGAGTGTAATTGGATTGTTCGTAATGACATGGATAAATGCTTGAGGGGATGGATACCCCAGTCTCCATGACTAGGATTACAGGCATGAGATGCCATGCCCGGCAAAATTTCTAATGTTATATTTAGGATTTACAAAACAGCTTTATTGAGGTACAATTGACATAAACTAAACTGCATCTATTTAAACTGTAAAACCTGATAGGTTTCGACATATGTATATTATTGTGAAATCAACAACATAATCAGGCCCAAATATTTCTTCATCCTTTACATTTTTTTATTTTGAGTTTCTTTTTTTAAATTTTGAAGTTCTATGAGTACATAGGTGTACACATTTATGGGGCAGATGAGATGTTTTGATACAGGCATGCAATGTGAGATAAGCACATCATGGAGAATGGGGCATCCATCTCCTCAGGCGTTTATCCATGGCATTACCAGCAATCCAATACACTCTTACAGTTATTGTAAAATATGGAATTAAATTATTATTGAAGACAGTTATAATCTTTCCTCACATTCTTCCCCATGTCTTACCCCCACGCAACCACTGTTTTGCTTTCTGTCATCGTAGTTTTCATTTTCTTAGAATTTTCCATAAATGTAATCATACAGTATAAGGTTTTTTGGGGGGTCTACCTTTGAAGTGGTTTGGATCTGTGTCTCTACCCAAATCCTATGTTGAATTGTAATCCCCAATGTTGGAGGTAGGGCCGGGTGGGAGATGATTGGATCATGGGGGTGGGTTTTCCCTTTGGTGCTGTTCTTGAGTTAGTGAGTGAGTTCTTGTGTGAGCTGGTCATTTAAAAGTGTGTGGCGACTCCCCTCCTTTCTCTCTCCTCCTTCTGGTCGGTCATGTAAGGCATGGCTGCTTCCCCTTCACCTTCCACCATCACTGGAAGCTTCTTGAGGCCTCCCTAGAAGCTGAAGCCGCTATGCTTTGTGTGCAGCCTGTAGAACTGTGAGCCAATTAAACCTCTTTTCTTTATAAAGTACCCAGTCTCAGGTATTTCTTTATGGCAGTGTGAGAATGAACTAATACAGCCTTCTTTCATGTAGCATAATTATTTTGAGATTTTTCCATGCTATTGTATGTATTGATAAATCATTCCTTTTTTGCTGAGTAATATTACATTTTATGGATATATCACTTTTGTTTTTCCATTCACCTGTAGATGGACATTTGAGTTTTTCCCAGTTTTTTGCTATTACTAGTAAAGTTGCTATGAACATTCATGTGTAAGTCTTGGTATGGACATATGTAGCACAACCTTCACATTTTATGAAGAGAAAAGCAAAGTACAGAAAGTAAGTGCCTGCTTGAAGCAACTGCTAAGTGGCAGAGCCAGAACTCAGAAGGTGCTGGACTGACCTCTTGTCTGGTGATCCTCCCATATACCCCAGTGTGGAAAGACCAGTGAGTGGCACAACATTAGTTGGAATAGGGGTTTACTTTAGTATCCTCACTGGGCCAAAACTTTCTTTCTTTCTTTCTTTTTCAGACAGGGTCTGGCTCTGTTGCCCAGGCTGGAGTGCAATGGCATGATCTTGGGTCGCTGCCACCTCCCTCTCCTGGGCTCAGGTGATCCTCCCACCTCAGCTTCTCTGGTAGCTGGCACTAAAGGCGTGGACCACCACACCCAGCTAATTTTTGTATTTTTTATTTTTAGTAGAGATGGGGTTTCGTCGTGTTGCCCAGGCTGGTCTTGAACTCCTGGGCTGAAGCGATCTACCCACCTCAACCTCCCAAAATGTCGGGATTACAGGCATGAACCACTGCGCCTGGCCCATAGTTCTTTAATAGGTCTTGAAATCAGTGTTAGTCCTCCAACTTTGCTATTTTTCAAAGTTGTTTTGGCTATCCTAGGTTCTTTGCATTTCCATGTGAATTTTAGAATTAGCTCATCAATTTCTAAAAAACTTCTGGAAAATTGATTGGGATTGCATTGAATCTACAGACCAATTTGGGGATAATTGGCATCTTAATAATATTAACTTTTCCAACCCAGGAACATGGTATATCTCTCCGTGTATTTAGTTCTTTAATTTTTTCCTCAATGTTTCATAGTTTTCACTACACAGGCCCTTGACATTATTTATCCTTTGCGTCCACAGATTTGTTCTTAAAATATTTCATTTTTTTGGTGCTATTATAAATAATATTGTTTCTAAAATTTCAATTCTGATTTTTCATTGCCAGTATATATAGAAATAAAATTGATTTTTGTATATTAATTTTGTATCCTGTGACATTTTAGACTCACTTATTCATTCTAGTAGCCTTTTGGTAGATTCCATCAGATTTTTACAGACAAACATGCCATTTGTGGATAAAGACAGTTTTACTTCTTCCTTTCCAATCAGAATGCTTTTTATTTCTTTTTCTTGCCTATTGCACTGGCTATAATTTCCAGTACAAGGGTAAATAAAAGTGGTAAGAGTGAACATTCTTGTCTTGTTCCTGATCTTAGGTGGCAAACATTTAGGCTTTTACCATTAAGTTTGATATTAGTTGTAGGTTTCATAGATATTTTTTATTGTGTTGAGGAAGTTCCCTTCTATTCTTAGTTTGCTGAGTATTTTAGCAGGAATGAATGTTAGGTTATATCAAATGCTTTTTATGTGTTTACTTAGATGACTTTTATGTTTTTAGTTTGTTTACATGGTGATTTGTGTTAATTGAATTATGAAAGAAAATTTTCCAAAAATATACTTCTTGATTACAATTTTCAAATTTTATGTAAGGTCTAAAATCTCTATTTATATCTTAAATAAGTATATATTTTCACTTTTATTTAGGTTTTAATATCAAGGCTATACCATCTGGTAAAATGAATTGGGAAACATTTCTTCTTTTTCTGTACTCTTTAGCATATGAATTATACACTCCTCTTTAAAATTTGAAAGAAAAAACATCTGTGAAACCACATGGGACTGTAACCTGGTATCATTGGGGGAATATACTTTGACACATTTAAAAATTTCCCTCTTTGATTATTATTCTATGAAGTTTATCATCTTTTCATAGAAGATTTGGTAATATAAATATTTCCAGAATTATTTCATTAATAGAGACTTTAAAAATTTATCTGCGTTTGTGTCTCCTTTCTCATTTCTTATATTGTATGTTTGTATAGATTTTCCTTACCTTGATTAGACTTACCAGAGGTAAGTTTTATTGGTCTTCTTTAAAAATAAACCATCTTGGCCGGGCATGGTGGCTCATGTCTGTAAACCCAGCACTTTGGGAAGCTGAGGAGGGCAGATCACTTGAGGTCAGGAGTTCGAGACTAGCCTGGCCAACATGGTGAAACCCTGTGTCTAGTAAAAACACAAAAATTAGCCAGGCATGGCAGTGGGCGCCTGTACTCCCAGCTATTTTGGAGGCTGAGGCACAAGAATCACTTGAACCCGGGATGCAGAGGTTACAGTGAGCCAGGATTGCATCACTGCACTCTAGCCTGGGTGATAGAGCGAGACACAGTCTCAAAAAAAAAAAAAAAAAAAAAAAAAATCTCTTAAACTATTTAATACTTTAAATTGATTAATTTCTGCTGTGAGCTGCTGTATTTTTTCTTTCCTCATATTCCCCTTAAGCTTATCTTGTGGCTTTTTTTATGGCTCCTTGAAATGACGTGTATTTAACTTATTTTCATTTCTTTGTTTGTTTAATTATAAATACTTGAGACTTCACATTTTCTTCTGAGTACTTTTCTGAGGAAAATTTTAGATAACTAGTGTTCTACTTATTTCCTAAATAATCTTTAACTGCAGTTTTATACTCTTTTTTGTTGTTCCAATCTATTTAAGATGGTGTTTTATAACCCCAAATTGTTTACTTTTTTGTTCATTTAAAAAATTAATTGGTAGTTTATTAATTGTATTGTGGTTAGGAAATGTAAGCTGCACAATTTTTAGTTTTTAGAACTTGTGATTATCTTGTTCACTAGGATGTGATATAGTTTAAAGTTCATGAGATACAAAGTGTGATATATATATTTATTAACACAAAGTTTTAATTATACTTTTATAAACTATGTTTGCTTTTGTAATTAGATCTATTCTGAAAAGAGGGGCATGTTAAAGCCTATTATAGTTCTAATTTTTCACTTTTCTCTGTATTGCTAGCAACTTTGGCTTTATCTATTTTGATGCTATGTTATTTGGTGCATGATAATTCATACTGTATTTTTGGTATTGCTCTTTTTTATCTCTCTAACATGACCCCCTTTCTCATGTAAAAATTCTTTTTGGCATAAATCCTGCTTTGTCTAATATTAATATAGTGAGGGTCCCAGATGACCTTCGAATTTGTTTCAAACATTTTTACATGAATCTGACTAACCAGTAAGATCAGGCATGTCTTTTGCCACAATGCCTTTTGCTATGTCAATGGTTGTCTTCCATTGTTTCCAGCAGTAATATAACATATTTACTTTTGTATTTTTAAATTATTCCAATGGGAATAGATAAGTGAGTAGCAATCTGATTCCCACATCAGACTAGAAACCCCTGCCTCCAGGCTTGACTTTTTTGTGTAGTCTATCCCCCACATGGATCCCCAAGCATCTTTCTAAAATGTAAATCTAATCCTGTCTCTCCCTGTGTTAGTCCATTCTTACGCTGCTGTAAAGAAATACTTGAGACTGGGGAATTTATAAAAGAAAGAGGTTTAATTTATAAAAGAAAGAGGTTTAGTTCCACATGCCTAGGGAGGCCTCAGGAAACTTACAATCATGGTGGAAGGCGAAGGGGAAGCAAAAACCTTCTTCACATGGTGGCAGGAGAGAGAAGTGCAAGCAGGGGAAATGCCAGATGCTTATAAAACCATCAGATCTTGGGAGAACTCACTCACTATCAGGAGAACAGCATGGGGGAAACTGCCCCCATGATCCAGTCATCTCTCACTGGGTACCTCCTTTGACCTGTGAGGATTATGGGGATTACCATTCAAGATGAGATTTGGGTGGGGACACAAAGCCTAACCATAAACCCCCAAAGGTTTTAGTAACTTGATGTTCCTCTTTGTGTCTAGTATAATACTCCTGACCAGTTCAGACTCATGGCACTCCAGTTGCCCTGAATACATGACCCTTTCCTGATACCTCACCTTTGCACAGGCACTTCTCTCCTTCTGGAGTGCCTTTTGGCCTATTTTTCACCTTTAAAAACAAGGTCCTCCTAAATTCCATTCATCCTTGATCCAAGTCAATTGTATTTCTGGATGGAACCTTCCCACTTCCCCCAGGCGCAGTAACTTTCTTCCTTTTCTGTGTTATCATGTTAAATGGTTTATGCCTCTGCAGCAGTGGTTAAAAGTGAGGACCCAGGAATCAGACTGTTCTTAAACTAGCTATCTTACCTTGGGCAACCTAACCTTACCAAAACCCCACTTCATAGGGTGGTTGTGAAGATTAAATGAGAAAATGCATGTAAAGGGTTATATAGTGCCTGGCACATAATAGATACTTAGTAAATGTTAGCTTCACTATTATCATTTCAAATTGTAATCTGTCTGCTTTTATATTTCTATGTCCTTCGCTGTCCTGTGAGTGCCTTCAAGGTAAAGGCTCTATCTTAGTCACCTTTGCATCCTCCAATGCCCAGCACAATGACTTAATAATTGTTTGTTAAATGAGTGATTGACCCCCTACATACTACACTTCTGTGTTTGGGAGGCAATCTTCCATCATATACAACTCCTGCTCTCCCCTAATTGCACCTCAGCTGAATGTTCAACTCCTGAATAAGCAAGAGTTGACATTGCTTTAAGAAATAATTGCAGCATACTTAAAAGATCTGTGGTTTTTCCAGAATTCAGCAGTTCAAATTTAGACGTGTTGTCCACAAAACAGCTGGAAATGTTTATTTTCCATTTTAAACATGTAGTTTATGGTAAAACATACAATTAAATACTTGGAAAAATGCAACATGGCTTATTTAATTATTGGCATGAATAGAGAGAGCATTTCATAATAATATGGCAACAGAAGTCAGTTTTTTGATGAAAGGCACTATTTTGATACAAACTATAAATAAATATGCAGTTCTGCCTAGCTGAAGATTGTACCACTTGGTGTTTGGTTTGACTGATTTTTAAAGGAGCAGTACTGGGTTTAGGATAAGCTGCCCATACTCTTTTATCCATGTTAAAAATAGTGAAGATAATAATAATAAAAACAATAGCTGCTACTATGCACTATATGCCTACTATGTGCCAGACATTGAACTAATATTTTGCATTTGTTAATTTTTGTTATCACAACAACCTAGCAAGGCATATATTATTATCTCAGTTTAACAGATGAGGAAACGGAGGCTTAGCAGGTATGTTAGTTTCCTGTGGGTGTGTAACAAACTACCACGAACCTGATGGTTTAAAACAATAGACATTTATTCTCTTACAGTTTTGGAAGTTAGAAGTCAGACATCAGGGTGTCAGCAGGGCTGTTCCTTTTGGAGGTTCCAGGGGAGCATCCATTCCTTGCCTCTTCCGACTTCTGGGGGTGTTGCATTCTTTGGCTTATGGCCACATCACTCCAATCTCTGCCTCCATCTTCATATTGTCTTCTCCTCTGTGTGTGTGGTGTCTATTCTCCCTCTGTCTCTTTCTTATAAGGTCACTTATAATGGCATTTAGGTCCCATCTGGGTAATCAGGATAATCCACTCAGGCCAAGATCCTTAAGAACTCACACCTGCAAAAAATTTACTACATATGGTAACATTCACAGGTTCCAGGGATTAGGATGTGATCATATTGTTGGAGTCATTATCAGCCTACTTCAGTAGGATTAAGCAACTTGACTCAAATTCATAGCCAGTAAGTGGCAGCTGTGAGAGCTGAACCCTAATCTATTTGACTTCAGAGTTTGTACTCTTTGCACCATTTCTCGAAGTAGGCATTTGTAGGATAGCTTTCTTATCAGGAAGCAGTGGTAGGCAGTGGTGACGAGACAGAGACAAGAGTTCAGAAATAGGGATTCACCCGGCAGGAGGGGAAGCAGTGTGATGATCTATTTTCTCTCTGTTTCAGTTTCTTTATTTAAAATGGTAACTCTCCAGAAGGACTGCATAGGAAGAGGCCAGATCCTCTGTGGAGATTCACTGGGTCTTATCCAAAGTGTTTCTAATAAAAAAGCCAAGTGTCAGGAAGCCTCGGTGGGGACCCTTGGTTTTGGCAGGCAGGCAGCCTTCAACATCCAGGAGGACTGAGAATCACAACAGAAGAACTTGTGATTGTGGTGGCTGAAATGATCCTATAATAATCCTCAATTATATACTGTTTTTCTCCCTGATCCTATTTTTTGTTTTCTATAAGGTATGGTTTGGCCATAAGGCCAGAAAGATTTCACAGGCCTGAACAAAAATTCTGCCAGGGACAAAGACACTACGATTGTCTCCTAATGTTTGGTTTGGATCATGAACTAAGCCAGTGAGTACGAAACTAGAATGTCTGCTTCAATTCACAAACGCTGCACAGATCCCAAAGGGTGTCTTATGGCCTGGCTGTCATCTTGCTCTGTCAAGCAGAGCTGATACTATGAACACATACAAATTTAGATTCCGTTTGATTTTTAAAGTAATCATGTCACAATTTCCAGAAAAAAAGTTGTTTAAAAAGTCCATATTGTGAAGAAAGTGAAAATATGTCAAATTAGGTACCATGTAGATGGAAATAGTCACAAGGAAATAATTTAATTTGAAAAGTCACTGCTCTCAACTTTAGGTAGTGTCAGTTTTAAGTAATGGAATGTTAAAAAGAAAGCCTGGAAAAAGGTACATATGCTATTTATAAAATAATAGTGCAACAAACATCCACCTCCGCCTTCCTGACAGAAATGGAAAGGTCACAATTAAGTAGAAAACCATTGTGTAACTCTGGTGGAGAAAAGCGGAGAGGAATATTTTTATCTTACTATTGCCAAGGACTAGCCATTTTTGGATCAGTCATTCCTGATCAAAACTTAAGACTTCAGAAAATTAGATATTTAACTTTTACCATCTGAAAGCTATAAAAAAGAGCATATACAAAAACAAAAACTTGGGGACAATTTATAAGCTCTTAACATTTAAACCTTTGCATAATAGCTAAAACGTTTGGATAATTCATAGACATATGGTTTTCAACATCTTATTCTGAAAGCTTTAAAGCATATAGAAAAGTTGAAATAATTTACAGTGAGCATCTGTATACCCACCATTTAGATTAGGGGTTGGCAAATTCTAATTTGGCCTGTGGGCCCAATCTAGTTATTTGCTTTTTTTTTTTTTTTTTTTTTTTGAGACGGAGTCTTTCTCTGTTGCCCAGGCTGGAGTGCAGTGGCACGATCTCAGCTCACTGCAAGCTCCGCCTCCCGGGTTCATGCCATTCTCCTGCCTCAGCCTCCCGAGTAGCTGGTACTACAGGTGCCCGCCACCACGCCCAGCTAATTTTTGTGTTTTTAGTAGAGATGGGGTTTCACCATGTTAGCCAGGATGGTCTCGATCTCCTGTCCTTGTGATCCACCCACCTTGGTCTCCCAAAGTTCTGGGATTACAGGCGGTCTTCCAAAGTTCTGGGATTACAAGCGTGAGCCACCGCACCTGGCCCACTTGCCTGTTTTTGTAAATAAAGTTTTACTAGAACACAGCCATTCTCATTAGTTCGGATATTGTCTCTGGCTGCTTTTGCACTACAATAGCAGGCTTGAGTAGTTGCCACAGAGACTGAAAAGATTAAAGTACTTACAATCTGACCCTTTACAGAAAACGTTTGCCAACCCTGATTTAAATGATATAGTTAACATATTGTTGTATTTGCTTTATCGCCTATCCATCCATCAGCCCATGATAAACTTATTGTTAACAGTGAAAAAAATATAAGATAGCATTTGGCGGTCAGACTCATTCCTGAAACAGTTCAGGATTATTACTATAAGTAAAAATTCCAAGAGAAAAAACTAAATTCAAGAACGGGAAAAATCACTTAACTTTGTAATTTAGCATTATTATTAGGCCTATTCTCAGCCATCATGTATAATAACATTAGTTACAATGTTAGATGCAAAAACTAGATTAACTGAATTTCTGAATTTTACTTTATTTCTGCTTGAATTGTATTGATTTATTTAGGTTTTCATCTCCCAACTTGGAGTACTTGGTGGCTTATCAAGGTAATATTTACATTCCAAGAGACACGCTTCCTCAAAAAATTGGGCAAAATTAGGTAAATTAATTACTATTTATGAAAATTATTATATATAATATGTATTATATATTATAAAAATTAAGTGAAAATGAGTAAAAACTAAATTTTAATTAAAAAAATTTTTTTTAGAGACAGGGTTTTGCTATATTGGCCACATTGGTCTTGAACTCTTGGCCTCAAGCAACCCTCCCACTTTGGCCTCCCAAAATGCTGGGATTATAGGCATGAACCACTATGCCCAGCAATTTTTTACACTTGAATAATATAAGTACATATTGTTGGTTAGTTGTTGATGAAATTGATTTGTGTAGTTAGGAGTGTTACCATGTATGCATTAAAGTCTAAAAGAACCACAAGAGTCCTTTCTACGCTGAAGACAGAGTTAGAATTCTAGGTGTTTTGGGGGATGTGAAGATGGATCAGACCAAGAGTCTGTCCTCAAAGCACATCGTTGAGTGTCAGCATGACTACTGTAAGACAGAGCAGAGCGTGTTTCTATTCAACGTTGTAAGAGTACTGTAAGTGCTGAGGGAACAGAGGAGAGGTGAGGTTTACGTTTTATTCTCCTAGATAGGTGAGCTCCTGAAAGAAACAGCATTTGATATGGGTCTTTGAAGACATATGGAAATAAGGGGAGGAAAATAAGGGCAGTCTTTGAGAAGTGAGATTGGGAGAATATTTGCAAGCCTTTGGCTTTCTGGTGGAATATACAAAGCTTGTGAAATTTAAACACACTTATGAAACCCGTATAGGGTTTTCATTATCACTGGCTCCTAATGACCTGTAATCATGTGACAACTTTTAGTAAAACAAACAATAATCTTATGACATTGTGGTTTACTGGAGGGTAATTGCTAATCATTCTCTTCCTGCTAGCACATTAGCTGGTTAGGTTCTTGGCAGTGATACAATTTAAACAACCATTTCCCAAGTAGTACATTCAATGGCTTAAATGAGTTAATGCAATCTCCAGTAAAGACATTACTATGAATATGTCTTAAGAAAACAATAAAAAGTGTAGATAAATATTTAAGTGTGAAGATAATCATATTGGTTTGGTGCAAAAGTAATTGTGGTTTTGCACCAGCTGAATAGTATTATTTACATGAAACACGGAAAAATATACCCATGTTTAAAGTAGAGGGATTGCTAAATAAATTATGACACTGCAGTGAAATAAAATTCAGGTCCTAAATATTAGTTTTTTGATGCATTTTTAATGATATAGGAAATGGTAATGGTCTCATATTTCAGGATAAAAGCCATATACAAAGAGATAGCTTATAAAATTGTATAACATGTGCCCAATTTGGGATCCACTACTTACTTTTAACAAAGGAATTTCACCTGAGGGAATAAGTCTCAATAATTTGGGAAATGAGAAAATAAGAATAAGAATTTTGCCAAGATAATATTTGTTTTCCATACAGGAAAATTTATTTAAAAAATTTATCCTGGGTTCTGGTGACATGGCTGACTGACTTTTTTCACTTCCCACACATATAAATACAAGACAAAATATTGCAACAAAAAATTTAAATTTTAAACTTATGACAAAGTGAGAGAACTCTCTTGGTGCAAAAAACAATGAGGAAATGTGAAGCCAGCTGTGTAACTTCACGAACCGATGCCACAGTGGCTCAAGAAGATATGGATCTGGAAGTAGACCCATGAGACTGGTAGCTAGGGATTGAATATCTGTTTTCATTTGAGGACAGGAGGTGTGGGCTTAGACCCTTGTAAGATAGGAAACTAGTTCTGAGAGCTAGAACCCTTAAATGGCTGCACTCTTAGTAAAATAGGGCTAGAATCAGTTTATTTGCCTACTCAGGGAAGTGATCCAAAACATCTTTCTACCTTAGAGAAATCAGAGACCCAGCTTGTGTCTTGTGTGAGTGGAGTTCACATTTATATTTACCCAAGTAGTCCTAGAATTCTCAAGCCAAGAAATGACACAAACATAGGTAACAACCCAGCGCAATCTGTGGAAGCGAATACCAAACCTCTCTGTAGCAACTCTTCTGTAACACAGGTCCCCGCTACCTACCTCCCACTTGCCGCCTGACCAAATCCCTCCTGGAAATATGCTCACAGTGAAAAATACAAACCTGCAAGGAAGAAATGGTCCCAGAAAGAGAGTCAACAGACTAAATGGAATGAGTAACCCACATATTTGAGATCAGTGAGCTAAAGGATACTATACAAATATGTTTAAAATGATAAAATACATAAAAGGCAGCACCCCATGGCCAGTCAAGCTGACATGTACAATTTAACTATCCCAGTCTTGAACCCAGACTGGCGTGTCAACTCTGCACTCCAGGCTCCTCTACTTGACTTAATCACGGTAGTGAGAGGACTTACCAGGAAAGTAGAAGGTGAAGTCTTCTGAAGGGACTGAAGAGAGGGGCTGTTTTTGATGCTGTTACTATCTGGATTCTGACATGAGGAATTACTTGTATTTTCAAAAGAAATGGGCTAAGAGCACATTGACTATAATGGACTTAACAACGTCTTTGAAAGGTGCAGTTTTTAGACTCCCTTATCTAAAAAACCCATACCTGAACAAGGCTGTCTAACCTTTAATTGTTTAGTTTTTAAGACTTAAATAATTGAAATATTTAAGGAAACAAACAACTAAGACCCAACACTTATTGGGCTCTTTTGATTGTGTCATTCCTCAGTGGAGCTTGAACTCATTCCTTTCTCAGATTATACCCTTTTGGGAAAAGTGTATCCTCACGGGTAAGAAAGTGTGCCACCAGGAAACCTCTTTTCCTTTTCCCCACCCACGTCAGTTCCTTGCACTTGACCAGCCTGATGCTTCATCAGGATGAACTGAAAGGAATCTCTGAATGACAAAAAGGGACATGAGAGTAATCCACTTAGAAAACATCAGGCACAATTAACCCTTCAAGAATGACCTGAAAGTAAAACAACAAAACGAAAGTAAAACAACAACACAAACAAGCAAAAAGAAGTGAGAGTTTTTTGAAAACATTTGTTGGTCATTACAATCTTTTTCACCTAGTAATTTACAAGTGCCATTTGTTCACACAGTCAGTTAATAGTGACAATCATTGCTCAGCCACTGGGCATTTACCAGTGAAGAAAACAGACAAAACCCCTGACCTCGTGAAGATTACTCTGTAACTGGCTGGACAGAAAAGAACTAAAATGAATAAGAAAATTATATAGATGTTAAAAGGTGATAAGTGGTATCTAGAGAAATAAAGCAGAGGGAGAATTTGCTATTTTAAATAGACTGCTCAAGAAAGACCCCACTGAGAAGGTGATATTTCAGCAAAGACCCAAAGGAAGAACTGAGGGAATGAATCATGGGGATATCTGAAGAGTATTCCAGGTAGAGGGATCTGCAAGTGTAAAAACTGAGCACAGAATCTATGATGATTAAAAAAAAAGAAAAAGAATATGGAGGACTTATAATAAAATGCAGCAGACACTTGTTCCGTCCTTTCTTCTGGCAGCATCACTGCCCAAAGGTGATTGTCTTATTTCTTTTTAATGGTTTTTGGTTTTAGTTCTGTTGGTTACTTCCAGATCCTAATTAACATGCATATATAGCTCCACCTTGATTTATCAGTTTTAAATGTTATCTGTTAACCTCCTGCATCAGATGAGGATTTTGCTAATATCATTCTGCCTCCTCTCCTTATTCCATCCTATATTTGATAGATGTACATGAATTTTAGTCATGACATTAACTACTATTATAGCTTTAATGCACTCAGACTTCTATTTCTGGTTCCATTGATTTTGTGAGGAAAGAACTGCTGCAATAGGGGAGTGCAGACAGATCCCTGGGGTTGGGCAAAGGTCAGAGGTCTGGATATGGGCACAGAGTCCAGAGCCTTTGAAGAGACACACAGAGTTCAAAGCTGCTCAGCATCTGGATCGGCCTCCAAGGACAAAGATGATGAAATGTCAGTAACATTGATGAAATGTGAGTACCACTGTTCAAAGTGCAAACTGAGATTAGGAGTGGGAAGTTCAAGTGGGACTGGGGCTGGTGTGGGGGACGCATTCATGGGAATACTAGAGTTTAAGGATAAGAAATTTGAACATCAGGAGAGACCAAGGTACTGGGCTGTCTTCCATGAGCTGAGAAGGAGCGCTCTCCTCATGGCAAATTCTAGCTCTTGGCTGAGCAGCTTTGAATTCCTGCATTTTTTTTTGCCATTAAAAACAATGGCAAAAACCTCAGTTACTTTTGCACCAACCTAATACTTCCTCTGTTCTGCTCTAAATTCCAAGAGGGCTACCCTATACATAGCATTTCCCAAGCTTCTTTGCCAACTGGCTTCTGTCTGTGTTTTATCCATGGGGAACCCAGTGGGGAGGTTGGAGAAAAATAGAAAAAGAGAAGTCGGGGTATTCCATTCCCTATTTCTCTGAT
Organism: Macaca mulatta; assembly: GCF_049350105.2. Taxonomy (NCBI): domain Eukaryota; kingdom Metazoa; phylum Chordata; class Mammalia; order Primates; family Cercopithecidae; genus Macaca; species Macaca mulatta. The sequence continues at coordinate 103,691,283 of NC_133414.1, read as the reverse complement.
TCAGAGAGTGTCTTGAGTTTCTATCTTCTGTCCTGTTGCCCTGGCTTCTGGATTTTGATAATATGGTTGCAGCAACCTCCTGCTGTTGCGAATCCCTGAGTTATCTCATTTTCCTTTGTTTGGCCTCTCAACTTTTCCAAAACATTTTTAACTGGTTCTCTAAATTAACTTGCCTCCATGGAACCACCTGGCATGGGCTCCATTTTCCTGCGTGGACCCTGATTAATACATGTTCCAGACACTGATGATACTTTCCTATTACTGAAATAAACCCACTGCTTCCTAACTAGTAAATAAACATAGTACTACATTTTAGGCAGATTCCTTATGATTGTTAATATCTTTTTAAGCCTTAACCTTTATTTTCCTTCCTTTCAGTGATATGTTTTCACACATGATTATTGTCTAGTGCCTCTGACACACTCTAACAATGGTCCCTCAGAAAAGATGTTGGACACTTTGCCTTTGGTAACTGTCAACCCAGATGGAGTAAGGCTAATGGTGATACACACAAAGTGTTCTTGAACAAAAGGACAATTTATATGTAAATAAATCATTTGAGCATATGGCATCTACCTAGCTGTTCCTGGAGATAAAATTGGGGAACTTTTGACTAAAATATGAATCCTATAATTACAAAAGGCTACCAGGTAACTAGTGAATTAGCAACATAATTCATATCTACTAGGAAGTTCCAGAGGAATCATGAGAATTATGTGTTGGTAAATTATTTTCACAGTAATTCTGGAAGGTACAACATTTCTGGAAGATAATTAGGCAATATATATCCTAAGTCTTCAGTGTGTTTGACTGCATTTTCACTGCTAGAAATTTATCCTATAAAAAAATGGATTTGTGCTTTCCTCATTCCATTTCATTACAGTCTAATTTCTGACTGAAACAAAAAAATTCACCTGTATCTATATCAAAAGAGACTTCATTAAATATATTAAGATATATCTATACAATAGAATAATAGGCAATCATAACAATGATGTGTAAGAATAATAATGATATGGGGAAATGTCTATGATTTATTGATAGGTAAAGAAGCAAGTTAGGTGATTTTCTTTTTTTCTATGTGCTTGTCTCTTTTATAAATAGTCTAGAATAAGTTTATTTTATAGATAGGCAAACAAAAATGAATATTATAAAACTTGCCTTGAATTCTAGTTTTAAAAGTCAGCAACTGGTGTTTTTTATTTTAACTTGATAATTATGGAATAGAGGACATGTTTCGTTGTGGTAGCGAATCTCATCAGAGTTAAAATACCCAGGGTTTCACTGTACTAGGAAGCAAAGGGTAGGGGGAAAAAGTGACTCTATTGCAGATAGATGTTTGCAATTTTGTTAAGCATATTTTTTTTTTCAAATCATTTTATTAAAATTTGAAAAACAGGTAACCAAAACAGCATGGTACTGGTACCAAGACAGATATATAGACCAATGGAACAGAACAGAAGCCTCAGAAATAATGTCACACATCTACAACCTTTGACAAACCTGACAAAAACAAACAATGGGGAAAGGATTCCCTATTTAATAAATGGTGTTGGAAAACTGGCTAGCTATATGCAGAAAACTGAAACTGGACCCCTTCCTTACACCTTATACAAAAATTAACTCAAGATGGATTAAAGACTTAAACGTAAGACCTAAAACCTAAAAATCCTAGAAGAAAACCTAGTTCAGGACATAGGCATGGACAAGACTTCATGACTAAAACACCAAAAGCAATGGCAACAAAAGCCAAAATTGACAAATGGGATCTAATTAAACTAAAGAGCTTCTGCACAGCAAAAGAAACTATCATCAGAGTGAAAGGCAACCTACAGAATGGGAGAAAATTTTTGCAATCTAGTCATCTGACAAAGGGCTAATATCTAGAATCTACAAGGAACTTAAACAAATTTACAAGAAAAAAAAACCCCATCAAAAAATAAGTGAAGGATATGAACAGACACTTTTCAAAAGAAGACATTTATGCAGTCAACAAACATGAAAAAAAACTCATCGTCACTGGTCGTTAGAGAAATATAAATCAAAACCACAATGAGATACCATCTCAAGCCGGTTAGAATGGCGATCATTTAAAAGTCAGGCAACAACAGATGTTGGAGAGAATATGGAGAAATAGGAACGCTTTTACCCTGTTGGTGGGAGTGTAAATTAGTTCAAACATTGTGGAAGACAATGTGGTGATTCCTCAAGGATCTAGAACCAGAAATACCATTTGCCCCAGGAATCCCATTGCTGGGTATGTACCCAAAGGATTATAAATCATTCTAATATAAAGACACATGTACACATATGTTTATTGCAGCACTATTCACAATAGCAGAGACTTAGAACCAACTCAAATGCCCACCAATGATAGACTGGATAAAGAAAATTTGCACATATACACCATGGAATACTGTGCAACCATAAAAAAGGATGAGTTCATGTCCTTTGCAGGGACATGGATGAAGCTAGAAACCATCATTCTCAGCATATTAACACCAAACCTCATTCTCAGCATATTAACAGAAAACCAAACACCGCATGTTCTCACTCATAAGTGGGAGTTGAACAATGAGAACACATGGACACAGAGATGGGAACATCATACACTGAGGCCTGTTGGGGGATGGGGACCTAGGGGAGGGATAGCATTAGGAGAAACACCTAATGTAGATGATGGGTTGATGAGTGCAGCAAACCACCATGGCACATGTATACCTATGTAACAAACCTGCACATTTTACACATGTATCCCAGAACTTAAAGTGTAATAAAAAAATTTTGGAAAACTACATATTACTCTCATAAACCACTGTTATTGACATTTTCTTGAAATATTTCCCAGTCCTTTCTTTGACAGCATGAAAGTTATAATGTACCTTTGAATTGTGTCTCTTCATTTACTACTATATTGTGAGCATTTCTGTGATCATTGGGACTATCACAGCATAATGACTGCAGAGTATTCCAGCAAGGGGGACAGTCACAGAGTGCTAATTTAGTGGTGGGACTCTCTCATGAGTCAGAGCTATGATGAGACAGCACATTCCTTAGTGACCTGGAAGAGGCCTCACTTCTGGTTTCCCCTGGCTGTGTGGTGAGGTTTGAATAATAAGCTAAAGGTGACCTGTTGAGGAGGTGTCTAGCAAACTGTGTGTTGTGAGACAAGGTGGGAGCACAGTGGGTTTGTATCAGCTTGGATGTGAGGTTCTGCGCTCGATGTGTGTTCAGTGACCCAAATAAATTTGTCATATGATCAACATTCCAGGAGAGACGCTGCTCATTTCTTCCCTCTGCCTGGATTACCATTGCTCCCTCTTTCTGCTTGAGAATTCATCCTTTAACTCCCAGATGGCTAGAGTCACGTTCCTCTGCCCTGTGCACCTGTGAATACACTTTCCTGTTATTCAGGGGCTGAACTCTGTTCCCTGTCTCCTGATTAATATGTTGAAGCTCTAGCCCTCAGTACCTCAGAATATGACCGTACTTGGAGATAAGGCCTTTAAACAGTTAGAATCATTACAAGAATTAGAAGAGTTGCTTTAGAACCACGTTGTTAGGATGGGCCCTAACGCAATATGACTGGTGCACTTATAAGACGAGGGGATTAGAATACAGACCCACACAGCCAAAGGATGACCATGTGAGCACACAGCTGGAAGGCAGCCATTCTCAAGCCAAGAAGAGAGGGTTCAGAAGAAGCCAAACCAACCAAAACCTTGATCTTGGACTTCTAGCCTCCAGAATTATGAGAAAATAAATTTCTGTTGGTTCTTTAAGCCACTCAGTCTGTGGTATTTTGTTATGGCAGCCCTAGCAAGCAAATCCACAGATGGGAGAGAGGACTAATAAATGGGCCAGGTAGGGGCATTTGTGGCAGCAGAGTAGCACTTAATTCTTGGCCTCCCTCCCTGACCTCCTTACTTCATTTCTAAAATGGAACATTTGGATAAGATGACTCATCTGCAAGGCCCCTTTCAGCGTTGACATTCTAAGCTTCTGTACATCATTTGATTTTCTGTTAGTTATTTCTTACGCAGGTTAAAGCAGCACCCTCTCAATAGATTTGGCTCCCTTGTGATCTGTTCTCATGCAGCCAGAGTGTTTGCACAAATCTGATTGTATCATATTAACATTCTGCAAGGGCTGCCCATCTCCTTCAGTGTGAAGTCTGATCACCTCAGCATGGCCCACAGGGCCCTTCCTTACCTGGTCCATGCCCTTCTCCAGACCTCTCTTCTCCATCCCATCCCAACCTGCCCTCCAGCCATGCTCAACTGTGAGGAACTCGTAGTTCCTCAACATACAATAATCTCTCCCACTCTGTGTCTTTGCATGTGCCACATTTCCTGCCTAGCGTGTTCTCCCCTCTCCTCCATCTTGGTTAGTTCTACTCACTTTTAAGAACTGGCTCAGGCACGTTTTTCTTGGAAGCCTACCTGCCCCATCTTTCTTCTCTTCCACCCTCAATCCATTTGGATTAAGCAGCTTTGGATCCCCTTAGCTCCATCATAGCCTTGCTCACACTATTGGATAAAGCGGGGGCTCCAGTATTTGGTGCACACATAAGTATCCTTTGAAAAGAACGCTGATTATAGCAAGAAATAGGCCATATTGGAGTCTCTAAATTGGAAGGGTTGGTATGCTTGTCAGAAATTTGGCCGAAAATCAAGTCTTAAAGAATACACGAGTCAGAGGGCAATGTGAGGCAGTGAGTCAGAAAATACGCAGACAGCAGACTTTCTATCAATTTGCCAAACATTTGTCGAACATTGTTAGAAGCATGGCTTAGTGCTGGGCAGAAATTGGGACTTAATACTGATATGCCACGATTCAGAGGAACAGCAGCGAGTTAGAAATGGCCTGATCACCCCCACCCCCTTGGGAAGCAAGGGGCCAGGTAGAGAAGAGTGTGGGGGAAGGTCAGCCTCCCAGGTGTGGGTCCATGGAACTGAGACTCTGGAGGAAGTGCTACTTACCTGGAGCTTCCAGTGTTCTGAATTTAAGGTTTGCACCAAGACAAGGAAGAGATCTGCAGCAGATATTAAGAGAGAGAGCATGCAGCCTCGGGGTTAAAGAAAGGGGGTGGTTGGGCAGGTACAACTCAGGAGACCCAAGTTGAATTCCTGCATCTGCGACTAGTAGTTTTATGACATTGGGCAGCTTATTTAATAAACTAATTAATTTTGAACTTCTGTTTTGTCAATCATGAGAAAACTCATGTGTACCTTGCCTACTTCTCAAGATTTTTGTATCAAATGAGAAAATGTCTATGAAAGAGCTCTGCAAATTACAAAACACAAAACGCTATGAATGAGAGGGGTCCATTCTGCAAAGGGGCAGGCACTGGGGCCATGGCCTTTCTGGGCCTGCAGGGGCAGGCAGAGAAGGGGTTGCTCTTGGTTAGAGGGAATACGTGGGCAGATCCTGGCAATGGGCACTGGCAACAAAACTAGGGTTGCTGGCATTTGTGAGCGCCCATCTCAAGAATGACATAATTGGGGCTGGGAAAAGTCCAGGGGAGAGCTATGTGCTGAAGGGAAAGGAGCATGTTCCGGGAGAGATTACATTGATGGGATAAGAATTCCCCCTCATAGAAAGAAAAAGCTTGAGACTCCGTGAATGAATTCAAGAGAAGTGTTAAGTCAGCAATGGTAAAAATAGAATGAAACAGTAAAGAGGTAAGGTTCAGGAGGGATTTAGATGTTCGTGTATGATAAAATTGAAATAGATTATTGAGCAGCTTGGAGGACATCTAGGGTAAATTACCACCATGCAATCTCCATTATGAAGGATTCCCAGGCTTTTTCAAAATAGTTTTTTGTTACCTCTTGTGAGCCTATGGTTGGATAGCTGCTAGGTCTGATGTCTATTTTTCAAATTCTCTTCACTAACAGGAGTTTTCTGCAATGCTTAGTGCATCGGTAATTTCTACTGTAATAACTCTAATTCCTGCTATGTGGGAAGCTCTGTGAGGACAGAGATTAGGCTGGTCTTATTCACAGCTGTACCCCAGTGCCTGGCATGGCTCCTGGCATATATTGGTAACTAGTCGGTATTGCAAATTGAATGCTGTTTTCCCAAGAATGGCTATTGGGATCCTTCTTGTCCAGAGGAGCTGCCCCTTGAGGACTCTGGCAGCCAGGGCTGGCAGAAGAATTCTAACATTTCCAACGGAGATGTTGGGGCTGGAGTCTGGCTCCATGAGGTTTGCCTTGAACCATCCACACTGCACGCTCAGTGAGGCTGCCTTGTCGCTCTATGTCTGACTCTCATTGTTCTCAGGTCCTGCTTTCTTCTGCCCTGTTTGTGGTGTTGGAACTTCTGTTTTCTGTTTATGGGCACCAGTCTCTTTTCCTGCTCAGGCTGCCATAACAAAATACCATAGACTGGGCAACTCAAAGAGCAGACATTTATTTTCTCACAATTCTAGAGACTAGAAGCCTAAGGATTAGGGTGCCAGGGTGTCAGGTTCTGATGAGGACCCTCTTCCTGGCTTCTGACTGTGCCCTCGCATGACGGAGCAGGGGAGAGAGGGAGGCAGAGAATAACCTCCTGGTGTCTGTTCTTATAAAGGTCTGTTCTTATATCCCTGATGTCTGTTCTTATATCCCATCATGAGGGCCTCATTCTCAAGACTTCATCTAAACCTGTCTCATGACTTCATCTAAACCTAAGTAACTTCTAAAGGTCCCATCTCCAAATACCATCTTACAGGAGTTAGGGTGCCAACATATGAATTCTGGGGGGACACAGTCCAGTTCATTTCAACATAGTCCATAAATCTCTAAGTTGATGGCCTGTCTTCTTGGATTCCTTTCTTAGTCATCTGATTTCTTGGGTCCAGCCATTTGCAAATGTCTTTCTTGGGAAACCCTAGAGGCTCAAGCCCTAAGCCCAGTTTTGGTGGTGGGTGCTTCTTTCTCCCTGGCCTTGGGACCAGGGGTTTGGGCATTATTCCAAGGGTCCATAGTCCCAGGGGCACCAGGGCGGCAAGGAGAGGAGAATGAGCAGAACCTAAATCAGTCCCTTCTCCTTGCCTGAAGAAGGAGCTATCCCAAGGACAGATGCTCACTTGATGAGAGTGGGGGGCTTCTAGAGGACCGATACCTATCCTGGATCAAGCTCTGTCTTTCCAGCAGCATAACCACAGCCATGTGTACAGCCTTCCCCTCCCACTCAGCCACCAGCCCAATTTGTTTGAGTCCCTACAAGAGCTAGAAGCCATTGTGGGCCTGTGGGCCACCACTGTTTTGGGCAGGCTGTGAAAAGAGGTTCTTAGTGCCCTCATCAATAGGGCCAAGAGGTTGGTAATTGTTTGTTCCTACAAGGAGCCTCACATATGAAAGCTGTCATGGGCTCCTGGCCAACATGCCCCCATACAAGCCTGCCCCTGGCAGAATGCAGGCAAGGCCCAGTCTTAGGCAGAGCCTCTTGGGGTCCAGTTGCTCCAGGATAGCTGGGCCTGGCCCATGGCCTGTGACTTGGCCTGGAGCTAAGCCATCCCCTGCTGGTTCCACAAGGGCCTGGCTGGGATGAGCTGTCATGGACCCCCAAGTTTCTGGTGGGAAAGGAGGTTGGCCACTGTCTGCATTTACTCATTGGTTCTCAAATCAATGCTGTCCTCACTAGGGCCCTACGCAGCCTCAGCCGAGGCCTGGGATTCTGGCTGCTTGCCTGAGTTCCTGCAGCACTAGGAAAACTTCATGGTCCTGGGCTTCAAGAAGTTTTGTCTCTAAGGTATCTGAGTAGGAGAAGAAGACTACCAGACTAGGTTGATGGCAGCCCAGCAGTGCCTGTGGCCTCTGCCTGGCAGCCGCATATTTGATTGCTTGATGAGGAAAGGTCTCCCCAACTCCAGAACCGGAAAGAGAGCAATTATAATAATAAAATAATAAAAGATGAACATTTTTCAAGTATTTCCCATCTGTGCCAAAAAAGGGCATCTTGTACTTGATACTCTGAGTGGAGTCACCAGTATTGGCCTCCGTTTTATAGGCAAGAAAACTGAAGCACAGCTGTGGATAAGTAACTTGCCAGGGGCCACGCAGCTGAGTGAGAGGCAGGGCTGGAATTTGAACAGAGGCAGCCCATGCTCTTCCCCATCGTGCTACCCATCCTGGTCAGAACGCTACCTTGGCCCCGCTCCTCAAATCCTCATACTTTTTCCTCCTTACTGGAATGAATTGTCCTGGGGAATCTTGGACATAACCACCTTCAAAGAAACTCAGAATGGTGTGCATTCGAGCAGGCCGAGACTGAGTTCCTGGTGTACATCTTTTCCCTGTGGATGCTCCAGAGTGTCCCAAGGTTCTGGAATGTCAGGCTGTGGGCTGTGTGGTAGCTTCTGTGGCATCTCACACTTCCCCACTGTGCAGCTAGACTGGTTCAGGGATGGTAAATGCACCTTGCCCCAGCCAGGCCCGAGCATCTGGGATGTCAAAGGCACCTGTTCCCAGTCTGGATGCAAACATTTTAAAATGCTACTTATCTTCAGATTTCTGATTAGAAAGGTTCTATATTCTTGCCAGTAGAATGTGAGAGCATCTCTTCCTAAATACTTTGCTAGTACAGAATGTTATTTGAAAAACATAGCTATTAAAAAATATTTCGTTATTATTTTGACTTGCATTTCATTATTATTAGTGAGGTTAAGCATTTCTCATGTTTATTAACTGTAACATTTCTACTTTTTGTGCATTAGCTATTTTATGTCCTTTAATATTTACATTGTTAGTGTGTTTCTTACTGATTCATAGAAGTTCTTTATGTATCAAGAATATTGTTTCAGGGCTAGGTACAGTGGCTCATGCCTGTAATCCCAGCACATTGGGAGGCTGTGGTGGGAGGATTGTTTAAGCCCAGGAGTTGGAAACCAGCTTGGGCAACACAGCCAAGGCCTTGTCTTCTGAAAGAAAAAAAAAAAGAATATTGTTTCAGACCAGAATGAAGAGTTAGCAAAATTCAAAAAAATTTTAAAAATTGTTTTTTCAAATACTTTTCCAGCTTGTGATTTAGTTTTGTTAATGACATTATTTTGAAGTATAGTAATTAAAAAATTGAATGGAAACAAATATATTCATTATAATTTTTAAATTTAATTTTTAAATTTATAATGACACAATTTTACATATTTATGGGGTATGATGTTTCAATGCATGTATACATAATATAATGATTAAATCAGGGTAGGTAGTTACCATATCTATCACTTTAGACATTTATCTTTTTTTGTGGTGACAATACTCAAAATATGTTCTTCTAGCTATCTTGAAATATATACTGCATTGTTATTTGCTATTGTCATCCTGATGTATAATAGAACCCCAAAAATGTATTCTTTCTAACTATAACTTTGTACCCATTGACCAGCCTCCCCCATTATCCCCCTCTCTTCCCTTCCCCCAGCCTCTGGTAACTACTATCCTACCTTTTACTTTTAAGGAATTAGCTTTTTAAGATTTCACATATGAGTGAAATCATGCAGTTTTTGTTTTTCTGTGCCTGGCTTATTTTACTTAACATAATGGCCTCTAGGTTCATCCATGTTGCCACAAATGACAGGATCTCATCCTTTTTTATGGCTAAATAATATCCCATTATATGTATACATACACCACATTTTCTGTATCCATTCATCTGTAGATAAGCTTTTAGGTTTATTTCATATCTTCACTTTTGGGAATAACATTGGAATAAACATGGGTGTGCAGAAGTTATTTTGATATACTGATTTCATTTCCCTTGGAAATATACTGAGTAATAGAATTGCTGGATGTATGGTAGTTCTATTTTTAATTTTTTGGGTAATCTCCGCACTTTTTTCCATAATAGTTGCACTAATTTTCATTTCTACCAACAGGGTGTAAGAGTTTTCTTTTCTCTGCATCCTTGTCAGTTTTTTTTTTCTTTTCTATAATAGCCATTCTAATTGGGGTGAGGTAATGTCTCACAGCAGTTTTAATTTGCATTTCTCTGATGGATTTGTGGTTTTGAGCATATTTTCACATATCTGTTGGCCATTTGTATGTTTTCTTTTGAGAAATATATATTCAGGTCTTTTGCTCATTTTTAAATGAGATTATTATTTTTTTTTTTTTTGCTATTGAGTTGCTCAAGTTTCTTATATATTCTGAATATTAACCCCTTGTCAGATGCATAGTTTGCAAATACTTTCTCTCATTCTGTAGGTTGTCTCTTCACTTTATTGTTTCATTTGCTGTGCAGAAACTCTTTAGTTTGATGTGATCTTATTTGTCTATTTTTGCTTTTCTTGCCTGTGCTTTTGAGGTCTTATTAGAAAAAAACTCTTGCCCAGTCTAATTTCATGAAATGTTTCCCCTATGTTTTCTTCTAGTAGTTTCATAATTTTGGATCTTATATCTAAGTCTTTATATTTTTTCCCATTGTTATGTTTAGAAAATCATTTCCCATCCAGCAATATGGCATAATCACCTATGTGTTAAAAGTTTGAATTCTACATCTTTTTATAATCCATATAGAATTTATCTGTGCATGAGGTGAGGCTCAAAGCTGACTTTTCCCCAAATAGTTAATTTCTAAACTGCCGTATATTTGATAATTCATGTTTCCCACTTGTTTGTGATGCTTTCTTTATTGTATATTAAATATTTTAGATCTTGGTGTACGTTGCTGGGTTATTTACTCTGTTTAATTGATCTGTGATAATTTCTGTGCTAAGACCACATTAACTTATGTCAGCTTTATAATATGTTTTCATTGCTAACAGGGTAGAACCTTCTCTAAACACTTCTATTTTAAAAATTTTGAAGCCGATTTTCCCTGTTGATTCTTTTATATAAGCTTAAACTTTATTTGGCCAAAGTAAAAAAAATCCAGTTGAATTTTGATTGCATATGGGGGAAGAACTGACTTTTAAAAAAGCTAACCAGAAATAGTGTGCATCTTTTAAAAATAAAGCATTCTCTTAATAATATTTTTTATTTAGGTATTTTTGAATGAGTAAATGAAGCAATACTTTGGCTTCCCGAAGTGATGAATGGAGTGTGGAAACAAAGTTTCATTGAGTATAACAAAAGACTTGGTGAATGAGTCCTTGGAGGTCTTGGGTTGTATCTCACTTTCTTCTCTAAGCACTTTTCCAAAATTACCTGACTGATCCTTACCTTACTTGTTTCTCTGCTTGTGACTCCCAAGATTACCAGCTTTGCTGCTTATATCACCAATGTAGCTTTTCCTCAGATCTTTAGTTCTTTGAATGTTGTCATCTTTTCTAATCCCAATGCGAATACTCTCTTGACTGTGCTTTCAGCTCTTAGATCTGGTTATACCTTCATGGACTATCTTGGGTAATGTTTTTCCAGGCTTAACCAGGCCCCTGGAAACATCCCACCTGTATTCTGTCCTATATATGCTCACTCACTGTGTCCCGAACTCATGGGTTATAACTGAACAAACAAGTACAAGTACAAGTCTATCATACAAGGATGCAAATGACCTTGTAGCCTTTATACCTTTTGGAATAAAACTTCTCTATCAGTACCTGCATGTCTTACCTTCTTCCAGTAGGAGGTGCTGGTGCCCTCATTTGTAGACAGTTTATCACTTACTTGGCTCAGTGTGGAATCAATATTCCTGCCATAAACCTGTAATATACCTGGACACTTTAATGTACACAGAGACAAACAACTCTCCCTATGTTCTTCTCTAGTTCATTGACTATCTTTCCAGCTCCCTTCTGACACTGGAGTTAGAAAAGGATAATAGAGGTGTCTATTGTTAATAACACATATTGAGTTTCAAATGTATAACGGATGTCTCATGTCACAAGCTAGAGACATTTATTTATCTAATATGGTTTGGCTGTGTCCCCATCCAAATTTCATCTTGCATTGTAGGTCCCATAATTTCCATGTGTCATGGGAGGGACCCGGTGGGAGGCAATTGAATTATGGGGGCGGGTCTTTCCCGTGCTGTTCTTGTGACAATGAATAAGTCTCTCGAGATCCGTTGTGTGTGTGTGTGTGTTTGTGTGTGTGTGTGTGTGTGTTTTTCCCGACAAAGTCTAGCTCTTTTGCCCAGGCAGGGGTGCAATGGTGCGATCTCTGCTCACTGCCTGCAACCTCTGCCTCCTGGGCAAAAGCAATTCTGCTGCCCCAGCCTCCCGAGTAGCTAGGGTTACAGGCACCCACCACCACACCTAGCTAATTTTTGTATTTTTAGTGGAGAGGGGGTTTCACCATGTTGGCCAAGCTGGTTTCGAACTCCTGACCTCGAATGATCCACCTGTCTGGACCTCCCAGAGTTCTGGGATTACACGTGTGAGCCACCTTGCCCAGCCCTGATGGTTTTATAAAGGGGTGTTCCCCTGCACGCCCTCTCTTGCCTGCTGTTATGTTAAATGTGACTTTGCTCCTCCTTCGCCTTCTACTGTGATTGTGAGGCCTCTCCAGCCCTGTGGAACTGTGGGTCAATTACACCTTTTTTCTTTATAATTTCCCAGTCTCTGGTATGTCTTTATTAGCGGTGTGAGAACTAACTAATACATCATCCAACCAAACAATAATACTGATCACTTTGTGAGAGATAAAGATGAGGAAGAGATGGTTCTTACGTACAAGTAATTTATTGTTCATGTAGGAGACAAACAATTTTGTAAGAAACTATAAGATAAGGTAGAGAAAGCAAAATTCTATAAGAAGTAAGAGTGCTATGGGGGTTCAGATTACTTCCAATTAGGGTGATTTAAGACAGTTTTATGAAGGAGGCAACATGTGAATTGAACCTTCAGGGCTGACTATTCAGGAGACAAAGATTCAGGAAAGCACCAAGCTTGTATGAGGAACAAGGCATGGTTTGATCTGAGTAGGGTGAAGGAAGAATGAAGGAAAATGGGAAAGAAGCTTAGGCATGGTAGTTTGACCACACAGGGCAAAGCTCTAAACAAAAGCCTCAGTTGTTTGGTTTAACTTTTGCTATAAACATGTGATATCACATAAATGTTTTTACTCTAGCCAGAAGTTCTCAGAAGGCCAGAACAGTGGATCAAATCTATATCTTTCTGGAAAAGACATTTCAAGGAAATGCAGCTCTTCACTTCTCTGTCAGGAGCAACTGTGGACAGCAAGTACCAGATATGTCATCTTAGCTGCTTGGACACAAATAAGCAAAGAGAAGATGAAAATTCTGGCCAAACCCACCAAATAAAAGAGTGTGTGTATGTGGGAGAAATAAGCCACAGTGATCTGTGATTGGTTCACTAGTATAGGATGGCCTGATTGGATGAAAGTTCAGTGGCTGTGGAGTGGCACGAGGATGGAGACCAGGATCATTGACCAACTAGCAGCATAGTCTTAATTAAATATTAATATTACATTGAGAAACAGTGGCTAATGGCAGTCATTATATTGACTTTGCCCAGATGGTTTCTGCAAACACAAAAATTAGACTGGTCTAAAGGACTCTATTAAACATTTTTGTACTTTGAAGTTCCAATTTGATCTTAAATTCTCTGGGGCAAATGGCAGGATTGGGTAGAAGTAATGCAAAAATTCCAAGGAACAAATGTGTAATGGAAATGGAGAAACTAGCCTAGACTTGGTGAGTAGGCTGGACCATGTACATAAGTGTTGATTAAAACGATTTATCAAATCAGGAGAGAAATGCTAGGAAGTATGAGAAAGTGCCAGAAAGATAGGAAGGACTTTCCAATTTCTGTGCTCACAATTACTCAGGTTATATGAGACATACAAATATAAAAAGTAATACATTGTTCTTTATGATCCTAACAAAGTGTTATAAGAAGGAGGCTGATGAACAGGAAATGTTCACTTAGTCATCCATTGCCCTGTTTTGTCCCTGGGAACTGGAGAAGCAAGCTAATCTTTCTTTCATATATGTTCACTTGCTTTTGTTTTTGCTTTAATGGATGAAAAGTTATAGAATATTAAAACTAGATCTTTGCTATCAATTTATTCATTCATTAATTTAAATGGGTATTTACTGACTGATGACAATGCACCAAGAGCTGGGTATTCAGTGGGATATTCAGATCACCCAAAGGGGCTTACATTACAGCGAGGAGCACAGACTAAAAGCAAGTAAAAAGAAAAATCCATAAATCACATGATTACAAACCCTATTAAGTTATGAAGGAGTCAAACAATGGGCTGAAACAGAAAAAAAGGAGCTCAGAAAGGGAATGGAGATGCGGAAAGGTGAAGGGTCCTACCCCAGGTCACCACAGTTAGTGGTAAGGCCAGAACCCCCGTCTCCTAACTGCTAGGACCTTTTGACTATGTCACGTGTATTGTCTGCTTTGACATGGAATCTTCCCTCTGTTCTTTGGAAATCTGTGTGGATACGGAATGATTTCTTGGCTGGTTTCTAAAAGCAGACGGGAGGGCTGAGTAGGGGGAGAGGAGAGGTTTACAAGCTGGAGGTATGCTACGTGCTGCTACCTGTCTCTAAACAACTCACAGAGACAGGACACAGCAAACTTTTAGAGGGCATTGCCCTGTCCTGGAAAAGACCTATAGTGTGATGTAATTCTTAGCAACAGAACATGTGTGAAGGGGGCGGGGAGGGGCTTGCTGCTTTCTCTCCCACCTCCATGGAAATCATCTGAGATCCCTACTGGTCCCCCTCTCCTTACTGGTTTAGGGAGGGTGGCTTGTCAGCATTTAGATTAGGCAAAGCTAAAATCATAGTGAATAGACGTCTAGTGCAAGGAAGGCGTGGTTACAAAAAGAGAGGTTGGGTGGATAAAGAGAAATTTCACAGCCTGTAGCATTTTGTGAAAGAACAGACATTGTGTTTTCACCATAACAGGGTGGAGTGGCATTTCTCTAACAATGAGAGTTTCCACTAATGAATATAGTGACTTTGCAAATGGTGATTTAAAAAATGCAATGGCTGATCCCAATAGAGTGGGAGCAGAAATAAAAATAAAAAAGTAATTAAAAATACAATGGCTAGGTCTAGTCCTTCTGGGTTTCCAGCTTTAGGCATACGGTAGACAAAACTTCAAGGATGAAGTAGTAAGACAAGAATGAGTTCACTGGCTTCAGGTTGTGCCCTGGGGAGTCAGCAGGTTCTATGATGTCATCTGAGCAGAATGAACAAAGATGAGTGAGGGCCCCAAAATGATAAAAGGTACATTTTGTAGGTTAGATTATTATTTCCA
This sequence comes from Macaca mulatta, assembly GCF_049350105.2. Taxonomy (NCBI): domain Eukaryota; kingdom Metazoa; phylum Chordata; class Mammalia; order Primates; family Cercopithecidae; genus Macaca; species Macaca mulatta. The sequence goes on along the minus strand of NC_133414.1, from coordinate 103,676,114 downwards.
ATGATTCCTTCCCAATTCTTGATTGGCTCCCTGTTATATTATACTTCTATATGCTTTGCCATGGCTTTTTTGACACTGTGGAAGACACAGTATATTCCCTGCTCCACTGATATTGGTCTTGGCCATATGACTTGCTTTGGCTAGTGGAATGTTAGCAGATCTGATGTGTGCGGGGTGCATAAACGTCCCATGTAGCTCCCAGCTCCACAATGAGGAAATGTGTGTAGAGCAAACCTGTACCCAACTTGCAATTTGGAACCGAGGCCCAGCCATGCTGCCTGAAGCAGAGCTGCCCTAGCTGAGTGAGAAAAAGAAATGTCCATTATTGGAGATTGGATGTTTGTGTGTGTTTTCTTATGCACCTTTATTATAACAATAGTTGATTAATACAGTAAACATCTGTGGAGCAGGCAACAGATGTCAACTGGGGCAACCACAGTCTGGAATTCACTTATTTATCATATGTATGCTAAACTGCCCCTTTTGGCAAGCCTTGTGCTGGGCTTGGAGCATCAAATGAAAATAAATAGCATGGTCATGACTGGAGGGGCAAAGACAATCTAGTAACATAACAGACATGTAACAGACAATGCCAATGCGCAAGGGTGATAGCACGGCTGTGTGCAGTATGCTCTGGCCACACAGCATGCCTGGAGGGACTCGGGGAAAGTGACACAGAGGAGGACATTTGGATCAGGTCTTCAAGGATGACTAGGACTTGATCAGCAGGGAAGGAGAAAAGGGAACTGCAGGCCTGGGGAACAGTGCAGAGGCAGGGTCGCTGGAGAGACCCTAAAAGGGAAAGCAGCCCAGTGTGGTTACAGGGAATGGAGGGGCGTGGCAGGAAATACGGCTAGAAAGTTGGACTGGGCTGTGTTGGAAGGGCCTGAGACTAAGGAGTGAGGACTTTATTTAGTAGCTTTAGTTCATGGACTTTGAAAAGGAACTCTCTGAGATTTTTAAGCAGCGGATGATGCAATCAAAGCCATGCTTTAGAACAGTGCTTTGTTCCTAACTTTTATTTGAGAGTTACGGTGTACCTGTGCAGGTTTGTTACAAAGTTGTGTGTACATATATATGTGTATAGATACACATATATATATATACACGTATATACACACACATATACGTATATATACGTATATATGTGTACATACACACACACACACACACACATATAATTTTTTATTTTTTTTGAGACAGAGTCTTGCTCTGTTGCCCAGACTGGAGTACGGTGGCACAATCTCAGCTCACTACAACCTCCACTTCCCAGGTTCAAGAGATTCTCCTGCCTCAGCCTCCCAAGTACCTGGGATTACAGATGCATGCCACTACGCCCAGCTAATTTTTGTGTCTTCAGTAGAGACGGGATTTTGCCAAGTTGGCCAGGCTGGTCTTGAACTTCTGACCTCAGGTGATCCACCTGCCTTGGCCTCCCAAAGTGCTGGGATTACAGGCATGAGCTACTGGGCCTGGCTTACAAAGGTATATTGCATGATGCTGAGGTTTGGGATATAACTGAACCCATCACACAGGTAGTGGACATAGTACTACTATGGTTTTTTTCAGGTAGTTTTTCAGCTCTTGCTGCCCTCCGTCTCTCACCTCTCTTTGCTAGTAGTCTCCAGTGTCCACTGTTGCCATCTTTATGAGTACCCAATGTTTAGCTGCCATCTGTAAGTGAAACATGCAGTATTTGCTTTTCCGTTTCTGCATCAGTTCACTTAGGATAATGGCCTCTAGCTGCATTCCATGTTGCTGCAAAGGACGTGATTTCATTGTTTTTTATGGCTGTAGTACATGGTGCACATGTACCACATTTTTGTTATCCAGTCACTCTTGATGGGCACCTGGGTTGATTCCAAGGTTTTGCTATTGTAAATAGTGCTGCGATGAACATATGAACGCATGTGTCCGTTTGGTAGAACAATATATTTTCCTTTGGGTATATATCCAGGAATGGTGTTGCTGGGTCAAATGGTCGTTCAACTCTTAGTTCTTTGAGAAATCTCCGACTGCTCTCCACAGTGGCTGGACTAATTTACATTCCTACCAAGAGTGTATCAATGGCCTCCTTTCTCTTTACAGCCTCATGGATTTTGTTAAACAGTCAAAAAATAACAGGACAGTGTTTCTTAGGGTGTGTTCCCAGAACCAGGAAATTGTTAGAAATGCAAATTCTTGGTCCAGACCTACTAAACCGGAGACTCCAGGGTGGGTCCAGAAATCTATGTTTTAAAAAGCACTCCAGGGCCAGGTGCAGTGGCTCACGCTTGTAATCCCAGCACTTTCGGAGGCTGAGGCAGGTGGATCACCTAAGGTCAGGAGTTCAAGACCAACCTGGCCAACATGGTGAAACCCTGTCTCTACTAAAAATATAAAAATTAGCCGAATGAGGTGGCGGGTGCCTGTAATCCCAGCTACTAGGGAGGTTGAGGCAGGAGAATTGCTTGAACTCAGGAGGCAGAGGTTGCAGTGAGATGAGATGGCACCACTGTACTCCAGCCTGGGTGACAAGAGCAAAACTCCATTTCAAAAAAAAAGCACTCCAAGTCTATGTTTTAAAAAGCATTCCAGGTGATTTGGATACATGCTAAAGTTTGAGATTCACTGCTTAGGACAATTCTCTTTCAGCTGTCAAGAGTCTGTAGTGAGGGTCTCATGCTGGGAAGAGTTTCTGAAGAGCCACAGTAGAATCAGGAGGCACCTCCCTTGAGGGTAAGGAAATATGAGAGATTCTAACCACTCATCTGGCCCCAGAGCAACAAGATTAAGGTGGTCAAGGCATAGGTAGTGTAGGCATTCATCCATTCACTTCTTCATTCATTTGCTCAAGAATCCTTTCTTGGCAATGATTATGAGCAGGTGTTGAACTGGGTCTGGGAGATAGAATTCTGGATAAGAGGATGTTGCTGCCCTGTGAGGGACTCACATCTAGTGGCATCAGCTCTGTTCTGGGTGGAGCAAAATTTCAAATGCTTACTCATCTCTTTCTCTTGCCCTTTTTCTTTAGAGGTTAATGAGCATTAAATTTTTGATCAACTTCAGGGTCTTCAATGAAGAGGATGATGATCATTGCTATCATTGATTGAGTACTTACCATGAGCTAGACCCTGATCTAAGATCTTTGTGGCTATTAAATCTTCACAATAGCTCCACGAGGTAGATCCTACAATTATCCACATGGTACAGATAAGTGATCAAGGTATGTGGAGGATAGCATTCTGCCTACTTTCCTACAAACTCTTAAGTGCAGAAATGGGATTTGATCTCAGCCAGCCACCGTGCTGATGACATCTTTCAACCTGCTGGGCTGGCAGGATATTGAAAATTCCAGGAGAAACGAGGTAAATAGGATATTGTAAGAACAGAACCTTGGAGGGCACAAGGAGAAAACAACTTCCTTCTTTTCCCTACCAGGTCCTTGAACCTGCTCTGTGGATCTATTTCCCCTCTGCCCTCCGGGTGTGCCTAGGGCAGGTCCCCTGATGTTTCTAGTCACCTGTAGATAATGAAAGGTTTTCCAGTTACTTATTGTCACAAAGATAATCTCATTTCAGTCAAAAACAAAAACAAAAACAAAATCCAGTCATAGGTGTTAATCTACACTTTAGATTTCATTTAAGATTATTCTTAAAGCTCCTGCCGTGCTGGGCCTGGAATAGGGCAGGGCTGGTTTCCTCTTGACTTCCTCACCTTGGTCCTCCACCCTCAACTCCTGCTACTTTCTCCATGGCTCCAGCTACTCACTAGGAGAGGGAATAGGGAGGACATGTCAGGGACAGGAAAGGTCAAGTTTGGCTGGCAGCAATGTCATGTGGCGATGGATTCTGCTGGCTGTAGTGGATGATTCAAGCTGACTCTGGGCTTGGAGGAATTTCAAAGCAGATCATTTTTTGGGTTCTCTGGAGGCCTACACTGGGAACATTAGACTGTACTGCCTGTGTCATGCCTCAGACGCATGTTCTCTTTGACTGTTTATGTTTTTTCCCTCAGCTCCCCGGAATCCTGGGTCCTTCCCCAGCTTAGGTTTGAAACCCCCTCCAGGCCAGTTCTCTCTCCTGAGTGGTCGTCTGGTTCACAAGAAACATTCATGTATCCTTTGTCCACAAAACACTGGGAATACTGGTGTGTCTGCCCTCAGCCACTCTTCCATTCAGTTTCTCTGGCTACTGGCTGCTGCCTTTCTGCTTGAGATGGTTTGGCTGTGTCCCCACCCAGATCTCATCTTGAATTGTAGCTCCCATAATTTCCATGTGTTGTGGGAGGGACCCAGTGGGAGATAATTGAATCATGGGGGCAGTTTCCTCCATACCGTTCCCTGGCAGTGAATAAGTCTCATGAGATCTGATGATTTTATAAAGGGTTTCCCCTTTTGCCTGGCTCTCATTCTGAATGCCTGCCGCGGTGTAAGATGTGCCTTTCAGCCGGGCGCGGTGGCTCAAGCCTGTAATCCCAGCACTTTGGGAGGCCGAGACGGGCGGATCACGAGGTCAGGAGATCGAGACCATCCTGGCTAACACGGTGAAACCCCGTCTCTACTAAAAAATACAAAAAAACTAGCCGGGCGAGGTGGCAGGCGCCTGTAGTCCCAGCTACTCGGGAGGCTGAGGTAGGAGAATGGCGTAAACCCGGGAGGCGGAGCTTGCAGTGAGCTGAGATCCGGCCACTGCACTCCAGCCTGGGTGACAGAGCGAAACTCCGTCTCAAAAAAAAAAAAAAAAAAAAGATGTGCCTTTTTCCTTCCGCCATGATTGTGAGGCCTCCCCCACCACGTGGAATTGTGAGTCCATGAAACTTCTTTTTCTTTATAAATTACCCAGTCTCAGGTGTATCTTTATTAGCAGTGTGAAAACAGGCTAATATACTGCTTTTCTGGTATGCATCAGATTAGTCCACCGTGTTCACTGCCTTCTGCAGACTCGATGAACACATGTCAAACCCTCTAGGATGGGAGGAAAGTACCATAACTCTCTAGCAACTTTTTGAAAAGAAATGCTACAATTTCCAATCATACTTCAACCCCAATCCTCTTACATCTCAGAGGTATGTGAGGGATAAGGGTAATAAAACCGGGCTAGCCATGTCCTTTGCAAGTTTTGCTTGGTTGGCTTCAGCCACCACCAAGATAGAAAGAGTCCCATGAAAGATCCTTATTATTATTATTATAAATTATGCATTTCTTATGATTCCCTCAAGAGCTCCCTTCCCATACCCTTTACTCCCAAGGACTTGAGAGCTTTTATATTTGCATTTAAAGAGAAAACTTTAAGAATTTGAGAAGTGTGTAGGCTGAGCTTTTTATTTATTGTTTAAAATTGTAGCTAACAATTCATTAAAGGTGTATCAATCTTTAAAATTGAGATAGGAAATAAAATAAGAAAAAAAGGGGCATAGCCTCATCAAGGTTATCCCAAATGTGGTGGGGCAGAAATCTACTAACACACTCTATTGATTCACTGATTCCATAAATCAATTTTATATGCCCCTCCCCTGACCCCGACTTCTCTGACAAACTTCAGCAGACAGCCACAATAGCAAGATTTATATACCTTTTCCTGAGTGAGGGAGAAAAGGAAAGTGAACCATGTGATATAAATTTTTGAGGAGAGAACTAAGGAAGGGAATAAGGACAGAGCTCTACCATATGTTGTTGGAAATCTGATTTAAAATTTCCCGAACAATTGGAAATAGGGACTAGGAATTACAGCACTCTTTCATTCAAACTCCTAAATTGTGCGAGTTCCAAATTTGGGATTTCTACAAAGCCCTTCAGAAGGACTGAGATACCTATATTTTTCTATCCTTAGGCTCGCCAAAGAAATAGGAACAGTCTAAAAAGCAGAATGTACTCCATTTTGAAGTAACAAAATTACTTATTGTTGATGTGTAGTCATTTAAATCATTAGTATTGATTAAACAATAAATTAATTTAGCAAATAATTACTGACTACCTAATATGTTGCTTACACTGTATTAGGGGATTGAGAATACAATGATGAACAAGGAGATTCACCATCACAGAATTTTATAATTTGCCATCAGGAGTCAGATAAATAAAATGGCAGTTAAAATGTGTTGTGACAAAGGCAGGCGAAGTCCAGAGAAGGACAGGACCACATAAGCAGCCCTTAATTCCGACTGGAGCATGGTGGTAGTGCCAAGGAGGCTTCTGGGAGGAAGTGATATTTGCAGTGAAGTCTGGAGGGAGATGAGGAGTTAGTCAGATGCAAAGGAGAGATGAGTATTCAAAGAATACACACACTAAAACATGTAAATAAAGGAGGCCCATTTGAGATGCAGAATTCTTTGATCACCAAAATATAAACTAGATCCTACAATGCAAGCAGATTTTTTTTCTAAAGTATTTGGGGGCAATGCAGAGATAAAGAACAAAGAGCCAGATTGGCATCCAATGTCCCTAAAGATGACGCAGCAACCTTACTGTGCTTGCACGTGTTGGCATCTGTCTCTGATCTATAGCTGCTCTAATGGGAACAGGCATGCCCCAAGACCTACTGGGAGTGGAATCTGTTGCTGATGGTCTTAAAAAGGATGCCAACCCAACAGACATAATCCAAGGAGTCAGAGCAGGAGTCAAACTTGAAGATGGAGATGCTTTAAAACCCCATCGCCGTCTTTTTTTTTTTTTTTTTTTTTTTGACATAGCATCTCACTCCGTAGCCCAGGCCGGAGTGCAGTGACATCATCATAGCTCACTGCAGCCCCAAACCTTGGGCTCTAGCTATCCTCCTGCCTCAGTCTCTCAAGTAGCTGGGACCACAAGTGTGTGCCACCACGCCATGCTAATTATCTTTTTTTTTTGGTAGAGATGGGTTCTTGCTATGTTGCCTAGGCTGGTCTCAAACTCCTTAACTCAAGCAATCCTTCTGCCTTGACCTCCCAAAGTGCCGGGATTACAGGCATGAGCCACCGTGCCTGGCCTGTGTGTTATTTTTTTCTCTAGAGTAAGAGCAATCCTTAGAAGAAGAGAGGCTGTTTCTAGCCTGACCTAAAGCCTTTTAGAGACTCCTGAGATACTAAAAAATGATGAAATATCAAGTGTTTCCTTGCTAAGAAGTAGATGCTTTTAATGAGTAACATTGCAGTGTAACTGTGCTATTAGCAAGGATTTATTTTTAAAAGCCATTACTTCAGAGGATAGTGATTAAGCATGGGGACACTGGAGCCTGGGCAGCCTGAGTTCAAATTCTGGTCTAGCATTTATTAGCCGTGTGATCTTGGGCACATGATGTGGTCTTTCTGTACCTCAGTTTCCAATCTGTAAAATAGACATAGCAGTGTCTCCTCATAGGGTTTTTGTGAGGGTTAAATGTAAGTCTTAGAGAAGCACCTAGATTCTTACAACAGTTTCCACTATGCAAGTATTAGTTATTATTATTGTTGTTATTGTTTTAATGTACTCCAAGCAGTGTCATCTGGTTGACACTGTTGAGTTTTGTCTTGAATGCCATTTTTTTTTTTTAAACTCTTGTCAGGGTATCTCTATGGTTGTAAGTTCTTTTGCTGATAATTTCAAAATTCTAAGTTTAAGGCCCTTTGTGAGCTGAGTCCTGGGCCAGATGGTATCTTGGCACCCCCTTGTGAAATGGGATGCCTGCCCTGCTTCTGAGAGTGGTAGGGGTTCCACTTCAAACCTCCCACTCAAGGGAGCGCTCTCTCCCTGCCCCCAGTGGCATACAACCTTGGGAGTAGGGCTGTGGCTGGGCTTCCGGGATGAAAATTCAGTGACTAAGGGCAGGGTGGGAAGGGTGAGCCTCCAACGAAAGCTGCAGACACACTGGTTGTTGGATTCAATCATTCAGCTGATCACCAGGGTGTGACTCTTTCTTTCCCTTTAAATGTCAGATTCCGTTCTCCCTCCTGCTAATAGTTAAAAGTGATGGTGTGTCCAATTGGCACAGAACAAATTTTACATTGCTAACAGGTTCCCTGGCACAATGCAAAGGGCCCATGTACCAGTACTTGCAGTATCCACAGAGGGCTGTGGTAATCCCTTTCCCTATATATAGCTGTGACTGTCACCATCCAACCTGCGGGTGGTATGCTGTCGCCACCTGTATACCTTACAGAATTCATGTGTCACCTGACAGCTTCCCGCTGCTGCCCTAGCTAGAGCCCGGTATGTAGGAAGAGTGGCACAAAACTGGCATGGAAGCTGAGTGAGTGGGACTCAGGGTGCAGACAGGGGTGTCCTCACCTCCAAGGTCACACTGAGCTTCGTGGTGACCTTGGCTTTTACCTCATGGTCAGAGCTTTGATGCTGGCACCAACACCCCGACTTAGATGCCTGCTCTGCATCCTGCCAAATCTTGGCCACATTCCAGTACCACCAATTATCTTGCCCAGCAGCAGTGAGGCGGCAGTCACAACGCAGAGGTGTGTGGGTGGCTGCTTTGTGTTTTTAGGTCTGTGCTACTGGGGAGCATTCCTGCAAAATCCCTGCCACTCTTCACCCAGTGTCTGGGGCACTGGCACCTTGGGAGCTTAAAGACATGAACTGCAAATGAAAGGAAGGCATTTAGTTTTGGCAAAACATTCCAAGTCGTTACAATGGCTGTGAGGAGACATTTTAGCGAAGCCTTCTGAGGGGCTGGTGTGCATCATTAGCTGCTGGCAAGCATGCCATTACTTTATGCCTTGCAAGCGTGGGCACCTGAAGATGTTTGGGCGTAGGATGCCCATTGATTGAGTTATTTTTAGGGCAATTATATTCCTGGTTTCTCTTCCTGTGGGAAAAAAATTACCCATGTCAAGGTAGCATGTTTGAGCACCCTGCATTTCTAATGTGTTTTGCCTGGAGCAGACGATGAGCCTACCCACCACCTGGTGAGGAGAGATGGGTGGACAGGGGGCAGATGAATGCGTTCAGCTCCCTGGACCTCCAAGCCAGAGCAGGCAGGGCATTTGGCCTTGAAGTTTTCAAATTTCTAACTGGGAAGGACAACATTTAAAATTTTTACTGTGACTACTGAGAAAGACCTAAGTAAAACAAAAAAATTCTCCTCTAGCATTTATACTCTGCATATAATCAGGAGGAATTCTCTAAAGAAGTGGCTTCCAAACTACGTTTTTAAATTGGAGGGATTTCTAAAAAAAATGTGAAATCGTATGCTGCATAACATACACCACCACCACTAACAACAGGAAACCCTCCCTGATGGTCACAGAGGCCACACCAACTCTCCCTCCAGGTACTTGGAGGTGGCTCCACAGATTTCCAACATCCACGGTGGTACCAAACCCTCTCTTTGGTTTGATTTCACGTTATCCCCCTCATTCCCAAAGCTTTCCTGATTTAATCTCTCATATTTGCAAGGGGGCCTTGTCTTTGGGGCAATCAGGTGTCATCAGTGAGTTTTGACACAGAAGCTCCAGGAGCCTGGGCATTTTATTCTGCATGGTTCCAGCGGTGAGACATGGGGTGCATGGAGATCTGAGACTCCTCTCCTCATCTGACTTGGTGATGGCCAGTGCTTGGCAAAGCTTAGTAATTTGTTGAATCATCTGTTATTCGATACATATGCACTGCACGTCTTCTCTATGCTGCCAACATTCCAGATTGAGCTCGTGGATCTTAAATTCTCAAGTGGGAAGAGGAAAGAAATAAGGAGACAAACAAGCCGACAAAAATGATTATTTCAGTTAGTGATAAGTACTATGAAGAGAACAAAGCAGGTTAATGGGATAGAGAGAGATTGACAGGTCAGATGGAGTTGGAGGTGGGAGCTGGGGAGTCGTTCTTCAGATTGGGGCTCAGGGAAGGCTTTACCAAGGAGTAATATTTAAGCTGAAGCCTGAATGGTGAGAAGATATCCAGCTAAGAGAAACCCATGGTATTCCTGGCAGATGAACAACAGGTGCAGCCCATGAGGGGGAACACGCCTGGCTTGTTTGAAGAGCAGAAAGCTGGCTAGTATGACAGAGACCTTAGGGACCAGGGGAACAGTGGCACAAGATGCGGACAGAGGCAATATGGAAGGCCTCATCACACAGGCCAAGGCTAGGCATTTGGGTTTTATTCTAAGAGTAATGAGACTACATTGGAGGATTTTAAGGTTTTCTCTCACCTGAGCCTCATTTCCTTTTTTCAGTGTGTGCAATGAGATCATATCCAAAAGATGTGCAAATTTAGTATTGCCACCCGGTTAACAACTAAAACCTACAGCTTCAGCACCATAAGACAGTAAAGAAAGAAAGAAAGGAAAAAAAAGAACCCAAAACCAAACAAAAAACAAAAACAAAAACCCCCACAGTTACCACAAATGGACAAAATAATGGGATCCTAAAGAAACTATGAATGCTAGAATTTATTCATTTGACAAATTTTGTTGTTGCTACTCAGTCTAGGCTTTAAGCTGTGTGACCTTAGGCAAGTCACTAACTTCTCTTTGCCTAACTTTTCTCATCTGTAAAAGGGGGAGAATAATAGTACTTACTTCTCTTATAATGTTGTTTTGAGGATAAAATGTTTGTAAAATGTGTAGAACACATGGTAAGCATGATATATGTTTGCTATTATTCTATATGCAAAGGCACAATTGACTGATACATTTGTTCATCTATTTCACAAATATTTCTTGAGTACCTGCCATGTACTTGGTGCTGTATCGAGTGCTGAGATGCAATTATGAACAGACCAGACTTGGTCCCTACCTGGCACTTGGCTTCTTGCACCTCACTCTATGTAAAAAGTGGCATGGGGTTGCTGAGGAGGGACCCACCAGCTTTGGCCAATGTATGTGGAAAGGGACGAGGAATGGTACAAGGGTTGCTTTATTACACCAGGAACCCTGGGAGTCCAACCCAGGTCCTATCCCCTAGAAGCCCCGCCCTGGACTCTGCAGATAATATTCAAATATAAAGAGAATTTCCTTGGAAGAACCATCTGGTGGCGGTGAGCATGGGTACCCACTGGGTCCTCAGCCTCTGCTGCCCTCTAGTTAACTGACATGAACACTGACACAGCAATAACGCATCCTCCCGCCCTCAAAGAATCCTTTAGAGGCAGTGCTTCTTGTGCAGAAATAAGACCTTTGCAGGAATCAGAATGGGGCCAGCTGCCTTTGGGCCATACTCCTAGGGCCTACAGAAATAACTACCATTGGCATCCATGGTCATGGGTTATATGTTTCTGGAAGATGGCAACCATCATTTCTTTTGATTTGAATTTGGCAATTAAAGTAAGATGGCCCAGTGGTTAATGATTCATCTGGATAATACTTTTAGATAAAGTATTCAAAGGTAAATTCACTTTCTTTGTGTTGTCTAAACTCTCCAGATCGAAAAACCTGAGATAAAGCATGTATGTGCTATTTCTATTAGAGCAGGATGAAGGGACAAAGGAAGAGTGGCAGGTAGGGAGGGAGGGAGCCAATAGGAGGGTGTGTTACCAAGTTGGTCACTAAGTGTTTGATCCCAAGGGACCATCACAACTGTCTTCCGAGAAGCCAAATAAACTGTGTATCCAAATAGTTCATTGGAGAGAAGAAAGAGCAATCTGTTCATTGATTGCTGTCTCCCACTGGTCAAAGGTTTTTCCCATGAGGTGTTAACTCCTCCATACTTTCATTTTGCACATGCACAGATGCCAGGGGAGGTGTCATCCCCAGACCTCTGTGTCAAAAGAGAACCCCCAGAGCAAGAAATAGGAAACATCAAGTGCAGGTAAGGCGTGCCCTTTTTACCTATGTGAAGTTGCTCAGAGCCTAATGTAGCATTGGCCTCTGTAGCAGCTGGGACAATGGATAGATGAGGCTGAGAGAATGTGAAGTGGCCTAAGGAGTATCTGACACATGTTCATTCATTCAACAAGACGTTATCACAGACCTGCTATTTGCCAGGTAAGGTGATAAGAAATGGTGACGCAGAAGTGACCAACACAACACAGGCTCCACTCTCAGGGAACCCACTGTTTTTGGTTGTAAGCTTAAAAGTAGACAAGTATTTAAAATAAGGTCTATTAAAGTAAGTGCTCAGTAGTTATTTGCTGTTATTAGTTTTATTTGTGGCACTGTTGGAAATGAGTAACAGAGCTCCAAGGTATCTCTGTTGGTGACCCGCTCATAAGCCAGGGCACAAAATGATTCCATGATTCTTAAAATAGAGTATATTTAATATATGGTTATCAGAAATGCAATATTAAGCATGATGTTTTACCCTAAGTATGTCAATTTTTAATCCTTAGAGTGCTAAAATGGCAAAAAGAATAGAACACCTGAACAGGTGCCAAATATCGCAAAAGGGAGTTGAGTTTTAGGAAACTGGCTATAAGTCATGTGACCCTATTCCCCTTAAAGAAAAAACTTTCGGAACACAGCTGATTCTCATATTTGTACTGATTGGTTGAATCTTGCCAGGAGAAGAATGTGAATTCAAGTTTAAATTCAGAGCTTCTGCTGACTTGAAAAAAAATAGGGTATGTGCCCCCTTCTATCTTCCTGCTGTACGGTGCAGAGTCTACCGATGGGAATATGCCTAGCAAAGAACTTCGTTTATGGAGTCATCTAGATCAGGATTCAAATCCTGGCTTCACATTTTCTAGCTATGTGATCTTGGACAGGTTACTTAATCTGTTGTAAATTTTCTTATTTATACAGGAAGGTTGTTGCGAGGATTAAAGGAGATATGTACAGTACTTAACATAAGGCTACTTATGGATAGAGTGTGAGCTCCATAATAATTAGCTCTTATTAGTTTTATTTTGTGCTGACAATGCACAATACATCTGTTAGCTCCTTTCTCGGGGATTTCTGCTCTATGTTCACAAGCCAGGATGAATGGGTGGGAACGTGACATGGTTAAAGTTCAGCTGTAACAATTGGACAAACAATATTGACTTAAACATGGTAGAAATATATTTCCCTTTTACTATAAAGTCAGAAAGTAGGCTCTCCTTCATGAAATCCCCAGAAATTGGCACCTAGTCTACTGTGTGGCCTCCATTTCCCAGTCATCTCATGGTCCAATATGGTGGTTCTAATTCTAGCCATTAGGTTTTCATTCCAGCCAATGGGAAGGAGGAAGGAGATTGAATAGGACAAAGAATGATGCCGGCTATTTCTTTAAGAAGGTGCTGCATGAACTTCTGTTTACATCTCATTGGCCAACATGTAGTTCCACGGCTTCACCTAGCTGCCAGGGAATATGTATTATTCCGGGTAGCTGTCCAGCTAAAATTTTTATTACTATGGAAAAGAGAGAGAATGGACAGTAGGGGCCAATTATCAGACTGTCACAGAGAGCCACTTTCTGGGGCAGCCAATGTGGGGAGACTTTTGGGAGTCTGATGGACCTTAATGACACAGGGAAAAGTAATGATTAAAAGTAGTTGGTGTCTGATAAATTTGATCTTATCAAGAAAATATCATCAAGAATTACTCTAATACTATAAGGGGTCCATCCCTGCTTGCTGACCAACAACCCCTCAATATATTGTCCACTGCAATAGCACTGGCAACTTGTGACAATAGAGCATTTGAAATGTGGCTGGTCCGCATTGAGATGTGCTGTAAGTGTAACATACACACTAGATTTTGAAGACTTAGTATAAAAAGTGTAAAATAAGGCTGGGCGTGGTGGCTCACGCTTGTAATCCCAGCACTTTGGGAGGCCGAGGCAGGTGGATCACCTGAGGTCGGGAGTTCAAGACCAGCCTGACCAACATGGAGAAACCCCGTCTCTACTAAAAATACAAAATTAGCCGGGATGGTGGCACATGCCTGTAATCCCAGCTACTCGGGAGGCTGAGGCAGGAGAATTGCTTGAACCCGGGAGGCGGAGGTTGCGGTGAGCCGAGATCGTGCCATTGCACTCCAACCTGGGCAAAAAGAGTGAAACTCTGTCTCAAAAAAAAAAAAAAAAAAGTGTAAAATAGCTCATTAAGCTTTATCATGCCTACATGCTGAAGTGATATATTGTCTATATTGAATTAAATAAATTATATCATTAAAATTAATTTCACCTGCTTATTTTTACTTTTTATTTTATTTTATTTTATTTTGAGACAGGGTCTTGCTGTCACCCAGGCTGGAGTGCAGTGGTGTGATCTCAACTCACTGCAACCTCCACCTCTCGGGCTCAAGCCATCCTACCACCTCAGCCTACCATGTAACTAGGACCACAGGTGTGCAACACCATGCCTGGCTAAATTTTTGTATTTTTTTTTTTTTTGGAGACAGGGTTTCATCGTGTTGCCCAGGCTGGTCTCGAACTCCTGGATTCAAGCGATCTGCCTACCTCAGCCTCCCAAAGTGCTGGAATTACAGACATGTGCCATTGCCCTGTTGTATTTTTAATTTAAAATTACATATGTTGATTGTGTTATATTTTTACTGGAAAACACTGACTGTTCTAAGTCTAATAGAGCCTGTGTCCTCAGAAAGCAGGTTCTATATAGTCCTGAGAGGGATCGCTCTCTGAATGACTGATTAAATGGATGACAAATTCTCTGACATGGGATTCAAAGATCAAGATTTTGGTAACATGCTTGGAAGTGCTGTCTGAGGGAGATGGTTCTGTGTTCCTTGCCCTTCAATAGGCTTGTCCCCACAGGGGAGATATCTCAATGTCACCACACCCAAGAGCATCTGAGTGGACTCCACCTCATGCTACGGCTCTAGTTCAAGGAACCATTCTAAGATTCCATTTTAGGATTACTTTTAGCATTTCTAGAATATTTTCCACATAGTGAGAAACTGGCTAATATCGCAAGTGATCTCCTGGGGAGGGGTGACATGTCTGAATTTCAACTTAGAAAATTGGAATGTTAAGGAAATATATTTGCCAATCTAGTCTGCGTATTTTTATTTCTCTTCCTGTCAAGGATCCTTAATTATCCAGCACAGTGGTTCTAGTGGCAGCATCAGTATCACTAGGGAGCTTGTTAGAAATGCAAGTTCTCAGGCCCTACCCCAGACCTAATGGATCAGAAACTGTGGTGGGGCCCTGTGGCTCATGCCTGTAATACTAGCACTTTGGAAGGCTGAGGAGGGAGGGGATCCCTTGAAGCCGGGAGTTTGAGATCAGCCTGGGTGACAAAGTGAGATGCCATCTTTACAGAAATTTAAGAAAAATCTCAAAAAAAAAAAAAAAAAAAGGTGGCTGGATGTGGTGGCACATGCCTGTAGTCCCAGCTACTCAGGAGGCTAAGGTAGGAGGATCGCTTGAGCACAGGAGGTCAAGGCTGCAGTGAGTTATGATTGAGCCAGTCCTGGGTGTTTTAACAAGCCCTCCAAATGATTTGATTTAAATTAGTTTGAGAACCATTAGTTTAAAGCTATAGTTTTCTTGCCACATGTATCTTCACCCCCCATAATGCATATTCAGTTTATTTTTAAGTTAAAGGGTCATCCTGTTGAATGCTGCATATTCTGAGGAGATATACCATGAGAAGACAGTGTATGCAGGAATTGTTACTTCTAGGCTGTAAATAAATGTGATATTACATTTCTTGCTGGTTTCTAAGTCAGTAAAATTTGGTAAGAAAAATAGTTTTGAAAAAAATCTAAAAAATAGAGGCAATGGAGGCTGTGTTTTGGGGTTTGAGTCTCCTTAGCCCACTTCACCCAAACCTCACTGCTGAGTCCCACTCCTGGGTTTCCTGGAATTCCACCCTGGAAGCAGCCATGGCTGTGAGCAGCCAATCTGTCCATGCTCTACTTGTTAGCTCTGGTGGCCACCCCATCTTCCCATCTGCTTGCAGCCTCTGTTCCTCATCTCTCCACTCCCCATCCTGATTCCTATCTCTGAGTGGCACCTTCTCTAAGCTGTATTCACTTTCACTTTTAGTCACGGTGAGCAGTTTCCCGCTACAGGGCCTTACCCTTTCCTAATCTCTTAAGTCTGTCCTCAACTCCACGGATATTCAAACTTTGTTCTTCTTCCAAGGCACAGATTCTGTAACTCCGCTCTTGAAATTGGATGTGTCATGACAGGTTCAGCCAGCAGCAGCAGCAGGGGAAATATCTGGCACCATCCGTCACTGAACACTTGGGAAGACAGACGACAGGCACAGACAATGGCCCACATCCCTGCTTGCTGACCAGCTGCCCCTCAAGCCCACCATGGGGGACTGATCTTTGCCCCAGAAACTCTTAGTGCTCTTGAGTTTCTTGAGCTGCTGATGGAAAGTGCTGCGTCCCCAGCACTCCTGCTAGCAAGCCTTCTTGCCCTTTGGGACGGGGATTAGGTAGGATGGGTGGGGCAGGGATGGGATGTTAGTGGATCTGAAAACTGATGCCTTGGCCTTTCCAGCTCTTTCGTGACAGGCATCAACAATGTGTACAGCATTTTAGAGTCTACAAACCACCTTCAATTAGCATCATTTACAAAGCCTCGCAACCACTCTAAGCGGGGAGCAAGGAGTTATCATCATCACTGTTTTACAGATGAGATAGTGGAGAACCGGAAGGTTGCCATCTTTCTCCCAGGGGTCTCAAACAATAAAAGCAAAGTTGGGCTTATATCCAGGTTTTATGTCAACTTGACCTTTAGTTTACCAGCTCCGCCTTGCTAAGTGGATAAAATCTCACATTAACAAATCCCTAAGGACCTCTCAACAGCTTTGTTCAGTGAAGATTTGACATAGTAAATGCATTTATGGCAATCACACTCGTATTCAGTTTACAAATGGCAGTGAAATCCATGACTTTAGGTAATCTCTATAATGACCTTATGTAGAAGCTTTTTTTACTCTTGTTTTACACATGAGAAAACTCACACTCAGGAAGGATGAGTAACTTGCTCAAGATTACACAGCTACCTAGTATCACGGATGAATGTCAGTTTTCCTCACAATAGAACCTCTGTCCACTATGTACAGCTCCCCTCTGCTATGAATTCTAAACTGAAAAAAAAAAAAAAAAAAAAAAAAAAGGAGATGAACAAACATAGTGAGGCAGGTTTCCCAAACCATTTCTGTTTAGAAACATAGATGCTTGGGTTTCTCCCCTATCCTTCCACAAACTCTCCCAAGCTCTAGGGGTGGTAGCAGGTAACCCAAGTGATGCTTCTGATTGGCTGAGGCTGGGAGCTTCTGATTGGCTGAAGCTGGGAAACGTGCTATAGGGGAAAGATGCACGCAGAATACTGCAATTTAGTTTCCTCTAAACACCTCAATTTTTTCATATGGGGGTGTTTTCTTTGGATGAGTGTTTTGGGTAGGCCTTTGGGTAGGAAGTCATTGGAAGGACTGTGACCATTAGATCTTTTCAGGCCTATAATCCTAGCACTTTGGGAGGCGGAGGTAGGAGGATTGCTTGAGCCCAGGAATTTGAGACCAGCCTGGGCAACATGGCAAGACCCTGTCTCTACAAATAATAATAATAAAAATAGCCGGATGTGGTGGTGCCCGTTTGCGATCCCAGCTACTCAGGAGGTTGAGGTGGGGGGATCATTTGAGCCCAGGAGTTTGAGGCTGCAGTTAGCTGGGTTCATGCCACTGTACCGTAGCCTGGATGACGAAGAGAGACGCTGTCTCAAAAATTTATTTTTATCTTTATTTTTAGAGGTGAGGTCTCGCTCTGTCACCCAGGCTAGACTGGAACTCCTGGGCTCAAGTGATGCTGTCACCTCAGTCTTCCAGGTAGCTGGGGCTACAGGTATGCTACTGCTCCTGGATCCTATTCTTTATTGTTTATGCACAATTTCTTATTCATCAGATGTTTGGCTTTCCTGTATAGCAACATGACTCTAATGAAATTTCGTCTGGTGAAACACTGACCTTGTTAAGATAATTTTAGATTCAAATTGCATCCTCTAAGGGCTAGCCGTATCTTCCATCTTGCAAATTCCACGTAGTACCAGGAGTCACAACTCTTCTGAAAACAGACATCAGTTGTTAAATTGGTTCTTAAATATTTCCTGTCAAGGATTCTCATTGTCAGAAGACTCTAGAATCTTCAATCAGCATCAGCATCATCTGGGAGCTTGTTAGAAATGAAGCAGCTCAGGTGCTGCTTCAGTTGTCCCGAATGAGAAACTGCATTTAACAAGATCCTCAGGTGATTCACATGCACCTTTAACATTTGGGACACATGTTTTAGAATACCTTTTCATTTAGTTACATACAGTTACAACTTACTGTCTCTCAAGGGAGGTACTTAAAATTTGTTTTAATTTTAAATTTAGGGGGTTACATGTATGGGTTAGTTATAAGGGTATATTGCGTGATGCTGAGGTTCGGGCTTCCGATCCCATCACCCATATCGTGAACATAGTACCGAATAAGAAGTGTTTCAGTCCTTCTCCAACTTCCTCCCTCCCTCTCCCACTTTTGGAGTTCCTAGTGTCTATTGTTTCCATCTTTATGTCTCTGTAGCTCCAATCTTTAGCTCCTGCTTATCGGTGGGAACATTCATATTTGGTTTTCTGTTCCTGTGTTAATTCACTTAGGATAGGCCGGGTGCAGTGGCTCACGCTTATCTATAATCCCAGCACTTTGGGAGGCAGAGGCAGGCAGATCACTTGAGGTCAGGAGCTCAAGACCAGGCCGGCCAACATGGTGAAACCTGTCTCTATTAAAAATACAAAAATTAGCTAGGTGTGTTGGCAGATGCCTGTAATCCCAGCTACTTGGGAGGCTGAGGCAGGAGAATCGTTTGAATCCGGGAAGGAGAGGTTGCAGTGCCCACTCCAGCCTGGGCAATAAGAGTGAAACTCTGTCTCAAAAAGCAAACAAAAAAATTCACATAGGATAATGGCCTCCAGCTATTATGGTTGTGTAGTATTCACAGCTACAATGGACACCCACTCTTTTGCCTTCAGTGCTGGGGCTGT
Source organism: Macaca mulatta (assembly GCF_049350105.2). Classification (NCBI taxonomy): domain Eukaryota; kingdom Metazoa; phylum Chordata; class Mammalia; order Primates; family Cercopithecidae; genus Macaca; species Macaca mulatta. The sequence goes on along the minus strand of NC_133414.1, from coordinate 103,657,316 downwards.
GAATGGTTTATGGTTTGTAGTATTCCGTGGTGTGTATGTAACACATTTTCTTTATCCAATTCACTGTTGATGGTTACCTAGGTTGATTCCATATCTTGCTATCGTGACTAGTGCTGTGAAAAACAAATGAATATAGGTGTCTTTTTGGTAGAGCAATTTATTTTCTTTTGGGCATATACCTAGCAATGGGATTGCTGAGTCAAATGGTAATTCTACTTTTAGTTCTTTGAGAAATCTCCAAACTGCTTTCTACAGGGGCTGAGCTAATTTACATTCCCACCAACAGTGCATAAACATTCCCAGGGAAGTACTTTACATTTGTTTTCTGTGGTCCTCACAACAACCCTTCAGGGAAACTATTATTATCCCCAATCCCCAAAAAGGAAACTGGTTTTGAGAGATTTAATCACTTGACCAATTAGTAGGTAGTGGCTAAAATGGAATTAAAACTAGATCTGTCTACTCCTTGCAATATTTGCCTTAATACGTTTTCTTTCTTTCCTTTCTCAAGCCTCTTTATTAAGTCAGTTTCCAACCCCCGGCAATGTCTCCAGGTCTCTTTGAAGGTGGCATGGTAAGAAAGCAAACAATAAATAAGAAACAAAATTTTATATCAAAGTATTGTGAATAAAAATTGTAATTTGTTTGTGGGAATGTAAATTGGCACAACTATTATGGAAAACAGTATGGAGGTTCCTAAAAAAGTTAAAAATAGAACTACCATGTGATTCAGCAATCCCACTACTAGGTACATATCCAAGGAATATGAAATAAGTGTGGTGAAGAGATGTCTGCACTCCCGTGTTCATTGCAGTACTATTCACAATAGCCAGGATGTGGAATCAACTTAAGTGTCCTTCAATAGATTAATGGACAAAGAAAATGTAGCACATATAAACAATGGAATACCATTAGCCTTTGAAAAAAGGAAATCCTGTTATTTTTTGTGACAACTGGATGAACCTGGAGGACATTATGTTAAGTGAAATAAGCAGGCATAGAAAGACAAATATTACATGTCCTCACTTACAGTGGAGTGTGAAAAAGGTGACTTCATAGAAGCAGAGAGTAAAATGGTAGAGGCAAAGGAAGGGGGATTGGGGAGATGTTGGTCAAATGACAGAAAATTTTAGTTAGGAAGAATGAATTCAAGATATCTAAGTGCATCATGATGAAAAAAAGTCTATTAAAATTAAAAATCTGGAACAAATACATTGTTTGTGTATGCATTTGTAACACATTTGTAAACATGACAAAAATGCTAACAACCCTAATATATAAAGGGTGTTTATACACCAATAAAAGCACTTTCATAGAAAAGATGAAAGACCAATTAACATGAAGAACCTCACTAGCAATCAAAAATATAAAGGGGAGATATCTTTTTCACTCCATAAATTGGCAAAGATTTAAAACAAAAGGTAAAACCCAATGTAGGTGAGAATGAGAGCAATAGATCCCCAAATTTTCTATTATTAAAAATGGTGTTTTAGAAGAATACTTAACGAAAAGGAAAGACACTTGCCATATATTAGTAAGAAAGGCATGTAGAAAATGTATACAATTACTCTCTGCTCCTCCTGTTAGACAGACAGCTGCATCTTCTCATGCAGCACCAGCTGTATCCCTGAGACACCATGGTGAAGGTGAAGGCCAGAGTAAATGGATTTGGCCATGTTGGGTGTCTGGTCATCAGGGCTGCTTTTAACTTTGGCAAAGTGGATACTGTCACCATCAATGACCCCTTTGTTGACTTCAACTACATGATCCACATGGTCCAGTATGATTCCACCCATGGCAAGTTCCATGGCACCATTAAAGCTGAGAGCAGGAAGTTTGTCATCGGTGGAAATCCCATTACCATCTTCTAAGAGCGAGGTCCCACCAAAATCAAATGGGATGATGCTGGTGCTGATTATGTTGTGTAGTCCACCGGCATCTTCAATACCATGAGAAGGCTGGAGATGTCTTAGAAGAGGGAGCCAAAAGGGCCATCATCCCTGCCCTTTCTGCTGACACCCCCTTTTTCATGATAGGCATGAATCATGAGTAGTACAAAAACAGCCTCAAGATCATCAGCAATGCCTCCTGTACCACCAACTGCTTAGCCCCCCTGGCCAAGGTCATCCATGACAACTTTGGCATGGAAGAACTTATAACTACAGTCCATGCAATCACAGCCACCCTACCCTGGATGGCCCCTCTGGGAAACTGTGGCACAATGGCCACGGGGCTCTCCAGGACATCATCCCTGCATCTACTAGTGGTGCCAAGGCTATGGGTAAGGTTACCCCTGAGCTGAATGGGAAGCTCATTGGCATGGCCTTCCATGTCCCCACTATCAACGTGTTGGTCATGGACCTGACTTGCCATCTGGAGAAACCTGCCAAATATGATGACATCAAGAAGGTGGTAAAGCAGGAATTGCAGGCCCCCTCAAGGGCATCCTGGGCTACACGAGCACCAGGTTGTCTCCTCTGACTTTAACAGCAACACCCACTCGTCTGCCTTCAATGCTGGGGCTGGCATTGCCCTCAACAATCACTTTGTCAAGCTCATTTCCTGGTATGACAATGAATTTGGCTACAGCAGCAGGGTGGTGGACCTCATAGCCCACAAAACCTCCAAGGAGTAAGACCCCTGACCACCAGCTGCAGTGAGAGCATGAGAAGAAGAGAGAGGCCCGCAGCTGCTAGGGAGTCCCTGCCACACTCAGTTCCCCACCACACTGAAAATCTCCCCTCCCCACAATTTCCACACAGAACCCCCTGAAGAGGGAGGGGCCTAGGAAGCCCACTTTGTCATATACTATCAATAAAGTCCCCTGTACTCAAAAAATTAATTAACTAATGAATCAAAATATATTGAATACTAACATTATGCTAAGGAGAATCAATTTCTGCTTGTTTTTTAAAATATAATTCTTCATCATTCAACTTGAAATTACTGCCCTTGGAGAACTAAACTGAAATAGGAGAAATTGACATTTTCCTCTTCAATATTTTAATACGAAAAATTTCAAACATACAGAATAGTTAAAAGAATTTATACACCACCTAAATTCTACAATTAACATGTCCCCACATTTACTTTATCACATATCCATCCACCTATCTCTCCATCAATCCACTTTTTTTTTTACTTTGCAGAATTTCAAAGTAAATTGCAACTATCTGTATACCTCATCCCAAATGCTTCAGTATGAGTATCATTAACATGAGTTCAGTCTTTGTTTATGGTTCTTTTAAATTTTTGAGTTAATTGTCATATAGTGAAATGCACAAATACTAAATGTGCCATTGGAGGAATTTTTGTTGTTGTTAGAGATGTGATCTCACTATATTGGTCAGGCTGGACTCTGACTCCTAGGCTCAAGGAGATCCTCCTGCCTCAGCCTCCCAAGTAGCTGGGACTATTTGGCACCATGCCAGGCTTTGGAGGAATTTTAACAAACATACATCAGTGTAATCTAAATTTCTGTCAAGACATAGAACATTATGAAACATTATGAGAACTTCTCTCTTCTTCCTTCCCAATTAATCCCTGTCCAACTGCCCCTCTACCCAGAGGTAACTTACCACTGTTGACTTTTTAAAGAGATACATAAATTATTTTTGGCTGTTCTAGGACTTAAAACAAATGGAATGATACAATATGTGCTTCTAAATGTAAGGTTTTGTTAATTTAGCATAATGTTTTTGAGATTCATCTATGTTATGTTGTGTATCATTAGTGATTTTTTTTTATTGCTGGATAGTCTTCTGTTGTGTAAGTATACTATAGGTTGTTTATCCATTTTCCTATTGACAATACTTAGTCTGCTTCCAGTTTTGGAACATTTTGAATAAGGCTATATGTGCATTATTTTATTTTTGTGGGCACAGGCTTTCGTTTTTCTTTGGTAAACATTTAGGAGTGAAATTGCTGAATCATAAGGTAGGGGCTATATTCAATTTTAAATGAAACTGCCAGACTATTTCCCAAAGTTATTGTGCCATTTTGTAGTCCCAACAAGATAAGAGACTTCCAGTAGCTCCCTATCTTCATCAACATTTGGTATTTTTGGTCTTTTTACTTTTAGCCATTCTAATGGGTGTCTCGTAGTATCCCGTTGTGATTTTATTTTGCATTTCTCTGTTGACTTAATGTTGAATGCTTTTTTATGTGCTTATCAGTCACTTGTATATCTTTGTGAAATGTTCATTCAAAACCTTTTGTCTAATTAAAAAATTAGGTTGTTTTTATTATTGAGATATAAGTTGTATTACTGAGATATAAATATAAGTGCTTTGTCTGATATGTCTTGTGAATATGAGAAATTGATTTTAAGGTAGTGAAAAAGATTTCAGGTAATGTGGGAGAGGAGAATATTGCTTAGAAAGTCAGCTTTTCCTGGAAGCTTAGGGAAAAGTGATTTCTACAGAAATTGCTGCTGAACTTTGCTTTTAACTAATCAGTTGGGCTTTGTTTCCCAAATTGGTTTGTTACCCCTGATTTGGAGATGAATCGTTTTTCTTTGACATCAAACATGCCTGGATTGTTGGTTGTCCACCTGACTGGTTCATTCAGTTTGCGGCCTCTCTTCTGGCCACTACAGTAGGGTCTGCCTGATCTCTTTATTTGCCTCTAAATATCCCTCACAGTCTACTTTCCATATGGCAACTATGGTGCCACATTTTAAAAAATGCTCAAAATTCCCCAGTGACCTTCCGTATCTCTGAGTTTATTTCCCATCCTCTTTGGCTAACTCAGTGACTTACTCACCTTGCTGTCTTTGGAAATTCCAAGCATGCCCCTGTCCCAGGGTCTTTGCTGTTAGTCAAACTGCATCATTTTGTAAGCTGCCCACTATTTTGCAGACCTTGGTCAAAGTGAAACATTCACAGGGGTTTGGGCCCTGAGAAACATTGTGTCTAACCACCTGACCACAAGGCAGACAAAGGCCCAAATCCCAGGCCGGGTGCGGTGGCTCACACCTGTAATCCTAGCACTTTCGGAGGCCAAGACAGGCGGATCACCTGAGGTCAGGAGTTCAAGACCTGCCTGACCAACATGATGAAACCCCATTTCTACTAAAAATACAAAAATTAGTCCGGTGTGGTGGTGGGCGCCTGTAAACCCAGCTACACGGGAGGCTGAGGCAGGAGAATCACTTGAATCTGGGAGGTAGAGGTTGCAGTGAGCCGAAATCATGCCATTGCACTCTAGCCTGGGCAACAAGAGTGAAACTCCGACTCAAAAAAAAAAAAAAAAATCCCAATCATATCTTGCTGGACAAAGGTCCAAGGAATATCCCGATGACATCCCACCTGAACAAGGGCCAGAACCACCTCATCACGAGAACATCTTATCAGTATCCTGCTGGGAAGCAAGCCATACCGCCCAGACCCCTCGCACTCATACCTATAAAGTGCCCCAGCCTGTAAGCAGCAGTGGGCTCTGGCATTAGGCTGGCGCCCCACTTCTGTGGGTTTTATGCCGAACATAAAGTCTGAATTTGCTGTTGAGCCACCCTCTTACTGTGTGCATGTCTTTCTTTAACCCTCGCCTTCCCTCAAAACCTAACATTTGCGCTTGCTGTACCTTCATGGCATGCCTCTAATCCCATATACAAATGTATTTCCATGGCACACCCCTCGCTTCATTCAGCTATCTTCAAATATTACCTCTTTGGAGAGATCTTCACTAACTATTCATAAATTAGCAAAGAGAAACATTCTTCCAAAGTCTTTTCATCTCCTTACTCTACTTTACTTTTTCATAGTACTCATTTCCATCTTTACCTGAATGTTATCATTGAAAAATTATGTTTGTTTATCCCCCCACCCTACTAGAATATAAGCTCCTTGAGGACAGGGACTTTGTTCACTTTATTCTTCACTCTATGTTCAGAATCTAGAATTGTAACTGACACATAGTAGATACTCTATATAAATAATTGTTGAATTGAATAAGAAAAAAACTAGGTATGAATGTCATTCAAACCAAGAATTCCATAACTTAGGGTATGGTGCGTGGCTTTGGAAATCCAGCAGTGAAGACAATGAGGTGCTATTAAACAATGCACCTCTACTGAAGGAAGCCCCAAACTTAGTTGCCAAGCAACCACTATTAGCATATAAACAAATATTAAAGCACACATCATAAACAAAATAGCTAACAAGGCAGTATTTCTATACCCAACCAGGCATTTTCTTGTTATTGTTCAATATATTTGAGTCAAAAAGAGAGATGCAGCTAGTTATTTCTTGCTATAAAAGAAAAAAGTCCACAAGCTGTTTACTGCCAAGAAGAATAACTCAATTGCAATTTAGTATTTGGAAAGTGTCCATCTAAGCAAGCCAGTATTTTCACTGATTTTTCTTTTCTTTTTTAGTTTTTCTTTTAATTAAAGATCATTTTTCAGAACTGGTTTAGGTTTACAGAAAACTTGCACAGAAAGTGCAGAGAGTTCCCATATACCCTATTCCACTTTCAGTTCCCCGTATTATCAACATCTTGCATTGGTGTGGTACATTTGTTACAAATGAAAATCAATAGCGATATGTTATTATTAACTAAAATCCATAATTTACATTAGGATTTGCTCTGTGTGATGTACAGTTTTGTGGGTTTTACCAAGTGACAATGTAATTCACTGCCCTAAAAATCTCCTGTGCTCCAACTCTACATCCCTCTCCCTTTCCTTCTGTAAACCCCTGGCAACCGCTGATCTTTTTATCACCTCTATACTGTAGTTTGGTTTTTATTTTACTAATTAAAAAAGTGGTCCTTTAAATGGGAGAGGAGTTGAAGAGAAGTAAATGATAAAAAATTGAAGGCATTTTGCCCATGTAGTTCTCCATTGTATCTTCAGTATCTAGAATAGTGACTCAGGGATAATTCAAGATAACCTGTTTACATTTTAACACATATCCTTACATATGTCATTACACAGACACACACATATGATCACATATATTCTTAGATGAGGGGTCTTCAAAAATCATGGAAAATGCATATTATGAAAAAACCATGGATGCATTTCAAAATGTTTTTGCACTAAAATAAAACCACACTAAACAGTTATAATATGTCTGAACAGGATCTAGCTTGAGGCAATGAGAAGGATAAGACATCAATTTGAAATGATTCCCTATCAGAACAAGATGAATTCTACAAAAATTGAAGCAAGAACAAACACCAAATTTATAGTGAAGCTTGGGTGGAAAAATGATGAAATTACTGATGCTTTATGAAAAATTAATGGGAACAATGCCAAAAATAAATTATTAGCTTACAAATGGATAACTCATTTTAAGAAGGAATGAGACTGTTGCAGGTAAAGCCCACAGTGGCAGACCGTCCATATCAGTTTGTGAGGAAAAAATTAATATTGGTCATGCAGTAATTGAAGAGGACTGATGATTAACACCAGAAAACAATAGCCATCATCATAGGCATTTCAACTGGTTCAGCTTAAACACTTCCGATTCAAGAATTAAAGTTGGGCAAACTTCCACTCAATGGTGATGAAACCACTGTCCCCAGATCAGCTGCAGACAAGAACAGATCTTTCAATGGAAATTTTAAACAAGTGGAATCAAGATCCTGAAGCATTTCTTCAAAGAATTGTAACAGGAGATGAAACATGTCTTTACCAGTATGATCCTGAAGACAAAGCACAATCAAAACAATGGCTACCAAGAGGTGGAAGTTGTCCAGTCAAAGCACAAGTGGATCAGTCAAGAGCATAGGTCATGGCAGAAGATTTTTGGGATACTCAAGGCATTTTTCTTGTTGACTTGCTGGAGGGCCAAAGAATGATAACATTTGCTTATTATGAGAGTTTTCTGAGAGAGCCAAAGACTTGGCAGAAAAACACCTGGAAAGGTTTCACCGGAGAGTCCTTCTCCACCATGACAATGCTCCTGCTCATTTGTCTCATCAAACAAGGGCAATTTTTTGAGGGTTTCTATGGGAAATCATTAGGCATCCACCTTACAGTACCGATTTGACTCCTTCTGAATTATTTATGTTTTCTAATCTTAAAAAGATCTTTAAAGGGCACCCACTTTTCTTCAGTTAATTATTTTAAAAACACTGCATTGACATCGTTAAATTCCCAGTTCTTTCAGGATGGACTATATGACTGGTATCATTGCTTATAGAGTATCTTAACCTTGATGGAGCTTATGTTGAGAAATACAGTTTATGTTTTCTATTTTTATCTTTTAATTTCATTTTCCACTAACATTTTCTTTTCTTTTTTAAGAGACAGGGTCTCACTATGTTGCCCAGGCTGATCTCAAATGATCCACCCACCTCTGCTTCTCCAGTAGCTGGGATTACAGACACAGCACTGCACCCAGATTCCATGAACTTTTTGGAGTCCCCTCATGCATACAGTCTCATATGTATGAAAGGATAATCCATTTATACTAAGATTTTTTAAATGTTAAATATATTTTGGACATCCTGCTAGGCACTTCATATATATCCTTTTCAAATCTTCCCTAAACCCTGCCAAAACTGAGAAATTACAGTTAAGCTTGAGGTACTTTTTAACTTCCTGTTGGAATTTATAATCTAATAATAACAATAATAATAATAATAGACATTCGTAGTTTGCAAAAATTTCTCACATAAATGATCTTATGCTCACATCAATCTTTTGAATTATTGGCCAGGCATGGTGGCTCATGCCTGTAATTCCAGCACTTTGGGAGGCTGAGGCAGATGGATCATTTGAGCCTAGGAGTTTGAGACCAGTCTGGCTAATATGGCAAAACCCCATCTCTACAAAAAATACAAAAATTATCCAGGCATGGTGGAGTGCACCTGTGGTCCCAGCTACTTGAGAGGCTGAGGTGGGAAGATTGCTTGAGTCTGGAGGCAGAAATTGCTATAAGCTGAGATCATGCCACTGTATTCCAGGTTGGGTGACAGAGTGAGACTCTGTCTCAAATAAAATAAAATAAAATAGAAAATGGAATAATTTTTAAGTTTATTTTACTGTGAGCTTAAGTGGCTTGTCCTGGAAACAGATCTAGTTTTAAGCTTTCTGTTGCCAAATCCTGCATCATTGCATTATTGATTAACACAGATTGGGGCAAACCAAAACTTTTTTCCCCCTTGTCTCAATGTTTAACCATGTCATCTGCATTTTAAACTTGTGCAGTTGTTTAAGTTCAGTAATGTGTATACTTTTCTTTCAATAAACATTAAAAAATATTTACTAAGCAGCTATGATTCTGCTGAGAGCTTTGTTTACATTGATGAAAAAGACATATTTTGTCTTTGCTCTTGTGGGACCTAAAGTCTGTTCAGTTTACATTCATTTGATTGACTAAGTTACAGTGGTGAAGGCTTTTTTGAGTTCCTTTTCACCATCAAGCTATTAGATGCACTTTTGTATCATTTGCACATTTGGAAACCATATTTTATGTTCTCATAGAAGTCTTGGATCTTAATGTCCAGTCCTTTCTTTCTTGATGGATTTAAAGAAGAAAGCTAAAGATGGAGCTCTCTTTGGGCAAGGTTGTTCAACAAGTTTTGTAGCTCCCTGACATTTCTTTACCTTGTTCATAAGGATATCATGAAAGACTTTATCAAATGATGCTCCAAACATGTAGATCACTGTCAGCTTTTCCTGATGTCTAGTGGTTAAATGCAGGGATTCTGGAGCCCAGATCCAAATCCTGGCCCTACCAGCTATTAGCTGTATGATCTCTGGCATGTTACTTGATTTCTTTGTGCCTCACTTTTCTATGTTTATAAATATATTTATACATTTGAAGTTCATTAATTAATTGTAAATTGATAAATCTCAGTAAATCTGAAAGTCTAAACAAAATAGATGATTTTTCTAGGAAAATATAAATGAGTAAAATTGGTGCAGGAAGATATATAAAAAACCCAAATACACCAAAAATGATAGAAGAAATGTGAAAGATGGTTCAAATTTTCTTTTTAAGGAAACAAAAACCTACTTAAATTGTTTACAATGGAATTCCATCTAATCTTCAAGGAAGAGTTAATTTCTATGTTAGTCAAATTATTTCAGACTCTGAAAAATATGGAAAGTTCCTCAATTAATAATATGAAGCAAGCATAACTGTAATATTAAAGCCTTGTATATATATATCACAAAATGCTTCTGTAGTTCAACTTATGACTAAACATGAAAAAATTCTATGCAAAACTTTAGCAAGTCCACTTGAAAAATAAAAACTAAGTTGGAAGACTTTCATACTACATGATTTCAGACTTACTGTGAAGTCATGGTAATCAAGAATGTGTTATAATGAGGCCAGGTACAGTGGCTCATGCCCGTAATCCCACCACTTTGGGAAGCCAAGGAGGGCGGATCACCTGAGGTTAGGAGTTCATGACCAGCCTGGCCAACATGGTAAAACTCAGTCTCCACTAAAATACAAAAATTAGCTGGACATGGTGGTGCATGCTTGTAGTCCCAGCTACCCGGGAGGCTGAGGCAAGAGAATCGCTTGAACCCAGGAGGTGGAGGTTGCAGGGAGCCAAGATCATGCTACTGCACTCTAGCCTGAGCAAAAGTCAAGACTCCATCTCTAAAGGAAAAAAAAAAAAAAAAAAAAAGAACATGTTATAACAGCAAAAGAATAGTTTTATAGAACATAGAATAGAATAGAAACTCGAGAAATAGACCCACACATACTTATGTACAATTGAATATTGACAAATATGCAAAGGAAATTCAATGGAGAAAGGGTCATCTTTAAAAAAATGGTGCTGGAATAATTGAAACTCCATATGTAAAAACAAGGACAAAAGAGTAACAAGAACAACAATAACATCTTGACCCTTACTTCATATCTATGAAGATACTAAATTGAAATAGATTATAGACAGAAATGTAAGAGCTAAAGCTATAAAACTTCTAGGAGAAAATATAGGAGAAAATCTTTGTAATCTTGGGTTAAGCATTTGAAAGACCTTAAGTAAACAAAAAAAGGAAAGCATAGACTAAGAGAAAATATTGGTAAAAAATCTATTTAACAAAGGACCTATATCCTGAATATATAAACAACTTTTGCAGCTCAATAATGAGTCAAACAACCCATTGACAACATAAAATGCTGGCGATGAGTTGGAGCAACTGAAACTCTCATACCTTCCTTGTGAGAATGCAAAATAGTATATATACTTTGGAAAAGTCTGTCAGTTTCTATAGTGCTGAACTTATCAGATCACCCAGCAATCTAACACTTAGGTATTTACCTAAGGAAATGAAAGCATTTGTCCACACAAAGACTTATACCTAAATTTGTAGAGCAGATTGATTTCTAATTGTTTTCAAAAACTGAAATCAAAAAGTCCAAAAGTTTACCCGCTAGTGAATAAACAAATGGTGGTACACTCATACAATACAATACTATTCAACAGTAAAAAAGGAAAAAAACTATTGATATATGCAACAACATGGATGAATTGCAAAAGCATTATGTAGAGTGATAAAAGCCATTTGTAAAAGCCTACATATTGCATGACTTTATTTAGAGTATGACATTCTGGAAAAAGTGAACCTATAAGGACAGAACTCAGACCAATAATTTCCAGGGATTTGAGATGGGACAGAAAATTAACTGTGAAAGGGTAGGAGGAAACATTTTGGTGTGATGGAAATGTTTATATCTTTATTGTGGTGGTGGTTATATGACTGAATATACTTGTCAAAATTCATCAAACTATATACTTTAGCAGTATCATTTTTACTATCTATAAATTATACCTCAATAAACTGGACTCAGAAAATTTAGTAGGTCTAGTAGTGGTGTTGAAAGAATAATAGACTCCAACTGAGTATATTTTAGAAGTGCCAGAAAGGTTTGTCATTAGGAAATCCAACAATATAATTCCCTACAGCAACAAATTAAGGGGAAAAATGATGTAATCAATAAATGTCAGAAAAGGGCTTAGTACAATCAGCAGCCATTTCTAATTAAAATGTTAATTAAAATACTAAATACACAAAAGAAGCTCTTACAAAAATATACCAGGAAACATATACAAAAATAATCACAACAAAAAACTGGAAACAACCCAAATGCCCATCAACAGGAGAACGGGTAAATAGCTTGTGGTTTCCATACAATGTACTATTACATGGCAGTCAAAAGAATAACTCACAGCTACATATGAAGATACGGATGAATCCTAGCAATAGAATAGTGAAAAATAGAAGTCCTCAACTTTAGTTTTTCCTAATTTTATAAAAACACTATTGTGCTGCCTCATGCTCCTAAAGTGCTGGAATTACAGGCATGAGTCATTGTGCCTGGCCACCATAGCTTATTAATGGGCTAAATTATCCATAGCGTGAAGGCTACTATAGACATGCTCTAACAAATCTGGAAAACAATTGCGTTGAACCTCAAGTAAATTTTGCTTTCTTTTCTTTTTTTTTTTGAGACGGAGTCTTGCTTTGTCTCCCAGGCTGGAGGGCAGTGGCGCCATCTCAGCTCACTGCAAGCTCCATCCCCTGGGTTCACACCATTCTCCTGCCTCAGCCTCCCGAGTAGCTGGGACTACAGGCACCCGCCACCACGCCTGGCTAATGTTTTGTATTTTTAGTAGAGATGGCGTTTCACCGTGTTAGCCAGGATAGTCTCGATCTCCTGACCTCATGATCCGCCCGCCTCGGCCTCCCAAAGAACTGGGATTACAAGCGTGAGCCACCATGCCCGGCCAACCTCAGTTAAATTTTCTACTTACCAGAACAACGCCAAACACTCTTTAAGGGAAGACAATATAATTTAGTAACTCAACAACTTAAAATTTTAATGTCCAACATCCAATAAAATATTGTTAGACATGCCAAGAAGGAAAATAAGACTCATAACCAGAAAAAAAATCAGTCAATAGAAACAGACTCAGAAATGATAGGGATGATGCAAGTAGGAGCCAAGAATGCTAAAACAACTAATATAACTATGTTCAAGTATTTAAAGACAAACATGAACGCAGCAATGAGAAAAATGGAAGACACAAAAAAGAGCCAAATGGAATTTCTAGATATTTGACATTTAAAAATTACTAGATGAGATTAATAGCAAGTTTAACACTGCAGAAGAAAAGATAACAATGCATTATAGGCTTTATAATATTTCTAGAAGTAAAAAGTGCAACAATAGCATAAAGGATGGGAGAGTGAAATATGCATGTACTGTTAAAACTTTATATTTTTTATACTATAAATTGGCATAATACTATTTGAAAGTGTACTGCTAAAAGGGAAAGAAGCACAATGTAAACTCTAGAGCAATTAAAAAAAAAAAAACCCACCAAAAAGCGTGGGAAATAAGCATTTAGTTGAGATAAAATTATTTAAAAATACTCAATTGACTTTAAGGAAGACAAGGAAAGATGCGAAAAGGAATAAATATGCTAGGCGCAGTGGCTCATGTCTGTCATCCCAGCAATTTAGGAGGCTCAGGCAGGAGGATCACTGGAGTCCAGGAGTTCAAGGTTGCAGTGAGCTATGATCACGAAACTCTAGCCTAGGTGACAGAGTGAAACTCTATCTCCAAAAAAAAAAAAAAAAAAAAAAAAAAAAAAGTAAAAAATAACAGATTCAACAAATTAAAAAAAATAGCACATGGCAGATTTACTTCCTACCACACTAGTAATTATATTAATAAAAATGATCTAAACACTCCAATTAAAAGGAAGATTTTTGTCAGATGTGATTTAAAAGAAAACCAAGCCATACTCAAATGTATACCTCTGCAAATAGCCCACTTTAAATATAAAGACACAGGTTAAAAGCAAAAAGATGAAAAAAGATACACCATGAAAAAATAAATCTTAAAAAAGCTTGTCTGATATATCAATATCAGTCAAAGTAGACTTTAGATGAAAGACATGGTATCTACGAAAACATAGCAAACTGCTTACCTAATGTAATACAGGTAAAAATAGGGCCCCTGCTTTTGTGTCTATGGGTACAAGTAAGAGCACCTATTTTTGCTTCTCAACTGCCTTGGTGATTCCCTCTCCTTTTGCTAGAAGCATGGGGAGTGCTATGCTTTGAATGTGTCCCCTCCAAAACTTGGGTGTTGAAATGTAATGGCCAAAGTGAGGATTAAGAGGTGGGGCCTTTAAGAGGCCATGAGGTCTCCTTCTTCATCAATGAAATTAAGGCCCTCATAAAAGAGGCTTTATGCAGGGTTTGATTGAATTGCCTTCTGCCTTCCATTATATGAGGCCACAAGGTTCCACTCCTCTGAAGGACGCAGTAACAAGGTGCCATCCTGGAAGCAGAGAACAGCCCTCGCTAGACAGCAGCCCTGGTGCCTAAAGTTCCGACGTTCACAGTAATCACCTTATGTGTTTATCTCCACCGTGTAGGATTGTTTTTCTTTGTGCGCTGCTAACCAAGCAAGGAGTGTGAGATTATTCTTCTATTCAAAGACATTTGATCAGAAGTTGGTTTAAAAAAACTCACAGGTTCTGTCCAACTTTAGGAAATTATGAGTCTATTGTCTGGAGAGATGCCAAGATGACAGCTCTGAATCATCTTTGTAGATATTCAGGAATAGGAGTCTACCTGGATGTGGGTGGAAATAAATCATTGCAGCTGATAGATTAATTTGTGCCACTCCAGAATTAATAATTGAGTGCATGAAACCTTTGGATCTTTCATTATTCAACTTTCCCATGTGCAGTTGCGTTTTTGGACAACAGAATAACAGAATCTTGGCATTAGTGTGAAACTTCCTTGCCATTGAGGCTGACCTCCCACATAAAGCGTTTCTGCCTTTAGTATCTCTGACATATCTTCTAGGCTTTGCCTGAGCAAGTCCAATGAGCAAACTCCTGCTAGTTTTCCAGTCCAACTGGACAGCCTAGTCATTTGAAAGGCTTCCCTTACAGTGAATCAAAATTTGGGCTTTACCACTTCACCCATCCGTTCTAGTTCAGCTTAGGAGCCACACACACATTTCTCTTCCACATGTGAATTCTACAGATCTATGAAGACACATCTTGTACATTCTCCTAGACGTCATAGGCCAAACTCCTCCAGTTCCTTTGACAGCACATGCAACGATCCTCTTGTCCTCTTTCAGATTTCCTGTTTGCCAATGATCCCCCTTAAATGCAGTATGCAGAATACACTACTTTCATACTTAATTATAACTACCATTTACTGCCAGGCACCTTAGTTATAGATGCCTTTCATGTATTGTCTCACTTATTCCTCCTAACAATCCCAAGCGGGTGGTTCTTATTGTTTTTTATTTTATAGATAAGGAGTCTGCAATTCAAGTAAGTTAAGTCACTAATGGGATCAAGTTTATGGAGCAGTGAAGAGCAGGACTGGGTGTGATGGCTTCCAAAACCTACAACTCTCCACCACTTTGGTTATTTTACTACCTAATGAGCTACTTATAATATATAGAAATTGAATTTCTTTTTTCTGCTCTTCAGGCAGTGTACATAGTCCCCCGGTTAATGTTGAATGTGATCCAGAAGTCTAGTGGCTGTGAGATAACTGGTTCTGCCCTGGCTGGAGGGCCCAGTGGTGTGGTCTAAGCAAATGCTGAGGGCCACTCTGTGACTCATCGCTAGTTGAGTCCCTCGATGGCACATTGCAGGCATTCCAGTGTTCATTCATTAATATACTGCAAATGCTTACTTGAAGCAAGTAATTGTAGGGAATGGCCTTTGGGAAACTACGGACAGGTGCTTTGGGGTAGTGAGTCAGACCTAGATTGCCCTTTAACAAAAATATGATACAGGCCAAGCAGCAAGGATATGAAGCAGAGAGTGGTGATGCTATTGGAGATGCATTGCAGTGCCTCAGACTTCAGAGGAGGGAGGAATCGTGTTCAAGAGTACGAGGAATCTGGCAAAACTTTGTTGAGGAGGTGGCATTTGAGCAAGTTTCTAACTTTCTCTGCTTTAGTTTCATACTCTGAAGATGATATTTAAATTGATTCTTATCTCATTGGGTTGTTACCAGCATCAAATAAAACAGTTTGAGGGAGTGCTTAGTACAATGCCTGTCATTTAGTAAGTCATCAATAAAGTTAACTATTGCTATTTCAGGGGCAGTGTTAGGTCAGGATCAAACACAGGGTTTTGAAGGTATCCAGGCCTGGGGTCAAGCCCAGTGTGATGTGATTATGAGCACTTAACAGCTCTGAGCCCAATTCCTCATCTGTAAAATGGAGTGAGTGACAGTACCTCCTTCATAGGTAGGCTGATTATATGAGCTAATGCTAACATAATATCTGGAAAATAGTAAGTTGTCAAAAATTGTTAGCTATGGTTACTTATTATCTTTTGAGCTAGTCTTGGAGGATGGGTAGGATTTGGGTGAGAGGAAGAACATTCCAGATAGATAGTGTACCCCAGGCACAAGGTGCACTGTGATTGGTGAGGCGGTCACTGCTATTGGTGAGGAGGTCACTGCAGCTGGGCAATATAAACTCCATAAGACAATGAAGAGAGTGGAGAGAACCAGGTGGTCTTACGTGCATGATGTTCAAGATCTCGCTGGGCTTCTGTTGCTCTCTTGTCCTTCCTAGTTCTGTGTCCCACCTCTGTAGCCAGCCTCAGGTTTTCCCATTGTGGCTCATCATTTGCCAACTTTATGACTCTAATTGCCTCATAACCAGACTCCTCCCTCTTTCTCCTCTTGCATCTCTTCCATCTGTTTTCTACACAGAAGCTGTTAGAGTGATTTTTTTTTTCATTTTAAAATTTTTATGGATTTAGGGGATACAAGGGCAATTGCGTTACACAGATATATTGTGCAATGGTGACGTCTGGGCTTTTAGTGTAGACATGAGCCAAAGAGTGCACATTTAAAAAACGCAAACTTGATCACCTATCTCATCTGCTTAACCCCTTCAATGGTTTCCTATGGCACTCAGGGCAAAATCTAAAGCCCTTAAGATAGTTTAAAACCTTCTGAATGATCTAGCTTCTTATTTGCCCTTGTATCAGTCAGCATTCTAGCAGGAAGATAGCATAGTCAAAATGGGTAATTACAACAGTGTGGACAGGATCTGAGAAAACTAACAAGAGGTGGTGTAGTCCCCAGTGGGCAAGAACTCAGGGAGCTGTTACCACCTCTTAGTCTGTAGGAAAAGTGGAGGGAGCCATTGCAGAGCCCGTGGAGCAGCTCCACAGAGAGGATCACCTAACAGAAGCCATAGCCATAGGTAGAGGAGTGAAGCCAATCATAGCCACCTGTCAGGGCGGAAGCTGGGAAAATAAATACTTTGATTTCATTCTCCTCCTACTCTCTGCTCTCTTGCCAGGGTCTCTTGTTGACAGAATCTAACCAGATGCTAGAGGGCAGGGAAGCCCATCGATATAGTTCATACAGGCCACAAAACAGGTTGTAAGTGTGTGGCAAATGCATCTGGAGGGGCAATAAGAAGTCTCTAGTAGGCCCTTGTATAGTTTCTCTAAGGTGCCATGTACTTCAAATATGTGGCTTCTTTTTGTCTCCCCATACTTCTACTTTTAGTCTGCATATCACTCACTCACTGAGAAAGCCTTCCTTAACGTCCCTCAGTTTAGATCATCAGTTTAGATGTTCTTATGGCATCCTCTAGTTATCTTTTGATATGCTTATGAAAATTGCATCATAGTTAATTGTATAATTATTGGATTAATCATAGTTTCTCTGTTACTCTGAGAATGTAAGACCCAGTGGTCTTTTTTTCTCACAGTATCCTCAGCCTTGAGAACAGTGGGCTTCATAGTAGAACACCAATACATATTTGTTAAGTAATTGAATACCTAATACTCATATTTTCCAATCTTTAAATTTCTCCTTATATGCTACTTAACTTTGATTAGAGTCAATCTTGCTAACTTTAGGAGTGAACTTGAAACCTTAGTGAGCAAATACAGCAAGATAGTTCAAGAATTTTTTTAAAAGTGTATTTAAGTTCTGGGATACATATGCAGAACATGCAGGTTTGTTACATAGGAATATATGTGCCATGGTGGTTTGCTGCACCCATTAACCCGTCACCTACATTGGCTATTTCTCCTAATGCTATCCCTCCCCTTGCCTCCCACCCCCTGGCAGGCCCCAGTGCATGATGCTCCCCTGCCCGTGCCCATATGTTCTCACTGTTCAACTCCCACTTATGAGTCAGAACATGCGGCGTTTGGTTTTTCTGTTCCTGTGTTAGTTTGCTGAGAATGATGGTTTCCAGCTTCATCCATGTCCCTGCAAAGGACATGAACTCATTCTTTTTTATGGCTGCATAGTATTCCATGGTATATGTGTGCCACATTTTCTTTATCCAGTCTATCATTAATGGGCATTTGGATTGGTTCCAAGTCTTTGCTATTGTGAATAGTGCTGCAATAAACATATGTGTTCATGTGTCTTTAGAGTAGAATGATTTATAATACTTTGTGTATATACCCAGTAATGGGATTGCTGGGTCAAATGGTATTTCTAGTTCTAGATCCTTGATGAATTGCCACACTGTTTTCCACAATGTTTGAGCTAATTTACACTGCCACCAAAGCTGTAAAAACTTTCCTATTTCTCCACATTCTCTCCAGCATCTGTTGTTTCCTGACTTTTTAATGATCACCATTCTAACTGGCATGAGATGGTATCTCATTGTGGTTTTGATTTGCATTTCTCTAATGACCAGTGATAATGAGCTTTTTTTCATAGGTTTGTCGGCTGCATAAATGTCTTCTAAGTGTCTATTCATATCTTTCACCTGCTCTTTGATGGGGTTGTTTGTTTTTTTCTTGTACATTTGTTTAAGTTCCCTGTAGATTCTGGATATTAGCCCTTTGAAAGGTGGATAGATTGCAAAATTTTTCTCCCATTCTGTAGGTTACCTGTTCACTCTGATGGTAGTTTCTTTTGCTGTGCAGAAGCTCTCTAGTTTAATTAGATCCCGTTTATCAATTTTGGCTTTTGTTGCCATTGCTTTTGGTGTTTCAGTCATGAAGTCTTTGCCCATGCCTATGTGCTGAACGATATTGCCTAGATTTTCTTCTACAGTTTTTATGGTTTTAGGTCTTACATTTAAATATTTAATCCGTCTTGAGTTAATTTTTGTATAAGGTGTGAGGAAGGGGTCCAGTTTCAGTTTTTTGCATATGGCTAGTCAGTTTTCCTGACACCATTTATTAAATAGGGAATCCTTTCCCCATTGCTTGCTTTTGTCAGGTTTGTTAAGGATCAGGTGGTTGTAGATGTGTGGTGTTATTTCTGAGGCCTCTGTTCTGTTCCATTGGTCTATATATCTGTTTTGGTACCAGTGCCAAGCTGTTTTGGTTACTGTAGCCTTGTAGTATAGTTTGAAGTCAGGTAATATGATGCCTTCAGGTTTGTTCTTTTTGCTTAGGATTGTCTTGCCTATACAGGCTCTTTTTTTGGTTCCATATGAAATTTAAAGTAGTTTTTTCTACTTCTACCAAGTCAGTGGTAGCTTGATGAGAATAGCATTGAATCTGTAAATTCCTTATGTTTTCTCTAAACTGGTTATTCTAGTTTGCAGTTCCTGTAACCTTTTATCAAGGTTCTTAGTTTCCTGGCATTGGGTTAGAAATGTTCCTTTAGTTTGGAGGAGTTTGTTATTACCCACCTTCTGAAGTCTACTGCTGTCAATTCATCAAATTCATTCTCCATCCAGTTTTGTTCCCTTGCTGGTGAGGAGTTGTGATCTATTGGAGGAGAAGAGATGTTCTGATTTTTGGAATTTTCAGCCTTTTCGCACTGGTTTTTCCTTACCTTTGTGGATTTATCTACCTTTGGTCTTTGATGTTGGTGACCATCAGATGGGGATTTTGTGTGGACGTTCTTTTTGTTAATGTTAATGCTATTCCTTGTTAGTTTTCCTTCTAACCGTCAAGCCCTTTTGCTGCAGGTCTGCTGGAGTTTGCTGGAAGTCCACTCCAGACCCTATTTGCCTGGGTATCACCAGTGGAGGCTGCAGAACAGCAAAGATTGCTGCCTATTCCTTCCTCTGGAAGCTTCGTCCCAGAGGGGCACCTATCAGATGCCAGCCAGAGCTCTTCTGTATGAGGTGTCTGTTGACCCCTGCTGGGAAGTGTCTCCCAGTCAGGAGGTACGGGAGTCAGGGACCCACTTGAGGAGGTGGTCTGTCCCTTAGCAGAACTCGAGCACTGTGCCTGGAGATTTGCTGCTCTCTTCAGAGCTAGCATGGAGGAACATTTAAGTCTGCTGAAGCTGCACCCACAGCCGCCCGCAGGTGCTCTGTCCCAGGGAGATGGGAGTTTTATCTATAAGCCCTGACTGGGACTGCTGTCTTTCTTTCAGAGGTGCCCTGCCCAGAGAGGAGGACTCTAGAGAGGCAGTCTGGCTAGAGTGACTTTGCAGCACTGCGGTGGGCTCTGCCTAGTTTGAACTTCCCAGTAGCTTTGTTTACACTGTGAGGGGAAAACCTCCTACTCAAGCCTCAGTAATGGCAGACGCCTCCCCACACCCCCCAAGCTCAAGCATCCCAGGTTGACTTCAGACTGCTCGGCTAGCAGCGAGAATTTCAAGCCAGTGAATCTTAGCTTGCTGGACTCCATGGGGGTGGGATCCGCTGAGCTAGACCACTTGGCTCCCTGGCTTCAGCCCCCTTTCCAGGGGAGTGAACGATTCTGTCTCACTGGCATTCCAGGTGCCACTGGGGTATGAAAAAAACTCCTGCAGCTAAGTCAGTGTCTGCCCAATGGTCACCCAGCTTTGTACTTGAAACTCAGGGTCCTGGTGGTGTAGGCACCCGAGGGAATCTCCTGGTCTGTGCGTTGTGAAGACAGTGGGAAAAGTGTAGTATCTGGGTTGGATAGCTTCGTCCCTCATGGCACAGTCCCTCAAGGCTTCCCTTGGCTAGGGGAGGGAGTTCCCCGACCCCTTGCACTTCCCGGGTGAGGCGACGCCCTACCCTGCTTCTGCCCGCCCCTCGTGGGCTGCACACACTGTCTAACCAGTCCCAATGAGATGAGCCAGGTACCTCAGTTGGAAATGCAGAAATCATCCACTTCCTGCATTGGTCTCACTGGGAGCTGCAGGATGGAGCTATTCTTCTTCAGCCAATTTGCCTGGGAATCAAGAAATATTTTGAGTGTCTACGGTTTTCTAGGCACTGATAAGGGTAAGGGATACAGAGATGGATGATATTTGGTGCCTGTCCTCAGTGGGCCATAGTCTAATAGGGGAGATAGTTGCATAAACAAGTAAAAATACGGAGTGCTACAAAAGCTATTCTAGCTGTCTAAGCAAATTCATCTCTGGAGTACAGATAAAAGAGCAGGGCATTCTGTCTCTGTCTTAGGGTTGGGGGAAGTTTAATGTTGGACATTTGAGCCAGACCTTGAAGGATGGATACAGTTTGGCCAGGTGAAGGACTTCCAGGGAGATGGAACAGTGGAAACAAACAGGAGAACATAGCACATTAGGAGAGGGACTTAGGTGACCCCTGTACTTTCCACAATTAGAGGTGTACATTAGCCAGTGGAATTTCCCAGGAAATTTTAATGTCAGTGGCAAGCAATAACATAAGAGGCAGAAAGCAAGGAGACATTGGAAAACAGAGGAGGAAGAGGTATTTGAAGGCCCACAAGGAAAAGGGGAAGATGGAAAATAGCCAGAAATAGCAAAGAAGACTCAAAGGATGACAAATAGGTTTATATATTAAAAGAATTCCTAATGAGTCATCATTTAAAAGAACCCAAGTCTCCATCAGCCCTGGTCCTGGTGTTTGACTTATGATCCGAAAACAAATCTGTCATGTCCTAGGACAAATTGTGCTTTTGCTGAGGTTCCTGAGTCTGGGGCATTGGGTGGTTTGGTTGGCACTGCTCTGCGGTACTTTTGAAATAACATGTCCCCCGACTGCCACCTTAATAATACACTCTCCTTATTTAGAGTTTTTGTCAATACTCCTTTTTAGACTGTTTCTGAAAGCATCTTTTGACAGTTCATGTTCTTGTCACCTGCTGATTCACCACATTAATTTAACATCACATCATTTCACATCATTTCAACATCATCTTCTCAATTTCTGTGCAAGATTCTGAAAGCAGCAAGTATTTTTCATAATTAATGTATACAATTTACCCAACAGGCATGTGTTGTTTGTGCTGGGTATTGTGTCCAGTGTTGGAGAAACACAGATGAATAAGACATTGCCCTTGCCCTCAGGGAGCTTACAGTCTAATGGAGGAGATAAACACAAACCGAATATTTATAAAAGTAGATGGTAAATGAAATGATAAAAAATAGTCACAAGGTCTTATGGAAAAGACAGAGGAAAGCCCCTGAGTTGGTGGAGGGAGGGCATGAAAGGCATCCTGGTCAGGTGACATCTGAGCTGAGCCTCAAAGAAGGACTGGATATTAGTCAAGCAAAAGCGAATGGAGAGAGGATACTCCAGGTGGGATGGGCACTTTGTGAGTACAAGTGGGATAGGGAATGACAAATGAAAATGAAGTCGGTGAGACAGGCAGAGATCTTGGAGGACTATGAATGTCAGCACCTTGTTTCAGTTGTTTATTTTTAGTAGATTTAGATTATGGGCAGCCATAGTAAGATTCTGTGGTCAGAACTACATTTTAGACACTTTGTTGGTTGTGAGAAAGATGCACCTGAGTGACAAAAGATACACTGGGAAAAGCTGGTTCGAAGGCTATTACAATTCAAGTGAGGGATGGTGAGTGGCAAGGGAGTGGAGAAGAGGACATCAATTTTGGGAAGTAGTAAGAAGGTCAAAGCAGGTAGGACTCGGTGATTAATTAAATATGGAGGTGAGGAAGACAGAAGTGTCCAACAAGATGTTCATGCTTAGATCCTACTTTAATATCTGTGAATGAAGCAGCTAACTACTCAGATAAGGTATACACATGAAGTTAGGTCCTGGCTTGGAAGCCTGACCCAATTACTTAATAGTTGTGAACCTACTATAGTCATTCAGCCTTATCAGGTCTCAGTTTCCCCTTTTGTAAGATGAAATCAGAACAGTGGCTTCACAGAGTTTTAATGAAGATTAAATAAAGGCTATGAAGGCATTTGTAAAGTTGAAAGAACTAATCACGTGTAAAATGTTATTGCTCACATACTGCCACTGCGATTTTGACCAATTGGATCTTGTATTTCTGTTTGTAGCAGAATAATAACTTCTTCCAGTATCTACTATAAAGAAGACTAAATTTTGCACATAGCATTAAAACTTTGAATTTGGGGGTGGGACAGGGTAGATGCAAGATAAAAGAAAGTGATGATACCTAATCATCTTTTCATCTTTTGCCCTATTTTAACAATAGTCCTCTGTTCTTCTTGTTCTTCTTCTTCTTCTTTTTTTTTTTTTTTGAGATGAAGTCCCACTCTTGTACCCCAGGCTGGAGTGGGATGGCATGATCATGGCTCACTGCAACCTCCACCTCCTGGGTTCAAGCGATTCTCCTGTCTCAGCCTCCTGAGTAGCTGGGATTACAGGCACCTGCCACCACGCCCGGCTAATTTTTTTATTTTTAGTAGAGATGGGGTTTCACCATGTTGGCCAGCCTAGTCTCGAACTCTTGACCTCAGGTGATCCACACGCCACAGCCTCCCAAAGTGCTGGGATTACAGGCGTGAGTCCCCGCACCCGGACCTTCTTCTTTTTAATTTAATAGCATTTAACTTTAAAAAAAATTAGTTTATAATCATATTGTAGCAGTGATTATATCATAAAATATTTAAAAGGACCAAGCAGTGCTAGATTCATAGTTTGTTCTTAACATTAATTTCCTTTCTTCTATCTTTCTTCAGAAAGAAAAATTTATTGTAATCACCAGTTGTCTGAGCTCCAAATTCCTGTAACAAAGAAAACTCAACAATGTATATAGGAAAGCAAAACCTAATGATTTTTTGCTCAACATCATCACTTTTGATCATTGGAAGTTGTTTGTTTTTTTTTTTTGACAGAGGAAGTAACAGCATTTCGAAGTTTTTTGTCTTCTTATCAGTGGTTCTCACATAATTGCCAGTTTTACTAAGTGACTTAGGAGTTTAATAGTTGTTCATTTAAAAAGTTAATACCTTGATAATAGACAGCAATAAGACTTGCAGAAAGTTGGCTTTAAAATGTGTTTTTCATGGACACATAGACACTGGGGCCTATCGGAGGGTGGAGGGTGGGAGGAGGGAGAGGATCAGGAAAAATAACTTACGGGTACTAGGCTTAATACCTGGGTGATGAGATAATCTGTATAACAACTCCCTGTGACACGAGTTTACCTACATAACAAACCTGCACATGTACCCCAACCTTAAAAAATGTGTTTTTAAAACTGTGGCTAACATTCTAGAGAATTTACTACTCTTCAGACAAAATATTAAGCCCTAGTAAAAATAGTTGACTCAGTAGGATCTGGAAAATTGTTCATCCTCTCCAACTTTCCCCAGTTGGAACTTTGAACCACTTACCAGCCACTTAGCAGCTGAACAGAAACAGTTCTCTGATAGACACAAAGCTCTGACTTTGACCAGATCTGCTTTTTCTCCTCATGGTTAAGGGAGAAAATATAGCATTCTGGTTTAAAAGAAAGGAGCAAAGAGTTCTGAACATCTTGTGGAATGAGTAGTTATTAACGGTTACGTCCAGAGTTAGGAGAAAGGTGATGTGATGTGTTTGTGTGTGTGTGTGAGGTGAGTGGACTCATAGAGGAGGAGAGGTTTAATTTTGACATATGAGAAAGAAAGTGTTACGGTATCTTACAAATGGGGGACTTGTTTTCTGTTTGGACTCCTCTGCCAAAGGGTCTTCAAAATCCCTCCAACAGCTAAAGTTCACAGTTGAGTCCAGAAACCAGATTATAGAGCTAAAAAATAGACTAGACAATATGAATCTGGTGAGTAAATAGTGGCCTGGGTAGGCAGAGAGCCTCTGCATCTCATAGGCTATTGGGTTTTCAAGCAAGAATACAGATTGCAAAGTCAGGATATAAAGATTTAGTTTAAAAAAAAAAAAAAAAAAAGAAAGAAAAAACACTAAAGGTGCACATCCTTGATCCTTGCCCAGACAGAGCAATGAGAACACACACAAGGCATTCAGGCCCACCCAGTGCTGACACATCCCATCAGCTGTACCCATGAACAGTTTTCTCCTGCTTCTTAGAAAGGAGGAACTTGAGATAGGAAAGAATGTGTACTTAAGAGTGTGCATTAGGCTTGGCGTGGTGGCTCACACCTGTAATCCCAGCACTTTGGGAGGACAAGGCAGGCAGATCACTTGAGGTCAGGAGTTTGAGACCAACCTGGCTAACGTGGTGAAACCCCATCTCCTCTAAAAATACAAAAATTAGCTGGGTGTGGTTGCACACACCTGTAATCCTAGCTACTCTGGAAGCTGAGGCACGAGAATCGCTTGAACCCAGGAGGCGGAGGTTCTAGTGAGCCGAGATCACATCACTGCACTCCAGCCTGGGTGACAGAATGAGACTCTGTCTCAAAAAAAAAAAAAATAAAAAAGAGTATATTTAATACATTGTCTCAGTGAGTTTTTTCTCACTGAGTAATTGCCCCAGTACTTTTTCTCTATCCCATAAGTCCTAAGTTAAAAAGAAAACTCTCGGCTGGTCATGGTGGCTCACGCCTGTAATCCCAGCACTTTGGGAGGCCGAGGTGGGCGATCATGAGATCAGGAGATCCAGACCATCCTAGCTAACATGGTGAAACCCTGTCTCTACTAAAAATACAAAAAAATTAGCCGGGCGTGGTGGCGGGCCGAGATCGCGTCACTGTACTCCAGCCTGGGCGACAGAGCGAGACTCCGTCTAAAAAAAAAAACTCTCTAAGTCACCCAAATTACAGTGTGCAGGGCAGCTGAACCAGGCCAGCCATCCCTTTGCAGAATTCCCTCTTGAGGTGCTTTATTCATACATGTTGTACTGTAGTCCTCCTCCACGGAGGTGTGAATAAAATAATTTCTTCCATACATCCTCCCAGTCCTCTCACCCCACCCTATATGTCTAGCCAGCTGCCCTTTTATTGAATAAGCCGTTCTTCAGTGCCTCTTATGAGAAATATCCACTGTATCGTATCTATGAAATTCTGATATGTAAGTAGTCTATTTTATGAACTCTTCCATCTCACCGATCTGATTCTTTACTCACACACCAATTCCAGTTTATTTTTTTAACTTTATAACAAATTTAAACTGGTGGGGCTAGTATCTCTTCATTTTTCTTTTTCAAAAATACTTTTTCTTTTTCTTTTGATTTTTCTGATGTTGAAGTTTCCTATGAATTTTCATACATTTTGGCTAGTTTCTAATCCTCCCCGTGAAAAAGTCATCCTTTTCCCATCTTCCATACATTCACATTAAAGCCTTTTAAAATGCCCTTCAGTAGGTGTTTTAATAATTTCTGCATAGATGATTTCTAACTTTTATGTTTATTCACCCTAATCTTTCGATGAATACAGAGAAACTGCAGTAACTTAATGTAACTATTGACACAAAAGGATGGTACCTCCCCTACACTCAGATTGTTATTTTATTCTCTTCTTATTTCATTTTGTAGTTCTTACATCTTACATCTCTAATATTGTTCATGATAATCCAGCATATTTAAAAAAATTTTTACACTTAAGATTCTCTCTCCTGGCCTGGCACAGTGGCTCAAGCCTATCTAATCGCACTTTGGGAGGCCAATGTGGACAGATCACTTGAGGCCAGAAGTTTGAGATCAGTCTGGCCAACTTGGTGAAATCCCATCTCTACTAAAAATACAAAAATTAGCCAGGAATCATGGCGCATGCCTGTCATCTCAGCTACTCGGGAAGCTGAGGCAGGAGAATCACTTGAATCTGGGAAGTGGAGGTTCAAGTAGCGCCTCTGTACTCCAGCCTAGGCAACAGAGTGAGAGTCTGTCGAAAAAAAAAAAAACCTCTCTCCTTTGACCCCTCCTCCTCATGCTCCCCAGCCAGAATCTTCACCTTTAGCCAAATTCTTCTCCTTGTAGTTACCCAATAAGCCCTGGTCCTCTTTGGCCATCCTGACCCCCAGAGGCCTCTCCTTTCTTCAAAGTCCTGAAGCATGTGTAGCAAATGTGTGTAATATTCACATGATCCATTTGCCACTAAGCCAACCTGATACAGTTATATCATTCTTTTTTTTTCATCCACCCTTCCCTCTCCTTTTCCTCACCTCACCTGAGATGTCTACATGTTTCAGGTGGCGTCCTGCACTTCCTTTTTTTCTTTCTTTCTTTTTTTTTTTTTTTGAGATGGAGTCTCACTCTGTCACCCAGGCTGGAGTGCCGTAGTGAGATCTCGGCTCATTGCAACCTCCACCTCCCGGGTTCAAGTGATTCTTGTGCCTCAGCCTCCCAAGTAGCTGGGATTACAGATGCCCACCACCACGCCCAGCTAATTTTTGTATTTTTTAGTAGAGATGGGTTTTGACTATGTTGGCCAGGCTGGTCTTGAACTCTTGACCTCAAGTGATCTGCCTGCCTTGGCCTCCCAAAGTGCTGGGATTACAGGTGTGAGCCACCTCACCCAGCCCTGCACTTTCTTGAACCCCTTATTTTGCTAACAATTATGTTTTCCCACCACACCCAGACTGTTTCTGCTCTTACTGGAATATTTTACAAGTGGGGTTTGAGGTAAAAACTAAAAAATTTCCAGTAGTGAAAATTATACTTGAAAATCCCTTTAGTGCAAACTGACTGGCTGATAGCATAGTCTACTTGGCAACAAGCAGATTTGTTACTCCGTTCACTTCCCTCACTTGCCTCTGGGAATATGCCCTTTGAGTGGAACGGTGGGTGGCTGGCACCGTTTCAATGGTGATCTTATTGGCTCTCTCATTTGTTGAGCCACACAGCTGTATTCTTGTCATCTAAATGCCCTAAAGATGATAGCACATCATATTTAAGTTCTTCCCATTTTCCTGGCCTTCCCAAGTCCCACTACCTCCTTGAAGCTTCTGCAGATATTCCACAGCGAGCCTTCTCCTTTCAGGATCTCTCTGGCCTTCAGAGCTGCTTTTTGGTCTTGGTAGGTATCAGTGTGGTGCTTGTCTTTTTCAGAGCAACTCACACACTAGGAGCATGGATTCTAGAGGGGCTTGAAACTTGATCCTGTCACCTACTAGCTGTGTCATCTGGGACAATTGGCCCCTTGGATGTCTTCATTTTCCTCATCTGTGAAATGGGTTTCTACCTTACCGAATTCTTATAAAGATTACATGAGTTAATATTTCTAAGTGCTTAAAACAGTGCCTAGCCCAAAGTACGCACTATATGTTTTTCAGGTTGTATCCTTTTACTTAATATTGGAGTTCCTGTTGAATGTAGCTAAAGAAGGAAGGGCCGTGCGCGGTAATCACGCCTGTAATCCCAGCACTTTGGGAGGCCGAGGTGGGCGAATCACGAGGTCAGGAGATCGAGACCATCCTGGCTAACATGGTGAAACCCCGTCTCTACTAAAAAAAATACAAAAAATTAGCCGGGCATGGTGGTGGGCGCCTGTAGTCGCAGCTACTCGGGAGGCTGAGGCAGGAAAATGGTGTGAACCCGGGAGGCGGAGCTTGCAGTGAGTGGAGATTGCGCCACTGCACTCCAGCCTGGGTGACACGGTCAGACTCTTTCTCAAAAAAAAAAAAAAAAAAAAAAGGAAGAAGAAAATAGTGTAGGAGAGAGCTTACTATTAACTGAGTCAAATGAATTGGCACCTTTTTTGCCCTCCAAAACGCAAAACCTACTCCTTTTAATAATAATTTATAAAAACAAAAACAGTTCTCAACTTCCCTGACTCTTCACAGAAACCTCATAAGTGATCTTCACTGAAGATCAGTTATGAAGTTTCTCTTAGTTACCACTAACTGCAGTTAACGTGCTGACATTTTTATACTAGAAACTATGAGGCTGAATTCTCGAGTACTTTCTTGATTAGGCACTGAAAAAAGACAAGCTTGCAGAAAATGAGTTGGCAACTTGGCAACCCCCCTGGGTGTTTTTCCAAAGGCAGTTCTCAGGCAATGTGTTGAGTGAATGCTGTAAGAGACCCACTTGTATAAGCCTCACAATCATCAGCACCTTGCTTAGTAGCTTCTTAAAATGTCCCCTGGGTATTCTATGAATTTGTTTTTCTATAATAATGATTGTAACCTCCTCAAGGTCAAAGGACTATGACTGCTGAGACTTTGTAACCCCTGGCATGGAGCTGGAAATACTGCACAGCTCAATAATTTCTTGCTGATAGATTAATTGTTAAGATGGGTAGGACCAAGCAATGTTTAGATGCTGCCAAACCACAGTGGGAGAAAACCTACGAATAATAGTAAAACTCCCCACGATTCCTTTCTACTCTGTCTTCACTGGTGCAACCCACAACTAAACACTGATTCCATCCTAGTTTCTCTCATCCCATAATGAAGGGCAGTAAAAGCTGGGAAGGAGACAGAAGTGAAAAGCCTGGATCATCCAGTTTAGAGGTTTACTGAGTGAGTGTTGAGTCCTTTTAGGAGAAAGCATGGTCTCCCTGAATCTTCCATTTGAAGGAGCTGAGAGAGTGACTTCTATGGCATTAGTCAACACCAGGGGGCAGGAGAGAAAGCTGTATGAATGGAACAGGCGCAACCTGAAAGGGTGGTGTGAGTAAATGGCATAAGCATGTGAAAATTTCCACCACAGTTCTTGGCACCTAGCAGTACGCTATATGTTGAATCTCAAAGTTTTAATGCCCTTGAAAAATTATTTCTTAATTAAGTCGTGTATGTTCATTGTACAAAAATTTAAAAAAAAGCAACAAAACAACAAAGACATTTTTAATGACTCATAATCTCGCCATTCCAAAATGAACTGTTCACATTTCTGTAGAGCACATTCTGTTTTCTATGCATGGATACCTTTCCCTCAAAATGCGATCACCATAAATTGTTATTTGTGTTTCTCTATAGTTTTAACTGGTAATATTTACTATTTAGCTCAACACATAATTATGGGTAGAGGAAAAGAATACCCAGGGTTCTAGTTTTGGCTCAGACATAGCCAGCCCCTGGCAAGCAGCTTGACCTGTCTAAGCTTTCAGTTCCTCATCTGTGAAATAAAGAGTTTGATGCCTATCACCTCCTTCTACCTCCATAATTCTAACCATTGATGGGTCATTAAAATAAGACAATATGGTGCAGCGGTTATTACTCTGGCATTAGCCAGGCTCTAATCCCTGCTCTACCTGTGAGATCCTGGGCAGGTGGTTTTTTTTTTTTTTTTTTTTAAGACAGAGTCTTGCTCTGTTGCTCAGGCTGGAGTGCAGTGGCACAATCTCAGCTCACTGCAACCTCTGCCTCCTGGGCTCAGGTGATTCTCCTGCCTCAGCCTCCAGAGTAGCTGAGAGTACAGGCGTGCACCAACGCCCCCAGCTAATTTTTGTATTTTTAGTAGAGACAAGGTTTCACCACGTTGGCCAGGCTGGTCTTGAACTCCTGGCCTCAAGTGATCCACTGGGCAGGTTTCCCGACCACTCAGTGTCTCCGTTTTCTTTTCTCTAAAATGGGATTAATAACTGGACATATCACATAGGGCTCTTGTGAGGATTGAACTGATAGCACACAGTGTTTGGCAGAGTAAAGGCTCAACAAGCAGCAGTTATTCTCAATATTTTAGCTCAGGCACCAGGTGCCTTGAGGTGATAGAGTAAAAACTCTAGCTGAGAGATCAAGTAGAAACTTAGGAAGTAGCCCGGGTTGAACACAGGAGCTGGGCATCGTGCTGAGTCTGTTCATTGGCACCATCTTACTTCATCCTCAGAACGTTACTATCTCCGTTTTACATATGAGGAAACTGAGGTTAGAACTTGCCTAGATTCGTGTAGCTAGTAAGTGTCAATTCAAAGACCTTCCAGCTAGTTTTGGTTGAGCCAAAGGGGCTAGAAGACCTGCCATTAGTTAGATTTTCATTTCAAAAATAAAACCTCAGCATGAAGTGCCTTTCCCAGTGATACTCAGCGTGATTTTTTTTCTTCTTTCACACATACGGCTGTATGTGTGAAAAGGGTCATTTCTCTTCCGGCTTTAGTGTTCCCCGCAGGGGAGAAAATTGAAGAATAGACAGAAATACAAAGTATCTTTTAATTAAATGCCACCTCGCTGTTTTATGGGGCTCGTATGCTTTCCTAACAACATTTGTTAGATAAGTTGGTAATTCCCGGCAGCTGTCTACTGTGTGGTGCGTCTGTGAACCCATAACTAACAGAAAAGCATGAAGCCAGTTTGGGATCGCGCAGGCTAAGATGAGGGAGAAATGCGGATACACCGGGCAATGAACAACATAAACATTTCAAATGCGATACACATTCGGATTGAGCCACATCTGTGTGCAGATTCAACTGCACTGACCCACAAAGCTATTCCCAAGTAACAGCCGCCCCAAGCCTGAGGCACTGGCGCCCCGCCTGGGCGAGGCTGGCTGCGCTCTCTCTTGGCCGGCGCCCGTTGCATGCGGTACGTGCCTGCCCGGCCCCTCGCCCAGCGTTCCCGTTACGCGGCTGCGTCCAGCTGGCCGCGGAGTCCCAGAACCTCCCCGGGATGCCCAGCTCGCGCTCTGCACGTCCGGCCCCGGGGCGATCATATTCCCGGGGCGAGGGCTCGCGCCCCAGCTGGGTGCTGGTTGGTCGCGCCATGGGGCCCGAGGCCCGGCGATTGGTCCCAGGAATAGGGTCACGTGCTTCGGAGCAGATAAGCGGCCTCTAGGCGCCAGGCCCTCAATCTCTCCCAGCGACCGCCGCGGGGGAAGGCAGGGAGCTGTGGTTCGAATTTGTGCAGGCAGTGGGTGCTGGCTTTCACGGTCCGCCGCCTGTCTGCCTAATGAGCTGCACCAGGTAGGTTCGCTGCACCTCTGCGCGGTAGGAACACAGGGGAACGCACAGCTGTGGGGAAGTTGGGGGGGGCGTTTCAGTTCTGTCATGAGGATAAGGGAACTGACTGCTTAGTTGAATCTGGCAACCGAGAGGGCTTGGAGGTGTAGAAATTTGACTCTATTTCTTAAGCAGAGCCTACTTTAGCAATCAGCATCTTAAAGCAGAAGTTATCTTAACGTGAATCAGCTTGAGTTCTGATTTTCTCATGGATGCGGCTGTTCTTTTGGTCCTGCACAAATGTCGCAAGGACTCAGGCAGCTGAAGTGGTGAGAACAGCACTCTGACATTGCTGGTTAGGTGGTTTAGCTTGGAGGAAAAAAATTACAGGACGACGTTTGCATTCATTCGTCCTTCTTATCACAGTTTGCCATAGCACAATCTCAAGAGTTTGAGCAAACAATTACTTTTAACTCTTGTCCAGGACTTAAAGTTCCAAGGAAATCACCCAAAGTAAAACTGTCTTTCTATAAATGCAAAAAGTAAAAATAAAATAAAATAAAAAAAACTGCCATAAAACTACTTTAAATAGCTTCTCCAGACATAGCTTAGCAGAAGACTTCTCTAAAAATCCTGCCTATTAACTATTATTAGACCCACAAATATAGCTTTAGCTTTCATTTGTTTGTTCTAAGTTTACAGGTCTCCCAGAAAAACCCCAGAGCTAATACAGTAAATTCTGCGAGTGTTATTACCCATTTTTGTGATAATGACCACTTGGATACATATTTAGAGCTGCTGTGAGGAGAGTTACTAAAGCCAGACTGAGAAATGTCGTGTACAGTATACACACACCTCTTACTTGTAAGGCTAAGATAGGGAAAAAAATCCTAATACCATAAGCTTGGAAATATATAATGAGGGCTAAAGGCCAGAGAAAAGTCTTCTTTATGGATGCTTCTTGGTTTAATATTGCTGAGCATAGTCATGTTTAAAACTTTAAATAGCTTTATTGTCTTTCTACTTATAAATGTCTATTAGAAAATGCCAAAAAAGGAACAAAAATGAAAATAGATAATCTATAGTCCTATCACCCAGAGATAATAATTATTACATTATTAGGAAAGGTGTATTTCTTACAGAGTTTTTCAATATTTATAAGTTGGCATACATATAATGTATATTTTAAAACACGCCAACTTTCAGGTAATCAGGTTTTCCACTTAAATGTGGACTTGTCATGGGCATCTCTTTAGATGAATTATCAGTTACACAGTTTGTAAGTACCTATGAATTATTGACTTGTATTTCAGTGGTTATTTGTGAAAAATGAGGAAAAGCATGACAATCAAAGTACAAAGAGAATTCTTTGACTTCTTCTCTAGCCTTCTCACTCTCAAAACTGTGGCATGTTATTTTTGTTTTTTTTTTGTTTTTCAAGTGAATTACCTTACCAGAGAAGTGTCAATCAATTTAGCAGCAAAATAAGCCAAAGTAGCCAGGGGAGCAGAGGGTCTGGAACTGTGGCTTCTGAACCTCTCTGGTCATTAGAATCACCTGGGAAGCTTTAAGAGCATATCCATCCCTTGGCCCTAGCCCCAGAAGTTCTGCCTCAGTGGTTCTGAGTCCCAGGAATTGGAAAGAAAGAAAAAAAAGAAAGAGAGAGAGAGAACGAGAGGAAGAGAAAAGAAAGGAAGGAAGGAAAGGAAGAAAGGAAGGAAAGGAAGCAGGGAAGGAGGGAAGAAAAGAAAGAAAGAAAATGAATTCCCCAGGCATAGTGACCAGACAGGTTTGAGGACCACTGGTCCAGAACAGAGCACACAGTTTTCAAGGCTGCCTGGGAGATAATCAAATTGAACCCTTTTATTTCTCAGATGGGGAGACTGAGACCCCCATCACCCTCTAAGTGTTTTAAGCAGTTAACACTTAGCCTTTAGCCAGCCAAGGGTAGAGGTAGACATAGAAAGAAGATCTGATCAGTTAATACTGTTCTCTTTTACTATATATGATAGCACCTGCCTGATATCTACTGCACTGGCTAAAATTCAGTCAGCACAAAAATAGTACATATGTATTTGGCACTGGGAAAGAGCACTTCCGATCCAGGTGATAATCCCTCTTCCCTTTGCATTCCAGAATGATCCAGGTTTTAGATCCACGTCCTTTGACAAGTTCGGTCATGCCCGTGGATGTGGCCATGAGGCTTTGCTTGGCTCATTCACCACCTGTGAAGAGTTTCCTGGGCCCTTACGATGACTTTCAACGAAGACATTTTGTGAATAAATTAAAGCCTCTGAAACCATGTCTCAACATAAAACAGGAAGCCAAATCACAGAATGACTGGAAGTGCTCGCACAACCAAGCCAAGAAGCGCGTTGTGTTTGCTGACTCCAAGGGCCTCTCTCTCACTGCCATCCATGTCTTCTCTGACCTCCCAGAAGAACCAGCGTGGGATCTCCAGTTTGATCTCTTGGATCTTAATGATATCTCCTCTGCCTTAAAACGCCACGAGGAGAAAAACTTGATTTTAGATTTCCCTCAGCCTTCAACCGATTACTTAAGTTTCCGGAGTCACTTTCAGAAGAACTTTGTCTGTCTGGAGAACTGCTCGTTGCAAGAGCGAACAGTGACAGGGACTGTGAAAGTCAAAAATGTGAGTTTTGAGAAGAAAGTTCAGATCCGTATCACTTTCGATTCTTGGAAAAGCTACACTGATGTGGACTGTGTCTATATGAAAAATGTGTATGGCGGCTCAGATAGTGATACCTTCTCATTTGCCATTG
Organism: Macaca mulatta; assembly: GCF_049350105.2. Taxonomy (NCBI): domain Eukaryota; kingdom Metazoa; phylum Chordata; class Mammalia; order Primates; family Cercopithecidae; genus Macaca; species Macaca mulatta. The sequence goes on along the minus strand of NC_133414.1, from coordinate 103,622,729 downwards.
ACTTACCCCCTGTCATTCCAACTGAGCAGAAAATTGAGTTCTGCATTTCTTACCATGCTAATGGGCAAGTCTTTTGGGACAACAATGATGGTCAGAATTATAGAATTGTTCATGTTCAATGGAAGCCTGATGGGGTGCAGACACAGATGGCACCCCAGGACTGTGCATTCCACCAGACCTCTCCCAAGACAGAGTTAGAGTCAACAATCTTTGGCAGTCCGAGGATGGCTAGTGGGCTCTTCCCAGAGTGGCAGAGCTGGGGGAGAATAGAGAACTTGGCCTCTTATCGATGAATTAAGCAACAATGTAACTGGTCTTGACTTGTCATATTCCCCCATGCAATCCTAGGTCTGTATTGCTCAATTTTAGGCAGCCTTTGCTACTCCATCAGTAGATTTAGATTTGAGCTTTTGAGACCTGGCTATGGAAAAGAAAGCCACTTGAGAATTTAGTGTTGGGGTCTATACAGATGATGTTACCCCATTTGGCTTTGGAGGTTCAAGTAACAGGTTGAAAACTATTTTTATAAAGGTGATACTTTTGCAGTGCCCTCCCTCCTTCCCTCTCAATTCACTAGCTTTCATGTTGGGCAAGGAAAAGTTGAAGAAGGATGGCTGATGGTGATGGAAAGCTGTGTTAATGGTATGAGGAATGTGTGAAAAGTATACACAAAGGGCTCTGAAGCTCAAGTCAGAGGAGTGGGAGGTCTGATCATTGTTGGTGGAAAAAATGTAAGGTTATTTGTGTTTTTAAGTTGGTTTTACAATTCTTTCCTGGGGAAATTATTTCTGGAGGGGAAAAAGATCCATTCTACATATCCATGTGGAGAAAAGTCAAATAACCTTTAAGAATGTGGGTGGTATTGGAGAAAGATGAATTATAGCTCTGGAGAATCAAGATCTTAAGTGAAGCCTTTCTGTTCAGATGTGATCTATAAAAAAATTATAATTTGGGGAAAGTTTAAGCAAATCTGGCTTTGCAGTCCTGATGTTATAAGTGACTTTGTGATCAAAATGTCAGGCTTGGGTTCTTGTTATAGAATGCTTGGTGTAGAAAAACCATGCCATCATCAATGACTAACAACATGTAGGGACTTCATGTCATGTCAAAGATAGTTCTTTGCAAGTGCCTTGATTAAATCAGAAAACTGTCATCGTTTAGCCCAAATATCTGAATGGTCATCTGATAACTCATGAGTTTTTGTCCTCATAAGATGGTCCGCTCTGTACACAGGCATTCCTCATGCAATAATGTTGTATCTTTGAGACCATTGTCAGTGTACACAACTCACATCCTTCATATTGAAGGTGACTCATTTTTCTGCACACTTTTTTGATGTGATGTTTGACGTGAGGCCCGACACTAGGATTCTCAATGCAAGAATCCAGTACCTTGCACATAGAAGTAGCAACCCATCACTTGCCTATTTTCATCTTGCTGTTTTCTTTTTTTTTAAAAATGGATGTGACTTGTTTTGAATGTTTTGTATTATACTTGTTTTTGTGTGTGCATTAATTCATTCTGTAGGCTCTTAAGAAAGGGAGTCCCAGAATGTTGCTTCTATTATTGTGCACAACCATTGAGAAGTGTTACAAGAATGCAGTTAATTTTAACATGTGTGATGTGTCATGGTGGAAAAGTACTATTGGAATAGCTCTGCAGTGACAGAATTTGAAGTTTGGCTAGCATCCATACTTTTTTACTGTAAATATTTCACTCTCCTCTAGCTATCCTTGATGAGCTTCTCACTTCAAGAATAAATGTGTTTGATATAAGACCTGAGTATATTTTCTTTCTCAAAGCCACAGTCAAATAAGAAACTCAACTGACATTCTCATTTTTCGTTGAGGAACAACTGAGCAGAGTTAGTATGGACTGAGACATGGATCCATCTGAGGATATTCACAAGGCCCCAGTCTCATTAGTGAGCACACTTCCTACCACCTGACCATTGGGGCTGGGGAGCAGGGGCAATAACTTGAGCTGTTGCTACTGCTTCTTCCCCCACCCTGACTGTCCTCATCTATGGTTTCTGCTCACATACACACAATCTCTGCTGGGTCAGGGTTATGTTGGAGGCCATGTCTCAGCTTTAAAATGGGGAAGGAGTTGGTGTGGGAAAGGTTGGAGTGGCTTCTACTCTTAGGCTACAGCACATTCCTGAATGGGCAGAACTTGCAGCTGCACAGAGGGGCATAGGGAAGGAGCAGTAGGTACCAGTCCTGGAATGAAGGGAGCAGCACAGCTCCTTGGGGTGAGAGGCAGCAGGTCCATGAACCTAAGTTGTTGCTCCAGTTCGGCCTAAAATCTGCACAGTGTATCTAAAGAAAGATCTGCACCGTGTTGACCAATTTGCTAAAAAGTCCAATTATGAAGAATAAACTTTTATCATATCATAGAATTCTCTGTGTCAGAGCTGTAAACTACAGACCTGCAGGCTGTGTCTGGGCACAGATGTATTTTATTTGACACGGGATTTTTAAAGAATTAATTGCCATGATATAACAATCCGCCAACTGCATTAAATATCTGGGTTTACTTTTTTCCTGAAAAAATTGTAAGGTCTCCTCGCATGGCAACAAATACATGAAGTTGAATAGCAGCTGTGCCCCTTAGATGGGGCATGCATCCTAGATGGGTCATACTGCCTCGTTTTGGCCACAGTCTCCACCCATGGCTTCACTCTCTCACACTATCTGCGGAGCTCTGCAAGTGTTGGAATTTATAGCCCCTATTTTGTTTCCTCTCTATTTATGCTGATGGTTCGGTGGACTGCCCTGTTCCCAGGGGATGGAGAAAAACCAAACTTGGGTCTGACAGGGACCTCGAAGACCATGGGGGCTCAAGTGCCTAACTTTATAAAAGAAGAAACTAAGATCCAGATAGGTGGGGTGACTTGTTTAAGGTAGTGTGGCCAGGGTGAGCCAGCTGAACAGTGACTTGTCACTTAGTGTCCCTCCCTCTGCTTCACACGGCCTCCTTGAAATCTCCCATGGAGGTGCCCCTTCTCCCACAGCCCCTTTCTTACAGGGGAGCTATTTCCAGGCAGGCATGACCAACTTGTGCTGGTCACCTGTGCCAGCTTGACCCAATTTTGGGATGACCCTGGGCAGCCGATGAGGGAGGAGCTGGTCAAAGAGCAGGGTGTTCCTGGAGCTTTACTTCAAATAGAATTAACTGCATTTCACATCCTGCTATCTTGCCTAATAGTAGAAGCAACTTTGCTTTTAAAAATTTAACATGAGAGAATAACTTGAATTTGGAATGCATGGTATTCTGTTCCAAAAAACATGAAGTTTAATTTAGTTATTTAAGGAAGAACTATTTTTTTCCTCTAAATTGATGGCTCTCCTTTTAGTTCATCCCCAAACTGAAAGGCTGGAAATTTCTAGTTTGGGAGTGAACTGTGCATCTTTATCAATGTGAATCCAAAAGTTCTGCACAAGTTTGAGTGACCCTTCAAGCTCCGAAAGGAGAATCCCTTCCTCAGTGTTCATCTCTAGGTTCCTCATAGAGTTTTTTAGCAGCTACTGGGAGCTGTAATCTGAACAAACCCTCTCATTAGTGGGCAAGGATCCCAAACTCAGAGCAGTCCATGTGCACTGTTGCTGACTCCTGGCGTTGACCTTTCCCTCTTTCTGACAGCGAGTGGACACCCATTCCTGGATTTGGGTGGTCCCTCTAAGCCAGTGGTCCTTAACTTTGGCTGCATAACAGATTCAACTGGCAAGCTTTACAAAATACTGATGCCTTCCCCTGAACCTCATAGGATTTTGATTTAATTGGTCCAAGTCATGGCCTGTGCATTGGACAGTTCTGAAAGTTTTCCAGATGTTTCCAATATGCATCAAGCTTGAGGACCTCTGATTTAAGCTGTGTGGAGTGTTTTCCACTGTCCCGATTCAGAGAACAGAGTCATATAATGGCTCAGAGGATTCCTCCACCCACTTACACACACACACACACACACACACACACTAAATAAAAAAAATTAAAAATTAAAAATTAAAAAATAAAAAACCAAAAAACAACCAGATGGCGAAATAGAGGTCCATTAACTTGCTGAAGATTACAGAAATAGTAGAGCCTGGCCTACTGCTCCTTCTCCAACACCTCCAGCCCCGCCCATACCATCTCCTGGTAAACAACCTGGACATGGACTTCTTAATTTTACTGATCGAGTATCTCTTTTTCTCTTCTCTGATAGTTTGTGTATAGAAGTAGGTTAATGAGGAGGCTTTTTGGCACAAGTGACATGATCCCTTGACTTACGTATCTTAAACTACAAAGGAAATAGATTATCCTACAATACAAGATGCAAGGTAGAGCGTTTTCAGTGTTGGTTAAGTCAGTGACTTAGACTCAGGTTATTTCCATTTTTTCATTTTACCATCCTCATTACTCTTTCTTTTTCTTTTCTTTCTTTCTTTCTTTCTTTTTTTTTTTGAGACAGTCTTGCTCCATCACCCAGGCTGGAGTGCAGTGGTACGATCTGAGCAACATCTGCAACATCTGCCTCTTGGGTTCAAGTGATTCTTGTGCCTCAGCCTCCCAAGTAGCTGGGACCACAGGTGTGTGCCACCACACCCAGCCAATTTTTGTATTTTTAGTAGAGATGGGGTTTCACCATGTTGCCCAGGCTGGTCTCGAACTTCTGACCTCAAGTGATCCGCCTGCCTCAGCCTTCCAAAGTGCCAGGATTACAGGCGTGAGCCTCCGTGCCCGGCCGATCCTCATTACTCTTGATTGTCCCTGTGCTAACTTCCTAATGATAAGATAGCTGCCATAGTTTCCAGGCATGATAAGCAGACACAATAGCCCCAACAGGAGAAGGAGCCTATCTCTTTCTTGTGTCACTTTTTTTATGGGTGAATAAACCTTGCCCAGAAGCTTTCCTTATGCCCCACTGCAGACTTGCAGACTCTCCCCTGTGTTTCACTGACCAGAATTAAGTCATGGTTCTGTATGAGAACTAGTCGCTGAATAGGGAAATGGGACTTCATGATTGGCTCGGACAAGTCAGGATTCCCAACCCACAACTGCCCACTCAATCAGGGGTCAGAGAAGGTCTAGCCTTCTGAAACGCCAAGTCATTTAGTGGAAGGATACTGGAACTCCATCATGTGGCTCCCCTTGACACAGGCGTTCATAAATGTTGAGGCCCATTGTTTCAGCAGCAACTTGAAAACAATTATTCACAGGGCCAAGGTAATACGAGCCAACTTTTAAGTTTGTAATTAAGGATAGATTTGAGTTATCCAGAGAAGTAGAAGAATCACATACTTTTTACATGTTAAGAGATTAGGTTTGGAGTCAGGCAGAACTAGATTTAAATCTCTATCCCACCAGTTTTGTGGTGCAACCTTCATCAAGTGACTTGATATCTCCAAGTCTCAGTGTTCCCATCTTTAAAATGGGAATGATAACAATTCCTACCTGACAGAGTGATTATGAGAATAAAGTGAGATCATGGAGATGATGTGCTTAATAAAGTATTTGGGCAATGGTATGTAGTAAATAAATGTGTATTGTCACTAATACTAATGATAAAAAGTTTCCCCACAATTTTTTCTTTTCACATTGTGGTTTTCGAATAAGGACTTAGTACTAATATTAGTATTCTGTGTTACTGGTTGGAACAGTACAGTATCTGAATAGCACTGTAGTAAGGGTCACTCATTCATCCAACAATATTTATAGGGCACTAATTATGTGTTTGACACTGAATATATAGTGATGAATAAGACAAGACAAATACGATTTCTGCTGTCATGGAGCATGAGTGCTGGAGACATTTTCACATCTCTACCCTATCACTTCATAGTAACACCCCAGCTGGATAATTTTGGGTAAGTTGCACTATCACTCAAGTCTCAATTTAATCCTCTATGAAATGGGTTGATTATTTACAAGCTTGTTGTGAGGCTTAATAACAACAATGGTGTAGTGGTCTATTCTCATGCTCCTAATAAAGACATACCCAAGACTGGGTAATTTATAAAGGAAAGTGGTTTAATGGACTCACAGTTCCATATGGCTGGGGAAACCTCACAATCATGGCAGAGCAAAGGAAGAGCAAAGGGACGTCTTACATGGTGGCAAGCAAGAGAACTTGGGAGGGGGAGCTCCCATTTATAAAACCATCAGATCTCTTGAGACTTATTCACTACCACGAAATCAGTATGGGGGAAACTGCCCCCACGATTCAATTATCTCTACTTGGCCCTGCCCTTGACACATGAGGATTACTACAATTCAACATGAGATTTGGGTAGGGACATAGCCAAACCATATCAAGTAGCTTATAATTATATAACCCTTATTATGTGGTCAGCACTGTTCTAAGTTACAGCCTCATTTAACTCTCACAACAGTTCTATGAGGTGGTTTCTCTTATTAACCTCATTTTACAGATGAGGAAACTGAGGCACAAACAAGATTTGTGACTTGTCTAAGGTCAGAGGGTTAGTAAGTGTTGGAGCTAAGACTTGAGCTCAAACTTAAAGTTTGTGGTCACAACATTTACACTGTGATACTTCATTCATAGTGTACCTTTTAAGTATTTTGTATATTTGTATTTAACCCAATTATTGATATATTTGAGTTGATGTATACCATTTTTATTATTTGTTTTGTATTTGACCCATTTGTTTATGTTCTTTTTCATTTCTTTCTTGTCTTCTTTTGGATTTTTTTGTTATTCAATTTTTTCCAGTTTATTAACTTGTTAGTTACAGATTCTTTTCCTTTTCTTTTAGTGATTACCCTAGTAATTACAACACACATCTTTGATTCTTACAGTATAGTGAAAATGATCATTTTGACATCTCCTTCAATAAAGCTAGGACCTTAAGCACTTTACCATCCTCTTATCATTTGCATTTTTATTATATATTTTAATTCTAAATATACTTTAAGCCCCATGAGATAGGATCATGTTGTTTTGTTCAGTCACCATTTTTTTTTTTTTAAATTTATCTGTGTTTTTCTCCTTCTGTTATTCTTTCTGTATTTCTATGTTTCCATCTTGGATCATTTTTCCTTTGGCCTGAAAAAAATCCCTTTAGTATTTGTTTGAATATATGTTTGTTGGTGAAGAAGTCTCTCAGTTTTTGTTTAATTGAAAACATCTTTAGCTTTCATTTTTGAAAGATAGCTTCAGTAAATATATACTTCTAGGTATGGATTTAGGTGGAGATTAAAAAATTCTCTGCTATTATCTCTTCAAATATTTCTTCTGTCTCATGTTCTTTCTCTTCTCTTTCTGGACTCTGATTAGACTTATGTTATATGTTTTCACTTTGCCCCACTGTCTTATCCTCTTTTATCTATTTCCCACTCTTTTTTCTGTCTGGACTTCAGTTAATATATTTGCTATTGACTTGTTTTCCAGTTCACATAGCCTTTCTTTGGCTATGTCTAATTCTGCTTTAAATACATTCCTGCATTTTTTAATTTCAGCTATATTTTTGAGTTAAAATTTTTATTTATTTTTTATAGTTTCCAATTTTCTGTCAACATCTTCATTTTTCATCCATTTCCCCCCTTTCCTCTATTTTTCTTGGAAATTGTTATGATAGCTAATCTGAAAGTACTTGTTTACTAATTCCAAAATCTGAATCTCCTATGGGTCTGATTCTGTTATATATTTTTTCTTCTTCTTTTTTTAATGTGGTCTTGTCTCTTGGTATTCTAGTAATATTTGATTAAATGACAAGTATTATGTATACCAAAAATAGATATTAAAAATTTCAGGGCTGGGCATGGTGGCACATGCCTGTAAACCAAACATTTTGGGAGGCTGAAGTGGGTGGATCACTTGAGCTCAGGAATTCAAGACCACCCTGGGCAACTTAGCAAAACCCTGTCTCTACGAATAAATAAATAAATAAATAAACCCACGAAAATTAGCCAGGTGTCGTGGTGTGGGCCTGTAGTCCCAGCTACCTGGGAGACTGAGGTGGAAGGATCCCTTGAGCCAGAGAGGTTGAGGCTGCAGTGAGCTGTGATCATGCCACTGCACACCAGTCTGGGTGACAGAGTGAGAGCCTGTTTAAAAAAATTTTTTTTTCAAGAAAATAGATGAAAAGACAGAGAATTTTGCCAGATGTATAATCTTCCTTCAGAGAGTATTTACTCTTTCTTCTGCCAGACAGATTCAGGGCTGCTTGCCTCAGTCCAATCAGGGATTGAACTGAGTCAAGGCAAAGTTGCAGTCTTGGTAAAGCTATATTTATCTTTGGTTCACCTCTGCTTCTAATCTACGACCTTCTAAAGCTGAGAGTTTGATGTTTGCGCCAGGGTTCCTCTTCCTGGAAGGTTTTGAACTCCAATCTTTGTTTCCTCAGCACACTGAGTCTGTCAGAAGTCCACTCTGCTTTTCAGGCTTTCTGGTGAGCCTCTTAGCCTCCTTCCCTCTTTCTCCTTCCCTTCAGAGTTTGGCAAATATCTTGAGTGGAAAATGAGCTGAGCGTTAGATTCAGTTTTCCACATACACCCTCCTCACCAGGATATTGACTTCTGAATTCTTAAGTTTTCTTCTTCTCAGCTCTATGAGGCCATCGATAGCTCTATCAGTGCTGTTGGCCTTCTTCCCAGGCAACACGCAGCTTCTCTGCTTTTTGCTTTCCCAGAATCAGCAAACACATCCAGGTAAGAAAAAAAAAAAATAGCTGCAGTATGTCAGCTCAACCTGACTATAAAGTCCTACTTGTTTAAGTAGCTCTTTAATGCCTTCAAATGACTTTTTTTGGATTTTTTTTCCCGCATTTTTAGTTGGCCTGTGTGTTATTATTGATCTGCCTCAAAGCTCCTCTCACATTCAGAAGTGGAAGTCCATCAGATCTTTGATTCTCTCTGTATAGTTTCTGCTTATTTCAAGCCCTGGTTGTCTCAGAAACTCTCTAATGTCTTCAAAAAAGTTTGGGGGTATTTTTTGATGGTGTCTAATTATTCTCATCAGGAACATTAGTTTATGGCAAGTTACTTTGTCATACCTTACCTGTATCTGAAATGAAATAACTTGTATAAAGCATTTAGTCCAGTGTCTCATCCTATTCTAAGAAGAAGGGAATAAGTATACTTTACTATCATAAAAATTGAAGAGTATAACTAGGCTGGTAGCCTGGCAGGAAAATTATTTCACCTCTGCTCTCTGAGAGTATTCTAGGGATTATTCTAGTACCTAAAGAAGTGTTTGATAGCATCCTCAAAGTTACACCTTGTAAAACATGACCAAGATGACTTTGGCCTTTAAAATTTAAAATTAAAGTCTAGATTGCCTTCTCCCAAATCCTCCCAGTACAAAATATCTAAAAATGCTAGATAAAATGCTTTCTAATTATATCTTTAGAATTATTGGCTGAGCTGGGAAGAGTAAGGATGGCCTTAAAGGCCTTCTCTGCCCTCCTAAATGAAAAGCAAAAGCAGGTCTTTAGAGAGGTAAATGTGTATTGAAGCTAGCACCTGTCCTGAAGTTATTTGCTAATCCCCAGGATACCAACATTTGTTTTTAACAGCTATGACTGCTAAGGGGACAGAAGACAAAGGATTAGGGCCCATTAAAGTGTGTGGGTGGATTGGGAGTGTCACAGTTAATATCTAGTATAGCTAAGACCTAGAAAGGATACACTCTCAGTAAGAAAATAACTTTTACAGAGAAATTCAGCTAGGAAAGATGCCTGTCTCAACATTAGCTTTAGATGTTAGGTGAGTGCAAAAGTAATTGTGGTTTCGCATTGTTGGGATTTACCGTTTGACATTGGAATACATGCTTAAATAAATGTGGTTATGTTACACATCATTTTAATGGGCATTTCTTGCTTTACAATTTTTTTTTGCTAATGACTTGTTACTTGCTGTTTACTTTATGTTTATTTTAGACTATGGAAATGATATTAGACAAAAAACAAATTTGAGTGATTTTCTTATTCGAGTTCGAAAGGGGTTGTAAAGCAGCGGAGACAACTTGCGACTTCAGCAACACATTTGGCCCAGGAACTGCTAACGAATGTACAGGGTAGTGGTGGTTCAAGAACTTTTGCAGAGGAGATAAGAGCCTTAACGATGAGGAGCATAGTGGCTGGCCATCGCAAGTTGACAATGACAGATTGAGAGCAGTCATTGAGGCTGATCCTCTTACAACTGCGTAAGAAGTTATCTAAGAACTCACCGTCGACCATTCTATAGTCATTTGGCATTTGAAGCAAATTGGAAAAGTGAAAAAGTTTGAAAAGTGGGTGCCTCATGAGCTGACTGAAAATTTAAAAAATAGTCATTTTGCAATGTTGTTTTCTCTTACTGTATGCAGCGACAATGAACCATTTCTTGATTGGGTTATGGCGTATCTCAAAAAGTGGATTTTATACAACAACTGGTGATGGCCAGCTCAGTGGTTGGACCAAGAAGCTCCAAAGCACTTCCCAAAGCCAAACTTGCACCAGAAAAAGGTCATGGTCACTGTACGGTGGTCTGCTGCCAGTCTGATACACTACAGCTTTCTGAATCCTGGCAAAACCATTACATCTGAAAAGTATGCTCCAGCAAATCAATGAGATGCATTGAACATCACAATGACTGCAGCCAGCACTGGTCAACAGAAAGGGCCCAATTCTTCTTCACGACAATGCTCTACCACACATCGCACATCCAACGCTTCAAAAGTTAAATGAATTGGGCTACGATATTTTGCCTCATTGGCCATATTCACCTGACCTTTCACCAACCGACTATTTTCACTTCTCTATGCATCTAGACAACTTTTTGCAGGGAAAACGCTTCCACAACCAGCAGGATACAGAAAATGCTTTCCAAGAGTTTGCTGAATCCCAAAGTATGGATTTTTATGCTACAGGAATAAACAAACTTATTTCTCATTGGCAAAAATATGTTGATTGTAATGGGTCCTATTTTGATTAATGAAGATATGTTTGAACCTAGTTATAATGATTTGAACTGCAATTACTTTTGCACCAACCTAATAGATGGAAAAAAGCCCCAATCAACTCTTCCTAAAATTCATAACCACAATCTGGCCCTCTCATGGATTTACAACCTGACTTCATATTCTTTGTGCTCTGAAAAACCTCACGCCCAGAATTTATTAAAAAATGGTTCTTGGTGGCTGGGCGCCATGGCTTATGTCTGTAATCCCAGCACATTGGGAGGCTGAGGCGTGTTGATTACTTGATCAATATGGTGAAACCCCATCTCTACTAAAAAATACAAAAATTAGCCGGACGTGGTGGTGCACGTCTGTAATCCCAGCTACTCGGGAGGCAAGAGAATAGCTTGAACCTGGGAGGCGGAGGTTGCTGTGAGGTGAGATTGCGCCATTGCACTCCAGTCTGGGACACAGAGTGAGACTCTGTCTCAATAAATAAATGAATAAATAAATAAATAAGGTCCTTGGTTGCAGTACCCAGGTGCTCAGTAAAAGCAAGCACACATGCTCTCTATAAGAGTGCCTTCAGCCTAAACCTCAAGGAATTTTCATGAAATATAAGCTCACACACAAAGCAATAAAAAGACAACTCTTTGAGAAAATGAATGAAGATAAAAGTGAGAACACTAGAATGGGATTTTTTTTTTTTTTTTTTTTTTTTTTTTTTTTTTTTTGAGACAGAGTCTCGCTCTGTCGCCCAGGCTGGAGGCGATCTTGGCTCTCTACAAGCTCCGCCTCCCAGGTTCTCGCCATTCTCCTGCCTCAGCCTCCCGAGTAGCTGGGACTACAGGAGCCCGCCGCCACGCCTGGCTAATATTTTGTATTTTTAGTAAAGACGGGGTTTCACTGTGTTAGCCAGATGGTCTTGATCTCCTGACCTTGTGATCCGCCCGCCTCAGCTTCCCAAAGTGCTGGGATTATAGGCGTGAGCCACCGCGCCCAGCCGGGAATGTTTTTAAATATCATAACTGTAGGTAATGCAGAAATGAAAAAAATAATAATAAGGTATTGTGAATAACTTTAATATACCTGAAAACTTAGATAAAATGGAAACATTCCTTAAAAAGTATATTGTATCAAAATGATCTCAGTAAGAAATAGAAAACTTGGCCGGGCGCGGTGGCTCATGCTTGTAATCCCAGCACTTTGGGAGGCCGAGATGGGCGGATCACGAGGTCAGGAGATCGAGACCATCCTGACTAACACGGTGAAACCCCATCTCTACTAAAAATACAAAAATTAGCCGGGCGCGGTGGCGGGCGCCTGTAGTCCCAGCCACACGGGAGGCTGAGGCAGGAGAATGGCGTGAACCCGGGAGGCGGAGCTTGCAGTAAGTGGAGATCGCGCCACTGCACTCCAGCCTGGGAGAGAGAGCGAGACTCCGTCTCAAAAAAAAAAAAAAAAAAAAAAGAAAACTTGACTAGTTCTATAAACATATAAGATTAGTGTTTAAGACTTGTAGTTTAAAATCTACCCACAAATAAAATACCTGGCCCAGATGTTTTTATAGATGTTTTGTATCAAACATTCAAAGGCCAAATATCTTTGATCTTACACAAAATATTTCAGAGTATGTAAAAAAGGGGGAAACATTGCCCAACTTATTTATGAGTTAGCATAACCTTGATACTGAAATCTTACAAGAACAGTAAAGGAAAGGAAAATTAAGCCAATCTTGCAAATAGGTAGATGCAAAAAATTTTTACCCAATTAAATTATTAAAATAAATCCAATAATGTATTTTAAAATGTATTATGATCAAGTTGGGCTTACTCCAAGAATGTAAGATTGGTTCAACATTAGAACTTCCATTATGTTAATTTGCCACATAAATAGATTAAAGGAATAAAAATATACAGTCAACTCAATGAATACCAGAAATGTTTATAAAATTTCCCACTATTAATGAAAAAAATTCAAGCAGCAAATAAGGGGAAATTTTCTTAGTTTGAAAAAAGAATATCTACCAAAAGGAAAACCAATTAAAACCTGCTACAAACATCACACTATGGTAAATGTTGAAACTCTTTAAGATAAGGTCATCTATTACTACCTCTTTAAAATATTATGTCAAAAAATCTGAGCCTGTGAAGTAAAGCAAGAAAGAAATAAAAGTGAGATTGGAAGGAGAGTAATAATATTGGCATTATTTACAGAAAATATGTTTGCCGTTGTAGAAAACCCAAAAGAATCTATTACTAAATTATTAGAATAAATCTGAGAATTTAGCAAGGTGGTTGGATATAAGATTATGGTAGTTTTAGCCATAATACGGCCCCCAGTGCTCCCCACCTTCTGAAATTCACATCTTCCTTGTGTGGTCTTCTCCCATATGGCACCAGTGTTGTTCTGTGTGATCGATAGAACACATCAGAAATGGTTGGTACATCACTTCCACATCAGGTTATGAAAGACACTATGTGTTTCATCTTAGCTGTCCTGTCTCTCTCTCTCACTTAGATTCACGTGTGCTGGGGGAAGGAAGCAGCTGCACTGTAATGAGCAGCTCTATCAGGGAGCCCCGCATAATGAGGAACTCAGGCCTCTTGACAACCACTGTGTGAGTGAGCTGGGCAATGGGTCCTCCAGCCCAAGTCAAGCTTTCAGATGACTGCAGCCTGCCTGACATCTTGATTACAACTTTATATGAGACCCTGAGCCAAAAACTCCCAGCTAAGCTGCTCTTGAATTTCTGACTTAAACAAACTATGAAATGATAAATATTTGTGGTTTTCAGCTATGAAGTTTGGGATGATTTATGGCTTAGCAGTAGATGACTAATACAAAGATCAACACCCAGAAGTGAACTGAATATCTCTATATAGGCAATAAACAGAATATATATGGTATATTTCTGTGTATATATACATTCTATATTACATATATTATATGTTCTGTTTATATATATTTATATTATTGCTGGTATTATAAAATAGTCTTTTTATATATACATTATATAGGCTATTTTACAATAGCAGCAATAATTATAATAATATAATTTCTTTAGAATAAATGTAACGAAAGTTTCATAAGATCTTTATGGAAAAAGTCATAAAAATGTATTGGAAGGTTTTAAAAGAGCTCTGCAAATGAAAAACTATTCCATATTTATGGTTAGGAAGGTAATATTATGAAGATATTTATCTACTACTTTAAGCAATGGCAATTAAAACCAAGATACCAATGGGTTGGTATCTTGTGTTTTTTTGGTTGTGTGTGTGTTTTTAAGAACTCGACAAATTGCTTCTAAAATTCATGTAGAAGCAGAAAGAGTCACGAAGAGTCAAAAGCCTTCTAAAGGAAAAGAACATAATGGGGGACTTAGTGTAACAAATACCAAGATTTCTTATGAAATTATGTAACTAATCCAGTGGGGTATATCAGTTAGCTCAGGGATGGACAAATTTCCAGTGAAACAAAATATAGAGCCTAGAAAGAAGCCTATCCATATCTGAAGACCTGGCTTATGACAGAGCTGGAGATGATGCTGAGTGGAAAGACAATCCACTTCAGAGTACTTGGCTCTGGAGCAAATGGTTATCCACATGGAAAAACATGAAACCAGGCTCCCACCACATGTCTTGCACAAGAATCAGTTCCAAGGGATTAAATAATTAAAGATGAAAGGGAAAGCTATTAAAAACCGTTTGGAGAAGAGGAGTCTTTTAGGACCTTGGAGTTGGAAAGTCTTTCTAAAATAAGAGAAAAAACATAAACTGAAGGGAAAAAACTGATTAATTTAACCACATTAAAATTTAAAATTTTGTTTTTTTAAAAAATCAAAAGACAACATAAAGAAAGTGAAAAGATTAGCTACAAACTGGGAGCAGCTCTACTTGACAAAGGAGTAGTATCCAGAATATATAAAGAAGTCCAATACTTAATAAGAAAAAAAGACCTATAGAAAAACAAGCAAAAAGACTTGAATACACATTTCACAGAAGAGAAAACGTGAATGACCGATAAACATATGAAAAGATACTCAACCTCATTTATAACCAGGGAAATGCTAATTAAAACTACAATGAGATACTATTTCACATCTACCTGAATGGCAAAAATTTAAACATCTGTAAAAAGCAAGTGTTGGTGAGTTTGTGAACAATGGGTCTCATACTCTGCTGGTGAGAGTATAAACTGGTGCCACCACCACCGTTTGGGAAACACTCTGATGCTGTGAAGTTGAAGATGCAGAGCAATTCTACTTCTATTTATATATCCTACAAGAAACTCTTGCACATCTATATCAAGAGATACATAAGTATGTTTATAACAGTGTTATCTGTAAAAGCAAAAATGGAAATCAAGACAAATATCCACTGAGTAGATTGGATAAATAAATTCTATTCTATCATTTCAATGGAATACAAAACATAAGTGAAGATGAATGGCAGCTACTCCTACCAACATGAATGAATCTCACAAACATAAAATTGAGCAAAAAAAGGCAGATTGCAGAAAATACATACAGTATGATTCATTTACATAGAGTTCAAACCCACACAAAACTGAATATACATATATATTTAATGAATATATATTTCATATATATGAAAATAATAAAGTAAAGCAAAGAAATAAAAAGTGAAACTTGGCCTAGTGATTACTTCTGGGTAGGGGGATGGAGGAAATTGGGGAGGGCTACAAAGGAGGATCCAAATTATTGCTAATAATTTCCTTCTTAAGCAAACATTTCTTTTATATACATTATATATGATTTTATATGTAAATTTTATATATATATTTTTTTTTTGAGATGGAGTCTGGCTCTGTCACCCAGGCTGGAGTGCAGTGGCACAATCTCATCTCACTTCAACCTCCGCCTCCTGGGTTCAAGAGATTCTCCTGCCTCACTCTCCTGAGTAGCTGGGACTACAGGTGCACACCACCATGCCCAGCTAATTTTTGTATTTTTAGTAGAGACGGGGTTTCACCATGTTGGCCAGGATGGTCTCCATCTCCTGACCTTGTGATCTGCCCTCCTTGGCCTCCCAAAATGCTGGAATTACAGGCAAGACCCACCATGCTCGGCCGTAAATAATATTTTACAATAAAAAATTATAAACAGGTTTTATTAGTACCTGCAAGCACAGTAGAAATGTTTTCATTTGCATCCTATACGGGACTTTTATTTTCTTTCCCTATTTTTTTGGGAGTGGGGTGAGGGTGATTGCTTCCCTGTATAACCTTTAAGAATAATAAATTGTTTTGGAACATCTGGGATTTGAAAGCATTGTTCTGGCAGCCTTTAGGATGTGGTTTGAATTCATGACAATAGACCATTTTTATGTGTTGTTTCCAACCTTCTTTACGATTTTGAGATGCCAGATTGCATCAAGTTGAGTCTAATATTCCACTGGGCTCTCACTGCTGCTGCAGACATGAAAATAAAAGCTAAATCCTTAGGTGTTTCTGTGAAGGATCAGCTATTCTCTAGATTCTTAGTGCTTACACTTGGGGTTCTGAGTGACAGAAAGGTCAATCCTATTTAACATGGAAACCAACCTTCTTTGACATTCTAATTGGCACCATGTAATGAAAGCCCCTTGCTGATACCACCACCTACAACAATAGGCACCTACACCACACTGCCTTTCTGACTCCTAGCACAGTATCCCAGCCCTTATTTATCTACACGAACACCATCAAACCAGGGTGGAGACATCCTGCTGTCTTGGGAAGTGTCAACAGTTCCATTATATCACCATCTAGGTTTAGTGTGCTTGAAAACAATGATCAGGCCACACCTGTGCCAAAAACTTGCTATTACAGCAACAAAAGATATCGATGCTCCGTATCCCAAAAGGATACAGTCATAACGATGGGCAGTGGGTGCTCCTGGCTATTTGTCAGTACATCTTCTCATAGCCCCTGTGTCTCACTGATGCTCTGTCAATGGATTAATAGCTCAGGACAACTGTGGGTCCCATGAGTCAGGGGGGCTGGTGAGTCACATGCTTATACCAACTCCTCCGGCAGATACTTTATCCCAGCCATTTATAATGCTGACCAGATTCAAAGTAACTAAAACCAGCTGTAACCAGAGACATGCACAGACTCAAGTGTCCAGTTATGTACTCTGTTGCATGATATGAACTTCAAAATTAATCTTTGGGTAAGCCCAGTCTATAAATTGCTTGTTCATATGTCTACTCTGGATTTATGATATACTCTCTTCCTTGCGGTAGCTGACACTCTCTGGCTCTGACTATTTAGATCATGTGAAATCTGACTTACCATCTAGCCAGGATCTTGACCTCATTGCTACCCAAGTCCTGACTAACAACTTTAAAAAATGGAAACAAACCCCCAAAGCAACTGCTGTGGTGGCAACTAACTGCACAGTTAGAGCTGCTGTGATGGAGACAGAGGTATCTGGAGGACTTTGGCACCTGGGAGTTATGACAATCTTTGGTCCAGAGGGAATTAATATCTCATAACCCAGTATTTATACATGGTATTAAAATGTCAAAGGCGAATTTTCTAGGTCTATTCTGTAATCTGATTCCAGGGCAATATGATCCCTTTGCTCTTCAGCTGACTTCTGTCTTATCGTCTGTGTCAAAGCTTAAGTGTCACCTTCTCCAAGTGGTCTTCTCCGACCACCCCATCTCAAATAGGTGTTCCCAGCCATTCTCCCTCATTCATTATTCTTTTTTAAAATTTTATTTATGAATTTAAGTGCCATGAAATATATGCAAAATTCATGAAAGTTATGAACAAAACATTAACACTACTCAAGTTTCACATGGTTTAATTTTACCAATATCCCCTGGGTTCCATGGGAGGGATTTCGGCATAATATAATTATTTTCAGTTCAACACACACACACACACAAAATCGACTGAGCTTCTACTATGTGGTAGGCACTGAATCTACAGGAGTAAGATATATTTCTGCCCTCTCTTTTCTCAAACTACACATAATATGGTCCTCAGCCTTTCTAATATGGATTGAAAATCTATGTGTAATTCTGTTTTTTTTTTTGGCAGAGTCTTGCTCTGTTGCCCAGGCTGGAGTACAGTAGCATGATCACAACTCACTGCAGCCTCAATCTCTTGGGCTCAAGTGATCCTCCTGCCTCAGCCTCCCAGGTAGCTGGAACTATAGGCATGTGCCACCATACCTGGCTAATTTTTAATTTTTTGTAGAGATGGGGTCTCACTACCTCATTCATTATTTCATCAAGTGTTGTTGGGTGCCTATGAGGTGCCTGGATCCCTCAGGGAACTTACGTTTACTGAGCATTTATTCATGTGACAGGCGCTATGTTAAGAGTTTTATTTACATTTTCTCATTTTGTCCTATGAGGTATGTACTATTATCATCACCATTTTACAAATAAGGAAGCTGAGGCACAGAGAGGCTAAGTAACCTGCCCAAGGTCACACAATTAATAAGGGGCAGAGCTGGGATTTGAGACCCGGAAGTGTGATCCTGAGCGTGGGCATTTCCTCTCATAGCACGCTGTTCTCTGTTCTTTTCCTTCCTCACACGTCTCGCAATTAGAATTGTATGTAATAGGGTGTGAGTGAGATTTTTTTCTGTTGTCTTGGAATGGCTGCCAATGCCCAAAGGTGACCCAGAAAGTGCTGAGCACTTTGGTTTTCTAAAGAGAGCTCTTAACCAGCCTTCAACAATGCAGTGGCAGAACTGGCCCTAATACCACCAACCCTGCCCCTGTCCTGGGTCTGTAAGGAGGAGTCTGGGCTGGAATAAGGGGCTTGGAGTTCTCAGCCTGGAGGAGATACAGAGTTCTTCGTGAGCGTATTCCCAGGAGCGGGGCCAGGAACAGGGGTTTTCCCTCCTCCAAGCCAAAGGAGAGTTGGGGGTGCTAAGGGGATCACTAGTGTCATGTTTACTGGCTAGACATCTGCCTGGGCAGCAGTCCTGCTGTCAGCCCTGTCCCGGGAGAAAAGAAACATTGGAGAGAGAAGGCAGGGCTGAAATACGGCGTGGCCATGGCGCAGGCTCCTTCCCAAAGCTTGGCACAGCAGGGTGGTTGAATTTCCCATGGGTCAAAAGAATGCTGAGGAAGGTACTGGGCCTGGGCTGACTTGCTGCGCCCCCCTCTGCCGCCTGAAAAAAGCCACCCTCTGGATGAGGGTCTCCAGCAACAAGGGTTTGTGAGGTGGGTTACAAGTGGCAAGGGCTGGGGCCTGGGGAGGAAGAGCTCAAACACCCCTTCCTCTTCCCACCTCCACCATGGAGGGAACCACATCCTGACAAGGCGGGTAGGGAGGTGAGAACAGAGACAGAGCAGACCCACCTGGGTGTACGCCAAGCCCCAGTGGCGGCAAGTCTTGGCTACTCTGGGAGGGCAGAGGGCTTGGGATCATATCTGAGATGGGGGTTTAAACCGGTCTGGACTAAACTGAATAGCTGAAAGTGACAGGAAATAATGGAAACTGTGAGATTTTTTAAAGGGGAGGAAAGGGGAGGAGATGATTTGACATAGCACAGTCAAGGACAGTGGAAAAAATGAAAACTATGCTGTGTTTATTATCTGTGGATTGGAAGTTTCTTGGCAAATTGGTCCATTTATTTAATTGTGTGTGCATTTATGCACTGTCTCTTTTAATCAGACTTTAAATTCTATGAGAGCAGGACATGTGTGTCTTATTTACTACTTTACCCACTTTACTTAGTATAGAGTCTGGCAAAATAAATGTTGAAGTGAAAAGTAAAAGACACCACTATAGGCATGGGGAAGCCTAATTGGTAATGAATCCTGGCATTCCAGATATCTGACTAAACCCCTCGGTAGATGCACTGGAATCTTAGATGATAAAGAACTTTTAGGAAGACGACCTCAGGACAGGGGTGAAGAACACGTGCACTATAGTTATACAGACCTAGGTTCAAGACACTGCACCCCACACTCTATACTGCTGTCACATAACATAGCATTAGAGCTTCACTTTCCTCCTCTGACATGCCTTGATCATATTCACCCTTCAGGATTCTTGTGGAATTTAAGTGACATTATGCATGTAAAGACCTCTGGAGAAAAGGGAACCCTTATACACTGTTGGAGAGAATGTAAATTAGTACAGCCATTTTGGAAAACGGTATGACGGTTCCTCAAAAAATGGAAAATAGAACTACCATATGATCCAGCAATCCCACTTCTGGGTGTACCTCTAAATGAATTGAAATCAATATGTTGAAGATATCTGCACTCCCATGTGAATTGCAGCATTATTCACAATACCCAAGATATGCAAATTACCTAAGTGCCCATCAATAGATGAATGGATAAAAAATATAGTATATATACACAACAAAACACTAGTCACCCTTAAGATAGAAGAAAATTCTGTTATTTGTGATGACAACATGAATTAACCTGGAGGACATCATGCTAAGTGAAATAAGCCAGGCACAGAAAGACAGATCCTATGTGATCTCACTAGGATCTAAAAATGTCAAAATCATAGAAGTAGAGAGTAGAATGGTGGTTATAAGAGGCTGATAGGTGGGGCCAGATAGGGAATGGGGAAATGTTGGTCAAGATGTACAGAGTTTCATTTTTAGACAGAAGGAGTCAGTTCTGGGGATCTATTGCACAGCATGGTGGCTATAGTTAATAACAATGTATTGCATATTTCAAAATTGCTAAAAGATATATTTTAAATGTTCTCATCAAAAAGAAATGGTAAATATGTGAGTTGATAAGCATGTTAAATTAGCTTGATTTGACCATTCCACAAAGTATACATATATCCAAATATCCACAATGTACACATATATCGAAATATCACATTGTACTCCATAAATATGTACAATATTCAATAATTTTGAAAGTAATGTGGCTCAAACCATAAGAGATTTTTGGAGTAGCCAACCTGAAGCTTACAGCTTTAAGGCTAAGAACTTTGAGAGTACGGGTGTGGGGTGCCTGATTCTATATATGGGACTGATGAGGAGAAGCTAAAGGACTTTTCAAGTGTGTGATGTAGGAGTCAGGTGGAGATTACATATGGGAAAAGGCTTTGTAAACCATGAAGTGAGGAAAAGTGTTCACACACTTATAGTCAGAACACTGCAAGAGTTAATAATGGGCCTATTGCAGGCTCAGGGTCCTATCGTTTATTTATAGAAATGCCTTGGGGAGTTAGAGATGGGGAGGGAGAGCAAAGAATGTGTTTCTGTGCGTGCGTGTGTGTGTGTGTGTGTGTGTGTGTGTGTGTGTGTGTGTGACAGAGAGAGAGAGAGAGAGAGAGAGAGAGGGTAAGAGAGAGGCAGAGAGAGAGAGAGAGAGAGAGAAATGTGCAGGTTTAGCTTTTTCTGGGTTTCTGTTTAACACACACCCCCTACCTTCTCCCTTCTCCCTTCTCTACTCCCTTATCTCCAGGCTGTCTCAGTGTCACCTCCTCTGACCAGTTCTTTCTGGACACCTTGTCTGTCCTTGAGCTATCATGTAATCCTTCCGGGTACTGCCTCAGCCAGGGAGAGCCGGTTCTGGCAGAGGCCACCCTGCAAATAATTCACTGTGAAAGCTGGGCTTGTTCTCTTCAAAGGGTAAAGCGGGCTAACGAGAAGGGATGAGAGCGTCCCATGCCCCACCTCCACTCTCTCGCAAATTCTCTTTGGAAACTACCCTTCCCCTTCCTGGGATGACCTCTGTCCTTAATGAAATGGGAGAAACAGAATGTCAAGACTTGTTTCCTTTCCAAATAAAAGAGGAACGCGCTGAAGTGCATTTTAAATGCTGTCTGGCAAGAGCGGTGGGTTGGGGGAAGGGAGGAGGCTGACTTGCCTTTCTTTGCTAGATATCTGGGAACTTGGCCCACACACTTTCTCCATGGGATTTGAAGGGCAATGTGTCATTCTGGGAGAGGTCTGCAGTTTTTCCAAATATAAACTTTGCTGTTCTTAGGGTTATCATGTACAAGGGCAGTTGTCTTCATTGAACATATTAGGATTTAGAGGTATAGATATTGAGTAGGAGATGCCAAAAAAGTTTTGGGTCAGATTCCTGCTCTACTGCAGGGCCAGGGCCTATGCCCAGGACAGTGGAAATTAAAAATGAGTGCTTAAAACATTGGGAGCTGTAAGGAGTTGAATGAAAGGAGCAACCCTTAAGGGATAGGGTGTCCGGGAACAGCTTCTTGAGTGGCAGTGTGAAGGATGGGTGGAGTTTGGACAGACACAGAGGAAAAGACAGTGTTTCCGGAAGCCACAGAGCATGAAAAAAGGCAGGAGGTGGCAATGACTATGGTGTAGTGGGAAAGCAGAGAGAAACGTGGTTGGCCACAGTCTGGGGCTGTGATGAGACTGAATGTAGCCAAATGATGAAGGTTGAGGAAAGTAGTCTTTTTTTTTTATTTAGGTAAAAGGGAGACAGATTGAAGTTTGTCTTTACCTGGATGCAATGCAATGTGAGCAGAGGATTAAAAAGTGGCAAGATGACTCAGGGAGAGAGAGAAGTCAGCTGGGTGAGTCATTGTGGTAGCTCAAGGGAGAAGAGATAAAAACCTAGGCTGAGGATGGCCAATGAGGCTGAATGGATTAAGAGGAGCAAGGCAGCCCAGCTCCTCTGAGTGAGCTGCTTTTGTGGCCTTCAAGTACAGAGTGAGAAGAGGTTCTTGGCTGGGCTAGCTTGGCCATAGTTATCTAGGGACTGGAAAGTGGCTTTCTGCTTATGTGAATGACTTGTGTGACAGTACTCGTATGACAGTGCAACGCACTCTTGGTGTTTCCTCATCAACTCAAGAGTATAGCGTCTGTGGCTGTTTGTTTCTAATTATTTGTTTGGTAGTTGGCAGTGATGACCAAGAATTGGAGGTCAGTGAGCATGCTTTTTGTTTGGCTCAGTGAGTGGGCTTTGATTTTTTTGTGAGAGATTGTATTCTCAGAATTTCAATTGCTAACTTTTTTTTCATTAGACAGGAGTCATGTATTTACTGACCTTTTTTAAAGAGCCTGTAACTGAAATAGTGATGATTTCTGAGCAGTCAAAATGGTGATGAAGAATTTGCATTTAAGTTTATTATTGTCATCTTGATGTGCTTATCTCACATTGCATTCCTGTATCAAGACATCTCATGTACCCCATAAATATATACACCTACTATATACCCGCAAAAATTAAAAATGAAACAAATTTTCAAAAGAGAGCCAACTTCCTTAAGGACTTCCTAACTCAGATCCTATTTACTATTATTCGGCACACAATTCTAATCAAATTAACTTCTTGCTTTCTAGACCACAGAACAGTGGAGGGTTAGAAAGGGTTTATATGTGTCAAGAGTCTCTCTCTCTTATGTGTATGTGTGTTTGGTATGGTGATGGCAGGCACAGAGGCAACAGTGAAATAGAATACTTAATGATCACATAGATGGGGCAAGATGAAACAACTTTAAAAACCTCAAGAAGCATAGCATCCTGGGACTATTGATTGTCCCCAAATCTGAATAATCCACAAGGACATTTCTGCATGGTATAATCACTGAGTTTCACAGTGATAACTTTAAATTATTAAGAGAATGTTAAGTTATTTTGTTACTGAAACACCAGAGGTTTGGTCCAGGTCCTGCTGCTCACCACACAGAAAGCCAATCACTGAGACAACAAGTATTGCCAAGGAAGAAGGCTTTAATTGGGCGCTCCATCAGGGAGATGGGAGCTCAGTCTCAAATTCATATCCCTGACTGACTAAAACTAAGGGTTTATGTAGCAGGGAAGAAACGTAACAATGTGTAAGAAAACAAGACCTAGGGAGAGGTAAGGAGGCATCTGGTGCCATGCTCTGGTGAGTTTCAGTTCTTTGATACTGTTTTTGAGAGGCTCTGAAGGAGGAAGGAACTCAGATAAAACAAATACAAGTTTCAAGCTTTAACAGCACAAGGGCCAATTTCTATGTTTATCAGAACGAACAGTCTATGGGAGTATTGGGTTGGTTTCAATATTCTAGATGTTCTGTTTAAGAATAGTGGGAAGGACACAACACTTTTTAGGAAGATTCCATCTTTATGAGGGTTAAGAAACTCAAATACTTTCAAGGGCCAGCAGGTAAAGTACATTAGTGAAGCAAATCAGGTATATAATAGAAAGGTTGACATGTCCAAAGACTCGGAAATTCAATTTAAAAAATAGTGCCAATTGAAACACATATACCAACCAGCTGAGTTCAGCCACCAGGATGCCCCTGTGAGATTCTTGGTCTAAGAACTTAAATTTAAGTTTCAATGCTGGAAGGTTTTTGGTAAGTCCTGAATAAGGAAGAATTTGCTTCCTAGATGCAAATAGCCTGGCCCTCAATCATAAATATTTGGCAGGACCTTGTCCAGCAGAGAAGACATTGACCTTTCTGTTGTCTTTAATGTACTAGGTCAGAAAGCAGAAGGATGAGCTGAGTCATAAATGAGTCATTTCTCTTTAGGAGTCTCAGACTTAGCAAGGTGATTAACAAACCACATTGAAGAAATTCTTCATCCAATATCCTAAAATTTTTATCGTCTTGAGAACAAACTAGCCCTTTTGAGACTTAAACGTCTCAAAGGGCAACTGGAAACACAATCATTCCTTTGTCTAGAGAAATCCTTCCTTCTGAAATCAGTTATTTCTGACTTCATGTCAACTCTGACTGCACTGGGCTACTAGATATTGATGCTTCAAATTATATTTGCTTTGGGAAATCCAGAATTGCAGGAGAATTGAATATTTCTTAGCAAATCCTTTGCCATATTTGGAGAATAAAAGAAACCTCTGCCAGTAGAGCCCATAGCTACATTTATGATTTGTTTTCACTGTCACCAGTCCCAAAGCTGGGCTTCTTATTGGTTTTCCAGTAGGTTTATTTTCACAAGATCAGTATGTGTGTGATGGGATCTGATAAGACTTTCCTACAGGAAAGAACAACATTCTGAAGTCTGACTTGCTTTTAGAAATCCTTGGCCCTAAGTCAAAGTTGGAGACAGATTTATATTTGGAGCTAAAAAAGACCAACTGAGACTCGGTAAACAAGCAAATGAACGTGGAACTGGACCCTCAGGAGAAGAATTGCAGCTTTGATAAATGGCAACGTGATTTGGAAAAGAGATGCCTTTATTAAACAGTCTAGTAGCCAAGTGGCCTGAAATGAAGGCTTTGCAATAGGTTCCCAAGTTGATCACATGAGGCAGGGCTCTGAATTGCAATGGATTCTTTCATTTACCACTAAATTAATTCCTCATCAAAATAGTGCTTGCCTCTGAAAGAAGGTTTTCATACTGAACAGATAATTTACTTGCAAAAATTTGTCAAATCTATTATACAATCCTGGAGAATTTGCCCCTTAGGTCAATAGTACTGGTATTTGAACTAACCTCATAGTGCCTTAAACTTAGAAGGATTCAGCTTAACTTTGTTCCTTTTTGATCTCGAGTTTTGTAGAAGCCACAGCATTGTTGGAATGTGTTCTGTGTTTTCAATTTAAATACATGATTTAGTTTCCATCTTCTGATTTATGCTTTGAGGGTAACAGTACTACCTTTTACAAGTAACAGCTGTTAGGATTACAAACGACTATTTGTCTGTGCTCATTGTGAGTTCACATTAGGAATGAGTTGAAAAGGATAAACCCAAGGTATGCAGGTTTGGCAGCATTCTTGTTTGTTATTTATTAATCAAGGGGAGGCTGGTTTCCTGCTGTGGGTTGCAGCCCATTCTCCAACTTCTGTGCGGATGCGGGAGATGGGTGGTGATGATTGAGAAAAGCAGATAATCCTTGCTGTGCATCCACTTAACAGTTACTGAGTGCTGAATGCTGACTGTGTGCCAGGCACTGGCTAGTCCCCAGACATTCACAAGTGAGTAGAGAAAGACATAGTTCCTGCCCTCAAGAAGCTTACAGTTTAGTGGGAGAGTCAGACATTAATCAGACACTCTCCTAATAACTTGAATTATAAGCTAGTGTAGGTGTCATGAAACAAAAGCCATTGGTGTTAGGAGGGTCCAGAAGGAAACCTGACCTAGTGTGGGAGTCTCAGAAGGCTGAGATCTGAAGGATGACACCCACCAGGAGAAACCAGGTAACCAGAAGAAAGCAGGAAGGGGTGATGCTGGGGATTTTCCAGGTAGAGAGAACAGCATCCATGTAGGAGTACTTGGCTGTGTGGAAAACTCCATCTTGTTTCATGGGAATAGCCTTCTTACCTATGGAAGGCACCACAGCTTACAACACCTACCAAACTCCTACCTGTCATCCAAAGACCATTTCAAAAGTTGACTCCTTTATGAAGAATTCCTTAAACCCCACAGTCAGATACAATTAGTTTCATGCTAGATCTTCTCTTATATACCTGATATAACATTGACAGGACCCTGTGTTTTGAATCTGAGAGGCAGAATAAGCCTATGGAGCCGGGCTCTCTGAGTTCAAATACTGACTGAGCTGTTTATTTGCTGTGTGACCTTGGGCAAGTTGCTGAACATCTTTGTATTTCAGTTTTGCCCTTTGTAAAATGAGCATGTTAATGATACTTTCCTCAGAGGTTTGCTGGGAGAGTTCATACATATAAAGTCCTTAGTTCAGTGCTTGGCACTTAGTGAAACCTCATTAATGTAACCTATTGTTATGTAGTTCTGAGAAAGGTCTATTTCTTTATTAGTTTTGCCCAAGTGCTCAGATCTGGCAAGAGTGTAATAAGGAACTCCATCCATGTCTACGAACATCTTGTCTAGTGAACATCCTGGAATATGGGGCTGCTTTCAATCACAGTGCCTCTCAAACTTTATGTGTTAAGAATCTCGTTAAGATGGAGATTCTGATGCTGGTCTGAGATGGGGCCTGACCTGTATTTCCAATAAGCTCCCGGGCAATGCTTATGCAGCTGGTCTGTGGGGCACACACTGAGTGTCCAAAAATCGGAATAATCCCCGGGGTCATTTCTGCATAGTATAATCACTAAGCTTCACAGTGAGAACCTGTCTCTGGAGGAAAGACAGGAGCCCATGGGAGGAGGAGGGGACTCAGTCTATAACTCCTGCACCCAGGCACTGCACGGCATGGTCTGCTTTTCACCTGCAGAAGCTGTTCAGTCAGTGTGAGGTGAATGTCATCAGCCGCCATTAGTGGGCTAGTGTTTGAGGCCTTTAGTCAAGATTCTTCACAGATGACTAGAGAGCAAGAGTGAGAGAGGAAGTGAGGGAGATAAATTTTAAGGGACTGTAGGGCAGATTGGCATGCTGTAAATTCAGAGAAGAGTTGATATTGAAATCTCTAGTCTGAGATTTGTAGGGCAGGCTGGCAAGCTGGAAACTCAGGCAGAATTTCTTGAGGCAGAATTCCTTCTTTCCCAGAAAGCCTTTATTTTAGTATGTAAAGCCTTCAACTGATGGAATGAGGCCTGCCTACATTATAGAGAGTACCTTCTGTACTCTATAAGTCAATGTAATTGTAAATGTTAATCACATCTGCAAAATACCATCACAATAACATCTAGACTAGTATTGGATCAAACACCAGGACATCATAGCCTTGCCAAGTTGACACATAAAATTAACCAACACGAGGGCCAAAGAACATGGCCTGTTCCATGACCTCAGATCATACCTTTCATCCCTACCAGCTACTCGGGAGGCTGAGGCAGGAGAATGACGTAGAGATTCTATGGGCTTGGCCCCCACCTTGGGATTTGAAGGGTGGCATTAGCATTTGAGAGTTGCCTGTATGGTGGTTTGTGCTCTGTTATGCCCAACATGGGCCTAATTAATGAACTCCTTTGGCTAAGTTTTTTAGTGAAAAACAAGAAGGTCACTCCAATTCAAACAGCTACCCACCTTGTTGGAGTGCCAAGCACAGGGCTGAAAATTCAGATCCTGTTTATTTGGGGCCACACCACTGGATTGTAAGCAGCAGGCAGTTCTTTCCAAGGGGTCTTGTACAGCTTCTAAGTCCCCTGCTGTGGTTTGACTAATTCTGACTACAGAGAAAAGGGGCAAAAAAATGCTCTGCGGTCCTCAGGGAAATGTCCAGTGAGCAAACGCCATGCCATGGGAGGGCAGTAACAGGCACATCTGAGACTTCACGTTTGTGTTTATTCAGGTTTCCCAAGACACTTTCCAGTCCGTGATTTCATGTTGTTTTCAGTATAACCTGGTGGGACAGGCAGTGTAGACAGTTAACTTCTGCTTTTTTTTCCCCGATTCGAGGAAATGGTACCATCTCCTGGTACAATTGCCTCAAGGTGGATGGCAGATAGGCAAGTGCATGGCTGTGGAACCTGGCTGACTTGAGTTGGAATTCCTGCTCCATCCATTACTATCTGACTGGTCCTGGACAAGTTACCACAACTTGTGAGCCTCGGTTTCTATATCTGTAGTAATGACCTTGAATGTTTGAAGTGAGGATTACGTCACATGGCACAGTGTCTGTCATCTAATAGATGCTTGAAAAATGGTGGTAACTTTTTTTCCAGGGAAAAATTTATCTGGGGGAAAAACCTGGGGAAGTCCTGAGAATCCCCCTTGAGTATTTTTATCGTGACTGCAGTAGACATGCTGTGGGGTGCTGCCCACCATCCCCCCAGCACCCCTCTCTGGCCCTGCTGAGGCTCCTGGTTTATCCTGAGTGCCCTACCCCTAATCGCAGCCAGCTAGGTGAAGGAAGGTTGCTTGACCAGGATGGACTTGGATTCCTCTTCTGGGAATTTAGATTTGGGACATTGAGGAACTGAGCCATTGAGCTGTTGGGAACTGAGCTGAAAGATTGTATGGTCTTGGGAACTGAGGCAACCGTGATGACAACTGTGCACACTGAGGTAGTGGCAGGAAAGCCCTTAGATGGAGAGAATGGGAGATGTGAGAAGAGGCATAATAAGGAGAGATGGGTCATGCGGCCCTTGGAAGATAGAGCCATCGTTCTTAACAGCTTCCTGGTTCCCACGAAGCCAGGTGGAATCTTTCCTGCCCTCGGATTCCATGGGACCTGTATTATAATGAGTCACCTGCCCTTTTGCCATCTGGCTTGAGTGTGTATCCATTCCTCATTATGAGAAGATCCATGATGAGGAGCAGAAAGATGAAGAAATAGGGTGTCTGAGAGGCACGAGTACTTGATGAACCTAGACGCCCAGGCCAAGGCTCCTGCTCTTGGCTGTCATGTCTGGCAAGTGCAGTTGTTACAACGGCCATTCTCTCTGGTCTTGGGCTGCTAATAGGGAGTCTGTGGAGGTAGGCTGGGGAAGAAAGTGTGGCCTAGGAGGGAATATGCGGTACTGACTGCCTGATATTTTCCCTCACTGACTCCTGCTTTCCCCATGTTCCATGCAGCTGCTCATCCAGGCTCCGCTCAGAGTTATGAAGGTACCTCTGGTGTCTTCCTCCTTGAATTAGGCACTAGTTTGCAGTGGCCCTGCCTATGTTTCTCCAGAGGGGAGAAGTATTGGATTAGTGGAAATGGATCCCAGGGGATCTGGTTCAACTTGGCTCCCATCCAGTGAAGTCATCCGGCTTAGAAGTCAGGTTTCCCTGATCTTTTG
Source organism: Macaca mulatta (assembly GCF_049350105.2). NCBI lineage: Eukaryota > Metazoa > Chordata > Mammalia > Primates > Cercopithecidae > Macaca > Macaca mulatta. The sequence goes on along the minus strand of NC_133414.1, from coordinate 103,593,319 downwards.
GACCAAACCAGGGATACTAGGGCCGAAGCATAATAAAGAAAAACCTGGGGAAGTCCTGGGCACTCCCCCTTGAGTATTCCAGAGTAGCTGGTCATCATGGAGCTGGAGTATTGCAGGGAGCCTGGGTACCACCTTAGACTTGGCTGTCCCATGGGCTGGAATGTCAGACATCCCACTAAGCTAGAACTGTGCTTCCCAAATTTGAAGGCACTAAAGAGCTGACTACATCAGAACCACAGGGGCATTTGTTAACATACAGATTCATGAATCCCTTTCTGATTTACAATATACAGGATGAGGCCTGGGAAACTCTAGTTTTAACAAGTACCAGGTGAATCTGATAATCAGCCATGATGGAAACTGCCCTCACATAGGTGGCTCGTTAATGTCAGTCTTAGATTCTTTGAAATGGTCCTGCAGCAAACACCATGCAGGAAAATTTCTGTAGTCTAATTCTTACCCTCAAAATAGATGCTGTTATAGATTGAACTGTGTCCCTCTCAAATTCAAATGCTGAAGTCCTAACCCCCAGTACCTCAAGACTTGATCTTATTTAGAAACAGGCTCATTGCAGGTGTAATTAGTTAGGATGTATAATTACTAGAGTAGGATGGGCCCTTAATCCAACACGACTCATGTCCTTATAAAAAGGGAAAAATTTGGACACAGAGACAGACACATATAGAGGGAAGATGATATGAAGAGACACAGGGAAAGTGCCATGTGAATTATGCAGCCATAAGCCAACGAACATCTGGGACCACCAGAAACCGGAAGAGGCAAGAAAGGATCCTTCCCTTGTAGGTTTCAGGGGAGCACAGACCTGCCAATACTTTGATTTGAGACTTCTGGCCTCCAGAACTGTGTAACAATAAATTTCCATTGTGCTCGGCCTTCCCGTTTGTAGTTATTTACAATGGCAGTTCCAAGACTCTAATACAGATGCTAATAATTTTTTAGTTTTTTTTTTACAATATTATTTTATTTTTTAAGCTCACAAATAATAACTGTACATATTCTCGGGATACATAGTACACAGGGTACATTCATGGGGTACATAGTAATGTTTTGATACAAATAATGTATAGTGATCAGATCAGGGTAATAGCATTTCCATCGTCTCAAACATTTATAATTTGTCTGTATGGGGAACATTTGGTATCATTCTAGCTATTTGAAACTCTATTATTATTACTATAATCATCCTACAATGCTGTGTAGCACACTAGAACTTATTCTTCCTATCTAGCTGTAATATTATATGCTTTAACAAATCTCTTCCTCTACCATTCCCTGTGCCCTGAAATTAATTTTTTAGTTTTGAATATCAGCTACTCTGCACGTCATTCCCTTGTTCCACTGAGTTGATCTGCCTTACTTCTTGTGTGTGAAATGAAGCTTCCATAGGGCCTGGGTGTAGCCTGTGGGTGTGCCCTCTGCCTGGGGCAGGGAGTGGTGATTCACAAGCAGGAAATCTTCATTCCCATGAGGAATGTGACAGTGCCTTATGACGCCAGTGAGATGCCAAAGCCTTAACGTAGAAAAGTCGGGTTGCTTCTCCCTTTTATCCCTCCACATAAATCTGACAGACATTTTCAAAGGCCAACCATCTATTAACGTCTGCTGATTCTCTACATTTGGAGTTTGTGATTGTAGGTAGGACAGGAGCTCTTATGTCTAGCATCCAAGTAAATTCGTAGCACAGTGGTTAAGAACAGGGCTGTGGAGCCAAACTGCTGGTGTTTAGATCCTACTTGCTGTGTAGTTTTGCCGAGTTGCCTGGTCCACAAGTCCTCACACTTGAGTGTGCATCAGAATTCTCTGCAGGGTTTGTTAAAGGCTAGATTGCCCCACTCCCAGAGATTGTGATTCAGTGTGTCTGGGGTGGGGCCTGAGAAATTTCATTTCTAACAAGTTTCCTGATGTTGATGCTGCTGGTCCTAGGACTAACACTTTCAGAGCTGCCAACCTTAGTTTCTCTAAACCTCTGTTTTTCCATTTGTAAAGTGGGATTTGTGAAGTTGCTAATTTATAGAGTTGTGAGGATAAAGTAAGATGATGAATGTAAAGTGCTTAGCACATTGCTCTGTGTGAAGCTAAATGCTGGTGATCACTGGCTGTCATTAACATAAATTGAAGCCCTCTTCTATGCTTGACTTGCTAAGTCTTGCTAACATTCAAAGGAAATTCTAGATGGGGGGCAGAAAAATGTTACCTCCTCTTTTCAGGGGTTTTCAGGGAAGTAAATTATTCTCCTGAAATCATGGGACACCTACTTCTATGCTGAGGTTGCATCTCTCATGGGCACCAGTAGTTGGGCCCTAGGGGATGCCTTTGGAAGAGGTGAGTTTAGAAGGAGAGGAGAGGGGTTGGGTCTCACCCTCAGATTCATCAAGCAGAAAGCCCTGACCGTCAAGCTCAGGAGTTTGTGAACATTCCTGCCGCCTGGACCTACAGCTGGCTGCCTGTGCTGCTCCATGCGGGCGGGGCCCTGCCCATCTAATCAGAAAACGTTGCCTGGTCTGTGTCCTTTCCCACACTCCCAGTTAAACACAGTGATTGTCTTGGTGTTCAAGTGTCAAGTGTTGGAGGCTTTCAGAAGCCACCGTACATGTTTGTTTTGCATCTCCCCCAATCTGGGCAGAGCACAGAGATACAGACTGTTAATGGGTTGGCCCTTCCTAACTCCATATGACACCCTGGCTCTGAGTCTTCTCATTAGCTCGGTCCTTGGGTTTCCAGCTCTGCAAGCAAGACAGTTCATGTCGATAAATAGTGCTTTGTCTTAGAGATTCTGGCTCCATCAGAGGACTGGGGTTGTGCTTGGGAGCTGCTGTCTTGTTGCTAAGATTCTTGGACTTCATCCAAGTTCACATTTCCCAGGATGGTGGAGAATAGTTAATGATTATAAAGCTCTGAAAATGTATATGCTGGTTTCATTCCAATACCACTAAAAGAAAAAAAACCTTAATTACCAAGAGGACAGTATTTCTGGTTTTGTTTGATTTTTGTGTAGTTAAACTTTGAAGGCAAAAGTCCTTTTTTGCATATGTGTTTTGGTAAAAGCTTCCCCACTGAATGCAGTGAACTCTTCTTGAGCACTGACTGTGCAAAACAGCTATGTGTGGGGTGGTAAGAAAAAGGCAAGCTTCTTCTAGTTGGAGGAGGTGAAGTGGGTATGACGTAAGGTGAAGCAAAAGGCTGCTGACTTTGGAGAGAGAAGATGTAAAGACATCCTGTTTTCTGTCTTCATGTTTTAAAGTTCTTTGCCCAGCACATGAATCATTTCCCTTAATATACTTGCCTTCCCCTGTTGTAGGGCAACTTGAATCGTTGGCAGCTTCTAACTGTATCTTCTTGAAGCCAAATTGTCTCTGAGTTACCCTCCCTCCTCCATCCTCCTCCCCAAATTCTAGTTTAGCTCCCCAAGCAGACTCACCACTATAAGTTAATGGGAAAACTCATTTGTTTTCTTGCCTGCTTATTTGTGGTATTTTTCTATCCAGTACTTTCCCCTGATTATAGGTTTTAATTGTATACTTATTCACGGTCTCTCCCTCTAGAATATATTATTCCTGTGGGTAGGGGCTTTCTCAGAGAGCAGTCAAATTGAAAAGGCAAAAAATGAAATCAAAGGGCAATTCTATAGCATATTAGTCACCAAATCCAAGTATGCTACAATTTAGGATTATACTTTGAAGTTTGAACAGTTTGTTTAGTACCAGTAAAAGTAGGGCCTGCTTTCTAGTTCTCCACTGTGGGAAGTAAACTCATAACTTACCACTCTCCCCCTATTTTATTAGATAATGCTAGTTAGAAATTGGTTTTTTACAAAATCAGGCTTTACAAAGCTAAACACAGTCTTTCTCGTACAATCCATCAACCGTGCTCCCTGGTAGGTGCCCATATGAGTTGAAAACATTGTTCCTACGTAAAATCTGCACACAAATGTTTATAGCAGCTTAATTCATTATTGCCAAAAACTGGAAGCAACTAAGATGTCCTTTAATAGGTGAATGGATAAATAAACTTGTATGTTCAGACAAAGAAATATTGCACAGAAAGAACCACTGAGCCACAAAATGACGTGGGAGAAGCTTGATTGCATATTGCTAAAGAAAGAAGCCAGTCTATAAAGGCTATGTGCGATATGATTCCAACTATATGACATTCTGGGAAAGGCAAAACTGTAAAGAAAGGAAGCTGCATAGTTGCCAAATGTTAGCAGGGAGGTGGGGATGAATAGGCAGAGCACAGAAGGTGCTCAGGGCAGTGAAACTATTCTTTATGATATGGTGATGGTGAATACAGGACACCATGGATTTGGCAAAACCCACAGAACTGTACAACACAAAGAGTAAACTTGATGGTAAACTGCAGACTTTAACGAATAGCAATGTATCAGTATTGATTGATCAGTTGTAAGAAATGTACCACACCAATGCAAGATGTTTATAATAGAGGAAACTGGCCAGATGCTGTGGCTCATGCCTATAATCCCAGCACTTTGGGAGGCCAAGGTGGGAGAATCACTTGAAGTCAGGAGTTTGAGACCAGCCTGACCACCATGGTGAAACCCTGTCTTCACTAAAAATACAAAAATTATCTGGGCGTGGTGGTGGATGCCTGTAATCCCAGCTACTCTGGAGGCTAAGGTGGGAGAATTGCTTGAACCTGGAAGGTGGAGGTTGCAGTGAGCTGAGATCTGCCACTGCACTCCAGCCTGGGCAACAGAGTGAGACTCTGTCTCAAACAAACAAACAAACAGACAAACAAAAATAGGGGAAACTGTGTATGTAGCTGCGGCAGGGTGGGTAGTGGGGGGCAGGAGGTGGTATATGAGAATATTCTGTACTTTCTGTTTACTTTTTCTGTAAATCCAAAACTTCTCTGAGAAATAGTCTATTAAGTAAGAAACCCAGCTTAATCAATTCATTTATTCACTTATTCATTTTTTATTTTCAAGAAATATTTATTGAGCACCTAAAAGGTATCAGACATGCTAGCCACTACATAGCCCACACCCTTTAGGTCATCTATGGCACTTAGAGGGTATGCCAATGTTGTTTTTTAAAGAAACTCAGTTCTCCACAAGGTCGAAATGGATAATGGCAAACATCAATGAACACCCAAAGGGGGCTGTGGAAGAGGTCTCAACCTTTGAGGATAAAGCCAAAGGCCATGAGACCTTTCCATAATCCATTCCCCAAAGGTAATGATATTCAGACCTCAGAAGCTTTTGCACATGGAAGTATAAAGGGAGGAGTGCTCTGCTACTATATTAGACACAATAATTATATCCAGGGAGAAACTGGGAGCAGAACTCAGGCTTAAGAAGCAATACATTTATGGCTTTTTCTAAATAAAAGTAACACAGCTTGAACACCCTGACCCTATTCTTCAGGTAAAGGAGAAATCCAACACCAGTCATTAGTGGGGCTTCTTCCTTCTCTTCCACTGGAGTGTACCAGATTTCTGGCTCTGGGAAAATGTGGGAGGCACCCGAGTTATAGCTCATGGTAACTCCATTGTTGCATTGCTCCTTTTGCTTCCCTGATGGTGTCTGGTGCTGTGATCTTCCATCATCTGCCCAACACAACTTATTGGAAGGGTATTGTATTAGTCTTGCTCTCCCTTGCAGATTTTAAACCTATTGACCACAGTCTCAGCCACAGGGACCATCTCCACGGCTCAAGGCCATTGTGCTTAGTCTCGGCCATTTGGCAGTCACCTCCTACCCAAAATCCAGGCTCTGTGGGACACTGCATAGGAGTAGGGTATAGGACCCTGCCTCTCAGCTACCCTTGCTCCTCTGTCCATCATTCTCTCCTCCCAGGAACTCTCCTTTACTTTCCTTAGCTACTTCCATTCCATCTTGTATCATCCCTGTCTATATCCCAGTAGTGCTAGCTTTGGAAAACAAATTCCCCTAAACTCTCCATTGGTGCAAGAGAACCTCAGATTTCCTGGAGTAAAGGAATATGGGAGGAAGCAGCAGGGAAAAGAAAATGCCTTTCTTTCTTTCCTGAAAAGCCTCCCCGAATACATTCCCCAGTTGGGTTATCCAGCCACACTGTAATTGCTAGTGGTGAGAAACTTAGCTGTCTTTATTTTAAAAACAATATCAGTTTTCATGAAACACATATCAATTCATGTTGGACTTCAGGCTCTGGACCCTGGGCTTTCAGAATATCAGGCATCCAGACAGCGGAGTCTTATGGACCTGGGGATGGTTCCAAAGTCAGCACAAAAGATTAAAAGCTTATGCAGTCAAAATTCCCCATGACTCTGCATTGGAAAGTGACCCTTTGCAGTATTTCACTCAGGCCATCACAGAGATCTTATTTTTCAGCATTCAAACATTTCACTGTCTTTGGATGAGCACAAGATGAATTGGTTGGCTTGCATTTAGAAGTCACAATGAATGAAGAATATTTTGAACACAACAGTCACCTTTAATGTCATGTGAAGCTCTCACTAAGACAGCCCAGGGGACCCGGCCTGTCTCCCTTCTCATATTTACTCAGGGGCATGCATTCCTGGAGTATAATGTCTGATGCAGTCAAAGCATCGTTTTACCGTCTCTCTTCTTCCCCCTCTTTTCTCTCTGTCTCCATCTCCACTCCCTCAAGTGCATATAGTTTGCTTGGAATAGGAAAGAACTCCACTGTGCTATAAACACCTGCCTGCTCTGTGCCAGGCCCTGGACAGGTCGAACAAGCCCTGCTCTCTCAGTATCACTTCCTGGGCTCCCTGACCTCTCTGTCGGCACTTTCTGTGGGCTCCCATCTTTGATCGTCCTTGGTGGCTCTTGCCGTTTTTTTGATTCCTAACCTTGACTAAATACCTTTCACTCCAGAATGTGTTTAGTGATCAGTTAGGCCTTGGGGTAATCCGGCTTTGGCCCAGGCTCCGTTTAGAGTCATGCTATTTTAGAATTGATGACGATAGCCACAGGCTCCCCTGCTCTGCTGTGATGCTGCAGGAGATCTTCCTTCCCAGTGTCCTGGGCCTGTTCTTACTGGCCTTTTTAGAAACGAAGATTCTTCTCTGTATTTCCATAAGTTCCTGCCTCAGGACAAATGTTTCTCTGCTGAGCACAATTTTGGACATCTTTTCTCAGTGATCTTCCTGGAGTTATAATAAACCAAGTTGTCTGATGCTCATTGCTTTATCTAAGCTGTGATCAGTGGGGGAAAAAGGCTTTGCCTTAAGACAGCGTTTGAATATTGACCCTGCCTCTAGTTGTGTGACCCAGCACAAATTCTTTAGCCTCTCTAAGCATCTCCAGAGACTCCACTGTAAAATGGAATTGCATTACCTACCTTGGAGGTTACTACAAGGAATAGAGTTAGACAAAAGGGTCGGGCACGCACAGATCTTCAACACCTGTTAGCTGTTAACTATTACCTCATTCCGTGGGGGCAGGGGTGGGTTAGGTGAAATGTGGGGCAGCTGCTTCTGCTCAGAATGTTTGAAGCCATGGCTTCTCTTCCTTTGTATGGCTAGTCTGGTTTTGTTTTAGACCAAGGCAAAGTGCGGCGGTGGAGGCACACCTGGTTCAGGTTCCCATCCTGCCACTCAGTTGATGCCACCCTCGGGTAAGTCTCTGGTCTCTCTCAGTGCAGTTTTCTCATTTATAAAATGAGGGTAATGTTATCCAACTTGCTGATTATTGGAAGAGTAGGAGATAAAGTATGTAAAGTGGTCAGTTCAGTGCCTGCCTTGAAAATCATCACCTGATACTGGGTGCGCCCATTCTCCTCTCAGATCATACGTTCTTTATGGGAAGGAACATGTTGGTGTCACTCCTGGCTCAGTGATTGGCACGAAGAGAGGCCTCAGCAGCTAGCAACGGATCAAACAAATAACTCTTCTCTCCCTAGTTCTCAGAAGACCCCGTTTGAAGGCTGTAACATTAAGGTCCCATAGCAATTTAAAAGATAAACAAACCCAAAATAGGCTCCTACAGCATTAAATAGGGCAGCTTTCAAATGGGTCATGATGGAAAAAACAAAAATCTCAACTGTGTTATGTAAAAGCAGGCTCACAGGACTTGGTTCACATAAGAAAAAAGCTCTGGAAAATTGTACTTGGGATTTCAAACCAAAGGCAAATATATCTGTGGTAAAAAAAATATTGCACATGATTCACTAAACATTTTTTAGACAAAAACCAGTGTTTTAAATAAAAACACGATGATCATAGATCCCTGTAACTGTTATTCTGGGACATAGTTTCCCCTTTTCCAAAGTTTGAGGTCTGGGTTAGATCTAGGGGCCTCGCAGGCTTTGACAAGATGTTTGGATTTTTCCCAAAATACAGAGAGAAGCCACTAGAGTTTTAAGCAGGAGTAGGCTGGATTGATTTATGTTTTTAAAAGCCTGGCCTTTTTCTCACTTCCCCCTGCTACCTGATGACCATTCTCCATCCTGCCTCCATTCTGCCTTCTGCGCTGTATCTCCTGTTGGCTTCTCTTTCCACACCATCTCCTCCCCAACCCAAATCACTTGGGCCCACGGCAATGGCTTCTTCCTCTTTGCTCATAGCATTTGCTGGGATCTCATGCACACTCGGCCCCATGACATTGCATGCTATTATTAGCTTCTGCATATGTTAGTTAATGAATTAATTCAGCAAGCATGTATTGAACAGCTGCCGCATGTCAGGCACTGAGCTAAGGGCAAGGGATAGATGCAATTAGGACACGCTCCCTGCTCCCAAGTAGCCTAGAGTCTGGGAGCGGGGTCAGCTATGTAAACAGTGATAAGCCTGGCAAGGTTTTTATGGGATCTGAGATAAGGGACCTCTAACCAAAGGGAGAGATGGAGAGGGTAGGGGTGGGGAGGGTTAGGGGAGACTTCCGGATGAAAAAAGATTGGGACTGATTCTTCAAGGCTGACTAGGAGTGGCAGGGAGGGGTGGGCGCAAAGGGGTCAGGTTGAGCAAAGGCATGAGGCAGAAACAGGTGAGAAATTGCAAGCAGTTCATTGTTGATGCAGCATTTAATGAAAGGCTGAGAAGCATAGGAGATAAGACTGGAAAGCAAGTGGGAACAATGCAACACAACACTAACACAACTCAACACCCAGGATGTCGCTGTTCAGATCCAAGGAATTCTGGATCTTGACTGGGGAAAAGTCCCATGGTGGGATATAGGAGGCCAGCGGTGTTAGTCATTTATTTATTCATTGAAGTACCGTCCTGGGGATACTGCAGTGAGAGATCCCTGCAGTGAGGGATCTCTGCCTTCAAGGAGCCTGAGGAAGCCCTTGGGGAAGAGCCCTGACCCAGCCTCAGGGCTTAGGAAGCCTCCCTGGAGGTGGTGTCCTCTGGTCAGTTCTGACAGTGGGCTTCATGGAGTTGAAGGGGTAGGGAGTGAGAAAGCCACCATGCAAAAGAGCTCCTGGTGGCCCACCTTTCCCTTGACCCACCCCCCAGCCTTCCAGGCCCAAGACACTAAGCCACAGATGTGGGCTGGAGAGGCGGGGTGGAAAGTAGGCTGGAGAGAGGCCCGCAGAGCCCTCCTTCCTGACTGTTTTGCTGCCTCCCCAGTCATCTCCTGGAACATGGGCCTGTTTTGTAAACACAGCAAGGCAGCCCAAATATGTGGGGTTTGGCTCTGGCTTGGCCAACCCAGTTCACTAAGCAAATAGTAAGGGATTATTTTCCCCTTTTCTTCCTAAACTAAATCTTCTCTGGGTGCATAATTTACAGAACTGCAGCGAACTGCAGTTTGGCGTCCTTCCCAAGGAAGAAAAACACCTCCTCAGATTTTCCACACCACCGCCCCATCCTGCTGGCCTAGTGCCAAGACTTGACTGGGGATAGGGCTGCTGCTGCTGCTCTGGGGAAGGGCGGCCATGGGGGGATGTGCCACCACCCCAGGGTGGCAGCATAGGCCAGAATTTCAGGAGATAGTGGGAGAGTGGGAAATAGGTGTGTAGTTGGTGGGGGGACAGGAACCTATGCAGATAGAAGCATGGAACCATGCTAGGAACCATGCTGGCACCAGCAGATCCTGGAACAGCTCATTAATGGTGCAAAGCACCTTCTCATCTCATTTCATCTCCCAACAAACGCATGAGACAGGCAGAGTACATGTGATTACCATTCCCATTTAACCAATGAGTTCGCAACTTGAAATTGGCCTGAACCAAGTTAGGATCCCATCTCTGCCATTGTGTGACCTTGGGCAAGGCATGAACTCTCTTGCAGCCCCCTCTGTCTATTGGGGATAATAATAGTACTTTCCCCAGGGTTGTGTTGAGGGTGAAATGAGATACTGTGAGCAAGGAGCCTGCTCCATGGCTGGCCCTAGCAGGTGCTCCCCTGGTTCTATTATAATGGCTGCAGAGGTTACCTGACTCCTCTGGGTCCTGCTGGGACTGTGCCCCAGTGTTCTGACTTTCAGCACAGCCTTTTATATTGCCTCAGTCACCCCCATGCCCACCTGGCCACTCCTTACTCTGTCTCCTGTCCCTCTCACCTTCTCATTTCTCCCTCCTTCCCTCTCCCCCACACTCCCCCAGCAGAAGATGTTGCAAGCTTTGAGGTTGACCATGTGCTTTCAGCTCAGAGATCTATGCTGACAGCTGAGTGGTCTGTAAGTCCACCAGGGCAGTCCTTAAGTCCAAATTCCTGCCCTACTCTGTGAGAACAAGTGACCCTAGAAACTGCATAACGGGTGAAACTTAAGCTTCAGAACCTGAGCCCCAGTTCACAGTCTGCCTGTTTCCTCTTATAGTCAAGGGCAAGCATCCAAATGCCCCTTCATTTATCATTGTCATTGCCACTCTGAAAGGTCAGAGCGCATTCCTCTCATTGCCTCCAGACACTTGGCTCTGGGCTGTGATTAGACTTGGAGGCGCTGAGCCTTGCATGCATTCGGCACTCATGAATGTTTGTAGAGGAGGAGTCAGGTCATGCCCCTTGCCAGGGCCTGCAGGGTCTATGTTATCACAGCATATGGGAAAACAGCATTTTCTCATCTGGGTCAGCTCAGTGGCTCCTTTGTCATAGACCCAGATTATTTCCCTAATGAAAACTCAACAACTTTTATAGCTATTTCCTCTGCCCTCTTCCCTTAGAATTCTCAGGCTCATTGTTGCTTCCTTAAGGGCCTGTCTAACCATCCCATTGAAAGTGACTCCTCCTGCCCCACCCAAGGCACTATCTCATCATCTTTTTTTTTTTTTCATGCTACTCCATACTGTCTGAAGTTATTTCTTTGCTGATTGTTTTTGTGACTACAAAGCAAGCACCATGAGAGCAGGACGTTTTCTATTGTGGTCACTGGTATCCCAGTGCCTGGCATGCATGTAGCTGGAACACAACATTTATTCATTTATGGATAAGTGAAGCAACCTGAAGATCATGGAGTTCAATGTCTTCATTTTGCAGACAAGGTTGCTGAGACCCAGAAAGCTTAAGAAGCCTAGTGTCAATTCTCTTGGGCAGAGCCCTCTGCCATGAGCTCTTTCTCCAGGATATTCTTCCTCAATTCTGAAGGGCCTCTGGAACCAACATGTAATGGTCTGCTTTTCTATTCATGAAGGAGGACAACTTTGTGTCTCTGAAGAGTTACAGCGTTAAAAATGTATCTGACAGGCACCCTAATAAGCCAATGGACAGTTTGCTCATTGGGGCTGAAAATGGAAAACACAGAGATGTACAGAAAACACCCTGAAAAGAAATTAACATGAACCCACTTGTGGGTAAGGATTGATTGTATAATATGATGTCATCATTTTGGATGTCAGCTGGCCAGGGAAACCCATAACTGGGTCATGACTATTGGTGTCGGGGGAGATGTTTCCCCTCTAGATTCTGGTGGAAGAATAAGGGGTCCATGATGAGTCATAGGGAGCAGTGGGCTGGGAGGCTTCCTCATAGAGTAATTTGAGGATTAACTACGAAGAGATGCATAAAAGGTTCAGCATGGTACCTGCCCAGTAAGGGGTAGTTCTGTTTTCATCCCTAAAGATGGATGATTCTGGCTGAGGACTTATTTGCTTCTCTGTTTCACCGACTCCCACTGGTTTTCTCATATTTTTCTTATGGGAGATGACAGGAGATGACTCATGCCAAGTAGCAAAATGAGCCAGCATGCTAGCTCCGGTAAAACATTGTGTGGGGCAGTAAGGAACTAATAATAATAATGATTATAACAGTCACTGCTTCACTTAATTTACACGTTTTATGTCCCAGCCAATGGGCTAAAGGCTTAGGTGTGTTACCTCAGTCACTTGTCTAAAGTTGGAACTATTTTTGTCCGGCTTAACAGATAAGAAACAATCATTCAATCCTATGAGAAAGGAACTATTTTTACTCCTATTTTCCAATTTAAAAGATGAAATTTGGAGAGGTCAAGTGGCTTGCCCAAGGTTACTTAGCCGATAAAGGGCACGGACAGAATTCCAGCTGTGGTATGTGATCTGACTCCAGAGCTCAGGAATAAAAATATTTCCTTTACTGCCTCTCAGGAGGCTAAATAAATTAGAGGTGGTAGAGTTTTGGTGACTGTCAGTCTCTTGTTGTCTCTAGCCCCTTTGTTTTGTTAACCAGCTATAGATAACCCATGTCCAGTAAGAATTCACAGGCTATATTGTCACAGACAAAAGCGAATGAGTTTTACAAGAAGACACCTGGGGCAGCATACATGATTGTCATAGCCATGACGATCCAATGAAGTGAATTTCCAAGCAATAAGTGTTCTGTGCTCACACCACCTTGCACCTGAAAGGCAGGGATTGCATTATTTGTATTTGATTAAATAAAAAAATATACAAAAACACTGGCTCAGTGCCTGGCAAAAAGTAGGCACTTAATTGCAAAATACTCTCATCTGTACCTTTATTTCCCTAATGCCTAATACAGTGCTTGGCGCATAGTAGGTGCTTAAAACATATTAGTTTTTTTTTTTTTTAAACTAGTAGCACTTAGTACTCAATAAAATGACTATTTATTGAGGTTCCATGCTAAATATTTCAAGACAGTATCACTTCTGCCCCCTATACTCATTCAATGAAGTTGTGGTTAATAACCACATTTAGCAATATGACTTCCCTTAACAGAAGGAAAAGCAGGCATATGGAGGTTAAATACTTAGGATACTGAGCTGTCAAGCTGGTAAGTGGCAGAGCCAGGGGTTTAAGTGAATGACTTATCAGAATCTCCTTTGATGGTCCCCATAGTGACCAGAGGAGATGAGTGTCATTCTCTAGGTGATCTGTGGGCCATAGCTTGAAGCTTGCTGCTTCTTAGACTCTTACTTATTTTTAAAAAAGTTGTGCCACCTTTGCTTTCTAATATATCTATGGTTAATTCAATCTAAATTAATGTTTGAAGCCATTGACAAGTTTCATTACTTAAATCATGCTCTCCCCGAGTCTTCATATTATCTTGATGCTTCAGAAAGATGTACCATGTTTGTCCTGTGGCTTCCCATTCTCCTGGCAGACCACCAGGGACATGCACATTCTGGGTTGAGCATGGGACTGCGGGAACCTGGGAAGCTTCCTGGGAGAAGTGAGTCTTGAACTAGAATTTAACTAGCTGGCAGAGGCAAAACTGGGACCTGGATCTTATAGCTCTTCTTCCATGCGTTCCCTGCTCCTTACCCCAAATCCTTTCACCCTTTATCCCTTGGTAATGGTAGAGCAGAGTGGAGGCTCAGTACAGAGCTTAGAATATATGAGGTTGTCAGTGGCAAATAAATGAATGAATAACTGGGTGGATGGATGAAGTCTGGTCAGTGATGGGTATCAGCATCCCCTTGGAAAGGCCAATGGCCCGAGAGAAGCCAAGGAGGGGCTTTATATTATGAAGGGCTCCCTGGAGGAGGAGGCTACAGCCACCAAGGACACCATAACCTTGCCACCTAAAACGTCTAGGTTTTAGGCTATTATTGATGCTGCTGTGATCACTAAATGTCAGTCAGTGAGGGAGCATCTTGTGCCACTAGAACTGGGCACTCATAATCAATTGGGAAGGTAATTTAGAGGGTCCTAGAGATTTTCTAGTCTCTTCTTCCCATTTTATAGATTGGGAAATTGAGGCATAGAGAGGGAAAACAAATGACCCAATGCCACATGGCTTGGTGGAACTGTTCATTGCATATTCAATAGCCATTTCTTGCTCCTTATTCCTTCTCAGCAGAGCCCCAATTTTGATTGGTATTGGGCATTCATGGCTTGATGGAAGACCTTACCCCTCTCTGTCCCTAGAGAATAAATCTTGGTTAGTTTGAGCCAATCACAATCATTTTATCCTCTTTGCCAGTGACTGGTTTGGGATGAGCATGTGATTGAATTCTAACCAACAAAACACGAAGTGAGGGGCTTTGGGGGAAGTTTTCCTCCATCTTAAAGAGCAATGACAGTAAGGGCTACACAATCTTAGTCTCCATGGTTTTAGAATTTGCTGGATGAGGACAGGGTGCTTGGTGTACTTGCAACCAAAAGAGTCACACTGAGGACAAATGCCGGCACACTGTGTACCAACCACGGTGCACTGTGGTTGGTCAAGTTGCATGATGAAAAGAACCTGAATCCATGGTGGTGTCACTGAGCCACTGAATTAACAAGTTCTGGAACTGTTCTACCTCTGGACTTCTTATCAAATGAGACAGCGAAATGTCCTTATTGTTTAAAATAGTTGACTTGAGCTTTCCATTATCAGTCACCCAATGCATCCTTATTGATACATATCACCAGGTAGGATCAGATTCCCAAATCAGTGTTTAGATGGCCCTTTGGAGTGGCTGGAGTGGTCTCTGAAACCACCAGGAAGCAACAGGGGAAGTAAAGAAGTGTTTGGGATTATCCACTGGGTTGTGTCTCGATTGCTCCTGTAGAATATTTGAGGCTCCCAGGAAGATCCCACAGTCTGGCCTTGGATTTGGACATAAACTTTGTAATCAGTAGAATTAGGGTTGGCTTCTATATTTTAATGTTAAATATGATTTTTACTTATTTATTTACTTATTTATTTTTGAGATAGCCCATGAGGCAGGAAACACAAAACAATGATTTTTACCCTCAAGGCCTTATTCTGTCACATAACATTAGTTGTGGCAGTTCCATAAAGACATAAAGGACTCGGACTCCTTACACATCTCTGATCCATTATTTTCAGGGTGTAGCCCTCACCCTCATGTCCAAGATGGCTGCCAGAGATCCACCATCACATCTATGTCCCAGACAGGCAAATAGAAAAGGTGGGAAGAATGTTACCCCTCCTTTGTTTAAAGGCTGCAATAAGATTTTATTGTTTTCTGAACTGCTCTTCCTCATCCCTTCTCCCCTCTTTTCTTTCTCCCTCATCCCCAAATGCCAACACAGGGTCTCCAAGTAGAGCCTCCTACATTTCAAGTTAGTCTTTTGATATGTAAGTGCTCAATAAATGTTTGTTTCTGATGATGAGGGGAACAAATGACTCCCTTTGCATTCCAGGTTCTGGGGCAGGGCTCACATTCCCCAATGCCTTGCAGAGCCAGGGAAGAAATGATAGAATGAATGTAACAGTTTGGTATAAGAAAAACAAGGAGTGGGCTAGGCGTGGTGGCTCCCTCCTGTAATCCCAGAACTGTGGGAGGCTGAGGTGGGTGGATCACCTGAGGTCAGGAGTTTGAGACCAGCCTGGCCAACATGGTGAAAGCCCATCTCTACTAAAAATACAAAAATTAGCTGGTCGTGGTGGCACATGCCTGTAGTCCCAGCTACTTGGGAGGCTGAGGCAGGAGAAATGATTGAATCTGGGAGGGGGAGGCTGTAGTGAGCAGAGATCGCACCACTGCACTCCAGCCTGGGCAACAAGAGCGAGATTCCATCTCAAAAAAGAAAAAAAAGAAAGAGAGAAAAATAAGGAGTGGTAGCAACCCTCCTGAAAGGAGGTATTGTTATTCAGCTGCTGCCAATTGTTGTCAAGAGGGACTACAAGTTCCATGTTATCAACTCTTCCATTATTCAACAGAAGCTGAAAATTTGTATTTTAATGTTAAATATGAGTTTTACTTATTTATCTTCTTATTTATTTTTGAGATAGAGTCTGGCTCTGTCACCCAGGACGGAGTGCAGTGGCACAATCTTGGCTCACTGCAACCTCTGCCTCCTGTGCTCAAGCAATCCTCCTCCTTCAGCCTCCCAAGTAGCTGGGACTACAGGTTCGTGCCCTTGTCTAATTCTTAAATTTTTTGTAGAGATGAGGTCTCAATATTCTCCAGGCTAGTCTCAAAGTTCTGGACTCAAGTGACCCTCTTGCTTCAGCTGCCCAAAGTGCTGGGATTGCAGGTGTGAGCCACTGCATCCAGCCTAAATATAATTTTTAAATGTTAGGCCAACACTGTGTGTTTTTTGGGTTGAGAGTAAATCTTGAGGTCAAATGTTGTATTTGATTAGTTCAGCAGAATCTGGAATATAATGAGTACTCAATGTTTACTGAATAAATACATTAAAGCTTTCCAATGGCTTTTATTCTCCCAGCAGATTGAATGAAACATGTGGAGCAACTGATGAAAGACAAAGGCACTCATGTCTTTGTTATATATTAATTGTTCTAGTGTTGTTTTATTTCTCTCTCTCAAACTAGAGGCTAAGCACTCAAAGACAGAGATCATATTATCTATCACATCAGCCTCTTCCTTTTTAAGGAGAGTTCCCCAAAGGTCTGTATTAGGCTTCTTCTTCTTCTTCTTTTTTTTTTTTTTTTTTTGAGATGGAGTCTCGCTCTGTTGCCCAGGCTGGAGTGCAATGGCGTGATCTCACCTCACTGCAACCTCCATCTCCCAGGTTCAAGCGATTCTCCTATCTCAGAGTCCCGAGTATTTGGGATTACAGGTGCCCCCACCACACCTAGCTAATTTTTATGTTTTTAGTAGAGATGGGGTTTCAAGGCTGGTCTTGAACTCCTGACCTCAGGTGATCTGCCCTCCTTGGCCTCCCAGAATGCTGGGATTACAGGCGTGAGCCACCACACCTGGCTTGAGGCTTCCTCTTATATCTCATTGGATAAAACAGTTATATTGTTGGAAATCTGGGAAATTTAGTCTTTTACTGAGTTATAGTTGTTCAGCTAAAAGCTGGAGTTCTTTTACCAATGAAGGAGGAAAGGATATTGGGAAGCTACTAGTAGTCTCTTCCACATGACCCTGAAAAGAAAACTATGGGATGCTGCAGTCAGCAGTCACTGAATTCCATGCTATAATAAATAACGTGAATTGTAAAGTGTCAACACTAGAAATGGTTGCTCATTTTACAGGTAGGACATTTGAGGGACAGAGTAGTGAAGGGATTTATCCAGGGTCACATGATAAGAGAAGCTGTCCTTCTAACTCTGTCTTGTACTTGATGTCTCGCCAAATCTTGTTAGTGTCTAAATCATAGCATTTATCCCTCATTGATTCCTTCCTGCCATCATGAGGCACCCAGGCCCTCTTACCTTCTCACCACCTTCTAAACTTGGCACCATCTCACCCTTTGCCCCAATCAAGTCTTCACTGATGACTTTCTCAGTCCCTCCAGCCCAAAGTTAGCTCATCATTTTCATCATAAGGAGCAACTAGCATTGATTGGTAGAGGCTTCCAGGGATGGTCTCTCATGGATAATTCTGAGGATTCAGTGAAAAAGAGTACTGAGATTGATTAATGAGGTTTACTGTGGTTGTTCAAGAAATGGTGCCTCTTGGGGCAAGAGTTCATCTGAACCCTGGCTTCTTTCCTTTAGGGGCTATGAAAAAGCCCCTTTCATGGGCTTACCCTACAAGGTATCTGGCATTCATGTAGAACAGCCCTGTTCCTACAAGCTAGGTGAACCTCCAGCCACACTGCAGTCATCTGAGATGGGAGTGGGCAGTGGTGTGACTTATCACATATCAGAAGTTCAAGGCCATCCATCACCAGGGAAGACCTATCTGATTCTGTCTTGTGTCAGACAGATAACTCTTATCATCACTCTACAAACCTCAGCATGTAAAAATAGACAGGATTAGGTTGTGACCAGTGCCCTGGAGTTACTGAGGCAGCCACATAGTGAGATTGTAATGACAGCTCTCTCACAGGCCAGATGCTAAATATATCTTCCCCACAGTTACAAGGACGGTGCCAGGGAGCACACCAGCTGCGTGATCCTTCCCGGTCACGAGGGGAGAGATCCTGAGGACTTTGCTCTCAGAGTCTATTCCTGAATCAGGCTCAAGCCCAGACTAAGAATAGATTCTCTGTGTCCTGGCTAGCTGTCCTACCTGTGGTCTCCAGATAGGATACCATATGTCACACCCTGACAAGCATGTAGGCAGCTGTGGAAGAGATGGCAGGACTCTTGGGCATATCTTGAGAGAAGTCTTTGGGTCGGTAGGGCACATCTTCTACCTGCCTCATGAACTGTAGGAAAAGGAGGGAGCCTTGGGTTGGTGGTATTGGAGGGGAAAGGGCTCTGGGAATACCCCATCTACCCCTGCAAATCCACAGAAGCAGCCAATCTGATTCACTCCAAAGCAAATCCATGGTTGATGACTTAGATTTGGTCATATGTGCCCCTTCCTTCCCTAACACTTCATTTCTTGAATAGCATACAGCTATTTGCCAGCTTAGCTAAAATTTTAACTACACAAGTATTACATTAATGCATTTTTATTGTAAAAACCTTCAAACAGCACTTTGGGAGGCCGAGGTGGGCAGATCACCTGAGGTCAGGAGTTCGAGACCAACCTGGCTAACATGGTGAAACCCCGTTTCTACTAAAAATACAAAACATTAGCTCAGCATGGTAGCACATATCTGTAATCCCAGCTACTCAGGAGGCTGAGGCAGGAGAATCGCTTGAACCTAGAAGGCGGAGGTTGCAGTGAGCTGAGATCACACCATTGCACTCCAGCTTGGGCAACAAGAGTGAAACTCTGTCTCAAAAAAAAAAAAAAAAAAAAAAAAAAAAAAAAAAAAGAGCACTGGCTTTTTGGAGAATCCTTTCTCCTGATCCCCAGACAATTTTCTTTTTTGATTCAGCAGAGGGGGCGCTTCCCTGGACCTGCAGACAGGTTGACAATACCTAGGCCATGGCAGAAATGTCTCTGCTATATAATATCCTTTAACTCACTTAGTCAGTTTCATCACTGGGAAACATAAAACAACAAATTACTCTATAAAAGCTAAGAAAAGAATTTCTCTTCATCCTTTTCTAACTAAACATGCTTGTATAGGGTTACAGTGAACTGATCTTATATCAAATTCTGCTCAAAAGCAAACAGTGTTCTAGCAGAGGAAGACCAGGGTAAATCTCCCACTTGATGATAGCCAATGCAGGGAATGTTGGCTGGTACAT
Source organism: Macaca mulatta (assembly GCF_049350105.2). NCBI lineage: Eukaryota > Metazoa > Chordata > Mammalia > Primates > Cercopithecidae > Macaca > Macaca mulatta. The sequence continues at coordinate 103,574,002 of NC_133414.1, read as the reverse complement.
TATCCAGGCAGAAGAATCATATCTCCTGGAAAGTGAAGTGGATCTTTAGTGAAGTGAAGAGAAAATATTTTAAGAGTCTCACTATTGATGTAAGAAGAGATTGAGTTAAAAAATACATAAAAAGCATCCTGAGTTTGTTGAATGTAATTGGACTCTTGTAGACAATTCTAGAACTAACTTCAAGCCATGTATGGATGCAAAACAAGGGCTGAATTAACTCATAATCATCAGACTTTTGATAAATATAAGTGGGGCTGGTAGCATCTTAATTTTCTGGTATGTTACAGTAGAAAGAAGGTATTTCAGAATTCCTGGTTGGAATCCAATTTCCAGTTCTTACTAACTATGTCGCTCTGAACCAATTACTTTCTCTGAGCTTTAGTGTCCCTCTTTGTAGTACTACCTACCTGATAGGGTTGTTATGAAGATTTAAATAAAATCATACAGGCAAAATGTCAGGCATACAATATTGCTTCTACTACTACCACTACCTCTGCTACCACTACAAACACCATCGCTACCACCACCACCACTACTACCCCTGTTACTACTTCCACTGTTCCACCACCACTATTCCTACTGATACTACTACTACCGCTACTGCTATGATTTGTAATGCAAGAGACAAAGCAGGCTTCCCATTACTGTTAGCACTCTTCTGTTCCAGATGGAGGTATTTTAAACAAGGAAGACAAACCTTCTTTTCAATGAACTAGGAGGAAATAAAACCATAGACTCAAATTCCTTTTCCCTCTTGAAGACAAACTACCTTCCTTTGGGTTTTGGAAGGAACATCTGGCATGTCAATTGGTCTTACTGCTTTAGGCCAGACAGTAGAAATGTTGTCTGCATCCCCGCTGCCTGGCTCTGTAACTGTGTTTGGGATTTGAGGTCCTTGCAGGAGGCATGCAACATACCTATGCACTGTTCTCTTTGCAGGACTATGAATTTCAGTTTCTGTCTTCTAGGAAAAATTTATGATTTCCTCCCTAGTTCCCCCTCTCCTCTGAGTTCCTGAATGAAGACATTGCTTCCTTGACCACCTGCAGATGCTGTGGGGTACCATATAAAGTCTGCTCACATGGTGGGTGTGAGGACAACAGTATGGCCCATGTGGAATTCTGTCTTTTGGCTCCCCTCTTCCCCAGCCAGAGGGGGCTTTCTTCACTGATGAGTCAAGTGATGCTAAAAACAGTGCTTCTGATTTTCTTTTTTTTTTTCTTCTGAGACAGAGTCTCACTCTGTTGCCCAGGCTGGAGTGCAGTGGCGTGATCTTGGCTCACTGCAACCTCCGCCTCCTGGGTTCAAAAGATTCTCCTGGCTGGGCGTGGTGGCTCATGCCTGTAATCCCAACACTTTGGGAGGCTGAGGTGGGCAGATCAAGAGGTCAGGAGATCAAGACCATCCTGGCCCACATGGTGAAACCCCGTCTCTACTAAGAACACAAAAATTAGCTGGGCGTGTAATCCCAGCTACTCGGGAAGCTGAGGTAGGAGAATCGCTTGAACCAGGGAGTTGGAGGTTGCAGTGAGCTGAGATCATGCCACAGAACTCCAACCTGGAGACAGAACGAGACTCTGTCTCAAAAAAACAAAACAACAACAACAACAAAAAAAAAACAAAGATTCTCCTGCCCCAGCCACCTGAGTAGCTGGAACTACAGGCACCTGCCACCACGACTGGCTAATTTTTGTATTTTTAGTAGAGACAGGGTTTCACCACATTGGCCAGGCTGGAGTGCTTCTAATTTTTAAGAAATGCTGCTATACCTTCCTTCTTCAAAAACATGTTTTCTTTTTGAAAATTGTATTGCACTCTCATTATGAAAAATATAGATAAACAAAATGAGGAAAATAAAACTAACTATAATCAACAGTGTATCATCAATATTAACAAACAATGTGGATGCTTTCAACCCCTTTCCTGTACATATTTATACACTTTATTCTCAAACTGGAATGTGATCACAATCCATAATACAGTCTTCAGCATATTTTCATTAATTGGTGAGAAATCACCAATGGCTTTCCACATCTTTCAGTACTCATCTTCAACATCATATTTATTTATTTATTTTTTGAGACGGAGTCTCGCTCTGTTGCCCCGGCTGGAGTGCAGTGGCCCGATCTCAGCTCACTGCAAGCTCCGCCTCCTGGGTGCACACCATTCTCCTGCCTCAGCCTCCGGAGTAGCTGGGACTACAGGCACCCGCTACCAAGCCCAGCTAATTTTTTGTATTTTTAGTAGAGACGGGGTTTCACCATGTTAGCCAGGATGGTCTCGGTCTCCTGACCTCGTGACCCACCTGCCTCAGCCTCCCAAAGTGCTGGGATTACAGGTGTGAGCCACCGCGCCCGGCCTTCAACATCATTTTTAATGGCTCATAGAATTCTATGTTATGGGACATCATCATTTACTAGTTTATTTACCCGGTTTCCTGTTATTGGACATTTGGGTTGTATAAACTTTTTCCACCATTACTAATAATGCTGTGGCAATTAATAGCCTTTGCACTCATCCATGATTTTTTTCCCCAGGGCTTATCAGATGATTTTTCTGGAAAGGGTGTACATATTTTAAAGGTTAAAAAAACTCATGTCCCTAAATGGCCTTCCCAGAAAGGCTGTCAATTTGCACTATATGTGACAGCACCTCATACTTTTTAAGGTGCTGTCTCAGTGGCTTCTCAGCACGGCCCTGTGTGATAAGCAAGGCAGATATGATGACTTATCTTTCGGAAACTGAAAAAACTAAAGTGCAAACAGATCCCCCCAGGGAATGTAACAAAGTGAGTTGCCATAGAGAGACACTGAATCTGATAAAACAATGAAACGCCGGGAGACAGTTGACAAAACAAAAAGCTATGATAGCTGCTCTGAAGCTCCTGAGAGAAATTAGATCTCAGGGACAATTGTCTGTTAAGTGTTTGGCAATCAAATCATGTCATCGGCATGCAGGAGAAAGCATACCTTTCTGTATTCTGTTGTGAGAGCAAGCACTTGAGGAGCCAGGAGTCCAGCTCATCCACGATTCCAGAGTGGATAAGTGATTTAGACAAGGCCACTCAGAGAGTTAGTGGCCGACTCAGAATGGAAAGCCAGGTCTCCTGACTCCTAGACCAGTGCTCTCTGACAAACAATGTGCCTCTCCAAGACACCTGGGCTGTGGCCATTGACCAAGTCACTCAAACTTCAGTAGTTGTCTAGACTAGAGCAGTGACCTGGGGATCTTATTAAAATGTAGATTCTGATCCAGTCTGTCTGGAGAGGGGCCTGAGGTTCTGCCTTTCTAGTAAGTTCCCAGGTGATTCCTATGGTCCAAACCACTCTTAGAGTAGCAAGAAGCTAGAGAATGGCTCAGGTTAAAGACAAAGCAAGTGACCTAGATAAAGACAGGGCTTTTTGGCAAATAATACAGCATTTTAAATGCTGATGATGGAAAAGGTGTTCTTGGTTGTTATGAGTCTTAAAATAAAGGCCTTGTCCCTCTTCTGCCATAAACACCCTGACATGAGACCAACTCAACAAGCCAAAGGAAAGCCTAGGGCCTTGGTGGCAGAGGGCGGTTCGAATACACCCACCAACAGCACAATTGCCCCTTCATTATGTGGAAGAAGCCACAGCAAGGCAGCCAGAATAAAAACCACTTTGTTTAACATTCCAAAGGCGTTCCCAGTATCCCCCAGAGTCCTCATTAATTACCTGGAGAATTACCAAGGGGTTCTTGGACAGGATGAGAGCCTCCTTCCACTGCAACTCACCACCCTTATGACACTCGGATGACGAAAAACAGCCCTTGATGAGGAGAGAAGAGGAACGGAGCCAGGGCACAGAAGAAGGGCATTGACCCGTGAGATTTCCAAGGCACAGACATGGCTTGCTCTTTCTCAAACAGAGGCAAAGGATGTCGGTGCTGTTGACAGTCCTGAGCATGAATCTTTGGGACTGCAAATGGTAAAGATTTTCAACACTTGGGGAGTAGGCCAGGGAGGGTGTTTGGTGCCATGGAGGAGTGATGGGACTGGGCCCAGGCAGGGCTCAGCCTGGGGCCAGGGAAGGAGCATTGTGCATATTCACTGTTTCTTTGGATTTGGAACCAGGAAATGCTGGCATTAAAGCTAGAACAACGGAGTCACAGGAAAAGATCTTAGAGGTTACATAATCCTGACATTTTAAAACCAAGTTCCCTGGAGCTCTACAGAGTCTATGTGAAGGTGTTTTAGGGACTGCCATTTAGTGTGAGGTCTATGAGGATGTGGGGCTGGTCTCCCATTCTGGCATCCCTTTGTATCTGTCTTATACATTGGAACTGTAAATGTGATTGGTTTCTGTAAAGGTTCTTGCACTTAAAAGTTGCTCTTCTGGCCCAGTACAGTGGCTCATGCCTGTAATTCCAGCACTTTCAGAGGCTGAGGCAGAAGGATCACTTGGTCCTGGGAGTTTGAGACCAGCCTGGGCAATATAGTGAGACCACATCTCTACCAACAATTTAAAAAAAAATAGCCAAGCATGGTGGTGCACGCCTGTAGTCCCAGCTACTCAGGAGGCTGAGTGGGAGACTCGCTTGAGCCTGGGAAGCAGAGGTTACAGTGAGCTAGGATCATGCCTCTGCATGCTAGCCTGGGTGACAGAGTAAAACACTGTCTCAAAAAAAAAAATAAAATAAAAAAATAAAAATTGCTGTTCTTTTCTGACCTGTTTATTTTATAGCTCAGGAAAGAATGATGGCTTTTTAAAGACTCACAACTCATTCATGACATAACACCATGCGTTCTCCCTGACAGGGTATGGTGATACCAAGGTATTCTAGGTTAAACAAGACCCTAAACACCATGTTAGATTCTTTCCCCTTAGAGCAGACTACTTGTTTTGCTTCATTTTTGCAGTTTCGACCCCTCCAAAACTCAAACTAGTGTCCAGATTTCCAATATTCCAGTGACACTATGGTGTGGAAAGAGGACTGGCCTCAGGTCTGGTAGAGGGAGTTGCCTGTGTGGTGTGATATGTGTGGGCCTCAGCCAGACCCCAGTAAATTCTCTTCTAACTGGAATTCCCACTGTGGGTTAGGCCAGCAGTTTTCAAATGAACTCAGGTGCCAGTGTAGCTGAGGAAAGAATTCTTGAGTGACTTAATTCCATCACACAAATGAGAAGCAACTTACCAAGTATGAAAGCTAACTGTATGATAAGCACACAGTAGAACATTGTAAATTACACATACTATGTTAGTTGCTAAGACTAGTTGCACATATTTTGGATCTCTGTATCCTTTGATAAGGCATGGTCACATAACATGTTTTAGACAAAGAAATCGAAGTGGAAGCTTTCAAAGTCAGTGTATGATCATCTTCATCCCCTTCCCTATGGTGCAGTATTCATGAAAGTCCACCAGGAGGTGGAGTCTCTGTTTGCTGGAGTCCCAGGGTTGCTATGAGGGGTACAACCCTTCTGCCAACCCACATCAAACATACAGTGTGGACAAGAAATACGTTTTTGTTTGTTTAAGTTATATTTTGGAGTTTTGTTACCACAGCAAAACCTAGCCTATCCTAACTGATACAGACATTTATCAAAAATAAACCAATGAGCTGTTAAATGGGACACTGTGGATTTTGTCATAACCCTTCCTTCCCTTCCCTTCCCTTCCCTTTCCTTCTCAGACAGTCTTACTCTGTCACATGGGCTGGAGTGCAGTGGCATGATCTCAGGTCATTGCAACCTCCGCCTCCTGGGTTAAAGCAATTCTCCTGCCTCAGCCTCCCGAGTAGCTGGGGCTACAGGCCTGCACCACCACGGCCAGCCAATTTTTGTATTTTTAGTAAAGACAGGGTTTCACCATGTTGGTTGGTCTTGAACTCCTGACCTCAAGTGATCCGCCCACCTTGGTTTCCCAAAGTGCTATATGACTCATCTCTAAGTCTGGAAGTCTTGTACCAAAGACCTTTGTGATTGGAGAATTTAAAACTGTATAGGAAAAAAATATATATATTAAATGGACAATGATTACAGATGAACTGATGAAAGCTTATAATCTTACATGCATTAAAACAGACCACAAAGATGGTGCAACATATAATGACAAAATCAATATTTAATGCATGATAAATTAGTATCAGTGGAGTCTAAGCCATTAATTTCTTTCTATCATCTTTATCCAAGAGGACCTTTTGGGGATTATTCTCCTTCACATGCTAAGAGGCTTCTTTTTTGAGTTTGATCGTCTATTTCAGACTCCATGTCTTTCTCATTTAATGACAAGAGGTGGCAGGCATCCATCTCCTTTAGTCCTCACTGGTACCAGACAACTAAAATAATTTGGATTTTTGAGGTTGAAATTATTTTGTGCAACCCATATTTAATTTTTCTCTCAAACTGTCTTATAGCTATACAACCCTAGCTCCGTTCGTGCTAATGTCATACTTGCTTTTTATCTGGCTTTCAGCTAACTCATTGCCAATACTAGTTCCATTTTCATACATTTGTATGGCTCCAAATAATTGAATCAGCCTCTAAGTCTTAATTCTAAATTTCTGAGAGAGATAGAAAGAGAATCAGATTGGCCCAGCTTGGGTCAGGTGTTTACAACTATAATTGATTATAGTCGGGGGAGGATCACATGGCACATAGAGAGCAGGATGAAGGACATTAGGACTCTTAGGCACAGAGGAACTTGTATACTTAGCAGGAAATGTTTCTGGTTTCCAAAAAAAATTTTACAGAAGCAAAAGACATATTCTTGAATTCCATGTGAGGGATTGGAAGATGCTATTGTTTCATTTGTTACTTGCTTATTCTGTTGACTTTTAGCATTCACTAGTGGAAAGCAGCCATGCATGCCAAAAATATAAGAAAAATTCACTGGACAACTTTAAGTAAAATGTTATCCACCAACTAGTTTTTGCATAAAAAAAGATTTGTAAAAAGTATTTTCGTGGCCTAACACTTTGGGTTGGCCTGTAGAATATCATGAAGCACTGAGTTGGATAAAAAAGGAAGAGCATTATCTTCATTAGCCCCAAGTGATCATGAGTGTAGGGATAAAGCTGAGGCTCTGATCCTTTGTTATTCATTAGAATCATCAGGGGAACTGAAAACAAGATAATATCTTCACACAGTCATCAGAATGGCTTAACAATAAAATTGATGATAGCAAATGTTGGTGAAGATGTGGAATAACTGGAACTCTCACACAATTCTAGTATAGGGGGTATAATTTGTACAGTCACTTTAGGTAACTGTTTCACAATATCTGCTAAAGAAGAATGTAGGCATATGCAGTCACCTGAAATTCCATTCCCAAGTATTTATTCAAAAGAAATGCATATAAGATGTTCATCAAAATGTATCTACTGGAATATATACCATTTGTAATAGTCCCAAGCTGGAAACTACCCAATTGTCCATCAACAGTGGAGCAGATACACAAATTGTGGTGTATTCACACAATGGAATATTACACTGCAGTAAGAGTGAAAAAACTATGACCACACCAAACAATGTGGATGAATCTCACAGACAGTTTTTGGTAAAAGAAATCAGATGTAAAACAGGACATTTTGTATATTCTATTTATATAAGGTACAAAAAGAGACAAAAGTAATCTATATATTGGAAATCAGGGTAATGATTATCTTTGGTGTGAGTTTTAGGTTCTGGAGATCTTTAGTTTCTTGATCTGGGTTCATGAGTATGAAAATTCATTAATGTGTACATTTATAATTCACTTTTCTGTATATATGTTATGCTTTATCTTAGTCTGGGCTGCTCTAACAAACTACTTTAGACAGGGTAGTTTTTAAACAATAGAAATTTATTTCTTACAGTTCTGGGGGCTGAGAAGTCTAAGATCAGGGTGCCGGCAGATTCAGTATTGGTGAGGGCCTGTTCCTCATAAATGCCTTTTCTGTGTCTTCACAGGGACAAAGGGGCAAACAGCTCCCTTAGGCCTCTTTTATAGGGTTACTGTCTTAGTCCATTTACTGTTGCCTAAGGCTCAGTAATTTGTAAAGAAAAGAAGTTTATTTGGCTCACAGTTCTACAGGCTGTACAAGAAACCATGGCACCAGCATCTGCATCTGGTGAGGCCTCAAGTTGCTTCCACTCCTGGGGGAAGGCGAAGGGGAGCCAGTATGTGCAGAGATCACATGGTGAGAGAGGAAGCAAGAGAGAGGGGGAGGGGCCAGGCTCTTTTTAACCATCAGCTCTTGTGGTACCTAATAGAGTGAGAACCCCACGACCTAAACACCTCCCATTAGGCCCCACCTCTAACACTGGGGATCAAGTTTCAACATTAGATTTTGGGGGACAAACATCCAAACTATAACAGTGATTAAGCCCATTCATTAGGGCTCTGCCCTCATGATTTAATCACTTCTAAAGGCCCCACCTCTTAATACTGTCACATTAGTGATTACGTTTCAACATATTAATTTTATGGGGACACATTCAGACCATACTTCCATAGCATACTTTGATAAAAATCTTTTAAAAAATTAGTGATGTCTGGATGCCACTCTAGACAGATTGAATCCTCTGTGGGGATGTGAAGCCCAGATACAATACTTTACAAAGCCCCCCAGGCAATCTTCATGCACAGCAAGAGGTGAGAACCGCTGGTCTAGTGGAAGGAGTCTGGGAACAGGGAAACCTGGATTTAGATGCTGGCTCTGTTGCCAAATTGTGGAGTGGCTACAGGCAAATCACCTCCTGCTCTGGGCCTTGGTTACCAGGGGACTTAGCAGATGACTGATTCCTACCAGCCCTATAAGACATTACCATGACTCTTAGTCTAACAGATTAGTTGACATTAATAGGTTCTGAGGGGATATGATGGTTCAATTTTATGTGTCAGCTTCACTGGGCTAAGGGATGCCTAGATAGCGAGTAAGATATTATTTCTAGGTGTGTCATATGCTATTCTCTTCCAGAAAAGAATAGCATTTGAACTGGTAAATTGAGCAAAGTAAATGGCTCTCAACCAATGTGGGTGTGGGGCAGGAGAATAGAATCTGGAGGCTGTTTCACACTGAGTTCCTAGAACTAAATTGAAAGGAAAACCCTAACTTTCCACACCTAAATAACAAGAGGAGGACAGCCCACTTCCTTTGACTTTTTCTGTGTGGCAGATGGGAGACTGGCTGTCCACAACAAATCATACTAAGTGGGCATCAGGTCTTTGTTTGCAACTTTGTAACTTCACTCCAGCCTCTAAATGGTTGCTGTCCACAACCAATCAGACTGATTGCCGGCTACTACTTCAGTTACATGAGATGAGCATGAAGTGGCTAATGGGAAACCTCTAGTGGGTATTTGAACCCAGGAAGATTCTGTATCTGGGTCCTTGGGCTGCTGCTACTCAGGTCCATTCCCACACCGTGGAATGTACTTTCATTTTTCAGTAAATCCCTGCTTTCATTCTTTTATTGCTTCATTCATTCTTTGCTGGGCGTTTTGTCCAATTCTTTGTTCAAAACACCAAGAACCTAAACAACTTGCAGTCACAACCCTGTATCGGTGACAAGTGGGCATCATCCAATCCACTGAGGGCCTGAATAGAACAAAAAGGTGGGAGAAGGGCAAATTTGCTTCCCCTTCTTCTGCTGAGATGTACATGTCTCCTGCCTTTGGACATTAGAGCTCCTGGGTCTCCGTTTTCAGACTGAGACTAGGACTTACACTTTCCCTGACGCCATCCCCTCAATTCTCAGGTCTTTGGATTCAAACTGAATTACAATATTGGCTTTCCTGGTTCTCCAGCTTGCTGATGGCAGATGGTGGGACTTCACGGCCTCCATAATCACGTGAGCCAATTCCTAAAACAAATCTCTAAAATATTAAATACATCTATATATATTTTACTGGTTCCGCTTATCTAAGAACCTTGAATAATATGGGGAGGATATGATGAAAAAACAGATTTGTAGTGGAGGTGTGTGTGAGGATTATACTCTTGCTGTTTACTGGCCCAGCAACACAATGGCATGTTTAGGCTGGGTGGTGTCAGAATGAGAGATGTACAGAGGATATGGGAACCTATCTTAGTTTCATTCACAATTTTTCCTGGAGGTGGAGCCAAGTGGAAATTAAATTCACTTTTTTTCAGTTCAACTGCATTATCCCTTTGGAACAGGCTATGAATAACCCATGTTATGAACCTATGAAATTAAGTTGGAAAAAAATCAGAGCTTGGTGGAATACTATAGATCATTTGGTTCAGGAGTTCACAACCATTTTAATGAGATCTCCCCCACTTTTCTCCAATTAAATTTATTGCAGGACTCAAATTTATAGCTAAATAACAAAGATGAATGGATTCGCAGGAAGTTAGAATTTTCATTTTAGTGAAGAATATTTCTTGACAAATCTCTAGTATCATAGAACAACTTATATGGGACAAATTTCCAATTTTATAATTGGGCAATTGAAGTTCAAAGAGGAGAAATGACTTGCCTCAGTCACATATTAACTAGTGATAGAGACAGAAACAAACCTTAATGTCCTGACTCAGCGATTCTTTTACTCATTCAGCAAGCATCTGCTGAGCCTCTACAAGTTCCTAGTACTGTGCCAGGATTGGGGGATCTGATGGTGAACAAGCTACAGTGAGTCCTGCATCTGTTTCTTGTGACTAGGGTCTAAACTGATGTCTGTCACCTTCGTCTGTGATTATCCCACGGGCAGGTTATCCATAGTAACCCTTGGAATGGCATCTATGGCACTCGGTACCTGGGACTCTGCAGAGACTCTCCTCTCTGAAGATGAGATGGGGATAATTCAAGAAAAGCTTGGTTGCAGGAGGTGTTGATGTGTGGGAATGGCACCATTCCAGGTTGTCCATCACTGAAGGGTGTTATGCAGGCTGGGCACCAATACCAAGACATGGTTGAGCTGTACAGAGAGTTCCGAGTGACCACAGCAGGGCAGCGCTCTCGGATCCAGGGTCATAGTATTTGGTTCTCTCCTGTACTCAGTGGATGCTTCCAAAGTATGACAATGTGAGTTGTGCGGTGTAGCATAGCGGGTAATGGCGCTGTCTTTGGAGTTACTTGGTTTGCAGCCTGGATCTCCGTTTTTTGGCTGTTTGGTCTTAGGACATGTATGTTGCCTCTCTCAGTCTCATCTGTAAAATGATGACAATGGTTTTGCCTCATGGGGTTACTGTGAGGCCTAAATGAAATAAGCCATTCCTGGGACACAGAAAGTTAGCTATTCATTCAATAAATCTTTATTGTGGGCCTACTATGTGCCAGGTCCTCAGGATCTCATGATGAACAAAGTCTCTGCCTTCATGGGACTTATATTTTAGTAAGGAGGAAACACAGCAAACAAATAAATCGTAACAATAATAGCTAGCATGTATTAAACATTTTCTATGTGCCAGTCACTGCTCTAAGTATTTTCATGAATTATTCTATTTTTGTCCTCACAAAAATCCCTTGAGCTACATACAATTATTACCTGCTTACAGATAGGAAGTGGAAGCTCAGGGAGTTAGTAATTTGTCCCAGATCACACAGCTAGAAAATGTTGAAGCCAGGCCTTGGATCCCCACAGACAATTAGACATCAAAGCTTGCTCTTAAGTGTTAGGAAGAAAATAAAGCCAGGAAAGAGGAGAGGCTGAGGGGTGTACCTATAGCGGGTAAGGGAGGCTAGGGAAGGACTCTGAGATGGTGACATGAAGCTGGGAAGGTCATAGTAGGCCGAGGGAGGGGCTGATGCAGAGAATTCGAGGCAGGAATGAGCTAGACGTGTGGAGCTGCAGGAAGGTCAGTCTAGCTGGGTGCAGTGGCTCACGCCTGTAATCTCAGCTACTCAAGAGGCTGAGGCAGGAGGATCACTTGAGCCCAGGAGTTTGAGACCAGCTTGGGCAACATAGCAAGACCCTGTCTCAAAACAAACAAACAAACAAACAAAAAGAAGGCCAGTCTAGTCAAGCTAGTGACCAAAGGAGAAGGGTATGAGAGGTTGAAGAGTTGTTAATATTGATTATTTTAACTGCTAGTAGTTTACAGCCACTATAATTATAGGTCTTGCTTCTCCCTTTAGCCTGTGAGGCAGGAACCTATTTGAGTGTGCCCACAGGGCCCAGCTCTATGCTGTGGTCATAGCAGGTATTTAATATCTTTTTTGTTGTTGTTGTTGATTAGATTTTCAATCTAATTGGGAAAAACATGGGCCGTGCTGAAAGCAAGAGAAGGCTTTGCATCCCGACCCTGTCAGGCTAGCATGCGTGGGCAGCTCACTTTCTCTCTCTGAATCTGCTTCCTTGTTTGTCAAATGCAGAAAGGTCACATTTCCCTTTATAGAATTTTGTCAGGATTAAGAGAGATAATGTGTATATAAAATAGCCACTGCATTGCAGACAATCAATAATGATTCCTTCTTAACCCTTCTCCTTCTCCTAATGCTGTGATCTCTTATCCTTAGAACCACCCACCAATCACTCCCAAGACATTTCTCTTTTAATTCCATGAATGGCTTGAAAAACTGAACCATCCTGACTTCCCAGATGATGTCCATGGACAAAGGTGTCCTCTCCCCTCATTGTCTGGGTTCCGTGGAAGTTTGGCATCAACTCACCCTTAGCCAGTCCTTGCTCCAGGTGTCCTTTGCAGGGACCACCTTGACAGCAAGCTAAGATTTCAGAACTGTGCATTACTTCAGAGGTCCCACTCAGCCCACAGATGCCAGCCAACTCAGGCCCAGGAGGGAATTGGGGGGACCTCCCTCTAAGAGGAGAGCCAGGCTGCAGCCCTCCCCTGCTGGCTGGGAGCCCACCAAGGTGGGCAGTATAATTTACCTTCCCCTCCCAAGTGGTTCCTTATAAGAGACCTTGTGTTTCCTCTGCTAGACGTAGGATTCTGATGTTAGCTCTGGGTCAGTTCTTTGATGATAACATTACCCAGGACACTCTCAAATGGGAGGCTACCTCTTTCACCATTGGTCAGTCCCACTTCCAGTCACTAAAGGAATGTAGGCCTTTTCCTTCTTTAGTCTGTGACCTAAGAACTAAAACATGGTTCCTTGTTCCTCCATCCCCCTTAAACTTGTTTTGCAGTGAATCATCTAAAGCATATGACCCAGGGTTAAATTTTACAACCCTGTGAGGAATTTCAGGGTATATGTGATGTGCAGGAAGGCAATTTGCAGGCATGCTCCAAAATCTAGCTTGGTCCAGCTGTATGCATTGTACTCATTTCCCAGTCTGGCCAGCGAGTTTGCTTAGCCCCAGCTTTTGGTGAAACTGAGTCTTCTGTGGCTGGAACTCAAGTCCAGGTCTTCTGCAGTCACTAAGTGCTATTGGTTCCTTCTCCTGGATTCTATACTCACTCACTTGGAAATCTGTAATATTTCCTCCACCAAGGCCACCTTAAGCCAGGGGAGTATTTTACTGATATTCAGTATCTCCCCTTCTCACTCAACTTAAAATAGTTATCTTTTCTACAGGCAGGTACCCACTTACTCCCAGACATACTTTTTTCTTTTACATCTTCACTCAAAGAATTTATGTTTATAAAGCAGTTATATATTAAGATTATTGTTAGTCTCAGCAAAAACAGGAAAGATACACAGTGTTAATTGAACCTGACTACTTCCCAGGTCATATAGTAGTTGCTGGAATTAAATTAATTTTTTGATGAATATATAAGGTTACATATTTTGCAGAAATCCAACCCAATCCTTAGTGTGTACGTCTCAGCTAAGATGCTTTCAGCTTTATCACTTGCAAGTACTTCTGTCTTTTTTGAGATAAGGTCTTTTTCTGTTCCCCAGCCTGGAGCACAGTGGCATAATTATAGCTCACTGCAGCCTCCAACACCTGGGCTCAAGCAATCCTGCTGCCTGAGCCTCATGAGTAACTGAGACTACAGGCATATGCCACCATGCCTGGCTATTTTCTTTTCTTCTTCTTCTTTTTTTTTTTTTTTAAGTAGAGACAGTGTCTCACTGTGTTGCTCAGGTTTGTCTTGAACTCCTGGGCTCATGTTATCCTCCTGCCTTGGCCTTCCAAGGTGCTGGGATTACAGGCGTGCGCCACAATGCCCAGCCAACTTTCGAGTACTTCTGTAGGAAGGCAGGAGACCCTTTTTCATAGTCCTTTCAAATGGAAGAGGTGGTAACTGGCTAAGGAGCAGAAAGAGGTAACAGTAATGAAGGCAGAGCTTGTGCTACAATTTGATTAAAGCTTCAACCTTATTTATCATCCACCAGATTAACTGTAAGAGGGCAAGTGGGGTACTGCAGTGCCCTGTGCTGTGTGGCCTTCTAGTGTTCTAGCTGCAGGCCCAGTGCACTGGCAACTGTCACACTGACCAACATAGACCAATATAGAATCCTCTAGCTAGGCAGGCTCTGGAGACAGAGGCTGTGGCCTTTTAAACTTTGCATACCCATTGCCTGGACCTGGTACATAATTGGTGCTCAATAAGTATTTGTTCAATGAATGAACAAATCAAGATGTGGACTATATATATAAATGCTATAGGAATTTTAGAAGGGATATTATTGTGGACTTTCTCTAGACCTTGAACCTGAGATCGCTGTGCAATAAATTACTGGGTAGGAAACAACCTACAAAAACCACAACTTAGAGTAGAAGCTGCCAGCATTCCTTTGAGGAGATGGACATAGTGGGTCACCTTGGTTTATGAAAAGTTGCTCAAATGGTGTCTCTTAGTTAAGCAAATACAAGCAGACACCTATTGGTCTGGGAGAAAGATGTAATGGGGACTTATTTTCTTTTGTGGCTTAATAGCAACTGTTTCTCCCCTTGGTTTGCAGTGTGCAGAAGTTGGGTTGACTTGCATAAGAGGCTCAGGATTTTTCTGGGTAGGAAAGTACAGGAGCACAGGCTCCTTTTATGGAGTTTGGAAGTGAGAGGAACGTCATGAGTGTATCCTGGGGTAGCCAGGACCTCAGAATGATTGGCAGAAAATTACTCTAATGTGTTCAGAGTGGGAGTTACTGTGGGGGAAAAGGGTGTCTGGCTTTGTGACTTGGGCTTATCACAAACCCTAATGATGTTTGTGGGAGCCACCAGCATCAAGCTCTGGGCACATGACACAGCACATAGGTGTGATTAGAGGAGCTGAAACCTGCAAACTGGGTCAGGATCTGGGCCAAGGACATAACCACAGGGCAGACAAATATCCTAAGCTAGCAAAGGCAGAGCTTCAACAGCATGAGGCAACAAGAAGCAATGACAGTAATGACCAGATTAGATTTTTAAGTTGTTATTTCATTTGACAAAAAGAAGTCCCTGGAATTCTTACATAATTTTGAGAGAACAGAAAGAGGGAAACATAGTTCTAACAGGAACATACAGGACCTTCAAAGCGTGAACTGAAAAACAAAGTGTGACTATGTTTGTATCCCAAGCTAGTGAAGTAGGTCACACCAATTACAGGTTGAGAAACAAAGGAACTTTGTCACACAGGAGGCACCAAATGAGCAGAGGGGTGGAGATGGAAATGAGTCTGCTGTGTGGTTTGTGGGGGACCCACAGTGAAAAGGGTCAAGTTGGCAGTGGTCAGATATGAGCTTGTGTGGGTAAATGAATGATATGGTTTGGCTGTGTCCCCACCCAAATCTCATCTTGAACTGTAGTTCCCATAATCCCAATGTGTCATAGGAGAGACCCAGTGGGAGGTAATTGGATCATGGGGGCAGTTACCCCCATGCTGTTCTTGTGATAGTGAGTGAGTTTTCATGAGATCTGATGGCTTTATAAGGGGTTCCCCCTTTTTGCTCTGCACTTCTCCTTGCCGCTGCCATGTGAAGAAGGACGTGTTTGTTTCCTTTTCTGTCATGACTGTAACTTTCCTGAGGCCCACCCCCTCCACAGCCTGGTAAAACTGTGAGTCAATTAAACTTCTTTTCTTTAAAAATTACCCAGTCTTGGGTATGTCTTTATAGAAGTGTGAGAACAGACTAATACAGTAAATTGGTACCAGGTAGTGGGATGCTACTGTAAAGATACCTGAAAATGTGAAAGTGACTTTGGAACTGTGTAACAGGCAGAGGCTGGAACAGTTTGGAGGGCTCAGAAGAAGACAGGAAAATATGGGAAAGTTTGGAACTTCCTAGAGACTTGAAGGGACTCAGAAGACAAGAAGATGTGATAAAGTTTGGAACTTCTTAGAGATTCATTGAATGGCTTTGACTAAAATGCTAATAGTGATATGGACACAAAACTCCAGGCTGAGGTGGTCTCAGATGGAGATGAGAAATTTGTTGGGAACTGGAGTAAAGGTCACTCTTGCTATGCAAAGAGACTGGTGGAATTTTGCTCCTGTCCTAAAGATCTTTGGGAACTTGAGAGAGATGACTTAGGGTTCTGGCAGAAGAAATTTCTAAGGAGCAAAGCATTCAAGAGGTGATAGAGCATAAAAGTGGAAAATTTGCAGCCCAATGATGCAGTAGAAAAGAAAAATCCCATTTTCTGGGGAGAAATTCAACCTGGCTATAGAAATTGTGCATAAATAATGAGGAGCCAAATGTTAATCACCAAGACAATGGAGAAAATGTCTCTAGAGCATGTCAGAGATCCTCACAGCAGCCCCTCCCATCACAGGCCTGGAGGAAAAAATGGTTTCTTGGGCTGGGCCCAGGGCCTTGCTGCTTTGTGCAGTCTTGGGACTTGGTGCCCTGTCCCAGTGTGGCTAAAAGGGGCCAACATACAGCTGAGGCCATTGCTCCAGAGGGTGCAAACCCCAAGCCTTGGCATCTTCCACATTGTGTTGGGCCTGTGGGTGCACAGAAGTCAAGTATTGAGGTTTGGGAACCTCTGCCCAGATTTCAGAGGATGTATGGAAACACCTGAATGTCCAGGCAGAGGTGTGCTCCAGGACTGGAGCCCTAATGGAGAACCTCTGCTAGGGCAGTGCAGGAGGGAAATGTGGAATCGGAGCACCCACACAGAGTCCCCACTGGGGCACTGCCTGTTGAAGCTGTGAGAAGAGGACCACTGTCCTCCAGACCCCAGAATGGTAGATCCACTAACAGCTTGCATCATGTGCCTGGAAAAGCTGCAGACACTCAATGCCAGGCATGAAAGCAGCCAGGAAGTGGGGCCATACCCTGCAAAGCCACAGGAGTGGAGCTGCCCAAGGCCATGGGAACTCACCTCTTGCATCTCATGTGATCTGGATGTGAGACAGGGAGTCAAAGGAGATCATTTTGGAGCTTTAGGATTTGACGGCCCCATTGGATTTTGGATTTGCATGGGGCTTGTAGCCCATTCATTTTGGCCAATTTCTCCCATTTGGAATGGGTGTATTTACCCAATGCCTGTACCCCCATTGTATCTAGGAAGTAACTAACTTGCTTTTGATTTTGCAGACTCATAGGCAGAAGGGGTTTGCCTTGTTTCAGATGAGTCTTTGGACTTAGACTTTTGAGTTAATGCTGGAATGACTTAAGAATTTGTGGGACTGTTGGGAAGGCATAATTGTGTTTTGAAATGTGAGGATATGAGATTTGGGAGAGGCCAGGGAAGGAATGATATGGTTTGGCTATGTCCCCACTCAAATCTCATCTTGAACTGTAATTCCCATAATCCCGACATGTCGTGGGAGGGACCTGGTGGGAAGTAGTTGAATCATGGGGGCAGTTACCTCCATGCTGTTCTCATGATAGTGAGTGAGTTCTCATGAGAGTTGATGGTTTTATAAGGGATTTCCCCCCACTTTGCTCTGCACTTCTCCTTGTTGCAGTCATGTGGAGGAGGATGTGTTTGTTTCCTTTTCCATCATGATTGTAAGTTTCCTGAGGCCCACCCCCCACCCAACCCTGCAGAACTGTGGGTCAATTAAACCCCTTTCCTTTATAAATTACCCAGTCTCAGGTATGTCCTTATACCAGTGTGAGAATGGACTAATACAATGAAGTTAGATTATGGATGGGTTATGGTGGTGGCAGACCAGAAATGTGGGCATTATTCCCAGAGGCTATGGCTTTTGGAGCATGTAAGCCCAAGCAGTAATTCTTTTTTTTTTTTTTTTTTTTTTGAGACGGAGTCTCGCTCTGTCCCCCAGGCTGGAGTGCAGTGGCGCGATCTCGCTCACTGCAAGCTCCGCCTCCTGGGTTCATGCCATTCTCCTGCCTCAGCCTCCTGAGTAGCTGGGACTACAGGCGCCCGCCACCGCGCCCAGCTAACTTTTTGTATTTTTAGTAGAGACGGGGTTTCACCGTCGTCTCGATCTCCTGAACTGTGTGATCCGCCCACCTTGGCCTCTCAAAGTGCTGTGATTACAGGCGTGAGCCACCGCACCCGGCCCAAGCAGTAATTTTGATGGTGCCTTGAAGAATGAGTGGCAGGGGTAGGGGTCTGGAGACAGGGAGGCCAGCTGAAGGATTGGGTCCAGGGCATGGCTGCCTGATGCCTCGAGGGCGTGGATTGAGTTTTCATCATCCCCAGTCCCCAGTGGAGTGTCTGATGCATAGTAAGTGCTCACGAAAGACTTGCTAAATTGAATTACAAGAATGCTGTCACCTAGTGGGAAGCAATCTCTAGGTGCGAAATGGAGCTCCTGGTTTCAGAAACTGGGATACCCGGATTCCAAGTTCTGGCATTTCTTGTCTATGTGATGTGCAACTTATTTCACCTTGTTGGAATTTCAGTTTCTTTAGGTATGAAGATCATTCAGCTATTCATTCACCAAGCACTTGTTGATCATAGCCAAGAACCACATATTGTGCTAAACTTGGGAGAATCAAAGAGGAACAATATGATATTCCTGTCTTCGAAGACTTTGTGATTTAGTTGGAGAGATGTATGTACAAGAAAATCATTTATGGCCGGGTGCAGTGGCTCAAGCCTGTAATCCCAGCACTTGGGAGGCTGAGAAGGGCAGATCACGAGGTCAGGAGATCGAGACCATCCTGGCTAACATGGTAAAACCCCGTCTTTACTAAAAAAGTACAAAAAAAATAGCCGGGCAAGGTGGTGGGCACCTGTAGTCCCAGCTACTTGGGAGGCTGAGGCAGGAGAATGGCATAAACCTGGGAGGCGGAGCTTGCAGTGAGCTGAGATCCGGCCACTGCACTCCAGCCTGGGCGACAGAGCCAGACTCTGTCTCAAAAAAGAAAAAAAAAGAAAGAAAATAATTTATTACTGCATAGAGTGTGTTTTCATTGAGGGATGCACAAAGTGCAATGGGATTGCAGAATGATCCCTAACGTGTATTCAGCACTTACCATGTGTTAGGAACTGTTCAAAGTTCATGCAGGTATTTAATCCTCATAATAACCAATGAGGTAGTTATTTCTATGATCTCTATTTTCTGGAAAGGAAACTGAGGCACAGAGCTTAAATAACTTTCCCATGTTTCTACATTTGATAGATGGGAAAGGGGCAACTAGCAGAGAGACTAGTACAAGTAAAAGTGCAAGAGTCTGAAATAACATTTTGTTTGCTAGAACAGTACATGAGACTAGAAAAGAGTACGGAACCAAAGCATAATGGGCTTTGAATGCTATATTAGAAAATTTGGACTCTACCTAAGAAAGCTTTCCAGCATTTTCCAAAGTGTTTGGAGGAACTTAAGTTCTGAGAAACCTTAATATAGTTGTGTATTAGTCAGAGAAACAGACTACTGGCTCTGTTCTTCAGAGAACAGAAACAGAATCAGTAAGTTATGTTTTTATGTACTAACTTGTCTACTCATCGTAAACAATTACAGGTTGAAAAAGTCCAAGATTTGCAGTCTGCAAGTTAGAGACCCAGGAGAGCCAATGTCCAGTTGCAGTCTGAGTCCAAAGGCCTGAGAACCATAAGAGCTGATGGTATAAGTTCCAGTCCAAAAGCCAGCAGGCTTGAAACCCAAGAAGAGCTGATGTTTCGGTACAAGACTGAAGGTTAGAAAAGATCAATATCTCAGCTCCAGCAGTCAAGTGGGAAGAATCCCTTTGACTCAACCTTTTTGATCTATTCAGGCCTTTAATTGATTGGATGAGGCCCACCCACATTAGGGAGGGCAGTCTGCTTCACTCAGCCCACCACTTCAAACATCAACACTTCAAATATCAACCTCATCCAGAAATACTCTCACAGACACACCCAGAATAACATTTGACCAAATGTCTGGGCACCCTGTGGCCCAGTCAGGTTGGCACATAAAATGAACTACCACAAGGTGTTAGGTGTAAAAAGGTGTCTACAGTTGCAGTGAACAATGCTGGCTGCTTACCATTCTCCTCTTTGCCTTCTTTTTTTTAATTTTTATTTATTTATTATTATTATTTTTTTATTTTTATTTTTATTTTTTTTTGAGACGGAGTCTTGCTCTGTCCCCCTGGCTGGAGTGCAGTGGCACTATCTCGGCTCACTGCAAGCTCCGCCTCCCGGGATCATGCCATTCTCCTGCCTCAGCCTCCCAAGTAGCCGGGACTACAGGCGCCCGCCACCGCGCCCGGCTAATTTTTTTTTGTATTTTTAGTAGAGACAGGGTTTCACCATGTTAGCCAGGATGGTCTCGATCTCCTGACCTTGTGATCCGCCCGCCTCGGCCTCCCAAAGTGCTGGGATTACAAGCGTGAGCCACCGCGCCCGGCCCTCTTTGCCTTCTTAACGGAGCTCTAGTTTTGTTCAGGAATCTGTTCCTCCTCCATGCAGCTTTATAGTTAGGGAAGCTGGCCCACCTCCAGCTTGAGAGGGATTGGTCAAAGGAAAAATTTCATTTGTTTTTTTGCTCAGTGATTGGTTCAGGAGTGGATGTGTGACCAGATTCTGGCCAATGAGACTTGAGTGTATACCAGGGAGATTGTGGGGAACTTCTCTCCTAAGAGAGGCCACGTGAAGAAATGATCCTTCTTTTTCCTCTGTCAGGCCTGAGTGTGATGCTGTAACTGTCATCCTACTACTGGCCTGAAGATGAAGCTGACACTGAGGGTGCTAGAGTAGAAAAATGTGGACACAAATCTCCCAAGCTTGTCCTACGTCTCTGAACATCTGGTTTGTGAAGCGTGACAAACAGTTCTTATTGTTTATCCCAGTTTTGAGTCAGGGTTTCTGTCACTTGTAGCTATATCCTACATGATATGATCATAAAATAAGATTGGAGGCGTGGCTTAAGCAAAAACAATGAGGCTTTTAAGATTCCAGGGTTTCTCACTCAGTGCCCAGCATTTAGTATGCAGGTGTGCTGTGCAAATACCCAAAGTTGGATATAACACACAGCATTTCCTAAACAGGTGTGACCCTGGAAACCTTTGTAGAGAAGAATCCACGGTACTGATGTCCCACAGAAATACTCCCATAGGCAATGGGAAGACTTGGGAATCCTCAAAGTAGGCGGACGGTAACATTACATGCTCAATAAAATTCCACCTTCTCCTCTCTAGCTGTGTGAAGTATCATGTCTCTGATGATCATAAAATGTAAGGGAACTCAGAAATACCTCCCCAGAAAAAGATTGCAAGCCCTTACTTACTAGACTAACTGATTTCTTAGTCCCCTTCCGGTTCTCAAATGCTGCAGGGCTTGCATAATTTGGTACCTTCATCTCCGAGCATTGAACAAAGTTTCCCTTCCTTTTCTTAGTCACTTGCCAACATCTGTGAATGAAGTCGGTGATATATATATATATATATATTCAACCAGTTATTTTCTGGATTGAATTATTTAAAATAACCCACTAAATGAATCCCTGCTCAGTAGGTCTTTGACTTAAATGCCACTCAGGCTCTGAAACGCATTTTTTATTTCTCTGGCTTTTTATTTTTTTAAGTCAAACAGCCCTAGGGAAATGGCTTGAGGCTACAAAGGGCAGTTTTCAGAATGTTTTCTCTGCAGTTAGTGACAGGGTAGACAAATAGCATAAAATAGAAGACTATACTCCATTCCAGATGGGAAACATTGCTTCTGTTGTTTTTCTTGATTTATGTTAAATTCATCATGGTTTCAAACTGAAACCACTTTGGCCCCTAAAAGCAACAGGAAAAAAAAAAAAAAAAAGGAAGAGAAAAAAAAAGTGACACATCTCTATGTTAAATAATTGGATCCTTTAGAGATATAAACTGCAAATCTGGGCAGGTCAATTATCCTTTCTCCTGCTCCATACAATGGGAGTACTGGTGATTATTTCCCAGGATGGCACCACGGTTGTGTGAACTAAGAGACTTAGCAAACAGTAGAGCTCTTGTGTGATGAGGCGGGTACACGGCTGCTGTTTTCTGTCCTCATGTTGTACTGTGGTAAAGTCACCTTTGAGAACAACCTTGGCTCCAGAATGAGGGTGACTTATTGTGAACTGGAAGCCATGAAAGAAACACTTTCTCTATCACAGTCTCTCCTTTGTTAGAGGAAAAACCCCATTCCTATCCCCAAAGCCCAAACCTCAAAGATCTTCCTTAGATCTCCCTTTAATTCTTTAGAGTCCCATGCTGTTCAGCTTGGGTCTCACATTGACCCGGGGTTGCGCAACTCAGAAGTCCCTCAATTCTTTAACAGGTGACTGAGGCCAAACCAGTATGGGAGCTCCTTTGAAAAACCCAGCGAGGGCCAGGAAGGCCAGACAAGTGGACTTTCATTGCAGGGTAAGTATTGCATGTTTCTTCTGATCAGGTAATTATCGGTTATAGGACAAAGAGGAAGCCCGATTTATCAACAAAATGAAATTAAAAATTAACATGCTCCTGTTTGCTCGATTGTAATCTTTGAATCAGTCAATATCTACAGGCTGTGCCAGTAACCTGATTTCAGGGCAGCCACAGAGTCTGCTCAGAGACCAGCCCAGTTAAACAGTTAAGGCTGAGATCAGTTGGGGAAGACTGGAAATTAAATATGTTTAGGCAATGAATACTCACAAAGTGCTTAGGGATTTCTCGCTGGGGGCTGGTATTGGTGGTGCGGGTGTGCTGGGTTTGAGAGGACCCAGAGTCCCAGTCTTTCTGGATGATGTTTACTCCAGCTATCCATCCCAAGAAAGGCAGGGGCAGTAGACAACACATTTTTCTTTTCTCTTCTCTTCTCTTCCGTTTTCTCTTTCCCTGGCCTACCACGGCAGACAATATGGCAGGTGGAAGAGTGTGGGAGCTGGTCAGAATTAAGAGTGATGGACTTGTAAGAGATTGAGGTGCAACCAGTTAGAACCTGGGGATTTGTTGCCACTCCGTACCTTCATTTTCGGGGGCCGAAGTAGATATTTAGTTATAATAAGTTTATTGAAAATACATCTATGAGCATAGTTCCTAGCACATCATAGGTATTTAATAAATATTTGGGGAATGAAATAAAGATTGAATAATTGAACGAGGCTCACACAAGACTGGAAATCAGAGAACAGGAATATTAATTTACATTTAACTAATTATAAACAGTTGTTGATACCTATATGTATGTATCACTATCTCCTCTTTCTTGCCTTTGTTTACTTGTTTTCAACTCACTTTCACTCTGTGGATGTATATAGAGTGCTCCTCAACAGGCGTGGGACACAGGGGAGTAGGAGGGAGTGGCAGGATATAATTTTGTCTGCTGGGGGACATTTATCAATGTCTTAAAGTATTTTTGGCTTTCACAACTGGGGGAGTGCGACTGGCATTTGGTAGGCAGAGGCCAGATATACTGCCAATCATCTTACAACAGAGAATTATCTGGTTCCAAATGTCAACAGTGCAAGACTGGGAAACACTGACTAGTACAGGAGCATGTCACCAAACTGTTATGATGATTACTTATGGGGAGGCCTGTAGAATAGCGTTTTGGAAAACTTTACACTTATTAAGTTTAATCGTTTATACCTATTTGGGGGATGTTTAAAAATAACATGAGGGTATCACATTTGTAATCAGAATCAATGAGAGAGGCATTGAAATATTTACCGGACATTTATTATATCTCAGGTGTGACCTAGATCCTGGGGATACAGCAGTGAGTAAATAGTAGATGCTGCACTAAGGGACTCAGTTCAACAGGAAAGATCAGACAAGTACTCACTTAGCAAGACAGGAAGTGCCCAGGGCCTGCTGAAATAGTACTTTTTTTTTTTTTTAATTACGAAGAAAAAGTGCTTGGTGTTCCCAGGTGTAGTTACTGAGCAGCATGGTTCCAAAGGACAGCTAAAGCACTTCCTGCCTTAGAAGGAGGGGAGGCTTTGCCAGGCCTAGGAAACCCGCATCTGGATCTGGCCTCCAGGATAGCCTCCTGTCTGCCTCTCTGGTCAGGCTCAGCTTCTCCAGTTCCCCTCGCCCTGAGGGTGCAGGGGGCAGGGTCCCACGGGAGCATCGGTGTAAGAGGGAGCTCCCAGCACTGAGGGAGAAGCAGGACTCACTGACCAAACCCTGTGTTTGTGCTGGAAGGGCCTTAGGAACATCACTGCAAACACGCTCATCTTATGGAAGAGGAAAGGAGGTTCAGAGAGGGAAAGGCTTGCCTGAGGTCACACAGTGAGTTAATGTTAGGGTGGGGCTGGCATGCAGGTTGCTGATGCCTCAGCTTGGGGGTCTGCTGCTGTTCTAGGACACCCCTTGCTTCTTAGTGGACTGACCAATTTCCTGCCTTCCCTTCCTTACCACAACAGCCTCCAAGCATGTCTGCCTGGCCCCGAGCTTGGTCTGTGTTCCCAGGTGATAGTGTTTACCCCGAGGGTCTGAGTGGGGGGTGGGGATATGACAAGAGCAGCCCACTCAGAAGCACAGCCTGGGCCAAGTGCACTATCTTAACCCTCCTGCGGGAGTCAAGCCAGTGTGGTCTGGAAGGCGGGGTGTGAGGGGTAACCACACGGCAGTAACCTCAAGTTTTGCAGGTTAGGGCTGGGGCGGGGGCAGTGCCAGTATCAATAGCCTTGGGGATGATGTGGTGTGGGATGAGGTGGGGTGTGTGCACATGTATACAATGTGTCTTTGTTAGCATAAGTAGATGTGCTTATGTGCTTGGCTATTAGGAAGAGTTAGACCCATATGTACCGAGCTGAAGGAGTGCCCCAGATATAGTGTTAAAGATGCAAATTGCTGAAAAACAAATTTAGTAATAATCCTATTTTTAGATCTAACATTTTTTGATGAATGTTTATATATGTTTGCATCAGTACAGAGAAAGATACAGAAAGATATGCTGCAAACTGCTAACACTGATTATGTTAAGACAGGGCCCCCAACCCCTGGACCGTGGACCAGTACTGGTCCTGGCCTGTTAGAAACTGGACCACACAGCAGGAGGTGAGCAGCGGGCCAGTGAGCATTTCTGCCTGAGCCCCGCCTCCTGTCCGATCAGCAGCAGCATTAGATTCTCACAGGAGTGTGAACCCTATTGTGAACTGCGCATGCAGTTGAATAAAAAAGAAAGTGTGTAATTATGTGTGCACATGACTATGTTGATGTGTGTACACACATCCATACGTGACTTTGTGTTTATGTGTGTTGCATATTTGTATGTACGGGGAAGGGAGTCTCAAAAGAGAGCAGAACTTTTGGCACAAATTCCAGACAGTGGTCACATCATCCAACCTTTGCGCTTTGGAAAGAAACCTCAAGGGTGTACACCTACTTGAAAGTTTTGACATAAAGATCACCTGCCTTGCAGGTGTGGGCTGCTCTGGGGCTCCTGGCTTAACCAAATGGCCTTGGATAAATTACAAGTGAGAGAGGCTGCTTCCTTGCAGCCAAGACCAGTGGTGGTTTAGAGCCTTCTCCAGGAAAATCTGCAGCCCCTTGCACAGTGTTCGTGCAGTGCTTCCAGTGTGCAGAGCGCTGTGTGCAGTAGGAAATGGTTCTTCTGGGAGGCCAGCTGCACAAAGGATGGGGCTTGGAAATCTCAGCCTGGGCCAGGCGCAGTGGCTCACACCTGTAATCCCAGCACTTTGGGCAGCTGAGGCGGGCAGATCATGAGGCCAGGAGTTTGAGACCAGCCTGGCCAATATAGTGAAACCCCGTTTCTACTAAAAATACAGAAAATTAGCTGGGCGTGGTGGCAGGCGCCTGTAATCCCAGCTACTTGGGAGGCTGAGGCACAAGAATCACTTGAACCCGGGAGGTGGAGGTTGCGGTGAGCTGAGATTGTGCCTTCGCACTCCAGCCCGGGCGACAGTTCAAGACTCTGTCTCAAAAACAAACAAACAAACAAACAAAAAAAGAAATCTCAGCCTGTGCTGGTCAGTTACATTCTACAGGCAGAACCAGTTTCCTCCCCCTGCCCCATTATTCCTGATATCTAGATTTTTTTCAGGTACCAGGATTTATTAATTTACTTGACCATGGCTCAGCCAACTGGTTAAGGCTGGTTTCTGTGCTGATCTAGGCTTTCTAATTCCCAT
Organism: Macaca mulatta; assembly: GCF_049350105.2. Lineage (NCBI taxonomy): Eukaryota > Metazoa > Chordata > Mammalia > Primates > Cercopithecidae > Macaca > Macaca mulatta. The sequence continues at coordinate 103,547,750 of NC_133414.1, read as the reverse complement.
TTACAGCTGCAAGAACCCATTGAGACCAATGTGGGGGGCGGTTAGAATGACTTTTTCCCAATGTCACGTGAGTTCCTGTGTGTGTGGATGTGTGTGCACACACATGTGAGAAGAGACAGCCCCGCTCCCTTGAGGAGACACAGGAGGGCGGACAGAGGGTTGTGCGCCCTGTACCTGGCCACAGGCCTGAGCATACATGCTCGCTTAGCAATAGAAGTTGATTGTGCTAGCTGGCTGATGCTCTTCCTGCCCTAAATGTCGCTTCGTCCCCTCTCTCCACAAGCTGGTTAGCAGCAGCTTGGGGGTTTGGAGGGCAAGAGGAGGTCCCTATGTGCTCTGAACCCTTCTTTTTGGACAGGTTTCTGGGGACGCAGCAGGAGCCAGGCTGGTGGGAGCAGCAGGCCGAAGTGTTTTAGAATCTTCCAGAACCCAGCAGAGGGGTGGATCTGTCCTCCAAGCATTGTGGTGGGGTTGGAGGGGCAGTGGGAAGAAACTGTGGCTGCTTTTCCTGCAGAAGCCAGAAAGTTCGAATAGGAGGAGGAGGGGTAGAAGGAGAGAGGGAAAGAGAAAGGGGTGGGTCAGGGGCTGGGGAAGGAGAAGGAAGAATGGGGAGGAGAAACAGATACTCCTTCATGGTGATTTCCAAAAGGCCTGGGAGGGACCTTGCCAAGCCACTTCCTAACCATCTTGGGGTGTCAGTGTGAGGCTTAATGGGAATGAGGAGCATGTGCATATGTCCTCAGCCTGCACAAGGGGAAATTCTGGTCTCCTAGGAAGAAAGCCCTAGAGCCAAGCCTCTTGGCCTCTGTGTCCACTCTCTGCATTTACTCTTGGAGCTCTACTCTTCTACCTTCCTTTATGTTTCCCCAATCTGTCCATCTTTGTTCTCGCTGACTCTCCTCTCCCGCCTCCAACCACTTTGAAACTCAGGCTTCTGTTTCAGGGGTGGGGGCCCCTAGAGATTCTCCTTGTCTCTAGCTCTCCCTGCCCACCTCAGCAGGACCAAGGCCACACTACTGCCCAAGAGCCTGCGTCAGCTGCCAGTAGATGGCAGGCCTCATCAAATTCAAACTCCTCACTCTGCCCTTCATCTGTTCTCAAGATCTTCTCTCCCTGGTCTTGTCCTATTCTCTGACCAGGCTTCCCTCTGAGTCTCCCTGGTGAGCCCTGAACATTCAGAGTTCATCTCTGCCTCTCTGCCTTGCTTTGCCGCCCAGGTCAGTTCCCACTCCCCAGCATTAGTCTAAAGTCAACTCATCTTCAAGTCCTGTCCCCAGGAAACCTCCCTGGTCACTTCAGCCTGACTACATCATTCCTTAGTTCCCACTGCATGTTCAGTTCAGAGCACCCACAGTTTTGCTTCTCATTGTTTTTGGTCTAGCTATATGTAGGCTCTATAAGGGCATGAACCGTGACTTTCACTTTCTTCCATCTCTGTCTCAGCCCTAGAACCCAGAAATGTGATTACTGATTGATAAAAAATGGGCAAATTGTAGTCAAAGAGATTCAGGGTAGGGAAAGGCCAGATATTCCCCCAAGGTCTTTTTGAGCAAAATGGCATTCTCTGGGGCTATTTTACATGTTTGGCCATGCTGTGTTTTGCCAATACTATGGCAAACACTTGGGTGTTCAGTTGCATGGAGCCATTTGCATTTTCCCTTTCCACATACAGGCAGATGATTATTCAGGATGGGAAAGCATCAGCATGGAAATGGATTTGGGGCTCAGCTCTCCTGCTCATTTTCTGATGTAAGAACAAATCACTTGAGGCTGGGCACCATGGCTCATGCCTGTAATCCCAGCACTTTGGGAGGCAAAAGCAGGTAGATCACTGAGGTCAGGAGTTTGAGACCAGCCTGGGCAACATGGTGAAACCCCTTCTCTACTAAAAATACAAAAATTAACTGGGTGTGGTGGTGTGTGCCTGTAGTGCCAGCAACTTGGGAGGCTGTGGTGGGAGGATGGGAGAATCACTTGAACCTGGTAGGCGGAGGTTGCAGTGCACTGAGATTTCACCACTGCACTCCAGCCTAGGTGACAACAGAGTGAGACTTTGTCTTAAAATGAGACAAACAAACATAAAGAACCAATCACTAAATTGATCAGGACTCCCTCCTCTCAAGACAATCCACTGAGCCTCCAGTATTTACAAGCATGGGAGCATTCACCCTTCTTCAGAGGGCAAGCTTGCCTGCCAGGGGGCATCATGCTGGCCATCCTGCCACTGGCATTTGGAATTGTCCCCGTACTTTCTCTCCATGGTATTATGGTCTCTTTTCCCACAGAATAAGGGGTCAAGGAGGGTAGATTTGAATGAGATTATCAGTAAAATGTCTTACCATTTAGATTTCTGTTCCAATTGTAATAAGCATCTTTATCACAATGAGTCAGAGAATCTGGTTGCAAGTGACAAAACCCCTACAGATGTCTTTAGGTGTCCTCATTCTTCTGGTAAGTACATCTTTCAGTGAAATACCAATTTGTGTGGCAGACACTGTGTCACTTCCCACAGCCATACCACTCTTCCTCTCCACTGACAGAACCCCAAGGTGACCAGTCCCCAGAAAATGAATCATTCTTGGTCTAAGACCATTGTGACTATCTGTGTCAGGGTCCCCGAGATCACCCCCAGGCCAGTGATTTGCTAGGAAGACTCACAGGATTCAGCATATAGTCACACTCATGGCTAAGATGTATTACAATAAACTGATACACTCAAAGCAAAATCAGCAAAGGGGAAAGGTGCATGGAGCAAGGACTACAGGAAATCAGACACAAGCTTCTAAGAGTTCTCTCCTATTGGAGTCACGCAGGCCATGCTTCATTTCTTCAGGGAGTTGTCAGTACATGTGAAATGTTGTCTCTCAGTGAAGCTCATTAGAGACACAGTGTCCAGGGTTTCTAATGGGGGCTGGTCACGCAGGCACCCTTTGCCTAGTATCTACTAACATTCCAGACCTCCAGAAAAAACAAGCAGGTGTTCAGCACATACCATATTGTTTGCACACACAGTTTCAGCACAGTGAACCATGCTTATCAGTTTGGACAATGGTTGGACCCCTCCAAAAATCCAAGTTCCCAGATGCCAACCAAGGGCCAACCTTGTAAGCAGGCCTTCCTCAGAATAGCTGTCTTAGGCCTATTATGTTAATTCTTTTCTGCATATAATCAATGCTTTTTTTTTTTTTTTTTTTTTGAGACAGAGTCTTGCTCTGTCACCCAGCCTGGAGTTCAGTGGCATGATCTTGGCTCACTGCAACTTCCACCTCCTGGGTTCAACCGATTCTTGTGCTTCAGCCTCCTAAGTAGCTGGGATTACAGGTGTGCGCCACCATGCCTGTCTCATTTTTGTATTTTTTGTAGAGATGGGGTTTCACCATGTAGGCCAGGCTGGTCTTGAACTCCTGGCCTCAAGTGATTCACCCACCTTGGCCTCCCAAAGTCCTGGGATTACAGGTGTAATCCCAGCACCCGGCGTGCATACAATCAATTTTATGTCTGGCACTTGCTTACTCAGCCTCCCTTGCAGCTATGAGTGGCCGCATGACTCAACCGTAGCCAATAAATTCTAAGGGGAAAGTGTTGTGATAATATCTGGAATCCTGGCCGCCATCTTATGACAAGTGCAAGGACAAAACCTCAATATATCAAAGGCAGCATATGGGAAGGTGAAAAGAAATGAGGTCTTTGATAATATCTTTAAGTCAATGCACCATTCCAGGGACAAAATATTGCCACACTTTTTTGTTGTTGTTATGTGAGATAATTAAATGTATTTATTGCTTGAGTAATTTTGAGTGGGGTTAAGTTGAATGCAGGTCAGGTGCACTCCTCACATGATGTGTTCCTCTCTGTTATGGGCTGCCTTGTGGCCCCTTCCCCCAAAATTGGTATGTTGAAGCCGTAACTTCCAGTATCTCTGAATGTGACTGTATTTGGAGATTGGGCCTTTAAAGTGGTAATTAAGTTAAAATGAGGCTGTTGGGGTAGGGCTCTACTCCAATCTGACTAATGCCCTTATAAGGAAAGAAAATTGGGACCCACACATGTGCATTCTCAGAGCAAAGACCCTGTGAGGGCACAGCAAGAAGGAGGCCATCTACAAGCCAAGGCAAGAGACTCATTAAAAACCAAACCTGCCAACACCTTCATCTTAGACTTCTCACCTCCAGAACTGTAAGAAAATCAACTTCTGTTGTTTAAGACACCCAGTTTGTGGCATTTTATTTTGTCAGTTCTAGCAACCTAATGTGCTTTCCATGTGTAGATATGGAAAGGGCAAACATAGCAAATTATAACTGACAAAAGTGGAAACATTAGATGAAATGGTCAGATCTGGTGGTCACATATGACACCCAGGCAAGAAAAGGATCCAAGCTGGGGAGCCAAGAGAATGGACTGGCCAAATGCCCCCAGAGGAGAGCTGGCTGCACCCACTCAATCTCTCATCTTCCAGAGGCTAAAGCTTCTACACAACTGTACTAATTATGATGAGATAGTAAAGAGACAGCAGGTTCAGGGGTGTCCAGTCTTTTGGTTGCCCTGAGTCACATTGGAAAAGAAGAATTGTCTTGGGCCACACATAAAATGCACTAACTAATGATAGCTGATGAACTAAAAAAATATATTGCCAAAAAGATCTCATAATGTTTTCAGAAAGTTTACATTCAAAGCCATCCCGGGCCGCATGCAGCCTGTAGGCTGTGGACTGGACAAGCTTGAGGTAAATGGTAAATGGAGATAGGATATCTGGTGACCATAGTTAATACACAAAAGAGAGGAGGGGGAGGCCCTAGTGAAGGGACAAAGGCAGAGAGAAGAAAAAGTCTGTATTCCTGGAAATGTTGATAAACCAGATTCCTCTTTGTGTCACTGGGGCTTGGACAAGCCACGGCAGGTTATGGGCTTTCTGTGGAGGCATGGTTGTAAGGCGAGAATCAAGGGAAAGCAGTTACTGCTGTGTGGCTTCTGACTCATTACTAGGGAAGATGGCCAATTTCATGTGGGCTGCCTTGGATACGTCCTTCTGGTCAGACCTGAGTTGGTCCTACTAATTTGGGGCTTTTTGAAGGACACTATGTGGTCCCACATATTGGCTAAGGTGTGAGTGAGGCAGAGTAGCCACAAAACCAACTCAGATTAATTGAAGCAAAAAAGAGGAATTTATTGTCTTATGTAACTAGCAAGTTACTGGATCAAGGGGCTCATCCAGGTTGGTTTTCTTCCTCTGCCTCTCTGCTTGTCTTGCCTCTCTATGGCTTCATTCCTTTGACTGGCTCTGCCTCCATGACTGTAAAGAAAGCTGCTGGTACTCCTGCCAAAAGTGTGTAAATGGAATCTAACCATGAGGAAGAACCAACAAACCTACACCAAGAAACATTTTACAGAACAACTGGCCTTTCTTTTTAAAAAAATGTCAATGTCGTAAAAGAAAGGCTAAAGTGCTCTTCAAATTAAATAAGACTAAAGAGATAGGAAAACTGAGTGCAATATGCCATCGTGGATCCTGGATGAGATAGATGGGGAAAAATTCATTATAGCAGACATTATTAAGACCATTAGTAGAACTTTAAAATGTACTGTATATTAGATAAGAAAATTGTTTCGATGTCAAATTTCCTGAATTTGGTCATTGTATTGTGATTATGTAAAAGAGTATTCTTGTTCCTAAGACGTAAATGCAAAGATTTAAGGATAAAGGATCATGATGTCTACAATGTGCTCTCAAATAGCTCAATCATGACAACAAAAATCCTGTACTACATAATGTAATAAGGTAAAATGAACAGAGAAGGTGAGACAGAGAAAGTGATTGATAAAGCAAATATAGCCAAATGTTAATCTAGGTGAAGGGCATACTAAAATCATTCTATGATTATTGCTACTTTTTCATGGTTGAATATTTATTTATTTATTTTTTGAGATGGAATCTCACTCTGTCTCCCAGACTGGAGTGCAGTGGCGTGATCTCAACTCACTGCAACTTCTGCCTCCTCGGTTCAAGTAATTCTCCTGCCTCAGCCTCCCGAATAGCTGGGATTACAGGCACCACCACCATGCCCACCTAATTTTTGTATTTTTTTTTTTCTTTTTAGTAGAGGCAGGGTTTCACCATGTTGGCCAGGCTGGTCTCAAACTCCTGACCTCTAGTGATCCGTCTGCCTCAGCCTCCCAAAGTGCTGGGATTACAGGCACGAGCCACTGTGCCTGGACTTCATGGTTGAATTATTTTAAATTTAAATTTATTTTAAAAAGGTGTTGATGGCAGACCTCTGTCTCTTACCATCCATGTATCAATCTCAGCAAAGAGTCTAATTGGTTAGCCTGGAACATGTGGTATTTCTTTTTTTTTTTTTTGAGACAGAGTCTTGCTCTGTCACCCAGGCTGGAGTGCAGTGGCACGATCTTGGCTCACTGCAAGCTCCGCCTTCTGGGTTCACGTCATTCTCCTGCCTCAGCCTCCCAAGTAGCTGGGACTACAGGCGCCCACCGCCACGCCCGTCTAATTTTTTACATTTTTAGCAGAGATGGGGTTTTACCATGTTAGCCAGGTTGGTCTCGATCTCCTGACCTCATGATCCGCCCGCCTCGGCCTCCCAAAGTGCTGAGATTACAGGCGTGAGCCACCGTGCCCAGCCATGTGGTCTTTCATCAAGAGGCAGGGTTAGACACTGTGACTGACAGCCTGGGCTCACCAGGTATCATATGAATTGGAGAGGAACTCCCCAAAGAATCACAACCTCTCTAAGTCTTTTCTGTTATAGCTCCTAGTCTCCCAGATCCTCCTCTGCTGGTCACCCAATGCCCACATGCCACCTGGCTCCGTCTTCCCAAGCCATCCCTTCCTTCAAAATGGCACCAGACAAAGACAGATTTTTCTCAACAAATAGCTCCACATTTGAGCCTTTTTATGATTCCTTTCTCCCCTCAACATTCTCATCTGGACCCAAATTCCTCTTGGTCCTACTGTCTTTTAGCTCATTGATAAAGGAATCTGTGTTCATGTGAAAAGTGTTACCAAGAGTTACCTTTGTGCTCTTACCTTGAGTTTACAGATCCATATTTTAACTGGTCTTTAATCCAGGGAAGAGAAGCCAATGGCAAGAGTTTCACACACAGAAGCAGTCCAAGGAGATGAATGATTTGGGGCAGGTGGGCTTCTGGCTTCTTTTGCATCTTTCTGTGTTGGTGGCTTTTTCCTTTATCTCAGGCCAGAGTTTCTGACAGGGAGGCCGACCGCTGTCCCTCTTGGTTGGAGAAAGCCAGAGTAGCCAAAAGGAACTAGGCCAGAGTCACTTCATTTCCTATCAAGCAATTTTGACAACTGATTTGTTCCCAACCAGTAAAGCAGAGTTAGCAATGAGGTTGCTGGGACTCAGTCAGTGTGGTCTTGGCATGGCTACCTCTGCATTCAGCCTTTTGAAAACAAGGCAAGATTTAGGGAGTCCGTTTGCTGAGGGTGAAACTCATAAGGCTAAATGAAGAAAATTCATTCATTTATTGTATATTAATCCATTTATTTATGAAAGATTGAATTGCATAGTTTTTAAGGTAGGCCCACATGTACATTCTTGAAGGTTATTCTGTGTGTTCTGCACAACACCAGGGTGCTGTTCACAAGGATTATACAGAGCTGCCCTAAGTGAGGGGCACTTGCTCTGAGATTGCGTTTCCTGGTTTACAATTCGTCTCCACCACCTCCAACTGTGTGGCTGTAGGCTAGATTCTTCCCTGAGCCTGTTACCCTCAGGGAAGTGAGGATGATCCCTGCCTCAGAGGGTTGGTATGAGGATTAAGTGAGTGAATGCATTCCAAGTACTCTGGAACACATTCAATAGCATTATGATTACCCATTACATTAAATTAAAGGGTTGGTAGAATACTCTTGGGAAGCCATCTGGGTGTAGGGCCTTTGTATGTGTGTGTGAGAGAATGGGTGGGTAGGTTTTTCCCAGACATTTAAAGTCAAATCCCAGACAGCATCTTCTTTCACTCATAATATATGCAATATATGCATGTATATTGCAAATATTTCAATATATGCCTGTAATAGAAAAGAAAAAAAGCAAAACCCACCAATAAAGAATGCCATTATTATTATATATAATTAATAATTCCTAAATACCACTAATATCAAGTCCTTATTCAAATTTCCCTGTCTGTCTCCATTTTTTGTATCCAAAACGTGTTTATTGGGATTGTTTCCCACTCTCGTTGATGCAGGTGCCTTCAGTGCTGCTGTCAGAGGAGCATCCTTCTGTGAGCCTTGGTTTTCCTTCTGCAAACTGGCTAAGAGCTGCAGAGCACTCGACACCCAGAACCACAGTGTGTGCGTGGCTGAAGGCCGAGGCGACTGTGTCGCATCCTGGGCATTTCACATCTATGCTGTAGGGATTGGGGCTTTACCCTGGGCGCTTCTTGGGTTCCTTCTTCTCTACCTGAGAGGGATGAAGGTGATCTTTTTCAAGAGGCTTATTCTCGTGGAGACATCATAGCTTGAAAGCTCAGTTACTTTTTTTTTTTTATTATTATACTTTAAGTTCTAGGGTACATGTACACAACATGCAGGTTTGTTACATATGTATACATGTGCCATGTTGGTGTGCTGCACCCATCAACTCGTCAACACCCATCAACTCGTCATTTACATCAGGTATAACTCCCAATGCAATCCCTCCCCCCTCCCCCCTCCCCATAATAGGCCCCGGTGTGTGATGTTCCCCTTCCCGAGTCCAAGTGATCTCATTGATCAATTCCCACCTATGAGTGAGAACATGCGGTGTTTGGTTTTCTGTTCTTGCGATAGTTTGCTAAGAATGATGGTTTCCAGCTGCATCCATGTCCCTACAAAGGACACAAACTCATCTTTTTTATGGCTGCATAGTATTCCATGGTGATATGTGCCGTATTGTCTTAATCCAGTCTGTCACTGATGGACATTTGGGTTGATTCCAAGTCTTTGCTATTTTGAATAGTGCCGCAATAAACATAAGTGTGCATGTGTCTTTATAGCAGCATGATTTATAATCCTTTGGGTATATACCCAGTAATGTGATGGCTGGGTCATATGGTATTTCTAGTTCTAGATCCTTGAGGAATAGCCATACTGTTTTCCACAATGGTTGAACTAGTTTACAGTCCCACAAACAGTGTAAAAGTATTCCTGTTTCTCCATATCCTTTCCAGCACCTGTTGTTTCCTGACTTTTTAATGATTGCCATTCTAACTGGTGTGAGATAGTATCTCATTGTGGTTTTGATTTGCATTTCTCTGATGGCCAGTGATGATGAACATTTTTTCATGTGTCTGTTGGCTGCATAAATATCTTCTTTTGAGAAATGTCTGTTCATATCCTTTGCCCACTTTTCTATGGGGTTGTTTGTTTTTTTCTTGTAAATTTGTTTGAGTTCTTTGTAGGTTCTGGATATTAACCCTTTGTCAGATGAGTAGATTGCAAAAATTTTCTCCCATTCTGTAGGTTGCCTGTTCACTCTGATGGTAGTTTCTTTTGCTGTGCAGAAGCTCCTTAGTTTAATTAGATCCCATTAGTTTTCAAATCAGAATCAAAATCAAGTCCACACGTTGTATCTATTTTGTATTTTTTCCCTATTCACTTTCAATCGATGATTATCTCCTTTTCTCTGATCTTTTTCCATGAATCATTTGTCCTATAACATTTCTCCCTTCTGAATTTGGCTGATTGCTTTCCCACAGTGTTGTGTAATTTATCCTCTATCTTCTGCATACCCTGCAAATTGATCCCTTAGATTCATATTTTTGATTAATTTTTTGTGTGAAAATACTTCAAAGGTAGTGCTGAGTTATATCAGCAGGCACATAATATCTGGTTGTTTTATTTTTGGCACTTGATTAGTGGGTTCAGATATTGCCAACCTGATCTCTTTGTTTAAAGTTCATAAAAAACATTCAGCCACTGAAGATTGTTCTCTAGATCATTTAATTAGACGTTACACAATGGTGACTTTCTTCTTTCATTAATAAAATGTTTATGTGTATTTTCCACATTTGTGATTTTTTTTTCCTTTTTTTGAGATGGAGTCTCACTCTGTCACCCAGGCTGGAGGGCAGTGGCGTGATCTCAACTCACTGCAACTTCTGCCTCCTCAGTTCAAGTGATTCTCCTGCCTCAGTCTCCCAAATAGCTGGGATTACAGGCATGCACCACCGGGCCCAGCTAATTTTTGTATTTTTTTAGTAGAGATGGGTTTTTGCTATGTTGGCCAGGCTGACATTGAACTCCTGATCTGCCCTTCCTTGGTCTCCCAAAGTGCTGGGATTACAGGCGTGAGCCACTGTGCCCATCCCGGTTTACTTTTATAACTTAGTTTAACATTCTTAATCTTCCACTTATAGTTTTCTATTCTTAATTCTTAATCCTCCATTATAGAGTCCCTATTAATTTCCAAATGTGAGCAATAATAAAATCAATGTATTTCAATGTATTCCTTTTCCTTTATAAACTTCTCATTCTCTTTTACCACCTAATTTTAGTCAAAAATATTATTATTCTTAGTTTTTAATCTTTGTGCTGTGAAATGTGCTTTACCTGTCTCTCTTCCTTGGCTTGTCAGCTTTTAATGACATCCTTTGACTCATTGTATTGTAAAGAAAAGGGCATCTGTGTATTTCTCTATTACCTACCACGTTGCTTTCCCTTTTCTCTCCTTTGGTTAGTTATATCTTTTCTACATTGTTGGAACATATACTGTTTGCCTTCTTTTCTGTCAGCTTAATCCCCACATGTGTTTTCTTCATAGACCTGTGGTTAAATGAAATCTACTAATTCACTGCCAGTCCTTTTATACAATTTTTGTGCTCACTGTGTGATTCACATGAGTTAGTCCTCCAGTATGTTCCTCAAGGGGGCTCATGAGAACAATATTTCCTTTTTTTACATGTTCAAAACCACTTGACTGTTAGCTTTTTAACTGAAAAATAATTTGGTTGGTACGAAGGAATCACATTTTGAGTTCTTTCCCTCCCTCCCTCCCTCCTTTCCTTCCTTCCTTCCTTCCTTCCTTCCTTCCTTCCTTCCTTCCTTCCTTCCTTCCTTCCTTCCTTCCTTCTCCCTTCCTTCCTTCCTTCCTTCCTTCCTTCCTTCCTTCCTTCCTTCCTTCCTTCCTTCCTTCCTTCCTTCTCCTTCCTTCCTTCCTTCCTCCCTCCCTCCCTCCCTTCCTTCCTTTCCTATATCCCTTCATTTCTCAAAACACTACTTGTACAGGGCTCTCTCATTTAGGGGAAATTGGAAGCAGGGGTGGTATGGGCAGAGAACTCACTGAACTATAGCAACATGCAGCACACAAACACATTGTGGTTCTTTATTATTATTATTTGGGACAGTGTCTTGCTCTGTCACCCAGGCTGGAATGCAATGGCACAATCATAACTCATTGCAGCCTTGATTTCCTGGCCTCAAGCAATCCTCCTGCCTCAGCCTCCAGAGTAGCTGGGACTACAGGTTCATGTCACCATGCCCAGCTAATTTTTAAAGAAATTTTGTGTGGAGCTGGAATCTCATTATGTTGTGAGTTGGGGTCTCGCTAGCTTGCCCAGGCTAGTGTCAAACACCTGGCCTCAAGCAGTTCTCCCATTCGGCATCCCAAAGTGCTGGAATTAAGGCATGAGCCACCATCACCCAGCCACATCCTGCTTCTTAAATGTCCCTCTAACACCCTGTCACTTGAGACTTTTCACTGCTCTTTGCTACACCTAGGAACCCTGACCTCTTGTCATCTTGTCGGGTCCCCCATCTTCCCCTTGCAGCAATGTCTCCCCATTCCCGTGCTCCTCATTGCCTTCCTCTGGGATTGCCCATAGAAACTTCAGCGTCTTACATCATTAGGCAAAGAACCTAGATCCTTAAGTCTGGCTACTCTGCCTCAGCACCGTGCTCTACGACTTCTTACTGCTGTGAAATGTCTCATCAGAGTGTTTTGTTAAAGTCAGAGCTCCTCACTTCTCCAAACTCCCATTTCTATATCCTCTATTGCTCTGCCAGTGTCCTATTCCAGGCCAGCACAATTGTTCACCTGGCCCATTGCAGTGGCCTTATACCTGCCTCCCGGATGCCATGCTTGGCTTTCTTCAGCCCATACTGTCCAGCCAGAGTGTTCTTTCCAAGACGATCATGTCATCACACCACTTCCCTGCTAAAAATGCATCAGTGGGGCTGGGCGTGGTGGCTCACGCCTGTAATCCCAGCACTTTGGGAGGTTGAGGAGGGAGGATCACTTGAGGTTAGGAGTTTGAGACCAGCCTGGCTAACATGGTGAAACCCCATCTCTACTAAAAATATGAAAGTTAGCTGGGCACGGTGGCGGGTGCCTGTAATCCAGGTACTTGGGAGGCTCAGGCAGGAGAACTGTTTGAACCTGGGAAGTGGAGGTTGCAGTGAGCTGAGATCGTGCCACTGCACTCCAGCCTGGGTGATAGAGTGAGACTCTGTCACATAAAAAATAAAAATAAATAAAAAATAAAAATAAAAAATAAAAAAAAATAAAAATAAAAATAAAAAAAATCAGTGGTACCCGAGTGTCTTTCAGATAAGAGCCCAAACCCTCAATGTGCTCCCAAGGAAGTCTCTGCCTGAGTCCAGCCCTGCCTGCTCCGCATCCTCATCTCATCTGGGCTCTCTCTTGCTCTTGCCATCCATGCTGATTTTCCTTTCGCTCCAGTGGCCCCGGTTGTCTCTAATGGCCAGACCAGACCAGGGGCTGGTGGTTGTGCTGTCTCCCACCAGCCCTTTCCTCCTTCCTTTCCTCTGGCTACCTCCCACTCCCCCTTCGAGTGTCTGCTTCGGGATAACATCCCTCACCTCTCTGCGTTCCCTGTACTTTCCTCTCCGGGTGCAGCACTTACAACACTTGCAGTTTTTGTCTAATGTCTGCTTCCTCTGCTAGTGTGTCAGCTCTGTGAGGGAGAGACTGTTCAATAAGACTGTTACTGTCTTGTTTATGACTCTATCTCCAACTCCTGATACAGCATCTGGCACAAATACTCAGTAAGTAATTATAAATGGAATTGAACATCTAAAAGAATGCTGTGACTGCCCACTGGTGCCATGGACACTGATGATAATGAGAAAATCCCAGTAACTGAAAAATGGAGTCATCACTTTTTTAATGAAATCAATAATGCTGCATTAGGCTGGGCGTGGTGGCTCACCCCTATAATCCCAGTACTTTGGGAGGCCGAGGAGGGTGGATCACCTGAGGTCGGGAGTTCGAGACCAGCCTGGCCAACATGGTGAAACTCCATCTCTATTAAAAATACAAAAATTAGCTGGATGTGGTTGTGGGCACCTGTAATCTCAGCTACTTGGGAGGCTAACGCAGGAGAATGGCTTGAACTTGGGGGGTGGAGGTTGTGGTGAGCCATACCACTGCACTCCAGCCTGGGTGACAGAGTGAAACGTCATCTCATAAATAAATAAATGCTGCATTACGTTCAAATGCAGGTGCCAGGATCCTGCCATTTCAAAGGGGAAAAAGAAAAAAAAAGTGCATTCAAAGCTGCCCAGCTGGTGCTTACAGAAACACTAATCTGAGATGTTTCTTTCTCTACCCAGGGGAAAATATTTTTTAAGCCACAGTTCCAGAATTATATAGTTGCATGCAAAATGCCTCAGCTCCTGCTGATGAAGTGATTTCCGCAGAGAGCTGACTGCCTTCCAAGAGGAAGGAAGTGCTCCGGAGATGCCTCTGAAAAAGATGAAAGAATTTCCAAAATAGCAGCTTAATGTTGTACCACATATGGGATTTTCAAATTTACAGCTGGTTAGGAAATCATTTCCGGCTTCAAACCATTTGAGTTACTGTCTCCATGGCTTCAAGCACCCAGAACTTCGTTTGTCTCCTTGTTGCCAGGGGTTTCTCCGCCTTTTTCCTCCCCCGGCTGCCCCTTCCTGTTGATTATTTTCAGTTGTGTGATAGTAGCATTTGACTAAGTGTCCACATAGAATATAAGCTCCATGGAGGTGGTGTCACATTGGGATTTTGTCCCTTTGGGTGAAAATAGCTGGATCTTAATATATATTCTTGAATTAATGAGTTCCTGATCAAAAGGTTATATACTAATCAAAAAAACATGAGAAAGAATCACCCATTGATATAAAAAGAACACTAATGTCAACCTAAACCCTTCATTTAAATACACTCACTCATGCCCATATGACACACACACCCTGTTCCAGTTAATGGTGCTGCTTAACAAACCACCCCAAAACTTAGTGGCTTAAAACGACAGCCTTTTTTTATTATGGTCATAGATTCTATGGGTCAGGAATTTAGGGCACAAAGGGTGTGGCATGCCTCTGCTGCATGACATCCAGGACTTCAGCTGGGAAGACTCAGAGGCTTGAGTGACTCGACAGGTGGGGCTGGAATCATCCTGAGGCTTCTAGGCTGCTATGACTTGAAGACCAGGACTGCTGACGAGAGTATCTACGTGTGACCTCTCTGAGTGGCTTGGGCTTCCTCATAGCATGGCAGCCTCAGGGTAGCTGGACTTCTTACATGGTTGGAACTGTTCCAGTAGCAAGATAGAAGCTGTGTCACTTTTTATGACTCAGCCCCAGATGTCACACCGGTCATTTCCTGCTATACTCTGTTAGTCAAATCAGTTCCAGGGCCACTGACATTCAAAGGGAAGGGAAATTGATGCTGCCTCCCAGTGAGGTCATGGCAAGGTCACATTGTAGAAGAGAATGTGGGTTGGGTGATTTTTTGTAGCCATCTTTGGAAAATACAATCTGGCCCACTCTCTCAAGCTTCACCTGCTGATAGGTGGGTAACCAACTTCCACGGGTCGGACACTGGGGGATGAGACATTCAAATCACCTAAATCACCTGCAGTCAAGGTAATGCCAGGCTCATTCTGAATCTCTGTGGGGTGTGGGGAGGGTTATGTTTTTCTTTTCAAGAAAGAGTCCTTGTCTTTTTCTTCTTAATCATGATTGATTTTGGCTTAGAAAATGATGTTTTTAATGCAAATATGTAGGCAAGGTGAAACCAACATTTCCCACCTGTGTTATTTACTAAGACTTTAATAAATGTACTGATATGGTTTGGCTGTGTCCCCACCCAAATCTACTCTTGAAAGGTAACTCCACAGTTCCCACGTGTTGTGCGAGGAACCCAGTGGGAGGTGATTGAATTATGGGGGCAGGTCTTTCCTGTGCTGTTCTTGTGCTAGTGAATGAGTCTCACAAGATCTCACAAGATCTGTGAGACCAGGATCTGATGGATTTAAAAATGGGAGTTTCCCTACACAAGCTCTGTCTTTGACTGCCACTGTCCATGTAAGATGACTTGCTCCTGCTTGCCTTCCACCATGATTGTGAGGCCTCCCCAGCCACTTGAAACTGTAACTCCGTTAAACCTCTTTCTTTTGTAAGTTGCCCAGTCTCAGGTATATCTTTATCAGCAGCGTGAAAACAGACTGATACATGCACCTTGGGGAAAAAGGGTAAAAAGTTTGGAAAAAGTTTTATAAATGATATTTTCCCCTTAGAAATTAATGCATGTTATTGTCATAAAGACTCTAAGTAGTCTGGCAGTAAAGAACTCTTTCAGTTTTATTTAATTTGGACACTGACTGGGTGGTCAACAAAATATTTATTTCTACTCCTGGCATGATCTCTGATGAACTGAGGCTTTCTGGGCCTTGATTTCTTCATCTATAAGGTGTGATTTGAATGTCTCTTTAGAATAATGTCCGTTGTAAAAGATGCCCAGTAAATGACAGCTCTTATTAGCATTATTAAGCTGTTCTGGCTTCTTTTTGCAGGAAATCAACTGCCCTTTCATTCTTCCTCAGGCCTTCACAATGAACAGAAAGCTGCAGTTTCCTCCTCTGTATTCTTTGTCCACTCCCACTCGCTTCATATGCCCCACTGACCCAGGTATGAGAAACCCGGCCTGCACCTTCTATAGCACCACAAGCCTAGACTGAGGAAAGATTCATAAACGCCACTCTTCTTCGAGTAGCCTACCTGCGCGAAGTCTCACCAAGTAAGTGGGACCATTTTGTGAAGACAAGACACCTAATGAAAGGAAACTGTAGAGTGGAAGGTGCTTAATTCCATCTGCTTCACATCCTCCCACCCCTACTCCTCAGGTCCCAGAGCACTTTCCCTGTCTCCTCTGAGCAGGAGATGCAGCCTCGGTATGCTCTGTCACAGCTGGGTTCATCCCCATCAAGGGGCCTTGGTTTTCCAGGGAAACAGGCAACCAGGGAGACTGCCACACACATAAACAATATGGCAGGGTGAGAGGAGGGTCTGCAGGGCACACCTGGAGCTGAGCTTTGGGGCTCGAGCTGATACATGGGGCTGGAGTAACAGTGCAGGAGAAAGAACACAAATCCGGCCCAGGATACCTGTCCAACTTTGTCCCTTCCTTGGTGTTGACCCAGAGCAAGTCTCTCGCCCTCACTGGGCCTCAGTTTTCCTCACCTTAAAATAGTGCTGGGGCAGGACTTTTACACACAGATAATGGATTGGTTTAACTTTTGAAAATAGTGTGGTATTACCTCCTAAAGCTGAGCATCTGCACACCCTATGACTCAGAAATTCCAAAAGATACCTACAAGAATGTGCAGAGCAGCACTTTTGTAATAGCACCAGACTGGAAATTATATGAATGTCCATTTACTGTGAATGGATAAATATGTTGTGCTATATTCAGACAGTAAAATACTATATAACAATGAAAAAGCTATGAGTTACAATTATAGGCAAGATCACTGGAAGAATCTCACAGACATGGTGTTGAGAAAAAAAGGTACAAATATTAATACTACATGATTCCATTTATATAAAGATCTTAACACAGAAAAATACCTCAATTTCATAAGGATGGATAGTTATCTTCGGGGTCTAGCATCTGCAAGGAAGTATAGTAGTGCTTCTAGGGTGATGTTCTGTTTCTTGATATGGGTGCTGGTTACTTTATTAAAAACTTACCAAACAAAAATGTTCTGGGTGATGTAGTGATTTAGTGGGAAAATCTCAGAAGTGGAAATTAGAGACCAGAGTCCTGTTCCCAGCTCCTCAC
Organism: Macaca mulatta; assembly: GCF_049350105.2. Taxonomy (NCBI): domain Eukaryota; kingdom Metazoa; phylum Chordata; class Mammalia; order Primates; family Cercopithecidae; genus Macaca; species Macaca mulatta. Next base: position 103,530,675 of record NC_133414.1, on the reverse strand, counting down.
TGATCATCTAATGACCTTGGGCAAGTTGCTTCCCTTCTTTGGGCCTCATTTTCTAACATTTGTAAAGTGAGAAAGTTGAGTTAGATGACATGAAAGGTCTGGTGGTCTCCAAGGCAGCTATCAGTTCCCTAAAACAACCCCAAATCAACCCACAGCAGAGTGCTTGTCATGCACACCACGCATCAAGACAATTCCCCTTCCAGATCACTGACCCTAAGCAACACCAATTTAGAAGACCTAGAGTGGTCACTGAAGGTCCATTTACTCTTGCCCATCAGTCACATGAGGTTGTTGTGAGGATCCAGTGTGACAGTGTATGGCAAAGATGCTGTGTAAACTGGACAGAGATGATTTATTATTGTGTCACTCTAACAGCTCTAAGGCAAGGTCATAGTCTAACTTGTCTTTAGCATGATTGAATTGAGGAGTGGGTGTACTACTGATGGTACCATTGATCACTTGAACTTGTAAACAGTCTATTGGGAAGAAAGTTTTAGACAAACAGCCTGGAATTCATGGGATGGAGATGGGTGTTGAAATCAGTTCAGTAAACAGAAATTTCCACAAAGCCTTTGCAACATTGGGCAGAATGTTCTCCCGATGAAAGGGAGCAGGTGGTTGTGGCTGTCTTGTCTGTGGTCCCTATGAGACCCTTATCTTGTGACCCCACGTAGAACATTTGGGATTTGGCCAGTGAGTGACACCTGCCAGTCAGCCCAGGCTGTGTGAGCTCCCCTGCAGTGACAGTTGCTAATGTTTATTAAGTGCTTAATAAACATCAGGGCCTATGCTAGTGTCTCACAAGCTTGTTCCATTTAGCCCTCCTAATGGCTCTCTGAGTTGGGTCCTATTATCATTCCCATTGTATAAGTGAAGAAAGGGAAGGTCAGAAAGGGCAAATACTTTGCTAAGATTTGAATCTACATCTTCTGACTCCACAGCCCATGTCCTAGATCCTGCTGTAGTCCTTGGCCTCTGAGAGTTTACACTGTTGCCTCCGCCACGGAAATAATGCCTACTGAGCATCCACAAGGAGGCAAGCACCAAACACACAATCTCTAGGTCTTCAGGCCCTGTGAGTTTCAGGTGGGTATTGTTATCCTTGCTTTAGAGGTGAAACTGGGTCCAGAGATATTAACAAGTACAAAGTCACACACAGGAAGTGAACATTTTAAATCTGCTTGGCCTAGCCCAGGAGTTTTTGCTCTTCATCCCTCTGCCCTCCTGATCCTTCCTGAGCCTTCACTTAGAAATAATTGCTCCCTTCTTGGGCTCTGTGGCTCTTTTAATTTCTCCTACAGGGCACGCAGTCATGAACTGTATGTGAACCAGTGCATATAAATCCTATCTCCCTACTAGGTGGAGAACTCTGAAAGAGTAAGGCTAGGGTTATTTCATCTTTGTGTTTTCTTTGTCCCCATGCCAAGGGAGCAGAGAAGACATGCTAAGTTGCATGGGGTTCGGAGCTGGACTATAGAGAACCTGGTTGTAGAGTTCTTGGGAAGAATTTTGGGGGTTGAGACTATCAAGAAGGATCCTGAGATCTTATTGGCAGAGGGTAGTGAATTGGGACAAAGATCTCTGTTGGAGGGAGGGTAGTAGGAATTCTAGTGCTTTGGGGATTAACTGCCTGGACAAGTACTTTGGAAGAAATATGGAAAAGTAGTAGGGATGGGGGTGCAGGGAAAAGACATGGAAGAGGCTCGAACAGTTGATTCCAACCAAGTCATAGTGTGAGGGGCTTCCTAGAGACCCATCACTCTCACACTTTTTTCTCTTTGGACTGCCCTTTCAGAGACACCAGGAAGACCGTGGCTTCACCCCACTGTCACTCCTCTGTCCACATGGTTTTTCCTCAGTGCTGTGCAGAGGCTTGGCTGGAGGCTTCAGGCATACTGAGCAGAGGCAGAAGGTAGATCATGGAGAAAGAAAAGGCGGAGGCCATCCTAATCACGTGATGCAGCGCTGGCCACCCCACACTGGGGAGCCAGGGCTACAAAGCCGTCTGGCAAACTGTCTGGGGCCAGTAATGATACAACTGCAGGCCAAGCTGTTGCAAGTTGACATGGCTCCAAGAGATCTTGAAAAGAGGAAGAGCAGCTTTGTAAAGGTCAAGCTTCCTGGGGAAACAAGGTGGAGCCTAGTGAGGCCCTCGCCAGGTGTGTGATGGGGCAGGTCATGCTCTCCTCCCCTTAGGCTCTTCATGCAGCCTCACACTGAGGAGCTGGATTAGATGGAGGACTTCTTCTACTTATTAGGGCTCTAGAAGCTCTGAAGTTCTGCAAAGAGGCCATGAGAGAAGTGAGAAGCTGGGTGGTAGGAACCCTGAAACTCTCACCCTCATTTCAGTGAAGCAGCTCCTCTAAGCACCTGCTTTCTGTGCTTAGCTGATCCTGGAAAGACTTTCTTCCTGCCTGTGCCATCCATACAACTGACCTGAGGGCTGAGCAATCTTCCTCTCTCTTCTCCCTCTGTGGATAGTGCACGTGCACACAAAAGTCACGGGAAATTTCACTCAGTTCTCTACTGTAGGCTCACAGTGATGTATTAGAAAGTTCAGCCAGGTACAGTGGCTCACGCCTGTAATCTCAGCACTTTGGGAGGCTGAGGTGGGCAGATCACCTGAGGTCAGGAATTTGAGACCAGCCTGGCCAACATGGTGAAACCCCGTCTACTAAAAATACAAAAATCAGCCAGGCGTGGTGGCCCGTGCCTTTAATCCCAGCTACTTGGGAGGCTGAGACAGGAGAATCGCTTGAACCCGGGAGGCGGAGGTTGCAGTGAGCCAAGATCATACCATTGCACTCCAGCCTGGGCAACAAGAGCAAAACTCCATCTCAAAAAAGAAAAAAGAAAAGAAAAAAGAAAACTCACACTACAGAAAGGAATGAAAAGCTCTTTGTCTAGAGGCCTCATTTGAGGGCAGCTCCATCAGCATGGGGCCTGTCTGCAAGTGCACTGGGATGCCTCAGGTGAGTCAGCCAAGCAGTGTTCCCCAGGCTCCCGCTTACCTTCTACACACCCTTCTCTGCACCTACTCAGGGCCCTGGATTAGTTTAGTTCCCCTTCGTAGTCCACTCCCCTAGACCAGGTCATCTTCAAGCCTTGGGAAGGGAAGGGAAGGGAAAGCTGTGATGCTTCATCCCACTCCAGGGCTGGAGAGGAGGGGAAGGCTGGCAAGGTGGCTGGGGATCCAGGGAGCCACTTGCCTTTTTGTGTTTTCTCGCATATCCTGGATAGCTAAATGGAAAATCTGGTGCAGCAAAAGCAGTTACTTTCCTGAAAAGGTGACCAGATCTTTATGGGCTTTATTTGCCCTAAGATCATCCATCTCCTTTGCAATTTTGCTTACAAAGTTTCTGGTGGTGTGAATGTTCCCTCCTGGGTGGTCCCTGAGTTCTGACAGCCTAGTAGGTCTCTGGTTCTATGGGTTCCATCCTTCCTCGAAGCCAGCCTGTGATACTGGCCACAGTAAGAGAGGCAAGAAAGAGAAAGCCTTAAACATCAACTTTCAGTGGCACAGAAATGACTTCTCCATAGCCCCCTTGTATTTGCATATAGAAGCTCAGAAGGAACAAAATCATTCCACTGGAAAATAACACCTCCTGAAGTCCCAGACCTGGTCTTGTATCCTCCCAACACTCCAACGCTGCCATCGCAAATAGGATTTTAGGTGGAAGACCTGGGTGGGGACTGTCTCCCCATTTATGAAACACTGGCTTTTTAGCCAGTAGGGTAGTGGGGGGCCTCCTTTTCCAAGGCCTTCTCTGTGCTCTTGGGTGGGATGGAAGGACCAGCCCTTTGGTACAGAGATGATCTGATTGTTTCCCCCATCGTTGTGTCCTTGAAAGGTGGAACTGAGGAGAGCAAAACTCTAGACAGCTCTGGAGGAGATGCTCTGGCTATGAAAGGAGGCTGAATCTGAATAGTTGCTCTAGTTCTTATTCATTTCACCCCTGTAGAAGAAAGCACGTGCTTCCAGCTTTCAAGAGAATGAAGCAGTGCAGTGGCTGGATCCATATGGTGTCACTGGGATTCGAGTTCGTTGGAGAAAAAGCTTGGTGACTTCCTGGGGACAGACTTTGTTCACAGATAGTGAAAGCCTGTTTTTTTTTTTTCTGGTCCCTGGGGGTGTCACGCAGAAGCAATATTGTGCTGCCCACACATCTGCCTCGAATCCAAGCTCTGCTGCTTGCTGGCTGGTGACCTAGTTCTGGGCCTCAGGGTATGACAACGGGGCTTGTGTTCAGTGACATCTATCTCCCCATCATCCTGTGCTGGATGCCCTGTTGTGGTTGGGGGACAGTACGGTGGCTGCACCAACACCGGCAAAGGGTACAATGAGAAAGTGCCAGGCGGTGCCTCCAGGCTGGTTACCAGCTGGACTGCCTTTCTGCACAGACTCCAGGCCTTTGTGAGCCCCGGGCAAATGCCCTATCCTGAGACTCTGGGTAGATCTCAGGTTTTTTGTGTGACTCTTCCAGCTCACCTGGTGCTAGATGGGTGAGGTAAACAACTTTGGTGGTTTGTCTGCACCCGTGTTCTCATTGACCAGAACCATTCTGAGGTCCATGAATCATATCATATTCAGTTCTGTCAAGAGAATGGCCTGGTTGTAAAACTTTAGGGAACCAAGGCTCCCAAAGAAATTGTCAAGACTGCAGCATTAACAAAGATGATGTGGCTTTGCAATGGGAACAGCTCAGCCCCTCAAACTTTTGATCCGTTTGTTACACATGCGTCTCTGAGCTAACTGCTAAATGCTTCCCATCGCTCCCCATGATCCCCGGTATCCCAGCCCAAGGTAAAGAGAGGCATGAGTGGGCCATTACTGCACATCTAGGCCCAGCAAACTCTGAGGAGCCTAGATTGGAATCCCAGGAAGGATCTTATTCAGTAGTTGACCACGGAATAGCCAAGTGGGAAGAATGTGACTTTGGGAGTCCCACGCATCTGCCTTGAATCCAAGCTCTGCTGCTTGCTGGCTGGTCACCTAGTTCTGGGCCTCAGGGTATGACAATGGGGCTTGTGTTCAGTGACCTCCAGGGTCCCTCCCTCTTGAAAGCTCGGGGGTTCTGCCCCGAGGAATGGGAACTGACCTATTTTACCCACATGTACTGAGTGTTTTCCAAAACAAAGTCTGGTTACTAATTACCTGCCCTATATTCCCTGTGATTGCAATGGCAGGTGGCATAGCTGCACATTTCTAAGGAGGAACTGGAAAGGAGCTAATAGGAAGCACTCAGAGGCGAGGCCCTAAGGCTGGTATTGGTTGGGCAGAATTCTGAAATTCTGGTGGATGCTATTCTCCATCAACAAAAAGGGGATTTTGGAAGATCCCCTTAGTCTTTAAACACAGAGAAGCACTGTCCTAATATTTTCCTGGTTATAAAAAAAATATGAGCTTATTCTATATATTACATTGCAGGCATGATGGCTCAGGAAGCCTACTGCTGCCTTCCCCCTGCTTCCTCAGCCCCCGGGATAATGTGGTTAACAGTTTGACTTATATTCTTGTGGGTATTTTCTCTGTAAAAACAAACATAAAAATATATTATTTTATGAAGATGAGATCACACTACACATGCTGATTTTCAGGTTGATTTTTATACTTAACTGTGTATTTTGGATTTTGTCCATGTCTGTTCATGCGATCTATTTTATTCCTTTTAATAAGATGTCTTAATGCATTGGGACATCTAGAAAAGGAAAGAAACCATGATGCATATTAAAGCTTTTCTTTCATTTGAAATATTATTTCTGTATTGGGAGGAGCAGAACATCTGAAATTGCTTTCAAATACTTTAAATAGCATTTAGATTTTAAAAATCACAGGAATGAGAGTTGTACTGTTGTAGAAAATCAGTGAATACATGGGAAAAACTCAGTATGCTATTCTGACCATTCCTTATTATTATGTCCATTTCGTCTTCAATTCAATGATTCAGATAATAAAAAACTTTCTGTGGTAGGCAAAATACTGGCCCCCAAAGATGTTCATGGCCCAGTCTCAGGAAGAGACTGGTACCCCAATCTTGGTCAGTCTCCCTGGGTGGCCACGATTTGTGTTTGGTTTGAATTTCCCAATGCCTTCCTTTGAAGGGTCAGAGCAGGGAGAGCTTGGCAGCTGCATCCTTAGCTGTGATGTGCACAGAGAGCTTCCCAACTTTTCCTTTGACCACTGGAACCTCAGAGGTGACAGTTGAGAAAGAAAAGTAGGTTACTTGGTACAAAGTGGGGGATTTATTCCTAGATCTCCAGGTTTCTCTCTTGGACCAGGAAAGTGATCATAGGCTCTCAGCACCTCAGAGGTCAATGCATAATAAACAAGGGCAGTTGTGTAACTTTTACTTAATAAATCCCTGAGCACTGATTAGGTGGGCTCTGGTTGGGGCTGTTCATACTCTCAAAGAAGCCCAATTCAGCAACAAAATCTGGAGACAGAAGCCACGTTTATCAGGCACCTTCTGTCTAGGCACTTCACAGGCAGTGTTGCTAGGGGTAGGTACCTGGCATCCATCACCCCTGCTGCGTGCAGGGTTCTAATAGATGGAGTCAACAAAAGGCTAACTGAAGGGCAAACTGTCTTCTAGGACATTCAACTCCCAAGAACAGGGCTCTTTTGTCAAATCAGTTTGGAGAATATGACCCAAGATCCTGCCTGACTGCTAGCTGTCACTCAAATCTCTTTCCCCTCCTCTTAGATGCACAGCTGGACCAATATTTCCGACTCCTTCGCGATGATGTGTGGCTGCGTATGGTAGACGTGCAGGTGTGCCTCCAGATGGGCCTTGCTCCAGCAAGTGCAGTCAATAGACAGTCTCCTGCCATCACCTCCATCAGGGTCGGCCTCAGCTACAGAGCCTCATCCACTTTGCCCAATGTCACACCCTTCCAGGAACCTCCTACCTCTGGGGACCACATGAGGCACGGCTATTTTGGCCCAATAAAAGACACCGCTGATGGGTAACATCCACTGTAGAGGTCCCCACAGGGTTGGCCGTTGGTTTGTCAGGACTGTGTCATGGCTTGACTTCTCCTTCTGCCCAATTCCATTTCTTCTCCCTTTCCATTCAGAAGTATTGATTCCCAATATACTTTATGCGCCCTCAAACTTCGTGTTAGCATCTGCCTCCTGAGAAGGCAGCCTGCTCCTCTGTGTGGCTGTGTTGTCTCTAACAGTGTGAGCAGGAGTTGTGTGCGCTATTTTCGGGCCTGGCCCTTGAAGCCTTTGGAGTGAATCCATCTTGCTTTCTCCTTCAGCCCGCTGAATGTGGACTCCAGCGGTGCCCTAGGGGATGGTGGAGCCACCAGATGGAAGTAGCCTGGTAATCCTGAGAAGGAGAGATGCTTCGCTGACGTGAACATCTTTCCAGAACTGTTAAGTGAGTTGGAAATGAACTTCTACTACACAAAGCCGCTGAAATTTGGGCATCTGTTACTTCAGTTGGCCTACTCAAGCTTCTCTCCTCTCCTCACTTACCTATTCAGAAGCAATGGCGGGTCTTTCGGGATGGGGGTGGGGCATTGATCAGAACTGCCTGGAAGCTCAAGTACCCACTATACCTAGGCTCAAGCAGGCCAGAGATTCCCCGAGAACAAGAGAGAAGAACAAGGCTTGAGGTGCCTTTTCTGTACAGAGATCCATACTTCATCAAAATGTGGCCGTTTGCTACCAGGATCTCATCAATAAAGAAGCAACTGCCCTCCCTTGGGGGCAGCAGTCAGAGTGGAGAGAAAATAAGTTCTCATTCTGACACTCCCTGAGGGAGAGGAAAATCAAAGCCCTGTGTTTTCTGTAGCAAGGTTGGTATGCAGGAAGAGGAGCTGTTTCCCCAACAATGGGAAAATTCAATACTTTCAACAATTTATAAAGAGATACATAATGTGGATGGATAGATGCTATATATCAATAGATAGATTATACATAGGTAATAGAGATGGTAGACAGATAAGGATGATAGAGACATAAGTGATAGGTTGATATGTAGAGAGATGATAATAGGTTGGTAGCTGGACAGGTAGGTAGGTAGGAAATCGAGGCTCAGAGATATTGGGGTAGGTTCTTATGGTCACATAACTAGTATGTGACAGAGGAGGATTCAACTTTAGGTCTAGTTTGACTCAGAAGTGGGATTCAGGCTGGGCGTGGTGGCTCACCCCTGTAATCCCAGCACTTTGGGAGGCCGAGGCAGGTGGATCATTCGAGGTCAGGAGTCTGAGACTAGCCTGGCCAATATGGTGAAACGCCGTCTACTAAAAATACAAAAAAATTAGCCAGCTGTGGTGGCACACGTCTGTAGTCCCAGCTACTCAGGAGGCTGAGGCAGGAGAATTGCTTGAACCTGGGAGGCAGAGGTTGCAGTGAGCTTAGATTGCGCCACTGCACTCCAGCCTGGGCTACAGAGCCAGATTCCATCTCAAAAACAAACAAACAAACAAACAAACAAACAAACAAACAAACAAAAAAATGGGGAGGGGGGATGCAAAACCCAGCTCCATATCCTTTCTTCTGCTGAGGATAGCAAAGAATGTGTTTCCTTTGCTCCATACACAGGGTTTCATTTGCCCGATGTGATGTTTTGTTTGCTTTTGTTCTATTTTATTATGTCAATAATTCATCTACTTGTAGCTTGAATTTTGTCATCTAGTAGGTTTTGTTTGTTTTAGGTGGGCATTTAAGGGCTGCATTTCCTAAATTCATGCATGTTCAAACATGTTTTTTACTTTTTTGTTTGAAGGACAACTCAGGTTGGTGCACAATTTCTTAGTAACCCCTTTTCTCAGAACTCTTGTCATGGGTTTATGACAAGTTTTTGTGCTGTTTGGGAAAATTATGGCATATCTGAAGGAAATGCATGAAAGCTGAGGTTGAACAAATTGGGTTGAACAATTGAAAGCCTTTAATCCCTGGCCAAAGTGTTTTGACTTGGCATTGTTGGCAATAGACAGCCACTGAGAGTTTCTTTTCTGTTCTTATTAATTTTTTCATCAGCTTTAAGTTCCAGGGTACATAGGCAGGATGTGCAGGATGTGCAGGATTGTTACATAGGTAAATATACGCCACGGTGATTTACTGCACAGATTAACCCATCACCTAGGTATTAAGCCCGGCATCCATTAGCTATTCTTCCTGATGCTCTCCCTCCCCACGCCCCTCGCCCCGACAGGCCCCAGTGTGTGTTGTTTCTCCCATGTGTCCATGTGTTTTCATCGTTCGGCTCCCACTTACAAGTGAGAATATGTGACGTTTGGTTTTCTGTTCCTGCGTTAGTTTGTTGAGGATAATAGCTTCCAGCTCCACCCTTGTCCCTGCAAAGGGCATAATCTCATTCCTTTTAATGGCTGGATAGTATTCCATGGTGTATATGTACCATATTTTCTTTGTCCAGTCTATCATTGATGGGCATTTGGATTGATTTCCTGTCTTTGCTATTGTGAGTAGTGCTACAGTGAACATACACATGCATGTGCCTTTATAAAAGAATGATTTATATTCCTTTGGGTACATACCTAGTAATGGGATTGCTGGGTCAAATGTTATTTCTGCTTCTAGATCTTTGAGGAATCGCCACACTGTTTTCCACAATAATTGAACTAATTTACATTCCCACCAACAGTGTAAAAGCGTTCCTTTTTCTTGGAAACCTCACCAGCATCTGTGGTGTCTTGACATTTTAATAATAGCCATTCTGACTGGTGTGTGTGAGATGGTGCCTCTTGTGTGTTTTTTTTTTTGAGATGGAGTCTTGTTCTGTCGCCCAGGATGGAGTGCAGTGGCATGATCATGGCTTACCACAGCCTCCACCTCCCAGGTTCAAGCAATTCTCCTGCCTCAGCCTCCCGAGTACCTGGGGTTACAGGTATCTGCCACCACGCCTGGCTAATTTTTTTCTTTTTTTTTTGAGTAGAGATGGGGTTTCACCATGTTGGGCAGGCTGGTCTCGAGTTCCTGACCTCTGGTGATCCACCTGCCTCAGCCTCCCAAAGTGTTGGGATTATAGGCAGGAGCCACTGTGCCTGAGCTCACTGTGGTTTTGATTTGCATTTCTCTAATGTCAGTGATGTTGAGTTGTTTTCATATGTTTGTTGGCTACATGAATGTCTTCTTTTGAGAAGTGTCTGTTCATATCCTTTGCTCACTTTTTAATGGGGTGGTTTTCTTCTTGTAAATTTGTTGGAGTTCCTTGTAGACTCTGGATATGAGACCTTTGTCAGATCACTGAGAGTTTCTGAGCAATGTGGTGGTGGGTTGTATGTAGATGAATTTGAAGCGGAAGAGACCTGTGACAGAGAGACCAGATTAGAGCTACTGCAGTGATTAGGTGGTGGAGGCCTGTAAACAGGTGTATGTGGCACTTTATGTACAGGTACACTGTGGATACAGAATTGATGGGACTTAGCAACTGCTTGGGTACAAAAGGGACAAGGACAAAAGAGAAGGAGTTGTTAAACAACAATGCCTTGGGTTAACCTGGGGTGAGCATGTGGATGGTGTCATTTGTAGAGCCAGAGAAAGAGTAGACGAGGAAGAGAAAAGGGGAACAGGAGTGGGAGGAGGAGGAGAATAGAATGGGAAAATATGAGATCTGAGTGGCTGCATTTTGGAGGAGCTGGTGGAGCTGCCCAGAGGCTGCTGAAATCTGGAACTAGAGTTCAGAGGAGAGGTTAGGGTGAGGGACAGAGTAGAATTGGAAATAGTCCCTAAGTGTGTTGAATATATCCAATTTAGTTTCTTTCTAAAGGAAAATCCTTAGTCCTTTTCTAGAAGGCATTGTAAAATCAGCCTCTGAAATTCTGCCCTACTAAACTTGTTTTCTTCTAGGAAGTGACAAAATTGCAGCCCCTGAAGAGCAGGAGAATCCTGGACTCTATGGCTTCCTCCTGCTGTTTGCAACTGCATTTGATTCCACTTTTGTGTGTTTTCCCTTTTTCGTGATTAATATTTGCTGGAAATATATTGATTTTTCAGTCTTTTCAAGAAAACTGCTCTTGGGCGTATGTCTCAATTATACTGCTTTTATGTTTCCTCATTTAATTCTTTATTGAAGCTTTTATCTGTTTTTCTCTTTATTTTTATTTGCTACCCCTTCCCTTGAATTTTAAATTTATTTGTTGATCCATTAATTGTATCTTTTGGTAATAAAAACATTTCAAGCTATAAATTTCCCCACAAAAAGTGCTTTGCCTATATCCCAGGTAGTCAGATATATAGGCACTCACTGTCATGGTTTTGTAAGTAGTCATTACTATAGACATAATTTCTCTCTTGACCTAGAAGAAATTATTTTGTATATTTTAAAATTCCAAGAATATACATAATTTGTTTGTGGAAGGCAGAAAGGGAAGCAAAGGGAAGCAAATTATGCAAGGTTACACAACCATTAAGTGTCATATTTAGGACTAGAATCCAGATTGACTGACTTCTAATCAGCAAGAAAATGTTTTCTCCACTTCCAGTGAGATGGTTCAAGCTTGGGAGTTTCTGGAAAGCCTCACTAGCTGGGGGAGCATGTGAAATGGAAAATCATGATGTTTTGAGTCAGACAAATGTGACTTCAACTTCTGCCTTGGCTCCTTGACAGCTGTGTGACCTTGGGCAGGCTTCTAGGCCTGAGTTTCAACTTCCTTGTCTGTAATATGGAGAAAATAACATAAATTTTATGCTGCTGTTGTAAAGATTAAATGAAATGTAAAATTGTGTGCATAAAATGCCACATACACCATAAGTGATCCATAAATATTTATCTCTGTTCCTTTAATTAATATCCTATAGATGGCCAAGGTACTGGATAAAAATTAAAGTAAAAGCATGCATAATCTCAGTGATAACAACTGTTAACAAAGTGCAATATCTTTTAGAACATACACATATGTATACACACATTCATACATGCACGCTCTCACACACATACACACGCTCAAAATTTGGATTGTACCGTAAAGCTACCCTGTAACTTGTTTTGTTTTTTGTTTTTTTCCTTCTCAGTTAATGTACAGTGGCCACTGTCACTCATGTTTCCTTCGGTGAGTTAGCAACTTGGTAACTGGAGATGGGCAGGCTGAGGCTCTGTGTAGTTTGGAGTGGAAAGGCAGCCCAAGACTAATGGGCACACAGGGCCTGGGTGGGGGTTCAGAGGCGTTTCCCGGAGGTTGACAGTCTGGGTGTGAGCAGGTTTGTGTGAGTCAGGGAAACAGGCTATGAATTCAAGATGAAACTACTTACCTACGCAGGTCTCTGGTTCACTACGCTGATTTGGTGGGTGTTTCACCTGCCTAGTCAAGTCAACGAGTCAGGCAGGATTTTACCTGAGTTTACTGTCCCAGCACTGTACCAGGTGCTCGGCAGGGACACAGGAAATACCTCTGCTCTTGAGCTGCTGATATGCACACATTTAACCACAGTGTGAAAATACTGACATCTGAGAAATGAAGATTTGTGTGAGGTGCATAAAAAAGATTTGCTTTTCAGCTAGATTTTTTGTTTGTTTTGGGGGTTGTTGATGGTTCTGGATAAGGTTTGTTAGGGGAGAGAAAATTCTTGTTTTGGGAGGTTGTGGAGGGCAGGAGACTCAGCTAAGTTGGGATAGACAGGGAGAAGAAAGGAACAGAAAGAAGACCACAGAAGGCACTAGGCTGAGCAGGCAGAGATGGGACTGAACAGGGTGTGTTAAGGAGACAGTAAAGGACCTATCCTTTTGGAAGTTGGTATTAGGGAACAAAAATAAATTATGCAAAATAAAAGTGGAACTTATGCTATGCTTTGCAGTTAGAAGATGGTCAAATAAGCACCAGATACATCTTTGATTTGTAATAAGGAGCAACAGAATAAAAACAGAATTTTACAAAGATTAACTGTAGGTACCTTAGGAAAACTGCGAAAAGAGTAAGTCTACAGGCAAGGAAGTAAGTTCATTATGAAGGGTTGAGTGTCTATCTAACCCACGGAGGAGGCTGTAGAAATTGAGCAGAAGGACAATGTAAAGATGAAGCTTGCTGACATGGACGTTAAAGAGAAAGTAAAGTCAAAATGAGGCTAATGTTTACAAGTCAAGGAAATCAGAAGAATAAGATTGCCAGTGACAGAAATAGACAAGGCAGGCATACTGAAAGTCTTATAAGTGGAGATGGCCTATATGGTTGGAAACACAGCACAAGATTGTGCTTGAGAGACTCCTGAAATAATTCTGCATTTTTTTCATTGTAATTTGTGTGTGTGCAAGTACACACAGAAAAAGTTAAGTCTGGTTACAGAAAAACCTACCAGCGGCAGGGCACGGTGGCTCACGCCTGTAATCCCAGCACTTTGGGAGGCTGAGGTGGGTGGATCACAAGGTTAGGAGATCGAGACCATCCTAACATGATGAAACCCTGTCTCTACTAAAAATACAAAAAAATTGGCTGGGTGTGGTGGCGGGTGCCTGTATTCCCAGTTACTCAGGAGGCTGAGGCAGGAGAATGGCATGAACCCGAGAGGCAGAGCTTGCAGTGAGCCGAGTTCGAGCCACTGCACTCCAGCCTGGGCAACAGAGTGAGACACCGTCTCAAAAAAAACAAAAACAAAACAAAACACAAAACAACAACAACAAAAAACCTACCAGCTTAAATCAGTGGAGACTAATGCTTCTATTGTATGTATGCCCATGTGTTCACAGTCATAATCTCTAAAGGGCATGAAAACATTGAGTTGCATAATTGTCATGAAAACCCTTAAGAAATTTTCTTGCTATGATACACATTTAAGGTTTCATAAGATATTGAGAATTATATTTGCTGCTTATGTTTATAAAGAATAAGTGAGTATGAAGTTGAAGATTAGCCTTCTGCTGAAATATAATGGGCACTCAATAAACAAGTGTTGAACAAATTCACAAACAGTAGTGTAATGGGCATGCTTCTATAGACCAAGCTGAAATGGAATAGGCCATCTACTACTATAAACTTTTATATATGTCTATAAAAAATATATATCCAAGCTTGAAAGGAAGGGAAATAATTAGATATAGGAAATAAGGAAGAAATGAAAAGCCAGAAGTAGGAAGCAGGTGCTGATACTAGGGTGACTCATGAGGATGACCTCTCTAATGGATGTTAATGTCCATGTGAGCTCAACAGGCATGCTTTAGGCCTCTTCAAATGAGGAGCCAAAACGAATTCTCTTGCATAAATCCTAGACCTTAAAAGGGTTGCTTTGTCTATGAAAAGAAGATAGAAGAACTCTACTCATAAATCCCAACTGTGCCACTGTAAGTGTGGGGTCCAAATTTACACAAGTGGAGAAGGAACTCTAATTGAAGAAGTTAACATAAAAATCTGTGGCAGACCTGTAAGTTCTTGGTTGAGAACAACATAAAACTGCTTTGCTAGGCTATTTACAGTATTCAGGACACACAGGATGTCCAGTGGAAAAGATCATCCTTTAAGTAGAAATGCAAAATCAAAAATTACAGATCACATAAGGAAATAAACCACTGTGAGACAATGGATGAGCAAATAGAAAAATGAGTGCTTTAAGGACTAGAGTAGAACAATTTAAAAGAGAACATTAAACAAGTATGCCAAAATTATTAAAGAAAACCATATGAAGAAATGGTATGGAAAAAGAGCATGTGAATTTGAAAAGAATTCAAAGAAGTTTCTAGAAATTAAAAAGTGCAGCCACTGATTAAAACTGAGTTTTTAATCTCAGTGGGTTGGTTAAACAACACATTAGGTACAGAGAAAGAGATGGAATGGTTGAATAAGATGGTCCAATATATGTTCAACAGGAAAAATTAGAACAGGAAAAATCAATAGCCAAAGAGGAAACAGCTTAAGAATTTTTCCATAATTGATGAAAGATACAAATCTATAGATTCAAGAACCATAATGAAGCTCAAGGGGGAGAAAAAATGCACACATACACATGTTGTCTTTGATGTTCTACCATTTTTTGGGAAAAAAAAATCTTAAAAGTAGCCAGAGAAAAGAGAGATTACCAAGGCATACAATTATACTAATAGCTAACTTTATGTCAACAACAAAATCAAAGGTAATGGATTAATACATTAAAAACTATAAAACAATTATCAACCTACAAATGCATGCTTAATAAGTCTTTCATGAATAAAGGTGACAGTTATTTAAAATAATTTGCTACCAACCAACCCTCATTAAAATAATTTCTAACAGATGTTCTTTACAAGGAGGAAATTTGATTCCAGAGGTTGGTGAAGGACCACAGAAGAGGGAATGCTGTTTGAAGAAATTGTAAATGTGTGGTTAAATCTAAACATTATCTACATAATAATAAAGACACCTTATTTTATGGATTACATTAACATTAAAAATTCATAGTATAGAAGATGAGGTAAGTAAAGTTAAAAATTAGGCCACATATTAGAAAATATTCGTAATATAAGCACAATAAGAATGAGAATACAGGTAATAACAATAGTAATAATATCAAACATTTAGAGAACACTTACGGGTCAGGCATAAATGTAAGCCCTTCATATATATGTTCTGTAAGTTTATGTATAAGTATGTAAGTCTATACATATGCATGTATCTGATACACATATAAACTTATAATATACACATATACATACATATGTACATATATACAAATATACCTGTATGTAAACTTTAATTTAACAACCCCGTGAGCTAAGCATTATTTTCTAGACGAGTAAACTGAGACAAAGAAACATTAAGTAATTTGAAGTAATTTGTTCCAAGTCACTTAGTCACTGGCAGATCTGGAATTCAACTGAAGCAATGTAGCTCCCGTTAACAAAGGATCAATATCCAGAATAAGGAAAAAACTCCTAAACACCAATGAGGAAGAAAATAGAAAAAAAAAACAGGCTAAGAATACTGAACTGGCCATTCACAGAAGAAATCTGAATAGCCTGTAAGTATACACAAAGGTGTTCAATGCCATTAACAATTATGGAAATATAAATTAAATCACACTAGTTAGATAAGCCAAGAAAGGTCTGCTAAAACCAAGTGTTGGGGAGAATGTGGACAAATGACAACTCTTTATAAGGCTGATGGAAATTAATGCTGGAACCACCACTCTGGAGAGCAAGTGGACAATACCTGGTAAAGCCGGAGATATACACCCTGTGATCTGGCAATTCTGTATCTGGGCTATAGTCTAGGGAGCCTGGTTCACACTGGAAAACAACTCAACGTTAGTGTGTGGGAGGATGGATCCACAAACTGGTACCTTCATTTCATGATTCTATTCTGCAGTTAAAAATGCATTATATCTCAATGTAAATAAATCTATAAAAGACAATAAGTGAAAAAAAGTTTTGGAAATATGTATAGCATGAGATGTATGCAACTGTAACAATATTACATAGTGTTTACATATAGGTACACATGTCATACAAATGTAAAGACAGCATGGGAAAGATTCACATGAACTACAGGTTAATAGAGAACAGAGAGGGAGTAGAGTGGGATTAGAGATGGGCACGAAAGGGGCTTCAATCCCACCTGCAAACTTCTTTAAAAAAAACTGGTAATATTAACACATTATCTTTTTTTTTTTCAGGTCTGAGTGTGGGATCACGGTATTTCATTATGTTAATTCTGAAATTTTTGTTTATTTGAACTACTTCATTAAACATAAAATTGTATCTTGTTACACAGCTATAAAATAGTATTTAAAACCCTTGCATCATGAGACATCTATAAGGATAAATCCTAAACTACTGTTTCTAGAATAAGAAAGATTCTCCTAACACAATTTTAAGGCTTCAAAAGCACTTTGTGTTCTTTAATCTGTGGTTGAACCCAACATTTGAGTCAAAAGACTCCAGAAGGCGTCAGAAGCAGTGGTTGTAAGATGTTTCTACATCAGTACCATAATTTGTCTTGCATCACTTTTTATTGCTTATCATGTGCCAGGCACTGCATAAGTGCTTTACACATTAATTCATTTAATCTTCCCTACAACTCTACGAGGTAGGTAGGTTATTTCCATTTTACAAATTATTTCCATTGTACATTTGAGGAATGAGGAAGTTAACTCGCCCAGCTAGTAAATGGTGAACCCAGGCAGTCTGGCTCCAAAACCTAGGCACTAGACTAAAGCATTTGTGGTCAGCTGGGTGAATTGATCTTGTGTCCCCTCCTGTGAAAATCCATCCCGGTCTTTTTTCCATCCAGTTACCTATTTTATTTCATTAATCACCCATAACATTCTCTCTTACATTCTTATAATCTCCACTCTTCCTTCCTTAAGCATGAAATATGTGAACAAGGGGGAAAAGACCAAATGAATGGTTTGGAGATGAAGACTTAAGAGCTGAAGTTATCTATCTACGGCCAATGAAATGTTATACTTGGTTCACTTCTGGGTGTATTCCAATGGTATTATACATTCATTTGGTGGAATAGCTGTGTGATCTTTCAAATATTGGATATACATTTCACGTTGAAAATATGCTAAAGAGGTTGGTAATACTTAGTGTCAACAACATACAGTTTTTGAAGTTATGTGTTAGCAATTTTCCTAAGCACTAGATTAAGAGACAGTATAATGCAAAGAATAGCTTGCATTTATAAAATATTTTAAACATATGGCTTTAATTAATTGCCCAGTGTTCAAAAAATAAACTGAAGCCTGACTGAGTGTATAATTTTAATATTTGAAAAATTGCATCCAGAAATTAATTTAACACAATACAGATTTGTACAAAAAAGGAAGGACGTAAAATCTTCTAATCATACAGACAATAATATGACTAGGCAAAGATTTTAAAAAAGGACAGGACATTTAAAAAATACTGATAAATACTATGTAATGCTTTAATTTACTGTGGCAGATACAAAAATCAAGAATTAATCAACAGATTACATATGTAAAAAAGTAACTACATGAGTTTTCTAGCTTTTTAAATTAAAAAAAGGTAACAGTAGTGGTTTTTATTTTTTAAATGAGGTATTATTACACTGTAAACCAAAAACAGAGCATAAATAAATAAAGGCAATGTGCAATTTAGTGATACATCATTATAAATTTCAACTTAACAACAGATAACAAAAATTCTCTAGTTATTTATGGACTTCGTCATTTAAAAATTTGGCTTGCTTGTGTGGACTTCTTATTTAAAAGTGACACAGCAATCGATATACAAGCACATCATTAAACATGCAGACCAAGCCAACACAATTTTTCCATGAGTCATCTCTACCAAATAAAAACTGTTTATATTTTATTTAAAACACTTAAATCTGGTTTCTTATACGTGTTTCTTTTGTGCTTATAAGTGGTAACCTACATTAAAAAGCTGATTTTCTAGTTCAAGCAGTGTAAGAGAGAAGCAGTTTTATTTGCATATGGATTTAAAACAGAGCAAAATGAAACACAACCAGGATGCCTTTAACTCTCTTACTTAGGCTTTCCAAGATTTTTAAGAAGAAATACCCTTGAAATAATATACCCAAATGGAAAAGCAGAATCACTTCCATCTCAAAGAGAACAGTAAACAAAGTAACCCCTTTTTCTCAAAGATTTGTGGGTTGGATTCAGAACTGTTGGAGAATAAGCTGATTAGTTCCTCCACCCTGGAAGAATTCTGCTGGTTGGGTGCAGGAAGCATAGCAAGAAAATAGCCTAGCCCAGAAAGATTTTGGGGAAAGAATTATTTGCACATGAACCATATGCTGGTACTAACTGCTGGTTTCATTATTATTGCAAATATAACTTCAGAGTTTTCTGAAGGAAAGCTGTCAAAGTATGGTAGAGAAGTCTTCGTTTGGCAATATTTGTTACATGCTAATAAAACTGCTTCATTTGCTGTAAATAAAAAACATTTACTGTCTGACTTAAAATGCGGTTTCTTTTTACATACTACTTTATTAGAAACTCTTAAAAAAAAGGGTACTTCGAATTTACTATATTCAGAATCCAGTGAAAAACAAACATTTTGGCCAAAACGTTGAATTTTATTTGTATATTAAGCTATATCATTTTGACACAAATGTTATTATTGTATTCACTTTTGTCAAATACTTTAACCTACCTTTTTCAAAAATTAGTGTTTTGGTACAACTGGTGATCAAAAAATGTAGATATAAGTCTTGTACATCATTCAAAAAATTTATAAAAGCAGTTATATTCTTTTGTGCTTGTAACTGACATACTTCATCAATGATTATTTAGGTCTGATTTCTTTTCTAATATCTTGAGCCTTAAGAAGAAATGATCATTATACAAATATTACAGAGTACACAAGTAACTAGTTTACTGCCAATGTGCATGCAGACTAACACTTAAAAGAATATAACCTTGAATCCAATTAGTCTGAAAATACTCTTGTACAATCATCTTTGATTTGTAAAAGCTGTGTACACATCTAAAACCCTGAATTTACTTTGTAAAAATAAATCTTTAACAATAAATGGCACTATCAAAATCCCATTATTCTCAGGCTATTATGTAGTTATTTACATGCTTTTCAGCAACAGCTGAGAAGAATCTTAAAGGTCCCAAGCCAGTATATCAAAAAACCCTGTAAACTGCATTTGCAATGATACTGTGTTGTATACCGCTATATGAAAATATGGCTACATGCCTTATGTTAAAGATAATGTAGCTGTTTGCTTTGCTACTATGTGCTAGCAGGGCTAGCAGTGTACAATCTGCCACTGGGTTCAATTATACCATAAATTCATTCTTCACTGTACTTTGCTTTCCCAGTGGAATGCCTGTGACAAACTATTTGTGGAGAATGATAAAGTGCTATAAAAAAGAGGAACTGGACCATACCTCTCTCTGCCATGTGGATTTTTCCTCACTCAAGCAATTTCTGTGTTTTTAGAAAATTATGCCTTTGCTGAACATACTTCATATTTGATTTTTTAAAAACTTAATATTTTAAAGTTGATAAGCTTTGTGAAAGTGTTTTGAGACAGAAACATGAAAAGGCTAAAGGCACAGTAAGAGGGAAGTGAATGCTACATATAAAAGATTATATTTCAAGTCTTCTAGGTTACTCAAGTCCAAAACCTTCTGAATTTGAAATTCCAATGATTAATTTCTGTTTCAGGTCTTTTTTGCTTTTGTAGGGGGGAAGGCAAAGTTGATTGAAGCAGGTATGGGCCACAGGTAACCTAGGGAAAAAAATTTTAAAAAAACCTAAGTCTTAACACACACACAAAATGACTGCTATGCAACTTTTAAAAATACCAGGACACACACATTCAAATCTATTTCACTCTGTTAAGAGATGACTCATCCATTCCTTCACTGAACAGATATTTACTGAGTACTTCATTATATATCAGACACCACTCTAGACACTAAGGCTAGGTTACAGACAAGACAACCAATGTTACCACTTTCATGAAACTCATTTAAGAAGCATTTTGTTGGAGTCAGACAGATATGAATTTGAATTCTGCTTTCCCCACTCACTAGCTGTAGGGTCTTGTTTGAGTTGCATAATATCTCCAAATCACAGTTTCCTCATTAACATGACAGGGTAAACCATCCAATTAGGCCATTTAATAACCTAATCAGGTTGTTTAATAACCAGGAGTTCCCAACCCCAGGGCAAGAGATGGGTATGGTTGTCGGTGGCCTGTTAGGAACTGGGCCGCACAGCAGGAAGTGAGTGGCAGGCGAGCATTTACTGCCTGAGCTCTGCCTCTTATCAGATCAGTGGCAGTATTAGATTATCATAGGAACAAGAACCCGATTGTGAACTGCACATGCAAAGAATCTAGGTTGCATGCTCCTTATGAGAAGCTAATGCCTGATGACCCGAGGTGGAACAGTTTCATCCAAAGCCACCATCACCTCCCACTCTCCCCACTCCCCCCTGGTTCTGTGGGAAAACTGTCTTCCACAAAACCAATCCCTGATGCCAAAAGGGTTGAGGACTGATGGTTAAAAAGATTAAAAGAGTGGTATACACAAAATATCTGGCAGCCGAGGAGTAGATAATATAATGAATGATATATATTCTGGTTTTAGTATTAAAAAGTAATTAAAAAATAGCATTTTGAGGACGCTAGATGTCCCTTGATGCACATGTAAAAATTATCTTCTGAATCCTTTTGGTCATCTCCCCAACCCACTATCTGATAATGTTGTTATCATCATTTAGAATTCTTATAGCTATCTTAAGACTCTTTCCTTCAGTCTTATGAACTTCACAACATCAGAACAGCTGTCAGAGAAATCAGTGAATAAAAATTTGAATATACTACAGAAAAGAAAAACATTTTTAAAGAAGTTTGTAAGATTTAAAACTAAATTTTGAGAGCCCCCTGTATTAAAAGACTTAAAACTATTAGAATCAGCATTTACTCAGTGTTTGGTCTATGATAATCACTGTGCTGAGTGCATTTACATGCACTGTTTCCTTTAATTTCAGCCTCAAAGCAACCTAAAAGTGGTTCTCATTTTACTGGTGAGGAAAAATAGACATGTAAATATACGAGTAAGCTGTTCAGGGATACAGAGCTGGTAAAGATGTAGGCCCACTATTCAAACCCAGATCAGTCTGACTTAAAACACCAGTGTTGTTAATATATAAGATTTAACATTCTCAATTTTTTATGCATCAGACATACATTTGTATGAATTAAAAATATCACCAAATAACAAAGCAAAGAAAAAAATGAAAATGCCAACTCAGTTTTTTAATATAATTTTTTCTAAAGTGCTCTGCTGTTTACAAGGTCCTAAGCTACACAACAACTTATTTTTATGCCAGTGTCTCATGCATCCATTCAATAACATTTCGCGAGTTATTTAAAACATTGGTTTTCTCTTCATTCTGTTAAGGCTGAGCTTTCCAAGTTTATTTAATACTCATCTACCTAGATACAAGGTCTCTTAAAACTGAAAGAAAACAATGTCAAGATTCTACTGGAAGAATATCTTATGAAAATGTTCATTGAAGAAAAAATGTGTCCAGGATTTTCTTAATCCATCAGTGGCTTCAATAACATGTATTTGATAAGGTGCAGGACCAAATTATGTATATCTTTTAAGCCTGACTCTTTGGATGATTTGCAAAGGAAGCTGCTTAAGGACAACCAGAGATGGGAAAGGATGTAATTTGAAATTTGCTTTGCAATCTTGGCCATTCTACATTACACTCTGTACTAAATAATCAGGATAACCACAAAATATTGCCAAGGGTTCATGCCCTTTTAGAGGAAAAAAGCATTCAGAATACAATTAATGACTGAAGATTATTTACTCCATGGACTTCATTCTAAGAGGCACTGGTTTTCAGTTCCTGTGTTAGTTTGCCTAGGATGGAGCCTCTAGCTTCATCCATGTTGCTGCAAAGGACATGATCTTGTTTTTGTTTTTGTTTTTGCTTTTTTTTAATGGCTGCATAGTATTCCATGGTACATATGCACCACATTTTCTTTATCCAGTCTTTGCTATTGTGAATAGTGCTGCAATGAACAATGAACATATGCATGCATGTGTCTTTATGACAGAATAATTGATATTCCTTTGGGCACATACCCAATAATGGCATTGCTGGGTTGAATGATAGTTCTGTTTTAAGTTATTTAAGAAACCTCCAAACTGCTTTCCACAATGGCTAAAATAATTTACATTCCCACCAGCAGTGTATAAGCATTCCCTTTTCTCTGCAACCTTGTCAGCATCTACTATTTTTTGACTTTTTAACATAACAATAGCCATTCTGACCGCTGTGAGATGGTATCTCATTGTGGTTTTGATTTGCATTTGTCTTATGATTAGTAATGTTGAGCATGTTTTCATATGCTTATTGACTGCATGTTGTCTTCCTCTGAAAAGTGTCTGTCCATGTCCTTTGCCCACTTTTTAATGGAATTACCATTCTTATTTAACAAAAATCTAGTGAATCTTCAATGGTGGACCTTATAAGATCAGTGAAAACTCCTCTTTCGGCTGAAGTGTTGTCCTTGTCTTTTGAGGCATACCATTATTGTGTCAAATTGAAATGTTGTATGTCTTTGATGGTCAGCTTTATTTAATACATGTGAGATTACACTGGGAAACTAGAGTTGTTCTAGATTCATGTTGAAGCCATGTTAGCTCACATATTCTTGAAACAATAATAATTATTGGGAAAGTTTACAAGTAATGTCACCTTGTATTAAAAAAGATTGCTCAGATTACTCTTTTAAAATTGGAAATGATTTTAATATAAAATATTCTGAAAAATTAACTTCTGTTAAGCAAATAAATCTATAATCTAAAAAATTTCTCTTGAATTTTTTCATTTTAGGACTCTAATTGTAAATTTTGTTTAGAAATTTCTTAATTATATATGTAAATATTTATTTTGTATTTTAAATATGATATTGATGATGACATAAATACTATTCAAGAAATAGCCATTGGGCACTTGCCATGTGTGACTATGTGGAGAATATAAATATGTATAAGGCGGGGGGGTGGAGCAAGATGGCCGAATAGGAACAGCTCCAGTCTCCAGCTCCCAGCGCGAGCGACACAGAAGACAGGTGATTTCTGCATTTTCAACTGAGGTACTGGGTTCATCTCACTAGGGAGTGCCAGACAATGGGTGCTGGTCAGCTGCTGCAGCCCAACCAGCGAGAGCTGAAGCAGGGCAAGGCATCGCCTCACCTGGGAAGCGCAAGGGGGAAGGGAATCCCTTTTCCTAGCCAGGGGAACTGAGACACACAACACCTGGAAAATCAGGTAACTCCCACCCCAATACTGCACTTTACCAAGGGTCTTAGCAAACGGGCACACCAGGAGATTATATCCCACACCTGGCCGGGAGGGTCCCACGCCCATGGAGCCTCCCTCATTGCTAGCACAGCAGTCTGCAATCTAATGGCAAGGCAGCAGCGAGGCTGGGGGAGGGGCGCCCGCCATTGCTGAGGCTTAAGTAGGTAAACAAAGCTGCTGGGAAGCTCGAACTGGGTGGAGCTCACAGCAGCTCAAGGAAACCTGCCTGTCTCTGTAGACTCCACCTCTGGGGACAGGGCACAGCTAAACAACAACAACAACAACAACAACAACAACAACAACAACAAAAGCAGCAGAAACCTCTGCAGATGCAAACGACTCTGTCTGACAGCTTTGAAGAGAGCAGTGGATCTTCCAACACAGAGGCTGAGATCTGAGAACGGACAGACTGCCTGCTCAAGTTGGTCCCTGACCCCTGAGTAGCCTAACTGGGAGACATCCCCCATTAGGGGCAGAACGACACCCCACACCTCATACAGTGGGGTACACCCCTGAGAGGAAGCTTCCAAAGCAAGAATCAGACAGGTGCACTCACTGTTCAGCAATATTCTATCTTCTGCAGCCTCTGCTGCTGATACCCAGGCAAACAGGGTCTGGAGTGGACCTCAAGCAATCTCCAACAGACCTACAGCTGAGGGTCCTGACTGTTAGAAGGAAAACTAACAAACAGGAAGGACACCCACACCAAAACCCCATCAGTACATCACCATCATCAAAGACCAGAGGCAGATAAAACCACAAAGATGAGGAAAAAGCAGGGCAGAAAAGCTGGAAATTCAAAAAATAAGAACACTTCTCCCCCTGCAAAGGAACGCAGCTCATCGCCAGCAACGGATCAAAGCTGGACGAAGAATGACTTTGACGAGATGAGAGAAGAAGGCTCCAGTCCATCAAACTTATCAGAGCTAAAGGAGGAATTATGTACCCAGCGCAAAGAAACTAAAAATCTCGAAAAGAGTGGAAGAATTGATAACTAGAATAATTAATGCAGAGAAGGCCATAAACGAACTGACAGAGATGAAAACCATGACACGAGAAATACGTGACAAATGCACAAGCTTCAGTAACCGACTCAATCAACTGGAAGAAAGAGTATCAGGGATTGAGGATCAAATGAATGAAATGAAGCGAGAAGAGAAATCTAAAGAAAAAAGAAGAAAAAGAAATGAACAAAGCCTGCAAGAAGTATGAGATTATGTAAAAAAACCAAATCTATGTCTGATTGGGGTGCCTGAAAGTGAGGGGGAAAATGGAACCAAGTTGGAAAACACTCTTCAGGATATCATCCAGGAGAACTTCCCCAACCTAGTAGGGCAGGCCAACATTCAAATTCAGGAAATACAGAGAACGCCACAAAGATACTCCTCGAGAAGAGCAACTCCAAGACACATAATTGCCAGATTCAGCAAAGTTGAAATGAAGGAAAAAATCTTAAGGGCAGCCAGAGAGAAAGGTCGGGTTACCCACAAAGGGAAGGCCATCAGACTAACAGCAGATCTCTTGGCAGAAACTCTACAAGCCAGAAGAGATTGGGGGCCAATATTCAACATTCTTAAAGAATAAGAATTTTAAACCCAGAATTTCATATCCAGCCAAACTAAGTTTCATAAGTGAAGGAGAAATAAAATCCTTTACAGATAAGCAAATGCTTAGAGATTTTGTCACCACTAGGCCTGCCTTACAAGAGACCCTGAAGGAAGCACTAAACATGGAAAGGAACAACCGGTACCAGCCATTGCAAAAACATGCCAAAATGTAAAGACCATCGAGGCTAGGAAGAAACTGCATCAACTAATGAGCAAAATAACCAGTTAATATCATAATGGCAGGATCAAGTTCACATTAACAATATTAACCTTAAATGTAAATGGACTAAATGTGCCAATTAAAAGACACAGACTGGCAAACTGGATAGAGTCAAGACCCATCAGTTTGCTGTATTCAGGAGACCCATCTCACATGCAGAGACATACATAGGCTCAAAATAAAGGGATGGAGGAAGATCTATCAAGCAAATGGAGAACAAAAAAAAGCAGGGGTTGCAATACTAGTCTCTGATAAAACAGACTTTAAACCATCAAAGATCAAAAGAGACAAAGAAGGCCATTACATAATGGTAAAGGGATCAATTCAACAAGAAAAGCTAACTATTCTAAATATATATGCACCCAATACAGGAGCACCCAGATTCATAAAGCAAGTCCTTAGAGACTTACAAAGAGACTTAGACTCCCATACAATAATAATGGGAGACTTCAACACCCCACTGTCCACATTAGACAGATCAACGAGACAGAAAGTTAACAAGGATATCCAGGAATTGAACTCATCTCTGCAGCAAGCAGACCTAATTGCCATCTACAGAACTCTCCACCCAAAATCAACAGAATATACATTCTTCTCAGCACCACATCACACTTATACCAAAATTGACTACATAATTGGAAGTAAAGCACTCCTCAGCAAATGTACAAGAACAGAAATTATAACAAATTGTCTCTCAGACCACAGTGCAATCAAACTAGAACTCAGGACTAAGAAACTCAATCAAAACTGCTCAACTACATGGAAACGGAATAACCTGCTCCTGAATGACTACTGGGTACATAACGAAATGAAGGCAGAAATAAAGATGTTCTTTGAAACCAATGAGAACAAAGATACAACATACCAGAATCTCTGGGACACATTTAAAGCAGTGTGTAGAGGGAAATTTATAGCACTAAATGCCCACAAGAGAAAGCTGGAAAGATGTAAAATTGACACTCTAACATCACAATTAAAAGAACTAGAGAAGCAAGAGCAAACACATTCAAAAGCTAGCAGAAGGCAAGAAATAACTAAGATCAGAGCAGAACTGAAGGAGATAGAGACACAAAAAACCCTCCAAAAAAATCAATGAATCCAGGTGTTGGTTTTTTGAAAAGATCAACAAAATTGATAGACCGCTAGCAAGACTAATAAAGAAGAAAAGAGAGAAGAATCAAATAGACGCAATAAAAAATGATAAAGGGGATATCACCACCGACCCCACAGAAATACAAACTACCATCAGAGAATACTATAAACACCTCTACGCAAATAAACTAGAAAATCTAGAAGAAATGGATAATTTCCTGGACACTTACACTCTCCCAAGACTAAACCAGGAAGAAGCTGAATCCCTGAATAGACCAATAGCAGGCTCTGAAATTGAGGCAATAATTAATAGCCTACCAACCAGATGGATTCACAGCTGAATTCTACCAGAGGTACAAGGAGGAGCTGGTACCATTCCTTCTGAAACTATTCCAATCAATAGAAAAAGAGGGAATCCTCCCTAACTCATTTTATGAGGCCAACATCATCCTGATACCAAAGCCTGGCAGAGACACAACAAAAAAAGAGAATTTTAGACCAATATCCCTGATGAACATCGACACAAAAATCCTCAATAAAATACTGGCAAACTGGATCAATAAAATACTGGCAAACCGGATCCAGCAGCACATCAAAAAGCTTATCTACCATGATCAAGTGGGCTTCATCTCTGGGATGCAAGGCTGGTTCAACATATGCAAATCAATAAACGTAATCCAGCATATAAACAGAACCAAAGACAAAAACCACATGATTATCTCAATAGATGCAGAAAAGGCCTTTGACAAAATTCAACAGCCCTTCATGCTAAAAACGCTCAATAAATTCGGTATTGATGGAATGTATCTCAAAATAATAAGAGCTATTTATGACAAACCCACAGCCAATATCATACTGAATGGGCAAAAACTGGAAACACTGTCTTTGAAAACTGGCACAAGACAGGGATGCCCTCTCTCACCACTCCTATTCAACATAGTGTTGGAAGTTCTGGCTAGGGCAATTAGGCAAGAGAAAGAAATCAAGGGTATTCAGTTAGGAAAAGAAGAAGTCAAATTGTTCCTGTTTGCAGATGACATGATTGTATATTTAGAAAACCCCATCATGTCAGCCCCAAATCTCCTTAAGCTGATAAGAAACTTCAGCAAAGTCTCAGGATACAAAATCAATGTGCAAAAATCACAGGCATTCTTATACACCAGTAACAGACAAAGAGAGAGCCAAATCATGAATGAACTTCCATTCACAATTGCTTCAAAGAGAATAAAATACCTAGGAATCCAACTTACAAGGGATGTAAAGGACCTCTTCAAGGAGAACTACAAACCACTGCTCAGTGAAATAAAAGAGGACACAAACAAATGGAAGAACATACCATGCTCATGGATAGGAAGAATCAATATCGTGAAAATGGCCATACTGCCCAAGGTAATTTATAGATTCAATGCCATCCCCATCAAGCTACCAATGAGTTTCTTCACAGAATTGGAAAAAACTGCTTTAAAGTTCATATGGAACCAAAAAAGAGCCCGCATTGCCAAGACAATCCTAAGTCAAAAGAACAAAGCTGGAGGCATCACGCTACCTGACTTCAAACTATACTACAAGGCTACAGTAACCAAAACAGCATGGTACTGGTACCAAAACGGAGATATAGACCAATGGAACAGAACAGAGTCCTCAGAAATAATACCACACATCTACAGCCATCTGATCTTTGACAAACCTGAGAAAAACAAGAAATGGGGAAAGGATTCCCTATTTAATAAATGGTGCTGGGAAAATTGGCTAGCCATAAGTAGAAAGCTGAAACTGGATCCTTTCCTTACTCCTTATACGAAAACTAATTCAAGATGGATTAGAGACTTAAATGTTAGACCTAATACCATAAAAACCTTAGAAGAAAACCTAGGTAATACCATTCAGGACATAGGCATGGGCAAGGACTTCATGTCTAAAACACCAAAAGCAACGGCAACAAAAGCCAAAATTGACAAATGGGATCTAATTAAACTAAACAGCTTCTGCACAGCAAAAGAAACTACCATCATAGTGAACAGGCAACCTACAGAATGGGAGAAAATTTTTGCAATCTACTCATCTGACAAAGGGCTAATATCCAGAACCTACAAAGAACTCAAACAAATTTACAAGAAAAAGACAACCCCATCAAAAAGTGGGCAAAGGATATGAACAGGCACTTCTCAAAAGAAGACATGCATACAGCCAACAGACACATGAAAAAATGCTCATCACTGGCCATCAGAGAAATGCAAATCAAAACCACAATGAGATACCATCTCACACCAGTTAGAATGGCAATCATTAAAAAGTCAGGAAACAACAGGTGCTGGAGAGGATGTGGAGAAATAGGAACACTTTTACACTGTTGGTGGGACTGTAAACTAGTTCAACCATTATGGAAAATAGTATGGTGATTTCTCAAGGATCTAGAACTAGAAGTACCATATGACCCAGCCATCCCATTACTGGGTATATAGCCAAAGGATTATAAATCATGCTGCTATAAAGGCACATGCACACGTATGTTTATTGTGGCACTATTCACAATAGCAAAGACTTGGAATCAACCCAAATGTCCATCAGTGACAGACTGGATTAAGAAAACGTGGCACATATACACCATGGAATACTATGTAGCCATAAAAAAGGATGAGTTTGTGTCCTTTGTAGGGACATGGATGCAGCTGGAAACCATCATTCTCAGCAAACTATTGCAAGAACAGGAAACCAAACACCGCATGTTCTCACTCATAGGTGGGAAGTGAACAATGAGATCACTTGGACTCGGGAAGGGGAACATCACACACTGGGGCCTATCATGGGGAGGCGGGAGGGGGGAAGGATTGCATTGGGAGTTATACCTGATGTAAATGACGAGTTGATGGGTGCTGATGAGTTGATGGGTGCAGCACACCAACAGGGCACAAGTATACATATGTAACAAACCTGCACGTTATGCACATGTACCCTAGAACTTAAAGTATAATAATAATAAATAAAACAAAGAAACAAACAAACAAAAAACAAATATGTATAAGGCATAACCTCTGCCTTGAAGAACGAAATGACTCAGATATGAAGTGCAATATGATAACTAGCACATAACTTCTACAAGATATTTGAAAAACTCACTGAATCATAATGACTTTTGGCTTTACAGAGGAAGTCAACATTAAACTGTGTCTTTAATAGTTGAAGCTGGCACATGTCACATGTAAAGGGAACAACTTGAAAGCATGGAGAAAGGCATAAAACGTATCTAACGAATCAGCAGAACAGGCTGTTGACTAAAGCATGGGAAGAAATGAAAACTGGTAGGTAGCCTGGGTAGAAGACTAGAGCTTTATTTTACAGTCTCTAGATTCTAGAACTTAAATGGGCAACAAAGTTATTTCCCAGGGAAATATCATGATCTAAATAGTGTTAAAGCACATGAGTTTAATAGGATAAAATAAGCTAGTAATGAGATAAAAAGTAACTTTACCAGGGTGGGGGCAGTGGAAAGGCAAAGAACAGATTCCAGCTTTAAAATGAAAGGAAGAACTAAGAGCACTCAGGGAATGTTCAATGTATGGGGCAAGAGAAAAAAAGGATTATAACCAAAGTATGTCTATTCAAGTTAGCTTTACAAATTATAAGTTATTTGGAAACAGGAGTAAGTTGATAAGCATTAATGCATTAACACTGCTAAAAATAATTTAAATCCATCATCACCATCACTTCATATACAAAAAGCATGAGATTAAAAAAAAGAAGAGGATTAGTATTAGAGGTACTTCTGGTACTATTTATAGTATCCTCCGACCCCCTAGAAAAGAAAGAAAACTACGCAAACTAGATATCCCAACTTAGTGATTTTCCTAAAAATAGAAAACACATTTCACATTTAAATAAAAATGAACATTAGACAATATACTACTACAAAGTAACTAGGTTCTAAAAGAGACTACAAAGCACTTATATCACCTAGAAAAGTAAAAAGTTGTTAGAAATGAATTATTAGTTAGTATGTCTCAAAAACTAGTAAGAGAACTTTTAATCAAAATCTCTTACAGTTCAAGGCCATGAAGATTTTTCTATGAAAATAACTTCAAACGGAGTAAATCTCCTGATTCCAAATGTATTATTATTAGCAGTATTAGCAGTAACCTTTAGATTTAAAATAAAATTAGATCCAGAAATTTACCAATTAGTAGAAGTTTCATTCTTTGAGATTTTAAAGTTCAAATCAGCCATTCCTCCTACAGGTACTCTGTCACTCCCTGTAGTAAAATGTAGCAACTTCTTTTGAAGATCAAGAGGAAATCCAAGCACGACATCCCAAAAGTATCTAGAGAATACCAAAGGAAATTAACATCAAATGTCTTGACAAAAATCCTACAATAAAGTAATATAAAGGAAGCTCTGAGGAAAGGGCTTTCCTTAAGAATATATAATATCCTGAATTTCTGTAAAATTAAGGAATGGTGAGCTTCTATATATGTATTAGACTTTTGACTAACATTATAAAATAATATTTTTATAAAAGTATGTAAGTTCAGCAGTGGATAGTACAGGAACCATTTTTCTCCTGTATAACTTTCAAATCTTATTTTTCAACATAGTGCTATTAAACTGTTATATAAGGACAGCATCCATGAAATTCTAGGCCCAAAGTCATTTTTTTTAAAAGTAAAATCTCTACACTTTTGTAGAAACTTGTTTATAGAATTTTCTACCAAAGGGAGTGATTTTATATTAAAATTCTCATAGACTTTCCAGAGGTAAAATAAGACTGTGGGCTCTCTAATATTTGGACTAACTTAATTGATTCACAGATTGTAAGTTATGCAAATAAATGAATCACACTGTCTGCTGTTCCCTCTCCACATCCCCACTATCAGAAGTATAAAGAGCTCACTTTATAGTTAAGTCCGTTTTTGCATAGCCATCATACTGAGTACTTCTCTGCAGAGCATGCATATCCAGGTCAGGACTTCCACAGACCAAAATTTCAACCTCTTCTGGACGAAGCAGCTGCCAACAATTATTTATCAAAAACAATAATAAAAGAGTGATGGTTTTAAATGAAATTGGAACTATTTTCACTGGGTCAAATCACAAAAGTCATGATTTCTCATAGTAAATCAAACCATTTTTGTTGAAGAAAAATCTTCTCTGGGTATATTTTTCCTACCAAGGCAAGATATTTTTTGCTTCTGAAGTTTATAGATATTGTAAAATAGTAATTAGCAGTTTGCCAGAAAAACAAGCAAATGACTTTGCACAAATCCAAATTACTCTTCTCCAACCCAGCATGAAGCTTCAACATCTACTGATCCGCCTAATATCCCATATCTATTACTCTTCTCCAAAACCCAGCATGAAGCTCCAACATCTACTGATCCACCTAATATCCCATATCCTAATATCTCCTTCCAATATCCCATAACACCTCCTTTGTGCACTGTAGAGTTTGCGTACTTGGTTATAGTCTGTCTTGTGTCTCTTGTTTTTTTCAACTTTCAGGTGGGTTAGTCTACCACCTATAGAGATTAAAGCTCTAAAAATAGAGACCATGCTATGCTAATTAATTCTTATTTTCCCCCTGTCCACTCCCACAATTACCAGAGTGTCATAAACAAAACTTAACTAGAGCTCAATAAAGTGTTTCTCTTTCAAAGGTATTTTTGACAACAAACATATAACAAAGGTTTCTCTAAAACAAGCTGGCAATAATGTAAGCCACTTGCTTTTGCCCCAAAACAACTTCTATAGTCTGTTTCTCTCCCCCATGAAAAATAATTCAAATGAAAGACCTTACTCCAATCCCTCATAAGAAAACTAAGGGAGATACAAATGGCATGTTGAAGTGTGTGCTGGGTAGCTGGGGTGACTGAAAGGTATCCTATGATACTTCTGACATGGTATTCTAAATAGTAGCTGACCCATAATCACATGGCTAAGACAAGTCAGACCAAACTGAGTCCAACATAACTCTGGAGGTAAACTACTTGCTAAGGGTAAAAGGCAACCAGAGTTGCTCAGGGAGCCCTGAGGTAGCAGGAAGCAGCTATACATATGTTCCTTAATCATTAAGAAGTTGTAGCTTTTGCCCTGGAGCTACACGTTAACTGCATTGTGTGCTTTGTCCTTCAGTATTAAGATCCTGAGTCCATGGATCCCTTCATCCACTCTACTTGGAGAAAGTTTGTAAAGTTCTAAAAGACTTAGTAGAAGGGGAAAGAAAATGAACTGACTGGGGTGTTTTTCCCCTCTAAAGAATGAAGGCTGAAATGAGAGAATTATTTTTGTTTTTAGTTCTACTTTTAAAAAGTAGAAAATGTTTTCTACTGTTAAAGCTTATCTACTAAAATATTTATTATTTGTTAACATGATAGTATTATAAAACCTAACTGAAAGCTTGATTTAAAGTTGTAAACTCACCATTAGGGCATTTGAAGCACACACACTATGAAATCCATAATAAAATGCAGCAAACTGCTTATAGATGGATTTGTTCAGAAGGAAGTCAGTATAAAGCTGTACATATTCTGAAAAGCAATTTTACATCTCTTAAATCGTAAAAGTAAATGGCAAATACTAATTCATTTTAATTAAAAATGGTATTAACTTACCTTTCCTATTTTGATTGGTAACTGAAATTTTATCACCACCGGGCTTTAAATTATAGGACTTGATTATTCCAAATTCTTCTTGAAAAACCTGATGGGAGATGCCATCACACATATTAATATGGCTGATATAATAACATACTTTGGTGAACAGGTTTGTAAAATTTAAAAAGAACAGTTTTTCCCCCTTCCTTCTAAACACATAAACTATAAAAGGCTAAGCTCTTGTAATATTTGTATTAAGAACGAAGGATCATAAAATAATTATGGGGTTAAAAAAATAGTGCCTTAACTTAACCCTGCCTAATACAGTTAAATACTTTAATGAAGTCCACAAAACTGTGTGGCCATCTAGATAATATGCGGGTCCCTGGAGCTCTGCAGATCGCTGTAATTTCCATTTCCCAAATATTGTAAAAGGAGTGGAAATGAGAGAGTTTTGGTCTGACTCATTAGTTTCTACTCCTAACTTCTATGTTGAAGTTACAGGATAGGCTTATTTTTAGAAACTAAAAAGCTCTGAGAAAGTAACCAACTCAAGGGGATATGTAATTGCCTAGAGAGTATCCTGAACCCTTAGTGAATTAAGCACTTTCATTGACTGCTCATCTACACATGTCTACTTTATCAGGTTAAGGTCCTTTAAGATAGAGGATTGTATGTATTGGTTAATCCTTGTTCATCTTTTTTTTTTTTTTTTTTTTTTTTTTGAGACAGAGTCTTGCTCTGTCGCCCAGGCTGGGGTGCAGTGGCCGGATCTCAGCTCACTGCAAGCTCCACCTCCCGGGTTTACGCCATTCTCCTGCCTCAGCCTCCTGAGTAGCTGGGACTACAGGCGCCCGCCACCTCGCCCGGCTAGTTTTTTGTATTTTTTTTTTTTTTAGTAGAGATGGGGTTTCACCGTGTTAGCCAGGATGGTCTCGGTCTCCTGACCTCGTGATCCACCCGTCTCGGCCTCCCAAAGTGCTGGGATTACAGGCTTGAGCCACCGCGCCCGGCCAATCCTTGTTCATCTTTTCTAACAGTGGGTATTTAATAACAAATTGTGCTGTTCATATATGAAATATATGATTAACAGATAACTATTTGCCCTTAATAGTACCTGAAATGTTGAATAGAAATCTTCTTCAACATTGCCTTCGTGTGATAAGAGTTCACTTAATCCATGGGCCAACTCCTATAAAAAGAAATCTGTTAATGACTTTTTCAATCAAATAGCATTAGCTAGGATAATTAAGTGGCTTTCCTATAGCTCATGCATATGTATATAAAGATCATATTTGACATGTATTTTCCAGGGCACAAAATGCTTAATGATTTCTACCATCCAGAAGCTTATCATTATAGGTCACAGATGGGGAAAATATCCAGTTCAAACTACAGGGGCATAACTCTGGGGTCTATTCTTAAGCAGCAAGCTAAGCATACCTCTAATGTAGTGTCCGTCATAATTCACTGCTATCTGCTACATTACTGTTTATGAATTTGTAGTATTTCTCACTTTCAATTTATATTCCTATGAAAATCTGCTGTGTTAGGATTCATATTTTAAATATAAAACATACAATTCATTCATGTGCATGCATGAATATATAATTCATTCATATGCATGCATGAATATACAGTTCATGCATGTACAGTGCCCTCCCCTCCCAAGAAAAAGTTAAGTACACTGAACGAAACATTTTCTGGTTGGCCGGGCACAGTGGCTCATGCCTGTAATCCCGGCACTTTGGGATGCCGATGTGGGCAGATGACAACGTCAGAAGTTCAAGACCAGCCTGGCCAACATGGTGAAACCCTCTCTCTACTAAAAAGACAAAAAAAAAAAAAAAAAAAAAAGCCACGTGTGGTGGCTCGCACCTGTAATCCCAGCTACTTGGGAGACTGAGGCAGGAGAACTGCTTGGACCTGGGAGGCGGAGGTTGCAGTGAGCTGAGATCATTCCACTGCACTCCAGCCTGGACAACAGAGCAAGACTCTGTCTTGGGGGGAAAAAAAAAGAAACATTTTCTGGCTGGGTGCAGTGGCTCATGCCTGTAATCCCAGCACTTTGGGAGGCTGAGGTAGGCGGATCACTGGAGGCCATGAGTTCAAGACCAGTCTGGCCAACATGGCAAAACCCCGTCTCTGCTAAAAAAAAAAAAAAAAAAAAAAAGAAAGAAAAAAAAATTAGCCGGGCATGGTGGCACGTGCCTAAAATCCCAGATACTCTGGAGGCTGAGGCATGGGAATCGCTTGAACCCAGGAGGCAGAGGTTGCAGTGAGCCAAGGTGGAGCCACTGCACTCCAGCCTGGGTGACAGAGTGAGACTCTGTCTCAAAAAAAAAGAAAGATTTTCTTACATTATATTATAACTGAAGTTATCCATAAATATTTAAAAATAGAAAAACCGACCCAATATTTCAAAATTTTCAATTTTTATGAAAAAATTAAAGTTTTATTTTAAATTATTAGAAAAAGGTAAATAACAGCATGATTAGAATGATTTTCTATATTTTACATAATACATTTTCTACTCCTTTAAAACCACAAATTTTCATACAAATCTAGGCTGGCATAGATTTGATATAATTGTCATCATTTAAAAATTATTAATAAAAACGATCCCATTGTTCACATAAAGAAACTAAACTGAAAGGTTAAATAACTGCAGGTTATTTAATGGTTAAATAACTGCTAGTAAGTGGCAGAGCCTGGATTTGAATTACTGTTGTAAAAGCTTAGGAGCACTGCAAAGTGGGTGACATGTCTCTCTAAGGAAAGAAAAAGCTAGTTGAAAAAAGGACATGAGTTATAAAGGTTGAAGGAAACCATATTTAAAAGTAAGAACAGCATTAGGAGGAGAGAGACTGTGCAGGTGGAAAAAAGATGATTTAGCATTAAAGGACGAGATATTAATAACTTTATACTTACAGGCATAATTTGACATAAGTCGTCAACGGTAACACTGCAGATGCCTACTGGTATATTTTGATCACTAGGAATGATGGGAGGGCTCAATAATTTCTTGTAACAGCAGGGAGGGAAACGAATATCCAAGGTGATGCTGTTATAAACAGCTAGTCCCATAAGCTATGCATACTAAATGTTAAGCATTAACATAAAATCCATGACAACAAATGAGTTCTGAATTATGCATCAGTCTATTTTTTGCATACTTCTTTCAGATTTAACACTGACTTTCTAATTAGTATCACATATTTCCTTTCCCCTCTTTCATTTATTTCCCCTTTATTTTACACAATATAATTCCTTGATTACAAAAAGTCATGTAAAAAGGAGTGGTTTAGTTGACAGTATTCAATGATTTCCCTAGAAAAGTTTATCTAAGATCACAACAGACAGCAACTTAAGACATGCCTGTAATTATTTAACAGAAAACATTTTCTAAATTTAAACAAAGATGTTGGCAATTTTATAAGCTGCAGCAACAGTTTATTCAGTAGAACTCACTGTAGAATACTGGTTTTGGAGATAGCCATTTTAGTTATTTTAAAATTAAAAACAGACTATGTGTGAAGAAAAGAGCTAAACTGAATAAACATATGGATATAAATGTGCTATTGATAAGCTAATAGGATAGGTAATTTCCAACAATAAAACTTGAAAGACTTATGTTACTTGGAGTTTCTCAGTGTCAAAGTTAAAAAGCTACAGATGTTATAAATTTTGCTCAGGATTATTTACTAGTTATATGGTGGAATGTAACTTATCCATTTATGGAAAGAGAGGTTTTAGATCAAATTTCATATTATTTCAACAGTCAATTATATAAAGTTATTAAGGAAGTAATTCATTTTATAGGCTCATAAGGAAATCTAAACATATGAGCTGGGTAAATTACTGAAAATAACTTTTAAAAATTGGAAGACCACCAAAATTTCAATTTGCTAAAGTGTAATGAAGGCTGATAATAAGGCCTTATACTTCAAAATAATTGTATTAGAAACACAATACTGTCAGAACTACTAGAACAATACATCTTTGGTCCTGAAATTTTAAAACTGGAGATATATATGAAACCAACTATATTTTCTCAATGTTCATACTTGTTATTATCTCAAATTTCAGTTCCCAACCCCTTACCTGACCACAATCCACTCTCATCTCACATTTCTCCTATATAGTATTACACTTTTTACAGCATCAATTTAGCTTTCTATAGGTTTTATATCTGTGTGTGATAAACACACATAATAATGACAGTAGCAATTATAATTTTTAGATTCAATTGTTTAGCTTGAAATATAGAATAGCTAAACATGCTTAATATGCTCTTTTGGGTAATGACTAAATAGAAACTAGTATCTATTGCAAAAAAATGAGCAATTTTATGATTTTATGTATAGTATCACTTAAAAATATAACTAAGCTATAATACTTTATTGTCAATATTAGAGTCAAAATATCATCCAAATCTAAATTGTGATATATGAATATAAAGCATGACAAACATTTATGTATGAAAATTTAAATAGCTCATAGTATAGTGACAAGCATCAATGATTAGGCCCTTCAATGAAGATGAAACATTCAACAAATGATTACTGCAGATACTAGAATATAAACAGGAGTCTCAGAATTGTTAAGTGTTATTCTCTATGGAATTTAGCACTTTGGACCTTCAGACATAACAATATATACAATTTTTCAAGTTGAGTTTACTATCTCAATGTGCAGTTTGTTCCCTACTACCCTTTCTTTAATTAATCTCGTCTCTCAATTTCCATATATATGCCTCATAATTTATTCCAACAGATGTAACAAAGACAGACGTTCAAAGATGGCTCTTCATTCATTTTCTGATGGTATTTTCCATAACTTTCAGTGTGCTTGCTGCTGCTCTCTACCAAGCCCAGCACAATTTAGCCTTTTTTATTCTCACCACACTCTCAGCTTATAATGTCCCAACACTCTCACCAGCCATATGTTAATCAAATGTAATTGTTCCATTTTTAAATCTCTATCCTCTCTGGGAGAAATACATTGTATATTTTCCTTCTCAGAACTCCTTAGTACTTACTGCCATATGGTCATTTGACTCTGAGAACAGATGAAGAATTTCCCCCCGCTTGTAAACCTTCTTATCTCCAGTGCTTGCTTATTTATTTACTCTTCCCTCCTTTCCTCCACAAACAATTATATTTCTTGGAATCTAAAAAGCTAATGTAGAAGGCATCTTGTCCAATCTCCTACCCAATGCAGAAATGCCCTCTACAATATACTACAATATACTACAATATACCTGATAGGAATCATAGGATTGCAAATGGACTTATAAAACTTTAAAAATACTACAAAATACTACTATATGCTTTAAATATTCCCATTCCATTCAATTTTTATGGATGCTCCCTTTATGTTTCAGGATTTGAAGACATATTAAAGAGTTAGATTTAATTCCCCCAATTTCAATTCAGTAAACTGAGGGAAATGAG
This sequence comes from Macaca mulatta, assembly GCF_049350105.2. NCBI lineage: Eukaryota > Metazoa > Chordata > Mammalia > Primates > Cercopithecidae > Macaca > Macaca mulatta. The sequence continues at coordinate 103,491,997 of NC_133414.1, read as the reverse complement.
CACAAAGTGAAAGAACAGAAAAAAATACTTCATTATAAATGGGAAATACTTTGATTTTTTTCTTAAAAAAGCCTTAAATTAGTGATAACTTCAATTATATGTGAAATAGGAAAGAACCATTTTTATTTTGAGATAAGGTTTTCAGAAAAATATCAAACTCATTTCTTTCAATTAAGTCTACTGACATATATTACACATAATGAAGATTACTGAAAATCTAACAGTACATTTGACAATAATATTTAATTTGATAAAATGGCTAAAGAAAACAGTTTTCTAAAATAGATAAAATCTTTAAAAATCTCTAATCTATTAGCACCTCCTAGTGGAAAGTTTAAAGGATACAATTCCAACCAATCGGAATTCAGAATAGTTATCACATTTAAAGCTGCTAAACCAATGGCAGTGTGAATCCTTGTGATATGTAAACATGCCTAAAAAAACACACAAATAATTTTATTATTAACATGATTGACTTAAAAAAATCAAACTGGTAAACATGTACATGACATCTCATCTATTAGAAGCTAACCAATTCAACAATAATTCTGTTACAAATCATCTTTCAAGTTAAAAATTTCAGATTATTTATGGGACTATATATTTGCAAATCTCAGCAAATATAAATATATATATTAAATATATACGGAGAACATTTTATTTTCCTGAACCAATGGTAGAAACAGGGTAAAAAGATACAAACTAAATTAATCAGATAACTTTATAAAAAGTATAGTTTCATAGATTATAAATTATGATCAAAATTAATTTTGAGGATATCTGGAGACTTCGATTTATCACTGTCATCCCTATTTTCCATCACATACACATATAGAAAAGAAAACTAAAGAATAAGGAAAACACTGAAAACTCTCCTTTGAAAAGTTTAACAGATAGTAAGGATTATACAGGTAGTTTCTGTAAAATAAAAAATTTCAAAGGCTTATTTTTTCTTAAAAAATTAATTCATGAATTTTTATTAAAATGACCCATTAATTAAAGAGGCTTTGAATGTTACTATACAGCAAACTATAGTTTTGTGTTTTAATTTCAAATGTTTTTTATTTCAATGACAAATTAAAATTTCATGCATTTGACTTATTCAGAAAAGATATGGATGTCTCCTCATAAATGTTTACTTTTAATCTTGATACATTTTGTGTAGGGTTCCCAGTAAGAGAATCAACTGATCATCAATTCAGTCAAACAAGTTTTTAAAATGTAAATAACAGTCCTTAATTATTCAACATTTATGACTGACAAAAAGTCTGTAAAATCATAGAATAGTTTAAAAATAAGGTTGACTACTTGACTCTAACAATTATGAAGAAACATGGTTTATGAAAATTAGATTACTTACCATAATCTGGATGAAAAATTTGGCGAATTAGAAGAAGGAACCATTCTTTAGTCAAACCACCCATATCCAAACCAGCTTCCCCTACAAATGTAACTTTTAACTTCTTTTTCAAGTCTGCTCTTTTCCGGGTTAGCTATTTGAAGATATTATACAGTAGAGGAGAACAAAGAGCAGTGAAAAGAGAATTAACATTTTTAATTCCGGGAAATGTGTTAGGCAGTCGTTAACTTATTTGCAATGCTACAAATCTCCATCCATCCATTTATCCATTAAATCTGCCAGACACTGTGTGAGCTAGGTGTTTACTATGTTTTATAGATCAGGAAACAGAATTAGAGAAGTCAGGTACTTTGCCCAAAGTACTGCCTCCTGGTATCTACTGCCTTCAAAGTTTTAATTTAGCACACTATAAGATAATTCATTTCTTTTAAAAAAAAACTCCCTTCAATGCTAAACTTTAAAAAATCATATGGCTAGGGCTGGGTGTGGTAGCTTGAGCTGGTAATCCCAACTACTTGGAAGGCTGAGGTAGGAGGATGGCTTGAGACCCTGAGACCAGGAGTTTGAGGTGGCAGTGAGCTTTGATTGTACCACACTCCAGCCTGGGTGACAAAATAAAATGTGTTGCAAAAATAAATAAGTAAATAAATAAATAAATAACATAGCTGAATCAGTCATTATCTTCTAATAACCATATTAAGATCGAGCTGAATCATTTTTTATGATAATACACGAAAATGCAATCAAAGTATGTTAGAGCCTGTATAGGCCCAATATACCCTGTAGGTCAGACTTCTAATTTTATAGATGTGTAGTCTGAGACCTGGAGAAGTTAAATGACTTGTTACACACATAACCAGTAACAAAGGTGGGTCTGGAATCTAGGTTATATATGAAGAAACATGAATTACTCATTTAAGTGTTCTACATCAAATCCTTTTCTAGGGAATTAACAAACTATTAATAAACATACAAACATGAATATAAGACAATTATGAATACAGATCTGATTTTAACTATGGTGTCAAAATTTAAGGAAGCTTGGTATGCAACAAGATCTTCAAAAGAATTTAAGAAAGCACACTTATTGGAATACAGAAATAAAAAAGTTTACTAAGATTTTTATAATAAATCATATTATAGAATTTTAAGCTTTAATTAATATCATTTTGGAATAAATTATACCTCATCAAGTGAATCGCTAACCAGATGTGTCCGTCTTACTTTCATATTTAGAAATAACATATTCATATCGGGTCTCTGTCTTCGAGATACTTTATCCACCAGACTTTGCTAATTAAATAAGAAAGTAAACATTTTTGCTTTTACTTAGATTATAATTAAGTTTAAAACATTTAAAGATTTTAGTAAAAATAACAATTATTATCTATGCCATTTCTTATATAAACAATTTTATAAAAATCAATTATACACATTTTTATTTGTGAAAATGGCTTATTATTATTTCATATTGTAACAATGATAACCAAAGGGGATCCAAAGTGGAGGACCAAAAATAATTCACCTTCTATAATAAAAAATGTTGCATCACAGTTTCCATATGTGTCATCTCTTAAATAGCAAAGTTTTCTGTTTAATAAATACAAATATAAAATGGAACATTCAAAACAAGGTATATATTTCTGATGATAAACCTGGACTTAGGGTTTTTTAGATATTGAATTTTCTCTAAAGGTACAATTAGTCTACTTTACAAAAGTGACTTGTCAACATGTATCAAAGATCATAACAATATTCATACGCTTTATCCCAGTAATCCTTCCACTGAGAATTCTAACTTGGAACATATTTTATACAGTTCCATGTTCATCACAGCACTATCTATAAAAACAAAACTTTAGAAACATCTTAAATACATATCCAACTAATGAAAAAACTGATGGTCATAAAAACTATGTAAATAGTACAAGGAAGGTACACCTGAAGAAAGTATGAAATAAAATTGTGTTTACAATACTATTTCAACTCTGTTGTCTTTTAAAGATAATACAGAACAAATATCAAAAGAAAATTTACTAAAATGTTAATGGCTTTGCTTGGGCGATAGGGATATGAGTGACTCAAAATTCTTTTGTCACCGTTTTTCAAAATATAAGCACGGAATAGGTGAAAAACAATATATTTAAAAATATCTATAAGAAATATATGTCATTTATCATATACAATTCACATGCTTATATATTTATCTAAATAGTCTTTATTAGACTGTATCTTTTTTGGTAATAATGAAAACTATTGTGCAGATTAAAGATAAACATTTCAGACATTTTAAATACATGCAGCAATTTGCTTTGATAGATAAAATTTTAGTATCACAAATCTACAATTTAAGGCTACTTATGATGTTGAATATTACTATAATAAAACACTAATTTGGAGCCTTCTCCATTTCTCCCATATACAATGCTAAATGCTATTAACAGCCTTTTATTTCTCTGTGTCCCCACTTATCAAAGAAGTCTGCATTCCTAGGATACTGTCCTGTGTTACAGACCGTTTTTTCCTACCTTTTCCTATCTTCTGTTCCCAGTCTAGCTCCTGGGCAGCTGTCACATTATTTATTTATTATAAATAATAAACACATTTATGCTAGGATGCTAACAGCAAACAAAGTTAGTAGCTACTCCTCTCATCAGGAATTCATATTTACTAGAAAATGCTCCAAATGAAAAAATAACCCAACAATGATACATTTCTTGACAGTGTGACTGAGGAACTTATTTTAGGTTAGGAAACCACTTTTGTATATTTAGATTGTACCATATAAGCTCAATCTTACACTTTTTAAGATTGTCCTTGTGTCAAAATAGTCACCAGTCATTAATTCCAAGTGATATGGCAATTTACATGTTAAAATGTTGGGAAACACCCATAGAAAACTGATAATGCCACTCAGCTCTCAATGTCAAGCGTCTACTCATTCTTTTGCATGCTCTGTAGAAAACTTAGCCTGTCACAGTCTACACCTGCCATTCTCCTTCTTTAAAGTAGAAGAAAAATTCCACAAAAAGGTATTTGATATCCTGTGAGTGACACAGAAAAAACTGTTTAGTCTTGCTAGTTTAATCCAAACTAGCTCATTCTGTTATGTATAAAAGCACTGTAGATTTTTTCTTACAAATATAAAAAAATTATAGACCAAGGTGAAAAAATATTAAAAAGGCACATGACATTGTACGAGTACAACTAACAGAAAATGTCAGAATGAGTAGCTATATAGCTAATAATTGAGCCAATATCTACCCAAGATCAAGTAACAATTCTGGTGCTGAATATACCTGTTTAAACTCATTCTTCAGGGGGGTAGTGTGGCTTTGGAATTCCCTTGATGGGCATAGGCAATAAAATTTCTTCTAATATTCCCATATTCAGTATAAGATGACTTTGGGATGTCACCAGTTACTCAAATCTTTTGTCCTTCTCTGTGATAGAAAGAAATACTCACCTTCTGGGAACTGAATTACTGAAGAATAAACATTCTTATTTTTTACAGCATTTTGAAGTATTACAATTTATGCTTTAGGATTCTTTTTATATACTCTTGAACAAGATGGAAATCATTTCTTTTTACCCTATATTTCTTTTTCAATTAAGAAGACCACAGCCAAGCTTCCCTCTTTTAAAATTGTGAGCAATTATGTAACACAAGCAGATGTTTGAAATACATAAGCACTTAAACATACAGTTTACAGCTCTAGCAAGAAAACCTCACTGAATCTGATATTTATTAGATAAAGTACATTACTGTGCTGAGATGAAACACAAGGGATAGGGAGTGGTAAGGACAGACTGAGAGATAACTTCATACTGCTCTACAATTTGCCTAAACTCAGTCTGATTGCTATCCCCAGCCTCTTTGGGTCTCCATGTATTTTGGTTTCCTAAGAACCAATAAAACATCTTTCACCTTCTTTGGGCATATTTCTCAGTTCTCCAAGACATACTTTTTGTTACATTTTCTAATTTTTTGGTTGTTTCTGATTTTCAAAACACCTAGAAAATGTTTCAGTAGTTTGAGTGGTTTGCCTAATGACACTCTGCCTCACCGCAGTTCTCAATGCTCTGCTGGTTATCTAAGGTTGGTGGTATGGTATCTGCAAAATGAGGTCCAACAAGCTCTCAGTAATTTGAATCTGTGAGAAGCATTTACTCTTCCTACTATATTTATAATACAATCCTACTATATTTATAATACAATGAGAAGCTGATTAGAAGAGATGAGAGTTATCTTGTCTCCCAAATTGTAAATGGTTTTTAAGCACTTTTTGGGTGAGTATAACACGAATTTTGCTTTTAACATTCCTGATTATGCTAGAACAATTCACAAGACATTTAAATTATTTATTAAATTATTTACTATATTGATTATAGTCAGCATAAATATGTTTTTATAGCTGACTTACCCTTGCGATGTTTATCATCTGTTGCTCTGAGTCTCTTTGAATAATGATTTTTTTTGCAGCTATAGAAATAACGAATGGGTACTGACAGAAGGAAAACCTGCTCAACAAGTGAAAAAAAGAAAAAGCAAAATGGTGTATTTTTAGCAAAATTATACTAAGGGAATCTAAGGTACCCCTTGTAGCAACATAAAACATTACTTTTGGATTGTGTTTTACCATATACAAAATGATTGTATGTGTATCATTTCTTTTAATTCTCACAGCCATGTGAAGAATGTATCATTGCTAGATGTGCAATGCCTTTATTCTCTGCAGAAGCTACATCAAAGGTTCTCAAATGTGTGCTAACCACTTACATTGTCTATACAAATAATTTCATTGTATATCATCACCTGTGAACAACATGACCAACACTAGAACCAGGAGGGAGAAGTGCTGGTGAAGTAGTACAGAAAACCCAGGTGCTCAATATTAATATAAGAATCCATCATTATATGGAGAGTTCTGATGTGTGAGTTCCAGAAATGAAAACATCTAACAATAACTACAATATGTAAAAAGTAAAGTAATATATTTAAGATCAATAAAAAGAAATCAGAAATGTATGTTGCATTGAGCATTATATTTAGTGGTGTGGTAACAGGAAATGGTATGTATTTGTAATTACACATTATAATCAAAGGTTATGAAAATAACCCCTCCTGGGCTAGAACATTCTATGCTACGCACAAAAGCCACAAACTACACAGAGATAAATGCATTTAGAAAGAATGAGTATGGCAGCGATGACACTTCAGGAGTTATTCTGCCATTCAAAGTGACTACAATGAATCCATCAGTTATAGCTGGAATCCACCTGAACAAAGTCAGGCGGTACAACTGTGACCACTGAGAAAAAAAGGCATTATGAGGAAAATGGATGTAGCCTTAGTGTAAACTGAAAGTGAGATGGCTTTTACCATGGGACGAAATTGTTAATAAAAGTTAAGAGTTCTTCAGTACTGGTATATAATTATTTTGAATTATCAATGCTAACAAAAAATTGGAAATAAAAAGAAAATGCAATGAACTCAGTAAGATATATATTAGTTTTATTATGTACTTTAGGACAGGGGTTCTCAACCTTTCCCTTGTCATGCACAAGAGAAATGGTACTTTGTGAATGACACACTGAAATGAACAGATGAGGCTGCTCATGGCCAGAGGTCACTTCCCATAGGGCTCCTGTTCCCCTCTAGGTTCAGGCTGGCTACCCAAGGATTGATGGGATCCTAGGATTAAAACCCTAATGTAACTCATTCTTGGTACACCAGTGTTGTGGCACAGTGGTTAGAGGAAGGTCTACATTAAAAGATGTTGTCCCTGAAATATGCATAATAATTCTTGGTATTGTTTTGTGGTTGTATCTACAACATGTTACAATTATATTAAAATGGAAGGAAAAAATATCTTTGTAAAATAAACTTTGCCAATAAAATATCCATCTGGGACTAGGGTCCCCAGAACTTAAATTCTTATCTTATTCAGTTCTGAGTGTTCAGATGTGAACTGAGATGTGTCCAGAAGGCCATTCTATGTTTCAGGTCAATTCTGATAAAGAGGGTCCCTGGAAAGTTTAACCAATTTACAAACTAATCTGGGGTTTTGAGGTTACTTATATCCACACCATATCTCTTTACTCAGATTCCTCTACAATTAAATGCAATCTCCTGAACATCTCATGACCTAAGGATAAATTATGTTTGGAATAATCTTGCTAGTTTAATCCAAACTAGAAGTGTGGATATAAAGTATAGTGTATTAAATAATTTGGTGACTGTTTTACAAATTTATTTATTATAATAAATAAGCTGTGGTGAGGCCCTTTCTCTATAACATCTACTCTTTTTATATTGCACCTAACAGACAACCACTTTTTCTTACAGAAGAAAGGAGAAATGAATGTGTGTGTGTGTCTGTGTGTGATCAATATATTAGATCAGGCATCTGCAAACCATGGGCCCGAGACAAATATGGCCTACAACCTGTTTTCGTAAATAAAGTCATTTGGGACACAGACATATCTATTCATTTACATCCTGTCTAAGGCTACTTTTGTGCTAAAATAGCAAAATAGAATCTGTGTAACTTATAGTGTTGAAAATATTCACCATCTAGTTCTTTACAGAAAAAGTTTTGTTGACCCCTGTGCATAGAATAGTAAGAGATAAGAGACTGCATACTAAGATAGAACCTCTCCCTTCTTGAAAAGATGCTATTAACCAAACCAAAACCACATTAACATGTATATAAATTCAAAAGGTAGCAGAAAAAGAAAATACTTTAATAAATATAATGATATTTCAAGGCTATCTGAACTATATTTATACATTTATATATAAAGGTATGTGTAAACTTTATATAAACTTAAAATCTAGTCATTCTTTTGAATAGTATTTAATTTAGGTGGATAATCAAAGGAACTTTTGTTCATACCTGTGAGAATTTCCAAAGTTTTGCCAAGTATGATATTCTTCCATAAGATCAATGTGATCCAATGTAGAATTATAGAAATCAGTATAAGGAATAAGGGGAAGGTGAACTAAATTGTTTGCAGTATCTGAAAAGATAAATTCTAACATAAAGACTTTTCCCAACATGCACAAGATTCATTCTAATAATAAAAACATCATTTTAATGTCTACAAGATAGCCTTGACCTAGAAACTTCTATTTTAAATAAATGCAGCTCCAAATGAAAAGGGTAATTTAAAAATTGTGGCTAAAATGCAGCCAATAGTTTCTTGCTTAAAAAAAAAAACTTGTGGTGAGGATTATGATAGTATTAAAGGGAATATGCAGATGGCCACTTACTCTTATTTCTGTGTGTTCTCTCCTAGGGGTCCTAGCTCATATGCACTTAATTGCCATAATACAGAACACTGCCCACTAAAAGGCATAAAGCTTTTTTCATGCTTACAAATTACGAAATCTACTATCAAAGTAGAGAATAAATTACAACTCTTTCCTTCAAAGAAGTGGTTTAAAATTTAAGAATGCTTCTACAGTCCTTTGAAATCCTTAAGAAATATCCCTAATATGTAACAAAAGAAAAGTAAAAAATGCTAGAATAATAAAAACCTACTAAGTAAAGCCAACACTTTAGCAGCTGATGGAATCCACCAGGAACACTTTGTTATAGGTGGAAATTCTTCAGGCTTTGCAGGAAACAGGCGTAAAGAAATAAATTGCAGCAATCTCTCTACCAATTGTTTGAACCTCTTCTGGGACAATCTGGTAAAGATTACAAAATAATGGCAATCAAAATTTACATTTTCTATTTTCAAAATTATCTGTTAGATATTAAACTACATCCTAAGCCACAAAATTTTAGACTATTCCCCCAAATTCTATTTCTTAAATTGCCAAACATTTGAAAAGATACAAAATCTTACCTTGAATACTGTCTTAGTTAAATGAGAAATAAACACCAAAATTACTACAAAGATAGTAACAAACATTTTAAAGACTTTCAATATTCAGTCAGTCTTCATTATTCACTGATTCTATATTTCCAAATTTGCCTACTTGCTAAAATTTAATTGTGTTTTCATGGTCATTTGGGGACATGTGAAAACTTGTGTTTTCATGGTCATTTGGGGACATGTGAAAAATGTTAAGTCTCCTGACATGCACATTCCCAGCTGAGGTCAAAGTGATGTTCTGCCTTGTTTTAGCTCAATACTCTCTCTTTGCAAGTGTCCTTTATGCAATCCATTTAGCTTCATGTTTTTCACATTTTGTTGGTGATCTGCTATTTCAAAATGGCCAAGTGTAGTGCTAAAATGCTGTCTAGTGTTCCTAACAAGAAGGTTGTGATATGCCCTACGGAGAAATTATATGTATGTTAGAAAAGCTTCATTCAGGCATGAGTTATAGTACTGCTAGCCATGAATTTGATGATAATGAATCAATGACTTCTATTAAATGAAGTATGTCTTTAAAAAAACACACATAAAGCAAAGTTATATATTGATTGGCTGACAAAAATGTGATCAGAGGCTCACAGGAACCTGACCCTGTATTTCTCCTTGAAGCAATGGTTCTGTATTTATTAATTCCATGTTTGTGGTGACTTTATAGAATATAACTATGAGTAATGATAATTTACTGTATTTAAAATTTCTTTGGGAAATATTTTGCCTTTCTACTTTTATCAGTCATGGAGAAGTCGCTGTTCATGTGGGTATACTTCTGTGAAAAAAGTATGCTTTTACAAATTGATATTGATAGCTAACCTATATTTTACAATGACATTTTTAGGTAAGGAGAAAGTGCCATTTAAATAATGGTGAGATTTATGACTTTACAGATAGAAAATAAAAAGACATACATTAAAATAGTAGTGTCCGAGCAAATCCAGTCACCATCTTTGAGATATATAAAAAACCAATAATAGGAATGTGCTATATAAAAAGTGAAGGCAGTAGACAGAAATTCTCAACAGCTTATGCAAACAAATTGGTTACTTACATTAAAAACAGATTTTTAATTATCCTTTATGTAGTACTAAAGTAGATTTTTATAATTGGCTTTTGAAGCATTGTGAACATAAGCACCATTTCTAAAGACCTGAAAATATTTAAATATATTGTATTGTAAAATTACTAATACCAAACTTAAAACTGTGAGACTATAAAAGTTCTTAATATCATAGAATGATTTACTTTTTAAACCAGTGAACTAGGAAATGATGGTCAGCTTCCACTAAGGTAGCTATCTGTCGTAGCAAGTGAGCATAGATGACATACGTAGATGTATTATTAAACTGAGGATTCTGAAAAAGATATTAAAGATAATGGTGTTAAAATTCTGTTAACACACAAAGGAAAAACACTAAGCTTAATAAGTAAGTGGTAAATTCAGGAAACAGAATTTGAGATTATAAAGTAACAATAACCTATTTGTTATTTAATTAACAGAGACTTTCATTTACGCTGCGGCTATACAGTGAAAAGAGCATATGCTTTGGAGTTAAGACAGATCTGAGCCTGAGGGCTAATTCTACCACTTACTAGCTATATGCCCTTAGGCACGTTCCTTACACTTTGATTCTCAATGTCCTCATCTGTAAAATGGGAATGATATTCTCTATCTTAAGGGTTGTTTTGAGTATTGAAAAGGAAAATGTATATAAAGCACCTTCACAAAAGTGCCTTCATAAATGGTACCAATCACTATCATCCAATAAAAGCAAAAAACCTGGGTTTTCCTGGATTAAAAGCTAAAAAAATGAAGTTAAAGCTGGTTGTGAAACTTTTGCCATTGTAAAATGAGTTAGCCTCATATATCCCAAAGAACAAAGGGAGAACCACATACAGCTTCTGACAACTTTTAAATGATAAACGGACACTGAAGGAATACTTGTAAACTAAGAAAAACCTTTAGTTATGTTTCCAAAATCTAAAATTCCAGCACAATGTGCATTTCAGCACATCACGGAAAAAATAAATATTATTGGAAAAAACCTCCTGAAATTGTGAAAAATAAGAGAGTACCATGTGTTTTTCAAAACTGACTTACGGACAGAACAACTCAAAATCTGGGACTGACCTCAGTTGATAACTTCATCTGATGATGGCTCTTGAGAAGAACAAAATATGAGCAGAGCTTATAGCTGACCCATATACTCACCTAAAATCTGAGTTTCGTGTCTTCTTTCTAGCTTTTACTATCTCTACATAAGTTTACTCTTGAGTTTTGGCTCTTTCTCCTCTTACCTGTCTATTTTCCCTCCTTACATTTCTCTTCTTAACTACCTCTTGGTCATTTCCCCCATCTTTCCCACTTTTTCCTCTTTGCTCACTTTCTCTATCCCTACCCTAAAAGTTAGTTACAAACATTTTAAAGACTTTCAATATTCAGTCAGTCTTCATTATTCACTGATTCTATATTTCCAAATTTGCCTACTTGCTAAAATTTAATTGTTAATCCCCAAATCAATACTTGTGTTTCCATGGTCATTTGGGGACACGTGAAAAATGTTAAGTCTCCTGACGTGCACATTCCCAGTTGAGGTCAAAGTGATGTCCTGCCTTGTTTTAGTTCAATACTCTCTCTTTGCAAGTGTCCTTTATGCAATCCATTTAGCTTCGTTTTTCACATTTTGGTGCTTTTTGTTGGTGATTTGCTATTTCAAAACGGCCAAGTGTAGTGCTAAAATGCTGTCTAGTGTTCCTAACAAGAAGGTTGTGATGTGCCCTATAGAGAAAATATATGTATGTTAGAAAAGCTTCATTCAGGCATGAGTTATAGTACTGCTAGTCATGAGTTCAATGATAATGAATCAATGACTTCTATTAAATGAAGTATGTCTTTAAAAAAACACTCATAAAGCAAAGTTATATATTGATTGGCTGACAAAAATGTGATCAGAGGCTAACATGAACCTAACCCTGTATTTTCCCTTGAAGCAATGGTTCTGTATTTATTAATTCCATGTTTGTGGTGACTTTATCTTTCCTCACTTTCTCTATCCCTACCCTGTATATGTTCTTTCATTAGACATATTGATATTATAATATTGTACTAAACACTATACTTATTTAATATCGTTTTCCTTACTTTTAAATGAGATAATATACATGGACAACTTTTATAAATTGTAAAGAATAATGCAATGTATTCATAGTATGCTAGCTATGGTAATAATGTATTTCTTCCTCAAAAAATAATAAAAAGTAAAAATTGCTTTTCATTTGTCTGGATCTTAATTTCTTTTTGAATCAATCTGTATCTATCGAGAGAAAAAAGTTCATTACTTTTGCTTTATAACAAATTAAAAGAAAACCTTTTATCTTTCCATAAGAATTCTAATTGAAATTATTGAAAAATACATAGAAAAGTGAAAAACCTACTAGATGGGAAAATAAAAGAAAATCCTGAAGCCTGTTAAACTAGTTACAAGAAAGAGGTCTGAATGGAGGAGAAAGAAATGCTTCATTCTGTTTGTTCCTGAATACTCTGGCAGGAACTATATCAAAATTTTAATCTCACATGTAATTTAGCTTCGGATTACTTATTTGTTATGGCTTTAATCTTATTTTTCTTACTTTTTAAAATCCTACTAATCTTTTAATCTTACTAATCTTACTTTTTAAAAAATCTTCTGGTTACAGGTAACTATAATTCTAAAAAGAATCAATAATGTTGCCCAAAATGATATTTAATATTTAATATTTCACATACACATGTAGAAATTGAGATCTGACTTACACAACTTCAACTAAGTTCTAGCTCTCTTACCTGTAAAAGTATAAAATATGCTCTAAGATCATCTTTTGTTCGTGGACTGAAAAAGAAACAAGAATAATTTATTACGGATGAAAGCTTAATCTCATAGCATCTAATGAAAAAGACCAATAAATGTTTCCATGAAGACTGAGTTGAGAAAAGCCAAAAACTAGGATAAAATTAATATGCATTATTATTGAGACAGTCCATAATATGCTGAAAATACAGGTGCTTCTGTGCCTCTTCTAGGCTGGTTCCGAAGATAAATAAAGACTGAGCTAACTAGGCTATAACATTTTGTGAGGTAAATATGATTAATTCTGGAAGTAGTTAGGAGTGTAATAAAAAAATCATCAATTTTAGAATTTAGAATACTTATGTTTTGTTTTAATAAAGGATAATCTTAAGAACATTTATGTATTAAAGAAAGAAAATGAGCTTGTGTTTCTAGGTTCATTCCTCAAGTGATGTAGAAATGTCTGTAAATCAAATCATACTTTAAATGCATTCAGTATGCTTCTAACGGAAAGAATCATGAAAAGTAAGTAATTATTTCCATCTTAATATGAATTCTCATAGTATCAGATTTGACCAAGAGCTTTTGTTATTCTCAAGGCTAATGAGTGTTTCTTGCTGGCTCAAGATCTATTTGGTACATTCTCACAGATATCTGGAAGTAACTTCTTGAATTGAAAATGGTTCACCTCTATGACAACCAGATGCAATTCATGATTCCTAACTGGGTCCTGGGTTGAAAAACAAAACCCAGCTATTAAAGCTTTTGTTATTCTCCATGCTGACGAGTGTTTCTTTCTTGCCTGCTCAAGATCTACTTGTATATATCATCTATTCCTCCAAGTCCTTTCCTGTCCTACCTAGAGCTTCATAATCTTGGCAAGGTCATTTATGTGTGCATAAATTATCAGGCATGCACAATAAATTGTATGAGTAGGTCTGATTTCTTAGATTTTTTAAAAATGATATTTTTACTATAATATTCAGGAAGCAGCTAACTCCCAGTTTGGCCTTAACCCTTCAGTCCTCAGACACTTAACTGAGATGTAACAGAGGTTTCTTCTTTGTGAGACTAGTAATTGATTTTCTGAAACGTGAGATATAGGAAAATATAATACAAAAAGGTCAATTTTCTTATAATAAGCAAGAGTTTCTAACAGAAAAACAGGCAAATCTGCAATAAAAAATGGCAAAAGTATGTGGAAAACTTACAAAAGGATAAATAAAAATAGCAAACAAATAATAAAATGTTAAGCTTATTAGTATTAAGGAAAAGTATATAAAAATGAGATCCACTTTTCATTTATTAAATTAGGCCAAGTTTTGTTATAAGGAGATACCACTGAAGTCTCAGGCCCTCTGCTGTTAGAAGTGTACATTATCATAAATGCTTTGTAAAGAAATCTGACAAAATGTATTAAGTGTCTTAAAATGTTTATACTCTGATACAGTAATTATATTTCCAAAAAAATTTTTATGTAAGTGCTCAGAATATTTTTGTACAAAATGTTCACTGTGGAATTATTCACATAAACAACCATTCTTGGAGAATGGTTAGGTAAATTACAGTACATTCCTAAGTTATTAGTCAGACATTAAAAGTGTGGTTTAAGAAGGAAAATGCAAACAAATTACTAGAGTAATAAACTAAGAAAAAGACCATTAAGTTAAAAGTCACATGAAACTATACAGTATGATTTTAATTGTTTTTAAAAGACGACTAAAAAAACACTGTAAAATGTTAACATTTTTTACTTTCTTCTTTTTTTTTGAGACAGTGTCTCACTATGGATTCTGAAATTTATGAATTTACAAATAGAAAATAAAAAGACATACATTAAAATAGTAGTGTCTAAGCAAATCCAGTCACCATCTTTGATATATATAAAAAACCAATAATAGGAATGTGCTATATAAAAAGTGAAGGCAGTAGACAGAAATTCTCAACAGCTCAACAGGCTAGAGTGCAGTGGCATGATTTTGGCTTACTGCAACCTCTGCCTCCAGGATTCAAACGATTCTCTGGCCTCAGCCTTCTGAGTAAGCTGGGATTACAGGACTGTGCAACCATGTCTGGCTAATTTTTGTATTTTTAGTAGAAATGGGGTTTCACCATGTTGGCCAGACTGATACCTTTTTTTTTTTTGAGACTCTGTCGCCCAGGCTGGAGTGCAATGGCGCGATATCGGCTCACTGCAAGCTCCGCCTCCTGGGTTCACGCCATTCTCCTGCCTCAGCCTCCTGAGTAGCTGAGACTACAGGTGCCCACCACCGCGCCCGGCTAATTTTTTTGCATTTTTAGTAGAGACGGGGTTTCACTGTGTTAGCCAGGATGGTCTCGATCTCCTGACCTTATGATCCGCCCGCCTTGGCCTCCCAAAGTGCTGGGATTACAGGCGTGAGCCACTGCACCTGGCCAATACTTTCTTCCTTATGCTTCTCTGCCTTCTCTAAATGTTCTATAATAAGCATGAATTTCTTTCAAAATCAGAACAATTAAAATATTATTAAAATATATATAGGGTATATGTAACATTACATTTAAGAATTCTACTTAGGTATTACTTTTAAACTAGACTTGGCATTCCTTTGGCTTTAATAGAATTTATTTAAATAATATACTTTTAATATAAATTTAAATATGTATTTTTAAAAGTACATTTTTATATTATGCATATTCATGGTTCAAAACATCATCAACTAAATTGCCCATGATTCCTTATATAAGAATCTAATATTTAGTTTTGACAGAAAAAAACATTTTAGTAGCTGGCCTTAGGTGTCCCTATATTAGAAATAAGAAAAATTTCACTCTGGCTACCAGGAAGCCCAAGGCTAAATTTAATGCTCATTATTTCAGTTAGGTTACCAATGTAAGTACCCATTCCATTTTTGTAAAGCATATATATCTGAACAGAAAAAACTTTACATACAATTTAAAAGTATTCACAGATCTTTTTATGCCCATCTATAGATCCTACTGAGAGGTCACAAATCTCAAGTTATACAGCTTTGTTGTAAATGGCTTATAATTATTTTTTCATCTATGTTATTATAACTCAACTAAAATCTTTTCTGAGAGTAAAATAGATACACATATGTTAAAGACATACAATGTGTAAGTTAGACTTCTATACTGATTAGCTAAATATTTAAAATATTAGTTTACCCTTTCCATTCTCGTAACAGGCTGTTAATGATTCCCTTTAGTACTGTCTTCTGAATGTCTTGAGGCTGTAGGCAAAAGAAAACAGTAAGGTAATCAGGATTACCTATTTAGGTGACGTTTATATGTTAAATATATTTACAGACCTGCTTCAATAGTTAAAATCAGACTTGATGACTCAGGACTGACACTTACAGTAGTACTGATTTTACATTTAAGAACTCTAGAGAACATTAATGACGTAAGATTACAATGAGAATATCCCTGGTATGTGTAGTGTACCATGCATCTAGTGTAACATGCACACACATATATGGTGGTGGCTGATGACCAACAGAATTTTTATATAACTGGAAAACAATTTCACTTTCCTTGACCTGACAGGATAGACTAATGAACATGAATCCAAGAGTAACACGTTTACTAATACAATATTACCATTCTAGTTTAATAATCCAAATACTAAAAATCTTATTTACTATCAAACATCCCAAGAATAAATGAAAATAAAATACATCTAGATAATACTTTATAACAGGATAGAAGCTTCATTAACATGAAACTTCAAATAATCAGTAAAATTTGTGTCATGTTATATGAAAGAGGCAAATGTCAATAAGCATGTATTATGCTTTTATTTAAAACCACAACCATTACTTCTAAGACATGTCTATCAGCACTCATTCAGCCTAGCTCTTACGTCATATACACATATATGTATATATTTAATATAGCATTCCTTTCTCTTCCTCTGCTTACAGTAACCCTGCTCACCCAGAAAGTACCCCTGCTCAACCACTTAGTGTTTGCCCCTGAGCAACAAAAGCTGCAGGAGAAAAATCAAACAAATGTGCTGACTGGATATACTTCAAGTTTATGACCACAAATCTCAAAAGGACACTCAATACCACTGACAGTCCCACAACACTTCTATAGTTCACTTACTTCTCTACACTTCAAGACAACTGTATTTCAAACCTCCTTATTCCTCAAATCTGTAACATCTCCTTCGCAGCATAATTCCCAGCTATAACCTTGCTACACACTTCAGTGAAAAAACAGATGCACCCAGATAACAGATTCACTGTCCCAATGTAAATTCTGCCAATTTGCCTGCAACTACACTTGACCAAGGCCAACCCCTTCATTTGAGTCCTACATCCCATCCCCTCTCATAACCTTGTCAAGGACATGGTTATTAAAGTTTTTTCTTCTCTCCCCTGTATCATCCATTTCTCCCTCTCTACTAAAACATTCCTATCAGTATAACAACACAGACTAACATCACTGGCACTGATTTGCCATTCTTCTCCACTTTGCTCTATGCCCTCAGAGGCCAATTCTGAAGGACTATATCAACTAGACTCCTTTGCCTTCTGACTGGGTTCAGTTAATAGAAAGCACTAGCAGAAAAGAAGACAGAGTGAAGTTGGGGTACTTGTTCCCTCAGGTCCCCACCTGCAGGGTCACCATGGGATGGTTGTCATGGGTTGGCTGTGTCCCTAGAGTGAAAGTCCCATCTCCTGTAAAGCAGCCCTCTAACCCACAGTTCATCTCTAGATTCTCCCCTGGGCACTGTGCTCTCCTTATGGTCTCACTTACTCTGCCAACAACTTTGTAAATAATCCAATTTACCTATCTGAGTGTGTTGTCTGTTTACTACCAGGACCCTGACTGATGTACTGCCTTTATTTAAAACATCTCGTTTGGGCCATCTTCTAGCTACCACCTCATTTCTCTGCTTCCCTTCATAGTGAAAGTTCTCAAGAATCATCTGTACTATCTCTTCTCATTGTCTGTCAACTCATTCCAAATAGGCTTATTAAAGTCTTATTAGACTCTTATTAAAGTCATCAATTATCTATAGCTTATGAAAGATAATGGTCAATTCTCTGAGACAAAATGTCTCAGCAACATTTGACAAGGTAGACTACTTTTCTTCTTTAAACACTTTGATCTCTCCTTTGCAAATGCCTTATCCATCTAATTAAATGGCAACAGCAACCACTCAGTTTCCTGTCTTTCTTGCCTTTGAGTGCCACATCCAATGTACTGGAAGTTTTACTAGCTCTACTCCATAATACATGAGTCTGAACATTTCTATTTTCATGGCCAAAATTGCTAATCCAAATATCAACTTTTGCTTCAACTACTACAATGCCTTCCTAACTCCTTTCTCTTGACACACTACAGACCATTTTCTGCTAAGTATCTAGAGAGATCTTTCTTAACTATAAACGATCCCTGCTTAAAACACTCAATGACTTTCCATTACAATATAACTAAACTCACATGGCCATATGCAGTCTCATTTCTTAACAACCTAGTCTTCTCCTTTCTCCCTAATCACCAAGCTTTAGTCTCATAAGCCTTATTTCTGAATTTGCCAATGATGTTCCCTTCTCAGGGCCTTTTTATTAGCTGCCACTTCTGTTAGTGTGCTGCTCTCACAGATTTTCTCATGGTTTGAATTATTTCCATCAAGACCTCAGTTGTTGCCTTACAGAGGCCCTCCCTGAGCTTCCTAGCTAAAAGCAACCACTAATCACTCCTTATTACATTGCCCTATCTTCTCGAAGCACTTGTCAGTATCTGAAATTATATTTCTTCACATTTGTTTCCACATTTATTTTCTATCTGTAACCTGCCCCCAATAGAAATTAGAATATAAGCTACTTAGAGCTTTATATGACATGCATTTTTGTTTAACAGTGTATCTCCAATGCCAAGACAATACATACTCACTGACTAGCTGCTCAACTCTTTGCATACTTAGGTTGAATCCTTCCAAGGTGCAAATAAAAAATCAACCTCTTCTGTATAACCTTCCCAACTCCAGGGATTTCTCTCTCATCTGATCATCTGTAGTATTTACTTTCCTAAAGGCTGTATCTTCTGAAGTTAGTAACAATAATTTCAACTTCTTTTGGGTTAGAAGGTGTCTGGTATATATTCTATATACCCTTACTTTCAATCTTTTTAGGTATCTCGTGTGCTTAGCATGGAATACAATTTTTAAAAATTCAAAGTGATAGTCTTTTCTAACCAGTGAGTTTAGTGCATTTATATTTGTTGTTCAATTACTTATTCCTGTATTTGGACTTGTTTCTGCAATCTTACTTTTTGTTTTCTGTTTAACTCACTTTTTAATGCTTCTTTTTCCCATTTCCCTACTCTCCAGTTAAGAAAGTTATTTGTTCCATTTGTACTGTTTTAGAGGTTACTTTCAACTTCTTATTAGTAATAGTTAACAAGCCTAAGTTAATATCCTACTCTTTCTTTAGAGCATCTTAGAATACTTTTAATTCCAATAAGTTTCCCCTACTTACGTGCTGTTATTCTCCCCATCTTTTGGCTTTTTCTTCTTAATCACACACATTAGACATCAATTTTATGCAAGCATTTTAAATACAGTTGACCCTTGAGCAACATGAGAGTTAGGAATGCTGACCCCCAATGCAGTAGAAAAATCCATGTATAACTTTTGACTCCCCCAAAACTTAACTATCAATAGCTACTGTTGATCAGAACCTCATCAATAATATGGTCTATTAACACATATTTTATATGTATTAGGTATTACACACTGAATTCTTATGATAAAATAGAGAAAATACAATGTCATTAAGAAAATCACAAGAGAAAATATATTTACTATTTGTTAAGTAGAAGCAGATCATCATAAAGGTCTTTATCCTCATTATTTTCACACTGAGTAGGCTAAGGAGGAGGCTGAAGAGGAGGAGTTGGTCTTGCTGTCTCAGACATGGCAGAGGCAGAATAAAATCTGTGTATGAGTGAACTCACGCAGTTCAAACCCATGATGTTTAAGGGTCAACTGTATTTATGAATTTCTTTTTCATCATTCTTTCTTATATCTCAGATACCTCTTCTCTCTAAAATATATCTTTTAAAGTTTAAGTATATGTCTGTTGGTGGTAAAGGCAGTTTTTGTTCATTATAAATATCTTAAAGTCACCCACATTCTTGAAAGTCAGTTTCTCTGGCTACATCAATCAATGTTTATATTCTTTTCTTTTAGTATTTTGAAAATATTACTTCAGGTTTTTGGCTCCCAGATTGCTGTGGAGCCAGTAATTTTCCTTTATGAATGACTTGTCTTTTCCCTTTGATTACTTATAAGGTATCTTTATTACAATGTTCCAATTTCACGACTGTGTCTGCATTTCTTTTATCTTGCTTAGTATATACTGTGTTTCCCCTGTTATTTGTGGATTCACATCTTACATCAGTTATGGAAAACTCCCAGGTATTAAATATACCCCCATTCTTTCTGTGCCATAATTTTTAGACTCAAAATACAATGAAGTTTAGTCTTTCTTATTCCATCCTCTATATATCTTTATTATTTTTATAGTTTATCTCTTTTCCCCTTTGAGTTCTACTCTGAGAAATTTCTTCACTTCTACCTTCCAGTTTGCTAATTCTTTTTCCAGCAGTCTCCAATCTGCTGTTTAATCTATTAATTTCTCTACTTCTAAAAATTTATTTGGTATCAAAGATATTTTAGATAGTCTCATTGTTCATAATCTCAATATCTGTAACAGCCATTCTGACTGGTGTGAGATGTTATGTCATTGTGGTTTTGGTTTGCAATTCTCTAATGATCAGTAATGCTGAGCATTTCTTCATATGCTGGTTGGACTCATGTTTGTCTTCTTTTGAAGTGTCTGCTCATGTCCTTTGCCTACTTTTTAATGAAGTTGTTTGCTTTTGCTTATTAATTTATTTCAGTTCTGGATATTAGACCTCTGTTGGATGCATAGTTTGCAAATATTTTCTCCTATTCTGCAGGTTGTTTACTTACTGTGTTGATAGTTTCTTTTGCTGTGCAGAAGCTCTTCAGTTTAATTAGGTCACATTAATCAATTATTGCTTTTGTCGCAATTGCTTTTGGCATCTTTATCATGAAATCCTTGCTAGGGCCTATGTCCAGAATATTTCCTAGGTTATCTTCCAGGCTTTTTATACTTTCAGTTTTTACATTAAAGTCTTTACTTTGTCTTGAGTTGATTTTTGTATATGGTGAAAGAAATGGGTCCACTTTCAATCTTTTACATATAGCTAGCAAGTTATCCCAGCACTATTTATTGAACAGGGAATCTTTTCCCTATTGCTTTTGTGGACTCTGTCAAAGATCAGATGGTTGTAGGTGTGTGTCATTAGTTCTAGGCTCTCTATTCTGTTTCATTGGTCTATGTCTGTTTCTGAACCAGTACCATGTTGTTTTGGTTGCTGTGGCTTGCAGTATAGTTTGAAGCCAGGTAATGTGATGCCTCCAGTTTTGTTCTCTTTTTTTAGGATTGCCTTGGCTAATCAAACTCTTTTTTGGTTTCATACGAATTTTAAAACAGTTTTCTTTCCAAATTCTGTGAAGAATGCCATGGTAGTTTGATTGGAATAGCACTGAAACTGTAAATTGCTTTGGGCAGTATGGCCACTTTAATGATACTTATTCTTCCTATCCTTGAGCATGGAATGTTTTTCCATTTGTTTGTTCATCTCTAATTTCTTTGAGCAGTGTTTTGTAATTCTCATTGTTAATGCTCTTTTACCTCACTGGTTAGCAATACTCATAGGTATTTTATTCTTTTTGTGGCTATTGTGAGTGGAGCTGCGTTCTTGATTTTGCTCTCAGCTTAGATGTTGGTGTATAGAAAAGCTACTGATTTTTGTATACTGATTTTGTATTCAGAAACTTTGCTGAAATTGTTCTTCATATCTAGGAGCTTTTGGGCAGAGGGTATGGGGTTTTCTAGGTATAGAATAATAGCATCTGCAAACATTTGACTTCCTCCCTTCCTATTTTGATGCCTTTCTATTTCTTTCTCTTGCCTAACTGCTCTGGCTAGGACTTCCAGTACTATGTTGAATAGGAATGGTGAGAGTGTGCATCCTTGTCTTGTGCTGGTTCTCAAGAGGAAGACTTGTAGCTTTTGCTTATTCAGTATGACGTTGGCTGTGGGTTTGTCACAGATGATTTCTATTATTTTGAGGTATGTTCCTTCAATGCCTAGTTGTTGAGGGTTTTTAACATGCAGGGAAGCTGAATTTTATCAAAAGCCTTTTCTACATCTATTGAGATAATCATGTGGTTTTTGTGTTTAGTTCTGTTATGTGATGAATCACATTTATTGATATGTGTAGGAAGAACCAACCTTGCATGCTAGGGATAATGCTTACTTGATCATGGTGGATTCGCTTGTTCATGTGCTTTTAGATTCAGTTTGCTAGTATTTTCCTGAGGATTTTTGCATCAATGTTTATCAAGGATATTGGCCTGAAGTTTTCTTCGTGTGTGTGTGTGCACGTGTGTGTGTGTGTGTCTGCCACACACAAAAGATATCAAGATGATGCTGGCCTCACAGAATGAGTTAGGGAAGAGTCCCTCCTCTTCAATTTTTTGGAATAGTTTCAGTAGAAATGGTGCCAGCTCTTTGTACATCTGGTAGAATTCAGCTGTGAACCCACTTGGTTCTGGGCTTTTTTTTGCGGGGGGGTTGGTAAGCTGTTTCTTACTGAATCAATTTTAGAGCTCATTATTGGTCTGTTCAGGGTCTCCATTTCTTCCTGGTTCCATCTTCGGATGGAACTCCTTCAGTTCAACTCTGATTTTGGTTATTTGCCTTGTGTTAGTTTTGGGGTCAGTTTGTGCTTGTTTCTATAGATTTTCTAGGTGTGATATTATGTTTATTTGAGATCTTTCTAACATTTTGATGTAGGCGTTTAGATCTATAAAATTTCCTTTCACAGTGCTTTAGCTGGGTCCGAGATTTTGGTATGTTGTATCTTTGTTCTCATTAGTTTCAATACATTTCTTGATTTCTGCTTTAATTTCACTGCTTACCCAAAAGTCATTCAGGAGCACACTGTTTTAATTTCCTTATAATTGTATGCTTTTGAGTGGTTTTCTCAGTATGGATTTCTATTTTTATTGTGCAATGGTGGTTGGTATGAATTCATTTTTTTAAAGTTTGCTGAGAATTGTTTTATGGTTGTGTGGTCAATCTTTAAGGATGTGGCCTGTAAAGTTCAGAAGAATGTGTATTCTGTTGTTTTGGGGTGAAGAGTTCTGTAGATACCTGTTAGGTCCATTTGGTCAAATGACAAGTTCAGGTCCCATGTGTCTTTGTTAGTTTCTTCCTCAATCATCTAATATTGTCAGTGGGGTGTTGAAGTCTCCCACTATTATTGTGTGGTTATCTAAGTCTCTTTGTAGATCTCTAAGAAGTTCCTTTATAAATCTAGGTGCTCCTGTATTAGGTACATATATATTTGGGATAGTTAAGTCTTCTTGTTAAACTGAACTCTATACCATTATGTAATGCTGTTGTCTTGATTATTGTTGGTTTAAAAGTCTGCTTTGTCTGAAATTGCAATAACAATCGCTGCTCTTTTTTCTTTTCTATTGTTCTTGCTAGAGCTTTCTCTGTTGCTTTACTTTGAGCCTATGGATGTTATTGTATGTGAGATAGGTCTCTTGAAGACAGCATATAGTTTGGTCTTTCTTCTTACCCAACTTGCTACTCTGTGCCTTTTAATTAGGCATTTAGCCTTTTTACATTCCTCTCATCATGTTGTTAAGTTGGTTATTATGCAGACTTGATTTTGTGCTTGCTTTACAGTGTCAATGGTTTATGTGCTTAAGTGTGTTTTTGTGGTGGCCAGTAACAGTCTTTCCTTTCCATATTTAGCACTCCCTTAAGGATCTCTCGTAAGGCAGGTTTGGTGGTAACGAATTCCCTTAGCATTTACTTATCAGAAAAGTATCTTATTTCTCCTTCAATTATGAAGCTTTGTTTGGCTGTATACGAAATTTTTGGTTGGAATATCTTTTTGTTAAGAATGCTGAATATAGGCTCCCAATCTCTTCTGTCTCGTAGGGTTTCCGCCCAAAGGTCTGCTGTTAGCCTGATAGGGTTCCCACTGGAGGTGATCTGCTCTTTCTCTGGAGCTACCTTTAACATTTTTTCATTCATTTTGACTTTGGAGAATCTGAGGACTGTGTGTTTTGGGGATGGTCATCTTGTATATTGCAGGGGTTCTCTGAATTTCCTGAATTTGAATGTTGGCTTCTCTAGTGAGGCTGGGGAAATTTTTATGGATGATATCCTCAAATGTGTTTTCCAAATTGCTTGCTTTTTCTCCCTCTCTTTCCGAGATGTCAATGAGTTGTAGATTTGGTCTCTTTACATAATCCCATATTTCTTGTAGCCTTTGTTCATTCTTCTTTATTTTTTATTTTTGTCTGACTGAGTTATTTAGGAGAATCAGTCTTTGAGCTCTGAAATTCTTTAGCTTGGTCAATTCTGTTGTTAACATTTGCAACTGTACTCTGATTTCTTTTTCTTTTTTTTGAGACAGTGTCTAACTCTGTTGTTCAGGCTACAGTGTGGTGGCATAATGATAGCTCACTGCAGTTTTTAACTCCTGGGCTTAAGCGATCCTCCCACTAAAGCCTCCCAAGTACCTGGGACTATAAGCATGCACAACTACACCCAGCTAACTTTAAAACATTTTTTTTGTAAAGATGGGGTAAAATTTGTGAAGTGAATTTTTCAGCTCTGTCACATCAATTTGGTTCTTTCTTAAAACAGTCATTTCATCTTTTATCTCCTGTATTATTTTATTGTATTCTTCAGATTCCTTATATTGGGCTTCTACTTTCTCCTGAATCTCAATGATCTTTGTTCCTGTCCACGTTCTGAATTCTACTTCTGTCATTTCAGCCATAAGAACCATTGCTGGGGAACTAGTGTGGTCATTTGGAGGTGAGAAGACACTGCCTTTTTGAGTTGCTAGAGTTCTTGTGCTGTTTCTTTCTCATCTGAGTGGGTTGACGTTCCTTCAGTTTCTGGAGCTGCTATCCTTTGAATGGGATTTTTTTTTTTTTTTTTTTGCTTTTATCTTCTTTGATGCATTTCTGGGTTTGATTGTGGCATAAAGTGGGTTCAGTTGAATGGCTCTGTTTCTGGAAAATTTTAGTGGGCCAAGGCTCAGCTCAGCACTCCTGGGTTGCATGCTCTAACTCTGGGGGGTGCTGGTACCGAGCCCCTGGCTTTGTTCTCTGGCCCCTCTAGGTTAGGAACCTGCAGTGCCAAAAGGGCTGAGGTTTTCTTGGTCCACTGGCAATAACATTCTGATAAGTGGTGTCAGACAAAACAATTCACTGGGGTGGTGGCAGTTGGATCCATGCTCGCTTGCAGGTGCCAGCAGCCACTCAGAGCCACGTGGTGGGATGCACACACATCTGCTGAGGCAAGGTACTAGTGGGAGTGGACTTGTGGCACTGCTCCATGCTCTTGAGCTGGCAGCAGTGGTGGTGCGGTAGGTGTGGGGTGCTGGTGGAGGGCAGGAATGCTGGACTCTGTGCACATGCATTTGCACCAGCACTGGTGGCAGCATGGGGGTGGTGGCGGGGCAAGTTGCTAGTGTCTGTGTGCATGTTTGCAGCAGCAATGGTGGAATGACTGGGTGCCCGCATGCCAGTGGGGGCAGCAGTGTGTACTCCTGCAGCAGTAGCATGGTGGGGTACTCACACACACTGGTGGGGAGAAGTGAGGTCCACTCACTCACAAACCTTGGCAAAGCAGTGGGAATGTGGCTGTGGACAAATGCATGCTGGTAAAGCTGCGGAGGGGAGGTTGTGGTGGGGGGAAGTTGCAGGTAGGCTGGTATGTGTTGGCGGGGGCCACTCTGCTGGACCCTATGATGGTCAGGAGTGGTCTGCTGGTGAAGGGGCTATGCCCCAGGAAGTACCCTGGTTGGGCATCGAGGGTGCACTGCAAGTGAGTGTGGCCAAGCTGGGGCCTTGAGAGAGGTCAGCTGTCAGGGGGACACTGAGATTGGTCTGGCACCATCTCACAGGCAAGAATACCCTACTCTGTCCAGGTCTGACAGTCATCTCAAGGCTAAAGTCTCCTAGAGGAGCATGGTGTGCCTTGAGGGATGGGCATCCCTGGCCATGCTCCACTACAGATGTTCTCATACCAAACCATCTGGGCACCACACAGGGTGGAGTCCTACCCCTCCTACAGGTGTTAGCAGTTCACCCTGCCAGCTCAAGTGTCTATGGGAGTCATAGAATCTCCTGTTGCCAGGATTCCAGAGGTCCATGATAAGAGCGGCTACTCCTTGCCTGTTCAACTCACCCTTTCCACAAGAGTTGCTGGGGGTCGTGAATGAGTCGCATTACTTGGTAGCCCCACCCAGGCTTCCCAGCTCCCTTCAGCCCAGCTTCTGTGTCCTCCATCTGTCCAATTTCAATGCCTTCTCTCTGAAGATCTGCTTGGAGTGTGCCAGTCTTCCTGATGTCCAGTCTCTCCGTGGCAGATGTTCCTCCTGGCTGCATCTAGTTGGCCATCTTGGCTCTAAATCTCCATTACTGTTATTCTTAATAGACTTTTAAGACTAGCTTCTTTCAATTAGTAGTATGTATTTAAGGTTTCTCCATGTCTTTTTGTGACTTAGTATCTCATTTCTTCTTACCACTGAATAATTTCCATGATATGGAATGTACCACAGTTTATCCCTTCACCTATGGAAGGACATTTTTGGTAATTATTAATAAGGCTGCTGTAACCATTTGTGTGCAGGTTTTTGGATGAACATAAATTGTTAACTCATTTGGGTAAATACATATGAGTGTAAGTGAGGGATCATATGGTAAGCCTATGTTTAGCTTTGTAAAACAAATGAAAATACAACCTATCAAAATTTGTGAGATACAGCAAAAGCAGTGATTAGGGGGAAATGTACAGCACTGAATGAATATATTAGCAAAAAAATCTGAAATCAATCATTTAAGTGTCCACCTTAAGAAACTAAAACAAAAGAGCAAATTAAATCCAAGGTAAGCAGAAAACAAGATAAAAAATTAGAAGAGAAGTCAATGAAACTTAAAAAAGGGAACAGGGAAAATCAACACAACCAAATGCTAATTTTTTGGAAGAGATCAATAAAAGTGATAAGCCTCTAGCCAGACTAATCACAAAAGGAAGTGAGAAAACACTAATTACTAAATGAAAGATAATTCTCACACTGATTCTATAGACATTAAAAGGATAATTTATGACTATTATGAACAACTCTGTGCTCACAAATTTGATAACCTAGATATGTTCCTGAAAAATCTACCGAAATTAATATAAGGAGAAACAGATAATCTGAAAAAGCCTGTGTTTAATAAAGGAACCAAATCAATAATTGTTAACCTTCTAAAACAGAAAGCACCAGGCCCAGATGGCTTTAACGGTACATTCTACTAAATATTTAAGAAATAAATGATACCAATTCTTTACAATTTCTTCCAGAAAACAGAAGCAGAGAGAATACTAAGTCCGTGAGGCCAGCATTAACCTAATACTCAAAAGAGATATTACAAGAAAGGAAAAGTATAGACCAATACCTGCTATGAACATAAATGCAAAAAATTCCTCAACAAAATATTAGCAAATTGAACCAAAAATATACAAAAAGAATTATACAACACAACCAAGTGCGATTTATTTCAGGTTATGCAAGTCTGGTTCAACACTCAAAAATCAACTAATGTAATTCATCACATCAACAAGCTAAAAAAGAAAAATCATGTGATCATAGCAACAGATGCAAAAGAAGCAGTTGATGAAATCCAACACCCATTCATGATAAAAATTATCAGTGAACAAGAAATATAGGAGAACTTCCTCAACTTGATAAAGAACATCTAAAAAAAAACCCCTACAGCTAACATCGTAATTAATGGTGAGAAACTAGATGATCCAGGTTCATTTTGTACTTTCCCTGCCTTGGTCTTAGAATTAGCCATTTCTCTAGGGAGCTGTGGTTCTTTTAGTATGAAATGGTATTTAGAAACCAAGATCAGTAAGTGAAGTGCTCAGTATAGTGAAGGGATGTTACTGCTGTAGGTCCTTTCAGTGCACAGGGCTAGAACATACACACTCGCATGTACTACATGTATCTACATCTATTAAAAACCATGAGATCATTACAATGCCTCCAATTCTAATTCAATTCCAAGAATGGTTTTCAGCCTCCCTCATCCCATATTTATATCTCCCTTTTCTAAAATGAGAAACTTGACTCCTAGCAACATTGATATATTTACTCATTTGTTTACTTCAACAATACATAGAATGTAATTTCAGAATTCTTTGTCTATACCCCTGAGGGGGGGGAAAAACCCAAACTACTAAAAGTTAAAGATTTGTTTACAGTCTTTGTGTGTGTGTTTTTTAAGTATTTAGATCTAGGATTATATAGTTAAAAGTACTAAGTATAAAAGTTCTTTAGTGAGTTTTGGAAAATATGGTTATACTATTCATTCAAAATACAGTTAGGTTTATTTTCTGTTTGTATTCCATTTTATGTTTTTTTCCTCATATCTGTATATTTAATTTTTTAACGTATATAACACATTAATATTCCAAGTCAAAAGAACTCAGAGAGGACTGGTCCATGCTGGGGTAGGCTGAGTGGCTGTTAGGTGGCCTGTGTCATGGGGCCTCAGGCCAACCATGGCCAAGCCCTTGGTGCACAGGCAGCATGGTATGTGCTCCAACCGTAGCTGTGTCAGCATGTTATGATGGCATCCAGTAGCAACCTGGCTACCAGAATCCCCAATAGTAAAGAGAAATACTCAAGGCTCTGCAGCACAGATGATGGCTACATTGACCTTCAGTCTAAGGAAAGCCCTCCCAGCCAGTCTCGGTGACTGACACCTATAATTCCAACACTTTGGGAGGCCAAGGCAGGAGGACTGTTTGAGGCCAGGAGTCTGAGACCAGCCTGGGCAACATAGTGAGATAAGGGATAATTATCTTATACTTTATACTTCTCTCTACCTTCATGTTCCAGTGGAAGACCTTGGTAAAATCAAGTATCAGTGTGGGTCCATCTGCAATATTTTTTACTTTCTTTCTTACTGACAGCAACCAGGAATTTTTTAAGCCACAGAGCAAGTGTCCAAAATGTAAACACCTTCTCTGTTTACCAATTCTTGGCCAGCTCTGATTTGTTTCACCAATAGGTTGTTCAGCATATAACTGGGTCATTCTGGCCTTTGTAGATTAAGATGTTTTGTATATTATCCCTTTAAGAATTGGACTTTTGGCTGTTTCCTAATAAAAAATGTAGGGAAGTGGTTATTATTAAAATTTACACCCTATTTCTAGCACCTTGTATTATGATGTCATTCTGCTGAAGATTGTTAAGACTCAGCCTGGATCCCTCGAGGACTAGATGCTTTAGGTTGATTCTGTTTCCTAGTTTGCAAAAAACGACTTAAATTCAAAAGAAATTAAAATGTCAAAAAAAAATGAAGTTCAGAGAAGTGTACCTAGGAATGGAATTGTTGGGTTACAGAATATGCATATGCTTCATGTTAGTAGATCATGCCAAGTATTTTTCCAAAGTGGTTGTACCAATTTATACTTACATCATCAAGGGATGAAAGTTCCAACTGTTCCACAATATTGCCAATACTTAGTAAGGTTTTTGAAACAATTTTATTAATTTTGATGGATGTGTAATGTTATTTTCATTTCTTCAATGACAAAGAATGTTTATATTTATAGAGAAGTACTCAGATTGGGAATAAGACAAAGAGGTCTGCTATTACTTCTTTTATTCACAATTGTGAAAGAGGTCCCAGTGAATGCAAATACATACATACATCCATATAAGATACAGGATTAGAAGGAGATAAAACTCTCCTTTTTCACAAATGACAAGATTGTATACACAGAAAATCCAAGTTAATTTACTGATGTACTATTAGAATTAATGGATGAATATAGCAAAGTACAGTTGACTCTCGAATACAGGTTTGAACTGTGCAAGCCTGCTTATCTACGTATTTTCTTTCACCTCTGCCACCTGAGACAGCAAGACCGACCCCTTCTCTTCCTTAGCCTACTGAATAAGGATAGACCTTTATGATAGTCCACTTGCACTTAACAGACAGTAAATATATTTTATCTTCCTTATTTTTTTCTTAATAACATTGCTTTTTCCTTACTTTATTGTAAGAATACAGTATATAATACATATAACATAAAATATATGTTAATTGACTGTTTATGTTATCAGTAAGACTTCTGGTCAACAATAGGCTATTAGTAGTTAAGCTTCTGGGGAGTCAAAAGTTATGCACAGATTTTTTTGTTTACTGCATAGGGGGTTAGCGCCCCTAACTCTCGCATTGTTCAAGGGTCAACTGTATTTAGATAAAGATAAACATATGAAAGTATTTCCATATATTAAGTCACAATTGGAAAATAAAATCATAATAGCATCAAAAAACATGAAGTACCTAGAAATACATGTAATGAGAAATGTGTAACACCTCTACCCAGAAAACTACAAAACATTACCAAGAGAAATTAAAGACGACCTAGGTACCTAAAAGGATACAGTATGCTTATGGATTGAAAAGATGTCAATTTTTCACAAACTGATCTATAGTAGTAGGGTTCTCAAAATGTGGTCCCTGGGTCAGGAGCATCAATATATCCTGGGAACTTGTTACAAATGAAAATTCTTGGGCTTCACCCAAGACCTACTGAATCTGAAATTCTGTATTTTAACAAGACCTTCTTGTGATTCTGATACAGGCTAATGTTTAAGAACCACTGATCTACAGATTCAGCGCAATTCCAATATAATTAAGTAACTCACTTCCTTTTGCTGAGTAAGTAAAGCATGATTTTAGCAAGTCTTTCTAAAAAAGGACTGGATATAAAAGTACTTGCTGCTTAATTCATAATTAAAAAATGAAAGAATAAAATAATCTAACTGAGAATTCCAGCTACATTTACTATAAAATTGTATCAGAATTTCTAAAGTAATTATGTTATAAGGAGATTTTTATAATATTTGTGTGGCTGCTTTTGAAATACAGAAGAGACAGAATAATATTACTTGCATGTCATAATACTTACAGTATTAAGTAAGGTATCATACACAGCATTCACAAATTTAGCATTAATCCCAGAGTCTTCAATGGTGTTAAATGAGGCAGTGGCATCTTTCTGCAAATTCAATTTAAGAATTAAGTATATTCAACATTTTGAAGACTATTCTTAGTATAATTTGAATCATACTATTCCTTCATAATTTCGACTATTTTTTAGTCTGACAATAAAAACTTTAAGGCAAAATTTCTGAAAATAAAAAGAAATGTACAAAGATTATTTTAATAACTTTCTTTTTTAAAACTGAAGGTATGGAGTTAAACATGAACATTAGAGCAAGTAAAAACAATATTTAAGGGCTGGGCACAGTGGCTTATATCTGTAATCCCAGTGTTTTGGGAGGCTGACATGGGAGGGGTCACCTGAGGTCAGGAGTTCAAGACCAGCCTGGCCAACATGGTGAAACCCCGTTTCTACTAAAAATACAAAAATTAGCCAGGTGTGGCAGCAGGCACCTGTAATCCCAGCTACTCAGGAGGCTAAGGCACAAGAATTGTGTGAACCCAGGAGGCGGAGGTTGCAGTGAGCTGAGATTGCACCACTGCATTCCAGCCTGGGCAACAGGGTGAGACTCCATCTCAAAACAAAACAAAACAACCTCCCCCTCAAAAAAAAAACCCGTATACTTATATAGTATGTGTAATATTACATAATTGTATGTACTGTATAATTTCTGAAATCAATACATATATATGCATGTTTAAATCAATATTGGGTATAAATGAGGTAAATTTATCATTTCTGGAAAATTTAAAACTAAAAGTTAAATGAAAAATGTGTTTTATGTATAATTACCTTAAATGCAGCATTTAATTCTGGGAAAGAATCAAATGTTGTTAGATAAAAATCATGTACTGCTTTCCAATCTCCTGATGACTTAACTTTTTCTACATCTTCCCTAAAATGAAAACATACATTAACCATATATATATAGAAATATTATTCAGATAAACTAGCACTACTTTTTAAATAAATGTCACCAAGTATGCAATATGAAATACTGAAACCAAATAAAGAAATATGTCCCAGTTAATATAGTTTATGGATTTATAATTCTTAATTGGATTAAGATATTAATCCAGCTTTAACTTTCCCATTTACTTATTTTTAAAAAAGATCATTCTTAACATGTCTCTTTCAATTATCACTCTTTCCTTCCCTTCATAGCTAAACTTTTGGAGACTTTGTTTACATTCTGTCTTTATCATTCCCATTTAGTCCTTCAAATATGCATCTGGAGATTTTGAATGGTGACATAACTTTTATAGTATGTGTCACATCATAAATGAACTCTTATTTTTAAAAATGGTAACAGTCTATTATTTAATTACCACCTTTATCTCTTTTTGTTTTGACTCATAGACTCTTACTTAGCATTTCCTTTATTTTGCTACAGCCTATCTAACTCTTACCTGTTATTCATACATTTGTTTTCTTTCACCTTCAACTTGAGACATAAAGTCTTTTGAGGTCCTCTTGGCTAACACCTTATAATGATCCAAAAGTTAAATTAATTTCTCAAATAAATAAATTATGTAAAGTGCTGACATGCAGATGATTATACATTTACATATAATAGTGAGCTGAAACTTACTGAAAGTCTTTCATAGTTTTGGGCTGGATAGGAAGAATAGGTTCTGGAAGGACTGGGGCCTTCATTTCGGATGATAATGCATCCATAGATACACGCTGTTTTTGTCTAACATCAAGGCAAATTGGTGGTTGGTCTCTCACTGTGAAGTATAAAAAGACATTCAAAATAATGAATCATTAAACTTCCAAATTATAAAATACCAAGATTAATTCAACCTCAACAGAAAATAAATGAATTATTTTGTATTACATTCACTTTGAGATTAAAGAAAAATCAACCATAGTGAAGGACATTTACTGGAGGGCTTATTCCCCCACTCCCCCACTTCACTCACAACACATATTAGGCTGTATCTTACATTGATGTGTATACTTAATATAGAGCTTCTTCCCTTTTTCCCTTCCCCCTCAAAATTGTCTGTTAATGTAATTTAGCCTTTCTTTCCTCTCCCCTCTTCCCAAAAGTCATCTTTCAGGGAATATTTCAATGTATGATTATTGTAGATATATAATAAAAATCAGGTAGACTGATTCTTTCAACTTTATACTTCTTTTAAAAAAGTTTTACCCATTCCAGTTCTTCTGCCATTTCAGGTAAATTTGAAAATAATCTTATCCATATCAACAACAAAGAACTTATGGGAATTTTGACAGGAAATGCATGAAATTCCTTTTTGTATCAACTTGGGGAGAACTTGTGTATCAATTTGGGGAAAACTGGCATCTTTACTAGAATAAGCGTTCTAATCCATGAACACAGTATGCCTTTACACTTACTCAGATCTTAATTTCTTTCACCAGCATGGTATAATTCTAAGCATACATATTCTGTAATGTTTGCTAGATTTAAACCTTTTATTCTTTTTTAAGTGATTACAAATGATATGTATTTTTACATTAGTGTCCATGTGTTCATTGTTAGCATAAAGAAATATAACTGACTTCTGTATGTTTATCTTGTATTCTTCAACCTTACTGAATTCACTTATCAATTCTAGGAAGGTTTATTTTTGAGATTTCATGGTTTGTTTTTTTTTTTTTTTTTGCATAGACAATCATGCCATCTGCAAATAGGGACAGTCTTATTCCTTATTTTCTAATCTGTATGTCTTTTTTCTTCTTTTTGTCTTCTTGTATTGGCTAAAATTTGCAGCACTGAGAAGAATGAGTTAGAGCAAACATCCTTGCATTATTCTCACTCTTAAATGGGAAAGCACTAAATATTTAGCCATTAAGAAAAAGGGTAAGCTTTACCAATAAAAGGGTACTCCCTCTGATTCTTAGCATGTTGAATAAGAGTGCTAAGAGCAGACATCCTTGCCTTGTTCCCACACTTAAGGTAAAAGCACTCAGTCTTTCACAATTACATAAAGCGTTAATTGCAGGTCTTCTCTAGATGCTGTTTATCAAGTAAAGGAAAAAGTCTCTTTCCTATTTTTCTGGGAGTTTTAATTTTTTTCATTATGAATAGGTGTTGGATTTTGTCAAGTTATTTTACTGCATGGAATCATTCTTAAGCATGTTAGTATGGCGGATTACATTAATTGATATTTTTAAAACTGAACCATCTAGCATCCCTGGAGTGACCTTTTGGTAATGGTGTATAACTCTTTTTATATATTGCTGAATTTTATTTGCTAATACTTTATTAAGGACTTCTGCCATCTATATTCATGAAGGATATCGGTCTATAGTCTATAAATTTTTTTTTTTTTAACTATCGTCATCTGGTTTTGTTACCAATGTAATACCAGCTGTGTAAAATGAAAAATAAATGTTCCCTTTTCATCTGTTTTCTGGTAGAGATTGTAGAGAAATGGTGTTCATTCTTTAAACATTTGCCAGAATTCTGTGTGACCACCCGGACGTGAATATTCTTTTTTTAAAGTTTTAAAACTAGAAATCAATTTCCTTAGTGGTTATAGAACTATGCAAATTAACTATTTCAAACTAGATGAGCTGCAACAGCTTTTGTTTTTTGAGGAATTGGTCCATTTCATCTGTAATTTATGTGTGTAGAGTTGTTTGTAGTATTCCCTTATTATCTTTTCTGACGTTGATAGGGTCTGTTGTAATATCTCCTATTTCATTTATGATACTGATAATCTACCTTTTTATGTCAGTTTTATTGATCTTATCAAAGAGCCATCTCTTTGTTTCATTTTCTCAATTTTTGTTTTCAGTTTCACTGATTTTATCTTTATATTTCCTCCTTCCTGCTTACTTTGGGCTGATATTCTCTTCTTTTCCTAGGTCCATCAGCTAAAGGCTTAGATATTTGTTTTGAAAATTTCCCCCTTTTCTAATGTATGCATGACTGCTATAAATTTCCCTCTCAGCACTGCTATAGCAGTATCCCACAACTTTTGATATGTTGTATCATATTTTTATTTTCATTCCATCCCATCCATTTTTTAACCTCCCTTAAGACTTCATCTTTGACCAATGAATTATTTGGAAGTTGTTTAATTTCCAAGTATTTTGGAGATGCTTCTGTTATTTTCTGTTACTGATTTCTAATTTGACTAGTCAGAAAACACACTTTACATTATCTCAATTCTTTAAAATTTCAGTTGTTTTATGGCCCAGAATATGATCCATTTTGCTATATGTCCCATTGGCACTTGAAATGCCATGTGTATTCTGTTGTTGGGTAGAGCGTGCTATAAATGTGCTGTTGGTTGATGGTGGCACTGAGTTACTCTATATACTTATTGATTTTCTAGATAGTTCCATCAAATATACACTTACAGTTGGAGCCTTCAATACCTAACTGTGGATTCTTCTGTTTCTGCATTCAGGTCTACCAGTTTCCCCCCGCAGTTTTTACAGCTCTGCTGTTTGGTGTGTACATACTTGTGATCACTACATATTTTGAGTGATTATCCCTTTTATCATTATATAATGTTCCTCTCTATCTCCATGAATTTTCTTTATTCTAAGTCCACTTTATCTGATATTAATGCAGTCATTTCTGTTTCCTTCAATCGATGTTTGCATAAAATGTCTTCCTCTATCCATTTACTTAAAACTTGCTTATACTGTTATATTTGAAGCGAATTTCTTATAAATAGAATACAGTTGGGTCATGTTTTTTGTTCACTCTGACAATATCTTTTATTTAGACTATTTACATTTAACGTAATTTTTAATAAGGTAGAGCTTAAGTCTATGATTTTATTTTCTATTTGTTCTCTCTGCTTGTTACTTTTCCTGCCTTTCTGCAGGTTAAACATTTTTTAGAATTCTCTTTTGATTTATATATAGTGTTTCTGAGAGGTTTCTCTAGATATTACATTACATATAATAATTTCTCACATGCTACTCACATCGTCATTTTACCAGTTGGAATGAAGTGCAGAAATCCTACCTCCTTTACCTTCCCCTGTTTATAATTTTCTTTTTGTGTGTGTGACAGGGTCTTGCTCTTTCACTCAGGATGGGGTGTGGTGGTGTGACCATGGCTAACTGCAGCCTCAAACACCTGGGCTCAAGTGATTTTCCTATGTCAGCCTCCTGAGTAGCTAGGACTACAGGCATGCACCAAAAGCCTGACTAATTTTTAAAATTTTTATGGAGACAAAGTCTCACTATGTTCCTCAAGCTGGTCTCAAACTCTTGGCCTCAAGCCATCCTCCTGTCTTGGCCTCCCAAAACACTGGGGTTACAGGTGTGAGTCACTGAACTCAGCCATAATTTTCTTTTTTCCTTTACATACATTTAGAACCACACCCGTGTTACAATTTTTGTTTCAACTACCAATTATAATTTAGAAAACATAAGAGAAGTCTACTGTATTTATCCATACTTTTGTTTATCACCTTCTTTCCCCTTTCCTCATATCTCAAGTTTCCTTCTTTTGTTTCCTTTCTGTTTAGAGAACTCCTTTATTCTTTTAGAGTAAATGTAGTGGCAACAAATTCTTAGTTTTTCTTCATCTGAAAATGTCTTGATTTCCCTTCCTTGCATTCCTGAAAAATATTTTCACCAAGTGTAGCATTCTACAGTGACAGTCCTTTTAGCATTTGAAAAATTTAGTGGCATATCCTTCTGGCGGCCTCTGTGGTTACTGATGATAAATCTGTTATTTCAATGCCTTATTTTTTTTTTTTAGGGACCGCAACAGGTGCTTGGTGAGGGCCTTCTTGCTAACAGGGACTCTGCAGAATCCTAAGGGGGTGCAGGGCATCACATGGTGAGGGGGCTGAGTATGCTAGCTCGAATATCTAATCCTCTTCTTATAAAGCCACCAGTCCTATTCCCATGATAACCCATGAATCCATTAACCCATGAATGGATTAATCTATTCATAAGAGCAGAGCCCTCATGACCCAATTACCACTTAAAGGTCTCGCCTCTCAATACAGCTACACTGGGGATTATATTTCAACACGAATTTTGGTGGAAACAAATACTCAAACTACAGCATCTTCCTTAATGTGTCATTTTTTCCTGGCTGCTTTGAAGATCTTTTTGTTGGTATTAAGTTTTGACAGGTTTAATTATGATGCTTCTTGCTGTGGATTTCTTTGGATTTCTTCTGAATGAGGTTTGTTTAGCTTCTTGAATCTGCAGGTTTATGTCTTTCACCAAATGTAGAAAATTTTCAGTCATGACTTGGTTACTTTTTCAGCGCTACTGTCTTTTCCTCTCCTTCTGGGACGCTGATAATAGGATTGTTAACACCTTTTGTTATAGTATATGGGGTCCCTGAGACTGTTGATTTTTCAGTCTATTTTCTATTGTTAAGACTAGATAATTTCTATTGTTCTGTCTTCCAGTTCATTGATTCCTGTCCCCTTCATTCTGTTGTTGAGCCCATCTACAAAGCTTTTTACTGTGATTGTTGTATTTTCTCAAGTATTAAGACTTCTAAAACAATAGAATGATTAATATCTTATAAATTTTAAGGTCTACAATAATGAAATATACACATATAATTTAATTCTACTGTAATGTAATCGGGATATATTTTCAACTATGCAAACACAGGGATATCGATAGTCACAAAAGTAACATAGCTAATAAGGTCTTCCTTCCTTCTTTACCTACCCTCCTATCCAAGCATCTATCCTTGGCTCTACCATCAACTTCAACAAGCAAAGATAAATTTCATTAGTGTGGGGGTTTATATTAAACTTCCATATTAGAAGATAGTATAAACATGCTCTTTTTTTTTTAATACAACAGCAGTGGTTTCCAAACTTACTGTAAATCAGAATAACCTGGAAAGCTTGTTAAAACATGGCTACTGGGCCCTCCCCAAACTTTGTGATTCAGTAGGTCTGGAGTGGGGCACAAGAATTTGTATTTTTATTATTATACTTTAAGTTCTGGAATACATGTGCAGAATGTGCAGGTTTGTTACATAGGTATACATTTGGTATACCTATGTATACCATGGTAGTTTCCTGTACCCATCAACTCATCATCTACATTACATATTTCTCCTAATGCTATCCCTCCCCTAGCCCCAACCCACTGACAGGCCCCAGTGTGTGATGTTCCCCTCCCTGTGTACATGTGTTCTCATTGTTCAACTCCCACTTATGAGTGAGAACATGTGGTGTTCGGTTTTCTGTTCCTGTGATAGTTTGCTGAGAATAATGC
The DNA here is from genome assembly GCF_049350105.2 of Macaca mulatta. NCBI lineage: Eukaryota > Metazoa > Chordata > Mammalia > Primates > Cercopithecidae > Macaca > Macaca mulatta. The sequence continues at coordinate 103,453,562 of NC_133414.1, read as the reverse complement.
TTTCCAGCTTCATCCATGTCCCTGCAAAGGACATGAACTCATCCTTATTCATGGCTGCACAGTATTACATGGTGCATATGTGCCATACTTTCTTTATCCAGTCTATCACTGATGGGCATTTGGGTTGGTTCCCAGTCTTTGCTATTGCGAATAGTGCTGTAATAAACATATGTGTATAGAATTATTTATCATCCTTTGGGTGGTAAAGGGATAAAACCCAGTAATGGGATTGCTAGGCTAAATGCTATTTCTGGTTCTAGATCCTTGAGGAATCGCCACACCGTCTTCCACAATGGTTGAACTAATTTACACTCCCACCAACAATGTAAAAGTATTCCTATGTCTCCACATCCTCTCCAGCATCTATTTCCTGACTTTTTACTGATTGCCATTCTAACTGGCATGAGATGGTATCTCATTGTGGTTTTGATTTGCATTTCTCTAATGACCAGTGATAATGAACTTTTTTTCATATGTTTGTTGGCTGTATAAAGGTCTTCTTTTGGAAAGTCACTGTTCATATCCTTTGCCCACTTTTTGATGGGGTTGTTTTTTTCTTGTAAATCTGTTTAACTTCCTTGTAGATTCTGGATATTAGCCCTTTGTCAGATGGATAGATTGTAAACATTTTCTGTCATTCTGTAGGTTGTCTCTTCACCCCCATGATAGTTTCTTTTACTGTTTAGAAGCTCTTTAGTTTAATTAGATGCCATTTGTCAATTTTGGCTTTTGTTGCCATTGCTTTTGGTGTTTTAGTCATGAAGTCTTTGCCCATACCTATGTCCTGAATTGTATTGTCTAGGTTTTCTTCTAGGGTTTTTATGGTATTAGGTTTTATGTTTAAGTTTTTAATCCATCTTGAGTTAATTTTTGTATGAGATGTAAGGAAGGGGTCCAGTTTCAGTTTTCTGCATATGGCTAACCAGTTTCCCCAACACCATTTATTAAACAGGGAATCCTTGCCCCATTGCTTGTTTTTGTCAGGTTTGTCAAAGATCAGATTATTGTATATGTGTGGCATTATTTCTGAGGTCTCTATTCTGTTCCATTGGTTTATATATCTGTTTTGGTACTAGTACCAGGCTGTTCTAGTTACTGCAGCCTTGTAGTTTGAAGTCAGGAAGCATGATGCTTCCAGCTTTGTTCTTTTTGTTTAGGATTGTCTTGACTATATGGGCTTTTTGGTTCCATATGAAATGTAAAGTAGTTTTTTCTAATTCTGTGAAGAAAGTCAATGGTAGCTTGATGGGACAGCATTGAATCTATAAATTACTTTGGGCAGTATGACCATTTTCACGATATTGATTCTTCCTATCCATCGGCACGGAATGTTTTTCCATTTGTTTGTGTTCTCTCTTCTTCCCTTGAGCAGTGATTTGTAGTTCTCCTTGAAGAGGTCCTTCACATCCTTTCTAAGTTGTATTGCTAGGTATTTTATTCTCTTTGTAGCAATTGTGAATGGGGGTCACTCATGATTTGGCCCTCTGTTTGTCTATTATTGGTGTATAGGAATGCTTGTGATTCTTGCACACTGATTTTGTATCCTGAGACTTTGAAGTTGCTTATCAGCTTAAGGAGATTTCTGGCTGAGAGGATGGAGTTTTCTAAATATTCAATCATGTCATCCCTAAACAGAGGAAATTTGACTTCCTCTCTTCCTATTTAAATGACCTTTATTTCTCTTTCTTGTCTGATTGCCCTGGCCAAAATTTCCAATAATATGTTGATAGGAGTAGTGAGAGAGGGAATCCTTGTCTTGTGTCAGTTCTCAAAGAAAATGCTTCCAGCTTTTACCCATTCAGTATATTGACTGTAAGTTTGTCATAAATAGCTCTAATTATTGGGAGAAACATTCCATCAATACCTAGTTTATTGAGAGATTTTTAGCATAAAAAAGTGTAGAATTTTATCGAGGCCTTTTATACATCTATAGAGGTAATCATATGGTTTTTGTCATTGGTTCCATTTAAATGGATTACGTTTATTGATTTGTGTATGTTGAACTAGCCTTGCATTCCAGGGATGAAGCCAACTTGATCATGGTGGATAAGTTAGTTGACTTGCTAGATAAGATTTTTGATGTGCTGCTACATTTGGTTTGCCAGTATTTTACTGAGGACTTTCACATCGATGTTCATGAGGGATATTGGCCTGAAATTTTCTTTTTTGTTGTGTCTCTGCCCGGTTTTGGTATCAGGATGATGCTGGCCTCATAAAATGAGTTAGGGAGGAGTTCCTCTCTTTCTATTGTTTAGAATAGTTTCAGAAGGAATGGTAACAGCTCCTCTTTGTACCTCTGGTAGACTTCACCTGTGACTCTGTCTGGTCCTGGCTTTTTTTTGGTTGGTAGGCTATTAATCACTGCCTCAATTTCAGAACTTGTTATTGGTCTATTCAGAGATTCAACTTCTTCCTGGTTTAGTCTTGGGAGTGTGTATGTGTCCAGGAATTTAACCATTTCTTCTAGATTTTCTAGTTTATTTGCATAGAGGTGTTTAAACTATTTTCTGATGGTAGTCTGTATTTCTGTGGGATCAGTGGTGATATCCCCTTTATCGTTTTTTATTGTGTCTATTTGATTCTTCTCTCTTTTCTTCTTCATCAGTCTGGTTAATGGTCTAGTTTGTTAACCTTCTCAAAAAACCAGCTCCTGGATTCACTGGGTTTTTTTGAAGGGTTTTTCGTGTCTCCATCTCCTTCAGTTTTGCTCTGACCTTGGTTATTTCTCATCTTCTGCTAGCTTTTGAATTTGTTTGCTCTTGCTTCTCTAGTTCTTTTAATTGTCATGTTAGGGTGTCGATCTTAGATCTTTCCCACTTTCTCCTGTGGGCATTTAGTGCTATAAATTTCCCTCTAAACACTACTTTAGCTGTGTCCCAGAGATTCTGGTACGTTGTGTCTTCATTCTCATTGGTTTCAAAGAACTTATTTGTTTCTGCCTTAATTTCGTTATGTACCCAGTAGTCATTCAGGAGCAGGTTGTTCAGTTTCCATGTACTTGTGTGAGTTTCTGAATCCTGAGTTCTAATTTGATTGCACTGTGGTCTGAGAGACTGTTTACTATGATTTCCATTGTTTTGCATTTGCTGAGGAGTGTTTTACTTCCAATTATGTGGTCAATTTTACAATAAGTGCAATGTGGTGCTGAGAAGAATTTATATTCTGTTGATTTGGGGCAGAGAGTTCTGTAGATGTCTGTTAGGTCTGCTTGTCCAGAGCTGAGTTCAAGTCCTGAATATCCTTGTTAATTTTCTGTCTTGTTGATCTAATACTGACAGTGGGGTGTAAAAGTCTCCCATTATTATTGTGTGGGAGTCTAAGTCTCTTTGTATGTCTCTAAGAATTGCTTTATGAATCTGAGTACTCCTGTATTGGGTGCGTGTATATTTAGGATAGTTAGTCATCTTGTTGCATTGATCCCTTTACCATTATGTAATGCCCTTCTTTGTCTTTTTGGAACTTTGTTGGTTTAAAGTCTGTTTCATCAGAGACTAGGATTGCAATGCCTGCTTTTTTATTGCTTTCCATTTGCTTGGGAAGTATTCCTTCATCCCTTTATTTTAGCCTGTGTAGTCTTTGCACATGAGATGGGTCTCCTGAATACAGCACAAGGATGGGTCTTAACTTTTTATCCAATTTGCCAGTCTGTGTCTTTCAATTGGGACATTTAGCCCATTTACATTTAAGGTTAATATTATTATTTGTGAATTTGATCCTGTCATTATGATGCTAGCTGTTTATTTTGCCCATTGGTTGATGCAGTTTCTTCATAGTGTCAAGAGTCTTTACAATTTGGTATGTTTTTGCAGTAACTGGTACCGGTTTCTCCTTTCCATATTTAGTGCTTCCTTCAGGAGCTCTTGTAAGGCAGGCCTGGTGGTGACAGAATCTCTCAGCATTTGCTTGTCTGTAAAGATTTTATTTCTCCTTCACTTAGGAAGCTTAGTTTGGCTGGATATGAAATTCTGGGTTGAAAATTCTTTTCTTTAAGAATGTTGAATATTGGCCCCCACTCTCTTCTGGCTTGTAGGGTTTCTGCAGAGAGATCCGCTGTTAGTCTGATGGGTTTCCCTTTGAGGGTAACCTGACCTATCTCTCTGGCTGCCCTTAACATTTTTTCCTTCATTTCAACCTTGGTGAACCTGATGATTATGTGTCCTGGAATTGCTCTTCTCAAGGAGTATCTTTGTGGTGTTCTCTGTATTTCCTGAATTTGAATGTTGGCCTGTCTTGGTAGGTTGGGGAAGTTCTCCTGGGTAATATCCTGGAGGGTGTTTTCCATCTTGGTTCCATTCTCCCTGTCACTTTCAGGTACGCCAATCAAATGTAGGTTTGGTCTCTTCACATAGTCCCATATTTCTTGGAGGCTTTGTTCATTCCTTTTCATTCTTTTTTCTCTAATCTTGTCTTTACACTTTATTTCATTATGCTGATCTTCAATCTCTGATATCCTTCCTTCTGCTTGATCGATTCAGCTATTGATACTTGTGTATGCTTCATGAAGTTCCTGTGCTGTGTTTTTCAGTTCCATCGGGTCGTTTATGTTCTTCTCTAAACTGGTTATTCTGGTTACCAATTCCTCCAACCTTTTATCAAGGTTCTCAGCTTCCTTGCATTGGGTTAGAACATGCTCCTTTAGCTTGGAAGATTTTCTTGTTACCCACCTTCTGAAGCCTACTTCTGTCAGTTCGTCAAACTCATTCTCCATCCAGTTTTGTTCCCTGGCTGGTGAGGAGTTGTGATCCTTTGGAGGAGAAGAGGCGTTCTGGTTTTTGGAATTTTCAGCCTTTTTGCGCTGGTTTTTCTTCATCTTCGTGGATTTATCTACCTTTGGTCTTTGATGCTGGTGACCTTTGGATGGGGTTTTTGTGTGGACATCCTTTTTGTTGATGTTGATGCTATTCCTTTCTGTTTGTTAGTTTTCCTTCTAACAGTCAGGCCCCTCTGCTGCAGGTCTGCTGGAGTTTGCTGGAGGTCCACTCCAGACCCTGTTTGCTTGGGTATCATACAGCAGAGGCTGCAGAACAGCAAACGTTGCTGCCTGTTCCTTCCTCTAGAAGCTTCGTCCCAGAGAGGCACCTGCCAGATGCCCGCTGGAGCTCTCCCGCATGTGGTGTTTGTCAACTCCTGCTGGAAGGTGTCTCCCAGTGAGGAGACATGGATGTCAGGGACCCACTTGAGGAGGCAGTCTGTCCCTTGGCAGTGCTCGAGCGCTGTGCTGAGAGATTCGCCCCTCTCTTCAGAGCTGGCAGGCAGGAACATTTAAGTCTGCTGCAGCTGTGCCCACAGTGACCTCTTCTCCCAGATGCTCTGTCCCAGGGAGATGGGAGTTTGATGTATAAGCCCCTGATTGGGGCTGCTGCCTTTCTTTCACAGATGCCCTTCGCAGAGGGGAGGAATCGAGAGAGGCAGTTTGGCTACAGCGGCTTTGCAGAACTGAGATTGGCTCTGCCTAGTTTAAGCTTCCCAGTGGCTTTGTTTACACTGTGAGGGGAAAACTCCCTACTCAAGACTCAGTAATAGCGGACACCCCCCGCTCCCCGCCCACTAAGCTCGAGTGTCCCAGGTCGTCTTCAGACTGCTGTGCTGGCAGCGAGAATTTCAAGCCTTTGGATCTTAGCTGCTTAGGCTCTGTACATGTGGAATCTGCTGAACTAGACCCCTTGGCTCCGTGGCTTCAGCCCCCTTTCCAGGGCAGTGAATGGTTCTGTGTCACTGGTGTTCTAGGCGCCACTGGGGTATTAAAAAAAAAAAAATCCTGCAGCAAGTTCGGTGTCTGCTCAAGTGGCCACCCAGTTTTGTGCTTGAATCCAAGGGCCCTGGTGGCATAGGCACCCAAGAGAATCTCCTTGTCTTCAGGTTGTGAAGACCATGGAAAAAGTGTCGTATCTGGGCCAGAGTGCACCGTTCCTCAGGGCACAGTCTCTCACACCTTCCCTTCACTAGGGGAGGGAGTTCTGTGATCCCTTGTGCTTCCCGGATGTGGTGATGCCTCACCCTGCCCCCCACATTCTGCACCCACTGTCTAACCAGTCCCAGTGAGATGAGCTGGGTACCTCAGTTGGAAATGCAGAAATCACCTGCCTTCTGCGTTGATCTCACTGGGAGCTGCAGACCGGAGCTCTTCCTATTTGGCTGACTTGCCAGCGACTCCCTCTTCTTTCATTGTATAATGTCTAAACTGAGGCCCAGGAACTTTAGTTGCTTATCTAAAGTTAACAAATTTCACAACTCAGCCAGCAATACGACTCAGTCCCATACTGTTAAGACTGCTTTTTCATTACTTATTACTTACTTAATTAAAAATTATTTATAATGAAACTCAAGGCAGAGCATTTTGCAAGAACGTGTAACTAGCAGCACACTTTTTTATATCACTACTTCCTCTCTAGCAGTAGAGGGATAAGGAAAGGGAAGCCCAGGTTCTTCCTACTGAACCTCCAATCTTCATAAAGACTTTTCTTTACCTCCAATGTTGCTGTTGCCATCTGTGCTGGCTAGCCAGGAACAGTTATCAGTCCCCTAATCATGTGGCCAATTGAAAATGTCAGTCTTTGTTTTGTCGAATATAGTTGTAGAAAGCTGCATTTTACCAGTTTCCGACGAGAGTTATGATGTCTGTGAAAACAGTGAGCTAGCAAAATTTGGATGATAATCTCACACCCTTACACATAGTTATATTCTGATCTTCACATTTTTGAATATACTGCCAACCCCCACGACAGCCCTTATTCTTCTTACATTGGCTTCTAGTGTTTTACTTAATGTTTCTAAGCAACCAACTAAAATTGGCAGCAGTATATTAAAAGAAAGGGAAAATGATTACTGCTTATCAGTTCAGCAAAGTGTTCATAAGTATTCACTGAATGAACCCTAAATGATTGATTTTCACTGATAAATTTATTTTGGCTTTTTTCACTCTATTATGATTTTCTATATTGCAGAAAAAGTTGCATATGATAGAACAAAGATTTCCCTCTATTTGTAATGTCAGTTTAAGATTTAATTAATCCCTCATCACCATAGTTATTGATTTTCTCTTTTTGAATTATATTTTAATAACTATCTGTGAGAACAGGCAGAAAGCCTGTCTCTGGAAACAATGCCTTGATATTCAGGGACTTGAGAACAGCTGCAGTCTGTTATTTTTCTTTCCTTAATAGCTGAATGTCACATCCTGTAGTTTGGTTTTCATTCACTAATCTGAGCAAAGGATTCAAGTTCCATTAACATAGTGTGTTAACATTCTGCAGGACTCTTCAGTTTAAGTTACCTTTTCAACTAAAAATAAATCCCATCTGGGCTTCTGGTTTCTAAACTTACCCTAGAATCCTCTTGGCCTTGGCATTACTATTTCTATTATGTAAGAATCTCTTCAGTCTCAGGCTCTGCCAAAATCCAGTTCTCTTACTAATTCAAATTTCACTCTTCCACCTCAGCATGGTATTAATAAAATTAGTGGATATAAAACTGTGTATATATGCTCTGTGTGTAAGTTAATTTATATTTGAATGAATCTGTTTGTATTTAATTGTAGATGTTTATAGCCAGGTTGGGGAAAAGTGTGTGGGAAGGGATAAGAAAGGGAAGTAAGCCTGGTAAAGAGGAAGAAAAACTCTATAGGAGCCACAAAAGGTAATAGTAACAAGACTGGTGTTGAAGAGAGGAGATAAATATCATTTATTTATTTTAGGCTGAGATGCCCTTTTCTTTCCCTCTAATAAAGATTGCCAAATATAATCTATAAGAAGCCATTTGTGGGGATACCTAATTTTACTTGTTTATAAATTGAACCTTTGTCCAATTTGTGTTTACACTACAAATTACTTGACATTGGATATTTCCATATTTAATAAAGGATATAAAATTGGAACACTAAAGTAGATTTAATAAATGTTCCGTGTCATTAGCACCATTGGTCTCTCATTTAAAACCATGGAAGAGTGTTTCGTAGTATTTTGTGCAGATTTGCAGCATCAGCATCACCCGGAAACATGTAGAAATACAAATTCTTCCTGGGGGAAGGGGCGACTGTGGGCGCAGCTTCAGCAGACTTAAATGTTCCTGCCTGGCGGCTCCGAAGAGAGCAGCAGAATCTCCCAGCACAGTGCTCAAGCTCTGCCAAGGGACAGACTGCCTCCTCAAGTGGGTCCCTGACATCCATGTCTCCTCACTGGGAGACACCTTCCAGCAGGAGTTGACAAACACCACATGCGGGAGAGCTCCAGCGGGCATCTGGCAGGTGCCTCTCTGGGACGAAGCTTCTAGAGGAAGGAACAGGCAGCAACGTTTGCTGTTCTGCAGCCTCTGCTGTATGATACCCAAGCAAACAGGGTCTGGAGTGGACCTCCAGCAAACTCCAGCAGACCTGCAGCAGAGGGGCCTGACTGTTAGAAGGAAAACTAACAAACAGAAAGGAATAGCATCAACATCAACAAAAAGGATGTCCACACAAAAACCCCATCCAAAGGTCACCAGCATCAAAGACCAAAGGTAGATAAATCCACGAAGATGAAGAAAAACCAGCGCAAAAAGGCTGAAAATTCCAAAAACCAGAACGCCTCTTCTCCTCCAAAGGATCACAACTCCTCACCAGCCAGGGAACAAAACTGGATGGAGAATGAGTTTGACGAACTGACAGAAGTAGGCTTCAGAAGGTGGGTAACAAGAAAATCTTCCAAGCTAAAGGAGCATGTTCTAACCCAATGCAAGGAAGCTGAGAACCTTGATAAAAGGTTGGAGGAATTGGTAACCAGAATAACCAGTTTAGAGAAGAACATAAACGACCCGATGGAACTGAAAAACACAGCACAGGAACTTCATGAAGCATACACAAGTATCAATAGCTGAATCGATCAAGCAGAAGGAAGGATATCAGAGATTGAAGATCAGCATAATGAAATAAAGTGTAAAGACAAGATTAGAGAAAAAAGAATGAAAAGGAATGAACAAAGCCTCCAAGAAATATGGGACTATGTGAAGAGACCAAACCTACATTTGATTGGCGTACCTGAAAGTGACAGGGAGAATGGAACCAAGATGGAAAACACCCTCCAGGATATTACCCAGGAGAACTTCCCCAACCTACCAAGACAGGCCAACATTCAAATTCAGGAAATACAGAGAACACCACAAAGATACTCCTTGAGAAGAGCAATTCCAGGACACATAATCATCAGGTTCACCAAGGTTGAAATGAAGGAAAAAATGTTAAGGGCAGCCAGAGAGATAGGTCAGGTTACCCTCAAAGGGAAACCCATCAGACTAACAGCGGATCTCTCTGCAGAAACCCTACAAGCCAGAAGAGAGTGGGGGCCAATATTCAACATTCTTAAAGAAAAGAATTTTCAACCCAGAATTTCATATCCAGCCAAACTAAGCTTCCTAAGTGAAGGAGAAATAAAATCTTTACAGACAAGCAAATGCTGAGAGATTCTGTCACCACCAGGCCTGCCTTACAAGAGCTCCTGAAGGAAGCACTAAATATGGAAAGGAGAAACCGGTACCAGTTACTGCAAAAACATACCAAATTGTAAAGACTCTTGACACTATGAAGAAACTGCATCAACCAATGGGCAAAATAAACAGCTAGCATCATAATGACAGGATCAAATTCACAAATAATAATATTAACCTTAAATGTAAATGGGCTAAATGTCCCAATTGAAAGACACAGACTGGCAAATTGGATAAAAAGTTAAGACCCATCCTTGTGCTGTATTCAGGAGACCCATCTCATGTGCAAAGACTACACAGGCTAAAATAAAGGGATGAAGGAATACTTCCCAAGCAAATGGAAAGCAATAAAAAAGCAGGCATTGCAATCCTAGTCTCTGATGAAACAGACTTTAAACCAACAAAGTTCCAAAAAGACAAAGAAGGGCATTACATAATGGTAAAGGGATCAATGCAACAAGATGACTAACTATCCTAAATATACACGCACCCAATACAGGAGTACTCAGATTCATAAAGCAATTCTTAGAGACATACAAAGAGACTTAGACTCCCACACAATAATAATGGGAGACTTTTACACCCCACTGTCAGTATTAGATCAACAAGACAGAAAATTAACAAGGATATTCAGGACTTGAACTCAGCTCTGGACAAGCAGACCTAACAGACATCTACAGAACTCTCTGCCCCAAATCAACAGAATATAAATTCTTCTCAGCACCACATTGCACTTATTGTAAAATTGACCACATAATTGGAAGTAAAACACTCCTCAGCAAATGCAAAACAATGGAAATCATAGTAAACAGTCTCTCAGACCACAGTGCAATCAAATTAGAACTCAGGATTCAGAAACTCACACAAGTACATGGAAACTGAACAACCTGCTCCTGAATGACTACTGGGTACATAACGAAATTAAGGCAGAAACAAATAAGTTCTTTGAAACCAATGAGAATGAAGACACAACGTACCAGAATCTCTGGGACACAGCTAAAGTAGTGTTTAGAGGGAAATTTATAGCACTAAATGCCCACAGGAGAAAGTGGGAAAGATCTAAGATCGACACCCTAACATGACAATTAAAAGAACTAGAGAAGCAAGAGCAAACAAATTCAAAAGCTAGCAGAAGATGAGAAATAACCAAGGTCAGAGCAAAACTGAAGGAGATGGAGACACGAAAAACCCTTCAAAAAAACCCAGTGAATCCAGGAGCTGGTTTTTTGAGAAGGTTAACAAACTAGACCATTAACCAGACTGATGAAGAAGAAAAGAGAGAAGAATCAAATAGACACAATAAAAAACGATAAAGGGGATATCACCACTGATCCCACAGAAATACAGACTACCATCAGAAAATAGTTTAAACACCTCTATGCAAATAAACTAGAAAATCTAGAAGAAATGGTTAAATTCCTGGACACATACACACTCCCAAGACTAAACCAGGAAGAAGTTGAATCTCTGAATAGACCAATAACAAGTTCTGAAATTGAGGCAGTGATTAATAGCCTACCAACCAAAAAAAAGCCAGGACTAGACAGAGTCACAGGTGAAGTCTACCAGAGGTACAAAGAGGAGCTGTTACCATTCCTTCTGAAACTATTCTAAACAATAGAAAGAGAGGAACTCCTCCCTAACTCATTTTATGAGGCCAGTATCATTTGCTGCTATGCAACTTCAGCAAAGACGCAGGATACAAAATTAATGTGCAAAAATCACAAGCATTCCTATACACCAAAAATAGAGCCAAATCATGAGTGATTTCCCATTCACAATTGCTACAAAGAGAATAAAATACCTAGCAATACAACTTACAAAAGATGTGAAGGACCTCTTTAAGGAGAACTACAAATCACTGCTCAAGAAAAGAAGACAGCACACAAAGGGAAAAACATTCCATGCTCATGGATAGGAAGAATCATTATCATGAAAATGGCCATACTGCCCAAAGTAATTTATAGATTCAACGCTATCCCCATCATGCTACCATTGACTTTCTTCACAGAATTAGAAAAAACTACTTTACATTTCATATGGAACCAAAAGAGAGCCCATATAGCCAAGACAATCCTAAGCAAAAAGAACAAAGCTGGAGGCATCATGCTACCTGACTTCAAACTATACTACAAGGTTACAGTAACCAAAACAATATGATACTGGTATCAAAACAGATATATAGACCAATAGAACAGAACAGAGGCCTCAGAAATAATGCCACACATCTACAATAATCTGATCTTTGACAAACCTGACAAAAACAAGCAATGGGGAAAGGATTCCCTATTTAATAAATGGTGCTGGGAAAACTGGCTAGCCATATGCAGAAAACTGAAACACAGACTCCTTCCTTACAGCTCATACAAAAATTAACTCTAGATGAATTAAAGACTTAAACATAAAACCTAATACCATAAAAACCCTAGAAGAAAACCTAGACAATAGCATTCAGGACATAGGCATGGGCAAAGACTTCATGGCTAAAACACCAAAAGCAACGGCAACAAAAGCCAAAATTGACAAATGGCATCTAATTAAACTAAAGAGTTCCTGCACAGCAAAAGAAACTATCATCAGAGTGAAGAGGCAACCTACAGAATGAGAGAAAATGTTTGCAATCTATCCATCTGACAAAGGACTAATATCCAGAATCTACAAGGAACTTAAACAAATTTACAAGAAAAATCAACCCGCCCCATCAAAAAGTAGGTAAAGGGTATGAACAGACACTTCTCAAAAGAAGACATTTATGCAGCCAACAAACATATGAAAAAAAGTTCATTATCACTGGTCATTAGAGAAATGCAAATCAAAACCACAATGAGATACCATCTCATGCCAGTTAGAAAGGCGATCAGTAAAAAGTCAGGAAACAACAGACGCTGGAGAGGATGTGAAGAAATAGGAACACTTCTACACTGTTGGTGGGAGTGTAAATTAGTTCAACCATTGTGGAAGACGGTGTGGCGATTCCTCAAGGATCTAGAACCAGAAATACCATTTAACCCAACAATCCCATTACTGGGTATATGCCCAGAGGATGATAAATAATTCTACAATAAAGACATGCACACGTATGTTTATTACAGCATTGTTCGCAATAGCAAAGACTGGGAACCAACCCAAACCAACCCAAATGCCCATCAATGATGGACTGGATAAAGAAAATATGGCACATATGCACCATGGAATACTATGCAGCCATAAAGAAGGATGAGTTCATGTCCTTTGCAGGGACATAGATGAAGCTGGAAACCATCATTCTCAGCAAACTAACACAGGAATAGAAAAGAAAACACTGCATGTTCTCACTCATAAGTGGGAGTTGAACAATGAGAACACATGGACACAGGAAGGGGAACATCACACCCCAGGACCTGTCAGTGAGTGGGGGACTAGGGAAGGGATAGCATTAGGAGAAATACGTAATGTAGATGACGGGTTGATGGGTGCAGGAAACCACCAAGGCACGTGTATAACTACGTAACAAACCTGCACGTTCTGCACATGTATCCCAGAACTTAAAGAAAAAAAAAAAAAGAAAGAAGATGGCTTAAGTCAGTTGTTCCTAAGGTTTCAAAAAAGAACTTCAAGGTCTACCTCGGGGGAACGGTGCTGAATGAATAGTTTTACTCACAGCAACTCTGCTTAATATAATTATGCTCTAATAAATTGTATTTTTTTAGAAGTGTTTTGTCACAATCAAAAACAAGAACAAAAATAAGTTTAAAAACCACTAGAGTTTATATCATTTCTTAGATCACTTTCACCTCTACAACTATTCAAGAACAAAATGAAAAAGACTCATAAACCTACCAAAAAGTTTCAAAATTCTCTAACAGTGTGACCTAGATAACGGCCTGTAACAGAGAAATTCAGGAAGTATGGAAACTTACAATGTATATGTCATGTATTATAAAAAACTGATTTTTAATTATGAATTTCTGCCTTATAACATGGTATAAGAAAATATCTGAAAAAAACAACAACAAAAAACAAAACAACCAAAGAAAAAGAACAACCATCCAACCAAACTTGTCTTCTTTTTCTGGATCTACATTATGTCTATAAATTATTTTATACTGCCCCCAACAAAAGATGGAGTCTAATTCTCCCCCCTTTGAATATGAGCCAGCCTTAATGACTCCTTGCTAATCAACAAAAGTGGCAGAAGTGGAGCTGCATGAGTAGGTTATTGAAAGGCAATAACATTTGTGCTTGGCTCTCTCTTTTGAGATGTTTGTCCTTGGAATCCGTCACCATGCTGTGAGGATGCCAAGAGTCACCTGAAAAGGCCATATGTAGGTGTTTCATCTAAGGTCCAAGCCTACAACCAGCATCAATCATCAGGCATGGAAGTGACCAAGCCTTCAGGTGATTCCAGCTCTCAGTATTCAAGGCGCCTCAACTAATGCTCAGGAGAACCAAGATGAGCTGTCCCCTCTGATCCCCATGCAAATTACGTATTTGTAAATAAAATAAACATTGCTGGTATTTTAAGCCACTAAATTTTAGGGAGGTTTATTATTATATACGCAATAGATACTGGAACATGTATAAACAGAAATCATGTAATCTCTCAGAATCTCATACTCCTTATCTGTTAAAGAAACAAATGGAGGTTTTTTGGGTTAAGATGGCAGACTGAGCACATTTTAATTCCTCCCAAAATTCCATTTAACTACAGTAAAAGGTTCTGTTGTTGTTTTAAAGATATAAATCTATAAGGACAAACAGAACAGGTGAAATAGCCGTAGCCTCAAAGGTAAAAAACTAGGAAGCAGAGATGTCAGTGAAAATTGGTTTAGTATCCCTGAGACAGCTAAATACAAGCCCCAATAAGGAAATCACAAAGTAACGATTTACACTGCAGAATTCTTAAAGGGCACAGAATCAGGAACTGGGAATATAAGGGGGAAGGCAAAAATAAGAACTATGGTAAAAACTGAATAAAAAGTTAGCTCCCTAGATCTCTTCCTTGCCACTACATGACTATCCCTCCTCCATCCCTACTCACGCAGAAGTCTGGAAATTCCTATTATTTGGAGAGAGTAAAACAGACGTGCTTTGGACTAGGGAATGCCAGACACAGATGAGGTTATAAAAACTATACCAAGACACAGTAGCAGTAAACAACTAATTGCTTAATACTAAGTGACTGACCAGTCAAAAGAGACTCCCAATCTCCTTCTCCCCGCAAACGGAATACTTACCCTGCCCTTCCCTCAGACAGAAGACACATTCATGGGGAATCTGATTAGGCTAAGAAGAAATAACTAAAGATACGGACATCAGGGTTCCTCAATCAACAGGCCACCCAAATAGCCTCATAATAAAGCTTATGGTCAACAAATCTTATTTATGCCTCACCTTCCAATCATCCATCTTGGTTCCCTCATTAACCATGAGCAGAAAATCAAAGACTACCAAACTTCTAATGACAGCCTCCAATATGGAGGACAGAGACCAAAACAAAGAGACAAAAGCAACATGGAGGAATCAGAAACCATGCAGGGAGAAGAAAAAAGAATTTTAAACCTATTACTAGCTTTCTCAGAGGAATAAAAGAGAGTACAACCATGAAATAAAAGGGTACTATAAAAAAGAAAGATTCAGTGGGGAAAAATTCTTCACAATTAAAGGCATAATAGAAGTAAGATACTCAGTAGAAGAGTTTTGAGAAAATTTCCTAAATCATAAAGCAAAAGAGAAGAGAAATACAAGTAAAAAAGAAAATTAAGAGTCCAGAAAGTCTGGCTTTTGAATAAGAGGAGATTCAGAAAGAAAGGATAGAAAAAACAGAGGATCATCATCAACAAAATAATTCAAGAAACTTTTCTGGGATTTAAGGACATGAAGCTGCTAGACCGAGTATACAGCACAAGGGATGAATACAAACCCACACCAAGGCACAACGCTGTGCAATTTCAAAACTTCCAAGACAAGAGATGGCTCGACAAGCTTCCAGAGAGACAGAGACAGAGGTAGACAGACCTCTAATTCAAAGGAACAGGAATCACGGTGGTCTGAGGTGGGAGCTACACTCCATACAGACTGAAACTGAGTGGCCTGAAATTTAACAATGTTGATACTTGTCATCACCAAGACCCTGACTGCCTTTGTACTCTTTTTAAACGGAAGACAGAATGTACAGGTGAGCCTACTTCTTATTCCTGGCTTGCCAGGGTTGGGGGGTGGGTCAAGAAGTCCCTGTTCTCCTCTTCTTTCTCTGCTGACTCAGCTAATGACACTCAGGTTACCTCACAGATTGAAGCTACAGTGCTTTTGACAGTTGGAGGAGTCTTTCTGACAGACATCTAATAGTCTCAACTGCAGCTCTGCCACACATCCCAAGAGGTGTCCTTTGTTCCTGAGGACTCATTCATACAGAGGGAACTATAAAAAAGGGAACAATAGTCAACCTCTGGACAGAAGGGTGGGGCAATGTGATTGGGTTGGGCTCCCTGGGGCTTTTATAGTGCCAGTACTGCTCTTGAGTGCTGAGTTCTTGGGTTTTAATTTTATTATTAAATGTTGATTATAGTCTTCTGCATGTATAACACATTTTGGATTTTTAAAATGTGTGCCATCAGTTGCTAAGAGTAATGTTCCTGCCCCATGATAATATCTTCCTCCACAACTAAACTGCTCATCTATATACATTGTCATAACATGTACTGAACTTCCTAAGATACAGAATTAAATACTTTTTAAATGCTTTCATCCATATCTTTACAACTTCCTCAGGTAGCTTCTTTATTATCCAGTTTTACAGATGAGAAAATAAGCACAGAGAGGTTAAATAAATTTTCTAGGATTGTACAGTTTGTATGTTACAGAGCCAGAATTCAAACCCAGCCTGAGAAGCTACAAAACTCATGTTATTCCCACTATTGAATGATGCCAAACCTTATACTATGTATAAAAACAAATAATAAAATGGAAAACTAAATTAACATGGGTGTAGGAGCCATTAAACTATAAGATGTCCAAAAAAAAAAAAAAAAAAAAAAAGAAGAAGAAGAACAACAACAAAAATTCAGCAAGCATCAAGCAAAATCAATATAGTGGAAAATTAACCATTTAAATAATAAAACTTAGGTGTAAAATGACACTTTATGACTCACCATGCCCAATTTCCTCATTCTATAAATGTTTTGACACAATAAAAAACAAGAGGGCGAAGTTATCTGTTTAAGATCACATTGGCAGTTATAGGTAGTAGTTGAGCCAAAGACTCGGTTCTTAACTGACAATGTGTGAGTACCAGCCAGGTAATAATAAATGAGATACAAGTTGAAGGATCCCTGTATTAGTTTAGTACTTTGGTGCTGCTTATGACTACTTCGTAGTGGCAGGCAGCTGAAACAAGGAAAGACCAGAATGGATTAGTCATAACAAGTGGTTTTTACACTATTGTCTATAGGATGACTTTCTGAACATTTGGCAAAAAATAAAATTGAAGGTGGGAGAGAGAAAGGAAAAAAGACAGGAAAAAAAAGTCTGACTCACAGGACTTTAGCCATCAGAGCCAAATAAGGCAAATACATTCATTAGATTTTAGAGATGTGCTTTTTACTAAGTTCAATGATGTGTGTTTGTCAAACTGTGATAAAAGCAGGGGTGAAATGTTCTTTTATGAGCCTAGTTATAAAAATATTCGAAAGTCCCCTCTCTATAAAGTTATCTTTAGTGAAATAGATGTCTTAATTTGGACATAAATTACACAATTTATTACAGCCTTGAGATCGGTTTAACATTCCAACAGGGTAAACATGCCAGAAACCCAGAAAAAGTGCCTCCCATTCATTACCTCATTCAGTAAATTATTAACTAAGTATAGACTACATGTACCATGAATGCTAGGTCCTGGAAACAAACAGATGGATTCAAACTCAAGGAGACTGTACATGCATTTACTCCTGGACCCAACAACCCCACTTCTAGAAATATCCTATAGATATACCTGCAGATGAACAAAGCAACGTAGGTACAGAATCATTCATTATGGTATTATCTGCAATAACAAAATAATGGACACAAATCACTTATTTTAATAGGGATCTGAGTAACTAATTCCAGTTTACTTACTCTAATACAATGTACATCCAATACAATGGAATATATTTGTAAAAAATAATAAAGAAATTTTCTATGTACTGATACAGAAAGATATCTAGAATACATGAACTGGACAAAAAGCAAGGTTCTGGACAATGCATACATAGTTACCCACCAAAGGTGGAAAATGATATATAAATAAATATAAATATTTATTTATATTTGTTTGCATTTGCCTGAAAAACCACAGGAAAGAATACAAGAGACAACAGAAAAGAGAGTGAAAGTGAGATGTCTGAAACATATTTATTTTTATAGTTTTGATTTTTGAAACACATAGATGTGTTACCTAGTCAATAAAAAGTTATCTTTAATATAAAAAAGAAAAAATTACTCTTCCCATAGGAAGAGTTAAGAAAAGTCAAATCCAAGTTACCCACTCTGACCTAGCGAAAGATCTTAGAGATTTAGTCTAAAACCAGTTCATTCTTTAAGGAAACCTGTAGATGGAGTTATTTGGGACTTGAAAATACCTCTTCTAAGGTAGGAATCCTTATGTGGCAAGTCCTTTGCTTTCCGCAAATAACAAGCCCTGTGCTAGGTTTCTTCTAACACTTGCCCTTCAAGTTGCTCTTAGAGAAAATGTGAAACTCTGGGGTACTTGACCTGTGAAGATCACAGGACTCAAACACAGATCCAATTGCAATTTCAGCTGCAGACCACTTGTTCTTCCCTGGCTACTTCAGAGTGACAAAGATCATAGTATGCTTTTCTCCAGGGTGTGTAAAAACTACAGAATTCATTAGGTCATATCAAGGTTCTACTAAACTCATGAAATGGGCTGAGCTGGCTATGAGCTTGCTCTCAAGGTAAATGTCAGAGTTCACAGCTACTCTTTTCTGAACTACCTAGACTGGAAAGACATTTTTGAAAGTTTGGGGAAGAATTGCTTCATTTCTTTTAAAGATATTCTGTGCTACTTAAAAATGTTTCAATTAAGTGTGAAAGGGGCATCATAACTTTAGAAAGGAAGACACAAGAGAGTAAGGGACGATGTAGTGCTAACTTTCTCTCCTCTATCACTTATCATCCAGGTTGTTTCTCTGAAGAGATATCATCACTAGCAGCTGTTACAGTAGGTAAAACTCCTACACTTCTCACGTATTTCTAAAAGGACAGCCAATTTGACAGGCATACCTAGTCATGTGATCCACAGGGAGGAAAGGCATTCCTCAGCTGTTAGGTGAACCCACGCTGGGTTTTTGCAGTTTCCCTAATACCAGTTGATCAGACAGGGAAACAAGCTGTTAGAGAAACCCAGCATAGGTCCTGCTACCAGAGAAGAGGGAGGAAAATTATAATAACTGCCAAAAAATGAGGCATCTTTGAGAAAACAATCTTATTGGAAAGTAAGAGAAGCTTCCCAAAACATCAAGGAACTATAAACATGCTTACATTTGGAAGATGTAGTCTAACTTTCTATTCACTGAAAGAATTACTTCTGCAGTGCCCCTAACAGATAAACTCCATGTAACAACTGAATTCAGGTGGCATCCAGATAGAACAGCTAGGAAAATTCAGTACCAGGAGTTCTAATAAGATAGAGGAAGTCTGCTAAAAGATCTGCTCATCTAGAGTCAGAGTCATTTATGCAGATACCCCAAGTTCAAGTTGGGGGTAAGTCCAGATTCCACAAGACAGGCGCAGATGAGAGGGAAGCAGACATTGATGGAAGCTCAAATAAGTGGACCATATTAAGAGTCAATATGGCCACTCAAAAACTTGTAGGCATATGAGTTGGCAAACTGACTTCAGAGATCAAGACATTAGTATAGAAGGAATGGAGTAGATGGAAATCAGAGTGTGAACTCAAAGGTGCCTCCTTAGGGCAATATTGGCGTGATGGAGGGGTGTGTGTGTGTGTGTGTGTGTGTGTGTGTGTGTGTGTATGCAAATAAATAAAAGAAAGAAGTTATTAAAAGCAAATGTTCAAAAATGAGGCAATATAAATACTAACCTATAAGAATGTAGAACAGGTCTAGCACTGGCTTAGAATGTCAAACAGAAAATCTCTGTGCAAGAATAATTTATACCACATGCAGCTTATGGACACGGGTAATTTACCAGAAAATATGTCTTTAAATATTTCTAGGTTTGTTTTGCTTGGTTAGGGTGTGAGGGGCATTTAAGCCTTTGAAGGTTTGTTTTGTCTTGTTACAAGGTGAGGGGAACTTAGAAGTATTTAAGTAATGTACATTTCCTGTGATAAAACAATATAGAGTTACATAAGAAACATTAATAATATACACACAATTCTACCTCCCTGAGGAACCCATTAACAGATTGGTGAGCACCCTTCTACGCTCAAAGTACAAAAGGTTTCCCTGCACTTGAAAACGTTGGATTCATATTCTACCTATAATGATGTAACTTACTTTTTTCATTTTACAATGTATTATGGGCATTTCTCCTAGTCACTTTACATACATATCATATTTTTCTTAATAGAAGCATAATATTTGCAGTACAGATTAACATAATTTAGCTAACTAATACAGATTGCTTCAAATATCACTACTATAAATAATGTACATTTTTTCCATTTATCTTTTTACCTATGTTACATCTTTATAATATCTATAAGCTTTTCCATTCAAACTACCTTTTAGTCTTTAGATAACAGTTTTATAGCTTTCTCCAAATAGATTTACACATTTCCTTTTAGGTTTATTTCTAAGTATTTCATATATTTTCCATAAAGTCTTCTTATTGATTACTGCTCAAATATGGGATATCCATTAAATATTTGAATATATACATTTATATAATATAGAAAATATATATGTACATTATTTTATTTATAATGTAGCCACCTCTCCAATCAAAGTTGCTTATTATTCATGAGTTTTGTATTTCATTCTCTTACTCTAGGTAACATTCACCTAAAAATAAAGATTTTGCTGCTTCTGGTAAATACATATACAGCTTCTTTTTGTTGTATTAACTAGACCTATCAGAACAATGCTGAATAATTAACATCTACTTTTTAAATAATTTAATGATATATGTTTAGCCAAAATATATTTAAAAATTATTTACCATTCTTGATGTTAGGGAAAACAAGATGTGCAGGTGAACTTCTGTTTTCAGCGGCTTCTTTCTTCGGGCTAATAGCTGAAATAAAACTGCTGAAAGTGGAAATTTGGCCTTTGGCTCCTCTGTCCAAACCCTAAAAACAGAAAAGTTAACATTGCAGTATACTTCCTACTACCTATAAATTATTTTATTGCAAAAATCACAAACATTTATAAGAGATTTTAATTTGATGACGAGTAGTCAATAGATAAAAACGTATATGAATTTGACTTACCTTTTCTAGGACTTAACTGTCTCATATATAAAACAGCCTTATTATCTATCCACTTACAAACTGAGAAGTTTGGAAATGGGAATAACAACGGTACCTATCTTATAGAGTTATTGTAAGATTTAACAGAGATAATGCATATAATTAGCATTGGTTCTTGCACATTGCACACCCTCCATTAATGTTAACTACTATTTTAAGTATGCATTTAAAGAATACTAATTTTGTGATCTCTATAAATATTATTTTTAATAAATAGCATGCATGTAATACCTTACAGGCTGATTCACTGAAGGCTATCCTCTCATTTGATGTAACTTTATAAGTTCAGGTAAAAAGATAACCCTTTAGAATTAATTTTTTTCTAAGCACTGTGATTGGGTATACCAGGATTTTTTTTTTAGAAGTAGTGCTAAGCACTTTGGGATCCTTAGGCACAGGTAACAGCAATCTTCTAAAACATGGAATCTATTCATTAACACATCTTTCACAAAATAACAACCCTATAAAATTCATAGTACATATTTAATTAATCAGTACTTTGTAATTATATAAAAAATCTTTACACATACTTTGAAGCGCAAGATTAAGCTATAGAGCTGCCTCAGGGCTTATTCTCAGCTCTCTGAGATGTTTTTATGCTATGTTCCAATTTCCAGATGCTTAAGAGAATACAGTAGCTAACTTCTTTAACATCCACTTTTTAATTCCGAAGGTAACGTCTTCACTTTCACAGTAGAGGAAGAGTTTCTTTTTCATCTCCTCCTTCTTAATTTACCAGACTGATTGCCATTTACCTTTTCAGAATTCACTCATATAATATAGCAGAAGCATTTATGCTCACTAAATTCCCCATTATCTTACAGTTAGGTAGAGCCATCTGATTTATTCTAATAGGCCACAAGTGGAAATGACACCTGTCATTTCTGAGTCCGAAAGTACCAATGCATTTAAGACTGGGGAAAAACTCTAGCTTTTCTCTATTTTCCTCAACTGGCAACCATCCAGGCTGAGTTGAGATGCTAGAGCATCTGTTAGCTTGGGTTCTTGAGTGACTATGTGAAACAGCCAATCCTGACCAATGTTAGACTATACCATTAGCAATAATAAACCTTAACAGTTTTCAAACACTGAAACTTGGGGCTAATTTGTAACTGCAGAATAGCCTATCACAACTTGTTTCTGAAGCTTTTTCCAGTGTTCACCATTTCTATAAAACCAATCATTCTTATTTGTTCTTGTAATTTATTTACATTGTTCCACTAAAATTATAATCATTCTAATATTGGCCCTTCACACTGGACTAGAAGTTCAACACAGAGCTTGTCATACAGTGAGTCTTGTGCATAGGTGCTATACTTTAAATTTACTTTTTAAAGAAAATATAAAAGAGCCCAAAGAGAATAAATTTCAGATACTATACACATAGAATTAAAAAGTCTCTGGAATTAAGAGACTTTTAGAAATTAGCTAACTCCTTTATTTCACAGAAAAGGAAAGTGGAACTGTCTGAGACTCACCTAAAGTGACCTAACAAGCAACAGTGATGTAATGGACACTAAATGGGAACCTGAGGGACACTTTCATGAGTAAAGGAAAAACACATATGCATTTTTTTGGTGTGACATTTTTGGCTGTTCATAGATTTTATTGTAATTTGTTTTGCTTGGTCCGTGATTCTTGGCTAGATTTCAGCTCAGTAATGTCTGGGTTAGTATTTCTGTGTTAGGAAACAAGTCATTTGTTGAGTACTTGTTATATACCTACTACTATAGTAGCCACTTTAATACATTATAACATTCCTATATGTATTTACACCCCATTTTATAGATGGGGAAATTGAATTTCCATGCCCATGTTCACAGAGCTGATAAATGGGAAGCCAGGATTCAAATTCCAGTTTGAATGACCATGAAATCTGTATTCTTAACACTTACATTACAGTCTCTCACTATAGCAGCTGTCACTAATTAAGGGCTTAGCATGTGACAGTAGGTGTGTTGAACACATCAGCCTATTTTCACAACAACCCTTCGTGGTTGATGTAATCTCTACTTTTATAGATGTATGTTGAGTTAAATTTAATCTCTTTAGGAGCAATTCACGTAACCAGAGAATATTACATAAGCAGAACAACTAAGTGTACTTTAGGGAAACTTCTGATGTCCTAAGCCATCTGGGAAAGACTTTAACATTTTCTTTTCTTTTCTTCCCCCTTCCTTCACCTCTTCTTAATAAAAGAGGTCTCAAAGAATATTGCTTAGTTCACTTGTGGGATCTCCAAATAATAAAAACTAAGAATTCAATTAACAGTTATTCAACAACTATCAGTTCTAATGTCTAGTGGATTTATAGAGTCTCAAAGATAAGAGAAAAAATTGAAAAGAGAGGTAAGACAGTGATACACAGTATCTTTCTATAAAATAGTCAGTAAATTATGTAATTTGCATAATATTGGTAAATTAAAGCAATTTGTTCAAGTACACAAAACCAGTGTGTTGATTAGGAAAATGAAATCTAAACAGGTTACATATTTGAAAAAGTAAATCATTCCTTATTATATATATTAGGATGCTTAAATAAGAATTTTATTAACAACTGGGGCTAAGTTTGCTTATTTGTATATTTTGTTCTCTCAGAAAATCTTAATAATAGGGGGAACAAATGCCAAATTGGACACACGAATTTGACAGTTATAAGAAAGTAACCAATTTGTAAAAGAAGGTTAGTCATGCTTGTATAATAAATGGTCCCTCCTTTGTTAACTTTGCTGTAAATATCTACAATAATTTAACATATAGAGGGCATTTTTTCACTGACAACTGTCATGAATGTTATCTAAGACTAAGCAACAGTAGGATTTAGGGAGCAGTGTAGTTGGAATATAGAATCAGAAAGGGAGAAAGGTCCAGCAAGATATGACTGGGAAGGTAGGTAGTGGCCATGTTATGAGGCCTTCAGGCTACAGAGTATAGATTCTATCCTGCACAGAGATAGAGAAAAATCATTGAGCACTTCTAAGCAAGAAATGACAAGATCATATCTGTATTTTAGAAAAAAATCACTATGGTAGCAGTCTAGGGAATAGAATAAAGGGTAGAAATACTGGAAGCTAAACCAGGCCTACTGGAAGAAATGAAATTTGAATGGAGATAGTAATAATAGGGAATGAAGAGGAATGACAGCCTGGGCCAGAAATGACCAAATTGTTAACAGCTATTTCAAGTGTAAGTCTGAAGCATAATGAGAATGAACAAACCCTACCATAAATTATAAAGTAAATGAAATAAACATTGTAAAAAGGTTTCTTCAAATTTCAGAAGAATAGGCATATTTTGACACCTCACTGTATAGAAGAAAGCATCTTTGAAGAAAATTCTAGACAGGGTTATATCAACATGATTTGTGAGTAACTGCAAAAGGAACCAATGCTCACTAGGCAAAAGTATGCTTTGCATGACAAAATAATGAATTTTTATAACAGGGTTATTGTAATATAGCAACAGAAAACCTGTAACAAGTTTGTCCAACCCACAGCCCCCAGGGTGCATGCAGCCCAGGATGGCTTTGAATGCAGCCCAACACAAATTCGTAAACTTTCTTAAAACATTATAAATTTTTGTGTGTGATTTTTTTTTTTTTAGCTCATCAGCCATTGTTTGTGTTAGTGTATTTTATGTGTGACACAAGACAATTCTTCCAATGTGACCCAGGGAAGCCAAAAGATTGGACACACCTGACAATATAAGGACAGAACTGTGGGAAATATTGGGATGTATGTTATGAGCTGGAAAAGGAGATTAAGAATGAATGACCAAAGAGATAAGAAATCGAGAAGAAAGTGATGTGTTAAAAATAAGGGAGGATAAAGTTTCAAGAAAAGAAAAAAAAAGGTCAATAATCTTAAATAATGAAGAGTGGTTAGGTCTAAAATGTGCCTAACTGAAATGGGGCAACTATGAAATCTTGAGGACAGCTGAGACAACAGATTTAGGGTAATAGTGGTGGCAGGGACTATACCAAATAAACTGACAAATGAATGGGAAGTTAGAAAATGAAAGCAATGAGCAAGGATGACTCAGAAGCTTTACTGAAGGGGAAAAAAGCCTGAGGGGGTTAGAATGCAAAGGTTGAGGGAAGATCTACTATGTGCATTACCACGGTTGCCATCTAATGTTCCCTTCTATTTAAATTGCCCCACTCGTGGTCCCCATAGCATTGCTGTTATTCTTTGTGCAGGAATGGCTGTGGACTAGAGCAGAGGTAGGCACTCAACTAAGAGGTAGCCCATCTGCAATTAGGGTAGCCACGTATTAGCTGGCTTGGCATGATGGACACTGATGCTTCCTAGTAAGTCAACCAGAGGTCTTTCGAGATTTTAGACAGAGGAATATAGAAAAGACTGACCAGCTAAAAGAGAATAGCAGAGGCACAAAAAACAGCCAGTCTCTGTTCCTGTTTGTTTTCTGCTTCCAATCTATGTGCCTCATTTCAATAAATTCTCTTTTGCCAAAAGGAGGCTGATTTTCTTTCTCTCTCTCCTCTCTCTCTCCCTTCCCCTCTCTCTCTCTCTCTCTCTCTCTCTCTCTCTCTTTCTTTCTTTCTTTCCTTTTGAGATGTAGTTTCACTCTGTCGCCCAGTCTGGAGTGCAGAGGCACAATCTTGGCTCACTGCAACCTCCGCCTCCTAGGTTCCAGTGATTCTCCTGCCGCAGCCTCCTGAGCAGCCGGGATTATAGGCGCACACCACCATGCCCGGCTAATTTTTTTTTTTTTTTTTTTTTTTTTTTTTTTTTGTATTTTTAGTAGAGATGGGGTTTCACCATGTTGGTCCGGCTGGTCTTGAACTCCTGACCTCATGATCTGCCTGCCTCAGCCTCCCAAAGTGCTGGGATTACAAGTGTGAGCCACTGAGCCCAGCCTGATTTTCTTTTTTTTGTAATCATAAAAGCTTAAACAACATAATAAAAATTCCTTGGTCTAATAAGTCTCTTGTTTGTAAAATAATTGTGCTCTTGACACGTTATACTTGAGATGACATGAAATTAATCATAGATACTTTCACACATTGATAGAATAATAAAAGTAAATCCTCAAAACACCAGTTGCCCCACATCAGCTTATACAAAAGAAATCTTACAACCTAACACTTCCATGAGAAAAAAAAGGGCATCATTTTGTGCAATGGCAAAATAATTAATATTAGAGAATCAAATCAAGAAGTTATTGGGTATTAATATGACATCAAACTCCAGACTAAATTAAATGTTAAAGAACATTACTTTACAAACCTTCTGAAATTTGGACCACAGCTATTACATGTGGCTTCGTGAGTTTTGTAAATGTTATCTATGAGTCCTACAGAAGAACACTAAAGATGATGGCCTGGAATGTGGCCAGCCTACAGTGGGCTGGGGGTGTTGAGGAATAGATAGTAGCAGGATACTCAACCAGCTGTTCCAGATTGAAGATAAGTACAAATAGAGAACACAGGGAAAGACACTAAGAATTCTTTGAGGGAAAAAAATACTCAAAATATTTCAACCTGGCATAATAAATAATAGACCTGATTCTCTAGGCAGAGGCTGACCATACATTTATTAAACTAGAATTCAGTAAACGTTGCAAACAGCAGAAAAATGTAGTAATTACAAGAACTAATCAAAAATCTTATTTCACAAGTACCTAATGTGGGCTTCAATGGTCTTTTTGATGATATAATCACATAGATTATATGTAATAATCTCAAGATATTTAAACGGACAAATACTTAAAGAGTACCTGTTCTGCTATTAACATATAGTTAAATATTTTCAACCTTATTTTAAATTTTATTTGAATACATGAGTTCCTACTTTCAACCTCTACTGAGGAAGAGACTGAATCTTAAATTTCCAATTTCTTCATCATATTTTTCTACCAATGCTAGTAAGAATAACCATGGTTTTCCATGATCAC
This sequence comes from Macaca mulatta, assembly GCF_049350105.2. Lineage (NCBI taxonomy): Eukaryota > Metazoa > Chordata > Mammalia > Primates > Cercopithecidae > Macaca > Macaca mulatta. The sequence goes on along the minus strand of NC_133414.1, from coordinate 103,426,718 downwards.
TTCTGAATTGACTAACAAGTGCTACTATATTTAAAATTCTGGTAAAATTTACTTTGATCATCCTCTATACTCCAAAAGTTGCCTTAGAAGATCAACATTTTTCTTCCCATTCTAACCCAATCTTTGAAAAAACGAGTAAGTGCTGGCTGTTCCATCATGAAATGCTTTAAAAGCCATATCTCACTATCTTAGTTTCTGAATTAAAATATTTTAAATTGAACGTCTATGTCTATAAAATTCACCCTTTAGTCTCAATGAGTCCAGGAATCTGTGATGCATATAAAAACTACTTTTTCAAAAGAATGAGTAGCTTCCTGAGATACTGAACAAAGGTTATGATGACCAAAAAACTGATAAACGCATATTTATAGGTTTCAAGTTAAAATAGAAAACATTTAAGATACCCTGTTTTACCAATTTTTAATAAACTGAACTAAACTACCAATCAGAGCCATCCTGGAGCCAATGATATAATTTAGAGTCTACAAAGAGACTATTTTAGGCCCTGATCCTGGGTAAAGATATTTTGTTTCTCTTTTTGTATGCTTTTTCACAGTTCCCTATTAGGATGGTAGGTTATAAACTCATGAAATGCTAACTTTGTTCTACCATCCTTCTACTAAGATATGAAAACTCAGCTACTTTCAAGGTGGAAAGTTCCCTACCAACCAAAAAAGCACCAGCCCAAGTGGAATTGGTTTAAGTGATATAAATCATATCTTTAAATGGAGACTAGGAAATAAGGATGTGGATTCTGAAACAAAATTTTGTCACACACATACACACAAATCAACGCAATTAATCATATAGATGACTGAAAATTAGCCCTACAAACGTTAGTCCTGAAGCTCAGAAATTTCAGTTCATTTATCATTAGGAAGGCAAGGTGGCATCAGAGATTTTATTCATTTATTTTATAATATAAGAAAATATTAAAAATACATGAATACATTATGCTTAAACGGTAAAATATTACTTTTTAAATGCGCATTTTGATCCAGTCAAAATTCCTCAACCAATTAAGACTCTGGTTCTTTTTTTTAACAAAAACATCTAGAACAAAACCAAGTTACTTTGAAATATATTAAGCAGACTCAAATTTCAGACCGATTTTTCAATTCAGCTGAATTGGTAAAATCTCAATAACTTCTATTTTCAAAAGGCACATTCATTTAATGATTCATTTCAAAAAAATGTTTTCTGATGGCTCACTAGAATGTCACACAGATATCCTCCAAGTTACAGATATCAACTTAAAAACAAGTAGTTATTCATATAGCTCATCAGTATAACATTTTACCACTCAAGAAGGGATTCTTCAGTCAGAGTTAACTATAAAACTATAAAAAAAAAATGGAGAAAAAATAGGGAAATCAAACAGGGCCTCACACTTGATATAGAAGGCTGTGAAGGAAAGTACCAAATCCACAGGACAGGAGTAGAGTAGAAAGGGCTGGCTGGCTTACAAACAGCTTTTCAGCTACAGATGTTGCTTTGCAAACACAATCATGTGTTGCTTAACAAGGGGGTATTTCCTGAGAAATGCTTCATTAGGCAACTTTGTAGGTGTGCAAACATCACAGAGTATACTTATACAAATCTAGATAGTACAGCTCACTACACACCTAGATTATATGATATAGTCTATTGCTCATAGGATACAAACACCTATAGAGCATGTTACCATGCTGAATACTGTAGACAACTGTAACACTAAGTATGCATCTAAACATATTTAAACAGAAAAGGCATTAGACCACCTTCAGATTATGTGATCTGTCATTGACTGGGACATTGTTATATGACACATGACTTTAATAATCTCATCTAACACTGAGTGCTTACTTTGTACAAGGTGTTTTTCTAAATGTTTTATGTGTATTAATTTAGACTTCATTTCTACCTTATGAAGTAGGTTCAATTATTATTTTCCCCATTTTATAGATGGAGAGTTACAAACAGCAAAGCAGAATCATACTTGACTTTTTTGGAGGTTCTCTGGCTCAGAATTTATAATAACCGCTTTTCTCCAATTGTTAAATATAGTTATAAATTATTTGTGTCCTAATGGGTTATTCATGAAGGGGAAAATAAGCAAGCACTACATTATGATTTTGTAGTTAAAAAAAAAGTTGACAAAGAGACTTTACAACCCACTCAAACTTAAGACATGGTGGGTATGTATTTATACAGTCATAGCCCTCCCTTTTTATGTATTAAGTCTCTTGGACTATTTTGCTTCAATCAGATTGATTTTACATATAATTTAATGATCTATTCATACCATAAACAAGCAATTAGATATCCTAGAACATATCTTTTCCATGATTGTTCTATCTCCAGTAACAAAAATTTGAACAAATTTGTTACTGGGCGACAAGTTCTTTTTCAAACTAGAATTAATGCCATAGGTGCAGCTTCTTTGTACCACATGGCCCCTATTACCTATGACCACAGATACAGAGTGTTCAGAATTGGGCAAAGAATAGGAATCAGAAACATCTCCGTTACAAAGCAACCACTGTCCCTGACTAGCCATTTTACTCCTCAGCAAGGTACACATAACCTGACTCTCAGATTCCTTTTCTGTAAAGTGGGAAAATATCTTCCTCACGGGGTTGTTGTGATTGCTTTTGGTTGCATTATTTAACTAAATAAAAGAATACAAAGCAAATGCTTCGCACAGAGTAGGCACTCAATAAGTAGCTATTATTGTTATACACACTTATTTTGTATATTTGTAATATCTGTAGTTTCTTCAATTACTTATCATCACCATAGCATTAATTCTTTCCCATCTCAACTCTTGTTTAGAGCATAATGAACAAAGGGCACAACATTTTCCATACAAGATTGTTCCAAATACCTAGCTGGGTATATTATTGTTAAGTACACATGCGTACACACACACACACACACACACACACACACACACACACACACTCTTTCTCTCTCTAATTTGGAATGCTATTGACCTCATCTGGAAATCTCAGAGTCCTTTTCCTTTATTAATGCTTCTTCCCTTTCATTTCTGCTGTCTAGTTAGGTTCCACATGGTGTGTATGCTCTCATCCCTTACACTCTGTCCTGTGGCCACCACCTTAGTGGATGCACTCATTGCTTCAGGCATGAGCTACAAAGCTCTTTTCTTCACTTTCTTCCTCCTCCAGTTTAACTATACACTACCACTGATTTCATTATGTTGTTCCTCTATTTCAGAAATTCCAATAGCTTCCCACTAACCACAGGGAAAAAAAAAAAAAAAACTGTCTATGCTTCTCTGCCTAGTGATCTGGCTCCAGCCCCCATGCAATCTTTCTTACCTCCCACAAGTTCCCAGCATGCTTCCACTGGGCTCACTTTATTACTCACTAATTTTTCCTTTTAAGCCTTGCTCATGTTGTTTTCATCACTGGATTACTTTGCCCACTTTCTTCTGCCTATCCAAATCCTATCATTTTTCAATGGCCAGCCAGCTTAAATAATTACCTTTACTTCAAGGCCTTTCTTCATAGTTCTGCATACAGTGATCGCCTTTCTCTAATCTCCAATAGTACAAATTGTTTCTATGGCTCATTGTGGCTTTTACATATTGCTTTGCTTTTCATGTGTTAACCCTGCATACCCCGAGGCAGAGACCACTTTTTAAAACCTTGTCTTTTTGCATTTTCTGTAGCACCTAGTACAAAACTAAACATAAAAGATGTCCAATAACTGGCAGTTACATTTTGTCCCAGGGACTCCATCAACCCCATTTATACACACCTGATAAGCAAACTTCTCATTCTTGTTACTAAACTCCATCAAATCCTCTCCACACACATTATGCTCACCCTCAAGCTCTTCCTCTTGTCTTCTATTACAGGCTAACATCCCTTTAAAATTCTCAACTAATATCCTCCCATTTCTCTTCACCACCCTGACCTAAGTCAAATCTAGCTCTTTCTTGAACCCACTGTACTGGTACCCTATCCAGAGGGTTCTACCCCATGTAGAACCTCTCTCTTCTGTTCACCTGATTAGGCACAGAAGTAAAAAGTCAAATTTGTCCTCACTGACACCGTTATTTCTGCCCCACCTCTGAGCATTTTCTTCTTTCTCATTCACCACTTTTTTAAACATCTGCAATACATCAATAACTAATTTATAATATTCCACTCCAATCCATCAACCTCAGTAAATTTAATATTCATATTATCAGCCCTTCATATTCATACACTACTTCAAATTCTTTATTTTGCTTGGCTCCATGGACTTGCATCACCTCTCCACAGCAGCAAGGCCAAGACCCAAACACTGAAAGTCTCTGAGGGCTCTATCTTGAGCCTCTTGTGCATCTCCAACTGGAACCACTTTCACTGCCATTTCTTTCAATTCCCCACCATGCCTGATTTCTGCTGTCTCTTGTTCACTTAATCCATACCTGTCACAAGTTCATTTCAAATGCTGCTCCACAAACTAAGTAGATTTGGGAGATGGTAATTTAAAAATACAGATTCCTACACCTCGCCCATGGAGCTTTTAATTCGGTATATAGAGTGTCAAGTTTCAATCTTGGTATACCCGGGGAATTAAATTAAAAAAAAGATGCCTGAGCAACATCACCAGAAATTCTGATTTAACAAGCCTGCATTTGGGTCTGGATAATGATAGCGTTAAAAGTTCCTCAGTTAATTCTACTGTGCATCTAAGGTTGAAAACCGGTGCTCTAGGATGAGATGTAGGAATGAGGACTTTAACATGCTACCAAGGTAACTCTGCGGTCAGTCAGGCTTGAAACCACTGTGTTAGGCACCTCCTCACTAGCTGGAATGGACTTCCTTCATGCTTAGATGGTCTTAGGATAAAACACTTTAGGGCTGTCCCTTCCAGCATTCTTTCTCCCACCCCGTACCTGTCTGTAAACATACACGATACAGCCTAACTCTTCAACTTTAATTAGGGTCACTGTAAACTGACCTTCTATTTATTTATAATATTTATATTATTTTATTCATATATATTCATTTACAAATGTGACACAATGGTTTTCTGAAAAAGCCACTATTGTAGGATCACAAATTGAGTCACAGACACAAACTAGACAGGTAGAACCATTAGGCTGGGGCAAAAAGGAAGAATAACTGGAATGTCTCAAAGAAAAAGTTATTAATGACAATTAGGTTCATAAGCAAACCTCTAGGAGCTCTGTTTAATCTACAGGAGGTTGAAAAACAACTCAAGAGGCCATAAGCTGTATTTCCCTGCCCACCTACCTCACACACCAAGATCTCCTTCCCCTCCCCACACATACCACGGCCTTCCTAACCGCTGTGAAAGTCAATCACCACCCCAGTTCTCCTGGATTTCTTATCCTTTGGATGGACTAAGGACCAAGCATAGATTTTCTACATTTAAGCTTTTCACTGCTATAGCTCTGAATTCTAGCTTTGAAGTCTCTCTTTGACAAACACACACACACATTCTGCCACAGATCCTGTCATAAATTCTGTTAAAAAAAACCTGTCATAAAAAATCAATGGTACTGACTCTGAAAGACTTTATAAGGCACAAGCAAGGCTGAGGCAGGAGAATGGCTTGAACACGAGAGGCGGAGATTGCACTGAGCCGAGATCGCGCCACTGCACTCCAGCCTGACGACAGAGCAAGACTCCGTCTCAAAACAAAACAAAACAAAACAAAACAAAACCCTCAAGTTTTTTCATATTTATCCTTATCCTCTTCTATTCCAACTTATATCTTTTCAAAGTTTAATTCAAGATTTTTTTTTCTTGAATATATTCTTCTCTTTGTCTAGTAGTACAAGTCCATAATCCTCTATTTACAATTTCAAAGTCCTATAAATTCTTGAAACTGAAATGTTTTTGCAACTCATTTGGTGCCAAAAACATGCACCTGATCTGAACTGACATGACGCTACTTTTTTCCCTTTAGCATGAACACATACATTTCACTGCAGTTATTAATATGCTTGATTAGAGAGAACTGGCTAGGACCTTACTGTGGGTATTAAATAATATATGATATATGTACCTAATTACCTTTCTAAAATCTGAAAAACTTGAAATCCCAAAGCAGACTGTAGACTTGTATCGACACTTGCAAATTTTTATTCCAAAACGGCAATTTTTCAGTTACACTGAGATAAATAGGTTTTTGGGAGAGCGTTTGCTTGAGGACCTAAACCCACTCATTTAACTGTTTCTATAAGTACATACATTTACTGTTTTAAACAACCAACATATAAAGGAACTGCTGTAATTCTGTGAGTTGGACTTCCTATACAAAATCTGAAAACCTAGGGTACCAGCAGCAGGAACTAGATCTCCAAGCTGCTGGGTGACAAATTTCTTCAAAGCATTTCCCAGGGTAATCCCTAACCCCAGCTCCAATCTATCAATCAATTGTAACTACGCTTTTAAATGTGTATCATTACTGTTCACAATTTGCTGCATCGATTTAAAGAGCTTGTTTTAACAATTTCCAGTTATCAGGGCCCTCAGACATTTTTGAAAAACCTACCGAATCCAAAAATTATTCCTAACACCAATACAGTACTTAACGAAGAGTGAGCTATTTTAGTAAGTTCTTAGTCATTTAAGAGGGAGGTTTTAAGAAATGAATTGCAAGTAGGAAAAAATAAAATGTATAATGTTCACTAAACTTTTACTATTTTGTCACACACAGCTGCTTGACAAGTCATGATCTTTAAATATATCAAAGTAAACTTTCAAAAAGTACTTAAATATTATGTCAAAATAAAAAATTGCAAAAGCCGAGTTTTTTTTTTTCTTTAATTGTGCTTCGAATTAACCAGTCACAACCACCAGTAAAAATAGGGAAAGAGGGGGAGGGGGCTGTCCCATGACATCATCTGGCAATATGTAGTTTGAAGCCTGAGAGCGCTCTCCAAATAACCCTTACGAAGATACAGCTGGGAAATCATCCCTGTTAAGCTTAGATAACTTGGGTTTAAATAAAAGGTTCAAAAAGCCTCCCCCCACCTGAGTCACATGTCTGTACCATATGAAAAATAAAACCATTACTGATGCATCTACCTCCCACTACCCTGACAGCAACGGAAAGGTCACAATTAAGTGGAAACTCGCCGCACAGCCTGTTTAATCTGAAGGGGGAAGGGAAAGAAACGCGAAGAAAAGGACAAAAATCTGCGCGCCTCCAGGGCAGGCAGGCACCTCCGTGGAAAACCCACTCCCGCCTGCTGACACCTATGCTCATCCAACAGATCATGCCGACTCAAGATGCAGGTAATTCTCTTAGATAAAGTGGGGGCCCAAGCCCCAGAAAATAACGCAAACATCCAGCGGAACCGACCACCCCCAACATTTCCCGAGGGTGGAAGATGTAGCTCGCGAAGTGTTCTGGGCTGCCCACGAGGCACAACTCTTTCATTTCTGCCCAAGGAAGGGCGGCCTGGGTGCCTCTCCCTGGAGTGCCAGGGGGTGCCCAGGGGAGACGCTGGCCTCCTGGCGGCCCTCGCCCGTCCGCCGTCCCTCCTGACTCCCGCCGTCGGGGCGCCAGGCGGCCCCGGCCCACCACCTACCGCGGTCGCGCCGGCGCCAGCCGATACGATGGGCGGCAGCTTCTCGCGCTCCGGCTCCTTCCCTTTCCTCTCCTCAGGCGCGGCCGCCGCCACCACCAGCGGAGTGGCGGGCGAGGGTACCCGACCCGCCTCACTCATGTCGGGCCGGGCGGCGGGAGCGCCAGGCGGCGGCGGCAGCCTCAGTGCTGCTGGGGCTGGCGCTGCTGCTGCCGCCGCGGCCGCGAGAGGGCTCTGGGCTGCAGCTTCTAGCTGCCGCCGCCGCCGCCGCCGCCGCCGCCACTCCGCCCCCGCCCGCGCCCGCGCCTCTGCGCGCGAGCCCGAGGCCGCGCGACCCCGCCGGCCGCCCCCGCGCGCGCCAGGCCCGCGGACACGGCTCCCCACAGCTACCACAGGTGTCTTGCTCCCGCCTCCCCCGCCCGCCCGGGGCTCGCGCGTCGCGGGTCAGGAGCGCCGGCGGTAGCCGCCCTTGTCAACCCCGAGGGCCCGGAGAGAAGGTGCCGCGGTCGACGCCCGGCCGCCATATTGTTTGCAGAGTGTCGCCCGAGATGACGAGGAGACCCCGCACCGGGACCGCGCAGGAGAACCTGGACTAGGGGCGGATAGTGGGGGAGACAAGTCCAGCCCTGCAAAGGGTCGGACGGGGATAGTCCGAGTGGTACCAGTAGGGCAGGACGTAGGCACAGACTACCCTTCACGGACGGCCCTGGCCTGCGGCGCCTAGTCCCGCGGGCGAGCGCCCTCGGGGTCTGGGCTGGTGGCCTTTTGCCTTCTTCTTCCAGGCGCCCACTAAGCTGTCCGCCTTTGGGCCTCTGCCTTCTTATCCTTGCCCGCCTTCCTGAGCCCAGGAGAGGCGACCCAGAGCTTGCGCAGCCCGGGAGACAGCCTTTTCTGGCTCAGCAACCGACCCTTTTGTATACGCCTGGATGGCCTCAACCTACACAGGAAAAGCCTGGAGGTGGGGAGGAGTGCGACGTGGTGGGCCCCCCCTTTCCCCTTCCCCCATAGGATTGGACGGCCAGTCCACACTTTCCATTCCTGTTCCTCTCGTCCCTCTTTGACTGCCAAATCCGCCTCTCCCTTCCCGTCCCCAAGCGCCTACGTTTTGCTCTCTACCCGCAACCCTTTGCTGTCTCCTATCCATTCCTTCATTGTTCCTTTCCGTTTATGTTAGCGATGTACATACCCAAACTCTGCTGCACAGTCCTCAATCAAATCATTACAAAATAGGAGTAAAAACTGGAAAGCTGAAGAAGAGAGCTTTTAATTATGAAATTAAAATACCCCCCACCTCCACCACCAGGACACCTAGACAATTTCCTTTCCTTTCTTGTCGCCCCCTCCTTTTCCTCAGTCTATTGGAGTGGTGGAGACACCTGCTGATCTAGGAGAAAGGAGAGAGTAAGAATGCGCTGTATCGCCTATTGAAAGCAAGGGATTTCGATACTCAGGTCTATCAGGTTTTTTGCCGGTGCCTTCGTTATTTTATTCGAGGTTGAGTGAATTTTTAGATCAAGAGTACCTGGGTCCAAATACAAGAACCAAAAATATCTCTGAAACAAACCCAAATATGATTTGGGGATATCTATTGTTTACATAATTGGGTGTTATTAGTGTAACTAAATACTAGTTATGGTACTTCATAAGATGAGGTTGCATGTTTTCAAACCCACCATTTATAACAAGTAGATCTGAAGCAAACAATGTTGCCTTCTAAATTATGAATTCTGACTTTCATTTATAGCAAGGCTTTCTACTTTAATATAGTTACTGTTGCCACCTGTTTACTTGTGAATTAACAAAAGGTATAGAATAAGTGCCGTATAGTCAGCAAAAAATATTTCAATGCAGGGAAAATGATGCATCCAGGCATTACTTTGAAGCATCCTCCTCCTTTCTATTAATATTTTTCTTAAATTCTTTTTCAGGATTTTCTTTCCTTCTTAAACTACTGAAATACTCATCCCATAGAGAAGAACATACCATTATTCTCTGCTTTTAGCGGGTCTGTATACTGATCATGGATACAGCAGCAATTCAAATGTTATTTTATAAAAGGAAGCCTCTATTTTAACTGCAATTCCAGATATTCTGTGCTGCTAAGTCTAGGTTGATAGAACAAATACTAGAGGGAAAAGTATCTTCTTTCCTATTGTTTTCAACTAGATTTAGTAATTTGCTATAAAAATGCTTGGATGAGAAACCACTTGGATAACAGGCCTTCTGCTTTCTTTTTTCATGTGTGAGACTAAATAAAAGTGTCTGTACATGTAGTTACATTCAATAGAACAAAATGCTTAAATATTGGCGAAACAAGGCAAGTCAGAAATGTTAATTTCTGCTACTGCACCAGAGTAGATAATAACCCATTTCTTAACAAATTCTCTGATTAATTCACTTGTGTGTTCCATATGAAAAATGATGATTTGTTTATATTTCCTTTTACTTCTTGTTAAATAAATGTCCTCAATCCACCACCTCATCTCTCCCTCATACATAGTCCAGGAGGGGGCTGGAGGGTGGGAATGGGGCCTGCTGGAAAGCTGTAGAATTATAGCTCTGGGGGAACTTGTGGTGTGCTTGAGAGACACATTCCCAGCTGCCATCAGGGTGCTTCTGGAGATCCAGGTGGGAGAAGACAGTGTTGTAAGGCAGGACATACAGAGAGCTCTGCCCATTCTGTACAGAGGTGTGGAGAAGATGCTTTTTAGCTATTCCTAGTGTCAGAAGTGCAACAGTGAGGGTATCCAAGTATAAACTCATTTGCTTTGGAAAAACTAGGAGTGAGGCAGAAGAAGCATTTCATGTTTCTAGGTCCAGATGGAAAACCTGAGCTCATTAATTATATCTATGGGGAATAGGGTTTTGCAGGGTGGGAGTGAGGGTTAGAGAACTCATTATTTCCCTGGAAGAAAAAGAAAGACAAAATTACAAGGTAATGGAAGGTCGAAATTATAGACAACTTCTATTTTAATTATGTATGGTAATACTAATGTAGTGAACAATAGCAAAATAGGTACACAGATCACTTAAGAATGGTTTATACCACTAATACCTTAATTTTAGAAGGTATAGTTATGAAATAGTGCAACTTATTTTAATATTTCAACTGAGTGTTGTCCTAAAGTAAACTTGGGGAAATTATTTTAGCCATGTTGACCTTGTTAAAAAGATTTTTGGAACTCTTTCTTAGGTATAATGGTTGTGGATTTTTAAAATTACTATTTAAAAAATAATTTGGCTGGGTGCGTGGCTCATGCCTGTAATCCTAAAACTTTGGGAGGCCAAGGCAGGTAGCTCACTTGAGGTCAGGAGTTTGAACCCAGCCTGGCCAACATGGTGAAATCCTGTCCCTACTAAAAATATATATATAAAAAAAATTTAGCCAGGCATGGTGGTGGGCACCTGTAGTCCCAGCTACTTGGGAGGCTGAGGTGGGAGAATCGCTTCAACTCGGGAGGCGGAGGTTGCAGTGAGCTGAAATTGCGCCACTGCACTTGAGCCTGGGTGACAGAGTGAGACTCCATCTCAAAACAAAACAAAACAAAAAAAACTTTATTAAAAAAAAAAAGATGCTTTGTCATTACAGAAAAACAGAAAATACAGATTAGCAGAATCATTTAAACTAACTTTAGATACTAAGACCTTGCTCTGTATCTTTAAAAAATCTCTTGTATCTGTCTACACACCCCCCACCCCCCACCCCACAGTGTTTCTTCCTTTGTTTTTATAAAAGTTGAACATACTGAAACACTGTTTGGAGTCTTTGCAACTAATTCTTTAGAATAACCCCAGTGATGTGATAAATCTTTAGAGGATGATTTTTTAAAAATTGCACAATGCTATATAGAGCCAAGACTGAAGAATAAAGTAGATGATGATCAAGCTTTGTATTTTTAATCAGACTTCTCTTGAATCTGTTCTCTGCCTAGATTCCCATTGCCATTGACCTAATTAAGGCCCTTAACATCTCTAACCCCAATTATTTCTGTAGCCTGGCAACTGGTCTTGCCTTCAGTTTCTTACCTGCTCTAATGGCCACCAGAATGACCTCTTCAGAATATATAGTTTCTAGCCAGCCCTTTGTTTTAAAATACCGTAGTAGTCTTTCAAAGCCTTTATGCTAAAAATTTTCCCCTAGTGTGGCATTCTGCTGAATTCTTTGCAAAAGAAGGCATTTTTCTTAATGTCCTAAATAGAATCATTCCTTTCTTTCTGCTCCCAGAGCATGTTATACATACTTACCTTTATAGACCTATTACATTGCATCTTAGTTTTTTGTTCCCCAAATAAGTCATGGCACAGAGGAGAAAGACTATGTCTGATTAGTCCTTGAGTCCCTACATGTAGCACACTACCTGGAGTGTGCTATTGAGGAGGCGCTTAGCAAACCCAGAAGAAACGAAACGATGTTTTCTTGAAGTGGTTTGTACAGGGGCTCTGAAATCTTTTCCAAAGATAAATTATAAAAATGCTCTGAGTGATGAACTATACTCATTCAGATGATTTGGTCTTGATATTGCTTCTTTAAAATCTTAATCTTCTAGAGCAGTGCTATCAGTAGAACTTCGCATACTAGGGGAAATGGTCTGTATCTGCACTGTCCAGTGTGGTAGCCAATAGCGTCATGTAGTTATTGGGCACTTGAAATGTGTCTATTGCCAGAGGAATTGAATTTTTAATTTTAGTTCATGTTATGTAAGTTGTGTTTGAACAGCCACATGTGACTAGTGGCCACCATATTGGACAGTACATTTTAGAGCTGCATCTCAGCTGTAAAACAGCAAGTCCAAATTAGTGGCACACTAATTAATGAGCCTCACTGTATCTTAACCTCATTCTTCAGAATTTATGCAAGCAAATGTTCACCAAAGTAATGAGGGCAGGTTTAAAAGAGCTTTAATAAACGCCTAAAAGCCTAAGTAACTTCTTCCTTTTTTATTGTTTCTTTTTAAATATTGTATTCACAGGAGTTTGCATGTGTTGGTGAAACCACATTTAGCTATATCTTGATTTGACCAAGTCCTATAGAGGAGTGACCTAAACTAGAAGAAACTGTTAGTAACAGTAAAAATTGAGGTGGCCGTATGTGTTTTCAAGTTGGTTTTGGATGTCCTGTTTAGATATTTTCAAAGGAAATGCTAATTAAAGAGTTCTAATTAGTTCTAATGCTAATTAAAGAGTTGTGCTTGATAAACTAGTTCTATAGAACTGCCGCATGTGAAATTCTAATAGTCTGACCTGGATATATTGATAACTCTTCTAAATCTTAACCTCAATTTTACATTTGTTTTCCACACAAAACCAAGAAAAACAACAACAAAAACATTAAATTGTACATCAGAAGTATCCTATGCATGATGTACCTATTTAAATTTTTATTGAGTCTAAGTTAACTTATGTATTCTAAGGCTGCTGAAGTCATCAAAACAAGTCAGAATGGCATATACTGCTATTCATTTTTACCTTTTGTCTTGCTAAGAGCACCCTGATTTGACATAACAATATGCTTACATAAAAGTGATTTCTTTTCTGCACTTTCTCGCAGCTATGTAGCATAATGTAACATTATTCTAGCCAATGAGGTGTATGCTGACATTTTAGGGAAAGTATTTGCTACCTTTATTTTGCCTGAAATGAAGATACGATATGTCAACGTGGTGCTACAACAAACAGGAGGCTGCAAGCATAAGGATGAATGTCAAAAAGCTAAGGACAGGGTGATGGAGAGAGAAAAGGAATCTGGAACAGTCCTGAAATTGTAGAACTGCTACACCAGCTTGGACTGCCTATATCTGGATTTCTTTTTTGTAAGACAGATGAATCCCTATCTTATTTAAATCCATATTAGTTCTTCTGTCATTTGCAGCTAAACAAATTCCTGTCACACTTCATGCACGCGCATACGTGCACACGCGTGAGAGCACACACACACACACACAAACCCATAGTTTTTTGTCTTAGTTCATCCCCAAACTAGTCAGTTGGTTGAAATTCTAGTGGTTTAACCTGTTGTTTCAGGCACAGCTTTAATCAAGTAAAATAGCTATCTTCTTATCTCAATTCTATGATTAATAATAGTTCAGGAATTACAATAACCTTTGTAAAAACATGAATTTTCTTCTTCAAAGTTGGAAAAGATGCCTCTACACTTCAATGCAAAGTATTAGAATAAAATTAGAAATTCTGAAAATTACCTTTAGTCTTGGCTCTTCCAATTTTTAATTATGTGGCTTTAGCAAAATCACTGTGTTTGAATTAATTTGCTTAATGTTGCATGAGTGTTGTGGAAAACAGTGAAAAAACATGCAGAATTGCTTTGTGAACTATGCTGCATTTTAATAAATCCAACTTAATGAGCACTGCTGGTTACTAGAGACTGTGCTAAGCACTTTCCATGGATTTGTTCATGTCTTCTTGGAAACCTACTTTTAGTATTACTGTAGAGTAGGGACTCATTCCCATTTCATAGATGGGCAAATTAAGGAATTATATCTAGTAAACTGTTCAGATTCATCTCATACTTGCCACAAAGCATAGACTAGCTGTTCGATAAATGTTTATGGGAAGAATAAATGTTCATTTTATTTATTTTGCTATCCTATAATTGCGTACCATTTAGGATATTATAAACCCATAGTAGATTTGGCCACATAATAAAGGACTGCTATTGGAGGCCTGCTCAGCACCTCCCTGTTGTCCAGCATCCTAACAGAACATTTTCTACTAGAGATACTGAAATAATCAGCTTTTACTGAGGTAAAAATCCAATCTAAGCATCTTTGACTAATAACTTCCCTTGCGTATAGAGGGTTTTGAGGACATATACAGAGGATCCCTAGTCTTTAGCACACTTCTGAGCCCTCAGGCTCAACAAATATTGTTGAATGGGTAGATGTTAAATGCTTCACAGATACTGCTTTTGGGGACCCTGCAACTATTAACGTTATATTATAAGCATGCTGTGGTCAGTAGGTTGCATTCTGGAAATATTTTAATAAATCTTGTATTCTTTAAACACATCAGGTATTGGAGTTTATTTACTTTTTAGTTTTTCTAGCTTTATTGAGGTATAATTGACAAAAATTGTATAGATTTGAGGTATACAATGCGGTGTTTTGGTATACATGTATCTTGTGAAATAGTTACCACAATCAAGCTATTATTTCCATCATCTCACATAATTACCTTTTTGTGTTCGTGGTGAGAGCATTTAAGACCTACTCTCTTAGCAAATTTCAAATATGCAATATAGTATTATTAACTGTAGTCACCGTGCTGTTCCTTAGATCTCCAGAACCTATCTGCTATGGTTCGAATGTGTTCCTTAGAGTTCATGTGCTAGAAACTTACTCACCATTGTAGCAATGAGACTTTTAAGAGGTGGGTAGGCCATGACGGCTCTGTCTTCATGTATGGATTGATGCTGTTATCGCAAGAGTGTGTTATTGCAGGAGTGAGTTTGTTATCATGAGAGTGTGTTTCCTTATAGAAGATTCAGTTTAGGCTTCTTTTGCCTCTCTCTCACTCTTTCTCACCCTTCTGTCTTCTGTAATGGAGTGACTCAGCAAGAAAACCCTCACCAGATGCTGGCACCAGAACTTTTAGCCAATACATTTCTGTTCTTTATAAATTACCCACTGTAGTATTCTGTGATAACAACACAAAACCAAAGGCATTATTTGTCCTGCATAACTGAAACTTTCTACTTTTTAACCAACATCTCCCCATTTTTCCTGCCTTCCAAGCCATGGCAACCACCCTTTCTACTCTCTGCTTCTATGAGTTTAACATTTTTAGATTCCACATATAAGTGAGGATCATACGCTATTTGTCTTTTTGTGCTTAGCTTATTTTACTTAGCATAATATCCTTTAGGTTCATCCGTGTTGTCCCAACTGACAAGATTTCCTTCTTTTTAATGGCTGAAATTCCTCTGTGTGTGTGTGTGTGTGTGCGCGCACACGCGCGCACTCGTCTTTATCCATTCGTTCATCTCTGGACACATAGGTTGATTCCATATCTTGGCTATTGTAAATAATGCTGCCATGAACATGAAAGTGCAGATATCTCTTCAAGATACTGATTTCATTTCCTTTGCATGTATATCTATTAATAGAAATGGGATTGTTGGATCATATGGTAGTGAGGAACTTCTATATTATTTTTCATAATAGTTGTACCAATTTCCATTCCCACCAACAGTGCATAAGGGTTCCCTTTTCTCCACATCCTCACCAACACTTGTTATCCGTTGTCTTTTTGATAATAGCCATTCTCTTTTTTTTTTTTTTTTTTTTTTTTTGAGATAGAGTCCCACTCTGTCTTCAGGCTGGAGTGCAGTGGCACGATCTCGGCTCACTGCAACCTCCATCTCCTGGGTTCAAGCAGTTCTCCTGCCTCAGTCTCCCAAGTGGCTGGGACTACAAGCGTGCACCACCACACCAGCTAATTTTTGTATTTTTGGTAGAGACTGGGTTTCACCATATTGGCCAGGATGGTCTCGATCTCTTCACTTCGTGATCCGCCTGCCTCAGCCTTCCAAAATGCTGGGATTAACAGGTGTGAGGCACCGCGCCCAGCCGATGACAGCCGTTCTAATAGGTGTGAGCTGATATCTCATTGTGGTTTTGATTTGCATTTCTCTGATGATTAGAGATGTTGAGCATTTTTTAATACAACTGTTGGCCATTTGTGTGTCTTCTTTTGAGAAATGGCTTTTCAGATCCTTTGCCCATTTTTAAATCAGGTTATTTGTCTTCTTGCTATTGAGTTGTTTGAATTCCTTATGTATTTTGTATATTAACCCCTTATTAGATGTATGGTTTGTAAATAATTTTTCCTACTCCATAGGTTGTCTCTTCACTCTGTTGATTGTTTCCTTTGCTATGCAGAAGCTTTTTAGTTTGATGCAATCTCATTTATCTATACTTGCTTTTGTTTCTTATACTTTTGGAGTAATATCCAAAAAATTCCTTTCCAAGACCTATTTCAAGAAGATTTTCCCCTGTATTTTCTTCTAGTAGTTTTACAATTTCAGCTCTCACCTTTAAGTCTTTAATCCATTCTGGCCTGATTTTTGTAGATGGTGTAAGGTTAGGGTCTAATTTTATTCTTTTTTTTTTTGGATGGAGTTTTGCTCGTTTCCCCAGCTGAAGTGCAATAGCGCAACCTTGGCTCATTGCAACTTCTGCCTCCCGGGTTCAAGAGTTTCTCCTGCCTCAGCCTCACAAGTAACTGAGATTACAGGCATGTGCCACCACACCTGGCTAATTTTGTATTTTTAGTAGAGATGAGGTTTCGCCATGTTGGTCAGGCTGGTCTTCAACTCCTGACCTTAGGTGATCTGTCCACCTCGGCTTCCCAATGTGTTGGGATTATAGGCGTGAGCCACTGCACCTGGCCTAATTTTATTCTTCTGCATGTGAATATACAGTTTTCTCAGCACCATTTATTGAGTAGATTAACCTTTCCTCATTGTGTGTCCCTGGCACCTTTGTCAAAGAACAGTTGACTTTAAACGAGTGGATTTATTTCTGAGGTGTCTATTCTGTTTGATTGGCGTATATGAATGTTTTTATGCCAGTATCATACTGTTTTTATTTACTATAGCTTTGTAGTATATTTTGAAATCAGGTAGTGTGATGCCTCCAGCTTTGCTCTCCTTGATCAAGGTCACTTTGGCTATTTTGGTCTTTTGTGATTTCATGTGAATTTTAGGATTGCTTTTTCTATTTATATAAAAAATGCCTTTGGAATTTTGATAGAAATTATATTGAATCTGTAGATTGCCTTGGATAGTGTGGACATTTTAACAATGTTAATTCTTCCAATTCATCAACATAAGATATCTTTTCATTTATGTGTGTCTTCTTCAATTTCTTTCATCAGTGTTTTATAGTTTTCAGTGTACAAAAATTTCACCTCCTTGGTTAAATTTCTTTCTATTTTATTGTTTTTGAATGGTATCGTAAACAGTATTGTTTTCTAAATTTATTTTTTAAATAGTTAATTGTTAGTCTGTAGATAAAATAATTTTGTATGTTTATTTTGTATCCTGCAACTTTACTAAATTTATTAGTTCTAACATTTTTTGTGGAGTCTTTAGAGTTTACTATGCACACCATCCCTTATGATGGTATTACTTATGAATTTTTGACTTTACAATGAGTTTATTAAGATATAATCCCATTGTAAATAGAGGAGTATCTGGATTATGATGGTTCACCTTATGATTTTTCAACCTTTTGATTGATTTATTGGTACATAACTTGATGCATTCCAACTTAGAATATTTTCAACTTACCATGGGTTTATTGGGATGTAACCACATTATAAGTTTAGGAGCATCTGTATATAAGATCATGCCACCTCCAAACAGAGAAAATTTTACTCCTTCCTTTTCTATTTGATGACTTTTGTGTCTTAATCTTGTGTAATTGCTCTGATCAGAACTTCCAGTACTATGTTGAATAGAATGGCATCTCTGTTTTGTTCCTGATCTTAGAGGAAAAGCTTTTAGCTTTTCACTGTTAAGTATTATGTTAGCTGTGGGTGTGTAATATGGCCTTTATTAGGTTGAGGTACATTCTTTCTATACCTAATTTGTTGACAGTTTTTATCATAAAAGGATTTGAATTTGATCAAATGCTTTTTCTGCATGTATTGAGATGATCACATGATTTCTATTCTTCATTCTGTTAATGTGGTATAATCACATTTATTGATTTGCATATGTTGAATGATCCTTGCATCCCAGGGATAAATCCCATTTGATCGTCATGTATGATACCACTAATATGCTGTTGAATTGCATTTGCTAGTATTTTGTTGAGGAATTTTTGTATCTATGTTCATCAGGGATATTGGTCTATATTTTTATTGTAGAATCCTTGTCTGACTTTGGCGTCAGGGTAATGATGACCATAAAATGAATCTGGAAGTGTTTCCTCCTCTTCAATTTTTCAGAAAAGTTTGAGAAAAATTGATGTTAATTATTCTGTTAAAGTTTGATAGAATTTACCAATGAAGCCATCAGGTTCTGGGGCTTTTTTTGTTGGGAGGTTTTTGGTTGCTGATTCAATCTCCTCATCTATTATTGGTCTGTTTGCATTTCCTACTTCTTCATGTCTTCAGTCTTACTAGGTTGTATGTTTCTAGAAATGTATTCATTTCTTCTACGTTACCCAATTTGGTTGTATAGAATTGTTCATTTTAGTCTCTTACGATCCTTTGTATTTCTGTACTATCAGTTGTAATGTTTACTCTTTCATTTGTGATTTTATTTATTTGAGTCTCTTCTTTGTTAGATTTGTCAATTTTATCTTTTCAAAAAGCCAACTCTTAATTTCATTATCAAAAAACAGTTTCTTGTCTCTATTTTATTTATTTCTGTTTGTATCTTCGTTATTTCTTTCCTTCTGTTAACTTTTGTATAGTTTGTTCTTTCTAGTTAGTTCCTTGAAGTTGAAGGTTAAATTATTTGAGATCTTTTTTTTTTCTTAATATAGGCAGTCAGCACCACAAACTTCCCTCTTAGAACTGCTTTCACTATAAGTTTTGGTATATTGTGTTTCTATTTTCATCTCAAGATTTACTTCTAACATTTTAAAAAATTTCTTCTTTGAATCATTGGTTGTTTCAGAATATGTTAATTTCCACACATTTATGAATTTTTCAATGTTTTCCTGTTATTGATTTTTAGTTTTATACTATTGTGGTTGCAAAAGATAATTTAAATCTTACATTTATTAAGACTTACTTATATATTTTGGAGAATGTTCACAGAACATGCAGTTGTGAAGAATATGCATTCTACTGCTGTTGGATGGAATATTCTGTATATGTCTGTTAGGTCCATTTGGTCCGTAGTGTTGTTCAAGCCCTCTGTTTCCTTAGTGATTTTCTGTACAGATGATCTATGTGTTGTTGAAAGTGAGGTATTGAAATAATCTACTATTATCAAATTGCTATATGTTTCTTCCTTCAGGTCTATTAATATTTTGCTTTATATATTTAGATGCTCTGATGCTAAGCACTTACATGTTTATAATTGTTATATTCTCTTGATGAATTGACTCCTTTTACATTATATATATAAAGACCTTGTTTGTCTCTTGTTACAGTTTTTGACCTATAGTCTATTTTGTCAGACATAAGTATAGCTACCCTGGCTCTCTTTAGGTTACTATTTGCATGGTATATCTTTTTCCATGTCTTCACTTTCAGTATATGTGTTGTCCATAAGCCTAATATGAGTCTACTGTGGGCAGCATATAGTTGGATCTTGTGTTTGTTTTATAAAATTATTCATTCAGCCACCTATGTCTTTTGATTAGAGAATTTAATCCATTTAAATTTAAAGAATTATTGATAGAAAAGGACTTACTACAGGTTGAGTATCCCTAATCTGAAAATTCAAAATACAGAATATTCCAAAACTTGAAACTTTTTGAAGGATGACATGATGCTCCAAGGAAACGCTCATTGGAGCATTTCGGATTTGGAGTTTTTGAATTAAAGATTCTGAGCTGGTGTGTATAATACAAATATTCCAAAATTTAAAAAAAATCTAAAGTACCTCTAGTCCCAAGAATTTCACATAAGGGATACTCAACCTATACTACCATTTTGTGAATTCTTTTCTGTTTATTAGTTCCTTTGTTTTTTTTTCCTTTTCTCTTGCTGTCTCCTCTTATGATTTGATGGTTTTCTATAGAGATATGCTTTAATATCTTTCGCTTTTGTGCTATTACAGGTTTTTTTCCTTGTGATTACCATGAAGCTCGCACAAATCATAACAGTCTACTTTAAGCCAATAAGAGCTTAACTTTCACTGCATACAAAAACTCTACACTTTAACTTCTGTCTCCCCTGCTCATGATTTATGTTATTAATGTCACAATTTACATCTTTTTACATTGTATGTCTATTAGCAAATTATTGTAGCTATAGTTATTTTTAATACTTTTGTCTTTTGACTTTTATACTAGAGTTAAAAGTGATTTCCACACCACCCCATTACAGTATTAGAGTATTCTGAATTTGACTATATTATTATCTTTACAATGAGTTTTTAACTTTTGTATATATATATATTTTTTTAATGGAAAATTTTTTTTTCATTTATTTATTATTATTATACTTTAAGTTCTAGGGTACATGTGCATAACGTGCAGGTTTGTTACATATGTATACTTGTGCCATGTTGGTGTGCTGCACCCATCAACTCGTCAGCACCCATCAACTCGTCATTTACATCAGGTATAACTCCCAATGCAATCCCTCCCCTCTCCCCCCTCCCCATGATAGGCCCCGGTGTGTGATGTTCCCCTTCCCGAGTCCAAGTGATCTCATTGTTCAGTTCCCACCTATGAGTGAGAACATGCGGTGTTTGGTTTTCTGTTCTTGTGATAGTTTGCTAAGAATGATGGTTTCCAGCTGCATCCATGTCCCTACAAAGGACACAAACTCATCCTTTTTTATGGCTGCATAGTATTCCATGGTGTATATGTGCCACATTTTCTTAATCCAGTCTGTCACTGATGGACATTTGGGTTGATTCCAAGTCTTTGCTATTGTGAATAGTGCCGCAATAAACATACGTGTGCATGTGTCTTTATAGCAGCATAATTTATAATCCTTTGGGTATATACCCAGTAATGGGATGGCTGGGTCATATGGTACATCTAGTTCTAGATCCTTGAGGAATCGCCATACTGTTTTCCATAATGGTTGAACTAGTTTACAATCCCACCAACAGTGTAAAAGTGTTCCTATTTCTCCACATCCTCTCCAGCACCTGTTGTTTCCTGACTTTTTAATGATTGCCATTCTAACTGGTGTGAGATGGTATCTCATTGTGGTTTTGATTTGCATTTCTCTGATGGCCAGTGATGATGAGCATTTTTTCATGTGTCTGTTGGCTGTATGAATGTCTTCTTTTGAGAAATGTCTGTTCATATCCTTTGCCCACTTTTTGATGGGGTTGTTTGTTTTTTTCTTGTAAATTTGTTTGAGTTCTTTATAGGTTCTGGATATTAGCCCTTTGTCGGATGAGTAGATTGCAAAAATTTTCTCCCATTCTGTAGGTTGCCTGTTCGCTCTGATGGTAGTTTCTTTTGCTGTGCAGAAGCTCTTTAGTTTAATGAGATCCCATTTGTCAATTTTGGCTTTTGCTGCCGTTGCTTTTGGTGTTTTAGACATGAAGTCTTTGCCCATGCCTATGTCCTGAATGGTACTACCTAGGTTTTCCTCTAGGATTTTTATGGTATTAGGTCTAACATTTAAGTCTCTAATCCATCTTGAATTAATTTTCGTATAAGGAGTAAGGAAAGGATCCAGTTTCAGCTTTCTACTTATGGCTAGCCAATTTTCCCAGCACCATTTATTAAATAGGGAATCCTTTCCCCATTTCTTGTTTCTCTCAGGTTTGTCAAAGATCAGTTGGCTGTAGATGTGTGGTATTATTTCTGAGGACTCTGTTCTGTTCCATTGGTCTATATCTCTGTTTTGGTACCAGTACCATGCTGTTTTGGTTACTGTAGCCTTGCAGTATAGTTTGAAGTCAGGTAGCGTGATGCCTCCAGCTTCGTTCTTTTGACTTAGGATTGTCTTGGAGATGCGGGCTCTTTTTTGGTTCCATATGAACTTTAAAGCAGTTTTTTCCAATTCTGTGAAGAAACTCATTGGTAGCTTGATGGGGATGGCATTGAATCTATAAATTACCTTGGGCAGTATGGCCATTTTCACGATATTGATTCTTCCTATCCATGAGCATGGTATGTTCTTCCATTTATTTGTGTCCTCTTTTATTTCACTGAGCAGTGGTTTGTAGTTCTCCTTGAAGAGGTCCTTTACATCCCTTGTAAGTTGGATTCCTAGGTATTTTATTCTCTTTGAAGCAATTGTGAATGGAAGTTCATTCATGATTTGGCTCTCTGTTTGTCTGTTACTGGTATATAAGAATGCTTGTGATTTTTGCACATTAATTTTGTATCCTGAGACTTTGCTGAAGTTGCTTATCAGCTTAAGGAGATTTTGGGCTGAGACAATGGGGTTTTCTAAATATACAATCATGTCATCTGCAAAGAGGGACAATTTGATTTCTTCTTTTCCTAACTGAATACCCTTGATTTCTTTCTCTTGCCTAATTGCCCTAGCCAGAACTTCCAACAGTATGTTGAATAGGAGTGGTGAGAGAGGGCATCCCTGTCTTGTGCCAGTTTTCAAAGGGAATTTTTCCAATTTTTGCCCATTCAGTATGATATTGGCTGTGGGTTTGTCATAAATAGCTCTTATTATTTTGAGGTACGTTCCATCAATACCGAATTTATTGAGCGTTTTTAGCATGAAGGGCTGTTGAATTTTGTCAAAAGCCTTTTCTGCATCTATTGAGATAATCATGTGGTTCTTGTCTTTGGTTCTGTTTATATGCTGGATTATGTTTATTGATTTGCGAATGTTGAACCAGCCTTGCATCCCAGGGATGAAGCCCACTTGATCATGGTGGATAAGCTTTTTGATGTGTTGCTGAATCTGGTTTGCCAGTATTTTATTGAGGATTTTTGCATCGATGTTCATCAGGGATATTGGTCTAAAATTCTCTTTTTTTGTTGTGTCTCTGCCAGGCTTTGGTATCAGGATGATGTTGGCCTCATAAAATGAGTTAGGGAGGATTCCCTCTTTTTCTATTGATTGGAATAGTTTCAGAAGGAATGGTACCAACTCCTCCTTGTACCTCTGGTAGAATTCAGCTGTGAATCCATCTGGTCCTGGACTTTTTTTGGTTGGTAGGCTATTAATTATTGCCTCAATTTCAGAGCCTGCTATTGATCTATTCAGGGATTCAACTTCTTCCTGGTTTAGTCTTGGAAGAGTGTAAGTGTCCAGGAAATTATCCATTTCTTCTAGATTTTCCAGTTTATTTGCGTAGAGGTGTTTATAGTATTCTCTGATGGTAGTTTGTATTTCTGTGGGGTCGGTGGTGATATCCCCTTTATCATTTTTAATTGCATTGATTTGATTCTTCTCTCTTTTCTTCTTTATTAGTCTTGCTAGTGGTCTATCAATTTTGTTGATCTTTTCAAAAAACCAACTCCTGGATTCATTGATTTTTTGGAGGGTTTTTTGTGTCTCTATGTCCTTCAGTTCTGCTCTGATCTTAGTTATTTCTTGCCTTCTGCTAGCTTTCGAATGTGTTTGCTCTTGCTTCTCTAGTTCTTTTAATTGCGATGTTAGAGTGTCAATTTTAGATCTTTCCTGCTTTCTCTTGTGGGCATTTAGTGCTATAAATTTCCCTCTACACACTGCTTTAAATGTGTCCCAGAGATTCTGGTATGTTGTATCTTTGTTCTCATTGGTTTCAAAGAACATCTTTATTTCTGCCTTCATTTCGTTATGTACCCAGTAGTCATTCAGGAGCAGGTTGTTCAGTTTCCATGTAGTTGAGCGGTTTTGATTGAGTTTCTTAGTCCTGAGTTCTAGTTTGATTGCACTGTGGTCTGAGAGACAGTTTGTTATAATTTCTGTTCTTGTACATTTGCTGAGGAGTGCTTTACTTCCAATTACATGGTCAATTTTGGAGTAAGTACGATGTGGTGCTGAGAAGAATGTATATTCTGTTGATTTTGGGTGGAGAGTTCTATAGATGTCTATTAAGTCTGCTTGCTGCAGAGATGAGTTCAATTCCTGGATATCCTTGTTAACTTTCTGTCTCGTTGATCTGTCTAATGTTGACAGTGGAGTGTTGAAGTCTCCCATTATTATTGTATGGGAGTCTAAGTCTCTTTGTAAGTCTCTAAGGACTTGCTTTATGAATCTGGGTGCTCCTGTATTGGGTGCATATATATTTAGGATAGTTAGCTCTTCCTGTTGAATTGATCCCTTTACCATTATGTAATGGCCTTCTTTGTCTCTTTTGATCTTTGATGGTTTAAAGTCTGTTTTATCAGAGACTAGTATTGCAACCCCTGCTTTTTTTTGTTCTCCATTTGCTTGGTAAATCTTCCTCCATCCCTTTATTTTGAGCCTATGTATGTCTCTGCGTGTGAGATGGGTCTCCTGAATACAGCAGACTGATGGGTCTTGACTCTTTATCCAGTTTGCCAGTCTGTGTCTTTTAATTGGAGCATTTAGTCCATTTACATTTAAGGTTAATATTGTTATGTGTGAACTTGATCCTGCCATTATGATATTAACTGGTTATTTTGCTCGTTAGTTGATGCAGTTTCTTCCTAGCCTCGATGGTCTTTACATTTTGGCATGTTTTTGCAATGGCTGGTACTGGTTGTTCCTTTCCATGTTTAGTGCTTCCTTCAGGGTCTCTTGTAAGGCAGGCCTAGTGGTGACAAAATCTCTAAGCATTTGCTTATCTGTAAAGGATTTTATTTCTCCTTCACTTATGAAACTTAGTTTGGCTGGATATGAAATTCTGGGTTTAAAATTCTTTTCTTTAAGAATGTTGAATATTGGCCCCCACTCTCTTCTGGCTTGTAGAGTTTCTGCCGAGAGATCTGCTGTTAGTCTGATGGGCTTCCGTTTGTGGGTAACCCGACCTTTCTCTCTGGCTGCCCTTAAGATTTTTTCCTTCATTTCAACTTTGCTGAATCTGGCAATTATGTGTCTTGGAGTTGCTCTTCTCAAGGAGTATCTTTGTGGCGTTCTCTGTATTTCCTGGATTTGAATGTTGGCCTGCCCTACTAGGTTGGGGAAGTTCTCCTGGATGATATCCTGAAGAGTGTTTTCCAACTTGGTTCCATCTTCCCCCTCACTTTCAGGCACCCCAATCAGACGTAGATTTGGTCTTTTTACATAATCCCATACTTCTTGCAGGCTTTGTTCATTTCTTTTTCTTCTTTTTTCTTTTGGTTTCTCTTCTCGCTTCATTTCATTCATTTGATCCTCAATCGCTGATACTCTTTCTTCCAGTTGATCGAGTCGGTTACTGAAGCTTGTGCATTTGTCACGTATTTCTCGTGTCATGGTTTTCATCTCTTTCATTTCGTTTATGACCTTCTCTGCATTAATTACTCTAGCCATCAATTCTTCCACTTTTTTTTTCAAGATTTTTAGTTTCTTTGCGCTGGGTATGTAATTCCTCCTTTAGCTCTGAGAAGTTTGATGGACTGAAGCCTTCTTCTCTCATCTCGTCAGTCATTCTCCATCCAGCTTTGATCCGTTGCTGGCGATGAGCTGCGCTCTTTTGCCGGGGCAGATGCGCTCTTATTTTTTGAATTTCCAGCTTTTCTGCCCTGCTTTTTCCCCATCTTTGTGGTTTTATCTGCCTCTGGTCTTTGATGATGGTGATGTACTGATGGGGTTTTGGTGTAGGTGTCCTTCCTGTTTGATAGTTTTCCTTCTAACAGTCAGGACCCTCAGCTGTAGGTCTGTTGGAGATTGCTTGAGGTCCACTCCAGACCCTGTTTGCCTGGGTATCAGCAGCAGAGGCTGCAGAAGATAGAATATTTCTGAACAGTGAGTGTACCTGTCTGATTCTTGCTTTGGAAGCTTCCTCTCAGGGGTGTACTCCACCCTGTGAGGTGTGGGGTGTCAGACTGCCCCTAGTGGGGGATGTCTCCCAGTTAGGCTACTCAGGGGTCAGGGACCCACTTGAGCAGGGAGTCTGTCCCTTCTCAGATCTCAACCTCCGTGTTGGGAGATCCACTGCTCTCTTCAAAGCTGTCAGACAGAGTCGTTTGCGTCTGCAGAGGTTTCTGCTGTTTTTGTTATTTTTACTGTGCCCTGTCCCCAGAGGTGGAGTATACAGAGACAGGCAGGTTTCCTTGAGCTGCTGTGAGCTCCACCCACTTCGAGCTTCCCAGCAGCTTTGTTTACCTACTTAAGCCTCAGAAATGGCGGGCGCCCCTCCCCCAGCCTCGTTGCTGCCTTGCCGCAATATCGCAGACTGCTGTGCTAGCAATGAGGGAGGCTCCGTGGGCGTGGGACCTTCCCGGCCAGGTGTGGGATATGATCTCCTGGTGTGCCTGTTTGCTTAAAGCGCAGTATTGGGGTGGGAGTTACCCGATTTTCCAGGTGTTGTGTGTCTCAGTTCCCCTGGCTAGGAAAAGGGATTCCCTTCCCCCTTGCGCTTCCCAGGTGAGGTGATGCCTCGCCCTGCTTCAGCTCTCGCTGGTCGGGCTGCAGCAGCTGACCAGCACCGATCGTCCGGCACTCCCCAGTGAGATGAACCCAGTACCTCAGTTGAAAATGCAGAAATCACCGGTCTTCTGTGTCGCTTGCGCTGGGAGTTGGAGACTGGAGCTGTTCCTATTCGGCCATCTTGCTCCGCCCCCAACTTGTATTTTAATGTTACTAATGAATATCCTTTCATTTCTGCTTGAAGAACTTGCTTTAGCATCTCTTATAAGGCAAGTGTAGTAGGAAGAAAATCCCTCAGCTTTTGTCTTTTTCTCTCCTTCATTTCTGAAGGACAGCTTTGCCAGGTGTAGTATTTCTGGCTGGAAATCTTACTCATCTTATTCTTTCAGTACTTAGAAATATGATTGCACTCTCTTCTGGCATGTGAGGTCTCTGCTGAGAAATCCACTATTAGCCTGATCCACTGAAATCCCTTTTATGTGACAAATTGCTTTTCTTTTGCTGCTTTCAAAATTCTTTCTCTTTGATTCTTGACAATTTGATTATAAGGTGTCTCAATGAATATCTCTTTATGTTTAATCTATTTAAAGTTCTTTGGGCTTTCTAAAGCTGGAGGTTCATTCCATCTACATATTTGGGAAGTTTTCTGTCATTATTTCTTTAAGCTTTCTTCCCTCTTTCTCTTTCTCTGCTTCTATTTGAGTCTCTCATAGTGCATATATTGGTTTGCCTGATGGTGTCCCGTAAGTCCTGTAGACTCTTTTCATTCTGTTGTTGTTGTTGTTCCTCTGACTTTATAATTGCAAGAGCCTGATTCTTTCTTTTGCTTGATTTTGTCAGCTTGTTGAAACTGTCTATAGAATTTTTCAGTTGGATAATGTTTCTCAGCTCCAGATTTTCTGTTGGGTTTATGTTGGTGTGGCTTCAATCTCTTTGTTGAACTTCTAATTGTGTCATGAACTGTTTTCCTGATTTTGTTTCATTATCTATCTGCATTTTTTTGTGGCTCACTGAACCTCTTTAAGAAAATTATTTTGAATTATTTGTCAGGCAGTTTGTAGATTTCTATTTGTTTAGGATCAGTAACTGATGCTTTATTTTGTTCCTTTAGTGTTGTATGTTTTCTTGATCTTTTTGGCCTTGCTTTGGTGTCTGACATTTGAAGAAGTAGGTATGTCTTTCAGTTTTTATGGCTTCAGCAAGGAAAATACTTCACCAGTCAGCCCATCCGAATATTCAGGGTGGACTGACTGAAAGGGTCTATTGGTGGGCTTCATGCTAGAGTCCCCGAGTGGTCTGAACTGGTGACGCTTTCCATGGGTGGATGGACCTGGTGCCTCAATCCATGGAGGTTGGCCTGGTACTAGAGTCTACTGGAGTGAACCTAGTGACTAGATCTGGGAGGATGGGCCTAAAGCTTGGGTCCAGGAGGGCAGGCCTGGAGTCTAGGCTTGTAGGGGCTGGCCCGAAGCCTGTGTTAATGGGGGCTGAACTGGCACTGGGGCAGGCCTTGATTCTGAGTCCGTAGAGGCTGGCCTGTGGCTGGGGTGGGCTTGGAGCCTGGGTCCTCAGAGTCTCAGGGGGCCAGGGTACCCCTAGTGTTCACTGGGGCAGGCCTGGTGCTAGGGTTTGCAGTGACATTTGATGCTCACCGCACTCTCCTTCCCCACTCACAGAGGGCCTTTCTATCCACACTATACTACTCAGGCTACTACTACTTGGGGGTGGAGTGATAGAGGTAATGTGAAGCTGTCCTTTCTACTCTCTCCAATGCATCCTTCCATATGTCTATGCTCCACCATGTGCCATAATCTCTCAACTAGATTTCCCAGCTACTGTGAAGGTATGCTCATGTATGGATGTTTGTTCAAATTGATGTTTCTGTGAGGAAACTAGTGACGGAAGCTCCTATTCCACCATCTCTGGAGTTTACTTTTTAAAGAGCAGGCAAATATGAGATTGATTTCCAGTATCACTATTTAGGCAAAGCCATCAATATCCATGATATGCACTCACATGGTAAATCTCCACAAATAAAAGGAGGTACTTTAAGCCTTCCTGGGGGCTACTCCATTTCTATTATATTTTTCTTCAAAGGAGGCTGATATGCTGAGTGATGTCATCAGTCATAGGATAAAATGATCCTGTGGTATGAGGACTGCCCACATGAGGACACTTTCCAGGATGTCAAGGAATTCCTGGCTTCGTGGTCTGTGCTAATGCATTCTAATGATCATGGACTGCTGTTTCCTATCTTTGACCCTTCCGTTCATTGTGAAGGAAATTTTCTTAGTCACAGAATGCTAAACGGCACTAAAATATCTACTTCCTTTAAAAAAATTGCTACCAATATGGAGGTATTAATATATCAGTAAAGAAGCTCATAGTGAAAGTCCAGAAGTTGCATGATGATCTTAAAACTTACATGCTTTTGTAATTTATACTGATTATAAACCTCTTTTGGAAACACATTTCTAAGGAGAAATCTGAATTCTTGGTGACGTCCATAACAATTTATATTGTTAGATTCTTTTGTTCATTGCTGCTGATGAGACATTTGTCTTTAAGCCCAGAAAAGCCAGGCTGAAGGTCAGTGCCCTCTGCTATTTCCCACTGTAGACTTTGTGCCACTGAAAGTTTTAATTTTACAAGGTTTTCCTGACCAACTTTTTCTAATTGGCAAAAGCAATAAATCAATCACTAATTGACTAACATTATTGATCACTTACGGTATATTAGGCCACATATTTGACTTGGTTCCTGGGATATGAGAATTAATGAAACTATCCTTAAGAAGTATTACAGTGCAGTGCAATGGTCCTCAAACTTTTGTATGCAGCAGACTCACTTGGGTAGCTTATTAAAATTTCTACTTTTAGACTTCACCCAGAGACTAGGGCTGTCAAGTTGAGAAGTTATCGAAGGAGGATAAGGGGGAGGGTGGCCTTCACATTGTATTCTATGAGAAGGGTGATCCCTGAAATGTGATGTGCCATTTGTGTGAATGTAGAGTCTAAGAAATATGGGCTTTGTGATGTCTTCCCATCATCAATTTCTCCATCTCTTGGTGTATATACATCCCCCCATTCCCACCCAATGTGCTTTAGGAGAAGTGTCTCCATGTCTGCTTTTAAGAGGGCACATGGCTCAAAGTAAATCAGTGCAAGCACGTCTCTTGAGTGATTCGCTCAAGAATGGGAACTTGACCTAATTCAGGTTAGCAAGAGATGAAGTGTTTTTCCTGGAACTTTTAAGGCAGGCTGCTTCCTTACATAGAGAACTTGCAGGAACAAGCTCTTCTCCCTTCCAAGATGTGGTGGAGGAAGCAAGTTCCCAGGGAACTGGGGATAGTTCTCTTCAGAATGAAGCTGATGCCATGGAGGGCAGAGAGGAAAAAACAAAAGGAACCAGATGTTTGATGGTATTCATGAGCTACTGAACCCCTTTGACTCATTAAGTCCTCTTTCTTTTAAAAAAGAGTTTGAGTTTTTTTATTATTATTGTTGTTGTTACTTGCAAC
Organism: Macaca mulatta; assembly: GCF_049350105.2. Classification (NCBI taxonomy): domain Eukaryota; kingdom Metazoa; phylum Chordata; class Mammalia; order Primates; family Cercopithecidae; genus Macaca; species Macaca mulatta. The sequence continues at coordinate 103,396,539 of NC_133414.1, read as the reverse complement.
TGTGGGAGTGGGCCCAGAAATCCTAATTTTTAATACTCTACTCCAGGTGATTCTGAAGTAGATGGTGGTAGATCTAGTCTAATATATTTGGCCAGAATTATTTTCAGAGAGTAGTGGTGTTTACTTTATAATCTTAGTTTTGAAGACTTTTAAGGAAAACACATAGGTTAATTAAAACATTTAACTAAATTATATTTAATGAATTGTATTTTGATGGATTGAGTCATTTGTCCATAGTACATCTGCCAGAGATAAATGCTTTTGAAAAAATCCTACATTTTCTGTTTTTCTATCATAAGACATGATTTCATTGCAGTCACAGTGACACCAATGATATATTTTTTTTCTGTTGAAGTGGAGAAAATGGGCTTTAAGTAATCATTGCTTAGTGAAAATTGAACTGTCATCTCAAATTGTCAATACTCAGATTAGAAAATGTAAACAAAACTAAGTTCCTTTACTCTTCAATGCCACACAAGTGAAAATGCTGCATAAAATTGATAGGTACAATTATCATCATTTTACCCTTTCAGATGTCAGCTCATTCTATTGATCTATATTCTGTTGATGAAATAGTTAAATAGTAAAATTTAATGAATGCCAGTTAAAAATGGACCCCCCAAGCTACATTATTAACCTATATCTTAGAGGATTAGGCATAAAAAGATTTTATAAATGACAATTCATGAATATTCTTAATGTTAATTGAATTAATATTCAGTTACTTGAAGCTGCTCATTGTATCTGTGATTAACCTTTTACTTTCCTATAGATGATGTTTTATAGGGAAAAGACATAAAGGGAAAGGGATTAAAATAATCTTAAAATAGTCTTGTAAAGGGCCAGGCGCAGTGACTCACGCCTGTAATCCCAACACTTTGGGAGGCCGAGGTGGATAACTGAGGTCAGGAGTCCAAGGCTGGCCTGACCAACATGGTAAAAACCCGTTTCTACTAAAAATACAAAAATTAGCTAGGCATGGTTGTGGGTGCCTGTAGTCTCAGCTACTAGGGAGGCTGAAGCAGGAGAATCACTTGAACCTGGGAGGCAGAGGTTGCAGTGAGCTGAGATTGTGCCATTGCACTCCAGCCTGGGTGACAGAGGGAGATTCCGTCTCAAAAAAAAAAAAAAAAGTCTCATAAAATTCCAATCTGCATTTTTTTTTTATTTTAATTTTTTTGGAGACAGAATCTCATCTGTCCAGGCTAAAGTACAGTGGTGTCATCTTGGCTCACTGCAACCTCTGCTTCCCAGGTTTAAGCAATTCTCCTGCCTCAGCCTCCTGAGTAGCTAGAATTACAGTCACCTGCCACCATGCCCGGCTAATTTTTGTATTTTTAGTAGCGACGGGGTTTCGCGCTGTTGGCCAGTCTGGTCTTAAACTCCTGATCTCAAGTGATCCACCTGCCTCGGCCTCTCAAAGAGCTGGGATTACAGGCATGAGCCACCACGCACAGCCCCAGCCTGCACTTTTAAAAGACCTTCATTTCATTAAATAAAATAATGTTACATGATTCTAAAACCTTTATCTGTGGCATGGATCTGAAATCTTCCTGTTTGGCAATGAGTCTCTTAATGACTGCTTGAGGGAAAAATTCCACTGGTCAGTACAGTAGGCAGAATCTCTAAAATCATACCCCAAGATGTTATATCCGACTACCCAGACCCTCTGCATGTGATGAGATTCAGTCCTGTGATGGTGTTGTATTACATGGCATAGTTAACCTTAAGAGAGGGAGAATATCCAGGTGGGCCTCGTCTAATCAGATAGGCCCTGAAAACAGGAATGCTTTATCTCGCTGCCAGCAGAAGTCAGAGAGATTCTCAGTGTGAGAAGGGCTCCCTGTGCCATTGCTGACTTTGATGATAGAGGGAGCTACCTGAGAAGGAATGTAAGTGGCCCTAAGGAGCTGAAAGAGAGACCCCTGGTTGACTGCCAGCCAGGAAACAGGGATCTCAGCCCCACAACTGCAAGGAACTGGATTCTGCCAACAACCTGAATAAGCTTATAGGTGGATTCTTTCTAGGGCCTCCAGATAAGAGCCCAGGTGGCCCACACCTGGGCCTCAGCCTTGTGAGCCCCTAAGTAGAGAAACCAGTCAAGTCTACTTCTGACCCACAGAACTATGAGATCATGAATTTTTTAAAATAATATATTTAATTTGTGATTTTTGACACCATAATAGAAAACTAATATAGTTGGGAAAATTATGACCAAAATATTCGTGATAGAAGGGATCTCAGAGAGCTTTTAACCACTGATGTCCTTGACAAAGAGGGTTCCTAGACACAGTAGACAGTGTGAAACCCAAGCTGTTTCAAAGCTCTAGAAAGCCTAAATTAAGTCATACAATTATTAATCAAATAATGCTGTACAGACCTACTTAACCTTGATAGATAATCAAGTTTCTTTGTTTTTACCCGCACTAGAATGTAAGCACCACTTGGGCAGGGATGTTGACTCTTCTGTTCACTGTTATCCTTAATGTCAAGAACAGAACCTTGATAGCCAGTAGGCATTCAATAAACAAATACATAATTAGGGACAAAATTATATCATCAGTATTATAACAACACATTATTTAACTGTTAACAATTACTTATGCTTGAATTCATTAAAGAGATAATAAAATTTGTGTAAATGCAGTTAGATTGAGCAAATCATTCAAAACATAGGCTTCATGGATAGGAAAAAGTAAGAAAAGGGACATTCGTTATCAATTTGTGTGTTTTTTAAAAAACATTTTGTCCATTCCCCCTTCTAAAAATCCAGATGAGGAAACTGAAGCCAAATGAGGTTAGGTAATAAATATCTAACTGTTAGCTAAATTGTGGTACTGGTTCTAAATGTTTGTGATAGAAATCTGTTTAATCAAAATTAATCTGTCCACATTCGAAACTGATGGGTGCTGCTGCTAAATCAACTGTGGGAAGAGAAAGTGAAAAGAGACTAAAAAAAGCAGTCTTCAGAGCCACAGTTACTGGAACACAAACTCCATTCCATTTAGTTTAATTAAGCAAAACTTAGCAAACATCTGTGATGTGAGATATTAATAGACACTCTTTGGGTTATGAGGATGAACAGACATGCCCAGATCCTCCAGGATTTCCAGTCTAGGAAGGGAGCTAAGGCCTGAACCCAGGTAAGTACAATACAAGGTAGAATGTGAAGGGTACTGTTGGGGGGTACAAATAAAGAACTATGGGAGAAAAACTGGTGGAGGGCTTTTTTTGTGACTGGAAAGTTGGGGAAAAGTTTCACAGAGGAGGTGTCATCTGTTGCCCTGGCAATGGCACTGAGTGGAGTTTCCTCTAAAGTTTATTTACATTGTACAGAAGAAATGTCACATCAGAAACTTGTCCCTTGAGGCCAGGCGCGTTGGCTCACACCTGTAATCCCAGCACTTTGGGAGGCTGAGGCGGGTGGATGACTTGAGGTCAGGAGTTTGAGACTAGCCTGGATAACGTGGCAAAATCCTGTCTCTACCAAAAAATACAAAAATTAGCTGGGCATGGTGGCACGCACCTGTAATCCCAGCTGCTCAGGAGGCTGAGGCAGGACAATCGCTCGAACCTGGGAGGCAGTTTGCAGAGAGCCAAGATTGCCCACTGCACTTCCCCTGAGTGAGAGTGAGATTCAGTCTCAAAAAAAAAAAAAAAAAAAGAAGGAAATTTGCCTCTTGAATTCTTCTTTCATCACTGGTCTAAAATCTAAACAGAAGGAAAACCAGCTGTAGAGTTGCTATGTTCCAGAAATAAATACATAGAAACTTCTTAAACTGAAAGTTACACTTGATTTGTATTCTACTGAATTACAATTACAAGCACTCATAAATGTTTATTTCCTTGTAATTCATTTCTTCCTTAAATACAATGATGCTTAATTCCACCTTGTGGTTAACGTGGAGGATGGAGCATTTGGAGAATGTGAGAACATACAGCACTAATTTATTAGGATAGCTGCTTTCTGTCTGAGAGGAATCCCATCTCCAGTCCCATTTGTAGCTTGTAGTTTTTTTCTCTCCAGGCCAGGCAATTAATCCTTACGCTCCTTAGCGCTCTGGCACTTAGCCTCTGTTTCAAGTGTTCTTTTTACATTTGTTGAATGTTTCCTCAAACTTAAATACCGAATTGACTAAAATGCATGGAAAAAATACAAAGAATATGTGAGAAATATGATATTTTTTTAAAAGTTACTTTCATTATTCATCTGGAACTGCACCTGTGGTGTATAGTAATCTTGGTTACATTGCCCTCTAGTGGTGGTAGCACGGCATAATGTGCAAGAAGCATTTCCTTTTCAGTAGTCATCTTATTAACATTTATTGAATATCTATTGTGTAGGTAGGCTCTGAGGATATTGAGACAATTAAGGAACAGTTCCTACTCTTGTTGATTTCTCATGCTAGCAGCAGGTGCATTGCAGCATAGCACAGTGTGAAAAGGAACTATAGCAGGAGTATGTACAAAGGTCTATGAGTGCTCTGAGGAAGGAAAAATTAATTTTCTCTAAGTGCATCCAGAAGGGCTTTTCAAACACATTGCACTTCAGCAGCCCCTTGGAAAGTGCATTGGAGTGTTTCAGGTATTCTGTCTTCAACAGACCCATCTCACATGCAATGACACCCATAGGCTCAAAGTAAAGGGATGGAGAAAGATCTATCAAGCAAACAGGAAAAAAAAAAAAAAAAAAAAAAAAAAAAAAAAAAAAAAAAAGAGGAAAGAAAGAAAAAAAAGAAAGCAGGTGTTGCTTTTCTTATTTCAGATAAAACAGACTTTAAAGCAACAATGATCAAAAAGACAAGGGCATTACATAATGGCAAAGGGTTCAATTAAACAAGAAGACTTGACTATCCTAAATATATATGCACCCATATTCAAAAGCAATTTCTTGGGGACCTATGAAGGGACTTAGATAACCACACAATAAGTGTAGGAGACTTCACTTATTGTGTAGGAGGCAGATCATTGAGGCAGGAAGCTATAAAAGATATTTGGGACCCAAACTCAACACTGGACCAAATGGACCTCACAGACATTTGCAGAACACTACCCCCAACAACAACAGAACATACGTTGTTTTCATCTACACATGGCACAGATCACACACTTGACCATAAAGTAATTCTCAATAAATTCTAACAAACTGAAATCATACCAACTATACTCTCAGGCCGCAGCACAATAAAAATAGATATCAATATTAAGAAACTGCTGAAAACCACACAATTACATGGAAATTAAACAATCTGCTCCTAATGACTTTTAGGTAAACAATGAAATTAAGGCAGCTATCAAGAAATTATTTAAAATGAATGAAAACGGAGATGCAACATATCAGAATCTCTGGGACACAGCTAAAGCCGTGTTGAGAGGAAAGTACAGTGCCTTCATCACTAAATGCCTACATCAAAAATTTAGAAATATCTCAAATTAACAACCTAATATCACAACTAGAGGAACTAGAAAAGCGAGAGCAAACTAACTCCAAAGTCAGCAGAAGAAAAAACAATTAGAGCTGAACTAAGCAAAATTCAGATGTGAAAAAACATAAAAAAGATTAGTGAAACCCAAAGTTGGGTTTTTGAAAGAATAAATAAGATTGATAGACCACTGGCTAGAATAATAAGAGAGAAGATCCAAATAAACATATTAGAAATGACAAAGGTGACATTACCATTGACCCCACAGTAATTTTTAAAAAAGTCCTCAGAAACTATTATGAACACCTCTATGCACACAAACTAGAAAAGCTAGAAGAAATGGATAAATTCCTGGAAATATACAATCCCAACCCCTGCCCCAAGATGGAACCAGGAAGAAGCTGAAACCCTGAACAGACCAATAATGAGCTCTGAAATTGAATAAGTAAAAAAAAAACCCACCAAACAGAAAAACTGCTGGACCAGATGGATTCACAGCTAAATTCTACCAGATGTATAAAGAAGAGCTGGTACCAATGCTACTGAAACTATTACAAAAAATCAAAAAGGAGGGATTCCTTCCTAACTCATTCTATGAGGCCAGCATCATTCTGATACCAAAACCTCGCAGAGACACAACCTATTTAACTATGACAATCCAGTTGATTTGTTGAATTTGCTTACATTGTGGGTGAGTGTCTTGTCTTTTTGCTGTGAAGAAGCTTGAGACTATTTGTGACTTCTGGGAGTCCAGTCAGCACCTGTGCAGACTCTTGAACTATCCTGGGCTCAGCCACCATTCAGCTGCATACTTTAGGCAATTTCTTCTGATATATAAATATTTTTCAGGTGTGTGGAATAGGGGACGCATGAAAGGGTGAGCAGAGTAATTGTCTGTGACCTAAGATCCTTCCCTCTGCAAAGGCAGCATCCTGTAGGGAAGCAAACATGGATTCTGGAGGCAGACAAAGCTTAGGTCAAATCCTGGCTCTGCCACTCACTGTGTGATATTGGAAAGTGTTTTGGTTTGTCTGAATTCCAATTTTCTTATCTGTAAAAAGGAGATGCGAATACCTATCTCCAGGATTGGTGGAGGGATTAATAAAAATATATACAAAACACCTGACACAGAGAAAGTACTCTGTAAAGATTAATTACCTTCCCAACTACCCTTAATCATTGAAACAAATTTAAGCTATACCAAACATCCACTTAAATATAGGTATAATAAAACAAATGTTACATGTGTTCCATTTTGCCAAAACTACGTAACATCTCGAATGGGTCTTACGATCTGAAACTTGATCTCATATGTCTCAACTCATTGGATCCTCACACAACCATGGGAGGGAAGGTATCTTAACATCTTTCACCCAACACTTACTGAGAGTCTGCTCTGTGCCAAATAAAATGCTGGGATTAAAGCACCCAATAGATGCCCTCCAGATGCCCCCACCCACCCCTAGTCAGGTAGGAAGAGGCAGATGATAAAACTAGCTACAATTCAGCTTAATAAATGCCATGGAACAGCTAAACAGAACGTACTAATGGGGCACAGAGCAAGGACAACTAACTAAAGCTGGCCCTTGAGGTAAAGTGGGCAGGTAAACAGAATCAGGCAGAATAACTACAAGTTTCTCCGGTGGGAGAAGAGAGGAAAGGGTGCATGTTTTGCGGGTGATGAAAGTGGGCAAGTGAGGGAGAGAGCTGTACAGATAACGGATGGAGTCGACCTTTCTATGAAGAGAAATCCCAACTTATTGAGGCCTGAAGACAAAAGTCCACATTTGTGATCAAACGAGTCTCTAGGTCATCACACTTTGGTCATTTATTTATGTGTATGGTGGACACAGTGTTACGGAATGGGCTTTGTAGCCCAGGTAACTGGAGCTTCTTAGAAAAACTAAGTTACTTCTAACTAAAGTAACCTAGCCATGCTCCAGTTAAGACCTAAATCAAAATCATGAGTTAAATCAGCAGCATTTCTAATTCTAATCAGACAAGCAATAATTGTTTTTAGAGTTATGGTGCCTATACAATTATTTCATATTTGCAAATATTCCTGTGATTTTTTTTCCCTAAAGAAAACCATACACGTTCCAGACTGTTAAAACTGCCTTTAAAAAGTGGGGAAAGTTTCTTAGCTAACCATATGATTTACTTATTCACTCTGTCTTTGCCCATTCCATCCATGCAAACTGCTCTTCAGCAGATGCAACTGTCTTGGACTTACTCTCCATTTTCTCAGCTGAAAAGGCAGCTCTCAAAAATCAGAATGCCAATACAATACCCCCACCCTCTATCCTTGGATTTGCTTTATGTGGTTTCAGTGACCTGAAGTATTTCCAGTCTGAAAATACTAAATAGAAAACTTCAGAAATAACCAGTCCATAAGTTTTAAGCTGTGTGCCATCCTGAGTAGCGTGATAAAATCTTGTGCCATCCTGTTCTGTCCTTCTCTGATGGGAATCCTCCCTTTGTCCAGCATATCCACCGTGTCTATGCCACCTGCCTATTAGCTACGTAGTAGTTACCTCGATTGTTGCTGAATCACAGTGCTTGTGTTCAAGGTCAGTAGTAGCCTAATGCAAAGTCACAATGCCTATGTCATTTACCTCACTTCATCTCATTGCATCACACAAACCACATTTTATCTCACATCATCACGAGAAGGTGAGTACAGTACAATAAGGTATTTTGAAAGACAGCGAGAGGCCTCATCCACATAACTTTTTAATGGTATATTGTTAGAGTTGTTGTATTTTATTATTAGCTATTGTTGTTAATCTCTTACTGTGTCTAAGTTATAAACTAAACTTTATCACAAATGTGTATGGACAGGAACAAACATAGTACATGTAAGTTTCTGGACTGTCTGCAGTTTCAGGCATCCACTGGTGGTCTTGGAACGTATGCCCCATGGATAAGGTGGGATTACTGTAGTGAGATAAAGGAACACAAAGCTTCCAAGCCCCTATGGTGACAGTTGTGCTACAAGATGCACAGCAGATTTTCTCTCTCCCTAACTTGGGAAGGGTTGAATTCTCTAGCCTTGATTACTGGCATGAACAACCAAACATTTACATTTTTAGAGTCTTTTTTTGGGTGAATGTTTGGTGTGTAGAACTCTTCCTCCAAGGATAATTTTAGCATGAAAAGTGCACCAAATTATTTCATGTCCTGACAAGTTTCAAAATATGAGTGGGTGAGTAAGGAAGAGGGTTTATTCATGCTCAGGAAATAACAATGGTGTCAGTACAATCCAAGAGGCTTGGAAAAAGTGTACACACACACACAATCACACACACACATATGCACTCTCACTTCCCAGAAAATTGAAAATAATTTTAGCACATTGAGATTATGTTACTTGAGTGTTTCTTTTAAATGCCAAGGAATAAATTTACTTTGGCATTATAGACAAACAGTTCTAATCCACAGAAAAGAAGGCATAGAGTTTGGGCTTACAAAGTATTACAGCAGAATTACTGTTGCAAATGCAACGTCTTTCCCCAATATACCACCCCCTTCTTTCCTGAGGCTTTCCCTCATGGAACACCAAAATATCAATAGAGCAAGTAAGGTAGAGATTCAGCGTATATACCAATTATCCTGTGTGGTTGCAGAATACACATGTGCAAGGGCAAAATGAAACACCCTGAAAGAATGAGTACACATCTAATTTGCAGAAATAATTACTCATATTTTCTTGCATTCCTCATTCTTCTCCTTTTCATTTTTTCCTCCTACCTCCCAAGTTTTAAGAAAGGAACACAAGATGTAGTTTTTATGTACAATGTCTTCCCAGGTGGGCTGCCATTGTCCTTGGTCGCAAGTAGAATAGTAGACCTGAAGTGACTGCTCTATTTTGGTATATTTTGCAGAGTCCAAAACAACGTAAGATCTCAATTTAATAGTTCTATGCACTTACATAATGAGAGTTAATCTACTAACACATACCAGTTTAAATTGGGGAAATTTCATTTCTAAATGACAGGATAAAGTAGTTTGAGAATTCATACCTTTTTTCTTTGGCCTTAGTTCCTGACATATAATAATAGTAAAATAAAAATGACCCACACTCCCACAGCATGCAGATGACTACCATATGCACACATCACATGCATTGACCTTGGGAGGGCCATGGTGAGGTGGTCTCCAGGCCAAGGCTGCAAGTTTGCCCAAGCACTGTGTGTTCTGGCACTTGACTGGAGTGGAGCACCACTGTGTGTTCTACACTTCATAGCCCACAGCTTCAAAGCAGGAGCAAAAAGAAGCAAATGGAAGTACACTGGAACTAGGAAGCAAAGCCTCCCCCTCTGACAGCATCCCCCAGTACCTGCACTGATAAAGCTTAACAGTGTGTTTGCTGCAAAGGAGAAATGCTTGAAGCGTCCAGTTGTGTTATCCCAGAGCAGGTAATGAGGAGTGTATTTGGAGGTGAGGGGCAATAAATTGATAACTGGTCTACCACTCAAGCAGAAGGGAGGAAGGAAGCCTGCCCAGATACTGACTTTGGATGATTTGAGGAAGGCCAGTTTCACACAAAAGCAGGCTTCCTTTCTCTGGTTTCCCAGGGCAGAGGCTCAGAGTCCCTGAGAACTCTTAGGCCCTCATTATCTAGCCTCAGAAGCCTAATCTGTATTGAATATCTCTCACAATTCCCATTTGCTCAGTCACTTACCAAACTTTCAAAAAGCTTTCCACAAGATGGAAAGAAAACAAAAAGTGACTCTCCAATGCTTGTGATCTGTGGGACCCTAGGAACCTGAGCCCAGGCAAGACTCTTTTCCTCCTTGGGTTAGAGCAGGTACCTTCCCAGGCACACTGGAGACCCTTAGAGCCACTTGCTGGTCCTTTGCCACCTAGTTTCTCCCATATCAAATTCTTCAGATCTGCTCTTCTCCACCTTCCCTATGTCTGCAGTTTCCTAAGCTTTACTCCAAGGCCCCTCTCTTGGTAGGTGGCCTGGCCATCTATTTTATCAAGATTTCAGGACAAATGGTTTTACCTTCTGAGACTTCTCTTTCCATTGTCTCAATTCTTCTTCTTCCCTTCCTCCCCTTCTCCTTCTCCTTCTCCTTCTCCGTCTTCGTCTTCGTCTTCTCATCCTTGAAGAAGAAGTACTCCTCCTTGTGGTGCCCACCACAGCCCTGCCAAGTGGACAGTGGGCAAGATCTTGCCTTCAAGCCACAGATGATTACAATATGACTCAAAGCCAGACCATTTTGTTGACCAAGACTGGACAATCTAGTTCTTCCACTGAAAAATTAAATAAACTCAAAGATGATAAGTAACTCCTGTCTACAGGCTTGACCTCAAAACTGCTGTGGAGTCAGGGTTGTGACTGACCATCTGGGCCACACGCTAGAGAAACAGAGAGTAGGAGGAGGATGAAGCAGGGAAGCAGAGACCAGAAAAGGGCATGAGATGGTGAAAATGGCTTCCAAAGCGCTGTCCAGGTCCTGTGAGACTGCATCTCCAAACTTGGCTTCTGGAAAATTCCCTGAATTATCTTCAAATTTTCACCTTGTGCTAGTTTGAATGAGTGTCTGTTTTAGGCTAACTTTCTGCTTTGTCTCTTTCTTGGCTGAGGTTCTCAACCGTGACATTATTAACATTTTGGGCAAGATAATCTGTTGTTGGGAGAGGTGTGTCCTATGATTGCAGGTTGCTTTAGCAGCATCACAGGTCTCTGCCCACTAGATACCAGCCTCTCCCCACAACCCTACCCCAGTTCTGACAACCAAGAATATCTCCAGGATTCCCAAGTCTCCATCCAGGAGGATGTCAAGAATTGGGGGCTGCCCTGCTCTGCGCAGTTTGGGGCCTTGGAGGTGCAGTGGGCAGGGAAGTTAGGTGTAGGGCTTTGACCTGGTGAACAAGTAGGGCACAGTAGGGGCTGCTCAGAGTGTGGACTGAGTTTTTCTGGTATTTTGTGTGTATGCTGCCTTTCTTTTCTAACCAATAGCTGGTTTTGCCTGTGACACCATGCCCAGTGCTCTCTCTATCCCAGCTGCCCACTTGAAGCATTGCAAGGTTTGAAGTTGGCATTTTAAAACAAGGCAGAATTCAGAATCGAGCATAGGTGAGGCTACTGCAGGAGGCTGCGGGGGTGAAGTCTTGGTGCACCGTACCAAGAAGGGCCTGAATACAGATAAGAGTGTGAGACAAGATCAGTTCAGGTGGAGCTGGTTATTGAGATCCGTTGAGATCTGGGAAGGGGAGCCTGGATCTGACTGCCCTAGTAGGACTTGGAGCCAACCAGTGAGATGATGAAAGTGTTTCATGAAGATCACTTTAGTAGGGAGAGGGGAGACCCAACACAAAAATCACAGCCTCTCCATAGCTGGGATATGAGATAAAGAGGGTTAGAATAATGACGGTGACAAGAGAAATTGGCAGAACATGATGACAAATTTGATAGTGGGAATAAAGGAGAGGATTAAATAATAGGTTACAAAAGAAAAGAAGCTGTGTGGGGCTGTCTCTAATCTATTGAGGTGAATACCTTGAAGGGCAACCTGACAGGCACTGCCGCTGTTAAAAGCCTAGGTCGGCCTAGGAGGAAAGATGGGTCCAATCTAGTGTGCCTTTTCTTCTGTTCTTTAACTTGAATGTGATGCAGTATGAATGCTGAGGCATGTGGTTCAGGCAATTCACAGAGGTTTCGTCCAAGAAACCAGCTGGCTGCCAATACACAGTACAGAGTGACATTCATTTGTGGTGAATTGGACACAGCAATGTGTCTGGCTTTAACCCTGTTGGCATGATGAGTTTTTCTCTCTCCCTCATTTCCTTTCCCAGGAGCATGGCACACACCCAACTGCCCTCTGGGGTCAGGCATACACTAAGTGAAGATAACAGAAAGGGGTCTTTTTGTCATGCCAGACCTTCCTCCACCAAAAGAGCTGTAAACTATTTGTAGCTCTATCACAGGGGGCTGGTGGGGGGTGGTAGGGGAAAAAAAGAAAAGCAGATGGAGTGGCATGATTGACAACTGCAAGCCAAGGAGGGGAAGAGATAAGATCAGCGACTGGGAGCAGAGTGGTTTAATAGGCTGAGAGGTGGTAGGGAACAAGGAGCATTTGATAAATGAGAGCGACTCCCCAGGGCACTGGGAGAGGGGAGATGGTGTGGGTGGCCCTGGAAGTTGCAGAGAAAGGCCAGGCAGGGGTGGAGCTCTAGGGAGGGTAGACGCTGTTGGGATCAGAGCAGGAAGTTACTGTTCTGAACATTCTTCTGTATGTGAGACTGATCAGCTCCGCTTTCATTTGCACCATGAGAAACTGCTTTTCAGGAGAGACCTGTAGTAACCAAAGCCGCAGAAATAAAAATGTAAGCGCAATGCCAACGTATTGATTTTGTAATGAGAAAGAGCTGTCAACAGAGCAGAGTGCTCTTGTCAGCAGATCTGTCAATTATCTCCCTGCAGACAAGCCACAAGGGATGTCAAATTATGGCCAGAAGGTTGTAGATAAGCCCAGAACCAGAACAAGGATAGCAGCTACATAATTCACGGCAGGGATGCAACCTGCACAGAGATCAACTATCTTCTGGACAGTGTTTAGGTGACCCTAGCAACTTTTGCAACTTTAAATTTTCCCTTTTTATTATCTAGGCCACTGAAAACTACCTGCATCGAAATGTACTGGGGAATGTAAATATTCAGATTCCAAGGTATCATTCCAAACTTTTCAGAATCAAAATCTCAAGAGAGGAACCCTGGAATCTACATTTTTCATAAACTCTACAGAATTTATGAAGGCTAACTGTAGTTTTAGGTTAACCATTCACTTTCTTTTCAGTCTTTCTTCAAGTGGAGTACATTTGATTCATGAGTTTTGTCGAAATAAATTAACTCTATGAGGTCTGGGGAGATAATAGCTCATTCCTTCTTCTCTTTGGTTCTAATTCATAAAATGATAAATACAAAAAGGTAAATAAGAATCTAAGTGTCAGTTGTTTGTTTGTTTTTTGGTTGAGATGGGGTCTTCCTATGTTGTCCAGGCTGGTCTTGAACTCCTGGGCTCAAGGTCTTCTCCTGCCTCAGCCTTATTAAAGCACTGGGATTACAGGTGTGAGTCATTGTGCCCGGCCCAAGTGTCAGTTTTATTTAGTAGTCACTGGTCATGCTTAGGTTGACAAATGGGCTGAGGCCTCTCAGCTCTCTGTTAGATCTTGGGGCTTTTGCAGGCCTGAAGCTGGAGAATGGTAGAGAGGCCCTGCCGGGGGGGATTTTTTGCACACAGAGTGGAGATAGGGCCAGTTACCTACACATAGGTCCAGAGGAGGTGAGAGATAAAATGCCAAAGCTATGGTGGAATGTGGAAACACTGCCTTGTAGACAGGTGTGACCTTGTGACTTCCTCTTCCTTCCTTGCTGTCCCCAAGAGGGGCTAGTGCTGACAGAGTTCCCCTGTAGAATCCCATGGAAATTCTGCTTCCTGGAGCTACTGCAAATTGGATTCCACTTGACTTCTCCATTAATTTTAGACCTTATATAGTTTGGATATTTCTCCCTGCCACAATCTCATGTTGAGCTGTAAGCCCCAGGGCTGGAAGTGGGGCCTGGTAGGAGATGTTTGGATCATGGGTTGTGGATCCCTCATGGTTTAGTGCTGTCTTCATGATAGTGAGTGATTTCTCGTGGGATCTGGTCATTTAAAGGTTGTGGCACCTCTCCCCCTCCTCTCACTTGCCCCTGCTTTCACCGTGTGAATTTCCTGCTTGTGCTTTGCCTTCTGCCATGATAAAAAGCTCTCTGAGGCTTCACCAGAAGTCGAGCAAATGCCAGCACCATGCTTCCTGTAAAGCCTGCAGAGCCATGAGCCAATTAAACCTCTTTTTTTTTTTTAATTGCCCAGTCTCAGGTTTTTCTTCAGCAATGCAAGAACAGCCTAATACAAGACCTCACCTCTCCAGCCCAGTTTTTGGCTTAGCTCTTTCCTCCGGCTCAGTTTCTCCCATTGTCTCGAGTGAGGACTTCTGTTTCTCTTCTGCCATCAAGGAAGTATACTCAGGCTCTGACCCTTCAGCCACTTCTCTAGGAAGACCACTAGTAATAGTTGGTGGGGGGTTGGGGGTGGGGGGCAGTGGGGAGCTGGGCACAGGCTGGACCCTGTTCTCAGTCACCTTTTCTTAGGCCTCCTTCTGAAGCTACCTTCTCGATGATGGAGAGCTGGAGAATGATTCTTCAGTCAAGGGAAGAGGGCGACTTGTACTTGCTCCCTAGACTCTCAAAAAAGCTGTCAGTGGTTTTGCCACAACATTCAAAGTGAGCCTCGAGGAAGACAGGGCCTAAATCAGCCTGAAAGGGTCAGGATCGTTCCCCACAGATGCTGCTCATGATGGAGTAGGAGCAGAACTGCCCAGTGTGCTTGTGCAGCTTATGGGGCAGTCCACTGTAGGAACTCGCTGGTCAGTGGGGAGAAGGATGCAGTGTGTCTGAAATAGAAGGGCATGTTTAGGAAACTGCAAAGACTTAGATGGAGCAAAAGCCAGGAAACAAGTGGTGTGAGTCCAAGTCAAAATGTGGACAGGGTTTGCATTCTGATGGACATTCTGTTATCCCAAGCTAGAAAGTTTGGATTTCATCCTGTGGTTGGTGGTCTCCAAAGTGGTTCTGTCCAGCCCTCACTGAGGATGTGCAAGGTGAACTACTGGGGTGTGGAAAGAAAACTTAAATGCAATTACATTCATTTGAACAAAATCAATTTTATTGGGGTATCTTGTGTTATCTGTTTCATCTAAAAAAACAGAAATAAAAGAAATGTTCCTAAACTGAAATGTATGGATTGGCCATGGCCCTTTCATTTAGTCCGTCTGTCCAATATGTCACATATAGACCAAGAAGTATCATGAGTGAAGAGTGAGAGTTGGAGCTCTGTAATCCAGAGAAGCTCTCATTAGTTCCTTCGGTCTTTGTTTGCTTTCAGCATATAGCACAGATTACAATTTATATTGCCTGGTTAAATGGACTTACTGGTTATATTTTGTCTAAGCTAACTTTAAAAAATGGGTACATGGCTTAATATAATGTTGCAAAGAAATTACAGATTACTAAAAAGCTTTTTTTTTTTTTTTTCAAAATGGGCTGAGATACAAATAGCTCACAGCAAATGGCTTTTAACCATATGAAAAGATATTCAGTCTGGCTCATGGCAATAAATGCAAATTAAAACCACACAAAGATACCACTTCCCACTTATCAGACTGGCAAAAATTCAGCAGTTTGACTCAGTACTCTGTTGGTAAGGTTGTGGGGGAAACCAGCACTCATACATTGCAGGGGGAAATGAAAAAAGGTACCATCTCTATGGGGAGGATTTTATATTATCCAGTATAAACAGATAAACCTGAGATATTTTGTCAAACCAGATAGAAGGGAAACTATCAAAGACTACTGGGGCCATGTCAAAAGGATGGAAGAGTCATCTTGAACAAGCTCCACTGACCAAAGATGGGACAAATCAAACATTAACAAGAATCATAAGTGCAATGGATTGAAATACATGAAATATGTTTAACTCCATGAGTTCATAGTGATACAAAAAATCTTTGGTTACATTTGGAGAATGATACGGGAAAATCACTATTTTGAAAACTGGTAAATGAAAGGAAAAAATAAGCAGTTATCCCCCTTTTCTTATACAATTCCTATTCCTTGTGAAAAAATACTTGCAATTAAGAAGTATGTTTACAGAATATTTAGTCTACTAAGTGAAGAAGGCATGATAGAATTATAATATAACCATGAAGAGAAGGTTGTCTTTTTACATGTATTCTAGTTAAGAAATGAAGAAAAAATGATAGAATTAAACACGAATTACAGAATTAAACATCATAATGAATCATTGAATTTATGCAATGATTATCCAAGGGTACTAGTATCACCAAATGTGCATCCTGGTAGAGTTACACACCACCCATGAAGTAGTTTGATTAAAAAAAAAAACTTGAATTTGATCAAATGTCTACATATGATTACCTATTTATGGGAAATATAGGTGACAGAGGAATCTGTTAAATGACACCTAATCCCTGAGCAAAATGCAAGTGGTGAAAAACTCAATAGGATAAACAGTTGTTTCCTTAACATATAAATTGCAGAGAAAGGGAGAGCCAGAGGAGCCTATAAATTAAAAGATACTTAAGAAACATATGACCAACCACAATATATGCACATTGTTTGGATGCTGATTGTCTTTTTTTTTATCATTATACTTTAAGTTCCAGGGTACATGTGCACAACGTGCAGGTTTGTCACATATGTATACATGTGCCATGTTGGTGTGCTGTACCCATCAACTTGTCATTTACATTAGGTGTATCTCCTAATGCTATCCCTCACCCCTGTCCCTTCCCCACAATAGGACCTGGTGTGTGATGTTCCCCTTCCTGTGTCCAAGTGATCTCATTGTTCAATTCCCACCTATGAGTGAGAACATGCAGTGTTTGGTTTTCTGTTCTTGTGACAGTTTGCTGAGAATGATGGTTTCCAGCTGCATCCATGTCCCTACAAAGGACACAAACTCATCCTTTTTTATGGCTGCATAGTATCCCATGGTGTATATGTGCCATATTTTCTTAATCCAGTCTGTCATTGATAGACATTTGGGTTGGTTCCAAGTCTTTGCTATTGTGAATAGTGCCGCAATAAACATACGAGTGCATGTGTCTTTATAGCAGCATGACTTATAATCCTTTGGGTATATCCCCAGTAATGGGATGGCTGGGTCAAATGGTATTTCTAGTTCTAGATCCTTGAGGAATCGCCACACTGTTTTCCATAATGGTTGAACTAGTTTACAGTCCCACCAACAGCATAAGTGTTCCTATTTCTCCACATCCTCTCCAGCACCTGTTGTCTCCTGATTTTTTAATGATTGCCATTCTAACTGGTGTGAGATGGTATCTCATTGTGGTTTTGATTTGCATTTCTCTGATGGCTAGTGATGATGAGCATTTTTTCATGTGTCTGTTGGCTGTATGAATGTCTTCTTTTGAGAAGTGTCCGTTCATATCCTTTGCCCACTTTTCGATGGGGTTGTTTGTTTTTTTCTTGTAAATTTGTTTGAGTTCTTTGTAGGTTCTGGATATTAGCCCTTTGTCAGATGAGTAGATTGCAAAAATTTTCTCCCATTCTGTAGGTTGCCTGTTCACTATGATGGCAGTTTCTTTTGCTGTGCAAAAGCTGTTTAGTTTAATTAGATCCCATTTGTAAATTTTGGCTTTTGTTGCCATTGCTTTTGGTGTTTTAGACATGAAGTCCTTGCCCATGCCTATGTCCTGAATGGTATTACCTAGGTTTTCTTCTAGGGTTTTTATGGTTTTAGGTCTAACATTTAAGTCTCTAATCCATCTTGAATTAATTTTCGTATAAGGAGTAAGGAAAGGATCCAGTTTCAGCTTTCTACTTATGGCTAGCCAATTTTCCCAGCACTATTTATTAAATAGGGAATCCTTTCCCCATTTCTTGTTTTTCTCAGGTTTGTCAAAGATCAGATGGCTGTAGATGTGTGGTATTATTTCTGAGGGCTCTGTTCTGTTCCATGGGTCTGAATCTCTGTTTTGGTACCAGTACCATGCTGTTTTGGTTACTGTAGCCTTGTAGTATAGTTTGAAGTCAGGTAGCGTGATGCTTCCAGCTTTGTTCTTTTGACTTAGGATTGTCTTGGCAATGCGGGCTCTTTTTTGGTTCCATATGAACTTTAAAGCAGTTTTTTCCAATTCTATGAAGAAAGTCATTAGTAGCTTAATGGGGATGGCATTGAATTTATAAATTACCTTGGGCAGTATGGCCATTTTCACGATATTGATTCTTCCTATCCATGAGCATGGTATGTTCTTCCATTTGTTTGTGTCCTCTTTTATTTCACTGAGCAGTGGTTTGTAGTTCTCCTTGAAGAGGTCCTTTACATCCCTTGTAACTTGGATTCCTAGGTATTTTATTCTCTTTGAAGTTATTGTGAATGGGAGTTCATTCATGATTTGGCTCCCTGTTTGTCTGTTACTGGTGTATAAAAATGTTTGTGATTTTTGCACATTGATTTTGTATCCTGAGACTTTGCTAAAGTTGCTTTCAGCTTAAGGAGATTTTGGGCTGACATGATGGGGTTTTCTAAATATACAATCATGTCATCTGCAAAGAGGGACAATTTGACTTCTTCTTTTCCTAACTGAATACCCTTGATTTCTTTCTCTTGCCTGAATGCCCTAGCCAGAACTCCCAACACTATGTCGAATAGGAGTGGTGAGAGAGGGCATCCCTGTCTTGTGCCAGTTTTCAAAGGGAATGCTTCCAGTTTTTGCCCATTCAGTATGATATTGGCTGTGGGTTTGTCATAAATAGCTCTTATTATTTTGAGATACATTCCATCAATACCGAATTTATTGAGAGTTTTTAGCATGAAGGACTGTTGAATTTTGTCAAAGGCCCTTTCTACATCTATTGAGATAATCCTGTGGTTTTTGTCTTTGGTTCTGTTTATATGCTGAATTACGTTTATTGATTTGCGTATGTTGAACCAGCCTTGGGATGCTGATTGTCTTAGTCCATTTTCTGCTGCTATAATAGAGTATCACAGATTGAGTAATTTATAAAGAACAGAAGTTTATTTGGCTCATGGTTCTGAAGGCTGGGAAGTCCAAGAGCATGGCACTAGCATCTGGCAACAGTCATCTCATGGCAGAAGGTGGAAAGGCAAATGAGCATGCAAGACAGAGACGGTAAGTGAGCTGAACTCCATTCTTTTATCAGGAGCCACTCCCATGATAAGCAGCACATTTCTGCAGTAAAGGCATTAATCTCATTAATCCATGAGAGTGGAGCCTTCATGACAATTTACCTCTTAAAAGTCTCATCTCTTAATACTATCACAGTGGCAATTCAATTTTAACATGAGTTTTGAAAGGTACCATATCAATGATTCAAATAAACACAAAAACTGCAAAGTTTGAATTAATCAAAAAAGTTTGAGGACTGATTGCATATTAACGGTAGTAATAAGTTATTGTTATGTTTTTGGGTGGGATAATGAAGCAGTAGTTTGTTTTATGGATACACATGCTGAAAGAATTATAGATGAAATACTATAATACCTGGGATTCACTTCAGGATAATCCAAGGTGAGAGAGGGCACTGTGAGAAGTGGGTGGGAGTATAGATAAGATAAAACTGACTGTGAACTGATAATTGTTGAAAATGAGTAAAGGGTACATCAGGTTGATTATGTGATCTCTACTTCTGTGTGCAAATGAATTTTCCTATAATTAAAATAGATTTCTGCAAACAAAACACAGATTGAAGATAGTAAAATAACACAAATACCAAGAACAAGAAAATGACAGAGCTGACATATGTGCTCCTATATAAGCTATTAATCAGCCATCTAACAAGATAAAGACTATAGCCTAATTAGAGGTGACACAAAGCTAGGGAAAATCATCTAAATTGACAAGAGTATTTGAAATATTTTAAAGGATGAACACTGCAATTGTGTCCTAAGACATTAGCTAATAATAATACGACAACTTAATGATTAAAAGCATATTAAAAACTAAAACTCTAAAACTATTCAAGCACTTCTACCCCTGGCCATGATGGAGGGACAGGGATTGGACTTACTCTCCTGAGTGAAATGATCAAAAAACAGGCAAAATATATAAATCAGTGACTTTCAAACACTGAACAACAGGCAGTGCTGGACAGTCATTCCTAGAAGAAGAGAAACAAATAAGGCAAGCCCTATAAATATCCCAATTTACTGCTTAGGGACAGTTTTTGGGCCACTGAACAGAAAGGACATCCCAAATAGAGCCTGCAGACACCCTGCATTCAGGAGACATAGTTGAGATTCCAGAAAGACCAGTGTGGCTAGAGTTCACAGGGCAAAGTCCTGAAGAAGAGTTTACAGAATCAGACCTCTAAAAATCTGTAGAGGAGTCCTTCCACTCTTCGACTGAGAATTGATCAGGACATGTGTGTGAGGAAAGAGGCCACCAGAAAGAAGAGAAAACAATTCTTGAACCTCCCATGGGTCTTGAAATAGTTTTCTTTTCCCCACACTGGGATAGAGTAATCTCTGAATACACAGAGCATCAGGTAGAGCACTCAGAAGGGTATTGTCTCAGTAGTGGAATCAAAATAGCCCTAGACCATGGTTTCTCGTTCTTGGCACTATTGACATTTTGGGCCAATGATTATTTGTTGTAGGGTGCTGTCTTGTGCATTATTGGATGTGTAGCAGTATCTTTAGCCTCCACCCACTAGATGACAGTAGCACTCCCCTTACCTCCCAGTTGTAACAACTGAAAGTGTCTCCATACACTGCAAAATGTTGCCTCTGGTTGAGATTAATTACTGAGACTAAAGCCTGCTCTAGTTCTACCTAATAGAGCTTAAAAGCAAGGCACAAAAGGATTAAACTGTTTCTAAGAAACTCAACAGCATCCCAGAAAAAAGTTTAGAAAAGAACACAAAACAATCTAGCATGCCAAAATATAAAATTAACCATACTTGGCATCCAATAAAAACATTCCATACATGCAAAGAAGCAGAAAAGACAATCTATAATGAGGAGGAAAATCAATTAATTAGAAACAGACTCAGAAGTAATACAGATGATTAGATTAAGAGAGAAGGATGTTAAAGTATACATGATTAATACGTTCCATTTGTTCAAGTAAGTAGAAAGTAATATGAGCAGTTTTAAGAGACACATAGATGATATGAAAATGATGCATAGTGAACTTCTAAAGATGAAAAATACAATGTCTAACATGACAAGTACACTGGATGGGATTAATAGCAGATTAGATGCTTCAGAAGAAAAAAATAGTGAACTTGAAATTTTAGAATGAAAATCATACTATTAAAACATTAAAGAGTATCAGCTGGGCACAGTGGCTTTTGCCTGTAATCCCAGCACTTTGGGAGGCCAAGGCGAGTGGATCACGAGGTTAGGAGATCGAGACCATTCTGGCCAACGTGGTGAAACCTCGTCTCTATTAAAAATACAAAAATTAGCTGAGCATGGTGGTGCATGCCTGTAATACCAGCTACTTGGGAGGCTGAGGCAGAAGAATCGCTTGAACCAGGGAGTCAGAGGTTGCAGTGAGCCAAGATCACACCACTGCACTCCAGCCTAGTGACAGAGTGAGACTCCATCTCAAACAAACAAACAAACAAACACATTAAAGAGTATCAGAGTTTTGAAACAGCTTCAACTGACTTACCGTATACATGATTAGAGTTTTAAAGAAGAAGAAAGGCTGAGGGTAAACATATTTGAAGACATAATGGCTGAAAGTTTTCCAAATTTGATGAAAACTAAATAGAGATCCAAGAATCTTGATGAACCATAAGCAAATGAAAGATGAAAAATACTACACCAAAGGACATTCTAATCCAGTCAATTAAAACAAGTGATAAAGAGAAAAGTCTTAAAACAAAGAGCAAGAGTAAAAACACCCATTAAATAAAGAAGAACAAAAGCAAGAATGACAGCAGATTTCTTGTTGGAAATAATGCAAGTGAAAAAAAGGCAGTGAAATAACATCTTTGAAGTACTGAAAGAAGAAAACTCTGTCAACTTAGAATTCTATACTCAGCAAAAAGATTTTTAAAATGAAAGCAAAATAAAGAATTTTTGCAGGCATTAAAAAAAACTGAAAAAAATTACCATCAGTAGACTAGTGCTCTAAGAAATCTTAAAAGAATTCTTTCAAGGTAGAGGGAAAATAAAACCAGATGGAAGTCTAGATGTACTCAAAGGAACAAAGAGCACCTAACATGGTAATTATGTGGGTAAGTTCAAAATACTTTTTTCTTATTTTAAAATCTCTTTTAAAAGATCAAGATATTATTTTATGAGCCAAATGCTTCTTTTTCCAAAATCACTTAATCACTTATTATGTATTACTATTTCATTCTGGTTATCCATGCACATTACCTATCAACAGAAAAAAACACAGGAGTTGCATGTTCATCTTTTTTCTGACAAGGATAAATAATCAGATAAATAATCTAAGTCTTGGAGATGACTGCTGTGGCCTATAAAGACAATAGGAGTGTCTTAAATAGTGACATAATATTATTTTATTATTTAATTTGGCTCTTAGAAAAAAATCACTGAGGTTAACAATATAGACAATTACTTCAAAATGTCTATATATTGGGGAACTTGAAATGAGATTAAACTGTTGTGCTGAATGTGAGCTCTCAAAATCTGAGGTCATTCAAGAAGCTTAAGCTGGCTATACAATATTTGATTTCGGTGACAAAGTAAAGCAAAAAGACCTGTGTTTTATCCTGGATAATTGTTTCTGATTGTCTGCAACGAAGATGAGCCTTTGAACTATTGAGGATTTTTAACCACCTTAGAAATGAACTAGTGCTCACTTTATGGATTTGGAAACTGAGGCCCACTGAGATGAAGTTACTTGCCTAAAATCACAGAGTAAGTGAATTGGATTACAGTTGGCAAGCATTCAGCTTATGTAGTAGTCTGTGAGGATACTGACACACATGAATTTCTAGTAGCAAAGTGACTCTTGATTGTGATATCCTCAGGGTACCTTGTCTGCTGTGCAAAATATTGGTCACTAGGCGGCAATCCAGATGACAGCACCACCAGATCCTGTAATTTCTCCAGTTTTGAATATCCATTTAAAGCAAACTAATACTATTCACTCTTCGTTTGCATAAAATGAAGAAATTGCCTAAAAATTTACCTGGCTGTGACATAGTTAAATAAACATGACATTCAAGGATTGATAACAAACAGAAAAAATACTTGTAAACACATTTAGGAAGGAATGTTGATTTGTCTACTACAGTGGCATCCTTTTTGCAATAAATTAAACAGTTTAAAATTCATATTACTCATAGAAGTCACATAGAATCATCCAATTTCCCCATTTAGCACAGTCACAGGTGTTTACCTTGAACTGGCCTACTTACCACGGGAAGAGTTTTCCAGGTCCATTCTACCTCACAAACGTCTCATAAATCTGTCACCTCCTCACCATCTCTACTGCTGCTTCCCAGTCCAACTCTTACTATTGCTCTCCTGGATTCATACACATCCTCCTAATTTGGCTTCCTGCTTTCATTCTTAACCCTCTTCAAACTCATTTCCTACACTGTTGTCTAAGTAGTCTTTTGAAAATATGAATCTGGTCAAGTTAGTCTCCTGCTGAAAATGCTTAATAGGGATTTCTGGGTTATTCACCACCAAGAAAATTCAAAAAGTGACTCTTATAAGTTACTAACACTATCAGTTTATCAACTAATGTTATTTGGAATGAAGCTAAGAGGCAGAAGCGTGGGGCTACTCCCCTTACTCCATAGACAGGAGCATTTGACCCTGGGACAAGAGTGTTGGGGGGGAATGGGGGTGTGGGGATGGGTGGGTGACTGGGGGGATAGAGAGAGAGGGAGACATCACCCCTATTGTACAAGAACTACTTTCAGGGTACCAGACTCATGTACATTCTCCCTTCTCCCCACATAGAACTGCAGTTTCTGATACTGTGAGATGGCTGGAAGCACTTATATTTGGCATGTGAAGTTGATAGTTGCAAGGGACTGAATCTGAAAGAAGTGTTTCTGGAAGGGAAAGAAATATAGAGGATTTCAAAGAATTCTGGAATATACTCCACTTCTCATGGAAAGATAATCAGGCAAAAAGATCAAAAGACATCTCCCAAGGACTGCAAATTTATACCAAGTAAAAGGCATAAAAATTCAGAAAGTTGTCTAGGACATAGCCTTCTAGGTTCTGAACAAAGAGGAGAATTTTGATGGTAACTATGTGAATGGTAAGGGAAACAAAGAGAAACTATATCTTTCCCTGTTTGTGGACAAATGCCAGGACTCAATAGAACTTTCTTTTTTTGACATAAGTAAACTTAAAACAAACACAACACACAAATGTTTCCTAGTTTGAAAGATGGTAACATAACACTCTAGAGGCTGAAAAGAATTAACTTTTGATAAAGACCATATCAAGGAACTAGTTAATTTTATAAATCATCTATTTTGTACTCTTAAAATGTGAAGAATGTGGACCTCCTTCCTTCTTTTTGAATAATTTGGGTAATAAATGAAACTGAAAAGGGAAAATGTTTTCATTTACTCTGATCTCCAGACCCTTGTAATAACACTATAGTTTGGCAGTCTGCACGGACCAGATGCTGACAGACACTCAGTCTCTTCAGCTATATTCAGAACATGACAGAAGAACACACAGCTGAGTGTAACAATAACATTCATATTGGAACAAAGTTTTCTGTGTGAATCTTTTCCTAAATAGAATTGGCAATTAGAAATCATATAAAAATCACGTAAGTACTAGTAACAGAAGGATGGAAGGATAGAAAGAAAATAATAACTATCATCATTTAGCATATAAGACCCTAGAAAATACCAGAAATGATCGTTGAAAGCTTCTAAATGGCAAGAAGTGGAATAAAATGTGAATCATAAATCCCACTGTAATTTTATAATAATAATAAAATTATTATTATTTTTATTATTAATTCATAGTTCTTCAGCTTTTTTTTTTTTTTTGGTAACTTTACTTTCTGGGAAGGAACAAGGAAGAAATCCTCATGACACTCGTGCTTTAGCCAAAAGTAAGAATCCCAGAACTAAGTTCTGTTCTTTATCCTGCCATTAACCTATATAAACTTATGAGTCCAGATTTTTTATTATTTCACTAGGACAGGGGTAGGGTAGGGGCTGGATTTGCCTAGAGTGGTGACATGTTAGTGCTGACATCTAAAAAGATGTTAATGCCTGGTCCTTGTGAGTATTCATGACTTAGGCTTAGTGGTGAAGTTAATCTTATAGACCGGCAGGATGTCCTTGGTACTTACAATTCTGAAAATTTCCTGTCTGTAGACTTGTTTAAAGTCAACACTGAATGCTTCCTTGGTAGTACTGTTACAATACTACCATATACTTTGCCATGTCCCCAGTACAGTAGTTGGATTGCCAACTTCTCAACACTTAGTCACATGGCTGAGTGTTGGAGCACTGGGTGTCCTATGGAGTGATATTAACACATAAATATAAATAGATGACATGCAGTCTATTTTAAGCATAGGTAGATTACCAAGAAAATATCCAAATATGTAAACTAAATCTGTCTATCTAGTTTGTTGTTACCAATGACCTGAATAGGTTTATAGTGTGTTTAGAAAATTTCAACAGCAAACTATTGGATCCCACTTAAGTTTTCAACACCCATAATTCATGATGTGTAAATAGCATGCTGCCTTATCAATAATCACTAGATGAGGAGCTTTGTCTTCGAATATGATATGGTGTTTCGATTCTCATTAGGAGGGCTAAATTTCAGTAGCAGCTTGTTTCTAAAAGTACCCTGTACTTGAATTGTGTAAATCTGTCCCTGTGATATTACAGGGAGCAAAGGGGGTGGGGGTGGGGTGACTCAGGCATACAGGAATAGGAAAGAACAGTGACTTCTTAGAAATAAAAACTTGAAATAAAATCCTTTGAGTCAACAGGGAAGATGCTACAATTGTGTGCATTTACACATACGCAAATCTATATTTAGAGATGTGATTCACAGCCAGGAAGAATAGAGACTTTAAATTCATACCTTATAAGATGCCTTCTTTTCCAGTTCTTCATGTATCAATATGAGAAAATAGGTGCTTTTTTTTCCTTGTGATGTTATAAATTATGCCAACATTATTCTTCACAGTCTCTAGTAAGTTGCAGAATCTTAAGATTTTGTCCAACATACATTCATAAAGAAACTCTGGATTTACAAATTCATCACATCTTGAATGCAACAATGATGTTTTACACATTGACATCTTACAATGTAGAAGTTCCTGTCTACACTGGAAGTCTGTTATTGATTTTGTTTTCCTAAGATGACTCGTCCATATACCAAAGGTATTAATTTCACCAGCTCCTTTGTGGATGGTTCTCATTCTGAGTCTGTTTAGAATCTGTAGGGAATGAATTCAACCTAAGGAAAGCTAAAGAGGCCATACTCAGGACACTGGACTTGTTCAGGTCATAACTAAAAAGTGGAACATGTTTAGGGCCAATGAAGGAGTTCAGAACTCACTGAGGAGCTGACTGAGGCAAAAGACTGGATTGAACTTAGCCTGGACTTAAAAAGGCCCTGGATTCTGCTTTAGGCATATTGTTGCCCATGCCTTCCAAGTTCTTTTGGCCAAGAACTAATCAAACAGTGACTGGCTTATACACCCATGAAATCTCTAAATCAGTGTATATCTCAGGGTAGCCCTATGGTTACTACCACATTATATCAGTTACAAATGCACATCATCATGGAACTTGTGGGGTTACTTTGCAAAGGAAAAAAAATCATATAAATGAAAGACAAAAAACAAAAGGTAGGAATATGAGCACATAATGGAGTCCGAAATAATGAAATCTCAAGGGATCAGAGCACAACTAGTTATTCCTTATGATCAGGAACACACTGGCAAAGGACATCTGCAGTCAACCTTCTAAGTTTGTAGGAGATATCAACTTGTTTGAGGCAGTGAAAAGTCAATCAGTGAAGATAATCACAGAGCTCACAAGAAAATCAGCAGCAGAGTGTCAGTGAGGGTGAATATAAAGTGGAGTGTGAAGAAATACAATGATTCAAATTTTGATTATGAGCATGAATGTTAAACTATCAGATATGCTCACAGAAGTCCTAAAGTCACCCTGACCTAGTAAATAGCTTTACCACAAAGCCTGGCTGGTCATCTTTGGGAGGACATCTGGAAGCAAACTGAAGAGAATATGATATTGCCTGGTTTCAAAACCCTGATTCATCTGTATCTAGAAAAAAGGAAACATAAATGATCATTATGACAAGAAAAATCAATAGAACTGAAGCAGGTCTAGGTGTGATCTTGGTCAAGGTAATTTCCTTCAGCAGAGGCAATCCCCACAAAGGGCTGAAGGTAGAGTGCCAGTAGCAGTCCCAATAACTGGAGGGTAATTGGCCGTTTGTTCTCCAAGACAGACGTTGGCAGCGTATCCCACCGACCCCCATACTGGCCTCTCTCTTGACCTCCAGTTCCCATTTCTGATTTACATGGCTGAACAGCAAGAGGCTACTACTAAGGCTGTGTTTAGTGAAAGACAATGGTTTAGTTGCCAAGTACAAGACCAGCCCTTGGGGAAATCAAGGAGCTGACAGATCTGCCATCAGTGGTCCTGGCTTCCCTTCCCAGACTCCTTTCTCCTTTTGCAATACTTTTTCCTTTTCCTGCTTCTCCCTTCCTTGCCCGGTGCACTTCTTCTCACCTCTCCCTACCTCTACCACACACACCTTTCCAGTGGAAATAATTGGACAATTTCATTCACCCAAACTTGTCAATGACAGGACTGGATTTGCATTTCAATTTAAAACAGTGTCTTAGGCTAAAAGAGTGAAACCCTTTGCAATTTCAGGCTGCCTTGGGTGAGGGGAACACTTTCCTGAATCTTAAGAACGAAGTGGTATAGGGAGTCATCAATCCCTTGGAACGTTAAGTGTGGTTCCTAGAGAGATCTTACAAAAATTGGTGTGGATGGGGCCAGCAAGAGAGAGGGGGAAAAATAATTTTTTTTTGTGGAGGTTCTTGCCTGCCAGGCATGATTAAGAACTGCTGATAAAAGCAAGAGCTGGATCCCTCAGAGTGGTAACTGCTGCTGTCTAGTAACTCAGGCTAAAGAATCAAAGCAGAGGTTTTTCTGTTGTGAACTAAGAATCTGTCCCTGGTCAACTGCAACCAACTGGTTAGAGTAAATCCAAGTAGAGAGCTGGAGAAGCCAGACCTCTATTAAAATGATGATGGTGAAGGTAGTTTGCATAGAACTAAAGATAGTTCATTAGTCTTCTTTCCCATCAATGATCCCACCTGTTCTACCTGCCAGTATTCTACTTTTTAGTGGTGAGAACCTTTGATAACCTAAAAGTAGACTTTAAAAGGGAAGAATCTTAGAAGATTTTGTTGATACATTGCAACTCTCTGTTGTTTCAGGCTGGGCAACTTTCTCAAAGATCTTATTTACTCAAACATGTCATAAAGTTTGTGCCTTTACAGCTCCAACTAGTCCTATCTTATTTGGGAAAACTCATCTCTCCCTTTGAGAGTTTTAAATTTATACCATCACCAACAAATTTGGCATTGTATTTTGAAAATATTGCCTACGTTTCACATATCAGTGGGTTGTTTCCTAGAAGAAGCGTGTGTAAAATAAGTGAGTTACTGAAGGAGTAGATTTGAAAAAATATTTCCAGCTGGATTTGCTGTCAATTCTGCTTCACATTGTACCTCTTTATTTTCAGTATAATTCTTCTGTACCACCAGTAATGTTTTTTTACATTCCATTTGAATGTAAATTCCATAAAGGCAGGGATTTTTTGTTTCTTTGGTCATAGATGTGTTCCTGCACTGAGAATGGTGCCTGGAATGTAGTTAGGGAATCAGCAAATATTTGTAAAATGAAATTAATATTTCCTATTACCATCTAAAGGCTGGAAAATTCTCAAGCTGCCTTTTAGCTGCTCAGAACATCTTATTATCTCTCATCAAAATGAAACTGTCTTTGCTCCAATCTCTCTTTTTGCTGATAATGACTTAACTAGTAGTTCTTTTGGTTTAGTATATTGGAAAGAGTTAACTAGGAGTTATGATTTTCAGGATTAATCAATAATTAGCTGAGGGAACATTGGGAAAGTCATGTAAATTTTCTGGGTCTTCGTTTGTTCATCTGTAAAGGGTGGTTTAATTATGCCCTTATGTTGTAGGATTTTGAATTGGATCAAATGGCACAGCAAACAAAAAGTTTAATGGTTAAAAGCAAGAACTCTGAATCCAGACTCAAATCCTACCTTCTCCACTTTTTGATTGTGTGACCTTAGGCAAGTTATTTAATCTTTATAAGCTTTGGTTTCCACATATGTGAAATGGAGATAATTATAGTACCCCTCCCATAGAATTATGGTGTGGATAAAAATAGTCAATATATGTAAAACACTTAAAACAGTGCCTGCCACATAAAAGTGCCCATCATGAATGTTAGGTATTATTATTATTAAACATAGAACACTTTTGGAAAATTGTGAATTGCTGTACACGTGGAAGGTAATTAGATTTCCATTTTAACAGGTCATCGATGGCTCAGGCTAAAATGAATGAGTAATGCTGAAATTTTAGGCCTGTGATTAGCGAGGGAATGAGTGATTTGGCATCTCTCAAATTGTACCTCATACTTGGCCATGTATTCTGCCTATTCACAGAACTGGCCTGAGGTGTCCATGTACAGGGAATTAACTGTTACATTTATTCACAGTGACTTTGCCTTTCTGAGTTCTGACATCATCTACCTGTGTGATGTTGGATGACTCAATTAACTGAATTGATTCTGAGTTTCGTCACTTGCAAAATGGGAGCAATAACAGCTTATTGCCTTTTTCAGAGGATTAGTGAGAGGCCCAAATAAGATATTCACTATTCAAATATGAGATAGAGTCATTCTTTTGCTGATTCTCCCTGACATTTTGATAGAACTTTAACTGTCCCGCTCTACAAAAATAGTGGGCTATTCAAACACTTTTTCTATCTAGACTCCCCTTTCATCAAAGTTGAAAACAGACCCAATAAGTGGTCCAAGAAGCTACAGCCCAGTTCAAATAGACTGTATGGGGCAGGGGTAGTAGAGAAAGGCTTATTGACTAAATGTTCAGCCTGAATGACCAATCTCAGAACAGTAGAGTGTTTGCAAATAGCCAAGTGGTCTAATTGGCTTAGTTTGGAAAGTTTAGTATGTTAAACTCCTTACTGAATTAATGCATTTACATTCCTATTATGGTCCATAAATATGAATTTTATAGGGTTGGGAAACTGGAGGTAGAATATGGAAGAGATTCAGGAAATGTCATTAGTATCATTATTGAGATAGAGTCTCACTCTGTCACCCAGGCTGGAATGCAGTGTTGAGATCTTGGCTCACTGCAACCTACGCCTTCTGGGTTCAAGCGATTCTTGTGCTTCAGCCTACTGAGTAGCTGGGACTATAGGCATGCACCACTATGCCCAGCTAATTTTTTTTCTTTTTCTTTTCTTTTTTTTTTTTTTTTTTTAGTAGAGATGGGGTTTCGCCATGTTGGCCAGGCTGGTCTTGAACTTCTGGCCTCAAGCGATCTGCCTGCCTCGGCCTCCCAAAGTGCTGGGATTGCAGGGATGAGCCACTACGCCTGACCTGTTTT
Source organism: Macaca mulatta (assembly GCF_049350105.2). Taxonomy (NCBI): domain Eukaryota; kingdom Metazoa; phylum Chordata; class Mammalia; order Primates; family Cercopithecidae; genus Macaca; species Macaca mulatta. The sequence goes on along the minus strand of NC_133414.1, from coordinate 103,365,851 downwards.
ATTTTTCTTTCAAATCCTGGTGAACTTCTGCTTTTGGCTATGATGGAATAACTGGTATTGGATTGTTCCTCCTGTGGTAAGCAATCACAAGACTGAACAAAATGTATGAAGGAACTATTGTCAAACAATGGAAAACAGGTGGTGCAAACCACGATCTCTGAGAGAAACTCATGAGGTTTAAGTCCCATGCTGGTGCAGCTTTCTGCCTAGGGACATTTTCCCAGCCACGGTGCAGGGAGCTGTGATTTAATGAAAGTACAGTAGTCCTCTTGAGCTGAGGAAACCTAGATCAGAGTTTGGGGTATCTGAAGTGCCTGGAGTCTACACAGTAGGGCACTAGAGTCGAGAAGCAGCACAGAATAGTGGGGAGGTCTTGAAGGGACTTCTCCCTACGTTTTTGGCTGAGGATTACAATCGTATTCGGGGCAAGACTGCACAAGGCTTACCAGAGAGCAACTGCTACACAACTGGGTATAAGAACAGAGAAAGTAAAGGTTGAGAAGAAGTAAGGAATGCTGGAGATCCTCCGCAGCTACAGTGCAGGGACATCATTAACATCTTGTTACCACCTCAAGAATCCAGCTTTGAGACCACAAGGGCCACACCCTAAGAGTAATGCCCCATTCCTTAGAGTAAAGCCTGCTTTCTCAATCTTCTCTACAAAAGCCTAATACCAATCTTTCACAAGATGCACAGTTGAGGAGCTTTCCACATATCCACCCCAACAAAGTATGAAGCCAAACCTACACAAGTTCAAGGTGGTCAGTCAGAAACCGATCTGCCTGTGAGAACAAAAACAAGATTATTTCTCAGAAGATAACAGAATGCAGAGTTTCTACCATGTATTATGAACAATACCCAGTATATAATAAAAGATTACTAGATATGTAGAGAAACAGGAAAATGTGATCCACAGTCAAGAACAAAAGAGATCAATGAAACTATGTCTTAGTGAGTAAGTAGATAGGGAATTTCAGCAGATAAATGGAAATATATATATATATATATATTTTATATATATATATATATATATATAGAGAGAGAGAGAGAGAGAGAGAGATGTATGTCTATATATGAAGCAGCTATTGTCAAACATCAGGAAAAAAGGCAACATAAATCATGATCCCTAAGAGAAACTCATGAGGTATACCTCACGTTGTTGTCTTTCTGCCTAGGAAAATCTCCATGTTGAACTCCACATTCAGTTCACTCTAGAACTGAAAGTCTTCTCTGATGTGAAACACAGCAATGAACTAATTTGAATAAAAATAAGTAGAGCCTTAAGAATGGCATGTTTAAAGTGAGGAACAAAAGCAAAGAAGAAACAAAGAAAAACCTTGTTAACCCACAATTCTATATCCAGTGAAAATATATTTCAATAACTAGGGCAAATAAAGACATTTTCAGATAAGTAAAAGCTTAAATAATTCATCACTAACAGACCTGCAACATGAGACAAGCTAAATTATTTAGGCTAACGGGAAATGATACAGAAGGAAAGTCATATTTAAGGGAGGAAAGACAAGCTCTAGAAATGGTAAATAAGAGGGTATATTTACAAGAAAATATTATTTGTTCTCATAATTTTCTCAAAAGTGAACCTACTACTAAAGCAAAATTCATAACGTTTTAATGAGATTTTTACAACATTTGTGGAAATAAAAGATATGGCAATGATAGCATGAAGAACAAGGGTTGGTAGGTAAATGGAATTATACTGTTGGAAGTTGATTCCAGACTGGAGACAAAAATTTATAATACATCATCTGACACATGATTATATCCAGAATATAAAAATAATTCTTATAGCTCAATAGTAAGAAGTCAAACAACCCAATAACAAGAGCAGATTTGGACACTATAGAAGAAGACATACAGATAAGCCAATAAGCATATGACCACATGCTCATCTTTCATCATTAGGGAAATGCAATTTAAAACGAGAGGAACATTCACTGACAAACCCACTAGAATGACTGTAGTTGAAAAGACTGACAACAGCAAAAGTTGGTGAGGATCTAGAGCAACCAGAATTAATGTAAAATGATACAATCTTTTTGGGGAACACTTTGGTAGTTTCTTATAAAGTTATGCATATGCTTACCATCAATTTCTCTTCTAGGTATTTGCCCAAGAGAACTGAAAGCATATGTCCACACAGGCTTGTACACATTTGTTTTAGCAGTTTTGCTTAAAATAGCAAAAAACTAAAATAATCCAAATGTTCATCAAAAGGGGGAATGAATAAACAAATTATGGTACAGCTATTGAATGATTTTCAGCAATAAAAAGGAACAAGTATCAACATACACAATAAGATGGATAAATGTCAAAGGCTTATGCTGAGCTAAAGAAACCAGGCACAAAAGAGTGTATACCATATGATTCCATTTATATCAAACTCCAGAACAGGCACAATTAATCTCTATTGATAGAAAACAGATCAGTGGTTGCCTGGAGCCAGGCGTGGGTGGATGCCTGCAGAGAGACATAAGGGAACTTTTTGGGTGATGAAATGTTCTATATTTGTCTTTACTAGGATGGAGGTTTCACAAATTATACATTTGTCAAAAATAATTGAACTGTACCCTTAAAATGGGTACAGTTTACATTATGTGAATTATACCTCAATAAAGATGGTTTGAAAATTGAAATGGTCACAACATTGTGGGTCGCTGTCACATGGCATTTTTACTTTTGGACATAGTTCTAGATATTCATGTCACCCAGAAATCCAGGCGAAGATAAAGGAATAATAACATGACAAAGGAAAAAGAGAAAACAAGAACTACAGTTTATAGTTTCCAAATACTTGTTAGCTTAGAAATACAATACAATAACAGGCCAGGCACAGTGGCTCACGTCTCTAATCCTAGCACTTTGGGAGGCTGAGGTGGGCGGATCAGTTGAGGTCAGAAGTTCAAGACCAGTCTGACTAACATGGTGAAACCCTGTCCCTACTAAAAATATAAAAATTAACCAGGTGTGGTGGCATGTGACTGAAATCCCAGCTACTCGGGAGGCTGAGGCAAGAAAATTGCTTGAATCTGGGAGACGGAGGTTGTAGTGAACCAAGATTGTGCTGCTGAACTCTAGATGGGCAACAGAGTGAGACTCTGAAAAAAAAAAATCTATCTATCTATCTATCTATCTATCTATCTATCTATCTATCTATCTATCTGGATATATTTATTTAGATATATATATCTGGATATGTATATATTTATATATATACACTTGGATATATATATATATCTAATGACATGCTGTATAATCTTTGAAGGGTAGGAAATGGCTGTTGAATGGTGATGGAAAATTGTATTAATTCATTCTCACTCTCATGCTGCTATGAAGAAATTCTTGAGACTGGACAATTCATAAAGGAAAGAGGTTTAACTGACTCACAGTTCAGCATGGTTGGGGAGGCCTCAAGAAACTTACGGTCATGGCAGAAGGGGAGGCAAACACGTCCTTCTTCACATGGCAGCAGGAAAGAGAAGTGCTGAACAAAAGGGGTAAAGCCCCTTATAAAAATCATCAGATCTCATGAGAAATCACTCATTATCATGAGAACAGCATGAGGGTAACTGCCCCCATTATTCAATTACCTCCCACTGGGTCCCTCCCAAGACAAGTGGGGAATGATTTAAGATGAGATTTGGGTGGGGACACAGCCTAACCATATTAGAAAGTTAGTTTATTCCAGTGAATGTGGGAAACACCTTCTGGAAATAGAAAAACTGGCATCCTATCCTGGTGTGTACCATCACATAAAAAGCAATAAATCCATGATTATCAACGTCATGTGAATTAGAAGAGAGCTAAATGCATTCAACATTAAAACTCTGCTGAATAGAACTGGTTCTTGAATGACTCACCACACTTGTCATCCTTTGGGCCATCATTTATAGACATTGTGCTGGCAAAAAACTGGAGATCCATACAGAGATTAACAGATATCCTCTTAGTAGAAGGTGGGCAGCAAGGGAATTTAATGCAGTTGTGTTTAAAAAGAGGCTCTTCTGAAGTATAAAAAAGTGAGTCCAATGAAGGAGATTTCAGGAACAGTGGAGCCCAGTGAGGTAGGCCTAGTTTTCATCACCCTGGATCTCCTATCACCATAAGCAAGCTTTTCTCCCTATTTGCAGAGGCCAGGAGGTATTTTTCTCATCTGATAAACGAGTTTATTTTGGTAAACAAAATAAACAATTTGCATTTCCTTGGAAAAAAAATCCCATTATTTAAAGAAGTTTTGGATTTTACCTTTTAACCACTCAAAAAAAAAAAAAAAATGAAGTTACAAATGAGAAAAAGACAAATGAGACAAATCAACCAATTAAAATGTATTAAAATGCATTAAATGAATTAAAATGTATGGCCCTCATAATTTAAAACCTTGTTAGAGTAAACAAAATGTAAAAGCAAACAAAAAATATATAGGGAAATATGAATACTATTAAGTGAACATTGAATAGTATTCAGAAATCATTGTTAAAAATGTTTAGGTGTGATAATGGATTTGGGGTTTCATTTTTAAAAAACCATTTTTGTGCACATACTGACATATTTATAGATGAAACAATGTAATGTCTGGCATTTGCCACTATGTAATATGGGTGAGAAGAACTATACAACTTTAACTTAATATCAGATTCTTAAGGGAAAATAGCTCATGGGATTAATTATTATGGGTGAGTGTGAAAGTTTATTCTAGTGCGATGCTCTGGGAAACAGCTTTGGTGTTTCCTCTTCAAGCATCTGAAGCATGCGCCTAACCAGAGCCATAGAACAGTATAAAGAGCCCTCATAGCTTTTTATTCTTTGGTTCAGAACTGCCTTATACTCCACTGCCTTTTCCTTCTGGCCATGACTTTCACGGTCTCCATCTTACTTGGCTTAACAGCTGGCTACCCTGTCTTTCCCTGGTGCTGATTCCAGGTTGATGGCTCTGATTAAGGCTTGGCACTTCCTTGGCATGCTGTTTCCAGCATGGATTCCTTTGTCTCTGCATACACCCCAACCACAGCCAAGTGGCACGATGTTCTCTAATGTTCCCAACCTCCTGGGTATAACACTGGAAGAAGCTCCAAAGAACCTGTCTGACGACGTAGAAAGGAGACTGATGTAAATGCAAAGTTTTCACATATAACCATCAGAATTGAAACAGAAAAGAGTGACACTATAAGTGCACTACAATTTCACTGAGGAGTTGGATAAGCAAAATTACAGATACCACAGGAACGATCCTGGAAACTGATTAAATTCCCTTTCTAGTTATACTTTGAATTTCATCAGAATGCTATAAATTGTCATTTTAAAACCACAGTTCAAGTAATATAATATTTTTCAAACTGAAGGACATGTTCCTTTCATGGGTTGTGAAATTAATTTAATAGGCAGCCAAAAACATTTTTAACAGACCAGACTAGACTAGTCTGGAAAGAAATAAATGGAAAATATTAAAGTGAGTCATACATAGTAAGAGTGAATATACTTTCTGTAGAATTTTTCTCTTAGTTTTTCAAGTGTGTGTGTGTGTGTGTGTGTGTATGTGTGTGTGTATATGTGTTGTCACAGTATAAAATCAATTTCTTACTGTGGCCATTTCCAAAAATATTTGAAAATCCTTATGTAATGAATTTCTATATACGATAGAAACCAAAAAGATTCAGGGGGCAAAAAAGGTAACTCCGAAGGAAAATTTCTGTCAAAACAAAATCCTGGTAATTCAATAACTAACTTGTTACCCGAATCAGAGAACTAATCCATGCCAACCAGTCAGAAACTGTAAATAACCTGGTAGAAGGAGCAGGCTACTAGATGTCACCTGATTTGTTCTTTTCGTGTGGTTTTGCTGACTATGTTTTCCTGTTGAATTTAAAAGGCCCCACTCATTTTTGTTACTTGGTAACTGCCATTTTCAGACCAGCTTTTGTCTGTTTCTAGATGCAGCCTGCAGGACACCAGCTGACAGTGGAAGGACTGAGGAAGCTTGTATAATTTTGTACAAGATCTACTGCAAGTTCAGCTGAAGAACTGCTCCAAAGTTTAGGTCATGGTAAGAACAAGGTTAGATGACATTAGTCACTCAAACACAGACTCAAGCTGCAACAACTAATGCTGCTATGAGATTGGTTATATGCCAAGGTCATATTTGGCCAAAGAATGTATGCCCTTTGAAATCCCAGCAGGCATAGACCTACAAATTCTCAACTAAGGAGATAGATGTTCATTCATTTTTACAGCTCCTGGGTGGAGAAAACTATTTCCCCCTGCCAAATTTTTCTTTTATGTAAAACTTTAAATAAGAACTAAGAGCTTTCATAGTGCCTGCAAACCTGAAAATTTTTAATACAAATCCTCTAAAAGTTTGTGTCACTCACAGCTTCTTGCTGTTTTTTGTTTGTTTGTTTTGTTACTTTTTGTCTTCTTTGTTTTTTTTAGAACCTCCTCAAAATGGACTTGCATGTTCCCTTTCTAGAAGGAGTAAGTCCTATTCAAACCCTTTAAATCAAAGCTGGGCATGGTGGCTCACGCCTGTAATCCCAGCACTTTGGGAGGCTAAGGTGGGCGGATCACTTGAAATCAGGAATTTGAGACCAGCCTGGCCAATGTGGTGTAACCTCGTTTCTACTAAAAATACAAAAATTAGCCAGACATGGTGGCGGGCACCTATAATCCCAGCTACTCGGGAGGCTGAGGCAGGAGAATTGCTTGAACCCAGAAGGCGGAGGCTACAGTGAGCCGAGATTGCATCACTGCACTCCAGCCTGGGTGACAGAGCAAGAGTCCATCTCATAACCAAAACCAAAACCAAAAACAACAAACCCTTTAAATCAAGAGGTGAATCCTGAATCCCCATCTGGAAGGTACTGTGGGAGGGCATAATTATGATAGATAATCTATCTCAAAATGACATTTGGGAAATGAAATGTTCAAATTCTGACCAAGGGGATCAGAAGGAAATAATTCTGAAAGTCTTAAAAGGGGAAGGTAGGGTGGGGAACACAATTAGAGTGAAATCACAAGAAATGTGAAATGTACTTATCAGATGGCTTCACAATGTGCTCTTATTGGTGGTGTGTCCCTGGGCACCAAGGAGGCCAGGCCTACCGTATTGAAAGCAGAATGGAGGGGAGCTCAGCATGGCTCCTCCGAGCAGTCACAAGTGATTCATACGGACCCAGCTGGGGCCCCAAGAAGGGAGAGGGTGCGGTAGTGTGGACACTGTGGATTTCCAGGAACCATAGCAATCCACAGCTCCAGCTCAACAATGATGCAAACCAGGACCTTGCCAAACTGTCTTCTCCCAGAGAACAGAGTCTGCTCAGGCTTATGTTCTTGCCTCATTGCGAGTTTCAAATGAGGTGACAAGAATGACATCTGGAACATTTCCTGGCAGAGAGGGCATTTCTCCCCTCCCCTCTCCCAGAGCTTGTTCCTTTTCTTACCTCTCTCTGTTCCTGCTTCACACTGAAAGAGCCTGGCAATGGAATGAGACCAAACCTTCGTTCAAATCCAGCCTCCCTACTTGCTTGCTTAGAGCAAATCACTGAACTCCTGTAAGCCTCAGTTTCCCCAGCAATAAAAGGAAGAGATAATAACTCTTACCTTATAGAGTCATATGAGGATCGGGGGAATGTACATAATGTGCTCTGCAAACATTCAACACTCAAGGTCAGGGCTTCTCAACTTTGCACTTTAACATTTTGGCCAGGTCATTCTTTGTTGTAGGGGGCTGTCTTGTGCATTGTAGGATGTGTAACAACATCCCTGATCTCTACAAACAGGATACTAGTAGTACCTTCCTTCTCCTTCCCACAGTCGTGACAACCAAGAATGCCTCTAAGTATTGCCAAAGGTCCCCCTGAGGGCAAAATCAGGCCTGGTTGACTATGATTTCCATCTTGCTTTCCTTTCTCTCTCTCTCTCTCTCTCTCTCTCTCTCTCTCAGTTTTGGGAAAGTGAACTGTCATGTTATGAACAGCCCAGATCACAAGTAACTAATGTCCCAAGCAAATAGCCAGCAAGCACCTGAGGCCTGCCTGCAGCCAAGTGAGTGACTTTGGAAAAGGACCCTTCCTCGGTTGAGCCCTGAGATGACTGCAGCCCTAGATGACGCACTGATCACAGCCTTTGACAGATCCTGAGTCAGAGGCACTTAGCTAAGCCATACCCCCATTCCTGACACACAGAAACTCTGAGATAATAAATGCTTATTCTTTTAAGCTGCTAAGTTTTGGGGTCATTTGTAATGCAGCCATAGGTAGCTAAGACAAGGACCAACAATGATCAAGTAATATATCAGTGTTGCATGGGAAGCAGATGCGTCTATGCACATAAGAGATCTCAGAGGTGACCCCATAGGCAGATCCTGAGGTTTCCATGGTTTTGGGAGGGGAGGACATTTGCATTCTTGCATCAGTATTATTTGGTTGTCCCATATATATTTAGTGCTCTTTCTGTATATGACTTATTGAAACATCCCCTTTATCTTTGTAGGGCTGTGGTTTACCATTTAAAAATGTTAAATGAAACGTCTCTTATTCTAAATTAATTTTATCTTCTTATTCACTATATATGAATACATTTTTCTTGACTATCATCAGTGATATACTAGTTTGTGTTCTCATTTTCCTAAACATATTTTATTATAAATGTAGCAAACAATTAATATAAAGAATATGAAACAGTGGGGGGAAGCAGAATGTTAATGAGAATTAACCATTATTAACAATTTAGTATGTATCTTTCCAGATATTTTCCATGAAACACAATTACACCATATAAATACGTATTTTTTTTTCAAGATTTTTTGGTTTCAAGGGATAGAAACCAAAGCAAACTGGCTTAAGCAGAAAGATTTTCTTGGCTTGGATAACCAAAATTCTGGAAGCATACGAGTAGAATTACCTACCTTAGACATGATTGAAGCCAGGACTAGAACATCACCAGGAATTGCTCTCTTTGTCTCTCATCTCTATGTCTCAAGGTGTGTTGGCTTCATTCTCCCACATTGGGCTTTCCATGAGTCAAGGATGTGGCCACCAGGACCTCCTGGCTCTGAGTCTCTTACAACTTTATGACTGAAGTAAAAAGAGGTGTTGGTCTCCCAGCTTGAAAAATCCCAGGTAATGTTTCTGATTGGTTTAGCCTGTTGATTAACCACTCCAGCCAAGGGTGTGAGGTATTATGAGAAGCTCAGCTGGAGTCACATGTCTAATCTACTGCTGGAGAAGGTTACTAGACAAAGTAGGGGAAGGAGTGCTTGGCAGCCAATAACAGTAGGCACCTATCACAATCTTTTATCTAAATATTATCATGATGTGCATCATTAGTCTCAATTTGTTTTAATCAGTAAATTACATATCACAGGCTTCTTTACATATGAACATATATCATGCTCAGTTTATTCAATAGTCTACACTCAACAGAACAGAAATATGAACTGTTTTGGTTTTTTTTTCCAATCATTTCTTTCAACCATATTCCATGAAATCTCCCTTTCCTGCCCTTAAGAATATCTTGGGCAGATCTCATAGTTTTCTGGTTACTTTTAATTATTAAAATGCGCTTTCCTATCTAGAGTAGTTTAAAAACTAAATCTTACATCCAATATGATGTTCATTCTCTTTCTCAAACCACCAGGCCAGGGTAAGTTTCAGGAAGGGGCTTGAGGTAAAGAAGGGCATGACTTGCCTTTTCACTTCTCCTGCCCTCCCTCTTCTGTGGTTGGAGTGAGAAGGAGGGAGAATAAGAAAGACATGTGTCTTTATATTTATGTGGCTGTTGTGGGATGAACTGCATTCCCCTAAAATTCATATATTGAAGCCCTAACTTCCTATACCTCAGGTTGTGCCTATTTTTGGAAACAGGGCCTTAAATGAGGTGATTAAGTTAAAACGAGACCATCAAGATGGATCCTAAGTCAACCTGACTGGTTTTCTTTGTAAGGACAGGAAATATGGACATAAAACGAGATACCTTGTGTGCATGCCCACAAGGATGACCATTTAAAGCAAACCAGAGAGGCCACAGAGGAAACCAGCCCTTGATTAGTTCCAGTCTCCAGAAATGTGAGAAAATAAATTTCTGTTGTTTAAGTCATTTGTCCTTAACCTTTTTGGCACCAGGGACCGGTTTCCTGAAAGACAATTTTTCCATGGATGGGAGGCAGGGATGGTTTCTGGATGAAACTTTTCTACCTCAGATCATCAGGTATTACTTAGATTCTCATAAGGAGTGCACAACCTAGATCCCTTGCATGTGCAGTTCACAATAGGGTTCGTTCTCCTATTAGAATACCATGCGACTGCTGATCTAACAGGAGGTGGAGCTCAGGCGGTAACGCTGGCTGGCCCACCACTCGCTTCATGCTGTTCAGCCTGGTTCCTAACAGGCCATGGACTTGTACCGGTCTGTGGCCCAGAAGTTGGGGACCCCTGGTTTAAGCCAACCATTCTGTGGCTTATACACAAGTGTTCACAAAGGTCCTTATAAGCAGGAGGCAAGAGTCAGGATCAGGGAAGGAGATGTGAGGTTGAGGTAGAGGTAGAGTGAGGTAAGGAAGGAGCCATGAGCCAAGAAGTGCAGGTAGCCTCTAGAAGCTGAAAAAGGCACGTAAGATAATACATTTGTGTTGTTTTAAGCTAATGTGTTTGTGACAGCAGCAAAAAGAAAGTATACACTCTTTATGTTCTTAAAAGAGATGTATTGAATGCTGTGAGACAGGACATTTAAACATTTTTATTTTAATATAATTTCAGACTTTCAAAAAAGTCACACGAATAATATAAGAAACACTTGTGTTCCCTTTATTCTGATTCACCAATTGTTAATGTTTCATTCCATATGCTTTATCATTTGCTCTCACTCACTCTATGTTTTCCTAAACCATTTGAAAGTAATTTTCACATATTATAATCTGCTAGCCACAAATTCTTTATAGTTTGTATATACTAAAAGCAGGGACTTTTCTTACGGAACCACACTACAATGATCAACATCATAAACCATAACTTTGATGTAATACTGTAACCTAAAATTCAGATTTGAATTGCTCTAATTGTCCCAGTAATGTTTTTTTGTGGTTGTTATTTTTCGTGGCCCAGGACCCAATCCAGGAGCATCTTGTGAATTTAGTTGTCATGTCTCTTTAGTCTCTTATAGTGTGTAACAGCTTCTTTATCTCTCCTTGTCTTATATATTTTTGAAAATTGTGAGTAAAGGCTAGTTATTTTATAAGATATTTTTAAATTTTACTTTGAAGTTTCTGCATAATTAGATTCAGGTTATACATTTTTTGGCAGAAATACGACAGGCATGATATTGTATCCTAGTCTGTGCGCCATATCAGGAGGCACACAACATCAGCTTGTTCCATTATTGATTATGTTAATGTATTACTGATGATGAAAGTTGCTATCAATATTTTCCCCATTTGTAATTAGTAAGTAATTTGTAGGCAGAATACTTTGAGATTACCTTCCCAACTCCACCAACCACAGTGTTGATTCTCACCTTTCCCTATTTCTATTTGTTAACTCCCTTTGACATTGGAACACATGGCTTCCATTATCTAATACGATATTTTAACCTGTCTGAAGTGATTTTTCATGCCACTATTTTCCCATTATTTACCACTCAGTATCATAAGTCATTTATAGTCCCTATGAATAGAGAAAATGTATGTGTATTTAATTATAAAATCTTGTTCAAATTGTTTTTAAAAGTTCTTTTTGGGACTTTCATGTTGCCAAAACATTTTTCACTTTTTCACTGAAATGTTAATTTCAGTTTTGTTTTGTGACTTTTTAGGGGCGGGGAGGGGAGAGAAAATTTATTGGAAGGTATATAAAAGGTTTACAACTTAGATAATAAAATAAATTACTCTTTAGTTTAAGAATTTCAACTGACCTAAGGCATTATTACCTGGAAGGCCCCAGGGTTCGTGGCACAGCTATGGTTATTCAAGTTCCTGTTACTCACGTCCGTATAAGAGACCACCTGAGCAGGCTTAGTGTGAGCAACAAGACTGTTTATTCACTTGGGTGCAAGTGGGCTGAGTCCGAGAAAGGAGTCAGTGAAGGGTGGTGGGATTATCATTGGTTCTTATAGGTTTGGGATAGGCGGTGGAGTCAGGAGCAATTTTTTGTGGGTAGGGGATGGATGTTACAAAGTACATTCACAAGGGCATGGAGGATGTATTGTCACAAGGGTGGGGAGGAATGTTACAAAGTACATTCACAAGGACGGGGAATATCACAAAGTACATTATCACAAGGGAGGGGAAAATGTCACGATGGCTTGACCATGTGTGGCCAGCTCAGAGGACCTTACAGTTCCAATGAACATCACAGAAGGGCTCCTTCCATGGTAAGCATTTTCTTTTATTCCACATGAGGATGCTTTTGACTTCACTGAGAAACTTCTGATGGGTTCTAATGACATCTTAGTGACTCTAAACGGTATGTTACCTCAGGCCTGTGCCTTCATCCACTTCAGGTTTCAAGCTGGGTCAGGCCTGGGCAGAACTGATTTTTCTATAGGATCATCTAAATCAGGGGTTCCCAACCCCCGGGCCCCAGGTACTGGTCTGTGGCCTGTTAGGAACCAGGCTGTATAGCAGGAGGTAAGGGGCGGTGGGGAGGTGAGCATTACCGGCTGAGCTCCACCTCCTATCAGATCAGCAGCAGAATTAGTTTCTCATAGGAGCGCGAACCCTATTGTAAACTGCGCGTTTGAGAGATCTAGGTTGTGTGCTGCTTATGAGAATCTAACTAATCCCTGATGATCTGAGGTGGAACGATTTTATCCCAAAACCATCCCCACATCCCCACCCCTCTGTGGAAAAATTTTCTTCCACAAAACCAATCCCTGGTGCCAAAAAGTTTGGAGACCATTGATCTAAACAGATTGGTGGCTTTCCATTTCCTAGGGGTGGTGAATTTAAAATCAGAATCCACTATTTGATATGGTTATCTAGCTTGACTTGATTAAGGACAGAAGGGCCAGGGAACAGAGTAGTCATGATACAATGATTCTGATAAAGAGTCTCTCGATCATGGGAAGAACTGTTTTGCTCAGAGCACACTGCGGAAGAGAGGAAAGCCAGGGTGCAGTACCAACACACTATGAACCTAAACATCAGAAAAGATTCCTAAGGGTATCCGATGTGCATTCCCAGGAAAGAGCAGAATGGCTATACATGTGGGCTTGACCCCAGAAAGATTTGATTTGAGTCCTGGTACCACTATTTGTTTACTGGATGACTCTAGCCTAGTTACTTAACCTTTTTTAAGGTTTGGTTTCCTGCTCTACAAAATAGGGATAATAAAGGTGCTTATATTGCATGGTTGTTGTATTTCTTAGTGTGTATTCCAAGCTCAGCAAATGTCAGCTCACTGTAATTTTACAGATTTTACCCAATAAAGACTTCAGTTTGTCAATTCTTAGTTTTGTTGAATCTTGAGGGAAAGGGTCAAAAGTGATCATTTTTTTCATTGGCAGGTTGCTCTTTAAAATAACAAGATCATGTCCTGCAACCAACCATGTGGGTGGGGAGAATGTGTGAACTCCCTATTGATGATCATAACGCAGCTGAAGAAAATTTGTCACCTCAGTGTGGTACAATGTACTTACCATGATGCTAAATATCTTGTGGACACATTTCCAGGACACACTGAGTAGTACTGTGGCACAATTGTGTGCATATAAATCATGGATTTCTTCTCTTTTTTTGGTAATAGTTGGTAGAACTACCGTGTTTCCAATATGAAATGACATGGGGGACTATACATGAAATAATATTAAGAGAATAAAAAGCAGGATCCTACTGGCTGCCTTTCTCAATCACGATTGGTAATTCAAAGACACATTGAAATAGTTTGGCTCTGTGTTCCCACCCAAATCTCATCTGAAATTGTAATCCCCATGTGTGGAGAGAGGGGGGTGATTGGATCATGGAAGTGGTTTCCCCTATGCTGTTCTCATGATAGTGAGTGAGTTCTCACAAGATCTGACAGTTTTATAAGTGTTTGACATTTCCTCCTTCACAGGCTCACACTCTTCTCCCTGCTGCCACCCTGTGAAAGAAGGTGGCTGCTTCCCCATCCGCCATGATTGTAAGTTTCCTGAGGCCTCCCCAGCCATGTGGAACTGTGAGTGAATTAAACCTTTTTCCTTTATAAATTACCTAGTTTCAGGGAAGTTCTTTATAGCAATGTGAAAATGAACTAATACACACATAAATTCAGGTCAAAGTCCTCACCTCTCCACAAACACCACAGGTCCTGGGCACCTGAAGTGCCCAGTTCTCTAGATCTGGGGACTGTTCCTACTTTTGGCCATGGTGGTCAGGTTTGTTCCCAGCTTAGTCTTTGAATTTAGTCTTTGCCATATGTTCTTAAACTCTCTTTTCCAGTATCTACAAGTGGCATCCACCAATGGTCTCTAAAGCATCATGCTCTGTGTCTGGGTCTAGGACATCATAGGTGTTTAAAGGATACCTAGAATTTTTACCTCCTTCAGAAGGTATCCAGGAAAGGTGGGCCTTGGTGGGAGGGGTCTTCTGAACCCACAGGACCTCATAGGCCTTGTCTAGAGTGAGACCAGACCACCTGGTTGAGGAATAATCCCACTCTAAGACTTGATGTGGAGGCTAGGACCCAGAACTTGACTCATTATGGCTCCCTTGGCTTCATGGTACTATTATAGAATCAAACTGGGCTCCACTGGCCTGGCACAGTAAGGCCAGACATCCACACTGAGGTTTGAAGTGGCAAGAAAGGAAGGTATTTATTTGCAGGGCACCAAGAAAGGAGAATTGGCAGCTAAAGCTTATGTCCTGACTTCCCCAATGACTTGCAAGTAAGGGTTTTTAAAAACAGGGGTAAATTTCAGGAAAGCAGAAGTTACAAGCAAAATCATAAATCAATACATGGAGGCTACACGTGGGTTATGGCCTGAAAGGGTGGGATATCTTGAAGCAGGAGCTTACAGGTCATAGGCAGGTTCAAAGATTTTCTGATTTGCAATTGGTTAAAGAAGAGAAGCTTTGTTTAATAATTTATGGTCAGCAGAAAGAATGTTAGCTCTGGCTCATGGGTGTGACTTCCTCCAGGACCCTCAGGAAGAAATCTAGAACAAAGAATGGTTGTCAGAATTCAGTCCTCAGTTCTCCCTTACCTGAGGTCTACGTGCCAGTGTATCCATTTGTTGGAGGTCCAGGTTTATGAAAAATAACTCAGGTACATATGTTAAGATGTTATCTTTAGTTTTTATAGGGAACCAAACATCTTGGGGCTTGTTTCAGGCTACCATTACCTTCTTCGTTTCGGGCTACCATTACCCTTTTTTTTTTTTTTTTTTTTTTTTTTTTTTTTTTTTTTTGAGACACAGTCTCGCTCTGTCGCCCAGGCTGGAGTCCAGTGGCGCGATCTCGGCTCACTGCAAGCTCTGCCTCCCGAGTTCAGGCCATTCTCCTGCCTCAGCCTCCCGAGTAGCTGGGACTACCATTACCTTCTTGTTTATCAAGCTGCTGATTCACTTTCAGGGCTAGCTAGGTGTCTGGAATTTCCCTTGAAGGAGCTCAAGATATTCCTTTATTTCCATGCTTGGGGAGCCCACAGACCCCTAAAAGGGGTCCCTGCTCCATCTCAGTACCTGGATTTTCACTTCCTTGCTAAATCAGTCAGTTATAAAAAGCAGATTCAGCTCTAGCCCACATCTGAGTAACTGAGACATTATCATCTCCACTTGGCAAAAACGGAAGCGTGAAATGTGAGTCAGTTGTTTTATTCCACTTCCTAGTGGAGAGAGACAGTTTCTTATCCAGTGTGAATCGAGCCATTCAGGAAGAAACTCAATCCCAGAGAATTATTCAGACGGCGATTGAAGCCTGCTCCTAATTAGACACAGGCTGACTCAGGGGCCAGGGCCTGATGCGGCTGGCGAGCAGCTGTCTCACACGCTCACTTCTTACTCAGTCTCCTGGCACCTGTGCCTCCCTCTATCAAATAAACACAATTATAATTACTCCCTATGTAAGTGCAGCACAACCTGATTTCCATGTTATTTATACTCCCCACCCCCAAACACACATACCATCTTCTGAGGAGGTGGGTTCCAGCTGCTGGAGGGCCCCAAAGTGCTACCAGTATGCAAGGCTGGAGGTGAACTCCCAGGCAGAGCTGAACTGCTCACCAGGAAGGGGACAGGGTGGCGCTACAGGAAAACAAAATTTCCAGGGGAAAAAAACAGGAGAGGGAGACACAAGACCACAAGGTTGGGAAACGGGTCCAGGGCAAAGAAGAATCCAGCTTGGAGACCAGATACTTCCAAAGAGAATTGGGGATGTCAGGCTGAGATTTTGCATAGGAATTTCCTACAGGATTTATATAGGAGATTTTGTGTAGGAGCTTCCTATAGGATTTGTATGGGAGATTTTGTAAGATTTTGTGTAGGAGTTTCCCATAGGATTTGTATAGGAGATTTTGTAAGATTTTGTGTAGGAGTTTCCCATAGGATTTGTATAGGAGATTTTGTAAGATTTTGTGTGGGAGTTTCCCATAGGATTTGTATAGGAGATTTTGTAAGTTTTTTTGTGTAGGAGTTTACTACACAAAATCTTGGTCAACACCTATGCAGTTCATTAATGCTTTTGGTGCAGAACAGATTGTCTATTTATTTATCGGAAAGGAGAGAGATGCTGTGTCCTGCATCAAGGTTAGCAAGAGATGAAAAGGAGGCTGAGTTACTTGTGTAGTTACAGTATTTTTAAAATGTCAGTTTGCCAGCCTAATCTGTGAGCTACATGAGGATAGGGATTATCTCTTGATAGCAGATCCCTAGTGCCTAGCACAATGTAAGCGCATAACAGGTGTTCAAACATTTATTGTATGAATACATTAAATGCCTTCACTCAGTGGCTCCATACAACTTCTGATCCCCAACTGAACTGAAGTCTAAAATAATGTTTTTTTGTCCCTTTGCCCAGGGTTCTCAGGGCACATTAGAAAGCTGATGATTTGGAGCATGGTAGGAGTGGCAGCAGCAGCAGCTTTAGGGCAATGCTTTCAAAAAGATGCTCTTCAGCCCTCAGAAAGGGGTACTGCTGACTGACAACACAGCTGGAACCCCATATAGAGGAAATAACACGGGCCATCAATATGCCCACTCTAACAAGGGAGACCAATCTGATTTCCATAAGTATTAAAGTCAAATGTTGCTAGGGGATTTTGCATGCTGACATATAGAGAAAAATAAAGCTTTGCTTAAAGAGTGCATACATTCTTTCTCTGTTTACCCTCTGGGAACATCCATTGTAAAGAGAAATTGAACTCTAATTGTACTCAATTGTGACACTTAAGAAGAAATATAAAGTATATGTAGTTGCAACAACCTTCAATCTTTTCCTTAGGCTAAATGAAACATACTAAATTGAGAAGGAGGTGCTATAGGCTTCATGGTATCACTAGAATAAAATGGTATAAATAGTATTTTGAATCAGAAGATGTGGCTTGAAGGCCCAACTCAACCACTTACTAGCGATGTGAGTTCCAAGGCTTATTTTAATAACTGATTTTGATTTTGCTTAACTTCTTAATTTCAATAAAAAATATAACCTTAACTGTATAAAACCAGTAATCAAATTGTGGCAAGATTTTTTAAAAAGAGCAAGAAAAATATTCTTGATTAATGACATTTTAATATTTCTTTATATTTGTAGTTTTTCTATCGTGTCTAGGTATGACTCATGTTTTGCTTAACTTTATTTGAGACCCAATGTACTTCATCATTCTGAGGACTTATGTCTCTCTTTAATTCTAAACATTTTTCTGATGTTATCTTCTTCAGATACCCTCTATTCTTTCTACTTTGTCTTTCTGGAACTCCTATTTGGTAATGTTGAACTTCATCTGAAATCTGTGCTTCTGGAAAGCAGGGATGGTTAAGAAATCTACCCTCGTTTTTGTATTCTGGAAACAGCTAACCTCAAAGGGCACCCTGCCCTTGTATAGTCTGATATAAGACACATCTCCATCCTTCCTCATGACTCAGTTGGACTCTCGACGACTCTCTTGTTTACCTGCCTCTGCAAACCCAGGTTCCCTTCCTTTTCACTGAAACATTCCTCATTAATGAACATTCATCTATTGCTATAGACTGAATAAAATCATCTCCTTAATTTCTTGGTGCACTTTGTCTTTGACATGTTAGACACGCTAGATACATAGAACATTAACCTTCTCACCCATTTATCCTTGTTTCTGCTTCTATTTCTTGATGAATCTCCACCTCTTTATCTCTGAGTTATATTGTGAGTACTTTGTTCAAATCTATCCACCAGTTTGCGAATTCTCTATTCAGTGTTGAATCTGATATTTAAACAGGTTTTCATTTCTAAAAGTTATATTTGGTCTTTCTCTCTCTCTACCTATTCTTTTCACATCCCATTGTTCTTTCATGATGATATCATTACAGGATTTTTCCTTAGTTCAGCTAAAGACGGGGTCCTTGTCCCATGGCCAGGGACAAGGCCAGTTCAGACTCGCAGATAGTTTGAAGGGTAAGATAGGGTTTTATTGGGTGAAAAGGAAATAAAGGGAGAAACAGGGACTCTCCACAAGGCCAGAGTTCCTCTGGTGTGCTTCTCGCCTCACAGCTTGAATCCCAGGTTCCACACACACGGAAGAGGAGGGGCTAGGCTCCTCCCACCTGAAAATGGGGTGAACTTCTGTGGCTCTGCCCCAGTGTGCCAGTCAGTTAGAGTTTTGCCAGGGACCCTCTCCCACCTGGCTGTCTCAGTATCTTTAATTATTTTAAACATACTTCTATTTTAATCTTATAGATTGCTATATTTTCTCCAGACGGTGAAAATACTGCTTCTCCCTGTTTGTTGTGTCTGCCAATTCTCCCTCAAGGTAGATTGCTTCCTTGTGTAGTTAATAATTTCTTATTGTAAAGTTACCTTAGTGTTTCATTTTTTTGGAAGGTGATGGTGGTGACTCCTTTGTGCTCTGAATTGTCAAAGTATCACTGCAAAACTATTTTGAGTTTGCTTCTACTTCAGTCCTAGAGTCCACAAATCCTAGACCGATTTTTTTTTTTTTTTGGAGACACTCTGACACCTAGGCTGGAGTGCAGTAGCACAATCTCCCTCACTGCAGCCTCCATCTCCTGGGTCTAAATGATCTTCCCACCTCGGCCCCCAAGTAGCTGGGACTACAGGGGTGCACCACCACACCTAATTGTTTGTATTATTTTTTGTAGAGACAGGGTTTCACCATTTTGCCCAGGCTGGTCTTGAACTCCTGGGCTCAAGTGATCATCTGCCTAGGCCTCCCAAAGTGCTGAGATTACAGGCGTGAGCTACCGTGCCTGGCCCAATTTTTGTTTTTAAGTTTATTTTGTGTTTTATTTATTTATTTATTTTTGAGACAGGGTCTCACTGTGTTGTCCAGGCTAGAGTGCAATGGTGCAATCTAGGCTCACTGCCATCTCCACCTCCTGGGTTCAAGCGATTCTTGTGCGTCAGCCTCGTGAGTAGCTGAGATTACAGGCATGTGCCACCATGCCCAGCTAATTTTTGTATTTTTATTACAGACAGTGTCTCACCACATTGGCCAGGCGGTCTTGAACTCCTGGCCTCAAGTGATACACCTGCCTTGGCCTCCCAGAGTGCTGGGATTACAGGCATGAGCCACTGCTCCTGGCCTATTTTTATTTACTTTTTTTTTGAGAAAGAGTCTCGCTTTGTCACCCAGGCTGGAGTGCAGAGGCTCAATCTCAGCTCACTGCAACCTCCTCCTCTGGAGTTCAAGTGATTCTCCTGCCTGAGCCTCCTGAGTAGCTGGGATTACAGGCATGCCCCACCATACCCAGCTAATTTTTGTATTTTTTAGTAAAGATGGGGTCTCACCATGTTGCACAGGTGGTCTCAAACTCCTGGCCTTAAGTGATCCGCTCCCCACTTGGCCTCCCAAAATGCTGGGATTACAGATGTAAGCCATCATGCCATGCCTTAATTTCTTTTTTAGAGACAGGTTCTTGCTCTGTTGCTGAGGCTGGAGTGCAGTGGTGCCATCATAGCTCACTGGAGCCTTGATCTCTTGTGCTCAAGTGATCCTCCTGCCTTAGCCTCTCTAGTAGCTGGGACTGTAGGCATGGACTACTATACCTGGCTAATCCTAGATAATTTTTAATGTTAATTTATCACTTTGGTTTCCTGCAAGAGAAAGGTAATGAAAATTTGGACTCTATAACCTTATATTTGATTTCCCATGAGTTATATATTTTCCACCCAGGCTCCTGGTTAACTTCAAGATCTATTGACACTTTCCCAGGCTAGTGGATGGGATTGTTCCTAGTCCCATTTTCACAGATAGGATAGCTTTCCAAAATTCTCAGGTTTTTTTTTTTTTTTTTACCAGAGACATAGTTCCAATTCCCTCTTCATGTGAGATGCTTACACACATAGACTTTTAAAATTATCCCTCAATAAAAACAAACAAACAAAACTGATCTGTTATAGATATATAAGTCTTAATTCAACAATAATCTCCCATGGATCTCTACACAATTTCCACACCTTTTCTGTTACCATAATATTGAATTGGATCATACAGATAGAGTGTCTGTTTTCTTCCTAACATTGATCTCCATGATAAAACTCTCTTCCATTAACAGAGTTTTGGGAGATGCTGACTCAGTTGTAGTCAGCAATGGCAAGAGCAGTCAAATTCAAATTTTCAAATGCTAAGCAGTGAAGGAAGAACCCCCATATGGGGAGGAAATTTGGGACCTGAAAATTAGAGTCCCAAGAGAGTCTCCTTCTCTTTGCAAGTTACTATTGCTATCACCATGCTGACTTAGAGTGTGGCTATTATTCCCTGTGTGTCCCTGTGAGCCCCATGTGGATCCACTTTCTTCACTTAGAATGGGGAAGAACAAAGAAGTCAGGGACATAAAATAGAGCTAGAAATGAGGCTACTATAAGGAAATGTACTAATAAAATTTTTTTTTGTTTTTTTAGATGGAGTCTTGCTCTGTCACCCAGGCTGGAGTGCAGTGTCACGATCTCGGCTCACTGCAGGCTCCACCTCCCAGGTTCATGCCATTCTCCTGTCTCAGCCTCCTGAGTAGCTGGGAATACAGGCACATGCCACTGCCAAGTTGGCTAATTTTTTGTATTTTTAGTAGAGACGGGGTTTCACCTTGTTAACCAGGATGGTCTCCATCTCCTGACCTTGTGATCCGCCCGCCTCAGCTTCCCAAAGTGCTGGGATTACAGGCATGAGCCACCGCGCCCTGCCAAGAAGTTTTTACATACTTGCTATTGATAGGGCATAGGTTTGTCTATAAGTTTTCCAACTGCCAGTTTTAAGTAGAAAACACAATTGGTTAACATATTTCATCTATATTAGTCCCTTCTTGCACTTCCATAAAGAAGTACCTGGCCAGGAGTGGTGGCTCGCACCTGTAATCCCAGCATTTTGGGAGGTCGAGGCAGGTGGATTGCTTGAGTTCAGGAATTTGAGACCAGCGGGGATAACATGGTGAAACTCTATCTCTACAAAAGATACAAAAATTAACCTGTCATGGTGGTGGCACATACCTGTAGTCCTAGCTACTTGGGAGGCTGAAGCGGGAGGATCATCTGAGCCTAGGAAGCGGAGGTTGCGGTGGACCGAGATTATACCACTGTACTCCAGTCTGGGTGAGAGAGTGAGATCCTGTCAAAAAACAAAACAAAACAAAACAAAAAAACAGACCTAAGACTGGGTAATTTATAAAGAAAGGAGGTTGAATTGGCTTGTGGTTCTTCAGGCTCTGTAGAAAGCATAGAGGCTTCTGCTTCTGGGGAGGCCTCAGGAAACTTACAATCATGGCAGAAGGTGAAGGGAAAGCAGGCGCGTCTCACACGGCGGAGCAGGAGGAAAAGAGAGAGTGCGAGGTGCTACACATTTTTAAACAGCTAGATCTCATGGTAACTCACTCACTCACTGTCACAAGAACAGCACCGAAGGGGTGATATTAAACCATTCAGGAAGGATCTACCTCCATAATTCAGTCACCTGCCACCAGGTGACTAACATTGGGGATTATAATTCGACATGAGATTTGAGTGGGGACACAGAAACAAACCATGTCCGTGAATAAGATATAAAAACAAATTGGTTCCTCAACCGAAGTTTTGGGTGCTAATAAGTAAGGTGAACTAATATGAGGGGAAGGTGAAAGAAATACTTTGCTATATCACTTGGAGTGAAGAGTATTAGAACCCAGAGTTCTTGCTTGAGGAAGAATAAATACACACTAACCTGCCCTTCAAGGCGGGCAGGCCTTCACAGATACCTTGTTTGCTGGGTATAATATTCAGCTTTGGGACCAGAGCTTAAGGGAGACGATGAACTACCCTGGTGGTCTTTCCCATATTTCACTCAGCCTTCCTTCTAAATGAAAGTAGAATTTGAAGTTGCATCATGTTTTCCCAGCCTGGGTAGAGAATCCACATTTCCATCCAGGCCTGTTTGACGGTAAATTTCTCCTGGCACAGGCCCTTCCTTGTGTCTCCCAGATAATCTGTTTATCATGTCCATATTTAGTTTTCTAGTTTTTATTCTCCACTGATATTTGTTTCTGGGTCTCAGCCCTTTCAGGTTCCTATTACCCCTTTTGGTCACCCTACACATGTGGCTGAATGACCAACAACTAACTCTTTTCCTGAGTGGTACAACTTCATACTAGTTCTGTAAATCAAGGAGGTAGAATTGCCAAGGGGTGAATAATGTGCCCCTAGGAATTCTAGCCAGAGTCAGGTTTTCTCTAGCCACCGTCTGTGTACTGGGCACTCTCTTCACTCAGCTTTTAATTTTTTGTTTTATTTTTTAGGTTGGGGGTTCTTTGGGAGAGCACTCCCCTGATTGGTTTTAATTTCAGGTGCTGGAAAGAACTCTCAGACCTGAGAGTCATGAGATTTGGTTTAGAAGGAGCTATGTAACCCTGAGCAAGTAATTCACTTTCCCACCTCATTCTTTATATTCACATCTGAAAACAAAAGAGTTGAAATAGAATAGTAGATTTAAACGTTCTAAGATGCTATCTTCCAAAGAAATTTTAAAAGGCAACCCAATAGATGAAAAGAGAGTTGCTGTATTGAAAGTGGAGGTTTGGGTTGTGGTAGTGGTGGGTGCTAGCCCCTTCCCTTTACTCCCCATGGAAGTCACAGAGCACCCCTGTTGAACTGCTCCAACTTTAAAGAACAAAGTTGTGAAAAGAGAGATCTAGATCAAAGGCAAGAATTTTTTTTTTTTTCTGTAAAAGGCCATATAGTAAATATCTTTGATTTTGGGCAACATTTTGGGGCATAATGGGTATTTTTTTTTAACTGTAGTGATGGTTTCACAACATACATATTTAAAAATTACAAAATTTTACATTTTTTGAAAAATGATGGGTTCCTGCTATGTTGTCCAGGCTGGAGTACGGTGGCTATTCACTGGCATGATCACAGCCCACTACAGCCTCAAACTCCTGGGCTCAAGCAGTCCTCCTGCCTCAGCCTCCTGAATAGCTGGGACTACAGGCATGTGTGCCACCTTTTCTTGGCTAAATTTTACATTTTAAACATGTGTGGTTTGTTGTATGTCAGTTATACCCGTTAAAAAGATCATAGTATTTGCAGAAATATTAGACTTTCATAGATTTAAAAAAGGGAATAATTGGGATGTAAAAAAGGGAATAGAGGTACCTGTGGAAGGAGTCTCTATACTCTCAGTTATAGAATTTAATTTAGGCTGTAGTGATTTTCAGCAGGACACAGACCCTTGGAATGGAATATGTAGTGAATCTCGATTTTTTGTTGTTGTTGTTCAGCTTTCCTTCTTTTTTTCTTCTGTTAACAGCATCCTTACTCCTTTCAAGAATCTTTCTCTTTATGGTTACCCATCTGTGTGATTACAGTGAGACTGCCAGTCACATTGCCTTAGCAAAAGAGGTAATGGTGCCCTGTCCCCTTTCAATAGTTAGTGGTTCAACGAGTTGGTAAAAGACTCAGGCATTGAAAACCCATTCCTGCTGAGAGGCTGAGGTGGGCGGATCACTTGAAGTTAGGAGTTCAAGACCAGCCTGACCAACATGGCAAAACCCCATCTCTACTAAAAATACAAAAATTAGCTGGGCATGGTAATGCACACCTGTAATCCTAGCTACTCGAGAGGCTGAGGCAAGAGAATCACTTGATCCCGGGAGGCGGAGGTTGCAGTGAGCTGAGATCGCACCACTGCACTCCAGCCTAGGCAACAGAGGGAGACTCTGTCTTAATTCAAGATGTATCAGAGACTTAAATATTAAACCTAAAACCATAAAAGCTCTAGAAGAAAACGTAGGCAATACCATTCAGGACATAGGCATGGGCAAGGACTTCATGTCTAAAACACCAAAAGCAATGGCAACAAAAGCCAAAATTTACAAATGGGATCTAATTAAACTAAACAGCTTCTGCACAGCAAAAGAAACTACCATCAGAGTGAACAGACAACCTACAGAACGGGAGAAAATTTTTGCAATATACTCATCTGACAACGGACTAATATCCAGAACCTACAAAGAACTGAAAAAAATTTACAAGAAAAAAACAAACAACCCCATCAAAAAGTGGGCAAAGAATATGAACAGACACTTCTCAAAAGAAGACATTTATACAGCCAACAGACACATGAAAAAATGCTCATCATCACTAGCCATCAGAGAAATGCAAATCAAAACCACAATGAGATACCATCTCACACCAGTTAGAATGGCAATCATTAAAAAGTCAGGAAACAACAGGTGCTGGAGAGGATGTGGAGAAATAAGAACACTTTTACACTGTTGGTGGGAATGTAAACTAGTTCAACCATTGTGGAAGACAGTGTGGTGATTCCTCAAGGATCTAGAACTAGAAATACCATTTGACCCAGCCATCCCATTCCTGGGGATATACCAAAGGATTATAAATCATGCTGCTATAAAGACACATGCACACGTATGTTTACTGTGGCACTATTCACAATAGCAAAGACTTGGAACTAACCCAAATGTCCATCAATGACAGAATGGATTAAGAAAATGTGGCACATATACACTATGGAATATTATGCAGTCACAAAAAAGGATGAGTTCGTGTCTTTTGTAGGGACATGGATGCAGCTGGAAACCATCAGCAAACTATTGCAAGAACAGAAAACCAAATACCGCATGTTCTCACTCATAGGTAGGAATTGAACAATGAGATCACTTGGACACAGGAAGGGGAACATCACACACCAGGGCCTGTTGTGGGGTGGGGGAAGGGGGAAGGATAGCATTAGGAGATATACCTAATGTAAATGACGAGTTAATGGGTGCAGCACACCAACATGGCACATGTATACATATGTAACAAACCTGCACGTTGTGCACATGTATCCTAGAACATAAAGTATAATTAAAAAAAGGAAAAAAAAACCTCATCCTGGAAGACATATATATATATATATATGAATATATATATGAGTATATATACATATATATGAATATATATGAATATATATATGAGTATATATACATATATATGAATATATATATGAATATATATATGAGTATATATACATATATATGAATATATATATGAATATATATATGAGTATATATACATATATATGAATATATATATGAATATATATATGAGTATATATACATATATATGAATATATATATATGAATATATATACATGTATATGAATATGATTCAGGACATGGATAAAGATATACAGAGATCTAGAGGTTTACTGAAGACAAATGAGAGAAGACTTTTCTTGCCTTTGGGTTGAATATCTTGGTTTTAAAACCCAAGATATTGACTGTGGGTACGTATGCGGAAGAAACCTGAGGGTGTTAGGAAAGAACTTACACATTCACTTATCTCATTGTGTATACATTTTATTGCATCCTTAGTATGTGTCAGTTAATGGTCAAGATGTTGGGAACAGTGGCAAATAGGCAGAAAGAGGGGCATACTTGATGATGATTGAAAAGGAAGTCCAGTTGACATTGACTGGAATCTTAAATCTAGTCTCACCTGAGAACACATCCATTCTGCCTTCCACAGTTATGTAAGGCTATGTGATTTCCTCTTTGCTGAAGATAGCTTGAACTGTTTCTGTCCCTTGCATGTGAAAGAATATAACCAATATAGAAGTTGAACAAGTGTCTTGGCAAGAATATAAAATGGGTCTGTGTAATTTGAAATGATATATTCAATAAATGTGCATTATTTATAATGCAAAACACAAAAAGTGGAGCCAAAAGTTTTTGGCTAGTGAGGATACAGGATACACATAATGTAGAGTGAGAGGGTAATGTAAATTATTGAGGTTTTTTTCCTGAAATAATAGTAATAGGCATCATTTTTAAGGCACGTAGATATGCCAGATACTTCCCAGACATACATTTTTCAATCTTCAAAACTTTATTTCAAGGAAGATATTAATAGTTGGTTAAGATCTTGAGAGGGTCAAATAAATAGCACCCTGTTTCTTTACCTAAGTTCTAAATAACCTGAGAAATAAGACAGTGGAGAAGAGAGAAGCAAAATATCACTTTTATTACTGAAAAAGATTAAGTTAGATGACTTAGATTAGCACGAGAGCCAAATGCTCCTGCACTGAACTTAACCTAGTCACTTGAATGCCGTACCAGTGTGGACTTCCCATTGTGGGAGCTGTCAAGGGAAGACTGAAAACACAGAAAAATAGTTCACTCCCAAGTGGGTAATCTGAGCCAAGAACATTTATTTTTACCAAATTCACTAATCAGATAAGTCATTTCACCTCCCCTGCGATAGACAAATTACAGGGTGGAGAAAGGGTATAAGCACGTCCCTATTTGAACCCCTCCTACTAGAAAGGAAACTTCAAAAGTGGGGAACTCTTTCCTCAACATAGTTTGATTTTATACCTGATGAAAATGAAGCTCAGTTAACTGATTTGGCCAAGATCAGACATTTAATAAGTGGCAGAACCAGGAATCAAGGTCAAGTTGACAACCAAGTTCTTCCCTTTCAACCACACTTTGCCTCTTGTCAACTTCTAAATGTTTGTGTGTAGCCCAGCACTGCCTCTGCTAGGAATTTAGCCATCTTTCCTCATTAGTGCACAAAGATATACATAGAAACATATCTGCTATAGCACATTTTTAGTGGAAAAAAATCAAAGAAACCCAAATTTCCTTCAACAGGGAATCATGAAATAAATTACGACACGTATGAAGAGTAGAATGCTTTGTAGCATTTTTTTTTAAATGAGGACCAATTATCTGCATATCAAATGGGAACAAAATAAGATATACTTAGTGTAAAAAAGCATGTGACAGGACAGTGTGTAGACTGTGTTCCTGTTTGGGCACATTTCAAAAATATCTATTCATATATGCTTAGAACATTTCTGTAAAAATATTTTTTAAAACTTATGGTTACCTCTAGGTGTTCGAAGGACCAGTGATCAGGGCATATTGAGTTTTTACACTTCAAACATTGATCTAGTGTTTTTCTCCTCTTTTTCTTTTTTTGAGATATAATTAATATAGCATAAAACTTATGCCCTTACAGTACACAGTGTGGTTGGTCTTAGCATGTTTAGAGTGGTTGTGAAACTGTTACCACTCCCCTAATTCCAGAACGTTTTCATCATCAAAAAGAAACCCTCATACCTATTATCCATCACTCCCTGTTCCTTCATTTCCCCAATCCTGGCAACCACTGATCTACTTTTTAATATCTAAAGATTGCTATTCTGGACATTTCATATAAATTGAATCATACAATATCTGGCTTCTTTCACTTAGTATAATGTTTTCAAGATTCACTCATGTAGTATTATTACCTTTTTATGACTCAATGTATGTGTATAGCACATACATTGTAAATACATAAATAAATAAAAAAGTTTATTCTTTTTTATGACTCAATGTATGTGTATAGCACATTTTATTTATTCATTTATCAGTAGCTGGATATTTAGGTTGTCTCTACTCTTTGTCTGTTATAAAAATGCTGTTGTGAACATGCATTTACAAGTTTTTGTGTGGATATGCATTTTTAATTCTCTTGGGTATATACGGAAATGGAATTGCTGGGTCATTTAATAACTCTATGTTGAATTTTTGTTTTATTTATTTTTTCTTCTGATAAAAGGGATACATATGCAGAACGTGCAAGTTTGTAACATAAGTATACATGTGCCATGGCGGTTTGGCGCACCTATTGACTGTTCCTCTAAGTTCCCTCCCGTCATCCCACCCCCCACCCCCCACCCAGCAGGCCGTGGTGTATGTTTGTATGTTTTTATCCTCTCTGTCTCCCTGTGTTCTCATTGTTCAACTCCCACTTATGAGTGAGAACATGCGGTGTTCGGTTTTCTGTTCCTGTGTTGTTTTGCTGAGGATGGTGGCTTCCAGCTTCATCCATGTCCCTGCAAAGAACATGATCTCATTCCTTTTTGTGGCTGCATAGTATTCCATGGTGTATATGCACCACATTTTCTTTATCCAGTCTATCATTGATGGGCATTTGGGTTGGCTCCAAGTCTTTGCTATTGTAAATAGTGCTGCAGTAAACATATGTGTGCCTGTGTCTTTATAGTAGAATGATTTATATTCCTTTGGGTATATACCCAGTAACAGGATTTCTGGTTCTGGATCCTTGAGAAATCGCCATACTGTCTTCCACAATGGTTGAACTAATGTACATTCCCACCAATGGTGTAAAAGCATTCCTATTTCCCCACAGCCTTGCCAGCATCACTGCAACCTCTGCCTCCCAGGTTCAAGCAATTCTCCCACCTCAGCTCCTGAGTAGTTGGGACTACAGGCACATGCTAATATGCCTGGGTAATTTTTTGTATTTTCAGTAGAGATGGGGTTTCATCATGTTGGCCAGGCTGGTCTTGAACTCTTGACCTCAAGTGATCCACCTGCCTCAGCCTCCCCAAATGCTGGGATTACATGCGTGAGCTACTGCACCTGGCCTGTCCCTGTCTTTTAATAGTTTGATTATGATGTACCCACGTATTTGTGTCTCTTTGACTTTATCCAGTTTCATTGTGTTTAGCTTCTTGGATACATAGGTTAATATTTTAAATTAAATTTGGAAGGTTTTGGCCATTTTTCCTTCAAATATTTTTTCGGCCCCTTTCTTCTCACCTCTCCTTCTGAGACTTTCATTATACATATGTTGATATGGTTGATGATGTCCCATAGGTTTCTGAGGCTGTCTCTCTCCCTGACTCTGTCTTTTTACATCTTTTCTTTCTGTTCCTCAGACTGGGTCATCTCAATAGTCTTCTTTTCAAGTTTGCTGGATCATTCTTCTACAAGTTCAAATCTGTAATTAAGCCTCACTACTGACCTTTTCATTTTAATTATTGAACTTTTAAACTCCAAAATTTCTACATATTTCTTTTTAATAGTTTCTATCCCTTCATTGATAGTCTCTATTTAGTGAGACACCATTCTCATACTTTCATTCTTTGAAAGTATTTTAAATAGATAATTTATATTCTTCGCTTACTGATTCCAGTATCTGGGCTGGTTCAGCAATAGTTTACATTGAATGCTTTTTGCTTCTGTGTATGAGCCAAACTTGTTTCTTTGTATGTCTGGTGACTTTTTATTAAGAACCGGGCATTTAAAAAGTATAATGCTGTAACATTTGAAATAATATTTGTCCCTTCCCTAAGATTTGTAGTTTTTGTTTCTGCATGCTTGTTTAGTAACTTTCTTGAACTAATTTTGTAAAGTTTGTATTCTTTTAATTTTTGGCTAATAAATTCTTTCCTTGGCTAGCTTAGTGGTTAGCTAATGATTGAACAAAAATTATTTTGAATGCCTGGAACCAGTAAGTCTCTCAACCGTTGCTCACTGGGTCTGTGTGTGATTTGGAGAACACTGTTAAAAAGTAAGGCAGGCAGTTTTTAAACTCTGTCTTAGCCTTCACTTCCTGTTCTTCCTGTTTATGCAGAGCCTCAAGATTAATTAGTAGTGAGAGCTTAGGGTGAGGCCTTTTGAGTTCTTTCTTGGGCATACACACAGCACTGGGCATATGTACAACTTGACGTATGAACATAGCTTTCTGAATGCCCAGGAATATTTCAGAGCCTTTTAATCACTGCCTGCCCCTCCATGGAAATCTCATTCCCTACGTTTTCCTTTTAAGTTTTTCATTAGTTTCTAATTAGCCACAACTGTTTTTGCTATCCTAGACAACTGTGATGTTAAGCAATTGCCACTGATTGTTTTCAGCAAATACTCCCAGGGAAAAGGCTGTTTGAAATGAAAGAGTTCTGAGTCATGTCAAATAAAGATAAGCCCCACAATTTGCCATTTCTAGGTAGCTGCCATATGAGTCAAATGATAACAATTCTCTAAGAACGGTGTTTTGGGGCAACTTAAAACCCATTCTGCCACCTCCAGTGGTTGCTAGGCTGCTGGTTTTTACTGACTTTAGAGGACCCTTTTTAAGACTGCTATGGTGCTAAGCAGAAAGGGGAGGGAATAGGGCAAATCAAATCACCACAAATCTTGCTGTTCTTACTAAGATTCAGCCATTTATTTTAATGAACACTTCTTGGATTACTGTCAGTATTTGGTTAATTTCCAGAGTTTTGGAATTAGTGATTTTGACAACTTTTGCCAGTGTTCTTGTTGCTTTTATAGAGGAGCAAATTTTGGAGGTCCCTACTCCATCATTCCTGCCAACAGTGTCCTCTGTAGTATTTAATTGTTTTAAATCCATGATCGTGTATAGATTTTAAAATAAAACAAATAATACAGAAAATAAATGAGAAAAAACATAAAGCAAGTTCCAAAATTTGTTTAAGTTTTGGAACTTTGAGAACACAATTGCTCTTCCTGTATAACTTGGGGGTAGGAAACAAACTGTAATCTGTGGAGAGGTATGTGTAGACCCAAGTATACCACATGTAGGATTTTCAGGCAAAATACAGGATACCCAATTAAAATGGAATTTCAGATAAAAGCAAATAATATTCTAGTATATGTATGTCCCCAATATTTGATGGAATATACTTATACTAAAATTTTATTTGTTATTTATCTGTAATTCAAATTAATTGGGGCATTCTAGGTTTATGTTGTTGTTGTTGTTTGTTTGTCTTTGCTAAATCTTGCAACCCTATGCACAAACAATACAAGTTCTGGCACTGCAAGAAACAGGAAGGCCTTCCCCTCCGATGTGTGGGCCTCTGGGAAGGCTTGCAGAGCACTTCTCAGTTGTCAATGGAAGCCATGATGGAGGTAAAGAAGCTACTGATTGTACATTGGCCTGAGGGCAGATGAGTTTCCCTGCTGTGGGGGAGGAAAGGAACAATGTGAACGAGCTGTATTGTGACGCTCTGATTCTTCAGCCTTCATGCTCCCAGCATCCATTCACACCCCAAACAGAACTCCAGCCTCGGCATCTTTCCTGGGAAAGCCCCTTGCTAGGAAAACCATATTCTCCAAGATTCCAGAGATCCCCTCCTCTTTGCCTTTGTTTATCAAACTTCTGCAGTTTTCAGGTCTGCCCTCGGATTCTACATTTTTTTTGGCCCTTCTTTAACTTTTATTTTTAATTGGCACATAATTGTAAATATATATGGGGTACAGTGATATATTGATATATATCTACAATGTGTAATGATCAAAAATGGGTAATTAGGATATCTATCACTTCAAACATTTATTATTTCTTTGTGTTGGGAATATTGAAAATCTCTTCAAGCTATATAAAAATATACACTAAATTAATGTTAACTGTATTCATCCTACAGTGCTGTAGAACACTAGAATTTATTCCTGCTATCTAGCTGTAATTTTTTTTTTTTTTTTTTGAGATGGAGTCTCAAAAAATGCAGTGGCTCGATCTTGGCTCACTGCAACTTCTGCCTCCTGGGTTCAAGCGATTCTCCTGTGTCAGCCTCCTAAGTAGTTGGGATTACAGGTGCCTGCCACCACACCTGGCTAATTTTTGTATTTTTAGTAGAGATGGGGTTTTACCATGTTGGCCAGACTGGTCTTGAACTCCTGACCTCAGGTGACCCACCCGCCATGTATGGCCTCCCAATCTAGCTGTAATTTTTTAACCAACTTACTGCTATCCTTTCCTCCCCCTCCCCTTCCCAGCCTCTAAATGACCATAACTCCATTCTCTACTTCTATGATTTCAATTGTTTTTTAGCTCCCTCATATGACATGGACTCTCTATATTGTATTTTTGAAGAAGATCCCATGAATGTGGGTTATGAGCCCCAGCCAAAGCCCCACATTCATTCAGTGTTAGGAAAAGTATAATGTCAACTCAAAATAACTAGTTTTGATCTCATTTATGTAATATATACACATATCATATATTATATACACATACGTGTAATATATATGATCTCTATCTTGATCTGTATCTGTATCTATCTGTTTAAACTATTTTACAAGTATGTATTTCTTAAAATTTTTTAATTGAAGTTTTATTGAAGTATAACATATATGCAGAAATAATTAGTATAAAGCCCAATAAATTCTCATGAATGAATCTTGAATTATGAATGCAGCTTTAACCAAATTCAAGATGGAGCATCTAGACTGTTAAAGACTTTTTTCTCTCCTCTTTCCCAGGATCCTTACATGTGCGTGGAGACCTAGTTGCCTCTCTAGCCCCAGGATTTCTGTCATCTAAAGCACTAAAGTATTTTGTTGTGTACCGTTATGTATCAGCTGTCAAATGCTAGTTTGAATAATGATCTATCTTGATATGGATGTGCCCTGTGTCCTCAATTGTGTTGTGAGCTCCTTGATGTAGGAACCAAGTACATTCCTCTTTATACCCCAACTCCTTAGCATTGTGCTGCACAGTTCAATGAGTTTTGAATAATAATGGTATGACTGGCATTGATGCATAATATATAGAATTAGCTCCAGAGGTAGCCCTTGGATTGTTCAATCTTGATTTTAGTTGAGTCAAAGAGAGAATTCTTTCTAAGTTCCTTTTAGCCCTAGGATTGTTTTCTGTCTTAATAAACAGAATTTCATTCTGTTCCAGCACATGAGGCAATACCATAGGTTTGAGTTGACCATAAAATACTTCCTATATTGTTTACAATGCCAATTTCCCATCATCCCCTAACCTCACATGGAAGATTGTTTCTGATGAAGTAATGGGCAATTTCCAAACCCTTGAGGCTTATTTAGAAAGCCTGTATCCAGGGCACTAAAAGCTGCCAATCAGTTGAACCTCTGGATAATGATGAATCCAAATCTTGTTTGATTTTTAAAAAGGTATTATTGCCTTTCAAACTTAGCCAGAAAACCAATGCAGTGCAATTTAAAACGATTCCAATAGGCTTTCTCATCACAGCATCCCAGTTTCTTTGGAAGATAAATAGCCCTAATTAAAATGTGTTAAGAAATTTTTGTCTTGAGCTTCTCAAGAGGATTCCTCATTTTTGGTTTATTTTTCATAAAAATTTACTCAAAACTCTACTTTATTTATCATTAAATTCTTCATTTATAGCAATATGAAGACTAATAATTGGATTATCACCATGACCCATGGGCATTTTAATTTTTAATGGAGACCAGGGGTCTACCCCAATCTTGATTGTGCAAAATGTCTTCCCAACTTTGAATTGTGAAAGATGCTCAGGAATGAGCCATTTTCATTACAGCAATGCAGAGGCTCTTTTGCTGTTGTTCATAATCTGTTACATGCCCCCTAGGCAGGAGCAATTTTCTTTCACAGAGCTCCTTACCTGGATACACATTTCCAATTTTTCATTTGTTTGTTTGTTTTTGAGACTGAGTCTCGCTCTGTTGCCCAGGCTGGAGTGCAGTGGTGCAATCTCGGCTCAGCTGACTCCAACTTCTGCCTTCCGGATTTAAGTGATGAATGTCCCTCAGCTTCCCAGGGATATACATTTCTATCTGCTTTATTTTATAAATTGGGGAGGCCTTTGCTTATAGTAATAAGAAGATGGTTTTCTGAAGAGTTCTGTTTTTGGTTAAACCCCTCAATACCAGTTGAACCCAGAATGGCTTTTCTATAGAGAACATAAACACAAGTTGTATTTGTTTGAATCCTTTCAAGAGCAACAATACTTTCTTCATATTCTCACAACCTCAGGAGTCAAGATTCCTGAATCCAAGCACATCTCTGGTACTTACCAGCTGTGTGTCCTTCTGATAAATTGCTTAATCTCTTTTGTTTCCTCCTCTACAAAATGAGGATTATAATAGTACTGATTGCACAGAGGTGTAAAAAGGATTCAGTGAAAACAAAATTAGAGTGCTTAGCACACTCCACTCAGTAAAAGCTCAACAAATGTTAGCTATTGTTATTTCCACTGTGTTGGGCTTTTTATTCAAATCCATGGAGTTTTTAGAGCCAGAAATTCAAAGAAATTCCATAGTTACAGAGAACCACCATCAAATCTTTCAAACCTTTGCCCCAGAAATACTCATATTTCTATTAAGGCCTTGATGTTTTGCCAGCTAACTTACTGTTGTTTCCTATCACTGGTATCCCACAAATAATACCATTCCCTTCTCCATTTGTTGTAACCAAATATGGCAAAACCTCTCCAACAGAAAGCTAGGAACAGGGGGTGAAAGAGAACCAGAGCAAAATTAACTAAACACTCTTTGTCCCTTTTCCAAGTATTTCTGGCAACTTGAGGCTAGTGTTAATACTAGTTATACTGAGTGTTTTCAGACATCTGAGTAAATGCCTGTCTTCACACAGAGTTGACATTTTCATCTCAGTAGGATATATATATATATATATATATATTGCACTGCGACATTAGGGTGAGTTGTTGGTACTCTCCCAAGATAGCCTTTATGTTGAAAGAAGCTGTGGAGTTATTGCAAATGCCTCTTTTATATGCATAGATTTCAGGCAAGATACACCCTGGGGGTCGATAGAAATACTCTGAGTCAAGGGGCTGGGAAAAAGTCTTTGTATAACTACCGAAGTTAAATGCACCAACTGATATCATTAACAATAATGAATAAGCACCCTGGGAAAATTACCACAAAGATTACACAGATACGTGACAGGGCTTATGTCACATGACCCAACATGTTGTCAAGCCCTGGGGCAGCAATCCCAGTTGAAGAAACCAATGGGAACCTGTAGCTTTTATACATTCATGTTTCTCAGGCAATGGGCCATGTTGTCCACTTTTAGTATAATGAGATTCATTAACCCATTTGTCATTTCACATATATCTATCTTCTTGAAAATTCTTTGTAAAGGGATGGCCAAGACTAAATGTGGTGAATTTTCCTCCTGGAATCCTTTTCCAATAGATGCCTTGCTTTTCCTTTGCTAGTTAATAAAATTTTGAGAAAGCAATGGAGTTGCTGGCTGTGACCTGTGGAAACTTCTAGATTTATTTAGAAGGCAAGTCAAAGCACATAATAAGTGACATTATCTGTAATTGTGCAGTGAACATGTGCAACTGTATATGATGGCTCATAAGTTGCATGAGTGACTTACCTGTTAGTGGATTTGAGTAACTGAGTAGGTGTAACTCATTCTCTTTATCCTTATTTATTTGGGATCTGCCTTTCTGTGGGGACATTTTCCATGCTGTAAATTTTACAAGGGAGCCCCCATCTCTTCTGGAGGCCTACAGATTTCCAGTTCTGCTTGTGATTGAGCAGGTGGTTTTAATTCTGGGGTGCAATATTAGAAAGCCCTCTGTTGCCATATAGCTAATCCTCATTCTCTAACCAGATTGTTCCTTTAGGGCTTTTCTGTATTATTTCTGAGTCTCTTTTTTAACTGATTCTGAACTTGGGCAGAGAAAAAGAGAGCCATATTACTGACCCTTTAAATCCCCAACCTTTATCATTTATTGAGCAACTACTATGTGCCAGGCTCTCTGATCACATCATCTCATTTAATCTTCACTATGCCTGTGAGTTTTACATTGTTATCCCCATTTTGCAGAAGATTTGAGGCCAGGGACATTCAGTGAATGTCAATAAGGGGCGGAGCTGAGATTTAAGTGCACAGCCTTCTGATTTCAAAATTCATCATCTGTCTACTTTGCAGCAGTTTTCAAACAATTTCTACAAATAAAAGATTTCAAATCCAACATGAGAAACAGGAAACAGATAAGATGCTTTGGATTGTCATGTGGGTGGGCCTCAGAATTCCACTCATCTCATTACCCCACTCTTCCTTCTCTGTGGCAACCCTGAGTTGTGTTCCTATGGCTTTTCTAAGCATAGTTTTCAAGCCACTGCCTTTCTGGATTTCTAAGGGATCTTTGCAACAAGATCACTCAAGCAGGGGATTTCCAAGAATTGGCATAGAGTTCTCAGTTCTCAGTCCCAAGTAGAGCCAGAAGTATACCGAGAAGAAGTCACTCCCAATAACCAGATCCTTGCCTGTGTGTGCTTAGACCTGAGCTGCCCTGGTCCTGGCCTGCCAGGCTGTGAGGAAAGATGAGATATGATGCAGCTCAGCTCTTTGAACTATGCCCAAGGCCAGGCCAATCCTTCCCACATGTGGGGAGTGCTGAGGGCTGAACAGAAAAGAGCAGGGTCTGCAAGGAAGGAGACAGCCTCTAGAAGGCTCTTCATTACGCTGAAGGACAGCACACGTGGACTGGGCACGTTTCCAATGGAAAGGAGTACAAAGCAAGGAAGAACAAATGGTCACATGTACAATTATTTCCTTTTGTGGAAGTGAAAGGTCTAATTTACACATCCTGCAAACCCTACTGACTGTGGAAAGATTTGGCCATATGGAAAGGTTTCCTACTGTTGCCTTGGCTGGCGTATATTTGTAGTTTAGACTAATAGTCAGAGATTAGTCACGGGGATGTACAACATGAAGTCAGCCTTGCTTCCCTACATGGGGGCAGAGCTAGCTTCAGTCACAAGATGTTTCTGTGAATGTTTTTTCCCCTCATTTCCTCTCAGAGGAGAATAATTTCTGAGTCTTTCTAGTTACCAAGTCTTTGTTCAGTAACTAAGAAACATTACTTTGTAGAAGCCTCTAATAATTATCCTATGACGCTCATCTTAACAGGTGTTACATTGCTTGCGTTAATTAAGCAGAGATTGCTTTCATTCCAGAAACCTTTTATGATTTTAGTTTACATTCTGATGGATTCTACTTGTACAGGCTCTGAAGGTTTTTTTTTCTTTTTCTGAGACGGAGTCTCGCTCTTGTTGCCCAGGCTGGAGTTCAGTGGCGTGATCTTGGCTCACTGCAACCTCCACCTCCCAGGTTCAAGCAATTCTCCTGCCTCAGTCCCCCAAGTTGCTGGGATTACTGGCATGTGCCACTACGCCCAGCTAATTTTGTATTTTTAGTAGAGACAGGGTTTTGCCATGTTGGTCAGTCTGGTCATGAACTCCTGACCTCAGGTGCTCCACCCGCCTCGGCCTCCCAAAGTGCTGGGATTACAGGTGTGAGCCACCATGCCCAGCCTGTTTTCATTTATGGAGTAAGATACTCACTGATGAATGGTCATATGCTTGTGTGTCTTTGTATATGCTTGGTCTGAAAATTGACAAAGGGCTCAACAGCCCCATTCAAGAGTAGAGAAGAAAAATTCAGGGTTTTTCTACAGTGGTAATACCCAGAGGCAATTAGTCCAGTTATTATTAATGTGTAGTGAATTTCCCCATTATTTAGCAGCTTAAAACAATTGTATTTTGAGAGTGAGGTTTAGAAACAGTTTGGCAGTTCTCACTGTCTCTCATGTGGTTGCAGTCAGATATTGGCTGGGGCTACAGTCATCTGAAGGTTTGACTGAGCCAGATGTCCAAGGTGGCTCATGCACATGGCTGGTAGTTGACACTGGCGGTTTTTTTTTTTTTTTTTTGGTTTTTTAACTTTAATTTTTTGTAGAGATGGGGTCCTGTCTTGTTGACCAGGTCAGTCTTAAACTCTTGACCTCAAGTGATACCCATCATGGCAGCCTCCCAGAGTGTTGGTACCACAGCGTGAGCCACTGTGCCCGACACTGGCTACTGACTGGCTCAGCTGGGGCTGTTGACCAGAGGCCCACAAACACATGGCACATCCAGCACAGCAATCCCATGGTCCCAGGATAGTCCAAGTTCTTACATGGTGGCAGGGGTAGGCTCTCCTAGAATGAGCACCCCAAGAGAATCAGTTAGAAGCAGCATGGCCTTTGCTGACAGCCTCAGAAGTTATGCCACATCACTTCCATTGCATTCTACTGGTTACAACTGAGTCACAAGATAGGCCAGGAGTCGAGGGGAAAACGTATAGTTGACCAATCTCGATGAGAAGCATATCAAAGAATTTCACTTACTGTGTGCATTCTCCCAGATGACTGAGTCCAGAGATAAGACTTTTCTGCTTTGCTCATTTTCTAGCTAAAGAGTAGATCTTCCCTGTCTTTTATCCAGTTTTCATTTTTTATCTTTAAATTCTCAGTTAGAGAGAAGAAAAAATGCATCTCTGCTGTTTATTCATTGATTTGACAAATGTGTGTTATTTATAAATGGGTGTCCGCCTCCAACAAAGTCATGACGCAGCACAGCAAGACAGAGAGCCATGTGTTTTTTAGTAATTCCATGTCCGTGTGTGCAACTTGCAATAATAGTGGCTATATGAGTGCTAAGAACAATGTTACAGGAATTGGAAGGCAGCGGTTACTTCTGAGATTGGAGGAAGGAGAAAGGAAAGGCAGCTTTTAAGGAGTCTCATCGGTGTCCATCATTGCAGTGTTTTGGGGCTGGATCTCAAAGACACCTGGCTTAGAATCAGGTATTTGTAGTGGAGAAAGAAAAATGTAGTGGAGGAAGAAAAAGTGGAGGAAGAAAAGAAAAAAAGAGATTTGTTCTGGAATTTTTAACTTTCTGCCTTGTGCCTAGAGCTCTGCCTGGGAGAAAGTGGATATTAATAAACGCTATTTGACAAGCAAGACTCAAAGTCTAATGAAACTATAAACTATTTCAAAATTACAGAAATCTGGCTTCCCCATGTCTTTGTTGTTAGTAAACTGTGAATAACTTAATGTGACCAGCAAAATATTCCAAGCCAAGGCTGTCTGAGCTGCTCAGTGGCCATGTCTTTTTCATGTATTCATCTAGGCAGTAAGTAGTTATTGAGCACTGGCCGTGTGTCAGGAATGTACTAACCATTGGGATAAATTGGTGAACATGATATATTGCATCAACCTGGATTTTGGAACATGGTTCTGTTTTGTTCAACTATGCTGAACTTGTGTAAAGGGAATTGATTAACGTTCAACTCAAAACTAAATGGGAGTACTCCTTTCTGGAAGGGAAGTTGATATGGCTTAGATATCATCAAACCTACGCATGGTGAGAATCATACCATCAGAACGACATAGCGAAGCCCCAGATGCTGGTGTTAGTGCTAGTGTTTGTGCAGCATGTTGCCAGATTAGAATCTGAATAAGAGTGCAGAGATCAGAAGGATCAATGGTGAACCCTCCCTCATATTTCCTCCCAGTGTCATAGAGGAAAATCAATTGGCTATTAATGGAACACTGAAGACGAGCTTCTGCCTTAAAACAAACCAAACTTTAACTGGCACTGTCCCTAATGAACAGAACTTCATATTGTCTTTTCTAAAAGTTAAAAATCTCAATGAACAAAGACGTTCTCTCTTTCTCTCTCTCTCTCTCTTTTTTTTTTTTTTTTTTTTTTTTGGAGATGGAGTCTCACTCTGTCACCCAGGTTGGAGTGCAGTGGCGTGGTCTCGACTTACTGCAACTTCTGCCTCCCAGGTTCAAGTGATTCTCCTGCCTCAGCCTCCTAACTGGGATTACAAACATGTGCCACCACGCCCAGCTAATTTTTGTATTTTTAGTAGAGACAGGGTTTTGCCATGTTGGCTAGACCTCAGGTGATCCACCTTGGCCTCAGGTGACCTCAGGTGATCCACCTTGGCCTCCCAAAGTGCTAGGATTACAGGCATGAGCCACCATGCCCAGCCAGACAAACACATTTTCAATGCTATATTACCTTTAGTTCTTCTTATCAAAATGATATGATCCTCCCCCTGTGTAAGCAGTATATCCTGATCTATTTTCAGATTTATATTTTATATTGTTTGCTGTGATTCCTCTTGTTTTCAAAGTATGTGTTCAAATATCTTTTTTAAAGTGTGTTTACTTATGAGGAAAAGAGTCTCCCTTCCCTGTAGATCCTAAAACAATTTCTGGAAAGGTGGTGTAGGCAGAGGGAAACGGGGGTTTCCACATGTATACGACAGAGAAAATGTGAAACTGGGTGTGATAGTTCCTGACTTCAGCTGGTGGTCAACTCCTTCATTTCTAAATGTAGCTCTTAAGTATTTTACAACAGTAAAAGCCATATTTCAAAATTTCTGAGTCTGTAGGTTTTGGTCATTTTGTCACAAGTTGGACTTCAGGACTCTGATCATGTGCCTATGGACACTGTAGGGTTAGAGGTATTGGTAGGAAAATCAGGGATATTGGCACATGCTCGTTATTCCTTGAAGTTTTTGAGAAAGGGATAGTCTAAGAGGCAAGTTTAGGTGAAAAGTGACATGCCTGGATGCAGAAAGGGAAGACAGTCAAATTTTGCTAATACAGACTCTTCCTGCCCATAACCTAGAATCTAAATCGATTTAAAAGCCATAATTTGGAGATTTTCAAGCTTGCAAATCCCAGTTTTGTACAAAATTGATGTCCTTCTCCTACTTACCTCCCAAAAGGTAGAGAAAAAAGAAATTTCTCAGGAGGTATGACTGGTAGAATTGGGACAAAAGCAAATCTGATTCCCCATGCCTCCCCTTAGTATCTCTCACCACACATCCTTTGTAAGACAGGAGGCACCGTCTAGCTTAGGTGCATCCAGTAGGGCTGGGATCACAGGTGACATCACCCCTCCCCTGCTTCACACCCTCTTCCACCACGTGGCTTTTGTTACCAGTTGGCTCAAGGTGGAGGCCATTAAACTTTGTGCTTGAAGGTGGGAAGATCATAGAGACACGTGGCAAGGAGGAGCGATTGTGTCTCTCACAGGCCTCATACAGACAAGATGACTGGCCATTATCAGTGCCTGGACCTGACCAGAAGTGAATTTCAAACTGATAAAAGTCTGGAACCATTCAAGTCCTATTGTTCTGAGACCATAGAATCTGTATCTGCTGGAAGTGAGCTGTTAAATCCAGCAGCATCCAGGAGGGTATCTTCTTCAACCCTTACCCCAGAAATGGCCATGGAAGACAATGGGAAAGGGAGGCTCCAGTGGAGTGGAACCAGGGATGTCCACCAGGCTGACAGAGAAACTCACTCGATTCCTGGGTCATGGAACTAGTATTTGCTATTGATGTCCTTCAGGAAATAACATGTGCTATGGATCAGTGATGACAGTCACTTCTCTGAATGAAAGGTTTTATTGGATTTATCTTGTTTTTTTCTTGATGAGACTTTAGGTTCTTTTCACTGGAAGGACTATGTGCATTTTGTGGAAGTATGAGCATTTTTTGAACAATGTATGGAAGCTGGGAAGTCGAAGAGGTAGACTGTGGAGGATAATGGTTGGGTAGTTGTTAGTCCAATAATCTTTCTCCCTGTCTCCCTTGCCAGGAGAGCCATTGTTCTGTTTGAAAGTCACTCAGGCGAGGGGACTGTATTCCTCATTTTAGGGATAAACACTGTTGTTATATGCCAAGTATGCTAATCTCATTCCCTTTGCCAGTGGTTGATTTTTCCAATGGACCTGGATGTAATTCTGGCTGATAAGAAGTGGTAGGTTTCTAAGGATGGTTTCTTCAGAGAGAGAGAGAGAGGAGAGAGAGAGAGAGAGAGAGAGAGAGAGAGAGAGAGAGAGACAGTATATTTTGCTGTTGGAAGCTGTTATTTCTGGATATGATTCCTGGCATGGCCTCTGTCTAATTGGATCCAACCAGGCTCTCCTTAGGTCAGTCTGATAAAGAAAGAACTCAGGTTCTTGTCAATGTTAGCCCATACTTCTTGTGATGAAAAATAATAAATTTTCCTTATTTGTTAAGCCAGTTGAATTGGGATTCATGATTTGCATTCTAATTCTTACGGAGGATAAAGAAGCAAAACTACAGGCGTTGATGAAATTCATATTCAGAATCTGTATCTCAAGGCAAGTGAAGAAAGGTCTACTAGAACAGCCCTGTGAATAAATTACTGTTTGCTTGCTTGGTAAAAATTAGAATAGTATTGTTTTCCAAAAATTATGTAAAAATTGCGGTAAGGCATTATTTGTCTTTAGAGTCATTGAATGCTATTTGCTGAAATACACAATATGCAGTCTGATTAGGTTTTTTGAAAGGGTCACTTTTAAGGACAGCTGCAGCATGTTTTTCTTTCAGAAGCTCTGTTCCACGCAAGGGTAAGAGGTGGGTCATTTGTTGTTTTCCCCGCTCCATAAGGAGGAAGCAGCTCATGCCCTCACTTGAGCTGAGCAGCATAAGAGGAATCTCAATGAAGCCTCCAACTTAATAAGAGCAGTTTCTCTCTTCTGCAAAGTTCCAGGCAGCTTGTCTGATTTAGATATTTTAGGATCAATAGATCATCACGAGAACAAATAGCTACTTCTACTATGTTTCTATTACTGATTTCTAGCCTACT
Organism: Macaca mulatta; assembly: GCF_049350105.2. NCBI lineage: Eukaryota > Metazoa > Chordata > Mammalia > Primates > Cercopithecidae > Macaca > Macaca mulatta. Next base: position 103,323,189 of record NC_133414.1, on the reverse strand, counting down.
TTAAGAAAAATAACATTTAAATACAAAGCTGGGGATACTACTCAGCAATAAGGATAGACTACAGCCTCAGGCAACAACATGGATGCCTCTTACCAATGAGAAAGAAGCCAGACATGAAAGAGAACATCCTGTATGATTCCTTAAAGTTCAGAAACAGGCAAAATGTTTCATGATGTCAGAAGTCAGGAGCATGGCTACCTTGAGGTGAGGGGATGCTGACTGGGAGGTTGCTAGATATCTTCTGATTCTTTACTGTTTCTTTGTTTTGTTTTGAGACAGGGTCTTGCTCTGTTACCCAGGCTGGAGTGGAGTGGCATGACCAAGCCTCAACCTCCTGGGCTCAAGCGATCCTCCTGGCTAAGTCTCCTGAGTAGCTGGGACTACTGGCACACACCACCATGCCCTGCTATTTTTCATTTTTATTTTTAGTAGAGATGAGGTCCTGCTATGTTGTCCAGGCTGATCTTGAACTCCTGGGTGGGTTCAAGTGATCCTCCCGCCTTGGCCTCCCCAAATGCTGTGATTACAGGTGTAAGCCACCATGCCCAGCCTGTTCTGATTCTTAATCTGGGTGTTGGTTATACAGGTATGTGTATTTTGTGAAAAGTTATGATTGTGCGGTTTTTTTTAGTATGTATGTTATCATTCAATTAAAAGTTTGAAAAAAAAAAAAAAACTATAAAACTGACCCTTAAAGTGTATCTGGTAAAATTCATGTGTTTAAGAAAGACATGAGGTGACAGAAACCAAAATGTCAGAGCTATTGGTGGACTTCCCCCTTTGTACTCATTTTAATCACCCTAAAGCTGTTCAAACACCTCTTTCGGTTAGGGCTATGGTTACAGGTGACAGAACCAAATCCCAATTAGCTTCATCTCAAAGAGGAATTGATTTGAGTCACAAAAATCTAAAAGAAAATGTTGAAAAACCAAGTGTGGGAAAGAGTGGGGATGCAAATGGGCTTCAGGAATAACTATAGCCAAGTTACTGAGGTGCGCGAGGTGCCTCCCCTCATTCCTCCTGTGCTGTGTGTGCGTGGCCAGCTTCCTTCTCCTTCCTTGCAGACTGGATCACTCCATGTCAGCGGAAACATATCCACCAACTTCATCCTTGTCTGTTGTGATGGTTCACTTTAGATGTAAACTTGACTGGATTAAGGATTACCTAAAGAACAGGTAAATACATGATTATTTCTGAGTATGTCATGGAGGCTGTTTCCAGAGGAGATTGCCAAGTGAGTCAAGGGACTGAGAGGGGAAAATCTGCTCTCAGTGTGGGCAGGTACCATCCAATCAGCTGGGAACCCAAATAGAACAAAAAGGCGAGTTCCTCTCTCTCCGTCCTGGATGTGGGGTATATTTTCTTCTGTCCCCTCGACATCAGAACTCCAAGCTCCAACTTTTAGGCTCTAAAACTTACCACAGTCCTCCACCCCACCCCCAGTTCTCAGGCCTTCAGCCTTGGACTGAGAATTACACCACCTGCTTCCCTACTTCCAAGCCCTTTGAACTTAGACTGAGCCATGCTACCAGCATCCCAGGGTTTCCAGCTCGCAGACAACCTGTCTTAGCCAATTCCCATAATAAATTCCTTTTTATCTATCTGTCTATCTGTCTGTCTGTCTATCTATCTATCTATCTATCTATCTATCTATCTATTTAACAATCTTTCTCTCTTCTCTCTCTACACACACACACACACACACACACACACACACACACACACACACACACACACCCTATTGGTCCCATATCTATGGAGAACCCTAATATTGAACCTTCCAGCTTCAGTCACCATAGGGAGATTGCTCAGTGTCAAGTCCAAAAAATTCTAAGCAAAGGAGTCAAGAGTCAGTAGCCCACCTTGGATTGAGTGCCAGTTAGGTTGGTTGGTCATGTACTGTATACAGAGAGAGAGAAAAAGGCGGGGGTTTGCTGCGAGGTCACCCAAGGGGCAATGACAGAGCCAGACCTGGGCTCTGATGGCGGCTTCTGTAATTCCTGATTCCCACCCCTGGGATTGAGACGGGGGCAACGCTTTTCCGTAGGTGTTCCTAGATTACCACAGGATGCTGGGAACAGCTTTCTGTGGCTCATTCTTGCACAGAAAGAAAACCCCCCTAAAGGTTTTGGAATCTCGCCCTTCATGTTCACTGTGCTCACACAAAGCTCTTCTTTTCAGAAGCAGTTCTTTTCTCAGAACATTTCAAATGTAACAAATATACATCCATCAGTGTGGAGCGGCAATCAGCTCCCTATTCATTCGAGCCGGTGACCCTGGGCCTCCGCGCCCTGGAAACGCTCCACGGGAACACCGCGCCGTGCCAGAGAAGCTGGCCTCCACACAACCCGCTGTAAACAGCTTTGCAGAGATCTTCCTCTGGAGGGCACAGATCCCTGGGATTGCTAGGATGAGGTTTCTCATTCTTTCGGAAGTAAAGGACACTGGCAACGTTAAAGCGGGAACGAAAGAGCTTTGATCTTATGAGGCGGAGGTGCTTATCCCTGCTGGGGTTAACAAGGAGAACGTTCAAGCACTGCGAGTGGTCCACCTCGTTCCTTACCCTCCAGGTGCATCGACTTCCTTCTCCCCGCCCCAAAAGGCAAAGAATCACTGCGGGATGATGGCTCCCTCTGGAGGCCATGATGGGGAACTGTGTGCCTCAATTTTGCAGCCACGTCTGCCTTCCCCTCCCCCACTTGCCAGGGGCTCCTGCCCAGGTCGAGCTTCCCATGGTCTCTTCCCCAGTACATTACACACACTCCCTCCTGTGTGTAAGCACATAGATAGCAAAGCACCCAGAGGCACGCATACCCTTCTTTAACCCCCCCCCCCCCCCCCCCCCCCCCCCCCCCGTTCATCTCAAGTCTTATCTGTCAGTTATCTTAGGTTAAAAAAAAAAACAAACAAACAATTCCACCTCCTTCTTTTCATTCCATTTGTGTTGCCCATAGTTTAATCACATCTGACAAGACTCACAGGGGTGTTAGTGAAAGAACTCTACCAAAGGAAAGAAACGCCACCTGCATTGAAGTAAAACTGAGTGCAGTCAACAGATGTAATCCTGTAGGTCCTGGCTGGGGTGCCAGGCTCCCAGGTAGAGGAAACCACCACCTCAGTTTGCAGAAGACTGGTGGAGCTTCTGGAGCATGAGATTATTAAGTGCTGAAACTGGGACACTCCCATTAAACCTGTGGCAGTGGGTCAACCTACTTCAAGGACTTGGTGGTCCAGAGGTTTCGCCTTCCTGGGAGATTTCTCCTTGATTCTGTCGGGAGAAATGGAAGAACTCTGAGTGGGGAAGGAAAAATGAAAGTAAATATTAAATGGCTCTTACAAATTACAGGCATTTGGGGAGCACCCATGCTCACGCAGACATGTAGGCAGGTGTATAGAGTACACTGATTTGGATTTAATGTCGGATGATTATTGACTCTGTTTTTGAAGCATTCACGCTAACAATGTCCCTCAAAAGCAATCCCACATTTTTGTCAAGGAAACATTAATAATTTCCATTTATGCATGTTTGTGTAATTTCTTGTTACTCTAGTTAAAAAGTTTATGCATCTCATAAAAGGTAAAAAGTAATAGCTACTTTTAAATTTTATTTTTTATTTTTATGGGTACATAGAGTATATATTTATGGGGTATATGAGATATTTTAATACAGGCATACAATGCATTATAATCACATCAGGGTAAATGGAGTATCTAGCACCTCAAACATTTATCATTTCTTTGTGTTACAAACATTCCAATTATACTCTTTTAGTTATTTTTAAATGCACAATAAATTACTGTTGACTGTAGTCACCCCATTGTGCTATCAAACATTGTATCTTGTCTATTCTATCTAACTATATTTTTGTACCCACTAACCATCCCCAATGTCCTTCCCTCCCTACCGCCCCTCCCAGCCCATGGTAATCATCATTCTGTTCTCTATCTCCATGAATTCAACTGTTTTAATTTTTAATTTCCACAAATGAGTGAGAACATGCAAAGTTTGTCTTTCTGTGAATGGCTACTTTTTATTGAGCACTTCACTACTCAGAACCACACTGTCTTTTTATTACACACAATTGATGGATGAGGAAACTGAGCCTTAGAGAGGCAGGTGACTTGGCCAAAGTAAACGGCAGAGAAATATTTGCCTTCAGGTCTCTGACCGCAAAGCCTGTGCTCTAAATCACACATATTAGATTTGTTTTGTATATGGTCTCTTACCTTATAAAAATAACACATTGCTTAACATTTTATAAGCGTCTCCCTCCACTGTGGTACCATTAGTCTTTCCAGCCTGCAATTAATCCCCCTCCAGTTTCTTTCCTGTGGCACAGAATTTTGTTCCCTGGTAAAGTGCGAGTGTCCCCTGTAAATTTCCCAGTTGACCAGGAGAGATCAGACTTGAGCTGCAGTCACACCTTGAGCTGATTTTTATGGGGGAATATTGGTGAGAAGCCACAAGCCCTAACTGGCAGTCATGGGACAGGGAATTGACTTCCTGAAAAAGAAACCCAAGGGACTTATACAGCATTTGGAGTAAACTATAGATTTTGCCCTTTCTGAGATCACTTTTTATCTCTTTATGTTTGTTACTTCCTGATACAGGGAACAAATTTGATGATATGGAACAGAATGAAGCTAAAAGTGAAAGTGTCTCGTTACTTTCTCCTCACCTCAAAGCACATGCTCCATTTCATTTTTCTGTAAATATTACCTTGAAGATAAAATTCAACGTTTTCTACTTATTAAACTTACTCTTATACATTTATTTAAAAAAATCATTTAACTTTCACCCACATTGCATGAGATCACATTACGCTGGCATCACAACTTAAGGGAAAAACAATAGGTTTCTCTTTTACAAATAAAGATTACAGATAAAAAAGAATCATTGATTGAGCTGGAAGTTCTTTAGGTTGTTTGCATCGTATTTCCATTAGCCTCTAGCAGTTAAATTCACAAATGACATTTGTTTCTGTGGCTCTATGCAGGGATCGAGTGTACCTGCTTTCTTCCATTGAACATTCCTTGAGTATCTTTCTGGTTGGCCATGTCCAGGCTATGACCCCTGCAGTAGCCTGTTGATACAGTAAAGAAAAAACCAAAAGCACAGAAGTAATAGATTTATGTAACTGTAAGATGCAAGAAATGAGGATTCCCAAACCCAGAACCATCTGGTCCAGGCGATATGACTGACATACTCCCTCTTTTCTCTTCCTTGTCTGTGCACAACATGAAACCCCTGAGTTCTGACATCTTTGGACCTGACCAGTTTCTCACTCTGCATCATGGTCCCCAAATTCTACAATTCCACTCACGAAGAAAAGGCAAGGCAGCCCACGGGTCCTTGAGATTGTGTGCATTCCTGAGCGGCTGTATGTTGGTTCTGCAGTAAAGCAAAGGGAAAGTTAAAGAGAAGCAGTAACCACAGAATACAATTTAGTGCATATTTTTGCAGATCTTTTCCTAAGCTATAATCTATTATATTTTTGTGGTTTTGTTGGACTCTTCTAAATAGGTCGAATTATCTGGTGGTTAAACAGTTGTGACCTTTCAATGATTGGACAGACAGCACAGGCTTTTGTTCCTTGTTTCTAACTTAATGTGTTCTTTTTTAGCTCTTACTTTTTGAAGGGATTAACTTTAAACCAATATCAAGGTTTCTTTTTTAAAACAACCCATTTTTTGTTGCTTGAAACCCTATCGCTTAAGAACTTTGAGTCTTTTTCACATTTGTGTGTAGGAGGCCTTATGGGTTTTCAACCCATTTATCATGGGAACCAATGATTCAGGGAAGAGGTCAACCTTAATTCAAGGCCCACCATGTGAGGCAGAGAATTTCAGATTCCTCAGCACCCAGTCACTTCACCAATAAGAACATGGAGGGGTTGCGGAGGGGGATATGAAAGATAGATTTTGTCAAAATGGAATTTTCTTTTTAAAAAATTGATCTGTCACTCAAAAAATATGCATTGAGCACTTCCTGTATTCCAGGCACTGTTGTAAGCACAGTGGAGATGACGGTGAGAAAAGGTGGACAAAGTCTCTGCTTATATGGAATTTACATCCTAGAGAGGAGAAGCAGATCATAAACAAGCAAATTAATCACTTACATTACTGTAGTTTTTAAGCTAGAAATCTAACATACTTTTGTCATAAATTTGGATAATACAGAGGAGTATAAAGCAAGAAGTAACAGTGACCTTCCCAAGCTCCCTCCAAGTCCTTCCTCAAAGGTAACCATTGTTGCAATTTAATTTGTAATTTCTACCACGTGTATGCAAACAGATAGGTTGATTGTAGGGGAGGGATCATAATGTACATATTACATGGCAACTTGCCTTTTTCCTCCTTGGCCAGGTATTAGATGCAGCTTTCCTCATCAGAACATAGATCTACCACATTCTTTGCAAGGTCATAGTGTGAATGTATGAATCTGTTCCTCTATTGGTAGGCATCTTGTTTCCATTTCCTTGTCATGACAAACACTGCTGCTGTGAATACTCTTTGTATTATGTCATTTGAAATGACAGTAATATTTCTAGGAGCTAGAATCCTTCAGTTGAAAGTTCTGGGTCAAAGGGCATGCCTATTAGATTAATTTTGCTGATGATGAATGCATTTGAAAAACACATAGGAGGAAAAAAGAGAAGAAGAGATGAGGACTCATAAAAACAAAATATCAGGAAAAGTAGCGCTTAGTAAAGAGTGCAAGCAGAGCAGGATGGGAGCAGAACTGACCACAGAATGTAGTTATACCATCTCTTCTCAGCCTCTCATGAATTCCCCATACATTCCATAGCTAGACAAAGTTATTTCATTTGAGCTCCACGAAAATACATGTTAATGGTTCTCATTTGGTACTATTTGCCTTAACTCATAGTATGTTTTATGAAAACCCAGTAAATGTTAGTCAAATTCAAGCCATGAAATATGTATTGAATTTATCCATACATTACCTTGTATTTATTTAATTCAATCAGTAAATATTCCTGGAGTGCCTGCTCTGTGTCAGACACTGTGCTGAGCCCTAGAGATCCAACAGTGAATCCGGTAGAGCCCATCAAACTCAACAGCCTAGTGCGGGAGACAGTTATTCATCCAATCCCGGAGCATAAAGTTGCCAGTGTCACATGCTAAGAAGATAGCTGATATTTACAAGAGCCTCTGACAGAGGCTTAATCCAATTGTGAAGGCCAGGAAAGTTTTTTCTGAAGAAAGTGCTCCTGAGTTGAGTTGGGAAAGGTTTGCTTATTGGGTAATGACGTGTAGGCTAAGACAGGAAGGGCTGCTTGGATTTACTTAGTTACGTAGATTAAGAGGGAGGTGGGGGGACCTGATCCAAGCCTCAGTACTGGGGTAAAATTGGCAAGGATGGGGTGAAAGAAAGCCAGGTGGGTCTGGATGGAACTTGTAGTTCATGACTAAGCATGAGACTTTGTGAAACAATGTCAGCTTCACTGGAGAAGCTGATGAGGACAATGAGACCCTTAAAGAACCTGACACTAGCACAATATCCAGCACATAGAAGGAACTTTTAAAAGATTGATTAAAAGCACAAAGGAATGATAGCTCACGGCTAATTAAGCCTGAGCATCGAGCAACCATGCAGATACACCCCTGAATTTGCAGGGCTTGAAGCAAGTGTACAAATGAAGCCCACATAGCATGTGCCTAAATATTTTAAAGTTGTATATAATGCCACATCTACAGCCATCCTGTTCTTACTCAGGGCCCTGCAGTGTGATCCCCAGAGAATGATGCTGGTGTTCTTTTCCTGGCCTGTCCTGCTGCCTGTGAACTTGAGTGATTTCATGGCCCTGTCAAGGCAGGTGGGGCAGAAGGTGGCCCAGGCTCCCAGGTTACCTGGACCCACGTGGACCCACTGGACCTGGGATGGAGACTGACTTATCAAGCTGCCCAGGATGCCAGGGTTTCCTGAAACTGTCACCCAAGCAGAGGTGAAGTAGAAGGCACAGTGATCTGTCTGTCTGGATGTCCACTTGGGGTGATCTGGGGTATGTTACTTGAAGTAAATTGTAGCCCTGGTAAAAACCCAGGACAAAAACCATAATCCTTCACTTCCCCTCCCTACAACCTCCTGTGGCCTGAGAGGCCCAATTGGATGGCATGTTCTCTTGCCTCAGTCTAGGGGTGGTGTTGATACTGCAACTGTTTCTGGATTAATAACAGAATCATTTAGTTTATAGTGTAGGAGAGTTACTGTTCATATTATTTACTCAGGTGTTTCTTTTTTCTGAAGACCTCCCATGGGCCAGGCCCTGTGCTAGGGCCAGGACATAGGGTTGAACACCAAGGCCTGGCCTGTGTGCTCAGGGAGCTTGCACTGTGGCTGGGATGACAGGTTCGACACAAGCAGTTGCAATTGAGATGAGTGTCACGAGAAGGGAGGTCCAGGGTGAAGAAGAAGGGAAGCGACCTACCATGGCTACACGGCTAGTCTAGTGAGCGGCTGAACTATGAATGAAGCCCACCTTGGTTGGACTCCTGGATCCTTTCTCACCTCCCCATCACAGCACCGTTCAACCCAGAGCTATGGGGCTGCCTTGGAGGGGAACCCCAGTGGCAGCTCCCAGACGCCCCTCAGTGAGCACATCTAGAAGAATCACAGACATCATCCTTGAGCTCTTTCCATCTCACTTCTGGGTCAGCCCAACGGGGAAAACTTCCCCAGACACAATCTGCCCCTTCAGCAAGTGCTCTCCAACTGCTCCCCTGAGGGGGCTTGAGAAAGGAAGAACATTTGATGCGGGTAGGCAGTACTGACCAGCCCAGAACAGCTGGCACCGACTCCATGGTCCGGGCCAGAGCCCTCTGCATTTAGATGAGCAGCAGGTTTGGCCCGTGGTGCATCAGACAGGGCTTCACTCTCCCTCTCTACAGTCCAGCCTTCAGCTCTCAGGGGTGGCTGTTCTGAAAGACCGTGGACTGGACGCCGCAAAGCAGAGCGTGAGTGGCTCTCTCTTCATCTGCTTTTGCCCTCAGGAGCTGGATTATGGTTGAAGGGCTCTTGCATCTGGATGAGGTAACCATAGAGAGAGCCATGTTTTCCTGGGAGCCTGGACAACCACTGTTCCTCTGGCCATGAAGGTGGAAGAAATGCAAGAGGGAGAGTCTGCTCAGACCTAGTGACGATAAAGTGCCCAGGGGCTCTGGTTACCTGTGTGGCTGGGACTCTGTTTCCAGCTTTCAAAGACATAGTCCAGGAACTAAGGAGAGAAAACTTAGGCAGAGGCTTTCTGTGGTGTGAGCTGTGCCGTGAACACTGTTCCTCCAGGCAGAGGGGTGGAGGGTGCTGTTCCCTTCTCCCAAACCAGTGGGAGTAGGGCTTCCGCAGCACCTTAGGAAAGCTTGACATGTGTGGCTGCAGTTAAGAGACGCCTTGCCTGGAGTCAGCGGACCCAGAGGGATCCGAAGACTAGAGGCTGTGCCCCAGGCCGGAGGCACGGGGCAGAAGAAGGGAGAGAGAGCGTGGCTGCTGTGCGGGTAAACACAGACTCCTCTTTGAGAGTGGGTCGATGTTGCTTGACTCTTGGGGTTGGTATGAGAACTTGCAGTAGCAATATCAGTCAGGAGCCACTGAAGAGAAATCCTGCCCAAGATGGTGGCCTGTGGGAAGAGCACATCCCTGTAGAAAGAGGCTGTGGGCTGTAACCCTGGAATAGGTGAGGGTTATGGGAAACTGCCCACTGAGATGGAGGCATGGCCCCTGGCAAGGTGAGTGGCAGCTGAGAGTTGGGGAGAGGACCCTCCAAAAAACCAAGAAAGATTTCTGAGAGCTTTAAGTATCAGGCAGGCCCGGATGGCCTGGAGCTGGTTTACAACCTCCTGTGCTTTCCATTCACTTTCCTCCCCAACCATGTACCACAACTAGGAAGGAGAGGAGAGGGAGGGAAACAGAAAATGTCCAGGGACTGCTGAAGTTTTATCAGTGGAGGGGGTCTGTGAGAGGCACAGATAAACAAACGTTTGAATTACGTCTTTTGGGTTCCATTAGTTCGGTGTTGCATTTACATTCATGGCACATTGGCCACTTGGGAGAGATTATGGGATTTACCCATCCTGCAGCAAGCCAGTGGTGGAACCCAAACTGGAATTCATGGCTATGCCACTGCAGTGAGCAGTGCTCTGAGGGGAGCAGGCAAGAGCCACCTCTGGGGAGGGTGGAGAGTAGGTGGCACTGAAGAAGGCATGGCAGGGCAGGTGCTGGGGCTGGGGCTCGCCGGAGGGGTGAGGGGCTGAGCTGGGGTGTTTGGCAGAGCAGCTGGTTTTGTGGGGAGCCCCTGGATAGGGCTAGTGGAAAAGGCTTTTCAGGATCCTTTCCTCCCCTCCACTGTCATCTAGAGCTTCACGCATGACCTAAAAACTCAGGTTACATTTAACTGAGGTCCTGTACACCGGGCTGAGGGGTGACATGTGCAGAGAACCCCACTTTTCTCCATCAGCATATATTTTCATCTTGAGCACCACTGGCATTGCCCTGGGCCCCTTGCATTGTTTTCTTTTCACCTGGACTACTGCACTAGGCTTTTCATCTGTTTCCATTTCTATCCTACCCCTACCCCCTGACAGTCTATTTTCCACCAAGCTCCCAGCGTGATCATTTAAAAATATAAATAAGATGATGTCAGTTCCCTGTTTAAAAATCCTCTTACTGTGCTCAGAATAAAATACCAGCTTTTAAATATGGCCTGAAAGTGTCTCCACGACCCGGCCCTGCCTCTTTCTGCAGAGTCCTCTCCCAGCCCTCCTCCTGCTTCCTGCTCCTGCACACTGGCCTTCTGCAGGTCGCTGGGCTGCTTGAGCAGTCATCGCAATGATGACTTTTTCTCAGGAATACTCTTCCTCCTGCCCTTCACCTGGCTAGCTCCAGCTTATCTTTCGGGTCTCAGCTTCAATGCCATTTTCTTAGAAAGGTCTTCTCATTCTTTCTCATCACGCTTATTCTCTTCAGAACATTCACCTCCAGTCTTTTTATTATGTATTTATTGTATGTGTTTAGCATACAATACTACAAACTCTGCTCTTGTAAAGGTGGAACCTGCTCAGCTCACCACCAAGTCCCAGAGCTTTGCACAATGCCTGGTATGTTATGGGTACTCAAGACAGTGTGACCACATGAATGACGTACATGTTGTCTTTGACACACGCTGGCCTCCAAGTGTCTGTCCTCCACACTGCTCCTCTTCCAGTGGCCAGGAGGGCCTAAGGACAGTCTTCTCTAGATCTCTCAGCTTTCAAACCCAAAGAGCCAGTGCGGCGGGACAGGGCTACCCTTGGAAGAAGACAGACCCATGGTGGAGACACAAATACATCCCTGGTGATTGCTTGCTAGTTACTTAGATTCAGATTCACGAGATTGAGTTAAGAATGCCTGTCTTATAAGTCTGTTCTGATGAATAAATGAGTGTGAGAGAAAAGGGAGAACGTTTCGAAAGTGCCTACTATGCACTAGACCCTGTGCTATAAATAGGTCCTTTATGTGTCAGGACATTCAGTCTGACACATAAAAGGAATGACTTTTATGAACCATCATGTGAAAGGAAAAGCTCTAAGCCAGCAGGATTTTGGTTACTTGGCAGAATTTAGGTCTTAAAGCAAATCAAATACAGAACATTGATATAACTAAGGGTTGCAATCTGCAGATGATCAGATAGAGATTGAAAACAACAGTGCTGTCTTTTAGTGTGTCCTCTGGCATTGCTCTGATTGCTTTGTAACACATTTCATACCTCCACAAACCTATGGGATACATTATAATGATTTCTGCTTCATAAATGAGGAAACTGAAGCTCAGTGAGATTAGGTAGATTTCCCAGTTATACGACAGAATGACCCTGCATTTGGAGCCGGGTCTGTAGGCCACTGCATAGCTCTATTTTGGATTGAATTTGTGTCCTCCCCAAATTTGTATGTTGAAGCTGTAACCCCCAGAGCCTTAGAATGTGACTATATTTGGACATAGGGCCTTTAAAAATGTGATTTAGATTGAATGAGGTTATAAGGGAGGGCCTCAGTGCAATATGACTTGTGGCCTTAAAAGAAGAAGAGACATTGGGGTGCCTGTGAACACAGGAAAGGCCATGCAAGGACACAGGGAGAAAGCAGCCATCTGCAAGCCCAGGGGAGAGGCCTTAGGAAGAACCAAACCTGACAACACCTTGACTTTGGACTTCCAGCCTTTAGAACTCTGACAAAAATAATTTTCTGTTGTTTAAGCTACCTAGCCTTTGGTATTTTATTATGTCAGTCCTAACAAACTGATCTTACCTTCTGAGAAAGGCTGTTATCTTGCTGGCCTTTGGGCCTTATTAGAGAGGTCTGGCTGGAGGTTGGCAGCATCTACCAAAGGATCCAAGCTCAAGTTCTCCTCCAAGATGCTCTCTGCTGTTTCCATTTCCCACTGTATGTGTGTGTGAAGTGAGTGGAAATCTGCTTTGCAAAGGAGAGTGACTCCTGGAGTGGGGCAGAAGACCAAAAGGAAAGAAGAATTGGATCTGGAAGAGGAGGGAGAAGAGAAAGAAAAAGGATAAAGAGAATGAAATGAAGCTATAAACAGGAGTACACGAAATGACAGAAAGGAACTGGAAATAGACAAGGAGAAGGGAGAGGCAAGGAAGAAACACGTGGGAAAAGGAAGGGAGATTGTTGGAAGTGGCTGAGGATGGAGAAGAGACCAACAGAGAAGGGAAACAGGTAAAACAAAAGTGCAAGGTAGAGAGGGAAGAAGAGGGAAAACAGAAGAAGAGAGGTAGGGGACGATAGTGAGGATGAAAAAATGCAGAATGGAGGGGAGAGAAAAGAAGACAGAAATAACGGGCTCTGCTTTCCCTGAGAGCTGGCTGGCGCGCGCTGCTGTATCTCCTCTGCTCAGCCTCTCCCTCCTCCCACTGAAGTCAGTGCCATGCAGTTGTGGGCCAGTTGCCTGGAGTTAAGAACACAGAGCTGGACCTGGGGAAGGGGAGGAAGCCACAGTCTACTGGACAGCAGCCCTTGCCTGGGCCCCTGCTCTTCAGGCCTTTGTGGTCTAGCATGAATGCCCAACTTTGGTCCCAGTAGGTCCCACGTGCTGAGAACTTCAGTAAGATAATTTCAGAGAAGAGGAAAAGGAAGGGAGAGAAAAAGACAGGGAAAAAAGAGAGGCTGGCTGGGGACTGGCTGACACCATGATGTGAGCAAGATCCCTGGGGACCACAGTTCCATGCCAGAGCCCAAGGGATGGGAATTTGTTTCTTCACCCATTCATTCCAGCACTGTCTGGCATATGAATCTGGGAATATGGTGAGAAAAGGAGGACAGTTCCTGCCTTCCTAGTACTTAATAAGCCAGTGGTGAAGAGGGAAGCATGTTTGCAAGGGGAGGAGGTACACAGTATGTCTAAAAGCACATGATCTAACAGGTGACTGCTGAGATCCTGTTTTCCTTGGCAGATAACGCTTCACGGAATTGGCTTCCTTTCTAGGGCGCTATTCCTGCTCGCCCAGGTGTTCCACTTGGGCCATTGGTTTCATGTGTATCTACCGACTAATGATCACTTAAGCCAACTTTAGCTTGTCACCTCATTTGAGGCTCAACAAAGCAGGTGGGACAAATGATCTGATGCCACACAGCCTTCCTCTAGAAACTTTTATTATAAGAGGAGATGCTGTCCACCCAAAGGAACAAATCTTAATACTGGGATCTTACACAAGAGGGTCAGGGTGTCTATTTTTAAAGTGAAAATATGGCCACCTGGAACCTTGCCATCTTTCATATACTTACTATACCAAAGTTCTGAAGTCGGAGATGGAGCCAGTGGGGGGAGAGGATATTGTCTGGCAAAGTGCTGAAATCTATATCAGCAATGCTTGTCTTTCTGAAATTCAGTTTCTTTCCCCACTGTATACTGGTGCCAGTAACTATGCAAGTGTGCGTGTCTGTGAGGGTGGGGATATACCACAGTAACCAAGTCAGCATTCTTTCAAAGCTCACACTCTAATGGGAGGGCAAACAAACATCAATGACTGTGGTTGTGGTAAGAGAGCTAAGTGTTATAGAAGGGGAAAGAAGTCTGGATAAGCTTGAGATGATGGACTATAAATTGGTCTATGTAGGATGAACAGGGTTTTGTAAAGAGAAACAGCCCTTGGTAGGAAGAACAAGGTTTTGGACGGTGGAGCAGGCTTGGTAGGAGGAGCACGATTTCTAATGAGAAGGGGTGTTATGGTGCTGAGATTTGTAAGAGGAGTTGTACTTTGTAATGAGGCATGCGGGCTTTGTAGGAGGCACAGGGATTTAGGAGGAGCAGGGCTCTTCTAGAAGGAATAGGTCTTTGTAAGGAGGAGTGGGCTTTGTAGGAGGAGCAGGGCTGTGTAAGTAGGAGCAGGTCTTTGTGAAGAGGAGCACATATTTGTAAGGAGAAACAGTGCTTGTAACAGCATCAGGACTTTGTAAGGAGGAGCAGGGATCTGTAGGAAGGGCAAGGCTCTATAGGGAGAAGCAGGGCTCTGTAAAGGAGTAGGGTTTGTAGGGGGATTGGGGCTTTGAAGGAAGAGCAGGGCTTTGTAAAGAGGAGCTGGACTTTGAAGAAGCGGGGATTTCTAGGAGCAACAGGACATTGGAAAAAGGAGAAGCTCTCTTTAAAAAGGAGGGTTTTGTAAGTAAGAGCAGGGTTTGCACGAGGAGCGGGGCTTTGTAAGGATAACGTGGAATTTGTAGGAGTGGTGCTTTGTGAGGAGGAGCAGTGCTTTGTAGGAGAAACGGGGCATTGTTAGGAGGAGCAGGGCTTCCTAAGGATAAGCTGGGATTGTTAAAGAAGTAGGACTTCGTAAGGATGAGCAGAGCTCTGTTGGAGGAGAAGTGATTTGTAGTAGGAGGAATGCTTTGTATGAAGAACATTGCTTTGCAGGCGAAGCAGAGCTTTGTAGGTAGAGTGGGGTTTTGTAGGGGAAGCAAAGCTTTTTAAGGAAGATCAGGGCTTTGCGGGAGCAGGACTTCGCAGGAAGAGTAGGGTTTGCTGAAGGAGCAGGACTTTGTATGACAGCAAAGCCGTGAAGGAGGAAAAGGCCTCTGTAAGGAGAAAGAGGCCTTTGTGAGGAAGAAGAGGTATCTGTAGAAACAAGGTTTTGTAAGATGGAGCAGGGCTTTGTAGGAGCAGTGGGATCTGTAGAGAGGAGCAGGGCGCTGTAAGAAGGAGCAGGACTTTGCAGGAGGAGCAAGACTTCCAAGGTTTCCTTGGGAGGACTAGAGATTCTTTGGAGGAGCTGGGATTCCTAAGAAGAGCAGGGTTTGTAGGAGGAGCAGGATAAGGATAAGCAGAGCTTTTGAGGAAGAGCAAGGCACTATATGCAGAAACGGCTTGTAGGAGGAGCAGGGCTTCCTATGAGGACCAAAAGTTCTTTGCAGGAACAGGTCTTTTCAGGGAGGAGAGGCTTTTGTAGTGGAGGTGCTTCCTGAGGAGCAGCTGGGCTTTGAAGAGGGAGCAGGCTCTGTAGGGATGAGTGGGGCTTTGTAAGGAGGAGCAGGGCTTCCTAGAAGGAGGGCTGTGTGAGAAAGGCTGGGCTTTGCTGGTTTCTACTGGTAGTGATCACTGCATATTTGTCCTCTCCAGGCATTATTCTCTATTTGATTGCTAGGGGCAAATCCTGGCACGGCAAAGTCCACGGCAAGGGTTGGAATGCCAAGTGGGGTGGTACATGCCTTCCAGAAAAATGCTACCTGCACGTTCCCCAGCCACATGAAGAGCAGAGTGACTCCCAAGCTTCTCACGCCTGGCCTGGGTGCAAGACCCCTCTTTCTCTTTCCAAACTAGTGAAACGATAAGTGCTGAGCCTGTGTGGACAACACCCTTCTAAGACCTAAGGCAACTGTGACCTCTTTTTGCAAATGTAGGGTGTGGCAGACATTAGGAGGTCACAAAATTTTCCTTTTTCTCCTTGGGATGTGGCTTCACTAGGTCCTCTGGCCTTGCTTGCAGTTAGGTGAGGCCATGCTCTGGCCAGTGACATGTGATGAAAGCAATGTGTGCTACATGTTCCAGCACTTCCCATGTGCAGTCCTCCACATTCTTTCCCATTCTGCAGCAGCCTTGAAGAGAGTGGAGCTCAAATACAGAAGAAAGCCAAATTCTGCTCAGAGGAAAGCTGCTTTCCCTATCTCACTGAAACCCCTGAAGGACTGGGGTTTCTAGCTACCTCCATGGTTTCACTAACGTAAGACAAAGCTTCAGGCATCAAAATCACAATGGGGCCGAGCTAGAAACCATGGCAGTGTTCCTGACATAAATATCTTGCTTTGGCCTAATGAATTCCTGAGGCAAGTGTACATGGAAAGTATTCATAAACAACGCTTAGCTATCTAACTGGCTGAATGAAACAGTCTGTCTTTCAAGTCACTTGGGCCTGCCTTTGATTCCTAATTACTTTCAAAAGGTTTTTTTTTGGATTTGATTAATCTAACAAAACAAAAAATTCTTCCAAGGGTGTGTGTGTATACACCTTAAGTAGTATTTGAGGGACAGTGTGCCATTTTAAAATAAATAACTGAAGAATCCTTAGAAAATATTTATGATCTCAAACACTCAATAAATTTCAATAAAGTTTGCTACAGGACTAGTACTTAAAGGAGATATTTTTAATGAAGGCTGCAAGCTACAGCGACTAATATTAAAGATGACAAACAACAATAAATTATGCAATTTAATTTTTAATAACAAAGATACTATATTTTAACATGGTGAAATATACTTGGCTAAGTCCAGATTAAAAAAAAAAAAGTATCTAGCCCAACAGTACAATCATACAGCTTTGTACAGAACATTCCATAGATCAACAGAAAATACATTTGAGCACAAAAATAAAAAATATTTAAAGAGAATCTCTAAGCAGCATTTTATTTCTGCAAAAGACATATCTTGTACTGATTAAATATCTACAAGTGCTTTTCCTTTACAAAAATACATATATTCTTAATAGACTAAGTCATTAACAATGACCTGGTAATTCTTTCACTTCAATTTGAATGATTTATAAGCTAAATCTTACAACCACAAAAAGGTTTTTATTTGTATTAAGATGTTACCACTTTTGACAAAAAGCTTAAAATATTTTATATTTCAAAGGAAAATTAGCAACATAACTTTACAATATATCCTATGATATTTTGATTGTGAGGGCTACTCTATTTAAAACTGATGATCTCTGTTGTGTTGCTCAGATGCAGGAAAGCAGCAGAACCCTGGTACTCCCCCAACAAGCTCCTGTCGCGGACCACAGCTTCATAAGGACACTTAGGCCCCCACCCCCATTCTAAAAAATACAACAAAAGAAAACCGACCCCAAACAATGCTAGGCTGATCCCATTACATTTTTAATGTGTAGAACTCCTGCTCCAGTGGACTGATGTGCAGAGGATGGATAAATAAATTTGTTGACTATCTCTCCATCACCCAGAAATATTTAATCTTCATTTACACTAGATTAGTTTCTTATTCCATGAAGCTCCATAGATGGAAGAAAACTAGACTCAGTATTTAACATATCTGTTTCACTTGATTTTAGATTTAAAATTATAAAAATTAAAAATCTCTGAAAAATCAGTCTCAGTTTGGAACTATAGAAAAAGGGGCATAACGAGTATACAGACACATTTGAATGAGCATTTAAAATAATTATTTTTAATTTTATAACTTTCTGAAAGGAAGTGCTCAAGCATTTTAATTCTATTCGAAAATATAAGGAAAGCAAGTAAACATTATTTATGAAAACTGTATTACACTAGGAAGAGAATTACTTAAATTATTGGAAAAACATCACTGCAATAAAAACTATTGAAAATTGTATTGTACATTTAAGTATATCTGAATTAACTTTCAGTCTGATGTTTTCCATCAAAATGCTACTCAACTAGGTTTGTCAAGTAAATCCAGAAACAGTTATTGTGTGCCTTGAAAGGGTTTGAGTCTCTGGTGTATTTAATATTTTTCACTTTTTCATAAACCAGATCTAGCAGACATGTTCCTTATTTTTACCCAAACTGTAGGAATATATATTACAAAATATTGATAATTGCATTTCAAGTTTTCATGTTTCTAATCCAGAAAATTAAAGTTACGGCAAACTCATTCATTTTTGAAGTTCCTACTACCAACCAATATCTTACTAGTATAAAGCTTAGCTTTCTGGAAAATTCCTTATGATAAATCAGAATATGTAATAGAGTGTGCATCCATTTTTACCCTCTCCAAGGAGATTTACCTAGTGACCTATCAGAAAGGCTTCATGAGTTTTACCTTTAAGGTAGCCCATAGCATGAATTCCCAAGGAAAATGGTACAAGGGGGATATGGAACTTCCTCTTGATGTACATGCTTGTTCTGTGACCCATTTTGTCAAAGCTGGCTGTATGGCTAAATTCTAATAATAATAAACTAAGTGCTGAGGAATAAGACAAAGAGTTGCATTTTTTTGGAGATGGAGACTCGCTCTGTCACCCAGGCTGGAGTGCAGTGGTGTAATCTCGGCTCACTGCAACCTCCACCTCCTGGGTTCAAGAGATTCTCCTGCCTCAGCCTCCCATGTAGCTGGGATTACAGGCGTGTGCCACCACACCTGGCTAATTTTTGTATTTTTAGGTAGAGATGGGGTTTCACCATGTTGACCAGGCTGGTCTTGAACTCCTGACCTCAAGTGATCCACCTGCCGCGGCCTCCCAAAGTGCTGGGATTACAGGCGTGAGCCACTGTGCCCGGTCTAGAGTTTCTTTTTAAGGGGAAAAAACCACAGGCTCTTATGAAATATTTTGAATACAGAGAAAGCCCTTACTTATATAAATTCCATAGAATGAACTCTTTTCTATATAAGTAAGGGTGTTGGCACTTTTACCAAAGTCTGCCTTTAATAAAATTTCTCATATTACGAAGAATACAGGAGCTAAATCGAAGCTTAATTTTAGTTTACACTGCCTCCATGAAATAAAAAGCCTCTCAAATTAAAAATCTCAACTTTCTTTTAAAGTAGGTATTTCTCTCACTTTTCATGCAAAGGAAGGCTATTTGTTGTGTTTATCTCTTTCTCACCTTTGAGGATTTCCTAATATCTGTTAGATGACGCTGAAAAACAATAAACATATTTGAAAGGAAGTGTGTCCTGATTATTGCAAGAAAAGCCTGCATATGACTGATCTCACCAAGAAAATTCAGTTTAAAGCCTTTCTTTGGTGATATTTTAGCAATTAATCAAGGTTATTGCCTAACTATATAAAATTAAATTGCAATCTAAAAATTTCCAACCTCCAAACTGTTAAAACCGTCTCTCCAACATGGTTATTAATTTACTGTAAAATGTCTTTGGTGATATCTATATTCTTATGAAAATCTTCCAAAAAATTAACTTACAAGAGCCTATTTAGATAGGAAACCATTCATAAGAGACAGGTACAGATAACTTAAACTTTATGCAGTAAATTTAAAACAGAAATGCACTTTAGCAATGAGGCACTTTCTCTTAAATATTTCAGTAAAGCTAAACAGTTCACAATATTATATAACACACTTTTTTTCTTAAAGAATCAGTTTAAATTTAGATTACATTTGAGTGTGTAATGTAGTTGAGCAAAATCATTACATTTATAAAATGTGGCACATTAGTATGGGATAGATGTTTAATGTATAAAGAAATAATATACTTCTCTAAGAGTAGTTAAAAGGCATTACCCAAGTTACCTGTACTCCAGACTGAGTATTACCTCATCAATGAGCATTTTAGTTTATTTTTTCAAACTTTGTAAAGGTGTTTTGCTAATCTAGAGAAAAGGCCATACATATTTTGATTTCTCTATTAACTGATGTGATTACTTCAATTAAAGTAATGTTTATAAACCACAGTCATTCTTTATATCTAAGTTCCCTTGACCCTTTTATATTTATAATTTCTAAGGCAGATAAAAGAGATAACAAAATCTTTTATGGAAGTAAAGGTCTTTCAGTTTATTGCTTAAGAAACAACAGATTAAAGAAAACTTTTAGTTTTAGTCTCTGATTTTACAGATTCAGATGATTCCTATAGGTTATTTATATAAAGAATTCATTTTATAAGCACCCTAAATTTATAAAGCTAACCACAAAAGTTGCCTGTACATTTTTTCTATACCTAGTTTCTTGCAAATTCTACAACCTGACTTAAGGGGTAATTAACGGGGAATACAGTGTATTACTAGACATGAAAGTAGTCCTATCCTTAGAAAGCTGTAGTTGAATAATATACCAAAATAAGTCAGTTGAAGAAATCTGTGATTCTAGTAGTAATACTATATAACTTATGACCATCAAAAAAATGTGTACCTTTCTCCAAACGACAATTGATGCCTTCTTATGTAAGCTTTTCACATATTTTGGCACATATTCCATTGCATTTCAATAAAAATGTTAATGCATTATCAGTAAATAAAAGAATTCTATATAAAACTATTCTGTTTCATAATTGCTTCCTATATATTTCCTTGGAAAATAGTGAAATTAATATGACAAGGCAACTAGCCAAATTTAAAGAGATTTTGTAAATAAAATTCATTTATGGCCATTAAGTTTTGGCTGGAGGGCCAAAACATCAAAGTCTCACTTGTGATTTTTAAAAATGCACTCAATTCGTTTTGAGTTAATTAAAATTCTATTTGCAAAACACTATTTTAATCACTGACCTAGGTGTGACAAATTTATAATAATTTGTAAAAGTTCTTAGGGATGTCTGGGAACTGAGTTTCACAGCATAGAAAAATAATTTCTGTAGCTAGATAATAAATTCAGTTTTTTCAGCCATTTGTAGTTAACGAAAATCTGCCTTTTAAATTCTTTTAAGTGCTTGTGAGCCATTGCAAGAACAAAAACAATCTAACAAAACAAAGTTAAGAAAGTATTGCCTTAACCTTTTTCACCAAAGTTAGAACAACAGAAAAATTTAATAGACTTTTTGACTCAAAAAAAGATACAAGGAAAAGATAATTATGAAGTTTCAGCCTTTTACGTAGTGAAACATATTAAGATTTAGCTGTAGTTTGTATGTTTGCTAGAGTTGTACAATATCTTATTTCTAAGAATCATTTTGAAATTCAGAAGGCTTGATTTCTGATACATTTTACTGGAAAATGTGGCACATTTACCACATATGCAGTATAAAACCTAAATGTGTGTAACACACAGGTTGTGCTCATGTCATATTTCTCAAACAAATATTTTCCCTAACTTTCAAGATTTTTTCCTAAGTTTCAAAGGTTAGCTTGTTTGTTTCAAAGCTATTTCCAAATAAGTTTTTTGAAAACTGTAAATTTTAAAAGATTTAAAATGACAGTTTTCATATAATTTAAGGTAACAAGACTTTCTTTGACTTGCAGACTAATCCTAAAATGAATGGAAGACTTAACAAAACTGCAAAATACAAGACATTTTGTATTTCTGATCTTAATGAACTCATGTATAAAATAATAATCTCATTTCCCCAATTACTACAGGATTTAAAATAAAATACCCTTAACCTATTAATTTTGGTTAGCATAGTTCTATACTGCATTTATTCTATTTTATGCACAAAGTTTGGAAATGTGAAAGGTAACTAACAGTTTTAATCTACAACTGTTTTGAGACTTTTGAAATCCATAAAATAGCTAATGTTATGTGCTCTAAACATCCTAATATTTAAAATCATCATAACCCTCTGCATGCCACAATGACATATACCTAAGGCCAACTTAAAAAGAGAAATAATGCACTCATTAAATGACAGCAACAATGTAATGATACATGAAATGAGCTATACAATGACATTTCCATGAAGCAGCACCTGCTTGTCATAAGGCATTATGAAAGAAGATTAACCTTACTTACACATTAATTTTATCAAAAGTAAATGTGATCAGCTGCCAACATTTTGAATGGTTGGGAATCTAACTTCAGTTCAAGAGGTCACATACATTTTCAGTCTGGAGGGCTAACATGCCTTCCTTGTGCAATTGGTAGACTACACGGACAGATGCTTAGAATGTCTACAATTATGTTGTGCTCTAATGTTACAGAATAACTGGAATTCTTGGCAAAAGGACTTGCACACTCAAGAATGAACTTTTTCACACAAAAAGCTTACCAAGAACAAGACAGTGGCTCAAAAACCACTTTTCTAAATATATTTCCATACAAAATAATTTCAAGATATAATTATTAGTTTCTTGTACAGTACGCTATTTAAACAAGAATAAAATAGTAAGTATGTGAAAACTGCAACACCACAAAAATTGAGCCATTTTACTAGTGTAATTAAACATTAGAACAATCTTGGAACAGGCAAGCAAAATATTCAGAAGGTTGAATCATGGCGGCACACCTAACTGATTTTAACCATGACTTGCACACTTTGAGACAACACAAATACCTTATGCAGATGGTTCAGTAGCAGAATGGCACTTGGTTTGCTCCTAATAGAAACAACATGAATGCAACTGACAATTGAGAGATAGACAATGGCCTTATTTGCATGCTGAAAATCTGG
This sequence comes from Macaca mulatta, assembly GCF_049350105.2. Classification (NCBI taxonomy): domain Eukaryota; kingdom Metazoa; phylum Chordata; class Mammalia; order Primates; family Cercopithecidae; genus Macaca; species Macaca mulatta. The sequence goes on along the minus strand of NC_133414.1, from coordinate 103,300,652 downwards.
TTGTGTTCCTCTAGTCCACACACCATTAACTGTGCAATCTGTTGACGAGTAAACAAATAGTGCAGGATTCATCTCAGTGAGGTCTGGGCCCCTTCATCTAACCAAAATCAATTCTTGGTCGATACTGCAATACCATAGGGTATGACTACAAAATAAAGACAGATAATGAATAAGACTGTACTTGGATAAAAACAATACAGTTTATACACAAAGATTTTAAGAATTTGGGGTTATAATTTACAATATTTCCTGGTACTAGAGATTACAACAGTTAAAATTTGAGTTACCATTAAAACTCGATTTCTTTTGATTGCCATTATTTTTCTGTAATCAGTCAAGTTTTCAATAATATGCAGCAGAGGTCAAGTTTAAAGGTCTACAGACATGATGCAGGTTGTATATATGACTAGTACCAGCACAACACTTAGAAGAGGCAAGACCTGGGGAGGACTGAAAGTTACATACCCTGCTTATAGGCATTCAGTTAGTAACCCTATGAGGCGAACAAGACAAATCAGCAGCCTGGATTCCACTACAGCTTAGGCTGGTGAGAGCCCACTAAATCACAAATCAACGAAGAGACCCCCTCTGCTAGGAACCTGTAAAACTGGAGTAGTGTTCACAAATCACATTTCTTACAAGTTTGACACATTTTTTTTAATTTAAAATTTATTTTAATGATCCTTTAAAAATATTGAAAAAGTAGCTAATTGTTACATGAAACATTTAGGTCACTGCCTCCTTTCAACAGTTGATACTAATAAACATTTGGATTTTACTACAACATAAAATAACCGAATGGTTCATATTGTTCTTCATGTCACTATGTAGAAAAGGTATCATACATCTGGCTATCATACAGAACTAGAGAGAAAACAGCTTCTTTGGGATAAAGGCATATGGCATATGCCACGCTACCTCTGTGTTTGTTTTTACCCTGTACCATATCTTATAGAACCAAAACATCAGTGGTTTCTCCTTTCCTTAAATCTGCAGATACCCCCTCTTAAAATGAAATTTGAGGAGCTAATTTTATGGAATCAAGAAGGGGCTGAGATGGCCACTGACTGATGTTTCTCCATCTTAGTATACATGAATACAAAAATACGGTATAGAGAACTTTGTATTCTTTCATATAGATAAAAGGGCTAGACTGAGACATAACAATCCTGAAAAATGACCATTTCAGTGCTTACTATAGCTATGCTACACACTGGGACGACTCAGTGTGGGAATCTGTAACCATTCAGCTCAGGATGGAACTAGAGGGTAGGAATACAAATGCCCTAGGTCTTGCTCTCCCAGCTGAAGTACAGCAGATGCTACCACAGCTGTCTAAGGGCTGGAGTAAAAGTGTAAAAGTCTCAGACAGTCTCTCAGGGTTTCCAGGATCTAAAACTTCTAAAACTGTTTTGGTTTTACTTGTTTTTATTTTAAACTTTATTTAGTTCCCCCTGAATCAGAATACCTGGGAAGGAGTAAGACACAGATATCTCCATTTTACTAAACTCTGGATGTTTCTGAAGCCCAGAGAGATTCTGAGATGACCAACATCCTTTCCATTCTACGTCACCCAACCCACAGCTTGCCCTTCACTATGATAACTGCTCTAGTTTTGCGTTTGATTCCCGATTCTATTGAATCTGCACACTCTCTGCAAATACATAAGCCACTCATTTTAGAATGCATTCATCATATATAGAAGTATCCATCATCAGTTCTACTAGGGATAAAGGTACAGAGGGAAGTAAAATGGCTTGATTGGTAATGCTTGGGATTTTCTCAGTTTTGGGCTGAAAATAATTTTCTTTTCTCCCCCAAGTAGCCATTTGTGTGTGTTCTATAAGAACATATGAAGTTTAATAATTTTATTGAAATGTGTCACAACACTGAAAATTGTAAAGGTATATTTTAAGTTCTATTTGTGTTTCGGTTTGTTTTCTGAAATAAAATGGCACCACACTAACAATAATGAAATGTGGCATATAATTACCTCTTAGTGTTAAGTGACTGCATTAAATAGACCTACATTACAGTTTCTAGTCCTCAAGTCTCATTATGTAATAAAAATAAAGAACAGATACTTAGAGAATACATTTCAAATAATTTTAGAAAATGATAAAACTGTCTTTGATATACTTTTTTCCTTAAAGAATGAATTATTTTTGTCAAAACTTGTTTTTACTGTAGATTTGGAAAATACAGAATGGTATCAAGAAAAAAAGGAAAAATATTTAAATCCTACCATCCAAAGGTAACTACCATAATAATTTTAGTGTATATTCCTCTACTCATTTTATCTACATTCGTTTTTTTTTTTCAAAACTAGAATCATGCTAAACACATTGTTTAGTATCATTTAAATTTTTGATACATTTAGCAATTCCACAAACCTATTTCCATACCATTTGATATGGTCCTACATAATTTTTAACAGCTGTATATTATGCTGTTATAGAAATGAACTGTGAGTTATCAGTAAGTCTCCTTTTGCTGTACATTTGAGTTTAGTCCTTTTCTCCTTTGCTATTATAACTTAATCTTAACCCACCAATCTATTTCTTTTGCCCCAGGATAGATTCCTAAAAGTGGAACTGCTAGTTCAAACAGCATACACATTTTAAAGAGCTTTTTGATCAATACTGTTACACTGGTCTTCAAGAAGGTAGTTCTGGATGGGCGCGGTGGCTCACGCCTGTAATCCCAGCACTTTGGGAGGCCAAGGCGGGTGGATCACGAGGTCAAGAGATCAAGAACATCCTGGCCAAAATGGTGAAACCCCGTCTCTACTAAAAATACAAAAACAAAACAAAACAAAAAAACCTAGCTGGGCATGGTGGCACATGCCTGTAATCCCAGCTACTCAGGAGGCTGAGGCAGGAGAATCACTTGAACCTGGGAGACGGAGGTTGCAGTGAGCTGAGATCGCGCCACTGCATTTCAGCCTGGCAACAGAGCGAGACTCCATCTCAAAAAAACAAAAAACAAAAAACAAAAAACAAAAAAAAGTAGTTTCATTTTTCTACATTTTTAAAAGAAATTTGAATGCCCATTCCTCTATAGCCTCATCAATAATGATTACTATCTTTTCCCACCTCTTAATTTGGCAATCTAATAAGCATAAAATAGTATTTTTTTCATTTCTTGACTTCTAAGAAAGTTACTCATTTTTATGTTTATTAGCCCACTGTGTTACCTTATGTATCTTGCCTGATCATGTCCTTTGCTCATTTTTATGAAAAGTTGGGATTTTTCTTACATATTTGTATGAATTCTTTATGTATTAAAAACATTAAACCTTTCTCATACATTATAAATATATTTTATGATATTTTTGCCATGTGCTTTTAATATTAATAGTCAATTCAATTTTTTTAGGTACACTGTGAAAGGCCATCCCCACTCTGAGATCAGTTCTTCAACTATATTTTCTTCTTGATCTTTTATAGTATCATTTAAAATATTTACCATCTTGAGCCATCATAAACCTATACTGATGTAAAATGTGAGGTGGAATTGAATTCCCCACCCACAGTCTCAGTATAATTAATTGAAAACAAATCCTACTAGATCTGCACCCTACATTACATTCCTGAGTGCACTATTACCAATCGGCCCTTATGCACTGTCATGTTCCAGCCCCACTGTCCTCCTTGCTATTCTCAAACAACCAGATACAATCAATTCTCAGGGCCTTTGCAGTGTGTTCCCTCAGCCTTCAGTGCTCTACCTCAGATATTCACATGGCAACATCTCTCAATTTCTTTTGATCAACAATCACCACCTCCAAGAGGGCTTCTCTTGGCTATCTTATCAAAACTATTCTATTTATCTATTTTACTTTTTCTTCTAACACTATAAATTTTAACATGTTTATATTTTTTGTCTGTTACCATCATTAGTGTAAGTTCCATGAAAGAAAAGATTCATGTTCATTTTTACTTCTGTACCCTCAAAGGCCTAGAAGAGTGCCCAATGCATAATACTCAATAGATATTTGTTAATCATTTTACTGCATTAATTTGAAATACCCTCTTTAGAGACTCATACATACTAGGGTCTGTTGCTGAGCTATTCTTTTTATTCATATGTCTATATTTAAGGCAAGACCCTATTTTAATTACTTCAACTTTAAAATATGCTTTAGTATGTGGTAGTACACATTCCCTCTCATTACTCTGTAAAAACATGACTGATCAGAAGCACCTGTTGATATTTCCTTATGAGCTTTAGAATGACTGACTTTGTCATCTTAAACAAAGATCTGGTAAAAGTGTGTTTGGAATTACATTTAACTCTATAATTTAATTGAGGGGTGAACTGGCATCTCTATAAAATGTAATGTACTATTTAAATTTCTTAGGTATAAAATGGAATTCTGTATATATATGAGAAGGTCTCTGTTCTTAAGAAATATATGCTGAACTGTTTAGTGGTCAATTTTCCTGATACCTGCAATTTACTTTTAAATGATTAAATTATATGTATACACACACACACACACACACACACACACACAGATTAATTAATAAGGAGATGAGAAGAGAAAGAGAGGGGAAGAGGAGGCAAAAAATGTGGCAAAATGTTAACTGATGAATCTAGGTAATCGTAAAGAATATTCCTTTGTATAATCATTGCAATTTTCTGTTGTTTTGAAAAACTTTTCAATAGGAAAACATCAGGACTTCACATTGAATTTTATCGAACACCTTTTCAGTATCTACTGATGATTTTTAACCTAGAGTATATATGTATAAAATATATGTATATTTTATATATATATATTTAATCCCATTCTCCCAATATTAAGTCATTCCTTCATTTCTGATAAAAAATGATATTAGGCCTTGATTTACTATTATCTTACTATATTAGTGTATTATTTATCATTTATTTATATTCAAAATAAGATTTGGTACCCGTTTTCTAATTGTGGGTTCTCTGTCAGTTTTTGCTCTTAAGAATGGCAAATTGGAAGGTTTCCACCTTTTCTAATGATTAACAATAGATACAGCATAGGAATGATTTATTCCTTGAAAATTAGAGAGAATTCTGACCATAAAACCATTTAGGTATCCTTTCAGGAAGTTAAGAGTGCATCCTATTAGCTACAAGTTCAATTTTCTTACAGGACTATAAGCCATTAATGAGGTGTTGAAGGAAGAAAAGGAAATTTGTATGGATTTAGAAATTTGGTCTCACTCCAGTTTTTCCCTAATACTTTGGATCATGGTTTAAGGACATCTTCATTTCTAAGGAAATATATAGACATCAACACCAAGAGTAAAAGCAGAAAGCCACGCATTGCACAGGTTATAGCTACAGGCAGTGTTATCGTTACATTTCAGCATCCCCAAATCAGCCATGAGGCTAAAGCAGCTGAAACATCTATATACCTCGGATATACACAAATCTCAGCAGCTCAGTTACATTATGTACCCCAGACCCTTATCTGCATAAAGAGAAGAATGATCTTTCTCCCTCAATGACTTGGCCTTCAGAGATGTTAAATTTACTTACTACATTGCTGAAAAGCTAGGACTTAAAGAGTATGTATCAAAAAGAACACATTTTAATGAAGGCATGAGAATTCCCATGTCATAGAGCACTGACAAAAGGCTGAAGAAAATTCTAGATAACTGCTAATTAAATGTTTTCAATTAGCAATTTCAAGTGATTCTTTTAATGCTTAACATACATTCATTTGTCCCAACTCCAAAACTGTAACACTGGAGGTAAGTATGCCAGTTAAGTTTGTTATATAATTACAATTATCCTTTCTCCCTGGCTCCAAGGAAATAAAGATGAAGACTACTTTAATTACTGAAATAAAAGAACGTTGGATTTTATTATTTTATTATTTATTTGTTTGAGACAGAGTCTTGCTCTGTCACCCAGGCTGGAGTGCAGTGGCACAATCTCAGTTCACTGCAACCTCCACCTCCTGGGCTCAAGTGACTCTCCTGCCTCAACCTCCTTAGTAGCTGGGACTACAGGGGTGTGCCACCACACCCAGCTAATTTTTGTTTTTTTTGTAGGAACAGGGTTTCACCATGTTGTCAAGGCTGGTCTCAAACTCCTGGACACAAGAGATCTGCCCGCCTCAGCATCCCAAAGTGCTGAGATTACAGAGGTGAGCCACCATGTCTGGCCTAAAGTTTATTAAAAAACAATTTTTTTTTAATCTTGCTATATTGCCCAGACTGTTCTCGAACCCCTGGCCTCAAGCAATCCTACATCCTCAGCCTCACAAAGTGCTGGGATTACAAGCATGAGCTACCATGCCTGGCCCAACAACGGATATTTTAAAGAAATGGTATGATTAATTCACAGGATTAAGGTTGATCTTCAATCACGTCTGTACCCAACAATAATCTTTACTATACCCTTGTCTGTTTCTCAAATTTTTAAAATGTATCTTTATCAGATAAACTTTCCTCAGACACATGTTCAAGTTTTCTTAATGCATTATTAAATCAGCTCACTATCATTTTTAAAGAGGTAACCCAAGTAAAGTGCTAGGGAAGGGCTAATAAGCAAGCTCATAATTAGAATCAGCTGTTGCTGTTATTTAGATTCACCTAATCTGGCATTTTATATTTCACTTGTGGTTGAATGATTCACTAAAAAATAACATTCATACAAAGAAAGTAACATCTCAAAATCCAATATGGAGCAGAGATTTCTCAAGGACTGAAAGTAGTAATTATTAAAAACTCTTGATTCATAAATGATAGCCTTAACATTTCCAATTTTTTAGTTCAGTAAAATTAAATAGATAACTCAGGAGAACCAAAATAATGGGAAATCTTGGGTTTATAAGTTGAAAAGATAACTTTTTGTAGCTCCAGTAACAATTAGTTTTACAAAGTTAAATGTCTTAGGAATTGAGTTTGGGATGAATGTGCTCACCGCCATGGTGTCATGATGGTCATATGTACAGTCGTGAGTGCCTCTTACCTGATACAAAGGGCCATCCTGAGAGCAGACTTGCGAAGCTGAGCAGTTCAGACACCGAAACTGCGGAGGAGATGAACTCATCAGATAAGAGGCATCCACAACTGGACACATATTTAAAATTGATTATTTAAAATAGTTTAACGTCAAACACAAGAGTCAACATGATTAATGGTAAATAAACACTTTCCAAAAAAATGGTGGTTGTTTTTGAAAAAAGATTTTAATAACTTAGTAACTGGTAAAATTTAGCTTGAAGTAATTTTAGCATCTAGATATGAGTTTTAATATTCTGCAAATGCAAAAATGGTGGCCTCTCCTTTCTATATCCTTTACAAATACTATTTCCTGGGAAAACCTCACTTCTTGCATACATGAGGGACATCCTCATTCTTCATTACCTTCCTCTGATCAGTCTCTCCCAGATCTCTTCTTCAGCTTCCCCTGAAAGTAATACTGTTCAAGGAAATCAGAGCTCTGAGAGGGACACGGAACTCCGCTCAACCTATAAGGCATCTACTTTCTGTTATATAGTAGGTTCTTTACATTGCTTTATATTGCTGATTATATTAGCATTAGATTGTGAGCTCCTTGAATCTATATTTTAGTCACATTTGTGGTCTTAATAGCTAAGGCCCAGAACTGGCATACATCAGCCATCAGATTTATGAGTAAAGCAATGAGTGAACACACTTTAAAACTACTGAGTAGATTCATTTGTTAACCTACTACTTTAAAACAGTTTATTCACATTAAAAAACTCATTCCCAAATCCTAATTCTTCAATATTATGCTAAACTCTTATTAAATATAATTTTAATTGTAAGTGGACTATAAAACATAAAATGTATACTATAAAATTATGCATATATGAATTCAACATTGCATACTTTTCAAAATGGAAAAATTAAATACATAAAAAATAAGGTACAAATTAACCAGGATATTTCTAACATAGCAAAGCAGGTTTTTAAAAGATATACTTTGAAAGATTTAAATAAGCACTGATTAAAACAAATATATTTCTAGGCTTTTAAATAAAAATTAAGGAATTTTCTATTTTCCCAAAATACTTTAGTAATTTTTTTCTCTAACAGTCAGTCCTTGATTTTGGGTACAGTGTGCATCAACATGCTGTAAGGCGGGCACAGCTCGGCTCTCCTTTAGCAACCTTCTCCTTTTGCTCCCAAGAGTCCCCAAGCTCTGGTCTATCAGACTTTGCGTAACATTGAAAATCCTAAACAGGGTTCAACAAGAGTAAGCTGGAAAGTGGCAATTTCACTAAGTGATTCTTTTTTTTTTTCTATTGATCTCTTTGGTATCAGTCAAGATGTATAAACTTGCTTTTCTTACAATTGCCTGCTAATGCAAATAAAGCAAAGGAAGACAAGCATGGTGTAGTAACTTTAGGTGCTGGACTGGCAAAGATTGCTGGAAGAGATAAAACTAAATCAGGATGAGCTGCGAAAAGGGGGCTGTACTGAGAACCATCCAAGAAAAGGGGAGCAGGAAGAATGTGAGTCCATGATGAAAGCTAAGGCTGGATAGAGATATTGACAATAAACTCTCAGGGATGAAACTAGGTGAAGGAAGAGGGAATTATAATCATAATAAAGGTTAATATGCATAAGCTATTAATAAAATAATATTTATCATGTCAGACACTCTGCTAACACTTTAGTATGCAATATTTCATTGATTCTTAGTTTTACCCAAATTTTAAAGAATCAAAAAATTGAGGCAAACTAGGAAGCAGGACACAATTGGAAGATAGCTGTAACACATAACAGCAAAAGATTCACATTCAGAACACATAAAGAGATCCTAGAAGTCAATAAGAAAAAGACAAACATGATGAAAAAGAACCAAGGCAATGAATATGATAGGTAAGTTCACAGAAGAAATACAAAATAGATGGTATGTAGTGTTAGTGAGGATGTCAGAAAATGGATGCTCTCATACATTACTGATATGTTTGTAAATTTCAAATAATATCCACTAAAACCTTTTCAGAGGACAATTTGTATCTACCAAAATTTAAAACATGCATACTCTGTTGAAAATCCACTTCTAAGAATCTAGCCAATGGATATGCTTGCATATGTGTAGTAGGTACTGGAACACCTTGCTTGTAATGTCAAAATATTTGAAAAAAAATCTACATGTCCACCAAACGAGTGTGTTAATCAAATTATGCTACAGCCACACAAAAGGAATATTATTAATGTACTAAAAAATTGTTTCAAAGTTTACTGATTCTGCACAAGACATTATCAAATTTTTAAAAAGTTGTAAAACAATACATATGATTCCACTTATGTTTCAAAAAATGTGATGACCTCTGGGTATGAATATTGTGAAGAAAGTCCAAGTATTAGATGGATGACAGATCAGATGACATAAGTCCCTTCCAAACTAAGATCTGATTCTGTAATTCTGCATTCTCAATTTATAGATGTGGAAACTACAGGGAAAGTCAGTAGTCACAGATCACATCTCCTGAAACACTATTACTCAAAGGATGGTTCAAAGATCAGATGCATTAGTATCTCCTGGGAGTTTGCTAGAAATACAGTAACCTGAGTCTCATTCCCAGACCTACTGAGTCAGAATCTGCATTTTACCAAGATCCTTAGATGATTTAAATTTGCATTAAAGATCAAGAAGCGTGTTTTTTTTTTCTTTTTTCTCCCACTAATAAGAAAAGGATTAATGCCAAGCTTGAATATAGAATCTTAAGGTGGCAATACTGATATGAACTGAGAAAATTTTAAGAGCTAAGTCTGACCAGCTGTTTGATTCCTAAAGATAAAAATCTTTCAAAAATGCATAACAATGGAGACAAGGGTCTAGAGAGGGCAGGGACTGTAGAAGACAGGCTTAGCCTGAAGTGGAATTGCCCCAAGATAAGGAGAGCAGTGGCACAGAATCCGTGTGGTGCAGGGAAACACCCCACTATACTTGAGAAATTGAGGCAAAATCAATTATCCTGAGATTCTTCCTAAGAGGCTAGAAGTAGAGCAAGGTAGAGAGGTAATCTGAATATGGAGTACCCTTGTCGGAGATGAAAGACTCCAGGGGTCCGAGAGTGGTATCCAATACGAGGAGGAAAGAAAATGACAGATCTATTCACAGTGTGTAGAATAGATGAGGAGACATCCCACAGTACCAAATAGAATAAAAAACCCGCAAAGATGCCAATTCCAGCCAAATCAATCTAGAAATATAACCCAGTGCCAGGCGCAATCCTATTCTAAGGCTCATCTGGAAGAATAAATGGGTAAAATTAGTCAACACAATTTTCAAAAGAATTGGGGATTTTGCCCTAATAGGTACTAATACACATCATAAAGCAACCTAGAAGGCCCAACTATTTGCCTTACAAAACATGTTTAAACTTCATCCAAATTTATCCCAAAGAAAGTAGACAACTGGAGGGTTTCAGAGAGGGGTGTTATGTGATCAGATCTTCATAAAAGGTAGATGATGTGTAATGCTGGTACAGAGTAAGACCTGCTCACAAGAACAAAACAATGTCTAGGAACACACACACACACACATATATGCACACACACATATATACACACATATGCACAGACATGGTGACATCTCAAAACAATAAAGTTAAATATGGATTATTCAATATTCAATATACTGTATTTCTGATGTAAAAACAATTTGAAATAAATTAGAATCTTAGCCTTGTGTTTTTGTATAAATAAATTAATTTTGGGTAGCTTTAAATGTTTAATACAAAAAAGCAATAGAAACAAGTAAAAGAACCACATAGCGGTCATTAGTTTAGGAAATCAGCTGAATCCAGCCCAAGGCAGAGCTAGTTAGCCAATAGGTAGACTAATAAGAGCTCTTCAGACATCCTGGCATCCTGCTGGCAGTGGATGATGAAATAAGAAGGGATGTGATCACAACAATATGCTTCAGGAGCTTAATCAGGAAATGATTGTTTTAGTGATATGGCTGCATTCGTCCATGTCACTCAACTGTCAGAATTCATCTATTAATATTATATTAATTCGTAATTGGAAGCTGAACAAAAATTGAAAATTTAACAGAAAAAAAGGAAGCTGAGATTCAGATAAATAAAAATTATCTTTATGATATATTTCACATAATCATTATCTTATAAAAGATAACATTTTCATTCAATTTACTCTTTGAACAAGTATTGCGTATATATGCTGGGCACTGCCCTAGGTGCTGGAGATTTAGCAGTGAACAAACAAAAATCCCTGTCCTCAGATTATATTTTACTTGGGGACAAACAATAAACATATAAATAAGAGGCATAATATGTCAGAGGTGAAATATTGTGGAAAACAATAAGGCATGAAAAGGGAATAAGAATGCCATAGGGAGAGGGGGTTGTAGTTTTAGAGGAGATCAGAGGCCTCATTGAGAAGGTGACATAGAAGCAAACTTATTTAGGTGAAGGGGGTAAAGGAAATAAGTTAGCTGGATACCGGGGGAGGTGAGGGTAAGTGGGGTGTGGTTGAGAAAACAGGCCAGTGTGGCTGGAGTGCTGTGGGGCCAGGGAGACAGAATAAATGAGGAGAGCGAGCATCTGGGGAAGGCTGTATGGGGGCCATATATGTAGGTCTCTAGAAAGATTCTGGATTTTACGTAAATTAAACAGCATTGGAGGAATCAGAGAACGGAGTGGGTATGTTCTAACCTGTTTTAAGAGGATCATGCTGGCGGCTGTGTGAGATGAAGATGGAGGTGGGGCAAGGGTGGTGGCACGGAGCCTTGCTAGGAGAATGGTGGTGGTGGGCTGGACCAGTAGTGAAGTGGACGAAGTGAGACATAGCTGGATTCTGAATGTACATTTTGATGGTGAAGGTTACAGAATTTGCTAAGAAAGGATGGATGAAAGAAAAAGGCAGCAATCAGTGCTGACATCAGGCATTTTAGTCTGAGTAACTGGTAAAACGGAGCTACCAATCTTAGAACTACTGAGATTTTGATGACTGAGGGTGAAACAGGTTTGGAGAAGGACAGCAACTAAAAAACAGGTTTGTCACACCAAGAAATGAAATGGGCTAATATATTATTTTACTGTTGCACTAAATGTAAAAGGTAGTAATTTTTCTGTTTATTGGTTTAGTTTCCACCTGAATGATAAACCATAGCTACTGAAGCACTTTTTGAACTTTTATTAAAGTATGCCTTAAACAACCAAAAATTTTAAACTATTCACAAATATGTAATCAGAAATGTAATTACAGTAAGGACTGATTTAAATCGTAGTCTCTTACTAAAAATGTCTATAAATTAGCTCTTTCATACTTTGACATTAAAATAATGGCAGTTGGGGCAACTTTGGGAGATCTTGTAAAGAACAAGTGAGCCACTTGTAGAGATCATGCAGTGGATGACCACTTACATCTCTTTAACCTTAAGGCAAGCCTATTCATCATGGTGATTTCAATCACTAAAACACACTGCAATGCCCGCTAAACTATCAAAGAAAGCTGAAGTTACATTCAATACAATACGATGTGTAATATCATAATATCCATTCCTCAACAGTGTTGGGTAAGAAAGAATTTACTACCTGCGCAATCTGTACCTGGTACCTGGAACATTTTGATTGTAAGGATTAACTGAGGGTGACTGATATATGTACAGTCATTTAAAACATAAAATGTTACAGAAAGTCAGGTTGTAATGTACCAAATACAAAGGTAGATTTTTAAAAATATGAGCCACAAAGATGTTTGATGAGTTCTTCAAGGGCACACACTATTTGGTGGCTGGTATTAGAATGTAATTTTTTCTTCCTGCTTTCCGCTGTTAGCAAAAGTGTTCAGTCTCACAAGGAAGGCTTTAACCAGGGCTTTTACTACATCTCAAGCAGGAAAAAAACTGCTGATTTACAAATGTAGGTGCTTCATTTATTATTATATAGTATCAAGACATTTCTTCTGCAAAAGAGCCAAATATCTTACCCATAAGGCAATAGGCAATGAGTTTTTGAGGCTTGTTTTATAATAATTCCACAAATGTTTACATTTAATATAAATATGTTTTGGAAATACTGTAACATGACAACCCTCATTATATCTGGATTCTATATTGCTTATTACTGTGTGAGGTCAAATGTCTTAATTTTGTGTTTTTTTTATAATTTACATTTTCATGAGAAAATGTAACAACCCTAGTTTACAGAATAAATTACACAGAGTATGGCATATTATATCATAAACACCACAGAATCTTAATGTCCAAAAGATAATCTTAGATGTTATCTACTCCAAGCTTCTAGTCAATCTTAATTCATGTTTATTTATGCACTCAGATTATGAAGATAATTTCTGATAGCATTACTGCTGTATTCCTTAGTTTCATATATCAGTCCTATAATCCCTAGTACCTCAAATTTGCCTAATATCCCATGCTTGAACCTAAGTTATAGTTACTACTATAGAACTTAGTAGAACCTAAGTTACTATTGTATTCCTTAGTCTCATACCTCAGTCTCATATATCAGTCCTACAAAATTAACCAGAATCAAAGATACAGTTCAAAATACAAAGTTCGCCTTTTGGGTTTTTTGGGTTTTCTTTGGTTTTCTCCTTTGAATCATTTCTCCCATATGCTTAGTGCCTAAGGCACAATAATCTAATTCTGGCATCAGAAAGCACTGCAAACTCACTTACCCTTAAGTCCGAGTTTATATTTTCAACGAAAAGGAGGTACCTGAAAGAAGTTTATTTAGATTCCACCCTATCTGTCCCCTCTACCACAACCAAAAATATACACCCTTATCAACCATTAATCATATTAGGAGAGAACTTAGTTTCCCCCACTCCCATTCCATATACACAAATGTTCCAACAATTTATTGGGTTTAAAAAATATGTCATCTTCTCTGTCTTGGTTAGTAGAGTCCTGAACATATTTAGACAGGGTTTTCATCTCACTTTAAATCCAATACAATCACATTTACTACAGACCTTGATTTATACATAGGACCAATTTTCAGAGTGCTAGGAGAAACAGTAGCAAGAAGAACCAGTTTCTTCTCCTTCTCAAGCTAGTTTGTCTTTTTTAGTTTCAAATATTGTTAAACTTGAGTAACATAATGGTATATAACTAAATAAACACATAGGTAAATATAAAAGCAATTTACGTTTTCGCCTCTTAGTCGCCATCTTGTCATGTAGATGAATTCCATAGTATGATCCTTCCCCATAATTTCACCATTGCACAGCACATCCAACTTTAAAAAGAATAATTGTAGATCTATTAACATACTGTTGAATTCAGAAGTATTTTGCATATTTTTTGAAATTTCAAAAAATATTCAAATAGTTGGAACAAAAGTATTATCATTATTTTCAATAGGAAGCATTTATTCTTCTCCTAAAGCATTAACAATTTGGATGTGTTACTTATATAGTGTTACTATGCTGTATACTATACACAAGATACTGTTTATCTTGTGCCATATACCTGTATCTCAAGTTCATACACATAATTTACAAATGCAATGTAACCTTTCTTAGTCCAAATCTCCGTCATGTCTCTTAGCGGTTTAAGGCATAGTTCTGTGACTGCTCCTTTCTGAACAAGAACCTGCAGAAACCTCACAGTTCCTCTCAGCTCCTTCGGCTTCTCAATTTCTCTCTCAGAATTCTTTTACCTTCCCAAGATTTGAAGGGGTTACTTTCTTCTTATTAGTTTGGGGTTGAAGAGGGAAATGAATGAATGTAGATACAATGATTTATGGGGCCTTAAAGGTATATGAGAATTTTCAGTAATTACCAGTAGTTATTAATTTGATACAAAGGTTAGGACTATGCCACAGGTCTGTGTCTCTTAGGGCTGTCTGGCTTCTCTGGTTTGCCTGGCTGGTAATTTGCACAATACTTACAGGATCCTCTTCCCACTTTGCACAAAGCTTCGAAAAAGCGTACTTATCAGCGTTAACTTTTGCTCCAAGTTGCAGGAACCGAACAACCCCTAAATCTTTAGGAAGGCTACAGGAACTGTGGCTATAATTCACTAATTCAAGAAAGCATAATTAAGCAAATGTTTATCATCGATCCCTATAAATAAAATAATATTTTAGTTCTCTAGCTATTAAAAACAAACTGGAAAGATTTCATTTGAAGTGTGGGAGGGGAAGAAGAATGAGTTTTAAATAATTCTGCATCTGGCTTGACAGAGACTATAGTTCTGAACTTTAAGATGAGTATAGTTTCAGTTAATTGTATTAGACATGTAAAGCAAAATTATTGATTTTTTGATGATTTATGACTTATATGGACCTTAAAATGTTTTTCAGGCATTATTTTATTAACTTTTGAAAGAATAAAGGAGATAATTTCATTTTTTAAATCTTTTTTGTAAATTAATTCATAAGCAAAGTAAAGGGTCTTACTTAGGATGCATTTTGCTAAACACGTATACTGCATCTGTTAGTGTCATTTAACAACTAAACTATCTTGCCCCAGTTAGCAATGCTGTTACAAAAGCTTCAGCTGTCAGGTATTTCATTAAACCATCCCCTTGCATGCTAGGCAGCAAAGTAAGTGGGGAACTGAAAAAGATTCCCAAAAGTCATAGGAAAAGTCCTTTGAATTGGGATACATAAGGAGGTGTCAGCGTACTGAATCTGTCCCCCTTCCATCTTTGTTTAAAGGGAAATATATACATGCCAGAAGTAAGACTATGTAAGAGTAATAGTTCTCTTAGTAATAACAGCTTCCTAAAAATTAGAAAATGTTAACTCAATGAATTAGACTTAAAAGGAAATAAAACCACACATGGTATTTTGTGTGAAGAAAATAAAGGGCAAACCAAATCATAAAAACAATTTATTGTCTATTTTTCACTGTAGTTGTATCCATACATTGTTACTATCATTTATTTTTACCAAGTACATTGGGCTTTGATACTTCCATAATATTTTCCTAAAAGTTGATGTCTCTAGAATTTTAAAAAATATTTGTAGAACCATGCCATAATAACAATTTTCAACCCATAGACTAGTCATCTGAAAGAAATTTTCAAATAAGCTCAGGATCAGAGGCTTCCTCAAAACATGGACATAATACCTGTTAATGTCTATCACATTTTATTTCTCCTCTGATGACTCTTCATGATATTCATATTACTGCAGATAAGCCAGAAAAACTATGCTGCCTTTCCTTTGATGTCTTTGTTTATACAGGAAACTAGTCCTGGTCTTTAATTTTCTTTTCTTTTCTTTTTTTTCTTTTTGAGATGGAGTCTCACTCTGTTGCCCAGGTCGAAGTGCAGTGGCATGATCTTGGGTCACTGCAACCTCTGCCTCCCAGGTTCAAGTAAGTGATTATTGCCTTGTCCTCCTGAGTAGCTGAGATTACAGGCGTCCACCACCACACCTGGCTAATGTTTATATTTTTAGTAGACACGGAGTTTTACCACGTTGGCCAGGTTGGTCTCAAACTCTTGACCTGATGTGACCCACCAGCCTCAGCCTCCCCAAGTGCTGGGATTACAGGCATGAGCCACCATGCCCGGCCAGGTCTTGAATTTTCTAGCTGCTATCAGAACTCGAAAGGGAAGAAGGGGAAATTAATGAGTTGTAAGATTATCATTTAGGCAGGTTAGAAATGATAGCCATATTTCCTTACTATGTTTTAGTCATAACTCTAGGATTAAAAACATTCTCTAAACATGGAACACATGACAAGCTATGCTGTGATCAATATCACGGCAGTTTACCTCTTCTGTAAATAAACTGGCAAACTACATTTATGCAGCTATAATATGTTAGTTTTATCTAGTGCTAAACAAAACCACTTCTGCATTTCATGGAACTGTGATTACTTATGAAATTCCTTGTGATAAAAAGACAATGTTTTACATTCTGAAGAAGTCTATAAAGAATTGGTAATAATGGATCTCAAAGATCTCACATAAAAATGACATACCCTAAAGCATGAATACATTTAGTGGTATATTTATTTTGGGAGTACTTAATGTTAAGTTCTTTAAATATCTCTTCTAATTATAAAACACTAAATGTATTAGTATCATAGTTTATTCAGGATATGTTCAATTAGAAAATACATATTACCTAAGTAGAATAATACATTCTGAAAATTAAATTTTTAACATGAAAATAACCAAAGTTTCCACAAAAATTAATTTGAATATATTCTCAGTTTTCACTTTTGTTAGAATTTCACTTCAAATCAGAATTATCACAATGATCAAGCTTAGATATTATTTAACTTACCTCATAAGAACTTGGAAGTTTTAGTTTTAAACTTAGAAATTTTTTAATAGTTCCCACAGTTACACGTGTAGAACATCGAATGAATTTCTTCATTAAACCCTAAAGGAAATAAAGATTACCAGTTAAAATGTTCTATCTTGCTTCTGGTGAAATCAGAGCTACCTTCCACTATCATTTTGAGTATTTTTAAAATATATTGTGAAAACATTTCAATTTATAGCTTTTTAGTACTTGCGAGCAAAAATATTCCTAATTATTGGATACTTATATGACATTCTTCAAGAATGTATTATCATGTGTACTAGGAATATCCTGGCAAATAGGCAATCTGCTTACCTCTAGACATTTTAGTAAAGAAAACATGAGTTTAAACTAAAAAGAAGAAAAAAGGTCACAAAAAGCATAAAAATATTTTATTATAAAGTATAACTTCTGAAACATGAGGGATATTTTCTAAAATATGGTATCACAGCTTTTAAATAATTTTAGAAAGAGCAGGGATTTCAAATGGTACTCTGAGGAGCCACAGGGTTCAACAGAGAGAGGCTGGTTAGGCCACAGCATGCCCCAGAAATTAGAAGTTGCATAGTGTGGACCTCGTGTTGGGAAGAATCACGTCTGGTCAGTGTCTGATAGGCTGTGCCAGTACTTTACTGAAGAACAAACTTCTATGTGCCTTGATGTGTCTCATTTGTAAAATGTGCAGAGCAGTATTAATTCACTCTTAAAGCCTGAATATCACTAAAATATAAGAACCAATCCAGAAGGGACACCCAAGCTGAAAATGAAGCAAAATGAGGTTGTAGACGTAATAAATACAAACCAATATGTGAAACAAAATTACATTCCACAACCTCAAAAGTTATCAGAATACTAAAACACAGAAAACAATAGAATCTTTTAAAGATATTACTCCTATTTGTATGAGGTCAGCATCTGGAACAACATCTCAGTGTTCTTAAATTC
The DNA here is from genome assembly GCF_049350105.2 of Macaca mulatta. Lineage (NCBI taxonomy): Eukaryota > Metazoa > Chordata > Mammalia > Primates > Cercopithecidae > Macaca > Macaca mulatta. The sequence goes on along the minus strand of NC_133414.1, from coordinate 103,282,477 downwards.
ACTAAGTCATAACTATTCAGTCAATGTTTATTTCCTAGCAGATGTTTTCCTAGCAAAACATATTCCCTGGCAAAGACCAACAGAAATAAATTAACAAATAATAACCTGGTCACAATACAGATGATAAAGTATCCATTAAAAGAAAACAAAAAAGTTACATTTAAATCAACACATATTCTACCCATTTCAAATGTGAAGACGGATATTCTAGACAGCATGAAAACAAAGCGATAAATGTACAAGTCTATCTTCCCTGTTATCTGTTCACCTTCTCAACTATCCCAAGGTTTCCTGTCAATTTTCTTCTTGCCCCAAACAGCTTACAAAGAATCATTAACACAGTTTTACCAGCCTAAGTCAGAGAAGAATATAGGGGTGTAGGTTGATCATCCCAGTCTGAAATCTGAAATGTCCCAAAATCTGAAACTGAGGGCTGACATGACACTAACTCATTTCAGATTTGGAAGCTTCAGCTGTAAGTATATACAATGCAAATATTCCAAAATCCAAAAAACTTTTGGTCCCAACCATTTTGGATAAGGGATACTCAACCTGTACTGGAAGACTCTTAATTTGTGTATTTTTCATCTGCCAAGAAATCAGGAAGAATCTCCAGAAATGATGTTGGTATCACTACTCATAATCTTTCAGAGATTAATAATAGTTTTTATATTATTCACAAAGTTGTACAACCATTACCATGATCTAATTCGAAAACATTTTCATCATCCTTAAAAGTAACCCAAATCCATTCACAGTCACTCCACAATTTTCCCTCTTCCTAGTCCCTGACAACCCTAATCTACTTTCTGTCTTTATCCTTGTCTGGACATTTCGTATAAATGGAATCACATAATATGTGATCTTGTGTATCTGGCTTCTTTCACTTAGCATGAAGTTGTCAAGGTTCATCCATTTTGTAGCATGTATCAGTACTTCACTGCAGTTTATGACTGAATAGTATCACATTTTCTTTCATTTTGCTTTTCCATTCATCAGTTGATAGATATTTTGGTTGTTTTCACTTTCTGGCTATTATGAATAATGCTATTACGAATATACATATACAAGATTTTGTGTGAACATGTTTTCAATTCTTTTATACAGTAGTCCCTCCTTATCTGCAGTTTCACTTTCCTTGATTTCAGTTACCCAGTCAATGTATCACTGTCCAAAAATACAAAATGGAAAGTTCTAGAAATAATTCATAAGTTTTAAGCTGCATACAATTCTGAGTAATATGTTAAAATCTTGCAGCATCGTACTCTGTCCTGCCCAGGTTGTGAATCCTCCTTTTGCCCAGCATATTCATGCTGTATAGGCTACCTGTCCATTAGTGACTTAGCTATCTCAGTTATCAAATAAAAAAACCAGTATATACAGGATTATTTGGTACTATCTGTGGTTGCAGCATCCACTGGGGGTCTTGGAACATATGCTCCACACATAAGGGGGGACTACTGGATATGATCACATACTTAGAAGTGGAATTACCACGTCAACTCTTCGAGGAACGGCTAAACTGTTTTCTGCAGTAGCTGCACTTTCACCTTCCCACTAGCAATGTATCAGGTTTCAATTGTCCACGTTCTCTAACATTTATTATTTTCCTTAAAAAAAATTTCTGGCCATCCTAGTAGGTATAAAATGATATCTTGTTGTGGTTTTGATTTGCAGAGCCCCAGTGACTAGTGATGTTTCGCAACTTTTCCTGTGCTTATTGGTCATTTTTATAACTTCTTTAGAGGAATGTCTATTCAAGACATTAGCCTACTTTTTTCCAAATTGGGCCATCTTTTCATTGTTGATTTATAAGAGTTCTTCATATACCTGTATATTAAAGGTTTATCAGATATGATTTGTAAATATTTTTCCCATTCTATAACTTTTTTCACTTTCTTAAGTGTCCTTTCATACACGAGAGTTTTACATTTTAATGAAGTCCAATTTATCTATTTCTTTTCTTTTGTTGCTTGTGCTTTTGGTGTCATTTCTAAGAATCCACTGCCAAATCCAAGGTCATGGGATTATCTTAATTTCTCCTTCCTTTTGGAAAGTTATAGATTTTTGATGAATATAGATTTACTAGTTGACAGTTTTCTTTCTTTGAGCACCTGCATATATTATCCTATTGCCTTCTATCCTCCACAGCTCTCGGTGAGAAATCGGCTACTAACCCTACTGGGGGTCCTTTGTGCATGAGTCACCTTTATATTGTTGCTTTCAAGATTCTCTCTTTGTCTTTCAATAGTTTGATTATGATGTGCCCAGGTATGAATTTCTTTGAATTTATCATACCTGAAGTTTGTAAGCTTCTCAGATGCTTAATGATTTTCATCAAATTTAGTTGATTTTTTGGGGCCATTATTTCTTCAGATACACTTTCTGTCCTTTTTTCTCCATTTCCTCTCCTTCTGGAACTTCCATTATGTGTATGCTGGTAAGCCTGATGATGTCTACAGGTCTCTGAGGACCTGGTCATTTTTCTTTATTCTATTTTCTGTTTCTCAGACTGAATAATTTCAATTCATTTAACTTCAATTTTATAGGTTTTTTTTTTTTTCCTTTGGCTCAAGTCTGCTGTTGAGCCTCACCAGTAAAATTTTCATTTCAGTTGCTATACTTTTCAACTCTAGAATATTTAAAAACATTTAATATGCTGTATTTGGTGAGATCATTCTTATATTTTCATATAGGTGCTCAGACCATGGTTTTGGTTCTTTGTACATATTTAAATAGATAATTTCAAATCTATGCCTAATAAGTACAATGTCTAGGCTTCCTCAGGGACAGTTTCTATTGACTGCTTATTTTCCTGTGTATGGGTCATACAATCGGCTCTCTGTAACTGCAGTCCTGCATTTGTGAATTAATCACAGATCAAAAATATTTTTAAAAACAAAAATAACAATACAATAAAAATAACATAGTATTAACAACTATTTACATAGCATTTATATTATATTAGGTATTAAAAGTAATCTAGAGATGATTTAAAGTATATAGCAGGCTGTGCACAGGTTATGTACAAATACTACACCATTTTATATAAGGGACATGGGATCTACAGATTTTGTTATCCATGAAGGGTCCTGGAATTAATCCCCAACATATACTGAGGGACCATTGTATTTGTTAGTATCTCTCATATTTTTTTGTTGTTGTTGAAACTAGACATTTTAAATGATATAATGTTGCAGTACTGGAAATCAGATTCCTGCCTGCTCTTCAGTCCTAAACTAATTCCGTAAAGTCTGTATTCTTTACCATATGTAGTCATGAAAGTTTCTGCCTAGAGGTCAGCTAATAATTGAAGAGAGATTTCTTTATACATCTGGAGCCGTTAAGTTGCTCAGTCTTTGCCAAGGGTCTGGGTATGTGTTTGGTGGCATACCACCAATATTCAACCAAGGTGTTGACAACTCTGCCTTAGTCTTCACTTCCTACTCGTGCAGAGCACTTCAAGGTCAGGCAGAGGTGAGAGCTTAGGGCCTTCTCAGGTCTTTCCTGAACATGCATACAACTCTACATATGCACATGGCCCTCTAGATTTCAAGGAATATGTCACAGCTTTTTGAAGCTCCTAGGGACATCTTGTTCTCCAGCTCTTCCATTTAAGCTATTTGGTTAGCCTCTTGTTTGCTCCAAATGTTATCTATACCTCAGGCAGCTGTAAAGTTGAAACATTTGTCTGTAATTGTTTTTGACAAATGCCCCTTTCCCCCACCAACAGAGAAGGCTTTTTCCATGGGGGCAAGCTCCAAGTCAAGTTGAATACTGACAATCTTGTAAGTGGGGTCTCCTAGGAAACAACCAGACAGGTCAAATAATGACCATTCTTTGGCAATAAGGCTTTGAAAGAGCTCTACCTCTATTCTTTTCCTTTGGTCCTGAGAGACTGCAATGGGAAAGCAGGCTGTTATTTTCAAGGCTACTGCAGAATTTGAGCAGGGGCTGGAACTAAAGCAAGTTAAAATGCCACAAAGCTCACCTTTTATACTGAGAGTTAGTCATCTTTTTGATAAAATGCTCTATAGGCATCTATAAGCCTTTGTTTAATATCAGATCTCTGAAAAAGCTGATACTGAACATTTTTGCCAGTAGTTTTATACTTTTATGGAAAAGTGAATTTTCAGAGATACTTACTCTACTCTTTTTATTGACATCCCACTGTTGACTTTGACTTCTGTATTACAAAAGCAGTAGGTATTCTGTATAAATGATACATGCAACTACTGCCCCACCACACTTGTGAATCACACCCCACTGCAGAGGAATGAGATGGCTGAAAGATAGTATCAGTGCCTAGAACTCTTAGGCACATCCTTAATAGATAACAAACTAATCCCTAATTGAGGGATAAATGTAAGTACTACAGAATTTCAGAAAAGGGATTCACTAGGTTGGGAAAAGCATCACAAAGAATAAAAATCTTTGGGTCTTGACAGAAGCATAGGATGGTGGAAGAGGAAAGAACACGCCAAACAGGAAGGGTTGTTCAAAGTTTTAGAGGTCTTAAATATTCGTAACACAAACTTTTATATATTCTAGATACAGATCTTTTGTCAGATATATGGTCTCCAACACACACACACACACACACACACACACACACACGCACACACACACACACGAAGTGGGGGGGAAGACAGAGAGAGAGAGAGAACGAACACATACATAAAGGATAATCACTTGCTTTGAAGGGAGGATTTACTAATGTGTTTAATGGGAGATAAACTTATTTAAAAAGGTGCTTGTTAATGAAGGGCCTTGAATGCTAATGTAAGGAGTTACGACTTAATTGTACAGGCCAAAAGGTGGCAAACTTTTGGCCTGTACAATGGCCATGTCCTCAGGCCAAGTCTGGCTGGCCATCAATTTCTATAAGTAATGTTTTATTGAAACACAACCATGCCCATTCATTTACTATTGTCTGTGCTGCTTTAGTGCTATAATGAATAAGTTGAGTAAATTGCAACAGAGACCATATGGCCTACAGAGTCTAAAATATTTACCATCTGACCCTGAGATTGGTCACGGCCCTTACTCTGGGCCTTACACACACTCAGGCAAGTGGCCCTAGCCCTGGATAACAAAAGAAAAATTAAGGGTACAGAAAACACTTAATAACTACTTTAAAAAATGTAGATATAAGGGTGAGCAGCACTAAACTGGGGGGAATTTTGCAGGACTTGGTGACTGGCTGAAAGAAAACAGTAACAGGTCAAAGATGACGTCAAGCTTCAGAACTTATTTGATTGGCTGAAAGACAGTAGTCATAACTGAAACTGCATGTCTGGACCAAAATTAGATGAAAGTGTAATGAATTAGACAACTTAGATGAGTCAAGTTTCTGGTGTTAGTGAAACTCTCAACTGGTCTATTTAAAAATAGAGATATAATATTCGAGCTTGGGAAAAAAAGCAGGGTTGGAAATGAGGCCTTAAAAGTCCTTTGCATAAAGAAGAGAACAACAGACACAAGGCTCAACTTGAAGGTGGAATGGTAGGCGGAGAGACAGGATTGAAAAACTACCTATTGAGTATTATACTTATTACCCGGGTGACAAAATAACCTTATACCACACCTGTGACATGCAATTTACCTATGTAAGAAATCTGCACGTGTACCTCTGAAGCTAAAATAAAAGTTAAAAAATCCTTTGCGTAGTTGAAGCCACATAGAAAATGGAGAAGACTTTCTAAAATAGATATAGGGAAAGTATTAGGACATACTCATATATATCAAGTAGAAGGCAAGAAGTAGAGCCAGTGGAGACAAAGCAGGAATGGCCCAGGAAACAAAGGAAGAACCAGGGTAGCTTAGTAAAAGTAATTTATAAACTAAGAATGAAGGTACAAGGATGAAGAAAAGTCCATAAAGGAAAGAGTGAATGGATAAAAGGTCAACTAGAACAGCAAAGTGTCAAAGATGTGAAAATGGAGAACAACAAGCAGGGGTGGTTAATTTTTCAAATAAATTTCTAAAGTTCAATATTTTGTACTTTCATATGAGAAATGATGCAGAGAAGTGGACTTTACATTTGTTTATGAGAAGATATTCAGCCTTTCCATTGATTTAACTTTCACTATGAGCTAGCTCATGTATTAGAGAGCTAAAGGATGACCATGAACTCTATGAAAAAGAACTTCCCAAAAAGGGAGATGACTTTTGGGAAAGATCATAAGAAACAACTGAAAATATTATAAGGATAAACAGGTACAGTGGTCATTTCTGTAAATATGGATGCACTTTATTACATATCCAATAAATTCCCCTTAACAAAATAAATTACCTTATTTTAACTATTTGTATGTGTAAGACCTAACAGTTCCTTGAGTGAAAGATGTTTTTTCTTACTACTTACATCTTCACTGCCTACTATTCACATAGTGGATAAATATTCATTGAATTACTGTGCTCATTAATGTTGCTATAAGATGCTAGGAAAACTTGATCTGAAGTGAAAAACTGTTTTTCACTTCCCAGTAGGAAAATGCCACTAAACATATAAGTAAAAAATTCAACCGACTAGCTTACAGATTTACGCAGAAGAAGTAAAAGAAAATTAGAGACAATGAATATAGGCATTTGAATAAAACACAGAATACAGTGAGATAAACAATATTCTCAGTGACTGACATTTGCTAGGATAAAGTGGCAAAAATCTAACAGCTAAAGTAGTGAAGATGTGTAATAAAAATAAAAGCTGCTTGCAATAAAAAGGTTGAAAATATTATTAAAGTAACACCATTTAAAGACCAAAGAAAATCAATAAAAGCAGAATGTTTTAAACTTTCTATAAAGATCCTCTAAGGAAAGATTCAATTAGCAGAGGCAGAGGAGAACAGTACCAGAAATGGAGATTCTACCGGAAATAACTGAGGGCCTTCAAGGAATTTAAAAGTTCAGAGGCATTTTACAACATCTAATTTTACTTCAAAACTAATTGATTAAATTATTCACAAAATATGTTAGCTCTGACATGGAAATCTTGTTGAGTTGCAAATAAAAATAGAGAAATAAAGGATAAAATTAGAAGAGAATGAATAAAACGGCTAGAACTACTAGTGACATGAAATTCTCTAAGTTGGTCACCACTCTAAAAAACAGAAACCATGCATATGAATTCCCAACAAAGGTATAAAAGGAGGTGGAGAAAGAGAGGTGTGATTCTGGGCATTAGCCACTAGATGGTGGCATTGGCCCAGGACGGTTCAGTTGTGGGAATTGTAACCATTTGTAAGCACAGGATTGTCAAAGAATGGTATTTTATGTAATTATGTTAATTAAAACTTTGAAAACAAACATTTTGAAGCGTTAGAAAATTTGTCAATAAATTACCAAGGGTTTACTATAAACTAATCATAAAAATACCACAGTACTTGTTCACTCACCTTTACTACATTGTCCCCTGATTGCCCGTTATTTCGTAAACAATCTAGACAGATAGCAATTTGTGGGTCACTTCTGTGATAATCTTTATCATCTTCATTTTCATCACCTTCTTCATCTACTTTCGGTTTGTCAGCTTTTGAAGCATCATCTGTAAATCAAAGTTGATTTTAAAGTTAAACAATCATACATTGATCATCGAAACAAAAATCAACTTAAAAAACTTTCCTAGCAGTTTTTGAAGAACTTAGTATCTTTAAAATGTTCCAACCAACTCAACAATGGAAATATTTTGTAAAAAAAAAAAAAAAAAAAAAACTGGAAACTTACTAACATAGCTTAAGATTTCTAGGCTCATTGAGATAGCCAAATGAAAGATTCAGACTAGCTGAATTTAGCCAAAAGAAAAGATTACAATTAGTAATTAGACTATGTTAGAAAGTGGACAGGATATATAAAAATACTTCCAAATTACTTATATGTGTATATATAAATTATACTCAAGTTTATATATATGGTATATATTCAAATTAAAAGCAAATACTTTTCAAATGTTAAAAGTTCTCAAAATTTCCAATTACTAGATATTCATAAAATCAGCCAGTGAAAAAAACGAGTATAATGAATTAGCTTTTTAACATATATATAGCTATTAATATATAACATTACAACTCCATTAAAGAAATCTGAATGGCATACTTTATATTATATACAAATGTATTTCACCTATTACATACCTGTAGCCTATAAATAATGCAGCTATATTTACCATTCATCTGTGGAGTCGCTTTAACTGTGTGTTGGGTACACATCATACAAGGCCTGAGGGAGCAATACTGAAACTAGAGCTATCATCCTCTCTCTCACAGTGGTCAGGGTATGGAATGAAATAAAAGCAAGTTAAAAAAAAAAAAAAAAGGGAAAAAACCAGACAAATATAGAATATAGGATGGGAGAGGTAAAATGGACTATGCGTGCACATATAAAAGAGACAATAAACCCAAACTCTGGGAGTGAAGCAGAGGTTCAGGGACGATTTCCAGATGAGATATCTCTAAGCTAAAACTTGAAAAAATTAGCTAGCCAAACAATACATTGTAGAAAAGCCTCCCTGCAAAGTGACAGGCCTGATCCTCTTCGATGACTGTAGTAAAAGCACTACAGGTGTACCATAGAGCGGGGAGGTGGGTTCTCTTTTTTCTACATGTTTTCTTCTCCCTATTTATAGAGAATATACATAGATAGGAATTTGCCTTCTATGAACCAAACTCCCAGCTCCAAAAAAAAATCCAAATTCTCCACCCAAGCTAAAGACCAAATACCATAAATACTTAAAAAGGGAGAAACAATAGGAAAAGGGAGATAAAATTCACAAAGTAGGCTACAGCTCTTCACAAGTCAAGCTGTGATACATATAATCATAGGGTAAACCTACCACATAACTTCTGATGACAATCCCTCAGGCTCCTGTCCTCTTGAACAGGTAGTCAAAAACTGGAATATTTAATTAGCCTTATCTATATTTTTACTATACCACGACTATAATTGGTTGTTATTGTTTAATTGCAGTATACACGTGGGTAAAACAAGCCCTAGTTAAGTCATTTTTTTGGTCAGGCTTAGCTTCTTTGCCATTTTTTTTTTTTTTTGTTACAGGTAAAAAATAGTCTCTTGCTACCTTATTCTAGTCATCAAAACTATTCTCAAACTTCCCCTGCTCTAACAGCCTTACACAGTTAAGTTGAACTAGTAAAATGATAATCTCCATTTTACAGATTAAAAAAGAGAGATCTCATCCACTTTAACCATGTAAAACTGACAGTCCTATGATCTTATGGGAAAACCAAGATTGGGAGGCTGAACTCACAATTGACCCCATAAGAACCCACACACATTCCTGAATAACTTTAAATGATATTTAGGACATCCTAAATTAAATCTCATATTTAAAAAACAATGGGAATGATACTTTCTTATAATTTTAGATACCCCTTTGTGTGGAATACAGATATATATATATATATCTGTATGTATGTACACTAAAAGCCCTTTATCTGCTCAGTAATGTTTGCTCCTTTGCTGAAATTATTATTAAAAATTACTAATTGCTGAGTCTCTTGGGACCCAGAGGAGAAATATGGACATGCAGCATAGGTGATGGGGAAAATTCCCATAAACACCCAGAAATACTTTCTAAATTTTCATGACATGTAAGTTTGTATCACCTGAGCTCTACTTATAAAAACTTCATTTCAGAGTATCAGAGCATAGTAAAATCTCCTGATCTGGCTCTCAGCCACATCTCAACTCCCTCTCCTATAGAGACAAACATACAAAATAAACAGAACAAAAACTCTTCACTGTTTAGTTGCAAGCTGTGGCTATTTCTTACTTCAGCTTCCTTTAGCTCCCTAGAAATTACTACTATAAACATCTAGTCAATTTTCTCTTTTATCTCCCTTTTCCCTTCCCAAAGTTCAATTTCCTCTATTTCCAATTACCTTCAATTAAAGTGACTTCAGATTTACAATCATTTATATAAAATCTCATATAGAAAAAGGTTCATAATGTAAATAAAAGGGTACATGAATTTTGTGCAGGAAAAATGTGAGCCTGAAGAGAGATATTAGTTCACCTAAACTATGAAAAGCTGACCAATTTAAGAGATGCTATCAGAAACAGACAAAGAAAAAGTCACCTTGTCCATTTTCTTGAGGCTTATTTTTCTTCCAAAATTCAGATTCGCGCTCAAGTTCTTCTAATTTAAAAGAAAGAGTATAAAAGTCAAGAAATCTTTAATAGAAATGTTGATTTCATAAAACACAAACATCTGCAAGAACCTAAAGAGCCACTTACGTTCTCGTAGTCCAGGGACCAGCTTAAATATAATTTCCTCTAATGTATTGTCCAACCTTCGAAAGTGGGGAGAAAGAAAATACTAACAATGAAGACACCAAAATCTGACATGTAAATAGTTTGAGATGTGTATCTTACATATATACATATATATAACGAAATACATACACAATTTTAGCACATCTACTATACCACACTCTTCCATCCATGGAACACACCTATTTACAGCCTTCCCCAGTAGTAGACTGATAACAAAAATGGTCCCAGTCCCCAGCTCTGTCTATAACCACACTCTTGAGCATGACTTTGAAATTCCTCCCCTGACTAAGGATGGAGTCTATTTCCCTGCCTTGGAAATATGGTCTGGCTTTAAAACTTGTTGAGGCCAGCAGAATGTGGTACAAGTGACTGCTTGGTCCTAAGCCTAAGCCTTAAGAGGCATCAAATGCTTTTGTTTCTACTTCTCTCTCTTACAGAATCCTGCTGCCATGAGAACAAGGCTGGAGGATGAGAGACCACGTAGAAGAGAGCGAAGTTGCCCTGATGAGGCCATTTTAGACTAGTCCACAGACAGCCTATCCCCCAAGATCAGCACAGCAGATTACCCAATGCGCAGCTAACTGCAGTTGCATGAGTGAGCCCAGTCAAAACCAGAAGAACCACCCAGCTAACCCAGCAAACCAGGAGGAATAATAAATGCTTGCTTTTTCAAGTGTCACTTTAGAGGTTGTCTGTTATGTAGCAACAGCTGATACGCCCATTCTCAAAATCTCTACCACAGCTCTGGCTCTTTCCCCTAAAGGAAATAATCTCCATTCCTCTCTTCTGAGAAATTTAGACCACTTTATTGTTCTACCTTCTGAAATGAAAACTTTAAATATTTATCTTGACATTTTTCTTATTTTCTTTCCTGCCATATAACTCATCTTTTTCATGGCTTTTTGTCTTCAATCCCATTCTCTTGCCCCCACAACACCCGCTTCCTGCCTCATCTCCTTCATCCTGCTCAACAACATTACTCTTCAACAAGACTACAAACACACAGAGGTTTCTCACATCTTAAAACAAAAACAAAAACAAAAAAACCCAAAAAAAAGCAAAACCTTTCTTAACTCATTAACTCTTTTCAAACTATTATTCTGTTTCTCAATTTTTTCTTCTAACTGGAAAAAAATGTGAAAATAAAACCTACATTGTTTCTGTCACATACTCTGTTTTGCTTCTTTTACTCTACTGAACTCTCCGAATCATTCAAAATTTCCATATTGAATAGGTTTAAATTTTTTAGAATTAAAATTTAAACTTAAAAATTCTTTTTTAAGTTTACGTTTCTTCTATATTGCTCTGCAGCAGTTTGACAGTGTTGTCTAACACCGCCTGCCTCCCTGAAATTTTCCTTCCTTTTTTTTTTTAAAATTTTCAAGTCTGTTCTTTATTACTTAAGTCTGTTCTTTCTTTATTGCTGAGTATTTTTCTTTTTCCCAGTTACTTTTAAATCTGATATTCTCCCTTGCTTTGTACTCTGCACTCTTTGACCTTTTCTAAGTTCTGTCTTCCTTAGGGATTTCATCTGCTTTTGTGGCTTCAAAACTAACATATAGGCAGATTATCTGTCTGTCTGTCTGTCTGCCTGCCTGCCTATGTATCACATCTCTCTGCTGAGTTCAAGTTCCATATTTCTAACAGATGCTGAACATTTCAAGTACCTCCTTTTATTAATCTATGTCAGGATTGTCTCATCTATCCTCCTCCAATAAAATACTAAGTATCCCAGTCATTGTCTTGCTTTTTTAAATTAAATTTTTAAGTGATACCATAATTCTCCCAAATCAGCTCAAAATACGAGAATTAACTTCTTTCCTTCCCTTCATTTACACATTTAGAGCTCCCTCTCAGTACCTGTCCCACCTATTCCCCCATCAATTCTTCCATTTCTTCAATTAATTACCATTCTACTTTGAGCAGAGCAGAGACATGCTCATAATGAATCTTCCTAAAGTACTAATCTGATTGTGTTAGTTCCCTGCTCAAGGACTAATTTCTCCCTATTACCTGGCTTCATGTGTTTATATAACTTGAGTTCAACCTACAAACCATAACTGGTACTATTTGCTCACTGTCTCTCTTCTCTAGCCAACTGGCTTATTCAATTATCCCAAGAATTCCTTGTCTTTTCCAATTCATTTTTCTCCCTCATGTTTTGCATCCTGGCTCAAATACTCTCTGTACTCTCCAACCAAACCAAATGCTACCTTATTCTCAAGACAAGGTCATTCGTAAAGTTTTCCCAGACTATTTAATAGTAGGAGTGCATAAAAAATAGCACTTCTTACTACATACAAACAGATCAGGAACCAACTTAGTTTCATTTCGTTGCCTCTGAAACATTACTTACTACTTTGATGTCCTTTCTGTCCTTCCAGCCCAATTTAGGACTAATCTGTTCTATGGTCAGTCACTAAATCACTTCCTTACATGTACCCTTGATTTGTCTCTCTTACTTGCTCAAAATTATTTAGTACAACTCAGGTTAAATCCAACTTTCCATCAACTCTGCACTGGCACCCATGGCTGCTTAAAAACACAACCACACCCCTTCAAATTCCTAACTACAACCCAAACATGCTTTTAAGTTTGCCAGGAATCATACTACACTCACAAGTGCACTGATTCTCTCACTCCCCTGGACAATATGCTTTTTTTCTCTCCCTAACTCTCCAAATCCCTTTCCTCTATCCTTAATTTTTGCCGACAAACACTTTCTTCTCAATGAAAAATGTCAAAGCAATGAAAAACAAACTTCCACAGGCCCCGGCCACCATACCTACCTACAGCATCTGCACCATGTACTCGCTGTCTACCTGCCTGTTGCTACAATTTTTTTGTCAATGCTCCCATTGAAAACCAGTGTCTCCTCTTATGCTGTGAGATTCCATTTCCTACTCTCCAACATGATTAACTCTCTGCTTTCTACTGGATCATTCCCTTCAAATATGCCATTATTTCTCCCATATCAAAACAAAATAAAGAACCTTCTTGGCTGTACTTGACAGCAACCAACCCCCCACCCCATTTCTTTGCTCCCATTTGTCGTAAAACTCCTTGAAAGAGTTGTCAATACTATACTCACTGTTGCTAATTCCTCTCCCTCCTTTCCTCTCTTAAAACAATCCAGTTAGGTTTTTGGCCTCACAGCTCTAAAGAAAGTGCTCTTTTCAAGGCCGATGACCTCCATTGTGCTAAATCCAATCATCAATTCTCAGTCTTCACCTTACTTGTAGCCATGAACAACAAATGACACAGGTGGATCACTCTGTCTCCTTTGACATACACACTATCTTCACTTAACTTCTAGGGCACCACACACTCCTGGATTTTCCTCTACCTCACTGGTTGTGCCTTCTCAGTTTCTTGTGCTGGCTCCTCCTCTTCTCTCTGAACACTTAATGCTGGAGTTCTCCAGGGCTCAATCCTTGGTCCTTGACTCATGTCTCTCTGTACTCACTCCCTGAAGTGATCTCATCCTGCCTCACAACTTGAAAGATCTTCTATATGTTGAAGACTACCAAATGTTTTCCTCCAGCCCAGACCTCTCCCTTTGAGTTCCAGACCCATATATCCGCTTACCAACTTTCTCTCTTCTCTGAAATAACTCAACATGTCCACAATTGAAGTCCTGATCTACCCCTTCCTTGCTCTATTATTAATCTTCCCAACTCAGTTAATGGCAACGCCATTCTTCCAGTTGCTCAGGTCAGAAATCTTAAAGTCATGTTCAACTCTTTTATCTCATATCCTATATCCAATCCATCAGCAAACCTTGCTGGATCTACTTTCGAAATATATTCAGAACACGAGCACTTCTTGTCCCCTCTACTGCTACCTCCTCTCACCAGGGTCACTGCAATTACTTTCTAACTGTTCTCCCTGCTTCTACCCTTGCCTTGTTATATGCAGGGTGTTCTCAATACAGTCATCAAAATGTTCATATCAGATCAATCCTGCAACCAAAATCCTGCAGAGGCTCCTCATTTCATTCAGAGTGAAAGATAAAATGTTTCCAGTGGCCTAGATGGCTCTTCACAATCTGGAATCTCATGATCTCTCTGCTCTTGTTGCCCAGTATTCTTTCCCTCACTCACTGTTCCCCAGCTGCCCAGGTCTCCTTGCTGGTCGTCCAACAAGGCATAGATACACTCCTGACTTAGGCACTCTGCACTGGCTGCTTCCTTTACCTGGAATAGGCATGCTTTCCCAGATCTACCCATGGTTAACCTCTCACAGTCTCCAAGTCTTTGCTTAAATATCACCTTCTCACAGAAGCCTATCATCACCATCTTATTTAAAATTGCCATCTGCCCCTCCCTTCACACTCTTGACCTCCTCACCCCACAACACTTTCCCCTTTCTTGCCTTTGCAATTTTCACTTTCTAACATACCATATAAGTTACTTATTATATGATTTATTGAATGTCTCTCACTACAAAAATATTAAATCTACAAGGGCAAAGATCTTTATTTTGTCTGTGAATGGACCTCAAGCACCTAGAATAGTGCCCAGACATAGCAGGCATCCAGTAAATATTTGCTGATGAATGATTCCCCTCATGGAGCTCTCCATCTTCCTTCTATTGTCTATATCAGTGATGTCCAATAGAAATATGGTGTGAATCAAATATGTAATTTTAAATTTTTAGTAGGCACATTAACACCAGTACTTTATACTTTTTATGTAAAACTAACTTTAATGTTTTGCTATATATTAAAATATATTTAATAATACATTCGGTAATTTTTATTTATTGAACATTAAAGTTATACTTAGTGGAAAAATATTTACACTGCTTCAGGTTTTAATTGAAATTAAATTAGAAATTCCATTCCTCAGTTGCACTAGCAACATCGAAAGTGCTTAACAGCCACATGTGGCTAATTGCTACCGTACTGGACAGTACAAATACAGACTGCTTGTTCCCCAGGTCTGCTGCACAATTGTCATATCCCTTCACCTCTCTACTATGTTAGAGTCATTTATTCTTTCTTGGTTTATGCTCCAGCACATCTCCCAATAACTTCCTGTGAACAAGTATATAGAAGGTAAATTTTTTGCTACATGTGTCACAGGCAATTTAGGCTTCTAATGAAGGAGCCTAAATTCCCCTTATTTCTGGCTAACAAAATCCAATTACGTTCTGGCTGCAATGTGGCCACCTTCAGGGATAATTCATGATTTGTTAAAGCATTTCAAAACCCACCATATCACTTTACCTAGAGACTGTCATGTAATCTAGTTTTGGCTAAAAAGAAGCAGCCTGCTGTAGGAAACTTTGGGAAAGATCTTCCGCTCCCTACGACCTCCTTACTTTCCTGGTATACTCAGGCCTCTGAGGTTTGCTCAACTATCACCACCACCAGTCTGCTTTCTAGCTTTTAGTTTCTGCTGACATCTCTTCTATTACCATTTCTTCTTATCCTTTAAAAAGTGTTTATTGAGAACCTATCATGTTTCCGGAGCTATCCTAGGTGTCAAAGATATAGGATATCTTGTTTTTATTACCTCTGAGTTTATGTCTTTAAAAAAATTCCTTTGTGGTAATTTTGGTGGGATTTTAGGAAGAAAAGAGCTCTATAAAGGACATCATTAGATAAATTAAGAAAACTGGAATATGGTAGTTAGGTTAAAGTATTATACCAACGCAATCATACTGTGGTTACATAATATAATATCCTTATTCTTAGGAAATATACAGTGAAGCATTTAAGAGTAAGGGGCCATGATACATGTAACTTACCCTCAAATAGTTCAGAAAAAATAAAGCATGCAATGCACATATGCACATGATAAAGCAAACGAGAGAAAATGTTAATAAGAGGCTAATCTGGGTGAACAGAATGCACGTGGCTCTTGTACTACTTTTATTTGGGGGATTCTAAGTTTGAAATTATTTCCAAATAAGAAGTTTAAAAATGTATGATGTTATACTTTAGCCAAGGGAGCAGGTTTCATTAAACAGTGACTGGATTCCTTCAGGTATCTAATGGTCAGAATCAAAAGATTAAGATAAATTGCCTTACGATGTGGCCCTTTAAGAACAGAGAAGGTAATAATTATTAACTGCTTGTTTTTATTAACTGTTTTTTTATTTTAATAAAAATAAGTTATTATAATTTTTATTAACAGTTGGTAATAATTTTTCATTACAACTGGATATTAACAGTTTTTTATTTTAAAATTAAGAAAAACATTATTTGAGAGAAAATGTTTGCTTTATTCAGTTTCTTTACTCCAGTACTACTAACATTTTAGGCTGGATAAATTTTGCTGTGTGGGGCCTATCCTGTGCATTGTAGGATGCTTAGTAGCATCCCTGGCCCCTGCCTACTAGATGCCACGAGCACTCACCCAGATCTGACAATCAAAAATGTCTCCAGATATTGCTAAATGTATCCCGGGGGCAAAATCACCCCTGGCTGAGAGGCACTGATATAAATCCAACCAGAACAAGCTTTGCTCAGAATTACAGACCAGGGTTGACCAGTGGTTCCCACATATTAGCATATATTAGCATCACCTAGAGAGCTTGCTAAACTAAGTGATCTCCAATCCCAAAGTTTCTGAGTTAGCATGTCTGATGTGTGGTCTGAGAACTGTCACTTCTAACATGATACTAATGGTTTGGGGACCACACTTTGAAAACTACAGGGCTAGACATTTACCTGTAGACAAATTATCCCAAACAGGCATTAAAATTGAAAATCAAAAGGCTGAAATGTAAGATTTGCAAATCCAGATTTATAGAATGATGGCAAATATCACACAGATAAGAGAGTTATGAAAGGTTCCAGAGACTATCTAGCTCTATCTTTAGATGAGTAGCTTTTTTTTTTTTTTTTTTAAGTTCAAAAGTACTAAAAAGCTAACTCTGGAATTGACCCCTTCTGTGCTTTTCACTGGATTCGAGATGAGTAGCTTCTTAAAGATACACAGGTGATCCACCTTAGAGCTATGGTGGGAACAATGAAATGAAAATGGGTCTAGTGGTGAGGACACACGGACTGTAGCTGGGAAGTGACATTTCAGGTGTTCTGTGAAACCTTAAGTCAAGTCATATCACTTCTCTAGATTTCAATTTCCTAATTGGGAAAAAAGGGATTTGGATTAGAATCTCATAGACTACTTCTAGTTTTAAAAATATATGATTAGGCCAGGTGTGGTGGCTCATGCCTTTATCCCAGCACTTTGGGAGGCTGAGGCAGGCAGATCACCTGAGGTTGGGAGTTCGAGACCAGCCTGACCAATATGGAGAAACCCCGTCTCTACTAAAAATACAAAATTAGCATGATGGCGCATGCCTGTAATCCCAGCTACTCAGGAGGCTGAGGCAGGAGAATCACCTGACCCTGGGAGGCAGAGGTTGTGGTGAGCTGAGATCGCACCATTGCACTCCAGCCTGGGCAACAAGAATAAAACTCTGTCTCAAAATAAATAAATAAATATTTTATATGTATGTATATATATGGTTATACTGCTAAAGTTGAGGGATAAGTAAATGGTAGTCTTAAAAAAAACTTTTAAGTTTTACATAAATGTTTGTGTACTTTTTTGAATATACGGTAAATTAAAAAATTAATAGTCCTAATATTAGTCTGTCTATGAGTTCTCCCTCTTTCTACTACCATGTAGCTCAACATAATGTAGACTATTAAAATACTAAAAATGCCTGTAACCTAAAGTCACTCTTACAGCCTAAGAGAAAGTTATACTTTTAGTTTGGAAATGTATTTCTTAAATATTTAAGATGTAAAATCTTATTTTTAATACTCCTTAATAAAATACTTTAAAATAAAAATCATAAGACCTATATTAACTGAGTCAAGACAACACGAAATATTATGACATATAATAAAAATTAAGAGCCTATTCAATTTATGTAAATTAGATGAACTGTAAAATATAACATCCTTACCTCAACATTTCTAATGGATTTGTCTCATGAACTTGGTTGCCACACCTTGGGCAATCATTGCTATCTTCAAAGTGCTGAACAATACAAGTCTTACAGACTAAGAAAAAAGAAGACTTTAGGTTAAAATGCATCATATGAACGCTCATTTAATGTTAAACTAAGTGTAATTAGAAACAGACCTTAAAATTACCCACTACAAGTAGAATATCATTATTTAATTAAACTTCAAAAACCTTACAATTGTTAACACTGTAATAAAACACAACTGAAATAAAAGTCAACTGCCACAAATAAAAAGTATACACTATTTTGCTTATTTTTTTCTTAAATACATTCACACACCAAATACTACTCTACTCATCATCATATTAAACTAAAAAAGCTGGTGTATTTACACAAAATAGATTTTTCTCATTTAAGGAAGGACAGAAAAAGGTAAAAACTAAGTCTGCATTCATTTCCTTTGCTAAACATTTATTTAAATGCAGCATAAATAACTCTTACTACTACTTGAGAGTTTTCAACCTGTTTGCATTACTTTTATTGGCAGGGTGCGCCAGGGACAAAACTGGGAGTTACAATGGACTTTGCTGGCCTTGGCAGAGTGTAATGAGTTTCTGCTCATAGGTACTATAATTCCATGGAGCACAAAGTATGAATAATGGTATCAAGTTTGGACAAAGGCATGAGGTACATTGGAAGAATGACTGAAAAACTGACAGGGATAAATAAAATTTCAAATAAAGATTCTAAACAAAGACAATGGAAATATGACTTGTGGATTTGGGGCCACAAGCCTATATAGCCCACATTTCCTACAAATACTACTAATCTCTCTGGCTATAAATCTCTCTCATCTTTCAACTAAGCTTCTACTACACATTATGCCAATGTTTTGCCCCAAAATTTTAGACAAAATTTACAGTACCTGAGCTATAAAATATTAATTCAGTTCCTCATCCCAATACTCCTTCTCCATTCTATTACCCTGTATAACCTGAAGTTTTCACATGGCATAGATTGGCTCTCCTACTCCCCATTCACAGCTGCATTTCAAGCTACTTCTTTCTCACTCCTCATGATTGACACTATCTAAAAGTTTCCCAAAATGATTGGTCAAAACTAAACACTAGGATTCTTACAAGTGAGATTAGGTTTGAAAATCCGAACGCATCACACATACTGGCCAAAGCAACAATGGCCATGGAAGAACTCTACCAGGTGTCCAATTTTAAAATCATTTAGTACATACAGAAATTAGCAGAATTTCCTTTTGTTTATTTATTCATTGATTCAATAGGAATTTACTGAATGCTAGACATTATATTAGGAGTTGGGGATGCAGGGGCCAACAAAACAAAGCCCAAATTCTTATGGAGCCTATACTTTATTTAGGAAGGCAAACAAATAATTTTAGTTAGTGATAAGTGGTATTTTTACCTGCCTGCCCCTCCGCCTCCAAAAAAGAAGGTAGAGACAGGGTGCTGGGAGGTAGCAGCTATTTTAAATAAAGTGATCACAGGATAGGACCTCTTAGCAACCCCTAAGTTGGTGACATTTGAGCAGTGTTTTGTTGGATGAATGTACCTGAATCCCGTACTCTCTACCTCTTTTCACCATTACACACAGCTATTAGGATAACATTGCCTTCACGATAGTTCTCACAAAATGTGGGTAAAAGACATTATCAAAATAAATAAATATCTTAAAAAATAAAACCTTAAAAACCTTAAAAAAATAAAAAGCTTAGATATAAAAAGCTTAGCCTAGACCTATTATGTACAATTGAATACTTTGCCTTCTTCCCAAATTTCTTGTCCCCAAAAGGGTTTCTAAATGTCTTCTCAAGTCAAAATAATCTTTGGGAAGAGAGGACTGCCTTATTATGCCATGTTGAAGTAGAACACAGAGAAGCTGAATTCCTTCAGAAGATTGCTGGTATTTGCTCTTTTCCCAGGGATGCTAGATAAGTCTCTGAAATTGGGAAAGAGGGAAAGAGGGAAAGAGGGAAAGAAAGAAAGAAAGAAAGAGAGAGAGAGAGAGAGAAAGAGAGAGCGAGAGAGAGAGAGAAACAAGAGTGGAGGGATTTTAAAAGCCTCCATCCTGACATGGAGCTCTGATCCTTGTGGTTCAAGAGGTTTATCATACTCAACGGGTTGGCAATCCTTGGTTGTCTACCAGGCTTGACCAAATAGAGAGGTACGTAACATGCCCAGAACAAGTCCTCACCTGGATCAGCCAAAAAGCTAAGGGTAGGACCCTATCATCCTCTCAGAAGCTATACTAAGCTAGGCTGCTCATGAAAGAGTTGTAGGGCTCAAGCATCCAAAGGTGCACACATTAAAGAGTAAAGTTATGCTAATTGCTTAAGGTCAAAGCAGCCCCAGTACCCAAGAACAGTGATGGGGAATACTAATCTATATTCTAGATCTGGACTGCCCAATACAGTAGTCACTAGCCACATGCGGCTACTAAGCATTAGTTTAAGTTCAGATGTAATGTAAGTATAAGATACACACTAGATTTCAGACATAACAAGAAAAGGTAATCTCAATAATTTTTATATTAATTACATGTTGAAATGACAATATTTTAGACATTGGGTTAAATACATTATTAAAATTAATTTTACTTGTTTCTTTTTTAGTGTGGCTACTAGAAAATTTTAAATTATACACATGGTTCACATTTTATCTCTACTGAAGGGTGCTATTCTAGACGGAGACAGAAT
Organism: Macaca mulatta; assembly: GCF_049350105.2. Classification (NCBI taxonomy): domain Eukaryota; kingdom Metazoa; phylum Chordata; class Mammalia; order Primates; family Cercopithecidae; genus Macaca; species Macaca mulatta. Next base: position 103,261,527 of record NC_133414.1, on the reverse strand, counting down.
CCCTCCTATCAAGAGGTGAATTGATTTTCACACCAACAACTGAGATAGGGTATCTTATTCCACTTTTGCTGGTGAAAAGAGGTTTCAATAGGCCCAGTCACCTGCCTATTCTGGTGAATGGCAGCACAAAGACCTAAATCCAGGTTTTCTGATGTGAATTTTTGTTTGTTTATTTTTTAGATGGAGTCTCACTCTGTCGCCTAGGCTAGAGTGCAGTGACATGATCTCGGCTCACTGCAACCTCTGTCTCCCGGGTTCAAGTGATTCTCCTGCCTCAGCCTCCCTAGTAGCTGGGATTACAGGTGCCCACCACCACGCCTGGCTAATTATTTGTATTTTTAGTAGAGATGGGGTTTTGCCATGTTGGCCAGGCTGGTCTCGAACTCCTGGCCTCAAGTAATCCACCCATCTTGGCCTCCCAAAGTGCTGAAATTACAGGTGTGAGCCACTGCACCCAGCCTTAATGTGAATTTTTGAAAACATTTTTTTTCAGAGGCTAATACCAAAAACTGTTTTTCCTGACAATGTTTTTTTTTTTTCAGATAGTTTTAGTAAAAGACAACTTTAAGATGCTGAACAATGTAATATTCTGACTTGCTTTCTTTTTCATTTGGATGGTTTGGTGGTAGTTGTCATTATTGTTATTATCATAGTTAACATTTAATGGGTTTATGTACCAGGCATTATCTTAAATATGCACATGTATTCAACATATTATGTCCATGTATATCCTAACCAACATGTATTTAATCCAATACAGTTTAATAATCTAATCCTTACTACATTCCTATTAATTAGATAGCATTTGGCCTCTTATAAAAAATTGAGTAGAGAATTTAAGCAAGTTGTCTAAAATTATGAAGCTAATAAGTGGTTAAACCCAATATTTGAATCCATTTTCTTAACCAAAGTATGTGTGATACATTTTCTTCACACTTTATTTACATAGATCTACAATATATATAAAAAGAATGTCTTATCCCTTATTTTAGGAGCCTTAAACATGTCTAGTTGTACAATTAGATCTCCTTTTAAACAGTCTATAGCCCTTTTCGTAGTTTATTTGTTCCTTTAAAGAAAAAAATCTCTAGAAGATACATCTCCCACATGGCTTTTAAGAACTGTTAAATAAAGCACAACCTTATGTAAATTAGAACCTGAGGAAATCCAGGCTTGAAGTTCGGTGAAACTGGGAAAAAGTAAAATGAAGATTTGGTTTCCCTTAGATGCTTAAAAAACTTCTCATTACTACAAAACTCACCTCTAATTCTTAGTTTATAATTTGAAGTCCATACTAGCAGTACAGCACATTTTAAAAATATCTTAAAGATTTAATGCCAAACTCTCTAACTGCTCAACCGCTGTAGTGGTTAACCCAATTGGTCCAAGAATGATGTTAAAAAGGTCCTAGTCTAAGGTTAAGACTCTGTATGCAGACCAAGTACAGTCTTCATTCTCAACAGCTACTCCACACAGATTCTATACCCATAAGAAACACCTGGGTCAGAAAGGGAGTTAGGCTCACCAAAGATGTCCTCAGGTGGGCAAACACTTAAGCAACAACTTAGCTAACATTTAATGAGCACTAATCAAATATCAGGTTTGGGCTCAGAACTTTGTATGGATTATAGTACGGACAGTTACTATCCTCCTTTGGCAAATGAGGAATGTAGTGCTGGACAGCCTGAGTAGGCTGCTCCCAGCTGCACAGCTGTGCAGCAGAGATGGTATCCATCCCCGGGCTGCGCAGCTCCAGGCCTAAAATCCAAGCCACTATGCAATGCATCCTAGAATTAATAACATTTGGTCCCTGGCATCAAAATAAATTCATATAATATATATACTTATTATTTATTATTCTTTCTTTCTTTGAGACAGAAAGAAAGCCTGGTCATCCAGGCTGGAGTGCAGTGGCATGATCATGGTTCACTGCAGCCTAAAACTCCTGGGCTCAAGTGATCCTCCTGCTTCAGCCTCCTGAGTAGTTGGGACTACAGGCATGGGCCACTGTATTAGTCCGTTTTCATGCTGCTGATAAAGACATACCTGAGACTGGGCAATTCACAAAAGAAAGAGGTTTATTGGACTTACAATTCCAAATGGCTGGGGAGGCCTCACAATCATGGCAGAAGGCAAGGAGGAGCAAGTAACATCTTATGTGGATGGCAGCAGGCAAAAAGAGAGAGTTTGTGCAAGGGAACGCCTCTTTTTAAAACCACCAGATCTCATGAGACTTATATTCACTATTCATGAAAGACCTGCCCCCATGATTCAATTACCTCCCACTGGGTTCCTCCCGCAACACATGGAAATTGTGGGAGTTACACTTCAATTTGAGATTTGGGTGGGGACACAGCCAAACCATATCGGCCACCATACCTGGCTAATTTTTTTAATTTTTGTAGAGACAGGATCTCGCCACATTGCCCAGGCTGGTCTCAAACTCCCGCAATAAAGGGATCCTCCTGCCTCAGTCACTCAAAGTCCTGGGATTAGCCAGCATGCCTGGCCCTTTATATTTACCTAATCATGGACATCATTAAACTTTCACCTCATGTTTACTAAGTGAATTCCCTACTTTTACTGTTTCTTAGATTTGAACTAGGTTGTTGGACAAATTAATAGAGAAATGGCCACTGCATTATCTAAAGTAGTGGTTCTAAAATTTAAATGGGCATCATGATCACTAATTAGAATTTTTAAAGAATTGACTCACAGGCTCCATCCCAGACCAATTAATTCAGAATATCTAGGAGATTAGCACCAGGACTATAACTCTACAAAACCCTCTCACAGATGCAGCCAAAAGATAACTGGGAAACACTGGCCACGGCAGCCGAGGAGGTAGTCACAAAAATCTGACTGACTAGTACCATTGTTAGGCTGCCGATTCCAGGATTTGGCTCTCTGCTAAACCATCATTAGAGGTCACTTTATTATCACCATTAAGAAACCACTATGACAGGACAAAAAATAATTAAAGAATTTGTGATCGATGTACTCTCTCCCTATAATGCAGATATACATGAAAAACCAAGGTAGTATAGCATAGTTGTTCCAGATAATCTTGAGGCAGACTGCCTAGGTCTGAATCCCAGTTCTGCCATTAGGCAAACTACTTTGTGTTTCTGTGTACAAAGGAGATAACAAAGGTACCTATCTCACAGGGTTCTTGTGAGGCTTAAAGGAGATAATAGATATAAAGTTTACTGGTTTACAGTGTCTGGTAACTTCTAAGTATTCAATAAATGTGAGCTCTACCATAAATTAGATCACTGGATGAGCATAAAATGATAAGGAGAATCAGCATCAGAATACTGAATAATACCAGACTGTGATTAGTTTGATGCACTAATCATAAATAACGGATATCGTCCTGATGGAACTTGAAATGCCTATCATTCACTGGTATTAATTCCCTGCCTCCATTTCTACCCTAGTGATAGTTTGCAACTCAAGTTTGAAGTTTAAGATACATTGCTTCACCTGAATAGGAAGAGCCTATCTTTTGTATGTAGGACACTTCTTTTACTGGGGTAGGGTGAGGTGGGTGTCCAAGATTGACCAATGCTTTTCTACTATGCATTCTTTCCTTCGCTTTATGTTTATGTTAAAAGTAAACATATGTTTAAATTCAAGTACAGTCCCACTGCTTTAGAAGCTATCTTGCTTTGTCTCTTCCCAATTACTTTGCATATAGCTGTTCTGATGCACTATTACATGTTGATTTCATAGTTGAACTATTATAGAATTATCCTATTTCCTATTTTCAAGTTCTTGAGGGTGTCTACACAAAAGGTACAAGGTCATTTGTTGTTGCTATCTTAGACGTATGTGTGGTACCCCCAGGTCTCTTATGTATCACAGAGAGTGAGCCTCCCAGCTTTGATGTCAAAATATACAAATTTCTGCTCTTGAGTGCTAATTCTGCTATCACTGGCGATAAAACAATAATACTATTTTCTCTCATGTATTTAAGTGTCTTCATTCATTAGTAATGCTCTGTTTATTAAAACTCACCAAAGGCTGACTTCCTTTGCTAAAATCTTTTGGATGTGTCATTATCTGTCAACTTAGAATATTTTTTCTTCCTTCCTTAAGCAATTCACAATCTTCATACACATTTCTTGATAATGCTCATTTTATATACATTTTTGTCTTGAAAACTCTTATCTGTTAATAGTTTATAAGTAAACTGTGGTCATGTTCAAAGAGAAGAGGCATCAGTTTCCTGCTTTTGATACCTATTCTTACATGTGAAACTAACACTAATTTTAAAAATCCAGAATAGGTGTAATTTGCTTCCATGCATCTTCTTGTTTTATTTATATAATGAACTAATTTTTCTCTTGTTATGTATGTGTATGTATGTATATATATATTTTCTCTTATGTATGTGTATGTATTATATGTATTATATAATGTGCATATATTGGCACATTTCTTTCAAAGGCCTACATGAGTTGCAATTTCACAGAGAACCGTAAGGACAGCATTATCTTCTACTGAGTAGAACACTTTATTCTTTTTTTTGCTAAGACAAAGCAACAGGCAGTGAGGCACACCTTGCCTGAACAGGGTTAGGAAACAGCCTGGGGGGTTAAGCATGGTCTGGGGATCTTAGACTGAGGAAGCCAGGAGACCCTGAAAGGTCTACGAAGGTAGAAAAGGTTACCCTACTTCTGTAGGTTGACTTGTAGAGTCATGTGGGACCCCCAAGGTCATAGAGGCTGGTAGTTCAGTGAGTGCTGCGATGGCCTCATTCCCCTTCTTACCAATATAAATTTCATGATCAATCAAAATAATCAATTCCTCACACATACCCTTGATAGCATCACTCTTTTGTACTTCGACTCCCCTTCCCCTCTCTTCTTTGGTCATACTTGCTTAACTAAACTCTAATCCTGGCTAACTCTATCTAACTCTCTATATACTCTGCCTCTACAAGACTACAGTGGAACTTTGTGGAAGAAAAGCATGCAACCATGCTGACTGGTCTCTCACCTTACATTCATGACCATGAACCTCAAGTGAATCCTTCATCTGCCAGGCTGTCATACTCAATGCCCCAAGTCCATTACGCTTCTTGCCAGTATTTCATACCTTCTCCTCTCTCTTCAAACCCCTCAATATATCCTCCTCCATCCTCACTCTCCACTGAGGACCTCACTTTCTACTTTACTGAAAACAAGAGGAAATAAAATAACTGAAACAAACATAACTTTTACCACCACACCTATTCACCTACTAGCATCTATACTTTGTGTTGTTGTCTGTTTCCAGAACTTCATGTACCTATCTGAAGCCATCCTTCACCCTATATGCCAGATCCTGTCACCATGACCTAAGAACATTGATCCAGTAATTGTCCCCTTTCACTTACATCTTTTGCCATCTACTGAAGATTCTTAATGACATTTAAACATATTTCCCCAGCTCAAAAAGAACCCTATGAAACCACTTCTGTTGACCCTACTTCCCCTATTAGCTATTTATTTGCTTTCTTTTGCAGTAAAACTCCTAGAGATACTGGCACTTATTCTCTTTAATTCATCTCTTCCCATTCTTTTTTCACTTTACTTTATTAAGATTAAATACTTATGTATTCATAGTATAATATTCAAAACCAGAAAATAAAAAATTTTCCATCTGCTGACATTATCCAGACTTTTGCTCCTACCACTCCATCGAAACTGCACTTGAAAAGACCACCATGACCTATGCATTACTAAATCTAGAGGTCTATTCTCAACCTCATCTTAACCCACTTAACACAGTTGATCCCACCTCCTCAACACTATGTGTTTACTTTGCCTTCTAGGACCCACTCTTCCCATTGTCCTCCTATCTCACTCATTTCTCCTTTTCTTCCTGATAAGTAGTTGACACAGTGGTACCCCAGGGCTCAGTCCTTGGTCCTCCCTTCAAACTTTCATTGTTTAAATAATGATCCATATGCTGCTCCTTCCAGGAGTCATAAGTCCAACTCTCAAATGGACATGTCCATTTTAATATGTTATAGCTTACATTCCTTTTTCTTTTCATGACCCACATATAATTCATTAGCAAATATGAATTTACCTTCAAAACCTATTAAGATTCTGATCACTTTTTACCACCACCTTGATGCAAGCCATTACCATCTCCTGCCTGGATTACTGCAGTGGCCTCCTAACAGGTCTGCTTTCAACATACTAGTCTGAGTGATTCTTTTAAACATAAATCAGATCATATAATTCTTATTATATGATCCTGCCTGAAATGGATCTTCATTTCTCTCAGAGTAAAAGCAAAATCCTTAAGATGGCTCTACAAGAACTGTGTCATGTGCCTGTGGCCATGCCCATCCCCATCACCTCTAACACTCCTTCACTCACTGCTGTCCAGCCATATGGGACTCAGGTCATTTCTCAACAAGTCAGTCACACTCCTGCTTTAGAGTCTTTAATCTTGCTATTCCCTCTACCAGAAACACCTCTTCCCTCACATATCTGGCTAACTCCTTTACCTGGTCTTCGTTCAGAAGTCACTCTCTTAATGAGGCCTACCCTGAACACAAGTTTACTTGAAATTGTAACACCTCACTGGCCAATTTCCTTTACTCAGCTTGACTTTCCCCTTTTCTACAGTATTTATCACCTAATATAATACACACTATGATTTGTTTATTGCCTACAAGGTTGCTTGATGAGTCTCAAGTGCCTAGAATTGTATCTGGAAGACAAAATGCTTTGTAATGATTTATAATATAAATGAGAACACAATGGTTAGGAGTACTAAAGGGAACCAAAATTGTAGACCCTACACGTGTTACTATTGCAGTCAAGTCAGAAAGCAGCTTACATTTTCAACTAAAGCAAGGGAGGAGACTGAGTTTACTAGTAATTTTTTTGACAATTAAAGTAAGTTAGGCCAGGCACTGGTGGCTCATGCCTGTAATTACAACACTATGGGAGGCTGAGGTGGGAGGATTGCTTGAGTCCAGGAGTTCGAGACCAGCCTGGGCAACATGGTGAGATCCCGTCTCTAAAATAAAAAAGGCTGGGCACGGTGGCTGACACCTATAATCCTAGCACTTTAATCAATCCTAGGCAAATTGATTACTTGAGCCCAGGAGTTCAAGACCAGCCTGGGCAACATGTCCAAACCCTGTCTCTACAAAAAAAATACAAAAAAACTAGCTGGGCATGGTGGTGCACACCTGTAACACAGCTACTCAGAAAGCTGAGGTAGGAAGATCACTTGAGCCTGTGGGGGATGGAAGCGGGGTAGGGAGGTTACAGTGAGCCGAGATTTTGCCACTGCACTCCAGCCTGGGCAACAGAGTGAGACCTTGTCTCTAAATAAATAAATAAGTTAGTTCAATATAAACTAAAATATAACATTGATCATTTTCTATTAATTGAATGTCAGTGGTTCTGACATTATATATTCATATATGTATATACGAATACATATATATTCTGAGAAAATATAGCTTTGCTCACTGGTTTTAACATTTTTGATATAATACTGGTAAAAACCAGTACATATAAAACATCAGTAGTTGTGAAGTCTTCAGAATATCTAAATGAAAATTATCTTTTGTCTTTTTTATGAAGTTAGACTAATTGTCTATAATGCTTATATTGAACCCTTGTGCTAGACTCTTAAACATACCTGTATACTGATGATTTCTAACCATGAATATTTTTGTATTTTAGGTTACATACTTTTTCTCAACCCGACACTGATATCAGTCCCAACTCATTCTGACCAAGATATATTCTTATAAGTCAATATAGAAGATTTTACTTTTTTACTTCTGTTATCCTTTGGTTTTGTGCTTTAGCGTCCACTATTGACGCTTTGTTCGACTATTTAAACATTCCCTGCTACCTAATTCATAGTTTCAAAAGCTAAAAGAACGATACACATAATTCTTCTTTAACATTACAATACTAATAATAGATGACACTGAGATTAAGACCTACAATTATTCTTATTTTTAAAAAGTCATCAAAATGAACACTATAATCACTTTCATGAATGAATGACTAGTTTCTGCCAAAATACTGTTTGAAATATGTAACATCAGTATACCAATGACATCGTTTCTAGTATATCTTAAAACATCATATTTGTACCTACTGAGAGTATAAATATAATTTCTATTTTAGTCTTTTTTATTCCAAAATATGTTTTTTATTCTTATTAAGAATACATTATTGGAAATTCAATTTATATCTTTTTTTCATTAAAATGGCTATTCATTCAGAATAATAAATGCGGATCAGTATTGGGTACATAACAGTTACATAGTCAGGAAAACACAGAAGAGGTTTATTTTATAAATATTAACTAGAATTTTAAATTAACATGTTGCTTAAAAAAATTTTAGAAAATAAAGCTAAGCAGAAAGAAGAAAAATAAAATTAGGAAAATGTCATAACATATATGATATAGATGTACCTGAGTCACATATCCAGGATTCAGAACTCAGCTTTAGCACTTACTGGCTGTTACTTAACCTTTCTCAGCCTTACCTCCAGAATAAGAATCTGAAATATTCTTCCCTTAAACCTTTTCATAGATTGATCCTATTATTTTAGTTCCTGCTCAGATGGCCACTCCCAAGAAAGACCTTTCTGTTTTTAACTCATAGCATTTTTCATGCATAGCACCTGAAATTCCACTTTACTTGCTTATTGTCTGTCTGTCCTATTAGAACATTAAGTTCTAGGAGGGCACAGACTATGCCTGTTCTATTTGTTGCTGTGTTGCAGTGGCTAGAATAATGACTGGCACATGTAAAAGTTAATGAACATTTGTTGATGCTTAAATAATACCACCTAACTAGAAGGGTTCTTGGTTGGGTAAAATAAAACAATGAAATGTAAAGCTCATGATGCTCCATATAACAAACATTCAATAAAACAATAGCTAATATTTCATTCCTTTATTAGCATTTATTTTAACAACTCTATGATTAAAAGTACAAACTGCCTACCTTAAAGGATGCTAGTATTATAAATGTCTGGTCCAGAGCAGTGCTTCTTAAACTTTAGTGTACCAGAGAATCACCTGCAGGGCTCGTTACTAAAGATTTCTGGCCTTCTCTCCGGAGATTCTGACTCAGTAAGTCTACAGTGAAGCCCAAAAATTTGTGCTTCTATCTAATAAGTTCCCAGGTGATGTCGCTGATGGTGGATGCAGCTAATTCAGAGATTTCACTTTGAGTAGCATGTGTATGTAGTGCAAGATTTTAAAATATTGAATATCAGAGCATCATGAGTTCTCTGTACCTTAAGTACTTGTGTATTTGTATTTGTTCAAAAACAATAAATAGTTGGTAGTACTTAAATTCTGTCATCTTATGGTTATTCCTTCTTACATATTACCACATAAAATTGCTGAGTCTCTTATCACATCAACTATATTATCAATTAATCCTTCTTTGTAGAAGTTAAAAAATAAGTATAACAATGTGTTTTTGCAAAGAATTTATTCTTAGGTTAGGGATTACTGCCATAATCTCTGAGGAGCAGAAAGAGGAAAGAAAGCTTTCCTTTTCTGTACCACAGAATTCTGTCTATAAACATCCTTTTTTTTTTTTCTGAGGAAAGAATCACTAGATTCTTAGAGGGGCCTCTGACCACAAAAGGGTTAAGAACCAATACACTGTACTGGTCACATTTGAGCTGCTGGAACAAAGCTTCTTTGTCCTTAAAGTAAAAAGTCTTTCATTTTAAATCAACAACCTATACCACACCCAGCAGATACTCTCTAAGCAGCTTTAAAGTTTCTCTTTTCACCAGGGTCACCTGGTGAAAGAGACAGAACATCCCTTAATCTAGGGCCATCAATTTCTAGTCCCCAGTCCAGAGTCTCTCCCTCTCCCTAAGACCCCAAAGATTCCTACGCAGATCCTAGGAGACAGTTTTTCTAAATTTGTGATTCCTAACCAACATTGCCTATATGCATTTCAGGTTACCTATCACTGCATTTGAATCTTTGAAAGGAAAAATACACAATAAAATAACTTACTAGCCATGCATTTATTCATTTAAGATTTTATTGAGACACTTAACCCAAATCTACACGTGGTAGGGCACGTTTTAAAGGGGATGAGTTTTAAAGGATGGGTAACTGCTAGCTGGGCACAGAGGAGGCATTCATTTCAAGGAGAGCAAACAGTTGAACCAAGTATTTATATGTGTGAGTGTTAGGTGGTAGGGGAGGAAGTGGTAGGCAGAAACCAGTTACCACTAAGTAGCTTTAATGTATCCTGAGGTCAACAGGATACCTTTAGGAAATTTTAGGGTGGGTTAAGAGTGATAATGATAAAGACAGTAAGCTGTTTTTAATTATTACCACTTGGACACAGTTAAGAATGTGCAGCAGTGGCTTTGGTGAGATGTAATAAGAACCTGAATGAGAACAGTAACAGAGGGATGAAACTAAAGGGACAGATTTGAGAACTATTAAGGAGAGAGACCAGCAGGACTTTGCCCAGTTTTGTGAGGGTAGAGTCAAGCACGTAGCATATTTCTTGCTTGGATAACTGAGCGCTGGCATCCCATTTGATCATTCGTAGATATGCTGAGTTTCAGGTGGCTTCAGGACATCCAAGTGGACATCCAGTAGGATTCTGCAGCTGAGAAGAAAAGTGTAAGCCAAAAATAGATTTGAGAGGCCTCAGCATAGGTAGCTGAAGTCTCAGGATACATGAGTTCACACAGGAAAAAAAAACAAACATCTAAATACATGTGTTAGAAATTTCTTCTTGGCATATAAGTTTGCTCAATAGTGTACATATTTCACATTTATCTTATTTACCACTGTACCCCCAGTGGCTAGCAAAGTGCTGATATGTAATTACTTAGTTTAAATAACAAAATAATTATTTGTGCAAAAATTATGTGTTTATTTCTTTTGGTTTGTTAGGCTATTAAAATTATCTCACAGCCATGTAAACCATGGTTAATGTGGATTTAGTTCATCTAGTATTAAGTGATCATTTAAAGCTAAAACTCATTTGTGTTTGAATATTTTAACTCATTTAAAAATTTTATCTATTTATCAAATGTCCCTGGCCTACTGAAGGGAAGAAGTATTAGTAGGTGAAAAGAGTCTAAAGATGTGGTTTTTATGATGCTGATTTGATCATGTGATCAAATGTGATCATGTGATATGATGACATGATTTTTTGCATCTCCTGGCAGGACCCTGGGCTGCCCCACCATCTCTACCTCCTATTTCCTTTTGACGAGCTCACTTTTCGGGCCCTTCTTTCTACATCTACCTACATCTACAGAGCAGCCCAGCAGTGCTGGCTCCAGAATTTCTCTCTGAGAGAGTGGGGAAGCACCAACCTATCTGGTTTGAGATGGAGAAAAGAGTTGAAATGCACTTGCATAGTCGTCTGAAAGAAGATTGAAGTAACTTCATTTACCCCTATCAAAGCAGAGGGAGCTACTAATAATCCCTGCCTCCGGCCCATATGTAGTCCTCTGCACCACTACTTAAGGGTTACTATCTGTCTGAGATGGTATATGATCTGTAGCTTTAGGAATTTCACAAAACACGAGTTTCTTCTGCATATCATTCTGCTCCAGTATCCTGATACACATCTGCTATTATATCACCCCCTGTCATTCCTCATTGCACTTAACAGCATCTTTTTGTTTTCTTTGTTTGTTTGTTTGTTTTTTACATTTCTTAACTTGATTACTCTTTCTTCACTTGACCAGAGAGTCCAGAAGGGCAGGTTCTATGTCTGGTTTTGCACACCAATAATAAAGCTTTATTTATGTATTTCACACTTGAATAGTAAGAACACCTTATATTTTCTTATGAGTCTCCATAAAAACTAGCATTTACTCATTCTTAACTCATTCTTTATAGCATCATAATATCATAGACTTTGTATAAGATAAGTAAGTTACTCTTTGTATTTGCCTAAGTCAAGATGTAAAATATTATATGGTACGACAACGTCACTTAACATTTCTCACTTTCTGCCTTTCCCATTTGGTTATTTTATACCCATCCCAAATCACAGAACAACTGTATCTATCCTCCATTATATATGAGAAAACCTTGTAGAAAAGTTGAAACCCAGGATATCACCACATATCAAAGACCCAACCAAAGGCTGAGGAATACTGCTTTGCAGTACAATTTATGTTATCAATATTTGTTTGTATTTATATTGAGGCTTATAGGCAAAAACTATCCCATTTGCAAGTGGGATATATTTGTATAAATATAGATTTGTATTTGTTTGTATACAAATATTTCTAACAAGGGATACCTTGCAAGTGGGATAGTTTTCACCTATAAGCTTCAATATAAATACAAACAACATAGAAATCAAAGGACCTGACAGTATATAAAGATTAGGGCTACCGGAATCCTCAGAGACGCAATGGAGTACCTGACTCCATCATTTACTCTACTTTTTGTGTTCTCTGTTGATGATAAAGGCCACATTTGGGACTTACCATTGTATTTAAATCACATTTCTACAATGTTCATTCTCTCTTACTAAAGGGGCTTGATGGCCACCAAGGGATCTTTCAGGCCAGGATGACATGTGCAGTTAAACTGTCATTTAATTTACCCCTTTAGGCTTTAAATTGCTGTTGAGAATATATATATATATATATATATATATATATATATATATATGTGTGTGTGTGTGTGTGTGTATATATATGTGTGTGTGTATATATATATATACACCCTTTGCTTATAAGCTAATTGTTTATACTTCTATAATCTTTTGTTTTCCTTTTTTTAAAAAAGTTATAGTTAAATTGGGATTTCACTATGACCCAAAGAAAATTTTCTTCCAAAGGACATATATAAAATTTGCAGTATATAGATAGAAATGGGAGAGTTTGTGCTTTCTTCTCATCATCCAGAGTTGGCAGTTTTTGCTGGATGAATCCAAAAATTAAAAACAATGAACAAATGTTCAAAGAAGCAAAACAAAACACACTGTGGACTGGCTCCAGGTTCCAGGCTTGGTGAAATGGGAAACAGGGAAGTAGAAGATAAAGTCCCCACTCTAGGGTAGCCAATTGTTTCTTCCTTCAAAGTATGTCCACAATACAACCACCATTCTCCACCTCCATTTCATATCTTATAGCCTTGGTTGAAGGCCCCATAATCTTTTAGCTTTCCTACAGTAATAGGCGTCTAACTGATTTGCTGTTCCTTGACCTGGCCAAGTGTATTTCCATCTCAAGGCCTCTGTACTTGATTTTCCCTTTACACAGACTGCTCTTCCCATATATCCACAGAGTCCTTCATTCCCTTCAGGTTTCTGTTCAAAGGTCATCATATCAAAGAGACTGACCCACTATAAAATAACTCCATGTCTCCTATCTACAATCGGGCTTTGTTCCTTTTCATACTACTTATCACTAACATGGCATTTTTTAAAATTAGTTTTCCTATTAGAATTATACTTCTTGAGCAGAGACTTTTTTACTATCTTGTGCCCTTCTGTATCCTCTGTGCCCCAGCACAGTGCCTGACACACAGAAAGTACTCAATAAATGTCTGTTCAATGGTAGTTAATTATTAACTGTTCAAGTTAAATAACAATACAGGGCAACAGCAAATTAGTAATACAAGATAGTACATAGTTAACTGCTAATTGAATAAGATGTGCCAGTAATACCCCAAAGGAGTATACATCAGCATCACTTGGGGAGCTTTTCCAAAATATACATGCCCAGACCTTACCACAAGACCCACTTTATCTCCCCAGGCAGGGTCCTGAGCATGTGTATGCTTAAATAGCTTCCCAGATGATTCTATTTTTTATTGTGGTAAAATAAATATAACATAAAATTTGCCATTTCAACCATTTCCAGATTATTCCATCTAGCATCCATTTAAAACTACTGCTATAACATTATGTCAGTTCAGCAGAGCAAGAATAGCTGAAAAAAAAAGGCTTACCAAAAAAAAAAAAAAAAAAGGTACTATGGTATATTAAAGAACATGGGTTCTGGAGTTGACTATAAGTCCACCACTCATTAGCTATGAGACTAGACAAGTTACTTAACTGTTAGTTTCCACATCCATAAAATGAAGATAATTTCTATACCTGCTCTCTCCCCCTACATCTACTCCAAACTGCTCCCAGGTCATTGTAAAGCTAAGATGAAATCAAGTATATCTCTATTTTGGTGCACATACTAGGCATTAAACTAAAACTTACTGGAATTACTTTCACTGAAATAAAAAATGAAATCATGCTGGCAGAAACACAAAGAGTATGTGTAATCTTGGCATAAGTGGCAGTAAAAAATGTCTCTTCCTCTTCCAATGGGACAATTGAGAATGAAATCTGCTAGGAGCTCCACAGGTAAGACACTACTAGAACAGTGATTCTCAAACTTAAGCATGCTTCAGAATCACCTGGAGGGCTTGTTAAAACAGATTACTGGGCCCACTCTCAGAGTCTCTGGTTCATTAAGTCTAAGGTAGGGCCTGATCTGCATTTCTAACAAGTTCCTAGAACTTGTGATGACACTAGTGCTGCTAGTCTAGGAATCACACTTTGAGAACCAGCGAATTAAGAGTCTGCATAGCCTAAAAGAATCTCTGAGATTAATTCCTTGAGTATAATTTTTTTAAAATAAAAAACCTGAAATAGTTCACCTAAAAAAACCATAACTGATAATATGCTTATGATTTTTAGAATATTTTACAATGTGATAAAAGTCAACTACTGAGATTCAAATAACAAAAGCAAAATTTCATGCCACTGGCATCCCAATGACAACTATTCTGAAAATTAATTCAAAGTTAAAATAATTCTTAGAATACTCATTTCTTAAAAGTTACAACATAGATAAAAACAAAACATGGCAATTTTAAAGGAATAAATGTACATATAAACTTTGACGCGTAAAAATAACCTAAACGAACACTTACATGTATGGAGGCATTCCGTCACTGTTGTTGGCTTGATCAGATACCCTTTACAGATATAGCAGGTAATGTAAGGATTAAAATCTTTCACCAAGTGTTTCCTTTGGGTAGCCATTCGTGGCTAGTGAAGTCTGGCTTTATGAGTTCAGGCAAAGAGGGGTCCTAAGTAGATGAAAGTCTGATCCCAGGAGCTAGTACGTCGTTCCCAGTAGGATGTCCTGAGGCATGAGAATTAGCATCCAGATTTATCAGGAGATCTTTGATCATCACTCCTTTTGGTGGTTCTGCTTTCCCATGTCTGTTTCCAAAATCATTTCAAAAAGATGAGAGAAAAAGGCGTCAAACTCCTCATAAAGTATTAATGTCATTCTATTAACAGCAAGTGTTACATGTTCCCAATTGGGTGAATAGGTGAATAGAACATAACCTTCATTGTATCATTAACTTGCAAATTTGCTATAATTTAATTCAGAATAATGACAAATTCATCCAGTTCTGGAACCTCACCTATCACCTCTATACTAATGACACCCCAAGCTATTAACTACAGTTTGGTATCTTTACCTCTTCGCTAATGCATTTTAACTATCTGCTTGACTGCTCTATTAGGAGTCCCTGCCAATACAAGTTAGAAGATTAAAAAGTGAAGTCATTATCCTCCCTTTCAAAATAGTCCCCACTTCCATTTTGAACCCTACATCCAGTTACGAGTCAAATCAAGTTGATACAAGTTGCTCCACTTGTATATCACCTCTCCACCTGCAGTCCATCTTATATTCTGTTACCAGACACATTTTATTCTGTGACACTTGGTCTTCTTATCAACGAATGTCAGCGTCTTCTCTTTACAAACAGAAAAACGTTTCTCATTCTGTCACATAAGACCTTCTACAGGTTAACCTTAATATACCCTTCAACAACTTTCTTCAACCTGAAGGGATCACTCCTCTCCCACCGTCTCCTCTGCAGGTTCTACGCACTCTATCCAACATGCCCTTTCTCTCCTCTGTCTCCATGACAGAGGAGAGACCGGACAGTTGTCGTTGACAACTATAACTACCCTTCAAGCCCTTCTCCAATGCTATCCTCAGCGCAATCTTTCCCTAGTTTTTAATGCTTCTTTCCCGTTACATTTGCCTTTTATTTTGATTTATAGTTACATTCATTCTTTACAGTCTTTATTAGACCAAAAACTCTTCAACAGAAACTGGTCACATTTAGTAGATACATAACCTGGGTAATGTTCCTTTCCTGTCTCAGTTTTTTTTTTTTTTCAACTGTAAAATATGTATCCTCTCAGAAAACACAACATGAAAGGTGTTGATTTTCCTAAGTGCATTCTATAAACAGGAACTTTCCCTCATCTTAGCTGTTAACTCATTGGTAAGTATAAAGCAACCGGAAAGGTAAAAGGCATTCCATCAACACATAGCCACTGCGAATGTGCAGGGAATGCGTGTAATCATCCTATTCTCTTGGGAAATCATATTCGTGGGTGTAACAGAAAGCAAGCATAATTAAAAGACAGGGAATCAGGGTTCTGGCCCTTAGCTCTGTATGACCTTCAGCAAAGCGTTTCATATCTGTGCCTGGGTCTCAGCTTCCTCCTCTGTAAGTTGGGATTAACTGCCTTGCCTTTTCCACAGGTTTGCCATGAAGCTCCAAAGTAAGAGAGAGTCCTTTGGAAGAGGAAATGCACGGTCCCGACCTGGGGTGGTGCTAAGATCCTAAAGCACAGAGCCCTGTGACCAAGACAGTTAAGGGAAGCAAGAACTTACAATGACGGGGCGGGGGTGAGGGGGAACTTTTCCGCGTTCTCCGGCAGGACCCAGCGGCATAGCCCAGTGCGGTCCCAGAACCGCCGCGCCCGCCCGGCAGGTGCGCGGGCCCAGGCCCCAGAGGCGCGCTGCTCAGGCCGGGGAGAACGAGCAGCCTTTCCCGGGGCCGGCGTCCGCAGCCGGCCGCTCTCCCCGCCAAGCGAGGCACGGCTCCGAAGCCCCCGCCCCGGCCGGTCGCCCCCTGCACCCGAAGGGCCCTCCCGGCTCCAGGCGGGGCCGGCCAGGGCAGGTGTCTGGAGGTGTCGCTCCCGCCTGAGGCGCAAACTTGGGCGAGGAGTCTGGCGTCCCTGCAGCTCCTCAGCCCGCCCGGTACCTACCCAGCGGCCACCACCGCCGCCGCTCCTCGCCCGCCAGCGCGCCGGCCTCAGAGTGAAGGAAAGTGAAACAGAAACAGCACCCGCCGCGGCCTGGCCGGTCCCCGCGCCCCGTCCGCTCTCCCCCTGCAGGCGGGAGCGCGCCGGCTCTGTGGGGCCACTCGGCTCAGGCCCGATAGGGCGCGGCGGGCCTCGGGGCCCAAGTCCGGTGCCGCCTCCAAGGGCAACTCCACCCACTTCCAACCGGCGGCACCGCCCGCCCCGCCGCCCGGCCACGCCCCCACCACCCGGCCACGCCCACCACCACGCCCGGAGGCCGCGCCTGCTGCCTGCGCTCCTCGCAGGTGCAGCTGCCGCCCTGGCTCCTGCGCTACACGTAGCTCTGGCCAAATATTATCTCGGTTCTTCTTATTCTCACCATCCACCCCTTCGGTTGTTTTCATCATAACAATGACTGGCATATTTTTCCTGGAGGGTTTAAAAGCAACGGTCAGTGATGAGACTGACTCACCCTGAGAATTTGTCTCCTGAGCTGCGTCTTCCCCAAGTCTGTACCACCTGCGCCGAAGTAGGGACAAAGCCATCCCTTGATTTGCACCTTATTTGAAAATCACTAACAAACTTGTTACTGTAGCGTGCGTCCAGAGATCATGGTCGTTGACAACTATAAGCAAACGGGAACGTTGTGGAGGGTAAGGGTGGGGGGAGGGTGAGTGGTAAAGAAGCATTACTGTTTGCAAGGTTCAAAACAAACAAAAGCCCAGTACTCTTTCTAGTGGACTTTGAGACCTACAAGAGACCATTCACTGCAAAAACCTTCATTCAAAAACGTGTATTTTAGAAGCCAGAGCAGTGATGGCTTAAGAAAATGACAATAATAGAGGGTAGGGGAGATTGTCAATGCAAAGTATTTGCTTTTTCTCCAACTGATAGGCGTTAGCTTCTTTCTATATATAGTGATAGATGACTCTAAGTGGCAAACCAACAAACAACCGCTAGTCCAGCAGTCATACAGGTGTTCAAAGATCCATTTCAAGTTTAAAATGCATCAAGCAGTAGACCAAGGCAGCTTTTGAAACTATCCATTTTATAATCAAACTTTAACATAAGTTTAAAAATTGCCATTTCTAATATCACAGTAGGAGCAATACATTTTCTGAAACAGCTTTAAATGACCATATTCTTATAGTCCTTTAAAGAATCATTTTGCAAAATCGTATATGCCAATGTCCAAGCTGGGATCAACTTCATAAGTCACAGCAATCACAATGAGTAAGAGAAAACAAGCGAGGTCAAATAACTTCATGGCAGTAGGATTACTCTTTACCCTTCATATCTTTCATTTCAGAGACTAAATAGAACAATATGTGAAAAATCACCCCATTTCTAGTGTGTTTAAAATATGTATTGGAGGATATTACTGTATATATACCACAATATATAAAAATGACTTGTTATTTTCCTATTTTGTGTCTGAAACTATTTTAAATATATTTTAAAAGAATAACAATGAAGTCCAGGGGGCTTAAATGTGATTGATGACCAATCACAAGTGCAGTTAATCAGTATTCCTGAAGGAAACGAGCTTGAAGACTGGTTTTAGGATGACATATGTTAGCAATGAAGGAAGGGGTCACAAACATGTGATAGAGCAGTACCTGAGGATGAATGTGGAGGTGGGGTTGCCAGAATGGACTTGGGATGAGTGAGAACTACAACCTTTGTAAGGCAATCTGTGCTTTGTATCTGGAGAGGCAGCAATAGTTTGTAGTAAAGTGTTATGTGGCTTTGCCTCTGCCCTCTTCAGCAACCATTCCATCTCTTCCACCCCAATTTTAAAAAATGCACACATACACAAAATAAAAACAAGTTTAAAAACTCAAACATTTGTCTGGTTAAAAAAAAATAATAATAATAGGCCTGGCATGGTGGCTCATGCCTGTAATCCCAGCACTTTGAGAGGCTGAGGTGGGCGGATCATGAGGTCAGAAGTTTGAGACCAGACTGGCCAATATGGTGAAACCCCATCTCTACTAAAAATACAAAAATTAGGTGGGCATGGTGGCAGGTGCCTGTAGTCCCAGCTACTTGGGAGGCAGAGGCAGGAGAATCGCTTGAACCTAGGAGGCGGAGGTTGCAGTGAGCCGAGATAGCACCACTGCACTCCAGCCTGGGCAACAGACAAGGCTCCGCCTCAAAATAATAATAATAATAACAAAGTATTATTATTGTAATGGTAAGAGGGAATGTTGCGAAATGGCAACTTTCCTGTGTGATGTGTATGCAGATTTTAAGTATTAAAACATGGGACTTTCAGCTGCTGTGCTGCCTCTCCTTTTCCCCTGGGGCTCCTTACCAGTTACTTATCCTAGTATAGTCCCTTGGTACTGCCAGTGGGGGCAGAGGACAAACGATGGAAGCTATAACATGAGGGGGTAGCTCTGATAACAAATCTCAAGTACCAGGAGGACCCTCAAGTAAACAAAGGCCTGGAAGCAACTGGATATATAGGGCCAGGGGGAAAAAAAAAAGGCAGGATAAAGGAATCATAGCTGGGAGTCCCCTTATCAATAATGTACTCCAGCTTTCTCATTTTACAGATGTAGAAACTAACATCCTGAGACGTGGCAAATTCATAATTACAGAGCTGATCCTGGTAGAGCCAAGACCAAAATAAAGGTGCCAGGTTCAGTTTTCTTTAACATCTCTTGAGAGTACTTCTCAAGTCCAAGAACTTAAGGGAGGTCTGGAAAGAAACAGATTAGGGCCGGGCGCGGTCGCTCATGCCTGTAATACCAGCACTTTGGGAGGCCAAGACGGGCAGATCAACTGAGGTCAGGAGTTCAAGACCAGCCTGGCCAACACGGTGAAACCTTGTCTCTACTAAAAATATCAAAATTAGCTGGGCTTGGTGGCAGGTGGCTGTAATCCCAGCTACTAGGGAGGCTGAGGCAGGAGAATTGCTAGAACCCGGGATGTGGAGGTTGCAGTGAGCTGAGATGGTGCCATTGCACTCCAGTCTGGGGGACAAGAGCGAGAATACATTTAAAAACAAAACAAAAAAACCACAGATTAAATTTTTTTGTTGTTGTTAAAAAAGGAAGAAAGAAAGAGAAGAATGGATGAGGAGAGGGAGGGAAATAACTGTCTAGATGGCACTTAGGAGTGAAGTGGCCACTGGTGATTCCCTATCAAAGAAGCATAATCCCAAAGTGGTAATTGTTGCATTTGAGTTTTGGCCCAGACTCTTCCAGAGAACCACAAATGGCTCTTAATAACTCCTAGAACTACTTGGAGCTATCTGTATATCTAACAAATGTTTTCATTACTTTATATTTTATGTCTAGATTTTTATTTCATTTATGGCTGGGCAATAGATGGGTAGGCAGTTCTATACTAAAAGTTCACATTCCTTTCCTGCCTAATAAATACATCATTAATTAACTGAATTTTAGTGACATAATGTGGTTGAAAAATGTGGTTATATATTTACATTTCCCTGAAATATTAAATAAGGCAAATTTTTCAGTCAGGCGCGGTGGCTCATGCCTGTAATCCCAGCACTTTGGGAGGCCAAGGCGGGTGGATCATAAGGTCAGGAGATCAAGACTATCCTGGCTAACATGGTGAAACCCTGTCTCTACAAAAAACACAAAAAATTAGCCGGGCGTGGTGGTGGGTGCCTGTAGTCCCAGCTACTCAGGAGGCTGAGGCAGGAGAATGGCGTGAATCCAGGAGGCGGAACTTGCAGTGAGCCAAGATCACGCCACTGCACTCTAGCCTGGGCGACAGAGCGAGAGACTCTGTCTCAAAAAAAAAAAAAAAAAAAAAAAAAAAGTGAAGTGAAATTTTCATTATTACAAATTATATATCTAAGAATGCTATTTAATATTTTAACACAGAGAGCCTTTAACATGTAAACTACTCTCCATAATATAAAGGTCTTCCTATAGAGATTAGAGAAAATATTATAATTGAACATAAATGTCCTATAAGGCCCACATATATTTATTTTATGACCATGAATATTATAACTGTAAATCTATGGTTGCCTAAAATCGATGATGGAGGAATGGTAGGGGGAACAGAGAATTGAAGAGAACTTCCAATCACCCTTGACCATGTCTTTCTCTTACTGCACCCCTCTCCCACAATCCAATAATTTTCAAGGACATCCCATGCTAAATGTCTCTTAAATCCCTCCATTTAGCCACCCTGTTCAGATCACTATCATCTCTACTCTCTATCACTCAATGAACTCTTAAGTAGTCTTCCTATAGCTCTTTTCTGCCAAAGCATCTTCCACAGAAGAGCCAGAAGACTCTTTCTAACTATATAAATTTGATCATGCTGTTCTCTGGCTTTAAAAAACCTCATGGGATAATGCCCAAACACTTAATAAGGCTATTTCAGATCCCTTTCACTTCTACAGCGTCCCCACCCCTACTTGAACTCTGTGCTCCAGCCATAATGTACCCCTTTACTCTCTAGTTAGCTAGACAGGTCTTCTTCCAAATGAACACCCTGTCTTTATCCCCTCACCCTTCCCCACCTCTGCTAAGTCTGACCAACCCTTATATATCGTTTCAGGTATCAGCTGATTTCAAAGGTCACCTTCCCAGGCACCTCAAAGCTGCCAAAGAGCCTCCTCTATACACACAGACCATATTCATACAAAACGACTCACATTTATCCTCTCAAATCAAATATCACACTCTTAGATTATCTGATTTACTCATCTGTATCTCCCACTACAGTGTAAGCCCAGTGGATCCACTGCTTGGCTATGCATATCTCTAGCAGAGTGGATGGCAGAAAGCAAGTGTTCAAATAAATGTTTATTGAAAAACTGAATAATTGCACACATTCTAAGAACTGATCCTATGTATTCTTTATTGGGTTTCTTCTTGAAGGGATCTTTACAAAGAATGTGTTAAGACATAATCCCTGCCTTCTTGGGTTATTAATTAAAATCACACCAGGGAGTAGAGATTTATCCACAAGAAACAATTATGGCGCAATATATCAAAATTTATTAATAAAGTGTTAAATGGAACATGATCAAGTGACAAAAACTCCAGTTGAAAGCAGCAGCACTATGGGTGGACAAGAAATTAGTCCTACATGCCTTCTCTGCCAGTTACAAATGAATGGTCATGGCATATGGATGGTAAATAAGGCGGCCAGGAAAAAAAGTGTGTTAGCTGTCAACTCCAGCCTAACCATGGCCAGCATCAGCAGCTTGGATTATGGTCTGAGAAGAGGCCCTGAAGGGCTGGGTGGTGAGACTTCCCCATCCCATCTCTTTTCAAAGACAGCAAACTCAGCAAAAGAGGGCACATTTGAAAATACTAATAGTGCAGCTATGGGAACTAGATCAGACCTGACAACCTCCTAAGGAGAAGGAGGTATGTCTTTATTTCCATGATGTTAAACAAGGGAATTTAAGCTGCTGACAGGTATTCTCCCTTTCTAGCTTTTCGGATGAGTATTATATGCATATTAAGAAGAATCTGTGAACAGGGAGTTTCAAAGTGCTTTTCACACAAGTCATCAAGGTCGAGGTCTGTTCACTAACTATATTACTGAATTATAAAAGAGGAGGCTTTGATACCAGATCATTTCAATATCATCATTTTAATTTATTAAATTAAGAAAACTGCAGAAAAATCCAAGGAAGAGAAGTAATTACATGTATTCATTTATGCTTTTAAAAAGCAAGTTCTGTCAAGAACTGTTGTTCCTGATTTGAACAACTTACAATGATATTTCACTTCCCAAAAATGTTAGGAGGGTGATGCTTATTACAAGTACTGATGAGGAAGTTAATTAGAACTTCATGATTATAAATTCATAGATCACCATTTCCTTTACAATATTTCCGTAACTATTGATTATTTAATCCTTTTTATAAGTGAAGTCTGAAATTTTAAGTAGAACACTCATTTCTACTAGAAAAGGAAAGACTTTCTGTAATTAGAGCCTGAACTTATAAGCATAAATTGATTTTAAAATAACTATATTCTGGCTTATATCCCCATTTGGGGATTCTCTGCTCCTTCCTTTCAATTTAGTTTAATCAACATTTCTCTGGATCCATTTCCTTCCTTGTCTTCCTCAGACCCAGTGCAATCATCATCAACTTTCTCCCTGTTTTGGTTATATTTTATCTGCAGTTCTTTAGCCTTTTCGCCGTTCATCTGTTTGTCCTGCTCCTCTATCAGTGTGCTTGTCTGCAAATCAGTACTACTAAAAATATGCTATCCCAGTCAACTGGGTTATTAATGCTGCATTTTGTTTTGCTTTGTTCTTAAAATTACTCCTGTATATGCCTGGACAAATTCTCTCCTATTTCTCATAGCCAAGATTTTGAATTTGATCAGTTCCCTTAAATTCCCTAACCCAGAGATAGCTAAGTATAGTCCCTTCTTCTGGTAGCAACCTCCCTGGAGGAAATTTCCCCTCCCCTACAACATGCAATTGTGCTGTTACTCCAGTAGTCCCATGGCCGTCTTCTCTCTGTGCATCTATCTTTACATGATGTTCTCCTTGTCTGTCTCTCTCTCCTTTTCATTTTTTTTAACATATATTTTTTAAGACAAAGTCTCTGTCTCCCAGGCCAGAATGCAGTGGTACAATCACGCCTCACTGCAGCCTCGACCTCTCAGGCTCAAGTGATCCTCCCACCTCAACCTCCAGAGTAGCTGGGACCAAAGGTACATATCACCATGCTCAGAAAATTTTTGTATTTTTTGTAGTGACAGGATTTCACCGTGTTTCCCAGGCTGGTCTCGAACTTCTGGGCTCAAGCAATCCACCCACCTTGGCCTCCCAAAGTGCTGGGATTACAGGCGTGAGCCACCAGGCCTGGCCTTTTCCTCTTCTTATAAGGACACGAGTCTTATTGAATTAAGAGCCCAAATTGATTATACCTTCCAAGAATATGACTTTACCAAATAAATTCATATTCACAGGCAGCAGAGGCTAAGACTTCACCAGTTCTTTCTGAGAGACTCAATTCAACCCATAGCAGGCATTTAGAATAAATCTGTTTAATGTTTAACATGTAGTACATAACACTTAATGTGGCACATTAAAATAATGAAGTGGCTGGGCATGGTGGCTCATACCTGCAATCCCAGCACTTTGGGAGGCCAAGGTGGGTGGGTCACCTGAGGTCGGGAGTTCGAGACCAGCCTGACCAACATGGAGAAATCCCATCTCTACTAAAAATACAAAAAAAAAAAAAAAATAGCCAAGTGTGGTGGTGCATGCCTATAATCCCAGCTACTCGGGAGGCTGAGGCAGGAGAATTGCCTGAACCTGGGAGGCGGAGGTTGCAGCAAGCTGAGATCGCGCCATTACACTCCAGCCTGGGCAACAAGAGCAAAACTTCATCTCAAAGAATTTTTTAAAATAAAATAAAATAATGAAGTTAATGAACAAAGTACAGAAGTGTACTTATAATATCTGACACAGAACTAATTTGTGCTACATGTAGCCAAATAGAGATTACTTATACATTTATGCATACGTGTATACAAATACATACATAGATATCCACACATATGTAGAGTATATTTTAAGGACTGCACAGACTAAGAAATAGACATGTTCCTTCAAATATTAGTCATACTTTTGATTCATCTCTCTTACATTTTCTAAAACACAAATAGCATTAATACTAATTAATAACTATTCATGCCAGTAAATGCATGGCATTATATTTGGAGTGCTACACAATAAACTATTAGCATTTACAAGCTTTGACCCTTGAAAACACTTAAACTGCACATAAGAACACTCTCTATACCAGATATGGAAGCATCTATAATATTCAGAATTAAGATACAGACGAGCAGCACTTAGGAAGTATAACTTATTGTGATTAAAATATGAGTGTTTATAATATTACCCTTTGAAGATGCTATTTCTTCATATAGTATAACACACATGCCGTACAATTTTTCATAGTTTCTACCATGAAGATGAGTCTGAAGTACAACTTACTCAGATCTTTACAAAGAGAAGACATCAAGCTTAATAAAAATCCAAACGCCCCACTAGATGAATTAAACTTACTTCCAGCTAAGAAAAAAATCTTAAGATTAAAGAAAAACTTTAAGGAAGGGTATTAAAACAGAACTCTTGTTTTTATAGAGAGCTGCCTTCCATTTTCTTACCTACCCAAAGTGTGAACACAACAAACAGAATTAGCAGGCATGCGTTATAGAAGTTAAGTTCTACAATTCTTCTAGGGATATTCATAGTTATTTTCCACTTTGATTTATTCAGATTCAATTCTCTATCTCATTCCTGTCAGTACAGTAACCTCTGAGTATACAATATAAAATATTCATCAGGAAAAAAAAGCAAACCAAACTTCCAGCTACTTCTGGTCAAATAATTTGTTTCCTCTAACTGACCAGAGTAAGAGTTATCTGTGACTATTAAGGGACACTCCAAATTACTCTGATCTAATTATTTCTCAATGACTTTTACGCATGTTCATCAAATCTGTGAAATGGGGATGTAGTGAAAACAATAGCCTCATGCAATACATCACTTCATGTATCTTCCTGCGCCTTCTTGAACAGTCTGGAAATTATGGTGACACCTCTAATATCCCATTTTCAACTGCCTGAAGGCAAAAAGCAACTCTATATAAAGCTTTCTCAAGCTTCAATTAACCTATTCTGAGTATCAGCTTCATTTCTCTCCCTTGACTAATAACTAACAATGGAAAGAGCTCTTCCAAGTACACAGTACTTTGCTAAGCATTTTATATCATTATTGTTTCATTTATTATTTACGGCAACCCTGTAAGATAAATGAAATCATTGTCCTCATCTTATAAATGAGGAAACCATGGCACAGAGAGTTTGTGCAACAACCAGTATCACACTGCTCCTGACAATGGAGGCAAGAGCAGAACCTTGTGGTGTAGCTCCTGAACCATTCTAGTGCTGCTCAACCACCTTCCAGACCACTTTGCTCTGCAGCACTGCAACACCTCTGGGGCCTGGTTCCAGATAAGCTCTATAACCTTGTCTCCACTCTTTCCAAGATAAAACCTCTACTTCAACAACTAGACCAGGCTTCTTACTATCCCTCGAACACAGTGTGAATGCCAACCTCTAGCTTCTGCTTACACTGAGCCCTACTAACTGGAATGCTCTCCCTCCTCCTCCTCTTCCTCTTCTTCACCATTCAGTTGCAATTCTACATCTTCCTAAACTGTTCATTCTTCCAGCCTTTCTACCTCATAGGAATCTCTTCCTATGAAGAGAGAAGAACTGCTAGAGACCCACGAACCTGATACCTAAGTTGGTTTTGTGTCAGTACTGACATTTCACATTTATGCAGATCAGGTCCAATAGTAAATGACCTGAAGGCAGGGACAGGTATGGCCCCTGCAAAGGTCTGGGAACCTGGCAGGAGCTCAACAAATGCTGGCTGAATTTACAATAACCTCTATAACAATACGGTAAGAGTAACACAGCACACTGTCTTGGAGTAACACTCTAAGAAATCACTTCAAGATTTCCAGACATTAAAGGCACCACCTAACTTTCCAGAATATTCTTTAACTTAACAACTAATTCCCCCAGCTAGTCACATCAACTAAGTATGCATTTCTGTGTCTGGATAGAGCCAAGTCAGTATTATACATATGTGCATAAACAGCCAGGGACTGACATTTGAGCAACGTTCAAACACAGCATTGGAAATCTAATGAGGAATTTAAGTTTGCTGTAATCAAAATAATGCTTTCAAAAAGCTGGTAAGATGGGAAATAAAAATAAAATGCACCCATTACCATTCTTTTTTGCTTTGGACCACTTATTTAACAAATACCTCCTGGTACCTAATGCATGGTAAACACTGCTTTAGGCACTGTGAAGGATGCTACTACAGTCCTTCTGGGTTTTTGTGTGACGCAGTTCACCTGTCTGAGAATTTTTTTGTGTCAGAAAACGTAAGATATTCTTCTACATTTAAATGAGAGAATAGGTGAACCTTGCTCTCCTACTTACTATCTCCACAATACATACACATTTTTGAGACAATACAAACAGAGTTTTGGGTTAATACTGGAAACATTTCTGAATTTCAGTGATTATTTTTAAATGTGTTTCACAGGAGAGAGAAAGGGAGAGACCAAACAGCAGAAAGCAGGTGTGGTCTAATTGGCACCAGGTGTCTAGCACTAGAGGCACTGAACAGCCTTTCTGCTTTCCACCAGGTGTTGGCACCCAGCCATGACAAAGCCCCTGAATACTGTACTAGTGGCCTCCACAGACCACAGGTTCTGCTGGCCCTGTGCTTCTATAGCAACCACTGAACCTCTGTGGGCCGATGATCTCTTACCAAGCTAAGCCAATTATCCAGTTTGACATTAGAGATCTGCAGGTGGCATCCTCTAACAAAGATGACTTAAAAGGTACCTACTTGTGTATCTTACTAGATTTGCAGGTTAGCATTTAGAAGTAATGTTTTCACAGTGTGGCTATGTTAAACAATCTTCTGTAACATACACATAATTGAGAGACAGAGAATAAAATTCATACTAACTCCACATCGTTCAATGAACACAAATGTGTGCTGTGACCAGGAAGCACAAGAGCTGTAGCACTCTCTGGCAGAAAAAGGATCTCAAGCAGCAGGTGGACTGTGTGCAATAAGGGGAAGGGCATCCAAGTCTCCCAGCAGACAGGTGGGGTCCCAGCCCTCTAGGAAGAAGGAAACGTTAAGGGAGAGCAGTGGGGCATATGAAGTTGCAAATCATTTATATGTCAGAAACTGCCCAAGCTTTACAGATGTCTAATGCTCTGATCTGCTATCCATCTAAATGCCAGAAGTGGCAAAAGACACAAATGGTAGAGATTAAAAGGAAGAAATAAACAACAAACAAAAACACCCATTTGGAAATCTCAATTTCCAACATGTCAATCTCATTGAGTTGACATGTGCATATTGGTTCCACATTCATTCATTCCCCAAGGCCCACTGGTAGCTACTAAACTAGAAGACTCTACTCCTATCAGCAGATATCCTCCAATTCCTTTTTCTCTTTAATCTAATTTTTCATAAAGACAAAGCCTCACTATGCTGTCCAGGCTGGTCTCAAACTCCTGGTCTCAAATGATCCTCCTGTCTTAGCCTCCCAAAAGTTCTGGGATTACAGGTATGTGCCACTGTGCCCAGACCCATCCTCCGACTTCTGACAGATGTCTAAAGAGGAAGTCCCTCACTTGTAAAGTTCTCTTCTTCTACAAGGAAGATCCCATCAATTAACATAATTAACAGACTAAGGGAAAATATTAGTTAGATGACAGATGAGTAAATGAAATTATGTCAGAAAAAACGATTAATGATAAAATGTAAATAAATTAAACGAAGTTACTAAGCAACACAAAATACTATGTATATTGGTAATTCTGAATAAATGAATTGAACGTAACAGTAACAAACTACAAATGGCCAGAATGCCAATGACTTCTAAAGGGGAAAAAAGTATTTGACTAAAAGCCACTGAAACCTGCCAATGGCAGAAAGCTCACACTCCTGTAGAGCAAGAAAAATGAGAATTTACTTTTTGATTAGGAGAGCTCAAACTGCCTAACTTCCCTTGGTACCAATAAAGTTTGGTTTAACTAACAGAGAAAATCAGTAGAGACACATCCAACACTGAAGGTGACACTATTTCCCATGGTCCCAGAAACCAGGAACTGAAGCCAGCTCCCTGAAAGGTCAGGATTTCAAGAGAAATGCAAAATAAGCATGAGTGTGAGGCCAGCATTTCTCATTATCATGATTTCTGGGACTCAAGGAGGTGGGGTGCATGTCTTCTCTCCCCTATGCCTACCAGAGTTCATACATTTTCCAAGAGATCATTCTCTTCTATGATAATGAGGTGAATTTTTCATACTAATACAGGGAAAGCAATGTGTTTTGGCTCTTCCCGATGAGCCCATAGATACCTGCAGCTTTGCTACTTCAGCCAGGGTTCACAGATCAGCATCGGCATCACCAGGAAGCTTGTTAGGAATGCAGAATCTGGGCCCTCAGGTGATTCATACACAATTAAAATTGAAGCGGCACTGTGAATGGACTAAAAATATTTCTTACTCCTAGGATTAGGTATTTATGTCCCCAGATGCCAAGGATCAGTGCAGTTAGGCCAACTCTAGGACAATCTGAGCATCAAAATGAGCAAGAGGAATGGATCACACACACTGAATTTAAAGAAAATAATCCATGAGTCCATATTTACAACAAGCAAGCAAATAACCAAATGGGAGAAAAAGAAGACTCCTTCTTTTCAAGAGAATGTCAACTTATGTAAGGAATGAAAGAATTATAAAATCACTATTTTATAACCATGTTATTAATTGATTCAGGCAAGAATCTCCAGGGATCCTAAAACTATTAAGAAAAACGTGTTGGGGAGCAGGATATTTACATAGTAGTACAGTGTCTCTCCATAGAGATAGTCTAATTTCATGTAATTAAAACTGATACTATAAATTTATGAATTACAAAGGGGGAAAGTTACCTTTACAATGGAGAAATCCATTGGATGCTACCTAAACAGTGATTGCATTTAACAGCACTAATAATGGGATAATCCGACATTATGTACCTGCTGAGATGACGCTCTTAGGAGGATACATTATCACCTATGTAGTATTTCTGCCCAAAATGTCTATCCTGACTATAATCATTTGGAAACATAAAATAAGTCCACACTGAGGGTCATTTTACAAAACAAATGGCCTACACTTTTCAAAAATATTAATGTCATGAAAGACAAAGAAAAATTGAGAAAGATTAAAGAAACTTGATAACTAAATATAATGTGTGATTTTAGACTGTTGCCTGAATTGGGACTTCATTATTGTTATGGTTATAAAGGATATCATTGGGACAGGTCTGCACATTAGATACTATTATCATATTTCCTGAATATGGTAACTGTATCTCCTTTCTTAGGTGATACAAACTGAAGTATTTAGAGGTAAAGGGTCATATCTGCAACTACTCTTAAATGGTTCATTGAAAATTGTAGTAACATGTATATAGAGAGATAAAGCAAATGTGGCAAAATGCTAAACAGTGAATCTAAGTGAGAGATATATGGATGTTCATTGAAATATTTTGGCAACTTTTCTGTAGATTTTGAATTTCTCAAGAAGCTGAAAGTAGAAAAAAAAGTGAAAGATCAAAAGCAATGAAATGACTAATGGCTCATCTCACAACTCTCTAGTAGAAGAATACTACCACCAGCTGCACATCCCTCACCAAAGTGGTCTTAAACTTAAATACAAGCAAATGACAGGCTGAAAAATTCCTCTTTAAAAGGTTTTTAGGAAAAGGGTCTTTCTATGCTAAAAGCTCCTTCTTAGAAAATGTGCCTCCTAATTCCTTCTACAGTGGGCCAGGCTATGTTCTCAGCACAGGAAATACAGCAGTGAACCAGACAAAGCTCCTGCTCTCACAGACCCTGCATACTAGTAGAAGGAAATAGGCAATAAACAAATAAATAAGGTCATGTAGTGATCAGTGCTGTAAAGGAAAATAAAACCAAGACTCTGGAGCAGTGCTATTTAAAACAGGGAGGTGAGAGAAGGACTTAGTTAGGTGACATTTAGCACAGACCTGAATGAGGTAAGGGACTAAACTGTGCAGGTAACTGGGGAAAGAGCATACCAGGCAGAGAATACAGAATGTAAGGCAAAGGCATGGAGGCAGGATCATGCTCAGGCGCAGTGAGGATCACGCTCAGGCACAACGGAGAGAGCACAGGAAAGGAGGTCAGAGACCATGCAGTCCCCCACAGGCTGTTACTGAGACTTCACCCTTTACTCTAAGTTGATTGCTGTCTCCTACCATTTCTACCTACCCAGTGTTCTTGTTCCAGACTGGCAACGATGCAGTTGCATAATGAAGGGACCACTGTGGGGAAATGCAGCCAAGTGTACTCTCCTAAGTGCGTTGAGGCTTCATGCAGGCTTTCCTTGTCTGCTAGTTCCATCCCAGGTGATAGCTTCCTCATACTCTGCCTAATTCCTTTCTCCCTCCCACTCTCTTTTATTTCTCATTCAAAGGCATCAAAAATTGTCTCTTTGGTTTGAGAGATTTAAAAAAAATGTGGTTTATCATTGCTGACATGTTGAAGAGTCTTATTTATAACACCTAGTGCTTGTTTTCACAGAAGTCACTATCCTTTTCAAATGTTACTTTTGTACCTACCTTTCCATTCTCCTTTAATCAAACCTGCTTCTTCTCCGAGTTCTGCTGTTCAGCTCCTTGACGGCAGGGGCTACCCTGTTTACTCTTTCATTCCTAGTGACAAGCACAGACTTTGGCACATAGTAGTTCTCTGATAAATATTTGTGGCACTATTTTATAGATAAAAGATTAAAAAGCCAATTTCTTGTTAGGCTGTTGCTAAAACTTGCCAAAATGTTGGTATACCATCTCTTTTAGTTTTTTTTTTTTTTTGAGACAGAGTCTCAGTCTGTCATCCAGGCTGAAGTACAGTGGTGTGATCTCAGCTCACTGAAACCTCTGCCTCCCGGGTTCAAGCAATTCTCCCACCTCAGCCTCCCAAGTAGCTGGGATTATAGGTGCCTGCCACCACACCTGGCTAATCTTTGTATTTTTAGTAGAGATGGGGTTTTGCCATGTTGGCCAGGCTTGTCTCGAACTCCTGACTGCAAGTGATCCACCTGCCTCAGCCTTCCAAAATGCTGGGATTACAGACTGAGCCACCGTGCCCTGCCTCAGTTTTATTAACTGTAAATACACTGTTGATGATTCTGATGTGGTCCAATGCAGGGCAAAGAATTTGGCATAAAGTAGAAACTCTCTAGGTGTTTGATGGATAGATGAATAGTTAGATGGACAAACACAGATTAAATAGGACTTGTGTGGGCTGGCCGGAGAAACTCATCATTTATAATGTTCACAACATTGTTTCTTCAGGAAAAATGTACTTTGAGCTTGGCACAAACAGTTTATGAATGAACACTGGAATATAGCTTTGTCACTTAAAATACTAATATCTAGGTCTGTGGGTGTGTTTTTATTCACAGATTATCTGTGAAGGATTTAGAGTGCCAGGTCTGACCTGGGGAAGGGTGGCAGATAATTTGCTCCATGTTAGCTGAGCTATGTGTGTGTGTGTGTGTGTGTGTGTGTGTCTGTGTGTGTCTGTGTGTATTTAAAATGTCTAGTCATTTAGAAACCCAGAAGAAAGAAAAATCACTCCATAGTAGCCTTTCAAAATGTTTGGGAACAATTGTGCTCAAGGTTGGATGACAGGGAAAAATCAAAGAAATGAAGATTTTGCCCAACTTAGTGACTCTAGTGAGAGAGATAAATATATTTTATGCATTTAAAATAATTGTATTTACATATCTAATCTCAGTGGACCATAAGAATTAGGATCCTAAACTATATTACATATAACTTAGTTTACTCATAAAATTTTAGAAAATTGTTTATGTAGATAAAAATTATAAGTTTACTAGATAGCTTATCAATATATTTCAATTTAAATATAGCTATGTATTCCAAACTTTAAGAAACATTATTTCTGGTATTTTATGAGAAAGAAGTTCAAACTTGAACATGAAGGAAATCTTTCACCATTGTGCCCAGATAAAGGCATTTATTACATTTCTTGATCTTGGTGACCTACACAGAATCAAAACAATACCCAAAGTACTCATTTTCACAAAAGACAGTGAGGCAGTGAATGGAGGAAGGAATCTGAAGAAGAGAGAAAAAAGGGCAGGATGGCAGTGGGGAACTTTTGCTATGTACAACTATTTTTATCCTCGGAGCTCTCCTTCTTCGCATTTTCTGGGTTCTCATGTTTATCATCTTCCAAGACTTGAGAACCAAACATTTGTCTGGAAAGGAATGGCTCTACCATTTCATATCCACTTATTCTGTGTTTTAGTAACTTCCAAACAGGTTGTTTGTAAAAATGTGCCTGGAACACAACAGTAAATAAAATAGACCTGGTCCGGTCATCATAGAATCTGCATTCTAGAAGAATTAAATTAATACCCACGAAGTAAGTATTAGTTAAAAGTATACAAGACAGTTACTTGAGGGCAAACATCTAACAAAAGGAGGAAAGACCAAGGTAAGGTTTTTAAAAATGAAAACCTTAATTCAGATTAAGGTTTAATTAAAACCTAATCCAATAAATTCAATTTATTATCCAATGCTGGAATCCTATCTAAGACATCCCTAACAGCCCACTTCCCTATCACAAAGCTTGTCAG
This sequence comes from Macaca mulatta, assembly GCF_049350105.2. NCBI lineage: Eukaryota > Metazoa > Chordata > Mammalia > Primates > Cercopithecidae > Macaca > Macaca mulatta. The sequence continues at coordinate 103,228,137 of NC_133414.1, read as the reverse complement.
AATATTTTATGAGGAGTAAAGAGTAGACATAAACTTATGCAAATTAAACATTATATTCATAATTCTAAAAGTTTCATCTTTATAAAAGCAAATAACTATTCAACAACATGTTCTCTAAATTTTATCACTACCTTATCTGTAGTTCTGGTTACAGGAATTAGAACATTTTTATGATTTTGTGGTGTCATGCTTCACAAACAATAAACAGCAAATAGTTGTACACTTATGAAAACTGCATAAAAGTGTTAAATTAGCTTACACTGACATAACGCTCATTTCAGAAATGTGGGCCTGACTGAAATTATTAGGTTCACGAAAATTAAACAGCCTAAAACAATCAGGTTTAAAACTTTTAAGTATATATAATTGTTTTTGTTGCTGAGAGATTTCCTAATTAAAAGAATAAAAGATCTATAAAATTTATTTCAATTTCAAAATTACAATGGAAATCAAAAATGTTAGAGAAAGGAGAAAACTACAGGAAAGAAAATTTCCATGAATATAGGTAATTGGTTTGTCAGGATGTAGCTTTCAAGAAATTAAAAACATGACTCTTGTACAAATATATATTAAGCAAATATCAAAAATTTATTTTAACTCAGCAGGATGGTACATCTGGTTCAGTGTAACACAGGAAAGACTGAAGTGCATACAGTCAACAAAATACAGAATACTGAAATAAGATTGCTAATTTAGATATAAAAGTAGTTACTATCCTATAGGGCAATAAAACTAAAACCTTTGGGGTTATCTTCTTTATCAAGCAGAAATCATTTGCAGGTGATCAATCTACAAATTAACATCTAACTTCATAGAATCTGGATCCTAATAAAAAGTAAATTAAACAAAGGAACACTTTCCTAGAGAATTACGTGATCCTTGACTGGTGTCTTAAGTGCTCCAAGAAAACACTAAAAAGACATGCAATCATCCTTGTGCCTTATTCCCAAATGTTGGATAATTTTTCTAAACATTTTAATATGCAACAAAACCTTGGCTACACAAAGCCCTCATGAATGGGTTAGTCTTGACAGTGGCATGCTCTAGAGACCTAAATTAGCCCTTAAAATCCTTAGTACCAAAGGGTTTGCTGGTAGATTGTGGCTGAACACTTCCCCTGCCCCTACCTCCATCAAGGCTGCAAAATCACCATTTTTGTTTGTTTGCTTTCTTGCCTTTTAAAATCATGTTTGGCCTATATTCTGCATCAGAAAATTTGCCACTTACCCTCTATTGTTTTGAGTCATTTTCACCAACACATTTCTTTACTGTTTTTCCTCCTTTGAAAATATCCCCTCATCTGAACATTAATCATGTCAACCTTTTAAGCAAAGAAGGATCTAACTCCTTCAACATAAATACATCTAAAAGTTGAGTCATAGTGATAATAAGCATTGTATTATATAGCATAAATGGCCAATCTCTTCGCCCAACTACCCCTTGCCCCAACATTAAGAAGCACGTTGAAAATAACTTACTATTTAAGATCAATAATTAGTTAATAACCTCTATTTACTGAAACCAATTGGGTACAAGAAGGAAGTTTTCAAGGCTTCTAAGGAGTCAAATATAGTAAAAACTTCTGGCTGTATATTATAGTATCCCTCATTTAGACTCTTAATAATTAACAGTAATGATTACTATGCAATGACTACTCACTATGTGCCAAATACTGTGCTAAGAGCTTACAAATTTATCCTATTAAATCCTCACAACAATCCTGTTAACTACTTTCTATTATTTGCCTCATTTTTCAGAAGAATAAACTGAATCACAGGGAATTAAATTAACTCTCTCAAGGTCACAACGGTGGGTTTTACTGAAATCATTAGGGTCACAAAAATGAATCAGCTTAAAACAATCAGATCACAATGGTGGTAGATTCAAATCCAGATTATTTTGCTTCAGAGTCTATAGGCTTAACCACTGCACTACATCAAAAAAGACAGAAGAACTATAAAAACAGATACATTGACCATCATCATCATAACACTTATATAGCTTATTTTATATGAAGGCATAGTTCTAAGCAATAATAAAAACTTATTTATTTCTCACAATAATCCTACGGGGTGAGTACAATTATTCTTCTCAATTTGGGAAAGAAGAAATTGAGGCAAAGAGTGGTTACTCCAGGTCACAATGCTAACAAAATGCAAGGCTTGGATATAATCCTGGACAGTGTAGCTCCCAAGTCCAGGACCCTCCCTTGATGCCATCCTGCTTCTTTTAACAATTTCAAAAGCACAGTACCAGTAAACAGTCCTAACTCTTCAGAACCTCTGAGGTTGGAAATCACCACATTAAAGCACAGAACCTTCACTAAATGTTCATTACTATAATCAAAAGTCATCAAGAACAGATTAAAAGGTTTTCATTCAGCCTTGTTAAGAAGGCAAAAAAGTAACACACTTACGCAAAATTTCATCCAAGATGGGTTTCTTAAAAAAAAAAAAAAAAAAAAAAAAAAAACCCACAAGGTTTTCTGGAAAATGAACTCAAAACATAACAAATGAGGTTACAGTAGTGTTAAAAAATCCTTCTGCAGACAATGTTTTTGTTCTTGCTGCCTTGGGGTTTCTCAGAATTCCCTCAGGGGCTATGGGTGGAGGGAGGAGGGGAGAAGATAGTTCTCCACTCCACCTTCAAACACATAGCTCTATTGATGTATTTTTTTACATACTGGGCTTCCCGGTAAGCTTTCACTTTGATGGGACCTAGGCTCCTGTTTATGATTTGAATGTGTTCCCCAAATTTCATGTGCTGAAAACTTAATCTTCAAATTCATTTGTTAATGGCATTTAGAGATGGGGCTTTGGGAGGTAATTAAGATTAGTAATCTCACTGGGGGGAACCATGATAGGACTGGTGGCTTTATACAAAGAGAGACCTGAGCTGACACACTCAGCCCCTCACCATGAGATGCCCGGCTCAGAACGTTGCAGAGGGTCTCCACCAGCAAGAAGGCCCTCACCAGATATTTCGACCTTGGATATCCCAGCCTCCAGATAAGTAAGCAATACATTTCTTTCCTTTATAAATTACCCAGTCTCAGGTATTCTGCTGTAGCAACAGAAAACTAAGACAGCTCCCATGAATATGTGGTCTAAGTGGGCGGCTCTTCTCACTTTTATAAAACTTTCCCCATCACCTCCCTGGTGTCTCAGGAGTTCCACTTCACACTATTTTTCCATTTACTTCTTGAATCTTGTGCTTGCCCAAGCTCTGACCATTCTCCCACCTGACCCTCCCTTTCCACTTCCCTTTGTCAACAATAATCACGAACACAGCTAATGTTATCAACCTCCTACACAGCAAGCTCTAGGTTAATATTTTTACATCAATTACTTCACTGAATGCTCTCAACACCCTTATGAATTGGGTTCTATAATTGGACCCATTGTATACAGGAAGAAACAAAAGCTTAATTTGCCACTGTCCGATGACCACTAAGTGATGAATATAGGATAAACCAGACGGACCACTAGAAAGGCCGCCACTCTTCACCAGTATACAATCCTGCCTCTCGGTCTCTGTCAATTATGTTCAAATTTCCCACTAAGACTGTGTTCAAGACTCAATAGCTTAAAAACAAAACAACAAATCAAAAAGCACCTTCCCTTCCGGAACAATCCCTTATAGCAGCACCTCAACAACGACAAATGCAAAGCACAGCTTTCAATGCAATCTCATCCATACCTGTTGATATTAATGCTTACAAAATCTCTTCTTCTTTCAAACATATATGTGCACTTCCCAGAAAGGGGCTACATCCCCTGTTCTTTCTATACCCTCACTCTCTCTTAACTAGATTACTTGAACAATTTTGGGCACTGAGTAGGAAGACATTAACAATCAGCATAAAGAACCTTGGTCAGTAGTCAGGATACCAGAGTTCTGGTTCAGTTTCAGGCAATCCCCTATAGCAGACACGGTCACTGTCTCCTCCTCCCGCCTATCTCCTCCACGCTCATCTCTACATGCTGAAGGCAGCATTCTTGAACACCTGTGGCTTTTATTCTGACTCTGGGAGCAGGTTGGGCCCTCTCCCAGGGTAAGGCAAAAATGCAGGGAACTTATCATCTCCAGGAAACAGCCCTCAGTCAAGGAGGATGGACAGTTGATGGGAAAGTAACCAAATTTCTCTGTCCTTTGGGTAGGATAGCCTGAGGCGTGTAGACTAGTTCCCAGAGTTACTTAAAGGGATTGAGCTCCAGTTGCCCAGAGCAGCAATTCTCTTGAAACTATACCCTTTATTGCCTTCTTTTTCCTCCCTGTCCCACTTCTCTACTTCCCTGCTGATATTTCTTGGAAGAACCTCTCATATAAACCACTTACTCTCAAATTCTTGTCTTGAGGTCTGTTTCTGGGGAAACTACACTAAAATTTATTCTCCCTTATTTATTCCACTTCCCTATCTGTCAAACAATAGAGTTGCATAAAGGATTTTTATGGCTTCTTTGGACTCTAACATCCTAGGATTTCAATGAACTCAATAAAATTTCAGTATTAAACTAAAACTGGCCTTGGTTACTTCTTAACTAAAATACTGCATCGTATCTTGGTGCTGTTGCTGAATTTCACATACATTAATGTGGAAGATGCTGGGAAGCAGAGATCAGATCCCCCTTCAGAGAAGCCTTTGGGCTGCACTTGACGGGGATATTGTTGGCCTCTTGCAGAGATGGCCTCAGCTGCAAAGATCCTCTTTGCCCAAGGTCACTTTCCCAAGGATGCAAGGACTGAGGGATGCTGGAGTATAAAGGCCTGGCCATCTTGGCCCAAGTCAAGACAACTCTGAGGAGTCATTCTAGTTCCAGAGCTCCCTGGCATGCTGGCTCTACAGCTCAACTCCTCTTCTGCCCCCCTTGCTTCCTTCCCACCCTTCAAAGAGCATTCCCTAATAAACACGCTGGATACAAAACTATACCTGAGAGTCAGCTTCCCAGGTAACCCAACCTGTGTCAAGTACATTTTCAATCTTGTTTATTATGTCATAAAATTCACAGACTCTGGAACTTTGCTTGTGGAAGCACAAATGATCCTTTGAATGCTGTAAGACCCAGAAAGTGGTAGAGACACAGAAGAAAAAACTAGGCTTTTAATGAAATGGGAGAGGCAGATAGAAACCAGCATGTATGTGATGCAGTTTCAGTTTCTGAAGAAAAACAACAAATACGTAAAAGGTCAGCATGGCCAGTGAAACTGAAAGCTAAGAACTCAGATGAGGCAATCACAGAGGGTGATGAAAGAGAGAAACATCTGAGACAGGAGGAGAACAAGAATGGCCTGGTGAGAAAAGGAAGAAGACTAATACCAAACACACGCAGCCAAAGATCCTGGGGTAGAAATAACCCATCTGAAGGCGGGCTCTTTATCGCACAAAACTACATCCAATCCCTAAGAGGTACTGCCCCGTGGTATGACAAGGCCAAAATGTCATCCTGGGAATTGCCGCTAATTAAACTCAGGATTGAATCAACGCTACTGAAGAGGCCAGGGAGATTCCCATGGTGCTGCCACTAATCAGGGCCTTTACAGAAAACTCCCAACAAGATGGGAGGACAGAGACAAGCTTGAACTCTGCATCTGCCTTCTAGAGAGAAAGCCAGTGATGCTGCATTGCCAATGGTTATGCTGAAATGGTGGTTCCGGGTGACCTCCAGGAGAGTAGGGGTACTAGGGTTAGGTAAGGAGGGTGACTGAAATTTAAAACAAAGTGTCAGCAAAGGCATTACTGAGAAGATGACATCTGGGTAAAGACCACAAAACAGGTTAGGAAGTTGGTTTTATAGTTATCAAAAGGATGAGTGACTACACAGAGAGAAAGAAAAGTGACCTAAGCAGGAACGATGCCGATGTACAAGGTTCCCCCAGCAAGGAGGCCAGTGTGATTGAGAATGAGCAGATGGGACTGAGGTCAGGGAGACAGGATGGGTCATGCAGGTTCTTCTGGGCCACTGCAAGGACTGTGGGTTCAATTGAGAGAAGATGGAAATCCAAGGAAACATAATTATGTAAAATGACATGATCTGACACTTCTATTCCCCTTCTCTGGGTTTACTTTTCTCTATAGTATTTCTCATTGTCTGAAAAAGTAAAAATGTTATATATTTATTTCTACCCATTAGAATGCAAGCTCTCATTTTTTGTCTGTTTTGTTCACTGATGTAGATTCATTTCCCCAATGTCTGGCACTTAGTAGATAATCAGTATTTATTGAATGAATGAAACATCTTGAGAACCAGGAGAACTCTTTCCTAAATGGCAAAATGAATGCAGACAAAGAAAATCTTGCTTCTATTTCCTCGGCAGGTCTGTTTTAAAATAAGTGTTATGAGGCTGAAACAAAAAATATTTACTATCTCTTTTAGGTACTTGGGAGGGGCCCTAAAACTAAATATGTTTCTAATTTCTAATAATTGGACGCCACGGTTCAGGGGGAAACCACAGAAGCATGAACAGTTTGAGAGATGTTACATTTATGGGATTCATTCATTAAACACATATTAAGTAACAGAATCTAAGAGATCCTCAATACTGAGATTTAAAATGCACCAGATTCCAGAGCTACTGCCTTTCTGGGTGGGGCAGGCAGGTCATTCTCAAGGCAGGAAGAAAGATGTGGTGGTGGGGAGGGGAGCATTTACTAAGTACACTTGTTCCCTCCCTATCAGGATGACGACTCTCCTTTGAAAACCACTGAACCAGGTGATTCTCAGAGTACCCCAGCTGCAAAAAGTTTGGGATTCACTGGTAAAAGAAAATGTGTCATTTTTTTCATATAAAAGTTTCCAACATACCCATAGTTTAGGATCCAGAAAGTTTTTTGTAACCGGTTTAGATGTCTTTTCATGATACTTATGTTTCCAGATCAATCTGGACTCAATACATGACAAAAATGACTTCTGTTCACAATGGAAAAGGATGCAGGTAAAATATAATTGAAATTTAATACAGCAAAATGAAAATGTATTGAAAATAGGAAGGAAAAAGGGGGATATGGTGGGAGAGGACGATGTCCAGTACCTGTTGACAGAGGAGTCAGTAAAGAAACCCATTTTCCCTCTGGAAGCAAGGCTCCCACGCACTCTCTACCACCATTAGCCCTTTCCCCAGTAAGTTCAAAAGTTCTTTGTGAGCTCACACCAGTCATTTAACTTCGGTGAGTCCCTATTGCTTCACTGTACAAAAGGGCTACCTTACAAATCCCACTCATCGGGGGTTAGATAATATAATACACGGAGAACACTTAGCACAATGCCTGGACCACAGGAAGCCCTCACCCTCAATAAACGTCAGCAGTGGTGATAACACTGCCCGTGGAGATTTTATTTTCCAAAGATATATGTCTGTGCAGTCATCCTCAGAAAATAATACATCATGGAGCAGTCACACAGAGAGAGGGATGTGCCCGAGGAGCCCAGGAGTCTCAGACTAGACCCAGCACATGAGAGTCAGCTTGCGAGCCTCCAGATGATTCCCCTAGACTTCCAGCCTCCCCTGCTGATGCCAAGTGGAATGGAGACAGGCTACGCTGCTGACCAGATTCCAAATTCCTGACTCACAGAAACTGTGAGAGATAAACGATTACTGTTGTTTGAAATCGTTAAGTTTTGGAGTAGTTTGTCACTCAGCTTTGGACAACCAGGACATGCCATTAACTGGCTCGCTTGTTCACATCTAATATAAAAACCACATCATGTTAATTTTTTTGTTGTTTAAAAAGAGATTTGAATGGTTCCACATCATGCACAGGATAAAAAGAACCTGGAGGCTCCTTGACAGACTGTGAGACTCAAGGCGGGGATTATATCTTGTCCACCAGTGAATTCCCAGTACCTCAGCAGTTCCTCATCTAGTAAGTGACTTCACTGGCTGGGATGAAACCAGATGACAGGGAAAGAGCAAACAAAGAAGATGAACTATGAAAACCAGGTATTCAACAAGTATCGACAAGGCTCCTTCCATGCAGTGCTGGGGATACTATTGTCCAGCTGCCCTCATGGAGTCTGTGAGGGGAACCAACAATAAATACATAAATAGCATTTGTCACCCTCTGAAATTCTGAAAAAACACATCCGAGTAATGGAAAGGAGCTGGGTGAGTATGTGTCAGAGGTGGGGGACAGGGTGGGATATTTCGTTAAGGTAGTAAGGAAACTCTCTGAAGATACAACATTTCTGCTGAAACCTGCATGACTGTGAAGCCATGGAAAGATCTGGGAGAATAAAGGAACAAGAATGGCTTAGCAAGTGCAAAACCCTAGGGTGAGAAGGGACATAAAACTCTGCTTTGTGCTTCCATGATGCTGTGGGGCTTGGGTGGTTCAGTGTGCATGCACAGATTTCTTGCTTAGAAAGTCTAATATATAAACATTTGAACTTTGTAAACTGAAATTAGGGTCTGATTATGGTTTATTGGCCAACATTTTAACAGATACTTTTGTAATTAGTACATTTCTGCATTGGACATCTTTGCCCCACATCACTCCTCTTGGCACTGACATTCCAGCCCTTGCTGACAGAATCTCACTTCAACTGCACCGTCATCATGTGCTTTCCACTCTGGGCCTTCTCTGCCACCATGTGGAATATGTGTAGGAAACCCGTGAGCCATTCTGACAAATGTGCAGTCCCATGATAGACTTAACACCCCATGGGGCAACATTTGACCAGTAGGGAATGGGGGAAAGTGGACAAATAACGAATATCACCCACCCCAATTTATCTAGTAGCCAATTTTAAGGCACATTCTTGGAGGGTGTCCTGTGGGAACAAGTCCCAGTTGCCTACAATGGTGACCAAGTTGATGCACAAACTTTGGATTGGGTTTCCTTCGTTCCCTATTAACTCTTACCAGTCTCAAATGCTGTTCTTTGGGATTATTCCTCAAAATAAACTAATTGCCCCTAAGCCCCTGTCTAGGCTCTGCTACTTTAAAGAACCAGTCTACGACAGCATTTAAATTTCATTTACAAAAATACAATTTAGGCTGGGCATGGTGACTCATGCCTGTAATCTCAGCACTTTGGGAGGCCAAGGCAGGAGAACTGCTTGAGCCCAGGAGTTCGAGACTAGCCTGGGTAACATAGTGAGAACCTCACCTCCACAAAAAAATTAAAAAACGAGGTGGAGGATTGCTTGAGGCCAGGAGGCCAAGGCTGCAGTGAGCTGTGACTGCACCAATGCACTCCCGTCTGAGTGACAGAGACCCTGCCCCCCTCTCTCTCTCTCTCTACATATATATATGCGCATGCATATATATGCATATATATACACATATAATTGATATTCAATTATTTAAGAATATTATTAACCCTCTAAAGCAAGTGATCTTCTAGGAGTCTAGACAAGGCTAACAGAATACTGGGCTTTTCCTGTCTAATTCTACCCTAAATTTTCTTTTAATATTTGACTTTTTTTTTTTTTTGAAGTAGGTGATATCTAATGTCCAGAGGCACTTTTCTCAAAGGTGTATGGTGGCATTTACTCCTTTAAATTCATAACCACAAACTTTAAGTGGGCCTTTAATGCTGCAGGCAATCTATGTGTCCCTCTTCTATTAATCTCCCAATTTCCTGATGGACTATTTCTCATCTTTTCTCTCTCTTAAACCCTCAAACCACCTTCCCCATCCTCACTCTCAGCTGCTTCCTATTCCACTGAGAAAACAGGCATCAGAAGAGAACTCACACACACTCTCACCATATCTACTCCCCCTAAACTCTCTGCTTTCTCTATGGGCACCATAGTGAACCACAGATGTCCCCACACATGATCTGCATCCCATCCTTCGTTGCCCTACTTGAGGATAACACCCCAGACATTCTTTTCTTTCCCTTATATCATCAACTTTTGCTCTCTGATGGACAGCTCTCATTAGCACACAAGAATATCCTTAATACTATCTTTTTTAAAAATGAAGACAATACAAGTTCTCTTGATCCTCACCTTGATCCTCTTCTCTTCTCTATCTCTACTCATGCTCTTGGTGATCTCATTCAGTCTGTGGCTTTAGACCATCTCTATGCTTTTGAATTTGAGACCTTTTTCTCCTCACCTCCAGTCTCATATCCAACTGCTTACTCTGTGTATTCATTTTATATTCCTGTGGTAACAAATTATGACAGACTTAATGGCTGGAAACAACACAAACGTATTATCTTATTGCTTTGCAGGTCAGATTATCCATCTCCCTGGGTAGAAATCAAGGGGTTTGCAGGGTTGTGTTCCCTTCTTGAGGTTATAGGGGAGAATTTGTTTCCTTGCCATTTCCACCTTCTAGCAGCCGGCCACTTTCCTTGGCCAGTGGCCCCCTTCCCCCATCTTCAAATCCAGCAACGTTGCATCTCTCTGGCCATTCTCCCATAGTCACCTTGGCCTTTGACCACCATGGGAAAGACTCTACTTCTAAGGACTTGTGTGACTAGGTTGGGCCCACCAGATAATCCAGGATCATCTCTCCATCTCAAAGTTGTTAACTTAAGCATCACAATCACAATGTCCCTCTGGCTACCAAAAGTGACATATTCACAGGTTCTGGGGATTAGGCTATGAACATCTTTATGGGTCATTATTCTGCCTACTACACTCTGCATCTTCAACTGGATGTTTAACAGACATGGCACACTCAGTATGTCCAAGCTGACCTCCAATTCTCCCTCCACCACAGATCTCTCCACCCAAAGTTTTCTGCATCTTGGTTGATAACAACTCCATTTTTCTAGCTATTCAGGCCTGAACCCAAGGAATCATCCTTAACTCCTCTCCCTCTTACATCCCGAATCTAAGTCACAAAGAAATGGACTTTGTCTTTAACACATATCTAGAATCTGATCACTTCTCACCATCTCCACTACTGCTGGTCTGAGTCATCATGTATTAGGATTCTTGCTATCACTTCCTAACTGGTCTCCCTGCTTCTCCCCTTCCTCTTTACAGTCTACTAGAGTCTATTTTCTGAGCAGCCTTCAGCCAGTTTAAGCATGATCTTTTTAAAAATTATGTCAAATAATATTGCTTCTCTGATCAAAATGCTGCAGTGACTCCCTGGCTCACTCGGAACAAAAGCCAAAGCCCTTCATGGTCTCCACCCTCCACCCAGGGTGGAGGGCCTATCTGACCCTATCTCCTACTCATCTCCCTGCTCTCTCCCCTCCAGCTACCCCTCACCACCCCTCAAACACTCAGGTGTACCTCCCCTTAGGACTTGGCTCTCGCTATTCTTTCTGTCTAGAACACATTCTTACTCCACTATCAGCTTAATGTCCCACCCCCCCCCATCCCTTTTAGTTTTCTATTGCTGCCATGACAAATTATCACTAATAAAGTAGCTTAAAGACAATACCCACTTAGCATCCCACAGTTGTGTAGGTTAGAAGTCTAGGTACAATTTGGCTCAGCTGGGCCCTCTGCTTAGTCTCACAAGACCAGAATCAAAGTGCCAGCAGGGATGTATTCCTTTTGGAGGCTCTAGCGATGGATCTCCTTCCAAGCTCCTTTGGGTCTTTGGTGGGATTCAGTTTCTTGCAGCTGCAGGACTGATGCCCCATTTCCCTGGAGGCCGTTCTTTGCTCTTCAAGGCTACATGCCTTCCTTCTTGCGTTTGCCATGCACCCTCAGCATGGGTGGGTGGAGTCTCACATTTCGGATCACTCCAACTGCTTCCACATCTCTCCAACTCTAGCCAGTATAATTTCTCGACTTTCAAGGGCTCATTGATTAGATTGGGCCACCCAGATAATCCAGGTTAACCTCTATATTTTAATAGTTGTAACCATAATTAGAGCTGGAAAGTCCCCTTTGCCATGTAATTTAACCTAAATATTTACAGGTCTCAAGGATTAAGGTATGGACTTTTAGGGGTCACTCTGTCTACCACATCTCCTTTCCTGACCATGGTATTTATACCACAACCCAGCTCCCTACTTCCTACCCACTTTTGATTTCTCCTTTCTCTGCTCTATTTTTTAAGTTTTTCCACCACTGCTCTTACCACTTTATAACAAACCATACAATAAATATTTACTATGCCTGTTTCATTGTCTGTCTTCTCCTGATAGAAAACAGACTCCATTAGGTCAAGAATCATTGTTTTGATTACTGATATTCCAAAGACTATCTGGTAGGCACTCAATAGGTATTTCTTGAATAAATAAATGAACTTACCCTTCCATAGAGTTATTTTTACTTTCAACAGTTTGAACATGCTAATTAGAATAAAGATTCTTAACTGACGATGAGGAAGATGGATAAATATCAAAAAATTGCTTTCTTAATATTTTCCCATGGCTGTGGTCAATAGCATCTGACTAGCTTAGTTCTTATTAATGAAGACTCATAGCAATGTATTTAATTATTGTTTTTATGAAAATAAGAACACTTAATTTTTATACTATTATCCAGGTATACAAGCAAAACAAATTGAGTTGTTGAGTTAATCTTGTCTCAAATGTATAGAAAAATAAACTAAAATAGTCATAAATACTTTTTTAAAAAAATTCTACAAATGCCTCTGGGATGGAAAACTGAACCATTTTTGTTTAAGGAAGTACTACCAGAAATGAGTGAGACTTGCTCAAGTTTAAGACCACTAATTGCCTTCAGCAAGTTTAAGGCTGGAAAGAGGATGACAAAACTATAAAGAAAAAAAAGAATTTTGGAGCCAAAAGCACTTTAGAAATAAAATTCACACTTTATAGAGGAGGAACCTGAGGCTCAGAGAGGGTAGGTAACTTGTCTAATCTCACAGCTCACCAGTGATGTGATACTTTGGATAAAGATTATTACAGGAGAGAGTGAAAATTAAACTTCTGTTATTCCTTTAAGCATTTACAATATTCACTTAATAAGCTGATTCTCTACTTCAAAGGGCTGGAACCAACACGAATGCTCACAGACAGTGAGACTTTGCCTACCAGCCTTGTTCTTGTCCCAACTAGGTCAAAATGTCTCATTTTGGGTGGAGTGTTCTGGACAGGGGCAATCCCAAAGAAGTATGGCCAAAGATCTTGCAATCAGAGTGATTCCCAGAGGGCTACATACGACATCACTGTACTGAGGACAAGCTTATGATAACACACACCGAGAAACCAGAAAGCTTATGGGGTAAAACACAATGGTGTCTGACTAGATTATCTATATGTTAGTACGAAAAAGTGTAGTACTGCCTTCTTATCTGGGGTTTGCTTTCTGTGGTCTCAGTTACCCATGGTCAACCTCAGTCCAAAAATATTAAATGGAAAGTTCCAGAAATAAACAATTCACAAGTTTTAAATTGTGTGCCATCTGAGTAGTGTGATGATATCTCATGCGGTCCCTCTCTGTCATGAATCATCCCTTTGTCCAGCGTAGCAACGCTGTCTGTGCCACCATTCTTAGTCACTTAGTAGCCATCTCAGTTATCAGATTGACTGTCACAGCATCACAGTGCTTGTGTTCAACTAACCCTTATTTTACTTAATGGCCCCAAAGCATAAGAGTAGTGATGCCGGCATATTGTTATACCAGTTCTATTTTATTAGTTGTTGTTGTTAATCTTTTACTGTGCCTAATTTGTAAATTAAACTTTATCATATGTATGCATACACAGGAATAATATATAGCATATATGGGCTTCAGTACTATCCATGGTATCAGGCATCCACTAGGAGCCTTGGAATGTGTTCCCTGTAGATCAGAGAGAACGACTGTAACTGTCAGCATAAGGATTTTGACAAAACCTGTAAGTACTTATAGATCTGGACTCGTTGCCAGCAGAAAGGCAAAAATGAAGTGAAGCATATTTTAAGGGAAGAATAAATAAGATATATTTTGAATAGGGTTCTCACACAAACACAAAAGACAGCAGGAACTGATGTGAAATAGTTTCTAAATTTACCACATCACAACCTTCTGCTTTTTGAATACCTACAACAGGAATGAAAACCAGCACAATAATCCAGATCTATATTTAAAGCAACAGCTCGTTTGTGTGGTATTTAAGACAATATTTCATTCACTTTTAAGCACTTAGCATTAAGGGGAAAAAATCAAGAAATTGGTTTATTTAGGCAACATCCAGAGAGTGATTCAATGGGAGAGCATCAGTGTTACACAGAAGGAGAAAATAAGTCTATTTCTGGAGCCACCAATCAACTTTCCTCACCATGGTTACAGGCTGTGTTTCATAACTTTCCAGAATCACAGATGATTCAAAATGACCTTGGTAATAATTTAGACCAAATCTCATGTTTTATACATGGGGGAAACTAAAGCTTAGAGAGGTGGGGCAGATTGTCTGACACCACAGACCTTTAGTGACACATCACAACCAGAACTCAAGTCTCCTCACTCCTAAGGAAAACTGTGAAATCACTTACTGCTGTAGTCTGAATGTCTGAATTCCCCCAAAATTTGTATGTTGAAATCTTAACCCCCAAGGTGATGGAATTAAGAGGTCAGACCTTTGGAAAGTGACTGGATCATGAGAACATGATTGGGGTTAGTGCCCTTATAAAAGAGATGTCAGAGAGCCTGCGACTCCCTTCCACCATGTGAGGTCACAGGGATCAGCTGCCATCTGGAAACCAGGAAGTAGGTCCTCACCAGAGACCAATCTTCCCATACCTTGATGTTGGGTTTTCCAGCCTTAAAAACAGTGAGAAATAAATTTCTATTGTATATAAACCACACAGTTTGTGGTGCTTTGTTGTAGCAGCACAAACAGACTAAGATACTAACCTCAGGAAAAAAGGTACACTTTAATTTCTGTCTGGCTTTTATTGATTTGTAAACTATTTGAAATTGTTTCAGCAGTTAAAATCTCTATGTGTTCCACATGGTTGAGGAAAACCTTTCAAAACTACATTTTTATACTCATAACTTCAGTGCAACTTGAAAATATAGATGTGTTCAATATGAAAATATTAATGTGCTCAATGCTGACTCAGATGCTTCTTAGGATTGTAACTGTTTCCTACTAGGCAAGAAGGCCTAAGTGAAAAAGAACAGATAAACTCCATGCACTGTGCAGGGCTCTATGAAGTGTGTTATCCTAGATATTTAATATTTATGTATATTCTTTGGTCTTTTTAACTTTCTTCCATTTTCATGTACATATGTATGTATATATGGAAAGATCTTATTAACTTGGATATTTGGTAAGGGTATATCAGAATAGAAATTAAAGCAATACAGTTTTTATGTCATATTTTACTAAGTAGAATTCATCTTGAACCTCAAACAGCAGGTGTAGATTCTCAATACTTTACAGAGAAATCTTATATTCATTTATCTAGCATATATTATTATGTGTGTCTACTGTGTGCCAGGCACCATGTTATAAACTGGGATTTCAAAACATCACCTCCCTGCCTTCGCTGAGTGCACTGTCTAGCGGAGATGGGTATGAACAGATACCTTTCATGGCATGGAAAAATGGGGATAAAACGGAGGGAGATGACCAAGAATCATGAGGGTCAAGAGAGGATGTCTGGAAAAAGGAGAAAATTATCAATCAGGGTCATAAAAGAAGATTTTGCCAGGCAAGGAAGAGAAGGAATGTGTTTGAGATGGAGGCCATAGCAATTATGCAGAAGCAGAGATGAGAAGTGGAATGTCTTAGTCAGGCCCTGGCAGAATGCAAGACTCCACCTTCTCCACACCTGTATTCCTGCAGCCACATGCTAGCTAACCTCATTTTAAATCCATAATCACCTATCTCAGTAGACCTTAAATGCTGCCTAGCAATCAAACTTCATTTCCCTAGTGCAATACTCTCCCTTTCTCCCAAACCACTCTGTATGCCTCTTTACCTTTCTCTTCAAGCCTCCAATATTTCTTTCCTGATCCTTCATCTCAGCTAAGAAATGAATAAACTGCTCTCTAGGGAAATGACAAGTGATAAGGGTGGAAAAAAGCTTGGGCAGGTCAGCAGGATCCAAATGACACTCTGTAGATTTGGACTTTTTTTCTCAGACAAGGAGGAGCCAAAGACCTACTACCTCCACAAGAGAGGACTCTGGCAGAAGATTCCTAAGGGGCAAGAAGGGAGGTAGCGAGGGTCAGTGAGGAAATGAACGTGAATGAGAATCCAAATGAAGGCAGTGGCCATGAAGTAGACAAGATAACATTAAGGAAATAAAATCAAAGTCTACTTTATAATGAAATAGTGGGTACATAAGGGAGAAGATTGCAATTTCTTAGCAGGAAAATTATATTTAATTTTAATCCACTGGTTTTAAAGTTTGTTTCTAAGAAATTGCAATTAGCATAATTTTAATATAAATAAAATTGTATTTTCTGCTTCTAGGGTCTTTCTTGTAATAATAATAAAACAATTAACATTTGAACTGACCTAAAGGCCTATGATTTATAGCCAATAGAATCATTCATCTGCCCTTAGCATTGAAAGATCTTAGGAATAACAACAGTTCTTTCATCAAGATGTTAAGTCACTCAGTTTTTAGGACAAGTAACTGTATATAAAATACTCTAATTTTTTTTCTAAATAATTGGGAAAGGAAAAATAAATACTAGAATTCTGGCTACACAGAACTTTTTCAGGTACATATGTTTATAGGTAAACATATACATACAGATAGTAAGAAGTAAATATATAGACTTCTCTGAAGAAAACATGAAGCATTGAAGTTGTGTATATAACATACTTTCCCCAGGATCTCTTACTGAAAGGATGTAGAAAACAGAAGGACTCTGAATCAAGAGATACCAACTTTGCATTCATTTATCACTTCAAATCTCCTTCCTATATCAAGTGATAGCTGCAGGGTTTTTTAACGAAAAGACGATTTTTTTCTTCTTAGGTGTGCTTCTCTGATAGCAACCTCTACTTCACCTCTGGGAATCTAGTAGTGAAGAGGAATCCCTCCTCTATGGACTGTATCTACAAAGCAGGTGCATTCACATCATAAAAGCTCAGTAAGGTGCCTGTCAGATCACTACAAAATCTGCATATGAAGATCTTTATCTATCACAGCAAAAGTGTGCAGAACTTGTAACAGTGGTTCCCAAACCGATTTGCATTTAGTGTCGAATCTTATATATCTATCTTATATATGTATATATCATGCCTTGGCCCCATCCTAGACCAGTTAAATCAGAATCACTACAGATAGGTCCCAGATACCAGTATTTTTTAAAAGTCCCCAGATAATTCTAATATGAAACCAGGGTTGAGAACCACTAGCCAGAAGCTTCTCTAATGTGATCTGCAGACCAGCTGCATCTCCTGGGAGACTTAGAAATGCAGCATCTCAGACCCCACCTGAGACTAACTGAACCAGAATCTGCAATGTAATGCCATTCCCAGTAATTCTGTGCACATTCAAGTATGAGAATCACTGGCCTAGCGATTCTCACTGGTCTTGCATTGAGTGGGCAAGTTCTAAATAATACTCATTACATGAAGTAAACCCTCACCTTGAAGATCACACTTTGATCCAGCAGTATAAATGTATATAAATGTAAAGCAGTCCCCCAGAAACCATCTGGGACAGCTCCCTATACATGGAAAGAATGTTAGAGGCAAGTCCTATCAATATATGGAGCAGGGCATTGGCTTGATGTGAAACAGTTACTAGTACATCCCTAGTTGAATCTAGGGAGGCAGGGAATGGAACTGGTGAAAGGTACAAAAGAAACTTTGTAACTTGACATTTTAAACATTTTAATTTGTTATATATATATTTATACATGTAAATATATATATATAAAATGTTTTTCCCTGAGGTCTAAAATATTTATTTCATCTACACAATAAACATTTCTTTTAGATATACAAAATTTCTTTCATTAAAAGTTCAACGCAACAAGACTTCTAACCTTGTGAAATCATGCAGTTTTTATATTCCTTCATCTCTTGCTTGCTAATCACCCTTCTAAGAATTCTCGCTATAGACAACTAGTGAGCTATGAAAACTGCTGGTGATCCCAGTTGCAGCCTGGCAATGCTGCTAACTGGTGAATGAATGCCTGGTGGACCACGGCTGTGAGAGTCGGAGCAAAATCCAGGTGCGATCAAATAACTTGAGGGCAACCTGAGTGTACAGCTGATTTAGCCCAAGAGGTAACGTTAAAAGTAAAGAAATAACAAAATGGTTTTAAGTTAAAATTTGCTTGAACTTGAGCTCTAAAATTACTCCACAGGAAATTCAAGATAAGGTCATCAATGTAACTACTGTCTGCAAAACATAAAGAAATAAATATTGAAGCAGGGAGTGGCCAAGATGGCTGACTAGAAGCAGCTAGTGTGTGTGGCTCTCAAAGACAGGAATGAAAGAGGCAAATAAATACAGCACCTTCAACTGAAACATCCAGGTGCCTGCACTGGGACTAATCAAGGAAACAACCTGACCCACAGACAACAGAGAAAAGCAAGACAAAATGATGGCCCACCTGGGAGCCACACGGAGTCAAGGGAATCTGCCCTGCCCAGGGAAGCAGTGAGTGAATGTGTGACCCAAGGAAACCACGCTTGCCCCACCAATCTTTGCAACCCTCGGGTCAGGAGAACCCCTCATGAAACCACACCACTAGGGCCTTCAGTCCGACACACAGAAATACCTGTGTGTCCAGAACTATCTGGAGTCTTGGCAGAGCAGCCACTCAGGCACACACAGAAACCCAGCAGCTTTACATAATCCAGCTCCGGGTTTCCTGGCAAAAGTAACTACAACTTAGGCAAAGAGGCAGGTTAGACCTCCATACTTACCCCTAGGAAAGAGGCTGAATCCAGGGTGCTCAGCAGTGATGGTCAGCGGGCCCCACTTCCACAGCACCTCACAGGATGACACACTGGCTTGGAATTCCAGCCAGGCAGGACAACAGTGTTGCATAGAGCTGTGACACAGTTCCTAGGGAAAGGGGTGGCTGCCATTTTTGCTGTTCCAGCTTTGGGCTTTAGAGAGTCCAAACCCACGGGGGCAGAAGGGATCCCCCAGTGCAGCACAGCTGCTCTACCAAAACATGGCCAGACTGCTTCTTTAAGCGAATCTCCGACCTATTCCTCTTCACTGTGTGGGAGCTCCCAACCCAGGCCTCCAGCCACCCCCCACTGATGTTTTCTGGCTGACAGAAATTTGAAAACCTCCGACAAAGAGCTCCCAGAAGGAGGGGGGCCGCCGTCTTTGCTGTCTGGGTGACTTAGCTGTCCCAGCCTCATGCTTGGAGAGCCCAAGCCAACTAGGGGCAGAGGCGGTGCCCCAGCACAGTACAGCTGTTCTAAAAAATTTGGCCAAACTGCTTCTGTAAGCAGGTCCCATATCTTGTTCCTCCTGACTGGGTGAGATCTCACAACTGGGGTTTCCAGGTACCTCCTACCTCTGTGTTCAGGCTGGCAACAGGTCCATACCTCCCTGGGATGGGGCTCCCACAGGAAGGGGTACACTGCCATCTTTGTTGCTTTGCAGCCTTCACTGGTGATACCTCCAGGTACTGAAAAGTCCAAGGCCACTAGGGACTGGAGCAGACCCCTAGCAAACCACAGCAGCACTACAGAAAAGTAGCCAGATTTAAAAAAGAAAAAAACAAAACAAAACAAAGGTCAGCAACCTCAAAAACTGAAGGTAGATAAGCCCACAAAGACGAGAAAGAATCAACACAAGAACACTGAAAACTCAAAAAGCCAGAGTGTCCTCTTTCCTCCAAATGACTGTATCACCTCTCCAGCAAGGGTTCAGAACTGGGCTGAGGACAACATGGCTGAAATGACAGAAGTAGAATTCAGAATACAGATAAAAGCAAACTGTCTGAGCTAAAGGAGTACATTAAAACCCAAGCAAAGAATCTAAAAATCATGCTAAAATATTGCAGGAGCTGACAGACAAAACAGCCAGTAAAGAGTACTGTAACCAACCTGACAGAGATGAAAAACACACTATAAGAATTTCATAATGGATTCACATGTATTAATACCAGAATAGACCAGGTAGAGGAATCTCAGAGCTTAAAGACTGTGTTTCTGAAATAAGACAGATGGAGAAGAATAGAGAAAAAAAGAATGAAAAGGAATGAACAAAACCTCCAAGAAATATGGAATTATGTAAAGAGACTGAATCTACCACTGACTGGTGTACCTGAAAGAGATGGGGAGAATGGAACCAATTTGGAAAACATAGTTTAGGATATCATCCATGAGAATGTCCCCAACCTAGCTAGACAGGCCAACCTTCAAATTTAGGAAATGCAGAGAATCCCAGTAAGATACTCCATAAGAAGGACATCCCCAAGACACATAATCATCAGATTCTCCAAGGTCAAAATGAAAGAAAACATGTTAAAGGCCGCGAGAAAGAAAGGCCAGGTCACTTTCAAAGGGAAGACAATCAGATTAATAAAGGACCTATCAGCAGAAATCCCACAAGCCAGAAGAGATTGGGGGCCAATATTCAACATTCTCAAAGAAAAGAAATTCCAACCCAGAATTTCACATCCAGTCAAACTAAGCTTTAAGTAAAGGAGAAATAGATTCTTTCAGACAAGCGAATGCTAAGGGAATTCATTACCACCAGACCTGCCTTACAAGACTCCTGATGGACACACTAAATATGGAAAAGAAAGACTATTACCGGCCACTACAAAAATACACTGAAGTACACAGACCAGTGACACAATAAAGCAACCACATAAACATGTCTGCAAAATAATCAGCTAACATCATGATGACAGGATCAGATCCACACATATCAATACTAACCTTAAATGTAAATGGGCTAAGTGACCCAATTAAAAGACAGAATGGCAAGCTGGAAAAAGAGTCAAAATCCATTGATGTGCTGTATTCAAGAGACCTACTTCACACACAAAGACACATATAGTCTCAAAATAAAAGGATGGAGGAAAATCTATCAAGCAAGTGGAACGCAGAAAAAAAAAAGAAAAAAAAAAGGAAAGGTTGCAATCCTAGTTTCTGCCAAGACAGACTTTAAACCAACAAAGATTACAAAAGACAAAGGGTATTATATAATGGTAAAGGGTTTGAGTCAACAAGATCTAACTATCCTAATATGTATGTACCCAACACAGGAGCATCCAGATTCACAAAGCAAGTTCTTAGAGACCCCCAAAGAAACTTAAGACTCCCACACAATAATAGTGGGAGATTTTAACACCCCACTGACAATGTTAGACAGATCATTGAGACAGAAAATTAACAAAGATATTCAGGACCTGAACTCAGCACTGGATCAAATATATATGCAACACTGGATCACAGAATATACATTCTTCTCATTGCCACAAAGCATGTACTCTTAAAATTGATCATATAATTGGAAGTAAAACACTCTTCAGCAAAAGCAAAAGAACTGAAATAGTAACAGTCTCTTGGACCACACAGCACAATCAAATTAGAACTCAAGACTAAGAAATTCACTCAAAACCATACAATTGTATGGAAATTGAATAACCTGTTCCTGAATGAGTTTGGAGTAAATAATGAAATTAAGGCAGAAATCAAGAAGTTATTTGAAACCAATGACAGCAAAGATACAACGTACCAGAGTCTCAAATAATGAAATTAAGGCAGAAATCAAGTTCTTTGAAACTAATGAAAGCAAAGATACAATGTAACAGAGTCTCCAGGACACTGCTAAGGCAGTGTTAAGAGGGAAATTTATAGCACTAAATGCCCATATCAAAAAGGTAGAAAGATCTCAAGTTAACAACTTAACATCACAAGTAAAAGAACTGAAGAACCAAGAGCAAACAAATCCCAAAGCTAGCAGAAGATAAGAAATAACAAAAATCAGAGCTGAACTGAAGGAGACTGTGACATGAAAAACCATTGAAATGATCAATGAATCCAGGAGCTTGCTTTTGAAAAAAATAATAAAATATATAGACAACTAGCTAAACTAATAAGAAAAGAGAAGATTCAAACACACACAATCAGATATAAGGGGAGCATTACCGCTGACCTCACAGAAATACAAACAACCATCAGAGACTATTATAAACACATCATTCCTTATAAACTAGAAAATCTAGAAGAAATGGACAAATTCCTGGACACATACAACCTCTGAATACTGAACTAGGAAGAAACTGAATCCCTGAGCAAACCAATAACGAGTTCTGAAATTGTACAAAGAAGAGCTGTGACCATCCCTACGAGAACTATTCCAAAAAATTGAAAAGGTCAAACAAACACAGTCAGAAATGATAAGGAGGACATTACCGCTGACCTCACAGAAATATAAACAACCATCAGAGAATATTATAAACACCTCTATGCTTATAAACCAGAAAATCTTGAAGAAACTGATAAATTCCTGGACACATACACCCTCCAAAGACTGAACTAGGAAGAAACTGAATCCCTGAACAGACCAATAATGAGTTCTGAAATTGTACAAAGAATAGCTGCTACCATTCCTACTGGAAATATTCCAAAAAACTGAAAAGGAGGGACTTCTCCCTAATTCATTCTATGAGGCCAGCATCATTCTGCTACCAAAACCCAGCAGAAAAACAACAGAAAAGGAATTCAGGCCAATATCCTTCATGAACATTGACACAAAAATCCTCAACAAAATATTGGCAAACCAAATCCAGCAGCACATCAAAAAGCTTATCTATCACCATCAAGTGGGCTTCATCCCCGGGATGCAAGGTTGGTTCAACATACACAAATCAATAAGTGTGATTCATCACATAAACAGAACTAAACACAAACTAAAGACAAAAACCACGATTATCTCAATAGATGCAGAAAAAGCTTTCAATAAAATTCAACATCCATTCATGTTTAAAACTCTCAATAAACCAGGTATTAAAGGAACATACCTCAAAATAATAAAAGCCATATATGACAAACCCACAGCCAACATCATACGGAATGAGCAAAAGATGAAAGCATTCCCCTTGAAAACCAGCACAAGACAAGGATGCCGTCTTGCTCCTCCTATTCAACATGGTATTCAAAGTTCTGGCGTGGTGGCTCACGCCTGTAATCCCAGCACTTTGGGAGGCCAAGGTGGGCGTATCATGAGGTCAGGAGATCAAGACCATCCTGGCTAACACGGATAAACCCCGTCTCTACTAAAAATACAAAAAGTTGGTCAGGCGTGGTGGTGGGCACCTGTAGTCCCAGCTACTTGGGAGGCTGAAGCAGGAGAATGGCATGAACCTGGGAGGTGGAGCTTGCAGTGAGCCAAGATTGTGCCACTGCACTCCAGCCTGGGTGACAGAGTGAGACTCTGTCTCAAAAAAAAAAATACAAAATAAAAAATAAAATAAAATAAATCTGGCCAGGGCAATTAGGCAAGAGAAAGAAATAAAATGCCTTCAAATAGGAAAAGAGGAAGTCAAACTACCCTTGTTTTTAGATGATAGGCTGCTATATCTAGAAAACCCCACTGTTTCAGCCCCAAAGCTTCTCAAACTGACAAATAACTTCAGCAAATCTCAGAATACAAAATCAATATGCAAAAATCACTAGCCTAAAATCAAATTCCTATATACCAACAAAGGTCAGGCCAAGAGCCAAATCACAAATGAACTCCCATGCACAACTGCCACAAAAATAATAAAATAGCTAAAAATACAGCTAACTAGGGAGGTAAAAGATCTCTACAAGGAGAACTACAAACCACTGCTCAAAAAAATCAGAGATGATACAAACTGAAAAACATTCCATGGTCATAGATAGGAAGAATCAATATTGTAAAAATGGCCATACTGCCCAAAGCAATTTATAGATTCAAGGCTATTCCCATTAAACTACCATTGACATTCTTCACAGAACTAGAAGAAACTATTTTAAAATTCATATGGAACCAAAGAAGAGCCTGAATAGCCAAGGCAATCCTAAGCAAAAAGAACAAAGCAGGAGGCATCATGCTACCCAACTTCAAACTATACTACAGGGCTATGGTAACCAAAACAGCATGGTACTGGTATAAGAACAGACACATAGACCAATGGAACATAACAGAGAACACAGAAATAAGACTACACACCTACAACTATCCAATCTTTGACAAACCTGACAAAAATAAGCAATAGGGAAAGGATTCCCTATTCAATAAATGGTGCTGTGATAACTGGCTAACCATATGCAGAAGATTGAAACTGGACCCCTTCCTTACACCATATACAAAAATTAACTCAAGATGGATTAAAGACTTAAATGTAAAACAAAAAACTACAAAAACCCTGGAAGACAACCTATCATTCAGGGCATAGACATGGGCAAAGATTTCATAATGAAGACACCAAAAGTAACTGCAACAAAAGCAAAAGTTGACAAGTGGGATCTAATTAAAGAGCATCTGTAGAGCAAAAGAAACTACCAGCAGAATAAACAGACAACCTACAGAATGGGAGAAAAATTTTGCAAACTATGCATCTGACAAAGGTCTAATATCCAGCACCTATAAGGAACTTAAACAAATTTACGAGAAACAAATGCTCCATTAAAAAGTGGGCAAAGCACATGAACAAATTTCAAAACAAGACATACATGCTGCCAATAATGTAATGAAAAAAAGCTCAACATCACTGATCATTAGAGAAATGCAAATCAAAAACACAATGTGATACCATCTCATACCAGTCAGAATGGCTATTAAAAAGTAAAAAAAAAATAGGTGCTGGTGAGGTTGTGGAGAAAAAGAAACATTATATAGTGTTGGTAGGGGTGTAAATTATTTCAGCCACCATGGAAAACAGTGTGGCAATTCCTCAAAGACCTAAAGATAGAAATATCATTCAACCCAGCAATCCCATTACTGGGTATATACCCAAAGGAATATAAATAGTTCTACAAAAAAGACACATGCATGCATATGTTATCGCAGCACTATTCACAATAACAAAGACATGGAATCAAACTACATGCCCATCAATGATAGACTGGATAAACAAAATGTGGCACATACACTCCATGGAATACTATGCAGTCATAAAAAAGAACAAGATCATGTCCTTTGCAAGGACATGGTTGGAGCTGGAGATCCTTATCCTTAGCAAACTAACATGGGAACAGAATACCAAATGCCACATGTTGTCACTTATAAGTGGGAGCTAAATGATGAGAATATATGGACACACTGAGGGAAACACCACACACTGGGGCCTTTTGGAGGGTGGAGGGTAGAAGGGGAGAGAGGATCAAGAAAAACAACTAATGGGTACTAGGCTTAATTCCTGGATGGTGAAATATAATCTGTACAACAAACCCCATGACACAAGTTTCCTGATGCAACAAACCTGCACTTGTACCCCGAAGTTAAAATAAAATTTTAAAAGACTAAATTTTTTTTAAAAAAAGAAACAAATATTGGCTCTCTGACAGCCACTCTCATTATTCATGGGCAATCTAACTCACCTCTCCCATGTCTCTCCCTTGCTTTCCTCCTATTCCTCTGACTTAAAAGAGACCACACTAGTTCAGATCTGAGGACAGAGAGGACCTGACTTGAAACTGAAGTAGTGAGAGGACAGGATGGGAAGAATACAAAAGATGTTTAGGAAGCAAGCAAAGACGCTTAATCTACCTGGGCTAGATGAATTAGCCCTAGCTCTTTATCAGAAGCAGCTAGCAAGCTTTTAAAAATTACTAATTCCCTAGGGCTTACCCAAAGCCAAGTCAGTCAGAATCTTGAGATAGGAGAGTCATTTGAATTTTCTCAAAGCTCCCCCAAAAGATGCTGAGACAGAGTGAGTGCTGAAATCACAGTTGTGGGGTATGAATCTAACTTCCAAATAATAATGCTTCACATATTAGTTGGTGCAAAAGTAATTGCAGTTTTTGCCATTGAAAGGAATGGCTCTGGACACAAGTAAATCATTTTCCAAACTACTTATTACTATTACTTTTTTTTTTTTTTTTTTTTACTATTTTTAATCAAACTAACCCATGAAAATTATTTTTAAACTCAAAGTATACTACTAGGTTTAACATGAGAAACAGCAGGCCAGGTACAGGGGCTCACACCTGTAATCCCAGTACTTTGGGAGGTCGAGGTGGGATGACTGCCTGGCCCAGAGGTTTGAGACCAGCCTGGACAACATGGTGAAACCCTGTCTCTACAAAAATTTAAAACACTAGCCGGGTGCAGTGGATTGCATCTGTGGTTCCAGCTACTTGGGAGGCTGAGGTGGGGGTATTGCTTGAGCCTGGGAAGTCAAGGCTGCTGTGAGCTGTAATCACATCACTGCACTCCAGCCTGGGCAACAGAGCAAGACCCTGTCTCAAAAAAAAAAAAGAAAGAGAAACAGCAATACCCTGCCTCACCTCTCCAGTCACTCCCAAAGGCAAACTACTTAAAATTTTAGTTATTTCTTCTGATATTTAATTGCATATTCCTAAATGTTTAAACTGCTGTCTTGATTTATTAATTTTAGACATTTATCGATATAATTATGGCTGTCCCATTGTACACTAACTTATTTTTTTCCCATCTCATGATACTGTATAGTTATGCCAATGTTTTTTTCCAGACTACCTTGCAGTCAGGTGTGGCCAGGGTCAACATTTTGTCTGTGTCTTTTGGTACAGCTACACCAATTGTTATTAAAATACTTCCAAACTAGCTGGAAAATAGCTGCCAACCAAGCCTTTCCATTTACCAGCTTTTAAAAAACAATAATTCAACCCAAATGCTACTTCCTGGGGAACTAGAACCCCCTTCTGAAGAATATTTTACACTTGGCCAAATGTATCACATCATTTATCAGTTTTGTATTTGTTTTTGTTGAGTAATCCTTCCTCCTATTCTGATCTGGACTGGCTTCTCGATAGGCCTGCTGCACTAACATCATCTGAGGTTTCTCTTCACCATCATCCCAGAATTTTCTTTTGTTTTTCTCCTGTGTTTGACTACCTGTTTCCGGAATTCCATATATTACTGTTTCTTGGTTTATACCCACATTTTTATAAAACATACTATCCATTAGCTTACTGTGAAATGATGCAGAGAATAAATTTTTGAGATCTTTCATGCCCTCAACATGTCTTTATTCTATCTCCCACTTGTCTGTCTTTGAAATTCTAGATTGAAAATCATGTCCCTCAGAATTCTGAAGGAATTCATTCATAGTCCTTAGATTCCAGTGTTGCCATTAAGAAATCTAGTGCCATTCGACCTCTAAATGTTTTTGCATGTGACCTCTTCTTTTTCTTTTCTTTCTTTTCTTTTTTTTTTTTTTTTAAGACATGGTCTCCCCCTGTTACCCAGGTTGGAGTGCAGTGGTGTGGTATGACCTCGGCTCACTGTAACCTTTGCCTCCCGGGCTTAGGCAATCCTTCTACCTCAGCTCCAAGCAGCTGAGACACAGGCATGCACACCACGCCCAGCTAACTTTTTTGTATTTTTTGTAGAGACGGGGTTTTGCCATGTTGTCCACACTGGTCTTGAACTCCTAGACTCAAGAGATCCATTCACCTCAGCTTTCCAAAGTGCTAGGATTACAGGCATGATCCACCACACCCAGCTATGACCTGTTTGTCTTCAGGAATTTAAGATATTCTCATTTTCCTTAGTATTTTCAAATTTTACAATGATTTGTTTTGTAACCTGCATATCTTTTGTGGTCTTTTTTTCATTTATTCTACTGGCTAATCTACAAATGCATGTCTTCCTGTTCTGGGAAATTTTTGCATTACTTTTTTGGTAATTTTTTCTCCCTTACCTTTCCCTGTAATCTCTTTCTGGAACTCTTATTAGTATGATATTATACCTGCTGAACCAGTCCTCTAATTCTATTTTTCCTTTCCTATTTTCCATCTTTTTGCTTTTAATTTCTATTTTATATTCTGGTCCACCCAATGAAAGTTTTTGCCATTTAATTTTTAAAATCTAAGATTCATTATTCTCTGATTATTACTTTTTCACAGTCCCCATTTTTATTTTATAGAAATAATACATTCTCTCTTAACATATTAATTATACGTGTTACGGCCTTGATTATTTTCATTTCCTTTTCCTTGCATTTCTGCTTTCCCTGTGATTTTTTTGTTGTTGTTCATTTGTTTTGGGTTTTGCCTTTTTTACTGAAGGCCTTCTCCAAATGTCTCATATTCATTTACATTTAAGAACAAAGCATCAAAAAACTGACTGCAAGTTCCATGTTCACAGGGGTAGGCGGAAGAGGGAGGAGGGTTATAGGGTTGTTGAATGATGGGCTCACTGTAGAAAGAATGGGTGTTAAGCCATTTTTTTCACCGTTAGACCTCAAATGTCAGTTTCTGTAAGTCCTTGTAAGGCTGCTTATTTTACCCAGAGAAGAGTCCTCCAGTCCTGACTGAATTACCTATCCTAGGATAGGGCTTGGGGAAGAGTACGGAGTTTCACTGTTTAGTGAGCCGAATTTCATTAAATTCCTTTTTCAGTTGATCGTTTTACCTTTCTCCTCTTTTTTGTCTGGCATCCTAAATGCAGAACCTCTATTTTACTTTAATTTCTTCCGAAAAAACATGCCCCGTCTCTGTCAAAGACTTAATCTTGCTGTATGACATAGGAGAAGTGAAGTGAGGGTCTAGTTCCCTTACAGATTTTCCACCTATCCCTCATTTTCAGGCTTATGTCCCACTCCAAAGCCTGTAATTCCAGAAACTTGAACCGGAAACTTTCTGGAATTATAGGGGATATAGTGGCTGTTTCTTCCCAGCATCTCCTCTCAACCTCAGTTAAAGGTACTTAGGTATCAACTTCCTCCGTTATACTAAGGCAGTTGCCACAGGTCTATTTGCTTTTAATCTTCCAAAAATTTGCTGATACCTCTTCTCTACTGTTGCCTCTTCTCATATTTACCATGACTGTAATCGTGTTGCAGGAGAGACTGACAGTAAACACATGGGTTCCATCTACCAAGTTCTAATCTGAAGTCTCATTAACTAAATCTCAAAACCACAGAGACTGCCACCAAAGATGAATCCTTATCAATTTCTTTTAACAGCCATAATTTTTCTGTATTTTACAGACATGCCTGATTAGATACTTTCCCAATTATTTTAATATTTATTACTCTTTATTTTTTAATCATTAAAAATATTCAAGAGAATCCTTCTAGATGCCACAAGACTTGTAATCTATTTTTAATCTATTAATTCATTAACTTAGTCTTAAAGCATGATAGGATTTATTACAGTAGATTATAATCAAACAAATAAAAACACTTTTTTTTTTTTTTGAGACAGTCTCATTCTGTTGCCTATGCTGCAGTACAGTGGCATGATCTCAGCTCACTACAATGTCTACCTCCTGGGTTCAAGTGATTCTCATCTCTCAGCCTCCCCAGTAGCTGAGATACAGGCATGTACCACCACACCTGTCTAATTTATTTATTTTTAATAAAGACGGGGTTTCAACATGTTGGCCAGGCTGGTCTCCGCCTCCTGGCCTCAAGTGATCCATCCACCTCAGCTTCCCAAAGTGATGGGATTACAGGCATGAGCCACCATGCCCAGTCTAAAAATATAGATTTTTTTAATGCAGTGAAGGTTTTTCACTGAATCCTTCATGCCACTTCATATCTAACCCACAGTGGCCTAAGTTGAAAGGTATTTACCTTGATAACGATCAAGTATTTTTCCAAGACCTTTGCTGCCCAAAATAATCATCAACACTGGAGTCTTAGCTGTTTTACTTCTAAAGACAGACAAAGGAAGGAAGATCAGAACTTTTAACAAATAATCAAGCATAAGGACTTTTCTCACATATGAGTATTACAATTTCTTTTACTCCCGTCCAAAGGACATAAATCTGAAGATGCTTAGTCTGAAGAATGTAATCTTTAAGGCTGAAAACCTAGCACTTGTCCTAAATACTAAATTCACAGTTTTAGAAATAAGAAATAAGTTACAAGATTAACTACAGAATAAAACATTAATATTACACTTTTGATCTTGTTCCACTTGAAAGAAGTGCATATTTTGGACTTGCCAAAACTTATAATTGCCTCCTGCTACGACTCATGACTTCCGTGGAAAACAAAAAAAGCCAACCATCTAGCAGAAGAATAAAAGATGCCCATGAGGAAAAACAAATTAAATTGGTCTGTTTCTTGAGCTGGGTGGTAGTTACATGGATGTTCACTTTTTAAAATTTATTAAACTGTGTATTTACATTTCAAAAATATTCTGTATATGTGTTATATTTTACAATACAAAAACTTTTTTTAAGGTTAAAGGAAATAAATTACGAAGGCAGAAATTTCATTTGTCATGAAACACCCTGCCTTCATCTCACTTGGCCAGAATTATTATACACTATGACAGGGATAACAAGAGAAAAGTTGTCATAATTTACTTTAAAGGCCTAAACCGGTCCCCCACCAAATTTCAATAGTAATCTTTGTTGTTTTATTCAACACACTTTAAAACTTAAGTTCTTGGCCGGGCGTGGTGGCTCACACCTGTAATATCAGCACTTTGGGAGGCCGAGGCAGGCAAATCACAAGGTCAGGAGATTGAGACCATCCTGGCTAACAGGGTGAAACCCCGTCTCTACAAAAAATACAAAAAATTAGCTGGGTGTGGTGGTGGGCGCCTATAGTCCCAGCTACTCGGGAGGCTGAGGCAGGAGAATGGCGTGAACCGGGAGGCGGAGCTTGAAGTGAGCAGAGATCGCACCACTGCACTCCAGCCTGGGCGACAGAGTGAGACTCCATCTCAAAAATAATAATAATAATAATAATAATAATAATTTAGCTCTTAAACATCACAGTGTGTGTTGCATTCCATATGGTAATAGTGATAACTTATATTTGCATAACACTACTTACTTGCAAAGAGTTTTCGCATTGAATACCTCGGAGATAGACCAGATATAATTTTTTCCTACACTACAGATGAGGAAACTTATGCATTTATTATTGATTAGCAACATCACAAATAGTGACAGAATCAGGATTAATTCCAACTTCCATACATCTAATGAAGGGTTCCTTTAACATTTTATGAGGAGAAAGAACTTTCTACTTTTCAAAGTTCTGAGTTTAAAAACAGGATCTCAAAGCTGGTAGTCCCTGTCATGGCATTTGTGAGTTTCCTGACATTCCCAGTGAGGAAAGAGAAATCCACTAAATATGGCTGTGAAAACAATAAACTAAGGACCTATGCGCAAATCTTTTTCAGTCATTTAATTCACTTCTAGTTGACATAACAATGTGTCTGCTGCCACAAAGGTTAGTTTAACTTGGGTGCAAACATAAAAGTTATGAGTATTCAATAACCTATGTTCAAGGGTAATCAACACCTTTTTGCCATTGAGGAAGTGTATAAAGGAGAGATATGACCCATCCATTCCTGGCTTCTCATCCAAAACCATACTATTCCCCATAGACGTGGAGTAATTTATTTGGTTGGTGTACGACAGTCATGTGTCTACTTCTCAGTATGGTAAGGAAGTGTTCTAAGATTTTGTTCAGTGGATACTTTAATTACTTCTTCTGCCCTAGAGGGTTTTTTTTTTTTTTCTTTCTGAAGTAGAGTTTCATTCTGTGGCCCAGGCTGGAGTGCAGTGGCACAATCCCGGTTTACTACAATCTCCGCCTCCGAGGTTTAAACGATTCTTCTGCTTCACCCTCCGGAGTAGCTGAGATTACAGGCACATGCCACCACGCCCAGCTAATTTCTGTATTTTTAATAGGGTTTCATCATGTTTGCCAGGCTGGTTTCAAACTCCTGACCTCAAGTAATCTGCCTACCTCCACCTCCCAAAGTGCTGGGATTACAGGCGTAAGCCACCGTGCTCGGCCCTATAGGGCAATATTAACTGAGATTCAGAGATCCCAGTTCTTTTGAGAGCTAGCTCTGCCACACATGTCTGTAATCCTGAGCAAATCACATATATCTAAGAATGTTTAAAGAATTTTAAAGCTTCCTTATCTTTAAAATAAAGGAAAGTACCTTATCTTTAAGGTACTTTCCATCTCTATGGACTAAATGATCAGAAAGGCTTTAGGAGGTATACTCCATAGTTTTAAAGACAGACTGACACTAATATAAAATCATGTTGATACTCTGGCCTCATAGTTCCTGAAGACCAATGATCTTCTACCTCCACTGGCCTGTGTCACTTAACATCCTCAAGCTCAGCCACACTTTGAATTTTTGTCATTACTTAGAACTGATCCCTCCACAATAACCCTGAAAGTTCTTCATGCCCTTCACCACTACCTTCAGATCCTCCCTCCACATTCCAATTTTTCCCTTTCCTTCACTGTTGCTGAATCAGCCATTACACACTCATATCCCTTGCTATTCTCCCAACCCATCGACACTCTAGTGTCACTTGCCTTCCTACTCAACCAAGGGCCCATATGGAGTTGGCAGTTTCAGTGATACTCACAGCATCTCTACTTCCAATTTTCTGAGCATTGCTGGAGAAAGTCATGAAATACAGGAGTGATTCATCCTATCACCAGGCTAAGGCCTTCCAGCAACTTGTCAAGCCCTCATCACCTTTGGCTCCCCACTGCGCAGACCCAAAGTTTTCCAAACCTTTTCAACTCCTCCACTTCAACTTTACGCTTCACTCCCCACTTACTTTTGGCAAATCAATAAAAAAGAATCAACCCATTTCAAATGCAGCCACCTCCCAGCCATCAACTTTCCTCCTCAGAACTCAAAATTTCCTTTTGCTTTCATCTAACTTCTTTCTTTCTCCATGCCACATCTGCATTTTGTATTCTTCTACATTCTACGGATTTGGACAAATGTATAATACCATGTATACACCGTTGTATCACAGAGTAGTTTCACTACCCTAAAAATCGTCTGTGCTCTGCCTGTTCATCCCTCCTCCAACCTAACCCCTGGCAACCACTGATCTTTTTACTGTCTCTATGGTTTTGCTTGCCCAGAATGTTGTGTACTTGGAATCATACAGTATGAAGCTTTTTCAGATTGGCTTCTTTGACTTAGGAATATGCATTTAAGCTTCCTCCATGTCTTTTCATGGCTTGATAGCTATTTATTTTTAGCACTAATATTCCATTACCTGGATGTACCACAGTTTGTCCTGAATGATATTGCTTCCAAGTTTTGGCAATTATGAAGAAAGCTACTATAAACATCAGTGTGCAGGTTTTTGTGTGGCCACAAGTTTTCAACTCCTTTGGGTAAATACCAAAGAACACAACTGCTGGATTGTGCAGTAAGAGTATGTTTTGTTTTGTAAGAAACCACCAAGCTGTCTTCCAAAGTAGCTGTACTGTTTGACATTCCCACTAGTCCCACTAGTAATAAATGAGACTTCCTGTTGCTCCACATCCTTGTCAGCATTTGCTGTTGTCAGAGTTCTGAATTTTGGCCATTTCAATTGTGTACAGTGGTATATACCATTGTTGTTTTGATTTGCATTTTCCTGATGACATATGATGTGCAGTATCTTTTCATATGCTTATTTGCCAACTGTGTATCTTCTGGTGAGGTGTCTGTTAAGGTCTTTGGCCCATTTTTTAAATGGGTTGCATATTGCTCAGTTTTAAGAGTTCTTTGTATATTTTAGATAACAGACTTTTATTTGATATGTCTTTTGCAAATATTTTCTCCCAGGCTGTGGCTCATCTTTTTATTCTCTTGATAATGTCTTCTGCAGAGCAGAAATTTTTAAATTTTTATGAAGTCCAGCTTATCAATTCTTTCATGGCTGTGCCTATGATGTCATATCTAAAAAGTCATCACCAAACCCAAGGTCATCCAGATTTTCTCCCATGTTATCTTCTAGGGGATTTACAGTTTTACTTTCAGGTCTGTGATCCATTTTGAATTAATTTTTGTAGCAAGGGTGAAGTCTGTGTCTAGATTAACTTTTTTTGTTGTTTTTGTTTTGCATATAGATGTCCAGTTGTTTCAGCCCCATTTGCTGAAAAGACTATCTTTTCTCCACCGTATTACCTTTGCCCCTTTGTCAAAGATCACTTGACTGTATTTATTTGGGTCTATTTATGGGCTCTCTATTCTGTTCCATGATCCATTTGTTTAATTTTTTGCCAGTACTACTGTCTTGATTACTATAGGTTTATAGTAAGCCTTGAAGCTAGGTAGTGTCAGTCCTTCAACTTTATTCTTCTCCTTCAATATTGTGCGATTTTAGGTCTTTAGCCTCTGCATATAAACTTTAGAGTCAGTTTGTCAATATCTACAAAGTAACTTGCTGGGATTTTGATTGAGATTACATTAAATATATGAATACAGTTGAGAAGTCCTGACAATATTGAGTCTTTCTACCCATGAACATGGAATATATTTCCACTTACTTAATTCTCCCTTATCAAAATTTGATAGTTTTCCTCACATAGATTTTATACATATATTTTTAGATGTATATCTAAGTATTCCATTTTGTCTGAGGTGCTAAGGTAAATGGGATTGTTTTTAATTTTAAATTCCACTTGTTAATTCCTGGTATATAGAAAAGTGATGAACTTTCATATATTAGCCTTGTCTCTTACAACACTGCTGTAATTGCTTATTAGTTCCAGGAGGTTTTTTTTGTTGTTGTTGAGTCTTTCAGTTTTCTACATAAACAATCATGTCATCTTCAAACAAAGGTCTATTTCTCCCTTTCCAATCAGCCTATCGTTTATTTCTTTATTTTTTGCCATATTTCCCCACAAGCAACTTCTTTATGTGCATCATGATTAGGGTAATCAATTCAATTATTCAAAAATAGGCTCTCTATTAAGATTAAAAGTGGGCATTATTATCCACTTTTATCCTGTATCCTGTATCCAGATATTACACTGTAATTAAACTGGTGTGAACTGGCACTGCCCTGGGCAATTGCATGTATGGTTACCCTATCCTATCTCTCCTACTTGAGGAGAGCCTAGTGTATTAATTGCCCTCCTATGTCCTCCCCCGATCTGCATTCCTTTCCTCTCCACTTGCAACCACTCTACGCACAACACACAAATGTTCTCAAACCTTCCTTATGGTATTTTGTTTGTTTGTTTGTTTATTGTTTTTTGAGACGGAGTCTCTCACTGTCACCCAGGCTGGAGTCCAATGGTGCAATCTCGGCTCACTGCAACCTCAGCCTCCTGGGTTCACGTGATTCTCCTGCCTCAGCGTCCCTAGTAGCTGGGATTACAGGCGCACACCACCACATTTGGCTAAGTTTTCGTATTTTTAGTACAGATGGGGTTTCACTATGTTGGCCAGACTGGTCTGGAACTCCTGACCTCATGATCTGCCCGCCTCGGCATCCCAAAGTGCTGGGATTACAAGTGTGAGCCACCGTGCCCGGTGGTTATTAAGAAAGTTTCATTGACACTTTTGCTTGCCTCAAGTCATTGCCTCCTCCCTACCCCCAGCCTCTGATTTTCACAGCCCAGTCACAATTTACATTTGCTTTCCCCGTTTCCTTCCCAAGTCAGCATCCTTCAGGTAACTAGCTGACTTATCCCCAGTAACCACCACTGCCCAACTGATTCTGTTCCTTGAAGGCTATTGACAATGGTCTCACTGACAAATCTCATGCCCTTTTCCCAGTCTTCAACTCAGCCCATCCTCTACCCTATCAGTCTCCTCTGAAATTTCCTTCCTCATCTTTCTTTGCCCTATCTTGTCCTCATCCTCCTCCTGCTTCTTTCTTCTCAGCATCCTGTCTACCTCTTCCTGTCTACCTCAAGCCCATGAATACTGGCGTTTACAAGGCTCTATCCTAGCCTTCCATTCTGCTCACCACACTCTGAACTGTTCTGACAGGTTCACCATCACCTCCATAAGGATGCCCCAAATCTTTCTCTATTTTTAATGGCTCTCATCCATCTGGATGGTCCATAGGCACATACAAGTTAACAAATCCAAATCCAAACCAATAATCACCTCCATTAATTAGACAAATATTTATTGATTGCACACTACTTGCAGGTGCTTAACTAGTGTCCCTTCCTATTTCAATCCTTGCCAACATCAACTTAAGTGACTCAGCTTCTGTCTTTGATTTCTTCCTCAATTCCTACATCCAACTGCCAACAAGTTCTGTTTCATTTACTTCTACAGTATCTTGCCCAACTCATCTGCCTCTAACTTAGGTTCTAATTTAGGTTCTCATCACTTCTCTTCTGGAGAATATTTCAACAGCTACTTAAATGGACTACCTGTGGCTCCTGCAATGAAGATTAATCTCTTAAAGCATAGTCTTGATCACATCATTCCCCCATTTAAAATATTTCTGATACTTATCTACTGCCTACTAAACAGTTTCCTTAGCCTGGCATTCAAGATGCTTCACAATATAGTCCTAATTTCCCCTCCCCATGCAGCATTCTCTCCCATTATACTGCCTCTAGGCTCCTCAACCTCCAGTTTAACCACATTCTTCTCCAACCCTGGATATGCTCATATATTCTTACCTTCAAGTCTTAGCACAGATTGGTCTCTACATCTCTGCCGGTTGAAGTCATCTCAATTTTTTAAGGCCTTGTTCAAAATTCCCTAATTAAGTCTTACCCATTTTTTTTTTTTTTCTGGCTAGAAAGTCTTTTCCTCCTCTGAATTCACAAAGTATTTTCTCTATGCCTCTCTAACAGTTCTCCCATGTAAAACAGCCTTTAGTTATCTGTCTTATGTGTGCTACGTGACTCTTAAGCCTCTTAAAGAAAGAGTATCTATATCTAATTAACCAGTATACTCCTTATATTGCTTTATATATAAAATAAGCTGGATGAGAGGTTGAAATATTCAAATTAACTTCATATCCATCATATAGCATATAAAATAATGAAAATGTACTTATTATAAAAGTTAATTTAGACAAATTTTTAAGAAGGTCTAGAAACTAATTATTTTTGTAGTTCTTGTTGGATCAAGAATATATGAATTACCTTAAACTAAAATTGCAGAACTGTATATTTCTTTATTGGTTCCTGAAACCACAGAGCTGGACAAGATCTTAGAGATCAGTAATTCCCCTCCCCTATCCTGACCACCAATTCTCTGATTGAAAAAACTGAAACTTCTGAGGGATTAAGCTGCCCCCTTGGTCACACAAGTCTGTAGTCATAACTATAGCAGTTACCATTTATTAAGAGCCTTTTATACACCACACATATTATAAATATACATTATCTCAGTCTCACATAATCCTTCAAGGTAGATGGCATTATCCCCACTTTAGAGATAACAGAATGCTCCAAAAAGTTAAGTAACTTGCTGTGGAAAGCTCTGCTTATTAGGGGCAGAGCTGTGTTTTAGCCCCAAATCTGACTGGCTGCGACAGAGGCAAGACCTATCAGATGTCCCGACTCTTGTCTCCTACTGTTCCTCCAGTAATTATACCAAGTAAGCGAACACGCACACTTACAAGTTTTAAGCTTTAAAAAAAACTGGAGGCATAAAGATTAAACAGTTTCATTATTGTAAAAGTTCTAAGGTTAATTCTAAGGTTATTTACTGCCAACATCTAATCCTCTTGTCAGAAAACTTCTTCAATGTGGAAAGGAGATATGTTTTCCTGCTTTTTCACTTCCTAAATATATTTTCAACTTAAAACCCATTTATCCAACTGCTTTCAATAAGCATTTGTTGAGCCCCTAGATGTTCCAGGCACATGGGAGGATACAAAGGTGAATAAGACATTATTTTTTCCTGAGAGTTCAGAAGCAAAAGGCAGACAATCAACTAACAATAGAAACCAGTCTTCTCCACCTACAGCAGCTCTGGCTAATTCAGGAACTTCCAACCACTTAAGCTCTTTATGGTACCCTGTACCTTAGGCAAGCCATTTCACCATGCCTTAGTTTCTTTAGTAAAGGGATTGATTAAAAAGGAATGAACTGCGCCAAGTAATCTCAAGGTCTCCTTTAGCTTTAAAATTCTATCGTCTCTGAGCTTACTCTTGAGATTATGCTTCTGCAAGTGATCCCAGCTACTATTATGGAAAGTGAACTGCTAGAAGCCCATTCTTCTTCAGCAGTAACTTCAGAAGTATCAAGTTCTGAAAATATTGCTACAAGACTGGGACTAATTAACATGCCTCCAAAGTTTATTTATAATATAAATTTTATCAAAGTTTATCCTCTAAAGGGATATTAAACATGACATTCAAATCCTTCTTACATTATATCACTGACTTATTATAGCTGTAATTCTTTAGAATCCATTTAAGATGTTTAAAATACAATTTTAAATAACTCCTTTTATCTACTCTTCTGTGGCATTACCGACATGAACAACAACAAATCAGAGTTAAGGCCTCTGCAGCATAAATCCTGTTTTCATTTGATTAAATTAATACTTCATATTGGATCACTTGAGCCTGGGAGGTTGAGGCTATGATTGTGCCACTGCACTCCAGCTTGGGCAACAGAGTGAGATTCTGTCTCAAACAAAAAAACCTTCATATTAAGTGGTATCTATTATTAACCTTCCCAAACTGCAGCTAAACTTCAGGCTGTTTTCCAGGCAATGGGGAGGGAAGATATGGAAATATTAGTATTCCAAATGAGTGGAAACATAGGACTGTGGGATTTGACTTTGCTGATTCCATTTCAATATCCTGCACTTTTTCTTCAAGTAGCACAGACAATATTTTTAATCATCCAGAAGTTACATAGTAACATACTTTCTCTTGACAGGGCTCCACATGCTTTATCTTTCTTCTTACTAAGTGTCTTAGGATATGATGCTTAAACCCTTCTTGCTCTGTAGGTTAACATCACAGAGGAGAAAATCAATCAAAAGAAAACCAGGAGGAAAAAAGAAGAAAAATAGAACTGCACCAATTTGGTGACTTTCCCCCCGCCCCCCCCCCAAAAAAAAGGGGAAAAAAACCACTGAATGTCAACTGTCAAAAACAGTCCTACCAAGAAACCTGGAAAAGAGTTTATTCATTCACGAGTCAACAGATATTAAGTGTTTCATGTATGCCAGGCACTGTTCTAGGTGCTAGGGTTTAGCAGTGAAGCTCCCCTGCCGCAGTGGAGCTTACATTCCAATAAGAAGAGATCAGACTTAAAGAACTCCTAAACAAAGTAAGATCAGATAGCGATTTAGCGCTGTGAAGAAAATAAAACAGTACTATGGGTGGCTCCTTGCGGGGAGGGGACAAGAGATAATGAAGGCGATCAAGAGGCCCTAGCTGACTAGACGCCGTTTGAGGTGAGTCTTAAATGATGAGAAAACTTTATTCAGTCTTATTAATGTGAGGTGGGAATGAGTCAAGTTAATCTTCGTGAGTGATCACAGTGGGGAAAATTCTGTATCCATTAATGGCAAACGAGGTTCCTTTTAGGATCTGGCTTTTAAAAACCCTCAAAAAACTAGTCTTAAGGAGTCACATTTTTCTTTTAAGATCCACTTTTTAAATTTTTCTAATTACTTTAGAGCTATTTAGGTAGACGCAGTTACTAGGAGGATTCCTTCAGAGTCTGATACCTCCCTCACTTGACACCAAATACTGAATGAGACAGGACTCAGCACTGCAGCGAACCAGCGCTCCTCGACCGATTAATGTAGCCAGGTGGAATTTTGTAACTCTTTCAAGAACGGGAAACAAGCTTTGGGAATTGTGCGGAGCCTGACCCCCCAAAAGTTAGTGTGGAAGGGGGGACCCCGCTGCCCTTTTGCACTAAGTCTCCCCCACTCCTCCGGGCGTCCCTGAACCCCCCCCCCGAAGTTATTGTGGACGGGGGGGACCCCGCTGTCCTTTTGCACTAAGTCTCCCCCACCCCT
The DNA here is from genome assembly GCF_049350105.2 of Macaca mulatta. Classification (NCBI taxonomy): domain Eukaryota; kingdom Metazoa; phylum Chordata; class Mammalia; order Primates; family Cercopithecidae; genus Macaca; species Macaca mulatta. Next base: position 103,188,504 of record NC_133414.1, on the reverse strand, counting down.
CCAGACGTCATCACTGCAGAGGGGCCGCTCTCCCTGGGTCAGAGGCACACAGCGAGTACGCGCGCGTGTGTGTACCCCGCATGAATCATCGGGGCCCGGTCCGCGGGGCGATGATTCATTCACCGCCCTGGAGCTCACGGCCACACGTTCCGGGTGTACTATGACGGCCGCACACGCAGCTTCCTTAATATTAAACAAATGTTTCAAAGTACAAACGCCTGGAGTCAGAAACGTGTAGACCCAGGAGAGGTGGCGGCGAAAAAATAGCACGTTTCGGCCGCTGCTCGAGTGTTGGCGGGGAGGGAAGGGGAGCACCAGGCACGACCGTCAGTGCCCCCCAACCCCACCACCCCGGCACGCGCGCGGGCAGCGCCCGCAGGGGGCGCGGAGGGCGTACAGGTGGGTGCCGCCGGGTCCTGCCTCCTGTCCCTCCCTGCCACTCGCGGAAGGCCACCGCGCCCTCCCCAACGCGCCTCTCGATCGCCCCTTTCCTCTCCGTGACATCTTATATAATAACCTGAGCTAATCAAAACGGAAGCGACGCGCGCAGCCGGGAGCAGATGCTCGCGCCCCGAGCCAGCGGCCCCCAAACTAGGTGCCCGGGCGCGCGGCTGCCGGCGGGGGAAGGGCCCGAGCGCCGACTCAGGTCGTCCCTCCTCGGCGGAGGCGCCGCTGCAACCGGTCCCCGTCAGGAAGCCGCGAGCGTCACAAACTGCGTCAGCTTCTTCAAACACATTTCATGGTCTCCCTCCAGCCAGGGAGCTGCTGCTCCCGCGGCGGGGCCGCGGCCAGGACTGGAAGGCGCCCCTCTGGGGAAGAGAAAGTTCCTCGGGGCCCTCCCCTTGCCCGCCCGGCGCCCGGCCCAGCCGCGCCTCCAGCCCCTCTCCGCGCGCCGCCAGCCCGGCCGCGCCGCCCACCGGCCCGCACCGAGGTCAGGTTAGGCAACTTGTGACCTCGGGGCGCCAGGCGGCCCCCTCCCGCCCTCCGGGCTCGCCCGGTTCCCGGGGCCTCCCCCCGGCCCCGCGGAAAACAGCCACGCCAGAAACTTCCCTGGGCCGCGTCGGGCGGGGAAGTCGCCTGGGTCCCCGCGCATCGCCCTTACCTTGCTCTCGAGAGGCCACGATCCGGGCGGGCCGCGCGGGGCGCGTGGTGCGCGAGCGCGCGCGCGTGGGGCGGTAGGTGAGGGAGCCCGCGCCGGCGGGGGCGGGGCGGGGCAGCGGGGGTGCGAGCGGCGCGGGGCGGGGGCTGGGCCGGCCCGGCGGGCGGGCGCGAGGAGAGCAGAGCCCGCGGCGGCGGCGGCGCTGGCGGCGGCGGGCGCGGGGCGAGCGCGCCGAGGGGGCGGAGGAGTTACCGTGGGTTTGTTTACGCATTGCTGCCCGGCTCGGGGCACAGCCTGCACTCCCTGATTGGACACAAACTGGGGCACAGCCTCTCGCAGCCGCCCGCCAGGCCTCCTAGAGCCGCCGCCGCGCAGCTCCCGGAGCGCCCTGCCGGGCACGGCCCACGGCAGTGCCCAGGCCTGGAGGGGACGAGCCGCAGTGGCTGCCCCGGGCGGGCGTGGAGCCAAGCGTTCGATCGGGGCTCGCAGTCGCCCACCTGTAGTGGCCCGACCTTGGCAAGGAGAAATTCGAAACTTCTCAGGCTGGAGACTTCTAACTGTACAGCCGCTGAGGGGGCACCTTCTCCCCCCACAGACGGAGTAAGAGTGCCCTTGAACAGATGGAAGGCAGCTGAACGTCAGTATGCCTCCCTGGCGATGGTCAAGTCCAGGCTTCCCGTATAAGCTGCCCTCCAGCCCAGAGCTCGCAGTTTCTTTTCCTGCCTCCAGCTTCTTTGCTTCTAATTACAAAGTCCCCCCACCCCCTCTGCCACCCCACCAGAAGTGACCTTGCCGCCCTGATGCTGAAGATCCTCCAATGACTCACCATGGCCTCAAGCCTTGATGCCTCGTTCTCAGAGTCCTCAGTAGCTGGGCCTCCATTTTTCAGTCTCCTCTCCACTTCGCTACCCTCACCCCAAAGCCTCCGTTTACAGACAACACCTGAAATGTGTCTGCCCTTTGACACTTGATTTTGATCCTGCTCTGTTCTCTGCCAGAAAACCCCTTAGCTGCCTCCACGTGTCAAATTTTCTTGGACACAGCTCTTGTAGCCATCTCCTTCCATCTCTGTGCAGTCTTCCTGCTCCCCCAGGCAGAATCCCCCCTTGTGGCTGGCATCATTCTGACTTGGGGGTCAATTGTGTGCCTGTGCTGTATCCTCTCTGATCTGTGAATTCCTTGAAGAAGAGTCTGCTTTTAACAGAGCTCTGGGGATGGGAGACATGAAAGCTGTAAGACTAGTATTGCCTCCGAATGTCTGTAGCTCTGGTGGGATTGGAAAAGTTCAGGAGTCTTTATCAAGAGGGTCCACAAACCTCATCTTGCAAAAAGCAAACACTTCCAAAAACTGAGCATGCCTTCCATTTTTCCTGCATCTCTGTATCTCCTCCCCACCACACCTAGCTATGTGCCCTCCGTACTCATAATGGGCACTTAAGTAACCCTTGAGGAATAAAATTGAATTCTACAGAGATGTTCCTTAAGCCAAGGCTGGCGGTGATCAAAGAGAATAGAGTAAATAATGAAAAAATAGACATGAACCCAATCATTTTACAGCTAATTCCTAGGCTAAAAGCCCTCCAGCCCTGTTTGGTAGTGTGGATTTGTCACTGTCTGATCAAACACTGAAGTAGACCCTGACCCTTCTTGACTCCTGGGACTGCTAGATTTTTTTCTCCGATGCACTGCTTGCAGTCCCATTAGGAAAAGTGTCTTTGAACTCTGCAAGTGAATCCAAGCGAAAGTGAAGTTTTCTTTCCCAAGTGATTCCATAGCAATAATTTAATGCAGCAAATTAATTACAAGTGTTGAAAGAACTGGAAATTCAACTAGGGTAAGGTGAGGCAATCCTGAGAGTAGCCATTGCTGGACGTGCCTTCTCCCCTGAGAAGTTTCCGTCAGGAAGGGGCAAAGAGAGGAGACAGCCAGAACCCTGAAGGGCTTGTCCAATAGGAGTTGGAGCCACAAAGGAACTGCAACTACTGCGGAAGACATCTTCCAAAGTAGGGGATGGGAGTACCCCTGGTTTCTCCCTTCCTCCCACCCTCCAGGGCCACCCAGTGGTAGAAAGCAGGAGAAGCCAGTGGACAAGATGACAGAGGGCAGGGGTCAGAATCCCTACAGAATATGTGAGAGCAGCAAAAGGGGATCTGAGAGCCCCGCGGCAAATGACTGGCACCTGGGCTTGGGTGCTGCTGCACTTGGTTACCTGTTCCTTTAGGCCGCATTCCGCAGTGCGGAACTGTCTCTTCCTGAGTCCTAGAATTCTCCCCTTCTTACTTGTCCCTCTTTGCCCTTCTGCTTCCATTACCCTTCTATCCTCTTCTTTGCCGTCACTCCCTTACATTTCTTTTTTCTCTCTCGTCTTGTGTACTCTGGCTCTCGTTTTTCTTTTGTGTTCCCATGTATCTCCTCCTGACTTCTTTTTTCCCCCAGAGTCTCTTCTCCCCTCTTCTTGTCATACTCCTCCCTGGGCAGGATGGCAACTTTCTTCAGCATGAAGGAGGTGACCAGGTTCCTATGGAAGGAAGAGATTAGGAACTATCATGTTGCTGCCCTTCCAGAGAGTGTACTAGATATTTTACACGCGTTATCTCATTTAATCTTCATCTCCTACTAGCTGGGCAACATTTAATATAATCTGGTGGCTTTGCTATTGCCTGTCACAAGGAAGGCTTTGTGCTGGTCACCAACAACACTGCTGACAGTTCTCTTACCTTTCATGGTTCCCGGCACCCTTTCTTCTTCTTATCCTACATCTTTTCCTTTCATTTGCACAGATACTTCACCCCAATCCCAACCCCCAGCAGTCTAATACATCCCCACTTTAAATCTCCAAAGACTGAGAATAGCTATTTAGAGGAGGTGGCATTTCAGCTGTTACTTGAAGGATGGATAGATTTTCAATAGATGGAAATGGAGGAAGGGTATTCTTGGTGGACAGTAAATTATATGGTTTACCTTGATTGAAACAAGGGATAACTGGGAAATGAAGCCATATTTCAGAAACTTGTCTTCAGCTTTCAGTTCTCTGAGACTGTTCAGAAACACAGATTAACCATGAGCATATTAAATATAGGTATGGTTTATATAATTAGAATCATAGTGTTTAAAGCCAGAAAGAATTTTCAGCATTGTCTGGTGCAACATGTCCAGTTTTAAGTGAGGGAACTGAAGGCTAAAAGACTTAATACCTGGAATATCATAATGATTAAACATAGCCATTAGAGTTTGACTACCTGTATTCAAATCCCTACTTTAACAAATTTTAGTTTATCTGAACTTGAATTATCTGTAGTTAAGTTTCCTCATCTATAAAATAGAGAAAAATGATAGAATCTACTTAAGTGGGTTGTCATGAGAATGAAATACCATCATATGTAAAACACTCTTGCCCAGTTTGGACTGCCATAACAAACTGCCATAAACTGGGTGGCTTAAACAACAAACATTCATTTCTCATGGTTCTCGAGGCTGGAATTATGACATCAGAGTGCCAGCATGGTCAAGGGTTGGCTGAGGGCTGTTCTTCCTCCTCTGGAGTGCTGACTTCTCATGGTATCCTTACATAGTGAAAAGACACTGAGCCTCGGTGCTCTCTGGGGTTCCTTTTATGAGGGCAGTCATCCCATTAATGAGGACTCCACCCTCATGACTTAATTACTTCCCAAAGGCTCCACTTCCCAATACCATCACACTGGGGGGTAGGATTTCAACATATGAATTGGAGGGGAGACACGAACATTCAGTCAATTATAGACATGTTATAGGGTGCCTGGCATATAGACAGTACTCATTAAATATAGGCAAAAAATATTATGACTTCCTGTGGCTATCCAGCTAGTAAATACCAGAACTAGAACTGGTCCTCCAAGTTTTTGTGGCCCTAATTGTATGTTCCCTGCATTATTTGAAGCTATGTCTTATGATGCTTGTTTAACACCATCTGTGAAGATATGGTGCTCCTCTAGTCTGCTGTTTAAATAAGTGCTCAGTTATCTTTGTAGCTCCAATTTCTCTACATTTCCTGCTTCCTGCTTCTGCCAGCCCTGGTTGCCCCCACCAGTCCTCAGCAATCTTCGTATACTGTGAAGTTCCAGCGGAGGAAGGGAGCAGGAAAAATTATCAGTAAACCTGTATTTTATAGTCAACTGTTTAGGTTACAAGTTCTGATATAGTAAACTTTTACTAATTTAAATTTCAAAGGGCCAAAAAATATTGAATTAAAGATATTCAAATTATCTGTTATTCTTCAGCCTATAGGGTGTCAACTCTACCAGCTTAAATTTTAGTAGTTCCTTAGGGGGATTCACTGGGACCAAGAAAAAGCATTGTTTGGGGTATCTAATTCTTCAACAAAGTTGTGATGGAAGAGAACAAATTTCTTTGTCCCTCCTCTGTTTCTTTCTTAGACACTGGTCCCACTTTTCAAAACTCCTCCAGCCCCATGACCTTTATGTAGTCTACTCTCTTTGGACTGTAAGCATCTTGAGGCAATGAACCACAACTTACTTGCCATTTAATGTCTAGAACCTAGCTCAATATCTGGAGTATAATAGGCAGCCACATGTTGTTGAACTGACTGACTTGAGCAATGCTGCACATACCAGAGGAATCCCTTCCTCCTCCCCCTTCAAATCTTTGTCTCCTTAGTTGACTGTAGCTAGTTGTCATCCTGCTACCCTAATGCACCGGAAAGCATGGTAACAGCTGAATGTGAAATAAATGTGCATTTTATATTATGAAGTACGTTTAAAGAGGTTTATTTTAATGGTGTAAAGCCAGGCAGTATTTTAAGAAGATCAGGAAGACATTTTTGGGGCAGCTGGACTTTCCCAACACCTTCACATCACACCACACAAACTGAAGCTTATCTCTCCTATAAATAAAGGCTACTTGACTTTCATTGTTACACATTTTACTTTAGATTTCTTAGGTTAATTGTCGACAGCCTGTATTCTACATATGGGTGTATTAATTATCCTGCCTAACTCATTTCTTAAAAGGCGCCATTTGTCTTAATCTTAAAAAGTAAGTAATTGTCCCACTTCTCTCTTACTTCAAGGCAGACTAATGACCCAATACCTTGATCACTCACTGCCTCTTGAATTCCTGAAATCTGCTTTCTACTTCCTCTAATTCATTTACATGCTTCCTCTAGGAAGTTGGAAGGAATCCAAAGGATGAATTCTAGATCTACTTCTCATTTTATGAAAGAGGAAACTGAGGAACAGAAATGCTAGTGGCAGAATCTCCAGTTCCCACAGCACTCTTCCCATGCACTATCCTCTTATCATGTGTCCTTAAAACACAGCTAAAAGTGAACTTTCCGTTGTCAGCTCCCCTCCTGACTTCCCTGTTTATGCCAATCACCACCATCCACTGGGCTTTTTTTTTTTACGCCATTCTCCTGCCTCAGCCTCCTGTGTAGCTGGGACTACAGGCGCCCACCACCTCGCCCGGCTAGTTTTTTGTATTTTTTTAGTAGAGACGGGGTTTCACCGTGTTCGCCAGGATGGTCTCGATCTCCTGACCTCGTGATCCGCCCGTCTCGGCCTCCCAAAGTGCTGGGATTACAGGCTTGAGCCACCGCGCCCGGCCTCACTGGGCTTTTTAGGATTAAAATGGGTGATCTTTGATGACTTCTCCTCTTTAGGCTTCTACTTCCACTTAGGGATGTCTCTCTTGCTCGTCTGTTTTGTCTGAATTGCCCCATGGTTCAGGGTATTTTCTCTTTACAACTGTTATTACAATAGGTTGCTAATGTCTCCAAATTCTTCCTCTTATAGAGTGAACCCAGCAGAAGAACCAACTTAATATTAAGTCAAAAATTTTATAGTTGTAGTAAAATGGTGCCATTTTGCTGTATAAAATCAAATTCAACTTGCATTCAGACTACCAATAAAATATGAGTTTATATTATCAAGCCTTTCTGGTTCTCAAATATATGGTAATAACTAGCTATGTGATCTTGGGCACATTTAAATTCTATGAACTGCAATGTCCTCAGTCTGTTAACTGATGATATTGTTAGTATATGTACCTAAGTCTAAAGGTTGTTTGAAAATTAAATGGGATAACAAATGTAAAGTACTTAATAGTAACAGTTGCAATAACTATTTGTTGAGGTCTTACTATTGGCCAGACATTAGTCTAAGCTGTTTAAATGAATTATGTCACATCAACCCTATAACATGGATACCATTATTGTTTCTAGATGAGAAAACTGAGGCCCAGAGAAGTTTAAAAACTTGCTTAAGGTCAACTAGCTAAGAAGTGGCTAAACCAGAATTCAAAACTGGGCAGTCATACCTGGACAAACCTGTCCACCAGTCTATGACTTGGAAATAACTTAGTATATAGTAGTTAATTTGTTATTTATTATCATTATTACCACTTTAAAGAGAGGAGTATACCATTTTTCTGCTTTCCTTCAAGATATGTTTCTGAAGTTGAGCCTTAGCATCATTTTTGGAAGAGATGGATAATCTTGATAATTAAATGTGCTGGGTACCACTTGTTTCTGCTTCCCAAAGAAAGGCAGGAAGGATGGTTAGGGGTTCTTGCACTGCCTGGACCTTGTAATCATCCTGGTCCCCCCCATCTCCACTTTGCCTTTCATAATATCCTTAATATTATAAAATGGGAATGACACAGGCAATCTCTGACTCAGGCATAGTTCATAGTGACAGGCCAAAGATTTATTCTCTGATTGCCCCTTATAGTTCCTTTAGGGCTTTCTCGTGGATAGAACCAGAAAATTCTCTGTGTGTTGCTCTGCTTGTTCTACCTCAGACATTTCTGCCTCAGAAGACAATTTAAGAAAGGGAATCTCCCCAGTGGCTTCCCAGCAAATAATTCTTTTGGTTTCTACTATAGTTATTTTATTTCTTGCCCTTAGGGTATCTTTTGCACCACAATCATCAAATGGTCTTATCTAACCATCTTCTGCCTGCTGATGATGCTCAAAATAGAATAAAATGCCTTATTACTGGTTTTAAAGTTCCTTTCCATGTGCCCATGAATTATTATATTTCTGCCTTGTATGTGGCACACCATACCCTCCCTGTTCCTTTCCTCTCCTCAATGGTATGTTTTTCCCTGAGCATCTAGCTGTTTATATTTGAACATCTAGTCTTTTGGATTCATAGGAACAATTGACCTTGCCCTTCTAAAATGAAATTTTCATAGATCCTAGAATCATAAAATGCCAACTCTGGAAGGACTTTTATAGATAACCGAGGCCAACAGATTCGTCTTCTAGTGAGGAACTAAGACCCAGAGAAGCCAAGGGTCAGGTGCAAGCTATAAAGCCTATGATGGAGGAAGCCAGAACCAGACCCAAGACATCTGCTCCATTTGTTTCTTATGAGCTGGAGTAGGAGACCTGGAAATAATGAGGAATTCACAAGTGTCTTTCCCCCAAATGTTTTAAGTTTTTGTATCAGTGGTTTTCTTAATACATTTTCAGGAGACCTAGAGGAATAGAATTCCATGATTTAAAAAATTGAGGCATAGAGAGACAAGAATTATAGAGCTGGGACTGTGTCCCTTAAGGATCATCTTTCTTTCCCAGTGGTACTTTGTAGAGTGCTTTGCCCACAGCCAACCCTCAACAATGTTTATGACAATGATGGTTAAGGATGACTATATCTCATATTTCTCTGTTCTCAGTCCTTTTCTACCATTTTGTTCTCCATAGCCCCAGCTATTTCTGTGTTTCAAGCCTTCTAGAAACCTGCCTCATCTTGTTTGGAGTTTAATGAGGGCATTGGGTATGTATTCTGTAGCTGCCTTCCATAGTTATGATGATGGTAATAACTTCAAATGATTAGGGATCTACCCTCAATCAGACATATACATTTTGAAAGCTTTCTAAACTTAAAGAAGTATGTTCCTAATATGTTACCATTTATTGCAAAAAAGAAACATTCTCTGGTTAGAATGTTTCTAACCAGATAATGGAAATACTGGATGAAACAAAATTAAATAGTTTAATGTTGATTTGTGTTTATAGGAATTTTCAGGATCTTTAGAACACTAATGTGAATCCTGAATTTCTAAGGGGGCAGGGTGATAAAATATGTAGAATTCCCCAAACATATTTGACCAGAAAATCATTTACTCATTGAACATCTTTCTAATGGGACTGTTTCAAATGATCAGATACCTTTCCCTAGGGCTTGTTTCCTTCTGAGTAATGACTAAGACGGCACCTCTTCTCATTATTTATCATTTCAGGACAGATGCTGTTATTTCTCAGCCCAAATTTCTGTTATTTCTTATCCTGATTTTCTCTAATCATAAGCTGTTTAACTCTGACCTCATATGTGAGCTGCTCAGTTCCCATAATCATCTCAGCTGTCCTGTTCTAATCTACAGTTTTCAAGCTGCAGAATCAAAAAAAGTTAATGATAATTACAGTGATGACAACTAATATTTATTGAGTTTGTGCTGTGGACCAGACATTGAGCTAACACGTGTTATAACATCCTACTTAATTGTCACCACAGCCCTATGAGGCAGTTATTAATATTTTCATTTTATACATGAGGAACCTGAAGAGAGCTTATGTAACTTCCCCCAAGAAAGTGGCACGCGGAGGAATTGGAGCTGGGTTTTTAACCTGTGTTCAACTTTTACCTCATACCTGGCATTGCCCTTTCGGTGCTAGTTCTCTCTCTCTCTTTCTGTCTGTCTGTCTCTCTCTCTCTCTCTCTCTCTCTCCATATATATATATGGGTGTATTAATTATCCTGCCTAACTCATTTCTTAAAAGGCACCATTTGTCTTAATCTTAAATATATATCATATATATCATATATATATATGTTTTTTGAGATGGAGTCTCGCTCAGTTGCCCAGGCTGGGGTGCAGTGGCATGATCTCAATTCACTGCAAGCTCTGCCTCCCAGGTTCACACCATTCTCCTGCCTCAGCCTCCCGAGTAGCTGGGACTACAGGCGCCCGCCGCTATGCCCCGCTAATTTTAGTTTTGTATTTTTAGTAAAGACGGGGTTTCACCGTGTTAGCCAGGATGGTCTCCATCTCCTGACCTCGTGATCTGCCCGTCTTGCCCTCCCAAAGTGCTGGGATTACAGGCATGAGTCACCGTGCCCAGCTATTTTTTTTTTTTAATTAAATAAAAATCTGCTGCCTCTCCAAGCAGAATCCTTTTGAAAGCAAAGGGCCCGTGGTTCAGCCTTCAGTTCACTCTTTTGTGCTTGGCACAGCACTTGGCATTCTGTAGCAAATACTCCTTTGGAAAGAGAGATTAAGCAACTTGCCAAAACCATTCAGGTAGTAAATGATAGACTCACATTTTGAACACATACCCTGCTCATCACACCCTCTCATGGAGTTCTCATCAGCACCACGCTCAGTGCACCAGGTGAGTCCCCCTTCTTTTTTGAGGTCACCCCCACTCGGCTTCTGAACGTCCCAAACAGGGAATTTTGTCCACTCCTACCCCCACGTTCAGTCTGCCCTCTCCCTAATAGACAGCATCCTAAACCTGGTGAACTAAATTTACTGGTAAATGGCTAGTGGGCTAATGGCACTTTGGTGATTGTCCTTTGCTAATTTTACTGTTGTTAGAAAGTTGTTCTCAACCCCAGCACTTTCCATTTGGGAGCTTTTTCAGAGGCCAGAATCTCTATTTACAACCAAAACGCCAGGGTGGCAGCGAGAGGGCGCGGTCCAGTCGTGGTACGCCCCTGGCCACTCCGCGGCACCGTTACCCCGCCCCCCGCCTGAGCCACCGGCGCGCCCCGTTGTAGCCATTGGAGACACCACACGGTCTTTTAGGAAAGCGGGCCATTAGCCGGTGTTCAGGAGAGAAACGTGCCCACCTCCCCACGGGCGGGTGCTGATCTGCGGTGGAGACCTCGTCCCCCGCAGAGAGCGACCGAAATCCCCTTGGGCCGCTGGGTCTTGCATGGCTGGATGCCTGGATGCCGCCTGTCCAAGGCTTTAGCGACCGTGTCTCCCTTCATGACCTTGGCCTCTGTGACAGGCAGGCCCAGCAGCTGCCCCAACATCCCGGTCAGCTGGAGCCTGTTTTCCTGACATGGGTTTTCTCTAAACTTCATGTCAGATTGGAAGCGCACTGCTGAGAAGCCCCACGAGAAGGCCCGGACATCTCAGTACCCTGACTCCAAGGTGGAGCAAAGCCTGGTTCCCCATGAGAAAGTGAGCTGGCTGGCCGAGTGACGAGAATAACGCCCCGAGAGTACACTGCCAGCTCTGTCTTGGACGGGCCCATGTGGGCAGACCCTCAAGTGGGTGAAAGGAACTTCTCTCCTAAGTTTAACAAAAAGGATGGGTATGTGGAGAGAAGGAGCCAGCATGGCTTGTATGAGATTGAGAAAGGTAGACTTAGAACTCCTGCATGTCGGACAGGACTGGTTGGCCCAGGGCTTTTGGGGTGTTGAGGCCCCAATCATACTGCAGATCCCATCTTAACCAGATGGAAAAGGGATAGCAAGGGAAACTAAATTACCCACCCTATTTCTGGGAAAAATATCCTGCAATTTGTAGCCATCAAAAGGAAGGACTGTGGAGAATAGGCAATCCCAGGGTGGGTGGTAGATCCAGGAGAGAAAATGAGTGCTACATTGGAGAGAGAATTTGGCTAGGAAGCCATGAAGTCTTTATAGAAATCTAGGGAAGAAATGCAGGAGTTGGAGAAACAATTGCACAAATTCTTCAGCCAGGAACATTTTGTGGTCTATAAAGGCTATGTGGATGATTCTCGGAACACAGATAACTCCTGGATAGAGACAGAGGCTGTGAACTACCATGATGAAACCGGTGAAATAATGGACCATCTTCCTCTGGAAGCTGGCAATGATGCCAAGAAAGTGAAATGGGTGGACATTAATGATAAATTTGAGCTTTATGCCAGCCACTCCCAATTTATTCAACTTGTGTCTGAGAAACAAGGTGCCCAATGGAGTGAGGACATGTATCCTGATTGCCAGGGATAGTGGCTTGGAGTCTCGTGTGAGCCAAAGGCCTTCAAATGATCAAGAGTGGGTGAGAGGCAAACAGCACATAACTCCCACTAAATAGGACAGGGAGGGTCACCTCTTTGGTGATTAATTCCAAAACTGTGCTATATGAAGGCTTTGTATTAGGGAATAATATTAGACAAATATGGGGAAATGGGATCACAGAAGTTTTGGCTTTCCTGTTAGAAGAATATACTCACATGCTGTATATATTGTATACATGGTTTAAACTAACTTACACAACTACTGCTCTTTGGAGAATTGTAAGAAAAACAATGACATCTTCCTTAACAACCATAGCCTCTACTTTTCAGCCAGTTTGCATTTGTCAATTCTTCTTCCTCCTGATGTTTTAATGTGGCATAATCTAATGTATAATCTGACTTTTGAGTTAACATTTATTTTTTAAATTTAGCATTATGTGGTCTTGTTTTCCTTGCTTTTGAGTATGGGAGCTTTCTGGCTTTTCTTTCTTTTTTTTTTTTTAGAGCTTCAGTTTTATAGGAAAAGTTCAATCTCTATTTTTGTCCACAAGGATCAAGTGCTTATGAACCAGACCAAAAAAAAAAAAAAAAAAAAAATGCAGTGACAAAATGAGCTTAGATCCAGCCCTCTGGTTATCAGAACTCTTTCTGTCTGAACAGAATAAACTAAGCTGAAGATAATGGTTTCTTCTCATTTCAGAAGAAGACCCTACAAGTGCAGATTCTTGTCATGCAGATGGCTTTATTGGGACATGTATATAATCCAAGCCTAATGAAAATACAATAATTCACATCTACCTTTTCTCAATTAAAATAAAAACCCAATATGCAAACAGAGAAGATGCTTATAGTCAGCCTGCAAACACAGAGACAGCCTCTCTGACAAGAATGTGGGGATTCCAATAGCAACAAATAGGTCAGAAACCTGTTTTATTCTTTCATTTCTCATCACCTAAAACAAGCCAGTTAAATTTATTTGCAACATACGGAAAATTAACTCAAACCACTATAACGAGCCTTTTATGACTGAGGGAAAAATAAAGACAATTGCAGGAGTTGATAGCATCATAAGAGGATTGCTTCAATAATAATAGCTGACACATTCCGCTTACTATGTGCAAGCACCCTTTCACATGCTTTATGTATGGTGACTTATTGATTCCTAAAGATCACCCTATAAGGAAGGTACTCTTATGTTGCAGGTCAGACTCCCTGGGAAGCAGATTCCAAGAGGGAGATTAGATTACAAGATGTTTACTAGGGAGTGGTCTTGGGATCAACACCTGGGAAAAGAAGGAGAAGAAAGGAGGATTGAGCAAAGTGAGCAGCTGAGCTGGAATGCAGGCCCAATGGAAGCCTCAGCCAACTCCATCTAGAACTCTGGAGCTGGGAAGGCCCTTTTAGCTTCCCTGAATTGGAGTGATGGGGCCAGGCCTTTATACCCTGTATTGATCAGTCATTGGATATGGCTATGACCTCGAGGGAGAGAATTTCTTCAACCAAGACAATCCCAAAAAGGACTGACAGCTAAGGGACATCTTCTGGTAATATTCCCAGCCACTGAGAAGTGGAATCTGGGAGGAGGGTGTGTGGGGTGCATAGCAGGGTCTACCACATATTATTATCTCGGTTTACGGATGATGTAACTGAGGCACAGAAAGGTTATAGAACTTGAACAAAGTTATACAACCAGTAAGTGGTAGAGATAAGAGTAGAGCATAGATCACTGGGCTCCACAGTCCACACCCTTGACCGCAATACCATAGTCTTTCAATAATTACCCTCCTATTGTTCCTGTACACTGTTCCTTTAAAGAAAAAGAAAGAGAAGTTGTCATACCATTATATCTCTTTCTACATGCACATTTGAGCAGAGTTCCCTTTTCTAAACTTGAAGGATAGTTGCATGATTTTATTTTTCTTTTGACAAATGTTGTATTTATGTGGGTGATGACAGTTGTAAAAAGTTCACCTATGGATGCTCATCATTGTTCACGCCCAGGAACAAATTTAATACATCACTTTTACTTGTGCATTCTACAAGTGCTACTTTTTGGGATGGAGCCTTTTGTCCTATATATTAGTCTCCTCTCGATCACTTTTCCAGGTGAGATATACCTCTGTCTTTATTTAAATAATTTTAGTACCCAGTTTGCCTAACATTTTTGAATGTTCCCAAAACCTACTTCATTTTCTTCCCAAAATGGAAAGCTCCTAAAAAAATACATTTACATATATTCATTAATCATTGCAAAAACATTAAATAATGGTCTTTAAAAAGTCTCAAATTTAATATATCCAGAACAGAATTCTTGATTTTTCCCCCAGAAAACTGTTCCTCTATCACTCTTTCCTGGTAAGTGGCACCAAAATCCACCCAAATTGGACAAGAAAACAAGGAATTATCCTAGATTCCTTGCTTTCCCTGTACCAGAACATTCAGTCCATCTGTAAAATTTACTCAGCTCTACCTCCAACAAAATACATCCAGGGCCAGTTGCAACTCTGCCCCTTCACTGATCATCCTAGTCAAGCCACCAACTCTCCTTCTCTAGACTTGTGCAATGGCCTCCCAACAGACCTCACTTCTGCTGCCCTCCTCCTCTTGCAGGTCGTTTCCCACAAAAAATGAAATGACATTTAAAAAAATCCCAGTCACATCATGTCCCACCCTCTTAAAACCACCTGATCACTTCCTTTTGTACATAAAATGCAAACTCCTGACCCTAGCTACCTGTTCTGGATGATGCATACTGCTTCAGTCTTACTTGGAAAGCTAGTAACATTCCACTTTTGACTAGGCTGGCCTTCCTCTTCTTAACACACTTCATACTTGCTTCTGCCCCAGGGCCTCTGCTTTGCTTTTAACCTGCCCAAAATGTCCTTTCCATACAGAGTCAGTTCCTTAGGTCACTCAGGTCTCATTCAATTAACAGCCCCTCAAAGAGAGATGTCCTCACCACTTCAGCTATAATGACCCATACAGTCTGTTCCTACTGCCTTACCCTGATTTACTTTCTACACAGTATTTAACACTAGCTCAAATGATCTTGCATATATTCTGTTTACCTTATGAAGAAGAGAACCTTGCATAAGAGCAGGGATTTTTCTGTCTCATTGATTGCTGTAGCCCTAGTACCAAAATAATATCTGGCATGTCAACAAATTATTTGTGGAAAATAGCTACTGTTAACATTTTTCTATATACTCTTTCCCCCTTTCTAAAAAATTATAAATGTGGCCCAACTTTAAAAAAAATTTAGATTTCCAAAAACTTTGCAGAACAGTGCATATGATTCTTGTATAACCCTGAGCCCAGCTTCCCAAATGTTGACAACTTATTTATTCATAGTAGTGTTATTGAAACCAGAAAATGAACACTGATTTAATACTTTTTTACTATTAATTAACCTATAGATCTTATTCAAAATTTTCCAATTATTCCACTAATGTCCCTTTTCTATTCCAAAATCCAATGATTCCACATTTCATTTAATTGTATCTCTTTTATTTTCTCTAATTTTGGAAAGTTCCTCAATCTTTTTTGTCTTTCAGGAACTTGACAGTTTTGAGAGTACTGGTCAGTTTTTTAGCAGACTGTCTCACTATTGACATTTTCTCATGAATAAAATAAAGTTATATATTTTTCACAGATGTGATTTGCTTGGGTAAAGTTGTATATTTAAAAAATTGGCCAGGTACAGTGGCTAATGCCTGTAATCCCAGCACTTTGGGAGGCCGAGGCAGGCGGATCACAAGGTCAGGAGATTGAGACCATCCTGGCCAACATGGTGAAGCCCCGTCTTTACTAAAAATACAAAAAAAAAAAAAAATTACCTGGGTGTTGTGGTGTGCACTTGTAGTCCCAGCTACTCGGGAGGCTGAGGCGGGAGAATAGCTTGAACCTAGGAGGTGGAGACTGCAGTAAGCCTAGATTGCACCACTGCACTCCAGCCTAGTGACAGAGCAAGACTCTGTCTAAAAAAAAAAAAAAAAAAAAAAAATTAAGGTGAATTTTTTTTTAGTGTAATCACTACTAGACAGTAAATAGAATATGCTATATATTTTTAAATGTCACCATGGAATTTCCAATCACCTTGTATTTCTTTTGACTCACATTTTTATATTTTTATGCATGCACACAATATTTAACTTTCCAAGTTCCTTCTCTGTAAGGGACTTGAGGTCTAGGAAGTGCTAAATTTCATTACCTTTCCTCTCTATTCTCTTCCTTCAAGTTCCTGAGATGGCAATGAATGCTGTGTTATCCTGCTGTATCAGTTACCTATTTTCACACAAATACTTCAATCCCAAAACACACGGGCTTGAAACAACAAACATGTAATTAGTCTGTAAGTTTAAAATTTGAGAATTAGGGTTTGACTGGGTGGTTTTTCTGGTCACTGCTGGGCTCATTCACATGCTTGGGAACTGGCTATTGACTGATCTAGGATGACCTTAGATGGGATGATTGAAGAGAAGCTTCTCTGTGTCACGTCTCTCATTCTCTATCAGACTAATCCAGGGATATTGTCATGGCAATGGCAGAGGAGCAAAGGCCAAATGGAAACATGCAAGAGTTCTTAAGTCCCAGGCTTGGAAGTGACATCAAGTCATTTCCCTGCACTCTATTGGACAAAGTGACAACATCAACTTAGATTCAGTGAATAGGGAAATGACTCCATGATATACTTTGGATATCTGTGTCTCCACCACATCATATGTTGAAATGTAATCCCTAGTGATGAAGGTGGGGAGGTGTTCCGATCATGGGGGTGTATCCCTCATGAATGGCTTAGTGCCATCTCCCTGGTGATAAGTGAGTTCTCATGAGATCTGATTGTTTAAAAGTATGTGGCACCTCCCCCAACTCTCTCTCTCTCTCTCTCTCTCTGGCCATGTGACATGCCTGCTCCCGCTTCACCTTCTGCCATGAGTAAAATCTCCCTGAGGCCTCCCCGGAAGCCAAGCAAATGTCAGCAACATGCTTTCACAGCCTGCAGAACCGTGAGCCAATTGAACCTCTTTTCTTATAAATTACTCAGTCTCAGGTATTTGTTTATGCAATGCAAGAATAGCCCAACCCACCCCACATCTTTAGAGAGAGAAAGTAGAAAGTCACATGGCAAAGGGCATGGATACAGAGGGAGTGAAGAATTGGGGCCATTTGCACAGCCAATAACCCTACATCCATTGTGCCTTTTTTTTTTTCCTAACAACTTTGAGATATAACTATACAATTCCCACAACTATACAATTCCCCCAATTAAATTTTTCAGTTCAGGCCAGGCCTGGTAGCTTATGCCTGTAATCCCAGCACTTTGGGAGGCTGAGATGAGAGGATCACTTGAGGAGTTCAAGACCAGCTTGGGCAACATAGCAAAATCCTGTCTCTACAAAACAACAACAACAACAACAACAAAAAAAAAACATTAACCAAGCATGGTGGCACACACCTGTAGTCCAGCTACTAGGGAGGCTGAGTTGGGATGATCACTTGAGCCCAGGATTTTGAGGCTGCAGTGAACTATGACATGCTACTGTACTCCAACCTGGGTGACAGAGGGAGACCTTGTCTCTAAAAAAAAAAAAAAAAAAAAAAAAAAAAAAAAAAAAATTTAAATGCAGTGTTCAGTTCAGTAGTTTTTACTGTATTCACAGGTTGTGCCACAAAGACCACAATCTCTTTTTCAAAACATTTTCAAACCCCAGAAGGAAACCCCACACCTATTATTAGTCACCCCCATTTTCTCCCTCCATACCCTCCAGTCTTGGCAATCACCAATCTACTTTTTGTCTCCATGGATTTGCCTTTTCTGGACATTTAAAATAAATGGAATCATACAACAAATGGTCTTTTGTGACTGGCTTCTTTTTCTTAGCATGTTTTCAAAGGCTTTTCCGTGTTGTCACATATATCAGTACTTCATTGCTTTTTATTGCTAAATAATATTTATCTATATTACTATATCACATATTTATGCATTCATTAATTGGTGGACATTTGGGTTGTTTCCACTTTTGGCTATTATTAATAATGCTGTTATGAATATTTATGTACATGTTTTTGTTTAGACATATGTTTTCTTTTCTTTTGGGTATACACTTATACCTAGGAGTGGAATTGCTAGGTCATATGGTAACTCTATGTTTAACCTTGAGGAACTGCCAAATTGTTATTCCAAAGTGATTGCTCCATTTTACATTTTCACAGTTGTGTATGAGGGTTCTAATTTCTCCACATTCATGTCAACACTTGTTATTGTCTGTCTTTTTTATTAGAGTTATGCTAGTGGGCAAGAAGTGGTGTCTCATTGTGGTTTTGCTTTACATTCCCATATGGCTAATGATGTTGAGCATCTTTTCAAGTGCTTATTGACCATTTACATATCTTCTTTGGAGAAATGTCTATTCTGATTTTTTGTCCATATTTAATTTGTTAATTATCTTTTAACTATTGAGTTGTAAGAGTTTTTGTTAGTATATTCTGGATACAAGCCTGTTATTAAATATATGATTTGCAAATATTTTCTCCCATTCTGTAGACTATCTTTTCACTTGCCTAATGGTGTGTCTGAGAAAGCACAACAGTTTTTAATTTTGATGACATACAATTTTTAAAAATATTTTTAGTCAATTGTGCTTTCAGTTTCATATCTAAGAAAGTGTTGCATAATCTACAATCACAAAGATTTGCCCCCATATTTTCATCCAAAAGTTGTAAAGTTTTAACTCTTACATGTTAGGTCTTTTGTCCATTTGGAGTTGATTTCTGTATATGGTGTCAAGCAGAGGTCCAATTTCTTTTTTCATGTGGCCATCTGGTTGTCCCAGAACCACTTGTTGAAAGATTGTTCTTTCTCCCATTGAATTGTCTTGGCATCCTTGTCAAAAATCGATTCTCTAAATGTGAGGGTTTATTTCTGGACTCTCAATTTGATTCCATTGATCTATTATGTTTATCCTTATGCCTATACCACACTGTATTAATTACTGTGGTAAGTTTTGAAATTGGAAAGAATCTGTTGTGCTTTTGCACTTGGTTGTTATTTATTTTTTTTCTGATAATTTTCCTATTCATCCCATAAAACTCAACTCCAGACATCTCCTTCTCTAAGAAGCTTTCTCTAACTCCCATTGGTAGAGTTAATCTTTTATTCCTTTGTGTGTCATCATATATTTCTCTATTGTAGAATTCCATTATAATTTATTTTTATTGAAGTCAAAGGCTGTGTCTCACTCATTTTTACATTCCCAGTGTCTAGTGTAGTGTCTGATCCACAGTAAGTGCTCAATAAATGTCTACCAAAAAGCATAAAAGAGATAGAGGTTTTGTCTGCTCAACACTGCAGTTTATCTGTTAACATTTCTGGGGCTTTTTAGCATAAGTCCAAGAGTATTTGTTCATATTGGTGCAACTTTCTGCCACTTTTCTCATCTAGCAATGGTTGGGCAATTGTTCACTTTGATGAATCATTCCAGTTATTCTCAGCATGCTGCTGAACGTTCTCTTCTTTTTATCAGGGCCTTTATCTAATAGGATGACAAACTGATGAAAGTAAAATTATGGGAATTACAAAGTAATAGGGTGGTGTGGTTTGCTTCATCACTTGCTTAAAGTTTGGTACACACTGTCCCTGTGAACCTCCCTTTTTGTTGCTGCATAATAATAAAAATAACATACATTTACTGCATGCCAGGCACCATGCAGGCATTATCATGAATGCTTTCTTATCCAGACCAAAGGAAACATTTTAAGACTGCTTTTTGTTTAGCAAAGAAAAATCTGTGTGTGCCACTTCAAACTAGCGACTTTGTGAGTCCAGAAGCTGTTTTCCTTCTTTCTTGGCATCTACTATGGCTGCATGTATATGTAGTAAGAACCTGAATGAAATAGAAAAGCCAAGAAACATTTTTCCTTTATCATTAAATAATTTAGAGTGAATAAAGGAGTCAAATACAAATAAAAGCCATTTGATTCAGCTCTGATGAGTTTTATAATGCTAACATTTACATATGGCAGTATACTTTCTAGGTGAGAAAATTGTTGCCTTTTAGGAGTTCTTGAAAGGTTTTGATAGTATACACTTTAAGAAATGGAAGATTGTCAAGACTTTCTCCATGGTTATATGTCACTTGAATGCTAAAACCACATTTCAGTGTGGTAAGTTTTGTTCCTGGATTTGTCACTAGCTGTAGGAACTTGAGCAAGCTGCTTCACCTATCCAAGTTTCCTTATAACTTATAATTCCATAAGTGTTATATTGACAGATATATGCAACAATTTTATGCATTCATAACTGGAGAGAGTATATAGACTTACACTTTTATAAATATTATACATTTATAAAAAGCAACCTTTTCAAAACAGGAATAAGGATTTATATATGTGAGAAACCTGAATTGTATTATAACTATAATTTCTTTTAAGAAAGTATTTTAAGAAAATTGGTATATTAGTTATCTATTGCTGCTTAGCGCTATTATCAAAAATGTATGGCTTAAAACAACGCACATTGATTATCTCACAGTTCCTGTGGATCAGGAGTTCAGGGGTAACTTAGCTGCTTCAGGGTAGCAAAAGGATGCAATCGAGATGTTGACTGGGGCTGCTGTCTGACCTGAGGCTTGACTGGGAAGGGATCTGCTTCCAAGTTCATGTGGTTGTTGGCCACATTTAGTTCCTTGCAGGATGTTGCACTAAGGGCCTTGGTTTCTTGCTGGCTACTAATCAGAGGCTATCCGCAGTTGTTTGCCACTTGGCCCTCTTTGTAGGCCAGCTTACAACATGGCAGCTTGCTCCATTTGTCAGAAACAAATCACAGATCCCATCCCTACTCAAGGGAGAGGATTCACAAGGCATGAGCACCAGGAAGTTAGGATGATGGGGGCCACCAGAGCATCTGTCTACTGCAATCCGAAAACTACAAAAGGTACAAGAGCAGTGGAGTAGGATAACATTCTAGAAGGCACACCATCTGCAACAAACATACACACACACACACACACACACACACACACACACACAGAGAGAGAGAGAAAGGGAGAGAAAGAAAGAGATAGAAAAAGAGAAACTTTTACAACAGGGGGAGCATTTGGTTTTTCCCTTATTCTCTGTTTCAGGAAATGCTGCCATCCATTGCTCAGTCCTCAAACCCGGGAGATACCTCTGACTCTGTTCTCTAGCCAGCCAACCCCCTAATCCAATCCACCAATAAGATATAAAAAATGACCCTTCTCTTTATTTTCACCATTCTTTACCATTCCCAGTCACCACTGTCTTTCCCCAAGATATTGTTCCACCACATCTCTCAACAGGCCTCATGGATGACGCTCTTGCCCTCTCCTTTATAACCCACCCTTCATATAGCAGCCAGGGTGCTTTACTTAAAACATAAACCAGAAGATGTTATTCTCCTGTTTAAAATCTTCCATTGGCTTCCCATTGAATATAAATCCAAGCTTTTAAATCTGACCTATAGGACCCTATATAAACTGATACCTGCCTATTTCTCTAACCTCATCTGTTCTATTAAATTTTTCTTTATACCCAATTACATTTTTTGACTTTTTATAATTACATAAATTTATTTCATAGTCTAAAAATAATTTTAAATAAATAAAATTAGTATTATTAAGTAATCTAGCAAATAATATGGTGTTACCAATATCACTTGAACAGGGTAAAGTAAATTTTAATAAAGTCAAGCATTTGAGGCAAAGTTGTTGTTGTTGTTGTTGTTGTTTGAGATGGAGTCTCGCTCTGTCACCCAGGCTGGAGTGCAGTTGTGCCATCTTGGCTCATTGCAAACTCAGCCTCCTGGGTTCAAGCAATTCCCCCACCTCAACCTCCCAAGTAGCTGGGATTACAGGCATGCACCACCGCGCCCAGCTAATTTTTTGTATTTTTAGTAGAGACAGGGTTTTACCACGTTGGCCAGGCTGGTCTTGAACTCCTGACCTCTGATGATCCACCCACTTCAGCATCCCAAAGTGCTGAGATTACAGGTGTGAGCCACTGCGCCCAACAAAAGGTTTTTTGTTTTGTTTTGTTTGTTTTGAGACAGAGTCTTACTCTGTTGCCCAGGCTGGAGTGCAGTGGTACGATCTTGGTTCACTGCAACTTCTACCTCCCAGGTTCAAGCGATTCTCCTGCCTCAGCCTCCCAAGTAGCTGGGATTACAAGCACACACCACCATGGCTGGCTAATTTTTGTATTTTTAGTAGAGACAGGGTTTTACCATGTTGGCCAGGCTGGTCTCGAACTCCTGACCTCAGGTGATCCAACTGCCTTGGCCTCCCAAAGTGCTAGGATTACAGGCATGAGCCACCATGTCTGGCCAAAGGTTTTTTTTTTTTAGTGTAAGAAACATTTAGCAGTTGTGGCTTTGTGGTTCATGCATTGCATCATGTGTTACATAATTTGATGTGAAATGAGATAACCTAAGTCAGATAAAGTTTTGAAATAAGATAAAAGCCCAACTGAAATTACTAATATGCATTGAAGGTACAATAAGAGAACAGGTTTATCTACAAAGTGGTGAGTTTTATTCTTTTGAAGGGAACAGGCAAAGTTTACATTATATATGACATTATCTGAGGTTAATAAAAATTTGAAGTTAAAAACCATGTCTGACATAAAATCTAAAATTGATTACACATTTACACAAGTTAATTTTCTTATATTGCATATTTGTCAAAAGCCAGAAATATTCACTTTTCAATGATCTGGGTCCAAATCATTTATTTATCATAGTCTACCCAAACCATCTTGGAGTATTCACTGGAATGAGATACAGCAGGAGAGCACATCCTCTGGAGGTAGACTGAAGTTGAATCTGAACTCTGTAGCTCAGTAGCTGAATGAACTTGCTCAATATGTTCAAACTTATTGCACCTCAGTTTCCTCGTAAGTAAACACAGACATTAATACCTACCTCTCAGAGTTACTTTAAAGATTAAATTAGACAACTTATTTAGCAGCACGTTGTGGAGACTTACTATGTGTTATTTTTTTTCTTTTTCCATCACTGCTTGGCTAATCCATCCAAAGTACCCTAAATTTATTGGCTTTCTATTTCCATTCCCATCATATCAGACATGGAATCAACATAGGCAGAAGAAAAGAATTAGAAAAGTATTATAAAGGTAGAGTCATCAAGACGTGTCTAATATAGAGGAAGTTTGAGACAGAAGCCACAAATGAAATAAACATTTCAGCTGGAATTGATAAGTCCCATGTGGATGTTGTAAAGATACAGGAGAAACTAATGTGCTTTTTCTACTCATAAACCACTCACCACTTCTGACACCAAAATGGGCGTTGGGAATGTTTCTCTGTACACAAAGCAATCAGTGACAGGAAAAACCGAACTGTTTTTTCCTACTCTGTTACATAGGTATATATGTAATACGCAAGACAGAACACTTCTGTGGCCAGATGTGTGGGGATTTTCCCCTACACACGAAGCAATTCTGCAGCAGACATCAGCTAGGTGTCCTATAATTGGATTCAGTTCTGACACTATGTACAACATGGAGATAGCATCAAATCCCACAAGTTGAGGACTCTGTCCCACAAGACTGCCCCCCGCTTTATATGCCAATTTCGAGCCATAGTTGTGGTCTATGCTTCTGACTGACCAGCTGTCTAAGTTGGAGTTCCCATGAGCACCTCCTCGGGTTCAATTTGCTAGAGTGGCTCACGAAAACTCAGGGAAACACTTTAGTTATGTTTATCATTTATTATAAAAGGTACTACAGAGGATATAGGTGAACAGCCAGATGGAAAAGATGCATAGGGCAAAGTATATGGGAATGCATTTGGAGCTTCCATGCGGTGAGCCGCCCTCTGGAACCTCCATGTGTTCAGCCTGTTTTTTGGGGTTTTTATGGAAGCTTTATTACATAGACATGGTTGATTAAATCACTGGCCGTTGGTGATCAACTTAACATTCATCCCCTCTCTTCTCCCTGGATTTTGGGGTTGGGGATGAAAGTCCCAGCACTGTAACACTGTCTTGATCTTCTAATGACTGGTCTCCATCCTGAAGCTATCTAGGAGCCCCAATCACCAGTCATATAATCAGCATACGAAAGACATTCTTACCACTCCAGAGACGTCAAGTGTTATTAGGAGCTGTATATCAGGAAACAGGGATAAAAACCAAATAAATGTTTCACAGTATCACAGATGCTGAAGAAATTTGTGTTTATTTGTGAATAGGTAAGTCATGGAAAATGACAGGACAATTTTTTGGTAAGCGATATTGTCTTAATCTGTTCCTGATGCTATAACAAAATACTTTAGACTGGGTAATTTGTAGACAACAGAATTTTATTTTGCAGGCTAGGCACAGTGGCACCCACTAGTAATCCTGGCACTTTGGGAGGACAAGGTGGGAGTATTACTTGAGCCCAGGAGTTTGAGATCAGCCTGGGCAACATGGTGAGACCCTGTCTTAAAAAAATATTTGTTTTCCACAATTCTGGAGGCTGGGAAGTCCAAGATAAGGCATTGGTAGGTTCAATTGGTGGTGAAGGCTCATTCTCTGCTTCCAGGATGGTGCTTTGTTGCTGTGTCCTCAGATAGCAGAAGAGACAGAAGGGCCAGAAAGTTCTCTGAAGCCTCTTTTGTTAGGGCATTAATCCCATTAATAAGGGTGGGATTAGTCTCTGATGGCCTAATCACCTCCCATAGTGCCACCATCTTGGTGGTTAAGTTCCAATATATGAATTTTGGAGGGACACATACATTCAAACCATAGCAATATTATTTATTTATTGAATAGTCTATGTCACTGTTTCCCTTCTCTGCACTTTGAATGTAATGAATAGTAATATGAAATAGAAAATCTGTACTGTTCTTGAAGGTGTTTTAGAAAAAATAATTTTCAGGTATTAAATGTAATAGAAATTAATTACTTATCTTTCTCATCAGAGTAGTTGTTTGATCAGACAAATATTATTTCACTATTTTTTCAGAGTAGCAGGGCCTTTTTCTTTTTTCAGGTTCTTTTGGGAGAAAAGATATTACAGTTACTTGTAATTTAATGAAGACAATTCTTTTATGGCTTCTCACTTTGGAATGCTGTTAGATTGTGTTAGAATGGTGTAGGAAGAATCATATTTATAAGCTCTACATGATCTTGGTGGTTTTAATGGTGTCATAGATTCCAAAATTCAGTATACAAGTTTTATTATAGGGAGGCACTGTTTTGTACCTGACTCATTCGCTTCAGTCTGATTTGGTTAATAACCCATTAACCCAAAATTCATTCACTTTCTTTCTTTGTTAACCCCAAAAGCAACAACTTATTCCTTGTTTAACCATAGACACTCAGATTTTTCCATTTGGATTTTATTGACAGGTAGGGTGATCAATGGTTTTAGCACTGAAATTTCCATGTCCTGGGAAGCCCTCCGTCCAGGGAAATCCAGGTCAATGGTCGCCCTATCAGCTTTGTTGGTCAAAAATATGTATTGAGTATCCTCTATGTGCCAGGCATTAGACTCACAGTGGTGAACAACACAGATACCATTCCTGCCTTCATAGAACTTAGAAATATGCAACTAGTCCATCTGGATCACATGGGAAGGTTGACTGGGGTAGACTGGGCTTTGTGATGATTATTATTCAAAAAACCTTTTTTTTTCTAATTAGTTACTGTTGTTATTCAAGAAGGTCCCATTGATTTCTATATGCTGGTTTTGTATCCTGCCAACACATTTACATCTTTTAAACTTTTAATGATTTTAGATGCTCTTGGATTTTTCTATATTATGTAATCATATTGTCTGTGAATGACAAGTTTTCTTTCTGTCAAATTTTTTATATATCTTTTTGGTCTCATTGCTCTGACTAGGACTTCTAGAATACTATTGAATAGAAGCAGTGATAACAAACATCCTAATCTTATTACTCAAAGGGAAAGTTCTGAGTTTTACCATTAACTCTGATATTTGATGTGAGTTTTTGGGAAGATAATCATTATAACATTAAAGTTTCCTTCTGTTCCTATTTGCTAAAAGTTGTATTAGAAATTGCTTTTGAATTTCATTGAATGTTTTTTCTGTATCTATTAAGAGAATTAGAAACATTTTCCCGTTTTGCTGTTAATAGAATGATTTATGTGACAAATCTGTATTCCTCCACCTGCCTCAGCCTCCTGAGTAGCTGGGACCATATGCGTGCACCACCACACCTGGCCAATTTATATATTTTTTGTAGAGAGGGGGTTTAGCCATGTTGTCCAGGATGGTCTCAAATCATGTATTTGTAAGATAACCCAAGTTGTTCATGATGCCGTGTGTGTGTGTGAGCACGTGTGTGTATTGTGGGATTCAGTTTGGTAACGTTTATGTATGTTTATGTTTTTTGTATTTTTGTCCAGATATGAGGTTAATCTAAAATTATTCTATCTCATGCCATTTTTTTTCCAGAAAATTCTTGTGTATCAGTTAGCTTTTGCTGCATAAAAAACACTTCAAAACTTAGTCGCTTGAAACATAAACAAATATTATTTCATATAATTCTCTGCCAGCTGTGGGTGGTTTTTCTGGTCTGAGCTCAGTCAAGTGGCAGCTTGACTGGGGTTCATATGACCTCAGGTAATGGTACTAATATGTCTGGTGCTTGGCTGGATGATTGATTTAGGGGGCCTTTGTTGAGAAGCTTCTCTTTTCCATTTGGTCTCTAAACCTCCAATAAGCTAGTCCAAAGTTTAGCTTTTTCACATGGTAGTCCAGGGTTCCCAAGATCGGCTAGAAAAATCAAGCCAAAATATGTAAACTTCTCAAGTCTCCGCTTGTGTCACATTTGCTAGTGTCCCATTGGCCAACGCAAGTTACATGGCCAAGCCCAAAGACACCTGAGAAGATAACACAAAGAATGGGAATTATGGTGGTCCTTTTTGCAAATAATTTACCACATCTTGACTCTTCCTTGATCCTGAGATAGTTCTAGGCCTTCTAAGGACAGCGACAAAAATTTCTTACAATATTTTCCATCCCTTCATAGCTTGGCTCCTAGACCAAATAAGATCTCTTTAAGCAGCCTGCATTCATGCGAAGTGGTAGAAAAGTCACATTAAAGATATACAAATAGCAGTTAATAAAATAAAGACTGCCTGGAAGTACCTGCTTCCCTCCCTGTCCCCCATTCTCCTCAAATTTTGGGCATAGTTCAGATTTTGGGCAAACAAAGGAACAGAGAACTACCAGGCTATGAAAAACTCTTGATGAAGGATGGGAGCAGACATATAGAAGGGGTTGACATATCATATGTGAGGAGCAGCATGATTGGTAAGAATCTTAAAATCTTGTGATTTTGGAATTATCTATTTTAAATAGATATTTTAAATAAATATATGTATATACATAATTGGTCATACAAGATATTCATTGTAGTATTGTTTGAAAAAGTGGGCACAATATAAATATATTTGAGTGGAGGAAGGATTATATAAGTTATGGTACTTCCATATTATGAAATTCCATAAATCGGGTGTGGGTGTGATGGCTCATGTCTGTAATCCTGGCACTTTGAGAGGCCGAGGTGGGTGGATCACCTGAGGTCAGGATTTTGAGACCAGCCTGGCCAACATGGTGAAACCCTGTCTTCACTAAAAATAGAAAAATTAGCCAGGCAAGGTAGCAGTGAGCCGAGATCCTGCCACTGCA
Source organism: Macaca mulatta (assembly GCF_049350105.2). Classification (NCBI taxonomy): domain Eukaryota; kingdom Metazoa; phylum Chordata; class Mammalia; order Primates; family Cercopithecidae; genus Macaca; species Macaca mulatta. Next base: position 103,160,729 of record NC_133414.1, on the reverse strand, counting down.
CTCCAGCCTGAGCGACAGAGCCAGACTTTGTCTCAAAAAAAAAAAAAAGTAGAATGATACGAATTGACATGGTAAGAGAGTAACATATTATTATTGGAAAAAGAAAAGTTTTAAAACAATATGCATATATTATTTTGTTAAAAAATATGTGAATATATATGTGCCTGTGTATGTGTAGTGAGTGTGTGTGCATGTGTGTGAAAATAGAAAAAAACAAAACAAAACAAAAAAACCCACCAAATTTGAAATAGTAGCTATCTCTAAAACTCCGAGGAGTGAGATTAGTGGGAGGATGTGATGGGACCTTTTTTTTCACTTTTACTTTATATATAATTTGAGTACAATTTGAATTTTGAAAAAGAACATATATTACTTTTTTGGTAACTTTAAAAATAAACTCTATTTTAGATGTACAGAAAAATTGAGAAGCTGGTACACAGAGTTCTCCTACACCCCATACCTAGTACTCCCTATTAACATCTTTCATCCATATGGCAAATTTGCCGCAATTGATGAACCAGGATTGACACATTATTACTAACTAAAGTCCTGATCATTGAAAAATCTTACTAGAAAAGTACAGAGAGGACGGGGTGGGGGCCTAATCCGAATGCCTGCCTCAGAAACGCTGGGATAGTCAGGCATCCCTCAAGACACCTATTAGCATGGGGACCTGGGATACATGGTGAAGGCCTTTGAAGCTGATGATCAGATCCTGGGACCCCTGCATCATACAGCTCCACCGAGAGGACATAAAAAGGTTCACAACCTCAGGGATCAGTATGGCTCCAAGAAGGCAGAGAATTTACCATGAGAAAAAAATATATTTCTGAGTGCTCAACACATGGATGTGGTTGGCGACTCTTAAACCAGCTCTCCCACTCCATCCCCACGCTCCAGAGCTCGTTTCAAGTTCTTCTACAAAGTAGGCTAAGCAAGAGAGGCAGGGCATCCTAAGAGCATAAAAATAACTGTAATCAACGGCTGTCTCAGACCTCAAAGACTGGATGAAAATACTGTCCCAGCTTCTAGAACTTCTTCAGTGATGGCAGCAAGGGCAGCAGAGCCCAGCACCACAGGCTCTGGCGGGCATGGCCACAGTGAGAGTGTGCAGTGGGATCCAGGCACGGGTTAGAAGAGGCAGTGCAGACAACAAAGCAATCAAAGAGTTCACCAGAAGAGGGTACGCTGGGAAGTTCAGGGCGCCGAATATAACCTTTTGAGATGGATGGATGCAAGTGTCTTTGCACTTTTTACCCACGCCTCATAGATGCCGAGACTGGTGTAGCTCAGGGAAACAAGGACTAGACAGAGAGTGATAGAGGACCTTAAGGGACAAGCCGTCACCTTCAATAATGCAGCCACGGTAACAGGAGTTCCTGCACCCTCCCCTGTGCTCCCCAAAGCATTGGGTATGTGCCAGTTGGAGTTGCTCATGTCGGCCTCTGTTTCTCCTATTAGGCTGAACCCCTGAAGGTTAAAGGCCAAAGCATGTTCAGTCTTTTATATTGTCTTCTATATTTGTATTTCCTACAGCATTTATTCCAGTATGTGCTTGACACAGGTTTATTGAATTCAGCAATGAGCCTGCACTGATATGTGATAATAAGGAGGGAAGCTACAAAATTAGACCAAGTGATAAGAGCCAGGAACTTACCCCCAAAGAAGGATTTAAACAAATTGTAACAATTCTTCTTGAATCAGGACCACATACAGAAATAAAAAGTTTGGGATAATACTAATTCTTTCTTAGAAAAGCTAGCCTTTAAATCCACGAGGAAAGAAATATACTGCATTTTATCCTGAGTGGTGATCAGGAATAGCTACAGAAAGTGGCTGTGGGTGAACTGTTACATAACAATGACAACATGATTGAATTCAGAATCTGGCAGGCGGGGGGGTGAGGGGGGGGAGTTTTTTAAAAATCCCATTAAGATGCTTAAGTTTTAAAAGGAAATAAAGCTAAAGTGCTAGATTGAAATAAATACCTGTAGTTACATTTTTAAAATAATACAAAGAGAATCTGAAGACTTTTCAAATACTTTTGTGAAAAATGAATATCACCAATTTTACAAATTAGATGTTGGAGAAAAAAATCACATTTTGTTCACTAAAGGAAATCACTGGAGGTAAAATAAAAGGGTTTCATGGGAGAAGGGAAAGATTCCACAAATGAAAGAAACAGAAAAGCATATAACTTCTGTCGGATCAAGTTCATATTAGCAATTAGGCAGAAATTAAAGAATCACGTAGAACAAAGAATACCATTTTTAATATGAACCAGCTGTGAGTGACTAGGACCCTACGGAATAAGTCACTTGAGCTATGAGATCAAGGACTACTAAATCAAGCATAAACTACTTGGGGGAAGTTTTTCTGAAAGGAGAAATCATGTTTGAAAAATCCCTTAGGAATCCTCAAGGGGTTACATCTACGTATAGTGAAGGGAAACTATGGATGTAGATTTGGTCTATTATCAGCCTTTGTCTAGATCCACACACTATAGATATGTTGAGATTTTGTGAAACTGATGGCAATGTTTAGTCAAGGGCAGATAGTTGTCTTTGAGACAGGAAACACATAAAGCTAAATAAATAGTTGCCTTTTAGGGGTAATAAATACAGATGGCAATCCTACTCAATTTCTTTATGAATGAACTGGAAAGGCAAAACTTCCAAGTTTTCAAATAACAGTTACTCTGTGAAAATGAAACCTAGGAGGCTCTTCAGTTGAGCCCTTGCAACCTGGTGCAAGCACACCACAGGAGCCTCAGGGTAAGCAAGGGTTAGATATGCACATGGGCCAAATAATCTGGTTTATTCTTTGAGGATGTTGGGTTTGTGCTCTAAAGATGTTACTCCCTGCCTGTTAGTCTGATCAAAGGAGACCTACAAATTAAAGTCTCCTAGATAAGTAGTTCTCAAACTTTTTGGTCCCAGAACCAAAACATTAAAATTTATTGAGGACTCCAAATAGCTATTTATTAGTTTATTTCAGAATCACAATAAACTCATTACCTGTTAATGTAAATAAAACAATTTTAATTAACTATATTTTTCAAATAAAAAATAGTGAGAAGAATGGTATTGTTTTTTATTTTTATCTTTTGAGACAGGGTTTTACTCTGTCTCCCAGCTTAGAATATAGTGACACAATCTTGCCTTACTGCAGCCTCGACCTCCTGGGTTCAAGAGATCCTCCCAACTCAGCCTCCCAAGTAGCTGGGACTATAGGAGTACACCATGCCCTGCTAATTTTTTATTTTTGGTAGAGACAGAGTCTTGCCATGTTGCCCAGGCTGGTCTTGAATGCCTGAGCTCAAGCAATCCACCCACCTCAGCCTCCCAAAGTGCTGGGATTACAGGCATGAGCCACTGCGCCAGGCCCTGTATTGTTTATTTTTGTAAGTCTCTTTAGTGTATGACATGAGTTGTATTTTTGTAGATTTCTTTAATGTATGTAAGAATTGGATGAATACATTTGCTTCTACATTCAAGCTGTTGAGATGCTGTTTTAAATGAAGTATATGAAGAAAATCTGGCCTCATAGAAATGTGTAGTTGGAAAAGGAGTTTATTTTCATAGCCTTTTGAGATAACTGTGGATATTCTTCTTTGATATACACCAAAACTCAACAAGTGGTAGTTTTTTAGTTGCAATGTAGAATCTGTAATCATATCAATTAACTTTTCATGTTCTGTTATACTAAAATTTATTGGTTTATCTTTCATTTTGAATTTTTAAAAAAAATTTAAATGTGTACATAATTTATGTAACATGGTGAATTTTTCATTTGGAAATTATTGATTACTGAGTTCTGTAGGTGTTGCAAATGTTAATATGTTTCATTCTACAATACCAAAAAAATGCATTTGTTACTACCATAGATCTCATCAGGAAAGTCTTTAGATATTCAAAAGCTGTTCAGTTGTCAGTGAAGAATACAAGTTTTCCAAAACTCTAATTTTTGCTTGAAAACTAGAATTTTGTCATTGCCAACAAATTCCTTCAGTTTTATTTTTTTCGAAGTGATAGGCTCACTTCCTTCATTCTGGAAAAAATGTGTGCCAGCTCCTATAGTCATATTTTGTTTTTCTTTTAAGTAAAACTTGTGTTCCATGAAGAAAAGCAACCAGTGTAGCTCACAATTCAATTGCACGAGTGCATTTTCTCAAGACAACCTTCATATTTCTAATTATGCAGAAGTGATTTATGAGTAGTTCTCATTTTGTCATCCAGGATATTAAAAAGACATGTTCTCAAGGTCAAAACTTAATAAAATTAATTATTTTTACGCTTAATCAAGGACATCTTAAATGAAATTAGATTTTTTTGAAAAAACTATGAGTGTATGGTGGTGAATACAAAGACTACTAGTGCTAAGGCACCAGCAGTTTTATCCACCATTGCTTTTGCACCATCTGTATTAATCCAGCACAGCAACAAATGCAAATGATTTCTTAGTATTATTATGAAAATACTTTGTGCTTTAGTGATCATCTGAGAGGGTCTCAGGGACCTGAAGTGTTGTGTACCACACTTTAAACCCTGTGTACATTGCTTCACCTAAGATAGACAAGAAAATGTTCAGTCTCATCAGACTAGTATTAGAAACCAAATACAAGGAATTTCATTAAAGAAATCTGCTCCTCTAAAAATGTCTCTTCTGTAGTTGACATATCTGTGTTTACACATAGGACAATTATTTGGAGAATAGTAACTATAGTTATTCAGGGTTGGAGGAACCACCTATAAGAGAAGAAAGATGAAAATAATTAGAATGTTACTTCAGAAAGAGAGGGGGTTTGTCTGTAGTTTAAAAGGTCATGATTTAATTTGTCTGGTATTTTTCAAGCACTTGTAGAGTTCTATGTATTATATAAAGAGGCGTATCCCTAGGGTCCTGCTCTTATAAGAGAACTTGAGTGTAGTTGGTAAGGCAGGATATATAACCGTAATAAGGGAAATGAGAATCCAAGAACTAAATAGAGACATAAGACAACAATATCAGAATTTGCCGCAAGCCAACATGTGATTCAAAGCTTAATGAATGGTACAGACAATCAGAGCTCTGCAGTCCCAGGTGAATCTCACCAGTCCTAGCCTCAAGCTAGAGCTGCTGTCTTACTGCCAAGAGCCTGCCCTTGCCTTCAACCTCCCTTCCACCCAATTCTGCCACCAGTGAGGTTTCAGACTAGCAAGACAGAAGCTTTCTCCTGACTAGTGTGGCAGGGTAGTTAGGGAGCTCTGAACATGTGTTTGTTCCTGCTAGGCCTTCCTTGATGGTCCCAGCCTCTAGTGTGTGTGCAGTGCTACACCTCAGAAGCTTCTTGTACATAATTTATGTAACATAGTGAATTTTTCATTTGGAAATTACTGATTACTGAGTTCTGTAGGTGTTGCAAATGTTAATATGTTTCATTCTACAATATCAAAAAAATGCATTTGTTACTACCATGGATCTCATCAGGAAAGTCTTTAGATATTCAGAAGCAGTTCAGTTGTCAGTGAAGAATACGAGTTTTCCAAAACTCTAATTTGGAAACTCTAATCACACTCTTTTCCTTACTTTTGTGAAAGCCTAAATGCTTAAATTGAGAGGATGATGCCAAGTGGCGTACATAGGGAAGGATGAAGCCAAAGCAGGTGAGAGGAAGCAGTTCCTCAAGATGGAACAGGGCTTTAGTTGGTGAGGCAGAGCTCCAGGCAGAGGGTGGGACCCCAGAGGGGCTGGCTGTGGGGGCACCGAGGGAGGCTGCCTTGTGTCTGTTACTGAACCAACATTCCTGGAGCGACCACTATGAGTCAGGTGCTGGGTGGAGAGAACCCTGGTGATGAGGGTCTAGTGGCTGCCCTGAGACCCTGCTTAAACTGTTTCTAAACTTGGTTATTTAGCTTTCTCACTCCAGATGTCTTTATGTACTGAAAGCTCTTTTAATTCTTTGCATACTCTGCAGTGGCTGTACAGCCTCTCCCACCTAGATGGCACTCCCCATATTGCTTTCTAAAAATATTGTGGGTTCATGGAGAGTTGGTGAGCTTTTAGAGGTAAAGGAGAAAAACCTAAGAATACTCCAAGGTGACCCTGAAGGTCTGCTTGGGAAAGTTCAGAAGGAGATAGAGTATAATGTTCCTTCTGTTGAACATGAAGGAGAAAATAAACAAAACGAGATTACAGACAGGTACTTTCCCAAAAGCAATGCTTTGAAAAGGCCTAAGTGAAGGCAGACCTTCAGGCTGTGTAACAGCAGGCATGTCAAAACCTGCTCAAAAGTTCCCACCAAGGTTTTGGTTGGACACTTGGTTATTTGTCAATGTGATGGAAAAATGCCTTATGCCAGGCTGCTGGGGGTTTGCCATGAAGAAGAAACAGGACTACCCTAATAAAGAGACAGAGAAAAACAGAAACAAAAACAATGGAGACTGAAGAGTGGGAGAGAGAGGTGGTTTTCCAGTGTAGGTACCAAACCCATACTTCATCCTTCCAGCTCTCTGCAGTTTGTTGGTCTCCTCATCACTCCAGTTGTGGCACTGGGAGGCCTTCTCTTTCACTCACGCCATTCATGGCTTGTTTGGCCTATTCATGGTGGCACAACTTGGAGAACTAAGGGCGTTTTCCAAGAAACAAGGGTTCATAACTTTCCGGGCATGTTGCAGAATGAGTGAACCTACTGGGAGTCTATTTGAATAAGTGTCTCCAGTCCGATGGAAATGAATTTTTCCCAAGAAAGGGAGTTGAGGTGTACAAACTTGGTTCCAAGACAAGAGATTGGGTTTGGAGAAGTGGGATCATTCTCAATATAATTAGAGGTATACCAGGGTGATTTAGGGAAAGAATTTAGCAAGTATAAAAAGATGAGCCATTAACTGGGAGAGAAGTTATTTTCAATACATATAACTAACAAAGGACGGATTCCTGATTATGTAAAGAATTGTTAAAAATAGTAAAAATTCAGCAGAGTTGGTTAAAATATTTATCACAGACATTTCACAGAAGAATAAACAGAAAGGATTAATAAGCTTAAGAAAATATTAGCAACTCCATTAATGAGTAAAATGCCCATTAAAGCCATAATGAGATAATAATTAATGATCAGCAAATTGGAAAAAATTAGCTCAATGATGTCACATGTTGACCCAGATATGGAGCAATGAGACTTTTCATACAATACTAGAAAGAGGGTAAATTGGAAAATAGTTTGGTATTGCCTAGTAAAGTTGAACATTGTGTACACTATGACCCAGGAATTATTTTAGGAGTAGGAATATACCCTAGATGAACTCTTGTGTATGCATACCCAAGAAGATGTTAAAAAATAGTCCATGGCAGCATTGCTCACAATTTCTTTTTAATAAATTGGAAAAACTTAAAGTCCAGTAGCAGTAAAATGTGTAAAAAAATTAATATATATTCACACAATGGAAAACTCTCTATAAATGAAAATGAAAAAGCTACAGCTCTACACATTAATATGAATGAATGTAAAAAGCAATACTGAGTGATGAAATCAAACTACTGAATGATTTATTTTATGTGAAGTTCAACAAACAGGCAAAACTAAGTAATACATAGTTAGGCATACCAACTCCTGTGGTAAAACTCTAGAGAACACAAGGGCCAGGCACAGGGGCTCATTCCTGTAATCCTGGCACTTTGGAAGGCCAAGGTGGGCAGATCCCTTGAGCTCAGGAGTTTGGAAGCAGCCTGAGCAACATGGTGAAACCCTGTCTCTACAAAAAATACAAAAATTATCCAGGTGTGGTGGCACATACCTGTAGTCCCACCTACCCGGGAGGCTGAGGTAGGAGGATTGCTTGAGGCCAGGAGACTGAGGTTATATGGCCACAGCAGTGAGCTGTGGTCACAAAAACAAGAACATAAGGGAATAACAAGCATGAAATATAGGGTCGTGGTTACCACTAGAGAGGACTGGAGAGAGGGGGCATTGATTGTGAAGCATCTAGGTGACTTTCAAGGTATTGGGAATGCTATATTTCTTAAGGTAGGTTAGTTTAATTTTAAAATTATTATTTTAAAATTATACATTATGTATACTCTTACACAATATAGCTTATGATAAAATTATAACTGGAAAAAACAATTTGATTAAGAAATTAATAGTATCTTTCTTTGTTGACTAGAGGTTTATCATGAAAAATTAAGAGATATTTTATATCCCCCCTCCTCTCTGGTAGATTGCTTCCAAACATGGCACAATGTTTTCTATTTTGCATGTCGTTTTGCAATATGACTTTGCTGTCACCCATCAAAAGGTGGAATCTAGGTTAGGCGCGGTGGCTCACGCCTGTAATCCCAGCACTTTGGGAGTCCAAGGCGGGCAGATCACAAAGTCAAGAGATCGAGACCATCCTGGCTAACATGGTAAAACCCCATCTCTGCTAAAAATACAAAAAATTAGCCGGGTGTGGTGGCGGGCACCTGTAGTCCTAGCTACTCAGGAGGCGGAGGCAAGAGAATGGCGTGAACCCAGGAGGCGGAGGTTGCAGTGAGCCGAGATTGCATCACTGCACCCCAGCCTGGGCGACAGAGCGAGACTCCGTCTCAAAAAAAAAAAAAAAAAAAAGATGGAGTCCATTTTCTTGCCCCTGGAATCTGGGTTGACCCTGTGACTTCATTTTGTCAACAGGGTGTAGTGAAAATAACATTGTGCAACTTCTGAGGCTAAGCCTTAAGAGAACACACAGCTACACAGCTTCTGTTCTCACCCTCTTGGAATCATGAGACCACCACGCCATGAAGACAGCCAGAGGGAAGATCATGTGGGAAAAGAGGCCCAGTCATCCCAGCTCTCTCATCTGAGCCAGCCCTAACCAATGCACCTGCTGAATATAGCCACATGAATTAGCCCAGGCAAGACCAGCAGAAGAATAATTTAGCCAACCCCCAAAATCATGAGATATAAGAAAATCGTTGTTTTCAGCTATTAAGTTTTTGGGAGGTTTATTAAACAACAATAGATAACGAATACAGTCCCCCATAATAGAACCTGCGATTGGTGAAGTTCCCCGTAAAAGAACATGAAGCCAGCCCACCCAGAGGAGTGCCTTGTGCCAGACAGACATTAGAGAATCAGCACTGGACAGAGGCATCGCATTGTAGAAAGACCAATGATAATTATAGCAACTACATGGAATTAGATCCAAGTACTGCCACCATTTTCCAGGTGCTTTATGAGCTTAAGGGTTGTTATATGAGCCTCCTAAATGGGAGCTACCACCACTCACTTATAACAGACACCTCTAGCCTCAGGATATGTAGACTTACAGTCATATTTCATTCATTTAGAAAAAGCGAGCAAAAGTGCTATTTCTTTAAGTGAGTGTCATGAACAATTCACATGTCATATACCAGCATACATGGCTGGGATTACCCCTGATTCCTCTCCTACTTCCTGCCACATCCCAACCCCTTTAGGATTTAGGCCATTACCTTCATAGAGACGATGACAAGAAGAGGCATCACAACCTCTGAACTAAATGGAGAAACTAGGAGCACAAGACAAAACTGCTTATGAGCTGGACACATTAATTGGGGATGAGGGAATTTTCTTCAATCCAGGAGTTGACTGTTGCCAAAGCTTGGATTTGGGGATTAAGAACAAAAGTGAACAATGTCTTATTCAATGGAAAGGAAAAAGGAACAGTGGTGGAATATCTGGGGTGTCACTGCAGTCTGGGCAGCGGGCCCACATTGGGGCAGCACTCGGAAAGAGATAATATGGAACCTGTGAGAGCCCTCATTCTGATCCCAAGGATAGATGTCTAGGGGGAAATTAAGTCTGATGAGGCCTGAGGAATGGCAGGAGTCAGCTATGCTTGTGGTAAGGACACCATTGTGGGAGAGCTCTGGAGAGTCAGTAGGATTAATGTAAACAGGTAGTGAGTACTAAGGGCCAAGATGTGTACAGCAATGTGAGTATCTGTCTGTCCACGACTCAGCAGGAAACAGATGGCCCACTCAAGCTGGGCAATTAAAGAGAGTTTAATAAAAGGTTGATTTCAGTGGTGTGGACAGGGCTTACGGAATGTGACAAGGGATGGTGCGGAATCCTGGAGCAGTGAGAGAACAGGGAGCCTTTACCAGCCTGAAGGGGAAAGGGGAAAAACCAATTACAAGGGCTTAAGGAATGAGAAGTACAGAGAAAGCTGCCTGACAGGAGCTGTGAAGCTATGGCTTTCCAGAGACCCTGCTGATACACACCACACCTTGGCCAAATCCAACTGATGCCAGAGGGCAGAGGAGCCTGGTTAACTCAGACCTCTACAGATCAGTCTACAGGGCCACAGAGTGGAGTGAAGGGGAGAGTGGAACTGGGGAATCAAGTAGAAGATGTCAGCACAGAGTACATAGCAGGGCCGGACAGTATGACTTTGCATCTTCCTCCAATGAGGCTCTACTTTCCCCAGATAAAAACAGAAAAAAGGCAGGGTGGAGATGTGGGGATGGGTGGTGGCTTGGGGCCTGGTATGGTCAAGATTATTACTTACTTTTTGTAAAAAAATACTAATACTTTTATCTTTTTTAAAAATTTACTGTTTATTATTATAAAAAATGATGCTCATTTGTAGATGCAACCAATCAACAAAATATAGAAAAATCGGAAGAAGGAAACAAAATACAATGGTAATCTTTAATCTCAGCACCTAGAGATAATAACCATTTGCATTTTGGTGTTCCTCCTTCTAGTGTTTTTGTCTGTGTGTATGCATATGTGTGTGTGTGTGCAAAGGTGTATATGTGCATTTGTGTTATATATCTTCAGGTTACTTAAAAAATAATTGAACACATTACAAAATTCATTGTACTATACAACTTCTACTTGTAGATATATGTCAAAAACCTATGTTTGTACTGCCTTTTCTTCATAGCCTTAAGTAAACAAAGGAACAAATCCCGGCTGTCACTGGTGGTGGCAATATGCTGGGATGAATAGACCACAGAACTGATGAGTGACATGTGGCAGGAGGGGCACGTATGAAACATTTGTAAGAGGAGAGAAATAACTCTGAGAGTTTTGTTACAAATAGATTTTGATGACATGTTCACATATAACTTAGTTACTGAGTAAGTCATTTGGGTAAATATCTATTTCTTTATGAATAACTATTTTCAAAGTTAAGATCTATCATATGTACAGCTTACAGTTTGCTCTTCTCATCTGCCATTCTACTGTGACTGTTTTCCTGTGTCATTAAATATTCTTGTGTGAAAAGTGTTATCACTCTATTCACAGTCCCCTAAAGGGACCACCCTGATTACCACAAGACCCTGCTCCTCTCCTAACCCTTTCAGTCTTAGCTGTTTGGACCAGAGATAGGCCACAGGGAGAAAAACATGGGCCCGATTATGCCAATCAGTTAGTTTCAAGATTTTAGCCTGAGGGACACAGGCTGTGGTGAACATCTCGTCCATAAATGTTTGTGTTATACGTATGACTATATCCTTAGGGCACATTCTTGAAAGGTTAATTACCTGGTCAAAAAGAATGGTGATGTTAAAAATCTTGATATATATTGCCAAGTAACCCTCCAGGAAAAATGTAGAGTGCATATCTTTATGTGTTATAAAATGCCTTGCTGATACCCCTTTTTAAATTTGCATTAGGATAGAAATGTTAATTTATTTGAAAAGTCATCCATTAACACGATTCTGATAAAAAGGCCGTAATAAAAAGCTCACGAAAGGGGCTTTATCAGGCTGTGTTTCCCTATATTGATTAATTTATACTTTTCTAACTTTAATGGAGCCTGTTGCTTGAAAGCAAGTTGCTTCAAGCAAAGTTGCCATGGGACCTAGATTGGGGAGAGAATCTTGCAGCACTGGGAAGGAAACAATGGAGTGTGCAGATGCCCTAGTGAGGAGGCAGCCAGGTTCTGATGGATGTGTGTGGAGGGTGGGAGACAGCGTGCTTCTGCAGGCTTTGGCCATCAACTTTCCATCGGTTTGCTCCTTGCCTCTTACCAGGGTTGAAACTGCCAAAGGGGTAGTCTATTTTCCTTGCAAGATTCAGCACAGTAGGGACACTTAGCAAAGACTTTTTTTTTTCTTTTCATTTTGTAGCTGAAGAGAGAAAATGAGATATTAGAGAGGAAAGGGTATTCTTCTGGGGACAAGGTCTATGGCCTGAGAAGCCTGCCTTGTGGCTATTGTGGAGTGGAGGCAAAGGTTTTTTGAATGCTGGCATGCATGGGGTCAGCAAACTACGGCTCTCAGACTGTGAGCTAAGAATGTTTTTTGTATTTTTATATAGTTAAAAAAAAGAAGAATCTTTTGTGATATGTGAAACTTTTATTACATTCATATTTCATTGTCTATAAATGAAGTACTTGGGCAGTCGAGAAGTTGTGACAGAGACTGTATGGCTCACAAAGCCTCAAATGTTTACTATCTGGCACCTCGAAGAAAACGTTTGTCTACCCCTGTGATAGAAGAGTAGCTCCTGCCTTGAGCACTTACTATGTGCCAGGTATTGTAGTCGTCACTTTACATGCATTTCCTCATTTAGTTTTCCTAACTTTTCCTATGAAATAGTGGGTATGTAATTTATTGATGTTTTTACATCTTGAAAAATGAAAAGTTTAAGAAGTTAAGTTTTTGAAACCTGGTAAAATGGTGAAGCTGAGTTTCAAAGCCAGGTTTCTGACCAGAGAACCTGAAGGTTTAATTGCGTGATCTGATGAATAGTCAATGGACATCTTTCTACAGTGATCTTTAGGCTTTTGTCTCTTCTCAGATTCCTAAACTGTAGTGAATCTGTAGCTGGTATAGAACAAGATAGAGTACAGAAAATGCCTGATGTGGCTCCTGTCACTGAGCAGGGATTAATAGATGTTAGCTAAGACTATTATAAAAATGTAATATAATGATTAATACTAATGAAGTGTCCAAATAATTTACTTTGTCTTTGATATCCTTAGGTCAAATTATCATTGTTTGTTTCTCTCTCTCTTTCTACACACACACACACACACACACACACTCCTACTTCTTCGAAGGCAACAGTCTTGAGATAAAACTTTGTTCACCATTTCCCCTTCTTAAAGTGCAGCTTAGTAATGTTTTCTTTCTCTGCTCAGCGTATCCATTCCTTTTAATTTCTATTGTGGCTCTAATGTCTTCCAGCTGTTGCCACAAATCTTTCCCTTCCTTCTCCCTCCACCTCACTTCCCTAATCCATCTCCATTTCTGATCTCTCTGTAGAACTCAAAGGGCTTTCTGTCCCAGGAAAAAAGAAGGCTTTCAGCATAGGAGGTTTGCAATGCCGATGCTCCAGTAAGTGGGGCAATCTAACAACACAATTACGTTTTTGACATTTAGATGCCTTTTATGAGCCATCTAGCTTTGTGAACTCTGTTTTCTGAAATCAGAGGTTTTCAAAGGTGGAAGAGATTTTATACATTCTTTAAGTCAACCTCATGACTATTGTTAAAATTCTTCTAGCACCTCCTTGACCCACGGGTACCCAGGTTCATTTGGATGCTTCCAGTGTCTAGGGGCTCACTTTTCTCCCAAGGTAATCTATTCCTTTATGAGAAAGCCAATTATTAGAAAAAGCTCTTCCTTAAGAGTTTGCCACTCTGTTACATCTATCCAGCGGTCTCAGGAGTCAAATAAAAAACCCTACTCCTTCTTCCACGGGATAGTCATTCATACATTTGCAGGTTTTCACTATGTCTTCCTAAACCCTCCCTTCTGCCCTTCCACATAGACATTTGTGTCCAGTCCTCAGGACAGTTCTGATAGCTGTCATTGGAAGGAGTTCAGTTCATTGTCGTGATCTCTTTTCAAAGCACCTGGAGCAGTGCTGGACAGAAAATACTTTACATGGTCTGCCCAGCACCAAATTACATGGATTTGGACTATCGGCAGTGTGACCTTGCAGATTGGGATGAAAAACAAGGCAAAACCTGGAGAGATACCCAGAATTTAGTTGCAAACACAAATTGCAAAAGTTGTGTGATCCTAAAGCAATCACCAGTACATGAAAAAAAATTAGAATGTTCCACCAAGTATAAGGCTTTTAGTTAGATGGAAAAGCACTTATTTGTCTTAAGAACCAAAGAAATGCAAAATCCAGTCAAATAATCAGTTTGGGTAGGAACTGCAGATATCTAGGCGAAGAATAAAAATGAGGGATAGTATAGAACTTGGATCCAGGGAAATGGGTTTCTTGTCCTCCCTTCTCCCTCTTCTCTCATCTCATAAACACTCTGATATTACATAGTATTACGATAAAAACTAATTGGGTACAAAGCATTTCATCGAGTTTTCATAAAAAGAAAATACAAATGGCTCCCCACTAAAATCTCTGATGATTTTGTAATCTCATTCTGAGAAGGTCATTTTCCACATTATACACATTATATGAGTGGGTAATCCCAAAATTTGTACAGGATAATAAAATAATTAACTTAAAGGCTAAACCGTTTCCTATCTTGGAAGATTTGGAATTGTGTAGATATGTTTTAAGAAGAATCAAACATAGTATATTAATATTTTTATATCATGAAATTGGTGTATAGTTAGCAATTTGTGTATTTGAAATAATTAGAAAAATTTTTGAGGGTCATTCTTGTTAACCCAATTTAAAATGTGTAGTTGAGAACTTGACTTAGACTTACAATTTTAACTGAAAATCTTACTAAATTTATGTACAGTATTAGAACATTTAGGAAAATCTGGGACATCATATTTATAAATATATTATTTTAATATTAATTGCCTGGGAAGTTTTGTCTTGTAAGTCAGTGGTTAAAGAGATTTGCCAAAATATAACAGCTATTTTAAATTTATAAATACAGTTCAAATGTTTTAAGGTCTTTAAGTTCATAGGTAGGGCCAAGTATTATTTCAAAGTCCTTTTAAAAATGATTGTTAAGGCCGGGCGTATTTTATATATATATATATATATAAAAAAGAGATTGTTACATGAGCTTACCTGTATAACAAACCTGCACATGTACCCCTGAACCTAAAATAAAAGTGTTAAAAAAGATTGTTTAAATTTACTATAATTGAGTGATAGGCTTTGTCACCTCAACTTAAAAGCTTAAGAAATCGATTGTTAAAATACATATCTTAAAGTATCATATATTAAAATTTAAATCCAAACTTAATCCCTCGAATAGTCTTTTCAAAGGTTACTTCAAGGGTCTGAAAAACCTCACACTGAACAATGATCTCCCTGATGGTCAGCAGCCTCCTAGGTTGGGTTGGTAATTTCAGCCCAGGCTGAAAAATTCTTATTCATACTGAGCTTGCAATCAATTGATCCCTAATTTACCCTTTCCTGAATTTTTCTCATATGAACTACTATCATGTTAGGGTTACCCAGTTCTGAACTTGTGCAGTTCACATTTTGGACATGAGAACAGGACTTTGCATTTATCCTTATCAATTGTCGTCTTGCTGGCTTGGGACCATTATTCCTTTCTTGCTAAGATTAAATGCTGGCTGACTGAGTTAGTTTTGTTTCTCTCATCAACCTAATTTTCTATACTAGCTCTTCTTCCCCAGATACTATGGCTATGGGTGAAATATGAAAGCTTCCCTGTGTTTAGCTCCTCCCACATTTATCCAAATCAAATTTTCCTTTACAGCATAGCTCAGTTTCCTAGGCCTCAGTCCTCACTGCTTTCCCCTTTTCTAACTTCCTGTAACTTCCTTTCTAACCAATCATTTTGTCCCTCAATTGCATGATAGCATGCGCTGACTTAACTTTCCCTTTCAGGGTGTTAGCTCCTAGAGTATAAGAGCTTTGACTTATTTGTTCTTCAACAGCTAGCACAGAGCCAGTGGTTGATCCATAGGCATTTGTTCAATGAAAGAATTTCCACAGAAGCATCATTACATACAGTTTCATTACCACCTGTGTGCAGATAGCTTTTCAACCATACAGATATGACTGACTTCTCAGACTCTTGCCAGGGCATCTCTCTAGTTATGTTAGTCGTATTAGCAGCAGCAGCAACAGCAGCAGCAATCACAGCAAATAATTCCTAAATACTTAACATGTGACAAACATTGCTCTAAGTGCTTTATCTGCATTAACTCATTTATTCCTCACAATATGCTTACAAGACAGGTACTATTATTATTTCCACTTAGCCAAGGAATGGATGAGTAACATGCCCAAGATCACACACTAGTAATTGGTAGAATACACTGGTATCTGCATGCAGATTCATTCCAGAACTTGCACTTCACAGGGTGCCCAGATACTGCCTTAAATGTGAATTACATGGAATTTTATATTGAAAAGAATGTCAAGTATCTTCTAGTCCAGTGATCTTCAAACTGGAGCATTTGTATTTCTAGAGGAGTAGAAGTATTTTTCAAAGGGTACTTGAGCACAGATATTTGAAGAGGATCCATTTCTAGATCCTGAACTTCCATACTATTATTATTATTATTAAACTTTGTGTTTTATTAAATTAGGTCTGCCTAAGAAGTGGTTCCTGTTCACAGTAGTCATTTTCCCACTTTACAAAAGAAAGACATGTTCCTCACCCACCTAAGATCTTACTTTGGTGCCTTATTACAAGTTGTGAGGCTCCCTGGGCACTAAGCAAAAGGGAAGCCTTAATTAACAATAGCACCACGAATCCCAGGAAATTTGATCTTTGGGGAGCATTTCTATGTAAGCATTTTCAGTAACTTGCCTAAACAGATGGAAATTGAGGGTTTATCTGTGATTCAAAACTAGCTAATGATAGAGCTGAGAGAAAAGCTACATCTCAAATCACGAAAAATGAATTTCAAAGTAGGGGTTTATAGGGAAAGGAAAAGTTTTGAGGGAAAGGATTGGAGAAGGGATTTCAGTTGGGAGGAGAGTAGTATAAAAGAAAGTTTGGGGAAGAAATTAGTAAGCACTATATCAGAGACCTATGGATTTTTCTAGTTTAGGTCTGGTTTTGAAAAGAATGAGAAAATGGGCTATTTCAATGACGATGAAGGGATTTCAAAACTATCCTTGAAGAAACATAATGCTGCAGTAAATTACAAAACAAAAGAATCCTGAATGCTTTTATAGGAGAACTGGGTGGGATAGAGATCTCAAAGAGAATGTATTCAAGAGGCTTTTGCAATAATTTAGGGGTCACATAAAAGTGTCTGGACTCAATAGAGGCTACACAACTGGAAAAGAAAGAGTTGGTCTGAAATAGATTGCAGATAAAATAATCAACAAGACTTTGGGGTAAGTACTGAAGAAAAATCAAAGATGGCGCCTGAGTTGTGAGCCTGGTGACTGAAGACATGGTGGCACATTATACTGACTTTAATAAGGAATGAGTGGGGAGGCAAGAAGAAAGATTCATTCACTTTTAAAATCCATTCAACAAGTATTTATTGGGCAAATACTATGCAACAGTCACTACTAGATGGTGAGGTGAATATACAGTGGGGAAATAAAACATTTTGTTACTATCTTCATGGAGCTTGGTCCAGGAAGGAAGAAAGAAAGACAATACGCAACAAAAATACCCAAATTCCAGATAATTGCTATTGAGGAAACAAATTGTGTATGGATGATAGGGAATAACAAAAGAGGGGTTTCTACTTAGAGCAAGTGGTCAGATAAAACCTATTTAGGTGATATTTAAGATGACATATCTAAAGCATAAGCCTAATCTCTTTTTTGCTGTCCAAAGAGCAATAAAAGAGGCAAGTAACATTTCTTAAGCACTGAAGACTACCAGAAGTTTGATACCATATGACCACATTCTCATTTTACAGATGAGGAAAACTGAAGCTCAGTAACAAGCTGATCAATGTCACATAGAATTCAACACCATGAACCCAAACAATGTCAATACCTTATAAGTGCTTCTAAGGAGAATGAATCATCAAAGAAAATAATCTTTAGCAAAGAAGTTGGACTTGATCCTGGAAGGACTATAGCAGACATTATAAAGAAAGAGGACATGTAGCTACTTCAGATGAATTCAGACCACTGGATTGAGACAAGTCCTAGACACTGAAGGAAATTTGGACTGTAATAGACAGCCACTGTCAGAACCCTCTGAAAACACGGGGAAAACATCAGTGATGAACAAATGTACCCCCTTTTAACATAGAGATGGGAGTGGTAGCTTATGAAAAGAATAGGCCAGTGGAACTGATATTGATCTCCCTGCCAAATTCTGGACTAGTGTGCCAACAGAGAGGTTAGGAGCCCAAGCTTGGTGTCAGACACACTGTAAAGGAGCAAATTTCAGTTCCTCCACTTCCTAGCTGTCTGGGCTCAGGTTCTTCATCTGCAAACAGATGAAAATGACCATTTTATAGGGATGTGAAGGTGCAGTGAACTCATGTATATACAGCACTTAGTACAGTGCACAGTAGATGGAGAGCATTCAATAAACAGCAACAATTACAGTTACAATTTCTCAAATTGCTTATTAAGCACATGACTGGCAAGCACTTAGAAAAGGAAGCGGTGATAGCCAATCAGTCCTTCATTCTACAAATAATTCTTGAGTGCCTGCTAGGGGTCTTTCCTAGGGAGAAAAGAAAAGATGCGAAAAGGAATTATGTTTTATATTCTGCCTGAAATGGAAAGATTTGGCTTATTCATTAACTATCCTATTTCCATCACTAGTTATACCGTACACAGTTCTTTCTGCCTGATCTGGCAGGGAGGTTGTAATTCTGCATTTTTGTGTGTGGCGTTGCAATCTATCTGTTGCCATGGAGAGATAAAGTGAAAAGAAGGCAAACCCTGGCTTCAATACAAACAGTGTCAAAGAACAAATATAGAAAAAAAGTAATGAAAACAAATGGAAAAAGCGAAATGGCTTTCTGCTTGAATGTGTATATGACAGCATGAAATCTGTTCTGGCATGAGGGAAAACAGGAAATAGAACCAATACCTTATGTTTTAAATATTTGTTTAAATTCATATTTTTAAATGTAAAAGTAGCCATGAAGATATCATAAGAAGAATGCAGACAATATCAATTGCAAATCATTTTTACACTTTATTTTCTTTGTGGTTAGAGCTAATTTGATAGCGATTTTTTACTCTGAAGACCTGACACCTAGGTTGTTTGAATTGCAAAGATGATAAAAGGATACATGGCTCCTTTTCATTTAGACTTGCAAAAAATAATTTAAGAAATTTTAGTTACATCATTTAATTTCACATTCTCTTTCCCTAACACATACTCTCCTGGTAGAAAGGCATACTTCTTGCGATGGCATTGGAGACAACGAGGCAATTGATATTTATTAAGCACCTACTACACTGTATACATTTTCATATATATTATTTCACTTAATGTACTCAGCAACAAGGGGTCGAGGATACTCTCTCTATTTTTAATCAGGAGCTAAGGTTCAGAGAAGCTGTGGGACTTGCCCAAGATCTCACTGCTAACAAGGCAGGTTAGGGATTTTTATCTCAAATTTTTTGACTCTAAGCTTGGAGCTCTGACCACTTTCTGATACTACCTCCTATCAAACTCAGTGGTTTAGAGGACAGAACACAGGCTGGGAAGAGGAGATCTGGGTTCTCATTCCCGGTGTTAAAAACTGTGGGATAGTGGAGAAACTACTTTTCTGGGGTCGTTTTCTTATTTGTAAAAGAAAAAATGGAGGGCTACAAAACCTGGGGTCACCCTCCAACTCCATCCGACAGGTCTACAATCTGCGGTCAGAGGTGGATTCGCTGTGAAGCTAATAAAGTTTGAGCTCCAGAAGTCCTCACTTGCACAGCTCCTGTGAATGATAGTTGCTGCAAGGAGCTGTAGAATGTTCTAGGTGGAGAGAAATGCTACATTGCCATCAGGAAACATTCCTATGTACTCATTTCTGGAAAACCACCTAAAAACCATTCTCAGAGGAATGGTTCTGAATTTCTAAGATTCCAGGAGTTTGAAAGTCTAAATAAATATTCACTTTTGTACCTGATGTGTTTTCACATTTTTTAATCCTTTTTTCCTAATGAAGGCCTTACAAATTGTATAAGCATCAGGCTCTGTCTCCCTCTGTTTTGGTTCTGTGGAGCAGTGGGAAAGGGAGCAGGAAAAGGAGGAAAACTGAAGCAGGAGACTTCAGAAGCTTCCTTAAGCTGCCCAAGTGCCCTCAAAGCTGCCAACCTGCTTTGTATCCCATAGTTCTTCCCTGGAGAGGAAAGTCATATTCTACAGAGATTGTGGGGCCTATGCACCCTCCTGGTCCTTCCTCAGACACATGACTACTTTGGACAGCTGCTGTGCTGACTTGTGGGCACCCTGAGATGCCACTCATGCCCAGCAAGCATAAGCTGAGATCCTCCCCAAGTAAAAGCTTTTATTGTATAAGCATCAGGGTCTGTCTCTCTCTGTCTTGGTTCTGTGGAGCAGTAGGAAAGGGTGCACAAAAAGGAGGGAAACTGAGGCAGGAGATTTCAGAAGCTTCTGCCTCAGTTTGTTTTATTTAAAAATTTTTTTTAAATAATAATTTAAAAAATGCCCTACAAAGAAAAGGACAGAGGTCCCCACTCATCAGCTCTGTGTGTGGAAACTTCTGAGGGACAGTGGCAAAGAAAGGCCTCCAGGCAGGAGGCCCTGTGGAGGAAAGAATGCCTTTGACAGTCAGTGTTTCAGCAGCCTTGGGAACCTCTCAAGAACCAACTGATACTGAGATCTTCAACCATATTCTGCCACCTGCCTGGCCCACGTCTGCTAGCCTGTCTTCCCTGCTGTCTTTGCCACTCCCACCGCTTATGGTTCTCACTTCACAGTGTGAAGAAATCACAAGCAAGGGTGGGCAACAAGTTCTCAGTCTGTGTCTACATGGGAATCAAAGCAGCAGACTGGATAATTCAGGGTGGAAAACTTTCTTTTGCATCAATCTTGTTGATCACTTATTTCAGGCATTTTTCTTTTTGAAATGTCCTAATGATTACTTCCAATTGCCACTTCAATTTAAAAGGCAATAAATAACCTCTGAGCTCCCTTCTCAAGCAGTTTAGTTACAAGAGGTGGAATGGCTGAGGGCAGAATAAATTTTTGAGGCCTCTTGCCTTGTTTCTTGGGAGACTCATTTTGATCTTAAGTAGACCAGATATTGCAGAATGTACATGCAGGGCCTGTGTTTGTCCTCATACTCCTTCCCACCATCTTGACTGCCATCCTCACCTTCACCCGGCCTGTGTTTGTCCTCATACTCCTTCCCACCATCTTGACTGCCATCCTCACCTTCACCCTAACTTCCAGTTCCAATGATCCTGAACCTCTGGGGGCTCAGCCTTTTTTGTAGGCATGGCCTAGAGGCTTAGGAAGGCCTGAAATGAGGTTCTGTGAATACCCAAGTCAAGCTCTGTTGATCTCTCTAGAGACTGGCACTGCCCAATACAACATCCTGCTGTATCGAGAATATTCCATGTCTGTGCTATCCAATGGAGTGACAATGGACTGAAGTGTACGAGTCACATGTAGCTACTGAGCACTTAACATGTGCCGCTAAGAAAATGAAGTTTTAATATTATTTGATTTTAATTAATTTAAATTTAAATAGGCTCATGTGGCTGGTGGCTATCATGTTGGACAGCACAATTCTAGGTCTCAGATGGCATGTGCCCCACCCCCATGGATCCACTTACGTTCCTGGTTTCAGACCAAAGTCATTGGGCAGGCGAATTAATACACTGTTAATCAGGAGGAATTGGTGGCATCAGATTTTCCATAAATATCTGAAATGCGTCACTTTGCCCTTGTTCAGTAGTTGACATTAAAGTGAGAAGCACTCATATTACAGAGTGCCCACCAGGTGAAAGCATCATAATTATATTATGTATATATGTATGTGTCTGAGACAAAAACATTCCACAATCTTCTGCCTCCCCAACCCCTTGATAACCTCTGTTAGCCTGATAGGAGCAAAGGTTGCTTACTAAAGAAACAAGAAAAGTGGAGACCAGGTAAACTATATTATATATGAAAGAGCCTGAGCTTACAGGGATGAGAAATGTGAAGAAGATACCTGAAGGGCAGGTAGAGGGTATCAGCAAAGGAGGCAGGAGTGTTAAGGAGAGAAAGAGATGAGAGGCTGGGACACCTGCCACCCAATGTGGGACTTTGGGGACTTGGTCGTGTCAAGAGTTTTAAGGATATTTTGCTCTGTATTAGGTACTTCAATAATAATTTTCATAGTATACACTTTTAGTACTATGTCCCAGCACTGTTCTTTATATCTATTAATATATTGAATCTTGAGCCTCTAGGCCTTGGCTTTAAGAGAAGCTGAGTCTTCGGAGCTTAAGGACCATTGGGACTGAATGTTAGGGCAGAAGTCAGGGTGGTTGTCAGGGTGGTAGGAAGAAGAATGGGCACAGACACAGGTCTTGCATCTAAATTCTGAAGCCCTAGCCTACCTAAAATCAAGAGAGGTCTCCAAGAAACAACGCAGCAGGCCTCAGAAACATTTGTCCTAACTTGGCCATTCCACCTCTTGTCATTTCCAGTCCTACAGAGTAAATACTTTCATTACCTCCATTTTACAGATGAAGAAACAGAGGCACAGAGATGACCTCGGTAACCTGGTCAACGGGACACAAACAGTAAAGTGGGAAAAGCAGGATTTGAACTTAGGCAATCTGACTCTTAAGTCCATGGCTTAATCATACATGTGTTGCCCCTTCTAAGTCCCGTTTGCCATCCTTAAAGACACTTCTTAGTATATATGTGTTACTTTTCAAAGTATTTTGAAACTGATTTCTGTTTCCTTTGAGTGTGACACCCTGGCTAGACAGGATGGGAAGAAGGTGGCCTAGATTTATTTGAGACCCACACATGATCTCCTAACAACTCAAAGAAGTTTCTATAATTATCTTTATTTTATAGGTTTGAGAGGATAAATGGCTTAACCAAAATCATGTCACAAGGATTTGAATAAAAGTCTGTGGCAAGGCAGCCAGATCACCTGAGGTCAGGAGTTCGAGACCAGTTTGGCCGACATGGTGAAACCTAGTCTCTACTAAAATTAGCTGGGCATGGTGGCACACGCCTGTTATCGCAGCTACTTGGGAGGCTGAGGCAGGAGAATTGCTTCAACCCAGGAGGCAGAGGTTGCAGTGAGTGGAGATTGCGCCACTGCACTCTAGCTTGGGCAACAGAGTGAGACTCTGTCTCAAAACAAAAACAAAAACATCTTTGGGGCTTTTCTTCATGTTCTTCCAATTACCAATATTTTTGACTCCACAGTTATACTTACTGCTTCTTAGCTTTAGGAAAAATGTCACTGGCTTTTTCACCTAAATTTGAGTAAGTGAGAAGATACTGAGTAAGTTTGACAGAAAGGAAGCAAGCCACAATTCTATCATTCTGTCTCCTGGAGCTGGTAGTTTCTTACAGGGCTACTCCACATTAATTATGAGGGATGGATCCCAAAGGGAACAACAGCAAAATGAAGATGGTTTGCAGAAAATGAGATTTATGAGCAGAGGCCAAAAGAATTGGATTCATAGATTTGTAAGCATGTTTCTCAACTCTTTCTACATGAAAATGACTTGAAAAGCTTTTAAAATACAAATGCCCAGGGCACAAGGCAAGGATTTTGCTATGATTTGAATGGTTGTCTACTGCCAACTCATGTGAAATTTAACTGCCACTGTAACAGTACAGTCTTAAGAGGTAGGACCTTTAAGAGGTGATTAGGCTGTGAGTATTCGGCCCTCATGTATGGATTAATGCTGTTATGGTGAGAGTGGGTTCATTATCATGGGAGTGGATTCCTTATAAAAGGACAAATTCAGCCTCCTTTTGTCTCTCTCTTACCCTCTCACTTTCTTACCTTCTGCCATGGGATCACACAGCAAGAAGGCCCTCACCAGATGCTGGTGTCTTGATCTTAGACTTTTTAGGCTCCAGAACTCTGAGAAATAAATTTCTATTCATTATAAATTGCCCTGTCTCAGGTATTCTGTTACAGCAGCACAGAAGGGACTTGGATTCCAATCAGTAAGTTTAGGAACTTTCACCTAAGCCCTGGCATAGAGATGAGGCAAAAAGAAGGGATGGGCATGTTTGTGGCTGTGCAGCTGGTCACATTTCCACAGCAGCCCCTTAACAAAGTGGGTGTATATTTGGACACTACAGGCTGAAGGTCTGTGTTCAAATTCTGGTTCTGATCCTTATTAGCTGAATGACTTTAGCCTTGTAAATTAATTTTCCCAAAGTATAATTTTTATCATCTGGAAAATGAGGATGTTTTTCTCCTTTACTACTGCCTGTTATGTGGAATTGGGTTTGAGGATTATTTAAAACAATGATGGACAAATTAACCTGGCACACAGCAGGTGCTCAATGCTTTTGATAGATCTGATTTAAGAATGAATGGAGAACATTTGGAACAAAAATATCTGTCAAACATAGGGATATACTACCAAGAGCAAATGAATTTTACTCTGGGGATTTTAAATACTTTGTGATTTTCTGAGCACTGATTACTAAGTACTGCCATATACTTTAAAGTTTCCTTATAATTAAGCACACTGGCCATGGAATTATTTTCTGATGAATTATAAGACATACCTTTCATTTTTAAAGGAATTTTTAAAATTAATAGTACACTTTTATCATGAGTAATTATATTTTTAATTGCACAAATGTCCATCAAACATGTTCTTTTTCAAATGCTACAAAGCACTGGGCATTTCCAGAAAAGTCTGTTATCTGTTAAATGGCTGCCATGGAAATTCTTTTAAAGGCCGAGTACAAACCAGACCTGCATTAAAGCACTTTAGAAGTATCAACACAAGAGCTAATTAATTTTCTTCAAAGACATTAAACTAGTTTAGAGTTATGACTATAGCATTGAAGGAAATGAATAACTGAAGTACTAGCAAATAACTGTCTCTCTTTCAAGGCAAGGGTAAAGTTATAGAGTGCTAATCCTCCAACTCTTATAGCAGAAATACCAAAATCTGCAAGTGGGCACATACACTCTCTGGTTTCATTCTCAGAATAAAAAAGAATTCCTAACATGGAATAATTGTTTGTCCTGCTCTTTCAGAATGTGATCAGCCAATGCCCGTGAGTGACCACAGGGAAATTCACCTGTTTTACGCTGAATTTTTACAGAAAATAGAAGAGACCCGTTGCGAAGAAGAATATAAATTTAGTAGACCCTGAGTGTATTTGCTTGGCATTCCCTGAAGTCCACTGTAGGGCTGGCATTGTTGCCAATCATCTTCAGTCAGCAGAGCCCCGGTTAAAAATATCTGCCTGCTGTACCAAGAAGGCAAAGACAGTATTGCCTTTTAATGAGTCTGCTTGGCTGCCTGTTTCCTCAGTTTCCTCCTTGCTCCAACAAGCATACTATTGCAGGTTGGGTTGTTTAAGAGTAGGCTCAGCTCTCAGCCTTATTACCATCTTTTTAGACACCTTTGCTCCATGAGAGCCATGTGGAGGAAGAAGTGAATATGCAGATTGAAGCGCAAAAGAAGAAAGATGAGGCAGAGGTCCAGGTAAACTGCTAGCATGTGCACTGTGGAGGCCACAGGAGCAGAAACATGGAATGTCAGAGGCTGGGGACGCTGGTACAAGTTGTTGGACTGTGTGCCACTGTCTGGAACTTATCTCTCAATGGATCTAGAACTTCCATCACCAACTGATCACCAAGACCACTTCTGTGAGACCCACTCTGCTCACACCAAAACAGCTCCTGTTAGTCTGGACCTGTGATATTCTAGACTAGTTCTGCTCTCAGATGTGGCTGAGTATAACATCTATATAAGTCATCTCTTCTGCTATCTTCGCTGAAGAATTTTTTTAAAAGGTAGGCTAATCAGTAGAGACTAAGATCCTAGGATTGACCTTCTGTATGAGCCTTCATCAGAGACATTCACACCAAATGCTGCAGATGGGCCTCATGATGATGGTGGACATGTTCTTTAACTATCTAAATCACATTATCATGGCTGGGCGCGGTGGCTCATGCCTATAATCCCAACATTTTGGGAGGCTGAGGCAGGTGGATCACCTGAGGTCAGGAGTTCACGACCAGCCTGGCCAACATGGTGAATCTTGGTCTCTACTAAAATTACAAAAATTAGCTGGGTGTGGTGGCATGTGCCTGTAATCCCAGCTACTTGGGCGGCTGAGGAAGGAGAATTGCTTGAACCCGGGAGGTGGAGGTTGCAGTGAGCCAAGCTGGCACCACTGCACTCTAGCCTGGGCAACAGAGGGAGACTCTGTCTCAAAAAATAAAAATAAAAAATAAAAATAAATGTAAAAAATCACATTATCAGTATTGCTAGCCCCTTCTCCTGCTCACCCCAAGTCAAATTCTATTTCAATGATAGATAGGCAAGTTGGAAAGAGCTAGATTTTGATGTCAGAGAGACCTGAATGGATTTGCTGCTTTTCAGCTATGTGACCTTGGGTGGGTTAATTAACCTCTTAAGCCTGGTTTCCTTATCTATAGGATGAAAGTAATAAAATCAACCTAATGTAAGGATTACAGGAAATGATTCATGTACAGCTGCCAGTACATAATAGGCAGACCTTTGGTCAGAAACATAATTAAAAAAAATTGATTCTTCTTGCTCCTGACCCACCCATAGTAACTTGTTTGGTAAATGATGCATCAAATTATTATACAAAAAGTTAAGGAAGCATAATATGGAGAAACTTGCATTTCTCGAAAATTATTGAACTATACCAAGCCATAATAATCAATCCCTTAGAAAAGCAGATTATAAAACTGTATATGCTTGTTATAAAAACACATGCATACACACACACATTCACATTAATGGAAAAAGCTTTGGGACGATGCAATAAGAGGTTTTCAAAGGTTCCCTGCATGGTTGGTAAGATTTCATCTTTTTGCACAAATGGATTTTCTAATTTTCTTCAATGAATATGCATTAATTATGAAATTAAAAATCCATTTCTAAAACCATTTTGTAGCACTTAAATGGCATTGTTAATTTAAAATATATCTTTATCCCAGTTCCATCTTTTGCATGAGGACATTGACAGCCTGGTGCCCTGGAAGCCTTCCTATTTGCACAGTGGCATAGGAATAGCAGGTGCTGAGGCCTGTGTCTTAAGGTCCAGAGTCTGAGAGATAAGGGAGAGAAGACCTAGTGAAGAACCAATGAGGAGTGCCTCTTTATTCTGCAAATGGGGGAAATTGCATTGCTAGATTAAGCACTTACTGGATGTTCAAGATGCAAAACACAGGAACTGTTCCTGAAGAGCATCAGGCAAGAAAAGGAAATGCTAACCTGGGGAATGGTCTTCCAGGCAGGAAATCTATCTGGAAGAAACATAAAGTGTACAAGGGCATCCAGTCAGCATCTGTCACTCCTAGATTTTCTCCCATATCTCTCTTAATTACTCTGTCCCAATAGGACTGCCCCATCCCATGCACCTCTGTGCCATTTCACATCGCTAGATCTCCACTTATACTTGTGCAAATATATACATGCACACACAGGCACACACGTGAGTCCATATAAACACATACTTGTATGTTCCTGTTGTTCAGATCCCGTTGATAGAAAAGGGGCAAATCTTCCAAGATCCAAAGACCTCCTACAGGCTAGGTTGGATTAGGTGGGGGATCTTCCTTGGGAAACTAAGGGCAGCATGGAAAGAGGGAGATTCCTAAATATGGTTGATCAGAAAATCAAAGGTCTGAGTCAGGGAAGAGATACCCCAGTACCCCAACCTAGGGAATGAGCCAAGGTCAAAACAGAAACTAGATCCCAGGCCAGAAACTAAGAAAATTGGGAAACTGACCAGAAAGAAACAAAGTGGGTGTGCAGATCAGTAAAGGACAAGTGCTTGAAGTCAGGCAAACCTGGACTTATCTGTGCTTCACCACTCCCTAGTGTGATATTGGGAAAGTCTCCTCACCTCCCTAAGCCTTGGTTCCTCGTCTGAAAAATGAGCTTGATTATACAACCTTACAGTGTTGTTGGGAAGATTCAATCAGACATGCATGTTACTGTAGGCCTGGCTTAATAACAGGCTCAGCTGTGTGGCTGTAGCCTGACCATCCAGCTTCAATGTAATGGAGACTGCAATGGAGAGTGGGGAACCCCAAGGGCACATCAAGTGAGGACGGGCCATGGCTTTGCTACCCTGGGTGCCCTTTATGTAGAAAATTTAAAAGTAGTGATAAAATGAAATAAAAAGTATTGTTGCATAGGCAAGCTGAGAGCCAAATCATGAATGAACTCCCATTCACAATTGCCACAAAAAGAATAAAATACCTAAAAATACAGCTAACAAGGGAAGTGAAGGACCTCTTCAAGGAGAATGACAAACCACTGCTCAGAGAAATCAGAGATGACAAAAACAAACGGAAAAACATTCCATGCTCATGGATGGGGGAATCAATATCGTGAAAATGGCCATAATGCCCAAAGCATTTTATACATTCAGTGCTATTCCCATTAAACCACCATTGACATTCTTCACAGAATTAGAAAAAAACATTTTAAAATTCATATGAAACCAAAAGAGAGCCTGAATAGCCAAGGTAATCCTAAACAAAAAGAACAAAGCTGGAGGCATCATGCTACCTAACTTCAAACTGTGCTACAAAACTACAGTAACCCAAACAGCATGGTACTGGTACAAGGACAGACACATAGATGAACGGAACAGAATAGAAAACCAGAAGTAAGATTGCACACCTACAACCATCTGATCTTTGACAAACTTGACAAAAACAAGCAATGGAGAAAGGATTCCCTGTTTAATAAATGGTGCTGGGAGAACTGGCTAGACACATGCAGAAAATTGAAACTGGACCCCTTCCTTAAACCATGTACAAAAATAAACTCAAGATGGATTAAAGACTTAAATGCAAAACCCAAAACTATAAAAATCCTAGAAGAAAATCTAGGCAGTACCATTCAGGACATAGGCACAGGCAAAGAAGTCATAACAAAGAAGCCAAAAGCAATTGAAACAAAAGCAAAAATTGATAAATGGGATCTAATTAAACTAAAGAGCTTCTGCACACCAAAAGAAACTATCATCAGAGTGAACAGACAACCTACAGAAGGTCTAATATCCAGCATCTACAAGGAACTTAAATTTACAAGAAAAACTCAAACAACACCGTTAAAAAGTGGGCAAAGGACATAACAGATACTTCTCAAAAGAAAACATACATGCGGCCAACAAACATATGAAAAAAACCTCAATACCACTGCTCATTAGAGAAATACAAATCAAAACCACAATGAGATACCATCTCACACCAGTCAGAAAGGCTATTATTAAAAAGTCAAAAAACAACAGATGGCTGGTGAGGTTGTGGTGAAAAAGCAACACTTTTACACAACTGGGAGTGTAAATTAGTTCAACTATTGTGGAAGATAGCGTGGCGATTCCTCAAAGACCTAGAGGAAGAAATATCATTTGACCCAGCAATACCTTTACTGGGTATATACCCAAAAGAATATAAATCATTTCATTATAAAGACATATGCACATGTATGTTCATTGTAGCACTATTCACAATAGCAAAGACATGGAATCAACCCAAATGCCCATCAATAATAGACTGGATAAAGAAAGTGGTACATATACACCATGGAATACTATGCAGCTGTAAAAAGGAACAAGACAGTGTCATTTGCAGGGACATGGTTTGAGCTGGAAGCCATTATCCTTAGCAAACTAGTGCAGGAACAGAAAACCAAACACTGCATGTTCTCACTTATAAATGGGAGCTGAACAATGAGAACACATGGACAAATGGGAGGAACAACACACTCTGGACACTGGGGCCTGTCAAAGGGTTGGTGTGGAGAGAGAGCAATACCTAGATAGTCTGTGCAGCAAACCACCATGGCACACATTTACCTGTGTAACATACCTGCACATCCTGCACATGTACCCCTGAACTTAAAATAAAAATTGGAAATCAAAAAGAAGAAGAAGAAGAAGGAGGGAGAAGGGAGAAAGGAGAAGGGGAAGGGAAAGAAGAAGAAGAAGGAAGAGGAAGAGGAGGAGGGGGAGAAGGAGAAAGAGAAGGAAGAGGAGGAGGAGGAGGAGGAGGAGGAGGAGGAGAAATGTGTTGTTGCAACTACTGAATCAATTCAGTACTCACTGAATACTGAATTGTGCCAGCAATTCTAAACAATGTCAGTGCTAACACTCCTCCCTGCTAGGGAGCTGCTCCACTCCCACACCCCCTCCCACTCCTACCCCCGCCTATAGAATACTCTGGCCTAAAGAATTAGCAAAGGAAATGGCCACCACCAGATTCTTATCTCTTTCCCAAATGGGCTGCCGCTCCTCTGAGTGGAGAGAGGAAACTACACAGGGCCAGCACTGCAGAGGTGCCCCCTGACTTCAATGTTTTCAGGGTCTCAGTTGCTCTTCCCTCTTGGCCCAGTTCATCTGTTCTGCCTGTAGCACCCTGTTATTCTTCCACACTGGGCAGGCAGGCCTTGGTCCACACTCGCGGGTACCACATGGGAGACTATTTCTGGGAAACCGGGGGGCTCCAAATTTCTCCAGAGAAGAAGCCTCAGACAAAATCCTGGGGGAAATGCAGGGAG
This sequence comes from Macaca mulatta, assembly GCF_049350105.2. Taxonomy (NCBI): domain Eukaryota; kingdom Metazoa; phylum Chordata; class Mammalia; order Primates; family Cercopithecidae; genus Macaca; species Macaca mulatta. The sequence continues at coordinate 103,130,191 of NC_133414.1, read as the reverse complement.
AACTTCAGCAGAAAGGCCCTGATCACAAAGGCAATGTTACTCTTTTGTTTCAGGTGCCCCTCTCTCTTCCTCTCCTCTCTTGACACCCACACACCCAGTCTAGACCATGCCTTACTATTAAAGATACCAAGAATTAGAGTCGGCTTGTGAATTATTCTTCCTTCTCATTCAGAAGCACTGAGAGGTAAACAAATGGTGCTGGCCCTGTGCAGGGAGGGAGAAGGTGTAGTTTCCTCTCTCCACTCAGAGAAGCGGCAGCCCATTTGGGAAAGAGATGAGAATCTGGTGGTGGCCGTTTCCTTTGCTAATTCTTCAGGCCAGAGTATTCTACAGGATGGGGTAGGAGTGAGAGGGGGTGTGGGAGTGGAGCAGCTCCCTAGCAGGGAGGAGTGTCAGCAAAAAGAATAATTCACAAGCCGACTCTAATTCTTGGTATCTTTAATAGTAAGGCATGGTCTAGACTGGGTGTGTGGGTGTCAAGAGAGGAGAGGAAGAGAGAGGGGCACCTGAAGCAAAAGAGTAACATCTCCTTTGTGATCAGGGCCTTTCTGCTGAAGTTCTCTCTGCACTTCCCTCAGGATTTTGTCTGAGGCTTCTTCTCTGGAGAAAATTGGAGCCCCCCAGTTTCGCAGAAACCGTCTCCCGTGTGGTACCTGCGAGCGTGGACAAAGGCCTGCCTGCCGAGTGTGGAAGAATGACGAGGTGCTGCAGGCAGAACAGATGAACTGGGCCAAGTGGGAAGAGCAACTGAGACCCTGAAAACATTGAAGTCAGGGGGCACAAACTCAGACACTCAAACTAAATAAACAAAGCTGGCTGGTGTCAGAGGGAAAATACTATAGACTCTTTCATATTTATTTAGAAATTCTGGCTCTTTCAATGTAGCATTGCATTTTCCCACTTACGGTGGGAATATGGGTACAGATAAATATTTCTATGCCCGTGTTAGGAAAACAAAACTCTTGGCTTCCGTATTGTGGATCCAAATCCCCAGGGTGAGGAGGTACTGTGTAGCTTGGAGCAGGCTTGTCCCGAGCAAAGTGTGGGTGGCTGCTGCTGGGCTCTGATCCCTGAAGGAATGGGGGTGAACTGAAGCCGGCGCTCCTGATTTGATGAGGGAACCTAGCAGTCTGGACTGTCATGGGAACTCTTCTAATATTTGAATGTTGGTTCAATTAAAAACAAGAGCATAGCATTGGAGACCAAAGAAAATACACCAGATGTGGCCCTTAGGCCACTCTTTTTTGAAGTCTGCATCAAACAAAGTTTCTCCTTTGTTCCCCAAGGGAGGTAAGATAACAATTTCCTGTGTAGGCTGAGCCGTCCTAGAGTGTGGTGGTGCGGACACCTCTCCCTCACCAGGGCTGGTCATACCCCACAGCTGCTCTTGTGAGATAATAAACCAATACAGTCCCCTGGGCAGTCCCTAAGGAGAAGTCCAAGGCTGCAGATGGTTCTGCCATTTCATGCATCCCTTCCACTTCTGCCACGTTGAAAATCCTTCTTGTCCTGAAGGTACTCATGGCCAAAAGCAGCTCCAGAATTTCTATTTAGAAAGGATTTAGGGCTGATAATCTGGTTGCATGGAAGGTGGAACTTGAAGCTGCCTTTGCACAGTGCTTTATGATACTGATTGAGAAAAGGGTGTAAATTGTCCTTATCACACCATGAAGAGAAAGCTTGAGTGCCTGAGGCCCTCATAATGTTTCCATCTCCCCAGTGGAAACATTCTTAGTGTGAGATTAGAGACACAGCTGTTCCCACAAAGGCATCAATAAATGAGCAGGTTTTATTGTGGTATCTTTTTCTCAAGAATAGTTGTATCCTTGCAATTCTTTTAAGCCAAACGAATTCATCTTTATTAGTGAAATGCTGCTCATGGCACCCTCTGTTTAAAGCCTTTAGCATTAAATACAAAGACCGGAGATCACTCACAAAGCCAGTTGGATCCAGCCTCTGCTGCTTGCCTTGCTGCTCCGGTCTCACACAGCTCATCTTCCCTTACATCGAGTGGTTTTTAGTTTCTTGAGGGTGCGACACTTTCTCTTTTTAGTGTCCCTTGATTTAGCTGGCTCCTGCCATCATTCAGGCCACTTGAGACGTCACTTGCTCTAGATTGTCTTCCCTGCCCCTCTACCCTCTGCCTTGGGGCTAGATGCCCTTCCTCCATGCCCTTTCAACCATACCCTCTCATTGTGTTACGTCCTACTGCTGGAAGTCAGGTTACCCCAAGAAGCAGATGCAGAGTCATAGTTAGGAGCAGAAAAGGTTGAGGAGAGACTCTGAAAAGAAAAGGGGAGCACATTCATTTTCTAGGGCTGCCACAACAGATCACTATCACCTTGGTGTCAGAAAACAAGAAAAGTTATATCTTGAAGTTTTAGAGGCCAGATGTCCATTATCAAGGTATCAGCAGGGCTGCATTTCCTCCTAAGGCTGAGGGTAGGGTGGAGAATCTCTTCCTTTCACTTCTGGCTGCTCCAGGCACTCTTTAGCTTGTGGCTGCATCACTCCAGTCTCTGCTTCGGTGGTGGCATGGCTTTTTCCTCTTCTCTGTGTCTGTCTTTTTCCTCTGTGTGTTTATCTTATTAGAATGCACGTGATTACATTTAGGGCTCACCTGGGTAATCCAGGATGGTTTCCTCATCTCAAATCCTCAACTTAATCACATCTGTAAAGAATACCCTTTTCTGAAATAAGGTAATGTTCACATATTCCAGAAATTAGGATTCAGACATATCTTTTTAGCTGGGGCATTGTTCACCCGGTGGAGGGAGGCAACTAGAAACAGCTGCCAGACCATGCGGCAGATCCCTGCCGACCAACAGGGATCTCTGGAGTAGACTACACACTAGAGTTTTGGATGGAATTGGCCACGCCTTGCTGTCTTTGGCTAGGGGCTCCCGTGAAAACAGAATCGACTTTAAAGAAGCTAAGAGCTGCCAGTCAATGACAGTCCTTAAAGCCCAGCTTGTTTTTCTTGAAGGGGGATCTGAGCAGCACATCTCTGCCACATTTCTGCCACAGTCCATCCCTTAAACTGTGCAAGGGGCAGCTTTCCAGGGCTCTGGTGGGCCCTTCTTCCTAAGGGAAAACCTAGAAGAAGGAGGGACAAATTGCAGTCTCTCATTGCTGCAGCTGGTCTTGGGGCTACAAACATGCTCACTGTCCCCTCTTTCACCAACCATTCTAAATTATCTTTGCCCTCAGCTACTACCTTTGGTGGTCTGGGTAGCCTACCCAGTGGTGAGCCCCAGACTCTGAGCCCCAGGTAACTATACCTGTTTTAGACCAGGGTTGCTGCTTTTGTCCATTCATAGTCACAACTGATCGAGGGAGTAATAAGAGATCCCCTGGTCCATCAGGAATATGGGTTCCACACATATTGCCCATTCTAGTTGAATGTGAACTGTTTCTGATGGCCTTTTTTATTTGGGATTGAAAAGCATGCATTTGCCAAATTGATGGTTGGGTACCATAAACCCAAGGCCATATTTATCTGCTCCCACAATGGCATTGTGTTGTACACAGCAGATATGATCAAGGTCATTATTTGGTTGTACTTGTGGTAGTCTACAGTCATTTTCTAGGATTCATTCAGTTTCTGTGGGGACCAGACTAGGGTATTCAATGGAGATATGACAGGGACGACCATCCCTGCATCCTTGCCTCTTTAATCTCCACTACTCTCCCAGGATGCAATACTGTTTTTGATTTACTTATCATAGCCAGCAATTTCTGAGATCTCCACTTGGCCTTCTCCATTATGACAACTCTTGTCTAAAAGCCAAGGACCTAGTGAGGGAGTTACATCAACTGCCAAGTATAATAATACCAATAATACATTTTTGAACAGGAAAAATGACCACTATGTGGGCCCATGGATCAGTGGACTCACTATAAACCATACTTCAGCCAGGAATCTATTTATTGCCTGACATTCATGTTCTCCACTTCTCACAGGAGCCCATGATGATGCTTCAGGTCTTTACGTATCAATGACGATTCAGACCCTGCCTCCAACAGCTGTTGAAAGGTTTGGCTATTTTTCTTTTCTCAGTGTAAAGTCAATCAAGTCAATGGCAATAGGTTCGTTTGGAGAAGGACATTGGGAATCATCACAGTGTGGACTTGCCAATGTATTGTAGGGTCCTTCCCCTTGCAGACCTAGTCACCTAGTCACCTAGTCACCTTGCAGACCTAGCCAACAGGTTTTGAATCTGAAAATCAGCTCAGGCCTGGAAATTTGGCAAAGTTATTATGACTTTTTATTGAGGCAATTGCCCTCAGCCTCATGCTCACCCATTCTTCCTCTCTTCTGAATACACATATAACATATATGTAACATATGTCAAACATATGACAGACAGCACTTGCTGGCTATCTAGTTTGTTCCTAAGAGTGCTAAGTTCTATTCACTATCTCTGTGATGATCTATAGGTTAGGCCCTCCTGACTGCCACTCTGTTCTTTTTGGTTGTTATGATAATTACAGTCTCCTGGCTTCTGGTGTTTAAGTACCACCACCTGGTGTCAATTGCTTTGGGAGAGCCCAAGAGCTCCACTGTCATCAGCAAGCCAAGTTCTGTGTCAGACTCTTCTGTTGTCAACTCTGGTCCACATTCCTGATGGCTTTGGTAAATGGTGTGTCCTCTGATTGGTTTTCTGGCCTCTCCTAATACACCCATTCCTGCAATCCTACTTCCCTGAGCCTTTTAACCACTTCCCCTATGTCTTCCATGGCAAGCAGGCATTTCAACCTTTCAGTGGGGTGGGGGCCATCACTTTCTCTAGGCTTCTAGGAGCTACCCTAGCAGCAAGTTCGCAGCAGCAAGTTCGCAGAAGCAAGTTCGCATCATTTCCTGGGATGTTAAATCCTGTATCTCAACAAAGTGACCCCAAGTAAAAAAACAAAACCAAAAAGCAACTCTCCTTTATCCAGACTTATGTTCTAGCCATCTTGATCAAGCACCCTGATCCCTGATAACTCATTCTGATGCCATCTTGCAGCTCATTTGTGCTATACTCCTTATCAGGCCCAGCATATTCCTGGCTCAGATGTGTTGTGATGTGTGCTGATGTCCAGGAGTGGAGGAGGGAGCCACCTATTGCCTTTTAGGGGAAAGCCCCTAATATCATCTTTTTACACAGGAATGTGCTAGCTCTTAATTGAGAAGGGTGAGCCATCCCTACAGGCTCAGAAGGTTCAGAGGAATCTAGGAACATCCATCCAAATGTTTCAGTCCCATGTGTTAGAGTCTCAGGTGTTGCCACCTGGGGCCCTGACTTTGGTCTAACAGCCCTGCTTTTTTGAGCATTCAAATGTCTTTGAAATTCAGTAGCTGTATTAAATCCTGTGCTTCATCTTCAGCTTCTTTTTTTTTTTTTTTTTTTTTTTTTTGAGACGGAGTCTTGCTCTGTCGCCCAGGCTGGAGTGCAATGGCCGGATCTCAGCTCACTGCAAGCTCTGCCTCCCGGGTTCATGCCATTCTCCTGCCTCAGCCTCCCGAGTAGCTGGGACTACAGGCACCCGCCACCACACCCAGCTAGTTTTTTGTATGTTTTTAGTAGAGACGGGGTTTCACCGTGTTAGCCAGGATGGTCTCGATCTCCTGACCTCGTGATTCGCCCGTCTCGGCCTCCCAAAGTGCTGGGATTACAGGCTTGAGCCACCGCACCCGGCCCCATCTTCAGCTTTTTCTGCTCACTCACAGTAAGACAGATTCTTTGTAGAAACTCTTTGCACACTTAGTTTTAGTGGTTTGTTAACTATTCTCAGCTTTTCATTATCCTCCTGTAGGGCATCAATGTAACTTAGTAATAATCAGCAAATTCTTTTATTTTCATACATAGAGATTCCCCTACATTCTAATGCTTGAAACAGTGCATTCCTCTCTTCCTACCTGCCATCCCAGTCTACCATTGGTGAACCTTTTTAACAATGGGACCTCCATCTCATGCAGTGGGCTGTCTACCACCAGGCATTATGTCCTTACAACCAGCAAAGTGGTGAGTGATCTAGTTCCCAAGTCTTTATCTTACCACATGCTTTCTCAAACCATTCCTGGTACCAACTGTTGCAAGTTGGGTGGAGTGCAGTTCTCAGCTCACTGCAACCTCTGCCCCAGGCTCAAGTAATCCTCCTGCCTCAGCCTCCCGAGTATCTGGGACTACAGGAGTACTACACTACACCAAGCTAATTTTTTTTTTTGTAGAAATGGGGTTTCACCATGTTGTCCAGGCTGGTCTTGAACTCCTGGGCTCAAGTGATCTGCCTGCCTCAGTCTCCTAGTGTGCTTGGATTACAGATGTGAACCACTGCACCCAGCCAACAATGAGTTTTTTTCAAGTATGTCTTTCTCATGCCATATTTGGGACACAATTATAGTAAAAAAAAGTTCATTGTTTATCTGCAGTGCAAATTTAACTGGGTGCCCTGTGTTTTTATTTGCTAAATCTGGCAACTCTAGCTGGGGGTCACTCCAAGATGTACATGCTCTCAGATACCACTGCTTTGCCCAGCCATTGTCTAGGAGTCACTGTAAGAATAGTGTGGTCTTGGATCGAAAGCCAGGGTAGACCCAAAAGTGCTAAGTACTGGGGGCTGTCAGCTAGCCACACTCTTGATAGCTGGTAGCAAGTACTTACTTGAAGGGATAACTGCATCTGCCACATTTATTTTCAGTTTAACTGTTGTCTCCTTTGCTAGATGTAAGCCCAATGAGGTTGAGCATTTCTTGTTTATTGTCATATCCCCAGTGCCTAACAGTGCTTGGCTTATGGTAGATGTCCATTGTTACTTCTTAAAGTGAACTGTAATTAAGGCTTCAAGGAGCTGTGGGCATTTAGGGAGAACAGAAAGAAGTCCTCTTGTTGTGTCCCCAGAATCACACTCTGAGTTCTGTTGACTCTTCAATGGCCTTTCCTGCTGAGTGTACAATAAACACAGATGATATGGTTTGGCTGCGTCCCCACCCAAATCTCATCTTGAATTGTAGTTCCCATAATCCCCACGCATTGTTGGAGGGACCTGGTGGGAGGTAATTGAATCATGGGGGTGGTTACCTCCATGCCATTCTCGTGATAGTGAGTGAATTCTCATGAGATCTGATGGTTTCATAAGGGACTTTTCCCCAACTTCACTCTATTTCTTTCTGCTCCCACCATGTGAAGAAGGATATGTCTGTTTTCCCTTCTGCCATGATTGTAAGTTTCCTGAGGCTTCCCCAGTCATGCTGAACTGTGAGTCCATTAAACTTCTTTTCTTTATAAATTGCCTAGTCTTAGGTATATTTTTATTAGCAGCATGAGAATGGGCTAATATAGTAAATTGGTACCAGGAATGGGGTTCTGCTGTAGAGATACCCAAAAATGTGGAAGTAACTTTGGAACTGGGTAACAGACAGAGGTTGGAACAGTTTGGAGGGCTCCGAAGAAGAAAGAAAAATGTGGGAAAGTTTCGAATTTCCTAGAGACTTGGAGGGCTCAGAAGACAGGAAGATTTGGGAAAGTTTGGAACTTCCTAAAGACTTGTCGAATGGCTATGACCAAAATGCTGACAGTGATATGGACAATAAAGTCCAGGCAGAGATGGTCTCAGATGGAGATGAGGAACTTGTTGGGAACTGGAGTAAAGGACCCTTTTTCTATGCAAAGAGACTGGTGGCATTTTGCCCCATCCTAGAGATCTGTGGAAATTTGAACTTGAGAGATATGATTTAGGGTATCTGGCGGATGAAATTTCTGAGCAGCGAAGCATTCAAGAAGTAATAGAGCATAAAAGTTTGGAAAATTTGCAGCCTGACAATGCAGTAGAAAAGAAAAACTCATTTTCTGCAGAGAAATTCAAGCAGACTGCAGAAATTTGTATAAGTAACAAGGAGCCAAATGTTAATCATCAAGACAATGGGGAAAATGTCTCCAGGGCGTGTCAGAAACCTTCACAAAAGTCCTTTCCATCACAGACCCAGAGGCCTAGAAGGAAAAAATGGTTTCTGGGGCTGGGTGCAGGCCCCCCACTTGCTGTGTGCAGCCTTGGGACTTGGTGCCCTGCATTCTAGCACCTCCAGGGGCTAGATACAGCCTGTGCCATGGCTTCAGAGGGTGCAAGCCCCAAGCCTTGGCAGCTTCCACGTGGTGTTGGTCCTGCAGGTACTTAGAAGACAGAATTGAGGTTTAGGAATCTCTGCCTAGATTTCAGAGGATGTATGGGAAAGCCTGGATGTCCAGGTAGAGGTGTGGTATGGGGGCAGAGCCCTCATGGATAACCTCTGCTAGGGCAGTGTGGAGGGGAAATGTGGAGTTGGAGCCCACAAACAGAGTCCCCACTGGGGCACTGCCTTGTGGAGCTGTGAGAAGACGGCTATTGTCCTCCAGACCCCAGAATGGTAGATCCACTGACAGCTTGCACTGTGCATCTGGAAAAGGTGCAGACACTTGATTCCAGCCTGTGAAAGCAGCCAGGATGGGGCCGCATCCTGCAAAGCCACAGAAGCAGAGCTGCCCAAGGTCATGGGAGCCTACCTCTTGCATTGGCATGACCTGGATATAAGACATAGAGTCAAAGGAGATTATTTCAGAGCTTTAAGATTTAACTACTGCCCTGTTGGATTCTGGACTTGCATGGGGCCTGTAGCTCTTTGTTTCAGCCAGTTTCTTCCATTTGAAATAAGTATATTTACCCAATGCCTGTAGGCGCATTGTATCTAGGAAGTAACTAACTTGCTTTTGATTTTACAGGCTTATAGGCAGAAGGGACTTGCCTTGTCTCAGATGAGACTGGACTTGAACTTTTGAGTTAATGCTGGAATGAGTGAAGTCTTTGGGGACTGTTGAAAAAAGCATGATTATGTTTTGAAATGTGAGAACATGAGATTGGGAGGGGCTGGGGGTGGAATGATATCGTTTGACTGTGCCCCCACCCAAGCCTCATCTTGAATTGTAGTTCCCATAATCCCCGTGTGTCAATGGAGGGACCTGGTGGGTGGTAATTTAATCATGGGGGTGGTTACCTCCATTTTGTTCTCATGATACTGAGTGAGTTCTCATGAGATCTGATAGTTTTATAAGGGCTTTCCCCTGCCTTCACTCTGAACTTCTCCTTGCTCCCACCATGTGAAGAAGGATTTGTTTGCTTCTCCTTCTGTCATGATTATTGGTTTCCTGAGGCCTCCCTAGCTATGCTGAACTGTGAGTCAATTAAACCTCTTTCCTTTAAAAATTATCCAGTCTTGGTTATGTCTTTATTAGCAGTATGAGAATGGACTAATACAACAGGTAACAGGTGGAAGATCAGCTCTAGGTTGTATGGTCTGAGTTCACAGTCATTGAATTCTTCATCAGAGTTAATTCTTTTTAAAATTAGCTAGATGGTTTCTAGGAAAACAAAGTAGTTTCTAGTTGAGGAATTTCAAGAGAGACTTGTATATGAGGTTAGTGTTTGTTGCTAATGTGTCCATGTCTGCTTTCCTCCATATATACATCCCACAGGGGATTCAACTCAGCAGACCCTGAACAGAACTTACTTTCTTTTGTTCCACTATGGACTCTTCTATTTTGTCTCTTCTATCATATATGCCAGGTTTCCTTGCCCCACTTAGCTGCCATATGCAGCTTCCAGTTTTTGAGTAAGGTCTGCAGATTCTGTCCCATTTTCTCTCTGATAGCCACCCTTCTTCCCCACTCCTGCTGCACTTTTGTAGTTTTGATCATCTCTTACTTACCAGTATGTGACTATGCCAGTTGGTCTCCCTGCCTTTGGTATTGCCCTCTCTCCAATCCATCTTCCACACTGTTGTCAGGCATTTAGCTTTGAAACATTAAGATAAATTGCATCAAATCAAAATCAATCAAATCATGTTATTCTTTCCCCTCAAATCTCCCTTTTATCCGGGATCATGTCCAAACTTCATCTTATTACACTGCTTGCCAGAAATGTTTTTACTCTACTTTTAAATATAAAATCTGATTATATCAAACTTTTACTTTACTGGTTCCTCATTACTCGTCGGATAAAGTCCAGTCCTTTCTGCATCGATTACAAGGCTCTCTGTGGTCTGGACTTGCTATAATTTGTGCTGTATCCTCCCTCACATCTTCTGCTATGACTTACAATCTCATGAACACATCATGCTCTATCACGTCTGCCAGCCTTTGTTCAAACTAGTCCCCCTGTCTGAAATCACTCTTCCTCTATCCTTCTTGTTGTCTGGATCAGCACTTCTCAAACTTTAATGTGGTACCAACCACCTGAAGATTTTTTAAAATTCAGTTGCTGATTCATTACATCTGGAGTGGGACCCCTATTCTGTATTTCTAACAGGTAATGCTGATGCTGCTGGTTCACAGACCACACTTTGAATAGCAAAGGCCTAGATAACACTTACCATTCAAATGTCAACAAAGGATTATCACCTCTCTGAAGACTTCCAGAAATAATTGACTATTTATTTCTTCCTGTACCTACAGTTTCCTATGACCTTTATAAAAACACTGGTGACATTTTATTGCGTTTTTATCAGTGTCCATCTTCGTCTTCTAGACTGGGAACAGGAACCATATTTTATTCATCCTTGAATTGCACACTCTCAGCACAGTGCCTGACATGTAACAGGTATTCAGTAAGAGTGTTGAATGAATGAGTGTTGGGTCATCCTCAGAAAAATGAAAGTATATATATAATACCTTTAGGATTCTCATTCTCCTCAACTTTCTGATGCAAGACTTAAGTATGCCAAATTAGAACATTTTTGGTTGCAAACATCAGAGACTGATACAGTTTGAATCTATATCCCCACTTAAATCTCACGTTGAATTGTAATCCCACCCAAATGGTGGAGGTGGGTCCTAGTGGGAAGTGATTTGATTATGCGGGTGAATCCTTCATGAACAGTTTAGCTCCATCTCTTTGGTGCTGTTCTTGTGACAAAGTTCTTATGAGATCTGGTTGTTTAAAATTGTGTGGCAACTACCCCTGTCTCTCTTCCTCCTTCTCTGGCCATGTAATATGGCTGCTCCTGCTTTGCCTTCTGTCATGAGTAAAAGCTCCCTGAGTCCTCCCCAGAAGCAGAAACTGCCAGCTTCCTGTACAGCCTGCTGAACTGTGAGTGAATTAAACCCTTTTCCTTTATAAATTACTCAGTCTCAGGTATTTTTTATAGCAATGCAAGAATGGACTAATACCAAAAATTGGTACCAAGGAATGGGGCATTGCTATAAAGATATCTGAAAATGTGAAGTGACTTTGGAACTGGGTAACAAGCAGAGGTTGGAAGAATATGGAGGGCTCAGAAGACAGGAAGATGAGGGAAAATTTGGAACTTCCTAGAGGCTCATTAAATTGTTGTGACCAAAATGGTGGTAGTGATATGGACAATGAAGGCCAGGTTGAGAGGGTTTCAGATGGAGATGAGGAATTAATTGGGAACTGGAGCAAAGGTCATGTTTGTTATGCATTAGCAAAGAACCTGGCAACATTGTGCCCCTGCCCAAGAGATCTATGGAACTTTGTCCTTGAGAGTGATGATTTAGGGTATCTGGCAGAAGAAATTTCTAAGTGGCAGTGTTCAAGATGTTGCCTGGCTGCTTCTAACAGCCTATGCTCATATGCATGAGCAAAGAAATGGCATAAAACTGATGCTTATAGTTAAAGAAGCAGAACATAAAAGTTTGGAAAATTTGAAGCCTGGCCATGTGATAGAAAAAAAAGCCCATTTCCAGGGAATCAATTCAAGCCAGCTGCAGAAATCTGTATAACTAAAAGGAAGGCAAATAATGATAGCCAAGACAATTGGGAAAAGGCCTCAAAGGCATTTTAGAGACCTTTGTGGCAGCCCCTCCCATCCCATCACAGGTCTGAAGGCGTAGGAGGGAAGAATGTTTTCTTGGGCTAGGCCCAGGGGCCCGATACCCTGTGCAGCCTTGGGACACTGCTCCCTGCATCCCAGCTGCTCCAACTCCAAATGTGGCTCAAAATGGTCCAGGTAGAGCTTGGGCCACTGCTTCAGAGGTGCAAGCATAAGCCTTTGCAATTTCCATAGGGCATTAAGCCAGCAAGTGCACAGCATGCAAGAGCTAAGGCTTAGTAGCCTCTATCTAGATTTCAGAGGATGTATGGAAAAGTGTGGACATCCAGGCAGAAGCCTGTTGAAGGGGTGGAGCCTGCATGGGAAACCTCTACTAGGGCAGTGTAGAGGGAAAACATAGGATTGGAGCTGCCACTGAGGCACTGCCTAGTGGAGCTGTGAGAAGAGGGCCACCATCCTTCAGACTCTGAAATTGTAGAGCCACTGATGGTTTGCACTGTGCACCAGGAAAAACTACAAGGACTCAATGCCAGCCCATGAGAGCAGCCCTGGGAGCCCAACCCTGCAAAACTACAGGTATGGAGCTGCCCAAGGCCTTGGGAACCCATTTCTTGCATCATTGTGCCCTGGATGTGGGACATGGAGACAAAGGAGATTACTTTGGAGCTTTCAGATTCAATGACTGCCTACTGGGTTTTAGATTTTCATGGGGCCTGTAGCCCTTTCTTTTGATTGATTTCTCCCTTTTGGAACAAGTATTTAACTAATGCCTATACACCCATTGTATCTTGGAAGTAACTAACTCGCTTTTGATTTTATAGGCTCATAGACAGAAGAGACTTGCATTGTCTCAGATGAGACTTTGGACTTTTGAGTTAATGCTGAAATGAGTTAAGACTTTGGAGACTATTGAGAAGGGATGATTGTATTTTGCAATGGGAGGGCATGAGATTTAGGAAGGGTCAGGGACAGAATGATATGGTTTGGATCTGTGTTCCCACCCAAATCTCATGTTGAATTGTAATCCCCAGTGATGGAGGTGGGACTTTGTGGGAAGTAGTTGGATCATGGGGATGGATCCCGAATGAATGGTTTGGCACCATCCCTTTGGTGCTGTTCTCATGATAGAGTTCTCATGAGATCTAGTTGTTTAAAAGTGTATAGCACATCCCCTCTTCTCTCTTCCTCCTACTCCAGACATGTAAGATGCCTGCTCCTGCTTTGCCTTCCACTATGAGTAAAAGCTCCCTGAGGCCTCCCCAGAAGCAAAAGCCACCACGCATCCTGTATAGCCTGCAGAACTATGAGTCTATTAAATCTCTTTTCTTTATAAATTACCCAGTCTCAGGTATTTTTTAATGGCAATGCAAGCATGGACTCATATAGAGACCCAAATCACATTTGCCTTCTCAGACTGGTTCAGGTAGCTGGAAAGGATATTGAGAAGCTCACAGAATTGAAGAAAGAGATGAACAATCAGGATATTGGAAGGGGAAGGTTGGGCCCAGAGACACCAGAGATATCAGAAACAGGCACTTGTTGGCCTTTTCCTTAAGAGGTGCTATTGGTTGGCTCACATGAGTTGCCTTCTGTGCATCTCTCATTTCTGCTGGTCTCTGCTTCTTTTTGTGTTGATCTTTTAATTTCCTACTACAGACAGGCCTATTTCAGGTTGTTGGACTTTGGGTTTTCAGCAGGCCAAATTTAGTATCACAGCAAAGAAAAGTCATGTGTCCACTCCTGTGGCCATGACAGGATATGAATGGTAAGAAGTTGTGTGTGTATGGATGTGTGTATGCATGTGTGTATATGTACATATGTGCCTTTGTGGGGTGTGAAGGAGAAGGTCTATTAACAGGAGAAATTAGGTGGATATGTTACTACTTTAATCCCAGCACTTTGGGAGTCCGAGGCGGGTGGATCACGAGATAAGGAGTTCGAGACCAGTCATTCCAATATGGCAAAACCCCATCTCTACTAAAAATGCAAAAATTAGCTCAGTGTGGTGGCATGTGCCTGTAATTCTAGCTACTCAGGAGGCTGAGACAGGAGAATTGCTTGAAGTTGGAGGTGAAGGTTGCAGTGAGCCAAGATTGTGCCACTGCACTCTAGCCTAGGTGACAGAGTGAGACTCCATCTAAAAAAAAAAAAAAGAATAGCCACTCTAGGCAACTAAATTACCTGCAGGTCAGAAAAATTGTTATCAACATAGAGTGGGGAAAAGGGAGAGAGACAGATGGACTGAGAGGAGTACAAATGCAGGGGCGCTAAATCCATCTTCTGCTGTCTGCTCCCACTAGTGGCAAATACCGTTGCAGTCTGTTTCAAGTATCTGTGAACCAAATCTCCATGCATGTCAGTATCCTCTCATGAGGGCCATTCAAGCCATGTGCAGTATTCATTAGTAGCACTATAGAAGGCTTACAGTAGCAAAGCATGACTTTTGAATCACTTACTAGCTTCGGTTTTCTCATCTATAAAACATGACTAATAATAATGCCCACATCACAGAGGTATCACAAAGCTTAAAAAGAATCATGCATGCAAAGCACTAACTTTTACTGAGCTAAAAGCAAGCAATGCAAAGTAGGACCACAGCTCTTGTTAAAAAGTTCTGAGGAGTTAAGGAATTCATCCTAGGTCACATAACTTGTGGTTTAAAGAACAGGATTTTAAACTCAAAGTATGTCTGATTTCTGGGCCTGTGCTCCTTTCACTAGCTCCATAAACATTCAACCTTTTCATATGGAGGTTTGAGGTTGGACAGGAGCAATTTCTCCCTACTTGTTTGTCGCAGCCCATTATTATACAACAGCATAGCTTGACTGCAACTCCCCTGAGAATCATGGGGAGCGTGGAAAGATCTATAGTAATAAGTGTTTGCTGAGGACCACACACTGTAACTCTATCATTAGAATTAACAAATTAGGAAAAACTGGGAGTTTTGTTGTTGTTGTTGTTGTTGTTGTTGTTTTCTGAGACGGAGTCTCACTCTGTCACCCAGGCTGGAGTGCAGTGGCTAAAACTGGGAGTTTTTAATACAAGCAATGGTTTGCCTAAAAGAAGTGCTTCTTTTATGAAAAGAAAATAATCTAGCAATATTCAACCTTAAATAAGGAGTTTCCTCCTGATTTCTGTTTTTAGGTTATTTGCTTTTAGCTGTTCTACTGCCACTTTTAACAGTCTGAGCTAACTCCCTCTCCACGTCACTATCTTACTCCAGTTGCTTGGCTACCTCAGGAAATGCAAACTAATTTTAATATTAGTCCAAGCAAAAACAGAGCAGGATCAATTGGCTGCTGAAAAGAAATACCATGACACATGCTTACTTGAATGAGAACATGGGGGATTATCCCATAGCGTATATTAGCCCGGCAGGGCTTTCTTAGGGACATGTCAACTACAAAGAAATAATACTCCATTTTTACTTGTCTCTGTTATTATGTATGTCTGCTGAGGGTCTTTGGACTAGAATAGCAGCATAGCTAGTCCACTTTGGCTAATCACTCTATCACACTCTCACTCTTGTGATTAACTCTGAGATAAAAACAAACAAAACCCAAACAAACAAGATGAAACCCTCAAAGTGAAACCCAGAAACAAGACAAAGGAAATGTTCCTTTTCTCTCTTGAACCCTATTTCATGGTTATTTTAATATATTTTATATATTTACATATTTTGTAGCCATTTTGTATTTATCATTACCTTACTCTCTGTTGCCATCAAGAAAAAACACTGAAAATGAACAGCACACATCTCCTGCTTAATGTCTTTAGCCACTCTGAAATTGTCTTTGGAACAATCTGAGTGGTTTGCAAGCAGTTGTGATTGCTGAGTGAAGAGATTCTTAAGCACCTGAAGGAATGACAAGAGGAACTGCCACACTCTGGGCACACACAAGGACCAGGCAAATGCCAGGAGCTTTATACCTTTCAATTCATTTAATCCTAACAGCAACTTTATGAGGTAGGACTTTTACTTATGCCCATTTTGCAGATGAAGAAATCTAGGCTTAGGTCCTCCAAGTAGTAAATGGGAACTGTGATTTCAATCCGTATAACAATAATAAAACAATGGCCAACATTTTTATTAGGCTGTTTTTGTGTCATTATAAAGGAATAACAAGACTGAGTAATTTACAAAGAAAAGAGGTTTAACTGGCTCATGGTTCTGCAGGCTATATAGGAAGCATAGTGCCGGCATCTGCTTGGCTTCAGGTGATGGCCTCAGGAAGTTTACAATCATAGCAAAGGGGAAACACAGCTGGCACACCACATGGTGAGAGCAGGAGCCAGGAGATAGGGGGGTGGGGAGGGGAGGTGCTAGACTCTTTAAACAACCAGTTCTCACGTGAACTAACAGAGCGAGAAGTCACTTATTACCATGGGGAAGGCACAAACCAACTATTCATGAGGGATCCACCCCATGATCCAAGCACCTCCCACCAGGCCCCACCTCCAACATTTGGGATTACATTTCAACATGATATTTGGAGGGGACAAACGTCCAAACTATACCAACATTTATTAAGCATTTATCATTTTCTAAGAGCTCTTCTAACAGTTTGGCATGCATTAACTCATTTAAACTCCATAAAATCTCTGAGAGGTAGGAACTATATATAAACACTTCAATTTAGCAGATGAGGATACTGAGGGACAGTATAGCTTAAAGCCTGATCTCTCGGTGGGGGTTGGAGCAGCTTCCTCCTTTGTGATTTTCCTCTGCTTCAGTTATATTCACCTCCCAGAGACTATCATCTGCCACTGCCAGTTGTAGAGCAGATAGGATTCAGAGGGTTGGTTGTATAAGCTCTATTGTGACCTCTCCTGGCAACTAGATTAGAAAACAATTACATTTAGCTATAGCATATTCATTGGGGGGCAGGGTGTTTCAGGAGTTGAATTTTAAAAAAAGCATTTTTTAGGAAGACAAATAGGATCATACACAATATTTTCTTCTAAAACTTCATTCTTAGCTCTGCTGCCTGAGAGTTACACTGTTGAGAAAAAATGACTGAGGCTGCACCTGCCTTAAGGGCTGCAGAATGTTGCTACCTTTGCTGTGGCAATTTTCTGTCCAAAGACATGGAAAAGGTCATGCCCTGGGCAGGGAGTCAGGCCAAGGGATCTCCAAGGTCACTTCCAAGGAAAATTAATATATCTGGGAGACACAGGGGACTAAGGACCCAGGAAGTTCAGTCAATACAGGGCCAGTGTAGGCACTTCTCTGGCTGTTGCAGGACATCATTGACCCTTGTGAATGTTAAAGGCCAGTGCATACCAGTGCTGGTTATATTTACACAACGGGCTAAAATTAGCTGGCATGCTCCCCTGGCAACTGGAAAGATATAAGTCTCCCAATTTATCTAGCAATGCTAATTTGGGCAAAACCAAAAATGGTTCTTTTGCTGTTCTCAGTGCATAGGCATTCCACAACAACAGTCTTTTCCTTCCTCTTCCTCTTCTCTACATTTAAGGAAATTTCAAATATAAATCCAGGCTGACTTTGGTTCTGGACAAATACTACAAATATGGAAAGCTAAAAGGGGCCCTATAAACAGAAGGGCTTAGGGATTTCTCTGTGTTAGAAGTAGAACAAACATAAGGTAAAAACATGTTACTATTTTCCATTAACACTGGAAGACGTGAACTTAGAAGGGCGCCAGTTAGCACATTAGCATTGTGCAGCTGGAACCTTCAGGGGAGGGGTGAATGAAGGCCTTGAATGTCATGATAAATGCCACTCGAGATGTAAACAGACCTAGATCCACCCCTGGCTGGAATTTTGAATGTCTTCACCTCTTTGAAGTGCCTGTAATCTGTCTTGAAGAAGAGTGCAGCTCCACAGGTATAGGGTGAACATGAAAGGGTGATAGAATCAATTATTCATGCCCACTAAAGAGTAATACTAGGACGTGGGGCAGGTATTTGTGATACATCCAACAGACCTGCTGATTGGAAGAGAGAGTAGAGAAATGAGAAGAACCCAGGTTTAGGTGTTAAAGAAACTTGAGTTAAACTCCATGGTCTCCATGGGTAGCAGGTAGTTGGCCTGAAATTACTGTTAAAGCCTAGACTTGTCTTTAAAGGGTTATCAGGGAAGCCAGTGATGGTGAAATTTAAATTGAGTATCTGGTGTCTGAGGATGGCTAAATGAAAAAAACAGGGAATATATAGAAGGAAAAGCATTTGAAAGAATAAGTAAGTTTTCAATAAAGTGTAACAACTATTATATTAAAGGTGTTATAAAAAGAGATCAGAAAATGAAAAAAAAATTTTCATTACAGAATTTAAAAATATAAGTCCAATTTACAGAACATTCTACCTAACAGCTGCAGAATATACATTATTTTAATCAGAACATGAAACATTCTCCAAGATAGAACATATGTTAGGCCACAAAACAAGTCTCAACAAATTTTTAAAAATTGAAATCATATCAAGAATCTTCTCAGATCACAGTAGAATAAAGTTAGAGAAACTTCAGAAACTATATAAATACATAGAAATTAAACAACATGCTCTTGAATGACCACTGAGTCAATGAATAAATTAAAACAGAGATGAAAACATTTTGAAGCAAATGAAAATGGAAGTACAACATAACAAAACCTGTAAGATATGGCAGAAACTGTGCTAGGAAGGGAGTTTATAGCACTAATGCCTACATTAATAAAGTGGAAAGATTATAAATTAACAATCTAATGATGTCCCTCAAGGAATTAAGGGCAAATCAAACTCATATTAGCAGAAGAAAAGAAATAACAAAGATCAGAGCAGAACTAAATGAAGTAGAGACTAAAAAAATACAAAAGATCAATGAAATGAAAAGTTGGTTCTTCAGAAAGATAAAATTGTAAACCACTAACTAGACTAACCAAGAAAAGGAGAAGACCCAAATAAACAAAATCAGAAATGATAGAGGAGACATTAAAACCAATACTAAAGAAATAGAAAAAAATCAACAGATACTACTATGAACAACTATACACTTATAAACTAGAACACCTAGAGGAAATGGCCACATTCCTAGAAACATACAACCTCCCAAGATTGAACCAGGAAGAAATAGAAAACCTGAACAGATCAATAAAAAGCAGCGAGACTGAATCAATATTCAAAAAAAAACAAAAACAAAAACAAAAAAACCCAAAAACACCTCCCAACAAAGAAAAGCCCAGGGCCAGCTGAATTCACAGTTAAAGTCTATCAAATGTATAAAGAATAACTAGTACCAATCCTCCTGAAACTATTCCAAATAATTGAGGAGAAAGGATTCTACTGTAACTCATTCTATGAGGCCAGTATCTCTCTGATACCAAAACAAGACAATGACACAACAAAAATAGAAAACTGCAGGCCAATATCCCTGATGAGCATAGACACAAAAATCCTCAACTAAATACTAGCAAACAAAATCCAACAACACAACAAAAAGATAATATACCATTATCAAGTGGGATTTATATCAGGGATGCAAGGAAGATTCAACATATGTAAATCAATAAATATGATACATAAACATAAACAATCAAGGACAAAACCTATATCATTATCTCAATAGACACAGAAAAAGAATTTGATAAAATTCAGCATCCCTTCATGATAAAAACTGTCAACCATCTGGTACAGAAGGAACATACCTCAAAAATAATAAAGTCTATATACAGCAAACGTACAACTAACAGCATACTGAAATAGGGAAAAGTTGAAAGCATTTTCTCTAAGAAGTGGAACAAAATGAGGATATCCATTTTCACAATTCCTATTCAACGCAGTACTGGAATTCCTAGCCTGAGCAATCGGGCAAGAGAAGGAAATAAAAGGCATCCAAGTCAGAAAAGAGGAAGCCAAATTATCCCTGTTTGCTGATGATATAATCTTATATACAGAAAACCTAAATACTACCCTCAAAAAATCTTTTAGATTTGATAAATGAATTCAGTAAAGTTGAAAGATACAAAATCAATATACAAAACCAGTTGCATTTCCGTACACCATTAATGACCTACCTGTGAAAGAAATCAAGAAGGCAAGCTCACTTACAATAGCTACGAAAAATACCTAGAAATAAATTTAAGGAGGTGGAAGATCTCTACAAGAAAAACAACAAAACACTGATGAAATAAATGACCGATTACACTAACACATGGATAAAAAACATCCCATGCTCATGGATCAGAAAAATTAATGTTGTTAAAATGACCATACTGCTCAAAGCAACCTACAGATTCAATGCAATCTATCAAAATACCAAGGTCGCCAGGCGGGGTGGTGCATGCCTGTAATCCCAGCACTATGGGAGGCCAAGGCAGGAGGATCACTTGAGGTCAGGAGTTTGAGACCAGCCTGGCCAATGTGGTGAAACCCTGTCTCTACTAAAAATACAAAAATTAGCCAAGTGTGGCAGTGGTCGCTTGTAATCCCAGCTACTCGGGAGGCTGAGGCAGGAGAATCATGTGAACCTGGGAGGCAGAGGTTGCTGTGAGCTGAGATTGTGCCACTGGCAACTCAGCCTGGGCAGCAGTGTGAGACTCCATCTAAAACAAAACAAAACAGAACAGAATAAAACAAAATATCAATGTCACTTTCCACAGAATTAGAAAAAAAAAATCCTAAATTCATATGGATCCAAAAAAGAGCCAGAATAGCCAAAGCAATCCTAAGCAAAAAGAACGAAGCTAGAAGTACCACATTACAAGTTCAAACTATGTTACAAGGCTACAGGAACCAAAACAGTAGTGTGGTGCTGGTATAAAAATAGACACATAGATCAATGAAATAGTAAAGAAAACTCAAAATAATGCCATATTTTTTTTTAGCCAACTGATCTTTGATAAAACTGACAAAAACATACACTGTGGAAAGAACACCTTTTTCAATGAATGGTGCTGGAAAGATTAGATTGCCATATGAAGAAAAATGAAACTGACTATGTACAAAAATCAATGCAAGATTGATTAAAGACTTAAATATAAGACCTGAAACTATAAAAATACTGGAAGAGGCATGGTACAGTGGCTCACATCTGCAATCCTAGCACTTTGGGAGCCTGCACCAAGAGGATCACTTGAGACCAGGAGTTCAAGACCAGTCTGGGCTACACAATGAGACCCTGACTCTACAAAAAATAAATTAAAAAAAAATTAGCCAGGCATAGTGGCGTGTGCCTGTAGTCATGGCTAATCAGAAGGCTGAGGCAGAAGGACTGCTTGAGCCCTGGAGTTTGAGGCTGCAACAAGCTATGATTCCGCCATTGCACTCTACACTGCCTTTAAACAAAAACAAAAACAAACTGAAAATAACAACAACCAAAACTGAAATACTAGAAGAAAACCTAGGGAAAATTTTTATGGACATTAGTCTAGGCAAAGAATTTCTGACCAAGACCTCAAAAGCACAGGCAAAAAAACAAAAAATAGACAAATGGTACTTATTTAAACTAAAAAGCATCTGCACTGCAAAAGAAATAGAAGAGTGACCAGATAGCGTATAGAATGGGAGAAAATATTTGCAAAGTATTCATACAACAGGGGACTAATATCCAGAATATACAAGGAACTCAAGCAACTTAATAAAAACAACAAAAACAAAGAATACCATTAAAAAGTGAGCAAAGGACACTAATAGACACTTTTCAATACAGGACAAATGACCAACAGAAAAATTGCTCAACATCAGTAATCATCAGAGAAATGCAAATCAAAACCACAATGGGATATCATCTTGCCTAAATCAGAATGATTATTATTAAAAGGACAAAAATAATACAAATTATTTTCAAATAGTACAACCTCTATGAAAAACAGTATGGAGATTTCTCAAAGGACTAAAAATTAAACTACCATTTGTTTCAATCCAGCAGTCCCATGACCAGGTACCCACCCAAAGGAAAAGAAAACAATACATCAAAAAGATACCCATACTGGTATGTTTATTGCAGCACTATTTACAACAGTAAAGATATGGAATCAACCTAAGTGTCCATCAATGGAAGATTGGATAAATGTCGTATGTCTGCACAATTAAGTACCACTCAGCTATAAAAAAGAATGAAATCATATCTTTTGCAGCAACATAGATGAAACTGGAGGCCATTATCTTAAGTGAAACAAGCCAGACATAGAAAGTCAAATATCACGTGTTCTCACTCATAAATGGGTGGTAAAAAAGAAAATGTGTACACATGGATCTAGAGAGTGGAATGATAGACAATGGAGACTTGGAAGGGTGAGGAATTGCGAGGAAGGTGGATGAGAAAATAGTTGGTACAATTTTTGTTACTTGGGTGATGGGTAATCTAAAAGCCCTGACTTGACCATGTACACAATCTATGCAGGTGATAAAATTGCACATATACCCCATAAATTTGTACAAATAAAAAAACTTAAAAAAATAAAATATACATCTACAAAAGAAAACATTATCCACTTTTCTATTGTTGGCCCCTTTTTAAACTAATACTTACTAATATGAAATCAAGACTGTTGGCTGGGTGCGGTGGCTCATCCCTGTAATCCCAGCACTTTGGGAGGCCAAGACTGGAGAATCACTTGAAGTCAGGAGTTTGAGACCAGCCTGGCCAACACGGCAAAATCCCGTCTCTACTAAAAATACAAAAATTAGCCAGGGATGGTGGTGCGTGCCTGTAATCCCAGCTACTTGGGAGGCTGAGGCAGGAGAATCACTTGAACCCAGTGGGGGCATTGGTTGCAGTGAGCCAAGACTGCACCACTATACTTCAGCCTGTGTGACAGAGTGAGACTCTGTCTCAAAAAATAAAATAAAATCAAGACTATTAGCTTTTGTCTAAATATGGTTTTCTTTTTTCCTGCAACTTTGCCATTTATATGTTCTTTATGGCAGTGTCTCTTGATATATAAATATACATGTATGTGCTTACATGCATGTTTTTAAAGAGTTAACTTAAGAACTTACTGTTCTTGGTTGGGTTTCTTATCAAACTTACAAAAGTATTTTTCTAGTACTTTTATGAATTCATTTTCTCTTTCAAATCTTTCAGCTCTATGGAATTTATTTTGGTGTATGGTATGAGGTCCATGGGTCAACTTTATTTTTTCCAAGTAGCCACCCATTTGTCTGAACATTATTTGTTGACTAATAGGTTTTTTTCTACTAA
Source organism: Macaca mulatta (assembly GCF_049350105.2). Lineage (NCBI taxonomy): Eukaryota > Metazoa > Chordata > Mammalia > Primates > Cercopithecidae > Macaca > Macaca mulatta. The sequence goes on along the minus strand of NC_133414.1, from coordinate 103,107,245 downwards.
TTTGAAATGGTCCTTTAACAATTTACTAAATCTCTCAATTTATTTGGATCCATATCTTGCTTCCTATTATAATCCACTGTTTATTAATTCATGCATCACACTGCTTAAATTATTGTCATTTCATAATATGCATTAACATCTATTCATTAATTTTCTTTTTTTTAAATGTCTTTGGCTATTTTAGATTTATTTTCCCAAGCAAACTTTAGAATTTGCTTGTCTAGTTTCAAATGATTCCTATTGGTAATTTTATTGAAGAGTATTTCAAAATTATAAATTAAACTTTGGGAGAGTCGACATTTTTATAACCTGAGGATTCCCATCCAAGAATAGGCATGTAGCTCATTTGTTCAAGTCTTCTTTTGTTTCCTCTGTAAAATGTCTCTTACAAACAATGTATAGTTGAATTTTTCTCTGAGGACAAATTTGATATAATAGATTATTTTAGCCCATTTCCAGTTTATATTAGTCTGTTCTCACGCTGCTATTAAGAAAACAAAAAACAAAAAAAAAAAAACACAACTGCCTGAGAGTAGGTAATTTACTAAAGAAAGAGGCTTACTTGACTCACAGTTCCACATGGCTGGGGAGGCCTCAGAAAACTTACAATTATGGCAGAAGAGGAAGCAAACACATCCTTTTTCACATCGATGCAGGGAGAAGTGTGGAACAAAGACGGAAGACCCCCTTATCAGAAGGGCCCAGCATCAGATCTCGTAAGAACTCACTCACTATCACGAGAACGGCATGGGGATAACTGCCCCTATGATTCAATTACCTCCTGCTGAGTCCCTCCCACAACATGTGGGGATTATGGGAACTACGATTCAATATGAGATTTGGGTAGGGACGCAGCCAAACCATATCACAGTTGTTATGACTGACATGTTTGAAATGAGATCCATCATTCTATTTTATGTGGTAGGCAAGATGACTGTATGCTTTTCCATCCTAGAGCTTAAGTAAAATCTTACACTGTATGAACTCTGTTTACTTTGCTTTACTCTGTCTTTATAATAATGCCACACTATTTTGATTAAACTTATCAATAAGTTTTGATATCTGGTACTGTGAGTCCTCCAACTTGCTGTATTATTTTTTATTTTCTGTTAAATAGCTAATGGATTACATCTTAGTTCAAGTGATAGATACTTACATGCATGCATACACACACCCATAGAAACATAAAGGTATCCTGAGTCCCTACTCACAAGATTGTTATCATGGTTCTGTGAGTTAATGTAGTTAGGATATTTTGCATACACTTGATCTACATTGATTTTCTTACCTCATGTCCTTACACCTAATCAAAATAAACTATGGCCAAAGACAGAACAGAGACTCTTTCTCTCCAAAGTTCTGGGCTTCTGAAGAGTTGGAGGAACAGATGAATAGCAGATGGGACAGGAGAAATCTCCTGATTGTGAAAAAGAATCAGCCTCCTAGAAATTTCCCATGAGAAGTACAATCTAAAGAGGAGTCAGAGTTTTAAAACTCACCCATGAGTGTGGTCATCGCCATTACCTCCGCTGCTTTGGTGTCATGAAATTATTTACAGCCAGAACACCTGGGCTTAAATCCCAAGCTTTTCCACTTACTATGTGACCTTGGGTAAATCATCTGACCTCACTCAATCTTTTTATTGGTAAATGGGGATATTATTTTCTTGGCATATATCATAGGATCATTTTAGTATAATTAACAGGAACAAGAAAGAAGACCATGGCTGCAGATAGAATGTGCGTGATATCGGTGAGATTCAGAACTATAGTCAAAATAGCTAGTAGTTAAAGGACAGGGTTAGCACTCAACAGGAAACCAAGGAGCAAGATTGGCCACCAAATTGGGTCTGCATGGCAACGGTTAGAAGGAGATTTATCCTGGCCGGGAGTGGTGGCTCAGGCCTGTAATCCCAGCACTTTGGGAGGCCAATGCGGGCAGATCACCTGAGATCAGGAGTTCCAGACCAGCCTGGCCAAAATGGTGAAACCCTGTCTATGGTGAAACCCTGTCTTTACTAAAAATACAAAAAATTCCCTGGGCATGATTGAGTGCGCCTGTTATCCCAGCTACTCGGGAGGCTGAGGCAGGAGAATCGCTTGAACCCTGGAGGCGGAGGTTGCAGTGAGCAGAGATAGAGCTATTGCACTCCAGCTTGGACAACAAGGGCAAAACTCCATCTCAAGACAACAAAAACAAACAAAAAAGGAGGTTTAGCCCATGGTTATGTGGTGGGAAGCAGGGTACAGAGGAACAGTAGACCACACATCTGTGCCACAAAGAATGATCTGTTAATGAGGAAGAGACCATGATACAAAAGAAAGAGACAAAGTCCTGGGTAAGATGAGGAGGAGAAAGAGGGTGGATATTTTTTCATATGAACCAGGAGGCAGGAAGCAGCAGTTAGGAGCAGATGTAGCAGGTTGGTAGAACTGCTCATATGTAGATCAGAGAGTTCCTGCCCAGTGTTTGCTATCTTTTTCAATGTCTTATGAGATAAAGTTACCAGTGAAATGTAGGGGTAGGGCAGGATTGAGAAATGAGGAAAGATGTAGTGATTAACTTCTTCTTTTTTTTTTTTTTGTATAATCCAAGGGCAAGTTTTCATCATTTTTTAATGGTAAAGCATAGAAGGTGTCTCAAGACCCTCTTTCTTGACCTTCCATCGCCCTAATTTTACTTGCATTCTCCCCAGCTTTTTCTATACCCTTCCATTCTATTCAGCATCTCTGTTCAGCATTCTCTTCTGTCAGTTGATTCCACTCCTTCTCATAGCCCTCCACCCTTCTGTTACTTTCTGTGTCCTGTAAATTACTGCCTCAATTTTTGATAGGATTTGTTTTTTTTAGGTTCTTAGACAATATACTTTGGGGATTAATTAAATTTTATGATTTTATTTTATCTCTTTTGTTGGCTTATTAGTTATAACTCTTTGTTTTGTTAGTTTAGTGATTTATTTAGGGTTTACTAAATTTATCTTTAACTTAATCACAGTCTACATTCAAATGACACTATAATGCTACTTAATGCACACTTAATGAATGGTATAAGAACCTTATAATGATATTTCCAATTGTCTCCTCCCAGACTTTATGATATGGTTATACATTTTATACACTTTTAAACACACATGTATGTTATAAATCCCATACTATATTGTTATGCTTTTTGTTTAAATCATTATATTTTAAAGAGATTTAAATAATAAGAAAAAAATCTTATAAATTTACCCATGTAGTTACCATTTCTGAAGCTCCTTATTCTTTTGTATACATCCATATTTCCAGGTTGTAAATTTTCCTTAACATTTCTTATAGTGTGGATATGCTGATGATAAATTCTTTTAGCTTTTGTGTTTCTAAAAAGGTGTTTACTTAGCCCTTGTTTTTGAAAAACAAATTTTCTCTCTGAGTATAGAATTCTAGTTTTCATTTTTTTCATAATTTAAAGATGTTTCTCCACTAGATTTTCATTTGTATTGTTTCTGATGAAAAATTTGCTGGTATCCTTTGCTTTGCTTCCATGATTTTCTCTGTATCATTGAATTTTGAGCAATTTGATTATTATAACCCTATAACCCTTGTTGTTTCTTGTGCTTGGGGTCTATTGACCTTCTTGGATCTGTGGGTTTATAGCTTTTAGCAAATTTGGAAATATTGGCTATTATTTCTTCAAATATTTTTCTGTCTGTTTCCTCCTTCAGGGACTCCAATTATATTAAACTGTTTGGAGTGACCCACAGCTCACTGATGCTCTGCTGATTTCAAAAATTCTCTTTTCACTTGGTGTTTCATTTTGAATAGTTTCTATTGCTCTGTCTTCAAATTCACTGATATTTTTTCCTACAGTGTCTGATCTGCCATTAATCCCATCCAAAGTATTTTTCATCTCACACATTGAGATGTGTGAACTCTGTATTAATTGTAATTGGTTGGTTTTTCTCCTTCTTATGACTTATGTTTTCCTGCTTCTTTGAATGCTTGGTAATTTTTGACTGGGTGACAGACACTGTGAATTTTACTTTGTTGAGTGATGGATATTTTTGTATTCCTATGAACATTCTTGAGCTATTTTCTGGGGTACAGCTAAGTGATTTGGAAGTACTCTGACCCTTTTGGATCTTGCTTTTAAAACTGGTTAAGCAGGACTGGAGCAGTGCACAGTGGAGGTCTAACTTTTCCCCACTACCGAAGTAAATTTCTTTTGTGGACTTTATCCAGTGCTTATGAATCATGAGGTTTCTTTCAGTCTGGGTAGCTGGAACAGGTACTACTCTGAGCTGTATGTAATTGCTGGACATTATTACCTCTAATCCTTTCAGGTGATTCCTTACCCAGCCTCACGTGGTTTCTTCACATGCTTGCACTGATCACTGTTCAGCTGAATACTCGAGGGGGACTCTCTGGAGATGTTCAGTGTGCTCTCGGCATGCTGATCTCTCCTCCCCAATATTCTGTCCAACAAATCCTAACTGCCTTGGTCTCTCAGACTCTCAGCCCCATCTCTCAATTTAGGGAGCCCACCATACTCTGCCTGTGTTTTCCCTCCCCGAATTGCAACCTGAAATCTCTCAAGTCAGACAATCATAGTGCTCATCTTGTTTGCTTCTCAGTTCTCAGAGATCCTCTATTGCCTGCTGTTTGGTGTTCGTTATTTCATAAATTGTGTCCATATTTTTGTTTTGTTTTTATGTAGGAGAGTAAATCTGATCTCTGTTATTCCATCTTGGCTAGAATCAGAAGTGCAGATCTAATTTTAAAAGATTTCCAAGAGGCAGTTATCATGGCATCTAAATGGCTAAGAACTGTCTCAGATAAAGGTTTGAAGGAGCTCTTAGCAGCATTTGTTGGGAGAGGCAACTAATGGTTGTTCCAAACCCTTCTCTTAAAGAACTTTGTTTTCCCATATAAGCCATCTCTCTTTTGTGTTCGTTCTGAGCTGGGCTTGGATGAAGGTGATGCCCCAGCTGAGTTGCTGCTTTATTTATAAATGGCAAATTACCGCAGATTTATAGCAATGCACTCTACGAACCACCTTGGGGATTTAAAGGGAATGATAAGATCCAAAGACCATCAGCTGACTTCAATCAGCAAAGCTCTGAGCCATCTCTGGTGTATTGAACTACAAGAGTTGGAAATTCATAGGCTTCTGAGCCAAAATGAGATTCGCATTCAATGTAAATAAGAAATAGTCTGTGATTCTGCAGTTTTGTTTCCTGACCCAGCATGTCCTGCAAAAATAGAAATGTCAGTGCCTGGCAGTGGTGGAGCATGCCATCTGAGATTGTGACCTGAAAGACCAGGAAGGCGCTGGCTCTACAGCCAGCTGGCAGGCTGCCATTGCCAATGGGAAAATCATTCCTGTGTGATAAGACAGCAGCAAATGCTTTCCCTGTGGCTGTGATTAAAGCGGGCTCTGCATTATGACAACAGTGCTTCAAGCTTTGCATAGCAGTCATTTTTGCTAAATATTCATATGCTTATTTATACTCTTCGAGGCCTTGCCTGAAATCAGGGAGTTTAGAATTTCAGGCACAAACTATTTCCCTTTTTGGGAAGAAAGATTAGTGGACACAGGCATCGAGGAGTTAAGAAAGGGATGGGAAAAGGGAAAGACGATTTTGTAATCAGTCTTTAGAACTGTGTATTTCTCTGGATGCTTAGTAGAAGGGAGTTACTAATTGTGTAGGGTGTGTATCCGTGTAAGCCTCAATCCCAGGGGGGCGTATTTGTCCTAACCCAGCAACTCATAAATGTGTGTTGAATAAATAAATGAATAATCTATAAAAATGGTACAATGTCCTCTGGGGCAGAGACTAAAGGTTGTCTTTGTAACCACAGAATCTAATCAGGGTTCCTGGCTAATGCAATAAACTCAAATACATGTTTTTGGATTAGTTAACGGGTGAGAAAAGGAAGGGAGGAAAAGTAGGATGGAGGGAAGAAGGGGGAGATGGTGAAAGGATGAGAGGAAGGAAGAGTTTGAGAACAGACAGGTGGGCTGGCTACTTCACTTCTCTGGACCAGTGCACCTGGGTGCCAAGAAGCAGCTTTGTTTGCCTTCTCCAGCTGTTTGTTACACCTGACTTAGGGCCATAAAATCTCAGGCGTTTTTGGTGAGCCTCTTCACAGTTTGTTAGCCCTTTGTAATTTACAAAGCATCTCGGAGGTTTCCAGGAGGCACTGGCCACTAGAAAAATTCTTGTCTTTATTAACTCTAGCTCCTCTTGTACCCCTCCCCTAGCTAGGAAAGATATGCATGTCTGTCATTCAGGGAGACAGAGGGGAGAAAGGGAGAGAAGGGACAGAGGGGAGGAGTAAAGGGGGAAGGAGAGAGGGATGGAGGGGGACAGAGGGAGGGATGAAGAGAATGAAAGAGAGATGCTGGAACACAGCTGGAAGACAGCTCTCCCATGAGTCCTCCAGAAGCCCACTTGTCAGCATTATTTTGTCTTCCACATGCCCTTCTGCATTCACATGGAATTTTGTTCCTGCTTATGTCCATTTAAGAGCTTATGGGCTTAAGGCTTCAAGTGTTGAAATAAATACCGAGAATTTATGGCACCGTGGCAGGACTATGGAAGGGGAATATGGACATTTCATCCTCCTTTAAGTTGCCCCCAGTGAAAGCAGTGGACCAAATTTTCTCCAGGTTCCTCCTATGTGTAACAAATTAGAAACTAGTCTGAGAATACAGACCATTAGTCCCTGTCTCATCTATGCCTCCGACTAGCTGTGTAAATGTGGGCAAGTCCATTCTCTCTGGGTCCTGGTTTGCTCATGTGGGTAAAGAACTGGTTGTGTTGTAGGATCTCTAGAGTCTTTCTCGGCTATAGCTCATCTGCAATTCTAAGGAAGGCGCAAAGACTCCCATCTCCTTGTGATGCTTATACCCAGGAATTCACTGTTTCTAAGGAGCTTTAGATGAAGGAGACTGAGTAATCACTGTCCCCAAGCTACCCCATTTGATTTTGTCAAGCTCAGTACTGTGGTAGAGAGAAAGATCACCTGGTAGGCATTAGAGGCACCCAGATATAGAGCCATAGTCGTTTGAGAGCATGAGGTTGCCTCCTGCCTTGCCTCCCCTGTCCTCCTCACTGGAGACATAAATGCCTTCACCCTGCAGCTCAGCCTTAGATAGTCCCCAAGCCAAGGCAAGGATTACCCTGGTATAGATACAAAACCTGGTGAGACTCTTGGGTAAAACAGCAACAACAATGATGATGTATTTGATTGAGTCTAGACCCACAAACTTTGGAGTGCCAGAAATACCACACTTCTGTGTTTATTTAAAAGTAAATTCTATCTCAGTGTTTCCATCCTTCCAGGCTAATGGGAAATCCATCTTACTTACTATTGAAGCTCCACGCTGATAGCTATTGGATTAAATGTTCCTGGATTTTCCAATGGTAGAGCATTAGCATGCCCTCTTTGTTAATTGATGGGCTGGTTATTGCTAAGCCTTTGTTTGTTCCAGTTCAAATTCTCCCCTCGAACCTGGCATCTCTGCCCCCACCACCCCCAAACATGGTATTGTATGATGACACTTGGAGCTTCCCTGGGGCACAATGCAGTAGTTCCCCCTATGACATACTATTCCTGGGACTCTGCCAGAGAGCAGAGAGAGGGTCCCCACTGTTCATGGGTTCTGAAATAATCCCTTTTCTTTCCTCTTGTCCAAAATTCATTTCTTATTCTCTCTTCCTCTCCCAGGAACATCTTTTCAATAAGTTTAGGTATTGAAGTCTAGGAGAGACTTCAAGCAGTTTGTGCATTAGGCCTTCAGAAGAAGACCTTAGATGCAAGAAAACAGCATGAGTTTTAGTTAGGGTATTAGGCTAAGTAACTGTGTCAAGAGACACAAAAGTGAGATGACTCAAAAAGCAGCCAGTCACTGAGCCGATCAGCATGGCTGGGGCGCCTCTGCTCCATGTGGTCCTGCAGGGACTCAGGGCTCCTTCCACCTTTTAGTTCTGCCATGTCCCTATCTGCATGGCCAAAGCTGTGTCACCTTCATGTCTGTGGCACAGCCTGCAGAAAGGGAAAACTTGTCTTTAACGAGATGATCTAGAAGCTGTTGTGTCACTTTTATTCTTGAACCGTTGACTGAACTAGTTCACAAGGCCACACCTAGCTCAAAAGAAATACAGTATTGGAGGGAATTCTAGTGCTAAGGAGTATCTGTTGGGAGACAATTAGGGCAGTCTTAAAAGATCAGGGGACGTAAAAGGAGAAGAAATCATAAGTTAACATTTTAACAAATTATTCTATTATTTGCATCAACAGCATTATCATTCCCCTCCCATTATTGAGAGCCAGTTACGTGCATGTCTCTGTGTCAGATTTACTTGCATTATCTCTAGTCCTTTACAATAATTCTGCAAGGAAATTATAGCCCTAGTGTTATTTTGGGGACTCTGTGGTGGCTTTTTATTGTGTACATTTAGAGAAGCAAAATTACATCTTTATATGATTTGGGATTAGGGTTGGCCACAAGAGAAATTTGGATGAGATCTGGAAGATAGAAGTGAAGCAGCCATTTCCACACCAGGCTTGGTGGCAGCTCACACACATTGTCACTGATCTGCTGGCTCCCTTGTGGGCACGGGCGGCATCCAGGCTCCCAGCTCCTCCATCTCCCACTGGATTTCCTCCTTCAGGTTGTCTGAAGCCTGGGCGAGGCTTGTGTGCAGCACCATGGCTAAGGGCACTGACTTCTCCCACAGGTCACTCGTGCCGCCAAGGTTGGAGGTGGTTTGTCCTTGTGTATTCCAGTTTGTTCTCATGAGTTCCATTTGTCTCCATGGGTTCTAGTTTGTCCTTACTCTCCCCCATTTCCTGTGCAGCTTTCCTTCCTGCCAGCCTGGCTGATCTATAGTGGCTTAGGTCCAACGTCAGAAGCAGAGGCAACAGCCTTACATAGACTTCACACATCCCACTATTGTGTAAGATCTAAATCCTATAATAAATCCCTTATCCTACAGCACTCATAGTAGACTGCTTCTCTGATCATATCCTCACTGATAGAGACATTTTTGTTGCAAGTAATAAGAAACCACCTTCACATAGCCTAAGCCTAGAAAGGGTAATTATTTTAAGGATGTGGGACTGTCTCATTGAATCCAACTGTGGGAAGGCAGTTCGGTCACAGGGAGGGAGAAGATCTTTCATATTAAAACAACAACACCACAAAAACACTTACCTTATCCCACATTCCATTTTCTAGTCTCTGCCCCATTTTTGAGCTCCCCTTCAAATGCAAAGATGGTCACACCCTCCTGCACTCCCTCACTTCCAGGACTCCTGAAACCCTCTGAAACCGAGTTCTAGCCCATAATGCCACCAAACTAGATTGTCAAGAGTAACGTATGTCTTCACACTCTCAATGTACCTGAGCCTCAGCACTACTGACGACTTGCTGTCTGGCTGGACACTGTGACTCACCACCCAGATCCCCCTTAGGTGAGGGGCTGTTGCCCCAGTGACTGAGGGTAAGGAGGGCTGTGCGCCTGTTTAGGGATGACCCCAGCCGCAGACATCCCCTCAGCCAAGATCATGCTTCACCTCAGATAGACTACATCCAATATGACTGCGTGTGGGAGGATAAAGGCCTGGCCACCCCAGCTAATCTCTGAACAGCCATTCTAGCTCCAGACAACCTGTAGGTGGGCCAAAGTGCCTTTAGTTCTGCATCGCAGCTCAACTTCTCTTTCTACCTACGCCTGTCTTCTTCCCTTCCTTTCCATGATGTTGAACCCAAAGACACCCCTGAATAAGGATCCTGGGACACCAAACTTGTTTCAGAGTCTGTTTCCTGAGGAAGCCAGCCCGGACAGCTTCCAGTGCTCCTCCTTTGGCATCTGTGACTCCACTTTCTTTTGGTCCTTCTCCTGCTTCTCGTCCAGTCCATATCTGTTTCTTTGCAGGCTTTCACTCTTCTCTCTGCCTTTTCTAAGTAGGAGTTTCTCATTTGTCTACCCAGGCAAATTTATTTGCTCCTATATTTTCAAATGGCATCTCTATGTTGATGACCCCTTAACTTATGTATTTAGCTAAGACTTCTCTTTAGGGTTCTGGTCTCTTATGTCCAATATCCAATTTCCTCCCTGGCAACTGCACTTTGCTAACTTACAAGCATCTCAAAATTGATGTTTCCAAAACTAGACAATGTTCTTTCCTCTGAAGTTTGTTTCTCCCCCCAGAATTGTCCAATTCAGTCAACTGTATCCATCCCATGGTTCGGTCAGACACCTGGCTCCATCTATGGTCCTCCCTGTCTTTCATCCCCTATGTATCATTCAGCATGTGCTGTCACTCACGTCTAGTCATAGCCATGCAGCTGGTACAAAGGATCCAGGGTTTCTTTAGGCTTCCTGCTTCCTGACCTCGCTCTAAGAACAGTATGGGAAGATCTGTCTGGAGGCAGGCAGGTGTTGAACAATTAGTCATGCATACAGCCTAGGTCACCTCCCAAAGTGCCCTTTGTGGGCTGCTGAGTTTCTAACAAAGGCACAGAGAGATGCAACGGGTCTGAGGATCCTGAATGCATTCTTATCATTTTGATAAAGCTATATTCTTTATTCTAGGGCATTGTCTAGGAATTGTTGCCATTAACCACTTTTATTAACTGAATATATCCCTATATGTATGCACTTCGTATTGATATAAATAGCATACATTCCTGTTGATGGGGGCAGGTGTTGCTTTGCTTTGTCCACAGTTCTTAGTCCCTGGCAATCAAGAATAGGAAAATATTACAGATTTGCAACAAGAAAGCAAGAAAACAAAGTAGAGTTCAAACTTTTTCTATAAAGAACGTAGTCAATCAAATATTTACTGAATAACCACTTCATACCAGGTACTCTGCTAAGTGCTGTGAAAGGGCTTGCTGATAAATAAGGCATGGATCCTGTGATTCCACAAAGCATAATAAGTGAACAGTTAAATAATAAGGAGGAATTTAGTATTATGACTTTTTTATACAAAGTAATACAGAGAAATTTTATATTTGGATTGTTTCTGAACAATGCTTTGCAAACAATTATAAGAGTAAGGACTGAGAAGTATTAAAAGATCCTTCAATTGTTTTGGGTCCAGTGGAGCATGTATCTAGGTGAGCATCAGCCCCTCAGCTATTCATTTCCACGGTAACTGAAAAGTCTAGGGGAGTAATACCATTAATAGTTAACAAGGGAATTAGAATAATAATAGCACATGCTGAGGCTACCTATGTTTTAGGCACAGGCAATGCACTTTTCTCATATTATGTCATTTAAATCTCACAACAACCCTATAAAGGAGCAACTATTCCAGAGGCTCAGAGAGCATATCTTGTAAGTGGTAAGAGCTGGCACTTGAACCCAGGTCTCTGGCTATGGCTCATGCTTCTAACCAGTAAGTGAGGTACCAAAGTCAGGATAGGAACTTTCCTCATCCCTTAGTAGCTCCTTCTGAGAAGAAAGAATGAAGAAAGACAGTGGAATTATATGGAGGAACAGGTTGACTGGGGACAGAGGAAGCAGCATAAATTCTCTCAGGTACATTCCTCCAACAAACTTAAGGGGAGAAAGAAGACTTTGTAGGTGGGTATTTACACACAGATTGCTAGAAAGTCAACTTCTCACTTGAAAGCACTCCTGGATATAGGACTGGAGTGTGTTCTAGAACGTGGATAAAGAAAGAAACATGGAGGTTATTACTCCTGACCCTTGTAGGGAGAATGTGTATAAGAGTGGTCTAATTTTTAAAGATGAGCTCACAAATTTGAGAAATAATCCAGAAAACTGAACTTTAGTATAAAAAAAGAAAAAAAGCAAAACTCTTCCATAGGGGACCCCATTATCCTTCTAGCAGAAAGTCTTAGGAATCCCTGGAACACTGGGGACTTGCGCAAGCATGGAGAGCTAACTGTTAAATTTTCAGGAACTTCCCAAACAGATTGACATCTCATTGGTGGTTGGAAATCAACATGTTGGGAATATTTACACTATGAAAATCAGTAAATGTGTAAATTCCCCAGAGAGCCCATAGTTAAGTATTTACCAGCACACCATTGCCTAGAAGCAACAAGGGTTCTGATTAGCACCTCTTCACCTATACCAGGGACCTTAGTGGAACTAATGTGGTGAAAATTAGGGGAAGAGTAGGTGCAGAGAAGGAAGTTGGGGAATACAGAAATGGAGTTAGAGCAAGTAATAAACATGCTACAGATTATGATTCCCACATCTGACTGCATGTGAGAATTATCTGCGGAACTTTTTTTTTTTTTTTTTTTTTTTGCTGGAGTTTCACCCATTGCCCAGGCTGGAGTGCAATGGCACGATCTCGGCTCACCCAACCTCTGCCTCCCGGGTTCAAGTGATTCTCCTGCCTCAGCCTCCCAAGTAGCTGGGATTACAGGCATGTGCCACCACGCCCAGCTAATTTTGTATTTTTAGTAGAGATGGGGTTTCACCACGTTGGCCAGGCTAGTCTCGAACTCCCAACCTCAGGCGATCTGCCTGCTTCGGGCTCCCAAAGTGCTAGGATTACAGGCGTGAGCCACCGTGCCCGGCTTACCTGTGGAACTTTTGAAAAGATAAGGCCCCCAGTACTTAGCACATTTGACTCTTGGAGCAGATAAACACTTTTTTTCCTCTATGTGACAAAATTATTTAATAGTAATTATGCAATCATCAGTAACCACGAGTTATATAAAGACATATAAATATTATATGTAATGTGTGTATGTGTTATACACCATATATATATAATAAAAACAACGTAAGTAATGTTATAGATAAAATAACATTTCCTTAACTCATTTTTAGTTTGTAAATAATTAAAATAAAAGTGAGAGAACAACCGTTATGAAGAAATATTATTCAATAAAATAGTTCATGTATGAAATAAAATTCATTCTTTCCAAAATATAATATACATCATAATTTATGCCCTATTTTGTTATTTTAAATTTGAAACACAAATAAAACCTCCAGATAATTACGCTGAATAACAGAATTGAAGTAACTCAAATTCTGTTTCTTAGTCTGTAATAAGACTGAGACTATTACCACGTCTTATTCTTGTTTATTTAGAGCCTACTGTTTGAATGCAAGAAAATGTTGTACTACAGATGTTGAAGACACAAATTAAACCCAAAGCAAACTCAAACTCCCAACCATTAAAAACCTTCTCTTCAAATGAATATGTGTAGGTGAGACCATGTGGCTGACTGCATATATTAAATACATAATACTGGAATTTCCTCAAATTCATTCCATGTTAAATAAGATGTTTATGAAAGGATAAGTAATAATGATGTGTAATTTAAAACTTGAATATGTATTACTGAAACTCAATAGTAGCAGCTTAGAACATAGATTCCTCACCAAAAAAAATATACATATATATATATTTTCAGAGCTGGGTGTGGTGGCTCAGGTCTGTAATCCTAGTGCTTTGGGAGGCCGAGGCAGGAGGATCTTTTGAGCCCAGGAGAATGAGACCAACCTGGGTAACAGAGAGGGATCCCATCTCTAAAAAACATAGAAATATTAGCCAGGGGTGGATGTGTGTGCCTGTAGTGCCAGCTATACTACTCAGGAGTCTGAGTTGGGAGAATCACTTGAGTCCAGGAGATGGAGGCTGCAGTGAGTCATAATTGTACCACTGCACTCCAACCTGGGTGACAGAGTGAGTCCCTGTCTCAAAGAAAAAAAACTAAAACACAATTTTCGGCAGGGGAGGGGAGAAGTATTTCATCACTGATATCATTTAGAACTGCTAGCACATAGTGGTAATAAAAAGCAGACTGACTTCAATTGGTTCTATGATTGTTCTTTTAATTCTCAGAGAATGCACCCATTTATTGCCTGCACCTGTGTGTACTGCTCCCATCATCTCTGCCCTTGGCATGTCACTGCCTGGATCCCACCACAAACCATAATATTCAGAATCTTCTCAGGGGTGAGGCCCAGGAGTCTATTTTCATTAAAAACTCTTGCATGTGATTCTAATGATCAGCCAATTTTGGGAGCTGCTGATGTGGGAACAACAGGGACACAAATAGCTATGACTCAAAGTCGAGAGTGGAGGCCGGGATATCCAAGGAACTGCTCAACTCTTCAAACCCATTCTTAGTTGCAATCTCTGGTAGATGGACTATCATTGAAAACAACCCTGTAAAAGGAACATCCAAGGGCGACTATAGGAAGCTCTCCTATTGTGTCATGAAAAATACTTAGCACGTAGACATTTACATGTTAAAACAAGAAAACACACCTTTTTATTTAGTAATAAATTAGGAGAGTGTTTTTTAACTTCACTTCTTTATAATTTAAAAAATTCTTATCAATGAGTCTTCATCCTTATTGATTTCTCTGCTCCATCTTCAGACCATTTCAGAAAAGTCTATCCTCAAAAAAGGCAGAATTTTAAAACAAACGCAAAACTTAGATGCTATTCCTTTGCCCTTTAATGGGCTTTCTGCCTCACTCAGACTAAAGACCAACTCCGGCTACAGCTACAAAGCCTTATGCCAAGTGGCCTCCCCTCCATCCTGCCACCACCACCTCTCTCAACGTGACTCCTCACTCAGTGTCTTCCAGCCATTTTGGCCTCTTGCTGTTCCTCAAACTCACTGGGCACTCCCACCTCAGGGCCTTTGCACTGTCTGTTGCCTCTGCCTGGAGCACTCTTCCCTCAGGAATCCACAAGGCTTCCTCCTTTACCGCCTTCAAATCTGTGTCCAAATCTCTCACCTGATATAAAAGAGCATTATTTTTCTTCATTGCACCTAACACCATCTAACATATCATATATTAATATTTCACTTGTTTGTTTATTTCCTCTACTACATTTTTGAGGGCAGGATTTTTGTTATGTTTAGATGTTTAATCTCTTTTGTTTGTTTGTTTTTCTTTTTTTTTTTTCTTTATTGAAGTGACGTCTTGCTCTGTCACCCAGGCTGGAGTGCTGTGGTGCAATTTCAGCTCACTGCAGCCTGGACCTCCCAGTCTCAAGTGATCCTCCCACCTCAGCTTTCTGAGTAGCTGGTACAGGCATTTACCACCACATCTAGCTTATGTTTAGTGTTATATTTCTAGAACCTATCTTCTGCCTTGCCCATAGTAATACTTAACAAATATTTGTTGAACAAATGAATAAATCAAAATGCAGATGATCAAAAATCAAATAATAAAGAAATGATAATAATAAATGACTTACAAAAAACCTCTTTTTCCCCAAACCTTCTAGGTCACACTTCTAAAGATAACCACTTGGAACTTTTTAAGCTATGCCTTCTGCTAGTTGTCCTGAGATCTCTAAATGACATACTTCTACTTACATTTCTTGATTTATCAGCTGCCAGCATTATCTACTGATGCCCTGCTATGATAGAGCTGAATGTGACACACTTGTACCTCCACTTTTCTCAACTTCCCAGTGTAATCACTATGCCTATTTTTAGTTGCTTTGATTTTATTTGTACCTTAGTTATATTCTCCGTGTTGATTTTCATGTCTTTGAGACAGTGTCTATTGTCTACTCAGTTTCTGAGATAAGGATATCAGCCCCTCTTTCTTTCCTTCCACCCTTCTCCTTCCTGGCCACCTCTCAATTTTCCTTGTCTTTCATGAGCCATTCGTTTATATCGTGGCATGTGACTAGGATTTTGAGTCTCATCACTAAAATTTTCGAAAAGATCTCTAGGAGTCTGTGGCTGTTCCTAACAGACATTTCAGATTCCCCTGATCTCCATTTTAAATTAGGAAAAGAAGTAGTGTAGAGCAAGATTTGGAATGTTGTCTGGAGCATCTGGAGGGCAAAAAATTCTTGGAAGCTTGCCAGGGCGGCCTTCTGTAGGGGAGGCTCCGGCTTCCAGCTGGCCTCAGCTGTACATGCTTTGACACCTGACTCTTGCTGTCCACCTAACGAGGTGAACCACTCAGGGGAGAACTCAGGTTAACCAAGTTTCCAAGACTGATGTACCAGTGCATGTCTTCCCAATCAGAAACAAAATAGTGATGCCAGCAGGGAAGTGCACACTGGCAAGATGAACATACCCCCTTCCAGTAGACAGATGCATGTGAGAAACCAAATTATAATCAAAGGTAGCTTGGTGAGCATAGAGTCAAAGCAGGGGGTTAGATAAAATGGATGTTAAACCTCCATAGACACAGATAGTGATCAATTCACTCATGAGGGAAGAAAAAGTGTTGCCAATGTGACCACAGTCCCTCAAGTTCTGTTGCCTGTAACTTCCTCTGCCAGTGTTTGTTCCTTC
The DNA here is from genome assembly GCF_049350105.2 of Macaca mulatta. Lineage (NCBI taxonomy): Eukaryota > Metazoa > Chordata > Mammalia > Primates > Cercopithecidae > Macaca > Macaca mulatta. Next base: position 103,090,979 of record NC_133414.1, on the reverse strand, counting down.
CTTTTTATGTCTGCATCACTGATCAACCCCCTTTGGACCAACATATATTTTACAGTTTTCTGTCTTTCTCATTACAGTCAAGTCTACTGTTTTGTGAGCCATGCTCTTTAAGGTAAGCTAGCGCATCTCTATATTAAAATAATCATCTGAGAGCCTTCTTATTTCCTTCACTCCCAAATTCACAGCCAGTCATATTACTATTGCCTTCAGGTAAGAATATAATGTCTATTTTCTATTGATTGAAGGCATCCTGAAAATTCAGTGTCTCATAAATACAGCAAGCTTAGCATCGTATTTCTGTAGTAAGCACATTTCTAAAATGGATGAAGGCATTTCTGTGACAGCCAGAAGACTGGTTGGATGTCAGACCAGGTTCATGCTGGGCCTTAACATGTTTATAGCTGCTGTGACTTAAATGATATACCACCAGATGGTCTATAAAAACTTAAGGGGAACTGAACGAGGAATATTAGAGTTAATCAACTATGTAGAGGGCTTAGGAGTTTTTTAGTTGTTTACCATTGTATAGGACTGTATAATAGTATGGCTTATGATACAGAAAAATGGAAGAAAGGGAGAAATTAGATAAATAAAGCTATAGTGAAACATTTATTCATTTATTGAACATTTAATTAGTATTTATTGAGCATCTACTATTTGATGGGTATTGTATTACATCCTGGGGACATAGTACTGTGATGAATAAGGCAGATTACAACATCTGAACCAAAGTATTCATGGGGCTCACAATCCAGAGAGTAAGATAAAATTAAATAATAAAGACACAAATAATTCAGTAATTATAACTGTAAAAAAAGGCCATGAAAGAGAAGAACAGGGTACTATGAAAACATAAAACAGGAAGGACTGATCTAATCTGGGACAGGAAGGGTGGGTTGGAGATGACATTCGTAAGGATGGTAAGATGAGACCTGGAAGATGTGCCCAAGTTAACTCAGCAAGAGTTTGGGAAGAGCGTTTCACGTGCAGGGGACAGCATGAGCAAAGACTAAGAGGCAGGCAGGAGCATAGCATATTGAAAGAACTGCGAGGCCAGCATTAGTGAAGGGTATCCATCAAGAGACTGAAATGGATAATATGAGCACTGGAAAGCAAATCATAATATTTCTAGCTGTTAACAATGATACCACTTTCTGGATGGAGGAATTGTTGTTTAGTTCATATGGGTAGAATTCAGTTACCTGTTCAATAGGGAAAAAGTTAATATTATAGTCCATGAATTGGTATAACTTTTAGGTAAACTAATAATTCTGACAACTGGAAATTCATCTATTCCATCTCATACAGTTTTAATAACTTTGGAATAAATACTTCTCCTGGAAACAAGAGTGCCTAAAATGTTTTGGCAAATGAATATCATTTAAGAAGTGCTTTCTTCCCTTTCTATCTATGCCCTTTGGAGTTCCTCCCAGTTGTCAGGGCCATCCTTGACAGTCAAGTCCACCTTTGAAGGATGTATGTCATTTGTAAAGGCCTTTTGCTGAAAGATTAAAAGATCAAGGGAAATAAAGCTGCTTGTATTCCTAAACCCTGGTGGTCTCACAGAATTTTCTTCTCTTCATTTTTTGTTATCAAAGCATCATCCCAAATTCATCATGTTGTCCAACACACCCATGTACTTCTTGCTCCAATTCTTCTTGTGTCAAATCTCCCTACACAGACCCATGCATATTTCCAATTTCAATTTTTATTCTTTTTATCTTTCCACAAGACTGGGTGTCTTGTTTGTGCAATTGTGTCTAGTTGTGTCTATATGTATATTCTTGAGATATGAGGATATATAATTATGTGCAAACACAAAACTATTTATGCAGGTAGGTGTCCATACATGTATAAACAAATAGATAGGTGTGCCTTGTGATTAAGCACTATAGGTCTGCACTGTTCAATATGGGTAGCCAATAGCCACATTCGCCTATTTAAATTAGCTAAAATCAACAAAACGTGAAAATTCAGTACCTCTGTTGTACTAGCCACATTTTGAGTGCTCCAGTGGTGGACCTGCCCACTCAGCTCATTCATGCAACTCACATAAAGGCATGACCCTGCCATCCTGTCCAGGGGGTGGTTAGAGTTCAGTAGCATGGCCTATACAGCAGGTTTAGTCTTTATACTTCACACTCTCAAAAACATGTAAATGAATCCAAACACTTAGTCCTTAGAAATTCATTAAAATCTCTTGTCTGCTTCTATCTTCAGCACCCCTACATTCCTTTGGGCTTCTCTTTCTTCTGCCATGTCTCTGCCCCCTTGGTCCCTTGATCCTCTCTCTTCTCTGGGCCATGTGTAAGTCTACACAGGCTCTAGATGAATCACATCCCCAGCTCCACGAAGCACCCTGAAGATTGAGGGTTGGTTCTATGCTAATTGCTCACCAGCATCTGATTTTTTCCCTTTTATTAATAGAAAGTGAAGGAGAAATAAGGAGCTTAGTGGGCAAAGATGGAGGGAGAATGCTGTGAACCTCCAAACATTAACAATTTTATCCCATCGCGTGTAAATTAAAGTGTGTACATTAAACTTTGTAGAGTTCATCTATGGAATGGCTTCAGTTCCCAAATAGTCTTACTGTCACCTTTGTTATAAAGAATTACACTAAAGCGTTCCCTTTAGGTAGTAAGGGGATAGCTTAAGCAAGTGAGTGCAAAAAAATCTTTTTTTTTCTTATTTTCCTAGTGCCCCAACTATATAGAGTAAATAATGAGGACTTATAAAATTGCTTCCCTTCCAGGGTGTAAGCTGGGCCATGTAAAATGGATAAGATAACATTTTACATCAGTAAATTAAAAGAAAAGGCATTGCTCCATATAACACCTGGCACATAGTAAGGCTCAATGAGAGGAGAATCTAGAGCAGTGGTTCTCAGCCTTGGCTGCACAGTGGAAGCACTAGAGGTACTTGGAAAAAAAAAAAAACCATCCCTGGTTCACTTCCCTAGAAATTCTGATGTAATTGGTCTTAGGTGTGGTCTGAGTGTTGGCATTTTTACAAGCCCACCAGGTGATTCTGTTGTACAGCCAAAGTTGAGAAACACACCCTGGTGTAGAGGGAAACTCTGGGTTCTTCTCTACTGTTTTCCTTCTGATCTTTACAGGGATGCCATATCATCTTTGACTCAGTCATGGGTTTGGAGGGTCAGGAGCTGATCATTTGAGATGAAATTTTATATTATTCTAGATGTGGTAGATGTGGTCTACTACATGTTACAAAGTTGAATGTGTGTGCCATGTGCATGTGCACACATATGTGTGATGAATTTCTTGTGAGCCCTTTGAAGCTCCATGTCCTTAGCAGGGTACCCTACACTTAGAAATTTGGAAGCCTTCCTTTAAGTAACACTCTTGTTTTGTGCACAAATCCAAAATAAAAGTGACAGTAATTAGTAGCATAAATCAACAAGCAGAATGTAGCAACCAGTATAGAGAGGCTGGCCTGACAGTCCTCAACGACACTTTTATATTTATATATCCACTATGCTCAAGATTAATTTATTAATTCTGTAGCAGGTTAAGGGAGTGGAAGCAGCTGGTAATCATTCATTCATTTATATATTTTCATTCAACAACCATCTGCTGAATGTCTTGTATGTGCCAGGCCCTGGTTAGGGTTGGGGACTCAATATTGAATATGACTGCACAGCCCCTGTTCTCAGCCTAGTGGGAGAAAAGATAAGTAAATGAGCGATTGCGCTCAGTGTGAATGTGCAGTAATGGGGGAGCACAGGATGCTGTGAGAGCACATAGTTGGGACATCCAATCCAGGCATGGTTGGTAAGTTAGGGGGTGGTTATGGGGAAAGTCTCTTGGGAAACATAACTTTGGGGAGAGTGGCAGCCATGGAAATAAACCACTTGGATTTCCCTTCAAGAAAGAACGTACTGCTCAGCTTCTAGAAATGCAGCTATCTGATAGCATCCAGCTGTTAGGCTCTCAGGATTAGCCTTAGCTTTCAAGCTGACCCCACATTCTTATAGGCAGGGGGAACAGCTTTGTTCCATTCTCGGACATTGTGTGCAGAGAGTGGAGTGGATAGTAGAAGGAAAGGGAGGAGAGAGAGGTAAGCAAGGAGTATTGTAGCCCAGATCATGGGGGACCTCGTAGGCCATCATAAGAACACTAGCTTCTACTCAAAGTGATATGGGGTTAGAGGAGGGCATTGAGTGGGCGCTGCCATAAGCTAATTCATGTTTGATTCAAGTTCTTAGCCTTTGATTTTGCTCCAGCCCACTTCCTTCCCTTCTGTCAATGACATCCATCCCTCCAGGGGACTGCCAGCCCTCCAGGGACTTGCACCTAGCAAAGCAATACATCTTCAGAGCGACTCCTAGTCTGACAGATTAGAGCAGCTGCTGTACAGTGGGAGTTTTAAAGAAGCTGAAGATTTCATTTCTAAATTCAAGAGTGTGATGTTCTTATAGATGAGACTATGTGAATATTTTGTGTGCCCAAAAGTTGTAGAGGTTATGGAACATCAAGCCTAGGACATAACACCAGATGACATCCCAGAAACTTTTTAGGGTGACAGGTAAAATGACTGGTTTTTCTCCTTGGGGGAAAGAACCAACCTCTCTAATTGTCCTCCAAGTTAGACTGGCCTTCCCTGACTTGTGAAACCTGGTTATCAGTGAGCTTGGCAGGAAGGTGGCCATGAAAAGGTCCTGGTTGGTGTATAAGCCCAAATTTGGAGCATGAGTATTTATTTTCTATTCTCTGTCCTCTGAAGATTTCCATGTAGAGAGCTGACCTGGGGCAAGGTAGCAATCCAGGCAAAAAGGGAATAATTTAGAAGAAAATTAATTCCTCCCTTGAGGAACAATTTCTATTTACAAATTTTAAAATATGTTTTGTGTTTTATTTCACTATTTCCTAGGATTTCATTCCTCTAGCTGAACTTAAAGCTGTCTTCAGAAGGCCCATGACTTGCTAGCTTCTCATTCAACTGCAGAATACACACCGGGACTGGATGTGCTTGGAAGTCCACTTTCCAATAGATTTCTGTGACATCAAAAACAACTATTTTCAACACCACCTGGTCCCAGAGTTTTGGGAAGGTCAGTGCTGGGAATGAGATCAGATCGGTTCTTGTCTGCAATTCTCTTCTTCACCTGGGTCTCTGAACTAACCTGGCCTTGACAATTCCTGGTCCCCACGTGCCACAATGAAGACCATGATTATGGCCACCACCATCATTATAAAAATAAATAAAAGAGATACTTAAAATGGTCAAAACTGATGATTCACACATGTTAATGGTGAATAAACATAAAAAAGTATTTTAGCATCGCTAATAATCAAAGAGGAAGAAGGAGAAGGAATGTAGGGCAGGCAAAAGCAATAAAGTTGCAAACAACCAAAATGGCCCCCAACAGGCAATTGGTTAAATCTGGATACTATGGAGTATCTTGGAAATTTCTGTTAACAAAAAAACTGTATCGGCATCATAAAATATCAAGAAATCAGGTCACAAACTATATGCAAATGTGTTCTTAGCTTTCAAAATAAAAGCATTTAAAAAGAATACTCTCCAAATATCAACAATATTTATTTTTGGAAGTGTAACTATGAATAATTTTAATTTTTCCAAATATTTTTCTGTAATTTCCAATTTTCTAGAATAAATGTGAAACAGGAAAGCCAAATCAAAGTAAATTTTAAGAAAAAATAAAAGAGATATTAAAATTATACACAATTTTTTCCTATAGTATAATTTTCACAGAAAAAAATGTTAGAGAAAATATTTTTAGAAAGTCATCTAATATTGCTGTTGGCTTTTCCTCACAAGAATATGATGTGATGGCAATAAAAAGTTGTTCAGAAAGTTATGATTTAAATGGTTAGACTGGTTTCAGTGAACTTCAGGGTCAGCTCTACAGTTTAATCATATTGTTTTTACTGGCTACCAAGGCTACAGAAGTATAGGTACAACTGCTATAATTTCTTAGTTAGTGGGAAGTGGTACATTTAAAGTACACAAATCCATTCTCTTTGCAGCCCTCTATCACTTCCACTGCAAATGGAGGAAAATAGAGGAAAATTGAAGAATCATTTAGTTAAGATGATAGAAAAGAAGAAAGGAAATAAGGGTGGTGGGGGGCAGGGTGGGCAGGGGCCTTTGGAGAGCACGCAGCACTTGCAAGATCCTATAAATGAGAGAAAAGCAATGATGGGGACAGACATTTACTAAAACTTTCCCTGTGTTTTGTAACCTGAAATTTCTAAGACATTCCACTGTGTCCAGATATAACCAATTGCCTATTGTGGGCCATTTTGGTTTTTTACAATTTTATTGATATTGCCTGCCCTATATTCCTGCTCCATCGAACTCTTTGATTATTAGTGATGCTAAAATACTTTTAGACGTTAATATTTGTGAATCATCCTTTCTCTGAGCCTGGACTCAGTTCTAAGTCCTTCTCCCACATGATTTCATTCCCTACTCATAGAACATAGAAATAGGTGTCATCTTCTCCACTTCACAGATGAAGAAACCGAGACTCAGAGAACTAACTTGCCCACGATTATACATTCTAGTAAACAATGAAGCTGGAAATGCAAACTACCTTCTTAACTCATTCTGAAATTACATGTGTGTATGTGTGTTTGCATGTGAGTGCCCAATGAACATGACTTTGTCAAGGATGGAGTTTTCCTCATCCAGTCACCTGGAGCTCAGAGACTTGAATTGACTCACTCGTGGCCAGGGAGGCATCATGAGAACACAAGCCACCAATTAACAGTTTAAATCAATAAAGTGTAATTTGTGTTGGAGTTTCAAACTGACTGGGCAAAAGCTTTGAGATGGAATGCAGGCTTTGGGTGCTGGCAGCCATTATGGGAAAGAGAGAATCATGAAAAACAACAGAAGGTATGGAAGATGATGCCTTCGACAAGCTAGTCTATGGGAAAATTTTGGGGTGTGCTGACAAGCGAGTATCATCATCCAATTAGCAGCTCCTCACAGTACCCAAGATTCCCATTTTCCTAGGATCTGGGGAGTGGGAAATCTGAAGGGCAGATCAGAGAGTCTTACTGCTTCAGGACAAGGACAGCCAAGGGAAAGTCTTCAGTATTTGGAGAGATACAGAATCAAGTGGAATTAAGAAGAAAAATTCAGATTTAGAAAGCCAGACAGAAGAAGGAAGGGGCTGGACTCTAATAACTGCCCTCATCCTAAGATGGGCGTTCTTTAAAAATGTCCCAGTACTCCTCACACTCTTGTAAAGTCACTTCTCCACATCAATGACTTGAGAGTAGTGCTGCTGGTGGTCAACCTGTAGGCAGGGAGACGAAAAATTATAGAGCAAGAACTTCAGCACCAAGAACATGGTCTCAAAGAGGGTCTTCATCGTCCCCTTTTATCTTTCTGATGATTTATTGCAAGACTTACGGCTCTTCCTTGTGAAAGCATGGCATTTGATATCAGCTAATGGTAGAAGCATTACAGAGAACACTTTCCAGGGAAGCTGTTTAATGATGATTACAATCAGTGCATTTGAATCTTAGATGACCTAGTGAGTCACTGTCCTCTGTAATTTTATAAGACTCATTTTTAGACTATGAGTCTTTAAACCTCCTATAGGACCTAAGGTGGCGTCTTGCTCACAAATACGAGGTGAATGAAAGACAGACATCCAGGTGTCTTTCCAGGGGTATGTTGGAGAATCCAAAACCTATCTTCCTACAATTCAGTTTGTTTTCGTTCCTTTCAAGTGTCTTCTCTGGATTTGCATTGGAACTCCTCAGTCACCAGTGTGTGCCTGTTATTCAGTAAGTACCAAGAAATTTCCCTTTGGTTGGTTTTCACTCTCCATGGCCAAGTGTAGTCATCAGAGAAATGTTTCAAATAAATTTAATAGATTTTGTCATCTCTGTTTGATGCAGAATGTCTGAGAAGATGCCGGAGCTAGACACCTCCAATTGCAAACACGGCCCAATTACAAATAAATCTACAAATGAATCACTTTCTAGTTTTTGCATGTTGGGTGTTTCATATGCAGAGTTGATGCTATTGGCTCTTCCTCAGTAAGATATACATCTCAAGTAGTTTTTGCAGTGTGATGGATTGACCTGGCCTGATAGATAATATGATGGAGTGACTATACCATGGACAGAATCATCACTGTCTCCTGCCAATCTTCCACAATTGTAAGTTTTCTTATTTGTTCACTACAAATGTCAATATAGATTAAAAATCATTTACACTTTTTTATTAGCCTGGGAATTTTTGACCACCTTCCATGAGCCAGGTATTATGCGATGCCCTTTACATATAACCTTTCATCTCTCTATTATTCTATCTTATAGTAGAGGGAGCAGGGTTTCAGAGACACTAAGTAGATTGTCTGAGGCCAAACCTCTCTTAAATAGCAGCTAGGATGTGAATAAAAGTCTGTCAAAATTCAAATTTTTGTTATTTCTATTACACCATCATTCCTTGGTCACATTCCCAGTTGGATGGAAGGAGTTTGCTATGTAGACTATCATCCCCAAACTGCCTTTATTATGGAACCATATCAAAGACTTGTACAAAAATCTAAATAAATAACGAAGACTGCATTCTCCTTTTTGTTTTTTTTTTGAAGTTATTATTTAATGACACAGGAAAATAACATGTTATGAAACAAGCTGGTTACAAGTAGTAGGTAGATGACTTCATTTTTTGATAAAAAATTAAAAAGCATGAACTTGCATATAAAAATTAGATTAGGTACAAAATGCCAATCGTATTTACTTCTGCTCAGTAATTAAATATTCCTCCCTTTGTTTTTGTCTTTTAAAAAACATTACTTCTGGAATTGAAAAACAAAAGGGAAAACATGATCCTGGAGAAAGTTACTAAACACGAGGAATTAGGAATCCAAGAAGCCAAACCAGGAGCCCAGCAGTCAAGGTTGGAAGCCCAGAACACGTCTCACCAGTGTGATAATGGCCAAGCCCCGAAGTGGAAGATTGTTCTTTTCTTTTCCTACTGGAATATTCTTTACCAAACAGTTTCCTCTACATTAGATATTAGCACACTTACATTTAATGGGATTCTATGATTAACTGGCACAACAGCAAAGTGATGCCAGAAACTTTCGTTTTGAATTGCTACATAATCTATTATTTTGTAGTTATATATTACACAAAACACACTAGAAATCAAGTGCTCCTACAACAAAAAACCCATCTAACTTTGCTGTTTCTTTCTGACTTTGTTCATTTTCAATCTTCACAACAAATGTGTTTTTTTTTGTTTCAGGGACTGGAAGAGGTAATTTTTCTCAGAAAGAAGCAAACATTAATATGTGCTAGGCACTGTCTGATGGCTTGGCTCTAAGACAAGGCAGCTGCCCATGTACTGTACAGAGCAAAAAGGCTTACCAAAATCCAAACCACCTTGAGTTAAAGAAATCTGAATGAGGAGCATCACTATTCTTTGTATGTGTGTTTTAAAAGTCTTTGCTGTGTTACCAAATAAAGAAATGCGTGTATTATACCTCTATTGATGTAAACGAGGCTCAAACATCTCAATTCCACCCTCTTCCTACCCCACACCCATCAGATGTTATGACTGCTAGTGACACTTTATTCAAATTACAACCCGTAGTTTTTGCTCTAAAAAACAAAACACCTGAGAAATGTTCATTGCTTTAAAATCAAGAATCTATAAAAGCAATGCCACCCTAATCCTAAGGTGATTCTTAGGTATTTTCCAAAGCTCTTTGCTCTTTCATACTACAGCATTTTCAGGAGGAGTCATTAGGTACTCTCAGTGTCCAAGAAATAACTAAAAACAAAAAATAACCTGAGACTCTTTTCTGCATTACCACCAGCTTCCCAGTACACCAGGTCACCTTTTACAGCAGTGAGCAAAGCAACCCATGCCACGGAAATCTTCACAAACCAAGAAGGAAAGGTACAAAAAGAATTATAGTAAAACAATAACATACATTTGTGTGTATGAGGGAGAGAGATTTAAAATTAAAATATTATATCATCACAAGAAACAGCAGACATTCCTTGCTCTGTCCTTGGGCAACCAAGAAAATTAAAGCCTGTTTTATGTCCCAAAAATAAAAGAGACTTGATAGAAGTAACAGTGCTCAGTGCTTGCAACCCAAGTCAATTTATACTCTTGTCAGACCAGTCCAAATTCCAAATGCTACAAAAATCCTGTTAGATCAAGGGGTAAAAATTCATTTTAGTACAAAGTTACTCAAGATAAAGAAAGGCACGTCTTAGGTGAGAGAACTGCCTGCTGCAGATGACTTTTTGCTAATGTGTTTAAAGATTATGGACTTCTCAACTTTCTTAGTTTTCTGGTAGCCAAATCCTCCTTGCTTTTTCTGCTTGCCTTCATTGCTGTTCATGTTCAGACCAACAAAGGGAGGCACCTTGAAACCAAATGACAGAGCAACTTGAGGCAAATTTAAGTTATTGACATTAAAGATCTGTTTCAGAGAGTAGGAATCATAGGCTCATATGTATGACTTACATGCTTCCTCGGCTGACTTATGAAGGAAGTAGTTCTTTTCAATCAGTTTCTCAAGTTGAGACTGAGTATCCTAAATTTTAGACCAGGAAAAGTCAAATTCACTTAATGGAACCTTGGATTGTTTCAAGTAATGAAGGAAACCCAATTCTTCTGGGTGCAAAATGAGCAAGGCATGGCCTCCCCCATTTAGATCTCTGGCTGTTCTCCCCACACGATGAATATATTTCTTTTTTTTTTTAATTTATTTATTATTATTATACTTTAAGTTGTAGGGTACATGTGCATAACGTGCAAGTTTGTTACATATGTATACTTGTGCCATGTTGGTGTGCTGCACCCATCAACTCATCATTTACATCAGGTATAACTCCTCAAGGATCTAGAACTAGATGTACCATATGACCCAGCCATCCCATTACTGGGTATATACCCAAAGGATTATAAACGATGAATATATTTCAGGGCCATCTGGAGGGTCATACTGAAGAATCCAGTTGACTTCAGGAATGTCCAGTCCTCTTGCTGCCACATCCGCAGACAATAGTGTTCCCGAATCTGCGTTGCAGACCTAGAAGAATGTGGTTGTACGCTTATTTTGCTTTTGCTTTCCATGAATGGCCAAGACAGCAAATCAATGCAGTTCAGCAACTCGTAGTGGTATTTCACGGACATACACGATGAAAAGACCATGAGCTTCTTCTTTTGGTTCTTCTTAAAGAATGTAAAGAGCAGAAGAATCTCTTTTCAGAGGGACAAACGACATATCCCTGCTCAAGACCATCCACTGTCACATTAGCTTATTAGCTTTATCACCATCAACATCAACATACAGTGGCTCCTTTTTCAGAGAAATCCTTGCCTGGTCCTCAACTTTTTGAGTTTAGGTGGCAGAACAGAGCATAGTCTGTCTGCGTGTTGGCAAAAGTTTAATAATTTGGTTTAATTTATCTTCAAACCCAACATCCAAGATACAATCAGCTTCATCAATAGCCAGACACTGCAGGTTTTTATACATAAACCCTGGGGTATTCTGCATATGGTCCAGCAGACGGCCTGGTGTGACCACAATGATGTAGATCCCATTAGCAAGTTTCTATGCTTCAGCAGATCTGTTACTACCACCTATTATCAACCCATAGGTGTGCACATGGTGAGTCATTAGCTCCTTAAGAACACCAAAAATTTGCATGGCTAGTTGTCTAGTAGGTGACAGAATAAGGACCCCTGTTCCATTCTTGGGCATTAACTTTAACTTAACAATGAGTTCAAATGCAGAGATGAAAAAAGCCAGGGCTTTACCACTGCCTGTTTTTACAGCTGCTAGAAGATCCCTGCCTTCCAGAAGTAGTCTGATACTTTTATGTTGAATTTCAGCCATGTTTGTAAAGCCCATTTCTTTTATTGCCTTCAGAGTGTTTTCGTTGACAAGATTACATAGAGAAGCAAATGAAGTATCCTCAAAAGCTCCTGTCAGTCCCAGGGGCAGGCTGGGCACCTCACTGTCATCTTCATCATTATCTGGCTTCTCCACATTATTTTCTGTTTCTTTAGGAGTCTTGGCACTTTCTTCTTCAGATTCCCCTTTGTTTTCAGTTTTTGCTTTTTTTGTATCAGGCCCAGCATCATTCACCAGTTTTCTCTTTTTCTTCTTCTTTTTCTTTTTTGATTCTGAATTGGGAGACTGCATTTCTGCATCTCCATTGGTTAATACGGTGGATTTCTGGGGAGATTTTTTAACTTTTACATTTTCCACTATTTCTTGAGAAATGTCTGCATTTTGAGTTTCTGATAAGGCCACATTTATAGAATGTTTTGATTTTTTAACCTTTCTATCTCCCGTTGTTTCTTCAGACACATCTCCATTTTGAGTTTCTGATAGGGTCAGATTTGAGGCCCCCTACAACTTTAGATTTTGCTGCCACAGTTTGAGGTTCCACTTCTCCATCTTCTTGCTCAGGAGTTTCATCATCTGGTGAGACATGCTGTCCAAGAAGTGCCTAGACTGCCGGGCCACACAGTACAGCTCTGCATTCCCATTTTTTACATGTTTATTTTGCTCCTCAAAGAACTCCATGAACCCAAGGTGTTGGTTGATGGAAGCCTCTGGTCATCCCAACTGAATCTCCATTCCATCTGGGAGCAAGGGCCCCCAAAAAGCATTAAGTAGAAAGTTGCTTCTCCAAGACTCAAATACCAAGCAGCTATTTTCTTCCAGAGTTGAGGAAGGTTTTCCAAATGTTTCTTTAAAATTGCTCTGAAAATCTGAATCCAATGGAATAAACTAGATAGGGCTGTTGATTGTGGAGAACATCTATCACCGACTTTAAACCTTTTCTCTTTCTAAAAATTCTTTTTGACATTGTAAAAACAATATATGCTTATTGCAAAACATTAAAACAATACAGAGGTGCATAGATATAAAAGTGAACGTTCTCAGTAGCTTATTTCACTCACTCCCATTTTAGGAGGTAACTGTTAGGAGGTAACATTACCACTTTAGGAAGTAACTAGATTTGTATATCACAAGATCTTTTGTGAGCTTTTATATCCCACCTCTATACACACCTGCATATGCATGCACACATGTACACAGTTACATGCCTTTTCTTTTATACCAAAAAATGAGAGCATACTCTAAGTTTCATTATGCACCTTGCAACTTAATACACCACACATAGATTTGTATGTCCATCAGTCATAATTCCGTCGGTTTATCACTCATAATGGGAGTAACACTGTTGTCCCCTTTCTTACCTTGTAAGTTTGCCGTGAGGATTAATCGTATGTTCAAAGGTACGCAAGGACAGTGGTACTAAAAAATGGCACAGAAGGCTTTGAGATGGCCATTGATGTATTATTTTACAGAGACATAATACAGATTATGTGATGGGCTTCAAGAGTAAGGATGAAGAAGTAATTTCTTGTTTTCCCCCTCTGAATGGGACACTTCGTGATCTGCATATTATAAAAAACATGAAAGTGAGGTCAGACTTGGCAGGGAAATTGCTGGCTACAAGCTTTTAGGACAATTAAAAAACAGCAGGATCATTCTGGCACAAGCTTCAACCAGTTGGCAGAAAAATGCCTCTTCTGCTCCTACGGTGACTGGCAATTCTAAGTAAATGGCTAAAATTGCCTTTCATGTCTGCCGGCAACTTCTTTCCTGAAGTCTTTGAGTCTTGTTGAATTTGTTTGATAATGAGTATCTTCTCTATTAGGGTAAATTTGACATGCATAAGGATTATTTCAACTCTGACAGGACAGAAATTCACGTGTTTCCAGAATTAGGAATACTTGAAAATTTGCTCAAGTCTAAAAATGAATTTTTCCCTAAAAGTTTTCTTCTTTAAGACTCTGTTGCCATATACAAAGACTGTATTTTATATGATTAGTGACATACTAATAGGCCTTTTGAAATATTAAAAATAGCTCCCAAACCCCTGTGATTTTCTTTGGTGAAGTCCAAGGACTTGGAATCCCAGTTAGGGCATTATTAACTTAAAATATTCCTACTCACTTAAATTATAAGCTGTCAATAAATATCACTTCTCTTTTAACTTCAATTCAGTTTGCCCTGAGACTACATTACTGACCATACGCCTTCCACCCCTGATATCTAGCCAAGGCAGCATCCATAATTGCCTGTTGGCTTGCCTCTGAGAGCCCAGTGTTGGACAGCCTGTATAGTAGAATGGTTGAAAGCAGTCTTTGGAGCTCCAAGGGCTCTGTACATTTGCTTGAGTTCCCATAACATGGTGGAGATGGTAGCACCTACCTCAGAAAGTTGTTAAATTAATTAATCAGCCCATATAATAAAGCACCTAGAATACTGCCTGGCCCATAAAGTGTCATTATTACTGTATCTTTTGTATTTAAAGTCATTCTCTTTAACTGTTGTTATTGGGATGAGGTCTGTAGCTTTTTATGCTTCTGGGAGAGGAAAACCTCTTCATCTTGTTCCCTGCGTCATAAGAGAAACAAAGAGGAAGAAGATGATATAAGTTGAGTAAATCTTCCCTTCATATTTGGTCAGATAAGAGCAGGGGCTTGGAGCCAGGCTGCCTGGCTTGACCACTTAACACTAGCAAGTTTCTTAACCTCTCCAGCCTCAGTGACTTTATCTGTATAAAGGGGATAACAATTGCCCCTGATCACAGGGCTGTTGGGAAACCCAATACAGTGTGAGTAACAGACTTACACATAGTGAGTGCACAATATAGATAGCAAGTAAGTTAATTCTGAGGCAACAGATTCAAGTCTACTACTACTGAGCTCCGACTATGTGTCTATTCTATATAGGGACTGCATTTAACAATATTCCCACAAGGAACACACATTATCTTCACTTAACTGATAAGAAGACTAAAGCTTTGAAAGGTTAAATGACATGCAGCAGTTCTCCTGTTAGAAGGCGATAGAGCTGAAATGTGACGCCAGGTCTTCTGATTCACAGGCTAGTGTTCTTTCTTCTAAACCCCTGGATATCTCTGTGAGCCACGCATATCTGATTACCCCAAGGATTCTCAGGGTCAGCAGTAAATAGGGTAGAGAGACCATCAGTCCCTGCCTTCTGCTTACTGCCAGAAACCTTTCCAATTATTTTTGTATGACCAACACATATGTAAATGCCCCACATGCTTTAAACAGTTAAACAATAAAACATAATTTTCCCATAATCCTACTCTTGGATTCTTTTCTCTCAAAGTTTCATAGACTTTCTTAGAATGTCTAAATGACCCTCAGAATGTTTTTCACCAGAAAGGTTTTGTTGTTTTTTTCCCCACTGATTCCAAAACAGTGAGTTGATTCCTCTTCTTCCTGGAAGTCTTTCTAGGTCATTACAAATAGCATTTTTCTTTATAGTTCTCAAGTGACCTTTAGTGCAAACATTTCTTTCTTCTTCCTGGGGTGGGTTCTGACATCATTCTCCAGGAACACAAAGGCCTCCACAAGGTTGATTTATCCTGCTGAGACTCTGGAAAGGGTCTCTTCTCCTCTGACCACATCTTAATTCACAATTGAGGGAAAAATATTTAGCAATGAGTCTCTTTCCCTATTTTCTTTGAGCTTGGTTTTTAAAAGTCAGTTATTCTAACATCTGCTTGGAACATTTTATTGTCCCCAGTCAGAAGTATGGTTTTGTATTTTTTAGCCAATTATTTCTTATCTTTGGTTACTTTTGCTCTTTTTTAATTCAAATCAGCCAGCATCTGTTCCCAGGATTCAGTGCCAAGGTGCCACCCAGTTTAGGAAAGCTAATCTTTGATCTTTTTCTTTTGCCTCTTCTTGGTACCACACACTAGTTTTCATCCCCAATTCCCCCACATTCTCATACCTCCCTTTGCAAATTCACTTGAGCTTTTAAAAAGAAAAGAAAACTTTAAAAGGAGAGCTAAGATGATTGTTCAGATAAAACGCTGAATCCAGACAGCCAAAAGCTGTGTGGTTTTCTCTGAGTTTGCTCTGTTCTGCCTGGATGTTGTGTGGCTTAATGGGGAGAGAAGCTGCCAGCTTGGAACAGAGCAGAAGGATTTTCAGCATCAGCTCCTCCCATGTCGTGGGTCTCTGGTAAGTTTCCCAGTCTTTTGTTACCCAGGTAGCTTTTTCATGTCATGGGCATAATGGTAGAAACCACCTCCATAGGCCAAATGGAAGGCACAACATTAATGTCAGGAGAGAGGCCCAGGTGGCTGCTTCCTTACTAAGACCAGTCTCTGATATTTGCAGTTACTTTTCTTTCACTTCTTGGTGCAAACAGGTTTTCTTTTAAACATAGCTAACAATGATTTTGCAGTTTCACACTGACATAAAATTTTTGTCCAGCTTTTGAAGGAAATCTATTTATGCATGATGAGTCTTCTGAATTCTAAATCACTGTTATAGACATTTTTAAAGAGAGAGTTGTATAACACATGTAAAATGGAGTAACAAAACAGTTTTTAAAAGTGCTTAGGCCAGGCATGGTGGCTCATGCCTATAATCCCAGCACTTTGAGAGGCTAAGGCGGGCGGATCACCTGAGGTCAGGAGTTCAAGACCAGCCTGGCCAACATGGGAAAACCTCATCTCTACTAAAAACTACAAAAATTAGCCGGGCGTAGTGGCAGGCGCCTGTAATCCCAGCTGCTTGGTAGCCTGAGGCAGGAGAATCACTTGAACCTGGGAGGCAGAGGTTCCAGTGAGCTGAGATCGTGCCACTGCACTCCAGCCTGGGCAAGACAGTGGGATTTCATCTCGAAAACAAAAACCAAAAAACACCAAAAAAAAAAAATGCTTTAAAGGTACTTTTTAGTCACTTAGTCATCCAATCAACAAACATTTATTTAGTGCCTTACTCTGTCAGATGCTACATTAGATCCCAGCAATATAGTAGCAAGGAAAAAGACACACAGTCCCTGTCTTCCTGGGGCTTAGAGCCCAGGTGTCTTCTGCCACCACAGTAGGAGTTTGAATATGAGTTGTGGCTTTTCTAAGTCAAATGTAAAGCTTGACACTTGTCTTGAAACCACGTGAAAAGCCACAGGACAATGGAAGAGAAAAAGATGTAAAAAAAAAAAAGAAAGACTCGGGAAGGGGAACATCACACACCGGGGCCTATCACGGGGTGGGGAGGGGGGATGGATGGGATTGGGAGTTATACCTGATGTAAATGACGAGTTGATGGGTGCTGACGAGTTGATGGGTGCAGCACGCCAACATGGCACAAGTATACATATGTAACAAACCTGCACGTTATCCGCATGTACCCTAGAACTTAAAGTATAATAATAAATAAATAAATACATACATACATACATACATAAAGATTCTGTGATTCCCAGGAGGATTTTATCTCCTGAGCACTTTCCTAAGCAGGTGGACTTTTTTATCCAGGGCCATGAGCCTGAATACAATAATTCCTTCTATGGTGTGGAGATCAGTGACCAGCCAAAAATAAGGGCTAGCAAACTACTTCCAGTAGTCAAATCCAGTCTACCACCTGTGTTTGCATGGCCTATGAGCTAAGAATAGTTTTTACATTTTTACATACTTGAAAGAAATCAAAAGAATAATAATATTTTGTGAAACAGGAAAATGATATAAAATTCATATTTCAGTTTCCATAAATAAAATTTAATGGGAACATAGCCTGGCCCATTCATTTATAAGGTATTGTGTTATAAGGGCAGAGTTGAAGAGTTGCGACAGAGACTGTATAGTTGGCAAAGCCTAAAATATTCATTTAAAGAAAATGTTTTTTGACCTCTGGTGTAGAAAACTTTCTGGTGCTGTCACTTCACACTTGGCCGTAGCCATCTCCTTAATTGTTAAGAGACACAGCAACCCCAAACAGCCATCTTCCTTTGTATTGCATGAAATACAGGGTAAGCCGTAGGAACAACAGAGAATGGGACGTTGATAAACAGGTTTGAATTTTCTTAAGCCACAAACTTGAGTGTGCAAACTAGATAATATTATTTTGTATAATGTAACTTAATTTACTTAACATTATAACATGCAACGTTAATCATTTCTAGAAAACCTCTGTGTTTTCTCAGTCTTTTCATGTTAAAAATTCAGTTAATTCTGGATTTTCTCTATTGTCTTCATCTCCTTTAGATGGCACCTGTGTGGGGTAGCCTACGTGGCATTCCGGCAAAGCCTGCCTCTCCTGAGAGGTATCCCGCCTCTAGTTACTAGCACTCCAGCAATGTTCATTACCTCACCTGGTCTTGCGGCTTTCTCTTATAATGTGCTTTTGTCACTTCTGCCGGATACCTGGGTTTATCAGTGCTCTGCTACTCTTGAACTCTTCTCGAGTATGTGGAAACTTTGCACTGCTCTTCCACGTTTTCTCTGGGGTTGCTAGAGATGAGTAGCATCTGGCCTTCTCTGACCCTTCCCACCCGCCCCCAACAACCCAGGATTCTGGGATAGGAACCAGGTCTGTCTGACAATGTTCTTGCATTTAATACTGCCATCCCGCCTCTTCCCATAGCCAGCTTCTTGAGTGGAAAACGCCCCCAAGCCTGCTACTGCTCCCCCTGCAGGGGTGTCTCTTGAGTTGGAAAAACAGGATGTCTTCTCTTTCAGGGCTGTGATCTGAGGCAGGCTGGGAGGAGGGAGGAGGAGGCATCTGGTTGATAGCCCTTTGCAAAAGGAACATACTTGTGCTTCCCAGCCCTGTGCATGCTCCAGCCAGCTCAAGTCCGACCTATTGGCTCTGCTTGATTCAGCAACTTCAGACTCTGGTTAGGCCAGATGGAAAATCAGTCCTGGAAAAACGAAAATGTGAAAAACTGTGGCAGAGAAGGTCATTCACTCCCTCATAAATCTAAACACACTAAGCCCATTGAAGGACTTGCCAGGAAAATGTGATTTTCAGTTTTCTCTTCGGGTTCAATTTATCTTTACTGCTAAGTAGTCAAGTTGAATTAGATCCAGAACCAGATACAATTCTACCCTTTTTCTTAGAAGGGAGGGACCCCCACCTTCTTGTCAGTGAACTAGCTACCCCATCCTAAAGACTGGTATTTCCTAAGTTAGAAATTCTAGCAGATCTTCTTTTAGGTTTCTGAACTGGGTGCACCCTAGGTTTCCTTTTCTCAGATGAATGAGTAATTGCATCTTTTCTGCAATGCCTCACTAAAGATGAGAAACAGTTACTCGGATTGCATTTCACTTCATTGGGTTTTGCTTTTTGCAGATGGCAATTTTTTTCTGCATCTTATGATCTCCCTTGACCTGAAGCATAGCCCCATCTATCATCCTGCCCATTCAAGTTTGTAGTTTTGAAAGATGCATAATAGAATGGAATACAAGAAAGAGCACACCTGTCCAGGCAACTTGACCAAATGAACCCTCATGTCAATGAAGGCATTAGAATAGGCCCTGGAATACCTTTACTTCCATGATATTACCACAATTGCATGTGAATATAAAACACGCAAAGCATTCCCCAGGCTGTTATTGGCAAGAATCATAGTTCCCATCCTATGAAGATAGAAGCAGAATAGAAGAGAGTAGTCCAGGTGTATTTCCTACCTGAATGGCAAAGTGGAAATTGATGTATAATTTTCCATATGGAAACAACTTGTTTCCCCACATTCATTGCTTCAATAAGGACAGATGCCCGAAGGCAGATTCCTTCAGGATGGAGTGAGAGGCTGTTCTTCAGCTGCCTGTGGCAGTCTTACTACATCATCACAGAGTCTTTGCTATGCCTCCCTTCAAGAGATGGAGCTTGATGTCTTTTGCCTGGAATATGAGTGGGACTTAGTAACTCACTTTCTAATGTAGAGAATATGGTAGAGGTGACAGCATGTCACTTACAAAGACCAGGACATAAAAGATACCTCTGGCTTCCTCCTTGCTCTCTTTGGGATCTCTTACTCTAGAAGAAGCTGGTTGTCATGTCATGAGAACATTCAAGCAGTCCTATGGAGAAGTCCACATGGTAGGACCTGGGGCCTCTTTTCAACAGCCATGAGAGTGAGTCATGTTGGAAACAGCTCCTTCAGCCCCAGTCAAGCCTTCAGATGACATAGTTCTAGACAATATCTTAACTGAAACTGCATGAGAGACCCTGAGGCAGAGCCACCGAGTTAAACTATTCACAAATTCCTGACCCACAGAAGCTGTGAGATAATAAATGTTTGTTGTTTTAAATCTACAAAGCCAGAAATTATAGAGTAATTTGCTGTGCAGCAATAGATAATGGAGTCCCCCTTGGAGAATATTTCGTTGGTGGTGAAAATTTCATTCTATGAGTTATTTATGATGTATACATTTATGTTGAATGGCCATTTTAAAAAAACTAGTCTGCTTTCACAAGGAATAGGACTGATAAAATAAATATTCTTATTAGTTTATAATCTGAGCTGCTATAACTTGATCAAACATGTTCCTAGACAATTTAGTGGATACACTTAAATGTTCCCTCTATGGATTACTTGAGTAAATAAAGAGAAAGTGGGGTCCAGACTTATCAACCCACTTCGTTGTAACAACAGAGTTAAAAGGATACTGTGGGGGTTTTAAAATAAGCATGAAAATTCTTTGACACCCTTCGCATTGAGAGGTGGGAGTCTGTACCCTCTCCCTGGGAATCTGAGCCAACGACAGTGATTTGATTGTAATGAGTAGACGACTCTGTAGACAGCCCCAGCTGAAGTGTCAGTCAAGAGCCAGCATCAACAACCAGGCACAGGAGTGAATACACCTTCCAATGAGTTTTGTCCCAGTCATCAAGTAAGTTACTCCCCACTGTCAAGTTACCCCCAAGTTGTGACCCCATATATCATGGAGCAGAGACAAAGTATCCCCGCTGTATTCTGTCCAAATTCTTGCCCCACACAATCCATGAACCTAATAAAATGGTTGTTTTATGCCATTACGTTTTGGGGTAGTTTGTTACATGGAATACCAACCTGAAGAGATGTATGGAAACAACTTTTCTTCATCTTTCAGATTAGTTGAAAACAATACAATTTGGAGACAAGAGCTAATTAGCAATTGAGTTAAGCTATGACCATTGAAAAGACTTAACTTGAGGGCAAAATGTAAGTTCAGTAGAAAGGTGGCAACATGAGAGCCCAAGCAGAGAGACATCCGTATGGTTTTTGCTCTGTTGTTGTTTTCTTTTGCAAATTGCATATCTCTGAGGAGAACATTAAAGAGCTCGTTAGGCAGTATAAATAGAGCTAGACACAGCATAAATTTTACCTTTGAGTTTTCCCCCCACTTAAAAAACATTTGCAATTACAAAAAAATTCAAACAGAGAAATACAGAAAGTAATGAGACATCTAAGTTTTCTCCCCTACCACCCAGAATTCACCCAAACTTAACATTTTGGGACATTTTGTAGATTTTATTTATTTATTTATTTTTGAGACAGGGTCTCACTCTGTTGCCCAGGCTAAAGTGCAGTGATGTTATCTCAGCTCACTGTAACCTCTGCCTCCTGGATTCAAATGATCCTCCTGCCTCAGCCTCCCAAGTAGCTGGGATTATAAGCATGTGCCACCCCACCTGGCTAATTTTTGTATTTTTAGTAGAGACGGGCTTTCACCACGTTGGCCAGGCTGGTCTCAAACTCCTGTGATTCACCCGCCTCATGTGATTCACCCGCCTCATGTGGCCTCAAGTGATTCACCTGCCTCATGCTGGGATTCCAGGCGTGAGCCACAGCCTATTCTTAAGTAAGAAATAAGCTGCCAGATACATTTGGAGTTTCCTCCTTCTATCCAATTCCAATTATTCCATTCCCAGAGGTAGCCACTGTCCTGAAGTTAATGTTTCTCCTTTGCTTTCACCTTTTCATTACTTTAAGCATAAATAATTCTGAGGCTGGGTGCAGTGGCTCATGCCTGTAATCCCAACACTTTGGGAGGCTGAGGCAGGTGGATTACTTGAGCCCAGGAATTTGAGACCAGCCTGGGCAACATGGCAAAAGCCTGTCTCTACAAAAAATACAAAAAAAAATTTAGCTGAGAGTGGTGGCATGCAACTGTAGTCTCAGCTACTCTGGAGGATAATGTGGGAGGATCATTTGAGCCCGCGAGGTCAAGGCTGCAGTGAGCAATGATAGCACCACTGCACTCCAGCCTGAGTGACAGAGTGAGACACTCTCAAAAAAAAAAAAAAAAAAAAAAAAAAAAAAGAAGAAGAAGAAGAAGAAGAAATAGTTCTGAAAGTTATAAAGTTACCTTATAATTGCATTTATTGAGAGCTAGTTTTAATGATGCTGTCATCATTCAATAAGTTGATTTGGTGAAGACAAGACAGACAAATGTTTGCTCTCTCACTTACTAATGGATTAAAACTTCTAGGATACGTGCTCTCCATCTAGTGGTAAAAACGGGATAACCATAGGTGCACTTATGTCTGATGTAGAGGAATGAACACACACCAAGGGCCTTCTGTGGACAGGACACTCCTCTGGTCTCTGTGTGGGAGACACAAATGAAGAGAAGACAGACTCTGGCCCTCAGGGTGCTAAATCTATGGAACATTGACCACGTGGTCAACAACCACATGAGGGACACAGAGGCCCAGAGAGGTCAAAGAACTTGCTCCAGGTCCAACAACAAGTAATTGACAAAGCCGCAAACCAAACTCTGACCTTTCTGACTTTGAAGCTCATTCTCTAAACTGTGATGCTTGATAGTACTTTTAAACATTATTTCTATATTGAAATAAGTATAGATTTCTTGTGAAGCAGAATATAAATTTTCATGAATTGTAAGGATATAAGAGAAGAGCTTTCAATTAAATTCGGCCTGTTTCTTGGATAGCTCTAAATCCTCAAATCCAGGAGTTTCTGCCTTTAAAGGTCCCAGGGAGGAAAATGTTGAGAAGCCCTTCTTGGGGATGACCTTCTAGCATACAGCAAGGGAAAGTTCAGAGGGGGAAGCATGGCACTTGAAAGAGCACTAGTAACTGTGATATTGAAAACTGTTAACACCTGGATCAACTGGGCACTGACTAATAGAAAAGAGCATTGGCTAAATAGGCCAGACACAGAGCATAGCTACCAGCTTAGCTTTAACTATGCCTACCATCTTCTTCCTGAAAAAAGAAGGCTACACATCCTAGGCAAGGGACAGGAACCTAAAGAAGGGCGAAGATTTAATAAACTATCCACTGCAAATTTCTTTCACAGGTTCTAAACCGGCTCTTTCTCTTTTATGTTCTAGCCTTCATTAGTCTCCCAAATTAGAAACCTTAATGTCATTCTTGACTTAATTTCTCGATTGGACTAGAATCCAATCTTGATTTCTCCTGCTTATCTCATTGGTCCCCCGGTTGTACTTCGAGGGATAGAGAGAGAATTAGGTGTGCCTGGAGCAAAAAGACCAGAAAATATGATTCCATTGAAAAGGAAATTTTCTAGATGGAAGAGCAGGTAGAATTAGTTGGGATATGGTTTGGGCAAAGAAGTGGTAAGAGCATAGTGAGTGAGGACGAGAACACACTCCTGCACACACTCAATCTGTTAGGTCAGAGAGCACAGGAGGAAAGGTCAGGTTACGGAGGGCATGGAAGGTCATCTGTGCAGCTTATGGTCTATTCTAAGGGCAGTTGGAAGCTGTGGGAGGATTTTAGGCGGGGGTGGGGGGGCATGTAGAAAGATATGATTTGTATTTTCAAAAGATTACTCTGACTGCAATAATGAATTCTAGGATAGCAAGACTGGAAGCAGGCTAGGAAATTTTACAGATGTAGAGAAACAAGAGAGTGGTAGTTTGGATGGGAGCAGTGATGAAGATGGAGACAAGATAAGATATTTTGAATATGATCATAGGTAGACTCCATAGAGAGCCCTCTGATATTATCCAGTTCAACTTCACCTTACAGATGAGAACTTTGGGGTTTGGAGAAGTAAAGAAATGTTGATGGCAGAACTACTACTCTGATGTGAGCGTTTAAATTCCAGCCTAAAACACTTCCCGTTGTACCATACTACTTTATATATTGTTTTGTGTGTGCTTGCTGTTATCTCTTCTGCCAGACTGTAAATTTTCTGAAAGCAGAGAAGTTGCCTTAAACGTGAACAACTGATA
Organism: Macaca mulatta; assembly: GCF_049350105.2. Taxonomy (NCBI): domain Eukaryota; kingdom Metazoa; phylum Chordata; class Mammalia; order Primates; family Cercopithecidae; genus Macaca; species Macaca mulatta. The sequence continues at coordinate 103,066,938 of NC_133414.1, read as the reverse complement.
AACTTTTGGTTTGCAGAGGCTATGGCCAAGATACATTGTAGATGAAATGTAGACATAGTCCAACAGTCCCAGGATCACTCAAACCTAGGCACATAGATGAAGCTCATTGACATTTCTTAAATCAAAATGAAGTTGAATTACATACAAAGGTTCCAATCTGCGGAAAACCAAATCCCATTGAGATTCAGACTCCAAGAGAAAGTTCAGATTCTTGCTTGAGTTATGAGAAGGGAAAATTCTAGAGGAAACCCACATTAGTTCTTTATGGAGGAGAAGATAATTGCCCTTGCAGAAACTGTCCCAACTGACCCCAAATTGGGAAAGCATTTGCACATTCCCTTCCCTCAACTCAGGGAGGAGTTTCACATGGGCTTAGTGGAGGGTCCACATACCCTTCTTCGAGACCTGGCAATAGAGACTCTGATGGAAAGGGCAAATGGATGACAAATAGCTCCAGGGGACTCTCTTTTCACTTCTGCCTCTAGGCTGATAAAACAGCATTGGCTGAGCCATCATTTTGGGTGTTGTTTTTATCCAGAGGAATATGCAGAGCCAAGTAGAAGCCCAGGGGAAAGCAACCCTGGGGACTGGCCTCTCATACCTAGCTGTGGCTTAGGCTTCTGGCTAAAATAAAGGAAAATGGGAGAGAAACATCGAGTGTATAAATCATTTGATCTGATTCACTAAGGTAAATGAGCAGAAAGGGATTAAGGATAAAACCAGATAGAAATCATTATCAGGGATTAAGTCATAACTGGAAATAACAAGTGTTCATTTAACTCAACCATTTCCAGTGTTATCTCATTCAGGAGTCCAAGCTTGACAGGAAACAACTGGAGAGAGGTACAGATTGGGTGCAGGTGAGGAAACCCTCTCCATCTGGGATAGTTGGCAGCATCAAACACAGCCATCTGGAAAATCTCTAATAAAAAGATGCCACTTGATTTCAGACAAAATGCCAAACATTTGTGTCTGTTATTAATCATGAAGTTATTGAAAATTAGCTTTGAGTAGCTTGGGTACTGATGACCAATGAATTAACGGTCATTCCCTATACCTTATATTCGCCCTTTGTCTAGGTGTGTGCAGCGTTGGGTAAGGTCCTCCTTAGGACAGATCTATTTCCTTGTGTTCTCAGCCTCTCATTCTGTGTCCCTCTCCCTCTCTCTCTGGCACCTGGTGCTTTCTTGCTACAGTGAGGATGTTTGGAACTCCTAACCAGGTCTGCCCACGGATCGATGTCCTACGTTCCTAGATTATTCCTTTACTTTTCATTGATTCCATAAATCCTCCCACTTCCTCAGCACACTGATCTCATGAACCCACTTGGAGGAAAACAATCTGATTGACCTTATTTATGCTATGAGTTGGGTGATTTATGCCCTAAGATATGCATTTTTCAAATGGATGGATCTTAATGGTGGGACAATGTGGGAACAAGAGCCACCCCTTGCACTTCTAATATTGTCATGTACTTTTTCTTTCATTGCCCTTATGTAGTTTGTAGTCACATAATTGTATAGTGAACTAATTAATTTCTTTCTTTGAATTAGATGACAAGTTTAGGAGAGTAAGGCCCATGACTGTGTGCATTTCTCAGCCCAAAGCCCCATGACTAGGCCAAAAAGGAGATGAGGGAATACTTCTAGTGTGAATAAATGAATGACAAATGAATGAATTGAATTTTCAAGTACAGGTAAGACAAGCCTTTTTCAAATCTGCTCCAAAGCACAAAGACCAACCAAACAAAGAAGACCCTGAAATCGTGAAAATTGAAAGATTCGTGTAGGGAGCTAAACAATTACTAATTTTTTTTTTAATCGTAGCATTGTGTAGAGATTTATTTAAATTAAAAAAGGAGGAGAGACTTCATTGGGGCTGACAGGTAGGTTCAAGGAAGCAAGGCCCAATTACTTAATACCCTTTGCTTTCAGGGCATCTTTCTCCTCAGATAAGAAAATAAATCAATATCATTAATTCCCACCTCCTTCCCCACTGCTCTGATGAGACGAATGATTTGGAAACAGAACCTCCAGCCTGAGCCCTGTGTTTCCAGCTCCCCAACTGGCAGTCCTGCCACCCACCCCTCCCACTCCTACCCCTTCCCCGATGCAGACCCTCTTTTTCTCTGGCTTCCTTGGTGATGAGATATGGGAGTGGGATGTTGTATATAAAATTTGCCATTTTAGCATGAGCTCAGCCTGCGCTGCAGAGGTGTCCTTGTTCTGCCTGGGTTTCTATGAAAAGGAGATAATTTAGGTAAAAGTGCCTGGTGCATAGTAGGCACTCCTAACATGAGACTTCTTTTCCTCCTACCTTCTTAGTTCATTAAAACACTTCTGAACCACTGTTGTGCAGCAAGCATCTCTCTTTATCTTCTGGCCTAAAAAAGAGGTTAAAATGTTTATAATTAATTAAACTGAAAGACAGTAAACTGGGATTAGAAATGTACATATTTCTATATGTGAAAACGAACGAAGAAATTCTAAGTTGCGGTAGCCTGTATTCCCTAGAGTGGAGGACTCTGAAAGAGGGTGATTTATCTTTGAGCATCACTCAGGTGCCTTTTTTATAGAGTCCTGCTGTTGCTATGGAAATTGCATCTGTAGAAATGTGTGCAAATCTAGAATGGATTGCCAGTTGCATGAATAGGGAAGTGTGGGCAAGGGGCGGGCAGGCTGACACCTGTCAGTCTCCAGCACTGGTCCCGAAGAGAAAGAATGTGATTGAGGAACATGGAGAGAGTGCTGTGAGGCAGACACCACCATAGATAGCTCAGTGCCTGAGAGACTCCAAGACTATTTAGATTCTCCAGTCTCCACTCTACCACTTAGGATGACCATTATGTCTGTTATCTTAGTGTTTCTAATGGAATAAGAAATAATGAATGCTATTAATATAGCATCCCCTTTCACTGTCAGTGTTACCCTGGTTTAGTTGATAAACCAAATAGTCACATGATCACTACAGAATATAGTTTTCCCCATAAAATGAAAAAAACCAACTGGAAAGGATCCTGTCACACCTTTGACAAGATTTTATGCACAGGACTTAAGTCATTTATAAAGTTACTTTCTAGGTAAGAACTATGTCTCCCTTTCTCTGCACTTCTCCCACAGCTTCAATTGAACAGTTATGCTTCGTACCCACCCCAAAAGGAACATATATGTCTTTTATCATCTCACAGGGAAAAACTAAAGTTGTACTGAGTCACAGAACTGGGGATCTGCTAGGCTCACTCACTAGTGAAGTGACCAGCTCTTACATATCAGCCTTCCAGACTACCTATTTCAAATTTTGCACCACAAGGAAAAAATAAATGACTGCCTATAGTGAACCCTACGAGGCTGGACCATTCAAGGTTTCTTGCTGTGAGCAACATAAATAAGAAGGTGATATGTTGAAAGGACACTGGAGACATACAGAATCCTTGCGGGGAGGCTGGGGAACCAGATTTAGACAGTGGCAGGCAAAAAGTGGGCCTGGGCAGCCAGACCACAGCCAAGATCAATGTCACAGTTGTCCTGTTCAGACACTGCTGCCTCTGGCGGTGGGCATTGGACCCCACTGGTCCACCATGGTGGGCACCGTGGCCATGACTGCCCCACAGACTGGATGTTGTTGCCACTTTTGCTGCCTCTAACAGATGGAGAATCCATGATTCCTCCTTCTTTGCCTAATTAGCTTCTGATTCTAAGCCCCAGATGTGTGCATCTGATGGGCCAAGCCTACTCTGGGTGTGTAGGCTCTAGTAGCAAGCAAGGCTGGAAAAGTGAATATCAGCACTTTTTGGCTTCTACAGGAGAAAGTGGATTTTGTCTACAGCCACAGCAAATACATTCTTTTTTTCATTTTTTATTTTTATTATTTTTATTTTTTTTAAAGACAGGGTCTCACTGTGTCAGTCAGTCTGGAATGCGGTGGCACGATCATAGCCCACCACAACTTGGAACTCCTGGGCTTAAGCAATCCTCCTGCCTCAGCCTCCCAAGTCACTGGGACTACAGGTACACATTACCACACCTGGCTATTTATTTTTATTTTTTATTTTTGTAGATACAGGATCTTGCTATGCTGCCCAGGCTGGTCTCGAACTCCTGGCTTCAGGCAATCCTCCCACCTTAGCATCTCCATGTATTGGGATTACAGGCATGAACCACTGAGCCCACCCAGAAAGAAATTCAAATGCTCTGCAGCCTAAAATATATTTGCTACATGGGGAGATGATGAGAATTAAATCTGAGAATGTCAAGGGCCTCTATATATAGATTTTAGAAATAAGATCTCTTAATGTCTATCGAAATCAATGTCAAATGTTTCAAAACAAGGTCTTAAAGCAGGAGTCTCTCAGATTTCTAGAAAGGGGTGATAATTTTTAATTGTCCATGGCTTCGGGTCTAATGCTAAAAGAGGAAAGGGAAAGGAGGAAGAAAGGCTACTACTTAAAATTCCTGGGGACAGGGAAGTTCACAATCCTGGATTGAAGACGGGGAACATCTGCCAATTTTGCACCATCATCTGCCAGAAATTGCAAGCAACCACAGAGAAAGGATGTAATAGGATGGAAAGGTATTGAACCAAGGTCCAGAATTCTAATCACAGAGAGAAGGTAAGAATGTGGGCCATAGTAGACGAGAAGAATTCCATGGTGAGCTGAGTGTCACAAGGGAGTGGAGTCCTCCAGAAATCTTGAACACCTGGGTGGTTCATGCACCAGGCTGTGACTCAGAGAGAGCCTTTAGGAAAGAGGGACACAAGGATGATTTGAGCCAAAAAACATAGGAAGGGTCATCTAATTATGGGACAGGCCAGCTGTCAGGGCAAGAAAATTTGCCAATGTGTCGCTTTGCCTGCAAGTTATAGAAACCCAATGCTAATTAGCTCAGGCAAAAAGAGAATTTGTTGGAGGAATAAGGGGGTGCCTCATATAACTGCCAATAAAGCGTGGAAGGGGCAGCTCTGACCCAGTGATCAAATGTCCCCAGGGCTCTCTGTCTCTGTCTCTCATCTCTACTTCTCTCTGAAGAGCAGAGGCATCACTGCCTTGAAGCGGGAACAGCATTCAGCCCATCGGGGAACAGGATTGTTCACAGAGTTAAAGTCTTATGTCCTGTGGCTTCTACCCCCAGAGGGGAGATGCTCCTCTTCTTTTAGTCCCAACTCTGTGGAAATAATCTAATGAGTCTGGCCTCCCCAGGTCAGGTGTCCCAGTTTAAGTTTCTGACCATTTTAAAGGGCAATTGCTAGTTGTAGGCAAATAGCTAATATTGTTACCTACTCCCGGGGTGATCGATTGTGGATAGAGAGGTGAAGTCTTGATCAATCCACCCTGGGTTCATTCTCCTTTGGATCTGTCAGATATGCATGGAACAGGGTCCTGTAAAACAGGCACAGCCCTGGAGTTCCACCTCCCTGAGTCCTTGCTGTTCTCAGGGAAGGAAAAATCACTGTGAGCTTCAGTTGGTGTCTGTTACATCCAAGAATCTGGATGGGAATTGGAGCACAGAGGTTTTTCCTGGGAGGAAACAGGTAGGAGTCCCAATATTATATACCCTGTTTTGCCATTCCTGATAATAAGGCAGTTGGCTTGAGAGAACAGTATTGCCGGGAGCCCCTGAAGGGCCGGGACAATGTCTCATCACTGCTGGGTATATTCCAGGATGCTTGTGAGCAATCCACGATGGTGGGGTTGAAGGGGGCTTGCTACAAACTTGAACTTATAAAGTGCTGGTGAGCATGGGCAAGTGCCCACTGTGCTGACCTGACAATGGGGAGGACTTGAGCTTAAGGAGGGCCTGTGGCAGGGACAACAGGCACCAAAGCCCCGTAAGAGCCACAGATGTTGGTTTTTGCTTGGAATTGCCAAAATGTAAAGGTAGCTTACCTTTCCTGCCTACTGTTCACTCCTAGATAACACATCTAAGGCTACCCAATTCACATTTGAAAAGGAAAAATGTGGTCAGTCTCTGTTTACATCCCAAACAACTGCCATGAGGGATTCTTGAAGGAACTGACTTAATCGTACAATTGTTTTGATATCACACAAACAACCACAGTTTGTAGTTTGGAAAAAAATGTCTGTGTGCATTGACCTGACGCCAGCTGATGGCAGCTTCATCTCCCGGCCTGGCTGGGTTTTGCTGAAACCAGACCCTAAAAAGTATACTTACGATATTAAACTTGTATTTCTTAGTGTTGGAAGAATTTTCACTTTCTAAACAGAGCTGGATAATTGGAAAAGGACAGGGGAAACTCCCGAAAAACTGTAGTTGCATGTATGCTTGACTGCTCGTGAGAGCAGGGACTGGCATCCGCCCCCTAACCTACATGTGCCACTGAACATTTTATATGAAGTTCTGTTTCAGGGACTCAGTTAAATCTATGTTTCACCCAGCTCTCTCCATATGATAAGTCATGGTCTAACAGCCTTCTTCCACGGCAAAATAAAGCTCCACGAGTGGATTCAACCATCATCTGCTACTTGAAAATGCCTCAGAGTCATCTTTTTCTGTTTCTGCTTTTACTTAAGTTTCTGTCTTTTGGACACATTCTTAATTTTTTTTAATTAAAGCTCTATCCTTTTAGGGATATATGTCAACATATCAACTGCTTTGTCACATTCTTTGCTAATGCCAGTGTCATCAGAATTTAAAAAGCTGAAGTGAGGAATTGCGTTTTGGAATGAAAGCCACGTGAGCAGTAAGGGCAGCCAGCCAGAACCTTCTGGGGAAGAGAATGAAAGCAGAACTGTGGTGGAAGCGTTTAAATCCCCTTTACAGTTCCCGTCATCCTCCCCCATTTCCCAGCCTCTAGGGCCGACTGGAACAAAAGTGGTGTCATATTCCCTGGGCACACTGCCCTGCCACTGCACTTTTGTTTTTTCGAGTTTTTTTTTTTTTTTTAAGACTTTTCTCTCTCTCTCTCTCTTTTTTTTTTTTTTTTTTTTTTAGTGCAGTTTTAGGTTCACAGTAAAATTGAGAGGAAGGTACAGAGACTTCTTTCCTGTATACTCCCTGCCCCAACACAGGCACAACCTCCCCCATGACCAGCACTCCCCACCAGAGTGGTGCATCTGTGACGTCGACACGTCGTTATCGTCCAAAGTCCACAGTTTACACTTGGGTTCACTCTTAGTGTCGTCCATTCCACGGTTTGGACAAATACGTGATAACATGTATCCTCCATTGTAATATCACACAGAATAGCTTCTTCCACTGCTCTCAAAATCCTCTCTGGTTTGCCTATTCAACCCTCTCTTCTCCTAACCTCTGGCCTCCATTGATGTTTTCATTGTCTCCACAGTTTTGCCTTTTCCAGAAGATTCTACAGTTGGAATCATGCAATATGGACCCTTATTGGATTGGTTTCTTTCACTTGGTCATGTGCATTTAAGTTTCCCCATGTCTTCCCATGGCTTGAAATGACAGCTCATTTCCTGCCACCATACTTTTAGTGTAAGCACCAAGTGTTTGCTCTTCCTGTCCCCACCTTGACAAAGCATACATTTTAGAATCATTTCCTTGCCACCAACTTCCCCTGTGTGGGTGAGAGAAAATCAGATTACACACCGAAGTCTAAACATCGTGCTTCTCCACTGGTTTCCTGGTACCCAGTGTCCTCCTGGGCTTTGAGATTTCCTGTTTGAAAACCAAATGTATTTGCCACCTTGTGGTCTGTATTTTAAAATTTGTTTTTAGCCAGATATTGTTATCAATAAATTCATTGCCTAGGACTGTGAGTGTAAGTGTGCGCCACGTATTTGTCCTTGTTTAGGATTTCCCTTCCGTTTCACAATGATGGTTAAGGTTACGAGGCTATTCATATTGGACATTTGTACATCAGAAGTACAGAAATGTCTCTCAAAACCCTGCATATCAGAATAGTTAGTAGCATGTGGAAAAGTATCCAAGAAGCTATTTCATTTCCATGGCAGCCAGGACCCAGACGTGAAAGCTTTATAGATTAAAATCAATGCCTGAATTGCATTCAGAAAGCCTGAATTGCCTGTCAGACTTCAGGACCAGTGGCTCAATGTGATAAATGAGGTGGAGGGCTGCATCCAGGCAAGGGAGTGCGTGCTGCATTAGCCAGCACTTTGGATCCTTTTTCAAGGCAAATACCAAATGGAATGAATTACTGGGAAACAGCAAATGAATGTCAAGAATTTGAGATGTGGGGGTTATAATTTACTAATTACTGGGAAAAGATGAACACAAAGTCAATGTGTGAAAGAATGTGGTAGGGGGAAGGCTAGATCAGGGAGACAAAGAGAGTTAGCTGCACAGAAGGCTGCTCCTATTTTCTGTTTTGATAAAAAGAGATGGATTTTAGAGGCATAGATACCTGGTTGAACTCTCAGGTTGGTCATTACCAGACTGTGTCATAAATTGTAATTAGCATGAAAAGATAAGTATATGAACACCAAGCTTCATGCCTGGCACATAGGGGGTAGTCAATAAATGTTAAATCTGCCTTTTCCCAGATCCCATTTTATTCTTTTCTTATGTAGTAAGCAATCTCAGCAGTAAATCATAACAGACTTTGCATGATGGTTCAGTGTTGGAGAATGAGCCTACCTTCCTCCCATAGCAGGTCACTGATATTCGAAGACAGTGAAGCAAAGATGCAGAATTGAGAAACTCACAGAAATGCTATCACAAAGACTGGGTTCACTATAAAACTGCATACATATAATAACTTTTTGATGCCTGTACAGATGTGTACAAAATAATGGACCATGGTTTTATTCTCCAGTGCTCTTGCCTGTCTTTTGTGACACTAATGCATGCTCTGAGCCCAATGGGAGCCAGGCAGAGTAGTCTTATCAATCAGGTGCTCCCAACAGGGCTACAGCTCTCAAGCAGCCAAGACAGGGACTTCCTAGGGTCTCCTTTTGGCCACCAGGGATAGGAAGGATGTCATCTGAAGAGGAACCATGGAGTAATTGAGCAAGATGTGGAAGAGCAGCCAAGAGACTCAGATGCTTATGTGGACATTTGCCAACCAGTTGTGCAAAATGAAGGGGTCAGACCAGAGCATCACTTCTTTCCCTACTTTTACTAGTTCTTTAAGACACTGTGTAAGGGGAATATGCACTCCCCTTCCTTTCTCGGTACTAGTGCCCTCGATTTTTGGATGTGAATATGGGTACTCAGAATGCAGACCACATTGGCCAGTCTTCCTTGCTCCTGTGCCATGTGATGAGTTTCTGGACAATGATACGAAAACATAGGTAGTGTGTGCAACTCCTTGCAAGTGTCATTGGAAAGGAGAGTGCATATGTCCTTCTGCTGTCCTTCCTTGTTCTTGCCATGTTTGTAATGGCTGAAACTGGACAGCCATCTTGGACATGGATGTGGAAGCTACAAGCTGTGGAAGGCAGAACAATGCAACAGAAGGAGACGGGGTTCCTGAGGCTGTCTGGGGCCATGGCCAACCCTAGACTAGATTTCTTTTATGTGTAAAGGAAAAATGTCAGCTATTCTGGATTTTATGTTATTCAAAATTAAACCTTAATCTTAATTAACTAATAGAGGTTTGAATAGATGTTCTACTAAAATAGGTCCCTTGGGCAAATAAATCCTGGAAATGCTGTGTATTACAGACACTTTTTAAAGATTTGCAATGCACCTTAACACATTACAGGCTCGTATCCGTGGGCTCTTGCAACTCAGAATGTAATCCCTGGACCAGCAGCATCAATATCACCCAGGAGCTTCTTACAAATGCAGAATCTGGCCAGGCTCAGTGGCTCATGCCTGTAATCTCAACACTTTGAAAGGCTGAGGTAGCAAGATCCTGGAGCCCAAGAGTTTAAGACAAGCCTGGGAAACATCGCAAGACCCTATCTCTATTTTTTTAAAATGTAGAATCTCAGGCAACCCCAAACCTACTGGGTCAGAATCTCCATTTTTAACAAGACTCCCAGGTTATTTGTCTGCACATTTGGTTGAGAAGCACTAACATAGATTACAATATGGAAATGGCATCCTATGGTCTTTGAGTCTGGAACAGAAGTGGCAGCATACTGTCAGTGGGTATGTCTGGAGCTCCTGGGGCAGAGGAGTGAGCATGGGTGGTTTTCACAGCCATAGAATGGCCGTGTGCTCTTCAAGCCTGAGGCTGCTTCTACCAACTCCATGAATCCTCCAAAAAATTTCAGCTCTGAGTTTTGAGGCATTTTCAGGACCAAGCCATCTTGGTTGACATCCCCCGAGCTAGGAGTTTGTGGCAGACATCCTCTTTCTCCGCTTCTGGAGACTTTTGCTTCTGTAGGGATCTGGATCTCTAGCCAGAGTGTCTCCCTGCTGCTGCACACCTTTGTGTCCTACAACTGCTTTTCTTCGCAAGTTACGTCTAGATCTACAGGAGAGGTGAGAAGGGGCCTTCAGGAGACCCAGCACTACCTGCCAGAGGCCACAGGAGCAGCTGGGTGGGCAAAAACTCTGTCAGTCATTTTTATTCTCACACAAACTCACATAGGGGCACCTGGACGTCTAACTAACCAGAACAACAGTTGAACTAGGTTATTTTGTGTGTGTGAATCAGTAACCGATTAGATCATTTCCATTTACTTTTTGCTTTCTGGTTTATCTGGTGATAGTATGTCAAAGTCATTACTCGCTAGTGGTAAGAATCTTCTTCTCCAGAGCCAGACTTTCTGGGTTTGGCTCCAGGCTCACCAGGTGCCAGCTGCAAGACTTCACTCAAATCACTTAACCTTCATCCCTCCAAGCCTCAGTTCCTTCATCTGTAAAGTGGGGATTAGGGTGGTATCTACCTCCTAGGTTGGTTGTAAGAATTACATATGAAATATATGTGAAGCACTTACACTTCTTCCTGGCTAATAGGAAACCCTATATAACTACAATAAAATTTAAATATATATATATATACACACATACACACACACAAGTAATAAGTTATTACCACTGTATCATAATTTGGGGAGTCAAAATCTAAATCATGTGAATAAAAATCTAAAAATGAGGAATGTAAAGAAGTACAGATATGAATTGACAAAGCAAATGACTGTCAGTTTCATTAAAGCAAAGCAGACAATTTGAACAAAAACACACACTTAATAAATGTCCACTGAGTGCCAAGGTATGAGGTCCATGCAGGGCACTGTGGAAATACAATGATATAACAGATGACAGCCCAGTGCTGTGATTCAGTGGAGGAGGAAGAGAGATGCACAAATATCATATTAAAAGACAAATGTAGAAAGTGCTATACAATATTCTGTGAAAGAAGCAAAGCACGCCTGCAATTCCAGCACTTTTGGAAGCCAAGGGGGGTGGATTGCTTGAGGCCGGGGGTTTGAGACTGGCCTGAGAAACACGATGAAACTGCATCTCTACTCGCCAGGTGTGGTGGTGGTCACCTGTGGTCCCAGCTACTCGGGAGGCTGAGGCAGGAGAATCGCTTGAACCCGGGAGTCGTAGGTTGCAGTGAGCCGAGATTGTTCACTGCACTCCAGGCTGGGCAACAGAAAAAAAAAAGAAAAAAAAAAGAAGGAGCAAAGCACATAATGATAATAATAGGTACCTGCAGTATAAATCACTCTCATTTTACAAATCAATAGGTGGAACTTCAAAGATATTAAGAAAATAGCTAAGCTCTCGGACCTATAAAGGAAAAAGGTAGGATTCAAACTCAGGTCTGCCTGATGTCAGAGTCCTTGCTTTCTCTGCTACACTAGATTGACTACAAAACATAACAGACACTTCATACAGAAGGTAACATTTCAACTTGACCTCGAAAGATGAGTTGGATTTTCTTTTTCTTTTCTTTTCTTTTCTTTTTTTTTTATTATACTTTAAGTTCTGGGATACATGTGCAGAAGAACGTGGAGGTTTGTTACATAGATATACATGTGCCATGGTGGCTTGCTGCACCCATCAACCTGTTGTCTACATTACATATTTCTCCTAATGCTATCTCTCTGCTAACCCCCCACCCCTGTCAGGTGCTGGTGTGTGAGGTTCTCCTCCCTGTGTCCAAGTGGTCTCATTGTTCAACTCCCACTTATGAGTGAGAACATGTGGTGTTTGGTTTTCTGTTTCTGTGTTAGTTTGCTGAGAATTATGGTTTCCAGCTTCATCCCTGTCCCTGCAAAGGACATGAAATCATCCTTTTTCATGGCTCCATAGCATTCCATGGTATATATGTGCCATGTTTTCTTTATCAAGTCTATCACTGATGGGCATTTGGGTTGGTTCCAAGTCTTTGTTACTGTGAATAGTGCTTCAATAAACATACATGTGCACGTGTCTTTATAGCAGAACGATTTATAATTCTTTGGGTATATACCCAGTAATGGGATTGCTGGGTCAAATGGTATTTCTGGATCTAGATCCTTGAGGAATTGCCACCCTGTCTTCCACAATGGTTGAACTAATTTACACTCCTACCAACAGTGTAAAAGCGTTCCTATTTCTCCACATACTCTCCAGCATCTCTTGTTTCCTGACTTTTTAATAATCGCCATTCTAACTGGCATGAGATGATATCTCGTTGTGGTTTCGATTTGCATTTCTCTGATGACCGGTGATGAAGAGCTTTTCTTCCTGTTTGTGGACTGCATAAATGTCTTCTTTTGAGAGTGTCTGTTCATATCCTTCACCCACTTTTTGATGTGTTTGTTTGTTTTTTTCTTGTAAATTTGTTTAAGTTATTTGTACTCTGGATATTAGCCCTTTGTCAGATGGATGGATTGCAAAACTTTTCCCCCATTCTGTAGATTGCCTGTTCACTCTGATGATAGTTTCTTCTGCTGTGCAGAAGCTCTTTAGTTTAATTAGATCCCATTTATCAATTTTGGTTTTTGTTGCCATTGCTTTTGGTGTTTTAGTCATGAAATCTTTGACCATGCCTATGTCCTGAATGGTATTGCCTAGGTTTTCTTCAATAGTTTTTTCGGTTTTAGGTCTTACATTTAAGTCTTTGATCCATCTTAGGTTAATTTTTGTATAAGGTGTAAGAAAGGGGTCTAGTTTCAGTTTTCTGCATATGGCTAGCCAGTTTTCCCAACATCATTTATTAAATAGGGAATCCTTTCTCCATTGCTTGTTTTTGTCAGGTTTGTCAAAGATCAGATGGATGTGGATGTGTGGTGCTTTTTCTGAGCTTCTGTTCTGTTCCATTGGTCTGTATATCTGTTTTGGTACCACTACCATGCTGTTTTGATTACTGTAGCCTTGTAGTAGAGTTTGAAGTCAGGTAGCATGATGTGTCCAGTTTTGTTCTTTTTGCTTAGTATTGTCTTGGTTATATGGGCTCTTTTTTGGTTCCATATGAAATTTAAAGTAGTTTTTTCTAATTCTGTGAAGAAAGTCAATGGTAGCTTGATGGGGATAGTTTTGAATCTGTAAATTACTTTGGGCAGTATGGCCATTTTCACGATATTGATTCTTTCTATCCATGAGCATGGAATGTTCTTCCATTTGTTTGTTTCCTCTCTTATTTCCTTGAGCAGTGGTTTGTAGTTCTCCTTGAAGAGGTCCTTGACATCCCTTGTAAGTTGCATTGCTAGGTATTTTATTCTGTTTGTAGCAATTGTGAATGGAAGTTCACTCATGATTTGGTTCTCTGTTTTTCTATTATTGGTGTATAGGAATGCGTGTGATTTTTGCATATTGATTTTGTATCCCGAGACTTTGCTGAAGTTGCTTATCAGCTTAAAGAGATTTGGGGCTGAGATGATGGGGTTTTCTAAATATACAATCATGTCATCTGCAAACAGAGACAATTTGACTTCCTCTCTTCCTATTTGAATGCGCTTTATTTCATTCTCTTGTCTGATTGCCCTGGCCAGAACTTCCAGTACTATGTTGAATAGGAATGGTGAGAGAAGGCATCCTTGGCTTGTGCTGGCTTTCAAAGGGAATGCTTCCAACTTTTGCCCATTCAGTATGATGTTGGCTGTGGGTTTGTCATAAAAAGCTCTTATTATTTTGAGATACGTTCCATCAATACCTAGTTTATTGAGAGTTTTTAGCATGAAGGGGTGTTGAATTTTATCGAAGGCCTTTTCTGCATCTATCGAGATAATCATGTGGTTTTTGTCATTAGATTTCAAGCAGAGCTGGGAAAGGCCAGGGACTTGTGGTGGGCTGAAGAGCACTTCCTGCCCAATGCATAGATGGCCAAGGCTGGCAGAAGGGACCAGAGGCCACAGAAGCAAAGGAACTGTGACACATCAAGATGCATAAGTGATGGGGGTCACGTGGTGGAGGATCTCGTATAAGAGATTGCAGGTGGAACACTGAGGAGGCTGTGTAGCAAGCACACTAAACTCATTTAAAGGCTTTGCAAATCTAAAAAGCCAAACCAAACCAAACAACCCACTGTACTTACAAACAAGTCTGCAGTGATTCTGGCCCTCCAATGACCAGTTTTCATATTCTGCCCAGCAGTGATGTCCCCACGAAACAGTGGCTTACAGCTAGAGGCAAGGAGACCAATTAGGAGGCTGTGTGGAGAGAACAATGAGGGTCAGGACTAAGAGAATGGCAGTGGGGCAGAATCTGATGTGCAGTTAAGAAATCAAAAAATTCTGTGAATTACTAAACAGCTGGAATTTAAATCTGCTCATATCACTTCCTTAATTATCACTTGTCATGGGGGCAAAGAGACACATCAACTAAGCATTATCCACAGATCTGCTTCTGAAGCTTCTAAAATTCAAATGGATGAAATTACTTTCTGTAATCCTTGTGATTTAACTGCATGCAGCCTCACAGCCAGAAAGGGAGGGGGCGGGGAGGAGTGAGGATGGTTAAATAAAAACAGTTCTATTTCTGGCATGCTTTAATGACAACCTTGTCTTAGAAATATTTCTTTTGTGCGATGTCTTTTCTCTTCAGTATCATTGAAAGTGTTTTTAATTTCAAGGAGAGGCTGTGGCACGGGATGTTAATCAATGAAATTCTGGCACGCTTTTCTATGAACAGGGCTCATTATTTATATTTACCAGTGACAGAGATGAGTTCTTCAACCCAGGCAATATTATCATTCATGCCTGGTTAATTAAAGAAGAAACAAATGCCTTAGGAAACTCATCCTGATATTAGAGGGAGAGAGAAGGACCTATTTTAGGTCTTGGGATATTTCATTTCCCCAAAGCCCTCCCTGTGAGTCACAGGACAGAAATTGGAGGCAGAGAAAGCAGAATAGCATAGTCGTCCAGACTAAAAAATAAGTTTTGGCTGAAAGACTGGATAATGGCATTTATGTATTCCTTGCTTGCGAGGCTCTGCAGTGCTTTCTGTTATGTATGCATGGGATGCAGCAGGCAATGCCAGCGTTTTTGTTCCTCTGAATTCCTGTCGTTGGACACTGCCAGGATTTAGGGTGGGGTCAGTCCTGGGCCATTTTAGCCCCAATAAAGGTCTGTTTTATTAAAGGCCTGCTTGTCCCTTGCCTGTTTACTGCTGCCTAATACAACACGTTCTTTATCTCTTTTTGGCTCTGCCCCAAAGAAAGCAGGGAGGCTTGTTGCTGCTTGGATTCCAGTTTCTGTCTCCAGTCTGGTCTTGTGGGGTTTAGGGATTGGAAATGGGGAAGAGCTAGAGCACAGCATTTAGGATTAAGTTTTATACTATTCTGTACTCCAATTATTAAAACAACAATGATGACGATGCTTCTGACGTGCCCTGTTGGGCTGTTTCTTTCCCATCCTTTTGGTGAGTAGCTGTGCTGTGTCATTCTCATGCTCCCCTGTCCTTCTGGTGACGATGAGGCCCATGTTACAAGGCCCACAGAGGTGAGAAGTGAAGACTGTGACCATGGAGGGTGTTGCGCTGGGAAAACTAGCTGGTATATTGGGAATGTGAGCTATGAGTGTATCTGAATTTTAACCATGTTCTCACTAACTTATCTGGTCCTGAGAGTCACCAAGCTAACAGACTGGGTCAATCACCAACAGAGCCGGCTTCCTGAACATGTGATCTATGCAGTTACACAGCCTCTGCACTTAAAAATAAAAAGCCCTGCCCCTGGTTTAAATTTTGCTACCATCATCTGGAAATTTCTTAAGACCTTTTAAACAAAGGGTCCACATTTTCTTTTTGCACTGGCCCTTGCACATCATGTAGCCAGTCCTGACTAGAAGATCAGATCTTCAAACAATCCTAATACAATCAGTTGTGAAGATCATTTAGCTTTTAGGCTTCCCCAGAAGTATTACAATTTCCAGAGGGTTAAAGGAAGCACCTGAGACAGTGAGAAGGCACACCTGCTAAATCCTGAGATCTATCTACAGTAGAGGAGCCAGGCTCATTGATTCTGTCGAAAGGCAAAGTGTGATGCAGCCTTGAACATGCCCATCCCAGCGGTGCTAGGGTGTTCAGAAAAGAGGGTGATTGGCAGTGGCAGATGCAGCTGTGTGGTCAAGGAGGCGAAGTATAAAGAGGCGTTTTATTATGCCCTCAAAGAAGTAATTGGAGACCTGGAGAAACTGTAGAAGAGAAGAGTACAAGCTGGCTGGAATCCAGAGGAGAATTCCAAAAGTGGAATTGGAGATAGCAAGAAAAAGACCATGTTAGAGGAATTTAGAGTGGGTGAGAGTTGGTGAGGGCTGAATATTTGTGGATGGGTAGCCTGTACCTGTCTGAAGGTCACTGGAAGGTAGTGAGCGCAGAGGGAAAGAGTGATGAAGGAGTGGGGAAGAAGAACACAGTCTGGAAAACTAACGTTGCAAAGGAGAAGTTAGAGAGGAAGTAGATATTACAAAGGATCCAGCATGTATCTGAGAGCCTCCACATCCTCACCTCTCAATTTGTGAGACCCTGAGCAACAAAGGACTGGGGCAGAAGGAAGGCTGCTTCTGCAAATCTAGTCTGGAAACATCTGCAGCAAAATCACATATGGTGCTTATTACAAATGTATATTCTAGATCCCATCCTGGACCTTCACTATCAGGTCCCTTGAGGACTTGGAGGTGGGAGGGCAAGATTCAGCCTTTTAAACGAGAGTTTCAGAGAAATCCTGATGAAATTCAACCTTTAAAAGCAAAGAGGATGGAGGAATACAGCTAAGGCAGATTTTGGAGGCCTGACCATACGGCATAGTGATGCAGAGGCTGAGAGAAGAAGGAAGAGGAGTAAGCACAGGTAGCCTGGGCCTGCTAGCATGGAGGCCAGCCTAGCCTGAGATAACGGCAATGCCCATCTGTCACAGAGGGAGGTTCTTGTCTGCAAAGTCCCCAAAGGGACCTCCTGCCAACCACATTCCTACCACCCCTTACCTTGCTGGAAGTGACTCTTTCCTGCAACCACCAAGTGGGATAAAGAGTTTCCACTAAAGACTATGCTCCTGAAAGTTGAAGTCTGGTCTATCTTGCTTTTGTAAGATTTTGCTTGGTTCTTAGATTCAGCCTCTTACTCAGTTTCCCTAGCTGCCAGATTCCTGTTCGCTTTCAAATCCTTCTTGATTAATCCCTGATTGATGTTTCACTAATCAACTGATGATTTCTTCCAGACAGACTAGTTTTGCTCCTCTGCTGTCTGATCCCTAGAGAACTTCTCAAAGTATCAGTCATGTCATAATTCCTGAACGTTTTCGACAACTCTCCTTCTCAAACTTGAACATGCAGACAAATCACCTGGGAAGGCACATTCTGGTTTACTGGATGTGGGATGGGATCTGAGACTCTGCTTTTCTCATTCTAGCAAGCTCCCGGGTGATGCTTATGCTGCTGGTCCATGGACCACACTCTGAGTACCAAGGTTTTCATAATTTTTCCACTTGTATTAAGGGCTTGAAAGCAACATCCATTGCTTATGACACATTTTAAATGCAAATGTTATTTCTTTTTATTCTAGGTAGGTGAATTGAGTGAATTAGCTTTCTAAAAATAAAGCTTTGGAATTATGGCAAATATTTTACAATAGTAATACTTCAGGATGGAGAAGATGGTCATTATTAAACATACATCCTAGGATTTTCTGTCAGTAAATCCTTCCACTTTTTCCTCACGGTCCTCCTCACACCATTCCTGCATTTCTCAACTTTAGACAGCAAAACTCTTGGAATGATCTGTATTTATTCAGAGGTGTCTTCGTCTCCACTCTCCCTTTAAATGTCTAAAGTGGAATTCTGTTTTCACAATTTTACTGAAATTACACATTTTAGGACATCAGCAATCTCTCAGTCACTGGATCTAATGGCTCCTCAGCCTCAATTTGCTTTTCTTCTCTAAGGTATGTGATGCTATTTGCCTTACTCTTTCTTCCCTTGGCTTCCTGACCATTAGTGTATACTAATTCACCACCTGCCTCACCACGGTTAGATCTTCTTTACTATCTCCTTTTTCTGCACCCATCTCAATTGCACAGGCCAAGGAAGGGACCTACATCCAGGGCTGTTCTTTGTCTACCCTTATTCTTTTGGAGATCTCATCTATTCACATGGTCTTAACTATTTGCACCAGGCAAATGTCCACCAAAGCCTCAACCTCCAGTGCTGACCTCTCCTTGAAGCTCTAGCCCTCATGTTTAATTGCCCACTCCATGTTTCCACTGTTACCTTTAAACTTTTTCTTCTGCCCAAATGTCCCTAGCTGCTTGTAGCAAGTATGAATTTTCAATCATAAACTCAAAAGGTCAAAAAACATCACATTACTTATTTTTCTTTAAATTAATATAAATCTGACTCTGCAATCCCTTTCTCCCAAGCTGGCAGGAAGTTCAAATCATATATCATAGGGGCAAAGCCCAACCCTTTTTTTTTTTTTTTTTTTTTTTGAGATGGAGTCTCACTCTGTCACCCAGGCTGGAGTGCAATGGTACAATCTTGGCTCACTGCAACTTCCACCTCCTGGGCTCAAGCAATTCTCCTGTCTCAGCTTCCCGAGTAGCTAGGACTACAGGTGCATGCCACCATGCCCGGCTAATTGTTATATTTTTAGTAGAGATGGGGTTTCACCATGTTGGCTAGTCTGGTCGCGAACTCCTGACCTCAAGTGATCTGCCCTCCTTGGCCTCCCAAAGTTCTGGGATTACAGGCATGAGAAAATACCAAATGCCAGATCTCCTCAAAAGGGTCATGAAGAAAATTTTTGGGGTGATAGATATGTTCACTATGTTTTATATGTTCACATTATAAGTGATGGTTTTTTCACTTATGCCTAAAAAGAGCTGTTAAAATAATTTAAAAATACTTTTGTAAAATATTTCAAAAATTCAGATAAACAAAGGATACTATAATAAACATTCGTGTACCCACTACTAAGTTTTGACAGATCTTAACATTTTTCTATGGTTCCTTTAGATTTAAATCATTAGATATACCTGAAGCTTCTATGATCCTTCCTAATCCAATTTCCTTTCTACTTCCCTTACTCCAAATGCAAGCATTATCCTGACTTTAATGATTGTGGACCTCATGAGGGTTTGAGATGCTTTGTTTGTATGCCCATAGATAATACATAGTATACTTGTATATGGTTTGTATATTGGGAATCTTAACATAAATGGTAACTTCCTCCCAAAACTTCTTATTGATACTCAACACTGTTTTTTGAAATGTATCCATGTGGCTCTAGTTGATTCATTTAGCAGTTCATTTTGTGAATATACACAATGTATTTAAACATCCTACTCTTGGATTTTTAAGCTGTTTCCAATTTTCTAGTCTTACAAACAACGTTGCCCTTCTACATCCTTGTACCTTTTGTGAGTATATACCTAGATGTTTATACTAGGTATATACTAGTATATATGTATGTGAGTATATACCTAGACGTTTTCTGGGAATCTTCAGTTTTAGTAGCTAGAGCTAAATGGCTCTCCAAAGTGGATTATATTCACATAGCAGTTAGCATTCCCATTGCTCCTCATCCCTACACACTTTAAAATGTGAGACATGGGAATCTTCAACTCCTCCTCCTGGGAGAACCTATCTTCAGGTTTCTCCAGGTGCACCTTGCAGCCCTCCTCTCTGAATTTAGCCATCTTCCTGGAGGGCAGCTGGGAGCTGAGATGGGTGCATGCTTCTCATGGGACTCTCTTCCTAGTCTCTTCAAATTCACCTCTGCTGCCTTCTCTTCCCCTAACATTGAAAAAACTCCTTTCTCAGTTATTATTGCTCATCATTCTGGGATATCCACCACCATCCCTTGGTGAGCTTCAGGTTTTAAAAAAGACAGGTAGAGCTGACAGCTCTTCAAACAAAGAAATAGGAAAGGCCTGCCTGCTTTTGTGGAATTAGTGGGGGGTTGGAGATGGGGAAGGAGTAAGATGCAATTTGGCATATCAAAAACTGTCCTACCCATAAAAATGGTACTTTATCATCCAGAAGCCAAACTCCATGACCCATTTATACAGTTCTGACATCCAGTCTTCACTTTCTGTCAATTCTTCATTAAAATGCCCTTCTTAGTCTGTGCACTAACACTATTCTAGACCTTCATCTCACAGTCAGCACTGGGCTCCCATCTTCTCTTCCCACTCCACTCACCCTCATACTCCCATGCCTTTCTTCAAATGAGCACCAGAGTGATTTTCCTAGAAGACCACTATGAACATTTCATTGTCTTGCTTAGAGGCTTTTAAAGGCTCCCTCTTGCCTGCAAGGTAAGGTTCAGATTTCCTAACCCGACAGTCATGGCCTGTTTCAATCTGGTCCTATCTATAGTTAACTCCGTGTCTTTCCTATATGATGAACCCTCTGCTCTGGCTGGCTGGTCTCCTTCATCCTCCAAATAGCTCCGTCACTTTTCAGTGGCTTCTCCTCCTTGACGGATACTTTCCTTTTTTATCAGGCTTAGACCCAGCTCCTTCTGTTCCACCCAGCTTCTATAACTCTATCTACCACCACTATCTTTTAAACTCAAGCTGTTTATTACATCCAGGTCAAGTACTTGGGCAGTTAACCCCAGTTTGCTTTATGATAGTTTTGTCTTGCTATTTGACTTTTCACATATGTATTTATGTTTGTCTTGGCATTTAAGGCTATTGTTTTCCTAATGTGTGTTACATAGACATGAGTTTCTGCAGCTGCCCAAAACAAAAAAGTTAATTGTGTTTGAATAACTTTAGAATTATTTGGGGTATGCTTTAGGAAAGACTGCATAGCATACGCCTCTCTAGAAGGTTCACATTGCACATGAGCATAGTAAAAGATCTGAAAAGTCCTGTGCCAATTAAAACTTGGCTTAATTATTTTCTGATTCTTAATTACCAAGGAAATTGTTTTTGTCTTATATTCATATTCCTAAGATTTTAGTGCTCCTCGGAAGACTCTTTGGAAAGCATGGAATTAAATTAGAAACTCCTTACTCGTCATTTTAATCCTACCATGGTGGCTAGCCCAGTGACTTAGTACTCAGAAGGTGCTCAGGGAATATTTGGGGATTTGGTGAATAATCACGAATGTTTTAGTCAATTACTGATCTAAACTCTTCTAAGAGTCTCTTTCTGTGCAGTCTTTATAATGCTGTAAAACAAATAAATAACCTTGCTTCCAGTTCTTATTAAATTTATTGGCACTAGACACTGAAAGTAATGGAATTTCTAGGTCTTCTATATGCTTCTGTGTCTGCTTGAGAAAGATAATCGGTGCTTGTACACAGTGGGAACATAAAAACTTCACAGAATTTTCCACTCCCAGTACACCAGACTCAGGGTTGGCTTCTTGTCATTTAAATGCCTGCCTTATCATTTTATTTGACTCAGAGAAATCATTCAGAGAAAAGCTCAGGAACCGTCTGGACTCCCTGAAAAGGAACTGACTCAGAACTTTTCTACAGATGAAATGTACTTCTAGGTCTCATTGTTTTTCACATTTGTGGGTTTGGATGTGCTTTTACCAGCATGTTGGATAGAAAAAGCAATGGCGGTTTGAATCTGAATCTGAGATAGCAAAAGAAAAATAACTGCAATTAGTTCAACAGCTAAAATTTTGGTAGACTTACTAGTAACTCAAAAGGTTGACCTCAGAATTCAAAAGTAAGAGTAAAAATTTGAACCCAAACTTTGACCTTGGAATTCGAAAGTGAAAGGAGATTTTAGAGAGGCTTGATGATAAGTTAGTGATTTTTTAAAACGTTAATATAACTTTTTTTCTTAAAAATTTTAATAGATTAGGAGGCTGAGATGGGTGGATCACCTGAGGTCAGAGGTTCGAGATCAGCATGACCAACCTGATGAAACCTCATCTCTACTAAAAATGCAAAAATTAGCTGGGCGTGGTGGCGGGTGCCTGTAATTGCAGCTACTCGGGAGGCTGAGGCAGGAGAATCACTTGAACCCTGGAGGCAGAGGTTGCAGTGGGCCAAGATCGCGCCATTGCACTCCAGCCTGGGTGACAGAGCAAGACTTTGTCTCAAAAAATAAATAAATAAAAATGAAAAAAACTTAATGAGTTAATGTAAATATAGATATAAAAATAAATTATATACATTATATTATACATATTACTGCATTATACAATACATAATGTATTATCTGCATATTATTGTGTACACATATATGGAAGAGTATAGAGCAAAACCTTTCCTTCCCATGTCTGTCTCCCACCATTCAGCCCTCCACAGAGGCAACCCTTTCTAAAAGATGCTTTTAAGCCTTCTAGAAATACACTGTGCATATCTAAGTATATGTTTATGCAATATGAAATGGTGTTATACAATTTACACTTCTTAACCTTGCTCTTAATATATATATATATGAGAGGCGTTCTTTTCAGTAGATATGGAGCTGCTTTTTTTTAATTGCTTCAGTGGATGCCATTGTTTGAGTCTATTATCATTTATTTTATTTCCATATTAATGCACATTTAGATTATTTCAAATCATCTGCTATTATAAATGATGCTATAATGAATATTCTTATATACACATGTGTATATATATGTCCTTTCACAAGTGTGAATAAGGGTAGGTAATTAATTCCTAGATTTAGAAATGTCTAGGTCAAGGCATATATGTATTTTTTATTTTAATGGATCCTGCCAATTTGCCCTCCTTAGCAGTCGTGCCAACTTAAAATTTCGCCACCAATGTATGACAGTGCCAAGTTACCAACACCTTTGCCTACACAGTGTATTATATATATGTAGTTCTGGTTAACTTTTCCTATATTATAGGGGAAAAACATTGTAAATTGAATTTCTCACATGCTAAGTGAAGTCAAGCGTTTTTATAGGTAAAAACCTATAATATTTCCTTTTCTGAGAGTTGTGCATATTCTTCGTTCATGTTCCTTTGGATGTTGTTTTATTGTTGATTCATGGGAACTCTTTATATACAGTCTGTGATACAGGTTGAAATAATTGACTTGAATTTCCAGTGCTGGTTCCTGAAAGAGACATTAGACTATGATCTTTTCCAAAGTGACTCTCTCCTGACTTCTTAAAGAAATATAATAGAAATGACTTCAGAGAAGATCAGTTTCCTTCCTTTTAGCTTGGCTTCATAAAAATTTTCCCAACAAAGCAAAACTAAACTTACGTATCAGTACATTCTGTATTATCTTTCCAAACTTAGCCAGTGGATTTAATGGGAATTGCTTTTCTGGGAAATGGTATCCTCCCATGACTTGTTTACATTCTAGCACAAGTAGGCTGCATATCCACCATGGCTGGTAGGATTTATTCATATAACCTAGCATTCCTTCTAGACCAGAGATTACAAATTGGCCACCCAAGGGCCAAATGCAGCCACATATGTTTTATTTGGCCAGCCTGTTGTAGAAAAAAATTGAATTTGTTGCCCACATTAAAGAACAGTGGATGATTTTACAGGAATATCTAGATTTCTGGCTTCTCTTGAAAAATCACAAGATCAGGAACATTGCATTTCCACATGACAACAGTTGGCTGGAGCTTGGGGGTATCTGCCCCATTCATAAACCATGCATTTCCATGTATTTTTTTAAGTTTTTTAAAAACAAAAATAGAGACGAGGTCTCACTATATTGTCCAGGCTGATCTCAAACTTCTGAGCTCAGGTGATCCTCCCGCCTCAGCCTCCCAAAGCATTAGGATTACAGGCATGAGCCACTGCCACCTGGCCTCCGTGTTTTGTTTTGTTTTGTTTTGTGTTTGTATTTGTGTTTGTTTTTATTTTTTTGAGACGGAGTCTTGTTCTGTCACCCAGGCTGGAATACAATAGTGTGATCTCCGCTCACTGCAACCTCCACCTCCTGGGTTCAAGTGATTCTTCTGCCTCAACCTCCTGAGTAGCTGGGATTACAGGCGCCCACCACCACGCCTGACTAATTTTTGTATTTTTAGTAGAGATGAATTTTCATCATGTTGTCCAGGTTGGTCTCAAACTCCTGACCTCAGGTGATCTGCCCACCTTGGCTTTCCATAATGCTGGGATTACAGGCCTGAGCCCTGGTGCTCAGTCTGTTTTATGGGTTTTCTTTGTTTTTTGAGACAGGCTCTCATTCTGTCACCCAGGCTGGAGTGCAGTGGTGTGAATGCAGCTCACTGCCACCTTGACCTCCCAGGCTCTGTTGATCCTCGCACTTCAGCCTCCCAAATAGCTGGGACCACAGACATGTGCCATCACACCTGGCTAGTTTTTGTATTTTTTTGTAGAGACAGGGTTTCACCGTATTGCCCAGGCTAGTCTCAAACTCCTGGGCTCAGATGATCCTCCCGTCTTGGCCTCCCAAATTGCTGGGATCACTTCCATGTTCTTAAAGCAAGCCTGCTCTATTTACTTGTCACCTGCTGCTGGCTCCTGGAGGTGTTTACCTTTGGGAACCTTTAAGCCTTTGCTTCCAGAATTTTCCTCTGTCTCTCTCCTTCAATTAGAAGAATAAAGAAAAATCCTCCCCAGTGTCACATCTCTTTCAGACTCAGGTGTTTTCCACTTCTCTACCCCAGGCTTCTGCCCTTTCTTCTTTGAAAAGCTCTTCCCCTGCATCTCAGAGTGTTTACTTGCACTTTGTACCATGTCCTCACACTTCCCTTTCAGCATTTTCCTTAGCAATGCAGCCTATACCTTCCAACATAATTTGGGATGAGAAAAGTCTGCTCCACTAGGGCATGAATTTTAAAACACAGTTAAACAGACTCTAACAAAGTTTTGAGAAAGATGAATGAAAGCATAGTTTTGAAGCTCCTTTTGGGCACTGATGGATGCTTTAGCACGAAAGTGTTTTCCAGGATGAAGTATATCGACCCAGGATTGGTTTGCTCCTCTTCATCCCAATTGCCTCTCTCTTAGTTCAAGTTCTGGTCAGCTTCCACCCGAACTATGACCTCAGCCTCACAATGAATCTCCATGTTGCCAGTCTCTATTCTTCAGTTCTATTTCTGACACAGTTTTTAAAGCATGAATGTGAATCTTATCTCATCAACCCCCATCTCTCTTAACAACCTTTGGTGATTCCCTGTTACCTAGAGGAGATGCCTCATGCCAACAAGACTCTCAAAGTATTTTAGAATCAGGCCCTAGGACCTTATTTTCAACCAATTTGTAAACCTTGTGGCCCAGCTACATCTGACTCTTCTCTATTCTCTGAGACCACCAAGAACACGATGTCCACATGCTGTTGCAAGTGGTGCTCCCTTTAATTGGAATGCTGTATTTCTGCTCTTTTATCTGCATGTCCTTATTTTTCCTTCAAAATCCAAGGCAATATCGTGTCCTCTGTGGAATCTTCCATCTTCTCCTACTTGGTGCCTCCCTCATCTGTATTTCTGTAATACTTCTCATAATTATTTAAGATGTTTTTCTCCCTCATTAGACTGTAAGCTCTTGGAGGACATGAAGTTTATTTATCTTACAAGGATCAGTCACCGTGTCTGATATATAGTGAGTGTTCACTAAATGTTTAGTGACTGAAAGAAGAAGCCATTAACACCTTAACTCAGGGGTCCCCAACCCCCAGGCCACGGACCAGTACTGGTCCATGACCTGTTAGGACCTGGGCCACACAGCAGGAGGTGAATGGCAGGTGAGCTTCATCTGTATTTACAGCCACTCCTCATGGCTCACACTGCCTGAACTTCACCTCCTGTCAGATCAGAGGTAGCATTAGATTCTCATAGGAGCGCAAACCCTGTTGTAAACTGTGCGTGAGAGGGATCTAGGTTGCACACTTCCTTATGAGAATCTAATGCCTGCTGATCTGTCGCTGTCTCCCATCACCCCCAGATGGGACCGTCTAGTTGCAGGAAAACAAGCGCAGGGCTCCCACTGATTCTATATAATGGTGAGTTGTACAATTATTTCATTATATATTACAATGTAATAATAATAGAAATAAAATGCACAATAAATGTAATGTGCTTGAATCATCCCAAAACCATCCCCCACCCCAGTCCGTGGAAAAATTGTCTTCCATGAAACTGGTCTCTGGTGATAGAAAGGTTGAGAACTGCTGCCTTAACCCCTGTGACTAGGCAGTCAGTCATTTGGTAGCATCTAGAAAGTATGTTGTCCTCCTTTTGTCAGTGAGCAGTATCTTCCTAACTGTAAACTTGATCAAGTCACTAATTTCAACGGTTTTCCACTGACCTCGATATAAAAACGTAGCCTTATATAGTTCCTCAACATGGTGTACACCATCCTTCGTGATCTTTTCCTTTACCTGTCATTCCAGCTTCAGTTGTTGTCATCCTCCAACTTTTCTCCAACTATACTGAAGCATTTCAATGCCCTGAAACAAACCTTACTCTCTAAGTCTGAGCCTTAGCATTTGCTCCTTGCTCTGCCTAGAAGGTCTTTCCTCCCTTTTCCTTCTCCTCCATGGCTGTACATGCAGGACAGACAGATTGAAGGAGGCTTCCCTGAGTTCATTTGCCTTGGACTGGACTAGGCTAAATGCTCCCTATGTGCTCCCATGGCACTTACCATGCTGTGATCTCTGTCTCTGCTGTAGTCCCAGCTCTATCCCCACTCTAAGCTCCTCTGGGACAAAAATTGTCTTTTTCATCTTTTTACCAATGATATGTACATAGGCTGTGGCATAAACTAGACGTTCAGTAAATGTCTGATGAGTAAAAATTCATGATAAAGGGAAAGAAATCTGATTATACAATTTATGTGACTATGTGAATGCTTAACTCTCTCATTTGCCATTGAAAGCAATTCTTTTAAAATTAATATATGCAGTAGTCAGCATAGTCAAGAGATAGAAACCCTGCTAGGTATTTCAGACAAAGGGGATTTAATACAGGGAATTTTATCCACAGCTGTTGGAAGACTGGAAGAGCAAAACAGGAAGTTGAGACAACTGGTTATTAATACTTGTTGGAAGAAGTTATTTCCCCCAGGGCTGAGGTAAAGCAGCTACCACCCTGAGGACACTAGACAAAAAGTGAGATTACCAGAACCTAGTTGCTCAGAAGGAGAAAGGGCAAGGAATCCAACCGTGTTAAAGACACACATGATTGTAAGATACATCCCAATGCCAAAAATGTTAACATGTAAAGGGAAAAAGAGATATGGTATTAACTGATAGACTGTTAAGAATATGAAATAAATCCAGGCTGGCTAGGGGAATCTAGTATGTTTAATCATATGAAATTGTGAGTGTTTTTCCATTTTGGCCTATATAAATGAGTTTCATATGTTTCAACCTAATATTTGGGGAGGCAAGAGGCTAACAGTAGAGTACTCTTGTCCTGGGCTTCCATCTCTCCGAGGTCCATTGTCCTGAGCTGTCCCTTCTCTTCACAGCTTCACCCACTCTCCTTCTGAACTTCATGGTAATAAGTTTGTATGTGCTCAGGGGCTGGAGGACTTGAGGGCAGTGCAAAAACAACCATTTGAAAACATTAGTAATTTTAAAGTGAAATATTCTTTTTTTTTTTTTTTTTTTTGAGACGGAGTCTTGCTCTGTCACCCAGGCTGGAGTGCAGTGGCCGGATCTCAGCTCACTGCAAGCTCCGCCTCCCGGGTTTACGCCGTTCTCCTGCCTCAGCCTCCCGAGTAGCTGGGACTACAGGCGCCCGCCACCTCGCCCGGCTAGTTTTTTTGTATTTTTTAGTAGAGAAGGGGTTTCACCGTGTTAGCCGGGATCGTCTCTCGATCTCCTGGCCTCGTGATCCGCCCGTCTCGGCCTCCCAAAGTGCTGGGATTACAGGCTTGAGCCACCGCGCCCGGCCTAAAGTGAAATATTCTTAAGAAGGGATTATATAAGTACAAAAAAGAACAAGTAGCATTTTATTGAATGTTTACAGTCCTCCTATGCCAAGTGTTTACCACATTATCATATTCACTTTATTCCCCAACAAACTCAGCTGTGCAATAAGAGCTGACTCTTTTGTGGTGCTTAACATGTAACAGTCATCATTTTAAGCCTGTTGACTTAAACTTGACTCATGCACTTGCTTCTCTTTATAAGCCTGTAAGGTAGGTATTAGTTTGAGTTATTTGAAATCACTGACATTCGACTGTTTTTGACCTACAAAATAGCAGTTTAAAGTAGTTCAAGTTAATACAATCATTTTTCAAGAAGTGATTACCGAAGAAGAAATTGAGGCATATGGCGGTTAAATAACTTTCCCAAAGTCGCGCAGTTGGTAGGTGGAGGAGCCAGGATTCAAACATAGGCAGCCTGTGTTCTAAACTATTACACCTTACTGCCTGTCCATGGGTACCATTTTATCCTCATCCACAAATGTGGAAACTGAGGCTTAGGACAGTTAAGTTACCTTGGCCAGAGCCCCAGAGCTGGGAAATGGTATAGCTGGCCTTCTGGGTCTAACTCCAGAGTCTATGTTCTGCCCACGTATTATTCCACAGCCGTGCATTCCCTGCAAGGAGTGCCCGGGATGGAAAGGGGGTGAATTCTCCTAGCTAATTACTCGGATATATTCATCATCCTGGTTGAGTAGATATTTGCATAGCTATTTTATTAAATATAACTGAAAAATTGCCTCATAGATTCCCCCAGCCCCACCCCACAAAGGTAACAGAAATAACGCAAATAATGACATTGCAAATTGCCACTGGGGTTGTCTAGACCCTTCTTCCAAAGGCCACCATCAGTACGTTCTGGATTCCTTTCTGAGGACTGACTTCAAAGCACCATGCTCACGTGTTGAAGATTCTCAGCATGGAAAGATTCCGCTTTCTTCTACCCCCTTTTTATAAATCCTGGATTTATTAAGCACATCCTGTGTGATAGGCCTTGTGTTAATTGATGGGGATTCAGCAGCAAATAAAATGGACACAGCCTGCTTTCACTGTGTTTTCAGCCTATCAGGGAGGAAAGACACTACAAGAATATTAACAATAATATGTTTTGGTAGAATAATACAGGGAGCTCCAGGATCATAGAGCTGGGAGATTTAATTCAGTCTGGGACAGTGGTACCCAAAGTGTGGCAGGCAGACCAGCACTATTGAGATTACCTGGGAGGCTGTTTAAATGCAGATTCTTGGGCCCCATCCCAGACCTACTAAATCATAATTTGGTGAAGGGGATAGAGATGGGAAGAGGGAATTTATAGTTGAAAAAGCTCTCCAGGCGATTCTCATGCATACTGAAGTGTGAGAAACCCCGCCATCGGGGTCTGCATGGTCTAAATAGGGAAGTAACATTTACCCAAGTGAGTAGGTCAGATGCAGGAGGGTGGGAGAAGACTGTTCTAGACTGAAGGGAAAGTCTTTGCCAAAATCAGGAAGTCCGAGAAAACCAGATCCATGGGAGGAGCTGGTGGTATGTGGGGAACACAGAGGTTAGAGTAGCCATAGAAGGAACAAAGAGAAACAGAAGGTGGGAGAATGGGATCCTATGAGCTCTCATTAAAAATAAGGTGAGGAAGGAATAGTAAGATGAAGTGTAAGTGACCAAACTTACTCTAATCTTATAATAATCCAGCTGTAAAATCAGCATCATAAGTTAGAGAGAGTCAGCATCTCTGAGGCCACTCTTAAGAGAATTAAGGACTCCATGGACATTTGCTGTTGAGCTGTGTAGTGGGAAGAACTGCCAATCAGTCCTCACTCCCTTTCCCTTTCCCACACAAGCAGACAATCTGAACCTAAATTAAACCAGTTTGAGTTAAATGAGTTCTTCCTGGTCTTTCTAGGGATAGCATTTGTTAATGAGTTGCCCCAGGTGGAACTGGGGGGGCTTAGTTGTCTTGCCAGGGAGAAAACAGGTGTCTCTCAATGTGGATTCAGTACACATTGAGAGAGTCCACGTGCCTAATTTAGCAGGTCCCTGATTAAAAGGGTTGCTATGACTGCAGCTTGAAATTAAATAGAACTGTGGCCTGAAGGAGTCATATCTATCCATGGTGATGGAATTAAAAAACAAAACAAACCAAAAAGATTCGGGTGGCAATGGGCATTTCTGATCATCCAGCAGCGCTATTTCAGACTGAAAGCAAACTTGAGGCCTTGCATGGGGAAGAAGGATGAATCCAAAGAATGAGACTTCCCCGTGTAGATAAGAATGGGGAGTCCGGGTGCAGTGGCTCTTGCCTGTAATCCCAGCACTTTGGGAGGCCAAGGTAGGAGAATGAGGAGTTCGGGTTTAGTCTGGGCAGCATAACGAGACCTTGACTCTACTGAAAAAATAAAAAATTAGTTCAGCATGGTGGCAAGTACCTGTAGTTCCAGCTATGTGGGAGGCTGCGGCAGGAGCATTGCTTGAGCCTGGGAGAGCGAGCCTGTAGTGAGCTATAAATGTGTCACTCTACTCCAGCCTGGGCAACAGAGTGAGAGCCTGTCTCAAAAAAAAAAAAAAAGAAAAGAAAATGGTGGGGAGGTGGACAAAAGTTTAGACAATACTTAAGGTGCTTGGGGAGGGGGCTCAAAGTAAACTGAGTCAGGAGTGGGATAGAACCAGGGAGAGGACATCACTGAGGAGAGAAGTCTAAGTTTTCAGGTACTCACCCTGTGAAACTCAAGAAAGTTAAAAGTAAGTGAGACCTGTAGCCTTACGGAATGGCATGGTCAATGTCAGAAGAGAATTGGAATGAAGATGGGGGTCCTTACCTGTAATTCCCTCTGACTTTGACTTACTGTTCTGTGCTTTCACATGTTTATATCTACAAAGCCTAGTGTAGAGACTGAAAAGGCAGAAAAAGGGAGCACTGACCACCTGTATCCTTACTCGATGCAGAGGAGAAGTTGCACATCTTTGCATGTCTGCACCCAGTGGATTCTGAGCAACCAAACAGTACCTTTGGAAAATAGATCCCTGGCAGATGTGGTAGAAGGAGCATTCCTGGAGGGTAAACTCTGGCTAAAAGTGTAAAACCAAACCCTTTTCTTACCCCATAGTTTGGATAAAATACCCTCTGAAAGACAATAGGGGAGGTTGGACGTTGGGGTAACAACTGATTGCCTTGATGTTGCCTTGCCTTTCTAAGGAGAGGACTCCTGGCATCCCAGGCCATTGCAGATGCATGTCTGAAAGTACGGAATCCATGATCGCAGAGATCTGGGACTTGCATAGCCACCTCCTCCTCAGTGGTCATTGACCATCCAGTTGGTCAGCACTCCTCACTGAGCTCTCAATATGCCCAGAGCAGAAGGGCATCTTGACTCTGTGAAAATAAAAAACAAGAAGACTTAGCTTCTTGGAGGAACCTGTGTACAGGGCCTAGTGGTTTGTGGGTGTTTTGTTTTTAATCAGTGACTTTTCCAGTGACAATCCCCTTGATATATTTCAGAATCTGCTCATTTTGTACTGTTCTTCCCATCCCCCACAAGGAAGGAACAGATTCTTTACCCCCAAGTAGGGTTGCCAGATAAAATCTAGGACATACCATTACATTTAAATTTTGAATAAATATCAAATAATTTTTTCATATAAGCGGGTCCCAAATATTGCAGAAAATGCAAATTACAGAGTGTCCTGTATTTTCATTTGTTAAACCCTACTCCCAAGGGATGCCTGTTTCTCTTCTTGTGAGTGGTTCATTTGGGTTCTTTCTCTTAGGTTGAGATTACCTGCTGATCACTGGTTTTATTACATATGAAAACTTTCTGCATGGTCTTTACAGAAATAGAGGAGAAAGAAGTGATTATTTCTCAAGTTCTTTAGTTAGACTATTCTATAGTCACATGTTTTTGTTCTTATCTAATATGGCAGTCTTGTAAGAAATTTGAGGAAAAATGCAAGATTACTAGCTCCCCATGAACCCCTTTCCTCCCTCTGCCCAAGTCTTAACTATACAGCATCGCGCTGTAAATGGAGGTAGACAAGGAGAGCACAGATGATACCGAAGCAATGCAATCTGAAACTACCAAAGGTTCCACTTCTCACACCACAAACTCCTTTGTTGGTTAGTTGTGAGGGGGTGTTTATAGGACAAGCACTGTACTTTCATTTTGAGACAGCAGCTTGCTTTTAGCCTGAGCAATAATTAGATAAATTACTCCCTTCACTTCAGATTATTAATGACTAAAACTCTGCCTAGAGAGTTTTGAAACTTTGATCAGTATAAACTGGAAAAACAGTCACTTAAATGCTGCAGGTGATTTTCCACCTTGTAGGAAGTAGAGATATCAATAATCCTGTCGGGGTGGAATCTCTCTTTATCAGAACCACCAGCCAGGTATCTTGTCACAAATGTAAAGCAAGTACCTACCCATTGCTTCTTGCTGGAAAAACAAAAAGAGGAAAGTGTCAAGTTACCATCAAACGGGATGTTGTTCAGACTAGAAGCTCATTGTTCTGCTTGGAAATACAAACTGTGTGTTTGCTAGAGTCAGAACTGATTCCCTGCATACTTTTTTGGTCCTGGGGCTTGCTTACAGGAGTTGAAGAATTGGATATAGAAAAGAGAAGAAAAGCATGAGATCCAAATCTCATGCTAGAGGAACTGGATGGAGTTTGGCACAGCTTAGCCCAGACTGGACCACTGCTGTCACATGCACATTGTTATTTGAGACTGAATTACACAGAATGCACTGATGTTGGACTCTTGATAATGCAGTGATCTAATTGTCATGTTGAGGCCTACAGGGCAAGGCCACCCCCTAGTGGTAGGGGTTGGGATTGCTTCTTATGGAAGAAAAAATTACCGCTGTGAATCATGCGAAGAAAAACCAATTATATCATGATTAGGTTAAACCTTAAATAACAGTGGCTGAAATACATAAGGGTTTGCTTCTCTTTCTAAAAGGACGTCTAGAAGTAGGCATTCGGAGCTATTCAGGTAGATCCTTGTTTCCCAAGGACTCAGGATGTCTTCTTTCTGCTTCATTAGCCTCAAGGAATGGCTTGTTCTCAGGGTCACAGGATGGCTGCTGGAGCTCCAGCCATCATATCCACATTGAAGCCTAGAAGGAAGAAAAATGAAAGAGGAAAAATAAATAGTGTGTGTGAGTGTATGGGTATTGGAGTGAGACCTCCTCACTGATTCTCCCTTTAAATAGCTTTTCTGGCATTCCTGCAAACACTTCCACAGCTGGCTGAGGAATAGAGAAATGAAGCCTTTTATCTGGGCATTTTACCATCCTAAGTAAATCAGGGTGTTCTTACTAAGAAAGCGGGGGAATGAATGCCAGGCCGTGGTAGTAGTTTCTGCCTCTCTGAGAAGCCAGCCTGAAACTAGAGGGACAGAGAAGTCTTTCCTCTCTCAAAGCCATTTGACAGCTGGGCCCAAACTTTCTGGTGGCAGATGTGTGCTGGACTCTTACGTGGAGCTGGACCTGCTACTGAGAATGGCTCTGGTAGGTGTGTTTCAGGTAGCCGCTTTGCCAAAAGTTGAAATTACCTTTGAGGCTGAGCTTTCCTTCCATTATCCATACGCCTTTGAAGAAGTTTTGTTAATTGTCTGGTGGTGATATGGTTTGGCTGTGTCCCCACGCAAATCTCTATCTTGAATTGTAGCTCCCATAGTCCCCATGTGTTATGAGAGGAACTAGGTGGGAGGTAGTTGAATCATGGGGGTGAGTTTTCTCATGCTGTTCTCGTGATAGTGAATAAGTCTCATAAGATCTGATGGTTTTATAAAGGGGAGTTCCCCTGCACATGCTCTCTTGCCTGCGCCATGTCAGATGTGCCTTTGCTCCTCATTCACGTTCTGCCATGATTGTGAGGCCTCCCCAGCCATGTGCGACTGTGAGTCCATTAAACTTCCTTTTCTTTATAAATTACCCAGTCTTGGGTATTTTATTAGCAGTGTGAGAACAGACTAATACAATAAATTGGTGTTGCAGAAAGTGGGGAGCTGCTGTAAAGACACCCAAAAATGTGGAAGCAACTGCGGAACTGGGTAATGGGCAGAGGTTGGAACAGTTGGGGCTCAGAAGAAGATAGAAAAATGTGGGAATGTTTGGAACTTCCTAGAGACTTGGAGGGCTCAGAAGACAGGAAGATGTGGGAAAGTTTGGAACTTCCTAGGGACTTGTTGAATGGCTTTGACCAAAATGCTGACAGTGATAGGGACAATAAAGTCCAGGCTGAGGTGGTCTCAGATGGAAATGAGGAACTTATTGGGAACTGGAGTAAAGGTCATTCTTGCTATGCAAAGAGACTGGTGGCATTTTGCCCCTGCCCTAGAGATCTGTGGAACTTTGAACTTCAGAGAGATAACTTGGGGTATCTGGTGGAAGAAATTTCTAAGCAGCAA
This sequence comes from Macaca mulatta, assembly GCF_049350105.2. Taxonomy (NCBI): domain Eukaryota; kingdom Metazoa; phylum Chordata; class Mammalia; order Primates; family Cercopithecidae; genus Macaca; species Macaca mulatta. Next base: position 103,032,430 of record NC_133414.1, on the reverse strand, counting down.
AGCATTCAAGAGATAACAGAGCATAAAAGTTCGGAAATTTTGCAGCCTGATGATGCAGTAGAAAAGAAAAACCCATTTTCTAGGGAGAAATTCAAGCTGGCTACAGAAATTTGCATAACTAACAAGGAGCCAAATGCTAATCACCAAGACAAGGGGGAAAATGTATCCAGCGTATGTCAGAGAACTTCATGGCAGCCCCTCCCATCACAGGCCTGGAGGAGAAAAAATGGTTTTGTGGGCTGGGCCCAGGGCCCCCTTGCCGTGTGCAGTCTAGGGTCTTGGTGCTCTGTATCCCAGCTGCTCCAGCCATGGCTGAAAGGGGCCAAGGTACAGCTCGGGCCATGGCTTCAAAGGGTGCAAGCCCCAAGCCTTGGCAGCTTTCATGTGGAGCTGGTCCTGTGGGTGTGCAAATGACAAGAGGTGAGGTTTGGGAACCTCTGCCTAGATTTCAGAGGATGTACGGAAACACCTGGATGTTCAGGCAGAGGTGTGCTACAGGGGCAGAGCCCTCATGGAGAACCTCTGCTAGGGCAGTGCAGAAGGGAAATGTGGCATTGGAGCCCCCACACAGAGTCCCCACTGGGGCACTGCCTAGTGGAGCTATGAGAAGAGGGCCACTGTCTTACAGACCCCAGAATGGCAGATCCACTGACAGCTTACACTGTGAGCCTGGAAAAGCTATAGACACTCAATGCTAGCTCATAAAAGCAGCCTGGAGGGGGATTGTACCCTGCAAAGCCACAGGAGCAGAGCTTCCCGAGGTCATGGGGGCCCACCTCTTTCATCAGCATGACCTGGATGTGAGACATGAATTCAAAGGAGATAATTTCAGAGCTTTAAGATTTGGCTACCCCGCTGAATTTTGGACTTGCATGGGGCCTGTAGCCCCTTCGTTTTTGTCAATTTCTCCCATTTGGAATGGGGTTATTTACCCAATGCCTGTACCCCATTGTATCTAGGAAGTAACTAACTTGCTTTTGCTTTTACAGGCTCATAGGCAGAAGGGATTTGCCTTGTCCCAGATGAGACTTTGGACTGTAGACTTTTGAGTTAATGGTGACATGAGTTAAGACTTTGGAAGACTGTTGGGAAGGCATGGTTGGTTTTGAAATGTGAGGACATGAGATTTTGGAGGAGCCAGGGGTGGAATGATATGGTTTGGCTGTCTCCCCACCAAAATCTCATCTTGAATTGTAGCTCTCATAATCCCCACATGTTGTAGGAGGAATCTGGTGGGAAGTAATTGAATCATGGGGGCAGATTTTCCTGTGCTGTTCTCATGAGAGTGAATAAGTCTTATGAGATCTGATGGTTTTATAAAGGGCAATTCCCCTGCACACACACTTTTGCCTGACATCATACAAGATGTGCCTTTGCTCCTCCATCACCTTCTACCATGATTGTGAGGCCTCCCCAGCCATGTGAAACTGTGAGTCCAATAAATCTCTTTTTCTTTATACATTACCCGGTCTTGGGTATGTCTTTATTAGAAATGTGAGAGCAGACTAATGAAGTTGAGCTCTGGAAAGTTAATGTAGGGGTGGGTAAGCATGTCTGGAACTCAGTGTAAGAGGGCTATGTCTCCTTCCCCAAAGCTAGAAGGGTGGCATCTGTTGCCTAACAGAGATTGGCCAGGGAGAGCTGCTACGGGTTATCAGAGCTCCCTGGGGTGTTTGGCTGAGGCAGTGGCTTGGCAGCTTGAGGATGGGCCCTGAGCAAAAAACACCTGAGCAGGTCAGACATGTTTCCAAATACACTTAGGATGAGCAACCTGGTTTGCTTTGGACTGAGAGGTTCTTGGGCCACAGAACATTCAGTGGTAAAACCAGGAAAGTCCTGGACAAGCTGGGATGAGTTGGCCATCTTAATAATACATATAAGAAAGCATCTTACAGGGATCTTTAGAAATTGCCTGGGGGACCAAGGACTAAGTGCCTGCCATGTGGCAGCTGGCAGCTCAGAGTCACTGGAATCTTATTTTTACCGGTATGCAATGTGGGAAATTTATTTTGATGATGCCTAAAGTTTCTGATTTTGCAAACTCTGTGTCTCAGAAATAAACTATGTCTGCATTGGATAAGAGAAGAGCAACAATTTAAAAGGCCAGAATAAAAATGGCAATAAGTAAGTGAAATAAAGTGGAAATGTCCAAGTCTCATGGCACTGCATACAGACCTACCTCCCAGAACCCAGCTTGTGCCTTCTCTCCAAGCTCATGTCCTACCACCACCCCTCCTGTCTGACTCCCTTTTCTGCTGCTACAACAGAATGCTACAGACTGGGGTAATTTATAAAGAAAAGAGATTTGTTTGACTCAGACTTCTGGAGGCTGGGAATCCAAGATTGAATAGCCACATCTGGTGAGGTTTTCTTTTGCATCAAAACATGGTGGAAAGCACCCCATGGCTAGGAAGTGTACACACAAGATGACACAGGAAATTGGGCCAAACTCATCCTTTTATCAGGAACACACTCTCTCATTAACTAACCCACTCACTTGATAATAGCATTAGTCTATTCATGAGGGCAGAGCCTTCATGACCTCATCACCTTTTAAAGGTACTATTGTGATATCATCACAATGGCAATTCAATTTCAACATGAGTTTTGAAGGGGACATTCAAACCATAGCACCTGGCAAACATCACCTTGCCAGCCCTGTCATGTCCTGAATGCATTATGCTATTATGCACATCTCTGCCTGGAATGCCTTTCCCTCCTTCAAGAACCTGGTGAACTCCAACTGTTCCCTCTAATTTGCAGCTTAAGAGTCGTTTCTGTGGAGCCTTCTCTGGCCCTCTCCAGGCAAAGCTGAGTGCCACCTCCCTTCAGTCACCTGTGCACCCTGGCATGTCTGATGACACTGCATCCCAGTGGCAGGCTTGGAAATGGTCTGCCTCTTTCATGGACCAATTAGCTCCCTAAGCCTAGGCAGTCCTTACCATGTAGCAGAACTTCAGGAACATGGTATATATAATAGACACTTACTAGTGTTAGTTAAGAGTCAATCAGTGTGTGTGTGTGTGTGTGTGTGTGTGTGTGTATACATACTTATTTACATTTATATTTATTGAGTCTTTTCTATTCAGGGCATCAGAATGCTGACTGAAATTCTCAATTGGATCTACTGTGTTCAGATTCACTTGTTAAAATACTCAAATGGTTCATTTAAGCTGAGACTTTATAAATACACAAGAAAAATTCATTAGAAATGTTATCCTGATAATAACTAAAACTTACAAACCCAAGAAAAGAATTCATTAGAGATATTATTCTTGAAAATAACCAAATCTGTGATGTAGGATGAACTGTTATTTTTCCCCAACAGTTAAACCTAAGAAGACATATGTGAAAAATAACTAATATTTCAAAGAATGTTCAAATACTAACTTTTGGTTGCTTCGTACTCTGGAATTAGAAAAGTATTTAAATGAACATGACTGATGCATTAGAAAAGACAGAATAAGTTAGGCTTTGTTAAGAAAATAAAACCAAAAACAAAACCCAAATCTCAGAGATTTAACAGAGTGAATGCTTATTTTCTTCTCCGTGCTGTATGGGACCCCTTTACACATATTGCCCTCAAGGGCACCATAACGGGAGGAGAGCCCAGGATGATCCCACAGACAAGTTCCCTTCCCGTTGGCCAGAGCCCTGTCACATGGCCTCAACCTACCCAGTAAGAAATGCAGAGCAGCCCATGGCTGATGAGTTGAGAGTCACAGTACCCCAGGGAAGGAGATTCTGACCTGCAGATTAGCACGCAGCTCATCTACCAGAGAGTGCTGTCGGAGCTATACTGTGGAAAGGAGGGGAAGGAAGCAGGATCAGGCAGAGGGAGAGGTCAAGCCTCAGGGTCATCTCAGGGGCCTTAGCTGCTATTGTGGGGAGTTCTGAAGATGAGATAACTTCAGGACTATTCTGAGTTGGGACAAAAGGGCTGGACCTTGGTATCCCTAAGTTGGTTGGTCAGTCATTGGAAAGGATGTGACCCTGAGTGAAGCAGCCCAACTAAAGCAATTTCAGAGGGGATTCACACCTGAGGGCTGAGCACCAGCAGCTGGGGAGTAAGTCCTGCTCACACCCTTGATGGAGGATCAGGAGGCTCATCTCAGCACTCCACAGTGTGCATGACAGTGTCTTCTGAGCAGAGAGCTCTGAACATATTACATCTGAATATGGCCACATACGAATCCTCTTTCATCATTCTGGCTTGACATCAATATCTGGGCTTGGCCTGTGAACCACACCAGTCGTCTTGCTAGCAGTTCCACTACACTCCGGCTTAAAGTACCTTCTTCATCCCTAACTGCTGTAGCTGTCCCTACTGACTACTGCACAGATTCAGGCACTGCTGAGCTCCAAAACAGAACAAAACAAAATAAAACAAAATGTCCCGCAAAATTCCTGCTGGCCGCTTGATCAAAGGATGGTCTCTCTTCATCTATCTCTGCTGAGCTCACTATAAATCATGGATATCTGTCTGTCTTTGAGCTGTCTCTGGCTACGATGGGCCAGGAGCCTTCAAAGCGCCTCTTTCAGGTTGGACTTCCTAATCAGCATCATGGAACACCCACTCCTCCAGTGATTGAAACCATATTTGATTTTTCTGTTTAACCATTTCATGACCACTACACACCAGTTACACTGGAAACAGTGTAACTCTGTTGAGAAACACCTGTGCAAATTCAGCATTTGTTTACTGGGTCTCCAGTAGGAGAGGATGTTGAGCTCAATCCTCATGTTCAAGAGGATGCTACTAGGACCTCACTTTTACTTAGTCTAACCACTTTCTTTCTGTGCAGGCAATAATAATGACTGGCATTTACTGCAAAGCATTTTATACATGATAACTTAATTTTCACAACTACTCTAGGCAGAAGCACTATTTCCTGATTTACATCTAAGAAAGTCAAGGCACAGATAGCTTAAGACACTTCCCCAAGGTCACATGAGGCATAAATGGAGAATTAGCATTTTAACCCAGGTAGTCTTACTACACAGTTCCGGCTCTTAATTACTATGTTATACAGCTTGTCAATCAATATCCAGGATTTCTGAAAACTCAGGGATTTATGTGTCCCTGGATGCAGGCCCATAAGTCAGCAATGCATATTTCTATGGAATCCCTCATAAGGGTCATTTAATGCTTTAGATATAAACCCTGCATGGAAAACCCAATAGGGAACTAAGCCCTAGCCAGGAACTCCCCCTTGTAAGCCAGAAAAATAGAAGTGAGTAAATTTAGAGAGGGAGATTCCCCATTAAAAAAATGACACGCAAATTCGTGAGGCGTTCCATTTAAAAAATGGAGATATGTATTAAAATATAAACTTATAGAATTTAGTATTTTTAGTATGGGGCAACTTAGGACTAGCTTTTGTGAATATGCATTGTTGTACCATAAGGCAATAAGGTAGTAAAATACATTTAGACTTGGAGGAGAGACAGCAACCACTCTTTGTGGGTGGGGTGGGACAAGAAGGTGGAACTGTCCCCTACCAGCATTGAGTCTGCTCATTTCTCTCCCTGCACAGACAGGTAGCTATAGCCCTGTCCACCCCCATTTGCAAAGGAAGCCTAACTGTCTACACAGAGAGTCTCTGGCATCCTCTATATTCAATTATCTGGCGAGAATGGGGAGACACTTTATAAAGCTGTTCTAAATGCTGGACAAACCGCTCCTTTGTCTTTAGGAGTAACAATATGATGGACTTTCTCCACACCACATTACCTGGGAAATGGGGCTAGAAGGAAGTTTTGTGCCACGTTCCTCTGATAGGAATGCTAACCTGTCACATTGGCCACAGTGTTAGGATACAAATAGCCCAAACGAGGCCATCCACCAAGCTTAGCAAGCCCTGCCTGGTGATAAAATGTGCTTGAAATAGGCAATATCTGGGGGTGATTTGGTCCTGACAACTCAGCCTCCAAACCACATTTTGCATGTGTCAGGAAAATGAACGCCATGTCCACTCCATGTGGTTTTAGCAATTAGACCTTTATTAATACCATGGAGCAGCTGGAACTAGAAATAGTCTCAAGTGCTCACATTCTCTGAACATACCAATTTCCAGAGTGGGTGGCAGCTATTGAGGCCCAGGTTTATCTGTCTTGGGCCAAAATTCTCATACTCTTGACCCTATGTGTTGGGCCTGGATTTTGTGGCTCCCTGAAAACATGGCTACAAAGCTCTGTTCTGAAAAATCAAAGCCTCCTCATTAGAGTAAGAATCTTCTCCCCCTAATCCTTTGTCCACTCCATTGTCATTGGTTCAGATTTAGAAAAGAACGACTCTTCCTGTACTTAGGGTTTTGTTTCTCCCGGAGTGGGAGTGTTGCTGGTTCATAACGCTCTTACACCTGTCCCCTACCCAAGGCTTCTCCCTGTAAACTTGGACCAGGCTGGACTTCACAAGAAGACAAGAATTGGTCTAATCTAATTGCCTTTCCAGTGAAACGGCCTCAGTTTCCCCCAGGCATCACTTACTTATGGGATGGACAATTTCCATGCCAGTACAGCTCTGGGTGTTTTGATGTTCTTTCTTGTATTCCACTTAGATCTACTCCCTTATTCTGGCCTCCTCAGTTCTGTCTCATGTTATGTTCACCGAACTGAATGAAACATTGATTTTCAAGCAGACAGGTTTCTTGAGTGTACTGGTCATGTGTAATCTTCATTTCCAACCACACATTTCCTCATGTTGCTCCAGGGAAAGAGGGGAAAGGGCTATTGAAATAACTACTTCTCTCTAGTCCAGGATAAAGGCCAATTTATCCTTCAAGACTGAAGTCCAATGCCACCTTCTCCAGAAAAATAAGGTATTTCTTTTCTCTATTTCTATGAATTTTTGTCATATTAGGTATACTTGTGGGTTAAATTGTATTCCTTCCATAAAAGATATGTTAGTGTTCTAACTCCCAGTGCTCCAGAATGCAACCTTATCTGGAGATGGAGTCTGTATGGATGTAATCAAGTTAAAATGAGGACATCAGGCAGGCCCTAATTCAATGTGATTGGTGTCCTTCTAAAAAGAAGAACTTTGGCTAGAGACAGATGCACACAGAGGGAAGATGATGGGAAGAGACACGGGAAGAAGATGGTCATCTACATGCCAAGGAAGGAGGCCTGGAACAAATTCCGCTTCACAGCACTCAGAAGAAACCAGCCCTGATGACCCTTTGGGTTCAGACTTTTAGCCTCCAGAACTGTGAGACTATGCAGTTTTGTTAAGACCCCCTGTTTGTAGCACTTTGTTACAGCAGTCCTAGCCAATGAATATAGGTATATTATGAGGACTTTAGTCTTTTACTTCTTTTTTTCTTTACAAGTTTTTTAAATAGAAAGGAAGAAGTAAGAAAATTAAGCAGAAAAAAATCGATGTTCAGTGTCCCGGTTGTGAAAACTCCTGCTGATATATACATATATATAGTATATATGATATCTCAAATATATATACACGTATACATATACAACATACATATACATATATGTGTATATAGTATTATATATGCTGAGTTACACCATTCAAAAAACATTTTTTTTGAGACCGGGTCTCGCTCTGTCACCCAGGCAAGAGTGCAGTGGCGTGATCTCGGCCCATTGCAACCTCCACCTCCTGGGTTCAAATGGTTCTCCTACCTCGGCCTCCCAAGTAGCTGGGATTACAGGCACCTGCTACCATGCCTGGCTAATTTTTATATTTTTAGTGGAGATGGGGTATTGCCATGTTGGCCAGGCTGGTCTCAAACTCCTGACCCCAAGTGATCCACCTGCCTCAGCCTCCCAAAGTGCTAGGATTACAGGCGTGAGCCACCACTCCTGGCCTCAAATATTTTTAAAAGTGCAAAGAAAAAAGAGAGTGACTAAGAGCGAGCTTCCATGCCTTAACTTCTCTTCCCATAACTGTCAACCATTCTTAACAGTTAATCACTAAATCTCTGTACCTCAAAACTGTTTATACCAGCAACTCCATATCCATTTATCCACCTGTTCTTTTTTTAAAAAACGTATACAAAAGGGATCCCATTTTACATACTCTTCTTTGCTTTGCTGTTTTCTTTAAACAATACATTGGAACTCCATCCAGACCAGCACATACTGAGTGTCCTCATTTCTTCATGGCTGCACAGTATTCCACTATGTGCATGTGCAATTATTCATGTAACAGGATCTACCCAAAAGCCTGCGTTTTCTGCTGGGCTCTGCTAGGGCAGGTTAGGAATGCATCTGAGCACCTTAGGGCTGGTGGGACATTCAGAGCTCATCTGCCAGCACTCTTGTTTTTCAGATGAGGAAAACTGGTACACAGAATGGAAGCATTTTGCCTAAAGTGACACAGAGACATAACAAAAGTAGTTCCCGCTGTTAGGGATGTCAAACGTTTTCTGTAATTATGTGATTTTTTTGGTCACCAAAACAATGTAAGGGTGTCACAGACCTCATGTTTGCATATATTTCTTAAAATGTTTTATTTCCATAGGTTTTTAAGGAACAGGTGGTGTTTGGTTACATGAATAAGTCATTTAGTGGTGATTTGTGAGATTGTGGTGCACCCATCATCTAAGCAGTATACACTGAACCCAATTTGTATTCTTTTATCCCTCAATCCCCTCCCACCCTTTCCCCCAAGTCCCCAAAATCCATTGTATCATCCATATGCTTTTGCATCCTCATAGCTTAGCTCCCACTTATGAGTGAGAGCATACAATGTTTGGTTTTCCATTCCTGAGTTACTTCATTTAGAAAAATAGTCTCCAGTTCCATCCAGGTTGCTGAGAATGCCATTAATTAGTTCCTTTTTATGGCTGAGTAATATTCACCATAACTTCTTTAACCATTCGTTGACTGATGGGCATTTGGGCTGGTTCCATATTTTTGCAATTGAGAATTGTGCTGCTGTAGACATGTGTGTGCAAATATCTTTTACAAATAACGACTTCTTTTCCTCTGGGTAGATACCTAGTAGTGGGATTGCTGGATCAAATGGTAGATCTACATTTAATTCTTCAAGGAATCTCCACACTGTTTTCCATACTGGTTGTACTAGTTTCCATTCCCACCAGCAGTATAGAAGTGTCCCCTTTTCACTACATCCACACCAACATCTTTTTTTTATTATTATTTTTTGATAATGGCCATTCTTGCAGGAAAAAGGTGATATCACATTGTGGTTTTGATTTGTATTTTCCTGATCATTAGTGATGTTGAGCATTTTTTCATATTTACAAAAAAGAAGAACACAATGAAATTTAGAAACAGAATTTTCTAATCTGTCTCTAATGCTTCTAAATGTTTCAGAATTTTAGTGGGTTGAACACATTTTTTAAATATGTAAAAATGCAACAAATTCCAAATTGTTTGTTACAAGAATTGATTGACATAAAGGGAAACAGAAATATAATAGCTAACTTTAAGCAAAAACTTTGGTACAGTTGGTAAATGGGATTTTAAAAAATAAGCATCATGATTTAGTAAGTGCAGTTATCACTTTTCTTATTTGTATTCACATGCCTTTGTGAGGTAATTAAACTTTTTGTTTTTAGCAATTATTGCCACTGAAATCAAGCATCAAAATAAGCCAAACATAAAACCAGATCTTCCTACTGCTTTATGTTAAAGCAGTGTCAAATTAAATGTTAAATCAAGATATTTTAAAATCAATGAAGCATTAATATCTACATTTAACTCTTTAAAATATTGTTAATTATAGCTAATAACAATTTAGCAAAAGCAAATGCTTTTCATTTTGATTTTTAAACTTTTTATGTATGTAGTCATTTATGTTTTTATTTTACAGCTATTATGTACATATTAGTATATTAATACACAGATAAATTTATGTGTGAAATATTTACTTATTCTAGAGGACAAACACAAAGTTGGTTTTACTTCTGTGAATGTCAAATCAAACAAAGTTTGTAAAACTGTAAATTAAACTGCCAGCTGATCTCTTCACAGCAACAATAGAAACAAGTAACGAGACAACTTCAAAGTGCTGAGGAAAAATAACTGACACCCTAGAATTCTATTCTCAGCTAAACCAAAATTCAAGACTGAGAGCAAAATAAGGACATCATCAGGCAAGCAAGCACAGATTTAAATAAATTACTACTCACAGTCCCCTGCTGAAAGAATTCCAAAAGCTCTGTTTCTCTGGGAGAAGGCGCAGGAAGTGAGAAGCAAAGAGGAGCAGAGACTGGTAAATATTAAATATAAAGGCAAATCTAAACAGGCATTGATCCCAAAACAATATAATGGTAACTAGTTTGGGGTTATAAAAACGAGGTGTAACTGGCCCGGCGCGGTGGCTCAAGCCTGTAATCCCAGCACTTTGGGAGGCCGAGACGGGTGGATCACGAGGTCAGGAGATCGAGACTATCCTGGCTAACACGGTGAAACCCCGTCTCTACTAAAAAATACAAAAAACTAGCCGGGCGAGGTGGCGGGCGCCTGTAGTCCCAGCTACTCGGGAGGCTGAGGCAGGAGAATGGCGTGAACCCGGGAGGCGGAGCTTGCAGTGAGCTGAGATCCGGCCACTGCACTCCAGCCTGGGCGACAGAGCGAGACTCCGTCTCAAAAAAAAAAAAAAAACAAAAAAACGAGGTGTAACTAACATATTAGACAAAGAGACATGTGATTCAAGAAAGAGTGACCAGAATGAATAGGTACTATGGTAATGCCCAGCAGGAGGGCAAAGATATTAACTCTAGGCTTCATGTCAAAATTCCAGTGTGTAGATGCCAGCAAAAAACAGTGTTTCATGGAAAATGTCTAAAAGCAACAAGAAGAATGAAAAATAAAATTCAATCTCTAATTTTAACAAAGCTTGGAGATGGCTAAAAGTAGAATCACCAAATAAGTGGAAATGCTCCCTTACAGCAGTGGACTTGGAGCAAGGCAGTGCATGGGTGGCAGCATAACGGGTATCCTGGAGCAAAGTTAGCAAAACCAGCGTCTCAAAAGTGGGTTGTGAAACTTCATCCAGTCAGGTGTGGTGGTTCATGCCTGTAATCCCAGCACTTTGGGAGGCTGAGGCAGAAGGATCACTTGAGCCAAGGAGTGTGAGGCTGCAGTAAGCCATGACTGTGCCACTGCACTCCAGCCTGGGCCACAGAGTGAGACTCTGTCTCAAAAACAAAACAAAACAAAACAAAAACCCTCAATCTAAGAGCAGGGGAAATGAGGCATAAGCAATGGCATCAAGGTCCCCCTGGACCTGACTTAGTTCCAAGAGGAAGAAGACTTAAAGACAATGGAGGTATAATCATACAGGTAGGCAAGGCACCGTTCCACATGAAGATCTAAAACTTCCAAAATTGTAGACTTTTCAGAATGTAGTCTCAAAATATATGAACCACAAATGACCAGAATCACAAAAAAATCAAGCAATCCACAGCCACATAAGATATTTTAATACAATGCTCAATAATAAATAGCTCAAGCAAACAAAATAATTAGTAAACATACCAAAATTTGAAATAACAGTTTTAATAACTCAAGCATAACATTTCTGTACTTAACAATTAGAAAATACACATTGAACTTATTTTTGGATGACCACATACTTGGCCACAAAAAAGTATCTAAAAATAAAAAATGAATCAGTCCTATAGACCACATTCCCTTTTCACATGCTATTAAACTGAAAATAAATTACAAAAATGTAACCAAAAAAAGGAACCAGATGTTTGGAAATTTTGAAACATTTCTATATAATTAATGAGTCAAAGTAGAAATCATAATGGAGATTTAAAAATAGACCTGAATGACAAGGGGAAAACTGAACATAGAAATTTTGGAGATGTAGCTAAAGCAATACTTTGGAGAGAAAATTTTAGATATTCACACACACACCTGAAAAGAAGAAAGGTTGATAACTAATGAACATGTGTAATCAATCCAGGAAGTCAGAAAAAAAAAATAACTGTTAATGTAAGAAAATACAAAGGAAAGAAGACACAGATATGGGCAAAAAATAGTGAAACAGAAAAAAAGCAACTGAGATGGCCAACAAGGGTCTAAGATTAGAAGAAAAAGAAAGATGGTCCAAATGAACCGTATTGGGAAAGAAAAATATGTAACAATAGATATAACACACATTTACAAAAACATGAGACTGCTGTATATGACCTTATGCCACTAATATTTAACTTTTAGATAAAATAAAAACATTTCCAGAAAATGTAACTAAAAAGTAAAAAAGCTGAATAAACCTATGGCCTTAAATATTTAATCAATAATTAAAAATCTAGTAACAGCCAGGCGCGGTGGCTCAGCCTGTAATCCCAGCACTTTGGGACGCCGAGGTGGGCGGATCACGAGGTCAGGAGATCCAGACCATCCTGGAGAACACGGTGAAACCCCGTCTGTACTGAAAAAATACAAAAAATTAGCCAGGCGTGGCGGCGGGCGCCTGTAGTCCCAGCTACACGGAGGCTGAGGCAGGAGAATGGCGTGAACCCGGGAGGCGGAGCTTGCAGTGAGCTGAGATGGTGCCACTGCACTCCAGCCTGGGCGACAGAGCAAGACTCTGTCTCAAAACAAAACAAAACAAAAAAATCTAGTCACAAAAAAATAGTCGTTACCTCAGATAGTTTTGCAGGTAAGTTCTCCCCAAGTTTCAGGAAAAATTTGATTTCTATTTTGTACAATCTGATACAGAAAAAAGAAAAGACTGAAAATGTTTCAACCCATTATATGATATTAATATAACATTGAAAACAAAAACTGGAACAGACACTACAGAAGAGGAAAAGTGTGGGCTAATGTCACTTATAAACATGTAACATTTTGAAATCAAATATTAGCAAACTGTATCTAGTAGTGTTTAAAAATATTACATTATGACAAAGCTGGATTACTTAAGAAGTAAAAGTTTAACCATAGAAAAGTTATTAAGGTAACTTACTGTACACACATAATAAAGAAGAAAAAAATATGATCACTTCAAGAGGTGCAGAAAATGCATTTGATAAAATTCAATACCCGTTAATAACCAAAATATTTTAGCATGTTAGAAATAAAAATAATAACCCAATAAAGTGATCTACCAGAAATCTACAGTGAAAGTTATGCTTTGTGAATCTCTAAAATAATTCCAGTTAAGTTCAGGAGTAAGGGAAGGATGCCTACTATCAAAAGCCCTTATTTAGCATTGCTTTGTAAGTCCTATTCAGTAAAGCGATAATAAGTAAAGAAATAAAATAAAGATTCAAAAGGAAGAAATGAAAGTATCATTAATTTTGTTTTGTTTTGTTTTGTTTTTGGGTTTGTTTTTTGTTTTTTTATTTTGTGTGTGTGTGTGTGTGTGTGTGTGTGTGTTTTGAGATGGAGTTTTGCTCTGTTGCCCAGGCTAGAGTGCAGTGGGGTGATCTTGGCCACTGCAACCTCTGCCTCCTGGGTTCAAGCAATTCTCCTGCCACATCCTCCCAAGTAGTTGGCACTACAGGTGCCTGCCACTATGCCTGGCTGATTTTTCTATTTTTAGTGGAGACTTGGTTTCACCATGTTGGCCAGGCTGGTCTCGAACTCCTGACCTCAGGTGATCTGCCCGCCTCAGCCTCCCAAAGTGTTGGGATTACAGGCGTGAGCCACGTATTATTAATTTGGGATGCTATAATTATCTAGTTTAAAAAATTCAAAATAAGTAATAGCCAACTATTGAAAGAAGTAAGGAAAGTCAACAAGTTACCTAATTAAAAACTGATTTTTAAAGATGGTCCCTGAACACCTACAACAAATTGTTAGAAAATATCATTTTTCAGAAGCTACTATTTACAGTTGTAGCAAGCACTATAAATACCTCATAATATGGGTAAAATCTTTACAGAAAAAATTATAAATCCATATTAAATGATATAAATATAAAAAGGCCTAAATAGATATATCACATTTACCGTAGAGAAGTATAGTACAAATGGCAAAATTTTTCCAAATTAACCTATTTAGATACTTTTCCGTTATCAATTCCAATAGCATTTTTCTGAGGAATCCACTAGTTGATCCTAAAACACTGGAAGAGGAAAGACTAATGAAAACCAAAACAAATTTGAGCTAAAAAAAAAAAAAAAAAAAAAAAAAAATAGTGGATAAACACCACACCAGCTGTTAAGAGTTGCTCTTTAACTACAATAATGTTAAAATTCTCGTATGGGTGTGGGGATAGACAAATGAACCAACAGAATGGTAGAGTCTAGGAATTGATCCACTTATATATGGGAATTTGTATTTAACAGAAATGACATGTCAGCCAGGCATGGTGGCTCTTGCCTGTAATCCCAGTACTTTGGGAGGCCGAGGTGGGCGGATCACCTGAGATCAGGAGTTCGAGACCAGCCTGCCCAACATGGCGAAACCGCGTCTCTACTGAAAATACAAAAAATCACCCAGGGGGGGCGTGGCTTGAGCCTATGATCCTGGATACTCAGGAGGCTGAGGCAGGAGAATCGCTTGAACCCGGGAGGCAAAGGTTGCAGTGAGCCGAGATTATGCCACTGCACTCCAACCTGGGTGACAAGAGCAAAACTCCATCTAAAAAAAAAAAAAAACCCACCAGAAATGACATTTCAAACAGCGGGAAAGTCTGGATTATCCTTGACAATTAACTTTCTGCTTGGAAAAAGATAAAATTAGATCCCTACTCATCACATAAGCAAAAGTAAATTCCAGATGGACAAAAATTTAAATGTGAAGGGAAAAAAATGTAGAATTTTTAGAAAACAATGTGGGAGAATATCTTGAATGTAGAGTTAGAAACAGATTTATTAACTAAGGGACAAATGCCCACAAACCTTGAAAAGACATATAAATTTAACTACATGAAAATTAAAAAGCTATTTATAATAGAACATGACATAAACAAAATTAAAAGGCAAGATACCATTTGTGAGAACATTTTTCAACTCAGATAAGAACTTCAGAATAAATACAACTATAAATTTATAAGAAAAGAACAAAGGATTAAAACTGGTTTCTCTCTCTCTGTCACACATGCACACACATGCATATACACAACTGGTTAGTAAACATGTAAAAATGCTTAAGCTCATGAATAATTAGAGAGATGTAAATTAAAACAATAAAATGCCATTTGTACTTATTGGACAAGAAAAATTAAAAGCCTCACAAATGATGGTAAGGATGTAGGAACACAGGAATTTCTAATCTAGCATGAGTTCAAATAGGTACAACCACCTGGGAGAACAATTTGTCTCTGCTAAGGAAGGTAAAGAAGTATATTTCCTACTAATTGGCAATTTCACTTCAGGGCATTTACATTAACAAAACACGTGCACAAAGATGCAGGCACAGGCATGTTCATTGCAATAAACAACAACAACAATAAAGCAATAACTAATTTTACCCAATAGGGAAATGGATAAGTAAACTATGGTATTTCACAATTAAGTTAAAATGAATGAACTAGGTCTACACTGTATCCACACAACATAAATAAGTCTCTAAAATGTACTGTTGAGTAAGAAAAGCCAAGTTGCAAGAGAATTTACAATATGATGCCATTTATGTAAATTAAGAATGTACACAAAACACTAGTATTGTTTTGGATATACAAATATGTAGTGAAAGCACAAGATCATGCATGTAAATGACACACATCAACTTCAGGCAGAGGTTGCTCTGTAGAGGGGAAGACGGGAGGGATGGGAGTGAAGGGGGCCAAGGCTTTAGCCATATCTTTTTGTCTTTCTTTTGTTTCAAGGGATCTGAAGTAAATATGAGAAAATGTTAACAGTTGTTTAATCTGGATGGTAGGCATATGGTTGTCTGTTTTATATTCTGCACCTTTCCATATGTACAAAATCTTTCTTAATTTAAAAATTAAAGTGTGGAAATATTTTTTAAAACCTTAGAACCAGAATTCAAGTCCTTTCCCTCTGATTTGTCTTTAATACAATCAACATTTATGACATCTCATGAACCAGGCGTGGGAGAGCTAGTTGTCAGAGAGCTGTGGTCCCAAATTCAAAGAGTACGGTCTTCTAACAGGGAGAAAGGGAACAATCGTTTCTCATTCTTTTTGGTTATCTTTTGCTGCCTGTCACTGAGTAAAACAACTGCAGTTTTTCACAGGAACTAAATATAAATACACCAAGGAAAGACCTGTGTGAAGGGCTTTCCCCAGGGTCACATTCTTGGCTGGCACATCTACAGATGGCAGTCACAGGTTCCATTTGACTGTCAAAATGTCACCGGGTGTTGGTGCCTGTCCTTGTGTGTGAGGCACCACGAGGCCTCTGGGACCTAGGCCGTGTCACTGACTGCAGGTGGCAGGGTTCCTCTGCAGCGGCCATGTTCTGTTAGGTGGCCCCTGGGTAGTTGCTACGTTGGAGCAGAAAGATGAAGAAAGGAGCTCACATTCTAGTGGGGGAGACAAATATGTAGATCAAGCCATATGGTCCAGAGAGGAGGTAGAAACAACAAGCTAAAAGAATTGGGGGTAGGAGGCTGAGCATGATGCACATGTCTGTAATTCCAGCACTTTGGGAGGCCGAGGCGGGAGAATCACTTGAGCCCAGGAGTTCAAGACCAGTCTGGGTAAAAAAGTGAGACCCTATCTCTACAAAAAAATACAAAAAATTAGCTAGGCATGGTGGCAATGGCCTGTGATCTCAGCTTCTTGGGAGGCTGAGCTGGGAGGATCACTTGAGCTCAGGAGGTCGAGGCTGCAGTGAACTATGACTGCGTCACTATACTCCAGCCTGGGTGACAGAGTGAGATCCTCTCTCTCTGTGTTTCTCTCTCTCTTCCTCTCTCTCTCTCCCTCTCTCTCTCTCTCGAAAAAAAAAAAAAAAGACTTCTCAACCAATCAATACAATTTTTTAAAAAATAGATCATTGGGGGTGGGAAAAAATGAGATTGCAGAAGATTTCTTGGTCTTATTTCTGGTCAATGAGTATGTGAAGATCAGCCATTCCAATTCCATTCTGAAGGGTCATGCAGTATCCTCCCAAATTGCTACTGACAGAGAATGCTTTAAGGAAGTGACACAGGAATCTGCTGATTAGGCTTAAAACACTATTCTATTCCCCCCGCCTTCTACCCTACCCCCTACCCCCAACCCCAGTGCCACAGTGTGGCCACGGTGTTACTCTCACATAAACAACAGGGTCGCTTAGTGAGTGCAGACACAATTTGGTGAGTAGAGGAGTAGAAAGGCAGCCACTGGCGGGGGTAGGGAGGGAGACAGAGAGAGGGGTTCTAGTAGCGGCAGGTAAAAATGTAACAATTACTGGTGTATCCTAATAAAGACCTAAATCAAGAAGTAGCCATCCCAGCTGAGACCAGTTTGCCTGGGACAATAGCAAATGGATGGCAAAAAGAAGATTCTGAGGCTACCTCACTTTGGGGCGAAGATAAACTACAAATTGAAATCATAATGTATGTGTCTCAGAACCTGCTCTATGATTCTGTGGTAGGCTAAATAACAGCCCAAAAGGATCTCCAGGTCCTAATCCCTAGAACCTGTGATTATTTCCTTATATGGCAGGAGACTTTGCAGGTGTGATTAGATAAGGTTCTTGAGATGTGGAGGTTAGCCTGCATTATCCAGGTGGGTCTTAAATGCAATCATAAATGTCCTTACAAAGTGGAGGCCAAGAGAGATTTGACACAAAAGGAGAAGGTAGCATAACCACTGAAGCAAGATGTTACACTGCTGGCTTTGAAGATGGAGGAAGGGACCACAAGCCAAGGAATGCAAAGAATTCAGCTCTAAAAGCCGGAAAAGGAAAGAAACTGCATTCTCCCCTAGAGCTTCTAGAGGAGCCCAGCCCTGCTGACACCTTGAGGTTGGCCTAGTAAAACTGATGATGTTGGACATCTGGCCTCCAGAACCATGAAAGCATAAATGTGTGTTGTCTGAAGCCACCAAGTTCGTTGTCATTTGTTACAGCAGCCATAGGAAAGGAATACAGATTTCTTTGGCTGATTGGATAGAAAAGAGCCTTGCAGACATTTGATATGGAGTTGTTGATGGAGTATTCTCCATTGGGTGACAAGATGCTGGAACCAAAGAAGGCAAAAGAGAATGTGTCTGAGTGTGTGCATGTCTGTGTGTCTGTGGTATGCCAAGGTCCCTGGGAAAAAGATTCTGGGACAAAGATTTGCATGCAGGTGTTTCCTGGGGAGTGCTGTGGGGAAACAACATCTGTAAAAGGGTGGGGGATGCAGGCTTGCACTGATGGAGAGTTGCACTCTAATGCAGTAGCACAGAGGCCTCAGCCCAACCCCCGGGGAGCTGTGGAGTTAGGGTAGTCCTTCAAAGAGGGCCCAACTTGAACAAAGGGGCCAAACTTTTGTACCTCTATATTGGCTTGTGGTCAGATGCAGGCTATTCCCAGGGAAGGCATTGCAATCTTGCATAAGGCAGCAACCGTTGACCAAGGACAATCCGTGGTGAAACTCAGCTATGGGCCATCAGCAGGCCACATTCCCATCATCTGGGAGGGTATGTGCTTTTGTCCTGAGATGGGTCAGTACAGCACACCACACAGTATCTGCTACACCATAGAAGCATCCCTCAACCCTATTTTGTCTGATCAATTTCCTGATGCAGAGAGGTAAGGGAAAGTTTCTTATTGACCCTACTCTCAGGATTTTCCTTCAGAGGCACAGTGCGAGTCCCAAGCCAGTGTGGTTCTTTTAGAAACCTGCTGACAACAGCTCAGGAACACCTAGGGCACAGCTGCTGACATAACTCTAAGTGGTTTGGTCTTGGACTGAGGTTTGAAAATAGACCTTCCAGTGGACTATTTGGAAAGCCTTCTGAGAAAGCCCCTGAATAAATACCGTAGCCCCTTGCTACATGGGTTAGGATTGTTTTGGCCAGGTTTTCTGGGACTCACACTGTGCCCTGGCTGATAAACTAAGCCATGTAGAAAGCACAGGATCACAGAGCCAAATCCTACCCCAGCCATCACACCACACCAAGCACCAGCCAACTCCAGCTTTGCACTCCAATGCTGAGGCTGTAGGACGCTGATTTTCAGTGAACCTGCACTCTGGAGAGATCCACTCTCAGAACAACTTTAAGCTAATCAAAGGCTTTTGATTTCAGCCTTTGTTGCTCTAAATCCTGCTAAAAGGCCTTACTGCACTCATCTGCTAAAATACTGCAGTGCATATAATTTAGTGGTACTGTAGTAACTTGGAACCTCCCAGGGACTCAGAAGAGTCACTCTGAACTGAGTGTGATATCTGGAGGTCTGGGGTCTTGTCCTACTTCTGACAACTATTAAATGTGTGACCTGGGCAAACGCTGCTCTCTGAACCTGCTTTCCTCCCATGTAGCATGAAGTTGAATAAAATTACCTCTAAGATTCTGCCTAGTCTTCATACTCAAGGAGTCTGTGGTCCCCCTATAAGTATGGAGGTTGCAAAGAATGACATGCATTTGTACAGATGCTGGCACATCCTAGAATCTGCTTTGTTGGGAGAAAATTCCTGCCATCAGATTTCTTTCAAACAGATGAATATATGAATATATCACGCTTATTTGCATCAGCTGCTTTTGCTCCAAACCAGCAGCTCAATATTCCCTGAATCACCAAAATAGATTGCTTTCATCAGCCTGTGAATATTCCAGGGGCTTGTGCATGAGTGGCCATTACAGTTTTAAAAATCCTCAGGATTATTTTTTAAGTTGAGCAGAATGGTAGAATAGAAAGCCTGCTAACTTATTTGCCAGAATATTTGCATTGCAATTCATGTCAACTTCTCACCTTGTGACATTGGCAAGCCATTTAATCCCACTGAGCTTCTGATAGGGATGCCAGTCAAGGTCAGCTCTGCTTACCTCACATGGTAACTGCAAATATCAAATGAAATGGAACTCGTGAGAGAACTCTGGAGCCTGTAAAGCTTATCAAAATGAAAGCAATTATTATCATTACTTTAACACCTTCAAAGCCACACACAGAGAATCTATTCCATCAGTTGCATTTGCCTGGGAAGAATATTTCCTTCTCAAAGCAGAGGATTTTAGTCAGTGTTGTTAGAATATAAGCAGAGTGAACATAAAGATTTATTTTGCCAGCTTCTGAACTTCCCAAGAGAATAATTCCCAGCAGTAAGGGTTGCTAAAACAGTGTGTGAGGTCACCTGCTCTTAGCAACTACAATTGGCAAAGAAAGAAGTAGCCCAGCATTCCCCCAGAGGACTGATGCTCACAATGGGGCCCTGCAAATGCAAGTGGCAATTTTTCATGTAATCTGCAGCCACTGAGCCCCTGCTTCTGCATTAGTTTAGTCAGTTCTGTTCGCTCCTTCAGAGCACGCATTAGTCGAGTGGCTCGTCTTATTAAAAGGATGGCTGCAAATGTGAATCCAGCTGCAATACAAAAATCGTAGTCCTTAAGACTTTCCGATTTCCTGTTTCTGCTTCCGATTTCCTATTTCTGCAACTTTATTCCTTCCAGATTGCAGCAAGCTCACAGAGCAACTCCTCACCTATTCTCTTCTCCCAATGTGGTCTCTCAGAAAAATCCTACCCATGAAAGAGAAAAACCCATAAAAGGTGTCATCTCCATAAATGCAGCATGCTGCTGTTTGCAGATTTTTGGAAAACCTTGAATTCAACTTCTCTTTCAAAATATGACTGAGAAAACATCATAGTAAGCCAATTGACAGCTGACTTCCTATTCTTCTTGCTGCAAGCTTAAAAGGGCTTTTATAAAGCAACAGCGAAGGAAATGCAAACTATATCAAGATTAGAATGGCTTACGAAACCTCTGCTTTTATTTACATATTTACTGAGTCTCCGTTTTCCCCTTTCCACTCTTGGGAAATACTGATGATCAGTGCTGGTGCGTGAATGGGAATCGGTGTGACAGGTCTGGAGGGGACAGGCTGAGGGCTGGGCTTAATCAGCAGAGATTGGCAGGTGGCCTTGTGCACCACACTGGTGATGGGGTCTGTTGTTATAGAAACCAGATTCCTCTGGGAGCACACAGGTAGGGGCAACAGGTCTTTGGGAACAGAGTGCAGTTAGTAAACCCTGGAACAGTGCTACAAAATTCAGTGCAGGCTGGCAGGCAGACCCACGCACAATGCAACTGAGCATGACAGCCAAGCACAGAAGAGAGACCTGCGCTCTGTGTTCAGGATTGAAGCTCTGTCTTTCCTTCCTCCAGGCAGATGTCGGCTAGCAGGTGTGTTCTGCCCTCTCCTCACGAAGGCAGAGCTTTGCAGGTGCTTGTGATTACGGAGCCAGCAAGAGTTAGGTCTTCCGGGAGCCTTTCAGCAGTACTAATGTCAGTTACTTGTGGGTTCCTGTTTCTTTACAGTCAATTAACTTGAGTTTCACACAATGTTATGAAAAACATGGATCCACGTGAGTTGCCTTCCTCTTCCTGCTCTGAGTCTCTCTCTCACACACACAAACACACACATCCACAGGGTAACACAAACACAAGTAACAACCTCAACACACACTCTTACATAGGCCCATCCTCATCAACCGCCCCTTCATGGACCCACCTTCATAGGTATTTACATTTCTCAGGTTAGAGAAGGGTTGTATTTCAGAGAATAGAGCTCACCTGTGTTTTAAACATTTCAGTTAGCAGATGGACATTTATTTTGATGTAAGGTGGTTGCCAGGCTTGCAGAAGTTTGGGTTTGAAGTAATGAAGCTCCATCTCTTTTCAAAACAGCTTAACTGCCTTGGTTATGATTGTTTGTTTTTTAACTTCCCTGAGAGTTTTCATGGTGTGTGGTTTCAAAATAACCCCGTCAGGGACTCTGAGGTTGACGCTTGCTTGCTCACTAGTTTTTCCAGGATATAAGAAATGTGTAGGCCGCCACAAAGGAATAAACCCGGACAGGATGGCCTTGTTTTAAGGTGTCTGTGGACCAAGAACCTTTCTGCTCTGTGCCTCTGGACAAAGCGTCTTGACCTCAATTGCCAATAAGACTCTCCCAGCCCAGACACCTCATGTTAGAAGTACCCGGTAGGGTTCTTTAACCCATGACTTTGTAAAGACAGCAAAAAAGGCCAACAGAGCGTGATTGACTCCAACTCTGAAAAAAGAAGTATGCACAGTTTATTACACAGGTAACCAGAACACATTTCTATGTCCCACAAACCATAAATAATATAGGCTAGAGTTCTGGAATCAATTTCCACGGTCTTTTAACCAAGGACTTGTCTATAGGCAAATGTCTCTATCTGATCCTGTTTAGATCTTTGTTTCTTTCCCTGTCCCTGTTCTCATATACTTGGTGCCCTCTTCAGTGTCTCTTTCCATTCAAGTTCTGAGCCAGTTTATGTGGATGGAGCAGAGACACTGCTATGTGTTCACCCGAGTCCTACTTCTGAGCACAAAGGAAAGCTCATTTCCCAGCTTCCCAGCCACTAGATGTCATGGACTGAGCCCTGCCAGTGAAGTGCTAGGCTGGTGATCAAGGCCACTTCCATGAATGCGTGGAGCAGAGCCTTCCTCACACCTCCCTCATACAGCCATACCCAATTGTGATGGGTCAGACACAAACCTTCACTGTGTTACTCCAGCCAGATCTGAAGATAGTTTGTTAAAACACTCAGAATAGACTCTTACACCAAGGTTGGAAATACTAGCTTCAAGGAATTCTTAGTTTCTCTGTCTACTATAGCTCAAAGTTCAGACTTTGAGAACATTTCTTGTTGACCATAGGTATACTCAGAGCTGCTCTGATCTAATGCAATGCCTATTGTCTGCTGTTCCAAGAATGGCTTCTCTGTATGCAATGCTTGAGTTCTCTGTTTTTTTCTATGTCACCTGAGTTTTCATTGCATAGGAAGGGTTTAGGTCACGTAGCTTAATGATGGGGCTATGTTCTGAGAAATGTGTCATTAGGCAATTTTGTCATTGTGCAAGCTTCAAAGAAGGTACTTACACAAAGCTAGATAGTGTAGCCTAATGCACACCTAGGCTACATGGTGTAGCTTATTGCTTCTAGCCTACAACAGCATGTTGCTGTACTGAATGAATACTGTAGGCATTTGTAACACACTAGTGCTTGTGTATCCAAACATTTCTAAACATAGAAAAAATACAGTAAAAATATAGTGCAAAAGATACAAAGTAATACACCTGCATAGGACACTCACCATGAATGAAGTTCCCAGGACTGGAAGTTGCTCTCTGTGAGTCAGTAAGTGATGAGTGAATGTGAAGGCCTAGGACATTACTATACACTATTGTAGACTCTATATAAACACTGTACACCTAGGCTACACTAAACTCATTAAAACTTTTTCTTCAATAATAAATTAACCTTAAAAATTAAACTATAACTTTTTTTTTTTTTTTGAAAGAGTCTTGCTCTGTCACCCAGGCTGGAGTGCAGTGGCGCCATCTCAGCTCACTGCAACCTCCGCCTCCCGGGTTCAAACAATTCTCTTGCCTCAGCCTCGCGAGTAGCGGGGATTACAGACATCTGCCACCACACCCTGCTAATTTTTGTATTTTTAGTAGAGATGGGGTTTCATCATGTTGGCCAGACTGGTCTCGAACTCCTGACCTCATGATCCACCCGCCTCGGCCTCCCAAAGTGCTGGGATTACAGGTGTGAGCCACCACACTCGGCCAACTACAACTTTTTTACTTTATAAACTTTTAAACGTTTTGAAAGTTTTGATCCTTTTGTAATAACACTAAGCTTAAAACACGAATTCTATGGCTGTACAAAAATATTTTCTTTCTTTATATCTTTATTCTGTAAGCTTTATTCTAATAAACATTTTTAAGTTGTTTTTTACTTTTTCAACTTTTTTAAAAACTAAGACACACACATTAGCCTAGGCCTACGCAGAGTCAGGATCATCAATATCACGGTCTTCTACCTCCACATCTTGTCCCACTGGAAGGTCTTTGGGGCGATAACAGGATGGAGCTGTCATCTCCTATGATAACAGTGCCCTCCTCCGGAATACCTCCTGAAGGACCTGCCTAAGGCTGCTTTACAGTTAATTTTGTTCTTTTATATGTAGAAGGAGCACAGTCTAAAATTGCAATTAAAATGATAGCATAGTAAATACATAAACCAGTAACATAGTCATTTATTACCATCATCCAGTATTATGTACTGTACATAATTATACATGCTACACTTTCATATGACTGGCAGTGCAGTAGGTTTGTTTACACCAGCATCACCACAAACACATGGATAATGCATTGTGTACTATGTTATGATGGCTACGTCAATAGACAATAGGAATTTTTCAGCTCGAGTATAATCTTATGAGACCACCATAGTATATGTGATCTATTGTTGGCTGAAACAATTATGCAAAGCATGACAGTATTCATTGTTCATAGCATTTTAGTACACACAATGTGAAAAATTCTTCCCCATTGCACAAAGTTCACTCACCCCTGGTTCTTCTCTTCTTAGCACCATCAAACGTCCTCCAAGCTCAGACTTACCTATTCCCCTCTTGGCATGTGAGCCACATAAGCCTATAGGCAAACCTGGAAGATATCAGCCTTCCTGGACCTCCTATGGAAGATCCCTGCTATTCATTTTCAACAGTTGCACACCATCAGGACAAGTTCTTCATAGTGAGACATCGTCAGCTGCCCATAAACTGAGACCTCTCCTGGACCTAATAGCTTCAGGAACAGCTCACTTACTTTTGAGAACTGGCAAAAAGGACAAATACAGATTAGTGAACAGAGCATGGGATTAGGTTGTGACCTGCATTTTAGTCCAGGCTCTCCCACTAACTTGCTAGGTGACTATGGACAAGTGGCAATTTCCCTTGGCCTATGTTCCTTGTTTTCTCACCTTAATACACAGATAATAAATATTACTTTCTCTGGCTAACCTGTCAGGGCTCTTTAATTGTTACAAAACAAAAATGTATAGCATGCATAGAAACATGAAAAAATTACAGTGGGAAAAATATTAAAAATTATTTTAAGAAAGTTCACTTATAATCAGATAGTTATATGTTATGGGCTAATCAGACCTCTGCCAGAAAGAGTTGCTTTTTGAAAATGGACATTATTTTCTTGGGGTCTGTTTGATGGTTTTCCCACCTTAGTGCACATATGAAACTGTGGAACAATGATCTGTGAGTAGGAAAGGTATCGTCACTTTTCTGGATAGCCAGTCAGATTAGAAGTCTTGGTCAGTTAGCACTGCATTCCAAATGTCTACTCAACAGTATTAAAGTCAAGTTTGCCTATAATGAAAACTATTAAAACCAAGATTGGACAATTCCATGTCTATGAATTTATCTTATGAGTAGATAAATGTGAGAAATGACACACATAACAGGTTATTCACTGTTTGGAACAACAAAAGAGTAAAAACATCTATATTTGCACCATAAAGGGGACTGGTTAAACCAACTACAGAATCTGTGCTCTAGGAAAATGTGTAGCTCTATGAATGCTGGAACTCTGAAACACTGATATGGAGCATTCCCCAAGAAATTTCATTAAGTTAAAATGCAAATTGCAGAACAGTGTGTAACATATAATACCATTTGTGTCAAAAAATTTTTAAAACAAGTATTTGCTAGAGAATGCATAAAATATCTCTGGAAGAATACAAAAATGCTGCTTTTATTGTTTGCCTCTGAAGAAGAAACTGCATTAGCTAGGAAAAGATGATGAAGGGGTCATTTGTGTTTTCTACATTTAAAACCATACGAATATATTAACTATTCAAAACAAAGCAAAAATAAAATCAAAAACATGATTATATCCAGTTCCTTTTTTACATTGATTGGGTGATTATAGTAAAATATCATAAAATTTACTATTTTAACCAGTTTTTCATGTACAGTTCAGTGGCATTTAATACATTCACACTGTTGTGAAGCCATCACCACCATCCATCCATGTCCAGCTTATTTTTGATCCAAAGCTGCTGCACATTTCCACAGAAGACAAAAAAATTGTGCTTCCCTCCCCAGGAGGAAAAACTAGAATATTTCTGACAGTTTCTCCATCCTTTGCTCCCCTCTCCAAGGGTAGGTGAATGACTAAGCTGATGATTTGGAAGAAGGACTGAAGTTCAGCCTCTTTTGGGTTTTCTCTTTCACAGCATCTTGCTTCAGGACACATACGTTTTCTGCTCCTCCAACCAGTAAACTTTATTCAGGCAGATCCTACCTCTGTGCTGGAAGGCCTGCAGATCTGAGAAGGTAAGGACAATTTGGGAAGACGGTGTGGGAAGCTCATTTGGGGTGGCTCAGAAAGGTAAGCCCTAATGTGTCCAAGACTGATTCTCACTCATCAGCCTTCTAGAAAAGGAGCTGGATGCAAAGCTCCTTGGAAATGAATTATAGCTGTGGGTGGAAGGCGGCCAATCCCAGTGAATCCCGAGGATCAGACCCGGCCTCCTGAGCAGGCCAGGAGAAAGGCGGTGGCTTCCCAATCATGAACGCTGGGGGAACAGGTCATGCTAATGTGAACCCAGAAAATTTGAGACAGGTCTCAGTTGATTTAGAAAGTTTATTTTACCAAGCAAGGTTGAGCACACGCGCCCGTGACACAGCCTCAGGAGGTCCTGACATGTGCCCAAAGTGGTCAGAGCATAGTTTGGTTTTATGCATTTTAGAGAGACATGAGACATCAATCAACATATGTAGGATGAACATTGGTTTGCTCTGGAAAGGTGGGACAACTCGAAACAGGGAGGGGGCTTCCAGGTCATAGGTAGATAGGAGACAAATGGTTGCATTCTTTTGAGTTTCTGATTAACCTCTCCAAAGGAGGCAATCAGATATGCATTTATCTCAGTGAGCAGGGGGATAACTTTGAATAGAATGGGAGTCAGGTTTGCCCTAAGCAGTTTCCAGCTTGACTTTTCCCTTTAGCTTAGTGATTTAGGGAGCCCAAGGTGTTTTTCTTTCACACTGCGAATTTGTCACAGTACACAGCAGCAATGGCCAGGCATAGACCTAGCTTTCTGGTTATGCAATGGGAGGGGCTCATGTTCCCCCAGCCACAAACCCTGAGCTGCCATGCCAGAACCGTACATTATCCTTATATTGTACTCTGACCTCTACTTACTCCAGAGCTGTTAATGCAGCTCTAAAATTTCTCAGCCCAAGGGGCAGAGTCCCTTTCCTGAAAGTTGATGTCTGATTCCACTGATCACTTTGTTCTTCTTTAGAAGGCAGCGGGCACTGGGGACCCACACACCTGCTGCTATTCTTGTCTTTGTGGTTTCCCCCAGGAACATTGGCACAACAGAGAGAGTGTGTCTGCTGTCTGGTTGTTTACCGTGTTTATATGACAATTTCCAAGCCAGTGCTACTAGTAATAAAGCTGATGTTTTCATCTTTAGTCTCCTGTATCTAAATCTCTAAAGGTTCCAAATTCAGAGAGGGGGGATAGAGGAATGACTTATCATCACATGCTTAAACACTAAGATTTTTTGCATTAAATTGCTAAACTATGACTTTGGCCACCACCTGCTCCTGTGGTTTCCCTCAGTTATTTCAGAAAATCGCTTATCACAAACTCTTTTGTTTAATAATGATTCATGCCTTTGCCACTACTGCCTGTGATCCCAAAGGATCACTGCTCTGTGGCTCATGGTGGCATCTATGATGCTTTTACCATTCAGGCCTCAGGAAAGGGCTCTGCTCTGCCCTTCACCATCAGGACCCAAACATGTCCCAGGCATGTTCTTCTCTCCCTACCACCTTGCTTAGGCCAGGCTAAAAGTGAATTGAAATTGACTCAAGGGTTGGGGAAGCACAAGAAGAGAACTTAGAGCTAATGTAAGATGTGATTTCTCTGAATCTGCAGGCCAACCCACTGCCTTCTGCCTAAATGTTGACTTGCTTACAAAGTACACGCTCATGCCCGCCACTGCAAGTACTCAAAGCCTGGTCAGGCTCATCACCAGAGGCCCACAGAAACAGATGAGTTTTTCCTCCTCTCTAGTCTGTGCTCTACCTTCTCAATCCTTACTTCCTGTCATAGGATCTACTTCTTCCCAGGGCAATTGACAGTGGTGATGTTCACTCCTTTCAAGAGAAATACCACCCTCCATCTATTGAGATTTTACATGTTCCTCTGTCCCCCATTCCCTACCAGGCAATTGCATGATAACACAATGGTTTAATAATGGTACTTTCTAGGCTAATCTCCAGCCTCTTGGGGTAACAGTAGCTGCATTTTAGAAAATAGTATTTATTTTACATTTTTGTACTGTAGACTTCTTGAGATGATATCCCAAAAAACAGAAGTCTTTATCTTTCTAGTTTAAATTTCTTTGTTTTGAATGACTGAAAACTACTTGTGGCTTTAAATGTTCTGTTTGTCCAGGTTTTACTAACTAAGTTTCAAAAAGTCCCAGCCTGGATACCACATTACATGCTAATTACATGCTAATCCAAAGTCTTTAACATTACTTGCAAGGCATCACCTACTTGGGCTTATCCCACCAACACATATGAATGCATCTCCCATCATCTCAAACACACATATCTCTGCTCAGATCCAGGCACAGTCCCCCCAGGAGAAGCTACACTTGCATCTTTACTCATGCCACCCTCCTATCTAGAATCCTCCTCATCACTCAAATTTTCCTCCGTTTGATGAAGTCTTTTAATTTATTCCTTTGGATTCCTACAAGGCACTTCTCATTCATCCAAACCATCCACCTACTCAACAGGAGCACATGGAGGGCCTACAGTATGCAAGATGCTATGCTGACTCTGTGGGATTTCCATAAATGTATAACACACAGGGCCTCCCCTAAAGAGTTTTGTAATAAAGTATAGAAATAGCAAAGTCATGTTTCCCTTCAAGAATACCTCACATTTCTTTTCTCA
Organism: Macaca mulatta; assembly: GCF_049350105.2. Classification (NCBI taxonomy): domain Eukaryota; kingdom Metazoa; phylum Chordata; class Mammalia; order Primates; family Cercopithecidae; genus Macaca; species Macaca mulatta. Next base: position 103,003,624 of record NC_133414.1, on the reverse strand, counting down.
CCTCAAATCTTTATTACTCCTTCTCTTGTGCCCCATTCCTGAGAGTCAGAATAGTCATTCTCTGATTCCAAATTCTCCCCATGTTGTATAGAGAAAATAGATCAGGCAAAGACTTCCATTCAAACCCTAGATCATTCTGCAATTATCCCCATTCTTTCCTGCAATATCAATATTTCCTTGCTAGTGGCTCATTTCCATTTGCAAACAAATATGCTTAATATTATTCATTTAAAAAAAAAACTAAATTCACCCCTTGGACCCACACTTTCTCCAGCTCCTACCACCCTTTTCTGCTCCTCTTTGCAGCCAAATTTTCAAGCAGGATGAATATATGCACTGTCATTGCTTCCTTGTTCTTTTTCTTTTTTTTAATTTTAATTTATTTATTTATTTATTTTAAGACAGAGTCTTACGCTGTCACCCAGGCTGGAGTGCAATGGTGCGACCTCAGCTCACTGCAACCTCTGGCCCCCAGGTTCAAATGATTCTCGTACCTCGGCCTCCCAAGTAGCTGGGATTACAGGCATGCACCACCATGCCTGGCTAATTTTGTATATTTAGAAGAGATGGAGTTTCACCACGTTGGTCAGCATGGTCTCGAACTCCTGACCTCAGGTGATCTGCCCGCCTCAGTCTCCCAAAGTGCTGGGATTACAGGTGGGAGCCACTGTGCCAGGCCCATTGCTTCCTTACCTCCCAGACTCCCCTAAATTCTCTCCAGAGTTGTTCATCCACCACTCTAAGAAAATGGCACATGTCAGAGTCACCAATGGCTGAGGCTCTTGACCAACCCCACATTTGTCTTTCGTGACCTCTGCTATGGTTTGGTTGTGGTTTGTCCTCACTAAAACTTATGTTGAAGTTTAATTGCCAGTTCAGTTGAATTGGGAGATGGGGCCTAGTGGGAGGTGTTTGTCTCATGGGAGCGAATCCCTCATGAATAGATTAATGTTGTGAGTAGGTTCTCACTCTCTTAGGAATGGATTAGTACCTGCAATAGCAGGTTGTTATAAAGTGAGATTACTCCTCCTGCATGGCCTCTTTGTTTGCACGTGCTTGCTTCTGCTCTGCACTCTGCCTTGAGTTATAGAAGTATAAGCCCCTCACCAGATACAGCTGCCCAATCTTGGACTTTCCAGCCACCAGAATCGTGAGCTAAATAAGATTCGGGTATTCTGTTATAATAACATTAAATGAACTAAGACAACCTCCCAGCTGGGCTTGGCCTGACTGACTGCCCTTCTTCCATGGAATCCTTTCTCTAGGTTTCTCGGCCACCACCTGCCTAGTTTCCCTCCTATGGCATTGCCTGCTGCTGCTTGGCCCTCTTTGCTGATTCTGCTTTTATACTAAATTTCTAAATGTTGAGGACCTCAGAGCTCTGTCAGGAATCCTCTTCTTTTCTTTTCCTTCAGTATAAACTCTTTCCCTAGGAATCTTCACAGTCTCTTAAAGATACTAATTATACCCAAACTTATATGTCCAACCCAGAACTCTTGAGCTCCAGATCCATCATCCTACACTCCATTGCACTCCAGCCTGGGTGACAGTGTAAGACTCTGTCTCAAAATAAATAAATAAATAAATATTTAAAAAAAAAAGAAAAAGAAAAAGGAAGCAATGACAGTGCATATATTCATCCTGCTTGAAAGCATGCCTACATCCATTCAGATGGTTAATGGACATTTCTAACTTAACCTAGCCAAAAAAGCCCTATTAATTGTCCCCTACATTACATCTCCCCAAACAGCAACAATCATTTGCTCCATGTCGTGTCTTTCCTATGTTATTGAGTGATGACACTTGCCAGGAGCAGTTCCAGGTTTTATGGTCCTGAAGCTTAAAAAATTTAGGGAGCCCTCTTTCACATAAAGAATACAAAATTTAAATACATATTTAGTATAGAAGTATTTGTTTAGTCTGAGAAAAGGAAACTACAATGAATTACAAATTTTAAACTACTGAAAAATACCACAAGAATCACAAAGTCAAGCAAGACAACATTAAACTTTATTAATTACCTGCCTGACAACTCTCTGTAATACTTTTTCCCTACACATTGGCTGCTTGTTCTTTGATTGATTTTTGTGTAACAACAACTTTATAATATGTTTCATAGCAAGAAGAGGATAAAAATTTAGATCATGTCTCTTGCAAGGTTAATAAAAAATTCATCTAAAAATTATGGATAGTTTCAAAACATTAATTTTAACTTCACAACTCCCTATTGGCATTATTTAAATAAAATGCACTTAAGACTAGATAGTTGTGGCATTATTTAAATAAAATGCACTTGAGACTAGATAGTTGCATACTTTGGACTGACCAGAACTGTCAATAAGAGTTGTTCCGTGAAAATGGACCTCATTTTTAAGAAGGTTTATTTGGCAGTTTTCACTGCCTGGGGCATGTATGGTGATACGGAAGAATGGCCCATGAGTAGGGTCCATATCACTGCTTATCCAGGTAGATTTTCAGACTGGAGTTCTTGATCACATATTGTCACGTCCAAAATATCTGCCCAGTACTTCAGAGTTTATGTTTTTTTGATTTTGAAATATGTCATAGACATGATTAAGCAATTCCACCTCTAGAATTTATTCTACAGGTAGATTATTTTTCTTTCTTCACACTGCATATGCAACCCATCAGTAATTCTCGTTGGCTTTTTCTCCAAACACTTTCCTAAATTGAGGTCCTTTTATCAGCCTCAGTGTTCTCCCCTGTTCTAAGCTGCAGTCACTTCCCTCGTGGATGACAGCAGTAGTCTATAGCTATCTTGCTACTTGCTAGCTTATTTTTACTTCCCTATCATCCACTGCCCCTACCTCATAGTACCCAGAAAGATATTTCTAAAGCAAAACTCAGCTCTTGTCATTCTCCTGCTTAAAACCTCAGATGGCTTTGAATCATGCTGAAAATAATGTGCAGATCCCTCAGGGCCTTATAAATATGGCCTTGCCCGTTTCTGGACCTCACCTTCTTCCACTCTTCCCCTTGGTCATCATGTTCCAGCCCCACAGATCCTCTTTCTGCCACTCAAACATGCCAAGCTTACATGCCAGCAGGACCTTTGCACATGCTGTTCCTCCCACTTAGAACGCGCCTGACCAGCTCTGCAAGCCAACTGTGCTCATCCTTCAGGCTCAGGTTAGGTGTCCCCTCTCACAGGGGCCTCTCTCTTTGCCTTATCTCAATAGCACTCTCCCTCCAGGTTTTTACCATATGCTTCCTTTTATAGCATTTTTTTTTTTTAGTATCAGGAAGTATCACATTGTATATAATTTTATACATTTTTGTCTCTACGAGAATATTGGCCCTCAAACTGAGATACACATACTTCCGGAGGTACATGAGGCCTTCTAAAGATATAAGAGTATAAATAATCAGTTTTAAGGGAATCTTTTTCCAGATACCTAATTTCCATATGAAACTGACCTGCAATGGAGACATTACGCTAGTTCTCCATTTCCCATTCCCCTATCACAGTCGTGCTTATCTTATGTACATGCCACTCACTCAACCTGAACTTACTGTGGGTATGAAAAAGTCTGGGGCTGGAAAAATGGGGCAATTAAAAATAAAAGTTTTCAAAAGTAAATGACTTTAATGACAGGATTTTAAAAAAATCTTTTCCCAAGAATTATGGTGTCTAGTGTTTTGCTTCAGGAAAATTAAAAGAAAGCCACATATTTTTTCAAAGACCATTAAAAATTACTTTAACATGGATCACTATGTGATTTTCTGAATATAACTTAGAAGGCACTCAAATGATTAAGTTGCATTGAGAAAGCAAAATGTTTTCCATCTAGTTTCTGTCTAATTATTTATGTAAACCAAGTTTCTTAATGCTTATATTTATAAAAACAAAACTGAGAAATAGAATTGATGTTGAATCCTCTTATTCTAGCAATAAGTGATATTTGTCCATAAATACATGAACTAACTGAAAAAAATAGTATTGTTAAGTTTCATTGAGAGGACTATTCAATAAAATTTTATTTCTTATGTTTAATAAGTACTCACTAAAATTTATAATACAGTTCTGTTGTTTTGATCAATCAGGTTTTAATATCTATTGTGTGTTAACTGAATCCAGATGAAAATTTTAACACTAAGAACTTTACAGTCACAAGAATAAAAATAATGAATTTCAATTTACAAAAGTATATTTGTTCAAGATAACTATCAACAAAAGAACTTTCAAATTTAAAAATATATTAGGATGAAATTATACAGAAAAAATGGAATGGAAATACAACTCAAGGGAGAAAAGGAACAAATTAAAATTTGTGATTATTAAAATGAACTTTTCATACATTTTTAGAATCAATAATGGTCATATAAATGAGAAGAATTGGTTGGACATACAAAATGCTAGAAACCTAGCTTCCAAAATTGCATCCAGAGCGTAAAGTGTTATTAGGGATTTTATAGACTTTTCCATCTCAGTAGGAACAGAAAACTTTTATTACGTATATTTCTGTGTGATTATCACATGTCCAACTCAGGTGTGTTTTCCAACACTTTACGTAAGCAAGCAGGGACTGCCTGAACTGTCCTTCAACTCCATAGGGCCTACTTCCATGCTAGTCACTCAGTGGTGACAGTCATATTAAAGCAAACAAACAAACAAATGAAAAATTTTCTATCTCAGCCAGATTGTAGGCAGGAAGGCTCTTTTAACTTAGAGAGGGATTTCTTCTAGGAAAACTAGCTGGGAAGCCCACTCCCATAGCCCACTCCCCTCATAAGAAAGAGAAAGACAAACAACCTTTTCTTTGCTTGAGATGTGGTTTTCTGGAATCAGAGTAAAAATGGATTCAATAGACAAAGATTTCTGTCAATTAATTGCCATAGAATATAAGACTTAGATCAGCTGCTCAAAGCAAAGGAATTTTTAAGTGGCTTTATGGCCCTAAACCATTTGGTCACCTAGGGGTAGAGCCTTGTATAAGTCTATTCTTGCATTGCTATAAAGAGATAACAGAGATTGGGTAATTTATAAAGAAAAGAGGTTTAATTGTCTCAGAGTTCTGCAAGCTGTACAGGAAGCAGAGCAGCTCCTCAGGAGGTCTCAGGAAACTTTCAGTCATGGTGGACAGTGAAAGGGAAGCAGGCACATCTTACATGGCCACAGCAGGAGCAAGATAGACAGCAGGGAGGTGCTACACGCTTTTAAACAACCAGATCTTATGAGCACTCACTAATTATCATGAAAGCAGCACAAGTGGGAAATCTGCCTCCATGATCCAGTCATCTCCCACCAGGCCCCTCCTCCAACATTGGAGATTACAATTCAACGTGAGATTTGGGCAGGGACACAGATCCAAACTGTAACAAGCCTACACTCATTTATCCTGGAGGTGTCACCTTTGTTCTGACTAGCCTTTCTAGCAGTGACTACACAAGTGGCCTGCATCATTTCCTGACTTTAAAACTGCTCTCATTAAACTGTACTTTGGTGTTTTTTCATCAGGATGTTATAAGAAACAGTCCCATGAAATCCATTAATTCATTGTCATGTTTATTGTAGGAATATGGTTGAGGGTATGAATCACCATTTTACACAGCATCTTCCTTCTAAGGAGCCCAAGGTAGAATTTTTTTTCAAGTACCATAATCAGGAATATAATTTTCTTTCTTCTGAGCAGCTGGGTGAGTTTTAATCTTATGGACACTCTGGCCAACATGACTAAGCAGGTTTGGCCCTGTGCTGATGGCTGTGAAGTTTGAGTAGACGGATCAGCCTGTACCAGCAAGTATCCTGGAATTCATGGCAAACATTTTAGCGAATATGTGCTCACTTGACTACTAGTTTCATTTTTTTCTTCACTATTTTTATTTTTCTCACCCTACTTTTCTCATATACTGAATTAATCAGGACCTTCAGCCAGGTCAGAAACTCAACATAATTGAAAAAAAGAGAGAGAGAGGCTATATGATACCTACTAAGAAATTCCAGGAATCATTCTAGCTTCAGCCATGGTTGGATCTGGAAACTAAAAAACAAACAAACAAAACCAAAAATGTCTCACATTTCAGCTTTATAATCTGTCTCTCTCTCCATCTCAGAGTTCTTCTCTCTTCTGTGTTGACTCCATTCTTATATTCCTGCCTCCCTGTCTAGGGCCTCTGGCTGCACCAGGCTTGTATCATCCTACAGTTAGAAGTGCCAATGGAGGCCGGGCATGGTGGCTTGCACCTGTAATCTCAGCAGTTTGGGAGGCCGAGGCAGACAGATTACATGAGGTCAGGAGTTCCAGACCAGTCTGGGCAACATGATGAAACCCCGTCTCTACTAAAAATACAAAAAATTAGCCAGGTGTAGTGGTGCGTTTCTGTAGTCCCAGATACTTGGAGGCTGACGCATGAGAATCGCTTGAACCCAGGAGGCAGAGGATACAGTGAGCCGAGATCGAGCCACTGTACTCCAGCTTGGGGGACAGAGGGAGGATCCGTCTCAAAAAAAAAAAGTGCCAGTGGAAGAAGAGCTTCTCTTTCCCTATCATTTTGACAAAGTCCCCAGGATTGAGTTTCTGTGAGTCACTTGGCCAAGCCACTGAGACCAGATGGATGGAAATGACCAATAGGCCAGGTGTGGGTTACACTCCTTCACTCAGAACTTGTGATGAAATGGTACCAGTTCCACTTGAGAGGTAGAATGTTTCCCCAGAGAAAATAATAAGGGTAAAATGGATATGAGGCAGGCAAAACCACAACCCACTGTGTCCATTTACATTCCATTTTAACTTTTAAACTGAAGCATATACACTTTTATAAGCCCCTTATAAACTTTTTAGAACAAAGTGAACCATTGAAAACTAAATGGGAAATCAAATCTTAATTTGTCAGTTGCTTAGGGAGAATAAAATCAGAACAAATGAAATTGTGTGTATGGTGCAAGTATTTTATGGCTTTGTGCTCTTAAGAGCTGAATCATCTGTCAGTGCAACTAGGAACAGATAAATCACAACCGTGGGTCAGCCCCAGAGACACATTTCAGGTGCTTGCTTCCTGGACTTTCCTTTTATACAGCTACTGTTGTCCAGCTATTCTGACCACACTTGGTTATGATAATACTATTCACTCTGTGCTGTTTCAGACAAGCCAATGTTGCTAGAATTCCCGGGCCTTCCTGCTTCAGACCTGATAGGCAATCTGTCTTTTATTTGTCTTTGTATATATTTTGTCACGTCAATCACGGGCTGAATTTATATTTAACTCCGAGAGCTTGGGTGGTAGGGAGGATGCTGTTGAACCAATTAAACACTTACAATGGAGGCAAAAGATTCCCTCTTTTCTTTTTACAAAATGTTGTATGCCAGAGACAAGTTGGAAGGTTGAATGCCCTTAGTTGCTAGTGGTGATAGGGCAGCCTTTGTCACCAAGCGTCTCACAGTCTAAAGTAGGGAGTGGTAGAAATGAATAAAACAATTACACTGGGTTTGTGCTGTACTCTCAGAATATAGGAAAGTGTCACTCGAGCAGTTTCTCTAGAAATCATGAAGAAAGCAGTGTAATCAACATTCAGATTCAACTATCCACTAATGTCTTCCACAATGTCTCAGGGGACAAACACTTCTTGGACTCCTATAGAAAGATACTGCTAGAATTAACATTGGCACATGTATTTCATTGTTACGAGGTTGGCTGAAACTTTACTCTTCTCTGCCTCCTTTCCCCCACCTGGGAAGGGGAGAAATTAGGGATAACAGGCATTCATTATTGTCAGTTAACACCAGAAAGCTTCACAATAACCCCGAGCATGGAGGGGACAAACACTCCCTGAGCTCCGTAAGTCCAGAGTTATTATTTCACAAGACAGAGGACCAAAGTTCTGTTCAGATGGGAATAGGATCTCCTCACATAGGCTGCTGGGGTATTACCGGAAGAAAGCAAGTCCTCTTACTGGCGAATAGTGTTAGATTTTAGAATATTAAGGAGGAAACTATGGTAACCTGAAATGGAAGTCTGTCTTTTCTGTCCCTCTACCTTCACTCCATTCTCATTCAGCCGCATCCTCTCCCCTCATCTGTGGAAACCAGAGCTTGCTCCCAACCTCACCTTCTACTCTGCAAGATCAGCATGGACTGGCCAGAAGAGGGAGAGAGCTGGGGAGAGGGGAGCATCCACCGTGAGGCCCCGGGTCCCTGCAGGCTGAAAGGACTGCAAGGTGATTAGAGAAGGAGGGGGACCAGGACGACAGGCATGAATAACTCTCTTCTTCTCCACATCCCTGCTTATCACTGCTTGTTCTACTTGGGATCTTTTTTGGTTTTCTTTTTTTAGAGACAGGGTCTCACTCAGTCACCAGGATGGAGTGCAGTGGTGTAATCACAGCTCACCGCAGCTTTGAACTTTTGAGCTCAAGTGATCCTCCCCCCGTCCCCCGCAGCCTCCTGAGTAGCCTGGGACTACAGGCACAGGCTACCACAGTGGGCTAATGGTTTTGTTTTTATTTTTGTAGAGACCGAGTCTCCTATTCTCTTCAGGCTGATCTCAAACTCCTGGTCTCAAGCAATCCTCCTGCCTCAACTTCTGGAAGTGCTGGGATTTCAGGCATGAGCCACTACACCCAGCCTCTAGTTAGGACCTTTAAGGTAACTAACTGAAAGTTCTAGAAAAGAACTACATAGCTGCTTTGATGTCCAATATGTGTTTGTTTTAGGAAAATGGGGCATGGGCATCAAATGAGCATCAGCAGCTCCCTTCCTGTGTCTTGGTAGAAACAGGATCCAGGAAGCCAGGATTGTCTGTCCAGAAAATAGCTCTGTTCCAACAGTTTCTACTTCCCAAATCACTCCCTAGAGTCGCATGTTGTGGGAGAGAAGAGGAAAGACCTGCCAAGTAGTTTGCTGCATGTCTATAGCTGTCTGACCCCACAATGAATTGAACCTTCCTTAAGGAAAAACTCATTCCTTGTTTGTCCTTCCTGTCTCCCCTCATGTAGTAACAAGACTCAATATCTTGCCCAGGGAGACTTTTCAATAAATGATTATTAATATTTATGCCCAAATCAAAAAATAACAACATTAATTGAGCACAGTCTCCCAGATTGGCTTTATGCTAATGGTGGTAGAAGATACAGGACAAAGTATCATAGGTGAGAAATACTGCTTTTAAAGAGTTAAAAAATATAACAAAAAAACCAAATCGCATAGACATAAAAAGAAAGCTAACAATTCTTTATAACGAGAAAAGCTTAGAGAGGTTCAGTCACATACACAAGGCATACAGATGGTAAGTGATGAAACTAGGATTCTAGCACTCTCCAAAACATCAAAACATTTAGCCAATGAAGGCAGTAGGGAAGGGATTCTGGGGTATTAACCAAATAGCTCCAGGAATAAGGTTTCTGAAAAATTAGCCTCAAACCTGAACGAGGGTCTAACCTTCTAACTCCTTGCCCAAATTATTGTGAGATATGAAAATTATTTTTTTTTAAGCCAAAGATGTCTGGGTAATAGGCCAAGGTCCACTTTTTCTTATTGAGCTAGCTCTTTCTCAGTACTCAGCATGGGTAGCAGGTCCTCACACCGTCGTTACTTCTGGCTGACTCTCTTAAATGATGTGTTTAAGTCAACAGGTCAACTGTCTTCAGAAACATGACGAATGAAAGACACAGGAGGCTTAATGCCTAGTTTAAAACTTTCAGGGAGTTGACAGTTTTCAATCACCTTCTCTCTTGTTATCCAAATCTTTATTGGTTTGTTTGTTTTTCTTACTAGTGATCCTAAGGCACCCCAAATTTAAGCTTCTTAGGCATCCCACAGCAGCGAAGTCTATTAAAACCAGAATCACAAGTAGCTAAAACCCAAGACTCAGTGTTGTTAGGGAAAAACCTCGCTGAGATAGCTGCACTTTGTAGCAGGCTTTTTCATCAGTTTGTCCGCTCCGCCCACACCCCTTCATCATGAGAGGGAAGCAGATATGCAGAGATAAGAGGCCATGTGCCTGGGTCGCTGGCAAGAGGGATGCCCTGGTGGCCCAGCTGCTGGTGCCAGTGCCCGTGGGGCCTGCTGTCCTGTCTGCCCTTGGGTTCCACTTTTAGTTTTAAGGTCATTTTAATGGTCCTGAACACAGACATCATTGCTCTTTATCCATTTGTCACTAGAGTCCTCTATTATATTTTGTGCGTTTTCATTTACATCTTTGCTGTACCACTCTAGGTTCATTTTACTTACCTAATTGGAGTAGTTACTTGGTTTTGCTTTTATGTAATCAGAACAAAATACATTTGGCTTATCCACAATGGAATATAACAGTAAGCTAAAAAAGTAAATTGCAAGTATTTGGGGAGATAGGAAAAGATTATCTTCAGTTATAAATCTGAATTATATCTCTAGTCACGAATTGTGGAGGGGGTTTCCAAATAGCTTTTAAAAATATTACTTGTTTCTTTTATTTATACAGTATCATCACATTCCATTATCTTAACTCTTAAAGTCTCTGAACTGGGAATGCCATACAGACTAATTCAATTGTCATTTTACAGATCAGGAAATTGAGGCTCAGAGAGGTTAAATGTCCCATTAGGCTGTTTGGTCCAGGAAAGGTTATTTTAGGCCAGCGCCTCCACCCCGGCCTTGACATGAGTGGGAAACAGATGTTTCTACATCTCTTCTGTCAGTAGGAATTTCCCTAATTGCTTTGGTCAGGGGACCTCATCTTTGATGCAAGTCTTTAGGGACAAATGGGGGTCTTTTCATTGCCAACAACTCATTTCTATGTGATAGGATGTTGTGAAGTATTGACTGAAGTTTTTCCTGCTCTTGACTTTGATTTATGACACAGAGATAATGAACCATTGAGGTGTAAGTTATCCAAGTCCCTTGGAATTCAAAGAAAGTCCTACTTCTGGCTGCAGGATGCCCTTCTCACTTGTCACCACTGACCACAGGGTACAGTAGAGGCTACCCTGGGGCCCCTTGGGGAGGAGAGATATAAGCTGACTTATAGAGGAAAGAGGTTGCTTTTGGGGAGACCCTTCATATTTAAAGCCAGGCTGCCCCGCTCTCAAGAAGAAGGCCACCAACTAGTTTTTCCCTACAGGCACTGAAGTGATGCCCAAGAGAACTGCTTTGTAAACTATGGTGGGCCGATGGTCATTTCCATCCTTAGCTGAATGTCTGCTCAGCCTCTTGATATGCTGATCCAGTGGGAGATGAGCCCTGGGGAGAGATCAGAGGCAGGATAGGGAGAAAAAGAGGGCAAAGAACATCTCCCTCAGGTTCTCATTTCTCTAAAGGCAGAAAAAAATCAATTCCTCATGTGCCAAAGTCTCCAGAGAAGAGACAAGGTTGGGCAGAGGAAGGAGCTCCAGGGCTTCTGGGCCACCACAGTCAAGGGCACAGAGAAAAACAAGGCACGAGGCCCCTAGCTGGTGGAGAAAATGGGTTTTTGAAAGGAGCTACTAATGCTTTTTGGGTGTGGAAGGGGCTGCTTGGGGCTGAATAACTGGCCAGTGAGGTTCCTTGTGTTTCCAATTTGTCCAATCCCTGGACAAGGTACATGGATTCAGGAGAGGAGCTTGCCAGAGGGACCACATCTGGAAAGGTTGTCTTGTGGGGCTTATCGTTTCTCTGTCCCACATCCCAGTACCAGAAAACTAAGTGCAGAGAAGTGAACGGTGGACCATTCTTCAGCTGCATATCTCCCTCCATCCCACTGTTCCATCCCAGGCAACCAGAGCCCCCAGAGCAGCCTGAGCTGGGCAGCAGGGTTGGGAGGAAGAGAACTTTGAATTGAACAAGGCATGGCTGTTTCAAAATGAATAGGTCTAAGGTTTTTGTTGTTGTTGTTTGTTTGTTTGTTTGTTTTGAGACAGAGTCTTGCTCTGTCGCCAGGCTGGAGTACAATGGCACGATCTTGGCTCACTGCAACCTCCGCCTCCTGGGTTCAAGTGATTCTCCTGCCTCAGTCTCCCAAGTAGCTGAGACTACAGGCGTGGACCACCACGCCCAGCTAATTTTTGTATTTTTAGTAGAGACGGGGTTTCACCATGTTTGCCAGGCTGGTCTCGATCTCTTGACCTCGTGATCCACCCGCCTTGGCCTCCCAAAGTGCTAGGATTACAGGCGTACACTACTGCGCCCAGCCAGATCTAAGTTTTAAGACCCTGGTTCCAATAACTAAAAGTGTTCCAATAACTAAAAGGCTGTTCCAATAACTAAAAGTGATGAGAAAGTATAGAATCTAACTATGATGTTCTTATCTCCCTGAAATGGAGGGTTTGAAGGAGCCAACACTGACTGAGTGCTCTTCCTGGGTTTTGTACTATACTAAGTGTTTTGTACTACTCTAAGTGTTGTGTACTATGCTAAGTGTTTTGTATGCTGCAGCAGTTACGGTGGGTTGTGGATGGATAAGCAAAGAAAAAATAGATTCAAATCCACCATGTGCTTATCTTATATGCCTGATTTATCTAACCAAGAATCCAGGAACTTTGAGAAGCAGATAGCACAACAGGGTGGGACGAGGTGCAGTTTTTATATCTGTAGACTTGATCCTGGCCTCCAGAGTCTCTAACAAGTGGTGAACTTCTGGTGGCAGCATGCATACAAAGCAAAGTCTGTACAGATCTGAAGCTCTTGGCTTGCTCTGCCATCACATTTTTATGCCTGAGATTGCATTACTATTCTGCAAAAAAATGCAGTTAAAATCTATGTGCTTCTATTCACATTAGCAAAGACTTGGAACCAACCCAAATGTCCATCAATGATAGACTGGATTAAGAAAATGTTGCACATATACTCCATGGAGTATTATGCAGCCATAAAAAAGGATGAATTCATGTCCTTTGCAGGGACATGGGTGAAGCTGGAAACTATCATTATCAGCAAACTATCACAAGAACAGAAAACCAAACACCGCATGTTGTCACTCATAGGTGGGAACTGAACAATGAGAACACCTGGACACAGGGCGGGGAACATCACATACCAGGACCTGCTGTGGGTGGGGGACTGGGGGAGGGATAGCATTAGAATGAATACCTAATATAAATGACAAGCTGATGGATGCAGCAAACCAACATGGCACATGTGTATACCTATGTAACAAACGTGCACGTTGTGCACATGTACCTAGAACTTGAAGTTTAATAATTTTTAAAAATCTGTGTGTTTATATTTAAGGACATGTTTACAAATATTGGATTCTCCTGGTTCTTGAACTGAACTTGCTGTCAGGCAGACCATATTCTCATCCATAGGGAAATATAGAATCATGCGCATGTCTTCCTGATCATTATCTCTGTCTCCAACCCTCCATTTCACCACATATACATCATCCTTGTAATGCTGTATCCCAAACAGATGTCACCTTATTAGTGCTCACAAAAGGCCTGTGGAACAGAACACAACTGAGATTAAAGACATTACCTAAGTTGCCCAAAGTTACACAGCCAGTAAGTGACCAAGCCGAACTTTAAACACTGGCCTGCCTGACTCTTACCAATACTCATACTGCCTTTTTCTGAAGGAGGCACAGAGCTTTCCCCATCATCTCCACCTGGTGGCTAGGTCAGGATGGGGGCAGCACATTGGAGAATATCGCATCCCAGGGATGTGGTAAGCTTCAGTCCCCAAAGTCCTAAGACCCTTTAGCTGTGGCCAGTGTGGGTCCTCAGAAGGTCAGCCTCCCTCAACCAAGTGTTTAGGGAGAGACTCTAGCTTTGGGCTACCTTGGCGGCCTCCACAGAGCATCCTGAGCTCTAGAGAGCAAAAGGCATATCAACTCAGACACCTCTCTTTATAATCAGAAGAACCATCCATTTTTTCACCTCCCTCATGTTCCAAGCACTATACTAGATACATTATATAAATATTATTTGATCATTATAATATGCTTTGAAATAGATGTTATTATTGTTCATTTTTTTAGTTAGGGGAACTTAGGCTCAGAAAAGTGAGTTATCTGATAAGTGCCATGGCTAGGATTGGAATTGAGTTATATGTGTTAGATGGCCTGCATCAAGGCCCTGCCTGAGTCTTCCTTGCTCCCATTGTAGCCAGGGCACTCTGCTCTGCCAGACTTTGGACTCGTATGATTTATTTGGCTAATGAGCCATTGTTACTCCATTTGTTAACATATGGAATACAAGCCAATTATGCTTCTTGCCCTTATACTCTTCTTGTTTCTCTGACTTTACCACAAGAATATGCTTGGGTAGCCTAGAGAATGAGACAGACAGAGAACGACCAGGCCAGCCCAGCTGTTCGCAGATGTGTGAGAGAGCCCAGCTAAGATCAGCAAGCCATCCAGCTAGCCAACCTGCAGCTGGCCAGCTGCTGACTACAGACGTATGAGCAAGTAGGCCCTCCTGATCCCCGCTCAACGTAGTATAACCCCTCAGCCAACCCTATAGGTTCAAAAATAATAATAAAAAGTGTTGTTTAAGCTAGTAAGTTTTGGGGGTGGTTTATTAACAGCAATAGCTGTCAGATACAGTATGTCTCCAAACCTGCACACCTGTGTTTTTCCCTCCTCACTATATGAAACGCATAACCTTAAATCCAACAGTGTCAGAGGCACTTCATTGTCAGGGTAAGAGGTTGTGCTAGATGACTTCCAAAGCACCCTCAGCACCAGGATCTATGATTCTCTGTGCAGCAAGCAAAATCTGTCAGCAGTTTTCCTTCATCATTTTTTTCTCTCTCTCTCCAGGTAACTTTGGGCCACTTTATGACAGCCCAGCTATCTCTGATCCTGTAGTGTGCTGCCCTAGTCTGGTCAATGCTTGGAGTTTTATAATCCTCCAGAGCTTCAGTTTCTTCATCTATAAAATAATCATGGGACTTCCACTAGGGGCTTCATCTATAAAATAATTACAGGGCTTCTAATTGCAATTAATCTGGTAAAATCTTTTTCTTCAACAAACACCAATAAAGAGAATCAAAAATAGTTTGATTTTTTTTTTCAAGCTGGAGAGTGGCACATATCCACTGTTTTATCTAGGATTAGGTCCCAGGAATATCTCCTGTTCTCTGTTACAATGAAGTCCAAAGGGCCTTGATCATATTGACATTCCAGAGAGCATCATTCAGGTCCTCTATATTGATTGAACTTAATAAGTGGGAAGTGGCAAGTAGTTTGGATACTGTAGTAAAAATACATGTATACCAGAGGGAGGGAGCTACATCCCAAGGAGATTCAGATACTCTCCACATTGGTCTAGTTTTTGGGTCCAACAGTCTGAGTCATGCGGAGAAATCCCATCCAAGGTAAAGGACAAGTTGTACTTTGCTTCTCCTACCACTAAGAACAGGCACAGCACTAAATAGGCTTCTTTGGATTCTGGAGGCAGCATATTCCATACTTGGGACTAATTCGCAACACATTTATTGAGTGACTCAGAAAGCTTCCAGGTTTGAGTGGGACCAGAGCAAGAGAATCTGCAGCAGATTCAGGCTGTGATGCAGTGAAAAGTGTTCTGCCATTCAGGACATATGACTCATCAGACTCAGTAGTGCTAAAAATAGCTATGGCAGATACCAATTCCATGTGGAGTCTCTGCCAAGGTCAAACAGAAGAGTCACATCACAGACCCAAGGCTTCTGGAGCAAGGCCATGCCATCTATGGCAGAGAACTAGTTACCATTTGCAAAGCAGCATCTGGTGTAGTTCTGGGCCTTAGCAGAGGTTAAGTACCTGAGCATGGGACATAAAATTACAGATCATGAGATGGGTATTATCCGATTCACCATTTCATGAGGTCAGGCAATCCATTGTACAATAGAAATGGTACATTTAGACTTGGATCCAAGCAGACCCAAAAGGTACAAATAAGTTTACATGAATAGATTACACAGACCTTCATGTTACCTACCTCTGTTGCACAAATTCCTCGACCTCAGTTCTCACTATGACTTCATGGAGATTCCCCTGCAATCGACTAACGGAGAGAAAAAGCTCCAGCCTGGTGTAGAGCTGGAATAAGTACAGCTATCACATTTCAGAAATACTCAGAGGTAGTCCCAAAGGACAGTGCAAAAGGAAAATCCTCCCAGTCAGCAAGACTTTCAGCAGTGTAATTGGTCATTCAGTTTAAATAAAGCAAAAAACAGCTTGAGGTACAGACATACACAGAACCTAGAGAAGTGAAGAGTGGCTTGGCTGGCTAGGGGATCCTGGGAAGAGAAAGATTGAAAGACCAGAGAAAAGGAAGTTTGGGAAAGAGTCATGGAAATGGGAGCAACACACCTGTATCTTTGAAGGGGAGGCACTGAACAGGTAGGCAGGATAAGTTGTCCTATGGATCTAAGCCAGCATCTCCTCTCAGCCACCTCAATACTTGGGCAATGGGCTCATGAGTGGCCACTGTTGTAGGGATGGTGCTATTAATGAGCCCAAGATTATGGCATTCCTCTTATTATGGCTCTCACAGGCACTGGCATTCATGAATGCCCTTCCTGACATCTGCAGAGACTGACACCGAGCACTTGCTATGGCACTATTATTGTAAGGAAACCAGCCAGCCACATGGTAGCATTTATTATTGATCATGTGATTACTATATTACTAGAAGGGGAGGTTTGGATCATAATCCTGCAAGACACAGTCTGGAACACTGTAATCCCAAATGTTGAAATCCCAGAAAAATCAAAATCCCTAAAGTCTAAAGTCCCTGATGCCTAAAATTCTGAAGATCACAATCACAGAATAGTTGCATCATGTTAGAACTATTACCTTGTTGTCTTTATTTGGAAATTAAGTACGGCTTAAGAAGATGTGTATGGGTGCCAAGTTAACAAGGGGCAGATCTGTGGGCTTCATTTTAGGTGTCAACTTTACTGGATTGGGAAATACGTAGAAACCTGGTAAAGCATTATTTTGGGTGTTGCTGTTCAATCACCAGTATTGTTTCCACCAAATTTGTGACCTGTATATGAATGCATGCAGTATGGATTTCCAAGTACCCCAAACAACACAGAAGAGTGACCCAGAATATTGGAAAATTTAATAGGGAACATTCATGTCAGTGACTCATAGAAAAAGCTCAAACAGAGCAATGTCACGTAGAAAGTTAGTATGAATGTGTTCTCCAAGGACAGCCATATCCGAAAAGAAAAATAGCAGCTATTCATCATGATGCAAGATTTCAACATATAGTTGATGATTGTGAAAGTTAGCTAGGTCTTATGAATGATTGCCCATAACCTATTCCTGTAACGTACTTTTTCATATGTTAAATTTTCTTTTTATGTTGTTTCTTTTCTTTTTTAGCTTTTTTTCACTATTTTAAATTACGAACATTGTTTTTTACAATTTTTTTATACTCTATGTTTCTGTTTCATCTTTGCATCATTTCTGATATGGGAGGTAGACATTGTATAGAGATTTTTTGAGAGTTCTAATTTGTTTTACGCATTTGTTGCAAACTTGACCTCATAAAAGTTCATTATCACAATTTTGTGTGTGAGCATTGTGTGTATATGTAAAAACATTGAAACTTTCTCAGTAAATTAAGGGACCTTCTTTCCTTTTTTTTTTTTTTTTTTTTTTTGAGACGGAGTCTCGCTCTGCCGCCCAGGTTGGAGTACAGTGGCCGGATCTCAGCTCACTGCAAGCTCCGCCTCCCAGGTTTACGCCATTCTCCTGCCTCAGTCTCCCGAGTAGCTGGGACTACAGGCGCCCACCACCTCGCCCGGCTAATTTTTTTGTATTTTTAGTAGAGACGGGGTTTCACCGTGTTAGCCAGGATGGTCTCGATCTCCTGACCTTGTGATCCGCCCGTCTCGGCCTCCCAAAGTGCTGGGATTACAGGCTTGAGCCACCGCGCCCGGCCTGGACCTTCTTTTCTTACATCTGCATTTGTGAAAGATGAAATTTCTCGAAACTTCAGCTCTTTGGGTAACCCCATACGTGGTGGTGACCCATGGCGATTTTTGATTGATCTTGTCAAAAGACTTAGGTTGTTCATCACAGTACTTCAGATGACCACAGTTATAAAGCTGAGTGCACACAATTACCAACCATAGTGACATTTGTTTATACATTTCCCTTTTTGACCTATTTCTTTACCATACAGTTTGCCTACTCATACCTGTTATATCTGTGTGACTGTCATTAGTATACCTGAGTGTTTATGCTTGCAAAAATATGTGTGTTATTATTGTCTATTTTATTGTTTACAGTGGCCCATGAAATGTTCTGATGTGTTTTTATATGTTTCTCAAATAAATCCCCTTTTAAAAATGTAAATAAGTATATTTTAAATAATTTTAAAAATTAGTTTTTCCAGATCTTTTGGAATTTCAACATTTGGGATTGTGGCATTCAGGATTATGATTGGCTAGGATATGCTGGACCCCTTCATACCCAATGATTCATCCTCACCAGATTTGATATCTCTCTCTCTGGTTATGGGTGTGCCTTCGCTACCTGTGGTGCCTCTTCCAGCACCCCCCACTCCAGGTCTTATAGAATGTCTGATTTCTTGACATGAAATCTACATATTATATTGTATTAGACCAACAGACCTGTTTTACAGTGAAGAGGAGGTGATGTCTGGCATATAACTATGGAACTCATTTGTCCTACTATATACTAAATCACCTGGAAGAAGCCAGAATGATAGAATGGTGGAATGGTCAATTAAAGGCTCAGCTTTCTTGATATGGCATCGTATCAAGAAAAACATATCCTGCAGAAGTGGGGTGCATTCCTTTGGAATGCAGTATACACAATGAACCAATAACTGACATATAATGTTGTATACCCAATAGCTAGAATACATGGTTCTGGGAACCAAGAGGGTGGGAGTAGCATTGACCCCTCTCACCATAATTCTCAAGGACTCACTTGTGAACTTGTGCTTCCTATTCCTGCAGTCTTAAGTTGTGACTGGTTCTTTTTTTATGAGCAGTAGGAGAAGGATGTTTCCACAAGGGCACTCAGTAAAGGTTCTATTGAATCTGAAACTAGTATTAGCATCTAGTCATGTTTAATTTTTAAAGCCAATGGGCCAAAAGTTAGATTCAGGAATTGTTAATTATTAATATAACTCTTTTCCCAGGTTATTATGAGGAGCTAGGATTAATGTTGTATAGTCAGAGCAGGAAGGAGTGCATCTGGAATCAGAGGTATTTCTTGGTGCTTCCATGCTCAGTGATAACCATAAATGGGCAATTATAGGAATCATGATCCAACAAGGAAAAACTAACCATGGGCTCCAATCCCTCAGAAGTGAAAGTCAGGTCACCCCACCAGACAAGCATCCTATACCTACTGAAGTGAAGCCAAATATGAGAAAAATATGGAAACGATAGTGGAGGAAGAAGATGATAAACACCAATTATAGCCTAGGAGCAGTGGCAGCCACAGAGGCTCCAGCTTGTTCCATCAATCCTCCTGAATTGAGTATTTAATAGATTTTAAGACCACACAATACCTTGAAGACTCTCTGATGCACTAGATTTAACATACGGCAAGAACAGATCCAAGTGATGTGAAGGGACCAATGGATGTTGGTCCAGACTAGTTCCTTGCTTCATGTCCTCTTAGTCCACCTTTTACGCTGGTCATTGCTGCCACAACATGCAGGTATAACCTGGAAACACTGTTCTCTGCCACTGCACTAGTTTCTGATGGCTGCTATAACAAATTATCACAAAACATGGTAGCTTAAAACAACATAAAACTTTTCCCTTACAGTTCTGGGTGCCAGAAATCCAAACTAAATCTTACAGGGCTAAATTGAGGTGTTGGTACAGTCATGCTCCCTCTGGAGGCTCAAGGGGAGAACCTCCTTCCTCAACTTTTCTGGTTCTTGACATACATTCCTTGGCTCATGACCCCTTCTTCCATCTTCAAAGCCAGTGGTATAGCATCTTGTCTCTCTGAATCTGGTTTCATCACATGGCCTTCTTTTTCAATGTTAGTCAAATCCCCCTTTTATAAGGACACGTGGGATTGCACTTAGGGATCACCCAGACAATCAAGGATGATCTCTTCATTTCAAAGTGTTTAATTTAATCACATCTGAAAAGTCCATTATATATATATATATAAAGTAATATTCATAGGGTCCAGAGGTTAGGACCTGGATACATTTGGGGGCCGTGATTAAGCCTACCATAGCAACCATCATATGGTATGCCTAAGGGAACGTGATCAGGCATTCTGGTGCACACAAAAAAATATGGAAGTTTAGCCGGGCACAGTGGCCCACTCTGTAATCTCAGAACTTTGGAAGGCCAAGGTAAGTGGGTCACTTCAGCTCAGGAGTTGAAGACCAGCCTGGGCAATATAGTGAAACCTCGTCTCTACTAAATATGCAAAAAAAAAAAAAAAATAGCCAGGCGGAGTGGCGCGCACATGTGTTCCCATCTACTCAGGAGGCTGAGATGGGAGGATAGCTTGAGCCCGGGAAGTGGAAGTTGCTGTGAGCTGAGATTGTCCACTGCACCTCCAACCTGGGTGACAAAGAGAGACCCTGTCTAAAAAAAAAAAAAAAAAGGCAGTGGTTGGCAAGATGGCCAAATAGGAACAGCTCCGGTCTGCAGCTCCCAGCAAGATCAATGCAGAAGGCAGATGATTTCTGCATTTCCAACTGAGGCACCCGGCTCATCTCACTGGGACTGGTTAGACAGTGGGTGCAGCCCACAGAGGCCAAGTTGAAGCAGGGTAGGGTGTTGCCTCAACCAGGAAGTGTAAGGGATTGGGGAACTCCCTCATCTAGCCAAGGGAAGCCATGAGGGACTGAGCTGTGAGGAGTGGTGCGTTCTGGCCCAGATACTACACTTCTCCCACAGTCTTCACAACCTGTATACCAGGAGATTCCCTTGGTTGCCTATGCCACCAGGGCCCTGGGTTTCAAGCACAAAACTAAGCAGCCATTTGGGCAGACATTGAGCTAGCTGCAGGAGTTTTTTTCCATACCCCAGTGGCACCTGGAAGGCCAGAGAGATGGAACTGTTCACTCCCCTGGAAAGGGGGCTGAAGCCAGGGAGCCAAGTGGTCTAGCTCAGCAGATCTCACCCCCATGGAGACCAGTAAGCTAAGATCCACTGTTTTGAAATTCTCGCTGCCAGCACAGCATCTGAAGTCGACCTGGGATGCTTGAGCTTGGTTGGGGAAGGAGCATCCACCATTACTGAGGCTTGAGTAGGCAGTTTTCCCCTCACAGTGTAAACAAAGCTGCCTGGAAGTCCAAACTGGGCAGAGCCCAACACAGCTTGGCAAAGTCACTGAGGCCAGACTGCCTCTTTAGATTCCTCCTTTCTGAGAAGGGAATCTCTGAAAGAAAGGCAGCAGCCCTAGTCAGGGGCTTATAGATCAAACTCCCATCTCCCTGAGGCAGAGCAACTGGGGGAAGGGGTGGCTGTAAGCTCAGCTTCAGTAGAATTAAACATTCCTGCCTGCCCGCTCTGAAGAGAGCAGCAGATCTCCCAGCATAGCACTTGAGTTCTGCTAAGGGACAGACTGTCTCCTCAAGTGGCTCCCTGACCCCTATGCCTCCTGACTGGGAGACACATCCCAGAAGGGATTGATAGACATCTCATGCAGGAGAGCTCCAGCTGGCATCTGGTGGGTGCCCCTCTGGGATGAAGCTTCCAGAGAAAGGAACAGGCTGCTGTTCTGCAACCTCTGTTGGTGATACCCAGGCAAACAGGGTCTGGAGTGGACCTCCAGCAAACTCCAGGAGACCTGCATCTGAGGGCCCCGACTGTTAGAAGGAAAACTAACAAACAGAAAAGAATAGCATCAACATCGATAAAAAGGATGTCCACACAAAAACCCCATTCCAAGGTCACAAACATCAAAGACCAAAGGTAGATAAATCCACAAAGATGAGAAAAAAATAAGCACAAGAAGGCTGAAAATTCCAAAAACCAGACCACCTCTTCTCCTTAAAAGGATCACAACTCCTTGCCAGCAAGGGAACAAAACTGGATGGAGAATGAGTTTGACGAATTGACAGAAGTAGGCTTCAGAAAGTGAGTAATAACAAACTCCTCCGAGGTAAAGGAGGATGATCTAACCCAATGCAAGGAAGCTAAGAACCTTGAAAAAGGTTAGAGGAATTGTTAACTAGAATAACCAGTTTAGAGAAGAGCATAAATGACCTGACGGAGCTGAAAAACACAGCATGAGAACTTCCTGAAGCATACACAAGTATCAATAGCGGAATTGATCAAGTGGAAGAAAGGATATCAGAGATTGAAGATCAACATAATGAAATAAGCATGAAGACAAGATAGATAAAAAAGAATGAAAAGGAACAAACAAAGCCACCAAGAAATATGGGACTATGTGAAAAGACCAAACCTACACTTGATTGCTGTACCTGAAAGTGACAGGGAGAATGGAATCAAGTTGGAAAACATTCTTTTTTTTTTTTTTTTTTTTTTTTGAGACAGAGTTTCGCTCTTTTTGCCCAGGCTGGAGTGCAATGGTGTGATCTCGGCTCACCGCAACCTCCACCTCCCAGGTTCAAGTGATTCTCCTGCCTCAGCCTCCCGAGTAGCTGGGATTACAGGCATGTGCCACCACCCCGGCTAATTTTGTATTTTTAGTAGAGACAGGGTTTATCCATGTTGATCAGGTTGGTCTTGAACTCCCGACCTCAGGTGATCCACCTGCTTCGGCCTCCCAAAGTGCTGGGATTACAAGCGTGAGCCACCGCACCAGGCAGAAAACACTCTTCAGGATATGTCCAGGAGAACTTCCCCAACCTAGCAAGATAGGCCAACATCCATATTCAGGAAATATAAAGAGCACCACAAAGATACTCCTCGAGGAGAGCAATCCCAAGACACATAATTGTCAGATTCACCAATGTTGACATGAAGGAAAAAATCTTAAGGGCAGCCAGAGAGAAAGGTTGGGTTACCCACAAGGGGAAGCCCATCAGACTAACAGCAGATCTCTCTGCAGAAACTCTACAAGTCAGAAGAGAGTGGGGGCCAATATTCAATATTCTTGAAAAGAATTTTCAACCCAGAATTTCATATTCAGCCAAACTACACTTCATAAATGAAGGAGAAATAAAATTCTTTACAGACAAGAAAATGCTGAGGGATTTTGTCACCACCAGGCCTGCCTTACAAGAGCTCCTGAAGGAAGCACTAAATACGGAAAGGAAAAACCATTACTAGCCACTGCAAAAACATACCAAATTGTAAAGACCATCAACACTGTGAAGAAACTGCATCAACTAATGGGCAAAATAACCAGCTAGCATCATAATGAAAGGATCAAATTCACACGTAACATTAACCTTAAATGTAAATGGGCTAAATGCCCCCATTAAAAGACACAGACTGGCAAATTGGATAAAGAGTCAAGACCCATCGGTGTGCTGTATTCAGGAGATCCATCTCACATGCAAAGACACACATAGACTCAAAATACAGAGATGAAGGAATATTTACCAAGAAAATGCAAAAAAAAAAAAAAAAAAAAAAAAAAAAAAAAAAAACCCACAAGGGGTTGCAATTCTAGTCTCTGATAAAACAGACTTTAAACCAACAAAGATCAAAAAAGACAACAAAGGGCATTACATAATGGTAAAGGGATCAATTCAACAAGAAAAGCTAACTATTCTAAATATACATGCACCCAATACAGGAACACCCAGATTCATAAAGCAAGTCTTTGGAGATCATGATGATGCTGGCCTCATAGAATGAATTAGGGAGGAATCCTTTTTCTATCGCTCGGAAGAGTTTCAGAAGGAATGGTACCGGCTCCTCTTTGTACCACTGGTAGAAGTCAGGTGTGAATCCCCCTGGTCCTGGGCTTTTTTTGGTTGGCAGGCTATTAATTACTGACTCAATTTCAGAACTTGTTATTGGTCTATTCAGGGATTCCACTTCTTCTTGGTTTAGTCTTGGGAGGGTGTATGTGTCCAGGAATTTATGCATTTCTTCTAGATTTTCTAGTTTATTTGCATAGAGGTGTTTATAGTATACCCTGATGACCATTGATGCAAAATTCCTCAATAAAATACTGGCAAACCAAATCCAGCAGCAAATCAAAAAGCTTATCCACCACGATCAAGTTGGCTTCATCCCTGGGATGCAAGGCTTGTTCAACATACACAAATCAATAAACATAATCCATCACATAAACAGAACCAATGACAAAACCACATGATTATTTCAATAGATGCAGAAAAGGCCTTTGATAAAATTCAACACCCCTTCATGCTAAAAACTCTCAATAAACTAAGTTTTGAAGGAACATACCTCAAAATAATAAGAGCTAAATTTATGACAAACCCACAGGCAATATCATACTTAATGGGCAAAAGCAGGAAGCATTCCCTTTGAAAACATGCACAAGACAAGGATGCCCTCTCTCACCACTCCTATTCAACGTAGTGTTGGAAGTTCTGGCCACAGCAATTAGGTAAGAGAAAGAAATAAAGGGTATTCAAATAGGAAGAGAGAAAGTCAAATTGTCTCTTTTGCAGATGACATGATTGTATATTTAGAAAACCCCATCATCTCAGCCCAAAATCTCCTTAAACTGATAAGCAGCTTCAGCAAAGTCTCAGGATATAAAATCAATGTCCAAAAATCACAAACATTCCTATACACCAATAATAGACAGAGAGCCAAATTATGAGTAAACTCCCATTCACGATTGCTACAAAGAGAATAAAAACCTAAGAATACAACTTAAAGGGGATGTGAAGAACCTCTTCAAGGAGAACTACAAACCACTGCTCAAGGAAGTAAGAGAGGACACAAATAAATGGAAAAACATTCCATGTCCATGGATAGCAAGAATCAATATTGTAAAAATGGCCACACTTCCCAAAGTAATTTATAGATTCAATGCTATCCCCATCAAGCTACCACTGACTTTCTTCACAGAATTGGAATAAACTACTTTAAATTTCATATGGAACCAAAAAAGAGCCCATATAGCCAAGACAATCCTAAGCAAAAGAACAAAGATGGAGGCATCATGCTACCTGACTTTAAACTATACTACAAGGCTACAGTAACCAAAACAGCATGGTACTGGTACTAAAGCAGATATATAGACCAATGGACAGAACACAGGCCTCAGAAATAACACCACACATCTACAACCATCTGGTCTTTGACAAACCTGACAAAAACAAGCAATGGGGAAAGGATTCCCTGTTTAATCAATGGTGTTGGGAAAGCTGGCTAGCCATATGCAGAAAACTGAAACTGGACCCCTTTCTTATACCTTATACAAAAATTAACTCAAGATGGATTAAAGACTTAAACATAACACCTAAAACCATAAAAACCCCTAGAAGAAAACCTAGGCAATAC
Organism: Macaca mulatta; assembly: GCF_049350105.2. Taxonomy (NCBI): domain Eukaryota; kingdom Metazoa; phylum Chordata; class Mammalia; order Primates; family Cercopithecidae; genus Macaca; species Macaca mulatta. The sequence continues at coordinate 102,978,359 of NC_133414.1, read as the reverse complement.
CATTCAGGACATAGGCAAGGAAAAAGACTTCATGACTAAAATACCAAAAGGAATGGCAACAAAAGCCAAAATTTACAAATGGGATCTAATTAAACTAAAGAACTTCTGCACAGCAGAAGAAACTATCATCAGAGTGAACCGGCAACCTACAGAATGGGGAAAGTTTTTGCAATGTATCCATCTGACAAAAGGCTAATATTCAGAATCTGCAAGGAACTTAAATCTACAAGGAAAAAAACAAAAGAACTCATCAAAAAGTGGGCAAAGGATATGAACAGACACTTCTCAAAAGAAGGCATTTATGCAGCCAACAAACATATGAATAAAAGCTTATCATCACTGGTCATTAGAGAAAGGCAAATGAAAACCACAATGAGATACCATCTCACACCAGTTAGAATGGCAATCATTAAAAAGTCAGGAAACAACAGTTGCTGGAGATGATGTGGAGAAATAGGAACACTTTTACACTGTTGGTGGGAGTGTAAATTAGTTCAACTATTGTGGAAGACAGTGTGGAGATTCCTCAAGGATCTAGAACCAGAAATACCATTTGACCCAGCAATCCTATTACTGGATATATATCCAAAGGATTATAAATCATTCTAGTATAAAGACACATGCACATGTATGTTTATTGCAGTGCTATTCACAATAGCAAAGACTTGGAAACAACTCAGATGCCCATCGGTGATAGACTGGATGAAGAAAATGTGGCACATATACACCATGGAATACTATGCAGCCATGAAAAAGGATGAGTTCATGTCCTTTGAGGGACATGGATGAAGCTGGAAACCATCATTCTCAGCAAACTAACACAGGAACAGAAAACCAAACACCACGTGTTCTCACTCATAAGTGGGAGTTGAACAAAGAAAACACATGGACACAAGAAGGAGAATATCACACACCGGGGCCAGTCAGGGGGTGGGGAGTTAGGGGAGGGATAGCATTAGGACAAACACCTAATGTAGATGACAGGTTGACGGGTGCAGCAAACCACCATGGCATGTGTATACCTATGTAACAAACCTGCATGTTCTGCACATGTATCCCAGAACTCAAAGTATAATGAAAAAGAAAAGGAAAAGAAAAGAAATCTGGAGGTTTGAGAGAATTAATATCCCAGTGAACAACCCTTGATCAAGGGGAACAAGAGCTCATGGCTAGTCCTCTGTACCATGTCTCACTCAGACAGTTCTGACATACTTTCTACCTGGCTCCTCAGAGTTTCTCCAGCAAGACCAGGGACCAGTTGCCCAAAATGGTAACCAGCCCAATAAAGCAGTAAATTTTATATCTCTATATAACATCTCCATATTGATAATTCTCAAGCATCTCTCAAGCATGGACTATTCCCCTAAATTTCAAACTCCTATATTCTTTTTTTTTTTTTTTTTTTTTTTGAGACGGAGTCTCGCTCTGTCACCCAGGCTGGAGTGCAGTGGCCGGATCTCAGCTCACTGCAAGCTCCGCCTCCTGGGTTCACGCCATTCTCCTGCCTCAGCCTCCCGAGTAGCTGGGACTACAGGCGTCTGCCACCTCGCCCGGCTAAGTTTTTTTTTTTTTTTTTTTTTTGTATTTTTAGTAGAGACGGGGTTTCACTGTGTTACCCAGGATGGTCTCGATCTCCTGACCTCGTGATCCGCCCATCTCGGCCTCCCAAAGTGCTGGGATTACAGGCTTGAGCCACCGCGCCCGGCCTTCAAACTCCTATATTCATACTACTTCCTCAACATGCCTTCCTGGAGGTCTAATAGACATCTCAAGCTCAATATGTCCAAAAACAAAACCTGATTCCTTCTCTTCCAAAACATGTCTCTCCCAAAGCCTTCCCCGCTTCAGTGCATGGCAGCTTCATCTCCCCATTTGCTCAGTGAAAAACCTTGGTTCATTCTTGACTCTTCTCATTTTCTCATAACCCACCACCTTTCCATCAGAAAATCTTGGTTGGTGTTACCTCCAAAACATACCCATTCTGTGTTCACCTTTTACACTTCCGCTTTACCCAGCCACAATAATCCTGACCTGTGTTATTGTTTTAGCCTTCTAATGGTCTCTGTGATTCCACCCTTTCTGCTTTGCCATCTTTTCTCAACATAGCAGCCAAAAGATCCTTTTTAAACATAAATAAAAGTGTCATTTAAATAAAAAAATTGTCACTCCTCTATTCAAGCTCTCCAGGGATCTCTCATCTCATTCAGAATAATCCAAAGTATCAATGATCCAAAAAGTCCTACATGGCCGGGCATGGTAGCTTAAGCCTATAATCCCAGCACTTTGGGAGGCTAAGGCAGGTGGATCACCTGAGGTCAGGAGTTCAAGACCAGCCTGACCAACATGGTGAAACCCTGTCTCAACTGAAAATATAAAAATTAGCCAGGCCTGGTGGCTAATGCCTGTAATCCCAGCCTCTCGGGAGGCTGAGGCAGGAGAATCGCTTGAACCCAGGAGGCGGAAGTTGCAGTGAGCGGAGATCACGTCATTATACTCCAGCCTGAGCGACAACAGCGAAACTCCGTCTAAAAAAACAAAAGTCCTAAGGGTCAGGCTGGATCATGCCTATAATCCCAGCACTTTGGGATACAAGGAGGGAGTATCCCTTGAACCCAGGAGCTTGAAGCCAGCCTCGGCAACATAGTGAGACTCTGTTTCTACAAAAAATACAGAAGTTACCTGGGTGTGGTGGTGCGCATCTGTAATCCCAGCTACTTGGGAGGTTGAGATGGGGGCATCGCTTGAGCCCAGGAGATAAGGCTGCAGTGAGCAAAGGTTGTGCCATTGCACTCTGGTCTGGGGAAGAGAACGAGACCCGGTTTCTAAAGATAAACTCATAAATAAAAATTCCAACAGGATCTGGCCTTCACTACTTCTCTTCTCTCTCTCCACTGCAGCCACACTGCCTCTCCACTATTCCTCAAATACGCTAAGCATGCTTTTGCCTCAGGGACTTTTCATGAGCGGTTCCCTCTGGCTGGAAGGCACTTTCTGCAGATATGTACATGGATTCCTCTTCCTTCAGGCCTGTGTTCAGCTGTTACCTTATCATCCTGTGTAACACGTAGCTACTTCTTACCTTGTTTTGTTTTCCTTCATGGTGCTTACTGCCATGCAGTATTTGCTTGTTTATATGTGTATTGTTTAGCTTCTCTCACTGTAGAATTTTCTCTCTTCCATGAGGAGTTCTATAAGAGAAAGGGCTTAGTTTTGTTTACGGTTCTGTCCCTAGAACAATACTGGACACATTGTTAACATTCAACAGCCGAATGAAGGACACGTTAGGTGTTACTTATACTCCTCATTTGTCGAGAAGATACCTAAGGTGGCACGAGAGGAGAACTTGGGTCTTTCAACTCTTCATTCAGTCATTTCCCTGGCACCCTCTGTGAACTTGGCTGCTGTTGTTGAGGCAGGAGCTCCAGATGAAGTGGGAAGATTCAGGCCCAGGTTTTCCCAGACCTCATGGGTCCTAGCTGTCATTGTTAGAACTGGAAACTGCATGTCGCTGTGGTTAGGCTATGGCTGTGTCTCCTGCACAGGAAGTCAGTTAACCATAGAAGTACTCAGAAAACAAACTGACAACCTATTTCTTCCCAGGTTCATCTCAGAGCAGCTCAATTCTTTTACCAGTATGCAAAGGAAAGAGTGAGCTTTGGAAGGCTCTTTTCAGTAGACCTGGTCAAAATCTTAAGCTACTAGTCAAAGAGCAGGAAATTCTGAAAATCAGAATTTAGTACAAAATCCAATGTAAACTGAGGGGATTTAACAAAATTTAGTGGAGAGTTTTAGCTCTACCAGTCATTTTCTCTTTAAAGTGTTAGTTAAAAAGAAACACCTGAAAAAAAATGCTATGGATATGAAAAAAGGTTTGAGAAATTTGACTTCTAAATTCTCAGTGTCTTCACAGTTTTTTTCTTTCCCAAAAGCAGACATGTTTTGTTTTGTCTTCATATTAAAAGCTATTTTTTAATCTTATTTTATTATTATTTTTTTGAGACGGAGTCTCGCTCTGTCGCCCAGGCTAGAGTGCCGTGGCCAGATCTCAGCTCACTGCAAGCTCCGCCTCCCGGGTTTACGCCGTTCTCCTGCCTCAGCCTCCCGAGTAGCTGGGACTACAGGCGCCCGCCACCTCGCCGGGCTAGTTTTTTTTTTTTTGTATTTTTTAGTAGAAGCGGGGTTTCACCGGGTTAGCCAGGATAGTCTCGATCTCCTGACCTTGTGATCCGCCCGTCTCGGCCTCCCAAAGTGCTGGGATTACAGGCTTCAGCCACCGCGCCCGGCCTTAAAAGCTATTTTTTAGGCTGGGTGCAGTGGCCCACCCCTATAATCCCAGCACTTTGGGAGGCCAAGACAAGAGGATCACTTTAGCCCAGGAGTTTGAGACCAGTCTGGGCAATATAATGAGACCTTGTCTCTACAAGAAATTTAAAAATTAGCCAAGCATGGCGGGGTGCACCTGTAGTCCCAGCTACTTGGTAGGCTGAGGTGGGAGGATCATTTGAGCCCAGGATGGGGAGGCTGCAGTGAGCTGAGATTGTGCCACTTCTCTCCAGCCTGGGCAACAAAGCAAAATCCTGTCTTAAAAAAAAAAATTACGTGACTAGAAATCAGGTAACAATTATCTAAAAGTGGTTATCTATTGCTGCGTAACACACCATCCTTAAACTTAGTCATGTTAAATAAGGTCTTACTCTTCTTGTGATCTGTGGATTGGCTGGACAGTTCCTCTGCTTGCTGCCCTTGGACCTCATTCATGCAGTTGTAATCAGCAGAGAACTGGCTGTGCTTAGGATAGGGGTAGAAAAACTTTTTCTGTAAAGGTCTAGATAATAAATATTTTATGTTTTGATGGCCGTTTGGTCTCTGTCACAAATATTCAAGTCTGCCGGTACAGCACAAAAGCAACCACAGACAATATGTAAACAGTAGTGCGACTGTGTTCCCATAAAGCTTTATTTGTGGACTGTAAAATTTGAATTTTATGTGATTTTCACATATCACAAAATATTCTTCTTCTTTTAATTTTTCTAACCATTCAAATTGTAAAAAAATTTCTTATGTTTGCAGGCCATACAAAAATAGGCAGTGGGCCAAATCTGGCCGCTAGTTTAGAAGGTCCACGGTAGTCTCAGTCACAGACCTGGCAGTTGCTGCTGGCTGGGGCGCCCTGGTTCCCCTCCACAAGGTCTTTCATCCTCCAGAAGGCTGAATTGGCTTTGTTCGTGGCACTTTCAGGGCAGCATTCCAAGAGGCGGAAGGTAGAGGCTGCAAGACTTCTGAGGCTGGCTCCAGACCTCACTCAGCATCCCCACTGCTCCATTTTAGTCAGAGTAAGTCACGAGTCCTGCCCAGACTCAAGGGATGAGGGAACTGACTCTACCTCATGATGAGATGAGCTGTGAAATATTGTGGCTGAGTTTTTCAGTTTACCCCAGTGAGTAATTGTCATGGGTTTACTGGTGTCTCCCCTTCATTTTTGAAGTCCTCAGCTCCAGTACCTCTGTTTTTGAAAACACAGTTGTGACAGATGTCCTCAGCTCCAGTACCTCTGTTTTTGAAAACACAGTTGTGACAGATGTGATTAGTTAAGAAGAAGTCACACTAAACTGTGGTGGACCCTAATCCAATATGACTAGCGTCCTTATCCAAAGGGAAAATTTGGAAACAGACATGCACACAGGGAGAACACCATGTGACCCCAAAGGCAGAGATCGGGGTGATGCGTCTGCAAGCCAAGGAATGCCAAAGATTGCCAGTTTCTTAGTTTGCTAGGACTGCTGTAACAAAGTATAGCTGTCCCTCAGTATTCTGGGGGAATTTGTTCTAGGACTTCCCTCAGATACCAAAATTCATGGATGCACAAGTCTCTTATAGAAATGGTGCAGTATTTGCAAATAATTTACATATATCCTCCTGTATACTTTAAATCATCTCTAGATTATTTATCATACCTAATACAATGTAAATGCCATGTAAATAATAGTTATACTGTATTGTTTAGGGAATAATGACCAAAAAAAGTCTATACATGTTCAGTACATACACAACCATCAGATTTTTTTCTGAATATTTTTGATCTGTGGTTGGTTAAGCCCCCGGATATGAAGGGCCAACTGTGCCACAACCTGGGTACTTAAATAACAGAAATTTACTTTCTCACAGTTCTGGAAGCTAGATGTCTGAGATCAAGGTGTCAGTGGGGTTTGTTGCTTCTGAGAGCTGTGGGAGAAAGATCTGTTTCAGGTCTCTCTACTTGTTTTGTGGATGGCTTGTTTTCTTCTTGTGTCTTTACATCATCATTCCTCTGTATGAGTCTGAATCCAAATTTATTTTTCTTGTAAGGACACCATTCATATTGGAGTAGAGTTCACCGTACTGACCTCATTTTAACTTGATTAACTCTGTAAAGATCTTCTCTTCAAATGAAGTCTTATTCTGAGGTTTTGAGGGTTAGAACTTCAAAATATGAATTTTGTAGAGACCCACAACAGCTGGGAAACTATCAGGAACTAGGAGAAAGGCATAGAACAATTCTTCCTTACTGCCCTTAAAAGGAACCAATCCTGCTAATGTCTTGATCTTAGACTTCTAGCCTCCCGGCTGTAAGAAAACAAATTTCTATTGTGTAAATACCCTGTTTGTGGTACTTTGTTAAGGTGACCCTAGGAAATTAGATTGTAAACATAAGCAAAAAGGCAGTTTTTTAAGAGTTGAAACTCTAACTGGATATCAACTAAAGGTTTCACCACATTGGCAATTTGACGTTTATCACCCAGATGCCACTATTCAAATCTGTTAACACATAAAACTATTCCAAAAGTCAATTTGAGAGATTTTACATGTATTAGTTACAAATACTAAGAATTTTCACGTTTCATACTTTTCCAAAATAGAAATTCAGACCATAATATTCTTGATTTTAATTTATATTCTTACACAAACATGAAAACTTAAGTGGAAGCTGACAGTCAAAGACCAAAATGTTTAGGGATTAAAAAGGGGCTGTTGAACTTAAATGTAAAATCCCAAACTATAAAAACCCTAGAAGAAAACCTAGGCAATACCATTCAGGACACAGGCATGGGCAAAGATTTCAAGGCAAAAATGCCAAAAGCAATTGCAACGCAAGCAAAAATTGACAAATGGGATCTAATTAAACTAAAGAACTTCTGCACAGCAAAATAAAGTATCATCATAGTGAACAGACAACCTATAGAATGGAAGAAAAATTTCGTAATCTATCCATCTAACAAAAGTCTAATATCCAGAGTCTACAAGGAGCTGAAGCAAATTTACCAGAAAGAAAACCCCATTAAAAAGTGGGCAAAGGACATGAACAGACACTTATCAAAAGAAAGCATTCATGCAGCGAAAAAAATAGGAAAATAAGCTCAACATCACTTCATTAGAGAAATGCAAATCAAAACCACAAGGAGATACCATCTCATGCCAATCAGAATGGCTTATTAAAAACTCAAGAAACAACAGATGCTGATGAGACTACAGAGAAAAAGGAACGCTTTTACACTGTTTGGTGGGAGTGTAAATTATTTCAACCATTGTGGAAGACAGTATGGTGATTCCTTAAAGATCTAGAAGCAGAAATACCATTTGACCCAACAATCCCATTACTGGGTATATACTCAAAGGAATATAAACCATTCTTTTTATAAAGATACATGCACACATATGTTCATTGCAGCACCATTCGCAAGAGCAAAGACATAGAATCAACCCAAATGCCCATCAATAATAGACTGGATAAAGAAAATATGGTACACATAAACAATGGAATATTATGCAGCCATAAAAAGGAATGAAATCATGTCCTTTGCAGGGACATGGATGAAGCTGGAGGCCATTATTCTCAGCAAACTAACACAGGAACAGAAAACCAAACACTGCATATTCTCACTTATAAATGGAGCTGAACAATGAGAACACATGCACACAAGGAAGGGAACACCACACACTGGGGCCTGTTGGGAGTGGTGGGAGAGAGAGCATCAGGAAGAATAGCTAATGGATGTTGGGCTTAATATCTAATTGATGGGGTGATCTGTGCAGCAAACCACCATGGCACACACTTAGCTATGTAACAAACCGATTTATCCTGTACATGTAACCCATAATTTTAAAACAAAGTTGAAGAAAAGAAAAAAGAAAGGGGGAAAAAAGAGGAGGCTTTTGGTAACACCAATCTAACTTAATTTAATAGCTGAAAAAAAAAGGCATTTAAAAGATTTATGGCCAGGTGTGGTGGCTCACACCTGTAATCCCAGCACTTTGGGAGGCCAAGGCAGGCAGATCATGAGGTCAAGAGATCGAGACCATCCTGGCCAACATGGTGAAACCCGGTCTCTACTAAAAATGCAAAAATTAGCTGGGCATGGTGGCACATGCCTGTAGTCCCAGCTACTCAGGAGGCTGAAGCAGGAGAATTGCTTGAACCCAGGAGGCGGAGGTTGCAGTGAGTGGAGATCGCATCACTGCACTCCAGCATGGTGACAGAGCAAGACTCTGTCTTAATTTTTTTTTAAATTATGATTTATCTAAAGCCAGGAAGTTAGACAGAGTGGTAGGTGATTTACTGGGACCCAGGTTAGGTAAATACTGTGATCTTGTTAACGTTAACCTAATGCTCTTTCAACTAGCTTCTCGCCTTTTTAATTCAATTCAGAAAAGTAATACTGTATATTTTAATTTCAATTTAGGGTTCATAAAGTTTTTTCTTTTTTTTTTTCTTTCTTTCTTTTTTTTTTTTTAGACGAAGTCTTGCTCTGTTGTCAGGGTGGAATGCAGTGGCACGATCTCGGCTCACTGCAACCTCTGCCTCCTGGGCTCAAGTGATTCTCCTGCCTCAGCCTCTTGAGTAGCTGGGACTACAGGCACGCACCACCATGCACGGCTAATTTTTTGTATTTTAGTGGAGACGGGATTTTACCATGTCGGCCAGGCTGGCTGCACTCCTGACCTCGTTATCCACCCGCCTCAGCTTCTGAAAGTGCTGGGATTACAGGCATGAGCCACCGCACCCGGCCTAATGATTTTTAACATATCTATTTTCATCTTTGTTCTGAATACTAGGATTTATTGTCTCAATTTTGTAGATAAGAAAATTGAAGATCAAGATCACTCAACATAATCAGTTTAAGTGACAAAGCTTGCACCCAGGTCCTCAGATTCCAAACTCAGTCTGCTTCCTCCTACACTTCCGCAGCCTCCCTAATACTGAACAAAAGCATCTCAGAACTTAAAGCCGATTGGACCACAGAATCAGGTAAATCAGATCTTGCATTAAGTTGTGAAACCAAAGCTTCACTGTAAAAGCTCAATGATGAGTATCCTTAAAAACATTTTTTAAATAAAAGCAATCTTGTGCTTTCTTTGATAAAACAAACGATCAAAATACAATCTTCAAATTTCTGCCATGGATATGATGAGAGGTGTGTGGACTCTTATTTCATGGCATGAAAAGGCAGCTATGATGGAGAATACTCCTCACCAGGTAGGGTTTTGAAACATTTTGTATTTATGTGGCAGGCCAGTGTTACCCACTGTCGTCATAGTGTTGCCTTTTCCAAACTGTGAGATGGCACCAGTGGCTTCACTCCTCAGTTTACCAGAGTGCTCCAATCCTCAAGGGCTCCAGCTAAGCCAGAACTGTCAGTATTTTCTCACTTCTCATAACAGCATTATAGAGCTGGGTTTAATGAAGAGCGTGGTATACAGACTAGCAGACCTAACTTGGAATTCTGGTTCTTCCACTTGTTAGCTGGGACAATATTCTCTAGTTATTTATCTCTGTGAGCCTCAGGGTTCTCATCTATAAAATGTGAGTGATAACAGAGATCCTAGCACTATACTCAGCACATAGTATTAATCTAAAGTATATGATTAGCTGGAAGGCCTATCTAAATCATTAAAGCAATTGGGGAAAGAGCACTGGACAGTGGTAGTCATTGGTGTTCATTCTTCGACCACTTTGTGTACATCCCAGACCATTTTTGTTTTGGAAGTTGTTAACATATTGTATCCCTTTTACCAGCTAAAGGATCATGTTCTCCTTTCTGTTTTGGCTTCTAGGGAGCCAAAATTGGTGGCCTAACCATAATGGCATTGCAGGACTGAAAGTCCTGTGGATTTTTGACCTGATGTTCCCTTTTGCTTGGTTGTTATTCTATTCAGTTTATATTTCTTCTGGGTCTAGTTTTCATTCTCTGTTTTGTTAAATGGCTACTTATTAGCTCTTTTAAATCCATTGTGGGACAAAATCAAGTATGTAACTGGGTTATGGAAGAATCTCAACTTCTTGGAGGACAGACATGAAACATTTTAATTTCTTTCACTACCTGTTCCCAAGTCCCAGTTATACTCCATCAAATCATTCTTTATGCTTTAACAACATCTTAGGTGTAATTAACAACATCTTTCATGACGTTTGCTTCACTTTCAGCAGTTAAAATGTAGTCTGGGCGAGGCAAAGTGATTCATGCTTTTATAATCCCAGCATTTTGGGAGGCTAAGGTGGGAGGATTGCTTGAGCTCAGGAGTTTGAGATCATCCTGGGCAATATAGGAAGATCCTGTCTCTACCAAAAAAAAAAAAAATTAGCCAGGCATGGTGGCACGTGGATCCCATGTAGTCCCAGCTATTCAGGAGGTTAAGGTGGAAGGATTGCTTGAGCCTGGGAGGTTGTGACTATAGTGAGCTGTGATTGTGCCATGGCACTTCCTGGGTGACAGAGTGAGACCCTGTTTCAAAAAAAAAAATAAAGAGAGAGAGAGAAAGATCTGGTACAGCACAAAACTTCAATCTCCTATGTTTTCAAAGCCTCTCCGCTCCTCAGGGCTCCCACTCCCTCACTGGGTTGGGGTAGGGAAGAGGGAGGGAGAAAGAATCGACTTGTTTTTAATGGCTACTGAGGAGCCAGCACACTCTAGCCAATGTCCATGCCCAGTGTGACGGAGTTCATGCAGCAGTTCTTTGGAGACCCTTAAAGGCCCTTTCCCCTCCCTTGCTGCCTAATTCCCTGACCAGAAGATCCAACTCCAGCCCCACCTCACCTGCTTCCCTGCTCCCCGCCCACCTCTGCTCCACAGGGGCCCTGTGTGCAACATCCTCTTGTTGTAGTGCATCTTCATCAAGAGACAACCCTCCTGGGTGGGATAATAGCAAGATGGCTCAAGTCAGCTCCCTGTGATGCCCTGTGTCCAGTGGTCCCATGGGAAACTCATGCTCATTGTCACACCCAGTGGTAGGTATGCAGCTGCTGCACCACCTGTCTCCACCTTCACGTCTCTCCAAGTCTCTGATGCAGATGCAGAAGAGCAAGTCTGCTGTGGATACCCAATCACGGGAAGGATGACCATCTCTCAGACTCCTCTTCTTCTGCCTGTCTTTTTATATAGTGGGCAGTGTTCCTCAGTGAGGGTCACACCATCTCCTAGGGACATTTTGGAAATATGCAGAGCTGTTATTGGTTGTCACAGTGATTGGGGGATCTTCCGATACTTAATGGGCCAGGGATTCCAGACATCCTGCAATGCACAAGACAATTCCACATGGAGAACCAACTCACATTTATCCATCTTTCTGGTGTCCTCCCAGACATTTTATAATGACATAGGCCTATAACTCAATTCCATTTTATGTAAAAAACACAAGGTATTTTTGTATAGCTTTGATATACATTGAATTTTCCAGAAACATAACTACCATGTAAATCAAGGGAAGATTATACAGTACTTGTTACTTTTGGAAACTTACCAAAGACTGTTCACCTTTCGAATAATCACTTCGCTGATGGCAAAGCCAGTTGTGCTGTTTAAGTTGTCAAAATATCAGTCTGCATTTTATCTGTTCAGTTGGCAAAAAGTCTATGTATAAAAACAAATTTATTTACCCATTGTTTCAATATGTATAAAGACAAAGAGTTGATGATATTCAACTTTATATTGACTTATTTTCTTATCAATGCAAACTTATTCATTACAAACAGGCCCACACCACTGACTACTTCGTTGTGTCTCCTAGAGTTGTGGTGCCCCAGGAAACACATATTATTTTAATAAGTTACCTCTCCTTTATTTATATTATCTCTATAAAGTTAGGGATTATATTGGCTTTGGGAGAAAATTATATACATATATAATTTTTTAATACAAAGTTTTATTGTCTATCCATTACATTTCAATTTGCAAATTGGCATTGCATGATATTTGTCACTAAATGAAGACCTGCAGTCCAATGGGTTTGATAGTCATTGATATAGACTGAGAAAGGAGGATGAAAGGGGTGATTACCTTTGCACCATCTCTTCCTTGTGATACAATTTTTATATCATCTCCTCGTGGTACAGTTTTTGGCCCCGCATCTTACCATATGTGGATGCTGTCTTTGCTTTTTAGCTATAGGTCCCAGAGACCAAAACTAGGACAAGAAGACAAGTACCCCTCAATGTCTTGTGATAGGTATAAATTAGCTGATAATATTTGCTATTATTAATGTGCTGGTGATTTCGGGGAGGATATTGGGAATATGAGATAGAAAGGTGCTATTTTCCCTCTCAAGAATTCCAGTTCCTTCCTGTTTTATTTCTACTTTTCACCTTGTAATACATTAGTCACCAGGCCTATTTTATTACCTACTTTGGTTCAGGTACATTTAGTTCAATTCAGTTTACTCCAATTCCAGTTTGGGCAGAATCAATTGAGTTCCATAAGCATGTGTGCCAAGCCTATGTGGAGTACTATGAGGCTTCTACACGACTGAACAAGACAGTGTCATCAGTTGACCTTAGATGGTTTACAGTCTTGTGGGAGAGATGGGGTAGAATAAAACTCCTTCTCAAAGGCAGGAGGATTAGCTCAGGGCAGGGTTGGGAGAGGTCAGTGTTGGCAATGGTGAGAGTCAGGGAAGGAGAGAGAAAGGCAGGTGTCAGGGGAGGCTTAGCAGTCTTAAGTGGAAGCTACATCTTGCACCAATCCCAGCTTTCTCTGTGCTCTCTGTTAAGTTTGCTTAACACCTTCTGTCCCCGATTCATAAGGGACTCTGGGACTTAGAGTTGAGCAAGCATGAGCATGGAAAAGCCTAAATCCCAGGTTTAAAGTACTATGAAAAGAGATCTGGACAACTTCTCAAAAGGCTGTTTTGTTCTGACTGTCATCAACTTTCTGAGAGAACCTGCAGAAGTCTCAGAATTTCTGAGTTAGGCCTCCATTTCCTTTTCTATAGAATTAAGGGGCTGCACTAAATAGATTAGAGATGGCATCACTGTGGCAAGGATGCTGTCACTCCTCATGCTGGTGTAGGTGCAGACATGCTTAATCAACAGCGATACTTTTTCTTTTTCTTTTTTTAAGTTCTCTTTTGGAGACAGGGTCTTGCTGTGGTGCCTGGCCTGGAGTGCAGTGGTGCTTTCACAGCTCGCTGCAGCCTCCATCTCCTGGGCTCAAGTGATCCTCCCACCTCAGTCTCCTGAGTAGCTGGGACTACAGGCGTGTGCCACCACGCCTGCCTAATTTTAAATTTTTGTAGAGATACAGTCTCACCACATTGCATAGGCTGGTTATGAACTCCTGAGCTCAGCCAATCCTCCAGCCTCAGACTCCCAAAGTGCTGAGATTATAGGTGTGAGCCACCATGCCTTGCCTGTGACACCTTTTTTTGCTGAGTCTTAATACTTCCTAGGACTATTTTTTCCCAAATAACACCACAGGCCAGTCATGATCAATTGACCAGAGTTGGCTCAGGAGCAGGAGCTCAAAGGGCACTGAGTAAGGAGTCAAACCCTTCTTAGGACCAAGTCTTGGCTTGGTCAGTTAACAGTTATGAGACCTTGACCAAGTCAGTTAACCAACTCGGGTGTTAGTCTCTTTTTCTGCTAAAATGGAAACAATAACCTCTAAGTCACAGAGTTTAGAAAAGATCATCTGAGAACACAGATATCAGGCTTTGCAAATGGTATAGGGTTGGACCAATCTAAATAGTTCTTGCTACTCTATGGTCTCTGTAACATCCCATGCAGGATTTACTATATAGACTTACTGCACAGGCCCAGAGGAGAGTAAGCAGGCTATCTATCCATCTAAGACATTTGTTGCCAATTTTCTGCCAGTTTTCAGTTCATTTTCTCTCTCTAGTTGGAGTCAGAGTAGCGAGCCTGGCATGAGGCAGGTATTTGAAAACAGACTATAAGGCCAGCGGACTTGGGTTTGAATCCAAGATCTCTTCCCTCCTAGCTGTGTGATTTTCAACAAACCACTTTAACACATGAGGCTCAGTTTCTTCATCTGTAATATGGGGGAAAATAATAGATTTGCATTAAAGAGTTACTGGGAGATTTAAATGAGCACATTGAACATTTATCCCAGGGCTTGCCATGTATTGTAAGTGCTCAGTAAATGGTACCAAATAGATTGGGTTGAAGGAAAAGTTCCATTACAGTGTTTAGAATTTGTCCTGGGTGGAAAGTTTTACACCCTATGTAACCTTTCCAGAAGATGTTTAGACCTTTTGTAATAATTTCAAGAGTCGGCCGGGCGCGGTGGCTCAAGCCTGCAATCCCAGCACTTTGGGAGGCCGAGACGGGCGGATCACGAGGTCAGGAGATCGAAACCATCTTGGCTAACACGGTGAAACCCCGCCTCTACTAAAAAAATACAAAAAACTAGCCGGGCGAGGTGGCGGGCGCCTGTAGACCCAGCTACTCGGGAGGCTGAGGCAGGAGAATGGCGTGAACCCGGGAGGCGGAGCTTGCAGTGAGCTGAGATCCGGCCACTGCAATCCAGCCTGGGCGACAGAGCGAGACTCCGTCTCAAAAATAATAATAATAATAATTTCAAGAGTCATGAATTTAAGGGAAAGGCATCTCTACTTTTCTGGCTTAGACTCCCCTACAAAATAAACATGAAAAAAGGAAACATGGAAAAATGGAGCTGAACCCTTGCCATTCTGCTCTCTAGCCTGTCTTTCTGCCGTGCAGCTGCAGCTGTCTTCTGTGACCAAAGTTGTTGCGGCCCATTCTGAAGATTTTCTGCAGTTCTAGAAGAATTCAGTAAAGAATGAATTCCCTAAAAGAATTCCATGAAGGAATGCTTAATTAATCAAAGCTCTTTAATCAAAAAGTTATTTCCCCACAGGTTGGTTGAAAGTTTCTCAGCCAGTCTTTTGCTCAAGCATAACCCTGGAAAAATACTTCTCAGGTGGGTTAAATCTCAGGCAAACAAAATTATCCTTTATCCTGCACTCTAAAGAATAAGAAATTGTAGTATTCTAGAAAGTTCCTGGCATTAGCCACAGAAGGAAATTATAGGAATTCTTGACATTTCAGAACTTTGATGTGGCAATTTCTTTGAACATTCTTTTAAAAGGAGAGGTTTTTAAAAGACATTTCAATAGTTTCATTGTTGTACCTGAGCTTTCCTTATCCAGAGGACTTGCTCTGATTATCTGAGTGATACTAAGGAAAATGGTTTCCCTTCCAGTAAGGGCACAGCAAAGTGATTATAACAGAGACATGAATGTAAATTGCTGTGGGATAGAAAATTGACTGTATTGTAAGTGGCAACTGAAAGCAGAGAGCCTTTGCTGCCTTTTATGAACGGGACTCTGGCTGAATCACTCTGTCTCTTCCTGAACTTAAGTGTCTGGATATAAGGTGGGCCACTGTTTGTGACAGCTCTGAGTTTCCCAACGACTGTGCTGGGGGTGAGCATTGCCTAGCTGCCGTGATCTCAACTCTGCCTGAAACCCATGACCATATTTGGGCCTCCTTAATGCTCACTCCATCAATAGAAAATGCATCACAGCAGCAAGGGCAGCAACCACCACCAGAGTGGAAGAAAGACAAAAGGAAGGCAGGGAGACGGAGAGAGAAAGAAAGAAGGGCAGACAGCCAGAGACAGATGGGGAGAAATACACTGAGACCCATGGAGAAATGCTCAGAGAGAGACAAGACCTACCTAGTTGCAGACACAAAGGAAATGAAACAGAGGCAGACAGCTAGACCAGAGAGAGGAGGAAGTGAAGAGAGAATACCAGGAATAAAGAGGGAGAGATAGAAAGACCAAAAGTAGTATCTCTCTGTCTATCTATCTGTCTGTCTATCTTCTATCTATTATCTATCTATCTATCTATCTATCTATCTATCTATCTATCTATCATCTAGCTAGCTAGCAATCATCTATCATCTATCTATCTATCTCTCTGTGTATCTGTCTGTATTAGTCCGTTTTCATGCTACTGATAAAGACATACCCAAGACTGGGAGGAAAAAGAGGTTTAATTGGACTTACAGTTCCACATGGCTGGAGAGGTCTCATAATCATGGCAGAGGGTGAAAGACACTTATTATATGGCAGCAGCAAGAGAGAATGAGGAAGAAGAGAAAGTGGAAACCCCTGATAAACCCATCAGATTTTGTGAGACTTACTCACTATCACAAGAGTAGCATGGGAAAGACCGGCCCTCATGATTATCTACCTCCCGCTGGGTCCTTCCCACAGCATGTGAGAATTCTAGGAGATACAATTCAAGTCGAGATTTGAATGGGGACACAGCCGAACCATATCACTATGTATCTATGTATCTATGTATCTATCTATCTATGTATCTATCTATCTATCTATCTATCATCTATCTATCTATCTATGACTTATCTATTATCTAACTATCATTTATCTATCTATTTTCTATCTACCCATTTAGATATACATAAATATATCTACATGCATGTTTATTCAACCCATTCACACACCAAAAAACTTGCTGGCCAGCGACCTAGTAGGGTCTCAACTCCGCAATTCCCCAGAGTTGGTAGGTATGCATTTGCTTAGGATGTAGAACATAAGGTACTAGTGAGCTCAGCTGCAACAACTCCCTTTCAAGAATAGGGTTCATGCCTCAGTACATCTGACAAAGGATCTGGAAGAAAAAAGCCCTCTTTGCTTGGAAAATTATTATCCAGTACTTCTAACCAATTCCTTATGTCTAATTTAGACTTTTCAGAATTAAAAAATGCTAGATTAGCCCTTAGTAGGTTTAGGTTTTTCTTTAATATCAACTCAAATTATGAGAAAGATATTTCAAAACCCAGGTTCCCGGTCCATTCCTTCTCTGTCATTGGCTTCCCTGGCCCCTTTGCTCCACTAACCCAGTCCACACTGGAGATGAGATTTGTTTAACAACTGAGTGCTTTAGAGTGTTTTAAGTGCCTTACTTTTGTTTGCTTTTGAAACAGTCTCACTCTGTCACCCAGGCTGGAGTGTAGTACCTAGATCCTAGCTCATTGTCACCTTGAACTCCTGGGCTCGAGTGATCCTCCCACCTCAGCATCTCGGGTAGCAGGGACTACAGGCATGCACCAACACACTCAGCTAATATTTTATTTTATTTTTGTAGAGATGAGGTTTCACTATGTTGCCCAAGTTGGTCTTGAGCTTCTGGCCTCAAAGGATCCTCCAGCTCTACTTCCCAAAGCTCCAACACTGGCCAGCACCTTACTTTTGCTAGAAATTTTATCTTACCTGTGAGAAGCTGTAAGCTGCATCCTCACTGTCTTGCCTAAAACATGGTAGATATGAGTTGAAATGAAGTAACTGGTTTTATTTCTGTCTGCATTTCCATTTCTGGCAGGAAAGGGTTCAATTTTTGGCACAAATTCCTTTCCTGGATTTATGCCCATAGTCCTGGAAGAGTTTAGCTATCAATCTCCCAAAATTTGATTGATTTGTCATTTTCTGATGCTGGAATGAGTTTGTTAGAGGAAATTTATGAACACGTTACCCTAACTGGCAAGAGCCTTGAGTGTGGAGGATTTCCTGAAGAGACACTCCAAGAACCTTCTGTGGCTTTTTGTTTTTCCTTTGGATGTGGTACGATTTTTATGGTCTATTTGTTATAATGCTTCCCTGACGTAAAATACTCATACAGCA
Source organism: Macaca mulatta (assembly GCF_049350105.2). NCBI lineage: Eukaryota > Metazoa > Chordata > Mammalia > Primates > Cercopithecidae > Macaca > Macaca mulatta. Next base: position 102,960,420 of record NC_133414.1, on the reverse strand, counting down.
TAAATAACCTCTCCCTGAAATACTTAGAATCTTTCCAATCTGGAAGTCTGAGCTTAAGCTCCCTGCTTTAAATACACTGCAGACAAATTATCCACTGGAAGAGACAGCAAGTTCCTATCAGGCCAAAACAGTACTTTTTACTATATTTACCCATTCTTAGCATGCCTAAGTACACAGACTTGGTGTTTAGATATTTCGATGCTATGTTGTTTATTGCACAAAAATTAATTATTAGTATAACTTCTTGTTGGATTATGTCTTTCAATCTTCTTTTTCCCACTTAGTGTTTTTTGCATTGAGTTTGATTTTGTCTGGCACTAATATTGCCCCTTCTGCATATTTTGGCAGCATTCATATGGTATCTCTTTGTCTATTCCTTTATTTTCAACCTTCCAGTGTCATCCTGCTATATCTCTTATAAATGGCATATATTTTTATTATTTGTATTGTTTTATATCAGATAAGAGTATCATTCTAAGAAAATTCATTCTTCTTTCATTTTTAGGGTTCTAGTTCCTCTCCCCAAAATTTATCATCTTAACCATTTTAAGTGTATATTTCAATTGTATTAAATGCATTCATAGTGTGCATCCATCACCATTATCCATGTCCATAACTCTTTTCACCTTGTAAAACTGAAATTCTAAACTCTTATAACTTCCTATTTCCCCCTCCCTCCAGTTCCTGGCAATCATCATTCTACTTTCTGTCTCTATGATTTTGAATACTCTAAGTACCTCATGTAAGTAGAATCATACAGTACTTGTCTTTTTGGTTTATTTCACTTAGTATAATGCCCTCAAGATTTATCCATGTCGTAGCATATGTCAGCATTTCCTTCCTTTTTAAGGCTGAGTAGTATTCCATTGTGTGTAAATACCACATTTTGCTTGTTCATTCATCTGTCAATGAACACTTGGGTTTCTTCCATACTTTGGCTATTTTGAATAATGGTGCTATGAACATCGGTATGCAAATATCTGTTCAAGACTCTACTTTCAATTCTTTTGGGTATATACCCAGAAGTGGAATTGTTGAATTTTAAGAATATCTATCTTTTTTTTCTTTCTTCCTTTTTTTTTTTTTTTTTAAAATGTCTCTCACTATCACCTAGGATGGAGTGCAGTGGCACAATCTCGGCTCACTGCAAGCTCCGCCTCCTGGATTCACGCCATTCTCCTGCCTCAGCTTCTTGAGTAGCTGGGGCTACAGGTGCCCGCCACCATGCCCAGCTAATTTTTTGTAGTTTTAGTAGAGATGGGGTTTCACTGTGTTAGCCAGGATGGTCTTGATCTCTTGACCTCATGATTAGCCCACTTCGGCCTCCCAAAGTACTGGGATTACAGGCGTGAGCCACCGTGCCCGGCCAATATTTGTCTTTCAAAAGAGGCATTTAACTCATTCATATTTATTGATTTGGGTGTATTCTGGCCACTTTCATATTTTATACTTATTTATTTACTGATGTGTTCAGCAAATATTTTCTCCACATTTTTGTTGTTTCTCAGATGGAGGGTCTTTGAATTGTGGTTGTAACCATGGTGATGATGAATAACAGAAATACAGTTTTTGATGCCTTGTCTTGAAAAAAGGATACTTGTCTTGAAGTTAACAATGTCAGAAGTTGGTAAAGCCTCTTAGTAATGATGGCCAAGGGGGTTAGGCTTAGTCGTAATGGCATTTAACTGCAACAAAGATGCTGTGGACTTGGAGTCATTCTGGACTTTGAAATGGCAACCCCCACTCCCCAACACACACACACTTGCTATGAGACCTTGACTATTTAACTAACCTCCACACTCACTGGTTTCCTCATTTGTATGAATGCCGGAGTGACTGAGGGGATTAACTGGAGCAACATGGGAAAGCACTTTCCACAATTCTAGGCTTATTGCAGCGTCTTAACAATGTCTACATAAAAATAACACATCTCTTTTGGTTTGTGGTTTGTTTCCTTTTCAGAACTGAGGTCTGGTTGGTATGCAGGAAAAGAAGGCATGTGAGCTATGTTATCTGCTTGTCATCACAAGAGGAACAAAGTGGCAGGCCATGGATTGAAACACATCCGGAGCATTGGGGTGGGCCTTGGAATTCCGCAGTGAAGACTCCTAGATAAGGAAATGCCAAGGGTGGGGGCTGCTGAATAGCGTGGGCTTCCGCTGGCCAGCCACAAGGTTCTTTTGGGAAGGCAGATGAGAAGGGAATGTGGCTTCCAGAGCCACCAAATAAGGAAGGACATCATCTTTCTCCACTTCATCCAAGTGTGAATGTCAGCAACCAGAGTCACTTACTCCATGCCTTCTCACTACCCACTAAATGTGATATTGGAAGGACCTAGGACAAGCGCTGAGCAAAGTGGCACAGTCAAGAAATTCTTATGGACAAATCAAACATTCCTTTAAGTTTTCAATATGATTTCTAACCTCTATTTTTTTTCCTTTTCCTTCTCTTACCATACAGAATTTATCTGGAAAAGAGGACAGCTGTCTTTTAAAGGCAGGAGTTGCTCTAAACATCCCCAAGTTCTCGTGATCACAGCTCCGCCGCCCTTGCCCAGTGAGATTTGTCCAGGGTGGTGGGTCTGATCTGTAACTAACCCAAACTGACTCCCTGGGGAGCCATTCAGTTGTGCCTCCAGAAGTCATTTCCTTGCCAAACATTCCTTTTCAGGGAGAGGACCTTTTCATCCCCTGGTAAACAATCCCCAGCCTGCACAGAGCAGAGAGGGGTGTCTGTCCCTCTCCTCGTTCTCCACTTAGTCGTGAGCTGATTCCAACCCCAGAGGCGTCAGTCTGCTCTATAAATTCCTTTGTGAAACCTGAGAGCCTTGGCGCTGAAGGAGAGCAAAGATCTTGGAGGGGTTACAGTTCCCCTCCTCCCTAAAATATCTGCTTGTGTTGGCAGCAAAAGAGTATGTTTTTGCAAACAGGCTCTTCCCTTTCTTATGAGAATTCAGTTTAGAAGCACTGCCAGGCTCCTTCTCAGTGAGAGAAGTAAGATCACCTCCCTTGCAGGTCTGCACAGGAAAGAGATGACATGCCTGGGGGGATTCGTCTAGTTAAAATAATCTGAGCCTCTTTCTCAACCAGTCACTATTAGAAGGGGCATGGTTGCCAGGAGGCAAGGAGTGCTAACCAGCCCTCAGCCCTGAGGTGCGGAGGCCAGCTCTTTAGTTTCAGTCACTGTGGTTTTTAAAATGGGAGAATGGAATGAAGGAAGGAGGGAAGGAAAGGAAGAGGGGAAGAGAAGAAAGAAGGGCGGGAGGAAGCAAAGAGGGAGGAAAGAAGAAAAGAGACCTTGAAAGAAAATGAGACAAGAAAGATAAAAAGAAAAAGAGGAGGAAAGAAGGAAACTTTCAGTTCATCGACCTTCAGCTGGACCATGACCTCGCACAGCCACCATGGTACCCTCCTCCTCCTCCATCAGCCTCCCAGAGCATTTGTGCTTTATTCATATTTTAGCCATTTCTTAATATACATGTTTCCTTAACCCTGGAATTTGGAAATGAGATAATAAATCATCAACTAGTAGAATCTTAGAAAACTCATCTTTTTAAAAACAGTATATTATTATGATGCCATTAAAGAAAATCAAATGAAGAAAGAAGCCAGTTCTTGCCTAATTGTAAGACCTTCAATTTCACCATTTGCATCATAATATTAAGTGGGTTCTAGTGGATCTCACCATCCCTGAGGTTTGACATATATTCAAGCTTTCCCTTGTATGCATGGGATGACTGGACCAGTGCGAGCTGACAGATGCCTACATTTTTACACTCTGATCAGAAACATCCCCATGCCATTTCCAGATTGATCGTGGTGTGGGGGGAACATGGGTAAGACATTCTGGCTGAGTGAGTCTTCTCTACCTAATCTTCTGCCCAGCTGCCTGCACCAAAAGCAGGTGCAGCTGAGAGGGCGCTGTCCACAGGAGCCTTATTCTGTAGCATTCCTGTGGCTCTCGGGAAGCCTCTGAAAAAACGCTGATGTCAGGGTGGTGTGCCAGCAGGTTTGCCCACTCCTTGGCTTCTATCCCCTCTCTCCCTCTGACCCCATGCTGGGGCCACCTCCTTTTTTGTTTTCCATGTAAACACATATTTATTGAGTGCCTACTATGTGCTGGGGACTGCTCTCAGCGCTTGGTGTACATCAGTGGGAGAGACAAACATCTCTTGCTTCGTGGAACTTACATGCTAGGGTATCTGTTTTACTAAAATGGTTTATTCACATTTAAATTTTGAGATATACAGAAAGTTGAATGAATAGTAGAATGAGCACCATCACCTAGCTTAACCAATTGCTAATATTTTATAGTTGTACTCTCTTTCTCTCTCTCTCTTGTCTTTCTCTCTTTCTACACACATTCAACTTCTTTTGCTGAATCATTTGAAAGCATCATAGGTCATTCCTAAATACTTCAGAATACATCCCCTAACAATAAGGACATTCTGCTACCTTATCACAAAACCATCATCATGCATAAGAAAACCATCACTCAGTTAATAATATTGTCTAAAATACCTTCCATAGTCCTCCAGTTGTCTTCAAAAACATATTTTACAGCTTTTGTGTTTTGAACTACAGGATCCCACCAAGGTTCATGCTCTTTCGTCTCTTTTAATCAAAGTGAGAACAATTCCTCACTTCTTTTTTTGTTTTGTTTTTCTAGTCATTCACCTTTTTGAAGAGCCCAAAATAGTTGCCTTGTTGAATGTCCTACATTCTGGATTTGTCTGAAATTGGATTCAGGGTAAAATTTTGGATAAGAACATAAGCGATGGTGTGTATGGTATTTCTTGTTGCAGCACTTCAGGAAATGGATAATGTCCGGTTTTCCCACAGGAACAGACTAAACAAATGTGTTGAATGAGTAAGATAATACATATGTATAGAACCTCTTCAGGTGTCATTTGCTCCAATGTGTACAATTACAGATCTGGACTAGACAATGTGAAAACCCTTTTAATGGTCCAAAAGCCTATGTTTTGGAGAGCTTAACAATAGCCAGTTATGAAAAGGGTTTTGATCCAGTGGATGAAGGTAGTTCAAGTAAGATTTCAGTGGCAGTAATTTCACCTTTTAGCTTTTTTCCCTTTAACTAGCAAAAGTCATCATAAAAAATGCTCAATACGTGTTTTTGGTGATGATCATTCCTGAAACTAGAATGAGACAAACAGACTAAACTGCCCAGCTTTAAGCAAACCACAAGAAACTGTATTACAGTAAGATTTTAAATATGAGGATAATGACCAAGGGAGGTTTTAGTTTTTAAAGTAATAGGGTTCTACCTGCCTAACTCTGGCCCTTCCTGGTCAGGGAATGGACTCAATGACCACTCAGTGTGTTATTGGCCCTAAATTTCTCTGATTCTCAAAGAATCCATAGTTAAGATGTTCTGTGGCATTCTCCTTTTATTAGGAAACTCCAAACTAAACCAAGAAAATATTTTTTTCAGTACTTCTTCTTGAAGTCAGAAATTGCATTTTTAAAATAATTTTCATCTGCTTTAATAAATGGCTAAAAAGGTTAATGGATTTTCTTTCTACGTTTGCAGTCACAGAAGTACTTATCTCTCATTCCAAGTAGATGTCCTATGTAATTGGGTGTGAAGTCATTCCAAAGTTACATCAAAATCTTTTCAGAGCGTTACTATGACAATCAAACTTCCTTTTAAAAAATCATCTCAATGCAAACTCTCCATCAACCCACCGTCCATTGAGTGAAATTTAATCTCATGAAGTAAATTTGGCTTTTCAGAAAGTTGAGGGGTGGGAGGGGAACCATTATGCATTCATATTTTAACTGATTCTCCCACCCACACCCATTCTTCTTGAGGTTGTAATAGACGGGCCAGTTGTCCTTATCACAGTCCCAGAATGTTGATTGTTAGAGGCTCTGCCTTCCTAATGTTCTGGGAATCAGTGTAAGGGGCCTAAACAAGAACCCATTATTTGGGGAAATAAGAATGTGATAGAACGTGCGGATCACGAGGTCAGGAGATCGAGACCATCCTGGCTAATATGGTGAAACCCCGTCTCTACTAAAAATACAAAAAACTAGCCGGGCGAGGTGGTGGGCGCCTGTAGTCCCAGCTACTCGGGAGGCTGAGGCAGGAGAATGGCGTAAACCCGGGAGGCGGAGCTTGCAGTGAGCTGAGATCCAGCCACTGCACTCCAGCCTGGGCGACAAAGCGAGACTCCGTCTCAAAAAAAAAAAAAAAAAAAAAAAAAAAAGAATGTGATAGAAAGTCACTGACAACCCTTCCTGGCCACTTATCACTACCTTTTCTATGGGGACAGATGCCAGCCTAGGCAAGAGCCTGGGCAGGGATTCTCAGAAGGGGAAGAAAGGGGATGAGGCCTTATAAAAATCTCTGTGGTCTTGGAAGGTTTGAAGAGGCATAATCAAAATTGCCATTACTTTTATTTCATTTTGACCCCAAGTTGATCTTCTTGAAATTTCTATCCATGTAACAGAGAGTGTGAAATTTTTATGTTTATCAAATGGGAGAATGTCTTAAAGATAGTGGAAATACTCTGGGCTAGCGAAAGCTTTATGGACCATTTCCTCTTTTAGAGGCATTGGAGAATCAACTTCACTGTCTGCAGTGATGCTGCAGTTATGAATGTTTATTTCTACCTTTTGATTCAGTGATTTTGAGACCTCAATAAAACTTTAGGGCCCTAGAAATCATTTTGTTCACAGCTCTCCTTTTATAACTTCAGGATTTGAAATGGTAAGAGGTGAGAGGACTTGCTCAAGGGAACACAGGGCAAAGCCAGGATTTAGAGGCAAGCCTCCCGATTCCTCATCTCATGTCCACCAGACCCACAAAACTACTGGCTCACCTTACTCTTCTTGGTTTGTGGCAGAAGCAGCATGTTATATTGTCTGTAGTTTTTGTTAAATACTTCAGTAAAACTGTGTGCATGCCATGAGGGCAGAGGCATTTGTCTCTTGAGAGCATAAGTATACCTCAGCTCTGGAAAAGTGCCTGACACAAAGTAGAGCTAAATACATATTAAATGAGTAGTCCAGGCACAGTGACTCATGCCTGTAATCCCAGCACTTTGGGAGGCCATGGCGGGAGGATCACTTGAGGCCAGGAGTTCAAGACCAGCCTGGCCAACATGGCAAAACCACATCTCTACTAAAAATACAAAAATTAGCTGGGCACGGTGGCGTGCGCTTATAGTCCCAGCTGCTCAGGAGGCTGAGGCAGGAGAATTGCTTGAACCCGTGAGACAGAGGTTGCAGTGAGCCGAGATCGTGCCACTGCACTCCAGCCTGGACAACAGAGCAAGACTCTGTCTCAAATAAATAAAATAAAATAAAAATGAATACTAAATGGGTAAATTGTATGTGTGTGTTTCCCATGGTCTTAGCATAGGCAGAGTCTTCAGCAATCAGAATTCTGAGGCCAGAATAACAATAGCTTGACTGTCCACTACAACTTCGAGAAAATACAAGTGTATTTAGATACATATTCGTTTAATTCTACACCCTCGAGCAGTATTCTCAACGCTGGGTGGAAATTAGAATCAGCTGGAAAACTTTAAAAAATACCAATTCCTTGGACCCTAGAGCAGAGATTTGGATTTCATGTGCCTGAGCATCAGCATTTTTTAAAATGCTTCACAGAGGATTCTAAGATGCACCCAGCTTAGAGAACCACTCCAAGAAATGTTAGTTCACACCTGAGAAGCCTTAACTCTGTGATTACAACTGTTGGGGTTAGTTAGCATTTGAAAGACGCTAATGAGCTGCTCCCACTCCAGTGGAGGTAATCCCAAGCACTTTACCTATCTTTACCTTTGAGTAGTATTGAAGGATTAATGGTTAATTAGCATTAGAAATGTTACCAATTATTTCTCATTGAAAGGAGAATTTGAAATATGTGGTTTGGTTAGAAAAGAATATGAGTCCTGCTGGGTCTCAGGTAAATATTTATTTAGCCCCATTATGTGTCAGGCACTTTTCTATGTCCTTGGAATCCTAGGCCTACAGTGAGTGCTAGGAGTCCATATTTTGTGGTAGGCGGTATGTGGAGGAGTCTGTAGTCATCTTGAGTAGACTAGAAAATTAGCTGAAATATGCTGCTAGAATGTGGTGGTGGTTTCATTTGCTTCAAGTGAAACTTTTTCTTTTCTTTTTTCAAATAAAAAACATACAGCCAGGATCTCGCTATGTTGCCCAGGCTGGTCTCAAACTCCTAGGGTCAAGTGATCCTCCTGCCTTGGCCTCCCAAAGTGCTGAGGTTACAAGCATGAGCCACTGTGCCTAGCCAAGTGAATCTTTTGTGCTGGACACTGTCCAAGGGCCTAAATGGACAAAGGGTTGGGCTTCATGAGTTTACTGAATAGTCCATGTGGCCTTTTGTGCCTGTTGGCTGACGTGAGTTCTTATGTGCGGCAGAATTTGCACTGAGATACATCATTTACTGTAACAAGGCACGTGCTGTAAGGTGTGGAGGTGAGACCTAACAGCCTTCACCTACCTCTAACGTTAGGAGGCCACCGATATCCGCAAAAAGTAACCTACTGTGGGCAGCCCAACTGTGTTAGGGCAGTTTGTGCTCTTTTTATCCAGAGTCCTGGGCAGAAGGACTTTAGTCTTGACTTTGCCTTTCCAGAGGAGATGAAGGCAGGTGCCACAATCCTGTTGAAAATGTCTCCAGTACTTTTCTGCTTTTCAAATACAGGTTATTCCATTCCAACACTGAACCTTATTTGCTTCACTTTTGTGACCTTCCTTTGGCATTTTCAAACATGTAACTGAGCCATGGCTTGCCGGTCAGGCTAAGTCAGCCACTTCTCTGGGCCAAGGAAGGTGAGTAACAGCTGGGTCTGGGAAGGCTATTAAAAGGGATGGCAAAATGAGCAATTGTAAGTACAACAGTAGAACAAGGTGGTTTCCAAGTCAGAATCTGGCTACAGCCCTTGGAGCACTTCCTTTTAGTATCAAGGTGGGTGTTCTAAGGACAAGGAGTGTTAATAACAATACAGTTTTATGTGCTATAAAATGCCTTTTTAAAAAATAAAAATGCCCATTATAAAAAAACAGCCCACATGTCCACAAATAAGAAAGTGGTTAAATAAGAAATGGTACGTCCATACATGGAAATTCATGCAGTTGTTTAAAATAGCAAAGATAGATTTGTTTGTGCTGATAGGAGACAATCTCCAAGACACGGTTACTGGGTGAAAAATAATCAAGTATCAAATCAACAGTGAGATCTCAACTAGGTAACATTCTCTGTGCTATTTTTAACAATAATGTGTCTATTATATAGTTAAAATATAAGAATGAAAAGTTGGAGTAGAAGTAGAATGTCTTGAACTTCATATTTTATACAGAAAGATAAAACTGCCCTTGGACTTGGAGCTGAGCTATGGCACATGGATCTGGGTGGGGTCGAAGCACCTCTTTTAATCCCTAGGTGACAGCAGTAAGCACTTTAGGTGCTACTTCTCTGCTTCTCACTTTCTCCAACTATAACCATGGTCATAGTCTAGTCACATGTCATTTCACCCACGTGATCCCGAGGGGAGTGGGAAAAGGCTCATGGGGTGACACTGGAGAAGCTCAGGGGTGCTTTCTTTCCTCTTTCTGGTTGGAGATGGGTGATGCCAAGTTGCTTCATGATTGTAGAACTGACTAGGACCTTTATTGTTTTAATTCATCTGAGTAAGGATAGATGATGTCCGGATCGAGGCTATGATAAAGCCAAATACACAAATGTCAGAATTTACACCACTGGGTGAACTTTTATGGGAAGGATACTCCTGAAAAACAAATGACAGAAAACTCTCCGGCAGGGGAATTTTGTTCTCCACTTTGATAAATACGAATGATTTGAAAATACAATGGTTGTTGTTTTTGTTTTGTTAGAGAGCTAAAGGTGCCCAGAATCTCTTTTCAAAAAGCAGATTCTCTCATGTTTTTTTCTTTATTTGTTGTCATATTCTTTTTATATCTTCTGACCACTTATCCTCAAGCTGTACCTCTCATGTTTTATGACAAACTGAATCAACATGGGAAAAGGTTGAACTGGCAGTGATTTCACCAGCCCTGACATCCTTGCATCCACCAGCGTGCTCCTTTAAGTTCAGCTCATTCCGTCAAGTCATCTTCAAGTGTCATCCTGTGCGAAGTTTTCTTCAAGACTTCCTGGAGCCGCTCTATAGAATCAGCTAGGTTTCAAGGGATAATTAAATGACTGGAGAAAGAAAAGGGCTTGGTAAGCCTCCCTGCCCACTTTCACTTGCATTCTTTGAGGTGATTGAAACAGTAAAGAGCCTTTTTATCAGTTTTGGTTGCATCCTGAGTGGGTCTAAGTGAGACTTGCCCTTGGAAATCTGTTGGGCTCAATGATTGTGTGCTTCGTTCCATGGAATAAAAAGTCTTCAACCTAGCATTCACCAACTAGCTATGCATCTGCAGCAAGTTACTTAACGTTTCTGTGCCTCAGCATCCTCTCTGTAAAATGAGAGCATTAGTCTTGCTCCAACTTTGAGGGCACGGACAGCTCTAGGATTTCATATCCAAGAACCTTAAACATCCCACAGTCCTTCCCCTAAAGACTTCTCCTCCTAATACTTCCCCCAGTCTGGGTCAGGCCTGGAACAAAAAGGCATAAGAAATGGTAGAAAAAGTGTCCATGACTACTTCTGACTTAGATGAAGAGACCAATGAAAATAGTAATGACTCTGCTTGCTTCAGCAGGGCATATACTAAAATAAGAGCTATACAAAGATTAGCATGGCCCCTGTGCAAGAATGACACACAAATTTGTGAAACATTCCATATACTAAAAATAAATAAATAATAAAGAAAAAAGAAAAAAAATTAAAAAGAAAATAGTGATAGCTGTGTCCCTCTCAAAGAAAAGCCCAGGAGATTTCCTTTAATTAACCCCCTTTTAAGATAGAACATTAGGAGACCAGAACATATGATGCAGAAGGTACTGGGGGGGTGGGTCCCTCTTTGTCAGTGTTTTGTCTTGGGGTGGGGAGTCGATGTCTTTTGAAAGTTCCAGAAACACCATCAACTGGCTGAGCATTCAAGAGGGAAGAGGAGAATGGCAGCCACATTTGTTGATTGGATGAGTCTGGGGAGAAATAGACACACAAAGATCAAACATAACTTCCTAATTAACCCTCCTCTCCATTCACAATTCCCTTCTCCCATTCTTCTCTCTTTTACTGAAAAAACAAAAAAGGTAAGATTTTAAACAACTTAAGGATAGTAAACCCAGTTTTTCCTGAAACTATAAAAAGACCCCAGTATTTTTACATAATTTATACCTCAAAGATTAGAAACCAGAAATAGAGACCTTTTTCAACCCTTCCTGAAGCAAAGTGCATCATCCCTCTGGCCACATGTCTCAAATCTTGATGCATCAGAATCATCTGGGTGCTTTGGAATTCAAGATGATTCCTGCAAGTTACCATAAATACCATAAATGGACTCAGAATTCCCTGGAGTGGGGCCCAGGGATCTGTATTTCTGACAAGCTCCCACAGGTGATTCCTTTCCCCATAGCATTTGAGAACTTCAGCCCAATGACCTAATCAGAGTCCTGCCATTGCTAATAAATGGTCCCTTTTTTTTTCACATATGTGTGTGTGTGCGTGTGTGTGTATGTGTGTATGTGTGTGCATATATATATATGTAGTATTTTTAGTAGAGATGGAATTTTGCCATGTTGCCCAGGCTAGTACTGAACTCCTAAGCTCAAGCGATCTGCCTGTCTCTGCCTCCCAAAGTGTTGGGATAACAGGTGTGAGCCACTGTGCCTGGCCAATAGCTGGTTTCATATACTCTATTTCTTGACCTCTCTGATCCATTTTGAAGAAAAAATGCTGCAATTATTATGCTGTTTAAGAACACGGTAAGCATGTCATGTGCTAATTATGGCCAGTGACATCATAAAAGACAAGTGCATTACTGAATGCTTTCAATTTCTTATAATGATGGTAAGGTGGCATGTCATGGGGCCTATTTAGCCCCAGACATCACTCCAAAGAATTCCAAACAGATATAGACAAGTGCCCTTAGGGCCCAGATCCCTTCCCCTTAGGCTGTTTACCCGGGGAATAGGATGTCCTGAGGCAAGTTTCCCCTAAGTGAAGTGTTGATAAGTCTGCTTATCAGAAAGATATTACTGGGGTGTGATATGTAGGGCATCTACATTTTCTTGATAGGTAGTCATATGAAAGCTGACAAAGAAAAAAAAGGGCAGTGATGTGGTGCAATGTCAACAGACAGCTGTCCCCTGCCTCTTGACAAATAGGATGACTTGCATTGCTGAGCGGTGTGATCACCACCAAAGGAATGGCCCTCTCACATTTCTTCCTGATTCACATATTCAGCGGGGTTAGCTTGTCCTCCCCTCCCTCTTCAGCTTCCCAGACACTGAGTCTGGAATGAAAATTCACCTGCCTCTGAGTTGGCTCCTAGTAGGGGCGGGGGTGTTACTAGGGTTCCCAGGTTGGAAGATTATCTCACCCGGCCCCAGCTATATAAGCTGACCGGTGTGGAGGGGCCCAGCAGGGCCAACTCCAGGGATTCCTTCCACGACAGAAAAACATACAAGACTCCTTCAGCCAACATGATGGTACTGAAAGTAGAGGAACTGGTATGTAAGATACATTAATTTAATAAATTGACAACTGGTTCATCTTGGTTTTTGTTTGAAAATGGAAATGCCCTTTGCTTTCAGGCATAATGCAAGGGAACTCTGAAAATGTCATATGTGGAAAAAGGTTGACGTGATGAAACAAGTAAAATTGGAAAAAAAAAATGGAGCTACCAGCAATGAATTCTCTGCATATTTCCTATTTAATATCTTCTCCTTTGGTTTTATTACTACGGTGTGGAATCACATGTAGTTATCAAAATGTCTTAGGCAAGAAGTTTTCTTGCAAGAATGTAAGTCTGGAAACTTTACAACAAGGTGAAGCGTCAACAAAAGTACTTAAAGTTGAGTTTTAATTAAGTAGAGAAGGTTTGTGACTTTCCTAAAAGAAATGTGATTAAGCAGATTAAAAGTAGATGTAAATATGTCAACCTAACCCAAGCTTTGATTTAACCAAGAGAGTAGGACAAGCACCTGAAGTTAATTCTGAGACATTTGTAGCAGCGTGCGTGTGTCGCAGCTTGAGATCTGCGAGTGCACTGCTCAAAGGTGGCTGTTCCCAGGGAAGAAGGACCCAGAGCCTCCTGCAGCATTGTCTGTGAAGAAGGACCCAGGACAAGGCTGCTGCTTCTGACGCTGCCATCTTCTTCCCTCATAGGTCACTGGGAAGAAGAATGGCAACGGGGAGGCAGGGGAATTCCTTCCTGAGGATTTCAGAGATGGAGAGTATGAGGCTGCTGTTACTTTAGAGAAGCAGGAGGATCTGAAGACACTTCCAGCCCACCCTGTGACCCTGGGGGAGCAACAGTGGAAAAGCGAGAAACAACGAGAGGCAGAGGTGAGAGCCATCTGTGGAATCCACTAGTAGGATGTTGGGGCTGGAGCAGGGATTGGAAATGCCAGGGAAGGAGAAGAGAGAAGCAAACCCAATCATTAAGATGTTTCTTTACCAGATTCTAACCCATAAAGAGGCAACTTGTATGGAACAGGTTTTGGGAATAATTCTTTGACAAGACTATGACCTCTGAATTCTGAATCAATGAATAAATGTGCTGTGACCATGTTTTGATTGAAAGATACACATGTCCAGTGAATTCCTGATGTTACACACCATGTAGTTAATCCCAAGCAAGGGAGATCTCTTTTTCTCAATAACATGGTCTGTGGTCCTTGGATCATTGTTTAACTGTCTGCTGTCTGTGTTGACACAATCTGTGTTTCTGGGTGAATTTTCCTTAATTACTAACACAGATAAAAGTTGCTTTAGTTAGCTGTGGTACCTGGACAGTCTGTTTTAGAAGGCTCTGCCTAGTGAAAGAGAATGACATTGATATTTCAGAGCTTAACATTTATTGTTAGATTCTTTTTTATCATGCTCAAAAATTAAACCAAGTTTTGAGCATAATTTTAAAAATCCTTCAAAAATCTAGAGCTTGTTTACGGCATTAATTACAAAGTCATCACTTAGAGACCAGATTGTGTCCTCAGTTAGGCAAGGGCTGATTCTACAAGCAACAGAAGTAAAGATGATGGCAATTAGCTGAAAATTAGACTCCCAGATAAATATCTGAATAAGAAATCCCTAAAATGAAGTCAAAGATTTATATAATTTTTAAAAAATGTTTTTGCTCAAACTGTTCACATGTTTATCTCAGACCTTGCAGATTTAGTTTAGACACAACCAGAATGCTTGTCAGTAGAACTCACCATATTTTTGAAATACGAATTTCTTTTTAGCTCAAAAAGAAAAAACTAGAACAAAGATCAAAGCTTGAAAATTTAGAAGACCTTGAAATAATCATTCAACTGAAGAAAAGGAAAAAATACAGGAAAACTAAAGTTCCCATTGTAAAGGAACCAGAACCTGAAATCATTGTAAGGACTTTTTTTGGTTTTCAGTAATACGTGTCCAGTATTGTGCTACAGGGGAGCAAATATCTGTGGAGGGTTTGATTGAATGTTGGCAAGCTCACGGTAACTCTCATGCTATGTATATATATCTATATTTTTTGGCTTTAGACGGAACCTGTGGATGTGCCTACGTTTCTGAAGGCTGCTCTGGAGAATAAACTGCCAGTAGTAGAAAAATTCTTGTCAGACAAGAACAACCCAGATGTTTGTGATGAGGTAAGACTCATGCAAAGCACTGCAAAATCCAGCACATTAATTTTATGTTTCTTATGCTTTACTGCAGTCTTGCTAATATAATGCCAAAGTCCTTCCACCTGAAACAGTTTCCCCAGCTGTTGCTGTGTGTGCCAGGAGCCTAATAGGAGAGTTCAGTGGTCCAAAAAATAAATATATATTGGATCAGTGCTACGGATTGTATTGTCTTTTGCACTCATATACATCTGGCTGATTTTTCAGTTTTTTTTTTAACTTCTTAGATCCTTGTGATAAGATTTTAATGTGGGCCAAAGAGTCACCTTTAGAGAGAGATAATTAGCATCATCTTGGATTAAAACCAAACATGTCAACACTAGATAGGAAATCTGGAGACTGGAGTTCAGGGGCCAGTTGTACCACTACTTGGCTATTTGGTTTTGAGCAGCTAATTTGCATCCTCTGGGCTGTGGTTTCCTTATCTGTAAACATGGGGCATTGGAGTGAAATAATGCCTAAAGTTGTTCCAGCTCTAATAGTCCATTCGCCCATTCAGATAAAGCCAATTTATCAGAAATCACTAATCCTTTTGTATTCTTTCCCCCATGAAGTGAAATTGGGGATCGCTTCTAAAGTTGAACTAAAAACGTGTCTCCCATTCTCCTAAAAATGAATGGAAACTTTTTGATAGTCAGTCTAGCAACAGTCCTAGATACAAGAAAACTGTCTGATCTGCATGGTAATGTTACATGAACAAGGAAGGTGCAAGATACAAGAAAGGGAGACGTCAGCATTTAGACAGTTTTGAGCCTTTAAGTTCACATTCCTCAACGTAGGCCTTTGAGCCCTTAGAAATGTATGTTGAAGGAAGCTCAAATATTAGTTGCAGGATAATTGTTCTGATTCTGCAACTTTAGTTAACTTTGACATTTCTATTCATAAAGAAGCACTTGAGTTTCTATCAGTTAGGTCATCAGAATCTCCAGCTTCATAGCTCTTAAAAGGGTTTATGCACATTTTTATATTTATTGCTATCTCTTTTTAAAATCTCTGTTCTGACAGTATAAACGGACAGCTCTTCATAGAGCATGCTTGGAAGGACATTTGGCAATTGTGGAGAAGTTAATGGAAGCTGGAGCCCAGATCGAATTCCGTGATATGGTAAATATATTTCTTTGCTTGGGAATGAGCCAAAAGAAGTAGACTATATGAAGCTCCGGAAAACCTCCAATGCAAAACCGGACTGATTGGACTGAAAATTGATCTGAGAGAACTAGGCAAAAGCTCATTTCTCCAAATAAAGAAAAGTTGGGAGATGAGAGTAGGTCATGTGAAAATATTTTCCATACATACTGAAAATAGAGGAATATTTTAGGGAAAAGAAGGAAGTGAAAGCTGTTCAACTGAATTCAATATCCTCATCAGTGAGTTAGTCATTCATTTTCGACACTTGCCTTTCAACAGCCTTGTCCCTCCATTGTTCACAGGGCAGCCTGCTCATGGTCCCTTGGCTGCCAGCAACATATATGAATTCTCTAGCTGTACACTTTATATTATAGATGCCAATTGTTACCAATGAGATTTAGGGCTAGACTGAATATGAAATGAGTTGCATCTATGGAAAGTAGCTGCTATTCAGACCTCAATAATTCAATCACTGTGATTTTTACAAAGACCAGTATGCAGCATAATTTATGAACTGCAGATTGAGCTGGGAAAATTCTTTATGTACTTAAATGCAGCTCATTTTGACTTTATAGCAAAGCAGAAACGGGATATCAAAGAAATCCAAAGGACTTGGCCAAAATTGAATCCAAAACATAAACACATTGAAAAAAAAAAATAAAGAAACAAAATATGAAGTTTGCATGGAAACTAAAAATCTTGAGTGTGAGATTAAGGCCAGGGGCATATCAACCACATAGATCAGTGAGGAGAGGGTCTCCCAGGTGTAACTATACACGTTACAACTGTAGACACAAGTGACTATAGTTGAGGTACAGAGGCTGTGCTAGCAAAAATGAGAGCAGAAAACCCACAGAGATAGAGAAAGAGCGACAGGGACCCTAGATGAGGTGACAGATCCAGATTAAAATATTTTGGAAGGGACAACTTTTATTCTGCTAGAATTTTTAAATACATGTGTTTAGAACTTTTGAGTACATTTGACAAAAGTAGTTAGAAGTTCCAGGCAGATGGGGGTTGGACTATGTATTCTGCCTCTTATTAATTGTGTTTCCTTGGGCTAGAAACTTGAACTTTTTGGAACCTGGTTTTTCTTATCTGCAAAATGTGCATAGTAACATCTACCTCAAAATGTTGCTGGAAGAATCAAGGTGTCTAGAGTGTAGCACCATGTTGGCATGAGAACTGTCTCAATAAATGGTCGCTCTTATTCTTTTAAAACATTATTAGATTTATTAAGAGCCTCCTAATAAGACACACGTATGCACACACACACACGTAATTTAGCTAACACATTTGGTAAGAACCTTTGACTCCAGTTAGAATTGGCGATCTAGATGGGGACAACTCAGTATTATCACGGATGCCCCTAGCAACCAGATTCTAATTCCCCAGACCACATTCTCCTTCACATTGTTGGGTCTTTTTCCGTCCCGGTGTAGCTTGAATCCACAGCCATCCACTGGGCAAGCCGTGGAGGAAACCTGGATGTTTTAAAATTGTTGCTGAACAAAGGAGCAAAAATTAGCGCCCGAGATAAGGTATTTCTTCTTCTTCTCCCTTCATTCATCCCTTCCCCCTCCCTGCCTCCCCTTCTCCACTTCTCACATTCTTCCCCCCGCCTCCCTCTCCCCTACTCGCCCGTCCTCCTCCCCTACTCCTTCATCTCCTAACCTTGCCTCTCCATTAAAGTCATCTGGAGGCCCATGCTGTGCGCAGGCACCCTAGTGACCACTTCTCCCCCTCGCACATGTCTTGGGGTCTGGGACAGCCTCTGTCCTCATTCCTAGCGAATCAGCAGCGTTTTCCAATTTTCCAGTTGCTCAGCACAGCGCTGCATGTGGCGGTGAGGACTGGCCACTATGAGTGCGCGGAGCATCTTATCGCCTGTGAGGCAGACCTCAACGCCAAAGACAGAGTGAGTAGCTGGACACGCTCGGGTTTCCCAAAGCTTCACTGCTTTTGTATTGGGAATCACTCTCCCAAGCCTGGGTGCCCTTGCAGGACCCACTTCCTGGCCTCAGACCCAGCTTGAACCTGTTGACTCTGCTTCTCTAGGAAGGAGATACCCCGTTGCATGATGCGGTGAGACTGAACCGCTATAAGATGATCAGACTCCTGATTATGTATGGCGCGGATCTCAACATCAAGAACTGTGTAAGTACTGGAAACAAGAAACACCGCTTGCAAGCTTTCCAATTTCCAGGAGCATTTCTTAAATAGGTGAAACGACTCCCACAGTGGCAGCATTTGAGGGGTCTTCGATGGTCTAAATGCCCCTGCCCATTTCCCCAAGGATGGTGTTTATCTTGGTTAGGACTCAGGTCACACGGCCAGAGATGGGGGAAGCCATAGATACTTCTATGACCTCAGTGACCTCAGTGCCTGATACAGTGCATAATAATTCTTTTACAATTTGGTCTTGGAAATGAAAGATAGTCAAAATTTGCTCATCCCCACAAACACCTAGAAGTCCAATCTGCCTTGGCCATTTCTGTCTGTGCAAGGGCTGAGGAAGTTAGAAATAAAGGCATCCACCATTTCCAAAATGTCCTAAAATTCCACAAGGGTCAGTGCAGGCAGTGAACTAAGGTTAATCAATATCCAATCTGAGTAATTCAGAAAGTCCCTTTCCTCCTTACAGCAATGTGAAATGTCATCATTTTCTTCCAGGGGTAGCTGTGCTTTTGCCTGTATTTTTTTTCAGATAATTTCTATCCATTCTCCACTTGGATTTGTCTTCACATCTCTCAAAATAATTTCCTATATTTAGGCCCTGAAAATTCTTGTATAAGTACATATTAATTTAACTTCATCTGTAAGCAGGGAACATAACCAACGTTTCCTCATGGTCTCAATTTCCAGACAAACACCATCTAATATAAGCTTAAAAAATATTGCCCAGAGGAACAGGTATAAATTTCTGAAGAAATAAATTTAAAGAAGCTTTTGAAGAATCACTTTACAAAAAAGAGGAGGGGGTGGGGAGGGAAACTCAGTCATCATATAAATGCAAATAATTTTCTCCCCTTATTTGTGTTGCAAAGACTGAGAAGAATATTTTACCGTTTAAAAAAAATCTGGCTTGGTGACAGGAACAAAGAATGGTGATAAATGAAGATTGCTTGGAGTGGGAAAGTGTTAACAGTAGGGCTCCCTCAGTCTAGATATTGGAATTGATCTTATCTAGTAATTTTTTAAAACTCTCAGAAAAAGAGCAGGTTCAATGAAATCTTGAAAGCTGCAGAAAATGTGAAGAGTTTTTTTCAGGCAGTCAGACACTCCCAGCAGAGACAAATGGCAGCATACAGCTTTAGGGAGACTGTGTAAGTAGCCAGAAAAATCACGATATAAATTTCAATGGAGAGAAGTGCAAGGAATTTTTGGAAGAGTAGCCCAGAATATACAAATAGGGCTCTGAATTATCAGTTAGATCTTAGCATCAGGTTTATGGAACTATTAATGTCATTGACCCAATGGATTGATGTTTTCCCCAAAGATCAATAACCTATTGATACCATGTAAAGGAGATCGGGAGCAGCATACAATATTTTCTCATTATCCAAAACTCTATATTCATGTCTACTGATGACTGTTCCTAGAGAAAGACACTACAAAGGTGGGGAAGTTCCAAAATGAAAGTTATAGGGCCACTAATTTAAATACCTACAGATCGCGTAATCTGACTGCAGGCTGACCTCACTGTGCCGGGCAAATGGCATAAGTGACTTCAATGTGTGGTTGTCAGGGTCTGTGCACATAACTCTTTTAAAGGTGGCCCTTCCCCAACCCAGTCTATGTTGCTCTGTAGAACCATGGGTACCATGTTGTTAACTCTTCTGATTTTTTCATAGAAGTCACAAATCCAGTTGGGAAATCTCTTGGTTTCCAATTGTTGCCAATTCATACTAATCTTAACAAAAATCTAAGTTCTCTTTGGGTCAAAACAAAACAAGTCTCTATTCTGGTTTGCATCTCAAAGCTGCCAATTTGCAGTCACTGGGTTAAAAAGAAACTTCTCAATGAATAGAGATGGAAAAAATTAGGACTTCTCAGATCTATAGATAAGAATTGAGAGATGATATGGTTTTAATATTTTTAAATCTTGAGACATGTGCATAAGGGAAATCAAAATTTCGTCTCAAAAATGATTTGTTCACACATGTCATTGCCATCAACTCCAAGAAAAACAAATTTCCTGGGAGAGTTCATTGAAAATTCTGACAAGTTCTGAAAAATCTGTTCCCAGGAACAGTAATAGTACCCAAGCAGTACCTGAGTACTTAAGCCAAGTTATTGATGCAGCTCATTTACTACCATTTCTTATCAATCAAAGAACTATCGTTCAAATGGATAGGCATTGATTCTTGGTCCAAGAGGGATGCTGCCACCTCCGGGAACCCATTCCACAGGATACTGGAAGATGTATGGAGGCATTTTATGAATTTCAAAATGACTTGAGGTGCTCTTGACACTTAGTATCTAGGGACAATGGATTTTACCAATACCTGGAATGGTCCCACGTGAAAAAGATTTCTACTCTTAAAATGGGAAAAGCATCCCTCTGAGAAACAGTGAAGGGTTGGTTTGAGTACAAACTGCAGATCACTAGTGGAAACTGTAAAACACTGTTATATACCTAATCCTTACCTCATGAAACACACACAGAGAATGTGAATTTACAGATGTCACCCACCTGAAAGTCAAGTTTCCTTGTCTCATTTGATTAGGCTGGGAAGACGCCAATGGATCTGGTGCTACACTGGCAGAATGGAACCAAAGCAATATTCGATAGCCTCAAAGAGAACTCCTACAAGACCTCTCGCATAGCTACATTCTGAGGGAAACGACAGACTCTTTGATCAGTAAATGTTTACTGGTATTTTGAAGGCATGGCCCAAGAGAAGAGACACTAGCCATAAAATCTAGTTTCTATTTATCAACGTGTTGTGAAGATGTACCTAATGAAGTTTTGAGAAAGCACAGGGTTATATGTGTTTAAATTTCCTTTAGTGAAACTCTGTTTATTTTTATGTATTTCTGTTTATTTATTTACTACCACGCTACTGATATTCAGACCTTCATGATAATCCATTTGGTGACCAGAGCTTCATTTGTATATAACACTTTCAGAGCCCTCCCATAGGTAGTTCTTAAACCAGGTGAAAGAGCAAAGTTCAAGTGCCTACTTACGTGTCATTCGCTTATGTAAGAGTTTTTAAGAGAGGGCTGATTATTGCAGCCCTCTTTTCTCCTGAATTTTTAATGCAGAAGTTTGAATGAAGCAAGGGAAGGCATGTAGGGACAGGAAAGGAAACAATGGAAGGAAAGTGATTCTGTGAAAAGGACAGTGAAGCCAGCTATTTTACCCCCAGGCAGGACTTTTTTTTTTTTTTTTTTTTTTTTAACCAAGTACACAGAGTACCCAGGTGAAGAGAACGTCATGAGTGTAAGTGCAAGGCAGTGGAAGGAGCGGCAAACTGGGACATGCAAAATTGAATTTGCTCAAAAAAGATGAAAGGAAATGCAAACTGTAAATGTGTAAATGTATATTGTATTGTATGTACATTTTATATTCATAATAAAAGCAAGCAAACTCTAAACCTCTAAACCTGTCTATAAGTGTGGTGGAAATGTCCTATGTGAAAAACAAGCTCTATAGGAGGGGTTTTCTCCCATTGTTTTCCAAGTTTTGTGGATTAGAAATGTCCCATACAACAGCACTCCCAGTATTTAATATGCATACAGATCACCTGGGGATCTGGTTAAAATGCAGATTTCTGATTCAGTTGGTCTCAGGTGGGGCCTGAGATTCTGCTTTTCTGATAAGCTCCCAGGTGACAGGCCACGAAATGGCACCACCACACTCAGCAACTAGGCTGAGAGCTGTAAAGACACAAAGGAATTCTAGCGAGCCTTCAGTCCCAGTCATGTGTAGAAAGAGACCCCTGGTGGTCAGAATGATTTCTGCATGGTAAACCCGCATTCCTTAAGAAGTTCCCATCAGGGCTTAACGAGTGATTTTTTTTTTTAATTTAAATTTTAAGTTCTGGGGTACATGTGCAGTATGTGCAGGGGTGTTACATAGGTAAACGTGTGCCAAGGTGGTTTGCTGCACCTGTCAACCCATCACTTAGGTATTAAGCCCAGCATGCATTAGCTATTTTCCCTAATGCTCTCCCTCCTCCCACCCCACCCCTCTACAGGTCCCAGTGTGTTTTGTTCCCCTCCCTGTGTCCATGTGTTCTCATTGTTCAGCTCCCACTTATAAGTGAGAACATGTGGTGTTTGGTTTTCTGCTCCTGTGTTAATTTGCTAAGAATAATGGCCTCTAGCTCCATCCATGTCCCTGCAAAGGACATGATCTCATTCTTTTTATGGCTGCATAGTATTCCAAGGTGTATATCTACCACATTTTCTTTATGCAGTCTATTATTGATGGGCATTTGGGTTGGTTCCATGTCTTTGCAATTGTGAATAGTGCTGCAATAAACATATGCATGCATGTATCTTTGTAATAGAATTATTTATATTCCTTTGGTTATATACCCAATAATGGGATTGCTAGGTCAAATGGTATTTCTGGTTCTAGATCTTTGAGGAATCACCACACCATTTTCCACAATGGATGAACTAATTTACATTCCCATCAACAGTATAAAAGTGTTCCTATTTTTCTGTAATCTTGCCAGCATCTGTTATTTCTTGACTTTTTAATAATTGCCATTCAGACCCTATCCGTCTGACGTAGCTTTAATATCCAGAATCTACAAGGAACTTAAATTTACAAGAAAAAACAACCCCATCAAAAAAGTGGGCAAAGGACATGAACAGACACTTCTCAAAAGAAGACATTCATGCGGCCAACAAACATCTGGAGAAGAAAGCTCAAGATCACTGATCATTAGAAAAATGCAAATTAACTAGAGATTTAACAATTCTTGTGGACAGGGGCTGGCAATGTCAAAGACCTCCCAGGAGAGAACATGCAGGTCCATGATTTTTGACCTGCAGACCACCACAATAAAACTAATATCACAATAAAGTGAGTCACAATTTTTCTGGTTTTCTAGTGCATACAAAAGTCATGTTTACTTTATTCTGTGATTTAATAATTGTGCTATAGCACGATATCTAAAAAACATTGCACATACCTTAATTTAAAAATACTTTATTGCTAAAAAAAATGCTATCGATCATCCGAGCCTTCAGTGAGTCATAATCTTTTTACTGGTGGAGGGTCTTCCCTCCATGTAGATGGCTGCTGACTGATGAGGGTGGTAGTTGATGAAGATTCGGGTGGCTGCGTCAATTTATTAAAAGAAGACAACAATGAGCTTACCACATCAATTAACTCTTTCATAAAAGATTTATCTGTAGCATCTGATGCTATTTGATAGCATGTTACTATCAATAGAACATCTTTCAAAGTTGAGTACATCCTCTCAAACCCTGTTACTGCTTTATCAACTAAGTTGATGTAATATTCAAAATCCTTTTTTTTGGTCATTTCAGCAATGTTGACAGCATCTTCACTAGGAGTAGATTCTATCTCAAGAAACCACTTTCTTTGCTCTTCCATAGGAAGCAACTCCTCAGCTGTTCAAGTTTTATCACAAGATTGTAACAATTCAGTCACATGTTCAGGCTCCATTTCTAGTTTTCTTGCTATTTCCACCACATCGACAGTTACTTACTCCACTGAAGTCTTGAACTCCTCCAAGTCATCCACACAGTTTGGAATTAACTTCTTCCAAATTCCAGTTAATGATATTTTTACTTCCTCCAATGACCCACGAATGTTCTTAGTGGCATCTAGCATGGTGAATCCTTTCCAGAAAGTTTTGAATTTACTTTGATCAGATCCATCAAAGGAATCGTTATCTATGGCATACAGCCTTATGAAATGTGTTTCTTAATAAGACTTGATTCAAAATGACTCCTTGATCCATGGGCTACAGAATGGATGTTGTGTAAGCAGGTATGAGAATAACATTCATCTCCTTGTACATCCTCATCAGATGCACATCTCCATCAGAAATCGTGGGTGACCAGGTGCATTTTCAATGAGCAGTAATGTTGTGAAAGCAATATTTTTTTTTTCCTGTACAGTAGGTTTCAATGATGGGCTTAAAATACTCAATAAATCATGATGTAAAAAGATGTGCTATCACCAAGGCTTTGTGGTCCAATTTATAGAGCACAGGCAAAGTAGATTTAGCATAATTCTTAACAATCCTAGGATTTTCAGAATGGTCAATAAGCATTGGTTTCAACTTAAAATCACCCACTAACAAGGGAGTCAAAGCTCTGAAGCTTTGAAGCCAGGCACTGACTTCTCCTCTGTAGCTATCAAAGTCCTATAGGGCGTCTTCCCATAGAAGGCTGTTTCATCTACATTGAAAATCTGTTGCTTAGTGTAGCCATGTTAATCAGTTATTTTAGCTAGATCTTCTGGATAATTTGCTGTAGCTTCTCTATCAGCACTTGTGCTTCACCTTGCACTTTTATGTTACAGAAATGACTTTTTTCCTCAAATCTCATGAACCAACTTCCACTGCAGTTCTCCAACTGTTTTTCAGCAGCTTCCTCACTTCTCAGCGTTCATAGCATTGAAGAGTTAGGGCCTTGCTCTGGATTAGGCTTTGGATTAAGGCATTATTATAACTGGTTTGGTGTTCTATCCAGACCACAAAAACTTTCTCCATTCAGCAATAGGGCTGTTTTGCTTTGTTATCATTTGTGTGTTCACTGGAGTAGCAGCTTTAATTTCCTTCAAGAACTTTTCCTTTGCATTCACAACTTGAGAGACATAGTTTTCAGCCTATCTTGGCTTTCTACATGCTTTTCTCAATAAGGTTAATCATTTCTAGCTTTTGATTGAGAGTGAGAGATGTGTGGCTCTTCCTTTCACTTGAACACTTAGAGGCCATTGTAGGGTTATTAATTGGCCTAATTTCAATATTGCCTTGTTTCAAGGAATGGGGAGGCCTGGAGAGAGGGAGGGAAATGGGGAAAGCTGGTCGGTGGAGGAGTCAGAACACGCACAACATTCATGGATTAAGTTCACTGTCCGATATGAGTGCAATTTGTGGCTACCTAAAAGTTATAATAGTAAAATCAAAGAACACTAACCAACAAAACACATATAATAATAATGAAAAAGTTTTTAATATTGTGAAAATTACCAAAATGCAACATGAGAGAGACAGAAAACAGGCACATGACTGAAAAAATGGCACCAATAGACTTGCTGTTTACAGAGGTGGCACAAATCTTCAACTTGTAAAAAATTCGATATTTGCAAAGCACAATAAATTGAAGCACAATAAAAGAAAGTATGCCAGTAGTTCTTGGCCAGGTGCTAGGCCAGGTCCTAAGACCTGTGGTGAGAAAAAGAGATTGTCCCTGACATGCCCTCCTGGAAGAGATTAATATTAAAGGAATAATAAGGAATAAATATATAGTCATGTGACACAGAATGATGTTTCGTCAACAATGGACCACATATACAAGGGTGGTCCCATAAAATTAAAATGAAGCTGAAAAATTTCTATTGATAGCGACATCCTAGCTGCTGTAACATCATAGTACAGTGCATTACCTTTTCTGTTTGTTTAGAGACACAAAACACTTGCCATTGTGTTATAGTTGCCCGCAGTATTCAGTACAGTCACGTGTTGTACAAGTTTGTAGCCTAGGGGCAATAGGCTGTATTGCTCATATAGCCTAGGTATGTAGTAGGCCGTATCATTTAGACTTCTGTAAGTAACACTCTGTGATGTTCACACAACAAAACCATCTAATAATGCACCTTTCAGAATGTATCCCTGTTGTTAAGTGAGGCATAAGTGCATAGTATCCATCTGTAGTAAATACGATGAAGGAAACAATACAGAGTGCTGTGACTGTCAATAAGATGATGAGGCTTCCATAAAGACTTCTTTGAGGTGGTAACCTTTAGGGTTTGTCTGAAAGATAAACAGAAGTTATTCAAGCAACAAGTGTTCCAGGTAGCAGGAACACGGCTTTCTGGAATACAGCAAATATATGAGAAATGTTTGGCCCTTGTGGAAATACATGAAAGCCAATGAAGTCTGATGTGAAACACTAGAACCAAGAGACCCATTTTGGACAAGATCATATATGTTAACCTCTTAGATATGCCTCTAACCATCTGGAAGAGTGTATATGCACAGTCCATAACCAGAAGGTCTTTCAGGTGTCCGGTCATAGACACATACAGAGTTGTGAGAATGGTTTGAAATATTTTTGTGACTTTTCTATCTAGTGTTTTACCAATCCAGGGAGTCCACCTCCTGCAGGCAGTGGGGATTTCATTGTTATCTCTTTGACTCCCAATCCTGTTTGTCCACCCATCTACCTTCCCCACAGGGGTCCTGGCTTAAGTTTGTCAGACTTTTAAGGCTCAAGGTCCTCCAATTTCTTCCAAGTGAAGCACCTACAATACAGACATTTCTCCTGCTAGTGCTGATGTGGCATAACTTCAATGTGTTACCACCATGTGACCAACTTTTCTTTATGGTATCTGCCTCAAATCCACTCCGCTAAAGAGTACCTCATGGAAGGTACATGAGAGAAGAGAATAAAGAGTTATTTTTTTGTGTTGCCACATATAACTATTTGCACTAATAACTAGTTAGAGGGCATGAGGGACAATACGGAATAAATCCCATTAGAGTAAGACCAACTCTTAGTTATCTCTGCTAATGGAAAAGATAAAGACGTTGGGGGAAATATTCACGTTTTTAATCACAGTCGTTTTTTCTTTTTAAATTAAGGTTCTCTCCTTGCCTTCCCACTGACTCAACTCTTTCTTTGTCCACAATCTTTCATTTTGTGTTTGCTCTCCAGTGAAGGGCACATCACACTGGCCAATGGAGAGTCCTAGTTGTTTTTGACCTTCTTTCCCTCACCATTCTCTTTCAATCAACCACCAGGTCTTACCAAGTATACTACGTAAGTAGTGCTGTGATCTGTCTGTGTCTTCCAATCCTAGGTGCCTCTGCCCTAGTTCAGGTCACCATTACTTCTCATCTGGATCACTCAAACAGTCCTCCCAAGCTCCTGGCCTCCAGGCTTGCTTACCTCCAGAACGTTTTTCAAGTTGCAGCCAGAGTGATTTTTCTAAAATGCAATGCTGATCAACTCACTCTCCTCTTTCAACCCTTCGATGGCTTCACATTTCCCTCAGGATGAAATACAAACTCCTAAAAATGTCTTATAAAATCCTTAAAATCTGGCTGCTGTTAACTCTTTATTCTTATCTCTCATTACTTTCCTAGCCAAACTCTAAATTTCAACTCAACTAAATTTTCAGTTCCTTAAAAAATCCAGGCACTTGCTTTACTGTTTTCACATACTGTGCCAGCTCCCTGGAAGTCTCTTCTTCCCACTACAGCCCACTCCGCCCCATCGCATCACTTCTCCTCATTCCTCCCCTTTGGTCTAGCTGTATTTCCTCCAGGAAGCCAACCTTGAGTCCTTAGATTCTATTAGTTTCCCCTAGGTGTCTTCTGGTTGTACTTTGCTTTTTCCCCATGTCATAACATCTGTCATACTGCCTTCCCTCTACTCTTGAACACCCAATACTGATTATGCCAATACAGAAATGAACAACAAAGGAAGCAACACATCACCAATAATCCTGGTTTCATGACATTCTGATTATTTCTGTGCACATTATGGCTATTGTGTATTTAGCTTTACATCTTTTTCAACCGAACAACTTATTCTAGACGTCTTTATAGACAGTATTCTTTTGTTTTAATGTACAATGGATTATTTAATCCTGTTATTATTGGGTATTTAGGTTGTTTCCATTTTCACATTATTTTAGACATTGTTGCAGTGAATATCCTTATCCATCCACCCTTTATAATTAACCATTTATTTCTGAATAAATTGACATAAAAAGTATAAGACTTGCATCAAATTATATCTCCCTCCACAATGTTATTGCCTTTCCCCTCAACCTTGAAAATACCCACTTTATAAATCTTCTTTTCTTTTAACTTTCAACCTGATCAGCCAGATATATTTGTGGTGATTTTCCCTTAAGTGACTAGGAAAGTTCAGCATCGTCATGTTACTGGACATTAAAAAAAAATCAACTTTATTTGTCCAATTTTCTAAGTCAAGTCTCCCGGAAGCAGTGTTTCAAATTAGGATTCTTGTGCAAGTGACTTACTGAGAGTCCTCTGCAAGGGAATGAGAAAAAACAGAACAGGGCAAAAGAGGCAAATATGTGGTTTCAGGAGAAATCCACACTCAGCGTAATCCCATGGGGTGCTCAGGAGCATAAATTGTACCACCACCGAGGCCAGTGGGCTGGGCTGTAATGCCCTGCATCAGTCACTGGCCATGGGCCAACCTCAGAGGAGACAAAACTTCCCAGGTATCTCCAGGTAAAGTGACTCTCATCAGCCCAGGACAATCCTCTGGAAAAGGGTGAAGAGAAGTCATTAGTATCCAATGTCTGAAGCACCAGCAAAATAGGTACACCACCCTGGGAACGGGGATCTGTGTGGATGCTAACAGCATGTCATGCCGGGTATTTTAAAAAAAGAAAAAAAAATTCTTAAAAGCTAAGCATATTAAACATTCCTGGAATATGCATTGTAAATGTACTTTCCCAGTTGTTGTTATGTAGAGATAAATCAATCAAACTTTGTTTTCTGGCTTTGATGACCATGTTTAGCAGGTGTATTCCAACCCAAGATTATCATTTTTTTAATTAACTTATATTTTCCTCTAGTATTTTACAAGTTTTTAAAAGAATTTAAAATTTTAATCTACCTGGATTCACTATGGGTATGTATTGGGTGTGAGATAGAGATTTGACTTAGTTTTTTCCTAAATAATAGCTGACACTTCAATATTTAAATTCATATAACCAAGTAATAAATAATAAAATAGTTGATACTTTCTCTTTTTTAGACAGAGTCTCACTCTGTCGCCCAGGCTGGAGTGCAGTGGCACGATCTAGGCTCACTGCAACCTCCACTTCCCCGGCTCAAGCAATTTTCCTGCCTCAGCCTCCCGAGTACCAGGAATTACAGGTGTGTGCCACCACACCTGGCTAATTTTATATTTTTAGTAGAGACGAGGTTTTGTCACGTTGGCCAGGCTGGTTTTGAACTCTTGACCTCAAGTGATCTGCCCTCTTTGGCCTCCCGAAGGGCTGGGATTACAAGGGTAAGCCACGGCACCTGGCCATAGTTGGTACATTTTATATGATAGGCCCTGTCCAAAGTAAGCCTTCTACAAATATTAACCTATTTAACCTTTGCAATAATGTCACAGGTAGGGAGAACAGATGAAGTGGGGCACAGAGAGGTTACATAATTTGCCCAAGGTCATAGCTAATGAGTACTAGCAAGTTGGGTTTTTAATGAATTTAGT
This sequence comes from Macaca mulatta, assembly GCF_049350105.2. Lineage (NCBI taxonomy): Eukaryota > Metazoa > Chordata > Mammalia > Primates > Cercopithecidae > Macaca > Macaca mulatta. The sequence goes on along the minus strand of NC_133414.1, from coordinate 102,931,068 downwards.
TTTTCTTTCCCCTATGCACTTAACTGGTATGCTGTACTGCCTCTCCCAAATAGATAACCAATCATTTCAGTATCACTAACTGAACAATCAATCCATCATTTCTTCTTATATCTTAAGTGTGATCTTGGACTTCCTGCTCTTTTCACTGTTCTGAATTTCTGCACCAATTAGTTCTAATTACAGTACTAGTTTTGTTATACTCTGTAATATTCAGCATTGTAAGTCCCTCCCATTAGATTTTTCTCTGAAATTTCCAGTTCTCATATTTACTCTTTCAGAATACCAAGTCCAAAGACCAAATACATAAACAAGAAAACAAAAAATACTTATAGGCATTTTGATTTTAAATTTTGTTAAATGCATAATTTGGGGGAGAATTTGATTTGCAATTTGTCTCATTCAAGAAAACAGAATGTCTCTCTCCATGTATTCTTTATTTTCCCTTTATTATTACTTTCATTAAGTTTTCTTTATAGAGGCCCTACACATTTCTTGGTAATTTACATCTTTGTGAATAGTGTCATCTTTTAAAATTATATAACAGGTTACTAATCAAAACTGTTTTTTGCGTATTTATACATAATTGGCCACTCTGCCAAACTTCATCTTGGTTTGGCAGAGGTATCGTCATCTTGCAGCAATTAAATCAGTGGTTCATTTTAACAAAAGTAAATATTAGAAGGAAACCTGCCTCTGCTATTCACTGGTGATCAGCCATCATGCCCTACTATTGTGAACAATGGCATAAACGTGTATGAATAGAAAGCAGGCACAACTGCAAACACATACTACACAAATGTGTAGTACATGGACATAAGCTGAAAGGCACCTTATTTCTATTTTTTTCCCATTTACTTCACAAGTTTTCCAAGACAGTCATATCTGCAAATAATTTTACCTCCTTTCTGTAACATGAAAATCTTACTGTATCTGGTAACTGTAGCTGGTATGTCACTAATTCATAAATTAAGGTGGGACATCGCAAAAAATTGAACATACATCCTGTTAAGCATTTTGAGTTTAAAATAGATAAATGTATACTTGGGTACCAATTTTAAAGAAGGGTCAAAGCCTGTTCTTGGGAGTATGGATACATTGACGAGAGATCCAAAGTTATCTTTTTTGAATTCTAGTCCCTTTAAAGCAGAAAACGAACTTGACATTAGCGAAGCAATCCAATGTTTTTACTGATCACCCCCAAATTTGTTATCTTTCTCACACCTAATTTGACAGCAGTTCTTTGTAGTGACTCTTTTCCAAACTTTTCCAAAGTGTTGACTTAGTTTTCCTGGGAATTCTTCATTTGCCCCCCAATAGTTCATCAATTTTCATATTTAAAAAATTAATTTACATAAAATGCTAAATACAGCTGGCATAAACAGATTTGTGAATAAACACAGCTGACTAAACTTAAGTGGGGTGAAGACAAAAGCAAACTGCACAGAAGGAAGTGGCAGACTTTTGGTGTGTGGGCTCAGCAGCACTGGCCTGTTTTACAGAAGGAATGGGTAGGTTAATCCATCAAATTGGCCAAGTGGTAGTCAAAAATGCTTTTGGAGCCATCATGTTTAATATACACAAAAATTAGACACATACGAACATATATATGTACACATAAAATATTTGTCTACTTTAATTTTGCCATGGGTTTTTATTGTTGTCATTTTAAAAATCAGGAGATTTTAAACTTTATTAAATGTCTTTTTGGCATCTGTTAAAAATATTCTGATTTTTCTCTTTGACCTATGAATATGATAAAGGATACTGCATTAAAAAGAACTGGAAGGCCGGGTATGGTGGCTCATGCCTGTGCCTGTAATCCCAGCACTTTGGGAGGCTGAGGCGAACAGACTGCTTGAATCCAGGAGTTTGAAACCAGCCTGGACATGGTGAAACACCATCTCTACAAAAAAAATACAAAAATTAGCCGGGATGTGGTGGTGCAGGCTTGTGGTCCCACTTACTCGGGAGGCTGAGGTGGGAGGATGGCCCAAGAGGCAAAGGCTGCAGTGAGCTGAGATTGTGCCACTGCAATCCAGCTTGGGCAACAGAATGAGACCCTGTCCCAAAAAAAAAAAAAAAAAAAAAGAATAAATTTCACCTGGTCATGATGTACTTTGTTTTAATGGTTTTTTTAAATCAATATTTTATTTAAACATTTATATTCATTGGTGAGGTTATAAAGCTTTCTCTTTTTAAAATTGTATTTTATCCAACCCATAGAACAGTTTTCTCTTTTTTTTAAAAAAAAATTCTTATTTAGTTATACCTCTGGCTCCACTCCATCGTGTTTTAGAGCCCTTACATTAATATTGCATAAATGTACATATTTGCGTAAAAAGCTACTTCTACTTAATATGATCCCATTATAAAAATAAATTATTTCCAAAATTGGCTGAGTCCGATGCTTTGCTATTTTTAATACAGCTATTAGGAAAATCAATATTAGGTTTTTAGGGGTTTCTAACTAAAAGTAAGGAATCCTATTTCAAAGACCTCTCATAGGTATGAAGCAGTGAAGGAAGAGGCCAGGTGTAATTTCACATGTGTATCCTCTCTCGTTCCACAAATTCTATAGCAATTCTTTTAGAAAAAAATGCTGATTTGATGAATACATGGAAGAAGCTTAAAACAAGATCAACTAAGTCACTTCTTCAATGTAAGTTTGAATACCTTCAAAATAACTACTATTTGAGTATGAACAAGAAACTTTCGAAAGCAGCTCTTAAAATATTCAAACATCTGGCTGCATGTGGTGGCTCATGTAATCCCAGCACTTGAGGAGGCCAAAGCAGGAGAATGGCTTGATCCTGGAAGTTTGAGACCAGCCTCGGCAACATAGTGAGACCATGTCTCTACAAGGGAAAAAAAAACAACAAAAATAGCCAGGCCTGGTAGTGCACACCTGTAGTTCCAGCTGCTTGAGAGGCTGAAGGGGGCCCAGGATTGAGGTTGCAGTGAGCTGTGATTATGCCACTGTACTCCAGCCTGAGCAACAAAGCAAGACCCTATCTCAAAAACAAAACAAAACAAAAATACCTGAAACATCCTATTCAAGTATATCTGCTGTTATTTATCACTTACACAAAGGAGAAATAAATAGTCTTTCTCTCTTAAAGTACATCTAAATTCATTAAGCTGGCAGCCTATTAAAAAAATGCTTCACTAGGTTTCATTTGTTGTTTTAATGGATTGGAAGTAAAACTGTTTTTATAGGCTATTGATTTCTAGCTCCAAATGAAAACAGTAAATCACACAAAGGTTTTATTTCTGTTGTGGCTGATGAACTATAAAAGGGAAGAGGGAGTGCTGACAGAGACTGGGGCATTCTTTTCAGCTCTCACACTTGGCTTTCTTAGAAGCTGGAAGACAATCTTCATCCCCTTCTGATGGGCGAGGTTTCTTCACTGTAGAAATAATTCCAAAAGCAGTCTTTCTAGTTTCTATAAAACAAACAGGGAAACCATTGTGCTTGAAGTTAAGACATAATTTAAAATGAGGTGGTTTAACATATTACTTTGGCTTACAGCACTAGTAAATGATAAGCCATAATGAACTGCTACGGGTGCTAGTGCCATTTACTGTCATTATCTTTTTTCCCAACATACACAAATATCAGTATATTATTAACATCTAATTCATTCCTGAAGATTACCTCATGGGTAAAACTGCAGGACAGTGTTATCTCCAGTGGTCTGTCCATGGCATCTTATGTAGCCAGAACCCCGTCATAGACATTGGTGTAGCAGATACTTTATATATGAGAGACAGACAAATCAAGAGAGCAAACACAGCAATCGAGTGTACAGCTCCCAAGTGGAGCACATGTGTACCTCATTTTACAGCATGTACCCTATCTCTCTCATTAGAACATCAAGGTACCTCTGAAGAATCAATTGTATTATATTGCCAACACTCAACAATGGCTTGGCTATGCAAAATGTGTTCAATAAATACTAGTTGAGTTAATGAATAAAATCAAACTCATAAATTTATTGATCTCTTTAACTGGTGACAATGAACAAAGAATTAATAGAAATTATTAAATGCTTAGATTAGGTTGGCAGCAGAGTTCAACTTAAATTTAACCAATTTCTCCTAGAAACCTACTAATAGGCTAGGCACTGTGTCCGTATACAGAGGGTATTAAGATGCCTAACAGTCCGTGCTTTTCCCCATAATACATGCATGTGAGAAGCACAATAAGAGCAAATATAATAGGAGTGGAGGCATCCACAAGAATTAACTGCTGGATAAAGCAATGAGGTATTATATAAAGGTGACACTACTCTGAATAGGGTAAATGGAATAAGAAAAAGAGAAGTATTCCTTTACAAAGCCATGGAGAGAAAGGTAAGAAGAACCTAGGTAAGACAGTTTAGAGGACAATATATGGCTGATGTGAAGGAGGAATATGAAAAAATTAGGAGAAAACGAGGCCAGAAGGGTAGCTTATGAAAGGCCATAGTGTCATGAAAATAGACTCCAACTCTGTTCTTAGAAAGGGAAAGGGATTATGGAGAAGGAGAGAGATACCCATTAGCTACAAAGGTGGCAGAATCAAAACAACTTGACCAGAAATTTAGCTATGAATTATTTCTTCTTTCAAGTAATAAAAATAAAGTCAACTATAAAGTGTTAAGCATTATTTTCCCATTTATCAAGATTAACTTAGTAAATCTGCTTTGCCAATTATTTTAAAACACTTTTATTTATAAAAGGGATAAAACTGCTCTCAAAGTCATTAAAATGTCAATATAATGAGAACCTCAAAATAAAAACTGTCAATTATTTCCATTTCACCAAATGAAAAACGTCACACTTAATAGCTATTAATTTATATCACTGATTCTCTACCCATATAGTCTAGTCTAAAAATCACCTGAAATAAAACATTGTGAAAATCAGCACTTTTAAACAAAATGCATTAATTTCTTTAGTGTCTTTTAAAAATAAATGCATTTCTGTAACAGCGAGAAGTTACATTTGGGTATGCTTTAGTTTACAAAATGTTTTCACATATAGTATTTCCTTTAATCATCTTGCCAAGGAAAAGCTAAAGGATTATTTACAAGTGAATAATTTTGTTCACAAGGGGCTAAGGCAGGTGTCCCCAACAGGTTCATTTTGGTCCAGGGGCTGACTGACAGCATGAACTTTGTCAATCACAGGCCAAAGACTCTGACCTTGGGCCTCTTTCCTCTATCCTTTCCATGCAACCTCCTCAGAATTGCTATTCATTAGTTTCTGGATTTCTGGACCCCCAAGGAACCTAATTCTGATTTCCTGTGGCAAGCCTTCCAAGTTGAAAGCCAACTACTATGTGTCCAAAGTCTTCTGCTTGCCAGGTATCCATGCCTGCACCACTGTCATGATTCCTCTCATCATGAGGTTTCCAGACCCTTTAAGGACCGAGTAGACATTTTCCAATAGTGTTTCAGTGCACTGCTGTCCTTCTTAAATGTGGCACTCAGAATGATACAGATGCTGGCTGAGATTTCATAAGTAAGAGTATAATAATGAGGCTTTGCATTTCCTTGCCTCAGAATCCTTTATTTCTAATATTACCTAAGCTGAATTAGCAATCTTAAGAACACATCACACTACCGTCTCATACTGATCCCAATGGCAACGAAAACCAGGGTAACCATATTTTATCATCTATTTAGGACACTCTTCAGGGAACAGAAGTGCTAATAAGGTCACAGAAACAGCAGGCATAAACTAGAACTGTCCTGGGTACACTGGGGTGAATGGTAATGCCACCTGAAGTTCACAAGTCTTCTTTAAGTTTAGCTCCTATAAAAGCCTGATTTTAGACACAGAAAGACAAACATCACATGTTCTCACTCGTTCGTGCAATCTAAAAAACAAAGCAACTGAACTCCTGGAGACAGAAAGTAGAAGGATGGTTGCCAGAGGCTGGGAAGGGTAGTGGGGGGCTGAGGGGGAGGTGAAGATGGTTAATGTGTACAAAAAAAATAGAATGAACAAGACCTAGTATATGACAGCACAATAGGGTGACCATTGTCAATGTAACTTAATTGTATATTTAAAAATAATTTAAAAAGCATAATTGGATTTTTATAACACAAGACAAATGTTTGAGGGGATGGACACCCCATTTTCCATGATGTGATTATTATGCATTGCATGCCTATATCAAAATATCTCAGTACCCCATAAATATATACACATATTATGTACCCACAAAAAGAAATTCTAAAAAAAAAATACATTACATATTATATATTGTATGCTGAACAGTTGAGTTCTTAAAGTCAAATGCAGGACTTCCTATTTTCCTATATATAAAATTATATATGTATTTGTATTTTAGTTACTGTTTCTTGTTTAGTCCATTTTGGAACCCTGTTACTCAAAATCTTGATGATTGTTTATTTAAAATAGATCAAAATAATGACAGAACTACGAAAGTGTGAACCAACTGTTCCCTAATTTCAAGAAAATCATCATAAAAAATCTCAATTAATTTGATCACTCCTAAAGCTTATGTGATGAGTTTTAGGCTACATAACACAAAAATCTCAAACTAAAAATGTTGAAACTAAAAGCAAAAATCATCTAATTTATGGCAAGCCAATACAGTAAGCAGCTCTCTCAAGTGGAAATCAGATCAATAAAGCCCAACACACAAGCCCTCAATAACCTAGCTATTCATATGACAAATAACTTAGTCTATATGTAGCGATCTACTTTAAAGTTTAAAATTCATTTGGGTGATATCAATGAAATTGCTTCTTAACCACTACAACTAGTCCTAAGGATTATAAAGATAATGAAGACAAAACAGTGATCAAAAGCTTAAGTTGTTTTAATAAAATTTCATTTTCATTTTCCAAAGTTTCAGCATACTTTCAATTTTTAACATCTGATGAATAGGAAATTCAGTCAGTGAAAAGGTACGTATACAAAACGTAAGTAAAAAATGTACAGTCTGGCCAGGCATGGTAGCTCATATCTGTAATCCTACACTTTGGGAGGCTGAGGCAGGAGGATTGCTTGAGCCCAGGAGTTCAAGATCAGCCTGGCTAACATAGTGAGACCCTGTCTCTATTTAAAAACAGAAAACAACAACAACAACAACAACAAAAACAGTACAGTCTGGACACAACTTGACCATGGTAAGCAAACATGGGAAAAGAAACATTCTGAGTTATAATAAATGTAAAAGTTACAGTCTATGTTTTGTTAGTTGGATTTTTAAAATGTATTTGCTGTTTTTGTTTTCCTAATAAATAGTTTAATGTATATTTTTAATATATCAGTTCTCTAAAACAGATTTTCAACAGGGAAAGCCTGGCCCTCTGGTGAGGGAGAAGAAGGGAGATTAGAAGTCTATCAAGATGTGGGCAGGAGCACACATGTATAGCTGGAGGAACTATTCAATACTCTTTCTGTAATGAAAACTATACTCATTCTACAAACTTTAGAAAGTAAAGCCTGAAGTGAGGGTGAGAAAACACTGATGGCTATGGTTAGAACAGGTTGAGAAAAGATGACCCCAAAGGAACTCAGGAGGATAGGGCAATAAAAATAGGCTGTAAAAATGACTTGCTTCTAACATGACCATTCAGTTTGTACTGGAAGAACTTGCTTACCTCCGTGGAGAAGTGCTGCTCGGCAGTTGGTGGATACCGCAGCCTTGGCATCACTTTCAGAGAGCCCAAACAGCAAGCCTCTTGGGGGAGCATTAAAGATTTCAACCCGGAGTCAGCCAAGGACACGAGACTAACACAAACATAACAGAAAGTGCCAGCTAACCTGGTCGTGTTGAGAGGTTAATTAATTCGACAGCAGTTCTTAGTCCAACTGGAACATGCATCTGAGAAAAGACTCATTTAACTCTAAGCTTTTATCATATGAAGTCCCCCGTTTCCTCTTTTCTATCTCAGGATTAATTAAAAAACAAACGTAAAGATCTCTATAAGGTTATACAATTTATTTTTGAAGTTATTAATTGGTAAACTTACAGTAAAAGGTTGAGAAAAATACCACGTTCAACTATAATACAGCTTTGAATTCAAAATTTCCTGAAGACAATGTCAACCACTTTTACTCAGAAAAGGATACAGGTTTGCCACGTCATATGGCCCTCTTATTTCTAAAGGCTGAAATAAAATGAACAAAGAGTAGATATGAGAAAATTTTTTATAACATTTCAATAACTTATAGCAAATTAATAGAATATTTAAGTATCCAAAAATAAAAAATTACATAAATTTAAGTCCTTATAATATTGATGGGTTTTATAGTTTTTGAAAATATAAGAGAAGCTTGAAAAGCATTCTGTAAAAGTATAAAAGAAAAACTAATTATATAAACAAAAGTTGAAGCCTAAAGAAAATGGGGATAAATTTTACTGTTTAGCAATTACAATGAGCAAATGCAGTTAAAATAGAAAAAAATGCAACAAATATTCATTTACTATTTTAATTTATCTCCTAGAAACTGCAAAGTTTTATAACCTGAAAGATGAAAATAAAGTACTTCATGCTAGACTTACCCTTTCTGCAGCACTAGATATAATTACATTCTACAAAATAGAAAGTGATTAATATTAATCTTAGATAAATGCAAAAAAAAAAAAGGAGAGTTTCATAATATAAATAGCCAGTAATCACATTTTAACATTTAAGGCTCAAATACCATCTTCTTTTAAAGATAAGGTAAATGATTAAGGTGAAAAAAATGAAAGATTTCATTTCAAACTAAAGGCAATCTGTAATAAAAAACAAAATATGTTTTCCTAACAGATCTTAGTACAGATGAATTAAGTTTAAAAAACAAGATGAAAAAGTCACATAATCTTAATTCAACTCAGTGAGGACAATTGTTATTCTAGACTTTTCTTTCACAGTATGTAAACTGCAAATTTTTATCAAAAGATATGGCTTCCAACACATCTTTTTCTCCCTTATATTATTCTTCCCTTGGTATTTTTCTTTCCTTTAAAACTAGCAGAGCTCACTGAAATGGGAGAATTTGTTCCTATGCTTTGAGAACATTCTGCATTAAGGAAAAGGAGTCAGTTTGACAATTCCAGTGTACCACTAATAATAAACTGCCAGATGCGAAAAACATCCTAAAATTAATTATAGAACCATACCTTTCCTTTGCAGATTTGCATCAAATTGAGAGCATTGGAAATTGTATACCTTCTCATTGTGGAGTCTTTGATAGCAGGGCTATAGACAAGTTCAAAAGCCAGGCCTCGGTCAATTGCCTTCACAGGAAATAAAGAAAACTGTCAGAGATAAACATGCACTGGCCTACTTCATTTTCACAGATTCTCTCTTCACCTCCTTCCTCACTCCCTACCACTCATCCCTTACATGTCAAGGTACAGCTTTATGAAAGACAGATTAACACTCAAATGGCACCACCCACAAGGAGAAGAAAATAAATCTGTGGCTCTACTTGATCAAAAGAGTTTATCTTGGCTGTGGGGAAGCTGACTTTACATAAACAGGAATTACGAAGAGGCTAAGAAGAACAAAGTCCCAATGGGGTGAGAGAGGGGCTATTACTCTATGCACTATCAAAAGGAAAACAGAAGTGTACTCCCTACATTTAGAGTAAACTGTATGCAAACATAGTAAACCAAGTAATCTGACCTACGAATGCACAAAGAGACAAAGAAATGAAGAGCTGAAAAAAGCCCAAAGAACCAAGGGTGGGTAGGTCTTTCAGGTAAGTAATTTATTACCTATATGTTGAAGAGAGAATAACAGCCATAGTTAATTGAGTGCTGACTATATGCTAAGAGAGTCTTATATGTAACATTTAATCCTTACTATAATATCTTTATAAAGCATTACTGCAAAGACTGCTAATTGCCCGGATATCTGTCCTCTCCTTTTTCTTTAGTAATAAAGGCCCTGGTTTTTCACTGGGCTTATAGCTGCACAACAAAAAAGAAGGAAGTGCCCGTGAAGATTTTGCCCAGCTCACCATACAAGCCTGGCTTTTTTCATGAGAAAAAGAAACTTCTTTATTTAATGTACTCTTACTACACAGGGATCCACAGGTAAGTAGATGAGTGGAAATGAGATTGAAATTAACCACCATACTATTCAGCTTTCCTAATGAGCACCTAAATGTCTTCATCCATTCACAGAAGATATGTTTTAAGCCCACTACGTGCAAAAGCTGAGATGGTTCCTCCCTTCTAAAAGTTCACATTTTAGTGGGGGAGACAGACGATCAATAACCACACAAAAATATAAAACTTCAACCGTGTTAAGTGCTATCAAGGAGAAGATTGGATGGGGGTAAGGAAGAAATTAAGTAGTTAATTAGCAGAGGAAGGTGCATTTTCATAGGGAGGTCAGACTTTTGCATTGGCAAAGTCTCCAAGGTTGCAGCATGGCAGTATGTAGGGAAGGTCAAATGCTGGAGAAAAATAATGAGGAAGACAGGCTAAAGAGGACGGGAAAGGCCAACTGTGCAGGCCTTTAGAGCTGATGACGAGGATTATTCCTAATGAAGAAAACATCTGAAGGATTTTCAGCATAGAGAGGATAATCAGATTCTCACCCTTTCAGTGTTTAAGATAGTAATTTGTCCACATGACTCACAAAGCAACATAAGAAAACAATAAAAAGTACTGTTTGCATCTCTGATCCTATCTGCCCTATCCCCTCCTCCAATAATCACTTTTATTAATTTCTTGTGTCTTCTTCCAGAGTTTCTTCATACAACTATAAGCAAATATGAATAGATACTATTTTTCTTTCTTATCCAATTGCAAAAGTCACTTGGGTGGCAGTACTCTTTCCAATGAATAAAGAATGGTAGGCATGTTCTAGGCAGTATGATCCAAGTCTCTGCTTGGCAAATGAGTTTCGATTGCCCAGAGTACGAGTTGAGACTGGCCCAGCTGTGACTCCTAGGGTTTACTCCTGAGCATTTACAGGGAATGGAGAAACTTGCCTTTTTCTAGAACTGGCAGTCTCTCTTGATTTAATTCACTTGCACTTCAAGGCCCCTTCTACTTTTCCTTCCTGAACACAGATTTCCTTAATTCTTCCTCTGGCTTCAAGGCTCCCAGATTTTATTTTAGATTTTCCTGTCTGTCTGATTCTAGTTTGGTTAGAATTTAAATGCTATTTTCCACACTGCAACCTTCCCCTCTCTCATTTTTTGACTTTTCCCCATCTCTAATTCTTTACCTGTGTTGATTATTTCTAGGAATGACATTTGTTAAGATAATATTTCTGTCATAGTTGAACGTGTATCTCATTTTCTCTGCCAAGCTTGTACACTTCTTGAGAGCTAGACTGCCTTTTACATAAAAAGTGTGTATTTATATTTTGAGTGAATAAATAGTAGCTTATGGAGAAGATGTCCTGTAATAATGTTGTTCATTATAGACGATCCATCATCAAAGGAACCTCGATGCACCTGGCTAACCAAAAGCCACAGATAAACAGAAACATCCCTTTTAGCCATATTATCAGCCATCTCCTTGGCTATATATTTTGCCAAAACTATTAATTAGCTGAAGAGGCTGACCTGTATTTCTTTTCCTTATCCTTCTAGTTGTGGAACTATATTACAAGGCAATAGGATGATGAAGAGGGGAAACAAATGAAAGAGATGAATGATACATAGAGTTGGATGGCTAGATCTCAAAATATTCCTAATTGACTGAATCTAAATTTCTAGACCCTTGTGGGGACCAAATCAAAATAAAAACAACTTTTGTAGGGGGAAGGGGAGAAAAAAAGGATATTATCAGCACAATTATTTTTTAAGAAAAAAGTTCTGATTTTCATCTTGGTACATGAATCAAATTTACTTTAAAACTGCTATAGGAATTCTTGAAAAAGAAAAATTAAAAATAATGCGCTATTGAAGGTTGTGAATATTTCTTTCACAATATCTCATTTTAAATTTTTAGATGGATAAAATACAGACTCATTACCTGGGATCTTGCTGTAAGATCATTTTAATGCAAATTGACTAAAGCTCATCAAATGATTGTTCATAACAGCCTCTTCTTAACAGTGCCTGCCTGATTAGCTTTTGTTCTCATGTCTGACCAAAGGTTCTGGCATGGGTGGGTGATCAGATTTTTTTACTAATGAGAAATAATGGTTATAAAGATGCTACTAAGGACAGGTGTGTGACAGTTGAATCAAGACACACTGGCACTAAAATTCCAAGTATTAAGCAAAGCCTTAGAGAAAGACAGAAGAAAATAAGGAGCTGATTACTGGGACAATATACTGATTCCCTGTTAATGTCATAAAAATTAGTTCTTTATTCATTCAAATGAATGACACCCTTTCAGTGTTTAAGACAGGTAATCTGTCCACATGACTCACAAAGCAACATAAGAAAACAATAAAAAGTACTACTTGCATCTCCGATCCTATCTGCCCTATCCCTTACTCCAATAATCACTTTTATTAATTTCTTGTGTCTTCTTCCAGAGTTTCTTCATACAACTATAAGCAAATATGGATACTATTTTTCTTTCTTATACAAAAGGTAGTCTGCTACATTCTTGTCCTGACATGAAAGCTTTTCCAAGTCAGCTCATAACTTTCTCTGTTTTACAGTTGCACAGTATTATATTGTAGAGGTATATCATGTATTTAACCAAATCTCTACTGATAGCCTTTGGGTGGTTTCAGTGTATCTGTAGAATAACACTAAAGTGGGATTGCTAGTCATAATGGGTTGAATCATGTCCTCATCCACAAAAGATATGTTGAAGCCCTAAACCTCAGTACCTCAGAATGTAATCTTATATTTGGAAATAGGGTCACTGTAGATGTAATGAGTTAAGATGAAGTCAGAATGGAATAGGGTAGGCCCCTAACCCAATATGACTGGTGTTCTTGTAAGATGATGGCCATGTGAAGACACAGAGACAAACAGGGAGAACACACTGAAGACAAAGGCAGAGATTGGAGTTATGTAGCTGCAAGCCCAGGATTACCAAAGATTGCCAGAAAATCACCAAAAGCTAAAAAGAGGCAAAGAAGGCGGTCTCACAGATTTCAGAGGGAACAAGTCCATGCTGACACCTTGATTTCAGACTTCCAGGCTTCAGAACTGTGAGATCATACAGTTTAAAACTGTTGTTTAAATCAGTAAATGTATTTGTAATTTGAAGAGTTGTTGCCAAATTACACGCCCTCCACGTAGGGATTGTTCCAATTTACACTGTTACACGCAAAGTATGAGAATGAGTGCTTTCCTGCAGCCTTACAACAGAGTGTATCTCTAATCACACAGGTGATTTTAATGTGAAATCTCTTACTATGATAAATTTAATCATCTTTTCATATGTCTAAGGCCTGTTTGCATTTCCTTTAATGTGAAATGCCTTTTTCATATTCTTAATCCATTTTTTTGTATTGTTCATCTTTTTTTTTTTAACTTATTAATTTCTAAGCACTCTTTGGTCTTTCTGTGTTAAGGAAGTAAGCTTTTTGTCTAGGACATGAGTGAAAATTTTCCATCAGTTTGTCATCTGTCTTTTAACTTTGTTTCTGGAGTTGTTTGCTGTTGTTGTTGTTTTTGCCACAAAAATTTTTAATACTGGCACTGAATGGACACAGTACTTAACACATTAGATTCATGTGTGATAAAACAAAGTTTACAGAACACTCACATCCAAATCAAGTATTTATAGCGGGATTCATGGAACTACCTCACTGCTTTAGATACTACTTACTAAACATCTCTCAGTGGGGAGTAATTGGACCACAAAGACAGAAATGGATTAGGGTTAAAGGAAGGGCTGAGGGGAAAACAGAGTGTAAAACATATAAGATCCCTTAAAATAACTCAATAAGCTTGAAGTCACTGTTAAATGACAATAACATTGAAATGGAAATAACATTGTAAAAAAATCAAAGGGAAAGTAAAGAGATACATGCGGCTTTAAGAACATCCTTCTTCTCACAACCTGAATTCATAAAGCTCATGTTTTAAAATATGAAATGACTCTGCTTAACAAAGAGTACTGCTGTAAAGTAACTTTAAATAGCATTTCCCAGTAGGAAATGACAGATTTGGAATCAAAGCTTGAGTACAAAACCCTAGTCAACCCCTTGAGAGAGTCATTTAACTGTGTGAACCATGAACTACCTGAGAAAGACTGTATTACCTGCATATGGAGATAATTAATATCTACCCCATCCCAAAGCTGCTGGGCCACAGCAGGTATCAAACTGCTCGTCATAAAATGCTAAATAACCTGAAGTCATGTGATTATCCAAGAAGAGGAGTGGAATCCAATTTTTTAGAAACACATCTATCACATGATAGAGTTGCAATGACAAGTTACTTAGACTCCAGAAGAGGTTTGTGGGAGATTTTAGAGGAAATTGCATAATTGAAATCATGGTGCCCTAAGTATGCAGTGAAGATGACAAAGGGGAGATGAGCTGCAAAGTACACAAATGGAGTGTCTGGTATGCTCTAGAGCTCCTGGGCCCTCCTTCACAATCCCAACCTTCCAAGCTGAAGATCCTCACATGGCGTCTGGCCTATTGGTAAAATATGAACGACTTACCTTTCTTAACACTGCTTTTCACCACAACCAAAGAAAAGGGCCCAAATTGTAACAAAATTAAGATCTGTGCTTAATTTAAAGTAACCCTGGCCAAGGCAGGTGGATCACTTGAGGTCAGAAGTTCAGAACCAGCCTGGCCAATATGATGAAACCCCATCTTTACTAAAAATACAAAAAAATTAGTCAGGTATGGTGGCAGACGTCTGTAATCCCAGATACTTGGGAGGCTGAGACAGGAGAATCGCTTGAACTGAGGAGGCGGCGGCTGTAGTGAGCCGAGATCACACTACTGCACTCCATCCTGGGTGACAGAGCAAGACTCCGTCTCCAAAAAAAAAAAAAAAAAACAAAAAAAGTAATCCTTATAAAGTGATCCTTTTAAAGCCAATCTATGAACTTCTCAAGGCCAAAAACAGGTTTATCCTCAAAGCCAAGGGAACACGCAAGGACCAAGACTGAAGACTGAACTATTATCCATACCTACTTACTACATGTTCTGTGCTCTCACAATGTATACATTTCCACCCTTTGTGTAGACAAATAGCTCCACAGCCAGATTGGATATTATGTTATAAATAATACACACATACCTATACCACAACTATTATCCAACAAGCTGGACCCTGTATGTTTCCAACTTTCTCTCTTTAATAAAAAATAGGTGAATAAATTAACAGGGACGCTTCTGCTTCTTGACCAATTCACAGTGCAGCCTACTCCTCTACTAGATGAAGACTAAAAATAATCTTGTGCAGCCTTTCTTTCCACTCCATCATCTAGTTTTTATTAAACAACATATGTAAAATGTTCACACCAGATTTTTTTAAAAGCAGACACTGTGTTAAACTGCGTATCCCTCTAACTTGACAAAATTTTTTACTTTTCAGAATTCTTAAATTGAAAAATGTAGGAATTAAGCCAAAAATGCCCATCAAACAAAAGTAGCTTTCCTGAACTTCCCAATGGAATCGGGGGTGGGGTGTCCTGGTGTCATTGTCTTGAATGCCACTGTCCTCCTCATGTTGCCCTGCTGCCCCATTTCTCTCACTGTATATACTTCCTGCTGAATGCGGACATCCAGCTAGCGACCAACAACGAGAATTTGGTCACATCCCCTATGCTGTACCCTGAGATGCTAAGCTCAACATGTACTTATTCACTCAACAAACTGTAAGGAGGACTCATTATGGGCAAGACAGTGGAGTACTTAAAAAAGGACCATGACACAGCTAGTGCTCTCTAGAAGCTCACACTCTGGTTTAAACAATAATACAAGTTCCTAAGAACCCCAATTAAAAGCTCTCACCGAAGTAGCCACTGGGAATCTTACCATTGTCGTGAGACATGAGGAATTATGTGCTGTGCACTGCTGTCCAATCCATGGACTTGGCTTAGCATCACATGCTAGCTCCTCCCAACCAAGGTCACAGTATCGTATGTGGGCTTATTCAGGCAAAGCCGTCTAGAAAATGACCTTCCTAGTTCATTAAGGTGAAGACAAAGGTGAAAAACTTGTAAGTTCACTAGCAATTTGCTGAGTGGCTATATTGCCCAACTCTGGGGGTGCTACTTCCATAGAAACTGTATTGGCAGTTTGAGGCTTGTAAAAAGGTTAGGCAAACTTCTAAAGACAGAGATTGCTACCTCCGGAGAGAAACAATATGTGAGGCCAACAAGATTGTCATAACCTTGAGTACTGTATTAATTTGTGACTTTTATCATAGGTACCTGGGGCACATCAGAGATCCTGACAGACAACCAATCACAACTTTCCTAATCCTGTGTGACTAAAGAGCTGAATGACTTCTTGCAGTTTTTCATTTCCCCACATTTGACAAATGAGCTGCTGCACAACATAGATTTCCAAGTCGAAAATGTGGTGATTCAGGGGTTTTTCACTGTTTACTTATTTATAAGTACTGGCAACAACACAAGGAACCAATGATTTGAGCTTAGCCTATATTGTTATGTTCACTAGTACTGTCAATATTTACCCTAGGCCAGGCATGGTGGCTCATGCCTGTAATACCAGCATTTGGGGAGGCTGAGGCGGGCAGATCATAAGGTTAGGAATTTGAGACCAGCCTGGCCAACATGGTGAAACCCCATCTCTACTAAAAAAAAAAAAAAATACAAAAATTAGCCGGACATGGTGGCATGCACCTGTAATCCCAGCTACTTGGGAGGCTGGGGCAGGAGAATTGCTTGAACCCGGGAGGCGGAGGTTGCAGTGAGCCAAGATTGTGTCACTGTACTCTAGCCTGGGTGACAGAGCAAGACCCTGTATCAAAAAAAAATTTACCCAACAAGAGCTTTCATGTTTGTCCCTTGAAATATATGATTACATATTTTCAGTTTGAGTAGCATATTTTTAGGGGTAGAACATAAGCTAACTTAAATTTTTCCACATTGGGTGGGTAAGGCGTGGTGGCTCATGCCTGTAAGCTCAGCACTTTGGGAGGCTGAGGTGGGAGGATCGCTTGAGCCCAGGAGTTCAAGACCAGCCTGGGAAACACGGTGAGACCCCAACTTTACAAAACATAAAAAAGTTAGCCAGGTGTGGTGGCATGCACCTGTAGTCCCAATTACTCAGGAGGCTGAGGTAGGAGGATCACTTGACCCCAGGAGGTTGAGGCTGCAGTGAGCTATGATCATGCCACTGCACTCTAGCCTGGGCAACAGAGTAAGACCCTGTATCTAATAATAATAATAATAATAATAATAATTTATTATTATTTATATATATAATTTATATATATAAATTTTATATATAATTTATTATAATAAATCATTATTTTTGCCACATTGAATTTTCCCATACCAATTTTCCATTTTCTCCTCCTATTGTCTCCCCCGATTCTCAAGCCAATGCCTTAGCACCAAAGAGAATTAAAATTCAGAAAGTTACGATTCTACAGAGGCAAAAGAGCAGGGGAATTATCCTGCTTTGAAAAACTTCTTACAAAAATTAATCTTCTGACTCTGAAAGGATTGGATACGTAATTTGGACTGTATTTGCTAAACTCTTTTTTTCTCCCTGGATACCAGTTTTTGAGAACAGGAGACTAAGTAGGGTTTTGGAAGCCACTATTCTAAAATAGCATCTCAACTCTTCCTAGGATCTGATTGGCAAAGCAAATAGTTAACAGCTGTGCTGACCTTATGCTACTAAAATAGTTACTGGTGTGAAATAATAGTACCTTATGATGGAAATGGGAGGAAATTAAGACTTAGAAGAAGGCATGGCAGATGGAAGATGAAGGGTATGGGAAAACAAGAGAAAACTATGTAGAAGGGGAATGAGAAAAATTCTATAGCAGAGGGAGAAACAAAAAAGTTCTCTGAACACATGGCCATCCTATTAGGTTAATATAACTCTAGGCTCTTTGTGAATAAGCATGCTTCAACACACATTTTAATTTTGCATAGACCACGTCTATGTGATGCCATGCTCTGTTCCCTCTTCACTCTCTTTAGCTTGCTGGTGCCTAAAGGATCCTCTGCTTTTTACTTTTTCCCTTCCCCTTCTTTTTTGACTGGTCTGTTCCCTTAATAATCAATGTTCAAGTTATAAGTACCTATGATTATTAGCTATCCTCTCAAGAAATATCCTTCATAAATTTTGGGTTCTACAGCCTTTTAAAAACATCTTAATAATTAACTGGATATTTTAAATTTTAAACTTTCTTTCTCCCTTTGTTCAGCTTTCAAAACTAAAATTCTCTTTTCTAAAACCGCCTCCTATTCCCTAGCCTTTGTTTTTCCTTCTAAGAATACTGGTTTCTTCTGCTTCCAATTTGCTATGTAAGTTTCTAAGATTCAAATACAGAATGGAAAGTATAACACTTACCACATTAATAGGAGGTCTTTTGAAGTAAAATGGTAGTTTCTCTGTTACAGTTATGCAGACTAAATCCACATCTAAATGTGTACAAGCAATCTATAAAGAAGAAAAAAAAATAGGTAAGGCCAAAAGGAAAATTGGCACAAGTAAGAACGGGAGATAGGGTCAAACCCGATATAATGAAATATAAGTATGGTTCACTCCATAGGTGTTTTGATGGTTCTGTGTTGAAATACATCTGACCTTTTACAAAGTCAACTGTTTTGCTACTCTTTTAGGTTGGGTTTAAATGGTTTAACTGTAATCCAGCAAAAGCGGATTATGTCCATAGACTTTCTCAAAAGATGGAGCCTAGAGACTCTCTAACTCATATGGTCTGCTACAGAAGGATGGTTTGTGGAGTGAGGCTCAGTTTCTGGAAGATTACTTCAGACTGTTCCAGAAAGAAGAAACTGACTATTCTAAATCCAAGGAAAAAATAAGCCAAATGGAATGTATGCATGGTCCATTTATCCCACAAACTATTTATTGAACAACTCTGTGCCAAGAATTGTCCCAGAGCTGCGGCTCCTATCAAGTCTAATGAGCAGCTAAAGAAGTATGAACGGCCGGGCGCGGTGGCTCAAGCCTGTAATCCCAGCACTTTGGGAGGCCGAGATGGGCGGATCACGAGGTCAGGAGATCGAGACCATCCTGGCTAACACGGTGAAACCCCGTCTCTACTAAGAAATACAAAAAAATAGCCGGGCGAGGTGGCGGGCGCCTGTAGTCCCAGCTACTCGGGAGGCTGAGGCCGGAGAATGGCGTGAACCCGGGAGGCGGAGCTTGCAGTGAGCTGAGATCCGGCCACTGCACTCCAGCCTGGGCTACAGAGCGAGACTCCGTCTCAAAAAAAAGAAAAAAAGAAAAAAAAAAAAAAAAAAAAAAAAAAGAAGTATGAACACAGCACCTCATGACATTTGTTCAAAAACTAATAGAAGGAATCTACATAAATAGTTAAAGCAGAGCTATTACAAGTCAAATGATAATGAATGCATTTTCTCAACTTTTAATTTCCCTTTCCGTTGTTTTAATTTTTGCTATGACTTGTTGAGTAATACTCTGCATTTTCTTCTCAAAGAGATTGGAAACTGCTTATAAAAACCACATACAAGATAAAATAAACAGATAAGAAAATCAGGATAAATGGAAAATCAGGGAAGAAAAATAAAGCTGGGAAAAGGTTACTAGCGTAGAGGGCAAGCCAGAAGACACTGCTGGAAGAAATATACCTGGCTCTGATTCTGCCATTATTTGATTTATAGTGATAAAATATTTGGCTGTTATACATTACATTAAAAATAAAGCTTACTGACAATGCTAGTGTGTACAGGCTTGACAGACAAATTCAAACTTCCAGGATGGCTATGCTGACAAAACAACATCAGTGGCACGTACCAGGGGAAAGGGCAGAGTAAGGAAGAGCAGAGAAGAGGGAGCAATAATGACCTGTAGGATTGGTGTCAACCTTCAGCAATGACAGGAATACCGTATCTTGCCCTTTTTCTTCAGAATCCCCACTTCAGTCACTCCTATGCCAACCCCAGGGCTTTAGGAAGCAAGTAGAGATCAGAGGCTGGCTAGCTTTAAAACAGTCATAGTAACTTAGTAAGCCTGGGAAGCAATATTGTTTTGGTAGAAATAATTGGCTCATAAAGAATCTGCCCCATCCCAACTGCCACAGCTGTCCAACTCATAAAAGTCATTGAAAATTTAATAAGAGTGGATGAAGGAAAGCTCTGAATGATAGCTGAAACAAATTCAGTTCTGTTCACCATTTTTTATCTATCATACCGGCAAAGATAAAAGAGTTTAGTACTACCTTGCTGACATGAGAATGAATAAACAGGCACTCACAAGGTCTTTAAATCAGTATAAGGTCTTGAAAAACATTTTAGCAATGGCTACCAAAATTTTAAACGCGCACACCAGCAATTCTACTTATAGGTATGTAGTAGGTATAAGTGAAGTCTCCTATAGAGAAGTCTCTATAAGTGTAGAGGCTCTAGAAATATATTATGTAGCTATATACCCTACAAAGGCTCAGGGGACATTAGTACAATGACAGTCATTGCAATACCAATCATGAAACACTAGACACAATTAAATATCCCTCAATTTTACTTAAATAAATTATGATCCCTTTATATGACAGAATATGCCAACTCGTTAAAGGGAATGACGAGTGGATATTATGGAACAACCTCTAAGAAACTGTAAGGTAAAAGAAGCATGGTGTTAGGCAGGAAGGAAAGAGGAAAGGAGAAAGGGGGAGAACAAAGGAAAAAAAGATGAGGTAAATAATATTTCTAAAAAGATACACAAAAACTATTACGAGTGGTTGCTTCTGGAAAAAATGGGGAGGGAGTTTTAGGTGGAAGTAAGGAGTACTTTTCAGTACCTCTGTAATGTTTAAATTAGTCATCATGAATATAAATTATTTCTTCAGTTTAAAAAGCTGATTAATTCTTTAAAAGCCTGTTAAACATTCTCCCCAGAATGAAGCTAAATTAGGTTTAGCTTCATACATACTTTTTTCATACATATTGTTCCTTTCTTCCCTTCTCCTATATAAGAGTGGCCAATTAAACAATGGCTCTATGTTGGTTTAAGTATGTGCAAATACATGAACTAACATAAACTTTTAATTACAAGGGACAGCTCTACATGGCTCCCTCTGACACTTCAACCTTAGAATGCCCCAAACTGAATTATTTTGTTATTTAGTTTTCTATTAACCAAAATGTCTAATTGATACTTTTAGATAACCACAAAATAAAAGTTAATGTTCACACTACAATGAAATGCTTTCTATATCATTTTAAAAGATTACATTATGCCCAATAGAGCCTTGAGGTTAAGAATCTTATCATGGTTTTCTCTGAAAACTGGTAGGTTACATATGAATTTACATGAGTTGTCCAAACCATTTTTTTTTTTTTGGCCAGCGACTCCCATGACAATTTAAAGAAAACGTATTCCCATAAACATGCACACGTATATACACATCTTTGCCTCTATGGCACAAAAGGAATAGGACTGCAGGGGTTCATATTCCTCCCTGAATCCCTTTCAAAGATATCAGGTTGATAAATTGTGAAGAGACAATCAGGCTTACCAAGGAAAAAGAGAGATGCCCATTAACAGTGGCGCTCAACTTTAGTGTGTATAAAACTTCCCTAAAGAATGTATAAAGAAGGAGACAACCATGCCCTACCTCCATTGATTCATTAAGTATGGCCTAATGATCTGCATTTTAATACATATCCCAGGTAATTCTAAAGCCAGTGGAGCCAGACCATACTCCAAGAAACACCAGGACACTCCCTTCCTCAAGATACTCTACAACAGTGCTCTGCAAAGGAAAGGCATGAATTTCAGGAGCAGGAAGAAAATAAAACTTTTATTTCCATTTACTTTTATTTTTTAAAAATAGAGACAGGGTCTCACTATGTTGCCCAGGCTGGTCTCGAACTCCTGGTCTAAGTGGTCATCCTGCCTCAGCCTCCCAAAGTGCTGGGATTACAGGCACAAGGCACTGGATCCAGCCTCCATTTGCTTTTTTTTTTTTTTGAGACAGAGTCTCGCTCTGTCGCCCAGGTTGGAGTGCAGTGGCGCAGTCTCGGCTCACTGCAAGCTTCGCCTCCCGGGTTCACATCATTCTCCGGTCTCAGCCTCCTGAGTAGCTGGGACTACAGGCGCCCGCCACCATGCCTGGCTAACTTTTTGTATTTTTAGTGGAGATGGGGTTTCACCGTGTTAGCCAGGATGGCCTCAATCTCCCGACCTGATGATCTGCCTGCCTCGGCCTCCCAAAGTGGTGGGATTACAGGCGCGAGCCACCATGCCTGGCCCATTTACTAAATTTTTAATTCACTATCTTAAGATTTGTTTTGTGTTTATGTAGTTTTTGTAAGGCACACCAGTACAATGAGAGATGCAAATAATTTATAAAAAACATATATATATTTGGAAGCAGGCTCAAAAAATTTTTAAACTGATAGGGTGCACAATCAAAGCAGGTTAGAGACCACTGGACTAAATAACCTGAATTCTCCTCAACCTGCTCAGCTGCTTTAAATCCTAAATGGGAATAACTGGTCCAGATGCTCCTGAAGCTTCTATGCAACTCTCTGTGTCATATTCCACAACTGTCCCACAGTCCAAGGAGCCCTAACCAATGGACACCCTCAAAATCTTTAACCTCTGCCTTATCTCCTTAAGTAATTATGGGGAGGGAGTTTCTGTGAGAAATCTTCCAGATACTCTGAGTAGAAAATATAATGCTATGTTATGTCCTATGGAAATGATGCTATTTAATGTGGTTAGATTTTATACTATTGACATAAATGTGTGTCTGTGTGTGTGTATGCTTGATGACTCATCTTGGAGACCTAACTTAGTTTTAGAATACCATACCTATAAAGATAGATAGCTGTTAGAATTCTAGATAATCAACTTACAAACAAAACAAATAAAATGACTTATAGAATGTAACTTAAGAAACAAACTGCTGGCATTTGACCTGATTCCAAACCACAATATACTTATAAAAGCTTTAAAAGAGATGTCTGTTAAAATTGATTTCCTATAGAAAACAGGGAGAACTCTAATTTCAATTTAATCTTAAGGAATGGGTAATATTTGGATAGGGAAGAGGAAGATGTTCCAATTTTTAAAACTGCATTTTCATATAACTTTTTGAGTATATGTGTAAAGTCAATACTTTGTGCTTTCTTCCATCTTCCAAAGTATTTTTGACAGGCCCATCTACTATCATCAAGCATGTGTTCAGCAAATTCAAACTTTAAGTCTGAGAAAAACAGTAAGATAAACAAATAAAACTATTATATGAAATTACAATATAGTCTAAAACCCAAAGTCCTATCTTTAGAACATACTTGCTGGGAGATTTAGAGCAAATCACTCAGCCTGAGTCTCAGTTTTCTCCTCTATAAAATGGGGATAGTAATAAATATCTGTCCCAATTATCCTACAGGACTGTTGTAAAAGTTAAAGGAAATAAATATGTAAAAGCTTTTGAAAGGTTTTACAAATGTGTACCTTCTTTTGTTTCTCTAATCATCAGTAAAGGGATATGGAAATGTAAGTTGCACGATCTTCAAAATTAATCCAGAAATCAAATGGACAACAAAATGCTTGGTACATCAGCAACTTTTATTCCAAATCACAACTGAGTTGCCATTATTTAATAACAAAACTAAGTTGCTGCTGGTTGTTTAACAAATTTGGAAATGACCATGGTCTGCCTTATATTAAACACTAGTGGTTTCAGCACTGAATTATACTTTCTTACAGAACATGAAAAAACAAATACCCAGAATCAACCCCAAATCTATTGGACCAGAGTCTCCAGTGGTGAAGACTAATGTGCCTGATTTTAAAAAGTTCTACAGGTGTATTTTATGACTAAAAACCACTTGCTTCTACTTACCCCTTTAACTAAAACAAAATTCTTGAGAATATCTATAATTGCATTAAAAAAATTTTTTTTGAGACAGAGTCTTACTCTGCCCAGGCTGGAGTGCAGTGGTGCAGTCTCAGCTCAGTGCAACCTCTGCCTCCTGGGTTCAAGCAATTCTTGTTCTTCAGTCTCCCAAGTAACTGGGATTACAGGCACGTGCCACCATGCCTGGATAATTTTTGTATTTTTAGTAGAGACGGGGTTTCACCATATTGGCCAGGCTGGTCTTGAACTCCTGACCTCAAGTGATCCACCCACCTTGGCCTCCTAAAGTGCTAGGATCACAGGCATGAGCCACTGTGCCCGGGCTACAGTTGCATTTTTTAAAGGAAGTAACAACAACAACAACAAAAAGAGTAGGCATTCATAAATAATTTGTGCTGTTTCCCTCTGTTAATATAAATAATTAAGAATTGATAGCATGTCTTGAAAACTATTAATGTTTACCACACACATTAGCATCCTTAGTTAATAGCTCCATCTACTGGATACGTCTAGCAAAAGCATCTTTCTGCAATTTTAGAACGAATTTTGCTTAAAAAAAAAAAAAAAACTGAAGTAACATTAAAATCTCAAAGACCAGGCTGGTCTGAAGGTAGTCAGTTATCTTAATTGACTGTTCACAGTCAGTTATCTTGACTATTCACAGTCAGTTACAAATTGAATTCCCTGTTCTACTCTTTCCCCTCTTCTTAATAGGGCACTTGATTAGTCTTTAAAAAAAAAATCAAAGAGTAGTACCTTTGGTGGTTATATTTTCGGCAATGGACACTTTAGTGAACCTAGAAAAAGGCAACTTTCAGAAGTTTCTAAAAGTAGCTATACCTCATTTTATACTTTTGGCAGATGGACACTTTTGTGAACCCAGATAAAGGCAACTTTCAAACTTTCTAAAAGTAGCTATACCTCATTTTACACAGTAAAATGCATTACAGTTTATGTTTTTTCCCTACTGTAATCATTTAAAATGCCCAGGGTGTTCTGTCTCAAGGTGACAAACAAGCATACATGGTAAGCTCCTTTCCCTTCTACAAAGGCAATGAAATGGCAATTTTAAAAGTACAAAAGAAATTCAATTCATAAAGGCTCTCAAGATGAGAAGAGGGATTATACTAGCAAATGGCTGATTTTGAAGAATTTCTGAAAGACTAAAAGCTGAGACAATCATGCTGGCATATGGGCTATACCTCAGAGCATGCAAAGGAGGAATCTGAAACAGAGGTGGAAACTTTTATGCTACATAATAGAACCTTGCTCCTTTCCCTCCCAAGGAGCAGCAAATGGTAAGAAGGGCAGAAACAAGTGATTTTAGAAACACTTACCTAAGAGAAGTTTTGAATGAATGAAGCAGATAAAGAAACAGAAGAAAACGGGCTCTTTTTTTTTTTTTTTTTTTTGAGACGGAGTCTTGCTCTGTCACCCAGGCTGGAGTGCAGTGGCCGGATTTCAGCTCACTGCAAGCTCCGCCTCCCGGGTTTACGCCATTCTCCTGCCTCAGCCTCCCGAGTAGCTGGGACTACAGGCGCCCGCCACCTCGCCCGGCTATTTTTTTTGTATTTTTTAGTAGAGACGGGGTTTCACCGTGTTAGCCGGGATCGTCTCTCGATCTCCTGACCTCGTGATCCGCCCGTCTCGGCCTCCCAAAGTGCTGGGATTACAGGTTTGAGCCACCGCGCCCGGCCAAAACGGGCTCTTTCAAACTGAGCCCATCATATGATAGCAGGATAAATAAAACAAAACAAAACAAAAAACACAAATGCCAGTTATATATACCCTTATGGGGTTCTAGAAACTCCAAGTATAAATAACAAATCCTAAAAGTTTCCAGATGAGTCAAAACAGGTCATCTACAAAAGCAGAACATCAGACTTCTTACATAACACATAAATACTACTTTCTTTTACTTATCCGTTACTCACATGAAAAAGCTTTTCTGTCTTTGGAAAAACTGCAACAACATCATAGAGCCGGGCCCTTGAAGAAGTTGCTCTCTAGGAATACAAAAAGAATGTTATCATACAATAACAAAATCTGTACACATGAAATTCTGTCTAGTGACTGACTCACACTTATATTTCAATCATGGAACACTTCTAATATACTACTGACATTTCTGCTTTGCTGTGTATGTTGGCAGAAAAGACCTAAGCACATGAGAATTTAGATACATATATCCATCTCACTAATCATTCTCCTCCTTCCTTCCTACATTGGTTATACTTTAACCACGTACCAAACATTGTGTTTGAGATGTAAAAATCAAATTAGGCTAGGCATGATGGCTTATGCCTGTAAACCCAGCACTTTGGGAGGCCGATGTGGGAGGACTGCTTGAGCCCAGGAGTTTGAGACTAGCCTGGGAAACATTGTGAGAACCCATCATTACAAAAAAATTACAAAATTAGCTGGGTGTGGTGGTAGGCACTTATGTCCTAGACACTTGGGGGGCCTGAGGCAGAAGGGTCACTTGAGTCCCATAGGTTAAGGCTGCAGTGAGCCACATTCATGCCACTGCACTCAAGCCTGGACAACAAAGTGAGACCCTGTCTCAAAAAAAAAAAAAAAAAAGAAGAAAATCTCATTTCAAACCTAAATTGTGTGAGTCTGTATATGAAAAGACTAGAAAAAAAATATTTATTTCTACACAAACATATAATCTCTGAATTAGGGAATAAAGTGTCATATTTCTTCTCTGCTTGTTGGCATCTTCTAAAATTTTGCAATCTCTTATTTTGTAAAAAGTATAATAAAAGTTAGGAGGGTATAAGAGAAGCAGCAGGTGCTGTGCTTGAGCAGGTAAGAGGGCCTGCTAGGCAGACCTGTGCTGAGATAGGGCAGGGTCCAGGTCTCAGAAATAGCCAGGATCTGGGATTTGCTCTCCTTCACCTGCCCACTCCCACTTGTGAAGGATACAAAAAGGAACATGAACCAAGATGTTCATGGTAACAAGAGTAAATGAAAGTCTTTACATCTATCAAAAGTCAGCTCCATTTATGTCTACCTGGGCCTAAGGAACCAGAATGCTGCCTTGCAGGTGTATAAGACACCAAAAGTTGGTTTTTCACAATTTCTTTGGCAACAGTAACTATTATAAAGGGGGTCTTTCCTTAATTACTTCTATTCTATGATGGAGATATCTATCCCAGCTAAAGATAAAACAGTTCACCTTCTCAGGAAATCTCACTTTCTCTCTCCCCTGATAGCAAGCATACCCAAACCTCTCTCATTTAAGAAACAAAATCTCTTTATGTAGCAGATTCTTATCCACCAACCACCCTATGCCTCCCATTCTCCTATGGAGTCAAATTTCTTAAGCAAAGTCAGCAGCAGAGTCTGCATTTTCTCACATCTCTATCATATCCATTGAAATGTTTTTTGCTAAGGCAGCAAAGGACTGTCATATCAATAAATCTGACAGACTTTTTTTTTTTTTTTTTGCCTTTCTGCTTGACTACACAGGTATACTGACCCTGCTGACCTTTCATTCCTCCTTTTCTGTTTCCCCTTTGCTTGTTGTCTTTCTACTTCTAGGGCAGTCTCTTCTCAGTCTCCAATTCTAGCTCATCCTCTTTTATACCATTAAATAGTGAAGTTCCTTAGGACTCTGTACTAAACTTCTTCTTCCCACAATGCACGTTGGCCAGGAAGTCTCATCCATTCCCATGATTTCAATTACTCACTGCAGGTGAACACTTCCAAAGCACCATCTTTAATTGGGATCACTCTTCTGAAGGCCACATCTTTTTTTTTGAAATGAAGTCTGGCTCTGTTGCCCAGGTTAGAGTGCACTGGTGTGATCTCACTGCAACCTCTGCCTCTCTGGCTCAAGCGATTCTCCTGCCTCAGACTCTGGAGTAGCTGGGATTGTAGGTGCCCACCACCACGCCCTGCTAATTTTTGGATTTTTAGTAGAGATGGGGTTTCACCACGTTCGCCAGGCTGGTCTTTAACTCCTGACCTCAAGTGATCTGCCCACCTAGGCCTCCCAAAATGTTGGGATTATGGGCGTGAGCCACCGTGCACATCTTTTTTGACAGACTCTTTTGAAACTCTCACAGTAACTCATCAGGATGCTCCCAAACCTGCTTGTTTGTATGGTCCATCTCAGGAAATGGTACCATTACCTACCTGGCTGCTCAGGCCACTCCCTCAGGCCTAGGGAGTAATCATCCTACATCCAATTAACCAACAAATCCTTTCAGTTCTCCCTTCTGGATGCCTCTTAAGTCCCCTCCCTAACTCTCTCTAATCCATTATCTGTAATTCAAACCTCATAATTTCACTCCCTTAGTTAACACCTTCAAGGGCTTCCAACTGCTCTTGGAATCCTGACCC
The DNA here is from genome assembly GCF_049350105.2 of Macaca mulatta. NCBI lineage: Eukaryota > Metazoa > Chordata > Mammalia > Primates > Cercopithecidae > Macaca > Macaca mulatta. The sequence goes on along the minus strand of NC_133414.1, from coordinate 102,902,808 downwards.
AAGTTTATATCTCTAACCTCATCCCATGTAACTGGCTCGCTAGGCTTAGCCCTATTGTTTGGTTTCACTTCCCAGAAAATACCATGTTTTCCTTAGCTTCAGGACCTATGCATAATCCATCCTATCTGGGAACACCAGCTCCCTGCTTGTCACCTATATAACATTTACTGACTCTTCCGTCTCCCAGCTTGAATATCAACTTACTCAGGTTACATACTCCCGGAGCATCCTTTATTTACCACTTCCTTACCTTGGAACATTCCTTACATTTGTAATTATTATTTGTTCAGTGCTTGTCTTGCCAAGTAAACTCTAAGCTTTCTAAGTTCAAGGATTGTGCTCATATTATTCATGGCAATACCCCCCAGCACCCACCTCAAGTCTGGTGCACATGAGTTCAGAATAACAGTTGCCAAGGGATTCTTTAATTGTGGTATCACTACATATGTGCCATGAGTAAATAGAACAGACATATTACACTGTGTGAATTCTGAGGACAAGGAGAGCAGGCAGGTGTCATGGTTTAGGGGGGGCGAGGGAAAATGTAAAAGGGGGAAGACAAAGTGCAACATTGTTCAACATTAATCAATACAACTTACAAGGCCAAAAGGAGAGAAGAAAATTAATTAACTTACCAAAACATTGCAGTGAGATGGATCCGAGACAATAATTGTCAATCTAGTTAAAATTTTAATTGGTCTTGATTTTCCCTATTTAAAAAAAAACATGATGTCAAAAAGCACAAAAGACAACGATTGATTTTCCTGTTTACCAGTGGAAAGTACTCATTAAAAGGTACTGGCTATAAGGGATAGTGAAGATCAGTAAAACCCAGTCCTTGTTCTCTATGAATTTACAATACAGACACAGAAAGGGATGTATGTATCTTAAACTACATAACGAGATAATTTTAAAGTTGTAGGACTTCAGGAAAGAAGATCATCAAAGCAGTATTGAACTGATAGTAAAAGAATGTTTCCTGAAGAGCTGAGCCTTGAGGAAAATGTAAGACTGGTACTCAGAGTAAGGTGCAGCTCAAGTTAGAGAATACACACATAATTAGGTAACTTTTAACTGAATAAATAGATACTATGTTTCTTAAGCAACAAAACACCTACCTGTACAATCGGTAAAGTTGTGAAGAGTTCAGAAACAGCTATTGGTTTTTCAATTTCCTACAACAAATGATAAATAGTTACCGCAGATTGAATACATCAATAGCACAAGGCATAATGGAAAAATTAGGAGGGGTTCTCAGAAAAAAAATACGCATTTATTTTTAAAAGAAAGCAAGGTGATTTCTGGTATTCAAAAAGACTTTTTAAAATTATTTTTAAAAAGAAAGCTAAACAGAGAAGCAACTGTAAACATCAGTGAATAGGAAGAATGAAAACTAATTTTTAGACTGAAATAATCTACAGGATACAGTTGTTGGCCTGAAGAGAAATATACATACTTACTAGTAATGTTTAAGAGAGAAATTAGTTAATAAGTCCACGACAATAAAATAAAAAGGACTAAATATTTTGAGTACAGTCCAGCCAATAACAATGCACTTTTTGAACAGTGAAAGTAACTTAATTTCAAATCAACTTTAGGAATCCTGAACACTATATCATAGTATCTCACAAAAATCTTCATTGTTTATATAAATATGCATCAGTTCAACTGTTAACATATAAAAATAGAAAAGGAATAGTGCACAAAGGAGTGCACTTAAGAAATATTCTAATCTGTAGCTTCCAAATTACCAATATAAACAGAATTAAAAATACCTATTTATGAACTTATTAACTTCAGAAATATTACTTTACCTGTTTCTTTTCCTTAAAGTCAACGATATGATTGATAGCAACAACTGAATAGCCAACTGAAAAAGAAAAATTGAACACTTTTGTTAAATATAACAACCTCTCCTTCCTGTAACACAGGTCCATCCTAAGTCTAGATGTCAAGAGTAGGAGGCCATTTAAGGAGTGGTTATGAATGTGAACTCTAGTGTCAGTCTGCCTGATTTAAAGTCTACGCACTACCACTTATAAGTTACTTAATGTGAAGTTTCAGGTTCTTCATATGTCAAATAGTGAAAATAACAACACTTACTTCATACACCTCTCATGAAATTTAAATAATACACACGAGGTGTTTGAGAACAGTGCCTGGCACATAGGTCTTTGTTTAACCATTATGAATTATTATTAAAATGATACTAAAGACTCTTAACTTTGTGCTTCTCCTTTTCAACTGTCATTCTCTTTCATGTCCCTGTATTCATTTTCATCCCATGAAGTTCCTACTTTATCACTGTCACTTTTATTCTCATTCTTTTGCTTTTTGTCCTTTTACTTCCTTCAGAGACTCCTTTCCTAGAGAGAAATGGAGTGATAACTCCCTCACACCACTGCCGCCCACTTCCCGTTTGAAGCTGCACACCATCGACAGACTGGGAGCTCCTTGAGGTCAAGGGCTTGCTTTATTACCCTCATCAGTTAGCACTGTTCTGGACCTTTGGGCTACCAAAAAAAAATCTAAAAATCATGATTCTCATCTTTAATTTTTAAAAATACCAATGGGGATGAAAGGATATTAATATTAAAATACATATCAATGCCAAACTCTCAACAGTTTGTCCAACTTCCTTCTTCCCTTCCTCCCTCAAGTATTTACTGAGCATCCATTACTTGACAAGCCCTAAACTGGTGTTGAGCATACAGGATAAATAATACAATCCTTCTCCACAAGAAATTTACAGCCCAGTCTGTTGGAGAACTAAGGCAAATAAGGCAATTAAGCGAGTCATTGTATATAAATACATTTTTTTATAAGTAAGTTTTCTATGGAAGTATATAGCACAATGAAACCTGGTGTAGGGGTCACAAAGCCTCCCTGGAGAAAGTCACCCTTAAAAACAAAAAAATCACATGTATGCCTGTACCTTGGGCTTCACCTTGCACCCAGTTAGTCAAATCAACCAGTCACACCTTCTCCCTATTCTTCTTTACCACACTCCCAAATCTGCTCTAAACTTCCTTGTTATACCCATTTGGGATATCCTTTTGGCTACTAAACAATGTCCCTACCATTCTACAGAAATGTCAACTAGGATCTGTTTCTCCACAAAACTTTTTCCTAGACTACTCCTCATCTGGCAGCTTAGGAGTACTTACTTCCCTAATCAGGCTTTAAGGTATTTTAATTTACGCAGTGTATTTCTGAAGCTTATTATTGGTTTCTTATATCACATCAGAAACTAAGAACCAGGGCTCTGTCTTCCCTATTCTTTGAAAATGTCCACTATTTATTTCCAGACTCATCAAATAGCAGTCCTTTGTCTGACTTGTAAGTTGAGGCAACTTTGTCATATGCCATGAATTCCATTTAATTTATAAAAAAATAACCACTAACAATGTACATAATTACCACATCTCTTTCAAGTGTATTTTAAACTGTGGGAAATTCTCTAAAGAAATCATTATAACTTTTCTTTTTTGTATTTTTTTTAATGTGTTCAGTTTATTCCACAAGCATTAACTGAGTAACTGCCATGCATTAGTGCTTGCAAAGTGAATATGTTAAGCACAGTAAATAAAAGGATAAGACATGGCAATTCTCTTAAGAAGCTCATGATTTATTTAAAAATGGGATGGCATCAGGAAAAGCCTATTGAGGAGGTAATAATTGCGACGAGCTACACCCAGGAAAATTTATTTTACAGGAGCAAAGAACATTAGCGCTAAATGGCCCAGATCATCTTGTCTACTTTCCTCTTCGTGCTGATGAGCAAAGTACCACAGAGATAACATTCATTTAGTGGCAGCAGTGGAAAGGCAAAGTCATTTCGCCAAGGGTACTTCATAAAGAGGACAATTTAAAAAATGGTGTGATTCATTTTGCCAAGAAGTGGTTGTCATTTCTAGCACCACCTCTGAACAGTATCAGTAATCAGAACTCACAATGAGCTGAAAACTGTCTCTGAGGAGCAGATGTTACTGCACGAACCTCTTGATTCTTTTTAATATCTCTATCCCCACACTTTACAGTAGTCTAAGGAATACAGAACCCACGACTAACTCCAATAGTTAAAACAGGTTCTAGTCTCTCAAGGCTTTCGCTTCCCTTCGATTCGGGCCATGCTGTCCTCCTCCACCTCCACTCCACCGTGTATGTCCCCACCTACCCTCTCTCTGTCTGGATAATATTGTTCCAACACTCCCGCATCCTCCTCCTTCTCTGAGCCTCCACGGCGCTTCCTGTCCGTGCCCCAAATTCCAGCATTTGTTTAGATACTGTCGTGAGAGTTAGGAAGGGCTGATAGTAACTTAGAAGCTTAGAAGATTGTACACTTGGAGTCCAGCTCCGGTTTCAGTCATCTATCAGCTGTAGGTCCCTACGCGAATCCCTCGCCCTCGTTGGGTGTCTCCGTTCCCTCATTGCAGGAAAGGAGCTGAACAAGGTAACAACCTTGTTCAGTTTTCCGCGCCAGGAATCAGACCTACACCTCGGCGGGCATCAGCCTCCAGGGACATTCCAGGGACATCCCAGAGACTCTGGAAGACCTGACAGAGACTCATCAGGAAACAGTTCCTCCCAAGAGGGTCCCGATGGTCAGGGTGGCATGAGGTTGGGCAGGCGCTGCGGCCCGCGAAGCCGGGGCAACTCACGGTGAGCCGCTGTCTCCACAAGTCCGCGCAGAGCCTTCAGGTCAGAACCCGCTCGCACGTCCAAGTCTGCAAACACCGCCATGCTGAAGTCCCATGACCACCCGCGCGCGCCAGTCTGCGCAGCCGCTGAGCCCGCCCCTCAGGCATGCTGGGAGCTGTAGTTAACCTGCGCAGTCCGTCTCTACCTCCAGTTGACTAGGGATTCGGAGAAACTTACTTTGCCTTCAACTACCACCAGAATTTGTGTGTTGAAATCAACAGCTTCATTTCAGTCCCTCTTTGTCTTCTTCTGAATGACAATGTTCGGTTCCCCCTGGAGGGGTTCCAATTCCCCACTATTCAGTACTCCTATAAAATAGTGTAGAAATGAATTCGTTCAACATTCACGCCCACGGTATCTATGTAGCGCTGCTCATGAATCAGAGAATTCTTCTAATAGGTGAATGCTATTTAAAGAGTCCTAAAGAACACGTTTTCCTTTCCTTTCCCTAAAGTCCATTCCGTTGTTTACAATGGACTTTCCGGGAAGAAGGCATTTGTGTATGACTGACTCTAGGACATCAAAAGAGAACTACCCCAAGACGAGGGTACTTTTACCCAATCAGAACTGTTGATGTCAAAGACCGCTAATCTCTGTTGCAGTCAACACCTTCAACCACAAGATGGCAGGGCTCGCTCGAGGACGAGCGGTTACAGCCAACATTGATTTAGCCAAAGACACGTTTGAAAAGGGAGGTGCAAAATTGAGATGTTTTACACTTTTCCAGCTGAGAAATGTACAAGGTGACGCATATCCCACATATCTGATGTTTCCACTTTTTTCCGACTTAGTGTAAATGATCTATTGAGGATTAATAGCAAATTATACTACAAAAGTGTGACGATAGTTTACATCAGTGCTCTCAAACCACCTGTGATAAAGGACCAGTTTCTCCCTCCTTCTCCCCTACCTCCAAATTCTTCACGAACCAGGATGTGGTCCTTTATGCATCACCGGTAAGCAGCCTGGCCTCATGGGAATCACAAATTTGACAGCACTCGAACTGCCCTATACCTGGCTGAATAGAGTCTGCTGATCAGGAGCTCGGATATCAGGACAATGCCAAAGTACTGTAAACGTTCTAAACATCTTCACTTTCTGTTTGTTTGTTTTAATAACGTGAGCACAGCAACAACAATCACAGAATTAGAGGCTCGGTCATTTGACCTGGGGAGTGTCCCGGTTGGTGGCCTGCTGAGTTTTCGTTTCGTTGTTTTGTTTTGTTTTTAGAGAGAGCACCTCGTTATTGACCAGGATGGACTCTAACGCAAGCAGTCCTCTCTCCTAGCTGTGATTCACACGCGCCCACTCCCGTGCCCCACCCATCAATTTCTCTATTTATTGATCACAGACAGTTCACAGACAGTCTCTCGTCTATGGACCACACCTTAATTAGTACTCCTTTATGCGATTTTCTTGTCGTTCTCAGAAGGCAGGAGGGATCTGCTCCATGCAGTAGCATGCAATTCTCCTCTTGGTTAACTTTTGTAAAGAAGAGATATTTTGCCTTTTCCAGTACTTGATATTTCCTAAGTAGGAGTAGAAGAGAGTATTACTTCTGCAAATAGAATAAGGTCATATGAAACAAACCCTTTGTTTTTCATGAGAATGTCGAATGTTAATTTTGCAGGGTCACACAGGCATCTTCACCTATGACCATAACAATCTAGATTGGTCAGAAATATGACCAATGTGTGGTGAAGGTGAATAAGGTGATAGTTCAATTATTTTTTCATTTTTAGTTGATACATTGTAATTATACGTATTTATAGGGTACAATTTCATGTTCTGATATATGTATATGTTGTATAATGAACAAATCAAGGTAATTAGCATAGTCATCACCTCATGTATTTTTGGTGATAACATTAAAAAAACTCTCTTCTAGCTGTTTTGTGATATATAAACAATACCTTACTGTTAACCATTGTCACCTTCTGTGCAATACAACATCAGAACTTATTCGTCCTATCTACCTTTGTACCTGTTGAGCAACCTCTCCCCATCCTCCCTCCCCCAATCCCTCCCTAGTCTGTTAACCATTGTTCTACTATTTACTTTCTAGACTTCTATCAAATTAATTTTTTTTCAGATTTCACATACGAGTGGGATTACACAGTATTTGTCCTTCTGTGTCTAGCTTATTTCACTGAAGATAGTATCATCCATGTTATCCCAAATGACAGGATTTCATACTTTTTAAATGGCTTAATAGTATGTCATTATGTGTATACTACATTTTCTTTATCCATTCGTTCGTTGTCAGACATGGAGGTTGATTCCAAATATTGGCTATTGTGAATAGCGTTGCAGTAAACATGGAGTGCAGATATCTCTTTGACATACTGATTTCACTCTCTTTGGATTATACACCCAGTAGTGCAACTTTCAGGTTATATGAGAGTTCTATTTTTAATTTTTTTAGGAACATCTACTGTTTTTCATAATGGCTATACTAGTTTACATTTCCACCAACAGTAAGTGTTCCTTTTTCTCTACATCCTCACCACCACGTATTTTCATTTATTGTTTTGATAATAGTCATTGTAACTGGAGTGAGGTGGTATCTCATTGTGGTTTTGATTTGCATTTCCTTTATGATTAGTGAGGCTGATGATTTTTTGATTTTTTCATATACCTGTTGGCCATTTGTATGACTTCTTTTGAGAAATGCCTATTAAAGTCTTATCAACCCATCACTTAGGTATTAAGCCCAGCATGCATTAGCTATTTATCCTGATGCTCTTCCTCCCCCTGCAACCCCAACAGGTCCCAGTGTGTGTTGTTTCCCTCCCTGGTCCATGTGTTATCATTGCTTAGCTCCCACTTACAAGTGAGAACACACAGTATTTAGTTTTCTGTTCCTGTGTTAGTTTGCTGAGGATAATAGCTTGCAGCTCCATCCATGTCCCTGCAAAGAACATGATCTCATTACATTTTATGGCTGCATAGTATCCTGTGGTGTATATGTACCACATTTTATTTATCCAGTTTATCATTGATGGGCATTTGGGTTGATTTCAGGCTTTGCTATTGTGAAGAGTGCTGCAATGAACATTTGTGTGCATGTATCTTTATAACAGAATGATTTATATTCCTTTGGGTTTATATCCAGTAATGGGATTGCTGGGTCAAATGGTATTTCTGCTTCTAGGTCTTTGAGGAATCGCCACATTGTCTTCCACAATGGTTGAACTAATTTACACTCCACCAACAGTGTAAAAGCCTTCCTATTTCTCCTCAGCCTCACCAGCCTCTGTTGTTTCCTGACTTTTTAGTAATTACCATTCTGACTGTCATGAGATGGTATCTCACTGTGGTTTTGATTTGCATTTCTCTAATGATCCATGATGTTGAACTTTTTTCCATACATTTGTTGGCTGCATGAATGTCTTCTATTGAGAAGTGTCTGTTCATGTCCTTTGCTCACTTTTTAATGGGGTTTTTTCTAATAAATTTGTTTAAGTTCCTTGTGGATTCTGGGTATCAGACCTTTGTCAGATGAATAGACTGCAAAAATTTTCTCCCATTCTGTAGGTTGCCTGTTCACTCTGATAATAGTTTCTTTTGCTGTGCATAAACTCTTTAGTTTAATTAGATCCCATTTGTCAATGTTTGCTTTTGTTGCAATTGCTTTTGACGTTTTCATCATGAAATCTTTGCCTGTGTCTATGTCCTGAATGGTATTGCCTAGATTTTCTTCTAGGGTTTTTATAGTTTTGCTTTTTACATTTAAGTCTTTAATCCAAATGAGTTAATTTTAATAAACAAACAAACAAGCAAGTTAATTTTTGTGTGAGGTGTAAGGAAGGGATCCAGTTTCAATTTTCTGCATATGGCTAGCCAGTTTTCCCAGCACTATTCATTAAATAGGGAATCCTTTCCCTATTGCTTGCTTTTGTTAGGTTTCTCGAAGATCAGATGGTTGTAGATGTGCAGTCTTATTTCTGAGATCTCTATTCTGTTCTATTGGTCTGCATGTCTGTTTTTGTACCAATACCATGCTGTTTTGGTTACTGTAGCCTTGTAGTATAGTTTGAGGTTGGGTAGAGTGATGTCTCTAGCTTTGCTTTTTTCGCTTAGGATTGTCTTGGCTATATGCATGCCCAGATAGTTTTTAAAACTTCCTTTTATAGCAATAGTCTTGCTATGTAGATGAGACAGGTCTTAAACTCCTGGCCTCAAGTAATCCTCCCACCTCAGCCTCCTGAAGTGCTGATATTACAGGTGTGAGCCATCGTGCCTGGCCAAGTTGCCCATTTTTAATGGGTTATTTATTTTAGCTTTTTTGTTGTTATTATTTCAGTTCCTTATATATTCTGGATATTAAGCCCTTGTAAGATGCATAGTTTCCAAATATCTTCATGTCTGTTCACACTTTTAAAGTTTTTCCTTTGTTGTGCAGAGACTTTTTAGTTTGATTTAATCCCATTTGTCTATTTTTGCTTTTGCTGACTGTGCTTTTGAAGTGTTATTTAAAAAATATTTGCCCAGCCCAATGCTTGTCATGAAGCACTTCTGTTTTCTTATAGTAGTGTTATAGTTTCAGTTCCTACATTTAAGTCTTTGATCTGTTTGGAGTTGATTTTTTAATATTATGAGGGATAGGGGTCTAGTTTCATTCTTCTGCATGTGAATATCCAATTTCCCAGCATGACTCATTAAAGAGACTGTCTATTCCCCAATGTGTGTTTTGGGCATCTGTTTTAAAAAAAATCAGTTGGCTATAGGTGATTTATTTCTGGTCTCTCTATTCTGTCACATCACTGGTCTATGTGTCTGTTTTTCTGCCAGTACCATGCTGTTTTGGGTACTATAGCTTTGCAGCATATTTTTAACTCAGGCTTTGTGATGTCCCCAGTTTTGCTCTTTTTGCTCAGGGCTGCTCTTGCTGTTTGAGGACTTTTGTGGTTTCACACAAACTTCAGGATTTTAAAAAATATTTCTGTGAGGAATGTCATTGGTATTTTGATAGGGATTGCATGGAATCTCTAGATCATTCTGGATAGAATGTCTACTTCAACAATATTAATTATTTCAGTTCATGAACATGGGATATCTTTCCACTTATTTGTGTCATCTTTATTTCCTTAATATTTTATAGTTTTTATTGTAGAGATCTTTCACCTTCTTGGTTAAGTTTATTCCTAGGTATCTTTTTTGTAGCTATTGTAAATGGAATTGTTTTCTTGATTTTTAAAGATAGTTTGCTATTAGCATACAGAATGCTACTGATTTTTTGTATGTCAATTTTGTATCATGCAACTTCACTGAATTTACTCGCTAGTTTTAAATGGTGGAGTTTTTTTGTGGAGCCTTTAGGGTTTTCCATGTATAAGATCGTGTTGTCTGCAAACAGGAATGATTTGAGTTCCTCCTTTCCAATTTGGATGCCTTTTACTTCTTTTTATTGCCTAGTTGCTTTAGCTAGGAGATGGTTTAATTATCTGATGCTAGTATGAGACTAAAGTGGGCTTCTTTGAAAGTCACAGAACTTTTGCTGTGGACTGTATCATATAAACCTCTTTTCTTCTCTGCACCCTAAGCCTAGAAGAAGAGGAATAGAAAAGGTAAGAAAGAATAGGAATAGATAACAATCAGTATTTAGCACTATACTGAGGGTCAGCAAACTTGCTAAGTACTTATGTATGTATCTTATTTTCAAAGCAGCTGTGTGTTAAGTGCTGTTTTTTATTTTTGTTTTATTACTGTTTTCAGATCTAGACTTGCAGAAGTACTGTTTTTTACTTTTTGTTATTTTATTTTTAAAATCAATATTCATTTTTATATCTGAGAAATCTAAGGCATTAGTAGTGGTAGAACTACATGTGGATGGAGGCAATTTGTTTCAGTTCTTGCCTAGTGTACTGCTTCCTGAGCAAAGCAAGCAGAGACTAGAGTTGTTGGGGAGGGAGGAGGAGAAGAAGAGAAAAGAAGAGAAGGGAGACTGGAGAGAAGGTGAGTAGAAGGGAGACTGGAGAGAAGGTGAGTGGAGGAAAGGAGAAGTAGGAAGGGAGAAGGAAGGAAAGGAAAGAAGTGGAAGAGCAGAGAGAGAAGTGGGAAGAAGAAAAGGACAAGACAGAATAGGGGAGATGAATAGGGAAGAGGGGTCAGAAGTTGACCTGAAGGGATGGCTGTGGCAGCAAGAATCTGCAGCTTGAAGAAGACCATAGACATTTATGACTGGAAGATAATAGTACTGTATAAGACTGGGAGCAGTGACTCACACCTGTAATCCCAGCACTTTGGGAGGCTGAGGCAGGAGAATTGCTTAAAGCCAGTTCAAGACTAGTGCGGGCAACAAAGTGAGACCCTGTCTTTACAAAAAATAAAAAAAAAAAAAAAATTAGCCAGAAGTGGTGGCACACACCTAAAGTCCGAACTACTTGGGAGGCTGAGGTGGGAGGATCACTGGAGCCCAGGAGTTCGATGTTAGTATACAATGAGCTATGGATTGCACCACTGCACCCCGGTGTGGGTGACAGAATGAGACCAGTCTCTTAAAAATCCCAGCTGCTTGGGAGGCTGAGGCAGGAGAATTTCTTGAACCTGGGATGCAGAGGCTGCAGTGAGCAGAGATTGCACCATTGCACTTCAGCCTGGGTAACAAGAGGGAAACTCTGTTTAAAAAAAAAAAAAAAGTACTGTATAATTATGATAAGCATTTTACATCAGTTATCTGATTTGATCCTTGCAATAGCCAATGAGAGAGATATCGTTATTTCCATTATATCAAGTAGAAGTCCTGGGCTGAGATAGGATGGCTCTTGAGTCATTTCTTCCTCTGCGGGAAGCCTAGAAAAAGAGGATGTTTTCACATCCAACGCAATCATTGGGCCCTTCTCATCCTCCCAGAAGAGCTCTCTTTTTTGGGCTGTGTGTGGGCTTGGGTGTGTGCTTGATCAGACTTTGGCCTTATCCTACTTTTATTTCATTCACCCCTCCTGAGTGAACTGAAAAATGCTCCACCCAAACCTGTCCTCTTGCAGCTTAAGGCTGAGGAGGAGCCAGGCAAGAAATCCATATTATAAAATGATTTAGCCAGATGTACTGGGAGCACAAAGCAGAGATTTATCTCCCAGATTGAGGGGGTAAGTTTGGGAGATCCTAAGAGGAAAAAGGGCAGTTTCCTTGAGGAAGTAATGCTTAAATTAAATTTTGACACATGAAGTGGAAGAGGAACATGCATGAGGCAGAGATCTAGGGTGATGAGAGTATATCCAGAGCTGGCATAAAGTAGGTGGTACTCAGCCAAAAGTAACTGATTGAATAAATGAACTCATGGCCTCTTGTTTGACTTCGTTCCCATATCAACAGAATTATAGCACTATTGGATGCATTATTTAATCACATGGCCAGAAATTCACTGAACTGTGCACATGGTGCACTAGTATGATACACCAGCAACTGAAACAGAACCATCCTCTATGTCCCACATGATGGGACACTTATAGGAGCTCTTGGGAGATTAAAAGATGCCTTAACTCCAGGCTGACAATACAGTTGCCCTATTCATCACATATCTGGGAAGTTTGTGCAGTGAACCATCTGCCCAGCCTTTCCCAGAAGCCCTCATAAAGCAGATCAGAGGGGTTAACTGCTAAACCTAGAACTCTAATGGCATTCCATAGGACATCATCCATCCAGGGAGCTGCTCACAGCTCACAGTAATTCCTTCCTCATCTTCTTACCTTCCCCCGGAAACTCGTTACTGACCTGATATCATAAAATTTGTCTTTCTGTGCTGGGGTAATCTGCCCCTGCTCACAATATTAGTTTTTAAGTGCAGTTAAATGAAAGTGAAATATTTTTTATACCCATGTTTCTATTAAAAATTGGAAAATGAGACAGATGTAGGCTTGTATTTACAAAAATTAGCCTAAGAACATGCTCAATTGTGAAAATAAAGGTAGTCCTACCTCTTTAAGATGCACAGTGTGCCTGATTTTTTAAAAAATACAATTTCAGGAGCCACTATGAAAGAAATCAAAGGAAGAACTATGACTGGTATAGGGAAAAGATGCATGATGATAGACTTAATAAATGTAAAGAAGAGGACTGAAATTTCAACAGGATTTTAAAAATACAAATAGAATAAATGATGGTATTAGGATTCTCCAGAGAAAAAGAATCAACGTGTGTTTGTGTGTGTATGTAAAGTGACAACGAAAGAGAGATTTATTTTAAGGAATTAACTTAAGTGATTATGGAGGCTGACAAGTCCCAAGATCTGCAGTCAGCAAGCTGGAGATCCAAGGCAGCTGACGGCGTAGTTTCGGTCTGAGTCTATAGGCCTGAGAACCAGGATTGCTGATGGTGTAGTTCCAGGTAGGCTGGCTCAAGAAAGAGCTGACATTTCAATTTGAGTCCAAAGGCAGGGAAAAGCTGATGTTCCAGATCAAAGGTAGTCAGGCAAAAGGAATCTTCCCTTTCTCAGGAGACAGTCAGCTTTTTGTTCAGGCCTTCAACTGATTGGATGAGGCCCACCTACATTAGGGAGGACAATCTGCTTTTCTCAGTCTACCTATTCAAATGTCAATCTCCTCCAGAAACATGCTCACAGACACACCCAGAATAATGTTTGACCAAATATCTGTGCACCTCATGGCCCAGTCAAGTTGAAACATAAAATTAACTTTCACAGTGATGCTGTCTAGAAATGGTTGCATATTAAGTGGAAAAAAAAAAAAAACTGCTCAGGCAACAAAAACTTTGCATAAAAGGCAAGTTTAAAAAGAAAGTTTATTGGAAGCAAAAGAAAGCACAAGTCCTAACCAGAAACTAACATTTACAAATGTAATATCTGTAGCTTTTACTGCTCAGTAAGTTGTAAATATGGCTTAGAGCTTGCAAGACAAGTTATATGAAAAAACCTAAGTTATTTCTGGCATTTTTTCATTGCAGCTGATAAGTGTATAGAAACCTAAAAGCTATTTGTGTTGGAGAGTATTTTGAAATGACTAAAAATTTTTTTTGGAAATGGTGCTTCAAAAAGGCACATTAGGAAGTGGCTTATTTTTGTGTATGGAGAAGAGGTTTTTTTTTAGAATTTTAAAGTACACTTTTCAGAATTGGTAACCATGGCTACAGATGGGACTCCAGTAGGGGTCAGTGTTACCATCAGACTTATGAAATATAAGCACGATGTCACAAGATTTTGTCAAGACACAGAATTTAAGCCAATTTATTGTACCATTAACAAGAAACCACTTTGAGCTCTAAATTTAAAAGCCATACAAATAATAGCTACGGCATTAACCATGGGCCACACACAGTTCATGCCCCAAATAGCTATAGTGGATGTTGAGAACTCAGTTTTGAGCTGCTGAAAGAAATTTACTTATTAATGTCATCAAGGTTAAAATATCCATCTTGGCTCACCAGTGATGGCTGAATCAAAGATTTGGTTCTTGTGATTGATGTATAACCCCTGTCCATTAAAAAAAGCATACAAACAGATTTATTCATATGTAACAAAATTATATCTTTGGGCAGCTCATCTAGGTAGGAATGATCTAGCCCATTTTTTTGCACTGAAACTGGTTTCCAGATATGAAAATTATGGAATAACCCTATATTGCAGCACCAAATTGTGAAGTTGAAGACTGTGATTCAAAAAAGACACTCTGATTTAAACCCTTAGACTTGATGATAATATTGCTTAATTTGCCTTTTTCAATTACTACTGCTAGTGTGAATAAAAATTACAAAGGAAGTTTTTGAACAGCAGTGCATTGTATTGAGAACTTAAAATGATAATATTGGAACACTAGAATTTTACAAATATCTTGCCAGTAGTTAGTCTAAATTGGAGATTAGCAAACTATGGTCCATGGGTGAAATCTGGTCTGCCACCTGTTTTTGTATGCCTTGCAAGCTAAGAATCATTTTTAGATTTTTAAGTATTTGAAGAAACATTTAAATGTGTTATTGAGCAATAAGTGTCAGTCAACAACTTATTTTAGAAAAATAATGTGACCCTTCTTGCACAGAGTAAAACTCATACCTACTTTGCATGGCACACAGGTTTTTTTTTTTTTGAGACGGAGTCTCACTCTGTCGCCCAGGCTAGAGTGCAGTGGCTGGATCTCAGCTCACTGCAAGCTCCGCCTCCCGGGTTTACGCCATTCTACTGCCTCAGCCTCCCGAGTAGCTGGGACTACAGGCGCCCGCCACCGCGCCTGGCTAATTTTTTTGTAGTTTTTTGGTAGAGACGGGGTTTCACCGTGTTAGCCAGGATGGTCTCGATCTCCTGACCTAGTGATCTGCCCGTCTCGGCCTCCCAAAGTGGTGGGATTACAGGCTTGAGCCACCGCGCCTGGCCGGCACACAGGTTTCTTTATGATCTGCCCCAACAAGTCTACCCTTGCCATTTTCCACCACTATGGCAAGTCTTCCATGTGTTTATGGACCCTGTCAGCATTGCCTTCTCCTTTCCTCCAGTCTTCTAATGAACTTTCTACTTGAGCTGATATGTTAGCTCTGTGAATTCTTTGGTCTTTCCAAGCAGAGCTAATATCTCTTTCCTCTGGGCTCTCATACGTTTGCTTCATACCTATATTAGGAGACTTTCACATTGTGCTGTAATTATTTACTTGTCTGTCTCTTCTACCAATGAACATCTGCAGAGCAGAGAACCTGCCTTATTTATGGACACCAGCACTTAGCACAGTGCCTATTAATATGTAGCTAGGACATGCTTATTGAATGACTAAAAGAATGGATCAAGCTGGGTGCGGTGGCTCACACTTGTAATACCAACACTTTGGGAGGTCAAGGCAGGTGGATCACCTGAGGTCAGTGGTTCAAGACCAGCCTGGCCAACATGGCGAAACCCAGTCTCTACTTACAAATACAAAAATTAGCCAGGTGTGGTGGCAGGGGCCTGTAATCCCAGCATCTCAAGAGGCAGAGGCAGGGGGAGGTGCTTGAGCCCAGAAGGCAGAGGTTTCAGTGAGCCAAAATCGCGCCACTGTATTCCAGCCTGGGCAACAGAGTGAGACTCCATCTCGAGAAAAAAAAGTCTCAACAAATAAAATAAAATAATGGATTAGGCATAGTTTTTCCTAGACATGGGATATGACTGTGATGGTAATTTCACATTAAGATATCATTTTGTTGAATATAGAAGGATTCATAAAATTCTAAAGAAACTATAGAATAAGATGTATCCTATCACTACTTCAATGAAAGCCTTACTTCTATTTTGATTATCTTGAAATACCACAAATCTCTCTAGATTTTGCCCAAATTACTGGTTGCCCTTTTGAGTTAAACTACTCCAAAAGTTGTCCACCTTCTGAATTGCCATGTTCTCTCTTTTGATCTCTTGAATCCATTCCAATCTGCTTTACCCCTACCATTCCACTGAAACAGTTCTTGCCTTACTTTGCACTTAATTCAGTCAATTTCTACCCCCTTGAAACATTTTCTTCCCTTGACTTTAAATATCCAATTTCTCTTAGTTCTTCTCCTGCCTGACTGCCCCCTCATTCTCAGTCTTTGTTGGTTTCTTTTCCTCTCCAAGATCTCCGGATGTTGGTGCATCCCACGGTTAAATCCTCAGGACTCTTCTGTAACTCCTTTTCCTCTTGGGAGATTTTCCCCTGAAATTGTATTTGCACAGCTGACATCTCCACTTGAATAATCCAATAGTATCTCAAACTTAATGTGTCCTTTTAAAACAAAGCTCCTAAAACAATACCTGGTTTGCATTAGACACTCCTTAATTAATGTTGACTCAATGAATTGTTGCTACTTTAATCAATTTTTTAATTGAGGAATTTAAATTTTCTTCTCATTAGAAATCTTTCAGGAAGGATTGGAAGCTGACAATGTCAAATTTGTTCATTGATAAAAACTTTCCATGAAAGCTGTGTCTTTGTGGAATTTGCATTGCTGAATAGATTCCCCACTAGGGGGTATGCATGCATCACTTATATTTTGAAAACTCCTGGTTAAGAAAAATTGAGTAATTAATAAAATAAATAAGGGCTCTTGGATGTAGCTGTTGTCTGGATTTTTCATTTATCTTGTTTGGTGGAAACTTTTTAAAGGTTACATTTACTTTGTAAATAGAATGAAAATTTTCTAAATGGAAAAAATCAAAGAAAAAATGTACTTTTTTTTAGTATGTCTAAAGTAAAACAAAACTCACGATTCATTTTTAAGCTGAACAATTACCTTGAAACATGACGGATTCTTGGTTATAGGCATTATTCTACACTCAGTTCAACTGACTAATGTTTATTGGACACCTAGTGTATGGCAGGAGTAAGGAAATATCCCTTTGGTGAGTTCACAGTCTAATGGGGAAGATGTCATGGAAATATGAAGCATAATGCAACAGTATATACTATAATAAAGATAACTTAAAAGTGCTTTAAAACCCTAGAAAGAATGACATTAACTATGGCAAGGGGTACTCTCACTGAGAAGGAGACATTCAGGTGTCCCAGACTAACTGCTTTTACCCTAACTGGGCCTCAAAAATGTCTGTGTTGATGGATTTGAGTCCCTGTCTCTAGCATATGTGTTCTGTCTCTGTGATAGTGATCTGTAGCCCCAATAATGGCCACAGGGTAGTATCAGGATATTTATATACAATACTCTTAGTGCTACACTGTCTAAGCATTCTAGTTTTCCTAGTCTTTTCTCACCCAATTCTGGGGGCAAAGGACACCCAGATAATTAGTTTAGTTGAGTGAGAAAATGGGGTACAAATGTGAGAGACTGAAAAATTTGGGGAAATGAAAGAGTGGCCCTGTGGAAGTCCACTGCATTGGGCATGGGAGGCCATCAGACCCCCAGTAGACATGATATCAGCATGCTTGACTGACTAGTGAGTTGCCAATGAACCCTATGGTTAGGAAGCTTTATTTGTGCTTTTTAAAGTACATCTAGGTTGTCAGGGTATGCCGGTTTATGGCAAAACAAACTATCCTAAGCTTATGTCCTATGGAGGGATATGTGTAGGTTTTCATAGATGGGATTACGCATATGCATTTAGATGAGCTAGATGAGTACCTAGAGGGAAGAAGGGCATATAAGAAGACAGTAACTATGCTGTAAGACTCCACAGCTCTTCTGCCCTCCCCCAGAGCAGTTCTGAGAGCAGGAGATTGCCAGTTGGAAACCTCAAAAAGCTGTATTCTCAGGTGCCCTCACTGACAATCTTATGAGAATGTTATTGTAGCCAATAAGAGTCTAGATAAGAGTTGGTACTTTTAAAAGCAGTAATTTTTTTTTAAATGCAAGGAATAAAAGGGATAAAAACGAAAGACATGATTTGATTTAAATGCCAACACTTTACTCACTGTCTCTGGTATAACTGTCGAAGAGTAGGCGGGCAGTGGGAGGGAAGAAGGAAGCAACACCTTGATATGGCTTTTAAACACCAGAAAACTAAGGGCAGAACAAACAACAAATTTAGATGAATATTTAGATATTTTATGAATATTTTGTGAAGCTATATCTTTAGCGTTTCTTTGTGAGAAAATTATGGAAAAGTATACACTAGATTTTGGCATTTTTATGAGGACATAATTATTTGTTAGTGAAGGTTAAAGGGAAACTGAAAGAATTCCAGATTGCTCTGTCAGGATTTTGGAATAACACAATGATAGATGAAATTTAAACTCAACATAAGCAAAGTAATGCTGTAGAAGCCGAGATTTTCAATAAGTATGTTTATGCATTGTGACAGCTTATAAATTAAAAACCTAGCAACTCTTGGGAAATACACTCAGCCATCACTAGGGATAATATAATAGAGGTGACTGTTCTATAAAAAAGGGAGCTTGGACTCGACGCTATATTGACAATGAAAGAGGAAGTATTTAAAAAGTAGTATTTTAATGATTATTTCCTGTATTTATATGTCACACAATTTAAAAGTTGTTATGGAATGAACGTTTGTTTCCTCCGAAAAATTGGTATGTTGAAATCCTACTCCCCATTGTGATGGTATCAGGTGTGAGAGAGCATCTCATTGTGGTTTTGATTTGCATTTCTCTGATGGTTAGGGATGATGAGCATTTTTTCATGTTTGTTGGCCACCTGTATGTCTTCTTTTGCGAAGTGTCTGTTCATGTTCTTTGCCCACTTTTTAATGGTGTTATTTGTTTCTTGCTTGTTTCTTCATTTAAGTTATAGATTCTGAACATTAGGCCTTTGTCAGATGGGAGAGGGAAGATGATTCGGGAGATGATTAAGTCATGAGGGAGGAACCCTCCTAAATGGGATTAGTACCTTCATAAAAGGGACCCCAGGCCAGGCATGGTGGCTCATGCCTGTAATCCCAGCACTTTGGGAGGCTGAGACAGGCAGATCACTTGAGGTCAGGAGTTTGAGGCCAGTCTGGCCAAGGTGGTGAAACGCAGTCTCTTCTACAAAAAATACAAAAATTAGCCAGGTGTGGTGGCATGTGCCTGTAATCCCAGCTACTTGGGAAGCTGAGGCAGGAGAATCGCTTGAACCTGGGAGGTGGAGGTTGCAGTGAGCTGGGATCGCACCACTGCACTCCAGCCTGGGTGACAGAGCAAGACTCTGTCTCAAAAAAAAAAAAAAAAAAACAGAGAGAGACCCAGAGAGCTCTCTTACCCCGTTTGCCAGGTGAGGACACAGCAAGATGGCTGTCTATAAGCCAGAAT
This sequence comes from Macaca mulatta, assembly GCF_049350105.2. Classification (NCBI taxonomy): domain Eukaryota; kingdom Metazoa; phylum Chordata; class Mammalia; order Primates; family Cercopithecidae; genus Macaca; species Macaca mulatta. The sequence goes on along the minus strand of NC_133414.1, from coordinate 102,883,456 downwards.
ATTGTCCCTCACCAGATGCTGAATTTGCTGGTGCCTTGATCTTGGTAAATGTTTGTTGTTAAGTCATCCAGGCTATGATATTTTTGTTATGGCATCCCAAAGGGACTAAAACAAGACAAAAGCAAAAACTAGAAGCTGTTGTGAAATATAAATGGGCTATGTGAGGGCTGGTAAGAGTGTAGGTGGTAAATCATATTGACTAGAGGTTTAAATACAAATAAAACGATTAATTTTCAAAATCTGTGGGTAATTATTGTGGAATATTATTTGACAGAGCCAAGACAGAATACATAAGCTGAACTGATTAGGGTATTCAAGTGGAAGAATACAAAAGTCAAAGTAAGTTAAAACGAATTGAAAAGTTAAAATGAAATAAATGTCATGAACGAATTTTTAAAAGACCTTAAGACAATTCTACACCTCAAAATAAAAAATGGAGACATTTCAATGCAGTCACATATGATCTTGGACAAGTTATAAAATTTCTCCCAGCCTCTATTTCCTCCTCTGCACTGAAGGGTGAACAAATGGTTTCTTAGATGTATTCCAGCAACAAACTATTTGTCTTTTGTCTGAGATTTCCTCAGGGGATATCTCCCAAGATCCCCAGTGGATGCCTAAAACCTCAGATAGTACTCAATCCTATATATACTATGTTTTTTTTTTTCCCATCTGATAAGAGAGAGGGCTACTAAGTGACTAATGGTGGGTGGTATATACAGTGTGGATATGTTGGACAAGGGATGATTCATATCCTGGGTAAGACAGAGATTTCATCACACTACTCAGAATAGTGTGCAATTAACAACTTACACATTGTTTATTTCTGAAATTTTCCATTTAATATTTTCGGACCATGGTTCACCACAGATAACTGAAACCAAGAAAAGCGAAACAGAGAATAACTGACATAAGTAAGGTTGAAGAAATTTCCTCATCCATCTTCTTAACTATTAGATAATATTGCTTTGTGGCCTAGATATTATCTTCCATTCTTCCTCTGACTCAATGGATTGGTTTGCTTATCCTAGGCAGAGAGGAGCCTCTGAAATGTTGATCACAGCGAGAGAGCTGTGAACATTGGCCAACCATGAGGGCTTTTTTTTTTTTTTTTCTTTTCATTAAACTTTCTTTGAATGTGTACAGGGAAAAATATGGGCATAGTAATCAGATAAACCTGGGTTTGAAACATAACTATTTCTTACTAGCTGATTGCAAGAGCAAATAAGTTTCCTTATCTGGAAAAACAGGGCTAATACCCACCTTGAAGAATGGAAGTACTATTCAGCACTCTGATCAATATACTTTGAGATTTTTATTCCTTTTCTTCTTATTTATAATCCGCTAGGGCCTAACAAGAAAAGAAAACAGATTTGATTATTTTTAGAGTCTTAAACTAAAGAAATCACTGCTGGCTTCCAGTGAAACCTTTAAACGACATGGAATGAAGCAAGTCTCACAAACAATAAAAATCAGTCGCTCTGACAGGGTTTAGATACTAAGGGGAATTTTAGCCAATAGGTATTAAATCAACATACACCTCGTGGATTCCTCTATAGAACAGTATAACCGGCCATTTCTTTGCTTATGTGTAACACTTCCAGAATGCTACGGGAAAATTAACTCTCTTTTCAATATATTAGGCTTTGAAGTCGAAATATAAGGGCAATCAGGGTCTATTTTCAGATCGAAGAGGACTGTTTCTAGACATCCAGGAAGGATTAGTCTAAATGGGTTTAACCCCCTTGGAGGCCTCGTCCCCAGAGCATCCCCATCTCTCAAGTGCCAGGGGCTTAAGGAATCCCCCTTCCTTTTTTTCCTTCTTCCTCTTCTCGGAGCTCCCACCCTCACCCCATTCGGCTGCTTCTTTTCCATCTTCGCTTCTTTCCATAAGCGGTCAAAATAGAAAACGGAAGTACCTATTTGTTGCTTAGTGTAGTGCTCGGAGAGGTTTTTTTGTTTGTTTGTTTAATTAAGAAAAATAAAATCCCCCTCCAGGTTCTTCATTTCGCAATGAGCCCGAACATCCGCTGGCTCATTAGGCCTCTTAACAAAAGAAAAATGCCCCACTGAACTGTGGCTGACTACTGTGCGGAGGCTGGGGTCGGCTGGAGGGGTTCTGAGTATCTATCATGCGGCAAGGACAGCTTCCCGGGCGAAGGGACCTGGGATCCCGGGATCCCGGGAGGCGCGTGCAGCGCCGCCCCCTCACGGTAGGGAGGCGCGGGAGAGGCGGCGGTCCCTGCCCAGCCCGGGTATCCCGTCCCAGGAGCGCGAGGGCGCGGGCAGCGGCCGGAGGCGGCGGCGGCGGGGACGCGGCGCGGCTGCCGCAGGGGAGCGGCGGCGGCGGCGGCGGCGGGCGCGAGGGGCGGGGCGCACTCCGCAACTTCTGCCACTGCCGCTGCCGCCCGGGCGCTCTCGGCCCAGCCGAGCGGCTGCTGCGAGCTGTGGAGCTGCCGGCGGAGCCCGGCCCGAGCTCCCTCGACTTCGCGTGTCCCGGGCGTCCGTCGGGGGCCGAGGTGCCTCCCGCAGGGAGTCCCAGTGAAGCCGCGCTCCCGCGTTATCCGCAGCGGCCGGGGGTCCGGGTAGTGCGGGGCTCCGAGACCGAGCGGGGCGCCCCCCAGCGGTCGGCGCGGGCCCCATGGCTGGGCCGGGCGGAGCGGAACCGGTGAGGTGAAGCCCCGGGGCCGGCAGCCGGAGCGCGTGGCGGGGGCGCCGGCTCCATGGGCAGCGGCACACGGCGGCGCGATGATGGACGTTAACAGCAGCGGCCGCCCAGACCTCTACGGGCACCTCCGCTCTTTCCTTCTGCCAGAGGTGGGGCGCGGGCTGCCCGACCTGAGCCCCGACGGTGGCGCCGACCCGGTCGCGGGCTCCTGGGCGCCGCACCTGCTGAGCGAGGTGACAGCCAGCCCCGCGCCCACCTGGGACGCGCCCCCGGACAATGCCTCCGGCTGTGGGGAACAGATCAACTACGGCAGAGCCGAGAAAGTTGTGATCGGCTCCATCCTGACGCTCATCACGCTGCTGACGATCGCGGGCAACTGCCTAGTGGTGATCTCCGTGTGCTTCGTCAAGAAGCTCCGCCAGCCCTCCAACTACCTGATCGTGTCCCTGGCGCTGGCCGACCTCTCAGTGGCCGTGGCGGTCATGCCCTTCGTCAGCGTCACCGACCTCATCGGGGGCAAGTGGATCTTTGGCCACTTTTTCTGTAACGTCTTCATCGCCATGGACGTCATGTGCTGCACGGCCTCGATCATGACCCTGTGCGTGATCAGCATTGACAGGTAAGGGCCGGACCGCCCCGTCCCAGGCTCCGGCTGGGGACCGGCAGGCAGCTCAGCCCCGCGCGCTCGCCTGGATTTCCAGGGAGAATGAAGCCAGACTTCAAGGCGGGATGAAGGGCTGCGCTGAAAACACGGCTCGCCCCCCACCCCCCATCTACCCTACACCATCCAAACTTCACTTATAGCATAGCCTATGTACATCTTTAAAAGAAAAACCCGAAATGTTCTGGTTTACTGTAGTGACGAATTTAAGACCAAAGTTAAGAGTATTTTAAGCTTTAGCATTTCCGCCAGGGGGTCCCTTGCCTTGATTTTTGGAAGGAAGGGATTTGATGCTCCCTGACTTGATCAAGCCTTGCTGTGAGCCTTAAAGAGTCATTTAAAAAAAAAAAAGTCGGAGAAAAGCCACCTTGCTTCCCCAGTTGTGAGAGCTACTCCCTAGGCCAGTGAAAGGACCTTTGATGGTTCTAGAATTGGGGTCTGCGTGTCTTAGACATTGCATCCTTATGATGGTCAATTCAGAATCGCATTCTTGCTTGTGGAAGTCTGGTTTTAATGTTTGGTAATGCTGTCTGTATCTTGCGAGCTTACTGACTGGAGCCTTACTCCAGGTCTGAATGGCTGGTTCTGGCCTTTCATCATAGCCCTTGGGAACCTTCTGTTGAGAACTCCCCCACTAGAGTAATTGCAACAGAGGCTGACCATCTGTCAGGGATGCTAGGGGAAAAATTCCTGCCTTGAGTGTCATATTGAACTAGGAGACCCACAGGGTTTCTTCAGACTGTAAGGTTACAGGCTTTTGAAATGGAGCTAGTTTTTGACCCTTGAAATATTATGCAGTTGACAACCTGAAGTATGGTCTCAAACGTCTTTGGCCTAAAACAACTATTTCACTTGAAACTGATGTATGAAACCTTAATGTTCACACTCAGAATTCTGCCGGTGTTTCAGGACTAGTATCCTGTTGTGTTTAATGATACACAGAAATGGTTGCTTATTTTCTTAGTGGATCTATAGAACCTTTATATGTGTAGACCTTTCAGCCTAGGGGAAATAATTGATGCCTCCACACTTAAAATGACAGTGCCTCAAAAAATGGTCTAGCATGAAACTGAGATTTTCCTTTTTTTCTTCTTGAAAACACAGCTGTTTGTGGTTTGCTGGTACTTAAAATGTTCTGCTATATATATTTTTTGCTTGACCAGGGTTTATAATTACTAAATAAAGGAAATAATAGGAAAGGGAATATTTTCAAGAAGAAAAATACATTGCAGCTCCATTTAGTTAACAATTTAGGTTATTTTTCTTTAAATTGATTCTCCCATTTTATATATCATGGTAGAAGGTGCTGACAGCAAACAAGGAATTATTTAAGAGCAGAGCATGAACTGCATATGTGAGAATATTAGCACCAAATTTGGCAGCTGAAGTTCTGAATTACAGTAGTTAAGAATGACAAAAACATATGCATTTACAGTCTGGCTGTGGCAACTGGAATTAAGAGAGTACACTCAATACACATAGCAAGTATATACATGAATTATAAGCACAGAAATCTGACTGCTCAGCCAACCAAAACAGAGCATCCTGCATGAATGGAGTCCTTTTAAATGGAACTTAGTGTAATAAAACAAATAACGGTTTATGCTGCAAGTACTGTATTTATAACCATTTTTTAAAATTTCACAGTTGATAAATGATACATAAATAGTACCTTGTGCTAATTTGTCTCCTAAGACAGCCAGTGTTTCTCTTTTTCTGGGCTACGTTGAGGTTTGGCTGAGATCATCTTGTGATCCCTATACATGAGCTAAAGGCATTCTTCACTCAGCATGCATGTGTGATTTAGCATCGGCAGGCATGTCCTGGATACAGAGAAGAGATTAATCCTTCTTTGCAAGAGCTTAAAATTTTAGTGTTAACTATATTCTCATGATTGTCACAAATTGTGTTCACATAGGCATATAGATTCTCCTTTTACCTGTGAGAATTGCCCCATTGGTGAATTCTGCTTAAAAGTTATTTTAGAAGACCAGCATATCATGTCTTCAGAGAAAATGAAGAATTGATAAAATTGGAAGACACAGACTGATTTTCTTCCAAGAACACTGAGAACTAAAAATGAGAAAAAAGGAAAATATATTATTTCTGAAAAGAATATTTTCTGCAATTCCGTTGTAGAATATGACAGATGATATTAAATGTGCTGTGAAAATATGTAAAAAAAATTATCTTCATTCATTCCCTTGTTCATTCCCTCTTGAGTACCTAATATAGGATACACTGTGCTTTGTGCAGCATAATCAAAGATTAATTACAGTATTGTTGCTTTCATGTTCATACTGTACTTTGAGAGTTTGGATATCTGTTGGGCATTTAACCTGTCTAAAATGGAACCTTTCATTTTTCTTAACCACTCCCCATCACACTGGGATGCTTTTCTAATGTAATGCCATACTGTTTTTCACAGGCTTCAGAGCTCCCATCCTCTGTCTTTTTCAGAAAATGACTTGTATTCATTGAAAAAGTAGCAGCCATCAGATGAGAACTTTTATCTTTTCACCACCAAACAATCTGTCCTGCATATGTACCCTTCTTTTAACTTCCTTTCAGTTAAAAAGCAAAAAGACATTGTGAGCCAGCAAATACCAAACTACTTGGACATTATATTCTGTCTCCCCACCTTCTCAAGGACTTTGTTCGTTGTTTCTTCATGGATGGTCTTTTGTGTTGTTGTTGTTCTGTTTGTTTTAGGGGGTGTGGGGGTGTGGAGGGGACAGAATCTCACTCCGTTACCCAGGCTGGAGTGCAGTGGTACAATCCCGGCTCACTGCAACCTCTGGCTCCTGGGTTCAGGTGATTCTTGTGCCTCAGCCCCCACAAGTACCTGCGATTACAGGTGCATGCCACCATGCCTGGCTAATTTTTGTATTTTAGTAGACACGGGGTTTTGCCATGTTGGCAAACTCCTGACATCAACTGATCTGCCCACCTCGGCCTCCCAAAGTGCTGGGATTACAGGCGTGAGCCACCATGCCCAGCTCATTGATGGTCTTTCTTCAGCTTTTCCTTTCTACAGTGTTAAGTTCTGTTTTGTATCTTTTAAAACCCTTTTTTGGCCTCTGGCCTCACTTCTTCCTCCAGCTACTGCCCTGCTTCACAGTTAAGCTGCTCAAAGAATTGTATCCATAAGTTATCTTTTCTTCCTTACACTTTAGATAGATGACTTTGATGCTCATCAGGTTTACTGCAATATTCTAATTGACTTTCTTGGTTCCACTTCTGTCCAGCCCTGATCTATTCCCTGAGAAGAAGCAAGAACGGTCTATTTAGAAAACTTTTTTAAGTGAGATAATTTACATATAATGACATGCACAGATCTTAAATATCCAATTCGTATATTGACAAATATATATATACCTATGTGACCAATGTTCTAATCAAGATATACAATATCTTGTCATCCAAGAAAATTCTCTTGTGCTAATTTTAGAATGATCTTTTAAAAATAGAAATCAAATTACCAGCCAGATGTGGTGGCTCACAACTGTAATCCCAGCACTGTGGGAGGCCAAGGCTGGAGGACTGCTGGAGCCCTGGAGTTCAAGACCAGTCTGGGCAACATAGGGAGACTCCCACCTCTACAAAAAAAAGAAAAAAGAAAAGAAAAGAAAGGAAAGGAAAGTAAAGGAAGAAAAGAAAAGAAAGGAAAGAAGAGGAAAGAAAAGAAAAGAGCCAGGCATGGTGGCAAATGCTTGTGATCTCAATTACTTGGGAAGCTGAGGTGGGAGGATCACTTTGGCCTGGGAGGTTGAGGCTGCAGTGAGCCATGATTACACCACTGCACTCTAGCCTGGGCAATAGAGTGAGGCACTGTCTTAAAAAAAAAAAAAAAAAAAAAGAAATCAAATTACTTTTTATGTATAGTTTTAACACATGGAAAATAGTTTTACATATCATTTAGGGAAGCTTCTACAGAAGGAGTAAAAGTATAAAATAGTGCAGGGGAGTGGTTGACACCAAATTCAGGACAGTGGTTTATCTCTGGTGGCGTGGGTGGAGGTATAATCAGTAGTATATATATCACCTACGTTGGTAAGGTTTTGTTTCTTAATCTCAGTGGTGAATATAGACTTATTATCCTTTGTATAACTTTTTGTATGACTGAAATATTTGTTAAACCTTTTGAAATTCATATAGAAAAGTATATGTATGTGCACAATTCTAAGTATGAAGCTTGATGAATTTCCACATCCATGTAAACAACTATATTAAGAAATAGAATACTGGCAACCTCCCAGAGGTCCCCTCCTCTCCCTTTCTAGTTTCTATTGCCTGCAAAGAGAACTATTGTCCTGACTTTAGCATCACACATTGGGGTTTTGCTTGGCTAGAACTTCATATAAATGGAATTGTATAGTATGTACTCTTTTGAATCTGGCTTCTTTTTCTCAACATAATGTCTGTGAGAGTCATCTGTAGTTTTTAGCCTATCAGTGGTTCATTCATTTTTATTGGTAAGTAGTATTCCATTGTATAAATATACCATAATTTGCTTATCCATTCACAGTAGATGGACATTTGAGTTTTTTCCAGTTTCTGGCTATCTCTAATAGTGCTGCTCTGAACATTCATTTGTGTGTGAGTCATTTGTGGACATGTTTAAATTTATTTTGGGGAAATACAATCCTAGGTAATAAGGTACTTTGGAACATTTTAATTTTATCTATCGCCTCACACCTTTTATGTTATTATTGGCATTCATTTTAGGTCTACAGGTTATTAAAACCCATTAGATATTATTTTTATTGTTGTAACAGTCAGTATTCATTCTTCTTTGCTTACGTGTTTATCTTTTCCAGTGTTCTTTATTTTGTTCTGCGTTACTGCCTTTTCATCTGGGATCATTTTCTGCCAAATTAGATGCCTGTTAGCATTATTATTTTTTAAATTAAAAAACTTTTTTTTTTTTTTTAACATAGAGAGAGTCTCGCTATGTTGCTCAGGTTGGTCTTGAACTCCTGGTCTCAAGTAATTCTCCCACCCTGGCCTCCCAAAGTGCTGAGATTACAGATGTAAGCCATCATGCCCTGCCCAGCATTATTTTTTTACTGAATGTATTAGTCTGTTCTCATGCTGCTAATAAAGACATACCTGAGACTGGATAATTTATAAAGGAAAGAGGTTTAACTCACACTTCCACATGGCTGGAGAGGCCTCACAATCATGGGGGAAGGTGAAGGGGAAGCAAGACACGTCTTACATAGCGGCAGGCAAGAGAGAGCTTGTGCACAGGAACTCCCATTTATAAAACCATCAGATCTCGTGAGACTTATTCACTACCAGGAGAACAGTATGGGTGAAACCGCCCCCATGATTCAATTATCTCCATATGGCCTTGCCCTTGACATGTGGGGATTATTACAATTCAAGGTGAGATTTGGGTGGGGACACAGCCAAACCATATTACTGAGGGTTTGCTAGTGACAAATCTTCAATTCTTACTTGTCTGAAAGTGTCTTCATTTCAGCTTCTTTCTTTTCTTTTTTTTTTTTTTTTTAGACGGAGTCTCACTCTGTTGCCCAGGCTGGAGTGTAGTGGCGTGATCTCAGCTCACTGCAAGCTCCGCCTCCTGGATTCACGCCATTCTCCTGCCTCAGCCTCCCGAGTAGCTGGGACTACGGGTGTCTGCCACCACGCCCTGCTAATTTTTTGTATTTTTAGTAGAGACAGGGTTTCACCATGTTAGCCAGGATGGTCTCAGTCTCCTGACCTTGTGATCCACCCACCTCGGCCTCCCAAAGTGCTGGGATCACAGGTGTGAACCAATGCATTTGGCCTCAGCTTCATTTTTGAATGATATTTTCACTGAGTATGGAATTTTATATTTCTAGTTTTTTTTCCCCAGAACTTTAAAACATTGTTCCATTGTTTTCTGACTTCCATCATTTCTGTTGAAAAATCAGCCATTAGCCAACATTATTATGACTCCATGGAAGGTAATGTGTCTTTTTTCCCCTGACTATTTTTAGGGTTTTGTCTTTGTCTTTAATTTTTATCAGTTTTCAGTTTTTCTTTGATGTCACTAGGTCTGGCTGTATTGATTTTTGTTGTTTATTTACTGTTAACCCTGTTTGGGGTTCCTAATGATTTTTAAAATTTGTGTATTAATATCTTTAATCAGTTCGCTGTTATCTTGTCAGACACTACTATGGTTCCATTCTTTATTTTTCTATGTCTTCAGATATATGTATTGTAGACCTTTTTACTGTCACACACATTTCTTACTCTTTTCTATATTTTCCATTTTATGTTTTACCTCTGTGCTTGAGTTTTGAAAAAATTTTGACCAGCCTTCCAATTTGTTAATTGTCTCTTTTACTATGTCTAATCTGTTGTTCAACCTTATCTATTGAGTTAATTTCCATAATGGTATTTTATAATTCTAGAAATTCCATTTAAGCTTTTTAAATTGATGCTGATTTTTTTGGTGAAATTCTCTACCTTTTCATCTAATTTCTTCATCTTGTTATATTTTTTAGTATATTAATCATAGTTTGACTCTTTGTTTCCTGACTCCAATATCTGAGTCACTTGTGGTTTCTTTGTGTGATCTGTGTTTTTCTCTGGGTGTTTGGTCTTGGCAAGCCTGGCAAATGTTGATTGAATATTCATCATATTGCATGAAAAATGTAGATGCTGTAGATGATGTTATTTTGTTCCAGAGAAAATGCTAGGCAGGCATATTGGACAATTAATTATTTTAATCCAGTTAGGGACTGAACTGAACATAGGCTGTATTTTAGTTCTGATAGAGCTCTGCCACTGGCAGATGGCTTTCTAGGATGTAGCCTTCTTAGGATTTCAGCCCAATGACTTCTCCCGCTGGCTAGTTCAGAACTTTAAATGTTCTTTCCTCAAAACTGTGAAACTGTCAAGCATGGCTTCTTAGCCTCCTGCCTTATGCAGTCTCAGAATTCAGCAAATGTTTTGAGGGAAATATCAAACAGGTGCTAGGCTTAGGTTTCACTGGCATCTTTACCTTTTAGGCCTCTGACTTTTGCCTCTCTATCTCCAAGAGACTGCCAAATGCTCTTCTGGTGTTTTTGCCCCTTATTAGCAACTCTCTGCTGAGGCTCTTTACCTGGATCCTTAGCCCCTTACCCTTCACCCAATTTTGACAAATGCCCAAGGGAAAGAGCAGCTGCACAATATTGGCTCACCTCCCTGTGCTTCTGTCTTCTTTAGGATTTTGTTCCCTGAAGTCCTGGTTGTCTCAACAACTGCTTGATGCTTTTGGGCATCATAGCATGCAGGTGTGTGTGTGTGTGTGTGTGTGTGTGTGTGTGTGTGTGTGTATTTGTGCTTTATCCAGCTTTTAAAGTGACTTTCAGCAGAAGCATTGGTCTGAAGTATCAAACAACCCATTGTAGCTAGAAGTGGATATGTGCCTGAAATATTTTAAATGTATGCTAATATAGAAACATAATTATGTAAATTTCCTGCTTAAAATTTTTCATTTTCTTTTCATTTCACCTGGAATAAAATTCACTCTTTAGCACATGTAGGAGGTCCTTGGTTTGTCCCTGCCTCACTCCTCAACATCTTGAACTGCATTCTGTCTTGTTTGCCACATTCCAGTCACATTGACCTTTCTCAGTTTCTCTATTGTACCAGATTCTTTCCTGCATCGGGTTTACTCCATGAAAACTCACCAACTAATATATTTGTGAAACTGATTTTACGTCTGAAGTTCTGTTCTCTAATATGTGTGTTTTTTAAAAAAATTCTAAGTTGGAAAGTTTAAGTGTTTAACCCTCTAGATTGACAACAATTAAAATGTCAAAAAACTACCAAGTGTTGGGAAAGATATGGAGCAAAGGGAATTTACATACATTACTAGTGGGACTGTAAATTGGTGAACCACTTTGCAAATAGTTTAATGTTATCATGTAATGTTAAAAATACATACACCCTAAGACCTTGTTGTTTTATCACCAGGTATATATCAGAAAGACGCTTGTCCACCAAAAGTCTTCTATAAGAATATTTATGGTATTCACAAACTTGAAACCTTAAAACTTGAAATAATACACACATGTGTCAATAGTAGAATGAATAAATAAATTATGGTATAGTCATACAACAGAATGCCATTTAGGAGTGTTTATCAAACTTGAATGTGCCTCAGAACTACCTGGAGAACTTATTAAAACACAAATTGTTGGGCGTCACCCCAGACCTTACCAAATCAGAAACCTTACCGTGAGAGTTTCTGATTTCAAAAGTCTGGGGTGGGGCTAAGAATTTATACTTCACATAAATTCCCAAGTGATTCTGATGCTTCTGGTCTTGGGATCTTAGAGAAGTATTGCTATACAGCAATGAAAATGAACAAATTCTAACTACACACAGCAACCAAATGAATCTCATGAAGTAATTTAAACTATTTTTTGTTATATAAATTTGGAAACATATATTAAAGTCAGGTATACTGTAAGTCTGATGTAGCCGTCATCCATTTTCAACAGTGATCAATTTATGGTCAATTTATTAAAAATATAATTTGCAACTCCTCCTTCATTCAATTATTTTAAATCAAATTTCAGATGTCATATCATTTCACTGATAAATATTTTGGGGTTACAAATGTAAGGCTGAGCAGAAGCAGCAAAGTATAAAGTATATACGTATGTGATTCAATTAAAATAAAAATTTTAAATAGACAAAACTATTTTTAGGGATGTACATAAGTGGTAATATTATAAGGAAAAGAAAGGAAATATATCTCATAAGAACAAAGAGGCCAGGAACAGTGGCTCACACCTGTAATCCCAGCACTTTGGGAGGCTGAGGCGGGTGGATCACCTGAGGTTGGGAGTTAGAGACCAGCCTGACCAACATGGAGAAACCCTGTCTCTACTATAAATACAAAATTAGCTGGGCATAGTGGCACATGCCTGTAATCCCTGCTACTCGGGAGGCAAGAGAATCGCTTGAATCTGGGAGGCTGAGGTTGCAGTGAGCCGAGATCGCGTCATTGCACTCTGGCCTGGGCAGCAAAAGCAAACCCTGTCTAAAAAAAGAGAAAAAAAAAAAAGAAAAAAAAAAAAAAGAAAGAACAAACAGAGTGATTGCTTTTAGATGGTTAGATGGGATGAAGAAAACTGAGATCAGAGAGGCATGCTTCTAAGGTGGTATAGTGTTTTCTTTCTTGACTGGAGTGGTAATTACAAAAGGGTTAGCTTAATTATTGTTAAAGTGTCCATGTATATTTTAGGCACTTTCATGCATATGTATTTCATATTATAATGAAAGGGGCAAAAGTATGTATTTGATACATCTCGTGAGGTATATTTGGATTAAGTCAGATATATGATTAATCTGAGCAGATACAGTTATTGTTTTAATGCTGTCAGCAACCGTTAATTTTTAGATTTGTGTATGAGGGCAGGGGCCACCTTTGGGTTGTTCATGGTTACAGGAACTCATCTGCCTTATTTGCAAGAGCTGTAATATTTAGCTCTGATTGGTGTCTGGCTGAAGCCTTGCTTCCTCGCCAGGTACTATGACTCATTCCCTCTGATGATCTGAGTTCTGCTTTTGGCTTTAATTCTGCTTCAATCAGCAGGGCAGGGTGCATTCTGGCTTCTCCAGATCTCCTTTCACTTCAAAGGAAGTTATCCTTGCTCATCTCTAAAATTAATTTTCTGCTTGTAGATACATTTTAAGAATTGATGGAATCCTCTTCTGGCTTTGCTATGGGAAAGTGAGAAGGAGATGAAATGGGTCTTCTGCCCTGTTCTTTTGTGTAGTAGCACTTAGCCACCAACTACTTTTTTTTTCCTCTTACATTAACTAACAGGAAGTAATGCTTCAGGGTAGAAATGATAATAGCTAATAGATGTTTAATGCTTTATTCCTTACAGACCACTCCCAAATACAGAAATCTCCACTGATCCCCTCTACAACACTGTGAGGTGGGCATGAGTATCCCCACTTGATGTAGGAGGAAATTAAGGCTCAGGGGGTAGAAGTGACTTGCCAAGGACATACAGTTTGTATGGATGGAACTTGTGTTCAAAGCCCGTTCAAATATTGTGTATTTATTTATATCTATGTGTATAAATATATTTAAGGAAAATAATAAAAGTGGAGACATGGAACATTCCAGTCAAAGGAGCAGCAGATGCCAAGAACACAGAGGCAGTGAATGAGTCTTTGAGTGAACTCACAGAGAGGGAGCAGAAAGGCATTCTGAGTGAGGGAACAGCATAGGAGAAGCCCGTCAATAACCCTTCACCCCTTGCAGTAGATACTGCTGGTTGCCTACCCCAATCTCCATCCTCCCCTTCCTCCTCAGTTATGGGAATTCCTGCTTTGACCTGGGGATATGGCTGCCCAGAATAAAGACTGCATTTCTTAGCCTCCCTTATAGCTAGATGTGGCCATGTTACTAAATTTGGGCTTGAGAGATGTTAGTAGAAGTATTATGTTTCAGTTTCCCAGAGACTGCCTTCAAGAAAATTGGTGTGTGTCCTCTTCCTGTTTTCTGTCCTTTCCTCCATCTTCTTGCCTGGAATATGAAGATGGTGGCTAGAGCTCTGACCATCTTAGTCAAGATGGACAAAAATGGCCATGCTTGGTAAAGAAGAGCAGTATACTGGAATGGTAGCCTGGATCATGGAGGACTGTCAACTCCACAGAATTGCTGGAACCTTGACTTCTTGCTAATTGATGAATTAATACCATTGTGTTGTTTATCACATGCAGCTGAACTTAATTTCAGCAGCTAAACCTAGTACAGATTGGGCATCCCTGATCTGAAAGTCTGAAACCCAAAATGCTCCAAGATTAGAATCTTTGAGTACTGACATGATGCCACAAGTAGAAAATTTCACACCTGACCTCATGTGATGGGCACACAAAATTATTTAAAATATTGAATAAAATTACTATTAGGCTATGGGTACAAGGTAAATATAAAACATAAATGAATTTTGTATTTAGACTTAGGTCCCATGCTCAAGATATTTTATTATGTATATGCACATATTTCAAAATATAAAAAATATGAAAAAGGTCCCAAGCATTTTGGATCAGGGATACTCAACCATTTCTCCTCTCATTTGCCCATCCTTTGCACAGATGTTCATATAAGCTTTTTTTTCCCCACCTTGGCATATGATTCAATTTTGAGAACAGGCAAAAGAGAACAATGTGTCTGAAGCGCTGGTCAGCCACAGCCTCTTGGGTGGCATCGGAACAGAGGGTGAGGTATCATGGAAACAAAATTCTTGGGCAGAAGATCACAGAGTGAAGGGTCTAGGGGGAAAGCTCATGGCTTCTGGGCACCAAGGGCGGCCATCCCAGGCAGGCGGTGGTCTTCTTGGCGGCCAGGCATCATATGCGGCACCAGGAAGTCTCCAGATGCATGGAGGTGACCACTCCATGCATGTATGGGGTCACATACAGTTTCTAAAACTTCAGTGTGAGGGTGTCACTGGGTCATGCTTCTTTGGAAACCCTTCAGGGATAACACTACCATTTTATGAATGCCTTTTGTGCTACTTAAATTTCTAGACACTTTACACATGGCATCTCATCGAATCTTTACAATATCCTTGTGAGGGTGCTTTTTGAGTGTCTGTCATTGAGTGACTCTGCTGGCCAAAGATGAACAAGACATATATGAACACTTATAGGTGAAGAAGCTGAGGAAGCTCACACACATTGTATGTGACTGGAACAGTGTCTGAATCCAAAGGTCATACGTCTTTCACTACATCATTGTAGCCATTGCCTGCTGTATGAGGAGGATATTGTTAGGATAGCATTCAAGGCTCTTTATCATGCAGTCCCTTATAGCTTTAATCTGGCCAACTCTCCGAAGGCACCCTCCTTTTCAACACTACATCAGAACAGAAATAATGCTGTAACTTCCGTACCTTGTTTCTCGTCCAAGGTTCCCATCCCAATAAGCACCATCAGTTTGCACCCAGTTGCTTTGCTAGACATTTGAGTATCGTTTTTGAAATTTTCCACCTCAGCCTTCCACTCTCACTTACTGATCACCAAGTCTTTCTGATTGTCCCTACACAGCCCCCTACCCCGAACAACTCAACTTCAGTCCCTATCATCTTTCAGCTGGACACTCACATTAGCCTCTCGGGGGTCTCTGGGTCTTCATACTTGGCCCCTGTTAATGCAGGGTGCACAACCCTGGCTGCATGTTAGAATCACCTGGGCAACTGTATACCAATGCTTGGGGAGACCCCCTAGAGATTCTTATTTAATTGATGCCAGGTGGGACTGGGTGTCACATCAGTATATTTGAAAATATCCCCCAGATGATTCTAATGTGCAGCCAGAGGGAGAACCCCTGAGCTGGACTGATCTTTAAAACATAAAAATGTGATTATATCCATGGTTCCCAAGCTCATCTGCATATTAAAGTCACTTAGGAATCTCCTCAAAATTCCAAAGCCCTGGCCATACCAAGACTAATTAATTCATAATATCTGGAAGTGGGACTCATGTATCCATATTTTTTTAAGCTTTCTAGTCTAATGTGCAGATAGGTTTGGGCACTACTGGGTCATGCTGTTCTCCTGTTCAAACAATTTATTGGGTTCCCCTGGTCTTGGGATAAGATCGTAAATCTTTAATGTGACCGAAAAGATTATATGATCTGGCCTCTGCCAATCTCACTAAATCAGGGTTTGGCAAACACTTTTTTTCTGTAAAGGTATAGATAGTAAATATTTTAAGCTTGTGGACCGTAAGGTCTCTGTTGCAACTCCTCAACTCTGCCACTGTAGCATGAAAGCAGCCATAGATAATATGTAAATGTGTGGGTGGCTGTGTTCCAATATAGCTTTATTTATGGATACAGAAAATTGAATTTGATATAATTTTAACATATCATAAAATAGTATTCTTCTTTTTCATTTTTTTCAACTACTTAAAAATACAAAGACCATTCTTAGCTGGGGGCCATACAAAAATAGACTGGGACCAGATTTGGTCCTGCTGGAGCTTGCCAGCTTCTGCTTCAGATTTGATTTGGTTCCATTTAATTATTTCCCTCCTTTCCTTCTTTCCCCCTTTCTTTTCTCCCACCTTTCCTTCCTTTCTTCCTACCTACCACCAACTAACCAGTCATGTATCCATACCGCCTCTCCTCCCCATATTTTGGCAATTCTGGTCTTCTTTCAGTTTCCTGACATTCTGATGTTCAGGGTCTTCACATGTCTATTCATGTCTCCCCTGGAATACGCTTCTATCTCTTTAGCTGGGTAATTTTATCACTCTTCAGGCAGGTCCTTGATTAGATATTACTAGGTCATGGACACATTTCTAGAATCCCCTGACTATCTTAAACAGTTTTTTAACACCTTGCAATTTTTCTTCCTAATTCTCACCTCAATTTGTAATTAATGGTTTGTAAAATTAACTGTAATAAACTCGTGACTTGTGGGATCATCTGTTCACTCTGCATAGCATGACCCAGGCTTATCTTGAAGACTGCATTGCCAGCCCTTTGGCATAGTACTTTGTACTTGGTAGGTGTTCAGTTAATCTTTGTGGATTGACTGCAGAAGGAAGGGAGGGAGGGAAGGAAGAAGGAAGGAAAGAAAATAAAAGGAGGGAAGGAAGTAGAAAGGAAGGAAAAAAAATGGAGGGAAGGAGGGAAGAAAGGGAAGGAAAAAGGGAATAGTGCTTCTGATTCTCAAATCCACACATCGGGCCTTGACTTCTTATTCTGCAACTTCCTACAAGACATTCCCCTTGGTGGCAGTGGAGAAGTTTACTTGAGAAACCAAGTTAGGATCAGGAGATGTCTGGTGAAAATAGAAGCAGTGTGGAGGCAGTGGGACAATCCCAAAGGTTGGCCTCATGAGAACATAGTAGGCTGGTGAGTTACTTCCTGTTCTGCAGAACACCGACGTTAGCAAAGCTGCCAGTCATGTGAAGGTCTTAGCAGCTTAGATCCAGGAGTTAGCTTTTTATTATCATCAGTGCTGTGTTATGGAGCAGGGTGAAAACATAGGCAAAATTAAATGAAAAATCTCAGAGTCCTTTTTTTTCCCGCTAAATAAACACATTTTTGATGAAGGCCACACATTCCCGAAAGCAAGCCATGGGTGTCAGCCATGAAGGCAATACCCAAGTAGAGGAGCAAAATAACTGGCAGTAGCAATCCCATTGTTGGGTGCCAAGGGCTATGTATGATTCATCTCATTTAATCCCCATGACCACTCTGTGGACACACTCACACCCTCACCCCTAACCCTGGGTGATGAGGACAGGGAGGCTGATAGAGGTTAGGAGTACACAGCAAGAAAGGAGTGGTATCAGGTTTGGCCATGAGGAATGTCTGACTCCTGATCTGTCTTACCCCTTCATGATGCTATAACAAAATACCCAAGACTGGGCAATTTATAAACAATAGAAATTTGTTTCTCACAGTTCTAGAGGCTGGGAAGTCCAAGATCAAGGCACAGGCAAGTTCCATGTCTGGTATTGACATAGTCTCTGCTTGCAAGATGGTGCCTTGTTGCTGCATCCTCATGTGGCAAAGGAACAGAGGGCAAAAGGGCCTAGCAAATTTACTCCAGCCCTTTTATGAAGTTGCTAATCCCATCCATGAGGGCTGTAACCTCATAACTTAATCACATCCCAAAAGTCCGCCTCTTAATACTATCACATTGAGGTTTAAGTTCCAACATATGAATTTTTGAGGGACATATACATTCAAACCATAGCAGGATCTTTTTTTTAGACAGAGTCTTGCTGTATGCCCAGGAGGAAGTGAAGTGGCATGATCTCGGCTCACTGCAACCTCTGTCTCCTGCGTTCAAGTGATTCTTCTGCCTCAGCCTTCCAAGAAGCTGGGATTACAGGCATGCACCATTACGCCTGGCTAATTTTTGTATTTTTAGTAGAGACGAGTTTTCACCATGATGGCCAGGCTGGTCTTGAGCTCCTGGCCTCCAGTGATCAGCCAAATTTGGCCTCCCAAATTGCTCAGATTATAGGTGTGAGCCACCATGCCTGGCCACCATGGTCTTCCAAGGCTCAAGGGGGCACTGGCTCTGTGAACATGATTTATCAACCATGTTAACCATGGACCATTTTCTCTTGCCTTTCAGAGAAGAAGATGATGTTAATAATAATAATTAGAATATAAATTTATAGTCTCTTATCTAAAACCCTTGGGATCACAGGTATTTCAGAATTCAGAATTCTTTGGATTTTAGAAATGTAATTCAGTTGGTCTACTGTATATTACACAGCACCACAATGGGGTCTGGTGCTGCATCCTAAATCAAATGTATGAATATTCATATTTAGTGAAGAAAATTAAGACTATAGTCATATCAGTTCAAGTTAGGTTTTGTGGCAAGATCAGTTTGCCACAAGTTTGACAGGCAAAATCATAGCTCCCCTAATTCCTAGCTATGTCCTAATTCCTGGACTCTGTAAATAATTACCTTACATAGCAAATGGGGGGAATGAAGGTAGCAGGTGGAATTAAGGTTGTTAATCAGCTGACTTTAAAGTTGGAGAATTATCCTGGATTATCCAGATGTATACCATGTAGTCACAAGGGTTTTTAAATGTGGAAGAATGAGGCAAGAGAGTCAGAGAGGGACATGTGACAATGGGAGCAGAGGTTGGAGTGATGCGATGTGAGAGGGACCCAGTCCACCAATGGTGGCTTTGAAGATGTAAGGGGGCCCTGAGCCAAAGAATAGCAGAAGCCTCTAAAAGATGGAAAAGGTGATGAAATGAATCCTCTCTAGAGTCTCCAGAAAGGAACACAGCCCGTAGACACCTTGATTTTAGTCCAGGGACCCACATTTGCAGGATAAAAAATTTTTATTGTTTTAAGCCACTGAGTTCGTGGGAACTTGTTATAGTAGCAATAGAAATGAATACAACCAGTTTAAGAACAAGGTCTGATTTCAGAGCTTTTTGAGCTTTAGATTTATGGTTAAGAAATTGTGGACCTGTAAGTAGTCTTACTGTGCATTACTCAAGATACTAAGTGTCCTATTGAAGACACTTTTATTATCGTCGTTTTACAGATGAGAAAACTTAGGCTCCGAGAGGTTAACAAATATGCCTAAGGTTGCAGAACTAATAAGTGACCATTCTGAGAATTGAAGCCATGTCTCTTTTTCTGCTTTTTGGTCTGTGCTCTTAGACTGCTTGCTTCTAAGCAATTGTTGTTGCCTAGATTTGAGGCTTAAAGCTTTGACCAGTGTCAGGGACTGTACTTAATGCTGGGGATAAGGATGAACAAGTTAAAGATGAATACTGGGCAGCCCTTGGTCCCAAATTTGACATTTGTAGTTCTGTGGCCATGTGAACATTATTTAACTTCTTTGAGATGAAAGATACTCATCTATAACATAGGTAATACTAATGCCTTCCCCATAGGTTTGTGATAGTTAATTGAGTTGATGTAAGTGAAGTCTTTTGTCACATGCCTGGCTAATACCAATTCTGCTGATAAATGTGAACTGTTACACTTATTAGTAATGTTGTTGTATTAATATTATGCTTCTTTAGTAAGGAACATATTGTGAATAGAGGAGTCAGGTCTCTAAGAAAAATTTGAACAGTTCTTAAAAATGGAAGGAGTTGAAAGAATAAGACAAACTCCATGCCTTTGTCACACAGGATTCCCTTCTCTTGGTTTCAGTGGCTGCTGTGAGTGTTGGGTGTTCAGGACACTTGCGTTGCATACTGCAGCTAAGTTTTCTGCGTGTTTGGAGTGGGAGAATGAAGCAGCCTGTCTGATCATTTGGCTTTACTCCTTTCCAGTATAATTCCAGGCACTTTTATTATCCCCATTTTACAGACGAGAAAGCTGATCTCACTCCCTCCCATCAGGGAGTGATGATGATTAAGGTATTATAGACTATCAGATCTAGTCCTTCACAGATTTAAGATAGAATATAAGTGGTGAGCTGTAACAGAGAGGCCAGATGTGTGTGTGTGTGTGTGTGTGTGTGTGTGTGTGTGTGTATGTGAGAGAGAGAGAGAGAGAGAGACAGATGGAGAGACAGATGGAGAGACAGACAGATGGAGAGATGGAGAGGAGAGAGGAAGAGATGACTGCATGCACAACCAAGTTAGAGAAGATGGTGGTGGTGAGACTTATTTAATAAGCAAACTGTTACTGCTTGCCTACTAGATATTTAAGAACTATGAGGATACAAAAGTGGATAAAGACAGATTCCCATCCTTAACATGTTATCTAGTTGAGGGTAAATTAAGACTATTTTGTTCACATCAGAAAATTCAGAGCTTTTGAAAGTTAGGTTGTAGGTATTGCTTTACAGTCAATTTCTGTGTGATATGACCTTTCTTGAAAGAGATATGAGTCATTTAGCTTCTGGTTGCAAAGAATTGTGTTGTTTTATTAGCACTTCCATCAATAGAAACCCCGTTATTATCTGGTCTGTTTTCCAACAGCCTTTTTGTGCCTGAAGAATTCTTAAGTACTCCTGCAAAATGATGGCTTCTAGGTCAAACCTAAGTACTCACTCTTCTGATGTTGTATGTTAAAGTAAAGGATACTAATCTGGGATTGGGGACTATCTCAAGTGCATCTGTTTGGGGGGCTTTATTTCACCCATTTATCCAGTTTGTATTATCACTTTCATCATGGCCTCTGTTCTGATTCAAATACCTGAGTATTATATTTTTCTGGACATGTTTATAACATATTCCATTCTTTAAAAGAGAGGCAGCTACATAGGTTTCTTCCTTTTAAATGGTTTTTTAAATCTGGAACATGAGGCAGAACTATCTACCAAAAAGGGGCTATCAATATTTATGGTCAAACATGGGGAGACTTAAAAGGCATTCTCCAATCCATCCGTAATCAGTCTGGTCCAGTTGCCTGAATATTTCAGAATTGTATTCTGGGAAATGTATATTCTGTATGTTTGGATTGAAAAGTCTCTGCTATTTTCAGTAAAAGTCTTTGAAAATTCTTTCATGCCGATGAAAGGATTGTCTTACAGTTTTTTATTTGATAGTTTTCTGTATTCCACAGGCACCTACTAATCTGGCTTCTTTTCTGGGCCACAACGGTGATAGCCCTTTATTAGCAACTCCTTAGCATAATAAAATTGCCTTTTCTTCTTATGTGAGTTATAGGGGTTTTATCTTTTTGCTTCTTTAATATTTATTGACTACCTAATCGCTTTTGGTTACTCTTCCTTATCATAAACAAGGCAAACAAGACCTTTGCTCTCTAGGATCTTATATTCTAGTAAGAATAAACAGACAGGTAAGAAACAGATAAGTTAAAACACACACATTAATTTGTTAGTAATAAGTGTCACGCATAATTAAAATAGGGCAATGTGTAAGAGTAGGTGATCATGGAAGGCCTTTCTGAGGAGGTGACATATAACTGAGATGTAAATGACATGAAGGAGCCAGCTGTGTGAAGATCAGGAAAAAGAACTTTCTAGGCAAAGGCAGCAGCTGGCAGAAGGGCCCTGGGCTAGTGTGATTGGAGTGGAGAGATAAAAGGAAAACCTGGAAGGAGAT
Source organism: Macaca mulatta (assembly GCF_049350105.2). Lineage (NCBI taxonomy): Eukaryota > Metazoa > Chordata > Mammalia > Primates > Cercopithecidae > Macaca > Macaca mulatta. The sequence goes on along the minus strand of NC_133414.1, from coordinate 102,861,590 downwards.
GAGATTAGAGAAGTGTTGCAAATTATATTGGGATTCAGACCAGGTAAAGAGTTTGGACTTGAAGATGGCCGAATAGGAACAGCTCCAGTCTCCAGCTCCCAGCGCGAGCAGCACAGAAGACAGGTGATTTCTGCGTTTTCAACTGAGGAATGCAGCTCATCGCCAGCAACGGATCAAAGCTGGATGGAGAATGACTTTGACGAGATGAGAGAAGAAGGCTTCAGTCCATCAAACTTCTCAGAGCTAAAGGAGGAATTACGTACCCAGCGCAAAGAAACTAACAATCTTGAAAAAAGAGTGGAAGAATTGATAACTAGAATAATTAATGCAGAGAAGGCCATAAACAAACTGACAGAGATGAAAACCATGACACGAGAAATACGTGACAAATGCACAGGCTTCAGTAACCGACTCAATCAACTGGAAGAAAGGGTATCAGCGATTGAGGATCAAATGAATGAAATGAAGCAAGAATAGAAATCTAAAGAAAAAAGAAGAAAAAGAAATAAACAAAGCCTGCGAGAAGTATGGGATTATGTAAAAAGACCAAATCTACGTCTGATTGGGGTGCCTGAAAGTGAGGGGGAAAGTGGAACCAAGTTGGAAAACACTCTTCAGGATATCATCCAGGAGAACTTCCCCAACCTAGTAGGGCAGGCCAACATTCAAATTCGGAAATACAGAGAATGCAACAAAGATACTCCTCGAGAAGAGCAACTCCAAGACACATAATTGCCAGATTCACCAAAGTTGAAATGAAGGAAAAAATCTTAAGGGCAGCCGGAGAGAAAGGTCGGGTTACCTACAAAGAAAATCCCATCAGACTAACAGCAGATCTCTCGGCAGAAACTCTACAAGCCAGAAGAGAGTGGGGGCCAATATTCAACATTCTTAAAGAAAAGAATTTTAAACCCAGAATTTCATATCCAGCCAAACTAAGTTTCATAAGTGAAGGAGAAATAAAATCTTTTACAGATAAGCAAATGCTGAGAGATTTTGTCACCACCAGGCCTGCCTTACAAGAGACCCTGAAGGAAGTACTAAACATGGAAAGGAACAACCGGTACCAGCCATTGCAAAAACATGCCAAAATGTAAAGACCATCGAGACTAGGAAGAAACTGCATCAACTAACGAGAAAAATAACCAGTTAATATCATAATGGCAGGATCAAGTTCACACATAACAATATTAACCTTAAATGTAAATGGCCTAAATGGTCCAATTAAAAGACACAGACTGGAAAACTGGATAAAGAGTCAAGATCCATCAGTTTGCTGTATTCAGGAGACCCATCTCACATGCAGAGAAACACATTGACTCAAAATAAAGGGATGGAGGAAGATCTACCAAGCAAATGGAGAACAAAAAAAAGCAGGAGTTGCAATACTAGTCTCTGATAAAACAGACTTTAAACCATCAAAGATCAAAAGAGACAAAGAAGGCCATTACATAATGGTAAAGGGATCAATTCGACAGGAAGAGCTAACTATCCTAAATATATATGCACCCAATACAGGAGCACCCAGATTCATAAAGCAAGTCCTTAGAGACTTACAAAGAGACTTAGACTCCCATACAATAATAATGGGAGACTTCAACACCCCACTGTCAACATTAGACAGATCAATGAGACAGAAAGTTAACAAGGATATCCAGGAATTGAACTCATCTCTACAGCAAGCAGACCTAATAGACATCTACAGAACTCTCCACCCCAAATCAACAGAATATACATTCTTCTCAGCACCACATCACACTTATTCTAAAATTGACCACATAATTGGAAGTAAAACACTCCTCAGCAAATATACAAGAACAGAAATTATAACAAACTGTCTCTCAGACCACAGTGCAATCAAACTAGAACTCAGGACTAAGAAACTCAATCAAAACCGCTCAACTACATGGAAACTGAATAACCTGCTCCTGAATGACTACTGGGTACATAATGAAATGAAGGCAGAAATAAATATGTTCTTTGAAACCAATGAGAACAAAGATACAACATACCAGAATCTCTGGGACACATTTAAAGCAGTGTGTAGAGGGAAATTTTTAGCACTAAATGCCCACAAGAGAAAGCTGGAAAGATCTAAAATTGACACTCTAACATCACAATTAAAAGAACTAGAGAAGCAAGAGCAAACACATTCAAAAGCTAGCAGAAGGCAAGAAATAACTAAGATCAGAGCAGAACTGAAGGAGCTAGAGACACAAAAAACCCTCCAAAAAATCAATGAATCCAGGAGTTGGTTTTTTGAAAAGACCAACAAAATTGATAGACTGCTAGCAAGACTAATAAAGAAGAAAAGAGAGAAGACTCAAATAGATGCAATAAAAAATGATAAAGGGGATATCACCACCGACCCCACAGAAATACAAACTACCATCAGAGAATACTATAAATACCTCTACGCAAATGAACTAGAAAATCTAGAAGAAATGGATAATTTCCTGGACACTTACACTCTTCCAAGACTAAACCAGGAAGAAGCTGAATCCGTGAATAGACCAATAGCAGGCTCTGAAATTGAGGCAATAATTAATAGCCTACCAACCAAAAAAAGTCCAGGACCAGATGGATTCACAGCTGAATTCTACCAGAGGTACAAGGAGGAGTTGGTACCATTCCTTCTGAAACTATTCCAATCAATAGAAAAAGAGGGAATCCTCCCTAACTCATTTTATGAGGCCAACATCATCCTGATACCAAAGCCTGGCAGAGACACAACAAAAAAAGAGAATTTTAGACCAATATCCCTGATGAACATCGATGCAAAAATCCTCAATAAAATACTGGCAAACTGGATCCAGCAGCACATCAAAAAGCTTATCCACCATGATCAAGTGGGCTTCATCCCTGGGATGCAAGGCTGGTTCAACATACGCAAATCAATCAACGTAAACCAGCATATAAACAGAACCAAAGACCAAAACCACATGATTATCTCAATAGATGCAGAAGAGGCCTTTGACAAAAATTTAACAGCCCTTCATGCTAAAAACGCTCAATAAATTCAGTATTGATGGAACGTATCTCAAAATAATAAGAGCTATTTATGACAAACCCACAGCCAATATCATACTGAATGGGCAAAAACTGGAAAAATTCCCTTTGAAAACTGGCACAAGACAGGGATGCCCTCTCTCACCACTCCTATTCAACATAGTATTGGAAGTTCTGGCTAGGGCAATCAGGCAAGAGAAAGAAATCAAAGGTATTCAGTTAGGAAAAGAAGAAGTCAAATTGTCCCTGTTTGCAGATGACATGATTGTATATTTAGAAAACCCCATTGTCTCAGCCCAAAATCTCCTTAAGCGGATGAGAAACTTCAGCAAAGTCTCAGGATACAAAATTAATGTGCAAAAATCACAAGCATTCTTATACACCAGTAACAGACAAACAGAGAGCCAAATCATGAATGAACTTCCATTCACAATTGCTTCAAAGAGAATGAAATACCTAGGAATCCAACTTACAAGGGATGTAAAGGACCTCTTCAAGGAGAACTACAAACCACTGCTCAGTGAAATAAAAGAGGACACAAACAAATGGAAGAACATACCATGCTCATGGATAGGAAGAATCAGTATCGTGAAAATGGCCATACTGCCCAAGGTAATTTATAGATTCAGTGCCATCCCCATCAAGCTACCAATGATTTTCTTCACAGAATTGGAAAAAACTGCTTTAAAGTTCATATGGAACCAAAAAAGAGCCCACATTGCCAAGACAATCCTAAGTCAAAAGAACAAAGCTGGAGGCATCATGCTACCTAACTTCAAACTATACTACAAGGCTACAGTAACCAAAACAGCATGGTACTGGTACCAAAACAGAGAGATAGACCAATGGAACAGAACAGAGTCCTCAGAAATAATACCACACATCTACAGCCATCTGATCTTTGACAAACCTGAGAAAAACAAGAAATGGGGAAAGGATTCCCTATTTAATAAATGGTGCTGGGAAAATTGGCTAGCCATAAGTAGAAAGCTGAAACTGGATCCTTTCCTTACTCCTTATACGAAAATTAATTCAAGATAGATTAGAGACTTAAATGTTCGACCTAATACCATAAAAACCCTAAAAGAAAACCTAGGTAATACCATTCAGGACATAGGCATGGGCAAGGACTTCATGTCTAAAACACCAAAAGCAACAGCAGCAAAAGCCAAAATTGACAAATGGGATCTGATTAAACTAAACAGCTTCTGCACAGCAAAAGAAACTACCATCAGAGTGAACAGGCAACCTACAGAATGGGAGAAAATTTTTGCAATCTACTCATCTGACAAAGGGCTAATATCCAGAACCTACAAAGAACTCAAACAAATTTACAAGAAAAAAACAAACAACCCCATCAAAAAGTGGGCAAAGGATATGAACAGACACTTCTCAAAAGAAGACATTTATACAGCCAACAGACACATGAAAAAATGCTCATCATCACTGGCCATCAGAGAAATGCAAATCAAAACCACAATGAGATACCATCTCACACCAGTTAGAATGGCAATCATTAAAAAGTCAGGAAACAACAGATGCCGGAGAGGATGTGAAGAAATAGGAACACTTTTACACTGTTGGTGGGATTGTAAACTAGTTCAACCATTATGGAAAACAGTATGGCGATTCCTCAAGGATCTAGAACTAGAAGTACCATATGACCCAGCCATCCCATTACTGAGTATATACCCAAAGGATCGTAAATCATGCTGCTATGAAGACACATGCACACGTATGTGTATTGCGCCACTATTCACAATAGCAAAGACTTGGAATCAACCCAAATGTCCATCAGTGACAGACTGGATTAAGAAAATGTGGCACATATACACCATGGAATACTATGCAGCCATAAAAACGGATGAGTTTGTGTCCTTTGTAGGGACATGGATGCAGCTGTAAACCAGCGTTCTCAGCAAACTATTGCAAGAACAGAAAACCAAACACCGCATGTTCTCATTCATAGGTGGGAACTGAACAATGAGATCACTTGGACTCGGGAAGGGGAACATCATACACCGGGGCCTATCATGGGAAGGGGGTAGGGGGGAGGGATTGCATTGGGAGTTATACCTGATGTAAATGACGAGTTGATGGGTGCTGACGAGTTGATGGGTGCAGCACACCAACATGGCACAAGTATACATATGTAACAAACCTGCACGTTATGCACATGTACCCTAGAACTTAAAGTATAATAATAATAATAATAAATAAAAAAAGAGTTTGGACTTTATTCTAAGTGTGGCAGAACCACTGGAGACTTTGAAACCTAGGGTGAAATGGTCTGGTTTTTCAATTTTAATAATTCATCGTGGTTACTTTGTGGAGAATGAAATGGGGGAGGGTGAGAATGAAAACTTGGAGACCAATGGGAAGGCTTCTATGTTAGTCAAGGCAAGAGGTAATTGTAGCTTGTACTGGGTTGGAGTAGTGGAGACAGAGACAACTGGAGGAATTCCAGATCTATCTTGGAGGTGTATAGGCAGGCCTTGCTGATGAACTGGATGTAAGCACTGAGGGAAAGAGGCCCAAAGGATGACTCTTGTGCTTTTGGCTCAAGCAATTCAGTAGATGGTGATACAGTTTACCAAGATGTGACAGCAGTAGGATTGGTGGTAACAATCAAGAGTTCTATTTTGATTGATAAATTTTGTATCAATAGACATTTGGATATGAGTCTAGAATTTCAGAGAGAATTCAGGACTAGAGGTAAAAACTTGGGTGTCATTGTGCATGATATTTCAGGCAATGGTGTAGGAGAGAGCAGATAGGAAAAGGGGTTTAAACACCAAGCTTTGAGGAGATAAAATGTTTGGAGTTTAAGAGGAGGACCCAGCAAAGCTTAAAAAGGGATGGTTAGTCAGTGCGATAGGAGGAACACCTGTCGTGGAAATTAAGGGGAAAATGTTTTGACAAAGATGGAATATAATCAAATCGGTGACCTTGAAGTCATTGGTGATCTTGAGTAGTTTTAGTGAAGCAGTCAGATGGAAGCCAGCAAGAGTTAGGCAAAGAGAAAAGGAGGAGAAAGGAGAGATGGCAGGTAGAAGCAACTCTTCCAAGAAGTTTTGCTGATAGGCACTCACCTGGAAGTCAAAGGACCTAGATTCCAGCCCAAATGTGCCGCATTGTACTCTGATGATAATTGCTTGTATTAGTCATTTTCTGTTGTTATAACAGAATACCACAGATTGGGTAACTTATGAACTAAAGAATTTTATTTAGCACACTGTTCTGGAAGCTGGGAAGTTCAAGAGCTTAGTGCCAACATCTGGTGACAGCTTTCTTGCTGTATCATAACATGTTGAGAGGGCAAGAGCCAGACAGCTAGAGAGAGAGTTCACTTTATAACAAAGCCACTCTGGAGATAACGAACCCACTTCCATGGTAGTGACATTAATCCATTCATGAAGGCAGAGGTATTAAGTTTCCAACACATGAACTTTTAGGGAACACATTCAACCATATCATTGTTTATGTAAGTGTCTTATATTCCATTAGAATGCACAAAAACTTTGATGTCCTTATTCACTTCAATTTCCTAATACTTAAAAAGTTCTTGGCACACAGTAAATACTTATACATTTAAGTTGAATGAATGGATGGATAAATTAATGAATATTCTACTAGAGTACAGACACTTTAGGCTGAAGACCATGTCTGATTAATCTTCTACAGGCCATGCAAAATAGTCAGGATGCAAAAATATTTCTAAATGAATAAATGACTCTAATGAACTGAGGGGTATAGTAGGGAAGCTGGGGCCAGGAAAGGTCAGAGATGGGAGCTGTTTAGACCAAGGTTCTCATAGGACTGGGTAAGACCTGGGACTGAGGTTTAAGGGCACAGAAAGCTGTTGAAGTAGAAGACAGGGGATAGGATACAGGTTCTTCTGGATTTGTCTCTGACTCCCTAACTATGACCTTACCTAAGTCGTTATGCCTTATCTCTAAGCCGTATTCCTCGTGATGATAGAAATATCTCTGTAGAGTTAATGTGAGGATTTAATGAGATTACATTCACAGCTGAACATGGTGGCTCATGCCTGTGATCCCAGCACTTTGGGAAGCCAAGGCGGGAGAATCAGTCGAGCTCAGGAGTTCAAGACCAGCCTGGGCAATATAGCAAGACACCATCTCTACAAAAAAAAAAAAAAAAATCTGGCGTGGTGTCACATGCCTGTAAGTCCTAGCCACTCAGGAGGCTGAGGTGAAAGGATTGCTTGGGCCCCAGAGGTCGAGGCTACAGTGAGCTGTGTCATACCACTGTACTCCAGCCTGAGCAACAGAGCAAGACCCTATCTCAAATTTTTAAAAAAATTTAATTAACAATATATATTCACAAAGAGTTTAGGCAATGGCTTGACTCATATAAACACCCACTGACAGGCAGCATTGTTATTAATACTATTGGTAATATTGTTCAATATTGGCCTGTACCAGGGACTCAGGTTCTACCACCGGTCAGTTAGGGCAGCTTTCTGGCATTAAGGAGTTGTTTGAATGGGAGGGCTTGCTGATGTTCTTTCTGACTCTCTGTTTTCATCCTAAAAGGAATAAATAAATCAAGTTTACCTTTACGAAAAACCTGTACTGGGGCTTGATGAGGCTTCAGGGAATGCCATCCTGTTCTCCAAAGCACCCTATGTGTTTATTGATGCCAGCAATGGGGGCCAAAATGTATCTAATAATCGAGTTCAGATGCTGCTCAAGGTAAGTCAGTGGTTTGAATTCATTCATGCTGAGGTGGGATCAGTAGGTCAGTTGGGAAGGATACATAATTTGTGTCTTATATAACATTTTAGTGAATGGGGAGGGGTGCATCATCACACCTCAGATAGCATCCGAGTTGTTCTTGCCCTTTCCTTGTGTACTTCCTGAGTGTCATGTGTTCTCCTGTGCTTCCATGCCCCAGTACAAGTGCTTTCCTCTGCTTGGAATGCTCTACCCTTGTCTGCCTATTTCCTAAACACTCTTTGAGATTCAATGAAAGTGTCACAGCCTTTGGAAAACTGTCTCTGACACTTAGGTCTGGGTTAGGTGTCCCTCTCAAGCTCTCCCTTAGTCCCTTGAGCTTCCTTCTCTACTCTCATCATGCTGCATTGTAATTGTTTGTATTTCTGGGTCCCTTGCACACCAAATGCTGAGGTCCTTCAGGATAGGGTATCTTATTTATCTGTTTTCTTCCAGCTCCAATTGGTATGTGGAAGGTGCTCAATAAATGTTTGGTGGATTAGTGGTTGGATGAATGAATGAAACAAGAAAACAAGCAATAGTTGACTGTTTAATCAGGTCTTGGTATAAAACAGGTAGGCAGAGGAATATGCAAGGGAGACATAGAAGCTGTACCACTGATGACCCAGTTCTGCCTTGGTGGGTTGTATTTTTTTCTTTCCTGAATGGAGACCTCATCATAGCTGCCAGGACCATTTGTTCTGTTACTTTGAAGGCTTAACTCTGCTTTATGTGATTTATGAGGACACTGCCAATTTCATCCCCAGGATGTTCTGTCACTAAGGTCTTCCTGTAAGGGTGGTCAGTACAATGGGATTTTATCTGCATAGCTCATTATGTGAATATCCCCAGCATGGGGATGGTTTAGCTTATTGGGTTACTTTCCAAGCCCTAGTGGCAAGACTAGACACTGGAAATAGTATGATAGCTATAGAGATTTCAAACATACCTACACAAAATGGGAAATCATAAGATGAACTCTAACCTTATCTCCAGAACCTCCCAAAACATACATATTAGTACATCTTGGGTGAGTCAGAGGCATTTTTTACATTTCCACAGTGGTTCTTGTCTTGATTCTTCTTCCAGGGAATAGCAATTTTTTTCTGGAAAATTCCTAGGAGACTATAACATTCCCTGTCCCAAGATATCACTTGTGTGCAGCCTTGTGATAGACAATAAAAACTACCCCCAATTCTTCCTGTTCCTACATGCACACCCGTCTGAAGGGTGACTTTGCACCCCTTCCTACACAGAATTTAGAATTGGCCTTATAACTTGTTTTACCTAATGGGATCTTAGCAAACATGACACGAACAGAGACATGAAAAGGGATGTTCATTGGAGTTGGTCTTCTTTTGCGTCTTTTGGGGACCCTGTGACTGCTAGCTACCATGTGAAGAAGCCCTCACTGGACAATGAGAGACCCATGGCCTACTCATTCTATTTCCTTGGCCACCAGTTGCCAGTCAGGTGAATGAATGAAGTTATTATAGATTGTCTGGACACCAGCAAATCCATCACCTGACTACAGACACAGAAAACACCCAACTGAGATGATCCGAACCTGCCTGGACTGGAACAGCCCAGCTGACTCACAGAAGAGCAAGCTGAATAAAAGGCTGTGGTTTAAGCCACAAGGTTTTGCAGTAGTTTGTTATACAGAAAAAGATAACTGATGTAGCAAGCCTTTAGTGATTTTTCCTGGCCTTCTCCTGAATTTACGTTCCCATATTTAGGTATTCAGATTATAACACAGTGCTCATCTCCATCATGTTCTTCGGATGGTTGTTCATGAGTCTGCCTCCCCGGTAGACTTTGGATACTCCAAGGGTAGGAGCACTATCTGGAGGACTAGTAGGATCTGCACACCTAAGGCCTAGCCCAGTGCCAGGGACTAAGAGTGTGCTCTGGAAATGTGGATGGACTCCATGAATGTGTGCAGCTCAACTTTTGAATCTTGGCTTCTGTGTCACTAGTAGCTCCTTTATTTATTTCCCTCCTACTCCTCAACTGGGTATATAAAACCTGATGTTTGCTATATTCTTGAAATTTTCTATTTTCACATTCTCTTTTGCAGTTAGGGTGCCTTTTACTTATCCTTGTAATTTCTTAGTGTACCTATAGTTAGACAACAACAAAGTGCCCCCAAGTTTTTTCAAAATAGGATTATGTAGTCATAAAAGACACCAGCCAAAATAAAGCCTTTTGATAATAATCCAAGTTTCCTTTTTCTAAATTACATCTTTCAAATAGCATTATGTGATGATTGATTTTTATTTCATTTAGATTTAATTTTATTTTCAATGTGTAAGTTTCATATTTTCAAAATGAACAATCTTCCCAATGAAAGCTATTAATTTCATCTTGTCTGAGGTGATAAATCATTTACTGTGTCTCTTCACTAAAATCCCTGATTATTACTGGCATTTTGGGAACCCCAGGAAGTCATGTGGAGGAGGCCCCCAGAGACAAAATGAAGAAAAAGGAAGGTAATTCAGATAAAAGCCATTAACAACTCCTCAAGAAATTTTTGTCAAATAAATCCTCAATGTAAGATTAATAATAAGTGTTACTATTTATTAGTCAGACCCTGTGTTACATGCTGAATATCTCTTTTAACCTTTACAACAACCCCATGTGGTAAGTTCTAGTACCTCCCTTTTACAAATGAGGAAAGGCTTAGATAATTTAATCAGGTTACCTAGAGTCAGAACCTGGAATTGAACCAGCATGGGTCTGCTTTCAGAGCTGGTGCCTTAACTCTTAAGCTTCACAGAGAAGGGAATGTAAAAGATGGTCTATTCATGGTAAACCATGTATCCTCTTTTAAAAAGATAAAAATTGAATAACACATCTAGAGCTTGGAAGGTCCCCTAGAGGCATGATCTCAACACTCTGGAATATTCCCCATAGTGGTGACGTAGGGGCTGACCTTGGGGTATATGTTGGTTCATACCCTTTTTTTTTTTTTTTTTTTTTTTTTTTTTTTTTTGAGATGTAGTCTCGCTCTGTCACCCAGGCTGGAGTGCAGTGGCGCGATCTCGGCTCAGTGCAAGCTCCGCTTCCCAGGTTCACGCCATTCTCCTGTCTCAGCCTCCCAAGTAACTGGAACTACAGGCACCCGCCACAATGCCTGGCTAATTTTTTGTATTTTTAGTAGAGACGGGGTTTCACCGTGTTAGCCAGGATGGTCTGGATCTCCTGACCTCGTGATCCACCCGCCTCAGCCTCCCAAAGTGCTGGGATTACAGGGGTGAGCCATACCCATTTCTAATGACCTAGGAGTTTCAGGCTTGGCATGCCCGAGGTCAGTTTAGGTCGAATTATCCTCACAACTACCAAAGAATGTTAAAACTGGAAGGGACCCATGTTAGTTCATGTCTCCAAGTCTATTCCACCCTCCTCCACTCCATCCTCTTTCCTGGGAAACTGACATGCTCTTTGGCTTCAATGGGGTTCAGCCTGTGGAGGGTCCGGGGAAGGATATCGGAGGGAGTGGGAAGGTGGAGAGTAGACTCCCGGCTTGTAGGGCCACCTTGCACTGGCTGTGCCCTTGTCTGCAAGTTACTGGTCTTTTTCAGAGGGCCTTTGCTGCATGACTCCTTCCTTCTGAACCATGTTCCTGTCCTCTTCCCTCCTCCCTGTGGGCGTGGGATGGCGAATGTTCTGTTGCTGAACTCTTAGGGTTTTCCTACCTCCAGCCCATGGCTCTGCAAATAGTCTCCTTGAACTACCCTAATTGGAATGTGTAATCTATTCCTTGCGGAGACCCTGATTGATACAGAATTTTAGAGGTTATGTAGCACAACCTTCACATTTTATGAGGAGAAAACCAAAGTATAGAGAGTAAGTGCCTGCTTGAAGTAACTGCTAAGTGGCAGAGTCCTGAACTCGAAAGGTGAACCGGACTGACCTCTTGTCTGGGGATCCCCCAACATAACCCAAGTGTGGAAAGACCAGTGAGTGGCACATTAGTTGGAGTAGGCGTTAATTTTATTTTTGCCTTTTTTTGTGGAGCGTCCTAACTGGGCCAAAGCTTTCTTTCTTTCTTTCTTTCTTTTTTTTTATTTTTTTGAGACAGGGTCTCACTTTGTCACCCAGGCTGGAGTGCAGTGGCGCCATTTTGGCTTACTACTGCCTCCGTCTCCTGGGCGTAAGTGATCCTCCCACCTCAGCCCTCCAAGTATCTGGGACTACAGGCACGTGCCACCACACCTGGCAAATATTTTTGTATTTTTTGTAGAGATGAGGTTTCATCATGTTGCCCAGGCTGGTCCCAAAGTCCTGGGCACAAGCTATCCGCCTACATCGGCCTCCCAGCGTGCTAGAATTACAGGCGTGAGCCACTGCGTCCGGCTGACCAAATCTTTCTCTAATGACTTTTGCCCACGTTATTGCTCAGCTGTACTTAGGCAACTTTTCAGCTATGACTTTTGCCTTTTCTTAGGTATTCCAGAATAAAAAATTCCATGAATGGGCTTCTGTGTTTATCCGGTTACAAATTTAGAAGCTGTGTAAGCAAGTGGTTTGTGTGTGAGTTTAATTAATGTCTTTCAGGTAATTGGTTTTTGTTCTTTAATAAATGCAGAGTATTCATCAGTGTAATAACACTCATGAACCAGAATGGCAGTGAATCAGGATCTTCTTCAAAGGAAGACTGTTGTTACAGTTTATTGGTAACAGTTATTGAGTGGTATTCAAGTTTGGATTACTGAGGTTGTTGTGGGTGTACTGGCACAAGATAAACAGTCAATAAATATTTGGCAAATTTTAGGATTGTTTTCTCTGTTTCTGTGAGAAATGTCATTGGTGTTTTGATATGGATTGCATTGAATCTGTAGATTGCTTTGGTTAATATGAACATTTTAACAATATTGATTCTTCCAATCCATGAACATGGAAAATTTTTCCATTTTTGTGTGTGTGTTCTCTTCAATTTCTTTCACTTCTTTGATTAATTCCTAGGTATTTAATTTTATTTGTAGCTATTGTAAATGGGATTACTTGATTTCTTTTTCAGGTTGTTTGCTGTTGGCATATAGAAATGCTACTGATTTCTATATATTGATTTTGTATGTTGAAACATTACAGGCTGGGCGTGGTGGCTCATGCCTGTAATTCCAGCACTTTGGGAGGCCGAGGCAGGAGGATCACGAGGTCAGGAGATCGAGACCATCCTGGCTAACACGGTGAAACCCCGTCTCTACCGAAAATACAAAAAATTAGCCGGGCGTGGTAGTGGGCGCCTGTAGTCCCAGCTGCTCGGGAGGCTGAGGCAGGAGAATGGCTTGAACCCGGGAGGCAGAGCTTGCAGTGAGCCGAGATCGCGCCACTGCACTACAGCCTGGGCGACTGAGCAAGACTTGGTCTCAAAAAAAAAAAAAAAAAAAAGAAACATTACAGAGTTTATCAGGTCCAATAGTTTTTTTTGTTTTGTGTGTGGAGTTTTCAGGTTTTTCCAAATGTAAGTTCATATAATCTGCAAACAAGGACAGTTTGACTTCTTTCTTTCCAATTTGAATGCCTCTTATATCTCTCTTGTCTGATTGCTCTAGCTAGAACTTCTGGTACTATGTTGAGTAACAGTGGTGAAAAGTGGGGATCCTTCACAGGAAGGGGAACATCACAAACCAGAGCCTGTGAGGGGGTGGGGGGTTAGGAGAGGGATAGCATTAGGAGACTAACGTAGGTGACAGGTTGAAGGGTGCAGCAAACCACCATGGCACATGTATACCTATGTAACAAAACTGCACATTCTTCACATGTAACCCAGAGCTTAAAGTATTAAAAAAATGATTTGACAGCCACAAAAAAAAGAAAAGTGGGGATCCTTATCATGTTCTAGATCTTAGAGGAAAGGTTTTCAGTTTTTCTGCATTTAGTGTCATACTAGCTGTGGGTCTGTCATATATTGCTTTTATTATATTAGGTATGTTCCTTCTACACTCAGTTTTTTGAGGGTTTTTATCATGCTAAGGGATCTTGAATTTTATCAAATGTCTTTTTCAGCATCAGCTGAAATGATATATGGGTTTTGTCCTTCATTCTGCTAATATAATATATCACATTGATTAATTTACATATGCTGAACTATCCCTGCATACCTGGGATAAATCCCACTTGGTCATGATGAATGATCTCTTTAGTATGTTGTTGAATTTGATTTGTGAGATTTTGTTGAGGATTTTTGCATCAATATTCATCAGGGATATTAGCCTGTACTTTTTTTTTTTCTTTTTTTAAATTTTTGACCTCGTAAGACTTCTACAACCTATCTAGTTTTCTTTTTTTGGATGCATTTTCATCTGGTGTTGGCATCAGGGTAATACTGTCCTCATAAAATGAGTTTAGAAGTATTCTATTTTTCAGATAGTTTTAGTAGGATTGATATTTCAAAAAAAAATGTTTTGTAAAATGCAGCAGTGAAGCCATTGGGTCCTGGGCTTTTCTTTGCTGGGAGATTTTTTATTATTGCTTCTATCTCATTACTTGTTATTGGTATGTTCAAGTTTTGGATTTCTTTATGGTTCAATCTTGGTAAATTGTATGTGTCTAGGAATGTATCCATTTCTTCTAAGTTTTCCAATTTAGTGGCATATTAAGCCTCTAATAATCCTTTGAGTTTCTGTAGTATCAGTTATAATGCCTTTCTTTTTCATCTCTGATTTTATTTATTTGGATCTTCTCTATTTTTCCTTAGTTTGGCTGAAGGTTTGTCAAGTTTGTTTATGTTTTCAGAAAACCAAGATTTTATTTTGTTGGCCTTTTGCATGGTTTTCTTCATTTCAATTTCATTTATTTCTGCTCTGATATTTATTATTTCTTTTTGTCTACTGATTTTAGGTTCTGTTTAATCTTGCTTTTCCAATTCTTTAAGATGTATTGTTAGGTTGATTATTTGAAGTTTTTCTACTTTTTTTATGTAGGCACCTATAACTATAAACTTCTCTCTTATTACTGCTTTCACTGTATCCCACAGGTTTTGATATGTTGTGTTTCCATTATCATTTGTTTTGATAAATTTTTTGATTTGCTTCTTAATTTCTTCATTGACCAACTGGTCATTCAGGAATGTATTATTTAATTTCCGTGTGTTTGTGTGATTTCCAAGATTTTGCTTGTTATTTATTTCTTGTTTTATTCCATTGTGGTCAGAGAAGATACTTATTATTTCAGTTTTTTTGAATGTGTTAAGACTTGTTTTGTGTCCTAATATATGGTCTATCCTTGAGAATAATCCATGTGCTGAAAAGATTGTGTTCTGCATCCACTGTATGAAATATTCTGTAAATATCTATTAGGTCCATTTTGTTGATAGTGCAGATTAAGTTCTATGTTTGTTGATTTTCTTTCTGGATGATCTGTCCAATGCTGAAAGTGGGGTGTTGAAGTCTCCCACTATTATTGTGTTGGAGTTTATCTGTTTCTTTGGCTCTAATATTTTCTTTATATATCTGGGCACTCCAGTGTTGGGTACATATGTATTTACAATTGCTATATCTTCTTGCTGAATTGACCCTTTTATCATTATACAATGACCTTCTTTGTCTCTTTTTATGATTTTTGTCTTGAATTCTATTTTGTCTGATAAAAGTATAGCTACTCGTCCTCTTTTAGGTTTTCACTTGCATGGAAAGTCTTTTTCCATTCTTTTTTTTTCAGTTTATGTGAGTCTTTATAGGTAAAGTGTGTTAGTGTGTTTCTGGTAGGCAACAGAACATTGGGTCTGTTTTTTAAAAATCCATTCAGCCACTCTGTGTCTTTTTTGACTAATTTTTAGTTTAATTTTTGTTTTTAGTAGAGACATGATCTCGCTTTGTTGCCCAGGCTGGTCTCAAATTCCTGAGCTCTAGCAATCCTCCTTCCTTGGCCTCCCAAAGTACTGAGATTACAAGTGTGAGCCGACATACCCAGCCTGCTCTGTGTCTTTTCATTGGAGAGTTTAGTCCATTTACATTCATTGTTGTTATTAATAAGTAAGGACTTACTCCAGCCATTTTTTATTTATTTTCTGGTTGTTTTGTGTTCTTCTCTTCCTTCTTTCCTTCCTTTCTGTCTTCCTTTTAGTAAAGGTTGTGTTCGCTAGTGGCATGGTTGAATTTCTTTTTATTTTTTGTGTATTTGTGGTAGGTTTTTTTTTGTTTTGCAGTTGCTATGAGGCCTGCAAATAATAACTTATATCCCAGTATTTTATTTATTTAATTTTATTATTATTATTATTATTATTTTTTTGAGATGGAGTCTCACTCTGTCACCCAGGCTGGAATGCAGTGGCACAATCTTGGCTCACTGCAAGCTCCACCTCCTAGGTTCATGCCATTCTCCTGCCTCAGCCTCCCAAGCAGCTGAGACCGCAGGCACCTGCCACCATGCCCGGCTAATTTTTTGTATTTTATGTAGAGATGGAGTTTCACCATGTTAGCCAGGATGGTCTCGATCTCCTGAGCTCATGATCCGTTCGCCTCGGCCTCCCAAAGTGCTGGGATTACCCCAGTATTTTAAACTTATGACAACTGAATATTGATTGCATAAACAAGCAATAAGTAATAAAAACTCTACACTTCACCTTCATCCTCTTGCTTTTAAACTTTTTGTTTCTATTTATATCTTACAGTACTGTCTGTGCCTTAAAAAGTTATTATTTTTATCAGTTCATCTTTTAGTCTTTCTACCCAAGAGGTGAGTAGTTAACATACCACAATTACAGTGTTATATTCTGTGTTTTTCTGTTTACTTACTATTATCAGTCAGTTTTGTACCTTCAGATGATTTCTTATTGCTCATTTACATCCTTTACTTTCAGACTGAAAAACTTCCATTTTCTTGTATGACAGGTCTGCTGTTGATAAAATATCTCAGCTTTTGTTTGTCTGGGCAAGTCTTTATTTCTCCTTCATGTTTGAACGATATTTTCACCACATATATTATTCTAGGGTATACATTTTTTTTTCTTTAGTATTTTAAATATGTATGCCACTCTTTCCTGGCATACATACAACATAGTATGTTGTTTCTTTTCTCTTGCTGCTTTTAGCATCTTTTCATTATCTTCGACCTTTGGGAGTTTATTAAATGCTTTGATGTAGTCTTCTTTGGGTTAAATCTGGTTGGCATTCTTTAATCTTCTTTTACTTGGATATTGATAGCTTTCTCTAAGTTTGTGAAGTTCTCTATTATCCCTTTGAATACACTTTTGAGTCCTATCCTCTTTCCACCTCTGGTTTAAGGCCAGTGACTCTTAAATTTGCCCCTTTGATGCTATTTTCTAGTCTTGTAGGTGTGCTTCATTTTTAAAATTCTTTTTTCATTTTGTCTTCTCTGACTGTGTATTTCCAAATAGCCTGTCTTCAAGCTCACTAATTCTTTCTGATACTTGATCAGTTCTGCTATTAAGGGACTTTGATGCATTCTTCAGTATGTCAGTTTCATTTTTCAACTCTAGAATTTCTGTTTGATTTTTTAAAATTATGAATTCCTTTGTTATATTTATCTGATAAGATCCTAAATTCCTTCTCTGTGTTATCTTAAATTTCATTGAGTTTTCTCAAAACTGCTATTTTGAATTCTCTGTCTGAAAGGTCACATATCTCCATCTCTCTGGAATTGGCTCCTGGTGACTTATTTAGTTCATTTTTGAGATCATGTTTTCCTGGATGGTCTTGATGCTTGTGGATGTTTCTTGGTGTTTGTGCATTGAAGAGTTAGGTATTTATTGTAGTCTTCTCAGGCTGGGCTTGTTTGTACCCATCCTTCTTAGGAATGTTTTTCAAGTATTTGAAGGGACTTGGATGTTGTGATCTAAGTTTTTGGTCACCACCGCCATGTCTGCATTAGGGGGCAGCCTTATAGAGGTATAAGCCTGCAGACTTATAGAGGTACTACCTTGGTGGTTGTGGATAAGATCCTGAAGAATTCTCTGGATTGCCAGGCAGAGACTGTCATATTCTTGCCTTACTTTCTTCTAAACAAATGGAGCGTCTCTGTCTGTGTTGAGTTGCCTGGAGCTGGGAAAGGGGTTATATAAGTACCTCTGTATCCACTACCACTGGGACTGCCCTGGGTCAAAACACTGAGTCTTGCCCAAGGCCCACTGTAACCACTACCTGGCTACTGCCTGGCTACTGTGTTCACCCAAGGCCCTAGGGCTCTACAGCCAGTAGGTGGTAAAGCCAGCCAGGCTTCCCCTTCAAGGAGTGGAGTTCCCCAGGGCCCTAGATGGGCCCAGAAAAGCCACCAAAGAGCCAGGACCTAAAGTCAGAAACTGAAGAAATGTGTGCTGTTGCCACAAGGCAATGTCTTTCCCAGTAGTCCTTCCCTCTTCCACAAGAAGAGGGGTCTCTCCCCATAGCCACCATTACCCCAGGCCCATGAGGAATACTGCCAGGCTACCACTGATGTTCACTTAAGGCCCAGGAGCTTTTCAGTCAGCTTGTGGTGAATGCTTCCAGGATTGGGACTCACCCTTCAGGGAAATATGCTCCCCTCTGGCCCAGGACAAGTCCAGTAATCCAAGAGCCAAGGCCTGGAATCAGGGAACTCCAAGGGCCTGCTTGGTGCTGTACCCAGCTGTGGCCAAACTGGTATCTAAGCTGCAAGACTAAGTCACCTTTGCTCTTTTTTATGCTTTTCCCCAGAAGGAATCCCTCCCCTTGGCTACCACAGCAGGGAATGTGCTGGGTCACACCTGAAGCCAGTGCATCTCAGAGTCTCATCCAAGGCTCACAGTGTGTACTACCTAGATACCACCGCTGATTATTCAGGGCTCAAGGGCTCTTTAGTTAGGAAGTTATTAATCCTGCAAGGACTACATCCTTTCCTTCAAGGCAGTGTTTTCTCTTCTGGCCCAAGGTGTGTCTGGAAATGTCCATCTGGGCACTAGGAAGTGGAACAGGGACCTCATAACTCTGTTTGGTACCCTATCCTGTTGTGGCTTAGCTGATATCCAAATTGCAAGACAACTCTTTGCTCTTCCCGCTCCTCTCCTCAAGTGGAAGGGAGGAATCTTGTTCAGAGCTGCAAGCTGCACTGCCTGGGATTGGGGGATGGTTAGTACAAGCACTCCTGTGTTACTTTGTGATCACACTGCTATAAAGAATTACCTGAGACTCAGTAATTTATGAAAAAAGAGATTTAATTAACTTACAATTCTGAAAGCTCTACAGGAGGCATGGCTGGGGAGACCTCAGGAAACTTAAAATCATGGCAGAAGACAAAGGGAAAGCAGGCATGTCTTCCCCATGGCCAACAGAAGAAAGAGAGTGAAAGGGGAGGTGCTACAACTGGATCTCATGAGAACTCTATCACGAGAACAGCAAGGGGGAAGTTCGCCCCGCTAATTGAATCAACTCCCACTAGGCTTCTCTTCCAACATTGAAGATTATAGGTCATTATGAGATTTGGGTGGGGACACAGAGCCAAACTCTATCATTCCGCTTCTGGCCCCTCCCAAATCTCATGTCCTTCTCACATTTCAAAACAATCAGGTCTTCCCAACAGTCCCCCAGAGTCTTAACTCATTCCAGCATTAACTCAAAAGTCCAAGTACAAAGTCTCATGTGAAACAAGGCAAGTCCCTTCCACTATGAGCCTGTAAAATTAAGAACAAATTAGTTACTTCCAAGATACTATGACAGTACAGACAATGGGTAAATGCTCCCATTCCAAGCAGGAGAAATCAGCCAAAACAAATGCGCTACAGGCTCTATGCAAGTCTGAAACCCAGCACAGCAGTCATTACATCTTAAAACTCCAAAATAATATTCTTTGACTCCATGTCTCATTTCTAGGCCATACTGACACAAGGGATGGGCTCCCAAGGCCTTGGGCAGCTCCTCCCTGTGTTTTTGCAGGGTATAGCCCCCTCGGCTGCTTTTATGGCCTGGTGTTGAGAGCCTGCAGCTTTTCCAGGTACAAGGTGCAAGCTGTCAGTAGATTCTGAGGTCTGGAGGACAGTGGCCCTCTTCTCAGAGCTCCACAAGGCAGTGCCCCAGTGGGGATTCTGTGTAGGTACTCTAACTCCACATTTCCCCATCCACACTGCCCTAGTAGAGATTCTCTATGATTGCTTTGCCTCTGTGGTAGACTTCTGTCTGCACATCCAGGCATTTCCATACATCCTGTGAGATCTAGGTGGAGGCTCCCAAGCCTCAACTGTTGCCTTCTGCGCACCCACAGGCTTAATACCACGTGGAAGCCTTGGTGTCTTCTGGCTTGCACCCTCTGAAGCAGTGGCCTGAACTGTACCTTGGCCTCTTTTAGCCATGGCTCCATGGCTGGAGCAGAGTAGCTAGGACACCGGGTGCCATATCTTGAGGCTGCACAGAGCAGCAAGTTCTGGGCCTGGCCCATGAAACCATTCTTCCCTCCCAGCCTCCAGGCCTTTGATGGGAGGGGCTGCTGTGAAAGTCTCTGAAATGCCCTGGGGCATATTCCCCATTGTCTTGGCTATTAATGTCAGGCTCTTCTTTACTTATGCAAATTGCTGCAACCAACTCAAATTCCTTCCCTGAAAATGGACTTTTCTTTTCTACCACATGGCCTGACTACAAATTTTCCAAACTTTTATGCTCTGCTTCCCTTTTAAATATAAGTTCCAGTTTCAGATCGTCTCTTTGCTTATGAATACAAGCATATGCTGTTAGAAGCAGCCAGGCCATGTCTTGAATGCTTTGCTGCTTAGAAATTTCTTCTGCCAGTTACCCTCAATCATCTCTCTCAAGCTCAAAGTTCCACAGATCTCTAGGGCAGGGGCAGGCACAATGCTGCTAGTCTCTTTGCTAAAGCATGGCAAGTGTGACCTTTACTTCAGTTCCCAATAAGTTCCTCATCTCCATCTGAGACCACTACAGCCTGGACTTTATTGTTCATACCACTTTCAGCATTTTGGTCACAATAATTTAACAAGTCTCTAGGAAGTTCCAAACTTTCCTACCATCTTTCTGTCTTCTTCTGATCCCTTCAAACTGTTCTAAACTCTGCCTATTACCCAGTTCCAAAGCTGCTTCCACATTTTCAGGTATATTTATAGCAATGTCCCACTCCTGGTACCAATTTTATGTATTAGTTTGTGGTTACGCTGCTATAAAGAACTACCTGAGACTTGGTAATTTATGAAGAGAAGAGGTTTAATTGACTCACAGTTCCAAAGGCTGTACAGGAGGCACAGCTGGGGAGGCCTCAGGAAACTTAAAATCATGGCAGAAAGTAAAGGAAATAAGCATGTCTTTCCCATTGCCAACAGGAGAGAGAGAGTGAAGGGGGAGGTGTTATACACTTTCCAACAACCAGATCTCATGGGAACCCTATCATAAGAATAGCAATGGGGAAGTTCAGCCTTATGATTCAGTCACCTCCCACCAGGCCCCTTCTCCAACACTGAAGATTACAATTCAACATGAGATTTGGGTGGGGACACCCAACATCAAACCATGTCAGTTCCCTTGGCTGTACTGGCTGGTGTCTCACTAGGTCATGTGTCCCCGAAGTCCACTGGCCTTGAACCCAGCACAGCACTAGGCATTTGCCTTGGAGTTGCAGTCCTTGTGACCTAGATTGCCTTTCTACTTTGTTTAAGACCCCACAGCACCTTAGCCTGCAGTGGCAAGGCTTGCTGGAACTCAAGTTCTAACTGCCATCATGGACAATTCCCCTCTGGCTAGGGATGGTTTAAATGCTCCCTCCATTGATTTCAGCTGAGTTCTGGCCAAGGTTGCTTTTTACTGTGACAGACAGCACTGAGTTCCAATGCAAAATCTCACAATCACTATGCTCTTTCTCCCCTAAGTGCGCAGATTCTCTATGCTTTGGGGCTGCTGCTGGGGGTTGGGGAAGGGATGGCATCAGCAATTCAAGATTATCTTTCCTACCCTCTTCAGTGCCTCTTTCGGTGATACGAAGTTAAAATCAGGCACTGTGATTACTCACTTGATGTTTGGTTCTTACGAAGGTGCTTGTGTGTGTGTGCGTGTGTGTGTGTGTGTGTGTGTGTGTGTGTAGATAGCTGTTAAACTTGATATTTCTTCAGGGAGGATGATTGGTGGAAACTTGTATTCAGCCATTTTGTTCCACCTTCTACTCTGTGACTTTCTTAAGAGATATAACACATAATTTTATTCCACATGAGCCTCAATTTCCACCTTGTGAAGTTGGGTTGATAATACCTTCCTCATAGGGTTTTTTGATGGTTAAGTTTTTAAAAATGTGTATGCCAGAGAGCTTTTAAAAAATAAGTTGTAAAGAGATTATAGACAGTCTCCAACTTAGGATAGTTCCACTTACTATTTTTCAACTTTTTAGTGGTTCAAAAGCAATATGCATTTAGTACCTCCTCATCTTATAATGGGGTTGTGTCTGGGTAAACACATTGTAAGCCCATCATAAGTCAAGGAACATCTGTATTGCCCTTATTGTAGGGCTAGGATGTTACAATTGTCCTTTGAATTGACAGACTCAGTGGGACTGTCTTGTAGGACCTATGTTGACATTTCGTTCTGTGTACAGTACGAGTTAAACTGCTTGGGATCTTCCTATATGTATAAAACTCATTTTTAGTTCTTTTGATTCCAAAGGGTTAACTCAAGAAAATTACTAGACCGCACATTTCTTACAACAGGTATCCCCTTTTGTAAGCCAGGATGTCTGGGAGTGTCTGGATCTTTGCACTAAGCACCAATGGTGGTCTGAAGTCATGTTCAGCAACTCTTCCCGACAAAACTTTTCTCCTCAAAACTTCTGAACACTGTGTTCAGATTCTTCTTTCTCGTCCCTACTCCTCCACCACCAACAACTAAATAAAAAGAAAATCAAAAAGCCATCACTCCTTTAAATTACCGGGGGACCACCTAAAAATCTTTATTATTTCATTATGCAGTACAGTTTATCTCTTGTCAGCCTGACTCACCCATCAGACTAGCCTAGAGCCATCCCTTTCACAACCTAAAGATTGTGCCATCCCAAACAGGAGAATGACTTATTCCCCCCGGGTGAATTCTGCACTTTCCCAGAATGCAGAAGCAGCTTGTGCAATAATTTCTTTCTTTTTTCAAAATAGATTTTCCTTCCTGATAAATGTAGATATGGTTATGATTAATAAAATGCAAATTTACTTAAGAGCATTTAAGCTATTCTAGTAGCTTTTTGTCATTCTGTATTTTTTCAGTCAACTAATACTAAAAGTAAAGTCACTACTAAATGTGGGTTACAAAAATGTTTTGACATTTAAAAAAGGTTCTTCTTCTTCTTCTTTTTTTTTTTTTTTAAGATGTAAATCTCTGGGATAAGCGTTTTAGTTTCTGAAACACTTCTTAGACTCCACCCTTCCTCAAAGCTAGTGGGAAGCTAGCTGATGCCAATCTGAATGATTGCTGGTCTGGGGTCTGTGATAGTATTTGTGTTTCTTATTGCAAGGTTTTATACTAAAGAATGAGGCTGAACTAAATCCAGTGTCAGAGAAAAAGTGATCTCAGAAACCAAGAGGACAATTAGAAGAGGGTTGGCCCCAGAAACAGAAACCAACTATCAGGCAAAACCTTCGTGAGGCAATTTGGGGTTCTAACACTACATTACCTACGAATCAATGGATATTTTAGGAGAAATTAAAAAGGGATGAAGTACTCTGTTCAAACAAAAGGTTTGAAACCCAGCAGATTCCTGTGGGCTTTCCATCCCCAACCCTAGGTGTCTAAACAGTTTAAAGAGGCAGCTTAGTGATAAGGGAAGAGGAGAGAATTTTTAAGAAGGGGTAGAAATGTAGACTTACATTTATATATATATTTTTAAAGTTTTTGTTGTTTAGCAGCTTCAGTGAGGTGTAATTTCAAGATCATAAAACTACCCAGGGTAAGTGGGTATAGATAAGTATATAGGTCAGTTATTTTGAGTGAATTTTTAGAGTTTTGTATCTGTCAACACAATTCAGTTTTAGAACATTTGAAATATCTTTTACTTCATTTTGTGTTGCTGTAACATAGTACCTGAGACTGGGTAATTTATATGTATTAGTCTATTCTCACACTGCTACAAAGAATTACCTGAGGCTGGGTAATTTATGAAGAAAGTAAGTTTAATTGGCTCATGGGTCCACAGGCTATGCAGGATGCATGGCTGGGGAGACCTCAGGAAACTTTCAATCATGGTAGAAGGTGAAGTAGGCATGTCTTACACGGCTGGAGGAGGAGGAAGAGAGAGATGGGGGAAGTGCTGCATACCTTTAAACGACCAGATCTCATGAGAATTCACTCACTATCATGAGAATAGCAAGGGAAGAAGTCTGCCCCCATAATCCAGTTACCTTCCACCAGGCCTTTTCTCCAACACTGGGGATTGTAATTCGACATGAGATTTGGGTGGGAACACAAATCCAATCTATACCTTCTAAACACCAGAAGCTTATTTAGTTCATGGTTCTGGAGGCTGGGAAGTTGAACATGGTGCCAGCATCTAGTATGGGCCTTTGTGCTGCATCATTCTGTGGCAGATGGTGGAAGAGTAAGAGAGTGTGAGGCCAAGAGAGTGTGAGAACACGAGAGGAAGCAGGCGCCAAACTCACTTTTTTTTTTTTTTTTTTTTGAGATGGGGTCTCACTCTGTTGCTCAGGCTGGAGTGCAATGGTGTGATCTCGGCTTACTGCAACCGCCGCCTCCTGAGTTCAAGCAATTCTCCTGCCTCAGCCCCCTAAGCAGCTGGCATTACAGGTGTGCACTATCATGCCTGGCTAATTTTTGTGCTTTTGGTAGAGACAGGATTTCGCCATGTTGGCCACACTGGTCTCAAACTCCTGACCTCAGCCTCAGCATCCCAAAGTGTTGGGATTACAGGCCTGAGCCACTGCACTGGTTGCAAACTCACTTTTATATCAAGACCACTCTTGTGATAACAGTGTTACATTAATGAGTGCAGAACAATGTTATGTTAATGAAGGCAGAGCCCTCAATGACCTAAACACCTCCCATTTGGCCCCACCTCCCACCATGGTTGTATTGGGGATTCAGATTTCAACATAGGAACACATTTAAACCACAGCAATCCCCAAAAGTTCCCGGTGCTCCTTTATAGTCTATATCCACTTCTGCCTTCCAGTTCCAGGCAGCCACTCACTTTCTGTCTATAGATTTGCCTTTTCTGGAAGTGTAGTATAAATAGACTCATAAAATATGTATTCTTTTGTGTATATCTTCTTTCACTTGGCATAATTTTGAGGTTCATGGATATTGTAGTATGTATCAGTAGCTCATTTTGTTTTCTGAATAGATTCTGTTGTATGAGTATAGCATATTTTGTTTATTCTTTCAACAATTGAAAGACATTTGAAATGTTTCTACTTTCTTGCTATTATGACTAGTTATATTATGAACATTTATATACAAGTTTTTCTGTGGACTGACAACCGAAATGAGTGATTAAGGCACAAGTCTCAAATCATTGAGGTTTATTGAGCCAGCTTAAGGGCTTGCCCAGGACAAACTTGCGTCATAGAAGCACCTATGGCTTTTTCCAAAGAGGTTCTCAAGAAGTTTAACATTTATATATTTTCCTTAAAAGGGGTAGGGGATGGGGCAGCAGTGAGACAAACGATTACATACTTGTGAGAGTTTAGTTAGTGCCCAGTAAATCTACATCTTACATAAGATAAGGTGAACATTTGAAGAAAATGGGAATAGAAGAAGCAGATGTCTCAGGGAAGGGTGAAGGAATGATTAATCTCATCTTACCTCAGGGAGGGGTGAAAGCATGATTAATCTTTGTTGTGTACCTGTGAAGATAAGTTAGTAGTCTTTTGAAAGGATTGTTTCTCTTTTGCTTTTAGGGAAGAAAGCCTGATGGCTCCCCTGAGGGTGGGGGTATATGGAAGTGTGTCCAACTTACCATTTCACCATGGCTGTCAACTCAGCTTTTCAGGTTTCTCTGGGCTTTCCTTGGCCAAGAGGAGGTGTGTTCAGTCAGTTGGGGGTTTAGAATTGTTTTCATTTCTCATTTTCCCCCTTTTGGCTAAGATTGGCCAGAGGCAGCATCAGTGGCCAAACTTTTATTTTGTCCCATGTTGTTGCTGAGATGGTGTGGCTATCTGCTTCAGGTCCATCCTGTCCCTTGGTGGTGTCAAGGGACACAGAGCCAAAAAACTTACAGTCAATTTAAGTGTTCTAGGCTAGATGGCAATAGAGGTGGGCAGGCACTCATCAATGTTTAAAACCTTTTATGCAATATAAGAGCTAAAAACTAAAGCCAAAAGACCAGGTTATTTGTAGGGTCCGAATTAATTCTATCCCTCAAAACCAGACCTAGCAGTTTCATGTGCCCCCTTCTTCCATGATAGTCCCTGGGCTTAGAGGGAGGGTGCTTGTGTAGTTTTAGCAGCAGGGAATTGGCAAGGAGAGACAGATCAGGCCTAGTGAGATTACAAATTAGGGAGATTCACAGGCTCTTGAATCATCTGTAGTTTTCAAAACATCACAACTTCAGTTTTCTCAGAAGAAGTGAAACAACGGGGAAATAAATAACATTAATAATTTGACAAAAGAGAATTTATATGTCAGAATGGAAGAGGAACTTATTCCATTAGAGAACTAACTAAAAACATCATGAAGAAAATTATAACTAGGTTCTTTTTTAGACACCCACTGCAGAAAAATAACAGTTCAAAACAAAAGTCACAGCTGGAATCCAGTGATAATTGTGTTGTAGTTTTCCTTTGAAATAGAATTTCTCTGTCTCTAATCCCTCCTTTTGTACTAAAAAGAAATGATAGTATGGCCAATTTATGTGCAAAATAAGTTTTAGGAATACTCATGAATAGTTTCCAAATTTTGGAGAATTCAGAGAGGTATATTCTGCTCACAAAAGTATGCTTTATAATCAGAGTAGCAGCCTTCCAAACAGGAAATTGTCCTTTCACCTTGGAGCTACCATCCACAAACCAAGCAGCTCTTTGTCAGTCAGGTGAGAGCTGCTTACGGGGCACTGTAAGTAGTTCTCTGCTCATGCGTACCTCCTTGTTGTACACTCCAGATAGCATCATCCTGTATAAGCCATTTCCATTTTATTAGGGAACTCTGGACACTTCATTGGGGTGCTGCTATCCCCGTTAGCATAGGGGTAGCTTCAGTTAATGTCCCTTAGCAAGGCAGTAAATGCTTCTTAAGTGGAAATTCTCTTAAAGTTTCAGTAGTCATCATTGGGAGGTGCTCACAGGCTTTTGCCAAAACCTGCAATAAATGCTCTACTAAGGGCCATCAAAGTACAGAATTTGTTCCCACCAGCATTCTAGCTTCTACTCTCCACTCTGTGGGCTTGGGCAATCTTACTGGTTCTCATTTAGCATGTCCATTTTTTTTTCTTCGACTTTTAAGTTCAGGGGTACGTATGCAGGATGTGCAGGTTTGTTACACAGGTATATGTGTGCCGTGATGGCCCGTTGCACATATCATCCCATCACCGAGGTGTCAAGCCCAGCATTCATTAGCTGTTCTTCCCAGTGCTCTCCCTCAGAACCGCCACAAAGGCCCCAGCATGTGTTGTCCTCCTCCCCGCACATGTCCATTTAATATTGCTTGAAGGGCGCATTTACATCCTTTCTGTTTTATAGTACTAGGTAGGGGAAACATCTCCCAATCAGATACAACATCCATTTTTATAAACATTTAGGTAAAGGAGACACAATCACTTTACAGAATGCCTGTTTAAACATTCCAACTTTTGCCTGTAATCCCAGCACTTTGGTAGGCCGAGGCAAGTGGATTGCCTGAGGTCAGGAGTTCAAGACAAGCCTGGCCAACATGGTGAAACCCTGTCTCTACTAAAAATATAAAAATTAGCTGGGTGAGGTGGTGGGCGCCTGTAATCCCAGCTACTCATGAGGCTGAGGCAGGAGAATCGGTTGAACCTAAGAGGCAGAGGTTGCAGTGAGCCGAGATCGCGCCATCGCACTTCAGCCTGGGCAACAGAGTGAGACTACATCTAAAAAAAAAAAAAAAAAAAATTCCAACCTTTGCAATCCTACATTTATACATTCTGGTCCCAGAAACTTCTTTTATGACCGTTTTACCCTTTCTTTTGAAAAGGACCTGGGTTCCCATCAGGAGGTTGAGCCAAGGGACTTAGGCCCTTTTGTCAATCCATATCTTGGTTCACCTGCCTCACTATTGCCCCAGGCAAGTATTGGCCCGCTTTCTCATTGTAATCTTTCTCTTTTGACTTTTAAAAAAAAATCTATCCAAAGAGAATAGATAGGTTTGGGGTGCTTTAATGCTGGGGAACTAGCAAACTCCCTTTGGTCCATCCGACCCTTGGTAGTGTCATACTAAGACCTTTGTTTTAACCCTATCAATTTCTATTTTATTCATTTAATTTCTTAATAACCATCTAAAGACTTCTACCCTGATGGGTTGAATCCCATGATTCTCTCTCATTTCTTCTCTGAGTTTCATTGTTTTCCTATCGTTGTTTTCTTTCTTCACCTTATTTTTTAGAATAACCATTTAAAAATTTCCACCTTCTTGGAATGAGTCCTTTGACTGTCCCTTTTGCTTTTTCCCATGCTCTTGTTAATTACCTTAATGTTTTATTAGCGTCTGTAAGACCCATGAGGGGAAGCTGAAACAGCCAATTTGCTATGGCTTCTCATGTTGTTCTGGAACAACAGTAGGAGTAGCATTACATGGGGTGCCCATTTGGAAGGGGCCCCTTTAACCACAGCATTTATCATGAACTAGGTAATGGGCATATTTAGTGGGTGAATATTCCTGTCATCACAAAGTGAGTCCCTCATGGCTTGTATATGAAGCGTATCAGCAGCTTCATCTGGCGTGCTCCATTTGGCATTTCTAAGTAGAGTTGGATAGTCCCCCTTCTTAGGGCTTTTATCCAGTCCACCAGGCTGGCTGTGAAACAGCACCATTGTCTATGGTAAATACCTGAGGTTTGTCATCTCATGCCAAGGAAATCAATTAGGTGGACACAAGAAGTGGGTTTAGGAACGGAGGTTTAACAGGCAAAAGAAAGAGAAAGGAGAACAGCTCTCTCTCTTGACAGAGAGAGGGGCACCTGAATGGGACTTCTGGCCCACTGTGGAATGCACCGGATTTTATAGACAGGCTTGAGGAGGCCATGTCTGATTTACATAGGGCCCATAGATTGGTTGGACCAGGTGCGATGTTTACATGGCTGGTGAGGCAGCTGGGTGTCCCACCCTAATCTTATTATGCAAATGGAGTCTTTGCGTGGCCAGCTGTACACGTGCTTTGGCAAAGAGAAGGTAAGATGGAGCCATTTTGAACCTGCCTAGCCCCAGATAGCCATTTCCTATTGACACAGCTGCCGGCATTCACCCTTGCAAGCTTCTAGCTTGCTTGTCTATGTCTTCAGCTTGATTTTACAGGTTGCTCTTTGTTAAAAAAGAAATGATTTGGGGGCTACTTTTCATTGAAAGGAAAACCTTACCAAGGACTCCCGAACCCTCACTGTCTAAATACTTTTTTTTTTTTTTTTTTTTTTTTTGAGACAGAGTCTCACTCCATCACCCAGGCGGGAATGCAGTGGCATGATCTTGGTTCACTGCAACCTCCGCCACGTGCGTTCAAGCAATCCTGCAGTCTCAGCCTCCCAAGTAGCTGGGACTACAGGCGTGTGCTATCATGCCCGGTTAATTTTTATATTTTTAGTAGAGATGGAGTTCACCATGTTGGCCAGGCTGGTCTTGAGCTCCTGACCTCAGGTGATCAGCCTGCCTCGGCCTCCCAAAGTGCTGGGATTATAGGTGTGAGCCACCGTGCCCATCCAATAATTTCTTTCTAACTTCTATATCAACTGTTCTCTAGGAATACCCTCCTGTCAGTCTGTATCACATATGCCCATCTGTGATGTTTCAGTAGTGAGCTGTGGGTCCTGCATCAACCTACACATGTTTTTTTCCACTCTGTCATATTTTAAATGCAAAATACTACTCCAAAATCAGTCAGTGTTACAATCCATTTTAGTAAAGGTTTTTTAGGAAGCTGATGATACTAATGTGCAAAATGTTCCTTTACATTACGCCCTCTGGTTTCAGTAGTTAATTGGTTTTGCCCTTCCCTCACATTAGCTACTTTCTTGGTAATCACAGGTCTCAGAGGTACTTTTTGTTGCCCCAGTCTATCTTTCCCCTTTGTGGGTGGCTTTGAGGCTAGCGATCTGAGATCAGACAGTCCCTCATCTGAACTTGGTTTGGCCGAGGCCCAACTCAGCACTGTCTTTTACTTTCGTTTTAGCTATTATAGATAATAATAACCAAGGGATTGAATATTTCTCTTTTTCCTTATTAGTTTACATTTCCTCATGCATCTTGTGAACCAGTTCCCCGGGAGCTGGATCCATTGCTAAACTCCACTGGTAACTTTTACCTTTAGTAACTTAATACAGCACAGCTGCAGCTCCATACCATGGATGACCCTGTGGCCACTTAGGAATCCAGGGTTCCTCATTCCCCACCCTTTTATCCTTTCTCTTTCTATCCATTTAATTTTATCTATGTCATTTTTTCTTCATTTTGAAGAAACCTTTATGTAGCCTCTAAACTCTACAAAATTACTTTTTCTTTTTTCTTCATTTTGAAGAAACCTTTATGTAGCCTCTAAACTATACAAAATTACTTTTTCTTTAGCAAAAGCCACATCCTTATGTTTTTTATAACTTTCACCAAAACACATCTTAGTTTCTTTATGAACTCTGCATGTAGAATTCTCTTAAATCTAGTAGTTTTAATTGTATTTATTAATAACTATTCTAACTCTAAGTAACCCTAATTTACAGTGAAAAACTTGAGATTACTTAATATAACATTATCTCTAGATTTGAATGACTAAAGAAATTTTACAACTGGTTTTACTTATCAAAGATTAGTAAGGTCTTATGAGCTACCAGGCATTTGGGCTAGTATGTTGTTCTGATATTTGATTTAAGCACTTAATTTTCTTTAAGCCTATTGATTAGAGCTTTTTCATAACATTTGGTAGTGAAACATCACATACACATGACACAGAAACATATAGACATGTAGAAGCAGATCTTACAGAGTTATAAGATTTTTCATTTGTCAGGTTTCAAAAAATTTCTCTCCCCCACTTTAGACTATCAATCTCTTTATTACCTGTTTCATACCTTAAACAATTATTAGCTAGGCAACTCTACATTTGCATTTCCAAAGACATGACTCTTAGGGGAGAGAAGGTAGAAAATGTACACCTCAAAGGCACAGAACTTAGAACAAAACAAAGACAGGCAAGATTTGTTATGTTAACTTTAAGGCACTGTCTTCCCTGTAGTTAAATTTCCTAGTGGTTTAGGTGCAGAGACAAAGGTGCTTTTACAAATGGTGATTTCCTTTAAAAATGTAAATTTCTTTCACAAAGAGATTCAAAGACTGATTTAATTTAATAGGTGTTTTTTTCAACTTAGCTTGTGTCTTATTTAAATAACTGGCTTCAGGGTGGAGTCCTTTAAGGAATGGGGACAAATAAAGCATGTGGTTTTTAGGGCCCAAACCATGCTTTTCTTATCCAAACATGCAAAGAAACGTAACCCCTTATAGTAATGACCATTTCCTGTAAATAACTGTCCTCAGCCACCCCTAACATTGTAGCTATTGCCCAACTCACCAGCCCATGCACACACCAATGTCAAGTCCTTTCATAGTACAAAGTAATATCTGGTACTCTGCAAAAGCCAGAGACCAGGTAATGCAATATAAAAGAGTGCAGAGTTTTAGACCTGAAAGGCATCTGTCTGCTTACAACTCTTGGGTTTTCATAAGGAAAAACAAAATTTTCCTCCCAACAGAGGAGTCTTTGTCAACTTTTATGTTTTCCCCAAAGGATCTTAGGTTGTCAGAAATTCCTCCCCTTCTTTTTGGTCCCTTCTATGGCACTGAGAGTTGCTAGAGGAAGGAGGAACAGACAGGATTCAGAAATAAATAAATAAATAAAAATCCGCAAGACAGGATCCAAAAAGAGAAACAGCATAAAGCTCTTTTTTAAAAAAATTGTAATTATAGCTTAGATATCAGCTTTTAAGGAAGCTGACTTCTAACCATAGAAATCTTTAAAAGAAAAAAAAATCTTTCATATCTCTTATTTCCTGGGATAAACAGCTAATATTTCTGGCCTTTGAACTCCTTTACCAAATGTAAAGGAGTGGGGAGGGGTGGTGGCTCATTTTGCTCAGCTGCTGAGCTCAAACTTCTTGCGGGAAGGGGAGCATGCAGGTGAGCAGGTGAGCAGGTTGAGCAGGTGCAGAAGTTGGGGTGGGTGCCTTTAGACACCAGCAGGAATGAACCTTGTACCAGCCCGTGGCAGATTCTAGCAGTTGCCCACAACCTCTGGAACCCCAGAGGGCATATGTTACAAACAATGCTCTTTTAGTGTTTGCTGTCCAAAGATGGCTAAGTTTAACTAGCTCAGTGGAGAGACATACACCCTGCCCTCT
This sequence comes from Macaca mulatta, assembly GCF_049350105.2. NCBI lineage: Eukaryota > Metazoa > Chordata > Mammalia > Primates > Cercopithecidae > Macaca > Macaca mulatta. The sequence goes on along the minus strand of NC_133414.1, from coordinate 102,829,389 downwards.
TGGTACCCAGGTTCTTGTCTGGTTTCCAGGAAGAATCATGTCATGCAGACTCAAAGGATGGTGAATGCGGAGGTTTTCTTGAGTGATGGAGGTGGCTCTGAGCTGAAGGGGAGCTGGAAAGGGGATGGTGCAGGAAGAAGGTGATCTTTCACTGAAGCCCAGCCTCTGGCTGGGTTCCTCTGAAGTCATGTCTTCTGAAGTTAAGCTGCATCTTTTCCTAGTCTCTGATGCTCAGTTGCTCCTTCTCCTCTCGACAATTAGTTGCTTGTTCTCTTTTCTCCTTCTCTGCCACGCTGCTCTGCTCCTCTGCCAGTGGAGCTTGGGGTTTTTATGGGTACAGGATAGGGGCATGGCAGGCCCTGGTGGTTTTGGAAAAAGCAACACTCGGTGGGAGAAACAGGGATGTGAAGTTCTCATTTAGGGCCACAGGCACAGGCTTGCAGGTGGAACCCTTGCCAGGGACTCTACCCTCTTCTACCCAGTATTTTCCTGCTTCCTGTTTGTATCATTATGGCTTTGCCAGGAGCACACAAAGTATCTCCAAAGCAGTACAAAGCAGTCCTCGTAAGATCCAGAATTGTTACAGTAGGTAGCTAGTCAGACATGACCAGGGCAGGAGAGGGCTCCTCTCCCCCACACCAGGAATGTCAGGCAACGATCAGATGATGGTCAGGCACTTGTTAACTCTCTCTCCAAAATAATAATTGGTCATAGCTAGACTCAGGAAAAGGCAGTCTCCCGATAAACAGAAACACCTGAAACTGGTGATCAGCAGCTTCCTGATAAGATCTCAGGAGTGGGGCGAGTGGGTTCAACCTTGTGCATCAAATGGCAAATAGTGGAGTTTAAGTGGTATTTGACCTCCTAGGGATATTCAACTAGTAAGGGAAAAACACCTCAAGTGAGATGTGTGCAACTCCAGTAAACATACTGTGCATACACCCTCCCAAGCACTGGCAGGCTACTGCACATGTGAACACCCCACCCCAAGGGAAAGATCGGGGAGAAGGGATGCAAGACCTTCATATGCCAACATATCAAACCCCAAGTCAAAGGTCGAATGGCACACTTGAGCTCTCAAGTCACCCGCTTGGCTGTCTTTCAAGTGTACTTTACTTCCTTTCATTCCTGCTCTAAAGCTTTTAAATAAACTTGCAGTCTACTCTAAAACTTGCCTTGGTCTCTTCTTCTGCCTTATACCCCTCAGTCAAATTCTTTCTTCCGAGGAGGCAAGAATTGAGGTTGCTTTAGGCCCATATGGATCTGCTACTGGTAACAGAATGACCCCAAAGACAGCTTAAAAAAAAAAAAAGTGGCCACAAATGGGGTACAACTCATTTTTGTCTGTCTGGTTATATACTCTATGGTCTCGGTTTCTCAGCTAGTCATCTACACACAAAGGCCCCAAACCACCATATGCCCACACAGATGGAAGACAGGAAATCAAAAGCTGTCCATGGAAGGGAAAAGGATCGATAAGTGGCAAAAGTCACACAAATATCAAACCAAAAGGACTGATTCCATGATGATGAATTTTAACTACCAGACTACAAAATGGAGCCGCTTCCATTGTTAATCCCACATGAAATCAAAAGCAGGCAGTTTGAGTGTACAAGGGATTTTAACTTTGTTTTAGGTCAGATTTTGCTCTTTAAAGAGAATTTTTTTCCAAGTCTTTGCTATTGTGAATAGTGCTGCAATAAACATACGGAATCAACCCAAATGTCCATCAGTGACAGATTGGATTAAGAAAATGTGGCACATATACACCATGGAATACTATGCAGCCATCAAAAAGGATGAGTTTGTGTCCTTTGTAGGGACATGGATACAGCTGGAAACCATCATTCTTAGCAAACTATCACAAGAACAGAAAACCAAACACCGCATGTTCTCACTCATAGGTGGGAACTGACCAATGAGATCACTTGGACTCAGGAAGGGGAACATCACACACAGGGGCCTATCATGGGGAGGGGGGAGGGGGGAGGGATTGCATTGGGAGTTATACCTGATGTAAATGACGAGTTGATGGGTGCAGCACACCACCATGGCACAAGTATACATATGTAACAAACCTGCACATTATGCACATGTACCCTACAACTTAAAGTATAATAATAATAAATAAATTTAAAAAAAAAAAGAGAATTTTTAAGGCTAGCAATAACACTATTACGTGTTCTTTTAAAAATTTAACCTTTCCATCAATTGTTTAGAATAAGAGATCTCTAAAATCTTTTCTGTTTCCAATAGTGTACTTAGTTCCAATAGTGACTCAATTCAAAAGCCTCTTCATTTAAAGCCCAGGTGGTAATTTTCCAGGTTTTTACCATATATTCCTGGAGAGGGCATAGAGGAAGCAATCCCCATGATCTTCCAAAATTCTCTCTCAGAAACAGACTTAAGACAGCGAAAGACTACAAAAGCCCCGGAGGGATGGGACCTTTTAAGTCCAAACTCCTCTCAAGAGCTTGACACATTCAGAACAGTGTGTTACTTAAAATATTATGTGTCTCGGACTCCCAGTCTTTTCAGATTGGCTGGCTGGCCTGACCCTGAAAAATCATACCCTCTGGATGGCAGAGACTAGAAAAGTAACCCAAGGACATAAAACAAGACAAGAGGGAAAACTCATCCAGTTTCCCTCTCAGGAGCCCACGGCAAAGTTTGTCTTAACAGACACCGGTCTAGTGAGAACCATAAAATGGGCTAGTCTGCAGGGCTGGCTTGAACAGCAGGCTTATAGGGATTCTAGGTTCGTGTACTCTACCCTATGACACTGCTCTTTATGAGAGAACAACACAGAAAGACAAAGGAAAATAGCAACAAAAAAGGCTATTTCTGAGAGGCAAGGGGTCAAACAATATGAACATTCACACCATAAAGTACCAAAAATACACCAGAGTCACTACACCCCAAGACTAGTCACACAAATCCTTTTTTTTCCCAATAATGAAAACTTTTGAGACAAAATGGTGATTTTTAACCATCTGTTCAATCGGATTGCACAAGGAGGCCAGGAGGCTCATTGATAAGAAGTTCTTACCTATTTGCTGGCTTGTAAGTTTCCTGAGTTCTCTTCATTCTGGCTTCCAAAAGGGAAAAGTGGTTTTGGGGATCCTACTGGATACGCCAAATTGTGGGGGCCAAGGAGGAGCTTTCCCCTTGACCCTCTGAAAGTTTCCTGAAAAATTAACTCACAAAAGGCAGATTAATGGGAGAAAAAGTATGCAATTTATTTAATCATGTTTACATGGGAACCTTCAGAATGAAGACTCTTACCTAATCTTTCTTAGATCCAAATTAGGAAAGGTCTGGTTGGGCCACTTTAAAATGAGTCAAATAAATAAATTTTGGGGAGCAAAATATTGATTTCTTTTAACCAGCTGATGTTTCTGGGGTTGGAGCTTACTTTCTGCAACTATGGAGTTTTAGTCAACATTGTGGGTGGGAGGAAGAGTTGGTTAAATCTAATGGAAGATAGATCAAAACCAAAAAACAGAAAAAGTGATTTCATAATTTACGTATAGTTGAGATCTCTGAGCATAAGGAGAAATTACAGCCAGCTGGCAATAAACCTTGACCTTCAGCTACCAAATCTCAAAATAAAACCTCAAACCAGCTCCTTACCTGGAGATGGGGCCCAAGCTGAAGACTGCTCTCCATTGGAAGGGAGCAAACTCCCTTTTTAGAGGAGTTCTGTGGCAAAATAAACCTTGGGATCTGAAATCAAAAATTTCAGGAGATCAGGGAATCTCAGGAGAAGAGAGCAGCTTTTGAGCCTTGGCGGTGTGCACAATCTGTCGGAGAGAATCTCCTGCCAGCGCTGATAGGAGAATTGCTGCGGGTCAGAGGGGCTGATCTCTTCTCCCAGATCCAGTCACAGTTAATGAGTGACTGAGGCCTAAGTCTCAAACCATGGAGCTTTATTGAGCCACCCTGAGGGCGTGCCCAGGAAAAACAGAAGCTTTTATGGCTGTGTTTTACAAAGAGGTTCTCAGGATATTTAATATTTATATATTTTTCCTTAAAAAGGGGAGAGGGCAGGACAGCAGTGAGACAAATGATTACATACTTGTGCGAGTTTAATTAGTGCCCAGTAAACCTACATTTTACATAAGATAAGGTGAATGTTGGAAGAAAAAGAGAATAGAGAAAACAGATGTCTCAGGGAGCGGTAAAGTAACGATTAATCAGGGAGGGGTGAAGGAATGATTAATCTCATATTGTATTTGTTCTGTACATGTGAAGATAAGCTAGTAGTCTTTTGAAAGGACTAGTTTCTATTTAGCCCTTAGGGAAGAAAGCCTGATGGCTGTTAGTGAGGGTGGGAGGGTGGGAGGATAATAAGGCGTGGCTAATCTCCTTTCCCTTGTGATGGTGACTCAGCTTCCAAGGTTTCTCTAGGGTTCCTTTGGCCAAGAGAGGTTCTGTTCAGTCAGTTGGGGGCTTAGAATTTTATTTTTATTTCTTAGACATTGTTTTTATTTTTCTTGGGTAGATTACCATGAGTAGAATTGCTAATAGGTGTGTGTCTGACTTTCTAAGAAAACGGCCAAACTTCTGTAAGTGGTTGTACATTCTCAACATCAACGTATGGGAATTCCGGGGTTTTTTTTCACATTCACGCCACACTTTATAATGTTAAATGTTTTGATTATAGCCACTCTAGTGAGTGTGTAGAATTTCCGTTGTCATTTAAATTTGTATTTTTCTTCTTATTAATGGTGTTATCTTAGCCAATTGTGTATTTTCTTTGATGAGATGTCCATACACAGTTTACTTGGATTGTTTGTGGCTTTATTATTGAATTGCAGCAGTTCTTTATATCTTCTGGATACAACCTCTTTATCAGATATATGATTTGAAGGTATTTTCTCCCATCTATTATTTTAAAAAAATCATTACTTAAAATACTTCCTCTAAGTTTTAGTGTGGTGGGGCAAAGCCCCAGGTCATCAAAGCTAGGGATAATACAATGTTTAACTATCACCACTGACTGACTAGTCAGAATGGATTTGGCTCATAGGGTAGATGGTGGAAAGGTGGGGGACCCTCAGGAGCTTGGAACAGCAGCTATTTGCCAGCAAGTATGGAAATATTATATTTAAACAACTGGTACCATTATACCGGTGTATATACCTGGTATGAGATCAGAGTTATATCTTTGTCAAGCAAATTTGAGGGGTCCAGGAGTTGATTCAAGGGGGAGTCCTAGAGGTATCAGTATGGAAGCACAAAGAAGAAACCAGCCTAGAATTTCACCAGTGGACTGCTGGGGCTATTAGGGGTTTTGATCTGTTGCAGACAGATACCGACACTCAGCAAGGCTCAAAGTATTTCTCAGGAGCATTGGCTCTCAACCCAGGCTTTTATGAGAATCAACTGGGGATCTCTTCATTCATTCATTTATTCATTCATTCATTCATTCATTCATGCAGAGCTGGCTGTGTGGGAAACATGAGTTTTATTACTGAAATCAGTCTCCTGGAGCATTCAGGGATCAGAGTTTTTAAGGAAAATGTGGTGGATGTCAGGGTGGGGAGCAGTGAGTCGAAGGAGGTCTTCTTGTACTGTTAGTTCCTGGGTAGGGGCCACAAGATCAGATGAGCCAGTTTATCAATCTGTGTGGTGCCAGCTGATCCATTAAGTGCAGGGTTTGCAAAATATCTCAAGCACTAATATTAGGTTTTACATTAGTGATGTTATCCCCAGGAGCAATTTGGAGAAGGTCAGAATCTTGTAGCCTCCAGTTACATGACTCCTAAACCGTAATTTCTAATCTTTTGACTACTTTGTTAGCGCTACAAAGGCAGTCTAGTTCTCAGGCAAGAAGGCGGTTTGTTTTGTGAAAGGGCTGTTATTATCTTTGTTTCAAAGTATAAACTATAACTAAGTTCCTCCCAAAGTTAGTTCAGCCTAAACCCAGTAATGAACAAGGACACTTGGAGGTTAGAAGGAAGATGGAGTTGGTTAGGTCAGATCTCTGTCACTTTCTCAGTTGTAATTTTGCAGTGGTAGTTTCAGTCTTACTCTGTCACCCAGGCTGGAGTTCAGTGGTATGATCACGGCTCACTGCAGCCTAAACCTCCTGGGCTAAAGAGATACTCCCACCTCGGTGCCTGAGTTGCTGGGACTCAGGCATGTGCCACCACATATGGCTAATTTTTTATTTTTAGTTTTGTAGAGATGGGGGTTTCACTATGTTGCCCAGGTTGGTCTTGAACTCTTGGGCTCAACTGATCCTCCCTCCTTGGCCTCCCAGAGTGCTGGGATTACAGGAATGAGCCACTGGGTCCAGCCTGGGGATATCTTAAAAAGTACCTATACCTGGGCCCCAACCCAGTCCAATTTAACCAGACTGTCTGCAAATGGGGCTTGGGCTATAGGAGTGTTTAAAGCTCCCAGATGATTCTAATGACATCTACATTTGAGAATTTCTGTGGAAAACCCAATATTGCTTTGAGTAGGATTGTACCCAGTCCTGAATGAGCTACATAAAATGAAGATACTATTAGCTTTTGCAAACATGGCTTCTGCTGCTTGAGAAAAAGTGGAGAGAAAACAAGAACTCCCACTTTTTTAGCCTTCTTTAAAGCATGTGCTGTGGTTTGAATGTTCCCTCCAAAACTGTTGAAATTTATTTGCCATTTTGATGGTATTAAGAGGTGGGACCACTAAGAGGTGATTAACCCATGAGGGATCTACCTTCATCAGTGAATTAATACCATTATAGTAAGAATGGCCTCCTGATAAAAGTGAGTTCCACCTTCTCTTGCCCTCTTTTACCCTCTTATGCTCTCTTGCCCTTTTTTCTACTGCCATGAAATGGTGCAGCAGGAAGGCTTTTGCCAGATATGAGTCCCTCAGCCTTGGACTGTTAAGGAATAAATTTATTTTCCCAGCCTCCAGAACTGTTAAGGAATAAATTTATTTTCTTTATAAATGATCCAGTCTGTGGTATTCTGTTATATCAACACAAAATGAGCAAAGACAGCATGTGACCTCATTGAATTAAACAGTTATCTACCCTGATAGTTCATTTCTTTTTTACATGTGAGGAGACAGAGACTCAGAGCCATTGAACAGTTTACTCAAGATCACATAGTCCATGAGGGGAAGAGTTTTCTCATTCTGAGAATTAGCATCGTTTATGCGAAAGTCCTGGAAACCTTTAGTATTGTCTTGTAAACACCTTCCCAAAATGCAAAGAATGGAAAAGAGGCCTTCAAGTTACCACAATGTATGACCCTACAGAATAACATTAAAACTCTTACTTTTTGTTCTTAGAATAGTTTTTCATTTAGATTATGGCTATTTTTGATACGATTCTAACAAGTTTGCTTATCTGGTTTCCCAGTTGTCAGATTAGAAACAGAAAATTAGAAAAGGGAGATGAGTTGTTCCCAATAGACACATTAAAACAGCGATACATTGGAGCCACAGCTTCATGGTAGAGGAAGAAAATAGTTTCCTTCTCTGTAAAATGTGTGGGTTGAACTGGTCTCTGAGGCCCCTTTCAGCTCTAAAACTCAATGTGTTTAAGATAAAAGCTATAAAAAGCTTCAGAAAAACACATAAGAATGGAAAAAACCTAGAAATTTGGACCCAGTGTTGGAGAAATAATCCTAGAAAATTTGGCTGCTTTTGAGGACATACCTTTATCATAGACAGTGCAATACTTGATGTTTGTGATTGTGGCACTCAGTGATCAGGAGAATATTAAAATTTATCTTTTTTTTTTTTTTTTTTGAGATGGAGTCTCACTCTGTCGCCCAGGCTGGAGTGCAGTGACTCGATCTCAGCTCACTGCAAGCTCTGCCTTCTGGGTTCACGCCATTCTACTGCCCCAGCCCCCTGAGTAACTGAGACTACAGGCGCCCGCCACCACACCCGGCTAATTTTGTTTTTGTATTTTTAGTAGAGACGGGGTTTCACCGTGTTAGCCAGGATGGTCTCGATCTCCTGACCTTGTGATCCACCCGCCTCGGCCTCCCAAAGTGATAGGATTACAAGTGTGGGCCACCGCGCCCGGCCTTGTCTGTTTTTTAATCATTTTAGAGACAGGGTCTTGCTCTGTCACACAGGCTGGACTACTGTAACCTCAAACTCCTAGGCTCAAGTGATCCTTCCACATCAGCCTCCCGAGTAGCTGGGACCTACAGGCACTTGCCACCACACCCAGCTTATTAGAGACAGGGTCTGGCTATATTGCTCAGACTGTTCTGGAACTCCTGGCCTCAAAGTGCTGAGATTAGAGGTTTGAGCCACCACACCTGGTCTAAAATTTGTTTTGTAAGTGCTGTTTCAGAATGCAGGAAAGCACACAAATTACTTTTGAAAGATTTCACTCTTTTCAACCTTTTGTTATTTAAACATCCATGGGTTGGAACATTTATGTTGTGGGAAAATTTCCCTGATATATTCTTCATTGTTTTATCAGACTTCTGTTCCTTGATAGAATAATTCAGATAGTTGTGACAGTATCTTGCATCTATTTATTGCTTGTAAACCAAAATCAAATCCTGAGATTCCCCCAGCCATCTGAATGGAACCCTGCCTCCTTGCCCAAGGGTATCCAAAGTTAACCTGAAAAACCAGTTCAGGCCCTGATAGGAAGGGGAGGTCGGACATGCCTCATTATACCTTCCTCCCTTTTGGAATTCAGGAAAAGTGGACCAGCATTAACATCAACACAGATATTAAGTCTGATAAGAAACATTTATACAACCTATTGTCTTTGAAGCCTGCTACCTGGAGGCTTCATCTGCGTGATAAAACCTTGCTCTCTATAACTCCTTATCATAACCCAGACATTCCTTTCTTTTGATGATAACCCTTTCAAACACTTGCCAATCAGAACATGTTAAAATCTATCTGTGATGTGGAAGCACCCCCCAACCCCCACTGACCCCTGCAAGCTTCAAGTTGTTCCGCCCTTCCAATATACCAATGTAAATCTTACATGTATTGATTGATGTCTTATGTCTTCCTAAATGTATAAAAGCAAACTGTACCCCAAACACCCTGGGCACATGTCATTAGGACCTCCTGAGGCTGTGTCATGGGTGCATTTTTAACCTTGGCAAAGAAAACCTTCTAAATTGATTGAGACCTGTCTCAGATAACTTTTGGGTTCACAACTTTATACCAATTCAGAGCATTTTTCTTTAAACCTTCCTCTAGCTTTTGTAGACTCCTATCTTGCCATCTCCTGTCTTCTTACTTCTAGTTTCACACTTAAATGGTTACTATCTTCTACCTTTATCATTTGTTTCGTTGTTATTCAGAGAACCTCTACATTTTTGTACTTCTGCCATTACTCTCCTTAGAAAGTGGTAGTGAACGTGGTAGAAGTAGGTGCTAATTTTTTTCTTACATATAAATGTTTATGAAAAGTGAGTTTGTGCCATAGTTACATTTTCATGTCTTGTTTTTTATTTAGGAGAAAAGAGAATCCTTGTGCATTGTTGTTGGTTTGTAAATTGGTATAGTTTTTATGGAAAAAAGTATGGGGGTTTCTCAAAAAATTAAAAATAGAACTACCGGGTCAGGCGTGGTGGCTCACGCCTGTAATCCCAGCACTTTAGGAGGCTGAGGTGGGCAGATCATGAGGTCAAGAGATCGAGACCATCCTGGCTAACATGGTGAAACCCTGTCTCTGCTACAAATACAAAAAAATTAGCCGGGCATGGTAGTGGGTGCCTGTGCTTTGGTGTCATATCCAAGAAGTCATTGCCAAATCCGATGTTATGAAGCTTTTCTTTATGTTTTCTTTTAGGAGTTTTATAGTTTTAAGTCTTATATGTAGGTCTTCAGTTCATTTTTTTTTTTTTTGTTAATTTTCACATGTGGTATAAGGTAAGGATCCAACTGTATTCTTTTGCATGTGGATATATGGTTTTCTCAGCACCAGGTGTTGAAGTACTGTTCTTTCTTCATTCTGATAAATTCTGACAAATCCATTCTAAGGGTTTATCAGAACCCTTAGATAAACCTTTCCATTTTAGATGTAAAAAAATGGAAAGCTGAAAGTACATTTTCAATGTAATGATACTTTCAACTTATGATAGTTTTAGCCACATGTAACCCCATTGTAAGTTGAGGAGCGTACAAAATGGTAAAGTTGAAAAATGGTAACTAAAGCCATAGTTAGTTAGGGACCATCCATAATCTCTTTACTACTTATAAAAAAGCTCCCTTGTGTATATATATATAATGCATAGTTTAAATATATACATTTAAAAGTGTAACCATTGAAAAATTCTATGAAAAAGGTATGTTGATAATATGTTATAAATTAAGAATTATGATTATTTCCCTCTGGTACAGCTGCAACCAAAAAAAACCCAAACCAAACCAAAACAAAAAAACCCAACAAGGCCGGGCGCGGTGGCTCAAGCCTGTAATCCCAGCACTTTGGGAGGCCGAGACGGGTGGATCACGAGGTCAGGAGATCGAGACCATCCTGGCTAACACGGTGAAACCCTGTCTCTACTAAAAAAAATACAAAAAATGAGCCGGGTGAGGTGGCGGGCGCCTGTAGTCCCAGCTACTCGGGAGGCTGAGGCAGGAGAATGGCGTGAACCCGGGAGGTGGAGCTTGCAGTGAGCTAAGATCCAGCCACTGCACTCCAGCCTGGGCGACAGAGCGAGATTCTGTCTCAAAACAAACAAACAAACAAACAAAAAAACAAAACAAAACAAAACCCAACAAAACAACGAAAACCCACAAACAAACCCAAAATAGTCCTATTTACAGGCTCTATTCTTCATTTACCCAATTAGATGCTGAAGCCTTTAGAACTATAAACTTGTTAACTTAATTTTAACTCCCACTACTTTGCCTTACACATGAGTGATGTTGGATTGGAAGGCAAGAAATTTGAAAATTTGATTCATGGAATCATGATTATGTTTTTGTCATTCAGAGATTGAGTAATGAACTTGTGTGAACAGTTTTTAAAATTTTTCATGTTTTTGATAAAGTGGCTTCGTAATCTGTTTTATTTCATCCTTGCAGCAGAGTCACCTAATCTTTCTGCGTGGTAAATGCTTCTGAAAACGAGGAGTTTGAACCACAGGATTTTCTGCTCTTTTTTACTGCTCTTTAATTTCCTGATGTCTTGTTGTAGTATACTGAAAACAGATTTGGAGATTTCCCAGGTAAATCCCAAAGAACTGTAAGAAACAGCTGTGCCCAGATATTTCATGCTTGAGGAGCCAAAACCCCTGTCAAATAATGGAATAATTCTCGTGTTTGTAAGAAATTGTTAAGAAAGATGATAAAATGGAAAATTATTGAGCTATAACTTACTAGAAATTGTAATCGTACCCAAGTGAAATAAAACACTTGGAGGGATCATAAACACAATTAACCTTAAAAATTCTTCTTTGGGTTCATTTGACATAGTATATGTGTTTATTCTTAGTGCAATTTTGGGGGCTGTGACATTTTAATTTAGGCTGGCCTTGCCATTGTTGTACTATCCACTCCTCTTCCCGCTTCAATGCACATAAACTAAAATGCTTACATACACCTGGGGCACTCATCTTTCTTGAACATTTTCAATCCTCCTACCTCTGTATCTTTCTGTGGTCTTTTACACTTAGTCCTCTTGTTGAATTCTGTTCAGTGTTCACTGTGCAACTTCAGTATTAGTTTATCCATATAACCTTTCTTTAACTTCCCAGTTGAAATTACCCCCAATCTAACTCCCCCTCACTGCTTTAAGTATTGTGTATAATACACATTATGTATGTGTACATACACACGTACACTTTGATGGCACTTTCCACATTTGTCTCATTCTAAATATACATAAATCTGTCCTCTCTAGATGTAAACCTTCTTATGTACAGGTATTTGATAATTTTTTCAAGTTTGTGTCCTACCTAGAAATTGTAATAGTTACTGGCCCATGGTAATTTTTCACAATACAGAAGGGCTTAGGACAAAGTTTTCTGAACACTGCCCCTTTTCAAAATGAAATACATATGTAGGATTGATAAAAATATATAGAAGGGATGAAGGGGAGTATTTTATTAGTATGAATTTATTAGCTCCAATTTGTGAGATTTGATTCTTACAGTCATTCAAAAGAGCAGTGAGGCTGATTTAACAAACTTCCAAAGAAATTGTTGTTCATGGAAGACAGTTGTAGTCACATCAGTCTAAGCATCCAGTGTAATTTGCTCTCTCTCTTACTCTCTTTCTCTGTCTTTTCCTCTCCCTCGATCTCCCTTTCTCTCTCTCTGCATGCTATCAAGAAAATCTACATTTACATGGATGAGTAGTTACAAATGGCAGTTTTTTTTTTAATAGCTTGCTCTTCAGTGTAACTGATACAGTATTTTTTATTAGCTTCTTTAATTTAACTGAAACAGTAGCTCAAAAGGGTAGGAAACACTTGTTTCAAATTAAAATCACAGCAAGTAACAAGTGCATGCAGTTATTAATTGTTAAATGTTCAATTTAAAGAGTCAATTAATGGATTCCTCAGTCAGTTTAGTTTGTCACCATTTGGCAGAAAATACCATGTGAATGGATCCTGTCACTTAATTGAGTGGAACACATAAATGTCATAGGATTGTATTTGCTTGTATGATTTTATGTGAATAGACATATACCGGTCTGAATTAAAAGAACAAAACAAAACAGAAAAAGACCTGCAGTTTTCTTAATCAGTGTCACATTTTTAAGGAGTTCAAATATATCCACTGCAAAGTTTTATTTTGAGGGCTCCAGAGAAAAGCAAAGTTAACCAGGCAGCACAAATTAAGTCATTTGGGGTCTCCCTTGTATTAAAATTTGATAAAGAACTCAAGTGTGGGTGATACTTTTTATTCCAGTTTTAAAAATGATTAATATGTTTAACAACGAAACTTGAATCAAATGTTTGCTGAACCCTGGAAACACATTTTCATTCCACATGACTAGGATAAAAGGATGTTAGCACTAGGAAGGTACACTTTGTCTAACCCTTTCATTTTTCTAGATGTGAACTGCGATAATGGACGTGAAAGTTTCCAGTACAATGTCTAGTGTGTGCACTAAATAGATATTTTCTTGAAATAATGAAATGAAATAATGAAATGAATGAATCTTTATGGAATGCTTTTTGTATGCCAGGCACTCTGCTAAGTGCTCATAACAAACCCAGTATGGTACTATTATTATTTCCATTTTACAGATAAGAAAACTGAGGCATAAAGAGGTTACATAATATGTTCAAGGTCACCCAGCTTATCCACTGCAGAACATGGATTTGAAATCTGGCTCTGTGACCTCCCCTAATCCAAATGTTTAGCCACCACAGGCAGTATACCAGCATAATGCATTCAGCAAGTGCAATGCTTTGCCTAGTGATTATTTTTTGTTTGATTGTGACTGATTTTATGCAATCACGAAAGGCTGATCTTTCTGTTTTGTTTATCATTTTCATAGAACTGTGATGATTCTTAATTGTCTGTTAACCTTCAGCAGTACATTTGCTAACAGCATTTAAAGAAACAGATCATGTCTCGGCACTCAAATTTATAAAAAAAATTTGATTTTCCCAGTGAGCCTTTCCACATTCTTTTCATTTCAGGCAGATGCACTGATGTGTGTGTGGCACATCCCTCCTGACATAGTTTTATTGTGGGCAGAAGAGAAGAAATAGCATTTAAAACCAGAGTCCTTGGTTATTTTTTCTTCTTTACATTTCAATGATTGTTGATTTTGTGTCTTGAGAAGACAAGTTATGAAGACCATGTAGGAAAAAAAAAAAAATCACAAAAGAGTCAAAGCAAAGGCCTTGAGAATTGCTTGGTTTTTATGCTACTATCAAGAGCTTTTTGTGGTATAACAATGCAAAGCATAGAAAGAGGAAGGCAGTGGTATTTGTTTCAAAGGATCGTTATTTACTTCTGGCTTCAGTAGTCAGTTAGCCAGTAGATGTGCGGAGAAACTTAAGAAAGGCCTCATCATCTCTGCTGAAGAAGGATAAGTCAGTGCAGGATGACAATATAACATTATATTGCATCATAGTGTTATGGATCAAGTGCTAAGGGAGCTCAATAATGGGGGTAAGTAGCTGGGGTGGAGTGCAGATGGGAAAGACCTTACAGTAGAGGCGACACTTGAGCAGGGTCTTAAGGGATGAATAGGAGTTCGTTAGGCTATGAAGTGGGGACTAGAAGTGCACACACTTTCTGACTTTTCCACTTTGGCCTGTTACTCTGTTTCCCTGAATTTTGTCATCAACCTCCTCTCTTCTGTTTTTCTTTGCTTTGTGTCAAAGGGGAAAAGTAATTAAAAATGACTGACTGAAATAAAATACTCCTTTATTTTTCTTGTATTTCTAAGAGGTCTTAAAGTAAAAGAAGTACATTCAACATTTTTGTTTTGTTTTACTGTAAACAAAGTGTAGATAGTCATTGTTGAATTTTGTCATACTGATACATTGATCTCACAATTAGCTAATACTTAGTAAAAGAATGTGCAAAGAGAGTTGAGTTCCAGTAGCTGTAGGGATTAGGAATAACCATTTTCTTTTAAGCTTTATATCTGGATCCATTCTAATTCTTGGTTTCCGAATGATTGATCTTATTTGCTTTAACCAAGTTGAATGCAGTTATTTGTAGATATATATATATGTAGGCCTTTCCTGCAAGAAGTTGAGATCTTCCCTGTTGTATTGTGAGCATAATCATGGATTTTCCAGAAGAGCTCTGTTTAAAATGCTCTTTGGTGATTCCTTAAAAATACCAAAGCTGGATCTATTTTGGGTTTGGAATACTGTTTATGTACTAGGTGTTTACTTTTTGATAAATCTGGGGGTTTATCAGATCAGCTGTCAGAGGTCTGCAGAATGATGGCAAAGCACCTACATGAAGATGTTTGTCTTAGTTATCCAGGTAATTGCTATCATCCCTTGCTGGCTGTCAGCCACTCCATAATGGCAGTCTTCCATGCCAGGCCTCTCTCCACTAGATGGTGCTAACATCTGCTGTTGCAGCTCCGGCTCAGGGTAAGGGTAATTCAGTAATCAAAGGCAAATCATTTATTTAATATTTATTTAACACTTACAAACCAGACCCTACAGGGGTTGTGAGTAGTGGGTTACAAAGATAACTAGGCCTCAGACCCTGACCTTGGGAGAATATACTCTTATTGTCATACAGAAATAGCAAGGGAGCAGGTGGAAGAGGTCATAAGAGAGGCAGTCTAATAAAGTGGTTTAGCATGCGTATTCTGGAGACAGAGTTCCTGGTTTCACATCCCAGCTTGTTCATTTGCTAGTTTACTAGGTAAATTACTTCACTTCTTTGTGCCTCAGCTTTGTCATCTGTAAAATGTGAATAATAATATTCACATTTAATTTATAATTCCTCATTTATTTACAATTTCTCATCTGTAAAATGCGAATGATAATATTACCTCCCTCATGTGGCTGGTGTGAGGATTACATGAGTTAAATATGTGAAGCACTTAGCACTATAGCTGACATAAATCCCCACCCACAGCTACCAGCATGTAAGTCCAGTGTAGGTAGTGAGCTTTGTCTTATTATTATTTTTTTCATTTTAATTTTTTGAGACAGAGTCTCGCTCTGTAACCCAGGCTGGAGTGCAGTGGCGCGATCTTAGCTCACTCACTGCAACCTCTGCCTCCCGGGTTCAAATGATTCTCCTGTCTCTGCCTCCCGAGTTGCTGGGACTACAGGTGCGTGCCACTACACCCAGCTAATTTTTCTACTTTTAGTAGAGATGGAGTTTCACCATATTGTCCAGCCTGGTCTTGAACTCCTGACCTCGTGATCCACACACCTTGGCCTCCCAAAGTGCTGGGATTACAGCCGTGAGCCACTGTGCTTGGTGGTTTGTCTTCTTATTTACTAATGTATCCCCAGTATGTCTGGCACATAGTAGGCCCTCCTCTTGAGTAAATATGTTGAATGAATAAGGCACAGTTAGAGGATGGCTTTGTGAATCTACCTGAGTGAGTGATGTGTGGAAGTAAGGGTCTAGCAGGAGCTCAGAAACTTTCTAGTTTACTCACTTTGTTCTAGATTTCTGTCCTACTCATTTTAAAGAGGTATCTTATTATGAAAGTATGCCATTTTCCTAAGAAGGTCTTCCTCAGAAAATACAATAACGCAGTCGATTATTTTTCCCATGTGGTGTGCCCGAGAGGAAGGCTTCCATGAAGACCTTTCGTGACTTGGGGACCTCTTACAGGGGGCTGGTCTCCTGGAGGTGTCACCACTCATCCTGTCTGATTCTCCTTCTTGCCCTCATGCTTTCTCTCTACATTGAACAAACATCTTGAAGGCAAATGTCAAGACAAGGAATAGGAAGAGCTTAATTTGTCACGTTGAGTACAGCTGTGTGTAGAACTGCAATTTGCATTTTAATGTCCTGCTTATTCCCGAAAAGTGGCATTTTACAGATTTCCTGTATTATTCATGAATTTTAAGCTTTGTAGTTTAAAAATAAAAATTCAGGTAATAACCAAGAATAAGAGAAGATAAACTCTGTCAGGTTTTCTTACTCTTTCCTGGTCACATGACTTTTCCATCTATTTAAGCATTTCATAGCCTATTCTTATATTGGTTCTTAGATATTAGGAACAAATACATGTGGAGTGTGAGCTCAGGCACAAATCTGGCTTCCTCATTAGCTTCAAATTTCCCAAAATACGTATGTGGCAAAAAAAAAAAAAAAAAAAAAAAAAATCAGTGGTCTGCATAGAGAAACATGAACAGATACCTAGCAGCAGGCGAGAACCACAGCATCTTCCTGATAATGAAGTGGATGAACCATCCTTAGCCAAGGATGGTTGGCTAAATGCCACTTGGCATTTACAGAGTGTTAGGGCCCCCGATGGTTATCCTCTGTGTTGGGATGTGTGGGGTTTATAATGCTGAGTAAAGATCAGGTGTTAATCTGCCTGCTCTTCTAAATTATGTGTTTTTAATGAAAACACAGTTTGGCTGAGGTCAGAGATAAACCCAACATATGTGCTGAGGAAGTTCCATCCCAAGAAATGCTTGGAATGAGCAGTATTTAAGAAGGAAGCCAGGTGGTAGGAAAGCACCTTGTAGAAAGGCCACATCCCAGTGGTCACATGAACACAGGTGAGAAATCACACTCCAGGGTCAGTTACATTTCCACATCGGGCTGCTCAGCTGGCAGTACTGTGGCTGCTTTCCAGCTCTCCTGAGAAGGGGCGCCAAGGCCACAAGACTTCGTGGATTACTGTTTTCTTGGCTCAGTTCTTGTCATCAGGTGTTATGGTGTGTTCCGAGGAGGAGTAAGAATTGTTGGGGAAAAAAATCAACATAGTTTTGAAGACTAAAGTAAAGGATAAGAATGAACCATAGTGTTACTTAAAATATATCACAAAATCAAGTTTGGAGTTCTGGACGCTCAATACTGGTTCTTGGCTGAAATGGCTATTGCCACAGGCAGTGTTAAGATTGGCGGGGGAATGCACAGGTACAGTCAGTTATTCATATGTATTTAGTGCCTGTGCACCGGGTACTGAGTCATATGTTATATGGAGAAGTGTGTGTGTCCGGGGGCAGTGGAGGTGAGGAGGCAGACAGAGAGACATTACAAAGGTATCAAAGGAATTTACATATAGGGTTTGAAAATCCCCTAGACTCTATTTCACTTTCACTGAGAAGACAGAGTTCAAAGTACATGTCTCTGCCATTTCTTTAATTAGATTGTCAATTATATATTTAGGTCTTTCTGAGTGATCAAACACTTTTGCTGTTTCTAGCTGCCTCTGATGTTTATGGGACAGGTACAATTTTTGCTACAGTTTTCTGCATGTTTCATTCATTCATTTATTCATCCAACCAATATTTATTTAATGCTTATGTCATATCAACCATTGTACCAGGGTTTGGGTTTAATGCTGACCTGAACAATGAAAAACATGGTTCTTGTGCTAATGCATCTTACATTACTGGGAATCCAGACAAATAAGTAGGTCACATATAGCCTCCTGCAGTGGATGATGAGGAGATCCCTGAGAACTCAGAGCAGGGAGCTCAGTGAGATCAGAGTCTTTCTGGAGGACATGGCATCCTAGCTGATATCTAAAAAATGAGTAAGTCTTAGCCGAAGAAGTCTATGGAATGTTCTCAGCAGAGGAGCAGCCTGTGCAATGGTGGAAGCTTGAGCCTTTTCCAGAGTGGTTGACAATGTGAATAGGTGTTAAGAAACTGGGAAGTAATATAGAACTGTTTGTTCTGGAACTAATGATGCCAAGTCATATGGTCAGCTATTACACATTGTTCTGGATCAAGGTGAGAATCATTAGGCTTTCTCCTGACTGTCTGTCTTAGAGAGTGTGTTGGCTCCACATAGGATAAAGTGAAAGAAGGTAGTAAAGTCAATTCACATTAATCCCCATTTCTTAAGCAAACCTCTTGGCTTCCTGACATTTTACTGATATTGGCTCAGTTGTAATTCATTTATTATATATACTACTGCATTTATGATAATACTGGGTGAATGTTTTTTAAAAAACTAGATAGTAGTAGAATTTGTTTTTATGGCTTCCATTTATAGAGGATGACCTTTGTGCTGGCATTGTACCAAGGGTTTTAAAAGTGTTCATATTTAAACCCTGACATGGTCCTGTAAGGGAGGAGTTGTTATATTTCCATTGTGCAGATGAGGGCCAGACAGTCCAAGAGATGAAGTGGCCTGCTCTGGGATGCTTGCCTAAGAAGGATTAGAGCAGGGTTCAAACCCAGTCTCAGAGGATGGGCACAGAACCCCAATACCTGAGCTTCAGAGAAAGAACACAGAGGTATTTAGCACGTGATGAAAGGAGGGTTATTAATGGATCTTTTCAGAGTCCTTTGTAATTAATTTTAAGATAACGAAAGGATTTTAAGAGATAAATGGTTAAATCTCCTCAGCTGGCTGGCAGCTCGCCGGCATCATGATTAGAGAGTTTTATATGTGGTGCATTTTATGATAGATAGTGTATAAAATGTTATACTATTCCACATCATCTATTTAATATGATTTGTTTTAGCAAGAATGTAATTAATCCCCGTCTTTCTTTGTATAATTGTATTGTAGCTGTCAAGAACTAAATGTTCTAGACATTTTGCTTGAAGTCACAGAATAAAAAGGATAATTATACAGTAACCTTTCCCCTGTGGACCAACCTAGTTGGAAAAATTAACGGTGAAAAGTCTTCGCTCCACCATGAGTGGAGCGTGAGAAAAGAAGACCCAGGCAGAGGTGAATTGTGCATTAGCAGGGGCTCCAAAGTATAGCAGAAACATCACGGTAATTGAAGCAGGTGACAAGGAGAGGCAAACATAAACCATTCAAGTAATGGGGTGGAGAAAATACTGAGTAAAATTTTAACATGAAATTAAAACCTAGGTTATTTCTGGTAGGATTACGGATGGATTAAATATTCTAAAAAGCCTATCACTAAAAAGCAAAACACTAAAAAGCCTGGATAAAATTTTAAAAATACGTACCATTTTAAATGCATGGCTAAGCTGGCAAGAAAGTAAGAGGAATCCTTAGAGATCTGAAATGGAGAGAAAGCAAGAAGCCCAAGAGGTAAACCAGCGTAGAAGCTGTTAGCTTCCATTGGGGATAGATGCTGATTTCTGGTGACCCAGAACTTTGAATATAAAGGCTGCATTCTCGAGGTGGGAAATAAACAGGGCTTTTACAAAGTGGGAGTCAGACTGAAGCTGCCACCAAATCTAGGACTTTTAAAAACATGACCCGGGGAGGAAAATTTGCCTTTTCAACTTGGGCACTGGTAGTGGGAAGTCTTTCTTGAGAATCTGTAATTATAGCAGGCACTCATGGGGCATGGGGCTAAGTTCACACTACTCCTGAGGTCCAGAAAAAGAGAAATAAAACCACTTCAAACTGGAATTTAATTTAAAAGGGTCCTGGATTGACAGCACAGCTGGCCTGACAGAAATAGATGCAAATGGTAATTGGAGAAACAGACCCTTATTACAGGCCTTAGAGAATTCCCACAGTTCCAGTCCCAGTAAGCATGGGCTCCTAGTAACCAAATCATAAAACTTGTCAGGAAACAAGGCACTTCCACCAAAAACTACGCACAGCACAATGGATCTGCAGACTTGACAGGTTAGAATTATCAAATACCAAACATAAAATAGCCATGTTCACTGTTTTAAATATGTAAAAGATGGAATCAATAGTATGAGCAAGAAACAAGCAAACAAACAAAAAACACCTAAAAAATGAAGCAGATTTGTGGGAAAGAAAAAAAAAGGCCCCAGAATGAGTGACATTAGAAAATATTAGAAAATTGTACACATCAATGAACACTTGGGGAGCCTCAAAAGCATCTCCATGGATCAGAGGTTTACCTTGTTTTGGAAGATCTTTGTTGAG
Organism: Macaca mulatta; assembly: GCF_049350105.2. NCBI lineage: Eukaryota > Metazoa > Chordata > Mammalia > Primates > Cercopithecidae > Macaca > Macaca mulatta. The sequence goes on along the minus strand of NC_133414.1, from coordinate 102,808,978 downwards.
TCTATTTCACCACTGAAAGGCACAATCATATGTTTTATTTATTTATTTATTTATTTATTTATTTATTTATTTTTCAGAATGCCTTTCCTCTGGAAGGATCTAGGTGATCTCATTCCTTGAAGTATAGGAAAGGTGATGGGGCATGATTCTAGTGGGTTGACTGCTCAAGGAAGTCAGGAATTCCAAAGATGTTTTGAAGAGATTTAGCTTCATCATTGCCATCATCATCATCATCATCCCCATTTATACTTATTAGGGGCATACTATATATCATGCATTGTATTGAAAATATAATATGGATTATTTTGCTTTACTTAACCTTATTATAATCTTATTACATAATTACTATTAGAAACCCTATGGTACAAGTGACAGAATTAAGCATTAGAGGGGTTCCATGGTTTGCTCAAGATTAAGACTTCTGAGCTCACATTTCTGACCTTTGCTGCCTCAGGAAGCTGCTCAGTGTCCTCTGACAAACAGAGCAGTCAATGTGGTATCCTGAGGAGTCTGGGGCATTGAGTGCAGTCTCTTGTCTGTGGAATTGGAGGTGCCATGAACACTGCTAGGGTGGTATCCAGGAGTGGAGCTCTCTCACTTGTATTTGTGATGTCCCATTGATGGCAGGCCTCCCAAGGCAGGAGCCAGCAGAGCCAGAAGCCAATGCTTTGTCCTGGAGTCCAGCCTGATCCAACCCAGGCAGAGAAGTGAGAGAGTCAAGGTCTGCAGCCAAAGGAGAAAGTGCCCAAAGCAAGGAAGAAAAGCTGGGGGCTTGGAGAAAGTCTTGAGTAAGGTACCAATTGTGGTTTGACTTCTGACTGTGCTTACTATGGCCACGGGCAGGGTTATGCCATGAACTGAATTGTAATGGGCAAAGAACAGTGGCTAGAGGGCTTTTTCCAGCTAAATCTAGATTTTGATGCAGAAAATCTGAAGCATGAATATTTCTTTAAGCTGATGGGAGAGGGACTTTAGTTCTGATTCTCTGCCTAAGATAAATAAATGAAGAAACTTTATTATATAACAAGACGAAATGTTTGAAATAAGGACATTTGAAATCAGATTTTTTATTTCCTGGTAGAATAGCACATAATATTTTCTAGGAAAAGGATTTTTTTTTTTAAGTTAGAAGATAAAAGCATTGTGTTGACCATGTATTACCCTTCTGATGTCTTCTGGGTCTTGTGTTGTTTTCTAGTTGTTTCCAGAGAAGAATGTCTGAAAGACTTTTTTTTTTTCTCTTTGAAAGAGTTATTTAAAAGTAAAACTTTAAAAACTTGTTGCTCATTTGTTAGGGATTTGGCTTAAATTCCGTACTCTCATAATTCACCTTTAAAATTGATGAAATGTGTTTATATATACTAATAGGGAGATGCCATGTGTGTGTGTATATATATGTGTGTGTGTGCGTGTGTGTGTATGTGTGTGTGTGTGTATATATATATATACTGTGAAGAGAAAAGAGCAAATTGTAGAATATGCAGAATATGATCTCATTTTTAGGAAAAGATTACATATCAACATACATAAATAAGTTATGCATAGAGAATTTCTGGAGGAATACACTTAGCAATGATTACTCCTAAGAGCAGTGTTGGGGATCTAGGGTAGAAATAGGGGAGAGGACTTTCACTTTTCAATTAATACTATTTTGCATTATTTGAAATTTTGCTGTGGTCATATATTGTTTTCTAATCTAAAAATTAAAAGTTTCAGAATGTTAAATTTCAAGCCATATCTGTCATAGATGTAAACGTTTATTCCTTGCACAGGAGTTCTGTATATGTTTTCTTCTTCAAATCAATGGAACTCTTAGGAAAGGTAGGAAACTAAAGCACATGGTCCCACAACATTCCAGGCACTAGGGGTTATGTCTGTCTCTTTCTGGGACAAAGAAACAGACCACTTCCCACAATCCCATTGGATTTTACTTCTTAGCATATTTATACACGTGGAGAGTTTGATTTTGTCATTCTTGATAATGTTGATTGACCTTTGTACTGAGTGTGTGTGAGTGTGGGTCTGTTTCACTGCCCTGTGATGTTGTGCCTCTCACTGTTCCTTGACACTCTCTGGGCTGCTATGTGTTTATTCATTTAATCATTTATCACTCATTTACAAATCACTTTCCATGTGGCACATACTGACATACTGTGCTTCATTCTTGAATGTTCTTTTCTTTTCTTTTTTTTTTTTCTTTTTTTTTTTTTGAGATGGAGTCTCACTCTGTCGCCCAGGTTAGAGTGCAGTGGCATGATCTCGGCTCACTGCAACCTCTGTCTCCTGGGTTCAAGCAATTCTCCTACCTCAGCCTCCCGAGTAGCTGGGATTACAGGTGCCCGCCACTACGCCCAGCTAATTTTATGCATTTTTAGTAGAGACGGGGTTTCACCACGTTGGCCAGGCTGGTCTCGAACTCCTGACCTCAGGTGATCCACCTGCCTTGGCCTCCCAAAATATTGGGATTACAGCCGTGAGCCACCGTGCCCGGCCAAATTTTATTTTCTTATTGTTTACTTACTTATTTTTGTAGAGACAGGGTCTTGCCATGTCGCCCAGGCTGGTCTTGAACCCCTGATCTCAAGTGATCCTTTGGCCTCAGCCTCTCAATGTGCCGGGATTACAGGTGTGAGCCACGACACCTGGTCTCGTACTTGAAATTTTAAAAGACAAGTGATACACTTAGAAGCTTGTAATTTTGAGTAAGAGAGACAATAACATGATGTGACCAGTGCAACGATATGGACAGAGTTGTAACCTAGCCTGCATGCAGGGCTGGAGGATGAAGGATGACTGATGGGAATACAGATTAGCCAAGAAAAGGGTTGGGGATGGGGTGTCCTAAGCACAGGGGCCACACTCCCCTAAAGTATGGAGGTAAAAAATAACATGGAGTGTGTGTTAGGCATTCGTGTCATACACCAATATTTCCATTTGCCCTCCATCTGGACATATGACAAATTGCACTTCCCTGCCTCCTTGTGGTTCATCAAGGTTATGCAATGTGAGGAGAAATGACAAGTGTTTTTTCTGGGTGGGATCATTTAATTATGGGGGTCAAGTTCTCTAGAGCCCTCCTCCCCTGGCCTGGGCATTGTAGGAGTATCTTGACACAGAGATGTACTACTTAGCCATGGCATGGAGGAGAGCTGGCCTAAAGAGTTGCTTGGGGCCGGGCGCGGTGGCTCAAGCCTGTAATCCCAGCACTTTGGGAGGCCGAGACGGGCGGATCACAAGGTCAGGAGATCGAGACCATCCTGGCTAACACGGCGAAACCCCGTCTCTACTAAAAACACAAAAAAAAATTAGCCGGGCGAGGTGGCGGCGCCTGTGGTCCCAGCTACTCGGGAGGCTGAGGCAGGAGAATGGCGGGAACCCGGGAGGCGGAGCTTGCAGTGAGCTGAGATCTGGCCACTGCACTCCAGCCTGGGCGACAGAGCGAGACTCCGTCTCAAAAAAAAAAAAAAAAAAAAAAAAAAAAAAAAAAAAAAAAAAAAAAAAAGAGTTGCTTGGACTCAGAGAAGAGGTGACGAGTGAAAAATGTGTATTTGTTGTGATTTTGGAGTTGTTTGTGACCAGCCCATAACCTAGCTTCTTTGGACCAGTGCAGTATATGAGAAACAAAAAGCAGGTGGAGGCAGGGAGCCAGCAGTGAGGCTGGAGCAAAACACAAGGTCGGAGCAGGGAAGGCCTTGTCTTCCTTCTTGGGACCGAACGTTGCCCACTTGTTACAATCACATCAGATTTTATTTCTTAGCAGATTTAGAAGTATAGAGAATTCTATTTTGTCATTCCTGGTGATGTTGGTCCTTCTTTCTCTATTTGTCCTAACCTCTAACATTCTCTGCTCCAAAGTGGGGAAGAACAAACTGGAAAAATCTTTTAAAAAATCTTCAAGAGGCACTATGTTTCTTCAGGGATGGCTCCTGGGGGCTGTGCAAGGAAATAACACTATGAAGTGGCATGTTTAAAATCCTTCCTCCCTCCTGGCCCCTTCATCAGTGAGAATCAGGGCAGCAGTTCCCTCCCTTCATGGTGGTTGACTCCCTCAATCCAGCACACTGTGCAGAAAGTTAGGAGTGCCTGATCTCTTCTCCTGATGGGGACACACCAGCTGGGGGTTATGCAGGAACAAGGCAAAGGTCAGGGTGCCTGAGGCCGAGGAAGACTGTTTTGAAGTTGTATCTGGAGAGTGTTGAATCAAAGCTAAAAACTCAAGTTCAGACTTGAGTTGGGAAGTGCAGAGGTAGAAGCAGATCACATGGAATGGAACTGTGTATCCAGGAATGGAGACACATTTAGACAGTGGAAGAGACAGGAAAGCAGTGAGCGTGAGCAAGTGGAAAGCCACCTAGATTAAGTACACAGGTAGAGGGTGAGTACATAGTGTACATTTCTGTGGGAGACCCCACTTCATTTAAAGGAGCCACGTTTGAGCAGTCGTAGCAGTGGGACTTTTAGTTTAGTACAGTCTCTGTTTCAGGATATCTTAGCTTATTTTCTGTTGTTTGTAACATAATACTTAAAAGTGGGTCATTTGTGAGGAAAAGGAATTTATTACCTAAAATTGTGGAGGCTGAGAAGCCCAAGGTTGAGGGGTCACATCTGGTGAAGGCCTTCTTGCTGGTGGAGACTCTGCAGAGTCCCCAGGCGGTGCAGAACATCACTTGATGAGCGGGCTGAGCATACTAGCTCAAGTCTCTCTTCCTTTTCTTATACGGCTACCACTTCCACTCCCATGAAAATCTATGAATCCATTAACCCATTGTCCCACTAATCCATTAATCCATGAATGGATTAATCCATTCATCAGGGCAGAGCCCTCCTGACCCAGTCACCTCTTAAAGGCCCCACCTCTCAATACTGCCACGTTGGGGATTAAATTTCAATGTGAGTTTCCGAAGGGACAGACATTCAAACCATAGCACAGGAGGATAATCAAGAACTCATTATGTCCATTGGTCTACTCTGCTATGCTGAAATGGCTGGGCGAATAGAGTAATGTCAACATCCTTGTCCTTTGGAATCCATGGTTCAGCTAGTTAGAATCAACTTTAGGGGAAATGGAAGTTTGAAGAACTGTAGGAAATTGTAGCCTTGGAAGCGTTCATAGAGGAATTTTCAGCATGGACAGAGGAGGAAGAGATGAAGGGGTGTGTGGGATTTGGGGGTGCTGGGTAAGGAAGTGGCATCGTTACATCTTGCTACAGATTTTGATCTCTCATACTGATCCTGTGTGCTTTCACTTCCCATCAGCTGTCACACGACACAGCAATTCAGGAGCCAACTCCGTGTTTCCCTGAATTGTGCAATAACCTCATTGTTCACAACTGCTGGTTATCTGGTTTTGTTTAGGATAGCAATGCTTTCAGTCAAGATAGTTGCCTCCCAGCCTCTCTTGGTGCTATGATGGTCAGGTTACATAGCTCTGGCCAGTGAGACCGAAATGAAATTTCTTGCAGGGGGCTCCTGGAAAAGTTCTTAAAAATGGACAGACTTGGTTGGCATTATCTTTTGCCTTTGGCCTTTTGCCTGTCTTCTTGCCTGGAACGTGAATGATGTACCTCTTTTTGTGGGAGGCATCTTAAGGCCACAGGTAAGTCTTTTAAAAAATGGGAATTTAGAAGGATGTTGGGTCCTTTGGGTCCCTGACAGTATTGTAGAGTAAGTGGCCATACCTGTCCTGGCCTGCTGAACTCCCGAGGAAAACAAAGCATGTTTATTTAAGCCAGTTAGTGAGGCTATTATATTCAGCCCAAAACATTCCTATCTGATGTATACTCACTTATTCTACAGAATAATTGCTCTCATTTGCCATGCCATAGCGAATTCTTGCCAGTCCTCAGCTAACTAAGACCTTCAATTAATTAGATTTTCTTTCCTTTGACTCTGTGTATGTGGACAGCTGTTATGGAATAACAACACTGAGACTGTGTAACCTCTGTAATCAGCAAAGAAACTTCTATTATAGTCTGTATACAATACTTGTTTAAGTGGAAATCTACCTAATACATCTTAAAAAGGTTTTTCACATTAAGGAGCAAAACATTAATCTTACGATTCAAAAAAGATAATGATCTTACTCCCTAAGTATTCCTCTTAATCTGATATTTTCTGCTTGAATATTGGTTTTAAAATTTAAAAAAACAGAACAAACTCATGTTCTTTCAACCTGTGTGACATGTGAGGTATGAAGTTTAGGAAATTACCTGTGTGACTAAATCAAATTTAAATTATAAACTTTAGACAAAGAAGAAAACGTTAGAAGCTTCACATCTTGTCTAAGGTTGATCAAATTTATTCACTTATTAAAGGATATAAAGATTACCTACCTGCTGCTTTTTCAAATAAATATCTATGAATTAGAGTTGGTTGGCATGTATATGTATGAGGGTGTATCTGAATTAAAACATTTGAAAATGAAAAGTTAGAGACAGCGGAAGAAGGAAACAGTGTCCATCCAGCAGACCTGAGTGACATTGGATATGGAAATTAGCCAGACCTTTCATGATTAAAGTATTTATGAAATTAAGTAGTCAACTATTACAGACATGAAATAGTACTAAGAACACACTGGGGGAACAGAGCAGGTAGACCCTATTGTCTACACCTGCCATATCATATATGGTAGGCAATAGCCATGTGGGGCTTTTAAAAATTGGAAATGTGGCCCATGAGAATTGATGTGCTGTCAGTGCAAAATATTCACTAGATTTAAAAGAATGTATGCAAGAAATAGAATGCAAACTATCTCTTTAATAATTTTTATATTAATTGTATGTGGAAATTATATTTAGGATATATTGTGTGAAACAAAATACATTATTAAAATTAATTTCACCTGCTTATTTTTACTTCTTTTACAAGAAACTTTACATATATGCCTCGCATTTGTGGTTTATGTTATGTTTCTCTTGGGTAGTGCTGGTCTCAACCAAGTAATTGAAACATTCTCAGAGATAGAGAAGAAAGTCAGTGACTAGAAAGCGCTGTTCTTGTAACTGAGGAAAAATTGATCTGAGAAAGCTGTCACAAATTCTTCAAGAATCTACTTTCTAGAATTTTGTCTCTATAGAGTCTGTTATCCACAGAACAGCCAGAGTGAGCATTAAAAAATATGTCAGGCCAAGTCTTCCCCTGCTTAACCCTCCAGGGCTTTCTTAGAATAAAACAAAAGGCCTCATAGTTGCCTGCTGGGCCCTATGAGGTTTGGCTTCTGACCACTTTGGAATGTATCACTTCCTTTTCCCCTTGCGTGTTTCATGCTGGCCACGCTGGCACTTCTGCTGTTTCATGATCATGGCCACATGGTGCTCCCTGTGGGCCTTTGCATGTAGGATTCTCTTCCCCGGCATCTTCACACAACTCCCTCTCTCAGCTCTTTGGACTCTGCTGGGACAGAGACCTCTCAACTCACCGTCTCACCTTACCCCACTGCTGCCCCCTCCCTCTATCCCTGTAACTGTCTACACAGCACCAAGCATGGACTGAAGTCACCAAGGATGATGACTTGTTTCCTTGCCTTTATCACCATCCTATCACTATTGCCTCAACAGTAGTGGAATGTAGTAGGCCCTCGACTTCAATAAACTAATCAATGAATAAATGGATGAAATAAGTTTAAGCAAACAAAAAGGGAAAAATTATTAGAAGGATATATATCAAAATATTAGATCTATTTCTGAGTGATGAGAGTATGGGTAACTTTAATTTTCTTCTGTTTTCTACCCAACAGCCCATCTCATTTTCTTCCTTATTTAGAGAGCTCTACTTTGTTTAGGCAGTCCCTCTGCTGCACGTGGCCATGTTTCACTAACCCACTCAGCGTTGTTTTATATTTCATGTATTTTATATTTCTATCTGTGATTCATTTAAGAATGGGTATGTGATGTATTTCTTGCCATTGAGCTGTGAATGGAGGGCTGAAAAGGCCATCTTGGAAAGGTTTCATTTCTTAAAAAGAAATGAATTTTCTTTTTAAGAAATGAATGCTTTTGAAGAAGGTTTGTCAGAGTTTTGCTGGTCTTGGTTTGTATGTGATGTTTGGAACTGCAGCAGCCATATTGTGGTCCTGGGGCTGTGGGGCCCATGCACTTAGTAAAAAGATGGAAGGAAATCAAGCCCTTCATTGTGTCGTTGGGCTGCCAAATTAAGTATTTCAGATCTGTCCTACTTATTAAATCATTCTTATTTGGGCCATTTTGAGTTGAGTTTTCTGAAAAATTTTTCCAGCCAAATACTGTATATCTGACTGATGCTATGTCATAACAAAATTCATGTGAAGCAGCCTCCAAATTATAAACCTGTCAGATAAAAGTGCAGAAGTCATAATAAGAGGTACTATTGTAGAATTTCTCCCCAAGGAACAAGCTGGTGATGTAATTAACATAAAGTGAGTACTGAGTACTAAGGGAACAAACAACTCCAATAAAGAAGAAATACTCTGAATGATCGATATATTTATATAAAACTTGATTTATAAATATAACAGGAAAGTGGAAAAAGTAGAAAGCTGCTCCCCTTTTCATGTAATCTATGCTGATTCAGACACATTTGGAGTCTGGAATTCAATTCTGAAAAAAATTGATGCCATCTTCTGTGGAAAATTCTGATGGTATCATTTGAGCTCCTGGACAAGATGGGCCTGAAGATAACCTGAACTTTTTTTTTATTCAGTGAGCCATTATGTTTGCCATCTTGCTTATTCCTGCTTGAGCTTAGGGTTATAGCATCACTAATGGAAAGGACCTAACTGAACAGAGGATGTGAAAGGAATGTATCATAAATGTCTGCAGTCATATAGTTGGCAGATGGAAAAAAAATAGCCTTATTTTCAATGGCTCTAAAAGAAGAACACCCCTGCACTCCCATGTTTGTTGCTGTTGTTACTCACAATAACCAAGATTTGGAAGCAACCTAAGTGTCTATCACCTGACAAATGGATAAAGAAAATGTGGTACATATACACAATGCAGTACTATTCAGCCACACGAAAAGAAGGAGATTCTGTCATTTGCAACAATATGAGTGGAATTGGAGGTTATTATGTTAAGTGAAATAAGCCAGGCACAGAAAGGTAAACATCACATGTTTTCACTCATGGGATCTAAAAATCAAAGTAATTGAACCCATGGACATAGAGAGTAGAAGGATGGTTACCAGAAGCTGGGAAGAATAGTAGGGGATGGAGAGGAGGTGAGGATGATTAATGGGTACCAAAAAAAAAAAAAAAAAAAAAAAAAAGACATCCTATTCAATAGCACAACAGGGTGACTATAGTCAGTAAAAACTTAATTGTACATTTAAAAATAACTTAAAAAGTATAATTAGATTGTTTGTAACACAAAAGATAAATGCTTAAGAGGATGGACACTTCATTCTCCATGATGTGATTATTATACATTGCATGCCTGTATTAGAATATCCTATGTACCTCATAAATATATACACCTATTATATACCCACAAAAATTAAAAAAAAAGAATGACACCTATAGAGGGAAATTCATTAAAAGGAGCATTTGTTCTTGACTTAATATAGAACTTTTAAACACTTGTGACTATCCCACAGTGTAGCTGGTTGCTTCAAGCAGCTGCGACTTCTCCGTCAATGTATGAGTTTAACCGAAAACAAGGAATGCTTTAAACGGATATTTCTATATTGAGTTACTGTCAGGGTTTGTAAGTTTTTTCCAACTAGAAATTTCAGTTATTCTTCAACTGGAAATGGCAAATTGGGATTATATGAGAAGAGCATGTGTATGGATATACTTTGTAAATGATTATGTGTGTGTGTATTGGTTAAGAGGAGGCTCTAGAATGAGAAAACTCATGGTGAAACCTAGTTTTGAACTTTATTAATCATGTGATGTTGGGAGAGTAAACCGTTCTGAGCCTCAGTTTCCTCATTTGTAAAATAGGGGTGATAATAATATCTAGAGGTTTGTAAAGACTGAATCCAGTGCTATAGATAAGCTTATATCCCAGACCCTGGCATGTTACATATGCTCAGTTAGCTAGTATTTAATAAAAACTTGAGGCATAATTAATTTTGTTCTTGTTCTGCTTTTAGTAATACTTATTCTGGGCATAAAAGGAAAATATATACCATGTTTCATTAAACTTAGACAAAGCAATTGGGTTTCTGGGTAGATACATGTGTTAAAGAATATGACCTCCTCACCACACACACATGCTTAGAAATGGACGGTAAGTTTATTAGCTACAATTTTAAATTCTGAAAGGTTTTTGCTTTATTTTAAGGATATGTCATGTGAAAAGGGACTACAAAGAAATAAAAGATGAATAACAACATCCTTTGAACTAAACTTTTGTGGTTTTTTAATGGCTAACATGCTAAATGGGAGAGGTAGAAGAGAAGAAACATCTCCACTCTTATTGATAAATTTCTTATTTTCTAGGAGGAAAGTAAGACATTGAAATTATTAGACTATAACTAATGGCTCATATAGGCTACTACTGTTGAATATTATTTACAACTATTAGAATGATTCCATTTTAAAAGAAAACATTAAAAGGATATGAGGATAAAGGATTAGAATGAAAGAAGATAAATAATAAACTCAATATCTAATGACTATTTGCTTTTTTAAAATATTAAGTAAGAGTAAAAATTATGCTGCTATGACTTAGGGTTTTATTTTTAGAAATTTGTTTGAATACTGTCTGAATATAGTTCACTTAATAAATTTTATGGTAATTTTGTCATTGATTTTCTACTTCAACTATCTTCCTAAGTGCTTTTATACATAAATGGCTTATAGTTCTGACCAAAAGAGATTTTTTTTTTTCTAAAAAAAAAGTATTTTTTAAAGTTAGGTATCTTTTACTTTTTTTTCCTCTCTATTTTCTTTCCCTTTTAATCTCTCATTTTGTTACAGGATTTTGGGGTTGTCATTTCTCTGGCTGGAAATCTCTCTCTCGTGGTGCCTTTGCCTGAGTTTTGCTTGGGCCTGCTGTGCTTGTTCTGCCCACTTGGCCTAGCAGGCTGCACTTGGCTCATGCTACCAGCCTGGGTCCCACACCTTCAAGGGAGACTGCGAGTCAGGTGTGGAGTGGTGAGGGGTGTGTGAGTGAACGTGGGGTCTGGCCACTGTGCAGTCAGACATGCTGGATGCTGCCATGGGGCAGGCAGCTCCAGGTGCTGGCATGGGCGCCAGCTCTCTGGGAGGCTGCGGCTGGACCAGGCACACTGCAAGCAGCTTCCCTGGCTGACACTGGGGAATGTGGTGGCACCCAGAAGCTTGGGGACACCAGGAAGCACAGGGCCTCAAAGAGGGAGTCACAGCCCTGGCTCAGGGAGCTCCTCAGGTCTGGTCTCCCCAAAGGGCTGTAACTCTTCTCTCCTCTTTGCCTGCAACGTGGTGAGCAATGGGCATGTTTCAACTCTGTCTGTGTTATAGCTACTCTTTTAGCCTCGCCATTTGGTGGGTCCTGAGTTCTTGTTCTGTGAACAGGAAGAATGAGGTATGCAGACAAGTGAAGGGTGAGCAAGATGAAGAGGAGCTTTACTGAGCAACAGAACAACTCAGCAGAGACCCACAGGGGGCAGCTCCTTTCTAAGGCCAGGGTGTTCCATTGAGTGTTCAGCTCCTAGCAGAGGGGGTAGCTCCTCTTTGCAGGCAGGTCTTCTCAACAAGTGTTTGGCTCCCAGCAGAGAGGGTAGCTGCTTTCTGCAGCTGGTCATCCTGATGAGCGTTCAGTTCTCAGCAGAGAGGGTAGCTGCTGTCTGCAGCTGGTCATCCCGATGAGCGTTCAGTTCTCAGCAGAGAGGGTAGCTCCTCTCTACAGCTTGTGGTCCTGCTATCTCTTCTGCTCTGTCTGAGCCTGGGGCTTTTATGGGCCTCAGATGGGAGGAAGTGTGTGCCCATTAGTCCATGGGCGGCCATGGGTGGGTCTGGAAAAGGCACCACAAGTTCCCACCTCGGTCCGTGTGGGACTGGCAGCATGACCCCCAGTCTTCAGGCCCTCACTGGCCTGAAGGTGGGGCCTCATCGGGAACCCACCGCCTTCTGCCCAGGAGCCTGTCTGTGTCCTGCTAGGGTCCATGGCACCCAGGCGGCTTGCACCAAGGGGCACCTGCAGGCCAGTGCCAAGCTGCCCTCAGCACCCCCCTTGGCTTCCCTGCAGCGCTTGTTGGTATCCAATGTCTAGAGGGGGCCGAGGTGACAGGGGACTGGCGTGTCAGTGCTGTCCCGATTGTGAGCACACCTGGCTGGGCTGTGACAGTGCCCAGCTCAGCCCCAATCCGGCTCTGAAATCGGAGCAGGCACTGGGAGTGGGGAGACGCCAGGCAGTGGGAGCGAAACCCCAGGGGGTTGGTGCGCCTTCTGGGCCACTGAGGGTACAGAGTCAGAGACCCCAGGTCCTGCGCCTGGGAGGGCGGAACCCTGCCGTCTCCATGGAGCCTGCAGGCAACCCAGGCTATGCCTCTTTGCAGCCTGGGGTGGGGCCTCCAGTTCCTCACCGGGCTCCTCTCTGCCTGCCCCTCCGTGTCTAACAGTGCTGCTCCCGCGCTGGCAGGTAGCTCAGCTCAGGCCTGTCTCAGTGGCCCCCAGGGCGGCAGGCTCTCAGAGGGTCCCTCTTATCCCTGGCTCCATCCAGCTCCTTGGAGCGCAGCACCATTCTGGGCCCAGCTCTGCCTCCTCCCCATGCCCTCCCCGCAGCTGCGGTATGCTAGAATGGTCATGCTGGGCCAGGGTTCAGAGCCCCGGAGGCTGTGGACCTTGGGGCAGGTCCCACCTGGCTTTGCAAGGGTGGGTGCAGAGCAGTCAGCTGCCTTGGGGATGCGGGGCACAGGGGTCCAGCCACCGGCACTGCTGCTCCCGCTGCGGCTCCTGCTGCCACTACTGGCACCTCCTTGCTGCATCCAGCGTAATGGCAGCGGCCGCTCCGGACTGCCTACTGCCGCTGTCAATTTTGTTGTCTGTAAAAGGGATTTTCAGTTTTATTTATTTTTGTCAGTAATTTAAATAGTAATAGATTTATTTATTTTTGTCAATAATGTTTGTTATTTTGGCAACTGGTTTTGCTGTTAAAGTTTTTGCTTTGGTTTTTGGAATCTAATTTTTTTAAATTCCTTTTCTAGGTTGGAATATATAATTGATTTTCTAATTCTAAAAATTCTTTTGTTCATTTATCCTCATGGCTATTTTAAAGCGCATATTTGGTTACACTGTAAAGTCTAAAGCTTATTATTTAAACTGTAAACCACAAATCATTTTGATAAATATGTAAGTATTTGTATTTTACTCTATTTTAGTGGAAATATATGAACATTTGTGATAGGCCTCGATCAGATAAGCAATTTAATTCAGAAAGAAAACACATTGAAAATATGCATACATATGCAAAAATAACATGCATTTAAATATTGAACACGTTTGTTAGTTGATTGCTTTGGGGGAAGATTAATGGAAATGGGCAAATTAATTAACAATTATCAAAAGTAATGAATAGAAAAGAGAGTATAGAGTAAATTTAATCCAAAACTTTCCATACGACTTCCTTAAGAAAGAGAAATGGTCTTGTCAAAGTATGAAATACAGAGACAAATGTCTTACCCAAAGCTTACCCAGGTGCCATAGTTTTATATGCTTTTAAAAACTTGAATATTGATGGAACTAGATTGCTATGCATGGTATCCTTACAGTTAGAAGTAAAATAATGTTTACATTCAAATAGTGCAGCAATTGAGGAAATTTGAGGAAGCTCTTCTTTTCTGCAAAGATGGCTCTGGGACACACACCCTTAGTAGTTGCAGGATTTTTTTTGGAACGTAGTGCTGTGGGCTGTAGTAATGAAAGTGTTCTTGGCTAGTGGGAGGAATCATCAGAACTGTGCTGTTTCAGTGGTACCTTCTGTAACTGAACACCAGCCTTGGCCAACAACATTCTTCCTTTTCTTCAAAGGCCAACTAAAGGACTGACAGCCACTAAGTTTTAGAATTCACATCACCAAGGAAGAAGTTGGAGTTGTTTTATTCTTTATATGTTCGACCATTCACATCTGAAGTGTGGATTTCATTTTGTCCTTGATTGGTGGACATGAGAATAAGAATGATGTGAATATCATTTGAATTTATTTATCACATTATTTATTTATTACTAGATAAATAAATGATGGCAGAGTCCCACAATTTAATACTTGCAGTTTTAAAAAAGCATGAGGGAGCTCTTGATGCACTAGTATGGAAGTACCTTGAGGATATATTAAGTGAAAAAAGCAACCTGCAGAAGAGGGTATCCAGTATGCTATCTTACATATAAGAAAGAGGGAGATAAGAACAATATTCTTATTTGCTTGCATTTGCACAAAGAAAAGATGAAGGGCACACAAGATTTTAATAAAAGTGATACATATTGGAGGTGAGGGATGAAGAAGATGGAAACGGAATTTGAAGCAAGGTTTCTCAATATATGCCTTATGTATTTTCGAAGTGTGGGAAAATGTTACTTACTTGATGAAATAAATTAACATTAAGAAAAAGATCACCCCAGATACATGAGGAGAATGGGTTAGGAAGGAGAATAGTAGTTGTGGGGGAACCAATTTAGAGGCTATTGCAATACTTGTGGAGAGAGAATGATTCTTGAGTGATGGCAATGGAGACAGAAAAGTAGATAGGTTTTAGAGACATTGAGGAGGTAAAATAGGCAGAGCTGGGTTAAGATGGTGAATGAGAAGGACTCTCAGGTTTCTGGGACAGACTCACTAAGTTGGGGAAATGGAAGGATGTTCAGTTTTGTGGAGATGATATATTTGGACATGTCGAGATGGTGCCAGACTCATAGAAGTGTTTAATAAAAACTTGTTAGAGGAGGGAGTGAAAAAGACACTTTAAAGATACCCAAGTACAGATTTGAAGGAGGCAGTCAATTCATGGGTCTGGAGCTCCAGGGGGAAGTCTTGGCTGGGATCCAAATTTTGGGATAATCTAAGAAGCTTCCACCTTTATTGCTTAGAAAACTCCCCCTGAGAAGCTAGCTGACACATGAGAAGTCTGTCATGCTCTCAGGAAGCCTAGGCTAACTATGCTAAGAAGGAAAGCATAATTGGGGAAGCACTGAGAATGTGAGTGAAGCATCCTACGGCCCAACACAAATACCAGCTAAATGCAGGGGGAGTTTTCCAGGCAGTAAAGGTGGAAGCTGCACATCTCTTCAGGGTCAGCCTCAGAGGTCACATAGCATCACTTGCTGTACTCTCTGTTGGTAAAAATACGCCACAAGGCCAGCCCAGAATAAAGGGGAGGAGAAAAATTTATCTATCAAAAGGGATGGCAAAGAATATATGGCCATATTTAGTCCACTACAGCTCATTGGGAGATTATGCCATTAGGATGCATAGAACTGACTTTCTCCCAACATTTACTTAATAAACTAAGAAGCTAATGAGAATTTATAGTGCAAAGATAGTTTGTAAAAATTTCAGAGAAATTGAATATGGTTAAATCAGCTGTTAATTCCAAACTTGCCAAGTTCGTGAAGAGATTTATAAAGAAGGACCAATTGGCAGGCAAATGAAATTAATGGCTGAAATGATAATTTTAAAGAAAGTTTTACCTCTAGGCCCCACCTAACCAGGGAGCTCAGCCAGCAACCCCACCCATCTGTGGAACCCAGCCTATGGCCCCACCGAGCAGAGAGCCAATCCAGTAGCCCCTTTCAACTGAGGAGCATAGCTCATGGCGTCATCCCACCAGAAAGCCTGGCCAGTGACCCTGCCTGGCCATGGAGCCCAGCCTAAGGCTCTTCCCAATTGCTGAACACAGCCTGTGGGTAGAGTCCAGCTAGTAGCCCAGCCAGACCAGGGAGTCCAGCCGGTAGCCCCTGCTTGACCTCGGATCCCAGGCAGCAAACCCAACCAACTTTAGAGTACCTGCAGTAGCCCCACTCAATTAGAGACCTCAACAGGAAGCTCTGTCTGTCTGTCAGCGCTACCAGTTGACCCATCAAGAACCATAGGCTGGACTGAGTAGTGAAGTTCTTTCCCTGCCAAAGCGAACCTATAAAGGTTAGAAGAGATGACTGTAGAGTTTTATACACAATGGAAGTTAAGATATCAGCTTAAAATAGGGTGATGTTATAACTATAAGATATTTTATGTAATCCTTATGGTAAACATAAAGGAAAGACCTGTAGTAGATACACACAAGATAAAGAGGAAAGAAAGTATACCACTGCTACAAAAAATCTTCAAGTTACAAAGGAAGACAGCAAGAGAGGAAGAATGAAACAAAGGAACTACAAAACAGGTAGAAAACAGTGAACAAAATGGCAGTGGTGAATGTTTACCTATCAACATGTAATTTCAATGTACATGGATTAAATTCTCCAAACAAGAGACATAAAATGGCTGAATGGATAAAATATAAGAGCCAATAACATGATGCCTACAAGAGACTCACTTTAGCTTTAAGGACACACATGGGCTGAAAGTGGGATGGAAAATGGGATGGAAAAAGATATTTCATGCAAGTGGTACCAAAAGAGAATAGCAGTGGCTACACTTATATCAAACAAAATAGACTTTATGCCAAAACAATCACAAGAGACAAACAAGGTCATTAGGCACTGATAAAGAGGTCAGTTAATCAGGAAGATACAACAATTTAAATAGTTATGCATTCGACTTTGGAACACCTAAGTATGTAAAGCAAATACTAATAGAAGGGAGAAATAAACAGCAATACAATAATAGTAGGATACTTAAATATCATACTCTCAACAATGAATAAATCATCCAAGCATAACGTCAATAAGGAACCCCAGATATGAGCAGAACTATAGGCCAAATGAACCTAACAGACATATACAGAACATTCCACCCGGCAGCAGCAGAATATACATTCTTCTCAAGCACACACAGAACATTTTCCAGGATAGGTCATATGTTAGGCCACAAAATATGCTTCACAAATTCAAGAAGATTGAAATCATGTCGTGTATCTTTTCTGAACACAGTAGTATGAAACTGGAAATCAATCACAAGAGTAAAAGTGGAAAATTCACAGCTATGTGGAAATTAAACAACATACTTCTGAACAACCAATGGGTCAAAGAAGAAATGTAAAGAGTAATTAAAAATTCTGAAACAAACAACAATGGAAACACAACATACCAAAAATAACAGGATGCCATGAAAGTGTTTCTAACAGAAAGGTTTATAGGAATAAACACCTACATGTTAAGAAAAAAAGAAAGAACCTAAATAAACAATGTAACTTTATATGTCAAGGAATTAGAAATAGAAAAGACCAAATTTAGCAGAAGGAAGGACATAATAAAGATCAGAGCAAAAATAAATGAAATGGACTAGATGAACAATAGTAAACACTAACAAACCAGAGCTAGTTTTTTTTTGTTTTTTTTTTTTTTTTTTTTTGAAAAGATAAATCAACAAACCATTAACTGGACTCAAAATGAGAGAGAATAATTAAATAAATCAGAAATGAAAGAGGATGCATTAAACTCGATGTCACAGAAATACAAAGGATCATAAGGGACTATTATGAATAATCATAAAGTAACTAATAGGGTTACTTCTAGGAGTAGCCTAGAAGAAATGGGTAAATTGCTAGAAATATACAACTTATCAAAACTGAATTAGGAAGAAAGAGAAAATCTGAACAGACCAATAACTAGTAAGTCAATTGAATCAATAATAAAAAAACCTCCCAACAAACCAAAGTCCAGAGCCAGATGACTTCACTAGGGAATCTGCCCAACTTTTAAGGAAGAATTAATGTGAATTATTCTCAAACTCTTCCAAAAAGTTGAACAGGAAGGAACACTTCCAAATTCATTTTATGAGGCTAACATTACCTTGATACCACAGTTGGATGAGGACTCTATGAGAAAATAAAATTATAGGCCAATATCTCTGATGAACATAGATGCAAAAATCCTCAGCATAATATTAATACTAGCAAAAGATGGTCCAATGTATGCAAATCAATAAATATGGTACACCACATTAGCAGAAGGAAAGATAAAAATAATATAATTATGTCAGTAGATGAATAAAAAGCATTTGACACAATTCAACATCCTTTTAGTTAACATCATACTTGGTGGTGTAAAGCTGAAATTTTTTTCTTTAATATTGGGAATGACAGGGTTGTCCACTCGCACCACTTCTGTTCAACATACTGCTGGAAGTCCTAGCCATACTAATTAGGCAAGAAAAAGAAAAAGCATTCAAATTAGAAAGGAAGAAGTAAAATTGTTTCTGTTTTCAGATGACATGATGATTTTATATGTAGAAAACTCTAAAGACTCCACCAAAAAAAACTGCACCAAAACTCTGCCAAAAACTAAATAAGTGAATTTAGTAAAGTTGTGAGATACAAAAGCAACACATACAAATTAATCGTGTTTCTGTAGAGTAACAACAAACTATCTGAAAAAGAAAGAAAACCACAGAGTGATCAGACAACCTACAGAATGGGAGAAAATTTTTGCAATCCACCCATCTGACAAAGGTCTAATATCCAGAATCTACAAGGAACTTAAACAAATTTACAAGAAAAAAACAAGCAACCCCATCAAAAAGTGGGCAAAGGATATGAACAGATACTTCTCAAAAGAAGACATTTATGTGACCAACAAACTTAGGAAAAAAAGCTCAGCATCACTGATCATTAAAGAAATGCAAATCAAAACCACAATGAGATACCATCTCAGGCCAGTCAGAATGGCAATTATTAAAAAGTCAAAAAACAATAGATGCTGGCGAGCCTGTAGAGAAATAAGAATGCTTTCACACTGTTGGTGGGAATGTAAATTAGTTCAACCATTGTGGAAGACAGTGTGGTGATTCCTCAAGGACCTAGAAGCAGAAATACCATTTGACCCAGCAATCCCATTACTGGGTATATACCAAAAGGAATATAAATTGTCCTACTATAAAGACACATGCACACATATGTTTACTGCAACACTTTTTACATTAGTAAAGATATGGAACCAACCCAAATGCTCGTCAATGATAGACCAGATAAAGAAAATGTGGTACATATACACCATGGAATACTATGCAGCCATAAAAAAGGATGAGTTCATGTCCTTTGTAGGGACATGGATGAAGCTGGAAGCCATCATCCTCAGCAAACTAACACAGGAAAGAAAACCAAACACCGCATGTTCTCACTCATAAGTAGGAGTTAAACAATGAGAACTCATGGACACAGGGAGGGGAACAACACACACCGGGGCCTGTTAGGGGAAGAGGGGGCAAGAGGAGGGAGAGCATTAGGACAAATACCTAATGCATGTGGGCCTTAAAACCTAGATGATGGATTGATAGGTGCAGCAAACCATCATGGCACATGTATACCTGTGTAACAAACCTGCATGTTTTGCACACATATCCCGGAACTCAAAGTAAAATGTAAACATGACTAAGTTTTATCTATGCATCTCATAAAAAAAGAAATAAAACAATTCCAATTATAGTAGCATCAAAACCAATAAAATCCTTAGGAATAAATTTAATCAAGAAGGTGAAAGATATATATACTGAAATCTATAAGACATTGATGAAGGAAATTGAAGAAGACACAAATAAATGTCTAGATACCCCATGTTCATGGAGTAGAAGAATTCATATTGTTAAAATGCCCATAAAACCCAGCACAATCTATAAATTCAGTGCAACTACTATCAAAATTCCAATGGCATTTTTCACAGAAACGGAAAACAATCCTAAAATTCGCATGGAATCAGAAAAGACCCCAGACAGAAAAAACAATCATGAGAAAGAAGAATAAAGCTCGAGGCATCACATTTCCTCATTTAAAACATATTACAAAATGGCACTGAAAACAATATGGTACTGGCATAAAAACAGACACATAGATTAATGTAACAGAATTGACAGCATGGAATCCATGGAAACCTCCACATATACGGTCAACTGATAATGGACAAGGATGCCAAGCGTGCACAATGGGGAAAGAATAGTCTCTTCAATAAATGGTGCCGAAAAAACTATATCCACATGTAAAATAATGAAATCCAACCCTTATCTTACACCACTAACAAAAATTAACTTGAAATTGCTTAACGATTTAAATGTAGTATCTGACACCATAAAACTCCAAGAAGAAAACACAGGGTAAAAACTCCTTTATATCGGTATTGGCAGTGATATTTTTGGACATAACACCAACAAAAGCAAAGATAAACAAATGGGACTACATTAAAATAAAAATCTTCTTCACATAAAAGGAAACAGTTAACAAAATGAAAAGGCCACGTACAGAATGGGAGAAAATATTCACAAACCATGTATCTTATGAGAGGTTAATATTCAATATATTTAAAGAACCCATATCACTCAACAACAAAAACCCAAATAATTCCATTAAAAATGGGAAAAGGACCTGAATAGACATTTTTCCAAAGAAGACATACATATGGACAACAGGTACATGAAAAGGTGCTCAACATCGCTTGTCATCAGGGAAACATAAACAGAACCATAATGAGCTATCACCTCACACTTGTTGGGATAGCTGTTATCAAAAAGACAAGAAATCTTGAGTGTTCATGAGGATGTGGAGAAAAGGGAACCCTTGTGCACTTGTTGGTGAGAATGTAAGTTAGTACAGCTCTTATGGAAAACAGTATGGAGGTTCCTTAAAAAAATAAAAATACAACTAACTGCCATATGATCCAGTGCTTCTACTTCTGGGTATATATCCAAAGGAAATGAAGCCAGTATATTGAAGAAATATCCGCACTCCCATGTTAATTGCCCACTATTTACTGTAGCCAAGCTATGGAAGCAATCTAAGTGTCTGTTAAGGGATGAGTGGATAAAGAAAATGTGGTATATATACACAATAGAATATTTTTCAGCTACGAAAGAAGGCAGTCCTGCCATTTGCAATAACATAGATGAACCTTCAGGGCATTATGCTAAGTGAAATAAGTCAGACAGAGAAAGATAAATACTGCATAATCTCACTTGTATGTGGAATCTAAAAAACTTAGAAACAGAGTGTAGCATGGTTGTTGGCAGGGGGATGGGGATGTGGAAAAAGGGGAAATGTTGGTCCAAACTCTTAGTTGTAGGATGAATAAGGTATGGGAATCTAATGTACAGCATGGTGACTATTGTTAACAGTAGTGCATTGTATACTTGAAATTTGCTAAGAGAGTAAACCTCACCGTCCCCCGCCCCTGCCCCCCCCCACACAATGGTAACTATGTGAGGTAATAGATGTGTTAACTAACTTTACTGTGGTAATCATTTCACAATATATGTATAGTAAAAAAGAGAAAGTGGTAAGGTAGAAACAGTCCAAAAATAAAAAATAAAGCTTTGCAGTATTTTAGAGTAATTCTTTAATTTTTTGAAAACTGTATGTGCTCATTATGAAAATTCAATTATAAAAAATATGCAAAAGAAAACAAATCATCTAAACTCTTATGCAGAAAAATAAAATAAATAACACGTAGTAAGTATCATTTTAGATATTTCTTTATACTTATGTCCACTTAGGAGGATGACTGGCTAGCTGGTTAGTTGACTCAATGACAGGTAGATAGAAAGTTGATTGATTAAAAAAATTATAAAAATGATATCACACTATGCATGTTATTTTAACAAAATATTAAAACTAAATTTACTTAAATTTAGAAGAAGAAAAATAAACTGAAGCAGAAGAACTTTCAGTCAGAGCTACTATTTTTTCATTTAATTTTTTGGACACATAATAATTGTACATATTTATGGGGTACATGTTTATTTTATTTATTTATTTTTGAGACAGAGTCTCACTCTGTTGCCCAGGCTGGAGTTCAATGGTGCAATCTCAGCTCACTGGAACCTCCACTTCCTGGATCCAAGCAGTTCTCCCTCCTCAGCCTCGCAAGTAGCTGGGATTACAGTTGCCCACCAACACGCCTGGCTAATTTTCTGTATTTTTAGTACAGATGGGGTTTCACCATGTTGGCCAGGTTGGTCTCAAACTCCTGACCTCAGGTGATTCACTTACCTTGGCCTTCCAAATTGCTGGGATTACAGGCGTGAGCCAATGCATCCAGCCCATATTGATGTTTTGATACATATAATGTATAGTGATCAGCTCAGGGTAATTAACATATCCCTCATCTCAAACACTTATCATTTCTTTGCATTGGGAATATTTTCAATATCCTCCTTCTAGCTATTTGAAACTATATAATGCATTGTTAACTATAGTCATCCTACAGTGCTATAGAACACTAGAACTTGTTTCTCTTATCTAGCTTTAATTTTGTGCCTTTAACAAATCTTTGTATATCCTTCTTTCCTCCTACCCTTTCCAGCCTCTGTTATCCTCTGTCCTACTTTTTACTCCTATGATATCAACTAATTTTAGAGTGAGAACATGCGGTGTTTAACTTTCTGTACCTGGCGTATTTCACTTAATGTCTTCCAGTTTCATTCATGTTTCTGTGAACGACAGGCTTTCCCTCTTTTTATGGCTGAATAGTATTCATTGTGTGTATACACCACACTTTCTATATCCATTAATCTGTTGTTGGACACCTAGGTTGATTCAATACCTTGGCTATTGTGAATAGGGCTACAGTAAACATGGGGATGCAGATGTCCCTTTGATACACTGATTTCCTTTCCTTTGTGCAGCACTAATTTTAAGAGCTATTTGTTCCTGAAAGATTGTGTAAAGATTATGGGAAAATGTGAAAGCCATTAGGAAGTTGGATTTGTATAAACTATATGTTACAATTTTAAAATGTTACAATTTTAGACAGCATCAGTTGATGTCTACTTTGAAAGTTGAATTGATTAGTGCTCTAACACTGTATCCTACGTTGCTTCCCCCAGCTCCTGATTCTTGTGGCTTATATTATTTTTACTTTGTAAAATTTACATTCTGTTGTGCTAATATAATTCCCATGGGTCTTACTGTTGCATTTAAACAAGTTCAATAATAGGCATTGTTTCCCTGGTTTTAAATTCTTCATTTGGTTCATTTTTGGTTGGATGGATTTTATTTCCTCCTCCAAAATAGGCTTTATGGATACTTTACTCTTCAAATTCTCTCATGTTTGAGAATGTCTACTTCTTAGCTTTATAATTTTAGATACAGACATAATGCTATTTCACATTTTATACACTCTATATTTTTAGACATTTTCTATTATATTTTGGCATGGAATTATGCTGTTGAGAATCAGCCTGATTTTTTTTCTACCTTGCGTATTTTCTGATTTTTTTTTTTTCATTCCCGAATTCCTGCAGTGGTCTTTCTATGTCTTGAAGTTCAGTAACTTTACTAGGATAGGTATCATGGATAATAATTCTGTATCACTTTTTCCCAACTATGTTATGTGTCCTTTTGCTGGTAAGATTCAGCTCTTTCATTGATTCAAGGAAAATGTCCTAAATTATATCACTGTGTACTTTTTACATGTTGCAGCTCTATTTACTTAAACAATTTCCGCCCTCCTTGTTTAGTTTCTTTCTTTTCTTCAGGGAGATGTTATTATTATGTCTTATCTTTGTGTGTTCTCCTTACCTATCACCTTCTAATTGCTTGAATAAATTTTTCCTTATGCATTGATATGATTACCTCAAGCCTTTTTACTTCATGCCATTGATTTGCTTTTCAGGTGTGTCTTGTTTCTTTTCTTTTCTTTTTTTGAGATGGAGCCTCGCTCTGTCACCCAGGCTAGAGTGCAGTGGCATGATCTCTACTCACTGTAACCTCTACCTCCTGGGTTCAAGCAATTCTTCTGCTTCAGCCTCCCAAGTAGCTGGGACTACAGACGAGCACCACTATGCCCAGCTAATTTTTGTATTTTTAGTAGAGACAGAGTTTCACCATATTGGCTAGGATGGTCTCGAACTCCTAACCTCGTGATCTGCCCGCCTTGGCCTCCCAAAGTACTGGGATTACAGGCGTGACCCACAGCACCTGGTCAGGTGTGTCTGTTTCTATTCTCAGCTCCTGCTTATTCATCCATTAGATCTGCCCTGATAATGTTCTGGCCTCAATTTATTTTCTTAACTTAGCAGTCTCTTTTTATCTCATTCTGCTGTTTTAACATCTTTGAGCCTCTACTTCAGTGATTACATATATTTATTAAGGTCTCTTACAGTGAAAAGTACTTTTAGGAAAACAACTTCTATTCTGAAAATTGTGTTTGCCTCTTGACTTGGTTCTTCAAGTCTTAGCCATGTTCTCTTTCTTTCTTTTTTTCCTTTCATTGTTGTTATTTATTGTTGGAGCATGTTTGTGTAGTTGCTGTAACAGTTTGTTTTATTTTTTTCATTTTGCTCATTCTTAACATGAGTTGTTTATTTAAACCCTAATATTTGTTCTCACATACTGTGGTTGAATTATCATTGATATTCTGCCTTATTTGGTATGGTATTTTTCTCCTTTTAGGCTAGTATTTAGTGTATCTACTTTTCAATTGCCTGAAAGTGTAGGGTTGCAGGGAAAGGAAGGGAGTAGATTCTACTGCAGCTGAGTGAAGTTTGTTAAGGAGGACTACTCTGTACTCTGAATACTCATTAGATGTCCTGGACCAGAAAATATCCCGCTAAGCTCGGGATTTACCAGTCTTCTGGAACTTGGCATACTACTCTGGTTCAGCTCAGTGTCCTGAAAGATGACAAGTTCTGTTCGCCCTTAACTCTGCTAAAATGGTATGTGGGGCTTCTGCTCTTCATGGCTTTTCAGTACTTTTCTTTAGGTTGTCTTCTCACCCGCTCGATTTGCTTCTCCCCAATATGAAGGTATTATTTGGAATTTTAAGGATTTACTCACCCCCTTTCCTCAGTACTGCTTCTATGGGATGGGGTTGAAAGCCACACAGAAGCATCATAAAACAGAATATTTTCTTTTCTTTTCCTGCCTCTAACCTTTACAAAGTTTTTAAGGTTTTATGCCATTAATTTCTTGTATTATTGCTGATAAATTTTGGTTCTTTCTTTGCTGCCACCCCCACCCCCTTTTTCTGAGGAATAAAAGGCCAAATTCTTTGGGAAAATTTAGTTTATTGTGAATCCATATACAACTGAGGTAATTAACAGGTATAATTCAGGGGTCACTACTAATCTCTCACACTATTCATTTTCATGAGTTTGTATAATTATCTAAAAATCCTTTAATAGTTATGTAGTTTTCTTTTTCTTTCTTTTTTTTTGCCACAGGGTTTTCCTTGGTGGTGTTTTAAGCCACTAAAGTGGGCTAATTAGTTATGTAGCAACAGTTAACAAATATAATATATGAATTTTTACAGGTACTTTTAGAATTAAGTGATTTGTTTTATTTTAATTAAATCTGATTTTCTCTCTTAAGGGAAACTCTCCTTTTTGTTTAATGATAATATGCTTTCTCAAAGAGGAGGCTTTGCTACTGTGTTTCCAGACTTGATTGAATTTTGTTGCTTTTTCTCCCCTTCTCTTTTATCTACTTCCCTCCCTCAATGCTGAGGGCAGAATAAGGAATTTAAGTTGTTTATTGGTCCTAACTATAAGTGCAGCTTAGAAACACTGATGGAAATGGTTTAAAAGTATATTGGAACCCCACTGTAATGATGGTTTTAGAGAACAGGTCAGCATCTAGGTTAATGGCAAATGATAAGTTCAGTGTATTGTTAAAAATTTACTTTTAGTATTTAAAAAAACCCTGATTTACATACATCCAGAACACTGCACCAGTCATAACTGAATAGCTCACTTACTTTCTACAAGGTAAGCATACCTGCTTAACACACCCAGAGGAAGAGAAAGAACATTTTCAGAACTCCAAGCTTTCCTCCTGCACCCTCACTGCTTAGGACCTGTTGTTCCCCACAGGTAACTGCCATTGTGGCTTCTGTTACCAGGGGCTAGTTTTGCCTGGTTTGGAATAGTATGTTCTCTTTTGTTTTTTAGCTTCTTTAGCTCGACCTTATGTTTGTGAAAATCATCCATGTTGACAAGCAGTAGTGGGTTCATTCTCATTGTTTTATAGAATTCCATTGCATAAATATGCCACAGTTTATGTACTTATCCTACTATTATAGAGTTATACTAATTTTACTTTTGTAGAGTGGGTGAGTTTCATTTGGGGCTATTACCAACAGTGCTGCTATAAAGTTTTGTATGTGTATTTTGGTTAATATTCATTATATACTTGGAATTGCTAGATCATAGTGTGTGTATTATTTAGCTTTAGTAGATATTACAAAATAGTTTCCCAAAGTTACTGCCTCAGGTTACACTCCCACCAGTAATGTGTGAGAATCACAATTGTTTCATATCTTCACAGAACACTTGGCATCATAGCTTTTATCATCATCATCATCATCATCATCATCATCATCATTAATTTTAACTACTCTGATGGCTGTTAGTGACATTTCATTGTGCTAATCTGCATTTTTCTCATGACTCAGGATGTTAAACACCTTTTCATGTGTTTGGTGAAGGTGAGTAATTTTCAAACTTTAGGCCTTGATCCAATAATGGGTTATGAAATCAATTTAGTGCATTAAGGCCAGCACTTAAAAAGTCTGAAATAGAATAGAAGAGAGTAAATAATGGTTTATAATGGTAAATATAGATGCGTGAAACTTTTAATTTCCTAAATATAAATATACACACATATCAGTTTATTATATAGGTAAAATGTTATATTTCTTTTTGTGAACTATGGTCAAAAAGGTTTTAAAAAACCCTGTTGAGTATTATGTGCTTAAGAAAAATCTACAACTTGATTAAAACATAAAGACCACACATATCTCATTTAGCACAGTACTGGGAAATAAATCTAATAGCTGAGATAATGGAAACATGATTCATAATGATTTTGTTAGACTAAACTGGAAGCAAACTGTTCAGATGAAATATATAGTAAGTAAAACCCTTCATGTGATAAGTATAAAGTCCTTGTAATTGAATGGGAGAAGGCTGCTTTGACAGCAGTGTGTGGGATAAAGACCCAGAACAGTCAATCCTAAACGCAAAGTCCTAGGTCTCCAATCCTTGAATGAGAATATTGGCTTGGGAATCTGCATGTTTCTAAAGCTCCTGAGTGATTCTGATAATCTGGCAGTTTCAGGAGCCACTGACATTAGCTGGAGATTCTAGTGGATTTTGCCAACCGCAAGGGAGGAATCTCCTGGAGGAGGTGTTCTAAGTGTGTGAACCCTTTTTAAGCTGAACATTCTGAAAAACCACCATATTTCAGAATAATTCTACCCAGTTTCTTTTACTCCCTAAATTATTATTCTATAGCAGTGAAACTCAGAAAAAGCCATTTGATTAAAGAACTGTTATTTACCATTTCTATACAGTTAGAACAGAAGACAGGCAGCAGAGTTAGTTTGCTTCCGATCCCTCTCTATGCAGATTATAGCTCCCTAATCCTCTTTTTCTCTGAACCTGTACTGCAATGGCACCCCTAATGTGAGTTGCATATATTTCTCAATTATATAATACTTTGGTGCTTTTGTCTCCGAGATTTACTGTACTTTAACATTTGTATGCATTTTACAGTAAAATTTTGAAGACTTTATAAGCATCCTGCTTTCTAATTAACAGTGAGGATAAAATGTTAGTGTGATAAATATTAAACATGCATAATTAAGGAATATTAAAAATCAGTCTAGTTTTTTTTTCTTTTTTTCTTTCTCTCCCTTGAAGGTAAGATTTATCCGATACAAGGTTTGGAAGAATGAATGTATAATTTAGAGAAACACTTCCCTGAATACCAATATTACTTTATATAGTAATTATGGGATTTTAAATGCCAATGAGTTCTTTTTCTTTTGTATGAACTTATGAATGTATTATAATAAAGCACTTTTGACAAGCTAATCAAATAAAACAATATAAGATTTAATTATCAGCTTTCTAAAGGTTTTATGAACCAGATTGTTTCTATTGCCAGAATCATTTAGTAATTTAGGAATCTCAGAATCCTCTTAAATCTTTTATTTTGTTCTTAAAGTAGTGGGGTTTTTTTTACGTGCTCACTACAAAAATATCAAGCATAGAAAAATATAAAGAAAATTTAAAATCATTAAAATTTCTACATCTCAGGTAGAACTACTATTGATATTTTAGTTAATATTCTTGTAGACATCTGTGCATACACAGACGTGCTCACACAGGCATACACCCAGTTTTATGTAGAAAGGTTAATAAAATATGTTATACGATATTCTATTATCAATGCATTTTTAATGCACTCTTCTGTTGTTTCTGTGTTAGTAAATACAGATATACATCATCATTTTAATGGTTGCATTATACATATTATATACAGTATATATATATGTATACCATATCTAATCTCCTATTGATAATACTTAGATTGCATCCTTTTTCCTCTATTATGTGTTTAGCAACATCTCTGCACATTAGTCATTTTGCATCTGTACAATTATCTTCTTAAGACAAAATCCTAGATATCTGATTAATTACCAAACTGTCTACCAGAATTATTTCAGTTGACACTTCCAGTAGCAACCTAATAGAACGATTGCTTTTTCACAGTTTTCTAATATTGGATTTGGTCTTTCTTAAATATTGGCAAATGATAAAAATATGTCGTTTTAAAATTTGCATCTCTTTGATTATTAATGAAGTTCTACATATTTTTAAGTGCTTATTGGTCATAGTTTCTCTGTCTCTGTCTTTAAAGTAGAGATGGCGTCTTGCTCTGTTGCTCAGGCTGGTCCCAAACTCCTGGCCTCAAGTGATCCTTCCACCTTGGCCTCCCAAAGTGCTGGGATTATAGGCATGAGCCACGGCACCCGGCTTTGGCCATTAGTTTTTCTTCTTTGATCAGTTGCTTCAATATTTTTTGAGGGATGGTTGGCTTTTTCCTTTTTCTTTTACAAACTATGAAGTTCTTACTATGGGATGGTTGTGTTTTGTATTGACCTGTAGGAAATCTGTGAATATTGTGATATTGCCATTTAGATTTCTAGTTTATGATTTGACTTTTAACTCTTCACAGAATGATTTTTGAATTAAACTAAATGTTGCTTATAAATGTCACTCATTTATTTTGTTTGTTACAAACATTTATTGATGTTTCATTTTATACTTTCAAGCTTTTGTATTATAGTTAAGAATGGCCTTTGTCATCTCAGGATTGTGAAATACTTGCCAATATTTTCTCATAGTCTTAGGGTTTAATTTTTTTTACATGATAATCTTTGATCCATCTGGGATTTATATTTAATCAAAAGAAAGGTAAGAAGCCAGTAATACTTTTACCTCAATTGCTGAACAGTTGTGAGACTTTATGAATATCCAGTTTTTTACTAGTGATTTAAAGTGACTCCTTTTATATTGAATTCTCTTATATATTTGAATCAATTTGAAACTATCCTGTTTTATTGACATCTTTTTGAATAATTTTGGGGGGACTTTTATTTCTGTGGCTTTTTTTTAATAGGAAAAGTATCCCTTCATTATTCTTTTTCAGATTATCTGTCCATTTTTGCATGTTGACTTGGTGAGATTTAAAATCATTAACAAAAGCCATGCCAGTTTATTCATTTGGGGTTATATAGTATTTATAGATTGAGGGGAAATAGGTACTTTTATAATACTAGATTTTCTTATTGAAAAAACAAGTTTTTCCCCCATGGATTTAAGTATTTTTAAAAATGTACCTCAGTAGCATTTTGTATTTTCTCCATATAGGCCCTAGGTATTATTTTTAAAAAGCTTTTTCCTAGATGTTTTTAATTGTTGTTAATTGCATCATCTCCACACTATTTTCTGATTGTTAATGGTTAAAACATAAACTATTAACTTTTGTTTATTTATTTTATATCCAGACACTTCAGTGAGCACTCATTTTTTTTTTCTAGTAATATTTCAGTTGATTTTAGCCTTATATTGTCTCACCAGGTGGAAGTGAGGGGCCTAAGAAGTAAATATAACTATCTTATTGTAGGATGTCTTGAAATAATTAGAGAATGGTGCCTAAAGTAGAACAGAGTTTATGAAATATAATTTGTACATCCAGGGCAGGCTGAATGTAGACTAATCACCATGATTGAAATATAATGTGTCAGCCTAAGTGTACTAGAATGAATAAACATACCATTTAAATGAGATTAATATTCCGAAATGTTATTTGTACTTTATTAATCTCTCAGGATTAATCTTTGTGAATTCTATATTATTTACTTAACCAGGAAAAAGATGGAATTGTTACTTAAGTGGGAAGGCATAGTTCTAGTAAGGAAAGTATGAAGAAATGGGAGAGAAAAAGGATTTCCTCAAAATAGGAGTTTACTAGGTTGTGAATTCCAGGCTTGCTAATTTTTTTAATTCTCCACAAATAAAATATAACTTCTTTTTTTGTCTTAATTTTTCCAACATAACACCTGTTACATCAACCATCTACCCTATCGACACACCCCCAATCCCAGTAAGTAGGTGTAAAATGGTCTGACAATGCCATCTGGTGGCCCCCTGGGGAATTGTGTACAGTAACCTCTACCTGCTGGACTTCACTCCTTGGTGAACCTGAGGTACCGACCTGGGCTCATGTCTTGGATGCCACATTCAGGCTTGAGAGCAGGCAGTTTACAATGGGGCTGTAGACCAAGAGTGACAAGAAATCAAAGTGCAGGTCTGGGGAAAGGCTGCTGGGGGAATAAGGAAGGTGCCCAAAAGGCCACATTCACAGGAGCTGGTTGAGAACAAGGACTAGATTTTCCTTTTCCCTCCCTCCTCCCTTTTCCGTCTTCCTTCCTCCTTCCCTCCCTCTCTTCTTCTGAGTTACTTTCCCCCACACTGCCTGCCTTTTTCTTAACTCTTGTTCTTGCATTCTAAGGAAAGCCTCCCTCTCTCTCTTCCCTCATTCTGTTTGGGAGCAGCATCATAATCCTAACTACAGCTGATAAGTCTAAGGGTAGTGATTGTAGGTCAACTTTATTAAGGAAAAGGGAAGGCAGAATTTGGCAAATGAAGAACCCAGCATTGTGAACGCATGAGTCCTTGGAAGGGATCAGAAGTCCCCTTCAACATTACCATGGTGTCAGATTTTCCCCTTCATCCGACATGATTTCTCCATTTGCCTGCACGCAGGATTTTCATCTCTTCTACCCACTGCCATATCTCCAACACCTGGAACAGTACCTGTCCAGTAAAACGAGCTCCACTAATACTTGTTGAAGGAAAGAATTCTAGAGGAGTAAGAACATCTGGCTCATCATTTTTTACTGTATTTCGATGTTGTCTTCTTGTAAGTGTTATAGTGATGCTAATTTTCATTGTGAAAGTATGATTTTGGACTTTTGTGGGATAATTTAAGTATTAAAGGATATTTCTAGCAGAAATTGTTTTTTAAGTTCTAACCTACTAACTGGCCAACTTTCAGAAAATAACCTGTTGGTAAGTTAGGGACTCTCTGTATCTTTCCTTTTTATGTTTCAATAATGTATCTTTTATATACATAAAGGAAGTAAAAACAACAACAAAATGACCATCTTTTTTTCTGTCTTTGCTTCTCAAGTGCTCCAAGCTTCCCAAAATAGAATCTAAGGCTATTAAATATGAGGAAAACACAGGTTTGAAAAGCTGAAAAATATTAAGCATTTGGCAGAATATCTTTTCTGTATATGTTTTCTCTGTGTGCACAGATTTGTTTGCATTACAAATCCTTGATCACAGACTTGGAGTCATATTTATTCCCTGTATAGAACTAAGCACAGAGAAAATGCTGGATTTCCCTAATATTTTGCAGAACTGTACCCTTGTTTTGTGATTCTCCTAAGAACTGGAGAGAGAAGGCAGAATGTTTTTATTTCTTAGATTGTTCCTCTGACATTGCTGTTGTGTGAGACTTTTCTGTGGGTAAATAATAATAATAATATCATTTTCTGCTAACCATTTCAACACTCTAGGATTCCCAGACTATCTCACGGATCTGTGTGATCTTAAAGAAATGCTTTTGCTGTAATGCAAAGGGAAAGCTAAAATGAATTAAAAGCTGGCCTAAATTAAGACAGCTGGGGTGATCACTGGGTATATAATACCAGAGTGTGGTAGACCTTGGTTGTTTTGAGAATGTGTCACAGCATCCTACATCAGAGTTGATATGTTGTCCTGGCTGATTTTGGTGGCTGTGGTCATGGGGAGGGGGAGCTCTTTAAACTTTGTTGACTATATGGATTGTGAAAAACTGTAAGGCATGCAAAAAGCATGGACTGACTTTAGAGCCAGAGGGCTCTCAGGCTACAATCTGGCATTGCCTCTTTGTGACCTGGAATAAAATAGGTAACATCTCAGAGGCTTAGTTTACCTTTCTGCAAAATGGGAGTAATGATGCCTACCTAGAAGGGCTGTTGTGAGGACTGGTGCTGGTACCTGGCTGGCAGGACTTGCTCAGCTGACCAGTTATGATCACAGTGTTCACCTGTTATCTTTCCATCTCTCCACTAGGTACCTTGGAATCACAAGGCCCCTCACCTACCCTGTGAGGCAAAATGGGAAATGCATGGCGAAGATGATTCTCTCCGTCTGGCTTCTCTCTGCCTCCATCACTTTACCTCCGCTCTTTGGATGGGCTCAGAATGTAAATGACGATAAGGTGTGCTTGATCAGCCAGGACTTTGGCTACACGATTTACTCTACCGCAGTGGCATTTTATATCCCCATGTCCGTCATGCTTTTCATGTACTACCAGATTTACAAGGCTGCCAGGAAGAGTGCTGCCAAACACAAATTCCCTGGCTTCCCTCGAGTGGAGCCAGACAGCGTCATCGCCCTGAATGGCATAGTGAAGCTCCAGAAGGAGGTGGAAGAGTGTGCAAACCTTTCGAGACTCCTCAAGCATGAAAGGAAAAACATCTCCATCTTTAAGCGGGAACAGAAAGCAGCCACCACCCTGGGGATCATCGTCGGGGCCTTTACCGTGTGCTGGCTGCCATTTTTCCTCCTCTCGACAGCCAGACCCTTCATCTGTGGCACTTCCTGCAGCTGCATCCCACTGTGGGTGGAGAGGACATTTCTGTGGCTAGGCTATGCAAACTCTCTCATTAACCCTTTTATATATGCCTTCTTCAACCGGGACCTGAGGACCACCTATCGCAGCCTGCTTCAGTGCCAGTACCGGAATATCAACCGGAAGCTCTCAGCTGCAGGCATGCATGAAGCCCTGAAGCTTGCTGAGAGGCCAGAGAGAGCTGAGTTTGTGCTGTAAGGTCATTTATCATTATTTTCCTTTTATCCCCCAAACCCTTTCATGCAGCTTTTTGAAGCACATCACAGAAAGTTTCCTGAACGAGTAGCTAGCTTATTTTTTACTAAACATACCAGATTTGAATTGACAACAGTATAGATTCCAATCTTCCACCCAGTAAAATTCCAAAAGCCAAAAATAGGTACTTAGTTGGATTGGTAGATGAGACTAATTTGCTGAAGAATTGCAATTGATGTGATTGACAACAAAGAGGTGATATTTTCCATTCTTTCTCCATAAATGACATCCAAATTATGTCCTTACATCTGAATTTTGTAACATTATTATTTTAGTTGTTATTATTCTTCTATCTAGTAAAACTTTTTTGACGACTTCAACCTTCACCGATAAATTCTTCTTTTGAGGTAGGAGGCACAATGATCTCTCTAGTATGCAGTTACATTCACCTGGGCTGAAAGGAGGCAGCCCAGGAAAAAGAAGAGTGATTAGTGTGGGTCTCAAGAACCAGACATGGTAGAGCGCCTCTGTAATCCTAGCCTCTTGGGAGGCCAAGGCAGGAGGATAGCTTGAGCCCAGGGGTTGGATTATGCAGTGAGCTATGATCATGCCATTGCCCTCCAACCTGGTTGACAGAGCAAGACCTGCCTCTAAAAAAGAAAAGGAAAAGAGCCACAGGACCGTTTAGGAAATGTTCCTGGCCATCTTGGCAGGAGAGAACCAAGAATTGCTCTAAGAAGTCTTAATGACTTTCAAGGAAGCAATTACCATAGGGTCTTGGGATCTGAAAAAGGATCTGATGGTGATAGAGAAATGGAAATTTCAGAAGTGACCCACGTGTTAAAAAATTGACATTGTAAAGAAGGAAAGAGATAGTATATTAGTTAGAGGTGTCAACATGTCAGATGAAGACTCTGTTTTAAATGTGAGGTAGAGGAGATTTCTTCACATTTGAAAGTCAGGGGAAAAATAAACTTGGAATGAAAAATTGGAAGGTTCTGTTGAGACAGTGAGCAGATTAATGTTGGAGGTGTCCATCTTCACAGCCTGGCGGGAAGGAGCAGACTAGAGAACCAGGGACCACTCTAGCAGAGAGGGACCTTCCCAGTCATCTTGTCCACCCCTGTCATTCAACAGAAGAGCTAACTGGGAGTTGAAAAGTGAGATGTCTCACACTTAGCTAGTGTCACAACTAAGTCTAGATCCCACATCATCTGAATCCCAGTGCTACTCATTTTTCTTATACTGGACTGCCTTTATCTTACAACTGAAAGTTGGAAGACTACAGTTATGCTAATTCTTAAGCTGAGTGTAGCTTCACAGGCATTCATGTTTACTTCTATATACTCTTTTGTACACATGAGATTGTTCACAATATAAAAAGTAGCATTAAAAAATAAT
Source organism: Macaca mulatta (assembly GCF_049350105.2). NCBI lineage: Eukaryota > Metazoa > Chordata > Mammalia > Primates > Cercopithecidae > Macaca > Macaca mulatta. The sequence goes on along the minus strand of NC_133414.1, from coordinate 102,774,373 downwards.
GTAATTTTAAGTTCTAGAACATGTACTATGAGCAAACCCAGAGATCTTACTATGCCTGTAAGAGTTCATTGAATTTACCATTAGGATTTTCCCACCAGATTCTGAATTCCTTCAGAGAAGGAACTATGTCTTAATCAGATTTCTTTCTGCAGAATCTAGTACAGTACTTGACACATAATAGATGATAAATAAAAGTAATAACTGCTAACCATTATTGAACACCTGCTACGTGCTATGCAGCATGCTACCTGCAAAATAGGTGCTTCTGGCATCCCCACTTTTCAGAAGAACAACTTACGGCTCAGGAGCATAAAGTAACTGACCTATGTTCACACAGTCCCTAAGTGGTAGCTGTGATATGAATCACTCCGATGCTTCTATGGAATGTTATGCAATAATACTTGTCAAGTGACTTCAGTATATAGGCAGTGAAGAGTCTCAGAATATTTTCGAGCTGGAGACTAGCCGTAAGCTCTCTAAGAAGACAATGAGAATGACTTGTTACACTAAGTAAGTAAAGTTTATTAGACTTACTGCACTATGAGTGGTATCCACTCCTAGACAGTCTTAGTAGTTTCTCAGATGAAGGAAATAAGGCAAGGATATTGATAGAGTTTTGGGGCTTGGGCTGGGTGATTTGAAGGTGGGGAACTGGTGAAGATTAGGCAGAGTTTATGACATAATAGCTTTAGACTGGTAAGTACAACTAGATGAGGGCTGTGAAGTAAGTGCTAATGAGCAAACTATTAGTTTTGATAAGTAGGCTATTTTTGTTGGCATATAGTCTTATCTTCTGAAAGTGACTACTTCCTAGAACAAATAGCTAGGTTATTTTGCCTGGCTCCAGCATTGTTTAGCACAGGAAAAGGAAAGCGTGTTGGTTCTAGTTCTCAGGAGTAACATGGGAAGGTCTCTCTGGCAATAGTGAGGAGGGCAGGGGATCCAGTTAAGCAGCCAGTGTATAAACTAGGAAAGAACAGATAATGTCATGAGCTAGGAAACACTGCTATATTTGCATGCATCCTATAGGGTCAAATAACTTGAGAATAATTTTATTGATTATTTTAGTTAATAATTCATAGATAATTCAGATAGATCATAAAATGGTAATCTTTAAAATGTAACACTAAAAGGTTTTCCAATTTAAAATAATAGCTTGTGTTTGCTCAAGACTCACTCTCAGGCACTTTGCTGAGCACTTTATGTGAATTTGATCAATTAATCCTCAAAAGTTTATGATAGGTTAGTTTTCTTCATTTCCATTCTGAAAATAACAAAACAAGGGCTTGGAGAAGTAAAATAATTTCCCCCACAGTCATACAGAGAGTGATAGAGCTGGATTTGAGCCCAGGACATCTGTGTTCAAAAGTGCTTTTAACTTCTATGCTACTGTGCCTTTTATAAAAATAAATCAGCTAACGTAAAGTCTAAAGATATTTGCCTTTGTATCTTTAGCTGGTCTGGAGGCTTGGATGTTGTTTTCCTGTTAGCTTAACACAGAGGTCAGCAAACTTTAACTGTGAAGGGCCAAGTGGTAAATATTTTAAACTTTGCTAGCCATATGGTCCCTATTGAAACTACTCTTCTCACTGATGAGTAATTTGTCACTGACATAAGTAAACGGATAGGCCTGTGTACCAATAAAACTTTATTTACAAAAAGAGGCTGCCAGTTGTATTTGGCCCACAAGCCATAGTCTGCTGTATCCTCTTTACATTTCTCTCAGTTTGAATTTATAATTACAGAATATCCACTTCATTAAGGATGATTAGCCTAAAAACATCCATCAGCTTTAGGAAATTTCTAATGTGGCTGCCATGCATTGAGGAAAATACAGAAAACAGATGATATCTCTCATGTCCTTGTGCATATATTTTTGTTGGATATACCTTACACAAACAGACATATGTTGCTATGGCCTGAATATTTGTGTCTCCTGCAAAATTCGTATTTTGAAACCAAATTCCCAATGCAATAGTATGAAAATGTGGATTCTTTAGGAGGTAATTAGGTCATGAGGACAGGGCCCTCATAAATGGGATTATTGCCCTTATAGAAGAGGCCTGAGGGAGCTTGTTCACATCTTCTACCATGTGAGGACGCAGTTAGAAGTTACCTTCTATGAAGCAGACAGCGAGCCCTCACCAGACATGGGATCTGCTGGTGGCTTAATCTTGGATTTCTCAGCCTCTTGAACTCTAAGAAATAAATCTCTGTTGTTTATAAGCTACCAGCTTATGGTATTTTTTTATAGCAGCCTGGCTAGGCTAAGACATACGCACATGCAACCTTTCTGTAATAAGGAAATGTGGAGACAGGAAAAGCTATAGGATTCAAAGGAAAGGAAAATAACCCAGAGCTTATACTAACCCTGATCAGAGAAGACTTCCTGAAGGATATAAACTCAAGAATGTCTATTAAGTTGGTCAAAGCATTTATAGTGAAAGGAGAGCAGAAATGTTATTCTAGGTGAAGAGGACTTTTTTTGTAAAGGCACCAATGTGGGAGCTTATACAAAGGACCACCTGGCTGAAACTAAGCATTTGGGTGCAGGAACTGTTGGAGATCAAAGCAGAAAAGTAGATTGAGATGAAATTGTAAAGGATCTTCTATGCCAGCTCCAATAATTTGGACTTTTAGTATTGACAAATGGTTCTTAATCAGGAGTAATTTTGCCTCCCATCCCAACTCTTTGGAAACATTTGGCATTTTCTGGAGGCATTTTTGGTTGTCACAAGTGGGGGTGGGACGCTTCTGGCATCTACTGGGTAGAGGCCAGGGCTGCTGTTAAGGATTTTACAGTATACAGGCCAGCACCCCTGCCCCCCTCCCCGCTCCAACAAAGAAGTACCCAGTCCTTATTGCTAAAGTTGTGACACTCTGGTGTAAATATAGTAAGCCATCAGTGAATCTGCAGGTAGGGGAATGGAGTCATCACAGTGGTCAAGACTGATGCAGTAGCACTGTGTGGGTAACTCAGAAGGTAAAAAATGGATGTTGTTTTTCCCAGAAAATTGGCTTGTTTTTCCCAGAAACATTTGAGGGTCTGCTATATACAAGGTATGGAACCAGGCATGGGTAGGGTAGAAAGGTGAGTAAATGACAGTTGTAGTCTCTGGAAGCTTTTAATCTAGTATGCTGGGGTGGCTGTAGAGGTGGTGGTGGCTAGTAGGAGACTTGTAATCAGAACCCTTTGCTCCCCCTGCCTCTCTCTAGCTCTCACTCATCTTGTGGTCACCCTACAGACTCTGGGCTCCTCCAGACTCTGGGCTTTCTCCAGCTCTTTTCCTCCCATTAGCTTCTGGGCTTCTAGTCTCTCTTAACCTTCTCGCCCTGTTCTGCCTTCTTGGCTCTACGTATTCTCCTACATAATAGTTTCTTTCTTTCCTGTGTAAACCTGTGAGACTGTGTTCCTACTCCCAAATATTTACCTATTTTTCCCCATTTTCTTGATCAGCATAACCAGAACCTCAGGAGTTCAAAAGGCACTTGAAAATTTTCCCTGGGGTAATGAAGTGAATAGATGGGGGAAAAGTTGTGAATACTTTTGCACTGGTAATTTTAATTTACTGCTATCAATTTTAATCCTTTTCACAAGTATTCACAGATTGGTAATATAAAACCAAATGTGATAATGAAATATAATCAAGGATTCTTTTTTCTTTTTAAATTTGATTACTTATGGATTTGCTTTGAATTGCCATCAATTGCTTTTAAGTATCCTGTTTTCATGAATTTTGTTGATGTCATTTATGAATAACATTGAACAGCACTTGCTAAATACTTCCATATAAAAGAATGTCATGAAATTGTTTTAAAGTAGCTCTTCTTTTCCTGCTCCCTTTTTTCCTGGTGATTGTATTGTCATTGTCTTCAAAGGGCCTCTTATAATTCCTGTGGATTGCAGGAGTCCTAGTGGTGACTTGTAGCAGAGTAACCTTGGGTTTCTGCCATGAATTCTGCTAATACAGTGCTCCAGGGTTTGTTGTGAAGCATCCTGAAAGGTACTTTCTTTCTTTGTGGAAACCAGTAATTAAAAATAAAATAAAATAAAATAGATCCCAGAGAAAATTGGGAAGAAGCATCAAAGCCTCTGAAACCCTGGGTATCTGTGATCGGATGCTGCCTTAAAGGCAGAAACAAACAAAAAGTTTGCTATTTCATGGACTTTTCTTCTCCATAGATGATTTATTTTCATTAAGTCATCATTTTATTTTTACTAAATCATCAATTAGTAATAATAGCTTATTTGCTTCATGCTTCGCAATTGCCTACATTTTAACTTTGCAATGTTTCTTTAAGGAAGGCAGGTGATTTCCCTCCCTTGCTTTGTCTAATATTTATATATTTTTGTTCTATTAGTAGATAATAAATTCATATAGCACAATATAAAATCAAGCAGTACAGAGGAGTACAGAAGAAAAATAAGTCTTGAGGGGCATTCTTAGAAAGAAAATATCCATGGTAGAAATCAAGAACAGGGGGATATTTGAGGTGGGTCTTGAAGAAGGAGTAGGATTTTAACAAGAAGACATAGTAGGGGTGGAAGTAGAGTGGTGGCTGCTCAAGGCAGAGGGGACAGCATGGACCGAGGGGCCCAGATGTTGATAGAGGTGGACAAGAAGTTTGGGGCATGTCTTCAGCAGTACTGGGAAGCTGGGTAGTCTATGGTCAGCATGGAGGGCTAAGTGGGCAGGGGTGAGGGAGGGAGATGAAGGCTTTTGAGCAGGAGTGAGACTAGGGATGCAGTATAAATGATGTATGGAAGGCTTCACAATAGGAGAAGGGATATGGGTTAGAAGACTGATACAAGAGTGGGGTCTCATGTCAAGAGGGCCTGCACAAGGAGGGTGCTGTTGAGACTAGGAAAGAGGCCACAGGTGTCTGTGTGGATGCTACAATCTCCAGACCATCACAATTGGTTAGCAGGTGGGTAGCAAGGAAAGGGAGACTTTGGAGATAGTGCTGTGGCCTAGAGGAATTCAGAACATGAACTATGTGAGCAGAGCAGTGCTGAGCTGGAGAAAGTGTGGTCTCTCCTGTGCTGAGAAGAGACAGAGGCCCTGGGCTAGGAACGCGTCTGTGGAGCACAGATGGTTGCCAGTCCCCTCTTCAGATACCTAGGAGCCTATAGTGCTGGGTCTGGGCTGAAGTGCAGCACTTGTCCTCAAGTGTTATTGTGTGAGGCTGAGGGGAAAAGCCAGAAACCATGTCTCCAGCAAAATCCATCTATTGATCACCCATCTGAAGGGCTGGGCTGAGAGGGGGACCTCAAAGAAGGAAGAGCAGGACTGCAGGCAAAATAGCCAAATGGCAGGGTAGGGAGTGCTTTAGATGGGGTGGGTAGGCTGAGATTGGTTGCACAGTCCCAGGCTCTGGGTCCTCATAGACCTAGCTCTCAAGCACATGATGTAGTGTGGTAATTCGAGGCCGGTGGAGGTGCAGTTAGGGGAGTGGCTTTACACCAGGAGAAAGGGACTTTTCTCAGCCATTGGCTGACACTTCTCTATCACTAATACCACTTCTGTGCATCTAGGAACGAGGGAGAGAAGTGAAGTTTCTTGGTCCCTGCACACTTACCTTACAATAACACACCTTCCTAGGTTTGAGAGAGAGAACACTTCTCGTTGGTAATCATTATTTAGTCATTATTCTTTTCAAGTAGGGCAAGTGCAATAGTATTTTGCAAGGATTTTTGAAAGCAAAGTCATTTTTGGCTATGGCTATATTAAAAAGGTGAATTTCTAAATGGGTTATTTGGGGCTGATTTGCAAATATATTAAAGCCTTGGCAACTTGTGGGAGTTATGAAACTTACCCAAAGAGTCACAGCACTTTTTGTTTCCCTTTAAGGATACTCATAATCCATTAGAAGCCACAAATGATTCAAATTACTGACTGCTGTAAAAATTAAGTCCACCCACCACAAAATGAAAACTCACATTTACGGTTCTGCTAAATCATTTTCTTATTTCTCTCTCTCTTTTTTTTTTAGACAAAACGCTGACTACTGTAGAAAAAAAGGTCATGATTCATGATCGAAAGCAGAACAATGGAGATGAAATAAACAAGGCAAATTAGAGGTGGAAACAGAAGGAAGTCATTTGCTGAGCCTGCAGAATGGAATGCGACTTCTCTCCTTTCTTGGGATGTCTAAAACGTGACAAACAGGGTGATCTGTTGTACACATTACCTTACAAGGGAGATGGTGACTTCTCCTTTTTTCTGTGGATCAGTGCTGTTGTGTGTTCTCAGTTTAAGATAGCAGATCATCTCAGCAGTAAGCACACCGACAGAACTGAGTTCCACAAAGGAAGCAGTTTCTGGTGCTTTGCATATGTCCAAATCCATGCAAGTGGGAGAAAGTTCCAATGCACACTTCCCATGCTTCTGAGTCTAGGTGTTGTGGTGAATATGCAGGAATCATTCCTGAGACAGAATGTATTTTGTTGTATGACAGAAGGCTTTTCCAAGCAAACTGCAGTGAGTGTAGTGTTGAATATGTTGCATGTCTATGTTAGAAAACAGAATCCAGTCATCAGCTAATACAAATGATTTCCCAGAGCAGTGTTTGTTTCAAGCTTCTGTCAAATAGTTTGGCTTTTCTGCAGGGTCTCTGTGATTTCCCCACCAATGTACTTTCTTTGTTAACTCACTTATTATGGTATAACTCAGGAACAGGTCTCAGGATGGAGAGAAGCATATAACTTGAGCAAAGCTTTTTGTTGTGCTCTGAAGGGTCTTGAGGGGTGAGGGTGATGCCTTCTGTGAGGATTTTTATCGCAGTGAAGCTCAAGTGGTACCCAACTGCATTGTAATTAACATGATTATTGGCATGCTTTTGACTCTCATTTTCTACCAGGCTGCAGTGGGCCCACCCATGGGCTGGCCCATAACTGTATGTTATGTGGAAGAAGTGTGGGAATGATGGGTTTTCCATGAAATGTTGTGATGCTTCTGGAGATGGGGCATAAACATGTTCATTCTTGTTGAGCTGCATTGTATTCAACCAAATTGTGTGAAGCAAGGTCACCTGGACCACTCTTGGGAAATGCTTCAGAACACCAGTCTGTTCCTTCTAGATTATTTGTTTTTGTGTTCTCTGTATCTTAAATCAAATGTGTGCCTAAGCAGTTCTGTCCTCTGATTCCCACCCCTACCCACCAAAAAATGGTAGACATGAAGGGCAGGTAAGGAAACAGAAAAGGTCTCTCTGCGGATATATATTTTTTAAATGGCACTATGTAGCAATTAAGAGCTAAGGAGACAGAAAGACAGCAGATGAGAATAGAAGAGTACCTGTACCTACAAGGGGAAAAATGAATGCAATTCTTTATTTGATAAGAGAGAACTGAAAGATAATATTATTTTCCTACAATAAAGCAAGCTGTCCTGTCACAGGATAAAGTGGAATTCCGACATGGATTATGGACTTCTTCTAACTCCCATTGACATTGCTTCTTACCAGACATGGGGAAGAGTTGCCTTTCCTGAAAGGGGAGGAGGGCACTGTCCTTTCAGACAAAGCTTGTATAAATTCCTGAACCGCAAATTTGCTAAAGTGACCGTATATATTATATTCATAATTTAAATGATTATTTATGGTCAGATACATATTGTTAAACTTGAAAATGTTTTATTACATTACATCAAATAAAGTTTATTTGTAGCTGAAATAAAGCAATGTAAGTAAAAATTTTTAATTAAAGGTCATGTCATACATGTTGCTGTCTGTAGAATGACTGAAGGGCAAACACTTTATATGTTTGCTAAAATCCTAACAGGTAGCTAAGACAGCTCTGGATTCAATTACATTTCACTGTGAGGATTCATTGCCTTAGTGACTTTATTTTTATAAAACAATGCCTGTTCATTACTTGATCTGATTAATGAGCATTGTTTGGGCTCCTGGCACACTCGGCATTGCTGGCATCGAGGGGACAAAGATGGGTATGGCACAGTCCTTGCTTTTAAGAGTTTGCCATCAGGTAGATGGCAAACATGTCTCGGTTTGTCGCAATGTAGTATAGTAAGTGCTATAGCAGGTTTTAGGGAGTGACTTTTTCTTTCCTGTAGTGCAAGACAGGGCACTATGGTTAGTTGGATTGATTCGAGTTTTCAGATGTGTTGTTTAATTTTTTATGAAGACCTTCGTGATTTAAATTGGCTCTTTATCCTGCCTGACTTGAATGCCTGACTGTTGACCTCTCTGCTTCATTCTGGCTACAAAGGCTGAGCTTCATGTGTATACTGTACTTTAAATATATGGCAGCAAATGAAAGGCAAAGGTAGAAATGGCAAAGGGATGAGAAAAATAAATCATTAATACAGTTTCACATATGACATAATTTGTGTCAAAGACACAGCTTTTGTTTTAACTAAGAACTGGGAAAATCATTGAAATGAACATTTTGTATATAATGACTGTTCAAGCAAGAAGGACTATTCCTCTTCTCACTCTAGGGTATCAGCTGTCATTTTCTGGCAAGGCTGAGTACTGGGAAACCATGCTTGAGAAGTAAATCACTTACTTGTAAGAGATAACTGAGTCACTGTTGCCTTAGCATTTAGTTTTATTCTGTAAATATTAAACAGGAGACACTCAGAGTTCCTAGGTTTTCTAGCAACTGTTTCATAACTGAAAGCATTGATTATGTTGTCATGGGCTTGATATGCTTGTGCATGTATTTGATGATCATATTTTCATGTAGTTTTATTAGGTTCATTGATTGCAGGCAGTGGGTCAAAAATATGAATGGAAAATGCAGGCAATTTTTTCAAATAGTTTATGCTAATATAATAAGTGTCTGATTTACCATCTAGAGATAATGGGAATTTCCCTTTCAGCATTTTCCTTGTCAATTGAGTTTTCAATTTAATGGCTATAAGTGTTTCTAAATATTGGAGTCTTGAAAAGTTGTTCATGCTCCTTCTGATATCACACATGTTTTCCCTCTTGGTTTGCGATATTCTTCCTGATCTCATTTATTTGATGTATGTCTTCATTATTGTCCAGTAAATCTTCAAGGGTAGGGACCACGTCTGTTTTTCTCAACAATATGCCCATTACCTAGCACCATGCTGGGAACACATATATGGTAGGCCCATAATGGATATATCTTAATGAGAAGGATAGAGGGAAGGAGAGAAAGGCAAGAGTTCACTGGCACCTTTAAAAAAATGTTTATATGAGGAAACAGAGAAGACTTGCCGTGATCCAGCAACATGCCCAGTGAATGGAAGAGAAGGAAATGGAATTAAGCTATTCTGTGTGCCCCTTAGGTCAGGCCCTCCACTACATGGTCCTGCTTCTCTTGCATGAGTTAGCTACTCATATCATGAGAGCATCCTTTTCTTAATTTTCTGCACTAGTGAAGCAGAGCCATGTATGTGCTATGGCCCATATGTTGAAACTTGTTTATCTACAGCTAGCCAGATGGTCTGTAACAGCGCACAAAGAAGCCATTCGGAAACTTTCAGAGGGTCAGCACGTTTTGAAAACAACTCAGAGTAATGCATATTGTGATGTCATTGCTTGCTTTAAGCTTACAGTGAGGAATATCTTGTTAGGTACTGAATATGAAACATGCAGACTTTGAGAGCCAACTCAGAGGTTCTAGCCCCCTGAGATAGAAATTTGTTTAATTGGATCACCCTTTAGACTTGTTTTGTCTGCATGTTCTCTGAAAAAGGAATATAATGTCTTAATTTAAAATACTTTGCTTTTTAAGTTGCTGCTGGGTTAAATACATTTTTTAAAGAAAACCTGCTTATGCGGTACATGTTAACAGAGATATGATGTGGTCATCAGTAAAAATGTAAAAGAAAATTTGCTATAGCTGATATGAAACAGAAAGTGAGAGACGTTGACAAGTATCAGAAGTAGATTTGCAGCTAACGGTTCTGTTTAGTCTTTGGTACATTAAAAAAGCCAAGATGAAAGAATTATACCTGTACTAGTAGAGGGGGAAAATGGTAATCTAAAATAGCAGATGATAAGAAATATCTGGAATTTATCTTTGATGCGGTATTATGTAATATTTTTGGTGCCAAATTACCTTTTCCTAATTACATTTTGATTGGGCTATTATTAAAATGCTCTTTATTCTTTAAACCCACACAGTCTCACAGTAGGAGAAGTGGTTCAAAGCTATGATGAGAGGCAGAAGAAAGTCAGCTGTACATATAAAAGTTTGTTATGGATAATTCACAAAGTGCATGATCCAGTTGTAGGCAAAATGAGCTATAACTATATCCACAATCACAGAGTTGGGGAATCTCATGGATAATCTAATACAACCCCTCTACTCTTCTGCAGGTGAGACAACACTAAAACATTAGAGCTTTGTTTCGTCTGAATTTGTTTGAAGGAGTATGGTATGGGGCAGTGCTTTTCTCTATATAATATTTGGTGAAGAAATAATTTTTAAAATCCGTCACATAGGTATTAATAAAAATGAATTATAAGAAAAATGCATTGAGGCAAAAAATCTTGTTGAAGTATGTTGAGGCAAAACAATGAAGTGCAAAAACATACAAAAGATTTAAGAGACATAAAACTACATTTCAATAAATATATTCAGAACAAATATAACATGAAGAAAAAACAACAACGAAAACTGACCATCGTTCACTGAAAGTGAGCAGTTACTCAAGTAGGGAAAACCTAGCAGTTACCCAGATGAGAAATTACTGTAGCATGATCATTGCAAGTGCATGACACTAAGTTGCAAGGCTCACTGTGATGACTACAATATAGGGAGAGCATCCTGACAGGAAGGGTGAAGACCTACAAGGAACCCCTTGTCCCTGAGAAGTACACCTGGAGTACTGATACAGAGAAGCTGCCTGCTTCAGTATGTGCTCTGAAATAGTCAGGAAGCAGAGCCTATGAACAACTGAAACTTTTTTTTCCTGTGTTTTTCCTCTTTAGTTATGTGCAATGAAATTGTATCCATAATGCTGATCTGAATGCTTTGAAAGGTATTTTATTTTTAGAATGATCATATTAATGAAATTTTTCTTAAAGACTACATTTTGACAAAGTGTCCCTAACAGTTTGAAGGCAAAGGGTTGTGATATTGAAAGGTTACTATCAAGTAATCACATCGTTTTATATCTTAAGCCCAGTTTTCAACCTTCATTCTGAGTAAGAATTATCCAGGGAGCTTGTTAAACATGAAGATTCCTTGGTCCCACTTCAAGAGACTCTTGTATGTTGTGTCTGGTGCAGGGGTGGGTGTAGGGAGATGCAGAGTGAAGAGGGCTTTTCACCAGTCTAGCAGGTGATTCTGGTACAGCTGGTTCCACGTGTTAAAAATTGCTATTTCCAAAGGTACTGGCAAACTGAATTACCTAGCCAGTTCTGTGTGCTATTAGTGAGGAAAAGCATGCTCAGTGTGAAATAATATCCAAATCATTAGTATATGGTTATAGAATCTTGCCAAAGAAATGCACCATTTGTTCACAAGCTCTCTCTTACATACCCTTTAGTGCTCAGTACTTATTGTTGGTACCAAAAATCCAAGAAGCTTGCAGAGGAAAATAATCCACAGATCACCTTAGATAGTTTACAAATATGATATTTAAAGACACATAGATGTTTAAGTGACATCTATTGTTATAGTTTCTTTCTCATTTGGCCTTAAGGCCTCTCTCAAATGTGGCCATCAGCCAAGATAGCCACTCTCTAGAAGAGACCTGACCAGGGGAAAGTTAGATTGGAGTGTGTTGGTCAAGTGAGGCACAATGAGGAGGTGAAACCAAAATGCATGAAGCAAGAAATTATTACTCACAGGGCCCAGAGAATTAGGGGTGCTGACAGGAGGCCCATGGTAAGTCTGGAGGTCACAGGGAGCTCAACGAGCAGTTGGGGAGCTAGACAGAGAGAGGATCTGTGGACTTTGTCCTTTTTAAGGTCCATGGTTATCCCTTAGGCCTTCCCGAAGGGATTGTGGCTTAGCTAGTTTCAATAAAACATCTGAAAAATTGGGGGGTGGGAACTTGCTTGTATGACTCTGGTGTCGACAATTAGGTTTTGTGTGGTCAACAGTTCCACAAAGGGAGGGGAAGTTTTCACTAGGCCAATGGTGACGGGTTATGACTAGGTTGCAGATAACTTATGTCAAAGTTAAAAATGGATGCCAAGACAGCACCTATATTACACACATTTATGACAGGTGCTGAGCTGGCAAATTCCCACATGATTGAGATATTCCTCATGTTAATGAAGTTTATTTTATTTTCAATTGTTACGGGTACATACTAGTTGTACATATTTACAGAATACATGTGATATTTTGATAAAAGCACAAGGTGTGTAATGGTCAAATCAGGGTAGTTGGGATATCCATCACCTCAAACATTTATAATTTGTGTTGAGGACATTCCAGAAACACTCATCTAGTTATTTTGAAATGTACAATTATTAACTGTAGTCGCCCTATTGTGCTACCAAACACTAGATCTTATTTCTACTATATAACTGTATTTTTGTATTCATCAATCAACCCCTCTTATAATTAATTAATATTGGCACCAGCACAGGGTCAAATGAGAATCAATGCATCACATTCCTTATAGCCAAGAAGCTGATCAGATATTTGTCAACAAAACAAAGATAAGATCTTTGTAAAACACATGTTGAATATTAGCCATTGAGTGAGAGCTATTGACATTGGCCAAGGTGTACACTTTCAACATTTTATGTGTGTGTGTGTGTATATATATATATATCATGGCAATGATTAACAACATCTCACATTTGATTATTACTCATCAGTCATTCTGATAGTCTTCACAACAATCCTAAAAATTGTTATCTCTATTTTATGGGTGAAGGAACTGAGGCTAAAGGAGTTAGCCTTGTAACTCCTTTAACTTGTTAAGTAGAAAAATTTTAACTTGTAAGTAGAAAAATTGAGCTCAGCTGACTTGTACTTTTCATTGTTATGATTTTTTATTACTTAAAATATTTTAAAAATATTTTTGTAGAGATGGGGGGGTGGTCTCATCATGTTGCCTAGGTTGGTCTCAAACTCCTGGCCTCAAGCAATCCTTTCACCTCAGCCTCCCAGAGTACTGGGATTGCAGGTGTGAGCCCAGCCTGTACTTTTCATTATATTCTTCCTTCTGGCAAAATACATCTCAGTGGTTGCTGACTGGTTTTGTGGACCTGGAAATCTGCAACTGAACTCTGAGGAGACTCACTCTAGGGGGTTCAAATATCTTCTTTATTATACAAAGTACGACAGAGTCCCAAGTTCAAGGTCAAATCCTAGATCATTGTGAAGGGCACAAAGATTATGATTCTTGCCTCCTCATCCTATTCTTGGGTTTTTCCATTTCCTGGGTATCCTGATGGTTTTTCCTAGTTATGCATTTCTTTTGTAGCCTGCCTGTGATAGTTCATTTTATGTATCATCTTCACTGGATCATGGTGTACCCATATATTTGTCTAAGCATTATTTCCAGATGTGTCTATGGGGGTGTGAATGGATAAGGTTAGCATTTCAATCCGTTCATTCATTAAAGCGGATTGCCCATTTCTGTATGGGTGAGCATCATCCAATCTGTTGAGGGCCTGAATAGAGCAAAAAGATGGAGGAAGGGAAAATTTGCTTTGTGTCTGACTGTTTCTCCTGCCCTGGGATGGGGACCGTCAGCACACCAGTTCTTAGGCCTTTGGCCTCCTACTGAACTACACCACTGGCTTTCCTGGCTCTCCTGCCTGCAAATTGCAGATCATGGGATTTCTTAGCTTTCTCAATCATGTGAGCCAGTGCCTCAAAATAAATCTCTCAATCTCTTCCCTTCTCATATATTGGTTCTGTTTCTCTGGAAAACCCTAATAACCTGCCCTAACTTCTATTGCCCTATAATGTGTACCTTTCTATACTTTCCTCATTAAAACATATCTTCCCTGTATTCCATTCTATCTTCTGCTGTCTTTTAACTGCCAATTAATCAAATACACAAATCCATTCAGGTGCGAGATCCTCTTCTTACATGGCATATCATTACATTGAGCCTAGCAACTTCTTTGATCAGTGTCTGAACCTAAAAAGTATTGATAGAAACGTCTCACTATGGGACAAGTTGGTCATGGAGAAAGCATCTCAAAGTATGTGCCTCCTTGACTAGGATTCTGAAAATCCTAGAGTTATTTAATTACAGACCTCCCAGGGGCACCAGAAGCTGAAAGCCTGCTGTTATCCAAACTTATCTACATGACTTGGGCCAGGTCTATTTTCTGCCAACATTAGAGCAGAGAACTGAGGGAATTCCCTAGATTTTTAAAGCAAAATGAATAAAGGTAATTAGGTAACAGCTGAGATTTGTCAGGAACTATTGGCCAGTTGCCTCCAGCTCCTGGTCTTTGTGGAGATCTGCTTCTGTGGGGCAGCTTTGGCTGCACTCCCAGCCCCAGAGAGCAATTCTAGTGACCATCAATTTCCTCATCAACAGCTTTGTATGAAATATTAGAATATATTTTGGGTGTGGAGATAAAATTAACACCTGAAATTTTTTTCTGGGCACATAAATCAGAGATTACTCTTCAAATTACTTATTCTCTTGGCTCTTAGAATTTTAATTGCAGCAAGCTTTTACACATTGGCATTTAATTTATCTGTAAAAAAACTTTGCTTAATTCAATCAATTAAGGGAAAATTTGGCCTAATTGCCATCCATCCATTTGGATCATGCAGAGTACAAATATTTTGGACAAAAACCACTTCTTAAATATTATAACACGAATTCTAGTGTGGGATGCAGTTTTATAGCAAAATTGACTAATAAAGACAGATAAAATGTTTTTATTTCCATTTCACCATAGCTAATATTAAAAAGGATACTAATATATTTAATTTGTCTACTATTAGTGAGGACAGTTAAGGAAAAGATATATATTTTTTAAAGAAGCCATAACCAGAATTTTAGAATGATCTTATTAGAGAAATGTGAACCTATGAAAGAATAAAGCAGAGCTTTTAAATTTAATATTTCAAACAAATGGCAACTGATGAAACATCTAAGACCCATTCATCTGTTACATTATCATTTTATCATATTCAAATTATTTTAATAAAAGAAAAATCTAAATGTACAGTTTATAACCCATTTTGTGCCATTTGTGAAAGCTGTGTGACCTTAGACAAATGTTCTCATCTTCCTGTTTCTGGGCTTCAGATACTTCATCTGCAAAATGGAGATAATACTATCCAGTACCTCATAGAGTTGTTGAGAGGATTAAGTGATTAAAAATGTAAAGAACTGAGAGCAAAACCTGATGCCCTGATGTCTGAAGGATGTCTGCTGCCAGTGTTTACTCCTCCTCCCCCATCTCCCTTCTTCCTTCAGTGGCAGGCACTTCTCTGAAGTTACTGTTCATCCTTCTAATCAATGCTTGAATGCTTTTAATATACAATATTTTTGTCTTTCAAAACCTTATATAACTGTGTAAATTTTACACATACTGCCATATTGTGTGCATTCTCCTGCAACCTGCTTTTTTCTCAATGCTAGGATTTTGAGATCTCTTTATATTGAGAGATGTAGATCAAGTTCGTCAATTTAAATTTACGATATTTGGTTGATTGAATACACTGCAATTCATCCATTTTCCCTCTCGTGGACATTTTATTTCCAGTTTATTTTTTTTTTGGTATTATAAAGAATGCTGCTGTGAGCATTTATGGATGTGTCACCTTGCATATTAGTGAGAATAGCTTCCATATGGGGCTTCCCAACCTTTTTCACATGGATTATCCTGCCAGATGTCACTGTGCCTCTAAGCCAGCGCTGCCCTAAGGGCTGAGGAGGTCAGTATCTTGTGGCATAAATCATAACCCATGTGCCTATTTAATGCAGACCTGTTGGGAAGCCCTGCCCTTTCCAGGACATTGGTCTTCAAATTAGGGTAAACACACTGAACCAACAGCCCCCTGCCAACATGCACTCACACGCATGCACACAAAAACACACATGTGTATGCACACACAAACACAGAGGCTTTTTCAGTATGAATGGTTGTTAAAGGAATCGGTTTTCAAATCCTAATATTGACAGCCTGAGAGCCACATGTAAGTTCCCACTTTCTTATTTGCCATCTTCTTCTCCCATACTTACATTAGAAAATTACTTGTCATTTACTGAAATTTCAGTTTAACTGGGCATCGTGTACATTTGTATGCGTGTGTGAGTTTGTTAAATCTGGCAAAGCTAGTGGAGTTAGAAATGGTCTTTTGACCCTTGAAGGGATGATCTGAATTCAGATATATTGTAGAGTGGGTTGGCAGGACAATTTTTGTTTAATGATGTCTTCTGTTACTTCTCTTGATTGTTAAAGTACACATCACTTCTGAGTGGGGAGTCCTGTGACAGCAAAACAGGTAAGAAATATAGAGGGCATTGGTGTTGTATTTCATTGGGACAGTGACCTCATGACAAAGTTTTGGTATTTACCCACGTAAGAATATTCATATTCAGGAGTTCCAAAAGGCAATCTGGGAAACACCAGTGTGTTGAGAAACATAGCCTGGATTTCTCATTCTAAGAAAGGAGAAAGACTTTGGTGACTGCTCCTATTCACTGGGCTCACCTGTATTATTTGCAAGTTTGAGAAGGGAGGAGGTAAAAACATCCATGTTTATCTCCTGTAGATCAACATTACACTTTTAAGTAAAGTAAATGCATGTTAAAAATAAATTAGTGTTTTATATTTTCTTGAACATTTATTCAGGCTAAGAAAGATTTCCATTCCCTTTGACAAAATTATTGGATACTATAAATCTATATACACTTTTTATTTGGACTTAATGTCCCTGCTCACTGTTACCCATCAACCAATGATTCACTCATTTGTTCATTCTTATGTTCTTATTAAATTTACATAACTTAACAAGTATATGTCATGGATTTTACTGTAAAAAATGCACTTCATCATTAATATACTGTTGGTTAGCCTTGTACTACTGGTAGCCTCCTTCCATTTATTTTGCTATGAATTTACAGTGAACCCGGTTTCATTTTAGCAGTAAACAATATTCATCTCTGGATATATAAACTAAATGAATGAAAAATTCTCATTAATTTCATGGAAAGATGCATTCTTGATAAAATTTTACATTTAATAATTACTTGTCAAACTGTAATACATTTAGCTTTTGATCAACAGTAATTTAGTAGTAAAGAGGAATTGCTAATATTTAAATTACCATTTAAAGCGGTAATAATTTTTTATATCAAGAAAAAGTTTTTAATCCTCACCATCTTAAAGTAATAAGAAAAATATTTTTTTCAGTTTTTCATTAAATACACATTTCTGTGACAATATGTTAGAGTGGTCAATGAAAGATATTCAAGCATAAAAATATATTACTATAAACCTCAGTAATAAAGTGGAATGGAAATACAAGTCAAAACAAAAAAGGAAACAAGATAAGTTTTTCCAAATGTTAAAGAAAAGCTGCTTGCATATTTTAAAAAATAGATGGTAATGGTTATCTGATACTACTTTTGAAAGAATGGCATCACAGTTTTATTTTGTGAATGTCAGTATTGATAACAATTTCAAAATTATATATTTTGCAAGTATTTAAATTTATTATTAAAAATTATATCTCAATTTAAAAATTTTCAAGTGACTGCATAGTTTTCCAAAATTATTTTATGGAGTACATGTGTAAAAAGCTTAGATGCCCAACAGTATGCTAAAGTGGAGTTGCTATGTAGGAGGGTGTGTATATCCTTACCTAGATTTTTTGCCAAATTTTAAGTGGTTGCCTTACTTTGCACTCCCACAACAGTGTATGGGAATTCTCTTATTTCCATATTTTCTCAAGCATTTTGCATTGTCAACTTTTAAGCTTTTGCATGTCCATAGAGTGTAAAATGCTATCACTCTGTGTTTTAAGTTTGCACTTCCCTGATTACTAGTGAATTCCTCTTCTATGAACTACCTGCTCATATCTTCACCCATTTTTCAATTGATTAATGTACATATTTGTAATGTAAGGAACTAGTTTTTATAGGATGTTGGCTTTTGCAGCTTATTTTGGGGAAAACACCTTTAAATTTCTTTTACTCTTCTAATTCTCAATCTAGTCCTTAGCCAAAAATATTTCCCTTAACACGACATTCTTATTTTTCATCTGTTCCCAGAGGGTTCCCTCTTTAGAAGTTAACTGCTGATTTTCTTTCCATGTAAGGCATCAAACCATCTGGACACTTCTGACAACATGAAGAGAACTACATATTTTTACAAGCCTAGATATATAGGTAACTTGATACAAATGAATAAAAAATATAAAATAAAAGCAATTGATCACTTTACTAAAAACCTAGGGTCATGTTGATTGGTTTAATAAGATTTGATTCTTTTAAACCTGAAATTGTTTAGAGAGAAGCTTTCCTCTTGAGGTATTCAGTGATTATTTGAAATACAGGTAATCCTTGATTTATGAGCAAATTGACTAAGGCAATGGTTATAAATTGAGCCAATGAAGTATTAATAGAATTGGTTTATGGAATGAGCTAAATCTCACGAAGGATACGGATATTTCCAGGATTTTCTTCTCACCATTCTTTTCTCTTTGGTCATCAGATCTCTTTTCCTGGTCCCTGAACACTAATGTGGGCAAAGCCCAAAACTTTCTGGTCACTTTCAGGGATAAGAAAATGCCTTTTCAATGATTAAGAATAAAGTATTAAAAAGTCCATTTTGATACAGATGAAAACTTTAGTCCCAAAGCCATTTAAGTCCTTTGTCTGCAGCTCAGTCTTAACCTGAGGTCTTTAACTCAGGGACCTTTCATGCAAAAGACAGTGTAGTCTCTTGTTTCACACATCCCACCCTTTCACTTTTTTCCCTGGTTGGAAGAGGAGGGAAGATGAGAGGAAATGGAATACATGAGGGAAAGGAACAGAAGTATTTTTAGTTAGCTGGTGTTATTATTGTTCTTTGATATGGCAGGTGTCTTTGGGCTGACGTTTTGTGGGTTATGTTTTGGTTTAATTGGACACAAATCCATTCTGATGTGGGTTCTGTGTTCCCCAGATAACTTCTTCCAAGACCCCCCCTAAGCTCCATGACCTCCTACTACTGGTATTCCTCTGTTTCTTACAGGCCATCTTTCCGGGTGTCACATTGAAGCCAGCTCAAGCCTACCTACTGTGACCTACATTTTGCACAAGGGCAATGTCACACATCTTGGCCATGCCAAGAGCTAGAAGTGTGGCTCCTCACTAGGCACTACTGTTCTTTCTTCCACCTTGCTTTGGAGGGTTGTTCTAGCCAGCCTCCCACTTTCAGAATTCCGTAGGCCATGGCTACTTAAAGTGTGGTCTAGGGACCAGCAGCATCATGTGGAACCTTGCTAGAAATGCAAAAGAACCTCAGGCTCCACCCATGCCCCATTGAATTAGAATATGCTTTTTACCATGATCCCCAGGTGATTCATGTGCACATTAAAGTGTGAGAAGCTCTGACTTAGGCCAGAGGCAGGCGCTGTTCTTTATATTCAGGTTGACCTCTCCACTCCAGGGGACTCATGTAAGGCTCTCCCAAATTCTCTCACAACACCCTCTTTGGATCCACCCTAAGCTTTTGCAGCTCACTCTCATCCTGCTGGGGTACCTTATTGCTAGAACTTCCAGTTTCTTAAAATTTCTGTAGGAGTCTCTGTCATTTGGTCTGGAAGGGAGAGCGCTTTCTTTCTTCATGAGTAGAGAGGACAAAATCCAAAATTCTTGCCCCTAAGGCCTGGAAGTCTTTATCACCCTGACCTTCTTAAAGCATACTAGAAGGGCTAGGCAGGATGGGAATGGAGGGGCTTGGGGGGCTCAAAGAACCAGTTAATTCTCACCAAGTCTTGAGGGGAGGTGTCTGGTGGATCCACAGTTCCTCTTCAGAATGTGGAGGAAACAGTCACCTCTTGTCTTTGGTTTGGGGCTTTATTCTGAAATTCCATGATAATTGGAAGAGTTATATTCTTTCCATTATAATAAGAAGGATCCTTCTATTTTATGAGTTTAGAATCATGAAATGTGATCTAATTTTGGAAATTCTTTTTGTATCAGAAAAATACCAAAGTTGATGAGAATAAATGAAAGATTCAAGTATAATTTGTGGACTATATTATTCAGACCAATGATTCTAGTAACAAGAAATAAAATAGCTGGATAAAATTAAAATAGAAAAGCACCTTGAGAGCACCTGACAACATAGTAAAGAAACAGAGAGGGAAATGAGCCCATAGAAGTAAGCAGAGCCCAAAGCTGTTTCTGTTCTGAGGGAACTGCCTGTAAGGGGCTGCTGGGGTTCACTTCTGCTGGACTTCAAGTACAGAAATGAAGGGATCTCCCAAGAAGGAGAGTCAAATAGGAGACTCCCCAAATTAAGATCAGACCTTAAAGAGCAGAGATATCCCCAGGGTAAAAGTCCACAACTGATATGGTTTGACTCTGTGTCCCCACCCAAATCTCATCTTGAATTGTAATCCCTACGTATCTAGGGAGAGATCTGGTGGGAGGTGATTGGATCTTGGGGGCAGTTTCCCCCATGATGTTCTTGTGATAGTGAGTTCACATGAGATCTGTTGGTTTTATAAGGGCTCTTCTCCCTTCACTCCTCACTCTTCTCTCTCCTGCCACCTTGTGAAGAAGGACATGTTTGCTTCCCCTTCTGCCATGATTGTAAGTTTCCTGAGGGCTCCCCAACCATGTAGAACTGTAAGTCAATTAAACCTCTGTCCTTTATAAATTACCCAGCCTCAGGCAGTTCTTTATATTATTAGCAGTGTGAGGTAAAACTAAATACAACTACACCCACTTCAGCCTCAGTAATACTCAATTCCCATTTCTGCCCCTTGGTATCTTTGGATAGGGTTGTCTTGAGTTGGTTGCAGGGAAGAAAAAAGGGGGAAAAAACTTTCCTGAGAAGTTGGAGCCATAGTCCGTTCTAAAACAGATTTGCAGGCTTGGTTCACATTGTCTAGGTGGTCTATGGGACCCCAAGCTTCTGAATTTGGTTGGAGGTGGGTCAGAGTGAGTTGCTAATACTTCCAGGCACCTGTAGCTATCAGACATAAATCCTCTTTGCAGAAGTCTAGTCTTCAAAGGATTCCCATTAATATTGTTTTAAGGACATTATCAGTACATAGTAAACAAATAAGCACATAAGGAAATAAGTAAGAACCAGAAGGAAAAACTGACAGTAGAAACAGACTCTCAAGATTATAATTATTAGAACTCTAAGACGGATTGTAAAGAAGAAATAAGAATATAATAAAGTAAAACATATGAATGTTCAAACATTTATTAAGTATTTGAAGTCAAATATTTTATATACAAGTTACATTAAATGTCACTTCTTAGGAATTTTTTTTTTTTAATAATTGGATTGGTACTCAGATGAGTACTATGTGTATGCCCAGAAGACAATCACATATCAGGCATAGGTATTTTTTTTTTATTGCTCTAAGCACCTTTTTTTTCCCTCCTTTCTTTAAACTTTCTGGTGAGGTATATTTTATATTCAATAAAGAACATCAAAGTTTGATGAAGTTTTACATATCCATGTAACTACCGCTTCATTATTATTGAGCATTTCCAGCACCCTAACAGATCACTTATACCTTCACCACTCAATAACTGCAAAGGTTACTAATATTCTGAACTCTATTATCATAAGTTAGTTTTCTTTGTTTTTGAACTTTGTATAAATAGAATAATATAATATGTATTCTCCGGTGTTTAGTTTCTCAATGTTTATGAGATCCATTCATCTTGCCGTGTGTAGCACTAGCTGTTTCTTTCCAAAATTGCATATATTCCATTGAATTCCATTGTATAGATATAACACAATTTATCCATTTTATTATTGGTAGATAATTGGTTCGTTTCCATTTGGAGACTTATGTATAATGCTGCTATGACTATTCTTGCACATATCTTTTTATAAACACAAGCCTTCAGTTCTTTTGGGAACATACCCAGAAATGGAATTGCTGGGCCGTAGACCACATGTATATGTTGCTTTAGTAAATATTGCCTAATAGTTTTGCAAAGTGGTTAGACCAATTTATATTCCTAGCAACAATGCAACAGCATCCTCCAAAAACCTTTTATTTGCCTTCAAAATTAAGGTCATCTAATATCATTGCCAATTTATGTTAATGAATTTCCCTAAATTTTTGAATGGTAAATACTTGAGAAAGGGAAGCTTTCATGGTGACTTCTGCCTTGCTGAG
Organism: Macaca mulatta; assembly: GCF_049350105.2. Classification (NCBI taxonomy): domain Eukaryota; kingdom Metazoa; phylum Chordata; class Mammalia; order Primates; family Cercopithecidae; genus Macaca; species Macaca mulatta. The sequence continues at coordinate 102,752,124 of NC_133414.1, read as the reverse complement.
GTTGTCAGCTGCCCATGCAGAGAAAACCGGAGTCAGGAGGTGAATTCAAATAACACCATAGTTATTCATTTAAATCATGGTGCCTGAGGCCCACATCACCCTTGACCTTTCCCAGTTTTACAAGCGAGTAGTTTTCAGTTTTTGTTTTAATTGGAATTGGGTTTCTGACACCAGCAACTAAAAGAATTCTGCCTAATAGAGAACTTGTACTGAAAGGAACAAGGCAAAAGCTTGTTCAGTTTTTCCATTTCTAATATCTCAAAGTTTGCATTTTAAGAGTGAACATTTTGCTTCACTGACTGTACTGTGTAACATTTTATACTTATGTACCTATAATTATGATATAAAGTGTATACATCAAACATTGCACATATGGACAGTTGGGAATCCTGGTAATATTTACCCAGGGTTGCTGCCGTAGGTAGGTGGAGTTTTCTAGATCTGCATGGTTTTAGGTGGGGGCCAAGTAGTAAGAAACATCTATTTCCTTACCTTCCACAACAAATGTATCAATCCATTAACACATGAAAGTAGAAAAGCCTCAGAATGGGGGGAGGTGTCTTGTGGATTATTTCAGATAACTCTCATTTGCATTTGAAATACTAAAGAATCATGCTAGAGAAATTCACGTTCAAGGGAGGTAAACACCTTTGGCAAAATATAACATCATAGCTTATCTTTAGGAGAAACCATAAATATCCAGGTGAAAGAAGATAAGAATCAACTACAATTGTGGATTCAGAGGATCTCTGCATGTAGAAGAAATGTTTATAATCTGGCAAATAAAAGAGGAGAGAATAGAGAAGGAGAAAGTTGCAAGAGCACACCGTAAACTGTGCACGGTGTGACAAAGCTCTGGCTCTCCTCAGGATCCTTTTAATTAATTAATGAATTTTGGTAATTCAGTGCATTTGTTTTCTTGACAAATTTTAATAATTAGAATTATTATTTTACAAAAAATAGAGTTCATTTTTGTTGAAATTAGCTTATCAGTCATCTATGAGATAATACTTTTATTCAAAAAAGTTAACTGACTTTTTATAAAGCAACTTCTCACAGCCAATCGGAGTCTGGATCCTCTTTTCTGGTAACTTTCAAAAGAATCAGATGAAAGTAGGGAAATGTCTCTTCTTCCAATCCTGTTTGAAAAGAATACGCCTTGTTTTCAATGCGATGAATGTCTGATGTATCTGGGAGTATTAAATTGCTAATTGTTAAGCAGATTTCAAGGTGATTTGGGAAGTTCTAGCTTGCTCCCACCACTAAAATGCATACACCTGGCTAAGAATGGGCTCATGCACAAGAGCATTCAAGAAATACGTTCACCTAAATATGATTAAACCTATATGAAACCCAGGTGTCCTAGTCTGCAGGGATCCCCTTCTTCTCTCCTTTGGCACCCTGAGTCATATGTGGCAGAAGGGGGTACTATCTTTTACCTTTTCCACCCCAGGTGTTTGGAGATACCACAAAGCATTCAGGTCCTTATTCCACTCTGCTTGTTACTTGTCACCTCACTCAAGTGTTTCTTTGTAGCCATCCTCTGCTTTTTTAGGTCACTGTTTGCTGTCTGGTAACCGGTTCCCCCTTCTTGCTGTTTTTCCATTTCTGTTATACAGTAAGGGAGGGTTTAGGCCTTACTTAGGTCATACATAAGATCAGGCTGTAACACTAAGAAAATATTACCGCAACATGTGAGAACTGTGCTTGTAGCACAAGGGAATTCCAACATAGAAAATATTACAGTGTATCATTGCCCTGAGTCCAGTAGCTATGGCCTTCTACAATGGGGAATTTTTCTCATGTCTCTCCCCTTAGGTCTCGCCTACCACCAGCCTACCTCCCGACAGTGGGAAGGCCTTGGAAGGCCAGTCTCTGCACATCTTGCTAACATGTAAAGTGAAAGAGAATGAGTCAGTTTTAAAGCTGTACTTAATTTTTTCTAAGATGCCATTACTTGTAAGATGCAGCATTGTTCTGTGCACCTCTCTACCAGCAGGGGATTTATTTACAAAGGTATAGAGAAACCACAAAAAAATGTGCAGGAAACTGGGGTTAGAATTTAAAAAGCTGTTACTACCTTACCACGAAAGAATGAGAGGAAGATGTTACAGACATCTGGAAGGGGAGAGCTTTGTCGAGCAAGTTGAGTGGGTCAGGTAAGCTCCCAGGAGGAAGCAAGGGAGCAGCCAATGCTCTGCCCTTACTCTCCCACTCCCTACTGTCTCCTGCCAGGCCTCCTCGTTGGTCCAACCCAACGTGAAGCCAGAGGGCACAGGAGCATGTCCACATTGTCTAACCATCAGTCTCACAAGGAGAAGTGTGGGGAGTGGATCTGCAAGGGGAAATGAAAGACATCTCTGGTACAGCTACTAAGCAAGAATAAATTCTGGTGATTAAACTATGAGGCACTGCTTTCTTATCACTTAGAATTCTTATTTTACACCTATTGAAAGAGCTCTGTTCAACAGATAAAGAAATGGATTTATTTTTATCCTGCAGTACCTTTCTGGATTTAAAATAACTACATTTCAATGCTAAATAACGGTGTAACATTTTTGGAAACATTTGTGATAGATATTTTTTTTCCCCAAAGATGACTACAATAATAACTCTTGTTCCACACATGCTTCTAGAACCTTACTATATCCACATTAAGACGGGAGGCTTGGTTTCTCCCCATCCAGGCTAGTTTCTGTCTTGATTGTAACCAAAAGAATGCCTCAGATGTGGTACGGTATGACTTTCGAAGCTAGGTCCGAAAAGATGATGCAACTTCCACCGTGCTTGCTGGAACGCTTGCTCTGAAGCCCAGAGTCTCCATGTTAACTGTCTGACCACCCTATGGCTGCCATGCTGTGAGGAAGCCCAGACTAGCCCAACTCCAGAAGGACTACATGGAGAAGCCCCAAAACTACATGACAAAAGATGCTTTGCCAGTTTCCAGTAGCTCCTGCTTGCTCCACTTCTGCTGTTCCGGTTCCAGCCAAGAATCACAAGGTCAGGAGATCGAGACCATCCTGACTAACATGGTGAAACCCCATCTCTACCAAAATTACAAACCTCATGAGATATTTCTTAACTAGAACCACCCAGCCAAACCCTTCCCAAATTTCTGGTCCACAGAAACTGTGAGAGAGAATAAACTGCTTGTTGTTATTTTAAGCCACCAAGCTTTGAGGTAATTAGTTATGTACCAGTAGTAACCAAAGTAATTTTAAATACCAGTTGTACTCAATAAATGCTGTACAGTCATGTGTTGCATAACTCATAATTGATGACAATATGAATAACTATGACCAAGTTTGTACATGCACAGGCAGTGACAACTCTGTCATGACATTCTGCTGGCCAACAACAATTGTGAGATGCCATCTTTCTTTTTTTTGAGACAGAGTGTAGCTCTGTTGCCCAGACTGGAGTGCAGTGGCGTGATTTCAGCTCACTGCAACCTCTGCCTCCCAGGTTCAAGTGATTCTCCTGCCTCAGCCTCACGAGTAGCTGGGATTATGGGCATCTGCCACCACGCCCGGCTAATTTTTGTATTTTCAGTAGAGACGGAGTTTCACTGTGTTGGCTAGGCTGGTCTTGAACTCCTGACCTCGTGATCTGCCCGCCTCGGCCTCCCAAAGTGCTGGGATTACATGCATGAGCCACCGTGCCCGGCTGATGCCATCTATTTTAAGATGCATCCTAGTGAAAGAAAATGTGCAGAAAATATATCACAAGATTGATAAGGTGTGGTAGTATTAATGTAAAGGGAAGGACAAAGACAGTGCAAAGAGTCAGTGATCTTGTTGGTAAGGATATTTATTTTGAAAAACTCAAATATTTTGTAGTTAAGACGACATACTCATTGACAACATGATTAAATGCAGAAAAAGCTACTAAGAAGACAATAAAATCACAAAAATCTCACCATTCAGAGATAAACTTCCAGATTCCTGAATGTATATAGACATATATAGCTATGTGGACATAATGCTTTATAATAAGTTTATGCTACATTGCAGGTTAATTTTTTCACACTTAAAAACATGCTGAGAGGCCAGGCGTGGTGGCTCACACCTGTAATCCCAGCACTTTGGTGGATCGTCTGAGGTCAGGAGTTCGAAACTAGCCTAGCCAACATGGCGAAACCCCATTTCTACTAAAAACACAAAAACTGGCCTGGCATGGTGGTGCATGCCTGTAGTCCAGCTACTCGGGAGGCTGTGGCAGGAGAACACTTGAACCTGGGAGGTGGAGGTTGCAGTGAACCAAGATCGCGCCACTGCATGTGCCACAGCCTGGGAGACAGAGACAGACTCTGTCTCAAAAAACAAAAACAAAACCAAACAAACAGACAAAAAACATGCTGAGATCATGCTTCTACCTCAGTAAATAAAAAACCTACACTCTTATTTTTTAATGGTAGCAGAGTATCTCATGTTCTTAACCAATCATCCAGTGATGGACATTTTGTTGTGCCTTTTCAATTTCACTTTTATGAATGCTAAAATAATAGGCATATTTATGCATTTATGTTTTCCCTGTTGTGTTATTATCTCTTTGTGGAGAATTTCTAGTTATAAGACTGTTGGATTGAATGGGATTTATTTATAATGGATTACAAAAATAACATTTATGATTACGATATGGATTGACCAACCTCCCACCAAAATTATGTCTATTCATACTCTATCAAAAGTTTTTGATAATGCCAAATTTCCTTTTCTTTTGCCAATGTTAGGCTTTTGACATTTATCTGATGCCAATCTTATGGTTTTAAAATATTTATTTTTTATTGTTTTACTTATATTTGAGAAAATAATGAAACTGAACATCTCTATTTTTTAGTCTACTTTAATTTCTTCTTTGGTAAATCAACTATTGATAGTCTTTGACCATTTTTCTTTTTATAATTTATTTTCAAGAGCTCTTTGTACAGTAGTAATTCTTTGTCCAATATGTGTGTTGCTAAACTTTTTTTGTTTTCCGAATGTCTATAATAATCATGATTCTTTGTTTTGGTTGCCCAGAAATATTTAATTTGTAGGTAAATTCATTTTCATCGATGGCTTCTGGCTTTGGTGTCAAGTTTAGAAAGACTTGTTCCATTCTATAGTTATTAAAAGTGTTTACTCATACTTGGCCGGGCGCGGTCGCTCACGCCTGTAATCCCAGCACTTTGGAAGGCCAAAGCGGGCAGATCACAAGGTCAGGAGATGGAGACCATCCTGGCTTACACGGTGAAACCGTGTCTCTACTAAAAATATAAATAATTAGCTGGGCGTGGTGGTGGGCGCCTGTGGCCCCAACTACTCGGGAGGCTGAGGCAGGAGAATGGTGTGAACCCGGGAAACGGACCTTGCAGTGAGCCGAGATCATGCCACTGCGCTCCAGCCTGGGCAACAGAGCGAGACTCCGTCTCAAAAAAAAAAAAAAGAAAAAGTGTTTACTCATACTTTTGCTTCACTCTTTACATTTATTAAGAATTTTAATCTAACTGGAATTTATGAAATTTAATTTTCCCCTTAATGTGGCTAATTTGTTGTCCCCAATTATTTAGTGAGTAATCAGTCTGTCCCCTGTGATTTAAAATGCCACATTTATCATACATTAAATCTCATAATATGTGAGATTAGTGTCTGTTTCTGGGATTCTCTGTCCCTTGGCAGTTTGTCTTTTCCTGCGCCAATACTATTCATGTTTTTGCTCTTGTTATTACTATTACTGCTAAACATAAACTGTTACTATCTAATAGAAAAAGTGTGTACTCCTCTCTTCTAGTCCTTTCATAATTTTTGTTATGGTCTTTGCAGATGAATTTAAAAATAATTTTTGTTAAATTTTAAAATACTCTTGTTGTAATTTTGACTGGCATTACATACAAGTTAGGGTCTGTTTTAGAGAAAGAACTAAAGAACTGACGTCTTTACAACACCAAGTCTTTCTGTCAATAAACAAGGTATGTCTTTTCATTTATTTGACAATTCTTGTGTATTTCTTGGTAAAGTTTTATAATTTTTATCGTTGCACATTTTTTTTTAGCTTTTTCTCTTTGTATTTTTGGTGTTTATTATGATTGTATGTGTGGTAGCTTTATTACTGATTATCTCTGGTATGTGAAGAATGATTGCATATTATTGTATATTTATTTTGAAGCTAGCTGCCTTACTTATTCTCTTAACAGTTCCAGAAATTTTCCAGGGCTTCACAGAAAATTATACATTTTTAAAAATTATATAAAATTTTATTGGCTGGAAATAATTTTGCATCCTTCCTTTAAAAATGTATACCTCTTTCTTCATTTCTTTAATTAATAGCATTGGCTTGATGTTGAGAACACTATTAAATTATTATGATGATCTAATACATCTTTATTTCTGACTTTAATGGAAATACTTCCATTATTTCTTCCCTGAGCATAGTGCTGGCCTTAGATTTGCAATATGCATTTTAAAAATAATATTCAGGCAGGATATATCCAATCCTATTTCACAGTTTGTTATTTTTAAAACCAGGAATAGATTTGGAAATAGACAAATGTTGTTGGCAGCTAAGAGAGTATATTAATTGACTTACTAATATAATATTATCTTTGCAGTCTAGAATGATTAATACATTTTTGCAGTCTAAAATCCTTTCAGTGTCTTATTTAATTCCATTTCCTACTATTATGTTTAGGATTTTGGGGGTCAATATATTCATAAGTGAGATTGGTCAGTAGTTCTCTTTTTGTTTAATAAGATTTGACAGTATGTCATGTATTGACACATTTTTGAAATATTCCTATTTTTCTATAAATTGTTCCAGGCTCAGTAGAGAAGTTTATTTATGTAAGTAAACAAATATTATTTATTTTAAAATTTGCTCACAAAAGTATCCTACCAGATCTTTTTGATAGGTGCCTTTTAAAAAGCTTTTTTGTTTTCTTCTGGCTTTGGTATCAAATTAAGACTTTTTCCACCCTATTCTTATTAAAAGTGTATACTCTTTCTTTTGTATTACTCCGTAAGTTATCTTCATTTAATTAATTTTGTGTTTGTGCTTCTTTAAATACATATTTTAGAATTAAATATTATTTTAAAACATTTTATGGTAATATTTTGGTAAAGGATGTGGTTTTCAAACAGCACAACAAGTAAGACAACAACAAAACACTGGGCCATGTTGGCCACACCTGAGGTAAATTTTAAAAGAATGTAAGCTGCTTCAGTTTCACAGCTGACTCTTATTGTATGTGAATTGTCCTAGATACGCAAAGCTGAAAAAAAAAAAGGTTTTTTCTCTCAGTAAAAATCATGAATCCCTATATCCCCAAATTTCCTATATCCTTTCTTAAGCCAAGAAGACACCAAATTCTCTCTGAATTTGTCTACATGCAACAACAAGTCCTCATGGGCAGTTTCATAAAGACCCAACTGACTTAAGTGGGCTGATTCTGTTGTGGCTGGTGCTTTATGGAGGCTGAGAAGTCACTACGTAGAGGAAAAGGGACAAGCATGGCGGAAGGGAGAAGGAATGGCCTCTCCTAAATCCCAGATCTGAACTGACTGCAATGGAAACCAAACAAGCTGCAGAAGGCTGCACTAATGATCTAGTTACACTCGTCCCTTCCTCCCTTTCTCTTGCAACAGAGGGCAGCACTCTCCAGGAACGCTCGTACTGTATCTAGAATTTCTGTACAGATTTCCTCAAGACACACTTAGGTTCATCGATGTAACTTTAACATGAGTCCTGTGTTGTATAGTGCTCAAGTGTACTTTCTTCTGTTTGTTATTACATTAATGCTGAAAACAGAATTTTCTAAAGCTGTAATGGAATGTGTATCCTATGAAAAGGTTCTATAATAATATTTAATTGACTGAAGTACATAATTAGTATTACTATATTTTAATAAACATACATTTGATCTAGGCATTTGGCCTAAGAAAATAATCAGAAATAGGGTAAAGATTTATGTACAAATCAATTTATCTTGACATTATTTGTGTAAACCTTATAAAGCCATCATCTGAGAGTAGTGTTGTGAACCAAGAAACACATATCAATAACAACTGAATATAATTTTAAAACACTGTGAGTTCAGTATTAATTAGGTTCCTTTGGTTACAGGCAACAAAGAATAATTGTGGATAACATAGAAAAAAAGAATTATTTGGAAGGATGTGGGTAGTTCACAGACATGAAGGAAAAGCTGAATAGCCCTTATGAAAGATAAGTATGAGGCTGCACTAAGGGTGTAGGTTTTAGGAACACATGAAGGATTTTTACAGGGCACTACCATCAAGGTGAGCCAACTGCAAATGCTTTCCTCTCTTCTGTCACTGTACTCACGATTCAAATACCTGAGAAAGATCTTCCAAATAGCCTTACCAAGGCCCTATGTCTGCCATTTGGCCAAGGGAACATAGGTACCTCGAGTAACAGTTTTATCAAGATTTCATAGCGTAGGAAATGATAGCAGAGACTCTCTCTGGAACACAATGAACTACGTTCTTGATTTCCCTTGCAGCTAGGTGGGGACCATGTGACTGAGTTCCGGGCAATGGATTGGGGGCAAAAGTGATGTACGCCACCTCTAGCCTGGCCCATTAAACTCCTGCAGATCCTCCATGCTCCTTCTCCTTCTTCATCTCAAGACAGATTGCAAAAGGACCAATGCAGGACTCAGAGGCCCTGTGGGATGTCAAATCCACCACACAGAAGGAGCTGAGTTCTCTTTGTCATCACATGGAGTCCACCGTCTGTACCACCATTGGACGGAAAGAGGCATGAGAAATAAACTGTAATGATGTTAAGCCACTGAGATTTGGAGGTTCTTTATTTCAGAAATGGGGCTACCCTAATATTCAAGGGTGTATATTTGACAGACAAAAAACAAAACAAAAAACCAAAATTTGATTCTATAATTTCCATACTTACATTAAAAAATCTCAGTGAGAAGGTTACATAGACCGTGGTAATTTTTTTTAAATCTCCCATATAATTTCCTCACACAGCTACTCCCACATCTTATCCTTCAAAATTCTCAGAAAATTTATCTTCCAGTCCTGCCCACACACCTCTTGTTCTTCAACTCCAGCCTCACTTCTTTCCTTCTGAATCTGCATCGCAAAAGCTCAAATAATCATTGGGCAAAACAGAACTCCCTTTTGAGGGTGGGAGAAAGATGAAAATTAAACATCTGTCAGAAAAAGAGGAACGTCAGAGAAAGGGAAAATTCATACGTTAATAATATTGTAACACTTATGGCAATGAAAATTTGGAAACCACCTGAATGTCAAACATTAAGGAAGTAGTTAAATAAATTATGGCATATCGTTACTGGTTGTAAGAACAAGACAGATTTAGTCACTATGCTCATGGAGCTTGTATACTAACAGTAATATGTTATGGCCATTAATAATCATGTTCTGGAAATAAAGTTAAATAATATGAAAAAAAATTTCCAGTGAAGAACTTCAGGTAGGAAGCTACATATATAGTAATTTAATACCAATTAAAAAATTTATATATATATATCCTTGTATATGTATGTATATGTACATATATATCAAACTATTAAAAGGTATTATCTCTGGATATTGATATTACAGGTGATTTTTATTTCCATTTATACTTTTCCATATTTTCAAAATATTATAATAAGTACATTTTTAGTAGTAAGTGGGATTTTCAGATTATCCTTATTCCTTTGCTGATTATTTTCAAAGTGTTAATAGAATATATAATTAGAAAAAGGCATCAATCAAATCACAGTATTTGATATCATTATGAACTGAGAAACCATCAGAGGAGTGGCTTCCTGGCTTAGTAGATTTTTGCTTCCAATAACCCTGTGGCCTGAATTAACCTACTTGTAATGACTTGCCTACTGTATTAGTCTGTTCTCACATTGCTATAAAGAACTACTTGAGATTGGGCAGTTTATAAAGAAAAGAAGTTTAATTGACTTACAGTTCTGCAGGTTGTACAGGAGGCATAGCTGGGGAGGCTTCAGGAAACTTACAATCATGGCAGAAGGTGAAGGGGAAGCAAGCACATCTTCACATGACGACAGGAGAGAGAGCAAAGGGGGAAGTGCTACACACTTTTAAACAACCAGATCCTGTGAGAACTCACTCACTGTTACAAGAACAGCAAGGGGGAATTCCACCCCTAAGATCCAATGACCTCCCACCAGGTCCCTCCCCCAACACTGAGGATTACAATTCAACTTGAGATTTGGGTGGGGACACAGAGCCAAACCATATCACCTACCAAATAATAATCTTTGGCTTTTATGTAATATTTTAGACATTATATATCACTTTCATACACACATACACATACACACAATCTAACTGTATTTTTGCAATATAATGGATTATTTTAAAAACACAATGTGCATATGCTTACCTTTACTGTGACATCAAAGACTCTAATGACATTGACTTTACCTGTTTTCAAAATAGAAGTACTAAAATTACATCTGGTGGTTTTTAAACAAGCAAATTTATATCTTTAAAATATGGAGGTGAAATTATTAATAACACTAGGCAATTCTGTTCAAGTTTATTTGGTAAATCTGCTGTGCTTTCCACTTGTTAATATGGAAATCTATAGAGATATTAAAATGTAATTTACATTGTGTTTAAAGAAAATGACTTTTGCTTAATACAATAGAAAGCTGTTGAAGGCTAATCCCGTGGCATATGCCCCTCCTTGAACTACCAAATACCATTGAGAGGAGTGAGTGAATTATTGTAGGTGATTTTAATTTAGATTATTAAAACATTTCCATAGACGTAGAAGTCTGAGTTGATTAAACTTTAAACTTATCTGATTAAAGCACTTATTATATTATAGTTGAAGTTACAAGAAAATATTTCAATTGATTGGATAATTATGAATAAATAGGGAAGGATATGACTTAGAAAATTTGTTTCAATTATTTAAGTGATTGCTGTATGAAAGAAATTAAGAAACTGAAATTGTCTTGACATTGTATCAAATTGCCAGACAGAAGTTTTGAAGATGAACAATTTTCTGATGTCTATCATGCCATGAATTTAGAAATCTATCCTAATTATTTTTTGAGATAGTTTATTTAGCTTAAGAAATAATAAGAGAAAGATGAAAAATATGAAAATTCGACCAATAGAAACATTTAAGCAGTTGAATGTTATTGGCAGTCTCTAGCTCATTTCCTCAGTTGTTTTTAGAGAAGGCTCCCAGCAAATGTGCCTAAATGAATCTCAGAAAAGGGAACATGAACTATATTTCAACTGGTTTGATCTCAGACTTGTAATTTCCATTGACAGAGGGAACTTTGTATTAGATTTTGGAGGTGGGCGGAGAAAATAGTACTTCTTGAGTATTGGTCCAGTGTTCAGTGTTTTATGGGTGTTACCTCATTTAATTGTCACCCCTAAATCTATAAACTCCTTTTTTTTTTTTGAAATAGAGTTTTGCTCTGTTGCCCAGGTTGGAGTGCAGTGGCACAATCTTGGCTCACTGCACCCTGGCCTCCCAGGTTCAAGCGATTCTCTGTCTCAGCCTCCTGAATAGCTTTGTTTAGTGGAGTCCTATTTTACATAGAGTTTAGATTTTAGTGTCATTATATAAAATGAAAATCATCCCCAGTCTGAACTGCTCTTGAAAATCCTTTAAATTGTCCATCAAGTAAACATGGTTTCAGGTATTCAACTAAGATAGACTAATTTAATAACCATGTACCATAATATACACTATAGAATAAACAGTTTATATGCAAATGAAAATGTTAAACAATTTTGAGAGAGAGAGAGAGAGAGAACAAAGCGAAAAACCCTCCAGTGCATATGCTTATTTAATGGACTGGCAGCACAATTCAAATAATAAATTTCTGTGCTTTTCGCATCTCCTTATATCTAAATAATTGATTAAACTCATAATATAAACACTCATGTGATGTGACTTAAATAAATTCTCTTTTTACTGAAGAAGGCAGAGGCTGTGAGTGGTTGCATCAATTCCCAAGGCCATATAGGAAGTGGTGGAGGAACAAGTCAAAGGCTGCTTTTTAGATTTTAAAACCCAAGCTTCCTCCCAACTCCCAATATGCCATGCTGCCATGTCCCATTGCATCAGACTATGATCAATTCAAGGACTTTTCTCTAGTGCATCAGATCTTTCTTGTTACATGATAAAGAGCTGCTCACAACATATTATGTGCAGCTATACCATGATCCTCCACTCCTGCCATTCTTTCACTTATTCCACAAACATTTACTGAGCAATGACTTTGTGCTGGCAGTTTTCTAGGCACCAAGATTAAAGCAATGACAAAATTTCACTATCTTTCTTGACTATGCACATTATTTAGCATTTGGAAATGTATTTAGTTTCTAATCCTTGTGTTAATCAAATATTAGTCATTTATAAATAGAAAGAAATCTTCCTATAATTTTTCTATGTAAAAAAACATGCTTTACATGGTGGTTCAGTAAAAATTAAGTGTTGGTCTGGTATTCAGAAGAGCTCCTTTTGAGGCTTAACTTGATAATTTTATTAAAACTTTGATTCATTGGTCAATTTTACTTTGACTCTCAATGACCTAACACTGAAGAACTTTCATTTATGAAATCAGACAGGCTACTTCTTGGGGTTGGAAAGATAAAATATGACAACCAACCTGTAAGGGCCTCATAAACTATAACATGCAACACAAATATAAAGCATTAGTAATATTTTTATAAAGTTATTCCATGAGGTATGTCTAAGCCCTGGGAGATGGTAAACATGGTGGGTAGGAGCCCAAGGCATGAGGTCAGACAGACCTGGGTTGGATGCCTGCCGAACCACCTACTGGCTGTGTGACTTTGGGCAATTTTTTAAATCTCTCTGCCTAACTTTCTCATCTGCAGCATATGGATAACAATACCATATGGATAACAACCTTTTGGGAGTGTTTTAAGGATCAAAAACGGATAATACATAAAAACAATTAAGATCATGTTTGGCCTATAGTAACCTCCCCCCCCCCCCCCCCCGCACTGCTCCGCCAGATGTTTCTTACTGTTGGTTTTACGTTATTCTAAATAGATATCACCTGGTGTTAGCATTGTGCTTGAAGAGAGTGACCGAGAATCCACTATTTGTGTAAAGGAGAATTCTTATTTTTAATTTCTATTTCAGCACTACTCAGCTTTAGTGTAAGATGAAAACTTTTGTACTTTTCCAGAGAGCTTTATTCCTGCAAAACCAGGACTGGGTGGTAGCAATGCATGCGGCAGTGATGTGGAGTTGTGGGATAGTAAAGGCCTAGGTGCTGATTTCAGAAGTTGTCACAGGAGGCAGCACTTGCCTGCCTGGGAAATAACACACAGCAAGTACAAAGTAGCAGCTCAAAGTTCTATTATGCAATAGATACTTCAGGATGGATCCACAAGCAACGCCTCAACTACTGCTGGAAGAGCCTGTCTTGTTATTTTCAGTGGTTGATTTAGCCTATTGTCCACAAAATCCTAGAAGGACTGGAAGTGTTGGAAGGGCCCTAAAAGGACTGACTGAGATGATGCTGTGAATGTGCAAGGGACTCCATTGTGTTGCTCAGCTGTGGAGGACTCTGAGAATCAGAGGGCACTGGGGAGGGCTTGGGCTGGTATTTCTTTCCAGTGACTGCAGCCTGTGCTACTCTAGAGCCCAAGCTACTTCTTCAATGGCCAAGTAAAGTCTGTTTTAGTCTTGAGGCCTGGAGAAATAAACCATCTTCTCTCTTTATTAGGAATCCTTATTTTGTTTTTATCTCTTAAGGTCTGTAGTTGGTCTTCCTGATTAATGAGCACGATTAGTGGACAGTTATACATTTAAAGTGCTGGCCTCTTTGGAGGATGTTTAACAGTGATAGGCTATTGTCAAACTCAGTCTGGGAATTATGCTTCTTGACCCAAAGCTAGGAAACTAAAACTTCCTCTCTGCTGTGAAATGAATTAGTTTAGATACATGGACTAAACAGAGTTAGAAGAGCAAGAGAGAACATCTTTTTGGGAGAAATCTACTTAAATATTTTCTGCGGGTCCATATGCTGAAGTTAACAACTGTAAAACTGTATGCAGATCTTATTACAACTTGAATCAGTTATTCTTATAAAATTGTTGGCATCTTCGTAAAGTCATGTATTAAAGAACTCTTCCAATGATTGTGACTGGCATATTTGCTCTAGGTCTATACTCAACCTACTCTAGATATCAAGAGGTTTGGAGTCCAAGGAGGAAAGTCCAGTTAATAAAGCTCACTCTTTTTACCTCATGTGCAGCACTGCCTCAGCCAGTCTCAGCTGCTACCCATTAGTATCACAGCTCTCAGTTTCCAATGACAGCCTGACATTGAGCAATTTGTAGGCTGCCATTTCTAATATCTCTTCTTGCCATCTCTTCAAGCCTTGTCCTTTTTTTTTCAGGTACCAGGGGGAAGTTTGAAGAGAATTGATAATGTCAGGCATGGCTATAGGTTGGTTCCACAAAGATTATATAAAATAAAATTCTTAAATTACATCATTCAGGTCTGTGAAAGCCTAAAATTGACTATCAGCTTTTTAAGGACAGAAGTAGGGTTTGTTTCTTTCCCTTCTTCCTTCCTCAAATAGGATTTGAGAAAATGTCTATTAACTTATTCTAAGCCTTCCTAAGTTGCATGATTATAAAGAGGAGAGGCATGTGGGCCGTGTCTGTTTCGGTGTTTTATTTCCTCCAGCACTTTAGGGAGGGAGAGGATGACTTGTTTCCTTAGCACTGCTGCGTTCCTCTTATGAGGGTCTGTGTGGCATAATGAGAACAGGAAGAGAGAAGTTCGAGTTTGAGACCCTTACTGTGAAATCTCAAACAGATCACTTTCATTTTTTTATCTTCATATAATGGGAATAATAGATGTCTGCTTTAGAGTGCAGAGTGTTATTAAAGCATCGAAGTTGATAATAAATATGCAAGTGACTTATAAAGTGCCATACTTTTATAAAAGGTTGCTATGACCTGTCATTGATACATTTGTGGAATAGAACTACAGGGAAGTGTTGCATATTTTTCCTTCTGGGGAAAAGGATGCTGTATTTTCTTACTTGGATATAAGACTAATTATATTAGGTGATTAATAAATTCTACCTAGATGTAGATATGGCAAATCAACCAATACTTCATTGTTTTTTAAACCAGCATTTTCCAATAAGAGAACAGTTAAGGAAAATTTATAAAAATGGTAGTTCTTTTTTGGTGCTCCTACTATATGCTTGATGTTTAAAATGAGTTACTTTGTTTAACCCTGAAAATAAGTTTATCAGTAAGGTCCTATTACCTACATTTTTTTTTATACGGGGAAACCGAGACATAGAGAGATTAAATCACTGGTTCAAGATCTCATGAGTGTTAGAAGCAGGATTTAAACTGACTTGAGACTCCATGCTCTGAGCCACCAAACTTTCTCCACACATACACTGTGAATTGTAATCAAAATATGCTAAATGTTTAAATCAAACTTATAGCGTTCCTAGTTAAGTGTGTTCTCGTAAAAGCATCTTTGCTCCTCTTTCTTCTCTTAAAACATATAAAAAGCAATAAAAGGAATGAAAAATAGGAAAAAGAAAAGCCTGTTTATATTCAAAGATACAAGAAAATGGCCACAACTCTAGCCTGCAATCTATGTGGTATTCCTGCCCCAAAGTGTATTCTCGACCTTTAAGAGGTAGGAACAGGAGAGCAGAGGCATACAGATTTTCCTCAAACCTGCAGCCCCATCCTACAGTTCTAATGATTTGTAGAATGTCTATGGCTGTGTCAGGACTCAGTTTACTAAGTGAGGAATACCCCTGTGGAGTTACAGTTTAGTGATTTTCTTTTTTTTTTTTTTTTTTTTTGAGACGGAGTCTCGCTGTGTCTCCCAGGCTGGAGTGCAGTGGCGTGATCTCGGCTCACTGCAAGCTCCGCCTCCCGGGTTCACGCCATTCTCCCGCCTCAGCCTCCCAAGTAGCTGAGACTACAGGCGCCCGCCACCACGCCCGGCTAGTTTTTTGTATTTTTAGTAGAGACGGGGTTTCACCATGTTAGCCAGGATAGTCTCGATCTCCTGACCTCGTGATCCACCCGCCTCGGCCTCCCAAAGTGCTGGGATTACAGGCTTGAGCCACCGCGCCCGGCCAGTTTAGTGATTTTCAATGGCAGGGATGGCATCTCTAAAAAAGGAGCCTTACTGACACTGTGTTTATGGTCTAAGATCCGTCTCACCAGGAGCAGTATGGAGAGCAGGGAAACCATGTTCATCTACCCACAATATAGAAAAGACTTGATTGTCATCAGCACTAAAGCTTCAAGGGCAAAGCATTAGGTCCCTCCATCTGTGAACTTGCCCTCTGGCAGATCTCAGCAGCCGTGCCTTCCCTCTCTACATCTATGTTGCCCTTGCCATGGCTCCTCAGGTCCTGGTGCAGGCAGAGGCACGGGGGAAGGAGCAGAGTAGTCAAAGCTGTGATTTGAATCTTTGCTCTGCTTTTGGCTGTTCTGTGTAGGTACTGGAAATATGAGCAAGAGGATGAATGTGGGTAATCAGAGCTTAATTGATTGTCTGACTAGTGGCACAGATTGGATTTGAAATGCTGCCATACTCAAACTCTAAATCCCAATATTAGAATTTCTTATACACTTAACTCTGTCTCCTGCATAATTTGCAGCATGAGTCATCCCCCTTTTTTCTCAAGCATCCATTTCAGTTACACATCTTTTGGTCCTAAATAATTTTGCCCTTGTTTATTCCTGGTTTCTTATTTGCCAACTGTCTGCATTACCATTTCAGTATTTCACTTGGAAAGAGGAGATATTCCACAGTGATGCTGAACAACACTGAGCAGAAGTGTTGCCTCCATGAACTTTTGCTCCTGTGGGAGACTTGAAAAAGACAGACAAAGGTCTGTCTGTTTCTGGGAGTGTTGAGTCTACAACAGGAACTATATATATTTCAATCTCGTTTTCCTTGTTTTATCAGCAAAGAATGTTAAAGACAAGCATCTCTGTGAGATGGATGAAGGTGTCCAGATGGCTCTTTCCTTTTATTCTCATTAAAACTGTAGGCTTAAAATGTGTATATGTATACTCAAGAGCTTCTTGCCTACCGCGTAGGTAGTGGCAGACTTGGTAAGACTGTGCCCATAACAATAAACCTCAATTTACATTGTAAATGGCCTTAGATCCTCTTGCCCATATTATTCCTTAGCTAATAGTTGGCCCCATTTAAAGAGGAATTATTGTTTTCATTTTAAGGAAGTAACCTAGAGAATATATCACAAAAAGAATTACCCTAAAACATAGGGTAGAGCTCAGAAAAATAAGTTTGTATGTTTTCAAAGAAATGATGATGTTTTCTCTAAAAAGAACTCAAAGAGTTCTGAGAAGAAAATGTAATACATAAGCAGGAAGTTAATAGTGTGCCAGTAGAATCTAAGGAAGAACTGCAAGAAAATAAAATGATTATAAAGATGAAACATACTTTAGAGGCAACAAGAATAATGTAAACGCTGAAAACACAGCTAAAGATAGGAGTGCTGGATAGGCTTCAAAAATCACAAAAACAAAATGGAAAATACAGATATTTAAAAGATTATCAAAGGTGATCAAACTGGAAGACAGAGAAAACATCATCAATATAAATATAGTTGACTTCCTGAAGGAGAGAACAAAAAAAATGAAACAGGAAAAGTATTCAAACATATTTATTCATTAAAGGAATATTTATTGGAAGCCTATTATGTTAATTTAGACATGGAGCAAAAGTATTTAACAAAAATATAATAAAAGGCAACTTTCCTGAACTAAATAAAAACATGAAATTACAGATTAAAAATACCAATTTATTCTAGAAAGCAAAAAATACCTTAATATAATAACTAATAGTAAGACATATATAAGCTAAATTACTGAATTTTAGGAGTAAAGAAAATTTCAACAGTCAAACAATGAAATCCTGTACAAGGGAAAAATATGTTTGGTCTTGAGCTCGGGCTTCTGCTTCTGCTGCTGCTGCTGCTGCTTCTTCTTCTTCTTCTTCTTCTTCTTCTTCTTCTTCTTCTTCTTCTTCTTCTTCTTCTTCTTCTTCTTCTTTCTTCTTCTTCTTCTTTTCCTTCTTCTTCTTCTTCTTCTTCTTCTTCTTCTTCTTCTTCTTCTTCTTCTTCTTCTTCTTCTTCTTCTTCTTCTTCTTCCTTCTTCTTCTTCTTCTTCTTTTCCTTCTTCTTCTTCTTTTTTTTTTTTTTTTTTTTTTTTTTTTTGAGACAGTGTTTCGCTCTTGTTTCCCAGGCTGGAATGCAATGATGCTATCTCTGTTCACTGCAACCTCCACCTCCTGGGTTCAAGTGATTCTCCTGCCTCAGCCTTCCAAGTAGCTGGAATTACAGGTGCCCACCACCACACCCAGGTAATTTTTTGTATTTTTAGTAGAGACAGGGTTTCGCCATGTTGGACAAGCTGGTCTTAAACTCCTGACCTCAGGTAACCCACCTGCCTTGGCCTCCCAAAGTGCTGGGATTACAGGTGTGAGCCACCGCACCTGGCCTGGGCTTCTTAACAGCACTACTCAGTGCCTAAAGATAATGGAACAATAGTTACCAGTAACTCAGTAACTTGGTAATACAAATGGTAAGTTATAAAATAGACATTCTAAACTTTGTAATCTCTGTAAGCCAATCTTGAAAAACTGACTTGATGGCAACATTCAAACGTAAAGAGATGAATGATGATGTCATGATGCGTGGAGTAGGGGTGGAATGCTTGATAACAGAGGCCAAACAAAAATGGGGAATTATGACTGTAGGACAGATCGTAATCCTGTAAGGCTTGGCAATGTGAAATAATCATATAACTAATAAAAAGTGTGAGTTGAGGGAGGGATGTTGGAAGAAAGTTTAAGCT
This sequence comes from Macaca mulatta, assembly GCF_049350105.2. Taxonomy (NCBI): domain Eukaryota; kingdom Metazoa; phylum Chordata; class Mammalia; order Primates; family Cercopithecidae; genus Macaca; species Macaca mulatta. Next base: position 102,733,231 of record NC_133414.1, on the reverse strand, counting down.
TTAATTTCCATGTCTTTCAAAGGAATGCATTAATAAATATTAACTAAAATTAAATAAAATAGGTTAATTGAAAAGGAATCCTAAGCACAGTTTAAAAAACAACCCTATGTGTTTTGTTTTGGAAACTGTATCAGTCTATTTTTACATTGCTATAAAGATACTACCTGAGACTGGGTAATTTATAAGCAAAAGAGGTTCAATTGATTCCCAGTTCCACATGGCTCAGGAGGCCTCAGAAAACTTACAATCATGGCAGAAGGCAAAAGAAAGCAACCACCTTCTTCACAAGTTGGCAGGAGAAAGAGAGTGAACACAGGGGAAATTGCCACGTTTAAAACCATCAGCTCTCATGAGAACTCCCTCACTATCACAAGAACAGGATCGGGGAAACTGCCCCCATGATCAAATCACCTCCCACCAGGTCTCTCCCTCTGTATGTGGGGATTACAATTAGAGGTGAGATTTGGGTGGGGACACAGAGTCAAGCCATGTCAGAAACTTTTCATAAATAAAATCTCTTGTAAATCAATATTAATTTGAGATTTAGTAACTTTTCAGTTGCTCTTCAGTACCTTCTAGTAAGTTTTAAAAAAATCTACAGTGATGAATTGCATCTTGCTCAAGACATAGGCTTTCAAATGATCTCTGAATGTGAATATTAAAATATAGTCAAAATTTTCTCGAAAATCTCATAAAAAAGTGCGTGGCAGTGAAAGTCACTTGCTGAGTGAGCTCAACACAGCCAATTTAATCTCCAGCTTTGGAGGAGATTGCTGTTTTTTCAGCTGATTAGTAGATAAACTTAATGCCTACTGTGGTCTTTGAAGTCATATTATGCAAATAATATTTTAAAATACCAAAGCCCATATTCAGTGCAGTGAAATGCTTGCATTGTAAGAGGTACACTGTTATTGAAAGTGAATGGAGAAAAATAGATGAAAATCTCGTTCATGCTCATTGTGTGAGGTGAATGTAAGTTAAATTGTCTGCGTTATATAAATTTTTAATTTTCCTCTTTCTCTTTATCTGTTCTAGTGTATGACTGTACATATGTAAGTTAAATAAATGCTTAAATAATAGGACTCCATTGAAATCTTTTTATTAAAAATAGCAGGTAATATAAGTCCATTTTGCAAGTCTGTCTTCTATCATCTCTCTATCCATCATTGATTTTTTTCTATTTTTCTATTGTTATATGCACATCTTTCTGTTCATCCAACCATGCATTCTTTTATGTGTGTGTGTGGCATATATTTATGTAAGTATGTGTAGAGAGAGATATATATGCTTGTGTGTGCGTGTGTGTATGTGTGTGTACGTATATGTTACACATCTACTTATGTTAATATCTATATCTACGTGTAGAGAGATATTGATTTAGCTGTTTTATCTGAAATGATGTCCACTATGTGTTAACAATGCTTATTTCCAGTAGATGGGATTTAACTGTCTCATTTTTTTCTCTTTTAAAAAATTTTTATTTTACTTTATATTCCTGGATACATATACAGAATGCGCAGGTTTGTTACATAGGTGTACATGTGCCATGGTGGTTTGCTGTACCTAACAACTTGTCATCTAGATTTTAAGCCCCACTTGCATTAGGTATTTGTCCTAATGCTCTCCCTCCCCCTTCCCCCCATCCTCCAACAGGCCTGGGTGTGTGTTGTTCCCCTCCCAGTGCCCATGTGTTCTCATTGTTCAACTTCTACTTATGGGTGAGAACATGTGGTGTTTGTTTTTCTGTTCCTGTGTTAGTTTGCTGAGGATGATGGCTTCCAGCTTCATCCATGTCCTTACAGAGGACATGATCTCATTCTTTCTTATGGCTACATAGTATTCCATGGTGTATATGTGCCACATTTTCTTTATCCAGTCTATCATTGATGGCCATTTGGGTTGGTTCCGTGTCGTTGCTATTGTAAATAGTGCTGAAATAAACATATGTGTTTATGTGTCATTATAGTAGAATAATTTATATTCCTTTGGGTACATACCCAGTAATGGGATTGCTGGGTCAAATGGTATTTCTGGTTCTAGATTTCTGAGGAACCGCCACACTGACCTCCACAATAGTTGAACTAATCTACATTCCCAACAACAGTGTAAAAGTATTCCTACTTCTCCACAGCCTCACCAGCATCTGTTGTTTCTTGACTTTTTAATAATTGCCATTCTGACTAGCATGGGATGGTATCTCATTGTGGTTTTCATTTGTATTTCTCTAATGATCAGTGATGATGAGCTTTTTTATCCTATGTTTGTCAGCCACATAAATGTCTTCTTTTGAGAAGTGTCTGTCAATATCCTTTGCCCACTTTTTGATGAAGTTGTTTTTATCTTGTAAATTTAAGTTCCTTGTAGATTCTGGATATTAGACTTTTGTCAGATGGGTACATTACAAAAATTTTCTCCCATTCTGTGGGTTGTCTGTTCACTCTGATGCTAGTTTCTTTTGCTGTGCAGAAGCTCTTTAGTTTAATTAAATTCCATTTGTCAATTTTGGCTTTTGTTGCAATTGCTTTTGGTGTTTTTGTCATGAAGTCTTTGTCTCATTTTTTTCTTCTACTATTTAGTATTGCTGGAATTGTTTTATGAGAATGAACAGTTTTATGAAAATAATTCGTTCCTTTCTACTCTTTACACATAAAGAATCATACAAAATTAATCTACAATATGTTAAGCTATTATATATACAGGTGCACTTGCACAAATGCTGCATTTTGTGCTTACATGACCAGAGAGCTGGCAAAAGCTGGTCAGCCAGAGAAGTGGGTTTTGGTCTCTATTCCCTCTGCTCCATCTCATCTGTTACACTTTTCTGTTGACTTCTCTTGTTGAGCTGGCTGTCATTCCTAAAGACGCATTGTTCTTGTTGCTTCTTGGGCTGCAGTCCTGGAGGTGACTGACTCACACTAGGAAGGACTCACTGTCTGTTTGTCATTATCAGCTTCCTAACCCTTTGTTCTCTGTTTTCTCACTTTACTCTTCCTATGCATTTATGCTGCTTCTGCCTTTTTCCTCCTTTTTTTTCTTCCACTTTTCTCTACTCTTTCTGTAGTGCCTTGCACTCCATGCTCTGACCTCCATTTATTCCTTTTGGACTTTTTCTTCTATTTTGTCATCCATAGGATGGGGCCACACACTGCACTCTTAATTTTAAAATTCAATTTAAATTTAATTTTAATTCATTTTGCCTGGGAAGGGTTGACATCGTGACTCTGTCATCAGAGTTGATCTCCTGTCGACAAACATTCTCCATCCTGATTTCCAGGAATAACTAAAAGCATCTTTCGTAGACACTACAGGGCACAGGTATCAAGAAGGAAGACTGTGTGCTGACATATATCAGTGGTCTCCTGGGTTCTCAGGCCTTTGGACTTGAACTTAGCCATGCTACCAGGATCCCATGGTATACAGCTTACTGATGATCTCTCTTGGATTTCTCAGCCTACATAATCATGTGAGCCAATTCTTCTAATAAATCCCCTCTTATATATCTATATCTATCTTATTGGTTCTGTGTCTCAGAGAACCCTCATGAATACAGATTTTGGTACCAGGTATGGTCCTAGAGAAATAGAATTTTAAGGATGAGGTTTCTTAATTGGTTTTGGAGTTTCCTGGAATTGGCTGTCTATCTAATTAGACCTAAAAATGCTAAGGACTCTACTTCTAATAGTACAAAGTGCCTCCTAGTCAATGGTGTGAACTGTTACAGAGACATGCAGAATAAATGCATTTGATACTTTTAATTCACCATGCATAAAAGGCAAGGAACTTGGTGACTTGGCATGTGATATTTTGAACATTTGTGGAAAACCAAGGAATATAATGATATTGGTTGGTTACTTCTAATGTTGCTGGACGAAGCGATGAAAGAAAAGGATGAGCTTATGAATTTGATTTACCAGCTGCAGCTATGTATAAATAGCCTAAGAGCTTCTGAATGTGCCCTGAGTTAGAATCTTCTTTCCTGTAGGAAAGGGCTGAAATTGCTGAAAATCAACACAAGCCCTTGTCATGCAATTATCTGCATTACAACAAAAGTTGAACTCCCAGCCTCACAGGGTATCTGCTGTTGAAGAGAGGGCATTGGTTGGGAAAGAATGGGATCCTGTAAGTTGGGATGGGGATATGTGAGAAGACTCTGATGAGGCTGGGGACATTGAGCTCCTAAATCCTCATGAGTCTTGTTTGCCAGTGGAAGTGGTCTCCCCACCTTCCAAGGCAGTGGTGTTCTCACTCCCAGTGGTATTGGCCTTTCCATCTCTTTCTGAAGGGATGATCTGTGCATTGCCTATGGAAAAGGTTAGTGGCCTCCCTTGAAGCAGTTGCCAGGCAAGACAATGCTGATTCTCCTCAGGACTCATGCCCACCATCTCTCTTTGCTTCTATCCCTGTAACTAGACTTGAGACCCAGCAGGCCCCTAAAAGTGATATAGAGAGTGTGACCCATGAGGAGGTGCCCTATAATCTGATAGAACTACTTGAGTTTTCTAATTTATATAAGCAGAAAAGGGGGGAAACATATGGAAATGGGTACTAAAGGTGTAGAAGAATGATGGAAGGAATAGTGGGATAGGCTGAATTTATTGATACGGCCCCACTAAGCAGAGATTCTGCATGTAACATTGCAGCTCAGGAAGTTAGTAAAGGCAGTAACAGTTTGTTTGGTTGGTTGGCTGAAACATAGATCAAAAGATGACCCACTGAGGGCAAGTTGGATAAGCCTCATCTCCGTTTGGTTTACACAAAGGAAGGGATTTAGAGGCTTAAAGAGACTGTAATGCTAGAGTGGAGTTAGAGTAGTAAAACCTACTGACCCACACTAGGAAGGTCCAGATAGATCTTTCACAAATACTTTGAGAAACAGATTTGTAAGGGGAGTTCCAGCATCCCTGAAGAGCTCTGTGATTGCACTTTTCTGTAGGCCGGACCTTATGGTGAGAAGCACTGTCACTCAATGGGAAAACTTACATGCAATGGGGATAATCGGATCTGGGGTGGTAGGGGCCAAGTGGTGGTTCCCAACACCAAAAGTAAGGTGGATGTAGTTATTGTAATGAATAGAAGAGGCAAACCAACAATCAGAATAGTCTGACTGATGTAGACCTAAGGCATTGAGTAGTCAATTACGGTATTCCTAGATATAAAATAGATAGAAAACCTACTAAATCCTTACTTTACTGTATAAGCAGAACACTTTCAGGTCAAGCAAACAAAAAGTCTAACTCCAATAATAAAAGCAGAGAATCACGGCCCCTCAATTAGTTCCCAGACATGAGTCAGTTTAAAAAACCCCTTGAAAGCAAAGGAGACCAGGTACCCTCCAGGAAGGACCCTGGTACACCAAAAATTTGTACTGATAATGTTTCTTTTAGCTTTCCCCAAAAGACTTATGATATTTTGCCAGGGTAACTGTGCACTGGGGAAAAGAAAATAATCAGACCTTTGGAGACTATTGGACACTGACTCTGAACTGACAGATTCTAGGAGACCCAAAATGTCACTGTGGCTCTTCAGCAAAAGTAGGAGCTTCTGGAGGTTAGGTGATCAATGGAGTTGTAGTTCAGGTCTGCCTCACAGTGGGTTCAGTGGGTCCCCAAACCCAGTCTGTGGTCATTTCTCTAATTCTAGAATGTATAATTGGCACAGACATACTTAGCAGTGGGCAGAATCCCCATATTAGTTCCTAAACTAATGGAGTGAAAGCTAGTGTGGTGAGAAAGGCCAAATTGAAGCCACTAGAGCTACCTCTACCGAGGAAAATAGTCAATCAAAAACAATAGAAATTAGTGCCACCATCAAGGACTTGAAAGATGCAAGGGTAGTTATTCTCACCTCATCTTTATTCAGCTCTCCTATTTGGCCTGTAAAGAAGACAGATGGATCTTGGGGAATGACAGTGGATTACTGTAACCTTAACCAAATTGTGACCCCATTTCCAACTGCTGTACCAGATGGCATTTCATTGCTTGAGCAAATGAACACATATCCTGGTATGTAGTTATTAATCTCGCAAATGCCTCATTCCTGTCCGTAAGGCCCACCAGAAGTACTTTGCTTTTAGCTGGCAAGACCAGTAATATACCTTCACTGTTTTACCTCAGAAGTATATGAACCCTCTGGCACTATGTCACAATTAGGTTTTCAAGGATCTTGATTGCCTTCCCTTTCCACAAGATATCACACTGGTCTATTACATTGATGATGTTATGCTGATTGGATCTAGTGAGCATAAAGTACCAACCAGTCTGGATTTATTGGTCAGAAATTTGTGTGTCAGAAGATAGGAAATAAATCCAGCTAAAATTCAGAGACCTTCTACCTCTGTGAAGTTTCTAGAGGTCCAGTGGTATGGGGCATGTCAAGATATCCTTTCTAAGGGGAAGGATAAATTGTTGCATCTGGCTGCTCCTACAGCTAAGAAAGTGGCACAATGTCTAGTGGGCCTATGTGGATTTTGGAGCAACATATTCTTAACTTGCATGTGTTACTCCGGTCCATCTACTGAGTGACCCAGAAGGCTGCTAGTTTTGAGTGGGGCCCAGAAGAGGGGAAGGCTCTATAAGAGGTCCAGGCTGCTGTGCAAGTCGCTCTGCCACTTGGGCCACAAGACCCAGCAGATCCATGGTACTTGAGCTGTCAGTGGTAGGTAGGAATGCTGTTTGAAGCCTTTGGAAGGCCCTCATAGGTGAATTGCAGCAGAGGCCCTTAGGATTTTGGAACAAGGTCCTGCCATCACCCAGAGATAACTACGTTCCTTTTGAAAGACAGCTTTTGGCCTGGTGCTGGGCCTCAGTTGATACTAAATGTTTGACCCTATGCTGTCAAGTTACCATGTGACCTGAGCTGCCCATTATACATTGGGTGTTATCTGACCCACCATATTGTTAAGTTTGGCATGCACAGTAACACTTCATTATTAAATGGAAATGGTCTATATATGATCCTGCTTGAACAGGTCCTGAAGGTATAAGTAAGTTATATGAAGTGGCCCAAATGCCCATAGTTCACTCCTGCTACATTGCCTTCTCTCTCCTAGCCTGCATCTATAGCCTCATGGAGAGTACTCTATAATCAATTGACAGAGAAAGAGAAGACTGGGGCCTCGTTTACAGATGGTTCTGTATGGACAGCTTGCAGCAATACAGTCCCTTTCTGGGACATCCTTGAAGGACAGTGGTGAAGGGAAATCTCAGTGGGCAGAACATATGGCAGTGCAGCTGGTTGTGCACTTTACTTGAAAGGAGAAATGGCCAGATGTGTGATTATATACAGATTTATGAGCTGTAGCCAACTGTTTGGACAGATGATCATGGAATTGGAAGGAAAATGATTGGAAAATTGGTGATGAAGAAATTTGGGGAAGAGGTGTGTGGATACAGGTGAATAGAGTGATCTGTTCTGTGACTACTAGTTAGCCTCTTTCCCCAGCCATCTCTATTATCACCCGATGGGCTCATGAACAAAATGGCCATGGTGGCTGGGAAGGTGATTATGCATGGGCTCAGCAACATGAACTTCCACTCACCAAGGATGAGCTGGCTATAGCAGCCACTGAGTATCCAATTTGTCAGCAGCAGAGACCAACACTGAGCTCCCTATATGGCACCATGCCCTTGGGACGATCAGCTAGCTACAAAATGGCAGGATGATTACATTGGTGGCAGGATGATTACATTGGACTACTTTAATCATAGAAGGGACAGTATTTTGTCCTTACTAAAATAGATACTCTCATATGGATTTACCTTCCCTGCATGCAATGCTTCTACCAAAACTACCATCTCTGGACTCACGGAATGCCTTATCCACTGTCATGGTATTCCACACAGCATTCATTCTGACCAAGGAACTCACTCCATAGCCAAAGAAGTGTAGCAATGGACTCATGCTCCTGGAATTCATTGGTCTTACCATGTTCCCCATCATCCTGAAGTAGCTAGCTTTATCTCGCAGTCAGACAGTCCTTTGAAGTTGCAGTTGCAGTACCAGGTAGGTGACAATACTTTGCAGGGCTTGGGCAAGGTTCAACAGAAGGGTGTATATGCTCTGAATTAATGTCCAAGATTTGATACTATTTTTCCCATAGCCAGGATTCATGGGTCCAGGAATTATGGGGTGGAAATGGGAGTAGCACCACTCACCATTATCTCTAGTGACCCAGTAGCAAAATTTTTGCTTCCTGTTCCCATGACTTTGTGCTCTGCTGGCATGGAGGTCATAATTTCGGAGAGAAGAATCATTCCACCAGGAGACACAGCAATGATTCCAACTGAACTGGAAGTTAAGATTGATACTGGGCCACTTTGGGCTACTGGTGCCTCTGTGTCAACAAGCTAAGAAAGGAGTTATGACTCTGGCTGAGGTAATTGATCCTGACTACAAAGGGGAAATTGGACTACTACTACACAATGGAGGTAAGGAAGGGTGTGTCTGCAATACAGGAGATCCCTTCGGGTGTCTTTTAGTATGACTGTGACCTGTGATTACCAGCAACCCAATTACAGCAACCCAATTCAGGCAAGACTGTGTATGGCCCAGAATCTTGGCATGAAGGTTACAGTCACCCCACCAGCAAAAGAACCAACACCAGTTGAGTTATTTATGATATCTATCAGATATTATTTATGGTATCTATCAATAAACGTAAAATGTATAAACATTTAAAAGCAACCATCTGAATGTCAAGTTTTCTCTCCATAAAGGATTTGCTACCTTAAGAACTACCCATCTGCCTGAAACATGAGCCCACATCAATGGAGATAAAGACCGGCATAACCTACATCAGCCAGTCTGCATCCTTAAAACCTCTCTTGCTTGGGGCCCCTCATACCAGCTGGTCTGCTGGGAGAGTGAGCAGGCAAGTTTGGGGAGTCAATCACAACTTTGAGCAAGCAGCACAATAATCCATCTTCAGAATCCTCATTTTGGGATGGCTCCACAATTCTTAAGGATATGCATATGGATGCCAAATTAACAAGGGACGAATTTCTAATGATTAATTTTCTTATCACCAGTAGTTAACTATGCAATAATCATGGTAAAGTAACTAGAAAGCACATTCCCTAAGGGTAAAGAATTTTATGTATTTTGTTTACTGCTGTATCCTCAGCACCTAGTAGACTACCTGGTGCATAGCAGTTGCTCAATATTTGTTGAATGAATTAATTATATAAGTAAATAAAATAGTTGGAGAACATACTGCTACAGGAAAGAATAATTAAAACATGCACTTAAGCTTAGAATTTCCTTTCTAGTCTCTTGCTTCCAGGACTCCTAGATCCCATCTTCTAAAATAGAAGAGAAGAGAAGAAAATAAGGCGCTTACTAATGCCAACCAGAAGAAGTCTGTGTTAGACAAGTAGGTTAAAGACAAAAAGGCAGGGAGCGCCATACTGTCTCTTGTAACTGGGAACACAGGGGTGAGTCTCGGGAATCAAATCAGCCTTAAAGACTGTTGATCTTGAGGCCACTACCATTTTCTTCAGCTTCCATCTTGACCTCTTTATTCTGTTGCCTCCACATAGCAGAGGGCAAGACTGATGAGAACTCCAGGATAGTGTAATTATAGCTCCCAATTGAGAGGAAAGAGTATTTCTCTTACTGTTAGCATATAAAATCCTAGGAGATAACTCCAGTAGGTCTAACTTGGCCAATTCTTCCAAATAGGCCCTAAGCTGCAAGAGAGCAGGAATATTTCCTCAACTAAGAAACTGCAGCAACATGGTGGGGCAAAAAATGGAGAATAACCTCCTAGAAAGGATCACTGTGGAGATAGCATACCTGAGACTCCTGGAGACGGCTGCAAACAAGAAAGGACAAGGGCTATTTATTGGTCCTGCAGTGGTTGCTAGCACATCCGCAAAGACCAGCTCTGCAGGGGACTCTGGTGATCTCTGTGCCTAAGACCTCCACAGCCCCATGGCAGCCTTGAACTCCTTAGTTCCCTGCTAGTATTTAGTGGAAGCATATGGACCCCAGTAGCTTGTGCCACGAAAGATACCAGCAGCTTTCACCACTGAGGTAGCCAACAGCCAATGCCACCTTGAGTCCTTGGGTGAGGGAGATATTTCTGCACTCCCCAACTCCCAAGAAAGAACTGCTCTTGTGCTACCCTGGGACAAACCAACCACTCTTGCCAACCTTGGACATACTCTAACCCCAAGTGGTGGTTGCTCTAGATCCTGGCTCCTATGAGCCTGCCTATCTCCATCCTTAGACACCAGAGCTAATCCACAGCAGGCACTTCTGCACCTCTTGCTGTAACTCTGCTTCTGCCCAGGCTCTAGACACTAAATTCACTGCTGCTCAACAAGCTCCCATGCCTCATACACCGTTACCATAGAGGCAGTGGGAGGCCCTGCACCCTGAAAACAAGGGCCTCTGCTGTCTCAGACCCAGGAGGCCTGAACCTCCATGAAAGCCTGGTTCTAGACATGGGCCTCCTGGCCGCTCCATAGGCACCATGCATCAGACAGTGTCCCTATCATATAAGCACACCTGTGAGGTATACCTGGCACCAAGAGGGATTCCTTCTTCTAAGACTTCCTCTATTGGAAAAAACAGATCAGGATGACCTCAGCAGTCTTCACCACCTAAGACCCCAACAGCTTTCCTCATTGCTGTGGACATAACAGCATTGGCCACTGGGACCCTGCAGTCTTCAGCATCACTGCCCTCAGCTGATGTAGCTGCACCTAGACTATGTAGACTATGCCCAAATCAGAATAGGAACCACATCACTCCATCCAGTGCACAAATAGTCTTAACATATTTAAGAAAATTGAAATCATCTAGTATCTTTTCCAACCACAATGATATGAAACTAGAAATCAACAGGAGGAAAACTAGAAAGTTCACAAATATAGTCATGCATAGTATAACAACATTTCCATCAGGGACTAACTGTATATACCACTGTGGTCTCATTAGATTGTAACCTAGCTCAAAAAGTCTTGTTTCCTAGTGGCATGGCAGCAGCCTAGTGACTCAGCACAACACATTACCTTTTCTTTGTTTAGAAACACAAATACTTACCATTGTGTTATAATTGCCTATAGTATTCAGTATAGTAACAGGTTTTACAGGCTTGTAGCCTGGGAGCAATAGGCTATACCATATAGCCTAGTTGTGTAGTAGGCTATATCTTCTAGGATTATGTAAGTACCCTCTATTTTGTTAGCACAAATGACAAAGTCACGTAACAATGCATTTCGCAGGATGTAACCGTGTCATTAAGTGATGCAGACTGTTTGTGGAAATCAAACATCATACTTCTGAACATCCAGTAGGTCAAAGAAGAAATCAAAAGAGAAAATAGAAAATAGGAGAAATGAAAACAAAACACAACTCACCAAAACTTATGTGATGCAGCAAAAGCAGTACTAAGAGGGAAACACATAATGATATTAAAAAAGAAGAAAGATCGCAAACAACTGAACTCGACATCTCAAAGAACTAGAAAAAGAACAAACTAAGCCCAAAGTTAGCAGAAGGAATGAAATAACAAAGATCAGAGCAGAAATAAATTAGAAACTAGAAAAACAGTAGAAAAGATCAATAACAGTTGGTTTTTCGAAAAGAAGCAAAATTGACAAAGCTTTAGCTAGACTAAGAAAAAAAGGAAGAAAAATAAAATCAGAAATGAAAAGGAGACATTACAACGGATACCAGAGAAATATAAAGGATCATGAGATGACTACAAACAATTATTCACCAACAAATTGGATAGCATAGAGGAAATGAATAAATCCTTAGACACATAAAACCTACCAAGACTGAATCACAAAAAAGCAGAAAATCTAAACAGACTGATTTTGAGTAATGAGAATGAATCAGCAATAAGATGTCTCCCATCGATGAAAAGTCCAGGACCTGATGGCTTCACTGCTGAATTCTATCAAACATTTAACAAACAAATATCAATCATTCTCAAACTTTCTCAGAAAAAAAAAACTTAGAAGAATGAATATTTTCAAACTCATTTTAAGAGGCCAGCATTACTCTGATAGTAACGTCAGATAAGGACAAAACAAGAAAATTACAGGCCCTTAATGCTGATGGACATAAATGCAAAAATCCTCAAGAAAATACCAGCAAACTGAATTCAACAACACTTTAAAAGTATCTTAGGGATGTTAGGATGGTTAAACATTCACAAATCTATAAATATAATATGTACCATATTAACAGAATAAAGAAGAAAAACCATATAATCATCTCACTAGATGCTTAAAAAGCATTTGACAAAACTCAACATCCTTTCGTGATAAAATTCTCAATAAATTAGTGATAGAAAAAATGTACCTCAACACAATAAAAGCCATATATTACAAAGCCACAGCTAACATCATATACAACAGGAAAGAGTTGCAAGTTTTTTTTTCTAAGATCAAGAACAAGACTTGAATGCCTACTCTCACTACTTCTAGTCAACATAGTTCTGGAAGTCCTAGACAGAATAATTGGGCAACAGGAAGAAGTAAAAAGTATTCAAGTCAGAATAGAAAATGTTAAATTATCTCTTTTTGCAGACAACATGGTCATTTATATAGAAAACCCTAAGGACTTCACTAAAAAAACTTTACAACAAATGAATTCAGAAAACTTGCAGAATAAAAAATCAACATCCAAATATCAGTTTCATTTCTGTATACCAATTTTTGTACATCAATAATGACCTATCCAAATAAGAAATTAATAAAATAATCCTGTTTATGATATTATCAAAAATAACAAAATACTTAGGACTAAATTTAACTGAGGAAGTGAAAATTGTATACACTGAAAACTACACTGTAAGACACTGATGAAATAAATTGAAGAAGATTCAAATAAATGGAAAGATATTCCATGTTCACAGATTGGAGGAATTAATATTGTTAAAAGGTCCATACTACTCAGAGTAATTGACATAATCAATGAAATTCCTATAAAAATTACAATGATATTTTCACAGAAATATGAAAAATAACCCTAAAAATCATATGGAACCACAGTGACCTGGAATAGCTAATGGAATCCTAAGCAAAAAGAACAAAGCTGGAGGTAGCGTATCACCTGACTTTAAAACATACTACAAAGCTATAGTAATCAAAACATCATGGTACTGGCATTAAAGCAAAATCAACAACATATAGATGAATGGAAGAGAAATAAATCTACTTATATACAGTTAACTGAGTTTTGACAAAGGTACCAGAACACACAACTGGGAATGACCGTCTCTTCCACAACTGGGTATCTTCCTGCAGAATAATGAAATTAGACCCTTTTCTCACACCACATACAAAAATTGACTCAAGATGGATTAAAGACTTAACTGTAGGACCTGAAATTGTAAAACTTGTAGAAGAAAACATAGGGGAAAAGCTCCATGATGTTTTTCTGGGTAATTATTTTTTGGCTATGAATTCCAAAGCACAGGCAACAAAATTGAAAATAGGCAAGGAAATTACATCAAACTGAAAAACTTCTGCACAACCAAAAAGCAATCAACAGACTGAGAAGGCAACCTACAGAATGGGAGAAGATATTTGCAAATTACACATCTGAAAGGGACTGATATTCAAAATATATAAGAAACTCAAACAACTCAATGGTAAGAAAACAAATAACCTGATTTAAAGATGGGCAAAGGATCTGAAGAGACATTTCTCAAAAGGAGACAAACAAATGGCCAACAGGTATATGAAAAATGTTCAACATCACTATTGATTAAAGGAATGCAAACTAAAATCATAAAAGATATTGATACAGGAGCTAAAAAGAAATTATTTAGACAAATAGTGGAGGTAAGAGAGTCCTCAGTAAGGTTTCTCATTTTTTTAATAAAAAGCAGCCCCCAAATAATTTCTTTTCTAACAAAGGGCAGCTTGATTTTTCTTTTCTAATAAAGAGCAGCCTGAAAAATCAAGCTGCAGACATAGAAAAGCAAGGCAGAAGCTTGCACAGGTAAATGCTGGCAGCTATGCCAACAGGAAACGGCTCCCTGGTAGACAGGCATGTTCAACATGGAGGCTCCATCTTCCTTTTTCTTTGTCAACCACGTGTACAGTAAAGGAACAGGCAACATGGTGCCAGCCAGGTAGAGAACCTATCTGCATAATAGAAGATTAAGGTGGGGCAGCCAGCTTCTCTGCATGCTATGTAAATGGTACACCTTTTGGGCCTGGTGTAAATCAGACACTGCCTCCTCAAGCTAGTCTATAAAACCCTGTGCATTGACCAGGTGCAGTGACTCATGCCTGTAATCCCAGCACTTTGGGAGGCCGAGGTGGGTGGATCATGAGGTCAGGAGATCAAGACCATCCTGGCTAACATGGTGAAACCCCATCTCTACTAAAAATACAAGAAAAAATTAGCTGGGCATGGTGGCTGGCACCTGTAGTCCCAGCTGCTGGGGAGGCTGAGGCAGGAGAATGGCATGAACCCGGGAGGTGGAGCTTGCAGGAAGCCAAGATCATGCCACTGCACTCCAGCCTGGGCAACACAGTGAGATTCTGTCAAAAACAAACAAACAAACAAACAAACAAAAAAACAAAACAAAAAAAACCCTGTGCATTTCACCACATAACTGGAAGACCCACTTGAGAGCCCCCTCTCTCTGCAGGAGTGAGAGCTTTTCTCTTTCTTTCACATATTAAACTTCTGCTCTTGTCCTCACTCCTTATGTGTCTGTGTCCTTGATTTCCTTTGCTTGAGGCAACCAACCTTGGATATCACCCCAGATGACTGATGCCGCTTCAATATCACCTCACATTTGTTAGAGAGGCTATTCTCAACAGACGAAAGAAAGTGTTGGTGAGGATGTGGAGAAAGGGAGCCCTTGCATGCTGTTGGTGGCAATGTAAATTAGTACAGCCATTGTAGAAAGCCAAGATATGGAAACAACCTAAGTGTCCATCAACTGGTGAATTCCTAAAGAAAATGTATATGTACACAATAGGACACTACTCTGCTTTAAACAAGAAGGAAATCTTATTTGTGACAACATGGATGAACCTGAAGGAAATTATGTTAAGTGAAATACATCAGTCACAGAAAGAAAAATACTACATAATCTCACTTATTTGTGGACTCTAAAATAGACAAATTAATAGAAACAGAGTATTATGGTGTGCCAGTGGCTCAGGGGTGGATGTTGGGGAGATGTTAGTTAAAGCATAAAACCTTCTGGTATAAGATGAATAAGTTCTGGAGACCTATACAGCATGGTGACTGTAGTTAATAATAATGTATTTTGTACTCAAAATTTGTTGAGAGTAGATCTAGAGTGTTTTCACCATACACACACACGCGCGCGCGCACACACACACACACACACACAATGCTAACTATGTGAAGTAGTAGATATGTCAGTTAACTTAATTGTGGTAATCATTTCACAACATATATGTACACAAAAACATCACATTGTATACGTTAAATATATAGAACTTTTGTTTGTCAATAATGCTTCCAAAAAGCTGGGAAAAAATAAATAAAATTTAATGTAATTTTCATAGATTAAATGAATGACATGTCCTTCATGGACATCTTGACAACATTTTCCAAATGTCTTTAAAATACTGTTTGGCTAGCAAAATCAGTGATTTCCCCAGAAGTCTCTCCTAAGGAAATAATAAGGAGTATACAAAAATTTATGTAAAGTTGTAATTACAATTATGTATACTAAAAAATCCCAATTTGAAAACAGGAACTAAATAATATGTGATATATTAACATATAGAATATATGACTGATAAAAACCACATTTTAGGAACCTAATACCACAGGAAATTGTTCACAGTGTATTGTTAATTGAAAAAAATCAAGGTTTAAAACGCATGGAGCATGATCCTTGTTTTGTGAAAACTAAAACTAAAACCCCAAAAAACTATAACAGAGAAATATTTAAAATATGTGTAATATTAATAATGTGGTTGTTTCTATGTAAAAGATTACAGGATTACCAGTGGATTTTATTTTATTTTCTTCCTGGTGCTTTTCTGTTAATTTGAAATTTTTATAGTGAATAATGTATTCCATTTGTCGCAACATGAAAGATAAAAAGACCTTAATGTTCCTATTTGCAAATTCTTATCCAGTCTTCTTTGTATATACCTTAAATAGCTAATCAGTCTTCTGAAGCGCTCCTAGTTATATTTGGCAATTTATGTAGAGACATTTCAAAGTGCATGTATCTTGTAGAACCATGTATTTTTAAATATTTTTGGGTGGAGATTTTTGGTCCTTTAGTTTTTGTTTCTGCAATAATTGCATATTTCTCCCCCTTTAAATGATCTGCACTGAAATTCACTGAAAGAAAACATTTTCTAGGAGTCAATTGCAGGGAGTCCACAATAAACCTTTATGGATGTGAAACTTTAAATGTAACAGAATTGTTGATTTGCTTTCTTTTACAAAATCTACCATCAATGGGATGTTAGCAAGCACTGTGAATGGCTCAATAGGATCTATGTATAGATTTCTCTATTCATGAGATGGGAGGAATACAAAAGATGATTTAATAATGACTGACTAATTAAAGGAGTGTAAAGAGTAGCAGAATGGTGTTGTGCAGGTGGAAACCAGAAATATTTCTTGTTTTTATGCAAACAGGCTTAGGGAAAAAAGACAGAAAATAAATAGAAGCAGAGCAAACCTACTGTGTTACTCAGGAAAATGTGTTACTAAGTCAGTCTTCAACACACAGGAATGCTTCCAGAGGCCCAAGATATTTTGCTGTTTAATTCAACACTTAGCGTCACTCATTACTGATTCATTTTTTATGTTTAGCTCTTATATTTGAGCACAGAGTGGCTTATTGACGTTAATGAGCCCACTTCGGTACAACAAAAGTTGACAGAAAAATTTATTATTTACTTTGCAGAGGAATAAAGCAGTCAGAGAAAATTGTGGAGGACTAGTAACTCAAGAACAGACGTAGATTTAAACGAGTGACATGTGCAGCAAAACTCTTTATTGGGATTTTAATGATCTTAATTTTGCAATGATCTGTCATAATTTCAACAAGAAAGATTAAAGTCAAAAGCAGATAAATTATTAAAAATAGGTTTCTAGTAACTACCATAAGAAAACAATAGCAATATGAAGAGATAATTATGTACAATATAGTTGAAAAGCTGGAAGACTGTGTGTCTAGTAATAGGGCATTACAATACATTATAATCATATAGTAGTCACTGTAATATAATATAAATACTAACATGATGGTTATGAATACTATTCAATAGCATGTTAATATTTATGCTCTAATATTACTTAAAATTCAGAATATTAGGTTGGGTGTGGTGGCTCATGCCTGTAATCCCAGCACTTTGGGAGGCTGAGGTGGGTGGATCACCTGAGGTCAGGAGTTCGAGACCAGCCTGGCCACCATGGTGAAACCCTGTCTCTTCTAAAAATGCAAAAATTAGCCAGGTGTGGTGGCAGGTGCCTGTAATCCCAGCTACTCGGGAGACTGAGGCAGGAGAATTGCTTGAACCTGGGAGGTGGAGGTTGCATTGAGATGAGATTGAGCCACTGGACTCTAGCCTGGGCAACAGAGTGAGACTCCATCTCAAAAAAAAAAAAAAAATCAGAATATTGAATTACATATATCGAAATATATGTAATCACAGCACATACAGGAAAATTAATGGAAGGAAAGACTCCATTATATATTCCATTGCACTATTTTTTTCTTGCGCATGCTAATAGCATCAGTTAGTATAGTGGGTTTTCCCAAAATTTCCACATAGTGATTATATGAAAAATTCAAAAAATTTACTCATATTCATCCTCAAATTCAAAAGTTGCTCTAAGTTTCAAACACCTTCAAGTATCCTTCTCAGATGACCTCATATTAATTTTCCTGTTTTATAAAACATAAGCAAAGCATAAAATTAATTTTTTTACATTGGTGTGGGACTTATTGTTTCTCAAAGAGCCTAATATTTCAAAAAGAAAATCAAAGATGTTTCTTATCCTTGAGATTAGATAAAGTAATACATTTGGAAATTATTTTAAAAATAGCAGCATTGTAAAAATGCAAGCAGAGTGTCATCAACATCTCTATTTTCTATGGTATAAAGTTGCACATACAATAGACATGTGCTCAATAGATGCTTATTAAATGAATGAATGAACTCATAAAGACTAATGGTACATTAGTCAAATGATGATTTTTCATGATCGTTTAAAGCCTGGGAGACCTTGGCTGGACGTAGTGGCTCACGCCTATAATCCCAACGTTTTGGGAGGCTGAGGCAGGCAGATTGCTTGAGCCTAGTAGTCTGAGACCATCCTGGAAAATATGGTGAAACCTCATATCTACAAAATATACAAAAGTCAACCAGGCATGGTGGTGTGTGCCTGTAGTCCCAGCTACTCCAGAGACTGAGGCGGGAGGATCACTCGAGCCCGAGAGGTCGAGGCTGCAATGAACCATGATTACACCACTGCACTGCAGCCTAGGGGACGGAGTGAGACACTGTCTCAGAAAAAAATCTGGGGAGACCTTAAGTGAAAATCACGTTACAAAATTGTCTGTAGAGAGGATTGCTTGAACCTAGAAGCTCAAGGCTGCAGTGAACTATAATCACTCCACTGCACTCTAGCCTGGGCAACAGAACAAGACCCTGTCAAAAACAACAACAACAACAACAAAAAGGCTCATATGTACCTCGGTTCTTTAATTATTTTTATTTAGCAACACCTGGAAAAGCAATGTCCTCCCCTAGAGGCTGTCTCCATGTGGAAATGTGAGGGTGTGGGGAATAGAGCAAGACCCACCACTGGAGACTTTCTCTGCTTGCTGGCAAAGGTTGCAACCAAGACTGATCTCCAAGCCCTCAGTCTGATAAAAGGAGACTTGAGGTAACCACCTGGATAAGCTGGATTTTCATTTATTGTTGTTTAGGATAAAAACTCTTTCTGCCTTGATAGGATTGACTGGACGACATGAAAACAGTGTCTGTTGGGTAAGGCCTAGATAGAAGCTGGCCTGTTTGAAACATTTAAATAATTTAATGAGTAAAAAGATACCTCATTTTATGAAACAAAAGTAGAGTTTCCAAATTTGAGTGTCACAAAAAGATATGAAACCCACCTATGTGCCCATTGACCGTGGATCAATGGTGGATAAAGAAAATGGGGTATATATACATCATGGAATACTACTCAGTCATAAAAAAGATGGAAATAATGTCTTTTGCAGCAACTTGGATGGACTTGGAAACCATTATTCTAAGTGAAGTTACTCAGGAATGGAAAACCAAATATCGTGTGTTCTCACTTATAAGTGGGAGCTAAGCTATGAGGATGCAAAGGCATAAGAGTGATATAATGGACTTTGGGGAGCCAGGGTAGGGGAAAGATCGGGAGGGGTTAAGGGATAAAAGACTACATACTGGGTACAGTGTACACTGCTCAGGTGACAGATGCACTCAAATCTTAGAAATCACCACTAAAGAATTTATCCATGTAACCAAAAACCACTTGTACCTCAAAACTATTGAAATAAAAACATAAAAAAGAAGCTGGCCTGTTTGAAAAACTTAAACAGTTTAATGAGTGAAAGGATACCTCACTTTTAGTAACAAAAGTAGAAATTACAAGAGTTGAGCATTTGTTACAAGAAATGATTATTCTTCAGCAGATGTGAGGTCACACTTCCCCTCAGTACGCAATTTTGTCTGCCTCTAGGAATTCCAGTGTATCCCAGCTTTCCCCACTTCAGCATTTCTGGGACCCCGTGGTAAAGCTTCACATGTTAGAGAAATTGGTAGTGGGGGGTGTTGTCACTTTAGTTATCTGACTGCCGTCTGTGCTCTGTTTCCCCTCTCTCTTCACCCTGCAGCTGCATGCGTCTCGACCACTTTCCCCAAGGTGGGCAAACCACTTCCCTTAAACCTGCCATAATTGCTTGTTAGATAGTCCAAGGCTTTGTGAAGGCTTAGCGGTTTCAGAAGCGAATCACAACAGAGGACACAATAAGGATTCCAGATATGGCAGTTTTCAAAGCTCCTCTGTGAGGCCATCTCCTGGGTGTACCTCTTTTCCAACTCTCAAAACCACCCATGCACTACTCAGACACTCACAGTGGACTGCTCTTGAACACATCTCTCTTGCCTGGAGTCTAGGTCCATGGATCCTAAAGGCCTCCAAATATCCACATTTCCTCACTCACCTTCCTGGATGACTGGGAATAGTCATTCTCTTTTCCCTGAAAGGAAAAGGCCACAGAAATAAGGGTTTCCCTGAAGGCTTCAGAATAAATCAGAACAATATTCATTTTCCCAATTCAGCCCATTCAATATTTGATAACACAAAATGTGGAATAAAGAGCTCAGGTTCAGGATGGGCTGCCTTCTCCAGGCCTGTTTTTTCTTTTCCTTTTGTTTCTTTTTGTTTCCTACAGTCTCTCTTGTAGTGTAGGCTGAAGACAGGATCAGGATTCCATCCTGGCCTCTCTCTTGCACTGGCTCTCTCACCCTGTCTCTGCACCTCCTGGGCACAAATTCTGCCAGGGCAGGAAAACATATTTCTCTGCCACATGAATTCATGTATAAGAATAGGATATTATAAATTCATGTTTAGAGAAGAAACATTTCTCTATTGACTATACAAGTAGCAACATAGTTCTGCTAAAAGATTTGCCCAATTTATATTTCTAAACAGAACATTTGGCTTCAGCTGGAACAGAACGCATCTGAGTTTGCACTGAGGTCTTCCCCAGAGCTGTAGGTAATTGTTACATAACCAGAGGACCTATTCAAATGGCTTTTCACAAAGCTCCAGCATAGTCATCCTTCAAAGCAAATGCAAGCTTCCACCTTTGAAGAGAGAGTCTGCTTCTAATTTTTCCAGCTTGAAAATAAAATATACTAAAGAAGAGTTATGAGGAAAGACTAACCCTAGCAGATACTGAAATGTATAAAAAGTTACAGAATTAAATCAGTTTATAACTGAGGTAAAAATAAAAAATCAATGAAACATATTACAGAGTCTAGAAAAAGACCTGCATATGTTTTGGCATTTGACATTTGAAATCAGCGGCACAGTCTACGGCCATACCACCCTGAATGCGCCTAATTTTGTCTGAAATCAGTGAGACAAAATTAGATTAGTAACAAATTAGGTTAGGACAACTGAAAATTTTGGGAAAATATACAGGTAGATTCTTACTTCACATCTTACACCAAAAGTAATTCCAAATAATTAAAACATTTATACTTAAAAAATTAAAACATGAACATACTAGAAGAAAATACCAGTGATTTAGAAATAATTTTGGAGTTGGTAAGCCCTTGGGGCCTGACATAAAACCCAGAAGTTATGAAGCACAAGATGGATGAATTGGGCTACTTAAAAAAAGTATCAAAACTTCAGTATTAAAATAGTACTATAAACAAGGTAAAAGACTTCTGATAAAAATATAGTAATTTCATATTATATATCCTTACAAATTAAGAAGAATGAATGAACAATACAAAGGAAAATGAGGAAAGGATATGAATAGGTCCTTCCTGGGAGAAATGTTTCTGTGTATATGTATGTGTCTGGAAATAGGGCATTATAAATCCATACTTAGGATTTGTAATGAGTGGGTATATGCCCAGTTTTATTCATAATTAAAGAAATGTAAATGAAAATAATAAAATACATTTTTTACCTTTTAGTGAATATTGGGTATTGGCAAGGACATTGGAAAGCAAAAACCTGTAAGCAGTATTGTTGGGTGCAATCTGGCATTATCTACCAAAATTTACAATGTATATACTTCTCAAGCCTAGGATTCCAGTCTTATAAGATATACTCTCACAGGTACACAAAGATAGATGTACAAATAACTTTAACTACAGCATGGCTTGTAATGCAAAGTAAGTGGAAGTTATCTAATGGTCACTTATGAGAAGACTTTCCAGTATGGTCTGCCCAAACACTATGCAGTCCTTAAAAACAGTGAATTTGGTCTGGTGTATGATTATGGAAAAATGTTCAAATACACTGAGTTAAAAAAGCAAGTGGCAGAACAGTATGCTTTGTGTGATTCTCATTTGAATATTTTTTACAAAAACATTATATATAGGTGTAGTTGCATATATGAATAATTTCTCTAGGGATGTAAACTAAATTGTTAAGTGTGAGCTTCTGTGACAAGGGCACATGAGGGGAAGTCAGGTGACAGACAAAGGAATTTTACCTTTCATCATATGCCATTTTGCATAATTGAAGATTTTACTCTGAATATGTAATATTTTTTAAATAAATAACATTTAATTTTGGGGTCCATTCCTGGTTAGGGCAGCATATTATATGGAGGAGGTTTAGCCATTTGTGTTTGCATGGAGGTTGAGGGAGCCGGATGAGGTAAAGAGCTTGTGTGGTTATTCCAGAATGCAAGGCCCCTTCCCCTCTTCCCTCATGCCACCCCAAGAAATGCAGTGTCATCAAGCACCTTCCTTGTTATTTCTTACCTCCGCCTAAGGAGGGAAGGTAACCAGATTTTGCCAGAATATGTCCTCTAACTTCCTCTCTTTCCACCTTTGGTCAGCCCTGGCCTTCCCTCCTTTTTCTTCCCTTCTACCTTCCCTTATCATAATCCTCCCCTGCTGTTGTGAAGCACAAAAGGAAGCAGTTGGTACAGTTCTCACTTTCTGGGACTCTGTGGGGAGCCAGCTCTGCCTTGGGTTTGGTCCCAGCTTGTCATTGTACCCAGGACTCTTCTTGAAAAAAAAAATGGTACAAGTAAGTAGCCCTCATAAACTGAGAAGACTCAGTCAAAGCTTCCTCTACTAGGCTTCAATATTGAGGTTCTAAAATGGTAAGCAGCATCTCATGCCTAATAACTAAAATGCTCTTGCGCATTAGAAAACATGAGCTGCTTATAGCAACAGCTTGAGAATTGCTCAGAGAGTATTCGCAAAACTAAAAATCTTTGACATAGTCTGCATTTGCTATCACTATGGAAAGAAAGTACTGACCGAATGAATGCCAGAAGGTAGAACTCTTGAAAGCTTTTGTCTGTCCTTTCTCTTTGCTGCCCTGGGAAGTCAGACATGACCCTTTAAGTTAAGCTTTCATAAGTGCCTAAGGAGGTGGCTGCTGACTATTCTTTAAGCTTTATTTCCTTTACTTCCATACCAAAAGCCACATTTAGGCTCCAGTCAATGGTGTGGAAATGATGGGATTCTCATGAGAGGATAGGTGGCTAAGCACCCGGAAAGTTTCGCTATTGATAAGTCACTGCCCTAAAGGAAAAGCAGAAGGGAGCTCTGTTCAACTTTGCTGCTGGTGAAGAGGGCTCTCCAAGCTCCACTAGGCATAGAGGGCAGCTGTCTCTTGCCTGCAGATTTTCTCATTTCAGGGATATGTCCTTGATAATTCACTCTCCACTGTTGCAGTAAATTTTATTTGAGGTGCATAGTTCCCAGAGCATGGTAAAATATAAGCTAGATGCTCTGTGTGTGTGTGTGTGTGTGTGTGTGTGCGCACTGTATGTGGGCTGTCGACAAGAAAAACAGGCACCAATTCTATTATTTCTTTTTTGGGTCATCAAGGGAGACTCCTCGGTTCACATGGCTTGGCTGGGAAGGAGCAGACTCTGACAGAGGAGTCTCTGTCAATGTGATGCTGTGATACACCTACATGTTCACAGTGTAGTGTGTGTTTGTAGGAAGAGAGACAGACAGTGAAGGAAAGAAATAGAGTTAGAGATACTCTGAGAAAGAGAAGGGTTTGGATTCTATGCAAACTAATTCAGACAAGTGAATTTTTGGCATATATTATATTTGTCAGGTAAGCTCTACATTAATCAAGTCATAAACCAATTTCTGATAAAATTGTTATTTATAGTTGTTTTTAAAATCAGAGGAGATTCTCTAAACCATCCTGTTGGTATGGTATTATTGGTGACAGTAGAGTGTTAGAGCCAAGGGATTCAGAACATCTTCTTCCCACCTAGGCCCAGCCTCCTATCCTCCTTGGAAGGTCATCTGGGAAGATACATGCATATGGAACACACAGAGGGGAAATGCACAAAGCTACATGTTTGACAGTTGGGTTTGAACTTGAGGTCTTAGTCTATAGAACTCTGGTGAAACTGATTGGACTGTATGAGGATATGTTTTTTCCTGCCAGATAGTTATATCCAAGCTATCATATCTTTCAGCTACATGGTAGTGAAACTACACAGATAGAGACAGCAGAGTGTAAGACTGTAAGAAAGAATGCAATTGTTTCCAATCCAGTTTCTAAAATGACTAGCCTGTGACTAGAGTCATAGGCTCAGGCTGACTGTTCATGGAGAGGAAGAGAGAGCAGAGCAGCATGGAAAGAAAGCTTGGGGGCCCAATTCCCAACTCCAGCTGCACGGGGACAGTGAGCCACCCCCAAATGCATTCCACTGCACAGCGACCCTGTTCAGTAGAGTACTGGAATCTGGAAATCAGACAAATCCCACTAGTCACCCTGCTTGCAGTGGTGTTAAGCAATGGGAAGGGGAAGAAGTGAAGAAGGTGTGTGTGTATGCGGTGGAGGAGTAGAAGGAGGCTCTGGAGATTTCCCTCTTCCCTTTATGTTTCTCAGGGACCTTAGAGATTATGTAGCTCAATCCATGTATTTTAGAGATGAGAAAATTTGTTTAATTGAGGTGAATTCTACCAACTGAGCCAGGATTAGAGCCAAGGTCTTTGGCCTGGAAACTTGTCCAGTTTCGCTAAACCACTTCTATATGTGAAAGCTGCAAAGATAATTATAAATTTCCAGACATAGAAGAGTTCTGCATGGGTCCACCTCCCAGTCTGGAACACATTTTAGGAACCCATTATAAAAACAAATATCCCACAAACTGGCAAAATATCCCATAGTTTAATAGTCATGGCATTGCTTGTAGGATGCAAATTTGTATGTTTATAAGGACATTTTTTTTTTCTGAACTCATCATAGCACCTGACCATTGTGAAGAAAAGTTAATAAATTATAGCTACAGATGGATGTCTTTTCCAAAGTCAAAGCACTTTAAACTTTGGGATTTGAAGTCATGTCCATAGAAATGTGTAAGAAACCAAACTGAACTTTATTAAATGTGGTGGTTTTAAAATCTTACAACTGCCTTTTCAACAAACTGCTGTTCTCATTTAGCAAACCCATGGAGATGGATAAAGTAGAATCTTCCCGACATAATGACTGTTCTTCAGAATAATTTCTTAAAAAAAAGACCTAGCACAGCCCAATTATTTTCAGTCTTGTCTGAAAAGCAGGTGAAGGGTCTGAAGCATGCCCTCAGAAACTGGTCCCAGTGGGTTCAATTGACATGAATGTGACTCTCTTTTTATTTCTGATTATGAAACCTATTTATGACAATACACAGGAAAGGTTTTAGAGAAAGAGTAGTAGGCTGGGAGAACTTGGTGAGTGAATGAAGAAAACTTACCGTGTGTAACCTGTGGATCTGAAATTGGATAGTAATACAAACACAACAAAATCATGATAAGTGAAAACTCCACAATTGCAGAGTTCAGTTAGAACCAGTTGATCTGTAGAGAGATTGAGATCTACTTTATTCCTCATTTGAGAGAGGATCCGAAGTGCATCTTCAACACTTTGGTTCTTGAAGAGCCTGTGAAATGGTCCTCTTATATGACAGTGTCTTTTGCTGTATATTAATCATAAAATTAGATCCTATACCCCTAATCATTCCAATTATGAGGGTCAAGATTTTATCATCTGCTTAAGTCAACAACAAACATGAAATGGTAGCATGAGAAATCTCAGACTCGGGATCCAGATTTTTGGGGTATAAGTTCTGAACTCACCACTTCTTAGATAAAGGGCCTTGGGCAAGTTATCCCTTTTGTGCTACAGTTTTCTCACTTGGGGTAGATTTTACACACCTCGAAGAATAGGTGAGCATTAAATAAGAGCATGGGAATAAAATTACTAAGCACAGAGCTTGGCACGTGTTAAGCTCAGTAAATGCTGGTGGTTAAATATCTTAGCTTCTGGTACATTATATAAATTTTAAAACATTAGCTTCATTTCCCTTCCTTCCTGCCTTGAATCCAACAGTCTGCTTCTCTTAGGATTACATTGGTAGTGATAACACTAATCATTGTAAGCTAATTAAATGATTTTATGCCTAATATGCATCTTTGATATTTTTTGGTTTATATCACCAAATAAACACACATTTTTTCTGTGACTAAGTCATATTCCCCCAGTATGAGCAACAGAATTCCTGACTGGGACCAAGAGAGTCTAAGAGGCTCTTCAACATGTTAATATTTCAAATAATACATTATATTGGAATCTTCAGGGTATGGGACAGTCAAGGGCTCTTTTCATTAGAATTACTTGGAAATACAGCTTGACATTAATTTAAATGAGGACCTCTGACCCTAGAAACAAGCTAGAATCTATATAATTCTTTCATTTAGTGAAACATTTTCTCATTATGAGTATGAGATTTCTCAGTGCCATGGTGATGAGATCCACTCTCGCCAAGCTCCCTTAGCAAATTACTAGAAGTTATCACAATTCTTCTCTGAGACTGTCAGTGACCTAGAGGAGCACAAATAGATTTTTTTGAAAGAAAAATTGTGTTTTTAGTGATAAAAAGTGAAGATTTAAAAAATTACATAAAGAATGAGCCTCAGAATGAAAGCGTATTCAGCATGTTCCTACTTCACTCTTTCCATCCACTTATTAGGCATTTCCTGTATGCCAGGCACTGTGCTAGCCCTTTTGATATATTATCTAATTTAATGCTTACCATAACTCTCATATGCATTCTTACTGGATTTTAGAGTTGAGAAAACTGAAATTACAAGCGGTTCAAAATGCAGTTCATAAGTGGTGGAGTTTGAATTTAAGCTTAGGTCTGATTCGAGAGACCAAGGCCTTAACCACTATACTAGTACTCTTCACGTGAATTTGGGGTATGTGTTTTGGGTGGGTGGAGGCCTTTATCTTCAACCTGTTGCCAAATGCTGATAGTCTAATTGACAAGTACTGGGACAACTGAAATAGTCTTAGATGTACACATTTGAACAAAGATTTCTCTTGCCTACTATGTTTCAGTTTGTGAATCCTGCAGGAGTTATATAATACATTTGAATTAAAAAGTCTTAGCCAGTTACCATAAATGAAATTAATGAAACCAGACTCAAAGATAACTCTTTTGTTCTAACTGGTCCATTCACTAATGTGTACTCAGTGCCTACTATCTGCCAGGCACACTTCTAGGCACCTGCGACACATTACTGACACATTAATGAGTAAGATAAACAAGACTTGGGCTCTCCTTATACTCTGACTTGTAATCTAGACTCTGAAATAGAGAATCACCCTGAATTCCCACAGAGGAATGAAGTTTGCTAGTTTGAAACTGCAGTGGAGATGGTCCAATGACTTGATTGCTTTTGTAGCCTACAGTCAAATTTCCTCTTTGTTCCGAGTTTAAATAAGTGTCAGGAATACTGAAAAGTTTGAAACTGACATATTTCTATTAACGAATTCATAGTGGTTGGATGTAGTGGGATAAAATGGGCTCAGAAATCGCCCACTCTCCGGGTATGCTGCTCTGCTTGTATCATTTGTGTCTTATGTTGGTGCTTTTTGTACTCATTGGATTCTTAAAGTGTCACAGATATAAGTACAAATGGGATGCATTAACTACTCTTTAATTATCCAAAGGTTCTCTGCTAGAAAAATATGAGAGTTATAAGGGGTCTTTTTATTCAGTAAATGCTTATGAGAAAGTTTCAAACCATCCCTCCCTCCAAAAAAAATACAACAGGAGATTTCTGAAATTTGTCTTTTCCATAAATCTCAGTAAGGAGTTGATAAAATACTTCTTTATCTCTGAAGCCAGGAAGAGAAGGATAGTCAGCATAAAACTACTCTGAGAGGCAGCTGGAATATGATGATTAAGCTCAGGGATTCTGGAGCTGTAATGTCTGGGTTCAAATGTTTGGCTCTGCCTCCAACTAGCAGTGTGATCTTGACAAGTTATTTAACCTCTCTGTTTTTCAATTTTCTCATCTGTAAAAAGTGGATGAAAAGAATAACACCTATATCATAGTTTCCCTATGAAGACAAAATGAGTTAAAATGTGTAAATCGTTTAGAACTATGCATTGTACATAGTGAGTGTTCAATTAAAGTTGGCTATTATTGGTTATGGATTTGTTGTGTTGTGGGTCTGCTGATCATCCTGACTTTTATCCTTAATGCATCCTCACAGACAAGTAACTGTGGAATTCTACAATGAACCATGTTAACATTAGTTTGAGGATTCCATGACCTGCCCTATTCCACAAGTCGTCAGGACATTGTGACATGCTCCCACCTCTCAAGGCAAGGAGCAGATGGGGGATAGGAGGAAGGGAGAGGAATAGTGTGTGTTATTTTCTATTTCCATCACTCAATGGACCACTGCTTTAAAAGCTTGGGAGTCTAGAATTCTTAATTAAAGTAGCCTCATTATTTGGGAGGCAAACTAGGTGCTGAAACACAAACTAAGGAGCTATAAATCTTCCTCATTGTAAACAGTGGAATCTGAGGCTGTCTGTTACCATGAATTTGTCTAGGATTTAAAATGCAGCAAATTTTATTGGGGGTACCCATGTTTGCATAGTTGGTTTAAGTAAAAGGTTCACTTAGGATTTACATGACATTTGTACTACTGAGGGAAGCAGCAGATAACTGTCTTTAAAAGCTGCTTCTCTTTATAAATTGTGCTTTTAAATGTTCCAGGGGCCAGGCCCCAGTAAGGAATCATCTTTGCTATGCACAGGATAACTAGAGGTGGTAATGCGCTGTAGCAAGGAACTCTGTGGGGAAGGGGAGGAAGGTTATTTGAAAGAACCAGTCACTTGGTTCCTTAATAAGTTTTTGAATTGGGAGACAATAATCGCTAGAATGACTGCTTTGGGGTAAACTCTTGAGGATTTCAGACACCATCTTTGTTTTTCTATTTCTCATGCAGAAAGAGAAAGAGTATGGAATCACCACAGACAACACAATCCATATAAACAGCGAGCCATTTTCTCTATCCGCATGAGACTATTTAGTGAGAACTGGTCTCAGTTTAACTTTGTCACCAGGAAGATACACAATGTTTTATAACAAGGAAACTGCAAATCCCTGGGAGGGAAGTCCTCACCTAAGTCAAGGTTTTTTTTTTTTTTTTCTTTTTTGAGAAAATAAAAATTTTCATGAGCCAAGCTTTAATTAAGTGGTGATGAAAACAAAATTTAGTGACAAAAGTACTAGTTTTACCTAATAATATTGCCTTTTAATATTTTATCAATATACTTATTTTCACTGTGTGAATTTAGACTTGATCGCTCTGTGCCTAAGTTTCCTAATATGTAAAATGAGATTAATAATAACATATATTGGCTGGGTGTGGTGGTTCATGAGCACTTTGGGAGGCTGAGGTGGGTGGATCACCTGAGGTCAGGAGTTTGAGACCAGCCTGGCCAACATGTTGAAACCCTATCTCTACTAAAAATACAAAAAATTAGCTGGGCATGGTGGTAGATTACCTGAGGTCAGGAATTCGAGACCAGCCTAACCAACATGGTTGAAACCCTGTCTCTACTAAAAATACAAAAAATTAGCCAGCCGTGGTGGCAGGTGCCTGTAATTCCAGCTACTTGGGAGACTGAGGCAGGAGAACTGATTGAACCCAGGAGGTGGAAGTTGCTGTGAGCCGAGATCGTGCAAATGCACTCCAGCCTGGGCAACAGGAATGACACTTCGTTTCAAAAATAAATAAATAAATAAAAATAATAATGATAATAATATGTTTCATGGGGCTTTTGTAAGCATTACATGAATTAATATACATAAAGCACATAGAATAGTACCCGCTCACTCACAGAAGTATTTGCTTTTATTGCTATTATATATTTATATTTATGTATTTAGATGATAAATACATTATTATTCTAGTAGTTCAGTTGAAGAGAAAAATCATCAAGAAGTAAGGAAGTACACTTTGTATCTCATTTTCCTCAGTTACCTGCACCAAGTGGGGATCTATTTTGTCTGGTTCACATCCCCACAACAGACTGAGGCTTCTGAAGAAGGGAGCAGTCTATGTAGGGTTTAAGTTTAATTTTTTAAGTGATCAAACAATGGCAAATATCTCTCACATACAAAATAAACTCTAACTGAATGATTTGTTTTATTTATCAGTATCATTTAGCCCCATCAGATATTTTAGAAAATATCTCCAGGCTGCTATATATACTATTTGGGATTTTAGATGTAGACCTTAACTCTAGAAATTCAGTAGCCCAATAAGGATCTATGAAAGTGTGCTTCTCCTGTATTTATAATAACATTCTACTTATTGTCCTGGAGAGACACACAGGTTGCACTTTTTTTTGTCACGTCTATTTTGAAAGAATGGTTGGCAGATTAAGGTGATAAAATAGCCAAAAAATAGCCAGGGTGTATTCTGATTAAGCAAACTACTGAGCCCTATTTTGTTTAATGGAAACAGAAGGGAGAAGGCTATATTTTCCTTGTAGTAAAAATTTATATAAAGTGACCAGACATCCTTGTTTTCATCTTCTTGTCTCACCTACTTTGAGGTTTGAGCTCCTACCAAGAACAGCATAACATAAGGAGAGTAAGTCCTGTTTTTATTAGGAAAATGATGAATAAAAAATAAGATGTTGAGTTAGCCAGTCAATAGGCATCCATGATATGGGAAACACCCAATATTCCTCAATCTCCTCTCCACCTGATATTCTGACTGTCCCTACATTAGATTCTATGCTGCCCGGTAACAGACTTGATATAGGGCTTCTAGGTCCCTTTCCCGTTCCCCTAATCTTCTGAATTCCTTGGCATTGACTGTCCTCATGGCCAACTGAGAAAAATTTGAAAGCAGAATTGCTGCTCTAAGAAAGTACCAGAAGTAAGAAACTACTGCTGTGTAGAGCTCCATAATGATGTAATAGAAAGGTTGACAGAGAGGCTTTTGACTTAAGGAGGGAAGAACTATTATCTACTAGTGTGCATTAAAATAAGAGAGTTACAGTATAGATTCCTGCCACTAATACGAATTAAACTGGTCAAGGTTAAACAAGATAGAGGGAAGTGAAAGAAATCAGCCGAGAGTGAAGGGCAATAATCTACAGTTATTCAGTACAAATGCACTTATAGAGTACGGAAGGTTTGCCAAATAGCCATGGGGGATACTCAGCCTTTCTCAAGTGACTTCCTTTTCTGAGTCATAGAATGCAGAAACTGATTTGGGTGGCTATTTTATCAATTTTTCTATGGATGATACAGAACATTCTATATGCATATGAAAGTTAATTTATAACATACAATAAATGGCTTAGGGCATTAGAGGTTAATTCTTAGCAGGTTAGGAGAAGGTTCTCATTGTGTTTGTACTGAATGTTTCAGTGATGGGGGTAGTGCTATAACTCACAGTTGGCAATGTGTGTTTGGTAAGGGAATAGGGTATGTTCTCTTCATCCCTCTGACTTCCTACTAGGGCAGTTTTTGGTGTTCATATAAATTGTAAGTTACCATCAATTCACTCTAAACATATCTGTTAATCTCTTGTCCTATTCTAGGCACTGTGCCAAGAGCAGGACATACAATGGTAAATAAGAAACAAATAAAAGAAATAAGTGATGATCAGTGATGATCAGGGCATAGAACTCTATGTTGAGGAAAAACTCTAAAACATCAGAAGAGAAAGAAAAATAATGAATTTGGGAGTATGGATGGAGAGTGTTCAGAAGTAGGCAACTTCCCAAAGAGGGAAGTTACTAAGAGGAATGTTCTTACAGCGATGTTACTGAGCACATGCAAACATTGCCTCAGCTTGGCTGATGCACCAGTCTGGCAGGTAGTGCTACCCATTCAGGCAACATTATGCATTTATGCAAAGAAAAAATGTCATCTCTCTGCCTCACAGTTGTTCTATAAACACAACCAGTTACTTCTGGGGGTTACTGCCTTGATGCTGGGAATCACTGTGTTGCCAGTGCACAGGAGAGAGCTACTAGAGACATTGCTGGCGTGCAGTAATGTTGAATAACCACATTAATGAACAAATGAAAGAAACTTTTAGAATAATGGGATGTTAAATATGTGGCAGTCATAAAATAAATAGGGTCCGCATTTTCTCTATTTATTGTTGAATTTTGGGGAATAATTAAATGCTTTTATTTTTTTTCTGGCCTTATTTACTGAAACCAAATCTGTCAGAAAATGTAAACTTTTGAAAAAGTTGCATTTATTTTTCCTGTAAAAGGAAAAAAAGACAAGAAATAAACACTACACTCTGGCAAAGCATGTATTGTATGAGTGTTGAGCTTAGCTGTGTTGCTTCAATTCCAGTCACATGCTTTTTTGGTGACATAATCCTGGACATCTGACCTTAGAATGCTTTCAAATTCTGATTTACTCCTACACTGATACAGAACGCCCTCACAATATTTTATAGCTTTTCTTTATCTTTAAGCAAAGCTAAAACTTATCTGTGACATAATCTCCGCATTTATTTCTAAATGGTCTATGCTATGTGTTTAAAGCAACCATTTTGAAATTTCTAGAATTTATTTTGGAAGAAGAAAAATTATATATCAATGAGTCTGGTAGAAGGATATGTGAATAATTAATTTCTGGATGATATAATGGACTTTGGCAACTTGGGGAGAAGGGCTGGGGGATAAAGAATAAAAAATGACACATTCAGTACAGTGTATACTGCTTGGGTGATGGGTGCACCAAAGTCTCAGAAATCACCACTAAATAATTTATCCATGTAACCAAAAAATAACTGTACCCCCAAAACTATTGAAATAAAAATAAATAAAGTAAAACAATGAGAAAGAATTAATTTCCGGAAGTTTAATGATTTGGGACATTAATAGGACTATGTGATGTTTAAGTTTCGTGCATTAATTTGACTAGACTGTGGTGCACAGTTGTCTGGTCAAATACTAGTCTAGATGTTGCTGTGAAGCCATTTTGTAGATATGACTAACATTTGCAGTTACAGTTGACTTTAGGTAAAAGAGATGATAATATGTGTGAGCTTTATCCAATCAGCTGAAGGTCTTAAGAACAGAAACTGAGGTTTCTGAGAAAACAAGAAATTCTACCTCAAGCCCTCAACATAGACATCCTACCCAAGTTTCCAACCTGCTAGCCTGTCCTACAGATTTTGGATTCAAGACCGAAACACCAATTCTTGCCTAAGTTTCTAGCCTGTTGGTTTGCCTTAGGAATTTTGGGCTTGCCTGTCCCTCACAATCTCAAGAGTTAATTTCTTATACAAATCTCAGTATATATATATATATAATAAGACAGGCCATTCTATTAGTGCACACACACATACACACAAACAGCCTGTTATAGATGTATACAGTTGATCCTTGAACAATATGGGTTTGGACTGCATGGGTCTACTTATATGCGGGTTTTCTTCTCCCTCTGGCACCCCTGAGACAGCAAGACCAACACTTCCTCCTCTGCTCCTCCTCAGCCTTCTTGCCATGAAGATCATGAGAATGAAGACCTTTACTATTCGTTACGTGGATCTACTTCCACGTAATGAATAGTAAGTATATTTTTCTCTTATGATTTTCTCAATAACATTGTATTTTCTGTAGCTTATTTTATGGTCAGAATATAGCGTGTAATGCGTAAAACATACAAAATACGTGTTAATCGATTATGTTATCAGTAAGGCTTCTAGTCAAAGTAGGCTATCAGTAGCTAAGTTTTTGGGAAGTCAAAAGTTATACCTTGATTTTCAATGGTGCAAGGGTATTGGCATCCCTAACTCTCACGTGGTTCAAGGGCCAAGTATATATTCAATTTCTATATATTCATATATATGTGGTTTTTCTTCTCTGAAAATTCTGACTGATACAGACCATTTAGTTCTTCTCTCCTGCAATTGTGTCTTCATATGGACCAGGGGAATAATGGCAACAGTTTCTAGATTTCTACTGCTCTGATGGGATACCAGAGGTTTGAAAGGAAGCTAAGACAGGTGTCCTATGCATGAAACTCTCTCCCCTGATCCCCCAAAAGAAAAAGAGCTTGAAGTTGGGGAGAGGAACACCGAGCATACCAATTCATTTGGGTCGGTCATTGTTGGTTCTATATTTGGCAAAGTAGAAAAATATGGGTAAGATTTTGAAACTACATAAACTCCCCTAGATTCCTTCTGTTAATACCAAATATTATTTTATACTGAAGCATATTCTCATATTTATGAAAATCAGATTATGCTTTTAACATTAGTTAGGAATCTATACAAGAAGCTATTTAGAGAAGTGGATCTCAGGGCAGTATTTTTTTTTTTTAAACAATACTTAATCTTTTGCCAGAGATGGATGGAAACTGAATTATCTCCAGAAGAGTAGGAAAGATAGTGAATCTCAACTGATTCTCTAACAAATGACATTCATAGGAGACGAAGTTCATACATTTGATGCCCAGTTTCACAAAAAGTTTTACAAGTGATACCATTATCTCATACTACAGTACATAACAAGCATGCTTGCAACGAGGTTCAGGTGAGTGAAATGAACAGTCCAGGACTAATTTACCCCATTATCATGGAAACCACTGAAATGAAACCTTCTACAATTACGGAGTTGAGAAGACCCTCTCTCTACAAAACGAAGTGCTTTACATTAGTAATTAGAACTCATAATAGTTTTGGTCATGGATGTTTTGGGATTTAAAAAAAAATAGTTGTACATAAAAGTTATTTTCTTTTACTCAACTATTCCATTGAAGTATGATAATGGTTCTCTGCCTTATGGAGAGTATTTATTCATTATAAATGTATTAACTTGGTAAAATTCTTGCTTGCTGAAAATACTAATCAAGGGTGTATTCTTACCACTTCTATACAGCACAGTAAAATGGAGGGGACGTGTGATTGTTGCTTGGGTTAGGGCTCTGAAGATTATCAATCCAAATAAATGCCGAATCCCTCCTACAACATATTTGTCATAAGTCCCTACTCCAT
Organism: Macaca mulatta; assembly: GCF_049350105.2. Classification (NCBI taxonomy): domain Eukaryota; kingdom Metazoa; phylum Chordata; class Mammalia; order Primates; family Cercopithecidae; genus Macaca; species Macaca mulatta. The sequence goes on along the minus strand of NC_133414.1, from coordinate 102,698,206 downwards.
AGCTTCAATTATAAAAATGTATGATACCATCAAATGAAAGCTTGTGTAACTTGGACAGATCATAACACAAATTATAAACAGACCCACACATGCCATAGACATCACACTTTTTTTTTTTTTTTTTTTGAGATGGAGTTTTACCTGTGTCACCCAGGCTGGAGTGCAATGGCGTGATCTCAGCTCACTGCAACCCCACCTGCCGGGTTCAAGCAATTCTCCTGCCTCAGCCTGCCGAGTAGCTGGGACTACAGGCGCCTGCCACCATGCCTGGCTAATTTTTTGTATTTTCAGTAGAGACAGAGTTTTAACATGTTGGCCAGGCTGATCTCAAACTCCTGACCTCAGGTGATCTGCCCACCTCGGCCTCCCAAGGTGGTGGGATTACAGGTGGACATCACACTTTTAATAGTAAAATATAGTAGGTTTTGAATAGATTATTGTGGCCATTCCTTCTTTCACCCTCTGCCAACAAAATTTATTCAGATATAATTTACAAAAGTGTTTTTGACTGAATTAAGTTTTTGCTTCACTCTTCAAATTAATTTACACATATGCAGTGCATAGACCTAGGAAATGCAAGGAACTTTGACACTTTGGAACTTTGACACTGTGTTGCAGGTTGCAGGTTTCACATTTAGCTTCTTTTGGAAGTCATCAAAAGTTGATTCTCTTTCAAGTCTTTTTAAAGGGGAATTTGTCATCACTCCTGCCCACATTAAAATCTTCTAAGTAGGTCCTTTGGTTGTCATCCGGTCTGGTGTGTATCCTATGAGCATGTCCTGGAGGGAGTGTCAGTTCTTCACAAGGTCCCTCTGCCAGTCCTTCTCTCCAAGATGAGCTCAAGGAACATTGCCACTGTCAACATCCCTCTCATGACACTATTTTTTATTGTCTCCAATAAATGAAGTGAAAGAATGTAAAGGGGGAAAACCTAGAAAAGATACAGCAGATATAGTTCTAGAGTCACAGATTCAAATATTTTGTAGCCAAGATTCACTTTTGAGATTATTTTTGACATTGGGATGACTCTTGTTGGTATTGGATTATTGGTACCTGAAGTGACACATTTCGTTCTGTTGCTCCAGCCCGTATCTATAACAGAATCAGCTGAACTTCCCAAGATTTCAAAGGTTAATACCCATTGTATCGGACTTCATTATGGTGGATATCACTTGTCGCCACTGCCCACCACTCCACACACTAGTGGGAACACAATGGCTCCTAAATAGCTAGAAACAAGAAGTGAAACAGGTTTGCTCCCACTCCTGGCTCCTCCATCCTGCAGCAGCATTCTTTCCTTCCTTTCCTTTCCCATGTTCTGCCAGTGTGGACAGGCAGAGTTAGATCTAAGCTCTTCTTTTCTTAGGGTCTCCTTTCCATTCGCCTTTGCCCAAGACCAAGTTTATTTCTACATTTCTGTTAGATCTAAGCTCTTCCTTTCTTAGGATCTCCTTTCCATTCCCCTTTGCCCAAGACCAAGTTTATTCCCACATTTCTAACATACATCTTACCTACATCTCATGTACTTTCTTAAAAAATTATGCAAAATCTAAAGGGACCATTGCAATCTTGACCACTAAAGGGTTTTGGGGTAGGATACTATAACTCAGATCATGGGTTTTGATTCCAATTTTAGAGAAGATAAATGAGGTTTACAGTCTTTTTCTAGGACATACAATCCCTACTGCTTAAATGTGTACCTAGTCACTACTCTCTTCCTTGATCGTTGACATCAGCACAAAGAGTGTCTACATTTTATTATTCTAGTGTATGGAAGATTGTTTGATTTGTCTCTCCTAAATCCTTGGGGATAAGCTGATTTGTAGATGAAATAAATAATAAAACTGAAATGGATCTCAAGATATTTAATTGCCCTAAATGCTTTCAGGTAGTTTCTAGACCAGTGATGGCAAAAAGTTTTATCTCACACAAACACTCTAATTGCAGGTGACTGTCAGAATGCTTATGTTGATAAGAATTCTATATATCAAATCTGGGCTGTAGATTTGCCATAATGAATTAGTGATATCTGCCATATAAGAGAGATAGAAAAGTGCTGACAGTCATGACATATAGTCCATTCTTGGATAAAACCAACAGAGATAGATAATTATTTTGTCAGTTTAAAATGATTTCAAATACTGGGGAAGAGTTCCATGTAAGAACTGGTAGAAGAAAAGAAAATTCATCTTGCTATACAGAGGCAAGAGGATGTTGACAAATAGGCATATTTTTGAGTACAGTAACTTTTTGAAACTGTGCTAAAATACAATGGTATTCTCAAGATAATTACGCAGACCATAGTAGAAACTTTAAAGGCTAACAGAATGTCATTGCTTATTTTCTTAGCTCAAAAGAATAAAATACTGAGAGTGAACAGTGTAAAGTGGATGAAAATTGGCTCCTTTACAACTGAATGGAGATGCTCTTTCCACAGCAGAAAACATTTCTGAATTGGACTTTCAGTGCCCTACACTTAAACGTAAGTTTTAGAAAGGTATTATTTTGCTGAACTCTATGAAACAAGGCATTTGCCATTTAATGGAAAACCCATTTCCTCATAAAAACAGAACTTGACGTTCTTGGTTCAGATATCTTCAGAAAAATTTTTGTTGTTGTAGTTTTGCTTTAAAATGTGGGTACCCTATATTTAGTTTAGAAATAAAACAGAAACCGCAATAAGTTTCTTTCAGAGGTTTTAACTTGGAAATAAGATAATATGTGGCTAGGGTGCATCAAAATGTCTGAAAGGCTAATGCAGTCTTTGTAAATGAAAGCAAATGACTTACAACTGTCCATAAAATGTCAGTAGTGACATCAGTGAAATCATTAATAATACGACCATTTATTGTCTAGTGAGTTACTCTTCATTAATATATGCCTGTTTGCTTCCTGACTTCCTTCTTTTCCCTTCCCCTCCCAACTCCTCCTCTTTTCGTTTCCACAAATATTGACTTCCTAATACGTTCCAAGAACTACACAAGGCTCATGATACAATGGGATTGGTGATCCAGATAGACAAGCGTTCTGACTTCACACAGTTTATAATCTAGTGGGGGAAAGCCATATGCTTATCAGGTTATTAATAATGCGTTGTATCAGGATGGACTGAAATGTCTAGCAGTGTCTGTTTTTGGCAGACAAAGGAGAAATTTGGGGACAAGAAAAAAGTGATTTCAATGATGCAACTATTTACTGCTTGTTAATATGAGGTAGGGAGAAAACAAATATACTTTGATCATAAAATGTCCTATGTATGATTTTGTAAGGAATCGGGCCAAATTAATATTAACAGGATACATTAAACTTTTTGTTTTTTGAGACAGAATCTCGCTCTGTCACCCAGGCTAGAGTGCAGTGGCGTGATCTAGTCTCACTGCAACCTTCAACTTCCGGGTTCAAGCAATTCTCCTGCCTCAGTCTCCTGAGGGTTGGACTGTAGCTGGGACTACAGCCGTGCACCACCATGCCCAGATAATTTTTGTATTTTTAGTAGAGAAGGGGTTTCACCATGTTGGCTAGGCTGGTCTTGGACTCCTGGCCTCAAGCGATCTACCCGCTTCGGCCTCCCAAAGTATAGTATTACAGGTGTGAACCATTGCACCTGGTCAATAAATTAAACTTTTTAGTATAGACTGGATATATGATATTTAGAAAGAAATTCAGCTTTATAGTGACAAATTGTGTCCTGTCACCAGGGTTTGATTCTGCAGTACCATAGTGGTTGCCAACAAATGGTTCCAGGCCCCACCCAGTTTCTCTCTAAACTTTACATATACATCTGTCTTGACCTCAGGAGGATGTTGAATGCTACTGCACTATTGAATGTTAATTATTAAGTGTTTTAATTAAGCAAATTAGTTTCTCATGAATCTTGCTATGGCTTAAATGGTTTTAATCAAAAAAGCTATTTTCCTGGTTTTCAAAGCTATAGCTAGTAAAAACTTCACAACGAATGATTATTGCAAAATTGAAGATGAACAATCAATTTAGTTTCTTCAAAAAGAAAAAGGTTGTTATCCACAATTAAATAATTTTTTTTGTTTAATCCAACTTAAGAATATCAAAATATCTCAAGATGTAAAATCTGTATGCTTCTAGTTTTTACTCCCATGGACTTGTGAGAACTAGGATTTGAAAAATAATATAACAGTGTAAGAATAATCTTGGTACTGCACCAGAATCAGAGATATATTTAATAGTCAGAGAATATATGATAAAGAATAAAATTCACTCCTTATATTAAAATATTTTATAACCAAAATTTAAAACAAAAATGTAAGATTAAATGTATCATTTTGACCTTATTAAGATTATCTAAATTCTCTAACAGTTGCTGTTATTTTATAAGGGAGATATGCTGAGCATTTCTAGCATCATTTGAAACATCTGAGTGATTTACTTTTTTCTAACTACATTAATTCAACCAAAGATTGTAGCTCATGAGTGCTATCCACATGTGTTCAATGAGCTTTCCTTTTTATGAATACCATGGTCAAATGAATGGGGCTGGAGGGATGCTGCTTTAGAATGACGCTTACTCCTAGTTTCATAATGATGCCACAGTAGGATTCAAATCAGCTTACAGAAAACAAACAATTAGATATTGTAATAATACAGTTATTATTGTTGACTGAGCAACAACTTAATGGCGTAAAACCAGCTCTCTGATGGGGCCCATTGGTGGAGAGACGTAATTAATCAAGCAGCACACACCTGGAGTTGGTCTGCTAATTCTCTCTTGTGACTAGTTAATCACCAGGAAGTTGGAGTGCACTCCCTATAGAGAGTTGCAGAGAAAGACTATGTAGCTAAGTAGGCCAGGGGTACTAGAGTCAGTGCCCTGGAAAAAGGTAATGTTGGAGCTCATGCTTCTCGTGCTCTCAACCTGCCTCTCTCCATCTGGAGTTGGAGTCAGCAAGGATGACCTATTAATTATTTCATTCTATATCTTCCTTTGGAGCAACACAAGTCTTTGAAAATAAACCTTTAAAAACAATTTTATTAGTAGATTAAAATTATTTTAAAATTTCCTCACCTATATGTTTTTATATATGCATATGAACATAATCTTACAAAAATATGTGTCGGTGTGATTTTTTGCATTTGAATTTTGCCTGGCTTCTCCTTCCTGTTTTTCTCCCTGGACTTGGTTCTCTGCCACATGGTAATCTAAAATGATGCCTTGTATATATCTTTCCATGCTTAGGTATCTATCTGTCTATCTACCCTACATATTTGTTTTTTTGTTTGTTTGTTTTTGGAAAATGAGATACTATGTCCACTTTAGTGAATTTTGATTTTTATTCATCAGTGATTTCTAGTAGCATATGTCAGGAATAACATAGTACTTTGTTTTTTTCTTTTTTAATGTTTATATTAATTATTTTATTTGTTTGTGATCTAACAGAACTGCTAGAGCCTCCATGGTAATAAAAAATGTTGGTACTACATATATTATATATATGGTAATATTAATATGGTTAGGTTTTGTGTTGCCACCCAAATCTCATCTTGAAATGTAATCCCCACAATCCCCAGGTGTTAAGGGTGGAACCAGGTGGAGGTAATTGAATCATGGGGGTGGTTTCCCTCATGCTGATAGTGAGTGAGTTGTCACGAGATCTGATGGTTTTATAAGCATCAGGCATTTCTCCTGCTGGCAGTCTCTCGCCTGCTGCCTTGTGAACAAGGTGCCTGCTTTTGCTTCGCCTTCTGCCAGGATTGTAAGTTCCCTGAGGCCTCCCCATCCATGCAGAACTGTGAGTCAATTAAACCTTTTTTCATTATAAATTAACCAGTCTCGGGTATTTATCAGCAGCATGAGAACAGACTAATTCAATGATCTAATTTTAATTAAATTACTGTATGACAGGAGATTGAGTGTCTTCAGCATTAGTTGACATGATACAAATATTTTGATGTGTTGTCAGATTCTATTTGCTAAAATTTATTTTTAGTTTTGGCATCTATATTTATGAGGAAAACTGACCTATTACTCATTCAAAAGATGTTTGTTGAGTACCTGCTTTATGTCATGTGCTAATGTGGGTACTAAGGATATGGTATTGAATCATAAACATTCCTGTTCTTATGATGCTTAAATCTAGGAAAAGGATTTCTTTTTCTTTCTAAAGAAAGATTTTCTTGTAATATTAGAATAATTTTTATCAAGTTTGTATTAGAATGATTTTATCTTTCAAAAGTTAACTGAAGCCATTTTCCACTTCCTCCTCGGAAATAAATAGGTTCAATAAATCTTCTCTTCTTTGAAAGATGGGTCAAACATGGAGATGACCCTATTTGGTCATGATGCCTTTTTGAATGGTGGACTTTTAGTTGCCTTTCCAAAGTTTATGGTGATTGGTATATTTGAATTTTGCATTTCTTTTAGATTAGTTAAAAAATTTGTGTTTTGCAGGGAAGGCATTAATTTTCATAGCATTTCAAATGTGTTTCCTTACATTTTCATGCAGCATTTTCTTGTAATTCTTTTAATTGCTCCTGCATCTGTGCTTCTGTTTCTCTCATCTCTAATATTGCTCTATTTTCACTCTGTTGTTTTGTCTTGTTCACGATCCTGCTGAAAAAGTTTACCTATTTTTTTCTCTAAATAATCAGATTGCATAGTTATTTATCTTTCTTTATCCTTTCTGTTAGTTGTTTTCTATTAGCCTCAGCTATTATTGTAATTAGTTTCTTCTTCATTGATACTTATTTCACTTTGTGGTTCTTTAATTGTTTGGTTGTTTATTTTTTCCTTTTATTTTTAGTTGATATGTAATAATTGTACATGTTCAAGGGATACAAAGTGATATTCCAATACATGAATACAATGTGTAATGATCAAATCAGGGTAACTAGCATGTCAATCATCTTGGATATTTATTATTCCTTATTGTTGTAAACATTTAAAATCCTCTCTTCTAGCTCTTTGGAAGTATACAGTAAATTACTATTACCTATATTCATTCTACAGTGCTACAGAACACGAGAACTAATTTCATCTAGCTGTAACTTGGTATCCATTAACTAAACTCTCTCTCTTCTCTCTTGGCTACCCTCCCTACCCTCTCATAATTATGATCCTACTTTCTACTTCTATGAACTCATTTTTTTTTAGTTTCCACAGGAGTGAGAACATGCAGTATTTATCTTTCTGTGCCTGAATTATTTCACATAACATAATGTCCCCCAGGCTCATCCATGTTGCCATAAATGACAGGATTTCATATTTTTAAATGGATGAATAGTATTCCATTGTTTATATATACACCACATTTTTTATCCATTCATTTGTTGATGGACATTTATGTTGAGTTCATATCTTAGCTATTATAAATACAGCTGCAAGACATGTGAGTGTGTGAGCATCTCTTTGATATACTAATTTTCTTTCCTTTGGATACATACCCAGTAATAGTATTACTGAATCTTATAGTAAGTAGTTCTATTTTTAGTTACTTGAGAAACCTCTGCACTGTTTTTTGTAATAACCACACTAATTTACATTTTCATCAACAGCATAAAGAGTTTCCTTTTCTCTGCATTCTATGCAGAATTTGTTGTTTTCTGGTCTCGTCGATAATAGCCACACTAACTGGCATAAAATAATAGCTCCTTGTGGTTTTGATTTGCATGGTTCTCATGATTAGTGACGTTGTGTGTGATGTGCATTTTTCCGTGTATTTGTTGTGCATTTGTATGTCTTTTGAGAAATGTTTATCCAGACCGTTTTGTCATTTTTAAATTATTATTATTTTTTGCTATTGAGTTGTTTATGCTCCTTATATATTCTAACTATTAATCTCTTATGAGATGAATAGTTTGCAAATATTTCCTTCCATTCTATGGGCTATCTCTTTACTTTGTTTCTTGTTTTCTTGTGCAGAAGATTTATAACTTGATTTAATCCCATATGTTTATTTTTGCTTTGATTGCCTGTATTTTAGAAGTCTTACCCAAAAAGTATTTGCCCAGACCAATTTTCTAGCGCTTGTCTCTAATGTTTTATTATAGGAGTTTCATAGTTTCAGGTCTTACATCTGAGTCCATTTTGATTTGATTTTTCATATGGTGGGAGATAGAGGTCTAATTTCATTTTCTGCATATGGTTATCTGGTTTTACCAGCACCATATATTGAAGAGACTTTCATTTCTCAATTTTATGTTCTTGGTGCCTTTGTCAAAAATGAGTTAGCTGTAAATGTGTGGATTTATATTTGTGTTCTCTAGTCTGTCCCATTGGTTTATGGCTCTGTTTTTATGCCAGTACCATGCTGATTTGATTACTATAGCTTTGTAGTATATTTAAAATTAGGTAGTGTGATAACTTCAGTTTTGTTCTTTTGCTCAGAATTGCTTTAGCTTTTCAGGGCCTTTTGTGGTTTTATATAAATTCTGGGATTTTTTTGGTCTATTTTTTAGAAGAATGTGATTGGTATTTTGATAGGGAATGCATTGAATCTGCAAGTTGTTTCAGAGATTATTGTTATTTTAACAGTATTAATTCTTCCAATCCATAAGTATGGAATATGTTTTCATTATTTTGTGTCCTCTTTAATTTATTTTATCAGTGTTTTATAGTTATTTACTTCTTTGGCTAAACTGTTTCCTAGATACTTTATAGTTTTTGTAACTCTTGCAAATGGAATTAATTTCTTGATTTTTTTTTTTTCAGATTGTTCACTGCTGTCATATATAAATGCCACTGACTTTTTCATGTTGATTTTAGATCATATAACTTTACTGAATTAATGTATAAGTTCTAACAGTATTTTTGGATGGAGTCTTTAGCTTTTTCTAAGTATAAGATTATGTTATCTGCAAACAAGGCTAATTTGATTTCTTCCTTTCCAGTTCGGATGCCCTTTATTTTTTGTCTTGTCTGTTTTCTCTGGATAGGACTTCCAGTGTTATATTGATTAAAGTGGTGAAAGTGGGTATCGTTGTCTTGTTCTAGATCTCCTGGGTTCTCTATTCTGTTTCATTGGTCTACATGTCTACTTTTATGCCAGAACCATGGTGTTTTGGTTACTATACCTCTATAGTGTAATTTGAAGTCAGGTAATGTAATTACTGCAGTTTTGGTCTTTTTGCTTAGGGATACCTTTAGCTATTCTGGGTCTTTTGTGGTTCCACATAAATTTTAGGATAGGTTTTTCTATCTCTGTGAAGAATTCACTTTGTAGGGATTGCATCAAATCTATGGTTTGCTTTGAGTAGTATGAACATTTTTAACACTATTGATTTTTCTAATCCATAAACATGGAATATTTTTCCATTTTTTGGTATCTTCTTCGTTTTCCTCCATCAGTGTGTTATAGTTATCATTACAGAGATCTTTCACTTCTTTGGTTAAGTTAATTCCTTGGTATTTAATTTTATGTGTGGCTGTTGTAAATGAGATTACTCTTTGATTTCCTTTTCTGATTGTTCACTTTTGACATATAGAAATACTACTGATTTTTGTTGTTGATTTTGTATCCTGCAACTTTACTGAATTTGTTGATCAGTTCTCATAGTTTTCCTGTGTAGTCTTTAGTTTTTCCAAATAAAAGATCATATTATCCACACACAAGGATAATTTGACTTCTTTCTTTCCAGTGTGGGTGTTCTTTATATCTTTCTCTTGTCTTACTGCTCTAGCTAGGACTTCCAGTACTATGTGGAATAACAGTGTTGACACGACATCATTGTCGTGTTCCAGATCTTAGAGGAAAGGCTTTTAGTTTTTCACCATTCAGGATGATACCAGCTATGAGTATGTGGCATATGGTTTTTATTATGCTGAGGTTAAGTTCCTTCTATCCCTAGTTTTTTGAGGATTTTTATCCTGAACAGATGTTCAATTTTTTCAAATGATTTTTCAGCATCAATTTAAATGATCATATGGCTTTTAGCCTTCATTCTGTTGATTTGATGTATCATATTGATTGATTTGTATATGTCGAACCATTCTTGCATCTTAGCGATAAATCCCACTTGGTCATGATGAATGATATTTGTAATGTATTGTTGAATGCGATTTGCTAGTGTTTTGTTGAGGATTTTTTGCTTCAACATTCATCAGAGATATCAGTCTACAGTTTTCTTCTTTTTTATGTGTCTTTGTCTGTTTTTGGCATCAGGATGATATCAGCCGTGTAGAATGCATTTAGAAGTATTCCCTCCTCCTCTACTTTAAGGAATAGTTTGAGTAGAATTGGTAATCAATTTAATGTTTGGTAAAATTCAACAGAGAGCCATTGGTTCCTGGAATTTTTTTTTACAGGGAGACTTTTTATTATGGCATTGATCTTGTTACTTGTTACTGGCCTGTTCAGGCTTTGGATTTCTTTCTGGTTCAATCTTGGTAGGTGTATGTGATTTGTTTTAGGTTTGTGTCCCCACCCAAATCTCATGTCGAATTGTAATGTCCAATGTTGGGGAAGGGTCTTGATGGGAGGTGATTGGATTGTGGGGGCGGATTTCTCCCTTGCTGTTCTCATGATAGTGAGAGAGTTCTCATGAGATCAAGTTGTTTAAAAGTGTGTAGTACCTCCCCATTCTCTCTTTTCATCTTGCTTCAGCCAGGTAAGATGTGCCTGCTTTTCTTTCTGCCATGATTGAAAGTTTTCTTAGGCCTCCCCAGACATGCTTCCTGTACAGCCTGTGGAACCATGAGCCAATTTAACCTAATTTCTTTATAATTACCCAGTCTCAGATATTTCTTTATAGCAGTGTGAGAATGGACTAATACATATAAGTCTAGGAATTTGTCTATTTCATCTTTTTTTTTCCAGTTTATCAGCAAATAGTTGGTTACAGTAGCCACTAACACTCCTTTGAATTTCCGTAATATCAGTTGTAATGTCTCCTTTTTCATTTCTGATTTTACATGTCTCTTCTCTCTCTCTTTTTTTTAAATCTGTCTAAAGGTTTGCCAGTTTTAACTTTTCAAGAAACCCACTTTTTGTTTCATTGATCTTTTGTATTTTTTTCATTTCAATTTCATTTATTTCTGCTCTGATCTTTAGTACTTATTTTCTTCTAATTTTGGGTTTGGTTTGTTCTTGCTTTCTTGGTTTTTTAAGTTGAATCGTTAGATAGTTTATTTGAAGTTTGTTTCCCTTTTTTGATGTTGGCATTTATAACTATGTACTTCCCTCTTAGTACTACTTTCCGTTATCATTTGTTTCAATAAATGTTTCAATTTCCTTCTTAGTTTCTTCATTGACCTATTGGTCATTCAGGAGCATGATTTAAAATTTTCATGTATTTGTATAGTTTCCAAGATTCCTCTTTTATTAATTTCTAGTTTTATTCCACTATAGTCAGAGAACACGCTTGACATTATTTCAATTTTTGAAAGTTTTAAGACTTCTTTTGTGACCTAACATATCCTTGAGAATAATCCATGGGCTGAGGAAAAGAATGTGTATTCCGCGGCTGCTGGATGAAGTGTTCTGTAAATAACTATTACATCCCTTTGGTCTAACAAATTAGTTTAAAGATACGACAACTTATCTTAGATCACTAAGAAAAGAATAAAAACAGAGTGTAGAGTTTTTCTTTTGTTTTTAAACTTAATTCCCTCCACATCTTGACTTTGTGTTGTTTCAATTTACATATTTTTATATTGCTTGTTTCTTTTATTTATTTATTTATTTATTTATTTATTTATTTATTTATTTATTATTATTATACTTTAAGTTGTAGGATACATGTGCATAACGTGCAGGTTTGTTACATATGTATACTTGTGCCATGTTGGTGTGCTGCACCCATCAACTCATCATTTACATCAGGTATAACTCCCAATGCAATCCCTCCCCCCTCCCCCCTCCCCATGATAGGCCCCTGTGTGTGATGTTCCCCTTCCTCAGTCCAGGTGATCTCATTGTTCAGTTCCCACCTATGAGTGAGAACATGCGGTGTTTGGTTTTCTGTTCTTGTGATAGTTTGCTAAGAATGATGGTTTCCAGCTGCATCCATGTCCCTACAAAGGACGCAAACTCATCCTTTTTGATGGCTGCATAGTATTCCATGGTGTATATGTGCCACATTTTCTTAATCCAATCTGTCACTGATGGACCTTTGGGTTGATTCCAAGTCTTTGCTATTGTGAATAGTGCTGCAATAAACGTACGTGTGCATGTGTCTTTATAGCAGCATAATTTATAATCCTTTGGGTATATACCCAGTAATGGGATGGCTGGGTCATATGGTACATCTAGTTCTAGATCCTTGAGGAATCGCCATACTGTTCCATAATGGTTGAACTAGTTTACAATCCCACCAACAGTGTAAAAGTGTTCCTATTTCTCCACATCCTCTCCAGCACCTGTTGTTTCCTGACTTTTTAATGATAGCCATTCTAACTGGTGTGAGATGGTATCTCATTGTGGTTTTGATTTGCATTTCTCTGATGGCCAGTGATGATGAGCATTTTTTCATGTGTCTGTTGGCTGTATGAATGTCTTCTTTTGAGAAATGTCTGTTCATATCCTTTGCCCACTTTTTGATGGGGTTGTTTGTTTTTTTCTTGTAAATTTGTTTGAGTTCTTTGTAGGTTCTGGATATTAGCCCTTTGTCAGATGAGTAGATTGCAAAAATTTTCTCCCATTCTGTAGGTTGCCTGTTCACTCTGATGGTAGTTTCTTTTGCTGTGCAGAAGCTCTTTAATTTAATGAGATCCCATTTGTCAATTTTGGGTTTTGCTGCCATTGCTTTTGGTGTTTTAGACATGAAGTCTTTGCCCATGCCTATGTCCTGAATGGTACTACCTAGGTTTTCCTCTAGGATTTTTATGGTATTAGGTCTAACATTTAAGTCTCTAATCCATCTTGAATTAATTTTCGTATAAGGAGTAAGGAAAGGATCCAGTTTCAGCTTTCTACTTATGGCTAGCCAATTTTCCCAGCACCATTTATTAAATAGGGAATCCTTTCCCCATTTCTTGTTTCTCTCAGGTTTGTCAAAGATCAGATGGCTGTAGATGTGTGGTATTATTTCTGAGGACTCTGTTCTGTTCCATTGGTCTATATCTCTGTTTTGGTACCAGTACCATGCTGTTTTGGTTACCGTAGCCTTGTAGTATAGTTTGAAGTCAGGTAGCGTGATGCCTCCAGCTTTGTTCTTTTGACTTAGGATTGTCTTGGAGATGCGGGCTCTTTTTTGGTTCCATATGAACTTTAAAGCAGTTTTTTCCAATTCTGTGAAGAAACTCATTGGTAGCTTGATGGGGATGGCATTGAATCTATAAATTACCTTGGGCAGTATGGCCATTTTCACAATATTGATTCTTCCTATCCATGAGCATGGTATGTTCTTCCATTTGTTTGTGTCCTCTTTTATTTCACTGAGCAGTGGTTTGTAGTTCTCCTTGAAGAGGTCCTTTACATCCCTTGTAAGTTGGATTCCTAGGTATTTGATTCTCTTTGAAGCAATTGTGAATGGAAGTTCATTCCTGATTTGGCTCTCTGTTTGTCTGTTACTGGTGTATAAGAATGCTTGTGATTTTTGCACATTAATTTTGTATCCTGAGACTTTGCTGAAGTTGCTTATCAGCTTAAGGAGATTTTGGGCTGAGACAATGGGGTTTTCTAAATATACAATCATGTCATCTGCAAACAGGGACAGTTTGACTTCTTCTTTTCCTAACTGAATACCCTTGATTTCTTTCTCTTGCCTAATTGCCCTAGCCAGAACTTCCAACACTATGTTGAATAGGAGTGGTGAGAGAGGGCATCCCTGTCTTGTGCCAGTTTTCAAAGGGAATTTTTCCAGTTTTTGCCCATTCAGTATGATATTGGCTGTGGGTTTGTCATAAATAGCTGTTATTATTTTGAGGTACGTTCCATCAATACCGAATTTATTGAGCGTTTTTAGCATGAAGGGCTGTTGAATTTTGTCAAAAGCCTTTTCTGCATCTATTGAGATAATCATGTGGTTCTTGTCTTTGGTTCTGTTTATATGCTGGATTATGTTTATTGATTTGCGAATGTTGAACCAGCCTTGCATCCCAGGGATGAAGCCCACTTGATCATGGTGGATAAGCTTTTTGATGTGTTGCTGAATCCGGTTTGCCAGTATTTTATTGAGGATTTTTGCATCGATGTTCATCAGGGATATTGGTCTAAAATTCTCTTTTTTTGTTGTGTCTCTGCCAGGCTTTGGTATCAGGATGATGTTGGCCTCATAAAATGAGTTAGGGAGGATTCCCTCTTTTTCTATTGATTGGAATAGTTTCAGAAGGAATGGTACCAACTCCTCCTTGTACCTCTGGTAGAATTCAGCTGTGAATCCATCTGGTCCTGGACTTTTTTTGGTTGGTAGGCTATTAATTATTGCCTCAATTTCAGAGCCAACTATTGGTCTATTCAGGGATTCAACTTCTTCCTGGTTTAGTCTTGGAAGAGTGTAAGTGTCCAGGAAATTATCCATTTCTTCTAGATTTTCCAGTTTATTTGCGTAGAGGTGTTTATAGTATTCTCTGATGGTAGTTTGTATTTCTGTGGGGTCGGTGGTGATATCCCCTTTATCATTTTTAATTGCGTCGATTTGATTCTTCTCTCTTTTCTTCTTTATTAGTCTTGCTAGTGGTCTGTCAATTTTGTTGATCTTTTCAAAAAACCAACTCCTGGATTCATTGATTTTTTGGAGAGTTTTTTGTGTCTCTATCTCCTTCAGTTCTGCTCTGATCTTAGTTATTTCTAGCCTTCTGCTAGCTTTCGAATGTGTTTGCTCTTGCTTCTCTAGTTCTTTTAATTGTGATGTTAGAGTGTCAATTTTAGATCTTTCCTGCTTTCTCTTGTGGGCATTTAGTGCTATAAATTTCCCTCTACACACTGCTTTAAATGTGTCCCAGAGATTCTGGTATGTTGTATCTTTGTTCTCATTGGTTTCAAAGAACATCTTTATTTCTGCCTTCATTTCGTTATGTACCCAGTAGTCATTCAGGAGCAGGTTGTTCAGTTTCCATGTAGTTGAGCGGTTTTGATTGAGTTTCTTAGTCCTGAGTTCTAGTTTGATTGCACTGTGGTCTGAGAGACAGTTTGTTATAATTTCTGTTCTTGTACATTTGCTGAGGAGTGCTTTACTTCCAATTACGTGGTCAATTTTGGAGTAAGTATGATGTGGTGCTGAGAAGAATGTATATTCTGTTGATTTGGGGTGGAGAGTTCTATAGATGTCTATTAGGTCTGCTTGCTGCAGAGATGAGTTCAATTCCTGGATATCCTTGTTAACTTTCTGTCTCGTTGATCTGTCTAATGTTGACAGTGGAGTGTTGAAGTCTCCCATTATTATTGTATGGGAGTCTAAGTCTCTTTGTAAGTCTCTAAGGACTTGCTTTATGAATCTGGGTGCTCCTGTATTGGGTGCATATATATTTAGGATAGTTAGCTCTTCCTGTTGAATTGATCCCTTTACCATTATGTAATGGCCTTCTTTGTCTCTTTTGATCTTTGATGGTTTAAAGTCTGTTTTATCAGAGACTAGTATTGCAACCCCCGCTTTTTTTTGTTCTCCATTTGCTTGGTAAATCTTCCTCCATCCCTTTATTTTGAGCCTATGTATGTCTCTGCGTGTGAGATGGGTCTCCTGAATACAGCAGACTGATGGGTCTTGACTCTTTATCCAGTTTGCCAGTCTGTGTCTTTTAATT
This sequence comes from Macaca mulatta, assembly GCF_049350105.2. NCBI lineage: Eukaryota > Metazoa > Chordata > Mammalia > Primates > Cercopithecidae > Macaca > Macaca mulatta. The sequence continues at coordinate 102,682,557 of NC_133414.1, read as the reverse complement.
GGACCATTTAGTCCATTTACATTTAAGGTTAATATTGTTATGTGTGAACTTGATCCT